>NC_037356.1:5531084-10531084 GCF_002263795.3 Bos taurus | reverse complement strand
AGCCTAGATATCTGTCAATATACAATCTCCATCCTGACCATATAGGATGCAAACAAACACTGGCCCTTGCAGAATACGTCCCCCTTGACCACTCTTCCTTCTCTCTCTTCTGAGTTATCAGTTAACTAATAAAAAAGAAAAAGAAAAAAACTGACCAAAGGAAGTCTAGGACATCTTGGAGAACAAGATTTCTTTTCCATCATCTCCTGGAATGAAGAATAACGACATGCTGCTGCTGCTGCTGCTGCTAAGTTGCTTCAGTTGTGGCCGACTCTGTGCAACCCCATAGATGGCAGCCCACCAGGCTCCCCCATCCCTGGGATTCTCCAGGCAAGAGTACCGGAGTGGGGTGCCACCCCCTTCTCCAGAATAACGACATATAAGGAACAAAAAGCCTTGTTTCTCTTTAAAAATTGACACTCCCATAGATTAATGCCATACATGTATTTGGCAGGGATGTGAAATACCCTTCCAAGGATCTAGATAATTTATCAAAATGTTCACTCCTCATAATGACATTTGGTCTAGGATACGTTCATAAAAATTAAATCTCTATACCAATAATACATGCACACTTATTTCATATGTGATTCCCATATTTCTCCAGTTGAAATGAGAGAAGACATAATGAAGAAACAGTATGTGCTTTCTTTTAGAGTAGGAAGGTGAATAGTCAGTAGGAAATTGAGATGATTAAACAAAATTTCTATATCTCATGATGTTGATTGGTACAGGATATGCACACAGAAATTTTCTATTAAAGTGGCCATAAAAACAAAAAAGGACACATAAATATACAAAAGCACTGACATATCAACCAATAATTTACATCTAGGTAAGAGGAAAATATTCTCTTTATAGTTTCTAAATGGTGAGAATAGATTGAGTAACTATCGCTATTGACATATGCTTTGACTTCTAAAACAGAACAAAATCAGATTAAAAAATCTGGTGGAAAGACACATATTTCAACTTCTACTCTGTATCTATACCAAAGATATGTGAGTCTGTGCCTCTAAGGAAATCACCAATCTCGCAGAGGAAAATTCTTTAAGAGTAGATCAGATTTATACCCTTTCCATACCTCTGCCTTCCAGTCTTTCATTCTCAAAATCGTAATTTTATTGGGATACTTTAACATGCATCATTATGCTCTGTTGATCCAAGCAAGTAAACTTAAGAGTTAAAGAATTGTACCAATACAATCAATAAGACAGATTTAATAAACAAAAATAAATTTTTTATCCCACAGAAAACATCCCTTCTTTAACATATTAATTGAACTCTACTAAAGTTTATTACTTATTAGACCACAAAAATCAGTTACTTTAAAATGTAAAACTCATAAAGGCAATATTCTCTGATTGCAGGACTTCCCAGGTAGTACCAGTGGTAAAGAACCAACCTGCCAGCACATAAGGAGACATGGGTTTAATCCCTGGGTCAGGAAGATTCCTTGGAGGAGGGCATGGCAACCCACCCCATAGAACCCCTTGGACAGAGGAGCCTGGATGACTACAGTAGTCCACAGGGTTGCAAAAAAGTTGAACATGACTGAAGCAACTTACCATGCACGCACAGTAATTTAAAAGTGAAAATTAAGAACTAATGCATAGGAATAAAATTAAACAAGGGTGGCCTTTTCAAAATGAAGAAAAAAATTGAAACATTATTAAAAATTGTAACTTTGTATGATGACAGAAGGTAACTAGATTTATCACCATGATTATTTTATAATGCATAGAAATAAATCATCATGTTGCATACCCAGGAACTATCATTGTATCGTAGATCAATGCTACTTCACAAGCCAACCAAATAACTCTTAGGAAAAGAGACCAGATTTATGGCTGACAGAGGTGGGGAGTGCGGTGTATGGGAAATTGGACGAAGGCAGTCAGAAAGTACAAACTTCGTAAAATAAGTAAGTACTAGGGAGGCAAAGTACAAAGTGATAAATATAATTAACACTGCTGTGTGTTATATGTGACAGTTATCAAGAAAATAAATCCTAAAAGTTCTCATCACAGATATTTTTTCTAGTTCTTTAATTTTGCATCTATACTACATGATGGATGGCCACCAAACTTACTGTGGTAATCATTTCATGATGGATGTAAGTCAAATCAATGTGCTATACACCTTAAACTTACACAACCCTGTATGTCAATTATATCTTAATAAAACTGGAATAAAAATATTATATTATAGGAAATAAAATTATTCCAGGCCATTTAGAAAAACCATAAAAATGGGAATATAATGTATGACTTTTATGGAGTTCTTTTAAACATAGTCAGAGATAAGTTAATAGGCTTAAATGATTATTTTTTTAAAAAGAAAATAAGATGTATTTATATTAAGATGTTAAGAAAAAGGCACTCAAAATAAAAATAAAATGAAAAGAAGAAAATCCCAAAAAGAAAATCAGAAACTAATGGGAACATAGAAAACCGATAAAGAAATAAAGCACTTGGTTCTTGGACTAGATAATAAAATTGATAAATGTATGGCAAATGTAATCAAGAAAAAAAAAAAAAAGAGAGATCATACGTTTTAGCACTAAGGAAAAGAATATAACCATAAACACAAAAAATGATATGTAAAACTATAAGAGAATTGTGTACATGTTACTGTCCCCATAAATATAAACAACAAGTGTAAAGTAGGCATTTTGTCACCAGATTAAAGACTTGTGTTTGAATGCAGACAAGACGGTGCAATAGTTACATAATCTTAAATTCCCTAACTGCTGTAAACCACATTTCATCCATCTATAAATGGGAACTTAAACTATCCAAAATAAATAGAAATGTTTTGAAAAGTATTGCTTATGTTACTGTCATCACTGCTGTCATGCCCTCTTCATCCTCACTATTAATACTATCTCTGATTAATGCTTAATATGTATCTAAACAAGTTAAAATATGAAAGATTTACTTTTCTATTCCAATCAATATTTTAATCACTCCATAACAACCAGGCTCAGAACAGGCTGTTTACTTTATTATTAATCTTCCACCGAATTGCAAGTATTGGCAACATTCATTACTTCAATAATATATCCTCTGGGCCAGGGGTGGGGCGAGTAGAATCTTACCCGATTTACAAGACCTATAAGGGTTCATAATGTAGTGCTTTTAGACAATTATGTAATTGTCATTAAATAAATACACAGGCATCTAATTTATGAGAAAATAAAGAACTTGAGGTAAATAAATTTGATACAAAAAAAGTCAGGAATATTTTTTTCTCATTTTTATTAGTAAACAGGAAGGTCTCATATAAACCTACGAGATCTGAAAACAAGAGGAGTGTTGTCCTTTTAAGTTCATAAATCTTAGAATGAGACAAATAGAAAACCATTAAGACTGGATCATATATATATGAAACATATATACACAGAAAATGAAGGTTGAACACCAAAAAATTGATGCTTTCAAATTGTGGTGCTGGAGAAGACTCCTGAGAGTCCCATGGACTGCAAAGAGATCAAACCAGTCAATCCTAAGGGAAATCAACCCTGAGTACTCATTGGAAGGACTAATGCTGAAGCTCCAAAACTTTAGCCATCTGATGTGAAAAGCCAACTCACTGGAAAAAACCCTGATGCTGGGAAAGACTGAGGGCAAAAGGAGAAGGAGACAACAGAGGATGAGATGGTTGGATGGCATCACCAATTCAATGAACATGAACTTGGGTAAATTCCGGGAGATGGTGAGGGACAGGGAGGCCTGGCATGCTGCAGTCCATGGGGTCACAAATAGATGGACATGACTTAGCGACTATATATATATATATATATATATATATATATATAGTTTTTGTGCAGTATATTACTGTCACAGCTACATTAGGTGAAAAAGTAAGATATAAAATTAAATTTCCAACTTCTGATATTCTCTTATTTCAGGCCAAAATAATAATAACTAGCTTAAAACTTGTGTAATGGAGTTCATCAGGGGCAAAAACAAGTTGTTTTGTAGCATAATTGCAAAGTGCCAAAATAAAATACCATTGACCTTTGAATAAAAAGAGGATTAGGGGTACAGACCCTCCACACAGAGCAAAAAGGGGATTGGAGATGCTGCCCCCTCACAGCTGCAAATCCATGTATAATTTATAGTCAGCACCTCTCATATGCAGGCTGTCCATATCTAGGGCTCCTCATATCTCTGTTTCAGAGTCCACAGATTCAACCAGTCACAGGTCAGGTAGTGCTATAATATTAACAATTGAAAAAAATTCACATATAAGTGTATTCATGCAGTTCAAATCTTTGTTGTTCAAGAGTCAACTGTAAAGCAAAACCCCACAGAACAAAAACTGGTAACTATGCCTACCCATCTTCTCGGATTATACACAGCTTAAATTCATTAACACAGTAAATATTTATAGCACATAAAAAATCCAGAGCTTAAAATAAATGCAGACACAAACAGTCTTCTACCCTCAAAGAACTCACTGTCTGAAAGTTCAGAGGAAGAGTATAAAGATGAACAATTACAAAACTATATGATAGATGTATGCTCTACCTATACATCTACTCTGTATCTATAACAGAGATATACTGATAATACTAGTAGTTTATTGAGCATCAACATAAATTGCTGGATAATTTGAAAGTGAAAGAAAGTGAAAGTGAAGTCGTTCAGTCAGGTCCGACTCTTTGTGACCCCATGGACTGTATCAGGCTCCTCCGTCCATGGGATTTTCCAGGCAAGAGTGCTGGAGTGGATTGCCATTTCCTTCTCCAGGGGGTCTTCCCGACCCAGGGATCGAACCCAGGTCTCCCGCATTGCAGGCAGACCCTTTACCATCTGAGCCACCAGGGAAGCTGGACACTTTATCACTTTATAATTTTTGACATCCTCTCTAAGCCTTTCTGTTAAGGAGTATCATGCCCATTTTACAAAGATAGACTTGAAGTTTATGGAGTTTAGATTGGTAAACAGGTGAAGGCCTGATTAATGTTTTCATTAAATTGAGATATCTGAGAAATAATCAGCATTTGAAGTGAAAACAGAATGCACCGGTCTAAGGTTCTGAACTCGCCACATCTTGGCTTCTTCTGAAAGCTGTCACTAATCAAATTGGTCTCACTGATTTCATTAAGTTTTGGGGGAGATCAAATATGATAATTTATAACAAAGTTATTGAAAAGTAGACAATATTACACCATTTATAAAATGAGATACAAGGTTACAGAGATGAAGGTCTGCCGGACTTTAAGAATCTAGATCAAGCAACTAAAGAACCAGGAACTAGTACAGGATGGGAAATGAATCAGAAACAATTTTATTTATGTAAAACAATTTAAATATTACAGCCTTTGCAAAACAACCTCAAGGTAAATGGCACTGAAACTATGGTTTTTCTATTTTATTTGCGCTACAGTAAAAATTAAAACACAAGCCAAGTAGAAAACTATCTAATTTTTCCCTCTTAATTCAATCAGCAAAGACAAGGAATTTACATAATGTAGGCCCCCAAAGCAAAATTTTCCTTCCATAGTGTATTCCTGAGCCCAAAGAAAATGAATAATTGCCTTGACTCCTCACTGCATCTTGTCTATGCATCCACCATCTGCCTTTAACATGCAGAAAGAGTCACTTGTAGTAAAATAAAATCATCTAAGAGCTTTATAAGTAATTTTTTTCCCTCTCTATTTCTGTTGTTACACACTCTATACATTAGCTTAAGTTTCCTGAACTTACTGTCTTTGGAACTCTGACTTTTCTGCAAACATTTCATTCTAAGTTTTGTTTTAGGATTCCTTAACATATTGTCATAAATTCAGGTCTCTCAAAACGTCTGCAGAAGGATCTGGAGATACTCTTTCCATGGGTCAAGATCATTCTGTCAAAACAAATTATACACCAGAAACTAGAGAAATAAGAAAAATTAAACAGCAAAATATACCACGGATTAAAAAATAATATTAATGTTTACTCAATTTCATTAAGTCATTACTTTGAAAACCACCACAGTACTCACATGCAAGCAACTTTTAATTATTCGGTCCTAAATTAAGTCCATATTTAGTTGTGAATTAACAACCATTGAGAAACATTTTAAAAGTAAATGCATTCTGTAACTGTTGACAGATTTTCCACTGTGTACAGAACACACACACATACACCCACTATACCATGACAATACCACATCTTTTGTATATTTAAGTATACAAGGAGTATTGGCAAATTCATTTAATACAGAGGACAATAAGAAATTTCTTCCCATTGATGCTTCAATTCTGCACACATAATACTGTTGACATCTGGCCTCAGGCCCTGACTAGAACAGTTATCATAAAAAAATGTTTTTGGAGTTTAGCTTTCCTCAGTGAAATGTTAGAATCACAAAAGTCTAATAAAGCTTCATGTATGATTAAATGCTAATAGTTGTAACTAAGGCCAGACCACTTTGATACAAAATAATAATTTAGGAAATTTAGTTCCCCTAAATGAGGAAAACTATAACTTTATTGAAAGACACAAAATATGTAGAGACATAACATATTCTTATATAATATTACTTAACACAATTAAAATGTCCTTCATTACCAATTTAAAACATAAAGCTAATTCAACTCTAATTAGAATTGCAAAAATACTTGACAAAATCATTCTGAAATTCATAAATAACTGGTAACTGCAGAGGACTTCTGTAAAAGTAGATAAAGAAGAGGGTTTTTTACATTTCAATATTAATCTTACTCAAAAGCTACCTTGCTTAACTAGTATGGAACAAAAGTATATCCATAGAACAAAATTTAGAAATAGTTCCAAATGTAGGTCGGGATTCAACATATGATTTGATGTGAATTCCACCCTGGACTGTGAAAAGATGATTTACCCAATAAAAGTTTTAAACACACATAGCTATCTATTTGCTATAGACAAAATAAGATACTTGACACTTAATTCAAAAAGAAATTTAGGATGATTTAGTGATCTAAATGTAAATAATAAGACAATAAAGATTTTGAAATAAATGCCTGAAGATATTTTTATAACCTTGGTGGCATAGAAGACTGTCTTAAACATAATTAGAATCCAGAAGCGAAAAGAAAAATTAAAATGTACACATTTGACTACATAAAAGTTAAATTTTTCTGAGTTTAAAGTAAAAGGCAGTAAAAATCAGGTCAAACTACAAATAACAAACTGAAAGAAGCTACTTCTCAAACTTACAGTAGTTCAAAATAGTAAGAGTCCTAATACCAAGAACAGGGCAAGTTAGAAAAGAAAACTCTAGAAAAACAGACAAAAGATATGAACAGATATTCTGTAATAAAGAAATTATGGCTCCCAAGCACAATTATAGCAAGATATGTGAATTAAAATACTATAGTACTATTTTCTTAATAAAAAATGTAAAAACATTAGTTGCATCTAGCATTCTAAGAAATGTGTAAAAATGAAAACTTTCATACAGCTTTAAAGTCTTATTGAAGGACAATCTGATAGTATCTTTTAATATTTGAAAACAAGTACACTGGCCTTGCAGTTTCGTTCCTAGGAATATGCTTTATGAAATATTTTCCTATAAGCACAGAGCTGTAATTCTATGTTCAATATGATATTGTTCCCAACAGCAAAGCATTATGAATAATATGTGCTCACTAATGGAGAAATGTCTGAATAAACTGCAGCTTGTCCATATAAAATAATAGGTAGCTACAACTAAAAGAAAGCATAGGACTAATGACTTTAAAAGAGGTCTAAAGTTAGAGAACAGCAAATCTAGTATGATCATGTAAATTTTATTTATTTATTTTTTTGCCAAGACTATATCTAGTGAAGAACTGGGACATAAAACTGCATAGAATTTGAAGACACATATGATATATACATGGAGAAGGCGATGGCACCCCACTCCAGTACTCTTGCCTGGAGAATCCCATGGACAGAGGAGCCTGGTAGGCTGCAATCCGTGGGGTCGCGAAGGGTTGGACACGACTGAGTGACTTCACTTTCTCTTTTCCCTTTCATGCATTGGAGAAGGAAATGGCAACCCACTCCACTGTTCTTGCCTGGAGAATCCCAGGGATGGGGAAGCCTGGTGGGCTGCTGTCTATGGGGTCGCACAGAGTCAGACATGACTGAAGCGACAGCAGCAGTAGCAGCAGCATGATATATACAAACCTTGAAAATAATGTTAATAGATGAAAACTATTAATGTCAGAGTACTGAATTATTTGCATATATTCGTTTTTCTTCATCCAGAAGCAGTAGACTTAATCAAAAGTTATTAATATTTACTACTCTAACAGGGACAGCAAATACTTTAGTATTAGCTAAAAGGTCTTACAATTATCAGAGTTAAGGGCAGGGGTAGCACATGAAAGTACAAAGCAATTAGTTCAAGTTTCAATTTGTTGGGAAATAAATATCTACTAGGAAAAGATCACTGAAATTCACCAGGTTATCACTAATATTTTTAACAGGTCCAAGATGATTTGGGGGTCCAGTCGACATTGGAGAAACATCTGCTGTGAAGGGACATGGTTAAAGTCAGAACCCTTATGATGTCTGTGGCAGATGTGCTGAAGATTGATAAATCTGTGCCCATTCAATATTGCAGGTAAACAATGCAGGGCTTACCATGCATTCACATTTCTTCATTAGCAATTACAAGACAGAAACACAGAAAGGAGTGCTCTAACCTCCAACAGAAATTTAGATTGCAAGATGAAAAAAAGTTTGTTAAAACTGTTAAGAGACCTACACAAAATATAATTGTCTAAATATGAGATTCAGGAGCCAGGTCTAGAAAATATCAGAAAGGAGAGTCAAGTTACCAACATTTGTGAGACTCCTGCAATATGTGAGGCACTGGACTGTAGGTCTATGCTTATCTTTTCATTTGATGCTTTTTAAAGGTTCACTTACTTGTGGATCAGGGAGGTGAAAGGGTATTTTTGTTTGCTTATTTATTTTATTGCATAGGTATGTGATGCACAATACTGGATGCTTGGGGCTGGTGCACTGAGACGACCCAGAGGGATGGTATGGGGAGGGAGGAGGGAGGAGGGTTCAGGATGGGGAACACATGTATACCTGTGGCAGATTCATTTTGATATTTGGCAAAAATAATACAATTATGTAAAGTTTTAAAATAAAATTTAAAAAGAAATAAAATAAAATAGACAAAAAAAAAGGATATTCAATTTTTATTGTTTTAGTTTGTTTTGATGTTGTTTCGACTCACTAGTGACTCTTTTGTCTAGCTAACTCATTTGTTTCATAGTGTATTCCTTTGCCTTTCTTGGAATTTCTAGTATTCTGTGGTGTCACCTGCTGATAATGCTAAAGTGAAAAGTGAAAGTGAAGTCACTCAGTCGTGTCCGACTCTTTGCGACCCCATGGACTGTAGCCTACCAGGCTCTCCCATCCAAGGGATTCTCCAGGCAGGAATACTGGAGTGGGTTGCCATTTCCTTCTCCAGGGGATCTTCCCGACCCAGGGATCGAACCCGGGTCTCCCGCATTCCAGGCAGACGCTACTGATAATGCTGTTTCCTAATATTTAAAAGTTATACTGCTTATGCCATTATGATGTCTTACTGCATGAATTGAAATCATCAAAGCAATGATGTCTAATAGTAGAAGTGGTCAGTTTAATTTTTTCTGATTTTACTGCTAGGGCTCTAAAAGTTTTACAGCTAAATCTACTATTTGCTGTTGTGTTAAATAACTGGTCTTCATCACAGTGAAAAAGTCTCCTTTAATACTATTATACCTCACATTTAAAAAAATCAAGAATGGTCCCTTTTTAACTTTTTAAACGTACTTGAGTGTGTAGTTGTTTCATCTTTCTTGTTCTTAATACTGTGTTTTTTGCTTTCTTAATGATTGGCTAGTACCTTTATATTTTATGTATTTTCCAACATATTTACCAGTTTTACTACTGTTTATGTTACTGGTTATTTACTTGGTTTCATTTATTTTCTCATATTGATTTCACCTTACACTGATATATACTAATTTTTCTCATATTTCATTTTTATTCATTATTATTTCTTTTCCTTTTTGGTTTAAGTTTGGCTTCATTTTCAATTTTTATTTTTTAAGAGTAAAACCATTTGTGTTCACAATTTTCTCTGAGAGCAGCTTTAGCTATACCATAAGTTCCTACGTAAAGTGTTATCCTTTAAGATTTCTGGGTAATCTATAATTTCAGATTTGTTTCTCTTTCATTTTTATATATAACGGCTATTTTTTAAAGTGTTATTTGTTATTTCATTTTCCAATAATTAAGGCACTTCGTTTGTATATTTGTTTGGGGCTTTGTATTATTTTGTTTTATTTGTTATGCTATTTTCCTTTGGCCTTGAAATCAAACTGATCAGACAGTAATATTGCTTTTAGTTTGCTATTACCTGATATGTTACCTGCCTACACTTTTGTTAGGGAGGAAATACTATGTCATTTTTTTTAAGATAAGTTTGTTTGTAAGCAATGTATATGCTAAGTCACTTCAGTCGTGTCCGACTCTGTGTGACCCCACAGACGGCAGCCCACCAGGCTCCACCATCCTTGGGATTCTCCAGGCAAGAACACTGGAGTGGGTTGCCATTTCCTTCTCCAATGCATGAAAGTGAAAAGTGAAAAGTGAAAATGAAGTTGCTCAGTAGTGTCTGACTCTAGCGACCCCATGGACTGCAGCCTACCAGGCTCCTCCATCCATGGGGTTTTCGAGGCAAGAGTTCTGGAGTGGGGTGCCATTGCCTTCTCCAAAATGTATAGATGAATTTTATTTTCTAGACAAATCTTAGAGCTTATCCTTCCTTCCATAAGGTACTAACTCAACCCACTCACATTAATTTTGGCAACATACATGATGCCTTTATCTTTTTTTATATTTTTTATATTTGTTTTCTTATCCTTTCTTTTTCCTGCTTCCTTGATTTTGTTAGAGTCTTCTTAAGTATGCCTTTTGTTTTCCATTATAGTCCAGGAACTGTACCATACATCTCAGTTAAATATAAACAATCTTTAATCTTTTAGTCATCATATTAAACCTGTGGTCACAAAGAAATAAACTAGTAGCCACACTTCTCTACCAACTGAATACTATTCCTCCTTTTCCTTCACCAACCAACTCTTATTTCACTAAAATAATTTAGAATTGGTGTCTCTCTTTATATTTTGACTTCCGAGAAATACTTGAAGCAAACTTTCTTGAAGCTATACATATTTCTGAAAAGAAAATGTGATTAGGGCAATTCCTATCATTTTAGAAAATGCTCTCAAGCATTATCAATGTTGAAATAGTGCCTAACTTTCTTCCCAGTGTTCATTCATTGTTGTTCCAACAGTATTAATGCAGGAGAGTTCACAGAAGAATCTTCCAGACTATTTCCTTTCAAACTTTTCCGTTCATCATTCATTTTCACCCAAACATTTTCTATTTGTTTCCCTGCCATGTTTTATGCAGTTTGTTGAGTGTTTTCCTTAACTATGTAGAGAGAAGCATTATACATAATTTTCACAAAACCAACATTGTATCTTTCAAATAATGAATTCTAAAAAAAGAAAACCACTTGAAATCTCTAATTTGAAATATGAATATTTGCCAAATAATAACATAATCTTAAAGCGATTCTCAATGATTTTCTGCTTGATGCTCAGGTTATATATTATTTCATTAGAGTATTACAATCTTTCTACTTTGTTCTTTATCATTAAATAACTAAAAGCAAGACTATTCAGAACTTCAAACATATTTTATCTAAGAGGCATGAAATTATAATATTCATTTCATCAGAGGCAATATTATTAGCTATCCATTTAAGTGATTAAAAGAAATTATACTCCACCATTTCTAATTTTGGCCTTCCCTTGTGGCTCAGCTGGTAAAGAATCTGCCTGCAATGTGAGAGACCTGGGTTCAATCCCTGGGTTGGGAATATCCCCTGGAGAAGGGAAGGCTACCCCCTCCAGTATTCTAGCCTGGAGAATTCCATGGACTGTATAGTCCATGGGGTCGCAAAGAGTCAGACACGACTGAGTGACTTTCACTTTATTTCTAATTTTAACCACCTACATGGATGTGTACCTTAAAAATAAGTTTAGAAACAGCAAAGATAAAAGAAAAAACTGGATGAAGACCACACAGTGAAACAGTCAGAAGGAGGCAACCCCTGCTTACTTTTAATTCAGAGAGTGATGGGTGATGCCTCAACAGCCTACTCAGGATCAATTTCCTCACAAGGCCATCTCTAATGCCTTAAGAGCATCTGGCATCACATGCCCTATCAAATATGCTAATAACTGAGAAAAGAAAGCTTTCTGAATTTCATACATTGCATGCCAAATGGAAAGCAAATCATGCTTGATCTTGCAAAATGCAAAAGCAACAAAAACAATACTATTTATGTGTGTTTCAGTGTACAAATCTCCCAGCAGATAAACACTAACTGGGTTGTGAAGAAAATTATAAAATAAACAATTGAGGTTATCTATTTCATTACTGCAAAGAAATCCAGGTCTGTTAAATTTTAGTATTTTCAATGGAGGGAGGCAAGTTTCTCATTAAAAGATTTCACTTGAAGACTCTGATTCTCCTTAGTCAGAGACATCCCCCAGGAAATACAAGCTGCTATGTGCTCCTTATTACGTTTCAAACAGTATATCCTAGAAAAAAAATTCATACCAGCACTGGGGAAAAGTTAAAGAGTAGAAAATAATTTTATAAAACTGAGATCACCTCTACCAATTGACAACATCATTGCTTGATTTTGTGGTTCGATGGTGGTTTACTTGCTAAGTTGTGTCCTACTCTTACGACCCCATGAACTGTAGCCCACCAGGCTCCTCTGTCCATGGGATTTTCCAGGCAAGAATACTGGAGTGGATTGCCATTTCCTTCTCCAGGGGATCTTTCTGACCCAGGGATCAAACCTCCATCTCCTGATTCTCCTGCACTGCAGGTGGACTCTTTACCACTGAGCCACCAGGGAAGCCTGATTTTCGTTGTTACAGTCCTCAAATCCTGTGGCAACTGGAGACTCAGCCTTTTAGGGAGTCATAGTAGAGTAAGAAAGTCCTCCAGTGAACTCCACACAGACTCATAACTGCTTGACCTTGGAAGAATCATTTAATCTCCTCTGAGCTTCAGTTTCTAAATGTCTAAGGGAAAACCATTTGAAATATTTTACTTAAAGGATAAATATATGGCAAATAAGAATGAAAGAGAAAGAGCAATACTTAATGAATATTTGAAGCTTAGGTGATGTATTATTTGACTGGAATGTAAGAATCTTTCTATTTTTTTCTTTATCAGTAGACAAGTAAAAGATTTTTTTTTTAATCAAACATATTTTACCGTGGTAAGAAACTTTAATTCTCATTTTATCAGAGGTTTTACTCTTCACAGATTTTAGTTTAATTGACGTGAAGGACTTTGGAGGTTTATTGTTTCCATCTCTAGGCACAGGAGAAAGCCCTTGGGTCCAGCTAATTTTGTCCTGGAGAGTAGCAGATGTCCTCAGTTTCAGGCACAGAACTAAAGATGCAGAAGCAAAATACTCTTTGAGTTTTAAGGTCCCAAGGTAAACAGTATGAAGCATGATACTGAATAATCTGATGGTAAATTGGTAAATGAGAAAGGTAAGCCAAGATGAAATACCTACAGTATTTTAAACAAAGAAGTCAAGGCAGGAAGAGATATTGTGAAAGCAGAAAGAAGGTGAGGGCTGGCAGAATTCCTAACAAGTTCATTCTGAAGAAGGGAGAATGGCTCTTCCGGAAGGTCTCAGAGTCTGGTTCTGAAAACGGACTGGAGCAATGTCCAGGGAGAAGTTAAAATTGCAAAAGGAATATGTTCTTGCCTTTTCTAAGCCTCCTCATAATCTACATCTTGTGACTCCCCTTTCCTGAGGCTTTAATTTCACAGCTAATTCATGGTCAAGTTTCTGCCTTTAGAGGTCATCAGTGTACTTCTACTTCCCAACTAAAGAAGAAATATCCCTTGCAGTAACTTTAATAAGAACTTCTTATCTCCATTATCCATTTATTTCCCTGTGCTATCCATGTTTTTTTTTTTTTAATCATTGGAATTCTACATATATTAGGGCATCTGTATTTACTTTAAAGTAAACTTCTAGGCCTCAAGCCAAAAAACTCTCAGTTTCAATGAGACAGCCACTAGAAAAATAAAAACAAGTCTCTCTATCGATATGGTATTTTCCTTTCTGTCTCTCACAAAATACAGAAGCTGCTTTAGGGACATGTCTGCCTCTTCCTCTAATCCTGGCCCTGTGGTTTTGTCTGACAGTTTAGCTAATAGCAGTCAGCCACGTAATCTTTTGCCCTACCTGTTTAGAATACTTGGCTAACCTCAGAGATAAATGGATTTCCTTAGATCTGGTTGGAATCTTACAAATACTTTCAGAATCAGCAAGTAGAAGGTGTTGATGGGAAGCCAAAAACTAACCCCTTTATTTATTTACTTACTTATTTTAATGGAGTATAATTGTTTTACAATGTTGAGTTCATTTTTGCTGTACAAGAAAGTGAATCAGCTATATATACTCATATATCCCCTCCCTCTTGAGCCTCCCCTCTACCTCCCTCCATGCCCCCTTCTAGGTCATCACAGATCTCCAAGCTGAGCTCCATCTACAACTTTTTTGAAAAGTGTTAGTCACTCAGTCATGTCCAGCTCTGTGACCCCATGGAATGTAGCCCACCAGGCTCCTCTGCCCATGGAATTCTCCAGGCAAGACTACTTGGAATGGGTTGCCATTCCCTTTTCCAGGAGTCTTCCCAACCCAGTGATTGAACTCAGGTCTCCTGCATTGCAGGCAGATTCTTTACTGTCTTATCCACCAAGGAAGCCTCCTACAACTGTGTTAAATAGCACTATTTTTTTACAGACAACACCAACAAACCAGCTCACTCAAACATTATCTGTGTAAATTGACCCTAAAAATTGATCAGGATCTGCAAACTCCAAAATGGTCATTATCATAAAAATTTTTTAATTGGGCTTGATGAGGCAGCTGTCAACTCAATAGCTTTGATTAAGCTAACAGTGTTGTCTTGAATTTTGCTAAGCTATCCACCTCTCATGCATATTTGGCTTCCAAATGTGTAGAATAATCTTAAAGTAAATTTCTTTACTCTACTTGAGCTTTTTAAGTCTTTTTGAGAATAAAGAAGGTTTTGAAATAAAAAGTTGATGATTAGAACACAGGTTTAAATATTATCTCTGTCATTTTCTAGTTATTTGATACTTGCCGTTTTCTGTATGATTTACTGCACTTAATATGACAATCTCCAGGTCCATCCAGTGTTGCTATAAATGGCATTATTTCTTTCTTTTATTATGGCTGAGTAATATTTCACTGTGCATACGTGTATATTATATATACATATATGTGTATGTATCAGATCAGATCAGTCGCTCAGTCGTGTCCAACTCTTTGCAACCCCATGAATCGCAGCATGCCAGGCCTCCCTGTCCATCACCAACTCCCAGAGTTCACTCAGACTCATGTCCATCGAGTCAGTGATGCCATCCAGCCATCTCATCCTCTGTCGTCCCCTTCTCCTCTTGCCCCCAATCCCTCCCAGCATATATATATATATATATATATATATGTATATCTCCATTCATCTGTTGATGGACATTGATTTGATGGACATTTAGGTTGTTAAAATGTCTTGGCTATTGTAAATAGAGCCGATGTGGACACTGGGGTATGTGCATTTTTTTGAATTACGAGTTTTGTCCAGATATATGCCCAGGAGTGGGGTTGCAGGAGCATACAGCAACTCTAGTTTTAGTTTTTTAAGGATCCTTCATACTGTTCTCCATAGTAGCTGCCCTGATTTACAGTTTTACACTGTACGAACAGTGTACAAAGGGTTCCTTTTTCTCCACACCCTATGCAACATTTATTGTTTGTAGACTTTTCAGTGATATCAATTCTGACTGGCATGAGGTGTTACTTCATTGTAGTTTCAATCTGCATTTCTGTAATAATTAGCAATATTGAACATCTTTTCATGTGCCTATTGGCTATCTGTATGCTTTCTTTGGAGAAATGTCTATTTAGATCTTCTTTTTTTTTTTGCTTATTTTGTTTGGTTTGCTATTAAGCTGTATGAGCTGTTTGTATATTTTGAAAATTAATTTCTTGTTGGTGGCATCATTTGAAAATATTTTCTCCCAATCTATTGGTTGTCTTTTCATTTTATTTATGGTTCTCTTTACTGTGAAAAGATTTATGTGTGACTCAGTCCCATTTGCTCAATTTTATTTCCATTACTCTAGGAGATAGAGCCAAAGAAAAAAAAATATTGCTACAATTTATGTCAGTGAGTGTTCTACCCTTGTTCTCCTCTGGTAGTTTTCTGGTCTCACCTTCACATCTTTAATCCATTTTGAGTTTATTTTTGTATATGGTATAAGAGAATGTTCTAATTTCATTCATTCACATGCAGCTTTTCACAGCACCAGTTATTAAAGAGAGTGAGTATCTTTTTTCCCCACTGTATATTCTTGCCTTTGTCATAGATTAACTGACCGTAAGTGTGTGTGTTTATTCCTTGGCTTTCTATTCTGTTCCTTTGATCTAAATGTCCGTTTTTGTGCCAGCATCATACTGTTTGCTGACTGTAGTTTTGTAGTGTGGTTTGTAGTCAGGGAGCACGACTCTTCTAGCTCCATTCTCCTTTCTCAAGATTGTTTTTGCTATTTGGGGTCTTTTGTCTTTCCACGCAAAGTTTGAAACTTTTCCTTCTACGTCTGTGAAAAATGTCACTGGTAATTTGATAGCAATTGCACTTAAATCTATGGATTGCCTTGGGTAGTATGGTCACTTTAACAACATTGATGCTTTCCATACAAGAACACAGTCTATCTTTCCATCTTTTTGTGTCATCTTCAAAACCTTAGGTAGGTTTATTCCTAGTTATTTCATTCTTTTTGACATGATGATACATGGGATTGTTACCTTAATTTTTATTTCTGCTATTTTATTTTTAACACTTGGTTTCCTAATAACTGAAAGACTGAAGGCAGAGTGGTTCACGCTTGCCTGCTCCTCTGAAGTGCTTAGCAGCCCTTTACAGTTAGAATCAATGACATCTGTTACTATCAACCAACCTACCTGAGCATAGTTTTAGCATGCTATCAGTTCCTGGTCTTTGCTGTCCTAAATTCATTGGATAAGGAATTATACAACCCAAAATGTCACTTTGCTAGGTCTCTAGAATTCTGGTATGGTAGAAAGTGAATAGGCTTTGTAGTTAGGCAAATCTGAATTCGAGTACTGGCTCATCACTCATCTGACCACCAGCAAAAGTTTTACCTTCTGACAGTCGGTTTCCTTTTCTATAAATTGGGGGTTAACATGCTTAGCTCAAACTTTTGTAGGTATTAATTAAGGGTCTGATGCTTGACGTAAAGTTAATGGGGTGAACCTCATCAGTTCTTTGTCATTGCTTCAGAAAAAGATTCATCTATATGGATATAATCTCAGGAGAACGCAATGACAGCACAGTTTTGTGAGCACTGGGTCTTCTTATTACAAATATTGTTTGAACAATGCATCCAGGAAAAACTAATCTGGGTGGTATCTTAAAATGTAAACCCACCCTTTAGACAAAAAATTAAAATGTGATATTTTTGGCATTTATTAATTCCTGATCATAGCAGCTTGGAAAAATAACTTTAACCTAGTTAAAATATATGAGAATCTTAAAATTAACCTAAATTTACTGGTGAGGGAAAGGAGTTTCTAAAATAAGTAAAGACATATTAACCTTGTTTGTTAATATAGACTGTATATTTCTGTCTGAATACATAATAGATCTGAAAATGTCAAAAAATAATATGGGTCAAGTCTGGGTATATGGTATTTTAGATATAATCTGGTTAATGAGTCAAACCGATCCTCAGTCAACAAACATACATGGAACAAAATTGCTAGGCTCCAAATTAAATCCCTCCAAAGAGGAATCTGGATTCCTTACTTGTCAATGAAAAATCATGTCAAAGCAGGTAAGTATTTTCTGTGTAAAGTCTGTATGTTATGACAAAGAAGCAAATCAAGGACAAGAATGTTCATGGGATATGATGATTTCAGACATCATGATTCATTTCATACTTCGAATAGCCTGGGAAACTGGGATAACTATCAGCCACATCCTTCAGAAGAGTAAAAGATTACTTTTTCATGCAAAAAGGAAAAGTGATATCTACTGATCCTTTAGAGAGCTAGAGAAATAATGGATCTTGTCTTTTTGAAGATCCTTGAGATATGTGAAATCACTTTTATGTGAAATCACCAAGTCACAATTTTTGTTATAGAAGAAACACAACCACATTTTAACAGAAAGATAGTATATTTATTATAAATAGTAGTTACTACTTGTTTTTTTCTGAATTATGTACATGCATTCATTCAGATAATTTCATTTAAGCCTCATAATAACCTTGTGAGAGAAGTATTGCTAGATTACATAGACAGATGACATTAACTGAGGTACGGAGATGTTAAAGCAAAAGAAAGTATCAGTGTTCATACCCACCTGTGTCTTTTTCTGTATGACATTCCTGATTGTATTATGCATTATCTAGAGCCACTATATCCACCTTACATAAGAACTCAACAAATTATTGCTTGGGAACACTGTTACTTTTAAGTGTTGTTTTATTTAATTTAAAATACTTTTTTAATATCTCAAAAGGAAGGTGTCAGTGAGGTAAAAAATTTAGAGAAAACAACTAGCAAAAGAACTATGTTAAAAGTTTCCATAAAGTAGATGTTACTACTCTGTAAGTTTCAGGTTGAATGAAGGTTGTGGAACTTAGTTGGACAAAGTCCAATTAAATTAGACATTTGCCATATGGTTAGAAAACCAAACTAATATCCAGTGTACCCTTTAGGTTAAAACATAAGAACTTTCCAATGATACAAAAAAACAGTATTTACTCTGCACAGTGCCCCCGTGGGACACCTGGGAATTGTGTGGAATTTGACAATTAATACTTGTTAATTCCATAATATCACTGTAAAAATAAGGCTAGATATATATTTACATAATTCTTTTCTCTCTTTTGTAAATTTTTGCCCTCTTTTAAAAATCACTTGTAGAATGATTTTAAATTAAGTAATCATTTCACGTTCTACTAATAGTTGTGCATTGCTTGCCCCCAAATGTTGGAATTTTTGCTCTCTCCTTGTTTGCTGTCAAGTTTAGGTTTATTCACAGCAAGAGGTCTCAGCCTGGGGATTTTCTCCCCAGTAATTCTTTCTCTATCAGACTTCAGAGGCATTTATGAAATACCGTCAAAGACCTATCTTCATTTCTAAACAAGTTCCACTCAAATGTCAAGATTCCCTCAATTCTGGGAAAGTCTGCCATTTCCCAGAATTCACCTGATATACCTGATATCTAATTCAGGCAATTAATCAGCACCAACCAAATAATGAAATAGTTCTTTACTTATAATATCTAAATACGAAGCAATGTAGCACTGTTATTATGAACAAGATCTTGGGCTTTAATTCCTTCTCAGTTTTGAGCCTGCTTTCCTCCTCTATATGGATATTAATAGCACCTACTTCATGGAGTTATTATGAAGATTAAATAACATATTGTATATAATAGCGCTCCAAGCATGAAATCTGCAACACAGTAAGTACTCAATTAGTGTTAACCATAGTGGTGATGATGATGTTTAAATTAGCATAAGAAACAGATGTTACATGGAAGAATGCTGGAAAATGGAAAAAATGCAACAATTTGGGTTTTCTTAATCACCTTAACTCATTTTATAAATATATTGCAAGTTCCCTGAGGGTATGTAACACTTCTTATTTGACCTTGAATCTCCAGTATTTATCACAATGCCTGGAAACCAGTAGGCATTCAGTGAAGGTTGGTTGAATGAATAAATTCTCATGCTGCTGCTGCTGCTAAGTCACTTCAGTCGTGCCCAACTCCGCGCAATCCCACAGATGGCAGCCCACCAGGCTCCGCAGTCCCTGGGATTCTCCAGGCAAGAACACTAGAGTGGGTTGCCATTTCTTTCTCCAATGCGTGAAAGTGAAAAGTGAAAGTGAAGTCTCTCAGTAAGTCTTCGTGACCCCATGGAGTCTACCAGGCTCCTCCGTCCATGGGATTTTCCAGGCAAGAGTACTCATAGGTGTTGTCTAATTCACCTTGGCAGTACTTAGAAGTTCAAAGAACAAGAGTTATGCCTCTCTGAATTCCCTCTGGAAGATGATGAGATCACCTTTAGAAGGGGACAGGACAGGGGGAAAGCAGGTGAATCAGTGTTCTAGAGCAAAATCCTGTTGTATATCCCCAATCCAATATATGCTCTATAACACTTCTTATTTTGAAATCTCATTCCATTTTCAGCTTCTGAGACAGCTCCACAGACCACTTACTTGGAAAAAATTATACATTCTAACTCTATGAGAGACTAATCCTCAAAAAATTACTGGGTAGAATTTTCCCTTTGGAATCTACTAAGGATGAAGAGTTGTTGAATTTTCCTAAAGATATCAATATTAATACACTTTTTAACCACTTCCTGAATATATTCAAGTCAAAGTACAACAAAAAAGTACAAACAATAATACATGGTTCAAACATAACACAAATACCTATTTCATTGCCCACTACACCAGGTAATATCATGCTATTCTCAGTGCGAGACAGAAGTACAAGTCACATCTCACTACATGTGGTTCAAGCCAGGATATCTACTCATGGCACAACGGTATCTCAGCAATGCTACAACCTTGCCAAAGGAACATTTCAGAGGGTGACCAGAGAGTGATGCTTTCTCTAGAGGAATCTCTCATAAGATGAGTAGCAACTGACACACAGGCTCACACAACACACTGTGCAGCTATTGCTCTGCCCTGTCAACTTTCAGAAACTTACTACGTATGCACACTATCAATCTCGTAACTGGGACCTGTTTAGAAACAAATTTACAGCCTGTCTCTCAGACAGTATAAAAGTACTAGTGCCAGAACTATTTTAAACACTTTAAATATGTTTGTTTCTCTAATCCTCATTTTTCAATCTCTATTTCATCTTTCCCTCCAGCATACAAACTCACTAAGAGGATTATATAAGGTTCTAAGTACAGTGCCTGAAATTTAGTTAGGGCAATTAATTAGGAAACACTATTATCCCTATTTCATAGATAAGGGAACTGAGAGAAAGAGATTTTTAAAATTGGCTCACAATTTTGCAGCGAGTAATAGGCAGATTGGCTTGGGTTCTTAACTATCATTATATTTCCTCTTGGCTTCATGGCATACATTTTTAGGGAGTATCTCTTTTTCAAGGTAATTCTATGTCCCTAATTTTATTTTTATTTTCATTTTACCTAGAATTTTAAAATTACTTCTAATGTCCTGAGTGCTTCCTTTGTAGCTCAGTCGGTAAAGAATATCCCTGCAATATAGGAGAGCTGAGTTCGATTCCTGGGTGGGAAGATCCCCTGAAGAAGGAAATGGCAACCCACTCCAGTATTCTTGCCTGAAGAAGCCCATGGACAGAGGAGCCTGGCAGGCTACAGTCCATGGGGTCACAAGAGTCGGACATGACTTAGCTACTAAACCACCACCACTAATGTCCTGAATATTCACTGCAAGGACTGATGCTGAAGCTGAAACTCCAATGATTTGGCCACCTGATGCGAAGAACTGACTCACTGGAAAAGACCCTGATGCTGGGAAAGACTGAAGGCAGGAGGCGAAGGGGACGACAGAGGATGAGATGGTTGGATGGCATCACCTTCTTGATGGACATGAGTTTGAGCAAGCTCCAGGAGTTGGTGATGGACAGGGAAGCCTGGTGTGCTGCAGTCCATGGGGTTACAAAGAGTCAGACATGACTGAACTGAACTGAATTAATATGATCTTGTTAAAATTAAATATATCTTTATGCAGAACTCAGAGGACTTAAATAGCTTTTATTTGTTTAACAGTGGTATAGTAGCGGAGATATAAAATGTAGAAAGAGCCAGACTCCTTTGAGAAAAAGATACTTACTATGGAAATAAGTGCCTCTTCATTGCTAGAATTTATATTTCCGAGTTTCTGCTCCGTCAGCCTATCGGATGCACTGTCACTAATGCAACACACTAAGCATAGCACTTTGACTCTCAGGCTTATTTCACTCTTCATAAAATACAGAAAAGGCGTGTCAATTTCATGGAGATGTGAGGATTAAACAAGGCAAAAGAGATTTTTAAGCAGCAGAGTGACATAATCAGCTTTGCATTTTAAAAGAACACTCTGGGCCTCCACAGAGGAACTGTATTTAGAGAATAATACATGAAATAAAAAGTTAGATTCAGAGATAAGTGACCTCAGTGAAAGATGAGGCTGATTTGCAATAGAGTGGTGACAATTAAGTTGGAGTAAAAATAATGGGTGCAGTTGGACATTTATATATGGAGTCAACAGCATTTAATGATTACATGGAGTGAGGAAGAGAAAAAAGAAAAGACCCGAAGTTTCTGATATCAGCAACTGAGTAAATCAAGGAACCAGTTACTATCCCTGGGATGACGGAAGGAAGAACAAACCTCACTGGCAAAGAATCAGATTAAAAAATCAGTTGGAAACATGTTGAGTTTGAGCCTACAAGGTGTGATATCAAGTACATCACTGGATAAATGGGTTTAAAGCTCAAAAAATGTATATATCTATAGCTAGATATACTTGTTTGGTACATTAGTAATATTTCAGGCCATGAAAATAAATGTGATTTCCTAGAGAAGACATAGCTTGAAAAGAGAAAATAGAACCTAGCCCTGGGAACTTCAAACTTTGTTGTTTTACAAGTTTCTAATAGGTATTCAAAACTCACTTTGCACTAGGCATTATATTAAATGTGTAACAAAGGTTACCTGAATCACAACAGTCTAATTTTAATAGCAACTAAAGCTTTAAATGGGTTAGGTGATCTACTTAAGGTCATGTAGCTGGTAATTGAAAAAGCAGGGCTTTGCTCTCTGAAAAATGACTTAGTCTAAGTCTTGAGAGTCCCTTGGACTGCAAGGAGATCCAACCAGTCCATTCTAAAGAAGATCAGCCCTGGGATTTCTTTGGAAGGAATGATGCTAAAGATGAAACTCCAGTACTTTGGCCACCTCATGAGAAGAGTTGACTCATTGGAAAAGACTCTGATGCTGGGAGGGATTGGGGGCAGGAGGAAAAGGGGACAACAGAGGATGAGATGGCTGGATGGCATCACCGACTCGATGGATGTGAGTTTGAGTGAACTCCAGGAGATGGTGATGGACAGGGAGACATGGCGTGCTGCGATTCATGGGGTCGCAAAGAGTCGGACACGACTGAGCGACTGAACTGAACTGAATACTAGAGGAACTGACAAGACATTAAATAAAGTATATGAAACTCAAAGAAGAGTGGTTGGTTTATATTGGGTACTTGTAAGTTATACTTACTGTTACTCATTTTTTAATATGGTAGGAAGTAAGCAAAAATGGATTGATCATATTCATCAGAAATCTATCATGCACTGTATAATTACCTGCATATATGTAAATGTTTTATCATCCCAAATAGATTGCTAGTTTAAAGATAGATTTAAAGTCAATTAAAAAATATACAAAGTTCAAATAATACTGTGGCATCTATTGAAGATATTTTAGAAAACAAAGAAGGAAAATAACCAATCCGATCTCAAAGCAAAATCACATTTTTTGCAACCATTCTTAGTATTTAGTACATTTTCTGTTTTCTATAAATAGAACTTCTCTGAAAAATAACTCGAACCATATAAAACATATAATTTTGTATTTTTCTTTTTAAAACTTGACATTACATGATAAGCCTTTTTCTATTTATTATAGAACATAATATAATATGTTGTTATAATATGAAAGTAAATATAAATATTATATAAATGTAATATGAAAGTTATATTTCATTCCTATACTAACAGATTTCTCTAGTTTAATCATTAGCTTCTTCTTGTACATTAAGGCTATTCACAATTTTAGAACACTATACACAATCCTGTTATAAGTAACTTTCTCTGTTTCTCTCTCCACCTGTCCCTAACACCTCTTTCTCCTTCCTTCCTTTCTCTTTTGGTCTTTAACATTATTTACTCAAGAGAGAGTTCAGAACTCTAATTACTAACTAAAACATGTGTGATTTATTCTAGAATCTTGTACATGTTATACTGAGCTTACTTGTATTCCCCACAGTGTCTTATATAGAGTCACACATAGTAGGTGCTTGATAAATATATGTTGTTTAAATGACTAATAAAATAGATGGGAAAACTTCAACAAATGATTACTGTCACACTGGTTTAACCTGTTGGCATAAATCAAATTGACAAAGTAAGCATCGTTGTAAATGTGTAACACAAGAAGACCACAGTAAAATAGAATATAATGAACTATATGGGCTTCCCAGGTGACACTAGTGGTAAAGAATCCTCCTGCCAGTGCAGGAGTTGAGGGTTCGATCCCTGAACCAGGAAGATCCCCTGGAGAAGGAAATGAAAACCTGCTCCAGCATTCTTGCCTGGAAAATCATATGGACAGAGGAGCCTGGTGGGCTACAGTCCATGGGGTCGCAAAGACTTGGAGCGACTGAGCACACACAGCACATAATGATATATAGGCACACAAAATGCTGTAATTTAGATGTTCGGTTCTCTGATTTCTAGTGTGTAGACCTTTAGCAGAACAAACAATACTCGAGCCTTTACAATTCCTTACAAATGGGAAAAAAAATATTCAAAATAACATAATTAAGTGGCTTTTCATGAAATACTTTAAAATAAATGTTAAAATCTACTTTTAAACGCTCTATTTAATGGAAAAATCACATGTAAAGTATTGGTTTAATACAAAATGAAAATGAATATTCAATTTCCCAAATACTATGCTCCAATCTTGTTTTCATCCTCCTATCAGTTCCTCACAACCTAATCATACATTCTCATTGGTATATAAATCAGTTATATAGTCAGAATATTTTGAATGAACACTGATCATATTCCAGGCATTGTACTAGAAACTATTCTAAACTAACTGCAAGTTCCTAAACGCCCCCGGCCCTTTCTCCTCTGGACTTCTATACGCACACTGCCACTCTGCTCCCCTCCTCTTGTTTAAGTGGGTAACTCTTACTTTTCTTTCACTTTAAGTTTCCATCAGATGTACTCTCTGCTACAAAGCTGCCCCTTCCACACCAAGAATGTGTTAGATGCCTCTCATGCTGTGCTCCTTCAACGTCTGTGATTATTCCTTATCATATTATGTCATAAATGCCTGTTAACTTTTGTGTCTCCTCCTCTAGACTATACATGCCTAGAGGATAGATGTTCTTATAAATTAAGAGGATTTAAATTATCTTGATAATGTACTCTCTCGTGAGTGTGTTTTGCTTATAAATGCTAACTGTCTTAAGACTAGCTGGTATATATAACTCAGTTTCACAATAATAATTGCCCCTAGTTTCCTAAGTATTATATTTATTCCTCTGATTAAACTGAAAACTCCCTGGGGTCAGGGTTCTTGTCTCAACCTTCTTCTGTAACCTCCAGAGTACTAGGAGAGAATTCTCATTAATTAATTATTCATGAGTGGTTACACTGGACACAATCACAACTCTAATACAACCGTCACTGGTTTATAGTTTATAGAAGCCCAGTTTACTGGAAATATAATAACACGATTCTTCTCTAGGAACCAGGAATTTGACGGCAAGGTAAATGGTGTAACCCACAAGAAAAGCAATTTCTTAATATTTTCCAAGGAACCAAAAAATCCGTAATTCAGAAATCTGCTTTCTCAGATCTCTCTAAAAACATAATCTAAAACCATAGACTACTATTGTCAACTTAAATAAAATGCACAACGTGAGAATTGCAAGTTTTATTTGGGGCAAAATGAGGACGGCAGCCTGGGAGACAGCACCTCAGATAGCTATCTGGGCTCATAAAATCAACACCTGAAAATATCTGACTATCTGAAGACCTGACCTGTCAGTTTTTCCCCAAGTGCAGGGGAGACCCTAGCCCTAACCTTAATTTCTGCCTCATTTCTGCCCTCCACCCTGAACTCCTTTCAGCGGGTACTGAAGGTCAGCAGCTAGAGCAGGACATTATTTAATCCTTGCAGAGGTAGATGGCGAGTGCAGATTTGTAACTGACACTATTTTCATGAAGATGTTTATAACAGTTTTATTCTTTTAACAGTTAAAGCTTAACCAAATGGAAGATGACTTCTTTCCCACATAGTATTTTTCTTCCTGTGTTCAGATCCCAGTTGATATAAGTCCTTGCCTTTCTCCACCCATTAGTTCACCCCACCCTAAATGAGGAAGAAGGATGACTCACCCGTCAGTTTTGTAAAAAGTAAACTAGGCATGTTTAGCCCACGGGCACCCTTCTTCCTCTTGGGAGCAAGTGGGCCATAGAGAGCATCTTCTCCCCAAGGGTACAATCTTCATCACTGTTGAGATGGGTTATTGTCCATGACTGGTTGTAACTGGGGAGAAGATAGCATGAGGAAGGAGTCTGTGTAATTGCAAGGTTTAGTGAGAGACCCAGCTGGCTCTTACGGTAAGCTCCATGTTCCAACCTGGGCTTAATCAGTAAAAAGGTAATATTTTGGCTCCATCTGCCACTCTTTTGTTTTATTTCTTCAATTATTCAAAGCCCAGGCAGAGAAGAGGAATGCCATTTATTGGCTCCCTTCAGAGAGCAACAGATGGGGATACACAAAAGTGAAAATAACTTTACTGTTACAGTACTGAAATATAAGCAATACTTACCTTCTACTTTCCTAATTTTCATTATTTTGTTATAGCATTATTTTTTTTAAAAGGGGTTGCAGGAAAGCTAATGTGACAATAAAATCAACAAAATCAAAATAATTTCTGTACTGTATACCTATCAGTTTAATCACTTATCACACCTGCTTGAAAATAATTAAGCTGAATTTCAAAAGTAAAACAACATAATAAAAACAAAATTTTAAACACACACTAAAAGTGCAAAAATATTGTCTACTTTTAAAGTTCAAAATGTCTGAACTTAGGTGCTATATGTAGTCTCAATTTTTCAAAAGGGAAGATGAAATGTGATAATTCTTTTTTAACAATTCCAGAAGGCAAAACTTTTTGGAAGAAAAGGACCACTTCTCTTAGAGATATCCGTTCTTCTCAGGAGGATTTTAAATATCATTATCACTAGTTGGCAGAGAAAGGCTCCAATATGTCACTGGAAAATATGTCCCTACATGAAGCAAATGATAGCAGAAAGTTTGGTCTCAAACCAGACCTGCCGTTTGGCTTCCCTGAGGCTCAGGTCTGGTGGAAGAGCCAGACTTCCACCCTAGAACTCATCTCCCACAGCTCCTCTGCTTTCTCCATCTCATTAGCGCCCATAACCCCTCTTTCTGTGTCTTGAAAGTTTGACAGCTTCAGTTCACAGGACCTCAAACGGAATTTACAAAAGTGTAACCCAATCCCTTCTATGTTAAAAAAGAAACCATTTACTGAGAGCTGTGTATTTACCACAGGGAAGGGGCTTTAGGCAGAATCCGCTTAGCAGTATATTGACATTTGTCATACGACACTCCTTTATGAAATAAATCTCAGCAATTTTATTTCGCGTTCTGATACAAGAAATACAATTAAATGCATTTGAGCAGAGCAATGGAAGTATGAGAATAGGCTATAAACCTTTCGGATAGACAAGTGATTAGATTTTCTTGACTGGTGAAGAAAAAAAATTTATGAAAATATACCATACCCTGGCTTTTGAATTTTTATTTCACATTTTTGCTCTTTTAATCTGGTAGACCACCCCTAATATAATCCATCAAGGAAGGCATTTTGTCTGCAAGCATCAGCTTCATCATCTATGAAATGGAGACAGTATTTCACAGTGAGGTTTAAACTAGGCAACTAAAGAAGGGTGGTACAGTGCATACCTAACAGAAAAGACCCCAAAGTTCCCATTATTATTTCACAATGTATAGGTGGCTTACTTTTGACCATCATATTAATACAAATGATTTCCATAAGCTTCATATAACCTAAGTGCTACGCACTTGCATTTCAAATCACTTTAAGTTCTTAACTCTTTTTCTACTGTATCCTTAATATATGGAGAAAATATATGTGTAATTACCTACATGTCCTCTTCTTCTCTTGGAAACTCACAGTGTATCTTAGCATATTAAATGCTCAGAGAGGCTCTGTAGTAAAGAAATGTGCCTTTTTGTGTGCAGTTGTTTAAATTTTATAAGAAGGCCTATTATAGTATCTCCTTGGTTACTTTTCCATAGAACACAGTAGAAAACAAGACACTAAAATATAGGAAGAGCTAAAGTTATAGTGGCAGAACTGTAGGTGATTTTTGTTTTCTGCTTTTGTCTTTTTCATAATTTCCCCCTAAATATTAAATTTCCATAAATTTACAATCAGATATATCATTATTTTAAAAAAAGAGATACACGGCACTGACTATATTTGCCAAGTGTTTGTTATCCTTGTATCTCTGTCCCTGGATCTTAGTAGCTTAGTTTCCTCATTGAGTATCTTGGGCTTTTCATCAGTACAATGGACATATCATTTTCATAATACTTCTCAGGGTAGACATCTTTAAAAACCAGTACAATGAAATGCTAACAAACAGAAGCAGAGCATTTTGCTCTTAAGACTCCTTTAAAACTTTAAATCCAGGAGTCTATATGCACAGTCATTATACTAAAGAATGATCAATTTGACTTTTCCAGGTTGAGGCTTTCTAATTCTGACTTCACAGCTCTTGGACTGACAAGATTTAGCCTCTACGAATACTTGGGCTACTTCTCAGTTGTGTGATCTAGAATATAATGTATTGTGTAATCTCCCTAAGGATCTATTTTCTTATCTGCAAAATGGGAACAAGGTCACTCATGCTTTAGTGTTATTAACAAAATGGGATAAGTCTCTGTGGAAATGCTTTGTAAGTGGAAGTACAAAATTCTGTACAGAAATTATTTTTTTTTAATTCTCTCCTTTTAATATCAGGCAGAAAAAACGAAAAGAAAAACACAATGCCTCATGGTAACACTTGCATGTCTTAAGTATATGTCCTAAGTACAGTCTTGCAAAAAATCACCAGTAGGTGTTAGAAAGACATTTCTTCTCTAACTGAAAGACATCCTGATTATTAGTAGATGAAACTGTAGTTTCTACTAAGTGAGATATTTGCTTTTATCTCCACGCACATCCCTACCCTTGTTGGCTTAGAGATCACTCTCCACTTTCATTCATAGTCAGTAAAATGTGCAAAAGGTGCCTTGGTAATAGTCTACTAACTTATTTTACTAAAGACTGATGATAGTTTTCTCAGCTTCCGTAGTGTTTTCTCACTTCTGATTAAGCAATACCTTTTCCTGACCTTTAATACATAATACAAAGCACTTTTTTGCTTTTCCAATATAAAAGCACCTATTGTCAAGCTGTCAGACTAATAGACTAGATTCTAAGATTAACGAATGCTAATGAGAAAGCTAGCAGTCTTTCTCCTCTTAATCATCTTTTGCAACATTCATCTTTCTTATAGCATGCCAAACCATAAGCCTAAATTCCTCGGAAATGGGTATATCCCATAGGCAACACAGGAAGTACCCAGGAAATCCCACCAAATTAAAGGAAGGATGGAGAAGAAAATATCACTTACTATCATGGATTCTACTGCTAAGGCTGACCAGAGAGAGGCTTGGTGATGCCTTCAGAATATGCAGTCACACATTGTCTTTTCTATTCTGTGGATTCCACAGAAATGTGAGAAATGACCTTTAGGCTTTTCTATATTAATTATACATCAATTTTTTAAACCATTAGACAACTATATGTGTTACTCTGTAATTACTTGGTTAACCCATTCCACATCTCTGGTTTTGTTTTTACATCTATAAATATAAAGAAGTTATAAATATCTATCAATAGAAAAAAAGTTTTATGTAAATTAAGGTCATTCTATAAAGTGGAATTTTAAGGAGCCATTAAAAGTGATAAGTGAAAACTCCAACAAATGGAAACCAGACTTTTATGGGAGAAAAATCAGGATAAAAATTGCCTGTGTATTAGTTAGAACTATATATAAATGCATAAATGTAAGATAACAATCTGAAGAAGAACATGTAGAAATTAATGTTTTGTCATTTTCTCTGTTGCTACTTTTATAATACCTAATACCTAAAGATCTTCCCCTTATCCAGTAAAATTAAATAAAGACATTAAGCTACTATGCTTAGGATTAAAATTCCATGACCCTATACTACAATGATGTGCATACATACAGTAGTTATTAATAACTCTCTATATTAACTATGCTTAAGGATTTTGCATGCATCGATCTTTCCCTATGAATGCACTGTGACGATATTAAAGAAGAAATCCACGTGTTTTACCCCCTTTCAATCCTCTGCAACACTACTGAGCATCCTACTGAGAAAGCTAATTAGATGAAGGCATTCAGGGTTTGCAGCCTTCATCCTATGGTGACTTTTATTATTGACAGTCCCCTGGTACCAGTTCATATCATATTTCAGAAGCCAGATCATAACCTTGTTTAAAAAAGGAATTAGCATATTTTAGCAGCATTGTTTGTTTAATGTATGTATCCCTAAAGAAGTTAATTTTCCATGTGGGTAGAGCTGTACCTGCTGCTGTATTATTAGACTATTGCTAGCATTTAGCACTCTGTCTGCAATATGGAAACTGGCCACAAGTATTCACTGTACCACTGAATCTAAGTTTTTAACCTGAGTACTACTGATGTTTTTGTTTCCTGTTGTGTGTATGCTGGGGGCGGGGGGTGGTGTATGTAGCTTGTTTAGCAGCATTTCAGGTCTTTCCTCACTAGATCCTACTAGGTTCTCCATAAACATCTAGTAATTGTCAAAATTACCAAAAATATTTGGTTGTGATACACAAGTGGTTGCAGAAGTGCTACCAGTACTTTCTGATGGCGTGCAGTGGTAGATGATACAAGCAGGAAAGTGAGCTAATATTTGCAAATGAAAATCCCTGCCATCCCACTTGGTGGGTTTAGGCACCCACCAGGTACTCACACTTTAAACAATTTCTACAAAGTCTTTGCGGTGGCTCAGCGGTAAAGAACCCGTCGGCAACGCAGGAGATGCAGGAGACTCGGGTTCGATCCCTGCGTCAGGAAGATCCCCTGGAGAAGGGAATGGCTAACCACTCCAGTATTCTTGACTGGGAAATCCTATGAACAGAGGAGCCTGGAGGGCTACAGTCCACAGGGTCTCAAAGAGTCAGACACAACTTAGCAGCTGAACAACAAAGGTTTTAAAGTGTCTAAAGAGAGCAGCAGCAACAAAGAGAAATAAAGTTTGTAACTTAAGAGAAAAAAAAGGTGGAGGAAATATAATAAACCTGGCTATTTCAGAAGACTATAGTTAAAGGATTATAACAAGACAAAAAAAGTCATTAACTGACTAATATCAATTTACTGCCAGATGTCTAATCACCATAATCACCTTTTTATACATAATTCACCTACTGTGAACCTGCACACTTGTGGTGGGAACCTCTACCCATGAGGAACTGTTAGGAGTCTCTCCTCACCTTAGATACACATTCAGCCTTTCCAGTAATTAGTGCCTACATGCTTAAATTTTGGCAGATAAAGATCTTTCAGCAATTCCATCCTTCATGGGAAAACAGAACAGATTTGGTATTGTCATCACATACACACTACAGAAATACCATACCAAGGGTAAAAAGGTTCTTGAAGACTGTATTGAGGACAAAGAATGAATTAACAAGGCATGTTTAAAAACATTCCTAATAGAGGTCTCTCCTAAAGCCCTGCCTGCCCTTATACTCTGGTCACCGGGGCTAGGTATCCAGAAGAAAAACATCTAGACTCTTCTTTTCCTAACCCAGAAAACAGCACTTTGGACCTAATGAAGGAGGCTTTGTCTTTCCTTTCTTTGAAGTGAAGTGGCTCAGTCGTGTCCGACTCTTTGCGACCCCATGGACTATAGCATCCGTCCATGAGATTTTCCAGGCAACAACACTGGAGTGGGTTGCCATTTCCTTCTTCAGGGGATCTTCCCAACCCAGGGATCGAACCTGGGTCTCCCGTATTGTAGGCAGACGCTCTTACCGTCTGAGCCACTAGGGAAGTCTTTCCAGAGTTATAGGTACCTCCCAAAAGAATGTTAAGCCAGAGCTAAGTTTCACCTCCAAAATTTCAGAGAGAGGAACAAGAAGCAAGCAGTTCCTTTCCAAAGGTTTCTGAATCCACTCCTCTCACCGAAGGCTTCAAACCCTCCCTGAAGGAGGTGGGGGAAGTTTCGTTCAATATGGGATCATTATTTGTAAGAAGTGTTTTGTGAACCCTCCTCTTAGAGAAAGGATTAAGAGGGAATCAAAGATGTTTACCAAACAATACTTATGCGTGCTCAGTTGTGTCCAACTCTTTGCAACCTCATGGACCGAAGCCCTCCAGGCTCCTCCGTCCATGGGATTTTTCAGGCAAGGACACTGGAGTGAGTTGCCATTTCCTTCTACATAACAAAACAGACATGAAATAATGTTACGTGTTATGCCCCCAGTGACGTGAAAGTGTTAGCTGCTAAGTCGTGTCCAACTCTGCGAATCCATAGACTGTAGACCACCAGGCTTCTCTGTTCGTGGAATTCTCCAGTTAAGAATACTGGAGTGGGTAGTCATTCCTTCTCTAAGGGATCTTCCCGACCCAGGGATTGAAACTGGGTCACCCGTCTTGTCGTCAGATTCTTCACCATGTGAGCCCCCAGGGAAGCCCCTGTCCCTAATATATATTAACATCAACTGTATCATCACTGAATTTCCACCTGGATTTCAATCATGTGTAAATGTCGAAAACTGACTCATGCTTTTTCTACTTATCCCAGTAACTTGGGGTAAAGTTGAGCATTTAGCCTCTTTTTGTTCAGCATTAGCATTATTAAGAGGCTTAATAGGTTTCTCTTTTCTTAGGTAGCTGGCCCACGTGCCCAGTGACAGGCTCAAGCCACGAGTGGCCATCAATAATGCCACAATGATGAAGTGAAGACAGCCAAATACCAGTGCACCATGAAAAACAACAGGAGATTTCAGTTATCAACTCTGAGGCAACTGTCGTGCTTCTTGAAGAAGGCAAGTGCATTCAGTTCCTATTATTTCCACATTTTGCGGGCAAATGCAGGCAGCTATTTCTGAACCTTCAGTCATGCCTCAGAACCTTAACTGGATGTTAGTAATGATAATTATTACTTTGTTACCAATTTCAGTCCAACAATACTGACTTAACTCTATTAGAAGAAATACATATTTGCAGCAAAACCAGACATACCTATTTTTAACTCTGCAAAAAAGTAGGCCATTGACATTTCCAAGGAACATCAACTTATCCACTTGTAGATACATATACCATGTAAATTCCCCCTTAACATAAAGCTTAATAAATTTAAAAAGTAGTTCGTTTATTAATTCATAAATTCACTCATCTTACAAATTGTATACATGTTTAACTATGTGCCAAACACTGTGCTAAAGACTAGTAATGAACAAAATTGACCCAGTACTCTGCTCTTGTTATAGCAAGGAATACAGACAGGTAGGTATGGCTGAGAAATTAGACTTGGGTTCAAATTCTAATTCCCAAGTTTATTACCTACATAAAATCAGCTAGTTTTTCTAAACCTCTGTTTTCTAATGGTTAAAATGGAACTAATCATATCTTTCTTAGGGCTTATGGTAACGTAAGGAATACATTATACTGTATGTGAAAGTAATTAGGTAGAGTGAGTGAATTCACTTTCACTTTTCACTTTCACGCATTGGAGAAGGAAATGGCAACCCACTCCAGTGTTCTTGCCTGGAGAATCCCAGGGACGGGGGAGCCTGGTGGGCTGCTGTCTATGGGGTCGCTCAGAGTCGGACATGACTGAAGCAACTTAGGAGCAGCAGCAGCAGCAGCACCTAACAGACACCCAGTAGGGCTTCCCTGGTAGCTTAGATGATAAAAAACCTGCCTGCAAGGTGGGAGACCCAGGTTCAACCCCTGAGTCAGGAAGATCCCCTGGAGAAGGAAATGGCTACCTACTCCAGTATTCTTACCCGGAGAATTCCATGGATAGAGGAGCCATGGGGTCACAAAGAGTCTGACACAACTAAGCGACTAACACTTTCACTTTTCAGACACCCAATAAGTGTTGCCAGCCCCTCAAACCATCTGCTAACTCATGCTTTTTGAGTATCATTTGGGAACTCAATAGCTTTTGTGCTATAACAGATCAATCAAAATGGTTAATAAGCAATACATTTAAAATCATAAATAATTAATGCCACAAGAGCTAGAAAAAGACACTTCTCAGGAGAAGAAATTTTAGAATGGTTAGAATGTAATTCTCTGGGATCAAGAAGAAAAGATGGAGCATGCTTGCTGTAGGACTGAAAATCAATACACAAAAAAAGCAAAGACAATGTTCCTTGATGTTGAAAATGTCATTATAAAGGCCAACGAGGTATAATAAAGGTTCCTAAGTGACAAGAATCAGATGAGCATGGGAATGAATGGAAAAATGAACAAGCACTGTCCTCGGGAGTTCATAGTCTATTTCTCAATATGAAAATTACATTCTATAATATAAAAACGAATCTTAATAACCAAAAACGGTTGTTTTTGAAATCATGGTAATCTCGGCCTTTGAAACTTAAAACTCACAAAGAACTTAAATGTTAACTGACAAAACAGACAATTAAAAAATATATATATAGGCCTATATGGGGCTTCTCAGGTGATAAAGATTCTGCCTGCCAATGAAGGAGACACAAGAGACACAGGTTCGATCCTTGGGTTGGGAAGATCACCTGGAATAGGAAATGGCAGCCCACTCCAGTATTCTTGCCTGGAAAATTCCATGGACAGAGGAGCCTGGCAAGCTACAGTCCACGGGATTGCAAAGAGCTGGACACGACTAACTGACTGAGCACGTACACAGGCCTATGTGAAGAGACATACTTTTTACACACTTTTTAAAAAATGGACAATATTTGTTCATTTTAACCAAATAAGCAAAAAGGAGATTTGGTAATAAATTTATAAGATATATTGGTGAATGTTTTGATTTACTTACAATTATTTAACAGCTGTTACAATGGTTTGGCAGTATAATGATTGATATAAAAACTAAAATAAATAATACTTATCTACTAGTATGCAAATTACTTAAGGAGGAGCATACTTTTGAATCATCATTCCTTTGTGTTGCTGTGATAAAACTTTTTAAAAAGCAAAAATTCATAAGCTTTCCAATTATCATTTTGGGAGAGCTAATAATCGCAATGTAGAATCTTCAGAAGTACACTAGCTCTAGCTGCCTGTGACCTCTCAGGTAAATGGAATTCCCAAAACCTTTCTTCGTTGTCTGTTCCTGTGTTTAGTTATCTTTGGAGTTCAGAATCACTCTCTTGTATCTAAGTAAAGCCCTCCTTGAATCAATTTATTCAAGACTCTAAATTACATTCTACTTGGCCATATTGATTCCACTACATTTAGCTTTAAAATTTTTATCTACATTGTCCTTTATGTTTTTGTTTGGCTTTATTCCTAATAAAAATAGTGAAATGAATCAGGCCTAAGTTCTAGTACCAATGCAGTGATCTAGCAATGTGACTCTGAGTAAGCCACCGCACCTGTATGGCCACAGTTGTTTCTTTGTAAATTGACAGAATTGAACTAAATCATAATTGGGATGCCTTTCAATCCTGTCATTCCAAGATTTCCATAAGGCTTGATGAGTTTCCATCTGCTTTAGTAGCAGGGAAAAAAGATTTTCAAGAAAGAGGTTGCAGATTGTAGTGCAGGCACCGCTAACTTGGAAAAACTGTGTCACCTCTCTGAGAATAATTTAGCTCATTTCTCAAATAAGCATAATTAGGCCTGTCCTCTTACTTCACAGGGTAGATGATTCAGTGAGATGAAACTTCAGTTCACTTCAGTCACTCAGTCATGTCCGACTCTTTGCGACCCCATGAATTGCAGCATTCCAGGCCTCCCTGTCCATCATCAACTCCCAGAGTTCACTCAGACTCACGTCCATTGAGTCAGTGATGCCATCCAGCCATCTCATCCTCTGTCATCCCCTTCTCTTCCTGCCCCCAATCTCTCCCAGCATCAGGGTCTTTTCCAATGACTCAACTCTTCACGTGAGGTGGCCAAAGTACTGGAGTTTCAGCTTTAGCATTAGTCCTTCCAATGAACACCCAGGACTGATCTCCTTTAGAATGGACTGGTTGGATTTCCTTGCAGTCCAAGGGACTCTCAAGAGTCTTCTCCAACACCACAGTTCAAAAGCATCAATTCTACTGGTTGGTAAAAAAGATAAACTTTATCTTTACCACTCTTTTAATACCTGGCAAATATAGGTAAGGGAAAACATAATAAGTAGAAAAACACATATTAGAGAGTACAATTGAGGGAGAATCACAAAAATCTGGATCAATTAGCTAACAAAAGAAGAAATTAATTTATCTCCCAAATGCCTGATACACATTTGAAGATCTTAACTGCATTAAAAGTAAAACAAGTTAAGTTTGACATCTGAGTATAATAATTGGAAGAGCAAAGAACAATGGACTTGATTCTAACATTTTTTTTTCATAAATTAGATGAATGAATGATTTTGACAAAATCATACTCTCATGTTCTTTTGTCAAACATGGACATTTAAACTTATATAATCATATCTAGAAGAAAAAATTTCTTCGTTATATATTTTATTTTTAAGTACACATTTTTTAAATTTGGAGAGACAGAGGGAGATAGAACTTCCATTTTTGACTATGATGGACTAGTTTATAAATTCCAAATCTCCTCTTGGGAAACATTCAAAAGGCTATATTATTATTATTATTATTTTTTAAAAGGTGTTTGAAGTCTTCAAAGAGCCACCAAGGCATCCAGGACTTGATGGACCAGAATCCCTGAGAGAAGAAAACTTTGGTGGGCTCAATACTTCTTTTCTACTCAAAGCATTTTCCTATTTGTAACCAGGAGGCTGAGGAACTAAACAGAAAGCTGTGCAGAAAATATCTGCTGAGTAAAGTGTTTCACAGTCTCGAGAAAAAATGGAGTTGAGGGTTAAAATAAAGCTGGGACTTGAAGATTCAAGATTCTGCACTAAAGGAAAGAGCAAAGATATAAGGTTAGTACTGGGTGCTAGTTTTTTCTCTCAAGGCAATGCCTCAGCAGAGCAGGGACTGAGACCAAGAAATTGAAAAGAGAGAAGCTTCTGAGAAGCTGAAGCAGAATTTTTAACAATCACACAGTGCTGGGGAGGCAAAAATTGGGGTTCAAGGCTCACCAATGAGGGACTGCACTGATAAACATCATAGGGTTAAGGTTAGGGTTAGGGTTAAGGTTATGGATAGGAATAGAGGCAAACTGAAAACAGAGCACCTTCATAAAAACTAACACTTTGTCCTCTATTCAGCACAGTCCATAAATGGATGAAAATGATAGACACCCAATCTCCCTATATGTTAAAAGCAGAAGTAAAAGCTAATGGAAGATGACGTCATTCAGATTATCTATAATTCTTCATATATAATAACTGTCATTCATGGCAAATAGATGGGGAAAAAATGGAAACAGTAACAGGCTTTATTCTCTTGGGCTCCAAAATCACTGCAGATGGTGACTGCAGCCATGAAATAAATGACACTTCCTCCTTGGAAGAAAAGCTATGACCAACCTAGACAGCATATTAAAAAGCAGAGACATTACTTTGTCAACAAAGGTCTATCTAGTCAAAGCTATGGTTTTTCCAGTAGTCATGTATGGATGTGAGATTTGGACCATAAAGAAAGTTGAGCACCGAAGAATCGATGCTTTTGAACTGTGGTATTGGAGAAGACTCTTGAGAGTCCCTTGGACTGCAAGGAGATCAAACCATTCAATTCTAAAGGAAATCAATCCTGAATAGTCACTGGAAGGACTGATGCTAAAGCTAAAGCCCCAATATTTTGGCCACCTGATATGAAGAACTGATTCACTGGAAAAGACCCTGATTCTGGGAAAGATTGAAGGCAAGAGGAGAAGGGGACAACAGAGGATGAGATAGTTGGAAGGTATCACCAATGGACATGAGTTTGAGGAAGCTCTGGGAATTGGTGATGGACAGGGAAGCCTGGCATGCTGCAGTCCATGGGGTCACAAAGAGTCAGACATGACTGAGAAACTGAACTGATTCAATAAAAAATTTAATATCCTGCTAATAAACAAGAATATAGGAAAAAGTAGAAAACAGAACATACCCACAGTTTATCTAGATATTAGAGTTCTTAGAAATGGCATTTGAAGTAACAATGGTTGATACGTTTAAGAAAATAAATGGTACTTTTAAGATGAGACACTTTCTATGTATATATTGTATGTCAAATAAAATGCATTTAAAAGATAATTTTGAAACATGAAAAGATAGAGAATTCCTCCATAGTACACTACATATATGAAATCCTCTCAGATTCAGTGAAGTGAAGTGAAGTTGCTTAGTCGTGTCTGACTCTTTGCGACCCCATGGGCTGTAGCCTACTACGCGTCTCCATCCATGGGATTTTCCAGGCAAGAGTACTGGAGTGGGTTGTCATTTCCTTCTCCAGAGGATATTCCTGACCCAGGGATGGAACACAGGTCTCCCGCATTGTAGGCAGACGCTTTACCCTCTGAGCCACCAGGGAAGTCCATGACTGTCTCAGACTCAGACAATACTATAAAACTATAGTAATCAAAACATCATGGTCCTGGCAAAAAAACAGACATATGTATCAATTATACAGAATAGAAAGACCAGAAACAAACCTATACACCTATGGTCGATTAATCTTCAACAAAGGAGAAAAGACAGTCTTCTTCAGTAAATGGTGTTTGGAAAGCATGACAGCCACATGTAAATCAATTAAGTTAGAATACAACCTAACACCATATACAAAAATAAATCCAAAATGACTTGAAAACTTGAATATAAATAACCATAAATTCCTGAAAGAGAACATGGGAAAAACATTCTCTAACATAAATTGTACCAATGTTTTCTTAGGTCAATCTCCCAAGGCAACAGAAATAAAAGCAAAAATAAACAAATGGGACCTATTCAAACTTCTGGGCTTTGCACAGCGAAGGAAACCCATCAACATAATACAAAGACAACCTACAGACTGGAAAAACAATTGCAAACAATATAACCGACTAAAGGTTTGTCTTCCAAGATATGCAAATAGCTCAGATGACTCAACAACAAACAAACAAACAAAAACAACCCAATTAAAAAATGTATGTGCATGTGCTCAGCTGTGTCCAACTCTGTGCAAACCCATGGACTATAGCCCACCAGGCTCCTCTGTCCATGGGATTCTCTAGGCAAGTATACTGGAGTGGGTTGCCATTTCTGTCTCCAGGGAATCTTCCTGAACCAGGGATCAAACCCAGGTCTCCAAGTCTCCTGCACTGGCAGATTCTTCTACCACTGCACCACCTGAGAAGCCTGAAATGGGCAGAAGAGCCAAATAGACATTTCTCCAAAGAAGACGTACAGATGACCAACAGCCACAGGAGACGATATTTAATATTGCTAACTATTAAAGAAGTGGAAACCAAAACTACAATGAGGTATCACTTCAGGCCTGTCAGCTGGCCATTACTGAAAAAAAAAATCTGGTTGGATTTTTTTATCCAGACTGGTTGGAACTCCTGGCAGTCTAAGGGACTCTCAAGAGTCTTCTCCAACACCACAGTTCAAAAGCATATTGGAGTTTCAGCTTCTACATCAGTCCTTCAAATGAATATTCAGGGCTGATTTCCTTTAGGATGGACTGATTGGATCTCCTGGCACTATGGTTTTTCCAGTGGTCATGTATGGATGTGAGAGTTGGACTATAAAGAAAGCTGAGCACACAAGACTTGATGCTTTTGAACTGTGGTGTTGGAGAAGACTCTTGAGAGTCCCTTGGACTGCAAGGAGATCCAACCAGTCCATTCTAAAGGAGATCAGCCCTTGGGATTTCTTTGGAAAGAATGATGCTGAAGCTGAAACTCCAGTACTTTGGCCACCTCATGCGAAGAGTTAACTCATTGGAAAAGACTCTGATGCTGGGAGGGATTGAGGGCAGGAAGAGAAGGGGACGACAGAGGATGAGATGGTTGGATGGCATTACTGACTCGATGGACATGAGTCTGGGTGAACTCCAGGAGTTGGTGATGGACAGGGAGGCCTGGAATGCTGCAATTCATGGGGTCACAAAGAGTCGGGCACGACTGAGCGACTGAACTGAACTGAACTGAACTGATAGAGCTTCTCCATCTTTGGCTGCAAAGAAAAAAATCAATCTGATTTCATTGTTGACCATCTGGTGACGTCCATGTGTAGAGTCATCTCAACAATGGAATCCTACTCAGCCATAAAAAATAATGAAATCATTTTATTTGTATCAATATAGAGGAACCTAGAGATTATCATACTAAGTAAAGTAAATCAGATACAGATACATCATACAATAGCACTTACATGTGCAATCTTAAAATAATGATACAAATGAACCTATCTGCAAAACAGAACAGATTCACAGACCTAGAAAACAATCTTATGCTTACCAAAGGGTAGTGTATGGGTCAGGGGGAAACAGATATAACCATATATACACTACTATATTTAAAAGAAAATACATAGGTAAATCTAAATGAATATTGGGTACATGAAACAATAATTGTTACTTTAATTCCTTAGAAGAAAAGTTACAGCTTTAAATATATACCTTTTTTTAAAAGTCTGAAAAACCAAATTTTCCAACTCAGAAACCTGGAAAAGCACAAGAATTAAAACCTTAAAAAAAAAAAAATTGAAGAAGATAATAAGGATTAAAAAGAACAGTGACTAATGGAATATAAATGTAGAATTAAAAAAAAAATCAAGACAACCTAAAGGTGGTAATTAGAAATGATTTTAAATTAAATTTATAACCACTTAGTAAGGCTGAGAGCTGAAGAATTGATGCTTTTGAACTGTGGTGTTGGAGAAGACTCTTGAGAGTCCCTTGGACTGCAAGGAGATCCAACCCGTCCATTCTGAAGGAGATCAGCCCTGGGATTTCTTTGGAAGGAATGATGCTAAAGCTGAAACTCAGTACTTTGGCCACCTCATGCGAAGAGTTGACTCATTGGAAAAGACTCTGATGCTGGGAGGGATTGGGGGCAGGAGGAGAAGGGGACAACAGAGGATGAGATGACTGGATGGCATCACTGACTTGATGGACGTGAGTCTGAGTGAACTCCGGGAGTTGGTGATGGACAGGGAGGCCTGGCATGCTGCGATTCATGGGGTCGCAAAGAGTGGGACACGACTGAGCGACTGATTGGATCGGATGTGATCTGATCTGAGTGTGACTGATCCAGAAAATAAATGTGACAAATTACTAATATATGGAATGAAAAGTGGAACGTCATTTTGGATTTTATAGAAGGCACTATGAACAATATAAAGTAAAGTAAAGTGAAGTCACTCAGTCATGTCCAACTCTTTGAGATACCATGGACTGTAGCCTGACAGGCTCCTCTGTACATGGGATTTTCCAGGCAAGAGTGCTGGAATGGGTTGCCATTTCCTTCTCCAGGGGATCTTCCCCAACAATAAACTGCCAATTAAAGCTCCAAATTTAGTTAAAATGGAGAAATCCTCAGTGGGAAAAACTTATCAAAGCTAACATAAGACTAAACATAAAATGTGCATTTTCTGATATCTAATAAAGAATTTGAATTATTAATTTAAAGTCTCTTTTAGAAAGAAATTGCCAACCCAAACTACTTCAAAGGTGAATTCTTTCAAATATGAAAGTAAGGATAAATGTCAATTTTAAACAAACTTCCAGAGGACAGGAGAAGATAAAACATTTCCCAATTTATTTTGAGGCCAGCATAACTGACACCAAAATAACAAAATAAAATTAGAAAAAAACAAAAATCACAGGCCAATTTTTCTCATTAACATGGAAAGAAAAAAAAAAAAAGCAGGTCCGAAACATGTACATATAACACTTCATGACCAAGTTAGGTTTATTTAAGAAAAACACAGCTTGTTTCAACTTTCAAAAATCAACCCATGCAATTAACAGAACAGAGAGAAAAAAAAAAAATATGGTCATCTCAATAGATGCAGAAAGTGTATTTTATTAAGGTCAATACTCATTCATGATTTTTTTTTAATCACAGTAAACTAGAAATAGAAATGAATTATATTAGCCTGAAAACACTTTTAAAACATTAATGTGAAATATTGAAATGATCTCTCTCAGGATTAAATGTTTGCTATCATCATCTCTGTTCAGTATTATACTGAAACTTTAGCCGGTGCAGTAAAATTTAAAAAGTAAGAGAATGAGAAAGAGAAAACAAGACCATCAGTTTTCTCAACTAATTGGATTATGTAATAATAATCTACTTTAGATATTTATGTAAGTGGAATCATGGGATATTTGCCATTCTGTGATTGGTCTATTTCAATTAGCATAATGTCCTCAAGCCTCAACCATGTTGTAGCATATGACAGAATTTCCTTCTTTTTTAAGGCTGAATACTATCCCATTGCATGAGTATCTCATATAATCCTTATCCGTTCTTTCATTCATGGGCATTTCAGTTGTTTTCATGTCTTGGCTCTTGTGACTAACAATGCAATAAATATAGGGGTACAGATACCTTTCAAGATTTTGATTTCAATTATTCTGGATAAGTACACAGAAGTACTGTATCATATGATAGATCTACTTCTTAAATATTTTGAGAAACTTCATACTGTTTTCCATATCGGCTTCATCATTTTACATTCCCACCATCAGTGCTGAAGGAAGGGCTCCTATTTCTCTCACATTCTCATCAACACTTGCTCTTTTCTGGGATTTTGTGTTGCTTTGCTTTTTATAACATCTGCCCTAACAGGTGCCAGATTATATCTCATTATGGTTTTGATTTCCTTGATGATGTTGAGTAGCTTTTCATGTGATACTGACTGGACATTTATATGTCTTCTTTGGACAAAGATCTGAGTCCTTTGCCCATTTTTCAATCAGGTTAGTTTGTTTTTTGCTATTGAGTTGTAGGAATTCTTCATACATTTTGGATATTAACCCATTATATCAAATACATGGTTTACAAATATTTTCTCTAGTGTTTTCCCCACTCTGTTGATTGTTTCCTTTGCTGTGTAGAAACTGTTTAGTTTAATGTAGTCCCATGTGACTATTTTGTCTTTCCTGCCTGTGCTTTCTTATTTAATTGAAATTTCTCTCTGGCTCATTGTGATTCTTCTCCTTCTGTAATGGCATCCCTTTTCTACAAACATTTTCAAGACTGGATACAAATGATTTCAATTATTTTGCTATGTTTTTCCCCACAAACCACTTGATCTGAAAAGCTGGAACTACACAATTGGCAACTTAAGCTTTGACCCTAGCAACCAATACCCTTCTTCTGAGATATCTCTCAGGAGACAAAGTGTCATATTGTTTGAAGGGCAACAAGTCAGTCAAATCTTAAAAGAGAAAGGCAGTAAAAGCTGTAGAAATTAAATATTTCCTTCCAAAGGAGAAGCTGATGATTAGGATGTAAATATTTCACATTTTTGTCTTTCCTAGGAACACATATATAATTTCAAACCTCACTAACATGAATCCTGTTGGTCAAATTCTGAATAATTGTGAGCAACAAATATTATCATTAAGTTATCTCAATACATTTAAAATACGTTTCTCTATTGTATTTTTCTCATTTTTGTTTTGGTAGATAAAAAAAATGTTAGAAAGTCTAAAGCAAAAAGTAACTAGGCATTGGCCCCATTAACTTTCCCAACAGTTTTGCTCTCTGAGTATCATTTCAATTCACTCTATTTTATAATTTCTTCCTCAGGCACCTTGCTTCTAACATATCACATGACACTAGAATTTTTCCCCATTCGGTACTTAGATGACTCAGATGTAGGGTTTGAGGTTAGTACAACCAGATGATTGAAGACAAGCATAACTTATAAAAAGAGGGGTCACTCTGGAGGTTATAATATTTGCTGTTATTGTACTGATAAAACCTGAAATGGCACCTTTTTCAATTTAGCTATCTGAAATTAAGCAGAGTTCAGACTCCATGTTTGTATAATGCTCTCTGAGCAATTCAGAACATAGGATAAGACTCTTCTATGTCATGCGTGCTCAGTCACTTCAGTTGTGCTCAACTATTTGTGACCCTATGGGCTGTAGCCCCCAGGCTCCTCTCAGTGGGATTCTCCAGGCAAGAATACTAGAGTGGGTTGTCATGCCCTCCTCCAGAGGATTTTCCCAACCCAGGGATCAAAGCCGTGTCTCTAGCATCTCCTGCATGGGCAGGTGGGTTTTTTACCCCTAGAGCTACTTGGGAAGCCCCAAAGATAAAGTTTGTTACTGACAGATGAAATCCTATATCAATGCAACAACTGAAAAATGTAGGAAACAATTAAGGTTTAATTCATGTTTGATTACTACATTCCAGCTATAAAAGTAATAAAATATCTTGTATTTAAATAGTGTCTTCTACTTTACAGATGCGTATGCAAATTAAGGCTAGTGGTTCCCACCTCACTCGGAACACAGGGTTGTTGAAAAGATAATAATAATACAAGCACCTTTTATTGAAAGCCTATTATGTGCTAAACACTGTGCTAAATGTTTACCTCTTTGAGATAAGTAATATTACAGACCTGTAGAAAAACTGAGACTCAGAGAAGGTAAGTTATTATGCAAGGTCATACAGCTTGTTAGCTTGCATTTGGATTATTCTTACTTTATATGCAAATCCATGATATTAACTCTTACTTCACAGAGATCTAATAAGGCAATAGAAATGAGTGCTTTGAAAGTTATATGTCACTAAATTAATTGAAGAGGCAGATCTGCTAAAATAAAAAGGGCACAGTACATGGACCTGCCTTCTAACACTTGAAGCCAGAAGTTAGAAACAGTGAATACTCTCATCACAACTAAGCTGTGGCTTCTGATCTGAGTAATCCATATCACAGAAAAATAAGGACCCAAGCAACAGATCTATAGCAGTATACAACAGTTCAAAATTTTTTAATAAGTCTGCCAGAAAGGGGTGGAAGTGGAGATGGAATTGGAATAATACATCATGAAATTCATTTATACATACATTAAATTAATTCAATACACATTTTAATCAAAGCATCTAGGCATTAGACATGGAGAAGGAAATGGCAACCCACTCCAGTGTTCTTGCCTGGAGAATCCCAGGGACGGGGGAGCCTGGTGGGCTGCTGTCTATGGGGTCACACAGAGTCGGACACGACTGAAGCGACTTAGCAGCAGCAGCAGACATTACACAAGTGAAAATCCTATATTCTAAAATAGAGATTCTAAAACCTAAAATTTAGAATCTAAATTTCAAAAAATTCTAAATTTTAAAATTTAGATTCTAAATTCTAAAAATTATAAATTGGAGAACAATGATAATTATACAAAATTTTGAGGATTTGTGGTAAAGCACGGATGTATACTGCATTCTAAATTCAGGATCAACACACTCATTCCCCCAGATGATAGGAGTGTTCATTTTGCTAAGGTTCACAGCTGAGTTCTCTCTCTCTCAATGATGTTACCTTGACAAAAATTATTTCCCCACCCCTAGACAACTTGCATCCATTTACTAGCTGATGTGGCAGTACAATGACTCAGCAGCAAACCTTGCTTGATGATAACATGGCTTTGAAGAGCCGTTCCAGGATCAAAGCTCCCTGGAGGCTTGGCCAAGGCCTCTGTTACAACTGGTTGCTGGTTCATCTCCCTTTGCCTAACTCTGGGTCCCTCTCCCCTTCCAGGTATAGTTCCTAGAGCATTCCCTCATAAACTCATGCATACAGATCTCAGAATTTTTGAGGCTCTTTTCTGTGGAACCTGACCAATGACCAAAACTAATCCTGAATTTTTCTCTTGCCCACAGCTTAAAGTTCTTACTATTATTACAAAATATACATTCTCTTTCTATTTTCTCAATGTCAAGTGACAAAGTAGTAAATCTTTTACATGGAGCTGATATTACTTTGTGGAACTCCTTAAAAGTTTGATATAGATTCCACATATAATGAGGCTATCATATTGAAAAATGGTACACTTACAACCAAAATGATTTTAAAGGCTGATGTGAATACCAGCATAGTTATTTCTACAAAACAAAACAGTTTTAAGTTATGAAGAATAGACTTCAGCACTAAAAGGCTATATATGGCCCTCTCTAACTTACAGGCCATTCAATGAGCTTTTCCTGTTCTTTCCTGAGTAAAATGTAAAATGTAGGCTGTGTTTTGGAAATAACCCCCCATGCTTCACATATGTATAAAAAGTGCTTTGGTAAGAAGCAGTGCTTTGTACTCATAGAACTTTCACTTGTGTCACAACTTGCACTTCAACAAGGATTTGACATTTATTTGCTTCCCTGTTGGCTCAGTGGGTAGAGAATCCATCTGCAATGCAGGACACAAGAGATGCAGGTTTGATCCCTGGGTCAGGAAGATTCCCTGGAGAAGGGAATGGCAACCTACTCCAGTATTCTTGCCTACAGAATTCCATGGACAGAGGAGCCTCGTGGGTTACAGTCCATCAGGTTGCAAAGAGTCAGACATGACTGAACAATTAAGCACACATATGCAAGGCACTCATCTGGGTTCTTTGGAAACAAATAAGATGATTTTAGACCCTAAATATTTGTTGACTCAGTTGTCACTATTTCTTTCATTCATGAGCCCACAATTCAGTTGAGAAGCAAGCAAAATAAAAAGGAATACTGACAGCAAGTTGACAGTGGTTAGTGCACATGCATGTTTGTTAGCAAGATAAATATGAGGATGAAATTAAATGTCTGCAACAAAATTAAAACTTTTGTTCTCAGCAGATACATCCTACTGCATGTATCCAAGTAGTCGAAATATAATAGAAGCAAGAAAGTATTTCCAGAAGCTCTTTCAGACATGGATGCTAAATGTGAGGAAGGCAATGGCACCCCACTCCAGTACTCTTGCCTGGAAAATCCCATGGACAGAGGAGCCTGGTAGGCTGCAGTCCCTGGGGTCACTGCAAGTCGGACACGACTGATCGGCTTCGCTTTGCACTTTAATGCACTGGAGAAGGAAATGGCAACCCACTCCAGTGTTCTTGCCCAGAGAATCCCAGGGATGGGGCAGCCTGGTGGGCTGCCGGCTATGGGGTTGCACAGTCGGACATGACTGAAGCGACTTAGCAGCAGCAGCAGCTAAACGTGAGTAAATCACCCTATCACTGAGTTTATATATAAACCATTTTCTCTTTTCAAAAGATTTTCTAATAAATTTTATTCAATTCCAGGTGTAACCATCAGAGAGACTTATGAATAAAAATGCTAAAGTATCAATGTAAAATGCACAGATGCTTGTATATAAATCTCATTACAACCCACATCAAATCTACCCTTTTTTGCTTCTCCTGTCTAGGTGAATCGCACCACCATCTGCTCAGTTGCTCAAGTTAAAAATCTGGAAATCAACCCCAGTGTCTCTCTATTCCTTTCCTCATATGTTTGATCAATAAATTAATCTAATATATAGTACATCCTGCTATCTTACCTCCTAAACCATGTATTCTCAACAGGGGTGATATCACCCCCAAGGGAGTGCAAATTGGTTCTTGGGGAGAGGGAGAGTGATGGTTAAATTTATGTAGCAACTTAGCTAGGCTATGGTACCCAGTTATTTGGTCAAACATTAGCCTAGATGTTGTTGTGCTTATAACATTTATAATCAGTTGACTTTAAGTGAACAGTTTACCTTTATAATGTGTGGCCTCATCTAATCAGGTGAAGGCTTTAAGAGCAAAGACTGAAGAAGAAATTCTACCTCAAAATTGCAACACACACATTCAGTTGCTGACCTGCCCTATAAATTCCAGACTTGCCAACTCCCACAACCTTGTAAGCCAATTTCTTTAAATAAATAGATCTCTCTCTCTCTGTACCTACCTAATAAAAAGGATAAAAAGTATTCCCTATATAAAACACAATATTTATATTGTACATAAATAGATATTGTAGTATACCTGTAGTATTAACATTTCACTGAGCAGGGAGTCAGTTAGGATAAAATGTCTAAAAAGTCTCCTAGTCTCCTATGGTGGGCAGTGATAATGAACAAATAGCAAGAAACACTGTACTACATATTTTTAAGCATGTCCTCTATTCTATATCTTTTATGCCACCACACTAGGGGAGGAAACTATTCATTATCAAGAACATTGCTTCTCCAGGCTCTCTGGGAATATATTTGCCCCCTCAACTACATCTTCCACACTAGTAGATTTTTTTAAACTGTAAATTTGATCATATCTCTCCCTTGTTCAAAACTTCTCGCTGGCTCCAGGTTTGGAACTTCTCATCTCTGCTTCCATAGAAACCCACAGGCAGGGCAAGTGCCCTCTCATCACAGAGGAGAACATGAGATCCAGTTAGCTGAATGGCTTGCCCAAGGTTGCACAAGATGCGGAGGCAAGTTCAGGATGTTAAACCAGATACTGCAATCCAGATACCCAATTTTCTTCAGAGAACATGCTGTTTTATCACCAGGCTCACCAACATGTGGATACTCTCTATCTACCAACTAGTTTATGAGACTCTGAGCAAATTACTATGTAAGAGAGTTTAAGCTCCTAATCGGTAAAATACAGATGATCTCCTCCTCTAGAAATTGATACTGGGATTAAATAGGCTAAGAGATATACCCACACATACACACACAAAGAAATATATATGGGCGTACATATGTACATGGATATACATAAATACCGTCCCAGGTGGCTCAGCGGCAAAGAATCCACCTGCCAAGCAGAAGGCGCATGTTTGAGCCCTGGGTTGGGAAGATCCCCTGGAGAAGGAAATGGTAACCTACTCCAGTATTCTTGCCGGGGAAATCCCATGGACAGAGGAGCCTGGTGGGCTACAATCCACAGGGTCGCAAAAAAGTCAGACAAGATTTAGTGACTAAACACCACCACCACCATGTATGTTTTTATGTGTACACACACACACACACACACATATGTAGAGAGAGAGCACATCTAGAATATAATATCTGGCATTTTGGAAGTTACTGAGTAAACAGGTAGGTGGGGAGTTCTTTACCCTGTTATGCTACCTCTATCACAGGTTAAGATTAAGAACAGAGGTAAGCTATCATGAAGTTCAGCTGGATTTTTTTCCTTTTTCCTAGCTTCATGCCGAAAAAAGAATAGCCTTACCCTCGCTCCCACTTAACCTGTCACTGGACAACAATTAACCTGGACTAAAGTCAACACTAAGTCAAGCTTATTAGGGATGCCTCTTCCCATTCACCTCCTTTTTTTCCTCTCTGAATTTGTTCATGAACAAGACTGACTCTCCACACTCACTACTTTCCCCATCTTGGTTCAATGAAATCACCCCAGCCATTCTGAAATCACTCCAGCCATTCTGTTTCAACTGAAAATGAATACCCTTTTCTCATTATCCTTCTCTTATCTTTTTCAAATACTTGTTTAGTTATTTCAGGAATACCCACCACTTCATTCCAGGCAATCAGCCAAAAAGCCAGTCTAATCACGCTGTAGAGTTTACTGGGATCCTATAAATCTTCAGTTCTCCTATACACAAAGTAAATCTCCTCTCTCCAGTATTTTAAGAAGTGTTCATCTCAACCCTTCTAGAATGTGACCAGTTAACAGAAGTTCCCCATTCATTAGAGAAATTATTATCTATACTGAAAACACAGGATTTTTCATCCTTTTGTTCCCTAGATCATGCGGAATAAATCCTTCTCCTCTTCTACATAACACCCCTGAACACACATTTACATCTTCTCTAGAATAAACACCACATTCATTCTATGACTCTTTTGCCTCATGGGATCCAATTCACATATCCTGTTGTCAGTTTTCAGGATATACCCCAGTTTGTCATCTGTCACTCTAAAAATGCATGCATGCATACTAAGTCACATCAGTTGTGTCCGACTCTTTGCGATGCTATGGACTGTAGTCCACCAGGCTCCTCTGTCCATGGGATTCTCCAGGTAAGAATACTGGAGTAGGTTGCCATTTCCTCCTCCAGAGGATCTTCCTGACCCAGGGATCAGATCTCGCCTCTTATATCTCCTGCACTGGCAGGTGGGTTCTTTACCACTAGCACCACATGAAAATACCGTACCTAAATAGCAACGCACTGGTATCATTGATCTTAAAATGTAACTGTCATTTTTTAAAACACTGGCAAGAAGATAGATAAATATTTTGAATAATTAGTAAGAATTTTTTCACAATTATAGCTGAAATTATCACTTCTAATATTTGCCTTTAAATATTTACCTTCAGCCATGGTTTGTCCCTGGAACTCCAACCATATATTGTAAACCTCCAATTCAATATTTTTTATTTGCTTGATTATTTTGTGGACTCAAGTTGAACACCTCTCACACAAAACTCATTGTCCCCCTAAAGGTCAGATCTTCTTCCTGACTTCTCTATTTCTGTCGGCCCAGCAGTAAATCACATCCTTGTTGCCGTTGTTGTTTAGTTGCTGAGTTGTGTCTGATTCCTTGTGACCCGGTGGACTGTAGCCTGCCAGGCACCTCTGTCCATGTGATTTCCCAGGTAAGAACACTGGAGTGGGTTGCCATTTCCTCCTCCAAGGGATTGTGCCAATCCAGGAAATGAACTCGCATCTCCTGCTTGGCAGACAGATTTTTTACCACTGCGCCACCTGGGAAGCCTATTTTCACCTAGATGGTCATAAATTTTCCCATCCAGCTGTCAGGATTCTAAAGGCATCTCACCAGATTTCCTTCTTTTCAACTATGCTTAGCTTTTGCTGCCCACCCTATCTAACAAATATCCTGGCCCTACCCTCTCCCTGAGTCCTCTCCAATTTATCCTGTAGACTGACAGCACTTTATTCAGAAACATAACTTTCACACGTTGTTGTTTAGTCGCTAGGTCATGTCCGCCTATTTTGCAACTCCATGGACTATAGCCAGCCAGGTTCCTCTGTCTGTCCATGGGATTTCCCAGGCAAGAATACTGGAGTGGGTTATCATTTCCTTCTCCAGGAGATCTTCACAACCCAGGGATCGAACCTGTATCTCTTGCATTGTCAGGCAGATTCTCTACCACTGAGCCAGCAGGGAAATCCCCCTACACATACACACACACACACACACACACACACACACACACACACACAGAGAAACATATATATCCTCTGAGCCACCAGGAAACACACACACACATATATTTATATACATAGATATACCCTGATGAATACTACTACCACTTATAGTAATATTAATACATAATGTTAACTGACCTTTAAGTATGTGTCACAAACTAGGCTTAAATTTTTACATATTTCATTTTACTTAGTCCTCATTTTATGGATGAGAAAACTGAGACAGAGTTTACACCACACGCCCACACTCAAGTTATCTAGGGAGTAAGGGGTTGAACCAAATATATCTGCCAAGCCCTAAACTTAAGCATCAATACACTTCTACTATTCTCTGATCCCAAACCACGTTTTTACGTCTCTCCATTATTCCCATACAGATCCTAGCTATTCCGTTACATCAGATGACCTAGCTTCTCACATGATTCTGGAAGCATTTCTGCCTTCCCGATTTTTCTGCCGGCTGTTTTCCAGGATCCCACCCATCTTTCCATCCCCAATCCTTCCAACTAAAAATAAGTCTTGTGAGATAGGTACTGTTATTAATATTTTATAGCTGAGAAAACTGATGCTATTTGCATAAGGTCCCACAGCTATCTGTAGGGACTGGAAATTGAAGCCAGGTCTGTTTTACCCCAAAGACTTTGCTTCTTCACTGCACTGAGCTACGTTTAGTCAGTTACTATTCACCCTCCAGGGAGCAAATCTTCTAACTGGTCTATCCCCAAGTTACTTTCCTTGCTCTAAATCTTTACAAAATTTGTAACTTTTACTTTGTGAAATTTCTAATAGTGTCATCAATTTTTAACTTTCATGTTGGTCAGAACCAGGTTGGAGAGGACCACAAATAGCAATGAAGAGCATGGACCCTGGAGCCAGCTTCCTAAAAATCTAATCTTAGCACTACTGTTTTTCAGCTGTGTGATCTTGAGAGAATTTCCTGATCTCTCTGCAACTCTCTTTTCTCATTTGTTAAGCGGCCATAATACTGCCTAATGCACAAAGTTCTCCGAACACTATCGAGCAACTATTCACTTAGCTACCGAGGGCAGGAATCTATTCTTACCTTCATCTCTTATAATACTACTTTCAAAACTTGGAAACTAGACTTTATCCTTCCGTGGCAGCCTAGGGTATGTGTATAAAAGTAGAACTGATCATTAGAATGACAGAGGCACGAAGATGGGGATTACTCTTACTCTTACGCTGACTCCAAGCCAGGCCAGGCAAAATGTCTCAAGGGTAAAGCAAACTTGACTGTGGATCAGTTAAAAAGAACTATTAGCTAATAAAATATTGAAAATGAAAAAAAAAAGAACTATTGTTTTGATCAAATGCAGTGTCTGAAAAACCACACTATAGATAGTAACATGGTAAATAAATATCAACTATTCTGTGAAAGTGACAAGATGATAGACATCTCAAGAACTGGATGTACTTTATTTATATAAATGCATCCAATTCTTAAACGTTACCTTCACTGAAAATGTGCAGCTGCTTCACTGATGATGTTCATGGGCATGCCAAATCATTCCTATAAATATGTGAAAAAGAAAGTGAAAGTGAAGTCACTCAGTCATGTCCAACTCTTTGCGACTCCATGGACTGTAATCTATCAGGCTCCTCTGTTCATGGGATTTTCCAGGCAAGAGTGCTGGAGTGGATTGCCATTTCCTTCTCCAAGGGATCTTCCTGACCCAGGAACCGAACCCGGGTCTCCTGCATTATAGGCAGACACTTTACCGTCTGAGCCACCACAAACTCACCTGCAAAAAAATTTTACTGTGTCTCTACTAAATGGAAGCAAACCAACCATAAACTGATCTCCATACTTGAAAAAAAAAAAAAAAAAACAAGCACTCTAGGGAAGGAACATGCCTTAAAGTCCAATTTCAAAAGCAATTTAAATTCTGGAGATTCCTGTTTGGAATAGACTGGACTAAGCCTTGAAGCTAAACAGTTGCATTAACTATCCTCACAATCTCTCTCCTTTACACAGAAATGGAAATGGTTTCTCTAAAAACATATTTCTAAAAAGAAGCAAGACATCCAACACTGTTTTTATGTGATCCACCACACAGATGAAAATTTTCTCTGCACATAGTTCAGTCCACACCAGAACAAAAATGGAGCGGGAAGACATTTCACCTTAGCATCTCTACGTCACTCAAAGAAGGATTTATGAACATTGGTAGATTTCCAATAAAATAGGAATAGAAAATTATCTGCAGCTCACTCTCCTCAGAGCAACAGTTGTACCTGATACAGAAGAAACAGCTGTCGTTCTCTTTCATTCTGATTTTGAGAAGTTAAGATCCTGTTCATGCCCTTTATCCCTAAGGCAGGTCATGGCATATGGCAGGCATAAGGCAGTCACTTATAAACGCGGCTGAACCACAGCGTAAGGCACTACTTCTCTCACTCTTCCCAGGGCTGTCCTCCTCAAACTTTGGTGTTCATGAGCTCTGTGAGTGAGTGCTACTGTGCAAATCCTATGCTTACCCTCCCTGCAGAGATTCCGAATCGAGAGTTCTGACTGGCACCCAGAAATTTGATTGTCTAAGCAAAGATTCTAGTCGATCGTCATGCAGGTGTTCCAGTGACTACAGTGTAAGGACACTATCCTTCAGTTAATTTTTAAACTAATAATAATGATAGCTGAGATATACTGAGCACACTCTTCTTGCCAAGGGCTCTACAGGCATTCCCTCATACAATCCTCAAAATATTATACAGAATAGACTTTGCTCTCATCATTTTTTGCAATGAGGAAATTAAGCCATAGAGAAGTCAAGTGATCTGTAGGAGGTCACAAGGCTCACAGAGGAGACAGGATACAAATCCAAGTCTGTGTGATTCCAAAGCCCATGCTTCTAACAAACACACCCTGTTGCAAAAATAAAAGTCTACATGCTGCTAGTTTTTTCTTAGCAACATATCCATAAATGCCACACACAAATGTGGCTAAGAAAATTAATCAGTCATTCATATATATGACATTTGATCATTTGAATATCATCTTCAAATATTCTGGGTAATGGGTCACAAAGGTTTCATATTTCGTCAGGGCGCAGAACAATCAACAGCCTAGCACATTCAAAATGAAAACATTCATTTCATGTTAATGTCAAAAATGAGAGCTTTTTTTTTCTTTTGAAATAACAGAACTATTTTTAGATACTAATGTGTATTCTTCTGACTAAAACATGAGAGAAGGTAACCAAAAGAACAAAACTGATCATAGATGTATTAAGTAAATATATTTGTTTCTAAATGTAAAAAAAAAAGATACTTTTTCCTTCTGCAACATTAACCAAGGAGAGAGAAAAACAGATACATCATGAAGACTATGGGCCCCTAGTTTACTTTTCCCACCTTTTGTGTGGCCTTAGAGTCTTAGGAAGACCCAGCATATGCAACAGAGTGGCTTCTCTGCCAGGTCAGTCCAGGAGCCCTCAGTCTCCTCTCTGATGGTGGCACTAATAGTGGATTTTCAGCTTCCCCAGCAATAGCCCAGAGGAAGAAGCCAGACAACAGAACCAGACAGACCTGCGTTAAAAGCCCATCTTAACCACTGAGTAGCTATATATCCTTTAGCAAGTTCTTGGCACCCCACTCCAGTACTCTTGCCTGGAAAATCCCATGGACGGAGGACCCTGGTGGCCTGCAGTCCATGGGGTCGCTAAGAGTCAGACACGACTGAGCGACTTCACTTTCACTTTTCACTTTTCTGCACTGGAGAAGGAAATGGCAACCCACTCCAGTGTTCTTGCCTGGAGAATCCCAGGGACGGGGGAGCCTGGTGGGCTGCTGTCTATGGGGTCACACAGAGTCGGACACGACTGAAGTGACTTAGCATAGCATAACCTATCTCAAGTTCATTTTTCTCCTCTGTAAAACTGGAATATCGATATATACCTTACAATGTTACCATGAGGATGACAGAGGCAAATGCAGACAAAACTCTTTCCAGTTCAGTTCAGTTACTCTGTCATGTCCGACTCTTTGCGACCCTATGAACTGCAGCATGCCAGGCCTCCCTGTCCATCACCAACTCCCGGAGTCCACCCAAACCCATGTCCATTGAATTGGTGATGCCATCCAACCATCTCATCCTTTGTCATCCCCTTCTCCTCCGGCCCTCTATCTTTCCCAACTTCAGGGTCTTTTCCAAAGAGTCAGCTCTTCGCATAAGGTGGCCAAAGTATTGGAGTTTCAGCTTCAGCATCAGTCCTTCCAATGCACACCCAGGACTGATTTCCTTTAGAATGGACTGGTTGGATCTCCTCACAGTCCAAGGACTCTCAAGAGTCTTCTCCAACACCACAGTTCAAAAGCATCAATTTTGCTGTGCTCAGCTTTCTTTATAGTCCAACTCTCACATCTATATATGACCGCTGGAAAAACCATAGCCTTGACTAGATGGATCTTTGTCGGCAAAGTAATGTCTCTGCTTTTGAATATGCTGTCTAGGTTGGTCATAACTTTCCTTCCAAGGAGTAAGCGTCTTTTAATTTCAGGGCGCAGTCACCATCTGCAGGGATATTGGAGCCCAGAAAACTCTTCCCAGAGTTCCTGGTAATAAATGGGTAGTGGATATTTTCTTCTTGTCTTCACATCCATGTGGCTCTGTTTGCTGTATGTATCTCATTAGCATCACTTGTAAATCTGGTTTGAGTTGTGCTTTCTTGAACGTATCATGTTCTGATATACAACATGGCAATGAACACCAGCGGCACTAAACTAAATGCTTGACCAAGTCTTTCTGGCACAGAACATTCCCTCTAAAGTTTTACAACAAAGGATCTTTGGGTTACCATTTCAACCACTCTGCTAGTGAATCAGCAAGTGCTTACAAGCAGAAAGTGATGGCTTGCCTTATACATGATTAACTGGGGCAAAATTGTATCCTTAAGGATATAGGCTGGAATCAAGAGATAATTTAACTATGCTTCTTTTTATTGGTTTGGGCAAAAAGTTTGTTTTGGTTTTAAGCAAAAATAAAAGGCACATTTTTCATTTTCACAAAGAACTGTCTTGAACAATGTACTCACTAAACAAATGAACTTTTTTAGCCAACTCAATATTTTGTAAATTCATAATAGTGATAAACATAACTTCCAGCAAAAGATTCATTCCTCTCTCTATATATATATCTGAACAGCCTTAAACAACAAACATAAGACTGGTATTTATGTTACTGGTAGAAAAATACTGCATCTTCTTTTGGAGAAAAAAATGAGTAAAACATCAATAGCTTTGTAAAAGTTAGCAACGTTTCTGTGAGAACTACAGTCAGGAATGTGGAATGGAGTTTAAGCCGCTAGCTGATGCTTCCTGCTCAGTGTAAGCTTTGCGAGTGGAGAAACTCTGACTGTGTCCTATTATTACCCCAGACCCAGCATATGCTTGACACACAGTGTGTGTTCAATATGAATTTGACTAATAAATGAAGGAATAAATGAACAAATAACCAAGAGGGAAATGCTCCATGGAAGAAAGTTAGATTAAGGATTGAGGACTGAGGTTGGATTAAACCTAATTGAGCCTAAATTGAGGTTGCCATGTGCTCCTTTCACTGTTTATTAAGTTAAAACTAGAAAGGAAGGCAGAATACATATGGAAGAGAAAATAGAACTAGGAAATAAACACCTGAGGATGTTCAACCTTACAAGAGGAGTATTCTAAGATAAGCGAATTAAAACTCTTGTGGGATGTCATTTCACCTAGTCAAATTTGCAAAAATCAAAAACTTTTATAAAATAAAATTGTGGTAAGGCTTTGAGGAGGAGAAGGCGATGGCACCCCACTCCAGTACTTTTGCCCGGAAAATCCCATGGACAGAGGAGCATGGTAGGCTGCAGTCCATGGGGTCGCAAACAGTCGGACACGACTGAGCAACTTCCCTTTCACTTTTCACTTTCATGCATTGGAGAAGGAAATGGCAACCCACTCCAGTGTTCTTGCCTGGAGAATCCCAGGGATGAGGGAGCCTTGTGGGCTGCCATCTATGGGATCGCACAGAGTCGGACACGACTGAAGCAACTTAGCAGCAGCAGCAGCAGCAGCAAGGGTATGAGGAAGTATATATTGTTCATACTATTAATGGGAATGCTCATTGGTATTATCCATTTTGGATAATAAATTTGGTAGCAGCTCTTAAAACGTTAAATATGCACACTAAGGGATCTAACAGTTCTAGCTCTAGTTCTAAAAGGAGAAAACCACGTACATAAGTATGCGTGTCTAAGGATGTTCACTGCATCATTCTTTAAACCTTTGAAAACTTAAGAGCAATCTGAATTGCTTTCAATAGGAAATAGGAAATAGGTGTTAGGGCTGTACTACTTAGAATGGTATGTATGTAGTCAAAAAAATAATGTATTAAATCCAACTATGCCCACATGACAAGATCTTAAACACACTATTGACTGAGAAAAGCAAATTAAAAAAAACATAATAATGTACTACCTTATTTAAACAAGTTAAACATGCACACACACATACAACTTCACTATATATTTTATAAGGTGATACACATACACACACACACACACACACACACACACACACATATCCGTACACACATGCATACAAACAGCTGACCCTTGAACAGGGTGAGTTCAAACTGTGTGAGTCCACTTGCACATGGGTTTTTTCAATACTAAATACAGTACTACGTAATCTGTGTTTGGTTGAATTCCCAGATGCAAAATGGCAAATACAGAGGGCTGACTATGGGACTGACTAATGCTGATTTTGTTATCTGCCACAGGTCATGTAACCAATCCCTCACAGACACCAAGGGATGACTATATATGTTAATTTGCAAAAACCAAGGTATAGAAGAATACATACCAAACTGGTAATAATGATATCTCTGGGAATAAAACTAATTAGGCATTCTAGTCAAGAGGGCCTTGACTGTAGCCCATTAATTATTACAAGGCAGATGTTTTCATGTGTTAGTTTATGAACTAAAAATTGCACCAAAGAGGATACCAGAACACTCACACCCCCTTGCCATTTCACTTAGTAATTTCACTTAAAATATCCCTCCCTCTGTTAATCTCATCTTCACGTAAATGAATGTATTCATTCATACATTTGGCCTCTTGGTCACTATTTCATCAAAGTAGTTAATGACTATTTTCCATGTTACTAGAAAGTATGGTATAGCTGAGTTATACAAATGAGTAAGGTGTATCTAGAATCTCAAAGATCTTGGCAGTTTTACAAAGATTTATGGATTCCATTCAAAATATGCAGGAATCACAGTATTTTTCTTCACTGTGCTAAGAGACAACATGGGTTTGTCTGGATGGGCTAGTCAGGAAACTGTTGATTAAATGCACCTTATGAAATCAAAACAGCTAAATTAAGAATTAATAATATCTGAAAATGGGTACACACTGGGAAGCACTTCCTGATTTCAATTTTCAGGCTTCTGTCAGGAAATAGCCAATTAACTTTCCAAACTTTCTTCACCCACCGGGAGGTGACATCCCTGAAATGTTTTGACAAATCCTTCAGGCACCAAACCTGTCCCAAATTTCAAGAGTAATTTCATGTGTCATGGACATGTAATCAAGGTGAGCAAGAGAACTGACATAAAGCATCAGCCCGTAAATGTGGCCCCTCTTCAGTGAAGCTCAGCATCTGCTGGGCAACTAGTCATACCCTGGTTCGCTCAGCTGCTCAGTCTAGAGTATTTTTCTGCTAGTTACCTACATATGAAAACACACAAGAAAAGAGTCTCCAGAGAAACACTGATAAAAGTTTAATTTGAGCCAAGAGGCCTTATAGATTCTCTGCTCAGTTTCTTTCTTTACTGTTGGCTTGTCTGAGAAACCAGAATGGATGATGGCTCTTTACTGCCCACTGTTTACCTTCCACACAACATCGCTGAGCTTTCATTATGTGCCAGGCAACACTTTAAGCTCTAGAGACACACTGATGATTCTGTCCTCAGGAACTCCTGCTCTAACCAGGAGACTTGTCCATTTATTCTGCATATATTGATTTGGATTTCCCTGGTGGCTCAGACGGTAAAGCGTCTGTCTACAATGCTTAGGGTTGTGCTAATTACCAGGCATGGGGCTTCCTTCCCTGGTGGCTCAGGGGTAAAGAATCCACCTGCCAATGCAGGAAACAGGGGTTTGATCCCTGGGTCAGGAAGATGCCCTGAAGAAGGAAATGGCAACCCACTCCAGTACTCTTGCCTAGAAATTTTCACAGAGAGAGGAACCTGGCGGGCTACAGTCCACGGGGTCACAAAAGACTCAGACACGACTCAGCAACTAAACAACAACAATCATCAGGCATAAAAAGGTAAGAGCCTCTGTCACTGAACTTCAAAGAACTCACAACCTAGTGAAGGGACAAAGTTACTGGGACCCACAGTCCCAGGACAATGCTCAACAAAGATGCAACAACTCAGTTCGTTGATATATATCAACATAGCCAAGAAACTTTATCTTTACAAAAACATAATCAATACGATGTTCACCATAATGACAGTATGAAAAAGTGTTGTCGTTTAGGGTTAGGGTTTGAGAGAAAAGATCTCTCACTTCTACCTATGGAGAAAAGCGACAGGGAAGACTCCTCATGGGAGGTTAAAGTTTCATCTGGGACATTATTTATTTTCAGGAGCCCCTCATAGGAAATAAAAGGAGTGCTAGGAACAAATGTGGACCAGGAAATTGCTTTAAAAGCCTATATTGCTGGAGCCATTGGACAATAAAATTTTCAAATGCCTATTTCCTCAATTTTTTTTCCCTCTAACTTCTCTGCTGGAATTTAAAGGAAATCAGCTCCAAAATTAAAAGTACAAAATTTAAATGCCACTGAATTCAAAGTTAAAGCCTCACTCAATATTAATGCAAATCTATAGGTTAAAAATACATTTAACATCATAATTGTCAAAAATTATACACAAAAATGAAAAATGTGCTACTGCACATATAATGCCATCTTTCAAGTTCAAGGCTGACACTATTTTTATCTCTGTGTGGGGAATATGTTAAAAAAAAGAAAATCCAACATTTTTTTTCCCCTGCCTTACATATGTAGACCAGTTCTTGGCTTGCAATTTCTGTTTCTATTTAGAGGGATAGTCTCCATTTTGTATGACTGAGACATGCCATCTCTGATTTCCCCGAGGCAAGGTTGGACCATCTATAAACATTATTTAGCAGCATTCCACAATCATGCAGGATCTAAGAAGCAATAAAAGCCAACGCACTGTGGGCCTGCAGGTTTTTGTAAGTGGGTTAATATATATTATATGGCCCCCCTGGTGGTGCAGTGGTAAGGAATCTGCCTGCCAATGCAGGAGACACAGGTTTGATCCCTGGGATAGGAAGATCCCCCGGAGAAGAAAATGGCAACCCACTGCAGTATTCTTGCCTGGAAAATCCCATGGACAGAGGAGCTGGGCAGGCTATCATCCAGGAGGTTGCAAAGAGTCAGAAATGACTGGGCAACTGAACAACAATATGCAGTATATTATTTTATCACCACTCCAGTGTTGATGCAGATATTACTAACTTAATTTTAGAGACTTATTCATTAAAAAATCTATTGAACACTTGGTATGATTCAGGTACTATTTCATGCCCAGGGTTAAAACTATATGAAACGGTGAATCAAATCACTGCCCTACAGTACTATACATAGTATAGTATAGTACTCTATTGTGAAAAGTGGTTAAACAAACATATAAGATGATGGTAGTGATAAATGCTATGAATGAAAAATAAAGCAAGCTAAAAATGACAGGCAGCATGTGTCTGTTTATGTGTGGAGGAGTACTACATAGGGTCACTCAGGAAGACCTCTCTAATACCATGTAATTTGATCTGATCAGAAGGAAGCCAGAGAATGTGCCATGTGGGTATCTAGAGGAAGAACATTCCAGGAAGAGGAAAAAGCTTTAGGAGGGTATCATGCCTAGAGTATTCTAGAAGGACAGTGGTTATAGTGGAGTGAAGGAAAAGGGAAAATAGTAGATGAAGAAGGGGTATGTGCTGGGCTATATAAACGACTAGAAAGGCTTCAGCTTTGGCCTCCAGTGAGATTGGAGTCCAGGAGAGGATTTACAGAGGAGTGCCATAATCAGACTTTCATTTTTTGCAGGAGTACAGATTGTTGGAGATGAGCAAAAAAAAAAAAGTACTTTTTTTTTTAAAAGTTAGGATGCTACTACAGTAATCCAGAAAAAGATGGCTTGGGCCAATGTGAAAGAAGTATAGATGGTAAGAAATGTTCCAATTCTAGAGACATTTCTAAGGTAAAGCCACCAGGGTTTGCTGACGTACAGGGTGAGAGAAAGAGAGAGGGCAAGGATGACTTCAGTATTTTTGGCCTAAGCAAGTAGAAAGAGAGGTTATCATTTACTACTATTTGAAAGACTGTGAGAGAAATGAATATAGGAGAAAATACACTAATTGAGTTTTGGACAAGTTTGAAATGCCCATTAGAGAGGCAAGAGGAGATGTGCAGTAGGCTGTTGAATATATAAATCTGGAGATCAAGTGAGCAGTCTAGATTGAAAACATAAATCTGGGACTTATCAGTTTATAGACAGAATTTAAAGCAAAGGGACTAGGTGAAACATCTAGGGAATGAGCTTACATAAAGAAAAGAAGAGGTCTTAGAACTGAGCCTTGGAGTGTTCTGAAATTTAGAAGTAAGGAGATGAGGCAGAACCCCTGAAAGAGACAGAGCTACAGTAGCTACTTGGGTAAGAAAAGAACCAGGAGAGACAGAAATACCTCAAAGCAAAATGAAGAAAGTCTTTCAAGGAAGGATACTGAATGCGAGTAAGTTAAGAACTGAGAAGTCATTCATTGGATTTGTCATCATGGAAATCCTTGGTGATCCTGTCAAAAGTGATGTGGCAGCATATCAGAAACAAAAACCTCAACTGAGTCAGTTCAAGTAAAACGGGAAGACAAGAATGAAAGATATAGAACAGAAGCATGGATACTTCTTGTGGATTCCGCTACAAAATGAAGCAGAGAAGTGGGGCAGCAGCAGGGAGGGGATACAAGATAAAGTGATTTTTTTAAATGAAAGATATAGCAAGTATCTAAACGACATCCATAGAAAGAAAAAATTGATGCATGAGAGATAAAGAGTAGATAATTTCCAGAGAAACTGTCTTAAGGAAAGAGGAGATGAGATGAGATCTAGCAACAAGGGGTAGGAGGTGACCTCAAGTAGGGTCCTAGAAGTGAAGTTAAAATATGTGGGTACAGATGAAAGCAGGTCAGAGAGTTTGGGAATAGAACTTTGTGAATGTTTTCTGGTTGTTTCTACTTTCTCAGTGAAAAAGAAAGCAAGAATTTCAGTTGAGAGTGAGAATGGAGTTTTGAGGAAAGTGGAGAAGTGAAATAGTCATTATAGAGTTGAGAGTGAATGGACTAGGAATATATAGTTGAATTAAGGGTGGCCTTCAGAGATCCCTTGATATAAACAGTATGAATAAAAAGTGAAATCAGTCATCATGGTTTGAGCAGATGAGAAGTTTATGAACTAAATCTAAGCGACACAACTGGAGGACAGCTATCTGGATGCCTCTCTTGGCAGGGCAAGTCCATGTCTTTACCCATTACCCTTCGACAAAAGATAGGCATAACCTACCACTCCACCTCTGATGGGGAAAATGTCAACTCCTTAACTGTAAGGACTGGCTCACCATGATGCTTCTAGTGACCAATACTTAGCATGTGAAAAAAAGTGAGTGTGAGTCACTCAGTCATGTCTTACTCTTTGCGATCCAATAGATTGTAGCCCACCAGGGTCCTCTGTTCATGGAATTCTTCAGGCAAGAATACTGGAGTGAGTTGCTATTTCCTGCTCCAAGAGATGTCCCCAACCTAATTATCAAACCCAGGTCCCCTGCACTGACAGGCAGGTTCTTTACCACTAGTGCCACATGGGAAGCCTGCTTCGCACATATGTGTACTCAATAATATCTGAGCAAGGGACATTTTGTTTAGAAAGAACATGAATTGATGAAAATGATATGCTCTTGAATAACCAAATGAGCCCCTCAAAGCTCTGCAAATATCCCCAGAGCTACTAAAATAATGTGTTCTATGTAAATTGCTAGCTCGGTCTGGAGCGTGAAGGCACGGTGATCCCTACCATTCAGACTTTGGATATCTACCTGCCAAGAAACTTTTGACTCTTAATTCTATTGGTTACTTTTCTACAATTTTACTCCCAGATAATTTTTTAGGGACTAAAGTAGAAAGGAAACAGGATGACAACACTGTCCACTGCAACTAAGAAATACATGGCAGCATTTAGCATCCTTGCTCTGGAGCTGTACTGTACCTTGCCTGGACTGCCATCAATTCGTAGTGTCATCCTAACTCACAGAAGCAGTCCATCATTTCATACAAGTCTTTTTAGTTATGCATTTCTAAAATTAGTCTTAGGAACATAGAAACTCCTAGATCCTATCTCAAGGGCATTTGATGATACTGAGAAAGTGTTCTTTCCTTCTCTGAATATCTGCAGAAAAACTGTCCATATTTTTCTTTTGAAACTTAACATTTCCTGCCTATGATTTTCTTTATTTCTTTGTATTTTCATGTTTTGCCCTCTCAATTAGACCACAAATTTCTAATATGGTAGATATCTAAGAGAGTGGTTGTATGTAATTTGCTGAATTATTACTTGTTAAGACACAAATTCTGTATTCCAAGGCCAAATTTGCCTGTTATTCCAGGTGTTTCTTGACTTCCTACTTTTGCATTCCAGTCCCCTATAATGAAAAGGACATCTTTTGAGGGTGTTAGTTATAAAAGCTCTTGTAGGTCTTCATAGAACCGTTCAACTTCAGCTTCTTCAGCCTTACTGAAGAAGGTTCAGGTTGGGGCATAGAATTGGATTACCGTGATATTCAACGGTTTGCCTTGGAAATGAACAGAGATCATTCTGTCGTTTTTGAGATTGCATCCAAGTACTGCATTTCGGACTCTTTTGTTGACCATGATGGCTACTCCATTTCTTCTAAGGGATTCCTGCCTGCAGTAATAGATATAATGGTCATCTGAGTTAAATTCACCCATTCCAGTCCATTTTAGTTCGCTGATTCCTAGAATGTCGATGTTCACTCTTGCCATCTCCTGTCTGACCACTTCTAATTTGCCTTGATTCATGGACCTGACACTCCAGGTTCCTATGCAATATTGCTCTTTACAGCATCGGACCTTGCTTCTATCACCAGTCACATCCACAACTGGGTATTGTTTTTGCTTTGGCTCCATCCCTTCATTCTTTCTGGAGTTATTTCTCCACTGATCTCCAGTAGCATATTGGGCACCTACTGACCTGGAGAGTTCCTCTTTCAGTATCCGATCATTTCGCCTTTTCATACTGTTCATGGGGTTCTCAAGGCAAGAATATTGAAGTGGTTTACCATTTCCTTCTCCAGTAAAGCACATTCTGTCAGACCTCTCCACCATGCCCACCTGTCTTGGGTGGTCCCACAGGGCATGGCTTAGTTTCATTGAGTTAGAAAATGCTGTGGTCCTAGTGTGATTAGATTGACTAGTTTTCTGTGATTATGTTTCCGTGTGTCTGCCCTCTGATGCCCTCTTGCAACACCTACCATCTTACTTGGGTTTCTCTTACCTTGGATGTGCTTATTTAACTTCTATACAGAGTACATCACGAGAAACGCTGGACTTGAAGAAGCACAAGCTGGAATCAAGATTGCCGGGAGAAATATCAATAACCTCAGATATGCAGAAGACACCACCCTTATGGCAGAAAGTGAAGAGGAACTAAAAAGCCTCTTGATGAAAGTGAAAGTGGAGAGTGAAAAGGTTGGCTTAAAGCTCAACATTCAGAAAACGAAGATCATGGCATCTGGTCCCATCCCTTCACTGGGAAATAGATGGGGAAACAGTGGAAACAGTGTCAGACTTTATTTTTGGGGGCTCCAAAATCATTGCAGATGGTGACTGCAGCCATGAAATTAAAAGACGCTTACTCCTTGGAAGGAAAGTTATGACCAACCTAGATAGCATATTCAAAAGCAGAGACATTACTTTGCCAACAAAGGTCCGTCTAGTCAAGGCTATGGTTTTTCCAGTGGTCATGTATGGATGTGAGAGTTGGACTGTGAAGAAGGCTGAGCACCGAAGAATTGATGCTTTTGAAGTGTGGTGTTGGAGAAGACTCTTGAGAGTCCCTTGGACTGCAAGGAGATCCAACCAGTCCATTCTGAAGGAGATCAGCCCTGGGATTTCTTTGGAAGGAATGATGCTAAAGCTGAAACTCCAGTACTTTGGCCACCTCATGCGAAGAGTTGACTCATTGGAAAAGACTCTGATGCTGGGAGGGATTGGGGGCAGGAGGAGAAGGGGACGACAAGATGATATGGCTGGATGGCGTCACTGACTTGATGGATGTGAGTCTGAGTGAACTCCGGGAGTTGGTGATGGACAGGGAGGCCTGGCGTGCTTTGATTCATGGGGTCACAAAGAGTCAGACACGACTGAGCGACTGAACTGAACTGAAGACACAAATTAGCAACTGAACAATAACAAAGAGGGATCTACACCATTCCCCATCCACACCCCCAAGCAAAGTAAAAAACTCTGCTATCATAATAGCCCAAGATATAACATGTTTACATCCCTCTATTGAGAAATACATGTCCATTTTTAGGAGAGTAAGCCCACAAGTTTTTTGAAACACACAGGCAAAGGAATACTGATATAAAGGACATGGCAAAACTCCCTGCATTTATTCTCTGTCTCTCTTGATGAAAAGCCAACACCAACTTCAGGCACAGTGCTCACTGCTGGGCAGTGATTCCAACACTGCTCAACCAAGGATGCCATATCATGACACAAATTGCTGAGGTGAGCTTAATGTATTTTCCTCTCATGTAATTTGTACCATGTATAGTAGAGACATCTTAGTTATACAAAGCTGTCCATAATTTTTGGCTCCTATATGTCCCTTCTTGGCAATCTCTGCAATTTTCAACCTTTGTTCTGGGTACTTAGAAAACATGCAGTTCCTTGCTCTGCCATGCTACTGCAGGCTCTTGCAGGCCTTCATGGATCACGAATAGACTGTGTTTGTATAGACAAAATAACAAGGACTAATGGGCATAATATGTGGTTGCAAGTTTGGGTTCAATATTAGAGTCAACAACAAAATGGCTGCCTTTCAAAGTGCTATCAGAGGGACAGAGTGATCAGCTTCCACTGCCTTGTCTTATGCATCTTCTCAATACATTTTTTCAACTATATCTACATCAAAATTATTTAACTTAAATTTTATAATTATGATCTTACCATGAAATGTTACCTTTCCTAAAATAACCATATTTATTTAAAAAATAGGAATAAGCAAATGAACTAGACTAAGAGTGATTATTGTTTATCAAGTACTTATTCATGCCAGGATCTATGTTAAGAGTTTTATGCAATGTAATTTAATTGCATCAATGTGAAGAAAATATTTTCTTTCCATCTTCTTAACTCTTTCATAAAACTTAGACATAGGTGAATTAATAAAATTACATAAAAGATTAACTACAAGTTCAAGAGAAGACTCTACACAAGGACATCACCAGATGGACAACACCGAAATCAGATTGATTATATTCTTTGCAGACAAAGATGGAAAAATTCTATATAGTCAGCAAAATAAGACTGGGAGCAGACTGTGGCTCAGATCATGAACTCCTTATTGCCAAATTCAGACTGAAATTTAAGAAAGTGGAGAAAGCTACTAGATCATTCAGGTATTACCTAAATCAAATCCCTTATGACTATACAGTGGAAGTGAGAAATAGATTTAAGGGACTAGATCTGATAGATAGAGTGCCTGATGAACTATGGACAGAGGTTCGTGACATTGTACAGGAGACAGGAATCAAGACCATCTCCAAGAAAAACAAATGCAAAAAAGCAAAATGGCTGTCTGAGGAGGCCTTACAAATAGACCTGAAAAGAAGAAAAGCAAAAAGCAAAGGAGAAAAGGAAAGATATACCCATTTGAAAGCAGAGTTCCAAAGAATAGCAAGGACAGATAAGAAAGCCTTCCTCAGAGATCAATGCAAAGAAATAGAGGGAAATAATAGAACGGGAAAGACTAGAGATCTCTTCAAGAAAATGAGAGATAAGAAGGGAACATTTCATGCAAAGATGGGCTCAATAAAGGACAGAAATGGTGTGGATGTAAAAGAAGCAGAAGAGATTAAGAAGAGGTGGCAGGAATACACAGAAGGACTATTCGAAAAAGCTCTTCATGACCCAGATGATCATGATCGTTTGATCACTCACCTAGAGCCAGACATCCTGGAATGGGAAGTCAAGTAGGCCTCAAGAAGCATCACTACGAACAAAGCTAGTGGAGGTGATGGAATTCCAGTTGAGCTATTTCAAATCCTGGAAGATGATGCTGTGAAAGTGCTGCACTCAATATGCCAGCAAATTTGGGAAACTCAGCAGTGGCCACAGGACTGGAAAAGGTCAGTTTTCATTCCAATCCCAAAGAAAGGCAATGCCAAAGAATGCTCAAACCACCACACAATTGCAGTCATCTCACACACTAATAAAGTAATGCTCAAAATTCTCCAAGCCAGGCTTCAGCAATATGTAAACTGTGAACTTCCTGATGTTCAAGCTGGTTTTGGAAAAGGCAGAGGAACCAGAGATCAAATTGCCAACATTCTCTGGATCATTGAAAAAGCAAGAGAGTTCCAGAAGAAACATCTATTTCTGCTTCATTGACTGTGCCAAAGCCTTTGACTGTGAGGATCACAATAAACTGTGGAAAATTCTGAAAGAGACTGGAATACCAGACCACCTGACCTGCCTCTTGAGAAACCTGTATGCAGGTCAGGAAGCAACAGTTAGAACTGGACATGGAACAACAGACTGGTTCCAAATAGGAAAAGGAGTACGTCAAGGCTGTATACTGTCACCCTGCTTATTTAACTTCTATGTAGAGTACATCATGAGAAACGCTGGGCTGGAGGAAGCACAAACTGGAATCAAGGTTGCCGGGAGAAATATCAATAACCTCAGATATGAAGATGACACCACCCTTATGGCAGAAAGGGAAGAGGAACTAAAGAGCCTCTTGATGAAAGTGAAAGAGGGAAGTGAAAAAGTTGGCTTAAAGTTCAACATTCAGAAAACTAACATCATGGCATCTGGTCCCATCACTTCATGGGAAATAGATGGGGAAACAGTGGAAACAGTGTCAGACTTTATTTTTGGGGGCTCCAAAATCACTGCAGATGGCGATTGCAGCCACAAAATTAAAAGATGTTTACTCCTTGGAAGGAAACTTATGATTAACTAGACAGCATATTGAAAAGTAGAGACATTACTTTGCCAACAAAGGTCCATCTAGTTAAGGCTATGGCTTTTCCTGTAGTCATGTATGGATGTGAGAGTTTGACTATAAGGAAAGCTGACAACAGAAAAATTTATGCTTTTGAACTGTGGTATTGGAGAAGACTCTTGCGAGTCCCTTGGACTGCAAGGAGATCCAACCAGTCCATCCTAAAGGAAATCAGTCCTGGGTGTTCATTGGAAGGACTGATGTTGAAGCTGAAATTCCAATATTTTGGCCACCTGATGCGTACAGCTGACTAATTTGAAAAGACCCTGAAGTTGGGAAAGATTGAAGGCAGGAGGAGAAGCTGATGACAGAGAATGAGATGGTTAGATGCCATCAGCAACTCAATGCACATGAGTTTGGGTAAAATCTGGGAGTTAGTGATGGACAGGGAGGCCTGGCGTGCTGTGGTTCATGGGGTCACAAAGAGTCGGACACTACTGAGCGACTGAACTGAACAGGTTCAAGGTCACAGCTAAGAGGACTCTGAACTATGACTCCAAAGTCAGTGCTCTTAAAACACTTTATTACACTACCTTCCTTAAAAAGTCCTTTGTTATAACACGTAATTCATATATGTCTACTGGATAAGTGAAAAGTCTCATGGGCGTTATTGTGAATTTTGTATGACTGGGCTGCAGAGAAAAAGACTACAATTAAAACAAATCATGAGTATTTTCTATTTCATAATGCCTTCGTCAAAAACTCTTGTGCCTTTAGGACAACAGAAAATAATACCCTTATCCAGCTATGTGGATAGGTGAAGGTGAAGGTGGAGTCGCTCAGTCATGTCCGACTCTTTGTGACCCCGTGGACTATAGCCCGCCAGGCTCCTCTGTCCATGGGATTCTCCAGGCAAGAATACTGGAGTGGGCTGCCATTTCCTTCTCCAGGGGATCTTCCCAACCCAGGGATCAAACCTGGGTCTCCTGCATTGCAAGTAGACGCTTTATCCTCTGAGCCACCAGGGAATCCCATGTGGATAGGGTATGCTTTTAATGCTTTTAATTCATCAAAGTATGTTACATCCAACTGCCTGGATTTCCATAATTCTGACATTCTCCTCATAGCTGAGGTCTAATTCAGGCTACAGTGTAAATCAGCAGAACCAAGATTCTGGAATTCATCAATTATAATAAATTTGAGCCTATTCTTAGTATAATGGAGTTGAAGTCACTTATCTACTTTTGTTAGGATTTTCCTCCAGTTCTTATACCATGCATAAAATTGTATTGGTCATGTAAGCTATTCTCAAGAATCCATAGTTTACAGAACACAGGATGAGAAACTATAGTTAAGAAGAATGAGAAAATTATTAGCTTTTCGATAAAAATAGTACATTAGGTGGCCTTTGATATGAAATTTCAAAGCAAAAGCAAATCTAGACAAAAAAGAAATGAACAATTGAGTGAAGAAAGAAAAACCAAGAGAAACAATAATACCAAATATTAGTTGTCATGAAGACATAGTAGCTCTTATGATCTAGCTGTCTAAAGATAAACAATTCAATTAAGCTAAAGTAGCACTCTACACATGCACTCCACATTCAAAAAGAAAAGGTACATCACACCTGTCTGTAAGATGCACACATCTCAACAGTAATAATATGCATTACCACGCACACACACACACACAGATACACAAGTCATCCAAAAGCCATAGGGTTTGACTTTTATTAAGAACTTTGTTTCAATTAATTAACTATGGTATATCAATAGCCTGCTTTTGAGCAAGAGTGACAAGTAAATCTATACTGAAAAATGCTCTAAATCTTTATTCACAGCACAAAAACAAACTAAAATATGAAGCAATGAATCCATCCAGGATTTGGCATATTTAACGTGTAAATACTTAATAATAACAAATAATTTGCTCTCCAAACTTCTTTATGTTCATTTCTAACATATGTTATCCTTTCAATTACCCTGTGAGGTCAAGCTATCTTATTCTGCCTGCTTTATTCATTTACGCATTCATTCATTCATTCTTATAAACTCATTAGACGCATCCAGGCAGTCATTCCTCAAACAAATATATAATGAACTCTATGCCACAGATATACTACAGTAAATAGAATAGACAAATTCCTGTCTGTTATAGAGCTTACAATTTATAATATAATAAGGAAGCAAATAATACAGAAATTGTGATAAGGGTTTATGAAGAAAAACAGTAAGTAAATAGCAGTAGAGAGAGAGAGAAATTCCCCAGGAGAAACCCTTGGAAGAAGACATCTCTGAAAAAGTAATGTTTAAGTTGAAATGTAAAGACCAAGGGGAGCTGGTCGATAAGTGTAAAAGAATGTACTGGGTACACAAAACAGTGATGACCAAGTTTCTTAGGCAGGAAGCCATTGGAGCCTTCTTAAAAAAAAAAAAAAAATGAATCACTGTAGCTAGGGCCAGTAAGTGAGGGGAAGACTGTCAAACTGGCGACAGGCAAAAGCAACACTGTGCAAGGACTTGACACTGCATTAAGGAGTTTGAAATACATCATTAGTGCAGTGGAAAGACATTAAAAGGTTTTGAGTATAGAAGGGGAGCTGAGATAATTAGAACTGCATTTTTTCAGATTATTTCAGCTGATGTGTGAATATTAGCTGGTTGGGGGATGAGCAGATGAAAATGAAAGATGAATTTAAATTTTTGCAGTCCAAGTAAGATTACAGTGACCTAGACACTGATGGTATCAGCAAAGTTGAAGAACTGAATTCTAGAAATATTTTGGAGGTAGATTTGACTAGAATGATGATGGATTGAATGTGGAAAGTGAGAAAAAAGGAAGAATTAAAGGAAATTCTCAGTTCCTGGTTTAAGCAACTTGGTAAATGGTAAGAAAGAGAATTCAGAGAGAAACAGGTCTTCCTGGAATTGAAGTTAATCATAAGAATCAATATTGATTTCGGTTGTGTTCCTCTTTTGAATTCCATGCATCTCAATTTCAAGAACTTCTAATGAGCATCTTGTATACACTAGGCCCTAGGCAAGTCTTTGGGAAATGAAATCTAAGTAAGATTCAGCTACTTTGTACAAGTAATCAGACCAATGGGGAAGAGAATCATATGAACATTGACATGTTCTTCAGTGAAAAATGCTATAATAACTCTGGTGGGAATCAACGACAGTACTCGAAGGTTAGGAGAGGTTTCAAAGTGACAAGTCATAGACCAAGTCTTCAAGGATAAAAAGAACTCATGTTTTCATTGAAAAAGGTGGGGATGACCATCTCTGTATTTTATTACATAAAACCATACAAAACAAAAGTGAAAGTGGAGAGTGAAAAAGTTGGCTTAAAGCTCAACATTCAGAAAACGAAGATCATGGCATCTGGTCCCATCACTTCATGGGAAATAGATGGGAAAACAGTGGAAACAGTGTCAGACTTTATTTTTGGGGGCTCCAAAATCACTGCAGATGGTGATTGAAGCCATGAAATTAAAAGACGCTTACTCCTTGGAAGGAAAGTTATGACCAACCTAGATAGCATATTCAAAAGCAGAGACATTACTTTGCCAACAATCTGTCTAGTCAAGGCTATGGTTTTTCCAGTGGTCATGTATGGATGTGAGAGTTGGACTGTGAAGAAAGCTGAGCACCGAAGAATTGATGCTTTTGAACTGTGGTGTTGGAGAAGACTCTTGAGAGTCCCTTGGACTGCCAGGAGATCCAACCAGTCCATTCTGAAGGAGATCAGCCCTGGGATTTCTTTGGAAGGAATGATGCTAAAGCTGAAACTCCAGTACTTTGGCCACCTCATGCGAAGAGTTGACTCATTGGAAAAGACTCTGATGCTGGGAGGGATTGGGGGCAGGAGAAGGGGACGACAGAGGATGAGATGGCTGGATGGCATCACTGACTCGATGGACATGAGTTTGAGTGAAGTCTGGGAGTCAGTGATGGACAGGGAGGCCTGGTGTGCTGCGATTCATGGGGTCACAAAGAGTCGTACATGACTGAGCAACTGAACTGAACTGAACTGAACTGATACATAAAACAAGGACTCATGTCTTTGCTCTGAGGTCACAGTATAGACTATCCATATTTGACATATGCTTAATAATCCCCTTTAGATTTACAAGCTCTAATAATCCTTATTATAGGCACAGTATTCTATTAGGTATCAAGGAGCCATGTTTTGTGCCCTTGAGTTGCCTTCTTCTGTTGCAGAGATTAGACATGCATGTGAGAAACAGCCAGAGAATCATCCAGTATGCGACAAGTCAGTTGGTATGATGTGATAAAGGCTGCCTCTGTAGTATAAGAGCTTTGTATTCAAAACTGTGACCACCGTGCGGAGTGGGTTTGGTCAGAAAGCACCTTCCTTAGAGGAGTAAACTTTTGCTTGCACCCTGAAGGAACTCTAGGCAGTCTCACTTTCTCTCTCTGGTTAGTCATCCTCCCGTTCTCTGTAGTAGCAGTTTCAACATTTGATACTCTTCTCGCCACCTCTCCTCTCACTCTCAGCAAACTGATCCCTTACTTTCTATTTCAGAGAGAAAACAGGAGCCATCAAACTGAAATTTTCTCAATTTCCCACCATAAACATGTACACATAGTAATATCTGCATACATTATATGTAAGCATATGCACTTAAATAAGCGATCAACCATGGCACACTGTCTATGGATCTCATCCATCTCCAGCTTCTCAGGAAACGTTTATACTGATTAGGCTTTCTCTCTGACACATTTAACTCTCACTCTAATAATACCTTCCATCAGCATTTTTCAATGAAGCACAAGATTTTATTAGCCTAAAGCATATATTGTAAACATCCTAATTTTCCAAAACTTCTTCAACACCAACTACTTTATTGAAACTACTCTATCAGTGACCTCCTTATTGAATAATATACTAAATTCTATTTAAATTGGAAAGGTTCTGCACAGAAAACAAAATCATGAACAAAACAAAAAGTCAACATACAGAATACAAGAAAATATTTGCAGACAATGAAACTGATAAGGGATTAATCTCCAAGATATACAAACAGTTCATGCAGCTCAATTAAAAAAACAAACAAAAAAAAAATGGGCAGGAGATCTAAAAAGATCTTCCTCCAAAGAAGACATACAGGTGGCTAATAAACACATGAAACTATGCTCAACATTGCTAATGATCAGAGAAATGCAAATCAAAACTACAATGAGGTATAACCTCACCTCAGCCAGAATGGCTATCATCAAACAGTCTACAAACAGTAAATGCTGGAAAGGAGGTAGAGAAAAGGGGACCCTACTACCTCGTTGGTGGGAACATAAACTAATACAGCCACTATGGAGAATAGTATGGAAATTCCTTAAAAAAAATAAAAATAGAGTTGCCATACAATCCTATGAAACTACTCCTCGGCATATATCCAGAGAAAACATAATCTGAAGAGATGCATGCACTCCCAATGTTCATAGAAGCACTATTTACAATAGTCAAGACATGGAAGCAGCCTAAATATCCATCAACAGATGGACGGATCAAGAAGATGTGGTATACATGTACAATGGAATATTATTCAGCCAAAAAAGAATGAAATAATGGCATTTGCCGTGACATGTATGAACTTAAAGCTTATCCCACTAAGTGAAGTAAACCAGAGAAAGACAAATATCATACAATATTGCTTATACATGGAACCTAAAAAAAGAAAGGAATACAAATGGACTTATTTACAAAAAAATAGACTCATAGAACAGAAAACAAATTTATGGTTACCAAAGAAGAGGGAGAAAGAAGGACAAATTAAGAGTTTAGGATTAAAATACACACATATATAATTTAAAATATAAAATGTATATTTTATATATAAATATATATTTTGTATACAGCACAGGGAGCTATACTCAATATCTTTTAAAACCTATAATGGAAGAGAATGTAAAAAAAAGCATACATTATATATAGATAGATGTCTCCATGGGGATTCTCCAGGCAAGAATACTGGAGTGGGTTGCCATTCCCTTCTCCAGGGGATCTTCCCAACCCAGGGATCAAACCCAAGTCTCCAGCATTGCAGGTGGATTCTTTACCATCTGAACTACCAGGGAAGCCCAAGAACACTGGAGTGGGTTGCCATTCCCTTCTCCAGTGGATCTTCCCAACCCAGGAATTGAACTGGTGTCAGCTGCATTGCAGGTGGATTCTTTACCAGCCCTATCAGGGAAGCCCAGATAAGCACAATGGAAGAGAATGTGAAAAAAGAATATATATATACATATAGATAGATATATCCCTGATAGCTCAGTTGGTAAAGAACCTGCCTGCAATGCAGGAGACCCCAGTTGGATTCCTAGGTCAGGAAGATCTGCTGGAGAAGGGATAGGCTACCTACTCCAATATTCTAGCTGATAAAGAATCCACCTGCAACATGGGAGACCTGGTTTTGATCCCTGGGTTGGGAAGATCCCCTGGAGAAGGGAAAGGCTACCCACTCCAATATTCTGGCCTGGAGAATTCCATGGACTCTATAGTCATGGGGTCGCAAAGAGTTGGACACGACTGAGTGATTTTCACTTCACTTCACTTCACTTCAGATATTTACTGAATCACTTTACACTTGAAACTAACACTTGTAATTCAACTATATTTCAATAAAATTTTTTAAAAACTGAAAACTCCACCAAAAAAAATTTTTAACAATTCATTACAGTTATAGTTTACAAAGTCAACAAACAAAAAGTCAGCCGTGTTTCTATATACTAAAAACAAACCATCAATAAACTAACCCATATACAACAGCATCAAAAAAATAAAAGAGCGATAAATTTAACCAAAAGATGAAAGATGTATTAAAAAATAAACACACACACATTATGGTACTGGCACAAAAACAGACACATAGATGAACGGAATAGAATAGAGAGCCCAGAAATAAAACCATGCACCTATGGTCAATTAATCTACAGCAAAGAAAGCAAGAATATACAATGGAGAAGCACAATCTCTTCAGTAAGTAGTGCTGGAAAAATTGGACAGGTACATGTAAAAGAATTAAATTAGAACATTTTCTCACATCATAGTAACAAGAAAAATCTCAAAATGATTAAAACCCTAAAAGTAAGACCTGAAACCATGAAACTCCTAGAAAAGGGTATCAGCAGAACACTCTGTGACATAAATTGCAGCAGTATATTTCCGGATCTATTTTTTAAGGCAAAAGAAATAAAAGCAAAAATAAACAAATGAGACTTATTTAAATTTAAAAGCTTTTGCAGCCAAGGATTATCATCAACAAAATAAAAAAACAACCTACTGAATGGGACAAAATAACTACAAATGATATGACCAACAAGGGGTTAATATCCAAAATACATAAACAGCTCATACAGTTCAATATCAAAAACAAATGACCCATTCAAAAAATGGGCAGAAGACAAGAATAGATACTTTTTCAAAGAATACATAACGATGACTAACAGTCATGGAAAAAAAAGATATTCAATATCACTAATTAGCAGAGAAATGCAAATAAATCAAAACCATAATCAAAAAAACACCTCAGATGTGTCAGAATGGCTATCATCAAAAAGTCTACAAATAACAAATGTTGGAGACACTGTGGAGAAGCCTTGTACAATGTTGGTAGGAATGTAAATTGGTGTAACTATCATGGAAAACAGTACAGAAGTTCCTTAAAAGAAATAAAAACAGAACTATCATATGATCCAGCAATTCCACACCTGGCTATATATCCAGAAAAAATGAAAACACTAATTCAAAAAGATACACATACCCCAATGTTAACAGCACTATTTACAAAAGCCAAGATAAGGAAGTAACCTGTGTGTCCATCAACAGATGCATGGATGAAGATGTGGTATGTGTGATTGTGTGTGTGTGCATAAAACAATATTACTGAACCATTAAAAAGAATGAAGTCCTGCCATGTGCAACAACATGAATGAATCTAGAGGGTGTTATGTGTTCAGTTCAGTTCAGTTCAGTTCAGTCGCTCAGTCGTGTCCGACTCTTTGCAACCCATGAATCGCAGCACCCCAGGCCTCCCTGTCCATCACCAACTCCCAGAGTTCACCCAGACTCACGTCCATTGAGTCAGTGATGCCATCCAGCCATCTCATCCTCTGTCAGCCCCTTCTCCTCCTGCCCTCAATCCCTCCGAGCATCAGAGTCTTTTCCAATGAGTCAACTCTTCACATGAGGTGGCCAAAGTACTGGAGTTTCAGCTTTAGCATCATTCCTTCCAAAGAAATCCCAGGGCTGATCTCCTTTAGAATGGACTGGTTGGATCTCCTGGCAGTCCAAGGGACTCTCAAGAGTCTTCTCCAACACCACAGCTCAAAAGCATCAATTCTTTAGCGCTCAGCTTTCTTCACAATCCAACTCTCACATCCATACATGACCACTGGAAAAACCATAGCCTTGACTAGATGGACCTTTGTTATGTGTTAGGCTTACTGAAATAACTTGGACAAGTCAAATATTTAATCACTTGTATGTGAAATCTGAAAAATAAAGCAAATGAAAGAATAACAAAACAGAAACAGACTCTGGATTTAGAGAACAAACTAGTGGCTACCAGTGGGGGAAAAGCATGGACGAGGAGCAAGATAGGGGTAGGAAATTAAGAGGTACAAACTACTATGTATTAAGTGTATAAGCTACAAGTATGTATTATACTGCACAGGGAAATAGTCATTATTTTCCAATACCATTAAATGGAGTATGGTCCATAAAAAAGTTGAATCCTTATGTTGTACACATGAAATGAATATATTATAAATCAACTGTATTTCATTAAATAAATGAATAAAATGAAAGTCTTCACACTTAAGTTATCCAGAATGTATATTTTGATCTTCCTACAGAAATAAAGATTTTGTAGAACACTCAAATTCAGTAAATGATACTTCTACCCAATGTTTCACATAACACAGGTAATTGGGAGTCAACTTTGACTCTTTCTTATCACTCCTATAAGCAGTTCATATCTATGTCCTGCAATGTTCATACCTAAAAATCTCATATCTGTTCATTGTTTCTCCCTCTCCACCACCACCCTAATTCAAGCTACCACCATCATTTGCCTGGATTCCCATAAAAGCTTCATAAGTAGTTTTCTGTTTTGTTTTTAACCAGCAACTTTTTCCCCATAATCCTATGTGTTCACATAACATCAAGAGTGAGGATTTCAAAATTCAAATATGACCATGTTACCTGCTTCACTCCCCTCTCTTCAATCTACTTAAAATAATTCAATGAAATTGTTAATATTAGATGGTTTGTGTCTTCTTTTCCAATCTTCTCTTACCAAGCTGCCCCTGTATTCTCTCCCTCCAGCCCTGTTATACAGCTCCTTTCTCTTCTGAGACAGGATCCTTGTATATATGCTTCCCTTTTCCCAAATAAATCTCTTCTTCTTCCTTCCCCAATTTTGATCCTACTTTTAAAACTTAAGCTTAATTAGCATACCCTTGGATGGTTAGATAGCATCACCTACTCAATGGACATGACCTTGAGCAAACTGCAGGAGGTAGTAGGGAACAGGGAAGCCTGGTGTGTTGCAGTCCACAGGGTCACAAAGAATCAGCCAACTTAGCAACTGAACAACATTAGCGTCTCCTTAGGGAATGCTTCTTTGACTTCCCTCTCTACATAAGGATGTCCTCAAAAGCATTCCCAGTGCACCATGTACATCTCCTCTGTAGCACCCACCCAAATCACTTTATCTTCATTTACAAGATTCTTTAATGTATTGCTGCTCCCTCCTTGAGGGCAGGGACTGTGGATGTTTCCTCACACTATGAATTTACAGGACTTAATACAGTGTCTGGGACATAGTAGGCACTCTGTAAATATTTATGGAATTAATGAAGGCAGATGGATAAATAGGTTTTGACGAGCCTAAAAAATAATGGAGATGTGGTACAGAAGACTGAGGCTTGTTTAAATAACATGTTCAGATAATGAACTAGCTCTTGTCAAGCTCTTCTGACAACAGAAAATTTAAAATTTTCCTTACTTCCAATTGTTTTTTCTTTAAATAGACAGTTGTAAAGAGAACATTTCACTTTATCTACAAAAGGCCACATTTCTGTTGCCATGGGATTTCCTTGACAAGAATGCCTGCTCATGTTGACTTGCTGGGCAGTGCGGGCTCCTGTCTACATAGTTTAAGACTACAGAAAGCAAAGGAAGTCCCCAGACTAGGGTTTGGTGGGGAAGAAACAGGTGATTTTCTGCCTACTTTCTAATTGTGTGACATGTCCTTACACTCTTTAGCCGTGACCTAATTCATTAGAAGGACTGATGCTGAAGCTGAAGTTCCAATACTTTGGCCACCTGATGCAAAGAGCAGATTCACTGGAAAAGATTCTGATACTGGCAAAGATTGAAGGCAAAAGGAGAAGGGGGCAACAGAGGATGAGATGGTTGGATGGCATCACCGACACAATGGACATGAGTTTAAGCAAAATCTGGGAGACAGTGAAGGACAGGGAAGCCTGGCTTCTTATAATGCTGTAGTCCATGGGGTTGCAGAGTCAGATACGACTTAACAACTGAACAACAATAACAAACAATGGAGTAACAGCAAGTCAGTGGTTTTGGAAAACATCACAAATCATGAGAGAAGAAATTGAAGGGTATGCAGGAGTTCTGTGTGTCATTTCATTCAGTCCACACACATGGCTTGGAAGGAATTTCCCAAATCAAGTAAACAGTAAAGGCAGGACTCTAACCAGTTACAGGAGGTGCCAGAGTCCACGATCCTTCCAGGATCCTTCAAGCAGTGCAACCAAGAATAACGCTATGTACCCTGACTCTCCAGCACAGTGTCAGAAGAGGTTGGGTTCCCTTCCACAGCCTAGCTTCTTTCCCAGATTCTGTGGGCTGTCTTGATGCACAGAAATAAATGAGATTCTTTTGTTGGTGGCTTATAAGTCTTCCTATAGACCTCAAGCTTTCACAGAGTCATAAAACTTCCGTTCTGTGTGTACTTAAGAAAACTGTTTTTGGATAAAGACTTTGGACATTAAGTCTTAGCTCAGAAGATGTTTCTGCTTCTGAGTTATAGACAGATCACAACTTTTTAATGAAATTGCTGACACAACCTAAAGAACAACAGTGTATGACCAAATACATTGCAGAAACAAACTGATTCTTTCAACAGCATAAGGATTAGCATATTTAGAGAGAAGATATTTATAGGATGTTTTAATTAAGCTGTGGATATTAAATTATGTAAATTTTTTACTTCACCAAAATGCGATCTAAAATAGCCTTCAAGATCAGTTAGCATTTCTTTCCCTGTGGTCGGGAGATTTAGCCAATCCAAACTTGAATGGCATTGATTTTTTAAATGAGGTATTTGTTCTGAGTTGGTTGAAAATATATGGGTCAGTAAATGAAGTACTCAAATGTTTGTATACATTCTCTCTCATTGCTATAAAGAAGAGTGGTTGGTATGAAATCGGCTCCTTTGCCACCTCCTTCAGCCATGCTTAGGTTTGGGGTTCTGATTAGAAGCATTTGTTGTACCTTTTGTTGCTGAAGCCAGTCCATTAATCCAGGCTGGGAAGGGCTGTTTGTATGAGGCCGTCAGGAGACTAATGCTGCCTGCTATCAACAGGACCTCCTTGAGGAGCTGCAGCAATTAATGTTCCATTTCTGTGTCAAGCACTGTTAAAACTTTTCTCCAGGCCAAGTTTGTCCAAACATGTGTACAAGTCCACAGAGATCCGAAGTCGCTGGAGGCTGCTTCAAGAGGTTTGTCACTGACACCCGCTCTGCACTGGACGTAGGAAGCTGGCTGATGCTACAGACGTGGCCTCATAGAATAGCTTCCCCTGTTTGGACTACCTGGGGCTAAATCTAATGAGGCAAGTCTGAGCAGGAGACAAGCACAATCAGAAGAGCAGCACAGACAGTCAGAATGGTAAGCAGGTGTAAGAAAGTCTTTGACAAAAACACCTTCATATCTTCTTTGTGTAATTCAATTATTTAAATAACATTGCTTTCTTGCTATGTCCTCGGATTTCTAGATTCATGAAAAATAATTTGTCTGTGTCATGTCCAACTCTTTGTGACACCACGGACTGTAGCCCACCAGGCTCCTCTGCCCATGGAATTCTCCAGGCACAAATACTGGAGTGGGTAGCCATGCCCTTCTCCAGGGGATCCTCTCTACCCCGGGGTCAAACCTGGGTATCTCACATTTCGGGCAGATTCTTTACCATCTGAGCCTCCAGGGAAGCCCAATAAATAATTTTTAATGTACAAAAAATACACAAAGAACAAATATTTTTAAAAGCCTATAAGCATCACTACATGGAGTACCCTCCTGCTCATGTGTTGTATGGCCTTCATTTAAATGTGTGCAATATACCCATCCCCTGAATCAAGGAGATGTGTGCAGTATGAGGTTTTCAAGGCAGGATTATTCACTTGGAAGAGCTTGTCATTCATGACTCATAACTGTAGCCGGTTTATGAACAGCACCAATACCCAAATCAATACTTGATAATATCTCTATTTGTTCCATGTGATCTAAAAACATCAATTAAAGGGGATAATGATAGCTAGGGAAAGGAACCTAGAGGAGTTCATAAGACACTCATTTACCTTGTTACTGGAAAAGGAAGGGAGATTTCATCATAACTGCACGAGACAAGCCCTCCACAACCCAACCAATCATGCATGTTTTAGAGGCACCTGCACCCCTCAGTGCTGAAGCCCATTCTCTCATCATACTTTTTAAGAATTCAAGTGGCCAAAAAATAATATAGCAATGGTACTGAATTCACAACTTTCAAAGACATAGAAATCGTATTAGAAATCACTGTCAAAAAATCAAAGCTTTATGCTTTTTAAAATGAAATTCACTGATTTAAATATTCAAACTCTATACCTTTTCAATTACATCTAAAATCTGAGGTACGAAGAAAGTAGGTCATCCTATTGAGAGTTCACAGCTCAAAGGCCTTGGTGGGATAAATACAGATCTCAAGCTGTAACCATTTTCAGAATCCTACCATGCCAAAAACAGGAATGCCATAAAATAACAAAATCAACATACATTTGAGTGCCTACTATGTGCTAACATAGTAGACACTAATTTAGGCATATTGTATATATTGTCTTTAATTCTGAAAATAGTTTTGCTGCTGCTACTGCTGCTAAGTCACTTCAGTCGTGTCTGACTCTGTGCGACCCCAGAGACGGCAGCCCACCAGGCTCCCCTGTCCCTGGGATTCTCCAGGCAAGAACACTGGAGTGGGTTGCCATTTCCTTCTCCAATGCATGAAAGTGAAAAGAGAAAGTGAAGTCGCTCAGTCGTGTCCGACTTCTAGCGACCCCATGGACTGCAGCCTACCAGGCTCCTCTGTCCATGGGATTTTCCAGGCAAGAGTACTGGAGTGGAGTGTACAGGGTAGGTATCTATTTATTGTTCTTACTTCACCTATGAGGTAAGGGAGACAAAGAGTTGTTGAAATGCTTACTGAAGTTCATATGGCTAGTGAGAGAAAGGAGATCTCAAGCTCTTCCTGACTCCAATATTCATGAGCCTGTTACTATGTAACTAACACTGCTTCCTTAAAGTAATGAAGGCAAAGTTCAGTAGGAAGAATGCTACCCCCACTGAGAAGCTCATGTAATGCCAACATGTGCCAAGATCTTATACCGCTAAAAATCAATGACGCTAGAAAACCCAAGGCATGTCTTTCACGCATCACCAGGGCTCCTTGCTCTGCTGTCAGGCTCTCTGACTCCCTCAATGCCACCTCTGCCTCCACTACAAACTCAAATGACTAACTCAACTACTTTAGAAGAGAAGAATCCACTGCCCTGACAGTTTGTACACGTTGAAGCATGCCAGCTCCCTGCTCATCCACAAAACCACCAAAGAAAGAGATGTTTTCAAACATGAATCTACCAGATAATTAAAGTTTATCCTCTGCAGCATAATGTGTTTTTGTATTTTGAACATTTTTTAAAATTTGCAAATGTTTTAGTAACTGCTGTTAGAAGTCACAAAGGTAATTCTTCTCCAAAGAAAATCATTGGATATAATTTTATATTTTGACTCCTGGCCAACATTTATGAACATCAATTAAAATATCAAGTTGCAAAGAACCCAAGCCCCACCACTCAGTTACCTCATAGAGTTTAAGGGCTTCTGCTTATTCTTAATGTTTACTTCTTTCCTCACAGTTGTCTGACACTCCCCATGGATCCTAATATACCAGACTTTATTAATGCTTTCTCCTGAATTTCCATATACCTGTTCTAATTATCTGGACCTTCTAATGGTTTAGACAGTATGTAGCCAGGATTATTAGGGTTTCTCTTGTGGCTCAGCTGGTAAACAATCTGCTTGCAATGCAGGAGACCTGGGTATGACCCCTAGATTGAGAAGATCTGGAGAAGGGAAAGGCTACCCACTCCAGTATTCAATAAGCCAGGATTATTAGAAATGTATCTAAATAGGCTCAGAAAAAAATGGTATAATGGGTCTCTCTTGTTCAAACACAGGTGCCTGAGAAATAATAAGAAGCTCACACAGTGAAGTCACAAATAGGTAGCTGCCCTGTAAGTGAGCTGTGAGCTTTGAAATACTGGTTTAGTTGACTTCAACACGATATTTACTTCCAGATGGTCCTCAGTTTATATACATAATTGAGGTTATGGGAAACTAAGTAAATAAAATGCTGTTCAGCAGATACAGCTGCAGCTTCCTTAAGTCAATGTCAGAGGGAACAAAAAATTTTCCAGGGGCTTTTCTGAACATAGAGAAAAAGCCCTTGAATTAGAAAATACCTAGACCTATCACAGGTCTAGGTATTTTAATCATTTAAGTATAACTCTTAATCATTTAGAAATAACTGAAGCACCATATTCTATATTAGCATCCCTCTACAAGTCTGTGACAAACAACCCTGCAGCTTATAGATCATGGAATGATCTCTGAGAGAAAATTTCATATTTAATTCTTACGTCAAATGATGAAACCAAGAAAAAGAAAGATAGAGCCTGGAAATCCTTTTAAAGAAAATCCATTATTAAAATTTCATTAGCTCTGAATGGAAGGACATAACTAAATTCCTAAATGGTCAGGTTTATTCTAACTCTCTCTATAGTGGTTATCTACGTTGTGTTCTTCTCCAAATAAGTCATATGAGAATAGACATCCTGCTGGTGCTGTGAAGGAAGACCTTCAAATGTGCTACTGTGGCTGCCAATATGGATGTCCAGCAATGCCGTGTTATCCAGCATTCAATGTACAGAATCCAGGTGGCACCTTTCATGACATAAGGCATAGATACTAAAAAAACAGTCTCTTTTGAATTTATTATTGTTCACAGATGGTTGGATGGCATCACTAACTCAATGGACATGAGTCTGAGTAAACTCTGGGAGTTGGTGGTGGACAGGGAGGCCTGGTGTGCTGCATTCCATGGGGTTGCAAAGAGTCAGACATGACTGAGTGACTGAACTGAACTGAATTGTTCACAGCAAACTCAAGAGAATATATTTGCTCAGGAGAGACAGTGAATTATGTCAGAAATAGCACCAGATTGGGTACTTAAAAATACCAAAAAATATTTTTTTGCAAGGTCAAAAAAATATTTCACTTCTCTGAGCTTCAGTTTTCTTACCTGTCAAATAAGGGAAGAAATATCCTTTGGCAAAGCCAGGTGTAGACTATGAGTAGGTAGATTGTACTTGCAGGAATCCTAGACAAGTTTTGCACAGTGTTCTCAATAGAAAGTCAAGGCATTCTTACAGCACATGAAAATTTTAAGTATTAAAAACAAATGTCAAAAAAAGCACACAAATAAACAAAATCCCTCTTTCAAGATAAAACACTCAACAAACTAGGACTCAGAGGGAACTTCCTTGAGCTGATAAAAGCCATGTATAAAAATCCCACAGCTAATAATATGTTTAATAATGAAACACTGAACTTTCTCCTAAAAGCAAGAACAAGACAAGAATGTCTGCTTGTCCCAATTTTATTTAATATTGTACAGAATACTCTTGCCAAAGCAAGAAAATGAAATAGAAAGCATCCAGATTGAAAAGGAAGAAGCAAAACTATCCCTTTTTGCAGATAACATGATCTTGTATACAGAAACTTCTAAGGAATTCACTGAAAAGCTATTAGAACAAAGAGGTTCAACAATATTACAGGGTACACAAACAATAAGTAAATAATTTATTGTATTTCCATACACTAGCAATGAAGAATTGAAATTAAGGAAACAAACATTTTATAGCATAACAAATAATAAGATGTTTGGTAACAAATTTAACAAAAAAATGCAAAAACTGGTACTTTGAAAACTATAAAACACTGTAGAAAGGAATTAAAGACCTAAATAAAGAGTAAAGCATTCACTGGATCAGAGAATTTAGTACTATTAAAATGGAAATATTTCCCAAATTAATCTACAGATTCAGAGCAATCATTATCAAAATCCCAGATGATTCTTCTGTAAACTGACAAGCTGATTCTAAATTCATATAAAAATGCAATGGACCCCAAATATCCAAAACAATCTTGAAAGAAGAACAGAATTGAAGATGTACACTTCTCAGTTTCAAACTTACTACAAAGCAAGTAATCAAGACAGTATAGCACTGGAAAAAGATATAAATCAGTGGAATAGAATTGAAGATCCAAAAATAAACCTTTACATTAATAGTCAATTGATTTTCAACAAGGATGTAAAGGCAGTTCAGTGGGGAAATAAAATACTTTTCAACAAACGGTTCAGGGACACTTGGCTATCCATATACAAATATACATAAAAATTAACTAGAAATAGGTCATAGACATACATGTAAGAGCTAAAACTACAAAATTTTTAGAAGAAAAGACAGGAGTAAATTTTTGTGATCTTGTTACATGAAGCCTCCTTAGATATGACAGGTGACATGAAAAAAAGTAAACTAGATTTCATCTATTTAAATTTTTTTGCTTGAAATGATGCAATCAAAAAATAAAAAGACAAACCATGGGATAGTACAGAATACCTGCAAATCATGTATAAAATAATGAACTAGTAGCAAGAACATATAGAGAACTCTTATGAAAGAACTAAAGATCAAAAAAAAAAAAAAAAAAAACCACAAAATGAAACAAACAATATAAACAACTTAAATAGGCATTTCTCCAAAGACAAATGAATAGCCCAAAAGTACATGAAAAGATGCTCAGCACATCACTAATTATTAGAGAACTGCAAATCCCAAACCACAATGAGATACTACTTTATACACACTAGGAAAACTACAATAAAAAGGAAAGCTAAGAACAAATGCTGATGAGGATGTGCACAATTGAACCTTCATACATTGCTGGTAGGAATATAAAATGGTAAAACAGCTCTGCAAAACAATCTGGAAGTTCCTCGAAAAGTTAAACACAGTCACCACACAAGACAATCATTCCTCTCCTATATACTCAAGAGAATTAAAGACATATGTCCATACAAAAACTTGCATGTGTACTCATGGCAGCATTATTCACAATATTGAAAAAAGGCAAACAACACAAATGTCTACCAACTGATGAACAGATAAACAAGATGTCAGACTTGGTTCCAATAGGAAAAGGAGTACATCAAGGCTGTATATTGTCACCCTGCTTATTTAACTTATATGCAGAGTACATCATGAGAAAAACTGGGCTGGAAGAAGCACAAGCTGGAAGCAAGATTGCTGGGAAAAATATCAATAACCTCAGATATGCAGATGACACCACCCTTATGGCAGAAAGTGAAGAGGAACTAAAAAGCCTCTTGATGAAAGTGAAAGAAGAGAGTGAAAAACTTGGCTTAAAGCTCAACATTCAGAAAACTAACATCATAGCATCTGGTCCTATCACTTCATGGCAAATAGATGGGGAAACAATGGAAACACTGAGAGACTTTATTTTGGGGGGCTCCAAAATCACTTCAGCCATGAAATTAAAAGATGCTTTCTCCTTGGAAGAAAAGCTATTACCAACCTAGATAGCATATTAAAAGCAGAGACATTACTTTGCCAACAAAGGTCCATCTAGTCAAAGCTATGATTTTTCCAGTGGTCATGTATGGATGGGAGAGTTGGACTATAAAGAAAGCTGAGCACCAAAGAAGTGATGCTTTTGAACTGTGGTGTTGGAGAAGACTCTCAAGAGTCCCTTGGACTGCAAGGAGATCCAACCAGTCCATCCTAAAGGAAATCAGTCCTGATATTAATTGGAAGGACTAATGCCAAAGCCAAAACTCTAATCCTTTGGCTACCTGATGTGCAGAAATGACTCACTGGAAAAGACCCTGATGCTGGGAAAGATTGAAGGTGGGAAGAGAAGGGGATGACAGAGGATGAGATGGTTGGATGGCATCACTGACTCAATGGACATGACTTTGAGTAAACTCTGGGAGTTGATGATGGACAGGGAGGACTTGCGTGCTGCAGTCCATGGGGTCACAAAGAGTCAGACATGACTGAGGACTGAACTGAACAGACTGAAAATTAACTAAGCTGGATAAAGTGGGAATTCTAGGGAAATATTAAAAGGTGCAGAAAGAGAAAGCTTGGGACACAAACTTTGCTGGCTCCAGTTTTACTGTGGGCCTGCCTTTTGTTCCCAGATGGTTACCTACCATTCCTCTATTTAGCTTCTCAGATCTTGCCAGCAACCTCAGGATATGAAACCTTCATCTCTGCACGGGCATTCTGGGTACCTGTTTACATGTGTTCTGTTCTTTACTCTGTGTAGTTTTTATGTGTGCTCACTGGAAATGCCCTTTCCTCTCTTGCATGAACCAATAGCCCCCCCAACCCCATAAATACCATGGGTTCCCTTTCTGAGTATGTTTCAAAGATTAGTGTAACAAAGATTGAAGGCAAAAGGAGAAGAGGGTGGCAGAGGATGAGATGGTTAGATAGCATCACCTACTCAATGGACATGAACTTCGGCAAACTCTGGGAGATAGTTGAGAACAGGGAAGCCTGGTGTGCTGCAGTCCATGGGGTTGGACTTGACTTAGCGACTGAACAACAACCACAACTGCAGTTCCCAGAAGGCTCTTTCAAACCCAGAGAGGAAACTTATAAGCTGAAAGTACTGTAAGGGCCAGAAGAGAGGAGGAAAAGGAATGCCTCCATTGTGTCAGCCTAGTCCTCCTCATACTGTCTTGATTCAAAGCCCTAACTTCAACCAAGTTGGAATCAGAGCCGTTGCACAGAGCTGATATTTCTTAAAGTGCATTGTGATTTTTCTAAGATAATTTCCCCTCTGGATTCTTTTCTAACTCCATGGCTACCACCCCTATGGCCAGATGCACTCTAATCCCAGTGTAGACCAATTTAAGGCTCTGTACTCTGTAATTTTCCATAATTTTCTTAAAGCTGTGATCATCTTATCCTAACTTTTTGTTCTGGAAGGGAATTAACCACTGATAGTATGAAATCCCTGTCCTAAGAAATAAAAATCACATCCAGTCTTTGTAAGACAGTACCCATCTAAGCCATCCTGGGTGAAATTTCCCAGCAGCAGAGTTGGCCCAGCAGGTTCTGAGTGTTTCTGCAAACACTCAGAAAACAGACACAACATTTTTTATTTTATGACTGGGTTGGACATTTCTTAGTGCCATGGTCTGTGTATTTACTTGGGAGGTATACAAAATGAAGTCACATAAAGAACTGTGGAGGAAAGAAAGGGGGAAGAGAGGAGCTACCAAAACAAAGTGAATAAAAGCTTTACACTAGTATAGCAGAGCTTATGCACATTGTATTAACTGGTTTCAATTAGAGCGTATGATCCAACTGTGGGTAATGGGAAGCGGACTGGGAGAACATGCTGAAACAATTAACACTTTAAAAGAACATCTCCTCTGGTTTCTTAGAGGAAAGTCTGTTTTTATTGATTTCCCATAAAACAGAAAAATTACTTTCATAATCTAGAGAAGCATGGTAGGGAAATTGTTCATATGCTTCTAAATTAAAGAGAGTATCTGGCCCCACTCTTCAAAAATGGCTTTATATTTCTCAAAATACAAACATCTCAATATTACACTCCATATCATCAGTTCTTTCCTGTCACAGGGCAAATGTTTATCTCCAAGAGCTTCAAGATTTCTTTTTTTATAGTCATAAAGAGTTGTGTATTAACTCATGGAAACTTCATGTCCCAGCCTGAATTCCTTTCAAAAGAAAGTATTAGCCACTCAGTTGTGTCTGACTCTTTGCGACCCCACAGAGTGTAACCTGCTAGTCTTCTCTGTCAATGGAGTTCTCCAGGCAAGAATACTGGAGTGGGTAGCCACTCCCTTCTCCAGGGAATCTTTCCAATCCAGGTATCGAACTCGTGTCTCCTGCATTACAGGAGGATTCTTTACTATCTGGACCACCAAGGAAGCCCTTCAGAAAAAAGAGCCCTCCTAAATAAAGAGCCCTCAGTTAATGATGATTCCTCACCAGTTTATCCCCCATCACTTTCTTCTAAAATGACCTATCTTTTTTTTTTTTCCTTTTACCAGTTTTCAACCAATTACCATATGCCCAGTGTGTATTAACACTTGCTATGCATTATCTCATGTAAATCTCAAAATATCTTGTTACAGGTGCAAACTCAGAGAGATTAAGCAAATTGTTCAAGGTTATAAAGACAAGCAAGTGGCAGAATTCATATTTTAATGTAAACTTTGAAGTGAAAACAGCAAAAGTGAGTTGCTCAGTCACGTCTAACTCTTGGTGACCCCACTGCAGGCAAATTCTTTACCATCTGAGACACCAGGGAAGCCCAACACAAATCTTATTCAGTTCTAAAGCTTTTATACTTAACTATCATCAAATATTGCACCTTCTCTCTTCTAAAATCCATCTTGAGGTAAATCTCCATTTGGAGAATTTATAGTTTTTTCTACAGACCATGGGCTTTCCAGGTGGTTCAGTGGTAGAGCATCCCCCTGCAATGCAGGAGATGAGGGTTCAATCCCTGGGTCAGGAAGATCCTCTGGAGAAGGAAATGGCAACCCACTCCAGGATTCTTGCCTGGAAAATCCCATGGATAGAAGAGCCTGGTGGGCTATAATCTATGAGGTCAGAAAGAGTTGGAAATGACTTTTTGACTCAGCATGCACTATAGACCATTATATAGCAAGTATTACCCATTATAATGATTATATGCATGTATTTTTCCCTGTTCTATCCCAGGGAATTGAAAGGTCAGTTACAACTTATAAACTATGCTCAGTAAGTGCTTCTTGAATGAGTAAATAAGAATTGATATATTCAGAGTACAGTGTTCTAATATTTGCAAATGCTTAAATGATTTTTGAAAATATTTCCCATATCTATTTATAGGTGAATATTATATAACAATAGAGATATGTAGATATAACGATATCCATGATAAGCTCCATAATAGCAGAGGTTTTATTTTCAACTTAGCTTTTCAGAACTCCTCTCATGATACTCTTTTTAAATTTCCAGGAATTAAGGGGTGTGCAAGCATATAATTCTTCTATGTATTGATACACCACATGTCCAATCAAAAAAATAATATGTTACAGCCATTTCTGAGTAATGCTTAATAATTAAGGATTGTGTTTAGGGACATTCCTCGAGGTGACCTAACCCATGCATAGGCCAGAGTCAAACTGAGTGGACCAGAGACCTGCCCTGAACAGCAGCAGCTGGTCAAGTCAAAGGTTCTTTATTTCCAACAGCCAAAAACTAATTCTTAGCCTATTTCACTCCAGATTTAGAGACCTGCCTGTCTTCACCTGAGTCCCAGAACCTATGGGTCTCTTCTCATCTGTTAATAAGTGGCAGGGTTCGGGTAACCACTGTGTTCATAGTTGTGATCATACAAACCAATGTGCATACAACCCAACTAAATTTAAAGCACAGAGGTGAGGAAGGCTATCATTCTAGTGTTTAATACAGCCGTACAAGGAGAGTTAAGTAAACAATAAAACTGTCACACTTCTCACTAGAAAAGATATTTCACTTACAAGTATTCAGGAATTATAAATGTGTCCAGGTTTCTGTATAATTACTGGAGGTAAATTTTCTATCCAGCTTGAATCACAATCTGTACACTGTAATTGTATCTAAAAGGAAAAGTCTTTAAAAATACTTCTTGGTCCCATTATTACAGACATGTGGAGTGCCAAAAAAGAGAGCCTCCTAGAAGAGAATGAGCAAGAAGTAATAGAAGTCATTTTTGAGGCAATAGGTAGCTGTTGTTAAGCATCTGCAAAGCAATTTGGAGGGATAAATTTTCTTGGAAAAACCAGTGACAAAAGCTCTGCATTTAAAATAAACCTGAGGGCAAATGAACACACAAAGATCAGGACTGTTCTGAAAAAAGTAATGAAGCCCAATTATAAGGATACAATCATCCCAGAACAAAACAGCAAGAAAGAACGAGGCAATAGGGATAGAAATGTAGGAAAGAATCAAGTGAATTTTAAAAATGCACAAAGATAACAGAAACTATCTATTTATTATGAATTCAAGTATGTATTCATTTATTTATAACCTGCTTCAGCCCATGGGGGATTTGAGGCTAATAAGACATTCTGTTAAACACCGGAGACTAAGAGTTTCTCTATTTCTTGAGAGATGAGAAAATGAAAATTAATACCAGAACTACTTTACATATCTTATACAGTTTTGTTATGTAAAGATGCTTTTCACTACTGTATAGTTAAGTATCCATACTTTCCACTTTAGAATGTGGATTAAGTCATTACCAAATTATCCCTTGCTCATTTTTATGTACCCACCTATTGTATATAACCAAATACTGAAATGGATGGACTATTATAAATTATCAAAATCCCACGATTCTGAGTACTTCTTTCTGTCTGAGATTACTACTCATTACATCAACTTTAACTCTAGCGGGAGCTCCATAAATGTTGCTGACCAGGGGATACTAGTTAAGGGAGTTTTATTTACTTTTTGGCTACAAATAAATCAAAGAACAATAAATTTCTCAAAACAAACAAAGTAAAATCTAACATGGAACTCTGCTCAGTGTTAAGTGCCAGCCTGGATTGGGGTGGGGGGCAGGTTTGGGGGAGAATGGACATATGAACATGTATGGCTGAATCCCTTTGCTGTTCATCTGAAACTACCACATCGTTAATCAGTTATAGCCCAGTACAGAATAGTTTATGGTTATCAAAAAAAAAATGTATACAACTTAATGGGAAAAAGCAACTTACTGGTTATCAGCAGATTATTGGGACCTTTTCACAAAATCAAAGAGAGATTTGAGGGAGCAAAACCTCAAAGGGCAAATAATTGGCAGCTCAAGGAATTTTAGCAACTGAAGTTCACAGGTTGTTTCCCAAACTATTGTCATTCATATGATTCAATATTGATGGCTATCAGTTTCATATCTCTCTGGTACAGATTTAAAATACCCAGGAGACAGAATCCAACTGGCTCATCTAGAATCAAATATTTAGCTCTGGATCAGTCAGTCATGGCCCGAGATAGACTCAGAGAACCCAAACATGGCTGTGAGGTGCCTACCTTTGCAGAAAGGAGTTACTGAACAGAGAAAGTAGAATCATTATGGGTTGCGCAATTCCTGCAGAAAGTGTCTGCCCCACTAGGAGAGGTATTGGTTTGGCCAAAAAGTTTTTCTATAACATCATATGGAGAAATCCAAATGAACCTCTTGGCCAGCTCGTTATTTCTTTTAAGTAAATGGCAAAGGAAATCCATGTAAACAGTAGCTTCCAATTCTAAAGCAGGAGCAAGAAGAAACATCTTTTTGATGCCCTCACCTAACCATAGAACTGAACATCAGATTTCAATGTTGGCCCTTCACACTTGTGATCTTCAGGAAGGATCTTAAATGTAGTCATCCCCATATTTGATCTTTAGTGTCCTACAGCAGGAAGACAATCTGGGATTCTCAGATCCTCAATAGTCCAACCCCAAGGCAATAATGAAGGCTCAACTGTTTTGTTAAACCATAAGACACAGAATTCTAATAATGGACTTCCCTGCAGTAAGACTATACAAAATAACTATAATGTCAAATTTATTTTATTTGGAGCTGGAATTATCAGTATTCTGGAGGATCAGCTATTAACTGGAATACATGAATGTATTTGATAAAATGCAATCACTATCTTATCTTTCATCTTTAGCAATTGCCACAGTGCCTGGCACAGCTGAATCAAATGACAAAATTTTGTTTAGTATGAGAACAAAATTCCTCAAAACACACACTCTGAAGGAAAAAGTATAACAGGACACCTGAAGGTCAGAAATGGAAACCACCTAAGAAAGTAATATATATATTTATTCTTCTTCAGCAAGAAATATGAAGGCTGTAAAAAATTTACTAAAGCTTATATTATAAAGAGGAAATCAACAAGTTGAAGATGCATTTATTAAATCTACACTCACAGAGCTCCTACCATGAACTCAGGGATTTACCTAGATGTAGGTATACTAGGACCCTGAAGAGTACATGATTTCCTTGGAGAAACAGACATATAAATCAGTAATTGTGAAATACTATCATCAGGGATACAATAAAAGCAGTGATTGATGAAGAAATAGAATTATTAAAGCTCATCTTTTCTCTGGCATCAGCAGAGTCCCTAAGCATACACTCCCTTCTGACCATCTGCTCACAAAAGTGTGACATTTTTATTCTCCGAGTCTCGAGCAAGTCTCAGCTGCTTCCACACTGCCAAAATGCCTCCAAAATTTACCACCATCGTCTCTCCTTCATTAAAGCTTACCCCACCATCTCATCTTCCACAGATAAACAAAAGACAGAGACAAGCTTCCGCTTTCTCACACGATCTGTGAGAAACAGGCTCCCTCAGACCTACTGCCTTTTAACACAGCCATCAGTCATGCTATGATAGTGCAGCTGCGCCTTTCAGAAGCCTGTACCTCAACAAAAGATGAGGGTATTTATTAAAGAGTTCCACATATCACTTTACACTGCCTGCAAGGTGGGTCAAACGAGGGGAATGTCTCAAAAGGAACCTTTGAACGTTTTGTCCTCATCACACACAAATTATTTCATGACTTGCAAACTGTCAGTTACAGCACACACAGTTCCCAGAGGAACCACTGTCCTTTCTATCGGGCAATGTATGTATAAGAGAGAATCATATGAATCAGTCACTTTCTTCACTTATTCAGAGCACAGCTTAGCAGAGTGAGTTCACGAAAGGACAGTCAGGGTGTCCAGAATCTATTCCCAGACTTAGAATTCGTGCACTGTTCTTAGTTCCTCTGCATTTAAGTCTTCCATTTGCTACACAGGAATAATGACATAGTACCTGTTTGTTTCTAAGGCACTTGAAAATTCTGTGATGGAAGATTTCACACAAATGCAGAGTCTATTATTATAACACGAAGAGTTGAAAATTGCAAATCCGTGTACTCATCACTATTAAACAGTCAACACAAGAATGGAAGAAGAGAAAGAATCTTTCTCTAAGGCATCTAAAATCAAGTATTCATGAATATGCAGCTACTGAGAAAAATAAATGGGCAAATATATTCATTTCAAAGACTATTCAATTGTAAACCATCAATAATCCATTTAGACAAATCCTTTGCAATTTGCTTTCACTCCAAAAATAAATACATAGAATCCCTGATCACAGGTGTTTCTTAAAATGAAGAGCGTTCTGAGGAGACATTCTTTCTCCTTTCAAAAGGTCTGCTGAACTCTAGAATTTCAGAGTGTTAATTCTAGCACATTCCATGAAGGTTGTTCCAAAATATAAAAATAATTATCTCTTAACCTGGCCAATCTTAGAATAATCCAAGTAACTTACAGTACAGTGGTGAACAGGCATCCAAGCAGGACCTTCCACCGAACAGTTCTGGGCTGGACACTTGCCTTGGTTTTGCTGCAAATAAATAAAACTGATGTTATGTTCTATATACTATGTGCAGCAATATACGCCATTGATAGGTTTATCATCAACGTATTTATTGCCATATTTACAAGTACAGGAGAAATCTTTGAGGATGATTTTTTGGTGCAGTGCTGAAAGAAATGAGGTATGTTATTTCTACTCTTACCAAGGCCAAAAAAACTATTCTTTGCTTTGTTGTATTACTCTAAATCCTGGGGTTTTGGAATCAGGCTTTCTCAGCAGCTGGTTTTTCAGATCCCGGTAGGAACCATCTGAGAAGCCTCCAAAGCCAGAGGCAGACCTGGTCTCTCCTCTGGGTTCCCCGAGGACCCTGATACATCCTGTATCCCTGTGAGACCACTTGAGCCAAGTAACAGAAAGATGTGTTTACTTATCTCCCCTTCCAGACTGTGAACTAGTAGTGAAGATCTCTCTAGGGCATTTCATAGAACCAGAGAAAGTAAAGTTGGACAAGATAGATTTTAGAGGCCTTTCTTGTCAGATCAGAGACTGAGGTGCAAAGAATTGAAACCAGGAGCACAGAGATTTAACATTCTAAACCAGTTGCCAGGCAGTACTTTTCATATAAGAGATATTTCACTTATGAGATACATAAGAAATGTCTCAGGCTAACCTATTCTTTTGTTGTAACTCCTATAAATTCAATACTAATTGGCCTTTTAGAGAAAATGAAGTGCTTTCTTTTAACCAGCAATACAGCTCCATCCTGTAATAAGAGCTCTGATTAGTGCTAAAAGGGGAGGAAATGATTACAACAAAACTTTTTTATCTCTTATTTTATTGCACACTCAAGTATAATACATAAAAATTACTAACAATATTAGCAATAATCATATAAACCACAGATGTGATTTACTGAATTACTAAATATGCTAAAGATTATTCTGGATTCAGTATTTTATCACTCATTGCTAAAACAAATATGGACAGAAGTATTGTTATGCCCATTTGACAGAAGAGAAAACTGAGGCTCACAGAGGGTAAAAAACTCATCTATAATTTATCCTACAGGAAAGCAGCATAACTGAGACTGCATCAAAAATCTGACTGACTCTGCAGCCCATGCATGCTCCTTCTATGAGAAGCTCATATTTTCATTTTCTGTTTAATGGAGCTTAAGACATGTCATCAACTAACATGATTTCATCTTATCAATGATCCTAACATGTCTAATTTAACTGGAACAAAGTATTGGATTCAGTACTTGTGCTAAGAATCTTATTTTGTGATTTGTAAGCTTTTCAGAGCAACCTTTATTTAGGTGATTTATTTTTAAGGCATCACTAAATTCTGAAATGCTGTTTGAGTGATTATTGATAAAGTCACCATAAAATACACTTACATCATCAGTCTCCAGGCTCAGTATTCTTGTTTAAATCAAAATATGACATAAAGTACCAACAGGGTATATAAGGTGCCCTGGACTGGTGTCAGGTGACCACAATTTCAAGCTAAGCTCTACCACGTGCCTGCTGCCAGGAGGTGCTGTGAGTCTGGTAGTCACATCCGTAAAACAGAATTAGTATCTTGCCTAATTCACAGGGCTCTCCAGGTGGCTCATTGGTAAAGAATACTCCTGCCAGTGCAGAAGATGCAGGTTCAATCCCTGGGTCGGGAAGATCCCCTAAACAAGGAAACGGCTAATCCACTCCAGTATTCTTGTCTGGAAAATTCCATGGACAGAGGAACCCAGTGGGCTACAGTCAATGGGGTCACAGAATCAGACATGACTGAGTGACTCAGCATATACAAATCCATAGGACTGCTCTCAGATGATAAAGATTTGCTTCAGATAACTATCACAATTTGCAAGGACTTTATGAAAAAGGACATGCAAAGTAAAAGGACAATTTTATTTTCCTTTTCTGATAGGATAAGTCAGATAAATATAATTTACCTACATATAAAGATAAGCTTTTTGAAATGTGAAAGCATTATTAAAATGCTAGCTATTATTTCTAATTATGAGAAATCATATCAAATAATGTTAGTGGTGAAGAATGTGTCTTTTGTAGTAATTCATAATAGTTATTAGTAGTAATAGTAGTAATAGTAAGCTCTTTTTATATCTAGATAATGTATATTTTTATGGAGCACATGGTAAAGAGGCAAAATTTAATAAATAAGTGAGCTGTGCTTAGATGTAGGAATATGAGTACTCATAAAATGTGATGGGGGGCATAAATAAGGAGTGTTTAAACTTCTATGGATATATACCATGGAGTAAAGAAAGACAGAACTCTCTCGGAGTTTCTTGTCTCACTATTACCTGAGTTTCAGATATTAAGGCCTTCTCATTGCTGTTTTGAAAGTGAAAGTGTCCAACTCTCTGCGACCCCATGGGCTACTGCAGTCCACCAGGCTCCTCTGTCCATGGGCTTCTCCAGGCAAGAATACTGGAGTGGGTTGCCATTCCCATCTCCAGGGGATCTTCCTAACCCAGGGATCAAACCTGGGTCTCTTCCATTGCAGGTTTCTTTAACGACTGAACCACCAGGGAAGCCCATTGGTGTTTTAACCATGAAAATTAACAATATGATCACACACAATATGTGATCATATTTTTAATTGGTGCTTTAATTACGAAAATTAACAATATGATCACACAGGGACAGATAACATAAAAAGGCCTACTGAAGACAGATGCTATGAAAATATATATTATTTTGTAATCTACAGTGTGTGACTAGAAAAAAAAAAGATTGGAATAGAAGTTGGGATCTTAGATTTCATTAGTGTCTCCATGAATCTATTTGTGGAACTTTGGGAAAGTTACTTTAACACTTCAAACCTCATTTTTCTCACTTATAAACTGAGAGGATTTTATTTGATCCACTCCTATATCTACCCATGTGAGTGCCGCATGTGTGCTCAGTCACTTCAGTCCTGTCTGACTCTTTGTGACCCTATAGACTGCAGCCTGCTAGGCTCCTCTGTCCATGGATTCTCCAGGCAAGAATACTGGAGCGGGTTGCCATCCCCTTCTCCAGGAATCTTCCCAACCCAGGGATCAAAGCCTGGTCTCCTGCATTGCAGGCAGGGAGTTCTTTACAGCTGAGCCACTGGAGAAGCACATAGCCACCTATATTCCTCCCAATAATCTAATCTGTTTCCTCCTCCAAAGAGGCACATCCTCAGTTGAGGATCCCTATCATTCTGATCCACTGTTAGCACAGGATGTGGTTACTTCTCTGTGAGTTTGCATGATAATAAAGGTTAAGAGCTACTGGACCAAACACTCTCACAAGAGTTTTCCACTCAGCGTCCTTACTGAAAACCCCAACCTCAGGTTTTACCTACCCCTTTATTCTACTTCTAAAGAAGACAGAATCTAACATGGGTCAAGGGAACTGTCACAGCTAGGGAAGAAAAAGGTTAAAAATTCTCTTTTTCTTCTCCATCTTTAGTATTTTCTCTCTAATATTTAATGCGGGAAACAAAACAGAGTTTGGGGTTATTGGCTATGGGCTTCCCTGGTGGCGCAGAAGGTAAAGAATCCACCTGCCATGTGGGAGACCTGGGTGTGATAACTGGGTTGGGAAGATTCCCTGGAGGAGGGCACGGCAACCCACTCCAGTATTTTTGCCTGGAGAATCCCCAGGCAAAGGAGCCTGGGGACAGAGGAGCCTGGCAGGCTACAGTCATAAAGAGTCAGACATGACTGTGCGACTAAGCACAGCACAGCCCTTAGAAGGCCAGCAAGAATCAGTATAAATACTAGGGGAAAGGACACTCTCTAGTCTATTTTTAAGTTAATTTCTTAGGTCAAAAATCAAGAGGAAACATTAGAATTCCCTCAATGGCCAGTCTCTCTCCAAGTTAGAGTTTAAGGTAGAAGTTGGTGACAAATTACCCTAAAGACAGATTTCACTTTCCCTTCTCCCTCTCATCCATCGACACTGAATATTTATGCCTCTAGACTGTTGATATATGACTTGACCAGAATTTAGGGATTTGAAAAGCTAACTCTGAAAAACATGTTTTCTTAAGAGCAAAACTATCTATTGAGTTTTGGTCTTTTTAAAATATTATGCTGTCTCCAGCTCTCTCATCTTCGTTGGTTGTCTTTTTCTGACTTTAATTATCTTGACATATTTCATTCCAGAATATCCTGAGCAAATGAGCCAAATATGCTGGACAATTACATCTCAGATTGATTATATAAATATCTAACCACAAAGAATTTCAAGAAAATGCTATAAAGATTTTTCACTCAACCCATTCCATCCCCAGAGAGAGTAGAAATTTTTTGTGTATCAGAGGCTTACATTTGTTACAGTGTTTTGGAGTTTAGATCAGTCCTGGGCATTCACTGGAAGGACTGATGTTGAAGCTGAAACTCCAATACTTTGGCCACCTGATGTGAAGAGCTGACTCATTTGAAAAGACTGATGCTGGGAAAGATTGAGGGTGGGAGGAAAGGGGGACGACAGAGGATGCGATGGTTGGATGGCATCACTGACTCAATGGACATGAGTTAGGGTAAACTCTGGGAGTTGGTGATGGACAGGAGGCCTGGCATGCTGTGGTTCATGGTGTCGCAAAGAGTTGGACACGACTGAACTACTGAACTGAAGTGCCTGTATGGGCTTCCCCAGTGGTAAAGAATTCGCCTGCCGATGAAGATCTGATCCCTGCGTCAGGAAGATCCCCTGGAGAACCAAAGGGCAACCCACTCCAGTATTCTTGCCTGGGAAATCACATGGACAGAAAAGCCCGGTAGGCAACAGTTCATTGGGTTGCAAAAAGAGTTGGACACAACTGAGCAACTAAACAACAACAAAGTGACGTTTTAGTCATTTAATTCTCAGAACAAGTTTGTGTGTGGTAGAATAAGAACTGATATACCCAAATAAAATTCTGACCTAAATGCTTCATTCAAAACAGCATGTTCTTCTAAAAGCAGAGAAAAAAACTAAAAACCTCTGTTGTTCTATTCATAATAAAATGATTCTCATAATCATAGAATTTTTTCCTGTGTTCAGAAGCGTCATATAATAGTACTATATACATATTCTTCACTTATTTACTCAGCCACTCATTTCTCATACATGCTTGGTATATATAGAGATAACAGAATTCAGAGATATTAAAATTTAAATCCTCTCTTAAAATGCACCCAATATTTTAGGAGATATAATGCAACATGTTACTTTTAAAACAGGATTAAAAACTAGGACCACTCATTCATTTATTCATTTAGTCAACAAATATTCATTAATAAATTAGTTATTGTATTATTTAGAAATAAGGATATATCAAGACTCAGTCTATGTCTAGAGAAGTTCTCAATTGAAGAAAAAGGGCCACTAATAATCATGAAATTATTATATAATGAAAGCTGGTATATGGTATACCATATGATATAAATAAAAAGTGACATGGACAGAGGAAAAAGATGTATCTCATCCATTTTTAGGATCAAGAGTAAGGGATGAGCAAGGACCCTGAAAAATGGTGCAGAGAAACTGAGGCCAAAGGCTAGACTCTTGAACTGTGACTGACTGAGTCAGGTATGGCTTTATAGAGAAGATACTTCATTTTTCTAGTGAAGATTTTAGGAGTGAAAGGATGAGTAGAGGGCCTTCCAGGAAAAGGGATGCCATGCACCAGCTGATAGTGAACCAAGGTGTCCTTGGACTTGGTGAGGAAACCCCTTGATTTTGGGTCACAGAAACCTTGGAATGAGGGCAAGTATGATTCTATGCTACAGGGAAAGCAGACTTTAGCCATTCCCCTCGTTTATTTCTACTTCACAGCTTATGGACAGCAGGGAGTCCTGCCACAGAGTGGACCTAGAGGGATCCAGGCTTGATCCTATAAAAACAAACAAAAACTCAAGAGGTTCTCCTGAGTTTGGTCTCTGGAAAAGCACATAAGGTATCTTTCCCATCTTTTCCGAAACTCTCAGGTGTTTGACAGATAAAGAAAAAGAGATTAAAACATGATGTTTCCAAGGGGCAAAATTAACTGCCATGGCAGAACTAAAATGACTGTACTACTGTATTTCCAAATACATTGTGAGATGTAAAGTATGGTATAAATGTAAGGAATAATTACATTTAAAGGATGAATTATTGTAAACATCATTATTTAAGAATTAATGCTTAGTCCATTCTAAAGGAGATCAGCCCTGGGTGTTCTTTGGAAGGAATGATGCTAAAGCTGAAACTCCAGTACTTTGGCCACCTCATGTGAAGAGTTGACTCACTGGAAAAGACTGATGCTGGGAGGGATTGGGGGCAGGAGGAAAAGGGGACGACAGAGGATGAGACGGCTGGATGGCATTACCAACTCAATGGACGTGAGCTTGAGTGAACTCCGGGAGTTGGTGATGGACAGGGAGGCCTGGCATGCTGCGATTCATGGGGTCACAAAGAGTTGGACATGACTGAATGACTGAACTGAACTGAAAATTACTAGAAAACACATTTGCTGACTAGTGCTGCACTCAATATGCCAGCGAATTTGGAAAACTCAGCAGTGGCCACAGGACTGGAAAAGGCCAGTTTTCATTCCAATCCCAAAGAAAGGCAATGCCAAAGAATGCTCAAACTACCACACAATTGCACTCATCTCACACGCTAGTAAATAATGCTCAAAATTCTCCAAGCCAGGCTTCAGCAATACGTGAACCGTGAACTTCCAGATGTTCAAGCTGGTTTTAGGAAAGGCAGAGGAACCAGAGATCAAATTGCCAATATCCACTGGATCATTGAAAAAGCAAGAGAGTTCCAGAAAAACATCTATTCCTGCTTTATTGACTATGCCAAAGCCTTTGAGTGTGTGGATCACAATAAACTGTGGAAAATTCTGAAAGAGATGGGAATACCAGACCACCTGACCTGCCCCTTGAGAAATCTGTATGCAGGTCAGGAAGCAACAGTTAGAACTGGACATGGAAAAACAGACTGGTTCCAAACAGGAAAAGGAGTACATCAAGGCTGTATATTGTCACCCTGCTTATTTAACTTATATGCATAGTACATCATGAGAAACGCTGGGCTGGAAGAAGCACAAGCTGGAATCAAGATTGCCAGGAGAAATATCAGTAACCTCAGATATGCAGATGACACCACCCTTATGGCAGAAAGTGAAGAGGAACTAAAAAGCCTCTTGATGAAAGTGAAAGTGGAGAGTGAAAAAGTTGGCTTAAAGCTCAACATTCAGAAAACGAAGATCATGGCATCTGGTCCCATCACTTCATGGAAATAGATGGGGAAACAGTGGAAACAGTGTCAGACTTTATTTTGGGGGGCTCCAAAATCACTGCAGATGGTGACTGCAGCCATGAAATTAAAATATGCTTACTCCTTGGAAGGATAGATAGCATATTAAAAAGTTATGACCAACCTAGATAGCATATTAAAAAGCAGAGATATTACTTTGCCAACAAAGGTCCATCTAGTCAAGGCTATGGTTTTTCCAGTGGTCATGTATCGATGTGAGAGTTGTACTGTGAAGAAAGTTGAGCACCGAAAAATTGATGCTTTTGAACTGTGGTGTTGGAGAAGACTCTTGAGAGTCCCTTGGACTGCAAGGAGATCCAACCAGTCCATCCTAAAGGAGACCAGTCCCGGGTGTTCGTTGAAAGGACTGATGCTGAAGCTGAAACTCCAATATTTTGGCCACCTCATGCGAAGAGTGAACTCATTGGAAAAGACTCTGATGCTGGGAAGGATTGGGGGCAGGAGGAGAATGAAGGGGATGACAGAGGATGAGATAGCTGGATGGCGTCACCGACTCGATGCACATGAGTTTGGGTGAACTCCGGGAGTTGGTGATGGACAGGGAGGCCTTGTGTGCTGCAATTCATGGGGTCGCAAAGAGTCGGACACACCTGAACAAGTGAACTGAACTGAGTAATATATGCTTTAGTATAGTTACATAAATTTCAAAAAATTGGGGGAAAAACACAACTCTTTGGGATAACTTCAAATCATTGCAGCTATATAATGTGTATGTATACATTCATCCATACATACATATTTGTGTATACACATATGTATATAAATAATTGTACTTAAAGAAATAAAGATTTTCATCCAATTAGTTTCCTAATATGCCATAAAGATGCTTTGCCACCCATGAACTACAGCTTGCCAAGCTCCTCTGTCCATGGGACTTCACACTCAGGAATACTGGAGTGGGTCACCATTTCCTTCTCCAGGGCATCTTCCTGCCCCAGGGACAAAACTTGTGTCTCCTGGCATTGGTGGGCAGATTCTTTACCAGTAAGCCACCAGGGTAGCCCCACAGGAAATTTGGGCAGGCCCAGAAAGAGAAACTCCCTAAGACCAACAACAGTGATGACCCAGGGTCTATTACTAAACTCTCTTGTCTCAGTTATGACGATTAAAAGAATTAATACAAGTGCTTAGAATTATTTCTAGACATAATCAACATTACATAAGCGTCAGCTATTTTCTTTGTTTTTGTTATTATCATTATGATGATGCCAGGTTCAGAGAGCAAAAAATATGACAATCCCAGGGTAATAACTTTCCATTCTCCTTTTTTTAAATTTCCCTACCGTACTTCAAATCTGGAGGGATCAACAACCAACTAGCAAATGAGAAATAAGAAAAAAAAAAAAAAACCTAGCCCTACCTATAGCATTACCCCAAAGCAGACACTCTATCTGAAGACCCCATAGTAAGAAAAAGAGAATATTTAATCAGGAAAAGTGTTCAGAGTTCTGATTACTATTTGAGACTGGACAATTTTAATTACTTAATTGAGGCTGTATTTGTGATTTTAAGTGGCTGTAGGACTTTTAATTCTTTCCAAGTACCTGGAAAGTCATGGACTGCTTGAGTTTTCATCAAGACAGCAAAGTAGGGATCACTGACACTAAGAAGCTTTAAATAAACAATTTTGTATAAAATAAGCTACAAGGATATATTGTACAATACAGAAAATACAGATAATATTGTATAAAAACAGTAAACAGAGTATAATCTTTAAAAATTGTGAATGACTATATTGTACACATATAATACACAATATCATTCATCAACTCTACCCTGATTTAAGAAGTTTTAAAGTAACAAGAGAGAGCCCAAATAAGAAGATTTCTAGTACTACATCCTGCTTGTTCAAGATATCTACTACAGATAATAAACCCGCTCATGGTCAGCATTAACATTTGTCATTAAATTTGGGGCTTAATTCCTCAATATTCAACTTTATCCCTTCCTGGGCTTATCTTTGTACTCGCTTCCTTTCATTAATATTTTCTCAGGTGTCAAAGATGTTTAAAATGAGTTGGCCTAACTAGTTTCTTAAGAAATCCTTAGTAAGATTAACATTGTGCTGGGAAATCATACATTCAGCTCTTCTGCAAATGAGAAAAATGCTGCTGACCCATTCTCCAAAGGATGCTGAATGCTGAGAGAGAGAGTTTTTCAGGAGACAGTGATGGCAATGCTGAGTCATGATCACGTTTTCCAAAATCTCTTGTGACTCTCCAAGCAGGCATTTGCCTGGGTTAGCAGAGGTGCTAACCAGTACATAAGAGGATGAAATATGTCATGTTAAAATCTTTTCTAATCATTTGGCTACCTGGATAAATTAACTATGATGAGTTATATAAGCTCTGAATGTTCAAAGCAGACCACATTTGAATATTTATCATATATGAGTGTCACTGTTGGAACTTATTTTATGGCATCAATGGAGAGAGGGCCCTGGAAGAAGGCATTTCCCAGGTCTATAATAAAATAATATTTATTGAGTACTATTAGATGCCAGGTACTTGAAGTGAGTTGTTAGTTCATTCTAATATTAAATTACTTATCCTGAAAAGCAGTGGAAGAAAGCGTTTAAAACAATGAGGAATCCAAGGTTTTAGAATCCATATTTAGAATGCTAAATCTGTCACTTTTTAGCTCTGTGAATAAGTTTCTTAGACTCTGTGAATTTCAGTTTTCTCATCCATAAAGTGGAGAGAATAATACCCAGTTTAAAGGATTATTATTAGGATTATATAAAATAATAATGGAATATATTTAACCCAGGGTCCAATATACATTCTAATCAGAAGTGTATTTATTTATATAATAAAATATATTTATTAATTAGAGACATATAAGTTAATAAGATTAATACTTATTAAACAGAGATTTTCCCCCTATCCCACTTGGCTTCTCTAAACCTATTTTCTCACCCCAAGTATAAAATAGTATGCATCTCACAAATCTCACATGTTCACTATGAAAATTAAATGAGAAAAACTATGAAAGTGAAAGTTGCTCAGTTGTGTCCGAGTCTTTGCGACCCCATGGACTGCCCATGGAATTCTACAGGCCAGAATACTAGAATGGGTAGCCTTTCCCTTCTCCAGGGTATTTTCCCAACCCAGGGACCAAACCCAGGTCTTCCGCTTATACAAAAGTACTTTACATACATCAGGAATTTTAAATCTAAGTTTTCAATTTAAGTTGGAAAGAACATCTAAAATACTGCAACAGTTTTAGGATGACTAAATTTGGGAGCTAGAATTGACTCTGCAGTCTGGAATCACATATTTGAAATAATTGGTCTGTAAATATTTCTAAGAAATATATTATATTACAAATTTTGTGGAAGCATCTTCTGATAATCCCTGAAGCTCTAGAAATCTCCAAAGTTGAATTATTGCTACGTAGTTAGATTCAATAGAGTAATTTAAGCTTCTAAACACGAGATTAAAAATACAGTCTTGTAAAGTACTTTAAATGACATTGATATTTGCATGCTGTCACTGCATCCTACTGACATAATAAGATGAGACAAGTGAAATGAACTACAATTGTACTTTTCTCCTTGCAAGAAAAAAACTTTGAACATTATCTACTACCATAGTCCATGAATACTTTTCATTGGTAGATCTATTATATCATAAACTACAAACTCCTGTGGAAACAAAGCCTGTGATTTTTAAAATAAGCTACATTTTTCTTCCTGACACATTTTAAAATTCATCTGTAAAAAACACCTCGTTTGAATAAACAGCTAATGAAAAATATCTAAAATCTCAGGGCTGCCAAATAAGGCCCATCCTTTGAGGAAAGAAATGCCATTCAGAAACAAGATCAAAGCAATTCATTTCTATTTTCACTGCTACCATAGAGACAAAGAAAAAACAGTGAAGAGTTTTAGCTGACTTAATTCTTCCTGAAATTTATAATTAACTACACAGGAAAGGGGACAATTACCATATTTCTAAAGAATAAAGGATTTAAAAAGTTGAGCTTTTGATAAGACATAATTATAACCTATTAAGTATGCAGTTCATATCAATTTGTTCTTATAATCTTCTTGAGTTTCCAAAAATTGCATTTATATTGGACAGTGTTTTATGAAAAGTACACACAGAATGCCATCACTTTAAATGTAGCTACTTCTCTCTTGTCAGAGGTTTTTCTCAGATATTAAAAATTCTGCCAAAGCCTAACACAAAGATAAGGGGGGTAGATGGATATTATTTTTGTATGTGCCTTGTCTTTCTGACACCTATGAATATATGTTTTTGGACAAATGTTAATCAATGAAAGAATGTTCAGGCTTTTGTAGATCAGGCACCATAGCCAACATCAAGCAGTCAGCCAGGAAGAACTAACAATTAGACCTGTCCTCGATTTAAATAGAACTTCAGATTGCTAAGCAAATTACATGTGTGTTAATTCAGGACAGTTTTATTTTAAAGGACTAGCAAGAAAGCACTATAGCTTGAAATCCTAGAGGAGTCATAACAAAGACCAGGGAGGGAGAATTTCTTTTTTTTTTCCTAAAAGTATGTTTTCATTTATGGTGTCTTTAGCAAAGGATTTTCAAGTACTTTTTATTAGCAAGAAAATCTCTAACTCCTCTTGACATTTTCTATTTAGAACTATATTTGAAAATAAGTAATTTTTTTGGAGATACCATAAATACAATGTGATAAATTATATATCTCTTTGTAAAAGTATGAACTATAGGAGAGGTAAATTTTGTTTTAATACTATTATTTCAACTGTGTCTTATGGACCAAAACAATTCTTGCTGATATGGGTAATAAATGATATGACTTGTATCTTTAAAATTGACTTTTGGAATTTTAAAAAATATGTGCAAGTGGTCTTCAGGGAGAATCTCTGTTGTCACCTTTATTGCTACGTGGAAAAGTGATATATTTGATTATTCTGAGGCATTTCTGTCTAGGGTTTTCAGAATAATTTAAGAACATATTTGAAAATGACTAAAAATTTTAACTCCTATCTCAACCCCAAAATAACAGAATACCTATTTGGGGCTCTGTTTGCATAGTGCTGATGTCATCTTTATAGTTAGTTGGATAAATTCCAAGCAGTAATCATTATTATGTTTTTTTAAGTTCCTTTTAGAGGCTACTTGGGGTAAAACCATTCAATGGTATTGATACATTTTGTTCTCTAAAATGCAAAGCAATGCTAAAAAAAAAAAAAAAGGCAGAAGTGCTGTGAACTTACTTTCCGTTCCTAGACAAGTTTGTACCCTGAAAGCTGAATGCAATCTAATGCATCCTGCTTTGGCGGGGGAAAAAACAACTTTTATTATTTCTTCAATTTTTTTATGACCAAGTGATTTAGGACAATAAAGCCACTTTTAAATTTTCTATTGTACAACTTTAAGACAAATTGTAATGTTTTATACTAAAATATACTATATAATCTAAAAATTATTAGACCTTTATTAGTATAAATGTATTATAAATACTAAATATAATTTCCCCTAAAACTAGGTTAAGTATCATATCATATAGAATCTCTGAGAAGCTAAACAGATATAAGTTGGCCTTTTTTTTTACCAAACTGAAAATCTGATCTGGCTGCTTTAGCTTTTATGTAATATTAACACAAATGTGCTACTGACCTACAAGTATTTTAAATTTGACACTTAAAGGTTTAAATGATGCTCATTTAAGCTGCTTTATCAGAGATGTGATACAGTTGCCATTATTCTTGGAGCATGTGAGGACTTTTACCTCTTTTATCCCATTTCTTTTGTACTAAAATGACATTTCAAGTATCATTTCAGGTCTGGCAATCATTCACAGAGAAGTTCACCAATCACCTGTCAACTGAACATTCTATTGATCAGAATACAAAGATACCTTTCACCAGTATTTCTTGTGAAGTACATGCTATATAAACATACACATATGTGTATGTATAAGTTGTAGGAAGGAAGTGCTTCCATCCACTTCCTTCCTAGTTCATTTACTTAGTCAGCAATGTCTACCAAATATCTGTTACATGAAAGAATCAATCAACACTTACAGTATACCTGTCAGCACCATACTAGATCAGTGGCTATAAACCTGACTAATAACTTCCCCATCACCTTCAAAGACATCACATTTTAGCAAGAGATAGGCACGTGTAAAAACTGATTGTCCTGGATGATGACTATTACTCAGATAGGGGCTTCCCTTGTGGTTCAGCTGGCAAAGAATACGCCTGCAGTGTGGGAGACCTGGGTTTGATCCCTGGGTTGGGAAGATCCCCTGGAGAAGGGAAAGGCTATCCGCTCCAGTATTCTGGCCTGGAGAATTCCATGGACTATACAGTCCTTGGTCAAAGAGCTAGACACGACAGAGCGACTTTCACTTTCACAGAGACACAGATCTCATACTTAGGACACAAAGATTGACTAGCTCAGTTCAGGAGAACAGTATCAAGGAAGATATTTACAGAGAAATCTGCATTTGAGTTGAGTCTTAAAGGTTAAAAAAAGCTTATTAAGAAACCATAGGCTAGAGAGTTGAAAGGCATTCTAGACAAAAAGAAAAGCAGGTATATAGAAACAGAATAGAATTCAGATTGTTTGGGGAACTAAATATAATTGACTACAGTTAAATCTAAGGCATGAAGAGTGATGGGATCAGAGACAGGAAAGTTAGACAAGGGCCAGAGGAAAGAGGCCCATGTATATGAGGTTAAGCTAGTAAACTTTATCCAATAAGCCAATTCTTAAATCCAAGGGTGCAAAAGCAACTGAGTATACAAATCATCTAGTTATCTTGCTAAAACACAAGTTCTGACTCAGTAGTTCTAGCAAGGGACTCAAGATTCTGCATTTCCAACAAGCTCTGAAAGGATGCCATTGAAATTGGTCAACAGACCACACTTTGAATAACAAGGAAGTAGGGTACTGGGGGAGAAGGCAATGGCAACCCACTCCAGAACTCTTGCCTAGAAAATCCCATGGATGGGGAGCCTGGTAGGCTGCAGTCCATGGGGTCGCAAAGAGTTGGACATGAGTGAGTGACTTCACTTTCACTTCTCACTTTCATGCATTGGAGAAGGAAATGGCAACCCACTCTAGTGTTCTTGCCTGGAGAATCCCAGGGACAGGGGAGCCTGGTAGGCTGCCATCTATGCGGTCACACAGTCAGACACGACTGAAGTGACTTAGCAGCAGCAGCAGCAGCAGGGTACTGGGAACTCCTGAAGGGTATTAACCAGAATTGCAACATATATACAAAGTATACACACAGGTATGTGTGTGCATGTATTTTTATTTTGTAAGGAAGGTCCCAGTTAACAGTGTAAAAAATGTAGAGGGGTAAAAGGAGGGGCAAGGTAGGAAGAATGAATGGGAATTGGGATAGATTGAAATTTAGGGGAAAATAAAAACCAAGATCAATTCCCACTTTTCTAATGATGACAATTGGGAAATGGCATTGTGGTAGGATAGAACAACTTGCATTTATCTAACCATAACAACTGAGAAAGGAGCATACCATTCAATGAGCAGATAATAGAGTGGGAGAATGATTTATGCTCAGAGGGCTCCAAAGAATGGTGGTTTTCCTAGAACTTTTGACTTAAGATTACTTAATGGGTAAATAGAACTCTAAATTCTAAGAATTTATTCATTTACTGTCAAACCACTTTTTCACAAAACCTGGTGTCTTCTGAAAGTTTAGTTCAAGAACTGAATTACTTAGATGCAAAGAAATGGATATGTGTATGCAGGAATATTGGAATAGAGGTATTTGGGGGAGAATATTTTCATAGGATTTCAAATCTGGTACTAATTTTGAATGTACACAAGAAAAGGTTAAAATATCTGGTCTCTTTTTCTCATCAATAAACACCTATTAACCTGGGAAAGATTCATGAAAGCCCAGAGGAAATCCCCATTACCATGACTATGTAATACAAGTTTGCCACTACAGTGGTAACTGACTTGTTGAGTTAGTGATCGTACTTTGAAATTTATCCTTAAATGTCAGATTCCCTAAATAAGAGAAAAGGAAAGAGGAATATAAGGAGGAGAAACAGAAAAATTCGCAGCTATACGGTGACCATACATTGTGTATAGCCGCTATACTAAGCCCTATGTATATGTTTATACTTGCTGTCTCGCTTGCCAACAATGTTCTTCCCAAGATCTTCATAAAGCTGGTCCTTTCGAACTTCTCTGACCACCCTATCTAACATAGCCCTGCTCTCTTTTATACTCATCTGTCTCTATATTCCACTTCTCAGCTTTTTAAATTATAGCAGCTACTGCTGCCATGTTTGCTATCTGGGTGCCTATTAAGAGCCAGTCTCTTCACTCTGTCACGGAAGTTCTCTGAGGGCAGGGTCCCTGTCTGCTTTATTCACTGTTCCACCTCTACTGCTTACAGTACTGCCTGGCACATGTATGCACTCAGCAAATATTTGTGGAGGCAATGAATATTGTATTTAATCTTCACAACACCCCTTTGAAGTGCTTATTATTATTTCATTTTACAAATAAAGAAACTGAGATTTAGTTTAAGTAATTTGGCCCAGACAGCAGAACTAGTAATTGGCAGAACTAGGACTCCAGCAAGAATCTGACTCCAAAAGCTATGCTTCTGAATCCTATACTGTGCAGCCACTCTAAGCCAAATTGTTGTACATGTCAAATGCTGTCCAAATACCCAATACTCAGTTTTCTGGGATACCTAATAATTATAAGGCCAATTTGCTTGGGTCCCTGTAATTAACATAAAATTAGTTCTAACACATAGATGGATACAGCTCTCATTTTTTTCCACCTCCCAGTATGTTAATGGTATAAAAGATTTCAATTTACTCTAGGATTTCCTCCTTTCAATAATTTTAGTCATCCTTTCCATATCTAAAGTATTTTATAATTTTTAAATAAACTCATTTGATTCTCTACAATAATCCTGTGAAGGAAGTACGCATAAGTCAGTTTTATTATCCCCATTTCAGACTTGAGAAAATAAGACTCAGGGAGAGTAAACTGAATTTTCTAAATTTACTAACATAATAAATGGCAAATCCACATCTATAACTTTATTTTCTGAACCTGGGTCAAACACACATTCCCGAATTGCCTTTGGTGAAACATGCATATGTGCAATGAGATAGGTCTCTCAGAAAGCTGTAATCATTGATAATCTGCTTTAAGAAAATCTTATGTACAAACATTCAGATGAAAAAATGGGTAAATAATAAAAGGAAGTGATAAATTACCTTATACTTTATAAAGACAGTTATGCATTTAAAAAATTTTGAACACAATAAATGTACGTAAATGTTATTTGACTTGCAAAATGTGATTTGCACTTGTTTCCTTTGCAAACCCACAGTTATCTCATAAAATAAAATTTACCTAAATCCTCCCAAACTCACAGCTCTTCATAACACTCATAGCTTTTACTCACAGTGTCAAGAAAGGGCTGATGTTGTGAATAACATCCTGGTAATCAGGTTTGGCAGGAAAGACTATTTACTACAGCTGTATCAACAGATGACTGGTATGATTCATACGGTACATTCTTATTCCATTTCTAAAAGTTTACTTTTACAAGCTAGATATGTGTCCAAAAAATACAAACCTACAATTAATTATGAATAACTTTAAATTAACCATTATGTGGGTGCATTATTTTTATTTAATTAGATGTTTAGGTTGAGAGGAACCAAATCCAAAATGTAGTATCACGAGTATGTTTTAACTACATTATAAACGTGAAGTTACTTAACCAAGAGACAATGACAGTGGATAGGAGCACGGACATCAGTGACAAAGACCCGGGTTTGAATTCCCTCTAGGAAACGGCCTTGCTGTTTCTTCAACGGTCTAAGGAGTAGAGGAGTTAAGTTGTCTCCGTGTCAGAAATATGTCCCAGGTATTACATATACCAAATCTAACTGGAGATTTTAGGAAAGGTTATGGCATGAACAGCCAGACCTGGAAGATAAGTAAGACTGAGACAGATGGCTGAGGCCATCTAGACAGAGGACTAGTAAGTGCAAGTCTCCAAAGCAGAAACATGGCTAACGCCTTCAAAGACCAGAGTGGAGCCAGCAAGGCCAATGGGCAAATGAGTTAAGGAAGGACAGAAAAAGTAGCATAGATATAGAAGTAGTCTGGTCCATGAATTTTTTTTAAACATTACTGGAGTATAAAATACAAAGAAGAATAATGGAAGATGAGATAGGAAAAGAATTGAAGTGCTAGGTCCAGGCAGATCTACATACTAAGGTATGTCCAGATTCTTGGACAACCACTCATCTTGAATTCAAGCAGGGCCTCCATGTGAGAGTTATGCCATTGGGTGTTTATATTAGATTGATCATTCTGGGAGTTGTATGGAATACTTAATAAAGGAAATTTAAGGTATTATATTAATGTAATTAATATGCTAAAGTGTTTTATGCAATTAAAATGGTTAATCCCAGGTTACTAATGTAGTCATAAAATCTTTTCACGTTGGCTCTTGTCCCTTCTTTTCTATACTAAAAGGCCAGAGTTTATTAAAATTTCCCTACTATTAGCTGTATTTCTGCCTCTCTCAGCCACCCAGCAGATTTTTCCTGATCCATTAAGCCTCCTGTTCCAATTTCTGCTAAGTGGGCCTGCCACATTGCAGATGCTTGGTTGAGATGTTATGTATCAGGATCAATGTCACTGGCAGGAAAGATATGAGAAGAGCATCATGAAAAGACAAGAAGATGGGGAGACTGCGGCCCTTCACAGGGCCCCCCACTTGCACCATAATTAAATAAAAGTAACGCACCCCTACAACATAACATGCTAAGTACTCTGTAGTTCTTATTGTCAAAACAATCCTGAAGATACGGACCATTTTATAGAAGAGAAAACTACATTTCAGAGAAGGTCATCTAGTTACTGAAAGGTAAAACCACTATTTTTACTGAACAGGCGTAAGGATGGGCAAAGGGGAATGTGGCAGATAATAGGAGAGAGCTCAAATCGGAGAAATAAAATGGGTGAGAAGTCAGGGCAAACTGGGATTTGAGACCAGGGTTAATGATGGAAGGAAAATTCTATTTCCTTTAAGATAATATCTCAACTTGATTTTTATAACTGGGCCTCTACTCTTTCTGCATCCTTTGTTATCTTGCTACTCACCGTGGATACCGTACATCCAAGCCACACTGGGATATGCCATTCTCCCACTTTTCTCTCTTCTAGCAATCTGTCACATCTGGGACCTGACCTAAAACACTATTTCCCCCATTGTTTCCTCCATTCTGCATAATCAGTCTAATTGTCACTTCCTCAGAAAACCCTTTCCTGATATGAAACCCCTACCTATCCTGTAATCCAACACAGCAGATTCTTTAGGTAGCCCTGTGCTCATTTCAAAGCACCCTACACTTACCTCCTATCACACATTGGTATTTCTATAATTGGTTGTTTTCCCATTAGACTAAAAGTTTCACGAGAACAGATTGTTCATTATATCCCCATGCCTTCCAGTGTCAGGCATATATTAAGCCTTCAATAAATACTTGTTAAATGAATAAGATGAATGAATGGATGTGCTGCTTCTATAGCTGCATGAGAGCAGATGCAACTATATAACCACATGAATAAATAGCTTTCTCGATGAAGACAGAGCCACTCAGAAAAAACATTTGTTGCCTCGGTGATTTGTTTCATTTCCTCTACATAGAGCTCTTCTGGAAAACAAAAATTATTTTAGTTGCCCTCAAAAAAAAAAAAAAAACCTAAAGTTGGGAATACTTCCATGATTAATATAAGAGTACAACATAACCCCTTTTCTATTAAAAATAATAAATAATACATATTAGCATTAGCAAAAATATCTTTCAAATGGCCAGCAACAGCTATTCCCTTTTAGAAATTCTAAAGGACTGTAACTCTTTTAAAAAGATGGTGGGTTGATGAATACAAAAAGTGTTATTTACAGAACAGATGTAGTATTGACATCAATAAAACCCTCTTTTACGCTGCCTGGTCCACATTTCATTCTGCTATTTGAATTTTATTATGCACATCAACCTGTTACACATATTAACAATTGACAGTACAATCATGTAATTATTTTTTAAATTACAGGAATAACAACATGGGTGTGAGTGCACGCACAGTTGTGTCCAACTTTTTGCGACCCTGTGGACTGTATCCCACCAGTCTCTTCTGTCCATGGAATTTTCTAGGTAAGAATACTGGAGTGGGTTCCCATTTCCTACTTCAGGGGATCTTCCTGACTCAAGGATTGAACCTGTGTCTCCGGATTGGCAGGTAGATTCTCTACCACTGAGCCACCACATTGCAACTATCTTTATAGATTTTTAAAAAAATTTTTAAATGTCTAATTAATGGACACTTGAAATATGATTCACCCACTACTACATTTTAAGATACTTAGTGTACATGAATAATTTTAGTTGCAGAGATAATATACTTTAGAATAACATTAGATTAAGATAGAAAAAGGAAGGACCTCAGAGATGCATTAATATACACTGTTTTACAGGAAGGAACACTGATGCCCAGATGCCTTTAGGTGTCCAAAGTTACAAAGTACAGATTTACTTTGATTTTTTCACAGTTCCACATTTCTTCTGTTCTTGTATCAAATCCCATATGTTATTACATATGATTCTTGAGAATTCCTACATAGCAAGAGAAAAATTCTACCAACTGTTCATATTTTATTAAATTTAGCCCAAAATATTCTGCCTACTATCCAGAACTGATGTCCTATTGACCAATCATCTAACAGCATGTTTCTGGCTTAACAGAGGCTAACATTATTTTCCTTGTTTTCTGAGTGTTAGGTGCTCAGTGGTGTCTGACTCTGTGACCCCATGGACTGTAGCCCACCAGGCTCCTCTGTCCATGGAATTTTCCAGGCAAGAATACTGAAGTGGGTTGCCATTCCCTTCTCCAGGGATAATGGAACCCAGGTCTCCTGCATTTCAGGCAGATTCTTGACTGACTAAGCCACCAGGGAAGCCTTGTATTCTAGCTATTATATCCCCATCATTGGGATTATTTTAATTATTAAAGACATATTTAAGAACTGTCCATTCTATAAAACATGTTATATCCAGTTACTAAATTGTGTTTATTGGGATGACCACATTTTTCTCAATGACCATATTCAAAGAAAGGGATAAATTAAAAGTATATCTTGGGAGTTGATCAATAAATTATCCCTTAGGTGATTTTTTCACTTGTACTTTCAATACTCTCCTGCCACGCTGCTTACATATAGGTAATATCATATCTTTTTCATAAATGAGGAAATTGAGATTCAGGTAAGTTAAAAACTTATTCAAGTCCTAAAGTCAGTATGTGTGAGAACAACGATTTAAATCTAAGTCTTGCACCAGAGTTCTGCTCTTCAACCAAGTCGTGTCACTTCTCTTTCCTCAGTAGTGACATTTGTGACAAAAGGGCTAAAACGGAACCTGAACAAAAACACTCAAAAGAGAAGATTCAATCTTATACAAGTGACTTATCTTAACATCAGAAATGACCTTGGGATCCACATGAAAGAAAATCTGAGTTTTCAGTTGCTCTGATGATTTTCTGGCCGAAAATATCTTACCCCAAAAGTATAAGGTTCTGCAAATCAGTCTGGTCAGACTGGAGCACTTAAGACCTTAAGCAATCTGAGTCATATGGGTGAGATCTAGGATTACTTTATTGGGGGGGGGGGTGGGCAGGGAGAGTTAGATTATTATGAAACAGGCCATAATCATTTCCTGCCTTTTACATGCAGAAAAACGGAGAAGAAAAACACTTCTCTGGTATGTCTAATGGATCCTTTTATATTGCCATTTTGCAGTGCCTTGTCTCGATTTGTCATAATCTCTCCTTTCATTAATCTTCTAACATTATTCTTAAGACTATACAGCAAGCTATGAAGAGGAATTTATTTCCATGGTGTGTTCAACAGAAGGGAGAATGGAGAGAGACCCAAGAGGTCATAGGATGTAAGGCGACAGTTAAGTGCATTTCATGCCAAGATGGGAAGGAAAGAAGAGAGCCCGTGGAAGCACCCATGCTTCCTGCCACTGAGCACTCTGATGGGAGTGGTGGTCACATGTGCTCACTGAGTTGAGATAGATGAGGTTGAACCTGGACACACCAGAGAGTTAGTCAGCAGTTCCAGTCTCGCAGAAAGTGTCAACAGAGCAAAACTTGAAGAAAACCTCTCAGCCAGAAGTGCTAGAAGGTGGACTCCTTGTGGAGAACAACGTGATGGGGGCTGAACTGAGAAAGAATGAAAATTTCCGAGTTGTTGGCAAGTTTCCTGCCAAAAAGCCCCAGGAAAGTGAAACAAGGGCATCCCGAGTACATAGTCACTTGGGGGAAAAAAAAAGAATATCAGTGGAGGTGGCTGAAGTGAACAGGATTTGCATTCTGAAGTCCCTGAGGAGCTCTCCTCACCCATATGCAGCTTTTCAATCAAGCATACATTAATTACCATTTAAACATTATAATAGGACTTTCCTGGTGGCTCAGATGGTAAAGCGTCTGCCTACAATGAGGGAGACCCGGGTTCAATCCCTGGGTTGGGAAGATCTCCTGGAGAAGGAAATGGCAACCCACTCCAGTACTCTTGCCTGAAAATTTCCATGGACAGAGGAACCTGGTAGGCTACAGTCCATGGAGTCTCAAAGAGTCAGACATGACTGAGCGACTTCACTTTCACTTTCAAACATCATAATATAACTTTGTTGTAAGTAGTTCTGTCCTAGAGAAGTGTTACATGTGCCACCCTAGAAATAGTCATGAACATAATTAATTCAGAATATTCATGAAATCTCACATGGATATTTATCCTGTTGAATTGTATAATTTACATGATAACTCAAAATGCTGTAATAATAACTTTTATTTCTGATACAGCATTTAAAGCAGAATAATAATGTTTCTTACCTTATACCTGTAGTCATTAATATTCTGATAAATGGATATATAGCACATGACATGTTTTTTAATTAGCTTGTATTTTTCAAATTGAAACAGATTTCAGTGTTGATTTACTTTGTTAAATGCAATAGATTTCCAGTTTTGAGTTCTAATTAATAAATTTTCATAACATTTTTAAAGTACTACTTATGTTTTATAGTATTTTCAATTATTCTGATTTTGAAATAATTATGAAATATATGTAGGTCAGATTTGACAGCATTCTCTCAAGAAAAGTAACACCAGGTGTAACACCTCAGGAAAAGTAAAACATATTTCAGAGACTATTTCCTGGGTTAAATAAGGAAATACAAACTCCCACTTACCTTTTCTAAAAAAATCATTTTAGTTTATTTTCATTGACAATTGGAAAAACTGAATCAGACACTTGGCAATTTTTTTAAATAAAAGAAGGTATTCATCTAACTTTAAGGCCTGGTCCACTAACCCAACTGGCAGTTTTAGGCTTCAAGTCCATTACCATCATCTGAAGCTACCATGTGATACTAGGCCTTATAGGAAGATAACCCTTAAGGTTTTCTGAAATATAATCTGTAAAAGTAAAAAATTTAAGGTCATACTATGGAGAACTTGGTTGGTGGGTTCAAAATTAAATAATCTTTTCTTTAGCAATGAAAGGGGATCATAGCGAGAAATCCATACTTATGAGTCTCATGCACTAAGTGATTGATTTTGTCATTTTTAATGGATGCCCAATCAATGTGAGATACTAAAAGATATAGCTCAAATTAACTCATGTTATGCTTAAATGCAGAATGAAAAGGGAGCTAATGAATTAATGTGTTTTAATTAGTTTTTTTCTAAAAATAGTAATTTCTATTCAAATAACCAATGATGATAAAACTTAAATACATTGTTCAGGACTGATAGAATAACAGAAAATGGGCTTGAAGTGTTTAGCTACTTTCTGTAAACCCATAAGAGAATTGCCTATTGATTTTATTCCACTCCCATTTTTGTTGCTATTTCTCATACTACAAATAATTTGTTTCTTAACACAATAGAAGCATTTCAATATTAAATATTGTGTTTGTTTGTTTCAAATCAGAATCTAAAGAATTTTTCCTTTAAAAAATCACTAAAATGCAGAATATCAGAGTTCTCCAATCAGAAACAATATGTCAAGCCACAGTAAAGCTGATTGGCTTCCTCAAGCATAGAAGACATGGTCTTTAAATGAAAAGCTAATTAACACACTCAGAAAGACTACCCTGATATGTTAAAATGATGTCTGAGCTACAATACTACTACAGATATTTTAATATTGAGCTATAAATAGATGCAAAAGCAAATCCTGCCGTAAAAAGCACAGGCACATTCTCCTTTCATTTGTACAAACACACAATATCACTTTAAGAAGTTGAAAACCAATAAAGACAGGACCCTCAGACCCTCGTGGGGAACAAAATGCCCAGCAAAGTAAATTATACTAATTATTTTATCTCATGAACTGGCAGCACCAACCAGAGCTGTTTAATCACAGGACCAGAATAAGAATAGAAAAATGCTGCACACGACAACAGCTCTGCTTCCTATCCTACCTTTGTGGTGACAATGCACAGGCAATCCATCCTGGATCCCTACACAGGACTCAGTGCATGGAAATCACACCAGCAAACCAGCAAAGGTGAGAAAAGCCTTTCGGTAAAGAGCACACAGAAAGAAGCAGAGCCTGGATTCTGCACAGACGGCTTTTCCAAGGGGCCCCCTCATGGGAAACTCGAGCCCTCCTCCATAGAGCTCAAGGCATGCAGGATTCTCCTAGGCACCGGAAAATCCCCTAGAAATCAGCTCCGGCAAAACTTCCCGACGGCTTTCTGGGCTCCGCGGCTGCATGGTCCTTTAGTGGATTCCGTGATCGGAACAAGGCTCCCGGAGCGCCTCGCACAGTTCTAGCGTGGAGAGGAGTGTTACACCAAGCACCAGAGAATCACATTTCAGCTCTCGTTCCCGTTTCTGAATTCTGATCTGCGCCTTCAGTCTACCCATAAGATCTCCTCTGCCAAAGTCCCCCCTTAGCTGCCTTCCTCTTTGCTGCTAACAACTCTGAGTAAGCACAACACAAAAAAACTCCGCGGCCCATCTATCAGAGGGCTGGCGTTCTGCTGCCAGAACAGCGGCTTTGGGTAATAAAAAGCTATTTATTATGAGCATGATTCCCGGCAGTCTAAATGACTCGAAAGATGACTGAAAAGCGAAGGTGCGTGCGGCGCTGCATGCATCACATCTCAACTCACTTGCAATTACAAGGGCAACAGCTTACAAATGACTAACAGCTGGAAAAGGTACCGATTTTTAAAACTGAGGGTTTGAAGGCTTCACTTAGAAAATGTCAGCTTTCTTCTTTTATTTGTGTACCCATATGTGCCTTCTCTGACATATGAGCATACACAAACAATCTGAATATCTCAAAAAATAAGTATATTAGAAAATCGAGGTGGGAGGAGGTTTCAAAGCGTTTACAGAAGTTCCACAATCTGAGAGACAAAAAATGAGTTTTCCCAAACTTTTCCCTCTTCACTAGCTGCCTGCAGGCACTTATTATGTGGGCAGAGCTGTGTGTTCCCTTCTGCGGGTTTTAGCAGCAAACGATTAACCCTCCCCCTTCGCCCCAAATCCCTCCCTTTCTTCCAGTGAAACTGCTGCAGAGATTGCCTCTGAGGCGCTTGACAAGCATCACTCTGGATAATAATATACTTTTTTTTTTTCATTCTCAGACACAGAGGCAGAGACAGACTTGAAGCAGAAAGAAACACGGTAAAAGAGAATAGGGGGCGGGAATGAGAGAGAAGTGAGTGACAGAATGGAGAGCACGGACTGACCAATAAACATGGAAAATCAGTTTTCCCTCTCACTGGGGGGGAAAAAAAGTCAACGGGCCCATGAATGACAATAAGAGAAAATGTCTTGGGACCCCCGTATGTTAGGATCGCTTCTTTAAATAGCAGAACCATTCCCAACCCTCCCAATCCCTCTTACTTTTTTATAAAAAGTGTATTTCCTACAATAAATAATTTGAAAATGTGTGAACATGTAAGACTCTTCTACCTTTCATGAATTTTTCAGGTTCTCATCTCAATATTCTCCTGATTGCTAAACAGATGAATGTCTCAGAAACTGACACGCCATTATCTTACCAAAATGAGAGCACTGTTTCTAAAGAATTCAAAAATTTTAAATTCATAGCAAATCGAATATGCATTCAGAGAAGAAAAATGGCACAAAATTATCTATGATTAAAAGACAATTTCCTCTGAACTGTTACCCTACTGGTGTAATAAACTTTAGATAATTTTCAAGTTAAACAACACAAATAAAACCCATGTTCTAGTCCATTCAATTAGATAACTGTCTTATAGGGTTCATTTATATAGAAATACTAAAAAAGTACCATGTTACCTATTCACCTCATTTATTACATCACCATGATGCTTAATTTAATTCAATACTTTCTAAGCTTGTCTCAGAGTATGTATAATGTCACGACCTTGAGCATTTCCAAGTATCAAAGTGCTTCCCTGATATAACCAAACCATCTAATATGCAGTTGATACTGATTATCAATTCACCTTCAAACTAATCAGGCTTTATGTTCCTATTGCACTTTAAATTTGCAAAGCACTTGTGAACTTCTCTGGTGAGAATGTCCGGCTTGAAGGCTTAAATGACTTCCCAAGGACAGGTACCTAGTAACTTACTGAAAGTCCAGGGCTTTGTAAGTCATGATCAGAACAGAGACTGTTGAAGATTAGAAAGACAGAGAAAGTAAATTGAGTAGCTGAGGAAGATAGATATTTTACAAGATATCCTTGGAAGAAAGGTACCTTTAGAACTATATTCCATTTTCTTTTAATAGAGAAACTGCTTCCCTAGTGGCTCAGACGGTAGAGAATCTGCCAGCAATGTGGGAGAGCTGGGTTCGATCCCTGCATTGGGAAGATCCCCCAGAGAACGGAACAGCTACTCACTCCGGTATTCTGGCCTGGAGAATTCCATGGACAGAGGAGCCGCAGCAGGCTATAGTCCATGGGGCCGCAAAGAGTCAGGCATGACTGAGCGACTTTCACTTCACATATAGTACAGAAAGCTTAAGAAATGGGCAAACTAGCACAGGAAGCCTGACGATTCTTTTGACCCTGGCTGATCATAAATGAAAACACTTTGTAAACTATAAAGACCTGCAGAAAAGAAAGGCAATTCATCCAGCATAGCTCCTGACATACCATATAAACTTCCTAAGTCATTCCTCCAACACACGTTTGTTTGATGAGGACTCACTATATGATTTTCTTTTTATTAATGTCTGTATCACCTACTAGACCATGAGCTCCTGAGCCATGTTTCTATATCCCCTTTCCCACAGTATGCACTCATATGGGGACACCAGGGTGAGCACAACCCAGCAGAATCCTTGCCCTCAAATGATTCAGCAGCTAAAGTATAGTACGGCAAGCACTTTGGGTATTTGAGAACCACAAGTACAAGTATTCAACCCAGAGTGAAGGAGTCAGAAAAGGCTTTCTAGAGAAGAAACTTTGAGCTGAGTTAAGAAGGACCCACAGGAGTTAGCTAGAAGTTGTGAAGAAGAAGAACTCTCTGTACTCTATTATATTTAAATGGAAGTGAATCAATAATATCGTTCATCTTTCTGCAATCAGCTTACATGAACACATATCCAGATGGTTTTCATTAAATAAAAGTACTTTAAAGCAGGCATTTCACAAGTTGAATACGCAATCTCTGCTGGGAGGAAAAAAAAGAGCAGCATATATATATTTTTTTCTTTTTAAATTAATTTTATTGGCGTATAATTGCTTTACAATGTTGTGTTAGTTTCTATTGTGCAGCAAAATGAACCAGCCATACATATACATACATCTGCTCCCTTTTGGACTTCCTTCTCATTCAGGCCACCACAGCGAGATTAAGCAGCGTGCCCTCTGCTATGCAGTATGTTCTCATTAGTTATCTCTTTTACACGGTGTCAATGGTATATATGTATCCACCTCAGTCTCCCAATTCTCCTACCCTGCTTGAACTTTTGTTCTTAAAAAAGTACAAATGTGCTATAAAAGCATATAGAATATATATGTTCTGTAATCATTAGGTTGCACTTACCACAGGTGATTAGTTGGATAATGTCTGTATGTTTAGACAAAATTAAGTAGGTAACATTTTAAAGCGTAGTTCTACTTATGCTGCAGTTTTCTACTTTGTGTATACCTGCCTTCAATTGATTTTTCTCAGATATAAAGATGATAGAAGATAATTGACTCCACCTCAAGGGAAACATTCCTTTATTTTTAAAATTAACAAGGCATCAACTTGAAGCACTTCTTTTTTTTTAAACTGATACACAGCTCCATTGGTCCCATGATTTCACAAGGAGTGTTTGGCAAGATATAAAGTCATAGCCTGCAAACTGCTTTACTTGATATTCTTTAAGGTTAAGGTTCCTGGTTAGCAAGCCAGGAACATATTGATTTTTAGTAAAACTTACCACTGGAAGTCTAATATCAGAAAATTACTATTATAAATTACCTGCACTAAGTCTATGCTTTAGCCAAGTAAATGCATTACTTTTATTTTGTTTGTTTCCAACAAGGAAAAAATACCTTGTAATAAAACATATTCTGTATTTATTCTCCTAGAATCTAACTCCTCCGAGGATAGATATAATGTGTATCTCTGGCACCTAACATGGTACCTGCACTTAAGAGATACAAAATAAATATTTAGGGGTGAATCAATGATCAATGATCACAGCTCCAGTTATATCATATATATATATATATATATATATATATATAGGCTTATATGGGCATATATATATATATATATATATATATATATATATATGGGCTTCCCTACTGGCTCAGTAGTAAAGAATCTGGCTGCAATGCAGGAGATACAGATTCAATCCCTGGGTCAGGAAGATCCCCTGGAGGAGAACGTGGCAAACCAGTGCAGTATTCTTGCCTGGAAAATACCATGGACAGAGGAGCCTGGCAGTCCATGGGGTTGCAAAGAGTCGAATACAAGTGAAGTGACTGAACAGTATATACATACATACATATATACATATATATATATATAATATACACATATATATATGCATACATGAAATAAAAATATATAATAGATAATAAAATAAATATACATATATATTTAAGGAACAATTAGATTAGTGCATGTAGCTGAAGATATATGCAACTACAAATATATTTTTTGGGAAATCCAGTCTGATGCAAGAATATTGGTTTAGAACAATCCATTTATAAAGCAAAAGGGCAATTTCTGGCTAAAGCTGCAACAGCCACAGCATGCTGCTGAAACTAGGCAATTGCCCTCGTGATAGAAAAACAATAATAAATAGAAGTATTTTATTGCTAATAGCAATAATTTATCAAGTGGCTATTATCTGAAGTTCTGTGGCAGATACATTATGCATATTATCTCTGATGGTCAGAGCACCCTGCAGAAAGGAAATACAATTCTAATTTCATAGATGAAGAAACTGAAGCTCCCTGAGATTATACAATTTTCCCTAAATGACACAGAATCTACATGACTCCAACTTGAAGTACAAAGTCTTTGTGCTTTCCAGTTCATCATACCTCAAATCCTGAGGCAGTTTCTGCCTCTCAGGATCCAACTTTAGAGTATGGCACAGACAGAGCCAAAAGTCCATCTCTAGCCAAAGGTTTGCTGACAAAGGTCCATCTAGTCAAAGCTATGGTTTTTCCAGTAGTCATGTATGGGATGTGAGAGTTGGAACATAAAGAAGGCTGAACGCTGAAGAATAGATGCTTTCAAATAGTAGTGCTGGAGAAGACTCTTGAGAGTCCCTTGGACTGCAAGGAGATCAAACCAGTCAACCTTAGAGGAAATCAACCCTGAATATTCATTGGAAGGACTGAAGCTAAAGCTCCAATACTTTGGTCACCTGATGCAAAGAGCCAACTCACTGGAAAAGACATTGATGCTGGGAAAGACTGAAGGCAAAAGAAGAAGGGGGATCGCTCAGGGATCCCTCTCTCAGGGAATGAGATGGTGAGCTGGCACCACCAGCTCCGTGGACATGAACTTGAGCAAACTCCAAGAGATAGTGAAGGACAGAGGAGTCTGGTGTGCTATAGTCCATGGGGTGGCAAAGAGTAGACACAACTCAGTGACTGTACAATAACAACAAGACAAAGGTAGCCTGGACTCCATGTTGACTAATTACAAACAACTTGCTGCTGCTGCTGCTGCTAAGTCGCTTCAGTCATATTCGACTCTGTGCGACCCCTTAGACGGCAGCCCACCAGGCTCTCCGTCCCTGGGATTCTCCAGGCAAGAACACTGGAGTGGGTTGCCATTTCCTTCTCCAATGCATGAAAGTGAAAAGTGAAAGTGAAGTCGCTCAGTCGTGTCCGACTCCTAGCGACCCCATGGACTGCAGCCCACCAGGCCCCTCCGTCCATGGGATTCTCCAGGCAAGAGTACTGGAATGGGGTGCCATTGCCTTCTCCAAACAACTTGCAATCCTCCTAAAAAGACAAGTATGTCTCAGGGATGCTATACTAAAGGCTTACATAGCTTATAAGGTCTTTGGGAGCAACCCGGAAGGAATGGATTTCCCAAAAGGAAGATAATCTCTAAGAAAAACAACTGAAAAGAAAAGAATCTACCCCTGTAGACTCTCATCCCACCCTCTCTGTCCCCCATTTGCCCAGGACAGCAGGCACACAAATGACATCTGCAAAGCTTGTTAACTTAGCAAAATAAATAGACTGCAGGCGGGTCATGGCAACGTGCCTGCCCTCATTTCCAAAATCTCCAGAGGCAAATAGGAAATTAGAGTCAACTGGAAAAGGATTGTTTTCCAAAGAATTCCCATGATGAAAAAAAATCTGGATAGTACTGGATCCTGAAATTGAGTCACAGAAGGCCTGAGTCTCTGTATTCTACATATGTAAAATGTGTGTGATTTTTTGGTAAGAGAAACATAAAAGCTAAATAAGAAAAATTTTGAGTGAATCAGAAATCAAGAAATGTTCACTTTTTCACCTACTTTCTAACGTTTTTTCATTGAATAGACCAGAAAATGAATTGGAAGGTAGCTAATTGATAACCATGTAACCCCCTTCACGATAGTCACCAAAATCCAAAACACCTTTGGACTTTAGATACTTATGTATAGTAAACTATAAATCATGAAGTAATCCTATAAAAATTGTTCCCATAACAAATCAGCTTACATAAAATGTGTTGAATATCATGTATATTCCTTATGAGACAATTTTTCCCACAATATCTAATGGTATGAGTTGAACAGAGTACAGAAATTCAAACAGTTGTGCACAGGCCACAAATCAAAAAAGCTACGTGGTTTGAAATTCAATTTTGCTTTCCAATTAATATAAATAACCTCAGTGCAACTGCTAAATGCCCTTCCACACTCCACCTCCCTACAGTCCATTACACTGGCCTGCTATCTCTTCCTGAAATATGCATCTCACTCTCATTCTTCCTCAGGGCCTTGAATTTGTTGTTCCTTTTGCCATAAACTGCCCTCCCCTGGATCTTCATATGGCTGGCTCCTTCTCCTCATCCAGGTATCTGCTTAGATTTACCACTCCAGTAAAGCCTTCTTCACCTAAATTCCTTAAATTAGATTCCCTTCCATCATTCTCCATTAAATAATCCTATTTCTTTCCTTCTTAGAAATTACCACAGTCTGAAATTACATTTTTTACTCTTTTATTATTTGAAACTTATTCCTAAGAACAAAAAGTTTGTCTGTCTTGTCCATGACTGCATCATCAGTGTTTAGAATAGTGCCCAACGCACAGCAGATTCTAAATGTAGATTTTCTGAATGAATGAATAAAATGATCCTATGGTTTTTCCTGTGGTCATGTATGGATGTGAGAGTTGGACTGTGAAGAAAGCTGAGCGCCGAAGAATTGATGCTTTTGAACTGTGGTGTTGGAGAAGACTCTTGAGAGTCCCTTGGACTGCAAGGAGGTCCAACCAGTCCATTCTGAAGGAGATCAGCCCTGGGATTTCTTTGGAGGGAATGATGCTGAAGCTGAAACTCCAGTACTTTGGCCACCTCATGCAAAGAGTTGACTCACTGAAAAAGACCCTGATGCTGGGAGGGATTGGGGGCAGAAGGAGAAGGGGACGACAGAGGATGAGATGTCTGGATGGCATCACTGACTCGATGGCCGTGAGTCTGAGTGAACTCCGGGAGTTGTTGATGGACAGGGAGGCCTGGTGTGCTGCGATTCATGGGGTCGCAAAGAGTTGGACACGACTGAGTGACTGATCTGATCTGATCTAATTGTAAAAAAAATTTAACTAATTTTTTAAAAAATACTTATAGTCAGGAGTCAACATAAAACTGCAATCTATTGCTTTTAATATAGCTTATTTTCTAAAAAAGTGATTTACACTAACCACAGAATAAATATATATAATATAGTTTTCAGATTCAGCATTAACTTCTTATTAAGCAGGCTGTGACTAGACACACTCATGTACCTATTATCATTAAGTATTTACAACCAGCAAATTAAGTTTAATTTTGCAGGTAATGGACCTAAGGCTTAGAAAATTGACTTGCCCAAATTTAGATATGTGCTGGGTTGGTAAACTAGTGCATGGTAGGTACTCCCTTGACTGAGTGGATAAGCCAGGATGTGAACCTTGATCATTTCACTCCAAGTCCCATCTTACTATAGTTTCAATGGTGACCTATTACACTTTCAAAATCTCTGAACTATGAGCCAGACAGTAAATATCATAAATTCCAAGTATTTACCTCTGTGTTCTTTATCTAAGTAGAGTACACTTCACTGTTTCCAAACATGTAGAACCTAGGCTCCTAAACACAGATACATTAAATGATCAGAATCTCATTTCTGTAGTCTTGTGGACTAACTAGCCAAAAACAGTTTTATGCCTATGTCACAGTTGCTGCTGCTGCTGCTAAGTCGCTTCAGTCGTGTTCGACTCTGTGCGACCCCATAGATGGCAGCCCCGTCCCAGGCTCCCCCGTCCCTGGGATTCTCCAGGCAAGAACACTGGAGTGGGTTGCCATTTCCCTCTCCAATGCAGGAAAGTGAAAAGTGAAAGTGAAGTCGCTCAGTCGTGTCCAACTCCTAGTGACCCCATGGACTGCAGCCTACCAGGCTCCTCTGTCCATGGGATTTTCCAGGCAAGAGTACTGGAGTGGGGTGCCATTAGTTATCAAAAAACAAACAAACAAAAAAAAACCCAATAACAAATAAACAACAACAACAAAAAACCCTGATCTGAAATGCTGGTACAGAAGTCCAGTCATTAATCTTTAAAAGGCAGAACACTGACTCTGAGGCACTACAAAATGTTCAAAGACAAAGCACAATATCTTCATCAACCTGGAAATGAGGACTAATTACACTGCATGCTTTAAATTAGTACACAAAATCAGCCAGACTTAACCACACTATTCTATTAAATAAATAAATTAAAAACTTCCCCATTAATTGTAGATACTTAAAAAGTTTGCCTCTTAACTTTCACTAGCACTGGAAAATAGAAAATACAATTGATGCTAAAATAGCTTGAACATCATATCAAACCAGTCAATCCTAAAGAAAATTAAGCCTGAATATTTATTGGAAGGACTGACACTGAAGCTGAAGTTCCTATACTTTGACCACCTGATGCAAAGTGCCAATTCACTGGAAAAGCCCCTGATGTTGGGAAAGACTGAGGGCAGGAGGTAAAGGAGGCGACAGAGGATGAGACGGCTGGATGGCATCATCAACTCAATGGACATGAGTTTGAACAAACTCCAGGAGATGGTGAAGGACAGGGAACCCTGGCGTGCTGCAATCCATGGGGTCACAAAGAATCAGACATGACTAAGCAACTGAAAAACAACAATAGTGAGTTTAATAAGAATAACCACATAATAGTTAAACATGCCAAGATGGAATGAATTACTTTGGGAAATAAATATCCTAGATATATAATAGATATATAACCGAAGATGTTCCAGCAGATGATAGATTCTCTTTTAGCAGAGCAGCAGTACACAAGATTTTGTTGTTGTTGTTCAGCCACTCAAATATGTCTAACTCATTGGGACCCCACGGACTGCAGCATGCCAGGCTTCCCTGTCCTTTACCATCTCCCAGAACTTGCTCAAACTCACGTCCATTGAGTTGGTGAAGCCATCCAACCATCTCATCCTCTGTCATCCCCTTCTCTTCCTGCCTTCAATCTTTCTCAGCATCAGGGTCTTTTCTACTGAGTTGGCTCTTTGCATCAGGTGGCCAAAATATTGAAGCTTCAGCTACAGCATCAGTCCTTCCAATGAATACTCAGGACTGATTTCCTTTAGGATTGATCTCCTTATAGTCCAAGGGATTCTCAAGAGTCTTCTCCAATACTATAGTTCAAAAGCATCAATCTTCAGCATTCAGTCCTCTTTATGGTCCAATTCTCACATTCCATACATGACTACTGGAAAAACCATAGCTTTGACTATATAAACCTTTGTTGGCAAAGTAATGCCTCTGCTTTTTAATATGCTGTCTAGTTTTGTTCCTGGAGAAGGAAATATCAACCTACTTGAGTACTCTTGCCTGAAAAATCCTGTGGATGGAGGAACCTGGTAGGCTACAGTCCATGGGGGTCACAAAGAGTCAGACACAACTGAGAGACTATACTTGTCTTCCAAGGAGTAAGCATCTTTTAATTTCATGGCTGCAGTCATGATCTGCAGTGATTTTGCAGCCCAAGAAAATAAAGTCTGTCACTGTTTCCATTGTTTCCCCATCTATTTGCCATGAAATGATAGGGCTGTTTGCCATGATCTTCATGTTCTGAATGCTGAGTTTTAAGCCAGCTTTTTCAGTCTCCTCTTTCACCTTCATTAAGAGGCTCTTTAGTTCCTCTTCACTTTCTGCCATGAGGGTAATGTCATCTGCATAACTACACAAGATTTAAAACTGAGGAAAGTCACTGCCCTGGATTACCACCAAAATTTGAATTCTCTGATTCTGTGGTATTCTTTTTTCTTTTTTAAATTATGAAAGTATGATAACACACTTATAGGAGACTTGGAAAATATAAAACAAAGTTACATATAGTTCCACTATGTGTGCATGTGTGTGCTTAGTCGCTCAATCATGTCCAGACTTTTTTCGACCTCATAGACTGTTACCCACCAGGCTCTTCTGCCCATGGATTTTCCAGGCAAGAATACAGGAGTGGGTAGCCATTTCCTCTTCCAGGGGATCTTCCTGACCCAGGGATTGAACCCAGGTCTCCAGTGTTGCAGTTGGATTATTTGTTGTCTAACTCACCAGGAAAGCCCACTATATATTATTTTTAAGTAGATAAATTCAGATTTTTAGTTAGAATTTCAATAACAAATTCTCAAAAATTAATAGAAAAATAGAATGATATCAGTTCAGTTCAACCACTCAGTCGTGTCCAACTCTTTGCACCCCATGAATCGCAGCACACCTGGCCTTCCTGTCCATCACCAACTCCCAGAGTTCACTCAGACTCACATCCATCGAGTCAGTGATGCCATCCAGCCATCTTATCCTCTGTCGGCCCCTTCTCCTCCTGCCCCCAATCCCTCCCAGCATCAGAGTCTTTTCCAATGAGTCAACTCTTCACATGAGGTGGCCTAAGTACTGGAGTTTCAGCTTCAGCATCATTCCTTCCAAAGAAATCCCAGGGTTGATCTCCTTCAGAATGGACCGGTTGGATCTCCTTGCAGTCCAAGGGACTCTCAAGAGTCTTCTCCAACACCACAGTTCAAAAGCATCAGTTCTTCGGCACTCAGCTTTCTTCACAGTCCAACTCTCACATCCATACATGACCACTGGAAAAACCATAGCCTTGACTAGACGGACCTTTGTTGGCAAAGTAATATCTCTGCTTTTCAATATGCTATCTAGGTTGTATAGTAGACCTTAAAAGCACTATGAACCAATTCAACGTAATTAAGATTTATAAAATTTTCACACATCACCAGGATACAAATTCTATTCAAGTTCCCATAGACTATAAATCAGGAGTCATTGAAACATATCCAGGGACATATAACAAAGTGTAATAATTTCATTGTCTAAAGGTACTGAAAACATACAGAGTCTGTTCTCTTATCACAGTAGAATTATGTTAGAAATCAATATCAAAAGATATTTAAAAATAACCCCCAAAAATGTTTTCAAGTGCAATGTGACATTTACCAAGAGAGATATTTGACTTAGCCATTGAAAGCTTCAGTAAAGTTAGAAGCCTGAAAAAATAGAGGGTGATTGCAGAGAAAAAAAGCATTTAAATGAGAAATTAACATCAAAATGAGATATTAATATCAAAGATACTTTAAAAATTCCATGTATTTGGAGACTAAATGTCCATTTAAAAATGATGGTTGTATCCAAGAAGCTATAATGAGGAAAATTAGAAAATATTTGTAACAGAATAAAAATGAAAAGAGAAAATAGCAGAATTTGTTGCATTCAGCTGAAATTGCTCAATGCAACTGAATATAATGTGGAATCTTGAATAAGGTATGCAAACAAATAATGGACACTAGCATAAAATGTGAAATGTGAACGAAATCTGCACTTTAGTTAATACTGTATCACATGTTAATTTCCTGATTTTTGTTTACAACATAGTATTTATTTCTTTATATTCTCAGAATTGGATTAGAAGTTTCAGGCTTCATTAAAAAAAAATTACTGAATAGAATGCTAGATTTCTAATTTATATTCACTCAAAACTTGGATATAGTTCCAGTTATACTGGCATCTAGTATTACTGCTAAAAGTCTAGAAAGCTTATTATTTCTGTGGTATTTTTCACCTTAGCCTTCTAGGAAGATTAACTGAAAACCATCATTTTAAAAATAAGGATAATAGAAAGCATCTAATGTACATGAAAAGTGTTCTCATTTCTGAAAACAACCATCAGAAACCTTCTTTCCCATGGCAGAGTGGCATCAAGAAAAAGAAGTTTCCTTATAAATATGGGCAAGGACAGAAAACAGAGAAACATGGCTGAATTACAAAATTATTCTTAATAGGATGGCATGGATTTTCAAAAAAGTACATTAACACTTACATTTTTGTCTAAAAAAATAAGGGCAATGTTGAGATTCTCTAAAATTTATAACTCCTTATTCTATCGAAGTGTTATTGTAACTTGAAAGGACCCATATATTATTTAGTCTAAGTCCTTCTCAGGAAACTGAGGCATAGATTGGCCAAGTGATTTTCCCAACTTTCAATTGCATGTTATCTGCATCCAGCAGATATATATAATAATCACAACTATTCTTTTGTCAGACAGATTTTTTTCTTAAGATGGTTAACAAATTCTCACTGATACTTATTTTAATTCAACCAGAACTTAGTTTAAGCAGTAAAAAGTAGAAATCTGCAAGGAGGAGTTTCTTTTCATCAAGTGGCTTCTGGGGAGGGGGAGGGGGAGGAACAAAACATTTCAGACTCTTTGTTTTATAATATAGGCATGAATCCAAGCAAACCCTAAGAACTATTTCTAATAGAGCCCAATAAAAGAAATATAAGACTAGCAGTTCATTGCAATAGAATGAAAATTATTTATCAGGCAGTACTAAACCCATTAACAATCATAATTTCATTAAAATCTCTTAAGTACCCTGTAAGATAAAGAAACTAAAGTTTTTAGAGTTTAAATAGCATAGGCTAGGCTAGCAATATGTTTTCCCATAATAAAAACACAAAAGATTTTCCTAATATACTTCCCAGCACTTATTTAATTTTTCTGTTGGACAAGTTGGCACATCTGTATCCTACTAAAGCCTGATGACTTCATTTTCCGGAAGCAAAAATACAAATATCCTCTTAGATAGCCAGAAAGTCTAAAAATTTGTCTTCTAAGTATTAACAAGTTCAGTGTGGACATCTACCTTTCTTCTCCCCCTGTGGAAAAAAACAGTTCCACTGCCAAATCAGATGATTTCCTTTCCTGGAAGCACATTTAGCATATTACAACAATCTGAAATAGTTTAAATAATACGTTTTGCATGTGCACATGTGTGCCAAGCCTCTTCAGTCATGTCTGCCTCTTTGTGACCCCAAGGACTGTAGCCCACCAGGCTCCTCTGCCCATGGGATTCTCCAGGCAAGAATACTGAAGTGTGTTGCCATGCCCTCCTCCAGGGGATCTTCCCAACCCAGGGATGGAACCTGCATTTCCAGTGAGTTCTGCGCTGCAGAATGTATTCTTTAGTGCTGAGCCACTAGGGAAGCCCAAATAACACCTTTTATGTTAAACAAAATAATTTTTCAACAGAAACAATGGTCCTTAACACAGACATTCCATAAACAGGCCAGTAGTTAAATTTAGCTCAAGTTCCATGATTTTTTTTTTATAAGAGAAGAACAATTCACCATACAACCTTTCTTATTTTACTAAATTCCTCACAGCAATTATCAAAATTCATACTCAGAACAGGTTCAGAACTCTGTCCAATGCCAAGCCCAAGTTAACACCAGGAGGCTCATTCAATTGGCAGCGCCAGAAAATTAGTCCAGGTTATAAACAATAATCAACAGAGAAACTGTTCCTTCACTGACATTTACCACTCAATAAATGTCATAAACATATCACTCTGTGTTTGACTGCCACTTGATGACATATGGAGCCATAATGACAACTGCCTTTGCTTGCTAACAGAAGCTGTAGAAGAAAGACAAGGTGAATCATCATTGAAGGGATATTTCAAGAAGTCTCAATAAATGCAATTCCTATGAAATAATATCCCTGAAGAATTTTATGAGTGCCTTGAATATTTAATACATGTTCATAATAATATTTATAACTTATTTTTGTTATTTTCATGATTATTTGAATGATTATTTTCATGATTATTTGAAATCATGATTTCAAATATTTCATGATTAAATTCATGTCTTTATAAATAAAAGGAAGAATGGAAACTGACTTTACATTATTTGTTTTGTTTAATCACTCACTCATGTCTGACTCTTTGCAACCCCATGAACTGTAGCCCATCAGACTTGTCTCTCCATGGGATTTTCCAGGTGAGACTACTGGAGTGGGTTGCCATTTCCTTCTTCAGGGGATCTTCCTGATATGGGGATTGAACCTGCGGCTCCTTCATTGCAGGCAGATTTTTTACCCACTGAGCCGTCGGGGAAGCCCTATGTCACATCATTGGGCAACAGTAAATAAGGGCCACCTTGTGACAACTGATCAGAGATAAATTAAATCTGAGATTGCCAATCAATAAAATACTTAAACTAACTTTCCTTGGGCTCAAGTTCTTCTTGGTTTTATCACATAAAACACTATGACCTCTTTAACATTACCCTGTTACCTGATTGATTTTGATTCCTGCCTTGAATAAATATACAAGCTGACAATCACACATACACATACACACACACACACACACAAATGACTGGAGTGTTTTCAGACTGCTTACGGGAACCTATTGCCCCCAAAGCCCAATACAACCTGAAAACCATCACCAAAGGAGAGTATGAGGGCTTTTCTGGAAGGTATGAACCAGGCAGGAAAAAAGAGAAGGAAAGCAGTGAAACGGAGCAGGACCATATGGTCCTTCCCCTCCCCACCCCATGTCCTCTGCCTGCCTTTGTCTGTGGAGAACTTTAAAGAATGAGTAATCAGAGAAATGAGAAATGCTAAACAAAGGAAAACAGTCAGAGAAGACTAAATAACAATAATGTAGTCATTAAGTTTAGTCAAGGACCTTTAGTTCTTTCTCAAGGGCGATAGATAATATTCTCAGCCATATTCTATAGATGCCAAAACACCAGGTGAAATTAACTTTGTGATGACCAGACTGTACCCAGGACACGGGCTGCCACAATTCTGAGAACTGAGCGCAAAGAAACGGAAACAAATGGACCCTGGAACTAAAGATTAACTGTACCTAAGACAATCAAGATGATGCGGGTCAGACCATGGATAACAAGTTTGAAGATGACTGTTAGAGATGACCATGCTGTTTCTGCACATAACCCCCCTCACCCATGTCTATAAAAGCTCTCACACCCTGCTTGTTGGGGTGGGAGTTGGCCTTTGGACAGATGTCCTCCACCCTCCCTTTGCCCCTCCCCTAGATTCAGCCAGCATCTGAAATAAAGCAAACTTTCATTTCCACTAACCTGGCCTGTCTATTGGCTTTTGAGCAGTGAGCAGCCGGATCCACACACTCCTTTCGGTAACAGTAGCTTACAAAACGGTTGGTGATCACCAGCAACTTAAGAATACACATTAAAACTCAGAAAACAACATTTTCTAAATGCACATACACAACTACTCAAAATGATAGACAGCTGATGTCAGCTCAGTAGCAGGAGAAACCAATATGTTGATCAGGCCAAAGCCAGGAATTAGATGATACTCTACAGAAAACAAGGCATATCTTACCTGTTAAACACAGAAACAAAGAAAATGCTCTAACACTTACACTTGTCTTTTTGTTAGTTTGCAAAACACTGATTGTCTTTTATTTTGCTCAATACATGAAGCATTTTCCTTTGGTTCACTGCAAACTGTAAGCTAAAAATAAAGTTTAAAATATCAATACTTCTTGCTTTCTACAATGTGAATTTAGTGTTTTACAAACTTTTAACATGCACATTAAAATGTCTAAGACCTGAGTAAATATTATTTGATACTGCTTAGGAGACCCCGGTTCAATTCCTGGGTCAGGAAGATCCACTGGAGAAGGGCTAGGCTACCCATTCCAGTATTCTTGGGCTTCCCTGGTGGCTCAGCTGGTAAAGAATCCACCTGCAATGTGGGAGACCTGGGTTGGGAAGATCCCCTGGAGAAGGGAAAGGCTACCCACTCCAGTATTCTGGCCAAGACAATGCCATGGACTACAGTCCATGGAGTCACAAAGTGTTGGACATGTGACTGAGTGACTTTCACTTTCTATGTCAGTTTAAGATATGACTGCACTGTCTAATCCATTTTCATCTTGTTCCCAAAGAGGACGCTTAAAATGGGAGAGTTATTGAAAGGAAAATTTATAAACTTCAAAGTTTTTTTTTTTTACCAGGGAGTGTTGAATTTGGATTATTCAAGTGTAAATTGATGATCTGTAAAAGCTGCACCTGGCTAATGGGAAGGTAAAGATAGAAGGGTTGATCTCAGCTTCTGTAAGTTCCACACTTGCAGGAATCTCTATGGTACCTATTGGCACCCTCAGAACAAGCAGAGGCACTGAATGTCTTCTCTTCAGATTGTCTTCCCAAGAATGTCTATCTCACTACAGCATTGGGTGGTAGAAATAAAGTCTGCTTCCAAAGCTAAGTATAGTTTTCCTTACTGACCTGTGTAAAACGTCTGTGTTCCCTGAACTGTGATTCGGTCTCCACTGTGTTCAAATGTGATGCTTAGCCATCTTTGCATTGCCCTGTAGGAATGGGGGTTTGAGGAGCCCATTCAAGAAAACACTGTCTGGCTACTGCTCTGGTGGCAAATAAAGTCCTTTGTCTTTGCCCTGGGATCTTCTGAGAGCATCCATGAAACTGTAACAGGGTTCTTGGCTTGCAAGCTGGATAAAATATTAGACCCTTCACAGTTTTCAATAACTGTGGTGGACAGGATAGAATGCTGACAAATTCATGGTTTTCTGGAAGAGAAAGAATCAGAGACCTTCAGGGTGATAAGGTTCATGACATTGTACAGGAGACAGGGATCAAGACCATTCCCATGGAAAAGAAATGCAAAAAAGCAAAATGGCTGTCTGGGGAGGCCTTACAAATACCTGTGAAAAGAAGAGAAGTGAAAAGCAAAGGAGAAAAGGAAAGATATAAGCATCTGAATGCAGAGTTCCAAAGAATAGCAAGAAGAGATAAGAAAGCCTTCTTCAGCGATCAATGCAAAGAAATAGAGGAAAACAACAGAATGGGAAAGACTAGGGATCTCTTCAAGAAAATCAGAGATACCAAAGGAATATTTCATGCAAAGATGGGCTTGATAAAGGACAGAAACGGTATGGACCTAACAGAAGCAGAAGATATTAAGAAGAGATGGCAAGAATACACAGAAGAACTGTACAGAAAAGATCTTCACGACCCAGATAATCACAATGGTGTGATCACTGACCTAGAGCCAGACATCCTGGAATGTGAAGTCAAGTGGGCCTTAGAAAGCATCACTATGAACAAAGCTAGTGGAGGTGATGGAATTCCAGTTGAGCTATTCCAAATCCTGAAAGATGATGCTGTGAAAGTGCTGCACTCAATATGCCAGCAAATTTGGAAAACTCAGCAGTGGCCACAGGACTGGAAAAGGTCAGTTTTCATTCCAATCCCAAAGAAAGGCAATGCCAAAGAATGCTCAAACTACCATACAATTGCACTCATCTCACACGCTAGTAAAGTAATGCTCAAAATTCTCCAAGCCAGGCTTCAGCAAAATGTGAACCGTGAACTTCCTGATGTTCAAGCCGGTTTTAGAAAAGGAAGAGGAACCAGAGATCAAATTGCCAACATCTGCTGGATCATGGAAAAAGCAAGAGAGTTCCAGAAAAACATCTATTTCTGCTTTATTGACCATGCCAAAGCCTTTGACTATGTGGACCACAATAAACTGTGGAAAATTCTGAAAGAGATGGGAATACCAGACCACCTGATCTGCCTCTTGACAAATTTGTATGCAGGTCAGGAAGCAACAGTTAGAAGTGGACATGGAACAACAGACTGGTTCCAAATAGGAAAAGGAGTTCGTCAAGGCTGTATATTGTCACCCTGTTTATTTAACTTATATGCAGAGTACATTATGAGAAACGCTGGACTGGAAGAAACACAAGCTGGAATCAAGATTGCCAGGAGAAATATCAATAATCTCAGATATGCAGATGATACCACCCTTATGGCAGAAAGTGAAGAGGAACTAAAAAGCCTCTTGATGAAAGTGAAAGTGGAGAGTGAAAAAGTTGGCTTAAAGCTCAACATTCAGAAAACAAAGATAATGGCATCCAGTCCCATCACTTCATGGGAAATAGATGGGGAAACAGTGGAAACAGTGTCAGACTTTATTTTTCTGGGCTCCAAAATCACTGCAGATGGTGGCTGCAGCCATGAAATTAAAAGACGCTTACTCCTTGGAAGAAAAGTTATGACCAACCTAGATAGCATATTGAAAAGCAGAGACATTACTTTGCCAATAAATGTCCATCTAGTCAAGGCTATGGTTTTTCCTGTGGTCATGTATGGATGTGAGAGTTGGACTGTGAAGAAGGCTGAGCGCCGAAGAATTGATGCTTTTGAACTGTGGTGTTGGAGAAGACTCTTGAGAGTCCCTTGGACTGCAAGGAGATCCAACCAGTCCATTCTGAAGGAGATCAGCCCTGGGATTTGTTTGGAAGGAATGATGCTGAAGCTGAAACTCCAGTACTTTGGCCATCTCATGCGAAGAGTTGACTCATTGGAAAAGACTCTGATGCTGGGAGGGATTGGGGGCAAGAGGAGAAGGGGACGACAGAGGATGAGATGGCTGGATGGCATCACTGACTCGATGGACGTGAGTCTGAGTGAACTCCAGGAGTTGGTGATGGACAGGGAGGCCTGGCATGCTGCAATTCATGGGGTCGCAAAGAGTCGGACATGACTGAGCGACTGATCTGATGCAGCCCTTTGGGTTGAGTCAATGTATCATTTATGGGCTTTCACTGCTGAAGATACTATGGGTATTAACATTTCACTGCAAATTTCATAAAGTCCAGAGGGGATTCACCGGATCAGGGTAAGTTAATGCAGGGAAATGCTAATGGAACATGTAAATCATCCCCAATTCTTTTTTTTTTTTTTTTTTCCTATTTTCTCTCAGATAGTCCAGCAGAAACAACAGACTCTCAGGAGAAAAAGGTGAAATCACAGCCTCGAGGACTTAAAAGCCTGCAGGGATGGCACAAGATACAGTATCTTAAAATAACAGCCAAGTTTGGACACCAGAAAAGGCTAATGGGAGCTGGAGGCTTACAGTAGATGATTGCTAAGTGGCTTCAGTTGTCGATCCTACAGCCTCAGCTGTTTCAAACATTGTGAGTGTACACGCTAAGTTGCTTCAGTTGTGTCTGACTCTCTGTGACTCAATGGACTGTAGCCCACTAGGCTCTTCTGCCCGTGGGAGTCTCCAGACAAGAATACTGGAGTGGGTTGCCATGCTCTCCTCCCGGGAGCTTCCTGACCTAGGCATAGAACCTGCGTCTCTCACAGCTCCTGCATTGGCAGGCGGGTACTTTACCACTAGGGCCACCTGGGAAGCCCATTCCAAACACTAACTGCAACTAAATCCACGTCACTGACTGATGGCACTTGGTATGCTATCTCTCCAACATCTTTTTTTTTCTGTTCCACTGGCATTCAAGGTCCGAGACCAATTTATATTCATATGGCAAAGCCTTTAATATGTTTACAGTGCCTCTTCAATACCTGAATTCCTCTACTATTTGCCATGAAGATTTAGCATGGAGTGGCTTTACTTTCCGATGTTCAAAGTTGTTACTGTATAGATGATACGTGCTATTAGTGAACAAATCAGAAAGTTCAGCCAGCAGGAGTGAATAATGAATTCTGACAAAATTGAGGAACTATCTGGGCAAGTTTCCTCTAGCAGTCAAGGAAAGACAGCTATTTCTTTAGTCTCAAGCATTATAGGAGGCTCAGCACCTTAGTGGACTCTGAGTACTAGAGTATGGTCTTACTTGGACAGTTGACTCAGTCTCCATTATCAGCCAACACACACATCAGTACCCTTAAACTGAGACCCAAATAACAGGCTATGTTGGAAGTTCCTGGCAAGCTGTGGTCCACTGTCTACTTTTGTAGCCCCACAACTTTAATGACTCCTCTGAGATACAGGTCTCTGTGATTGAAACAGGCTGATTCACCCCTGGCAGAGAGGCAGCCTCCACCCAAAATTCCCTGAAGTAAAGCAAAGCTCCAGTGAGGTCCTCAATTCATGGAAGCTTCACCAAATACTGGGGCTTGCTTCACTAACAGTTTAGCTAAACTAAAACCAATGGTGTCAACTAGGATGCTGATGCTGTTGGTCCTCAGTTCCAGCTTCACAGAAATGAAAACAGATGTGTTCTCTCCACTCAGGGGCCAGATCTCAAGGTCATTCACGAAACTCCAGCCAACATGCTCCCTGATGTGTGTGTCTGTGTGTTAGTTGCTCAATTGTGTCCGACTATTTGCAACCCCTTGGGGACTGTAGCCCACCAGGCTCCCCTGTCCATGTAAATTTTCAGGCAAGAACACTGGAGTGGGTTGCCAATCCCTTCTCCGGATGCTTCCTGATAAACCCTGCTATATCCCCTGACTCTTGGGATGTTGTCAATGACCTAAATGTTTGGTCTTCCCCTTGGAATGCTACAGACTGACAAACGAAACACATGCCTCCCTGGAGGCATGAACTGTTCAAATCAGAGCTGCCCATAATAAGGATCTGAGAAGACCAACCGGAATCAAGCTGATTGAGGCTGTACTGTGGCCATTGCTGCCTGTGCTCATCATACCAAACACCGCAGCACATCCATCATCCTGGACTGAGCACAAAGGAAATGACTGCTTCCGACACGGGGCTACCTGAGTATCCTGAGGTGGCTGAGTTCGACATCCCTCTGAGCCAGATCAGAGTCCCTTTTCCCTGTTTGTTTGCTCCTGCATCTATCTAGGCATCCATCTATTGTTTCATCTAGCTTAATCTTTCATTTTTCTTTTTACCTATTAAACAAACATTTATCAACCCCTAGAAATTCAGAAACAATCAGATATACTGTCAAGCCTCCAAGGAGCTCTAACAAGACAGATAGATATATAAGTATGTAATTTATAATACAATGCGCTAATTATAATAATAGATGTAAAGTATAATAGGATCATCTATACCAGACTATGCAATCAAAGGAGGCTTCCTGGAGGATATGACATTGAAATAATTCTCAGGACAAGGAGAAGTTATTAAGAGAAGCAAGAGTGTCTGATAGCAAAAAATGTAGCCGTGAAAGTCATCATGCTCAGAAAGAAAGAGCTTGGGTCTTAGAGCAAGGAAGAAATGAGTTTTTACCTCCATCCTCTAGCTGTGTGAAATGGAACAATATTTACATTTTCTGAATCTCACTTTTGTCATCTAAAATATGGAGATAATGACAACCAGTGCATAAGGTTTCCCTTCTGTCAAGCACCCCAAAGCTGAGTGGGATGCTATGACTCTCCAATACTCCTAACTCATACCAGTTGGTGTCCCATATATACTTCCTAATTCTCAATACCTTGACTGCATTTCTATGCTTCTTTTTATTTTTCTATTCCTACCATTATTCTTTCCACTGGTTATTTCCCATCAATTTGGCTATGACAGAAACAGAAACTCACATACTTCTATACTTCCTTCATTCTTAAAAAAAAAAAAGACCCTGATCACTCTTGCTCCAAAATGAGTAATGTACCCCAGACCTTCTCTTCCCCAGAGTCAATATTCTTTAAAGACATAACAGCAGCAGTAATAGCAACAACTGGAAAAGACCATGATGCTAGGAAAGGCTGAAGGCAGGAGGAGAAGGGGAAGACAGAGGATGAGATGGCTGGATGGCATCACCGATTCAATGGACATGAGTCTGAACAAACTCTGAGGGATTGTGAAGGACAGGGAAGGCTGGAGTGCTGCAGTCCATGGAGCTGCAAAGAGTCAGACACGACTGGTGACTAAACAGTTAACAACAGCAACAATACAATAGAATTATTTAATGAAAAGTTACAATAAGCTAGGTGCTTTGAGGATATTCATACATGTTTCACATTCATTATCTCATGTAAATTAGAACAGAAGTCTATGAAATAGGCTCTATCATCCTTATTTCCTGGATTGAAAAGATGAACCAAGTTCTATGTGAACACAAAGTCTATGCACCTAACCACTGCACTAAATTTCTGAACTACTTCCTTACAATTTACCCTTTAACATTTCAAACTGGTCCCCAGACCAGCTGCAATAGCATTAGCTGGAAACTTGTTAGAAAGAAAAATTCTCGAGATCCACCCTAGATCTACTGAATCAGAAACAACAGGTATAGGGTCCTGCAATCTGTATTTCTTGTGCGACTTTGACACAACCTATTCTGAAAACCACTGATCTAGATGTCAAAGTGGCAAATAATTTCATGTGCTTAAAATAAGCAAAATTAACCAGGTATAGGCAATATTTGGGAAGACATGGATGATCTTCATGGGGAGCTCATGACCTGTCTAATGGGTGCAGTCTCTAGTCATTTTCAGGCATTTCTGTTGCAATGAAGAAACCCAGACCCAGCATTTCCAGATGTTGAGAACTTTCAAGAAAACGTGGAAGTCTGAACTTGGATGTGAAGTATCTTTATTATTTTTTTAATATCGGCAAAAATCATATGTCTTTAAAGTTTCGTTGAGCTACCATGGAATAGACCAAACAAAATACAGATTTAGACACAAGTCTGAATAAGAACAGCAAGTTTGTAGCTTCTGTTTTAATGCCTGAATGCTATTTCTTCCATGAATTCTGCACTGTTCCCTGGTGGCACTAGTGGTAAAGAACCTGCCTACCAGTGCAGGAGATGAAAGAGACTCAGGTTCGATCCCTGCATCAGGAAGATTTCCCTGGCAAAGGAAGTGGTAACCCACTCCAGTATTCTTGCCTGAAGAATCCCATGGACAGAGGAGCCTGGCGGGCTACAGTCCATAGGGTCACAAAGATCTGGACATGACTGAAGCAACTTAGCATGCACAAAACTCACCAAGGACTTCCCAGACCTCACTGTCTTCCATTTTGTCTGGCACATCATACCATTAACTGCTTCTTCCTTCTGGAAACTGTTACCTCTATATTTGAAGCACATCTCTCTCCTAGTTGATACTCTGTATCTTTAATTGTTCCTTCCCTTTCATCTTCTGTCCTCTTTTTAGCCTCCCTGAGCTCAGCTGTTACTCAAAAATTCCTTTCATCTAATTCTTCCTCTATACTCACTTCCAGATGAGTCAAATCTAGAGGACCTTTTTTCCAACTTCTATTCCTACATTTTCAATTGCTTGCCTGTATTCTCTCTAAAAATCACATTGATACCCCAAATCTGTTCAATCTAAATGGAATCATGTTCTCTTCAGAACCCACTTCCACTCCTGAGTACCCCATTTCTGGCAACGCCACTACCCATTTCCTTAAGGACATATTCCACTGTCTTCCACAAAGCCAGTGCTCCCTTAATCCAGCTATATGACACACTCATGCCATGATGCCTTCAGGATATATACTTTCCCTGTACATCTTTAATAATGGTTAGTCTACCCAGTTTGCTTTAAGAACAACTTAGAATATGAACCAAAGGAAAACTTAACATTATTTATAGTTTTATCTTATCTACTCAACTATATTTTAATACCCTTGAAAGCAATGAGTGTACTACTAGCTCCATATCCTTCATGAACACAATAAATATACATAGGTATTTACTGAATTATTTAATTACACAATGTTTACACAGGTTTATTCTTCATTATACAGTATCTTGACAAATATTTACCAACTTTAAACAGATTTATCTTTTTATATATCAGAATGGTTTTCCATTTAAAAGAACTGTATAGTAAATTTCTTTTTTAAATCAGTAAAGTAAATAAAAACTGATCATATTTAGCTGTTTTGTAGATCTATTTGCTTGGTCTATTTATTTTATTTATTGGTTTATACTATTTTGCTCAAACCTGAAATTTTTTTCTGCGAAAATCAGTGTTAATACTGGTGAGCATCATGCACAAAATCTGTGTCCTTTCAAGGACCAAAAGCCTTACAGACTCAAAAAAGTAAGTTAAACCAGTTCAGAGACACCAGGCCTGGGCAGCACTGTCCTGTCTTATCCTCTATGCATGTGAACCACGCAGATTAGCCTGAGACATATCACACTTGGGCTCTGGAAGAGCCCAATCCTATTTAATATTTTCTAGCCTTTGTATATATAAGGCGTCTAATTTTACTTCCCTTTGCAATATCCTCTTCAGATATAAGCAGCACCACAATCTACGGAAGTGTGTGGCTGAATATCCTTCAGGTCATAGGAAACATCACGCTGCTGCCTCACAGAATCTCCCTCAGCGCTGCTAACAACTGATGAATTTAAACTAAGTTATTTTCTTTTGCTGGAGAATAGTGAACTCCACTGTGATTGCCCTGAAGCTAAAAGCCTTACAGTTCCTTAAAAGGTGGCCAGGAAGAAACAAAACTAAGTAGTACCTAGCTCAAGAGACTAAATACTCAGTTTTCAAAAAAAAAAAAAAGGTCCTCAATCTTTTTGTTGATTCTACAAACATATTTTAAAGTTTATTACATACAAGGTATTGAATTAGATGCTATGAGAAAAGCACAAAGAGGTGGTTCATAAACAAAAAAATTAATATAAGAAAGGAAGTGCGATATATACAAAAATCATTGTAAATCAGGTAGAAGACTTTGCATATCAAAAAAGAAATACAGATAGTGTTCTGGAAATTCAAAACAGGTTCAGTTCGACGAATATTTAAATAATGTTTACTATGCCAGACCTTTAAGAAACAGAGTGAAGTAGATGAGTCAATTATATAAACTGATAATTTCAATTTAAAGTGTTAGAAACAAGCAAAGGATGCCATGGAAAAATAAGTTGCCAGATAAACAAGACACAGGACATAGGCCAGACATATGCTGGCATGTCCTATGCCAGACACAGGACAATGAAGCAGGATGAGGTAGCTGGAGAACCTAGTGCTGCTAAACCATGAGGCAAGGAGTTGTAAAAAAGAAAATAGAAAAAAGTAAGCAAAGGCGAGTTTAGAAAGGTTTTACACATCAAGCCAAAGAATTTAGATTTTCTCATGGGAAATAAGAAGCCAAAGAAGGGTTGAGGGGAGATATGATAGGGAAGCAGAGGAGTCAAAATGGAGAAATATTTAAAAAATAAAGCTCACACAGACATATTGACCTTATTTATTTACTGCTCTTTTTTTACCCTTAATTTTAAAACATATTTGAGAATTTCAGGCTGATACAATGTTGCAAAAATAGGACAAAGAATACCTTGTTTCCCTCAAACGTGCTTCCAAAATATTAACACTGTAAAAACCAAGAAAATGTCATTGAAACAATATTACAATCTAATACATGGACCTTATTCAACTTTTTTCCTGTTGATGTTGTTAGTTTTTTGTCAAGATCCAATCCAGGATCATTTGTGACATTATTTTTGATGTATTTTTACTTTAATCTGGAACAGTTCAGTCTTTCTTTGTCTATTAAGGCCTTGATATTTTGAAGAGTACTGGGCATTTTGTCAAATGTTCTTAATTTCGGTTTAGCTAATACTTCCTTATGAATAAATTCAGATTATACATATTTCATGAAATTATCCCAGAAGTGATAATGTGTGCTTCTCAGTCTGCCACTTATCCAGAGGCACATGCTGTCAGTTTATCCCACTGACTGGCAGTGTTACTGTTGATCACTTGAGTAAGATGGCTCTGCCAGGTTTCTTCCCGGTAAAGTTACCTTCCCCTGTGTAATTAAGAATCTTGTAGAAGATACTTTGAGCTTAGATAAACATCCTGTGTTTCACTCACATTCATTCATTCATTTTAATATTCACTGATGATTCTTGCTTGAAACAGTTACTACGATGGGAGCTGCCAGTGGTGGTTTTCTAAAAACCTTCATTCCTTCTATACTTGTTAGTTGGCATTCTCCAGTAAAGAAGAGTGTTTTCTTCTCCTTTATTTGTTTATTCATTCATATATATATATATTTTACCAGTATAAATGCATGGATTTTTATTTTACTGTATGGATTATAATCTGTTACTGTATTTAATTACTTTGTTGTTCAAATTGTCCAAAATTTGGCCAATGGGATTCTCTTCAAGTTGGCCCCTGTGTCTTTTGGAATATTGTCATTAAGTTTTGAGCATTTTCTTACTTCCCTGTAGAGCAAGATTTTCCATCACCTTCTACTTTTTTTTCTTTGTCTCAGCCTTGGAATCAGCCATTTCTCCAAGGAGCTCCATTCGATAGAGGCTGCTATTTAGAAGCCAAAATTTGAGGCCCAGTTGTTCTCACTATTACTGAGCACCATTGCTTCTACACCCTCTTAGAAGACACAACAAGAGAAATTTTATAAATTTATGAATGCATGTGTGTACATTCAGAGAGACAGAGAGAGCTCTTACTGATCTTCCTCCTCTGTGTAATATCCACAATATACTTATTTATTAAATCTTGGAAAACCCATAAAGCATCTTTGAAATTGCTACCTCATAGCCTTATAAAAAAACAACAATTAAAAAAAAAAACTAACTAAAGGTTCATCATTGTACCATTGACCTTAGTGAAAACAGCCAAGTTCTGGCTTTCAAAGTTAATTCTTTTCTTTCTCTCCAAGAGGCTTATATCATTCATCTGTAACAATTAGGCTCATTTGCTAGTTAATAGTACATTTTGGTTTTATTTAATCTTATGTGAAATATTAATGAGCTTCTAAAATTCCGAACTATATAAAAAAGTATAATCAGAGTTACTCTCCTTCTACTGTTTTTATTCCAACATAACCATACTTTGACCAATACCAATTATGTCTTTTAAGCAAAACCATTAACATCTGACTTATTCTTCCTATTTTGACTATTACACAAATGAGGAAATATATACATATGTTTTTATTTCTCCTTTTTTACATGAAAAATAGCATTTTATAGATATTCTTTGACACTTTGCTTTTTTTCACTTCTACGATATATCCTAGATATAACTCTATATTCATTCATAATTTTGTTCTTTTCTGTCAAACAACCCCTCTAGGTTGAGAGGGGGAGGGAGATGGGAGGGAGGTTCAAGAGGGAGTGGATGTATGTATACCTATGACTGATTCAGGCTGATGTTTGACAGAAAACAACAAAATTCTGTAAAGCAATTGTCCTTCAACTAAAAAAGAAATAAATTTAAAAAAAAGTTTCTCATTTTTTGACACCCGCATTGCAGTCAGACTTTTTACAGTTTTACAATGACAAAAATGTCTGTTTGCAGTCATAGTGTAATACCTAGTACTGGATAAGACTAATTGCCATAAACAACTGTAAAACTGGACAAAATATATGAAGCAACACCTCAGATTCTGGACAATATGCAATACAGGACTGTGATTCCCTAGGCAAACAGAAACTTAGAGGTGAGCCACACAATTTCTCTTTCTTCTTGGAGTTACTCTCTGATCTGAGAAGGTAGTAGACGACAAGTAATGAACAGAGCCCACTCTGGGCTGAAATTCAGAGCTGTTAAAGGAGAAATCTCAGAAGGTGCTCCAGAATTTGTGTAGGGTTTCCATTCATTCTTTCTAATTTTTGTTTTAATTGTTGTAAAAGTCACTTAAAAGAAAACATGACTATTTTAACCATATTTAACTCACAGCTCAGTGGCACTAAGTGCGTTCACATTGCTGTGCAACTCTCACCATCGTCCATCTCCCAGACTTTTCACCTCCCTAAACTGAAACTGTCCCCGTTAAACATTAACTCCCGTCCCCTCTTGTGCCCCATCCCCTGGGCCCTGTTATCTAACAATGTACTTTCTAGACTCTAGGAATTTGTCTATTCTAGGTATCTTGTATAAGTGGTATCAAATAGTATTTGTCAGCATCTATGTACAATGGAATGCATTTTCCCTTAAGTCTTTGACTTACTAAAATGAGTCCCATGCAGGAGAAAGAGAAAGAGAGAGCTTGCTGTACACCTGAAACTAACAGAATGTTATTAATCAAATATAGTTCAGTATAAAATAGAAAAATGTTTAAATGGAAAATAACTGTGGAAAAAATAAATAACTTTTTAAAAGCCTTGAAAGGAACATGCTCACTTGTCAGTAAATTAACTGCCTGCCAGAACTAAAATCCAACACTATTTAAAGGAGGATAACAAAATCCAAACCGTCAGAATGAAGAGTGCACAGTATGCTGTGTGCAATCAAAATGTACGAGTTATGTAAGAAGAAAAAACACGTGACCTATAACCAAGAGGCAAAAGCCAAATCAACACAAAAAGTTCCAAATGTGTCAAAATATTAGAATTGACTAAAGAAGATTTTTTACACACTGATAACAAATATGTTCAAGAATTTTTCATAAGCTAAATACAATGAGTGAAACAGCTGGGAGAAAGTTAACAAAAGAAACTTTAAAAAAGACAAACAGAAACTCAAAATATTAAAAAAAAACAATATAAAATACTGAAAAAAAATGTTGAATGGGGTTAACAGGAGATACTACAAAAGAAAATATCCATGAATTTGAAGATATAAATGTAATTGAAATTTCAGAACAAGAGTAAAGAAAGATTAGGGGAGAAAAATATTTAAAGAACTACTGGCTAGATTCCATATACATGCAATAGAATACGATATTTCTCTTTCTCTTTCTGACTTACTTTACTTTGTATAATAGGTTCTAGGTTCATCCACCTCATTAGAACTGACTCAAATGTGTTCTTTTTTATGGCCAAGTAATATGATACTGAAGAATTTATGTACAGAGCAGCAGTGGAGAAACAGACATAGAGAATAGACTTACGGACATGGGGAGAGGGGAGGAGAGGGTGAGATGTATGGAGAGAGTAACATGGAAACTTACATTACCATATGTAAAATAGATAGCCAACGGGAATTTGCTGTGTGGCTCAGGAAACTCAAACAGGGGCTCTGTACCAACCTAGAGGGGTGGGGTGGGGAGGGAGATGGGAAGGAGGTTCAAAAGGGAGGGGGTATATGTATACCTGTGGCTGAGTCATGTTGATGTTTGACAGAAAACAGCAAAATTCTGTAGAGCAATTATCCTTCAATAAAAAATAAATAAATTTTTTAAAAAAGGAATAGTGCCTAATTTTTTTCCAAATATGATGAAAAATATAAACCCAGATACCCAACTGTCTCAACAAACCCCACATAAGATAAATACAATGAAAGCTATACTGAGGCACATCATAGTCACATTAATGGAAACCAAAAATGAATTTTAAAATCATAAAAGCAATCAATAAAATAAACACATTTCATAATGATGAACAGTAAGCAATACAGAATACAATGAAACAATACTGTTAAGGAATTGAAATAAAAGAAAAAATCCTCATATTCTGCAATTCTATATACAACAAAAATAGTATTCTCAATATGGAAGCATAGTAAAGTCATTTGCTCATAAGAAAATTTGAGCAAACTCATGAGCAAAAGACCTTAACACAAGAAATATTAAAGAAAATTCTTTAAACTGAAAAAAGATGATATAAGATGGACCTTCAGATCTACACTAGACAATGAAGAATGCCAGTCATAATAAACATGCAGATAATTTGTCCTTAATGTCTTACTTTCTTTAAACTTTTTAAAAACAAAATAGCAACAATGTATGTGTGGGTTTACAGTATGTGTAGAAGTAAAATGCATGGCAATATTGGCACAAAGAACAGACAGTGATAAACGGAAGTTACACGGCTGTAATCACCTTACATTGCATGCGAAGTGGCAACATATTAACTCATAATAGTATGTGTGATCAATTAAGGATTCCATATTTTAAATACTTAGGTCAACCACCTATTGGTGGGTAAACCTAAGAGAGATAAGAGACTAATACAATATTGTAAAGTTTAAAAATAAAATAAAATTTAAAAAAAAAATAATTCCAAAAAATGTTCAATTTATTCAAAAGAAGACAAGAAAGGAAAAGAAAACACACCATCATCATCATCATCATCAATAGAAACAAAGATGGGCCACGTGGGAAAGTAATTTTTATTACAGAATTTCTGACCTTATTCTATCACTAACAAGAATAAAGGAAAATATTAATGACTGAGACCTAGTTTAGACTTAAAATCTAAAAATGATTGCTTCATCGGAATTTTTAAATTTGTTTATTCAATTGATATATATTGACCACCTACTCTGCCAATCATAAGAAAATCACTGTTCAGTAAATCAGGGTCACAATGCTTAAAAAGGTCACTTTCTTTCCTTGCAGACTACCTAATTGAGAAGACAGACACTAAACAACTGGCTACAGAATTCAGAGCTAGAAAATGAGAATAATTCTTCTGGGACAAGAGAAGTATCAGGAGACTAACAAAATGTCTTATTAAAGCATGCGTAGAACATTTAACAAAATATCCCAAATAATGGTCTTTAGTTATCACATATTATTATCACACACACAAAAAATAATTCAAAGCAGTGTTAGCAAAAGCTTGAGGGAGAGGTTCTATTCTTCACAGTGAGTTGGAATATAAAGTGGCAGAATAACTCTGGAAAGTGATTGGAAATATCTAAAAAAGTTTTGGAAATACAGGTAATCAAGATGGTGTGATCACTCACCTAAAGCCAAACATCCTGGAATGTGAAGTCAAGTGGGCCTTAGGAAGCATCACTATGTACAAAGCTAGTGGAGGTGATGGAATTCCAGTTGAGCTATTTCAATCCTAAAAGATGATGCTGTGAAAGTGCTGCACTCAATATGCCAGCAAATTTGGAAAACTCAGCAGTGGCCACAGGACTGGAAAAGGTCAGTTTTCATTCCAATCCCAAAGAAAGGCAATGCCAAAGAATGCTCAAACCACCACACAATTGCACTCATCTCACACGCTAGTAAATAATGCTCAAAATTTTCCAAGCCAGGCAGGCTTCAGCAATACATGAACCATGAACTTCCAGATGTACAAGCTGGTTTTAGAAAAGGCAGAGGAACCAGAGACCAAATTGCCAACATCCACTGGATCATGGAAAAAGCAAGAGAGTTCCAGAAAAACATCTATTTCTGCTTTATTGACTATGCCAAAGCCTTTGATTATGTGGATCACAATAAACTCTGGAAAATTCTGAAAGAGATGGGAATACCAGACCACCTGACCTGCCTCTTGAGAAACCTATATGCAGGTCAGGAAGCAACAGTTAGAACTGGACATGGAACAACAGACTGGTTCCAAATAGGAAAAGGAGTACATCAAGGCTGTATATGTCACCCTGCTTATTTAACTTATATGCAGAGCACATCATGAGAAATGCTGGAAGAAGCACAAGCTGGAATCAAGATTGCCAGGAGAAATATCAATAACCTCAGATATGCAGATGACACCACCCTTATGGCAGAAAGTGAAGAAGAACTAAAGAGCCTCTTGATGAAAGTGAAAGAGGAGAGTGAAAAAGTTGGCTTAAAGCTCAACATTCAGAAAACTAAGACAATGGCATCCTGTCCCATCACTTCATGATAAATAGATGGGGAAACAGTGGCTGACTTTATTTCTTTGGGCTCCAAAATCACTGCAGCTGGTGACTGCGCCATGAAATTAAAAAAACACTCCTTGGAAGGAAAGTTATGACCAACCTAGACAGCATATTAGAAAGCAGAGACATTACTTTGTCAACAAAGGTCCATCTAGTCAAGGCTATATGGTTTTTCCAGTGGTTATGTATGGATGTGAGGGCTGGACTGTGAAGAAAGCTGAGCACAGAAGAATTATGATTTTGAACTGTGGTGTTGGAGAAGACTCTTGAGAGTCCCTTGGACTGCAAGGAGATCCAACCAGTCCATCCTAAAGGAGATCAGTCCTGGGTGTTCATTGGGAGGACTGATGTTGAAGCTGAAACTCCAATACTTTGGCTACCTGATGCGAAGAGCTGACTCATTTGAAAAGACCCTGATGCTGGTAAAGATTGAAGCCAGGAGGAGAAGGCGACGACAGAGGATGAGATGGTTGGATGGCATCATCGACTAAATGGACATGAGTTTGGGTAAACTCCAGGGTTGGTGATGGACAGGGAGGCCTGGCATGCTGCAGTTCATGGGGTCACAAAGAGTCGGACACAACTGAGCAACTGAATTGAACTGAACTGACTCATAAGTTCACTTATAGAAATATCAATATATCCTAAAGAAGTAATTAGATATGTACATTATATATATATATATATATATATATATATATATATATGAGATTGTTCATTACAATTTTATTAATCATGGTAAAATAATCTATACATCCCTAAATACTGAAAAGACATAATAAATAATAGTTGTGCTTCCTGTCAAGATGACCTAGTGATTGTATATTTTCAACATACATTCACTGTTCTAAATATCCAGGATTAATAGCTACTAAAACAAAAGGAATAGGATCTGAAACAATATAAACACCTTTGTGGATCAGAAATGAAAAAAATAGTCAATGCAGTAAAAAGATCTCAAAGATTACCTTGTCACTAGCAATTGAGTCAACCCGAATGCTGGCTCTAAATTTCAATTTTTAAAGCCTTTGTATTAAAACACAGAGAGAAATACAATATAGTTTTAAGACCTGATTCTGAACTGGAAGCCCAAGAAGCCATAGCAGGGACAACCACAAAACTCCATGCAAGATTTACTTTACATGAATTTGTATTGGTGAAAATAAATAAACAAATCAACAAATGAGGGAGAAGGGAAAGCTATTCCTTGTAGGAAAATGCCAAATAAGATAGTGTAGAAGAATTGAAAAAATAAGAAAATCAGTAACTGTCAACTTCCATAGGAATAATTGTTTCAAGAAAGAACGATCACTGATTGCCAATTTAGTGAATAGAAGTGGGTAAAACAGGATATTTATTCAAAATCAAAGTATCTCCTACCAGATTCTAACTACTCACTCAGGAAAAATAGTAAGTTTATACTGAAGAATCTAAAAGCTACTTTAATCAAGTGAACGAAGTTAGCATGGCCAGTGGTTGGACAAATAAATATTTTATACACCTGAAAGATACTGAGACAGACATAATCTTTTGTAGTTCTTCTGCCAGAAATGCATAATCTGAATCAAAGAGTAAGGAAACACCAGAAGAACCCAAATTAAAAACTGTTTTATAAAATTAATGTTCTCTGATAGAAAATCTCTTAAAGAACTGGCCAAGATAAAAATAAATATCCACTCAGACATATGGCAGTAAAACTGAAAATTATTAAAGATAAAGAGAAAATCTTAAGAGTTACGAGAGAAAAAGCTGGATAACTATAGGAAAAAAAAAATGATAAGCAGAGTTTCCTCAGCTGAAGCCAAAAGACAACAGAATATATGTTCACAGTGTCAAGAGAAAGCAAGTACTAAACTATAAGTTGATATATAGTTAAATTGTCATGCAAAAGTGGGGATACTGGCACACAAATGTTAAGATAATTAATAATCAATTACTTTACAAAAAAAGTATTAAAGGATGTAGTTAAGCAAGAAGAGTGAACTCAGAAATTAATACAGTTTATCATGAATTTAATAAGCCATTGATCTTAAATAAAAAAATATTTTTTATGTTCAAATAAGGGTAGAAAATTGGGAGAATGGAGTGTTCAATAAGTTAAAGTACATTAAGGTCCTTGTCATTTTTCAGAGAGAATCATACTTACTAACTTGATATTTCTTAGAGTAATTTATATGTATATGTCAAAAAGATAACCAATAAAAAATAGAAATACAATCAAGTTTCCAAAACAGCAGAGGAAAAGATAAAAAGCAAATACATAAGCATTTTCAGTACAAAAGGAGATACAAATGAAAGATAAGAGAGAAAAAGGATTGTCAATGAATAAAAAATTATGTCCCCAAATGGCAGGATATGTTTAAATATGTTGGGACCTACAATAAATGCAAATAAACTAAGTTTACCTATTTAAAATAGATACCAGACTGGACAAAATAAACATTTAGAATTATAATTAATATTTATTGCCTGCCTTGCCTCTAGATGCTTTATAAGAATTAACTTACTGAATCATCACAGTATAAGTCTAGCAGGTCTTATACTATTATTGCATTCATTTTATAGATCAGGAAATTGAGGTTTGGGAAGTTAAATAAGTTATCTGAGAACGTATAGCTAGTAAAGAGGTGTGGCTGTGTTTTCTACCCAGTCCTACTCCAAAGTCCATATCCTTAAGTGACTGTTCTATTCTTCAGTGAATCAGTATAGTCATATGATAAACTGTTGTATATGTATTAAAGGTTATACTTTATAAACATAAAAAATGTTGGTGGAAATATTTTATGAAAAAAGTATGTTACAAAAGAACATATACTAATGATACTCAAAAGTCTGTTTATACACACTGCTGCTGCTACTGCTGCTAAGTCGCTTCAGTCGTGTCCGACTCTGTGCGACCCCATAGACGACAGCCCACCAGGCTCCCCCATCCCTGGGATTCTCCAGGCAAGAACACTGGAGTGGGTTGCCATTTCCTTCTCCAATGCATGAAAGTGAAAAGTGAAGGTGAAGTCAGTCAGTGGTTTTCTACTCTTAGCGACCCCATGGACTGCAGCCTACCAGGCTCCTCCACCCATGGGATTTTCCAGGCAAGAGTACTGGAGTGGGTTACCATTGCCTATTCCAGTTTATACATACACAAATATTGAGAAAAAAATCCACCAAAATATAATTGTGATTACCTCTGAATACTGTGACAGTTGTTGTTGTTCATTTGCTCAGTCATGTCTGACTCTTTGTGACCCTGTGGACTGTAGCATGCCAGGCCTCCCTGTCTGTCCATCACCATCTCCTGGTGCTTGCTCAAACTCATATCCATTGAGGCAGTGATGCCATCCAACCATCCAATCCTCTGTCATCCCCTTCTCTTCCTGCCTTCAACCTTTCCCAGCATCAGGGTCTTTTCTAATGAGTTGGCTCTTTGCATCAGGTGGCCAAAGTATTGGCACTTCAGTTTCAGCATCAGTCTTTCCAATGCATACTGAGGATTGATTTCCTTTAAGACTGACTGGTTGGATCTCCTTGCAGTCCAAGGAACTCTCAAGAGTCTCTCCAACACCACAGTTCAAAAGTCATCAATTCTTTGGCACTCAGCCTTCTTCACAGTCCAACTCTCACATCCATACATGACTACTGGAGAAACCATAGCTTTGACTAGATGGACCTTTGTTGGCAAAGTGATGTCTCTGCTTTTTAATACACTGTCTAGGTTGGTCATAGCTTTTCTTCCAAGGAGCAAGTGTCTCTTAATTTCACGGCTGCAGTCACTATCCACAGTGATTTTGGAGATCAAGAAAATAAAGTCTGTCACTGTTTCCAATGTTTCCCCATCTACTTGCCATGAAGTGATGGGATCTTAGTTTTTTGAATGTTGAACTTATGTTACTTTCATAGTAGATGATTCATATATATCTATATTTTTCACAATGAGTAATATTGTATGTTATTTTATTAAATCCTTGTTTAATGAGCCTTGTACAGTGCCTGGCACAAAGTACGTGCTTTATTATGTTCAAGAAAAAGAAACAAAACCACAAAGTCCGGTCATTAACTAAGGACAAGGGCAAGTTAGAGTACTGGGGATACTCTGTCACCTGACTATCAACACTCAGATCTTAGGGACAAATAAACTGCATATTTTCTAGAAGATACAGTGCATGCAGGCTAAGTCACTTCAGTCACATCCATCTCTGTGACCCTATGGACTGTAGTCCACCAGGCTCCTCTGTCCATGGCAATTCTCCAGGCAAGAATACTGGCATGGGTTGCCAAGCCGTCCTCCAGGGGATCTTCCTGACCCAGGGATTGAACCCGTATCTCCTGCGTCTCCTGCATTGCAGGTGGATTCTTTACTGCCAAGGCACTGGGGAAGCCCAGAAGATACAGTAGTGCATGGCAAAGACCTGAAATCCTTATAAGCTGCCCTCTCTTGCTACCTTCAGGATCTGATTTCTGGATCCAGTCTAAACTGTGGCTTCAGAAGAAGCCTAAAAATAAAGCCATTAATGGCTTTAGCTGCAGCACTGGAGTAAATTATCAGCACTCAGTAGAACACAGAGCCTAGGAATATTAGATCTGTAGGTATATGCTCATGGTAACCGCCACCTGGAGACTAACTCCCTCCCTTTTTTCTCCATCAGAGAAAAAGCCCCATAGAGGCAAAAGCATTTGTCTAATTTTACACAAAGTTTCATATCAGAACTTACACTGGAATTCATTTTTCCTGTCTCATATACAGAAACTTAGGCCTATCGGGATTGAATTACTTGCCCCAAACTACTCAGCTACAGGATTGTAATTTGGTTTAATTATATTCCAAAGTTTATCTTCTTTCTGAATTATAACCCAATAATTCTTCAATTGTTCAATGGAATATTATTTGATTGATAAATCTGTCAAATACTATTAAATCATTTTATTCACTTAACACCTCTATCTTACTAGCACTAAAGGAGAAATTATTTCTCTTCTTATACTTGTTTTCCCTGTTACAAATATATTTTTTAAATTATTATAATTTGAATATTATTTCTTTAAGAATTTTCCTTGTGATTGCTTTCTTTTTACTTTTATATGACTCTCTAAAAGACCTAATACTTTTAAAAAGCAGGTGCCATGTCATATAACTGCAGTTTTCCTTTTAAAGTTTAATTTTGCTCCTATCCCCTAGTTATTTCTTTGCTGTCAATACCACACACAAATGCATAACAACAGCAGCACTCACAGATTGACAAAAGCCCTTTGCCTGCATGGCTAATGTTATTTTCCTGCTGCCCTGTAGCCTCTGATTAAATATATTTGTATATTTAGGATGTTCTTGTAGCACAGCCATTTTCCTACATGAAAGGGAAATTTCATTGTGGTGGTGACTATTGTTTTTCAGTAGATAGAACAGTTTCTAAATAGCCTTGCTAGGTCAAGGTAAAGACCTAGGTCAGGTAAAGACCTAGGTCAGGTAAAGACCTAGGTAAAAGACTGTAACTGAATGTAACAAGAGGTCAGCTGCCCTTGGAGACTTCTGGGAAATGCCTTTTTCCATTGTGAGTTATGTACATGGTGAGTATCCAGGCAAGGAAACTACTATTTGCCTCCCATATTGTCGTATTTAATTCATCTTTGTGATGTGGAAATGCGTATGTTAAAAAAAAATATGTATTCATCTAATGACTGAGATCAGAAGAGAATTTGCTTTTCAAATACATTCTGTTAGTTGGTTAAAGGTTAAAAAAAAAAAAAAAATTAACATTTCTTTATAACGTCCTAGGACGTATTCGGAGAAGGCAATGGTGACCCACTTCAGTACTCCTGCCTGGAAAATCCCATGGACAGAGGAGCCTGGTAGGCTGCAGTCCATGGGGTCACTAAGTTAGACATGACTGAGCGACTTCACTTTGACTTTTCACTTTCCCGCATTGGAGAAGGAAATGGCAACCCACTCCAGTGTTCTTGCCTGGAGAATTCCAGGGATGGAGGAGCCTGGTGGGCTGCTGTCTATGGGGTTGCACAGAGTCGGACATGACTGAAGCAACTTAGCAGCAGCAGCAGCAGCAGCAGGACCTATTCTGGAGAAGGAAATGGCAACCCATTCCAGTATTCTTCCCTGGAAAAATCCCAAGGACAGAGGAGCCTAGCAGGCTACAGACCATGGGATCTCAAAGAGTTGGACACAACTAAGCATTTGTCAACAGTAGCAGCAGAAACTACTCTAGGTAATCCACCTTTCCAATCTCAATTTATTTCTTCCAAATATCATACAAGGGACCATTGACCCATTTTCACTTGCAGCTCAGAGGGGTCAATTAGCTTATCCAAGGTCACACAGGTAAGAGATGACTAGAATCTGAATGCAAGCCCAAGTCTCCTGTTGTTCTTTAGACTGGAAGCATACTTCTCATCACAATGTAAACATGTTAAAGTAAACAAGTGGAGGGAAAAAAATGCAATGAGAATTACACTGTTTATTCAGTCTACTACACTGCAGTTGCTACGGAAATGTTAAACCAGTTAGCTGTTTGAGGAATGAACCACTTACTCCACAAGTTTTATTTAAGATATACAATCTGCTTATTCTTTTTTTTTTTTAATGGAAAGGCTTTAGAAATCTATCCCTTTTCTAACATAATTATTTGGTGCTGGGTGTGTGTGTGAGACAGACAGAAAGAAAGAAAAAGAGGAGAGGAGAGGACAGAGAGAGAAAAGGATTGACTTACAAGCACAAATGTATTTTAAAAAGGAAAGAAAAAAGGGGGGGATACAAAAGATACTTCAAAGCAAGCGCATCAAGTTACCATGGCAACCTGAGAATGTGGGCTGAAATTTATATGTCTCCATTGTTCCAGCAGAGAGATTCTAAATGACACCCTAGTGGCCTGACAGAGTCGATGCATCTCCCTGAATGCTCTGGCTTATTACTCGAGAGTGCTTTAGGCATTGAGAGGAATAGTTCATAGTAACTTGTCAGTTCCAGCCTCCTCAGTCCCTCTCAAGTGAAGATACTTGTTTCTTCAATCTGGAGACACAGCACTTTCATTTCTGGAGTCAGTCTGGACCAAGCCCGGCAGAATATTATCATTTTCACATTCACCTATGAATGAACATGGTCAAACTGCAGAAGATAGTGAGAGACAGGGAGGCCTGGCATGCTGCAGTCCCTGGGGCTGCAGAGTCTGACATGACTTAGTAACAACAACAATTCACCAGTGACTGAAGATGGCAGACATTTGTCTTATTGTCTTAAGTCCAAGATTCAGTGTGCCTGCAATCAGCTCCGAGCACTCATTTGTTCTCTTAAATCCCTCTTTTTTCCCTGAAAGGATAGAAGTCTGCACTGCTTCCCAGGCAAGTAAGCCAGAGTCCCAACACTGCCATTCAACATTGTCATTATTATTAATACCACCATCAGCCACAGTAGTCTAGTATTAAAAACATTTATTGAAAGTGAGTGAAGTTGCTCAGTCGTGTCTGACTCTTTGCGACCCCATGGAGTGTAGCCTACCAGGCTCCTCTGTCCATGGAATTTTCCAGGCAGTAGTACTGGAGTGGGTTGTCAATTCCTTCTCCAGGGCATCTTCCCAACTCAGGGATAGAATCCAGGTCTCCTGCATTGTAGACAGAAGCTTTACCGTCTGAGCCACTAGGGAAGTCCAAAGTATGTTACATTTATTACCTGTGACACTAATTAGGTGAAAGTGTTAGTTGCTCAGTTGTATACAACTCTTTTCGATCCTTTGGACTATAGCCCACCAGGCTCCTCTGATCGTGGGGATTCTCCAGGCAAGAATACTGGAGTATGTAGCCATTCCCTTCTTCAGGCAATCTTTCAGACCCAGGGATTGAACCTGGGTCTTCTGCATTGCAGGCAGATTCTTTACTGTCTGAGTCACCAAGGAAGAAACCCTAAAGTATGTGTTATCTATAGGTGCTCAATTAATATTTTGATTAATACGTTACATATATATGGAACACTGAGGTTTTAAGAACTTGGGTGACTTTTCCAAGATCTCAAAATAGAGCCAAAAACTGACTCCAGATCCAATGACAATGAGCCTCCCTGGTGGCTCAGATGGTAAAGAATCTGCCTGCAATGCAGGGGACATGAGTTTGATCCCTCGGTTGGAAAGATACCCTGGAGAAGGGAACAACTACCCACTCCAGTATTCTTGCCTGGAGCATTCCATGGACAAAAGAGACAGGTGGGCTACAGTCCACGGGGTCGCAGAGAGTCAAACACGAATGAGCCACTTTCACCAATGACAAAGCCTTTTGCAAGGAGGATTTCTCTTATTACATAAAACATCAGATTATGATTGGGTCCATATTCTAACACAAACACCCTTCAGTTCAGTTCAGTTTAGTTTAGTTGCTCAGTCTTGTCTGACTCTTTGCAACCTCATGAATTGCAGCATGCCAGGCCTCCCTGTCAATCAGCAACTCCTGGAGTTCACTCAAGCTCACATCCATTGAGTCGGTGATGCCATCCAGCCATCTCATCCTCTGTCATCCCCTTCTCCTCCTGCCTTCAATCCCTCCCAGCATCAGAGTCTTTTCCAATGAGTCAACCCTTCGCATGAGGTGGCCAAAGTACTGGAGTTTCAGCCTCAGCATCATTCCTTCCAAAGAAATCCCAGGGCTGATCTCCTTCAGAATGGACTGGTTGGATCTCCTTGCAGTCCAAGGGACTCTCAAGAGTCTTCTCCAACACCACAGTCAAAAGCATCAATTCTTCAGCGCTCAGCTTTCTTCACAGTCCAACTCTTACATCCATACATGACCACTGGAAAAACCATAGCCTTGATTAGATGGACCTTTGTTGGCAAAGTTATGTCTCTGCTTTTCAATATGCTATCTAGGTTGGTCATAACTTTCCTTCCAAGGAGTAAGCGTCTTTTAATTTCATGCCTGCAAACACCCTTACAAAAACATAAAACACTGAATACTATGGCTTCCTGGAGGCTCCTGCTACCATATCCCTCATTTACTGCACTGAGCAGGCTGAGATATCAGGAACAACAATTCCTGTCCAAATTAACTTCAAATTCACCAGGCTCCCTTTACCTCTCAAAATTAGGTTACTGGTTGAGAGAGGAGGCTGCTCCTATACTCATGACATTACTGGAATGTCACTGGTCTCTGCTTCTCATTCTCACTGGCCTCAGTAGAAGGGAATAGGAGAAGAGGCAACAAAGACGTTTTGAGCAGATATTATGATATTATGTGGTGCATATTATTCTAAAGGCCTTTTGAGGCTTCCATGGTAGCTCAGATGGTAAAGAATCTGCCTGCAGTGCAGGAGACCTGCGTTCGATCCCTGCATCAGGAAGATGCCCTGAAGGAGGAAATGGCAACCCACTCCAGCTTCTTACCTGAAGAATCCCATGGACAAAAGAGTCTGGCAGGCTACAGTCCACAGGGTCACAAACCGTCAGACACGACTGAGCAACTAACACTTTTTGAATATAGTCTCTCTGAATTTCTTTCCTAAAGATCTACAGGATAATTATTTTCATTCCTGTTTTGCACTTCTGATAACTAAGAATCAGCAGATAACTACCCAGGGTAACATAGCTAGTAATTATTAAAGTCTAACCAAGTCTCTGACCCTAGTCACTTGCCTTTTTGCCCTTACACTCTGGCATGCTTCCCAACCCAGCCTGTCCAAATTGTAACAATTGAGTTAGAAGGGACCAGAATATCATCAATATTAAGAGATGTAATTAGTTGTTTTCATGAAAGTATCATTAAAAGCAAAAATACAGCAATAAAAATAGAGGAAGCTGTGGGTGTTAGCTAAAAAAATAGAAATAAACATATGTAAAGTCCTATATCCTCAATACCTAATCCAGGACAATAAGACTTTTGATAGAAGAGATTTTTTTTAGAGGCGGGTCAGCATAGATTGGGCTTCCCTGGTGGCTCAGTGGTAAAGAACCTGCCTGCCAAAGCAGGAGATGCTGATTCGATCCCTGGGTCAGGAAGACCCCCTGGAGAAGGAAATGGCAACCCAGTCCAGTATTTTTGCCTGGGAAATCCCATGAAGAGTGGAGCCTGGTGGGCCATAGTCCATGGGCTTGCAAAAGAGTCGGACATAACTTAGCAACTAAAACAAAAATACAGCATATATTAGGGATTGCTACTAAGTCAGGGTTCATTGTTTGTAATAAATGAGCTCACATTTTGTAGTGAGGCAAGGTAGTTACTAAGGGAGTCAGCAATTGCAGTTCTGATGTGACTATTTCTTGAAATGACCAGTTTCCCGGAACTAAGACTGGATGAAATCATGCCTGGAAATAAATTACAACTCCAACGGTCTATTTCCCTCACCCTGCAGGAAAGGTGGGTTCTTTCTTCAGATTAGAATGAAAAAATCACTACCCATCTTCCATGTCACAAAGGTAATAAAATCTGGGCATAAATTAATGCACATAATTAAAATTTTCATATTAACTTGTATTAGAATTTAGGCCACTATTTTCCATATTACACTACTATAATATGAGCTTCTTCAGAGAAAAATAAAAGTAAATTACCAGTTTCCAGTAGAACAAAATGTGAATAGAATAAATTTAACAACTATACTGTTATCCTAGCAACCAAAGTTTAAAAAAAATTGATGTGATAAAAAATGACACAAGAGAACAAATGCATCAAGTTGTTATGGCAACTAGGGAACGTGGGTAGAAATTTATGTATTTAGAATCCAAGAGAATATTCTAAGCAACTAAAATAAACATTTGCTTATTAAAATATCCTCCAAATAGTACTTATCTATAAGCATTAAAGTGTTTTCATTATTTTGCCTGCTTTTTCTTTTATTTCCAATGGGTGATTTTAAATTGGGAGCATCTGTATTTTCAGTTCAGCTTGCTTTTTGGCATGGATACACCAAGATGCAATTTAGTTTGCAGGAAATGGTGCAAAAGCCAATTTCAAAATAACATCCTCAATCATGTTTAGGTTTCTTTTATTCTTTTAATCTTCTTTTAACAAAATGTCTATTTGCTTTTTATTCTTAAAGAAGTTCTCCCTTACTTGATGAATCAAATTTATTATGTTCTTTTTACCTCGTTTTGGAGGTTGGCAGGGTGTGAGTTGAAGCATATGATAAATTTGGGTATTTAGAAAGTCTGATATTATAAGCGTGCCTCTGTGTGCACGGGCACACACACACACACCACTTTTAGCAGCATAACTAGGTACTTGGAGCTGCTTTCTAGTGGCGGGCTTCAATTTTCCTCATCACTCTTCTTATGCTTATGTTGAGTATCTCACTGTGGTCTGGGAAGGTGAGCTTTCTCATGACTCCATGCATTTTTGTAATAATTTTTCCCACCGCCACTCACACTTTTCCCTTGTTACTTCTTTCTACTTGGTTGGTTCTTAACCATCTTTCTTTTGTGTGTGTGTGTGTGTGTGTGTGTGTGTTTTCTTTTTTTTTTAAATTTTATTTTATTTTTAAATTTACATAATTGTATTAGTTTTGCCAAATATAAATGTAGTTTAGAAGTCATTTTCCATGGTCTACCCATCTGATCCATGTGTCCCTCACCTCTCTCCTCACACCACTGTGTACATACTTACAGCTAAGTGCCGTAATTCTCATCAAAACAACATAAATAACACCGTCATAACAGCTGTTACTTATTAAGCATTATCCATATTCCATTGACTCTGCTAAGTATTTCTCAAGTACTATTTCAATGGTGATAATTTAGTCGCTAAGTCGCGTCTGACTCTTGCAACCCGGTGGACTATAGCCTGCGAGGCTCCTCTGTCCATGGGATTCTCCAGGCAAGAATACTGGAGTGGGTTGCCATTTCCTTCTCCAGGGACTCTTCCCAACCCAGGAATCCAACCGGGGTCTCCTGCACTGCAGGCAAATTCTTTACCAACTGAGCTACAAGGGAAGCCCTTGTATTTCAATAAACGGTCACAAAAGCTCTATCAGGAAAATGGTAAAAAGTCATTTTACAGGTAAGGAAAACTGAGACCCAGTGATTAAGTCACTTGATTTAAATCACATACTAAGTTATAGAAAAGAGACTTGAATTCAGGTCCAGTGAAACATCAGAGTCCATTTTTTTTTTTTTTTTTTTGCTTTTTATTTTTTTTTATTTTTTTCTACTTTAAGTTTATTTATTTTAATTGGAGGCTAATTACTTTACAATATTGTATTGGTTTTGCCATACATCAATATGTACCTTGCTTTTTATTTTTTTTAAATTTTATTTTATTTTTAAACTTTACATAATTGTATTAGTTTTGCCAAACATCAAAATGAATCCGCCACAGGTATACATGTGTTCCCCATCCTGAACCCTCCTCCCTCCTCCCTCCCCATACCATCCCTCTGGGTCGTCCCAGTGCACTAGCCCCAAGCAGAGACAGCAAAAGAGACACTGATGTACAGAGTCCATGTTTTTTATCACTTGGCCAGTCACTGAAAATTTTTCTTTGGCTTGCTCCCCCTTTATAGTATGAAATCTTTGGTAACTCTTCTGTGCCTGCACTGTAGTTGTTGACCAACAGAAATATAATGTGAACCACAGACTTCAGCCATATAAAAAATTTAAAATTTTACAGTAAATACACATTGCTGTTGTTGTTATTCAGTTGCTAACTCAAGTCCAACTCCTTGTGACATCATGGATTGTAGCCTGCAAGGCTCCTCTTTCCATGAGATCTCCCAGGCAAGAATATTGGGTTGGGAGTGGGTTGCCATTTCCTCCTCCAGGAGATCTTCCTGGATCAGGGATCAAACCCACATCTTCTGCATTGGCAGGCAAATTCTTTACCACTGAGCTACCAGAGAAGCCCAGATACATGTTTAAAAGGTAAAAAGAAATAAAATTAATTTTAAAGTAGATTTAATTAAAACTCCTTGGTGGCTCAGATGGTAAAGAGTCTACCTGCAATGCAGGAGACCCAGATTTGATTCCTGGCTCAGGAAGATCTCCTGGAGAAGGAAATTACAACCCACTCCAGTATGCTTGCTTGGGAAATCCCATTGATGGAGGAGCCTGGAAGGCTACATACAGTCCATGGGGGTCGCAAAGAGTCAGACACGACTGAACAACTTCACAGATTTTAATTCAATATATTTTAAAATTACCACAATTTCTACATGTAATCAATGTAAAAATTATTGAGATATTTTACACTTCTTAGTACTAAGTCTTTAAAATCTACAACACATTTTATATGTATTGACATCTCAATCCATGTGTTTGTGATTACTATATTGGATAAGGCAGGTTTAACCCATTACTGCATGTCTATTAAGTACACACACACAGAGTACTAAATTAAAAAAAAGGATGTTTGCATAGGTTTAATAAATGAAATAATATAATAAATAATGTAATAAATAAATGCAAAGCACAGAAGGGGAAAACTGCTGATTTGCATTATAAAAAAGTCTAATTCACCTTTGAGGAACATTTAAAGATCTATTTGTGGAAAAGTTAAAAGGGGCTATTTCTTAAAAGAGTATGCATAGGTATTAATGTACGCATAATAGTACCAGTATTATTGCCACATCCTGACCTATGATGAAGAATTGTCTCTTAGCCTTGTTTTTAATCACACCTATAACAGGGTCAGGCTTCCCTGATAGCTCAGCTGGTAAAGAATATGCCTGCAATGTGGGAGACCTGGGTTCAATCCCTGGGTTGGGAAGATCCTCTGGAGAAGGGATGGGCTACCCACTCCAGAATTCTGGCCTGGAGCATTTCATGGAGTGTATAGCCCATGGGGTCACAAAGACTGGGACACGACTGAGTGACTCCCTTTTCACTTTTCACTTTCATACCAGTGTCTCAGTCAGTTCAAACTTTAGCCTCCCAATTATAAATCACACTTACTCTTGGGTTCTAGGTCTAAATTAATTATATATTTCATTTTCAAGTTGATGTAATCACTTTAATCAATAACTATTAAAGGTAGGTAAAGAAAACATAGTTTTAAATTATACCAAATCAAATCAGCACATTTATATAATTATTTTAAAAGTATATATCAAAGTATACCATGCATTTTCGTAATAAAGCAGGATTTTTTGAACCCATGGATATTTTGATACTACAGTGATGTTACTGGTAGAAATAGTCAACATTTTTAAAAGCCATTTACAGGATAATAGCTAAGATGAACACTGCAGTAACTTTTAGATTCAAAAACTTTTAGATTCAAAAACTGACATGGACTCACATCTCAACAGTAATATCGAGTATTAGTAAATCTGATCTTGGTGGGGGGAAAATATTTAAGAGTGACAATTGCTAAAATGCCCATAATAAAATTATTCTTGCCTTAAACTGAAGAAATTTAGATCTATAAAATTTGACATGGTAAAACTGACTTAAAAGAAAAAGTGGTACATGCTCACAAACAGCAGCTTAAATTCACCACAACAGAGCTATAATCTGTACAATTTTACATGGACAAGAAATATAAATGAGTCAAATTTTTGTTTTGAAAGTTATGAGAAAAAAAATGATTCAAGTTAAAATAACTTCATTAAAATAAGAATAAAATTTAAAAGGTTAGAAATGGAGGCAATGAAATAGGAGGGAAGGGGCCAGGCACAACATAGAAAAGAATGACATCGACCTAGGACAGGTCATAAACTGATTAGGACCAAATAGGGACAAGATGGCAAACGAGTTAACTTCTACTAGACCTTGAGCCTCGGGCTTCCCAGGTGGTGCTAGCGGTAAAGAACCTGCCTGCCAATACAGAGAAAAGAGATGTAGGTTCAATTCCAGGGTTGGGAAGATTCCCTGGAGGAAGGCATGGCAACTCATTCCAGTATTCTCACCTGGAGAATCCCATGGACAGAGGAGCCTGGTGGGCTACAGTTCATAAGGTCACAAAAAGTTGAACATGACTGAAACAACTTAGCATGCGTGCACACAGAACTAGAGCCTCAGTATACACTTATTGTTAAACATCAAAAGCTAAATAACACACCCACAGGCACCATGACAGTTCCAAGGCCAACCATAAACACCAAAAAGTGGGCAGTGGCCCAATTCCTGGAAATCCCCAACCTATTCTCCCATGCAACTGGATGGAATACCAATTGAGCTATTTCAATCCCTAAAAGATGATGCTGTGGAAGTGCTGCACTCAATATGCCAGAAAATTTGGAAAACTCAGCAGTGGCCACAGGACTGGAAAAAGTCAGTTTTCATTCCAATCCCAAAGAAAGGCAATGCCAAAGAATGCTCAAACTACCGCACAGTTGCACTCATCTCACACGCTAGTAAAGTAATGTTCAGAGTTATCCAAGCTAGGCTTCAACAGTATGTGAACCTAGAACTTCCAGATGTTCAAGCTGGATCTAGAAAAGGCAGAGGAACCAGAGACCAAATTGCCAACATCCACTGAATCATCAAAAAAGCAAGAGGGTTCCAGAAAAATATCTACTTCTGCTTTATTGATTACGCCAAAGCCTTTGACTGTGAAGATCACAACAAACTGAAGAAAATTCTTAAAGCGATGGGAATACCAGACCACCTGACCTGCCTCCTGAGAAATCTGCATGCAGGTCAAGAAGCAACAGTTAGAACCAGGCATGGAAAAATGGATTGGTTCCGAATTGGGAAAGGAGTATGTCAAGGCTGTATATTGTCACCCTGCTTATTTAACTTACATGGAGAGTACATCATGAGAAACGCTGGGCTGGATGAAGCACAAGTTGGAATCAAGATTGCCAGAAGAAATACCAATAACCTCAGATATGCAGATAATACCACCCTAATGGCAGAAAGTGAAGAGGAACCAAAGATCCTCTTGATTAAAGTGAAAGAGGAGAGTGAAAAAGCTGGCCTAAAACTCAACATTCAGAAAACAAAGATCATGGCATCCTTTCCCATCACTGCATGGCAAATAGATGGGGAAGCAATGGAAACAGTGACAGACTTTATTTTTGGGGGCTCCAAAATCACTACAGATGGTAACTGCAGCCATGAAAGTAAAAGATGTTTGCTCCTTGGAAGAAAAGTTATGACAAACCTAGATAGCACATTAAAAAGCAGACACATTACTTTGCCGACAAAGGTCCATCTAGCCTAAGCTATGGTTTTTCTAGTAGTCATGTATGGATGTGAGAGCTTGACCGTAAAGAAAGCTGAGCACAGAAGAATTGATGCTTTTGAACTGTGGTGTTGGAGAAGACTCTTGAGAGTCCCTTGGACTTCAAGGAGATCCAACCAGTCCATCCTAAAGGAGATCAGTCTGGAATATTCACTGGAAGGACTGATGCTGAAGCTGAAACTCCAATACTTTGGCCACCTGATGTGAAGAACTGACTCATTGGAAAAGACCCTGATTCTGGGAAAGATTGAAGGCAGGAGGAGAAGGGAATGACAGAAGATGAGATGGTTGGATGCCATCACCGACTCAATGGACAAGAGTTTGAGCAAGCTCTGGGAGTTGGTGATGGACAGGGAAGCCTTGCATGCTGCAGTCCATGGGACTGCAATGAGTCAGACATGACTGAGCAACTGAACTGAATTGATTCTCCCACTCATTAGTTTATGAAATTATCAACCCCTATAAAAACTGACAACCCCATACCCAGGGACCACTCCTGTCTTCTGAGATGGCCCATACTGCACATAATAATATTATTTAGAGATTAACATTATTGGTCTTTATCAGTTAATCTTTAAGTAAATCCATTTCCTACCTATTTTACCTATTACTTTATCTCTGACTGAATTCTTTCTGCAATGAGACATCAAGAACCTAAACTTAATTAAGTCTTGGGACTAGGTGTGTACTGTCAGTTAAGACACTGTGGGTTCAAGTCCATATCTGGGTTTTGGCTGGGCCTGAGTCCCAGCATAAGGGTTTAGTCTCAGTCTGAGTTACACAGTTTCAGTGGGACTTCTAGAATAGTGAAGTGCCCTCTTTACAAAGCAATGATGAAACTAGACAAAACTGCTGAAGATGACCATTTTAGTACTATGGAATTGACTAAGGGCATACAAGTTGAGAAATGCCTATTTATAATTTGAAAAATAAAAAACCACTCAACATGAGATAAGAACAGTAGAAATTAGTACCACTCGTGCCTGGGTCTACTCCCATCTCTACTTCTCCCAGCTCAGGTAGTTTACTAGTTCTAGCAGAATGGGAAAAGTTATTTAAAAACAAGAAAAAGAAAACAGTATCTTTGCTACCCAAAGGGAATCACTGAATTTGGAATAGAACATGAAAAAAATCCATACCCAGCAACACTGGTAGTAGTAACAGCAATCTCTGTAGCAAGGACTGAGGCTGAAGCTGAAGCTCCAATACTTTGGCCACCTGATGAAAAGAGCCAACTCATTGGAAAAGACCCTGATGCTGGGAAAGACTGAGGGCAAGACATGACAGAGGATAAGATAGTTGGATGGCATCACTGATTCAATGGACCTGAGTTTGAACAAACTCCAGGAGATAGTGAAGGACAGGAAAGCCTGGTGTGCTTTAGCCCATGGGGTCACAAAGAGTCAAACACAACTTAACAACTGAACAACTGTAGCAAGTAAACAGAGAAAGCCAGTAGCTTGGCTAACCTGAGGCTGAGGTACCACCTTGGGTATGCAAAACACCAGGAGACTAGTCAGAAGTTTAACAGGAAGATCCAAGGAAATGAAATAGCCATAGAGGGCTTTGAAAAGCTATTCATACAGCCTTGACTGACAGGAAAGCCTTGCAAAAGTCTATCTTGGGTCTGCTCACCCCTGTGCAGTAAAGCCAATCTATTGACACCCATTTGTGGTGAAGGAACATATAGCCTTTACTACAGGGCACCAAGCAAGGAGTTAGGTGGTCAGTGCCTGAATAGCCTGCACTCCCCAAGGGGTTTCAGCAAAGCATTTTTTAAAGGCAAGATGAGGGAGGGGAGTTTCAGGGTATGTGATCAGCTTCTGTGCAATTCTCTGACTGGTTGGTGGTGAGGGAACACGGCAGTGTCACAGGGTTGATATTAATCCTTAGGCACTAGTAGGCCTGGGAGCTACTGCTTATGGTCATCAAGTAGCTAACATCCTCTGTCTGGTGGGGGTTTTCAGGTCCGTAAAACAACACAAGAAATGTGCATCGGATACTATTAACTGGAATTATTAAAGAGGAGTTACAGCAGAGAATATGGAGGAGGAGTCTCTCCCCAAAAAGTCTCATAGGGTCCAGCTCAGTGACAAGGGCAGACCAGACAGGGCCCTGGCCTCTCCAACCACCCCTGGCTGAATACAGAGCACAAGTGCGGAGGAGATAAGAGAACGCTTGAAGAAAGTAAAACTTGACACTGACTTGTAAACTGCTTGAACACTGAATGGACTGCTCAACTCAAACACAGATCCATCCGTGGAGGGTACAAGCTTTATGGACTTAATGAATTTAGACTTGAACTCTAACCAGATATTGGGGTGATCTATAAGAAGCCAGGCTTCAAAACAGAAGCAAGAATTAAAAAGTCTAAGGTGAGTTTATACATATATGACAACAAAAGCCCAATTCTTAAGATAAATACTTGATAAATTATTGTTGTTTAGTCGCTAAGTCATGTCTGACTCTTTTGTGACCCTATGGACTGTAGCCCTCCAGGATCCTCTGTCCATGGTATTTCCCAGGCAAGAATACTGGAGTGGGTTGCCATTTCCTTCTCCAGGCGATCTTCCCAACCCAGAGATTGAACCCACGTATCCTGCCTGGCCACCTGGGAAGCCCATGTGACAAATTAGGCTTTACAAAAATTTAAAGCTTCTATTCTCTGAAAGACTATTAAGAAGATGAAAAACAATACACAAATTAAGAGAAAATGCTTGCAAATCACATATCCAACTAAAGGGCTTGAATCCAGGATACAGAAAGTATCTGTATACAGAATCTGGGATACAGAAACTCCCCAAACTCAGTCTTAAAAATGGACAAGTGACTTGAACAGTTACTTACTTCACCATAGAAGATAATATGCATAGAAAATGATCACATGAAAAGCATCATTATGCATCAGGAAAAGCAAATCAAAACTCAATGGGATACCACTGCCTACATGCAGACCTATTAAAATAGCTAAAACAAACAACACCGACAGCAGCCAGTCCTGGTGAGGATACAGTGCAGAGCAATTACATCTCTCACGTTGTTGGTTGGAAGGCAAGATGTCCCAGTCTTCTGGAAAGAGTCTGGCAGTTTCTTATAAAGTTAAATAAACATTTATCAAATGACCCAGAAATCCCACTCCCAGATATATAGAGAAGTGAAAATTTATATTTATACAAAATTTGGATGTGGCATTTTATAAATGCTCTATTCATAATCATCCACACTGAAAAAATACAAATAGTGGGTGGGTGAATGAATAAGCAAACTATGGTACCTTCATTCAATGTAATACTACTCAACAATTTAAAAATTCAAACTGTTTATACACACAATAATGACTGTATCTCAAGGCATTATGCTGAGTGAAAGAAGTGATATATAATATCTTTGAGAATACCACACTATAGCAATGGGGAATAAATAAATAGTTGCTATAGACTAGAAGGAGGGAGATGGTGTGACTATTGAATGTTAAGGGAGTTTGGGGGGTAATAGAATTGCTCTGTATCTTGATTATGGCAGTGATTACATGTATTAAAATTCATAGAACTGTATACCAAAAATTTCATACTTACTTTATGATGATTTGAAAAATTATTATAAGAAAACCATCATTAAATTATATATCACAATGGATTTCATGGTATATATATATTAAATTTCAATAGCTATAAAAATGAAAGTTGGTGGAAAACTAAAACTATCTAACGTATTCAGGACTGTTAAAGGTACAGACCTTCTAGGAATTAAAGTTTGGTTCACTCAGCAAACATGGAACCATTAATAGTTCAGGTACTAGAATATATATATATATATATACACACACACACACACATACAGTATAGAAAAATTCACAAAAAAAAGATTAAGTTGGTTTAACAGAGTTTACTCCAGAAAATTCTTCCTTGAGCAAAATTACTGGTGTAGTCCTATTAAAAGTATTCACATTCATATACTATATGTTTAATCATTCTTAGACTCAGAAAATCTGGACCTAAGTATTTCCTGAATCAAAATTGTATGCATAACTTTCTATACTCTTTGCCAAGACACTTTTGGACCCTGTAGTGCAGCCGAATACCAGAAGTTAAATCTGTTTCCTTTAACCAATACCATGCCATCTGTGTCATACCCTGCCCCCACCACATACACACACACACACACACACATCCATGCACAAACATGCTTCTACATGAGGTCCCTTCAAGTTCTGCTGGCCACAAAGATCAATCTCTATGAAATACAAGGAAGAAAAAAGTCCTAATTAGGATGAAAAATTTATTGACATGCTCCCAAATGAATTCATGCCAAGAAAATCTTTATCCTATCACTAATTTCCAGTGTATGGAAATGGCTTTCTCAGGGGTATTGAAGGAAACCTTGGGACTGTGACAGCAAGTGACTACAATGAGACTTCTCAGCCTTTCTCCCTCAAAGCTGTATCTCCCACAGAGTGTATGACCAAGTATGTGGATTTGTCATCCATGTTTTTTCCCCAAGCACAGACATGATTGAAATAGCCTTACCATCAATAGATAGGCAGACATTCCAGCACACTTGAACTACACATATTGAATACCTACTATATGCCTTACACACGTTATTTAATCCTTAAAATAAGTTTGAGAGGTAGCGATTATTATTTACACATTATCCTAAGCCTTGTGAGACTCAGAGGTATTAAGTTTCCCAAAGTAACATAGTTATCTTAAAATATCCCATGAAAAAATTATCACTGACATTATATATGTGACAGAAGTAAAATAACTTAGCCAACAAAATAGAAATAGGAAGGGGATGAAATAGAATTAGAATGTAATTTGATTATTCCATTTAATAATCAAATGAATGAAATTGAAATGAATGAAATTTGTTCAAAAATGAACAAATTTATATGTTTAGTAAGGCAGATTAGAGGTGAGACAAATATAGGTCTAATTATTGGGGAACACTATAAACTGAGATTATGAAGAGGATATCTCTTGGTAAATGTCATATTACACTTGAAAATATGTGGGTCACCTTCAAACACCTTTTGATATTGCCTTTTAACATCATTCCACAGTGATAAAAGAACAGACTCTGTATGACTTCAATACCTCTAGGCCGTCAAATTCTTGCACCTTGTTTTATGTGCTTGGATACATTCCAGTATCTCCTAGTTTACAGTCTATGGGAACTTGTATAGAATTTGCATCCTACTGTTGTGCGAAAATTATATAAATCTTAATTATGTTGAACTGATTCACAGTGCTTTTCAGGTCTACTATATCCTTCTACTTTTCTGTATAATCATTTTATCAATTTTTGAGAGTTTGATATTGAAACTCCAACTAAAAATCCTAGTTTATCTACTTAAAAAAATTGTAATATATAGTGGAACTGTAGGTAACCTTGTTCTGTATTTTCCAAGTCTCCTGTAAATGTGTTGTCATACTTTCATAACTTAAAAAAATAAACATTAAAAAAAGAGTACATTTGGAGACAAAATGATTTAGGGTGACAACCCATCCTTTCCACTTATAGTACCATGTATGACCTTGGACACATGAATTCATCTCTTTGTGCCTTGGTTTCCTCACCTGTAAATGATAATAATAAAATCTACTTCAAAAGTTTTAAGTGTGAAAGATATAAAGCCTGTACTGTGTTTGGTACATACTAATTACTTCATAGAAATAGCAGTTACTACTACCATTATAAACTTGCACAATTAACTTCATCCACAGAGGATCTCTGATGGGATGCGATGCAGTATTAGTTATCTTTAAAGAATGGGGTATGGAGGTCAAGTGCACAAAACAAAGGGGACCCAGGTGAGGAACCACAGGAGTTCCTGAATGGCCAGGGACTACAGTGACATATCCGAGACCCTTGAAATGAAAGTAAGTGGAACAGTCATTGTGGTAGGAAGCAGAAAAGAATTTTAACATTTAATAGGCACTTATTCGATGCTTAGAACTATGATAGCTATCTTACATTCTTTATCTTTTTTAATCTGGAATCAGGAGACCCAAATTTTTCTTCTAATTTCCATTAGAGTCCAAGATAATATCAAATCCTGTTCTTTTTTTTGTTTTGTTTGTTTTTTTTTGTTTTTTAAATTTTTATTTTATTTTTAAACTTTACATAATTGTATTAGTTTTGCCAAATATCAAAATGAATCCATCACAGGTATACATGTGCTCCCCATCCTGAACCCTCCTCCCTCCTCCCTCCCCATACCATCCCTCTGGGTCGTCCCAGTGCACTAGCCCCAAGCATCCAATATCGTGCATTGAACCTGGACTGGCATCTCTTTCCCTTTGAAATTTCTCTGAGATTCCTTGCCTCCTGTCATTCCTCTCATTCCTCCTGCCATCTCCCTGAATCAAGAACTCATCCTCTTACACTCAGATGCCTGAACTGGCATAAAAACACTGCACTCTCTGTTCTCCACTTCAATTTACCCAAGTTCCTTAGATCAGTGTAGAAAGCAATAAGCCTTTGTGTAAAGACAGGACTGTGCTTTTTCTGTTTGTTTTGTTTTTCCCAGCTGTATTGAGGTATAACTGACATATAACATTGCATAAGTTTAAGCTTTACAACATATGGTTCAATCCACTTACATATTGCTAAATGATCACCACCACAGCATTTGTGAGCACTGACATCACATCACTAACTACCACTTCTTTTTTATGGTACAAAGATCTACTCTCTTAGCAACTTACAGGTATATATTATAGCATTAATTATAATACCATGCTGTATATTAAAAGCCCAGAACTTACTTAGAAAGTGGAAGTTTGTATTTGCTCTTTGACCAATACCTCCCCATTTTCACGGCAACCCGCTCCAATGTTCTTGCCTGGAAAATCCCACGGACAGAGGAGGCTGGCGGGCTACAGTCCATGGGGTCGCAAAGAGTCGGACATGACTGAACGACTAACACTGTCCCTTCTTTTCTTTCCCCATTTTCCCCACAGCCCAGGTTCTTGTTACCATTATCCTACTGTTTCTATGAATTTGTTTTTTTTTTTTTTAGATTCCACTTATAAGTGAGATAGTATCTATCATATTTGTTGATCACTGATTGACTTACTTCACTAAGCAGTATGTGACAACATCCATGCTGTCACAAATGCAAGATTTCCTCCTTTCTCATGGCTAAAAACAGTCACATATGCTCCTGAGCATGTTTAGAGCTTCTTTGCTTGCTATAGTCCTGTGGGACTCCTAAATAAATCCTCATGGGCTATCAGAGCCAGGCGATCCAGGGATCCATCCCTCAGGCAACAGCCAGAAGAGCCAGAGTGCCAGAAGTAAATACAAGCTCCTCCCAGGGAGATACTAGTTACTTAAAGCAGGCTAAAGGGGGAGAGCACAAGGAGGGACGGCAGCAAGCCCCTAGATACTCACTAAATTAGAAGGCTGGCCCCTTGGATAGCAGCTTTTAAAGTAAGCAAGTAAACACTAACCAGAGAAGAACTGGGAGATGGGCTTTTTTTGCGTACTCCTGAGCTGAGCCTAAAAGGTGCTTGAACTCCCATGAACAACAGCTCTTTTGTTTACTATAGTCCTCTGGGTCTCGGGGATGCAAGCTCCAGATGCAAGCTCCACTGGTTTCAGAACCAGGTGTTTTGGGGGTCCATCCCTTGGGTGGGAGCCTTAGAAGTTGGAGCTCTATATGTGAGGTCCTAACCCTTCACTCCTCAGGGAGAAGCTAGAGTTGGGGTTCCCTCTCAATTGAATGACATTGTGCCAGAGGTGGGGCTTACAGCTAGAGTATGTCTTAGTACTTCTGATCCACTTCAATGTGTGCATTTTTTCACTCCCCAATATATAGGAGCCACTCAGGTTCTGGATGTCTTTTGGAGGAAATGACATGAACTATTCATTCAGTGTGTACCCAGGAGGAGGGCAGTTCAGGAGCCACTAGCCATCTCTAAAGACTGCCTGTTTTCCTTTTTAAATTGAGATATAATTCACATACAAAGTAGGAAATGGCAACCCATTCCAGTACTCTTGCGTGAAAAATCCCATGGACAGAGGAGACTAGCAGGCTACAGTCCGTGGGGTCACAAAGAGTCGGACAGGACTGACTGACCAATGATGATGACAATTCACATATCATAAAATTTGATCTTTTGGTGTGTACAAAGTAGTGGTTTTTAGCGTATTCTCATCACCACTATCTACTTCCAGAACATTTTCATCAGCCCAGAAAGAAACTCTGTATCCATGAGCAGAACGGATTTCTTATCCTTTCTTCCTCCAGTCCCTGGCAATCTACTTTCCTATCTCTCTGGATTTGCCTATTCTGGACATTTCATACAGATGGAATCATACATGTTTTATATGTCTACTTATTCCACTTAGTGTAATGTTTTCAAGGTTTATCCATGTTTCAGCTTGTATTAGCACTTCATTCCCTTGTATGGCTGATGAATATTACATTGTATAGATATAGATATATATCCCACTTTATCTTATATAACTGATTCTGCAGCTACTCCTGCCCACATTGGTTCTTCCCTTCTCTAAACCTTTCTGAGCTTATAATCAAACAATACATTGGGACTTTATTCACTGGCTGCTTCACCTTAACTCCTTTGTTTCCTTGAGTTCAGGGACCACAACTTATAGCTTCTCTGCCTCCCTCCACCATCTATAGTTGAACTGAACATATAAATGAAGCGGGTTTTAGCTTATAATGTGTACAATCAGACACCTATTCTGTGTATACTTTTGGTTAAATCATTTAACCTCTCTGAAGCAGTGGATCAGAAAAGCGAGACTCATGGATGAAATCATAAAGCATATTTATAGTTTCTCCTATTTTCCCATTAAACTTATGCAATGTGGGAAGTTTTTTGCCATTGGACAGAAACTCAGGCAGTCCCATGACATTTATGCTCACTCTTTGGTAATTAAAAAAAAATTCTATAGTCACTTTAAATGTCAACATTGTGTCAGTTCAGTAATTAAATCTCATCTATATAATAAAATTAGCTTCTACCAAAGTTTCTAACCCCTTCACTGTTGGAGTACAGAAAGGAGAAATGGAGAGTTTAGTAAAGTTTCTCCTTAACTAAAACTCTCACTAGACTAGAAGACCTAGAGGAGGCTGGAAGGAATAAAAAAAAATATTTCTCCCCAAATCTTTCCCAATCTCCAGCTATATAGTACTCATAATCATAACTTCTGATGTAGGATAGTCATCTAAGTGGTTCTCAGGCATGGTGTTCAAATAACTCACTTTTCAAATGCATCATTTTAACATCCTTTACATACACATTATTCTGGAACTTGTTTTCTCATCTGTGGAATGATTGTAATAAAATTTACTTGTATATGAATTAAGTGAAGTTGTTTAGTCATGTCCAACTCTTTGCAACCCCATGGACTGTAGCCTGCTAGGCTCCTCTGTCCATGGGATTTTCCAGGCAACTATACTGGAGTGGGTTGCCATTCCCTTCTCCAGGGGATCTTCCCAACCTAGGGATCAAACCTGGGTCTCCCACACTACAGGCAAGACTCTTTACCATCTGAGCTACCAGGGAAGACAGTGTATATGTATTTCTTATATATGTATATTATATTACATATGTGTATATTACATCAAATATAATATGTATATTCATATATGTATATGTGTATTGTATGTATATGTATATTATGTATATGTATATTACATCAAATGTCATATTGTATACCTCAAATATATACAAATTTTATTTGTCAATTATACCTTAATAAAGGTGGGGAGAAATCTATTTTGTATGATTTTTGTGATACACAAGTGAAATAGGGATTGTGTGGTCTGGTCTCCTGCATTCAAGCATGTCCAAGGTGTATTTTTTATCATTTCTGTAATCAAGGTCCAACTATCCACCTCCTCAGTAGGCTGCTTCAGTAATTCCACCACTCTTGCATTTAAAATGTTTTTGCTTAAACTAGTTAGGCAGGGATTTTGAAAGTGCATTTCCTAGAAAGGGGCTTCGGTGACAGCTCAGTTGGTAAAGAATCCACCTGCAGTGGAGGAGACCTCGGTTTGATTCCTGGATTGGGAAGATCCCCTGGAGACAGGAAAGGCTACCCACTCCAGTATTCTGGCCTGGAGAATTCCATGGACTGTATAGTCCATGGGGGTCACAAAGAGTTGGACACCACTGAGCGACTTTCACTTTCACTTTCCTAGAAAGTGTCTGATAGGTTGTTGCTGCTGCTGCTAAGTCACTTCAGTCGTGTCCGACTCTGTGCGACCCCATAGATGGCAGCCCACTAGGCTCCTCTGTCCCTGGGATTCTCTAAGCAAGAATACTGGAGTGGGTTGCCATTTCCTTCTCCAATGCATGAAAGTGAAAGTGAAGTCGCTCAGTCGTGTCTGACTCTTCACGACCCCATGGACTGCAGCCTACCAGGCTCCTCCGTCCATGGGATTTTCCAGGAAAGAGTACTGGAGTGGGGTGCCATTGCTTTCTCCGCTGATAGGCTGTTATGCACACTTAATTAGAATTTCATGAATGCATAGGATGATGTGAAGGATATTATTCCTAATCTCCTACTTCAAATTATGATGTTATTGAAAGTAATCTTATTGTTTATTGACTGACTTTATAATAAGTAATTCAAGATGAATTTATAAAATAAATTTGTAATAATAAAAATATCACTATTTTGTGTTTATTTTTGTTCCACAAAAAAAATTTTTTTTTTAAAAAGGGTACGATACTGTTCCCTCATGGTCTTGAGACTATGAAATCTATTATCACTAAACAAGTATTAATTATTTTAGGTGAAATATTAACCTGTTGCAAAGTGAATGTGAAAGTCACTCAGTCATGTCCGACACTTTGTGACTCCATGGACAATACAGTCCATGGAATTCTCCAGGCCAGAATACTGGAGTGGGTAGCTGTTCCCGTTTCCAGGGGATCTTCCCAACCCAGGGATCAAACGCAGGTCTCCTGCATTGCAGGCGAGTTCTTTATGAGCTCAGCCACCAGGGAAGCCCAAGAATACTAGAGTAGGTAGCCTATCTCTTCTCCAGGAAATCTTCCTAAACTAGGACTCAAAGTGAGGTCTCCAGCATTGCAGGCGGATTCTTTACCAGCTGAGCTATCAGGGAACCTCAACCTGTTGTAGCCTGACTCTAAATACTCATTTTTCCTTTGGAATGAGAGCTATTGTACTAGGTAGCTTCATAAGGACTAGCAAATGCTACCCAGTTCTACCTCCTTTACACTTGGAGAAACTGGAGCACAGAAGGTGAAGTGATTGTTCAAGGTCATAAAATCAGTAACAAAGAGGAAATTGGAATCCCAAACCCTTGACTTCTATTCCAGTGGTACTTCTATCATTTTCCAATTTGACAACAAATGAGAAGTACTTGACACAGGCACTTCACAGACCGTAGCTTTCTTCTGTGTTAATTTTTACAGAGGTAGAATTTAAGAAAAATTTATTCACACTTTGCCTTATTTTGAATTTCCTCCAGGGCTTGCTAATTAGATAACATGCAAAGTGTGTAATTCTAACTGAGAAAATATCAGCCAAACAGGGGTGTGCTGGTCAGTGTTGAACAGTGCAGTTCCCAGTGGATAGGAGTTCTGATTAACAGTGGTGGTTGCTTATCTTCATGGTATAAATACTCCCACCATGACCAATTTCAAGCTACCAACATGATGCCAAGCAGGTGGCAAAACTCCTTGAAAATTTTAAAAATCAGTTTCAAGAGCTGATGACAAGTGAGATTTAGAGCACCACTGGAGCCAACATTTTTTTTCTCCAGAGCGGAAGCTGACTTGAACATTTACTTGTTAGAATTCAGGAGGTTTCATTGGTAAAATAAGCTGAAGTGTTTTAAGAACAGCTATATAGTTAATATGGATAATTATCATGAAATTAGAATATTATATCTAAAATGCAAGGAAAAAGTAGCTTTCTCTCGCAATTTCCCCTAACTAGATACAAGAGAAAGTATTCAATCTTCATACACACAATTCTCTGGAAAGAAGTAATATTTGAGAGAGGACAGAAATCAAGTGTAAGCATCGTTCTATGAGATCCACATTAAAGCAATAAACTGTACCTATTTCATTTTGTCACCTTATATTCCGCTTATAAAACACAATAGAATGGCTATGTCTATACAAAGTCTGAAAGTTTCTCTCTGCCTTGTAAAGATCAAAGAAAACTGAGGGTAGATTTAAAGCAGCTTGTGAAACGTGGTTATGGCAAAGTACAGGAGTACTAAATTGTTAGACCTCTATGTAAGAAGAGAACCATATAATTTGGTAGAACTTTTTCAGATATAATCGAACCTTACTTTTTACAGCTGACATATTACTAAAATGATGTGTGTATGTTACACTGTGAAAAGTCAAGTCATATTTTAGATTCAAGGCTCTATTTTTTCCTTTCTTGCTCTTAAGACATCCTTGAAAATCTAATAAAAACTCTGAACTCTTTCACAGAAAATACATATAACTGCATACATAGAAAATTTTGCATAAAATATTAACTCAACCATTGGCTTCTAGACTCACATGAAGAACCTATATTTTCAGTATAAAGGAAATCTGGTTATTCAATGACAACCTAAGACTATTACTTAAGAAAGGCGAGAGGATTAACGGGAAAAGAAAACAACCATATTAATTTATATTTTCCTTAAATTAATCTTTTATTTATGGAGCTGAAAGACAAAGTCACAGACATAAGGAGATAAGGGATTTAAGGGTCAAATACCAAAATGAAAGTCAAGTCCTTCATTTTGCAAATGAGGAAACGGAGGCGCTGAACACTGAAGCAACTAGAACGGTCTCCATGATTGGAGGCTTTAGGCCATTGTGTGAGAGAGACAGCCCTGGGTGTCAGGAGCCCTGAATTTCAATTAGGTCCCGACATTTATGACCTACAGTGTACTGGGCATATTGTTTAGCTTATTTATAATGCAAAGCTGTTCAAAGAATTAAATAAGGTACTTATCAAAACAGTGAATATTAAAATATCATATAATAAGGTAAAAGTTTCATAATTATGCTATGGAATAGGAGAATATACTGATATCTAAAAATCACATATCTGATAAGGGGTTAGCATCCAAAATATGTAAAGGCTGCACACAACTCAATAATAAAGTTATAAACAATTAAACTTGGGAGGAGACCTGAATAGACATTGTCCCAAAGAAAACAAGAGAGATGGTCAACAGGTACACAAAGAATACTCAACATCACTAATCAGAAAATGCAAATCAAAACCACAATGAGATATCACCTCACATCTTTTAGAATGGCTACTATCAAAAAGACAAGAAATAACAAGTTCTGAGAAGGATGGAGAGAAAAGAGAATACCACTGTTGGCAGGAATGTAAATTGTTGCAGCCCTTATAGAAAGTATGGACACTGCTCAAGAATTAAAAATAAAACTACCACGTGTTCTGGTAATTCCACTTCTGGGAATTTATCTAAAGGAAACAAAAACACTAACTTGAAAAGATATCTGTACCCCCATATCCACTGCAGCATTATTTACAATAGCCAAGACATGGAAATAACCTAAATGTCCATCAATGGATAAATAAAGAAAATGAGGGAGAGATATTATTCATATATTTAGAGAGATACACATAAAATATCATTCAGCCTAAAAACAAAAGAAATCCTGTCATTTTCAAAAACGTTTGAAGCCATTATGCTAAATGAAGTAAGTCAGACAGAGAAAAACAAATATCATACAATCTCCCTTCTATGTGGAGTGTAACAAATAAACAAACTGAACTCATAAATACAGAGACAGATTGGCGTTTGCTGGAGTAGGGGTGGAGACTAGGCAAAATGGATGGGGGTGGTCAAAAGGTACCCAATCCTGGGGGGCAATGTACAGCATGATGACTATAGTTAATAAACTACATTGTATTCATATATCGGAAGGCGGCTAAGAGAGCAGATCTTAAAAATTCTCACAACTAGAAAACAAATTTCTAACTATGCATGGTAATGGGTATTAACTAGACTTATTGCGGTAACAATTTTACAATTTACATATAATGAATCATTATGCTGTATGCCTGAAACTACTATAATTTTATATATCAATTATAGTTTAACCAAAACAATAAAACATCAGTAATATCCAGTGTTGGCAATACAGTCATGGGTACAATTTCTTAGGAGGGCTATTTCTACTAAAATCTTGACTTCCTTTCTGGTTACCTATCCTGAAAAACTACTCACATATTGATTTAAGATACCCCATCAAGGTTATTTATTGAAGCATTGTTTGTAAGAGTGAAAAATCAGATATAGCCAAAATATTATTTTTCTAAGAAAAATTGCTCAAATAAATTAAGGTACACCCTTATACAATGATGCACAGCTTTTAAAAAGAATGAGGTAAAATTATTTTTAAAAAGATTTTAAATGACAGATGAGCCATATTTTTTGTGCATATGAATCTTATTAGACTCAGGCCTAGCAAACATCTGAGATTAAAGTCTTCTATAAAGAAAAAACGTGCAAAGGTGCTGGGATTAGTGGTCATAGAAGGACATCTGTTACAAAGCAGGATAATAGAAAGAACACTAGATTAGGAGTTAAAGGATCTAGGTTCAAGTTCTTAATGTGCTATTAACTAATAAAACTGGCAAATCACTTCAGATCTCTAGGTCTCCTTGGTCATGTTATAACATATATTATTTTTTAAACTGGAATATAATTGCTTTATAATGTTGTATGAGGAGCAGAGGTTCTTAAATATTTGCAGACCCCTCAAGAACACAATGAAAACTTAACATGTGTGTGCTATTGTTTAGTCGCTAAATCCAATCCGAATCATGAGATTCCCCAGGTAAGAATGCTGGAGTGGGTTGTGATTTCCTTCTCCAGAGGATCTTCCTGCATTGGCAGACAGATTCTTTGTCACTGGGCCACCAAGGAAGCCTGTAACACGTGTATAACCTTTGGCAAGTTGCTTAACCCTTCCGAGCAACAGTTAGTTAATTCATCTGTGAAATGTGAATAATGCTATATTCCTCAAGTTTGTTGTGAGACTCAGATGGGATAATGAATAAAGCATTACCATAGGGTAGGTGTGCAATAAAAGGAGTTCTGTCATAATGACAGCGTTCAGGTACTTTCAGGGAATCTGTACCCTTTCACAAGGTTCTGAATAAACCATTTGAAGGCCCAGTGGAAAGGAAATACTCCTTCTGGAACTTTTGTTGGAAAGATCAAACTATAAACTTCTATAAGTCTGTCTGCAGTTTTTACTAAGTCAATATCTAGAGCTGTGCTGTCCAAAATAGTAGCCACTAGTCACATGTGGCTATTAAACACTTGAAATGTGGTTAGTGTGGCTGGGGAGCTTTACTGAACTGTACTGTAAGTACAAAACAGATACTGGGTTTTAAGGACCTAATAAAACAAAAAAGAATATAAATGCCTCACTATCACTGGTACTGATTAGGAATGCATGTTTTAGTCACTTCCTAGGCATGAAACACTATCACTAAAGAGCAGGTCTTCAGCAATCTGATTTTTCCTGTGTCTTTTTTTTTCAAAATTAGTAACTTTTGTCAAAGTAATGGTATACAAAATGTTAAATAGCTAATATCTACTTTATACACTTGAACCCAAATTACAGACATAAATTAGATCAAGAGTTAAAAGTAATAATAATCCTCCAAGTCCAAGGTAAACAGCTCAATCACTGCAATTAACTGTTATCAAATAAAGTCATTTTCTCTCTCAATTCAGAGCTATTCCTAGGTATAGCTCTAACCTACTTTCTGCTTCCCTCTGTCCTCTCATGCTTATCAGAATGTAGATATTAATTGCCCACCATTTTAACAGAGCATTCTTTTATTAAATTGATTTGTGATTAAAAGATGGAAAACTATTTTAAAATTTTTGCTTTAAAAACATGACATGCATTTATAATGCATTAAAATGATTAAAATAAAAAATACTGACTATGCCAAATATCAACAATGTGGAACAACTAGAACTCTCATACATGGCTTATGGGAGTGTAAACTGGTACAGTCATTTTGGAGAATTACTTGGCAGTTTCTTGTAAGTTAAGTATACATCTATCCTGTTGTTGTTCAGTAGCTAAGTCATATCTGACTCTTTGCAATCCCATGAACTGCAGCACACCAGGCTTCCCTGTCCTTCACTGTCTCCAGGAGTTTGCTCAAATTCTTGTCAGTTGAATCAAGGATGCTATCTAACCATCTCATCCTCTGCCACCCCCTTATCCCTTTGCCTTCAATCATTCCCAGCATCAGGGTCTTTCCCAATGAGTCAGCACTTTGCATCAGATGGACAAAGTACTGCTGTTTCAGGATCAGTCCTTCCGGTGAACATTCAGGGTTAATTTCTTTTAGGATTGACTGGTTTGATCTCTTTATAGTCCAAGGGACCCTCAACAGTCTTCTCCAGCATCACAATTCAAAAGCATCTATCCCACAACTCAGGAATTCCATGTCTTGGTAGTCACCAAAGAGAACTGAAAACTCAGGTGTATGTAAAGTGAAGTGAAGTGAAGTGAAGTTGCTCAGTTGTGTCTGACTCTTTGTGACCCCATGGACTGTAGCCTACCAGGCTCCATCCATGAGATTTTCCAGGCAAGAATATTGGAGTGGGTTGCCATTTCCTTCTCCAGAGGATCTTCCCGACCCAGGGATCAAACCTGGGTCTCCTGCATTGCAGGCAGATGCTTTACCGCCTGAGCCACCAGGGAACCAGGTGTATGTAAAGACTTGTACAAAAATGTTCATAGTAGCTTTATTCATAGTAACCAAAATTTGCAAATAGCTCAACAACAGATAAATGAACAAATTGTTTTATATTAACACAATGTAATATTACTCAGCAATAAAGAGGAATAAAATACTAATGCACGTAAAAACATCAATGAACTAAAGGCACCATGTTGAGCAAAAGAAGTCTAACACAAATGCACAGATTCTATATGATTCCATTCACATGAATTTCTAAAAGAGGCACAACTAATCAGCGGTGACAAATGAGTCTGAGGGTTATAGGTGAGGTGACTGGATGGAGGGGACAGACAACTTTCTAAGGTGATAAAAGTTTTGGAGAGTGGTTTTGAGTGTATACAAATAACAAAGTTTGTTGAACCAAGTGTTTAAGAAAAACGTATTTTACTGTAGGTAAACTATGACTCAGCTATTATTTGACTTAGTTTTATGAATATTAGTTCAAGTTTTATAAATATTAGTTCTAAAAACCTCCCTCTCTTGTAACAGATCTACTTTTTAACAACTACCAAAGGTGTCTCTTATGTAGATGGCTCATTGACCTCTCTATGGAAAGCACTATCTATGAGGGATTAAAACTTGTCCTTCCCCTAATATTATACTTTCCATAAAATAATAAAAACAAAAAAATAAAATAGAGCTTTTACCATGACTCTAGGAAGCTGCACATACGATGAGGCACAAGTAAGTAGAAACAGTAAGCCACTCATTACATGGCTACACTGTAGGTCCCAAACCTGGGCGCACCTCACAATCAAACAGGCTACGTAAGAAAATATATCCCATATTGTACCAATAATGCAGAATCTTTCTGTGGTGAGCCCTGAAATCTGTACTGCTAAAAGTTCACCCAAGGGATTCAAATGAGCAACCTAATTTAGGAAAGGCTGATCCAAATAGTATTAGCTAAGAAAGAAATCAAAGTGTGGTTTAGTTATCTGTTCAACTATGTATTTTCTTTGTAGCAGAGAGATACAGGCCTAATCTTTTTATTCTCAATTTTGGAAAACATAATGCCAAATATTTGCATTTCTCTTATTCAATAACCAGTAGGGGCAATGGTTTATAGTGGAAAGACCTAAGAATTTTAAACCAGGTAGACATGAGTTGGAATTTTAGTTCTGCCCCCTTCAAACCAAGTGACATCAGGAAAATCATTTATCTACTTTGAGACTCAAATTCCATTTTGGCTAAAATGGAGTTTTTGATGTTGCTTTGACTTAATGATAGTGAAAGTAGCAAGTACATGGAATATAAACAGTAAATGTTTATTTCATCCCAATAAATGTTGAGGAGATATTTTCAGGCTTCATAAAATAAAATGGGAAACCAGCTGATTTCATAAATGGATAGATTTATATTTTGGGCTTCCCCAGTGGCTCAGTCTGCTGACAGTGCAAGAGAAGCAGGAGATGTGAGTTTGATCCCTGGGTTGGGAATACTGAAATGGCAACACATTCCAGTATTCTTGCCTGGAAAAATCCCATGGGTAAAGGACCCTGGTGGGCTACAAAGGAGTCGGACATGACCGAGCACACACGCACCGCACTAGATTTATACTCTACTCCTTCTTAAATATCGGAAAGTTCTAGTCTTTTATTTTTATTATTAAAGTTCAATAGCATCACATTTATTCTTGGTCATGTTATAACATTTATAATTTTTAATTGGAATATAATTGCTTTATAATGTCGTGTTTCTGCTGTACAAAAATGTGAATCAGCTATAAGTATACATATATACCCTCCCTCCCACCCCAGCAACCCCACCCCTCTTGGCAACAGAACAGCCTCCACTGGCTATCTATCTCACACGTTCACCTATGTAATTTCAACTTCTTTTTGGCAGTTGTTTTTCACAGTTACAGTTATCATAGTTCTAGTGGGATAATTCATTATCTTGTCATTGACTGGACATTTCGTCAAACACATTTCACTGTTGAGACAACTTGTCAGTGTTACTCAGTTGACTGTCTCATCAGCAATACAGTGTATAGTAATTAAATTTTTATCAGGACAACATCTCATCCCTATTGCTCATGCATAAGTAATGTCTTATATGCCAAACATCAACCACAGACGTATTGTGCTAATGAGCATAGAAAATAAAGTTTATACTCTCAGATGTCTTCTCCGACCATACAAACAATTGCATTATTTTTCTAAGTATAGGGCTAGCCAAAGGTGTAACTATGAAGCAGAAGCCCCACCTCCTGGCCTACCTAAGGATCTTTCTAGGTACCAAAGCTATTCAAATCACATTCAACAAATTCCCTCTAAAATATTAACAATTTTTAAAAACATTTGGGAATTCTATTCATCTTTTAAGCTCTAGCTCAAGCAACAACCCTTCCACTGCACAGTTTTACTCCTGTTGTAACACTTGAAGTACTCATTAATGGATTGGCTTTCCCATTATGCTGAGTTTCTTGAGGCAAAATTCAATCCCTTTCATTAATTACAGTTTTCTCAGTGATTAGCACCATGCTTGGCACACAAATGTATTAAATTTAACTGATAATTGAATCCATTTAAATTAGATTTATACTGATCAATTATACATTCTGAAAGAGCATTTGCACTCATATAAACAATCCAAGTTTATACTCCACACATGCATATGTTGGACTTAAATGAAGGAGATATTTATAAGTAGGGTGAAAAGTACAACTTTCCTATCACTACTCAAGTCATGAAAGTGGAAGTGAAAATGTTAGTCACTCAGTTGTGTCTGACTCTTTGCTACCCTGTGGAATGTAGCCCACCAGGCTCCTCTGCCCATGGGGTTCTCCAGGCAAGAATATTGGAGTGGGTAGTCGTTCCCTTCTCCAGGGGATCTTCCTGACTGATGGATTAAACCTGGGTCTCCTGAACTGCAGGTGGATTCTTTACCATCTGAGCCACCTGAGAAGCCCATATCAAACTATAAATGAACTGTTTCACCCACTCATCTATCCTTCCATCCTAAGCTTTATACCTAGCCTCCAGCCAAACTAATGCTTCTGCCTGATTACTCTTCCATGTCCTCTGCCTCTGGCAAATGGCTTCTTATTAAACCCTATATCAAAAATCACCTCCTCCAAGATGCCCTCTCTGATTTCCTCAGACATTTACTATCTTCTCTGAGTTTCCACAGTATTCTGTTTATACTAATACTACTAGAAGGCAATGGCACCCCACTCCAGTACTCTTGCCTGGAAAATCCCATGGATGGAGGAGCCTGCTGGGCTGCAGTCCATGGGGTCGCTACGAGTCGGACACGACTGAGTGACTTCACTATCACTTTTCACTTTCATGCATTGGAGAAGGAAGTGGCAACCCACTCCAGTGTTCTTGCCTAGAGAATGCCAGGGACGGGGGAGCCTGGTGGGCTGCCATCTATGGGGTTGCACAGAGTCGGACCCGACTGAAGTGACTTAGCAGCAGGAGCAAAGGTGCATAGCTACAAGTAATGAAGTGTCTACTGTGGGTAGGCCTTGTAATTAGACAGTTTTTTAAAAATGTACTTACTTTTATTCTTGCAACAACCATATAAAATAAGACTTTCATTTCATTTTTGAGAAAAGCAGAGGTTCAAAGGAATTCAGTAACCTACCTAAGGTCATACAGTAGTAATCTATAAAACAAGAATTCAAACTATACACTCTTGACTCCAAAGCTCATATCCTCACTGTATGGCACAGCTCCTGAATAAATAAATAAATGACTGACTATATGTGACCTTGGCAGAGGATAGCATATTCTCATGAGCACACAAGTAACTAAGATAAATAAATTTCAGATTTCACCTTCCTTTTCACATATACTGTTTGATACATTTGCGTGCCATCAAGATGCCTATGCTAACAAGCATGTGGCAGAGAACACATCACAATTTGAATGTAATTTCCTTGGAATCATGACAAAGACCACCTACTGCAAGTGAGCATTTTAGAATACAGTTTCCCAATTCGAAATCCCAGTGTCAAGCCAGCTTCATCATATATTATTTCCATTTAACCCCATACTGATCACATTTTCCTGGGTTATCAGTCCTAGTGGTCCCCATAGGGCGATGACATACATAAAATATCTGCTGAGCCAGGTTAAATGAATTTCACTTAAGAGACTAATATTATTAACATTATATGATGATTCGCAATTATCAGTCAAATAAGATCAGTTACCAGAGGATGAGGGAGGTCTTAATAAGAGGTGAACCACAAAACCAGCACACTTTCCACTCAGTGAGTTTATAACCTAAATGGGCAATTGTCAGCAAGGGAGGAATAGAAGGGCTCTCCAGGGAGAGGTGAGAAAAAGGAGTCAGCCAATTGCTCTAGTCCTTAATGAAAAAGGCTGATGTGAAAAACAAGCTCATCTGCACACGCTCATCTATCCTCCCACGATATGCACTTAACCTCTCTGCAAGCACACTGGGTCAACCCACAGGAGGAGAGGCCGCTGTGGTGCAGAGTTCTAATGCAGGCCCCAGTCTCAGGTCTGCCACAAACGAATTCTGGGACCTTGGTCTCTCTTTTTCTCATCAAGCTCCTATTTCTTAACCAGTAAACTTAAAAGATCATACTTCTTCAGTCAAAGATCCTTCCAATTCTAACACGCAATACTTTATCACTGGATACAAGTACCTACCCTGTAGTTCAATTTCCCCCACTCTCTGTTTCTGAACTGACATTACTTTCGGCAACCTGCCCCAGCATTGAGCCTTCCTGTACCAGGCAAAGCTGCTGCTACACGAAGGCACAAAAATCTAGGGAGCAGAGTCAGAAACGACTGAATAACTCACACACACACACCACACACACACAGCACTGATCCTTCATGTACCAGGCAAAGCTGCTGCTACACGAAGTCATGAAAACTAGGGAGCAAAGTCAGAAATGACAGAACAACACACACACACACACATACACACATACACACACACACACACACACACACACACACACACACAGCACTGGTCCTTCCTGTACCAGGAAAAGCTGTTGGTACAAGGAGGCATGGAAAACTAGGGAGCAGAACTATTTCTACAATTTTGATTCAGTGTCCCCGGGGCTTCTCTTTGCCTATGGCACAAAGAAACACGCCCCCTTACCTGAAATTCATTTATGTGATCTAGAAGCTCTTCAGAATCTGGCTTTCCAATATGTCTCTGATTTTATCTCCTATTTCCCCTCACTGACTCCCGTCTTCATTCACCCAGACCTCCTGACTGTTCTTCTATCATACGAGACAGACTCCCACCTCAAAGTTGTGGGGTTTTTTTCTTCCTGTACGTGGAATATCCCTCTATTTCACAGCTGCCTAGACTGCTCTCTCACTTTTATCAGATCTTTATTAAAAACTCACTTTCTTAATAAGGCCTGCCCTACCACTCTCTCCATCCACTCAACATTTCATATCCCCCATCCCGACTGTACTCTCTCTCCTCAGCATTGATCACTATCTAATTGATTACGTTGCTAATTGCCTGTCTTCCCTGGTAGGATTTAAATCCAGTAAGGGAAGAGGATTTGGAGCCTCTTTAGTTCCTTTCAGTATCCCCAGTGCCTCGAAGAGTGTCCGGGACAGAACTGCACCCAATAAATATTTGTTGAATGGATAAATACAATCCCTTTCGCCATCTCTCACTCTAATCCAGACACACTGATCTTCTCCTTCCTTATTCATGAAATCCAAGGACACTCCTCAGCACCTTTCTTTTTGTACTTCCTTATGCCTGGAAACACCTTAAAAACATGTCCACATGGTTCTTCTTATCTTTTTACCCAGATTTACATCCATGTGTTATCTTGTCCTAAAGGCCTTCTCAGTTCAAACAATTTAAAATGGCAACATTATTCTTCATACATTTTCTTACTCTATTTTTCCTTCACAACTGTAATGGTGGTACAAGCGAGCCACTCATATCTCCTTCAAGCGAAGTTTCCAGGAGAGCAAACTGACTGGTACCTCCAGCTGTCTGATCCTACTCTGTGATGTCTGAAGCCATGCTTCCCCTGGGCTGTTCCCAGCCAATAACTGAGCAGAACGATACTAACGGCCGATTCCTAAGGGGCTCAGAAATCCTGTAGCCGGCAACTTTAGTTCAGAGGCTCTCCACTGACCTTGCTGAAACTTTCTTAGAACTGCACTGTACTCTCTGATTCTTCCTCCCCAAACCTCCTAACTTCCCCCTTTGCTTTCACAGTTTTCAGACCTGCATCATTCCCTGAAGGTTTTCCCTGGCCATTCCTATTCCCTCCCCTTATTCTTCACAGGTTGCTATTCGTTGTTCAGTCGCTAAGTGGTGTCTGATTCTTTGCAACCCCATGGACTGCAGCACACCAAAGTAAGATTCCCTGTCCTTCACTATCTCCCAGAGTTTGCTCAAACTCATGTCCATTGAGTCGGTGATGCCATCCAAGCATCTCATTCTCTATCACTCCCTTCTCCTCCTGCCCTCAATCTTTCCCAGCATCAAGGTCTTCACAGGTATTTCCCCCACAAATTCTCTTACACCATTTAATCCTATCTTAGTATGTATTTTTTTCTTGTAGCACCTGAACTAACACAATAAAACTTATAACATGATTTATATCTAGATCATATACAGCGATGCTTGCAAAGCATCGTTTAAAAATAACTTTTAATGAGAAATATCACTGGGCTTCCCAGGTGGCAGTAGTGGTAAAGAATCTGCCTGTCAATGCAAGAGATGCAAGGGACGTGGGCTTGATCCCTGAGTCAGGAAGATCCCCTGGAGTAGGAAATGACAACCCATTCCAGTATTGCCTGGAAAATTCCATGGACAGAGGAGCCTGGTGGGATACAGTCCATGGGGCTGCAAAGAGTTGGACACAACTGAGCACACATAATATCGCCTTCTATTAATTTACTTTATTCATGAAAGAAAATACTGAGAGTCTACTTTCCTTTAGGCACTATGCTAAGTACTCAGTAAATCAAGGATCTAGAAAACAAGATAAACATCTGAATAAGTAATTTAAATAAACTATGCCAAGGCATTATTAAAAGTATTCACAATGTATGGTTCACGAATAACACTGCATAAACATGTAAAATTTTATATCATATACATATTTATGATAAAGCATTGTGAATATCCCATGAATTAAACAAAGGGTAGTTCAACTTCAATAAACAAGGCTTCCTGACTTTGCCCTCAAGATCAATTTCTTCAGGTATACAAAGGAAAGTGAAGACTATTTCTTACTGTACAGTAGTACATGGCTCAATATTACACTGATAAACTAGGCAAAAGTGAAAATGAATGTTTTTTGAAAGGCTATGGCTCTAAGCCCTAGGAAAACAATGTGTGAATCAGTGATATTATTAAACTTTTCTAGCTCAATTCTGTAAAAATAGTCCACCTCAGATTCTGTCTACTCTATGCACACTTGTCTGATTCCCTCAAGACTAAGCTAGGCCCTTGGGTCCAGTTTGCTTTGTTTTGTTTTTTTGCTCAGGGATTGAACCTGTGCCCCCTGCAGTGGAAGTGTGGAGTCTTAACCACTGGACTCCCGGGGAAGTCCCAGGCCCTTGTTTTATATGCTGTCAAAGCACCCTGTACTTTTCCTTCTTAGAATTTACCAAAAGTCTAATTAGTCATTTGTGAATGGTCTCATTAGTAGACAGTAAGTTCCATGAGAGAACCACATCTGTTATACTGGCTACTGTATCTCCAGCACCTGACGAGAATACGGTTTCAAACAGTATTTCTCAAATGGTTTACATGGAAGAATGGATGAATAAATTTAAAATGAATGAAGCAAAATATTTTCCCTCATATACTCAACTGTTAAATTATCTCCCATATCTGGATTTTCATAGTATTTTAAATATAGTTCTTACACTCCTTCTGTCCATGTATCCACTCATGATGTAGGTGAAAGCTTTTCAAAGTAATGAAGAGTGGTGCATGTTCACAGACAAGTATGAAACCCTTTGGACTCAGTTGCTCCTGAGATCAGTGACTCAGTAATCCCAGATGTTAACTGAGCTTGGATTTAGACACAACAAAAAATGATCCTCTTATTTCCATCCTGGCAGACTGGTCACCTCTCCTGTTTCTTCTAATCACTCTGGCTGGGCTTCTTTTCTCTCTAGCTCTGGGTAAGCCCAGACTGCAGCAGTCATTGCTTGAGAAGCCTGCCTTCTGTTCAAGAGACAGATGAGTTAAACTCCTTTTAATGAAAGTTGTCTTATATCTCTTCTTCCCCCTTTTTTTTCCCCTTAACCCTGTCCTACCAGGCACTTCTGTCTCCAGAGAGTCCTTTAAAATCCCTTTTGTCCATTCAGTCATCCAACTTCTATCCATTTTATGCTACATTCTTCTACATTATAACATGTCACACAGATTCTATCTTGAATTGCAGTTATGAATGACCATGTTTGGGGCTTCCCAGGTGACTTAAACCATAAAGAAATCTGCCCACAGAGCACGAGACCCCAGTGATCACTGGATTGGAAAGATCCCTTGGATAAGTGTATGGCAACCCATTCTAATATTATTGCCTGGAGAATCCCATGGACAGAGGATCCTGGCAGGCCACAGTCCATGGGTTTGCAAAGAGTTGGACACAACTGAGAAACTAACACACACACACACAATGACCATGTTTAGCTCTCTAGCTGAGCTCTAAGTATCCCAAAAAGCATGTTTTGGGATACAAGACTTAAAAAGAGTGCCTTGCCCAAAGTAGGGAATCAGGTATTTTTATTTACTAGTGGATATATCTAGTTCAGGTTCCAGATAATCCCCCACTTATTTCAATATAACCAAATCCATTCTAAAAAGGAGCAGTTGGCCTGATTCTGTCTGCTTCCCCAGCCTCTCCTCTAACTTCGAGCTGTCCTCTCCCACTGCAGCATGGTGCTCATTGCCAGCTGATGCCGTGGTCTGACTCAGGAGGGAAACAGGAATATCTGGAGAAGTGCCTGCATAATGGATCAGGGAGGTGCAACTTCAAGCAGTTGAAAGAAAAGAGATAAGGCTATGAGAAACCCCAAAATACAGCTGCTACAAGTGATACCAGTTGCTGGAGTGAGTCCCTGGAAGATAGGTTAACAGGGCCTGAGATGACAGGAGGGTGATTTTCATGCACAGGTGAAGAGCATGGTTTTAAGAAGAAGATTAAAAATTCTTCAAACAAGCCTCTTTTAAGCAAGGACAAAAAGAAAACATAAAATTATTATATTAAATTTCTACTATATCAACCCCTATAAGTTAGCAATCACCATCCATACTACTACCAACTTATATGAAACAGAAAAATGAACAGAAAGAAGATGGGGAAGATGAATGTGGTTAAAGGGATGGAGAAGGGAATGAAGAAATGTTAGGAAAAGGGAAGGGGAGTTGATTTTAGTTTATAAAGTTTCGAGTGTGCATTTACGTTTTTGCGAACATTCATTTTCTGTCATACACACACGCGCGCGCACAGACACACACACACACTTTACAAGAAGCTATGAATGCAAAAGCACCATAAAAAGAGAATGGACTTTGAGTCAGAAGCGTTGCCTGGGTCTGAGTCCCATTTCTCTCTCTCATCACAACTGATCTGCTGATCACTGAGGACAGACTGTACTGACTTACAGGAAAATAACCACTAATGCCAGGAAGAGTGTAGAGCACAAACAAATCTGTGGTTGAGTAAATCAATCTAACCTGAAAATCTGCCACAATCAGGCCTTCAGAAGTTACAAAACACACTGCTCTGCATTTCTGCATCGGCTCTCAAAAATTTCAAAGCACTGTCCACATCTATTATCTCTTTATTTTCCTGCACTACGAGCCTTTTGGACTGGACATCTAAGACACTGAGAAGTTAAATGTCACTTAAGTCACACAACTAATTGATGACTGCTATTTCTATTTAACAGGAGGGAGGGACACTGGATCAAATAAAAGACTTTCTCACCAGACTACCTCAATTGTCCCTTTGTGCCTTCAAGGTCTGAAATTAGCAAGTAACCTGCCAGAATAAGGTGAAAATTGCTCACTGCCCCCTTAAAAAAGGTAAGCTTGGCTTTAATTATGTAAAGTTCATATCTGTTAACTTCCTTCCTTATTTCTTTGTTGTCTGGATATTTACTACTGTTTTATGTGACCTCACAAGCAAGGAGTAAATAAAGGGGAAAGAAAAAAATGTAGATAAATATCAAAATATTAGGACTTGGCACAATGATTCCAAAAGGTCTCTCAGAGTGGAGTATTTATATATCTTCAGATGCCCTGGAAGGAGTTTAGCTTCCTGCCCGTGAAAGGATCCTCAGAGCAGAAGCTTATTTGCATGAGGAAGAGTAGGATAAAGGTAGAGTTTGGGAAGGGAGACAATATATACTGCCTTTGCCCTCAGTTCATATTTCCTTGGCCCAAGTCGAGTCCAACCACCAACAACAAAAGAGGATATAAGCTCTGCATCCCGGGAGCTCTTTCTGGAAATTCATCGTCCCATCAGAGCTTAGCTGCAGGACTGTGCTAAAATCTATGGCAAAACAAGAAAGGTAGCTCTGCCCATGAGGCTCACTTCCATGTCCTTTGGGACCCCATAAAGGCTGAAAGTGGAGATTTCCCTCTGCCTAGTCTCCAGCATCTGCCCCCTCCGTCCACTCCCGCCACTGCCTCTCTGGTTCAACTCCTTCTGAGCTCTGACCTTGCCTACCAGGGCAGTCTCATGGTTTTTCCTATTTCCTCTGGTCTCAATCTCTCAAATCCATTTTTTCACATATTTCAGAATTCACATCCCTAAAGTAAATAGCTCTTCCCTACCACACCTTGCAAAATCATTCCAAAATTCCTCCACAACATAAAGAATAAGGTCAAACTTCTCCCCTGCCCATCTCACCCTGCATCTCCCTGCCAAATTATACTCTACTATGGTTTATCAAACTCACCAACCTGACTCCTATTTTGTCACCTAGCACCAGTCTCACACTTTTTCTTAGCCTAGAATGACCCTCCCCAATTAATTACTTCCTCTCTTTGTGACATCTGTTTCTTCTCCCACCTGAAATTTCACTTTGATTTAAAAAATTTCCTGTGTTAGGGAACTCTGCCCAATCCTCTGTAATAACCTAAATGGGAAAATAATTGGAAAAAGAATAGATACATGTATATGTATAACTGAGTCACTTTGCTGTACACCTGAAACCAACACAACATTGCTAATCAACTATATTCCAATACAAAATTAAAAAAAAAATTTTTTTTAATTCCCTATGCTAGTCTTTAGGACTTCTTAACCACAGGCAACAAGACTTGGCTCAGCATGTTGGAGATTCCCATAGAAGTACCTTTAAACTTTTGCCGAATATATCTTTACAAATATGGAAACTTGCTTTGTTTTCTTTTTTGAACACAACTAAGAAATACTCTATAATAAATATTCAGCTACTAATAGATTTGTGGCTAAGGTTTTTCAATTCCCCTTGTCTAATTGTTCTGAGTGATAAATTTCTTATCGTATATAGACAGGTTTATGGGTAAGATAAACTGCACTATAATATTTTTACAATGAGAACTTATCCAAATCAGATCTAGCCCCAAATACCAATTCTGTATGTATTTCTGTTCTGAAAGACCTATCACAGTGACCTATTTTCACAGCACAGACTGAGTTAAGAATGTGATTGCTTTTTCAAAGAACTAAAATAAAAATTCCAAGAATGGTATTAGGAGCAATGAATAAATCAAACACGATTTTCTGTAAACACAGATTTATAACACCAGCCTGCTGAAACATTTGAGTATTTTTAGAATCTTTTTTTTTGGGGGGGGGGCATGTTTGATGTTAAGTCTATTGTGTACATACAAAACTCATGAACCAATTCAGTCTTTATAATGGTAATATGGGTGCTTAAGTATTGTTTACTGATGAAACCAACTTTAAAATATAAATGTTTGTTGAATCCTATAAAAATCTTTTTCTCAAATAATTTCATTTCATTCATTCAACAACTATATATGATGAATACATTCTATGAGCCAAAGACATAAAATATAAACAGAAACAAAACACAATGCCTATCCTTTAGGGAGCCTAGAGTCAGGTGAAGGAGAAGAACAATTAAACAGATTATGATATAAAAATAATTTGGAAGTTAAGAAAAATAGAAATAAATAAGCAGTTACAATGCAATTTTTTTAATGAGAAAGACAGCAGGATAACACAAGAGCATATAACCAGCTAGTCTTGGTCACTTCAGACTTTACATTTTTATTAGTTTTTAGCAACAGCAGAAAATAAATTTTAAGTCATAGAAATAATAATGTAGATGACCTGAAAGGATTCAACAGTCTTAAAATCCAACAGTGCAACTACAAAAATGTTTAATGTCACTAATTTATCTTTCTTGTTGTTGTTCATTTACTCATGTCTCCAACAAAGGATTTTGAGCAGAAATTTTGTGCCAGGTTTGTGGGAAGTTATGAGAAAGTCAGCGGGAAGTTATTCAGCTTCCCTGTCTCAAGTTATTTAAAATCTTGTAGGACTTCAGGTTGATTTTCATGGCACTAGAATATTTGGAAAATAATGACAAAGTACACTGATTTAGGTGCTTGCCTAAATAGAAATGTACATCATCGCATCTTAGAATTGGTTGCCTAGTTGAGAAGCCCCCACTGTGGTTGAAGTATCTTATAATAATTCACATTTGTATACTGCTTATTGGAGAAGGCAATGGCACCTCACTCCAGTACTCTTGCCTGGAAAATCTCATGGACGGAGGAGCCTGGTGGGCTGCAGTCCATGGGGTGGCTAAGAGTCGGACACGACTGAGCGACTTTTCACTTTCATGCATTGGAGAAGGAAATGGCAGCCCACTCCAGTGGGCTGGAGAATCTTCTTGCCTGGAGAATCCCAGGGACAGAGGAGCCTGGTAGGAGGCCGTCTATGGGGTCGCACAGAGTCGGACATGACTGAAGCGACTTAGCAGCAGCAGCAGCAGCATACTGCTTATTAAGAGTTGAAAACTCTTAAAAAAGAGTTGAAAGAATTTTTGAATACTTTATTTCATTTTATCCTACAATAATTCTGTGATATTAGTGAAACAAATACTAACTTTCAAAGGAGACTAAGACTTCAGAAGATAAAATTATAAGGTTCAAAAAGAAACATGACTGTGACATGAGCTCAGACTCAAGACAGAAATCCAATGCATGTTTTACTCCCACACTGTCTCTTAAATATCATGTCTTTAAAACAGGTATCTCTCAGATTCTATTACCCAGCATCTCACACCAACACACACACACAAACTGAATCACGTACACTGGCTACAAGTTGTAATTCTGAATTACAAGCTTTTACAAAGGATCCTACCTTAAAACATCCTTTTCTCACCATTATCCAGAAACAATCCAACTAAGCACCAGAATCAAGATAACCCTAGAATCCTACATTGCTCTAAACTATTAGTTTATTTCCAGAAGAGTTTCCTACCCTATTCTAGTTAGAACCCTCTTTAGGTATCACCTGAATTATTACATCATACTCCCACTGAAACATACTCCATGCAACCACTCCATCACAAGCAACTACAGCAGAAATCAACTTCAGGCACGTCCTAAGTTACACCACATTCTCTTCTGCTTCTGTCCCTTTGTATGTGTTTTTCTCTGTCTACAAAAGCTATTCTATTTTCTGTCTTACAGAATAAGATTATTCTATAATCTTATTCAAAATTACCCCTTTAGAAGAGTCTTTTCTTACGCTCCCTTTCCCCAGGCTAGATTAATTATATGCTCATTTTCTGTGCTGTTTGATTCACTCTCCTATAGCACTTTCATTACAACAATTTCCATTTATTCTTGGTCTCAGACACTCAACTATGAGCTCCTTGAGGACAGGGAGAAAACTGGGTCATTTATCATCGCTTATTAGCACAAGGTCTAATGCTCAACAATGTTTGCACAATGAATTAAGGACTGAATGAATGTACCCTATTTCTACGTGTATTAGTTTCCTTGGGCTGCAATAACAAATTACCACAGAATTGTTGGTTGAGAACAGCAGAAATTTATTTTCTCATAGTTCTGGATGTTAGAAGCCCACAGCCAGGGTGTCAGCAGGGTTATGCTCTCTTTAAAGGTTTTAGTGAAGGATCCTACCTTGCCTTTCTTTAGTTGCTGGTAGTTATTGGCAATCCTTGGTATTCTGTGACTTGTAGATATATCACTCTAATCTCTGCCTCTTTATCACATGGCATTCTCCCTGTGCTGTTGTTTAGCAGCTAAGTGGTGTCCAGTACCCCATGGACTGTAGCCTGCCAGCCTCCATTATCCATGAGATTTCCCAGACGAGAATACTGGAATGGATTGTATTTCCTTCTCCAGGGGCTCTTTCTGACCCAGGGATCAAACCCACGTCTCCCGCATTGGCAGGCAGATTCTTTACTGCTGGGCCACCAGGGAAGCCCCTGTGCATCTGCGTCCAAATTTCTCTCTTCTTATAAAGACATCAGCCTATGTTCTTCAGCTGCTAAGCTGTGTCCAAGTCTTTGTGATCCCATAGACTACAGCATGTCAGGCTTCCCTGTCCTTCACTATCTCCTGGAGTTTGCTTAAACTCATGTTCATTGAGTCAGTGATGCCATCCAACCATCTCATCCTCTGTTTCCCCCTTCTCTTCCTGCCCTCAATCTTTCCCAGCACCAAGGTCTTTTCTAATGGGTCAGCTCTTTGTATCAGGTTGCCAAAGTATTGGAGCTTCAGTATTAGTTCTTCCAATGAATACTCAGGGTTGATTTCCATTAGGACTGACTGGTTTGATCTTGTAGGACAAGGGACTCTCAAGAGTCTTCTCCAGCACAATTCAAAATTATCCATTCTTCAGCACTCAGCCTTCTTTATGGTCCAACTCTCACATCTGTACCTGACTGGAAAAATGACAGCTTGGACTATACAGACTTTTTCAGCAAAGTGATGTCTCTGCTTTATAATATGTTGTCTAGGTTGGCCACAGCTTTTCTTTCAAGGAGCAAGTGTCTTTTGGAAGTGTCTTCTCTTCCGAGGAGCAAGTGTTTTTTCTGACTGCCATGGCTGCAGTCACCATCTGCAGTTGACTTTGGAACCCAACAAAAATAAACTCTGTCACTGTTTCCACTTCTTCCGCATCTAGGGACCACCCTAATCCAGTATAACTTCATCTTAACTACATTTGCAAAGACCCAATTTCCAAATAAGATTACATTCACAGTTCTTGATGGACATGAATTTTGGATGAGTGGTATTTAACCTAGTCTATTACATTACAACTGGAGAGAGAAATTTTTTTCTGAATTCTGCATTTGGAGCACAGAACCTAAGTAACCTGCCCAACCACATTTGATCTGACATGTAGGTCAAAGACTTATTTATGAACCAGGAATTTCCCACAGGAAACTACAATTGTTTCTTTTTTAATCTTAACTTGGAAAGCTCATTCATTCATTCATGAAATATTTACTGAGTGCTTATGACATGCCAGGCACCATTCTAAGGGTTACGGATATAACAGTAAACAAAGCAAAAAAAAAGTCCCTGCTGTTATGAAGGTGACACTGAAGAGGAAAGGGGAGACAGATAATAAACAAACAAGTAAATTCTGCACATACTATCAAATTTTGGTCAGTGCAGTGGAGAAGTATCAAGCTGATAATGGGGATGGGAAAACTGAGTAGAGCTGGGGATACTGTAATATTAAAAGAGATGATTAAAGAAAGCTTCACCAAGGTGATATTGAAGCACCTGAAGGAGGGATGAGAGGTTAGCCATATGACTAATTGGAGGAATACAGTCTAGATAGTAGAAACACCGAAAGCCAAGGCTCAGGGAGAGGGGGGTGCTTGGGGAGTGAGAGGTGCAGCAGGTGGCTGGGGTGACTAGTCCAGAAATAAGGGGAGAGCAGTAAGAAAGTGAAGGGATAATGGAGGAGACAAAGAGATCAGCATGTTCTTCCTCTCTCCATTGTCAACTAAGTGGTTACTTCAGAACACGTTCCTGGTTTCTACAGAAGGAATATTTTGAGTTCTTAAGTTTCTCCAAACAAACAAACAAAAAAATTTGCTATGCTCAACAAATATAAAAATTCAAGCCTTTCTTAGTGTCCTTCAACTCTGCACCTTATCATTAGGAAAGCAGAAACAATGCATGTATCTGGACTATAATAAATTTTAGTTTTTAGACAAATCACACTTCTATCAATTAAAAAAATTATTTTGTAGGACAGTATATCAGTCTAGCTATGAGATTTGAATTATCTCAACTTGTTAAAATCACCATCAAATTCCTTTCTTCAAATAAAAATTTTATTTCGTGATTCTCTTCAGTCTTGTCTAAATGTTGAGGATACCATTAGGCTCTTATTTGGTGCCACTTAATGGAAGAATTTAAATAAAAAATGTTCTATTTAATAAAATGTCAAAATCGGCTTTAATGGTGACCTCAAGCTTACAAAGTCCTTTCCCATAGTAACAAACTATTTTAAGAAAACAATGTTCTAAGTATATACATGTGTCATTTCATCCTTACCCTCTGAAATAAAAATTATGATCTCCATTTTGCAGATTTTAGTGATTTATTGAAGGTCATATCTAGTTGGAGAATAAGATTCAAACCTATTCGCACCTGACCACAAAGCCTCTGCTCTGAAACTCTGGGCTCTTGTGCCTCCTTTCTAGTCTTATCCCATGAAATTCTTTGGCAACCCTGTGAATTATACGTTATATCCCAGCACTCATTTTCAAAGAGGTTAAATAATGTGTCCTAAGTCACACAGCTATTTACTGGTAGATTCAACTTTTATTTATTCAACCAATACTTATGAAGACCCTACACTACTCAGCACTGGACACACCTAGTAAAGAGAATACCCACTCTTCTGGACCCCACAGTCTAAAGAGAGATATATTCACAATGGTAACTCACACTTATTAAGATCGTAATAAGTACTATTCTAAACATTTCACTGGCATTATTTTATCTAATATTCATACCAGCCTTATGAGAAGTTTTTTTTTTGGGGGGGGGAAGTAAAATGAGCCCCAAAATAGTTAACTGGATTAATGTACAGATTGTAAAGGGGTGAAACTGGGCTTTGAACCCAGGAAATCTAACTTCAGAACCTGTGCTTTTGCAGCTATGCTATATTTCTCATAGAAATAGGGAGGGAAGAAAAGGAAGAGAGAGGGAATGAAGTGAAAGGGGGAGAGAGAGAGAAGGAGGAGGAGGGAGGCAAGGAAGAGTGGCAGTGAGAAAGGCAGGGAGATGTCATCATTTTAAGTTGTGATATGGATTCAATGTGCCAACTCCCGGAGTTCACCCAAACCCATGTCCACTGAGTTGGTGATGTCATCCAACCATCTCATCCTCTGTTGTCTCCTTCTTCTCCTGCCCTCCATCTTTCCCAGAATATCTTTACTGCTCTCTTTTTTTCCATCCAGTAGCTTGTGAGAACCCTGAACATAGCACCAGTGTGCAATCCAGAGTTCTCAATGCTAGAACCAACAAGCAACCATTCTAAGCCTAGAAACTAAACAAGAAGCAGTCAAAGAAGGCAAGAAAGACAGCACTGAGTGTGTCTAGCCAATCTGATAGCAGGAAAGGAGATTTGCTGGTAATTTAAACATACAATTTGCATTTAATTTCTACAAACTATAAACTATTCAGTTCAGTTCAGTTCAGTTCAGTTGCTCAGTCGTGTCCGACTCTTTGCGACCCATGAATCGCAGCACGCCAGGCCTCCCTGTCCATCACCAACTCCCGGAGTTCACCCAGACTCATGTCCATTGAGTCAGTGATGCCATCCAGCCATCTCATCCTCTGTCGGCTCCTTCTCCTCCTGCCCTCAATCCCTCCCAGCATCAGAGTCTTTTCCAATGAGTCAACTCTTCGCATGAGGTGGCCAAAGTACTGGAGTTTCAGCTTTAGCATCATTCCTTCCAAAGAAATCCCAGGGCTGATCTCCTTCAGAATGGACTGGTTGGATCTCCTGGCAGTCCAAGGGACTCTCAAGAGTCTTCTCCAACACCACAGTTCAAAAGCATCAATTCTTTGGCACTCAGCCTTCTTCACAGTCCAACTCTCACATCCATACATGACCACAGGAAAAACCATAGCCTTAACTAGACAGACCTTTGTTGGCAAAGTAATGTCTCTGCTTTTCAATATGCTGTCTAGGTTGGACATAACTTTCCTTCCAAGGAGTAAGCGTCTGTTAATTTCATGGCTGCAGTCACCATCTGCAGTGATTTTGGAGCCCCCAAAAATAAAGTCTGACACTGTTTCCCCTGTTTCCCCATCTATTTCCCATGAAGTGATGGGACCGGATGCCATGATCTTCGTTTTCTGAATGTTGAGCTTTAAGCCAAGTTTTTCACTCTCCTCTTTCACTTTCATCAAGAGGCTTTTTAGTTCCTCTTCACTTTCTGCCATAAGGGTGGTGTCATCTGCATATCTGAGGTTATTGATTAGAAGCAGCTAAAGGCTATGGTTTTTCCTGTGGTCATGTATGGATGTGAGAGTTGGACTGTGAAGAAAGCTGAGGGCTGAAGAATTGATGCTTTTGAACTGTGGTGTTGGAGAAGACTCTTGAGAGTCCCTTGGACTGCAAGGAGAGCCAACCAGTCCATTCTGAAGGAGATCAGCCCTGGGATTTCTTCGGAAGGAATGATGCTAAAGCTGAAACTCCAGTACTTTGGCCACCTCATGCGAAGAGTTGACTCATTGGAAAAGACTCTGATGCTGAGAGGGATTGGGGGCAGGAGGAGAAGGAGCCGACAGAGGATGAGATGGCTGGATGGCATCACTGACTCAATGGACATGAGTCTGGGTGAACTCCGAGAGTTGGTGATGGACAGGGAGGCCTGGCATACTGCAATTCATGGGGTCACAAAGAGTCAGACACGACTGAGCGACTGAACTGAACTGAAAGAATTATTTATAATTTTTAAGGACATAGGGCTAAACAGCCATGCCATAAGAATTTTTAAGCTTGGAAAAGCAAGAAGCACCTAAATCAAGCTAGTCCTTTTCAGGAAGATGAGATGACCAGGAGAATGGCAGTTAATGTAAGAATCTAGAATACAGAGAAGATTACACTCTTAGACTTTACCAAGTGATCTGGATCACTTCATGGTGACAATCAAGAAAATTTAGAAAGCAGTTGTGTTAGTTGCTCAGTCATGTCTGACTCTTTTGTAACCCCATGAACTGTAGCCCACCAGGCTTCTCTGTCCATGGAAAAATACTGGAATGGGTAGCCATTCCCTTCTCCAGGGAATCTTTCCAAACTGTGGATCAAACCGGGTTTCCTGCATTTCAGGCAGATTCTTTACCATCTGAGCCACCAGTGAAGCCCCTTTCATAATACCAAGGTTCCACGTTAAAAGTGGAGTGGGGGTAGGAATTGAGAGAATTTTAACCAACTCTCAAGCCATACTAAATAAACATTCTAAGCAAAATGTCTTCTTACAATATAAACTCAAGGCAAACCACTTAGCTACCCTTCCAACCGTTTATTGTGCAGGAACTCTGAACAGGATCCTGAGACAGACTACTTAAGTCTGAAACTCAGTTCCTCTATTTAAAGAACGTGATCTTGGCAAATTACTGCATCTCTTCATGCTTCAGTTTCATTATTTTCAGAGTGGGAATAATAGCACTATCTATCTCTCAGTTTCATTGTGAGGAGCAAATAAAATTAATCTATGTAAAATACTTAGAATACTGCTTGACACATAGACAGTACTACATCAGTGTTTGAGACTATTAAACTCCTAAGAGTTTCTCCTCCTGTATGAAATGCTGGAGCCACAACTGCCTGAGGATACAACTGACAAAAGTCAGCTGTGGAATCTGAAGCAACAGGGGAGGGGAAGGAGAATAGCTCTCACATTCTTGGTAAGAGCTGGTTTCATGTTGCTTGTTAAGTGTACTTTACAATTGTTCAAAGACATAGCAATATTTTTGTTTAAAACAAGCTAACAATGCCTCCTCCTGTTCTTGAGTCCTTATATGGGTGTGTTTAGTTGCTCAGTTATGTCCAATCCTTTGCGACCCTTTGGACTGTAGCGCACCAGGCTCCTCTGTCCATGGGATTTCTCAAACAAGAATACTAGTGTGGGTTGCCATATTCTCCTCCAGAGGATCTTCCCAACCCTCCTGTGTCTCCTGTGTCTCCTGCATTGCAATCAGATTCTTTCCCCACTGAGCCATCTTGAGTTCTTACCTCTGCCAGTTGGGTGTGGGGGAAACGTAAGGCTGATTGGGCTCTTTGTAGTAGCTGCACTGATTAGATTTTCTCCAGGTGAAATCCTGTTATGGTCCATGCTGTTTAAACTTCATGAAGAAGAAAAACTGGGATCAAATACTAGCAGGAAAGGTTGCTAGAAAATGTTTTCTGAAGGGTGACATAAAAGCTTTTATCAAACCCTTTAGGATAATATCATCCACTGAGAAAATGATTATCAATACATTTTTCTTTCAAGTACTCTCTCTAAACACAATTGTATTTGTCTGCTTGCTTATTTTACATGATTGTGCTAATCATAGATTAAACTCCCTTGTATCCTTCTCTTTTCACCTTTTTGTCATTTTAAAAATCTTTTTATTTTTCTTTATTCTCCAAGTTTTAAACAATGAACACATGGTTACTTTCATTAGAGAAGAGTGTCAATTAATTAAAACATAAAACCTCAAGTAGATTTATGTTAGGTGTCTGAAATACAAGTCTTAGTTTTTCTTCTGCCTGAATTAGGCTTTAAATTTACTGGAAAATTATTTCCTGCTCAAACTATAAAAGAAAAAAAGCAGGCAGGAGGGAAGAGAGGGGCTGTCACAGAATGATGGAGTGAGAAAAGAACAAGTTATTTACGGTCGCCAGCCTCTTCTAGGCTTTCAGACCTGCCCAGCAATCCTTTTAGTTTTCTCTAGTCAGCCACTTCTCCACACCCGAAAGTGGCCATTATAAACCTTCATCATTCTCATTAGATCTTGTCGCAGCCCACTCTCCGCCAGTGACCTTCCTTCCTACTTCATTGACAAAATAGCAGTCATAAAGCTCCAAGTCCCTCCTTTTCCATCCCCCAGCTTCCATCCACACCTTGCCCATATCTTAAAATCTCAGCCCTTGGGGACCAGTCTATCCTAAAGGAAATCAGTCCTGAATATTCATTGGAAGGACTGATGCTGAAGCTGAAACTCCAGTACTTTGGCCACCTGATGACTCATTGGAAAAGACTGCGATGCTGGGAAAGATTGAAGGTGGGAGGAGAAGGGACGACAGAGGATGAGATGGTTGGATGGCATCACCAACGTGATGGACATGAGTTTGAGCAAGTTCCAGGAGTTGGTGATGGACAGGGAGGCCTGGTGTGCTGCAGTCCATGGGGTCGCAAAGAGTCAGACATGCCTGAGCAGCTGGACTGAACTGACAGGCCTTACCTCCTGGTTTCAGCTTTTGTGCCTTTCCCAGGTTTTTAGTCTCTTCTCCACTGATTCCTTCCCTCCATGCTGCTGCTGCTAAGTCGCTTCAGTCGTGTCCAACTCTGTGTGACCCCAAAGACAGCAGCCCACCAGGCTCCCCCGTCCCTAGGATTCTCCAGGCAAGAACACTGGAGTGGGTTGCCATTTCCTTCATACTCTCTGAGTTTTCCTCAGGCTACTGCTTTCTCTTTCTTTTTCTTCTGTTTTTTTACAACCCAAAGCAGTTTCACACTGATTTGGGCCAGATATTATTTCGCTGCTAGCTTCCCAGGTGGCTCAGTGGTAAAGAAACTGACAATGCAGGAGACACAGGTTTGATTCCTCAGTAGTAAATGGCAACCCACCCCGGTATTCTTGCCTGGGAAATGCCATGGACAGAGGAGCCTGGAGGGCTACAGCCCAAGGGGTTGCAAAAGAATCAGATATAACTTAGTGACTAAACAACAACAACCCTAGACGTGGTCTCAAACATCCCTATAGCTTCTCAGCTTCCATCTGTCAATCTGATTCCCTTCTCTCTGTCTCAAATCACAACCCTCTTTGAGCTTCCAAACTGTTTTCCTAAGCATCTCCATCTGAATATCTCGTACTTCCCTACTCCTCAATGCAATTACCAACCAGTTACTCATTGTTGAAATCTCTGAGTCATCTCTGATTCATTCCTCATCTGCTTCATTCAGTAAAACATGAATTCCCATTATTTCAAATTCTGCTCTGAATATTCACTGTTAGTTTCGGTCCTCTCATCTGAAATAACTTCTTGGTAGTCAGCAGACCTTCCCTCAACTCATTTCTAATCCATTCTTCACATGTCTTCATTGTCATTCTAAAGCATCATGTCACTTATCTGCTTAAAAGCTTTCAACTGTAACCCATGGCTTAGAAAGAATTAAAATTCTTTACATAACACGTAAGTCCTTCTCATCCTGGTACTCATGTTTCACCAAATTCCTCTTCCTTCCTTTCTGTGATGTTCCTTAAGATATAGCACAACAAATGTGCTGTCTGCCTCCATGTCCTGTGCCTCTGCATGTGATTGCTTTTCTGTTTAAATTGACTTATCCACCAGGAATCCACCTGCCAATGCAGAGGACTCAAGCTCGATCCCTGGGTCGGGAAGGTCCCTTGGAGAGGCAAATGGCAACATACTCTAGTACTCCTGCCTGGGAAATTCCATGGACAGAGGTGCTTAATGGGCTACAGTCAATGGGGTTGCAAAACAGTCAGACATGACTTAGCAACTAAACAATAATCATCTTCACCTACCAAAGTGTTCTTTAAACCAACGCTTCTCAAATTTTATTGTGCTTACAAGTAAGCTGAGGATCTTATTAAAATTAAATTCTGACTTCATCAGTGTGGCCTGGGGCCTGGGAACTGCATTTCTAACAAATTCTCGGGTAACAGCTGGGAACAGGTATTACTACTACTAGTCTATTGACCACCTTTTGAGTTGCAAGAACCAGGCCCATCTTAAATATGACCTCACCTGAAGGCTTTCTGTCTCCCTCCTGCCCTCGAGTGAGTCAGTCCTATCCCTTGGTGGCTGTCAGAACATTGTACGGATCTCTCTTACAGTTCTTTCATTTTGTGACATAAACGTCTGTTATGTTTCTTTATCTCCCACTAAACCACAACTCTTTGAAAGGCGGAGACCATCCCTGTTCATTCTCACATGCTAACCTCTAACAGCGACTGGCCTATAGTAGACACTGATTAAACATTTGTTAAATGAATTCATAAGTGAATAAATAAAAATAGAAATATTGTTGAAACTAAGTTGCAATGGATTCAAAAAAATCTTTGTTTTAGCTGTAATCAAACCACAAACATTTATGAAACACCTATAATTCTCATTCATTTTGTATCAAATTTTATAGCTCAGTGGCTGAAATTTAGTAAAACTACATAGCATATTTCTTAGACAGGTGGCTGGCTGGATGGCTGACTGGATGGATGGATGGATGGCTGAGTAGCTAGATGGCTGAATGGATGGATAAATGCCCCCAATAAAGGGAAGACTGTAAGAAAAGCCAGCATGTTGTCCATAATCATTCACAACAAATCAACAAGAAGATGAAAAATATTTTTATGATAAAATAAGTGATTCACTAAAGTTTCTCTTTTTGAATATTGCAGGACAAAATACTGAGATACAGTAACACAATTTAGATAAATATGCCACAAATTCATAAGTGCAGAAAGAGGTGAATACACAGTTCAGTTCAGTCACTCAGTCGTGTCTGACTCTTTGCAACCCCAAGAACTGCAGCACACCAGGCCTCCCTGTCCATCACCAACTCCCAGAGTTCACTCAGACTCACGTCCATTGAGTCAGTGATGCCATCCAGCCATCTCATCCTCTGTCGTCCCTTTCTCCTCCTGCCCCCAATCCCTCCCAGCATCAGAGTCTTTTCCAATGAGTCAACTCTTCTCATGAGGTGGCCAAAGTACTGGAGTTTCAGCTTTAGCATTATTCCTTCCAAAGAAATCCCAGAGCTGATTCAGAATGGACTGGTTGGATCTCCTGGCAGTCCAAGGGACTCTCAAGAGTCTTCTCCAACACCACAGTTCAAAAGCATCAATTCTTTGGTGCTCAGCCTTCTTCACAGTCCAACTCTCACATCCATACATGACCACAGGAAAAACCATAGCCTTGACTAGATGGACCTTTGTTGGCAAAGTAATGTCTCTGCTTTTCAATATGCTAACTAGGAACTGGTAAAATACACTTGGGAGCATGATGTGTTGGGATGAGTGATTAAAGTAAATAAGAGTAACATGACGGAAAGCGAAGGCTTGTTCTTGAGTTCTGAAAATTCTTATCTTATGATTTGCAACTGTGAACACTTCAGAGGTTGCACCCTATCCTTGCTCTCCTAGTAATAAAAACTTATACAAAAGACTCTTCAGAGCTAAAACTGAGTTATCAACCAAAGACACTGCCTGTGATAGTTAAAAAAAACAAGGAGCTTATACATCAAAGTTACAAGTCTTTGGTGAGGCTTTTAACTCTTCTTAGTCAATAGTTTATTTAGACACCTTGGCTTCTTTCTCAAGCAGCTGAAAAAGACAGAACAGTGTCAGAGAGGAGCGTTGGAGTGGAAACAACACTAAGTGAAAACCATTCCCAATGTCCGCCTTATCACAGAAGCTTAAAGGCAAAACTAGAAACTCGAATAAGACAGGAACAGCATCTATTAAAGGAAGGTTGGGTCATTCTACTGATAATCAATCGAGACTATTACCAGAACTCCTAAAGTCAAGAGAAATAATAAGCTGTTACAAATAAGTTATAAACAAAGTTAATTATGCTTTAAGCAAAGATCACCTGCTTTTAATCTGAAGCTAAGTAAAAGAAATTTTAATGAAGAAAAAAGTTGTAGGTATTCCTGTCACAGGTTTAATGGATATGTGTTTTTGTTTTGTTTTTCCATTAACTGTAAAAATATGCAATGCTTACTTACCTCTTTAGTCACTCATAAGACATATGGCTATCTTAAAAAAAATATTTCAGTAGATGAATGTCAAAGATCTTTCTGAATAGCTCAAAGGATCACTAACAGGGCCCATAAAAGGCATGGACATAAATCTACTTTGGGGGACAGGCCAATAAATCTGTAGGTATTTTCTGTCTGCCTTGCAAAACCCTTTCTCAGCTACCTTAAGGGATAAGAAATTCAATCTGTACATTGCAGCCAGAGTGATACCAGAGAAAATGTCAGAGAGTGTTACTCCTCTGCTCAAAACTCCCTCCAACGGCCTCTCAGTCCATGACGAGGCATCCGCAATCCGGTGTGTGGCCCCCCGCCCCTCTGGCCTCCTCTGCTATGAGCCTGTGTCTGTTTCACTCCCTTCTGGCCACTCTCTTATCCTATCTGTCTCACAAAGTAGCCAGGTATACTGCTGATTTAGCTCCTTTGTACACGTTGCCTCTACTAGGATGATCTTCTCCCAGGTATCTGAAAGTGCCACCTCACTTTCTCCAAGTCTGCAAAGATGACACCTTTACAGAGATGCCTTACTTTACCATACCTTCATGACATTTCCTAAATACCTAATTTTTTTCTATTGCATGTGTAACTTCCTGGCATGCTCCATATTTATTTATTGATATTCTGTTCCCTATCCCCTATACCCCAGGAGGCACTTTATTCATAGTTGTATCCTCAGGGTCTAGAGCAATGCCTAGTACTTTATAGGAGCTCAGTAAATATCTATTGGATGACTAACGGTGGTAAAGGGTTAAATACGATGAAGTCAACAGAAGGGACTTGTGAGGTCTGCTTTATAACTGAGCTGTTCCCTAAAGGAAGAACAGGGAGGTTGTCACATAGCAAAGGGGTTGAGGGAGGACACACAGCATTTTACCTGAAAAAATTGCATGACAAGAATCAGAGAAGCAAATATGAAGGAATGTTTTTTAAATGTTTAAACCCAGTGGAGCAGGGAAATGGGTATTTTAAAATGCTTCTCATTTAAGATGACGGTTTTTCAGTGACTCATTTACCAAAGGTTCAAGACATCTGAGACATTTTAATTTCCCTTTGTCATCATGAAATTTACCTATCTCTAGTAATACTTCTTATATTTAAATCTCTTTTGATTTTTGCTTTATGTATCTTTGCTTCTTTGTTGTTAGGTGTCTAATATTTTATCATGTTTATCTTCTTTGTGAATTGCACCTTTTATCATTAAAAATAGTCATCTTTCTTTCATTTAAATTAATTTTAAAAAATAATAAATAAATCCATTGTGTCTGACATTAATATAGCCACTCAGCTTTTCCTTTTGGATGGATGTTTGCATGGTTTATCTTTTTTTCTCATATTCTTATTCTTATCCTATTAGCATATTTATATTTAAACTATTCTCATTAAAAAAAAGACATATATGGGTCTTGTTTATAAATCAAATTTGACAATCCCTGCCTTTAAATTATGGAGAAGGCAATGACAACCCACTCCAGTACTATTGCCTGGAGAAACCCGGGAATGGGGGAGCCTGGTGGGCTGCCGTCTATGGGGTCACAGAGTCAGACACAATTGAAGCAACTTAGCACCAGCAGCAGCCTTTAAATTATAGCTCTTAGCCTGTTTATACCTAATGTGATTATTGATATGGCTTGATTTAAGAATACCATTTGCTGTTTGTTTTCTATTTGTCTCATCTTTGTATTTTTGACTTCTCTTATTTGTGGTTTAAATAATATATATAAATAACATAAATAGTATTTTATTTTATCTCCTCTATTATCTATGTTCGGAGAAGGCAATGGCACCCCACTCCAGTACTCTTGCCTGGAAAATCCCATGGATGGAGGAGCCTGCTGGGCTGCAGTCCATGGGGTCACTAGGAGTCGGACATGCCTGAGTGACTTCACTTTCACTTTTCACTTTCATGCATTGGAGAAGGAAATGGCAACCCACTCCAGTGTTCTTGCCTGGAGAATCCCAGGGACGGCAGAGCCTGGTGGGCTGCCGTCTAAGGGGTCGCACAGAGTCGGACACGACTGAAGTGACTTAGCAGCAGCAGCAGCATTAGCTATGTTACTATATCTTTTTGTATTTTTAGTTACTTTAGGGATCATAATATCCTTCCTTAAACTATCTATGCTGTGCTACGTCGCTTAAGTCATGTCTGACTCTTTGGGACACCATGAACCACAGTCCGCCAGGCTCCTTTGTCCGTGGGATTTTCCAGGCAAGAATACTGGAGTGGGTTGCCATGCCCTCCTCCAGGGGATCTTCCTGACCCAGGGATGCAACCCATGTCTCTTACGTCTCCTGCATTAGTAGGCGGGTTCTTTACCACTAGCGCCATAGTCTACTTCAAATTAATATTAAACTATCTCACAGATGAATGTAACAACCTTACAATAGTATACTTCCATTAACTCCATTTCTGGCTTTTATGTTCTTGTTTTTTATACATTTTTCTGTTTTATGAATCAAAAACACATGGTTATTATTTTTGCCTTAAAGAGTTAGTAGTCCTTTAAGAAATTAAGAACTGAGACAAAATGTTTTATATTTACCCACATTTTTACCATTTTGAGTCCTCTTCATTCACTTACGGATTCCTGAGCTTCTTCCTGGTGTCATTTTCTTTCATTCTGAACAAAGTACAGAGACACTCTGAGCTGTTCTCTACCAGGCCTCAGTAAATGTCACCCTGCATGACTTTGTGGTATTCTCATGCAGATTTTTGAAGTTCCTTCTCAAGGTAGTTCTCTCACTTCTAGTGTTTTACCCTGCAAATTCTATCCACTTCAGCAGAAATAAGCTCCAATATCACTTTTTTCTACTCTTTAAAATTGTTACTGTCTGCCAGGCAGAATGTTGGGATTTAGGTAAAACTCCTCTGTTTTTGGATTACTGTCTTGTGTGGTCTGTCGCCTAGCGCACCAAAACGGCAGCTTTAAGCCTTTTGTCCAGTTTTACAATTGTTTCGTGTTTATGGCACAAAGGTAAACCTGATACTCATTATCTATCACCTATGAACAATATTTCTTTGATAGCTTATGTTTTCTTCAAAGTCTTGAAATGAAATTAGTCCACTTCAATTAATGGGAAATGTTCACAAAACAACCTAATTAGCAAAGTCAGTTATTATCAAACCATCGGTAAATCATATTTTCTTTTTCTCAAAAGTCTGAACTTATTTTTAATCCAAACAAAGGGTTGGATTAAACAAATACACCAATCAAATACACCTTTCCAGGACAACAGTCTCACTTCTTCATTCAAAGAACATTGGCTAGGTAGGTAGGTAGGTACAGAGACAGATAAGCAGGCAGGCAGACAGAATTCAACATTTCCATGAATGTGTTATCTAAATACTAAATATCAATACCTTCGATTTTTCTTATGGATCCTTTCTTTACTTTTTTCTTATGATAGTAATTTACCTTTTACAATAGTAAAGGTATGGAAGTAGTGAAGCTATTAAAGCCAAAATTGACATCCCTCTCACTGTCTTTATCTATAGTATATCTGAATTCAGAATATTGCAATATGTAAAAGTAATCTAACTACCTGGATTTTTCCATAACAGAAATGTGTTATAGACATGGAAATACAGGAAGTCCTATCACCCTATCACAGGCTTATGAGGCCTTAAATAATAGTACTTATCACAATTTCCAAAACTACTTTTATTTGGTGCCCCAGGTAATTTTATAGCTGAGCAATATAACATAATAAGTCTCTAGGTGAAAAAAGTAAAACAGAAACTCCAGTCTGGAGATCTTGATTCTGCACAACATAAATTTCTTTATGCCAATGAGCTGTATTTAATTCTACTTTGAATTTTTGTCTTTTCATACCTTTAATTCCTTTTTGTTGTAGTTGAGGAGCTTACCGTTTTTTAAAATGGCATTCCGCTGATCATTCTCTTTGCTCTGATGTGATGGGGAGGACTTCTTGGTACTATCTCATCATTCTTGTCCCTAGGTACAGTATGAGTTCTGGATATTTCTTATCATCAGGGGAACAAAAGGAACAGGAGAAAAACTAGACTATGCAGAGTGAGGTTTTGGAGTAAAACTGATCCTTCTCTCTTCTGAGATTTTATTAAATATCTTATCCTAAGATGGACTTTTCCTAATTTTAATGCTACATTTCATATGGTTTCCCTAGAATCCTTGACTTTCCACAAAGAGAGCCAGCCTAGTGTTTACTTTAACATTTCAGCAGTTTCTCTTCAGCAGCTATTTCCAGTAGCCTTTGCTTATAACTTACTTAATAATTAGGTTCTTACTGGAGATAGGGGTGACAGTGTAGGTAAGACTATACGTAAGGGGTTTGGATGTCGCCAGAGGCCAAACTCTGCAGCATATCTGTATTCCACTCTAAAACCTTTCTTGCCCACCCTAGGCCATTAGTACCCCAAGACTGTTACCACAGAGTATCCCCTTTCCCTTTGTTTGGTGGTGGTGGGGTGGTGGGTGTGAATGTCAGTGCTGAATAGTTTTAACTGTTTGGGGCTTTAGCAATTAGTACTGGGAAAGGGAAAATCTGTGCTGTAGCTTCAATATGCTATCTTCATCTAAAGGCAACTTTTACTTGATTTTTGTAATAATTCCGAAGACTATTAGCTTTGCCATTTTAAAATGCAGAAGATCAGTATGTCAATGAGAAGATTAAGGAACATTGTAAATTTTTCATTACTTAATATTAGTTGAGTTCCTACAACATGCCAAACACTTTGCTATATAATGAGGATATAGAAAGAAACAAGATAAGACATAGCCGCTGTCCTAAAAAGCTTACCCTCTAGTTGGAGAAACAGACACGTAAACACCAGTAAAATAAGCCTGATTCCCTTGTAGGTCAGTTGGTAAAGAATCTGCCTGCAATGCAGGAGACCTGGGTTCAATTCCTAGGTCAGGAAGATCCCTGGAGAAGGAAATGGCAAACCACTCCAGTATTCTTGCCTGGAGAATCCCCATGGACAGAAGACCCTGGTAGGCTACAGTCCATGGAGTCACAAGACATGGGACATGACTTAGTGACTAAACCACCACCACCACCAAAATAAATTCGGTGATAGAAGAAGGTATCAGTCAGTTCAGTCACTCAGTCATATCTGACTCTTTGCAACCCCATGGACTGCAGCAAGCCAGCCTCCCTGTCTATCACCAACTCCTGGAGCCCACTCAAACTCATGTCCATTGACTCGGTGATCCCATCCAACTATCTCGTCCCTTGTCATGCCCTTCTCCTCCCACCTTCAAACTTTCCCAGCATCAGGATCTTATTGAAATGAGTCCGTTCATTGAACCAGGTGGCCAAACTTTTAGAGTTTTGGTGCCAGCATCAGTCCTTCCAATGAATATTGAGGACTGATTTCCTGTAGGATGGACTGGTTGGATCTTCTTGCAGTCCAAGGGACTCTCAAGAGTCTTCTCCAACACCACAGTTCAAAAGCATAAGTTCTTCAGTGCTCAGCATTTTTTAATAGTCCAAATCTCACATACACACATGACTACTGGAAAAACCATAACTTTGACTAGATGGACCTTTGTTGGCAAAGTAATGTCTCTGCTTTTTAACATGCTGTCTAGATTGGTCATAGATTTTCTTCCAAGGAGCAAGTGTCTTTTAATTTCATGGCTGCAGTCACAATCTGCAGTGATTTTGGACCCCCCAAAAATAAAGTCTGTCACTGTTTTCACTGTTTCCCCATCTATTTGCCATGAAGTGATGGGACCAGATGCTATGATCTTAGTTTTCTGAATGTTAAGTTTTAAGCCAACTTTTTTCCTCTCCTCTTTCACTTTCATCAAGGGGCTCTTTAGTTCTTCTTTGCTTTCTGGCATTAGGGTGGTGTCATCTGCATATCTGAGGTTATTGATATTCCTCCCGGTAATCTTGATTCCAGCTTGTGCTTCATCCAGTCCAGCATTTCTCATAATGTACTCTGCATATAGGTTAAATATACAGGCTTGACGTACTCCTTTCCGGATTTGGAAACAGGCTGTTCTATGTCCAGTTCTAACTGTTGCATCTTGACCTGCATACAAATTTCTCAGGAGGCAGGTCAGGTGGTCTGGTATTCCCATCTCTTTAAGAATTTTCCACAGTTTGTTGTAATCCACACAGTCAAAGGCTTTGGCATAGTCAATAAATCAGAAGTAGATGTTTGTTCTGGAACTCTCTTGCTTTTTCAAGGATCCAGCGGATGTTGACAATTTGATCTCTGGTTCCTCTGCCTTTTCTAAAACCAGCTTGAACATGTGGAAGTTCACGGTTCATGTACTGTTGAAGTCTGGCTTGGGGAATTTTTAGTATTACTTTGCTAGCGTATGAGATGCGTGCAAGTGTGCAGTAGTTTGAGCATTCTTTGGCACTGCCTTTCTTTGGAATTGGAATAAAAACTGTCCTTTTCCAGTCCTGTGGCCACTGCTAAGTTTTCCAAATTTGCTGGCGTATTGAATGCAGCACTTTCACAGCATCATCTTTTAGGGTTTGAAAGAGCTCAACTGGAATTCCATCACCTTCACTAGATTTGTTTGTAGTGATGCTTCCTCAGGCCCACTTGACTTCGCATTCCAGGATGTCTTCACACTCATTCTAGGTGAGTGATAACACCATCATGATTATCTGGGTCATGAAGATTTTTTTTGCATAGTTGTCATATTCTTGCCACCTCTTCTCAATATCTTCTGCTTCTGTTAGGTCCATACCATTTCTGTCCTTTATTGTGCCCATCTTTGCATGACAAGTTCCCTTGGTATCTCTAGTTTTCTTGAAGAGATCTCTAGTCTTTTCCATTCTATTATTTTCCTCTAGTTCTTTGCATTGGTTTCTGAGGAGGGCTTTCTTATCTGTCCTTAGAAGGAATACCTCATAACAAAGATGCCTTACATAATGTCAGTGGGAGTTTTTCAAGTTAATAAAATACAAAGTCCAGTATTTAGGATATAGCAGATACTCAGAAAATGTTCATTCTCTACAATGAACTGAATGATTGTGTACTGCCAATATCACATACTGAAACTCTAATTCCCAGTGATGATATTTAGAAATTGGAACTTTGGGAGGTAACTAAGTCATGAGGGTAAAACACTTACAATGGAATTAGCACCTTTATAAGAAAAGGCAGGAGAAATCTTGCTTACTCTAATTTCCACCATATAACAAGACAAAGACTATCTATAACAAGGTAGAGGGTCTTCACCATGATCTTTGTCTCTACAGCCCCCAGAGCTGTGAGAAATAGTGTTCGTTGTTTACACATCTAGTTTGTGATATTCTGTTATAGCAACCCAAGCACCTTCCTGAACCTCCAAAACTTTTCAGAACACAATGGCATTCTGTATTACCTACTTCTAATGTTGTTGGAAAGAAGCCATTAGACAGTGTGCAAAGCAAGAATATTTATTATCTCTAAGTACAAGCAGATGAGAATGAAATTCTGAAATACAGACCCAGATCATGCAGGTTAAGGGCAGGATCTGCTTATACCAAGACACTGTAACTTGAGAGTTTAGAAATGTACCTGCTATCAGCAGGAGAGGAAACACTTAATGATGAGTCTTAAGTAAATAATTAAATGAGGCATCTGTGGTTACCAGACAGGGAAATAAAGATATTTTCTCCCATTCTTTCCCTGGCCATTAAAGTCTTAAGTCCATAGTTCTATCTACTAGATGATGGTCTCAGCTGAATGAAAACATAGTCATCATAAGACCTTGGGTTAAGATGTTCAGTCCAAAACCATCCGTTGGGGTTAGAAGTAATGTTTCAGATTCTCTTCCTTCTGGAAAAAATTTTTAAATCCATCAACAGTCACTGACAATACAACCCTTCTGGTTTTAATGGAATTCATTATCCTGCACTCTGTATTTGCATGGAGTCTTTTCGTCAAGGGGACAAAAATCATTACAGGGACTAATTAACCTTCCCAATGTTCCTTTCAGAAAAGAAAATTACAATGTTACTATACATGCATCTACCTAACTACTGAATCAATTTCACAAATATTAGGGAAGGCTAAAAACAGGTTCAGCTCAGTATTTTAATAAAAACAAACTTTCAAAAATTCTCAATTTCAATTTAAGCACTAGGCATGTAATAATGCAGATGCAATCATTTCTAAATCAATTTTGACCAGTATATTTAAGTAGAAATCAGAGATAAAGAGGAAAAATTATACTATTAGGTCATTCACTGAAAGCAATAATTTGTTTCAAAAGTGTGTTATCTTTTATGGCAATTAGAATTTTCAAGTGTTTTTAAATAGAATATAAAAAATGTTCTTGGTAAGATGATAGAAACACAGGTACACAGATTGTAGGCCTGTATGTTCTTCCATCCATCTTTTCATTCATTGATCTATCCATATATCCATGTTTTATGCATTCAACAACTCTTTAAAGTCAACAATCATAGTAACAAAAATCCAAAAGTGCAAGCAAAACTCATTTTTGTTTAAAATTGTTAAGGAAAATGTCAAAGACCAAATGAAACCTAATAAACAATTAGGGTTTTAATAGGGATAGATAAACATAGAAAGAATTACAGGTAGAAGGAAAAGTCTGGATCAAACTACATAAGAAAAGAGAATGTTCAGGAGAAGATCAATGAATATAAGTAAGCTAACATAAAAACTTATGATCACTTATAACCATTTATAAGTGGAACAAATAAGAGAATTTGCAATAGGGAGAATTAAAGGATTGAAACAGGAAAGGCAGTTAAGATCTAGATTTTTGAAGGCTTTGAATGCCAATACAGATAACAGAGAGATCATTTCATTGTTAATGATGAGCCACTAAAAACTGCTGAGCAGTAAAATAATCAAAGGATCTCTTCTGGAAGTCTAGTCCCGGGCAATATATAGAATATATTGTATGAGACATTGATTGAAAGTAGAAACACAAGTCAAGAGACTTCCTCAGTACAAAAAAGTCTATACATATATCAATTGCTGCTAAGTCGCTTCAGTCGTGTCCGACTCTGTGCAACCCCATAGACGGCAGCCCACCAGGCTCCCCCATCCCTGGGATTCTCCAGGCAAGAACACTGGAGTGGGTTGCCATTTCCTTCTCCAATGCATGAAAGTGAAAAGTGAAAGTGAAGTCGCTCAGTCGTATCCGACTCTTAGCAACCCCATGGACTGCAGCCCACCAGGCTCCTCCATCCATGGGATTTTCCAGGAAAGAGTACTGGAGTGGGGTGCCATTGCCTTCTCCAATACATATATCAATTACTTATGTTTTTAACACTTGTGTACTGGAGAAGACTCTTGAGAGTCCTTTGGACAGCAAGGAGATCAAGCCAGTCAATCCTAAGGGATATCAACGCTAAATATTCATTGGATGGACTGATGCTGAAGCTCCAATACTTTGGCCACCTCATGTGATGACCTGACTCATTGGAAAAGACCCCGGGAAAGACTGAGGGCAGGAAGAGAACCTGGCAATAGATGATGAGATGTTTGGATGGCATCATCGACTCAGCGGACATAAGGCTAAGAACTTTATATGTATTGACTAATTTAATCCTTAAAACTAACTATAATGCAGATATTATTCACCCCAACTTTACAGATTAAGAAACTGAAACACAGAGAATTCCACACCAGACTTGCTGGCTCCAAATCCAACATTCTAAAAATTAAAATAAAAAGAAAGCTTCTATTTGTTGAGTGTCAACTATATTAGTTTGTTACAGATTCCATAACAAAATATGAATGACTGGGAGGCTTAAACTACAGAAATTAATTTTCACACAGTTCTGGAGGCTGGAAGTTCAAGATCTAGGTGCTGGCAGAGTTAGTTTCTTCCGAGGTCTCTCTTTTTGGCTTTCAGTCACTCTCCTCTTGCCTACTTGCGCAGCCCTGGTGTATCTTTGCGTGCTCAAAATTCTCCTTCGAAGAACATCTGTCAGATCAGATGAGGGACAATGCTCTTGCCCTCTTTAACAGCCCTATTTTCAAGTACAGTCATATTCAGAGGTACTAGAGACTAGGACTTCAACATAAGAATTTTGGAGGGACACAATTCAGTTCATAACACCCACTATGTGTTAGATATTTTATGTATGTTCTTAATTAAACCTCAAATAGCTATACAAGATTCATCCTACCACATACATTTAACAAATGAGGAAATCAAGGTTCCAAAATTTTTGATAACTTGTCCAAGTTCACATAGAAAAATAAATAGACAGATTTCATCCCAACTCTATCTGATCTTTCCACTTCAGGAATCTAAAAACTGCACTTACAGGAAAATATTTTTGTGAGGACACAATGGGTTAAAATTAAGACACATACAACCTTTTCCCTCAAAGTTGCCAAGAACCAGTGAAAACTCTTGTTTAAAGATTCCTAGAAACTACATGAGCGTATGTGGAGATATATAGCCCATAGAAGCAAAACTTGATGAGAGTCATGTGAATCTCACACATTCATCCATTGCTAAAACAGCATTCCCAGCACCTGAAAAGATGCTGCTGACTAAGCAAAATGTCACCAACCAAGTACCAGAGTCAGATCCAACAATAAAGTAATTATTGCTTCCACAGCAGAAAAGAAATGCAGACTGAGCTTTCATAAATTTACATGAAAGTTCTCACAGTGTCCGTCCTTTGATAAATGACCAAAAAGGGGAGAAATAAATGAATTTTCTGATTAATTAGTAGAGAAATAAGTGAGATGCTTTAACAAGGAAATTTTTACAAAAACCCTTTAAAGAGCCTGAGCAGAGGAAAACGTAATTAAAATGTGTGTAACAGGTGAGAACATGGCTAGTTACCATGTCAGAGACAGGGTGAAATAAGAGGAAGCTTTGTTTTTTTCATTTTTAATTGTTGTCCTTTGGTGGACTGATCTGCCACTAACAAGAGAAGAAACAGATATTAAATCTCTGATGTCAGCCTAAAAGTATGCCATTATTTCACTGAATTTGAGTAAACTCTTGACGTCATGGGATATTATTAATTAATTACAAGCTCTTCTGGGATACCCAGGTGGCACTAGTAGTAAAGAACCCACCTGCCAATGCAAGAGATGCAGGAGATGCAAGTTAGATCCCTGGGTCAGGAAGATCCCCTGGAGGGGGCATGGCAATCAACCCCAGTATTCGTGCCTGGAGAATCCCATGGACAAAGGAGCCTGGTGGGCTACAGTCCATGGGGTCGCAAAGAGTCGGGCATGACTGAAGCAACTTAGAATGCATGCACAAGCTCTTCTGCCTTACTTAAAGTTATTAATACTTAAGGTCAAGAATGATGCTTTACGGTAATTGGTTTGTTGGCTAAAGTCCCTAGCATATAATGGCTCAAAAATCTTTGTTGAACAAACAAATTAAGACTCCTTAATGAATTTTTGAGCATGTGCCTTTAGGATATCGTGAAGTAAAATGAGACATTTACCCTCTTTACCCTGTTCTTTGCCTGACTCTTTCTTCCTGCCTGTCTTAAAGAACTTCTCTGAGACTAAGGAAGATCAGCCCTGGGTGTTCATTGGAAGGACTGATGTTGAAGCTGAAATTCCAATGCTTTGGCCACCTGAGGTGAAGGTCTTTCATTGGAAAAGACCCTGATGCTGGGAAAGATTGAGGGCAGGAGGAGAAGGGGACGACAGAGGATGAGATGGCTGGATGGCATCACCGACACAATGGATATGGGTTTGGGTGGATTCTGGGAGTTGGTGATGGACAGGGAGGCCTGGCGTGCTGCGGTTCATGGGGTTGCAAAGAGTTGGACACAACTAAGCGACTGAACTGAACTGAGACTAAAGATAAAAGAAAAGAGAAAGGAAAGAATAAAAGAGGGCCATGCATATAGTAATGTAAGTTTCCATGTTACTCTCTCCATACATCTCACCCTCTCCTAGCCTCTCCCCATGTCCATAAGTCTAGTCTCTATGTCTGTTTCTCCATTGTTGCCCTGTAAATAAATTCTTCAGTACCATTTTTCTAGATTCCGTATATATGTGTTAAATAGATAGCCAACAGGAATGTGCTGTGTGGTTCTGGAAACTTAAACAGGGGCGCTGTATCAACCTAGAGGGGTGGGATGGGGAGGGAGATGGGAGGGAGGTTCAAAAGGGAGGGGATCTATGTATACCTGTGGCTGATTCATATTGAGGTTTGACAGAAAACAACAAAATTCTGTAGAGCAATTATCCTTCAACAAAAAATAAATTAATTTAATAAAAAAGAGTAGCATGCAAAGACCAGGGATGAGAATGTGTCATGAACCAAGGATTATAATTAATCCGATTTGTGGTACTTGAACGGAGAAGGCAATGGCACCCCACTCCAGTACTTTTGCCTGGAGAATCCCATGGACGGAGGAGCCTGGTAGGCTGAAGTCCATGGGGTCACTAGAGTCGGACACGACTGAATGACTTCACTTTCACTTTTCACTTTCATGCATTGGAGAAGGAAATGGCAACCCACTCCAGTGTTCTTGCCTGGAGAATCCCAGGGACGGCAGAGCCTGGTGGGCTGCCGTCTATGGGGTTGCACAGAGTCGGACACGACTGAAGCGACTTAGCAGCAGCAGCAGCAGCAGCAGCAGTGGTACTTGAATCATACACATACACACAAATCTCAAATAATGGTATTTGCCATGAGATGAGTAAGAAGAAGTTGTGGGAGTATAGCAAAGTAGCACTTAATTCAAAATGATGAGAAGAATCTGAAAATAGCCTCCCAAAGAAAGGGGTTTTGAGCTGTAGTATTGATGGATAACTTTCATTGTCTATGGTCTATGTGTCAGACACTGTTCTAAGTATATTATGTGTGCTGATTCATTTAATCCTTACAACCCTCCCATCTTCCTCCCCATCCCACCCCTCTGGGTTGATACAGCACCGCTGTTTAAGTTTCCTGAACCACACAGCACATTCTTGTTGGCTATTAAATAGTAAGGATTAAATGAATGATGGAGAGAATCCTTACATCATTCATTAAATGAATGATGGAGAGAATCCTTACATCATTCATTAAATGAATGATGGAGAGCATCATTCTTGATTTTTTTTCAATAAAAACAGATTTTCCCTGACAAAATAGGGATTATGACTCCTTAAAACAGCACTTCTCAGAAATTTTATAGGATTTCTCACAGTGGGTTATGATCTTTGTGCATTTCTTTGGAAGCAAATATCTTGCATTATAGCATATTGTTAACATGTTAGTCCGTCTCTGTCCCCTCACCAAAACAAACAAACAAAAATGACTATAGAATCTTCATTCATTCATATATTTATTCACTCATGATATGAACACTTAGTGCACACATAACGTGTTTCAGACCTTGGTTTAGGTCTGGAAATGAACAATGAATAGGACATGGGTCATGCTGCCAAAACCCTCAAACTTTGATGAGGGAAAAATAAATTAAAATGGAATCCAATAACAATAATAATAATACCATGCATGTGGGAGAGAAGAACCATCTCAGAGACTAATAGCCACTTTTAGGTTGACTGACATCGTGACTTAAGTGATCTGTACTTGTTAAAGTAAATGTGGTAACAGTACCTATCATTGCGAGGATTAAGAGTCAGAACATATATTTAGAATAGTATCTGACACTGAATGTGCACAATAAAAGTTATCGATACTATGGCTCAGACATCCTCTTTTGGGGGAGCTATTTCCACTTTCTTCTTTCATCCACTTTGGATGAAATTTTGCTTCCTGTACTCCCGTAACAACTTGTACTTACTCATTTCATAGCAAATAATGCTATGGTATTTTAGGTTTGTGTGTATGCGTGTGATTCAAGTACCCAAATTAGATTGTTTACCATCACTGGTTCATGACACGCTGTCATGCCTGGTCTTTACCTGGCCCTCTTTTATTTCTTCTTTTCTCTTCTGTAATACAATATCAGCAAACAAACATGAAATAGAACCTAGAAAATCTTCAATAACTTCTGTTTACTTTGGGGCTTGTTCACAATCCCAGCCCCTGAAACTTCTGACTACCATCCTGAACTGTATAATAGGTTTCCTTGGCTTTATATGTAAAACTGTTTATTTATATGTGGTTATTTACATATATTTACACATAGACTTTCATTAAACATGTATATGTGTATACACATGCACATATATAAAATTGTATATTCATGTATATTCTGAGAAAAATGTATCATTTAGAATTACTGGTTTTTTATTTTATGAAAGGCCTTTATATTTATGCCATCTTTGGGACTCCCTTTTTAATTCAATAGTACATTATTAAAGTTAATTCATATTTTTGCTCATGCTATAGTTTAATTTTGAATACCATTTAATATTTCATTGCATGAACATAACACTATTTTCTTAGGCTTCAAAATCACTGCAGATGGTGACTGCCGCCATGAAATTAAAAGATGCTTATGCCTTGGAAGGAAACCTATGACAAGCCTATACAGCATATTAAAAAGCAGAGATATCACTTTGCCAATATAGGTCTATATAGTCAAAACTATGATTTTTCCAGTACAGATGTGACAGTTGGAACATACATGAAGCTGAGCACCAAAGAATTGACACTTTTGAATTGTGGTGTTGGAGAAGACTCTTGAGAGTCCCTATCAAACCAGTCAATCCTAGAGGAAATTAACCCCAAATATTCACTGGAAGGACTGATGCTGACACTGAAGCTCCAATACTTTGGCCACCTGATACGAAGTACTGACTCACTAGAAAAGACCCTGATGCTGGGAAAGATTGAAGGCAAAAGGAAAAGTGGATGGCATAGGATGAGATGGTTAGTTAGTACCACCGACTCAATGGACATGAACATGAGCAAACTCAGGGAGACGGTGGAGGACAGAGGAGCCTGGTGTGCTACAGCCATGGGGTCACAAAGAGTCAGACACAACTTAGTGACTGAATAACAGCAACAATAATACCCATTCTTCTGTAAATGGGCATTAAGGTTATTTCCAGGTCTTTATTATGGTGGCATACGAAGAATATTCCTGTAAATGTCTCCTGTACGAAATTCTCAAAAGTTTCTTTACAGTATATACCTAGGACTAGAAACAATGGCCCACAGAATATGTAAATATTCAATTTTATGAGATAATGCCAAACTGATTTTCTATGCCAATTCATGCTCTCACCAGCAATACATGAGATCCTGCTACTCCACATCCTCTCTATCTGGTATTGCCAGTCTATTTTTCCCACCTAAATGGATACAAAGTGGTATTTCATCTTGGTCCAGTTTTGCTTTTCCCTGATTATAACAAAGCTTAATATTCTTTCATATACTTATTGACCACATGTATTTCCTTATCTGCAAAAAGTCTGATTTTGAGTCACTTAGCATTTATCAACATGTTGTTCATCAAACATTTGTGAAATAAATCTTGTGTTAATTACGCATAATGTACACATCTTGCAGTTTGTAATTTGGTTTTTCACTTTCTTAACTTGGCATGATGAATAAAAGTTCTTATATTTTAAGGGCAAGTTTATCACCTCTTCCACATGGCTAGCTCTTCTTGTATTTTAAAAATCATTCCCTATCTCCAATATTAGAGCAGTATTCTAAATGTTTTATATATTAACAAAACATATATATATATATGTATTTTAAGGTTTTAAAGGTTTGCTTTGATATTTAAATTCTTCATCCATGTGGAATTGATTTTGGTGCATGGTAGATAATAAGGATCTAACTTTCTTTCCCATGTGTATAAAAAATGTATTGAGTAACTCCTCCTGTCTCTATTGATCTATCACACTGCAAGTTCTATACATGAAAGTTTCAGATACATAAGTGTTTTCAGGTTATCCTACATTCTTAGTCAATCTGTCAGTACTGGGGACAGTAACATGCTCTCTTAATTATTATAACTTCTCAGTGTCTTGTGGTAAGAGGCACCCCCTCTTTCATCTTCTTTATAAGTATCTTGTCTGTTCTTGACACCTGCTATTCCATTTAAAATTTTAATCAGGTTATTAAGTTTCAAGAACAATACTGCTGGGAATTTTGTAAATGTCATTCTCTATATAGATCAATTTGCAGAAAAGTTGACATTTCATATTAAATATTCCTATTAATAAACATAATAGATATCTTTACTTATTTTTTATTAATGCCTCAATAAAGTTTTATAATTTTTGCATACTTTTTTGTTGCTATTATTATAATAAATAATGCCTTCTAAAATTATGTGTGTGCTTGCATGCTCAGTCATGTCTGACTCTTCATGACTTCATGGACTATAGCCCACAAGGCTCCTGTGTCTATGGAATCTTCCAGGCAAGAATACTGGAGTGGGTTGCCATTTTCTACTTCAGAGGATCTTCCCAACCAGGGATTGAAACCACATCTCTTGCATCTCCTGGATTGGCAGGCAGATTCTTTACCATTGTGCCCCTTGGGAAGCCTTTTTAAAATTATATTTTCTAGTTATTTGTAACTAATGTTTATATATACAATTGATTTTTGCTTACTGATTTTATATTCAGACCCTTACTAAACTATTATTTGTATCAACTTGTTATAGATTTCTTATATAGAGTTTGTAGTTAGTAGTAGACAATCATATCATCTACCAAAAATTTTTAATTTCCTCCTTTCCAAACTTTAGGTCCTTAATTTCTTTTTATTGTTTTATAATTAGGTAGGACCTCCTATAACACTGGTAAGTAGAATTGGTGATAATGGCCATTCTTGTATCAATTCTCAACTTTAAAGGGAATGTTTCTAACATTTCTCAATTTAGGTCTTGTGTGTGTGTGTAAGAGGAATCTTATCATATTTAAGGACATTCTTTTCTATGCCTCTGATGATTAGGTGGGGATATAAAATTCTAAGTTCTGTGATAATGTAAAGAATCAGCAAATCAAACTCATAAGACTCTCTTATCCAGATCTTATCCAGTACTGAGCTTTTATTTGCTTGGAAGAAAAGTTATGACCAACCTAGACAGCATATTAAAAAGCATAGACATTATTCTGCCAATAAAGGTCCGCCTAGTCAAAGCTATGGTTTTTCCAGTAGTCATGTATGGATGTGAGAGTTGGACTAAGAATTAATGCCAAAGAATTAATGCTTTTGAACTGTGGTGTTGGAGAAGACTCTTGAGAGTCCCCTAGACTGCAAGGAGATCCAACCAGCCCATCCTAAAGGGAATCAGTCCTGAATATTCATTGGAAGGACTGATGCTGAAGCTGAAACTCCAGTTACTTTGGCCATCTCATGTGAAGAGTTGACTCACTGGAAAAGACTTTGATGCTGGGAGGGATTGGGGGCAGGAGGAGAAGGGGCCGACAGAGGATGAGATGGCTGGATGGCATCACAGACTTGATGGACGTGAGTTTGAGTAAACTCCTGGAGTTGGTGATGGACAGGGAGGCCTGGCATGCTACAGTCCATGGGGTCGCAAAGAGTTGGACACGACTGATCTACTGAACTGAACTGAGCTTTGCTAATAATTTTAAGGATGGAAGCAATCAAGAGGCACAAGTAAATCAAGGAGAGATCTAGGACATCCCATGTGGCTCTTCAAATCCTTACTTCTTGCCAGAATGATGAGGTGCTTAACTAAAGTTTGTGAGACTTAAACATGTTTAGGTTCTAAAACATCCATTTTGTACCCCCAGATAATTATGGGGCTTACATGATATTTTCTGAGTAGCCATGTCTCAAATATTGATAGATTACAATTTATTTACCATAAGCAATCCTATCCCAGAGACATACTGAAAAGAACATTCCATATATAAGGACTCTCCTCCTAGCAAATATCATTTCTATGTCTACTTATTAGAAGGTCAGTTACCAGACATGTATAAATGGGTATTAGCTTGAAAGAGAAACAGATTATAGACCCATTCTTCAATTTCATACTTAGCTCAAAGTCTTTTCTTGCATCGAGTATTGCTATTGACAACGTGATCTACTATTTCTCCTTGGAAATCTCTATAGACTACCTTTTGTCTTTCATGTTATTTTTCTGTAACTTTTTTGATGTGCATCTTATCTTTTCAGTTTGGTATTTCGGACCCATTATTCTCAGGTTTGTCACCTTTCTTAAGTCTTACTTCTGTGGAATCTACCTCTGTTACTTTCTCAAAAATCACCTCTGTATTTTTAGTTTTCACTTTTCTGGAACTCTTACCGTCCACATGTTGGCACTTCAATTTCTATCCTCTATTTCTCTTAATTTTCATTTACATATTCTGTGTATTAAGCTGTTCATGCTTCTTCCTTGAACAACTCTTTGCTTTCAAGTTCCTAATCCATTCATTCCATTATTTATCCCGTTCTACTTATTGGGCTCTTTATTTCAAGTGTTATATTTCTGATAAAAAATATTTGGATCCTTTTATATTTTTCTTACAAGTCTAAAATTTTAATTTTTTACTGGGTTTTATGCTTATCTGAAATTCTTGTCCTTCTGTTCTAACAATTCTGCTTTGCATGACATCTGTAACTTATGTTTGTAGCCTTTTTTCTTTTCTTTTAAAGAAGTTATGCTCCTCAGATATCTCATTGCATTTGCCTGTGAGTTTATATTTCTGCTCTGGGTATCTAAGCACTACCCCAAATTAATAAAGCTCTAACCCCAAGTAAGTGGGTATCAGAAGTCTGAGGTGTGGCTGTCAAGCCCCACAATAACCAGTTAGGTATTGGAGGTCCCAAGACAAAGGTGGAGAAGAAGTAAGAGCAGAACTCAAGTGGTTTCCTACCCTAGTTGAATCTCATATAGCCTCACTGGCCAAACCTGGCCTAGGCTACCACTATCTCCCTACCATCAACAGTTCAAACATCCATCTGCTCACCCAGGGGTTTCTTTTAATTTTTATTATCTCTTGACCTTGAGGGAGTAAATGAGAAGCCTATACCAATTTTGTATTTATCAGTTACAGGATTCAAAACTATAATTGTTTATTCACTCCTCTGTGTCTTCTATTCTGACAAGACATTGAGCTTCTTAAATTGAGAAATTATCTCAATTTTACATCTTTAGATCTATATAGCATATGGTGTATAAGCTGGCATTCAATAAATAATTCTGGGTCGAATGAATAACCTCTTTACTTAAAGTTGGAAATATTTCACTAAAAATTTTCTCCAGTGATCACAAGTTACCACTGGTCTCTTCTTTTATGGCAGATTATCATTTATTAAACATCTATGTTTCCCTGGAGAAGCCACACAAGCTCGCCAGCCCTCTGTTTTCTGTCTAAAGGATTCAGTGCAGCAGTAGCCCTTACCAACACATGAAACAGGTCTTTTACTTCAAAATTAAAGAGAAAAGCGCCACATGACAAACAAAGAGCATATTTATTACCAGAGTTGAGTTGTTTCATAATTTTGTCGGACTCTTTGTGACCCCATAGACTGCAGTACGCCGGGCCTCCCTATCCCTCACTATCTCCCAGAGTTCGCCACGTTCATGTCCACTGAATCAGTGATGCCAATTTTACTTACTTTCCATAATTTTACTAATTTATTTTTTGAAAGCAAGGATCAGGTATTTCCAGGGGGAGGGGAATCAAATTATGAAATTTCCTGTAATTTCAAACTAAGGGTAAATTCTCAGTATTATGAAGTATAGAATTTTACAAGGAGATAGAATAATGTAGAAGATAGGACAGCCTAAAGAGACTTGCTTTTAAATCCAGCTCTTCCATAAACCACCTGCCTGACTTTAAATAACTCACTAAATATCTCTAAATATTTCCCTCAATGCTAAGGTGAAAGAATCGAAAGGCAGAATGACACAGAAAATCAGCTGGGGTTGAAACCCAAGTCACCCACTTTCTTACTATGGTACTTATATCGATTTCTTAAATATTTTAGCTTCAGTTCCCTTGAAAATAAACAGCATCATTTCTTTCTTATAGTTGCCATAGTTTCAATGAAATAATATATGCAATATACCTTGTACAGAGAGGTTATATATGAATTGTTTCTAAAATGTTAGTTTCTTCCCAACAACCCCACATTTTTTCAGGTGGGATATAGATTTCAGCTTTATAAAGTTACAAATCTAGATGATTTATTTAAACTAAGCTCATTTCTCTAATCTAAGACAGAGGCCTACCCAAGTTTCCATATTGTATTATTTCTCCTGAAAGCTAACAATTTCTTTTAGATCTCAACCTTCAGTCATAAATGATCTAGAAGTTACACAGGTGTACTTCAGTTCTTCTAGATGTTAAACATTCAGTCATCATTCAGTTCAGTTCAGTTCATTCGCTCAGTCATGTCCAACTCTTTGCGACCCCATGAATTGCAGCACGCCAGGCCTCCCTGTCCATCACCAACTCCCGGAGTTCACTCAGACTCACGTCCATCGAGTCAGTGATGCCATCCAGCCATCTCATCCTCTGTCGGCTCCTTCTCCTCCTGCCCCCAATCCCTCTCAGCATCAGAGTCTTTTCCAATGAGTCAACTCTTTGCATGAGGTAGCCAAAGTACTGGAGTTTCAGCTTTAGCATCAATCCTTCCAAAGAACACCCAGGGATGATCTCCTTTAGAATGGACTGGTTGGCTCTCCTTGCAGTCCAAGGGACTCTCAAGAGTCTTCTCCAACACCACAGTTCAAAAGCATCAGTTCTTCAGTGCTCAGCTTTCTTCACAGTCCAACTCTCGCATCCATACATGACCACAGGAAAAACCATAGCCTTGACTAGACGGACCTTTGTTGGCAAAGTAACGTCTCTGCTTTTCTTTTCTTTTTAATTTTATTTTATTTTTAAACTTTACAAATTGTATTAGTTTTGCCAAATATCAAAATGAATCCGCCACAGGTATACATGTGTTCCCCATCCTGAACCCTCCTTTGCTATCTAGGTTGATCATAACTTTCCTTCCAAGGAGTAAGCGTCTTTTAATTTCATGGCTGCAGTCACCATCTGCAGTGATTTTGGAGTCCCCAAAAATAAAGTCTGACACTGTTTCCACTCTTTCCCCATCTATTTCCCATGAAGTGATGGGACCAGATGCCATGATCTTCGTTTTCTGAATGTTGAGCTTTAAGCCAACTTTTTCACTCTCCACTTGCACTTTCATCAAGAGGCTTTTGAGTTCCTCTTCACTTTCTGCCATAAGGGTGGTGTCATCTGCATATCTGAGGTTATTGATATTTCTCCTGGCAATCTTGATTCCAGCTTGTGCTTCATCCAGCCCAGCGTTTCTCATGATGTACTCTGCATATAAGTTAAGTAAACAGGGTGACAATATACAGCCATGATGTACTCCTTTTCCTGGTAAAAGTCAATGTAAGGAGAGGAAAAGCAAAGGAATGTGCTTTATATTTTTAGCATCAGCAACTGCTTCAGTGAAATATTCATCTACCAGTGATATACTACAGAATTATTTATGCACTGGGGCAACAACATGGAAATCAACATCTGTGGTTTAAAAAGAAATGTATGTGTCATTGCTTATATCTGTGAAATGAATGAACACCCATAATGGGACAGTGTAATGAATTTATGGCAAGGACCAGAGGAAGGAAATGATAATCATAGTCAGATTGCTATGGGGGTACCTTTGCTTTTGGCAGCAAAAATAAATATCTATTAACTATACTAAAATGAAATGTGCTTGAGTATAGCATGAAGAAAACAGATAACTCCAGTTAAATTATTATGTGTGTCAATGATCAGAGACAAATGAGTCTGTGCCAGGAAGTCTCTACTGAGCAACTTAAGTAACAGAGCCATCAAGTAAATGATATGACTTGATGGTTTCTGTGAAATTAAATACTGTATCATGGTAGTTGTACCAAAGTAAGAGTAATCAGAACTCTTGCCAGTGATCCAAGTGTTGATCATGGGACAGTTTCTCATCTTTCATAAGGGCTCTTTAGGAAAAGGTATCCCAAAGGATTCAACCCATTCATTTTTATTTATCCTGAAAAGCCTGCAGCATAACGTCATAGATAGGCTTCAGGGTTTTGAATTAAATGGGATTATGCTTCAAAAATTTACTTGTTCTAACAATGAAAGTAAATAAATTCATTCATCATTATAAAATTTAAGAACCCTACAATAAAGACAAGATTCAAGATTCTAGAGATAAAAATAGGGCATCAAGAAAAGAATGAAAATCTCAGACACATATTAGCCTTGAACAATAGTTTGGCTGAGTATACCCAACCAAGTTCTTAACATCGTCTCTTGGACATCTAGTAGGAATTCCATGTTCAGCCATAGATACTGGAATGCCATATCTTCCCCATCTCCAAACTTGCTCTAATCCTGGCCTCCTCCACTTCAGCTGGTGTCCATTCCTTCTTTCTATTGCTCATAATGGAAATCCTAAAGACATTCTTGACTTCTTGCTCTCTTTCATAGCCCAGACCAAAAGGTTAGTCAATATGCTAACTTTACCTTCAAAATATATCAAGGATCCTAACACTGCTCAAAACTTCCATTGCTACCACCCAGGTCTAACTCACTAACAGTCCCTACCTGGATTGTGCAATGGTCTAATCTGCCTAGACTGCATTTACCCTCGGCCTCTATAAAACTATTCTCCACCCAGTAGCCAGGGTCATCCTTTTAAATTATGGCAGATCACATCACCTCTCTGCTCAGTACTCTGCAATAAATACCCATGTGCTCAGAGCAAAAGCCAGAGTCAATAAAATAACCAATAGAAACAAGGCCAGATGACCTCATTCTCCATTTCCTGAGTTCACCTCCTAGATTCACTGCTTCTACTCCCATCTCCTCCACTCCAGCCTCACTGTCCTCTCTGCTTCCCCTGACACAGAGAAGGCATATTCCTAAGAATTCTTAGACTGGTTGCTGTCTCTGTTTGCAAAGCTCTTTCCCTAAATAACTACACAGGTAGTTCTTTCACCTGCTTCAACATTGCTCTTTTTTTTATATACTCTACAGTGCCTACCCTACCGTACCTAAAATTGCAACATACTCCACTCAAATACTGCTCACCTTTACCTGCTGTACTTTGTTTTTCCATTGCCATTTCCTTCTCCAATAAAATTTTATTTTTTCAACAAACTATATTATTTATGTATTTATTACTTTTAGTGTGTCTTTCCCTACCCACGGCCCATCCACCTGGCTAGAATACGAACTCCAGAATAGCAGGCATCTTTGTTTTGCTGAAGGATCCATTTTGAATGCCTATAACAGTATCAACAAATGTTTAAAATTCAAAAAATATGTAGTAAGAAAGTACTCAAGAAACAAAGAAATGGATATAGAATTCATGGTTTACTCACAAACATAAGACTAGACTCAATGAACACTGGAAGACAGTGCAGCAGAGTTATTCGTTTCTGAAGAAAATTAACCTTGACTTCCATACCGAAACATTCAATAAATGAAGAGAGCCACTTTTTAGAACTTTCTATTTTGAGTTTCATATCATACTTAGTGAAACACTGCAAGATATAATACAAGGGATTCTCATATACCCTTCATGCAGATTTTCCAAGAGTTACCATTTTATGATGACTTTCTCTCTCTCTCTCAATTATATATGATATTATCTAGTTCTATATACTGGATAAAATAAAGCAAACATGGAGGTTTAAATGAGTATAATGTAGAATCATTAACTAAATTTATTGAAATCATTAACTAAATTAACTAAATTTATGATGTATCTTCATGGGAATACTTGTTTTTGATAGTAGTCATATAATAAATACATAAGATTTGCATAAATTTATTATACTTATATAATCATATATTTGGATAATAAAATTAATGAGTCTATATCCAAACTGAAGATAGAAAATATTAATATATATCAATATCTAACACATGTATCAGATTAATATTATACAGTAACTAGGCATTTATTAATAGTATAATTAAAGAAGACAGTTAATTTTAGCTGGGGAGTCCAGTAGAGTACCACTCAAGAATCTCTTCTAAACATATGTAAGCTGGAATGTCATTCTGAAACTTCATGTATATCAATCACTAAAATAACAAAGTACATATTTTATGCTAATAAAATTTAATGTTCAAATCAAATAATGTTTATTCTGCTTTCTGGTATCACCATTTGTAAAAATAGAAGTCCTATTTAATTGCATTTTTAAAAAATTATTGTATACAGTTTATCCAAATTATCCTAAATATAACTTAAGGGTAGCCCTTTTACTAGGCATACCATTGATAAAATATTAAAAGGAGAAACAGTGCAGAAAAAGAAAAAAAAGTTTTTATTTGTTTGTAATATCAATGGTAATGCTACTACTGCTACATCCACCCACCTCCTCCTGGACCTGAGATCAGTAAAATTAGTAGAGGAAGGAATGAAGCATGACTCATCAGTGGACCATAAAAATATCCTTTAGGTCTTTACCATCTTTTCAGTGAGTCCTGCCTGACCATTCTATTCAAAATTACATAGATACTTGCTATAGCCCCTTCCTGCTTCATTTTTTCCCTTATCATTCATCACTAACAAATTATATGTTTTACTTAGTCAATTATCTTATTGTTAATTCCTAACACCTATACTTCAGGTGACAAAGAGCTTTCCAGACTTTGTAGGGGGATGCAGTTTTTTCCTACTCATACCCAAAGGCTGCTCTTATTTCAGAGACAAGAGATAGCCAAAGAACTTACAAAAGAATATTTTCCTGCTCCCTAGAAGTTTGCTTATCCCAGTTTAACAAAGAGATTGAAGGCTTAGCTTGATATCCTAAGCATGAACATTAATATACAGACTAGCTCATCATCTTTTTAAATCACAGGACTATATATTATATTGGATACTTCTGTTGGTCCCTGAATTTCAATATCTCAGCAACTCAAACAGCATTTTCCAATCGTTCCTTTGGTCTCTTTCCAAATTCAACTGTCTTGACATCATTCATCATTTTCTGTAACCTGCCATCCTAAAGAAGCTTAGGACCTTATTTATTTCAGCTCTCTGATCTCAGATGCCAACCTTCTGTATATTATTGCCGGTGGACTCCCTGGCATTCCAACCTAGAACTATAGACCAGATACATAGTCATCACCTTTCATATCTGTGCATCACATTTTTCTTTTCAAAGCACCTTCATTCTCAATATCTCACTAGACCATGTGAGATAGCTAGGATGAGCACAATGCCATCGTAATTTTACGACCAAGAGTGTCTGCTCAGTCGTCTAGTTGTGTCCGACTCTCTGCAGCTCCATGGACTATAGCCTATCTGGCTCCTCTGCCCATGCAATTTTCCAGGCAAGAATGCTGGAGTGGGTTGCCATTTCCTCCTCCAGGGGATCTTCCCAACCCAAGGATCAAACCCGCATCTCAGGTGTCTCCTGCATTGGCAGGTGGATTCTTTACCACTAGCACCACCTGGGAAGCCCTACAATCAAGGGAACTGAGGCCTAATCTGCTCAATGCCTCACCTAGGAAAAGGCAAAGCTTCTGCCCGTGTTCTCACTGCCTTGTTATTTATCTCTGATGCCATGCCAGCATGTTTACACCTTTTGGTTTCAACCACTTTTGCAAAGTCCATTAAGACTACTATTAAAGTTGTAATATGCTTACATTCCTGACTTCATTCAGTTAAAAGTTCTCAACATGACATAGTAGGGATAGGCTACCCACTCCAGTATTCTTCAGTTTCCCTTGTCGCTCAGCTGGCAAAGAATCCACCTGCAATGCAGAAGACCTGGGTTCAATCCCTGGGTTAAGAAGATCCCCTGGAGAAGGGAAAGGCTACCCACTCCAGTTATTCTGGCCTGGAGAATTCCATGGACTTTGTATAGTCCATGGGGTCACAAAGAGTCAGACATGACTGAGTGACTTTCACTTGACTTCACTTCAACATGACAGATTTTTTTGAGTTAAAGCTTTTCTCCAGTTCAAAAAATTTAGAGTATTTAAAGACATGCTTCAAAAGCAACACAAAAATTTCTGGCCTTTCTCCTGGCCAGCCATGTCGCAGGGATATGAGTTAGAGTGCAACAGCTTACAATCACAACTGCACAGTATAGAAGATGTAGACTGGGAGAGGAGCAAAAGTGAGGGTGGAAATGGCAATGTGAGAAGAAAGAGACAGAGATTCCTAGTGACTTTGTTCTAAAGATATGGTCATTCCATCAAAAGTAGGCAATCTGAAGCAAGGTTACTAAGTCCAACTATGGAAAGATAAGTGGATGTGCTTACGGGTGAGAATGTCAGAAAGCTAAGCAAGGAATAATTACCAAATGAGAATACAGAACTATAGCATGATTTTGCATTATTCCTACAGCCACACTGGAGGGCTTAAGGGTAATCTGATAACCAAAGACAAGGTGTCACAGATTCAGAATGGGGGCTCTTTCCATCAGAGAACAAATTCTAAGGATAATATTTGGTACACAGGTTTGTCAATAATGTTGGAGAATATTTTAAAATTTCAAAAGTATTTAGTGAAATTAGTTCTAGGAAGTGTGCTCTAGCCTGTGGACACAGTAAGTATTAAAAGAAAAAGCAGTTCCACCATTAAATGTTGGAAATATGCTTTATGAATGCCTTAGGTTCGACTCATTCTCCTGGAAACTACTATATTTACTGCTTTATTTCTAGAGTTCTTATGTTCTTTTGGAACCATGTGTAATTTTTTCAGATATATCATAATAAATGGTCATGTGCCATGAGACTGAAAACTAGTTACAACTCTATATTAATCAACTTCTTTTATGATGCTGGGAAATATTTACCTGTGAGCATAGCTGACACGACTGAAGTGACTTAGCAGCAGTAGCAGCAGCATAGATGTAGCTTAAGTAACAGCGTTGGAATGTGGTACATTCAGACTGAGAAACAGTATTCAGCACTTACAAGAAAGAAGCTGTCATACTATGAAAAGACATAAAGGAACCTTAAGTGCACACTACTAAGTGGAAGAAGTCAATTTAAGAAGGCTAACTACTGTAAGATTACAACTATATGACACTTGGGGAAAAATTATAAATTTATAAAAATTATAGGTACAGTAAAAAGACAAGTGGTTGCCAGGAGTTAGGGTTGGTTGAAGGGGAGAATAGACAGAGCTCAAGGATTTTTTAGGGCAGTGAAAATACTCTGTATGGGTGAATAATAAACATATTTACTGTCTATGTGCTATGCATCAGTCACTGGATTAGCTTAATGTACAATATATTAAAATATACATCTTTATTCTCTTTAGCAAATTACCATAACAAAGCGCCCATCTCAAAATTTGTACTCAATTAGGGCACTGATTTTTAAAGAAATCACCCTTTAAAAAGTTTTACATGCAGCTGAGACTCTGCAGCATTGGTTTCATAAAAAGTTATGCATGTGCTTTTCTTGTGGTAAATCACAAGAAATTCATTGCCCAGGATTAGAGGAGAGTCTCATGCTGACTGATTGCATCCTATAGTAAGAAGAATACTTAAGAAGAATAATAAGAATAAGAATACTTAATAAGAATAATAAGAAGGTACTATTCATGCAATACTTAAAAGATAATTATTTAGCACTTCCTATGTCCCCAGACCTCTTTTAGGCACTTAAAGATAAAAAGATGAATAGATACTGGAGCTTACAATTTAGTGGAAGAGAAATATAAACAGTGAACCAAAATTAACTTTGATAAGAGAAATAATCAAAGGTACAGCTAGTAAAGCTAGTGAACTTTAAGCTTCACGACACTTCTCTGAGATGAGCTTCCGCCAAGGCCTTGGAAGAATCCTAAGACTATTCCCATGGTCATGCTTTTGTACAATTTATAAAAATATAAGATGTTTTAACCATAAATGTTTAAGATTTTTGTGTCTTTCCACTCTAGTTTCTCCATTAAATTCCCCATGTACAAAGTATCACTAGAATGACCAAAGGCATCTTGAAAATTTAGCAAAGGAATTACTGAATTCTATTACTAAATAGAATTACTATTACTAAATAGAATTCTAGTAATTCTATTTAGTAATTCTAATTACTAAATAGAAATTACTAAATCGGGAACACATTTAGTTTGAATTTAACAGACTTGACTTAAAAAGTTCAAAGTCACTTCTATTAAGAGGGTGTTAGCTTTCTCGGTATAAAAATGGTTTCTAGGTACACTCCTACCATCCTCTGTGGCAGGGCCACAGTGGTATAAGCATGTCCTGTGATGCCTGGAACCAGAAGTGTGCAAAAGATAGAAGTAAAAAGGTCTGAATACATGATATCAGAACCAGTCTGTGGAAAAGACTTCCAATCATTAGACATGTAATATGTATTCAGTTTTAAGTTTTCATTAACACCTAGTCAAGATGAAAGTTCTTACTCTGCCAGGTTTGTACTTGAAAATGCAGCAAAGACAGTTACAAATGGTCCATGCTTTTTTCTTTTTTATAGGAATAAAATGAAATAGACATTATCCAAATCCTTGTGCTTAAACAGTACAACTCTGTTTAAGCAAATACAATAAATCATAAGCATGTCTCTAATAGCTCATACATGAAAAAATTAATACATTTTCCCCAAATTTGAAGATTTTAAAATGTCCTAAATTTTTACTAATATCAAATTATAAATAACTGATAAAACTGAAAGAAACTTTTCAAAATTATTAACAAAAAATCCAAAGTCTGACCAACCACACCAAAGAAAAGATGCTTCAACTCTGTTATAGAAATAATATTACAAATTTGGGATCTTATTAAGAGTATTGTTGTTGAGGATTTAGCCAAAAAATAAGAGGGGAAGGTATTATAGAAATGTGTGTGTGCTAAGTTGCTTCAGTTGTGTACAACTCTCTGTGACCCTGTGGACTGTAGCTCGCCAGGCTCCTCTGTCCATGGGATTCTCCAGGCAAGAATACTGGAGTGGGTTGCCATTTCCTCCTCCAGGGGATCTTCCTGACCCAGGGATCAAAGCCAAGTCTCCTGCAGCTCCTGCATTGCAGGCAGATTCTTTACTGCTGAGCCACTGGGGAAGGGTGATAGAAGTATGTTAAGTCACAATTAATTAAAATACCATGTACTATTTCATGATTTTGTGATATTTACAGTTATCTTCCACTTTCTAATGTTTATAATTGATTACAGTACATCATTATACATCTTTATTCTATATACATACTCATTTTTTTACCTAATGTCATATGGGTAATTTTATATTCTTTACATGAAAGAGAGGCTCCCAAACTCCCAAATCTTTAGGTCATACAAAACCTGGATCTGCTATAACACTTGCTTCTTCATCTAAATTTTCCTGTCTAGTAAGAAAGCAAAGACCAGTGCCCAGTGATGGAGTTCCCACAGCTAAGGCTGGTGGAAGGAAGGAATGCAGAGACAATGAAAAAAAAAGGCACTGATATCTGAACCTTAATTGAAATGGGGAAGTCAACCCAACTGTACTGCCAACACAAGAAAGTATTCACAAATGTATGCAGAAAGTTTTCAAAAATGGATGTAGAAAGTATTCACAAATGGATGTAAAAACTAAAGTTTCTGAGTCAAGGTTACCAGAGTAGCAGCACTCAGTCAACTGAATAAGACGGAGGATGGTCTCTGGTTCATGTCCAGAGAAGCCGTTGCAACTCATTCTGATGTGGCAGAAGAAATAATGGCTAAGAAATAATGCTGGAAAAATCATTCCAATATATATACTAAGTTCTTGCATGTCAATTTGCACAGTAGAAGTCAGTGGCCAAGAACAAACAGCAAGAGGAAAACAAAGCATAAACTGGTTAAGAGTATGTGAGTGTGTGTGTGTGTGTGTGTGTGTGTGTGTGTAAAGGAAAGCATGAACTGGTAGAGTTGTGGGTTTGTGTGTGTGCATAAATACCAGACTTTGAATATCTAGGTTAAACTATGGAATCTATCACTCTAGCAATTAAAACTGTCTCAGAAAAGAGGAACTGTAAAAACTAACCTAGCTTGTTTCTTAAAATCTGAGAAAAACAGCACAATCTAATGGAAGTAAAAATTAAAGATGTGGTTGGCCCCAGAATTCCACTCCTAGGAATTTATCTTGGGAAAATAATCATATGTGGAAATAATCACATATATCAAAGTTGATATGTAAGAAATGTTATGGGAGGATTATTTATAAAGTGAAATACTGTAAATAAATGCAATGTAATGGGAAACTGGTAAGATAAAGTACCCATTATCACAATTATTACTAACTTATTAAAGATCATATGGAAAAGAATATCAAAACAGAAAATTATCAAAAAATATGTATAACATATTACTAAGTTAAAAAAGAGATACAAATCAGTATATGTAGTATACAATTTTGTAAACAAAAATATGCATATGTTTACATGGGAAAATTCTAGAAAGACATCCCCTAAAAAGCACACTGTGGTATGGCACTATTAGTGATTTGTTTTGTCATTCTGTTTTTAATTTAGGCACATTAATATTTTCTAAGTTTTTATGTTATTACATAATGTTATTATATTATTATTAGAAAAAAGTCTTAAAAATAAGGGAAAAAGTCATGAAATAATTCTTGAAAATTTGAAAACAGATAACTCTAGCTCTTGACTACATGAAAAAAAAAAAAAAAAAACAACAGTGAGAGAGCCAAAAAGTTGGCTTAAATTCCACGTTCAGAAAACTAAGATCAGGGCATCTGGTCTCATCACTTCATGGCAAATAGATGGGGAAACAGTGGAAACAGTGGCTGACTTTATTTTGGGGGGGGCTCCCAAATCACTGCCGATGGTGACTGCAGCCATGAAGTTAAAAGACGCTTACTCCTTGGAAGAAAAGTTATGATCAACCTACACAGCATATTAAAAAGCAGAGATATTACTTTGCCAACAAAGGTCCATCAAGTCAAAACTATGGTTTTTCAAGTAGTCATGTATGATGTGAGAGTTGGACTATAAGAAAGCTGAGCGCTGCAGAACTGATGCTTTTGAACTGTGGTGTTGGAGAAGACTCTTGAGAGTCCCTTGGACCGCAAGGAGATCCAACCAGTCCATCTTAAAGGAGATCAGTCCTGAGTATTCATTGGAGGGACTGATGCTGAAGCTGAAACTCCAATACTTTGGCCACATGACGCAAAGAATGGACTCATCTGAAAAGACCCTGATGCTGGGAAAGATTGAAGGCAGGAGGAAAAGGGGATGACAGACGACGAGATGGTTGTATGGCATCACCAACTCAATGGACATGAGTTTAAGTAAACTCCAGGAGTTGGTGATAGATAGGGATGTCTGGCATGCCACAGTCCATGGGGTCACAAAGAATAGGATATGACTGAGTGACTGAACTGAACTGAACTTGACTACATGACTTCAAAGGAATCTTGGTATAGTTAATTACTGAGGAACTTTTTTTCCTCAAACATCAGTTTTTATTTGTATTTCTAATAAATATAATTATTTGTAATTCATTTGGTTTGGGGGTCTTAATTTATAAAATTGAATCAAACAAAAATTAGATTAAATAACTATCTTTTGGTACAAATCACAATGGCACCCCACTCCAGTACTCTTGCCTGGAAAATCCCATGGACAGAGGAGCCTGGTGGGCTGCAGTCCATGGGGTCTCGACGAGTTGGACATGACTGAGCGACTTCACTTTCACTTTTCACTTTCATGCATTGGAGAAAGAAATGGCAACCCACTCCAGTGTTCTTGCCTGGAGAATCCCAGGGACGGCGGAGCCTGGTGGGCTGCCGTCTATGGGGTCGCACAGAGTCGGACACGACTGAAGCGACTTAGCAGCAGCAGCAGCATCCACTATAGTCAATAAATATCTCAAGTACATTTTCTATAACATGGTCTTAAATTTTCAACATAACCTTTGTGGGTTTATAATAAAAAGGCTTATTAAATCCACTGAAATCACAATACTAATGGATATTCCAAAATCACTGCACATGGTGACTGCAGCCATGAAATTAAAAGACGCTTACTCCTTGAAAGGAAAGTTATGACCAACCTAGATAGCATATTGAAAAGCAGATGTCAACATCTACTTTGTCAACAAAGGTCTGTCTAGTCAAGGCTATGGTTTTTCCAGTGGTCATGTATGGATGTCAAAGTTGGACTGTGAAGAAGCTGAGTGCCAAATAATTGATGCTTTTGAACTGTGGTGTTGGAGAAGACTCTTGAGAGTCCCTTGGACTGCAAGGAGATCCAACCAGTCCATTCTGAAGGAGATCAGCCCTGGGATTTCTTTGGAAGGGCTGATGCTAAAGCTGAAACTCCAGTACTTTGGTCACCTCACGAGAAGAGTTGACTCATTGGAAAAGAGTCTGATGCTGGGAGGGACTGGGGGCAGGAGGAGAAGGGGATGACAGAGAATGAGATGGCTGGATAGCATCACTGACTCGATGGATGTGAGTCTGAGTGAACACCGGGAGTTGGTGATGAACAGGGAGGCCTGGTGTGCTGAGATTCATGGGGTTGCAAAGAGTCGGACACGACTGAGCGACTGAACTGAACTGAATGTTTGCTAGTGTTTTGATTCTTTTGATATTTACCATAATTAATGCTAATACATTAACAGAAAGGAAATTACATCCACAGCCAAACATGTGGATATTCATATCCACACATTCAGAACACATACTGTTGTTGTTGTTCAATCACTGAGTTGTGTCTGATTCTTTGTGATCCCATGCACTGCAACATGCCAGGCTTTGCTGACATTCATTATGTCCTAGCTGCTGCTGCTGCTGCTGCTAACAGTAAGTCACTTCAGTTGTGTTCAACTCTGTGCGACCCCATAGACGGCAGCCCACCAGGCTCCACCGTCCCCTGGGATTCTCCAGGTAAGAATACTGGAATGGGTTGCCATTTCCTTCTCCAATGCATGAAAGTGAAAGTGAAGTCGCTCAATCATGTCTGACTCCTAGCGACCGCATGGACTGCAGCCTACCAGGCTCCTCCATCCATGGGATTTTCCAGGCAAGAGTACTGGAGTGGGTTGCCATTGCCTTCTCCCTTATGTCCTAGAGCTTGGAGAAATTCATGTTCGTTGAGTCAGTGATGCTATTTAACCAACGCATCCTCTGCTGCCCCATTCTCATTTTGCCTTCCCTCTTTCCTAGCATCAGGGTCTTTTCCAATAAGTCAGTTCTTGGCATCGAGTGGCCAAAGTATTGGAGCTTCAACTTCAGCATCTGTCCTTTCAGTGAATTGTCAGGGTTGATTTCCTTTAGGATTGACTGGTTGGATCTCCTTGCGGTCCAAGGGACTCTCAAGAGTCTTTTCCAGCACCGTAGTTCAAAAACATCATTTCTTCAACATTCAGCCTTCTTTATGGTATAACTCTCACATCTGCACACAACTACTGGAAAAACCATAGCTTTGACTAGATGGACCTTTGTCAGCAAAGTGATGTCTCTGCTTTTTAATATGCTGTCTAGGTTTATCATAGCTTTTCCTCCATGGAGCAAGCATCCTTTAATTTCATGACTGCAGTCACTGTCCACAGTGATTTTGGAGCCCAAGAAAGTAAAATCTGTCACTGCTTCCACTTTTCCCCCTTTATTTGCCATAAAGTGATGGGACCATATGCCACAATCTTACTTTTTTGAATGCTGAGTTCTAAGCCAGATTTTTTACTCTCCTCTTTCATTCTCATCAAGAGGTTCTTTAGTTCTTCTTCACTTTCTGCCATTAGGGTGGTGTCATCTGCATATCTGAGGTGTTGATATTTCTCCCAGCAATCCTGATTCCAGTTTGTGAGTTATCCAGCCCATCATTTCACATGACATACTTTGTACAGAAGTTAAATAAGTAGGCTGACAGTATATAATCTTGTCATACTCCTTTCCCAGTTTTGAACGAGTCAGTTGTTCCATATCTGGTTCTGTTTCTTCTTAACCAGCATTCAGGTTTCTAAAGAGACAGGTAAGGTGGTCTGGTATTTTCATCTCTTTAAGAATTTTCCACAATTTTTTGTGATCCACACAGTCAAAGGCTTTAGCATAATAAAGGAAGCAAATGTTTTCCAGGAATTCCTTCTTTTTTATGATCCAACTGATGTTGGCAATTTAACCTCGGTTCCTCTGCCTTTTCTAAGTCCAGCTTGTACATCTGGAAGTTCTCAATTCATGTACTGCAAAAGCCTAATTTGAAGGATTTTGAGCATTACCTTGCTAGCATGTGAAATGAGTCCAACCGTATGGCAGTTTGAGCATTCTTTGGCATTGTTTTTCTTTGGGACTGGAATGAAAACTGACCTTTTCCAGTCCTGTAGCCACTGCTGAGTTTTCCAAATTTGCTGGCATATTGAATGCAGCACTTTAATAGTATCATCTCTTAGGATTTGACGTAGTTCAGCTGGATATCCATCACCTCCACTAGCTTTGTTTGTAGTGATGCTTCCTAAGGCCCAGTTGACTTCACACTCTAAGATGTCTGGCTCTAGGTGAGTGATCACACCATCAATGGTTATCTGGGTTATTAAGACATTTGTACATAGTTCTTCTGTGTATTCTTGGCACCTCTTCTTAGTCTCTTCTGCTTTTGGAGTACCCAGGTGGCTCAGTGTTAAAGAATCCACTTGCCAAGCAGGAGGTGTAGGTTCAATTCCTAGGTCAGGAAGATCCTCTGGAGAAGGAAATGGTGACGCATTCCAGTACTCTTGCCTGGGAAATCCCATGGACAGGGGAGCATGGGTCACAGAGTCTAATACAACCTAGTGACTAAACAACTGGCTCAAAGCTATGAACATACCTAAATAATTATGTATATAAATTTGCATCAGAGAATGCTTTGTATTCCTTAAAATGCTTAAACATTTAAATTATTTTCACTTAAAATTCTAAACCTTTAATTTTCAGAGAACTGAGTAGGAAATTAGAAAGTTATTATCTATTTGGAAACACTTCAATTCTGTCACCCAATTTTCTAGTTACATCTTTCACTACTTTAAGCCTCTGATAATATCAGGCAATCTAAATTAACAGAATCTTAGGTACATCAAAAGAGCAATATCAAACCTTAGAATGCAAACATATCTCTTAAGCTTCTAAATTTGAAAACACCTTTTAAACTTGAAAATGATTTCCAATGTCTTTGCACTGAAGGACAAATTTAAAGCTATTTCACTGCTAGAAGAAGGAAGGAAGGCAGACACACTGAAAGAAATACAAAAAGAAAGAAGAATAAAGGCAAAAAAAGGGAAAGTCAGCAGAAAAAGGAGACAAAAGCAAAAAAAAAAAAAACCATGCTGCAAGTAACCAAGCATCCTGGATATCTGAGACCAGGCTTCCCTACAATTGCTATCACTGGTCATCAAGAGTTATGGGCAAAGAACCTTCAAGAACATTATCAGCATCTACATCTAAAAAGGAATGAGTAAGAAAAGTGCCTTATACTTTTTGACCATTTAAAAAAATTATTAATAGAATCTTTACAAAAAAGTGTGGTGTATTTAAAACCAGTAGATATAAGTATATGTCAATATATACAAACCCCATGGTAATCAGAAATCAAAAAACTAGAATAGACACACAAACACTAGAAGGGAGCACAAGCATACTACTAAGGAAATCATCAAATCAAAAGGAAGAAATGAAGAACCCCAGGGTTAGTAGAAGGAAAGAAATCTTAAAAATTAGAGCAGAAATAAATGCAAAAGAAACAAAAGAGACCATAGCAAAAATCAACAAAACCAAAAGCTGGTTCTTTGAAAGGATAAATAAAATTGACAAACCATTAGCCAGACTCATCAAGAAACAAAGGGAGAAAAATCAAATCAACAAAATTAGAAACGAAAATGGAGAGATCACAACAGACAACACAGAAATACAAAGGATCATAAGAGACTACTATCAACAATTATATGCCAATAAAATGGACAACGTGGAAGAAATGGACAAATTCTTAGAAAAGTACAACTTTCCAAAACTGGACCAGGAAGAAATAGAAAATCTTAACAGACCCATCACAAGCATGGAAATTGAAACTGTAATCAAAAATCTTCCAGCAAACAAAAGCCCCGGTCCAGACGGCTTCACAGCTGAATTCTACCAAAAATTTAGAGAAGAGCTAACACCTATCCTGCTCAAACTCTTCCAGAAAATTGCAGAGGAAGGTAAACTTCCAAACTCATTCTATGAGGCCACCATCACCCTAATACCAAAACCTGACAAAGATCCCACAAAAAAAGAAAACTACAGGCCAATATCACTGATGAACATAGATGCAAAAATTCTTAACAAAATTCTAGCAATCAGAATCCAACAACACATTAAAAAGATCATACACCATGATCAAGTGGGCTTTATCCCAGGGATGCAAGGATTCTTCAATATCCGCAAATCAGTCAATGTAATACACCACATTAACAAATTGAAAAATAAAAACCATATGATTATCTCAATAGATGCAGAGAAAGCCTTTGACAAAATTCAACATCCATTTATGATAAAAACTCTCCAGAAAGCAGGAATAGAAGGAACATACCTCAACATAATAAAAGCTATATATGACAAACCCACTGCAAACATTATCCTCAATGGTGAAAAATTGAAAGCATTTCCTCTAAAGTCAGGAACAAGACAAGGGTGCCCACTTTCACCATTACTATTCAACATAGTTTTGGAAGTTTTGGCCACAGCAATCAGAGCAGAAAAAGAAATCAAAGGAATCCAAATTGGAAAAGAAGAAGTAAAACTCTCACTATTTGCAGATGACATGATCCTCTACATAGAAAACCCTAAAGAGTCCACCAGAAAATTACTAGAAATAATCAATGACTACAGTAAAGTTGCAGGATATAAAATCAACACACAGAAATCCCTTGCATTCCTATACACTAATAATGAGAAAACAGAAAGAGAAATTAAGGAAACAATTCCATTCACCATTGCAACGGAAAGAATAAAATACTTAGGAATATATCTACCTAAAGAAACTAAAGACCTATATATAGAAAACTATAAAACACTGGTGAAAGAAATCAAAGAGGACACTAATAGATGGAGAAATATACCATGTTCATGGATTGGAAGAATCAATATAGTGAAAATGAGTATACTACCCAAAGCAATTTATAGATTCAACGCAATCCCTATCAAGCTACCAACAGTATTCTTCACAGAGCTAGAACAAATAATTACACAATTTGTATGGAAATACAAAAAACCTCGAATAGCCAAAGCGATCTTGAGAAAGAAGAATGGAACTGGAGGAATCAACCTACCTGACTTCAGGCTCTACTACAAAGCCACAGTTATCAAGACAGTATGGTACTGGCACAAAGACAGAAATATTGATCAATGGAATAAAATAGAAAGCCCAGAGATAAATCCACGCACATATGGACACCTTATCTTCGACAAAGGAGGCAAGAATATACAATGGATTAAAGACAATCTCTTTAACAAGTGGTGCTGGGAAATCTGGTCAACCACTTGTAAAAGAATGAAACTGGACCACTTTCTAACACCATACACAAAAATAAACTCAAAATGGATTAAAGATCTCAACGTAAGACCAGAAACTATAAAACTCCTAGAGGAGAACATAGGCAAAACACTCTCCGACATACATCACAGCAGGATCCTCTATGACCCACCTCCCAGAATATTGGAAATAAAAACAAAAATAAACAAATGGGACCTAATTAACCTTAAAAGCTTCTGCACATCAAAGGAAACTATTAGCAAGGTGAAAAGACAGCCTTCAGAATGGGAGAAAATAATAGCAAATGAAGCAACCGACAAACAACTAATCTCAAAAATATACAAGCAACTCCTACAGCTCAACTCCAGAAAAATAAATGACCCAATCAAAAAATGGGCCAAAGAACTAAATAGACATTTCTCCAAAAAAGACATACAGATGGCTAACAAACACATGAAAAGATGCTCAACATCACTCATTATCAGAGAAATGCAAATCAAAACCACTATGAGGTACCATTTCACACCAGTCAGAATGGCTGCGATCCAAAAGTCTACAAATAATAAATGCTGGAGAGGGTGTGGAGAAAAGGGAACCCTCTTACACTGTTGGTGGGAATGCAAACTAGTACAGGCACTATGGAGAACAGTGTGGAGATTCCTTAAAAAACTGGAAATAGAACTGCCTTATGATCCAGCAACCCCACTGCTGGGCATACACACTGAGGAAACCAGAAGGGAAAGAGACACGTGTACCCCAATGTTCATCGCAGCACTGTTTATAATAGCCAAGACATGGAAGCAACCTAGATGTCCATCAGCAGATGAATGGATAAGAAAGCTGTGGTACATATACACAATGGAGTATTACTCAGCCATTAAAAAGAATACATTTGAATCAGTTCTAATGAGGTGGATGAAACTGGAGCCTATTATACAGAGTGAAGTAAGCCAGAAGGAAAAACATAAATACAGTATTCTAACGCATATATATGGAATTTAGAAAGATGGTAACAATAACCCTGTATACGAGACAGCAAAAGAGACACTGATGTATAGAACAGTCTTATGGACTCTATGGGAGAGGGAGAGGGTGGGAAGATTTGGGAGAATGACATTGTAACATGTAAAATATCATGTAAGAAACGAGTTGCCAGTCCAGGTTCGATCCACGATACTGGATGCTTGGGGCTAGTGCACTGGGACGATCCAGAGGGATGGTATGGGGAGGGAGGAGGGAGGAGGGTTCAGGATGGGGAACACATGTATACCTGTGGTGGATTCATTTTGATATTTGTCAAAACTAATACAATTATGTAAAGTTTAAAAATAAAATAAAAAAAAAAAAAAAAAAAAAAAAAAAAAAAAAAAACAAGAAAAAAACAAAAAGAAGAAATGGGAAGAAAAGAACTATAGTAACTGGAAAACAAGCAATATAATGACACTAGATACATACTTTTCACTAGCTACTTTAAATGTCAATGTAATACGTGCTGGCAAAGATGTAGAGAAAATGGATCTTACTACACTGTTGTTGAAATGTACATTGGAAAAAAAAAAAGAAAATGTACATTGAAGTAGCCACTATGAAAAACAGTATGGAGGTGCCTCAAAAGCTAAAAACAGAACTATCATATGTACAGCAATTCCACCGGAGTATGTATCTGGAAAAAAATGAAAACTATAATTTGAAAAGATATATGCATTACAATGTTCAGAGCAGCACTATTTACAAAAGCCAAGTCATGGAAACAATCCTAGTGTCCATTTACAGATGAATGGATTAAGACATGGTGTACACATTGATACACACATATACACAATGGCTGGGGCAAACTCCAGGAGATGATGAGGGGCAGGGAGGCCCGGCATGCTGCAGCCCACGGGGTCGCAGAGTCAGACACAACTGGGTGACTGAACAACAACAACATATATGATGAAGTGTTACTCAGCCATAAAAAAGAGTGAAGTTCTGTCATTTGCAGCAGCATGGATGGATAGACCTAAAGAATACTATGCTTAATGAACTAAGTCAGACAGAGAAAGACAAAAACTGTATGATTATCATTTATATGAGGAATCCAAAATTAGTAGAAATGAATGTATATGCAAGACAGAAACAGACTCACAGATACAAAAAATAAACTGCTGCTGCTGCTGCTAAGTCACTTCAGTCGGGTCCGACTCTGTGCGACCCCATAGACGGAAGCCCACCAGTCCCCCGTCCCTGGGATTCTCCAGGCAAGAACATTGGAGTGAGTTGCCATTTCCTTCTCCAATGCATGAAAGTGAAAAGTGAAAGGGAAGTCACTCAGTCGTGTCCGACTCTTAGCCACCCCATGGACTACAGCCTACCAGGCTCCTCCATCCATGGGATTTTCCAGGCAAGAGTACTGGAGTGGGGTGCCATTGCCTTCTCTGAAAAATAAACTACTGGTTACCAAAGGGGAGAAGGAAGGAGGGAAGGGTAAATTAGGGTTATGGGGTTAAGAGATAAACAAACTATTATGTATAAAACGGAAAAACAAAAAGATATATTGTATAGCACAGGGAGTTATAGCCATTATCTGGTAATAACATTTAAATAAGTATAATCTGTAAAAATACTGAATCCCAATGCAATATACTGCATCTAGTATAATATTGCAAATCACCTACACTTCAACAAAAAAAAAGTCTATGTATAATTTTTGTCGCCATTTCTTTGTTGGGTTTGGTGTATTACTTACATCAAAGCTCTCAATACTATTACGTGCAACAGTTCCTGCAGCAGATCAAGAGACAATCAGAAAAAATCTGTATTCAGATAAGCTACCTAATATGAAATAATTTATAATTACCTGAATGATTATAACAACCTAACTCAAAATTCTTCAGGTGATTAAATAGACTAATGAATGCAGTACAATAAATTAATCCAGCTGGAAAAAAAAAAAAACAAAAACAGAAACAAAGTACATGTGACTTAATTTAGAAAATTAAAAAACAGGGAAAATGAAAGTGAAGTCACTCAGTCGTGTCCGACTCTTTGTGACCCATGGACTGTAGTCGGCCAGGCTCCTCTGTCCATGGGATTTCCCAGGTAAGAATACTGGACTGGGTTGCCATTTCCTTCTCCAGGGGATCTTCCTGACTCAGGGATCAAACCCCGGTCTCCTGCATAACAGTCAGACTCTTCACTGTCTGAGCCAACGGGGAAGAAAGGAATAAAATGATCTCAGCCATTCTGGATGTAAAATAAAGATTGATGTGGGCTATATACAGCACATATGCCTAATGATACAAAAAGTACATCCTGAGCTATCTAGACAAATTTGCTTATTTCTGAGAACCCCAAAATCATCACTGTTCTGAAAATAGCCCTGAGGTAAAAATCACATCCCATTTATTGGCATGCAAATGTGCACATCAGGCTTGAAAAGGGTAATATTTCTTGGTCAAATGAAATCTCTTCAAAATAGAATGAAAGAAGTTAGGCTTAGAAGTGCCTTCTAAATAGAAGTACATGCAGAAGGGAAACATGATACAGTTGCTTATGAGAAACAAAATAGACATTTTGAGAATCAGTGTTAGATTTTTTATATCTGGAGTTTCTGAAACAAGATAAACTAGATAAATACAATACAGTTGTGTCTATGAGAGATGTCACAATCATTCATCATACTTTCCTATTGACAAAATGTGATTATAAATAACAATGAAATAAAGCTTGTTTTAATAAAGATAGGGATGAGAAGGATCAAAGAGCTTGCTTCAGACTTACACGTAAGTCTGAGAAATGACCATGGAACTACATAGGCAATATTCTCCTGAATCTGCCTGTACAATAAGGTGGTAGATGAACCAATGTCATCTCATGTTAAACGCAGACTCTCTCAAAGCTGTGGTTGAGTTTACCTTCCCAGGAAAGGAACTCTTTCAGAAGATTAAAACAAAAACAATATTGTAGAGGATTTATGTTTATAAACTGCATTCATACATAATATTGTTTGATCCTTTAAATAATAAAACAAACAAGGACATTGAGGTTTGGAGAGATTAAGAAATATACCAGAGGCCACTAGACAATATATTATTAAGTCGAGATATAAATGAGGTTTTGAATAGCTGGTTCTACAGAAGGGCTCTTACATGTCTTTTTACTCTGAGGACCCAGGAACTGACTGTGGTGGTCTTATGAACAGTCTGAGACACCTCAGATTAACAAAGGAGTGTCTTCCTCCTTTTAAAAAATTAGGTCTCAAAAGACCAAATTTAGAGTAAGACATGCTTTGTGGTCTTCCACCACTTTTTTCCACAGCAAACACATTTTCTGAAAATCTTTTCTTGCTATAGGAATACTAGATACAGATGATTTTGATTCACATATATAATATGTCCCTCTCTATCATTCTTTATCCCTTTCAAACTGAAACTGAAGAAAATATAATCTTGTATTTCCTATTATTTGTGTAAGTAATATTTAAGTTACAGGGATCAGTAAACAAGAAATGGTCGAGGTATAATCTCAAACAGGTTTTTAGAAAAATATTCAACCCAAAATATCATACCTATTAAAAGTATCCTGCTTAAAGGACAAAATTCAAGGAAATGGAATGTTATTTCTTAGGCTATGTGACTTTGCTGTGAGAATGCAAACCCCTGAGGATCTTGGTTTACCACAATAAATTTCAATACACCTTTATAGAACTGACTTTTAAGATAAGTAGTCACCCAGTTGTGTATGTTTAATGTTTATAGGAATGTACCAGGTAATAGTTCTCAGAAAACCTCTAAGAAAAAATAATTAAAAGATCAATGTTCCCTTCTCCCTAAAATTCTTCTATAATAGGCAATTGTGTTCTACCCAAAAGCCTGGATTTATGAAACCCATAAAATGTTTGAGTTAACAAAAAACGCAGAAGCTCTTGAGGATCAGGAAGGATCAGACACAGAAATGTCTCCACTCTAGACAGGCCACCCCACTCCACATGGTCAGGGGGTGCAGAGGAAAGAGGTAGGGTGCAGATGAAAGGGATTAAAAGCTGTTGGATCCAAATGGTGTCTTTTTATTTAAAGTCTCTCTTGAGGTTTTCTCTTTGGGAAATTCACTGCAGGTAGAGTCTCTCATCTCATGCAGCAGGTGCAGTTACAAAAAAAAAAAGCTTGTAATCTCCACTTTCTTGAAAAGAATATCACCTTCCTATCCCTTGGCCTTTGGAAATCAAGCAGAAACCAGGGATAAATCTCAGGAGAAAATCTCAGGAGGTATAAATATCCAATTCAAGCTTGATGTTCTAGGCCTTATGGAGACACATTTTCCTATTCTTTGGAAATTTTTCTCCATAGGTTTACCTAAAACTGCCTCTTCTCATCATAAAATAATAACATCTCAAGGTCTGAGATGAAGATGAAGGCCTTAAACAAATATACCTGTTCTTATCCTTCATGCGTCTCTCCTGTCAAAGGAACTTCAAAGATATGAAAGCTACCACAACAGGTAGCTAATCAATAGGATAGACATTTAAGATGCCAGCTACTTTTCAACATCAGGTATATTTTTGTTTGAAAGTGATTAATACTCAGCTTTGCTACACTATATTCACCAAACCCATAGATAAGCACTGTTGATGGTGATTAATATGGACAGGATACCATTTTAGCTAAAAAGACCAAAGCCAAGCCAAGATTACAGTACTATATCCATATGAAATCTCTCAAGGCCTCCAAGAGAGTGGCCCCTTCTGAGACTACAAGGTACTAGAGAGAATGCCCTTTCAAAATCAGTATTTGCAACTGGGATTTCTCACAAGGAAAGTTACTTTTAGGGGGTTTGTTGTTGCTGTTGTTTTAGGCCTCATGGATGTAGGTTCCTAACAGTCCACATGCTATTATAATTGAACTGTGTTGCTTTTGTGCTTAAAGTCTTTCCATTGCTTACCACTACCTAAATCCATAGAATTCATGTAAAGTTCTTAACAATCTGGTTCTATCCACACTCCATCAGACAGACAGACACTCTGTGCTCAAGCTATGCAAAAGGAAAGCTATGACAAATTTAGACAGTGTATTAAAAAGCAGAGACATCACTTTATCAATGAAGGCCTGCACAGTCAAAGTTATGGTTTTCCAGTAGTCATATATAGATGTGAGAGTTGGACCATAAAGAAGGCTGAGTGCCAAAGAACTGATGCTTTTGAATTGTGCTGGAGAAGACTTGACAGTCCCTTGAACTGCAAGGAGATCAAACCCATCAACACTAAAGGAGATCAACCCCAAATATTCATTAGAAGGACTGATGCTGAAGCTGTAGCTCCAATATTTTGGCCACCTGATGCAAAAAGCCAACTTATTGGACAAGACCCTGATGTTACGAAAGACTGAAGGCAAGAGGAGAAGTTGGCGACAGAGGATGAGATGGTTGGATATCATCACCAGCTCAATGGACAGGAGTCTGAGCAAACTCTGGGAGATAGTGAAGGACAGGGAAGCCTGGCATGCTGCAGTCCATGAGGTCACAAAGAGCCAAACAAGACTTGGTGACTGAACGACAACCACAAGGGGGAAAAAAGATATGCTTTCTCTTTCAAATGCAATACCTTTGGAAATAGTGCTCCATCTACTAGAAATTCCACCCACTCTGTTTACTGCCATTGCAATCTTCAAGATTTTTCTCAAATTGCCTGCTCTACGAAGCCGTCTTTTTTCTAGATAGCAAATTAAGCACTCCCTAAGAATCTGCCTGCCAAGGCAGCAGACACAGATTCAAACCCTGGGTCAGGAAGATCCCCTGGAGAAGGAAACGGGAACCCACTCCAGTATTCTTACCTGGAAAACCCCACGGAGAAAGGAGCCTAGTAGACTACAGTCCATGGGGTGGCAAAGAGTCAGACATGACTTAGTGACTAAACAACAGTTAATGTTAAACTGCATTGATGCATGCCCCACTGGATAAGCTTCTTAAAGACAAACACTGTCATGTACATAGGTCCCCTTTTTTGAGCATGTACTATGTGCCAAAACCAAAACAAATTTGGTATTTTACTTCTACAGCTCCACCTTTAAAACAATTATGAAGGCAAATATTTGTATTCTCATTGTACAGGTTAAGAGGAGGAGGTTCAAAATCACGTTGCTGTTAAGTGGAGGAAGCAGAATTCCTGTATGATCCTTTTGGCCCCATGTCAGTACTCCTTCCATAAGCAGCACTCTAGCTCCCACTACAAACACTGGAGTCTCATCCATCTTGTATCCTTAGTATGGGGCACAAAGTGAGAACCTAGATACCCAATAAAGATGTGCTGAAAGAGTGAAGAAATGATTGCTTAAGTGTTTCTTATGCCCACTTTGCTTTCTGTTACTCAGAACGAATCAACTGTGATGAAAAACTATTTGTCTCAAGACAGAGTCATTTCTATCATAGTTCCGCAAAATGTTAGAAAATAAAGTCATTTGATGTTGCACTTCAAGTTCTAGAGAGCAAGAACTTTCAGTTCTAGGTAGTAACATTTTTTTCAGGATTTCTTTGGCAGCAGTTACATAATTCATATTTAATAAGCCTGCTCTGTGTTCCCATAAAGTTTTGCATCCATCTCTACTTTAGCACTTGATATTTAGCTACTTGAGTGCATATCTGTCTTCCTTCTAGATAATTACCTACTTTAGGGCAAGGATCTACTCTCACTCATTTCCCCATACAAGATGCTCCTGTTGTTGTCAAAAAATCTGACACAGTAACACCAAACCAATCCAAGCCAAGCAAACAGCAAGCTATCTAAAACCATGTGGAATAATCATTTTACAGAGTTTCCCAGGTATCTTTGAGTTTAATCCTTTAAAATAAAGATTTCAGTTTATTTTGCATAGAAGCCTTTCTAAAATGTTTGTTCCTTTCTTTTTAAAGAAATCACACTTAAAATAATTTAAACTATTTTAAACATTCACTATTTTTCTACTCTAGGAGAATAATTGCTTCAGACAGCTAACCCTATGCACCATAGTCTCAGATGATGGCACATTTTATGCTTTTATGTTCGCTTTTTGCTTTGGATTTTTCTTTCCCTGGCTTCTTTTACTATCAAACTAGGAGAATTCATTTCTCAGGATCATGAGTGTGTCTGCCAATAGAAATTTCTCCCTATGGTTAATAATTTTCATTTGGGGGGAGGTATTTACTGATAAGCAGTATGCTAAGCACTTTATTTCCATCATTTAACTTAATCCCAACAAATTTCCAAGAGACTGTAGAATTGGCTCTGGCTGCTCAAAGCACTTTTTCAGTTTTTACTGACGTGTTCCTCATGAGTAAAGCTGCATGCGTGTGTACGTGCAAAGTTGCACAGTCAAGTCTGACACTGCAACTCCAAGGACTGTAGCCTTCCAAGGCTCCTCTGTCCACGAATTTCCCAGGCAAGAATACTAGAGCAGGTTGCCATTTCCCACTCCAGGGATCTTTCCAACCCTGGGATCAAACCCGCATCTCTTAGTGTCTCTTGCGTGGCAGGCAGGTTTTATACCAGTGCGCCACCTGGGAAGCCCCATCCAAACAGCCCTTCCAAAAGCTGTATAGTTTATTTTAGGGCTAATATCGGACTACCTGATCTGCCTCTTGAGAAATTTGTATGCAGGTCAGGAAGCAACAGACATGAACTGGACATGGAACAACAGACTGGTTCCAAATAGGAAAAGGAGTTCGTCAAGGCTGTATATTGTCACCATGCTTATTTAACTTACATGCAGAGTACATCATGAGAAATGCTGGGCTGGAAGAAGCACAAGCTGGAATCAAGATTGCCAGGAGAAATATCAATAACCTCAGATATGCAGATGACACCACCCTTATGGCAGAAAGTGAAGAGGAACTAAAAAGCCTCTTGATGAAACTGAAAGAGGAGAGTGAAAAAGTTGGCTTAAAGCTCAACATACAGAAAACGAAGACCATGGCATCTGGTCCCATCACTTCATGGGAAATAGATGGGGAAACAGTGGAAACAGTATCAGAGTTTATTTTGGGGGGCTCCAAAATCACTGCAGATGGTGACTGCAGCCATGAAATTAAAAGAAATTTACTCCTTGGAAGAAAAGTTATGACCAACCTAGATAGCATATTGAAAAGCAAGACATTACTTTGCCAACAAAGGTCTGTCTAGTCAAGGCTATGGTTTTTCCTGTGGTCATGTATGGATGTGAGAGTTGGACTGTGAAGAAAGCTGAGTGCTGAAGAATTGATGCTTTTGAACTGTGGTGTTGGAGAAGAGTCCCTTGGACTGCAAGGAGATCCAACCAATCCATTCTAAAGGAGATCAGCCCTGGGCTTTCTTTGGAAGGAATGATGCTAAAGCTGAAACTCCAGTACTTTGGCCACCTCATGCGAAGAGTTGACTCATTGGAAAAGACTCTGATGCTGGGAAGGATTGGGGGCAGGAGGAAAAGGGGACAACAGAGGATGAGATGGCTGGATGGCATCACTGACTCAATGGACATGAGTTTGAGTGAACTCCGGGAGATGGTAATGGACAGGGAGGCCTGGCGTGCTGCAATTCATGGGGTTGCGAAGAGTCGGACCCAACTGACAGACTGAACTGAACTGAACTGAACTAAATGTGGCTAAGTTGTTACCATCCCTTTTTTCGGAAGGCCCCATCCAAATGGTTTTATTTCAGTTAGCATCATTACAGTGTGGGTAGATTCTTCAGTTTATCAACCTATTCTTACACTCTTACTTAATGTTTAAAATAGCACATAGTTGGGACTGCTAATGTCTCTCAAAAAGCTCTATATGATACCTATATCAGATAAAATACTTGGTAGGAAAGGTTAAGAGTAGAATAAGGGGATGTGATGGTTTTCAAATTGATGGCAAAGAATGTGTATTTGCTCTGTGTTGCAGAATTACAAGTGATGGTAGAATGTTAAGAATGCATGCTTTTTATTGCATCATGGCAGAACTCCCTAACAACTAGAACAGTCCCATAATGGAAATAGTAACTCTACATCTCAATCTTACACTTTAGGGTAGCCTAATGTACCAACCCTACAGCTACTGGCCTGTTAAAGTGTCCCAGGCACTTTATTCTTGTTCATTCTAGTTCTCACTTGGATCTTTTCAATTACAAGCCCACTATTTCTTTGATGAAATTTTATTTGCATTGTGTTGCTCAGCCTCCTGGCTTTCAACTTCTTCCTTGTAACCTTCAGCTTGGATCTGCTCCACCTACACTCTCTGCTCTAGACTGCCTCAGAATGCCTCAGAAAATACCTCTTGGTCCAATCATTTAAACTTTTGCACCTTAACTTATTCTTCTGTAAAATAAGAGTAATAATACCTATCTTTATATGACTGCTATGAGAATTAAATGACTTAATATATGTAAAGTGCTTAGATAAATGCCTGGAATATAATAAGTGCTACCTAAGAATTAGCTGGGCATCACAGGTGGCTCAGTGCTAAAGAATCCATCTGCCAATGCAGGAAATGTGGGCTCCATCCCTGGGTGGGGAAGATCCCCCAGAGGAGGAAATGGCAACCCACTCCAGTATTCTTGCTTGGAAAATTTCATGGACAGAGGAGCCTGGCGGGATTCGCAAAAGAGTTAGACAAAACAACGAAAAAAAAAAAAAAAAGAATGAAAACAAAGTGACAAAGCCTTTATTAAATGTGTTATTCTATCAGTTAGGGTTCTCCAGAGTAACAGAATAAGAGAGAAAGACAGAGATACAAAGAGAGATTCATTTTAAGGAGTTGACTCTTGGAATCCTGAAGACTGGAAAGTTTGAAATATGCAGGGCAGACCATCAGGCTAGAAACTCAAGGCTTGGTATTGCAATCATGAGGCAGGATTCTTTCTCTGAAAAATCTGTTTTGCTTTTAAGGCCTTCAACTATTAATAATTTCATGAGGCTTACACCCATTATCAAGAGTAATCTCCTTTACTTAAAGTCAACCAGTTTTATGTTAACCACGTATACAAAATACCTTCACAGCAACATCTAGATTAGTGTTTATTAAATAACTGGGTGCTACAGCCACCCGCTTCCCTGGTGGCTCAGAGGTTAAAGCGTCTGCCTGCAATGCGGGAGACCCGGGTTTGATCCCTGTGTCGGGATCCCCTGGAGAAGGAAATGGCAACCCACTCTAGTATTCTTTCCTGGAGAATCCCGTGGAGAGAGTAGCCTGGTAGGCTACAGTCCATGGGGTTGCAAAGAGTCCTACAGTCCATGGGGTTGCAAAGAGTCGGACACGACTGAGTGACTTCACTTCACTTCACAGCCTAGATAAATTGGCACATAAAACTACCACAGTTCTGTAAAGAAATCTTCTGAATATTCTGTGTTTTATACTTCTTTAAGAATCAGGGTAGCCAATGACTTGAGGCATTAGTGGTTTGGAGTTTATGACTCACTTACTCTTGTAGATTCTGTACTAGAGAACTTCTTGTTTTCCTGATGGAATGACACCTGGTATTATATTGATTCATTTTTCATCACCTTGTGCAAGATGGCCATGACAGATTAAAATAAAACAACTTTTCTTCTTTAAATAAGAAGGGGTTATTCATATGTTAAGCCATGATCTTGTGTTATTTACTTTAAATCACATCTGCATACATACAATCATGTTATATATAATTACTAATAATGAAATAGCTGAGAACAGTAAAATGCATGAAATTTCATAAAATGTTTAATAGTGCATTCACATAGATTTTTAATGTCCAAGACACCTTAGAATCTGTTCTTGATCCAGTGTTACAAGTTGGATAATCAGAAATTTTCTGGAACACTCTCAATTGAGGCTTCCCAGATGGCGCTAATGGAAAAGAACCTGCCTGCCAATTCTGGAGACATAAGAATCGTGGGTTCGAACCCTGGGTTGGGAAGATCTGGAGGAGGGCAGAGCAACCCACTGCAGAATTCCTGACTGGAGAATCCCATGGACAGAGAAGCCTAGCCAGCTACAGTCCATAGGGTCACAAAGAGTCAGACACGACTGAAGTGACTTAGGGTGCATGCTACTGCCCAGCTTCATATTTTTATATAGCTTCAAAACTATAGGGCTTTTAGATAAGACAATAATATAGTCACTTTATATATTGCATGAACATTTACTAAATGGCTATTCTATGCAGGGATGTGAACTAGTACTAATACAGGGATATAAGCCATATACACAGAACACTTCCTGAGTCCATAATATTGTAAGGGACTTCTACTCTGCTCCCAAATAACTATAATACAATGTGGAAAGTTCTAAGTTCCCTAAGAGAAAAAATACTAAGCTAATTCAAAGCAATACTATACTTCTTGATAAAAATAACAAATCCTTTTAGGTTTCCACATAAACTCTCCATGGACAAAGTATTATGTAGATAGACTTCCTTGGATCTAATGTTATATAGGTTTCACCTCATATTATACACCTGTAAATGACATCAACCTTGTAGAGTATCAATATTTGAAATATTCTTCACAGTTACATTTTTATTATCAAGTTATTGATAGTTCTACCTCATGAACAAACCTCATTCTCTGACCATAATATCTTAGAAGTGGATTGACCCCTTACATATACTGTAAGCTCCTTTCTCTACGGGAACAAAATTTGAGAGAATGTGAAGACATCTATATCTTTTTTGTCAAGATACTCTGCCTGTTGAATAAGCATTGTCATTGTAAAACTGCATAATTGCAAAAATGGCAAAAAAATGAATTTTTAAAGAGAACAAGTTATTAAAAGAGGTGTGCTATCAACCCAAATCAAGTCTGTAGCAGGAAAGAGAATAGTTCCTCCAACCTAACCATTCTCTCCAAGACTGCTAATGACCCAGTAACATCACTGACTCTGATAGCAACACAATCTGCTAAAAGATTCATGCATAGGGAAAGATGTAGAACTACACGACACCATTTTAAGCCCATAACTGCCTTATATTCTGCCACACAATAATTACTTTAAAGGACACAGTAAGCTGTTAACCACCATGACTCATTTTTATACTTTTAACAACTTCCTTATCTAGGACTAGTATCTTTTCCCTGAATCAACCAAGAAATTTCAAGACATGCTTCTAGTATGACATACATATATATAGAAATGTACATATATATAGTAATATATGCAGGAATATATTGTAGTAGTACATTACTATCTATATTATATATAGACAGAAAAACATCACATTTTTCTCATGTATCAAGGAAAATATAGTCAATCACCCACTCAATAAAGATTTATTGAATACATATCACCTAACAATCTGTAGGAAAAAAAAAAACAAAACAATATAGTTAGTTGTACGGTGGTTTAGTTGCTAAGTTGTGTCCAACTCTTGTGACCCCATGGACTGTAGCCCACCAGGCTCCTCTGTCCATGGGATTTCCTAGGCAAGAATATTGCTATTTCCTTCTCCAGGGTTCTTCCTGACCTATGGGTCAAACCTGGGGCTTCTGCATTGCAGGCGGATTCTTTACCAACTGAGCCAGCAGGGAAGCACCATAGAGAAATTTAATACTTGTTATCAGGCTGCTCAAAATCTAACAGGTGAAGCATTTGAGCAACTAGTTCTAATAAAATACAATGAACACTCTAACAGAGGCCTTGGGCAGCACACAGCAGAGAAGAATCTGTTCTTCTTGAGGTCATTAGAAGACTGGTAATAGACAACTAAACCTTTAAAAGATTAAAGTAGGACATTTCCAGATGAAAACAAAGGGACGAATATTCCAGACAGGAGAAATAACAAGAACAAGGCTTAAGTTAGGCTTAACTTGAGTTTGGGCCAGACTATTAAGGCTATACCAAGGTAAATGCTATGTTAAGGAAATGGAACAACAGCCAGTAATCAATAAGGGTCAATAGGTAGTTTTTAAACTGTTGCATTATGGGGGTTGAGCTACAAAAGGAAAGACTAAATTATGAGGATCAATTTGAAGCCTGTTGCGAAATCTCTTAGCAAGATTCTGTGAAAGACTGAATTGGATCAGTGGCATTGTGAACAGAGAGAAAGATAAAACTTAAAGAAATTTCAAAGTGACGAAAATTAGTGGAATTTTATAGTTAAATATCTACACACTATCTCAATAATATATCATTTAAGGTCCAGTGATTCTAGTAAGTATGAATATGATCCACTTTCACTACATTTGAGCAATATTAGGTAGAAAACTGAAGTACTTTTGCTGTTCTGGATCAGATTATTGGAAGATTAGCTAGAATCCTCCAAAGAAAATTATTACTTTAAATTATGCAGAGATAAAAGCTGAGCTAACATTCAACCTCAGCAAAGTAACCACCAGCTCTGTAAGTTACTCACAGGTTTCCCTAGGTAATTAATTTTGCCACTTGGATTGTCCTTTCTATTACAAGTTAGTTTGACTGCATTTTCTAAATTTGACATAATTTTGTTCTTTAGAAGTCAAGTTATTACCCAGGAGAAATGATGTTTATAAAGAAAAATTCAGTATTCTTAAGAAGGGAAATGCATAATTCTCCAGGTATTCAGTTGAATATTTTCTAGTGCAGCAGCCACCTAATTGGTCTCCCTGTCATCAGTTTCTCCCTTCTCCAGTCTACCATGTGTGATGTTGCCTCCTCAGCATAGCTGATAATGCTACTTCCTTACACAATAACTTTCTATGGCTCACAGCTGCCTAAAGAAGAGTATCTAAACTCTGTTTAATTAAAGCTTTCAATCAGCTCAAATCACCCATCAGTCAGTCTCACCTCCCCTGTCTGCTGAACCTGACTGCTCATAAAGCCCTTTTGCTCTCTTCTAGGAAGGGACATGGGATGTCAGGCACGTGTTTATTAATCCTCACAACACCACAGCTGATGTTGATCAAGTTATTTAACTTTTCTGAGGCTTAGTTTCATCTTCTGCAAATTAGAAATAATAATATCGACCTACCACCTCAAATTCTATTTAAAACAAGATGAGCAATCAATAAAATGCTTACCTTGCTGGATTGTTATAAAGATTAGAAAATAATACATTAGAAGTGCCTAGTCTGGGCCTGAATTATAGGGAAAAGTCTTATTACTCTTCCAAGTTTTTAAACAGTTTTCTATATCTGGAATACTTGTCACTTCAACCAAAGCCTTAAGCATAACACAAAGACCACTGCTAAAGCTAACTAGCCACGAAACCATTTGCAATATTCTAGTGAAAACTGCTCTTTTTCTCCTGTAGTGTCATGGGGAAATCCCTGCCTTGAAGTCAAACTCCTAACTGCCTCACTTTCTAACAACATGTGCCTAAGCACAGCTTCCTCATTTCTAATATGGACGGTGACATCAACTTTACCGGGCTCACTAAGCCATTATGAGAATCAACTAAGATAAGTGATATCTTCAAACACGCAATGGTCTACATATAGGAGACACAGTTACTCCTACTGAAGTAAAAGATCAAATAAGGACTCTGGTCTTCCTCATCTTTGTAACTGATATAAAAAAAAAAACAGGGATTCCCAAGTGGCACAGTGGTAAAGAATCCTCCTGCTGATGTAGGAGACGTGGGTTAGATCTCTGGGTGGGGAAGATTCTCTGGAGTAGAAAATGGCAATCCATTTCAGTATTCTCATCTGGGAAATTCCATGGACAAAAGAAGCCTGGAAGGCTCCAGTGTAGAGTTGGGTCACAAAGAGTCAGACATGACGGAGCATGTATACACGGCCACCACTACCAAAGAAAGAGATCAAGCCCAAGAAGAGAATAACTAGAAGACTGGAAGAAACAATCAAGTGTTTCTTGAGCAAAGGGAATTGGGTAGAACTGAGGCTATAAAAAAGGTGTTTCTGAGGTTCACTTTTATAAACCATTTGTGTGCAAAGGCAAGAGGCAGCTTAAAGACACTACACACAGCAGATATTCTATAAGTGATAGGGAAGGGAAGGAAGAGGGGGGTGGGGAGAAAGGGAGAAACAGGATGGGGAACAGGAGGGAAGACAGTTTCATTATTCCTTACAAGTGCTCATTTCTGTACCTCTTGCCAAGGTGGTATAACAAAAAGATTAACTAGTAGTTTAAAGCTTATGTGTGAACCTTTAAGATTCCTTCTAATTCTGCCTCTTTTCTCCACTCTACGTCTCTCCCATTCATCGCTAATTCCCATTTATCATCATTTATCCCCTCTCCACCAGGTTCCCCACCCCAAATAATTACTCTTTCTCCACTGTCTCAAAGAGATAAATGAACAAAAGAAAACAAAAACCTCTGCTCTTATTTAAATGTCAATATGGAGCTCTGACAAGCTCATGCAAGAGCTTGCTAACAGCTGTATTGTCTTAATTGTCTTACAGCAAGTATGCATATTTTAACAGGAATTACTAATACTCTCTTTCTCCTCTTCAGCCCCAACAAAAAACCCAGAGAAAGAATTCCAAGTAACAGCAATGGGCATACGAGAAGATATTTGCAAGACATATAGTAAAATTATCTTATATTCACATAATACTTCTGCTTTGTAAAATACTTTCTCATCTGTTATTTGATCTGAATCCCCAGGGAGGAATGATGAAAGAAAAAAACAAAATCCTATTTTTACCACACATTTTAACATAATGCAGTTTTATATAATGCAGTTTTCAAAGTTTTCTTATATATATCCTTTCATTTGCTTCTCCCCCATATGCAAGGGTTAGATGAGAAAGAGGAGATGAAAAAGCTGGCTTAAAACTCAACATTCAAAAAATGAAGATCATGACATCTGGTCCCAGCACTTCATGGCAAATAGATGGGAAAACAATGGAAACAGTGACAGATTTTATTTTCTTGGGCTCCAAAATCACTGCAGATGGTGACTGCAGCCATGAAATTAAAAGACACTTGCTCCTTGGAAAAAAAGCTATGACCAACCTAGACAGCATATTAAAAAGCGGAGACATTACTTTAGTGACAAAGGTTCATACAGTCAAAGCTATGGTTTTTCCAGTAGTCATGTATGGATATGAGAGTTGGATCATGAAGAAAGCTGAATATCGAAGAATTGATGCCTGTGAACGGTGGTGTTGGGAAAGACTCTTGAGAGTCCATGGACTGCAAGGAGATCAAACCAGTCCATCCAAAAGGAAATCAACCCTGAATACTCATTTGAAGGACTGATGATGAAGCTGAAACTCCAGTACTGTGGCCACCTCACGCGAAGAGTTGACTCATTGGAAAAGACTCTGATACTGGGAAGGATTGGGGGCAGGAGGAGAAGGGGACGACAGAGGATGAGATAGCTGGATGGCATCACTGACTCGATGGACGTGAGTCTGAGTGAACTCTGGGAGTTGGTGATGGACAAGGAGGCCTGGCGTGCTGTGATTCATGGGGTCGCAAAGAGTTGGACACGATTGAGCGACTGAACTGAACTGAACTGATGAAGTAAATGAGACTCAGAGATGTGAAAGGACTTTCCATAAGCTCATATCAAATAGCTACTATTTATGGAGTATTTCCTAGGTTCAGGAATTGTACTAAGTATTTTACATGCCTTATGTATTATTCATACTTCACAAGAATCTTATGAGGTAAGCATTATTATTATTTTAACATTCTATAAAGGAATTGACGTACACAGAGGTTAAGTAATTTGGCCATGGCCACACAATCAACAAACAGCAAAACCAAAATCTAAACACCGAGTTCTCAGATGGCTCGATTTTTCTGTTTTGCCAAGCTGCCTCCTTCCCAGCCCAAGGCTCTTACTGCAACATGGTTTAGTAATTGTTCAGTAATATAAAAATGCTTTCTTTCTATTATCAAGTTAGAACTGAAGGCTTCAGCTCAGTCACACAATCTCTGTTGAAAAAAATAAAGTGTATAAAAAATAATATATATAAACACTTAAAGCAGAAGTGGGGAGGATGTTATGTCCACTTCTTTCACAAAAGAATCAAAGATAGAAAACTCACCATACCTGGGAGCTAAAATCAGTGAAAACAGTGTTAGCAGGTAAGAGAGCAATACTGCCTCAGCATAAAACAAAATAGAAGAGAAAGAAATCACTTACGACTCAGGAAAAATCACCTAAGAAACAAACAAAATCTAACCACAAATTATATGCTTATTTTAAAATATTTAAATCAAGGAATGTCTTTGTTGTATTCCTAAAATAAAGGCTGAGTAAATACTTTTCATCTTGTTTCAAAATTTCAACAACTCAACACAGAACAGCTCTGCTACAACTTGGTTGCTGCTGCTTGTGATACCAACTACATGTGTGCCTAATAGCTCAGTTGTGTCTGACTCTTTGCAACCCAATGGACTGCAGCCCACCAGGCTCCTCTGCCCATGGATTCTCCAGGCAAGAATACTGGAGTGGTAGCCATTCCCTTCTCCAGGGGATCTTCCCAACCCAGGTATTGAACCCAGGTCTCCTGCATCACAGGCAGATTCTTCACTGTCTGAGCCACGGGAGAAGCCCCATCAACACACATTACAGGGTAAATATTTTAATGGGGGTGGCAGCAGCCAAAAAAGAAAAAAAAGGTCTACATTTCCAAAAACCTTCTATAAATCAGACTTTATGTTAAACAGGTAGAATTTTATCACATGCATGCTGAGGAAGTGAGAAAAGAGATCTCTCCCTTAGGCACCCAAGATGACATTTCAAGAACTAGCAGGTGAAGCTTATGTTTAAAATGATCCAAGGCTGAACACAAACAGTAAATGTCATTTTATCTCAAGTCAAGAAAACTCTAAAACCTTGACCTCTAGGTCTTTTTAAAACTACATACTATTAAAATTATGTCAAAGCTTTTACTTTGGGGCTCATCTGATTTTGTTTCAAGGGAGAAATCAGTCATCGGGACATGACAGGGACTTCATAGGATCCAAAACAGTGACTCCATTGTCCTTGCTATCCACTCCTAGATACACTAAATATAGAGGTACAGGAAAGAAGCCCGTGGAAACTAAGCCAACCCAGGCCAAAATAAAATATATTTCTAATTTCTAAAAACATAAGATTCTGCACGGCTTTGGGGAAAGTCAAATTAAGTCTCCGATATGTTCAAAACCTTCTGATGGTTTCTCACTTCTCTCAGAGTAAAATGTTCCCAATAGCCTACAAGACTGTATACAATCTGGTCCCCTATTATCCCAGCACCCATTTTGCTGATTTCTACATACTCTATCCGTCCTTCAAGGCAGTAGTAACAGTAGATAAAAATCACTGAATTCCTACTGTGTATCAGACTCTCTGTAAACACATCACTTGGATAATTTAATGTAATAATTTCAAAGCTCTTAGGGAAGGTACAAATATTCTCCCTGCCTTATTAAGAACCTACAACTTAGAATGGTTGAATAACTTATTCAAGGTCATATAACTTGTGTCAGGAGTAAACTATAACAACCTGTTACCTAGTCCAAGCTCATTCTGCTCGCAGCACAATAGGCCAATAAATCCAAGAGATGAGGTGTTGAGGCAAGGAATATGATTTCAGTTGGAAAACTGGCTGACCGAGAAGATGACGGACTAAAGTCTCAAAATAACCATCGTGTAGGGCCCTGGTTGGGCTTCCCTGGTGGCTCAGCTGGTAAAGAAATCGCCTGCAATGCAGAAGACTCCTGTTCAATTCCCAGGTTCGGAGGATCCCCTGGAGAAGGGACAGGCTACCCACTCCAGTATTCTTGGGCTTCCCTTGTGGCTTAGACGGTAAAGAATCTGCTTGCAATACAGGAGACCTGGGTTTGATCCGTGGGTTGGGAAGATCCCCTGGAGGAGGGCATGGCAACCCACTCCAGTATTCTTGCCTGGAGAATCCCCATGGACAGAGGAGCCTGGCGGGCTACAGTCCATGGGGTTACAAAGAGCTGGACACAACTGACCAACTAAGCACAGCACAGGAGCCTGGATGCCAGGTTCTTTTATGGGTCAGAGATGGGAAGAGGTGAGGAAAACAGAGTAAAAAGACCATTTAATTCTGGCAAATATCTCCTAGAATGGCAAGCTTCAGGCAGGGGGATATGTTTGTTTCATTTCCTTATAGCCATTTCACAGGTGGTGTGAAATGGAATATCTCCTGCCGTATCAATAAACAAGGAGGTCACAGCTATCCTTGATTCTGGCCCTCCCAATGTGAGTTTCTGAGGCAAGCTGACGAGGCACCACTCCCTATGCAAGGAACTTAAGGATGTCACAGTTCTTCGCAAGTGGGCAGGGTCGGGTTATTTCCCTGTGAGCTAAACAAAAGCACTTTAGTTTAAGGGTCAGGCAGAGGGGGACAGGGTTCCCTGAGGCAGGCCATTGTGTATGCTTATTGTTGGGGGCCAGAGTGAGGTACTCCGCCCATGACAAAGGTCATGAGGAAGGAGGCTTGACATACGCAAAGGCGGGATCGAGCCTTAGGAGTCCCCCTGGAACTCCTCGAGCATCTACCCTCATAACCAGAGCCTGCCTACTTTACTACTTTGTGCTCTCACCTACACCTCTGACTTTACGGGGGGCTGTCCCCCATCACCTCTTTCGGAGAAGGAGTTAACCTAGAGCTCCAGTTAATAATAATTCCTGGGTGTGATAAGAGTGTTTTAACCTACAAACTCCTCTGAAGGTTCTCTAGCCTGCCTGACAGGCTTGTCCGGCCACATGTGATTGCTCACAGCCTCCCAACTGTGAGAGGCACGAGATGCTTCAAACCTTCTAAAAACAGGTTCCTTAGAAAAGTTAGAAAACTATTAGTATAAGTATAATGGGCTGATTAGAAATTGTATTGGTGAAGGGTTTTTCATTTGTTGAGCCAATGTTTGTTGCTAAGTCTCCACATCCCCTGCCCTTACACACATTAATGAATATATAGAAGAAATAAGTATTAACCTTTGATACTAATCACGTTAGACCTTAGGCTAAGTAAATTCTTTCCTTAACTAAAACCCACTACACCGTCACCCTGTAGGAATGTAACTTTATTTGGGTGGTGTCTGTTTTAAGAATAATCACCCCTGGAGAAATAAGTGTCCTGGTTGACTGACTGTTGTCACAAGGAGAGGGTCATAAATTGTCAGCAGGCCCCCCTGGCCAGAAGATGATGTAACACCCCTAAGACCTCTGTATACATTTGTATGAAGCACCTGACTTTGATAAAAGTCAGGACTGCTGACCCCGCGTGACTTTTGCATAACATCTCAGTGTATAAAAGTAGACCATGGAAAATAAAGAATTGGGATCAGTTTCTCGAAATACTGGTCTCCCCATGTCGCTCTCTCTCTCTCTCACTCTGGTTGAGTCTCCATCTGGAGCACGGAACCCGCCATGCTTACTAATTATGCCTGGGCTTCTAAGATCCGACCGGGGAGGCCTCAGTGTCTCCTCTCCTTCGGGAGAACGGAAGGACGCCTGCGGCCTACGTAAGTGGTGCAAACTTCTTGTCTTGTAGTTTTATTGGTCTCCCGCGTAAACCAAGCTACTCAGCCTCTTTTCTCCACTGAATTTTCCTACTGAGCTATCCTCATTCTATTACCCTTTATATCTTTGATGAATATTTAAATAGTCGCCTAAGCCGTCTCCCCTTCGAATACCCTGGATCAGCCGGGGCTGGACCCCGGCACTTATAATAACAAAAGCACCAAAACAAGGGTTAAAGCCAGAGAAACAGATTCAGCATGGAGTCAAAATTAACCCTTCTCAGTTACAAACCTAAATATGTTTGACTATAAAGTTAGTGCTTCAGTCGCCATCCCCATGGAATCATCCTTAAAAGCCCAGACATTCAACTGGGAAACAAGCCTCTTGAGGTTGGAGTCAACAGGAAAAAAAATCTATTTTTTAAATTTCAGAGTCTCCCAGTTAATGTATCTACCACAGAGTCTAACAAAAAACAGTAGCTTAGACAATAAATATTTAAATGAAAGAATTAATGGATGAGTGAGTCATTCTATCAACTGTCGCTTGCTCTATGCATTTGTTTTAAAAATACAGCTAGCTATCATGGAAGATTCAAATGGTCCTGGCTAAAAAGGTGGAGCAAACTTTTAGAATATTTGTTCTTAGGAAAACTTGCTGTAAGCCAAAATCATAAAGCTAAACTTCTCAACAAGTAATTGATAAAATGAGAGAGATATTCTAGGTGCTAGAATAAAAGCAAGAAACCAAATAGACAAAAATCCTTGCCCTCGTGCAGCTAATATTTCATTGTGAGGGAAAACAAAAATTTAATTCTTATGACAACTGCATTTTAGAGGAAGAAGCTGAGATATAGTGGGATTAAGTAATTTCCTCAAAACACTCAGCCAGTAAGTGGTAGAACTTCGGTTCAAACTGAAATGGTCTCACAGTAGCTAGCTCTTAACAACAACATAACGCCTCTCTGATGGATAATGAAAAGTGCTATGAATAAAAACAAAGCAAGGAATGATAACAGCGGTTCTGGGCATGTGAAAAGGGTATTTTTAATAGAATGGAGTGGGAATCAAGGAGAAGGTGACATTAAAGATTTGAAAGAGGCAACTCCCTTTCCCCATGCAGCTCTATGGAGAAATTTCATTTCAGCCTAAGGACAAAGCAAGTGGAAAAATTCAAAGCTCTAAGTGTCTGAGCAGCAGTGAAGAGGCTATGGAGGAGGGACAGGAGTGAGTGAGGAGCAGGGTTTAGATCTGAGAGGTAACTGGGGTCACAACTCTTAAGGAATGTAACCTTTACTCTAGTGAGAAGATCCCGGGAGGTTTTGACAAAGGAGTTTGGCAGTCTGTCTTATGTTCCACCAGCAATGCTAAAGCCCTCACCTCTGTGAAGGTTTCTAGATTTCTTGTACACTGTTTGAAAACAGAGCAGTAGAAAGTCAGTCACTTAAAATTATATTAAATATGACACAGTGTCACACCACATGCTACAAAATTCCAGCCTTATTTTTCCATCATTTATGACTTATTTTATAGCAAAAATTTTGAAGTAGAGAATAACACAGAGTCCAAAATATCAAAGAACTACTGAGTCAAATGGCAAGGCAAAATGTGTGGCATTTTTCACAATTATCTTTTAAAAACAAAGGTTTCACAAGGTACAAACTTCCAGTTAGAAGATAAATAAATACTGGGGATGTAACGTACAACATGATGACTGTAAGAAAGACATGATCTCTTCTATCAAAGGAGAAGTTATAAGAAATAAAAGGTGATTCATTCTTAGATACAGTTGAACAGAATAGAAGATTCGACTCAACATTCTTAGAATAGTTGAACAGAAAGGTATATAGCTGGCTTATAAGTAAGATTCCAAAAATGGCAGCTAGTTGCCAATCCTTTGTTCTTTTCACTTCCTGATTCTCCTCCCTCACAAGACTGTTTTGGCGGTCTAATTTAGCAGGCTTTGTCCCGGCAGGTGAATCTTGTGGGCTTTATCTTGGACATGCACAAAGAACTAAAAGGATGGGAAAATAGTTAATATAAATCACCCAATCAAAAATTTAGGTGACATCCGGGAAGACTGTGTCTGTGACTCCCAGCCTAAGAGGAGCTGGAGGAGGAAACCTGCGTCTCAGGAACAACAACAGAGGGGACTTCCGCTCTGCGTGCTTACTCCCAGACCTTTGACTGCCGGGCACCCTTCTGCAGAAGTAAAGACTGCCTTGCCAAGCCATCTTTCATTGTCTGTCTTATTCCCAAGACACCTTTTGAGAGCATTTACAACATGACTACAATGTAATGCTGCTATATGGTACATCTGAAAGTCGTTAAGGGAATATATTCTAAGAGTTCTAATCACAAGAACTGCTTTTTTCTTTTTTTGGGGGGAGGGTAGTTATATAACGTAATGGATGTTGACTAAATTTATTGAGGTAATCATTTCACAATATAGGTAAGTGAAGTCATGCTGTACACATTAAACTTAGTCTGTATGCCAGTTATATTCCAATAAAACAAGGGGGGCAAAACTGTTGTTGAGACTTTTAGGCTTCGTTTTATTTTTTTCCTATTTTTCAGAACCTGATTAAGAAATTTCTCTCTACTGTCCTTTTTTCTTGATAGCAAGTTTTCCTGCAGCAAGTCAGGCATTAAGATTCAAGTTTTAGGATATGCGCTACAACCAATGAAGAAAATCTTTGCTGAAAGATTTTGCATCTGTTGCAGAAGCATAGAATGACATTAATAATGGGTATTCCTCACCAATTCTTTTTACCCTAACCATTCCCACATTTGAGTTGTTGTATTAGAGGTCTCCAGAACTCCGAGGGGTATAAGAACAGAAAGCACAGACACTGTATTTTTGTTTTTAAATTCAAAGCCATAGTCCAGGCAGAAGACTGGATTTGTAAGAATATGCAGTCAAATGGAATCTGTTTCTTCCCAATTACATATACATACTCCACCTCTCTCTGACCAAAAATATTCACGTGAAAGAGTGAGAGAAGAAGAGAAAAAGAAAACTTTTATTAGAATCACTTCAACTTGCATCCTTCTCCCAACTCTAAGCCTGTAAAGAAGTTGCCTGGCACCAAAAGGGCACAGGAGAATAAAGCAGAAACAACAGTAGAGGAAAATCCAGAGAGTAAATCCTGAGCAGCTTCACAAGATCCCACTGTGCCCCCAAAGAGCAAGAAACAGCCAAATGTTCATTTTGCTGGTTTTCACCCATGTAGCTATGAGATGTACTGGTGGTGATTTTCTTTTTAAGTGAAGACTCTTTGTGGTTGGAATGAAGAGGAAGAACAGATGGTAAAGTGAACCTTAAAGCTGGAGACCAGGTGGAAATATGCATCTCAGCTACAAATGCCAACTTAAAGGAGTGATGACTACCAAAGATTAGGAAGGAAAAGCCCCAGTGGGAATTAACTCATAACAGAAGCTGACTGATGACCATGATGCCTCTGAAGTCAAATTTGGCTCTGTACCCTGTTGCTGCTGCTGCTAAGTAGCTTCAGTCGTGTCCGACTCTGTGCGACCCCAGAGATGGCAGCCCAAGAGGCTCCCCTGTCCCTGGGATTCTCCAGGCAAGAACACTGGAGTGGGTTGCCATTTCCTTCTCCAATGCATGAAAGTGAAAAGTGAAAGGGAAGTCACTCAGTCGTGTCCGACTCTTCGCGACCCCGTGGACTACAGCCTACCAGGCTGCTCCGTCCATGGGATTTTCCAGGCAAAAGTACTGGAGTGGGGTGCCATCGCATTCTCTGCTGTACCCTGACAGCAAATTAAATCTCACACACAGAGTTTTGGGTGAAGTAGAGAAGAATAGCTTTATTGCTTCACCAGGCAAAGGGGGCCACAGCAGGCTAGCACCCTCAAGACTGTGTGTCTCAACCTAGAGCAGGCACCAATGAGAAGTTTTAAAGAAATGGATCAAAGAGGGAGTGATCAGCTCATGAACATTATTCTGATTGGTTGGTAATGAGGTAAGTGGAAGTCAGCAACATCAACCTTCTGGTTCCCATTGGTCTAGGGCTTACTTGCTTGTGGACGGCAGACCACTGTTAACTTTAACTTCTCCCACCCTGTGGGGATTTCAGCAACTACAAAACAGCTCAAAGATATTGTATCCCTTGATGGAGAAGCAAGGCCTTGCCCCAAGGCTGCACTATTGCTTCTCTTGACTGCTCCATGCCTGTCTTACATTTCCTCCCTTCCCTAATTAACAACTGTTTGAACCTGCCTCTTAGAACTCACAGAATGCCATGGAGGCTGAATTAAGCCTATTTCCTATAATTGAAAAATGAAGGACACAGGTAGAGTTCTGTGCCCAGGAGCCTCCACAGGGTCCTGCTTAGTATCACTTCCTTGCATGTCTCTTTCATCAACATTATTCAGTCCATCAATAGTCACCGAGGCACTCTCAACACACTGAGGTACAATATTACACAATCTCTCTGCTCTCACTGAGATGCAGTGGCGGACTATGTGCCCCCAGGGAATTGTTCCCTCTGAGAAAAAAACAGACTGTACAGGAAAAGTGGGGGAGTGATTAAGTATAAAGCGGGAAGCCTTTGAGAAAACCTAGAATTGACTAAGATTATATTTTCTGCCTCTTGGCAGATTTAAGGCTTCATACCAAGATCATGTTGATCTACAGAAAAATAAAGTGAACATTTCCACGCCCTATCATATTTCTTTATTATTCACCTGCACCAGGCACTGTGCTAGACAGCCTACAGTGGTGTCCGTCCTTGAGGAGCCTTCTACTGGGATGGCAACACTTACTGGCAATAAAGTAACACTGACATATTGTAGTCAGATGTCTTTAAAATATCCAATCCAATGGTCATTTGCTCTGAAATATTCATTCTCATGCTACCAGATTTTGTCTTTACATTGTCAAAATACTTCAAGAGATTGATTTGACTCCACTAAAACAACAACAACAAAAAAATTAGTTAAATACTGAATCCATAAAAAATAATTATTTCAACCACTATTCTTGACTTTTGCCTCAGACTGATAGACCGCAGTGGTGAGAAGATAGCTCCTTTTGCACTTTCTTCCATTGTCAAAGATTTTGAAAGGCCATGGATGTCTAAATAAAATCTTTTGAAAATAAGTGTACTAGTACATATATGTGTATGTGTGCTCAGTTGTGTCCAACTCTTTGTGACCATATGGACTGTAGCCTGTCAGGCTCTTCTGTCCATGGAATTTTTTCAGGCAAGATTACCTGAATGGGTTGCCACATCCTTCTCCAGGGGACCTTCCCAATCCAGGGATCAAACCTGAGTCTCCTGTGTCTCTTGCATTACAGGCAGATTATTTACCACTTGAGTCATGGGAGAAACTCCTAATCAGGATATTACAGAAAGCAATATCCTAGTGGTAAGACCTTTGACTTTTGAAATTTCTGTTTCTAGAGCCAATGTACCAGTAATATAGGTATCATTCTTGTTGATTCAGAAGGTACTATCCATGACTTCCTTTGTCAGCTCTGATCAACTAAGGTACACCAATTTATTCTCCACTGTAGTCTACATCATGGGGAGACTCAACTAAGAGAACGGAAAAGGAGAAGCATGATGGGATACACAAGGCGTCTCACGACCAGACTGAAACTAAGAACCAGAGGATGCATAGAGGGACTTTCTCCTGGTTTAAAATATACTTCTTGAGCCTATTATGTGACAAACATTCTTGTAGGTGCCCAGGAATCAGAGAAAATGGAGATTTATGATTGCTGTCCTTACAGAGCTTATCTCTTTCCCAGCTGCTTTAAATAAACTCAGTTTGTTCACAGGAAGGAATACAGAGTGAGAATTAAAAAGTATGACAAGTATTTGCACTCCATCCTCAGCATCTACTTAATGTTAGTCTAAGCTGTTCTGATTATGAACTCCATTTTCCCTTCCATTTCTCAATTGCTATTCTTCACTTAGACTATTTTAGCATAAATTTAATTTGGACTCACTTTCTAAACCTAGCTTTTGGAAAGCTGACCGCCACAGGGCAAGATCCTTAGTTATCCTGGCCCAGGTGACAGAAATCCCAAATAAAGATACTTTACCCCTCTTCCCACTTCCATCTTCAGTAAGACCTGTCATTTTGCCTCACATACCCCATTAAGGAAGAGCAATCAATCAGACTCACCTAAGAAGCATACTGCCTGGAGTTAATGTGTGTTCATGTTCATATATTTTGGATATAACTGGCCAATATCCAAATCACTATAGACTGAGAACTTTCCAACAGGGGATTACAAGATATGCTGAATTGCATTAAAAGAAATGCTAAAATTGAATGTGGAAAAACCTGTATTATATTAAGTATATTTTGCCTATCTTAATTTTGATGTTGAAAATGACTAAGTCTAATTCCCAAGTGAATTTTTTCTCATTATTCTTCCTTATATTGCTGGCATCTGTTCACAAACCAATTATAAGTCCTGATTTATATCAACTCAATCAAATAATCTTATAGATAACTGCTGAATAAACAGCCTAAAGGTTTTATTTTAATAAGTTTTCTAGCTGATGTATTTGTTGAAAGGATACTAATCATAAAACAAAGGCATTACATGTATGTATCAATTCGTGGAAAATGTTTATCCCTAAGAAAATCTATATACAGCAATATTGTCTAAATTGAATAATTTGAATATACAAAAATCCCACACAAATAAACAGAGATAAACAATAGAATAATGAGAAAAAGAATATGAATAAATTCATAGAATAGCAGACTAAAATACCCAACAAACATATGAAATAATGCTCAAATTCACCAATAGTCTGAAAACTGGAAATTATGTTAAAAATGAACTATTACTAAGCTTATTAAACTGGCAAAAATTAAGAAGAGCAGTAACACCTTCTGCTGTGAAGGATGTGAGGTTAAATTGTACCAACATGCAGTGTCAGCAGAAATGTGAAAGGTGAAATCAGTCCAGCAACATTATTTAAATGAAAAATACACATAACATGAAGCCAATAATACCATCCCTGAGAATCTATCCTATAGATACAAAAGCATCAGTAAGTTTGACTGTACATGCAATCATCAGATTGCCGTACTATTTATAGTGGCGGAAAACCGGAAACAGTAAATTACCATTAAGGGGAATGACTGAAGACATATTCACACTACGAAATTATGCATCCATGAGAAGAATGAATGAAAGCTATGCCAGGCAAGTTGAAGAAGCAGTCAAATAATATGAAAGTTTTTTGAGAAACCATTATTGTGCAAAATTCTATGTGTATATATGTGTGCATGTTTCAATACGGATATACATACACACATATATAATTTATATATGAATATATATAATTTTTATGTTTATATACGAATACATATTACATGACTGAAGAAGGATTAAACACACTAAGTTATTAAGATGGGTTACCTTGTATGTGGGGAGGGTAGAGCTAATGCAACATAGGAAGGAAGCAGGTAAAAGAGGAGACATGCAAAAACAAGAAAGTTCTTTTTAAAAAAGGAACTTAAGCATATCTTTGATATTTTATACAAAACTAGGTATATGTCCTGGACTAGGGATCTAGAGATTTATTAAAAATAATTTTTAAAAATTCAAAAGAACAAATATCAAAGCAATAACAGACTACAAAAAAATAGAATAGTTAACTAATCCTGGAATGGAGAAGCAAAAGCAAAGAAAGAAGAATAAAAACAAAAAATGTGCTCAATTTTATCAAATAAAAATTTTAAATAGTTTGAATGCCAAAAAGCATATAAGTAAAATTATCAGTAATCAACAAACTAGAAATACTGCAAGATGACATAGTTCATAAATAAAATGCTCTTATAAAACTATAAGAATTCTAGCACCACTCAGGAAAATGGACAAAGAGCTTGAATAAATCACAAAACAAATACAAGCCAATAACCATAAGAAAACACAGGTCAGTCTCAATAATAAATAATTGCAATGTAAATCATTATGTACCAAATTTTATCTTTTATTTTGACAAATATTTTAAATAACTAATGCTACTAAGAATATAGGTAAATTTGTCTTTTCTAACATTGCTGATAGCGCTTCTGCAGAGCACTTTGACAATTTGTAACAAGAGCCTTAAAAACGTCAATATCCTTGGCCTCAGTAGTTTCATTTACAAAAATCAACCCTAATGAAATAACTGGAAAAAACACAAGGGTTTACATACACAGATAGCCATTACACATTACTCATGGCACAAAACTGGAGATAGCCTCAATTTTTAATGGAGAACTGCTTAAGTTCCAAATGGTAGAATATTGTATAGTCATTAAAATATTTTCAAGAATATTTATTGATGTTATATGGATAAATACTATTAGTACAGCATTCAATTTAAAAGTCATCAACACACCCTACAAGCTGTTGTCCTAGTTTTCTGTACATATATTTGTACAGAAAAAAAGATTAAGAAGTCAAGTTACTTCTAGGTATTGAAATTAAGATGTTTTAATGCTCTTAAGTACTTAAGAAACCTCACATAGTAGGTATCTATGCATTGACACATTACTGTCACTGTTAACTTAAACTTCAAGGAATCAAGGTGATCATTAGCTTCAGTCTTATCCAGTTTCCAAATAAGTTCTGAGCAGGCTGGAAAGTGTATCACAGGTCTCAAACTTAACAATTCAAAGACTCAGCAATCAAAGTGCCATTGATTCGCACTAGGATTCAATCAGTTTCCAAATCGGCTCCACAACCCCAATTTTGACAGATTGTGTGTGTGCATGTGTGTGCAACACACACACTACCTGCCTTCAAAGTACCAACTGCCACTTAAAAACATCATTAATCAGTTCCTGCCACCATATTGACCCTAGCCTACGAAAATGAGACATACCTCAACTTGCCTTGCTCTTTGGTAACTGCTAAACCCAACAGTAGTCTTCAAACTTTTGATTTCATAATCCCATCCACAAAAAACCATTTGAGCATATACAATTCTAATCAGATCAGATCAGATCAGTCGCTCAGTCATGTCCTAATAGCTTTATATTTATTCTTAAATGTACATGTATGACTGTTAATGTTATAAATTATCTAAACATAAAAGATTGTAAAGAACGTAATAAAAAGCAATATAAATGAGAGTTCTATTATTTTGTTCCTATATCCCAATAAATCATTTTATTTGCCCCAGGATACCTGACTCTACTACAGAGATCATAGTCTCAGACCATACTCTCCAACCTCGCTGTCCGTCTCCTTCCCGCATTGCATCAACACATGTTCTGAAATTCCAGAATGCCTGATACTTGAGTCAGCTCAAACAATGACAATATTTGTGACAGAACTCATTTATATAACATGAAGAACCATGTTCTTCCTATACCTGGTTTTATCTTTTGGCAAAATCTGAATTTTCATATGCAAATATTATATACAGTATGGTATATAATGTTGGTATGTAATACTGGCACTATAGTATGTAACTAAGTTTCTATTATTATTGTTTGATAACGTTTGTTAATAATCATTACTACTACTAAAACTACCACTACTAATAACTACTACTTCTTTATTGGTATAAATAATTTTGGTATTTACTGGTATAAATAAATATTTAGTACTTTCAAAACTTTCAATAATGTACCTCTGCAGACTTTTGAAGGTTGTCATGGCATGAAGCAAGAAAGGATGTCTTCTCCCACTTCTGTGCAACTTGATTGGCTTCTTCTATCTTCTGCTCACAACTTTTTTGAGAATTTAGCAATGTTACCTCATAAAATTCTTGAATATCTGTAAAGAAAATGCAAGAGAAAAGTCAACATGTCATGGATGACCTCACAGATAGCTTCTTCACACACAAGTATATGGAAGATTTTGCTAATTAAAAAGAAACCACTGCAACCATTTGCTGCAACTAGAAAAAGCCTGTGCACAGCAATGAAGATACAGTGCAGCCAAAAATAAATACATTAATAAAAAAGAACTACATAAATATGTATGCAAAGAGAAACAACAAAAATAGAAGAAATCCTAAAAGTTGCATTTTTATCTGTATGAGAACTCTAATAGCAACTTTATTTAGAATTGCAAAAATTAGAAGTAATCAAGATGTCCTTCAATTAGTGAATGGATAAACAAACTGCAATACATAGAATACTATTTAACAATAAGAAGAAATGAGTTATCAAACTATGTAAAAACATGGATGAGTCTTAAATGTATATTGCTAAGTTTAAAAAAGCCAGGCATGTAGCCTCTGCTGCTGCTGCTGCTAAGTTGCTTCACTCATGTCCGACTCTATGAGACCCCATAGACGGCAGCCCACCAGGCTTCCCCATCCCTGGGATTCTCCAGGCAAGAACACTGGAGTGGGTTGCCATTTCCTTCTCCAATGCATGAAAGTGAAAAGTGAAAGTGAAGTTGCTCAGTCGTGTCCGACTCTAAAGACCCCATGGACTGTAGCCCACCAGGCTTCTCTGTCCATGGGATTTTCCAGGCAAAAGTACTGGAGGGGGGTGCCACTGCCTTCTCCAAGGCATGTAGCTAGCCTCCATATTAGAGGATTCCATTTATATAATTTTTGGAAAAACAAACAAACAACTAAAGAGACAATAAAACTATCAGTGACTTCCAGAAGTTCTAGGAGAATAGGAGGAGGGTTGAATAGGTAAAGCACAGAGTGAGGAAAATATTCTGTAATGATACTATATTGGTTGGCACCTAACAGGAAGCATCTGTCAAAATCCAAAGAATTTTACAGCACAAAGAATAAACCATAACATATGCAAATTTTAAAAATCATTTAGGAGCCCAGGGAATCCCAAAATGAAAAGTAGACTGTGACAAAAGAATCTAACTATATCACAGATGAATGAAATAATGTCACTGAAGGTGGTAGGAGAAAAAGATGATGACCTGAATATCAGTAGAGACTGTAAAACCAAAGACAAAGAAACTTATACAAAAGCATCCTAGTCTACACTCTAGTTGGTAAATTTGTTTCTCGTGGAGTACAAGTCAACAATTTTGAAGTCACTGTATGTATATAATCAGAATTGAACAATTAAGTAAATGGATGGTAGATGGTAGGAACCAGGTTTCTCACTGGTGGAGTAGGAAGTTACAAACAAAAAAGTGGGTGGGTAGGGCATTGTACAACGAGTCATATGATTTTGGATTAAAGACATCATTACAAACTCCTTTTTAGCTTAATAGAAATAGGAATGAATACATATAGAAATACGTATACATATGCATATATACAGGTTAGTATTTGTTATTGTTCAGTCACTCAGTCATGTCCAACTATAAAAACACATATTCCCTCACCCTGTCTGATGAAAGGGCCTACAATAATGACTTTAGCATTATTGTATATAGCTTCTCCAACAAATGGTAGAGGGTAAGAATAAGTACAGTGGTATTAAGTTAGAATTGGGATTATCTATATGAATTCAGAAGTTTGGAAGGAAAGACGGGAAGGACAAAGAGAAGGATAGAAATAAAGAAAATATGAATAGAAATAGAAATCAAACATGTGTATTAATATTTCCTAGCTGCCATATTTTTCTAGATTGAGAGGGCCTAGCAGCAAGAACACTCCAACAGCAACTGGCACACACAGGAACCAGATCTTGGTTTCAATAAAGGAAACCAGAGCTTTGGGGGGAAATAGTTGATCCTAGTACTGGGGCAGAAAATATGACAAGATGAGCCTGGAGTATCTTGAGAATAAGCTCCTCAACCCAAATTTTAAAAATTTTGCTGCAATGGGGCATGTCAAAACAACACAAAAATTATGAGAAAGAGCAGCCAAACATGGCCAAAATTGGAGCAATTTGAGTAAATATATATGTAACATAGGATTGGATTATATCCAAAGTATAAAATAAATGTCCAAGAATCTATATTGGTATGATTGAAAGAAAATATGTCATTATTTTAAAAATACTCAATGGATGGGTTAAACAGCAGACTAAACAAAGCAGAACTGGAAAATATACCCAAAGAAGTTACCCAGAATGCAACAAAGGAGAAAACAGAATGGAAAATGTGAGAGAAATATTAGAATATACAGAGGATAGATAAGAAGGTCCATTACTTTTCTAGTAGATGTCTTCAGGGGAAAAATAAAATAAATAACAAATGACATTTAAAGGGCTATGGATATCAAATTTTTAGAATTTATAAAAATATGAATTCTCAGGTCCTGAAAGTAACAGTTCATTTTAAAAAAAGAGAATAAATAAAATCTACTCTGGCAACCTGATGCAAAGAGCCAACTCATTAGAAAAGACCCTGATACTGGGAAAGATGGAAGGCTAAAGGAGAAGGGGACAAGAAAGAACAAGATGGTTGGATGGCATAATTGATTCAACACACATGAGTTTGAGCAAGCTCCAGGAGATGGTGAAGAACAGGGAAGCCTGGCGTGCTGCAGTCGATGGGGTCACAAAGAGTCAGACACAACTGAGCAACTGACAACAACAATGCCAAGGCCTAGACATAGCACAATAAGCAGAACACCAAGGACAAAGCAGACATCTTAAAAGCAGTCACACAGAAAAGACTAATCTCAGTAGCAATAACGGAGGCTGGATGACAGAAGAACAACTTAAAAATCTTGAAAGAAAACTACTAAGGGGGGACTGCATTCCTTTACAAATCATATATATATATATATATATATATATATATATATATATTTTAGGTTTGCATCTAGAATACATAAAGAACTCTCAAAACAAAAAGAAGCCAAAGAATCCAATTGAAAAATGGGTAAAAGATTTCACCAGGCACTTCACGAAGACAGTAAGAGGTAGCAGATAAGCACATGAAAAGATATTCAACATCATTAATCATTCAGTCAGTTCAGTTCAGTCTCTCAGTCATGTCCAACTCTTTGAGACCCCATGAATCGCAGCACGCCAGGCCTCCCTGTTCATCACCAACTCCCAGAGTTCACTCAGACTCACGTCCATCGAGACAGTGATGCCATCCAGCCAGTGATGCCATCCCGCCATCTCATCCTCTGTCGTCCCCTTCTCCTCCTGCCCCCAATCCCTCCCAGCATCAGGGTCTTTTCCAATGAGTCAACTCTTCACATGAGGTGGCCAAAGTACTGGAGTTTCAGCTTTAGCATTATTCCTTCCAAAGAAATCCCAGGGCTGATCTCCTTCAGAATGGACTGGTTGGATCTCCTTGCAGTCCAAGGGACTTTCAAGAGTCTTCTCCAACACCACAGTTCAAAAGCATCAATTCTTCAGTGCTCAGCCTTCTTCACAGTTCAACTCTCACATCCATACATGACCACAGGAAAAACCAAGCCTTGACTAGACGGACCTTTGTTGGCAAAGTAATGTCTCTGCTTTTCAATATGCTATCTAGGTTGGTCATAACTTTCCTTCCAAGGAGTAAGTGTCTTTTAATTTCATGGCTGCACATTAATCATTAGAGAAAGAAAAATGTTAAACCACAATGAGATAGTACTACATTTTTCACTACATATTTATTAAACTGGTTACAATTTTTAAAACTGATCATCCCAAGAACTGACAGTGATCCTAAAAAACTAGAACTCTCAATTGCTGATGGTGAGTATGGAAAACAGTACAACCAGTTTGAAAAAGTTTGGTTATTTCTTAAAAAGTTAAACATATAGCTACTATATAATCCAGCTATCACTGTTCTAGATACTTATCTAAGGAGAAGGAAATATACATTCATGTAAAAAGTCATATTTGAAAGCAATCCAAATGTCCATCCATAGGTCAATAGAGTATACCCATACAATGGAAGACTACTCATCAATAAAAAAAACAAAAGCAAACTGATACACACAACATGGATGAATTTCAAAATAATGCCAAGTAAAAGAAGTCAGAGAAAAATAAACGTGTCTTTTATAATACCAGTTATATAAAATTCTAGAAAATGCAAACTAATCTATATTGACAAAACAATTCTGTAGTTGCCTGGGAATAGGACTGTGAGGTTAGGCAGGAAAGGGTGAGTGGGAGAGTTTATAAAGGAGTGTGTGCATATATCAAAACATTAAATCATTGATTCACATATGTGCAGTTTATTATGTATCAATTACACCTCAATAAAGAAAGTGAAAAGGACAAGATGCAATTAAGAGAAGTTATCTTCATATCATACAGGCAAAGGGACAGTATCTGGGTGTGTAAAAACCAAAAAGGAAGAGACATACAAACCAAAAGAAAAAAAAAATGGGTGGGAAAATATAAACAGGATATTTCACAGCAAACATGTATCATTGATAAATCTGATAAGGGAAAAGATTCTCAATTTCATTTGTGATCATAAATACACACTAAGATCATAACCAAACACCACCTATACCAGTAATATTGGCTAAAATATTACTGTAGTTTAGTATATCTTGAAGTCAGGGAGAATAATTCCTCCAGCTCTATTATTGTTTATGATTATTTTGGCTATAATGTATTTTGTGTGTCTGTTTCCATACAAATTTTAAAATTATTTCTTCAAGTTCTGTGAAAAATGTCATTGGAATTTTGACAGGGATTGCATTGCATCTGTACGTTGTCTTGGATAGTATGGCCATTTTAACAAGGTTAATTAATTAACCTTGGTTAATTCTTCCAATCCAAGAACACAGTGTGTCCTTCCATCTGTATGTGTTGCCTCTGATTTCTTTCAACAGTATCCTATAGTTTTCCAAGTACAGATGTTTTACCTCCTTAGGTAAGTTTATTCACTCTCAGATATAGAGAACAAACTAGTACTTAGCAGTGGAGAACGGGAAGAGGAGAGGGGCAATATACTAGTAGGGGATTAAGCTACAAGGATACATTGTACACCACTTGTAATATAGACAATATTTGATAATTATAAATAAGTATAATCTTTAAAAACTATGAATCACTACACTGTATACCTGTAACATATAATATTATATGTCAAGTGTGGGCTTCCCAGGTGGCACGAGGGGTAAAGAGCCTGCCTGCCAGTGCAGGAGACATAAGAGATGCAGGTTTGATCCCTGGATCTGGAAGATCCCCTGGAGGAGAGCACGGCAACCCACTCCAGTATTCTTGACTCGAGACTCCCATGGACAGAGGAGACTGGTGGGATACAGTTCATAGGGTTGCAAAGAGTTGGACATGACTGAAGTGACTTAGCACAGTACATGTCAACTATATATTTCAATTAAAAAAGGAAAAAATCTATGAATGAATGGTAACATTTATTCCTGGTGAGTCTGAATTGCCATGACCACTTTAGAAAATAATCTTGTATTGTCTTGTAAAATTCACCCTTTTTTTTTTTTCTGTAATCCAGCATTTCTTCTACTCAGTATATATTATAGATAAACTCTTACACATACGCATCAGGACACAAACCAAAATGTTCATAGCAGCACAGATTATGGGAGCAAAAAGTTAGCAAAAAATCTCCATCAAAAAAGTAGATTAATATGGTATGTTCTCAGAATGGAATTCATGTAACAGCCAAAATGAATGAACTATAGTATCACGAAATAACATGAACAAATCTTAGAAACATAACGTTGAATGAAAAAAAAGTCTCAGTACAAAAATATTTTTTTAAAGTTCAAAAACATGCAAAACTAAGCTATATATTTTCAGGCATTCATACAAATATATGTGAAAAAAATAGATCAAAGCAAAGAAGCACATGAAAAGTTGTAATTACAACAGTGCAAGGAATGGGGAGGAAAATGGGATAAAGGAGGAACAAACAGGTTTTCAGTTCCAGATCTGGGGGCTTATTTCAGAAATGTTTTTTTTTTTTTATTACCATGCTACATATATATATATATAGTGTGTGTGTGTGTGTGTGTATATATATATATATATATATATATATATATATATATATATATACTCTTTTACATGTATAAATATTATACTTTTTTACATATTGAAGAAAAATTGAGTATTTCATAAATATTGGTTTATTCTAAAAAGTTACTCTCAAATTTCATGCACAACTACAAATTTATTCTGCCACTAGCAATAAAGAGGCTGTGAAGTCATGTATGTAAAATGTGTAAGAGCAGAAGGTAAAAGTCATACAGATATAAAATCATACAAATACTTTCCAAACTTTTGAGCATTCTAGGGTTGGTATATTCATAGAAGCAAGGTCCGATGCTGTAAAGAGCAATATTGCATAGGAACCTGGAATGTCAGGTCCATGAATCAAGGTAAATTGGAAGCGGTCAAACAAGAGATGGCAAGAGTGAACATTGACATTCTAGGAATCAGCGAACTAAAATGGACTGGAATGGGTGAATTTAACTCAGATGACCATTATATCTACTACTGCGGGCAGGAATCCCTTAGAAGAAATGGAGTAGCCATCATGGTCAACAAAAGAATCCAAAATGCGGTACTTGGATGCAATCTCAAAAATGACAGAATGATCTCTGTTCGTTTCCAAGGCAAACCATTCAATATCACAGTAATACAAGTCTATGCCCCAAGCAGTAACACTGAAGAAGCTGAAGTTGAATGGTTCTATGAAGACCTACAAGATCTTTTAGAACTAACACCCCCAAAAGATGTCCTTTTCATTATAGGGGACTGGAATGCAAAAGTGGGAAGTCAAGAAACACCTGGAGTAACAGGCAAATTTGGCCTTGGAATATGGAATGAAGCAGGGCAAAGACTAATAGAGTTTTGCCAAGAAAATGCACTGGTCATAGCAAACACCCTCTTCCAACAACACAAGAGAAGACTCTACACATGGACATCACCAGATGGTCAACACCGAAATCAGATTGATTATATTCTTTGCAGCCAAAGATGGAGAACCGCTATTCAGTCAACAAAAATAAGACCAGGAGCTGACTGTGGCTCAGATCATGAACTCCTTATTGCCAAATTCAGACTGAAATTGAAGAAAGTAGGGAAAACCACTAGACCATTCAGGTATGACCTAAATCAAATCCCTTATGATTATACAGTGGAAGTGAGAAATAGATTTAAGGGCCTAGATCTGGTAGATAGAGTGCCTGATGAACTATGGAATGAGGTTCGTGACATTGTACAGGAGACAGGGATCAAGACCATCCCCATAGAAAAGAAATGCAAAAAAGCAAAATGGTTGTCTGGGGAGGCCTTACAAATCGCTGTGAAAAGAAGAGAAGTGAAAAACAAAGGAGAAAAGGAAAGATATAAGCATCTGAACGCAGAGTTCCAAAGAATAGCAAGAAAGGATAAGAAAGCCTTCCTCAGTGATCAATGCAAAGAAATAGAGGAAAACAACAGAATGGGAAAAACTAGAGATCTCTTCAAGAAAATTAGAGAAACCAAGGGAACATTTCATGCAAAGATGGGCTCAATAAAGGACAGAAATGGTATAGACCTAACAGAAGCAGAAGATATTAAGAAGAGGTGGCAGGAATACACAGAAGAACTACATAAAAAAGATCTTCACGTCAAAGATAATCACGATGGTATGATCACTCACCTAGAGCCAGATATCCTGGAATGTGAAGTCAAGTGGGCCTTAGAAAGCATCACTATGAACAAAGCTAGTGGAGGTGATGGAATTCCAATTGAGCTATTTCAAATCCTGAAAGATGATGCTGTGAAAGTGCTGCACTCAATATGCCAGCAAATTTGGAAAACTCAGCAGTGGCCACAGGACTGGAAAGGTCAGTTTTCATTCCAATCCCAAAGAAAGGCAATGCCAAAGAATGCTCAAACCACCGCACAATTGGAGTCATCTCACACGCTAGTCAAGTAATGCTCAAAATTCTCCAAGCCAGGCTTCAGCAATACGTGAACCGTGAACTTTCAAATGTTCAAGCTGGTTTTAGAAAAGGCAGAGGAACCAGAGATCAAATTGCCAACATCCGCTGGATCATAGAAAAAGCAAGAGAGTTCCAGAAAAACATCTATTTCTGCTTTATTGACTATGCCAAAGCCTTTGACTGTGTGGATCACAGGAAACTGTGGAAAATTCTAAAAGAGATGGGAATACCAGACCACTTGACCTGCCTCTTGAGAAACCTATATACAGGTCAGGAAGCAACAGGTAGAACTGGACATGGAACAACAGACTGGTTCCAAATAGGAAAAGGAGTATGTCAAGGCTGTATATTGTCACCCTGCTCATTTAACTTATATGCAGAGTATGTCATGAAAAACGCTGGGCTGGAAGAAGCACAAACTGGAATCAAGATTGCCGGAAGAAATATCAATAACCTCAGATATGCAGATGACACCACCCTTATGGCAGAAAGTGAAGAGGAACTCAAAAGCCTCTTGATGAAAGTGAAAGTGGAGAGTGAAAAAGTTGGCTTAAAGCTCAACATTCAGAAAACTAAGATCGTGGCATCTGGTCCCATCACTTCATAGGAAATAGATGGGGAAACAGTGGAAACAGTGTCAGACTTTATTTTGGGGGGCTCCAAAATCACTGCAGATGGTGACTGCAGCCATGACATTAAAAGACGCTTACTCCTCGGAAGGAAAGTTATGACCAACCTAGATAGCATATTGAAAAGCAGAGACATTGCTTTGCCAACAAAGGTCCGTCTAGTCAAGGCTATGGTTTTTCCAGTAGTCATGTATGGATGTGAGAGTTGGACTGTGAAGAAAGCTGAGCACTGAAGAATTGATGCTTTTGAACTGTGGTGTTGGAGAAGACTCTTGAAAGTCCCTTGGACTGCAAGGAGATCCAACCAGTCCATTCTGAAAGAGCTCAGCCCTGGGATTTCTTTGGAAGGAATGATGCTAAAGCTGAAACTCCAGTACTTTGGCCACCTCATGTGAAGAGTTGACTCATTGGGAAAGACTCTGATGCTGGGAGAGATTAGGGGCAGGAGGAGAAGGGGACAACAGAGGATGAGATGGCTGGATGGCATCACTGACTCAATGGACGCGAGTCTGAGTGAACCCCGGAAGTTGGTGGTGGACAGGGAGGCCTGGAGTGCTGTGATTCATGGGTTCGCAAAGAGTCAGACACGACTGAGCGACTGAACTGAACTGAACTGAACTGAAGGGTGAGTAGGGTATTGAGTTGACAAAAGTAAGTGGAATAAGGAATTTTTTAAATGTAAAATCCCCAAAACAAGATATGTTTACATTACCTGGTTTCAAGTATTAATTAAAAAGAAACAAAGAATTTCTATAAAAATCTCTTCAGAGACATATTTTCTAAAGAATAATGACATAATGAGTAAAACAATTTTTGCAGGTAGTCAAATTTCTAGATTCTTTTTCTTTGCATCAATTTTGAGGATATAAACGCTGTTTCATAAGCAGCATTTCCAAGCTGCCAAGTTTTGAAATATTAGGTGTATAAATTTTCCAGAAATAGAAGATGTATCATATGAATGTTAAAAGATTCATACAAACAAGTTACACCTTGACACATAATGGATACCAGTAACTTGTTCACATTTAGGAAAACCCAACGGACAGTATTTTAATACCTAATTAGAAAATCTTAATTATTACCCTAAACCTGATGAAGTGTTCGGTCTATTTCACTCTTTTGTCTATTTATACTCCCTGTCTAAGCAACTACTACTAGAGGGGAATAAAGGCGTTTTAAGTCACAGATTACTTAAATTGGAAGCTAATTCTGCAACCGTCAAATTTTACTTCTGAACAGTATTATTTTTTTGAACACCTGGTATATATCAGTGTGTCATTTCCAGGCATCTCTTTTTGGCACCCTCTTGTTTCCCCAACACCACAACTACCAACACCACTTCCTAACTCTTCCCGAGGCCCAGAACCCCTTTCCTACACATCGAAATCTTCTCTCTGGGTACCTCTCTTCGATACCCAGTCCCAATACTATGCCTTTATAAACAGGATATTGGAAGTAAGAGATCTAAACATGAAATGCCATCAGAATAGAAATTTTTCTTACTAAAAGTGAGTTCAATTGAGTAGGACATGTGAGAGTAAGAACACCCAAACAGCAATCACCATAAAGAAAACCATTTGTCTCTGAAGACAAAGGAATGCCAGGGAGAAACCTAACAGACAGGCCTTTTTGATAAGTCTTTCCTAGTTTGCTACAATGACCTCCTAACTCCTTAACTTATTACATTTCCTCCATGACTGTCCACTCTTCATCAAATCCAGCATAAAACACCCGGCTCTAACAGCTTCTGTGGGTTTTCACTTCCTAATGAAGACTTCCATGTCATGTAAAACTTAAATAAATGTGTATGCTTTTATCCTGTTTAAAAAGAAAAAGAAAAATATTTCTGTTGGGAATTGTGGGGGGTGGGGAAGGTAGACAATGCCACTTCTTTCCTCACATTCCCACAAAATATTGCTCAAATCTATTTAATAGTTATTTTTTATTCTACCTTATATTAGAAGTACTTGTTCACCATCTATTCTCAATTCAACATTTCAATTTAATAAGTAATAATTTTTCAGTAATGAAGGTCTTTAGGAATGAAGACAATGTCAGAACCAGCCATATATTCTCTACTATTTAGCATCATTCTTTGCACTAACACACAATGAAGGCTTACTAATTTTAGCTTATTTGCATTACCTCTCTATTTAAAGCTCAAAGAGAAGAAAAGTCAGTGAATAAAGTCAAATCCTTTCACACTCAGGACTGCAGAAAACCTACACATTATTTGGATTATGCTTCCATGTGACTTGACTACTTGATTACAACTGCTAGCAGTTTTTATTTTGCACTGTCCTCCCTCAAATGAAAAAGTTTTTTCCACCTCTAAGGATACATTCTAAATAAATTCCTCCAATTCTTGAAGGCATACCCATATTAACCTCACAGTTATTTTTTAAATAGTCTATAAATTACTGTCAAATTTACAAATGAGTGTTTCTCCATCTCTGACATACACATGAATCTCAATCACCTGGAGATTTTGTTAAAATGCAAATTATGATTAAAGTCAGGAATGGAACTTGCATCTCCAGCTCTAACAAGCTCCCAAGTGATGTCACTGGTTTCTGATTCACCAGTAACACTGGGCTTAAGAAACAGCACCTCTGTGATTAGAACCCAAGGCTTCATCCCTCACTGAGTTATTACAGTTCTCTTTTTCAGAGTGAGGGGTCAGGAAAAATCCCAGCAAGAGAAGCAAATTGGCTTCTGCTGATCGAAAAGTAATAATAACCACTTAGTGAACATTATTGACTAATGGATTCAGATTCAATTAGCTAGAAACTCAAAAGTAACTATATTACAGTACTCTGCCTTTAGGATGCATTAAAACAGGGAGAAATAAAATCAACTTCTAATGGTAGCTGAGTCAGTCTCTATTCAGCCCGATCTCCTGCTTTTGTTTTAACCTACATTCCATAATGATGAGATCTGGCCTTTGAAAGCCGGGTCTTCAATTGTCAAACAGCATCATTAAGGGAATCCAAAGTAAATAGGACTGTCCTTTTAAGCATACTCTTAAAAACCCATATACTCAAAAGATTTTATCTTTTTCCAGGCAGAGACAATCCGACATAACATACTTATTTCAGTGATAGTGCTTTGTCATCAAGTGATCCTTCGAGATCCCAAGATATGCCTTCCAGCATCTGAGGAACTTACTTTTAATATCCTTAGAAGTGGTGAATCTTGTTTCATTTGAAGGAGATTTGACTTTTTTTAAGATCCAAATTCACTGGACAAACTATAAATATGGTAAATGGTGGGGAAATGGATTTCCTTTTACACAACCTGAATTAAGAAAATATGACTTCGATCACAAGATTATTTTCCTTGTAGGACTCACAAATTGCTCTGCAATTACCTACTTAACCACAGTAAAACAAAGTAACCAAAATGCAAGATGTTTAAGGCTGAAATAAAAGTGACTGGGGAGACTCTTTTTTGCTTTCCAACCTTAGCTTTCATGATCCTAGACGTAGTATTCAAGGGAAGAATTACAGTCACCACTCCGGCCTGCCAATCAGAAACCTCTGTGAAGCTCATTGCTATTGGCTCATTTGGTTTTTTGTGATTAGAAGATACGGTTATAACGCACCAAAGCTGTTTAATCCCAAGAATTCACTGAAATCAGCTGAGGATTCTCACATACAACTTCAATATGGAGATGGTAATCTTTATAAACTGTGCCTTCTTTTAAAACATATGTTTTAAATATGTTTCCAGCATCTCTTTTCTCTGCAGGATTTTCCATACTTACACCTGATCATGAATTCAGCCAAAAAGTGTAACACAGTTGACTTTGCTATATTTAAAGATGTTACAAAGTGCAACCTTGGTGTTTCATTAACCTTTCCTCAACATTTGGTTCTATTTGGGGAGCCAGATAAATGCTCACATCCAATATCTTTATGTTGCATCCAGATACCATGCTTTTGCAAAGTAAAAACTCATCATTGCCTGGTCCATTTGAGCCCAACTACTAGACACAGAGGCACAGTAACAGAATTTCTAATAAAGGCTTTATCAGCAAAGTAAATGTCCTATCTTAGGTTGGCAGCCAGTCAAGATTCTTTAAGGATATTAGCTGGGACAAGAAGAATAAATATGAAAATGAGAGTGGGCTAAAGTTAAATGTGGATGAAAAGGAAATGTAAGTTAAATTTTGGAGCCAATAAAAAAGAGTAAAAGCAACATCAATGATAGGTACCAATCAAGTACCAAGTTAGGGGACAAAAGAGCCCACAGTTAGCAGGGATGAGCATGAAACTCAGCGTCCATGGACTAATATGAATACATGATCAAATCCAATATATATTGAAGAAGCAAGACCAGAGAATCAGGAAATGCTTGCATACTAAAGACTCAAACACATTTCCACAATGTTCTGATATGATTGGGCTTCTTCTATGCCTAGACAAAACACTGGAAGGAAGGAAAGTAGGAAGGAAGGAGGGAGGGAGAGAGGGGATGCAGAGAACGGAAAAGAGCAAGAATAGAAAGGAGGGAGGAAGGAAAAAAGGGATGAGAGAGGGAACGTTGGTTTCAAAATACTCTGTTCTGCAAAAAAGAACCAGGGTTTTTGGATGAAGGCTCACTCTAGGGCTAGAGCAGGGAAACTATAAGGATGAACCTGGGACTTTCTGTTTCACCAGAAAGTAAGGAAGTGCTGAAAAATCCTGTACTGTGCTTAGTTGCTCAGTCATGTCTGACTCTGTGCAATCCCATGGACTGTAACCCGCCAGGCTCCACTGCCCATGGAGATTCTCCAGGCAAGAATACTGGAAGGGGTTGCCATGCCCTCCTCCAGGGGATCTTCTCAACCCAGGGATAGAATCCAAGTCTCCACATTATGGGTGAATTCTTTACTATCTGAGCCACCAGGGAAGCCCAAGATATTGGAGTGAGTAGTCTATCCCTTCTCCAGGGGAACTTCCTGACTCAGGAATCGAACCGGGATCTCCTGCATTGCAGGCAGGTCCTTTACCAGCTGAGCTACCCAGGAAGCCTGAAAAATCATGGGAAAGGTCAAAAAGACATAAAAGCCATTTTAAAGAGTCTCCTACCAACCAAATCTGGAACAATTTGACCATTAAAATAAATTAATAGTAATAAAATATAAAGAAAATCCAAAAATGAGGGGTATATGTATATGGTTAATTCACTTTGCTGTACAGCAAAAACTAACACATCATAAAGCAACTATACTCCAAAAAAATTCATTTAAAATTAATTAACAGTAATAGATGATAACCTATTGAAGAAAATAAGAATATATGAGTTCATCCTAAAAAATAAATGAGTGATTAAATGGAGGAGAAGGGAAATCTCTTCCTTATAGGAGAATTCCAGCTAATAAATATGGAAGAAATTATGGAATTAGAAAATCAAGAATGGACGCTGCAAGTGGTATGTAAAACTTTGGCAAGGAACACAACATTGCATAGTCTCAAGTTGTCTCCCCACAAATTAGAACAAACTAGCCCTGGGGGCCTCCTATTATCAACCATCAAGATGGATATAGCATCATTTGTGTCACTCCCCCGCAAAGTGCATAAACTGAATCCAATCATTAGAAAATGTCAGATGAAACCAAATCATAGGACAGTCTACAAAACATCTGACCTGTAATCTTCAAAAATATTCTGCTAAAGAAATTGCAGATTACCAGCAATCCCACTGCTGGGCATACACACTGAGGAAACCAGAAGGGAAAGAGACACGTGTACCCCAATGTTCATCGCAGCACTGTTTATAATAGCCAGGACATGGAAGCAACCTAGATGGCCATCAGCAGATGAATGGATAAGAAAGCTGTGGTACATATACACAATGGAGTATTACTCAGCCATTAAAAAGAATACATTTGAATCAGTTCTGATGAGGTGGATGAAACTGGAACCTATTATACAGAGTGAAGTAAGCCAGAAAGAAAAACACCAATACAGTATACTAACACATATATATGGAATTTAGAAAGATGGTAACGATAACCCTGTGTACGAGACAGCAAAAGAGACACTGATGTATAGATCAGTCTTATGGACTCTGTGGGAGAGGGAGAGGGAGAGGGTGGGGAGATTTGGGAGAATGGCATTGAAACATGTATAATATCATGTATGAAATGAGTCACCAGTCCAGGTTCGATGCACGATACTGGATGCTTGGGGCTAGTGCACTGGGACGACCCAGAGGGAGGGTATGGGGAGGGAGGAGGGAGGAGGGTTCAGGATGGGGAGTACGGGTATACCTGTGGTGGATTCATTTTGATGTTTGGCAAAACTAATACAATATTGTAAAGTTTAAAAATAAAATAAAATTTAAAAAAGAAAAAAAAGGAACTTGCAGATTAAAGGCGACAAACACTACTACATGGGCTTCCCTGGTGGCACAGTAGCAAAGAAACTGCCTGCTGATGCAGGAGATACAGGCTCAATCCCTAAATTGGGAAGATCCCCTGGAAGAGGAAATGGCAACCCACTCCTGCATTCTTGCCTGGGAAATCTCATCAAGATTTCCTCACCAAAGGAGACTAGTGAGCTACAGCCAGGGGTCGCAAAAGAGTTGGACCCAACTGAGTGACTGAGCATGCACACACGCATGCATAACACTGCTATATATAAAATACACAGCTAATAAGAACTTACTGTATAACATACGGAACTCTGCTCAATACTCTGTAATGACCTATATGGGAAAAGAATCTAAAGAGTAGATATATGTATATGCATAACTGATTCACTTTGCTGTATAGCAGAAAGTCACAACATTGTAAATCAATTGTACTCCAATAAAAATGTTTTTAAAAATAAGATAAAAAATAAAGGGGACTAAAAAGGCATGACAAGTAAGTATAATGTGTGATCCTGGCTAGATCCTAGACTAGGGAAACAGCTATAAAAAACATTTTGATGACCATTGCTGAAACTGAATATGGACTGTGCATTAGACAAGAGTATTGTATAGTGTTGGATTTCCTGATTTTGATAACTGCATTATTTAAGAAAATACTCTCATTTTTAGGAAATATACATTGAATTATTTAGTGATACAGGAGCCTGAGGGCCCCAAATCATTCTCAAATGGTTCATTAAAAATATGTACATGTAAGTATTATGTATATACATATAGAAAGAATGAGAGACACACATAGTTAAAGAATGATAAATCGAATAAGACAAAATGTAAACAATTAGTGACTCTGAGTAAAGATACAGGAGCTCCCTGTACTACTCTTGAAACTTATCCACAGGCTTGAAATTGTATCAAAAGATAAAGTTTTAGAAGACTGGAAGGTGACTAGTAGATATTAGGGATAAGTATAGCATTGAGAAATATCCAGGAACATTTTAAGAAATATGCAGAGGAAAAAGACTCAAAGAGGAACAAAGTAAGTGCAGAATGTGACAGGAGAGGCATATCATTTGTGCATAAGTGAAGTGGTACAGCAATCTAGAAGTTACACAGGAGCGCTGAAGTCAGGCCCTGACTCTGCTACTTATCCGAATGTGTAACCTGTGATGGGACATTTAAATTTTCTAAGCCTCAGTGTTATCCACCTAAAAAATTGAGTATTACTCAGCCATAAAAGGAATGAAACTGAGTCATCTGTAGAGACATGGATGGACCTACAGAGTCCATACAGAATGAAGTAAGTCAGAAACACAAATATATATTATTGCATATATGTGGAATCTCAAAAAATGGTTTAGAAGTTATTGTCTGCAAAGTAGAGAGACTCAAGATGCAGAGAACAAATATATGGATACCAAGGGGGAAAGTGGGTAGGGAAGGAACTGGGAGACTAAGATTAACACACACACACTATTGATACTATGTATAAAAAAGATAACTGAGGACATATTGTATAGCACCGGAGTCTTGCCATATCTCACTGTTCCCTGAACCCTGGGTAGGCACGGTAGGGAAGCTGAAAGAAAATGCGCGGAGCACTAGGAACTGCAGACATTCTTTATTCGCAGCAGCAAGAGGGACATCTTTACTCTCTAAAGGCTGACACAGCAGGAACGACGACTACGCAACTCAATGCAACACAGAATCACCTTGACCCTGACTTGCCAAGAGCTTTTCAGGGGGTCCTTATATAGACCCACACGGAGAAGGCAATGGCACCCCACTCCAGTACTCTTGCCTGGAAAATCCCATGGATGGAGGAGCCCGGTAGGCTGTAGTCCTTGGGGTCGCTAAGAGTCAGACACGACTGAGTGACTTCACTTTCTCTTTTCACTTTCATGCATTGGAGAAGGAAATGGCAACCCACTCCAGTGTTCTTGCCTGGAGAATCCCAGGGACGAGGAAGCCTGGTGGGCTGCCGTCTATGGGGTCACATAGAGTCGGACACGACTGAAGTGACTTAGCATAGCATAGCATAGCATAGCATATATAGACCCACACCACGGTGCGCATGCGTAATGCCACAAATGAGCCTGGCTGTGGGGCACGAGTGGAGCGGGGCGAGAGGCCTTGAGCACCCCCACCTGCCAATTGCTCTCTCCCTACATTCCACTCCTTCGGGGTCTCTCACCTCACAGTCTACATGAGCACCTTCCGCAATATTCCTTTGGCAAGCAACGCTGAACCTCGGCGCAAGAGCAGTAGAGGACACAGCCTTTACAGAACGAGGTTCTAAGTCTACATCACTTGCTGCTGCGAATAAAAAATGTCTGCAGTTCCCAGTGCTCCGCGCATCATCTTTCAGCTCCCCCACCTTACAGCCTTTACAGTACACTGCTCTCACAGGACACAGCCTTTACAAGATACTACTCCAAATCTACAGCTTTTACAGTCACAAATGAGCCCACATTTGCATCTGTGTAGCCTGGATGGGGCCCCTGCCACCTCAGGCTCCCTTTGGGGTCTTCACACTTTCAAAACTACTTCTCACATGCCATTCCTATTCAGTTCAGCTCAGTTCAGTCGCTCAGTCCTGTGCGACATCTTGGGACCCCATGGACTGCAGCATACCAGGCTTCCCTGTCCATCACCAACTCCCGGAGCTTATTCAAACTCATGTCCATCGCATCAGTGATGCCATCCAACCATCTCAGACTCTGTCGTCCCCTTCTCCTCCCGCCTTCAATCTTTCCTAGCATCAGGGTCTTTTCCAATGAGTCAGTTCTTCACATCAGGTGGCCAAAGTATTGGAGTTTCAGCTTCAGCATCAGTCCTTCCAATGAATACTCAGAATTGATTTTCCCTTAGGATGGACTGGTTTGATCTCCTTCCTGTTCAAGGGACTCTCAAGAGTCTTCTCCAGCACCACAGTTCAAAAGCATCAATTCTTCAGGGCTCAGCTTTCTTTATAGTCCCTCTACTTCTCTCAGAAAGGATCTGCAAAACCCCCCGACAGGCATCAGATCCACCACTTCAAAGAGGGGATTTTTGTGGCATTCACAGCCCACATCACGGGTCTGTATCTTCAGGGTCACAGCCCACATCAGCATCCTTTATTATTTCACTGTCTGAGGTGCTGGGTTCATCAACGCCATGCATTTCTTGCTCCAGCACATGCAGACACTGTTTCTGAGGAGCCTCAGGCTCCCCTACCTGCTGGGTATCCTATCCTGTTGACTACCCAGTTGTCTTGCTGAATCTCACTGGTCGCTGAACCCAGGGTAGGCAACACATGAGCAGGGAAGGTGGAAGACGATGTGAGGAGCCTTGGAGACAGAAGACATTCTTTATTCGCAGCAGCAATGCAGACATACTTAACTCCCAAACCACCACCAGGTGTGTCTTATTCTATATCTAAAAGATAATTAAACTTCAATTTCACATTGATCATCCAAGATAAAGGAATGTTTTTGCATCCTTTTTAAGCTCACAAAGGTTTACCATATAAACTTACAAATCTCAGAAAGATAAGTAACTATAATCTTGCATGAGCTTAGTTTTAAACTACATATTTTTAAATAAATTCCACATTCTCTCCCCACTACCATGTATCTTCCAGTCTGTGATAAAGTATTGATTTTGTGTATTGAAGGAGGAAAGGAAGAAATTAGCATTTGCCACTTCTCCACCATATGTTAGGCAGCCACACTTTAAAGCATCATTTATTTCACTTAGTCTTTGTCATCATATCATGAGGCATTATTATTATTCCACCTATTTTAAAGATGGAGAAACTGAGACTTACTCAAGGTCACAGGGCTATGCGGCAGCCAGACTAGGATTGGAATCCAGATTTGACACAAAAGCCACAGCCTTTTTGCTACAACGTGCTCAGTAATATGCCTACTGGAACACAGGGGTTAATTGAATGATATCAATGCTAAAACAAGCATATCTTATTATAAACGCATGACTAAAATATCATTTAGGAAATTCTACAGATCACCAGATGGAAGGAAAATCAAACCGAAGAAACTCAAAAACTTTCCAAGGCCTGTTACCCAGAATACTTTAATCTCAACTGTACACTACTAAGCAGAAGTTATTGAATTTCTCTCCCCATCAGCAAAAACTCAAACAGAATGAGAGTTTGGGCTTCGGGAACCACATCTTCCTAGCTGATATAAATCAAAGGGAGGCAAAGACACTTCTCCATAAAGGTAACAATAGACAGTCAACATAGTTAAGCGTGGAGACAATGTTAAATTTTGAACGTTATAAAAACAGGTTACTACAGATTACATAATTAGCATCAACAACTCAGTTTTGCTTTACACACACCATGAATACAGGGTATTCAATAAATATTAGTTATGCAATAATATTGTAACAATTTTTCCCTGTAAATTGAAGATGATTTTAACAGAAAATCACCAACTCGATGGACATGAGTTTAAGCAAGCTCCAGGAGTTGGTTATGGACAGGGAAGCCTGGCGTGCTACAGTCCCTGGGGTCACAAAGAGTCGGACACGACTGAGCAACTGAACTGAACTAAAGAAGTAGAAAAGAAAAAATGGCAAGATAGGCATGACATAAGAAACCAGACTGTGGTGGAAACTTTACTGTCAGGCACATAAGTATAGATTTATTCAATATTCTATTTAGTGGTAATTTCATACAATTTTATAATCAATCCAACTAACCAACTCAGGTGAGGCCAGAAAGTATTCAGTCTACAGACAGAGTTATATCTAGAGACATGTGTTAAGTAGGAAAACAAAATTCTGTCTCTGATGTGCTAAAAGACAGTGTCCCTCTTATCTCCTTAAGTCTGGTATACAGAGGTTCTTACTACAACTTGCCCAAATAATTTTTTTTGTAGTTTTCAATTTGTTTCATTTTGTTCTTTACTTTTTTTTTTTAATTGTGGACATACAGTTCTGAATAACACAAGACTATATAGATAGAGCTTTACTGATGAATACCAAAAGCTTAGTCTTTTCCATGTGTAATATGAGGTGAAGGGTGTTTCTTTGGCTGATTAAACACCTAATGTCAACTACCACTTGAGAAAAGTATCACATTCCTCTCCTCCAAAAGGACTGATTTAAATGGCAGACTGTAATCATTTCATTTGGAATTACTCCAAGAAGTGACAGCTGATGGCTAATCATAAAAAGAACATTGCTCTGAAACACCGGTGTACTAATAAATCTGAAAGACCAATTTTAGATTGTAAAAAGTATTGAAAATATACCCCTATAAAATTTATAACATTTTATTATAATTATGGTATCATTTCCATTATATATAATTATATTATTATACATAAATGATATAATTATAATTCATTAGAGTTGATATATATTAATTATGTACAATTAATTATCATATGTGCATATTATAGCACAGGTATAATCATCTCCATTATATTAGGTCAAGCTTATGATCTACTGTGCAAAGTAATCTCATTAAAACATACTGCTTAAATAAAGTTGTAGAAAAATAAAATCTAGAAACATTGAACATGTCACCTCCCTTTTGTCTCAACTTCCTCAATATATAAAAGGTTTGCAAAAGGAAAAATCATATGCCCAAATACAAAATTACAGGTTAGAAAACCTGCTACTCTGTATATGTTGTTTTTTAGTTGCTAATCTGTATCCAACTCTTTGCAACCCCATGGACTGTAGCCCACTAGGCTCCTCAGTCCATGGGATTTGCCAGGCAAGAATACTCGAGTGGGTTGCCATTTCCTTCTCCAGGGGATCTTCCCAACTCAGGTATCAAACCTTCAGAATCTTTACCACTGAGCCACCTGGGAAGCTCACTCTATATATAGAAACTATTATTACCTTACTTTTATATTGGCTAAATAAAGTATACTACCTTTTATTCTGAAGTGAGAGTGGAAAGGCAACTTGTAGATAGCTATAGAACAAGAACTATCCAATCCATTTCAGTCTACAAGTGTGACAGGAAGCTGTGCTGTTCTCTCGTAGACTAACTAATGTTGTGTAACAACCTTGAAACATCTGGACAGCCATACAGACCCCATAATCAAACCAGAAGGCTGTCCTGCTTGTTCCCAGAAGAAGAAAATTTCATGCTAGTAGTTCTATTCACAGTCTTTGGAAAATAGTATACTTACTCTTGCTTTATTGAAAAATACATCTATGAGTTCTTATTTTCCTCTTCTTCTCCCCATCACCTTTCTCCTTTCCTTTCCCTTCTCTCTCCTTCCCTTCCCTCCCAGACAATTCAGTTCTTTTTTTAAATTTTTTATTATGACGGTAATGCATACTTTTATGCATTTTTAATAGAACCAAGGACAATTTGGTTCTAAAGCCATTAGGTAAAGTAGAGCAAGGTCTGTTCTGGTGGTGCAGGAGATTGAGCCAAGGAACTAGGTGGCTCAAAGCAGGGTGCCAGAACCCAAGCAGAGTGAGGAGGGCATCTACATATAAAGGTGGCCCAAAGCAGTTAGAGTCAGACAGACTGAGGAAGGAGTTCTCACAGAGAGGCAGCCAGATGTGAGCTGTTGGAACCAAAACAGGTTGAAGAGGGTCAAACGGTTTAGATATTGTTGGAGGAGTGGGTCAAAGCTGACTTCTATGAGGAGGGCACCCAGGCTGTGGGTAGAGCCTGGGATGCTTTATCTCAGCTACATAGGGTGAGAAGGTCAACTATGGGAAGGGATGGCCCAGTGAGGCTTTTGAGAACCTAACTTTGGTAAGAAGTGTGTCCTCAGCAGTGATAATGGGACAGCTTACAAATAAGGAGACCGACCAAATAAGTAAATAAAATAAAGATAATGAGAATTTATCAGAAAAGAGAGTCAAAATATGGAAATGGAGAAACTACAATGCACTATATTGGTACTGGATTGAAACTGGAAGTATCAGTGTGATCTTATGGTTTTTAATAGACATAAATATTCACATAGATGTAAACATACATTTATATAAACAAACACAAAATGGAAAAGAGGAACCTCACAAGCGCAAAAGCTGGAACACAAGATCAATCCAGTGTTCAAAGTAAACATCACGACTAAATGGAGCAAATACAATCATGAGACACCTGATAGGATACAGGAAAGAGAACACAACCTTGTTTATGTGATATTCTTATCTTTAGAAGCGTCCAAGTCACAAAAAATAATTCAAGGCTGAGGAAATGTTCCAGAATTAAAGAAACTAAAAAGACATGACACCTAAAGACTATGTGTAGTTCTAAACTGAATTATTCAGTATAACACAATATTGGGATATTTGCTAATTTCCTGATTTTGTTCATTTCACTGCAGTTACATAGGCAAATGCCCGTGTTCACTGGAAATAAGTACTAATGTATCAGGAAGTAATAGAACAGGTTGACCAGTTACTCTCAAGCGGCTGAAGGGATTAAAAAAGCGATACAAAAAAAAATTTTTTTTGTACTGACCATTCAAGTTTGAGATTGTTTCAAAGCTTTTTTAATGTCTTAAAATAAGTATTAAGAATGTTTTTTAAAAATAAAAAAGAATGAAAATTACATCTAGGACACAGAAGATGTAAATTCTTCCTGGTTGACTAGATGAAGATCCCTTACACAACTTTTAAAATTCAATAGTTTATTTCTGTGTTAGTAATAATAATTACCACTTATCAAGGCTTTACCATAGCACATTAAGCATTAAATGTACATTATCTCATTTACTATTCTCCAAAATCCTATGACATAGAACTATTCTTTTACCCACTTTACAAAAGAGGAAACTCAGGGAGAGAGAGGTTAAGAAATTTGCCCAGCTAGCTTAGTATATAATTTTTGGAGCCAGGATAGGAACCCCATATGTCTAACTCCAAAGCGTGTGGTCTTAATTATTACAAACTGACCTTTTATGTCTAGAATAATTGTAGGATTTTCTTTGTTTTGCTCTGGATTTGCAGGGATTTTGTTTATTTTGTTTTTCTCTTCATCTGGAGAGTTTTATGGACCATGACTCAGCAGTTCCAGCTCAAATGTTCTTTCTCCCTGAAGCCTGTTCCACAAGTCATTTCATCCTTCCTCCCCTTTATTGCCTTTGCACTTTGCATTTATCTTGTGATTCTTACAGTCTATGTCACTGATATAAAGGCTTAATCTCCCTACATCTAAGCTTTGCAAAATTATAGGCCAATTCACATTCCACTTTTTAATCCCTTATGAGCAGTGGTGGTCAAATTTTATCATGCACCAAAATTACCTGAAGAGCAGATTTTAAAAACAGATTACTGGTCACACAACTAGAATTTCTGATTCAGTAGGTTTAATTGTGGCCCAAATTTTACTTTTCTAATAAATATACATGTGATGCTGATACTGTTGATCCAGAGGCCAGATATTCAAGAAATCCACAAGAGAAAGAGAACGGTATAAGATGAGACTGGAAAGTCAGGCAGAGATATGGCTGTATTCTGAGCCAACTTTTACGATCTTGAAAGCAGACAGCAAGTCAGTAAATTCTGCATCATCACTGCTAGTAAAATGACTTACACTCAATAAGTATGGAGTTAGAGAATCAATAAATGTAAAGATGGATACAGAAGTTAATGAATGAATGAGCAAAGAATGTATATGGCTCAAAAGACAGAAGCATAAAACTGCAAAGCAAGATCTAGAAACAGAAGGTTAAATGGACCAATACAAAAAATAAAAGAAGTTATGAAACTGAATCATGTGCTGCTAGAACTGTGAGAGGGATGAAAATCATCTAATTAACTCCTCACTGTACAGATGATGAATCTGGGGCTGGTGAATTATGGTGACTTTGCCAAGAACACAAAGCTAGTCCTGACTCAACCAGGACTTGAATTTTCTGATTCTCAAAGAAGTTTTCCACTATAGTCATGACTACATTCATATCTAGAAACATAGGGATAAACCTCTAACCATCACTCTGCAGTCCAATGCCAAGTACGTCAAAACTTTATCTCTACCGGATACAAAACAACTATCAGCTGTCACGATTCTTCCAGTTGGAGTTTTAGGACTTGGCTTTGTAGACTGAAGAAAAATGTCTATCTCTCCCTGTCATCAAATTGATTCATTTAAGAAAAAAAAAAACCAAGGTTACCATTTATTTTTCTACCTTTAGCCTAAAAGAATTAATGGTAGAGTAAAAATGCTCAGCACAAAATGATCTTGAGAGCTCTTGAGGTCAGTCATGGGCAGAAATCTCTCCAAGTGCTGCATAACTACCTATAATTTACAGGAGATTAGAGTCAATAGATTTCTGAAAGGCTGACTCCACATTCTCTTCCTCTTTAGGTAACACTGCGTGTCAGAAACTTGGACAGACTCTTGTCATATATCACAAGAAAAGGTTTTGCCCTGAGTGACCTGTGTTTGATTTGTTGTTTTATTTCCAAACTTCTTTTTCCTGGCTGCCCAAACTCACTAATAATGCTATTACCTAAACAAACACTTTATCTTTGGTTCATTTATTTGTTATTTGTTTATTTGTTTGTTATTTATTTATTTGTTACTAATCAAAGTATTACAATTTGGCTTCTTTTTTCTGTACTCCCTTTCAAGCCACATTGCAGGTACGAGCTTGCCCATCCTCTCTGGGAAGCATCAGAATGCCTGCCAGACCTGCATTCCCCTTCTGAGGGATTTCCTACTCACAAGCTATACCAGCCTGCCTGGTGATTGTTGAGGACCTGACCCCAAATCAGCCAACTGCTAGACTGGCCAGTAGGCACGAAATGACCTAGGGTAAGAACTCTGCCTTATTGGGGTGGTGACAGACTAAACCAATCAGTTCCTCTCACTTAAGAGGTTTGTTTGTTTTTTAATAAAGTAGAAAGAGCCAGTTAATATAATGGTAGAAGGAACAGAAGCCAAAACAGAAAGTTCCATTTAGCATGGTAGTAGAGATCAAAGTTCGGAGCGTTGCCACTGAGGGTATGGTGGGTAAAACCCAGTAGATAATAACAACAACAACAACAAACAATAATGGCTTACACTACTGAGCCCTCACTATGTTCCAGATATGGTAAGAAATTCACACATATTATTCCATCAAACCTTACAACCACCTATGAGTTTAGTTCTAGTATTATCTCCATTTCACAGATGAGAAAACTGAGGCAAAGAGAATTTAGGGAAACTGCACAAAGACTCCTTTGTGGGGGAACTGGAATTCTCAACCTACATTTGTTTGATTCTAGAATCCTTGCTCTTACTCACTATCCTGAATTAGATCTTGATTTGTCTTGAATGGTATTTCAGGCTTCATACAGTGTTTGAGATTCCAGCCTATTTTACTTGCACCTGAATTTGCACAGCAAACCCTCATTACTTAAGGAAAACTGAATACAGGAAAAGTGGAGCTGTGAACCTTAAAAGTACACTCAGGGTTGATACTGGAATCCCAAGGGCTAAAGTTATGTTTTCTAAAAACCTCTGAAGTGTTGCTCAGATTTATTTTAATCATATCCCTGACATCTCACTGTGTATTAGCTTCATAATCTTTCTTCATTAATTTTGACCATAGGGAATGGTAATAATAACACAGGGAGGAGAAAAGAAAATTAGAGTGTGGGGACATATATGTAAATATCTTGGTCTGTGAGAAACACTGGACTGGAAGAAGCACAAGCTGGAATCAAGATTGCCAGGAGAAATATCAATAACCTCAGATATGCAGATGACACCACCTTTATGGCAGAAAGTGAAGAGGAACTAAAAAGCCTCTTGATTCAAGTGAAAGAGGAGAGTGAAAAAGTTGGCTTAAAATTCAGCATTCAGAAAACTAAGATCATCACATCTGATCCCATCACTTCATGGCAAATAGATGGGGAAACAGTGGAAACAGTGTCAGACTTTATTTTGGGGGGCTCCAAAATCACTGCAGATGGTGATTGCAGCCATGAAATTAAAAGACACTTATTCCTTGGAAGGAAAGTTATGACCAACCTAGATAGCATATTAAAAAGCAGAGACATTACTTTGACAAAGGTTCATCTAGTCAAGGCTACAGTTTTTCCAGTGGTCATGTATGGATGTAGGAGTTGGACTGTGAAGAATGCTGCTGCTGCTGCTAAGTCACTTCAGTCGTGTCCAACTCTGTGCGACCCCATAGACGGCAGCCCACGAGGCTCCCCCGTCCCTGGGATTCTCCAGGCAAGAACACTGGAGTGGGTTGCCATTTCCTTCTCCAATGCATGAAAGTGAAAAGTGAAAGTGAAGTCGCTCAGTCATGTCCAACTCTTTGCGACCCCATGGACTGCAGCCTACCAGGTTCCTCTGTCCATAGGATTTTCCAGGCAAGAGTACTGGAGTGGGGTGCCATCGCCTTCTCCAGTGAAGAAGGCTGAGCGCCGAAGAATTGATGCCTTTTGAACTGTGGTGTTGGAGAAGACTCTTGAGAGTCCCTTGGACTGCTAGGAGATCCAACCAGTCCATTCTAAAAGAGATCAGTCCTGGGTGTTCTTTGGAAGGACTCATGCTAAAGCTGAAACTCCAGTACTTTGGCTGCCTCATGTGAAGAGTTGACTCATTGGAAAAGACTCTGATGCTGGGAGGGATTGGGGGCAGGAGGAGAAGGGGACGACAGAGGATGAGATGGCTGGATGGCATCACTGACTCAATGGACATGAGTTTGAGTAAGCTCCGGGAGTTGGTGATGGACAGGGAAGCCTGGTGTGCTGCGATTTTGGGGTCACAAAGAGTCAGACACGACTGAGCAACTGAAGTGAACTGAACTGATGCAGTTCAATAAATATTAAGTGCTCTCTATATCCACATAAATGTACACAAACCCCTACGTATCACCTCCTGTACTTAAGCTACATTATTAGCCAGATTGATACAAAAGTCACAAGCATGAAGCAGTGACTTCATGATTCAAAGCTGGTGTTCTGGGATAACCCAGGGGATGCAGTGGGGAGGAAGGTGGGAGGAGGGTTCAGGATCAGGGGGACACATGTGTACCCACAGCTGATTCATGTTGAAGAATGGCAAAAACCATCACAATATTGTAAAGTAATTATCTTCCAATTAAAATAAATAAATTATTTAAAAAAAAAAAAAGATGGCAAAGGAGGACTCTGAATCACTTCCCTTAACACACACATCAGAAATACACCTACATGTGGAGCAACTCTTGCTCTGGATCCACACCCTTAGCAGGGGACAGAAGAGGAAGGGGATATCGCAGATTCAGTTATCATTCATAGGGAGTGAAAGGTTTGAGCCACAAATTAGGTACCCCACCCAGGGGTTCACCACTAGGAAGACGAGTACCCTTAGCTGGTTGTAAAACCAATGGGACTTACCAGAGGGCTGTGAGAAACCTAGACTCTGCTCATGATGCAGACTACATGCTTGCTTACTCCTGGGAATAGTGCAGAGGAAGCAGACTGAAAACTGCCTGGACTCGGCCTTTCCATGACTGCCCCAGTGTGCTCCCCAGTGGGCTCTAGCCCCTGTGGCTCTGATGCTGCTCTGCATGAGAGCAGAGGTACCATTGCCAAAGAAAGTGCACACAATTAGAAGGAATGAAATAAGCTCAGACCTAGCCCTCTGGTCTTCTGCACCAGGATCTTGGGCACCGACCCCACTCCCAGTAGGGAGGGGACAGCCTGTGAGCACAAGAGAAGCCCTGGCTTCTACCTGGCTCTGACTGTAGCCCTTCCATCTCCAGGCCTACCTCCCATTAAGGTGGGATTAACAGTTTCCAGCACAGCCCAGGTAAAGATATGACCCACACTCACTTCAGATTCAGGTCTCCCACCAAAGCCACTGGACACAGGCAAACTGAACAGGGATGCTCCCATAGAAGGACACCCTTTTAAGACTGGAAGAGGTAACTGTTTCACTTAATTTCCTAGAGACAGAGAAAGTTAAAATGAAAAGACAGGAATATGTTTCAACCAAAAGAACAAGAGAAAAGACCCTGAAAAACACTACAAATAGTTTACCAGATAGAGTTCAAAGCATTAGAAATAAGAATGCTGACTGAATTTGGGAGAAGAATAGATGAACACAGTGAGAATTTTAACAAGGAACTAGAAAATATAAAAGAGAACCCATCAAACTGAAGAATATGATAAATGAAATGAAAAGTACACTAGAAGGACTTAGTATCAGACTAGATGATACAAAAGGATGCATAAGCAATCTGGAAGATAGGATAATGGAAATCGCCCAATTAAAAGAGCAAAAAGAACAACATATTTTAAAAATAAAGATAACTGAAGGAACCTCTAGGACACAATCATACTAACATTTGCATTACAAGGGCCTCAGATGGAGATGGGAGAGAAAAAGAATAGAAAATGTATTTGATGAAATTATAGCCGACAAATTCCCAAAGATAAAAAAGGAACTAGATTTTCAGATGCAGGAAGTACAGAAAGTTCCAAACAAGATGAATTTTAAAAGATCTATACCAAGACATATTATAATTAAAATGGAAAGAGTTAGAAAAAGATTCTAAAGGCAGCAAGAAAAAAACAAAGTCACCTACAAAGGAACCCCCATAAGGCTACTAGCTGATTTTTCTGAAGAAATGTTGAAGGCCGGAAATGAGTGGCATTATGTATTTAAAGTGCTGAAAAAGAAAACCTAAAACCTAGGATACTCTACTAAACAAAGTCATCACTGAGTTCATCAATATTAACAAGTTTTATTTAAATGGAAAAGAAAAGGATATAAATAAGAAGTATCTATAGGAAAGGGAAAACCCATAATAATAGCAAGTATGCAGTAAAGGCAGTAGATCAACCACTCAAATAAGCTAGTAAAAAGACATAAAGATAAAAATTTTAAAAACAACTATACTTATAAACGGAGAAGGCAATGGCACCCCACTCCAGTACTCTTGCCTGGAAAATCCCATGGATGGAGGAGCCTGATAGGCTGCAGTCCATGGGGTCGCTAAGAGTCGGACACGACTGAGCGACTTCACTTCCACTTTTCCCTTTCATGCACGGGAGAAGGAAATGGCAACCCACTCCAGTGTCCTTGACTGGAGAATCCCAGGGATGGGGGAGCCTCGTGGGCTGCCGTCTCTGGGGTTGCACAGAGTCGGACACGACTGAAGCGACTTCGCTGCAGCAGCAGCATACTTATAAAAACAGTAAGGGGTAGACTTAAAGATGTAAAATAGGACATCAAAAACACAAAACATGGGGGAAGGAAGTCAACAAAGTATAGCTTTCAGAATGTGTTTTAACTTAAATGACTATCACTTTAAAACAAGTAGATATAGGTCAACCTATATTAACCCCTGGTAACCATAAGAGCATAACACTAAAAAAAAAAAAAAAAAAAAATGGGAGAAACTAAAAGAAGAAAAATCAGAGAAGAACTACAAAAACAACTAGAAAACAAGCAACAAAATGGCAATAAGTTCATACCTACTCTTCAATAATCTTTTTGAATGTCAAAGGACTAACTGCTTCAATCAAAATACATAAAGTGGTTATTAGATAAAAAATAAGACCAATCTATAAGTTGCCTACAAGGGACTAACTTTGTGTTAGCCCCTGAGCTAAAGGTAAACACAGACTGAAAATGAAGGGATGGAAAAAGATATTCCATGTAAATGTAAACGAAGAGAAAGCTGATCATATAGACAAAGTGGTCTTTCAAACAAAGTCTGTGACAGAAGACAAAGAAGGACATTATATAATGATTAAAAAAATACAAGAGACTATTACACTTATTAACATATATGAATATAGGAGAACCTAAATATACAAAGGAAATATTAATACACATAAAGGTAGAAACTGACAATGATAAAATAGTAGTAGGGGGCTTTAGCACCCCACTTATATCCATGCACAAATCATTTACTGAGAAAAGCAATAAGGAAATAGTGGCTTTAAATCCACATTAGACCAACCAAACATAACAGATTTCCTATTGGACATTCCATCCAAAAACAGCAAAAAACACATTCTCTTCAAGCACACACAGAATGTTCTCTAGGAGAGATTGCATGCTAGGCCACAAAATGAGACTCAACACATTCTAGAGGATGAAAATTGCATCAATCATTCTTTCCAACTACACTGGTAAAACGCTAGGAATCTATTACAGAAACAACCTAAACTACCCATCTAAGGTACTTAGAAAAGAAGAACAAAGTCCAAAATCAGCACAAGGAAGGAACTAATAAAGATCAGAGAGGAAATCAATAAAATAGAGATTTTTAAACAGTTGAAAAGATCAATGAAACCCAGAGCTGTTTCTTTGAAAAGATAAATAAAACTGATGAACCTTTAGCCAGGCTCATTAAAGAAAAGAGAGAACCCAAATAAAATAAGAAATGAAAGAGGAAAAATAACAGCAATAGCACAGAGATACAAAAAGTCATAAGAGAATACTATGAACAGATATATGCCAACAACTTGGACAGCCTAGAAGAAATGAATAAATTCCTAAAAACATACAATCTTCCAAAAGTGAATCAGCAAGTTATGAACAGGCCAATCACTAGTAGTGAAATTGAATTAGTAATCAAGAAACTCCCAGCAAACAAAAGTCTAGAAGTGGATGACTTCACAGGAAAATTCTACCAAATATAAAAGTAGAGTTAATACTTCACTTCTCAAACTATTCCAAAAAAATGAAGAGGTGACACTCGTCAATTCTTTCTACAGGGTCACCATTACCCTGATACCAAAACCAGGCAAAGAAATCACACATACAAAAAAAAAAAAAAAAACTATAGGCCAATATCTCTGTTGAATATAGACATAAAAATCCTAACAAACCAAATTCAATAATATATGAAAAGGATCAGACAACGTGGTCAAGTGGGATTTATTCCAGACATGCAAATATAGTTTAATATATGCAAATCAATGTGATGCAACACATTACAAAATGAAAGTGAAGTGAAGTGAAAGTTGTTCATTCATGTCCGACTCTTTGCGATCCCATGGACTGTAGCCTGCCAGGCTCCTCTGTCCATGAAATTCTCCAGGCCAGAATATCGGAGTGGGTAGCCGTCCCTTCTCCAGGGGATCTTCCCAACCCAGGAATCAAACCCAGGTCTTCCACACTTCAGGCAGATTCTTTACTGTCTGAACCACCCAGGAAATCCATGATCATATGAATAGATAAAGAAAAAGAATTTGACAAAATTCAACATCCATTCATTACAAAAAACTCATCAAAATTGTCATAGAGGAACATATTTCAACATTACAAACAAACAGCTGTCAGCATACTCAGTGATGAAACACTGTAAGGTTTTCCTCTAAAATCAGGGTCAAGGCAAGGAACCCCACTCTCATCACTTCTATTTAATACAGTGTTGGAAGGGCTTCCCTTGTGGCTCAGCTGGTAAAGAATCCACCTGCAATGGGCGAGACCTGGTTTCAATCTTGGGTTGGGAAGATCCCCTGGAGAAGGGGAAGGCTACCCACTCCAGTAGTCTGAAGAATTCCATGGACTACATAGCCCATGGGGTCGCAAAGAGTCAGACACAACTGAACGACTTTCACTTCACACCACTTTTGGAAGTCCTAGCTGAAGCAATCAGGCAAAAAAAAGAAAGCATCCAAATTGAAAGGGAAGAAGTAAAATAGTTACAACATGCAATAGACATAATACTATGAGAACCCTAAGGTTTTCACTATAAAACTATCAGAATAAATGAATGAATTCAGTAGAGCTGCAGGATTCAAGATTAATATACAAAAATCTGTTTCTTTCATATATACTAATGAATTATCAGAAAGAAAAAACATGAAAACCCCTTGAATAAAAAAGAATAAAAGGCCTAAGAATAAATTTAGTCAAGGGGAGGAAATGGAAGGGAAGGGATAGGAATGGGAGAGGGGGTGAGGAGAGGAAGGGAGAGAAGAGGAGAATAAGGCCTGTTGAAGAGATGATAGAGGGAGCCTAGCCATCAGACACATCAGATGCTGCCTTGGTCAGATTTGTGAAACCCGACAATTTCGAGGAGCACAGTTTAAAAACAAAACTATATATGTATGACTGAATCCCTTTGCTGTCCACCTAAAACTATCACAACATAGTTAATCAGTCATACTCCAATACAAAATAAATATTACAAAATTAATAAATATTAAAAAAAAAAAAACTATAGCAAACCAGAGCAGAAACCAATTGGTCAAGTCAAGGTTTACAGAAACAGAAAAGAACCTCTGCTCTCAAGTTGTTTGCAGTCTCCCTGAAGAAATTTGGCATAACTTTGAAACTTATTTTAAGAAAACCATAAAGCAATCTGGGTAAAGAACAAAAACCTAGGTTCTGAAGAAATGCATAGTAGGGAATGACTCGATGTCCAAGAATGTTATTTAACACAACTCAATATTAAAAAAAAAAAAAAAACTTTAGTACGAAATGCCTATTGAGCAAAATACATAAAGACAGTAAAGCAGCCAATGGATTTGGCAACACTGAGGTTATTACTGACCTTAACAACATTAGCATCAATGGAGTGCTGAAAATGATTTATTTCCCCCCAGCACTTATTCAATATGTAAGCACTTTATTGTCTGTCTTCTCCCTATCAGAATGTTAGCTCCATGAGGGCAAGGACCTTGCCAGTCATGTTCACTGCTGTAAAACCAATGACTGGAATTGTAGACTCTCAGTAAATAATTTGTTGGATGATTGAATGACTCCTGCACCCTGACACTATCTATACCCCTTCCCCAGACCCTGACACCATCCACTCAGCACCCTTGCAGGCTGACACCATACATATACTAGGTATCAGGAGGTGGAGTAGGGACTGTAAAATGAGTATCACATGGATTCTGTTTTTGAGAAATTTACGATCAAATGAGAGACATATACTAGACCACAAGCAACTATATCACTGCTTTTCAAAGTTGAATAAAGTGTTATCTATTTTAAAAGAGAAAAATTGAAATAAAAAACACTGTCATGTTGACAAGACTTTTTATTATAGAATCATTTAAGAACACACAAAGATAAAATGAGACATAAACTACTTATGACTTTAACTCCTGTACAACCACAAAAATTGAAAATTACAAATCAAAACACCAAAACCAATAAACTTCAAATTAACATTAACCCGATGTGATGAATGATCATGTTTTGCTGAAGCTAAGCTGCTACTTTCAACTAAAGGTGACTCACTATTATGGGGAAAATTCTTTTGTTAACCATGCCTTGATATCACTTGGCCTTAGCTTGGTATAAAACAGTTATTATGGAATAAGTCCACCTCTGTTCTCTTTACAATAGGCTGTGATGTTTAAAGAGTACCATTTGCCTTCAATGAAACTATAAACACAAGCACAAATACAGGCCTTCCAGGAAATCATTCAGCAGTGCTCAGTTATAAAGTGGTTATACACCAAAAAGGTTTTAAATTTGTTTCTTTTATACTATGATTGAAAGAAAAAAACAAACATGTTTTAAATGTCACAGAAAATCTGCAGCTCTTAGTACATATTTAACTCCCCCTTCACCTATAGATCCAGTTCCCTTATTTCATTTATTCCTGGGTCATAAGTAAGGAATATAGAAGAGGAAGAAGATACACATTAGGATCAGCCAAATAGGTTTTAATTCCACTTCTGCCACAAGCTGGCTGTGTGATTTTGGCCAAGTTACTTAGCCTTTATGAGATTCTATTTCCTCACATTAAAAAGGGAAATCTCATAGGATTATTGTAAGAATAAATTAAATTATATATAGAATAGTAACTGGCACATAGTAGTTCATAAGATATGAGTTTACTTCCCTCTTTCCTGGTTTTGTGCTCTTCTATAAGTCTCTCTGATACCATCAATATGGATGATACATTTATTCCACAAAAAAATATTTATTACTGAGCACTTTCTATGCAACTCTTACTGTTCTATGTTCTATCAAAGAACAAGGCTCCAACTCTTGTAGAATTTATGTTCTATGAAATGCTTAAGAAGGAGCAATAAGATAAATATTTGAGATGGATATTAAAGAAATATGGTTAGTACCAGGCCCTAGGCTTTAACTGCAAACTGTACAAATTTACTTTGTTTTCTGTTCAGTGGGCCCAAATAAACCTTCCAATCTTTTGGAAACTGTAAGTAAAAATCTGGCCACATGCAGGTCAGTAGTTGGTCTTTTTAAATGTTAGCATTACTTTCAACCTGAAAAGCTAAAAGGGTCCTTAGCTCTAAATTTGACTAATCTAGTGAAGAAATGGGCCCTTTTATACAAATGAGTTATAAATTCAGGAATTCATGACAAAGTAATACAATCTCAAGAAAAAATTCAGAGATGGCAGAGGGAGAAATAAAAAATACAACCTAGAAATTAGCAAAACAGAAATGAATAAAATATTACATGTAAAGAAAGATAGGTTGGTCATCCACTTAATATAATGAAAGCAGACGCTGCCCTGTCTCCAGGGCTCAAGGCATGTATTCCACTGCTGCTACTGCTGCTAAGTCACTTCAGTGGTGTCCGACTCTGTGTGACCCCATAGACGGCAGCCCACCAGGCTCCCCCATCCCTGGGATTCTCCAGGTAAGAACACTGGAGTGGGTTGCCATTTCCTTCTCCAATGCATGAAAGTGAAAAGTGAAAGGGAAGTCGCTGAGTCGTGTCCAACTCTTCGCAACCCCATGGACTGCAGCCTATCAGGCTCCTCCATCCATGGGATTTTCCAGGCAAGAGTACCGGAGTGGGGTGCCATCGCCTATTCCACTAACATTTGTTAAATAGATGAATGAATGCCTGTGACTACGATCTGTCAGAATAAGTATCCCCCTCCAAAACACACACACACACAAAACCAGGACAGAATAAAACTAAGGAAGAAACAAAAAGTATATAACACATAAATCTAAGAAACAGAAGACAGTCTTGAGACAAATAATAGAGAGTCTTAGAGCTACAGAAAAAATAACAATAATACTGTGACAGCCTATACAGAATAAAAAAGAAATAATCAAAATTTCTGCACAGATTCTAAATACATGAAAAAAATTCTGTCTAGTTAGTATAGTATTTAAATATGAAGAGAACAACTTTTACAGAAATACTTTTCTAGCATTTTTCAGCAGATTTTGGCTAGCTGACAGCAGAGATGGGCCAAATGCATTATGAGGTCCTTTTTCTCTCAACCACGATGATCTCTCTGCTCAATTTCACAGGTATCTTAAATCACACCACAGCACAAAATAATTTCTAAAAGCCATGAGGGAAGAAGTGTTTTCTGATTCTGCAGCAGTAATGATCCAATTTCAGAACTGTGAGAAGAGATTCTCTACTGATTCTGTCCCTTATCCATGTGCTGTCTGGGCTGGTCCCTTATTCAGCCACAATTTTCTCTGTTTAGTTGAATAATGAAACCACTGACATTTTATGCTTATTTTGTTTTTGGTACTGATATTCCTCACAACAAAATAAAAAAAGAAGAGAAAGCAAAAAACTTTTCCGGTAAGATAGATTCTAATTACAAAAAAAAAAAAAAAAATACTAAAGAGAAGAAAAGGGGTATTTTTCATTTGAAAACTCACTGACTCAGAAAGCATGCTGGTTATCCTGTTTGCTGCTTCACAACCATTCTCTACTTTTCTCTTCCTTGCTCTGTAACCCAGAATGCTGACTTCTAAAGGCTAACTCATTAAGATTCCTTGACTTTTGGCATCTGGCTGAGATCAGCTAATGTGAGGCTATGGCAGAAAATCATAGAACAAGAGGAGAGAAACTTCAAGGTATTTATTCCACCAGCTCCCTCTCTGCCAGGTCAAGATTTGGACAATTGGCTGTGTTCTTTTCTCTAAGACCACAGCTCCAAAGAGGCAACATCTCTCCTACAGCTGAAGCTGTTACTGAATCCTGGTAAAATCTTGTCTCACAGGCCTATTAGTAGTAGTAGCTTCCAAATTTTTATGATTTCCTTTAAGCAGGCTTATCTCTGAAATAATCCACCCAATAAATTGTCTTCACTCCAGTCTTTGAGAATGCCATTCATTTCCTCTCAGAACTGACAAATACAAAAAATTATTCAAACTTACTATCTAACAAAAAATAAAAAGTTCAGTTTAGTCAATGAACTGTCATGCTGACTCTGCGACCCTATGGACTGCAGCACACCAGGCTTCCCTTGTCCATCACCAACTCCTGGAGTTTACTTAAACTCATGTCCATCGAGTCATTAATGTCATCCGAACATCTCATCCTCTGTCGTCACCTTCTCCTCCTGCCTTCAATCTTTCCTAGCATTAGAATCTTTTCCAGTGAGTCAGTTCTTCACATCAGGTGGCCAAAGTATTGGAGTTTCAGCTTCAGCATTAGTCCTTCCAATGAATATTCAGGACTGATTTCCTTTAGGATTGACTGATTGGATCTTCTTGCAGTCTAAAGGACTCTCAAGAGTCTTCTCCAACACCACAGTTCAAAAGCATCAATTCTTCAGTGCTCAGCTTTCCTTATAGTCCAAATCTCACATCTATAAATGACTAATGGAAAAACCATAGCCTTGACTAGACGGACCTTTGTTGGCAAAGTAATGTCTCTGCTTTTTAACATGCTGTCTAGGTTGGTCATAGCTTTTCTTCCAAGAAGCAAGCATCTTTTCATTTCACGGCTGCAGTCATCATCTGCAGTGATTTTGGAGCCTAAAAAAATAAAGTTTCTCACTGTTGCCATTGTCTCTCCATCTATTTGCCATGAAGTGATGAGACCAGATACCATGATCTTCATTTTTTGAATATTGAATTCTAAGCCAACTTTTTCACTCTCCTCTTTCACTTTCATCAAGAAGCTCTTTAGTTCTTCTTTGCTTTCTGACATAACGGTGGTGTCATCTGCATAAACGGTGGTGTCATCTGCATAACTGAGGTTATGGATACATCTCCCGGAAAGCTTGATTCCAGCTTGTGCTTCATCCAGCCCAGCATTTCTCATGATGTACTCTGCATAGAAGTTAAACAAGCTGGGTGACAATATACAGCCTTAACGTACTCCTTTCCCAATTTGGAACCAGTCTGTTGTTTCGTGTCCAGTTCTAATTGTTGTTTCTTGACCTGCATACACATTTCTCAGGAGGCAGGTAAGGTGGTCTGGTAGTCCCATCTCTTTAAGAATTTTTCACAGTTTATTGTGATCCACACAGTCAAAAGCTTAGGCATAGTCAATAAAGCAGAAGTAGATGTTTTTCTGGAACTCTCTTGCTTTTTCAATGATCCAACAGATGTTGGCAATTTGATCACTGGTTCCTCTCCCTTTTCTAAATCCAACTTGAACATCTTGAAGTTCTTGGTTCACATACTGTTGAAGTCTGGCTTAGAGAATTTTGAGCATTACTTTGCTAGTGTGTGAGATGAGTGCAATTGTGTAGTACTTTGCATATTTTTTGGCATTGCCTTTCTTTGGGATTGGAATGAAAACTGACCTTTTCCAGTCCTGTGGCCACTGCTGAGTTTTCCAAATTTGCTGGCATATTGAGGGCAGCACTTTCACAGCATCATCTTTTAGGGTTTGAAATAGCTCAACTGGAATTCCATCACCTCCACTAGCTTTGTTCATAGTGATGCTTCCTAAGGCCAACTTGACTTCACACTCCAGGATGTCTGGCTCTAGGTCAGTGATCACACCATCATGGTTATTTGGTCCATGAAGATCTTTTTTGTGTAGTTCTTCTGTGTATTCTTGCCACCTCTTCCTAATATTTTATGCTTCTGTTAGGTCCATATAATTTCTGTCCTTTACTATGCCCATCTTTGCATGAAATGTTCCCTTGTTATCTCTTATTTTCTTGAAGAGATCTCTAGTCTTTCCCATTCTATTGTTTTTTTCTATTTCTTTGCATTGATTGCTGAGGAAGGCTTTCTTATCTCTCCTTGCTATTCTTTGGAACTCTGCATTCAAATGGGTATATGTTTCCTTTTCTCCTTTGCCTTTAGCTTCTCTTCTTTTCACAGCTATTTGTAAGGGCTTCTCAGACAAACATTTTGCCTTTTTGCATTTCTTTTGCTTGGGGATGGTCTTGATCACTGCCTCTGGTACAAGGTCACAAAACTCTGTCCATAGTTCTCTGGCACTCTGTCAGATCTAATCCCTTGAATAATAATAATAGCTGGCAATTATTAAAAGCTTTTTATATGACAGATTCTATGCTGACTAGTTTACATATGTTCTTTTTCATTTAATCCTCACACAAAAATATTAGTTCCATGGAAGTGAGGAGGTTGGACTGATTATATCTTAACAATAATCTAGTCTTACATAGCAACAGTAGTATTTTTATATGAGGATTATTCTATGCTAACTAGTTTACCTATGCTATTTTTCATTTAATCCTCATAAAGGAATACTGTTGTTGCAATTAGTATTATTGCTATGTTAGACTAGATTATTGTTAAGATATATTCGCTCCATCTTCCTCACTTCCATAGGACTAATAAGCTACTTAGCATGCATGCACTGTGGAGAAGAGTATAGAGGTTCCTTAAAAAACTAAAAATAGAGCTACCATAAGACCCTGAAGACCTGGGAATATATCCAAAGAAAAAAATGATCTGAAAGGATACATGAACCCTAATGTTCATTGCAGTACTATTTAAAATAACAAAGACATGGAAACAACTTATATGTCCATCAACAGAGGAATGGATAAAGAAGAAGTGGTATGTGTATACAATGGAATATTACTAAGCCATTAAAAGGAATGAAATAAGGGCATTTGCAGCAACATGGATGAACCTAGAGATTATACTGAGTGAAATAAGTCATAAAAGGAGAAATATCATATGACATTCCTTACATGTGTAATCTAAAAATAAACGATACAAATGAACTTACAAAAGAGAAAGAGACTCACAAACTTAGAAAATGAACTTCTGGTTGCTAGGGGGAAGGAAGGAGGAAAGGATAATTAGGGAGTTTGGGATGGACATATACATACCGCTATATTTAAAATGGATAACCAAGGGCCTACTGTATAGCACAGGGAACTCTGCTTAATGTTATGTGGCAGCCTGGATGCGAGAGGAGTTTGAGAGAGAATGGATACATGTATATGTACGGCTGAGTCCCTTCACTGTTCACCTGAAACTATCATAACATTTTTAATTGGCTATACCCAATACAAAATAAAAAGTTTTAAAACAAAATTTAAAAAGTCATCCTTTAGTAAAAGAAAACTATTAACTATTAAAACATTGATCTGCAGAAACAACTTACCCCAAGGGAAGTTTCCCAACTGCCATTTAGATGAAACATGAACTCATTAACATAATATATGCATCTTCATAACTTGGCCACTGCTCACATCTTTATTCTCCCAGTCTGGCACCTTCCCTACTTGAGTCACACAAAATTATTAGTAGCTAGCTGGGCATGCTATACCACCTTCCTTTACACATACTGTTCTCTCAGCCTGTAAAGTTTTTCTCCTTATTCCCGAACTCCTCCAGTATCATTTTACTCTAACTTCTGCTGGCTGAGGCTGCTGCTCTTGTTCAGTGTTCTGTGCATGTCTATGCTCTCTCATAGTCATTTTAGTACTAAATTTAACTGAGTTCCTTGAAGGTCAGTAATATGCTTTCTGTTCATCACCATATTCCCACTGTCATAACCTGACACATAGTAGGCTCTAAAATGTTCACACAATTATTTTAGAAAGCTATAAACTATCCAGTTGCATTGGAGGAAACAGTGCATTGGTGAAGAATAGAAAAGGGAACTGGGGAGTAAGAGTTTGTCAGTCTTAATTCAACACTATCTAAACAGAAAAGTTCTTTGATTCCTGAGTCTTGATTCAAATATCCCTAACGTAGAGAAAAGCAATCCATCAGGCTGCCTTAGCTTGAGGTACATATTCCTTAAGAATATCTAACCCTCTTTGTCCAATTCTTTGCTAACTAAGCAACTTGTGCTAACTTGGTTTCCTGGGTGGAAATAATATTGGTGGCAGCAGGACAAGACGTGGGTGCAGGGAAATGCGAATAGTGAAAACAACGTCCTATTCTGGAGCCGAGCACACTATGGAAATAGGTTAGCAAGCATCTATTTCCAGAATTTAATCTGCTTTGAAAGAATGAACTAAAAATTTATTGTAAGATTTCCAAAGCACGGAACGAATCATGACCTATAAAAAGTCCACCAAGAGACTGTCCCCTCACCCCAGGAGGCCTGGCCTGAAACAACCAGCACATGTCTTTGGATATCTCTGTCCCTACAGTACTCTACAGTGGTAGCAACTGCTAGGGGAGAGAAAAGCTGGAAAAATCAGACTAGTGGGATAGCAAACCCAGATGCTATCTCCCTGTTGCTAATGGTAACAGGATTAGACTAGATGAGAACTGTAATTAGGCTCTTGGCTTTTATATCCGACATGTTTACAGCCATCATGCTATTCTGGGGCTCTTACATAACATTTATATCTGATGCTATAATAGGCATTTTTGTGATTCTACTTTCTTCCTCTTCAATCTAAGTAGCTCCATCAGGCAAGCACTTCTTTCCTCATCCAAGTCAGGACCTGCAACATCCCACTCATACACGTATGCTCTGTAAATATCAATATTTTCACCTTAACTTATTAATGAACACAATTCCTTTCTCTTAACTCTATGCTTCTTAGTTATTTGGTTAATTTTTCTATTTATATACATCAGAGGTCAGTAGCCATATGCCAAATCTGCCCCACAGTCCTACTTTCGTATGAACTAAAAATGGTTTTTACATTTCTGAAGTGTTATAAAACTACAAACAAACACAAACAAAGGGCAATATTCAACAAAGTCTCTTAGTGAGCCACAGATGCTAAAATATTTGCTATCGGGCCAGTTACAGAAAATGTTTACCAATATTTGCTCTTCATCAGTGCTGTCCATTACAGGTCATAAGTCACTAAACATAACAAAGGCTCATTTATCAAGCATCTAATAATGATTGGTGTTGGGGAGAGGGAACTTCCCCCTCTACCCATCTTGAGTTCTTGTGGCTGGAATAACAAGAAAATTGACATAGATAAACAGGGGGAAAACAAATTTAACTGTGTGCACAAAGGCCTCACAGATGGCACTTAAAAAGTGGGCCAACAGGCAGTTTTTTATACTTTTTAAATAATAAATTTAAAAAATAATAATAAATTTGTGAGGAATTGGCAAGACAAGGTAACTTGGGTTTTGGGTACTTAGTGAAGAATTTAAACAGAGTTTGGGTTTAGGGTAGTAAATTAAAACAACAAAGTTCATTTATATAGGCTTCTTAGCCCCCAATTTCCTGTCTCTGGTGAAAAGTGGATCCTTCTATTAATACTCTAGATGCATGAAGAGCACCTTTCACCTGGGTGGTTTATTTCCCACTTTCAGGGAGACGGAGAAGGGTCAGAGTTTTCTTCTTGCACTGGCTATTTCTCAAGTAACTTACAGTTCAAAATAATAATTATGCCATTGTGGAATATTTGGGGGAGGCTTGTTCTGAGCCACAACATGATGATAAGAATGATTAATATTTATAGTACGTTTACCTTTTGCCAGAAACTATGCTAGGCATTTTACATAGATTATATCAGTTAACTTTCAGGAACACTCTTCGAGGACAGTATTATAATATCCTTATTTATAGATGTGCAAAGTTTAAATCACTTGCCCCTAAGCCACACCTATAGAAAGTTGCAAAGTCTGGATTTGATCCACACAGTCCAGTTAAAGAATCCAAGTTACAATACTTCCCAGAATCATAACACCTTAGATTCAACATACAATCCCCTTTATAATAATCTAACAAAGGATTATCTGCCTTCTGGTCATCCACAGTGAGGTGAAGTGTGCCAGCACGTTGGAAGTCTTGCACATTTTAAGATGAAACCTCAAGATACCTTGCATCCTTTAGTCTTGTTTCCTCTGGACCATAAGACTAAATTTATATCCTTTATTTAATGTCCTTTATTTCAGGATAGCTCACTCACATCTTTCCAAAGTTGTATTTCATCCCACACATCCTCCCAAAACTTTTCAAGCAATTTTCATTATTTTTTATTTAATGGAATTTCAAGACCTTCTCACAACCCAAGTCATATTCCTTGGTTAGGACTGCATCTTAGTGTATGTTGAGGCATACTGAGAACTGTAAAATACCAGTATCTCCACTGTTCTCTAGCTACCTGGATGGAGTCAACATTCACTAAACACACCATTCTCTTTCATGACTTAGACTTTTGTATATACTTTTTATCTCTATTTAAAAAAAAGTCTTTTCCCTTTCCATTGTAGATCAAACTTCTGATCACCTTTCAAGACAACTGTACCTGTGTTTTAACCAGACTCTTGTTAATTCCTCTTTAGTAAATGTGCCAAATGGCACTGTATTTATTAACTGTCTGTCTCACATACAAGTTTCAGTCTTGTTAAGAGAAAAGACTGTCTTATTAATTTTTGTATGAATAAATACACTTATGAATCAAGAATAGATACTACCACAAACTTGGTTGTAAGATAATATGGTCTGAGGATTTAATATATAACAAGACAACAATAGTTGATAACACTATATTGTATAATTAAAGTTTGCCAAGAAATAAGAACCTAAATATTCTCTCTGGGAAAAAAAGAATAACAAACCTATAAGGTGTTCATTAGCTCTTTCACAAAACATATATACACATGATGTACACTTTAAATGTCTTAAAATCTTATTGTCAATTATACTTCAAAAAAGAGTAAAGAAAGCGATTCATTCTTATATGATATTATACATGTTTCAATGCCATTCTCCCAAATCATCCCACCCCCACCCTCTCCCACAGAGTCCAAAAGACAGTTCTATACATCTATGTCTCTTTTGCTGTCTCGCATACAGGGTTATAGTTACCCTCTTTCTAAATTCCATATATATACATTAGTATACTGTATTGGTGTTTTTCTTTCTGGATTACTTCACTCTGTATAATAGGCTCCAGTTTCATCCACCTCATTAGAACTGATTCAAATGTATTCTTTTTAATGGCTGAGTAATACTCCATTGTGTATATGTACCATAGCTTTCTTATCCATTCATCTGCTGATGGACATCTAGGTTGCTTCCATGTCCTGGCTATTATAAACAGTGCTGTGATGAACATTGAGGTACATGTGTCTCTTTCAATTCTGGTTTCCTCAGTGTGTATGCCCAGCAGTGGGATTGCTGGGTCATAAGGCAGTTCTATTTCCAGTTTTTTAAGGAATCTCCACACTGTTCTCCATAGTGGCTGGAATAGTTTGCATTCCCACCAACAGTGTAAGAGGGTTCCCTTTTCTCCACACCCTCTCCAGCATTTATTGCTTATACATGTACAATATCATATAAGAAACGAATCACCAGTCCAGGTTTTATGCAGGATACAGGATGCTTGGGGCTGGTGCATGACCCAGAGGGTTGGTACAGGGAGGGAGGTGGGAAGGCGGTTCAGGATGGGAACACATGTACACCCGTGGCAGATTCATGTTGATGTATGGCAAAACCAATACAATACTGTAAAGTAATTAGCCTCCAATTAAAATAAATAAATTTAAATTAAAAAAAAAGAATGCATATTAACTTCTGCATCTATAGTCTGTCCATGTTATTGAGGCAGCCAATGTCAAACCTACATAAGGAAACCCTAAAATTGAGATATCTACTGGATTTGTAAAACCAGTAATTATAATTTATAAAATTATCATAGTTGACATTCTTTGAGGTGTTGTAAATATTCAATTAGATACAGGTCATTATTTTAAGATATGATTTACTCATGTTGACACAGGAAAGAATTCCAAATTCCTAAGTTTCCATATCCTAAAGTTGCAGTTTCAGTCTGGTAAACAAGAATTCAAACTATTTGAAAAAAACCCATCCACTTATTAAAAATATGTTTTTACCCACTTAGGAGCTTTAAATATTTTAGAGTCAAAAAGAAAAAAAATCACTCAAGATACATCAACCCTCTAGAATTTCTTTGCCTATGAAGCCTGATACCCACCTCATTTTGTTTTCATAGAGCAAGCAGCCTTTACCATTAAATTGATAAATGTAACTTAGAAAGAAAAACACTGGGAAAATGTTGAGATATGATTAATCTTCAAAAATGCCCTCAAATCCTTTAAGATCTCATGCTCTACCAACTGAGCTAGTCAGGCTACCCTCTAATACTTTAAGATTGACACTCTTTAAGAACTGTGAGTTTGCCAGTCATACTAAAATCCTTTTGAACACACAGCCATATCACAATTTCCAGCTTCCCTGGCATGTCGACATGGCCATATGACTTAGTTCTGGCTTGTGAAATGGGGGTGGGAATTATGCACATCGTGTGCATGCATGCTACATCGCTTCAGTCATGTCTGACTCTTTGAGACCCTATGGACTGTAGCCCTCCAGGCTCTTCTGTCCACGGGATTCTCCAGGCCAAAATACTGGAGTGGGCTGCCATGCCCTCCTCTGGGGGGATCTAACTGATCCAGGGATGAAACCTGCATCCCTTAAGTCTTGTATTGTCAGGCAGGTTCTTTACCATTAGCACCACCTGGGAAGCCCCACGTCATCTAGACCTGGCCAATAGTAACTTTTTGCAAGTGACTCCCTTCTTTATTTACCCTTTTGCTGGCTAGAATGGAAATTATCCAGCAGATGACCATAAGAGTCTCCCCCAACTTCCTGCTGAAGATGGCAAATGGTGGAATGACATGATGAAAGAAGACTAAATTCTTCAGTTAATTCTGGAGTGAAAATGACCTAACTATGTACATCTCCATTAGTCTTTGATGCAAAAAAGAAATAAATGCTTATAATGTATAGCCCCTGAGATTCCGGAGTTTATCTGTTACAGCAGCTAGTGTTAACTAATGCAAGGACAGAACAGCTTGTAGAATTTCCCAGCAAAGATCTCTATACTTCTTTATGAACATTTAAATAGAATTAGAGATTGAAATTGAAGAAGGCAAAGGCACCCCACTCCAGTACTCTTGCCTGGAAAATCCCATGGATGGAGGAGCCTGGTAGGCTGCAGCCCATGGGGTCGCTTCGCTTTCACTTTTCACTTTCATGCAATGGAGAAGGAAATGGCAACCCACTCCATTGCTCTTGCCTGGAAGGCAGAGCCTGGTGGGCTGCCGTCTATGGGGTTGCACCGAGTCGGACACGACTGAAGTGACTTAGCAGCAGTAGCAGCAGCAGAGATTGAAATAATAGTCTATATCAAATAGTCAAGATGTTTATAGTGTTTTTCATGCAAGAGCATCCCAATAAGGTTACTACCTGAAGTATAAAATAATCTTTAATCTTTAGCATTTAAATGTGAATGATTCTATTGACTCATCATTCCAAATTGCAGCATCCTTGAAACTAAAAGAATTTACTTCTTGGTTGGTATTTGTTGATACAGGCCTACTGATGTGTCTTTTAATATTCAGCAGCTGAAAAATCTTAAGCAATAACTACAATCCTACTGAGATAATACCTTTCTCCAAATACATGACCTCAATTGTAAAACTCACTGGGTCTATCCAAAGTAATTTAAAAACCAATCTGATCTATAACAAGAAGTCAACAAAATTCCTGAAAAACTTAAATAGTACAATCAACTCCCTCTGGGTTAAACATTTCAATAGCAAAAGTTGTGTATAAGGAGGAGCTGCATAGAAAACTTACGAAATGGTCCAAAGTGGGGAAAGAAACCTAAAGAAGAACAGAGTTGCTTCTGTATTTTAGTGGCTTGATATTATTATCATTCCTTCATTCAAGAAACATTTATTGAGAACATGCAATGTGCCAGGCTCTGTGATAAGCAATATGATGAACATAAAATCAGCTCCTAATTTCCAGGATATATAAAAGATAAAAACATAAGAATTTTTTTTATTTAGTTCTAAAGTCCAAAATATTTTTTAAAAAGTCTAAAATATTTGTGCATGATTTCATAGAAAAATGAAGCCAACTCCAATCTCACTGATAATAAAGCAACTTTTGATACCAATAAAATATTGTAAAGTAATTAGCCTCTAATTAAAATAAATAAAATTTTAAAAAAAAGAAAATGTCAATATATGTGGATAGGATTAGATGTTACATGGAGGAGAGAATAATATACCACCTAGGAAAAGACCCAACAATACAAGAAGAGAATAAATATTTGTAAGGGAAATGATATATATCTTAATTTTGCCAAATTTCAGATGATAGTATGTCTTATGTCAGCTCCTCTAGAAAGCAGAACTTGAGAGCTGTTAAAGGACTGATACTTTCTTTAGAAGATAAAAGCCCTTTAATTTAGGGGGAGCAGTGAGAGAAAACGGGAAGGGAAAGCAAGGAAATATGCAAGGCAGTGCAGTGTAATGCATGATTACTCTAGCTTCATGAAGAGCCCTAAGTAGGTCCCACACCACAGGGTATTACTTTGGAAGATTTGCAAAAAGAAATCATACCACAATGTCGTTCGCTGAGTTGTGGCTATTTAGTTGCTAAGTCATTCCGACTCTTTGCAGTCCCATGGACTGCAACACGCCAGGCTTCCCTGTCATTCACTATGTCTCTGAGTTTGCTCAAACTTAAGTCCATCGAGTCAATGATGCAATCTCATCCTCTGATGTCCCCTTCTTCTCCTGCCCTCAGTCTTTGCCAGCGTCAGGGTTTTTTCCAGTGAGTCAGCTCTTTGCATCATCAGGTGGCCAAAGTATTAGAACTTCAGCTTCAGCATCAGTCCTTTCAATAAACATTCAGGGTTGGTTTCCTTTACGATTGAGTTGTTTCATCTCCTTGCTGTTAAGGGGACTCTCAAGAGGCTTCTCCAGCACCACAGTTTGAAAACATGTTAATATCTGTCTGATAATTCACCTCTATCTCCCATCTCACTTTCCCACAGAGCTAATTCCTCCATAGTTCTGTGTCATATCATCCAGTTCCCAGTGGCTGCTTCAGAAGCCAGAGCCCAAACTCTCTCTGGGCCATTCCATCTAAGCCTGGGAAGTCAAAAGTGAGTCAGGACACATAGGATTGGCAAGAAAGACTTACAGGAATATAAGCCTGGAGGTCCAGTCTTCTAGGGTTGTTGTGAGGATGTGAAGCTATGTATAGAGTGTCTGTCATAATAAGCATGCAAAAAATGCTAAGAGCTCCAACCTGGGAAAGACATTCCGGGGAGTAGGAGTAATATCGCTGGCAGAAGAACAGTTTTCTGGGAGGATCGTCACTGAGCTTCCAACTTCTCCAAGTACTCGCCACTATACATCAGAGTCCCACAGTAACACTGCGATTCTGTCAGTGTCGCTAGCTTCTCCTGTCAGCATGTGCCAAGTCTTTCCCCATTCAACTCTGTCTTACCATTCTGTTCTTTTTTTTTTTTTTTTCTGATCACTTATACTTTATTAAAATTTAAAACTTCTCTCTTGAAACTGTTAAGGGACTGAGAAGACAAGCCACAAATTGGAGGAAGATATCTGGAAAACATGTATCTGATAAAACAAAAAAAAAATTACTTGAAACCAAAATATACCCCAAAAAGTCTTAAAACCCAACCACAGAAAAATAGACAACTCAAACAAAAAATTGGGGTAATAATTGAACATCTTCCCCAAAATATATATGGACAGTAAATAAGCATACGAAAAGCTGTCCAATATTGTATGCCATTATTACCACCCTGTTCTGTCTCACTGATTCTTTAATCAGTTTGGTAAACAACCATTCCAGCTGCGATGACTCCCGAGGTACAATCACTTGTGAGACAGCCTCATAAAAAGCTCAGCTCTGCTGAACATTTGGAATGGGGTTGGCAGGAGGGCTCAGCAGTGGCCTGACCCCAGAGTCTTAACAACCTGGGCTAAGATTACTCTGCAACAAACCACTTCCTATTCCTGGATTGCTCTACACTGATAGAGGCACAGTGCCATGCATCAGGCTACAGCAAAGGAGATGTCAGCATCTCAACTCAAGACAGGGCTGGAATACCTCTTAAGGCAGTCCTGTGGCTCTTCAAATCAAAATTATCCACCTGAGCTGCTTACTCCATCGCTGTCTTATTAGTGTGTCAATTCTCCAGGACTCGAGGCACAGAAGGATGAGGCCACTTTGTTTCCTATTTCCTCCAAAAGACCATGCAAGACATTTGGAAACTGCCTCTCCACCTTCCACAATCAGAAGAGTAGAACAACATTCAGAAAAACACAGGGACTAATAAAATGTTCACCGGTCACACTGCGGAAGGCTCTCTTGCTTCTCTTCAGCTCACACCCCACCTGACTTCTCTGTCAGTTCCCAGCTATGTCCTTTTTCACTCAGGAGATGGTTTTGACCCCAATTCAAATGAGGAAAAACTTTAAAGGATCAAATTACTGCTCAGCACTTATTACCTAGGCTTGAGCTTTAAACAAGTTTAACAGAAAAGGGTACATTTTTTTTGATCTGTGAATCCAGTCAGATATATCTACAACATAAACTATTATTATGCAACAGATAACTGTTTCTAAAGTGGTATACTCAATTTCACTAGTTCATTTAATATTACTTCTATTTATAAATAGTCCTTCATTAACTAGAAGGATTGAGTTCTGTATCTAAGTATTAATTTTAGCATCCTGATGTTCAGTTCTTTGGGCCTTTGGTTGGCCAGAGTTCTAAGAATTATATTTCAAAATATCTGGTACTGTTTTCCACTGGGTAGGAGGAATGTTGGCATTGAGACACTATCTTGAAACCTCAAAGTGGCAAAATAATGGGCCAGGAGGAGTGTACAGGTAGCAAGAAAGAGGAGGAATGAGTGTGTATTACAGATGATGCAACAGAATATGAACCAAAAAAACCTTTCTTTTTCCTGTGCCTATTTCCTGTTCAGCCAATGCCTGAGAAGTACAAAGGTTAAAGGGGATGCAGATAGGGACTTGAGCAGGGCAGCCAGAATGAACTCAGTTCTATCTACACAGAAGGCCTTCCCATTACATTTATGGGAAACTCTGCTTTGCCAGGGGGGGGGGGGGGGGTGGGAAACAAGACAAAACACAACTGAGTTTTCATTTCTTCAGTACCATTTTAATGAACTGAGTTGAACTATTCAAGACACAGGGGATAAAATGATAAAATAATGGCCCTTACCTTCCTGGAATTTACAATCTTGTGGGAGAAACAAAAATAATCAAATATATAAATAAATGAAAACTACAGTAAGTGCAATGTAGAAAAGGTAAAATACAGCACCACTGAGGGACATGACCATTTGTGGGTTATTAGGAAAGGCCTCCCTGCTCCCGGGTGAGAGCTAAAGAATGAATAACAATTTTCAAGGTGAAAGATGGCAGATGGGCAGAATGAAGACAGTGGAATTATATTCCAGGCAAGGGAAAGGGAAGCAACACGGTTCCGTTGAAGATCTGAATGAGTGCCAGTGGCCTAAGAGTGAGAGGAGAGAATGTGATAAAGCTGTAGGAGGAGCCACACATCTTGACGTTTACTGGAAAAGAATCCAAAACCACTCAAGTGTTTAGTATTACTCCTTTACTCTAAATAAAAATGACTGAGAAACCAGCACTCCACCTTCTCCATCTGTGAATACAAAGAACTGAAAAGAATCAACATCCATAGAACCTCTAAAATAAACCACAGGAGCCCCAAATTGGGAAGTAGAAGGGATCACAGCTCTGAAAGAAGCTTGATGATATGGTTCTGTGCCTGCAAAATATTTGTTTCTCCATTATGTAGTAGACCCTAAGCTAGAAGAAAATGAAAGGAGAATTCAAGGATCTTCTCTCAAGAATCTCATGGCTTGGTGGTAAATGTAAGTTCCTATCTGAAGAAAATACTGTGACTGCTAAGTAGGTACTAGATGCAATGAGAATATGGTCTCTTTCCCTTCCTCTTTTTCCTTCCTAAAGGAGAAGAACTACACATTTAGGAAGTTCTCATGCACTTGCCAATATTTCTAGGGACTCAATAAAGAATGAAGTTAATAAACAGCAATGGAAGCATAATTTAATTTGAGTGGATTATCAATAACCTGCAGTTTTATAAAATATATAGTTTTAAGGTCAGCTGTATATGAAATAAACCGGCTTATTGGCATCCCTAAATGATCACTGAATCAGAGAACTAATTCTTCCCATGGTCAATGGAATCCTGGTAGACAGAAAGGCTAATGCAGCTTTTCAGGACAGCCAAATCAATCCCCCAAAATTATGGTTTGAGAACTGGAGGCTCTGGCTCAATATTAGTCAAGTGCTTAAAAAACATAATCAAGTACCAGAAGCCCAGCAGACTTGTGATATAAATAGTCCACAATGCTAATGAGTAGGAAGAGGATGGAAGTCCATTTTTTAATATACTGGGAAAGCAGCACAGAAAAGAAATCAGGCAGCTTTACCTTGGCAAAGTTCTCATCTTTCAATATCTCTGAACTGATAAAATATTTCCTGAAAGACTCTAGCTTATACTTGGTTGACATACAAGGAGAAAGAAAAGATAAATATAAAATCAACTGGAGTAGAAAAGAATAGAGAAGGAAAAATTTTGGCAGAAAGCAAACAGAAGAAAATTTTCTAAGAAAAATAACTTCATGATTCCAAAAGTAAAGGTAGACCACAAGAAAACATGAAAGTTGGATTGGTTGGGGCATCTTTACCTTCTATCTCCTCCCCTCCCCACTCCTGGTGCACCACCCCTTCTGGCCACCCTCTAAACACTTTTGCCAACTAGGGCACCCTGTTGGGGTTAAGAATCCATGGCTGGGCACTTCCCTGGTGGTCCAGTGGCTTGTACTCCACGCTCCCAATGCAAGGGTCCCAAGTGCGATCCCTGGTCAGGGAACTAGAGCCCACGTGCCACAACTAAGATCCAACGCAGCCAAACAAATACAAATAAACATTTTTAAAACTCCATGTCAATTGTAGATTAAAGATACTAAAGTTTATCACATCATGCAAATGATTTACATGATCATTTACCACTGTTTATTTTTCCCACAAATAAAGCCATCATTAACAAAAGCAACACAAGTTAATCTCCACTATTCTGCTGATGACAGCAAGTTATTTCAAACAAGAAACACTCAAATGACTAATTACATTTTGATTTTTAAATAAAAAATGGTATTTTTCTAATGACTCTAACTTAATGATCTGTTTCTTTTTATACACCCCTACTTCAGGATAATGCACAGCTAGGCAATTCCTTTAAGCCCAAAATAAAACCATGTAATATGTTATTTCTTAGTCCCAAACCACAAAGGCTTATAACCTTAAAAAGTAATGGAAAAAATTCAAGAATGTTTTAAAATCTTTCCTTTTTCCAAAACTAAGTTGAAAAACACCAATGTCCCTTCCAAATCCATCCGAAACTATTAATACTGAAGTTTACCAATAGTGAACTTGGAGCATATTCATATGGGCCATTAACTTTATGAAATGTTATAATAAGTACTTCCTTCATTGTGATTTTCTTCACTGCTTTCAATGTGTGGTGCTTAGTCACGCAGTCATGTCCAACTCTTGCAACCCCATGGATTGCAGCCTGCCAAGCTCCTCTGTCCACAGGAATTCTCCAGGTAAGAATACTGAAGTGGGTTGCCATGCCCTCCTCTGCTTTAAATAGTACAAATATTGATTCTGTAATTCTGGGACCTCGTTTTATCAATGTTTATTAGGGCAACATAACACAATCTATTTAAATACTGTCATCTGTATTTTAGAGAAAAGCCTCTCAAGGTGAAGTTTCAGTGATTTGTGTGAATTATGAAGTTTGTGTTGTAAGGAGCTATCACCTGTAAAGCTCTGTAGAGAAGAGAAATGGAACACAGTAGTTTAGACATTTTTAAGGAAGAAGCAACCAAAGAGTTCTGATAAGAGAGTTCACAGAGGCACCATTCATGGAGAAAGTCTAGTTTGCATTCAAGAGCACAAATAGCATACCCAGGACAGTTTTTTTTTAATATAAATTTATTTATTTTAATTGAAGGTTAATTACTTTACAATATTGTATTGGGTTTGCCACACATCAACATGAATCCACCACAGGTGTACACGTGTTCCCCATCCTGAACCCCCTTCCCTCCTCCCTCCCCATACCATCCCTCTGAGTTGTCCCAGTGCACCAGCCCCAAGCAGCCTGTATCATGCATCAAACCTGGACTGGCAATTCGTTTCATATATGATATTATATATGTTTCAATGCCATTCTCCCAAACCATCCCACCCTCACCCTCTCCCACAGAGTCCAAAAGACAGTTCTATACATCTATGTCTCTTTTGCTGTCTCGCATACAGGGTTATCGTTACCATCTTTCTAAATTCCATATATATGTGTTAGTATACTGTATTGGTGGTTTTCTTTCTGGCTTACTTCACTATGTATAATAGGCTCCAGTTTCATCCACCTCATTAGAACTGATTCAAATGTATTCTTTTTAATGGCTGAGTAATACTCCATTGTGTATATGTACCACTGCTTTCTTATCCATTCATCTGCTGATGGGCATCTAGGTTGCTTCCATGTCCTGGCTATTATAAACAGTGCTGCGATGAACAGTGGGGTACATGTGTCTCTTTCCCTTCTGGTTTCTTCAGTGTGTATGCCCAGCAGTAGGATTGCTGGGTCATAAGGCAGTTCTATTTCCAGTTTTTTAGGAATCTCCACACTGTTCTCCATAGTGGCTGTACTAGTTTGCATTCCCACCAACAGTGTAAGAGGGTTCCCTTTTCTCCACACCCTCTCCAGCATTTATTGCTTGTAGACTTTTGGATCGCAGCCATTCTGACTGGCGTGAAATGGTACCTCATAGTGGTTTTGATTTGCATTTCTCTGATAATGAGTGACGTTGAGCATCTTTTCATGTGTTTGTTAGCCATCTGTATGTCTTCTTTGGAGAAATGTCTATTTAGTTCTTTGGCCCATTTTTTGATTGGGTCACTTATTTTTCTGGAATTGAGCTGTAGGGGTTGCTTCTATATTTTTGAGATTAGTTTGTCAGTTGCTTCATTTGCTATTATTTTCTCCCATTCTGAAGGCTGTCTTTTCACCTTGCTTATAGTTTCCTTTGTTGTGCAGAAGCTTTTAAGTTTAAGTAGTACAGTTTTAAAACACTAGGTGTCTGAGGACTTCAACTAGAGCTTGAAATCTGGAGAGTCTACAATCATTAATTTTGTTCATTTATAATTAGTGGTGATTTAAATCATTCCTAAGTCAAAATTTACAGCTTTACAATATTAGTTGTTGGGGAGGGGGGTAAAAAACATAGTTTCGGGGTAGTCAATCATAGTTCATTCCATGGGGAAAGCCCAGGGCACTGATGTAGGTAGCAGTTCTTAGACAATGTTCTGAGAGCTTCTCATATATTTTACAGCTGCCTGAACAATGAAGCCATTTACTACCAGCCCAGGCCACCTTACAGAATGACTCCTCAACATCGGCCCACAGACACCTTATCATATACTGTGACCAAAACATCTGGGAAAGAATCAAAAGAATGAAGACATATAGGATCATAAGCACCACTTAGGAAAAGTAAAGTCCTTAGATTGTTTATAGTCCAGCTGCCAAAATTTATAGGTAACAAATCTGAAGCTCAGAGAAATTAGACACTTGCCTAAATTTTAAGAATTTATAAATATCAGAGGTAAGCCAAGACTTCAGATTCTTCCTACTCTTGATTCAGCGTTTGTTCTTCCATTTGACGCAGCCTCTCAATAAAAAAATATATTTATTCATTCAACAGTAGTTGGTTGAGAAGCACAGAGATTATAGGAGTGAATGACAAAAAAGACAGATGTAGTCCCTACTCTAATGGAAAAGTGTGTCAGTCACTCAGTTGTGTCTGACTCTTTGTGACCACATGGACTGTAGTTCACCAGGCTCCTCTGTCCTTAGGATTCTCCAGGCAAGAATACTGGAGTGGGTTGCCATTCCCTTCTCCTGGGGAGCTTCCTGACCCAGGGATCGAACCTAGGTCTCCCACATTGCAGGTTGATTCTTTACCATCTGAGCCACCAGCGATACCAGATACCTAAGTGCCTACATTCTAATGGAGCTTACATTCATATATGAGGGCAAAAAAATGTAAGAATTATATAAAATAAATTAATATATGATATGTGTCCAGTGGTGATAAGTGCTCTGGAAAAAATAAAATAGGGTAAAAGGATTAGGAATTTAAAAAATACTATTTTATATCAAGTGGTCAGTAATGAGGTGAAATCTGGGCAGACATGTGAAGAAAGAAATGGAGGCAAGTCATGTAATTATCCAGAGGTAAAGTATTTCAGGAAAAGAGATGAGAAAGTGAAAACACGTTAGGAAAAGAATGTTTTATTGCATGTTCAAGAGTCATCAAAAAAGCCAGAGAGGCTACAGAGTGTTTTCAAGTCTAAAAAACTGGAATAATTGAGTCACTATTTATTAAAATGGAGATGACAGTGGGAGAAGCGGGTTTGGACCAGAGCATGAAGGATGCAATATTGGACATGGTAAATTTCAGATGTATCATACTGGACTTCCATCAATAGCTATAGAAAACCTTTCTCTTTCTCTCCTCTTGTCCCTTTCTCTCTCTCTCACCTCCAGGGCTTTGACCTAATGTTAGCATCGACTCTCTTCCCACCATAACCATCATTAACACTCTCCTAAAATACAGCCAGCTGAAAAATTAGCGCCAAAGAATCCCTTTCCTAACTAGGTAAAATAGGGTAACATCTTGTGCTTCCCTTCAGAGTATTTGTGGCACATATAATTATTTGTCCAACTTCTAACTCTCTGCCTGTTAGACTGTAAGCTCCATGAGGACAGCTTTATAGTCCTGTCATCATTACACCCTTAACTCTTACTACACAGTGGGCATTCAGTAGGTATGCATGAGTTGAATTTAATACCTACTTTATCTTCAATATTTTTATGCAAAATTAAGGAAAGAATGAAATCATCTGATTGTTGATGCATTATAATTTTTAAAACTCCAAAATCTAGATTTTTTTTTAAGTTTTAACAATTTCTAATAACTTTAAAAGTGCTGACTATAGGAAAAAAGTACAAAAGGAACTTAGAAGTTTGCTGTATTTCTGAATAATGCAGGACACAGAGAAATTATTTGTAAGGGACTGATGGTGTACCTGAAGAAGGAAGAAAAAAGAGAAGTAAAATGTTTTCATTTGTCATATTCTACTCAAATCCTTACACACAAACCCCTATTTCCACCAGGTGGTTTCCAGCAACGTAGAAGCACTGCTCTTTCCATGTATACTAGTATTACTACACCTAAAATAAATCACTGACAGGTAAGATGACAAAACACGTGTTTTCTATATAAGACATGGTGCCTGTCTGCATTCAGCTTACAAGCTAGTATGTCTGAAAGATTTAGAATGAACACAAAAATAAACCCATAAAATTGGCAACTCACTCTACCTTTTCCAAGCTTGTAGGTTCTGTTTTATGAAGATATGAACCTAAATTTTATGTATATTGCCACAGTCTACAGACAGGTAGCAATGGTTTCTACCAGGAAGCCATAAGCTCTTTTCCTAACAACACTAATATCTCCAAATACGCTAATAGATTTCTCATTAAAAGAGCCTGCTGCTGCTAAGTCACTTCAGTCGTGTCCGACTCTGTGCGACCCCACAGACGGCAATAAATAAATAAATAAGGCATATAAATACTTAATATATATTTCTCTTGGAGAATAAAGATGCATATTCACTTCTAAAGACTTTGAAGACAATAAAACCTTTTAACTGTACTGAACCCACTGTTGCACAGAAAATGGATTCATTGTTCATAATTAACAATGAATCCATTTTCACACAAATCAGCTATTAAAATCTCATATGACACCCCTGTGCATCTATAGGCTTTAAGAAATGCTGGCTTCAACTATAGTCATGATTTGGATAGTTTGACATACAAACTTTTATTTCCATCCTTTATTAAAATAAAGAAACAAATGAAAGGCAAAAATATAGCTATTCATTGAATCAACTGAAAAAATCTTGAAGAGTTGAATAAGAGAGGAAGTCCTAAAGGCTAGGACACTGAAGTGAATAAGACATACTAGCCTGAACTATTATTATTAATAGTTTAATTTATCCTGAATTTTATTTCCAAGCACAATTAAAATACATCTATATCACCCTTGGAGATATTCTGACTTTGATCTGGTATGTACCCTTCTGGATAATTATTTTCAAATTTAGTGTTCATTATAGTTACCAGGAATGCTCATTCAAAATGCAATTTCCTGCGATTCACACCAAAGTTACTGAATGACAATTCATCAGTGTAAGATTCAAGATTTTGCATTTTTAGCAAACAGCCTAAGTGTCCACCAACAGATGAATGGATAAAGATGTAGTATATATACATATAATGAACTACCACTCACCCATGAAGACTAATGAAAGTTTGCCATCTGCACCCACACATTAGTGAATATTACAAAAAGAAACAGATTCACAGACATAGAGAACAGACTAGTAATGATCAGTAGAGAAAAGGAAGTGGGGAGGGGTATTTAGGGGTGGGGTTAAGAGTACCAACTATTATACATAAAATAAGCTATAAGAATATATTGTACAAACAGGGAATGTAGCCAATCTTTTATAACTACAAATGAAGTATACCATTGTGGATCACAATAAACTGTGGAAAATTCTGAAAGAGATGGGAATACCAGACCACCTGACCTGCCTCTTGAGAAATTTGTATGCAGGTCAGGAAGCAACAGTTAGAACTGGACATGGAACAACAGACTGGTTCCAAATAGAAAAAGGAGTAAGTCAAGGCTGTATATTGTCACCCTGATTATTTAACTTATATGCAGAGTACATCATGAGAAATGCTGGGCTGGAAGAAGCACAAGCTGGAGTCAAGATTGCCGGGAGAAATATCAGTAACCTCAGATATGCAGATGACACCACCCTTATGTCAGAAAGTGAAGAGGAACTCAAAAGCCTCTTGATGAAAGTGAGAGAGGAGAGTGAAAAGGCTGGCTTAAAGCTCAACATTCAGAAAACGAAGATCATGGCATCTGGTCCCATCACTTCATGGCAAATAGATGGGGAAAGAGTGGAAACAGTGTCAGACTTTATTTTTGGGGGCTCCAAAATCACTGCAGATGGTGACTGCAGCCATGAAATTAAAAGACGCTTACGCCTTGGAAGAAAAGTTATGACCAACCTAGATAGCATATTCAAAAGCAGAGACATTATTTTGCCAACTAAGGTCCATCTAGTCAAGGCTATGGTTTTTCCAGTGGTCATGTATGGATGTGAGAGTTGGACTGCGAAGAAGGCTGAGCGCCGAAGAATTGATGCTTTTGAACTGTGGTGTTGGAGAAGACTCTTGAGAGTCCCTTGGACTGCAAGGAGATCCAACCAGTCCATTCTGAAGGAGATCAGCCCTGGGATTTCTTTGGAAGGAATGATGCTAAAGCTGAAACTCCAGTACTTTGGCCACCTCATGTGAAGAGTTGACTCATTGGAAAAGACTCTGATGCTGGGAGGGATTGGGGGCAGGAGGAGAAGGGGACGACAGAGGATGAGATGGCTAGATGGCACCACTGATTCGATGGATGTGAGTCTGAGTGAACTCTGGGAGTTGGTGATGGACAGGGAGACCTGGCGTGCTGCAATTCATGGGGTTGCAAAGAGTCGGACACGACTGAGCAACTGAACTGAATGGAACAGATATCATACATGTGTAACTTACATAATATTATACATCAATCATACTTCAAATTTTTAAGACTAGAAACACCCTAGATGATTCAGAAAATTCTGTCTCTAGAACCTTAATCTCTTTGGGTCAAAACCATTATTTCAGGTGCTTTCAGATAACAGGAGTTTTCTCCTATCATAACTCCAGATTGTCTAAATCCATCTGCTTATGCTGATTAAGCTCAATAAAGGAGAAAGTCTAGATTAGCCATTCCAGATGTTTTACACTAAGAAGATAATATTTCCTCTAATATATTGGCTTCTTACTCCATACACCCAAAACAAAAGAGAAAAAGTACCACTCTGATACTCTCTTTTAAATTATTGGCAAGAAACTAAAGGTCCTTTTTTGCCATCAGAAAAGAGTATTTTTCTACTTTCAAAAGGAATTAAATTTCCCCTCCATATAGCATCCATTCATTCTCTATCTTTGATACTAATAGTTTAGGTTGCCTTTATGAACTAAATTTCCAATTAGTCTCTGTCAAAAATAACTGCTGGAACAGTATGAAATGTGTCCAAGCAGAACCTTCTATGCTTCCAATTTCACTACACTGCTTCATTCTGCTATTTTAACTCTATTATGTTAACTCTGAATACATTTTATTTCTTCTGTTTGACCCTTCTGTTTATCCTTTGATACACCCACCAGTGTGAGCATTTAGTATAAGGTGAAGTGACAATTGATCAATTGTGTCCAGTCTTTGTAACCCCATGGACTGTAGCCTGCCAGGCTCCTCTATCCATGGAATTCTCCAGGCAAGAATACTGGAGGAGGTTACCATTCCCTTTTCCAGGGGATCTTCCCAACCCAGGGATCCAACTCAGGTCTCCTGCATTTCAGGTAGATTACCATCTGAGCCACACACACTGATTAGCAGAATATGGAAAAACAAGTATTAGCAACAAAATGAACTAAATCATTCTGAAATAACTGAGAGAAATGGCTCTCAAGATTTGACTAAGAAACAAGTACAAATTATTTTCTAATTAATTTATCCAACAACACACTACTACTGGTAAGAATAATTCAAAGAGCACAAAATTGACAATGGCTGAACTTCAAAAGGTAAACATTAGACTGCAAAATATTTTTTTTTTTAGATCGCAAAATTTGAACTCAGTAAATTGTGCTTGTTAGAGACAGTGACCCCAAAGGAAAGCTCACAACTGAAGGTATAATCTCATTGGGGGAAAAATAATTAATTTGCAATCAAAGTGTCTTTGAAAAGATAAGGTAGAAAAGAATGATTTTGATGAGAAAGTTTCAGTAGATAAAAATTTGAATTAAAAAAATTAAAAGTTATTTAACTTAAATATAGGACAGATTGACTAAGATACCTTTTCCAAGAAAAGTTTTCAGTGTTGATTTAATTCTGACCAAAAAAAAACTTATAAATTACAATAAAGTCAACATTATCTTTAGAGTTAAAGTGGGGAAGTCAAATACTTACTGGGTTAAAATGTCAGGGTAAAAGCATCTTACATCTATACACTGAACACTGCAATGAGTGTTTTCTAGAACAAACTGTCACAAGGTTTTAAAATAGAAACTTAAAATGATCTAATTGAGCATGTAGTTCCATATGGCAGAATGAGTGCATTGACCTCTTCTTCCTTTAAAGACCTCTTGAAATGAGAGTGTGTGTGTGTATGTGTGGAGAAAGGGAAATTTATGTGTATAAGAAATGAAACTACATATATATATATGTATAAATGGATAAGGAATGAAACTATATATATACATACATACAGGGAGGGGAGAGAAAGAATTTTATATACATACATGGATAAAAAAAATGAAACGACAACAATAACACAAAATAAGAATGAGAAATGGGGTCTACATTTCCTTCATTGCTCTAAAACAAAAAGGAAACTTTCATACCATGCAGTAATTCAGATGAGAAGTCCAGAGAAATCTCTCAATTTAGAATAGAAGAAAATGCTGGATAGAATTCTTTTCATTTTCTTATGTTTGTAAGAGTGAAAAAAAAAAACCTCAGAGGGTAGAAATGAAGAGAAAACAAAAATCCAGAGAGGTAAACAAGCTCTGAAGCTGGTATTTATCACAGGGATAAACCTACCAATCCATGGTGGCCTAGGGCTTAGGTTTTTTACAGAAGATACACTTGGGCCACATACAAAGTGAAAAAGAAATATTGATCCCTGAAAACAAGACAGATTGGATTGAGACACTGGAACAAATACATGACCATCCAAAGGCAATGAAAAAAATTAAAAATAACTCATAAGGGGAAGGAGATGGTGAGAAACCTGTATCCTTTGGTCTTAAATCTTATGGATGGGGAAAAAATGAGGGGGAAAAAAACATGTCTTCCTGGAGAATTCCTAAATGCAAGCCTACACTCATACTGGTTTGGGGCCAGAATTTATGCTACCTATATAAACTCAAAACTAAAAATGTAGCTTAAAGTGGTCCCAGCATTGTAAAGCCCCAGGAACTTGCAAAGGGCCAACTCATTGGAAAAGACATAGATGTTGGGAAAGATGAAGGGCAAGAGGAGAAGGGGGTGACAGAGGATGAGATGGTTAGGTAACAACACCGACTTAATGGACATGAGTTTGAGGAAACTCCTGGAGACAGAGAAGGACAGGGAAGCCTGGCATGCAAAGAGTTGGACACAACTTAGAGACTGAACAACAAGAACTGTCAGAAGCAAACACTAAAACCTCTTTGCAAGAATGCACCAACAAACCAGGCCTCAAATAATCTCTCCAAGGAATATGAGCTGACAATTATTAAAAATCACTAAAAACCTATAAAAGCAAATTACCATAAGCAAGAGCCAGCAAAAACAACAAACTCCAAATAACTGTACAAATTCCACAAATATCAGAATTATTGTGTGTAAAATATAAAATAATTTAAAAAAATAAAAGAGGGGTAGAAAGCATAATGAAAAACGACAGCACTATCAAATATGACCAGACAGATTTCTCAAGGGAACCAAACAGAATACCCACAACTATTAAATATAATCATTAAAATTAAAAATAGAAGACTAAATGACAGGTTGGATATAGCTGCAGAAATAATGAGTAACAGACAATAGAACTGAAAAAATTAACTAGACTGAAACATAGAGTGATAAGTATTAGAATGTACAAAAGATATTAAGAGACAGAAAAATACATCAAATTGGAGTTCCTGACTCTATTCAATATTCTATAATAATTTATATGAGAGAGAAAAGAATCTTTAAAACAGGATGAATATATATATATATGTATAACTGAATTGTTTTGCTGTATACCTGTAACTAACACAATACTGTAAATCAACTATACTCCAATAAAATTTTTTAAATGAGATCAGAAACTAAAAAAAAAAAAATTGGACTTCCCAGAGAGGATAGCAAGAATAAAAGAGATACACTGTTTGAAGAAGTAATGGCAGAGAACGTTTCCTATAAATGCATCTTAAATGAAAATTATACTTGAGGGTCTATTCTAGGAGGAAAAAAAAAAAGAATACAAAAGGGAATATGACATAAGACACAAGAAATAGCAACTGCCAAGTATTACCAGAACAGAAAAGCAAAAGAAAAGATTAAAAGAATCTATCTCTCATAATAAAAGAGAATCCATTTGATCTTGACACTTATAATACATTTATGTATAATTCTTTGCTCTTCAGCCTTAGAGGATCCAAACAAGATGGTTTCCACAGTTGCTTTATTTCCTATCCAGTTCAATGTAGTTGGGTTATTCACTTGTAGTAAGTTAGGTTAACTTGTTAGGTATACCCCACTTTTAGAAAAGTTTCAGTTAGGCCACTTTACTTTTACCAAAGATCTTACATTAGTACCTGTTTTGTTTTGTTTTGTTTTTAATTTTATTTTATTTTTAAACTTTACATAATTGTATTAGTTTTGCCAAATATCAAAATGAATCCGCCACAGGTATACATGAAGGCTATCAGTCCTGGGTGTTCACTGGAAGGACTGATGCTAAAGCTGAAACTCCAATACTCTGGCCACCTGATGCGAAGAGCTGACTCATTTGAAAAGACCTTCTGATGCTAGGAAAGATTGAAGGCAGGAGGAGAAGGGGACGACTGAGGATGAGATGGTTGGATGGCAACACCGACTCAATGGACGTAAGTTTGGGTAAACTCCGCAAGTTGGTGATGGACATGGCGGCCTGGCGTGCTGCGATTCATGGGGTTGCAAAGAGTTGGACACGACTGAGTGAACTGAACTGAAAGAAATCTGAGGGTTTCCCAGGTGGCTTAGTGGTAAGGAATCTGCCTGCAGCGTGGGAGAACTGGGTTCGATCCCTGGATCAGGAAGATCCCCTGGAGAAGCAAATGGCAACCCACTCTGGTATTCTTTCCTGGGAAATCCCAGAGACAAGAGGAGCCTGGTGAGCTACAGTCCATGGGGTCTCAAAAGAGTCAGACACAACTTACCAACTACAACAACAACAAAAGAAATCTGAACAGGATTTTTGATTTTATGAAAAAGTTAATTGCCATAATAATGTAGGTCTTTCATAAAAGCAGTGTGAACTTTTGGAAAGTGGGGGACACTCTTTCCTTTTTGCCATTTTGGTTTATGAAAGTTTTCATAGGAATGCTCTATTTCCAAGAAAGGAGAAACCTATATTGTTGTTCAGTTGTTAAGTCATGTCTGACTCTTTGCAACCCCATGGACTGCAGCATCCCAGGCCTCCCTGTCCTTCACTATCTCACAAATGTTTTGAGGATAAGTGAGGGTATATGAAATATTACTATAGTTCTAAGAAAGCTACACAAAAAGATGAACTCAATGAAGCATATTATATCCCTATTACCATTCCTCACTTCTTTCCATCCCATTCCCATTCACCCTCTGTAAATGACAATCTCTTTCGTTTCTGACTTAGCCTATCTATATTTATTCTGCACATAGAGCAAATATCTGTGTGTTTTCTTGGATCTCCTTTGTTATATGAAGGATATAATATTGTTGTTGATATTTAGTTGCTAAGTTGTGTCCAATTCTTTGTGACCCCAAGGCCTATGACCAGGCTCCTGTGTCCATTGGATTTTCCAGGCAAGAATACTGCAGTGAGTTGCCATTTTTGACCTTTGGTTTGTTTGTTTTTTAACTAAACAGTGTGTCCTGAAAAATCATACTTTGTCAATTCATAGTTATCTTAATAATGTTTTAACAGAGTATTTCATGTGGAAGTACTATAACTAAGTTGTTAAGCACTGTCTTCTGTATGGATATTGTGTGTGCGTGCCAAGTCGCTTCAGTCATGTCCAACTCTGTGACACTATGGACTAGGCCACAAGACTCCTCTGTCCATGGGATCCTCCAGGCAAGAATATTAGAATGGATATTATAGTTGTTTCCAGTATTTTTCAGTGACAAACTATGCTGTAATGAATAACCTTCTGCACAAACAATTTTGATTTTTCAGAGGATAACTTTAAGATAGATTCCTACAAGGCAGATAGTTCAACTGAAATACAAATACAATATAATTGTGTTGGGTATTGACAAATTTCCCTCCAGAAAGGTGGTATCAATTTGCATTCTCACCAGCAATGTAGGAAAGTGCCCGTTTCTTCACAGTTTTGTTAACAAAACATGTTGTCATATTTTTTTCAATGTTTTCCAGTCATAGGGGAAAAAATATTATTTCGGTGTAAATTACCATTTCTTATCCCTTTTTTATGACTTTTCTGTTCATGTCTTTTTCCCATTTTTACTGGGTTTTACAGTCATTTGTTCCTTAATTTTTGAGAGTCCTTTATGTATGAAAAACATAACCTTTTGTCTATGGTACAGGTTGTGAATATTTTATCCCAGTATGTCAGATGGCTTTTAACTTTGTTTATTAGTTGTCATCATTTATTTTTATGTAGTCAAATTTATACACCTTCTTTTTATTGTTGATAGAATTTGAGTTAAAGTAGAAAGACTTTCCTAATATAAAATGAAAAAGAAATTTGTGTATATTTTAATTTTGTACTTATATGACTTCACATTTTATGTTTAGATACAAAATCATTAGAAATTAATGATTTTGTATGGTGTGAAATACAGATCTAATTTTGTCTTTTTCACAGGGCAGTGATCCATAGTGAAGGGGCTGTGATCCATGAAGTGTAAGTACCGCCATGTTAAAGTACTTGGGGCATAATGTTGCTTACCACCCTAAAGAAGAACACTCTACAACTGAACAGAATAGGAAGATACAACAGTTGTATCTCTCACTGTAACTTGAGAGAGCCTTCAAGAAGAAGAGGAAGTTCACATGTTTTTTAAGTACTGCTAGATGTCAAGTAGTACATATTTTTTCACATATTATTTATTTTAAATTTCACAACAATCTTATGAAGAAATTGAAGCTAGGAGTGTTTCCACTGAAGCTTCAAAGTGAAGTTTCATAACTATATGATTCCCAGGGTCATAAAGCTAGAAGAATGGAACCAAGATTCACACCAGGTCTGTGTGATAAATCCATGCCCGTTCCATCAGCCCATGTTTCATTGGTGTACAACTCTTATTCCCATAAAATATCTCAATTGGTCTAAGAAGCAGCAACTACTCCTCTTCCATCGCTCTTTCTGCTTACCTGAAATTCTTACCTCCACTGACCTGATGAAAAAATTAGAAGACAAAGCTATATAAAGAAGACCACAAAGATATGTTACCCTGTAGAGCAAGGACTGTTTCCCTACATGGTGTCTTCTCAACAACAAAAGTTATTTGATCACACATGATACACTATTGCTTTTAAAAATACCAGATTTGGTTTTTATGATTAGACAGATAAGAATTCATGAGGCTGCAGTAAGATATCAAAAACAGTAAGTTATATCACAGACAGAGCAAATAGGGGTGAGGCATCCATTCCTTAAGAGGCTAGAGGCAGAGAGTGAATGAGCCAGGCAGACAGCGGGGTAGGAAGTTACAGGAAAAGACAATGAAGCCAAGAGGACAGAGCCCAGGAAATATGGAAGCTCTGATCAAAGGGCAGAGAAGTAGGTGAGTAATCACAGAGGTGCCATGGAAGAAAATTATTTTCAATAAAATACAATCACACATAAAAAGGGATGTCAAACCACCATTGCTCATCTCAGATTTAAAAAAATTTCAAAGAAACAACATAAATATGCATGTACATGATTCACTCATTCTTGATCTATTTTGCCACTATTGGTTTTTTCCCATTGGTGGCATGGTATAGTAAGAAGCATTCTGAACTTATAATCAGGAACCTATACCAAGGCATCTGACTATTCAACATGCCTAAAAGTGAAGTTATTGTTTCTTTCCTCTCCTCCAAGACTTTCCCATAGCAGCAACCTACTCCTTCAGTACTTCCCTTCTCTTGGAGACATGATTTCCATTCTTGAGTAACCCAACTATCTCTAAGCGTCTCTCCAACCCTCCCTTCATCTCTATCTCCATTAATACATCTTAATTCAGGTTCTCATTATTTTTCCTTTGAATTATTTTAATGCTTCCACACTGCTGACAGTGTTCTTCTAACATGCAAATCTGATCCATTTATTTCCCTGTTTAAAATCCTTCAGTCAGTCACCATCCCTTTCAAGATAAAATTCCAACTTCTGAACATGACATACAATGTCCTTCATTGTCCAGTTTCTATTTGGCAATTCAGCCTCATCTGTGACCACAAAGACACATACTCCAAAGGAGCTATACAAAACTGTTCACACTTCAATGGACACAGCAGATTGTCCTTTATCCATGTCCCTTTACTTTAAAAGTCATGCTAACTTCAACCACCCTTTCTGCTTGTCCTTTAAGATCCACCTTAATACCTGTGCTTAGCTGCATCTAATCTCATCAAATTATAACTAATTCAATATGTATTTGTGAATAAAAGAGTGACTGAAAAAAATCTAAAGTGAGGTCCTGATTCTGTGACTTACTAATCCCAGCTCACTCCCTGGTGGCTCAGACGGTAAAGCATCTGCCCGCAATGCAGGAGACCTGGATTTGATCCCTTGGTCAGGAAGATCCCCCAGAGAAGGAAATGGCAACCCACTCCAGTACTCTTGCCTAGAAAATTCCATGGATGGAGGAGCCTGGTGGGCTACAGGAGTCCATGGGGTCACAAAGAGTCAGACATGACTGAGAGACTTCACTTTCTTTCTTTCTTAACCTAGCAGAGTCTACATTTTCTCAGTTGGAAATAATTGCAGAAGTTACATCCCAGGGCAAAAATCACTGCATGCATTTGTGACTCAGTGAAACAGTCCATGAGACAAGACTACTTCCCTGGGTGACTGCTTTCAGAAATCCTTGGAAACAATTCCTTGAGAGTCCTTTTAACCAATACTCAGTCCCCACTTCAGCCAGTTCAACTCTGTCATTATGTGTATTTCTTTTCATTCATACTGATTGCAACTGCCTCAAGATTGTTACCAATTTCTATACAACCTGAATATGGGAAGAAATTCTAGACAGCAATTGCAACCATCTTCAAATAACAATGTAAATAAACTCGCTATAACTCTCTTCAATACAGTGTGCTAATTTTTTTTCCTCTGGAAAGGCAATCAGGCCCTTCTATAACAAGAAAACTTAGTTAACTGAGGAATGTTAGGAAACATAGCCCTGATGGCTGCTCTGATGATGCATTTTTGTGAAAAAGTCTAGTTTTGATTCTGCTCAAGCCTCTCTCTGATATCTTGGATCATTCTCTCCAGTATAAGACCTGCTTTCTTAAAAGTTTATTACAACCATCATTCCTTCTATTCTCAAATATCAACTGCCATACATTGAGTTATCTAGAAGAAAAACCTTAGAGGAGGACTATTATTGTTGTTCAGTAGCTAAGTCATCTCCAACTCTTTTGAGACCCCGTGGACTACAGTCCACCAGGCTCTTTTGACCACGGAATTTCCCAGGTAAGAATACTGGAGTGGGTTGCCATTTCCTTCTCCAGGGGATCTTCCCGACTGAGGGATCAAACCTGTGTCTTCTGCATTGCAGTCAGACTCTTTACCACAGAGCCACCTGGGAAGATCAAGAGGAAGATTAGTGTCATGCAATTTATTAAGTTCTTTGAGGAATAACCAGTAGCAGATCAGAGAAAAAAGATCAGGGATGGACAGGCAGCGTGAAAGAACATGTTGGATTATCCCCTACCAGAAAAACAACGGATGAGAGGAGGGCTTCAAGGTGAGCTGTTCAGATGGCCCAAGGGTAATGGTTCTGAGAAGGTTGCAAGTGTGAGATATAAGTTCACTGAACCTGCATCAGATGCATGATGGGCACAAAAATCAAAATAATAGAAGAATTCCCAGATGACCTGTGTGGAGCAACAAGTCATCTACTTTTAGACCTCCAACATCTTCTTGTATCCAGTAGATACTCAACAAAAATTAGCCAATAAAGGTCAAACTATAATCAATCAAGTCTCAACTAACAAAAGAATAGAACCCCTTAACTAAGTTTTTAACTTCCCAAAAATGTAACTAGATAACACAATCAGACAGCATTTCAAATTTAAATGGCACTTGCAATATGTATGAGTACAACAATGTCCATAATACAGAATGTCTTCTCTGATGTCTTCCTCTAAATAATCCTAAAAGGTTAAATGTGCCTCATAATATATTTTCATTTATTTCTACATAAATTAAGATGATATATGAGCTTCCTAAGAGAGCTTTGGTCTTAGAAATATAAAACAAATTCTAAAATTGGTTAAAGCAAAGAAAAAAAAAAGAGAAATTTAAGTGAGGTTAGAACCATGATTTGCACTTTATCAAGATAAAGCTGGCTACTGCACATAGGGTTTAAATAATCACAATTCTATTCTAGAATGTACTTTCAATTCTATTCATAGTTCTCTTATACTTACAGTAAACTGGAGATCTATCTTCTTTATTGCCAAATTTGAAAAAAAAAATAGATTAAAAAACAGTAAAATACGCTGACTCTTTCAGCTCATAAATAAATTTAGTTTTAAAATTCTTGCATTCATTTGCAACCTGTATGCCCAAAAATTCAAATTAAAGGGACTATTAATTAAAATGACACCCCAAGGAAAGGCAGTATCAAGCCATTCACCAGAACTCTACTGATGTGTAAGTAAAAGCTAAAAAAAAAAAAAAAAAAAAAACAAAACTCTGCTCTCATGCTGCTGCTGCTGCTAAGTTGCTTCAGTCGTGTCCAACTCTGTGCAACCCCACAGATGGCAGCCCACCAGGCTCCCCCGTCCCTGGGATTCTCCAGGCAAGAACACTGGAGTGGGTTGTCATTTTCTCCTCCAATGCATGAAAGTGAAAAGTGAAAGGGAAGTCGCTCAGTCGTGTCCAACTCTTAGTGACCCCATGGACTACAGCCTACCAGGCTCCTCCATCCATGGGATTTTCCAGGCAAGAGTACTGGAGTGGGGTGCCATTGCCTTCTCCAGGTTATTAAGGCTATAAGCAGTAAATTAAATTTTAGATATATTTAAAAATTGAACTCTACCCCCTTTTATGGACAGGGATGGTACCCTTCCCCATGCACTGTTGATTTCCAGGGCTTGTCACAGACCTGGCACGTAGTGGCATCTCACTGCATAGTTCTTTAATCAATGCTATAAAAATCAAATATCTGCTGAGTTACATTATACACAGGACTATATTAGTCTTCTAATATAGAAGACTGCACATTTATTAAAGAGACAAGAGGTACAGTACACACACAAAGGAAACAGTATCAAGCTTACAAGTATATATACTCAAGTGCTATGTAGTATAATTCATATCTTAAAAGTCTAAGAAGGGACCTCCCTGGAGGTCCGGTGGTTAAGAATCTATCTGTCAATGCAGGGGACATGGGTTCAGTCCTGGTTTAGGAACTAAGATCCCACATGCCAGGAGGCAACCAAGTCTAAGTTCCACACAAGAGAAGCCCACACACCACGACTAGCAAAGCCCGTACACTGCTGAGCAGCCGCTATGCCATAACAGAAGCCAGCACCTCGCGACTAGAGAAAGTCCACACACTGCAATGAAGAGTTAGTGCAATCAAAATAAGTCTAAGGAAAAACGGAATAGTATACATGCTAGAACTGTTCAGAAAGGCTTTATAGAAAGGGACTTGAAGACTTGTAGGGGAAGGAGACGGTGGGATGAATCGATAGAGCAGCCACAGGGAGTAAAGTCAAGTCGCGCAGTCGTGTCCGACTCTTTGCGACCCCATGGACTGTAGCCCACCAGGCTCCTTCATCCATGGAATTTTCTAGGCAAGAGTACTGGAGGGGGTTGCCATTTCCTCCTCCAGGGGATCTTCCCGACCGAGGGATCGACCCGGGTCTCCCATATTGCGGGCAGACGCTTTACCGCCTGAGCCACCTGAAACATATATATGACCATATGTAAAATAGATAGCCAGAGGGAATTTGCAGTATGATGCAGGGAGCTCAAACCTGGTGCTATATGACAACCTCAAGGGTGAGATGGGGTGGGAGGTGTGTGTGTGTGTGTGCTGTGTGTATGTTGTGTGCGGGGGTGTGTATGTGTATGTGTGTTAATCACTCAGTTGTGTCCAAGTCTTTGCTACCCCATGGAATCAAGCCCCAGAGGTGGGGTTGAGAGGGAGGAGACATATGAATGTCCTATGTCTCATTCATGTTGATATATGGCAGAAACCAATACAATATTGTAAATCAATTATCCTCCAATTAAAAATAAATATTTTTTTAAAAGAAAAAAAGAAAGGAACGTGAAGGGTGAACCAGATTTGGAATGAGAAAGAGGGATGATTTGAGAATTCCATGGAAATGCTTGATTATAACATACCAACTGGGAAGAGTATCCATGCAATCTACCCTCCTCACTGCTACAAGAGTGATGTTTCTAAAGTACAAATATCCACGCTTTTGGACTCCCCTATCATTTTCCATCCTCAGGACTCCTATATTTGCCCTAATGCACCAAGATCATTTGCACTTGAACCCTTCACTTTCCTCAAGCAGTACATGCCATCTGGAGAGTCTGTTCTCTCATCAAGTCTTAGCACTAAGACCACCTAGAGACTACATTGCAAGAATCAAGCCAAATATGCCTCATTAGTGAGACCTTTGCTTACCTTCCCATAGGAGATTTGACCCTGTCCCCATGTGGCCCCTTAGTATCTGTCATTATCCTATTATAGCACCTATACTATGTCAGAACATTAAACTGTTTAGATCTGTATCTCTCATTAGATCACAAGCATCACAAGGACTCATTTTTGAATCTTTAACAAGGGCATATATAAGTGTTTATACAAGTGTTACTTATACAAGTGCTTATAGATGTCTGGTAAAAAAAAAAAAAAAAAAGAGGTAACTGAAAGGAAAGAGTGACAGAAACGAGACTAGCTGAAGAAAAGCATTTATAATAGAGAAGGAGAACAAACAGGGGCATGTATTATGGAAAGTTCTGAATTTCAGACTCAGAAGTTTAGACTATTTGGGCATTCTGAACCAAGAGTATAGAAAGATGAAGGGAGAGAAAAATAAGAGGGTAGCAGTGCACTGTGGAAACTCCAGAGAAAAAAGACACCAAAGGATGAGAGAGGAGGCTGATGCAGTTGAATTTTAAAAGCTTACAAGAAAAGACTCCCTTCCCCATTACAGACCACTGGACTGTGGTCAAAGGAACTGTACCACTTGTGAACTGAACTCCAGTTTAAAGAATCAATTGCATTTCTGTGAGAAAATAAGATTTGCATTTATTTTCACTTTCTTCTGAAATAAGAAGTTGGCAATGAGCTTTTCAAAATGCATAAATTTACAGAGATAAAGAGAATAGGAAATGAGACAACAGACACGAAATTGCAGATGCCAGAAAGCAATAGGATAAACAGTAACTGATCTAGAACACTTAATGAAGGAATGGAAAAAAAGCAAACAACCAAATTCATCTTGCAGAATCTTCAGAAGTATCAGGAATTACCAGCATTGAGTACTTCTTAAAGTAAAGGGCTAAAACAGAAGAATCTTTCTGAAAACCTATCTGAGAAGCATTTAGAACCTTAGATCCCTTCCCCAATGCTATGTACCAGACAGCTGTCCCTCCCTACTAGCAGAAAATCAGAATTTATTCTCTGCATGGAAAAACAGGTTTTGGGGATGAGAAGACATAGATAAAGGTGAGAGTGAGATACCATAAAGTAAAACATAGAAAATAAATGAACATTTGCACACCTCAGGCCCAACTACCAGAACACCAGAAAGGCTTGTACCTTTCAGGAAAAGTACTGGAAAGTCCTTCTCTGCAGAATGTAATCAGCGCCCCCAAAAAAGATCAGAAGACGCTGACACTGGAGTTTCCCCAATTAAACAACTCCACCACAACACCTACTGTGAAGCCCATGATTAGCAAGTTATATTCAAGGGTTCTCTCCAGGTTTTAATGCCCTGGTTTAAATACAAGCAGACAATCAAAGATCACCAAACATCTGATGACTGTGTCTGTAAGACAGACCATAAAAACATGAGCACAAAAACGTGGATGTAGCAGAGATCAAATAGGAAAAAGGAAACTTCAAAAAATAATCATTGGGAGCCTCTGCAAGATGAGAACATATTGCATTAATAAAACAAGAAGATTTTATAAATTTGGTTCAAAGAACAAAAATTATCTATAACATGATGACATAAATCAAAGGCTGAGTAGAAAGACTGTAAGATTAAGTGAGAAAACCACTCATACAGTAGAACAAAAAGAGATGGAATCCAGAAAGAAAACCTAAGAAAATCAAATGACCCATCCTGCAGGTCCAATATCTGAAAAACAGAATCTCTGGAAAGATCAGAAAAGATAGAGGAAAGAAGATCATTAATAAAATAATTTAAGGCACCTTTATAAACTTGAAGGGCATGTGTTTCCAAACTTAAAGAGCTTGCTCAAGTATCCAGCCAATGCATAAATACACACACACAAAAAAATTATAAAATTCTAAAGTAGTAGTGACAAGAAAATATCTTACAAGCTTCCCAGAGGAAGAATGAAGGACTTGGAGAGGGATAGATTACATACAAAAGATCAGGAATTATTAACATAAGAACACAGAACAACATCTCACAGAACACAGATATCTCTATAGCAACATTTGAAGCTAGAAAACAGTAGAAAATGCCTTCAAATTTCTGAGAAAAAATATTTCAAACTTAAAATTCTATACCCAGCCACACAAATAAGTATGAAGTAATTTAAAGACATGAAAAATATCACAAAATGTACCTCATATGAATCTTTTATATAGAAGTTACAGTATGTTCCTCCAAGTATAAGAATAAATCAAAAAGAGGGAAGAGATAGGACACAGGAAATAAGAGCTCCAACTCAAAGGAGAGGTAAAAAAGAATCCCCAGGATGATGGAAAAGAAAGAGTCCAGGAAAAATTGTAAAACAGGGATAAAGAGCAATGAGTCTGCAATGGAAGATCCTTCAGATCAGAAAGCTACTGAGATGGCATCAAGTAGATAAAATACAATAGAACACCTGATGAGAATGTACCGATACTGTTAGAGAGTTTGGATTTATATTAGTGATTGGTACATAAAATAGCCAGCAAACAAAAAAAAAAAGTGAAGTATTAACTGAAAGGAAAACAAAAAAGTCAGTGGGAACATTCAGTTCAGTTCAGTCACTCAGTCACGTCGGAATCTTCGCGACAGCATGGACAGCAACACGCCAGGATTCCTTCTCCATCACCAACTCCCGAAGCTTGCTCAAACTCATGTCCATCAAGTCGGTGAACCATCAAACCAGCTCATCCTCTGTTGTCCCCTTCTCCTACTGCCTTCAATATTTCCCAGTATCAGGGTCTTTTCCAATGAGTCACTTCTTTGTATCAGGTGGCCAAAGTATTGGAGCTTCAGTTTCAGCATCAGTCCTTCCAATGAATATTCATTGACTGGTTCTCTCAAGAGTCTTCTCTAACACCATAGTTCAAAAGCATCAATTCTTCAGTGTTCAGCTTTCTTTATGGTCCAACTCTCATATCCATACATGACTACTGGAAAAACCAAAGCTTTGACCAGACAGACCTTTGTCAGCAAAGTAACGTCTCTGCTTTTTAATATGCTGTCTAGGCTGGTCATAGCTTTTCTTCCAAGGAGCAAGCGTCTTTTAATTTCATGGCTGTAGTCACCATCTGCAGTGATTTGGGAGCCCCCCAAAATAGTCTGTCACTGTTTCCACTGTTTCCCCTTCTATTTGCCATGAAGTGATGGGACCAGATGACATGATCTTTGTTTTTTGAATGTTGAGTTTTAAGCAAACTTTTTCACTCTCCTCTTTCACTTTCATCAAGAGGCTTTTTAGTTCTTCACTTTCTGCCATAAGGCTGGTGTCATCTGCATATCTGAGGTTATTGATATTTCTCCTGGCAATCTTGATTCCAGCTTGTGCTTCATCCAGCCCAGCATTTCTCATGATGTATTCTGTATATAAGTTAAATAAAGCTGGGTGACAACAGATGCTCCTTTCCTGATTTGGAACCAGTCTGTTGTTCCATGTTCAGTTCTAACTGTTGCTTCTTGACCTGCATACAGATTTCTCAGGAGGCAGGTAAGGTGGTCTGGTATTCCCATCTCTTTTAAGAATTTTCCACAGTTTTTTTGTGATCCACACAATCAAAGGCTTTGGTGTAGTCAATAAAGCAGAAATAGAGGTCTTTCTGGAACTCTCTTGCTTTTTCAATGATCAAACAGATGTTGGAAATTTGATGGAAACATTCAAAGTAATTAAATTATACTACATAGCTTAGCTGTATATGAGGCTTACATACATACATACACACACACACACACACACACACACACACACACACACAAATATTGATTTGACCTAACTTATAATGTACCCTTATTCAGAAGAAAAGTTCCTACTGTTTAGCCACTATGTCATGTCCATCTCTTTTGCCACCCCATGGACTGTAGGCCACCAGTCTCCTCTGTCCATGGGATTTCCCAGGCATGAATAGTGGATTGGGTTACCATTTCCTTCTGCAGGGGATCTTTCCCACCCACTTATTGAACCCAAGTCTCCTGTATCTCTTGCAACTGGCAGGCAGATTCTTTTCCATTGAGCCACCAGGGAGGCCCCTCTGAATCCTTATTCTTCTTCTGAATCCTTGTTGAGAAGAAGTGGATAGAAACAAAAAATGAGTACATGTGTATTTGGGGAAGAAATTTCTATGAAGGAGGGTAATATCTCCACCTTCTAGAGTAGAAAATTAATAGACAATCCTTTTAAAAAGACAAATAAGATATGAAGTAGATCTAAAAGTGTGTTACTCTGTGATACATAGATAAGAAAAATTTTAAATATTAGCCATCGAAGTTAAAACTGGTAACTTCTGGTGAGCAAGAGATGACAGAAAGAAGGGTCAAAAGACCACTGTAGACATGAACCTGTAGAATGATCTGAATCATTAAACAATGCACGTTATAACTCAGATTTTTTTTTAATCCCACCTTCTCTCTCTCCCAGAGAGTCCAAAAGACTGTTCTATACATCAGTGTCTCTTTTGCTGTCTCTTATACAGGGTTATTGTTACCATCTTTCTAAATTCCATATATATGCATTAGTATACTGTATTGGTGGTTTTCTTTCTGGCTTACTTCATTCTGTATAATAGGCTCCAGTTTCATCGACCTCATTAGAACTGATTCAAATGTATTCTTTTTAATGGCTGAGTAATACTCCTTTGTGTATATGTACCATAGCTTTCTTTTTTTTTTTTTTTTTTTTTTTTTTTTCCTCTAATTTTATTTTATTTTTAAACTTTACATAATTGTATTAGTTTTGCCATAGCTTTCTTATCCATTCATCTGCTGATGGACATCTAGGTTGCTTCCATGTCCTGGCTATTATAACAGTGCTGCAATGAACACTGGGGTACACGTGTCTCTTTCCCTTCTGGTTTCCTCAGTGTGTATGCCCAGCAGTGGGATTGCTGGGTCATAAGGCAGTTCTATTTCCAGTTTTTTAAGGAATCTCCACACTGTTCGCCATAGTGGCTGTACTAGTTTGCATTCCCACCAACAGTGGAAGAAGGTTCCCTTTTCTCTACACCCTCTCCAGCATTTATTGCTTGTAGACTTTTGGATCACAGCCATTCTGACTGGCATGAAATGGTACCTCATAGTGGTTTTGATTTGCATTTCTCTGATAATGAGTGATGTTGAGCATCTTTTCATGTGTTTGTTAGCCATATGTATGTCTTCTTTGGAGAAATGTCTATTTAGTTCTTTGGCCCATTTTCTGATTGGGTCATTTATTTTTCTGGAATTGAGCTGTAGGAGTTGCTTGTACATTTTTGAGATTAGTTGTTTGTTAGTTGCTTCATTTGCTATTATTTTCTCCTGTTCTGAAGGCTGTCTTTTCACCTTGCTTAGAGTTTCCTTTGTTGTGCAGAAGCTTTTAAGTTTAATTAGGTCCCATTTGTTTATTTTTGCTTTTATTTCCAATATTCGGGGAGGTGGGTCATAGAGGATCCTGCTGTGATGTATGTCGGAGAGTGTTTTGCCTATGTTCTCCTCTAGGAGTTTATAGCTTCTGGTCTTACATTTAGATCTTTAATCCATTTTGAGTTTATTTTTGTGTATGGTGTTAGAAAGTGTTCTAGTTTCATTCTTTTACAAATGGTTGACCAGTTTTCCCAGCACCACTTGTTAAAGAGATTGTCTTTAATCCATTGTATATTCTTGCCTCCTTTGTCAAAGATAAGGTGTCCATAGGTGCATGGATTTATCTCTGGGCTTTCTATTTTGTTCCATTGATCTATATTTCTATCTTTGTGCCAGTACCATACTGTCTTGATGACTGTGGCTTTGTAGTAGAGCCTGAAATCAGGCAGGTTGATTCCTCCAGTTCCATTCTTCTTTCTCAAAATTGCTTTGGCTATTCGAGGTTTTTTGTATTTCCATACAAATTGTGAAATTATTTGTTCTAGCTCTGTGAAGAATACCGTTGGTACCTTGATAGGGATTGCACTGAATCTATAAATTGCTTTGGGTAGTATACTCATTTTCACTATATTGATTCTTCCAATCCATGAACATGGTATATTTCTCCATCTATTAGTGTCCTCTTTGATTTCTTTCACCAGTGTTTTATAGTTTTCTATATATAAGTCTTTAGTTTCTTTAGGTAGATATATTCCTAAGTATTTTATTCTTTCCGTTGCAATGGTGAATGGAATTGTTTCCTTAATTTCTCTTTCAGTTTTCTCATTATTAGTGTATAGGAATGCAAGGGATTTCTGTGTGTTGATTTTATATCCTGCAACTTTACTATAGTCATTGATTAGTTCTAGTAATTTTCTGGTGGAGTCTTTAGGGTTTTCTATGTAGAGGATCATGTCATCTGCAAACAGTGAGAGTTTTACTTCTTCTTTTCTGATCTGGATTCCTTTTATTTCTTTTTCTGCTCTGATTGCTGTGGCCAAAACTTCCAAAACTATGTTGAATAGTAATGGTCAAAGTGGGCACCCTTGTCTTGTTCCTGACTTTAGAGGAAATGCTTTCAATTTTTCCCCATTGAGGATAATGTTTGCTGTGGGTTTGTCATATATAGCTTTTATTATGTTGAGGTATGTTCCTTCTATTCCTGCTTTCTGGAGAGTTTTTATCATAAATGGATGTTGAATTTTGTCAAAGGCTTTCTCTGCATCTATTGAGATAATCATATGGTTTTTAGTTTTCAATTTGTTAATGTGGTGTATTTCATTGATTGATTTGCGGATATTGAAGAATCCTTGCATCCCTGGGATAAAGCCCACTTGGTCATGGTGTATGATCTTTTTAATGTGTTGTTGGATTCTGATTGCTAGAATTTTGTTAAGGATTTTTGCATCTATGTTTATCAGTGATATTGGCCTGTAGTTTTCTTTTTTTGTGGGATCTTTGTCAGGTTTTGGTATTAGGGTGATGGTGGCCTCATAGAATGAGTTTGGAAGTTTACCTTCCTCTGCAATTTTCTGGAAGAGTTTGAGCAGGATAGGTGTTAGCTCTTCTCTAAATTTTTGGTAGAATTCAGCTGTGAAGCCATCTGGACCAGGGCTTTTGTTTGCTAGAAGATTTTTGATTACAGTTTCAATTTCCGTGCTTGTGATGGGTCTGTTAAGATTTTCGATTTCTTCCTGGTCGAGTTTTGGAAAGTTGTACTTTTCTAAGAATTTGTCCATTTCTTCCACGTTGTCCATTTTATTGGCATATAATTGTTGATAGTAGTCTCTTATGATCCTTTGTATTTCTGTGTTGTCTGTTGTGATCTCTCCATTTTCATTTCTAATTTTATTGATTTGGTTTTTCTCCCTTTGTTTCTTGATGAGTCTGGCTAATGGTTTGTCAATTTTATTTATCCTGTCAAAGAACCAGCTTTTGGCTTTGTTGATTTTTGCTACGGTCTCTTTTGTTTCTTTTGCATTTATTTCTGCCCTAATTTTAAAGATTTCTTTCCTTCTACTCACCCTGGGGTTCTTCATTTCTTCCTTTTCTAGTTGCTTTAGGTGTAGAGTTATTCATTTGACTTTTTTCTTGTTTCTTGAGGTATGCCTGTATTGTTATGAACTTTCCCCTTAGGACTGCTTTTACAGTGTCCCACAGGTTTTGGGTTGTTGTGTTTTCATTTTCATTCGTTTCTATGCAAATTTTGATTTCTTTTTTGATTTCTTCTCTGATTTGTTGTTTATTCAGCAGCGTGTTGTTCAGCCTCCATATGTTGGAATTTTTAATAGTTTTTCTCCTGTAATTGAGATCTAATCTTACTGCATTGTGGTCAGAAAAGATGCTTGGAATGATTTCGATTTTCTGAGTTTACCAAGGCTAGATTTATGGCCCAGGATGTGATCTATCCTGGAGAAGGTTCCGTGTATGCTTGAGAAAAAGGTGAAATTCATTGTTTTGGGGTGAAATGTCCTATAGATATCAATTAGGTCTAACTGGTCTGTTGTATCATTTAAAGTTTGTGTTTCCTTGTTAATTTTCTGTTTAGTTGATCTATCCATAGGTGTGAGCAGAGTATTAAAGTCTCCCACTATTATTGTGTTATTGTTAATTTCTCCTTTCATACTTGTTAGCATTTGTCTTACATATTGCGGTGCTCCTATGTTGGGTGCATATATATTTATAATTGTTATATCTTCTTCTTGGATTGATTCTTTGATCATTATGTAGTGACCTTCTTTGTCTCTTTTCATAGCCTTTGTTTTAAAGTCTATTTTATCTGATATGAGTATTGCTACTCCTGCTTTCTTTTGGCCCCTATTTGCATGGAAAATCTTTTCCAGCCCTTCACTTTCAGTCTGTATGTGTCCCCTGTTTTGAGGTGGGTCTCTTGTAGACAACTCAGATTTTAAAAATAAAAACTTAATTAAAAATGACTGACAGAAACAATTATGTACCTAAATCTATAACTGATAACAGAACATTGCTTGTGCACTGTCACTTGTAAAAACTAAACCATGACAGAGTCACTACTTCACTTGGAGGAGTAAGAGGACTGTTAGGTGCTCTCCTGTTATTCATTTTTTCTCTAGCCTCCTCTTCTCTGTCCTCCCACCACTATATATCCAAAAAACCAAAGGGAAAAAAGAAAAGTTACTGTTGTTGTTCAATCGCTAAGTGACTCTTTGCAACCCTGTGGACTGTAGCACACCAGGCTTTCCCATCCTTCACTAATTCTGAGTTTGCTCAAATTCATGTCCATTGAGTCGGTAATGCTATCTAACCATCTCATCTTCTGTTGCCCTTTTCTTCATTTGCCTTCAGTCTTACCCAGCAGGAAGGTCTTTTCCAAAGAGTCAGCTCTTCACATCAGGTGGCCAAAGTATTAGAGCTTCAGCATTAGTCCTTCCAATGAATATTTGGGGTTGATTTCCTTTAGGATTAACTGGTTTGATCTCCTTGCAATCCAAGGGACTCTCAAGGGTCTTCTCTAGCACCACAATTCATACATTAATTTTTCAGTACTCAGCCGACTTTAATGTTCAAACTCTTATACATCTGTACATGACTACAGGAAAAACCATAGCTTTGATTATACAAAACTCTGTCATCCAAGCCATGTCTTTGCTTTTTAATATGCTGTGTTTGTCATAGCTTTCTTCCCAACAAGTAGGCATTTTACTTTCGTGGCTGCAGTCATTATCCACAGTGATTTTGGAGCCCAAGAAAATAAAATTTGTCATTGCTTCCACTTTTTCCTGTTCTACTTGCCATGAAGTAATGGAACTAGATGCTATGAACTTAGTTTTTGAATGCTGAGTTTTAAGCCAGCCTTTCACTCTGGTTTGATCTATGGTTCCTCTTCCTTTTCTAAATCCAGCTTGTATATCTGGAATTTCTTGGTTCATGTACTGTTGAAGCCTAGTTTGAAAGATTATGAGCGTTACCTTGCTAGCATGTGAAATGAGCACAATTGTGCAGTAGGTTGAACATTCTTTGGCACTGCCCTTCTTTGGGATTGGAATGAAAACTGACCTTTTCCAGTCCTGTGGTCTCTGTTGAGTTTCCCAAACTTGCTGGCATATTGAGTGTAGCACTTTAACAGCATCATCTTTTAAGATTTGAAATAGCTCATCTGAAATTGCATCATTTCCACTAGCTTTGTTCATAGTGATGCTTCCTAAAGACCAGCTTGATTTCACACTCAAGGATGTCTGGCTCTAGATGAGTGATCACACCATCATGGTTATCCCAGTCATTAAGATCTTTTTTGTATAGCTTTTCTGTGTATTCTTGCCACCTTTTCTTTATCTCTTCTGCCTCTCTTAGGTTCTTAACCATTTCTGTCCTTTATTATGCCCATCCTTGCATGAAATGTCTTGAAGAGATCTCTAGCCTTTCCCATTCTATTGTTTTCCTCTACTTTGCATTGTTCATTTAAGAAGACTTTCTTATCTCTCCTTGCCATTCTCTGGAACTCGGCATTCAGTTGGGTGTATCTTTTCCTTTCTCCCTTGTTTTTCACTTCTATTCTTTCCTCAGGTATGTGCAATGTCTCCTCAGACAATCACTTTGCCTTTTTGCCTTTTTCTTTTTCTTTGGGATGGTTTGGGTCACCGCCACCTGTACAATGCTATGAACTCTTCTCTATAGTTCTTAAAGCACTCTGTCTACCAGATCTAATCCCTTGAATCTATTCATCACATCTACTGCATTACCATAGGGATTTGATTTAGATCATACCTGAATGGCCTAGAGGTTTTCCCTAGTTTCTTCAATTTAAATCTGAATTTTGCAATAAGGAGCTATGATCTGAGCCACAGTCAGTTATAGGTCTTGTTTTTGCTGACTCTATACAGTTTCTCCATCTTTGGCTGCAAAGAATATAATCAAACTAATTTATCCAGTGATGTCCATGCGTAGAGTTATCTCTCGTGTTATTGGAAGAGGGTGTTTGCTGTGACCAGTGTGTCCTCTTGACAAAACTCTGTTAGCCTTTTACCTGCTTCATTTTGTACTATAAGACTAAACTTGCCTGTTACTCCAGGTATCTCTTGACTTCCTACTTCTGCATTCCAGTCTCCTATGATGAAAAGAACATTTTTTGGGGGGGAGGGTGGGGGTGGGTAGGTGTTAGTTCTAGAAGTCTTATAGATCTTCATAGAACTGGTCAACTTCAGCTTCTCCAGCATCAGTGGTTGGGGCATAGACTTGGATTACTGTGATGTTGAATGGTTTGCCTTGGAAACAAACTGAGATCATTCTGCTGTTTTTGAGATTGCACCCAAGTACCACATTTCAGGCTGTTTTGTTGACTATGTGGGCTATTCCATGTCTTCTAAGGGACTCTAGCCCACATTAGTAGATATAATGGTCATCTGAATTAAATTTGTCCATACCTGTCCATTTTAGTTTACTGATTTCTAAGATGTCAATGTTCATTCTTGCCTTCTCCTGTTTGACCACATTCAATTTACCTTGCTTGATTCATGGACCTAACATTCCAGGTTCCTATGCAATATTGTTCTTTACAATGTCAGACTTTACTTTCATCATCAGACACATCCAAAGCTAAGCATCATTTCTCCTTTGGCCCAGCCTCTTCATTTTTTCTGGAGCTATTAGTGGCTGCCCTCCACTCCTCCCCAGTAGCATATTGGACACCTTCTCACCTGGGGAGTTCATCTTTCGGTGTCATATCTTTTTGCATTTTCATACTGTTCATGGGGTTCTTGCAGCAAGGATATTGGAGTGGTTTGCCATTCCCTCCTCCAGTGGATCCTATTTTGTCAGAACTCTCCACTATGACCCATCCATCCTGGGTGGCCCTTCACAGCATGGTTCATAGCTTTATTTAGTTATGCAAGCCTCTTCGCCAAACATGGCTGTGATCCATGAAGTGTAAAAGTTATTTTCAACTTTTAATCCTTAGGTAGCACAAAATTTTAAGGCCAAAGCAACCAACCTCTTGTCTTGAGATAATTATTCCAAGACATAAAGTAAAAATATGATATAAATTACAACTAACTTGACAAAATGACTTGTGTTTATTAATTCCTATATGCCAACCACATTAAGCATGATATTTATTTTTATTATATATATAATTGCTGCAAACCCAGATATATGAAGGCCACTCTTCCACCTGAAGAGAACAAAAAGGAAGTCAACAAATGTCCACAGCTGCACCTTCTCATAAAGTCATTACTTCTTTCCCCTTCTTTCCAGAGGCATTCCATGCCTCCAACTTTTATAATTTGTGGGCTTCATCTCATGAAGGCACCAATACATTTAGCTTTTATGACAGTTATGTGTCATATTCATTATCTGAATTGGTTCTGATTTCCCCAAGGGCTGAATATAATTTTTGGTCTTTGGCTTTATTCTTGGCATGCTGGCATTGTGTTGAGTAACTGTTAAATCATTCCCAGGAGATGCCGCATTGACTGGTCACTGTTTTCACGTTTTCCTCTCACCTCCCCTTTACTCCGCTCCTCTCTTCTCCCTACTTTCCCCCACTTTTTCCCCTTCTGTTGCTTCTTCTTCATCTTCTCCCCCACCCAACACACACATTAATGAATATTCACTCCTCAAATATTTTGGGGTAATCTCTTCCATATTTCACACGTCTTAGAACAAAGACCACTACAAAACCGAGAAACAATTTACTCATCTCTTCCTTTAACAAATGAGAAAAACAAAACAGAAAGAAAATGTCCTGCTCAAAAATTATAACCCAGGACTTTGAATTTTCAGCCTAGTACTCTATATCATGCTACCTATCTTGTTTTTTGAAAAAGGTATTTTGAGAATATGTTTTATACTCACCATTGAATAAGGAGGCTTTTATTGAATACATTATACTCCAAAACTTTAGTAACCAGCACACAGGAGATACTCAATAAATACTGACTGAATGAAAGGTTGAATATATACTGAGTTTCAACTACATGCAAAGTATTTTTCTAGGCATTAAAGATTTGACTAATGTATTAATGAAATTAAAATCTAATACATGGTGGATGATCATTCAATTATTTTAAAACATTCTGAAATGGGGTGGGGATTATTTTGAGTAATCTTTTATTTTTCTTTACTATTTTGCTTTTTTTCCCAAAATACCTAACTTGAAAAATAATGGTCAAACATAATCCTTGAGAACTTAACATATTAAAGAATACTTAACAAAACTCTTCCTAAAATTTTATTTGTTACTTGCTATTTTTGAAAGAAATAGATTTCTCAGAACAGCTTAGTTGCTGATACAGTAAAAACAGATTTTCTCCTGGGACATGGTGGTGAGATTTATGTGCGTAACTATAAAGGAAAAGCTGTACTTCTATTAGAAGCATGAACTTTAAAGACAAAAAATTGTATTTTTTGTTTTTAAAGAAATGTTTATGAAATTTTCTAGATAGTACAGTATCAATCCATACCACACCTCAGCTCAGCTAAGCTAAGGATAAGAAATTTTCACAATGCCTGCTAATGTGGCCCTGTTTACTATCCAAAGCTGAGAATTTAATCTCCATGTTTAGTCACCCTTGGGTTTCTCTAAAAACAAAATTGTTAATGAGCTAGCTAATGAGATTGTCCTTTCCCACCATTTATCAGTTTCCCAGTGATCTATCTATCTGCCTTTGAGAAGCTGGGCCGTGACCCATCTTGCACAGATCACCAAACACCCATCAGAGAGTAATAGCTTTGTCTCTTTAGAATCAGAAGCTTAGAGATGAAAGAATCTGAATCTCATTACAAACCATTTGGCTATCCATTTAGTCATATCAAAGCCAATTTCATATTTCAGACAACAAGTTACAAGGAAAAGAGGCAGGAGAGCCACAAACTCCACATTTGGTGCCTTTTTCTGAGCAACTATGGTATAAATACACAGAATCCTCTTTATCTTCATCTGCTGTAGCTCATCGCAATTCTATAGCATTTCTTGCTCTTGTTTATATAAAGCCCTTGCTGAATAATTTCTCCTGTTCAGAAGCATTTTTACCATTAACACAGTGTGATACTGTGTAGTCTGAATTGCTTCAAACTGAGGAATAACAGAATTCATCCTTTTTTAAGCATAATGAGGAAGAAAGGGAATTATATTTGATACTGACAGATAAGAATCCAAGTAGAAAATTTAAGTTCCCAGAGAACAAAAAAAAAAAAAAAATTTATGGAATTATTATGACATAGAGGTCCATTTTTGCAAGTCTGAAGTAGATCTATTCTAGTGAGTCATTCAAAATAAGAGAATCACAAATTGTTTATTCATGACAAAGAATGGTGCGAGTTTCTGTTCTATGGGAACAATTTATTCCTTGAGCATGTACTAGAGATTGATACTCTCACATTTTCTTTGTATCTACAAAAGAGACAGCATTCTTTTCTTTGTACCTAAGAGCTCCAGAAGAACAGGAATCATGCCTATTTGTTTACTATGCTATGCCCTATATCTAGAGCAGCACCTAGTACATGGTAGCCCCTAAATTAAAATTTATTAAATGCATTGGGTTGGCCAGAAAGCTCATATGATGTTACAGAAAAACCCAAATGAACTTTTTGACCAATCCTATATACTCATTCATTGAGGCACTTGAAATATTTCTGAAACCAAAAGAGAATTATAGATTTTATATATAACATATATAATTATTATTTTCACCTTGTCCAGTAAACTTTATTTCAATCACTCCTCCCCATTCCTGGATAGTGTGTTTCCAGAATGTGGTTAAAAGACAGGAAATGAGGCCTTCAGCTGGAAATTTTGTGGGTTCAGAAGTCAGTCTCTAAGTTATGCTTCAGATTCCAATGTGTAATATTTGGCAATTTACAGAACTTAATTAGGCCTCATCTTCCTGTGAAAAATGGCACCAAATAGGCACTCAATAAATTGCAGCTATTAGTATTACTATTTGATGATTTTTTTAAATGGGTAGGTGGGAAGGCATGTTACAGAGCAGCCTGTTTCCCTCTCCCTATGTACAGCCCCAAAAGGGTGAGGTTTGAGAGCAACGTTTTTAGACTCCTTTCATCTCCCCTCTCTATTAGCTGGAGGCAGCACTACTGAAATTGGTTTTATTTCTCTCTTATGACTATAACTTTTTTGATCTAGTTTACTGGCTTCCTCTTTCCCTAACACTCTTACATGTCAATAATGGATAATTCATAATTCAGGTAAAAGCTCTTTCTTGTAGGATTCACAGAATATACAACAACTGTGTATGTAGTCTTTACCACATACCAGGCACTGTTTTAATGACTATTATATTTGATCCTCCCAACAAACCTGGGAAGTAAATACTATTACCCCCACCACCTCCAATTTACAGATGAAGATAATAAGACACAGAAAGACCCATGGTTGCAAAGCTAGCAAATAGGAATTTCAGGATTCAAACCAAGCAGTCTGGCTCAAAATTCTATCTATGTTCTTAGCTACTATAACAAAGGTTACCTTCAAGAAAATAAATAGAGAAAAAGGATCAGTCTCTGAGGATTAAACCCTGAAATGGAGATCAGTGGATCATAAAGAGATATGAAAAAGTACTTGAAAAGAAGAAAGGAAAAAAGGAGAGAAAAGAAAGAACAAGGGAATGAGGAAAGAAATGATTTCTAGAGCATGGCACTTGACCATAAATTACTTCTTAAAAATAACAGAATGAAAGTTGTTAGCTAAAGAAACATTAAAAAAAAAAAAAAGGAATCACAGAAGTAAACACTGGCAGCCACCAACTTTCACTTTAATTAGACAGTCTTCATGTAATATGACGGATGTATCAAGGTATTTTAACCTGATGCCATTAGACATCTATCTCCTCTCAGGAGTCAGTATAATGTAGTGGCTTAGACCTTGGTCTTTGGAGTTTCACTATCTGGACTTGGGATACCAGCTTTACCACATTTTACCCCTATGATCAATTGGCTTATCTATCTAACCTGACCTTTCCTCCACACATATAGGATTAATAATGGTATCTACCACATAAGAAAGTTGTAAGAATTATTTTAAATAATTATAATTAATTATATACCTATATGTTACATTATATGGAAAGCACTTAGGATGAAAAGTGAAAAGTGAAAGTGAATTTGCACAGTCATGTCCGACTCTTTGTGACCCCATGGACTGTAGCCTACCAGGCTCCTCTGTCTATGAGACTTTCCAGGCAAGAGTATTGGAGTGGGTTGCCATTTCCTTCTCCAGGAGATCTTCCCAACCCAGGGATTGAACCTGGGTCTCCCGTATTGTAGGCAGACACTTTACCATCTGAGCCACCAGGGAAGCTCTTTCTTAAGGGATTCACAGCACTTAGGATGGTGTCTGATATATAACTAAGCCTCATAATCTCATTCTCTCCTTCATCTAAGAACATCAAGTTCTATCTTAAAATAATAGGGAATCATTAAGGGCTTTTAACAAAGGAATAATTTGATCACGATTCTGTTTTACAAAAACTACTCAACTGACAGAATAATTGAAGTATAGGGGATTGTCAGACTAAATGAATGAAATACCTTATAGAATATTTTAAAGAAAAGAAGCTACTTATTTTCCTTCATTCAATTGAGGTATAGCTGGCATACAGTCCATGAGATCAGAGAGTCAGACACGACTGAGTGACTGAACAACAACAACAGTAATTATACTACTTTTGGGTGTACAATATAGTGCTTCTCCTTTTATATAACTTAAGAAATGATCACCTTGATAAGTCTAGTAACCATCTGTTATACAGAATTGTTATGATACTGTTGACTATGTTACATATGTTATACATGACATTCCATGGCTTACTTAAGAGTGGAACTTTGTATCTCTTGATCCACTTCACCTATTTCATCTATTTCCCTTTCCCTTTCCCTTTCCCTCTGGCAATCACAATTTTGTTCTCTGAATCTTTGAGTTTATTCATATTTTGCTTCATTTGTTTTGTTTTTAGATTCCACATATATGTGAGAGATGACACAGTATTTTTCTATGTCTGACTTAGTTCACTTAGCATAAATTCCCTCTATATCCATCCATGTTGTTGCAAATGGCAAGATTTACTTTTTAATGGCTGAGGAATATGTATATTCCTCATGATAAATATATGAATGTACTATACATACACACACACACACACATCTTCTCTATTTATTCACCTATCAATGGATATCTATGTTGCTATTGTAAATAATATTCCAGTGAACATAGGGGTACATATGTCTCTTTCAATTAGTGGTTTTTTTTTTTTCTAGCTAGATACCCTGAAATGAATTTGCTGGATCATATTGTGGTTCCATTTTTAATTTTTTGAGGAACCACCATTTTTCACAGTGGCTAGCACAATTTACATTCCCAACATAGTATACTGGAGTTCATTTTTCTCCCCAACTTCCCAAAGACTTGTTTGTTGTCCTTCTTTTTGATGAAAGCCATTCTGACAGGTATGAAGTGATATCTCATTGTGGTATTGATTTGTATTTCCCTGATGATTAATGATATTGAGGATCTTTTCACGGGTGTGTTGGGTCTCTGTATGTCTTCTTCAGAAAAAAAAATATGTATTCAGGTCCTCTGCTTTTTTTTTTTTTTAATTTGGTGGTTGTTTTTTTGTTTTTCTGATACTGAGCACTTTGAGATTTTTTTCTATATTTTGGATATTAAAATATACCACTGGATATCTTGTATCAGATATCAGACATATCATTTGTAAATACCTCTTCCCAATTGGTAGGTTGCCTTTTTGTTTTGTTAAAGGCTGCCTTTACTGTGTAAAAGCTTTTATTTGCTATAGTCCTATTTGCTTAATTTTACTTTTGTTGCCTTTGCTTGAGGAGAAAGATGCAAAAAGACATTGCTAACACCAATGTCAAGAGTTTACTGCCTATGTTTTCTTCTAGGAGCTTTATGTTTTCAGGTCTTATACTGAAGCCTTTAATCCATTCTCAGTTTATTTTTGTATATGTTATGAAAAAGTGATACAGGTTTATTCATTTGTGTATATCTAACAAGTTGTCCCAACAGGACTTGTTGAAGAAACTGTTTTTTCCCTATTATACAGGTGACCTTTGAACCATAACTTTGAACCATACAGGATTGAATGGTGTAGTTCTGTTTAAATATGGATTTTTTCATTAACTACATACTACAGTAGTGCACTATAAATGGTTGAATCTGTAAGTGCAGAACCACAGACACAGAGGGTCAACCATAAAGTTATACTCAGATTTTTGACTGCACAGAAAGCTAGTGACCCTAACGCCCCACACTGTTCAAACGTCTACTGTATACTCTAGCCTCTCTGTCATAGATTTATTGATCATGTAAGTGTAGACTTATTTCTGGGCTCACTATTCTGTTCAATTGATCTATGTGTCTGTTTTTCTGCTGGAACCATACTGTCTTGTTTAATACAGTTTTGTGGAGAAGGAAATGGCAACCCACTCCAGTGTGATTGCCTTGAGAATCCCAGGGATGGGGGAGCCTGGTGGGCTGCCGTCTATGGGGTTGCACAGAGTCGGACACGACTGAAGCAACTTAGCAGCAGCAGCAGCATAGTTTGAAATCATTGAACATGATGCCTCCATATTTGTTCTTCTTTTTCAAGACTGTTTGGCTATTCAAGGTCTTTTGTGACTCCATACAAATTTTAGGACTTTTTTCTAAACCTGTGAAAAATACCATTGGTATTTTGATAGGGATTATATTGCATCTCTAGGTTACTTTGGGTAGCATGGACATTTTAATATTAATTGTTCCAATCCATAAGCAGAGTACAATTTTCTGTTTGTGTCTTCAATTTCTTTCATCATTGTCTTAAAGTTTTCAGAGTACAGAACTTTCATCTCCTTAGGTAGGTTTAACCCTAGCTATTTTTATTCTTTCTGATGCAATTGTATGTGGGGTTGTTTCCTTAATTTTTCTTTTGATAGTTTATTATTAGTGTTTAGAAATGAAACAGATTTCTGTATATTAGTTTTACATCCTGCAACTTTACTGGATTCATGTATTAATTTTAATAGCTTTTCAGTAGAGTCTTTGGGGTTTTCTATATATAATATAATGCCACCTACAAACAGTTACAGTTGTACTACTTCTTTTCCAATTTACATGCCTTTATTTCTCTTTTCTTGCCTGATTGTTATGGCTAGGATGTTCCATAGTATGCTGAAAGAAGTGGCAAGAGTGGGCATCCTTGTTTTGTTCCTGATCTCCTGATCTTAGAGGGAAACCTTTCAACTTTTCTCAGTTGAATATGATATTAATTGTATATTTTTTACATATGGCCTTTGTTCTTTTGAAATATATTCCTCTGTACTCACTTATTGGAAAGTTTTTATCATAAATTGGTTTTGGATTTCATCAAAAACTTCTCATGCATCTGTTGAGATGACCATATGATTTTTATATTTCATCTTGTTAATGTAATGTATCATTTTGATTGATTTGCAGATACTGAAACATTCTTGCATCCCTGTGATAGCTTCTACTTGATCCTGTTCTACAATCCTTTCAATGAATTTTTAGTTCATTTGCTAGTATTGTGTTGAGAATTTTTAAATATATGTTCATCAGTGATACTGGCCTGTAATTTTCTTTTCTCATGGTATCATTTTCTGGTTTTGCTATCAGGGTAATTCTAGTGTCATAGAATAAATTTGAGAGTGATGGTCCTTCTTCAGTATTTCAAAATAGTTTGAGGAGAATAGGTATTAATTCCTCTTTAAATGCTTGGTAGAATTCACCTATAAAGTTGACTGGTCCTAGCTTTGTTAGGAGGTTTTTTAAATTATAGTTGATTTACAATATTATACTAGCTTCAGGTGTACAGTATAGTGATTCAGTATTTTTGCAGATTATGCTGAATTATATGTTATTACAAGATAACAGCCATAATTCCAGGGTTTCCCTGGTAGCTTGGCTGGTAAAGAATCCACCCTGGTTCAATTCCTGGGTCAGGAAGAACCCCTGGAGAAGGGACAGGCTAACCCACTCTAGTATTCTTGGGCTTCCTTGGTAACTCAGACAGTAAAGAATCTGCCTGCAATGCAGGAAACCTGAGTTTGATCCCTATGTAGGGAAGATCCCCTGGAGGAGGGCATGGGAACCCACTTCAGTATTTTTGTCGGGAGAATCCCATTGGACAGAGGAGCCTGGCAGGCTATAGTCCATGGAGTCGCAAAGAGTCAGATACAACTGAGCAACTAAGCACAGCACAGCACAGCCATAATTTCCTGTGCTATCTCTCTTGCTTAACTGTTTTATACCTAATGGTTTATATCTATTAATCCCAAATCCCTAACTTGTCCCTTACCCCTTCCCTCTCTCCTTTGGTAACCACAAGTTTGCTTCCAATGTGGGTGAGTTTGTTTCTGTTTTGGAGCCTGTTTCTCTTTCACATATAAGTTCATTTGTATCATTTTTTAGATTCCACATATAAATGATATTATATAGTATTGTTTTTTCTCTGACTTACTTCACTAAGCTTAGTATTCTCTAAGTAGAATTTCATTATTGTTATGGCTGAATAATACTCCATTGGGTGCACTAAGCACGGCCGAGAGGAGCTACCGCACATCCGAGGTCAGGGGCAGAAGCTGGGAGGACCCCATGCCCGAAAAGCGGCGGCCAAGAGGAGTTACCCCATGTCCGAGGTCAGGGGCAGTGGCCGAGAGTGCCAGACTGCGACGGCGCAGGAACTGCCGAGAGGAACTACCCCACGTCTGAGGTCAGGGGGTGCGGCTGAGAGGAGATACCCAGCATCCAAAGTCAGGGCCGGCAATGAGAGGAGTTACCCCACGTCTGAGGTCAGGGGTGGTGGCCGGGTAGAGCAACTCCACGCCCGAGGCCAGGGGTGGTGGCCGGGAGGACCAACCCCATGCCGTGGCTACGCCGGCACAGGAGGGCCTAGAGGAGCTATCCCACGTTGAAGGTCACGAAGGGCGGCGGTGAGGAGATACCCCTCGTCCAAGGTAAGGAGCATTGGCTGTGCTTTGCTGGAGCAGCCGTGAAGAGATACCCCACGCCCAAGGTAAGAGAAACCCAAGTAAGACAGTAGGTGTTGCAAGAGGGCATCAGAGGGCAGACACACTGAAACCATACTCAGGGAAAACTAGTCAATCTAATCACACTAGGACCACAGCCTTGTCTAACTCAATGAAAGTAAGCCATGCCCGTGGGGCAACCCAAGATGGGCAGGTCATGGTGGCGCGATCTGACAGAATGTGGTCCACTGGAGAAGGGAATGGCAAACCACTTCAATATTCTTGCCTTGAGAACCCCATGAACAGTATGAAAAGGCAAAATGATAGGATACTGAAAAAGAAACTCCCCAGGTCAGTAGGTGCCCAATATGCTACCGGAGATCAGTGGAGAAATAACTCCAGAAAGAATGAAGGGATGGAGCCAAAGCAAAAACAATACCCAGCTGTGGATGTGACTGGTGATAGAAGCAAGATCCGATGCTGTAAAGAGCAATATTGCATAGGAACCTGGAATGTCAGGTCCATGAATCAAGGCAAATTGGAAGCAGTCAAACAAGAGATGGCAAGAGTGAATGTCGACATTCTAGGAATCAGCAAACTGAAATGGACTGGAATGGGTGAATTTAACTCAGATGACCATTATATCTACTACTGCAGGCAGGAATCCCTTAGAAGAAATGGAGTAGCCATCATGGTCAACAAAAGAGTCCGAAATGCGGTACTTGGATGCAATCTCAAAAATGACAGAATGATCTCTGTTAGTTTCCAAGGCAAACCATTCAATATCACAATAATCCAAGTCTATGCCCCAACCAGTAACACTGAAGAAGCTGAAGTTGAACGGTTCTATGAAGACCTACAAGACCTTTTAGGACTAACACCCAAAAAAAATGTCCTTTTCATTATAGGGGACTGGAATGCAAAAGTGGGAAGTCAAGAAACACCTGAAGTAATAGGCAAATTTAGCCTTGGAATACGGAATGAAGCAGGGCAAAGACTAATAGAGTTTTGCCAAGAAAATGCACTGGTCATAACAAACACCCTCTTCCAACAACACAAGAGAAGATTCTATACATGGACATCACCAGATGGTCAACACCGAAATCAGACTGATTATACTCTTTGCGGCCAAAGATGGAGAAGCTCTATACAGTCAGCAAAAACAAGACCAGGAGCTGACTGTGGCTCAGATCATGAACTCCTTATTGCCAAATTCAGACTGAAATTGAAGAAAGTAGGGAAAACCACTAGACCATTCAGGTATGACCTAAATCAAATCCCTTATGATTATACAGTGGAAGTGAGAAATAGATTTAAGGGCCTAGATCTGATAGATAGAGTGCCTGATGAGCTATGGAATGAGGTTCATGACATTGTACAGGAAACAGGGATCAAGACCATCCCCATGGAAAAGAAATGCAAAAAAGCAAAATGGCTGTCTGGGGAGGCCTTACAAATAGCTATGAAAAGAAGAGAAGTGAAAAGCAAAGGAGAAAAGGAAAGATATAAACATCTGAATGCAGAGTTCCAAAGAATAGCAAGAAGAGATAAGAAAGCCTTCTTCAGCGATCAATGCAAAGAAATAGAGGAAAACAACAGAATGGGAAAGACTAGAGGTCTCTTCAAGAAAATCAGAGATACCAAAGGAACATTTCATGCAAAGATGGGCTTGATAAAGGACAGAAACGGTATGGACCTAACAGAAGCAGAAGATATTAAGAAGAGATGGCAAGAATACACAGAAGAACTGTACAAAAAAGATCTTCACGACCCAGATAATCATGATGGTGTGATCACTGACCTAGAGACAGACATCCTGGAATGTGAAGTCAAGTGGGCCTTAGAAAGCATCAATACCAACAAAGCTAGTGGAGGTGACAGAATTCCAGTTGAGCTATTCCAAATCCTGAAAGATGATGCTGTGAAAGTGCTGTACTCAATATGGCAGCAAATTTGGAAAACTCAGCAGTGGCCACAGGACTGGAAAAGGTCAGTTTTCATTCCAATCCCAAAGAAAGGCAATGCCAAAGAATGCTCAAACTACCACACAATTGCACTCATCTCACACACTAGTAAAGTAATGCTCAAAATTCTCCAAGCCAGGCTTCAGCAATTTGTGAACTGTGAACTTCCTGATGTTCAAGCTGGTTTTAGAAAAGGCAGAGGAACCAGACATCAAACTGCCAACATCCGCTGGATCATGGAAAAAGCAAGAGAGTTACAGAAAAGCATCTATTTCTGCTTTATTGACTATGCCAAAGCCTTTGACTGTGTGGATCACAATAAACTGTGGAAAATTCTGAAAGAGATGGGAATACCAGACCACCTGACCTGCCTCTTGAGAAATCTGTATGCAGGTCAGGAAGCAACAGTTAGAACTGGACATGGAACAACAGACTGGCTCCAAATCGGGAAAGGAGTATGTCCAGGCTGTATATTATCTCCCTGCTTATTTAACTTATATGCAGGAAATGTTGGATAAAGCACTAACTGGAATCACGTTGCCAGGAGAAATATCAATAACCTCAGATATGCAGATGACACCACTCTTATAACAGAATGTGAAGAACTAAAGAGCCTCTTGATGTAAGTCAAAGAGGAGAGTGAAAAAGTTGGCTTAAAACATAAAATTCAGAAAACTAAGATTATGGCATCCAGTCCAATCACTTCATGGCAAATAGATGGGGAAAAAATGGAAATAGTGATAGACTTTATTTTGGGGGGCTCCAAAATCACTGCAGATGGTGACTGCAGCATGAAATTAAAAGATGCTTACTCCTTGGAAGAAAAGTTATGACCAACCTAGACAGTATATTAAAAAGCAGAGACATTACTTTGCTGAAAAAGCTCCGTCTAGTTAGTCAAAGCTATGGTTTTTTCAGTAGTCATGTACGAATGTGAGAGTTGGACTGTGAAGAAAGCTGAGCACCAAAGAAATGATGCTTTTGACTGTGGTGTTGGAGAAGACTCTTGAGAGTTTCTTGGACTGCAAGGATATTCAACCAGTGAATTGTAAAGGAAATCAATCCTGAATATTCATAGGAAGGACTGATGCTGAAGCTGAAACTCCAATACTTTGGCCACCTGATGCAAAGAACTGACTCATTTGAAAAGACTCTGATGCTGGAAAAGACTGAAGGCGGGAGGAGAAGGGGATGACAGAGGATGAGATGGTTGGATGGCATCACTGACTCGATGGACATGAGTTGAGTAAGCTCCAGGAGTTGGTGATGAACATGGAAGCCTGGTGTGCTGCAGTCCATGGGGTCTCACTGAATCAGACACAACTGAGCAACTGAACTGAACTGAACTCTTTATTGAAGTTCTCACTGTGTTCATCCATTCTTCTCCCAAGTTCAGTGAGCATCTGTATGATCATTACCTTGAACTCTATTGGGTACATTGCTTATCTCTGCTTCATTTATCCTTTTCTTGGGTATTATCTTGTTCTTTTGTTGGGAATATATTCCTCTATCTCCCAATTTTGCCTAATTATTTGTGTTTATTTATATGTATTAGGTAGATCTGTATGCCTCCTGGTTTTGGAGAAGTGACCTTATATATATATATGTATATATGTCTTCCCTGGTGGCTCAGATGGTAAAGAATCCTCCTGCAATGCAGGAAACCTGGGTTCGATCCCTGCAAAGATCCCCTGGAGGAGGGCAGGGCAACCCACTCCAGTATTCTTGCCTAGAGAATCCCCGTGGACAGAGGAGCCTGGCAGGCTATCGTCCATGGGGTTGCAAAGAGTCAGACATGACTAAGCGACTAAGCATACATGGGACCCAGCAGCATGTTCCCCTCTGGCCACTAGAGTCAGATGTTCCAGGATTATTACCTATGTCAGCTGTGTGCTTCCTTCTCTTGTTGTGGAACCAAATGCTGTGGGCATGCTGGAAGACAGGACTGGCCCCTGGCCAGTGGTTGCTGCAGGCATGGTATTGGGCATCATAGGCCCCAACACAGCTGGCTATGTGGCCAGTAAGTGACTTCCATGGGAACAACAGTGGGCGGGCAGGCCTCCGGCACTAATAGACTAAAGGGAGGATTCCAAAATGGTTCCCACCAGCATAGGTGTCAGCCCTATAGAACAAGATCACAAAAATTGCTGCCACCAGCACCACATTCCCTGGGAGGACTCCCAGCTGCCCTTTGTCTCTCCAGGGACTCTCTAAGATCACTAAGTGGGTCTGAGCCCAGCACCCTTCAAGATCCTGGGACTCAGAATGTGTAGGTTTGGGCACACTTTTAAGAGTAAAGTCTTGGTTTTCTATTGCCCTTCAGCTCTCCTGCATATAAGCTCTACTGGTTTTCAAAGAAAGATATTTTATGTGCTCATCTTCCTATTATAGGTCTCAGACCCCTCATTCCTCAGAGAGAAACTGTAGAGTTGTGATATACCTTGTGGATTACCACAATGGAGGGGGGAAAGCTACAATTCAGACAAAGATATGAAACCAAAATAAATATGGCTTTATTATTATTAAGCCTGTAGTGCTGTAGTTCTGAGAATTTTCATGGACAGCCACAGCCCCCTTAATGTGTTTGCCCCATTTCTACTAAAGTTTTGCATGTGGCTTTCAATCTAATTAGTACTTTTACTGACTACTCCAGACCCCATCAGTTCAGTTCAGTTCAGTTGCTCAGTCATGTCCTACTCTTTGTGACCATCATGGACTGCAGCATGTCAGGCTTCCCTGTCCATCACCAACTCCCATAGCTTGCTCAGACTCATGTCCACTGAGTCAGTGATGCTATCCAACCATCTCATCTTCTGTCATCCCCTTCTCCTCCTGCCTTCAATCTTTCCCAGCATCAGGGTCTTTTCCAAGGAGTCAGTTCTTCGCATTAGGTAGCCAAAGTATAGTAGCTTCAGCTTCAGCATCAGTCCTTCCAATGAATATTCAGGACTTATTTCCTTTAGGATGGACTGGTTGAATCTCCTTGCAGTCCAAGGGACTCTCAAGAGTCTTCCCCAACACCACAGTTCAAAAGCATCAATTCTTCTGTGCTCAGCTTTCTTTATGGTCCAACTCTCACATCCATACATGACTTCTTGGAAAACCATAGCTTTGACTAGATGGACTTTTGTTGGCAAAGTAATGTCTCTGCTTTTTAACGTGGTCTAGTTGGTCATAACTTTTCTTCCAAGGAGCAAGCATCTTTTAATTTCATGGCTGCAGTCACCATCTGCAGTGATTTAAAGTCCAAGAAAATAGAGTCTGTCACTGTTTCCATTGTTTTCCCATCTATTTGCCATGAAGTGATGGGACCAGATGCCATGATGTTCATTTTTTGACCCCATATTCCCCTCTAATTTTCTATAGTCTTTATATTCTGAGTCATTCATTTATTCACTCACTTGGACAACATATAAATGAGCATAACTATCCTTCATGCACTGAATATGACTGTGACAATAAGCAAGAAACAATGAAGTGTTAAACTAAAACAGCTAAAGGAATAATAATCAGAGCCAGTATAATGTAGCATTTCTATATACTAACTTATAAAGTTCACTGTTGTTTCAAGTAAATGTCTTCCCACTAAACTGTAAGCTCCTAACTGGAACCTGACATTGGATCTTCAATTCTTTTGAACAGTCAGCATAGTTGTGGCTCTTATGTAGTAGGTATTTACTAAATAATTGTTAGTTGAATGTGCACAGATACAACTTAAGGAGGGATTGTACTTCTCTTAGTAGCATAATAGCTGAAATATTAACAACTTCTTGTTGGCTGCCTTGGTTGTAAAAAAAAAAAAAAGGCACTGTTTTTTCAAAGTTAATCACTGTTTTTCGTTTCTGTATCTAAGTCTCTATTTCAGAACTAACTACTCTGAACTTTAGTAGTGAGTTCAGAGTGTTAACTAGACAAACTCGGCTAGATTTTTCCATTTGCTCGTATAAGAATTAAAAATTTAAACTTTCAAGAATGCAATTTCAGCAAGTTACTGAGTAAAAAGCAGATGACACCTTGATCATCTTCAGACTATGCAAAGGTGTTATTACACTAATAATTTAACCATCTCATTAAGCTGGCTTTTAACCTGATGTCCCAAAGAGTGAAGTTTACTTTAGAATCTCTTTAATGAAATACATCTTCAAGCTCTAGAATAGTTCAATGATGGGTGGTAATTAGCATTAGATGAACAGAAAAATCTCCACTCAACAAATGAGTCTTTACTCTATAAAATTCCACAAAGTATCAAGTATAAGCAGATTAATTTAAGGCTTTCAACAAGCAATTAACAAAACAAACCATAAGTCTTCAAATTCAAAGAGGAAAATAATTATTCTTTTAGGAGATGAGGGCATGATAAGATTAGGGAAAAAAACCTTACTCAAATATATGCCCTTTTAATATGAATCTAATCACAATAATTTGTTTAAGAAATATTTAATCATATGCCAAATCCTATGTTGAGCACCATGGGAAAGACAAGATCAGTAAGTCATGTATCCTCCCCTTAAGCACCTCACAATCAACTAGAGGTAACATGCATAACAAATAATTGCTTAACGTAGTTGTAATTATGCTGAACTATAATCAGAGAAGTGACAGCTTAGACAATACTCTTCACTAATAAAGGACATAGTATGACAGAGGAAATATTATAGGGAAGGGAGAAACAGGTGAACAGAAGAAGGTGAAATTCTAATGATTTTTGAATTGGGGTGGGGTGGGGAGAGTAATATAGAGAAGTAAATTACTGGAAAAAAAGGAAAAGATGCCTACTAGTTGCCCCACCCCCACCACACACACACACAAACACAAAACTCCATTTCCCCTTTTTCTCTCCTATTAAGTTTACAGGAAAAACAGAAGATTTCAAATATCTAAGAAGGCAAGTACACAGACAAGGATACAGCCAGTTTCCTCTGGGTCCTAGAAAAACCACAGATGTTACTCATATCTGAACTCTCAGAGAAGAAGAAGAGCCAAGGTTCCAAGCTAGCTAGTTCACAGCACAGGCCAATGGGAAAGCCAACTCATAAAGATACCCACTCTCAGAACCCTCCCACACTGTTGGTAGGAATGTAAACTGACAGAGCCACTATGGAAAACACTATGGAAGTTCCTTAAAAATCTAAAAATAAAGCTACCATATGACCCTGCAACCCCACTCCTGGGCATATATTGGAGGAAAAAAACATGGTACAAAATGATAAAGCACCCCAGTGTTCACTGCAACACTGTTTACAATAACCAAGACATGGAAACAACCTAAATGTCCATCGACAGAGAAATGGATAAAAAAGATGTGGTATACATATAAAATGGAACGTTACTCAGCCATTAAAAGGAATGAAATGCCATTTGCAGCATTAGGGATGGAGGTAGAGAGTGTCATACTGAGTGAAGTAACTCAGAGACAAATATCATATGATAATCCTTATACATGAAATATTTTTTTAATGGTAAAAATGAACTTATTTACAAAACAGATACAGACTCACAGACTTAGAGAAGGATCTCATGGTTGCCAGAGGAAAGGATCTCAAAGGTTGCCAGGATAGTTAGGGAGTTTGGGACACACATGTTACACTGCTATGTTTAAAATGGATAGCCAACAAGGACCTACAGTACAGTACAGGGAACTCTACTCAGTGTTATGTGGAAGCCTGGATGGGAGGGAAGTTTGGGCGAGAATGGATACATGTATATGAATGGCTGAACCTCTCTCCTGTCCACCTGAAAACTATCACAACACTGTTAACTGGGTATTATACTACTACTACTAGTACGACGACGACGACGACGACGACAACGACATCACTTCAGTCGTATCGGACTCTGTGCGACCCCATGGACTGCAGCCTACCAGGCTTCTCCGTTCCTGGGATTCTCCAGGCAAGAACACTGGAGTGGGTTGCCATTTCCTTCTCCAGTGCATGAAAGTGGAAAGTGAAAGTGAAGTCACTCAGTCGTGTCTGACTCTTAGCGACCCCATGGACTGCAGCCTACCAGGCTCCTCCATCCATGGGATTTTCTGGGCAACAGTACTGGAGTGGGGTGCCATTGCCTTCTCCTAACTGGCTATACTCCAGTGTAAAATAAGATTAAAAAAAAAGAAATCTGCAAAAAATAAAACATACCTCCTCCCTTTGCCTGAGATTTGATTCCCCAGAAGTAGACCCTGAAAATAGAATTCATGTGAAAATTAGTTACTAAAAAGTGTGTTCTTAGAAAACCATTGTAGAGGAGTAGGAAAGCAAGACTTGAAAGAGGCCACACCACAAGAGTACAATATTTAGCACAATCTTACAGGTGTTATCTTTAGTTGAAATCCATGGGGGGCTCTGAAAACAGTACAAAAACATGTATGGAGTCCTTCCAAGGGGTCCAGGGCCTGAAGTATTTATAAAGTCACATTGTTAAGTCACTGGTTAAGAGCTGCCTCCAGTAGGAGGAAGGAGCAGAAAGGAGGTATCCAACAGGCTGAGGGCAGTTCTCCAACAGGTGACGGACATCAGAAATGAAATAACAATAACAGAAGCATTAACAGTAGCTGATACATTCTAATTGCTGTAAGTGGTGAGAAGGACATCCAACAGAGTGGGATTTGTATAAAACGAGGAATCACAGTTTCTATATTCAGTTTTTCTCTTAAACACACTAGTATCAGTTTTCATGTATACGTTTTTTTCTGCTCATTAAATTCCTATTTAAATAGGGCATTAATAAGAGGGTTGAGAATTCAAACTCAGACAATTTTCAAATGTTCCCATGATGGTGGGAAGGTAGGAAACTATTTCATTAAAGCCAGTTCTATTTATTCATCCATTATTCAATTCATTCAGAAAATATTTACTGAATACCTACTAAGTGTCACATGTTGTTGTTTAGTCACTAAGACATGTCCAACTCTTTTGCAACCCCATTGACTGTATCCTGCCAGGCTCCTCTGTTCATGGGATTTCCCAAGCAAGAATACTAGCGTGGGTTGCCATTTCCTTCTCCAGGGGATCTTCCTGAAACAGGGACTGAACCTGAGCCTCCTGCATTGCAGAGGGATTCTTTACTACTGAGCTGCCCAGGAAGCCCAAGTGTCACATACTCTTCTTGAAAAGAATTGATCCATGAACAAAACAGACAATATTCCTATCCTCTTGAAACTTACATTCTATATGTGAGACAGATGGCAGACATAGAAATGCATTAATACACAGCACAATACCAGGGAACTATATAGTTTAAAAAATAAATAAATAAAGAATTTGAGAGTGATCTAGGGATGCTGTTTCACTAGGATGGTCAGACAAGGCCTCTCAGACAATTAATTATTAGTGTAGGTGTCAAGTAAAATCAGGGGCAAGTCAAAAGGATATCTGGAGGGGGCAGTCCTAAGATGGCAAAGGAATAGGATGGGGATACCACTTTCTCTCCCACAAATTCATCAAAAGAACATTTGAACGCTGAGTAAATTCCACAAAACAACTTCTGAATGCTGGCAGAGGACATCAGGCACCCAGAAAAGCAGCCCATTGTCTTCGAAAGGAGATGTTTTATCAACGGTGCTGTATAGATGGAGAAGTCCTGAGGCTACTGTAAAAATAAGACTGAAAACCAGAAGCAGGAGGCTTAAGTCCAATTCCTGAGAACACCAGAGAACTCCTGACTCCAGGGAACATTAATCGACAGGAGCTCATCAAATGCTTCCATACCTACACTGAAACCAAGCACACCCAAGGGCCAACAAGTTCCAGAGCAAGACATACCATGCAAATTCTCCAGCAACACAGGACCACAGCCCTGAGCTTCAATATACAGGCTACCCAAAGTCACCCCAAATCCACTGACATCTCATAACTCATTACTGGACACTTCATTGCACTCCAGAGAGAAGAAATCCAGCCCCACCCACCAGAGCACCGAGAGAAGCTTCCCTAACTAGGAAATCTTGACAAACCACCCATACAACCCCACCCACAGGGAGGAAACTCTACAATAAAGAGAACTCCACAAACTGCCAGAATACAGAAAGGCCACCCCAAACACAGCAGTATAAACAAGATGAACAGACAGACGAATACCCAGCAGGTAAAGGAACAGGATAAATGCCCACCAAACCAAACAAAAGAGGAAGAGATAGGGACTCTACCTGATAAAGAATTCCAAATAATGATAAGGAAAATGATCCAAAATCTTGAAAACAAAATGGAATCACAGAAAAACAGCCTGGAGACAAAGATTGAGAAGGTGCAAGAAAGATTTAACAAAGACCTAGAATAAATAAAAAAGAGTCAATCTATAATGAATAATGCAATAAATGATATAAAAAACACTCTGGAGGGAACAAATACTAGAATAACGGAGGCAGAAGATAGGATTAGTGAGGTAGAAGATAGAATGGTAGAAATAAATGAATCAGAGAGGAAAAAAGAAAAATAAAAGAAATGAGGACAACCTCAGAGATCTCTGGGACAATATTAAATGCCCCAACATTCGAATCATAGGAGTCCCAAAAGAAGATGACAAAAAGAAAGACCATGAGCAAATTCCTGAGGAGATAATAGTTGAAAATTTCCCTAAAATGGGGAAGGAAATTATCACCCAAGTCCAAGAAACCCAGAGAGTCCCAAACAGGATAAGCCGAAGGCAAAACACCCCCAAGACACATATTAATCAAATTAACAAAGATCAAACACAAAGAACAAATATTAAAAGCAGCAAGGGAAAAACAACACATAACACACAAGGGAATTCCCATAAGGATAAAACCTAATCTTTCAATAGAAACTCTTCAGGCCAGCAGGAAATGGCAGGACACACTTAAAATGATGAAAGAAAATAACCTACAGCCCAGATTATTGTACCCAGCAAGGATCTCATTCAAATATGAAGGAGAAATCAAAAGCTTTACAGACAAGCAAAAGCTGAGAGAATTCAGCACCACCAAATCAGCTCTCCAACAAATGCTAAAGGATCTTCCCTAGACAGGAAACACAAAAAGGGTGTATAAACTCGAACCAAAACAATAAATTAAATGGCAACAGGACCATACATATCAATAATTACCTTAAACGTAAATGGGTGGAATGCCCCAACCAAAAGACAAAGACTGGCTGAATGTATACAAAAACAAGACTGCTATATATGTTGTCTATAAGAGACCCAAAACATGGGACACATACAGACTGAAAGTGAAGGGCTGGAAACAGATATTCCACGCAAAAACAGTGGGTGATGGACAGGGAGGCCTGGTGTGCTGCAATTCATAGGGTCGCAAAGAGTTAGACACGACTGAGCGACTGAACTGAACTGAACTGAGAGACCAAAAGAAAGCAGGAATAGCAATATTCATATCAGATAATAGACTTTAAAACAAAGGCTATGAAAAGAGACAAAGAAGGTCACTACATAATAATCAAAGGATCAATCCAAGAAGAAGATATAACAATTATAAATATATATGTACCCAACATAGGAGCAACACAATATGTAAGACAAATGCTAACAAGTATGAAAGGGGAAATTAACAATAAGACAATAATAGTGGGACACTTTAATACCCAACTCACACCTATAGATAGATCAACTAAACAGAAAACTAACAAAGAAACACAAACTTTAAATGATACAACAGACCAGTTAGACCTAATTGATATCTATAGGACATTTCACCCCAAAACAATGAATTTTACCTTTATCTCAAGTGCACACAGAACCTTCTCCAGGATAGATCACATCCTGGGCCATAAATATAGCCTTGGTAAATTCAAAAATACTGAAATCATTCCAAGCATCTTTTCTGACCACAATGCAGTAAGATTAGATCTCAATTACAGGAGAAAAACTGTTTAAAATCCCAACATATGGAGGCTGAACAACACACTGCTGAATAAACAACAAATCACAGAAGACATCAAAAAATAAATCAAAATATGCATAGAAATGAATGAAAATGAAAACACAACAACCTAAAACCTGTGGGACACTGTAAAAGCAGTGCTAAGGGGAAGGTTCATAGCAATACAGGCATACCTCAAGAAACAAGAAAGAAGTCAAATAAATAATCTAACTCTACACCTAAAGCAACTAGAAAAGGAAGAAATGAAGAACCCCAGGGTGAGTAGAAGGAAAGAAATCTTTAAAATTAGGGCAGAAATAAATGCAAAAGAAACAAAAGAGACCATAGCAAAAATCAACAAAGCCAAAAGCTGGTTCTTTGAGAGAATAAACAAAACTGACAAACCATTAGCCAGAAACAAAGAAACAAAGGGAGAAAAACCAAGTCAATAAAATTAGAAATGAAAATGGAGAGATCACAACAGACAACACAGAAATACAAAGGATCATAAGAGACTACTATCAGCAATTATATGGCAATAAAATGGATAACGTGGAAGAAATGGACAAATTCTTAGAAAAGTACAACTTTCCAAAACTCGACCAGGAAGAAATCGAAAATCTTAACAGACCCATCACAAGCACGGAAATTGAAACTGTAATCAGAAATCTTCCAGCAAACAAAAGCCCAGGTCCAGACAGCTTCACAGCTGAATTCTACCAAAAATTTAGAGAAGAGCTAACACCTATCCTGCTCAAACTCTTCCAGAAAATTGCAGAGGAAGGTAAACTTCCAAACTCATTCTATGAGGCCGCCATCACCCTAATACTAAAACCTGACAAAGATGCCACAAAAAAAGAAAACTACAGGCCAATATCACTGATAAACATAGATGCAAAAATCCTTAACAAAATTCTAGCAATCAGAATCCAACAACACATTAAAAAGATCATACACCATGACCAAGTGGGCTTTATCCCAGGGATGCAAGGATTCTTCAATATCCGCAAATCAATCAATGTAATACACCACATTAACAAATTGAAAACTAAAAACCATATGATTATCTCAATAGATGCAGAGAAAGCCTTTGACAAAATTCAACATCCATTTATGATAAAAACTCTCCAGAAAGCAGGAATAGAAGGAACATACCTCAACATAATAAAAGCTATATATGACAAACCCACAGCAAACATTATCCTCAATGGGGAAAAATTGAAAGCATTTCCTCTAAAGTCAGGAACAAGACAAGGGTGCCCACTTTCACCATTACTATTCAACATAGTTTTGGAAGTTTTGGCCACAGCAATCAGAGCAGAAAAAGAAATAAAAGGAATCCAAATTGGAAAAGAAGTAAAACTCTCACTATTTGCAGATGACATGATCCTCTACATAGAAAACCCTAAAGACTCCACCAGAAAATTACTAGAACTAATCAATGACTATAGTAAAGTTGCAGGATATAAAATCAACACACAGAAATCCCTGCATTCGTATACACTAACAATGAGAAAACAGAGAAATTAAGGAAACAATTCCATTCACCACTGCAACAAAAAGAATAAAATACTTAGGAATCAGATCAGATCAGTCGCTCAGTCATGTCCAACTCTTTGCAACCCCATGAATCTCAGCACGCCAGGCCTCCCTGTCCATCACCAATTCCCGGAGTTCACCCAGACTCACGTCCATCGAGTCAGTGATGCCATCCAGCCATCTCATCTTCTGTCGTCCCCTTCTCCTCCTGCCCCCAATCCCTCCCAGCATCTGAGTCTTTTCCAGTGAGTCAGCTCTTCACATGAGGTGGCCAAAGTACTGGAGTTTCAGCTTTAGCATCATTCCTTCCAAAGAAATCCCAGGGCTGATCTCCTTCAGAATGGACTGGTTGGATCTCCTTGCAGTCCAAGGGACTCTCAAGAGTCTTCTCCAACATCACAGTTCAAAAGCATCCATTCTTCGGTGCTCAGCCTTCTTCACAGTCCAACTCTCACATCCATACATGACCACAGGAAAAACCATAGCCTTGACTAGATGAACCTTTGTTGGCAAAGTAATGTCTCTGCTTTTGAATATGCTATCTAGGTTGGGCATAACTTCCCTATATTCTTAGGAATATATCTACCTAAAGAAACAAAAGACCTATATATAGAAAACTATAAAACACTGTTGAAAGAAATCAAAGAGGACACAAATAGATGGAGAAATATACCATGTTCATGAATCAGAAGAATCAATATAGTGAAAATGAGTATACTATTCAAAGCAATCTATAGATTCAATGCAATCCCTATCAAGCTACCAACGGTATTCTTCACAGAACTAGAACAAATAATTTCACAATTTGTATGGAAATACAAAAAAACCTCGAATAGCCAAAGCAATCTTGAGAAAGAAGAATGGAACTGGAGGAATCAACCTGCCTGATTTCAGGCTCTACAACAAAGCCACAGTCATCAAGACAGTATGGTACTGGCACAAAGACAGAAATATAGATCAATGTGATAAAATAGAAAGCCCAGAGATAAATCCATGCACCTATGGACACCTTATCTTTGACAAAGGAGGCAAGAATATACAATGGAGAAAAGACAATCTCTTTAACAAGTGGTGATGAGAAAACTGGTCAACCACTTGTAAAAGAATGAAACTAGAACACTTTCTAACACCATACACAAAAATAAACTCAAAATGGATTAAATATCTAAGCATAAGACCAAAAACTATAAAACTCCTAGAGGAGAACATAGGCACAACACTCTCCAACATAAATCATAGCAGGATCCTCTATGACCCACCTCCCAGAATATTGGAAATAAAAGCAAAAATAAATGGGACCTAATTAAAATTAAAAGCTTCTGCACAACAAAGTAAACTCTAAGCAAGGTGAAAAGACAGCCTTCAGAATGGGAGAAAATAAAAGCAAATGAACCAACTGACAAAGAATTAATCTCAAAAATATACAAGCAACTTCTGCAGCTCAATTCCAGAAAAATAAATGAGCCAATCAAAGTGGGCCAAAGAACTAAATAGACAATCTCCAAAGAAGACATACAGATGGCTAACAAACACATGAAAAGATGCTCAACATCACTCATTATCAGAGAAATGCAAATCAAAACCACTATGAGGTACCATTTCACGCCAGTCAGAATGGCTGCAATCCAAAAGTCTATAAGCAATAAATGCTGGAGAGGGTGTGGAGAAAAGGTATTCCTCTTACACTGTTGGTGGGAATGCAAACTAGTACAGCCACTATGGAGAACAGTGTGGAGATTCCTTAAAAAACTGGAAATACAACTGCCATACGACCCAGCAATCCCACTGCTGGGCATACACACTGAGGAAACCAGAATTGAAAGAGACACGTGTACCCCAATGTTCATCACAGCACTGTTTATAATAGCCAGGACATGGAAGCAACCTAGATGTCCATCAGCAGACACATGGATAAGAAAGCTGTGGCACATATACACAATGGAGTATTACTCAGCCATTAAAAAGAATACATTTGAATCAGTTCTAATGAGGTGGGTGAAACTGGAGCCTATTATACAGAGTGAAGTAAGCCAGGAAGAAAAACACCAGAACAGTATACTAACACATATATATGGAATTTAGGAAGATGGTAATGATAACCCTGTATGCAAGACAGCATAAAAGACTCAGATGTATAGAACAGTTTATGGATTCTGTGGGAGAGGGCGGGGGTGGGATGATTTGGGAGAATGGCCTTGAAATATGTATATTATCATATGTGAAATGAATCTCCAGTCCAGGTTCGATGCATGATACAGGATGCTTGGGGCTGGTGCACTGGGATGACCCAGAGGGATGATATGGGAGGGAGGTGGGAGGGGGGTTCAGGATGGGGAACACGTGTACATCCATGGTGGATTCATGTTGATGTATGGCAAAACCAATATAATATTAAGTAATTGGCCTCCAATTAAAATAAATAAATTTATATTTTTAAAAAAAAGGATATCTGAAGGAAAAAAAATCATCCAGGCAATGGAAACAGAAAGTAAAAATTGAACTGTAAGAATTCCTGGCATGTTCAAGGAGCAAGAAGAAAATCAGAGCTGTTGAAGCCAGTGAGAGGGAAGAGCAGGAGATAAGCTATAGGAAACAGTGGGGTTGGGGGCAGGGGTTGCTGATGTATACTATTTTATTTCAGGAAACTCATAGAAGTCCCAAGTTACTATGTAAAGTTAAAATGGAAACTGATTATCATCATAGGGGGGTCAAAAAAGACTGCAGAGGAGATACAGCACTTAATTGATCTATGTGTGTGTGTGTGTGAGTCACACAGCTGTGTCCAACTCTTTGCGATCTCATGGACTATAGTCCACCAGGCTCCTCTGTCCATGGAATTCTCCAGGCAAGAATAATGGAGTAGGTAGTCATTCCCTTCTCCAGGTGATCTTCTCAACCTAGGGATCTAACGTGGTCTCCTGCATCACACGTAGATTCTTTACGGTCTGAGACACTACAGCAGCCTAAGCTGAGCTTTACAATGACAGAATTTGTATAAACAGATATGGTTTCATTGCCGTTCAGTGACTAAGTCATGTCCAACTCTTTGTGACAAAATGGACTGCTGCAGCATGCCAGGCTCCCCTGTCCTCCACTATCTCCCAGAGTTTGCTCAAATTCATGTCCATTGAGTCCACTGAGTTAGATAATACTATCTAACCATTTCATCCTCTGTCGTCCACTTCTCCTGCCATCAATCTTTTCCAGCATCAGAGTCTTTTCCAATGAGTCAGTTCTTCACATCAAGTGGCCAAAGTCTGGAACTTCAGCTTCAGCATCAATCCTTCCACTGAATATTCAGGGTTGCTTTCCTTTAGGATTGATATGGTAGGAGGAGCTATCACAAGACGATGAACTACAGGAGCAGTGACATAAGAGGCATTAAAACATTTAGGGTCAAGAGGGAACAGGGTCAAGTTTAGGCTGCCTGGAGTGTGAAAAACCACAAAGAGAATTCTGGATGCCATTCTAAAGGCCAGTGTTTCCCCAAAATTAAGGTTTTTAAAAAAACTTTATATCATTTGTATACTGCCATTACAATAATCTACCATAATGACTTGCATTAGTAAACTTTATAAAAGAACTAATAACACATTAATTAGAAGGAAATGTTGGTTAATTAAAGAAAAACACCACTCTATTTTGTATATTTACTACTTTCTGTTTCTCCATATATACTATTTATTTTACAGGGAAGTAAAAACAAAACAAAAAAATACCTGGTTGTCACACTGTTAGTAGATGGTAGAACTTAGGTTGTCTGACTCATTGTTATACGGCTCCACAGTCTGTACTTGTAGATGTTAAATTGCTGGAATGTAGATATTAGGTGATTGGAAATTCATAACCAAACATACATGTATAAGGACAGTGAACAGTCTGTAAAGATTATTGGAGAAATCTGAATTTGTTTTTGTTTGACTAAAAAATTAATACCTTCTAAAGAGATGAAAGATCTGACTGAAGACACTTAAGTTAAAGATCTTCAGATCAATTTATTAAAACCATGACACAACAGATAAAAATGATTACTTTAAGACTCAGAACATCCCCACCCGTGCCAGGTATGCCAGGCAAGGTGAAGACATCAGAGATGTCTGAACAAAATCTACACATTTTTGTATAATTTTTGTATAATTCTATGGAGTTTTGCCAGTCTTCCACCCAAATGACCACTTAACAGAGACTAGATTTTGATTCATTTAAATCTAAGCACTAGATGAATCCTATGGGAAGCAATACATCTGAGTGAAAAAATCTTCGTTGTTAAATCTGTTAAAATCACCGTTCCAAGTCCACTAGTACAGACTTACTGAATAGCAATACTATGACAACCGCTGTTTTGAGTTCCAGGGCTACAACAGTGAAGAATACAGACAAAGAAAACAAAAAAAAATTTCCTACCTTCATGAAACTAACATCCTTGTCAGGGACAAGGATCAGGGACATAGGACACAGACAATAAACACATAAATAAGTTAAACATATCAGAGAGAGTTGGTGTTACATGATGAGGAAAAACTCAAGCCAGGAAGGGATGTGGAGGGTATTGGGGGAGAGAAGAATGATTAGGTTAGCAATTTTAAGCAAGATGATAGCCAGGGAAGCCTCACTGAGTAAGGGATATTTAAGTAAAGATCTAAAGGAGGTAAGGAAGTAAGCCATGCAGGTAACTGAGACAAGAACCAGAGTAAGGTGGAAATTTGCCCTGTAAATCAACGAGCAGTACAGTCCAAAGTGTCTGGAACAGAGCAAACAAGGAAGAGAACATAAGACGTGAATTTAGAGAAATAACAGAGGATAAACTGTACATAGTGTTTATTGACCATGATAAAATTATGGATTTTGCCCTACATGAGATGGGAAGCCATCTAATAGTAATGCACCAAGAGATTAATCTATATTATCTCATTCACTCCTAAAATCTACATGAGTTTGTTATAAGATAGGCATTAAAATTAACCCCATGCACTTAATTAACCATTTACATAAAATTAACCATACACATAAAATTAACCTCTCTCATTTTATAGACAAGGAAAGAGAAGTTTAGAAAGATTAAGACGTTACTTCAACTCCTAGAAAAGGGGATTACCAAAATCCAAAGGCAGTAATCTGATTCCTAAGTCCACTCTTAACTACCATGATTACTGCCTAAGCAAGAGTAGTAGTTTCTTTTTGAGACAACAGTATTCAGATGAAAAGAGCACATCATCTTACTCTATACAGCATATACCACACTCAAAGTTCAGTTTTGAATACAACACTTCATAAACTTGGATATATCAAGAAGAAAGATACTAGAATGATTACCTAGAAAATACATGAGGAACAACTGATAGAACTAAAGATACTTCAGTTGAGGGAAGAAAAGACTTGAGAAGGAAGAAATGAGAGTGAGAGCTATAATGAAGAGCTATAATGTGAAAGAAGTAAATTATACAACCAGATATTCTCTAGAAGGTGGAACTTAGAGCAGGACAGATACTTTAGCTCAACATGAGGAAAACCATCAGAGACACATCCCCTCCATATGAGCTCCTTGTTTGTACTAAAACAGAACAAAAGACTATACCCAGGGCATTATTATACAGAGGATTCCTGAACTTGCACAGAGGATTTGGTTAAATGGACAAAGTCCTCTCTCAACTCAAAGATCCCATGATCTAATTTTCAACACAGGTTTCAAATAAATTCAGAAAATAAAGGTTTTATAATAAAAGTATACAGTGCTTGGAGGTGCTTAGCTGTTCAGTCATGTCCAATTCTTTGTGGACCTTTGGAATGTAGCCTGCCAGGCACCTCTGCCCATGGGATTTTCCAGACAAGCATACTGGAGTGGGTAGCTATTTCCCTCTCCAGGGGATCTTCCCAACCCAGGGATTGAAGCCCGGTCTCCTGCATTGCAGATTCTTTACCATCTGAGCCACCAGGGAAGCACCACCCTCTCTCTGTAATCTGTAAATTGCCCAGAAAGTTTAATGAGTTATTCTCCTATTAAGCAAGCTGTCAAACCACTAGCCTAATAAAGGGGAATGGAAAGGAAGGGAGGCTTGAATAGATAGAGGAATAGGTTTAGAGAGAAAAACAAGTATCTAAAGTATCTGAAGATTTCCTCTGCATGTAGGATATTCCTATGGTTAAATATGTTGTATAACATCACTAAATGATTTAACTTATTTATCTGTGCCAAAAAATACACAGACATCCGTCTAGCTAAAATACTAAATCAGCACTGACATGTTGTAGATACTCAATATTTGCAGAATAAAAGAATAGATTAATCTAATCCATAGAGTTCAGTGCTAATGGAAATTGAGTTTCAAAAAGTAACTTATAAGTACCTACTGTGTACCAGACATCATGCTAGCATGTAGCCACTTGGAAAAATTTTTTAATGTTTTAGAATGTTAATGCTTATAAAACATGGAAATGTTCATTTATCTTTTCATACGGTTGTCAGAATATAACAAGAAGTAATTGAAGATAAATTCAGAGTCCCTCTTCCCATGCAATGCAAGGAAATTCTAGTTTGTATATTACAAGTTGACAGTATCATTTTTCATATGGTTTGCAGATGACTGGCTCATAAGATTAAAAATAAGTCTAGTCCCTTCTGATCTTAAAACAAATCATGTTCCCCATTATTAATAGAAGATTTACCCACAAGCAGAAACAATTGTATTAGCAATTGTTTCTGAGAACCAATAATTTATAGATGAACTAGTTACAGCAAGATGATTTCATGTCTTCAGTTAATAAGCATCTTGATTGAGGTCCAGCTAAGCTGCTTCTTCAAATTCTCCTTAATAGACAAATATTGTGATGAGATTCTGTTGTTGTTATTCTACTAACAGGAAAAAACAACTAACTTGTCAAATTGTGGATGTCATCTATTTAAAAAGACGTTGTTAGGATGGTGCAGCAGACACTCAAAACCCTAACCATATCCCCTCTGGCCTCATCATTACGGTGCAAGTCATTCTTCCAAAGGACTTCAGAAGTTTTCTGGAACCAGCACCCCCTCTGTCACTGTGGAGTACAGGCTGAGAGTGCCAAAGAAACAATTAACATTCATTAAAGAGCAAACCTTAACTATCCCTTAGCAACAGAAGTTGGTATATAAATATTCTAGCTGTTTTGTCACTGGAGGAGGTAACAGAGAATAACTGAGGCTGGCTGATGCTACACTGACTCCCGAGTTCCTCACTGTGACTAAGAAAGCAGCTTAACAATGCACCCTTTACTGGTACCTACCTTCCCTGTCTTAACTTCCTCACTGTTCTTGTGGGGCTTCCTGGGATCATCTCCCAAATAAACCACACAAATGGAATATGAATTCTATTTTTTCGTCCCTCCTCTAAAGGGAACATAAATTAGACAAAATTATTCAGCCCTTCAATATTCATTATTTCACCCTATCTTTACAAATACCAGTTCCATTCCTGTCCAACTTGTTTCTCTTATACCTCATTCCATAACTAAAAGCAATGATTTATTTCTTCTTTGTTAAAAAAAAGATAATTAATAAATGACAATTTAAAAGAAAAATTATCAACAAAATTATTTACTCTAGAGTGTTATTATGCCAAAATCAATTAAAACTAAGTCATAAGTTTGAAAGAGACATTAGAAACAGGAGAAACTCAGGACAAGAGTCCAATCTCAGTCAGTTAGTGTCTTTATTAAATGAACACAGCCCATTAAATGAATGTATGTGTTTAATCGCTAAGTCATGTCCAACTCTTTTTGGACATGTAGCCTATGGACCTCAGATATGCAGATGACACCACCCTTATGGCAGAAAGTGAAGAGGAACTAAAAAGCCTCTTGATGAAAGTGAAAGTGGAGAGTGAAAAAGTTGGCTTAAAGTTCAACATTCAGAAAACGAAGATCATGGCATCTGGTCCCATCACTTCATGGCAAATAGATGGGGAAACAGTGGAAACAGTGTCAGACTTTATTTTTTTGGGCTCCAAAATCACTGTAGATGGTGACTGCAGCCATGAAATTAAAAGACACTTACTCTTTTAATTTCATTTTATCTAGGTTATGACCAACCTAGATAGCATATTCAAAAGGACCTTTGCCAACAAAGGTCCATCTAGTCAAGGCTATGGTTTTCCTGTGGTCATGTATGGATGTGAGAGTTGGACTGTGAAGAAGGCTGAGCACCGAAGAATTGATGCTTTTGAACTGTGGTGTTGGAGAAGACTCTTGAGAGTCCCTTGGACTGCAAGGAGATTCAACCAGTCCATTCTGAAGGAGATTAGCCCTGGGCTTTCTTTGGAAGGAATGATGCTAAAGCTGAAACTCCAGTACTTTGGCCACCTCATGCGAAGAGTTGACTCATTGGAAAAGACTGATGCTGGGAGGGATTGGGGGCAGGAGGAGAAGGGGACGACAGAGGATGAGATGGCTGGATGGCATCACTGACTCGATGGATGTGAGTCTGGGTGAACTCACAGAGTTGGTGATGGACAGGGAGGCCTGGCGTGCTGCGATTCATGGGGTCGCAAAGAGTTGGACACGACTGAGCGACTGAACTAATTAAACTAAAGCCTATGGACCGGAGAAGGCAGTGGCACCCCACTCCAGTAGTCTTGCCTGGAAAATCCCATGGATGGAGGAGCCTGGTAGGCTGCAGTCCATGGGGTCGCTAAGAGTCGGACACGACTGAGCGACTTCACTTTCACTTTTCACTTTCATGCATTGGAGAAGGAAATGGCAACCCACTCCAGTGTTCTTGCCTGGAGAATCCCAAGGACAGTGGAGCCTGGTGGGCTGCCGTCTATGGGGTCACAAAGAGTCGGACACGACTGAAGCAACTCAGCAGCAGCAGCAGCAGCAGCAGCAGCAGCCTATGGACTGTAGCCTGCCAGGCTCCTCTGTCCATGGGACTTCCCAGGCAAGAATATTGGAGCGGGTTGCCATTTCTTTCTCCATTAAATGAATGTAGCATAATTTAAAAACTAATAACCTGCTGTTCAACATTCAAATAGTGTTTAATATTAATTACTATTATAAAGAAATATGCTTAAATTAGCATTCTTATGCATAAATGTTTGCTCTTAACATTAATTTCTATGGTATTTGTTGGATAAGAGACTTAAAGTATTTTTAAATTTTTTATTTATATATAACCAGAATGTTGAACTTATTTTCATTCCCACCATCATGAAAATTGTTTATGTTTTAATATATTTTCACTCGTGGATCCTTTTATTTTCATAATCCTTGAAAAATACAATTATTAAAGATGTATTTATTAAACTGTTTTGAAATCACCAATTAATTTTTTTTTTATAAATTCACTCTTCATGATTTCATCTCAAGTGTGAATCAGTGTGGCTTTCCTCTTCTCACAGAATAGCTTTCACATCTTTTATAGTATATCTGCAGAAAAGCTGTTTTAATGATGGTGTTCATTTAATGTAACTATACCCTATTACTAAATTTAATGTTAATATAATTAGTGTTTAAAAAAACTCCAGGAAGTAAAATATAGTAAGTAATTTTTGATAGATTTTTTTAAAAAAATAGTGTAAGGGAGAATCCCTTTAACTTAACATAGATTTTGGTTGATTGGTTGGTTTTGCATTGTTTTCTTTTGTTTATCTATAATGAAGGTCAAAGTGTTTCAGAGGTGGTATAATAGCTGGTATAAGAGTAGATTACATGGATCAAATTCTCACTCACCATTAAGTATGGGGCTGATCTTGAGAAATTTACTTAACCTTTATCTTATTTTCCTTATCTATAAAATGGAAACAATAACAATAATATGTGCATCATATCATTTAGAGAGAATGAGTTAATGCAAAGTGCTTATAGTAGTGTGAGGCACATAGTAGCCACTTGATAAATGTCAGCTAATTATAAACAGTATAGCATTATTATTGTTATTTATTGGGAGGCAACCTAGCACAGTGCTTTAATATTACTGGTATTTTTCTGTTTATAGAATTTGAGAAAGTTACTGAACTATTTGCACCTTTCCATTTTTCTCTTTTAAAATATGAAGATAAAAAGACTATCTTCCTCATTAGGTTTGTATGTAAATTATATACATCATTTAAAATAGTACTTAAAACACAGCTCACTACAGGATTCAAAAAACATAAGCTAGGATTACTACCTATTAAACTTGTTTCTTATTTTCTTTGTGCCATTACCATTTTACACAATAAATTTCCTAATAGTAACTACAATTGCATTTGCAGAATAAATCTTCCTTGGTGTTTTTTACAGTTTACTTTTCCTCCCAGCTTTATTGCCTGGAGAAGGGAAAGGCTACCCACTCCAGTATTCTGGCCTGGAGAATTCCATGGGCTGTATAGTCCATAGGGTTGCAAAGAGTCAGACACGAGTGAGTGACTTTCACACCAGCTTTACTGAGATATTACTAACAGATAATATATGTAAGTTTAAGATGTATAATGTAATGATTTGATACACATATATAGTGCAAAGTGACTATGACAATAAGGTTAGTTAACACCTCCATTCCCTCACATAACTACCATTTGTATGTGTGGTAAAAAATTCAAGACAGTATAGTATTATTAATTACACTCATCAGGCTGCACATTAGCTCTCCAAGATTTATCATCCAGTAATTAGAACTTTGTACCCTTTCACCAACATCTCATTTTCCCTTCAGCCTCCAACAACCACCATTATGCTCTCTACTTCGGAGTTCAGCTCTTTTAGATTTCACATACAAGTGAGAGCTACCCTGGTGGCTCAGATGGTAAAGAATCTGCCTGCAATGCAGGAGACCAGGGTTTGATCCCTGGGTCAGGAAGATCCCCTAGAGGAGGAAATGGCAGAACACTCCAGCATTCTTGCCTGGAAAATCGCATGGACAGAGGAACCTGGAGGACTACAGTCCATGGGGTTGCAAAGAATCAGACATAATCGAGTGACTAACACACGTACACATAAGTGAGAGCAACAGTATTTGTCTTTTTCTGTCTGACTTATTTCATAGCATCATTCACTCAAGCTCCATCTGTGTTGTCACAAAAGGCAGGATTTCCTCCTTTCTTATAGTGAATAATATTTCATTATATATCCTCTCTATTGATATACACTTAAGTGGTCTTGGATACTGTGAATAAAGTTGCAACGAATATAGAAATGCAAAGTCTTCTTAAGAGACTGTTCCCTCTTCACAGCTAACATCATATTCAATAGTGAAAAGCTGAAAGTATTCCCTCTGAAATCAGGAACAAGACAAGGATGCCCACTCCTACCACATTTATTCAACATACTTTTGGAAGTCCTAGCAATAGCAATCAGAGAAGAAAAAGAAAATCAAATTAGAAAGGAAGAAAACTGTCAATGTTTGCAGATGGCATGATACTATACACAGAAAATCCTAAAGACACTAGCAGAACACTACTAGAGCTCATTAATGAATTCAGTAAAGCAGAATAAAAATTAATAAACAGAAATCTTTGGCATTTTTATATACTAATAACAAGATATAAGAAACATAAGTTAAGGAAACAGTCCCATTTATCCTTGCATCAAAAAGAATAAAATAGCTAAGAATAAACCTATCCAGGAGGCAAAAGATTTGTACTCTGAAAACTGTAATACTCTGACAAATAATCTGAAGACAACACAGATGGAAAAATATACTATGTTTTTAGATTAGTAGAATCAATATTCTTTAAATGACCTTACTACCCAAAGCAATCTATAGAGATTGCATTGCAATTCAATGCATCCTTATCAAATTACCACTGGCATTTTTCACAGAACTAGAACAAAAAGTTAACATTTGTATGGAAACACAAAGATCCTGAACAGCCAAAACAATCTTGAGAAGGAAGAACAAAACTGGAGGAATCACATTTCCTAACTTCGGACTATACTACTACCATAATCAAAACAGAATGGAACTGGCACAAAAACCGACACCTAACTCAACAGAACAGAGACTCCAGAAATACACCCATATGCTTATGACAAATTAATCTATGACCAAGGAGGCAAGAAGGTACAGTGAAGAAAATACAGTCTCTTCAATACGTGGTGCTGGGAAAATTAGAGAGCTACATATAAAAGAATAAAATCAGAACATTCTCTAACACTATATACAAAAATAAAGTCAAAATTAATTAAAGACTTAAATGTAAGACCAGATACTATAAAACTCCAGAGGGAAAGATGGGCAGAATACTATTTTACATAAATCACAGCAGTATTTTTTGAACACATCTCTTAGAGTAATGGAAACAAAAGCAAAATAAATGAATGGGACCTAATTAAACCTAAGAGCTTTTGCACAGCAAATAAAATTATAAACAAAACAAAAAACCTAAAGAACAGGAGAAAAATATATTGCAAATGATGCAACCAACAAGGGATTAATATTCAAAACATACAAACAGTTCATATAGCTCAATGTAAAAAAAAAAAAAAATCAAAAAAATGGGCAGAAGCACTAAAGACATTTTGCCAAAGAAAACATACAGATGGCCAACAAGCACACAAAAAGATATTCAACATCACTAATTTTAAGAGAATTGCAAATCAAAACTACAGTGAGTATCAACTCACATCAGTCAGACTGGCCATCATTTAAAAGTCTGCAAATAATAAATGCTGGAGAAAGTATGAAGAAAAGGGAAACCTCTTACACTGTTGGTGGGAATGTGAATTGGTGGTGCAGCCACTATGAAGAATAGTATGGAGGTTCCTTGAAAAAATTAAAAATAGATTTACCAAAAAAAAAAAATAAGACACCAAAAGATCCAGCAATCCCACTCCTGGGCATATATCCAGAAAAACTAAAAACTCTAATTCAAAAAGATATATGCACCCCAATTGTTCACTGCAGCATTATTTATAATAGCTAAGACATGGAAGTAACCTAAGAAGTGGCATATATATGTGTGTGTGTGTGTATTCGTATTTATACACATACATACAATATAATAATACTCAGCCATAAAAAAATAGTGAAATAAAGCCATTTTCAGAAATATGGATGGATCCAGAAATTATACTAAATGAAGTAAGTCACACGGAGGAAGATAAATTATTATATATCACTTATTGTGGAATCTAAAAAAATGATACAAATTAACTTATTTACAATATAGAAGGAGACTCTCAGACATACAAAACAAACTCGTGGTTACCAAAAGGGAAAGGTGGGGATAAATTATAAGTTTGGGATTAAGAGACACACTACTGTATATAAGATAGATATATCTTATACATCAACAAGGGATGATACTTGGAACATGGAACTATATTCAATATCTTATAATAACTTATAATGAAAAAGAATCTGGTAAATTATACACACACACACACACACACACAGACATATATGTATGTGAGAGAGATGAGATGAGCAAAACTGCACAGGCTATGTGTAAAGGACACGTGTGCATACTCTGTCACTAGTTCAGTTCAGTCGCTCAGTCGTGTCTGACTGTGCGACCCCATGAATCGCAGCACGCCGGGCCTCCCTGTCCATCACCAACTCCCGGAGTTCACTCAGACTCACGTCCATCGAGACAGTGATGCCATCCAGTCATCTCATCCTCTGTTGTCCCCTTCTCCTCCTGCCCCCAATCCCTCCCAGCATCAGAGTCTTTTCCAATGAGTCAACTCTTCGCATGAGGTGGCCAAAGTACTGGAGTTTCAGCTTTAGCATCATTCCTTCCAAAGAAAGCCCAGGGCTAATCTCCTTCAGAATGGACTGGTTGGATCTCCTTGCAGTCCAAGGGACTCTCAAGAGTCTTCTCCAACACCACAGTTCAAAAGCATCAATTCTTTGGCGCTCAGCCTTCTTCACAGTCCAACTCTCACATCCATACATGATCACAGGAAAAACCATAGCCTTGACTAGACAGACCTTTGTTGGCAAAGTAATGTCTCTGCTTTTGAATATGCTATCTAGGTTGGACATAACTTTCCTTCCAAGGAGTAAGCATCTTTTAATTTCATGGCTGCAGTCACCATCTGCAGTGATTTTGGAGCCCAAAAAAATAAAGTCTGACACTGTTTCCACTGTTTCCCCATCTATTTCCCATGAAGTGAAGGGACTGGATGCCATGATCTTCGTTTTCTGAATGTTGAGCTTTAAGCCAACTTTTTCATTCTCCACTAAGTCATATCCAACTCTTTTGCAATTCCATGGACTGTAGCCCTCCCAGCTCCTCTGTCCATGGGACTTCTCAGGCAAGAGTACTGGAGTGGGTTGCCATTTTCTCCTCCATATATATATGTATATAAACCACTTGATGTATACCTGAAACTAATACAACATTGTAAATGAACTATAGTTCAAAAACAAACAAACAAAAAAAGTGTTTTCATTTTCTTGGGATATATACCCAAAAGTGGGAGTACTAAATGTAACAGCAGTTCTATCTTTAACTGTTTGAGGAGCCTCCATACTGTTTTCCATAGTGGCTGTACCAATTTGCATCCCCACCAACAAAAACAGTGCACAGCCATTCCCTGTTTCTCCACAGCCTCATCAATCACTGTCTCCTGTCTTTTTGATAATAGGTGTGAGGTAATATCTCACTGTGATTTTTATTTGCATCTCTACAATGATTAGTAATTCAAGTACATTTTCATGTGCCTGTTGGCTAGCTGTATGTCTTTTTTGGAAAACTATTCCTTTGTCCACATTTTAATTGTATTGTTTGGTTTTTATCCTATGGAGTTGTATAATTTCCTCATATATTTTGGATACTAACCTCTTATCTGAAATACTGTCTGCAAATCTTTTCTCCCATTCCACAGTACGCCTTTTAATTTTGCTTATTGTTCCCTTTGCTGTGTGGAAAATGTTTAGCTTCATATAGTCCTACTTGTTTATTTCTTCTTGTGCCCCTGCACTTTTTTGGTCATATCCAAGAAATCTTTACCAAGACCAATCAAGAAAACTTTCCCCTATGATTCCTTCCTAGTTGCTTTACAGTTTTAGTCTTCATTTTGAGTTAGTTTGTGAGAGATGTAAGGAGTTCAATTTCATCCCTTAACAAGTAGCTATCCAGTTTTCCCAAAATCATTTATTAAAGTGACTATCCTTTCTCTACTGAGTCTTTTTGGCTCTACTGCCAAACAACAGTTGATTGTATATATACGGGCTTATTTCTACATTCTCTATTCTGTTCCATTGATCTATGCATCTGTTTTTATGCCAGTACTATACTGTTTTAATTGCTACAGAATTGTAAAATAGTTGGAAAGCAGAAAGCGTGATGCCTCCAGGTTTGTTCTTCTTTCTCAGGACTACTTTGTCTATTCATGATGGTCTTTTGTGGCTCTACATAAATTTTAGGATTACTTTTTCTACTTCTGTGAACTATGTCACTGGAATATTGATAGGGATAGAATTGCATCTATAGATGGACTTGGACATATGGACATTTAACAACATTAATTCTTTTGATCTATAAATATGGAATATTTTCCATTCATTTGTATGTTCAATTTCTTTCACTAAAGTGTCCTAATTTTCAGTGTACAGATATTTCAACTCCTTGGTTAAATTTATTTCTAAGCATTTTATTCTTTTTTGATGATTTTACACATGGCATTGTTTTCTCTATTTTTCTTCAGTAGCTCATTGTTAGTGTATAAACACACAACTGACTTTTGCATGTTGCTTTTATATCTTTCAATTTTACTGAATTCACTGATTACCTGTAACAGTTTTTTCTAAGAGTCATTAAGATTTTCTGTATAAAAGGTCTTATCACATACAGAGAGAGTGTTACTTTTTTTCTTTCCAATTTGATTGCTTTGTATTTCTTTTTCTTGCCTATTTACTCTGGCTAAAACTTCCATCCTGTGTTGAATATGAATGGTCAGTGTAGGCACCCTTGACTTTTTGTGATCTTAGTGGAAAAACTTTTAAACTTTAACTGTTGAATTCGTTGTGTACCATAGGTTTCTCATACATAGCCTTTATTATGTTGAGGTGCATATCTTATTTTTGGGGCTCCAAAATCACTTCAGATGGTGACTGCAGCCATGAAATTAAAAGATGCTTACTCCTTGGAAGAAAAGTTATGACCAACCTGCTGCAGCATATTAAAAAGCAGAGACATTACTTTGCCAACAAAGGTCCATCTAGTCAAGGCTATGGTTTTTCCAGTAGTCACGTATGGGTGTGAGAGTTGAACTATAAAGAAAGCTGAGTGCCAAAGAATTGATGCTTCTGAACTGTGGTGTTGGAGAAGACTCTTGAGAGTCCCTTGGACTGCAAAGAGATCCAACCAGTCCGTCCTAAAGGAAATCAGCCCTGAGTGTTCGTTGGAAGGACTGATGCTGAAGCTGAAACTCCAATACTTTGGCTACCTAATGCAAAGAACCGACTCATTGGAAAAGACCCTGATGCTGGGAAAGATTGAAGGTGGGAGAAGAAGGGGATGACAAAGGATGAGATGGTTGAATGGCATCACCAATTCAACGGACAAAAGTTTGAGTAAACTCCGGGAGTTGGTGATGGACAGGAAGGCCAATGGTGCGGCAGTCCATGAAGTCACAAAGATTTGGACACAAATGAGTGACTGAACTGAACTGAATTGACATACCTTCTATATTTAGTGTGTTGACAGTTTTTATCATGAAAGGATATTGAATTCTGCCAAATGATTTTTCTGCATCTATTGAAATAATCATGATTTTATCCTTCATTTTGTTAACGTTGTGTATCACATTTACTGATTTGCATATGTTGAATCATCTTTGCAACCTAGGGATAAATCCAACTTGATCATGGTGTTATTATCCTTTCAATATACTATTGAATTCAGCTTGTTAGTATTTGTTTTTGAGAATTTTTGCATCTATATTCATCAGGAATATTAGCTTGTAAAAGTTTTATTTTCTCATGTCCTTACCTGGTTTTGGTGTCAGGTTAATGCTGTCCTTATAAAATTAGTCTGGGAGTATTCACTTCTCTTTAATTTTTTGGAAGAGCTTAAGAAGGAGTGGTGCTAATTCTTCTTTAAATGTTTAGTAGAACTCACTAGGACACGATTTGGTCTGGGCTTCTCTTTGTTGGAGATTTTTTTTTCTCTTACTAGTAATGGGTCTGTTCAGATTTTCTATTTCTTCATGATTGTATCTTGGCATGTTGTACATTTCTCTGCATTTATTAATTTCTTCTAGGTCATTCCAGTTTTTTGGCACATAACTGTTCATAGCAGCCTCATGAACCATTGTATTTCTGCTGTATCAACTATAATGTCTCCTCTTTCCCTTCTGATTTTGAGTCTTCTCTTTGCTTTTTTTAGTCTAGCTGAGAGTTTCCCAATACTGTTTATCTTTTCCAAAAAACAGCTCTTAGATCTATTGATCTTTTTCCTCTCTCCATTACATTTATTTCAGGTCTGATCTTTGTAATTTCCTTCTTTTTGCTAACTTTGGACTTACTTTTTTCTTTCTTTAGTTCCTTGAGGCATATAGGTAAGTTGCTTATTTTAGACCTTTCCTTTTTCTTAATCTAAGAATATATCACTAAATGCTTCACTCTTAGAACTGCTTTTCTAATTCCCATAAGTTTTGGTATGTTGTATTTCTATTTTCTTTTGTTTCAAGAATTTTTTAATTTCTTTTTAATTGCTTTTTTGATCCATTGATTATTCAGGAGTGTGTTGCTTGATTTCACATATTTGTGAACTTTCCAGTTTTCCTCCTGTTACTGATGTCTAATTTTGTGCCATTTTGGTTGGAAAAGATACTTGGTGTGGTTTCAATTATCATTCATTTGCTAAGGCTTGTTTTCTGGCTTAATATATATTTATCCCAGAGAATGTTCCCCATAAGTTTGACAAGAATGTGTATTCTGCTGCTGTTGAATGAACTGTTCTATTATATGTTCATGACTTCCATTTGGTCTAACATACAGCTCAAGTCTAACGTTTCTTTATTGATTTCCTAGTTGAATGATTTATCCATTGTTGAAATTTGGGTATTGAAATCCCTTGCTATTATTGTATCCTTGTTTATTTCTCCCTTTAGATCAGTTACCATTTATGCCTAATATATTTAAGCACTGTAATGCTTGATGAATACATATTTATAATTATATACACTCTTGAATTGTCATTATATTAATACCTGTCTCCTGTTACAGTTTTTGACTTAAACCATTTTGTCTGATGTAAATACAGGTATTCATGCTTTCTTTTGTTTTCTATTTGCATGGAATATCTTTTCCCACCTCTTCACTTTCAATCTGTGTGTGTCCCTAAAGCTGAAATGAGTCTCTTGTAGAGACAGCATACAGTTGGGTCTTGTATTTTAATCCATTCAGCCATTTTATGTTTTTTGATTACAGAATTTAATCCAATTACCAAATACACTGAAAGTAATTACCTATATGTACGGTTGATTAATGCCATCTTATTCTTTTCTGGCTTTTTGTAGTTACCTTGTTTCTGTCTTCCTATTGTACTGTCTTTCTTTCTAGGTTGATTTTTTATTTTTTTATTTTTATTTTTGTAACTGCATGCTTTGATTCCCTTTTACTGGAGGTGTGGGGTCTTCTGCTGTCATTTAGAAGTTGTGCTGTAGGATTTGTTTTATATTCTGATGAATTTTTGATGTATTTATGGGGAGGCAGGTAATCTCCCCATCTTACTTCTCTACCATCTTGAGGACATTTTCTTTATCTTGTAATGCTTTATCTACTGAACATTTTTGCTTTGTAAGCCATGAGGCTTATATAAAACATCTCTTTAGTTACAAAAATTGACTTTATACTAATTACAATATAACTTTAATCACATACAAAGCTTTATCCTTTTTGTCTCTAATAATTTGTTTTAATAATTTACCTTTTCCTATATTATTTATCCATTTACAAATTATTGTGGTTATAGTTATTTTTAATACTTTTGTTGTTTAATCCTTTACACCAGAGTTAAATGATTACTATCCCCACCTTTTTACAATATTAGAATATTCTGAATTTGACAACAAATTAACCTTTACCAGCATGATATACTTTCTTGTTCTCTTGCTACTAATTAGCACCCTTTAATTTTAGCTTGAACAACTCCTTTCAGCATGTCTTGTAAAGCAAGTCTAGATGTGACAAACTCTCTCTGCTTTTGTTTGGGAAACTATCTCTTGCTCAATTCAGAGAGACAACTTTGTTGGGTAAAGTATTCTTGGTTAGCTGTGTGGTTTTTTTTTTTTTTTTTCTTTCAGCACTTGGAATACATCACCTCACTCTGTCCTGGCCTGAAAGATTTCTACTGAGAAATCCTCTGGCGGCCATATGAATATTTCCTTTTATGTGAGAATATTTTTTCTCTTCCTGCTTTTAAAAATTCTCTCTCTGTCCCTGATATTAGACAGTTTTATTACAATGTACCTTAGTGAAAACTGTTTGGGGTTGAAATTTTGACTGATTAGTTTTATGAACTTGAATATCTAAATTTCTCCCCAGATTTGGGGATTCTCAGCTATTTTTTTTTTTAATGAACTCTCTTCTTCTTTCCCACTCTCTTATTCTAGTGAGACTCAAGTAATATCCCAACTGTTTCTTTACCACTATTCCATATCTTCTCTCATTATATGATTTCAAATAACTTGTCTTTAGTTCACTAATTCTTTCTTTGGTTTAAGTCTGTTGTTGAAAGCCTACATTAAATCCTTCAGTTCTGTCATGATAATCTTCAACTCTTAGCTTTCTGCTTTTTTGTTTTAGTGGTTTTTATTTCTTTGTCAAACTTCTCATTTTGTTCATGTATTTTTTTTTCTAATTTCATTTAGTTGTCTGTGTTTTCTTTTAGTTCGCTGAATTTCTTTAATAGGATTATTCTGAGCTCTTCAGAATAATCAGTCAGCTCATAAATCTCTATTTCTTTAGGTCAGTCACTGAAATTTTATTAGATTGTTTTGGTGATGTCATGTGTCCTTGATTATTCAAGATCCTTGTGGCCTTGCATTGATGTCTATGCATTCAAGAATCTCTTCTATTCTGTACAGATTGCCTTCAGTAGGTGAAGCACTTCATCACTCAACTTGTCCAGAGATTCTGGGTAGGCAGTCTGGTAATGTCTGAAAGCAAGTTTGCTGCTGGAGTCCGTGGGAAGTCCAGTTCTGAGGTGAATTGAAAGCTTGGGATAGTGGTAATCACCCTGCTGCCAGACCCCACAGACACCCTGGGTTCAAAGTGTCCTGGAGCCTAGGTTTGCATGCATTAATTGGGAGTATGAGGGCACAGTTTTCTGCCACAGCCAAGGTAACCAACGGCCAGTACTGGGATGGGTCATGAGTCTGGGTTTGTGGAAGCCCACTGGAATCCTGGAGCTTAAGAAACTGTGTGGAACTGAGAGCCACCTTGTGTCACTGAGCTGTCTGGGACTGCTGGAGCCAGCCAATACCTCGGATAGATAGGAAGCCTGAGTTCACAGGAGCCCTCTGAAAGTCTGGACCCATTGGAACTGCTTATGACACTGAAGCTGGTAGATACCAAGGTCAGTCATGTGGTCATGGTTCACATGGTTCAACAGTTCATGGGACTCCACTAGGAGCCTAGTCCTATAGTATCTTCCAAGAGCTGCAGGAGCCACCCTGGACTGCTGGAGCAAACAGGAACCAGGGTGAACCAGGGGCCTGGATTCACAGGAGCTCATCTTCAGCCTAGTGTCACTGCTTGAGGCTACTGGAGCCTACTGGGGCTGCTGGAGCCAGCAGGCACCAGAAGGAGAAGTGCCTGGGTTCCTGGGAGCCCACAGAGAGCCCAATGCCATGGGACCTGTCTCTGGGCTGGGCTGCTCTGGCTTCAGTTCAGTCACTCAGTCATGTCCAACTTTTTGTGACCGCATGGACTCCAGCATGCCAGGCTTCCCTGTCCATCACCAACTCCCAGAATTTACTCAAACTCACATCCATCGAGTTGGTGATACCATCCAACATCTCCTCCTCTGTTGTCCCCTTTTCTTACCGCCTTCAATCTTTCCCAGCATCAGGGTCTTTTCCAATGAGTCAGTTCATCACATCAGGTGGCCAAAGTATTGGAATTTAAGCTTCAGCGTCAGTCCTTCCAATGAATATTCAGGACTGATTTCCTTTAGGATGGACTGGTTGGATCTCCTTGCAATCTAAGCAACTTTCAAGAATCTTCTCCAACACCACAGTTCAAAATCACCAATTCTTCAGTGCTCAGTCTTCTTTACAGTCCAACTGTCACATCCATACATGACTACTGGAGAAGCCATAGCTTTGACTAGATGGACCTTTGTTGGCAAAGTGATGTCTCTGCTTTTAATATGCTGTCTAGGTTGCTCTGGTTTAGGGGAGGGTTAATGGGTATGAATCTCTTTCCTACCCCTCTCAGTATGTTCTTTCTTATTTCTGTGCTTCATCTAGGTGCTATAATATATTCCTTCATCTAGAATCCTTAGCTCCTATGAAATTATTTCATGTGTAGACAGTTATTCAAAATGATGTTTCTGGGGGAGATGAAAGTAGGAATACCTTTGCTAGCATTTTGTTGACATCTTCGATATACTCTTGAGTTAGAATTTATTAGTACTTTGTTTAGGATTTTTCATTGACATTCGCAAGTGAGATTAATCTGTATTTTCTTCTTTTGGTGTTTTCTGTGTTCCGTTTAGATATCAGACAGAGTTAAGCTATTTTCTTAAAGCTAGAAAGATTTCCTGCTATTCCACTCCTTTGGAAATCGGTATTTTTCATGAGAATTACCTATTTTGGAAAGTTTTAAAGTATTTAATCCTACCTAAGTTTATTTCATTAAAAATAAATAAATAAATAAAGATAATTCTTTGACAAAGTTTTATTTCAAGGTTATTAGTCTATTCTATTTTTAAATTACTAATTCGATCATTTTGGCAATTTATATTGTAGAAACAGAAAGTTATAAGCCCATATTCTTTTCAACTAGAAATTACTTTTAAAAGATGCTATATTCTTCAGCTAACACAACTGCTTTAAAGAAACAAAATACACTAGCCATCACTTCTCATTAAATTGATGAGGCAACTTTATTCTTACAATTGTTCAGGCCATAATCTTAAAAGACAACCTTTATCCCTCTCTCCTCTGACATCTTATCCATCATCAAATGCTTTGAAATATTATATATCCCAATCCAACTACCTCTTGCTATCTCCACTGTTTTCCCAAACTCCAGGGTATCATTATCTAAAGTATTTCACTGACCTTTTGATAGGTCCTCCTACTTTCTCTCTTACATCTTCTAGTGTAGACTGTAGTGAACAACCTACATCTCTCCATCAGAACAAAGGCCCTCAAATCTCCAGCTGCCAGTTTTGTTGACTACTAACAGCTCATATTTGAGTCCCTTCCTAGAAACTGCCCTCACCTCAAAGACAGCTCTCTCACTCAGAGTCACATCCCTTCCCCACAGGTATCCAGTATCCAATGACTGGTCAAAGTGTGATCTGGTCACCTTGCCTCAATTTAGGATAAGCTAAAATCTAAGCTCCAAGGCTCATAGTCATCAACTGAGAACTGTTTAGTAACCACTTATCAGTTCAACTCATCACTTGCCTTCTTATGTCCTTACTCCCTCATAAGTGTATTCTGAGAGCATGCCTCAAGAAAGTTTCTGATATGAAAATTCTCAATCCCTTAATCTGTTTCCTGGGGCCACTGACTTAAGAGAGCTGGCACAAGGGGTATTCTAAAAAAAAAAAAAAAGTAAACTATAAAATTGAATTTTTGAGCTGTAGCACCCACCAGCCAGCTGGCAATGAGAACATCGATACTGGAGGCAGGTAAGCAGAATAACTGATAATAACTCCTGGAATTGTTAAAACTTTCACCTGTAGTCAGCTGGCATGAAAAACCAGTGGGAGGAAATACACTGGCAGGTACAATATCTCAGTCTTGCAAGAGGTTTAGAGGAAATAATAATTATAAGAACAAAAGATCTGAATGGATGTTACTGAGTGCAATCAAAGCTTTGAAGAAAGACAATGCAAAGCTCAGAGTCATTAATCACAAACTAAGACAAACTGTGAAAGCCAGAAGAACTTCCTAGCAATGTAGAAAGACACTCTCATCTCCTGCAGCCAGAAGGCAGAGATTGGTAAGAATCAAGTCAGGACATAATTATATAAGAATTGCAGAAATTCAGTGAAGGTTCAATCCACTTCTGGAGCAGAGAGAGAAAGGTAACTGGGAAGGTGAAGTCTCCTGGAGGTGTGGCATTATAAGGAAAGAAGGAAGCAAGTGGTGTAAATTAACGGCCCTATACAAACAAAAGAGAAGAACAAAATCGGAAGTACACCAATCCCACCCCTACCCCAAACAAAACACCATTTTTTTTTAATTGAAGTATAGTTGATTTACAATATTATATTAGTTTCAGGTATCTAGCATAGTGATTCAGTATTTTCACAGGCTACATTCCATTAAATGTTATTACAGGAAAATGGCTATAATTCCCTGTGCTATATATCTGTGTTGCTTATCTATTTTATACATGGTAGCTTGTATTTCAATCTCAAATTCCTAATTTGCCCTCCTCCATTCCCTCTCCTTTTTGGTAACCGCTAGTTTGTTTTCTTTATCTGTGAATCTGTTTTGCACATACATTCATCTGTAGTACCAAATACTTTTAAAATGCACTTTGTGCTAAGTAGCTTCACATGCCCAACTCTCTGTAATCCCATGGAAGAAGCCCCAAATGTACTCTACTACACCAATAAATGAGGGTACCCAAACACAGGAATCTAGCAATGTACCCAAGTACCTACCCTGCCTATAAAGAATCCTCTGTCATTGTTGGTCCAAGAAAACATAAAACATTTCAAAAATGAAAAAAAAACCACAAGCAATAATCATATACATCTATAAAAAGGAGAAAACGGAAAATGTGATCAAGGTATTCTGACAGAGACTTTTGTATACTTAGGAGATACATGCTGGAGCATTAAGATGTCACGATATCTGCAATTAAATTTCAAATTACTCAGCAAATATATACACAAACAGAGAGAAGGCATGCTTTGGCCAAATATTAACAATTGGGTAATCTAAGAATGTGCTTCCCAGATGGTGCTAGTGGTAAAAAACCTACCTGCCAATGCAGGAGATGTAAGAGATATGGATTTGATCCCTGGGTTGGAAAGATCCCCTGGAGGAGGGCACAGCAATCGACTCCAGTATTCTTGCCTGGAGAATCCCATTGATAGAGGAACTTGGTGGGCTACAGTCTTTAGAGTCGCAGAGTCAGACACAACTCAAGGGACATAGCATGCACACGTGTACAATCTAAGAATGTATATGTGTGTTTTTTGTGCTACTCTTTTAACTTCTCAGTACATTTTAATTTTTTCTAAATCAAGAATTGCAGGGAAATCTGAGCTTGAAGTATAGAAGCTAAAAATTCTTTGTTGTTTTTACAGAAATTTCAGATACAATGAAGCATTCATGTCACTGTAGAACAATGAGGAACCAGTGCAGTATAGATATAGAAGGCAAACAATAGGAATGCAAGGTAAAACCTACATCAGACTAATATAGTGCCATTTTTCTCAGCCAGACATAAATATTTTCACCAATTTCTTGGTGGAAAATAAATAACATTACATAGCAGAACCCCCATACATATTATTTAGGATTTAGTGTATATAATTATATTAAACTCTGTAATAAATAATTTATCCTTCACATCCCATTGAGAGGGAGTTATTTTTATTGACTTTATAAATTCTGAATTACTAAATGTCTCTAACGAGCAAGATTTCATGATGGATTAGACCCTAACTGAAAACTTCAATTAAATGTTATTGCCATCATCAGGAAGACCAAATAAAGAGCTTTCCACTCACTAGTTGTGAGATCTTCAGCAAGTTATTCAACTTCTATATTTCTTCATCTACAAAATGGAAATAATAACAGCAACTACATTTCAAGGTTGTTGAGAGGATTAAATGTAAAATGCTTACAGTACTGTGTTATATAAACTCCTAATAACTGTCAATTGTTAAATATGGTTGTGCTATTTCTTTTATGCACATACATTCATACACACATAACCCTCTGAAAACATAATCATCAAACCCAAAATACTCTTCTATTTTAAGGACTTAGATGATATGTTAGGCCTTTTGAGCTGATAAGATTTCATTCGATCATTTACAAACATTTAAACTTCACATATCATATACACTTTTAGTTTAGAACAAATTAACAAATATAAACATCCAGGCCCTCTTTTCACTTCTTTTCCTTTCTTTTCCCTTTGTTTCCCCTTTGTTTGTTTCCTTTCTTTTTTATACTTTTATTTTTATATTTTAAAACATATTTTCTACATTCACACATAAAGGTCTTGCTTCTCTAACCACAATGAGACTTAATAAAAACATCCTTATGTCTGACCAAACTGATCAAATTTCACAGAAGAGTAACTTTAAGATCTTGTAAAATATTATAGGACAGGCAAAATCTATTATCTAACTGCCAGGGGATGATATAAAAAACTTACATTAAGTTTAATATCCATAGATTCTCCCCAAATAAAAAGAAGTGATGTGAAAGTTTCTTACATAATGGACTTAGACCAAACGGCCAAATTTAAAACTACTCATAATTCTAGGGAATAAAAACTGTTATGGATTCAACCAGTGTGGTTTTGTTTTTCAATAGTTTTGAGCAGTCTATTGTAAGAGCATTCATACAAGTGTTTCTTCCTTATTCTACAAGGCTAGAAATCACTGGTCTGATTATTTAATTCAATTTATCAAGGACAATATAACTTGCATGCAGACATTTGATTATTTTTGACTGTGCTCTTGTACAGCAGAAACCATGACGATTTGATTTGGACAGTAGTTAGGACAATACAACTTGCATTCAGGAACCTAATAAAAATTTAATCATGCTCCCAGTTGATGCTTCCCAAAATAAGGTATTGGGAGATGCAGAGAAAAGTCTGATTAGACATGGAATTTGCATTACTGTAAGTTAGCAAATAAACCCATGAGAAAGAGGAGTTCAAATATAAGTAGATATTAGTCATATTTTACATTTGTATATACTTCAGTTTACAAAGTACCACTGCATAAATGTAATAGAGCACAGACACAAGGCACTATATCAGACAGCTTATGGAAAACAAAGAGGAATGTACACCCACAAAGAGCTTATAATCCGGTGAAAGATATCACCTGTTTGATTCAAAGAAATGGAATACTGTAGAGATGAGAAGTGCTATAGGAATACAGAGACAGTAGAGATGTAATCTAACTAATGGGATCAGAGAAGGCTTCACTGAGATGGTGGTATTTGAATCTGGGCCTTGAAAAAAATAAAGTATTATTTGGTTAACACCAAACATTATGAAATAACCACAGCAGTCACCATTATGTTCTTTAACAGTTCAGGAAATTGAGACTGAAAGAGGCTTATAGGACTCCCTCCTCCAAGAACACACAACGGATAAATGTCAACTGAGACATGAAAGCAGGTTTTCTGATTCTAAGTCCAATGTTTATTCACTATATCACCCATAAGACACAGCTTAATTTTAGGCAAGACAATACGTGTTCCTTCAAGGTAATGTAAAAAAATACTAACCCCTGCTATAATAATAAATTTGGTTGTCCTGTGAACACCATATGAAAATAAATGCTCTTTTCCTCTAAGTATTCATGTTATTTCCTGCTTTAAATACAGAAAATTCCTTGTAGTGTAAGAACTGAAGAAGTCAGGTATTTGTTTAAAGATTAAGAAACCTGTTAGAAAAGAGTGAAAAATAACTTCATCATGATAATTAAATAGAGATTGTAGTATGCAATGAGAGTGATACCCTGCTTGTCTTTGTCTCTCCAGAGGATAGACCAAGAGTGGACAACAAGATTAAGCTCCACTGGATACGAGAAAAAATTTTCCCAGTGGAAATTAACACTCAAGGTAATAATAATAATGCATGTGAGGCTTACTGGATGTTAAGCACTGTTCTAAGCCCCTCATGTTTACTTGGTCTCAACAACTCCACGAGATAGGTATTATTACTACCGCCACTTGTGGATGATGAATCTGAGCCATAGAAAAACCTCAGCCAAGGTCATGTGAAGTAGCAGAGCTGGAATTTAAACTCTGAATCTGGCTACAGAATCTTCATTCTTAACCACTCAACTGTAATGTGTCAAAAATGAGACTGCAGTCTCTCTTTTTGTAGAGGGCTTTAAGATACTAGTACAAATTACATCCGTAAGATGTGAGTTCATGTTCTAGAAAGCAGCAGTGTGGTGTGGCATCTAAGAACAAAAATTCTAGCATCAAGCAGACTAGGCTTTAAGACCTTCTTCAGCCATGGCATATCTGTGTGAACCTGGGCCAGTTACTTAACCTCTTAAAGCTTTAATTTCCTTCTTTCAAAATAAGATAGCAATTACTATTTTGAGTTGGGAACATAAGCAGCTCAGTGTGATAAGAGAAGCACTAAACTTGAATGTCAGAAGACTCAGGTTATAGCCTGAGCCACTGTCAGCCATGTGAGACAGGGCAATCAATCCATCAATCAGCAAATATTTATTAAACCTTATACATTTAAATGGAGAAGGAAATGGCAACCCATTGCAGTATTCTAGTCTGGAAAATCCCATGGAAAGAGGAGCCTGGCAGGCTACAGTCCATGGGGTCGCCAAGTCAGACATGAGTGAGCAACGCATGCATGCATATGAATTTGTTACAAGTACTTTGGGAATAGAGCACTAAAAAAGACATTGTTCCTTACTCTGAAAGCAAATTCATTCAAATTTGTTCATTTTCCTTAGTGACTGAACTAAGTCCCCAAAGGAGGTACTTTCTGCATCAACATTGTAAAAACAAATATCAATATCATGATGCTTCTGTTTCTTTGCTAAGTACAATGTGTGTGTGTGTATGCACACATAATTAATTCCTCCTTTTTATATACAAAGGGGATATATGCAGAAAGAAGGGGCTGAACTCTGAGGCTTGTCTCATTGTGTTTACTACCTACAGCTGCCATTCCCAGCTGTTCCCACACATTCTCTCTATGGGGCACATTTTTCTGAAATGTAGATTAATACATGATGCCACTATTGCACCACTGTAAAGACAGCAGAATCAATATGATTTATAGAAACCTGATGGAAAATGTTGTCCTTTCTTCTCTGCCTCTGAAATGAGCTTAGTGACAATTCCCAACAATTCAAACAGAAGCTGAAGAAACAATTTCTACATCCTGAATGTGTTTCCATTCCTTTGGTTGACATGAACTCGCAATACTACTGTGTGCCGTGTGATTATTCATGGAGTACAATCTATTAACAGTTAATAGCGTCAACTTTGTGATCAGGTTGACAAACATATAGACAGGGATATAAATCCCACTCTAGCATGTATAAGTTGGGAAACTTTAAGTGTTCTGATCTCAATTTCCTCATATATATAGTGAAAATTATCACTTATCTCCTAAAGTTACCAAATGAGATAAGCTACATAAAGTATTCAGTATATTTATAGCACTTCATTTAATCACTAGTAATTAAAGAATGATTAATTATCAAGTTCATCACCATCCTGAGCTATTAAAATAACTTTATATATGTTAGAAGAAAAAATATGAACTAACTTATGTTAGTACAAAGAAAACTAGCTACTTTAACTAGTTTGCAGCTACTTTAACTCAATCACATAGGAAACATCATTTTAGGAAAAAAAGACATTTTCTTTCAAGTTCCTAGCTAGGCAGATCAATATTCAATACATACCATTAAGATATTTTGCAATCTAGTACTCAAATCACAACAAAATTGCTAATCAGATTACAAGTTTGTAACACATATGAGTTTTAATGTATCTTTTCATGAAGTTACTAATCAAATTAAAATACAGGCATTTTCACAAGAGAAATGCACATATATAATTTCTTAGTAAAGCTCCAAGTTACTAGAGAATTTTTCAGCTGCCTCTCAGCACTTAAATCCCTGATTTTATAATCCTAAATGTAAAAATGGTTTTAGTTAGTACAGAGAACAAGCAAATCAACAATATATGAGCGTGCCAGGACTCAGTATTTGTCAGCATATGATCAAGGTAATATTTCAAATTACCAGCCATGTCCCATTTACCATAAGTAGGTCAATAGAAAAATAAATTAACTTACAGTGAATGAGAACTTCCTTGGACTCCATGAAAGTGCTTAGAAGAATGGGATGAACTTGTACTTCTAAACTGAAATATCTGCTACTAGTTGATTGAATCCCCAGCTGTGTCTCTTGCTCCCACCAGCTTACCAAACATATGACCACAGACACTCCTTCCTAACAGCTGACTTTTAATCCTGTCTTTAGGTTTAAACAAGATCTTTTCAAAAATATGTAGCATGTAATACTGAAATCACCAAAAATAAAATTAATTTTAAAAATCACCCCCTTGCTCTATCTCCCTACATGTTCCTCCAAAAAGAAGGCTGGCTTCATTTGGGAAAGAAACTATATAATTTGCTTTCACACCAATTGCTCCATGGAATATATGACGGCTACCCAGCACAATTCTCTTCTTTGAGCTCTAAGATGTGCACTCTGGGATGTAACACAAATGTCAAAGCCATTTAGGTGCCACTGAGGATGAAACATAAATGTTATAAAGGCAACTGGTGCAATCAGGGTATATTACTTCCAGGAAATAAATAAAAACTATCTAATTCAGGCTCTTCCACAACACAGAAGCCTAGAGTCAGTGGTTGGCAAAGATATTGTAGACATTCCAAAGATATCTCCTGGCCATTATTTCTCTCTGCAACATCATATAGGACATGACAAAGAGTTTATCCTCACCTAACTCCCTAAAACACTAAATATTAACAGCCATAGGTTTCACCTACAGAAAATATTTTTAATTAAAAAAATCAGTAGCTCTTTGTTTTACTATGTCACAAAATATCAAGTTTTCTGCTTATTAGCCCTATCACCTACAAGTTATATTCATGGAATAATTACATAAAAGAAGGTAAACATTATTTCCTACGTATCATCAAAACATAGAAGTACTTCATTTGATTTTTCATAAACTATTGTCCCTGGAATTTTACACACAAAAGAAATCCTCATCTACATACTACCAACAGGTAATATACACTCAACATAAATTTAGTGAGGCAACCAAGTGCCAGACACTGTGCTAGATTCTACAGATATAAAAAAGATAGACATTTTCTTTGCAAAAAGTTTACCAGACATAGAGTGGTTATTCCAATGATATACTACAATGTTACTGCATTCAAATTCTCCCTCAATTTTTGATTTTTACAAATCCCTGCATCCAAGTGAATTCCATACAAGTTTTCTTTTTCATGAAAGTAAACTCTGGTCAATGATAATGAATGCAGGAATATTTAAAGTTGACTATAAAAAAGAAAGGTACAAAAAAACATTATACATTATACATCAAATTGTATTTGCACACTGAAAGCCAGTTAATTTCTACAAAAGTTACTGAGGATAACCTTAGTAATGACTCAATTCATAGGTGTCCAGAATTGTTACTAACTGATTTAAACTTGTAAATTATCCAGATCTCTGATCAAAATAAGAGATCCCCTAATCCAACTGCCACAGACACAAAGTTAAAGAGTATAGCCATTCACCTAAAGGAGGCCCTAGTCATTGCAGCCATGTATAGATGTGAGCCAAATGTTGTCACTGTTATATCTTTTGTCACTTTTATATCTTTTTGAAAAGATATATCTTTTCAAGAGAAGCCATAAATATAGATTTATGTCTGAAAACTCCAATTTTTACATGTCACTTCAATGTTTTTTTTTTTTTTAAAAAAGGGGGAACTCAAAAAAAAAAAAAATCCAGACCTAGCTCCTTTAACATAAAGAGTACCCAGGAAAAACTCACAGCTAACATCATACTTATGAAAGATTTTTCTCTAAGACCGGGAATAATACAAGAATGTTCATTCTCTCTTCTATTCAAAATTATGCTAGAGGTTCTAACCAAGGCAAGAAAAAGAAATAAAAGACATTCAGATTGAAAAGTGGGAAGTAAAATTACCTCCAGCAACAGGTGACATGAAAATCCTAAGGTACACAGAAAATCCAAAGAAATTCAAACACAATAAAACTGAAAGAACAAGTTTAAAAGGTTGCAAGACACAAGATCAATATATAAAAATCAACTGCATTTCTATAAACTAGCAATGAGTAACATGAAAAAAATGTTTTTAAAATTCCATTTGTAGAGAATTACAAAACATTGTTAAAAAATTAAAGAAATGTAAAGACAATTCATATTTATGGATTGGAAGACATAATACTGTTGTAATGGCAATATTCCCCAAACTAATTTTCAGATTCAACATGACCTTATACAAATCTCAGATTTGTTTTGTTTTGTTTTGTTTTTTGCAGAAATTGACAAGCTGATCCTAAAATTCAAGTGTAAATGCAAGTGACCCAGAATAATCAAAATAATCTTGAATAAGATTGTGGGGAGAATAGCCTTTCCAGCAAATAGTCTTGAGAAAGCTAAATGTTCACAAATAAATCAATGACTCTAAACCCCTAACCTCACAACACATGTAAAAATTAACTCAAAATGGATCAAAGACCTACATGTAATAACCTAAACTATAAAACTCTTAGAAGAAGACCTAAGTATAAACCTTGATGACCTTGGGTTAGGCAATGGTTTCTCAGATATGACATGAAAAGCACAAGCCATCAAAGGAAAAAACAAAAAGACTTCATCAAAATTTGTGCTTCAAATGAAAAGATCAACAAAATCAAAATGCAACACAGATGGAAGAAAATATTTACAAATAATGTATTTGAGTAGAGTACCTTATCAAGAATAAATAGAGAACTATTACAAACCAACAACAGAAAGACAAACAACCTGATTTTAAATGGGCAAATATTTGAACAGATATTTCTCCAAAGACATACAAATGGTCAACAAGTATATGAAAGGATGTCCAACATCATTAGTAGGGAAATTCAAATCAAATGATGATAAGATACACTTCACACCAAAAAATTGTGGCTACAATAAAAGATGAGCAAAACTAAGTGTTGGTAAGGATATGGAGAAACTGGAAAGACATTGGTATGGGCAAAAAAGCTGCAGCCGATTTGGAAAAATATAGCAGTTCCTCAAAATGTTAAACAGAGTTACCAGGAATCCTACTACTAAGTACACACTTCAAGAGAAATAAAAGTATATGTCCACACACAAAACCTGCACACAAATTATTATTCATAACAGTAAAATTTTTTAAACAACCCAAATGTCCATCAATTAATGAATGGATAAACAATATGTAGTATATCTATCCATTAAATAATATTTTGCAATTAAAAAGAATAAAGTGCTAATGCACGCTACAATGTGGATGAACCTTGAAAATGTTATGCTAAGTGAAAAAAGCCAGTCATAAAAGATCACTTATTAAAAAAAAAATCACTTATTAAATGACTCCATTTATCTAAAATAGACAAATCTACAGAAAATGTTTAGTAGTTGCCAAGGTGCTGAAGAAAGGAGTATGAGTATTTCTGTGAGGAATGATGAAAACGTTCTGGAATTAGATAGTGATGATCGCTGTACAACTCTGTGAATATTCATAAAATCATTGAATTTTACACGTTAAAAGGTGATTTGTATGGCATATGAATTATATCTCAATAAAACAGCTCTTGGGGGGTTTCCTGATGGCTCAGCAGTAAAGAATCTGCCTGCAATGCAGGAGACCCAAATTCAATCCCTGGGTAGGGAAGATCTCCTGGAGAAGGAAATGGCAACCCATTCCAATATTCCTGATGGGAAAATACCATGGACAGAGGAGCCTGGTGGGCTACAGTCCAAAGGGTCACAAAGAGTAGGACACAACTGAGCAACAGAGTACGCATGCAAAGCAGCTATTTAAAAAAATAGGCCCAGCCCAGCCACTTTGCATTTTTTGCCTAAAAAGATTTCTAAATCAAAATGGCTGTTACTAATATTTAAAAGGATCTTGGATGGGTGAAGGATTCTGCAAAAACTAGAACATAGTAAGTAGAGTGTCCAATTTTCTAAAATCAACCAGCACACATGTCCTATTTCAGTATTTCAAATAAAATTTAATACTTAAAATTTTAGTAGTAACAATGTGTTTTAGAAAAAGTCAAATAAATAACCTAACTCTAAACCTAAAGCAATTAGAAAAGGAAGAAATGAAGAACCTCAGAGTTAGTAGAAGGAAAGAAATCTTAAAAATTAGGGCAGAAATAAATGCAAAAGAAACAAAAGAGACCATAACAAAAATCAACAAAGCCAAAAGCTGGTTTGTTGAGAAGATTAAAAAAATTGATAAACCATTAGCCAGACTCATCAAGAAACAAAGGAAGAAAAATCTAATCAACAAAATTAGAAATGAAAATAGAGAGATCACAAAGGACAACACAGAAATACAAAGGGTCATAAGAAAAAGAATAGCTCAAGACTAGTAATAGTTCCCTTCTGCTTGCAGAATAAAGCTCTATCTCCTTTTATCCACAGCCTAAAGCTAACTGATCTTTCCAATCCTACAGTTTATAAGGTCCTTATGAGATCCCTACAGTTCAACCAAATTAGACCCACTCTTTGCCTTGAAAACCTCTCATGCTTTCTTAAATATGCTACTTCTATTTCAGATGCTATTCTCCCATATCCAAATTCTCCCAGACTTTCAGTGTTCAAAATGCTACCTCCTTTATGAAGACTTTCCTGGTTCTCCCCTTTCAATCAGGATCAGGCTGAAGTAAACTTTCTCTTAGAACTTTTCTCTCTTGAAGATACTTCTTATTAATGGCTCTTAGTTATATGTGCACTTGTGGTTTTTTACCCCTTGCTAAATAGTGAGTCCCATAATGATAATTTGTATGAAATTTCAACAGAGTACCAAGTACATCAACTTTAATGCTCACAACAATCCTAAAAGATATTATTCCTCTTGTAAGATGAAGAAACTGAGGAGTGAAGAGAGTAAATCAATGGTTCAAGGTCCAACAATAAGTGGAAAGTCCGAGATTTTATGCTAGTCCATCTTTGGTGGTATCTCTGTTTCCCACAAAGTGCTTTCTAGACAGCATTGCATGAAACAGGTCCTCAAAGACAACTGATTAAACAATTAATTGGAACTAGCATCAAAAATATTCATCACTCATCTTGAGTGACTTGCCTTGGTTAAAATTTCAACTCCTCATTTATAAATCAAACAGTGGGTGGTCCTAAGATGGCAGAGGTATAGGACAAGGAGACCGCTTTCTCCCCCACAAATTCATTGAAAGAACATTTGAACGCCAAGCAAATTCCACAAAACAACTTCTGGATGCTGGCAGAGGACATCAGGCACCCACAAAGGCAGCCCATTGTCTTCGAAATGAAGTAGGACAAAACATAAAAGATAAAAAGAGAGACAAAAGAGGTAGGGATGGAGATCTGTCTTGGGAAGGGAGTCTTAAAAAAGAGAGAAGTTTCCAAACACCAGGAAACACTCTCTCTGGTGGGTCTGTGGCGAGCCTTGGAAACTCAGAGGGCAAAATAACTGGGAGGAAAAATAAATAATTAAAACCCACAGATTACCTGCCTAACAGCAACTCCCAGCAGAGCAGCAGCCCAGACGCTCAATTCCTCACTAGCAAGCACGGGCTGGACAGGGAGGCGGTGATGTCATCCAGCCATCTCATCCTCTGTCATCCCCTTCTTCTCCTGCACCTAATCCCTCCTGGCGTCACAGTCTTTTCCAATGAGTCAACTCTTCCCATGAGGTGGTAAAAGTATTGGAGTTTCAGCTTTAGCATCAGTCCTTCCAATGAACACCCAGGACTGATCTCCGTCAGGATGGACTGGTTGGATCTCCTTGCAGTCCATGGGACTCTCAAGAGTATTCTCCAACACCACAGTTCAAAAGCATCCATTCTTCAGTGCTCAGCCTTCTTCACAGTCCAACTCTCACATCCATACATGACCACAGGAAAAACCATAGCTTTGACTAGATGGTCTTTGTTGGCAAAGTAATGTCTATGCTTTTTAATATGCTGTCTAGGTTGGTCATAACTTTCCTTCCAAGGAGTAAGTGTCTTTTAATTTCATGGTTGCAGTCACCATCTGCAGTGATTTTGGAGCCCAGAAAAATTAAGTCAGCCACTGTTTCCACTGTTTTCCGATCTATTTGCCATGAAGTGATGGGACCAGATGCCATGATCTTCGTTTTCTGAATGTTGAGCTTTAAGCCAACTTTTTCACTCTCGTCTTTCACTTTCATCAAGAGGCTTTTTAGTTCCTCTTCACTTTCTGCCATCAGATCAGATCAGATCAGTCACTCAGTCGTGTCTGACACTTTGCGACCCCATGAATCGCAGCACGCCAGACTTCCCTGTCCATCACCAGCTCCGGGAGTTCACCGAGACTCAACGTCCATCGAGTCAGCGATGCATCCAGCCATCTCATCCTCTGTCATCCCCTTCTCCTCCTGCACCTAATCCCTCCCAGCATCAGAGTCTTTTCCAATGAGTCAACTCTTTGCATGAGGTGGCCAAAGTACTGGAGTTTCAGCTTTACCATCATTCCTTCCAAAGAAATCCCAGGGCTGATCTCCTTCAGAATGGACTGGTTGGATCTCCTAGCAGTCCAAGGGACTCTCAAGAGTATTCTCCAACACCACAGTTCAAAAGCATCCATTCTTCAGCGCTCAGCCTTCTTCACAGTCCAACTCTCACATCCATACATGACTACAGGAAAAACCATAGCCTTGACGAGACAAACCTTTGTTGGCAAAGTAATGTCTCTGCTTTTGAATATGCTATCTAGGTTGGTCATAACTTTCCTTCCAAGGACTAAGCGTCTTTTAATGTCATGGCTGCAGTCACCATCTGCAGTGATTTTGGAGCCCCAAAAAATAAAGACTGACACTGTTTCCACTGTTTCCCCATCTATTTCCCATGAAGTGGTGGGACCAGATGCCATGATCTTCATTTTCTGAATGTTGAGCTTTAAGCCAACTTTTTCACTCTCCACTTTCACTTTCATCAAGAGGCTTTTGAGTTCCTCTTCACTTTCTGCCATAAGGGTGGTGTCATCTGCATATCTGAGGTTATTGATATTTCTCCCAGCAATCTTGATTCCAGCTTGTGCTTCTTCCAGCCCAGCATTTCTCATGATGTACTCTGCATATAAGTTAAATAAGAAGGGTGACAATACACAGCCTTGATGGACTCCTGTTCCTATTTGGAACCAGTCTGTTGTTCCATGTCCAGTTCTAACTGTTGCTTCCTGACCTGCATATAGGTTTCTCAAGTTGCAGGATATAAAATCAACACACAGAAATCCCTTGCATTCCTATACACTAACAATGAGAAAGCAGAAAGAGAAATTAAGGAAACAATTCCATTCACCATTGCAACAAAAAGAATAAAATACTTAGGAATATATCTACCTAAAGAAACAAAAGACCTATATATAGAAAACTATAAAACACTGGTGAAAGAAATCAAAGAGGACACAAATAGATGGAGAAATATACCATGTTCATGGATCAGAAGAATCAACATAGTGAAAATGAGTATACTACTCAAAGCAATCTAAAGATTCAATGCAATCCCTATTAAGCTACCAATGGTATTTTTTCACAGAACTAGAACAAATAATCTCTCAATTTGTATGGAAATACAAAAAACCTCGAATAGCCAAAGCAATCTTAAGAAAGAAGAATGGAACTGGAAGAATCAACCTGCCTGGCTTCAGTCTCTACTACAAAGCCATAGTCATCAAGACAGTGTGGTACTGGCACAAAGACAGAAATATAGATCAATGGAACAAAATAGAAAGCCCAGGGATAAATTCACACACCTATAGACACGTTATCTTTGACAAAGGAGGCAGGAATATACAATGGAGAAAAGACAATCTCTTTAGCAAGTGGTGCTGCGATAACTGGTCAACCACTTGTAAAAGAATGAATTTAGAACACTTTCTAACACCATACACAAAAATAAACTCAAAATGGATTAAAGATCTAAATATAAGACCAGAAACTATTAAACTTCTAGAGGAAAACACAGGCAAAACACTCTCCAACATAAACGACAACAGGATCTTCTATGACCCATCTCCCAGAATATTGGAAATAAAAGCAAAAATAAACAAATGGGACCTAATTAAAATTAAAAGCTTCTGCACAACACAGGAAACTATAAGCAAGGTGAAAAGACAGCCTTCAGAGTGGGAGAAAATAATAGCAACGAAGCAACAAAGAATTAATCTCAAAAATATACAAGCAGCTCCTGCAGCTCAATTCCAGAAAAATAAATGACCCAATCAAAAAAGTGGGCCAAAGAACTAAATAGACATTTCTCCAAAGAAGACATACAGATGGCTAACGAACATTTGAAAATATGCTCAACATCACTCATTATCAGAGAAATACAAATGAAAACCACAATGAGGTACCATTTCATGCCAGTCAGAATGGCTGCAATCCAAAAGTCTACAAGCAATAAATGCTGGAGAGGGTGTGGAGAAAAGGGAACCCTCTTACACTGTTGGTGGGAATGCAAACTAGTACAGCCACTATGGAGAACAGTGTGGAGATTCCTAAAAAACTGGAAATAGAACTGCCATATGACCCAGCAATCCCACTGCTGGGCATACACACTGAGGAAACCAGAATTGAAAGAGACACGTATACCCCAATGTTCATCGCAGCACTGTTTATAATAGCCAGGACATGGAAGTAACCTAGATGTCCATCAGCAAACACATGGATAAGAAAGCTGTGGCACATATACACAATGAAATATTACTCAGCTGTTTAAAAGAATGCATTTGAATCAGTTCTAATGAGGTGGGAGGTATTGGGGACAGAAGGAGAAGGGGACGACAGAGGATGAGATCGCTGGATGGCATCACCGACTCAATGGTCATGAGTTTGAGTAAACTCCGGGAGTTGGTGTTGGACAGGGAGGCATGGCGTGCTGCAATTCATGGGGTCGCAAAGAGTCGGACACGACTGAGCGACTGAACTGAACTGAATGAGGTGGATGAAACTGGAGCCTATTATACAGAGTGAAGTAAGCCAGAAAGAAAAACACCCATATAGTATACTAACACATATATATGGAATTTAGAAAGATGGTAACGATGACCCTATAAGCGAGACAGCAATAGAGACACAGATGTACAAAACAGTCTTTTGGACTCTGTGGAAGATGGCAAGGTCAGGATGATTTGGGAGAATGGCATTGAAACATGTAAATTATCACATGTGAAATGAATCGCCAGTCCAGGTTCGATGCATGAGACAGGGTGTTCGGGGATGATGCACTGGGATGACCCAGAGGGATGGGATGGGGAGGGAGGTGAGAGGGGGAGGTTCAGGATAGGGAATACATGTACACCCATGGCAGATTCATGACATTCATGTCAATGTATGTCAAAACCAATACCATATTGTAAAGTAAAAAATAAATAAATAAATAAAACTGGGAATATGTATATATATACATATAAATAAAACAGAGGTAAACTATTGAATCTTAATTTCAGTCACCTCATTTCTAATATGAAGATCATAATATTTAGGTAACTGGATTATTGTGAGAATTAAATGAGGCCAAAAATGCTAAATTCTTAGCACACAGTAAGAACTCAATAAATGTAGGTTTTCTCCCTTTTCACACTCATTCCCCATGCCCTGCCCTCTATTTACAATGGCTTAACAAAATAAATCTGTTCTTTATGTCAACAAATTTGTTATAGTTCTACAATGCCTTAATTTCCTGACTTATCATAAGTAATTTACTGGCCAAATTTGAGTTTCAAGTTTTGCATCTGTGAAAATATAGGATAACAAAACTGTCTTATACAGGAATGGTGATAAATATATTAACTAATCTGACTCAAACGATATTTTAGCAGAAAACCCTGATGGAGTTGTTTTTTGGAATCCCAAGATGTGCTTGAATTGGAGATAAGAGATGAGCGCTGTAGTCCAGGCTGCAGCACACCATTATGCACCACAGGCATTTCTTTCCTGTCAGTGGAAGGTGCAACTGAAATGGCTATAAAGCAACTATTTATTAAAAAAAAAAAAAATAGGTCCAGCCCACTCACTTTTTATCCTTCACCTAAAAGGAATTCTAAATAAAAACATCTCTTACTAATATTTAACAGAGTCAGGGAGTTATTTCCTCTAAATTTTATAAAGCTCTGTACAAGGATGAACAAATAGAAATGAGAATTATAACCAAAATTGATTTCTCCCTGGTAACTCAGCTGGTAAAGGATCCACCTGCAATGCAGGAGACCCCAGTTCGATTCCTGGGTCAGGTAGATCCACTGGAGAAGGGATATGTTACCCACTCCTGTATTTTTGGGCTTCCCTGGTAGCTCAGTTGGTAAAGAATCCACCTGCAATGCAGAAGACCTGGGTTGATCCCTGAGTTGGGAAGATCCCTTGGAGAAAGGATTCTAGCCTGGAGAATCTCATAGACTATACAGTCCATGGGGTCGCAAAGAGTCGGACATGACTGAGTGACTTTCAGTTTCACTTTCACAGCAAACCTGTAGGTAAGGAACTTCCAGTCTAATGATGAACACACTGTGCTCAGATGCTCAGTTGTGTCTGGACCTTTGCAACCTCGTGGACTATAGACCACCATAGGCTTCTCTGACTATGGAATTTTCCAGGCAAGAATATTGGAGTGGGTACCATTTCCTCCTCCAGAGGATCTTCCAGACCCAGGGATCAAACCTGTATCTCTTGTGCCTCCTGCAGTGGCAGGGAAGCCACCTGGGAAGCCTCAATGATAAACATCAGAATTCCAAAACGGATTTTAATTGCTCACACAAGATCCAACCAAGGTCAAGTGAAGTGAAAGTCACTCAGTTGTGTCCAAGTCTTTGTGACCCCATGGTCTACAGATCCAGGGAATTCTCCAGGCCAGAATATTGTAGTGGAGAATACTCCAGCCTTTCCCTTTTCCAGGGGATCTTCCCAACCCAGGGATCAAACTCAGGTCTCTTGCATTGCAGGCAGATTCTTTACCAGCTGAGCCACAAGGGAAGTCACAAACCAAATATTCTGGCCTGTTCACATCATTACATTCTTTATGACTTCATCCCTAAAATACCTCTTAGGCCAACTGTGCTGAGGCTGTGAAAGTGGTGGTTTTAAAAGGCTATCCCCATGACACCACCACCACTGAGGCCAGAAAGGATTTTTGAAAGAGAAGAGAAAGAAAGCAGACCCATAGAAATAACAGGTGCTCTGAACAGCTGGGGAGAGAAAACTAAACTCAAACTCAGGAAGATCCTAAGAACTAGCAAAATTTCAAATCCCTATTGAAGAAGAAACATAGTAATTCACTTTCACAATAACAGTTCCTCTTCATTCTACTCCAAAGTCCCTGAAAAGCGACATGTTCACAGCTGCTTAGTACTAATAGGCCTTGAGATGCCAGAGTTCACTCCCAAGGAAAAGTAGTCCTTTAAATTAGAATCTTTTTATAGATTTTTTTCTTCAACAAATAAACAGAAATTTCGTCAATCATTGACAATTTCCCTTTTTAAATTCTGTGATCCGATCGGATATGTCTGGGAAGCAATATAAAATTGTGAAAGAACCACAGGCCTTGGAATCCTAAAACTGTGGCCTACTACTTTCTAGTTGTTTGATTTCAGGCTTGTAATAAAAACACTTACATAACACCTGTTTTTCTAACCACTTTAATATGTTAACTTGTTTAACCCTCATACTAACTCCACGTATAAGTATTACTATTGATTCCACATTAAAAATAAGAAAACACATTTAGAGAGATGAAGTAGCTTGATAAAACACCATGGCTAATAAGTGATAGAATTGAGATTTGAATGCAGGTACCCTAGTTCCAGAGACAGCACTCCTAATGACTTCTAATGTGCTTTTTCTCATTTTTTTCCTTCACTGTTCTTTAACTGTAAAGTAGAATGAATTCATAGGGACATTGTGAGATTAAATAATATATGTGAAGCACAATTCCTGGCACCTAGTAAATGCATGATAAATAATACATAGAAACTATAATGACTATTGACATAGATCAGACTGTTAAGATCTAAAATTAAACTACCCCCATTATTTCTCCCAGATATATTTCTCCCTCTCTCTATAGATACACAACATACATACATTTATACATGCATACACACACATGCATGGTGAGGGAGAGGGATAAATCTCCTATCAATATCTGGAAAACACATAATTTCACAATACTTAGAGAACAATATAAAGAATTAAGGAGAATTCTAGTATCAACTACTGTGCAGTTTGTGTGTATGGCTGAACATTAACAAATATTACAACCACCTTATGTTTTAGCTTTCTGAGTGATAAAATAAGAGAGACGTAAGAATATATAAGGATTATTTACTTCAAACTACAAGCCAGAGCAGAAATATATTCTACAGCATCCCAGGCCAACAATTTTCAAAATTCAATTTTCATACTTCCATCTTATTCATTATGATACTCATCCCATTGTTACATACTCTTACTTTTTGAAAAGTAATATCCTCTAATGAAATAAAGTAAGTTTACTTCTATCTAGAACTTCTATATAAAGAAGTTTTAGCTTAAAAAATGTTTTTAATAATTAAACTACATTAAAGTGACCTCTCCACATCACTATTCTAGTTTGAAATATATTAGATGTGGGGGAAGTTTTAGAGTCAGCCCACATTTAAAACTCTCCCTAACACTTGGTTCCCACTTTGTCCACTCTTCTACATGATATGTATATAGGCCTTTTTTTCCCTCATTAAATTATTAGATCATTTAAAAGGAGGGAGTTTATCTTTTTATTTGCCCTTGTAACTGTCACAGTGTCCAATACAGTGACTAGCACACACACAAAAAAAGATTATTACTATTTATGAAAAAGAAGGAGGGAAAGGAAGGAACTATAATGGGAGGAAAGAGAAAGGGCCAGAAAGAAAGCAGAAAGGCGACCAAACTAACCAAAACACAAAAAGTTAGTGAAAAGTCTTCAATTTTAATGGAAACATTTCCTCTTTGTGAAGAACTTTCCAGCACATCAACTATTGCAAAGCTTTCTCCATAATTTTCTCACCACATTTTATTAACTGCCTTAGTTTCAAGCAGTTTTTCTAGTAAGAAAACAAAAGATGGTATTTAGTCCATTTCACCTCAGAATTAACCAGTCCAAAAATCAGGCAATACTTTGGACCAGGAGAAGTTCTCAATTTATCTGAAAAATCATAAGTGTTAGGTTTAGTTTTCCCACTTAAATACATATGCTACTAGTGAGCTCTCAATTTAATTGTAATCAATGTATAACATTCTCAAAAATAAGTTTTAGGAAGGGCACTGTATGAATTCAAGCTTTGTCAGCTGCCAGTAACCATTCTAAGTCTGGCAGCTGTGGATGGTGAACAATGTAACTTATGCAGCTGTCAGGAAGCCAAGTATTTTGTTTATGACCTCGATAGTGAATCATGAATATCGGCTAATTTCTGACCAACACGTGCAAAAGGGCAAGCTCTTACTGCCTCTCAAGCCAGTAATGTTGGAAAGGGGCCATGTTATTCTGAGCTCAATAAATGCATAACAGTGGGTATTAAAATCTAACAATGTTTAGAACATACAACTTCTAGAAAAAAATTCTATAAATGAGCATAAGGCAGGTTGTTTGCTCTGCTTCTATGTCTTTTCAGTTCAGTTCAGTTGCTCAGTCATCTCCAACTCTTTGCGACTCCATGAACTGCAGCACACCAGGCCTCCCTGTACATCACCAACTCCTGGAGTCCACCCAAACCCACGTCCCTTGAGTCGGTAATGGCATCCAACCATCTCACCCTCTGTCGTCCCCTTCTTCTCCTGCCGTCAATCTTTCCCAGCATCAGGGTCTTTTCCAATGAGTCAGCTCTTCACATCAGGTGGCCAAAGTATTGGAGCTTCAGCTTCAACATCAGTCCTTTCAATGAACACCCAGGACTGGTCTCCTTTCAGATGGACTGGTTGGATCTCCTTGCAGTCCAAGGGACTCTCAAGAGTCTTCTCCAACACCACAGTTCAAAAGCATCCATTCTTCAGCACTCAGCGTTCTTCACAGTCCAACTCTCACATCCATACATGACCACTGGAAAAACCATAGCCTTGACTAGATGGACTTTTGTTGGCAAAGTAATGTCTCTGCTTTTTAATATGCTGTCTAGGTTGGTCATAATTTTCCTTCCAAGGAGTAAGTGTCTTTTAATTTCATGGCTGCAATCTATCTTTTGCTTAAAAGTTCAAAAAAACTATTAGACTTGTATACTTGAAGGTAGTTTAAAAACAAATGAAAGAAACAGATTAAAAAGCATTAGCCCGTCTAAAATTTTTTATAAGCCACTGAGCAGAGCAATAGCCAATTTCAGATGAAAAGCGTGAAGCTTTGGGAGCTAAAGCAACACACAGCAGGTGAGTGACAGCAAAAGACAACACTGATGTCTGTGCCACCCGCAGCAGATGTCAGGCCCTGACCCTGCCAAAACACAGAAATGTGTGAGCATCTCCAGCTCAGCGCTAAAGAAGGTTCAAACAATTGTTAACTTCTCCAAAAGCTGAGAAAATGTAACTTAATATGCAGTCACTATATTATTAAATTCAACATACATTTATTTAGCAGTAAATCACTGAAAAAGGCCTGGGTATTGAAGAACATATTAAAGCAAGTTCCATATTCTCAATAATCTAGTGTGAAATAGATACATGAACACAATTGGATAAAATGTTAATAAAGAACAGAGTGATAGAATAGTCAGGAAAGATTTCATGAAAGAGGTAACATTTAAGTTGGATAGAAAAAGCTGAGAAGGGCATAATAGGCAACTGTGGGAAATTCTGAAAGAGATGGGAATACCAGACCACCTGACCTGCCTCTTGAGAAATCTATATGTAGGTCAGGAAGCAACAGTTAGAACTGGACGTGGAACAACAGACTGGTTCCAAACAGGAAAAGGAGTACGTCAAGGCTATATATTGTCACCCTGCTTATTTAACTTATATGCAGAGTACATCATGAGAAATGCTGGGCTGGAGGAAGCACAAGCTGGAATCAAGATTGCTGGGAGAAATATCAATAACCTCAGATATGCAGATGACACCACCCTTATGGCAGAAAGTGAAGAGGAACTCAAAAGCCTCTTGATGAAAGTGAAAGTGGAGAGTGAAAAAGTTGGCTTAAAGCTCAACATTCAGAAAACGAAGATCATGGCATCCGGTCCCTTCACTTCATGGGAAATAGATGGGGAAACAGTGGAAACAGTGTCAGACTTTATTTTTTGGGCTCCAAAATCACTGCAGATGGTGACTGCAGCCATGACATTAAAAGACGCTTACTCCTTGGAAGGAAAGTTATGACCAACCTAGATAGCATATTCAAAAGCAGAGACATTACTTTGCCAACAAAGGTCCGTCTAGTCAAGGCTATGGTTTTTCCTGTGATCATGTATGGATGTGAGAGTTGGACTGTGAAGAAGGCTGAGCACCGAAGAATGGATGCTTTTGAACTGTGGTGTTGGAGAAGACTCTTGAGAGTCCCTTGGACTGCTAGGAGATCCAGCCAGTCCATTCTGAAGGAGATCAGCCCTGGAATTTCTTTGGAAGGAATATGCTAAAGCTGAAACTCCAGTACTTTGGCCACCTCATGTGAAGAGTTGACTCATTGGAAAAGACTCTGATGCTGGGAGGGATTAGGTGCAGGAGAAGAAGGGGACGACAGAGGATGAGATGGCTGGATGGCATCACCGACTTGATGGACGTCAGTCTGAGTGAACTCTGGGAGTTGGTGATGGACAGGGAGGCCTGGTGTGCTGCGATTCATGGGGTCGCAAAGAGTCGGACACGACTGACCGACTGAACTGAACTGAGAGGACAAAGGCAAATGAGATAACAGGCAAATGAGAGGACAAAGATATAGACACAGAGCATAAAATAATCTGGCTTGGGGGAAAAGTGAATTTGAATGGGATGACAGTCTAGAGTTTATGTTGGTGCTATATGGGAAATGCAACTGGAGAAATACATTAATATCACATGGTGAAAGGAAGAAGTGAAAACCTACAAAGTTCTTTCAGTAGGATGATGGCTTGAGTCTATTGGTTTGGAGAGACAGTGCTTCAGGCAGACATGTGGAAGACAGAGTGCAGTGGGAAGAAGCTGCTGGCAAAAAGACCAAGTGTGATAAGCCATTGCAATACTCCAGGCCAAAGGAGAGAGAGATGGACTTCCCTGGCAGTCCCGTCGTTAAAACTCTGTGTTTCCACTGCAGAGGGCCCAAGTTCAATCCCTGGTCAGGGAATTAAGATACTACATGCCACATGGCCAAATAAAAAGGAAGAGAGAGGCCTGAAAAAAGACACTGGCATGAAGATAGAGAACTAGAGGTCAAGGCAAGAGATATTTCTAAGGTTTTGATGAGTTATGGGATACAGTGGGTGACGGGAGAGAAGAACTATATAAAGCTTCAAGCCTCTGATTGCTCATTTTCAGCTTGGCAGTAATAGAGGCTTATAGACGTAAAAAGAAAGAAACTGAAGTGTAGCTTGAACAGTTTTATTAAAAAGGAAGCTCTGGAGCCCCTAAATTACTCTGGATTAAGCACAGGGGGAGGATTCAAGTTAAGATACCCAGAAGATAGAAATACAAATTTCACCTCAGGTGAGAGATAAGTATTAGAGATAAATATATGAGAGTTGTTGGCATATATAGGAATAAAATAGAAGAAAGTAAGATGACTCCAGGAGACTACATAGAGGTGAATTCAGAAGACCAAAGGTGTAGGTCCTACAAACACTATCACTGAATGGCTTAAAAGAACTGTAGCCTTCAAAGGAGACTGCAAATGAACAAGAATTTATTTATATTAAATTTTCCAACTATTCCAATTATTCCACTCTTACTGAGCCATAATTTTGCCAGAGAGTAAGGATATAAATATTAATATGATAGTTTCTGTGAAAGGAATGCTGTCAAATGGAGTCCACAGACTAACAGACACTTGCAAAACTGTTACACAGGTTCTACAATAGAGGAATCCATATGTGTGAGGAGACCACAGGACGGCACCTATTTAAAGAAGACCTAAGAAAAGTTGTACAAATGAAAACAAGAGAAGAGAGATTCTCAAAAAACAGGACAGCAAAATGGTGGAGAGAATATAGAGAAAAGCGAACCCTCCTGCACTGTTGGTAGGAATGTAAATTGATATAGTCATTATGGAGAATAGCATGTCTAAGAGGCTGTAAAAAAGGAAAACAATTCTTGTTATATAGATTCTACACCCAAATTAACAATCTTAGGACTGTAAAGAGATCCTCTAACAAAGGACTATAGAAAATCCTTGGAAATTCAAGAGGAATTATATATTTTCCACCTAGATGGAGAACAGTGCTGGAAGAGGGAAAACAATGAAAAATTGAATGCACTTTAAAAACTGCTGAATGACAATCCATGTATTCTACCACTGAGTTTCCTGAGTAGGTAGAAATACAGGTAGTAGATTAAGATAGTCCTCAGAGTACATCATGAGAAATGCTGGGCTGGAGGAAGCACAAGCTGGAATCAAGATTGCAGAGAGAAATATCAATAACCTCATATATGCAGATGACACCACCCTTATGACAGAAAGTGAAGATGAACTAAAGAGCCTCTGGATGAAAGTGAAAGAGAAGAGTGAAAAAGTTAGCTTAAAACTCAACATTCAGAAAACTAAGATCATGGCATCTGGTCCCATCACTTCATGGCAAATAGATGGGGAAACAGTGGAATCAGTGGCTGACTTTATTTTTCTGGGCTCCAAAATCATTGCAGATGGTGATTGCAGCCATGAAATTAAAAGATGCTTACTCCTTGGAAGGAAAGTTATGATCAACCTAGACAGCATATTAAAAAGCAGAGACATTACTTTGCCAACAAAGGTCCATCTAGTCAAGACTATGGTTTTTCCAGTGGTCATGTATGGATGTGAGAGTTGCGCTATAAAGAAAGCTGAGTGCCAAAGAATGGATGCTTTTGAACTGTGGTGTTGGAGAAGACTCTTGAGAATCCCTTGGATTGCAAGGAGATCCAACCAGTCCATCCTAAAGGAGACCAGTCCTGGGTGTTCATTGGAAGGACTGATGTTGAAGCTGAAACTCCAATACTTTGGCCACCTGATGTGAAGAGCTGACTCATTGGAAAAGACCTTGATCCTGGGAAAGATTGAAGGCAGGAGGAGAAGGAGACGACAGAGGATAAGATGGTTGGATGGCCTTACTGACTCAATGGACATGGGTGTGGGTGGACTCTGGGAGTTGATGATGGACAGAGAGGCCTGGTGTGCTGCAGATGCAAAGAGTTGGACATGACTGAGCAACTGAACTGAATGAAGCATCGTTTGCTTTGAACTACTTCTTCCACTTTTATGCTGGATTTTAAATTTTTCTTTCCTAAAATGGGTGATATGAATAGAATGCCCTAACATGAGTCTAACTTATACAAAGAAGAGACCACGGTCTCTAAAGAATAAGCAACTAATAAACAAAAAAGTACAGCATAGACAAGAAGTCCCTATGCCTAAGAGTCTGTCCTCTGAATTATTTAATAACTATTCTATGTAATAACACTTAGGGACCTAAAAGCAAATAAAAAACATGGGCAGGGGGGTGGGATTAAAGTTTACATGGAGAATGGAGAAAGCATGCAGATTGCTCCTAGTCAATACACACGTGTATTCTGTGTTTATATTTAAAAACAACAAGCATTGAATTCTTCAGTTCAGTTCAGCCGCTCAGTTGTGTCCAACTCTTTGTGATGCCATGGCCTGCAGCACACCAGGCTTTCCTGTCCACCAACTCCCAGAGCTTGCTCATACTCATGTCCATCGAGTCAGTGATGCCATCCAACCATCTCATCCTCTATCATCACCTTCTTCTCCTGTCTTCAGTCTTTCCAAGTATCAGGGTCTTTTCCAATGAGTCAGCTCTTCACATCAGGTGGCCAAAGTATTGGAGTTTCAGCTTCAACATCAGTCCTTCCAATGAACATCCAGGACTTAATTCCTTTAGGATGGACTGGTTGGATCTCCTTGCAACCCAAGGGACTCACGAGAGTCTTCTCCAACACCACAGTTCAAAAGCATCAATTCTTCAGCACTCAGCTTTCCTTATAGTCCAACTCTTACATCCATATATGACTACTGGAAAAACCATAGCTTTGACTAGACAGACCTTTGTTGGCAAAAATGTCTCTGCTTTTTAATATGCTGTCTAGGTTGGTAGCAAGCGCCTTTTAATTTCATGGCTGCAGTCACCATTTGCAGTGATTTTGGAGCCCAAGGAAATAAAGTTTCTCACTGTTTCCATTGTTTCCCCATCGATTTGCCATGAAGTGATGGGACCAGATGTCATGATCTTCGTTTTTTTAATGTTGAGTTTTAAGCCATCTTTTTCACTCTCCTCTTTCACTTTCATCAAGAGGCTCTTCAGTTCCTCTTTGCTTTCTGTCATAAGGGTGGTGTCATCTGCTTATCTGAGGTTATTGATATTTCTCCCTGCAATCTTGATTCCAGCTTGTGCTTCATCCAGCCTGGCATTTTGCATGATGTACTCTGCATAGCAGTTAAATAAGCAGGGTAACAATATACTCCTTTCCCAATTTGGAACCAGTCTATTGTTCCATGTCTGGTTCAACTGTTGTTTCTTGACCTGCTTACAGATTTCTCAGGAGGCATTCCTATCTCTTTAAGAATTTTCCACAGTTTGTTATGAGCCACACAATCAAAGGCTTTGGTGTAATCAATAAAGCAGAAGTAGATGTTTTTCTGGAACTCTCTTGCTTTCTCTCTGATCCAACAGACTTTGGCAATTTGATTTCTGGTTCTTTTGCCTTTTGAATTCTTACCATCTGCCCAACACGATGTCAAATATTTCATATGCACTGCTACTAATCTCTGTAACAACTCAATATAGTAGGAATCATTATTATTATTATCTCATATTACATACAAATAACAAAACTGAGACTCAGGGAGGTTGAGTAATTTGTTCAAGGTTACAGAGATAATCACTGACAGAAATGGGTTCAAATACAATTTATCTGAATCCATAGCTCATTACCTTCACCATTTCAAGCACTATATCTATAAGTTAGGGTAACTCCAAAGGAAAATGAAAGCAAAGTATTGAGTCCAGAATCATACCAACTGATGAAAAATTATGTAAGTGAATCAGAGAAAGAAAGTTTAAAAAAAAAAAAAAAACTAGATCTGAAGGTGTGATTTAAAGTTATATTATCAAAATGTACTACCACATTATCAACCTAAATGATCCAAATGTGTTTCATTTTCAAGAAAAAAAAAAAAACTAAACTGAATATATCCATTTTAAAACAACAGTTCTCATCTACTCGCCACAGTAAATTGTACTTCATAGGTCATAGGCAGTACTGAGTTTCCACACAATTTATTCTTCAATTATAGAGTTACACAGTGCATACAGAGAGGACAGATTGATGAGTGCCAAAACTCAGGTTCTGAATGGAAAACTTATTCATGAGACCATTAGACAATTATATCCAAATATCTGTGACAGGGTATGAGAAAGCAGATTGAAGTGTAATAAATCCTCTCTGACAGAGACAGTGAGAGGAAAAAGAAGGAGAAAAAAACACCTGAGGTGCCTGAATAAGTTGAGATAAATATCACTAAGAAAAGAGTCAAGCTGCATGAGAGAATCTGAGAGTCAGCATTCAAGGGAAGTGGAAGAAAGTCTCAAAGGAAATTCTAAAAGCCCAAAACAAATTAGAATACTGAAAGCACACTCAACAGCACTGGACAGCCTATCAAAACTGAATTCTCTTAAGTCCAAGCAGCTGCTGTAATGTGTCATCATGTCACTGAGACAGAAAACCCAATTACAGCTTTAATGGGTAAACCATAAGGATATAACAACTGGTCAGAGCCAGCAAAAAATGTTGAGATTCAGAAAAACTACTTGGTAGGGAATCTCTACTCCTCTGGCATTCAATGATAATACTCATCAGCATGAATCTTATTCATTCATCATTCAACAAATATTTACTGAGGCCACTGTTTGGGGCACTAAAAACACAGTAGTGAATAATAATGTTCTTGTAAGAGCTTACATTTTAGCCCAGTAAAGAAGTCTTTTAAATGAAATATAGTATATCAGAAGATGCTAAGTAGTATGGAAAAAAATAAATAAATAAAACAAGAAAGGGAAAATGAGGAACATGGGAGACTAGCACAGGGAAAATACAGTTGTAAATAGGATTGCGAGGGAAGGCCTCACTGAGCAGGTGACATTTAAGCAGAAACATAAAGAGACAGAGGATAAGCCATGCAGATACAGGCTTAAGAACACAGAAGAGCAAATGCAAGGGTCCTGAGGCATGAGAATGGTTAGCAATTTATAAGAAAAGCCAAGAAGCCAGTATGCTTGGAGCAAAGTGAGGGAGAGAAAAATCATGGGAAATGAGGCAGAAAGCCAAATCATGTATAACCCTATAGCTATTATACGAACTCTCAGTTTTACTAAAGTGAAGTGGAAAACATTTGCAAATTTCTAAGCAGAGTACATAATTTAATCTACAATACTCAAACATAGTAGAACCAAGAGTAGAAAACACTAGTTAGGAGGCTGTTCTTCTGAGTATATTTCCAAAGGCATCAGTATTTTAAAGCTCAGGCTATGGTGCCAAGGGCTTCCCTGGTGACTCGGTGGTTTAAAAAAAAAAAAAATCTGCCTGCCAATGCAGGAGATGTGGGTTCAATCCCTGGGTCAGGGAAGATCCCCTGGAGAAGGAACTGGCAACCCACTGCAGTATTTTTGTCTGGGAAATCCCATGGACAGAAGAGCCTGACAGCCTACAATCCATGGGGTCACAAAAGAATCAGACACAACTTGGCAGCTAAACAACAAGAGTGCTTAGTTGCTCAGTCATGTCCAATTCTTTGCAACCCTATGGACTGTAGCCTGCCAGGCTCCTCCGTCCATAGTGATTCTCCAGGCAAGAATACTGGAGTGGGTTGCCATGCACTCCTTCTGGGGATCTTCCCAACCCAGGGTTCAAACCCGGGTACCCCGCACTGCAGGTAGATTCTTTACTGTCTAAAACAATAACATGGAATCAAACCTATGGGTTCAAACCCTTGCTCAACCACATACCCAATCTTAGATTTTCTTCTATATAAAACAAGAATCTGAATGGATATAATGAACAACTACTGTAGGTCAGACCATGCTCTTTCACATGTAACTCTGAGCTTGCCTCAGAAGTAGACCAGGAGAAAAGAATAAGAAGGCGATTTATTTATTAGGGCAGTATAGAGAGTGACACAGGCAAGGAAAGGCACCCTATAAAAGTATGTCACCAAACCAGCTACTGCAGTGAACAACTGGAGCTTAATCATACAGGGAAACAGACCAGAACACAGAAATGTCCCACCCAAGGAGCAAGGGGGATGGAATAATATACTCCAAGTCGGATCAGTCGTGGCTTAAAGGCTGCTCCTAGGAGGTGCTAATTTCCAGGCACTTCCAGCCTGTCCCTGTCTCTTTCCTGAGCAGAGCAGCCTTCTTGTGGCTCCTAAAAAAGCCATCAGGACAACAGCACACACATAAAAAGAGGCATACATTGGCAGTTGAAAGTCTTCTGGCACTCAGTGAAACAGTCTGAACGGAGGAATACAGGTGGGGTACTGACAGCAACTGCTTCATATTCATAAGAGCAAAAAATACCTGACAGTGTATGCCACAGAATGTTAACAGTGACTATTTCTGAATGGTAAAAATTATATGTTTATTATCTTCTTTTTTGTGCATCACTCATCATTAAGATTCTGCAACAAATGTTACTTATATCCAATGTCTGATATATAATGTCTAATATGTATACAAATCTTTAACAGCATCTTATCTGTTCTTAATGAGTTCTTATAACAATTTGGTGAAGAGTATGTGAAGAAAGCTGAGCGCTGAAGAATTGATGCTTTTGAACTGTGGTGTTGGAGAAGACTCTTGAGAGTCCCTTGGACTGCAAGGAGAGCCAACCAGTCCATTCTAAAGGAGATCAGCCCTGGGTGTTCTTTGGAAGGACTGATGCTAAAGCTGAAACTCCAGTACTTCGGCCACTTCATGCGAAGAGTTGACTCATTGGCAAAGACTCTGATGCTGGGAGGTATTGGGGGTAGGAGGAGAAGGGGACGACAGAGGATGAGATGGCTGGATGGCATCACTGACTCGATGAACGTGAGTCTGAGTGAACTCCGGGAGTTGGTGATGGACAGAGAGGCCTGGCGTGCTGCCATTCACGGAGTCGCAAAGAGTCGGACACGACTGAGTGACTGTACTGAACTGAACTGAGGGATAATTATTTCCATTTTACCAAAAAAAAAAAAAAATGAATCTTTGAGAAATCGAATGGATTACTCAAAGTCACACCATTGGTTATTTGTTAAGAAGCCTTATAGAGTGTAGATGTCCTAGTTCTAGGACTTTTTCCTACCTATGAACTGACCATCTTGAATGTACATACTAGTTAAATCAAACTTTTATCTTACATATGAGAAAACTAGGACATAATGTAATTATCCCAAGATCACACAGTCACATAAAAGAGACTCCTTCAGGGTCCTTCTTTAAGTAGAATTTTGTTCACATATAGTACAAAGTGTAGACTTCCCTTGTGGCTCAGCTAGTAAAGAATCCTCCTGCAATGTGAGAGATCTGGGTTCAATCCCTGGGTTGGGAAGATCCCCTGCAAAAGGCTACCCGCTCCAGTATTCTGGCCTGGAGAATTCCATGGAATGTATAGTCCATGGGGTTGCAAACAGCTGGACACAACTGAGCGACTTTCACTTCATAGTACAAAGTGTAAGCACATGGAATCTATACCTACACTGAAAGTAAAAATGTTAGTCACTCAGTTGTGTCCAACTCTTTGTGACTCCCTGGACTGTAGCCTGCCAGGCTCCTCTGTCCATGGGGATTTTCCATGCAAGAATACTGGAATGTGTTGCCAATTCCTTCTCCAGGGGATCTTCCCAACCCAAGGATCGAACCCAGGTCTCCTGCATTGCAGGCGGATTCTTTACCATCTGAGCCACCAGGGAAGCCTACAATACTTGAGTTCAAAGGCTTCTAAGGTCCACTTTAATTGTATGTGACTTTGGGTAGTTTCTCCTCCCTAAAATGTGGACTATGAGATCATCTAAGTCAATATAATGGTGGGCATTAAAATAATTAATATCTGAAAAATTTGGTTGGGAGAAAGCGGCATATAAAAGCTTGCTATTACTATCAGTCTGAATTTTACATTGAAGAAAGAGAAAACAAATAGAAAAGAGAAAAGAACCTACATAAAAGGAATGAAATGTGTTAGAAGGGAAAGTGTTATAACAATTCTAGTATGTGTGTGTGTGTGTGTGTGTGTGTGTGTGTGTGTGTGTGTGTGTGTGAAGTCGCTCAGTCGTGTCCGACTCCTTGCGACCCTGTGGACTGTAGCCCGCCAGGCTCCTCTGTCCATGGGATTCTCCAGGCAAGAATACTGGAGTGGGTTGCCATTTCCTTCTCCAACAATTCTAGTATAGGCCTGTTTATATGCTAAAGAATCTTGAAAGCACTTTCTACAGTTTTTATTAAACTTATCAAGAATAATGCCAGTGGGAGGCAGTGTATATTTAGGGAGAAAAATACAGGTTGCTGGGTTTGAACTCTAGTTCTGCCACAGCTATCTGATCTTTAGAAAATTCTTTGAACTCTCTATGCCAAAGTTTTCTCATATACCAAAGAATATAGGAAGTAATCTCAGAACATAGGAAGTAATCAGTAAATGTTGCTCATTGTATTACTGGATGTAAGTGAAGTGAAGTTGCTCAGTCGTGTCTGACTCTTTGCGACCCCATGGACTGTAGCCTACCAGGCTCCTCCATCCATGGGATCTTCCAGGCAATAGTACTGGTGTGGGTTGCCATTTCCTTCTCCAGGGGATCTTCCTGGCCCAGGGATCAAACCCAGGTCTCCCACATTGTAGACAGATGCTTTACCATCTGAGCCACCAGGGAAGTAGAACTGCTCAATTAAATGCATATTAAACTGGAGGAGAGAAGAGATGGACAGGTTTACATCTTGGTACCAAAAGATACAATCTGACCCTAGGTGGCAATGTTTATGTGAATGGGTGTGGGTTTGGGGTATATGGTATGGTGTTAGCCCTTTGTATTCTCAGTGGCATTGATATGTATATACTCAAATGAATGACTACTGCTATATTGACTGACACATTAGACAGGAATAAGAAGCTGGCAAGGGAATTCCCTGGTGGTCCAGTGTTTAGGATTCTGTGCTTTCACTGCTGAGGGCATGGGTTTGATCCCTGGTCAGGGAACTTAGATCCTTGCAAGCCATGCAGCCAGGCAAAAAAAAAAGTTGGCAAGTCAATGAAAATAAAGAAGAGGAAATCATAAATGAAGACAAATGGGGCAGAAGAGGCTTTTTCTCACAATAGAAGAATCAGTCCCTCATTTTTTAAATTAGTGATATGCTGCATTTCACCTTCTTCAAAGTATCAGACCTGCCTTCAGCAAAATAAACCAGATGCAATCTTCGGAAACAGGTTTTTAATAAATACAGATTAAATACAAATCAGGGACTCACATGGCACTTCTGAGTAAACTTGAAAAAAGATGCCGTCTTCTCTACTTTCATCTGTTGGAAAATTGTCGTAATCCAATGATTTTTCTTATAACTAGATGCTTTACTACCATCTGCTAGGAACTATAATGAAAATACCTATTTAAAATGTGTGTGATATGAATGGTGTCCCCTAGGGTTGTGTAGTACAAACATGCACAACTGTACATCAGAGGCTCTACTTAATGTATATTTAGCAGGGGATGTATTTGTCATAAAAATGTACTGTGATAAAGGCTAAAAAATGTAGATGTTTAAGAAAACATAGTCTCAAGCCCTCACAAAAGTTGTAATCAAATAAACAAATAGTTAGACTTCTGTGGACTAAGCACTGTGTTAGAGATTGATAGAGGGTGTTAGTGGAAGCATAAACGAGGAACTCCTAACGCTGCCTGATGGAGTCTGTGTTAACAGATTTACTCACACGTTAATGGTAGTGCTTATAAAAACTAAAATAGCAAGCTCCAGTCATTTGGAGCAGGTTGATGCTTATCATTGTCACTCTGCTTCAGCTGAGGGATGCTATGAACTGAGGAAAACGAGCCAGAGCAGGTTTGCTTCCAGAAGCAAACCCTCCTTACAGCTAGTGGCCCTCCTAGGGAGGCAGAGATCATTTATCCACTGGAAAGAGAGAATGGGAAAAGGAAATTGGGAGGGAAATGAAAGGAAGAGAGGTGATAGAACACTCTACAGAGCAGAAAACAGAAAAGTAGATGTTGAGAGAATTAGTACAAAGGGGGATGAACAGCTGGAAAGAAGAGAAAGTGACGTAAGTAATATAATACAGTGCGTGGAAGGTGCAACTATAGAAGATTTAAAGTAAAGGAAACAAAATGGAGATAAAATCAGAAAGCATAAAATGAGAAAGGAAAGAGAAAGCTTGGAAATGAAGAGGGGGAAAGTGGCATTCAAGACACCTTTAAGAGTAATCTATAAGGGTCTTGCAATACAAGACCAGAGACTTTCTTTTGTCCAGGTCTACATGGAAGGAGTGATTATACTCATAGTATAAACACAAAGAAAGAAAAACAAACAGTAGGTCCACTTGTATACCTGCAGTTGATGTAAACTGTGTACTCATTCACTCATAAATTATTTATTCATCATCTACTAGGTACAAAACAATGAAGCATAAAAAGATATTTAAAATAATTCTGCTCTGCAAAAGCTTAAATAATGATAACATGTCTAAATGACATAAGACCATTTAAAAGGGATCCCAGTGGCAAATCTGGGACAAATTGAACATGAAAATAAATTATGTTAGTGCTCAGTTGTGTCTGACTCTTTGCCATCCCATGGGCTGTAGCCCACCAGGTTCCTCAGTTCATGGGATTTTCCAGGCAAGAATACTGAAGTGGGTTGTCATTTCCTCCTCCAGAGGATCTTCCCAACCCAGGGATAGAACTTGAGTCTTCTGCAGTGGCAGGCAGATTCTTTACCACTGTGCCACCTGGGAAGCCCTAATACTGATTACAAACCATAGAATAAAATGAGAATCATAAATAAGTACATAAATAACTGAGGGGGGTGAAAGTTGTTTCATACAGTAGAAGGCCAACTAACAAATGCAGAAGGATTTATAGGATTAGAATATCACCATTTCAACCACTATATTAGTAATTTTTCCAGGCAAAAATTACCAGTGGATGCTGAAACTTGTAGGAGAAAGTTTGACAAGAAACATTAATAGGATACTAACATAGTCTCACAGAGAAGGTGATGGTACCCCACTCCAGTACTCTTGCCTGGAAAATCCCATGGATGGAGGAGCCTGGTAGGCTGCAGTCCATGGGGTTGCAAAGAGTCGGACACGACTGAGCGACTTCTCTTTCACTTTTCACTTTCATGCATTGGAGAAGGAAATGGCAACCCATTCCAGAGTGTTCTTGCCTGGAGAATCCCAGGGACAGGAGAGCCTGGTGGGCGGCCGTCTATGGGGTCACACAGAGTCGGACACGACTGAAGCGACTTAGCAGCAGCAGCAGCAGCAGCAACAACATAGTCTCATAGTATCTCCTCATAAAATACTTATGAATGAAAAAAGGAAAAATAGTAACCTACAAAAACCTGACATCATTTTCACCAAGTGATCAATGTTTACATCATCAGTGATGGCACAAATTGATATCATGCGCCTCCTTATGTGATACACTGAGAAGGATACATCATTTTTGTTGTATTCCTGCCCAAAGTGCACAACCTAAATTTAATCATAAGAAAAGATCAGACAAACCAAAACTGGAAAAAATTCTACAAAATAAATGACCTACATTCTTCACAAAATGTCAAGGTCATAAAAAACAAAAGAACCATTACAGATTAAAGAAAAATGGAGAAACTTAACAAATAAATGCAATATGTGATCCTGGGTTGGATTTTGAACAAGACTTTCTTTTCTTTGAACATAAAGAACATTAGTAAAATGACTGAAAAATCTGAATAAGATCTGTGAATTAGAAATTATTAGTATATTAATGTTAATTTTCTAATTTTGATGCTTGTACTGTAAAGTGAAGTGAAAAGCCCTCAGTCATATCCGACTCTTTGTGACCCCATGGAGTATACAGTCCATGAAATTCTCCAGGCCAGAATACTGGAGTGGATGGCCTTTCCTTTCTCCAGGGGATCTTCCCAACCCAGGGATCGAACCCAGGTCTCCCATATTATGGGCGGATTCTCTACCAGCTGAGCCACAAGGGAAGCCTGATAACACTGGAGTGGGTAACCTATCCCTTCTTCAGCAGATCTTCCCAACCCAGGAATCAAACAGGGGTCTCCTGCATTGCAAGCGGATTCTTTACCAACTGAGCTATCAGAGAGGCCTGCTTGTACTGTAAATATGTAAATAAATGGCCTTGTTTTTAGGAAATACACAGGGAAGAATTTAAAGATAAAGAAGATGTCTGCAACTACAACCAGAAAAAAATGACAACATACAATTTTAGAATGATGAAATAAACATGATAAAATGGTAAGATCTTGAAAATAACAGGTAAAGATACACAGGAAATCCATGTACTGTTTTTGCAACTTTTCTGTAAGTCTAAAATTATTTCAAAGTAAAACATTAAAAATTAAATAAATTAGAAAAAATGAAAAATATCATGCAGCTTCTTCCCTAAAACAGTTTATAGTTTACTACATAAGACATACATAGCATATCATAGTCTCATCTGAAACTGTCAATGCCAACCACCCCTGTCTGGAGAACAGTCTTAATTTAACCTGACATTCAAGTCGTCTTCTATGTTTAATTTTCAATAAACTTTTTTATTTCTCCTATGATACTGTTCACTTTCTAACTTCAATTACAAGTATGTGTTCAAAGCTATTTACCTCTCCTAGTAGCCTAAAAGATTGAAAGGAGAGCACCTAAGTTTTAGTTATGGAGCAGGTTTTACTTAGACAAAAATAGAGATTCCATATTGCTGATAACAATAATAATAGTAGTGGTAATAAAAGTAATAATAAAAACAGCAGGCATTAACTGAGTGCCTACATGCCAGGTACTGTTTTTAGCACTTTACAAGATCATAGTAATCTTAAGGTAAGTACTATTGTTATTCCCATTTTGTAAATAAGGAAATAGAGATTTAGGATTAAAAAATTTATCCAAGAATAAACATACAAAAACAGATGTAACAAACTCCAAAGCTCATAATCATCCACCATAGCATGCTGCTAGCTTGGTTGCATGGCTGTCTTTATCCACTGGACTTAGTTCTTCTAGAGCACAAAAAAATGTAAATCCATACCTTACCCCAGAAACCAGAAAAAAAATCCAAAAGTGAGTATCAGATTGCAAATTACAGAAACTGGAATAGACTGCTTCCAGGTCTTTTGATAGATGTTTATTTTCTAAGGTCTAAAGCAGAACATCTAACAAATAAAATATTGTTAATTACATTAAATATAAAACATTAGTATTTTTTAAATAAAAAGAAAAAAAAACCAAGCTGGAAAACATTTAGTTTATAAACTATAAAACTTTAAAATCTAAATTTTAAAGTAGCTTATTTAATACTGGGCTATCTTAGTCAGCTGCTAGAACAAAATACCTTTGACTGGATAGCTTACAAATTGCAGAAATTTATTTCTCACAGTTCGAGGATAGAGGTCCCACAACAGGGTGACAGAATGGTCAGGTTCTGGTGAGAGCCCCCTTCGGGGTTGCAGAGTAACAGTTTAATTGTACACTCATATGGCAAAAGGGGCAAGGGAGCTTTCTTGAGCTTCTATAATAAGGGAACTATTAATAATTCCATTCATGAGGACTCTGCCTTCATGACCTACTCACCTCTCAAAGCCCTCACCTCCCAACACCATCACGCTGGCATTAGGTATTCAACATATAAATTTGGGAGGGATACAAACATCCAGTCTACAGCAACTGCATATTAAAACGACATGGAGATGTTGAAAGTTAAAAGAACAAGGATATAAATAAAAATTTACCATAAAGGAAATACCTATTATAAATAGTCAATGTTTAATTCTTAACACTCAATCTTAGTGAGGTTATGGTAAAATTAGTATAATAGTACACTGGTAACACTTTAAATTGAAAAAAATTAGAATGTAACTTAGCAATATATTGCAAATTTGGAAAACTCAGCAGTGGCCACAGGACTGGAAAAGGTCAGTTTCCATTCCAATCCCAAAGAAGGGCAAGGCCAAAGAATGTTCAAACTACTGCACAATTTTGCTCATTTCATATGCTACCAAGGTAATGCTCAAAATCCTTCAAGCTAGGCTTCAACAGTATGTAAGCCAAGAACGTCCAGATATACAAGCTGGGTTTTGAAGAGGCAAAGGAACCAGAGAGTAATTGCTAACACTCATTGAATAGTGAAGAAAGCATAAGCATTCCAGCAAAACATCTACTTCTCCTTCATTGACTCTGTTAAAGCCTTTGACTGTACAGATCACAACAAACTGAGGAAAATTCTCAAACAGATGGGAGTACCAGACTACCTTACTTCTCTCCTGAGAAACCTGTATGTGGATCAAGAAGCAACAGTTAGAACCAGACACAGAACACCAAACTGGTTCAAAATTGGGTAAGGAGTATGACAAGGCTGTATATTGCCACCCTGCTTATTTAACTTACATGCGAAATGCCAGGCTGGATGAATCACAGGCTGGAATCAAGATTGCCAAGAGAAATATCAATAACCTCAGATATGTAGATGATACCACCTTAATGACAGAAAGTGAAGAGAAACTCAGGAGTCTCTTGATGAAGGTGAAAAGGAGAGTGAAATTTATTAAAAATTTAGTTTTGTAAAATTTTAGTAACATGGGGAGATACTCATGATGCAATACGATCTAAATTATAAAATGAAGCAAAATTTACAAATTCTGGATTATCCATATAGCTGCCAAAATATTTGTCTGCTAACTCAGATTTAACCTCATGTCACTGGGTTTGGGTGCAAATGAGACGAAACTGTCAAAATACTATGCTCTATGTATATATATAAACTCTATTCAACAATCCAGTTATTAATTTCCTCACATGATGCTTCAGAGCACAGATTTTAGAGTGAAACAAACCTAGTTTGTATTTTGTAACCAGACAGATTCAAGTTTTCTTTATAAAAGAAAAATTAATTAATACAAATTAATTTAGAAAAAAAAGATACACTCAAATAAAAGAAAAAGAGAAAGGGAAAAAGAAGAAACCTACTCACAATTTTATAATTCTTCATCTATAGATAACTATCATCAATATTTTGTACTCACCCAGAGTACCTTCTGCTTCCCTAGTAGCTCAGACAGTAAAGCATCTACCTACAGTGCAGGAGACCTGGGTTCGATCCCTGGGTAGGGAAGATCCCCTGGAGAAGGAAATGGCAACCCACTCCAGTATCCTTGCCTGGAAAATTCCATGGACAGAAGAGCCTGGCAGTCCATGGGGTCACAAAGAGTTGGACACAACTGAGTGACTAGCACACACAGAGTATCTTCTAAAAATGTTTAAGCATATATAAAGCTAATACTTTTTTAATAGAATTTTCTTTTTATTTAACTACTGTTGGACTTCTCGTTTGTCTTCTTTTCTATAGGACTTCCCCGGTGGCTCAGATGGTAAAGCGTCTGTCTACAATGCAGGAGACCTGGGTTCGATCCCTGGGTCGGGAAGATTCCCTGGAGAAGGAAATGGCAACCCACTCCAGTACTCTTGCCTAGAAAATCCCATGGACGGAGGAGTCTGGTGCAGGCTACTGCCCATGAGGTCACAAAGAGTCGGACACAACTGAGCGACTTCACTTTCTCTCATGCCCTCACACACTTTAAACTGAAACTTTGATTGACACAATTGCATTTAAGAAATAATATGGAGATGTTTTGTGTATTACACCATTTCCCCCAACTGTAGGTAAAAATCAACAGTGCAATACCACATTGGAGAAGGAAATGGCAACCCACTCCAGTGTTCTTGCCTGGAGAATCCCAGGGACAGGGGAGCCTGGGGGGCTGCCATCTATGGGGTCGCATAGAGTCAGACTCGACTGAAGCGACTTAGCAGCAGCAGCAGTAATACCACATATGGTACAATGTCAAAACCAGGATATAGACAATAATACCACCAACTGATTTTATTCATATTTCCCCAGTTTTACTGGGAGAAGGCGATGGCACCCTACTCCAGTACTCTTGCCTGGAAAACCCCATGGACAGAGGAGCCTGGTGGGCTGCAGTCCATGGGGTCGCAAAGAGTCAGACATGACTGAGCAACTTCACTTTCACTTTTCACTTTCATGCACTGGAGAAGGAAATGGCAACCCACTCCAGTGTTCTTGCCTGGAGAATCCCAGGGACGGGGGAGCCTGGTGGGCTGCCATCTGTAGGATCGCACAGAGTCGGACACGACTGACGCGACTTAGCAGCAGCAGCAGCAGTTTTACTGAAACTCACCTGTGTGTGTTCATGCTCATGCATGCATATTTAATTCTATACAATTTTATCACATGTGCAGGTTTCTGCATCGACCACCAGAGTCAAGATACTGAATCACCACAAGTATCTCTCATACCCTTCCTTTTACAATCCCTCACCTCATTCCATCCCCATCACCTCCATCCCTAACACCTAGTACCACTCGTCTGTCCACTTCTAAAATTTTGTCATCCCAAATATATTATGTAAATGAAATCATACAGTATGTAGCCTTTTGATATTGGCTTTTTTTTCACCCAGCATAATTTCCTGGAGATCCAAGCTATTGAATCTCCTAGATATTGTGTTGTGTTTATCAGTATAGTTCATTCTTTTCGTTGCTGAGTAGTATTCCATGGTATGAATACGTCACAGACTGTATAATCTACTGAAGGATATCTTGGTTGATTCCAGATTTGGACTATTACAAATAAAGCTGCTACAAACATTTACATGTAGGATCTTGGGTGAACATATGGTAATTTCATGTTTAATTTTATAAGAAGCTACCAGATGCCCTACCAGAGTGGCTGTGCCATTTTACATTCCCACCAACAATGTATGAGTCACCCAAATCTAGTCTTGACTTCTGGATCTGCTTCATGTTTACCATATGAACTTAGGCAAGTTACTTTATCACTTTATAAGTCTCTGTTTCCTCAGTTAACACAGATGATAATTTTATGGAGCTGCTGCTGGGATTAAAGGAAACAACATGTATTAAAAAAAAGTCAGCTAGTATTAACAGAGTATAAAGTAATAGTTAAGAAGACAGACTGCATATTAGAAAACCTTGTTTTATAAATACTTAGAGCAAAAAAGAAACTGCCTGGAGGCAAGTGAGAACTGGATATTAGAAGGAAGGAGAATGGAACTACAAGTTAGTGCCCTCCTTTCTTTATTTTTTTATTCATGGAAGTGAAAGTGAAAATCTCTCAATCATGTCCAACTCTTTGTGACTCCATGGACTATACAATCCATGGAATTCTCCAGGTCAGAATACTGGAGTGCATAGCCTTTCCCTTCTCCAGGGGATCTTCCCAGAACAAGGATCTAACCCAGGTCTCCCACATTGCAGGCAGATTCTTTACCAGCTGAGCCATAGGGGAAGCCCTTACACATGGAAAGGCATTTTATTTTATTTATTTTTTATTTTTATTTTATTTATTTATTTAATTTTATTTTTTAACTTTACAATATTGTCTTGGTTTTGCCATATATCCACATGAATCCACCACAGGTATACACGTGTTCCCCATCCTAAACCCTCCTCCCTCCCGTACCATCCCTCTGGGTCATCCCAGTGCACCAGCCCCAAGCATCCAGTATCGTGCATCGAACCTGGACTGGCGACTCATTTCATTTATGATATTACACATGTTTCAATGCCATTTTCCCAAATCATCCCACCCTCTCCCTCTCCCACAGAGTCCAAAAGACTGTTCTATACTTCAGTGTCTCTTTTGCTGTCTCGTATACAGGGTTATTGTTACCATCTTTCTAAAATATAGCAGCATGTACATGTCAATTCCAAACTCACAATCCATCCCTCCTCCCAATATTTCCACCCAGTAAGCATAAGTTTATCCTCTAAGTCTGTGAGTCTCTTTCCGTTTTTTAAATAAGTTCATTTATATCATTTTTTCTTAATAAAACAATAAGCATGATGCTTTTGAACTGTGGTGTTGGAGAAGACTCTTGAGAGTCCCTTAGACTACACGGAGATCCAACCAGTCCATCCTAAAGGAAATCAGTCCTGGGTGTTCATTGGAGGGACTGATGTTAAAGCTGAAACTCCAATACGTTGGCCACCTGATGAGGAGAGCTGACTCATTTGAAAAGACCCTGATGCTGGGAAAGATTGAGGGCAGGAGGAGAAGGGGATGACAGAGGATGAGATGGTTGGATGGTATCATTGACTCAATGGACATGGGTTTGGGTGGACTCTGGGAGTTGCTGCAGTTCATGGGGTCACAAAGGGTCGGACACAACTGAGCAATTGAACTGAACTGAAATCATTTTTTCTAAATAAAACAATAAGCATATGGCAAAAGCATTTTATCTTACTAGGTAAAATGCAAAGGCTCTGAGTTTACAGACTTGAATTCCACCTCTTCCTCTTACTGTTCAACTTGGAAAAGTTAATTATCCTCTTTGTGCGTTAAGATCCTCATCTTGTGATGTTATTTACTTTATCACACTGTTGTGAAAAAAGTTTTGATACATATAATGCATTTAGAATCATGTTCACCACAAAAATAATTTCTAGTCATTATTATTTCTAATAGTCTGCTTTTTCTCCCTTCTATTGTCAGCCGTGTGGCCTTGGGCAAATCATATAACAGCTGCTGGATCTCAGTTTCCTCATCTGTACAAAAAGAACAGAACTTTATAGGACTATGATAAGGATCAAACAAGAAAACATATTTAAGATGATTGGCACATAGCAAATGTGAGATAAATGTTCATTCCTATCCACTTCTAATCACCAATTACTTTACTATATCGTTAAGACATTTTTGTTACTTCTCCCACGAGACAGGCTGTTGTGTGTCATTTTCCTAAGAATATGTTCTTGAGAAGCTATATGTTGCATAAAGTTTCTAATGCAGAAGCTTTACATCAAACTACAGTTTACTTTAGTTTGATGGACAGGGAAGCCTGGCATGCTGCAGTCCATGGGGTTGCAAAGAGTGGGATATGACTGACCAACTGAATTGAACTATAGTTTACTAGCTCAGAAGTATCTTTATGGTCAATTCTATTGATTTTTTTTTTTTTTGAAAATAGATTTCTAAAAACATTGGTCTCTCAATGAGGACAAATTTTTTATGGTGATTCTTTAAGAGTGAAATAAACAAGTAAACACAAACACAGTCTCATCCCATACACTCATCTCTAACAACATATTAGGAGATAGACTTGGCCTCTCTATACGTGGGTATAAAAGCACAGCAGGCAGAATGGGGATTTCTGGAAAAACCTACAGACACTGGTGTTATAAAGTTTATGAAACGTTGAGTCTAGGTTACCCTATGAAGTGGATAATTTGGTTCAGTAAACTCAAAGCTAATAAGATCTCAAGTAGATACCGCTGAGAAGCACAGTGGCATCCTGACATCCATTTAACTCAGGAGCTTTCATTCAGGGACATTTTGGTAATGGGACATTTTGACCCCCTCCTAAAAGCAAATTATTAAGCTTTCAGCTTTTATGATTACTGTGTACTATGTGTTAAGATAGGTACATCATCCCTAAGTCTCAACTCTTTGAGACAAGGTCAAGGATGGGGGTGGGAGACAAAGAGTGGGGTCAGAAATTGATTAAAATTCAGACTGGTTTAAATATGGAGATAGAATAAGTGGGTAATTTAAAGATGAAATAAATCTCAGAAATGAGAAGAGATTCAGGGAGGAAATGAGGGACAAACAGAAGGATGAGAACACTATCTAGCAAATAAGTTACAATTGAAAGGAAATCATGTTTACTCTGGGCATGTCAGAAAGGGCTACTTGTCATTTTAAGTAGAGTCTATGCATTCACTTGCATCTTGAATAGCACATGTTTACATCTCAAAATGTACCAGTTCTCCTTTAATCTGCAACAGGCATTTATAATCCTTTTAAACCGTGTGTGTGTGTGTGTGTGTGTGTGTGTGTGTGTGTGTGTGACTGCTTAGTAATGGGACTTTCCCCATCTTCCATTAAAAAATCTAAATAATAAAACAAAAGTCTCCCTAACTAGCAGTCAGAAAGAAACACTGAGACAGAATATAATCAGTGCAATGGGGCTTTTTTTTTTTAAAAAAAAAAAAAAGAGGAAAGTTCACACCTGATTGGAAGAGGATCAGAACAGGTATCATGGAGCAAGCAGCAATAATGAATTCCACCCTTGTCTCTGTCACTAAGTAGCTCCCTAATCACCCAAATGGAATTGTTCTCATATGATCATCAAAAGATTTGAATTTTATTTTAATTCCAATGAACATTTTGTAGTTTCTATTTATTAAAACTTTCTGTATCATTTGATACTGTTAACAATCACTCTTTCATTCTTGCCATTTCCCCCCCTCAGCTTTCATGATACAGTCGCCCTCCCTTTTCTCTCCTCCTACCACACTAATCTATAAAGCCAGTTAAACATCTCTCCTGAGCACCTATGTATCTTATTAATATTAAAATTTCTGCTGGATAATGTATAGGCATCACAAGCTCAAGTGCAAAGTTAACTCACCACTTTTTTCCTTTATCTCGCCTCCCTCTTCACCTTATCCAGTCTACTGTAAGCCTGTCTTCCCTATTTTTGTAAATGTAAATCTGCACTCTCACCCAAACTTTGACCCTCCATTTTCACAACCAATGCTTTACAATAGGTACTGAGTCTTCTCCAGAACATCTCCTGTGTTTTTGTTTTTGTTTTTCTTCTTCATTGTTTTATCTTTTTGCTGAACCGCATGCATCATGCGAGATCTTAGTTTCCCCCATCAGGAATTCCACCTGCAACCCCTGCAGTGGAAGCTGGGAGTCTTAATCACTGGACCACCAGGAAAGTCCCTCCTACTCATTTCTTAAATCTCTCATTCTCTTCTGCCATGGATTTTGTTAAGGGCCTCATTGCTTTTCAATTGATCATTGCAATAATCTCCAAAGCAACGTCTTTGACTCTTGTCTCAATCAACAAACTGGTCATTTATTCATTTAGTCAATAAATATTTATTAAATTCTTATTATATGTTAAACTCATAATATACAATGGTAAGCAAGGCAGGCATGGTTCCTACTATTGAGGATCTTAAAGGCAGGTTCCTACTATTCTGGAGTTTACAGTTTTCAGAGAGAGATGAAATATTAATAGCACAAAGTGGGTATATACTATGATTCATTCACCTAAAAATATTAAGTATCCAACAGTATGTGAAGGCACTCTTCTAGTTTCTGAGAATATTACTAAGTGAACAACAGACAAGGATCCTGCTCTCAGAAAAATTTTTTTTTAATTTTAAAAACAGGATAATTTCAAAAAATGGTAGGTTCTGTTAAAATATAATCAGGGATATGATAAAGAATGGTTTGTCTTGGAAAAGAACAGAGATCATTCTGTCATTTTTGAGATTGCATCCAAGTACTACATTTCAGACTCTTCTGTTGACTATGAGGGCTACTCCATTTCTTCTAAGGGATTCTTGCCCACAGTAGTAGATATATTGGTCATCTGAATTAAATTCACCCATTCCAGTCTATTTTAGTTCACTGATTCCTAAAATATCAATGTTCACTCTTGCCATCTCCTGTTTGACCGCTTCCAATTTTCCTTGCTGCATGGACCTAACATTCCAGGTTCCTATGCAAGATTGTTCTTTATAGCATCGGACTTTACTTCCATCACCAGTCACATCTGCAATGGGGCATTGCTTTAGCTTTGGCTCCATCTCTTCATTCTTTCTGGAGTTATTTTTCCACTCTTCTCCAGTACCATATGGTGCACCTACCGACCTGGGGAGTTCATCTTTCAGTGTCCTATCTTTTTGCTTTTTCATACTGTTCATGGGTTTCTCAAGGCAAGAATACTGAAGTGCTTTGTCATTCCCTTCTCCAGTGGACCACATTTTGTCAGAACTCTCCACCATGACCTGCCCATTTTGGGTGGCCTTACACAGCATGGCTCTTAGGGCTGTGGTCCATGCAGTCAGTTTGGTTAGTATTCTATGGTTATAATTTTCATTCTGTCTGCCCTCTGATGGGTGAGAATAAGAGGCTTATGAGAGCCTCCTAATGGGAGAGACTGACTATGGGGGAAACTAAGTCTTATGCTGATGGGCCAAGCCATGCTCAGAAAATCATTAATTCAATTTTTTTGCTGATGGGTGAGGCTGTGTTCTTTCCCTGTTGTTTGACCTGAGACCAAACTATGTGAAAGTCGTTCAGTCGTGTCCAACTCTTTGTGATCCCATGGACTATAGTCTATGGAATTCTCCAGGCCAGAATACTGGATGGGTAACCTTTCCCTTCTCCAGGGGATCTTCTAAACCCAGGGATTGAACCCAGGTCTCCCATATTGCTGGCGGATTCTTACCAGCTGAGCCACAAGGGAAGCCCAAGAATACCTGAGTAGGTAGCCTATCCCTTCTCCAGCGGATCTTCCTGACTCAAGAATCGAACCAGGGTATCCTGCATTGTAGACGGATTCTTTACCAATTGAGCTATCAGAGAAGCCCCAACTCATAAGAAACCAAACTATGGTGGAGGTAATGAAGATAATGGTGACCTCCTTCAAAAGGTCCCATGCACGCACTGCTGCACTCAGTGCCCCCGACCCTGCAGCAGGCCACCGCCAACTCACACCTCCTCTGGAGACTCCTGGTCACTCACAGGAAAGTCTGGCTCAGTCTCTTGTGGGGTCACTGCTCTTTCTCCTGGGTCCTGGGGTGCACACGGTTTTGTTTGTGCCCCCCAAGAGTCTGTTTCCCCAGTCCCGTGGAAGGTTTATAAAATCCCACTGGCTTCCAAAGTCAAATTCCCTGGGAGGTCTCAGTACCTTTGCCAGATTCCCAGGTTAGAAATCTGTTGTGGGTCCTAGAACTTTCTTAACAGTGTGAGAATTTATTCGGTATAATTGTTCTGCAGTTTGTGGGTGGTGTACTTGGAGGCTCTTTGGTGGGGTTAATGGAGACCTCCTCCAAGAGGTCTTATGCCACATGCTATGAGACCCAGGTCTGCTGCACACAGAGCCCCTGCCTCTGCAGCAGGCCACTGCTAACACATGCCTCTGCAGGAGACACTCAAACACTCTAAGGCAGGTCTGGCTTAGTTTCTCTGGGGTCCCTTGGTCCTGGTCACACAATATTTTATTTGAGCCCTCCGAGTATCTCTGGCGGGTATGAGGTCTTGATTCTAAACATGATTTCACCCCTCCTACCACCTTGCTGGGGCTTCTCCTTTACCCTTGGATATGCGGTATCTTTTTTGGTGGGATCCAACATTCTCCTGTTAATGGTTGTTCAGCAGCAAGTTGTAATTTTGGAGTTCTCACAGAAGATGAGCGCACATCATTCTCCTCCACCATCACAAAAATGACAAAATGATCTCTGTGCATTTCCAAGGCAAACCATTCAATATCACAGTATCCAAGCCTACACCCCAACTAGTAATGCTGAAGAAGCTGAAGTTGAAAGGTATTATGAAGACCTACAAGACCTTCTGGAACTAAACCAAAAAAGATATCCTTTTCATCATAGGGGACTGGAATGCAAAAATAGGAAGTAAAGAGATACCTGGAGTAACAGGCAAGTTTGGCCTTGGAGTACAAAATTAGTTCAGTTCAGTTCAGTCACTCAGTTGTGTCCAACACTTTGCGACCCCATGGACTGCAGCAAGCCAGGCCTCCCTGTCCATCACCAACTCCCAGAGTTTACTCAAACTGATGTCCATTGCATTGGTGATGCCATCCAACCATCTCATCCTCTGTCGTCCCCTTCTCCTCTCACCTTCAATCTTTCCCAGCATCAGGGTCTTTTCAAATGAGTCAGTCATTCACATCAGGTGGCCAAAGTATTGGAGTTTCAGCTTCAACATCAGTCCTTCCAATGAATATTCACGACTGATTTCCTTCGGGATGGACTGGTTTGATCTCCTTGCTGTCCAAGGTACTCTCAAGAGTCTTCTCCAACACCACAGTTCAAAAGCATCATTTTTTCAACACTCAGCTTTCTTTATAGTCCAACTCTCACATCCATACATGACTACTGGAAAAACCACAGCTTTGACTAGATGGACCCTTGTTCATGAAATAATGTCTCTGTTTTTTAATATGCTGTGTTGGTTGGTCATAACATTTCTTCCAAGGAGCAAGTGGCTTTTAATTTCCCAACTGTGTCACCATCTACAGTGATTTTGGAGCCCCCAAAAAAGTCTCTCACTGTTTCCACTGTTTCCCCATCAATTTCCCATGAAGTGATGGGACCAAATACCATGATCTTAGATGTCTGAATATTGAGCTTTAAGCCAACTTTTTCACTCTCTTCTTTCACTTTCATGAAGAAGCTCTTTAGTTCTTCTTCACTTTCTGCCATAAGGGTGGTATCATCTGCTTATCTGAGGTTATTGATATTTCTCTCAGCAATCTTGATTCCAGCTTGTGCTTCATCCAGCCGGGAATTTCACATTTTGTACTCTGCATATAAGTTAAATAAGCAGGGTGACAATATACAGCCTTGATGGACTCCTTTTCCAATTTGGAACCAGTCTGTTGTTCCATGTCCAGTTCTAATCTTTGTTTCTTGACCTGCATTCACATTTCTCAGGAGGCAGTTCAGGTGGTCTGGTCTCTCCGCTTTTGACTGCCCCTCTTCTCCTCCTGATCATCTCTATCTCCCTTCTCCCTCTTCTCTTCTCTATGTAACTCCGTGAACCTCTCTGGGTGTTCCATACTGTGGAGAGCTTACAGGGAATTGATTACTGGCTAGATTTCTCTCTCCCTTTTTGATTTCCCCTCTTCTCCTCTTGATCACCTCTATCTCCCTCCTCCCTCTTCTCTTCTCCATGTAATTCTGTGAGCCTCTCTGGGTGTCCCTCACTGTGGAGAATCTTTTCACCATTAACCTAGATGTTTTATCATCAGTGCTGTATGGATGGAGAAGTTTTGAAGCTACTGTAAGAATAAGACTGAAAGCTGGAGGGAGGAGGCTTAAATTCAAAACTTGAGAACACCAGAAAACTCATGACTCCAGGGAACATTAATCGACAAGAACTCATCCAAAAGCCTCCATACTTACACTGAAGCCAAGCTCCATCCAAGAGCCAAAAACTTCCAGAGCAAGACATACCATGCTAATTCTCCAGCAACACAGGACCATAGACCTGAGCATTAGAATACAGGCTGCCCAAAGTCACACCAAACTCATAGACACCTCAAAACTCACTATTGGACATTTCATTGCACTCCAGAGAGAAGAGATCCAACTCCACCCACCAGAACACCAAAACAAGCTTCCCTAACCAGGAAACCTTGAAAAGCCACTTGTCCAACCCCACCCACAGGGAGTAACCTCCACAATAAAAAGGAAACACAAACTTCCAGCATACAGAAAGGCAACCCCAAACAGAGCAATCTAAACAAAACGAAAAGGCAGAGAAATATTCAGTAGGTAAAGGAACATGATAAATGCACACCAAACCAAACAAAAGAGGAGGAGACAGGGAGTCTACACGAAAAAGAATTCAGAATAATGATAGTAAAGATGATCTGAGTGCTTTTGATCTCAGTTATTGCATTATTCATTATTGATTGACTCTTTTTTATTTCTTCTAGGTCCTTGTTAAACATTTCTTGCATATTCTCAATCCTTGTGTCTAGTCTAAGTAACAGATAAATAGACTAGACACAAGGATTGAGAAGATACAAGAAATGTTTAACAAGGACCTAGAAGAAATAAAAAAGAGTCAATCAATAATGAATAATGCAATAACTGAGATCAAAAGCACTCTGGAGGGAACCAACAGTAGAATAACTGAGGAAGAAGATAGGATAAGTGAGGTGGAAGATAGAATGGTGGAAATAAATGAAGCAGAGAGGAAAAAAGAATTAGAAGAAATGAGGACAACCTCAGAGACTCCTGGGACAATGTTAGACACCCCAACATTCGAATCATAGGAGTCCCAGAAGAAGAAGACAAAAGAAAGGCCATGAGAAAATACTCGAGGAGATAACAGTTGAAAAGCTCTCTAAAATGGGGAAGGAAATAGCCACCCAAATCCAAGAAACCCAGAGGGTCTCAAACAGGATAAATCCAAGACAAAACACCCCAAGACACATATTAATCAAGTTAACGAAGGTCAAACCCAAAGAGCAAATAATAAAAGCAGCAAGGGAAAGGCAACAAATAACACCCAAGGGGATTCCCATAAGGATAACAGCTGATCTTTCAATAGAAATTCTTCAGGCCAGAAGGAAATGGCAGGACATACTTCAAGTGATGAAAGAGAAAAACCTACAACCCAGATTACTATACCCAGAAAGGATCTCATTCAAATATGAAGGAGAAATCAAAAGCTTTATGAACAAGCAAAAGCTGAGAGAATTCAGCACCACCAAACCAGCTCTTCAACAAATGCTAAATTATATTCTCTAGGCAGGAAACACAGAAAAGTTTTATAAACTCAAACCCAAAACAATAAAATAAATGGTGATCATACTTATCAATAATTACCCTAAATGTAAATGGGTTAAATGTCCCAACCAAAAGACAAAGACTGGCTGAATGGATACAAAAACAAGACTGCTACACATGCTGTCTACAAGAGACCGACCTCAAAACAAGGGACACAAAGAGACTGAAATTGAAGGGCTGGAAAAAGATATTTCATGCAAATGGAGACCAAAAGAAAGCAGGAGTAGCAATACTCGTATCAGATAAAACAGACATTGAAACAAAGGCCATGAAAAAAGACAAAGAAGGACACTACACAATGATCAAAGGATCAATCCAAGAAGAAGATATAACAATTATAAATATATATGCACCCAACATAGGAACACCACAATATGTAAGGAAAATGCTAACGAGTATGAAAGGGGAAGTTAACAATAACACAATAATAGTGGGAGACTTTAATACCCTACCCATACCTATGGATAGATCAACTAAACAGAAAATTAGGAAGGGAACACAAACTTTAAATGATGCAATGGACCAGTTAGACCCAGTTGATATCTATAGGATGTTTCACCCCAAAACAATGAATTTCACCTTTTTCTCAAGTGCACATGGAACGTTCTCCAGGAGAGATGACATCCTGGGCCATAAATCTAGCCTTGGTAAATTCAAAAAAATTTAAATCATTTCAAGCATCTTTTCTGATCTCAATGCGGTAAGATTAGATGTCAACTACAGGAAAAAAAAAAAAAACTATTAAAAATACAAACATATGGAGGCTAAAAAACATACTTCTGAATAATCAATAAATCACAGAAGAAATCAAAAAAGAAATCAAAATATGCATAGAAACTAATGAAAATGAAAACACAACAATCCAAAACATATGGGATTCAGTAAAAGCAGTGTGAAGGGGAAGGTTCACAGCAACACAAGCTTCCTGAAGAAACAAGAGAAAAATCGAATTGGTAACCTAACTTTACACCTAAAGCAATGAGAAAAAGAAGAAATGAAGAAACCCAGGGTTAGTAGAAGGAAAGAAATCATAAAAATTAGGGCAGAAATAAATAAAAAACAAACAAAGGAGACTATAGCAAAAATCAACGAAACTAAAATCTGGTTCTTTCAGAAGATAAAATAGACTAAACCAATATCTGGACTCATCAAGCAAAAAAGGGAGAAGAATAAAATCTACAAAATTAGAAATAAAAATGGAGAAATCACAGCAGACAACACAAAAATACAAAGGATCATATGAGACTACTATCAGCGACTATATGCCAATAAAATGGATAACGTGGAAGAAATGGACAAATTCTTAGAAAAGTACAACTTTCCAAAACAACCAGGAAGAAATAAATTTGAACAGACCCATCACAAGCACGGAAATCAAAACTGTAATCAGAAATCTTCCAGCAAACAAAACCCCAGGACCAGACAGCTTCACAGCTGAATTCTACCAAAAATTTGGAAAAGAGCTAACACGTATTCTACTAAACTCTCTCAGAAAAGTGCTGCTGCTGCTAAGTCGCTTCAGTCATGTCCGACACTGTGTGACCCCATAGACGGCAGCCCACCAGGCTCCCCCGTCCCTGGGATTCTCCAGGCAAGAACACTGGAGTGGGTTGCCATTTCCTTCTCCAATGCATGAAAGTGAAAAGTGAAAGGGAAGTCGCTGAGTCTTGTCCGACTCTTAGCGACCCCATGGACTGCGGCCCACCAGGCTCCTCTGTCCATGGGATTTTCCAGGGAAGAGTGCTGGAGTGGGGTGCCATTGCAGAAAAGTGCAGAGAAAGGTAAACTGCCAAACTCATTCTATGAGGCCACCATCACCTTCCGGGGTCCTGCCCCGGCTGATCCAGGGTATTCGAAGCCGGGACGGCGTCGGCGAGGGTCAGGATACAATAGCTTCAATTAGATATTAATTAAAGATATAAAGAGTAATAGAATAAGGATAGCTCAGTAAGAAAATTCAGTGGAGAAAAGAGGCTGAGTGGCTTGGTTTACACGGGAGACCAATAAAACTTCAAGACAAGAAGTTTGCACCATTTACGTAGGCCGCAGGCGTCCTTCCGTTCTCCCGAAGGAGAGGAGACACTGAGGCCTCCCTGGTCGGATCTTAGAAGCCCAGGCATAATTAGTAAGCATGGTGGGTTCCGTGCTCCAGATGGAGACTCAGCCAGAGTGAAAGAGAGAGAGACATGGGGAGACCAGTATTTCGAGAAACTGACCCCAATTCTTTATTTTCCATGGTCTACTTTTATACACTGAGATGTTAAGCAAAAGTCACGCGGGGTCAGCAGTCCTGACTTTTATCAAAGTCAGGTGCTTCATACAAATGTATACAGAGGTCTTAGGGGTGTTACATCATCTTCTGGCCAGGGGGCCTGCTGACAATTTATGACCCTCTCCTTGTGACAACGGTCAGTCAACCAGGACACTTATTTCTCCAGGGGTGATTATTCTTAAAACAGACACCACCCAAATAAAGTTACATTCCTATAGGGTGACGGTGTAGTGGGTTTTAGTTAAGGAAAGAATTTACTTAGCCTAAGGTCTAATGTGATTAATATCAAAGGTTAATACTTATTTCTTCTATATATTCATTAATGTGTGTAAGGGCAGGGGATGTGTAGACTTAGCAACAAACATTGGCTCAACAAATGAAAAACCCTTCACCAATACAATTTCTAATCAGCCCATTATACATATACTAATAGTTTTCTAACTTTTCTAAGGGACCTGTTTTTAGAAGGTTTAAAGCATCTCGTGCCTCTCACGGTTGGGAGGCTGTGAGCAATCACATGTGGCCAGACAAGCCTGTCAGGCAGGCTAGAGAACCTTCAGAGGAGTTTGTAGGTTAAAACACTCTTGTCATGCCCAGGAGTTTTTATTAACTGGAGCTCTAGGTTAACTCCTTCTCCGAAAGAGGTGGTGGGGGACAGCCCCCCATAAAGTCAGAGATGTAGGTGAGAGCACAAAGTAGTAAAGTAGGCAGGCTCTGGTTATGGGGGTAGATGCTCGAGGAGTTCCAGGGGGACTCCTGAGGCTCGATCTCGCCTTTGCGTATATCGAGCCTCCTTCCTCATGACCTTTGTCATGGGCGGAGTACCTCACTCTGGCCCCCAACAATCACCCTAATACCAAAACCTGACAAAGATGCCACACACACAAAAAAAGCTATATGCCAATATCACTGATGAACATAGATGCAAAAATCCTCAACAAAATTCTAGCAAACAGAATCCAACAATATATTAAAAAGATCATACATCATGACCAAGTGGGCTTTATCCAAGGGATGCAAGGATTCTTCAATATCCACAAATCAATCAATGTGATACACCACATTAACAAATTGAAAAATGAAAGCCATATGATTATCTCAAGAAGATGCAGAGAAAGTCTTTGACAAAATTCAACATCCATTTATGATAAAAACTCTCCAGAAAGCAGGTATAGAAAGAACATACCCAACATAATAAAAGCCATATATGATAAACCCACAGCAAACTATCCTCAGTGGCGAAGAATTGAAAGCATTTCCCCTAAAATCAGGAACAAGGCAAGGGTGCCCACTCTCACCACTATTATTCAACATAGTTTTGGAAGTTTTAGCCACAGCAATCAGAGAAGAAAAATAAATAAAAGGAATCCAGATTGAAATAGAAGAAGTAAAACTCTGTTTGCAGATGACATGATCCTTTACATAGAAAATCCTAAAGACACCACCAGAAAATTACTAGAGCTAATCAATGAATATAATAAAGTTGCAGGGTATAAAATTAACAAACAGAAATCCCTTGCATTCCTATACACTAATAAGGAAAAAACAGAAAGAGAAATTAAGGAAACAATTCCATTCACCATTGCAACGAAATGAATAAAATATTTAGGAATAAATCTACCTAAAGAAACAAAAGACCTATATGTAGAAAACTATAAAACGCTGATGAAAGAAATCAAAGATCATACAAATAGATAGAGAAATATACAATGTTCATGAATTAGAAGAATACAGTGAAAATGAGTATACTACCCAAAGCAATCTACAGATTCAATGCAACCCCTATCAAGCTACCAATGGTATTTTTCAGAGAACTAGAGCAAACACCCTCTTCCAACAGCACAAGAGAAGACTCTATACATGGACATCACCAGATGGTCAACACAGAAATCAGATTGATTATATTCTTTGCAGCCAAAGATGGAGAAGCTCTATACAGTCAGCAAAAACAAGACCAGGAGCTGACTGTGGCTCAGACCATGAACTCCTTATTGCCAAATTCAGACTGAAATTGAAGAAAGTAGGGAAAACCACTAGGCCATTCAGGTATGACCTAAATCAAATCCCTTATGATTATACAGTGGAAGTGAGAAATAGATTTAAGGGCCTAGATCTGATAGATAGAGTGCCTGATGAGCTATGGAATGAGGTTCATGACATTGTACAGGAGACAGGGATCAAGACCATCCCCATGGAAAAGAAATGCAAAAAAGCAAAATGGCTGTCTGGGGAGGCCTTACAAATAGCCATGAAAAGAAGAGAAGTGAAAAGCAAAGGAGAAAAGGAAAGATATAAACATCTGAATGCAGAGTTCCAACGAATAGCAAGAAGAGATAAGAAAGCCTTCTTCCGCGATCAATGCAAAGAAATAGAGGAAAACAACAGAATGGGAAAGACTAGGGATCTCTTCAAGAAAATCAGAGATACCAAAGGAACATTTCATGCAAGATGGGCTCGATAAAGGACAGAAATGGTATGGACCTAACAGAAGCAGAAGATATTAAGAAGAGATGGCAAGAATACACAGAAGAACTGTACAAAAAAGATCTTCACGACCCAGATGACCACGATGGTGTGAGCACTGACCTAGAGCCAGACATCCTGGAATGTGAAGTCAAGTGGGCCTTAGAAAGCATCAATATGAACAAAGCTAGTGGAGGTGATGGAATTCCAGTTGAGCTATTCCAAATCCTGAAAGATGATGCTGTGAAAGTGCTGCACTCAATATGCCAGCAAATTTGGAAAACTCAGCAGTGGCCACAGGACTGGAAAAGGTCAGTTTTCATTCCAATCCCAAAGAAAGGCAATGCCAAAGAATGCTTAAACTACCGCACAATTGCAGTCATCTCACACGCTAGTCAAGTAATGCTCAAAATTCTCCAAGCCAGGATTCAGCAATATGTGAACCATGAACTTCCTGATGTTCAAGCTGGTTTTAGAAAAGACAGAGGAACCAGAGATCAAATTGCCAACATCCGCTGGATCATGGGAAAAGCAAGAGAGTTCCAGAAAAACATCTATTTCTGCTTTATTGACTATGCCAAAGCCTTTGACTGTGTGGATCACAATAAACTGTGAAAAATTCTGAAAGAGATGGGAATACCAGACCACCTGACCTGCCTCTTGAGAAATCTGTATGCAGGTCAGGAAGCAACAGGTAGAACTGGACATGGAACAACAGACTGGTTCCAAATAGGAAAAGGAGTCCGTCAAGGCTGTATATTGTCACCCTGTTTATTTAACTTATATGCAGAGTACATCATGAGAAACTCTGGACTGGAAGAAGCACAAGCTGGAATCAAGATTGCCAGGAGAAATATCAATAACCTCAGATATGCAGATGGCACCACCTTTATGGCAGAAAGTGAAGAGGAACTCAAAAGCCTCTTGATGAAAGTGAAAGTGGAGAGTGAAAAAGTTGGCATAAAGCTCAACATTCAGAAAATGAAGATCATGGCATCCGGCCCTACCATTTCATGGGAAATAGATGGGGAAACAGTGGAAACAGTGTCAGACTTTATTTTTCTGGGCTCCAAAATCACTGCAGATGGTGACTGCAGCCATGAAATTAAAAGATGCTTATTCCTTGGAAGGAAAGTTATGACCAACCTAGACAGCATATTCAAAAGCAGAGACATTACTTTGCCCACAAAGGTCCATCTGGTCAAGGCTATGGTTTTTCCTGTGGTCATGTATGGATGTGAGAGTTGGACTGTGAAGAAGGCTGAGCACCGAAGAATTGATGCTTTTGAACTGTGGTGTTGGAGAAGACTCTTGAGAGTCCCTTGGACTACAAGGAGATCCAACCAGTCCATTCTGAAGGAGATCAGCCCTGGGATTTCTTTGGAAGGAATGATGCTAAAGCTGAACTCCAGTACTTTGGCCACCTCATGCGAAGAGTTGACTCATTGGAAAAGACTCTGATGCTGGGAGGGATTGGGGGCAAGAGGAGAAGGGGACGACAGAGGATGAGATGGCTGGATGGCATCACTGACTCAATGGACGTGAGTCTGAGTGAACTCCGGGAGTTGGTGATGGACAGGGAGGCCTGGTGTGCTGCGATTCATGGGGTTGCAAAGAGTCGGACACAACTGAGTGACTGATCTGATCTGATCTGACAGCAAATAATTTCACAATTTGTATGGAAATACAAAAAACCTAGAATAGCCAAAGCAGTCTTGAGAAAGAAAATGGAACTGGAGGAATCAACCTGCCTGACTTCAGGCTCTACTACAAAGCCACAGTCATCAAGACGATATGGTACTGGCACAAAGACAGAAATATAGATCAATGGAACAAAATAGAAAGCCCAGAGATAAATCCACAAAACTATGGACACCTTATCTTTGACAAAGGAGGCAAGAATATACAATGGAGAAAAGACAATCTCTTTAACAAGTGGTGCTGGGGAAACTGGTCAACCACTTGTAAAAGAATGAAACTAGAACAGTTTCTAACACCATACACAAAAATAAACTCAAAATGGATTAAAGATCTAAATGTAAGACGAGAAACTATAAAACTCCTAGAGGAAAAGGTAGGCAAAACACTTTCTGACATAAATCACAGCAGGAATCTCTATGACTCACCTCCCAGAGTAATGGAAATAAAACCAAAAATAAACAAATGGGACCTAATTAAACTTAAAAGCTTTTGCACGACGAAGGAAAATATAAGCAAGGTGAAAAGACAGCCTTCAGAATGGGAGAAAATAATAGCAAACGAAGCAACTGACAAAGAGTTAATCTCAAAAATATACAAGCAGCTCCTGCAGCTCAATTCCAGAAAAATAAATGACACTGTCAAAAAGTGGGCCAAAGAACTAAACAGACATTTCTCCAAAGAAGATATACAGATGGCTAACAAACACATGAAAAAATGCTCAACACCACTCACTATCAGAGAAATGCAAATCAAAACTATAATGAGGTACCATCTTGCACCAGTCAGAATGCTGCTGCTGCTGCTACGTCTCTTTAGTCGTGTCCGATTCTGTGTGACCCCATAGACAGCAGCCCACCAGGCTCCTCTGTCCCTGAGATTCTTCAGGCAAGAATACTGGAGTGGGTTGCCATTTCTTTCTCCATGCCGGTCAGAATGGCTGCTATCAAAAAGTCTACAAACAATAAATGCTGGAGAGGGTTGGTGGGAATGCAAACTAGTACAGCCACTAGGGAGAACAGTGTGGAAATTCTTTAGAAAACTGGAAATAGAACTCTGATAAAACCGAGCAATCCCACTGCTGGGCATACATACCGAGGAAACCAGAATTGAAAGAGATATGTGTACCCCAATGTTCATTGCAGCACTGTTTACAATAGCTAGGACATGGAAGTAACCTAGATGTCCATCACCAGATGAATGGATAAGAAAGCTGTGGTATTAAAGAGAATGCATTTGAATCAGTTCTAATGAGGTGGATGAAACTGGAACCTACTACACAGAGTGAAGTAAGTAAGAAAGAAAAACACCAATACAGTATATTAACTAATATATATGGAATTTAGATGGAGAAGGCAATGGCACCCCACTCCAGTACCCTTGCCTGGAAAATCCCATGGACGGAGGAGCTTGGAAGGCTGCAGTCCATGGGGTCGCTGAGGGTTGGACACAACTAAGTGACTTCACTTTCACTTTTCACTTTCATGCATTGGAGAAGGAAATGGCAACCCACTCCAGTGTTCTTGCCTGGAGAGTCCCAGGGACGGGGGAGCCTGGTGGGCTGCCGTCTATGGGGTCACAGAGAGTCGGACACGACTGAAGCGACTTAGCAGCAGCAGCATGGAATTTAGAAAGATGGTAACAATGACCCTATCATCGAGACAGCAAAAGAGACACAGATGTAAAGAACAGACTTTTGGACTCTGTGGGAGAAGGTGAGGGTGGGATGATTTGAGAGAATAGCATTTAAACATGTACATTACCATATGTGAAATAGATCTCCAGTCCAGGTTTGATGTATGAGACTGGGTGCTCAGGGCTGGTACACTGGGATGACCCTGAGGGATGGGATTGGGAGGTAGGTGAGAGGGGGGTTCAGGATGGGGGACACATGTACACCCATGGCTGATTCATGTCAATGTATGGCAAAAACCACTAGAATACTGTAAAGTAATTAGCCTCCAATTAAAATAAATTAATTAATTTTTTAAAAAAAGAAAATTAGAGATACCAAGGGACCTTTTCAGGCAAAGATGGGCACAATAAAGGACAGAAAAATTATGGACTTAAGAGAAGCTGAAGATATTAAGAAGAGGTGGCAATTATACACAGAAGAACTATGCAAAAAAGATCTTCATGACCCAGATAACGATACCATCCTGGAATGTGAAGTCAAGTGGGCCTTAGGAAGCATCACACAAATAAATCTATTGGAGGTGATGGAATTCCAGTTGAGCTATTTCAAATCCTGAAAGATGATGTTATTAAAATGCTGCACTCAATATGCCAGCAAATCTGGAAAACTCAGCAGCAGCCACAGTACTGGAAACAGTCAGTTTTCATTCCGATCTCAAAGAAGGGCAATGCCAAAGAATGTTCAAACTACTGCACAATTGCACTCATCTTACACGCTAGCAAAGTAATGTTCAAAATTCTCCAAGCCAGGTGTCACCAGTACGTGAATCGTGAACTTCCAGATGTTCAAGCTGGATTTAGAAAAGGCAGAGGAGCCAGATATCAAATTGCCAACATCCGTTTGGATCACTGAAAAAGCAAGAGAGTTCCAGAAAGATATCTACTTCTGCTTTATTGACTACACCAAAGCCTTTGACTGTGTAGATCATAACAAACTGTGGAAAATTCTTCAAGAAAATGGGACATGACTGAACGACTAAACTGAACTGATGACAAAGAATGAATGGAAAAGTCAGGAAGTCTAAATAGTCTGAGAAGTTGAAGGCTTTCTGATTTGAATTAAGATCAAAATGATAAGGAATCATCCTTGAAAAGATCCAGAGACAGAATATCCTATGCAGGAGAAAGAACCAGTGTAAAAAACCTCAGATAGGGACAAGCTGAAGCACACTGAACAAGAAAGGAAGAACTGGTGATGAAGTCAGAAAGCTTGGTAGTGAATTATCAGGTAGAGCTTTGCAGAACATGGTAAAGTCTTGAAATTTTACCCTAAATGCAATGGAAGGCCATGGAAAGTTTAAGCCAAGAATATAAAATGATCCAATTTACATTTTTAAAGGAGACCTCAGGCTACTGTGAAAAAATCGATTCCAGGAGCAAATGCATAATTAGACAGACCAGTAATGCAACCACAAAAGCAATCCAAGCAAGAGATAATGGTGGCTTGGACTAGAGTAGTAGCAAGAATATGCAAGAAGTATAAATATATGCAAGGTATATTTAAAGGCACAGTCAGTGAGACTTGATAATAGATTGGATGTGTGAGGAGAATGAGGAATTTAAGTTGATCTGTCAGCAGTTAACATGAGAAACCTGAGTGTATGGTGGTACCATTAACTGGGATGACGAAGTTAAAAAGAAGATGTGAGAGTTAACAAAAGGGAAATCAAGGGTTTTCTTTCAGAGTAAGATATTAGGCAAAGTACAGAGAAATGACATCATACAATAGCAGCAAATAATATAAACTGATGTACCAGGAAAGACTTCCCATAAGGAGAAAAAAAAACTGAAATGTTCTGAATAGAGAAAAGCAGGAGGGAAAAAATCTCCTTATTACAACAAGTATAATCTTTATAAAATACAAATTGGATTAGAAAATTCCCCTGCTTAAGATCCATCACCAAGTCTTGATCAACTATTCTCTTAATATTCCTTAAGATGTCAATCTCCTAGAAAAAAAAAAAATCAAAAAAAAAAAAAATGGGCCAAAGATCTAAATAGACATTTCTCCAAAGAAGACATACAGATGGCTAACAAACACATGAAAAGATGCTCAACATCACTCATTATCAGAGAAATGCAAATCAAAACCACTATGAGGTACCATTTCACACCAGTCAGAATGGCTGCCATCCAAAAGTCTACAAATAATAAATGCTGGAGAGGGTGTGGAGAAAAGGGAACCCTCTTACACTGTTGGTGGGAATGCAAACTAGTACAGCCACTATGGAGAACAGTGTGGAGATTCCTTAAAAAACTGGAAATAGAACTGCCTTATGATCCAGCAATCCCACTGCTGGGCATACACACTGAGGAAACCAGAAGGGAAAGAGACACGTGTACCCCAATGTTCATCGCAGCACTGTTTATAATAGCCAGGACACGGAAGCAACCTAGATGTCCATCAGCAGATGAATGGATAAGAAAGCTATGGTACATATACACAATGGAGTATTACTCAGCCATTAAAAAGAATACATTTGAATCAGTTCTAATGAGGTGGATGAAACTGGAGCCTATTATACAGAGTGAAATAAGCCAGAAGGAAAAACACCAATACAGTATACTAACGCATATATATGGAATTTAGAAAGATGGTAACGATAACCCTGTATACGAGACAGCAAAAGAGACACTGATGTATAGAACAGTCTTATGGACTCTGTGGGAGAGGGAGAGGGTGGGAAGATTTGGGAGAATGGCATTGAAACATGTAAAATATCATGTATGAAACGAGATGCCAGTCCAGGTTCAATGCACGATACTGGATGCTTGGGGCTGGTGCACTGGGACGACCCAGAGGGATGGTGTGGGGAGGGAGGAGGGAGGGGGGTTCAGGATGGGGAACACATGTATACCTGTGGTGGATTCATTTTGATGTCTGGCAGAACTAATACAATTATGTAAAGTTTGAGAATAGAATAAAATTAATTAAAAAAAAAAAGATATCAATCTCCTCCATCAATCTCAAACCACATGTCCATTGAGGGTAAAATTCAGTTATTCATTCAGAATTTAGCACAATAACTGGAATATAGTACTTATTACATAGGACATAAAACATATCTATGTGGTAAATGGGGGAACAAGGTGTGTAATAATCAAGTTATTTAGTCTGAGTCTCATTTTCCTCAGTTATAATAGAGAGCCCCTCTTTAAGATCACTTCCAACTTTAGTAGTCTGTGATTAAATTTTATCTATGATACATGGAAACATTAAGCCTAAGTCAGAGGCAATCCATTAAATTGCCATTCCAGATGTACGTGCTACACAGTCAATACACCTCTGTTTCTTCACGTGTGAAATTAAAATTAAAATATTGTTCCCCTTCATAAAAAATCACACTGATGATGCAAACCATATTTAAATGTCAAATGATTAGAATAATAAGCAAAGTTCTGTAAATGAGGGAATTTTTTCTAAAGTGATTTCTAATAAGAGATGAGGCTTGTTACCTGCTAAATTATGCCTTACTGCATTTTGAGAGGATATGTTCATACTAATGATTTTTTTTTTGTTTCATCTTTCATCAAGCTGTTCTTTTGTATGTGAATCATTACTAGGACAACTCAAGGCTATAACCTCTTCTAGCTCTTTACATTCCTACTACCAATCTGCTATTATATCAAATCTCCAATTTTTAAGTATCTGCCAATGGTTAAGTGTAATTTGAGAATCAACCTTTCAAGAACATATCCCCCATTATACAATATTGACGAATATTCAGTGCTTCTACATCATTCACCTATTAACTCAAGCTGTTTTACAATGGAAAAATTTTTATCCCAATTTAAAACTTACCAGTATAGAAAATCTTTTAGAATCACAAAAGTATGTGATTAAACCTAATTAAAACATATGAAACATAATCTAAAAATATAAAATGGAAAAAAATACTGAAATCCAGTAAACAGGGCTGGTAGGGAGCACTGGTGGGAAGTAGGCTTGACCAAACATTTGCAGCCACTGCTACACAAGAAAAAAATTAAACCAGTGGAATTACTCTTTGCCTAAAATGCAACATATCAAGAACTGGAAAAGATTCATTTCTTTACAAGATAATGTGCCCTTTTAATTTGTAGAGACATTTTGGCAGAAATCAACTACATGCACACCAAACCTATTACCTCTGCTTCATCAGGACACAGATTCCATTACCAAGCTTCTTTTGGAGTTAGATGCAGCCACATGACTAAATTGTTACCAGGAGGATATGGATAACGCTTCTCTTCCATAAAGAAACAGATGCCCCTCCCCCAAGAGCTGCCCCAACCTCTTCTCGCTGGCAGAGCAGTAACTAGCAGTAAGCCCAATTAATGACGTCCTGAGCCTGGTAAAGGAGGAAAGAATATATGTAAAGAATCATAAGAACTAGCTGGCATACTCTAGCAGGAACCAAGGAAGTACATCTGGAATTAGATTTTGAGAGTACTTGATAAGGAGGCTAGAATGTTACAGTAGATAAGAATTCTTTGTCTTGGAGACACTGACATTAGCTTTAATAATGTAACCAGTAACTGCAGGAATGGGGGCAAACTTTCATTGGCACTGAGAAGCTTGGGAAAAACAATAATAACTTTCAGTAAAACAGAAATGCCTGTGCTTCCCTGAAAGAAAGCAGAAGCAGGCACAAAGAGGTTAAGGAAAGTGAGCATACTGGAACATACATATTTTAAAAGGCCAGTGAATTCTGGACTATGTTCCACACAAAGGCCCACAGAACACATCATTCAGTGAGGCCGTCAGCAAGGAAATAGTAAGAGGGGCATCAGCATCACTAAGAAATTCAGTAGTGGTTCTTCGCAGGGCTGGAATAATGAAAGGCTAGATGGTCACAGAGTTGGCAAAGTGGCAGCATGTAACTGCCAAAAGGCAGGAGGCAGCAATTACTGTAATGAGTGACACTGTCAGAGGAACAGCCAAGGGGCTGGACACACAGGAGGTTTGGAGGTGGTTAATAGAGCATGGTGCCCACAAAGGCAAAAAGGAGGGGGTGCCAGTAAGAATGCTGCCTATCATCAGATCAGATCAGATCAGTCGCTCAGTCGTGTCCGACTCTTTGCGAGCCCATGAACCGCAGCACGCCAGGCCTCCCTGTCCATCACCAACTCCCGGAGTTCACCCAGACTCATGTCCATCGAGTCAGTGATGCCATCCAGCCATCTCATCCTCTGTCGTCCCCTTCACTTCCTGCCCCCAATCCCTCCCAGCATCAGAGTCTTTTCCAATGAGTCAACTCTTCACATGAGGTGGCCAAAGTACTGGAGTTTCAGCTTTAGCATCATTCCTTCCAAAGAAATCCCAGGGCTGATCTCCTTCAGAATGGACTGGTTGGATCTCCTTGCAGTCCAAGGGACTCTCAAGAGTCTTCTCCAACACCAAACTTCAAAAGCATCAATTCTTCGGCGCTCAGCCTTCTTCACAGTCCAACTCTCACATCCATACATGACCACAGGAAAAACCATAGCCTTGACTAGATGAACCTTTGTTGGCAAGGTAATGTCTCTGCTTTTGAATATGCTATCTAGGTTGGTCATAACTTTCCTTCCAAGGAGTAAGCGTCTTTTAATTTCATGGCTGCAGTCACCATCTGCAGTGATTTTGGAGCCCCAAAAAATAAAGTCTGACACTGTTTCCACTGTTTCCCCATCTATTTCCCATGAAGTGGTGGGACCAGATGCCATGATCTTCGTATCATACATAATCACAAAAAGCAACAACAGAGAAGCAGGAGGCTGAAGGTGGTTTCTCCAATAAAAAGCCAAACTCTCTTCTCAGTTCTCAGACTTGAGCCAATTTTCAGATCCAAACTCATTAGCTACACATAGCAACTGTAAGGCTTTTGCATTTGCTATTCTCTTTGATTGGAATATTCTTCTCAGACACTCACTTGTTCACTGCCTCCTCTCTTGTAGGTCTTGCTCAAAAGTCACTTTTTCAAAGGTGAGACTTTGCCAAACCATCCTATATTAAATTGCAATGCTCCTCTCAACCTGGCACACTGTCCCTCTTCCCTGCTTTATTCTTTAAAGCCCTTATCACCATCTGACCTTTCATATATTTTACTTATTTTATTGCCCATTTTACCACTAAAAATGTAATTCTACCAAAAATTTTCTATGTATGTTGTTTCCTCACCTAAAATAATACCTGATCTTCATGTACATAAGAAGTGCTCAAAAAATTCTTGATAATGAGCGACTTCAACTAAGAGGTTTGGTACAAATAAAATCTGAGTTGTCTGACTATAGATAGAATCTCAACTTATGAAAACACATCCAATCAGTTGGGAAAAGAGTAGAGAGAAGAGAGCGCTAAGACTCAAGGATCATTCATATTTGAAAAGAGAATAGAAGAGTGGGAATCTGCCCAGGAAACTAAGAAGAACTCTGTGAGGCTGGAGAAAATCCAGGAAATTTCGTTATATTGAAAATCAAGAGAAGAAACTGGGGAAACAGGAAGTTGTCAACCTGGCAAATGTTTTTATAAGTGCAAGATAGATGAGGACCAAAACCTATGTATTAGATTTGGCAATGCGGAATTCATCAATGAATGTGTCACATGCAGCTGTTGCAAAGAGGGGCAGCATCTTCCTAGTCATGGTTTAGAGGTATGCTTGCTTGCTTGCTAAGTCGCTTCAGTCGTGTCCAACTCTGTGCGACCCTATAGACGGCAGCCCGCCAGGCTCCCCCATCCCTGGGATTCTCCAGGCAAGAACACTGGAGTGGGTTGCCATTTCCTTCTCCAAGAGGTATGCTTGTGTATGGTCAAAGTCAGATGCCTGAAATGGGTGGCTACTGTACCTCTTTCTATCAGCTTTCTCATGAAGGTCAGACCAGAGATCTTTTCCAGAAAATCACTCCCTGCCTACCATCTCCTTCTGGATTAGGGTATGCCATTGGCACAGTTTCCTCAAAATCTAATGGCTACATCTGTCAAACAGCTGGTATTTCATAACATTCAATGCCCAGTAGAGGTCTAGAGTATGTGGGATGTCGGAAAGAGGCACTGCTACAATAAATCAAGTGTGTCTTCTGCACAGAAAGAATAAGCCCTGCCCTGAGGAAACTAAACCCCTGTATCTGCTGAGACACCTGGAATCTGATGAGTCACCTGCAGTGGTGCTTTTTAAAATCCCTTCTTTAAAGTGATGAAATATCTATAAGAGAGAGCCAGGGGAAACAACAGAAACCACCAAAAGGAAGACAGCCCCTGATCACCCCCCTTCTTTGTACACAGTTCCTCTTTTCCACCATCCTAAACCCATGCTTTAGAGCACTTAACAAATAAACTTCAGAGTAAAATAAAACATAAAAAGAGAAGGTAAATTAAACATTATATAAATTCAATGTTGAGAAAAAACAATGAACTAGAATGAAGCAAAAATAATGTAGGCAAGATAAAATAAGATCTAGACATGAGTGTTTTCCTAAAGTGAAAATTTTTAAATAAGATGAAGAGAAAGTAAAGAGAGGCAACAAATCAGACTTAACCTAGAAGTATTAAAGTGTAAAAATCAATGAAATAAAAATTTTAAAATGAATTTACTGAAGATAAAATATCACAATAAAGAAAATAAATAAAGTATATAGTGAAAATTCACAGAAATGCAGACTGAGAAGGAAATTCAAAGGCTATAAAAAGAATATAATATAAATACAATAATATAATATAAAGAATAATATATTTATGAGAAAATAAAATGGACTGTAAGGCAGAATTTCAAACATTAAAGCAAAAACAGAATAAGCAAAGCAAAAGAACAGATAAAACACCAGGAATCCAGGGAATAAATGTGGACAAAACAATGATGGATAACCTGTACAAATTTCCCCAACAAACTCTGTACTTGGTATGTCTTAAACACCATGTTACTGAGAAATTCAGTATCTTGAAAGATTGTATGTAATGGGAGCACTGCACCCACTCTACATGAAGGGGCTCAGAGATAATACACAATTTGCCCAAACCCATGTGGGCTTCCCAGGTGGCACCAGTAGTAAAGAATCTACTGCCAAAGCAAGAGACTCAGGTTCATTCCTTGGGTTGGGAAGACCCCCTGGAGGAAGAAGCGGCAACTCACTCCACTATTCTTGCCAGGAGAATCCCATGGACAGAGGAGCCTGGCAGGCTACAGTCCAATGTTGCAAAGAGTCAAACATGACTGAGCATCAGAACAGTACACATGTACCATTTCTTACAATATAACTTGTGACTTTTTAGAAGAATTCCTTACCCCTTGAGTAAAAGAAAAAAATTTACCTTACAAAGTATCATACTTCTTAATTCATCTGTTTGAAAAATAGTATAGTGTTTAGAGCTACTTTAAAGTGAAACACATTAAAGACAAAATGTTTGAGAACATTTAAAGATCATTTAACTCCACTAGGCAATTCTAGTCTGACAATTAACATGCCTCCACAAAATGCACAATCCATCCCCTCATGTTAACACATCAAATCCAAAACACACTCTATTAATTAACACAGGAAATAGTAGGTCATTGAATGTTAACTTTGAAGGAAATTGTTTATAGATTTTTTTGTTATAGATTTCTAAAGAAAAGTAGTCACATTTTACTTTTAGATTGCAAAATGTTGCTCAGAGTCTTAAAAAATTAATTCTTATTATGATAAAGATACACTGCTTTGAAATTCTCATAAAATTGGTTAAAAACAATTATAATAATAGTTTCCATTTATTTAGTAAATATTATTGATGAGATAAATGTTCTGAGCACTTTATAAGCATCTTATCTAATCCTCCAACTCTGTAAGACAGAATAGAATTTTTCACATTTTACAGTCTCATAAGGCTTAAAAAACTGAACTAGCTCATACAGTGGAGAAGGCAATGGCACTCCACTCCAGTACTCTTGCCTGGAAAATCCCATGGACGGAGGAGCCTGGTGGGCTGCAGTCCATGGGGTTGCTAAGAGTTGGACACGACTGAGTGACTTAACTTTCATGCATTGGAGAAGGAAATGGCAACCCACTCCAGTGTTCTTGCCTGGAGAATCCCAGGGACAGCAGAGCCTGGTGGGCTGCCATCTATGGGGTTGCACAGAGTCAGACACGACTGAAGCGACTTAGCAGCAGCAGCAGCTCATACACTATAAATGATGAAATCACAATGCAAGCCCAGATGGATCTAACTCTAATGACCATGCTACCTCCACTGATGGAGCCACATTAGAAAAGGTATTACTCAGTGACACCAGTTTGGGGTGTGAAGGAAAGATATAGAAATTTCCCATATACCTCTTACCTTCACACATACATCAGATCAGATCAGTCACTCAGTCGTGTCCGACTCTTTGTGACCCCATGAATCGCAGGCCTCCCTGTCCATCACCAACTCCTGGAGTTCACTCAGACTCACGTCCATCGAGTCAGTGATGCCATCCAGCCATCTCGTCCTCTGTTGTCCCCTTCTTCTCTTGCCCCCAATCCCTCCCAGCATCAGAGTCTTTTCCAATGAGTTAACTCTTCACATGAGGTGGCCAAAGTACTGGAGTTTCAGCTTTAGCATCATTCCTTCCAAAGAAATCCCAGGGCTGATCTCCTTCAGAATGGACTGGTTGGATCTCCTTGCAGTCCAAGGGACTCTCAAGAGTCTTCTCCAACACCACACTTCAAAAGCATCAATTCTTCGGCGCTCAGCCTTCTTCACAGTCCAACTCTCACATCCATACATGACCACAGGAAAAACCATAGACTTGACTAGACGAACCTTTGTTGGCAAAGTAATGTCTCTGCTTTTGAATATGCTATCTAGGTTGGTCATAACTTTCCTTCCAAGGAGTAAGCGTCTTTTAATATCATGGCTGCAGTCACCATCTGCAGTGATTTTGGAGCCCCAAAAAATAAAGTCTGACACTGTTTCCACTGTTTCCCCATCTATTTCCCATGAAGTGGTGGGACCAGATGCCATAGCTTCTCCCATTACCAATATTCCCCCATCACAGTAGTATATTTCTTACAATTGAAGGACCAACACTGATACATCATAGTGACCCAAAGGCCATAGTTTACATTACTGCTTACTCTTGGTGTTATACATTCTATGAGTTTAACAATAATTGTACAATAATGTACAATAATGTACAATACAGAGTATTTTCACTGTGCTAAATATATGTTTTAATTTAGAATATAAATTTATTTCTAAATTAAAAAACTTTTCAGAAAAGACTTTTTCATACTAAAGACTTTTTCTGCCATTTTAACAAAACTTTTTGAACTAATGAATCATGGCAATTTTACATTATTTAGAGAGAAGACACAACAGAATGTGCATTGATTATATAAAAAGTCAAATTGTAGCATAATTATCAGTAGGTAACTGCTCCACTTAATCTTTTATGCATAACAAAATTGGCTTCTACATTTAACTATTCATATGAGAAATTTAGCCCTTTGTTTTCTTATTTCAGGTAATTTGACTTTGCTAAGTAAAACATAAAGATTTGACTACACACTAATTAGAAGGAATATAAAAGTGAATGGCTGAAGTCAGAAATGGTTGTTCCAAAAGCTGGAAGATCACCTTAAACTATCCAGTTTTGAGGGAAGGAGTCCCACTAATTCACAGTATCTTGGCTGCTATTGAGTATTAAGTGTACAATGTCCTTGCCTCAAAAATAACACTGGAAACTTTATAACCAAATAGTAATTAAAATTCTGCTACTATATGCTTTTTCTCCCCATATCCCAGTTAACCCTATATAGAAGTTCTAATCAGCCATCCAGTCCAGTTGACTCATTGCCTAACTAATTGTGCAGCTCTCATTTTAAGTCTTCAGACCTCTTACCTTGATAATAATTTTCTGTTTTTTCATTCAACAAATACTAAGTCCTAGAAATGGATAGAAATACAATAATAAACAACACACTTGTTAGGAACTGAATTGTGTTCCATCAAATTCTTATTTGTAAATCCTAACTCCCAGTACTTAAAAATCTGATTTTAAAATTTTAAAATTTTAAAATTTTAAAAAGTCAAATGGCTTCCCAGGTGGCAACAGTGGTAAAGAACTAGCCTCCCAATGCAAGAGACGTAAGAGGCACAGGTGACCCCTGGGTCAGGAAGATCCCCTACAGAGAGGATGGCAACCCACTCCAGTATTCTTCCCTGGAGGATTCCACGGACAGAGAAGCCTGGTGGGCTGTGGTCCATAGGATCACAAGGAGATGGACATGACTGAGCAACTAAGCACTCATGCATGCACAAGGTCATTAGGGTGAGCCCTAATCCTATAAGAGGAGTGTCCTTATTTCTAAAAAGAAGATTAATATACATACACACAGAGGAAAGACTACATGAAGACAAAGAGAAAAGATGGCCAACTGAAAGCCATGGAGTGAGGTTAGGAAGACATCACCCTTAATGGCATTTTGATCTTGAACATCTAACCTCCAGAATTATGAGAAAATTCTGAAAATTTCTGTTGTTAAAGTCACCTAGTTTGTCTCACCTGTTACAGCAGCCCTGGAAAATGAATGTACATTTATTATTTATTTGTGGCCCCTCACTCACTCACTACTCTAAACCCCCACATGAAAGTTTGAAGCTTAAAACAAAATTATGAACATGGTTAAACACTAAGGGTTGGAGGACCTTTGAGAATTTTCATTTAGAACTTTAACTGAAATCAGAGCTGTACAAAAATGGGGAGTGGAAAAGAACAATTTTGAGACAGAGAAACAAAAAACAAGCATACCCCAAATTGATATCAACCTTGCTCCTTGCAAATGTTTTCCCAAATGTCCAACAATTACAGGAATTATTTGAACTTGAAGGCAGCATGGATCAACAGACAAATAAATCATAGAGCTTAGAGACAGATAAATCTGTCTCTGAGCAATTACTTAGCCTTTCTTAACCTCAATTCCTAACATGAAAATTCAGAAGTTCATAGCGAGAATCAAGTGATACAATCAAAATTAAACCAATTTGTACACTCGAAAGCACATTACAAAGATGAGGACTAATTTTCCAGATCTACCCATCTAAAAATCCCTATAACAAAGGATATCAGTGAATTTTCCATCAAGAATATTGACAAGGAACAACATAAAGTTTACTAGTTTCTGGAAACTATTCTCTTTAAAACTATTAAATTCAATATTCTGGCATTTCCTCAATTCTCCTTAAACTTTCAAAAGATAAGTAGAGGCCCTGAGACCAGATTTAGAGTGAGAGAGTGAAAAAAAAAAAAAAAAAAAACAAATCCAGACACCACAAATTTGCCGTCATTCACCTCAATGGAATAATAGACCCAGATAAAGCCTGCTGCAAACTTAATAGGAAACAATACTTCTCCCAAGAAAATGCTGCAGCTATAACGGATCATAACAACTCCTTTCTTTGAATGACGACCATGTTCTTATTCACCAAGAAACTTTGTACTCTAAAATCACAGATGATGAGAGACTGCTTTTGAAATTATATCAGTAAGAATAAAATATCCCACTCTTGCCTGGAGGATTGAAATCACTTCCATACAGATAGGATGCCTCTATTTGGGACCCAGGCAAACAGCTTCAGATAAAGGAATGGTTGAAGGACACAAGACTCCAAATTTATCTTAATTGCTTTCAGGAAAACAGCAACATAAATCCACTTTACATCTCTACTTGAACCATTCGCACTCAGCCTTGATCCTGTCTTTCCTTTTAGTTTATCAAACCCTTACACATTTACTTCCACATTTAAAGCAGTTTGAATTATTCATTCCTAAATTCTTTCTTCTGCCTTGCTTGCTTTCTTTCCCTTCCCCTCTCTCTTTCCCTTCCTCTTTCGTCCCTCCTCTCTCCCTCTCTGTGTTATTAAAGTGCTCAGAAACTGATTGGCTTTCATCTTATCTTTATTCTGTTTGCCTTCTTTTCCAGTATATTTTCCACTTTATTATTTCCTTCTTTTTCACTTATTGGGTTTATCCTATTATTTTTCTAACTTCCTAAATTGGACACTTGGGTCATTAATTTACATCCTTTCTTTTGTCTTGGTTGGGATTTCTTATGCTCCCTGAAACAGAGAATTTTTATGTCTTCCATCAATTCTGAAATATTCTCATCCAGGTCTCACAAAGTGCTTCAGCCACATTTTCTCTAGTCTCTTCTTCTGGAATTCCAATGAAATACGTCAGATCACCTCTTTCTAACCTCCACATCTCTTAAACTCTTTCATGTTTTTTTATCTCTTTGTGATAATTTCTCCAACTCCATTTTTTATTTCATTAATTTTTAATTTTAGTCTAATCTTCACTTATGTCATCCACTTTCTAATTGCAATTATAATTTTCATTTTTACAAGTTCCATTTTATATGTCTTAATCTGTTGAACCTTTATTATTGAATCTGTCCATTTCTTGGAGAGTCTGTCCTTTATTTAAACATTATATGAAGAGCTTAGGAATACTGTCCACTATATCTCACTCATGGCAACTTGTTTCTCAGCTTTTTGTAGTTTGGATTCTCAATTCCTATTTTATTAAAACTTTTTCTGAAGGACAAGACTGGACTGAAGCCACATTCAATGAAGGATGATATGCATCTGCTTCTGCCAATCACCTAAGAGTGCGATCAAACTGGAACTATTTCAAGTTTTGTTTGCTTGTTTTCTCAGCTCTAGATTGCTCAGACCACAAAAGGGACACGAATTCCAACTTGAAACTGATATGAGCAGTTATCAGTTCTCGAGGCAGATATTTCTATTGTTTTCTTCTCAGAGCCCAAGCCAGGAGACAATTTGCCTTCTAATCTTCCTTAGTTTACAGGGAGGGTTATTTTTTTCGACTTTACCCTCATATTAATCATAAAGTAAAAGACATGGTCTTATGTGTCTTCTCCCCACCTGTGTGACTGCAGGGCTTTTTCTCCTGCATTGCTGTGGTCATTAAAAGTAGATTATTGAACTTCCTGGCGGCACAGTGGTTAAGAACCCACCTGCCAAAATAGGGGACACGGGTTTGTTTCTGGTCAGGGAAGATTTCACATGCCCCAGAGCAACTAAATCCATTTGCCACAACTACTGAAGGCAGCGCGCCCCCTAGAGCTCACGCTCTGCAACAAGAGAAGCCACGCACACAACAAAGAGCTGCCCGAGAGCATCACAACTAGAGAAAGCCCGCACGCAGCAACGAAGACCCAGAAGAGTCAAAAATAATTTAACTTTTTTAAAAAAATTAAAGAAAAAAGTAGACTACCAAATCAGCAAACACCTACAACTTTGATTTCCAACTCTTTCTTCTCTTGCCTCCAGGGACTTCCCTTATTTAGGATGAGCTCACTTGTGCATTTAAAGTCTTGCTGCTATGCTACCTAGTATTTGTAAGTATTTAACATCTGAGGTTTTATCAGAACACCTTATCTGCAACTTTGCTGCTAAGAGAACTCAGTTACTCCTCAATCTACTCCAATCATCCCACCATGACACTGAAAATATTTTTCACAAAGGTCTAACTTATCTACTATTTTCCATAAGTCTTATTTGACTTATCAGTAGCTTTCACTTCTCTTTGTCTCTACCACCAACCTAAGTCACCACCACCATCTCTTACTTCACATTACTACAACAGACAATCTGATTTCACTGTTCACTCAGTAACCATCACTCACTCCCTAATCCACAATAGCCAAATTAATCTTAAAATATTAAACTGGATCATGTCACTCTCCTGCTTCAAGATTTCCTAATGCCCTTAGGATTAAAAAAAAAAAATTCCTTACATGACATAAAAAAAAAGTCTTATTTATCTAGCCTTGCCTACTTCATCAGGCTTGTTATTAAACATCAGTCACAATGGCTTTCTTTCAGATACACCAAACTTTCCCCAGCCTTGAAACTTTACACAGGAGAACAGGTTCGATTCCTGGGCTGGGAAGACCCCCTGGAGTAGGTAATGGCAACCCACTCCAGTATCCTTGCTTGGGAAATCCCATGGACAGAGGAGCTTGTTAGGCTACAGTTCACGGGGTCACAAAGAGTTGGACATGACTTAGCAACTAAATGCTTCCCTTGTGGCTCAGCTGGTAAAGAATCCACCTGCAGTGCAGGAGACCTGGGTTTGATCCCTGGGTTGGGAAGATCCCCTGGAGAAAGGAAAAGCTCTTTATTTTCTTACACTCCAAAATCACTGCAGATGGTGATTGCAGCCATGAAATGAAAAGATGCTTCTCCTTGGAAAAAAGCTATGACCAACCTAGACAGCATATTAGAAAGCAGAGACATTACTTTGTCAACAAAGGTCTGTCTAGTCAAAGCTATGGTTTTTCCAATAGTCATGTGTGGATGTGAGAGTTGGACCATAAAGAAAGCTGAACACTATACTTTTGAACTATGGTGTTGGAGAAGACTCTTGAGAATCCCTTGGACTGCAAGGACATCCAACCAGTAAATGAATATTCATTGGAAGGACTGATGCTGAAGCTGAAACTCCAATACTTTGGCCACCTGATGCAAAGAACTGACTCACTGGAAAAGACCCTGATGCTGGGAAAGATTGAAGGCAGGAGGAGAAGGGGAAGAGAGAGGATGAGATGGTTGGATGGCATCACCAACTCGATGGACATGAGTTTGAGCAAGCTCCAGGAGTTGGTGATGGACAGGAAGCCTGGCGTGCTGCAGTCCATGGGGTCATAAAGAGTCAGACACGACTGAGTGACTGAACTGAACTGAACCCATTCCAGTATTCTGGCTTAGAGAATTCCATGGACTATACAGTCCATTAGTCCAGTCGCAAAGAGTCGGACACAACTGAGCAACTTTCACTTAGCAACTAAATAACAACAACAAAACTAGATAATACATATATAGTACATAGCACAGCATCAATTATACAATAAGCAACTACTACATTTAGATTTTACTTTTTTATTTTGATGATTTTTATGTAGTTCTGAATGGAAACTGAGAACAACTGGTTATACCATAATTCCTTCTATACCATTCACTCTGGGCCTTAGCATATTGAAAACGTATATTCTTATTTTACAGAATCAGCCTTCACTTTTCCATATTTTGATCAGTCTGAATTGTCTTTGCCCTAATTTGTTCACAATTGCTCTCCACTGAAGGATCACAAAGAGAAGTTCTAGTTGCCTGTTCTTTATGGAAAACCTTGCAAGTTCCTGCTTCTAAAAACTAAGAACATAACTAGGTGTTTCGTGAATTTATGCTTATTTGTGAAGCTTGTTATTGGTGTTGTTAGTGGTAAATTTTTATTTAGGAAGGAGAGAAGGGATTGTAAAGTTTCATTTGTTTGGTTTCGGGTTCTTTTGTTTTACTCTAACTTAAATTTTGGTAGTGCTTATTTGTTGTACTAAGCTAGAAAATGAAGAGTAATTTTTCAAAGAACTTCCACAAATACATTTTTTAACAGCTTCTATTTCTGAACTTTACTATTCATACAGAAACAGAAGTTATTTAAGTTGAACTTGTGTTCTTATGGAAGTTTTATATACTAGGGAATCTAGCATATATAAAGACAGAAAGGCTGCAGAATAGAGATATATTAAGATCATTTCTCCCTATTTGATGTAAAACACCCTTCCGGTCATTTTTCCTCTCTTGGATTTTTTTCAGCCTCAAGTTTATTATATACTCCATTTTAATGTGTCAGGATGCTAGACAAAATGAATAGAAGAGGGAAAAAAGGATATAGCTTTTTTCCTATTAAAAAAACATATTTTTCCCTTACTTCAGGTTTATTGACAACTGTGACAAAACTTATTTCTACAAGGAAAGATAAGACAACAAAATGTGACTATGGGCAAAAAATAATTTAGCAGTTTCCTGGGTGATCTGTATTACACTTAAATCTGGGTGTGCTACCATGCTGAGAGTCTATATCATAGCAATGCTGTTAGAGAGAGAAGTCCTTGATCACCTGGAACAAGGGAGGCCAGAGATGAGAGGGACTGCACTACTTTTTAATGCTTTTACTGTGTTTACTTAGACCAGGAAAAGTATTCCCTGATTCTTACCTCCAATACCTCTGTCTTCACTTTTCCAAGCCATACTCAGCCTCGGAAAGTTGATGGAAAATGCTATGAGGACGTGTCAATCTAGCATTTGATAACTGCCTGCTTTGGACAGAATGTCTGTGTCCTCCCCAAATTCATATGTTGAAGCCTTAACCCTCAGTCAGGTTGTATGTAGAGATGGGGCTTTTAAGAAGTTACTAAGGTTAAATGAGGTCATAAGAGTAGAGCCCTGATCTGACACTGTAAGTATCATTAGAAGAAATTTTTTCTTTTCTCTCCCTCTTCGAGAACTAAAAGGAGGTCATGTGAGCAGACAGCAAGAAGTCAGCTCTCTGGAACCCAAGGGGAGAGCTTTCACCAGACACCAACACTGCCGGCACCTTGAGCCTGAACTTTTAGCCTGTAGAACAGTAAGAAACTAAACTTTTGTCATTTAAGCCGCCTCATCTTGTATTTTGTTATGTTAGCCCTAGTAGACGACTACTCTCCTCAAAATGAAGAAATCTGTTTTATTCTTTGCATCTCCAAGAGTGACAGAGGTTCAGTAGCTACTGGAGAGAGGAACTGAGAGTTAAGTTAGTTCTTCCCCTCCTCTGTGTGTGTCCCCATCACCTTACATTTCAACTATTATTATCAGTTTGTCAGCAGTTCTCTTCATAATAATTTCCGCTTTTCTCCTTTACTAGACTACGGAAAAGGGAGGGACTGTACCATTTTTAGCCTTATATTGTTCCAGTGTTAAGCACAACATATGAGTAACAAATGCTGCCAGTTACCTGCCCAAAATCCATTTTTCTGGTTTTTTGCCTGCTAAAATATTTTTCTAGATGGCCTTTCAGATAGAGGAGCTATGTGATTGTGATTCAGTTCTAGATAATGGACACAATAAACGATTTTGTTTTCCTCATTTATTACTGACAAATTTTTTTTTCCTTATTTATTACACTCTGGGCAGCAATTTGCATGTGACACTGGAGTAGTAGCTATCTTGCTTCATGAGATGATAGGCCTGAAGACAAAAGCTACATATTATCAACAGTGGACTAGAAAGATAGTAGGAAGCTGGGAAATTGATAAAATAATGGAATCATTGTATCAGTCCTGGCTTATTTTCATCTGGACTTCTTGTTTTGAAGGGGAAAATATTTTATTTCATCAAGCCCGATATTGAGATCTCTATAACTTGCAGATGATGGAATTGGTAACTGACACTAGCAGATCAATAAATGTTTATTGATTTGAACTGAATGGATATGGGAAGTATTGCCAAAGCTTATGAGTTAAATATCCCAGTTAGATACATTCACCATATGTAGAATTTGGGCTGGAGTGGGTCATGCTTTGGAACTAAGAATAAAAAACAATCTGGATGATCTATAGAACACCTAAGATTGAATATTCTTTGTTTCAGGGCCCTCACACTAATTTAATAAGTCAATAAAAATTGCATAGTGATAAAAAACAAAAATTTAGTCAGGAGAAAAATAGGCAACACTGTTTTTCTTGAACATCTCTCAGAATTTTGAAGCATCATTAACAGATAATGTCTACACAAACAGAAAACAGCAGAAGATTCATAGTAGATTAATATACCATGCAAAGGAGAGAAAAAAGGAAGATACAGACATGAGAAATGTGTGGAGCAGATAAAAAAGAAAAGAGAAATCGCCCCTAGATATTGGCACTGACTATACCAGAGGTACAAATGGAGAGGGCATGAGCATGCAATAATAATGTCGGGTACTATCATCTTGGAATGTCAGTCGGTTCAGTTCAGTTGCTCACTCGTGTCTGACTCTTTGCGACCCCATGGACTGCAGCATGCCAGGCCTCCCTGTCCATCACCAACTCCCGGAGTTTATTCAAACTCACGTCCATTGAGTCGGTGATGCCATCCAACCATCCCATCCTCTGTCGTCCCCTTCTCTTCCTGCCTTCAATCTTTCCCAGCATCAGGGTCTTTTCAAATGAGTCAGTTCTTCACATGTACTGTAATGCAAGTATTCTACTATGTATTTAATATACTATCTTATTCAAATCTCAGAGAAACCCTTGAGAAAGCCGTTTTGTACCCATTTTTCAGATAAGTAAGTTGAGTCTTGTGTGGGTGTGCACTCAATTTTGCCCCATCCTTTGCAACCCCGTGGACTGCAGCCTGCCAGGATCCTCTATCCATGGAATATTCCCAGCAAGAACACTGGAGTGAATTGCTATTTCCTACTCCAGGGGATTCCCTGACCCAGGGATCGAACCCGCATTTCTTACATCTCTTGCACTGGCAGGAGGGTTCTTTACCACTAGTGCCACCTGGGAAGTCCATCTAGTCTTACAGAAGTGAACAAAATAACTTGTTAAAGAAACTTTAGACGAGGATTCAAACCTATGTCAGCTATATCGCCTCCCTGGGTATATCACAGCTCTCTCGTGCCCAGCAAAAAGTGCTTCACTTTAGATACTGAGGCTACCACTGCTACAACTGGTTAATAGCCACAACTGTTTAGTTGAATAAACTGTAGACTCGATTTAAATCATGGCATCATAGCTTACTAGTTCTGGGACGTAGAGCAAGATTCTTCTGATCTCAGATCTGTCTTAGCTAAAACATCTATTAATAATGCTTACCCTAAAGGCTAATAGAGTTTTGCCAAGTGAACGCACTGGTCATAACAAACACCCTCTTCCAACAACACAAAAGAAGACTCTACACATGGACATGACCAGATGTCAACCGAAATCAGACTGATTATATTCTTTGCAGCCAAAGATGGAGAAGCTCTATACAGTCAGCAAAAACAAGACCAGGAGCTGACTGTGGCTCAGACCATGAACTCCTTATTGCCAAATTCAGACTGAAATTGAAGAAAGTAGGGAAAACCACTAGGCCATTCAGGTATGACCTAAATCAAATCCCTTATGATTATACAGTGGAAGTGAGAAATAGATTTAAGGGACTAGATCTGATAGACAGAGTGCCTGATGAACAATGGGTGGAGATCTGTGATACTGTACAGGAGACAGGGATCAAGACCATCCCCATGGAAAAGAAATGCAAAAAAGCAAAATGGCTGTCTGCGGAGGCCTTATAAATAGCTGTGAAAAGAAGAGAAGTGAAAAGCAAAGGAGAAAAGGAAAGATATAAGCATCTGAATGCAGAGTTCCAGAGAATAGCAAGAAGAGATAAGAAAGCCTTCCTCAGCAATCAATGCAGGAAATAGAGGAAAACAACAGAATGGGAAAGACTAGAGATCTCAAATTTAAATTAAAAAAAAAAAAGAAAATTAAAGATATCAAGAACATTTCATGCAGAGATGGGCTCGATAAAGGACAGAAATGGTAAGGATCTAACAGAAGCAGAAGATATTAAGAAGAGGTGGCAAGAATACACAGAAGAACTGTACAAAAAAGAGCTTCAAGACCCAGATAATCATGATGGTGTGAAAACTCACCTAGAGCCAGACATCCTGGAGTGTGAAGTCAAGTGGGCCTTAGAAAGCATCACTACGAACAAAGCTAATGGAGGTGATGGAATTCCAGTTGAGCTGTTTCAAATCCTGAAAGATGATGCTGTGAAAGTGCTGCACTCAACATGCCAGCAAATTTGGAAAACTCAGCAGTGGCCACAGGACTGGAAAAGGTGAGTTTTCATTCCAATCCCAAGAAAAGCAATGCCAAAGAATGCTCAAACTACTGCACAATTGCACTCATCTCACACTCTAGTAAAGTAATGCTCAAAATTCTCCAAGCCAGGCTTTAGCAATATGTGAACCGTGAACTTCCAGATGTTCAAGCTGGTTTTAGAAAAGGCAGAGGAACCAGAGATCAAATTGCCAACATCCGCTGGATCATCGAAAAAGCAAGAAAGTTCCAGAAAAAAACATCTATTTCTGCTTTATTGACTATGCCAAAGCCTTTGACTGTGTGGATCACAATAAATTGTGGAAAATTCTAAAAGAGATGGGAATACTAGACCACCTGACCTGCCTCTTGAGAAATCTGTATGCAGGTCAGGAAGCAACAGGTAGAACTGGACATGGAACAACAGACTGGTTCCAAATAGGAAAAGGAGTCCATCAAGGCTGTATATTGTCACCCTGCTTATTTAACTTAGATGCAGAGTACACCATGAGAAATGCTGGGCTGGAAGAAGCACAAGCTGGAATCAAGATTGCCGGGAGAAATATCAATAACCTCAGATATGCAGATGACACCACCCTTATGGCAGAAAGTGAAGAGGAACTAAAAAGCCTCTTGATGAAAGTGAAAGAGAAGAATGAAGAAGTTGACTTAAAGCTCAACATTCAGAAAACTAAGATCATGGCATCCGGTCCCATCACTTCATGGGAAATAGATGGGGAAACAGTGGAAACAGTGTCAGACTTTATTTTTGGGGGCTCCAAAATCACAGCAGATGGTGACTGCAGCTATGAAACTAGAAGACGCTTACTCCTTGGAAGGAAAGTTATGACCAACCTAGAAGCATATTCAAAAGCAGAGACATTACTTTGCCAACAAAGGTTCATCTAGTCAAGGCTATGGTTTTTCCTGTGGTCATGTATGGATGTGAGAAGTTGGACTGTGAAGAAAGCTGAGGACCGAAGAATTGATGCTTTTGAACTGTGGTGTTGGAAAAGACTCTTGAGAGTCCCTTGGACTGCAAGGAGATCCAACCAGTCCATTCTAAAGGAGATCTGTTGGGTGTTCATTGGAAGGACTGATGTTGAAGCTGAAACTCCAATACTTTGGCCACCTCATGTGAAGAGTTGACTCATTGGAAAAGACTCTGATGCTGGTAGGGATTGAAGGCAGGAGGAGAAGGGGACAACAGAGGATGAGATGTCTGGATGGCATTACTGACTTGATGGACATGAGTTTGAGTGATCTCCAGGAGTTGGTGATGGACAGGGAAGCCTGGCATGCTGTGATTCATGGGGTCACAAAGAGTCAGACATGACTGAGCAACTGAACTGATCTACTGACTGCATGTCTCATACAACTGTAAACATACTCTAATTGCTAAGTAATTTTTTTAAGGGGAAAGGATTATTATCAACTGGAGAAGATAGAAACTGAGTGATAATTTGCAGTTCTCTGCAATATTTGCACAATAAAATTCCTTTTGACAGAAAATATTTGCTGTATTGAATATTGAAAGATTAGTCTCACTGTGCTAAGACCGTAAGCACAAAAGGACAAAAAGCAAGCATCTCCCAATCCAAAAAAAGGTACAAAGACAATTTAGTCAGTGTTCATGGTGACACTTCTGCAGTGCCTAAAGATCAAAGTATATCACATTCATCCACCTCTTCATTCCTACATCCATCCATTTATTCAAAATACATACACATATATACACAGAAACAGAGATACAGATAGGAAGGCAGACACACACAGACTAAATTATATACACGGAACTACATTCATTGCTAGATACACATTGGTGAACTCTGCCTTCCTGGAGCTTGTAGTTTAGTTACCAAAAACATATTGATGGTACAAGATCTTGTGTTTACACACATTTTTTAATCTTCTACTCATTTTCCTTTATTCTTTTTACTTCATTTTACATCATTCAATATACATTTAACTGAGTGTGTACACTCTTCTCACCTCAATAAACAGGACCTCAACTTCCACCAACTGGGCAAAACAAGAACCGTGAAATTTTAATAACTCTTCTCTTTCTCTCTCTTTCATTTCATCAGTAAATCTTACCAGCTCTTCCTTCTAAATACAGCTCAAATATGACTGCTTCTCATTACCTCTGCCCCACCGTCTTCGTAAAAAAAGCCACCCTCTCTTACCTGAGTAATTTCAATAGCTACTTTATTTGTCTCCCTGCTCCTACCCGTACTCCACCCTTATCCCACCCTTTGGGTCTTGGTCATGAAAACAAAAGCAAGCAATCAAACACCAAGCCTTCTAAAGCAGTTTTTATTTCAGGAAATTTACAGCAAAAGAAACTAGCATGTGTGTTAGCATGAGTTCCTCTTTGCCCACCGAATTTTGAGGTAATGAACTAGGATCTAACAAACTCTAGGACATCAAACTCTAGCCAGCGGGCTGGAGAACTTTTAAGGTACCTAATTAGGAAGGCATCAATCTCTACCCTGGTACGATCACAGAGGGATCCAAATACAGTAATCATATCACGGCAGAAACTTGGCCTTCAACCCTCTTCCATCAACACCAGCATTTTTCAGTTAGAAGTCAGCAGCCTCTCCTGTAGGGGTAAGGGTGTGAGGTTTGTAGTTGTTATTATATGATGTGGCAAGCTAGTGACCTATTTTTCAACTAAAGCATTCAACAAGGATTGATTGCCTTAAGTATTTGGTTTCCATGGAGCTCTAAAAGAAGTCAACTTCCCTCTTACCGGCTGAAAGGAATCAGTATTGTGCATAATCCTACCAGCTATCCTTCTGTATAACCCACTCTAACACAACAGTGAAAGTGACCAATTTAAATCAAAAGTCAGATTGCATCCCGCCTCTGTTCCAAGTCCTCCTGTGGTTTCCCTTATTACTTTGCATAAAATTCAAAGCCCCACAAGCTCCACCTACCTTCTCACTACCTCTCTAACTTCATTCTTGCCATTCTGTCTGTCCGTCACTCAATCCCTCTCCAGCCACAGGGCCCCTCGCAAGTTTTGCTTTTGCAATTCCTTCTGCTACAGCATTTTCTCCCCAGATATCCACAAGGAAGGTAGAGTGCCTCAGATGAGAAATCACAAAGGCATGGAAAACAAATTAAACTACCTGTTTTTCAATAGAAATCCCCAATCTAACTTAATACACACACACAAAAATCCTGGCTCAGTGATATCCCTGGGGCACTGGGAAGAAGCAAAAGCAAAACCATTTCAGATACAACTTCTTATAAGGTAGGCCATGTGGGATCCCCACAGGAGCGGGAAAAAAAAAAAAAAAGTTCCACTGAAGATATTATTGCCAGGAAATGAGTATTTTCATGTTTCTACATGGTTAGGGCTTTCTGAGCAAATTTTACTGGATGCTGAGTTAGATACCAAGCCTTAGAAGTTAAATGATGACTGAGTAGTGAAAGGACTCCTGAGAGATTTACCTTCCTGGAAATATGTGTTCAGCTTTCAGAGCCAGATGAGACATAGAAATATTCCAGGCATTGTAAGCCCAGGGACAGTAAGTAGCCTTATCTTCTCCCTGGAGATATGTATTTACATTCCAAAGGGTAAGAACCCAGAAACCTTGCCTTTCTCTTTCCTTTCTTCTTGTTTACATTAGAGAGATTAGGTTTCTAACCCTCTCTTCCACCAGGGAGTGTGACAGCTATAAATATCTAAACCATCCTATATAAAGGGCTAGGATCATAACTAAAGAGCTTCTCTCCTGCAGTACAGACTTCAGTACATGTAGAGTGACTCTGGCTCTCATCACCTCACCCTGCTGTTGCTCAGCTGCTAAGTAACTGACTCTTCACGAGCCCATGAACTGCAGCACATCGGGCCCCCTTGTCCTTTACTATCTCCCAGAGTTTGCTCAGATTTAGTTCCATTGAGTCAGTGATGCTATCTAACCATTTCACCCTAGGAGGAGGAAAGAACTGGGGCAAAGAGAACTAATGCAGTTACTAATAAAATAAGTAACAGCATTGAAATTAAGAAACTTTTAAAAAAAGAAATAATAGCTTTGATCTCTGCTCCAGAAAACTCATGTTTACATTCAGGATAGTATTTATAAACATAGATTTTAAAATCTATCATTTAACATCTAAGTTCACAAACACACGGGAAAATAATCCACCATGGAAAACAGCAGAAACACACCAAACAGGAGGATGAGCTCCCAGAACTTGAGAAAAGAAAACAATCTGAAATTGATTTTTAAAATAACAGAATTTAAATTGATTAAAAAGATAAAAGAACTTATAAAACCATAAAGAATAAATAAGATGGCATGAAGAAAAAAACAGGAAAATTTAGAAAAGAGAAAAAATGAATAAAGAGACCAACCATAAATAACAAAGTTTTTAAAAATTAACTTTTAAGTTAAAAAAAATTACCTACCATGAACTGTAATATGGCTTCTTAAGAGCAAGAATAGACCCGAGATGATTTAGTATCTACAAAATGAGGGAAAATACTACTCAATACTGAAATTTGTGCTTGCTCATTTACATAATGATGTGAGGGTACAGAAAGAAAGAAAAATAGCTGCAAACAAGCAAAGGTAATGTTTTCCATTAGTGTACACTTACATACTTGCTAAAACAACTACTAAAGAAAATACTTATTGAAGAAATAAATTGAAGAAAAGAAAAAAAGAGGCCAGCATGAAGAAATAACAAACACGTGAGTAAATTTGAAAATGCACTGACTGTAAAAGCATATTATTAAAATAATGACTTTTTAAGGGCTTAAAAACTAAGGTGAAAATAATATAAAAGGTAATTTATGAAAGGAGCAATAAAAAAGATGAAGTGTTGTATAATTTAGGAAAAGGGTAGAGATTTTGGTTGAACTGAGAGTTTATTGAGTGAAAAACACATGTTAAAAATTAAGGATGACTTTTTTAAACCATTTTTTAACTGAAGTATAGTTATTTTACAGTGTGTTTATTTCAGGTGAATAGTAAAGTGATTCAGTTATATATATTATTTTTCATGTATATACATTCTTTTTTTTCATTTTCAATCATTTCTTTATTCCACCATGGAAGCCTACCCTATTCTTCCTATCACCCTAAAGTATCCACCTGTGACAGCCCATCTCTCCTCAGCCATGGCAGTTCTGAAGAGGTGGGCGGCTGGCCACAAGTGGGTGGGTTCTCCGAGGATGAGTCTTGGATCCTGGCTCCTATATCTATAGCTCTATGAAAGCATGTGGGTGTATACATGCATGTGTGTGTATATACACACACATACATAGAGAGAGAGAGATTTTTCCAGATTCCTTTCCATTATAGGTTTATACAAGATACCAAATAGAGTTCCTTGTGCTCTATAGTAGGTCTTTGTTGTTTTGTATCTCTTAATCTCAAACTCCTAATCTATCTTTCCTCTCTTCCCTCTCCACTATTCCCTTTGGTAACCATAAGGTTGTTTTCTATGTCTGTGAGTCTACTTCTGTTTTGTAAATATTTTCATTTGTATCTCTTTTTTTTAGATTTCATGCATAAGGATGTCACACAATATTTCTGCTTCTCTGTTTGACTTACTTTACTCAGTATGATACTCTAGGTCCATCCATGCTGCTACAAATGGCATTATTTCACTCTTTTTTTCAGCTTAGTAACATTCCATTTCATACTGTTCATGGGGTTCTCACAGCAAGAATACTGGAGCAGTTTGCCATTCCCTCCTCCAGTGGACCACATTTTGTCAGAACTCTTCACTATGACTCATCCACCTGAAGTGGCCCTGCACGGTATGGCTCATAGTTTCATTGAGCTAAGCAAGCCCCTTTGCCAAGACAAAGCTGTGATCCATGAAGGGAATTACAGCCAAAGGATGTTCAAACTACCGTACAACTGAGTTCGTTTCATTTACTAGTAAGGTAATGCTCAACATCCTTCAAGCTAGGCTTCAGCAGTATGTGAATCAAGAACTTCCAAACGTACAGGCTAGGTTTAGAAAAGTAAGAGGAATGAGAGATCAAATTGCCAACATTTGTTGGATCACATGTACTTCTGCTTCACTGACTATGCTATAAAGCCTTTGCCTGTGTGGATCACAGAAAAACTGTGGAAAACTCTTTAAAAGATGGGAATACCAGACTACCTTACCTGTCTCCAGAAAAACTTGTATGCAGGTCAAGAATCCACAGTTAAAACCAGACATGGAACAACAGACTGGTTCAAAATTATGACAAGGCTGTATTTTGTTGCCCTGCTTATTTAACTCATATGCAGAGTACATCATGCGAAATGCCAGGTTGAATGACTCACAAGCAGGAATCAAGATTGACAGGAGAAATATCAACAACGTCAGATGTGCAGGTGATACCACTTTAATGGCAGAAAGCAAAGAGGAAACTAAAGAGCCTCTTGATGAAGGTCAAAGAGGAGAGTGAAAAAGCCTGCTTAAAACTCAACATTTACAAAAACTAAGATCGTGGCATCTGGTCCCATCACTTCATGGCAAATAGACATGGAAAAGGTGAAAACAGTGACAGATTTTATTTTGGGGGCTCCAAAATCACTGTGGATGGTGACTGAAGTGATGAATTTAAAAGATGCTTGCTCCTTGGAAGAAAAGCTATGAGAAATCTAAACAGTGTTCTAAAAAGCAGAGACATCACTGTATGGACAATGGTCCATACAGTCAAAGCTCTAGTTTTTCCAGTAGCCATGTATGGATGTGAATGTTGGACTATAAAGAAGGCTGAGTGCTAAAGAACTGATACATTTGAACTGTAGTGCTGAAGAAGACTCATAAGAGTCCCTTGGACAGAAAGTAGATCAAACCAGCCAATCCTAAAGGAAATCAACCCCAAATATTAATTGAAAGGACTAATGCTGAAACTAAAGCCCCAGTACTTTGGCCACCTGATGCAAAGAACCAACTCATTGGAAAAGACCCTGTTGCTAGGAAAGATTGAGGGTAGGAAGAGAAGAGGGCAACAGAGGATGAGATGGTTGGATGGCATCACTGACTCAATGGACATGAGTTTGAGCAAACTCCAGGAGACAGTGAAGGACAGAGAAGCCTGGAGTGCTGCAGTTCATGGGCTGTAAAAAGTTGGACATGACTGAACAACAACAAATACTCTAGTTATATAATTTTTTAGTTATAGCACATAATCTAGGGCTTCCCTGGTGGTTCAGATGGTAAAGAATCTGTCTGCAATGCAGGAAACCCAAATTTGATCCTGGGTCAGAAAGATCCCCTGAAGAAAGGAATAGCTACCCACTCCAGTATTCTTGCCTGGAAAACCCCATGGACAGAGGAGCCTGGCAGGCTACAGTCCATGGGGTCACAAGAATCGGACACAACTAAGCAACTAACACTTTCACTTCTTTCTTTTTTCATCATATAATCTGTGAACACAAGGATGCTTTGTCAATAAAATTACTGTAATTTCTCCAATCAATAAATTAAAGAAGAAAAAAACATACAGAGTTATCTCAAAAAGATAATAATACCAGATAACAAGATTGCTGACTGTGTTCCAGCCAAAGTTCCAAGGTTATACCTATAAGCTTATATATATAAGCTTATTTAACATTTACAATTACCTCTGATGTATTTTCATTCTTATTTTACAAATGAAGCTGTGGACTAGAGAAGCCCAATAACACTCACCTTATAAGCAACAGGGTTTGCAAATTCAAACAGGATTTGAATCCAGACAGTCTGATGGTAAAGACCATCTCTTAGCTACAGTACATACCCCTTTTCAAACCCCAATTATTTGGGGAGAGGAAGGAAGATATTTTAGCAAATGAGGAAATATTCTAATACATAAGAAAGTGAATCTACTAGCAAATATGCTACCTCATGCTCAAAACTTGTGAAAAGTTAAAAATATGAAAGTGTTAGTAGCTCAGTCATGTCCAGCTCTTTTCCACCCCATGGACTGTAGCCCGCCAGGCTCCTCTGTCCATGGAACTCTCCAGGCAAGAATACTGGAATGGGTTGTCATTCCCTCCTCCAGGAGATCTTCCCAACCCAGGGATCAAACTTGAGTCCCCTTCATTACAGCTGGATTCTTTACCGTCTGAGCCACCAGGGAAGCCTGATAAAAGGTTAAGGTATCTTATTTGAGGAAGTGAACAAGACAGAATGCCTCCTATATGATATGGCTGTCTATATGATAAAATATAAAATCAAAACAATACTTTCATACATAGGTAAAAATATATTCTGCATGGATTTAAGAGACCTGTGTTTGAAAAGCAAAACTTTAAAAAGTTTAAGGGAGGATACAATAGAATATGTTTTTGATTTGAAGGCAGAAAAGTATTTCTTAAACATTTAATACACAAAAAGTATAAGACAAAAAAAGAAACAGTAAATTCAAATAAGGTCAAACTCAGAAATCCCTCTACTATGGAACAAGAGAACAGATGGTAGAGAATAAACAGTAGCAGCAGTTTTTCTGGCCTTCCCAGGTGGCGCTAGTGGTAAAGAACTCGCCTGCCAACGCAGGAGACTTAAAAGATGCATCCCTGGGTTTGGAAGATTCCTTGGAGGACGGCATGGCAATCCACTCAGTATTCTTGCCTAGAGAATCCCATGAATAGAGAAGCTCAGCAGGCCACAGTCCATGGGGTGCAAGCAGTCGGACGTGACTTAGCACTCACGCAGTAGTTTTTCTACAGATGTTGGCGAATAAAGAGTATTTACTAACCTGTGTTTCCAATTTCTTTTTCTTGCTAGTGCTTTTCAGTAGCAAATGTTAAATTACTACATGATATTTTGGGGGGTTTTATTATTTTGTTTTTTGTGATTTCAATCTTTTTTTTTTCTTTTCAATAAGGAAGCTACAGAAATAGGTCACCGTCTAACTGTATCTATTTAGCATCCCTGCTCCTTGGCTAACCAGGATTAAGAGTCTCTACCTAAAATATATCATTCTCACAAGTGACCTCTGTGCCACAAGAAAAGCTCCAAATTATGCTGTTTCTGTCATGAGACACTATCAGGATGCCAAAAAAAGAGTGATATGTAGCTATCTCAAACTATCTCTACAAGCTTTAGTAGGATTATACCATAAAAATAATAGAACACATTCTTAAAAATCTGTCTCTAGCACTAAATAATAACTTATTTATGTTCTTTCATTCTTTCAAAAATATTCCATATTCAGTTACTAAACATAAGGTATCTATCACGCATTAAGACAAATATTTAAAGAAATAAACAAACAGTCCTCTGACCTAGAGAAGTTGCAGTGGGGAGGGCCAGATGGGACAAAAGATATTTTCAATAACTATAATTGCCCTAGTAGAATTAAGTGAATGCTGCTGCTATGACAAAGGGGAAAAAATCTATTTATGTCTGAGGGTGAAAGCACTACTGGTGAAGGGTTTCAAAAAGAGCATTTGTACTGGGTCTTAAATGATGAGAAAGAAATTTCTGTATAGAGGTAAGTAAACAGCAGTGCAGGTTACAGGAACAGCACAATCAAAGTCAGGGAGGCATTAAAGAGTGAGGCACATTCTAAGGAAAGGCATGAAGATTATTATAGTTGACATATACATTAAGCTGGTGAGAAGAGAGTGCTCAAAATACTTCTGACTGATGAATGAGCCATTATATATGCAGTCAACACTCTTTATAGTCATTTATTCATTCAACAAATTCCAAATTCTACAGATACAGCAGGAATAAAATCCCTGACATTTGGGTGCAGGGGGAAAACAAAGATGCAAAATACAGACTGTCAAATGTGACAAACACTGCATAGAAAAAGCATTGAAACATGTATATTATCATATCTGAAATAGATCACCAGTCCAGGTTCAATGCATGAGACAAGGTGCTCAGGGCTGGTGCACTGGAATGACCCAGAGGGATGGGATGGGGCGGGAGGTGGGAGGGAGGTTCAGGATGGGGAACACATGTACACCCATGGCTGATTCATGTGAATGTATGGCAAAAACCACCACAATACTGTAATTAGTCTACAATTAAAATACATACATAAAAAAAAGAAAGAAAAAATAGCAAAAGAGAATAGAAAGATGATAACAATAACCCTGTGTACGAGACAGCAAAAGAGACACTGATGTATGGAACAATCCTATGGACTCTGTTGCAGAGAGAGAGGGTGGGAAGATTTGGGAGAATGGCATTGAAACATGTAAAATATCATGTATGAAACGAGATGCCAGTCCAGGTTCGATGCACAATACTGGATGCTTGGGGCTGGTGCACTGGGACGACCCAGAGGGATGGTGTGGGGGGGGGGAGGGAGGAGGGTTCGGGATGGGGAGCACATGTATACCTGTGATGGATTCATTTTGATATTTGGCAAAACTAATACAATTACGTAAAGTTTAAAAATAAAATAAAATTAAAAAAAAAAAAAGTTTCAAGAAGGAAACAATGCAATTTTAAGTAGGATGATCAGGGAAGGCCTCATGTCAGTCATATTTAAACAAAGACCTGAAAGAGATGAGGAAGAAAACCATACTGCTATCGGAAGGAACAAAATTTCTAAACAGTAGAAATAAGTCAAAAAACCCAGGATATATGAAGAACAAGAAGGCCCATGTGGCTGAAGAATGATTAAGGAATGAGAAGGACCTAGAGTTAGGATAGTAGGAACTCAGTTAAGGTAAGGTAACAGGGGTTGGGTAAAGATCTTGGCTGTTAAGATAAGCAATGGAGAGATCTGCTTTTCATTTATCCCAGGGATGCAAGAAGTCTTCAATACATGCAAATCAATCAATGTGATACACCATATTAACAAACTGCAAGATAAAAACCATGTGATAATCTTAACAGATGCAGAAAAAGCCTTTGACAAAATTCAGCACCCATTTATGATTAAAAAAAAAAAAAAAAACTCTTCAAAAAATGGCCATAGAAGGAACCTACCTCAACATAGTAAAGGTGAAAACTGAAAGCATTCCCTCTAAAACCAGGAACAAGAGAAGGGTGCCCTTTCTCACCACTGTTATTCAACATAGTTTTAGTCCTAGCTAAGGCAATCAGAGAAGAAAAAGAAATAAAAGGAATCCAGGTAGGAAAAGAAGAAATAAAACTGTTTGCAGATGACATGATACTGTACATAGAAAACTCTAAAGATAGTATCAGAAAATTACTAGAGCTAATCAGTAAATTTAGCAAACTCACAGGATACAAAATCAATACACAGGAATCACTTGCATTCCTACACACTAACAACGAAAAATCAGAGAAATCAAGGACTCAATCCCATTCACCACTGCAACAAAAAGAATAAAATATGTAAGAATCAACTTAGCAAAGGAGACAAAAGAACTATATACAGAAAATTATGACACTAATGAAAGAAATCAAAGATGACATAAATAGATGGAGAGATATTCCGTGTTCCTGGGTAGGAAGAATCAGTATTGTGAAAATGACTATACTACCTAATGCAATCTAAAGATTCAATGCAATACCTATCAAATTACCAATGGCATTTTGCACAGAACTAGAACAAAAACATTTTACAATTCATATGGAAACACAAAAGACCCCAAATAGCCAGAATCGTGAGAAAGAAGACTGGAGCTGGAGGAATCAACCTTCCAGACTTCAGACTATACTACAAAGCTATAGTCATCAAGACAGTTTGGTAATGGCACAAAAACACAAATATAGGCCAACAGAAAAAGACAGAAAGCCAGAGACAAACCCATGCACCTATTCTTTACAAAGGAGATAAGAATATACAATGGGGCAAAGATAGCCTCTTCAATAAGTGGTGCTGGGAAAACTGGACAGCTTCATGTAAAAGAATGAAATCAGAATACTTCCTAACACCATACACAAAGATAAACTCAATATGGATTAAAAACCTAAATGTAAGACCAGAAACTATAACACTCTTAGAGGAAAACAAAGGCAGAACACTCGACGACATGAATCAAAGTAAGATCCTTTATGACCCACCTCCTAGAGTAATGGAAATAAAAACAAAAATAAACAAATGGGACCTAATTAAACTTAAAAGCTTTTGCACAGCAAAAGAAAAAAAAAGAAAAGAAACTATAAACAAGGTAAAAAGACAACTCTCAGAATGGGAGAAAATAATAGCAAATGAAACTGACAAAGGATTAATTTCCAAAATATACAAGCAGCTCATACAACTCAATACCAGAAAAACAAACAATCCAATGAAAAGTGGGGAAAAGACATAAACAGACATTTCTCCAAAGAAGACATACAGTTCAGTTCAGTTCAGTCACTCAGTCGTGTCCAACTTTGCGATCCCATGAACAACAGCATGCCAGGCCTCCCTGTCCATCACCAACTCCCAGAGTTTACCCAAACTCATGTCCATCGAGTTGGTGATGCCATCCAGCTATCTCATCCTCTGTTGTCCCCTTCTCCTCCTCCCCCTAATCTTTTCCACCATCAGAATCTTTTCCAATGAGTCAACTCTTTGCATCAGGTGGCAAAAGTATTGGAGTTTCAGCTTCAGCATCAGTCCTTCCAATGAACGCCCAGGACTGATCTCCTTTAAGATGGACTGGTTGGATCTCCTTGCAGTCCAAGGGACTCTCAAGAGTCTTCTCCAACACCACAGTTCAAAAGCATCAATTCTTCTGTGCTCAGATTTCTTTATAGTCCAACTCTCACAATCCATACATGACTACAGGAAAAACCATAGCCTTGACTAGACAGACCTTGTTGACAAAGTAATGTCTCTGCTTTTTAATGTGCTGTCATACAGATGGCTAGCAAACGCATGAAAAGATGCTCAAATCACTCAGTATTAGAGAAATGCAAATAATGAGATATCACCTCACACCAGTCAGAATGGCCATCATCAAAAAGTCTACAAACAATAAATTCTGGAGAAGATGTGGATAAAAGGGAACTCTCTTGTACTATTGGTGGGAATGTAAACTGATACAGCCACTACGGGAGACAGTATGGAGATGTCTTTAAAAACTAGGAATAAAACCACCATATGACCCAGCAATCCCACTCCTAGGCATATAACCTAAGGAAACCAAAGTTGAAAAAGACACACGTACCCCAGTGTTCTCTGCAGCACTATTTACAATAGCTAGAACATGGAAGCAACCTAGATGTCCATCGACAGATGAATAGATAAAGAAGTTGTGGCACATATATACAATGGAATATTAATCAGCCATAAAAAGGAACACATTTGAGTCAGTTCTAATGAGGTGGATGAACCTACAGCCTATTATACAGAGTGAAGTAAGTCAGAAAGAGAAAAACAAGTATCATATACTAACATATATATGAAATCTAGAAAACTGGTACTGATGAAATTATTTGCAGGGCAGCAATGGAGACACAGACATAAACAACAGACTTACGGACATGGCAGGGGGCAGGAGGAAGGAGAGGGTATGGAGAGAGTAACATGGAAACTTACATTACCAAATGTAAAATAAATAGCCAATGGGAATTTGCTGTATGATTCACAGAACTCAAACCAGGGTTCTATAACAACCTAGAGGGCTGGTATGGGGAAGGGAGGTGGAAGGGAGGTTCAAGAGGGAGGGGACAGATGTATACCTATGGCTGATTCATGTTGATGTTTGGCAGAAACCAACACAATTCTGCAAAGCATTTATCCTTTGATTAAAAAATATATTAATTTTTTTAAAAAGATAAGCAGTGGAGAGATTTGCCTTTCATTTTATTGTGATCATTCTGTTTGCTCTTTGAGAACTAATAGACATAAAGGAGGAAACCAGGAGACCAGTCAATAAAATATGACAATAATACAAATGAGAGATAATGATGGTTGGATTAGGGAGGAACTAGTAGAAATGCTGAGATATCATCACATTTTTTAAGATGTTTCTGAACCACTGCCTAACAGATTGGATCGAGGTTGTAAGAAAAACTGAGGGAGCAAGGAAAGATTTAGCAAATATAGTGTGGAACACCATAAACTCTCAATTATATTATTTAATTGAATCTAACATTCAACATAATTTAACTGCAACCTACATGTCCAGTCTTAATTCCAATAATTATTCTCTACTAAAGCAAACTTAAAGAGATGGGAATATAAGACCACCTGACCTGCCTCCTGAGAAATCTGTATGCAGGTCAAGAAGCAACAGCTAGAACTGGACATGGAAAAACAGACTGGTTCCAAATAGGAAAAGGAGTACGTCAAGGCTGTATTTTGTCACCCTGCTTATTTAACTTATATGCAGAGTACATCATGTGAAATGCGGGGCTGGATGAAGCACAAGCTGGAATCAAGATTGCCGGGAAAAAACATCAATAACCTCAGATATGCAGATGACACCACACTTATGCAGAAAGCAAAGAACTAAAGAACCTCTTGATGAAAGCGAAAGAGGAGAGTGAAAAAGTTGGCTTAAAGCTCAACATTCAGAAAACGAAGATCATGGCATCTGGTCCCATCACTTCATGGCAAATAGATGAGGAAACAATGGAAACAGGGAGAAACTATTTTGGGGGGCTCCAAAATCCCTGCAGATGGTGAATGAATCCATGAAATTAAAAGAGGCTTGCTCCTTGGAAGAAAAGTTATGACCAACCTAGACAGCATATTCAAAAGCAGAGACATTACTTTGCCAACAAAGACCATCTAGTCAAGGCTATGGTTTTTCCAGTAGTCATGTATGGATGTGAGAGTTGGACTGTGAAGAAGGCTGAGCACCTAAGAATTGATGCTTTTGAACTGTGGTGTTAGAGAAGACTCTTGAGAGTCCCTTGGACTGCAAGGAGATCCAACCAGTCCATTCTGAAGGAGATCAGCCCTGGGATTTCTTTGGAAGGAATGATGCTAAAGCTGAAACTCCAGTACTTTGGCCACCCCATGTGAAGAGTTGACCCATTGGAAAAGACTCTGATGCTGGGAGGGGTTGGGGGCAGGAGGAGAAGGGGATGACAGAGGATGAGATGGCTGGATGGCATCACTGACTCGATGGACGTGAGTCTGGGTGAACTCCAGGAGTTGGTGATGGACAGGGAGGCCTGGCGTGCTGCAATTCATGGGGTCGCAAAGAGTCGGACACGACTGAGTGACTGATCTGATCTGATCTGATACTACACACGTTTTAAAAAATGCCACATGCACATTTAAGAAAAACTTCTTAGAAATATTCAACACAAGATGGTATAGTAAAAAGAAACTTTTCAATATACTCAGATCTGGGGCTTTCCTGGTGGTACAGTGGCTAAGAATCCACCCTGCAATGCAGAGGATACCAGTTCGACCCCTGGTCCAGGAAGATCCTTCATGCCTCAGGTCAACTAAGTCCGTGTGACAGAACTCCTGAGCCAGCCCTCCAGAGCCCATGAGCCACAACTACCGAAGCCCATATGCTGTGGAGACCGTGCTCCACAATAAGACAAGACACTGCAATAAGAAACCCACAAACCACAACTAGAGAGTCGCCCCTACTCTCTTTAACTAGAGAAAGCCCACCTGCAGCAATGAAGATCCAGCACAGTCAAAAATAAATAAAAATTTGAAAATAAAAACCATTTGTTTTAAGATTCTTCATTAAAAAAATTTACGCAGGTCTCTGTTGAAATCTTGGCTCTGCCTCATTGGGTGTGTGATGATAGTAAGTCATTTAACCTAACTCAACCTCATTTTCTTCATTTATAAAATCCTATAAACTTCCATCCTCTCATTTGTAAAATTCCTACTCAATCAAATTCGGAAAAGGTTCATGTTTGTGTTTCATGTCTGGCACAATAGAAGGTACTCTAGCCTGTATCAGTAGAGTGATGTCTCATAGATACAGTCAAAATTAAGATGAAAAGTGCTACTCATTAAGCTGTTTAACTACATTGTTCATTTGTAACTGAATATGAACTATTCAAATGGATGAGGATGTCTGGACAGACTCAGTTCAGTTCAGTTCAGTCGCTCAGTCGTGTCCGACTCTTTGCGACTCCATGTATCGCAGCACACCAGGCCTCCCTGTCCATCACCAACTCCCGGAGTTCACTGAGACTCACGTCCATCGAGTCAGTGATGCCATCCAGCCATCTCATCCTCTGTTGTCCCCTTCTCCTCCTGCCCCCAATCCCTCCCAGCTTCAGGGTCCCTTCCAATGAGTCAACTCTTCGCATGACACTAAAGTGTAGTAAACATACTGCAGAACAGTTCCAATCATCACAGGCATGAGTAAAGTAGCCCCCACCACTCATCTGTATTCCCATTTGCCTTTAATACTGATACTCTACATTTTTAAAATTTGTATTACTTTTTATTATCTCAAGTTTCTTTTTTTAAAAGTACAGAAAATAAATATATAAAAATAAAATTAAATTTCTGATTGCTTTTTTCCATGTCATATGAAAGCAGTTAGGCCTTATCACCAAATTTGTAGGGTATGCTTTGGATGGTATGGCTACATAGCATACTAAAACTCACTGAGTGGTCCGGAGAAGGTATCTACTTCACATGAACAAAGTCATCTTCTTTTGGCAGCTGGGTGAAATACATAAGTGGCTCAAAAAACTGCTGATAGAGGGAAACAGGCCACATTGTTAAGGTATAGAAAGTAAAAAAAGACAAGGTTCCAAATATGTGCCCCAAAGTAAAAGCTTCGATGTCAGGCATTCCAAACTAATGATGCTGATTTTTATGGGGAGGCTCCTCCATGAGACAATTCTAAGTATCATATCCCAATGTCAAAATAATAAGGATTAACTTAATTGACCATGGTTAATGACTTCCTTTAGTCATACTGACAGGTCAACAATAAATAAAGACATCAATAAATAATAGAAACAACTATTAAGCAGGAGGTTTATGAACAGGCTACTGATGAGTTGGTAAAAGCACTTGAGAAAGATTATATGATGGCAGTATATAAGCTGTATCACATTAGGTTTTTTGGGTTGTTTTTTAAGAGGTTTAGAATTGATTTTGAAAACAGTTTCAAGTAGAAACTGAATAAAATTTACAACTGCATTCCACTCCAGCCACATTACTTTGCTCATTTCCATCTTAGAGCATGAAGTTGCTATTTCCTCTGCTGGGAACTCCCTTCTGATCTTCTCAGGTCTCAAGAGTTTCTGTTTAAATGTCACCTCCCCAGAGAAGTCTTCTGTGACCCTGTATAAAACAACCCCATCATTCTTCATCTTGACCTATTTTCTTATCCTTTATAGTATTTATTGAGTTTTTAGTAAATTATCCATACTCCAAATGAGGGGAGAAATAAACACTTAGAAAAAAATACTTTTTCTTGAAATAGTAATTTTCTGAGCAAAACAGCTCTCTTTGTTTAGTTGTGGGTTGATGTGGGTACTGGGAAAGACTGAACTACAATTTTTAGTTCATATACTTCATTGCTTTAAGTTAAAAAAAAAAAGCATACACAAACAAGAAGATACGATGAAAATAAGCAGAGCTTGAATTTAGAAAGAAATTTTTTAATCCTCAAAATGAGACAGTGTCCTGGATTAGGTTGCTGACATACTTTCTCTATATTACATAAGCTTTAAAAATATCCCTGGAAAATGTCTTCAGTGTATTTTATCTTTAGAGAGTCCAAAGATTAATGAAACTCATAAAAATGATAAATTAAGTATTTGAGAAGCACATTTGCAAAATAAACCATTAAAGAGTTTGGACATAAGAAAAGGTTAAGCCTAAATGTGCAAGATAAATTTATTAAGTAAGCTCTTTAAAGAAATATAGGAGGACATACTTAAGACCTCAGGTTGTGGAAAATATTTTAAACAAAACACAATAAGTACCAACCATAAAGTAAAAGAGATATTATAAAAATAGTGAAAAACATTCCATGGAATAGAATACCTTTCTTATGTATAATAATGAGCTTAATTCACGGATTTAATAACCAACTCCCACAAATCAGTAACAAAAAGACAGCCCAGTGGAAAAGTGATCAAGAGGCTGGAACTGGCACTTTACAAAAAAAACAATATACTAACAGCCGATAAATATGAATGAATTCTTAACCTTGTTTGTAGTTAAAGCCATGCAAATTAAACTACAAGAAGGCAATATTCATCCACTAGATTAACAAAAATATTATTGTGTTGATGCAAAAGTACTTGCAGTTTTACATTGCTGACCTTTGCCATTTGATATTGGAATACGTTCTTAAATAAATATGGTTATGTTGTACATCATTTTGGACTTCCCTGGTAGCTCAGACCATAAAGTGTCTGCTTACAGTGCGAGAGACCCAGGTTCAATCCTGGGTCAGGAAGATCCTCTGGAGAAGGAAATGGCAACCCACTCCAGTATTCCTGCCTGGAGAATCCCATGGACGGAGGAGTTGCAAAGAGTCGGACATGACTGAGCGACTTCACTTTCACTCACTTATACATCATCTTAATGCACATTTCTCACTTTATGTTTTTTTTGCTAAAGAATATTACTTGCTATTTATTTTATATTTATTTTAGACTACAGAAATGATTTTATTCAAAAACCAAATCCGAGTAATTTTTCTATTCGAGTTCAAAATGGCTTGTAAAGCAAGAGAGACAACTTGCAATATCAACAATGACATTTGGCCCAAGAACTGCTAACATACAGCAGTGGTGGTTCAAGAAGTTTTGCAAAGGATATGAGACCCTTGAAGATAAGAAATGCAATGGCCGGCCATAGGAAGTTGACAACAACCAATTGAGAGCAATCATCGAAGCTGATCCTCTTAAAATTACACCAAAAGTTGCCAAAGAACTCAACACCAACCATTCTATGGCCATTCAGCATTTGAAGCAAATTGGAAAGGTGAAAAAGCTCGATAAGTGAGTGCCCCATGAGCTGATCTAAAACAAAACAAAAAAAAAAATCATCGTTCTGAAGTGTCATCTTCTCTTATTCTTTACAACAACCACCCCCATCTCTTGCTCGGATTGTGACATGGAACAAAAAGTGGATTTTATATGACAACTAGAGATGACCAGCTCAGTGGCTGGACCAAGAAGAAGCTCCAAACCACTTCCCAAAGCCAAACTTGCACTAAAAAAAATGGTCATGGTCACTGTTTGGTGATCTGCTACCTGATCTGATCCACTACAGTTTCCTGAATCCTGGCAAAACTATTACATCTGAGAAGTATGCTCAGCAAAACAATGAGATACACTGAAAACTGCAATGCTTGCAGCCAGCACTGGTCAACAGAATGGACCCAATCCTCCGTGAAATGCCCAACTGCACATCACTCAACCAACACATCAAAATTTGAATGAATTGGGCTACGAAGTTTTGCCTCATACATTGTATTTACCTGACCTCTCTCCAACTGACAATCACTTCTTCAAGTATCTCGATAACTTTTTGCAGGAATAACATTTCCACAACCAGCAGGAGGCAGAATGCTTTGCAAGAGCTCACTGACTCCTGAAGCACAGATTTTTATGCTATAGGAATAAACAAACTTATTTCTCATTGGCAAAAATGTATTGATTGTAATGGTTCTTATTTTGATTAATAAAGATATGTTCGAGCCAAGTTATAATGATAATTCATGGTTCAAACCACAATTATTTTTGTACCAACCTAATAATAATATAAGTTTGGGTGAAGATGTAGAATAATGTGAAATCACTGCTAAATTGGTACAACCACTTTGGAAACAGCTTAGCAATACTAGTTAAGTAGAAAGATCACTTATTCTAAAATCCAACAATTCGTCTCAGAAAAATTACCTAGAAAAATCCATGTGAACCAGGATACTAATACAGAAAAGTTCACAGCTGTCTGCAGCTGAAGAATGGATACATTATGGCAGAGTCATACAATGGAATACTACACAACAATAAAAATGAACAAACTAACACTATCCCTACAATACAGATGAACCTCACAGACATAATCCTGTATGAAAGAAAAACCCAAAAGAGTACATAAAGTGTTATTCAATTTATATAATTTTCATAAACAAGCTAACTAAATATATATTTTATAGATGCATACATTAGTGATAAATGTTTAAAGAACAGCAAGAAAGTGAGAAACGTAAAACTCAGAATAATGGATGCTTCTACGAGTAAGAAAATAGGAATGGGGAAAAGACAAAATGAGGCTTTGGGGCAGTGGTAGTGTTCAATTTATTGTGTGTTCTATTTATGTGTGACTATTTGTATGATAGTTACACAGATGTTTGCTTTAATATTAATATATAATATCTAGCTACGTTTTATACTTCTTTCCATTTTCAACTTCTTTTAAATTCTAAAAGACTGAGAATAAAAATAAGCTTTATTTGATACTTCTCTTTTTCTCACTCTCCCACTTAGGATCCTTTAGCAACTCTCAATGCCTCATTCATCACAATATATCCAGCATCTAACTACTTCTCACCTCTTTGGTCTAATTCACCATATTCTCTTTCCTGTTTCATTAAAGTAGGCTCCTAATTGGTATCTCTACTTGTACTTCCTTCTGTATAGTTTATACTTCATGAGTATCCAGTGTGGGTCTCTTAAAATACAAGTCAAATCTTGTCACTCTTTGGTTCTCTTGCAGCCACACTGACATTCTTGCTATTTCTCCAATATGTCATGCATACTTCTGCCTCAGGGCCTTTGCATTCCCATTCTCTCTGCTTGACTCACTCTAGAACCATACCTAGGCTGAGTTCAAAGTCACTTTTTCAGAAATGTCTTCTTTCTACCTTTTATAACAATTTTTAGCTCCCTATTTATATTTTATTGTGCATCATCTGATACATTTAATATTTTAGCAAGTAGTAAGCACTCAATATTTATTGGATTAATATGAAAATGAAAATAAATGAACCAAAGCTTTAACAGCTTTAACAGTAGTTATACTTGGATAGAATGTAAATATCTTTGTGTTTTCTTTATTTTTTCAAATGGTCTACTTTAAATGTGTATTAATTTTATAACCAGAAAAATAAATTATACCAAGGCAGAAAAACAGTATCCAGCTTAATATGACTAGTAGTGGAAAATCAATAAACACTTTAATTGTTAATTAATCTAGATATGAAAGGCTAACAATGCCTCACTCACATATGTATACATACTATCTTTATGTTGAAAAATATAAAAAGTAATATAGTTTATGTAAGGTCTTAAATTTGTACATTCCCACTATTTGCATTGCTTCCTCCTAAAACACAAGAAAGAATAAAAGTAGGGTTTTACTGTGAAGTAAAATATTTATTTTACTTCCAAGAAATATTTATTCCATATTAATGATTTGGAAGCTCATGGTTTAACTTATACAAAACAATGATTTTCAAGATTTACAGAAATGGATTTCTCTTCTTCAAAAGATAGCCTATATGGAAGTTAAATTAGTGCATGTAGAACAAACCAAAAGCTTAAAATATCACACTCTAGAGACTAATTCAGCTCAAAAAAGCTGCATCTTATTCTAACATGGATTTCTAAAACCTAAAGGCATTCTGACAATTTTGGAGCATTATTTTCAGAACCAACTGCCTCACTGTACAAAGCACATTGACTAACATAAATGCATGCAGAGGAGCAGTGAAGGGCTGTGGTTTATCACAAGAAAGACAACTTAAGGACAGGGAATGTGCAACTTCTGAAAGAGAAAAACATTCTAACTGTCTTAAAATTTTTGAACCATCATCACACAGAGGAAGTGAAATTTTCCTATGTAAGGTATAGGCAGACCTATGATGATTGCATTGAACAAATATTTATTTCACACCTGGGAGCTAAGTGCTAACCACATACCATGAACAAAAACACAAGGGTAATAGGTCAAAAAGATAATCATCTACTAATCACTGATTAATTAAAATCACAATTAAGGTACAAAGAAGAGGTACAGAGCACCATGAATACATATAACTGCAAGGGGAGGGGGTTATCTAATCAAGAAGGTCATGGATGTATTCACTACAGAAATAATTGTGCTGACATCTAAAAAATAAAGGTTAATTTAGTGAAAGATGAAAGGGGACTGGGAAGAGAGCTTTCTAGGATAAAGTAACATCATATGCAGAGAAATTAAGGAATAATAAAGCAAAGAAAGGAAAACTAAAAATCTACTGTGGCTGGAACTATTGTATGATAAAGAATCATAAAATAAGAGGCTGAAGACGCGGGCAGGGGTCAGACATGAAGAACTGGTAGGCTATGAAAAGGAATTTGTCTTTATCATAAGAATAAGAAGCCAATAGGTTAGAGTTATTAACATCAAGAATTCAATATCTACCTAAGAAAGATTATAAGAATTTAACCACTAAATTAATCTAACAATAAAATAGGCTTCCTCAGAGACTGAGCATCCCATTACAACTAGTAATCAAGTAGAATCTAAATGATCACCTTTCAAAAAGGTCTACAAGAGATTATGCACATCTTAACAAGCAATCCCTAAGGTTTCATCCCTCAGGTTCAATGAGTCAATTATTTAAACACCAAAAAGGGACTTCACAAAACACTTTAAAACCCAAAGCTTTTAAATGAAGTATTCATTGCTCATACCAATGTGCAGAATTATACTCAGCTACTGTTTTCTGATGTTCCCAGGAGAAGATCATAACATTACAAAATAGGAGATTCATTTTCAGTTTGTACCACAATCAACAAGTGTCCAACCTCAAGACACAAGCAGAGTGTAAGTGTAGGGAAAGAGTGCTCAAAGTGAAAGACAGCTGTGGGGACAAGCCTGAAGGAATCAGAGAAATGATATGACAAAGAACTCTATCCTGGAGCAGAATAAACTATTTTACTGGCCATACTGGTATTCTCATCTCTGCTGCTGCTGCTGCCGCTAAGTCGCTTCAGTCGTGTCCGACTCCTAGCGACCCCATGGACTGCAGCCTTCCAGGCTCCTCCATCCATGGGATTTTCCAGGCAACAGTACTGGAGTGGGGTGCCATTGCCTTCTCCATTCTCATCTCTACCTCACAGCAAAGTAAATAGAGGACATTAGAAGACATTGGTAAGTATTTTGAAAGTGAAATGTCAAGTCACTCAGTTGCATCCCATTCTTTGTGAGCCCGTGGACTGTAGCCCTCCAGGCTCCTCTGTCCATGGAATTCCCCAGGCAAGAATTCTGGAGTGGGTAGCCATTCCCTTCTCCAGGGAATCTTCCTAACCCAGGGATCGAACCCAGGTCGATCCCTTGCATTGCAGGCAGATTCTTTACTGTCTGAGCCACCAGGGAAGCATTAGTTGCAGTGAATATATATGCTAAAGTTAACTGTAGAGTAAAATGTACAGAGTTCTTATTCTAGAACACAGGTTGAGATATTAAAAACTAATATTTTATTATCTTCACCAAGTGGATGATACTGTATCTATAAACAATATGACCTATTACTATAGATAACAGAACCATATTCATGCATTACATACCCTAAGTAAAACGGCGTCTACTCTGCTATCACCATCAGAAGTGAACAAAACTATCACTTAATAAAGCACTGTCTTTGGCTTCTCTCTGCTGAATGTGATACGTGTTACACATATCATACTCTTAGAGTAAATACACAATACTTGGAATACAAGGAAGTCTATGTGACACTCACTTCCAGTGGGTTCTCCAGTTGGCACACTGACATTTGACAACCCCTTAGTCCTTGGCTTCTTCTCATTTTAATGTCAAATGCTTCTCTATCATATATCATGTGGTATCTATAAATAGCCCATCAAAACTTGAACTTGTTCCATTTGAAATTTCTTTCCCATTTGGTTGGAACCATCTGCATTCTAACCCAGTGCTCACAATGATCCACTTGTGTGTGGATCAAATGTCATCCACAAATTTGTTGTTCATGGTCTCTATTCCATCACTTAAATCACTGAAGAAAATTGCAAAGAATCAGGCCTAGGACCAGTATCTTGCTGTCAGGCCACTTAAGAGAGACTGAATCACTTTAGAAAATGTATCAAAAGCAGTATCAGTGCCATGAATATAGTAATACATGGGTCAGAGATATTTGTTCTGCACAGTTGGAGAAGTCACAGGAATGTGTCAGGAAATAAATACTCACCAGCTCAATTATAAGCCTTGCTCAGAAATAAGCTCATTTTTGTTACTGTCTATTCATCTGGATAATGTTGGAATTACTTTTGTTCTAAAACACTCACATACTATAACCACAGTAAATCTCTTGGTTTATAGATTAAACATGTCTACAGAAAGCAAATATTCAAATTCAGATCTCTTATTCCTCTATAACACATCTAACATTTTATATGACCATTACTAAACACAGTAACATTGACATAGGTCGATGGTCCTTGAAGTTTATAGGAAATAACTTTAAAATTATAAAGTCTAAAAACTGTTGTAAGATAGAAATTACTATTCATTTTATTACTAACTACAGTATAATATAACCCCAAAGCTCACATTCAACAAGAAAGAATAAAGACTCCCTTACACAGCTGTTTCTTCTTTCCCCATCTCATCTTCATTTCTTTCCTTCTTTGGGCCTCCCTGGTGGCTCAGCTGGTAAAGAATCTGCCTGCAAAGTGGGAGACCTGGGTTCTATCCCTGGGCTGGGAAGATTCCCTGGAGAAGGGAATGGCTACCCACTCCAGTACTCTGGCCTGGAGAATTCCATGGACTGTACAGTCTATGGGGTCGCAAAGAGCTGGACACAACTGAGCAACCTTCACTTCACTCACTTTGTCCATCCCAGAAGGAAAAATCCCATAAGGAGAAACAGTGGCCTAAAATGGAAAGCTAAACTTGACACAACTATATTAGGCTGAGCTGGAATTAATATTAGGTAAGAATCCATCCACCAACCCAGCTCTACCCTTTTTCAAAGTTCTAAAATCTACATTTTTCTGTCTCCCTCAATTCTTGTGTCTTCACATCAAACACCTCCCATTGAACTATCAGGCTGCCTACCTCTCTGTACAGTTACCACCTTAGAAAAGCTCACCCACTACCTGTGCCACTCAGCAGTCTCTAGTCCCCATGGCTCCTTTCACTCTTACACCACTGCAATTCACTCTACGCACTTCAGCCAAACTGTTTAAGAAAAAAAGAAACCACTGATGACATCCTTCCCTTGCATACAACTGATCAATAGCTTCCTAATATATTTAGAATAAAATCCAAAGTAATTAACACTGTAAACAGGATCCTGCAAGATCCTACATTTGCATATCTCTCCAGCCATATTCAGCTCCTTGTCCTCTTTCAACCTTTCACTCCAGTCTGGCCTTTTGTCACTTCCTAGAATATTCATTCAAAGTTTTCCAAATGAAAGACCTATGTATTGACTGCTGCCTAAGCTGAAGCATGTTTATCCCACTTCCTCATCTGGCTGCTGCCTGATTTTATTTTATTTTGTTTTTAACAGACCAAAACTGGATTCAATACAATTTGTGATCCATGTCATATTCTCATTATTGGCCCATGCAAAACCTTCTTTACTCATTTCGTTTCTGTTTATTTGTTTGCACATAATAAATACCCATGAAAGCACCATTACCATGGAAACTAGAACACTGACAATAACTTGCGTCTACCTAGATGGTCTTGCCTCATTTTGTTCCCTGCCTGCTCCCAGGCAACTTAACCACTATTCTAAGTCTCTCTTAATCATTCCATCATTTTTACTGTGCATATCTAAATATAGGTGTGAATTCTTACAAAGTATCTTTTAACTTTAAAAACCATGTAAAAACCCGCATATATTTATTTTTTCATTCAAAGGTATATTGCTAAAAGATTCATCCATATTAACACATAATAAATATATGATTATATTGACAGATATAATTATGTAGCTATAGATAATTCATTTTGAGTAATGAATAATATTCCATGTGTGACTTGAACAAATTGCTTTTTTTTCACCAATTGTTTAAGAATTGTTTATATATTTTTGACATTCATTGCTGATAATAAGTATCATAAGTATCTTTTCCAAGTGTGTAACTTACACTTTCACTTTAAGATTTCACCTATAATACTATACATAGTTTTCATTATATTTGATTATAATTCACTTAGGGGGACTTGTTGGGTCAAACAATATATTAATATTTAGATTTAACAGTTAATAGTACCATCAGACAGGCTTCTAATGGTTGTTCCAATTTATATTTCTTACCAGCCAAGTGATAAAATTACAAAAATTTACAAGCATACTTTACCATAATTTGCTTTTCTTGTTCACACTATTATTTGCTATTCTAGGATGTGTCTAGTAGGATCTGCTTGTGATTGACTTTGCACTTTCTTGAAGAGTAATGAAGGCAAATATATATTCATATGTTGATTTGCAAAAAAATTTCATTTGATAAAAGGTCATAATCTAAAACCTTCCTTTAATAATGAACATTCTTTGTGATTTTAAGATAGCCTTCCATATCATAAGTTTCAAATAATATGCCCAGTATTTTTCACTGAACATTTTAAAGTTGGAATTTGATATTTAAGTCCTTGATGAATCTGGAGTTTTACTTTTGTATCTGGTATGAGATAAATATATAATTACTTTATTTCCATAAAGTAAATCAGGTTTTTTTCCTAGTTATGTTTATTGACTAGTCCTTTCTTTCCCCATTAATCTGCTGTACCACTTCTGTTCCACAGGTGTGAGTCTTGTTTTGGGTTTACTATTCTATCCCATTGGTCAATGTGTCTATCTCTGCATCTCTAATATACTATCTTAATTATTTATATTAGCTTAATATTAACTTGTGTTAATGTGTATTATGTATATATTAACTATGTATAATAGTTAATATATTAGTTAGTACATATTAATTATGTATAATAGAGCAAGTCATCTTTACTATACTTACTCTTCTTCAGCAGTGTTTAGCTATTCTTGGCCCTATAATAGTTTATATATATTTTAAAATCAAATCACCAAGAAACATAAAAATTCTTTTGAACTTTTCATTGGAAATACATTGAATTCATAGACAAATTTAGGAAGAACTGATATTTTTATATTGCATTTTCATACCATAAAAGATACATATCTCCATTGTTTAGGTCTTCTTTAATCACCTTTAATTTTGTAATTTTCCTATAGAACTGGTGGATGTTTTTTCTTATATTCACATCCAGATACTTAACACTTTCTTCTACTTAAATCCAGATAGTTAAAATCTTATTTACTTAACAGAATATAAGCTTATCCCAAAAAGAAATTAGTAAAATAGATACTTAATATAATGGTACTATCAAAAATTCAACTCCAAGATATAAAAATTAAAAATATGAAAGCAAAGTTATAGGTTATGAAAATAAAAGAAGAAAATCTAACATGTCTAGCTGGAGTTCAAAAAGAAATAATAGGAAAGAAGCAGTATTTGAAGAGATAAATCCTAGTAATTTTCCAGAATTGATAAAAGACAAGAATCCTGAACATGATACATTACTTTAAAACTGCAGAAAACCAAAGACAAAAAGAAAATATTAATAATAAAGAGGAAAAACCTACATAAAAGAAATAATTTCTCAACAGCAACAAGAAAAAAATAAGAAAAAAAATTAAATATATCTTTAAAGTGCTAAGAGGAAATAGCTGCCAAGCTAGAATGATACACTAAGATAAATTATCTTTCAAGAGAGTAAAACAAAACTTCGTAGAGCAAAATTTGAGACAGTTTAAAAAAAAAATCACACACAAAAAGAAAATATAAGGTTCAAGAAAGAATGAGGACAAGGAAAGCCTACAATTGGAGGATAAATCTAAGTAAAAATAATGATGATCACTATGGTCCATCATTGCTACATAGGATGGTCCTGAACTCAACTCTCCCATGGACACATTAAATCTACAGCTACACACAGAACAATTCTCTCTTAAAGAAATCCAGAATCTAGAGAGGACTGACCAAAATGGTGAAACAGGAAGATCCTGAGCTTACCTCCTTCCACAGGCACACCAAAATCACAATTTACAGAACAACTACCTATGAGAATGACCTGAAGACTAACAGAAAAGACTTTTTATAACTTAAGATAAAAAATGGAAATTACAAAAAGAGTAGGAGGGGTAGAAATTCAGTACCGACTCACACTTTCAAGATAGGCAACTCACAAATGATAGGATAATCACAACTGCAGAAGTTACCCCCAAAGAGTAAGGGGTTGGAGCCCCACATTGTGCTCCCTTTAGGATTCCCACAATGGGAAGACAAGCCCCAAGAATGTCTGGTTTTGAAGGCAGGAGTGGGGCTTTGTGTATGGGAGAGCCACAGAGTCATAAGAAATAGACTCTGGTTTTGAAGGGCACACATAAAATCTCACATGCTCTGGAATCATCAGAGAGGTAGCAATTTGAAAGAAGCCTGGGGTGTACCCACTTGCTGATCTTGAGAGTCTCCCAGAGAGGTAGGAGACAACTGGGATGCCTCTTGGGGACACACAATGAAAGCAGGGATCTCGTTCTACCACAAGGACACTGGTGCTAACAATCATTTTGTAATCCTCCTTCTAGCCCAACAGTGCCAGGTGGCCCACCCACCCAACAGCCCACTAGCACCAGTTCTGGGACCCTTCATACCAAGCAGCTAGGTGCATGGGGACTCAGCCATTTCCACTAGTGGGCCAGTATTAACCCCAGGAACCCCCAGGCTGCACTGCCAATTGCAAAGGGACTCAGTTCCACCTACCAGCAGAAGGAGGTATCACAGTCCCTGATTTCAAACTATACTACAAAGCTATAGTCATCAAGAGGGTGTGGTACTGACAGAAAACAGACACATGCATCCACGGAACAGAATAGAGAGCCCAGAAATAAACCCACACTTATAAGAGCAATTAATCTATGACAGAAGGAACAAGAATATACAATGAAGACAGACAGCCTGTTCAATAAATGCTGTTGGAAAAACTGGACAACTACAGGCAAAAGGAAAAACAGACTACTCTCTCACACCATACACAATAATAAACTCAAAATGGATTAAAAGTTTAAATGTAAGACCTGAAGCTGTAACATTCTAGGCAGTAGGTTCTTAATACCAGTCTTATCAATATTTTGTTAGCTACACATCCTCAAGCAAGAGAAACTAAAGCAAAAATAAATAGACAACATCAGCTAAGAAGTGTTTGCAAAGCAAAGGAAACTATCAACAAAACAAAAAGGCAGCCTACTGAATGGGGGAAGACATTTGCAAATGATATATCTAACAAAGGGTCAATATTCAAAATAAAGAATTCATACAATTCAACATCAAAAAAAAAAAAAAAAAAAACTCCAAACGACCAGATTGAAAAATGGGCACAGGACTTGAATGGGATTTTCTCCCAAAAAAGACATAAATATGGCCAATAGGTTGGAGAAGGAAATGGCAACCCACTCCAGTGTTCTTGCCTGGAGAATCCCAGGGATGGCAGAGCCTGGGGGGCTGATGTCTATGGGATTGCACAGAGTCAGACACGACTGACGCGACTTAGCAGCAGCAGCATGGCCATTAGGCACATGAAAAGATACTCAACATCACTAATCATTAAAAAAAAAAAAAAATACAAGTCAAAACTACAATGGGATACCACTTCACACATGTCAGAATGACAATTTTCAAAAAGAAAACGAGAGACGTGAAGAAAGGCAAATTCTCCAGCACTGTCAGTGAGAACACACATTGGTGCAGTCACTATGGAAAACAGTATGGAGGTCCTCAAGAAGTAACTGAGTCTGGACCAAGAAATTCCACTTCTGGGTATTTTTTCAAAGAATGCAAAAATAACAATTCAAAAAGATATATGCACCCCAATGTTCACTGCAGCATTATTTACAATAGCCAAGATACAGAAGCAACCTAAGTGTCCACTGATAGATGAATGGATAAAGATATGGTGTATATATATAATGGAATATTTGTTGTTCAAACGATGTCATGTTCAGCTCTTTGTGACCACATAGACGCAGCATGTCAGGCTTCCCTGTCTTTCATTATCTCCTAGAGTTTGCTCCACAAACTCATGTTGGTGATGCCATCCAACCATCTCATTCTCTGTCATCCCCTTCTCCTCCTGCCTTCTATCTTTCCCAGCATCAAGGTGTTTTCCAGTGAGTTGGTTCTTGGCATCAGGTGGCCAAAGTATTGAAACTTCAGCTTCAGCATCAGTGCTTCCAATGAATATTCAGGGTTGATTTCCTTTAGGATTGACCGGTTTGATCTCCTTGCTGTCCAAGGGACTCTCAAGCATTTTCCCCAACACCACAGTTTGAAGGCATCAATTTTTGGTGCTCAGCCTTTTTTATTGTCCAGCTCTCTGAGTAACAAATACTTAGTATTCTGAGTAATGGAATATTACTCAGACGTTAAAAAAGCAATGGCATGGGTAGACCTAGAGGGTATTATGCTAAGAGAAACAAGTTAGACAAAGAAAAACAAATACTGTATTATTTCACTTTTATGTGGTAACTAAAAAAGCAAAACAAATCAACAAACATATAGCAGAATATACAGAAATATGGAATTACTATATTGTGCACCTAACATAGTTTTGAAGGTCAGTTAATTTCAATTAACTAATTAAAATAGAAAAAGAAATCCAGAAACTAGCTGAGTGACTCCTACAAATCAGACATGAAAAAACACACTGAAACAGGGCGTGCAGAGTCAGCAGACAAAAATGCTCATCTCATTCTTTCCCTGAAAGAGGTGTATTAGCATATCTTAAAAACTAAAAGCCTGAGATTTAGACTCATAATTAGCACAGGTCAACTGTGATCTTCCCCAGACATCAGGCAAAAATACTGGTGCTATCTCCACAATTTCCTGCCCTACTCCAGGTCACTGATATCTCCCTAAAAGGAGTTTGTGCACTACCTGTCTGGAGCACTAGCTTTTGCAACTGCTGCACATAAGACACACCCCCTGATCACTTGGCTTTGGTGGCCAGCAGGTGCCTGCCTTCACAGGTTCAACAGGGCTACAGCAAACAGTCTAGCTATTCCAATCTCAGCACAGAGGCAGCCGTCAGAAATGCCTATCTCTGAGTCTTTCCATGAAAGAGACCAATTTGCATATCTTAAAAGCAGAAGCCTAAGAGTCAGGCTTCTAATTCAACATACATGTGGGAGTCAACTACTGTTCTCTCCAGACCACCTCCATGGTCATACACTGGCCAGCCAGCGGTTACCAGAGTCCTCCTGAAACATGTCGTAGTCATGTCAGGAGTCCCTGGTTTTGCAGGTGCCACCCAGGAAATGCATCCCTTGATCATCTGGTCAACAGGACTTGCGTTCACAGGTACAATAGGACTGTAGCAAACATACTTCTTAATCAGATATCACTCCAGGGCTCAGTAAGGAGGGAGCAGACAGAAATGGCCATTTTCCAGTCTTTCCCTCACAGAGATTTACTTGCATATTTTAAGAGCTGTTGCCTCAGGGTATGGCCTCAAGGATGGACAGCAAGGACATAAAACCAGTCAATCCTAATGGACATGAACACTGAATATTCTTTGGAAGGACGGATGCTGAAACTGAAACTCCAATATTTTGATGTGAAACTCCAATATTCAGATGTGAAGAGCTGACTCATTGGAAAAGACCCTGATACTGGAAAAAAAGAAGACTGAGGGCAAGAGGTGAAGAGGCCAACAGAGGATGAGATGGTTAGATGGCATCACTGACTCAATGGACAAGAGTCTGAGCAAACTCAGGGAAATAGTAAAAGACAGGGAAACCTGGCATGCTGCAATTCAAGGGGTCACAAAGAGTCGGACATGACTTAGCAACTGAACAACAAAAAAACCTAAATCCTGGTGTTACTAAGATGTTCCCCTTTGGAACATGACAAGTTGTGATATTCCAGCTATCAGAATCTATTAGAAGTCACTAAGCAAATAATTAATGAAAGTCGCTCAGTCGTGTCTGATTCTTTGTGACCCCATGGACTATACAGTCTATGGAATTCTCCAGGCAAGAATACTGGAATGGGTAGCCTTTCCCTTCTCCAGGGGATCTTTCCAACCCAAAGATTGAACCCAGGACTTTGGCATTGCAGGTGGATTCTCTATCAGCCGACACAAGAGAAGCTTAAGCTAATAGCTATATATATTTAAAAGATATAAAGCCCACACAATTAAATGGCAGAAAACAATCTAACTGAAAAAAAATGAGCAGAGAAACTGAATAGACATTTTTCCAAAGAAGACATACAGATGGTCAATAGACACATGAAAAGGTGCTCAATATAACTAATCATCAAAGAAATGCAAATCAAAATGATAATGAACCATCACCTAACACCTATTAGACTGGCTGTCATCAAAATGACAAATGATAATAAGTGTTTGTGAGGCTAAAGTGAAAGGGAGCCCTTGTACAGTTAGTGAGCATGTAAACTGGTATAGCCCCAGTGGAACAATATGCAGATTCTTCAAAAAATTAACAATAGACCTACCATATGATAAACCACATCCGGGTATATATCTGGAGGAAAAGAAAACAGGATATTGATGAGATATATATACTCCCATGATCACTGCAGTATTATTCACAATAGCCAAGCCAAGGAAATAACCTATATCTCCATCAACAGTAGAATGGATAAAGAAGACATGCACACCGGAATGTTATCCATTCAGAAGAAAGAAGGAAATCTTGTCATTTGCCACAACATGGATGAACCTTGAGGGCATTACACTAAACGAATTAAGTCAGACAAAAAAAGACAAATACTGCATGATTTCACTTAAATGTGCAATCTAATTTTTTTAAGTCAAGCTCAAACTCATAGCAGCAGACAGAAGAAAAGTGATTCCCAGAGGCTGAGGATTGGGAGAAATAGGGAGAAGTACATAAAAGGATATAAACCTTCAGCTATAAAATGAATAAGTTCTGAGCATGTAAGGTATTACACGGTGACTACACTTGATAACAATGTATTGTAGAACTGAAATTTACTAAGAGATTAGAACTTAAATGTTCTCATTTAAAAATAAAATAAAATTTAAAAAAATAAAATTGCCAAAAAAAAAAGTGTATATGTGTACACACACACACATTTATGAGTGTGTGTGTATATATTGTGATGGATATATTAGTTATATGGAGCTTCCCAGGTGGCTCTCGTAAAGAATCCACCTGCCAATGCAGGAGACACAAGAGACTCAGGTTCAATCCCTGGGTCTGGAAGATCCTGTGGAGGAGGAAATGGCAATCCACTCTAGTATTCTTGACTGGAGAATCCCATGGACAGAGAAGCCTAGCAAGCTACAGTCCATAGGGTCACAAGGAGTTGGACACGACTTAGCACACATACAAATATTAACTAATTCTTTCACAGTGTACACATATATCAAATCATTACAACATACACCATGAACATCTTATAATTTTGTCAATTATACCTTCAATAAAGCTGAAAAAAAAATTTAAGGTTTAAAAAGTTGCCTCTTACATATGGGTCTAGGATAAAGAGATATGGTACAAGATAAAACCAAAGCTTAGCAGTCCAGACTATATATACCCCAACACTGGCTAACTATACTGGTAGTTTTTCCAAAGCATGCTTGAAATATTAATACATTGACTATTCTTTGTATTTGGTTTTGATACTTTTTAAGGACACATATGAAAATTGTCTGTGTGTGTATATCCATACACACATACACATACAAAAGGAAAAGAGCAAGAATCAAATATGCATTAAAAAGATACCTCTGGGAACTTCCCTGGCAGTCTAATGGTTCAGATTCCATCCTCCCAATGCAGGGGGCATGGGTTCAATCCCTGGTCAGGGAACTAAGTTTCATACACCACACAGCACAGGCAAAAAAATACTTCTGTCTACAGTGTATAAAATGCTAAAAATTATCCCTATAATTCCAGCAAGAGATGGAAAGAGCCAGTATATTGTTTTACATATGCTTTTTTCCTCAGATATAAACATGAGTATCAAATCAACTCATCTGAAATGAAAGTATTGGGATAGTACATGGAAACATATTTCTGTTTCTTATATAAAATGAAATTTCACAGAAAGAACAGCCAATATCTGTCATCCACAGATAAGATAAAACAGACATTAAACCATGGATGTCAATTCTATTTAAGTGTCTACATCCATCTAACTCTATTTTACCATTGCTCATGATAACATTTCAATGAACCATCATGATTAGATGTAACTATGGGCTGGAACAAGCACAAGCTGGAATCAAGATTGCCAGGAGAAATATCAATAACCTCAGATATGCAGATGATACCACCCTTATGGCAGAAAGTGAAGAGGAACTCAAAAGCCTCTTGATGAAAGTGAAAGAGGAGATTGAAAAAGTTGGCTTAAACCTCAACCTCATTAGACTATTCAGAAAACTAAGATCATGGCATCTGGTCCCATCACTTCATGGGAAATAGATGGGGAAGCAGTGGAAACAGTGTCAGACTTTATTTTGGGGGGCTCCAAAATCACTGCAGATGGTGACTGCAGCCATGAAATTAAAAGACGCTTACTCCTTGGAAGGAAAGTTATGGCCAACCTAGACAGCGTATTCAAAAACAGAGACATTACTTTGCCAACAAAGGTCCATCTAGTCAAGGCTATGGTTTTTCCAGTGGTCATGTATGGATGTGAGAGTTGAACTGTGAAGAAAGCTGAGTGCTGAAGAATTGATGCTTTTGAACTGTGGTGTTGGAGAAGACTCTTGAGAGTCCCTTGGACTGCAAGGAGATCCAACCAGTCCATCCTAAAGGAGACCAGTCCTGGGTGTTCATTGGAAGGACTGATGCTGAAGCTGAAACTCCAATACTTTGGCCACCTCATGCAAAGAGCTGAGTCATTTGAAAAGACCCTGATGCTGGGAGGGAATGGGGACAGGAGGAGAAGGGGACGACAGAGGATGAGATGGCTGGATGGCATCACCGACTCGATGGACACGAGTTTGGGTAAACTCCGGGAGTTGGTGATGGACAGAGAGGCCTGGCATGCTGCAGTTCATGGGGTCACAAAGAGTCGGACACGACTGAGCGACTGAACTGAACTGAATGTACTCTTAAAAAGGACTTTTAAGAACAATAATGATAATTACTAAAAGTACTAATTTATCTTCTACATCCACTAATTAAGAGCACATTTTCATTCATTCATTTCCTATCCATTCTCCACATATATATATGCACACTTGTCCAAAACTTCACTCATCAGTAAACATGTATTCATCAGTCACTATACTAATATAAATATAAATAAGCGAATACTCTGGGTCTTTATATACTTATACTCTAGTGCTAAATTTTGTCCAATTAAGCTCTATTTTAAATTCAAAATAATACAGAAAGATATACAGTATAAAATGAATCTATAACATTCAAGAGACATAAAAGGAGAACACTGTATGTTTAAATAGGGATAGAAAGTCAGTGAGTAAGTAGATTAACTTTCTTCCCCAAGATAGAACAGAAGAATAACATGTTTAAGCTTTCTTCCTTGATTAAGCCCTCCATTGATATTTTTCCCCTAATGTTCACAAAAGGCCAAATTATATTAAGATTTAATAGTGAGAATCAATGTGTTTGATTAGAATACATAAATGGAAAATAGAATTCAATCAGTACAATTATTGGGATTTCACCCTACAAATTACAGAAATTTTTAATGTTATTTTAAAACAAATTACATAACCTTACTCTGCAATTAAGAAAAGTTGATTTTTTTTCTTTCTTGTCACTTTCTATAAGACTTGAACTATATCTAGACTGTGATAATGATTTATCATAGAGCTTTCAGTTCAGTTCAGTTCAATCACTCAGTCGTATCCAACTCTTTGCAACCCCATGAACCTCAGCACGCCAGGCCTCCCTGTCCATCACCAACTCCTGGAGTTCACTCAAACTCATGTCCATTGAGTTAGTGATGCCATCCAACCATCTCATCCTCTGTCATCCCCTTCTCCTCCTGCCCTCAATCTTTCCCAGCATCAGGGTCTTTTCAAATGAGTCAGCTCTTCACATCTGGTGGCCAAAGTATTGGAGTTTCAGCTTCAACATCAGTCCTTCCAATGAACACCCAGGACTGATCTCCTTTAGCATGGACTGGTGGGATCTCCTTGCAGTCCAAGGGACTCTCAAGAGTCTTCTCCAACACCACAGTTCAAAAGCATCAATTCTTCAGCGCTCAGCTTTCTTCACAGTCCAACTCTCACATTCATACATGACCACTGGAAAAACCATAGCCTTGACTAGAAGGACCCTTGTTGGCAAAGTAATGTCTCTGCTTTTTAATATGCTGTCTAGGTTGGTCATAACTTTCCTTCCAAGGAGTAAGCGTCTTAATTTCATGGCTGCAATCACCATCTGCAGTGATTTTGGAGCCCAGAAAAATAAAGTCAGCCACTGTTTCCACTCATCACAAACCATATCTCCCAAACCTAAATTCTTATTACCATTTGCGGACAGAATATTCACAAAACCTCATAAACTTCTACTAGTCAAGTGACAGCCTAACAAAATAACTGTGTCCCCATCACACAGAAACAAAACTAACACCATCATAAAACAGGAGCAGCTAACTAAAATGTTCCGTGTTCATTCTTTTCTTCAGATCCTCTTCTTACATTTATTTCACTAACAAAATAGCTGACAGGTCCCACATGCCAAGTCCCAGTTTGTTCTTTCCACTTCACTGAGGAGTTAACATGTGAACAACTGCTCTACAGTTTGTTAATAATAATGGTAATTCCTATCAGTTTGAGTACTTCCTACGTGTAGGGTATATAAATTACACATTAAGATAAACAGTGTTATTATCCACATTTTATAAATGAGGAAACAAAAGCTTAAAGGTTAAGAAGTTTACAAAACTGAAGTGATGGTTTAGGACTGTCAAATTTTACATAGCTTGCAAGTGGTGGAACAAGTGTTCACTCAGGCCTGACTCCAGAGCCCAACTTCTTGACCACATACTAATTACACCTACCCAGCTTCTCTCCACCATAAAATATCTAGGTTCTCACTACCATAAAATGTCTAGGTCCTCTGCCCTACAGGATCTGCTTTAGTTAGAGAATTCATATTCTTTGACCTTATCCCTTTGTATAAACAAGATATTGTTTTCAAGTTAGGATAATCTAGGTTTATTAAGAATATTTTTCTTACTGGATGGACCAGATCAAGATCAGTAAGTAAATTGCAAACATGACTTCACATGTTGTCTTCTATATTTTAACAATCAAATTATACTTTCTACTGTAATTCAGTAATCTGAACATAGTCAGGCCCACCAAATTATTCTCAATATTGCCTTGAGAGTCCACCTTGTCACAAATATAGGTAACTCTATGGATTGTTCCTGAGTCTTCGCAGCACCTTCAGAAACCTTCCACCCAAATGATTCAAAAGGATGACAGATGTACAACAAAAGTATATTTTCCATGAGTTTCCTTAGTATAGAAAATGTGACTCACGGGTTTCTTCTCCTCAAAGTCTCTCCAACTTCTCTGGTAGTAGGAAGTCTAGGAAACTAGCCCCGTATGGGAACTGTGACCAGTAAGAAGAGTGACTCTGACCCAAAACTCAGGTACATTGAAATAAAGGGCATGTGAAAATAAAGCTAAACCACAGAAAGAGACACCACCCAAACTTTAAACATGTATTCATCAACTCTATTTAAAATAAATAATGCATAGTTTAAAAATGGTAAAGAATGATAACTATCCATTGTGAAAGTGCTATAGGAAGAATATGTAAAGTATCTATACCCAAAGCACTTTCCACCATGAAATTTAGAGACGGCTTCAAAACATGAAATTCAAATTGTCTTGGAAAAAAAGTAAAAGTGCTCTAGGCATTCAGAGGGGGAAAAGAGCACCCAAATGGATAAAACAATACACACCAAGGAAAGGTCAAAAGTAACAGAGCACTCAAGGCAAGACTGTAAAGTGTGCTGTATGCTCAGTCACGTCCAACTCTTTGTAACCCTGTGGACTGTAGCCCACCATGCTCCTTTGTCTATGCAATTTTCCAGACAAGAATACTGGAGTGGGTTGCCATTTCCTCCTCCAAAGAATCTTCAAGACCCAGGGATCAAACCCGTATCTCTTGCGTCTCTTAAATTGGCAGGTGGATTCTTTACCACTGTACCTCCAGGGAAGCCAAAGACAGTGAAGAGCACTGGTTAAATCAAGCTGAAGAGGCAGATGAGGACCAGATCACAGAGGCCCAAAATACCGTGCCAAGAATTTTGCACTTGATTTCAGGGGAAATAAAAGAAGCATTGAAAGCTTTTTAGTGGAGGATTTCACACATATGTGGTTTAAAAAGAGCATTCCGACAGATTCTATAAGCAACGGGTGTTGCTTAGTTACTAAGTCCTGTCCTACTCTTTTGAAACCCCATGGACTGTAGCCCACCAGGTTCCTCTGTCCATGGGATTTCTCAGGCTAGAATACTGGAGTGGAAAGCCATTTCCTTCTCTAGGGGATCTTCCGGATCCAGGGATTGAACCCACATTTCATGCATTGTAGGTGGATTCTTTACCACTGAGCCACCTGGGAAGCTGATGAGCAATGGGGGAGTCTTCAAAATAAACATTGTCTTTCAATGATTGAAGAGGATGATAAAGTTAATTTTTTAATAAACTAATATTTGGGCTAGAATGAATGTGAGGTGTCTGTAACTGCATTTAATATATGTGAAATATTAAAAACTGAATGAGACTAAAGTGTTTGCAAATCCAGTATGATGCTCATTTTCCATAGCAATTTAGCATTAGATACTAATTGGGGCTCTACACTGAATATTTCAAAAATATGTTATTGAGATAATGCTTCATTGGACAAGCTTACATTAATTTTAAAAGAATTTTTAATATTACTTTATGTTCAATTGACATTGAAATTAGAAAATAGCTCTTTAAACATTCACTAAGTGTTATGAATGACAAAACTGTTTCTCAACTGCCTGCCTTGTTTGTACCATGGATCAATTAATTATTTTGTAACACTTGTATCAATCTGTGTGTGTGTGCGCGTGTGTGTGTGTGTGTGTGCATGTGCGTGTGTGTATGTGTGTGTGTGCGTGTGTGCTTAGTCGCTCAGTCATGTTCAACTCTTTGCAGTCCCATGGACTACAGCCCACCAGGCTCCTCTGTCCCAGGAATTTTCCAGGCAAGAATACTGGAACAGGTTATCATTTCCTACTCCAGGGGATGTTCCTGCTTCAGGGATCAAACCCATGCCTGTTTTATCTCCTGCACTGGTAGGTGAATTCTTTACCACTGTGCCACCTGGGAAACCCATATGTGTTGGGGGCCAGAGTGAGGCACTCTGCCTGTGGCAAAGGTCATGAGGAAGGAGGCTTGACATACGCAAAGGCGGGATCGAGCCTCAGGAGTCCCCCTGGAAATCCTTGAGCATCTACCCCCATAACCAGAGCCTGCATACTTTACTACTTTGTGCTCTCACCTACACCTCTGACTTTACGGGGGGGCTGACCCCCATCACCTCTTTCAGAGAAGGAGTTAACTTAGAGCTCCAGTTAAAAAAAACTCCTGGGTGTGACAAGAGTGTTTTAACCTACAAACTCCTCTGAAGGTTCTCTAGCCTGCCTGACAGGCTTGTCCAGCCACATGTGATTGCTCACAGCCTCCCAACTGTGAGAGGCACGAGATGCTTTAAACCTTCTAAAAACAGGTTCCTTAGAAAAGTTAGAAAACCATTAGTATAAGTATAATGGGCTGATTAGAAATTGTATTGGTGAAGGGTTTTTCATTTGTTGAGCCAATGTATGTTGCTAAGTCTCCATATCCCCTGCCCTTACACACATTAATGAATATATAGAAGAAATAAGTATTAACCTTTGGTATTAATCACGTTAGACCTTAGGCTAAGTAAATTCTTTCCTTAACTAAAACCCACTACACCCTCACCCTATAGGAATGTAACTTTATTTGGGTGGCGTCTGTTTTCAGAATAATCACCCCTGGAGAAATAAGTGTCCTGGTTGACTGACCACTGTCACAAGGAGAGGGTCATAAATTGTCAGCAGGCCCCCTGGCCAGAAGATGATGTAACACCCCTAAGACCTCTGTATACATTTGTATGAAGCACCTGACTTTGATAAAAGTCAGGACTGCTGACCCCAGATGGCTTTTGCATAACATCTCAGTGTATAAAAGTAGACCATGGAAAATAAAGAATTGGGATCAGTTCCTCGAAAGACTGGTCTCCCCATGTCTCTCTCTCTCTCAAATTCTGGCTGAGTCTCCATCTGGAGCGCGGAACCCACCATGCTTACTAATTATGCCTGGGCTTCTAAGATCCGACCGGGGAGGCCTCAGTGTCTCCTCTCCTTCGGGAGAACGGAAGGATGCCTGCAACCTATGTAAGTGGTGCAAACTTCTTGTCTTGAAGTTTTATTGGTCTCCCGTGTAAACCAAGCTACTCAGCCTCTTTTCTCCACTGAATTTTCCTACTGAGCTATCCTCATTCTATTACTCTTTACATCTCTAATTAATATCTAATTGAAGCTATTGTATCCTGATCCTTGCCGACACCATCCCCACTTCGAACTCCCTGGATCAGCCAAGGCTGGACCCCGGCACATATGATATATATATATATTGATATATATCAATATATATATATTGATATAAAGCATATTGATATTAAGATATATATATGATATATATATATAGATATAGATAAAGCATTGATATATATACATAGATAGATAGATAAATATTGATAGCTAAACAGATCGATATGCTTTAATACAAAAACTTCCCCCATGTAATTTCCGTCATGGAATATTACCAATGGACATATCCCATGACCCTTTATTGGTTTCCTAGTGCTTATAGAGGAGAAGGCAATGGCACCCCCCTCCAGTACTCTTGCCTGGAGGGTCCCATGGATGGAGGAGCCTGGTAGGCTGCAGTCCATGGGGTAGCTGGGGGTCGGACATGACTGGGCGACTTCACTTTCACACATTGGAGAAAAGAATGGCAACCCACTCCAGTGTTCTTGCCTGGAGAATCCCAGGGGCGGGGGAGCCTGGTGGGCTGCCGTCTTTGGGGTCGCAGAGTCGGACACAACTGAAGTGACTTAGCAGCAGCAGCAGCAACAGTGCTCATAGAAATATTTTAAAAGTAATACTAATGCACAGTTACACCAGTTACATCCCAGACACTGTGCTAAGCACTTTACATGTACTATGTCATGTAGGCCTTGTAGCAACACGATGAAATAAACACTATAATTATCCTCTATTTTACAGTAAGACTTAGGTAGTTAACCAACTTGCTGAAGGATACTACATCGCAAGTGGTAAGGCTTCCCAGGTGGTGCTAGTTGTATAGAATCTGCCTTCCACTGCAGGAGATGGAAGAGACATGGGTTAGATCCCTGAATTGGGAAGATCCCCTGGAGGAGGGCACTGCAACCCACTCCAGTATTCTTGCCTGGAGAATCCCATGGACAGAAGAGCCTGGTGGGCTACAGTTCATAGGGACACAAAGACTGAGACACAACTGAAGCGACTTAGCACTAAGGCCAGTATCAGAAACAAAAAGACTAAATTCCAGAGCCCATGCTTTTAACTACCTGTCCCACACAGTTAAATAATTTAAATATACAAAACATACTCTACACTGTATCTCTACCAGATAGACAATATGTAGATTCGAAGTGATCTTTAAAATTCCCATTCCCATCACTTGAAATCATTCATTCAGCTATCATTTATTTAATACTGTATTTGTATATCTGTTATAGGTCAGGCAGTGCTCCAAGAACTAGCTGTACAACGATGAACAAAACAGGCAAAATACAGTCACCATTCTAGTGGGAAATACAAATGATAAGCAAAACAATATATAATATGAAACTAAAGAAACCATAAATGGCATTTTGAAGAAAAATAAAGGGTGCTAGGAACTGCCATGCAAGTATTTTCCTCAACAGAGTGCACACACCACCAGAATGGCAGTGACCAGCCACACAGGCTACCATAGCCACCGCCCTGCTCTGAGGCCCATTCTGAGCTGCAGAGTCTGGCTGCCTAAGCCAGCCTCCTTCTGCCAGCCTCATGACACCCCATCCTCCCTCAGAACCCTCTTACTTCCATTTTCCTCCCCCTTCCCCACCTCAACCTTTGGGGAGATTCTTGAAAACTGTGCGTCATCTTTCATGACTCAGATCAAATCTCATTCTTCTGTGTGAAGTCTCCCCTGACTCACCCACTCTCACTTCCTCCTCTGCACTTAAAATTGTATGTACTACATTCGATTTGTTGGTTCACATCTCTTTCCTCTACTAGACCGTAAGCTTACTCATCTTGTTACATCTAGTACCCTAAATAATCCCCGTCTCTAAATAAGCCCTGTCTCTAAGCAGGTACTCAGTAAAAGTTGGAGAATGACAGGCTTAACATTGCAGTGTATGGCACAATAAAGAAAATAGCATAATTAGCAGAACAGGCTGACAAGGTAGATAGGAGTTCAATCATCAAAATCCTTATACGCTAGGCCAAGGAGTTAATGTTTGCATCCTAAAGGGAACAAACTACATGGACAGAAGAAAGGTTTAGATGTATGTATATCTAGGCCCTATTTCATATCCACCAGTCATATGTACAAACTTGAGAAGATTATTTAACCACCAGGAGCCTTAAATTTCTTCATCTGTTAACAGGGATAATAGAACCTCCCTCACAGATCTGGTATCAGAATTAAAGACAATGTTTATAATGTATATAGCAAAGTGACTCACACACACATACAAACAATAAATGGCACCTATCATTATTATAAATGATATAAGGACAGGAAGGACATTAACAAAATCTGTGTTCTAAACACATCACTCTGTGAAGGTATGAAAGACACATTGTCAGAGAGAAGAAACTAGTAGTTGGAAAGACCCAGAAGGCTATTTTTAAATTCTTCCAAGGAAAACAGTTAAATATCTCAATTAAAGAGGGAACAATTAGGATGGGAACCAGAGGAAAAATATGAAAGATACACAGAAAAATAATTGGTAAGACTTCATAACTAATCAGATATGGGAGACTATTATATAATGATGAAGACTAGTTAGAAAAATCGATAGGTTAAAGATAAGCTATGTCAAATAAATGACAGCTTCTGTAATTAAAAAAAAAGAAAGAAAGAAAAAGATACTTCTAAGAGCATCACAGTAAAACCAGTAATGTGAGCAAGGTGAATGGTATGAGCCTGGAGTAAGGTGTGCAGATCTAACTAGAGATCAAAACATGAAAAGAGATATTAGAAAGCACGGGTTTATACCTTTTTGAGTTTAAAGAAGCAAAAAGACATACTAGTGAAATAGAAGTGTTCACTGAAGACATTTCCACTAATAAAAAACTGGGTAGAACTAATCAGTTTTGAAGTTCCAACTGATAAGTTCATGTCAAATGCTATTCGTTTGATTAAGTCTTGATGTCTCCAACTTGACTCCTCAAGCAAAAAATCTGGCCTAAATTTTTTTTAAATCCATGATATTTCTCTCTTTTTCTTTTGGTTCATATTCAAGACTACATTTTTTAGGCTTGGGTTTCATGTGGCTTGGGAAAAAAATAATAAATATTAATAAAAAAGGAAAAAACTTAAATGAGTGAATTTCTCTTTGTTTGAATTCTATTAGTTCAAGTGATTGCCCACATTAGAAGTGAAAAAAAATATGTTAAGGAATTAAAGTTTTTGAAGAAAAAAAGATCAGATAGAATTTTTGAGGAAATATGTAAAGGAGTACAAACATATTTCATGATCATTGGTCAAAAACTGGGAATCCACTCAACGACTTAAACTTATCTGTGCCCTAATAAAGTGAAAAAAACCTATGGAGTAAAGGATTGAAACTTAAATAATAATTTATGCCTAACAATTTAATTCCCTTGCTACCTACTTCAGGATTAACAGCTAGTGATTTTTCATTTGAAAATTTCAAAGAACAGGAATAATGATGTTAATAAATCAGTAAACAGCCTTATAGCTTATTAATAAACTATAGAAAATATATGTAATCTTGTATGACCTTGGACAAGTTATTTGTCCTCTCTGTGCCTCAGTTTCTTCATATGACTGTTGACCTTTAAAACTCCTTCCAACTCTAATATTCTATGAACCTGTCAAATCATAAATTATATACTATACACACTATTAAATGTTGAGTTCAGAGAAGCATTAATCTGGACTGAAAACCATGCTGTAACAGAAAGAGAGAGGTCATAGAGTAACAAAAACCATAGCCAAAGACTGAATATATGTCAAGACTATGCAAAGTACTCTACAGTCATTATCTGACTTTTTGAAATAACAGACTTTATTTTTAAAACAGTTTTAGATTTAGAGAAAGATGAGAAAAAAGTACAGTGAGTTCCATATATTTGCTCACTCCCTGACTTAATTTTCACATACAGACACATACTATGAAGTTACTGTTATTATGTCTATTCAGCTGATGAAGCTGCCACAGCAGGCAGACATGGTTAAGGCTGGATTTGTTTTCAAGTGCAATCCCCACCATTAGGCTGCACAGTCTTCCACAAACACCTGGTTTTAAATTACTGCTCTGCAACTTACTGCAAAACACATGATATAACCTCTCTGATCATCATATTCAGAAAATGTGAGGAAATTAAATAATGTGTATAAAGTATACTCATTAGTTAGTTCCTTTCTTTCTCTGAAGTAAACTGAGTCTCAGGAAGGAGATAATATTTAATCTGTGCTTTCAATTATCAAAAAAAAAAAAAGCATATACCATTTTGATACAGAAAAGTTGTTCACAAAGACACAGAAAATTTTTCATTTTTCCTTTATATATCAGGGATAGTGAAGGGTTTTGAAAGAATGATTGACAAAAAAGAAATAATACAGAACTAAGAGGAGAAAGGACCACATTTCAATAAATCAATATCTGCATTTAAATAAACTAAAGAGAAGGAAAACCTCTTCATAATAGATAAGATAAGAGCTCCATAGAACAAAGCTCTTTAAAGAATACAGGAAAAGATTGGTCTGGGACTTCTTTACAAAAAAAAACACAAAACAAAACCATAAAACCTCTATTCCCAAGCAAAAGTATACTAAAAGTTACATAATAAACAATTCGGCAAACACATACTAAGTAATTACAAAATACAAAGCTCTCTGATAGTTGCTGAGGTAGACTAAATGAATGTTAGTTTATATGAATGTTACTTTATATGATAAAAAAAACTTTTCAAATGTGATTAAAGATAGTGAGATAGGAGATTATTCTGGATTATTCAGTGGGCCCAGTGTAATCACGATAGTCCTCATAAGAAGACTACAAGGCATGTCAGAGATGGTACCAGAATGATGGAAGCAGAAACCAGGGGGATGCAGTTTAAAGATGAATTAAGAGGCCACAAGCCAAGGAACAGAGAAACGGATACTCACTTCAGAGCCTCTAGGAAGATCACCATCTGCGGACACCTTGACTTTAGCCCAGGAAAACTAATCTCAGACTTTTCAAACATCCAGAATTATAAGAAAATTAATTTTGTTGTGTTAAATCACTAAATTTGTGGTAATTTATTACAGCAGCAATAGAAAACTGTTATAGTTGCAAAACAAGAAACCACTATACATTAAGACTCTATTATGTACTAGGCACTGTAATAGGTACTTTCTCAAGACCTGGTTTTTGCTTACTAAGAAACTACCATCTAACTGAAGCAACAAAAAGGTGTTCAGCTCATTATGTGATAAAAAGCTATAACTGAATAAAGGTCTTACAGAAACAGAAATTTAGCCCTAAAGGATAGGAACAAGGCTTTAAGTTTATGGCTTGCTTTTATAGATCTCCTCATCACTTGGGAAATATTTCTAAGACACAAAACATCTTCCACTCTCTGTTGACATGAGAATTTTATAAGCCTCAAGCAATCTCAAAATTGAGAGTGAAAATCAGGAACTCATTTGGTTGAACCTTTTTGGTAGGAGATGGTTTCTAACTTTCAGATTGTTACAAAAATCTTTCTAAGTCATAGTGCCTGGGGGAAAAAACGTCTGCATATAATTGGTCTTAGATCAAAACTCATAAAAAAAAGTATTGTCAGATCAAGTGGTTTAAATTTAGGAAACAAACAATATGATACAGGTGAATAGTGATGCTCTTGATACAGTATAAAAGGTATTTATTTGCTGAAGAACATCTGGAAAAACAGAAAACTTGCAGGCACTGTGGGAAACAGCAAACTGAAAATACAAGCTAACAATAGCGGAGATGTGTGGAGAGTCCCAGACCAGTTCACTGTGTCTGAAACCTCTTCAGTGGGAGAAACAACAGTAATGACTCAAAGTTCTAAATTAGCAAGAAGTCTAGAGAGGAGGAGGACTTCCCTGGTGGTTCAGATGGGAAAGAATCTGCCTGCAATGCAAGAGACCTGGGTTCAATTCCTGGGTTGGGAAGATCCCCTGAAGAAGGAAATGGCACCCCACTCCACTATTCTTGCCTGAAGAATCCCACGGACAGAGGAGCCTGGTGGGCTGCAGTCCAGGGGGTTGCAAAGAGTCAGACATGACTGAGCAACTAACACTAGAGAGAAGGATCTTTCAGGCACAAGAAATCAGTGACCATAGATACTCTGCTTCCTCCTAACCCTGAACAATTATACTGAAGTCCTTTTGAATGAGCCAGGCCTAAAACTGACAACTTCTTGGCTGTAATTCAGTCTCATACATCTGATACTGTACAAAAGTTTTCTGCTTTAATGGCGGTGCTCCTGCAATTAGATATCATATCAGGGAGCAGATGTGCTTCCCAAGGATTAAGTCCATTCTGCAAATATATTTTTAAACACAAAAATAATAGCTCATGTAAATACATAAGCTTAATAGCAGATTTTCACACAACCTACTTGTAATCACTTATTCACTGTTTATCTACCACCCAGAACATATGCGTTTCATGAGGGTGGGGACCTCGTCCATCTGACTCCCCACTGAGTTTTCATAACCACACACAATGTCTGGCACACTGTATGGTTCCAAGCCATGCTTGTGCTCAGTCATGTCTGACTTTTTTGTGACCCTTTGGACTGTAACCCACCAGGCTCCTCTTTTCCATGGGATTTTTTAGGCAAGAATACTGGAGTGGGTTGCCATGCCTTCCTCCAGGGGATCTTCCCATCCTAGGGATCAAACCCACATCTCCTCTGTCTCCTGAATTGCAGTCAGATTCTTTACCACTGAGCCATCTGGGAAGCCCAGTATGCTTCTAGTGGAGTGTAAACTAGTACAACCGTCTTGTAAAACTGTTTGGAAACCACTTGTAAAGTTAAAGATACACCTACCCACTAACTAGAAAGTCTTAAGGGCTTCCATTACTTTGACAACAAAAGTCCATCTAGTCAAAGGTATGTTTTTTTCTGTAGTCATGTATGGATGTGACAGCTGGACTATAAAGAAAGCTGAGCACTGAAGAATTGATGCTTTTGAACTGTGGTGTTGGAGAAGACTCTTGAGAGCCCCTTGGACTGCAAGGAGATCCAACCAGTCCATCCTAAAGGAAATCAGTCCTGAATATTCATTGGAAGGACTGATGCTGAAGCTGAAACTCCAATATTTTGGCCACCAGATGCAAAGAACTGACTCACTGGAATAGACCCTGATGCTGAGAAATATTGAAGGCAGGAGGAGACAGGGATGACAGAGGATGAGATGGTTGGATGGCATCACCGACTCAATGGACGTGAGTTTCAGTAAACTCCGGGAGTTGGTGATGGACAGGGAGTCCATGGGGTTCATGGGGTCGCAAAGAGTCAAACACGACTGAGCAACTGAACTGAACTGAACTGAAGGGCTTCCAGAAACGTGGGGCTTTCTTCGCTAAAATGAAGGTGATAGTTTCAAGCACACCAGGGTGGCTGGATACCCTGCTTATTAGTGAGCAATTCTCTTCCTTGAAGTATACTCAAGATAACGAAAGCATACATCCACAAAAAATTAACAATAATTGCACAGTGTATTTATAATAGCAAAAAAACTGGAAATGATCCAAATTTCCATCAACAGGAAAATGGATAAGCAATTCGTGGTATAGTCACATAATGAAACCCTATTATAAAATAAAAAGGAATAAAAATTGATATATGCACCATGTTAATCTTAAAAAATGATATACTGAGTTAAAGAAGCTAAATGAGTACACCTCTTTCAATCATCTGACTTGTGTTCAAAATCTTCCAGAAGTTTCCAGGTTTTTTCCAGTTAAAAACAGTGCTCTTTCAATGGTCTGTAAGACCTTATGATATCTCACTCAACTACCTATCTGATCTCATTTCCTCCCACACACTCCTCCATTCTCCAACCACAGTGGCCTTCCCTGTTGCCCAGTCAAGATAATCACATTCCTGCCATTTGTATTCGTTTTTTCCTATGTATGGTGACAAGAAAGAGGTCCAAAATAAAAATTTTAAATGAAAGTTCAAAATATAAATGTAATAATACTTATTGATTCTAATTTAGGCCTTTTTTCACTAGAAAGTAAATCACTTTTTAAATGAGCAAATTAAAGCTGACAGGAGACAACCAAGAAATATATACATACATATATATATATATATATATATATATATATAACCTATTGTTTATTCTGTGGTTTTCCTAATTGACATTGTTAAATCAAAAAAAAAAAAAAGCCAAGATTCTTAAATAAGGGCTTCACCAAAGATATACAAATGAACAGTAAACATATGAAAAGGTGCTAAACTTCATTTATCATTCAGTACAGTTCAGTTCAGTCGCCTCCGATTCTTTGCAACCCCATGAATCACAGCACGCCAGGCCTCCCTGTCCATCACCAACTCCTGGCGTTCACTCAAACTCATGTCCATCGAGTTGGTGATGCCATCTTAGGGACATGCAAAACAAAATGCAGTGAGATATAATCAGACCACACAAGGGTGTCTCAAATTTTCAAGATTGGCAATGCTGTCAAAGATGTGAAACAAAGGGAATTTCCATACATTGCTGAGAGTACTGCAAATTGGTATATTTTGTCATATAATCCAACACTTGAATTTATGCATAACTTATGAACCAGCAATTCTACTCCTAAAATCCCCATGAGTAATGCTGCAGCAGTAAATAATCCCCCAAATCCCAGCACTTTCATGGGGATGTAACCTGTGCAGTCGCATAGGATTTTGAACCTAAATGGCTCCCTGTTTAGCATAACACACTGCTATAGCTATCTTGAAACTTTAATAAATGTTAATCAGTAGATTCCACATTTTCATTCTGCCCTGGTCCCTACAAATTATGCAGCTGGTCCTTTTTCCAGAGAAGGCAATGGCACCCCACTTTAGTACTCTTGCCTGGAAAATCCCATGGACAGAGGAGCCTGGTAGGCTGCAGTCCATGGGGTCACTAGGAGTCGGACACGACTGAGTGACTTCACTTTCACTTTTCACTTTCCTGCATTGGAGAAGGAAATGGCAACCCACTCCAGTGTTCTTGCCTGGAGAATCCCAGGGACGAGGGAGCCTGTTGGGCTGCCGTCTATGGGGTTGCACAGAGTTGGACACGACTGAAGCGACTTAGCAGCAGCAGCAGGTCCTTTTTCAAAGCACATAAATAACAAATGTGTGTGCATGTGTCCACTAAGGGATATGTACAAGTATATTGTTAGCAACAAAACTAGAAACAATTCACATATTTTTTTTTTACAAGAAACTGAATAATTTGTGGGATATTCGTACCACAAAATACTATGCAGTAATGAAACTATGTACAACAGAGGATGAGATGGCTGGATGGCATCACTGACTCGATGGACGTGAGTCTGAGTGAACTCCAGGAGTTGGTCATGGACAGGGAGGCCTGGTGTGCTGCGATTCATGGGGTCGCAAAGAGTCAGACACAACTGAGCGACTGAACTGAACTGATAGCTATTAATATATAGATATAGATATAGATACACCTACACAAAGAATCACTCCCACCTCCACTCCCTGACACTTTATAAATATATATTATTAGCAAAAAATAAACCTGTGGTATTTGAAACTATGGAGGTCTGAGAAATTATTTATTGCTGAAACAGTACCCAGCCTAACATGACTAATGTACAAAGTCCATTACCATTATACTGACCATTACCATTATTAATCTACTTAAATCCACCCTGAAAATATCTACAGTTTTATCTTATTCACCTGCCACAAGTATAGAGTCCCACTGCATCTGGTATTAAAAGGGAAATGTTATTTTTCTAGAATGATTTTTATTTTAAAAAGTTCTCCTCAATTATAGCATTCTTTTTTTTTTTTTTAATTATAGCATTCTTGATTCTGGTAAATAAGTCTACTCATGCTCTTCATACCCCTTACAACACTAATGACTATGATCAATGCCCACAAGTTATCTTTCCATTTCTCTATTAAAATACCTTCACACATAAAACCCTCCATCCCTTGGATTATTTTGCCAACTTCCCTTTTCTCAAAGATTTTAGGTCTAGCCTCTCCAGGGGCATGTATACAGTTATGCCTTTTATACAAAATACAAAAGCTCCCAGACAGGGAGATAAGGACTTTGGACTTTGTCTACTACTCAAGTAATGCAAGGATCTCCCTGGACTGCAAGGATATCAACCAGTCAATCTTAAAGGAAATCAACCCTGAATATTCATTGGAAGGACTGATGCTGAAGCTCCAATACTTTGGCCACCTGATACAAAGAGCCAACTCAATGGAAAAGACCCTGATATTGGGAAAGACTGAAGGCAAAAGGAGAAGAGGGTGGCAGAGGATAAGACAGTTTAACAGCATCACCGACTCAATGGACATGGGTTTGAACAAACTCCAGAAGACAGAGGACAGGGAAGCCTGGCGTGCTGCAGTCCATAGGTTTGCAAAGAGCTGCATATGACTTAGTGACTAAACAAGTAATGCATCCTCACAAGACTGTGGCAGGAGGGCTGTGATCCATTTTCTTTACACAAAGTTACCAGCTTCTCTTAAAGTTAAGTACTATTATGGGAAGATTAACCCAGAGAGGGTTTTTCCTAATGCACACATTTCAGCTAGCAGAGATCAAGTTTGTTTCTCTTTAAAAGCATTGTACATGCCAGGTATTAATACACCAAAGTTTGCTTTGGGTCTGCTTCGTTTAAGCTACCATTCTCAAAGCACTTCCATTTTTAGCCTCAATAGTTCATGGCCAAGATTGCTTTCCTGAGTCTACTTACCTGAAGCTATGTGTTAGAGGCAAAGTTAGACTGCTTTGTCCTTCTGTGCATTACACAACTCTTACACACTACCATTTTTAAATCCAATCACTTGGATGTAGTTGTATTACAATTTCCTGAACTTGATCCCTTGTGTGGGAAAGGCTGGGGGACAACTCAGGACTTACTCATCTTCATAGACTTCTTGCCCTCCCCTTACTTCCATCATACATAAAATTTTTAAAATTAGATTTAAAAAAATATGATAAAGTAAAAATAACTCTTTGAATAAGATGTTCTCATATTTTGCTCTTTAAAAGCATTTGTAAAAACTAGTATCATCATTTTAAAATGCTAAGTGTATAAAATCATTTGTTTGTTATAAATATAAGTAATACCAATTATGACCCAAATTTTAAAACAAGAATTATAGAACAGTGATATTCCATTATAATTCCATTATCCTGGATTCCAAAATAAGCAGTATACTCAAGGCCTGCTGTCAGAGAGGCCCTTTCAAGTGTTGCAGCATGCGCATCATCACCAGGCTCTCAGTCCAGGACCACGGGACAAGTGCCAAAAAGAACTGAAAACAATAAAAAGTGCCAACCCTAATTTCTGCAACCCCAGTAAGCCAAGCCAGTATTTAACTCAATTTTTTTAAACTATCTGCTTTGCACAAGCACATCAGAGCGTTCAAAAATGAATCATATCTGAAAAAATTAAGAGTCTCTCACCCAAAAGCTCACAATCCAATAGAGCAAATGAAAATAGACTATATGTTAATTTTTGGATATTCATTAATCTTCACAAAACCAACATGTGCTAGAGAATATTATACATTTTAAATATGAGGAAACTAAGTGCAAAAAGTTTATATGCATATAAGAATTCTTATTCATTCAAAAATATATGTTAAACCCATACTTTGAGTCAAGCACTTCTCTTCTTTTATCTTATTCTCTCTTTACTCTTCTACCCTCTTCCTGTTTCTCTTCCCTTCCTCCCTTTCATCCTTTTCCTTCTTCTTCAGACAATAAAGAAATAATGCCAGACTCAAAAGCAAAAAAAAAAAAAAAAGTAGACTGATTGTTGTTACAGGAGAGGGGCTTTTAAAAAGCAATGAAAACACTTGAGAAGCCTAGAGACATAGGATCTAGTGGGAGGAGAAAACATGGTCTGAGACTGTATGTAACAGGAAGGAAAGAGGAAGTGTAAACCTGTGAAAGCATGGAAGTACAATCAAGTGAGCCTGTGACTGAATCAGGTTTCATGGAGGCAGAGGAGCAGGGTGAGACACACAGAGATAAAATTAGAAAGAAAGACTTATTCTGCACCTTGGATTTGATAAGTCACTATTAAACAATTTTTGAATAAATTACATTAAATCTCACAATAACCTTACTAGAAAGATGCTGATATGGTACCCATTTTATAGATAAATAAACTAAGGAAGAGAAATATTCACAAACTTTCCCAAGGTCACACAGGTAGAATTCTGAAAGACATGGGATAACAAACCCAAAGAATCTGACTGCAGAAGGTGGATATTTAACCACCACTGCTAGAGAGAGCCAATATAAAGAAAAAAGTTATTTTAATATAATTTACATACAATAAAAGATTTTTCCATGTCTCAATCCCCAGCTTTTCTAGGTTCTCACTTACACGGTCCTCTACATTATATAGCATAAAAAAAGAAAAGGAAAAAAAAAAGAAGAAAGTGCTCTTAAATATGAATTAAAATTAGTTTAAAAGTAATTAGTTTAAAAGTAAATTAGTTTACTTTTTTAAAATTAGTTTAAAAGAATTAGTTTAAAAGTAAACTAAGGTTTAGTATATCTTTTCATTATTATAATTCACTCAGAAATTCAAACATCCAGGAAAAAAGACAACAGAAAGTTTGTGGAAGCTAGCAGTTTCTTAGAAGATTTTTCCAAGACAATTTCCCTGATTTTGTAGAAATTCTCATTTAGAAATATTATGTATTCATTTACTTTTATATCCATTTCCTCCACCAATGAACAGAAACAATTCTAGGCTTCAAGTATATGAGTGTCACAGACAAACTAGCCACTGATGCCCATAAGAAATGGTCTACAGATAGCACAGATCATAATTTCCAGTAAAGGAGCATTTAGCACTGTCTTACCTCATTCCCTTTCTGTTTTAACCTGGTCTATTAACACCACTTTTGAAAGAAAAGACTCTCCCAATTTAGAGAGCAAAAAGCTAAGTATTCTTTTTTTTTTTTTTTTTAAACCAATAAGCCTAGTGAAACAGGAGAGAACAGAGTAGGGCAGAATCTTTAAAAGAATGACACAGCCATGCTGCTGCTGCTGCTGCTGCTGCTAAGTCGCTTCAGTCATGTCCGACTCAGTGCGACCCCAGAGATGGCAGCCCACCAGGCTCCCCCGTCCCTGGGATTCTCCAGGCAAGAACACTGGAGTGGGTTGCCATTTCCTTCTCCAATGCATGAAAGTGTAAAGTGAAAGTAAAGTCGCTCAGTCATACCCAACTCTTAGCGACCCCATGGACTGCAGCCTACTAGGCTCCTCTGTCCATGGGATTTTCCAGCCAAGAGTACTGGAGTGGGGTGCCATTGAGTTAACTAGACCCAAGATGGTGGAAGATTTCACTTCCAGTGGACTGTGAGACTCACTATACTCATTGTAATACGGTATGCTAAATGACACACACCCCCAGCACCATGACAGTTCTGAGGCTAATCATAAAAAGGCCAAAAAGTGGGTGGTGGCTACGTTCCTGGAAATCCCCACCCCTTCCCAGAAATAGTTGGAATAATCTTCCCATTCATTAGCCTATGAAATTATCCAGCCATAAACACTAACCACCCTATAAAAACTAACCACCCCATGCTTCAAGGCCTCCTGCCTTCTGAGATGGCCCATACTCTGTGAAGTGTTTCTTGCAAGGCTGTTCTCAACTTTTGAGATGGACCACATTCTGTCTATAGAATGTGTATCTTTCTAAATAAATCCACTTCTTATCTATCATTTTGTCTCTCACTGAGTTCTTTCTTCAATGAGACATAAAAGAACCTGAGCTTGGGTTCAAGACCCAATCTGGGTTTAGTCTGGGTCTGAGTCCCATATGTGGGTTCAAGTCCCATCTGAATTGTACGGTTTCACGATTAAAGAGGACCCTTAATAGATATCTAACCCCAGTTATTAATTTCTCTCAGAAAGGATTACAAATAAATTATCCTGAAACTAAAGTCACAATTTTGATGCCCATACCTTTCCCCCAACTTTATCTTATGCTAAAAGTCCCACAAAACAAACAAACAAAAACAAAACAGGGGACTTTGTCGGTGGTCCAGTGGTTAAGAATCTGCTTTGCAGTGCAAAGATTATCAGTTCAATCCGTGGTCTGGAAAGAGCCCACATGTTGTTGTTGTTCAGTCTCTAAGTCGTGTCTGACTTTTTGTGACCCCATGGACTGCAGCATGCCAGGTTCCCTGTTCTTCACTATTTCCTGGAGTTTGCTCAAATTCATGTCCTTTGAGTCAGGGTGATGCCATACAACCATCTCATTCTCTGTCGCCCCCTTCTCCTCCTGCCCTCAGTCTTTCCCAGGATCAGGGAAGATCCCACATACCATGGAATTAAGCCCGAGCACCACACTACTGAGTCAGCACTCTATAGCCCACATGCTGCAACTACTACAGTCTGCACGCTTAGCACCTGTTCCACAACACAAGAAACCATCACAACGAGAAGCCTGCACACCACAATGAAGAGTAGCCCCCACTCGCCCCAAATAGAGAAAGCACCATGAGCAGCAACAAGGACCCACCACAGTCAAAATAAAGAAATAAAAATAAAAAAATAAATGCATCTTGTTATTTAGAATATACTTTTTTTACAACCAGGTTATCTTGAAATATATGAAAAGAAATTATGTAGCTCAAAGTCAGAAATGCCAAGCTAGGTCTACTGTGATTTTAGTTTTAATTGGCTAGTGTGTGCTTTTGGTTCCACCTGCTTTTGAGTAGAGGACAGAAAGAGGGTGTGACTCATGGCGAGAAATGGTTAAGGGGAAGAGATCATAGACAGCTTTGTAGGCTATGCTAAGGAATTTGGAGTTTTTTGTCTGCTTTGCAGTGTGGTGCTGTGGAGTGTTTACCTAACTTTTGTGACCATAGGAAGAGAATCATTTCAGATGTCAATGAAAAATTAATCAGCTGATCTAAAAAAGAAAGGGAAAATTATATTCAAGTCAAATGTGAGGATTATAACCTGGGAAAAGCAACTCACAAAGCTCCAAGAACAGTTTCACTCATTAGAAGTCAAGGCACAGTTATATAAGGATTTTGAGAAAGAAGGTTGTATATTAAATGATATATTATTGATAGGTCACACAATCCAGATCTAAGCATAATTAAACAGTGATGATGGCTCCAATCCTCTGTGAATACAGCATAGTAAAAACCACCTATTATACACTTTAAAAGGGTGAATCTTATATATGTGAATTATATCCCAATAAGCTGTTAATCAAAACATAACCATTAAAAAGAGTTTGATATTCCTGTAGCATAGGGGTTTTAAGAAAGAAGGCAAGAAAGACAAGTTGGGGTTATATTAAAGAAAGCATAAATTGCTCAAATGTGCCATCTTAAGGAGTTCTGACCTCGTCTTACGAAAGGTAGAAAGCTAACAAATAATCGTATCAGATTCAGAAACTATGATTGAGACCACCACTAATCTGAATGGAAAGGATATAACTGTAACCAGGAAGGGTTAATTTTGACTCCATGCTGAATCTGTTTCTGGGACTTTAACCCTTGTTTTTGCCATTTCTGTTATTATAATCATACATAATGGCCTGCCTCAGAGAACCCCGCCCCTTCTGCCTTACCCTTAAACTAAAGTGTTTTAGTTTAGCTCACAGGGAGATAATCTGACCCTGCCCACCTGTGAATGACTGTAAGGAAATGAAACTAACACATCCCCCTATCTGAGGCTTGCCATTTTAGGAGATGCTTGCAAGAATTAAATGATCCCTTTACTGTATTCCTTCACTTCCTTCCATCTCTGATCCATTAAAGAACCGGGCATACAAGCCCTGACAAGATGGTTATTTTTAAGACAGTAGTTTGCCATCTTCTCCGTCAGCTGGCTTTCCAAATAAAGTTGTATTCCTTGCCTCAACACCTTGTCCCTCGGATTTATTGGCCTCTCATCCCAAGGACGGGGGAGCCTGATGGGCTGCCACCTATGGGGTCGCAGAGAGTCAGACATGACTGAAGTGACTTAGCAGTAGCATGCAGTGAGCAGAGTGAGCTTGGTAACATAATATCTATATACTTATAGCCTTAAATTACAGTGGATTACTTTTATTTACATACTGGATTATTTCCCTCATTTTTAATGACTTCACAGAACTTAGAACTAAAAAGGATATTAGAAATAATTTAGGCTAATTTCTGAAACTGAGCAGGAACCTGTGGGGCCCTCCTGGGTACAAAAGCCTTTCCATGTCTCCCACTTCTTGTTTGTAGGAAAAAGGCTTCAGCCTCTGAGACTTCCATGAGTCACAAAGAGCAGATTCAAACAGTTTCTAATCAGAGAAGTAAGGAAATGCAGAAACAAAGGAGAAGCAATCAAGAAACAATAGTGCAGCAATTAAAACAGGGTACTGGTTCCACCCCAAGGAATACACATAATGTCTGTCAGATCTTCTGCAGGAACAAAGGCTCCCACCCAGGTGGAGGACAATAACTTCACACTGAACACAGGATTCCTGGAACACTGCCCCGTTAACACCACCAACCAATCAGGAAAAAAGTCACATACCCTGCAGCCCTCACCTCAAATTTTGCCTATAAAAACACTTCTCTGAAAACCATCAAAAGTTCAGGTATTTTGAGCATGAGCCACCTGTTCTCCTTGCTTGGACCTGCAATTAGCTTTTCTCTGCTCAAAAATCTGAGGTTTGTTTGACCTCACTGTGCATCAGCACATGAAACTGCATTCAACATTTCTTCATTTAACAGGTAAGGAAACTGGGCCTAAAAAAGTAACGTATTTCTCCATTGTCATACAGCTAATGGGTATCATTGTTTATAAATATCTAGTTAATATTCAATAAATATCTATTATTATAAGATACACTAATGGGCTTTGTGAAAACTGGGTCAGTAAATGACTTATAAAATGTCCCTCAGATCCCTTGAGATGGTTTATAAAACTTCTACTGATTTGACATTTGTGATGGAACAATTAGTAGATTAAGTGTAAAAAATACTCAGTTTTGAATCCACAGAAATTACTTCAAAGGATTAAAATTTTATCCACCACCTTCTAATCACAAAAAACTGATCATTTCGGCTAAATTCTGCATTATGAATTCAGTGCCCTTTTACTTCTATCCTTCCCATTCTTTTGTAATTACTCCATATCTCCTAATACTAGGCTCCTTATTGAATTGCTAATAAAATCTAGAAAATGCCCAAAGAATTCAATTCAGATGTAAATGGAATTATTTGGGTTGCTCTCTGTCTCTGCTTTTAAAAAATCATAATATGAAACAGTGTGCTGTTACTAAAAGTCCCACAGACTTCTCAGCTTGATAACTGAAGTAATTTAGAAAACTAAGAAAAAAATCTGTGACTGCTTTACAGCTAATTTATTTACAACAACTTCAGGATTGTGAAAACTCACCCACACATGTATACCTACAGAGAAAGAAAAATAAATTCTTTCTGAAACAGCAGCTACTTTTTAGTCCTGCTGGTGCTTTCTTCTCATTTCTTTTTCCTTACTTGCTCCTCATTTTAGGTTAACTTCAATAAGATGTCAGTTATAAATCTAAATTTACTTCTGAGTTCAACCTAACTAAGAATTACAGCAAAAGAAAAGTGGTACCTCCTCCATTATTAAGCCATCTTCTGGAGATGCATTATGTTGAAGAACCGCCCGCCCCCCTCCCCCCCACCCCCGGTTGAAGAACAGACCTACACAAAATTGGGTGTTCAAATTAAATTGTAAAAAATTTGGGATAAGACCTATGCATTTGACTAGTCAATGAACTATGCAAGATGCTTTGAAGTTACAACAGAACAAAATGAGGGAGTTTAGTTTTTATGGAAAGGAAATTCATGAGTGAGGCTTCATCTTTTGAAGTAAATGTTCCTATCTTCAATAACAGCTTTTTTTTCTTTTGTAACTCTGCATAATATATGACAACATGGAGACTGGAAAAAATGCTGACCTGTCAGATCTGGGTTTTAGAGTAGGACTTAAAGTTCTCAAAGGTCTCTTAGATCTTATATGCTATAATCCTATGATTCTTTACTCTTCCTTTTTGTGTCATAGCACAACCATTTGATATGACATTCTGCAGCCTAAAATGTCAAAGTAAATAATTTCAACATTGAATTAATGTTTCAAAAAGTCAGTTCCAGCCCAAAGGCATCTAAAAAGAAATGAAAATAGTCAAATATATCAGTCAGATAGATAAAAGATATATATGTACCTATGCGTTAGTATATATGTGGAGTTAAATGTCTGAAAGAATATCCATCAATATGTTACTATGTCTAAGTGACATTATTGTTAAGCTTAGCTACAGGTGATTTAATCTTCTTTATGTTTTTCTAGGTCTGAATATTTCACAAGAAAAATGTAAATTTTATAAATATGAAAAAAATAGCATTTCTATTCTAAACTACAAAGAAAAAGACTTAAAAAAGGTACAGAGTAAAACTGTCATCTTTGGTGGGCACGTTCACCACCCACCAAGATGGAGCTTGTCCATGAGATAGAGATGGTCAATGAGGAAGTTAATTTTGAGACTGTCTCTTGGGAACTTGATAGTTTGGAGGTACTGGATAGGTTGGAGGTAGAGAGCAGAAACAACTGTATCCATTTTGACCTTCTAGGCTCTGTTGGGTTGTCTGGCATGCTACTAAATGCAGTAACACCAGAAGTCCCCGAGAGTCATGGATAGGGATTAAATGGATCAGCTAGATGACCCACAGAGGTGGAATTGGATCAAAGCTGAAACACCAGTGTGAAATTTTCCCTACCAAGAATAGCAACTGGCTGGTTTGGGTAAGGTAAATCCCTCCCTGCTATTCTGCATCATAAGAGGCCCACTCTGGATAACACCCAAGTTCAAAGTTGGTTCCTCTTTACTGTAAACACTGAAAATGCTTTCCCTTGAATCCTGCTGCTTGTCATATTCAAGGCCATATCCTCTGACTTGATGGGCATTAGAGTACTGAAAGTCAAATGTCTAAATAGAAGGATAAGTAAAATCACCTGTATGCTACAAAAAACTTCAGAAACAATGGTCTTACAGTCATGAGAGAAAATATAAACAAAATTGCTACAAGCATATCTCTTAAATCCTCACTAGCCTCTTGTTAGTTTCGAGATGAGATCCTAAGTGCATTATCAGTATGTCTGGAGGAGGTGAAGTATAACTGATATATAGAAAGACTAGAGATCTCTTCAAGAAAATTAGAGATACCAAGGGAACATTTCATGCAAAGATGGGCACAATAAAAGACAGAAATGGTATGGAGCTAACAGAAGCAGAAGATATTAAGAATACACAGAAGAATATACACAGAAGAACTATTCAAAAGAATAAACAGAAGAACTATTCAAAAAAGATCTTAGCGACCCAGATAATCACGATGGTGTGATCATTCACCTAGAGCCAGACATCCTGGAATGTAAAAGCAAATGGGCCTTAGGAGGCATCACTATGAACAAAGCTAGTGGAGGTGATAGAATTCCAGTTCAGCTCTTTAAAATCCTAAAAGATGATGCTGTGAAAGTGCTGCACTCAATATGCCAGCAAATTTGGAAAACACAGCAGTGGCCACCGAACTGGAAAAGGTGAGTTTTCATTCCAATCCCAAAGAAGGGCAATGCCAAAGAATGCTCAAACTACCACACAATTGCACTCATCTCACACGCTAGCAAAGTAATGCTCAAAATTCTCCATGCCAGGCTTCAACAATACATGAATTGTGAACTTCCAGATTTCAAGCTGGATTTAGAAAAGGCAGAGGAACCAGAGATCAAATTGCCAACATCCATTGGATCATAGAAAAAGCAAGAGACTTCCAGAAAAACATCTACTTCTGCTTTATTGACTACACCAAAGCCTTTGATTATTGTGGATCACAACAAACTGTGGAAAGTTCTGAAAGAGATGGGAATACCAGAGCACCTGACCTGCCTCTTGAGAAACCTATATGCAGGTCAGGAAGCCACAGTTAGAACTGGACATGGAACAACAGACTGGTTCCAAATAGGAAAAGGAGTCCATCAAGGCTGTATATTGTCACCCTGCTTATTTAACTTAGATGCAGAGTACATCATGTAAAATGTCGGGCTGGAAGAAGCACAAGCTGGAATCAAAATTGCCGGGAGAAATATCAATAACCTCAGATATGCAGATGACACCACCCTTATGGCAGAAAGTGAAGAACTAAAGAGCCTCTTGATGAAAGTGAAAGAGGAAACTGAAAAAGCTGGCTTAAAACTCAACATTCAGAAAACTAAGATCATGGCATCTGGTCCCATCACTTCATGGCAAATAGATGGGGAAACAATGAAAACAGTGACAGACTTAATTTTGGGGGGGGTCCAAAATCACTGCAGACAGTAACTTCAGCCATGAAATTAAAAGATGCTTGCTCCTTAAAAGAAAAGTTATGACCAACCTAGACAGCATATTAGAAAGCAGAGACATTACTTTGCCAACAAAGTTCCATCTAGTCAAAGCTATGGTTTTTCCAGTGGTCATGTATGGATGTGAGAGCTGGAGTATAAAGAAAACGGAGCACCGAAGAATTGATGCTTTTGAACTGTGGTGTTGGGGAAGACTCTTTAGAGTCCCTTGGATTCCAAGGAGATCCAACCAGTCCATCCTAAAGGAAATCAGTCCTGAATATTCATTGGAAGGACTAATGCTGAAGCTGAAACTCCAATTCTTTGGCCACCTGATGCGAAGAACTGACTCATTTGAAAAGACCCTGAAGCTGGGAAAGACTGAAAGTGGGAGGAGAAGGGGATGACAGAGGATGAGATGGTTAGATGGCATCATCGACTCAGTGGACATGAGTTTGAGTAAACTCCAGGAATTGGTGATGGACAGGGAGGCCTGGCGTGCTGCAGTCCATGGGGTCGCAGAGTTGGACACAACTGAATGACTGAACTGAACTGATGTTTTGAATAACTTTCCCAAATAATTCTGAAAAAATCAGTGCTCATTCCTATGGGACATTAGTGATGCAGTAAAATATTAATAAATGTAAATACTAGATATACTGTATATACTAAACAGTATATACCTTAAAGACAAATTTGCTATAGGTATAGAAATATGAGAGAGTAATGAATAAACCATTATGTTACCCAAAAAGATGAATATACAATTATCAGTAAGAGCTAAGAGAAAAATCAAAGTTTAATGTAGTACAAATGTCTCCAAATATAAATTTTTTCATCACAATTAGTGCAGTATTTCTCAGATTTAAGTCTTTTAAATGAAAAATAATTATAATTGACCTCCAATGTTTATTTAAATATTCACATTTAATTCAATCTAAGTACAAACAAAATTAGACAAAATGTTAGGCATATGGTTTCTTCATAAATAAATTACACAAATCTATGAATTAAAAATACATATAGCTACAAAACATTACCATGCAAATTAGTAATAGTAATTTTATGACACATGATATTGTTTAACTGAAACTAATGTGTTGATGTTGCACATAACAGTAGGAAAATATAGCAAATTCAGATTTCCATTTAATTTCTAAATTTTTGTTTGTTTGTTTCAATACTACGGTATTCCTATGCAAGACCTGCAGTGTAACAATGTGCCAGATTGAGCAACTGAAGATATTATTCTACCTATAAACATATATGAAATGCTGCATAAAATATAGCTCCCAAATATTAAGGATGTATCAAAGTTAAAAAAAATTTTTTTAAAGGAGGAAATCCCCAACATACAAGAAACAGAGGGAACTCAATCATAGCAATAATTATAGATGGCATGACTTAAGTAGTCAAAGCAAATATCATACCCAGATAAATATAATCCAAAAGCTTGGGGTCACAATTGTAATGCCTACGCAGGGACTGAGGCAAGATCTTGAAATGAAATTTCCTTTACTAAAAAGTGAAAGTTTCCTATTCATGATTTTTTTTTTTTTAAGCCTAAAGCTTCCAGCCCAAGGAAGTGATGAGAATTTTACCACTGCTGAGTGCTGATTAGAAAGGGGAAGTCTCCCATGAGAAATCAAAAGTACAATCCTGCACATTAATGAGAAGCAAAAAAGTCCCAAACCAAGAAATTTTTAAAAACTGACCTTAGATCAGTAGGACTCCTAGAGCACCCAACAAAAGTAAAACTCATCTCTAGAGGTATTTCTACAATAAATGTAATTCTCATGGAAAAAGCAACTGCTGATAAAAGGATATAAGTCATATGAGAACTTGATTCACCATAATGGAGAGTCAACAAATGAGTACAAACAAATGAAGACATAATGAAGAAGACAATTTTTACCCTTCCCCCTCAAAAAAATAAATAAAACTTAAAAAAATAAAACAATCTTAGATTTAAAAAAAAATATTCTTGGATATATTTTAAAAGATAAAAGAAGAAACAGAAACAAACTTTTAAAAGAAGACATCAGAATCTTATGATAAAGAATAAGTGATTTAAAAAAAAACTTCTAGAAATAAAAAATCACCAACATTTTAAAATCTCAATGTATAGATTAATCAGATCAGATGCAGCTGAACAGAAAATTATTATATGGGAGGATGGATTTGAGAAAATTACTCAGAATACAACACAATAAAGAAACAGAAAACACAAACAAAAGGATGAGAGTCATGGAGAATAGAATGAAAAAGGCAATTATATGTCCATTTAAATTGGAGTTCCAAAAGAAAATAAGAAAGCAAATATTGAATAGATGATAGATAAGAATTTGCCATAATCGATGAAAAACAAGATCAGATTGAGGAAGCAAATGAATCCTATGCAAAAATTTTTTAAAGAAATCCTCTTTTTTTTTTTCTGATACATCACTGGGATGCAATACTGAAGATAATTTAAGACCAAAAAAAAAAAATGCTAAGAGCAAACTCACAGAAAAGACACACTGAATGCAACAGAAAACAATTAGATAAAAAGTAACCTAATTATCGGAGAAGGCAATAGCAACCCACTCCAGGACTCTTGCCTGGAAAATCCCATGGATGGAGGGGCCTGGTAGGCTGCAGTACATGGGGTCGCTGGGAGTCGGATACGACTGAGCGACTTCACTTTCACTTTTCACCTTCATGCATTGGAGAAGGAAACGGCAATCCACTCCGGTGTTCTTGCCTGGAGAGTCCCAGGGACGGGGGAGCCTGGTGGGCTGCCGTCTATGGGGTCGCACAGAGTCGGATACAACTGAAGTGACTTAGCAGCAGCAGCAGCAGCAACAGCAACCTAATTATCATTTCATTAATTCACTAATATTTATTGAATGCCAGACACTGTTCTAGGCCCTGGGGATACAGCAATGAACAAAACAATTCTTGCTTTCACGAAGCCTACATCCTGGTGACAGGAAAAGAATAATATCTACAAGTAAAAATATAAAATCAATATAAACCCAGAATCTAAGCTACTTTTTCTGTCAGTCAGTGATTACTATTAAATACTTTTTACCCATATACTTTTCATGTGTCAGATACTCTTCTAAGTGTTGGGATATATCAAATAACACATTAAAACCCCGGCCTTCATGCAGAGGAGAAATTTTTAAAAAGTAATATCTCAGAGGATAAGTAATAACATAAAAAGATGTAAAATGCATAATATATTACTATAATAAATGCTATTTTTTAAATTAAGACAAGTGAGGTAGGAAGTGGGAGACAGAGCTAAGGTTAGAGAAGGCTGCAAATTCAAACAGGTTAAAATTAAGCCTTAGGTGACTTTTTAGTAAGGACTCAGATTTCTAGCTAAACCAACATTCTATAATAAAATTAAAACATTTTCAGATTAAAAAATTGACATTGATAAGCTGTAAGATACTAAATGACGTGTGAAGGAAACAACATACAAAAAAGAAGTGGAATATAAAAGGCAGTATTAAGGAAAAATATTCCTTTCATGTGCACATTAAGCAGTCACAAAAATTATCCACATAAAAGATTATAATCATTTCTCTCAACAAACAGGAAACAACAAAAGTTAGTGTGCAGAACAAATATAAAGCAATAAAATTGAAGATCAAAGAGAAAAAGAAATTCAACTTTAAAATTACCTTAAAATTTTACCTTAAATTATATTATATAGAAATTATACAGTTCATTATTTAAATTTCTACTTCATTATAGATATATCAAATATCTACCAATTAACATGACATATGAATGAATATATGTGGGTTACAGATAAAGTGAATTTAACAGGGAAACTTATAGTTGCAACAAACATATTAGAGACGGAAAAACTCAGAAAACTATTAGCCAAGATTTCAACTCTAAGAATGTGAATCAAATTTGATAAAATAGAAAAAGCAAAGACGAATAGAGAGCAGATTAACAAAAGCAAAAATATATGTCTTTGAAAAGAATAATAACGTTGTCAAACTTCTGATCATATTGATCACAAAAAAAGATGAGAGAAAACAAAAATAAACAGTACTAGAAATAACAAATAGACTTCCTTATAAGTAGAGATTTAAGATCATAAGAGAACAGTATGAACTGCTTTAAGCCAATAAATTTGAAAACATGGACAAGGGGGACAATTTCCTGGAAAAACAGAATTTACCTTAACTAAAGAGAAAAGTACAACTTAAACAGACCTATAACCATTTTAGGATACTGAAGAAGTCACAAAACCAACCTACAAAGACACCATAGTAAATGGTTTCACAAACAAGTTTTATCACACCTTCAGGGAACTAAAAATTTCCTCTTTCTGTACAACATGCCCTAGAGAACAGAAAATAAAGCTTCCCTAATTCTTTATGAAGCCAATGAAAACTTGGCACAAAAACCAGACAAGAACAGTATGAGAAAATAAAATTATAGTCTAACTTCACACATAGACACCAAAATTCTAAATAAGACATTAGGAAGCCAACTCCAAGACTGTATGTTTAAAACATCAGAGAATTCTTAAATTCTTAAGTATACCTTTTATACAGATCTATATCATTAGTAACTTCAAGTTGTTCTATATTAGATATTTATATTAACCTAACTAAAACATCCAGCAAGCAACTCTTGAAACTAATGATAATGAGTTGTCACATAATAATTTTGTAACAATTTGTTGTTCACTTAAAGGTAAGATTTGCACTGAGATGTTATTGAAATAGGAATTATGTGTATATCTAATGCAATATTCTGAAAATCAAATAAAAAGTCTCTTTACTGTGTATTTATTATTACATTTATACAGAATTTCATGATGTAAAAGCCAAGAAGATTTACTCCAGTTAAAATTTAGATGGAAAACCTAGCTTCTCATGGCTTAGCATTCTCCCTATCACTCACCCACTGACTCCAGGATTCTAAAAAATTCAATTTTTGAAAACCACTGTAATGGGTCAAAATTACTTTTAAACAAGATTATATTATGGTTTCTTCATAATTTATAACTTCCCAGGCATCTCATAATAGCATATTATATCAGTCTGAAATTGTTGTTCTTTACAAGTCAAATTGGTTTTTATTTTCCATGAAATCTTCTTAGTGTTTGCAAATTTAATTTTATAAACATGTCATCAGGCCTTTTGATCTTAAAGCACTTCTTCACACTAACAGTTTTACGTTACCTTTTGTATAATTAATGTTCTAACTAAGAATTGTTTCTCTAAAATTAAAAAGCCTAAGGTAATCTAGAGCACAGATGTGGTAGCAGATGTGATGACCTGGACAGCTGATGAGACTTAACAACTTAAATATTATAAGCCCACCCATGTGCGCTAAGTAATCAGAATGACGGCAAAATAACAGAAAAAGCCTCACAATATCACAGTACAGCCTTCATATTTTTCTATAAATGAGTTAACTTCGGGCAAAGCTTCCCTACAAAGTGCATTCTGTCTTACAGTTATCTCAGTAGAGATATTTTAAAACTACATTTTATTAGATTATTAAATTCACTGAAAAGCAAAAACTAAACAGCAAATTGTATATAACAGAAGCTCAAAACTTGGCATAACTATTTTAAGTAGGTAAATATATAAAATGTTTTTTAAACACTGAAGCTACTAGATGTAAAGAAAACCAACTCCACCAAAAATCAAGGTTTCTCAAATCTCAAAATCTTAAACCTTTTCCAAAAAAACCTCCAGTGTGGTAATGGGAAGAAGTTTTTTTTATCAGCCTCAACAATATCAAAAGTAAAATGAAACAGAACACATTTAAGAAGGAAAAAAAAAAAAAGAATAAAATTATAGCCAGGGTACTATGAGTTGCCATACTACAATGGCAAACCTAGACAGTGTTCTGAAAAACAGAGACATTACTCTGCCGATAAGGGTCTGTATAGTCAAGGCTGTGGTCTTCGCAGTGATCACATATGGTTGTGAGAGCTGGACCATAAATAAGGCAGAACACCAAAGAATTGATGCCTTCGAACTCTGGTAATGGAGAAGACTCCTGAAAGTCCACTGGACAGCAAGGAGATCAAACCAGTCAATCTTAAGGGAAATCAACCCTGAATATTCACTGGAAGCACTGATGCTGAAGCTGAAGTTCCAGTATTTTGGTCATCTGATGCAAACAGACGACTCATTGGAAAAGTCCCTGATGCTGGGAAAGATTGAGGTCAGAAGGAGAAAAGGGCATCAGAGGATGAGATGGCTGGAAGGCATCGCTGATGGAATGAACATGAACTTGGGCAAACTCCAGGAGATGGTGAGGGACAAGGAGGCCTGGAGTGCCACAGTCCATGAGGTCACAAAGAGTTGGACACAACTTGGTGACTGAACAACAACTATGAGTTAGCAGGAATACAGCTGTGAGAGAAGCACTGTATAAGAAATAAGTCGGTCTATTCTCACACAGTGCATGACATCACAAGTTTATGTATTAGAAACTAAATCTAAAAAGTATACAAAGGCGTTACTATCTACCTGAAAGACAATCAAGTCAAGTGAATGTGTGTGTATGTATATATATATATTCACACAATCGTATTGCTCTGAACTTCAAATAAATAATCCTTTGATTAAATATAAATAGGTTTGCTTTGCTCTTAAGTAGAATATTATCTTAATACTGGAATTCTAGAGTCTAAATTCTTATGACTAGGTCAAAAATAACAATCAGTTTTTCTAATTTGTTGACAAAGTTAATTGTTATTTAAATAATCATGTGGTTGTGATGTGTATTTCCTAGACACATCATAATCTGGAAATAGAAAAGCCTTTGAAATCTAAACTGAAAAATTAGTTGTCAAGGTCTAGAAAAGACCAGAGAATATTGTTTCATTCTTCCAAGAAATAAAATAGATGTCTATTTTACAAGGTGTCCAGGCAATTCAATGAGGAAAGAACAGTCTTTTCAACAAATGGAGTTGAGACTATTAGAAATTCATAAGGAAAAAGGAGAGGGGGAGGGAACGTATTAGATCCTTACTTCACATGATACATAAATCTTAACTCAAAATGGATCACAGACCTGGGAATTCCCTGGTGGTCCACTAATTAGGACTTGGCATTCTCAATGCTAGGGGTCCAGGTTTAATTCCTGGTTAATGAACTAAGATCCCACAAGCCATACAGTGCAATCAAAAGCAAAAAAACAAACAAAAACCAAAATGGATCACAGACCTAAAGGTAAAAGCTAAAAATAAAAGTTTAAAATGTCTAAAAGAAAGAAAACATTCAACATTTTAGGTTAGGAAAGAGTGTTTAGATATGATACCAAATACATGAGTCTTTAAAGAAAAACTCAATAAATTACACAATTAAAACCATAAACCACCTTTAATGCACACCGTTGTAAAAAAGAAAGACAAGTTAAAGACCACAGAAAATATTTGCAATTATTTCATCAGGAAAAAACTTGTACCCAAAATGGAAAATAACAACTAAAAATTAGTAATAAGAAGACAGACAATCTAATTTTAAAATAGGCAAAAGGGTTTTAACCTAAGATGGTAACATAGGAGGCTCCTCAGTTCACCTTCTCCAGTGGACACAATGAATCTACAACAACACACAGAATAATTCCCTTTAAAACATTCAAAAGCTAGCTGAGTGCTTACCACATATTGGGAAAATGAGGGGGAAAGTCACATTGATCAGGTCACCAGTATATCCCTGAAAGGAACTTGTGCACATATCTGGCATGTGGCTTTTACAGCTGTGGCCAAAGGACTTACCCTTTGATCACCTGACTCTCTGGTGGATAGTGAGGCTTCAATTTCAGGCTCGAAGAACTTAAAACAAATAAACAAACACTTCTTAAATCAATTATTCTCCCATAGCTTGGTGCATAAAAAGCAAACAGAAATGTTCATTTTCCAGTCTTTTCTAAAAGAGGCCTTAAGCATACCTGAAAAACTGCTGAGGGTCAGATTTGTAATTTAGTATGTATCTAGGGACAGACTCAGAGAAGGCAATGGCAACCCACTCCAGTGTTCTTGCCTGGAAAATCCCATGCATGGAGGAGCCTGGTAGGCTGCCGTCTACGGTCGCACAGAGTCGGACACGACTGAAGCGACTTAGCAGCAGCAGCAGGGACAGACTATGCTTCTCACCTGAGATCTGAGAAGCCAGCAGACAGCACTCTGCCTTCTACCTGTAGCCAGCTTCAAATCACCATTATCACTCTACAAAGAGCTTGTACACATCTGGCATGCTGGCTTTTACACTGCTCCAAGAGATACGCACTTTGATTTCCTGGCTCTGGTGAACAACAGGGACTGCGTTTGTGGGTCCCACAGGACTGTAGAAAACACAAAAGCAATTCTTAATCTACTATCCCCCTGGGCTCTGGACAATGGAGCAAACAGAAACGCCCATTTTCCAGTCTTTCCCTGCAAGAGACCGACTTGTACACATTGAAAACTGCTGTCGGAGGGTTCAGATTCTAATCAGCTTGCAGCTAGAAGCTGAGATCCCCACTTTTTGGACACTGGAAGTTCTCAACATACTCACTTCTACTGAGAAACACTAAGAAAAACAAAAGCAACTTCAGTAATCACAAAGGTTTGAGACTCAACCAAGAGCTAAGAGCCAGGCTGAATGACAAGGTTCATCTTCTACATGAGAACACTCTATAAAAGACTGAGAGAGGTGGATGTTTCTCTAACACAGAGAAACTAATGCAGGAAGGCAAGGAAAATACAGAAACAGAAGGATATGTTCCACACAAAAGAACAAGATAAAAGTCCAGAAACAGACCTTTAAAAAAAAAAGAAGAAGATAAGTGATATACGTGATAAAGAGTCAAAATAATGTTCATAGAGATCTCACCAAACTCCAGGGAACAGTTCATGAACAAAGAATTCCAACAAAGAGATGTAAAATATAAAGAAAGTCCAAACAGAAATCACAGAGCTGAGGAATACAATAACTGTGCTGAAAAATTCAATATGGGGATTCAATAGTAGACTTGAAGACAGGGCAATGGAATTCACTCCATCAGAGAAGCAAAAAGGAAGAAGAACAAAAGAGAATGAATGCAGAGTTCCAAAAATAACAAGGAAAGATAAGAAAGCCTTCCGCCTTCCTTAATGATCAATGCAAAGAAATAGAGGAAAACAATAGAATGGGAAAGACTAGAGATTTCTGTAAGATTAGAGCTACCAAGGGACCATTTCACGAAAAGATGGGCACAATAAAGGACAGAAATGGTATGGACCTAACAGAAGCAGAAGATATTAAGAGGTGACAAGAATACACAGAAGAAATATACAAAAAAAAAAATCTTTATGACCCAGATAACCATGATGGTGTGACCACTAACCTAGAGCCAGGTATCCTGGAATGCGAAGTCAAGTGGGCCTTAGGAAGCATCACTACGAACAAAGCTAGCGGAGGTGATGGAATTCCAGTTGAGCTATTTCAAATCCTGAAAGATGATGCTGTAAAAGTACTCAATATGCCAGCAAATTTGGAAAACTCAGCAGTGGCCACAGGACTGGAAAAGGTCAATTTTCATTCCAATCCCAAAGAAAGGCAATGCCAAAGAATGTTCAGACTACCACACAATTGCTCGCACCTCACATGGTAGCGAGGTAATGCTCAAAATTCTCCAAGCCAGGCTTCAACAGTACGTGAACCATGAACTTCCAGATGTTCAAGTTGGATTTAGAAAAGACAGAGGAACCAGAGATCAAATTGTCAACATCCGCTGGATCATCAAAAAAGCAAGAGATACCAGAAAAACATCTACTTCTGCTTTACTGACTATACCAAAGCCTTTGACTGTGTGGATCACAACAAACTGTGGAAAATTCTTCAAGAGATGGGAATACTAGAACACCTTACTGCCTCCTCAGAAATCTATATGCAGGTCAAAAAGCAATAGTTAGTACCAGACATGAACAACAGACTGGTTAACTAGGAAAGGAGTACATCAAGGCTGTATATTGTCACCCTGCTTATTTAACTCAGATGCAGAGTACATCATGTGAAATGTCGGGCTGGATGAAGCACAAGCTGGAATCAAGATTGGCAGGAGAAATATGAATAACCTCAGATATGCAGATGACACCCTCTCTTATGGCAGAAAGTAAAGAAGAACTAAAGAGCCTCCTGATGAAAGTGAAAGAGGAGGTTGAAAAGCTGGCTTAAAACTCAACATTCAAAAAATGAAGATCATGGCATCTGGTCGCATCACTTCATGGCAAATAGCTGGGGAAACAATGGCAACAATGACAGACTTTATTTCTGGGGGCTCCAAAATCACTGCAGATGGTGACTACAGCCATGAAATTAAAAGACGCTGGGCTCTTGGGGAGAAAAGTTATGACCAACCTAGACAGCATATTAAAAAGCAGAGACCTTTCTTTGCCAACAAAGGTCCATTTAGTCAAAGTTATGGTTTTTCCAGTGGTCATGTATGGATGTGAGATTTGGACTATAAAGAAAGCTGAGTGACAAAGAAACGATGCTTTTGAACTGTGGTGTTGGAGAAGACTCTTGAGAGCCCCTTGGACTGCAAGGAAATCCAAACCAGTCCACCCTAAAGGAAATCAGTCTTGAATATTCACTGGGAGGACTGATGCTGAAACTCCAATACTTTGGCCACCTGATGGGAAGAACTGACTCATCAGAAAAGACCCTGATGCTGGGAAAGATTGAAGGCAGGAGGAGAAGAGGGTGATAGAGGATGAGACGGTTGGATGGCATCACTGACTCAGTGGACACGATTTTGAGTAAACTCCAGGAGTTGGTGATGGACAGGGAGGCCTAGAGTGCTACAGTCCATGGGGTCACAAAAAGTCAGACACAACTAAGCAACTGAACTGAACTGAGAGTAAAAAACAGGACTTTTGCACGTGTTTTAACTTGTTATCTGGAGAAGGCAATGGCACCCCACTCCAGTACTCTTGCCTGGAAAATCCCATGGACAGAGGAGCCTGGTGGGCTGCAGTCTGTGGGGTCGCTGAGAGTCGGACACGACTGAGCAACTTCATTTTCATTTTTCACTTTCATGCATTGGAGAAGGAAATGGCAACCCACTCCAGTGTTCTTGCCTGGAGAATCCCAGGGACAGCGGAGCCTGGTAGGCTGCTATCTATGGGGTCGCACACAGTCAGACATGACTGAAGCGACTTAGCAGCAGCAGCAGCAGTAACTTGTTATCAGCTTAAAATAGAACTATTATAAGATATTTTATATAAGCTTCATAACCAAAAACCTATAATAGATACACAAAGGACAGAAAAATAAATCTAAGCACAGCACTACAGAAAATCATCAAGTCACAAAGGCAGAGATAAAGAGAAGAAGGGGACAAAAAAGGAATTCCCAACAGCTGGAAAACAAACCAAATGGCAAAAGTTAGGACAAATGAGCCAAAAATACACAACGAGGAAAGGATAGTCTCTTCAGTAAATGTAAAACTGGACAGCCACATGTAAAAGAATGAAACTGGACTCCCACCTTATACCATATACAAAAATTATTTCAAAATGACTAAAGACTAAAGTTTAAAATCTGGAACTATACAATTCCCAGGAGAAAAACAGGGGGGCTAAGCTCCTTGACATTAATCTTGGCACTGATTTTTGGATCTGACACAACAACCTAAGGCAACAAAAACAAAAATAAACAGTTGAGACTACATCAAACTAAAAAGCTTCACCACAGTGAAGGAAATAATCTACAGCATGAAAACGTAACCTACTGAAGGACAGGATTAATACCCAAAATATATAAGACACTCACACAACTCAATATAAAAAAAAACCAATCTGGTTTAAAAAATGGGCAGAGAACTGAATAGACATTTTGCAAAGGAAAACATACAGATGACCAGCAGGTTCACAAAAAGGTACTCTGCATCACTTATCATCAGGGAAATGCAAATCAAAACCACAATGAGATATCACCTCATAATAGAATGGCTATTATCAAAAAGACAAATAAGTTTTAGCAAGAATATGAAGAAAAGGGAAACTTTGACCATTGGGCACTGTTGGTGGGCAGGTGAACTTGTATAGCCACTACGGAAAACAACACGGAGGTTCCTCAAAAAATTAAAAATAGCATTATCATATAATCCAGCAATCCCATTTCTGAGTATATATTTGAAGGAAATAAAAACAGGATACCTGCAAGATAACTGCGCTCTCTTGTTCTTGTAGCATTATTCACAGCATTCAAGATAGATATGGAAACAACATAAGTGTTAATCCACAAATGGATTAATGAAGAAAGAAGATGTGTTGTGTGTATAATTATTCAGCCATGAGAAAGAAGGAAATTCTGCTGTTTGTGACAACATGGATGAAACTTGAGGACATTATGCTAAGTGAAATAAACCAGACAGAGAAAGATAAAATACTACATGGCATCACTTATATACAGAATCTGTTTTTTTAAGTCAAATTCATAGACATGGAGAATAGAAAAGTGGTTGCCAGGTTTCTGAGGGAAAAGGAGGAAACAGAGAGAGATTGGTAAAAGGTTATGAATTTTCAACTATAAGATGATTAAGGTGCAAGCATCTAATGTATAACATATTGACTATAGTTGATAACACTGAACTGTATATTTGAAATTTGCTAACAGAGCAGACAGCAAACACCCTGTTTTTGCCAGTCATAGAAAACACCCTCTTCCAAAAACACAAGAGACAACTCCACACATGGACATCATCAGATGGTCAAAATCAAAAATCAGATTGATTATATTCTTCACAGCCGGAGATGGAGAAGCTCTATACAATCAGCAAAAAAACAAGACCGGGAGCTGACTGGGGCTCAGATCATGAATTCATTACTGCCAAATTCCCCAAATTCAGACTTAAATTGAAGAAAGTAGGGAAAACCACTAGACCATTCAGCATCTTTTTTAAGATGCTTTTTTCTCTCATCTCATGTTCCATTTTTGATTACTAAGTATTTTTAGAAATCTACTTTATCTTCACAATTGGCTTATTAGCTATATCTGTTTTATTATTTTAGTGGTTTCCCTACGTTTTAAAATACACATTTTTATCACGGTCTATCTTCAAATATTATTGTGTCGCTTCCAATATAGTATAGAACTTACAATGGTTTACTTCCAATTCTTTCCTGTGGTCTTCCATAGTATTACTGTTATATATTACTTGATATACTACTATGACTTTTGTTCTAGATGATCAATTATCTTTAAAGAAATTTTGAAACAAGGGGTAATTTTTTTCCCATTCATTTAATATTTTGCTGTTTATTTGCACAGATCCAAATTTCAATTCTGTATTACTTGCCTTCCTCCCACAGAATTTTGTTTGACTTTTCTTACAGTGTAAGTCTGCTTACAATCAATTCTCCCAAAATTGGTTTTGTTTGTCTGAAATAAATCTTTATTTTGCTTTCATTCTTTAAGAATACTTCTATTGAATAAAGAATGCTGGTGTGACAGTTTTTTTTCTTTCATCAATTTTTAACATGTCATTGCATTGTCTTCTTCCTTACACAGTTTCTGACAAGACATCTGTGTTTTTGTTCCTCTGGCTACTTTCCAGGATTTTCTCTTTATTGCTGCTTTTTAGCAATTTATAATGTGCCTTATTGTGATTTCCCTTGTGTTTATTCTGTTAGGGTTCATTGAGTTTCTCGGCTTAGAAGTTTATGGTTTTCATCAAATTTGGAAAATAATAGTATCTGTTGAACATTGTTTTAAGACTTATCAATAATTCTTGTAAGAGCTTAGAATAACACCTTGCATACTCAAGGTACTCAACAGTGAAATTACTTTTAGATCTGTGCAAAACACACAGTGAGAAAAAGAAAAATAACGATAAAAATCTGCCCTCCAAGATGTTAAATCTGTATTTCTTCAAAAAGTCCCACCTTCTAAAAAATTTCCCACATTTTTACCAGGTAGAGATTGTTTGATTTTCTCTCCTTCTTTTGCCTCAATTTCCACATTTTCCTCCTTGCCCCCTATATATCAACCTTTCTTTAAATAACCAAGAAGTTATATCCCACTCAAGTCCCTTTCATAACTTCCTTCTGGGAAGCCCTCCACAATTTTCTCTGAGAGAAACAGGAGTGAATGAAAGAAACTGCACCCAAATGAATCAGTCCAATTAGGAATATACAAAATGCACATATGCACACACCTCAAACTTCTATGCTGCTGCTGCTAAGTCACTTCAGTCGTGTCCGACTCTGTGTGACCCCATAGACGGCAGCCCACCAGGATCCCCCCTCCCTGGGATTCTCCAGGCAAGAACAATGGAGTGGGTTGCCATTGCCTTCTCCAATGCATAAAAGTGAAAAGTGAAAGGGAAGTCGCTCAGTCTTGTCCGACTCTTTGCGACCCCATGGACGGCAGCCTACCAGGCTCCTCCGTCCATGGGATTTTCCAGGCAAGAGTACTGGAGTGGGGTGCCATTGCCTTCTCCATCAAACTTCTATAAACTTCTATAAGCTACCTCAATTCACTGCATGTGTTGTAAGTCACATTCATCCACAACCAATATTACAGTTTTTGTCTGATTTCAGATAACCATCCTTCTACCACTTATTTCATAATGACTCACAAGCTGCCATCCTTACAAAATTCATTTCGACAAGCAAACTTCATGTCTTTTTCAAGGTAGAGTGTCGGTAGAAGAAAAAAAAATCCATTTTTTTCCCTTATCTCAACACTTTAAATATTTCTAGACTCCAATTGTGAGCAAGTTTTCCACATCAAGCAACTAACCAATTCTCTGTGAACACTAACCAGTGTCCTATAATTCAATTTGACACTATCTACTGGCAAGAATACACAGAAGAACTGTACAAAAAAGATCTTCACGACCCAGATAATCACAATGGTGTGATCACTCATCTAGAACCAGACATCCTGGAATGTGAAGTCAAGTGGGCCTTAGGAAGCATCACTACGAACAAAGCTAGTGGAGGTGATGGAATTCCAGTTGAGCTATTTCAAATCCTGAAAGATGATGCTGTGAAAGTGCTGCACTCAATATGCCAGCAAATTTGGAAGACTCAGTAGTGGCCACAGGACTGGAAAAGGTCAGTTTTCATTCCAATCCCAAAGAAAGGCAATGCCAAAGAATGCTCAAACTACCGCACAATTGCACTCATCTCACACGCTAGTAAAGTAATGCTCAAAATTCTCCAAGCCAGGCTTCAGCAATACATGAATCCTGAAATTCCTGATGTTCAAGCTGGTTTTACAAAAGGCAGAGGAATCAGAGATCAAATTACCAACATCCACTGGATCATGGAAAAAGCAAGAGAGTTTCAGAAAAACATCTATTTCTGCTTTATTGACTATGCCAAAGCCTTTGACTGTGTGGATCACAATAAACTGTGGAAAATTCTGAAAGAGATGGGAATGCCAGACCACCTGACCTGCCTCTTGAGAAATCTGTATGCAGGTCAGGAAGCCACAGTTAGAACTGGACGTGGAACAACAGACTGGTTCCAAATAGGAAAAGGAGTATGTCAAGGCTGTATATTGTAATCCTGCTTACTTAACTTATATGTAAAGTACATCATGAGAAACGCTGGACTGGAAGAAGCACAAGATGGAATCAAGATTGCCAGGAGAAATATCAATAACCTCAGATATGCAGATGACACCACCCTTATGGCAGAAAGTGAAGAGGAACTGAATAGCCTCTTGATGAAAGTAAAAGTGGAGAGTGAAAAAGTTGGCTTAAAGCTCAACATTCAGAAAACGAAGATCATGGCATCCGGTCCCATCACTTCATGGGAAATAGATGGGGAAACAGTGGAAACAGTGTCAGACTTTATTTTTGGGGGCTCCAAAATCACTGCAGATGGTGACTGCAGCCATGACATTAAAAGACGCTTACTCCTTGGAAGGAAAGTTATGACCAACCTAGATAGCATATTCAAAAGCAGAGACATTACTTTGCCAACAAAGGTCCATCTAGTCAAGGCTATGGTTTTTCCTGTGGTCATGTATGGATGTGAGAGTTGGACTGTGAAGAAGGCTGAGTGCTGAAGAATTGATGCTTTTGAACTGTGGTGTTGGAGAAGACTCTTGAGAGTCCCCTGGACTGCAAGGTGATCCAACCAGTGCATTCTGAAGGAGATCAGCCCTGGGATTTCTTTGGAAGGAATGATGCTAAAGCTGAAGTTCCAGTACTTTGGCCACCTCATGCGAAGAGTTGACTCATTGGAGAAGACTCTGATGCTGGGAGGGATTGGGGGCAGGAGGAGAAGGGGATGACAGAGGATGAGATGGCTGGATGGCATCACTGACTCGATGGATGTGAGTCTCAGTGAACTCTGGGAGTTGGTGATGGACAGGGAGGCCTGGCATGCTGCGATGCATGGGGTCGCAAAGAGTCGGACATGACTGAGCGACTGAACTGAATTGGAGTTAATGTCAGATCCCATAGATTAAAGGCTCAGTCCCACAATATTCACCAGTCCAGGAGCTCTCCAGTGCCAGTGCTTTAGGGACTTTTATGGAGGCTTTGGAGCAAGATCAAACCATTCCATCCTACAGGAAATCAGTCCTGAATATTCACTGGAGAGACTGATGCTTAAACTGAAGCTCCAATACTTTGGCCACCTTATGTGAAGTGTTGACTCATTGTAAAAGACCCTGATGCTGGGAAAGATTGAATGTAGGAGGAGAAGGGGATGACAGAGGATGAGATGGTTGGATGGCATCACCAACTCAAAGGACATAAGCTTGAGCAAGCCCCAGGAGATGGTGAAGGACAGGGAAGCTGGTGTGCTACAGTCAATGGGGTCACAAAAGAGTCATACATGACTGAGTGACTGAACAACAACAATGGAGGCTTTATTACACAGGCATCTTTGATTAATCATTTCCCACTGGCATGTGCATGGTAAATTGCTCCAGTCAGGTCTGACTCTTTGTGACCCCATGGACTCCTCTGTCCATGGGATTCTCCAGGCAAGAATACTGGAGTGGGTTGCCATGTCCTCCTCCAGGGGATCTTCCTGACCCAGGGATAGAACCTGCATCTCTTACATCTCCTGCATTGGCAGGCGGGTTCTTTATTACTAGCACCACCTGGTAACTGAACTCAATCTCCAGCCCTTCTCCCCTTTGCAGAGGTCATGGGGTAGGGCTGAAGGTCCCAGCCCTCTACTCTGAAAACTGGTTCCTTTAGCAACCAGCCCCCATCCTGACGCTATCCAGGAGTCACCAGCCACTCATCATTTCATTAACAAACAAAAGGACACATTAGTTTGGAGATTCCAAGGCTTTTATAATCTGTATAAGAAGGAAGCGGGGAAAGAGATCAAATGTTTATATTATCAAGTCACACGTATATTTACATATTTCATAACCAAGCAAGGGCTTTTAATCTTCATATAGTGACTCAGTAGTACTGTGCTTGCAAAGTCGCTTAAGTCATGTCTGACTTATTGCGACGCTATGGACTGTAGCCTGCCAGGCTCCTCTGTCCATGAGATTCTCCAGGCAAGAATACTGGGTGCCATTACCTCCTCCAGGGGAAATTCCCGACCCAGGGATGGAACATGCATCTCCTACATTTCCTACATTGGCAGGGGGATTCTTTATCACTAGCACCACAATGGGGCTTCTCTGATGGCTCCATCAGAGTCATGGGTAAAGAATCCTCCTGCAAAGCAGGAGACACGGGGAGACATCTATGATCCCTGGGTTGGGAAGATCCCCTGGAGAAGGAAATGGCAACCCATTCCAGTATTCTTGCCTGGAAAATCCCATGGACAGAGGAGCCTGGTGGGCTACAGTCCATGGGGTCAAAAAGAGTCAGACACGACTGAGCACATATTAGCACTGTGTACTGGGATGGTCAAAAATAGCTTATGATGGCTACGGAAGAATGAAGAGTGTAAGGCACAGTGACGAGTATTAAAGAGCCAGTCTAGCTCTATGATGGCTAATAATCACTGGTGTAGGCAAACAGCCAGTATCCTCTGAACACTCTTTCTGTTGATCTTGACTGTGCTTCCTATTTCTTGGCTCCTACCTATTTTCTGAGTCTGAGCTCCAGCCTTCCTACAGTTCTTATAAGATATCTTATATCTTTACAACAAACCCCTTTTCTATGTAAGTTACATAGTGTTTGTTATTTTCAGTCAGGAACTCTAATTTCAAGAGTCATCTATTTCTATCTTAATTTCTGTCACATTAGAAATTATCTTGATAAATCAATTTCAGAAGGCTTAAAAGTTAAAACATATTCACATGGGTGTCTAGTAAGCACCTCAAATTTCACATCTCCGAAATCTGACTCCTGATATTCCACCCCACCCACCTAATATGCTGCTTTCCTAGACATCCTCACCTCTGAAAATGGGGATGTCATTTCTCCAGATGCTCAGGCAACAACAAAAAAAGATTCCTCCTTAATATTCCAATTTTTCTCATTCCTGACACCAATCTATTACCAAATCTCACTAGGGCTACCTTCAAAATCTAGAATCTAACCACTTCTCACCACTCTTCCTGCTGCCACACCCTCATCTAAACCACAGTCATCTCTACCTGGAATATTAAAATGAACTCTGATTTCATCTTTTCCATATTCTTCCTTGCATCCTGTCAGTTCTCAATGTGCAAAATTAATCATTTTAAGTATAAGTCAGATCGTATCATCTCAAAACTCTCCAACAGATTCATCACTCATTCACAGTAAAAGTCAAAGTCTTTATAATGACCAACAACCTCCTCCACAATCTGTCCTCTTACCATATCCAAGCTCATTTCCTATCACTGTCTCTCAATCAAGAGTGACTGAGTCCATCACACAGGATCCCATTATTCCTGGGATAACCAATGCATATTCCTACCCCAAAGCCCTATGCACCTGCTCTTTCCCCTGCAGATAGACATATGGCGACTCAATCCCTCAACCCCTTCAAGTCTTTACTCAAATGTCCTCCCAAACAAGACTTATTAACTACTGTATTTAATACTAACCCTTCTCCTCTTCCATAAACACACACATCAGTAACATAAGTCTACTGAGAACACGGCGTGTATGCATGCTCAGTTGCTCAGTCTCCAACTCTGTGACCCCATAGGCTGTAGCCCACTAGACTCATCTGTCCATGGAATTTTCCAGGCAAGAATACTGGCATGGGTTGCCGTTTACTTCTCCAGGCAATCTTCCCAACCAGGGATTAAACCCATGGTCTCCTTTGTCTCCTGGGTTAGCAGGTGGATTCTCTGCCACTGTGCCACCTAGGAAACCCCCCTCCTCCTCCATGGTACACTTCTATTACCTTTCCCTGACTATTTTTCTATATGTTATGTTTGTGTACTACTGATATTTTGCCACTTAACTATAAGTTCTGTGAGATCACGAATGCCTGTCTTGTTCACTGATACCATTTAGGCATCTACATCAGTGTTTGACACATATAGGTGCTCCATATATATTTGTTCATTTAACAAATACATTAATGAAAATCTTGGGAAAATACATCATAAAGAATAATAGTATCAGTAAATAATTTTTAACTGGTACTTTTACGTTTCTCAAAACAGGAAAGGAAAACAGTATCTGAAAGGTCGTCTACCTTAAATACTAGAAACTAAGTCATATTATTAACAGAAATCCATGTTTTTATTCTGTTAAATATTCACAGTGAAGAAAATATCATAAATTTCTTTCATATTATCAGCAGTAACCTCAAAAAAGAGCAAGACATGTAAACAAGTAAAATTTGCATGTTTTAATAGGTCTAGAGATTTTATTTTTATTTTATTTTTAAACTTTACAATATTGTATTAGTTTTGCCAAATATCGAAATGAATTCGCCACAGGTATACATGTGTTCCCCATCCTGAACCCTCCTCCCTCCTCCCTCCCCATACCATCCCTCTGGGTTGTCCCAGTGCACCAGCCCCAAGCATCCAGTATCATGCATTGAACCTGGACTGGCAACTCGTTTCATACATGATATTATACATGTTTCAATGCCATTCTCCCAAATCTTCCCACCCTCTGCCTCTCACACAGAGTCCATAAGACTGTTCTATACATCAGTGTCTCTTTTGCTGTCTCGTACACAGGGTTATCGTTACTATCTTTCTAAATTCCATATATATGCGTTAGTATACTGTATTGGTGTTTTTCCTTCTGGCTTACTTCACTCTGTATAATAGGCTCCAGTTTCATCCACTTCATTAGAACTGATTCAAATGTATTCTTTTTAATGGCTGAGTAATACTCCATTGTGTATATGTACCACTGCTTTCTTATCCATTCATCTGTTGATGGACATCTAGGTTGTTTCCATGTCCTGGCTATTATAAACAGTGCTGCGATGAACATTGGGGTACACGTCTCTTTCAGTTCTGGTTTCCTCAGTGTGTATGCCCAGCAGTGGGATTGCTGGGTCATAAGGCAGTTCTATTTCCAGTTTTTTAAGGAATCTCCACACTGTTCTCCATAGTGGCTGTACTAGTTTGCATTCCCACCAACGGTGTAAGAGGGTTCCCTTTTCTCCACACCCTCTCCAGCATTTATTGCTTGTAGAGTTTTGGATCGCAGCCATTCTGACTAGCATGAAATGGTACCTCATAGTGGTTTTGATTTGCATTTCTCTGATAATGAGTGATGCTGACCATCTTTTCATGTGTTTGTTAGCCATCTGTATGTCTTCTTTGGAGAAATGTCTATTTAGTTCTTTGGCCCATTTTTTGATTGGGTCATTTATTTTTCTGGAGTTGAGCTGTAGGAGTTGCTTGTATATTTTTGAGATCAGTTGTTTGTCAGTTGCTTCATTTGCTATTATTTTCTCCCATTCTGAAGGCTGTCTTTTCACCTTGCTAATAGTTTGCTTTGATGTGTAAGTAAGCTTTTAAGGTTAATTAGGTCCCATTTGTTTATTTTTGCTTTTATTTCCAATATTCTGGGAGGTGGGTCATAGAGGATCCCGCTGTGATGTATGTCAGAGAGTGTTTTGCCTATGTTCTCCTCTAGGAGTTTTATCGTTTCTGGTCTTATGTTTAGATCTTTAATCCATTTTGAGTTTATTTTTGTGTATGATGTTAGAAAGTGTTCTAGTTTCATTCTTTTACAAGTGGTTGACCAGTTTTCCCAGCATCACTTGTTAAAGAGATTATCTTTAATCCATTGTATATTCTTGCCTCCTTTGTCAAAGACAAGGTGTCCATATGTGCGTAGATTTATCTCTGGGCTTTCTATTTTGTTCCATTGATCTATATTTCTGTCTTTGTGCCACTACCATACTGTCTTGATAACTGTGGCTTTGTAGTAGAGCCTGAAGTCAGGTAGGTTGAGTACTCCGGTTCCATTCTTCTTTCTCAAGATCGCTTTGGCTATTCGAGGTTTTTTGTATTTCCATACAAATTGTGAAATTATTTGTTCTAGCGCTGTGAAGAATACTGTTGGTAGCTTGATAGGGATTGCATTGAATCTATAAATTGCTTTGGGTAGTATACTCATTTTCACTATATTGATTCTTCCAATCCATGAACACAGTATATTTCTCCATCTATTAGTGTCCTCTTTGATTTCTTTCACCAGTGTTTTATAGTTTTCTTTATATAGATCTTTAGTATCTTTAGGTAGATATATTCCTAAGTATTTTATTCTTTCCATTGCAATGGTGAATGGAATTGTTTCCTTAATTTCTCTTTCAGTTTTCTCATTATTAGTGTATAGGAATGCAAGGGATTTCTGTGTGTTGATTTTATATCCTGCAACTTTACTATAGTCATTGATTAGTTCTAGTAATTTTCTGGTGGAGTCTTTAGGGTTTTCTATGTAGAGGATCATGTCATCTGCAAATAGTGAGAGTTTTACTTCTTTTCCAATTTGGATTCCTTTTATTTCTTTTTCTGCTCTGATTGCTGTGGCCAAAACTTCCAAAACTATGTTGAATAGTAATGGTGAAAGTGGGCACCCTTGTCTTGTTCCTGACTTTAGAGGAAATGCTTTCAATTTTTCCCCATTGAGGATAATGTTTGCTGTGGGTTTGTCATATATAGCTTTTATTATGTTGAGGTATGTTCCTTCTATTCCTGCTTTCTGGAGAGTTTTTATCATAAATGGATGTTGAATTTTGTCAAAGGCTTTCTCTGCATCTATTGAGATAATCATATGGTTTTTAGTTTTCAATTTGTTAATGTGGTGTATTTCATTGATTGATTTGCGGATATTGAAGAATCCTTGCATCCCTGGGATAAAGCCCACTTGGTCATGGTGTATGATCTTTTTAATGTGTTGTTGGATTCTGATTGCTAGAATTTTGTTAAGGATTTTTGCATCTATGTTCATCAGTGATATTGGCCTGTAGTTTTCTTTTTTTGTGGGATCTTTGTCAGGTTTTGGTATTAGGGTGATGGTGGCCTCATAGAATGAGTTTGGAAGTTTACCTTCCTCTGCAATTTTCTGGAAGAGTTTGAGCAGGATAGGTGTTAGCTCTTCTCTAAATTTTTGGCAGAATTCAGCTGTGAAGCTGTCTGGACCGGGGCTTTTGTTTACTGAAAGATTTTTGATTACAGTTTCAATTTCCGTGCTTGTGATGGGTCTGTTAAGATTTTCTATTTCTTCCTGGTCCAGTTTTGGAAAGTTGTACTTTTCTAAGAATTTGTCCACTTCTTCCACGTTGTCCATTTTATTGGCACATAATTGTTGATAGTAGTCTCTTATGATCCTTTGTATTTCTGTGTTGTCTGTTGTGATCTCTCCATTTTCATTTCTAATTTTATTGATTTGATTTTTCTCCCTTTGTTTCTTGATGAGTCTGGCTAATGGTTTGTCAATTTTATTTATCCTTTCAAAGAACCAGCTTTTGGCTTTGTTGATTTTTGCTACGGTCTCTTTTGTTTCTTTTGCATTTATTTCTGCTCTAATTTTTAAGATTTCTTTCCTTCTACTCACCCTGGGGTTCTTCATTTCTTCCTTTTCTAGTTGCTTTAGGTGTAGAGTTAGGTTATTTATTTGACTTTTTTCTTGTTTCTTGAGGTATGCCTGTATTGCTATGAACTTTCCCCTTAGGACTGCTTTTACAGTGTCCCACAGGTTTTGGGTTGTTGTGTTTTCATTTTCATTCGTTTCTATGCAAATTTTGATTTCTTTTTTGATTTCTTCTGTGATTTGTTGGTTATTCAGCAGCGTGTTGTTCAGCCTCCATATGTTGGAATTTTTAATAGTTTTTCTCCTGTAATTGAGATCTAATCTTACTGCATTGTGGTCAGAAAAGATGCTTGGAATGATTTCTGTTTTCTTGAATTTACCAAGGCTAGATTTATGGCCCAGGATGTGATCTATCCTGGAGAAGGTTCCATGTGCGCTTGAGAAAAAGGTGAAATTCATTGTTTTGGGATGAAATGTCCTATAGATATCAATTAGGTCTAACTGGTCTATTGTATCGTTTGAAGTTTGTGTTTCCTCGTTAATTTTCTGTTTAGTTGATCAGGTCTAGAGATTTTAAATGATGCTGTTTTGATCACTGCACACCAGCAAACTCCAAGTGATTGCCTGACACCACAGTAGCATAATTAACCTAATGTACTTTTCTGACCTCTTAAATCACATTCTTTGATGCCCTGAGCTCTTGGCACAAAAAACCCTGAAAACAAATGCAAAATCCCAACTGTATTAACTATAAAATATCGCAAATGCAAAAGGCTCTTTTAAATGAATATCTTTCTCCACACAGTACTTTTCACTTAAGAATCTAACGATTTTGACTTTAAACAAAAAGCAAAAATAAAGAAAAAGTTAATGCAGTTATCTTGCCAAAATTTGAAAGCTGACCATCAACAGTAAATTAGCTTTTCCTTCACGCACCACATTATACTAGCTTTTATTATACTCCATAAACTTGAGTAAGCATTGGGATCAGAGGAGTGAACGAGATAACCAAATCCCTGGCCTCAAAGAGATTACATTATAGTTGGGAGGCAAAGATCAGAAGTAAGTAGCACAAATAAATATATGTTGGTAAGTACAATAAAGAAAAATTCACTAAAGTAATTTTTAAAAAAAGCAATGGGAGGAGAGTGGCTATTTTAGAGCAGGGGTTTGGGAAAGGCCAATTGGACAGCACTTGAACAAGTGAGAAAGTGAGCAGACATTTGCAGGCAGAGGAAATAGCAAGTGCAAATGCCCTAAAGCAGAAAGCTTATTCAAGGAAAAGTTCAAGGCCAACATGATTGGAGGGGAGCAGGCAACATTGAGAATGTTAATAGAAGAGGTGAAAGAGGTAGACAGGACTCAAATTATATAAGGCCTTCCAGTCATGATAAGGAGTTTAAATTTTGCTTTGAGAGTGACAGAAAACCAATGGAGGGTGTTTAAGTAGTGAGATAAATGATCTTTTGTTTCAAAAGGTCACTGTGGATGCTATGCAGAGAACAGACTGGGCCGAGAATGAAAGCAAAGAGATGTCAGTCAGGAAACTACTGCCGTAGACTAAAGAGACTAAGGTGGCTAAGACCACAATGGGATACTGGAGATGGTAGGAATTGGTAGGATTCTAGACTTAATTTGAAAATTTGGCAAAAAAACTTGTAGATGGACTATATTAGAATGTGAAAAAAGAGAAAAACCCATGATGACTCCTAGGTTTCTGGGAAAACAACGATGACATTTACTGAGATGGAGACGATGAGGAGAATGTAGTATATATGTATACATGTGTATAACTAAGTCACTTTGCTGTACAGCCAAAATTAACATTATGTTGTAAATCAACTCCAATAAAAAATAATTTAAAAATAAAAAACAAAGTTTGAACAATACAATCAACCATAAAAATACTATTTATCTTCACAACAACCCTATGAGGTGGGTACTTCTGCTACCATCCTTATTTTAGAGACAGGGGAATTGAGGCACAGAGCAGTTATCAAATCTGCTCAGAGTCACACAAATAGTAAGTGGCAGAGGAGCCAGGATATGAATCCAGGTCATCTGGCTTAACCCTTACTCCAAAATGTTCCTTTTAAGAGGAGACATGTGTATGCTAATAAGAGTAAATGAATAGAAAGGTAAGTATTAATTGCAAAAAGAGGAGGAATAATTACAATAGCATATTCTTTGATTCTTGTCTAGATTCGAAAATCTAGACATAACATGGCATGAAGCTTCTCTGTTTGCCCTTCTAGGTCATCCTTCTTCCCCTATTAACCCCGCACTGTGTCCTGGGAAGCTGACCTTAACAGACTCTGTTACCCAGCTCCCTTGTCCTCTGGCTTTCTATTGGGGTCCACTAATAGTAACCAGCAGATGACTAGGGAAGGGAGGAAAAAGGGGTTGGGATGTTCATTTGTCCAGCTCTCTCCTTGCTGGGTGGTGGTTTGGCAATGGCTATCTTCTTCCTAAAGCCATAGCTCCTCTCAAGCATCCCTTCTAATAATTATAGTTCTATCTGTGTTATATTAATAGTTCACACGCTTTCCCTGTTCCTTCAAGATTCCCACTGTTCCTAGTCCCCACGTGCTTCCATTCCTGGTTGATTCCCTTAATTCCTCCCATCTCTTTGTACACAAATTTGAAATTAAACTCTGTTTAAGAAGGCTTTCTGTTACCTTCCAGGACACTAATACTCTATCCAAGAAGAGGATTTAGTCTTAGATAAAAGGAGAGACAGTCTATCCACATTAATAAAAAGCTAAACACATAGATACAGATATAGGCAGATCAAATACTGAAAAGAGGAGGAAGCTCTCTGATTGTTTTTATTGTCTCAATAAAGTAAGAAGAAAGATCAGCAGCTAAAGTTTAAGAAGGTTCAGTGTACTACATTTGAAGAGGAAGAAAAGATATGAAATGTTCTCCCTGGGAACAAGAAAGTGAACTGTCCAAAGAACCACAGTAGGCTTTTTGGTCATAATTTAAAGTGGAACCAGCTAAAAAGGTTGTATGTATTTCTCCAGCTACAGTTAGTTGGAATGGAGCAGACATGGTATAGACAGAAGTAAGTTTAATGAGAGGTTGATTTTTGCCAGCAGATGGACAGACAACAAAGAAATTGAAGATGTATATAAAATGATTAATTACAGCAATGAATCATGTTATTTTAAGCTGGACCTGAAGACTTATGGTTGCTAACAGATCATGAAAATAAAACTGTGGAGTCATTGATTTAGTAGTGCTTATGGGATCAAAACTAAGATCATGGCATGTGGTCCCATCACTTCATGGCAAATAGATGGGGAAGAAGTGGAAACAATGGCTGACTTTATTTTTGTGGGCTCCAAAATCAGTGTAGATGGTGATTGCAGCCATGAAATTAAAAGACGCTTACTCCTTGGAAGGAATATTATGACCAACCTGCTGCTCCTAAGTCACTTCAGTCGTATCTGACTCTGTGTGACCCCATACAAGGCAGCCCACCAGGCTCTCCTGTCCCTGGGCTTCTCCAGGCAAGTACACTGGAGTGGGTTGCCATTTCCTTCTCCAATGCATGAAAGTGAAAAGTGAAAGGGAAGTCGCTCAGTCATGCCCAACTCTTTGCGACCCCATGGACTGCAGCCTACCAGGCTCCTCTGTCCATGGGATTTTCCAGGCAAGAGTACTGGAGTGGGGTGTCATCGCCTTCTCCATGACCAACCTGACAGCATATTAAAAAGCAGAGACATTACTTTGCCAACAAAGGTCCAGCTAGTCAAGGCTATGGTTTTTCCAGTGGTCATGTATGAATGTGAGAGTTGGACTATAAAGAAAGCTGAGTGCCAAAGAATTGATGCTTTTGAACTGTGGTGTTGGAGAAGACTCTTGAGAGTCCCTTGGACTGCAAGGAGATTCAACCAATCCATTCTAAAGGAGATCAGTCCTGGGTGTTCATTGGAAGGACTGATGCTGAAGCTGAAATTCCAATACTTTGGCCACCTCATGCGAAGAGCTGACTCATTGGAAAAGACCCTGATGCTGGGAGGGATTGGGGGCAGGAGGAAAAGGGGACAGAGAATGAGATAGCTGGATGGCATCACCGACTCGAGTTTGAGTGAACTCTGGGAGTTGGTGATGAACAGGGAGGCCTGGCGTGCTGCAGTTCATGGGGTCGCAAAGAGTTGGACGTGACTAAGTGACTGAACTGAACTGAACTGATGGAATCAAAGAATAGTTTGTATGGGAGATACATAAATGAACTGTATCAATAAAAGGTGATTAGTGATGGTCACAGAATGTTTACAACCTGACATTTTTTAGAAAAATGTGGTTATTAATTATATTAAGATGTACAGAGTAAAATTTAACAATGGGTGGTTGAGATACAGTGAAGGAAGAGATTACTACTAGAGCAGAGATCAAGAATCTGATGCGAGGAACTGGACTATCCAAAAACAAAGGCAAAATAATGACAATCATTCAAATTTGAAAGTATGAAATTATTATGTAGAAAACTGCTGTCCATGTTCCTATATACGTCATTCAATATGCAGAGTCATATTCCTCTTCATAATCATACATGTTTATAAAGAAAGTCATTGCATTCGTCCAGCTCTTCCAAGTTACAATTATAAACACTCAAACTCAGGAAATGGAAGTATCCTGTACCAAAGTTTGTTTAGTACCTGCAGAGAGCCCTACTAAATATATTAAATTTTCTATATCTCCAGGGCTTCCATTTCTAGAAAACATATAGTTAAGAAAATTAAATTTGTATAAGGAAGAAAGCAAGAAAAAAGTGAACATATATTCAGAAAAATTACTAACTGGAGTCCTGCACCTTAAATAAACAGGTTTTGCTGACGATATTAAGTACCCCAATTAATGAAATCTAAGTCACATTCGACTGAGTGACTGAAGTCACATTTATATATGTATATAATTACTGTCCTATTTTGATCAGTTGAAGAGCTCTTAAACCCGTCTTCAAAAAACTCCTGCAGCAACTATTTCTAAAGAACAAGGTTTATTTTTGAATAGTTTATTTTCAAATGGTTTATTTTTAAAACCAAACATGTTTCTGAATGCATTATTTAATATTCAGTATAATTTGTTTCTGTCAATTTAAAAATGCTTTAAATTTTTAAGGGATTCATGATTAACTAGATTTGTAAGAACTGGCATGCCCACTTGAGTTTGGTGGTTCTAGGTACATTTGATGACTCAATATGCATGTATATGGTCCTGCAAAGAAAACTCTAATCTTACAGTTTTATGAAAATTTACTATTTTGACAGCAAACTGGAAACTGAATATAAGGTAAAACTTACAGTCTCTGAAACTAGGAACCAGGAAAATTTATGCTTTGTGGTATCTGTAGGTTAGTACTGCAATGTTTGGAATTCCTAATATTGTCTAAGAAGTTCTGTAGTTTCCGAGCAAGAAATAAGGTGGAGAAGAAATGTTTTCTTAAGCAACTCTTAGGAAAGACTCATGTAAACAAAGGTAGACCAATGTTCCTCACTCTCCACCACTTCCATCTTTTGCCAGGGACCAGAGCTAACAGGATGAAGGCAAAGGCTTCCCTCTTTTTGCCTTTTTATACAAAGGCAGAAGGAGAAGAGGGTGACAGAGGATGAGATGGTTGGATGGCATCATCAGTTCAATGGACATGAACTTAGGCAAATTCTGGGAGATGGTGAGGGGCAGGGAGGCCTGGCATGCTGCAATCCATGGGGTCCCAAAGAGTTGGACACAACTTGGCGACTAAAAAACAACAACAAAAAGATTTCCCTATGAGATGTGCATGCATGCTAAGTCACTTCAGTTGAGTCTGACTCTGGGTGACCCTATGGACTGAAACCCACCAGGCTCCTCTATTCATGAGATTCTCCAGACAAGAGTACTGGAGTGGATTGCTATGCCCTCCTCAGGGGATCTTCCTAACACAGGGACTGAACCCTCATCTCTTATGTCCCTTGCATTGGCAGACAGGTTCTTTTACCACTAATGCCTCCTGGGAAGCCCCTTTCCCTATAAGATACTTGTGATTTTTTTTTCCATTGTTCCTACTTGTGGTTAATATTTTTCAACATTCAATACCAAACTGGAAAGTAGTATGAAGTAAGAACCAACACTGAGATCTATGGGTTAGTATTGCAGGATCACAGGCGCAAATTCTACCACACCATGGTATAAGTGGCATGGCGGCAAACAAAATATATAGCTCTTCACTGTGTCTATGTTTTATTCAACTGCTTCAGAAGCCTTCAGTCACCAGCTAAATGGGAAAAGTGGCCACTCAATCCAGTTTAAAGTGTAGTCTGGCTCAATAATTTAAAGTCTCATATAAAACTGTTCATTCATATAGCCTACCCTCCTCCTGCTTCTCCTAAAATAATGCCTAGAAGTGAAAGTGGAGAGTGAAAAAGTTGGCTTAAAGCTCAACATTCAGAAAACGAAGATCATGGCATCCGGTCCCATCACTTTATGGGAAATAGATGGGGAAACAGTGTCAGACTTTATTTTGGGGGGCTCCAAAATCACTACAGATGGTGACTGCAGCCATGAAATTAAAAGACGCTTACTCCTTGGAAGGAAAGTTATGACCAACCTAGATAGCATATTCAAAAGCAGAGACATTACTTTGCCAACAAAGGTCCATCTAGTCAAGGCTATGGTTTTTCCTGTGGTCATGTATGGATGTGAGAGTTGGACTGTGAAGAAGGCTGAGCACCAAAGAATTGATGTTTTTGAACTGTGGTGTTGGAGAAGACTCTTGAGAGTCCCTTGGACTGCAAGGAGATCCAACCAGTCCATTCTGAAAGAGATCAGCCCTGGGATTTCTTTGGAAGGAATGATGCTAAAGCTGAAGTTCCAGTACTTTGGCCACCTCATGCGAAGAGTTGACTCATTGGAGAAGACTCTGATGCTGGGAGGGATTGGGGGCAGGAGGAGAAGGGGACGACAGAGGATGAGATGGCTGGATGGCATCACTGACTCGATGGATGTGAGTCTCAGTGAACTCTGGGAGTTGGTGATGGACAGGGAGGCCTGGCATGCTGCAATTCATGGGGTCGCAAAGAGTCGGACATGACTGAGTGACTGATCTGATCTGATCTGATCTGATATAAGCATAGACAGTTCTGGGGGGAGACAGCCGTTTTCTCTGCCATCATAGTCATGGGGTAGAAACAGGTTGGGTTCACTGGATCAACACACTGTCATTCAGCTCCTCTGGTCCTTGAGCAATGTCCCTGTCTATTTGCTCATTGGGCATACTCCCAGCCTCTGATGCAGAAGTTTGCTTGCTGGTAACTGAGACCCATTCTTTTGGCTTAGGCAAAGTTCCAGGTGCTCTGCCTGGCTGACAACACCTGCCCTGGGCTCTACAGGCACTACGCTCCTTCCTGAACTCATGTTATAATTCCCAGTCATAGAGACACCAGCTGGACCTTTCCTGTGATGCTCACTTAGTGCTAGCAACTGCCTACATAAAGAAACAAAAACAAAAAAAAACTACTTATTGAAGATTTTCTCTCCTTTCAAATGAGTCTAACTTAAACAGGAATCTAACAGAGACCTAGGCATGCAGCCAACATTCATTCATTCAACAAATATTTATTTCATGGCTATTATGTTCTAGGCACCAAGCTAATATAAAAGATACAGCAATGATTATGACAAGCAGGATGGCTGCTCCTACAGAATTTACATTCTAGTGAGAAAGCCACACAAAAACTACATAATAAAATTTCTCATAGTGATACATATAGTGACAAAAATAAGACAGGTAATGTGATAGATGTGACTTGGGGGTGGGACAGAGGTGAGAAGTGAGATTAAAAGGCATTTTCAAAGCACTGCGACCTAAACGATGAGATAAGCGAAGTTAGGCAAAGATCTAGATAGAAAGTGCTCCAAGCAAAAGGGAAGCATGTAAAGTGCTTTGGGGCAGCATTTGGAAGCAGAGAGAAGGCCATTTTGGCTGGAATATAGAGTAGGGAAGAGTGCTAAGAGATGAGAGGTAGGTAGAGGTGATAGGGAGCCTTATAGGTGAGAAGTTCAAATTTCATTCCAAGGATAACAGAAGACTACTGGAAGGTTTCCTTTAACAGATACTATCTAAACATTTTTAAACAAACACAATCCACAATAATATGAATTATATTAGTTGATGTAATTCCTTATTTTACTATTTGATCCAAATAACTATTTCAAAGTATTTTTCACAGCTGTACTAATTGTCTGATTCCCTTAGTAGACCCTGAGTTTCATGACAATAGGGTCTACATCTCTCTTCTTACTGACTACCCAGAGCCTGAGTGTCTCTTAAATAGGACATATTCAAGATAGATTCTGTCAAATGAATAAATTTAATGATGGACTAGTCCATGGCAGACACTGCTACACACTGAATTAGAACCAGTTCCTGTATGCAAGAAGCTCATAGTCTATTGAGGGAGGCCAACATGTAATCAATTAATAATAATACAACAGAGTAACTGCTACACCAGAAATACTAACAAATACTATAGGGACGTAAGAGAGAAAATAACTAATTTTGCTTAGTGGCAGGGAAAACATTAAGGAAGTTTTTAACTAAGAACAAATATTCAGTTTCTTGGGATAAATATTTATACTAAGAAAGAATTCTATATCATGTTCTATTAATTTTATTAGTTCCACAATTCAAGAGAACATATACTCTATTGACAAAATTATTTAATATACTACTACCATGATATTTCTAAACATCTTGAAAAGGCTTATTTCTAAAACAACCTTTTAGAATCTTCTCTGTATTTTTGTTATTATGCATACCAACTCCCTATATATGAAAGTTAAATTCAAAGCTAAAATATTCATAATATTACTAGCTCTGGGAAAATCTAGATAGGGTAGCCTATTGTGTTCTGCTTTTTCACCAGATTCCATATATCAGTGATAGTGATCACCACCAAATTTTCATTTATTATGTACCTTATCAGAAATTACCAGATGCTTTCAAGCTCCCAACAAACTTTTGGGGTTTCATTACCATACTGTGTATAGAAGTCAAATATGCTATCAAAAGAAATTAATTTGGGGCTATTTCTATTACAGCACAAATAAAAACATTCTTCATTTGAAAACAATCAGCCTTATCAGCATCCATAGTACATAAATTTAGTTAAATGGTGCCATCTGGTGACATAAATCCTGCAACAAATATAAAAGGTCCAGAGACAAACTTCTTGGTGGCAATCCAACTGAAAGTGTCAAAATTAACTTTAGAAATATTTGATCCTGCTTGACATAAAGCACACAACTAATCACACTCAGTATATAGCAGTTTAACAAAGGGAATTATAAGAACTGTTTGGGCCCCATTTTCTGCTTACCACTCTTGTTTCTCAAGTGTATCTTCAAACTTAAACAAGTCTCCAGAAAAGATTTAAGTCTAATACGATCCTTTAGCCAGCTCTGAGAGAACATTTTTAAAGTATAAATATCAAGAATATCTTGAACGTTGTTTAAGTCACATCTATTTCCTCACTCTCCTTCTGATTTCTATGAATCTGTTTGTTATCACCTCAAATGCCACTTCCCTAAGATAGCTCACCCTGATTCCACTGCTAAAGTTAAGCTTCTCACCCACAACATTCTCTACTTCACCACTGTAGCATTTTCGCAATGGTAAATATAAACTATTCATGCAATTTAATTTAATGCTTTTCTCTACAGTTTTATATCTGGCACAGTGTTCAGTGTTTGAATGAACAAATGGATACATGGATAATTAGATAAATGGATGAGGAAAAAATGTCCTTTTCTATCCTCTTCTTACCCAAATCCTGTCACTGACAAGATCCAGCTCAAGTTTACATCTTGTAAAAACAAATCTTCCCCAGTAACACCAATCTACAATGAATCCATGCTTCTTTGGACTCCTACAGCACTTTGGTCTAAGCTCCAGAGTTTAAGCCTCGGTTATATTCTACGTAATACTTGTTAGAATATATGTGAATATTACCTTCCTAACTGATCCTAACATCCTCAAGGGTAGGAATTTGGTTTTTAATAATATCCACCTGCACATGTCCATGTAAGGAGGTAAATACCTCATAAATAACTTATTAATTATTATTACTAAATTGTAATAACTGAAATACCTGCGTTCTTTCTACTGAAATGGGTATTGTAAACAAATTAACAAGAACAGAGTAGATCTCAGTATTTAAGAACCTAACATTCACCTTCCTTGCAGTCCAAGGAACTCTCAACAGTCTTCTCCAACACCACAGTTCAAAGCATCAATTCTTCAGTGCTCAGCTTTCTTTATAGTCCAACTCTCACATCCATACATGACTACTGGAAAAACCACAGCTTTGACTAGACAGACCTTTGTTGGCAAAGTAATGTCCCTGCTTTTTAATATGCTGTCTAGAAGCTGAAGCTCCAATACTTTGGCCACCTGATGCAATGAACTGACTCATTTGAAAAAATCCTGATGCTGGGAAAGATTGAAGGTGGGAGGAGAAGGGGACGACAGAGGATGAGATGGTTGGATGGCATCACCAACTGGATGGACATGAGTTTGAGTAAGCTCCGGGAGTTGGTGATAGACACGGAAGCCTGGCATGCTGCAGTCCATGGGGTCGCAGAGTCAGACACAATTGAGCAACTGAACTGAACTGAGCTTCGCATGTGCCAACAACGGCATCTCAGTGTAGCTTATTTGTTCTCTATTCACAGTTCCATAGGTAGAAACTACCATGAAGTATCCACAGGGAAAAAACCCACTTCAATGTTTCAGATACACTATTGTATATCCCAGAATGATAATATAATGGCTCATTATATTTGACACAGATCAAACTAAATTTTTATAAAACTCAAGAATGAAGAAATGCCACCATCATATTTTCCCAAATTTATTAATGCTGTTCACATACTATATTTCTTTCCCTGAGTGGCCAAATTTCTAACTATTTAGAACACAAGTTCTCAAACTTTAGCATGCCTCAGAATAGCCTGGAAGGCTTATTGCAACAATATTTGCTGCACCCTGCTTTCAGAGTTTGTAATTCGGTAAGTCTGGAGTGAGGCCCAAGAATTTGCAATGCTGACCAAATTCCCAAGTGAAGCTGATGCTGCTGATCCAAGAACCACACTCTGAGAACCTCTGCTTTGGAGGATTAGAGTCAAGTTGTTCCAAATTTATATAACCATTTCACTATAATCTACAAAAAATTATTTCAGTTTCTTATGATCAGGTGGCAAAAATTATTACAAAAACAAATTAAGACCAGAATAACTATGATGTTTGTAAATAGATATTACTTTGAAATAAATAACAAACCAAAAAGTTTGTTAGGATTTTCCATAAGCTGTTACAGGAAAACACAATTTTTTTGGCCAACCCAACATGTTAGAATTACTACAGTGAGAAAAAATGCAATTTTTTTTACTCAAACTAAAATCTGATAAAACTCTAATACAGATCAATTTTATAATACTAATCACTATTATATTTAAATGACTCACTAATCACATACCTAATATCTCTTTTCTCCACTTGATTTCTCTCACCCATAAGGGCAAGCACTATTCTCTCCTCTACAGTTTATTGACATGATGAACACAAGTTTGAGTAGGCTCCAGGAGTTGGTAATGGACAGGGAAGCCTTCAATCCATGGGGTCGCAAAGAGTCAGACACTACTGAGCAACTGAACAGATAGTTTAGTGTTATATCCCTATTGTCAAGCATAATGTGTAACACATAACAGGTATTTTTTAAGTAATTGTTGAATACATAAAATGTGTTGATGACATATTATTATTAAAGCCCACAAACTGAGGGTACAAATGTTACATAGATATAACCTCAACTCTCAAGCTATTACATTCTATTGAGGGAGTAGTAATATACTCAATTTGTCATAAGGCAACATAACAAGTGCTTTATAGTAATATGAACAAAGTGCTATGAGACATAACGAAAGGGCTGGTTAAAGCTGCTAACAGGTAAGGACATGGTAGAAGGCTTCAATAGGTAGGGACAGGTAGAAGGAGATGATAAATCCCAATATGTAAGTATATCTACTGTGTCACCTCTATTGCTAATAATTCCATATGGTCTATACTTATGTTTATGAAAATAAAAAATATTTTACTCTAACACAAAATCTGACATTCAGCCACCATAAAGCAAGATAAGTTCTTTTCTAAGATGTTGCTATGCTACCAGCAGAGTTTTTAGGAAACAATCACTACTACCCATTCTCTTCTAAGGCTTCCCCCCAGGTTCCCCCTCAAACACTGAAGTGAAGTAAGAGAAAACAAAATTAGATTAAACAATGCTAACAAGATTTTAGAAGGGGTTGAAAGGTACTAAATATACATACATGTTCTGTCCATACTGGTACATAAAAGTAATAAATAAATAAGGCAATTTTCAATAAGGTATCAAAGCAAAGAAATTTCATGGTACATAATTCAAAAATGAACTAACCGATTACATGATTTAAATGGTCTTTACAGATAATTATGGTGCTAACACAGATCGTTAAATTTTCAAAGTAGATCTGGCAGAGACGTACAAAAAGGAAAACATTCCATCTTGCTCCTAAAAAAAGGATAAATAATCTAATACAGTCCCTTGAAAATCCGACTGCTTTAGCTGTGCTAAATGAAGAGACTTAAGTTGTAAAATATCGTGGAATTCACTTATATTCAAATTCTGAAAAGTGCTAATAGTGCAATCATCATAAAGCCATCCACTGGAGAAAACATTTTCCTTAGTATTTCCACAAGATGTCACCCTAAGCCTAACATCGAAGTGTGCAGCTTTGCTATTTTAGGCATTTTTCTTTTTGTGTATAAATGAACATTAATTACTAACTTTTTAAAAATTAAGGTCTTTGTGTTTATACTTTCAGTTATTCGTAAATGGAAAATCAAAACAGAATACAGGGCCTAAAGAAGCAAGAAAGAAGAAAGTTAATCAAACAGTTTATCATTCACACTGTTTATCACAAGAGAAATTTTCTTTTACTTTATTTTGAAAATGTTCCATAATTAGCATATATTATGCTTATAGTCAGGCTTCCCTAGTGGCTCAGGCAGTAAAAAATCCACCTGCAATGCGGGAAACCTGGATTCAGTCCCTGGGTTGGAAAGATCCCCTGGAGGAGGGCATGACAACCCACTCCAGAGTTCTTGCCTGGAGAATTCCCACAGACAGAAGAGCCTGGCAGGCTACAGTCCCTGGGGTCGCAAAGCCTCGGACACGACTAAGTGACTAAGCACAGCATACTTATAATCAGATAAAGTTATACCTTAAAAATAAAAAAACAATACCTTTGCTATCACTCCCCATCCTATTATCACAGAACCCATTTATAAAATGCTTTTACACACTATAATAATGATCAAAGCTATGGAGACAGAATTCTGTGCTCAAAGATTATACCATCTAAGATAGACTAGTGTTTGCATTTTCTTTTTTCACAAAAGAAGGATATTATTTATTTTCAAAGTGATGCTTTTCATTTACTGAGACAAGGCCTGGTTTCCGAGTCACCTGTAAATGATACAGCACATTCTGCAATAACAGTGTTTTACCCTACTATACACTTGTATTGGATTTTCTGCACTATGAGTGCCTCCTATTTTCTTCAGTTGAGATTCATGCAAGGCATTATTTCAACATACTACCTGATTATCAGAATAATGGGCTAAAGCCACTATTTTCCATTATGTGCAGCAAAAAAGAAGGGGAAGGGAGGTTGGTTGAAACAGAAAGCAAAATACCCAGTAAAAATAATCCCCTGTTTATCAATGGTTCCCTACTTATCCTTTTATAAAGATACAATCCCCTTCAGGATACACAGGGCTATGTAGTTTTTCCTTTCTGGGTCCTTAAAAAAAAAATGCACAGTGAGACCAATAAAATTTAATAGAAAATTATGTTGCATTGTATAGCATCGCTCCATTCTTTGCAGTCTGGTTTATTCCAAAATGACTTAAAAGACCAGCCAAAACAAATCTATCCATTCAAAGCTGGGCATCAGGATTACTTATGTAACAGCTTTTTACAGATTACTGTGACCTCTCATTTTATTAGAGAAATTCAACTACTCTATAGGCTTTCTGCCAAGTTATCTATCACTCACTTAAAACAATGGCAAAATACAACTCTTTGTCATTCGTCTTTTTATTCCTCATGTAATGATGCTGCACTGCCAAATGAATACATTATTCTGGTAGAATTATCTAAAGCATTCAACAATATTCTTCCTAAATAAAGTTCTTAAAAACTCAATCAAAAGACATAGCCCAATCTTATCTAAGCACATCATACAAATCTATTTAGAAGTATGGCCATTCAGTTAATGGTCTTAATAAAACTATTAATTTTTTTTAATAAAACTATTAATTTTTAACTGAAAAATCTGTTGCTTAAAAAATGTTCTCTAAAATACTATTCTCTAATGACAGGGTTTATTTAAATTTCGTTAAGAGTCCATTTAGAGTTGCTTTTATTTAATCCCAACTAAGATGATTATAGTTATGTGTGTCATTAATTCTTACTAGCCATAAAAGAATATTTCAAAGAAATTAATCCACAGACAAAATAATCCTATAGAGCTTTTACTATTTCTACTCAATAGATTGATTTTCAATTTTTCAAAAAGGAATGGTTTCTTAAATATAAACCATAGAGTTGTAGTTTTGTCAATAAGTATAAACATTTATTATAATAAAAGCACAAAATATTTTCAAGACTAATTCTCATAAATTCATGTTTTTATTTTTTATATCAGTAACCATCAAACCTGGAAAAAGTAGTAATAATGTCTAGTAGATGCAATTATTTCTCTAAAATATACTGTTTAAATTTAGCAGAATCTATAATTGAGTCCTTTTTAAAACTGTTGGTCACTTTTGTTGGGGGGAGGTATTTGTATCTTTACTAGTTTAATTCTAAAAAAAAGAATTTAAAATTATCTGCATAAATGCAAAAATGTATGTATAAAGATATACATAAATAAACCATAAATTCAAGAATAAACAGAAGGTTAAACATTATGTAGCTCAATTCATGAAAAACTGACAAAGTATTGAAATTTTCATCAATAAATTTTTCAGTGTGAATCATGAGATTTTTTGAGAGAAGCAAAAAGATGAAAAATAGTGTTTTAAGTTTTGTCTGAAGAAGGTAAGACTAGAACTATAATCCTAGCTGAATAGAATGTGACCCATCACTATTCATGTCAGGCAAGTCCTTCTCCAGAAGGAAGCAACTTCCTTCTCTAGCACATTTTTCCTCAATTTTTGAAATAAACTACTCCAGCTTTCTCCTGTGTTTACTTGTCTTCCTATACAAAACATTCTTTCAATACTTTTATTTTTATTAACATATACTTATTTCCATCTTATAGCAGTTCTTTTTTAAGATAAGCTGAAATAAGAAAATGAAAAAAAATATTTCCTTCTACCTGATATCAAGAAAAATATTTCAGTTTCAAATTTGGTTAATATCAGGTTCTCTGACAACAATATTCAAACAATTAAGCCCAATTCTAATTGCGAAGATGATGAATAATTTTTAATACCTACCTAGCAAAGCTCGGAATAAGCTGCTCTTAAAGATACCCATCACCTTTTTAACAGCATTTTTCAACTGCTGCTCCTCTGGTTTCCTTAATTTTTTGCAGTATTCTTCCAGTAATGACAAAGCTCGGTCAGTATCTGAAAAACATGATTTTAAAATTCTATCTTATGGTCTCAGAAAAACAGTAATCTAACATTAAACTATTGTCTAATGGTATTCCTAATTTCATAACACAGAATAATAACTAATCAGGAATTCCATAAACTACTTTTAAAATTGATAATTACAATGAACTCAATTTTAAGAACCCACTTTTATTTCTATTGTCTTCCAAAAGAATTTGCAACTATGAAACAAGGCAAAAGTCCATATGGAATGCCGACCAGTTGATATTCACACAGTAGATAAGACTCTGTCAGGAAAACTATCTTAAAATTTGTGACCTCCTACAACATAATGTCCAGATTCCTTAATGTAACTTTTGAGACCACCATCCCATAAGCTGTTTACAAGCTATATTTTCAGTCTTTATTTCCCACTATATATTATTTCACCCCCTTCACACATTTACACACAGTGCCAAAGCCACAGTGGATTACTCACTTTCACTCTCCACTCTGCCCCCCACACACACATACGTACACACACACACTTTCTATACCTGTGTAGTTTTCTTTGCTCCTCCTGCTCTCTGTATTGGAATATCCTCCCCCATAGCCCTCTCTCCTCCTTGAATTAGTATGCTACATTAGAAAGAGTTTATTGTTAGCTGGGTCTGGGTCTGAAACCTATTTGCTAGCTGTGTGGCCGTCAATAAGTTACTTAACCTCTCTGAGCTTGTTTCCTTACAGCCAGCAGGATTAAATTACAAAATGCTTAGTACAATACCTAGCGCATAGAAAGTAATCAAGAAGTCAACTGAAAACTTATCTTCCCTTAATTTGGACCTAACTCAAATGTTCTCTGGAGAAGGAAGTGGCAACCCACTCCAGTATTCCTGCCTGGAGGACTCCACAGACAGGGGAGCCTGGTGGAATACATACAGTCCATGGAGTCACAAAGAGTCAGACACAACTGAACGACCAACACACACACACACACACACAAATGCTCTCTATTTCATAAAACCATCTCTGACAGTTAAAAGTAATCACTGTCACTCTTCTTCCAAACCACTTTGCCTACACAAATACTACAGGCATTCTTAATACCCACTGTTATACTATGGCTTCTTGAACTGCTCACACGACAAAGTATTAGTTGCCCAGACAACAAAATATCCCTGAAAAAGTCACCAAAGTGGCAGTGTCTGTGTGTGTAGTAGGTGACAATTATTTTTGGAAGTGAGAAGACTCAATTTAGTTGTTCCAAAATTAAGTTCTGTTTGAAAAATGTCAAGTCACATATTTTTAACCAGTAATACTTATGAATGTACACTGAGAATATAAAATACAACACTTCCTCAGACCTGAAATGCATTATGAGAAAGGGCAAGAGTCATCTTAACAAACGAACAACTGCTTTCATCATCGATTTGTATTTTATAAAATTATGTTTCGAAAGCTTCTGAAGAAAGTGGCAACAAAGTTCAGACCATAATCTTAAATATTAAATTGATAATTTTCCTCTTTATATGATTTATATAATTTTATATTTGTTCTGTTTGAGGAGTTCCTGTCTGAGGAATAGCATACAAACTTTTCATAGAGAAGACACATTATGAAGTTTCTTATTAATATCATTTTGGATGAAAGCTGACTGGAATTATTGTTCAGTCACTCAGTTGTGTCCAACTCTTTGTGATCCCATGGACTGCAGCACGCCAGGCTTGGTTTTCCACAATTTCATCCTTTGCTCAGATTCTGTCATCAGTAAGAGTTTTACCTTCAGTCAGTGTCACTTCCTTCAAAAGTCTCTTTAGGAATTCCTGGTACTTCTCCACCTGACCAGAGCTCTTCTTTTGTTATTGTGTATTTTTTAATCATACGAGGAATCTTCATCAAAACTTCCCTGCTTTGAGATTCATTCTTTTTCTCCCAGCTTTACTGAGGTCAGATTGACAAATAAAAATTGTATACAGTTAAGGTGTACAACAGAAAGTTTTGATATATGTATATATTGTGAAATGATTACCACAATCATTACCACAAAGACAACTGTCTTTGAATTTTAATAGCCTTTCCCCCTTCAAATCTACCACTTTCACAGACTAAATATCAATTATAACAATAATTCATATTTTCCTATTGAACGTTCCAATTCTCTACCCCTACAGCCATCCTCAGCTGATGATCATGTTTTCCATTTTGTGGAAAATCAGAAGAGAAATTACACAATCTCCTAATCTAATATCCACTAGGTCATCTGTAGCTGCTCCCCTATATTCTGTCTTCCCCGTTACTATGGATAAAATATTTGTAATGCCAACTCCTCTACTTAAGCACCTAAGCCTATTTTCTTTTGCCTACACTGCTTCATCATCAACTGTTTTCCTCTCCAATCCCTCCCTTTAGCATACAAATAAAACTGTAAGAGCAGTGATTTTTAAAAACCTTCCTTTACCCTTAATTCCTCTAACTAACTACTGTCCCCAGTTCTCTGTTCCCTTCCATAGCAAAACTCCTTGAAATGCTGTCTACACCTTCTTTGCTTTCATTGTTTCTTATTGTTGCTGTTGTTCAGTTGCTAAGTCGTGTCCGACTCTTTGCAACCCCATGGACTGCAGCACACCATGATAGCATTCCCATAATCACATCTACAGATATAAGTCACTAGGTAAAGGGACTTTAACTAATTCCTTCAACACATATTTATTGAATGACTACCCAGGGAAGACACTATCAAAAGCATCTAGATGGCCTCTAAACCAACAGAATTTATTATGTCTCTCATTTCTGTACAACAAAATACTGACACATAAAACAAAAAGGCAGAATACAATAAAAATGGTCAAATATGGTCAAGTCTGTCTTAGACAACTTAGGTTTATGCATGCCAGCATCTAATGATGGAATTGCGGTTGCCTTTTCAAGGTTCTTTTTGACATCAATGATCACCATCTGGTGTTAATTCTATTTCTGATTAAATTCTTGTTTCTGATTAACAAAAGCTTGAATGTGAAGATAATAGAAAACTACATAACTATACAAAGATGGTAAATAAAGAAAACAAAAGATAACAAGGATCTTGTTGTATAATTCAAAGATCCCTAACCAGATGTTTAATAAAGTGGAAAGTTGAGAATTACCCAAGTAAGTTGGGACTAATACCTTGACTGCTGTTCAAATTAAACCAGGTATAAGTGGAGATATTTTTTCACCTGAACTGCCAATACAATGATCTCAATTATCTTATTTTCTCTGTTAAAGGAAATCTGTATTCATATGACTCCAGAGTCTACTGAAAGGACAAAACTAAACTTGGAATACCTGAAGGCAGATACAGAAGGAAATAACAGGGAAATCATTTTTAAAAATAAAAATTTCAGATGAAATATACAATCCAAAGGATATAGTGAATGTTACATAATTGGAATCATAGGTAATCCCATGTCTGTTAATTAAGGTTCAACTCTTTTGTCTTTGGTTTAAGAACAGCATTGCCAAAAAGTTATAATTTGGGACAGGTGATTTAATTTGAAACAGTAATATTGCTAACATGAATTTTTAGATAAGAAAAAGATAACATAAAATTATTTGCCACAACTAAGAAGAATTATAGAACATGTGATGGTATTGTTCAGAAAACTAAGATCTAAGTATAATAAAGGAAATGGTAAACTAAACACACAAATCATTTCAAATCTTGAAATCCCTTTAAATACAATCTGACTGCAATGCAGGAGACCTGGGTTCGATTCCTGGGTTGGAAAGATTCCCTAGAGAAGGGAAAGGCTGCCCACTCCAGTATTCTGGCCTGGAGAATTCCACAGACTGTATAGTCCATGGGTTCGCAAAGAGCCAGACACAATTGAGCGTCTTTCACTTTCACAGTTTAGAAAGAACTTTCCCATGCATTATCTGATTCCCACCACTGAGAAGTTATATTGCCTCTTATACATGAAACTGGGGCTTCCCTGGTGGCTCAGATGGTAAAGAATCTGCCTGCCATGCAGGAGACCTAGGTTCGATCCCTGAGTCAGAAGATCCCCTGGAGAAGGGCATGGCAACCCACTCCAGTATTCTTGCCTGGAGAACTCCATGGACAGAGGAGCCTGGCGGGCTATAATCTCTGGGGTCGCAAAGATTCAGACATAACTGGAGGACTAATACACACGCAGGCAGAAAACTGAAGTTCGTAAGTGACTTGCCCAAGATGACAGAACTACTGAATAACAAACCTGGAGCATAATCCTAAAGCTTTCGATTCTGAGTGTTCTCTCCATAGTACCACCCTTAATCCTCCAGAAACAATTGAGCATATCTCTATGGGGAAAAAAAAAAAACTTGACCAGACATAATTTTATCACTAAATTTTAGAATCTAGGGTTATAAGTTGAATCTCTATTTTTACATGTGCTTATTAATATAAAATAATAGTTATAACATAAATTTAAATGGTCCTACCTTTAAAATCTAATAGAGCTACTAAGTTCTTTCCTTCATTACTCAAATATTTATCTTATGATGCTCTAGACTTTGGTCGCTCAATACTAAAAAAGATAAATATTCTACCCTCTCAGGGATGTCTTCTGTCTGAAGGTAAAGATAATTAAGTAGAAAATTTAAACAAAGTAAAAGATTAAAATAGAGTGTGGTCATGCTATGATGAGGTACCAGGTGCCAAGAGAACAGAGAAGTAAACTGATACCATACAGATCACACTGGCCTTTTCCTGAAGAAGAATAAGAAGCCATGGAAAAATCTTTAATAAAGATGAGCACGACCATTTTTAAAGTTTTATAAAGATCATTTTAACTACAGTATGCTATCTATCAATTGAAACAAGAAAGAATGATGACAGTTTCCACCCCCATGTCATCTGAAGTGAATATATGCAACATTGAACAGTTTTTGATCATTACTTATATACCATTATGACCAGCAAATTAGAAAAAAAAAAAAATTGTGGCCAAGCCATGCAGCATACAGGATTTTAGTTCCCTGACTAGGGACTGAACCTGTGTCCCATGCACTGAAAGCTTAGAGTCTTAACCACTGAACCACCAGGAAGTCCCTCAAATAAAAGTGTGTGTGTGTGTGTGTGTGTGTGTGTATGCATATATAGTCTTCTTTGGGGAACTATATATGCTTAATTCTGTTAACATTATCATTTTTGTTATTTTGTAAATTAAGGATTTGTTGTTGTTTTTGGTAGCTAGGTTATGTCCAACTCTTTGCAACCCCATGGACTATAGCCCCAGGCTCCTCTGTCCATGGAATTTCCCAGGCAAGAATACTGGGAGTGGGTTGCCATTTCTTTCTCCAAGGCAGCTTCCCAATCCATGGATAGAATTCGAGTCTCCTGCCTTGGCAGGCGGATTCTTTACCACTGAGCCACCAGGGAAGAGCCCCATATAAAGAATACTCATATGAAAATAATAAAATGATGAAGACTCATGTGAAAACACTAAAATGATGAATGCCAACATAAAAGTTATCCTGATACTAGGCCTTTAAAAAGATGCTTTAATATTAAAATATAAAGCCCAAGGTGATAAAAACAAAGGTATCATTTTATAACTAATAAAATTAGCTGTTGAGTAATGCTAAGTATTCTGCATAGATCACTTTATTTAATCTTCCCAAGCACCCCAAGAAATACACATTCCTCAAATGAGGAAACAAACTGAGAAATGAAGTAACTTCATTTCTTCCAAGGTGACACAACCAGTAAGTGCTGGAACCACGACGTAAACCATGGTCCATCTGGCACCAAAGCCCATACTGAAATTCAACTTACTGGGAAAGGATCACAGTATTTCTTTTTCCTGTAATTGTCCTTTTTTATGTAATTTTCTGTAATTATACTTTACTTCTCCCCCTTAAACTTTTTAAATATACTTCAACAAGCATCTGTTGATGAGACTCTCCACTACTGCCACAAAAAGGTAATAAAATGGTGAATTTATGTTGCCACCTTTCAGATAAGTCATTCTTTCAGCTTTTCTATAGAATTACTGAAGAGAAAATGAGAAAAGTATATGCTTAAAATAGTAACAAATAGAAAAGACAGCAAACTGCATCTTCAGCAGAATACTAAAAAATGTCTTGTTCCAGTTGTAACACACTAGGGGAAACAAAGATGAAAAAAAAAAATAGAAAAAACTTGGAGTTTAAATTGTGGGGAAAATGTATGGCCAGACTTAATGCAGATCAAAATACTGCAATCATTTTGTAAATATTGAATGGTTTAAATTAGTAACATTGAAAGAGAAGAAATAACTCATAAGAACATCATCCTAGTCTATCAAAAAGTAGAAAGCATATCGTGGCACTTCTTTGCTGTAACCAGATGTGTACCTGCCACATCTGGGCAGGCTTACTCCAGGAGGTGACAAGGAAGCTGGACTCAGACAACTGATGGAAAGAGATTCTGACTCTGAACACAGCTTTCCTCTTCCTTGTAACAAAAAGAAAAGGTATCCTGCTAAGCATTTGTCAGTCAGTTCAGTTGCTCAGTTGTGTCCAATTCTTTGCAATCCCATGAATCACAGCACGCCAGGCCTCCCTGTCCATCACCAACTCCTGGAGTTCACCCAAACTCACGCCCATCGAGTCAGTGATGCCATCCAACCATCTCATCCTCTGTTGTCCCCTTCCCCTCCTGCCCCCAATCCCTCCCAGCATCAGGGTCTTTTCAAATAGGTCAGCTTTTTGCATCAGGTGGCCAAAGTATTGGAGTTTCAGCTTCAGCATCAGTCCTTCCAATGAACACCCAGGACTGATCTCCTTTAGGATGGACTGGTTGGATCTCCTTGCAGTCCAAGGGACTCTCAAGAGTCTTCTCCAACACCAGTTTAAAAGCATCAATTCTTCGGCACTCAGCTTTCTTCACAGTCCAATTCTCACATCCATAATGACCACTGGAAAAATCATAGTCTTGACTAGACAGATCCTTGTTAGCAAAGTAATGTCTCTGCTTCTGAATATGCTATCTAGGTTGGTCATAACTTTCCTTCCAAGGAGTAAGCGTCTTTTAATTTCATGGCTGCAATCACCATCTGCAGTGATTTTGGAGCCCCCCTCCCCAAAATTAAGTCTGTCACTGTTTCCCCATCTATTTCCCATGAAGTGATGGGACCGGATGCCATGATCTTAGTTTTCTGAATGTTGAGCTTTAAGTCAACTTCTTCACTTTCCTCTTTCACTTTCACCAAAAGGCTTTTTAGTTCCTCTTCACTTTCTGCCATAAGGGTGGTGTCATCTGCATACCTGAGGTTATTGATATTTCTCTTGGCAATCTTGATTCCAGCTTGTGCTTCTTCAGCCCAGAGTATCTCACGATGTACTCTGCATGTAAGTTAAATAAGCAGGGTGACAGTATACAGCCTTGACATACTCCTTTTCCTATTTGGAACCAGTCTGTTGTTCCATGTCCAGTTCTAACTGTTGCTTCCTGACCTGCATATAGGTTCCTCAAGAGGCAAGTCAGGTGGTCTGGTATTCTCATCTCCTTCAGAATTTTCCACAGTTTATTGTGATCCACAAAGTCAAAGGCTTTGGCATAGTCAATAAAGCAGAAATAGATGTTTTTCTGGAACTCTCTTGCTTTTTTGATGATCCAGCGGATGTTGGCAATTTGGTCTCTGGTTCCTCTGCCTTTTCTAAAACCTGCTTGAACATCTGGAAGTTCACGGTTCACATATTGCTGAAGCCTGGCTTGGAGAATTTTGAGCATTACTTGACTAGCGTGTGAGATGAGTGCAATTGTGCAGTGGTTTGAGCATTCTTTGGCATTGCCTTTCTTTGGGATTGGAATGAAAACTGACCTTTTCCAGTCCTGTGGCCACTGCTGAGTTTTCCAAATTTGCTGGCACTTTCACAGGATCATCTTTCAGGATTTTAAATAGCTCAACTGGAATTTCATCACTTCCACTAGCTTTGTTCATAGTGATGCTTTCTAAGGCCCACTTGACTTCACATTCCAGGATGTCTGGCTCTAGGTGAGTGATCACACCATCGTGATTATCTGGGTCGTGAAAATCTTTCTTGTACAGTTCTTCTGTGTATTCTTGCCATCTCTTCTTAATATCTTCTGCTTCTGTTAGGCCCATACCATTTCTGCCCTTTATCGAGCCCATCGTTGCATGAAATGTTCCCTTGGTATCTCTAATTTTCTTGAAGAGATCTCTAGTCTTTCCCATTCTGTTGTTTTCCTCTATTTCTTTGCATTGATCGCTGAGGAAGGCTTTCTTCTCTCTTCTTGCTATTCTTTGGAACTCTGCATTCAGATGCTTGTATCTTCCCTTTTCTCCTTCTAGAATGTTGATTTTCACTCTTGCCATCTCCTGTTTGACCACTTCCAATTTGCCTTGATTCATGCACCTAACATTCCAGGTTCCTATGCAATATTGCTCTTTACAGCATTGGACCTTGCTTCTATCACCAGTCACATACACAACTGGGTATTGTTTTTCGCTTCTCTTCTTTTCACAGCTATTTGTAAGGCCTCCTCAGACAGCCATTTTGCTTTTTTTGCATTTCTTTGCCATGGGGATGGTCTTGATCCCTGTCTCCTGTACAATGTCATGAACCTCAGTCCATAGTTCATCAGGCACTCTATCAGATCTAGTCCCTTAAATCTATTTCTTACTTCCACTGTATAATCATAAGGGATTTGATTTAGGTCATACCTGAATGGTCTAGTGGTTTTTCCTACTTTCCTCAATTTGAGTCTGAATTTGGCAATAAGGAGTTCATGATCTAAGCAACAGTCAGCTCCCAGTCTTGTTTTTGCTGACTGTATAGAGCTTCTCCATCTTTGGCTGCAAAGAATATAATCAATCTGATTTCAGTATTGACCATCTGGTGATGTCCATGTGTAGAGTTTTCTCTTATGTTGTTGGAAGAGGGTATTTGCTATGACCAGTGCATTCTCTTGGCAAAACTCTATTAGCCTTTGCCCTGCTTCATTCCATATTCCAAAGCCAAATTTGCCTATTACTCCAGGTGTTTCTTGACTTCCTACTTTTGTATTCCAGTCCCCTATAATGAAAAGGACATCTTTTTTGGGTGTTAGTTCTAAAAGGTCTTCTAGGTCTTCATAGAACCGTTCAACTTCAGCTTCTTCAGAGTTACTGTTTGGGGCATAGGCTTGGATTACCATGATATTGAATGGTTTGCCTTGGAAATGAACAGAGGAGTTACCCCACGTCCGAGGTCAGGGGCGACAGCTGAGAGGAGCAACCCCACATCCAAGGTCAGGGGCGGTGGAGAGGAGCAACCCCATGTCCAGGGAGTGGCAGCTGCACGGGCACATGAAGGCTGAGAGGAGCTACTCTATGTTCAAGGTCAGGATGGGCGACTTGTCCAAGGTAAGGAGCAACAGCTGCACTTTGCTGGAGCACCTGTGAAGAGATATCCCACGTCCAAGGTAAGAGAAACCCAAGTAAGATGGTAGGTGTTGCAAGAGACATCAGAGGGCAGACACACTGAAACCATAATCACAGAAAACTAGCCAATCTGATCACATAGACCACAGCCTTGTCTAACTCAATGAAACTAAGCCATGCCATGGGGGGCCACTCAAGATGGACGGGTCATGGTGGAGAGGTCTGACAGAATGTGGTCCACTGGAGAAGGGAATGGCAAACCACTTCAGTATTCTTGCCTTGAGAACAGTATGAAAAAGCAAAATGATACGATACTGAAAGAGGAACTCCCCAGGTTGGTAGGTGCCCAATATGCTACAGGGGATCAGTGGAAAAATAATTCCAGAAAGAATGAAGGGATGAAGCCAAAGCAAAAACAATACCCAGTTGTGGATGTGACTGGTGACAGAAGAAGGTCCAATGCTGTAAAGAGCAATATTGCATAGAAACCTGGAATGTTAGGTCCATGGCAAATTGGAAGTGGTCAAACAGGAGATGGCAAGAGTGAACATCAACATTCTAGAAATCAATGAACTAAAATGGACTGGAATGGGTGAATTTAACTCAGATGATCATTATATCTACTACTGTGGGCAGGAATCCCTTAGAAGAAATGGAGTAGCCATCATGGTCAATAAGAGAGTCCAAAATGCAGTACTTGGATGCAATTCAAAAAAGCATTTGTAGCACTTCCCTATTCTCAAAACAATTTTCACATGGGCTAGGTATCTTTATTTGATTATCTCAAGAATCCTAAGAGTTGACTATTACTCTGTGTGTGTTCAGTTGCTCAGTCGTGTCTGACTTTGCAACCCCATGAACTGCAGCTCCCCAGGCTCCTCTGTCCATGGAATTTTCCAGGCAAAAATACTGGAGTGAGCTGCCATTTCCTTTTTCAGGGGATCTTCCCAACCCAGGGATCAAATCCATGTTGCTTGCATCTCTGCATTGACAGACAGAGTCTTTACCACTGCATCATCTGGGAAGCCCCTTGGGTATTATTTGTGGCAGTTATAACTTAAGATGAGAAGTGTGAAGTTCAACCTGTTGATTTTTAGATAACATATCCAGCTGATGGAAAAGGTAGGATTCCATCCCAGGGCTCTCCTCCAGTCCCAGGGCTCTCCTCCCCTGCACCATGACACCATTCAGTGGATCTAAGACCACCACACTCATACAGTGCAAAGAACAATGGATAAACTTCTTGTCCTAATTCTATCACTAACTTTATTTTATAAAAATAAAGTTCATATACATTATCTTATTTGATGAGGAAAAGAAACAATGTATTACTAATGTTTCAGAAAAGGAAACTGAAGTTCAGAAAGATTATATGATTTTCATAATGTCACCTGCTGGCACTGTCATAAGAAGGCAGGTGAAGAAGCACACATGGGAGATTGGTACTTTGAGATCTTAATTTTTTCTCTCTCTAAATGTTCCCATTTCCTTTCTTTTCCTTCAAGCTGGTAACTGATTTTGTATTGTATTGCCTCAGGAGAGGTATGTACTAGGACAGAAAATTGAGGGAATTTTAGTTATTCCAGTTTTGCTTTCCAAAAGCCTAAACCCTCTGAATAAAAGAGTTTGTTTCAAAGATCAAAGAGAGATTCTCAGGTACATGCAGAGAGAGAAACATCTTCCAGCCCCTCCCCAGTCTAGGAAAAGATTTTCTCAGCTGAAAACTAAGAGAAGTTTTTGGAACCCAAGGCCGCAGGTATCTAGGCTATTTCCTGGCAGCACTGCCTGAGAGGCAGAAAGACCCCAGAGAGGAAAAGCAACATTGTGCAGCTAGGCAAACAGAAACACAGAAATTCTGTGGGGGCCGGGGAGGGGTGGGGAATGTTAAATCCATGTCTTGGAAGTAGCAATTGTAGCTAGACAAGAAAGAACTATCTAGACAAAACAACTCATGACTCAGAGGTAAACTGTTACACTCAGATGATCAATGACCAGAGTAGATCCTGTGCCAGATGGAGCCCTACTATAACCCCAGGAAAGACAGAAAACCTCAAAATGGATTGGAGTGATTCTGCCCATAACTTAGGAATTACGAGTTAGAAACAAAGCTGAACTGTGGAAAATGAAGATATTTCTTACACACCTAAATCTACAGAATAAGAGTCCTGGTCAATGATTATCTAATCTTGTCCCTTCTTCTGGAAGCCAGGTCTTCTGAGCCAGGTCTAGGTTTCTCCCACATCACTGCAACTGATGATGATGGAGGACATGGTTCAAAGAAATGAACATGAAACACAACACTGAAATTGCCTCTTTCCCTATCTGTCCCCTAATAAATTTTAAGCATCATAAAGTCAGACTGAATACCGTTTGCCACTGCAAAACATACACCTAGCACAGTACCTGTGCCTATTAACAGGCACTCAATAAATCTCCGTTGAATAGATAAGTGATTGAATAATTAAATGGAAGGAAAGTTATTTCCTTAAATACGTACACAAATTTACCTTCTAGAATAATTTTTTAGTTTATTATCTATATGGTATTTTAAATAGAACACGACTTAACAGGCTTATTTCAGGTCTCACCACACATTCAATGATAAAGATGTCACAGCTCTCCAAAATGACAGATACTCTACAGACCCCTCAGAGCCTTGTGCTAACAGACCTAGGGCCTTAATGGCTGGTAAGATGTGCCATCAGGAGAAATAAGATACACAATCTTACCCATAATCTTTGGAAGTTTTAACTTAATAATTTATTTTCACAGGATTTTCTACTTTATAATACATCATTTCCACTTGAATCTTCAATCCTAAAACAAATGAGGTCAGGAGAAATGTTTCATAATGGAGGTGATTGGGCCATAATTCTTGAAATAGCTTTGAGAAACTAAAAACTAAACCTATGCAGAAAGCTTACTACCTGGAATTCAGAATGACTGAGGTAAAACTCATGATCCTTTGCTGACAAAGCAACCTACATTGAGGATACAGAGCCCTCGTGCCTTGACTGCTACAAATTCCTGAGTAGGAATTATAGCTGGGGGACACGTCCTCTTGCCCCAGTTTAAAAAAAAAAGATTTTATGCACCTCAGCATTATACTAAAAACATATGTTTTGTAGCCACTTGTGTGGCTACATGGTAAATATTAAGAAATAAGAGAATATAATGAGAGTATATAATTAAGAAAGAGGAAAGAACATTCTTACAGTTTACGGAATGTATTGTTATAGAAGAGTGAGGAATTAATTGTTTGGCAAAGGCATAAATGAGTGAAACATGTGAATTCAATGTTTTAAAAGTCCAATATTTTGTGTACATCTTCTCATTGACTAGACTTTTCTACCCAAAGATGTAACCAATCAAAGGCCTAAAAGAAAGATCAAATATTCTATCATGAATGGAGCACTTGGACAGTTTCCCAAAAACCTAACAGTTCAAATAGTGTATGGTATCAATTTATTAGCATATCATTTGCAACTTTCCCTATACATAAGAACTACAAAATAAATTCAATTAACAATAATTTTGGAACGATGCCTACTGTTTGCTTCATAACATACTCTCAATCAGTACTTTAATACAAAGAATATTCTTCTATTTTTCTCTCCAGAATGATCTCTTATCATTCCAAGATGCCTCCTGGATTGATAATTATTTTCCAACATCAAGAGTCTGTGGCTTCATGACTTTTAATAACTCTCTTAACCAAGGTCAAGATGACTCTTTTGAAGGATTTCAAATTTAAGAAAATCTTTAGGAAGTTATCTTATTTTAATTTACAGAAATTACAAAAGTCTGAAAACTGCCTTTTCCCATCCCTCTCTGGGAAGATTTGGGGCTTAACTCTTGAATTCTACTAGCTTGGAAAAAGAAAAAACAAGTTTTTCTGAAATGGAATAAAGCATCTGGATAATAACCCTGGTATGGCAAACACAAAAATTCAAACAAAAACTTGGTGAAGTATATACAAAAGGGATAAAATAGCTACTCACAGCCAATAAATTTAGTTACATATTTTCCCCTTTTTAGAGAATCAAATGAAATTATTTTAATAATTGAAGAAAAGCTAGAGATAGAAAAAGAGTATGCCCAGATTATTATTGTTGTTTAGTTGCTAAGTCATGTCCAGCTCTTTTGCAACCCCATGGACTGTAGCCCACCAGGCTCCTCTGTCCATGGGCTTTCCCAGGCAAGAATACTGGAGTGGGTTGCCATTTCCTTCTCCAAGGGATCTTCCTGATCCAGGGATCAAACCCCCGTTTCTGGCATTGGCAGGCAGATTCTTTACTACTGAACTACCAGGGAAGTCCATACCCAGATAATGAAAGGCAAATATAAAATAGTGAGATCCTACAAAAATGAAGTTAAGCCACAAAGTGCAGGAAACAAGTAAGAAAACTTTAACTAAGGAAACAATAAACTTAAGAGTTATAAGTTTCCTTCCCAGGAGGAGGGGAAAGAAGAAAAACAGAAATGACACTTTTATGAAGTATACAGTCAACCAATAGGAAAGAGTGTAAGCCCAGGAAACAACAATCTAAATTTCAAGAATGATACATGGCATGATACATGGCAATATCACCTCTTGGGATTCCAATTACACAACATTCTTCAACTTCCTTTAAAAAGAACAATGTCTAAACAATGAATTATGAAAATGATCATGTTTAAGTTTCACTAGATAGCATACACACTCCATTACATCACTAAGAACAGTTGCAAAAGAAGTCAAAGGAAATAAAATGTCATGTATATTAATAACATCAGATACACTTCTATACCAATTTAAAAGAAGCACAGAATAGCACAATATTTTAAAAACAGAGAAATGAAATAAGCATCGGTCTCAAAGTATTAAAAGCACTGATTTTTTCCCCCACATGTTTAGTGACAATAAACGGAACAAAAAAATTGCTCAAAAAATGTACTGCAATGTACTAAAAAATTCTGTTGAAACATATGTTATCATTAAAAAAGCAGCTTTCTGCAAAAAGCACAGGGGATAACACAGCTATCATTAACTTTTATTTCTTGCATCAATCTAACATGAAATCAGATCAATTCATAAGTCTTGCTGAAATAGCCCCTTACTATACATCATGATCTTGCATCATATCAGAGAATGCTGATACAACTTATCTTGGATCAGCCCTGAATTTTCAGAATTTAAAATAGGTCAAAGATATCAAAAAGGCTTAGCTGGGAGCAAATCAAATTACTACTATAGAAAAAAGAATTCTGAATGAAAAGCAACTGTTGGGAGAAAAATATCTCTGAAGAAGAAATGATATGTTCTGTTGATAAAACTGAAATCTATAAAAATGTGAAGCAAGTGAGTGTAAGATGTAGTTAAGTAATGTCATAAAACAAACTAGCAGTGAATATAGGGGTTTGAGATACAGTAGCTTTGGCTTATCTAAGAACAGTCAAGAATAGCAGCTAGAAATGTACTTAGGGGCTTCCCTGGTGGCCCAGGAGTTAAGAATGCTTCTACTGCAGGGGCATGGGTCCAATCCCTGGTGAGGGAACAGCAAAAAAAGAAAAGAAAAATGTACTTAGTGAGATGTAACACCCATTCCCACTTCCCACCATGGTTCACATTACCAATCAGAGAAACCACTCTCTACTTTCACAATAACATACAAAATGTTTCACAAGTGAGAAATCTGTCTTATGAAATTTTCTTACTGTAGTAAGAATATATTCAACAATGTATAAACATGGTTCTATGAGGATAGTTATTGCTTAAAATTACATGAAGCCAACTCTTCCATCCTAGCTACATGCAACAACAATGAAGAAAGAAAAAAAAGATTTAAGATGACAGAGGACTGTGCTCCCTGCAGAATAAATCTAGGTTATACTTTCAAGTATTTGTTTTACTATGTTATAGAACAGTACAGACAGTAAGCTTAGCTAATTAAAAATATAATGTACATGTCGTAACTTGTTTGGTTAGTGGTCTATAATATTTAAAATATATATCTTAGTACTAACAGTTTTAAGAGAAGAGAAAGGGAGGAAAGAAGAGAGAAGGAGGAAGGAAATAAATTATTTCTCCTAAAGTACAGTTTTCAATAATGTATCAGCAATTTTTATAACTTCTTTTAAAGGTAGGAACTTTTAACAACCTCAGTCTGCTGGGTTTAGAAACCTTAAGTTCACCCTGATTAGTTAAGTTTTACCTAGAACATCAGTGCCCTTCTTCATCTCTCTTCCCAGATACCTTTTCACCCCCTCATTCTCCATACACACACCACACACACACACAGTGTTTAATTCAATTACTAGTTTAAAACAAATCCAAAAGGAATACTAACTACAGCACAATAAATGGTAGAAAGAATAAAAATGCCCTGCATGCCAAATAAGTCAAAGAGACATACCATTTATTGGCTATATTTCCCAAACCATCCTTGTTCTAAATAAACCAATGATGTCAGGTCTGGGCAAAAGTAGCTCCAAAACTTCATGGAGAGTTTACTTCTCTCAGTAATTATGGAGGAGAGCAGGAGGAGGAAACAAGCCCGGTCTTAAAATCCCAGTGTACTAGATGTCTAGGTGTTTCACAGGTATTATATATCATTGCCCATCTCCAGAGACACCAGTTGGATAAAGAATCTGATTTTAAGTTTCCTCAGTACACCTTCCAAATCCCAGGTATGATTAAACATCATAAAGTTGTACCTTAACCTTCATCCTAAGCTTTAGTTTTAGACTGCAGGAACTCCCATAACTGGTCAACATTTGGATCTACACTAGTCTACCACAGTGGAGTTCAAAGTGTTGATACAAATTTTAGTTTAAAACTATTAAAAAAAAAACTATTTTATAGTCAATTTGGTCTTCTATACCACGTCAAAAAAAAAAAAAACAAACCTAGGTTCACAAGGATCCTTAGAAATAAGGTTCACCTGGGGTAGATCTAGGCTAAAGAGAATCCCAAGGTGTATATACGATACTTCAGCAACTCACCAGATCTTGATCAACTGGTAGGGGAGGAGTCCAGTGTTTACCTCATTTGGGAAATTTGCCAGTAATGTTATTGGATAATGTATACACAACAGTTACCAAAGTTGTGATTTACCACAAAAGGGAAGACTTACACCAGAGTAAATCCAAACATAAAATCTATTCTTAATCAAAAGATAATCTACAATTGTGTACACTGCAAGCAACTTTGTTACCTTTTACAACTATGTAATTCACTTGATAAATATTTAAGCCATAAAGAAGAGCTGCACTGTGCATGTTTCTTTTTTAAAGACCATGTAAAAGTCATCTTTAACAAGCTAAGAAAACAAGGGAAAGAAAGTCCCAAACCTGTGATATCAAATTTTCGCTGATTACAAAATGGTGATTTAGACCACCTGATTTGGAAACCACAAATGTCTATAATTAAATAGGACAGCCCTACTTCACTTTCTTTTAGCAAAACAGTATTAACTGAATGATGCACCATAGAAAAGACATTGTAAGAACTACACCCCAAGCAAAACTTTACTCTCAAATGGAATACAATTTAAACTGCAAATACCAGAACCAAGAAAAAGGACAAACATATACAGGAAACCTCATAGCCCACCTTTCTTCTTGACTGGCATTCTTGGGTCTTTCCAATGCCACAGGATTCAAGAGCTCTTTTCAGGTCTCAACTTGATCCAGCTGGATGGAGGCCAAGGGCCAGGTAACTGTTGCAAACCTCTTGGTTGTTTGAAATCCAGGCAGTCTTCTCTTCCAAATAAAGAAAAAATGATGTATTTTTTCCCACAAACTTTGACAGTGCCCAAGGAGTTTAAAGAAAAACAGCTTTTGAGTTTTTCAAGTTTTTCAATGCTTCTAAAATAGTTATTCTGCTTAAAAAGAAAATTATTGTAAGCATAGAAAACATTATTAAAACTCCTCTTTAGGCAGCAATATCTCTGGAGTTCAATGACTAACTCAATTAAGGCACAAAACAAATTTACACAGCTGGCTCATTACTCAACACATGATCAAAGATGAACTGGTTGATGATAAAGACCCTCAAATTCTTTAGAGAAAAATTTTAAACCCTCACCTCTCCAAAATACTTTTTAAAACCTCTTTAATGGTCTCTAAAATAGATGGGGTGAGTTTGGACAGTTTTCTGGGGGCAGAACCCAGACTGAAAGGCCCTTTTCTATTTACTGGACCCTAAGTTCCGGATCTCACCCCCTCAGTGAGACAGGATCCAGCTTGCTGTCACTTTCTTTTTTTTTTTTCTTCTGTGCTCTCCAAGCCCCTCAGGCTTGATCCTTAATGCCCCTCTGATTCTGATCCTCCCATGTATTAACCGAGAGGATTGGAAAGAAGGAAAGCAATCCCTTGGCATGGAGACATTAAAGTGACAGTGCTACTCAATGGGCACTTGATGCAGGATGAGTTGGCGAAGATTTCTTCACACTGGAGTCAGTCAAATCATGCCATCTCTTCGCATCCAGGCAGCTCCCTATCCGGCGAGGAAAAAACACTGAGACTGCTCGAGACAAGTCAGACCTTCCCCCAAAGGTGTTTTCTGAGACGCTGTAGTATTAGGCATGTGAGCATAAGCTGGGCAAACGGTTCGCGGTTTCCTAAATGGGAGAGAGTTCGGCTGCGTGGCTTCCACATCCACCGTTTTTCTCTCAGTCTCTCTCTCCAAACTACCCACCTTCCTTTCGCAGAAAAGACCAGAAATCCCTCTGCTACCGCCGGCCACCCCTCTGCCCACACCCCGTTCTTAGAGATGAGCACAGAAACGTCCCGCACCCCTCCACGCGATGAAGTGTTTCCTCAGGCAGGAGAAACAGCAACACTAGAAATTATATAACTCGCGATTCTGGCTTCTCTAAGACGCGGAGACAGGAGGGTCGGGGGTTGCTGGTCTGGGAGACACTGCCGGGCACTGAACGTGCACAAAAGGGGCCAGGCCTTGGCGCAGCGCCCCCTTCACCCCCACCTCGAAACATCGGCTGGCAAGGGGGGTCTTCTAGGGGAGTGGAGGGGCAAATTTCTCTCCGGCCCCTTCCCAAGCGGGGTAAACGGATGGCATGTGAGGGGACTAGAGACTGAAGAGGAGACGCTGACGGCTGTAAGGGGAGGAGGCTACTCGGGGCTGCTCCGGCGGCCGGTTGGGGGCTCTAGGGAGGAGGTGCCCGAGAAGCTGGAGCCTTAACACACGGGCTGGGCCAGAGGGGCGAGCACCCTGAAGAAGTGAAAGGGGGCGGGCAGCTCGGCCACAGCTAACGGAGGTGTCCTGAGCAGAGGAACACGCGCAGCCACATTCGTGTGCGAGGACCGGCCCACGTTTCCCTCAGAATGCGAAAACGAGGGAGCCAGGCTCACAAATAGCAGAAGCCGGGGAAGAGGGCCTGGCGGGGGGCGGGCCCACGGGCGTCCGGCTCTCCTTGAAGCCAATGAGCGCCTCCAGACACCGCGCCCAATCACAACCAGGACGGAGGGCGCGGCTTTTGACTGGGCCGGGGCTGCGGGCGCTAGGCGTGAGCCCGCGACCCTTCCGGACCCGAGAGCCCTGCGTCCCCGCCCACCGCCAGTCACGTGAGTCGCCAAGATGGCGGCGCTCGGGCGTGAGGCTGGAGACGACGTGCGGGTTGCCGGTGTGGTGCCGGTGGGAGCTGCGGAAGTGCCTAAGGTAGGCGGAAACCCAGGGTGCTGAGGCCCCTGATTTCTGCGACCTCAAGTGCTGGCGCACTCTTCTGAAATGATGCGCATAAAAGGGACCTGAAAGTCTAAACAGGACAGTTCCCAACTCCATGCAAGGCACGTTTAAATCCCCAGTTGCTGTGAAAAGAGGTGCGGAGAAAGAAGGAGACCTCAACTTTAGTCCTGAACGGTAGAGCCTGTTTGCTCTTGCCTGGGGCCTTTGTACTTTAAACCCCCTGCCATTCTATCCTGATTTCTGCCGTGGTAGTGGGTTCTGAGGACAAGACTACATCTTGCTTAACTGGGGGACTTTCAAATACCAGGTGAATGTTTGAGCAAAAGATGAATGATTGATGAATAAAATTATCAAAGTCAAGTGAATTGATACACATAAAAGCACTACAAAACCATAAGATACCTTGAAAGTTATAAACTTGCACGATGCAGTATTACTGGTGTAATTGAATCGTGGTGACCAGTTGAGTGGCCTTGAACTCGTTACTTTTTAGATGAAATGTGCGTTATAGCAAAATCTGTACATTTCAGTACTTATAAAACTTCTGTCAGGAAGTTATCAGTATATTTCTCTGCTTTAATAACAGTGCCTTAGGAAAACTAGGTATCCAGTAAACATTTGCTGTCCTGTTTCAGTATTTTAGGATCATAATTCTGGATGTTTGTGTTTACTATATACTGAGGTAGACGAGATAGGAAGTTGGTACACGGCATTGCCTGAAAGTTTTGTGAGTAATAAGGGACTTCAGTGAATTGGATGACAGGGAAACAAAAAGTTTTCCCAAGTTTCTGGTTAATTATCATGCTACTGACATCTGCCTTCATGTACATTAGATGGATTCGATATAGAATCTTTCTGTATTGCTATCTTGTTTCTTCCATTTGCCATTTAGATGTCAGAGAGGCAAAAGATTAAATCTAGTTTGTGAGAAATTGGAATTTATAAAATATTTTACTTTTTTTTTTTTTTCCTGTCTTCCCAGATAATTTAAAGAAAAAGAACTGGCTCGATTATAGTTCTTCACTGATAGGGAAATAAACTGGTCCATTATTACTCTTTGTTTAATACCATACAAATATTCAAGAGAGCCCATACCTTCACGACGTTGATTGTTGTCGTTCAGTGGTCAAGTCGTATCGGACTCTTTGCGACTCCATGGACTGCAGCACACCAGGCCTCCCTGTCCCTCACCATCTCCCACTTTGCCCAAGTTCATGTCCATTGAATCGGTGATGCCATCCAACCATCTCATCCAGTCGCCCTCAGGATGTTGATATGTTTGAATCGACCTTTCATTAGTTCAGTTCAGTTCAGTCTCTCAGTCATGTCTGACTCTTTGCGACCCCATGAATTGCAGCATGCCAGGCCTCCCTGTCCATCACCAACTCCTGGAGTTCACTCAAACTCACGTCCATCGAGTCAGTGATGCCATCCAGCCATCTATCTCATACTCTGTCGTCCCCTTCTCCTCCTGCCCCAGCATCAGAGTCTTTTCCAATGAGTCAACTCTTCGCATGAGGTGGCCAAAGTACTGGAGTTTCAGCGTTAGCATCATTCCTTCCAAAGAACACCCAGGACCGATCTCCTTTAGAATGGACTGGTTGGATCTCCTTGCAGTCCAAGGGACTCTCAAGAGTCTTCTCTTAACACCACAGTTCAAAAGCAACAATTCTTCGGCGCTCAGCTTTTTTCACAGTCCAACTCTCACATCCATATCACTATTCAGGAAATGAATATTACAGTGATGTTCAACATGTATCCATTTGACTACCAGCATCAGAATCACTGGTGCAGATTTCTGGACTTTACTCCTGCTGAGCCCAGATATTTCAATAGGGAGCTCAAGAGACAGCACGTCAAGTACACTGCTCATGTGATTCTTGTGCACACGAAAGGTTTAAAATCTTACTAAGTCTCTTCTATGTCCTTTATGTTTAATCCACTCTGATTCTCTTGCCCAGGACTCCTGAAATTTGAGACTTATGAGTCTGCCCTTGACCACAAATGTTGTTAACATAGGGATTCATATAAATTGTGAAGGACATAGATTTTTTTAATCTATTCACTAGCTAATCTGGAATCCCATAATGCCAGTGTGCCAAATGATGTAACAAATACTATTAAGACTTTTCACAAAAATCTGAGAGTCTTACCCAGAGCAAAATATTTAAAAAGGGTCCTTTCTGAAAGCCTAGTTTTTTTTTTTTTTTTTAACCACTGGTTTCTGTTAACATGGCTTCCCTGATAGCTCAGTTGGTAAAGAATCTGCCTGCAATGCAGAGGACCTCAGTTTGATTTGTGGGTTGGGAATGTCTGCTGGAGAAGGGATAGGCTACTCACTCCAGTATTCTTGGGCTTCCCTGGTGGCTCAGACAGTAAAGAATCTCTGCAATGCAAGAGATCTGGGTTTGATCCCTGGGTTGGAAGATTCCCCTGGAAGAGGACATGGCAACCCACTCCAGTATTCTTGCCTGGAGAATTCCATGGACTGTATAGTTCATGGGGTTGCAGAGAGACATGACTGAGCCACACGACTGAGCAACTTTCACCTTATGTTAAGATGCTACTGGCCAAACCTCATGGTCCCTCAATATTAGCAACTGTCTATGCATCACACTTGGGAGACAGGAACTTTCCAACCTTGGAGTCCAGTGCCTTAGGACCAGGCCCCCTGATATTACCATGTAACAGTTTCCAGCAAAGGCCCTACTTCCACCCCAGGTGCTCCTCAGGAGCTAGATATGTAACTTACATAATCCAAGGTAGCCATCCACTGACTCTTCCTAGTCTGGAAGGTGTCCCTCCTTCTGATGTTCTCTCTCACTGGTTTCCAAAGAAACTCCTGCTTCTACCTCTCCAACAAACCCAGCATAATCCCCAAAACTTGGGCTTTCATGAGACAGAGAATAAAAATGGTTGTCAACAGGTAGCTACTGTTTACTTTCAGCTCTGAAAAAGCTACAGTGTGGAGAACTACAACAGGCCTGGCTACCTTCAGAGAAAACTGTAAGGAAAACAAAAATACCTGAGTAACTTAATCCTTCTACATCAAGTCCTAAGGCAAGTCAACCTCTCTGAACCTTGTTTGTCTCATCCATAAAAGTAGAGATGACCATTTTCCTACCAATTTCTCAAAGTTATTACATGAATCAAAAAACCATTGTCTAAAAGGTAAGAGCCCACTAAACAATGAATGAATTAACAAAGGATGTGAAAGCAGATGACAGTACTTGATACTTTACTAGGGTCTAAATGTTTTTTAATCTGAATCTGTAGAATTTATAAGATTTACTGTTAACATCATTAGCTATTATGGTTCTGAATTTTGTGTTTTCCAGGACATCAAGATACCAACATACACACATGGTCAGTCCAGGCCTTCTCTAGGAGATGCAAAACTCAGCAAACCAGTAGTCATCGAAATCATAGAAAAAAAAATTGAATGCCTTAGAAAAGAAAAGTAAGAGACACACCCAGACTGAAAGTCAATAACTTTATTTGTAGATCTTCTGTATTGCCATGGTTTCTAGGTATCTAAGATCCTATTAACTGTACTGAGTTGGTTATGAAGAAAGCTTTTTTTAAAAAAAGAACTGGAGGGAAACATGAGCAGATGAAAATAGCCGTTTGTTACAATACTGAGACTGGATAATTTATTTTGTCTCTTGAAATTCCTTTGTTTCTCAAATTGTTGAAATGTTATCTGTGCAATAAGCATATTTTAATTAAAGGTAATCAAGAGAACACTATTTGAGGATTACTTACATTAATTATCGATTATAATTAAATTCAGTTTAGAATTTCTTACTTCAGCCACACTGCTGAGCTCAGCAAAAAGGAATACAGGATTCCATGATGTACATATAGTCTCACATTACCATTCTGACTTTTAGATTTTAATAGAGCTCAAGAATAAAATCAATGGACGTTAATCTGAATTGTTCAACATTTCTGGATTTAGGTATGAATCAGAATAAGCAAAACTAGATCTTTCAAATTTCTTTGAAGTTTTGGAAATACTTTAAATGTATCTGGACTACTTAAATAGTTATTTTCTAGAAGACCTAACCAAATGTCAACAACTTTTTTCAGATGACCTTAAGCAAATTAATTCTTACAGTAGAAAGAACAGTATTCTTAGATTTAGCTAGCTCATAAAATTTGGCTACATTGGAAGTACTGATCCTTATTTTTGGCCAAAATTTATTTCTCTTTAAAAGAGCTCCATCTTAGAACCACACTGTTCTCAGAAAGAGAATTATATTATCCTCTCATTAGAACGCAATTTCCATGAGGGGTGGGTTTTTTTTGTTTTTTTCCCCGCTTTATTCACTGCTCCAGCCTTAGCACAAAGAAAATACCTTTCACAGAGTAAATGCTTAAGAAAAATGTGATGTTGCATAAATATATAATAACGAATGACTACACAGGAAAGGATATATCTGTTAGAAGAGTATTATGTTGAACTTAACTTTCACTCTGTTTTTCCAATTAGGACTTTAAATATATATGGAACACTGACCTTTGGAACAACAGCTGCTTTCTCTGGAATGTTGACAAACTTCATTTTCAGACATCGCTTCAAGGTCACGCATGATGTTTTGAAGACATATGCATCATTGACTGCACTTCCATTTTTGTCTACCATAGTTTCTTATAAGCTTCTTGTAACAGATGCTTTGTGTTCAGGTAATTTTAAATTCATTAGCATATCCTGTGTTTATATCTAAGTAAAATTACTCATTAACATATACTGTTGCTACTGCTGATAATAATCCCTTACATGTGTATATTTCTTTACCACTAACAAAAGTACTTTCACATATATTGTCCTGTTTAAATGCCACAATAGTCTTCCTAATCAGACAGGAAAAATAGTATTGTGGCTTTTTTTTTTTTAACAGGTAAGATACTAAGCTGAGACAGGTTCAGGTACACTAAGAAGCAACATAATGTACTAGAAAAAAAGCAGGCTTTGGTATACTACATATTTCACTTAAGTTTTGTGACACTGGGCAAGTCATTTAAGAGACATGCTTGTTTTAAGAGACTCAGTTGTTTTGTATCTATGAATTAGGACTAATAGTATTTACCTCAGGATTGTTTTAAAAATTAAGATAATGTATGCTGAATGCCTGGCATAGTATCTGGTATATTATGGGCGTCTGATGTTACTTCCTGAGGAACTTCAGGAACTTCCTAAGTTACTTCCCGTACTTTAAGTTTCACAGCTAGTAATTGATGGAACCCATGATCCCTGTTCATCAGGTACCTGCTTAAATACCTCATCTCCAGGGAAATCTCTGATTCCCTCAGGTTAAGTTTCTCCGTACATTCTCTATTCATTTTACCTTCAAAGCATGTGCACGTTTAAGTATTTGTCTAATGCATTTCTTTCTTAGTAGACTTGACCTGAAGATCAGTGGTTGGGTCTCTTGTGTTACACTGTATCCCTAGCACATGACTGATACACAGACAATACAAATGTACTAATCTGGAATCCAGATACCTGGTCTGCTAGTTTAATAGTCTTCATTGTGAAATTGCTTTTGCACCAGCTGTATAAGTAAGAAGTGAACTTATCCTTATATAAAGTGTAATAAAAACATTTAAAATTTTTGATGCATTCAGTATATTGTACCATACACTGAATTTCTAGCATTCTTTCAACTATTTTGCTGTGGTTGAGGACAATGCAAATAAGTACAGTATAAGAACCCAAGACTCTTAATAGCCAAATTTACTTTTGTTTTCCAGGTAACATAAGCCAGGAAAATTGTGTTCTTAGAAGCTCACTGATTGGCATAGCATGTGGTGTTTTATATCCCACTGCTTTGGCTTTTTCTAAAAATGGACGTCTGGCATTCAAGTAAGTCCATCTTCTTGTTCCTTCTCTTCCTTCTCCTCGTCCCTTCCCTACCTCCATACTTCCAAATTTTTTTTTTTAATGTTAATAAATTCTCCTTATTCTTTAGCTGCCAATGACACATTTTAATTAAGATATCATGGTTTCATATTTCAAATAGCTAATTTTAACCCTTTTTGCTTTCTACATGAAAGATCTAGAACAGAAATGATCGGTTTAGGAGAAATCAACAAATGTTCCATAGAATTTACATCCAGACGAAGTCCTTAACTCTTTTTCCTTTTTAGGTATCATACTGTTCCCATGCCACCAAAAGGAAGGGTTTTACTTTATTGGCTGCTGCTTTGTCATACAGAGATAAAAGCAATGGTGATCCCTCTCATCCTTCAGACAACCTTTGGAATATGTCATGGTCTGCAGCACTATGCAATATTTGAAAGTACACTTGAGAAAACTGTTCATGAAGATTAACTGAAGAATGAATGGACACTAAATCAGCTGAATGAACTTTTTTATAAGGACTCAGGCATTGCTGAAAGAGTTAAAAAAATAGTTCTGGATAGACAGTTTGTCTCTTTTCCTTTTGCCCAGTATACAGCATGTGCTCAATAAATAGTAAATAAATGTATATTTTGTCTCTGTTTTGTTATTATATATGGAAATGGGCTTGAGGCCCCAGGGTCTAATCTATACATATATATTTTTTCATTCATAAACATTATGGAGCACCTGCTAGGTCTCAGGCATTGTGTTACTTTTAATAAGAAATGGCCCTTACCCAGAAGAAACTCAAAATTAGAAATGTGAACACACAGCATGAGAGGGTTTGAGAGGTACACCTGTAATTGTGTGAACATACTGAGGATGTAGCTGTTAAATACTTGTGCAGAAGGGAAAGCTATGGGGAAAAGTGACATTGTCCTAAATTTTGAAGGGAAAGTTGAAAGTTCACAAGAAATCAGTATAGAAATAACGTAACAGCCCATTCCTCTGAACTCTCATTCAGTATACTTAGTAGCTCTTAATCATTAACAAATTCACTATGCTATTTAAAGAACATTTATTGGGACTTTCCTGGTGGTCTAGAGACTTTTAAGACTCCATGCTCCCAGGGCAGACAACCGTTGGAATATTTCATGGTCTGGGTTTGATCCCCTGGTCAGGGAACTAGATCCCACATGCTGGAACTTAAAGAGTTCACATGCCATAACTAAAGGTCCTGCTTGCCCCAGTGAAGATTAAAGATCCTATGTGCTGCAACTAAGCCCCAGCATAGCCAAATAAATATTTTTGAAAGAAAGAATATTTATTGAGTATCCATTTGCTATTAATACTGGTACCAGGGGTACAAAGATTCAGTCCTTGCCCTCAAGAAGGTTAATCTAAAGGAGGTCACAGCATGCTGCTTAAGTCTGCTACAGCACTCCTCAGCTACACATTTAATTAAGGAAACTTAGTACCAGAAATGAACACTGATGAACAAGACACGCAATGGAATCTCATAGCTTATTCTCTGTCTTAATCATGTTCATCTTGAGATTTAAGGATTTGGTCATCTGAGGCCCCAAGCAAACTAGAGCAGAAATGGAAATCTTAACAAGGTGCTTTACAGCATCAAATATAACAATCTGAAACACATACACTCCTACTAATTTAAAAAAAATGGCCAGTAAGCCATTCAGCTTCTATTCTCAGAATAATTCATGATACTTGAAACTGAGGAAAAGGCAGGTGAAGGGAGGGAGAGAGGGAGCCAAGTCAAGTAGATAACTACATCAATGGTATTAATATTAACTCTTAAAAATTATTAAGCAACAAGTACATGAAAACCTCATTGTGAGATATTCAAATGATCCAGAAGAATAAAAAGTGAGACATGAAAGTCCCCCTTCACACCCACTCCATCCTATTTCTACTCCATTCTCCAGGGGTAACTACTAAGTTAGCACGACTCTTTCCTTATAGTCTTCCTTTGTAATTTACATATTTTTAAATAAATGGTATTATCCATACATATACTGGAAATTAATTTTCACTGTATATCTTAGCTTTCCAACTCATTTCATATAAGTCTAATATGTGCTTTTTAGTGACTAAAAAACATTCTTAGTGATTCCAGTATTCACATAGGTGACCCTTTCAATACCTTGGTCTCTCTATCATACCACTTATTCCCATGGTCATACTCTAGACCTGTGCCATCCAATATATAATAGTCATTAGTCATTTGTGGCTGCTGAGCATTTGAAATGTGACTAGTCTAAATTGAGATACATTGTAAGTGTAAAATACGCATTAAGTTTTAAAGATTTTCTATGTAAAAGAATGCAAGGTATCTCAATCTTGATTACATGTTGAAATGTTACTCTTTTGGATATACTGGGTTAAATAAACACATTAAAATTGATTTTATCTGCTGTTTTTTTTAATCTGACTACTAGGAACTCTTAAGTTACATACACATGTGCATGCTAGATCACTTCAGTCATGTCTGACTCTTTGTGACCCCATGGATTGTAGCCTGCCACGCTCCTCTGTCCATGGGATTCTCCAGGCGAGAATACTAGAGTGGGTTGCCATGCCTTCCTCCAGGGGATCTTCCCAACCCAGGGATCAAAGCACATCTCTTAGGTCTCCTGCATTGGCAGGCAGGGTCTTTACCACTAGCACCACCTGGGAAGTCCTACATAAAGTGGCATGTATTTTTATCAAATTGTTTCTCTAGACCTTATCATTATCAATAAACTCAAATTCTTCACATTGTCAGTTATAAAACTCCATGTTCTGGTCACTACCTCCCATCCTTCCCATCTTTTCCTCCTCACACCACATACTTCGCTTTACCAGAATCTATAATCCATCGATCCCACTACCTTTTCACTGTCTCACCCCTCTACCTCCTGACTGTCCCTCTCCAGTTTAAGCTACATCAATCTTTTTAAAGTTTTCCAATATTGAGGAAAAAAGAAAAGCATAAAAATGAATCTAGCTAAATTTGATTATGAAATAAAGGTACTGGCCTCTTGTTTTCTTTTGTGAATTTTCTGTTCATGCCTTTGACCCATTTGATTTGTAAATCAAATAAATTCTCTGTAAATTCTGGGTATTTTGCTTCTTCAGATGCAGAGATAGTCATCTGGGAAATAGCAAGATTGACTTATATGTTCACTTCCCTTGCCAACTGAAAACAGAAGAGATTTGTCCCTTACTCCATGACTTCAATTTGCCTTTTATACAATAGAAAACGTAGGGAAGTATGTCAATATTTTCCTCTGGCTTTGGGAAGCAGTACTTGTCAAAGTCTCTGTAAGAGGCCATAAAGGGGAATTAGGGAAATCTTGATCTGAGCCTGAGCCCAAAGGTAAAACTAAGTGAACCACAGTGAAGAAAGGCAGCAAGTCTCTAGAGGCAAGATAGTTCAGAGGTGTGAAGTACAGCCTGGAGCTCCCTTCTCAAAGTTCAGATCCTGGCCTTACTATGCACCAATGGGATGACTTTGAATAAGCTGTTTTACCTCTCTGCACCTCAGTTTCCTCATCTGTAAAATGAGAAATAAAGACTACTTACCTCATAGTGTTGTCAGGACTAAATGAGTTGATACATGTAAATCAAAATTGTGGCCAACTCAAAGGATGTTACTGCCATTACTGCACACCAACTAATACAGTCCTTTCCCTGTAGTTCTCAGTTTACCATTTTTCTAGGAAATATTAGAAGCACAGCAAAGAAAATCTATAACTTCCATTTGAATACATATTCATTCATTCGGCTAATATTAAGACGTAGTGTATGAAAAACATTGTAGACCACATGCTGGGCAATTTACCTAAACTTTCTGACTGCTTTGCAGTAAGGTTATAAAAATGGAACCACACCATACCTGGCCTATAGAAGGTGCTCAATAAATGTGTTTACATTTGTCTGTTTTCCCTGATATTTTCCCTGAGTCATATAACAGTGACTAAGATATGGTCCCAACTATAAGCTCTTACCTTCTCTCTTGGATTTTTCCCCTCCATTTCCTCCAACTGCCTTATTGGCCATGTGATTATCCTGTTTTGTGTTTACTGTATCACACTGTATTGCTTGCAGTGTATTGTATAATATTGATTTTCTTCCTGCTTTTGAACAATTATATTGGCATGTATAAACTATTGAGCATTTTAATTTCCAAGCTTAAGCAGTAATCTAATAATGAGGAAATTATATTCTACAGATGTGGCTGAATTTCATAGAACCTGTTCACTTACTTTCCTAGGCCTCATTAAAAAAAAAATTGTTCCAAATATACATAACGCATATTCCTCTACTTTCAACATCTTATCCTCCTCAAAGTCATACTATCATTAATAAGTATGAATAATTGAATCTTGGTAGCCCTGAATACCACCAGCTTCACTAAAGTAACAAGGCCCCCTAAAAGCCTCCCCAAGATTAGACATAGCAGAAGAGTAGTGAACTTAAAAGATATAACAATAGCAACTTCCAAATAAAACTGAAAAAAACTAGTATTAGTGAGTAGACATATATCTATAATTGAAGACAAAGAAGCAATTAAAAAAAATGTTTGAAATAGTAATGGCCAAAACTTTCCAAATTTGATAAAATCTATAAAACCAGGTTCAATGATTTCCAGATCAAAATGGTGACACAACAGGCCCCTAAACTCATCTCCTACCATAAACACACTGAATCTATAGCTACACATGAGCAAATCCCTCTAAAAGAAATCCAGTGGCCAACAAACACATGAAAAGACGTTCAATATCACTAATTATTACAGAAATGCAAATCAAAATTACAATGAGGTATATCAGCTCACACCAGTCTGAACAGTCATTATGAAAAAATCTACAAACAATAAATGCTGTAGAGGGTGTGAGAAAAGGGAACCCTCTTACACTGTTAGTGGGAATGTAAATTGGTACACCCACTATGGAGAACAGTATGGAGGGTCCTCAAAAAGCTAAAACTAGAACTAGCATATGACCCAGCAATCCCACTCTGGGCATACACCCAGAGAAAACCATAACTCAAGAAGATACATGCACCCCAATATGCATTACAGTACAATTTACAATAGCCAGGACATGGAAGCAACCAAAATGTCCATCAACAGAGGAATGGATAAAGAAGATGCTGTACATAGATACAATGGAATATTACTCAGTCATAAAAAGAACTTGGGCAATTTGCAGAGAACCTGGATAGACCTAGAGACTGTCATACACAGTGAAGTAAGTTAGAGAAAAACAAATATCGTTTATTAATGCTTGTATGAGGAATCTAGAAACATGGTAGAGATGAACTTATCTGCCAAGCAGAAATAGAAACAAAGATGTAGAGAACAAACGTATGGATACCAAGGTGGACAGAACGGGTAGGATGAATTGGGAGATTGGGATTGACATATATACATTGCTGCTGCTGCTAAGTCGCTTCAGTCGTGTCCGACTCTGTGTGACCCCAGAGACGGCAGCCCACCAGGCTCCCCCGTCCCTGGGATTCTCCAGGCAAGAACACTGGAGTTTAAATAGATAACTAATGAGAACCTGCTGTACAGCACAGAGAACTCTACTCAATGCTCTGTAGTAACCTAAATGGGAAGGAAATCTAAAAAAGAGGGGATATATGTGTATGTATAACTGATTAACGAGCAGAAACTAACACAACATTGCAAAGCAACTACAGCCAATAAAAATTAATTTTAAAAAAAGAAATCTAGGAAACTAACTGAGCAACTACTACATATTAGGCAAACAAGAAGAGGTACACAACAAAGTATGTAGGAAAAGCTGAGAAACAGGCTTTCCATAAGCCCCACTGCCAACCGAATAACACACTATCGGGGGAAACTTGAAAATCCCAGTTCCTTCCTGAGGAGAGAAGGATTTGGACCCAATACCTAGTGTTCCAACATTTGAACTTCACCTGAAAGGACTTGTAAAATGACTAGACTTGTTTCATTTTCCTATTATTCATCTGTAAAATGAGAGTAATATTTATGTCTTGAGGATACTGTAAGAATTAATTAAACTACCTAAATGTCCATTCACAGATGAATGGGTAAAGAAGATGTGGTACATATATACAATGGACTACTACTCAGCCATAAAAAAGAATGAAATAATGCCATAGCAGCAACATGGATGGACCTAGAGATTATCATACTAAGTGAAGTAAGTCAGACAAGATAAATATATCACTTATATGTGGAATTTAAAATATGACACAAATGACCTTACCTATGAAACATACTCACAGACAGACAATAAACTGGTGGGTGCCAAGGATCTGGGCTTTGGGGAGGGATAAATTGAGAGTTTGGGATTAGCAGATGCAAACTATTATAGAATGGATACAGAATGGATAAACAATATGGATACAGAATGGATAGACAACATGGTCCTACAGAAGAGCACAGGAAACTATATTCAATATCCTGTGATAAATCATAATAGAAAGGAATATGAAAAAGAATTTAGAAGGCAAAGTGGTTGTCTGAGGAGGCTTTACTAATAGCTGAGAAAAGAAGACAAGCAAAAGGCAAAGGAGAAAGGGAAAAATATACCCAACAGAATGTGGAGTTCCAGAGAATAGCAAGGAGAGATAAGAAAGCCTTCTTAAGTGAACAATGAAAAGAAATAGAGGAAAACAATAGAATGGGAAAGACTAGAGATATCTTCAAGAAAATTAGAGATATCAAGGGAACATTTCAGGCAAGGATAGGCATGATAAAGGACAGAAATGGCAAGGACCTAACAGACGCAAAAGAGATTAAGAAGAGGTGGCAAGAATACACAGAAGAACTACACAAAAAAGTTTTAATGACCTGGATAACCACAACAGTGTGGTCACTCACCTAGAACCAGACTTTCTGGAATGTGAAGTGAAGTGCCTTAGGAATCATTTCTACCAAAAAGCTACTGGAGGTGATGGAATTCCAGCTGAGCTATTTCATATCCTAAAAGATGATGCTGTTAACGTGCTACATTCAATATGCCAGCAAATCTGGAAAACTTAGCAGTGGCCACAGGACTGGAAAAGATCAGTTTTCACTCCAATTCCAAAGAAGCAAATGTCAAAGAGTGTTCAAACTACCATGCAACTGCACTTATTTCACATGGTAGCAAGGTAATGCTCAAAATCCTTCAAGCTAGGCTTCAACAGAATGTGAACCAAGAGCTTCTGGATGTACAAACTGCCTTAGAAAAGGCAGAGGAACCAGAGATCAAACATCCAACATTCATTGGATCACAGGGAAAGAAAGGGAATTCCAGAAAAACATCTGCTTCATTGACTATGCTAAAGACTTTGACTGTGTGGATCACAACAAACTGGGGAAAATTCTTAAAAAGATGACAATACCAAACCACCTTACCTGTCTCCTAAGAAACCTGTATGCACATAAAACAACAGACTGATTCAAAATTGAAAAAGGAGTACATCAAGACTGTATATTGTCACCTTGCTTATTTAACTTCTATGCAGAGTACATCATGTGAAATGCTGGGCTGGAAGAATCACAAGCTGGAATCAAGATTGCTGGGAGAAACATCGACAACCTCAGATATGCAGAAAACACCACTCTAATGGCAAAAAGTAAAGAGGAATTAAAGAGCCTCTTGATGAGGGTGAAACAGAGTGAAAAAGTTTACTTAAACTCAACATTCAAAAAACTAAGATCACGGCATCTGGTCCTAACACTTCATGGCAAATAGATGGGGGGAAAATGGAAATGGTGACAGGGTTTATTTTTTTGGACTCCAAAATCATTGCAGGTGGTGACTGCAGCCATGAAATTAAAAGATGCTTGCTCCTTGGCAGGAAAGCTATGACAAATCTAAACAGTGTTTAAAAATAAAATAAAATTTAAAAAAATTAAAAAAAAAAACAGTGTATTAAAAAGCAGAGTCATCACTTCACTGACAAAAGTTCTTAATAGTCAAAGCTATGATTCTTCAAGTAGTCATGTACACATGTGAGAGTTGGACCATAAAGAAAGCTGAGCACTGAAGAACTGATGCTTTCTAACTGTGGTGTTGGACAAGACTCTAGAGAGTCCCTTGGACTGCAAAAAGATCAAACCAGTCAATTCTAAAGGAAATCAACGCTAAGTATTCATTGGAAGGACTGATGCTAAAGCTAAAGCTCCAGTACTTTGGCCACCTGATGCAAAGAGCTGATTCACTGGAAAAGACCCTGATCCTGGGGAAGACTGAAGGCAGGAAAAGAAGGTGACAGAGAATGAGATGGTTGGATAGTATCACTGACTCAATGGACATGAGTTTGAGCAAACCCTGGGAGAAAGTGAAGGACAGGGAAGCCTGGCATGCTACAGTCCATGGGGTCGCAAAGAGTAAGACATGACTTAGCAACTATACAACAATATATATATATATATATATATAAATAACTATATGTGAATAAAATGACCTTTTTGAAAAAGACCCTGCACCCCAGGTGCACACCAAGCCAACTGTCTCAAAGTTGGCAGGAAAATTCACTGCACTTTCTCTTGCCAGAACCCTTACTGCCCACACAGTGTGGTACCATTAGGAGGAAAACCTCAATTCGCATACTCTTCCTGGTGAGAGAAACAAGTAGAATTTATGTTCAAAACTCTGACTTTTAAGGGGGATGCCTGAGGGACCATTCTCCATCTCATTTGAATCCAAGTACCGACAGAAATGAAGGGGCCAGATTAGGGATATCTAAGAACTCAACCATCAGTGTGCACCAGTGTCCATTACCAGACAGACTAGGTAGAGATCCAAAACTGGAGCACCAAAGAGGACACGGTATCAAAGAGACCCTCCAGCAGGAGCTTTCAAGAAGAATTAGCAAACCTCTTAAAGCACAGAGAGTATGTGTCCTCAGAAAATATTTGAGTGGCCTCCAGAATCACTAGCCAGGCTAAGTGGAAAAAGTTCTCCCTATACAATTGCAGATTGAAAAATCTGGGAGTGATGCCTGATTTTTCAAATGCTAAAGTCCCAATGAAAAGTAACAAGCCATACAAAAAAAAAAACCAAGAAAAAAGACACATTTAAAGGAATAAATTAAATCTCCAGAAACTAACCCTAATGAGACAAACAGATGTATTACTTACCAAAAAAATAAAAATTGTTACAAGGTTGCTTGATGAATTAAAAGAGAACACGGACATCTAACTGAAATCAGGAAATTATGCAATGAACAAAATGCGAAAATCAATAAAGGAAGGAAACTATGAAGAAGAACCAAACAGAAATTGTAGAACTTAAGAATGCTGTAAATATCTAGATTGAAAAATTCACTAAAGGGACTCAAAAGTAAAGGCAAGAAATCAGAAGAAATAATCAGTGAACTTGAAGACATAACTTTCAAATTTGGCAGGGGGCGGGGGGTGGTATAGCTCAGGGGTAGAGCATTTGACTGCAAAAGTTGTTTGTTTTTTTGTGGGTTTTTGTTTTTGTTTTTGTTTTTTTTGCAGAGGAGAAAAGGAAAAAAATGAACGATGAAAAATGAAGACAGCCTAAAGCACTCTGGGGTCATCATCAAATGGAACCATATATGCATCATGTGAATCCCAGCAGGAGAAGAAAGGAAGAAGAAATAATGGTCAAAATCTTACCAAATCTGAGGAGAGAAGTGGACATACAAAATCAAGATATTCGAGAAACTCCAGTTAGGAAAACTCTAAAGGGATTTGCAATGAGAGATGTTGCTGAAAGAGAAAATCAAGAAGACATGACCAGAGAGCTGGATCAGGGCAAAATGGCTTCTCTTCCACTCTCTGTCCTTAGAATGCTCATTCTGCCTTTGAAAATGGTAGGAACCGTTTTCAAGGACACAGCCTTGAGACAGCAGTATTGTTGAGACCATCCAGATAGCATATATATGACTGAACCCAGTTAAAGCCACTCTGTAAACTTAGAGATTCTGACAGGTGGTGTGGAGATCTCACCTTGCCGCTGCCCAAGATAAGCCCTGTGTGTAAATTCCCTTGCTTAATAAAACTGCCACCCACCAAGATGAAGTTGTCTGCTTCATTCATCAGTCTCTCCTTGTCCTCCTTGTGTGGAGGCCAGTTTGCAAATCTACAGACATTATAATCAAACTGTCAAAAGTCACAGGCAAAGGATCTTAAAAGCAGCCAGGGAAAAGCAACTTGTTATGTACAAAGGAGCTACTAGTAGATTATAAGCAGATTTCTCAGTGAAAACTCTGTAGGCTGGAAAGGAGTAAGATGATATATTTAAAGTACTGAAAGAAAAAAATGCCAACCAGTAATACCATAACTTGGGGAACTGTTCTTCAAAAAACAAAGGAGAAATAATTTCCTACAAAAACCAAAGTTGAGGACGTTCCTTATCACTAGACCTGCCCTACAAAATGCTGAAGGGAATCCTTCCAGTTCAAGCAAAAAGACTATAAGCAACAACACAAAACCATCCAAAAGTATAAAACTCCCTGGTAAAGGTAAGTATTCTGTAGTGTGATAATGTATACGTGTAAATCACTTTACAATCTAATATAGAATTTAAGATACAAAAGCATAAAAATTGTTGTAAATTTGTTACTGGTATGCAATATAAAAGAAGTAACTATCGTCAATAACATATATAAGCATACCTTATTTTATTGCTTTATTGTGCTTTGTAGATACTTTGTTTTGTACAAATTGAAGATTTGTAGCAACCCAGTCAGACACCATTTTTCCAACAGTATTTACTCTCTTCATGTCTTTCTGTCACAGTTTACTAATTCTTGTAATATTTCAAACCCATCACATGAAAAAGATAATTCACTGAAGACTCAGATGATAGCATTTTTCAGCAATAAGGTATTTTAAGACATGTACATTGTTTTTAAAGACATAATACTATCGCACACTTAACAGACTATATACAGTGTAAATGTAACTTTAATATGCACTGGTAAACCAAAAATTTGTATGATTTGCTATACTGTGATATTTGCTTTATTAAGGTGGTCTGGAACCAAAGTCACAATCTCCAAGGTGTGCCTGTAATGAGAAAGGAAGAGATATAAAGGAAGACAGATTTTATAGGAAACTGAAGTCAGTATCAGTTTAAAATAGATTGTTATAATTTTAAGATGTTTCAAGTCATTGGAATGGTAATCACAAAGAAAATACCTATATAATTTACAGAAGGGAAAATGAGAAAAGAATCAAAATATAAAAACATTCTCAAGACAGATAACATGTTAAACTACAAAACAGGCTTTTACACAATTAAGAAGACTGAAATTATACAAAGTATCTCCTCTGGCTACAATGAAATGAAACTAGAAATAAATAGTAGAAGAAAAACAGGAAAACCACAAATACATGGAAATTAAACACTGTACTCTTTTTTCAAGTTTATTATTCAATATATATATGTACATTACCCAAACATATTCTGTCAATACATATTCAGTTCAGTTCAGTTCATTTCACTCTTTGCGTGTCCGTCTCTTTGCGATCCCATGAACCGCAGCACGCCAGGCCTCCCTGTCCATCACCAACTCCCGGAGTTCACCCAGACTCATGTCCATCAAGTCGGTGATGCCATCCAGCCATCTCATCCTCTGTCGTCCCCTTCTCCTCCTGCCCCCAATCCCTCCCAGCAACAGGGTCTTTTCCAATGAGTTAGCTCTTCGCATGAGGTGGCCAAAGTATTGGAGTTTCAGCTTCAGCATCAGTCATTCCAATGAATACCCAGGACTGGTCTCTTTTAGGATGGACTGGTTGGATCTCCTTGCAGTCCAGGGACTCATAAGAGTCTTCTCCAACACCACAGTTCAAAAGCATCAATTCTCCAGTACTCAGCTTTCTTCACAGTCCAACTCTCACATCCATACATGACCACTGGAAAAACCATAGCCTTGACTAGAAGGACCTTTGTTGACAAAGTAATGTCTCTGCTTTTTAATATGCCATCTAGGTTGGTCATAACTTTCCTTCCAAGGAGTAAGTGTCTTTTAATTTCATGGCTACAATCACCATCTGCAGTGATTTTGGAGCACAAAAAATAAAGTCTGACACTGTTTTCAATATATATTACACTAAAATTAAAGTCTGTTTCATCAATAAGTATAACTAAAATCCCTCAAATTTCAATCCAAATATATTCACTTTGTTTAGTATAAACCAAATCCTTTGTACTGTACTTGAACCAATTCATGTCACTGTTGGTAGAAGTGAAGCACCACACACCCTCCTGCATGTCCTTGCTGCGTATATCCAACTGCAAGACTTACCTCTCCTCTGACGCTCCACCCTTTCTATGGCGAGTTACACAGAAGTCACATTCATCACAGCTGACAAAAACAGTCTTTATTTTTTCCCCTCTTTGAACACAGAAACTCCTATGTATTTATATTTTAGGGTAAAAGACAAAGTTTTAATCATTTATTTACACTTTGGTTTCTCTTTTCATAACGACAAAATTTACAGTATCATTATTATCATACTAAGTAAAGTCAGAAACAGAAAGACAAATATCATATGATATCACTTCCATGTGGAATCCAAAACAATGATACAAATGAACCTATTTACAAAACAGAAATAGACTCACAGACAAAAAACAAACCTATGGTTACCAAAAAGGGAAGAAGGGGAGGAATACATTAGGAATTTGGGATTCACAGATACACACTACTATATATAAGACAATGAAGAGCTATGGCAGAGCACAAGAAGTCATAGTCAATATCTTGTAATAAACCATCGTAGAAAAGTATTTGGAAAAAAAAAGTATTTGAAAAAAAGCATGTATGTATTTATTATATATGTATAACTGAATCACTTCACTGTACCTGAAACATTGTAAACTATATGCAGCTAAAAAACTTTTTAAAAAAGACATAATTGACATACAACATCATATTAGTTTCAGGTACACAACATAATGATTTAATACATGTATATATTTCCAAATGATTACCACAATAAGTCTAGGTAATCTCCATCACCACATACATGTATAATTTTTTTTCTAGGAATGGGAACTTTTAAGATTTACTTTCTTACCAACATCACTTCCAGGTATACAGCTCAATAGACTTCAGAGCAAGATGCTGAAGAGATATTTACACACCAATATCCATCACAACATTATTCACAACAACCAAGTGAAGCAACCCAAACATCCATCAAAAGAAGAATGGATAAAGAAATTGTGGTGTAGTGACTTCCCTGGTGGCCCAGTACTCTGTGCTCCCAATGTAGGGGATCCAGGGGCGATCTCTGTACAGGGGCATATTGTTGTCATTCAGTCACTAAGTCATGTCCAACTCTTTGCAACCTCATGGATTGCAGCAAGCCAGGCTTCCCTGTCCTTCACTGTTTCCCAGAGTTTGCTCAAATTCACGTCCATTGAGTCAGTGATGCTATGATCCCACATAACTAAGCCCATAAGTAGCAACAAGGGAAGCCCACACACCACAACAAAGAACCTACATGTAGCAACGAAGACTCAACACAGTCAAAATAAATAATTTTTAAAAGATATTGTGATATATGCATACACACACACACATATATGCATAAACTATAATACTGAAAGTGAAGTTAAAGTATTAGTCGCTCAGTTGTGTTGACTCTTTGTGATCTCATGGAATGTAGCCTGCCAGGCTCCTCTGTCCATGGGATTTCCCAGGAAAGAATACTGGAGTGGGTTTTCATTTCCTTCTCCAGGGGATCTTCCCAACCCAGGGATCGAACCTAGGCCTTTCACATTGCAGGCAGATTCTTTACTGTCTGAGCCACCAGGGAAGCCCCAAACTGTAATATTATTCACTCTTAAAAAATGATGGAAATCCTGTCACATGCTATAAAATGGATAAAACTCAGGGACACTGTCCTAAATAAAATACATCAGTCACAAAATGACAAATAATGTATGATTCCACTCACATAAAGTATATAAAGTAGTCAAACTCATAGAAACAGAAAGCAGAAAGGTAGTTACCAAGGGCTGAGGGGAGTGAAGAGGAGTAATTAGCATCTAGTGGGTACAGAGTTTCAGGGTTGCAAAATGAAAAAGTTCTAGAGATATATTGCTTAACAATGTGAACGTACCTAACGCTACTAAACTATACACTTTAAGGTGGAAAACATGGTAAATTTAGTGATATGGTTTTTTACCACAATTTTTAAAACTAGAGCCAAATACTATTTAGACTTGCAAAATGTGAAAGATTTCACCACCAAAAGATTTGCTTTCTAAAATAATACTTTGGATAGAATGATACCAGATGTAAATAAATCTATTAAAAAAAAGAAAAAGAAAAACACTAGAGATTGAAAATATGTGGATAAATATAAATTTTCTTAGTTTTAAATTTATTTCACAGACAAATCACTACTGACATCAAAAAATGGTTATGTGGTGTGTAGTTTATAACATGTATGGAAGCAAATGTATGAAAACAATAATACAAAGACTGAGAAGAAATGAAAGTATACCATGGTAACATTCTCACTTGTAAAGTGGTAAAATATCACTTGAAGATCAGTTCAATTCAGTCGCTCAGTCATGTCCAACTCTTAGCAACCCCATGGACTACAGCGCGCCAGGCCTCCCTGTCCATCACCAACTCCCAGAGTTCACTCAAACTCTTATCCGTCAAGTCAGTGATGCCATCCAACCATCTCAGTCTCTGTCGTCCCCTTCTCTTCCCGCCTTCAGTCTTACCCAGCATCAGGGGCCTTTCAAATGAGTCAGTTCTTCGCATCAGGTAGCCAAAGTATTGGTGTTTCAGCTTCAGCATCAGTCCTTCCAATGAATATTCAGGACTGATTTCCTTTAGGATGGACTGGTTGGATCTCCTTCCTGTCCAAGGGACTCTCAAGAGTCTTCTCCAGCACCACAGTTCAAAAGCATCAATTCTTTGGCGCTCAGCTTTCTCTATAGTCCAACTCTCAAATCCATGCATGACTACTGGAAAAACCATAGCTTTGACTAGATGGACCTTTGTCAGCAAAGTAATGTCTTTGCTTGTTAATATTTTAATATGCTGTCTAGGTTGGTCATAGCTTTTCTTCCAAAGAGCAAGTGTCTTTTAATTTCATGGCTGCAGTCACCATCTGCAGTGATTTTGGAGCCCCAAAAAATAAAGTCTGGCACTGTTTCCATTGTTTCCCTGTCTATTTGCCATGAAGTGATGGAACCTGATGCCATGATCTTCATTTCTTGAATGTTGAGTTTTAAGTCAACTTTTTCACTCTCCTCTTTCACTTTCATCAAGAGGCTCTTCAGCAAGTTCCTCTTCACTTTCTTCCATAAAGGTGGTGTTATATGCATATGTGAGGTTATTCATATTTCTCCTGGCAATCTTGATTCCAGCTTGTGCTTCATCCAGCCCAGCATTTCACATGATGTACTCTGCATAGAAGTTAAATAAGCAGGGTGACAATATACAGCCTTGATGTACTCCTTTCCCAATTTGGAACCAGCCTGTTGTTCCATGTCTGTTCTAACTGTTGCTTTTTGATGTGCATACAGATTTCTCAAGAGGCAGATAAGATGGACTGTGACAAGTTAAATATATTGTTGTGAGTTGATTTGTGATCCCCACCCAAATACATTTTCAAGTTCTAATCCCCAGTACCTGTGAATGTATCCTTATTTGGAATTAGCATCTTTGAAGATTTAAGTTAAAATGAGGTATATTGGATTAGGGTGAACACTTAACCAATGGTGTCCTTATACGATAAGAGAAATTTGGGTACACAGACATACACAGAGGGAAAGGCCATAGTAAGTCACAAAGACACAAGGAGAACCACCATATGAAAATAAAAGCAGAGATTGTGGCGATACTTCTACAGGTGAAGAGACACTAAGCATTGCTAGAGACCACCAGAAGGAAGGGAGCATAGAACAGACTGTCCTTCAGCACTTCCAGAAGGAACTAACCTAGCCAATACACTGATTTCAGACTTCTAGCCTCCAAAATAGTGAGTGAATACATTTGTTATTTTAAGCCACAAAGCCTGTGGTACTTTTCTGGTAGCCTGTCTAAACTAATAGAGAGGTAGACAGTATATGCTAAAGCAACTGCTACCATTTTCTAAAAGAATTATACCTAATAGGCCAACGAAGAAATAAAATAGAATTTTAAAATATTCAGTTCAAAAAATAAAGGCAGAAGAAAAGGAAGGGGAATGTAGAACATATGAAACAAATAGAAAACAAATATTAACAGCAAGATGATAGATTTAAGACCCAAGAATATAAAAATCATTTTAAATATAAATGGCTTAGACACCTTCTTCATTAAAAGTAAGAAATTGTCGATTTCAATTTTTAAAAAACAATATCCAATTATATACTATCTACAAGAAGCCTACATTAAGCATAAAAACACAAATAGATTAAAAGTGAAACAATGGGAAAAGCTATGTCATGTTCAGTTCAGTTCATATCAGTTGCTCAGTCGTGTCCGACTCTTTGCGACCCCATGAACTGCAGCACGCCGGGCCTCCCTGTCCATCACCAACTCCCGGAGTTCACCCAGACTCATGTCCATCAAGTCGGTGATGCCATCCAGCCATCTCATCCTCTGTCGTCCCCTTCTCCTCCTGCCTCCAATCCCTCCCAGCATCAGGGTCTTTTCCAATGAGTTAGCTCTTCGCATGAGGTGGCCAAAGTATTGGAGTTTCAGCTTCAGCATCAGTCCTTCCAATGAACACCCAGGACTGGTCTCCTTTAGGATGGACTGGTTGGATCTCCTTGCAGTCCAAGGGACTCTCAAGAGTCTTCTCCAACACCACAGTTCAAAAGCATCAATTCTTTGGCACTCAGCTTTCCTCACAGTCCAACTCTCACATCCACACATGACCACTGGAAAAACCATGGCCTTGACTAGACACTAATCAAAAGAAACTTCTTGGAGGGACCTACCTGGGAGTCCAGTGGTTAGATTCCATGCTTCCAGCACAGGGGGCACAGGGTTCAATTCCTGGTCGTGGAACTAAGAACCTGCATGCCACGTGGTGTGAACAAAAAAACAAGAAACAAAAGCTATTGGAGTGGCTATGTTAATGTTAAATTAAAGTGCAAAGCAAAGCATATTACCAATTATTAAGAAGGTTATTTCATAATGATACAGAGATAAATGTTTATTCATATAATAATGAAGCTTCAAAATACATAAAGCAAGAGCTGATAGAAATGAAAGGAGAAACAGAACAATTCCCATACTAGAGATTTCAATAACCTTCTCTCAATCATTGATAGAACAAGTTGGTTGAAATTCAGAAAGAATAAAGAATTCTTCACTATCAATCAACTTATGGTATTGATGTTTTTGAAAATTTGGCACAGCAGCTGCATATACATTCTTTTTAATCACATATGAAACATTTACACAGATGGACCAGAATCTGGGCTATAAATACCAATAAATTTAAAAGGATCAAGTCATACAAAGTATATTCTCTGACCACAGTGGAATAGAATTAGAAATCAATAACAGAAAGGTATTCAAAAAATTGAACTATTAGGAAAGTAACACACTTCCAAGAAACTCACAGGACAAAGAAAATAGAAGAGAGAATTTAGAAATATTTGAAACTAAACTAAAAGAGTGAACAGTGTTTCAAAATCTGTTGTTGTTTAGTCACTAAGCTGTCTCCAACTCTTTTGGGGCCCCATGGACTGTAACCTGCCAGGCTCCTCTGTCCACAGGATTTCCCAGGCAAGAATACTGGAGTGAGTTCCCATTTCCTTCTCCAAGGGATCTTCCCAATCCTAGGATCAAACCAGTGTCTCCTGCATTAGCAGGCAGATTCTTTACCACTGAGCCACCAGGGAATTAAAGCAGTACTTGGAGGGAAATTCATAGCATTAAACTCACATATGGAGTAGAAAAAGATTTCACACCAATGATCTTAGCTTCCTCCTTAAGAAATTACAAAAAGAGGACCAACTTAAATCTCAGGCAGGAATAAGAAAGGAAAAAAGATAGAACAGAGCAGAATACAATCAAATTGAAAACAGAAAAAAGCAAAACAAACAAATCAATTAAATATGAAACTAGTTGAGAAGATTAAAAAAATTACACACCACTAGCCCAACTATCAGACATAAAAAAGAGAAGACACAATGACCAATAATAAGAAAGAAATGTGGCCTCACTACAGATTTTAGAGAAAAATAAAACTATGAACAATTTAAGACAATAAATCTGATGATTTTGACATTTCATCCTGTCTTGAAAGAACAGTTTTTTATAAAATCTCAATGAAAAAAAATTGCTTTTATTAATCTAGAATGGCTTGCTTCAGATATTGTACAGCACTCACACTTTATATTAACTTCAAATTAGCTTAAAACCATTGAAAATTACATTGGAATAAGAGTATAGAGTGTTAGGGGGAAAACGCACTCGCATGCACACACACACGTACACACACACACACACAATCTGGTTTTCCCAAACTTTCTCACTTACCTCGTAAACTTTCCAGCTGGGATGCACACCCACTTTTCACCTCCATATATGAGGGCCTGTTTTTATTTTCTGGTTCACTGACAAGCTACAGTTTGACAGTAGATAAAGCCCTCTCCAGATGTTCAAACTGGTTTACAGAAAAGGCAGAGGAACCAGAGATCAAATTGCCAACATCCACTGGATCATCAAAAAAGCAAGAGAGTTCCAGAAAAACATCTATTTCTGCTTTATTGACTATGCCAAAGCCTTTGACTGTGTGGATCACAATAAACTGTGGAAAATTCTGAAAGAGATGGGAATACCAGAGCACCTGACCTGCCTCTTGAGAAACCTATATGCAGATCAGGAAGCAACAGTTAGAACTGGACGTGGAACAACAGACTGGTTCCAAATAGGAAAAGGAGTACATCAAGGCTGTATATTGCCACCCTGCTTACAATAAGAGTACATCATGAGAAACACTGGGCTGGAAGAAGCACAAGCTGGAATCAAGATTGCTGGGAGAAATATCAATAACCTCAGATATGCAGATGACACCATCCTTATGGCAGAAAGTGAAGAGGAGCTTGCTGAAGAGCCTCTTGATGAAAGTGAAAGAGGAGTGAAAAAGTTGGCTTAAAGCTCAACATTCAGAAAACGAAGATCATGGCATCCAGTCCCATCACTTCATGGGAAATAGACGGGGAAACAGTGGAAACAGTGCCAGACTTTATTTTTGGGGGCTCCAAAATCACTGCAGATGGTGATTGCAGCCATGAAATTAAAAGACGCTTACTCCTTGGAAGGAAAGTTATGACCAACCTAGATAGCATATTGAAAAGCAGAGACATTACTTTGCCAACAAAGGTCCATCTAGTCAAGGCTATGGTTTTTCCAGTGGTCATGTATGGATGTGAGAGTTGGACTGTGAAGAAAGCTGGGCGCCAAAGAATTGATGCTTTTGAACTGTAGTGTTGGAGAAGACTCTTGAGTCCCTTGGACTGCAAGGAGATCCAACCAGTCCATTCTAAAGGAGACCAGGGTGTTCTTTGGAAGGACTGATGCTAAAGCTGAAACTTCCAGTACTTTGGCCACCTCATGCGAAGAGTTGACTCATTGGAAAAGACTCCGATGCTGGGAGGGATTGGAGGCAGGAGGAGAAGGGGACGACAGATGGCTGGATGGCATTACCGACTCGATGGACATGAGTTTGGGTGAACTCCGGGAGTTGGTGATGGACAGGGAGGCCTGGCGTGCTGCGATTCATGGGGTCGCAAAGAGTCGACACGACTGAGCGACTGAACTGAACTGAACTGAAAGCCCTCACAGCGAACCGGGTGAGGAGAGGTCTTCTGCTCAGGTCTCCTATTAAGTCCGCCCCCCTCCTTTATCTTGTATACCACTTTCTCCTTAGATAAAGCTCAATTATTTTCCCAACAATTTCGGCAAGAGCTTTAACAGGATCCTCACAGGTTTACAAAATAACCAATGAGGCTGTTTCCCCTCCTGCTTTTTAACAGAGGAAAGAGCCCTGCTCCTGCTTGGTATGTGAGGAAAGAGGATGCGAGGAGACAGGAAACAGAGGCCTTCAGAGGTTTGGTTCAAGACTTTCGTCCTCAATTGTCCTGACTGATGGAGCCACAAGACTCCTTTGCTCTCTAGTTTTTCTTTTGCCTCATTCACCTAATCCTCCTCTCATAAGCAATACAGAGAAAACAAGATCCTGCTGCTCTTCAGGCGCTTAGATTATGGTGGCATGATCAGCCAAACCGCCATAGGAGCTCAAGATCCAATGGAAAACGTAAAATCGATGGAGCAAAGAAATCTCAGGTAATTTTAGACTTCGTTTTAACCCACGACCTATCTCGTATGCTGAGGGCTGTGCAATTTCATATATATATATGTATATATATATATATATGTGTATATATATATATATATATATAGCCCTCATGTCAGTACACGACATGTAAACTATTGGCCAGGAAATTTTAAGGAACGTACCCAAGGTAAAAGTTTCAACTAATGGGGCGGATTTCAGGTCACTCAGTTTTCACATTGAAATCTCACAATTTCCAGTCCGTATCCTGAGAAGTGCAGACAGGTTGTAACCGGTACCCTCCGCGTTACCCAAACCGCCGGCCTCTGAGGCGGAGCACCGCCCACTTGCGGGAAGGCCGAGCGCAGCCTCGACCCCGGAAACCCAATCCGCCGCCGGCTCCGACACGGCGCCCGCCTCGGGCCGGTCACGTGGCGCCCAAAATGGCCGCGCCCGGGCGACTCGAGTGGAGCGTGGCGTGAGCCCTCGCGGGGCCGGAGGAGACCCGCGGAGGCCGCGGCTGCACCGAGGAGCGCGTAAGGTACCGGCGCTCGGGAAGAGGGGCGCCGGCGGGGACTGAGAGATGCGCAGCGGATGACGCTCTGTTCTGCCGCAGCGTGGTAATGAGATCCCAGGACTGAGTCACAACGAGAGGAGGGGAGTCGGTTCCATCGGTCCGACCATCCCTATACTTTCCACCCTAGAAGAAAAGATCTATTTAAATTAAGCCTCTGGCGGCAGGGCCGGGGGAGGGGAAGAGGTTGGAAACCCGTGCTTGAACTTAATCCCAGGTTTACTGCCAATTTACCGGGTGACCTTGGCCTAATTTAATTTTCATCGGCCCCACTTTCCTCATTGGCTGTCTCGGGAGCTATCTTAGAAAACTAATGCAAAAGGCTTTCGAAATGTTTGTAATATTTAAACGTGGCACTCATTGTCTTAGGTGTGGATATATTATTAATAACCAGGATACATACAGTGACCTATTGTGGACCAAATTAAGGGTGACTTTTAATAGCCACACTTTAGAAATGGCTAGCTCACAGCAGGAACCTCAGCAGTATGCAGAGCATAGATCAGAAAACTAGTGATAGCCTTAGGCGGGACTTTTTGGGGGAACATTTCAGACATACCCACTGTAGACCTTGTATATACTGAATTTGATTGTTTTTATATCTCTTTCCACCACCCCGCCAACATAAAATTATTCAGCGTTCCTGTAGATCAGAGATCATGTTACTGTAACCAAGGCCCTCAAAAAGTTTGAGTCCAGGAAATCTAGACATTAATTTCCAACCCTGCACTGTACTTAGGATAAATTCAACTTTGTTTAGTTGCTACATTGTGTAGCCTGCCAGGCTCCTCTGTTCATGGGATTCCCAGGCAAGAATATTGGAGTGGGTTGCCACTTCCTCCTCCAGGGGATCTTCTCCACCTAGGGATCAAACCCACATCTCCTGCCTTAGCAGGTGGGTTCTTTACCACTGAGCCATCAGCGAAGCCCTAACTTGAAGGCTATGAAATTCAGTGCACTCAACATTTCCCAAGGCATCTAATGGCTACCCAGTAATATTTGTTAGTGTTATAAATTAATCTTCTAGCAAATGAATAGTGAACCAAGAAAACTACTTAATAATATAGTACATTCTTTCTGAACTTTTGCTTTTCTTAACTCTGCTGCCCTGAAATATGAGCTAAATCTAATGAACTAAATCTTCAAGCTAAAATTTATCATTCACCCATTCCCTTACTCCCTTACTCACTTCAACTAGTGCCTAAGTCAACAAACTACCTGCCTGTGGACCAGAGGAAGGTTATCATTTGTTTCTTTGCAGCCAGCCAGAATGAGTTTTATATTTTTAAATTTTTTAAATTGTTTCATTTTTCTAAGTATGCAACAAAGACCATTATGTGACCCACAAAGCCTAAAATATACTATCTGGCCCTTTAGAGAAGTTTGCTGACCTCTGCTCTAGGGTATAGGTGAAATTGCTAGTGTCTTCTACCTACTAAATAACAAATTCTTTTCCAAAGTGGTTGTAATGAAAGTCGCTCAGTCATGTCCGACTCTTTGCAACCCCATGGACTGTAGCATACCAGGCTCCTCTGTCCATGGAATTCTCCAGGCCAGAATACTGGAGTAGGTAGCCTTTCCTTTCTCCACAGGATCTACCCAACTCAGGTGTCCCGCATTACAGGTGGATTCTTCACCAGCTAAGCCACAAGGGAAGCCCCAGGGAAGCCCGGTTGTACCCAGATTGGATAGTTTATGCTTCTGGCAGCATATGAGTTTCCGTTACCCCACATTCTTAGCAGTAATTGAAATTTAATTTCTATTTCCCTGATTATAGTGGTTAAGCATATTTTCCTATTTATTGGCTGTTTGGCTTTCCTCTTTGTTACAACTTCAAATTCAGGATTCCCTGGTGGCTCAGCGGTAAAGAATCCACCTGGGAGGCAGGAGCCATGGGAGACACAGGGTCAACCCCTGGGTAGGGAACATCCATGGGAGGAGGAAATAGCAACCCACTCCAGTATTCTTGCCTGGAGAATCCCTTGGACAGAAGAGCCTGGCACGCTACAGGCCTTAGGGTTGCAAAGAGAAGTGCCTGTTAACATCTTTTGTCAATTTTTCTATTGAGTTGGTTGCCTTTTTCTTACAGATTTCTAGTACTTTGCATATTCTGAGTACCAACAACGACTCCTTTGTCAGTTATATTGCAAACATTTTCTCTACCACTGGCTTATCTTTATGGTATCTATGAATGAGTTCATTTTAACTGGTTAATACTAGTTTAAAATTATGTATTTTATGGTTAGTGCTTCTTGCAGATTTGCAATATTTTTAAGGGTCACAAAAATGTTCTGTGTTTTCTGAAAGTTTCATGTGTTGTCCACGTTCTGGTTTCTGTTTCACATAGAATTGTGGGGGTTTGGAGGCAGAGGTGTTTATGCTAATCAGTTTCATAATCAAATTGATGATTATCAAGCTATGGCCTGATAATTAGCCATAACATCCATTAGCCATAATAAGCTATGGCTGATTTTTTTTAAACTAAATATTTATGGTCTTCAGAAGGCTTTTATAAGCCCTTTTGCTGTTTTTCTATAAATACACATTATTGAAAAATGACATTTTAATTTAAGGCTCAAGATGGAAAATCATGAACCAGATGGTACTATCATCAAGGAGAACTTAACTGATATCATAGCCAGAAAAATTAACCAACTCCCAGAAGCAGAACGGTAAGATCCCTTCTTATACTTAAAAAAAACTTATCAGGTGGATTTTCATCATTGATTCATTTCAATTTAGTTTGACTATAAATAACATACACTATCAGAAAGAAACTGAGATTTTTCTTGCATTGATGAGAAAGGCAGGTCCAGAAAGATTAGCCATTTTACTTGGAGTCAAGGCTTAAATTCGTTTCTTTGGATATCTAATAGTTGTTTTTCCATTTGGCTTAGAGACAAATGTATGTATTTATGGATCTAATTTAAATAACAAAATTTTAGATTTTAAAACTGTGTTCTCAATTCATTACCACTCTTATCAGACTCAATTCATTACTACACTTACCAGTCTGAGAGTGCCATGTAACATACATAGCTAGACAAGAAATTTCAGAGAAATGGGATCATGGCTAAAAGATCATTAAGGCATTATTAATTTATATAGGAAACATGCTGATCTTTGAAGACAACACTGAATGAATTGCAGTCCCTACAAACTGTTCTTAGATCTCCTTCGGAGGCAGCCACTCTAACATTCCATTTAAGCTGAAGCTCAGAGAAGGAATGGCATATGCACAGGCAACAGGACAGCAGTCTCTCATATTTGAGGAACCAGTGTTGCTAAAGTATTAGGGAAGTGGGCATAAGGTTGAAGAAACAGAGTTTTGACAGGGAATGACCCAGCTAACATTTCCAAAGAACATTCCAGTTGTTTTCTGGAAAACAGATTTCAGGTAGGAGAGAAAAGGAAGGAAGACCACCAGTAGGAAAACTGGCATAGTAATCCCAGTGAGTGGTGGTGGCAGTTTGAAGTGAAAAAAAGGATGGATTTGAAATACATTTTGGAAGTATAATCTTACTATCTTGCACAAATTCCAGTCTTGCTGACACCAGCTAAACAAGGGCAGTAATAAGAACTTAAGTGAGATTTTTTTTAAGCTGTATATCCAACTCTCCTCCCCACCACCACACACACACACACTGATACTGTTTTCCAGAGATAAACAGAAAACCTTTTTAAGCAAATAAAAGATACGTACCCATGTTTCCAGGCCAGTAAAGAAGGGAAAGCCACACTGACTGACACAAAGACGGGTAGATGTGACAGCCTTGAAGAGAAGGAAGTAGGATGTGCTATTGGGACTTTCACCAAATTAGAATAAGCAATGGGGAAGTGAGCTAGAACTGCAAAGCAAGCTTTAGTTGAGAAGTAAACTGTTTTCAGTCCCTGGCACCTGAGCAGGGCAGATGGCAGCACCTCCTTATCTTTCCCTTGTTCCCTATTTTTCCTGTTTCTATTTTATGCATCCTAGTTCTGTTTGAATCCTTATTTCTTATATTATCAGTTGTTGCTTAGTCGATAAAGTCATGTCCAACTCTTTCCAATCCCATAGACGGTAGCCCCCCAGGCTCCTCAGTCCATGGGATTTCCCAGGCATGGGTTTGTTATTTGAAAAGTTCTTAAGTGTATTAAGCTTGAATATTAAACACTACACTTTCTAATCTACAAAATAATTTCATGTAACAAATTTCATTGCCACTTGTTATTTCTGATCTTATATTTCATTTTATCATGTATCTAGTTATTTTTTATCTTTCCAAAAAAATCCTGAGTTCACGTTTCTAATTTGTATTAGAAACTTTTTGGAAACAGTGACCAGCTATGGCGCTGCTAGGTAACAATTTTCTATTGAATTATTAACTAAACAACATGACTTTAAGCCACAGGAAATTAAAATCTGGTTGGGAGACCACAGACTGTGCTATTCATATTCCAGTTACACTCCTTGATATATTTAGGGACTTATTTATGTAATTTTTAATATTTAACATTAATATGGAGAAGGCAGTGGCACCCCACTCCAGTACTCTTGCCTGGAAAATCCCATGGATGGAGGAGCCTGGTGGGCTGCCGTCCATGGGGTCGCTAAGAGTCGGACACAACTGAGCAACTTCACTTTCACTTTGCACTTTCATGCACTGGAGAAGGAAATGGCAACCCACTCCAGTGTTCTTGCCTGGAGAATCCCAGGGACTGGGGAGCCTTGTGGACTGCCGTCTATGGGATCGCAGAGTCGGGCACAACTGAAGTGACTTAGCAGCAGCAGCAGCAGCATTAATATATCAACATATTATAATGTATATAATAATTATATATATGGGCAAGTTATTTACCTTAGTATTTGTTCCCATGACTAAAAATGAAAATAATAGGTATTTCACAGTGTTATGATGAAAACAGTATTTTAGAGGAAATGCTTAAGTTTCCCACTCCCTTAGCTCCCACAAAAATACACAGGTCTTTTCCTATTCATGTTTTATTGTTACTGTTCAGTAGTTCTCCAGGCCCTCATCACAGATATTGTCTTAATGTACCCTAAGTTTCTAAACTGCCTCCTTTGTACTGCCATCTGTTTTAGTACACTTCTGTTAGATTTCAAGTGTATGTATCTTTCAATCTTCACTAATAAACTATGAAGACACTGAAGGTAGATAATTTTTGTACCTTCATAGCCAAGTGTGCTGTATGCAGTAAGGTGCTCAGTGACTAAATGCCAAGTACCATTATGATTACAAAGTGACCAGTAAGAGAAGTAATATCGTATACAATGTAGAAAGCTCAATTAGAAATTCCTAGAAAAGCCGTCTTGAGTGTTAACCGTAGTAGTGAGGGTATTGTATGGTCAGTCTGGCTAATTAAGAATAATAATTGAGAGACTGAAATGCCTGTTACAGGTGGCAAGGCAGGTGGTAAAAGAGTTAAAACTGTAGTTAAAACTCAGAAGAGTCTGAATTGGAGTATTTCAATATTCAGCAGTTTTAGGGTTATTTTTTCCCCGGAAACTAAAGAATGGATAGAATGTGCACTTTAAAACTTATACATACCATGCTTCAAAACCAGTTTTACCATTTACTATCCCAAAGCATCATTTTTATTTCAATGAGTTCTTGTGATGTGCCTAGCATAGAGGATCCCTTAAATGTTAGTACTGTTCCAGCCCCCTAACCCTGACTCTAATGCTTCAAGGAAGATTAATAGGGAACATCAATTCCACCTTATTGAATGCCTTCTGTGTGTCAGGTGCTGTTGAAACCAAGATACTTGTATCTTTGTAGCCAGTCTTCAAGTTGTTTACAGGCTAGTTGGAAAGGCTGACATGTAAATCTATGATAAGACAGTACCGCTTTATAATGTGTTGTGCTACAGAAGTTAAGTACTGGGCGTTGTAGGAGCCTAGAGAGGCATCTAAGTCAGACTCTTCAGAAGTTCTTCCCTGCTATACAGGGGTCACAGGGCAGGGGGAATTTCCATACCAATACCCTTTACAAAATCACAAAACAAATTGTACCACTGCATCCTTAATGTGTTGGCCAAATTCAGAACCTTTTGGAATAAAAATCTCTATGTAAGACAGTGATTTTAGATTTGTTTTACAGAGCTCTAAGATATAAATATGATCCTAAAATCCTGATTAAGTTCTGTAACACATGCCAGAATTGTTCTTGGAGAGCGTACATACATGATAGAGCAAAAAGTTACTGTTTTTTCTCACCCATTCAGGAATCTGCTTGAAAATGGATCAACATATGTTGGACTTAATGCTGCTCTCTGTGGCCTAATAGCAAATAGTCTTTTTCGACGCATCTTACATGTGACACAGGCTCGTATAGCTGCTGGCTTACCAATGGCAGTGATCCCATTTTTGACAGCAAATGTATCTTACAAAGGTTTTGTAAGTTTACCTTTGAATACAGGTAAGTTCTATTTCACTATCACCAGTAAGTTCACTTTGGTATAGTTTGTACCTTATGTCAATCCTTAAAGTAGCTATATGATTTAAGGTAGTCACGGCGTACGTCTGTCAGACTTGGATGGATAAGACTGAACCTTGCTAGCCTCTATAACGCAGCAATTAATTCATATTAGCATGGTCTACCAAACAAGTAAAATAGATATACACAGTAATGCTAAATACTTTCCTTTATCTAACTTATCTTTCCCACAGTGCTTAGTAAGAAATACTTGGAAACTTTTTTAAAAATGTTGACTGCCTTAACATTATAGGAGTTTCTTAAAGGGAAAAAAAATTTTGTGGGAACAAGACTTTATGTAGTAAATCAAAGAGCACCAAATGTGTGTATGTACAGTAGTTATCAAATACATGGAGACTTGATTTCCTTTGGACAGTTCACAATATTTGCTGAGTACTCCAAGTACAACTAAATCATGAAAGGATTTATGATTTCAAAAAAAAAATTATCACAGGTGGTAGTAGGGAAGGAGGCAGTCCATTTAAATTCTCTTAAGTGGTACTTCAAATTTGTTTACATTGGATGAGTATTTTGTTTGAATCCCTAAGATCACTGTGGAAAGAATTTTGATATGCAGGGAAACAATGAAGTGAACAGAATGAGTGAAAACATAAGTTAACTTTCTAGCACCATGTACTAATTTGAAAATGAATAATTTTATGAAAATAAAACCAGACTATATAATGTAAAAATTTAAGATGAATTAAATTGTTAAAACAGATTTCCCATGGGTTTAAAAGTTTCTTAAAGACAAAAATACTAGCCCGGGTTTGCTAATACAAATGAAGAAAACCAGAGGCAGTGCAAACTATTACATTCAAATAGAAAACAAATTAGGGAATTTTCCCTAAAATGGTTTTATCAGTTACTTTTTTTAACTACCCATTTATCAGTTACTTTTTTTAATTACCCATATGTATACCTTTTAACATGCCTTGAGAAATGCATTTACTGTATTTCTGCTTGAAATTGCCTATCTTTGATACATATAAGGGGACCTTGAGTTCTTTACATGTTTGCTTGAATATCCATCTGCGGAACTAATTTGTTTCCTAGGTGATCTGCAGTGTGAAACCTGCACCGTAACACGAGGTGGACTGGTTGGTCTTGTTTTCGGTGGCCTGTACCCTGTTTTCTTGGCTATCCCTGTGAATGGTGGCCTAGCAGCTAGGTAGGATTATTTTCCATAATTACTGAAAAACTTAAGTACACTCTATTTTTTAAGGAATGTTACCTGTTTGATTTGAAAGCATTAATGAGACTTGTTTTTTCCAAGTAATCAAAGAATATTTTTCAAGAATTTGAAAACACTTCTGGAAATTTATTTCACTAACCTCTTGGGTGTGAGGTTCAGGTTTAAAACATAAAGCTGCAAACAGTACTACTGTGACTAGTGTGAAAGCTACATTATATGCATAATGTTCTTAAGAGTTTGTGTACTTCTTCTAAAAGAAAATTCCATCAGAAAATGTGTAGCTATAAGCCAAAATAACTCAGTTATCCTCTGATGAACTCTTCCAGAGGTGAAATGGGAAAAAATAAAAAAAGGACAAAAGAAAACAAAAGGCCAGTTTTTAGGACTAACAGACATTGAAGAGAATGCTATTACCTTAATCTTTACCCTAAGCTAGTTTTAAGACTTCTGGAGTTAATATATGTTGTACATAAATATATCACTTAATACAACTATCTTTTCTAGTGAACTGTCTCAATGTTTTCTTACAGGTATAATTCAGCCCTGCTACCAGAGAAAGGAAACATCTTAAATTACTGGATTAGGATTTCTAAGCCTGTCTTTAGAAAGATGTTATTTCCCATTTTGCTCCAGACTGGGTTTGCTGCATACCTCGGGTCTAGACAATATAAACTACTTATAAAGGCTCTTCAGTTACCAGAACCTGGCCTAGAAATTGAGTGATTGTTAAGCAAATCTGTACACAAAAATAAAACTATAAAAATAACCTACATCTGATTATGAATAAACAGAGACTTGTACATAAGGTACAATTCTGGGATCTACAGTAGTCAACACTGTCCACTTAGGTAAGAACCTAACTTCCTCATTTTCCCAGTACTTTCTCCCACATTCACTTGCTCTACTCCTTTATATTAAGCACTTTGGTTTGTAACACAGGAAAAAACTATACAGTAGTTTTCATTAAAAACCTCATAAAGAATCCAAACAGGAATGAAAATGGGGGATGGGGGTGGAGAGGTATGAACATACTACAGAAATAGTATTCATTTTCTTAATTCGCTGTTTTCCATAGGTATTATTCATAGACTCTTAGAGCGTATTTTAAAACATTCCTGGGACTTCTCTAGCAGTCTACTGGTTAAGATGCCACACTTCAAACCCTGGTCAGCTAAAAACAACAAAAACTCATTCCTCACAGTGATCAATTCCAATATTCTTGCCAGGTGATTATTCAGGCTTAGCTCAAGCTGTCCTAATGATAGGCTTCCCTGGTAGTTCAGTGTTAAAGCACCTGACATCAAGCCCTTAAAGAGTAGCCATGCTCTTCCTATTATTTCTGGTTTTGTTTTTTTAAGTATCAGTCTATTCCTGACTTCCTAAGATTATTTAAATTTTTGAAATGACCAGTTGTTTTCCCTTCCTAAAACTTTTCATCTCCAGTTCTTCAAACCATTTTATTTGACAGCATCTAAATCAGCATTGAGCTTCCCTGGTGGCTCAGCAGTAAAGAATCTACCTGCCAATGCAGGAGATGTGGGTTTGATCCCTGGGTCAGGAAGATCCCCTGGAGGAGAAAATGACAAGCCACTCTACTACTGCCTGGGAAATTCCATGGACAGAGTAGCATGGTGGGCTATAGCCCATGGGATTGCAAAAGAGTCGGATATGACTTAGTGACTAAACGACAGATCACCACTGGCCAACAAAACTATGATGAGGAAATATCTTTATACTGTACATGACTGATAACATGTTAGCACTAGCCATGTGTGGCTACTGAGCACCCAAAATGTGACTAGTGCACTGAATAACTGAATTTTTTATTCTGTTTAGCCATACCTAGCTAGTATCCTTGGCATTGAACAATGAGGATCTATATCAACACTTGGTTGAAACAAGCCAGGCATACTAAATACTGTCACCCTAGAATATTATTCACAAGCATCTTAACTATTCCTTTTCAAATACAGTGATACATCTGTTAGTCTTATGCTATTTAAAATTATATAAAAACATTTAGCCTGTCGCCTAAAAAAAGCAGCTTTGAGTGGGATAGACTTTGAGCGTCCCATAAAGAAAAGCAGTACAGCCAAAGATTTAAAATTCAATTTATAAAATACAAGGGAATTCCCTGGCAGTCCAGTAGTTAGGGGAGCTTCCCTGGTGGCTCAGCAGTAAAGACTCCACCTGCAATGCAAGAGCTGTGGGTTCAATCCCTGGATCAGGAAGATCCCCTGAAGGACACAGCAACCCACTCCAGTATTCCTGCCTGGAGAATCCCATGGACAGAGGAGCCTGGCGGGCTATAATCCATGGGGTCACAGAGTTGAACATGACTAAAGTGACTTAGCATGCACAAACACCAGTGCTTTGACTGCTGAAGGTGTAGGTTTATTAATCCAGGGACCAGCAAGCCGTGTGGCAGGGCTAAATAAAAACCAAGTCGAAAACCTAATAAAAACAGATTATGTTCAAAAAAATTCCCTATCAAACTACATTTGATAAGAAATTAGAATATATTTTACTATGGATATTCTCTGGGTTACAGAATTATGGCTGATTTTTCTTTTCATCTTAATTCCTTTCTGGATATTCCCAGTTTTCTGTAATGAATATGCTTTACTTTTACAACTAGGGGAAAAAAAAAAATATATATATATATATATGGCTAAAAACAAAACAAACCCTTTATAAGCTAAAATATCTAGATAAAGCTCTGACCCAAAGATACATATTTTATATGCATTCTCACTTTTATTGATTGAAAGCATGGTTCTACTCATCACAATAGAAAACCCCAATAAAATTCCTGACTTCAAAAATAAGAAACCCAAATTACTGAATCAGACCTCTTAAAAACAGCATGGTGTAATGAACTTGGTTCAAAACCCACTGATATAACTATATTGATAATTTAGTACAAATGGTTTCCTTACTTAAACATTCCCGCAGTACTTACTCCCTAGCATACCACCATCTGTAAACATACAACAATTTACAATGGTTTCTGCAACCAAAAATGATTCTTTCTTACACCTGTCCTCTACCATATTTTTCTTAAATCATCTTCTCAATTAGTAGAAATGGGCAACATAGGCCAAAGAAACTGTTATTTTAAGCCTATTGCTACAAATTTACTTTACCAAAATTTCTGATCAGGGGCAAATTAGCAAGAACGTTCTATGATCTGCATTACAATTTAAAGAAAGTCATTTTTAGCTAAGACCTAAAGAACACTGCCCAGAGAGGAAAATAGTTTATCAGTTCTGTCACAATAAAAAAAAAAACCTATTTAAACTTTTCTTTGTTCTGTGTAGTTATTTGGCTTTAAAAAAGAAGGCTCATGTTATACTATACTTAAGGTATTAATTTATAAACCCCAGACTGTGGTACATTAGATGCCAAAAGGGTCCAGGAACTATAAAGGAGAGATACAGAACTTAATGGCACATTCTAAAGTATGCTCAGCCACCAATAAAATTCAAATCTGTATATATCAACAGCTACACAGATGTTCAAAACACCAAGTGGCTAGATTTTTAAATCAGATTAACTGAAAATTGAGCAAAAGATTCTCAACAAATTTGGGGTCAACAGAACTACAAAAAACTGGGAATTCTCAGGCAGTCCTGTGGTTAAGACTCTACGCTTTCACTGCTGAGGACCTGGGGTTGGATCCCTGGTTGAGGATCTAAGATCCCACAAGGCTGCAGCACAGCAAAAAAAAAAAAATATATATATATATATATATATAATTAGAAAAATTTTAATAAAGCACTGTGATCTGCTTTTTAAAAAGTAGGGAAAATGGCTAACAAATCTTGAACGTACAAACTGGAGAAAGGTAAAAAAATAGGAATAAAAACACCATTATCAGTAACCAAAGCAATGAAAAGAACAACTTTCTATTAACCTTTTTAAAAAATACATAGTTTTCCTTACATGATTTGTTGCTAATGATAAAGTAATTTACTTTTGGAATAAAATTTAAAGTATCTCCAGTTTCATTTTTCTGCACTTTAAAACTGAATGTCAATAACCGCTTGCTGTCTAGGTTCGAGCTCTGAGCTCAGTCTGTTATAAGACAACAGGGAGTAACAGGCAAATTATTGAGGTATTCAAGTTCAAATATGTACAAAATACTATGCTAGCTAAGCAAACACTTTACAACTATCTAATAGAGGACATCCCCTTTTTGATTCCTGGCTTAGATGGTAACCACCTGGTTTCTCAATAAAAAACAGCACAGTAAAATATAAAAACAACCATTTGTGAAGGTCTCAAAACTTTTGTGTCGATAGCCAGGGGGGGAAACCAAACACCTGAAAATATTTTACAACCTATTCAACTTTAAATAGTCATCAGAATACTTAGCTTAAAACTGTGACTAGACTAGTGAAAAAGTATACCTCCCAAATGCAGAACTAGATAATTATGTATTTTAAAACATTCACTCATTATCAGTGAATTATCCACTCTATTCTATCAAAGCAGCACTTATGGTCACCAAATAGTGTTGATGCCTACCTGATTTTGGTTACAACACAACTAGCTGTACTGTTCAACATGTAGGAACATCCATCAATCACCTAAGTATAACTGAGAACGCTCTTTGCTGCCTGGCATCAGACTCTGAATAAACTTGAAACTGAGTGAATTTAATCAATCTTGTGTATCACCATACAATAATCAAACTGAATAATTATGATGATGAATCATTTTGGAGAGAGAAGAAATAAGAGCCTATCTCCTACTCCCTCCCACTTCTACCATCTGCACACCTCCGAAATGAGTAAGATAAAATGACCCAGTCTAGACCAGGTGAAACAATGTATTAACATAATCCAACAAAAATGAAATAAAACAATCAAGAGTTTTGAGTGTTTTTTCACACTTGTAATGAACTGGAAAAATGTTTCAAATAAGTAAAACAACCATATTCTGTTTTTAAAAAAAAACCACTCCCATCATCCAGAATGCTAAAAAGCCTTTCATACTAGAGAAATTTTAATACAAAACAGTAGAAACTAGTATACCATTCATTAGAAACCTCAAAATAATTTTAATATGTCTTCAGAGGAAGCTCAAGAAGCCAAAACCTCAGAATCCACACATCTTGGCATTACCCTGAATTGCAATTAACTACCCACACATTTAATCATAATCCATTTTTCAAAGATATACAGACAAATCAATGCATCTATTTAAAAAGACTATTCTTTATAGTTAAAGACTTTACATTAACTTTTATATTCTACTCAGCAAGGTCTGTCTATACTTCAGATTAGCTCTCATGTTCCAGGAAATAAATACAAACTCATGATATGGCCTTGTGATCACTGATGGCCTGTTTATGTAATTCTACTGCACTAAATGTAATTCCATAAAAGGTGCTCTTGATTATGAAAAGAATCTAATATTCCTTGATGAAATACTATCAATCTCTTCTCCAATGGTTACAATTTTTAAAAGGTATGCAAAGAACTGAGTATCACTCCCATGAAAGACAAAAAATGTATAATTTTGTTCCAAAATTAACTTAGTCTCATGTATTCCTATTAAGTCTTTCAAGGATTCCAGACAATCTTTTCATATCTCCATTTCTGGAAAGTGAAATCTGGAAAGTGAAATCAGTATAGAAGTAATTTGGGAACTTGAAAATGGCATTCATTTTTTTCAGCAGATGCCAAATTTTTGACCGACATGGCTCCCACAATTACTTTGTTACCATCAGTCCAGTCAGTTAACAGGTTGTAGGAAAAGATTCGTTTTTGCAGACACTGCTAAGCTGTTTAAAGAGAAGAGAGAGAGATTAATTTAGTGATTATAAAATGAACAAATATTTAAAATATTTTGAACACTTTTTGTTGGATTATATCAGAGGTGTGATTACATTTTAACAAACGTGGACTCTTTAGTTAGGTCAAGGAAGTGCAGAAACATTAAGTCAATATGATAGAAACAGTAGGTCAATATGATGTGTTAGTTCAATTAATGTATGAATTCCTGTCACAATCAGAAGACAACTATTAAAAGGTACATCTTTAGTTCTTTCTGTATCATTGTGCCATAGAGGCACAATTAGAAAAAGAAAAAAGACTCCCCAAATACTAAACTGCTTTCATCCATTACAGTAAATAGAGCCAAACCTGAAAATTTCTAAACAATCCGTATTATACTCCAGAAATCTCCTTTATCCAGCTACTAATCATTCAGAACACAATTTTCTAAAAATAGTAAGACAACAATTTCATATTAATCATAACTTTTTTAATTAACAAGTAGTGAATAGGACACTTTAAGATATTGTTTACTACACACTGAAATAAACATATCTGTTGTAAATTCAGAAACCCAAACATTTACAGTAAAATGTGTTTACACATAAATATGACCAAATTTATTTAAAGTCCCTGTTAGGTCTTAAATACATGCAATACCATGTAAAAACAAGACTATGACGTTGATGCAAAAAATGACAAAATCACTATAAGTCACCAAAATTTGAAAAAAAGAGAATGAAATGGAAACTAAGAAAGACAGTTAAAACATAAGGAACCTAACAAAGCAGCTTTTAAAATAGTTGATACTAATCTCCATTTTCAAAAGTTCTTAATCAAGTATTTCCAAAAACTGCCATTTATAAAATGACATTCTAAAAATCTATACTTGGAATTTCAAAGCATCCCAATTCAGAAAGCTTTGACTGTTTCTCCCCAGCCCCCAAACTTCAAATAATGCAGGAAAATCATTGACGTTAGGAAGAAAATATTCCAAAGGAATGGTTTAATTTTTAGAAAAACGCACTTACTGCTTCCAGAACCTAAGACCCACAGCATTAACAACAATCATTTTTCCTATTTTCATCCATTGTTTTCCAATGTCATGTTAGAGATGAATAAATTCTTTGAGCCCATAACTGAAAGATCAACAAACCTGATTTTATTATGACACCATATTTTTGTCATTGGTACTGCACAAAATTATATACAAAGATATATATATATACAAAATGTTCAAGTATTAATTAAATTTCAATTCAAGGCTTCTGTTTCAAAAAGCTACATTTAACATATTCCATAAAGATAGCACAAATTAGTCATTTCAAATAATTTTTCCAACTACTTTTGGTTTATATATATTATATATTATTCAGTAGGCACTAAAAATCCATGCAGCTGCATTGTGAGGGGCTTGCTCCTGCACTTAGGTATAAGCAGGTTCATCACTCCAGGTTGTGAGTTTGGCTACTATCCATATTCATGCTCAAGTGCAGTAGATGATTTTACAAAATATGCTGTAATGCACTGGAAACCAGAGACCAAGTTAGGTCTCAGAGTGTATTATCTAGCAACAAAACATTTACAGTTGTGCAAGAACAAGATTCCATTTTCATAACCAAATAACAACAAAATAAAACATTTTATGTGTAAGATAACTTACATCTTTGGACTGCTGGAAAATACTTTTTAATTATGAACATTTTAAAATAAAAGCAGAAGCCCTGATATTACCTCTTTTTCCTCATTTCTTATACTACCTTTTAAAATAAAGCAGGAAATGTGGCCAGCAGCTGGTCCCGTCTCTTCTGCCCCAACAGCTGTATCCACTTTAGCACAAAGAAAAACAAGGATGCTAAATACGTATATACTTTATCAAACAGTGATGTTTCACAAAGAATTTCTTCATGTCCCTTACACTGAAGGACATCATGGTTCAATCTATATACAATCACACAACAGAGTACTTCAAAGGAAGACTACGTCCGAACTTTGGAAAAGTGTCAATTGTGTCATTAAGTAGCCAGAATCACTCAATTTTAAAACTCATTTTTAAACAGGACAAATACCTTTGAAATATGGAGAGTAAGATTCTTTGTGAAGCCTCACTTTACACGTTTTCATTCACATTTCATAACCTTCAATATCTAATCATACATAAATTTAACCTAAAAATTTAATACAACAAAAATAAAGGTGTTCAACAATTTATTCATACTCAATGATAGGGTAATCACTGTGCTGGTCCTCAAAGAAACATTTCATTAACCATTCTTATTCCTCCTTCAAGTAACTAACACAGGAGTCTGGTATGCATGTTAATTTTCAACTTCTCTAATGTTGAGATATAAAAATCTATTAATCTGAATAGACTGTATGTCTAGATCTATTAAAACTAAAAGGCATTCTTATATTTAAGATTTCTGTCATCTCCAGCAAAGTAACTATCCCATTTGTGCATGCCCCAAGTACTTATTGTCAACCTCTGAAAAGTTGCTCTAAAATTGGAATTCCAATTTGCACCTTGTACAACTCGGAACTTCCATTCAACTTCACCTGTGTCACTGTCTCCAAACTGTATCTCTATTAGCAGCTTTCAGTGTACAGTTGGAACCGATGTCATCCAAGGCCATGTCCACACTGGGGACAGAAGAGCTAGGTACACGCAAGTCTGAACAAGGGGACACATTAACAGCTATTTCAACCAGAAGAAGCATCTTGAGTACATTATTGACCAGCACAAGTCTGTTTCCAGGGTGGACAGGGCCCAAATTAGATTCCCCTCCCAACTTCCGAAAAAGAAAACAACAAACAAACAAACAAAAAAAAATCACACACACGCACAAATTGAGATGTTGCCCATTAAAGTAGACTAAGCAGCAGAGCATGAGCGTTACGTGAAGAGATGGGTCCTTACCAGGTGGTGAGGCGGGAACGACTGTTCTGTAACCCCTACAACGGAGCCTGGCAGGAAGGAAATCACCTAAAAAAGAAACTGTCAGAGAGATTTAATAGTCACATGTTATCATTAGGAGTTGGTTACAGTGTCACATTCATGCTTTTAGCTAAACACTTAAAGATTCAATATTACTTTTTTTTTTCCTCCTCTGAAATGTGTCCAGTGACGATGTCCCACTAAGGTGTTTTACATGATGTAAGGGAGTTGAAAGGGGATAAACGCGGATAAAGAGCAGATTACTTGACCCTACATTTTAAGAGAAGACGACGCCTTCCGGGCGCACGCCGAGCAGAACTCCACCGACACCTTATCCTTGTCCACATGCAGACACACTCCTCCCGCCGAGTCGTCCTGGTCTTCCAGCGGGTCCGGCTGCTGCTTCCCCACGGGCAGAGCGTAGTCGTGGTCCCCGGCGGGCGAGTCCCTGAAGAGCGAGGTGGTCAGCCGCAGTCCCACGCCGCTCAGCCGGCTCAGCAGGCGAGCCAGTCCGGTCTCGTTGGCTAAGACGGCCCGAAGGTAGCGACTCTCCTCCTGCAGTGCCTGCACGCGCTTGCCCAGCTCCCGGTTCTCGGCCCGCAGCTCCTGGTTCTCGGCGGCCAGCCCCCGCACTCGGCTCTCCAGCCCCATCACGTATTCCTTCTTCTTCAGCCGGTTGAGGCGGGCAGCCGCCGCCGCCGCCTTCCGGGGACTCTTTGTCGCCGCCTGGTTGCTGTCGTTGCCGCCGCCGCTGCCTCCGCCGCCTCCGCCGCCGCCGCCTCCCGGGGACTTTCTCCGCCTCTTTTCGCCGCCGCCACTGTCACTGCCGCTGCTGCAAGCTCCGATGCCGTTTAACAGCCTCTGCAGCAGGTCCGAAAAGCGCTGCATCTCGGCAGCCGCGGCCTCGTCGTCGTCGTCGCCTCTCCACAGGCCACCGCTCTCCGAGCCTCCGCCGGACGAGGAGAGGGGCCCCGGCGAGCTGAGCCCAGGCTCCAGGTGCCAGTCCGGCTGCCGGGGGTCCAGCAGGTCCGCCAGTTCCAGGCCGGACAGAAAGTCCATGTCCTCCGTCTCCTCCCCGGGGACGCTGGCCATCGCCTCCTCCTCCATCTCCTCAGGCGAGGGCGCGCGCGCGGCCACGCCGCCGCGGCCCCCCCTCCCGGCCTCCGACTCGCCCTCGTCGCCGCGCGGCTGTCTGCGGCCGGGAGATCCGGCCGCCGCCGTCCCCTCGTCCTCCGCCGCCCCGGTCAGGTCCGGGGGCAGCGAGCAGGTCGCGACGGGCGCCGGGCTCTCACTACGCGTCGGGGAGTCGCTGCCCGAGGCCGCCAGCAGTTTAGTCAGGCTATGCCTCATGGGGCCCGGCGGCGGGCCCACGTAGGCCCCGGGCCCTCAGACCGGGCCTCGCGGGTCCTAGGGACCCAGAGCGGGTAGCCGGGGAGCAGGCCAGAACGAAAGGGTTAGGTCCGCGTCGCCTCCCGCCCCCGCTTGGCTGGTCGACCCCCCGCGCCGGGGCGGGGGGCTGGGAAAGGAGATGGAAGCAGCAAGGCCCAACGATGACTCGACCGCGCCACCCAGACAACGGCCTGGCCGGAAGTCAGTCGATCTCGCTCCAGCCCCTCCCACCGCATTTCGCGCTTCACCGGGCTCTAGTATCGCGAGACTTCGGTTGACCAGGCGTAATTCCAGACCTCCAGTGATGTCATAGTAACAGCGGCAAAAATAACAACAAACCAGGGATTTATTGGAACGGTGGTCTACCCTATCGGCCCTCGCTTCTCTATCCTCTGTATTCCAGCTTCCACCTGCAGTGAAGCAAGTCTCGCTCAAAACTGATCGATACCACATTTATGAATAATCAAAGTTATCCTGGAATTTAAGACTGCTGATCAAATCCTTTTTGAAATTGCCCGGCTCCCTTACGCTATAGTACAAGATGGTTTCATTCAAACACTTAAATACTACTAGAAGAAAAAAGAGATGTCATTCATATGTAATTTTTCAAAATCGTTTAAAAAATTTACAAATATACAGAATATGTGAAAGAGTATTCTAATTCAACAATACAACCCAATACTCAGACTCAACAATTAACCGTTTGCCATATACACTTTATCTGTATATAAATGTTTGTAAAACTTTTTTTTTTTTTTTTTGCTGAATTATCCCAAAGTTTGAGACAAAACACACCACCTCAACATGCTTCCGTGTGCATCTTTAAAAATAACATTCTCTTTCATAATCGTAATACTATTATCAGGTCTGGAGAAAATTAACAATCTTGTTAATAGTACCTATTACTCATATCTCATTCAAAATTCATTCAGTTTTCTTCAAAAATAATCTTTTGTAGCAGATGCGTTCTTTTGAGCCAGGATCCAATCGCAAACCACTTCTTGCATTTGTTATGTTCCCCTGCCCCCCATTTGTCAAACTAGAACACCCCCTTTCACATTGGCTTTTTGAAAAAAACAAGGTCACTTGTTTTGAAAAATGTACCACAATTTGGATTTGTCTGTTTCCTCGTGATGGTGTTTATATTGTTCCTTAAAACCCACAAGGATTTCAGGTTTGAAGCAGTTCACAAATACACTAGAAAACAATGAAATAACTCACATTTTTACAAAGCAAGGTCAGTGAAAATACAGATGAAAAAGATAAGGAGTTCTAAAAGGAGGAAAGGTTTGTTTCAGAATTGGATGGACATTCTTACAGTTACTTAAGTTGAGCTAACAGTAGACTAAGCTTCCTGGTAACCCAAACAAACAAACGTTCCTTCATTTGCTTATGAGTAAAGTATACATGAATTCCTTAACTGCTTTTCCTGTTCTCACGTCTTAAAGAAACTTTTCAGTGGGATACTGTATAAAGTAGCAGATAACCTCACCAATAGCTTCCTTTATTTGGCTGTTTCTTAGAAGGATTGAAAGCAAGTTCCAGGAAATTTGGACACTGATAGGTCCCAAACACAGGGTAGGCTTTGATAATTATTTGTTGAATGAATGAAGGTCTCCAACTTTTAACTGAAGGCACTGCACTAAAACTCAACTAAATGAAAACGATTCTGCAAGGGACACAAATAAGCATGACCTATGGTATCTAGACATGAGTTTGAGCAAGCTCCATGAGTTGTTGATGGACAAAGAAGCCTGGTGTGCTGCAGTCCATGGGGTCACAAAGAGGCAGAAATGACTGAGCGACTGAACTGACTGATGGTATCTAGAAGAAAAAATGAGTGGCCTCCAGGTAACTCCTTAACCTTCTCATTAGGAAAAGAAATGAAAGAGAAAATGAAGTCACTCAGTCGTGTCTGACTCTTTGCAACCCCATGAACTGTAGCCCACCAGGCTCCTCTGTCCATGGGATTCTCCAGGCAAGAATACTGGAGTGGGTTGCCATTTCCTTCTCCAGGGGATCTTCCCGCCCCAGGGATCGACGCAGGTCTCTGGCATTGCAGGCAGATGCTTTACCCTCTGAGCCATCAGGGAAGCCCCAATAGGAAAGGTTTTGCAAAAGTAGGACAGCAAACAGTTCGAGATGATAAATTTTCTGGCATACTTTGATTTAACAGGTGTTTTGTGTGGCTGGTCATCCAATCGAACTGTATTTTCTCCTAAGGCAAAATCAAGACCATGAATTGATTTATCATTTTTTCCCTAAATTACAAGATTTTGGTTTAAATATACATGGTTTTGGATAAGGAAATGGCAACCCACTCCAGTACTCTTGCCTGGAAAGTCCCATGGACAGAGGAGCTTGGTAGGCTGCAGTCCATGGGGTCACTAGGAGTCGGACGCGACTGAGCGACTTCACTTTTTCTTTTTACTTTATGCATTGGAGAAGGAAATGGCAACCTACTCCAGTGTTCTTGCCTGGAGAATCCCAGGGACGGGGGAGCCTGGTGGGCTGCCATCTCTGGGGTCGCACAGAGTTGGACACGACTGAAGCAACTTAGCAGCATACATGGTTTAAGACCCTCTATATTGAATTAAGAGAAAAGTAAAAAACTGAGAGAGGTGAATTTTTACAAGTGTAGCCTCAGAAGACAAAAAAGCAGCTGAAGCAGAAACGACCTTCCCTCCCTTTCATCATTCCTCTCCTCTCATTCTCTCCTTCTTCACAGTTGGTTTTTTTTTTCTTTTCTGGTTATAATGATCATTGTAAAAGATTCAGATAGTGCAGAAATATACAACTAAGTAGAATATTACCCATAATCTAACTACCCCAAAATGAATTATTAGAATTTTGATGTTTAATATAAAGAGTTTTTCTATGTATGGACATATGATATAAATTGTTTTATTTCCCTGAACTCTAATGTTTTGATGTGAACATTTTGTGGACATATTTTATACTACCAAATATATATTTGCATGCTTATTTTTGTTGACTGTCTAGAATTCCATTTCAGGAACTTTCCAACTTTCAATCAACCTCACTGATAGCACTTAGGTTGTATTGGATTTTTCACTGTTATATATCACACTAAAATGTTGCACAAACATCTTTGTTCACTTATCCTATGATTTTCTTAGGACAAATTATTGGAAGTAGAATATTTGTCTACAATTTTTATACATAGACTCTTATTACTTATGGGAAGGTATCTGTCACCAAGGGTTTTGACAGTATTTAATTCCTATGCACTCATCAAAATGGATTTGTTCTTTTTAAAATGTGCTAAAAATAAAAAGGGGCATCTTTTTGTGTGAATGTGCATTTCTTTAATTATTAGCTTGAATGTTTTTCACATCACCAACTGATTTCTAATGTGAATAGTCTTTTTACCACCTAAGTCCATTTTTCTTTGAAGTGAGAGATTTTCGTCAAGAAAGATATTTGTCGTTTTCCTTCTTAATTTATATGAACCCCTTGCATTATAAGAAAAACATCCCTTTGTCTCATATATGTTCCAGTTTTTCCTCTAGTTGATCATTTATTGGGGGGGGGGGGCTAAAACTACTTGTTTTACTATAATTTCTAAATAGTCTATCAAACTTTTCTTCATGATTTCTGGCTTTGATGTTTAGCTGAAAATGACTTTATTAAACTAAATAATATTTACTTATGTATTTTAGAGCTCCTTTAATTTCTTCCATTTATAAATTACTGAGCTTTTTAACAATATGAGTGATTATTTCACTTATTAAATAAGATCCAATTGGAATTTATTCTAGTATAAAATGTGACATAAGAATATAATTTTTCAAAAAGTTATCTGCCACAATACAGTTTATTGAAGAATCCATACTTGTACCCACTGATGTCCTAACATTTGTGCCATATATTAAATTCTTATATATAGTTGGATCTATTTCTGGTGGTTTTCTTCTATTTAATTGATTAGTGTATCCATTCTGGAAGCAAAATCAGTATATTTTTATTGCAGTTTTATATTTGAATATGTCATAGGACAAGACTTTTTAGTCTTTCTCAGAATTTTAAATCTGTATTTGAATATTTATTCCTCCAGATAACTTTATAAAATTTTCCAAGTTAAAAAAAAAAAGCTGTAATTTTCATGGAAATTGAATTAACTTTATTAATTTATTTTCCTCAGTTACTTTATGCATGTTTTTGGGCTACTGGACTAGATTATTTCTTTTTTTATGCTTTATAAATGGTTATTGTTGCTCCATTGGAAAGCTACTGATGTTTTTGTTAAATTTTTAACTGACTCACTCACTGAATTTTCATTTTTTCCAGTTTCCATCAATGTAGTTCAGTTACAAGGACCTACAAGGCAAGGATCATTTTAATAACTGTAATATAATAGTAGTAACAATAGCTGCTAGTTAGGAGCCCTTACCAATTACTGGGCATATATAGGACTTTACACATATTATTTCCTTAAACATGATAATAGATTTGGGAGGCCTCCCCAAATGTACCAGGGAATCACTGTAGGCTCTCAAGTTGTACTGTTTAGTTTCTCCCTAGAAATGATACATTTTGAAAAGGCTATCTCCAGACCATTTTCTACCAGATTCTTTCCAGTTCAGTTTTATTCATCTTTGATGCTTCATGTGGCAGAGTAAATATGCATAATGAAGACTGAGTTTATCTAGATTCAATGGCTGAACTTTCTTAAGTCTTTATTTTTAGTTTATTCATTCAAATTTCCCTGGTAAACAGTTATACATCTTATTATATATAATGACAATTTTACTTCCTTCTTTGCAATACTTGTTTTATTATCTTGACTTATAATTAAATAGCACTTCCAGAGTGATACTAAATAATGCTGTGAATAATCAGTTTCCTCGCCTTATTCCTGAACTTCACAGGAATGCCTCTAGAGTCTAGCTACTGATTTGAAATGGGTATCTTTATTAGGTTAAGCCCAGTTGCAGGAAACAGAAACCACTTCAGCTATTTTAAGCAGGAAAAGCTGTAATACAGAGAAGATACAAAGTAATTGGAAGGACTAGAAGAGTGGGCATTAGGCCAGGTGATCAAGAATGCCTCTCAGTGCAATGTGGCCTAACAGGCCTGCTAGGGTGCTGTTATCTCTGCCCAGGTTGGCATAGTTGTAGATACAAAGCTGGAACGTTGCTTCAAGAGCACTGCTTCCAGGACTCTCAACCCCATTTATTAATTATGTACTGCTGCCTAAAAAGTTACCCAAAACCTAAAACAAACAAACAAAACAATAAATACGTGCTTATTGTTGTGGCTTAAACTAACAATAAACATTTCTTATCTCTAGCAGTTTCTGTTGGTCAGAAATTTGTAAGTGCCTCACTTTGAAACTCATGGAACTCAGCCAGATTTTGACTGGGCTGGAGTCATCTGAAGGCTTGGCTGAAACTAGAGCACCTATTTGTAAGGTGGCTGACAGGTTATTCCTGGGGTTCCTTCTCCCTGTGGGCCTATCCACAGGTTGTGTGAGTGTCTGCACTGCCATGTAGCTGGCATCCCCCAGAGTGGACAATCCAAGACACCAAGGAAGCATCAGCAAATATCTTATGACCTAGCCTCAGAAATCACAATCCCTTCTGTAGTATTATATCAGTCATATGAGTCAGACCTTACTCACTATGGAAGGATATGAACACACAGAGACAAGAATCATCAGGTACCATCTTGGGGGCTGACTACCATATCTCATAAAACTAGTGAATGGACAGCCACACGTACAAGAAAAAGATTAGAACATTCTCTAACATCATATACAAAAATAAATTCAAAATGAACTTAAAGACTTAAATGTAAGAACATAATACTCCTAGATGAGAATACTGGCAGAACATTCATTGATACAAATAGTAGCAAGCTTTTTTGGATCTTTCTCCTAAGGCAAAAGAAGTAAAAGCAAAAATAAACAAATGGGACCTAGTTAAACCTAAAAAGTTTTGCACAGCAAGGGAAACAACGAACAAAATGAAAAAACAATCTACTGAACTGGAGAAAATATTTGCAATGATATGACCAACAAGCAGAGAAGGCAATGGCACCCCACTCCAGTATTCTTGCCTGCAAAATCCCACGGATGGAGGAGCCTGGTGGGCTGCAGTCCATGGGGTCACTAGGAGTCGGACACGACTGAGCGACTTCACTTTCACTTTTCACTTTCATGCATTGGAGAAGGAAATGGCAACCCACTCCAGTGTTCTTGCCTGGAGAGTCCCAGGGACGGGGGAGCCTGGTGGGCTGCCGCCTCTGGGGTCACACAGAGTGGGACACAACTAAAGCGACTGAGCAGCAGCAGCAGCAGCATGACCAAGGGATTAATATCAAAATATATAAACAGTTCATACAACTTGATATCAAAAACACAACTGATTACAAAATTGGGAGAAGACCTGAATAGACTTTTTTTTAAAGACATACAGTTGGCCAAGAGGCACATGAAAAGATGCCCAACAGTGCTAATCACTAGAGAAATGCAAATCAACCATAATGAGGTATCACCGCACACATGTCAGAAGGGCCATCATCAAAAAGTCTATACATAACAAATGTTGGTAAGGATTGGAGAAAACAGAACCCTTGTATGCTATTGGTGGAAATGTAAATTGGCAAGTCATTATGGAAAAAGAGTATGGAGCATCCTCAAAAAAACACAAAAATACAACTATCATGTGACCCAGCTTCTGGGTATATATCAAAAAGAAAAAAAGGATGAAAGAAAGAAAGGGAGGTAAAGAAAGACGCAAGGGAGGCAGAGGAGGGAAGGGAGGGAGGGAGGAAACACTAATTTGAAAAGATACATGCACCCCATTGTTCACAGTAGCATTACGTACAACAGGCAAGATATGGAAGCAACCCAAGTGTTCATCAACATATGAATGGATATGTATATAATGGAATATCACTCAGCAATAAAAAGAGTGAAATTCTGCCATTTGCAACAAAGTGGGTAGACCTAGAGAGTACTGTGCTTAGTGAAATAAGTTAGAGAAAGAAAAATACTGTATGTTATCACTTATATGTGGGATCTAAAAAAATAAAACAAACAAATGCATATAACACAGCAGAAACAGACTTACAGATATAGAAACCAAGCTAGTGGTTACTAGTAGGGAGAGAGACGGGGAGTGGGGAAAGGTAGGGGTATGGGATTAAGAGACACAAACTATTATGTATAAAATAGATACGCACAAAGGATATACTGTACAACACAGGGAATTGCAGTCATTGTTTTGTAGTAACTTTAAATGGAGTATAATCTATAAAAATATTGAATCATGATTTACAACTAAAACTAATACAATATTGGAAATCACCTATACTTGATAGATGATAGATAAAACTAGTGAATGAATACTACGATGAAAACTCAACATCTCCAAGAATGTGCTTGGGAACAACAGCAGCCAAAGCAGGGGGAAAAGATGCCTGCCACATTTGTATCTACCAAATATAACTGCAGAGGAGTCTGAAAATACAATTTTGGGGTGTGTGTTTCTTTTGTTTTAGCTTTTCCATTTGCACAATACAGAAAAGCACATTAAAAACAAATTAAAAGAGGGATTGAAATGGATGATGAGCACCAATCTATTAAATCCTCCACAAAGATCATGGCTTTATACCTCATCACCAATACATACATCTATTGGATTTTTCTATAATGGGAGTTGGAGCAGAGATGGTAGGTAATGCAGCAGAATCAGGGCTGAGGTTTCGCTGAATGGATACAGCAGAAGGATGAGTGCTACAGAGGCCAGAGTGTTTATTTTAATATAATTTGTCTGTGCTCCCGTGAAGTATAATCCATAAAAGTCAGGAACTATAACCATGCGAGTATTTTTACGATTGGATGAAAACTGAAGACTCAAAAGTTTGGCATTGTCTAGGGTACTGTATTAGCAAAATGTGGTTCAGATGGTAAAGCATCTGCCTGCAATGCAGGAGACCCAGGTTCGATCCCTGGATTGGGAAGACCCCTGGAGAAGGAAATGGCAACCCACTCCAGTATCCTTGCTAGAGAATCCCATGGACGGAGGATCCTGGTAGGCTACAGTCCACAGGGTCACAAAGAGTCGGACATGACTGAGCGACTTCACTTTCACTTTCTTTCAGGGTACTGTAGGATTATGTTTACAAGCACTATATACTTGCATGGATTATAAGCTGTTCTCTGTGTTCTGGCTGTATTTCCATTCCTTTCATCTGAAAAATGCATTTGTGAATGCAAATTAATGAGCTACGGTATTGTGGACTAATCTGGGATCTGATTTATTTTATTTAAAAATGACCACCATTTGTAACCAATTAAAATAGTAAGAACTTACCATGCTGCTGCTGCTGCTAAGTCGCTTCAGTCGTGTCCAACTCTTGGCGACCCCTGGACTGCAGCCCACCAGGCTCCTCCATCCATGGGACTTTCCAGGCAAGAGTACTGGAGTGTTATTGCCTTCTCCGAAGAACTTACCATGCCTCCCAACTAATCAAGCCACACAGCTGCTGCCCTTGAAGGTGAGATTTGCTCTGGAGAGGAAGGGACAACCGGTGGAGAAGTTTGGGCATTGGAGACTTGCAGGATTTTCCTGTTCTGATGAGAAGGACTCCACTTCTCAGATGGGAAATTGTCTTATCTCTCATCCCAGGAATCTCAGAGTCAGAACTTGGCGAAGTTGCTCTTGCATCCCATTACCAGTTTCAAATCATTTCTCTTCCTCCTTCCTTCACAAATCTCAGCTCTTCATTAACTTTCTTTTAATACTGAAAATCTGCAATCATACACAGAGCTAGAGAAAACAGTACCCTGAATCCCTTATATACTCCTCCAAATTTAAGACGTATCCAAATTTTGCCACATGTGCTTCATCCCTCTGCCTTTTTTTTTTTTGGCTGAAATATTTTAAAGTGAAAATCCTGATGTAGGTCTTCCCAGTTGGTCTATTGGCTAAGAATCAGCCTGCCAGTGCAGGGGATACTGACTACAGATGGCTTTATTAAATAAGGATCCAAACAATTCTATACATTTCCTATTATCTCTGAAGCCTCTTTTAATCTAAGACAGCATCCCTCCACCCCTTTTCACCAATGCCATCTAATTTTCTGAAGAAGCCAAGTGAGCTGTCCTGTTGAGTGTCCCATTATTCTATATTTGTCTGTTTTCTTTCCTGCGTTGTTTGACTTTTCCCTCAACCCTGTATTTCCTATAAGCGGGAAATTAGTTCTTAGGGTTTATTTAGCTTAAGGTTCAACAGTTTTGGCCAGAATACTTGTTAGAAGTGCTGTTTCTCATGGCACATCACCTCTGTGTGTGTATGTGTGCGTGTGTGTGTGTGTGTGTATGCATGCACGTGCACACACGCACATGCTCAGTTGTGTCTCTTTCCAACCCTATGGACTGTAGCCTGCCAAACTCCTCTGTCCATGGGAATCTCCAGGCAAGAGTACTGGCACAGGTTGCCATTTCCTACTCCAGGGGATCTTCCGTGCATACCCAGGGATTGAATCCACATTTCTTGTGTCTCCTGGATTGGCAGGTGGATCCTTTACCACTAGCATCAACTAGAAGGCCTACAAGGTCTAGCTTCCCGTCTTTAGTGATGCTAAGATTGATCAATGTTTTCAAATGGTGACAGTAAAATTCTCCATTAACCTTTCTCCTGATGGCTTCATCTAGTGATGATCAGTGCCTGAATAAATTATTTCACTACATTTTTTGCTGGGATTCTTCTACCATATGGGATTCTTCTGTGAAAAACGACTTTATCTCATCATAAATGGGCCATTTTGTCACCCTGAAATATAGGATGAGTTAAAGTAGGATAAATGCTCAGTCAGTAAAAATTTTAGCTCTCCGATTTCCTCTTCACCCAGTAAGATCTTATTTAAGGACACCCAGTAACGAGATTTGAAACCAGGCAGTCTGATACCAATGTACCCCTTCACTCACTGCACTTAGCTAGTTTGCTGATCATAGATTTCGGATTCTAAAGGGCCTAGTGAAAGGATGTGAATGCGGACAGGGCACGGGGAGGCTTAAGCCAGATTATGAAGACTCAGATTTCTAACAGGAGTGGAGGTAAATATGGATGTGTGTATAACTGGATTAATCTCACCAGTCTCTTGTTAGAGTCTACTGAGTGCTTATTCTACAGCCCTGGATGGTGTGGTTATTGTGAAAGCAATTTTCTTAGAGAACAGGAAGTCCTATGAAGGATTCTGAACTATTTTTATGTTTTCCTTATCTCTACTCTTTGACAATTCTTACACATGCTACCCAGGTAGCTCAGTGGGTAAGGAATCCATGTGCAATGCAGGAGACGCAGGTTCAAACCCTGGATTGGGAAGATTCCCCTGGAGGAGGGCAGGACAACCTACTCCAGTGTTCTTGCCCAGAGAATCCCATGGACAGAGGAGCCTGGAGGGCTACAGTCTGTGGGGTCGCAAAGAGTCAGACCCAAGTGAAGTGACTGAGCTCTCACATACACAAAATTGCTCTAACTTAAAGCACATTAAAACTTTAACTTAAATGCCACTTCTAGGAAAAGTTGTTTCTTACCTCTTCTACCTTAAGAAACCCTGCTATGCACTCTCATGTCATCCCATCCTTCAGCATTTTCTTCTTACCTACTAGGATGCAGATTCAGTGAGATCGGGCCTCCTTGTTGCTCATGTTGTACCTAGCACTTAACACAGTGCCTAGCCAATAACAGGCTCTCGGTAAATATTTGTGACATAAATGAGATATATTAAATCAGTTATTAAAGTTGGAGGATCAGAATGGCTTGGCCTGCTCTTCCTCTACCATCTTTCTTCATCTGTTAGAGTAAAACAAAAAACCAACACCCAAAGCCTAAAAACTTGAAGATACGAGAAAACAGGCTTTCCAAAATCTAAAATTTAGGTCTCATACAGACATGTGAAAATCCATGAGAAAAGTTAATATAGTTAAATCTTTAAATTTAGGAGAGAAATAGAAATCATTAGGAGGTACTCCTTACGGTAGAAAAAGATACTGTCATTAGCCATGTGTGGCTGAACATTCATGAGAGCAGCAGCTTCCAGATGAAGAGCCTGACCCGGATCTGTCAAGCCGTATTTGGCTCCATATAAAATGTCTTGTCTATGCAGTTCTTGGGGAAGGAAAAATCTGTAGGCTTTTTGAGTCATCTACACAGAAATACAGCTTACTAGGAAATAATTATGTGGAAGATACTTCCTTGTTTTTAATTTTACTACATACATGTTGTACTTGCATGTTGCATAGCTTGTGGGATCTTAGTTCCTGACCAGGGATTGAACCCAGGCTCTCAGCAGTGACAGCACAGAGTTCTAACTACTGGACCATCAGGGAATTTCCAATTTTACTATATTTTTGAAGAGGTGATATAGTCACATGGTGGGGCTTCCCAGGTGGTGCTAGTGGTGAAGAACCTACCTGCCATAAGAGACATGGGTTTGATCTCTGGGTCGGGAAGATCTCCTAGAGGGGGCATGACAACCCACTCTAGTATTCTTGCCTGGAGAATCCCATGGACAGAGGAGCCTGACAGGCTACTGTCCACAGGGTCGCAAAGAGTCAGACATGATGGAAGAGACTTAGCACGCACAGTCACAGGATTCAAGAGTCAAATGATATAAAATGGGATAAGTTGAGAAGTTTCTTTCACATCTTATCCCTACCCATCCTTGTCCCCACATTCCTCTATACCACCAATAAACATTTCTCTCTAACATTTCTTTTTGAATATTTATTTATACAGATGGGAGTACATATGTTTATATTCTTATTCCCCATCCATTCTCTCTCCCTTGCACTAAGGTAATAAACAATAGATATTCTGCACTCTGTTTTCCCTTACATATATCCTGGAAATATTTTTGTATTAGCACATAGAGAGCTTCCTTTTTCTTTCTGCCTTTTTTTTCCCCCTTTGCAATGTATTCCAAGGTATGGAGGGCCCATGATTTATTTAATAATTAATTAGTTCCTTATTGATGGTATGTAGGGTAGTTCCAATCTTTTTCTATTACAAACAACTCTGTAATGAATCATGTTAAACATGAAAGGGAAGATTATTTTACATTAATGCAAGAAAAAGCAGATCAGAACATTAAAGAGGGAGAATTTGGCAAAAGCGAAGTTTCTTTGGTGAACTGGGGAGTGAGGGGGCTGGGAAAAGGGTACTGTAGTTAGTTGAGTGTGTAATGAATGACCAGGAAGTTCTGTCCAAGGGAAAAGTTTTTCTTGAATTAGTTTTGCCAAGTAGGATAAACAGAAGTTTGGAAAGAACGTCAAATAGGGAGACTCATCTGTATAGCCCTAGACCCTAAACTTTAGTAAGATGCTCTTAGCGTTTGGAAAATAATATCCAGTTTGTTCTTAAGGAGACGGACAACTGATTAGAAAAATCTTCTCTTGGCCACCTCCCAAAATTCCAACAACTTTTTTAAGAGGCTGAGATTTAAAAAAAAATAAAATAAAAATTCCCAGCCTGAGAAGGCCCTGTCAATCTAAGTAGTTGTGGTACAGCAGACATTGTTGGTGACCCACCCAACATCCATCTCCCTTCATCCTTGCTGACAAAGTCATACTTTTGTTAGGTAGCCCCACATACTATATGTCACAGAGACTGGCTTAAGTCAGTCCTGGTAACAACTTTGCCCATGGAGACGTTCGGTTGAAGTGTTTGCATATGGCCCAATTTTGGCAAATGATAATGGAAAATAAGTCATCTGGTCAGCTTTGGGGAGACTAGTTAGGGTTGTGGTCCTCTTTCCTTTATTTGTGTGGCAAGAGATAGTATCTCAAAGGTCTACTCAAATCTTGTCATGGTGGGGAATACAGACTCATTCCCGCCTTGACCCAGTCACAGCCACTCCACAGGTAGCTGAGTCAACCGGGGCTGGATAGAACAGCAAGCACCTGGGCAGGTATTCCTTCAAACAATGTTATTTAAAGGTTTAATTTCCATGTGGTGGAGTTGGGGAGAAATAGATTTTTTAACAATACTTTGTTTACTAGAAACAAATTAACTTCACTTAATTTTCACGAAGTGAAAGAGAGTCAATATTATGAAAACATCAGCCAGGCAGTTCATTCTTCCTGTAGTTCTCCTTTCTTTTCTATTTCTCTTGGAATTTTGGGAACCAAAGAAGTTCCTCAGAGGCACACCGACAGGCTTACAAAGTGGGTAACACAAAAGATCACACTTATCAGCTACACAGCACAGCTCACATATTAGTTGGTTTTCAAATCTCTGTTCTAAGGATTTTCATCTTAGGCTTACTGCTTGTGGAGGCCACAGACAAATTCACTAGCAATCTAGGTCTGCTTTAGATAGGAGTTCTGTTGCTCTGTTTTTTCAATTTCCCCTCAAGGGCAGTAATTTGAAAGTGGTTGGTTTACACATTGTCAATTTGTTGTAGTGATAAGCATCACTACAGATCAGCACCCCACAGTAACTAGTCACCCATCCTCTAATCCGGTCTGAGTCACAGATTAAATTACAAGATAAACCCTGAAAGAGTAGAATAGAAAAGTGCTGTGAAGCACAAAGGAGGGGAAAGAAATCAGTGTCTTTTTGTGGCTGGTTAGAAGGTGGTTCAGAGAAGGCAATGGCAACCCACTCCAGTGTTCTTGCCTGGCAAATCCCATGGACGGAGGAGCCTGGTGGGCTGCCGTCTCTGGGGTCGCACAGAGTCAGACACGACTGAAGTGACTTAGCAGCAGCAGCAGAAAGTGGTTTTTATACTGGGGAAAAAGCATGGGTTTTATAGCCAGCAAGCAGGTGCAGCTACGTTATTTGCAGTGCCCAACATGAAAATGTGGAGCCCCTTGCCACACAATTTATGATTCTCAAGGCAGCAGCAGTAGAACCAAGTGCTTGATTCATGGGCAGGTGGCACATGCCTAAAACGGTCCTGCCAGAAGAGCTTAGGTTCAAATCTCACTCCTGTACCCCAAGGCTTCCTGGCTTTAGGCAAGTCACCCTCTCTGGTCTCACTTTTTTCATCTGTAAAATAGTGATCATTGCACCTCCCTTGAAGAGCTGGAATGAAAGTGACATGAAAAGCACTTGACACATGATAGGTTCACATTCCTCTTAGTTTGTGTTGTGGGTTCTTTTTCTCAGCTGTTCTCTAGGCAGCCATCCATGTTTGACCTTCTAATTCTCATTACGCATCTTCTTTCCAGTATCTTTCAAAAGGGTATTGACTTCGTCAGCAAGGATGAAGGGTATTAGAACCTATCTCTCAGTCGTGTCCGACTCTTTGCAACTCCATGGACTGTAGCCTACCAGGCTCCCCTGTCCATGGGATTTTCCAGGCAAGAAGGCTGGAGTGGGTTGCCATTTCCTTCTCCAGGGGATCTTTCCCCACCCAAGGATCGAACCCTGGTCTCCTGCATTGCAGACAGATGCTTTACCATCAAAGCCACCAAGGAAGCCCTGAAGGGTATTAGAGTGAGCATTATCAAATGGCCTGTAGCTATTCATTTGTGACCTACAGAAATGAAAACTATATATGGTTCAACTTAATAGGAACTCCTCAGCATGGCTTTGAATGGAATTGTCCTTAGACCCGGAGAACTCAGACCCTTCCTTTGCGCCCATCTTCTGGGGAGCATGTACCTTACCTAACAAGGAGGTATTCCCCACCTAATAAGGAGTCCCGGAGGCAAGTCCTGCACTAGCCAACACTCCTCAACGAGGAGCCCGGTATTCTCTGCTCACATGGCCCTCAGGTGGCTTCCAGGAGCCTCTTTCTTCTCCTCACATGCTGGGCAAGAAGGGTGAACCCGAGAGACCTGCATCCCATCTGACCCTGACGGAGTGGGCGGAGCTTGCACGGGCGGGGCAGGAAGAGCCGTTGGCACGCATGCGCACAATCTCCTCGGGGCTCAGCCTGAACCCACGTGGGAGGCGGAGGAAGCAGGCGGGCCTGTGGGTCCTTGTTTGTGCCCTTGCTAGTCTCCTCTGCCGTCTCTCCCCTTCCTTTTAATTGTAGACATGCTTCTCCCTCATCTCCTCATAGCCACTTACGATTTACCCAAATATCCTGGATATTTTTTTTTTTTTAATCTCCTTGACTTTCTACACAGTGCTCTCTCAAATCTTTTCTCCACTTTACAAAATTCTACTAGTTGTTTAAAGAACCAGCTTATATGTCAAGTCCTGTGTTAGTCATCCCTGGCAATCCTCTCTTCCATCCCAACCCTCACCCTCAGGCGTGTAACTGCTCTGTGTGTGTGTTTTACCCACTATGATCTCATAACACCCCTAAAAACACATTATTACACTGTTGTGACTGCTCTTTTGCCCCTAGACCGTGTGGGAGCTCTTCTGGGGCAGAAAACATGCTTTTTCATGCTTATTCTCAGTGCCCACCGACTCCCTAAGCTTACTCAACAGACAGTCAATAAATCTTTCAGTGTGATGTCATCAAAACCACTGCTCCCCAGTGACCAAGAGCAAATTACTGAATCTCAGTTTTCCTCTTTTTTGAAATAGAAACGAACACTATTATCTTCTTCCGTGGTGTGAACTCAATAAAAGGTAACCATAATTAGCTCCTATATTCTGATTCTTGATAATGTGTAAAAGGAAGTAAATAATCCTTTCAAGCCAGCAAGGTGGATCCTTGGAAACTGTATTTAACACCACGATCTTATTAAAAATGTGAGAAAATTGGTTTTAAAAATTGCTTTAGGTTAAAGCAAGCGTTGCTTAAAATCATTTATTAAAAAGGTACCAAGTAATATTTTTTTAACAAATCCATATCATTAGGTATCTCTTGGCACCCTATACTAAATGAGTGAGAAAAATACTATATAACAATCTGTCTTGGGAAGTAGTCATAATAATGCTTCTATGTCAACTAAATACTGAGAAATAAGGAAGCATAAAGTGTATTTTTATATCTACCTCTTTAAGAACTTTGTATAAATATATATAATAACTTATGTTTTATCATTACACATTTGAGTATTCCTACAAAAATGCTGTAAGTATACATATATACTTCCCATTTTTTATTTTACAGAAGGAAAGGGTTTCAAGAAAGTAGCTAATAGAAACAAAGCAATCACTCTGTGTTGCTTGTATGTATCATATCCAGTGTATGACCTGTTACCCTAAATTGGGGACTTTTGTTAACATATTGTGAAATATTAAATGAAACTACTGATACCTGCTTTTTTATAACTAAATCCCTGGTGGCTCAGACGGCAAAAGCGTCTGCCTACAATGTGAGAGACCTGGGTTCGATCCCTGGATTGGGAAGATTCCCTGGAGAAGGAAATGGCAACCCAGTACTCTTGCCTGGAAAATCCTATGGACGGAGGAGCCTGGTGGGCTACAGTCCATGGGGTCACAAAGAGTCAGACAGGACTGAGCGACTTCACTTTCACTTTCAAATCTTATTTTTATTAAGGGGGGGTGGGGAGGGGGGAGAACCAGAAAATGGAATGGGATCTAAGCTTGCAGGGAAAATTTAAAGGTGGATTTTATTTATTTGAATCATATTGCTCATATAGAATGGCTATAATAAACTTTGCCTACTTTGGAAAACAATGAGCTTAATTTTTGTTCTCCAGGCTAGTGCAAATAAAACGATATTCCATAAAGCAGGTAAGTAATTGGCCAGTTAACAAAATCAGACACTTTTCTGCAAGTTATTCATGCTATTAATATGCTATTAACTGTTATAGCTTACAGTCTCAATTGTCAGAGATTACAATCCTATCTGTTTACAAGGGCTGCTGCTGCTGCTGCTGCTAAGTCACTTCAGTCGTGTCCGACTCTGTGCAACCCCAGAGACGGCAGCCCACCAGGCTCCCCGGTCCCCCTGGCATTCTCCAGGCAAGAGCACTGGAGTGGGTTGCCATTTCCTTCTCCAACGCATGAAAGTGAAAAGTGAAAGTGAAGTCGCTCAGTTCTGTCCGACTCTTAGTGACCCTATGGACTGCAGCCTACCAGGTTCCTCTGTCCATGGGATTTGCCAGGCAAGAGTACTGGAGTGGGCTGCCATTGCCTTCTCCGATACAAGGCCTAACTGTGCTATTTTTCACAATAATACATCCCATTGCACTTATTCACAATAATACATCCCCCATTGCACTCTGAAAAGTAAGAGCTGCTAATTTTAAAACTTAGGACAGCTGAAGATATCTGAGGTTGAGAATGAATAAGTTATAGGAGAGGTGGAGATACTGATAGCAGACTTAGGAAGATTTCAAAGGCACACAACGAAATTTGGTAAATCTCGTGTATTCTAGGTGGTAGGACTGAAAAATCAGTGTTACCCTTACAATGGCACTGTAGTAAACAACATCAGTGTAGTAAAGTAGCTTTTCTTTGGTCTCTCGTACTTAAAAGTAGAATAAATGGAATGCCATCTTGACTCTCGCCATAATAGTAAGGCACAGATATCTGATTTCTTCATCGGAGGCCAGAGGAAGCAGAAACCTCCTTATGGAAAGAGATGGCGGAGTTTGGCATTGAGTTCTCTCTCCTTGCTTAAAAGATCCAGGCTGTGCTTTTTGAAAGCTTCGGACTGCAGCCTGAGTTCATCATAGGCGGCCTGGATGCCATCCACCCTGCGCTGAAGCTCCCGGACTCGCAAGTTGCTGTTCACGGCCACGGCCTCTTGCTCAAAGCGCTCGAGTGCGTGCCTCCTGGCCACGTCGGCCATCTTCAGCTTCTCCTCCAGCTGGCGGATCTCCGCTTGCTTGTTCTGAAGCACCCTGCCCCTCTCCATGGACAGCAGCAGCAGCTCCTCTTTCTCCCGAGTGACTGTCTGCAGACGGGCCCGCAGTTCCTGGTTCTGCTGACTGTGTGCCTGCTCCGCCTTCGCCGTCTGCTGCAGGGCTTCCTGCTGCTGCTGCTGGAGGCTCTGCAGCTGCATGCGCAGCTGCTCGGTCTCCTCAGTGTGGGCGCAGGCCTGCCGGTTCTGCAGCTCCAGCAGCTCCTGCTCGCGGGCCTGAGCCTGGCAGACATCATGGGCGTACTTCCGTTGCAGGGTCTCCAGCTCCTTGGCGAGGGCCTCGCTCTGGGCTGTGAGCTGCACCACTTTGGCCTCCTGGGCCTTCAGTGCTGGGCTGAAGAGCTGGTCATTCTCCAGCCTCAGCTTCTCGTTCTCCTCTCGCAGCTTGGCGTTCTGCCTTTTGTGTTCATCCTTGAAGCGGATCATCAACTCGTGGTTGGAGGCCAGGGTCATAAAGCGTTCCTCCAGCTTCTGGGCCTGCTGATTTTTGGCCTTCAGCTCCTCGGCCTCCAGCAGCCTCTTCTCCTCCAGCTCGGTGTTGAGCAGTTCCAGGGTCTGGCAGCGCTCCAGGGCCTCGTCGGATCTCCGCTTCAGGATGCAGATGAGCTGGGACTGCTCCTGGATGCGGGAACACAGCATCGCCCGCTCACTCTTGTCCTCCTCGGACAGCCCCCGGAGGTTCGCCAAGGCTTCCCTCAGACCATCCAGCTCCTTAAACCCCATCTCCTCTTCCTGGTCTTCCAGTTTTCTGTTTTGCTTATCTAAGGGTTCTTCAGAGGATGGGGTGTCCATCCTGGGAGCCGACTCTTCCTGAGGCATTGGCACGCTCCTCTACTGACTGCACAGCTGACTGCACAGCGCCCCACCGTCCAGATTTCAAACGCCACGGTGTTGCTAGGGTCTCCCGGCAATCTCCCGCAGTTGCTCGTGCACCCAGTAAGGAGCCCTGTGATTGGTGGACCGGTCTTCAGACTGCTGTGGAGTAACAACAGGAGGGAGTCCAGAGCCAATCATGTCAGGTTATGCTTGCCTTTCTAGCCAATCACAGCCCTCCGCTAACAGCCCAGGGTCTGGCATGTACTATACAGAGATGCCAGCCCCACTTGATTTCCAGCCAGCATCAGGGGTAAGAAACCTGACTCCACCTAATCTCTTGTGGGAGTAAACAAATCAAGCACTGGTGACATAGTCCTCCTCCCTGTCCCCACTTCAGTGGTCATGAGAATAAAGTCCTCTGCATGGAAACCGTTGGCTCTGTAAAGAAATTTGTAATCTATAAATACAAAGTAGCAGAAGGACCCTGCGAACAAGGATCCTAAATGGCTGTGACTTTGTACCTGTAGTGATTAACACAGCTCAGTGAAAGAAGAAACCCCAGGGAAATGTCTCTTCTTTCTTGAAGAACTGTCCCCAGCTGGGAATATATTTATTAGCTAGAACTCCCTTTTTACCCATTAACACAATAGGGTTACAGAGAAAAGCCTAATGGACAATATAGGTGTGATAAACATTAAAACACACACACAAAAGTTCAAATGAGGCTTACCTTATACACACCAAAGTCAGTTTCAGATGGATTAAACATCTGAAATGCTTAATGTTAAATGTAAGGACTAAAATGAAAACAAAATATTAAACATGGAGGGACGTCCCTGGTAGACTGTTGTTAAGAACCTGCCTTGCAATCCAGGGGACTAGGATTCGATCCTTGGTCGGGCAACTAAGCCCCTGAACAACAACTACTGAGCCCACGGTGCCTCAACTAGAGAGAAGCCGGAACGTGGTAACAAAGAATTTGTGCTCCGCCATGAAAAGACCCCTATGCCACAATGAAGATCCTGCATGCTGCAACTAAGACTCGACAGAGCCAAAAATAAAATACTTTTTAAAAATGGAAACTAGAGGAAAATAAAGGTAAGCATTGAAGCCCTGGGTGAGGAAGGACTTTCTTAGCCTACATATTATGTAAGAGACGAATAAGGTAAAGCTTAATTGGACTAAGTTGAACATCTAAAAGATATAAAAGTTATATATAATTTAAAAACTGTGAGACTCTGATGTCTCTCTATCATTTTCTTCCTCTGGACCTGCCTGCTGCTTTATTCCCTAACCTAACCTAGCTATTGAAATTTCCTTTGTTGGCCCTGTCTGTTGGTGTCCTCTCTGCCTGAAATGCTTTTTTCCTACCTTGTTACTTTAGTCATTAACTCTGCATTTTACACTCAGTTAGGAATCACCTCCTTCATGAAACCTTTCCTGGCCCCTAGAAGGCAATGGCACCCCACTCCAGTACTCTTGCCTGGAAAATCCCATGGACGGAGAAGCCTGGTGGGCTGCAGTCCATGGGGTCGAGAAGAGTCGGACACGACTGAGCGACTTCACTTTCACTTTTCACTTTCATGCATTGGAGAAGGAAATGGCAACCCACTCCAGTATTCTTGCCTGGAGAATCCCAGGGATGGGGGAGCCTAGTGGGCTGTCATCTATGGGGTCGCACAGAGTCGGACACAACTGAAGCGACTTAGCAGCAGCAGCACTACATGTACATACGTGACCACTCACCGCTTTTAGAGCAGTCACTCTAGCCTATTTGAACTTCTAACAGAGCATTTAAAAGCCTTATTACACTCATCATTTATGCCACTGCCTCCCACTATTAAACTCTGAGATCCTTAGGGGTAGGGACTGTGTCTGTTTCATCCTTAATGATTAGATCAATGCCTTGGAGAGACTCAGATGTGTGTGTTGGATGGATGTTGAAGTCAAAAATCAAATGGAGAAAAATATTCACCATAAATATGACAGACAATAGATTTACATTTTTACAAAGAGCCTGTACAAATCAATAAAGCATTAACATCTTAAAAGAGAAATGAACAATTCACAGATGAGGGGGATGAAATTGCTAATAATCAAACCCCATCGGTGACCCAATAAATGTCAGTTATAAATAAATACTTCATCTATCAAATTAGTCAATAAGTTTCCCCTTATTTTTAAGACAATCCAGGACTGATAAGGGTATAGTGAAATATGTACTCTTTTACTGTGATCAAAGTCAATTGATGGCATGTATTGCGAACTTAAGACATCTTTATGCCTTTTGAATTAATGATTGTCCTTCTGGGGACTTCTTTGTTTCGGAAGAAATAGTCTGAAAGAAAAAGTTTTATTCAAAGTATGGTTCATAACAACTGAAAGTTGGAGACCTAAATGTCCAAAAAAGAGAAAATGTTAAGAAAATTATGATATCCTCATATATAATAAAATATTATGTAGACATTAAACATTAGCATGTTTATAGGTAATTTAATGGCATGGAAATGCTTGTGTTTGAAAGATAATTGAAAAAAGCAAGATTTAAAAAAGTTAAAATTTAGAATGATCTGAATGATGTGAAAACTTAAGCAGAGAGCAAAGAGCTAGCTATTCCTGTGATCACTATTTCTGGTGGTCAGACTTAAACTGTCAAGTCATGATGATAAGGAAAAAGTCTGGGGTGTTACTTATGGATGGATGGATTTTATAATGCTTCAGATTTCATGTAGAGCAGAATAGATCTGAAAGAAGAGTCTGAGATTTTACTTCTGGTCTCAGAGATCAAGCTCTCTTGTCCCCAATCCCGACTCTGATGTTTATGTAGAGAAAACAAGAAAGCAAGGCTGAGGACTGGGGAAATCTCCTGAACTAAAATTTTAGCAACAACTCAGATTGTAGGATATTTAGGGTTTATGAAAGTGGGTTCCAAGATTTTTAAAAACATAAACATATTTTAAATTTCCCTCTCACACAGCTTCTTCGCTGTTCCTTAAATTTCAAGCTTCACACACTGAAATAAAACTTGTAAGACTGAAGGAACTGATGCTAAGGAACATTAATAAATTAGACACAGCACTCTTCTCAGAGGACTTGCAGTTCAGTAATAATGACTTTTGATTCCTCTCTGCCATGATTGTTTTCTTTATTCTACCTTTTTTCCCACCTACCTGTGATCCTGAAGGTGTTCAGTATATTCCCTTCCAAGGGAGGTCCAAGTCACAAACCTTGGCCAACATTCTCCCTAGTGGTATCCAACAAGTACCCCCCCCCCAACCTGCCTTTAAGTTTTTAAATATCTCTTTTGTCTAAGCTACTATTAACCTATTAACATTTACAGAGTTCTTCTATACACCCTACATGAAAGTGAAAGTGTTAGTTGCTCAGTCATGTCCAACTCTTTGTGACCCTATGGACTATAGCCCGCCAGGCTCCTCTGTCCATGGAATCCTCCAGGCAAGAATACTGGAGTGGGTTGCATTTACTTTTCTAGGTGATCTTCCCCACCCAAGTATTGAACCCAGGTCTCCTGCATTGCAGGCAGATTCTTTTTCATCTGAGCCACTGGGGAAGCCCTATATACCCTATGTAATAGTAGGCATTTGTACATCTTTCTTCATATAATTCTAACAATATTCTGAAAGATAGGCATTTTGATCCACATTTCATAGTTGGCAGAGAACAAAGAAACTAAGACACAGAGAGGTTAAGCAAGTTGTCCCAAGTCACTCAGAGAGTAATAGAGACAGAATTCACATCCAGATCTTTTTGATACCAAAGCCCATCGTCTTTAGTTCATCATTCATTCAGTTGTTTAATCATTCATTCATTCATACATTCAATTCATATGCTGAGAAACTGTTATATCCGAGGTTTGCAGTCCTGGCCCTTAAGATGACTATAGTAAAATGGTAGAGACAAATAATAGAAAAATGGCTATTAGGTGTTATCACTGCTAACAGAATCATGGATAAGTTAGACATACTACTCTTCTCAAAGAATAAAAACAGGGGTGCAGTGATCTGAAGTCTGATCCCACATCCTGACTGAAGTGCTGAATGTGGAGAGTGAGAGTCTTCTTTTTTAAGGCTGAAGGAGAGGCAGTTCTTTCGGAACAAGTCAGCCAAAGAAGTGGAAGGAATGTGTGTGACTGGATCACATAGGTGGGAGCATTTGTTTTGTAAAACAAACTAGGGAAATTAGTGAATGAGTCTAGGAGGGGGTGGAGATGGGTGAGCAATCCCAAAATCAGAATGGGAAGAAGAGTACAGGAGAAGGCAAATGTTGAGGGACTTTTAAACCTAGATGGTGAGTATGGATGAGAGATATGCAAAGAAGTCCATGTAACTTCCCTAGAAGTGAGCCTAGGCTAACTGTAATCCTGCTTTGATGGATGCCAAGGCCATGTGACCAGGTTATACAGTTCCCAGGATCCTTACCACCTATTTAGAAGCTGCAGCAGTCACGGAGGGTATAGAAACGTTGGCTTCTCTGGGAAAAGCCAGCAGTGACTTTTCAAAATATTACTTCATTTTTAAAAGAATGGAATTTGGAAGTATTTTCACCAGAAGGGGATACAAATTGCAGTGGCTACCTAGCTCTTGATTTTTTCAGTGCCTGTCTATATAACACCCCATTCTTCTGAAAATGGATCACTTCTCCCTGGCCATAGGGTGGGCACATAACTCAGGTAGGACCAATCATAAGAGCTTACCCTATCCGTTCCTGGCCACTCTGAGTGGTGCAGCAGGTGAGGACATGACCCAAGCTCAGCCAGCTTCTCCCAAAGTTCTCTCAAGCTGAACCTAGGAAAGAGGAGTGCTTTAGCTGAGAGTTTGTGACGTTGGAGCTGTCTTTGGTGCTATTTCCTACTCCCAAGGAAGTCAGGGGATTCCCTGGTGGCTCAGTGGTAAAAGCAACCACCTGCAATGCAGGAGACCGTCAACAATGCAGGAGATGCGGGTTTGATCCCTGGGTTGGAAAGATCCCCTGGAGAAGGAAAATTGCAACGCACTCTAATACTGTCGCCTGGGAAATCCCATGGACAGAGGAGCCCGGTGGGCTACAGTCACGGGGTTGCAAGAGTCAGACATTACTTAGGGATTGATCCACCACCACCAAGGAAGAAAGAGACGGTATTGGAGTTCCTGGGAACTCATGTTTCACCCATGAGTCCCTAAAGTCATATATACTAACAAAGTGTCATACATTAACCTAGTGTATTTAGGTTTATTTCTGATTGGGTTTCTGAAAAAAAGGAAACGAGCCCTAAAACATGCAGTCCAAAGAAACACCTCTAATTTAAGAAAATGAAAATTTTCAGCAGGAACTTTGCCAAAAAATCCCACTGAATCAAAAGTCTGCCAACCTGAGTTCACTAAAGAATTCAGGTGGCCCACACTTTATAATGCATGAAAATCCCATTTAGACTTTGTCTTACAGCCAGGTGAGATTAAAGATTTATATTTATTTTTTCAGAAAAAAAAAAAGTGACACGACATCTCCCTGGACGTCCTGAGGCAGTTGGAAGTTCTTTGGGTAGATGCAAGGATGGTGCTGTTGTCCACTCTGGTGTTTTGCAAATTTGGGGCTGGGGGAGGCAGGCAGTCCTAGCCCTGGATGGGGAGATACTAGAAGCGATCTCATTAGTGCTTCTGAGATGGCTAGATGCTAGCAGATGGTTGAGAAGGTAACTGGAAAAAAAAAAGAAAAAGGGCTGAGAAAGTAGCTTGTAGTATGAAGTGACAGGGGCTGAAACAGGGTCTGTACGTCGGCTATGGTTGCAGGCCAACCTCGGAGGTGTGTGTCTGGTCACCTGGTCTTGCCCTTGGCTGCAGTCAGAACAGGAAGAGGAAATACAACTAGACAAACAACCTCCTAAAAGACCTCGAAAGACAGTGGGACAAGGCTGTTGTTCTAGGTTAGTTGCTTTTACTGGCCAGTGGGTCAAAGGTTCTAGCATTTGTTTGGGGGAAGAGGCAAGCACTGGAGCTGTTTTCAATGACATTTGTTAGATACTTGTTTTAAGATCTCACTGTCTTGTCACCATCTAAGCTTCCCCTGCCTGCGTGCTTAGTTGTTCAGTCACGTTCGACTCTTTTTGACCTCATGGGCTGCAGGCTCCTCTGTGATTTTTCAGGCAAGAATATTGGAGTGGGTCGCCATTTACCCCTCCAGGGGATCTTCCAGACCCAGGGATTAAACTCATCTCCTGTGTCTCCTGCATTGCAAGCAGATTCTTTACCCGCTGAGCCATCATCAGCTTGTTTTGGGAATGACGAGCTAGTGGAGTTCTAACAGGGAATGATGATTCGTGTATTAAATGACCCAACAATGTCTTTGTGGAAAACTTTAAGAATAAATGACAACTTACCTTCAAAGCTTTCAGCTACTTCTACAAAATAAAAATTCTAATCTTAATAACATAGCTGAAGCTTCCAGTTTAGAGAAAATCTTGCCCAGAGTTGCAGCAAAGACTTTGGAGAAATATTATCCCAGAAGTTCTTTAGCCTGGCTTGTGAATTTAGATTCTAGAATTCCTTCTTTAAAAGAAGTTTTTTAAAATTTTTATTTATTTATGTTTGGCTGTGTGGGGTCTTCACTGCTGCATGAGGCTTTCTCTAGTTGTGATGAGTGTGGGCCACTCTCTATTGCAGGGTGCAGGCTTCTCATTTCAGTGGCTTCTCTTGTAAGGAGCATGGCTCTAAGGTGCATGGGCTCAGTAGTTGTGGCACACACGCTTAGTTGCCTCGTGGCATGTGGCATCTTCCCAGACCAGGGATCGAACCTGTGTCCCCTGCATTGGCAGGCAGACTCTTAAGCACTAGACCACTAGGGAAGTCCTGGACTTTAAGATCCCTAACATAAAGTATTTCATTTAAAATAAGAAGTCAGATTACTTTGACAATACCATTAAATCATATAATAATTTATTCTAAGGGTTTTTACAAAATACTTTATGAAAATTATACATACATAGGAAAGGACAGTATAATTTAACAATTTACATTCTAATTAAAACTTTGTCGCAAATCATGTTTGTGACCACTCTCATGCTGCTTCATATAGTAGAGTTGTAAGAAAAACAGAATCTTATATATGCAAAGGTTTTGTTCTTCATTTTATATATGGGTACCCTATGATAAAATACAGGCTTGAAACTTAGGAGAAAATTAAGCCAAAAACTTAATTTCACCTATGGCCAGTGGGTGGCACCAAAGCACATAAGACTTTAAACACTGGGAAAAGGGAACACTTCTCAAAGCAAAAATACATGCAGTAAATTCAGTCTCATTGCCCTAACATGGAATTCCATATTTCAGTAGAGACTACAGAGTGAATAGTTTTCTTATGAACAAATTCTTTATCTTCACGATATTCTAATCTTTTTTTTCCCCCCTGCTCATAGGAATATCTTTGAGTCACTCTTCAACAACCAACATTTTTTCAATTCCTGCAAGGGTTTTCAGTGATCAAGTGGGAGGCCTTCCTAACCCTTTTGTGGTTTGAAACACATGATAGCAAACTGGAAACTTTTTCTTATTAACAACATTTAATATTTTTTTGGCAGCTTTTTCTTTGAAGCAGCAGCAATGCTTTGATTTTCTTAGCTTTCTCAACCATCTTCTTTTAATGTTGCAGTCACAAATTAAGTTACACATTTTGTTATTTTTTTAGTTTTTTAGTCCTTGTAACCAAAGAAGCATGTGCAGGTTGACTTTAACATGCTATGTAGCATTTGTTCCAGGCAACAGATGGAAGGTGAGGATCTCTGCCTACAAGATCGGATTCCACCTGTCTGGTGGTTTTCAGTGGAGGAGCCCGTGGACTTTGGCTTCACTTGGAAATCTTGGCAATCAACAGCATTCGGAGAGGCAGGATTGCTTCGATCCAAGTGTTGGGAGACTTCACCATCTTTTCCCAGAGAGCCACTTCCTCTGAAGTAGAGTCCATCCAATCCACTTCAGTACCATAGCTTTTACCTGGACAAAAAAGGGGAAGCTTTGCATTTAGAAAGGAATAGTTCATTGGGAAAAACTGAGTCATTTCCTAATTATAATCACCAATGGAGACAGCTAGGGAGAGTTTTAACATCACCAGCAGGGCTGGGACTCAACAGAAGAAAAGATCTGTTTAATCATATGAGATGTCTGATAATGGAACTCTCCACAACTGGGATTATTCTCATTACTCTCAGTAATGACTTCTCTTCTTGACCATATAAAATGTAGATGAGAATCTGTCAGGTGTATAATGGAACAGTAGGGAGGATTCCAGCATTGGATTGAAAGCGACAGTAGGTGATCCCTAAGAAAGTGTAGTTATAGCTTTAGTGTCTAACACACTCAATTTTGAATCTTGGCTCTGCCACTTATTAGCTCTGTTTCTTAATTTCTTGGAACATCAGTGTCTCTGGGTATAACATTAGAAATAACTCATAGAACTTCTGTGAGGATCGAATGCAATAATGCAAATAAAGCACTCGGTACAGTGACCAGTGCTCCATAAATGTTAGCTGCTATTATTATGCAAAGCACACATTTAGCCATGAAGGGCCATAAACGGTTTTTCAGGAAAGGGTAGTGACGAAGGCTTTTCTGGTTTCCCCCACAATCACTTAAGCTCTGTGTGGACAAACACAGCATCCTGTTAGTCTTCATATCTCGAGTCCCTGGCACACAGCTTGACATTCCTTCACTCATTCATTTCACCACACTTAACAGAAATAGAGTCTCTGTTTTCATTAGGAAGAAGCAAACCAACCAACCTCTAGTGTCTCCAGAAGCATTAGACTCATGGAAAATTTAAAATGTAACACACGTTACCTGTTCCAAAGCCAATCCGAAGACCTCCCAAAAACTGGTTGGTTAATTTGTAATGGTCCCAGACAGTAAGCTCTACACAGGCTTCTGTCAGATCCTCAGGCCTGAACCCATCATAGACCATGGTGTGGTTGAAGACAGGGTTGGTGGTTTTCCCCACAGCTCTCGTCTTCTGGCGGCTTTTCCTGCTTGTGTCTGGAAGGATGGTACTACAAAAGGAAACATTACCGTGAGAGCATGTGAGTAAGACAACAAACGCTCGTGTTTTTAGTGTGCTTCAGCTACTGATGATTGGCAAGAGGAAATAGAAGAAAAAAGAACGTAGAGAGATGGTAATGGTGGGCATTCTGCTGGCAAGATTACGCACTAGAGTGGACCAGATTTGCTTTGAGGAAGTCCTGACTGTGCTACTTATTGGCTGTGTATTGTGGGAAATCGACTTAACTTCTCAGACGCTTGCTTCCTCATCTATGAAATGGGAATGGTGATGCCTACCTCATAAGGTTAATATTAGAATTACAGATTAAGCAAACAACTTAGTTCAGTACCTGCATTTAGCATTTACTATATAGCAACTGTTTGAGGATTCCTCTAAAATCTACTCCTGATTATCTGTGAGAGGCTAAGAAATTAGTCTTGTACAGAATTGAAAAAGAAAAGAAACCTCTCCAATTCCCTAGATTTGACTTTGGGAATAAATTATATTACATATTTGTGATTATTTACATATAATTTATGGTAATAATTGAAACTAATTTACCCTACCATGCCTCTTGTAAAGGCAAGAAGGGTTGGGCCTAGTCTTAGAATGGGAGATTGACCTGAGCTGAAAAGCTTACCAGTTGACATCTGTGAAGAATATGTATAGGGAAAATCCTAAATAATGTCATATAAACTTAAGTAGCAATAACTCATCTTCTGATAAAATCTACATAGATAAAATTAGTTAGAGAGAGTCAGGATAGCACAATAACATCTGTTTAGTCACTATTTTCTAGATGCCAGGCATTTACATTATAACTGAGAAAAAGGTTTGCAACTTAAAAACCCAAACTGTTTCAAGCTCTTATGAGCTAATTATTAGTGTGGATCTGTTTATCAAATAACTTCCAGATATTCACAGGCTGATGCAAAAGGCTTTTTTTGCAAATGGGCCACAATACAGATGTTCGACAAATGATACAAGGGGTGTGGTATCACCATTAGCCATTTCATAAACCCTTTGGTACTGAATATTGTCCTCACCAGCAGATGTACCTCCTGTTGTATGTATTCCCTATTAAACTAAATGGAGCCTTGCAGGGGGTTCATGTCAAAGATCCTTCTAGCTTGTGTCACCACTGTCTCAAGTTATTTCATTTATACTATGAATGATGAACTTCAGCATCACAGTTACAGAAAATTAAAACCAATTGGCAAAGGCCAGGCTATTTTGGAACTGAGGGAGGCAGAATTATCGATGCTGGTACCATTTAACAAAAGAATTTAGATGGCTGCCCCTTAGCAGTGGTAGATCGAGGCACTCCTTCACCCAGATGTGCACTTCTCCAGTTGTAGGAAGTTTTTTACCTATAACAGAAAAAGAGAGAGAAAATGAAATTCCACTGCCATTCCTCTCTTGGCAGTACTGCCTCCCAAGATGCCAATCTAAAAATGGTCTGGCACAGCGACGTGACTGAGTGCTTGCTGATATGATCATCAATGATTATATCTATTCTTAATTACATTTTTCATAGTCTGACTGTAGTGAGCTCAAGTAGCTCAATAAAATAAAAATAATTTATTGCAAGTACAGAATATTACATCATTGTTTCTGGGTCTTGCTTGGCTCAACAAGATCAATTATAGATATTAGGTATGTGAATCATCCATTTATAGTTATGTTCAAAACTACTCAGTGAGATGCATATACTTTTCAAATATTAATACCACTATCAATCAGTGCTCATAGGAAGCATTTAAACAAACCTGAGTATAAAGTAACCAAAACAGGTACTGGTTTAGGTATAGCCACTCTTGTTAAAAGTAGTTGTGCATTTTATAGGAGTATTGTATAGACACATGTAAGAGCCAATATTATAGAAGGGAATTGCTGAGAAATTGGCCTTAGTCTGAAGTTTCTATATAGGTTGGGTGCACATGGATGGAGGGAAAAAAGTGAAAGTGTTAATCTCTCAGTTGTGTCCAACTCTTTGCGACCCCATGTTTTTCTGGATGGGTGAACCCAATCTGTCAACCGATCAGTGTTTAATGAGCATCTAATATATGCTCAGCCCTGTGCTAGGAATGCTGTTGGATATACAAGGAATGCAAGAAATCTATGTGCTTGGGAAATGCGTACAGGTAAGCTAGAGACAGAAACTCAATAAAAGCAGTAAAATGTAATATAGAATGAAATGCCAAGTTATTACTGTGACATTCTAGAAGATGATGTGATCAGTGAGGGTAAATGCATTCAGGAAAAGCTTTACAGAGGAGATGGGATTTCATCTAAAGACTTGGATAGGTTTAGGGGAAGAGGAAGCTATTCCAGGGAGGAGAAACTATTATAGGAGCAAAAACTCACACAAGCTGGAGTCCATCACATGGGGGTCTCCTGCCCTTCCCCCAGCAAAAAGTAATCATGGGGAAAATGGGAAATGAGACTAGCAGAATTTCTATGTATGTTGACCATAAATGAGAGGATACAAATTATATAGAAAAGAATCTGTCTTTTAAAAAGATCCAGATGTAACCAGATGGCAGTTTGGGTGCCATGTGGCCTACAGATATGCTTTGCTTGTCCTCTCTTTTTTTTTTAAGCTGGATTGGAATGCCTTTCTCTGTTTAATCACTGCCCTCACTATCATTTCTGTCATACCACTACCTTTAAGAAACGTTTATTTCTATTTGTTTATCTATTTGGCTGTGCTGGGTCTTAGATGCAGTATTCAGGCTGGCTAGTTGTGCCATGCAAACTTTTAGTTGGTCACATGGGGTCTAGTTCCCTAAGCAGGGATTGAACCCTGGCCCCCTGTATCGGGAGCACAGAAGCTTAGCCACTGGACCACCACAGATGTCCCTCATATGAATTCTTAAGGAGAGTAACTTAGGGAACTGTGTGAGAAATGAGAGAAGGGTTAGCACTCATTTCCTGACAGTCTCTTGCTCCTTAACTGTGCTAGAGACCTGAGGCTCTAACATCAAAGATGCGATGTAGTAATTCTGAAGAAAAAACTTTCTACCCTAATGAGACCTTGAGAGTAGAGGACAAATGAGCTCTAATTTCTTAGGGGCTTAATATGGATTCTTTTCATTTCCACCTGTGGGGGGAAAAAATTACTCCAGTTTCCATTTATATCACAGCACTACACAGGAAAGGCCATTTACACTGTGTAGATACAAACTTTGGGGAGAGTGAGGCCGAAGTTAAAACAAGGGCTGCAAACTGGGCTGAGAAAAAAATGAGAATTCTTCTCAAAGAAACAGAAAAAATATAATGGTGGTTACCAGGAAGGGGATCCTGGAAGGAAGGGCAAGAGAAGAGTTGTGGTTTAATGGGTATAGAGTTTCAGACGTACAAGATGAAAAAGTCCAGAGACATGCTTCACAGCATTGTAAAGATGCTTAACACTGCTAATGGGCTTCCCAGGAGGTACAGTGGTAAAGAATCTACCTGTCAATGCAGGAGATGAGGGTTCAGTCCCTGGGTCAGGAAGATCCCCTGGAGGAGAAGATGACAACCCACCCAGTGTTCTTGCCTGGACAATCATGTGGACAGAGGAGTCTGGCAGAGTCCATGGGGTCGCAAAGACTCGAACACAACTGAGTAAGCACAGAACAACCACAACTAATCGCACACTTAAATATGGTTAAGAAAAATTTTATGTTATGTATTTTTTTTAATGTGTTTTGATCACAATTAAAAATAAAGAAAATGTTCTAGTTTTACAAGTGTGGATTGACTCATTTGGACCCTTACTAAGTTAGTAAGTTAATTTAGAGCTTCACCTTTGAAAATAAACATAAAAAACAACAACATAGAACTCAAAGAAATCTTTGGAGAGGGGAGGGCTAAAGTAAGGCCATAAATCTGGACAGAAAATCAGTACATACCAGGCACTGGCTCTGGGACATACTGGAGAGCCAACTTCATCTCACCTCTGTTTTCTGCTTCAAGGGGAACTGGTGCTGTCTGGCAAATGAAGGCATGTCATTGTGAGACACAAAACATTCACCCTGTTTGTTGGTGCTCTGTTACAGGGCCATATCTGCCTCATTTCTGAGCATAGGTATCATTCATGAGTGCCCTGGATTGAAATTTCCCTCCCCATCACAGATGGACTGTTGCTTTGATATCTGGGAAGGCTACACTGTGTATCCTGGAAAACTGCAGGGTACCCAGAACACATTTTAAGTCCTTCAGTTCAGAGAAATCAGAATGGGTTTCTTGGAGATGGGAAAGGTGTTCTGAAATGTTTAGATTTTTATAAAAATACATACATTTTTGTTAGTGATCCAGCCAGCACATAAAACAACTTATCTGTATTTTCTTTCTTTAAAGGAGTAGGAAGAGCTGGGGTATGGGTGGGGAACAAATTATACATTTTCATAGCTGCATTAACCTAATTATTTTAGACCAGATGAGGAGATGCCTGTAAGAATAACAAAAACTGAACAATCATTTTACAATGTAAAAGGTACAATGTATATTACAATGTACGCCCACGGCTGATTCAGGTCGACGTATGGCAAAAACCACCACAATATTGTAAAGTAATTAGCCTCCAATTAAAATAAATAAATTTTTTAAAATGTGTATTTATTATAGAACAGGTGGTTTTACTTTCAAATTCTAGTCTTTTAGACCCTTATTGCCAAAACAGGGCTATATGTCAGAAACATAACGGAAAAAAGCTAAAAATGAGATGCTTTTGACAACTTCTGAGAAATTCTTAACTAGCAAGTCTTGGGTAGACCTAGAAATAAGAGCTTCAGGTGACTTTGATGTGGTATTTTGGAACCATTCCTTTAGTAGAATGGCTTTACTGTATAGATACTTAAAAGTTTGTATAAATTGTATGTATCACACTTAACCGTCACATTGAGAACAAAAAAAAAACTAGATTAAACAAATCTATTTGAAGGTGCTGAAGAATTATTAAGATAGATAGGGTTCAAATGGATAAGCTGTTGTAGCCTGAAATTCTTTCTTTCCACTTCAAGGCATTAGTTGCATTTTGAGTAGTGCTAACTGAGAGTACAACAGACTTAGCAGAAAGAGGCTAAGAAGCTGAGCACAGCCTCTCACGGGGCTGGGAAGGCAAAATTTGGCCAGCTAAGGAGAGATGGTCTCAGAAAACACTCTAGATGGATAGTTTTCAAAGTATGGGCCCCAGGCCGGCAGTATCAGCAATGCCTGAGGATTTGTTAGAAATGCATATTTTGGGGCCAGGTTGGATACATGCTAAAATATGCAAACTACTACCTAGGTTTTCAGTTGGAGCCCATGAAAGACCACAGCCTAGAAATATGGGCAAAGAAAAATGAGATCAGACCACGTGAAAGCTTCTCGTCAGTTCGTTACCAGGCTAGATTGAGGCAGTGTGTCCTTTCTCTGTGTGTCAAATGCAAAAGTAAACCCTCTCAAATTATCCCTAGAATTTTTCACATGCAGTGTCCAGCGTGCAATAAAAAAAATGAACATGCATACCAGAACAAAGGGCCAAATGACTAAACAATAAAAATTAGATGAGACTCACAAATGTTTAAGATATAGGAGTTTTCAGATACATACTTTGAGTAACTTTGATTAATAAATTCATAAAGATACTGAGAAGATAAAGAATTGTAGCAGAGAAATAGAATCTTTAAAAAAGGGTCAAGTGAAAATATAAATCTGAAAGTATAATAACTGAGGACCCATAGATATCCATCTAGATATTAGACAGATACTAGATTAGACACAGCAGATAAGAAAATTATTGAACTAAAAGATAGGTTAGCAGAAACTAGCCAGCCCAAAGAATAGATAGGGGAAGAAACACTACAAAACATAGAAAGGAGCCTAAGAGATTTATTGGACAGAGTGAAAAGACATGATGATCCCAAACAATGGATAAGCATTCTGAATGAAAATGGAATCTTATAGCAGCTCTCTCCTGAACCCCAGGCCCCAAACCACCAAACCAAACAAAAAACTCCAAACTTACCTTCCGCTTTAGAGGGTACCACTTCAATTGTTTATTCTGTTTGTTGTCCCAGTCCCAAGTTTCCAAATCAAGTTCCACTTCCCCTAGAAAACTATTGCGCTTAAATGTATCTCGATGCCAAACAGACAGGTTCAGCTTCTGTGTCTTTAAGATTTGCTTGTTGATTTTATACTGCAGTTCAAAGAAGGAAATTAAAGGGGTAAATATTATTATTTCAGGCCAAAGTTATGACATAGAGGTGAAGATAAAGTCCTCTGTGTAGATCAGATTTTCTCATCTGTTAGGTTTCAAGTCTCAAAAATACTGCAAAGTCATCTTATTCTAAGTGTCTCGTTTCAAAGAGCTAAAATTCATCTTTCACAAAAGCTGATTTTTCTTTCCCTCTCTGGAAAAGCAAATCATGGCTCAAGTATCATAGTTGGTAATAGCTCTCTAAAAACAAAAGCCAGTTATTCAATTTTTACTGGATGTTTTTAGTTCTAACTAGATATAACAGGAATCCAATTCAGTCTAAAAATACAAATGAAGCTTAATCCAATGGTCTGTTTTCTACCTGAGGACAAGGTATTTTTTTTTAATAGACTAATTGTTAGAGCAGTTTGAGATTTGCACAAAATTGAAAAGAAAGTACAGAAGAGTTCCCATATTTCACCTGCTCCATATATATACAATCTCTCCAATCATTGATATTTGGCAAGGACAAAATATTTTTTAAGAAAAGATCGACCTGTTTTTTGCTTTTTGGGGGGCATCCTAACAGTTTTAATCTGAAATGTAGTCCATATAATTATGGAAGGGACATAGTCTTTCTAATCTAAAAATAATCTCTACTTGGCTTTATGATATACTACTTGAATGTCCATTTTGGTTGTAGTAGACTTGCTTTTCTCTGAGTTTACCATTTAAATGAGCTGGCTTTTCCTGAGTTCGTGGTTGAAGTAGATGACCTAGATATAGCAAGGATGCTGAGGTGTATCACAGTCAAACTGTAATTAAAAACTTGCTACAGAAAATCTACAGACAATTAACCCATGGATAACTGAGGGTTAATTTAATGCCGCTCTCTTTCTCAGAGGATAACCAAATACTTGGACAGAATTTTCAGAAAGAAAGAATGAATAATATTTCTCACATTTGTTGTTTTAAATAATCTGTTACCCCTGACTAAGGCAGCATGAGACAGTTTTCAGGAAGATAGAACATGGGCATTTGAGCAAGGTATATTCTCCACTCATCTATCGAGCCATCTCTCCTTCCAATAAACATTTATAAAGTACCTATCCCAGACACTGTACTAAGAGTCAGCATTTACTAAGTGTTTAGTGCATACTATACTATGGACTTCCCTATAGCTCAGATGGTAAAGAATCTGCCAGCAATGCAGGAGATCTGGGTTCGATCCCTGGGTTGGGAAGATCCCCTGGAGAAGGAAATGGCAACCCCCTCCAGTATCCTTGCCTGGAGAAAACCATGGACAGAGGAGCCTGGTGGGCTACAGTCCATGGGGTCACAAAGAGTCGGACATGACTAAGTGACTGACACCCACGAATGCATACTTATCACTTTACACGTATTAACTCTTTTAATGTTCACAACTACTGAGGTAGGTAGGCACTATTCTTTTTTTCTTATAAATTAATTTAAAAAACTTTTTGGCCACACCGTGCAGCAGGAAGGATCTTAGTTCCCCCACAAAGGATTGAACCTGTGGTCCCTGCAATGGAAGCTCAGATTCTTAACCACTGGACTGCTGGGGAAGTCCCAGATAGGTACTCTTCTTATCTCCCATTTGCAGATCTAAAGTGCAGAAGGGTTAAGTCATTTGCACACGGTATGCAGTTTATAAACCACCTAGAGTTGATCCCTGCTCTTGGGGAATTTACAATTAAACCAGCGGTTAAAGTGCTGAAAGTCAACACTGCCTATTGTGAAACAAAGAGACTGAGGCAGCAGACAGCAGGGAAACTTAGGAGTTAAGAGACAACCTCTCACAGAAAGAGGCATTTCAGGCTGTGGGAAGTAGTTATGGACAGCATGGGGAAGAACGTCCCAGTTTGAAGGAAGAGAAAGTCCCAGCAGAGTGAGAGAATGTAATTCCTCCGAAGAACAGAAAGGAATCAGGATAACCTGAAGAAAGTGGAAGGATGAGGCCAGAGCTCAGGTTCTCAAGGGAGGGGTGTGCATGTTAAGATGGGCGGGCTTGACTTTAAGGCTAATGGGAGTCCTCCAAGATTTTAAGCAGAGAAATAACACGATCAGAATTGGGCTTTTATAAGATTGTTTTGGCTGCAGTGCTCAACTTTATCATCGGTGTATCCAGTTTCCTTTATTTCCTTAAGCTTCATTTGCCTCATCTGTGAGATGAAGATAATAATAATCCCTGGCAGAGCATGGAGGGCGTGCATGAGACAAGGCATACAACAGTCATGGTGTATCATCTCATACAAAGCAGATTCTCAGAAAGTGGTTATTCATTTCCTTCTCTCTTGGGGACTGACTTCCTCTGCAGAGATATTACCCAAGATGACACGGCCTTTTAAATGCATAGGTCACCATTTGGGATTTTCCTAGATAGAGAGGTTGTAGGTACCCGCAGTATCTCGTTATACACAGGATTCAAAGTTTTCTTCACTACAAGTGTTTTCTTCTTGCCCATTTTGCCTTTGTCTGGTAATAGGTAAGTCTTTACGTATCTAAAAAGAGAATTGAACAGACAAGAAGGTCAGAGAAAATAAAAGTGACATGTCTACCTGTACTTTTAAAAATACATTAGAAATTGATAGGAATAATTATTTCATGACACTAGCGAAGGTCGGAGAAGGCAATGGCACCCCACTCCAGTACTCTTGCCTGGAAAATCCCATGGACGGAGGAGCCTGGTGGGCTACAGCCCATGGGGTCGCGAAGAGTCGGACACGACTGAGCGACTTCACTTTCCGTTTTCATTTTCATGTATTGGAGAAGGAAATGGCAACCCACTCCAGTGTTCTTGCCTGGAGAATCCCAGGGATGGGGGAGCCTGGTGGACTGCCATCTATGGGGTCACACAGAGTCGGACACAACTGACGCGACTTAGCAGCAGCAGGGAAAGTAGTATATAATAAATGCTCTCATCAGCACCTTTATACTTAAACTTTTAAGTGATTTCAGTGGAATGGATCATTTTAAATTGTTCTGAAGATTTTTAAGAGATAGTCCCTGAATTCCTTTTTTCCTTTGACCTTAACTAATGTAGGGCAGGGGGAAGACAACTGACCTCTAATGTGATGCTTAATTTCATTGGCTAGTGTCTTATTAAGAAAAGGCTTTGATGCTTGCAGAATTAAAAAAGACTGTCTTCTGAAAGAAAAATCTTGGTACATACCTAATCAGGCCATATTCAATGTAAAACAAAAAAAAAAAAAGGAAAAAGAAAAGCTATGGGACCCCGCAGCTTTTATAACAAAAACAAAGGGTTGGGCTTATGCTAGCAAAATTATTAAGAATCAGACTTCTGCATAGGGGTAAGGGGGGGACTGTCATTCAACTTTTATAACTGAACTGAAATGCCATTAAACCTGTGATTTCAAAAATGAATTGGTAATTCCCCCTAAAGTTCTGTAGAATATAACTTAAATGTGGAAACTACCTTATTCTAGAACCTTAACTATCTCTGCATCACTGAGCACTATAAAGTATGCCCAACTCGTCCCTCCTTTTAGAGAAAGTCTAAACGTGTGTGGAGACAGGGGGCTCAAGTCTCACCGTTTGTTATAAACAAACAGTGCTTATCTTCTCTATCCTTTGTTTCCTTAACTGTAAAAAAGAAGGAATCAGGACAAGATGACCTCAAAGGTTCCTTCCAACTTGAAATGCTTTGTGTTTCTCTGACATTCTTACAATTTAGTAAGTTTGGTGTATGAATCTATAAACAGCATTTTTCCCCAACTCTTTTTTTCTCCCCCACTCCGAATCCCGTTTTTTTCCCCCAAACATTCCTTTTTAACACAGTCACACACATACCTTCCCTTCAATTTCTTTCTTTCTTTCCCAATTTCTACAAGAGTAACTAAGAGAAAACAGTGTCTCCAAAATGTACTTACGGGTCCGAACGCTGTTTCTTAATATCCGCTGCTGCTAAGTCTTTGCACTGGGCCACAAAAACATGCAACTCCTTCAGTGAGTCCACGTAGTCGATGGCAAACTGGATGCTTCCTTTCACTTCCAGATTGCCAAAGTCTCCACTATAAACACTCATCACACTGCCGCTGACCTGAAAGCGCGGGAAAACACGTGGTGTCTGTGTCTGTCTCACTCTCGAATCCAGCGCAAGGATTACATGGGTGTAATCTTTGCTTGCCAGTATTTCTCTAGTTTGCATATAAAAGCAGCTAATTTAATGTGGCATTAAAAAAGCATACCAACACAGACAACCTGACATGATATACATGACATGATGACTGGTGGTTAACAAAAACTGCCTGTAAGAGACATGGATGAAAAGTATGAAATGCAAAGTTATTTAGATACTGACTCATTTCAAAACAGGGTGATTTTATAGTAGGGGGCACTCAGAGTCCCATTTTTAGGCATGCTTAGAATTTAAAATGTTAAATAAAGAGGATGTGAGAAGCCTCAGGGCACACAAATCACAGTGACACTTTGCTCTATCAAATTTCCAAGGCACTAAAAAGGAATTTTACTATGTTACCCATCCACTGCCTCTAAGAAAATGCTTACTGAGCCATACACTTTTAGAGGTCAGGAAGGGTAGAAAATGGATGATTGATGAAGGAAGTTTAAAACCTTCCCAAGGCCATACATTTGATTGTTATCAGCAGAAATTCAATTTAAATAGATTTTTTTTTAAAGAGTTTGAAAAAATGCAAGGCCAGTAAGAATTTAAGCACAGATTTATCATTCATTTAGCATATCTGATGAGATCTGTGCATGTATATACAGATCATAGATATTTGGATAAATGTATATGGATATATTTACATATATATATATATATATTTCTATAACATGCTACATGCACACACAAAACTATCTCACTTCTATATAAAGTCAAATTCTCCAAATCAAATCTGAGTAACTATACTCAGGGAGCTTCCTTTGGAAAATTCCATTCTGAATCCTTCCATGAGGCCAAGAATCACCTTTCCTTTTAATGTGAATCAGTACTTTTAGTCGTCAGAATAAATGACTTGCTAAAAGAGGTACAATTCTATACCTGCAAAGAGTACATCAAATCATGTCTGATAAAAGCAGACTTTGTAATAGTTACCCCATTCGCCGCCCAGAGAAGTTTAGTGGTTCATCTTGTTGATAATTTAGGTTTATTTTTGAAGTACTTAACATCCAAAACAAACCGTATTTGTTTATCTCGGATATGAATTGTCTTGTGATTAAAAAAAGAGAAGAAAAGAAGATGTAGCTAGCCAGAAGCTAATTGTGGGTTAGATAAAAAACAAACCTCTCACGCCCCTGGAATCTGAGAAATATAACAAAAGGCCATTTTACAGGAGCAGGAGCATGGCAGAGCAAGGTTGGCAGAAGCAGAGGGATATTAACACAAAGCCTTTGTTTACATACAGAAGACAAGGACGTCATGCCAGAGTTGCTGCTAAGATTGGTTAAAGAGCTTGGGCTCTTCTTGTGTCTGCTGAGCTGGTAACTGCCTTCTGATGCTGTATCTGTCTCTCTGTCATCACTCTACAAAACATCATATAATACAAAATTCAAATTCAGAAAGAGTCAAGATCAAGATCTTAGTTTAGATAAAGATAATAGCTTGGTATCCCACTCATGTATGACATTTTCCAAGGTCAAAAGACAGCAGTGCTAACTGCCAAGGAATAGGATTCAAGATGGGGTGGGTGGTCTACCCAGGATCTCACTTAAGCAGGAGAGCAGTGTTTAGCTACTGAAACAGCAAAGTGATTTTTTTTTTCACCAGCAGGGTGGCCCCCAGGTGCTACAGAAGATAGCATATTGTGAGCTTTCTTGGCTTTCTCTTAATATTATACATTTATATTGCTTGGCAAACTTTTTTGCTACATATGAGAAATTATCTTTACCTAGACAATAAAAGGTCTAATATTTACCCCTAAATCATAAAATGTCATGCCTAATTCCTCTCGGTAACATAGGCATAACTTCCCTAAAAATCAAATCTTTTACTTGAGACACTATTAAACTAGGGAAAACAATTCTAATCTGATCTGTGTTTCAAGTTTTTCATATATGCATGTATGTGTATACACACACACACATATGTGAACTGAACAGATATGTAATTTTAAACCACCTCTTAGGTATTCCTATAGAGTTACTGTGCTTATCTTTTTTGTTGCTACAGGGAGGTATATTGGATTATACATTCTACCCACATTGTATTTTAACAATTTTTTTAAAATGGCAGTAAGGTATTTATTTTAAATATGTCCCTGGAAATATTTACCTGGGTCAAGAAAGAAAAAGTGGTGATAATAAATTTTATTATATTTAGATCTATAGTTTATTAGATGGTAGCTTTAAGGATCTGTGAGTCAGAAGGAGCTCCTTTTGGGGTTAGAGAGTTTATGGAGCAGTTCAGTGGCTCCTGGGGTTAGGGAAACACCTTTACAAAGGAGTGGTTAGTTCATGCCAACATATTCCAGGGCCATGCAATTACATGTCAATGTAACAGATGCCAATCCTAATGCAGATTAAGAAAGGAGTTAAAAAAAATAATGATTTATGTGGATAAGAAAAGAATCCTTCCTCAAGGATGAAAAAATCCACACCTTTTTAATGTTTCTATTATCACACTCCCTCCCCACATGCTTAGAGACCATTTCCCTCTATCACAGCCATAATACATTCTACCTGGTACCTCAGATCATTAGTGATTATTGGACGGACAGGACCTTGTATTGATGACTTGTAACACTGATTTTCACAACGTTGGCACTCAACAAATGTGACTGATGGTAAGCCTCAAAGGGACAGTGGGTGAAGAAGCAAAGTCTGACTTTATCCCACTTTCTTTAACATTCAGTCCAACCCCAAATACTTTGAAAGGTTAAAACAATACAGCTTAATTTGGCATCTCTGATCCACAAACTATTTGGACTATCTTTTGCATGGAGCAATGAGGCAGCAGGTTAAAACTGAAGGAAGGAGAAAAAAAAATCAGCAACTGGTATCATTTGCCTCTCAGATTATGAGATGTTTTATTCATATGACCAGCCAAGACCAAAGCACATCTACAAAGGTATAACGCCACAGGAACCCCATGAGGTACCTATGCTGGCTTCTAGCTCATGAGCTTGTTTCAAAGAATGAGTGCTTCTCCAAAGCAACTATAATGTGGGCTCTTAAGCACATGCAGGGGTTGAATATTTTCTGGTACAGTTCATGGAAGGCTCAAGTGTAGACAGAAGGGTTCCCTGGAGGTTGGGGAGGAGGGATGTAATTTGTATGTTTTCAGAGCTTTCCTTACATTCCATCTACTAAGAGAAAGGATGAAGCTTCTATTTCATCATGAAAAATCAGACCAAAACTGCAAACAGCAACAGCAAGCATTAAGGTACTACGTGTCAGCACTGCGCTGCATGTTTTCCCGGCATTATCTCACTGACTCCTTACAGTCTAATGAGTTAGGTACTAGGAAAGTGCTTAGGGAAGTTAAGGAAATTGTTCACAACCACATAGCAAATCAGCAGCATAACTAGGGGTGGGAGTGTCTAACATCAAACCTCAGACTCCTAATTACCTGATTGCAAAACATGGAATCTTAGTTAAGTCAAAGAACCTGAGTTAAAATCCTAGCTCTACTTTTTAGTAGCTGTTGAATTTGGGGAAAGGCTCTGTGAGGCTCTTTCTCCTTGTATAAAATGGAAAAATTTGTACCTATCACATTTTGTTAGTAAGAGTTAAAGATATCAGAGTGCCTGGTACTCACTATGAATTAAATGAATAACAGATAATAGTCATGTTCTTATTTGAAACGGAAGGGATAGTAGTTAATAGCATGAAGGTCAGATCTGGACTCCACTCCTGGGTTCAGCCCCTTTCTAGCTGAGTGAGGTTGCCTGATCTCTCCTAATCTCAGTTTGCTCATCTGTAACATCTGGGGATAGTGATGGTGCCCACCTTCCAGGGTTACTGGAGGATTAAATGAGATAATGTATATAAAGTGCCTACACCTGGTTGATATCCTTAAAGTTTTCCATGTCATTGATACTCTGTAATTTTAACATACGCTTTCAAGCTAGTCATGCTATCTAGACTAAACTTTCACAAATGAACTGTACTCTAAAGTACAGAGAAGTTCATGCCAACATTTTTCTGCCTGAATTCCTTATTTTGAAACAAAAGTCACATTCCCTGTATGCAATCTGGCTTCACCACCAAAAAGTTACTGTATGAGTCAAATGAGATATGCCTTGCCTTGTTCCAGGACCAAAAACACTATGTCTATTGACAGGGGAGGCAAAGGTCACCCCTGCGGCCTCTTAGGTCTCCGCTATTAGGCTTAATGCAAACACACCAACCTTGGCATAGCAAATCCACTTATTTGGTTCCATTTTTCGGAAGGTACAAAAGACAAACTTGCCTCATCTTGGAGAAATGCTGGAACAGACTTGCTCATCCTTTTGAGTTTGTCAGGGTGGGAAAACTGATTATCAGGCTGTGAAGACACTGTGGAAACTAAACAGCAGCATTTCCATTCAAAATTATCCTCACAATTGTCAGACAAACATAAGGCATACGTTGAAAACACACTTTTCCATCTATGAACAGAGACGTTTTTGTAAAATGGTTAAAGGCACAGTAGTTCACATGCACAGGACCGTAGGGTAAGCAACATGCAATCTTCATAAATTATAGAGAGAGAACTAGCAAGGAGTTGAACCAAACAGAAAACGGAACTTAAAAACCACTAGGTTTTATTGGACCAGAGAACTGGATTTGAATTATACTGAAATATACCACTAAGATGAATTGGTTTTAATTTACATTTTTTCACAGTAGATCTTTGAACCACAAGATCTGTACTTTATTGGTTCATCTCCTTGAGATATATTTTTTAACATGCTGCAGGCTGAAAAACTATTTCATTGAATAGCAAGGATCTTTGTACACAACTCAATCATAAAAGTGTCCTGGCTATTGATGTCTAAAAGGAGGTTGGATTCCTTGGTGATTGTTGGGATTACTGTAAGAGTATTTCTCCCTCAGAATCATAAGAGACTACGGTTTCAAAATTAATTATTTTCTGAAAATAAAAATTATTTAGCTATCTGTCAATCCAGATAACTTTCAACAGTGATATCCAAAGGCCATGTATGAATGACTCAGGTTAAGATACTCTAAGAATTTAATATGAAAATGTAGCACATGGTTTCTTTTTGATACAGTAAGTATATATGTGGAAGTCACAACAAGATGATGAATTCTCTTCCTAATATGTTTAACTCTAGTTAGAAAACTTTTCTTCTTCTTAGTCTAAGAATGGGAGAAGGCAATGGCACCCCACTCCAGTACTCTTGCCTGGAAAATCCCATGGACGGAGGAGCCTGGTAGGCTGCAGTCCATGGGGTCGCTAAGAGTCGGACACGACTGAGCAACTTCACTTTCACTTTTCACTTTCCTATTAAATCTGTATTTCAGGGTAATCAAATATTTGACTCGGAGAAGGAAATGGCAACTCACTCCAGTGTTCTTGCCTGGAGAATCCCAGGGACGGGGGAGCCTGGTGCGCTGCCGTCTATGGGGTCACACAGAGTCGGACACAACTGAAGCAACTTAGCAGTAGCAGCATCAGCAGTCTAAGAATGACAATGTCTAAGCTTTTCTTATGGTGAATCAGAGCTTTTGTATTGAATGACTTAATATTTTTCAAGGCACTCAGAACAGTGCTATATGTGTTACATATATTAGGCTCTATATATGTCTTTGCTAAACAAGTAAATATCTGATAGGAAATCTTTAAATTATCTTTTCCATGTGACATAAATATACTGGTTTGACTTTCTCATTGCAGAGATACGAGGAAAACAGATAAATAAAGATCAAATTATTTGTCTACATATAACTCAAAAGGCTCAAGTTTAGCCCTAAATATTAGGTACACTTATCATTAGTTAAAAGAAATCTAATAAAGGAAAATGGAAACTTGAACTATTAAATATTTGCTTATCACATAATAGCTCTCACCTAGTTTTAGGCTCACAAATGCATCAAAATATATTTATGTTGTCTTACAAGATGATAACCTGCTTTAATTACTTCCCATGGTGCGTATTTGAGTGACTTATACTGAACAGTATAAGATCAGGTCCTACAAGGGCAAAGGATAGCCCAATGAGTATGCAAAACTTTCTTATAACATTGCTCCGTATTATTTTCAAAGTATATATTTACTACTCAAATGTAGTCAGTTTAGTAATACGTTTACTGGGCTTTAGTTATTTGTGTTTTGACCATGCATTTCATTTTGTTTTATGGTAAGAACACACTCTTCACTAAAGAAAAGGAATAACCCCAGCCCAGGCATTAAAAGTCATCTTGGAAAATACCACAAAAAAAGGGAAATTAACTTATCTAGAATTTAGCACTGATTAGCCTCTTTGCCTTGACCAAAAACTCAGCTAATTAGGAGGTCACAAATGAAGACACAGATATATAGGCACACATCATCCATGTCTATGCTTTGTTTTCACTCCTCAGGCTAAATGTTGAATAAAACATACAAAGATAAACTAAGATGCCCAAACTTAAGTATCCAGTTGCCGGTTCAACAGCAACTGGAAAAGCCTCTTTACCCGACACCCCTGAGAGACAGAAGTCTGGTTGTCTCTGCGGCAGCCAGACAGAGAACACACACCAATGGCTGAAGCCTGGACGGCCTTATTTCCTAGGTCATGTGCCAAGGCTCAGCGCCTTCATCTCTGGCAGGAGAACCTCATGAGCAGAGTTTCAGATTTCAGATGAGAAGTCACTGTTTTCAAGCATCAGCACTTTTCCTCTATCTAATGGCTCCTTCCTTTGGCAACGCTTCTCTTTAAGAACCATTAGCACATCCAATGACTGTTGGGAAACTTATTAAAAATCCTATGGGCTGGTAGGTGTATCTTCATCACTCCAACGCCTAGGATTTTGAAACCACCTCTGAAAAGGGATGCCAAGAAGACACACAAACATACCTGCATTCTTTGCTAGTCCCCACAAACCCCTTTTTAATGCACTATTTGTACTCAAGACAATAGTCACAGTTAAGAACAACAGTCTTAAGAGTGAACAGAAAACAGTGAATAACCGTTATCTTTCCCTGGTGGTGGATACTAATTAGTTGATGCATATGAGCTACCATAACTATACATACATTTTTCTTTTTTAAAATGGAAACATAGTTGACATACAGTATTATATTAGTTTCAGGTGTGCTACCTAGTAATTGGACATTTGCATACATTATGAAATGATTACCATAACGCTAGTAACTATTTGTCCCCAATGTTATTACAATATTATTGACCATATTCCTTACACTGTATATTACATTCCCATGATTTATTTTTTATGTTAATCCCCTGCACATTTTCACCCCATCATGACCCCCAACAAACACCCATTTGTTCTCTGTATCTTTGAGTCTGCACGTTGTTTTTCATTTTTTAAGATTCCACATATACATGAGATCACATTTATGTCTTTCTCTGACTTATTTCACTTAGCATAAAGCCCTCTAGATCCATCCATGTTGCCATGTGCATTCACTACTTAAGATTCAGAGGTTCACTTGCCTTATATATTGAACTATACTATTTTAGTTTTGAACCTCAGAGCTTAAACCCTGGGCATTAAAAAAATTGCTTCCAGAGATAATGTAGACAGGCATACACAGCCATACTACATACTAATTGTCAAAGTACAGTCTTTTCCTAGGTCCAAATACATTATAAATTGTTTGCTGTCTATAGTGTTTTTTAGAGGCCATAAGAGATCCAGTACTCCAGACCATACTGCCAAGTGATATCATTTTAAGTAAAGACTCAAAGAGCAGGGAGACTGGCAAAAGCATAATAGTATTCAGCAATAATGTGTGTATATATAACGTATACATATATATATATATAATTTTAAAAATATATAACTATCCCTCAGTAGAATCATGAATTAACACAGAGTAGTAAAATACTTTTAATAAATAAAACCCTTGTCAGAATGAAATAGTTTTGTAAGCTGTAAGAATTTAGTACAATAATAAATGCTGCATTATTAATGGGGTTAGTTATTTCAGTACATTTAACACCATGTAAAGTGGCAACATTTAGTCATTTGTGAGAAAGATCCTGCTACTCACTTCCTGGAATGCATTCATTTGTGTCTGGTTCCTGATCTGCTTTTTGATCTACTCAGAAGAGCAACATTGAGAATAAATACCATTTTAACAGAAAGATTAAAGAGACATGAAAGTAACGCTCAAATGTCAGTTTCACAACTAAGACTGCAGAATACATCTGACAGGTTTTCAGCCTGCTTTCATCCATTCCCCAATGCAATTCTTCCTTAGCCTCTTTGAGGTCTCCTGTTCAACTAAAAATCCAACATCCAGCATACACGTTCAGTGTCTTTCCTTACTCATTAAGCCATGGCATGGAAAACAAAAGGAGCACTGGGCTAGGAGTGAAGCTGAGGTTCCCATCCTCACCCTCTCACTGACTGACTAGCTACAAAAGCTCAGACAGATCACCTCCTTTCTCTGAGCTTTTCTCATCTGTAAAATGAAGATAAAAATCGCTGCCCCACCTACTTCAGTGAAATGGTTATCAACATAAAAGACAAAACCATTACACAAAAGTAAGGAATGACCTTTGAGGAGCTCTGTTGCTTCATCTTATATGAGAAAGCTCAGCTAACATACATTTTTTATTATTATAGTGAAAGCAACTTAGAAAACAAAATTCTAGCATACAAGTATAAATTACATATTTGAATAAATGCTGAACCATAAACAATCAGACTCATTTCCATCCTTGCCCCCACGATAACCCTATTCATTTTATAACTGAACCAAGTATAATGCCTGATCCATAGACAAGCTGCAAGAACTTCTGGCTCCTTAATATTCAGAGTCAGTCAATTTCACCCTTGGTCTATACTTGGTTATTGACGTAAGCAGAGGCGAGATACCCAGTCTTGTTCTGGGACCCTTTCCTTTGATCTTAAATCTTTACCAGTTAAATCTAGAGAGATCTATATGCCGACTTGAAAATCAAATACAGGATTAACTTAACCCAGGAACCCATGCCACTCTCCCTGCCTTCACAAGGAGTTCTGCAAGTCAGAGTAGCAAAAATCTGCTCATGCTCATAGAAATACGATTTCCTATTTTAGAAACCCTTGCTTCCCAAGGGTCTCTGATGAGATCTTCATACCAGTATCACTAGCAGAAACCTTAAGAATACGAACAGTATTAAATGCACCAAGTCAGAACCATTTTATAACAACTTAGGCACTATTCATCACATAGTGACAAGTGACGTTCTTCTATTTATCCCAATAGCTGTGTCCCGGTGACCGCCCAAACCACCCCAGAACCTAACACACAGACAGACATGCAAATACATAAAGATATTTACCATCTTCAGCACTACGTACTAATTCTTCTGGCAGATTATCTACTTTGGCTTGATCTGTGCAGGAGAAATTAACAAATGGTTAACACGACTGACCCTTGGCGAGCAAGAACAATGAGATTGTCCCTGGAAGCCCCTGGAGTTGGAAGCAATTAGTCAAGATGCCGTGTGAGGGGTGCAACCAAGATGTCTTCCCCAAAATACTTTCTCTTTAGATTAGCTACTCGAGCCAGTGCCATAGCGGGAGCTCCCATTTCAGCCCCGATGCAGCTTACATCAGCACACTGCTGCACACGGACTCCCAAGGGTTAGAGGGTTAGCTCAGAGCAAGCAATCGGCCGGCAGCAGGAGAAAGCACGGGGCTGCAACAGCCTCTCTATTCTTCTGGAAAGGGTAAGATGCTAGCCATGACTAACACCTTCCCAAACCCACGGTCATTAACAAATATTTCTGGGCGTGCATCATCATGTGTGCATGCCTCTGGGAGCCTTGCTTGGGAAGTCAACTGAAGAGATGTAAGTGGGGACCAGCTGCTAAGTGGAATCTTGGCAGGCTAGTGTGAGAGTGGGTATCGGTATTTGGAAGGGAGCGTGCAGGAATACCCGTCAGCTGATAGTGTTTTTTTTTTTTTTTAACCCTACACATTCCTGAGTACTTTAAAGCTGCACCATGGCAATAGCCCCATGTTTCTCAGGCTAGAGGTTTGCCAAATTGGACAATTGTTGCTGAAGTCTTTTTTTTTCCCCTTCGGGTCCATCACTAACATCAGAAAGGACAATTAGGGCTGAACAACAAAGGACTGGACTAGCCTTCTCTGGAAGCAATCAGGCGGATGTGGGGGGTTGGCCACCTGTTGAGGCTTTAGAGGGAATTCCTGCATTGGAGGGGGAGTTTGGAATGGGTGACCTTCAAGGTCCCTTCTAACCCTGAGATTCCAAGATCTTTGGTGGGGTGAGGGCTGCATTCCAAATTGGGAATACTGCCTTCACAGCCCTGAAAATCTCTGAATTTTAAGAACTGTTTAGTGGCATAGCTTGTTCTTTTTTCTTTTCCTTTTTAAAATCGGAAACTTTTCAGTGTCAACTGCAGATGCATAGAAATATCCCAAACATGAAAGTGATCAAGTTTTAATCATATGAGTTTGGCAGTGGTTAACTTGCACTTGATAAATTTCCTCATGACCATCTGTAATCCCAGGGGTACATCTTAGCTTAGAAAGAATAAGAACAAAACCCCTAGAAGTCACAGTCTCTAAATCTGTTTGTCAAACAGATTTATGCTTTATGTTACTAGTCTAGAAATCCTTCACCAATTAAAGCAGTGGGAAAGAGTGTGCCTGGAGTGTTGTATGTCAGGCAGTCTTTGAGCTTAAATTTCCACTATCCAAAAGAAATGGGTGGACATAAGGGATAAAAGAGAAAGCAAAGTCCCTGAAGCCAGGGATGAATTCATCTCCATATCATGCAAAAATTTATCAGACAAGAAGCAGTTATATGTAATACAATCACCTCATAAATGCTCTTGATAACAGCCTATTGATTTTGAGTCCTAGCTCTGCTGCATGGTATGAAGCAAATTACTTTACCTCTCTGAACTCTACTTACCTCATCTGTAAAATGGGGATAACAATTTGTGCCCCCCCCAACATGTGGTTGCCTATGCCAATTACATGAGATCATGCACATAAAACGCTTAGCCACATCTTGCCACACAGTGCTAAATCAATGTCAGCTGTTACCACTAGAACCACAAGGTACCACAGTCTTTTACAACTCAGTGTTTGAAAGTGTTTGAATAAATATTCAAACTGGGATTCTTCAAGAAAACCTAGTGTACTTGTAACCAAACCTCATGTGTTATTTTAAAAGCGAAGTTCCAACCACTTTTGGCTGAGCCTGTTTAGCTCAGTTGGGAAAAGCTGTTCTCATCTGTTAACCCCTCCTTTAGGGGTTCAGGGTACAACAGCATGCAGCGAGGCCACAGAAGAGCACATAAGCATTTTTAAGCTTAGATCGGGGCACGAACAGTGGGGCACACTTTATTCTCACTTGATGAATCTGATGAAATATCTTCCAGACTTTTGGAAGGCATTTTCCTAGCAGCACTCCTTTCCAAAATTTTCAAAACAGGACTGGGTTCTTCTTCTGAACCTGTTACAAGACAAAACCGATGAATACTGCACAATACAAACGAAAAAAGAAAACAATCAAACTCTTAATAAATCAATGGACACTGAAACGGTAGGTTGAAAGGAGGTATTATGCCATAAGCCTCCATACTTTTATCCATTCTATGAGGCAGTCCACAGAAGAAAATAAAATTTCTTCACTAAAGAATATCAGTGCATGTGTGTGCATGCTCAGTTGTATCCAACTCTTTGCTGCCCCACGGACTGTAGCCCATCAGGCTCCTCTGTCCATAGGATTTTCCAGGCAGGAATACTGGAGTGGGTTGCCATTTCCTCCTTCAGAGATTTTCCTGACCCAAGGATCAAACCCGCATCTCCTGTGTCTCCTGGATTGGCAGGTGGATTCTTTACCACTGAGCCACCAGGGAAGTCATTTAAAGAAATGACTTGTAAGCATAAGAAATATTTGTAAGCACAAATAATACAGAGACAAGATTAACATAATGACCGCAGTAACAGCAATGTGCTCTCTAAGTCTTCTACACCTCTATTTTAGGCACGTCATTTGTTCTGTTCTAAAATTTGAACCTTTCCCCTTCACTTCTAGCTTTTGAAGACAGCCACAAAATGGTTTTAGGAGCATTAAAATAATTAGCTGAAAACTATAGAAGGCAGGATTCAGATGTTTTAACATCTGTATATAATTGGGTACACAGATTGGTGAATTCTCCAGATCAACAAATATAGACTCTTTAGGTTTCATGAGCTACTGAGATTTCCATCAAAATGTTGGGTAATGACCTGAGGTGGTCAACTTTTTAACATAGAAAGTATTTTAAAGTGGGGGAGGTTGGTCTCTATTAACTACTAATGCCTTCATTTTATAAAAAAAAATGAAAGGTATTTTAGGAACACAAGGAAAAAAGAAAAAGGGCATAACTGGAGAATAAGAACTGTTCTTTAAATGCATCTAATGTTATAAAATTTTTTCTCTAGACTGTCTTTAATTTTTCCATTTTGACAGTGAAAACTCCAACATGGATAAGCCTTGGTCTGAGTACTGTCACTCATCACTGTTATATTCTTCGTGCCTACAACAGTGGCAGGCAAGAGGCACTTAACATTGCTAAATCCATGAATGACTCCATTAATGAGTCAATCCACTTGGGAACAACTCTGGACAGTACTTTCCTGAAGTGCATCCCAGTTCTGCCCAATGTTAATAAGCATTCTCCAGTAAATGGATTCTAAGATGAATTAAATTTGGGATGCTCTGTGCTCAAATTTTAAAGTTTTCTTACTACGGACCTTCTCAGTGACTTTAATATGCTTTAAAAAAATGAATCATGTGCATATGAATCACATATAATTCACAATAAAATATGAATTATGTGCATAATCTCTCAGCATTCCCTCCTCTCTTTATTAAAGGAACATACTGAGGTACTGGCTGGTTAAGAGCTCAGCCACAAGTCAAACATATTCAGCTGCTCATCAAAATTGGGGTTCTTCCCTAATTTGGGGAAGGTTCTTCCCTACTGTCACTCCACCCAACTCATTTACTTAAAAATAATTATTTAGGTTAGAAGTTAGAAAACTATGCCTCCCAGGTGGCTCAGTGGTAAGGAATCTGCCTGCCAATACCAGAGATGAAAGATACGTTGGTTCGATCCCTAGGTTGGGAAAGATTCCCTGGAGGAGGAAATGGCAACCCACTCGAGTATTCTTGCCTGGAAAATCTCATGGACAGAGGAGCCTGGTAGGCTACAGTCCATGGGGTCGCAAAAGAGTCAGACATGACTGAACACACACACGCGCCGTGAACCATTATATACCTCCTACTTGGCTTTAAAATCTCTGGGCTCTGTCTGGGTAATCATTTATATTGATTATTTATTTTTTAGATAGGTTTGTTGTTGTTCAATCAGTTATGCTGGTATACTTAAACATAGCTATACACATTCAGGAACAGTCTTCAAAGTGAAGTGTAAATTTACAAGCCCTTCACCTCATATAGGCCCATTTACCCTAGTAACTCATGGTGTAGCTTAGTTAAGTCTACTTCAATAAGTTTAAGATGCTGACTTATACTCTTGCAGAGACTGGTATTTTCCTTTTCCCACCAGTTACAAATATTAAAGAGGCTTCAGCTTCATTAACTAGGATTATAGGTGGATTCTCTGGTCAGTTTTCAATAAGAGACCCTATGGCTATTTGCAAAGGAACCCAAATCTCACAAATGAGCCACTCAGTGAAGCTCATTTGTTCTTACTGAGACCGAAGGGAGCTAGGAAATGACACATTCTACTAATTTTCTACTGAGGAAGGTGATCAACACTAGTTGTTGTGCAACTTTGGTTAAAACGTTCCAGCCGGGGAGCATCCTTTATTATTTCATCACTCTAACCAGGTGACTTCTAATCCCTATTTGTTCCTGGCTTTCTCTCCTAAAATAGTCAGGTTGCTCCAAAGAGCAAACTGAGACAAGCCCTTTCTTTGGGAGCCTGGCTGAAACCAGTATCTCAAGTCCACTTAGATGACTATGGTAATTGATGAAGATCTTCTCCACTCAGCTAAGGCTGGAGCCAAAGAAATGCACAGGCCAGGCCCTTAGGTGGGGTCAGGTGAAGTCATCACACTGAGTCAGCGCCTAGGAGGCAGGATTCTGCAGGTGATCGGAAACGGGAGGGAGAGAGCAGCAAAAAAAGAGAAAACGAAAAAACAAACCCCACAACAGTTCTGAGCGCAAGTTCCAGCCCTGCACCTTGCTCCTGGTACTCAGCCACCACTGTGGAAACATGTTGCTCCTAAGAGGGCAATCTTTGCCCACTTGCGGCACTTTCTTGCCACAAATCTTACTGGAGCCTGCTGCGTGGACTGCCGATTAGGAAATCCTAATTCTTTCCAAGAGGAAACCTCGCTTGGATGTCTCAGAGGTACTCTCTAAACCCCAAAAGTTCTTTAAAACACATCTTTGGAATCTGAAAATTCTATCATTGATCAGTGAGTATAAAATCAGATTCTGAAACACTGCCTGATGGGTAACACTATGTCTATGTAACTCATTTGATTAAAGAATATAACAGGAAATGTAGATTTTTAATAAGAAAATCTAGGGAGAACTGAAGTACAAAGACGAATTTAGCACCATTTGGGATTATCAAATTAATCCCACTTTGAAAAACTATATCATCCTTTATGTCAGCATTACATAAATCAACTCATCAACCAATCAGCGAAAAACTTCAAAATGCTCACTGGAGGTGTTTCTCCAGCTTTTTGCATTAGAACCAATGTTTCTGTCTGAAAAATCAGAGTCAGAGAAACCTTTTTCTTCCTTTTTCTCTAGTTTCTTAAACGGTGATGCCAGAATCAATTCAACTTGACTTGTTTTTGCAGAGTTTTCTTTGTCAGGAGAGGAATGGGTTGCCTATTTCTGGGCACGTTAATTGCTTCAGGAGCCTCTCTGAAACCAGGCTCCTGAAAAGCCCTTTCTCAAACCACTGCAACCTCACTTTCACTATCCCTCTCCTCTGGGGGGTTTATAGTTTCTGTGGTCCCCACTTCATGGCCCACGGAAAGTTGTGAGGCTCCAGGGATCTCAACCCCACTTTCAGAACCACAGAGATCTGATAAGCCAGTCACAGCTTTGTCTCTTCCCAACACTCTATCACATTGGTTGACTTGAGATTTGAAAACATTACTCTTACGTTTGATTTCCAAGGCCTCTGAGGCTGACCAGTAAAAAGGGGGCACTCTTCCCCAAAACCTGGCCTGCTTTGACTCTAATGGCTCCTTCTCAGGACTTTCTTGCTTCACTGACACTTGGGGCTGATAAGAAGGACCGTTAGATGTTTAAGGAGTCTCTCCAAACCAATATCAAAAGCACTCTCAGTAGCTGATGGAGCCTCAGACTTTTCTACTGTCTCTTTTATTTCCTTAGGATGGAATTCAGAAGCAGCTTGCCTGGGCACCTCAGTAATACCTGTTAACTCTGACGAATAAAGACCCCTTGTATCACGGTCATATTTTGTGCAAGGGCTTTCAGTTGTTTCCTTCAGTAGTTTTTCTAAGGCAACACTGAATTCAAGGAGCTCTGAGTTAGGCTGAATAATCGTTTCCCTCACAATTTCTGTCACTTCCTGAGGTAACTCTTTGCCATACTGAGCAACAGTAGAAACAAATGAGCTAAGGGTTTGGTCTGATGGAGATGCCTGGGCAGCTAAATAAGATCCCATTTTATGAGTTTCATCAGAAACTACATTGAAGGAATACAAATCCTTTCTGTCTGAAGCTATGCTGTCCATTGTTGTCTGTGGTGGGATAACTCCCAGAGAATTTGGGGCACTACTTTCTACCTGTACGCCTTTAGGAAATTCTATTTTTACTTCTCCAGAAACTACTTCCAGCACAGCTGGATAACTCAACCAAGCTTCTGTAAATAACTTTTGTAATATAGCTTTTACATCATTCAATGCAGGTCTGGGTGGAAGAATAACTTTTTCTATAGTCTCTGAAACTTCCCTTTGAGAAAGCAGTGTCTTATCCTGAGGAGAAGGATGGGCATCCCTGGGAGAAGGCATATCTTGGGGAGAGTGGACCACATCCCCGGAAGAACCCTTTCTGTGGCAACAGGAAGGTTGATCCAGGGGATGAGAGCCTTCTGCAGCTGTCTGCAACAAGTTCTCTGGGTTCAGCTGGCACTCACCACTTTGAGCTTCCTGGGAGAGACTGCTATTTCCCCAAGTTTCTGTCCCCTCTGGAAAAGAAGCCATTTTCTCTCTCTCATCGGCTGACGTGTTCTGACTCTGCTCTATCCTGTTTTCATCAACGCTACTTTCTTCAGACTCTGAGCTGATCCCAGTGGTGGTGGGTTCACATTTGGTTTGCAAGGGAGAGGGTGGGCTTCCAGTTGCTTCCTTCAGGAGTTTGTCCAGACTAGCAGTCAAAGTGTTCAAATAGGCCTTTGGAGGAGCTACTGTTTTGTCTATATGCTCATTACTGATCTCTTTAGGCCTTTTGGCTTCTTCCTCAGGAGCAGCAAAATCTGTCTCCTGAGGCCATGTCCTATTTTCAGAAACATCTGGTTCAAACACTTGTTTTTCCTGAACGTTTCCACCAGAAGGCTGGAGGACTGGTGACGAGGCTTCGAAAAGCAGCTTCTGTAAGCTGTCATTAAGCGTGTCTTTGTAGTCTTTAGATGAAACACTTGTTTTCACAATGGATTCTTGAATCTCTTCGAGCTCTTGGTCAGAGTCATCGTTTTCTCCCTTGAACATTGGGGTAACAAAGCATTCAGTATTTTTCCCCATGTTTTCCTTTGATGACTCATATCTTGGCAACTGATGAGTGGACTTTCTGGGTGGTCTCCATGGAAATGTGGTGTCATCTGGCAACACCTGGAGTGTGCCCTTTGAATTTAATTTCTCTATTTCCTCTCTTGCCGGAATTTCTTTCTGGTCTAGAAGCATCTCTCTCTCATGGGTACTGTTTCCTGATGATGTCACATCACTGAATTCTTTGTGTTTCTGACTATTAAAAAGCACAGAATTTTTTTGGCTTATTGTGGTAGTATTCTTCTCAATATTATCTTGACAGTTTGGATTGGCACCTAAGTCCCAAAACCTTCTCAAATTCTCAAATTGAGAGTGATTATAGACTTGTTCTGTATTGGGTTCATTGATTCTTTCTTGTAAGGACATAACTTTAAAGTTGGGATTCCGTTCACCAATTAGAGATCTGTCTTTCTCCAAAGAGGTATGCATTTCAATCCCGACATTTGAAGGATGATGCAATGGTGGGAAAGTAATGTCCTTTTCAGAATGCAAACTGTCTGTCACTGGTAATCTTTTTACAGGCTCAGTTGTCTTATTCTGAAAGAGAGACACTGTGCCTGACTGGTCAGCTGAAGGATCATTTTTGGATGGACCTGATATTTGGGGCCTGGTCTCTTTAGGTTTCTTTGAGGAGTAAAAACCGGAGACATGGGCTGCTTGGCCATCGTTATCTAGGATTACTTGTTTGGTAGTGACTTGAGTATTACATTTACCACGGCTCATAGGCAAACTGTCCATGGACATCACAGGCTGACGTGCTTTAGCAGAAGGTCGTTCCTGACTGAATGGAGGTGGGGGTTCTTTATGAATGGCAGCTTTGGTACTTTCCCAAAAGGATATTCTGTCGCTCACTCTCTTGTATTTCTCTCTTTGTACTCGGTTCTGGGGAACCTCACCAGCTTCTGGTACCTGGACCTCAAGCTTCTTCCAAGGAGATACGCCGCTGGCAGCCCCAGGTGGTGACTCAATATTCTCTGGTTCTAAAGAAGATTTTAGGATGGAAGTATCTCTTCCTTTGCTCTCGCTCTCTGCCTTTGCGTGGGCTTTCAAACTTGGCTCTTGGATAATTGTGGAAGAGTCAAAATTTACTTCTGACTTTCTTATATTTTTTTCATAAACACGAAGCTGGGGTTCTTCTTCACCTAAGCTGCCAGCATCCTTAATATTGCATAGAACTTGGTCTTCTGCATGAGGTCCTTTGTGAACACTGTAGGAACACTTATTGGCTGGAATAAGTACCCCAACTGCTTTCCCTATGTTTTTTGAACCTTGGCTATAGTCTTTAGTTTTACTCTCTTGATTTGGACTGTAGATTTCAAATGGTTGCAACATGCCCAGACTTTCCTTGCCTTGTGGGAACAAATTAATAGATCTGGGTTTGATGTGCACATTGTTATCTTGGCAATTTCCAGAAGGCAGCGTATGTTCCTCTACCTGGAATGTTGAATCAGGTCCCACAGGTGTCAATTCAACTTTGGTGGGTAGTAGAGCAATCAAACCATTTCCTTCTTGACTGGCATCCTCTGTCACCAAGGCAACAGCGATCTGTGGCTTGGAGTCTGGTTTTTCTTTGGGCTCTATGTCTTGGGGATATTGCAGAGATGCCACACTGTCATCTGAATAAGAGCTTCGGTTAAACCAGTCTAAGACTTTAGATATGGAATCATCAGTTGTCTTCCTTATCTCAGTGGCATATGGACCAGAATGTGAGGACGTCTTAGCTCTTAGGGCCTGGAGTAGAGGGGGCTTACCTTGCTGATGGTCTCTAGAACTGCAGTCTGGCACCTGAGATAACTCGGGCTCAGTGCAAGACAGTTCATCTGCAACATAGAAATGCTCTTCTAAATAAGAAAAGAGAACGCTTCAAGAATTGTCATGCAATCACATTACCTTCTAAACAGGCACTCTGTATTTACATTTGCTCCACCATCAGTTGTTTACATCAGCATTTATCAGGAGTTATAATATAAACCATCCTAATTAAGGTATTCTACCAAAGATGCCCTATAATAGTAAAATACAGGCCCCTGGAATTATAAGGGGAATTTCTTACAAGCGTCTGTTTTATTCTAAAAATTCAAGTAGATTTTATATTCTGATCCGTGCTACATTTTACATACAAATTTTTCCCAAAGCTTTGCATAAAACAGACACTCCAGGAAGATACCTCTTGTTGATTATCTACTGGCCCACTCATAAACCCTAGAGAGGGCTTATACTCAAGTTTGAGAAACACAGGACTTCCCTGGCATTCTACTGGTTAAGACTCCAAGTTTCTAATGCAAGGTATGTGGGGTTGATCCCTGGTCAGAGAAGTAAGATCCCACATGCTATGCAATGTGGCCCAAACCAAAACCGAATAGAACAAAAATAATGTTGAGTAACAAAGACTTACGCGAGCTCAGGAGTTAGGAAAACAACGTTCAAGGAAGATTAAACAAGGAGTTCCTTCCAAACCATCAGAATGGCACAATGAAGATATTTGCATCCTGGGGCCTTAATCCTGATACACTGAGCCAGAATCTCTGAAGATCGGGCCCAGGAATCTTTCCTACTGGCTATCTCAGTGGTCGTTTTGTATACTGCAGTTTCAGACCATGGTCTCAAGGGCTCTTCCGCGATCCCCTACTTCCCTTCTATAATTTGCAACTTTGGAGGAAGTTTCTGTGAGACAAAGTAAAATGAGGCCTGACAGAGAATGTGAATTCTACCTGCTGCCTGACGTTTGCTACCCAATGGATAGGAGGCTAGAGAAGGGCACTGAAGTTTCTTAAGCTATCGAGAAAGCAGGCTGAGACCTTTCTGAGCCTTAGGCACAGGCACGTGAGGGAACTCAGGCATTCTTTCCCTTTAGTTAACATGTGGGTGTTTCAGCATTTCTCGTTCTTCCTTATAAATGCTAAGCTACATATATGTTCTTGAAAATTATATGAGCTGAATTTTTATGAAGTTGGCTACATTTCAAGTGCACCAGAGGAGATGTCAATTAATAAAATTTTCTCTTTAATTATAAACTCTGGCTAAATATAAAACAACAAAGGCTTATACAATAACTGGCACACAGTGGATACTAGTTTCCTTTCATAACTACACATGACACTATTAAAAATATGTCAGTGATGGTGAATTCCTTTGAGAGATCTTTAAGAGTTCTCTGTTAGGCTGTTTAATGGAAGACTAATGAGGAAAAAAATTCTTGTAATACACTGTTAGTGAAAAAAGAAGTCTGGACAGTGTAAACATAATTCCAATGATATCCATGCCTGAAAATTATCGAAAGTCCCTACGAGGAAACATTAGCAATAGTTGATATCACAGGTGATCATTGTTTTATTTTGTGCATATTTCTTCTCAAATGTTTTCACACTTTTCAAATAAAAGTGTATTATTTTAAAAACAAGAACAGTTATTTAAAAAACTTGATGCCAGGTAATGTTTTTGTTTCCTTTGAGGAATTCTTTTGTTTTCTTCTGGTATAATAATGAGTGTGTATTTGAAAAGCAGAGCTAGAGACACAGACGTACAGACCAAATGTATGGTCGCCAATGGGAAAGGAGGAGTGGGATGAAGTGGGAGCTTGGGACTGATGTATACGCACTACTACGTGTAAAGCAGGTAACTAATGAGAACGGACTGTATAGCATAGGGAGCTCTACTCAATGCCCTGTGGTGACCTAAATAGGAAGGAGATCCCCAAAGGAGGGGATATAGGTATACATATAGCTGATTCACTACACTGTACAGTAGAAACTTAAAAAAATATTGTAAAGTAACTATACTCTAATAATTTTTTTTAATGAGTGTGATAGTGATTGTCCTAAAGCTCAGAGCTAAACTCTCATAATTTGCACAATTAGAGTTTACCATTTTTCAGTTCTGATTTTCTTTTTATGCTCCATTATTTACTTGTATATATTTTTGTGGTAAGCAGGGAGAAAACAGGGCATTAGTGAATAAGCAGAACTTTGTTTATAAGCTTCAAGACCAGAAGGCCTGTCTGTCAATCAATATGGGTTTACTGATGATGCCTTCTTCCCAGATTTCATGGTGAGTTAGATTTTAAAATCAGAAAGCATAAATAAATAGCTAACAGAAAATTGTCAAGGTAGTCTATGAGAAAGCAGGTGCACTTTGAAAAACAGGAAAGGTTTACCATTTTTTTCTATGGATTATACCAAAACAAAATATTACCAAAGAATTTTTTCATCTTTTAGATAAACATTTAAGCATCATCTAATTATTGGTTAGTGTTTACTCAAACTTTAGAAGTTTCCTTAAAATGAGTTCCTTTATATCTTTGAAGAAGTACCTGCTAATTTTAAAACTAAAAAATATATATATTCTGCCTTTTTCAAATTATTTAAAATATCCAGGGAGGGGATAATGGAGACACTTTGTCTTTAAGAAGTGGGTTGATCTGAGTAAGTGAGAAAGAGTAAGACTGAGCAAAAGTGACTTAGGGTCAACGCAACAATGACCAATAGGGGATGAGAAGAAAAATGATTTAGAAACTTGACTGCTGCTACAATATATTTTTCTGACTACAGAAATTATCATGGGGTTGGAGTAAGACTTAATGAAGATGAGAGAGAGTACATACAATTGTTTTTCCCACTGCTTCTGTTTTAAAACACAAGAACTATGACGTAATCATATGGGTATCAGAAAGCAGTTTGAGGCATCCTCTGAGAGCTCTAAGATCTTCAAGAGAGGGCTAAATCAGTGAGCCAGCAAGAAAAATCAGTATTCCCACTGCCTCTCAACTCACAGCAACTGAGGGAGAAAGTTTCCTTCACAATATTTAAAGTCTAGGAACAAATGGATGAAGGCCCTGGGCAAGACATGGTATCAATATGAAGCTTTTTCCTAGTAAGAATTTAAAGTCTAGTTTCCCATCCTTTGAGGCTAAGAAAGTGAAGGTTCTCCTGAAATTAAAGAGAAGCCAAAGTTTTGTTAAATGGGAATCAATAAATTTGCATTAGGTGAATAATAATATATTTACTCTATATAAAGGTATTAGCATATGTTTAATTTTCACTCTGTATACAAACCTTGATATAACTAAAAAAATACTATAATTTGTTTGACTAAATGACTGACACACTTATAACTGTTTAGGATGAAGTGTAATATGTGCCAGAAAGTGTGCTATTCTGGATCTTTTGGTTATTGGTGATTGAGGACAACCTGCAAACCTTTTCAGAGGCATAAACATTTCCCTAGTGGCTTCTGCCTAAATTTTAGCTGGAATACCTAGAAGGCAAAATGGGCTTCTACTAGGCTGCCTGGCTATCTGGGCCATCCCAAGCCCAATGGGTCAGTTTTTATAGCCTGGTAGTGATGAATCTCTTACCAGCAGGGTTTTTGGACAATTCTGATGAGCTAGTTTTGTGTTCATTGATGGTGTGTGAATTCTCAGTGGACTGTGCTCTTGTAGTTAAAAATTCTTTGGAAGAAGGGTGCTCATTAATTGGAAAGGAACCAGAAGTCGTTGGCTGACTTGTTTCATTTTTTGATGGACTTGGGCTTGAGGCTGATGACTGAAAAGGCAAACCGTTTGTGTACTGGGAAGGCTGAGGGTCATTCCAAACCTCATCTGTGAGCCCTGCATCTTCTGTTCCATTCTTCAACCTATCAGACTCTAAAACACTAAATTCTCCCACTTCCCGGCCGTGGACCAGCCCTGAACTCTGTGGCAGTTCATCCTTCACGGCAGAGAATCTCACATGCTTTAATGGCTCCAGTGAGTTTGAGGGAGAGTCGTCTTCTAAAGAATGCTCCTTCTCAGAAATTCTCTCATGGATAGTTAGGCCCAGGGACACAATTTTGCTTTTGGGTTCAAAGTTCTGATGAAAACGCACAGTTTCTGAGTCTGTGCTACTGGAACTGGAATTGCGTTTCAGGATCCCTCTGGGAGCCCCTCTTGTGGTCAGGGAGTCTGTCCTCTGTCTAGGAAAAGGCTGGTTGTCATCTTGCTTTAAGTCCTGGGACTTGTAGATCATTTTCCTGGGTTTGGGGACTGGAGCCTTGATTGGGAACCCACTCTCAGGACCTGGAAGAGTCTGCTTTGGTTTCTCTAACTTTTGGCTTGAAATATCCAGGATAGATGACTCTTCTTTGGACTCTGACAACTCCCCTGAAAAGTAAAACATATCAGATGATATACCAAATGGAGAGTAACGCATTAATTTAAAACACCTATCCTAAACTTAATCTACATTTAGCAAAAAATGCTAAAATATTAAAAGACAATAAAGCATGAAGGTTAAGTACAGACCTAATTAAAAACCCTAAAAAAACTCATGCATGAACTTCACTGAATTTAAGATGGCTATGCTTTATATTCACACCTTGTGGTATTTTATACTCAACAGAAAAAAAAATTTTTTTTAAGAAATTTCAAAAACTCCTTGAGGAGAATAAAGAAAAAATACAAAAGTCACTTAAAAAAATTCATGTATGGAAACCAGAAAAATGAGCTCAGTTTTCTAAAAAGAAAATTTCAACACCTAAAATAAAAATTAATTTTGACAAAAAGGTAAAAAAAAAAAAAAAAAACAGATACCATGTTCCAGTGACTTCTTTTCTATAAAATATTTTATGTTATACAAAGTGTATCCAATGGAGAGGATAAAATACAAACAGTGTAATTAAAATTCCAGTCTATGGGGGTCACAGAGTTGGACACAATTTAGCAACCGAACAATAACCAAATTAATTTTCTACCCCTTGTCCAGTCTTTAATGCCTGTGGAATCTTCTTACAGTTGATTTCGAAGAGATTAAATTGTCTAATGTTTCTTCTTAATAGAATGTAAGAATGGTAAAATTCTGTAAGAGGCAGACTTCAATCAGTTCAGCAACAAATCTAATCAAATGCTCCTAGGAGACTGAGCTGATAATTACAGATTAGAGGATTGTAACATTATCAAGTCTTGAGGCAAACTCTTTTAATTTTAAACAGAGAACTGTGTCTGCACAGTAGATATTCAATAAATAGTGTTCAGTGAGTGACTGAATGCCTCTGGTCAAAAAATTTCCCAGATCAATGAGGGGGAACCCAAGGCATGGAGGTCACACAGTGTCACCTCTGAGCCTGGAATGCATGAACTTCCGGTTTCTAAAATTTCTGCTTCCTTTTCTCGGACAGGAAAATGGTGGGTATAGCAGAAGAATAAGAAAACCATCACAATTTTTCACTTTCTCTTGAAAGCTATTTTAGTTAAAGGAACTCTGAGAATTTCCCTTAGTCCACAGATAACAAAGATAAAAATATCTAGCTCAATAAAAATAATATTTACCCTCTTTTGAAGTCTGAAATAAACCAGTCTTTCCATTTTTTGACTGCTCATTTTTGGTTTGTTGAGATAAGTGATCTTCTGGCAACATGGAGCTATTAAACGGATTCTTCCTTGGCTGGGGAAAAATATTGTTTATTAAATTCATTTTATATGTCATAACAGCAAGTCAGTGTCAGCAAATGCTTATTATATGCAATAGTTAATAGTTTTGTCCAGTAAACTCTATCTGGCATGTTTGAAAAATGACGGTCCTAAAAAAAAAAAAAAGAAAGAAAAATGATGGTCCTAGTTAATCCAGTCAGCAAAGAATCACTATATATATGCCATGCCAAAAAAAAAAAAAAAAATCAGACCAAAACTGAGTAAAATGTACTCAATTCCAAAGTCTTACAAAGTTAAACCAGAACCAGGCATTCGAATCTAATCTCACAAAGGTGAGATTTTTACAAAAGTGAAAAAACTTGGGCCTGAACACATCAAAGAGGTGGTCACAGGTCAGGGTAAACCTGAGGCTCTAATTACGGCAGATTCACACCAGCGCTCTTCTACTGTACAAGACTCTCTGTAATAGGTTAAAGTCATACTAAATATAATTGTAACCGACCTTTTCTATAAGGATTTAAGAATCAAGGTATCTTGAAGTGCTTCATAGTCACTAATACGATCATTGATTCTAATGTCAGAAAGCATGTCAATAAAAAGAGTTCTGCTTTTCAACTTGTATACTTGATTTACAATGTTGTGTTAGTTTCAGTTGTACAGCAAAGTGATTCAGTTATATATACATTTTTCATATTCTTTTCTCTTATAGGTTATCATAAAATATTGCATATAGTTCCTTGTGCTATACAGTAGGTCCTTGTTGGTTATCTGTTTTATATATAGTAGTGTGTATATGTTAATCCTGAACTCCTAAGTTATCCCCGCTCCTAGTATTTTTCTTTATTAATATAAGACTGAAAATCAGTGTTCGCTATCTGTAGTTTCATAAATTGAAAATCCTCTCCCACAAGAAGACTTGTAACAGGGAATTCAGGAAGCCATGAATAGGAATAAGGACTGTCATGGAACTAACAAGCCACACGCCATATGCTTAAAAGAAGCAGCCCCCAATAGTGTCAGACTTTTTATTCTTTAGGGTAAAAAATCTAGGTCCACCAAAAGAGTGATTTCCTATATTAAATAGTAAAACTTATCTATATTTGATGGGGAAAAAGTACTACAAATTCCTCTTTTTCATGGTGCTTTGATAAAATGAGAGAACAGCATTCTGGCCCCAAATGAGCTTTTCAAAGTCCAAGTTCAATCTACCTTGGCTGGAGATATAGCTGACTTCCTTGTGTTTTCCTGGGATGCATCAATCATGGTGGATGCTGGATTTACCACGCTGGAACTGCAAAAGAAACACTAATTCAGAGAATAAAACCTTACCCTTTGAGGAAGCATAAATCATGCCTCTGAAGCCAGAAGCTATTAAGACAGGATAGGAGAGGAAGTTTGTAAAATCAAACTGCCAGGAAGGAAGAGGGAGTTGGAGCTGAGAGATTAAGCAGCGAAGCAAAGGCAATGGGAAAACAGGAATGAAAGACAGGCCTGAGACAAGGCAAAACCATCCATCAGAAGCCTTGAAGATTTTATCACCGTGCCAGGCACACAGGAGGTTCATGGCTGAAATTTGTACAAATAAACTCATCTGAAAGTTGGGACCTCACATCAGATGCAGACTAGAAAGTGAGCAAATTGTTCTCAAGAAGGGAATACCCTTGCTGAAATAAGGCCCCAAAGTGTTCCAGAGATTCTCTGGTCCAAGACTGGAATGGCACTGCTTACTCTAACTCAGGTAGAAAATGGCTAAAGCGGGACTTCTCTGGTGGTCCAGTGGTTAAGAATCCGCCTTGCAATGCAGGGGAAACAGGTTTGACCCCTGGTGAAGGAACTAAGATCCTGGATGCCACAGAGCTACTGAGCCCAGAGGCCACAACTACAGAGTCCATGCACCGTCACGAAAGATCCCCCCCAATGCAACAAAGATCCTGGGTGCCGCAACTAAGATCTGACACAACCAAATAAATCAGTATTTTAAAAAAAGAAAATAGCTGAAGAAAAGACTCAGGTGAGACAAGTGGTTGGGCAATGACACAGAAGAAACAGCAGATGGAGATGCTGGGAGGATGGTGGATGGGGGCAACTTACGGGGAAGCTTCCCCGACTCTCCAGGCTGGCCAGGTGAGTTCTTGTTCAAATACAAGAGGAGTGAGGATGGAGCGCAGTCAGAGGATGGTGGGAGGTTAGAAGCCTGTAGCTGGCCCAGAGGGGAGAGGAGGACTCTGCAAACCCTGGCTCCCTACCCCAGGGACCGGGCAGCCCTGGGGTGAGAGTACTACGGGGAGTGTGAATGGAGGAAAGTTGAGCTGAGCTGGCTCCCTCCTGAACCACCACTCCCCTGGTGACTGAGAAGGACAAAGAAGGTCACAGTGGCCTTGGAAAGGGAGGAAAACCACCTGCTCAGACTTCCTGCTCCAGGCGCCCCGGCTCAAGGCATAAGAGGGGAGGTCACTATTGCTTGAAAGCACCGTGCCTCGTTAAACCCCACCCTGGTTAAACTTCTAGTGACATCACAGAGTCAAGGACTTGGAAAAATGCCTCAGAAGGTGCTGGCTTTTCACCAGGAAGCTAAGGAACTGGAGGTGGGGAAGGGGAGCACCTTGCCCCACAGCCAGAGAGCCTCGCCCAAGATTGCCGTCTCTAAACTTGTGGGCCGGATGTTCTTGCCGCTTAATTTCCTTTCCTTCCCTCTGCACTTGGACTGATGTTTCTATGGAGAGGTAGTCCCAGGAACAGGCTGAACACTTGAGGAAGCATGCTTCCTTTCGTTGCCTCCCCCACTGTTGCAGACAGGAATTACAGCAGATGAGGCAGACGTATGCGGAACACAGCCTTAACACAGGGATGTGAGAACCTGAGGCGGGGGCAGGGTGGGGAGGGAAAGAGCAGGGACCAAGGGTGGGAACTTACAATGGAGCCAGAATTAAGGCTAATATCAAAACACACGGCAGGCGGCCTCTGTTCTTGCAAGAGGTGAGCACAAACACGAATCAAGCTATCTATCAGCCAACAGGAAAAAAGGACCCTGGTCGCTGACAGAACTCACAGTAAAAGCAGCCCACAGCTCAGGACTAGAAAGCTATGTCTCTTGAGTGTCACTTTAAGAAGCCAGTGAGCGATATGAGGAAGCTTATAGCAGATGCCATGTTCATCTTCTCAGAGTGCTTTGTATCATCTCCCTTAGCTCAGACAATAAAGAATCTGCCTGCAAAGCAGGAGACCCCAGCTTTGATCCCTGGGTTGGGAACATCCCCTGGAGAAGGGAATGGCAACCCACTCCAGTATTCTTGCCTGGAGAGTCGCATGGGCAGAGGAGCCTGGAGGGCTACAGTCCGTGGGGTCACAGAGAGTCAGACACGACTGAGTAATGAACACTTTCAACTAGTAAATAAATCAGTCGCATAACTGCAGGACCTGAGCAAACTGCCACCCTCCTCTCCTATCATCTTCCTCCCTTCCCTCTCCCTCTCCCCAAGAACGAAGGACAAGCAGCGTCCCTATAGCCTCCTCCCTCTTCTCCCTGGAAACCCCACTTCTGCACCCCCAGCCACCACCCCAACCGCCCACGCTGTACATCACGTGGTCCCCACCTGCCCAGGGACCAAACCAACCTCTCTCTTACCAAACCCTATGCAACTATGGATTTCATGCGACCATATGAGGAGCGATGCAACCTCACCCCATGCATATGTATCTTCTCTCTCACAGTAACCAGGGAGACCCCTCAAGAGCATCTTGGCCATCTTTCTGTTCCTTGCAATACTGTGTACAGTGTCTGGGACATAACTGGTGAGTAAGTGGCTGTGCAACTCAAGGCCAAATAAGCCAGTGCCAGGAAGGCAGCAGCACACACAGGTGACCACAGCTTTTTTTTTTTTCTTTTCAATCTGTGCTTTGCCAAACTACAACGAGGCACATTATTTAGGTTTTAGACAAGATGTCTTTGTTCCTGCTATTCAGAAAGCAAAAGAGAGAAAGAAACGAGGCAGACACGGAACTACCAGGAATATACAGGATTCACTGGGTTCTCTAGTGGGTGGGATAAGCAGAAAATGGGATGACGGTGGGGTACTTAGTTAACTACAGTTCACAAGTCTGCCTAAGTAGAAAAAGTAAAAACCAGAGTTTCATGCCTCAAAATGCTTCTGAAAAATGCAGCTACTTCCTCAATTAAGCTCCGGCTTTGTGTCCCTCAAGGAATACAACGATGTTTTGTTTGCCTGTCTTTTACTGGGCAATTATCAACACAGCAGCCATCCTATTCTCAGCTGACTTTTGCAACATGCCTGGGCGGTATGTACCCTTCTCCCCATTTTACTATCGAGAAAACTGAGGCTTGGAGAGGTTAAGGTAGCCAAAGAGCTGGGAATGTGAACCAGGTGTCTGACCCTGACTCCAGAGACAGGCACTGGAATGGCTGGGCTGCACTCCACTGATTCCTCAAATCAGTAAATCCATTTATGATGAGGACTGGAATGAAGTTTATGGCAAGAGGACTGGAATGAAGACGGGGTGATTCTAACTTCCCAGTGACTCTCACATCTGTTGCTTCCTTTCCACCGCTCCTGACTCCTCCCTGTCATCTGTATGAGCCTCACATTCGACCTCCAGACACCAAAGTTCCACTCTCCTCATCCTTTCGGCATTCCACCCCTAAGCTAGAACGGTCTGAAACAAGACTTTGGGCACATCCCTCTCCTGCTCGTTACCTTTCCGGGATCCTCAGGAAGGAATTGGAGACACTCCACCATCTGCTCCCTGTACCCTCCCACTCCTCCTGCCCACTGACCTTTGTGCCAAACCTGGCTCCCTGTCCCTCTCTGCGGTCCCCCCCAACCTACCCCCACCCGCTCCCTCAAATGTTGGCTCTGCTCTCTTGACCCACATGCTCACTCTCACCACCAAGCCCCGTTCAAATCTCACCTCCCTTGTGGCGCCGCTTGCCTATTAGCCCGATGGCAGTGGGTCTCACTGTCTCAAATCTTACCGCACATTTTATTGGTGCTTGGAACTAGGATTTGCTCTCTGCCTGGTGCTAGTTGAAATCAGGTGATTAAATATTCATAAAGGGAAGCATTATTTTTCCTAAGAGAACACAGTCTCTCTATAGCCACGTACTGCGTCTTTTGTTTCTTACAAGCCCTCTCAGAGGGCTTTCCACCGCTCCTAAGATTTCTATTCTTAGGGTGTGTCCTGTATAATAAGATACTGAATACCTTCTACGTGATGAGTTCTTAACACCATACAGCAAGCCAAGGCTCATACCTTGTGCTCTGTAATTTCTGACCTCAGGCACCCTTCAAAAACTACCTGTGATACTAGATGTGCACGCACGCGTGCTCAGTTGTGTCTGACTCTTTGCAACCCCATGGACTGTAGCTGCCAGGTTCCTCTGTCCATGGAATTTTCCAGGCAAGAATACTAGAGTGGGTCGCCATTTCCTCTTCCAAGGGATCTTCCTGACCCAGGGACCAAACTCATGTTTCTTTTATCTCCTGCATTGGCAGGCAGATTCTTTTAACACTGTGCCACCTAGGATGCCTCAATACTAAATAGAGCACTTAGCCAAAACTGGTTTACTTCTGTAAGAAGATTATTAAAATATTAGACTATGATATTGTTGTTAGACTTTGGCTCCTGAAAGTGTCTGCATTCTAATACAAGTCTTTGAAGACTTAAAAGAAGAAGGATGTTAGGTACTCTGGTTGGGACACGTGGGGAAGGCGGCCTTCACAGCAGTCTTAGAACTATACCACCTGGGCAGTGGGACAGCCCATCTGCTTCTACATCCAGCTGTAAAGTACTTCTAAGCACATGCAACAACTTTTAAAGCTTTTGAACTTTAAGCAGGCTTTCCCTCTAAAGCAGTTAAAAATGAATTCCCTGTCAGCCCAGTGGTTAGGACTCTGTGCTCCATGGCAAGGGGCATGGGTTTGATCCCTGGTTGGGGAACTAAGATCCCACAGGCTACATGGTGCGACCAAAAAACAAAAAAAATAAGTAAAGCAGTTAAAAATAACAATGGACATACTCTCTTCTGAGGTACATTTCAGAATAAATATTAACTGTGTCTGAACTCAGAAGCAAATTTTTCAAGTGATTTTTCTCCCTGTGTTTCTTGCCATTGCTGCTTTCTCTCTTCGAATTGTGAATTCCTTAGATGTTAACGCTGTGCCTGGCACCCAGCATTGTGCTAACACGTGTTACACGCAATGTGTAAAAAAAAATGTGAAAAAAAAACACATGAAGAAATGGCTCAGGGCTTGAGTGAAGCAGATTCATAAATATACTATGCCAGCCTTTCGAGTCAGTATTTTTTTTTAAGTAAAATATTACTTCTTTGGTTCTACCCCAGTTCATGCTACAGATTTTTAACACACACATTCCCATCCATCCATAAGGCACACTGATGTCAGAGTGAAACTATCCCTCACAACTAATTTGGGTATATCTAAGATTCTGTAGGATTAGCAAGATTCATTTAAGAACTCAATATGAGTGATTCTGTAGGGCAGGCCTCCAAGAAATGAAACATTCACATCACTGGATTTGCAATTAGTCAAAGAACAAAAGATCAAATGCATTGTCCCATAGCTTGGCTCATCTCTACCCTGCCTTTGGGAGCAAGTGAAGTGCCTCACACTGATCTTATTATAGAGGGTTAAGGCAAGTAGCTAATCCCTCTGCAAGAGGGAGATAGATATATATAAACAAAAGCTTTCCAGGAAAAAGAGCATTAGTGGAAAAAACAATACTATTTCAGAGCTAAAGACATGGTGTTAATTGGTAGGTTCCCATTCAACACAGAGAGAGGGGTAAGAGAGAGGGGTGTCAGAAGTGAGAATCACGGAAGCACAGGCGATAAAGCTCAAAGCATTTTTTGGTTCACTCTGATAACTTATAATGAAATAGCACTTTAATTCTACCAAAAACAAAGAAAGGTGGGAGTGCACAGCTTTTGCATGCAAGAAAACTCATCACTTTTGCAGCATTTCATAGGAAAATTCCCAGAGGAAAATCTGCCAATGTCATGGAAAGAAACACCATAGTACAGGCTTTATCCTGTTCTCCCTGAACTCATTATGGGGACATTCTCCATGGATATTTTTGATTAATGGGCATCACAACCCTGCAGCAGCCAAGCTCCCTCCTACCTCCATGCCTTCTTGTTCTCCATCCTGAATGCTCCTTACTTGTGGTTGTCCAAATTTGAGAATAGCCCTCAAAGTCTCCTCCAGCTTTTATAATCACCAGAGCTCATGGTGATATGTCTGAAGTGAGGCAGTCTTGGCAAAGCAATAAAATCTGGATGTTATCAATGCCATTCTTGCCTTGTAGCTTAAATTTTTTCTTGCTCTCTTAGTCTCTTTTTCTACTGGATCCCTGGGGTCCAAAGGACTTCATTCAATTATTTATTACTCATTTGTTTATCCATTAACCCCTCTTTCATCATTATTCTCTATTTAATAATTCATTATATCATCAACTATTCTCAGTCAATCCATCTCTCACTCTCCACCTATTTTTCTCTGTTTAAAAAATTTAAAATATATTTCCCCATATATTCTTCATTCATTCATTTATTCCACAAGACATTCGTTGGGCACTATTGTCTGTTCCAGGAAGAGAGCAGTGAACAAAATGAAATGCAGTAGTAGACAAAGTCTTTTTCCCCTTGCAGCTGAGAGGGGGGAAAACACACACACAAAAATGAATATGTAATATAATGTCAGGTAGTGATAAGTGATGGACAACAGTAAGAGAGGCAACAACATTCATTCACTTGGTCCATAGATACCAAGTACCTACTATGTGCTGGATATAGTGTTAGAAGCTTGGGGGATGGTGGTGAGCGAGACACAGGTCCTCAACCCAAGACAGCAACACAGTGATACTTAGCCCTGGGAATCTGGATTATTAAAAGTTCCTTGGGCAATTGTGACATACAGGTCACACTTGAGAACTTCTCTTCCCTGGTGGTTTAGATGGTAAAGAATCTGCCTGCAATGCAGGAGACCCAGGTTCAATCCCTGGGTTGGGAATATCCCCTGGAGAAGGGAATGGCTACCCACTCCAGTATTCTTGTCTGGAGAATTCCATGGACAGAGGAGCCTGGCAGGCTATAGTCCATAGGGTCACAAAGAGTCAAATACAACTGAGTGACTAACACACACACTCATGCTAAAATAAGTAGTTAGAACCAGATTGTGAAGAGCCTTGAATGTTGACCAAAAGGCTAGATTTTCACTTTTAAGTCACAAGGAAACACCAAATGACTTCATGATCCAGTTTACTTTTTATAGTCATGATCTGGTAACTGTGAAGACAGGTTCAATTCAATAAGGACATTATAACAGAAATTTAGGTAAGAGATGGTGAAATCCTAATTAAGGGAATGGAGAAAAGAGGAAACATACAACAGAATTTTAGAGATGAGTTTAGAAGAAATTTGAAGTGTTGGTAGAGCACTCAAGAGATAACTAGTAATTGATAACTGCAATATATCCACTGTATTGGACCCTTCCAGATGTCAAGCCAAACCAGATCTCCATGTCAGCCCCTCTGCCTGTCCTGTCCTCTCTGTCTCCCTAACAGAATCCTTCTTATCCTTCAAGAAATCCCTTAAATATAATTATTTCTGGAATAAGTTCCTCAAGGACAGGGATCATATATTATTCCACTTTGAATTCCTAGCTACTATCTTGTGTACAACAAATACTCAACAACTGTTTACCGACTGACTGAATGACTGCATGGAGAATGAATTTGCAACCCTACAGAATGATTTATTCTATTAGGTCCTAGAAAGATGCTAAATCTGTGTTTTTCAATCAATTGCAAACAAGGATATTTAAACACTTTATTTCCAAGAAATATCCTAAAAGTAAACCAAGCCAACCTATGGATTAATGGCTCTATCCTCACTATCCATAACTATTTCTCTTTGTCTTATTTTTCTCTGCATCTCACTCTTAGACGGCCTTTCATCTGGCTTCCTATTTCTTCTGCCTGTGGCTCAGGCTGGCACACAGTGCCCCCTGTGACTTCTGCCCCAACAGTAGCAGTCATTGGCTTATTACTGACTGTCATCTGTTACTAGGGCCGGTTTATATGTAGGCAGAGTAGGCTACCACGTCCTTCGTGTGACGCCCTCTGCCTCTAATGTAACCTCCTTTGTACCTAGGAACTTGCTTTCTGTGGCTGAAGGTTCTGAACCTTATCAGGATACATTCTCAGAGTAGTTCTTTAAGCTTTTAGAAACAACCAAGAAAAGGAAAGAAGCTCAAAACTTTCATTCACACTGGCTTAAGTTATTAAAAATTTAAGCCTTAGGGTAGAATGCATGGTAGAGCCTTTCCAAGGGGAAAGGAGGAAGCCACAAGGGAACTGAAGGATGTGGGATGGCAAAGAGTGTGGGAGGAAAAACCAGGAGAAGAAAAGAGTTGGGAAGCTTAGAACACACTTGAGAAACTCTTGCTTTTGTTTTTCTTTTTTTAGAGCTCTGGGCTGACCCTGTTTGTGGCCACATACCCACTCCAGCATTCTTGCCTAAAGAATTCCATGGACAGGGGAGTCTGGCAGGCTAGAGTCCATGCAGTCTCAAAGAGTTGGACACAACTCAGCAACTAACACTCTCACTTTTTACTCTCAGCCAAGATGATATAAGCTACCAGAGGGACCAGTCCTCAGAGAGGTAGTCTTAGGGGAAGAGATTGGAGAGACAGAGGGGAACTAAAAAGGTCAGTCCACTTCTGGGCTCCTTCCGACCAAACTAGCACCAAGGGCGGGGCCACATAAGGCCCTGGTCAGTCGAGGGGCTGCTAGACTCTCTGTGACTCCCTAAGCATCCAAACCTTTTTTCATAGGACATGTCATCTCAAATAATACAGGAGGGGCTTCTCATCCCAGAGCAGGCCTACCTCTATAACCAGGAAACACACATTATTCCTTGTTGGGGAGGCAGGATCTGATGCACATGAAATTTCTTACATTTTCTTCCTCTGCTGCCCATCAAGGCTCAGCCATGTCCGGGGGATTATTGTGTGTCTGTCCCACAATTATTTGGGGGGAGAGACACATTGTGCTATCAAACTGCGGACCATTGTACCAGTGCCAGTATGTGAACTGTGTGTTACTGGTTTACAACAGGTACGTCAAGGCTCTATATTGTCACCCTGCTTATTTAACTTCTATGCAGAGTACATCATGAGAAACACTGGGCTGAAAGAAGCACAAGCTGGAATCAAGATTGCCGGGAGAAATATCAATAACCTCAGATATGCAGATGACACCACCCTTATGGCAGAAAGTGAAGAGGAACTAAAAAGCCTCTTGATGAAAGTGAAAGAGGAGAGTGAAAAAGTTGACTTAAAGCTCAATGTTCAGAAAACTAAGATCATGGCATCCCCATCACTTCATGGGAAATAGATGGGGAAACAGTGGAAACAGTGTCAGACTTTATTTTTTGGGCTCCAAAATCACTGCAGATGGTGACTGCAGCCATGAAATTAAAAGATGCTTACTCCTTGGAAGGAAAGTTGTGACCAACCTAGATAGCATATTGAAAAGCAGAGACATTACTTTGCCAACAAGGGTCTGTGTAGTCAAAGCTATGGTTTTTCCTGTAGTCATGTATGGATGTGTGAGTTGGACTATGAAGAAAGCTGAGCGCCAAAGAATTGATGCTTTTGAACTGTGGTGTTGGAGAAGACTCTTGAGAGTCCCTTGGACTGCAAGGAGATCCAACAAGTCCATTCTGAAGGAGATCAGTCCTTGGTGTTCATTGGAAGGAATGATGCTGAAGCTGAAACTCCAGTACTTTGGCCACCTCATGCAAAGAGTTGACTCACTGGAAAAGACTTTGATGCTGGGAGGGATTGGGGGCAGGAGGAGAAGGGGATGACAGAGGATGAGATGGCTGGATGGCATCACCGACTCCATGGACATGAGTTTGAGTGAACTCCAGGAGTTGGTGATGGACAGGGAGGCCTGGCGTGCTGCGATTCATGGGGTCGCAAAGAGTCGGATACGACTGAGCGACTGAACTGAGCAGACACCAAGAGTATGCACTTAGAATCAGTTACAGCAATTTGCTGAGACACCACAGTACATCCCTCAGTGGGCTTATGTTTTGCATGCCCTAGTTGTTATCTGTATTTCACTTTTCGAGTATTCATTTTTATTATGTTTTATTAAAGGGCTCAATCTGTGATAACTGGAAAGAAAACACTTAAATCCCTAACACCAGTCCTTCACCACCATTTGTGCCAGTACTACCCAGCAGCCAGGACTAGAGCTGAGCGCACTTGGAGTTTTCTTTGCTGCTCGAAAGAGAACCTCATCCCCTGCTCCCCCTCTGTTCATCAGAGCCCTCTCTGCCTCCTCAGGCTACAGATGCAAAGACCAGTTCCAAAGGAACGCAAGTAGCTTCTCATGCTGGAATACACGTTTAGTACCCACGGTGAGTTAATTACTCACAAACAGAAGTGCTCAGAATCGTGCCCACAACAGAAGAAGGACTCTTGCCCCAGAGCTTATTAGGAAAAAAAAAAAAAATTCCTTCAGAAACTGCAATACCCAGTCAGGGTTGCCTCACGTTCCCTGACTCCTGACTAAGAAAATATTGACAGGTATTGAGTCATTCTATTGAAGTTCACTTAGTCTAAAAGTACAGGCCCCAAAATATACTTACCACACCCAGTTCCCAAAGGTTAAAGTATAGGTGAGAAACATGCTGGAACCTGACACTGAGTAAAGCAGGAGCTTCCGACACAGAGAGAAGGAAGTCAATAACAGCTCCTGTTACAGTTCTGCATGATCACCGCTCACGCCACGTAACGAGCAAAGTATGTCGGACACATCAAACACGTTTATTCCTGTCTTCTTGGCCTACCTCATCTGTGTTATTATAATATGTCAGTCGCTCAGTCGTGTTCGACTCTTCGTGACCCCAGGACTGTAGCCCGCCAGGCTCCTCTGTCCATGGAACTCTCCAGGCAAAAATATTGGAGTGGGTTGCCCCTTCCTTCTCCAGGGGATCTTCCTGACCCAGGGATTGAACTCAGGTCTCCTGCATTGCAGGCAGATTCTTTACCATCTGAGCCATCAGGGATTGCCAACCTAATATAAGGCCACCTGCAAATTGCCAATTTTCTTTCTTCCTGAGAAATGCCAAGTGGTACCCATACCTCATTACATTCCATCTCATAACACCCTGGTGAGACAGCTTGGTCCCGAGGTACATACAGATGAAACCTTAAAGATGTGTCTGAGGTCATCCAAGAAATGTAACCAACAACACAGACACAAATGTGGACACTATTCACAGCCTCAAATTGGGAAAGGAAGGTGGGTACCCACCAGGCCATGTGGTCATAAGGAAACTCAGTCAAGCTCTAAGGGCCGTGGCACCTTGGTCCCTTAGGCCATTTGAGATGAAATGCATTCCTGGGAGAAGGAAAGGAAGTCCTTCACTATCTCCTGGAGTTTGCTCAAACTCATGTCCATCAAGTTGGTGATGCCATCTAAGCAGCTTCTCATCCCCTGCCACCCCCTTCTCCTTTTGCCTTCAATCTTTCCCAGCATCAGGGTCTTGAGAGAACATCACAGATCATCCTAGGTGGGGGCGGGGGGGATATGGTGCTGCCTACCACCCAGGAAAACAAAGCGAGTCCTCTCCAAAATGGAAATGGATAGACAACAAGTACCTTAATAGACTCAGTATTCCATTATCCATATAACATAATACTTATATTTGACCCTCAAATGCCTGTTGGTGCCTATAGAATAGACCCACTCTCTCATCCACAAATTATATTGAAAACATCCCCATTTCCCAGGTGTCTCAGCCTTGGACCCTGACTCAGTGACTGTCCCACCAGCAAATTCACTGACTTAACTACAGTTGGAGATTCTGATTCAATTGCCTTCACTGAGGAGCTAGAGATAAAATGTAATTGTCCTTCAACCAAAGAGTAACAACTATACTGCCCAATGGACAGATACCAATGGGAAGATCCTTAAATATCTAAAAACAAATCATCTTGGTTGAAAAAGTTTGTGGCAACATAGCCTCATAATCAGCTATTTCATAGGAAGGATGTACAAATGTGCATTTTGATTGGTCAGGTGATAAGATAAATGGAAAATGCACAAAAGCAAGACTGAAATATTGAGGACAATCTGCATCCTTAAGAGCCATCTATTCAGTACCTACCATGTACCAGGTATTTTATATACTAATTCTCATCAGAATCTTTCTTATACAGTATGATTCCTATCTATAGTTAGGGAACGAGATTCAGGGAGATTAAATGACTTGCCCATGGTCAAATGCTAATAAATGGCATATTCAGGATTGGAATTCCCATCTGCTTGGTTTTAGTGCTTAAATTTCTTCAATTGCACCAGGCTGTTACAATTTGATCATCACTGATTTCTTTTTTTTTTTGGCCACATTTGTGCAGCTTGTGGAGATCTTAGTTCCCCGACCAGGGAAGGAACCTGGGCCCACAGCAGTATATCTAAGTCCTAACACTGGATCACCAGGGAATTCCCCCCCATTCATCTCTTTCCTTCAATGACGTATTCCCCAATATTCATTTTGGAGTACATTTTCATTTACTCTATGAAGAAACCCTTAGTACAAATAACAATTAAAAAAAAAAACCAAACAGCTCTAGTTGGTGGGATGAAATCACCACTTGACATTTTATTTAATATGCAGATTTGTTAGACATTCTGGAAGCTGAGAAAGAATACCGCTCAGGCTTTGTTCATATCAGGGCTCAGAACGCTCTCATTCATGCCCTCCTCCCTACACCCACGAGACCTGGCTGGCCTCACAGCAGGACCTAGCCAGGACCCCACGTGCAGCAGCTCTCCCCATGGGCTCGGTCTCACCTGGGGCTTGCTGGGGCTACATCTTCTTCTGGCTCTTCTACAACACCAGTTAGCTCTGGGGGGAGGAAAGCATCCTTGTGGACGTTATTCACCCAGCTTTCCTTTGCCCTGTTTGCTCTGTCCTTACTCTGCTCATCTGAAACAGGAAACAATAAAGGCAAGAATATTATCCATCTGTCTTCTCCACAACCTACAACTTCTCATATCAGCTCTAACCTCTGAAGGCTGGAACCTGAACGTCAGGCCTTCCCTGAGCACCCCAGCATCACGAATGAGTCTGTGTACTTGAGATCAGAATTATCAATACATCCATGAGGAGTCATGTTGTTAGTTGCCCACAAGTAGAGTCTCCAGCGAGCATGGGCGCACCTTTAAATGTGCGGACACGACTAAAGCAAAATTGCGACTGCTTTAGGTGAATCTGACTTGAATTGGGGTCAGGACTTGTTGCATATGGCCAGGGGATGCTCAGGGCAGGGAAGTTCTTGTTGGGACAGACACACCATCATTACCAACTCTTTACTGAACAGCTACAATGGGCTCGACTCAAGGCTGGGCTCTGGGATACAAAAGGGAACAAATGCTTCTATTCTGGAATGTTCCTCTCCACTGCCTCCTCCTCTCACAGCCTCTACACAGCCAAATTCTACAAGTTCTCACAAGCTAGCTCAGATGCCAGAGCCCCCTTAAAACCTCTGTGATCCCTCTTCAGGAGATAATCTCTTTGGCCTCTGAACACCCACTGCTCTCTACCTGCACCTCTTGGATAATTAGCATCAACTGAGTGATGACTGAGTTCAAGGCAAAGTGTTGAGTCCCTTGCATGCATGATCCTCTGAGGAGGGAAAAATTTTCCAAGTTTACAGATTTCAAAATTGAAGACCAAAGGGATCAAGAGACTTGCCTAAGGCCACATAGCCAGTAAGTGCCAGTAATACTTCCATCAGTGTTAAGAATTAAGATGAAGCAACATGTGCTTAGTCATTTCAGTCGTGTTTGACTCTCTGCCACCCCACGGACTGTAGCCCGCCTGGCTCCTCTGTCCATGGGATTCTCCAGGCAAGAACACTGGAGTGGGTTGCCATGCCCTTTTCCAGGTGATCTTCCTGACCCAGGGATTGAACCCAGGTCTCCTGCATTGCAGGCAGATTCCTTACTGTCTGAGCCACCAAGGACTCCTAATTTCCAAATACATTCACAGGTCTTTCTACTCATAAGTCTAGTTTCTGTAACTGCAAAATGGAGCCCTCGGTATAACCCACGGGACCCTTCAAGATTTCTTAAGTTCTGGGTGGTTTTGGGAGGGTGCATGGCAGAGCTGGGATTTCAGCCCTTCTGATGTAGAGCCACAGTCCTTATAGATGGGGGCTGACTCCTTTTGATGAGCTATGCAGTGCTCATAGCCCGCTGATGACCTTGGACAAGTTACTTCACTTCTCTGAGTTTTACATATTGCATACATATAATGAGGATAATAATACCTACCTTATAAGATTGCTACTACAATTAGAAATATTAGGGAAGAAATGCCTGTAACATATTAGATGCCAAAGAGGTAATTTCCTTATTGAGAACAGGTTAGAACTAGACAGGGGCTAGTTCTCAGGGGTAAAGGTTTATACTGACTAGTGCAGAGTTGATTAGAGAGAAGGCACCTGGTAAATATTTAATGAATTCAACAGAATTCTGAAGAAGCCTCCAAAATGCTGTCTTTACAGTCCCTTAAATGATGTACTTGGTTTTTAAAGATGTACCAGGTGTCACAGTCATTGAGCAGGAAGGCCAATCTCTTCCTGTTACTCTACTCAGGAGAAAAGGTTCTGAATTTTTAGTTAGAACCAAAGAAAGAGGAGATGGTAGATCCCTGATAAGAGCTTTCCAGGTGATACACTGATTAAAAAAAAAAAAAATCTGCCTGCCCATGCAGGAGACACAAGAGATGTAGATTTGATCCCCCAAGGTTGGGAAGATCCCCTGGAGTAGGAAATGGCAATCCGCTCCAGTATTCTTGCCTGGAACATTCCATGGACTGAGGAGCCTGGTAGGCTACCATCCAAGGGTCAGACACGACAGCGCGCACACGCGCACGCACACACACACACACACACAGATCCCTTATAAGCCTCAATTGTCAATGTTACTCCAAGTCAATATGGCAACTAATGGGCTTCCTTTGTTCTTCTTTACCACACTAAGTCACTTAACCCTGACTTCATCCATCCAAACCCAAGAAGATTTTGACCTACAGGACCATACATTATGCAAAGCACACCCCTAAATGATTTCCCTCCGCAGATTCAGTAGTGATGGTGACACCCTTCCCTTCTCCCAAGGACTACTTCTCCCAAACAAATATTGCCTTGAGAGGCAATAGCCCAATCAACTTACCTGCTACCTGGGGCCTCTTCTTCCTCATGGATGCTCTGATAATATCTGCACCGTGGATTCTGTCTCTGTGTCTTTTTGCCTTGGCTTCATAAAACCACTGGCCACTCATATTCTTCAGTTGCTGGTCATCCTTAACTTTTTCAGGCAAATGTCTACAAAAGGAAAAACGCTTTACTTTTTTATGAATCCACAGTAAGTAAATGAGTTCACAGTGACACTGCACAAAGAAGTTGTAAGCATATGGCCAAAATGAAGCTCTCAATGTTCTAAGAGATCCCACAAACCTCCCAGATGACTCACCAGTGTATGCTTTAACTAAAAGGTCACAGGATCCAATGACAACATTTTTCAAAAATTCAAAGGTTTAAGCCATGATACCCAGATGACGCCTGAGATTTCTCAAGAGCAAATTCACTTTTCGGCTGCAGGCTTGTGTGTTCACTGTTCAAATGCAAATACCCAAGAGAAAGAGGGGATATTACACTTCCCTAAGCCTTGGTTTCCTTATTTTTAAAAAGGGGTTAAGGGAGAATGGCATTGAAACATGTATATTATCATATGTGAAACGGATCACCAGTCCAGGTTTGATGCATGATACAGGGTGCTCGGGGCTGGTGAACTGGGATGACCCAGAGGGATGGGATGGGGAACACATGTACACCCGTGGCGGATTCATGTCAATGTATGACAAAACCAATACAATATTGTAAAGTAATTAGCCTCCAAATAAAGTGGAAAAAAATTACAGTATCATAAAAATAATTTCACTGTACGAAAAAATAAAATAAATTTTTAAAAAAGGAGATAATTACCCCATAAAAAAAAAAGGGGGTTAAGGAATTTCCCTGATGGTTTAGTGGTTAAGACGTCACCTTCCAACAAAGCGGGTTCGAGTTTGATCCCTAATTGGGGAGATAAGATCCCACAAGCCTCAGTGGCCAAAAAAGCAAAACTTAAAACATCTGCAATACTGTAACAAATCCAAGAAAGACTTTAAAAATGTCCATCTTAAAAAATCTTTAAAAAGGAAGGGGGTTAATGATAGTAACTCACCTCGTGAGATTTCTATGAGGATTAAGTTAGCTAATGCACGTACATTATCATCTGCGTATGCCTGGCGCCTAATAAACACTGAGTGGATAACTGGTGGGGAAGTTATCAGCTCATCAGTTCTTGCCATTTCAGTGAAATGAACTTATCAGAGACTTTTCTGGAAGCCTATGTGTCCATGGTTCTTAATTCCAGGAAAGTGAATTCAACAAGGCAGGCTGGGATCAGGGAAGATCAAACTTAGGTGGGGTAGGGAGTGCAGGTAGGGGTAAATTCCATTTGTGCAGATACTGCTTCTAAGGGTTCCACAGTCATTGACGCTCACGGAAAAGCTAAAATCTAAAGAACAAACCAAGTACCACCCTCCTAAAGTTTCCCCCATTTTACAGAAGAGGGAAAAACACTGTTCTGCAATGACAAGTTTCATAACCTCCACATCTTTCTACCCATGTCGATAAAATGAGAGTCAAAAAAATCTATCTTTTCTTGTTCACAGAGCTGTACTTACAATAAAGTAAAGTAAAAGCCTTGGGAAGATTCTGTGCTACAAAAATCCAACAGGGTTTGATGATTGTCATTCAAGCTAATACACACACTACCTAACGCAGCAAATCTAAGTGTTTTAGCCAGAGAATGTGCAGGGGGGCCACACCAAGGCGGTGGCAGGGCTGTGTGTGACAGCTGCACAAAAGCTCACCAGGGAAAGAGGAAGGCAGGAGGGGCAGTCACCAGGGTTCTGGCAAGTATGTTTTCTCTCTCCGAAGTATGCCTAAAGAGACACTTTCCAGACAGAGTCTGGACGTTTCTCTGCTGGAAACGTCTCTGCTCTCCACTTAAAGAAGTGACCCTATGCCAAACATGTCCGATCACAACCCTCAGACACACGCTGTAGTGACAGCCCACCACCAAATCCTAACAGGGACAGTGTCTTCACTTCATGGTTCTGAATCACCAGAGGTCGTGGTTCCTATGAAATGTGTCTAATGATTTCCCATTGCCCAGATTTTCTTTTTTCAAATATCTTTATTGGAATATAGTTGATTTAAAATGTTGTGTTAGCTTCTGCTGTACAGCAAAGTTATTCAGTTATACATGTATGTATATCCACTTTTTTAGGTTCTTTTCCCACATAGGTTATTACAGATATTGTATAGAGTTCCCTGTGCTATACAGTAGGTCCTTATTAGTTATCTATTTTTATATATAGTAGAGCGTATATTTTTAACAGCCAGGACACAGAAGCAACCTAAATGTCCATCAACAAGAATGGATAAAGAAGATGTGTTCATTCAGCCATAAAAAAAAAAAAAAGAGTGAAATGACTTTGTGGTAAAAGAATCTGCCTGCAGGGCAGGGGATGTGGGTTTGATCCCTGGGTCCGGAAAATTCCCTGGAGAAGGAAATGGCAACCCAGTCCAGCATTCCTGCCTGGGAAATCCATGGACAGAGGAGCCTGGATGGACTTAGAGACTGTCATATTGAGTGAAGTAAGTGAGACAGAGAAAAACAAATATTATATGATATTGCTGACATGTGGAATCATTGCCTAGATTTTCAGCAGAGCAAAAAATCCACCCTGGTTGCTGATGGAGCTTTTGCCTTCCCTTCCCAAAAGGACCTCATTCAAGTTCAATGCCAGAAAAGAGAAGTCCTTCCAGCTCTCTGTGACTAGACAGTGAGCCCCTAGGGGCAGGGCCTGTACTCAATATATCTTTGCTTCATGTCTGGAAAACAGTGGGTGTTCACACAGCACTTCTGGAGGGAAGGAATATCCCATGCGGCCCCCAGCCACCTGGCTTCAGGCTATCTTTTCAGATTCGTTTTCCAGCACTTGCTCCCATGCTCCCCACTTGACTTCTCACTGATCTTCAAACTGTTCGTGCATGACCTCTGCAGACATTAAGGGCAGGAGGTTGTGGCAGAAAGACTTTGGGCTTTGGCGTCTTCCCAGATTGGGTCCAAATTCCAGTTCTGACCCTGCTTAAATGCCATCTTTGGCAGCTTCCTGTACCCCTCTAAGCTTCAGTCTCCTTGTTTATAAAGACAGGGGGAAATAAGAGGTACTCTGCAGGACTTTTGGATGACAAAAGGCAGTATTTACCTAGAAGTACCTAACAGTACCTGGATCCTGATAAGAGACCAGTAAATGTAAATTCTCTTGGGATGTCTTTCTCTCACTTCTGCCTAGCACGTGACCCCTCATCCCTCAGATCTATGCACCGCCTCACTGGGGAAGGCTTCCCTGACTCCCGAGGGCACCGGGCGGCTGGCCCTTCTCTGTGCTCCCACAGCTTCTCCATGGCAGCGCTCAGTGCACCATGTTCCAATTATCTGTTTGCACATCCATCTCACATACTGACCTGCGAACTCTGCTAACCCCTTGAAAGCGAGAACTACCTCCTAATCACCTTTCTAACAAAAGCCCCTAGCATAGAGCCCGGCACGGAACTGATGCCTAGAAACTCTTAAGTGGATAACTTGTTAACACATAAATGCACAGCAGCCAGCCTGGTGTGAGTCAGATAAGAGATGAGAGCCTGTTGTTCCTGGGCTTGAGTGAACCAAGCTCCATCACAACGGCAGTGCCTTCTCCAGTTCAGGCAGGACACTTCATCTCTTGGAGGATTAGGAAAATGCAGAAGGAAATCTGACATCGGCCATGAGCTTGTCTAAGGAGACCACAAACCCTCAGAGCATAACAACTCCCAATTTCCCTTTGTGAGATTATTTATTTACTTGTTTTTGTTGTTCAACTGAAAGGCACTTTGTAAGCATCATTAGGCAACGCTTGATCTGCTCCTGCCTAACTGACTGTCTCCAAGCCTCTGGCCCTTCTAATCCTGCAGTGCTCTGGGAGTCAGGCTCCCAGTAAGGCCATTACTGTAAAGAACTCAGGCGGGGTTTCTGGTTCATCTCTTTTAAAGTGGCAAAAAAATAGGAAATACTTTCAAAAGCACTAAGTGCTATTTATATATTTCCTATCATGATAATCAGTGCCAGAGTTAATCAATCTCTTTTTCTATCTTAGCCATTTGGAATATTTTATATTCCAAGACAAGACACCAAAGCCTAAGTTCTGTAGAGATGTAGATTACAAAAGAAATCCCACCATCAGGGACTTCCCTGGTGGCCCAGTGTTCAGACTCAGTGTTTCCACTGCAGGAGGCGCAGGTGTGATCTCTCATTTAGGAACGAAGATCCCGCAGGCTGCACAGCATGACCAAAAAAGGAATAAAAAAACCCTACCACCTAGGTGGGGCTGGTAAAATCTTCTTAGCACCTGGAGAATATTATGGGTAGTGAAATAAGTCAGACAGAAAGACAAATCATGTATGATGTCACTTACTTGGGGAATGTGCTCATTCCACACACTAGCAGTGTAACACTCAAAATTTTTCAAGCTAGGCTTCACAGTACATGAACTGAGAATTTCCAGATATACAAGCTGGGTTTAGAAGAGGCAGAGGAACCAGAGATCAAATTGCCAACATCCACTAGATCACAGAGAAAGCAAGGGAGTTCCAGAAAAACATCTGCTTCTCCTTCATTGACTATGCTAAAGCCTTTGACGGTGTGGATCACAACAAACTGGAAAATTCTTAAAGAGATGGGAATTCCAGACTACCTTACCTGTCTCCTGAGAAACCTATATGCAGGTCAAGAAGAAACAGTTGGAACCAGACAGGGAACAACAGACTGATTCAAAATTGGGAAAGGAGTACATCAAGGCTATATATTGTTACCCTTCTTATTTAACTTCCATGCAAAGTATATCATGCAAAATGCTGGGCTGGATGAATCACAAGCTGGATTCTTCAAGACTGCTGGGAGAAATCTCAACAACCTCAGATATGCAGATGATACCACTCTAAAGGTAGAAGTGAAGAGGAACTAATGAGGGTGAAAGAAGAGAGTGAAAAAGCTGGCTTAAAACTCAACATTCAAAGAACTAAGATCATGGCATCTGGTCCCATCACTTCATGGCAAATAGAAGGGGAAAAAGTGGAAGCAGTGGCAGATTTTATTTTCTTGGGCTCCAAAATCACCACAGATGGTGACTGCAGCTATGAAATTAAAAGACGCTTGCTGCTTGGAAGAAAAGCTATGACAAACCTAGGCAGCGTATTAAAAAGCAGAGACAACACTTTGCTGACAAAGGTCCTTAGAGTCAAAGCTATGGTTTTTCCAGTAGTTGTGTACAGATGTGAGAGTTGGACCATAAAGAAAGCTGAAAGCCAAACAATTGATGCTTTCAAACTGTGTTGCTGGAGAAGACTTTAGAGAGTCCCTTGGACAGCAAGGAGATCAAACCAGTCAGTCCTAAAGGAAATCAACCCTGAATATTCATTGGAAGGACTGATGCTGAAGCTGAAGCTCCAATACTCTGGCAACCTGATGGGAAGAGCCGACTCCTGGAAAAGACCCTGATGCTGGGAAAGACTGAGGGCAAGGCGTGACAGAGGATGAAATGTTTGAATGGCATCCCTAACTCAATGGACATGAGTTTGAGCAAACTCAGGGAGATAGTGAAGGACAGGGAAGCCTGGCATGCTGTAGTCCATGGGGTCACAAAGAGTCAGACACGACTGAGCAACTGAACAGTAACAACAAAAAATAATACAAATGATGTGTATGCAAAACAAGAACAGACTCGGGGATATAGAAAACAAACTAATGGATAATAAAGGGGAAAAGGAATGGAGGAAGGGCAAAATAGGGGTACCAGATTAAGAAATACAAACTACTATGTATAAAATAGATAAGCAACATGGATATATTGTATAGCACCGGGAATTATAGCTGTTATCTTGCAATAACTTTTAAAGACATATAATCTACAAAAATACTGAATCCCAATGCAGTACTAATAGGAAACACATAATATTGTAAATTAACTATCAGTTTTAAAAATTAAAATAAAAAATATTTTTTACCAACCTACATTGACCTCTCATTTTTCTGGAACTTGAATTGTACCAACAAATTAGCATTTGATTCTCTAGTTGTACCATTTAGCTGAAATGGGAAAAAGGGTAAGTTTCTTGGCCCTCACGCTTTTTACCATCCTCTCCACTTGCACGTTATACTTAGTAGAGAGCTGAGGACAGAGAAGATGCTCAATAAATACCCATGGTCTGCTGGGCAAAGCGAAAGCAGAATACTCAGCCTAGAGAAGACACTGTCCTGGTCATGCCCCCAATCCATCAGCTAATATACACTAAGCATGTGTTTTATACTGGGCTTCATGCATGGCACTTAACATGCATTATCTCATTTAATCCTTACAGGTTTACTATGATGCCCAAAGAACTCAGTCAATTGCAGAAGACAGCCATCTTGCCTCCTCTGTATGTTAAAGGCCTTATCTGTTCATTTGCTTACCCACTAGTTCATTGATTCCCTATTGCATACAAGGTATATGCTTGGAACTGTACATAAAATAGTCTACAGCCAGTCTAACTGCCAATGCCAACCGCTGTGGTGCAGAAAGAATGTGAGCACTTCCACAGAAAAGCCTGAACAGTGGCACCCTTCATCCTGGGTTCAAACAGCTTTCTTCCTTGTACTTACACAGCACACCCCAGATTCTAGCTATTCGTCATGAGGAAGCAAAGGTCTAGCATCATAGGCAGAACCTGGATGATGTTATCTGATCAGCTGTGGATAATGAGAATCAGCAGACTGGCCAGAGAGGCTGACCGCTTGATTCCCTAGATAGTCCTTTTTTTTTTTTTTTTAAGGCTTAAAATGTATTTTAATAAGTTCATGTTGCATTATTCATTTCTAAGAAAAACTTCAAAGGTATTAGGGACAAATCAAACATGGTACACCAATAAAAAATGCACAGCATAACTCCCTAAGATAGGCAGAGCTAAGAGCTACCGTCTGACATTCAGCATACAGCAACCCTGTTCTCAAGATTGTACTAGGCCTATCAAGAAAGCTGTGAATGGCAACGTCACAGACACAAAAGGGCCATTTCTGGGTTGTCCTTACCCAAGAAAAAGATGGAGGCAAGTTTAACACAAGATTTTTTAAAGATACACTAAATGAAAATCTCTAAGAGAAAATGTCTTCCTTGGGACATGAAAGGGTAATATATGGGACACAACAGAACCGTATGTATGTTGTCTGTGACCTCTGTGGACATGTGCCTGAATTCCCACCTGGGAGTGATTGGAACAGTGGGGCCAAGGTCACTGGGGGATGTTTGGTTTTTGTGGTGTATGTGGCAGGATCTCTGGGGTGAGACAGTGCACTAAGTCATGTCCGACTCTTGCGACCCCATGGACTGTAGCCTGCCAGGCTCCTCTGTCTATGGGATTCTCCAGGCAAGAATACTGGAGTGGGTTGCCATTTCCTTCTCCAGGGTAGATAGTACTTTTTAACCCCTCAGCATATTCTGGGCAAGAGGGTTAGACTAGGTGATTTGAAAGTACTCTTGCATGTTTGTTTTGAATATGAGAGCTGGAATGGACCTTGGATAGTTAAAAATGGCCTCACTTCAGGGATGAATTGAAACCCAGAGAGGTTAGGAGGTTTGCCCAAGGTCACACAGAGCCAGGACCAGAAGCCAGCCTGCCTCCTCACCCACATTCTTTCTACTGCTTTCCCACCCTGCCGGGGACAGCCAAACGTGGTTATGATTTCTAAGGTGGCTATCACACTTCACTCTTTCTATGAAGGAATTCAACCCTTGATAGAGAATCTGAAAACAAACACATGTGAAAATGAAATAAACTGCAAAAGCTCATTACAGCGGAAAAGTAGACAAAACGTGCATCACTCACGTTGTGGATACGTTGCAGGTCCCCACAGTCTGCTGTGAGGCAGCACATTGTGTGGGAAACACAGGTTTGTAGTTGGATGAGCAAGGTTTCACTCTTACAGGACACTTAACCTCACCCCCCCCACGCCCATTTCCTCCTTGTTGAGTGGGTTCGGCTACACTGATGCAGGGATCAAGGGGGAAAATGTGACACTGTGTACAATGTCAATCCTGGACAAATGGTTCCTTTCCCCTTTGCTTTGACAGAAAACACCATGAGAGGTGCTGAAAGGCAGTTCTTCAATAACAACTGCCTTCATTTCAAAGAAACTAGGGCTTAAGGCAGCAGCTGAGGATCACAAGATGTGGTCGCGGTTGAGATGGTATCTACTGTAAGAACACCCGTCACCCTAGATGTGGTTGTGTGTTTATGGGGTGGGGGGCACAGTGCTGGTGGTGTAAAGACACCCAGGGGCAATGATTTCCTGTTGGCAGTGTGACGCAAAGCACAGGAAACACCACCTCTAGAGTGTGTCATTTTCAAACCATAAAAGACCAAAATTATATCTATGCATGTGTGGTGGTGTTTCTTAAAAAAAAAAAAAAAAAAGAGGACAGAGAGGGAGGAGGCAGCCAGGAGAGAAAAAGAATCCATGCTGATGTCTGCTGCCCTGCTGCTTTGTGAAATGTCTGCAGCCGGCAGTGAGGAGAGCAGGCTGGGTAGAGAGGCATGGTGGCTCTACATGTAGCGCTTGTGGCTACAGGTAGGGGGCGCTGCAGTGACCCGGAATTGCTGTCTTCTCACTCAACTCCAGAGACACCACAGTGGATATTCCCTTGGGTTCAAATCCACCTTCTACCATTAACAGGTTGAGTGATTTGCGAACCGGACACTTCTGTACGACACTTTCTCATCCATGAAATCTGGAGGTTGTTGTTGTTGAGTCGCCAACTCGTGCCCGACTCTTTGAGACCCCCTGGGCTGTAGCCCAGCAGGTTCCTCCATCCATGGGATTCTCCAGGCAAGAATATTGGAGTGGGGGTTGCCATGCCCTCTTCCAGGGGATCTTCCTGACCCAGGGATCAAACCCGCATCTCTAATGTCTCCTGCATTGGCAGGCGAGTTCTTTTACCACTGGCGCCACCTGGGAAGCCCTGAAATTTGGATGGGAGGTAACCTATAGGATAAATCATCTCCAAAGGGTCTTGAAAGAGCTTGGATGTGAACAAGCCAAAGCATTCCTGGATAAATGAGGAATGGCAGACAGATTTCAGTTTAAATGCAACTCTCCTCCACAGCCGTACTGAAAAGGACTCCGAGGCAATGTCTGCTCCTAGCGGGCAGAAGTGCTGTAGTCCATTAGTAATGTCCTCACCGCCAAGGTCCATAAGGAACCAGCATTTGAAATACCACTCTGAATTTCAGTGGCAGATTTGCCTTTCTAATGGTGTTTTGCTTAGGCTAAGAATAGAATTATCTAAATTATGTCTCTAAAGTCACTTACCAACTTGGAGGAGAACTGGGGCATTGCAAAATCATGTTAGGGAAACAAGGTCGAGGTTTTAAATTTGTAATTGATAATCCGATAAATGGTAAATACCTTGAGAGCTGGGACTGGTAGGCTGGTAATGTTTCAATTACCCTAAAATCCCTTTCATTAGTCCAGAGGTTTCCTATACTTAATGAGTGCTCAATTAGACTCCACTATTTTATTAATAAATAGTTGATAGCTTTAGGAGTAATTTCCTTCTAAGGAATCAGACCACTAATCAGAGAATTCTGTCCTTTTTTTTTCCTTAGAGGCATGGGTGGAGTGGTGAATAAGGAAATTAAAATGTATCAGTCATATACTATGTGCTAAGAAGATAAAGAATTGTTTTATCTGTCTATAATTCTTTGAGTTTGATACTATGGTTATTCCCAGTCTCTGAGTTGAGGGCTCAGAGAGGTCAAGTAACTTGCCAAATGAACCACAGTTGATTTAGTGGTGAGGAGAGGATTTAAAATCACATCAGTTTTGACTGAAGGGCCCTTACTGTTCTTCTCAAACCAGGAGACCAAGAGCTTTTCTTATCAAAGCTTTGGCACTGACTGACTGTGTGACCCTGGGTAAGTCACTTCTCCTCTCTGGGTTTTTCCTGCTTTATCTGTAAAGTGACTGATATGGACCCCAAAAATCTTTCCAGAGCTGTCAGGCTATAACTCTGATAGAAGCACCAAAGACAAACAGCTAGGGGCTGGTAACAGGACTGAAAAGCAAAAGCCCAAGGAACAGCATTTTGTTCCATCAGTTCAGGAGCAGACAGCCTCAGAATCATCCAAGTCCCTTCAGGGCTAAAGCAAAGGGTTTGAGAGCGCCATTCCTCTTGTGTGGAGCAGGCGGTGAGCTGGGCCTCTGTCAGTGCCCACAGGGTGTGGGCCTGCTGCCCATCTGGCCCCTGGCACTCAGTCCTGGACCCGCCCATGGCCAAGTCCACTCAAGCTGCTTGGTGCCTAACTAGGAAGGCCCCCAGAATGGTGGCTTAGACGGTAAAGAGTCCACCTGCAATGCAGGAGACCTAGGTTCGATCCACAGGTTTGGAAGATCTCCTGGAGAAGGGAATGGCAACCCACTCCAGTTTTCTTGCCTGGAGAATCCCAAGGACAGAGGAGCCTGGTGGGCTACAGTCCATGGGGTCCCAAAGAGTTAGACACGACTGAGCAACTGACACACCAGAAAGGTAGCAGCAAACAGGGTCTGACTCACACTAGATTTTTACCACCCCAAGCCATCTTCCATCAGTTTACAAAAGCAAGAAACAAGGGCAGCACCAGCGGCAGATTCATAGATGTCCTCAGAAACAGTGCGTGGAAGGAGATTCTGCAAGGTCACCTCTGCAAGAGGACCCACAGCCTTCCTGCTGTGGCTGTAGACTTGCTGGTGCCAGTGGCTACACACTCCCACCCCTCACCAGGCTCACTTTCAGGCAGAACTTGGAATTTTTAAGGACATTTTCAGCTCTTACTGGAGATGCCTGAGAAATACCTCCATTCATACAGAATCGGAGAACTACAAGGAAGACCCAATAGCCTGGAATCCCAAAGGCCAGGTAAATATAGAAGGGAGGGGGACTTCCCTGGTGGTCCAGGGGCTAACATCCTGCACAACCAAGCAGGGGATCTAGGTCAGATCCCTGGTCAGGGAACCAGATCCCACATGCCGCAACTAGGAGTTTATAGCTGCAACTAAAGATTCGACGTGCTGTGACTAAGATCCAGCACAGCCAAATAATAAATATTTTTTTAAAAAATAAAATATTAATTATGTTTAAAATAGAAGGGAGGGTAACCTCCCTCTAGCCGTCATAATCTGGCTAGATGGAGGAAGCCGAATTACAAATCACACGTAAAATCTTGTTGGTGTGTGCACGCTCAGTCGGTTCAGTCGTGTCTGACTCTGTGCAACCCCATGGACTATAGCCCACCAGGCTCCTGTCTCCACGGAATTCTCCAGGCAAGAATACTGGAGTGAGTTGCTACACCCTCCTCCAGGGGATCTTCCCAACCCAGGGATCAAACCCACATCTCTTGAGTTTCATCTCCTGCATTGGCAGACAGGTTCTTTACCATTAGCGCCACAGTGGGGAGGAATTCAAATATAGCAGCTTGCTAATACTGAGAGTTCCCTCTTCTCGAGGCAGGAAGAGGCATGGGGCCCTGGGGCAACCTCAGCTACACTGCTTTCCCTCCCAGTGTCTCCATCTAGTCTTCTGAGAGACTAAAGGAATTCCCATTGCCCCCATGCTTGAAAACCTACTAATTTTCCCTCTGTGCTGCTCCCCCACAGCAGCATTTCTAAAATGGGTCTAACAGTCTTGCCCTGCCAAATCTCAGGGCTGCTGGGAGGATCATAAGAAGATGACATTCATGTACTGTGACTGGTAAAGGATGAATGCTACCAAGAGACCTCGACGGCTGATTGGTGTAATTCCCAGCTCTCCAGGGGACACAGTTTGAGGCGCCCCACTTGCTGAGAGTGGGGAGCAGCAACTTGGAGGAAGGAACATGACAAGTAAGGAACAGCATTCTCACGATCTCCACCACCTACAGCCGTCTCCTGTCACAGTCACAGCTCAGTGTCCATGGCAGCCACCCACCTCGTCATGGCTGGCTCCCAGGATGTCCTGTCTGCTGCAGTTTTCTCAGGAAGGGATGGTAGACTGAGTGAATGAGTACCTGCAGGCCAGGATTTAATTCTCACTTCTGACATCTATGGATTGCATGAGCCTGGGTGAGTCACTTGACCTGTCTCAAGGTCAATTTCCTCACACATCAGGTGGGTGTAATTACAAACCACCCTGCACCCCAACTACATAAGTGTTGTGAGCTCAGAAGAAATAATGGGCATATAAGCCCCTTGCAATCTGTTAAGCACTGTTTAACATGAATTATGATGAGCAGCCATAATCAGACACACTGGAATCCTTAAAGGGAACTTCAGCATGTTCTTTTACAAAGCATCCATGTTCAAATGAGGATCAACTAAAAAAAATAAATTAATTAAATATGGATACAAATAAATCCATTGTTTATGATCATGGTGTCCCAAGAGGTAAGAAGATGGCTGATGCTCCTCTTGGATAATTCCTGGGATGGGGGTTATGTCATGAATACGACTAACTTACATTCAGGAAGCCTTTCACTGCCTTCAAAACCCAGATGACGAAGGCGAGAGATGGCAGGACTCAAGCCCTCTGACCTCATGCTCCTCTACCCACAGGAGGGGAAAGTGGCGGGACTGTTGATGTGGGACATTTGGTTTGAGTTCCTCCCAACAAGAACAGCGTCACACTTTCTCGAGGGACACAAATGAAAAACTGGCTCAGTCAGAACCAATTTCAACTTGCTGTTGAAATCATTTCAAGCATGTATGAAAATATGCAAAAATGTGAGCTACTTCTCTGTTCGTAACACTTTAGAAACTTAAATTTTTTCCTAATTTAGTACATGATCCACTTTTAAAGAAGTAGATTCAGTAAAAAGAAAAAAAAGTGAATATGTGTGTGTGTGTGTATACATTATACATATATATGGGGAGCGTAGATGTATGGATATGTTTGTATAGAGTACTTCATTTTTAATCCAGTGTTTGATAAGTTAACGGCATTTAGTTAGGTTTTTAATCAAGACTATTTCTGGCGTGAGTCCTATGGGATGAGAGATACCAAGGAGGAGAAAGTTCTGTCCAGGAAATACACCTGAAATTGGAACCCATAAGTCAGGCTCCAAGTCAGAGCCACCACTTACAGCTGAGAGGAACGAAATTTCTCGTCCTCTTACAGACTGCCCTCTTCCCCTCAGCGAAGGGCCAGCCTCCTACCTGACTCTCTCCTCTTCGGCCCTCTTCAGGGCGGCGTCTCGCTGCAGAACCTTCATGATGGCCTCCTGCTCCTCCTCCGTCAGGAAGCTTAAGTCGATCATTTTGAAAAGTGTTCACAAAAATGATAGGAAAAAACACAGCCTCAAATTCCCCAAGCCGAACAAGTCACCGTAGCCAGGATGATCAAAGGATAAAAAAGTGCAGTGGAATAGTATCTTGTTCAGTTCTGCAGCAAAAGTCTTCTCTCCGCTAGGCAAAAGTTTTAGGTGGCTGATAGCAAAATCCTAAGCGCCCTTTCCCTCGAGGCAGTAGTGGTCTGGAGGGTGATGTCAAGAGGAAGCACTCAGGATGCTGGATTCTCAGCCAGACAGGTCACTTGTTCCTGCTGCGGCATTCCCACTCACGTCCCCTCGCTGGACCAGTCTGAGACAGTTTATTCTCCTTCCGTCCGACATCAACTCGATGAGCAGCCACAGGATCTGAGCGTCACCTGCCTGGGGAATCATGAGATGGTAAATACCAGATAGCGACAGGCAGCAGTTCTCATTATTAACAATAATGAGCATTGCTCATTATTAGAAGATTTCAAACATGTCTGGGGTGGGGGGAAGTGACCATGTGAGATGGTCTCCGAGATCAGGGAAACCAGTTCTGCCAGCTTCTTGAGCAAATAGAAAAGGGTCATGAAACGTGCTTCAACTCAATTCTAGACCGCCGAGATGGAGCGTGCACAAAAATGCCTGTCAATGTTTAACGATCCACAGAGGGAAGGGATGGTTGCAGAAAGATGGTGGTTCTCTCCACAAACGCATGAGAGGCTAGGCTGAAAGGTCACACTAAAGATCAGGAAGACCAGGAAGACCTTATTCCAGTTGTCAAGTGATTACTGGTAGGAAACTAGAAATAAAAATTCACAAATGCCCCCTTCTTCATGCACAGGGATGTTCCACTAACGTGCATCTGTGCTCCGAGATGATGGAAGAATTATTATCAGATAGAGTAGTTTGCACCATAGTGAAAACAGTTATTTTCCACTTAGTCCCACCTCTAACTTTTGCTGGACCTGGAGCAACTCACCAAGCTGTCTCCCTTCATTTCCCAGGAGAAAGAACACTGACTGTGCGTATATAATCTGGGGGAAAAAAAAGAGGCAGGATTTCAAAACACCTCACCATTCAAAGTGAGCATTTCTGCATAGAAACGTAGGCAAGAATCCTATTTTCTTCGAGGCATTTTAAGCCCATGAGCAAGGACATCCCCGGTGGTCCAACGGTTGAGACTTCACTGTCCAGTGTTGGGGATGTGGGTTTGATCCCTGATTGGAGAGCTAAGATCCAACATGCCTCATGGCCAGAAAACCAAAACATTAAGACAGAAGCAGTATTATAACAGAACTCAATAAAGACTTAAAAAAAAAAAAAAAAAAAAGGTTTTTGAACCTATGAGAACAAGGTGAGACCTACAGAATGCCATAGCCAGGCTAGACTTGAGGAACTACTCCAGGACTGGGGTCCTTTAACAAGCAGAGTACTGCATATATAGTAGACACTAAGAAAAAAAAAAGGGTTTACTACATTTTAAAGCAGCCCTACTCAATAAAAGACAGTGTGTACAGTAACGTAGTAATGTCTATGAATACATCTTTGAATAAACTCTTTGCTCTTTGGCAAAAGAGATCTACAAGGAAGTACTCCCACTACAACTGTCTAACTACAGAACATGAGGCAAGCTACCTAACCACTCCGAGGCTCAGGATTCTCATTAGGACATCCTTCAAGGGTTGCCAGGATTAAATGAAATAATGGCTAGAAAGCAGTGCATATCTTGCATCCTGTACCAAGAGAAGCTGCTAAAAATATACTCTAACTTCCTTTCTGAGTTCACACTTTTGTTCCATTCAGCTGGCAAGAATGTACTGGTTACATGTTTTCCTTTTCTTTTTTGTATTTTTCTGATCTCCCTGATGAAGTTGGGACTTCGAAGGCACGCACTCTGGTGATCTTTATTTTTACCTTCCTGTAGCTCTTGACATACTGCCCACAGTGACTACGCGAATTTTAAGATAACATTTCACATTCACTTTTTAAATCAGCATGCACTCCCATGTATTTGTTGTCGCTGTTGAGTTGCTAAGTCACATCTGACTCTGCAGCCCTACAGACTGCAGCACACCAGGATTCTCTGGTGCATATATTACTACTTGTGCATATATAAATAAATATATACGTGTGTGTGTGTATGCGATACTACAAAATTGCATATATTACTGCCTGCTTAATTGTCTCAAAAAGGACTTATCCTTCAAGATGAAAGTTACTATCTCCAAGAAGCCTTCCCGCATTCCCACAGCTGGAGCTAAATGAGCTAAATGCTGTAGTACATTTGACTGTTGTCATTACTGTTTAGTTGCTCTGACTCTTTGAGACCCCATGAACTGTAGCCTACCAGGTTCCTTGGTCCACGGAATCTCCCAGGCAAGAACACTGGAGTGGGTAGCCATATCCTTCTCCAGGGGATCTTCCGGACCCAGGAATCGAACCTACATCTCTTGCGTTGCAGGCAGATTATCACTAAGCCACTTCAAGTACAGTATTCCTAACTCTTCAGTCCCTCCCTGAAACAGAACAACACAATCATGCTGTCACTAGAGTAAGCAGAGTATTCACCCCTATCTTCCAGATGGTGGGCTTGGCCTGTGACTGACTTTAGCCCATGAATTGTTATAAATGTGATGCAAGTACAGGCTGTGGATGTGCTTGTGTGGTTTGGCTCAGCTACCTGTACTCTGACCATGGGCCCCAAGGAGAGCTTGCCCTGGGTAGCCACTGCCTCTTCAGTCTGGGTCCCAGAAAGATACACAAGGACAGACCACAACTTGATCCACCTGAAGCTCGGCCACCTTAGCTGACCTGTAGGTACCCAAGCAAGAAATGAATAGTTTTGGTTGGAAGCCACTGAGGTTTGGGGTTGTCATACAACAAACACTCTTGTAGCAGGGACTTCACTAACACAGAAACTTTCTCCTCCACCTATGTGTTTCCACTGCGATAATGATTTGTCTGCTCTGGTCTCTCCCATCTGACTGTGAGTCTCTTGATGTGAAGAAATAAGTGAATGAGTAAATGACTGAGTGAACCTAATCTAAACAGACAGCTTCACCAGGCGACAGCTGTCTCAGTTCTTTCATGCACAGTAGCTTTAATTCATGCACAGTAACTTCCTTAGCTCTCAGAGGCTGGCAAGGAAATGGACTCAGGCCACCTTCTGGGAACCATGTCCCTGGGCATCACACAGGTTCAATGGGAGATTGTTTTTAAGTCCAATGAATTGAGGACAGGAAGCAAACAAAGGAGAAAAATAAATTGTCCAGCAGTGGAAACTGGCAGGGGGGGCAAGAGGGGAACTGTTGGTTTCCACATCTTCAAGGTGAACTATGAGCTAACCAGTGCTTCTGTGTAAAAGGTTCTAGGGTTAAGTTTTTCCTAAAAATAGGATATTTATGGGACTTTCCTGGTGGTCCAGGGGTTAAGAATCCACCTTGCAATGCAGGGGATATAGGTTCCATCCCTGATCCGGGAATGAAGATCCCAAAAGCTGTGGGGCAACTAAGCCCGAGTACCACAACTACTGAGCCTGAGCACCACAACTACTGAGCCTGAGCACCACAAATACTGAGCCTGAGCACCGCAACTACTGAGCCCAAGCACTGCAAATACTGAGCCCGAGCACCACAACTACTGAGCCCAAACACCACAACTACTGAGCCTGAGCACCACAACTACTGAACCTGAGAACTGCAACTACTGAGTCCATGTGCACCAGAACCCATGCCACAACTAGAAAGCTGGTGTGCAGCAATGAAAGATCCTGAGTGCTGCAACTAAGACCTGATGCAGCCAAATAAACAAATAAAAACACATCAAAAAAAATTTTTTTAATAAAAATGGGCTATTTAGTGAGGCAAAGGGCAAGGTCCTCATTTTACAGAGAAAGGAGTAAAGGACTGGAACTCTTGTCTCCTAGACTCCTAGTGAGAGTCACTACCCAGCCAGATTGCAGAAGAACCCTCAGATGGCAGTCAAGACTCTTCAGTCCCAGGTGCTCCCCCAACTCCCAATATTCTCAACAGTTATGAGAGCTAATCAAACATTCATTTCACAAACACTTACTGAGAGCTTATTATGTGCCTGACACTGTTCTAAGCAGTGATACAGTGATTGCTGGAGATACAGCAATGAATAAGACATTTAAAACTTCCTGTCCTTGTGCAGTGCATATGCCAGTTGGAGGGGATAATGAACAAATTAATAATAAACACACACAAAAAAATTAAAAAACGATTAAATTATATAAATACGGGGAAGGTAATAAGAACTTTAGAGGAAAATAAAGCTGGGAAAGCAATAATAAGATGAGGGGTGTTGGAGTTTTAAAGAGTGTGGCTAGGGCAGGTCTCACTGAGGGGATGATAACTGAGCAAAAACTTGCCAGAGATGAGGAAACAAGCCACACAGGTGTCAGAGGGTCCTGAGGTGCGAGTGTGTCTAGAGTGTTCAAGAAACTTCAAGGCGATCAGTGTGCCAGAGGGACAGAATGGAGTGGGTCAGAAAGGAAATAGGTCAGACTGTTTTGGGCTTGGAGTTGACTGTAAGATTTCTGGATCAATGGTAAGGGAAGGCAGGAAAAAAGGAAAAGGGAATAAATACTTACTGGACACCTCCTACATGACTCAAAGTTTACATATATCATCTCACTGGATCCTCACAAAGACCTGAGGAAGGTATTTTATTACTCTGTGGTGCTGGAGCAGACTTGAGAGTCCCCTGGACAGCCAGGAGATGAAATTAGTCAATCCTGAAGGAAATCAACACTGAATATTCATTGGAAAGATGATGCTGAAGCTGAAGCTCCAATACTTTGGCCACCTGATGCGAAGAGCTGACTCATTTGAAAAGACCCTGGTGCTGGGAAAGATTGAGGGTAGGAGGAGAAGGGGATGACAGACGACGAGATGGCTGGATGGCATCACCGACTCAATGGACATGAAGGACAGGGGAAACCTGGTGTGTTACATACAGTCCATGGGGTCACAGACAGACATGACTTAGTGACTGAACAACATTTTATTACATGTGCTTTTCAGGTGAAGACTATGAGGCTCACGGAGGTGTTTGCCACTTAGCTTGTGTGTGTAGCAGGGCTGGCATTTGTTAGAACAAGTCACCGCTGGCTTTGTTAGAATAAGTCACCTCGATATAGACCTCCCACTTAATTCTCTCTTGCACACAGATCCTCAAACTGGGGAAGCAGAAAAAGAGCCCTTCTGTCTGCCTGTGGACTCTCATTCTCTGCGTAAGCACAGAAGAATCAGTGGCCCAGAGCTGGCTGTCAGCATGGGGGCAACCTCAGTGCAAAAATCCAGGAGGGATGAGCCTTGGCAACAGGGATGCCTGACGTGTCCACAGCAGGAGGAGGATGAGCAAATAGTTCCCCTAAGGTTCAGCCCTCCCTCCCGCCCTCCTCCTGCAGCTGGAGATTTTTCTAAAACTCAGATGTGACTAGGGCACATTCCCAGGCTTAAAACCCTTCACCAACTTTCCACCATCCACTGGCTAAGGCTCAAAGCCCTCACCGCAGCCTGTAGGGCTCTCTGTGAACTAGCACTGGCTTTCTTTTCCAAGCTCTTTTCCTGTCACACTGAACGTTTTCAGCTCCTTCTGCCTTCAGACCTTTGCATATACTTACCCTCCCTCCTGGGCTTCCCTGGTGGCTCAGAAGGTAAAGCGCCTGCCTGCAATGCGGGAGACCGGGGCTCGATCCCTGGGTTCCTGGAGAAGGGAATGGCAACCCATTCCAGTATTCTTGCCTGGAGAATTCCATGGACAGAGGAGCCTGGCGGGCTACAGTCCATGGGGTTGAAAAGAGTCAGACATGACTGAGTGACTAACACTTACACTTACACTTTCCTCCTAGAACACCCCTCCCTCAACCAATACCTCCTGGGTCTCAAGTGAGATGGCACGTACTACAGACATCTTCCCCATCCTCTCAAGGCCAGGCTGGTGACGCTCTGGGGGGCTCCATTAGCCCCTAACTTCCTCACCCAGGATACTCGGCACAGGATCCCAAACCCCCTCTACTCACGTCTGTCTTCCCCTGGTTTATGTGCAGGCCTGGGTGTCTGAGCGCTCTGTGTCTCCACCCAGCGCCTGCCACTGCGGCTCCCCTCTACGTAACAGGCCCTCAAGTATCTCATCCGTGAACACAACTGGAAGGGAACTCAGCTCCCCTTTAACATGAACCTGGCGCAACACTGAAAAATCAGCCACGTGTTCCTCACTGGGTTCCAGCTCCAGGCCTTCCTCACGACTGTCTGGTTTACATCAATCACACGACTTCTCCAAGCCTCAGTTTCCTCACCCGTACAGTGGATCTATTCACTCCTACCTTCCCTTCCTTACGGAGATTATAGTGAGGCTCTGGTGAGAAGGAAGACAGTGTCGAGGACAAATAAGGAATGAGCAGCCATAGGGGCAGCAGCTGAAAGGAACACGTGAGGGCTCCAGGTGCAGACTTTGCTTAATTCCAGCTCTCCTTGTGCCGTTTTTGAAACATAGAAATACAGAATCACTACGCTGTATAACAGGAACCACGAGACTGCTGCAGGTCAATCATACTTCAAAAGCAAACTCATAAAAAAAAGAAGACATCAGGTTTGTGGTTATCAGAGGTGAGGCCTGGGGACAAGGGGAATTGGAAGAAGGCAGTCCAAAGGTACAAACTTTCAGGAACAAGATAAAGAAACACTAAGGACAGAATGTACAACATGATAAATATATTAAAACTGCTGTGTGTTAAACATGCAAGGGGTAAGAGAATAAATCCTGAGAGCTCTCATCACAAGATACATTTTTTCTATTTCTTTAATCTTTATATCTATGTGAGATGATGGATGTTCACTGTAGTTACTGTGATAACCACTGCAAGTGCATGTAAGTTAGATCGTTATGCTGTACATGTGTGTGTTCAGTTGCTTAGTCGTGTCTGACTCTCTGTAGCCCACCAGGCTCCTCTGTCCATGGGATTCTCCAGGCCAGAATATTGGAGTGACTTGCCATTCCCTTCTCCAGGAGACCTTCCTGACCCAGGGATCAAACTCTTGTCTCCCGACGCTCCTACACTGGCAGACAGATTTTCTTTTTTAACACCGAGCCATCTGTACACCTTCGATTTATACAGTGCTGTATGTCAATTATATCTCAATAAAACTGGAAGAAAACAAACCAAAAAAAAAATATCTTGCAAGTGTCAGCCCTGTTCTATAAAAGCCACATCTATAAAAGCCTATTCTCTTTGCCAGCTGTCCAAAAGTTAAACTGAAGGGAGAAACACCACAGCTGGTGTCTGCTTTTGATGCCAGCAAAGAGAAGAGCGAGGCTTGTAGGCCTAATCCCCATCACTCGGCCAGCCAGACCCAGGCTAAAAAGCCTGATTAACAGCAGCATTTGTTCCCACAACTCGCTCTGCTCCAAGGAGTGGCCCTGACAGCACCTTCTCCTGTCTAGGCCGGCTGCTGCTGTCCCAAAGCCTCAAGGAAGACATTCTCCATGACCTCAGGGAAGGGAAGGAAAACTCGAGGAAGTCCTGACTCTCACATGATGAGGTTTTCAGGAGAGAAGCAAACTGTTCTGACAGTCCCATGACATCAAGAAGGAAGCCGTCAAAGAAAAATCTGGGAGGCAGCAGGAGAGCAGAACAAGTATGCTCGAGTCAGGGTGGGTCTGGGGGGAAAAAAGACAGCCCTGATCAATTAAGAGGCTTACCCCCGGCAATGACAAACCGTCACGTCTAAAACCAAATGCTCAAATATCACATGACGTCCCTTGTATGCAGAACCTAAAAAGAAATGATATAGATGAATTTAGAAAATAGAAAGAGACCCACAGATTTAGAAAATGAACTTATTGTTGCCACGGAGAAGGAATAGTTAGGGAGACTGGGATGGTCATGTACACGTGCTCTATTTAAAATGGATAACCAACAAGGACCTACTGTATGGCAAAGGGAACTCTGTTCAGTGTTATGTGGCAGCTTGGACGGGAGGGGACTTTGGGGGAGAATGGATACATGCATATATATGGCTAAGTCTTTCAGCTGTTCACCTGAAACTATCACAATATTGCTAATCAGCTATGAAGGTGAAAGTATTAGGCGCTCAGTGGTGTCCAATTCTTTTCAACCTCATGGACTGTAGCCTGCCAGGCTCCTCATGGAGAATTCCTTCCATGGCATTCTCCAGGCAAGAATACTGGAGTGGGTTGCCATTTCCTTCTCCAGATCTTCCCAACCCAGGGACTGAACCTGGTTTTCCTGCATTGCAGGCAGATTCTTTACCTTCTGAGCCACCAGGGAAGCCCCCAAAATTGTGTTAGTCATTCAGTCATGTCTGACTCTTTGAGACCCCATGGGACTGTAGCCCACCAGGCTCCTCTGTCCATGGGATTCTCTGGGCAAGAATACTGGAGTGGGTTGCCATTGCCTTCTCCAGGGGTTCTTCCTGATCCAGGGATCGAAACCAAGTCTCTTGCATTGCAGGCAGATTCTTTACTGTCTGAGTCACTAGGGCAATACCTCAACACAAAATAAAAAGTTCAAAAGAAAAAAAAAAAAGAATGCTAACCCTCAGAGAGGCATCCAAGGATAAACAGAATAACCCACAGATGGTTCCTGAGAATCCTGAGAAGGAATAAATGGAGTGGGACAATCTGAGACGCTTAGCCTACTTCCCTCCCGACAGAGAGATCTCTCGTCCCACCCCCGCCACGCCCCCTACCCCGCAGTCATCAGACCACCGGGCCACACGGCCAGGGCTCCCAGGCCCTGGGCTGCCAGCTCCTCCGCTGGGCTGCCCCATTTCTCAGGGCGTTCGCGCCAAGGTTGAACTTGCCCGCCATCCCCACCCTTGCCGCCCTCGGCTCACTCTCCCTTTCACACCACAGTCTATGAGGCGGACAGAACTTGTGTTCTCCCTGCGCCTCCTCTGTTGAGAGGGAGATGAACTTCCTCCCCTGCGCTGTTCCTCACAGGATGTTTTCCGAGCCCCTCACCATCTCGGTCATGTTTCTCTAGGCTGAAAACTGAGCATGTGGTGCTGAGATCCTTCACCCACAGGAGAGCGGTTCATCCCTCTGCCCATCGAATACAGCAGGTCTTTTCCACATGCTGTGGAGGACGCGGAGCTCGAGGAGTTAAGTAATGTCCACAGCTGCTCAACCAGAATGTGATCTGAACTGAGGGCTGTAAGACTCTGAAGAGCACTGACATATATACACCACCATGAGGAAAACAGACAGCTAGTGGGAAGGTGCAGCTTAGCACAGGAGGCTCAGCTCTGTGCTCTGTGATGACCCAGAGGGGTGGGAGGAAGGTCCAAGAGGGAGGGGATAGATACACACATATAACTGAGTCACAGCGGAAACCAACACTACATTGTAAAGCAACTATATTCCAATAAAAATAAATATATGTTCACAGACAAATACTAAATAAAGCTGCTACTTTTAATCTGTCGCTGCATGCCCATCCCCACTTATTCTCCGAGAGGTCGCACAGCTCATCAAGCACAGGGATGAGACCAGACCCCAGGAGTCCTGGCTCCCGGCCCAGGCCTGTTCTCACCTGCTGTTCCTCCTTCTGGATGGCCTACTTCCTTCTGTGTCGTTTCCTATGAGCGGCACGCCCTGGCTCTCAGAGCATGGCATGCTCTTCTCTGCCCAACTTGTCAGGAACAGGAAAATGACTGGACCCTCTGGGGTTGTTTTGCGGATAGACGTGGAAAAGAGGACAAGTATGGATACAGAAAAGGGCACCTGCGTCAACACGCAGGTGTTTATACCGGCTCATTAGCCTCTGAGAATGAGAGCAATCCCTGTCAGAAACTATTCCTAAAAGATGCTTTGTGTTCTTTAAACTCAATCAGAATTTTTTTTACATGTATTTTATTTATTTATTTATTTTTAAATTCATTTATGTATTCTAATTGGAGGATAATTACATTACAGTATCATGCTGGGTTTTGCCATCTATCAACATGAATTGGTCACAGGCATACATGTGTCCCCTCCATCCTGAATGCCCTCCCACACCCTTCTCCCCAAGAAATGTGTTTATATGAATAGCAAATTTTGTCCACAGCCCTGTCAAGAAACAATGCCATATGAATATTTTGTTTCTACATGGTCTATGCTTTCATCATTATTAAAAAAAAAAAAAACAGGTAAATTACTCAATCTAATGTGTTGCCTAAATTTGGATTCTTGAAAGAATAATTGCCTTGTGACGGGTCCAGAGTAGCTTCTCAAAAACAACATGAGCTTAATGAATAAATAAAATGAACACATGAAATGAGCCCAGGAAGAAGCAAACAAATGAAAAAATACAGATGGAATAATAAAGAATAAGTTATCCAATGAGTTTCTTTCTTTTTCATAGAGGGATAAGTGAAAAAAATCAAAATTGACGGGCACCTCAATAAACAAAGGTCTCACTTTGGGGGGGACTCTCCCGAAGGTGGAAGCCATTTTTCTACTTCAGGTACCTCCTTCAGGACAGACTGACGCAGCTGACCAGTAACATTTCCCATGGACTGACTTGGTCACCTTGAACTAAGAACTGAGAAGAAAAGATTGTTCCTATGTGACAATGCTCCCTACCCCTTAATCTCATCTTCCAACTTAATAATAATCTCTGGATTTCTAGGAAGGCTCACCTGCCATTCCCAGGCAAGTTTAGATTATAGTACCCACAGGAATCTAAGAGTTTAATCAAGTCCCAGGCAAGGGTAAGATAATGGGCAATCTGAGGAAGATAGTACTACATACACCTACCCTCGTGGGGCTTTCCTGGTGGCTCAGATGGTAAAGAATCCACCAGCAATGCAGGAGACCCAGGTTCAGTTCCTGGGTTAGGAAGATCCCCTGGAGAAGAGAATGGCAACCCACTCCAGTATTCTTTCCTGGAGAATTCAATCATGGACAGAGGAACTTGGTGGGCTATGGTCCATGGGGTCACAAAGAGTCAACACTTTCACAACCTACTCTCATACAAGTACTATGTTAAGTAGTAATACAGGAGGTATAAACCAAGCATCAGAGCCACGGGGACTTAGGCAGGAGATCAGAGGAAGAAAATCTTGGAGGCTGAGAGGAAGAGAGGGGGCATTCTGGACAAGTGCACTGGCCATGAAACTATGAAGACAGGATTTTCAAGGCTGGTAACTGGAGTGTGATCACAAATGGGGAAACTGTATCTGGGGTCAAACCGAGAGGCTGAAATGCCAAGGGAGGGAACTGGAACTTTTCAGTCTCAATAAATATGCCTAAACCACCTTTTAAAATCTGTATTATTTGGGAATATCAGAATTTCAAAAGATAAAAACAGTAGAGAGAAAGGAGCTGAGGAGATAGGCAGCTGAAAATTCATTTTAATCTTCACACTTAGACTGAAAACTCAAATCTAAAAAAAGGATGACAACCTACAAAAGGGATGACTTACTTTGACAACACACCGAGGAACTCAGAGAGTATGAACATGGCCCATCAGACACGGCACAGAGCTGCTGTGAGAGCCAACAGCCACGGGCTCTCACTGATGACACAGCCTGGGAAGCCCCTGGAGTCGTGCCTCCAGTCAAAATGCCAGAGAGAAACTTCCTCTCCCCCGGCAACCGCAGCATCCACCAAAGGCCGGGATCTCAATTCTGAAAGAGGGGAAATTGTACGCCCCCAAAGCTGTAATAGTGTACACAATCCTGGCCCTCAGAGAGCTTACATTCTGGAAAGGAAGATAGATGTGAACCAGCCCAGGAAGTCCTATGAGGCAGAAGAACAGGATGCTACAAAACTTTTAACCAGGGGGCATAACACAGTCTCGGGGCCCACGGAAGGCTTCCTTGAAGAACTATGACTTCTGCCAACTGTAAACTCTCAAGGGATACTGAGATTGGAGATTCTAGCACTTTAATTAACCTAATCATTGCTTACATCCAAATCTGGCTGATGAGTGGCTCATTCCCAGGTATCACTTAATACCTATTGAAGACCAGGACTTCCCTGGTGGTCCAGTGGCTAAGACTCTGTGCTTCCACTGCAAGGGGCGTGGGTCTGATCCCTGGTTGGGGAATTAAGATCCCACCTGCTATGTCGGGGGAGAAAACAACCCACTGAATCAAGTTCACAATGTCATGTGGCAGCCTGGATGGGAGCAGGGTTTGGGGGAGAATGGGTGCATGTATATGTATGGCTGAATCCCTTCACTGTTTTCGGCCATGTGGTGATGTTAGTCGCTCAGTCGTGTCCAGCTCTTCGTGATCCCATGGACTGTAGCCCGTCAGGCTCCTCTGTCCATGAAATTTTCCAGATAAGAATATGGGAGTGGGTAGCCATTCCCTTCTCCAGGAGAATCTTTCCAACCCAGGGATCAGACCCCAGTCTCCCACATTGCAGGCAGATTCTTTACCGTGTGAGTCACCAGGGAAGCCCCCAGAACAAAATAAAAAGTTCGAAAGAGGAAAAAAAAAAAAAAGACCCAATGAGTAAAAGTAGACAGTTTGACCAGGACTGCATTGATTAAACACCATATTTAATGGGGCAGTGAGGCAGGGGAGAAAGATCTTCAGGGATGAAGTTCAGGAATCTGCATTTTATGAAATTTTCCCACATGATGTTTGGCCAGGTTTGGGAATCACAGCTTTAAAGGATTCCTTATATGTCAGAAATGACTGGTTACAGAGCACAACTGTCAAAGTTAAGCGTGTTCATTTGTATAGCAATTGTTTCCCAGCTGGAACAAAAGCAAACACAAAAATGAAGTAACAGCTGAACCATGGAGTCACAAGCACCTCTTTGTAGAGATGAGGAAGGCGAGACGCAGAGGGGTCAGAACACTTGCTTAGGGTCACATGGCTCCCTAATGTGAGTGCTGGGACACCCAGAGGGGACTTCCTTTCTCTTTCAGGACAGAGACAGTCTCAACCCTCAGAAGGATTTGCAAATGGGCTAATAAAGTGGTTTGAGTTGCCTTTCACAGCAGCCCTGAAACCAGCACTTGATAACTACAGCCATTACAGATGAATTCTACATTTAATTATTTTCCAGGTTTCAAATTCAGAGGAAGGGAGTGGAAGAATCAGCTGATTTATTAACCAGGCTGGAATTAAACCCAGAATCATAAAGTTAACTGAACTGTAGCCATCATCAGCTCACATTTTAAAAGAACTATTTAAACCCTCACTTTTGCTACAATCATGTACATTCTTGCTCAGCCTGGCAGCGAGGGACTCTCTCCAAATGTCCAAACTCAGGGGTTCCCAAACCTGGTTGTACATTAGCATCACGTGAAAAGCTTTAAAAAATACATCCATGCCCAGGTCTTTGCCTCCTATCCCTTCTCCATGCCACCCCATGCCAGTGATTCTGATTTAATTGGTCTGGGGTCATATCTTACCCTAGATGTTTTTTTAAAGCTGTCCAGGGGGTTATAATATCCAGCCAGTACTGAGACCACTGAACTCACTGGTCCTCTCCTCCTTCTGGCCTTGGCACAAAGTGAGGACCTCGGGTGAGGCAAGCAAGATGCCCAGGGCACAAAATTCACAGTCAAGGTTGTGTGAGCACAGCACACTGTGCTGAAGCACCCTGAGAGTGAGGTCTCCCTCCTACTCAGGCACCCTGGGCACACGACTAAGGAGGCACCCACTGTCAGGGTATGGCAAGTGCAGCCCCTGTATTTGTGTGAGCCTGTCTCCATAGATTCTGTGCCCTGGGTACCTCACTGGCCTTGCTCCAGGCCCATACCTCCACAAATCCTTCTGGTCAGGCCATTAATTATCCCATCAAAGATACATCTACTGTCTCCTGTGTGTGAGGTCTTCCTTGTTCCGCTTCATCCTCTAAAGAGACTCTGGTTTTGAAATGGATACAGGTGAATAATGCCAACCACATGCATTAATCTTACCCCTTTGACATAAGAGGCTGCTGTGATGGAGTAGGAAGACACATTGGTTTTAAAGTCAAAAGACGCCTGGAAGGTGACTAATCCTTCATGAGTTCTTTGGCAGTTCTGCTACAGACGCTGGGTTTGTTACTTGGTCTGTGCTTTGTAGATAGTAAGGCCTACCTTACAGGGTTTCTGTGAGATGACATTAGGCTGTAAGTTAAATGGTCTGGGACATAGTAGGTGCTTCATAGACACCAGTTGACAATAAATCTTCAACATTTCATCAACTCTTATCATCTTTTTGAACTTTCACCCCTGGTGGTACAGTGGTAAAGAATCCACGTGCCAACGCAGGAGACTCAGGTTTGATCCCTTGGTCAGGAAGATCCCCTGGAGAAGGAAATCGCAACCCACTCCAGTGATCCTGGTCTGGGAAATTCCATGGACAGAGGAGCCTGGTGGGCTACATGCTATGAGGTTGCAAAAAGAGTCAGACACAACTTAGCGACTAAACAAAAACAATAACATCACCTTTCTGTGCTACTTGAGGTTGGAGTGTTACTGCTGCTGCTTTTTCTGTTTTCCTCTTTAGACTGTCTCCTTCTTCTAACCTCCCACCGTATTCTAAAAAGGAGTCAAACTCCTGGTCTCAGCAAACACCTCCGCCCCAGAGGCCTTTGAGTAGATTAAAAAGAAATCTAAACTTGGGATTGGGGTTTGGCAGTAGAGAAGATGGGTAGGAGGATCCCATTTTTAAATTACCAAAAATTCTTCTATATCTTGTCATCTCAGCCCTAGACCTCAGCTTGCAAAAATCAAAGCCAAGAGTCTGGCATCCTTGTCTCTGGCTCTACATTAACAGCCCTTCTCTAATTTTGCTTCTTCTAGAGCGGGGCAGAGAGGTGCTTTGGCATCCCCGAATCCTCAGTACCTAGTGTGGTGCCTGAACTCTCAACAGCTGCCTCCTTTATTGAATAAAGGGAACAAAAAAAGAGATTATAGGGACAAAAAAGGTTTGACAAGTTAGCATCCATAGATGTGCTAACTCCCTAGTAGGCAGAATAATGGTCCTCCAAAGATGTCCACATTCTAATTCCTGAATTTGTGAATACAGCACATGGTGAAAGGGGCTATATGGACATGACTGAGGATACTGTGATGGATAAATTAGCCTGGATTATGTATGTGAAGGTGAAGGTGAAGTCGCTTAAGTCGTGTCCGACTCTTTGCGACCCCGTGGACTGTAGCCTACCAGGTTTCTCCGTCCATGGGATTCTCAGGGCAAGATACTGGAGTGGGTTACCATTTCCTTCTCCAGGGGATTTTCCCAACCCAGGGATCGAACCCGGGTCTCCCGCATTGGAGGCAGACGCTTTAACCTCTGAGCCACCAGGGAAGCCCATGCAGACCCAAGGTAATCACGAGGTCCTTAGGAGGAAGCAGGATGGTCTGAAGGAGACAGAAGAGACGTGAGGATGAAGACAGGTTGGAATGATGAGCTTTGAAGATGGAGGAAGGGGCCATGAGCCAAGGCAGGCAGGCAACCTCTAACAGCTGGAAAAGGAACCAAAACTGATCCTCCCTGAACGTGTCCAGCAGGACCTCAGCTCTGCTGACTCCTTTATCCTGTGAGACTCATTTTAGACTTCTGACCTCCAGAACTGTAAGATAAGAATGCTGTGTTGTTTCAAGTCACTAAGTTTGTGGTAATTTGCACAGCAGCAACGGAGAAGGCAATGGCACCCCACTCCAGTACTCTTGCCTGGAAAATCCCATGGACGGAGGAGCCTGGTAGGCTGCAGTCCATGGGGTTGCTAGGAGTCAGACACGACTGAGCGACTTCACTTTCACTTTTCACTTTCATGCATTGGAGAAGGAAATGGCAACCCACTCCAGTGTTCTTGCCTGGAGAATCCCAGGGACAGGGGAGCCTGGTGGGCTGCCGTCTCTGGGGTCGCACAGAGTCAGACACGACTGAAGTGACATAGCAGCAGCAGCAATAGAAACGGACAGAGCCTGACAGTGTGCCTTATTCATCTCTGAACTCCCAGCTCGTTGCCTGGAACCCCGTTAACTAAATGCAGCCTCATAAGCAACACCAAGGGCTGACGCTCCTTGTGTACAGCCAATCAGTTGCCAGCAGGTTCGGCTGATTGAATCTCTGCACTCCGTCCAATTCAACCTTTTCTCTCTTTTCCTCTCTCATTTAGAAACAGCATGGGCATGAACTGAACATGGCTCCTTTAATTCTTGGTTCATCCTCTCTCCTGGCTATCATACACAGTCCAGCTAGACTCATATTCCAAAGCCCTACTTTGAGGATGCCATACTCAACTTAAGAACCCTACCTAGTTCTTCAATAGAATTTGTACACTACTGTTGTGTGAAAATTATATAAATCTTAATTATGTTAATTGGCTCATCGCATTTTTCAGGCCTACTATTATATACCTTTCCACTTTTCTGTCTATTCATTCTATTGTTTTTTTATTCTATTGTTTTTTAAGAATTTGATATTGAAACTCCAAGTAAAAATCTTAATTTATCTACCCCCAAAAAATTGTAACACATAGTGAAATTACATGTAACTTTGTTCTGTATTTTCCAAGTTGCCTGTAAATGAGTTATCATACTGTCATAATTTAGAAAACAAAAAATAAAGAAAAAAAGAATTTTAAGCAAAGGAATTAAATCTTCACAATATAGATTAAAAGGTGACAACAAACAAACAGATGCAGCTCTTTGGAAAACAAAAACAAAAACACCTTCCCTAGCTCTTCCCTGACTACCAAAAAGTAAAAAAAAGTGAAAGTGTTAGTTGTTCAGTCATGTCCAACTCTTTGCAACCCCATGGACTGTAGCCTGTCAGGCTCCTCTGTCCATGGGATTCTCCAGGCAAGAAGACTGGAGTAGGTGAGGATCTTCCTGACCCAGGGATCAAACTCAAGTCCCCCACATTACAGGCAGACTCTTTACCACCCAAGCCACCAGGGAAGCCCTGATAGCAGAGTGAGCCCAAATTCCTTGTACTGATGTCTTTATCCTCCCAATCTCCCTATCCAGTCTTATTTTCCATGGAGCCTTTCCTACGCTGTGAATTCCAGCCAGACCAATATCAGCTGTGTACAATCATCATCAGGTATGTGTTATTCTCCTCCTCTGTCCATGGGGATTCTCCAGGCCAGAATACGGAGTGGGGAGCCTATCCCTTCTCTAGGGGAACTTCCCAACCCAGGAATCACCTGGAATATCTTTTCCTTATATCTCCACACACCCAAACCTTACCCATCACTCAAGTCCCAGCTAAAATGACACCTCGTCTATGAAGCTGCCCCTGTAGCCCCCTGTCCCCCCACAAATATGCCTTCCATAAGCTGGCCATAATTGCCTCTTTCACTGACCCCTCACAGCTCTTCTCCGTACGTCTCTCATCTGAAGTACGAAAGAGCACAGGCTCTAGAGTCAGGCAGACCTGGGTACAAGGTGACACTCCTGTGCAAGTTACTTGGCTTCCCTGAGTCTCAGGCTTTTCATATGCAAAATGGGCATCATACCTTTCTCACTAGGTCGTTGAGAAGATTTAAGCTCACATATAAGCACCTGACGCACTGAGTATTCAATAGTTACATAAACATTACAGAAACTTATATACATTACACGCCAAATTCCTTCTCCTTTGGACCATGCAGCAGAGCGGCTGGTGGGATATTAGTTCCCCAACTAGAGAGGAAACCCGGGCCCACAGCAGTGAGCGTGGGGAATTCTCCCAATTCCCATTTCTAGATTCTTTAAGGAGAGGGTTTATTAAAATATCCACTTCATTTTTGTAGACACACAGTACCTTGCATGCAGTGGTTTTTTTTTTAAACAGATTTTTAATATTAAGCCACCGATGTGTTGGGAGCATCTACTCAGGCTTCCTGTTCTGTGTATAGTGAGGATGGCCTCATTTTTCTCCATTTCAGAGAGAAGGGGAGAAGTACACTGGCTTACCTTCTGATCATCAGTGTTACAGAATTCTTAAGAGGGAAACTTTCTAAGATCTACTCTCATTAGTTAATGCCTCTCCACTACTGTTCATTCCAACCAACAATAAAAAATATTGTTTTCATAAGCATAAGTTATACATTCCTATTTTAATGTCACTGTGTTTGTTCTAGCTCAGAGAACAGCTGTTATTCCAAAGCTAGTGGGACAAAGTTCACTTTTACTCCATCACGTCTAGAAATCCCACACTGGACACGATCCTTCATTCCTTAGCTGGGTATGCAGTGGAGTCACCTTCCTTTTAAAGGCATTCCTTAAACCACTTTTATGCCAGATGAGAAACCTGGCCCTTTATTTCTCAATCCAGTTGGCAGCATCATGAAAAGCAAAGAACAAGAGATTTAAAGTCATAAGATCTGCTTTGAAATTGAGTCACCCACTTACTACCTTGGTGACCAAAACATACCACATACCTGAGTCTCCGTTTCCTCCTTTCTAAAATTGAGACTAACCACTGCCCACCTCCCTTGCTGAAATCACTACAGGGGTGAATGACATCACATGTGGGAAGACAGTTTGTGCATTGAAAACTGCTGTACAGCCACAGTTATCCAGTCACCTTCTAACACAGCGTGAGCTCCAGACAGACACCCCTAAGACTGGATAGGAAAAAATATTCATGGAGCACTTGAGAAGAAATGAAGGGTGCTTTCGCTTCACCTGCCTGCAGAGAGTCCCTGACACACAGCAGAGAGGTAGTATAATTGTAGATGCCAAATAACCACAGGCAAATTCCCCTCACAGGATTCTCAAAGAATATCTGACTTGGTATCTACACAGCGTTCTGAGATGAGAGTCCCGAATGAAAGCTGCTATTCAGTGTAATTACCATGTAATTAGTCACCACTATCTCTACCTAGGCATCGAGCCAGACTTTACATATAAGAACATCCCTGAATCTTCAAAACCCAACCATCCTTTAAGGTAGTCGTTGTAATCCAGAAAGATCTTCACTGTGATTGAGAAGGTATGAGAAATAACCCAACATATCTAAGATAGCACTTGGCAGTAATTAACATTTAATGTTAATTAGTGCATAACATTTTTTAAAGGGCAGCAGCCATTCCAATTTTGGTCTACTTTCCCTCATACTCTCATCCCTTATTTCCCAGGACAGGCTGACTCAGAGTCAGTAGAATGCCTCACTGAAGGGTAAAAGCCCTAATGAGCAAATCTCATGAAAAATTCAGCTGGTCTTTTGGAGAAAAACAGCTGGAGCTGACCTTAAGAATTCCACTAATTTCCCCCTACCACACAGCCTAAAAATAGCCAAAGAGCATTTCTAGCTAGTGATGGCCTTTCCTTTAAAGGACATAATATGCAAAAAGGCATGCTGGGGTCACTAGCCCAAACCATGCAGTCCCCATGATAAATCCTTGGCCAAACGTTCCTATGAGAATCTGCCTTCACAAGGTCAACACTGGAATTTCATTGTGAAGGCTCCCTCTACCAAAGCCTCCTCCCCAAGCACCACTGGGTCTATACAAAGATGTACATTAACAGCCACTGTGCAGCCACAAGAACTTCCATTCTTGGTTCTCACTTTCCAAATCTGCCAAGTGAAATGCTAGACTCTGATGTCCAAGGTCTCCTTCTGGTGTAAGGCTCCTTGGGCGGTTCATTCAACACCTCCATGTTGCTTAAAATTCAGACCCCTCAGTGTTGCCCGGGCCCCTCCAGATCTGCCTCCTGTCTTCCTCTCCATTTTCCCCAAATCATACCCTGATGTTCCTTAAATTTACCTCTAACACTTCTATGCCTTTAGAACACAGAGCTCCCTCTGCCTGTAACACCCTTTCTCAGCTTCTTAGACTCCTACTCATCTTTCAAAGGCTTCCCAGATGGCTCAGGTGGTAAAGAATCTGCCTGCAGTGCTGGAAACCGGGTTTGATGCCTGGGTCAGGAAGATCTCCTGGAGAAGGGAATGGCAACCCACTCCAGTATTCTTGCCTAGAGAATTCCATGGACAGAGGAGCCTGGCAGGCTATAGTCCACGGAATGGCAGAGTCAGACACAACTGAGCAACTAACACACACACACACACACACACACCTTTCAAGCCACAGTCCAGGTATCACCTCCTCTAAGAAGGCTGCCCCTTCCTCACAGTTGGGTTAGAGTCTTCTCCTCTGTCTTCTCACAGGACTCTGTAGTATACAGAAACTGCCTGTTCATTTATCAGTTTCCCTTATGAGGAGCCTGGGTGTCTGAAGGTAGAGACATCATTTTCCTCTCTCGTTCCACCACCTGACCGAGTACCTATCACTTGATATTTTCTGGTACTAGATCCAATTCCACCAAAGTACCACTTGTGTTTTAAGTTGCTATTCCAAAGAACCAGAAAGTGAATTTTTTTTAAAGGAATGTTTTCTCTACTCAAAAAGCAAGAAAGAAAACTATCTCCAAGCTTTTGCCTTATTAGGAAAAATATATATATAGCTGTTTGTAATTGTGACATAATCTTTGTGGAGTTGAAAAATATACACTACATTTGTTTCTGGGAAACCTCTCTCTAAACTCACTGAACCACAGTTTTTTAAAAAGGAGATTCAAATTTAGAAATGATGTCCGACTTGGTGGGTTTTGGTTTTTTGAATTTTTTTTTTAACCAAGAGAAGGAAAAAAATTTCCAAAAGAGATAAATTATACACTAAGCTTTCTGAAAATTTTCTGCTTGGTCCTGGAAAATCAGATGATAGGCAACAAGAAATCATGTGATTTCATATAGGAAAGCAAAATGCCTTATATTTAGCACTAGTATTATTGAAAGTTATGTATGTGTGCTATAAAAGATAAAAGATAAATTAATTCAACTAATAGGTAGGACTTGGGCTTGATGGAAAAGTTGAAGAAATAGACATTTTATCTTCCTTCAATACCTTCTCCCACCTTTACATGCATTGCCTCTATACCATAAGCCAAATCAGTAAAGCAGGCAGTGTCACCGTGGATTTTTTAATTCATTTATTTATAATTGGAGGATAATTGCTTTACAATGTTGTGTTGGTTTCTGCCAAAGCAGGCAGTGTCCCTGTGGATTTTTTAATTCATTTATTTACAATTGGAGGATAGTTGCTTTATAATGTTGTGTTGGTTTCTGCCATACATCAACATGAATCAGCCATAGGTATACATATGTCCCCTCCCCTTGTCATCTCTGTTTTATAGATGAGGAAACTGAAGTTCCTGGAGGTTAAGGGACTTGCTTAAACCCATCCTGTAACTCTAAACTACAGAGCTGGAATATGAGCCCAGGTCTGCCTGGCTCCAAAGTGCTATCTGACACACCAGAAAGAGAGTTATGGCGGAAGAACCAGCGAGGCACACAGGTACCCTGTGACAGAACCCAAAGGTACAAAGACTAGCTAGGGGTTCCCTCAAACCCCCACGCACCTGAGACACCGAGCTTTGCAGTACCGAATGCCGTTAAAACTTGATGTGTATGCAACTAGTTATGAAGGGAGTTTTATTCTTTCTGTGATCCAATGATCAACATCCACAAACAAACTCAAGTGTGGACCACTGGCAGAGACTATGATGATCCAGCAGCAGCAGCAAATCTGTTTTTCTTAAAACTTCCTGAACAAAAATATTTGCACCAATCCAGAAAAGAGCTTTATAGTGGTAAAGAATCTGCCTGCCAATGTAGAAGACACATAAGATGCAGGTTTGATCCCTGGACTGGGAAGATCCCCTGTAGGAGGAAATAACAAGCTGCTCTAGTATTCTTGCCTGGGAAATCCCATGGAAAGAAGAGCCTGGTGAGCTACCGTCCATGGGGTTGCAGAGAGTCAGACACGACTGAGCTACTGAACACGCATGCCCAGTGTTAGACAGTCCCTGAAATACCCTTCAAAGGTAGGCAAAAATGATCACTGACACTTCATTAATTCAGGGGCAGCCTGGAGGAAGAGACAAAGATGAATTTTGGTTCTGCCACTAATGACTAAAACCCTTGGTGGTTTCACGTACCTCTCTGGCTGACCTCACCTATCAAATGAGGCATTTGGTTTCTGATCTTATCTTCCATTTAAATAATTTAATTTTCTCATGAGCATAAAATCAAGTGATCAGAATGAATTCCAATATCAGTGCCAAGCTATCTGAGGAAGAAAGAGATGTAGAGAAAGATTTTGGAGGAAAAAAACACCATCCTGCTGCCTAACGCAAAATGTTTTTTTGAAAAAGAAAATCCATCTTTCATAAGATACAGTTATATATTGAGGGAGAGAATGATAATTAGGAAAATAAGGTATAAAAAATGACAAAAGTTGTCCTTCCCCTCTCTCTGTCTCCCTCCTCCTTTTATGTCTCACTGGCAGGGTCTCCTGTTCGGGGCGGGCAAGGCAGTAAGGATTCAACTATCAAGTGTGAGACCTGGTTCCCATCGTCAAAGAGATTCTGGCTCCCGGCAATAGTAACAGCTCCTATTTGTACAAGGTTGGGGGTTTACACTATTCTCTGGCATATTTGCTCTTCACAGCACTCCTGGGAGGTAGGGAGGAAGAAGTGTCATCATAACCCTTTTATGGATGTGAAAACGAGGTTCAGCAAGGTCAAGGGGCTTGTCCAAGATCACAAAGCTGCCGAAGTAACAGAGCAGGACAGGGAACGCATGCGCAGAGGAGGAACAGGCCTGCAGACCAGAGTGCAGTTGCGTCAACTGTGTAATGAGTGGGGAGGTGAAGAGGGGAAACGAGAGTGGAGCTTTGACTGTGGGGTGAACCCAAGACAGTTCACAGCCTACACTCATGGAAGTCCATGCAGAAGACAGCACAGCACTACTTTAGAGGGGTGGAGTACAGAAAAACAAAAGGATGTCTATATTTATGTGCACACAGAAGCCTACTGTCTTTCATTTAAAAAGTGGACGTTCTTTAGTTACCATCAGTAATCAGCATGTGCACTCTGGGTATTTTTCTCAGGAGCAGAAATGAGTGGCTCTGAGCCTCTTGCCTGGGCACTTGCTGCGGGTACCAGGGAACGGGCCAGGTGGCATTAAGGACATGGAATCTCCACCCACTGAGCCAGGGTGAAAATCCCTGACCTTGGCACTCTTGATCATTACTGAAACTACCTGAGCTCATTGACCTCCTCAGTCAGGTATTCTTCTCTGTCAGAGAAGCAAGTCACATGCTTGCACCTCCCGCCTACCTTCCCAAACTGCATTCACTGCTACCGAGCCTCAGGAATGTAATTAATAAGCAACCTGGACCTACTCCTGAAGTGGGAAGGAAGAGGAGGCGAGTGTCTGGGAGAGATTTCAAGGTGATGATAGAACCTCAAAATTACCTAAGAGCGCAATAAAACAGGCCCAGGCTCTGTATATCACAGTTGGATTTAAGCCAAAAAAAAAAAAGGAATTGGGGAGTTTGTGGATTCAGGCTAAGAGTGCTTGAGAGGAGGGACTTTAGACACAGAAGAATGAGATTAAAGTTAAACCACAGACCTCTTGAGGAATTTAGGTGACAAGAATTCTATGGTTTACTCTTTGCAGAATTATAGATCTTATTTGTTAACTAGTGAGACTTGAGTCAACTCTCCAGAATTCCGATTCCAATTTCATTTCATCAGGTAACATTTCAGACAATACCTATTGCATCAAGGGTGCTGAGATGAAATTCACACAATATAGGGGAGTAAGCAATCCCCCGTGGTCCCCAACCCCAAGCAACTGGCAAGAAGTCAGGATGGGATGGAGGCAGGGACTATATGATGATGGTACCCAGTAAGTGGTTTTGGAGTTTAGACTTGAAAGCGACTCTATCCAATCAGGGAGAATATAAACCTTCTCTTCCATCACAGGTGAGCCCAGTATTATTTGCAGAGTGGATACAATGACCAAGGGAAAACAGAGCTCCAAGCTAGAGAGCAGAACCAGTTCTAGCACCTTTCTGGTGTCTTGAGGAACTATCAGAAGGCACCAGAGCCTTCCACAGATACCCGCCAGCGGAGACCTGAAGACCTGTCTGCCCTTGAGCAAGTGCTGAACAATGACTAAGCTTAGTGAAGAGGAACAAGAATAGACACACAAGTACTAGATCTACCTACCCACCCACCTATCAATGTCTAAAATGCAGTGTGGGTGTATATATATATATATTCAAATATATATATTTGAATATAACAGTATTTATATACATAAGTATATGCAATATATATATATATATATATATATATATTTACTTCTCAATCATTTGTAACCAATTTATGAAATCCTGAGAACCCTTCATCTATTCTTCTATAAAGAAAACTGTTGCTAAGTGACTGTAAAATCAAGATTCTGATGTCCAGGTGAAGGATAAAATCAGGCACCTCTCTCCCATAAAACAATGTCCTAACAAGGCTTATTTTGGTTCAGATGTAGTTGGGGTTCTTGTTTTTGAGGAGATGAGCAGTATAATATGTGATGTTGTATAATATGATGTATAATATGTGATGTATAATATGATGTATAATATGTGATGTTGTATAATATGATGTAATATGTGATGTTGTATAATATGATGTATAATATGTGATGTTGTATAATATAATACGCTGCTGTCACTGCGAAGACCCACAATGTTAGAACACTTACATAACCTACCTCACTGAATCCTCAGCAACACTGTAAGGAAAGCAGTGTTACCATTCCCATATTACAGAAGAGGGACTGGGCTCGAAGGAGTGAAGGAACTTCACCCCTGTCCATCTTCTTAAATATTGGTTCATACACAGATATGAGCATACGTGTGTATTTTATAGATAACAGTTACCTTCTGCAACTTTCTAAAAGAATTTCCAGTTTTCATTTCAAAACATACAAACATATGGGTCAGGTAACACTTATAAAATCTCATTATTCTTATTTTTTTCTGAGTGGAGGTAAGTCTTAAACGGTCAAGCTATAATGGAAAGCTGAAAATTGAGGTAAATCAATCTTATCCATAACTTTGATTACAGAAAAAGATGGGCACTCATTTTATAAATCTTTAATCAACAAAGGTTGAAGAATAAATACCTCCTAAGGACATCTGTGTGAAAGACTTACCAGGTACATCACACTTCAGAGAGAGGCTGTGATTGTGGAAAAACCAAATGTACTGGAAAAAGAAAACTGTCATGGGAATTAAGGTCAATCTCTCTCACACTGCTGATGTGCCCAGGCTATGTGATGTTGTGCAACTCACTCAACCTTCTGGGTCTTTGTTCTCATTGGCAAAATAAGGGCACTTAAAAAGATGATCTTTCTTTTCCAAAGAGAGATCTCATAGATCCAACAATAAAATGCTCTGATTCATACTGGTGAAAGAGCAAAATTCAGATGCCAGCAGAATTTGGCTACGATGGACCATGGCCCCATAACTCACAAGCACACTTTTCATCTCAAAGCCCAGAACAATACCATCCCAATCTGGCAGGAGCAAGTTAACGGGGTCATTCAGTAGTGCTCAAGCTCCTCTAAAGAGTAAGCTATTTTGCAGCCAAATTAAATAGCCCTTATTCTTGACAGCTAATAGCAAACTAGGCAAAATTAGTTATCATTAACTAATAATAACTATAAGAACATCAAAGACTTACATAGCACTGACCATATGACAGCACTGTTCTAAACACTTTTTAAATTGTTTTAATTGGAGGATAATTGCTTTACAAGGTTGTGTTGGTTTTTGCCGTACGATAATGCCAGTCATAATTGTATGTATATCCCCTTCCTCCTGAACCTCCTGCCCCCTTCCTATCTGATCCCTCTAGGTCATCACAGAGCATCAGCTGGGTTCCCCGTGTTATACGGCAGCGTCCCACCAGCTCTCTACTTTACACGTGGTAGTGTGTATAAGTCAACGCTACTTTCTCAGTTCATCCCACCCTCTCCTTCCCCCGCTGTGTCTATGAGTCCATTCTCTATGTCCGTGTGTCCATTCCTTCCCTGCAAATAGGTTCATCAGTACTGTTTTTCTAGATTCCATATACATCGTTAACAGAAACACTTCATATTATTAATTCATTAATTTCTAACAAAATGCCAAAGTAAGCGTTGTACAGCTAAGGAAACAGGCTTAGAGAGACTGAACAACCAGTAAGCAGCAGCACACAACTCAGCTGTTGTTCAGCTTCAGCATCCAAGCTCTTGACCTCCACGTCACCCTGCCTCTCTCCGACGACAGTGTCACAAAGCACACAGTCCTCCTCCAGAAGCCTGGACTGCAGTCTCGTCCTTCCCCTTTCTCTCTGACCCTTGTGGACTCTGGCTTGGCTCATTTCCTAGTCTCTGGCAGACTCTGCCCGCAGGTCTCCTCGAGCTGAGCTTTCTGAAGCAGCCCAAGGAGAGAAGGCGCCCGGAGACTCCCAGGGGCCCAGCAGACGCACTCAGCCCTACAGCCCAGGATCACGTGTTCCAGCGCGAATGGCGCGGCCTGACCCGACACCACGTCCCAGCATCAACCTTCACCCAACACCTTAAAATTCATGCTTCTCAGACCCCGGGAGAACTCTCACCTTCACCAAGAGACAAGATCAGAGGAGGAAAACAAAACAAAACAAAACAAAACATTTCCCCAGGAAAAGCATCTAATGAACTCAGATAAATTAAGACTAAACTTTCTAAAAGTTTAATGGTAGAGATGGGGCAAGATGGAAAATAGAGTTTGGACTTTAAGGGCAGCTTAACCACCAAATGCCTTAAATTCCTTCTGCCTCATTCTTCCCAAAGTTACCAAGAATAAAAAAAGAGTGTGGTGAACCTCATGTGAACATGTTGCAAAAAGGAACTAAGTAAATGAATAGAAATGTGAAGAAAAAAAAATCTTATCTAAAGATAGGATATACTCTGCCTAATTTTTTTCATCTGAGATACAAGAGAAGGAAAAAAGAATGGAAGAAAAGACAGAGGGGATGAAGGAGAACTCATCAGCCTGCAATGCTGTCACTTCAAAGTCTGGGTCCATAATTTTATTATTCTCCAAAAAAATAGCTTTCAAATGCCACTACTATAAGTTGTGATACAAAGGAAACAAATGATATCATCATGCGGCTTAACTTTATGACATGTTCATTTTATTACACTTACATACATCAGAAGCACAGAAAATGACCAGCCTTCAACATTTCACTAAAAAACAAAATTATCCCAAAAAACCCCATCACCTTAAATTTTAATTTTTAATTTCTTCCCACAATTCCACAGAGCTGATAAGGGAAAAATGTTTCCATCTTCTAGACTTATATAAACTAGTTTCTATCAGCCCTGAGAATCAGTAGTTACACCACAGCCTTCTGCCTGCTACAATACACCAGTATTTGCATGTATTTAATGCAATGTCTACTTATTTGGATATTATATCTTATTTGAACCAGTCAGAAAAGGTTTCAAGGTAGGGAGGGAAGCAGCAGAAGTTAAAAATAGGTAATTTGAGTCAAGAGAATTCCATACCCACTGTCCACACTGAAATCACAGCTATGTATGACACATGGCCCTGCTAAAGGGAAAAGAATTTGGGGACCTTTAAAAACTAGAAGGCGAAACAGCAATGAGGTCTGCTCTATGGGATTCAGTCTTACTTGAGGACAGAGGCTTTTTCCAAACAAAACTCAAATGAAAAGACATCTCCTAAATACAGAAGGGACAGAACAGACTTTCAGTATGGGCTCAAACTAAGCATAGTTTAAGGGAAGTTGGAGATAAACCCCCTTTGGGGATGTAAAACAGAAGGAATAGTGGAATTTCAACTTTCCCCTTTTCTGACAAACATCTAATACCTTCTAGGAGTCAAAATCCTTCTTACTAGTTTTATAAAAAGAAAGCAGATTTTCTCATTGACTTTTAAAATTAAAGTGTAGTTGATTTACAATGTTGTACATATCTTTCCTGTACAGTGAACTGTAATCCACACACACACACACACACACAAATATATTCTTTCTTATATTCTTTGCCACTACAGTTTATCCCAGGAGACTGGATGTACTTCCCTGTGCTGTACATTAGGACCTCACTCTTTACTGATTCTAAATGTAGTTTGCATTTACCAATCCCAAAGTCCCAGTCCAACCCTCCCCCCGCCCCTCCCTCTTGGCAACTACAAGTCTGAGTCCTGTGTCTGTGAGTCTGTTTCTCTTTTGTAGATAGGTTCATTTGCGCCCTATTTTAGATTCTACATGTAAGTTACATCATATGGTAATTGTCTTTCTCTTTCTGACTTACCTCACTTAGTATGATAGTCTCTAGTTGCATCCATGTTGCTGCAAATGGCATTATTTTCTTTTGGTGGCTGAGTAATATTCCACTGTACATCTATGTATCATATCTTCTTTATCCATTCCTCTGTCGATGCACATTTTGCTTGTTCCCATGTCTTGGCTATTGTGAACAGCGCTGCTTTGAACATAAGGATGCATGTATCTTTTTGAATTATAGTTATGTCTGGATTTCTTCCCAGGAACAGGATTGCTGGATCATATTTTAGTTTTCTGAGGACCCTCCATACTGTTCTCCATAGTGGCTGCACCAATTTACATTCCTATGAACAGTGTAGGAGGGTTCCCTTTTCTCTCCACTCTCTCCAGCATTTATTATTTGTAGACTTTTTAATGATGGCCATTCTGACCTGTATGAAGTAAATTTGACTATAGTTTTGATTGGCATTTCTCTAGTAATCAGTGATGTTGAACATCTTTTCATGTGCCTATTGGTCATCTGTATGTCTTCTTTGGAGAAATGTCTATTATGGTCTTCTGCCCATTTTTTGATTGGGTTGTTTTCTTGTTTTTGAGTTGTATGAGCTCTTTATATATTTTGGAAATTAAGCCCTTGTCAGTCACATCATTTGCAAATATTTTCTCCCATCTGTAAGCTGTTGTTTGTTTTTTTTTAATAGTTTCTTTGGTTGTGCAAAAGCTTGTAAGTTTGATTAGGTCCCTTTTTTTGTTTGTTTCTGTTTTTAAGGAAAAGTAGATTTTTAAACAATTTCTGCAGAAATTTCTTCTATCCTTCTGTTTTCAAAATAATTCCAGAGACTGATCAGTAAGATTTTCAATGAAAATTTTTATTATGAAAAGTTACTGAGAATCATGATACTGAACAAATCATGAAAGTCTGACTTGTTCCAGGAGAATCAAGAGAGTAAGAACCAATCAAGAGAGTAAAACCCTGAAAGTTTAATTTTTGAGGACTGTCAGAGTCCATGGGAGCATAACGACGCCCACATCTGGACTTGCAGTTTGACTTTTTTCTCCAAAGAAGCCATATAGTGAGAGCCATAGGCCACTGAAGTCCAGGAATCAACAAAGGCAATTTTCATTCACCTATGTCTTAGTAGAATGTAAGTGGTACAATGCGCTGTGCTCTGTTGCTCAGTCACGTCCTACTCTTTGCGACCCCATGGACTGTCCACCAGGTTCCTTTGTTCATGGGCTTCTGCAGACAAGAATACTGGAGTGGGTTGCCACTTACTCCTCCAGGGGATCTTCCCAACCCAGGGATTGAACCTGCATCTCCTGCATTGGCGGGCAGGTTCTCTACCACTCAGCCACCTAGAAATCCTCAAGTAGTACAATGCCTAGCTCAAAAAGTACTTGTTGAATGAGTGCAAAATAAAAGAACAAAATATCCCCAAGAAAGGAGTGACAGTGACTCCAACACCATCCTCTGCCTGAGGCTGGACCCAACCATGCTACGTAAATAGCATAGAAAAAATATTGTTCGTAGCAGTTGTATTTGTAATAGCCAGAAACTAGAAATAATCTCGATGCCCTTCAAAAGGTGGAAAGTTAAACTGCAGTATATCCATACTTCATGATACTAAGCAATAGAAAGAAACAAACTATAAATACACACAACTTGGATGAATCTCAAGGGAATTATACTGACTGTAAAAAAGCCAGTCCCAAAGGTTATATACTCCATAGTTCCATCTATATGGCATTCTTGAAATGGCAAAAACATAGAAATGGAAAGCAGAACAAAGGTTGCCAAGGGTTGGGAATGGGGCCAGAGGAGGAGAGGGAGATAAGGGAGAGGTGCTCATGGGGCGGGAACAGATCAATGTCTTGGTAGTGATGGACACATGTGATAAAACTGTACAGAACCTAACACATCCAGGTGTGTACAAGATTGCACACACACATGTAGCATAGTGTGAGTCACTCAGTCGTGTCCAACGCTTTGCAACCCCATGGACTGTAGCCCACCAGGCCCCTCTGTCCATGGGATTCTGCATGCAAGAATACTGGAGTGGGTTGCCATTTCATGTAAAATTGGGGAAATCTGAATTGTATTGATGTCATTATCCTAGGTGTGATTATTATACTACAACTGTGCAAGATGTTATCACTGAGTGAAACAGGGTAAATGGTACACAGATCTCTCTGTATTATTTCTCATAATACATGAGAATCTATAATTATCATATAAAGTTTTTTAAAAAATCTTAAGCAATCTGTCCTCTCCCACCCTCAACACCACCACCTGAGACTGTGTGTATGTTTAATACATGAAATCTTTTCTAACCACCTACATAGATCTCGTCTATCTCTAAATACACCAACTGTTTTAACCACATAGTCTAACCCCCCTTCTTACATTAAGGACAGGTATTCCAGGACTCTTATCTCCTTAGAGGATAAAAGCTCCTGAGACAGGGCCCATGTTTATTTTATACCCTCTTGGTGCCTAGCACAATGTTGAACAAAGAGTTCCATTCAGTTCAGTTGCTCAGTCATGTCCGACTCTTTGCAACTCCATGAATCACAGCACGCCAGGCCTCCTTATCCATCACCAACTCCCGGAGTTCACTCAAACTCACGTCCATCGAGTCAGTGATGCCATCCAGCCATCTCATCCTCGGTCATCCCCTTCTCCTTCTGCCCCCAATCCCTCCCAGCATCAGTCTTTTCCAGTGAGTCAACTCTTCGCATGAGGTGGCCAAAGTACTGGAGTTTCAGCTTTAGCATCATTCCTTCCAAAGAAATCCCAGGGTTGATCTCCTTCAGAATGGACTTGTTGGATCTCCTTGCAGTCCAAGGGACTCTCAAGAGTCTTCTCCAACACCACAGTTCAAAACCATCAATTCTTCGGCGCTCAGCTTTCTTCACAGTCCAACAAAGAGTAGAGACTGAATAAAAAGGTTCTTAATAAATGAGCAAGTGAATGAAGGAATGTATACATTCTCTACTCCTCACAGTAGAGCTGGATAAACCGGTAATTCACAATCCTTTTGTTTCGATTTTCTCAACTCTGAAAGGCCTGTAAATGCTGTGCCCCAACTTCTCCACCCTTACAGTCTACAGTGAGATTAAAGATCACCTCCCACTAAGCCTATAGTAGTAGCTGCATTGATTATTTGCTGTGTGATATGCCAGTTAATTTCTCTGAACCTCAGTTTTCCCGTTTGTAAAATGGGGGACACTACTTATTTTTGCAAGTTTGCCAGGTGAATGAGATATAGTGTACATGAACAGCCTTGCTCAGTACCAACTGAAGAAGATGCTCAATAAATGTTTTTAGCCTTCCATAGCTACTTCCAGGCACTAATGCCCACTTTGTCATTCAAGTGAAGTGAAGTGAAAGTCACTCAGTCATGTCCAACTCTTTGCAACCTCATGGACTGTAGAGTCCACGGAATTCTCCAGGCCAGAATACTGGAGTGGGTAGCCTTTTCCTTCTCCAGGGGATCTTTCCAACCCAGGGATCGAACCCAGGTCTCCCTCATTGCAGGCAGATTCTTTACCAGCTGAGTCACAAGGAAAGCCCTTGTAGTTCAAAATGGTGGCCAAATTGGGAGATTGGGATTGATATATACACACTATTATATATAGAATGTTGTTTTGTCGCTAAATCGTCTCCAGCTCTTTGCAAACCCATGGACTATAGCCCGCTAGGCTCCATCGTCTATGGGATTTCCCAGGCAAGAATACTGGAGTGGGGTGCCATTTCCTTCTCCAACGGATCTCCCCAACCCAGGGACTGAACCTGAGTTTCCTGCATTGGCAGGCAGGTTCTTTACCACTGAGCCACCAGGGAAGCCCCACTGTATACAGAACAGATAATAAGAACCTACTGTATAGCACAGGGAACTCTACTCAACGTTCTGAAATAGCCCATATGGGAAAAGAATCTAAAGGAGAGTGGATAGATGACCTGCATAAGTGATTCACTTTGCTGTGCACCGGAAACTAATACAATGTGGTCAATCAACTAAACTCCAAAAAAAATTTTTTTAATGTTAAAAAAAAAATGCTGGCTAATTCTTAGTAAGTTTATGTCTCTTCAATAAATAGTGTTTTATTCGCATAGCACCTTCCTCTAAAGATCAAACTTTAGCTCCATTTACAATGGCAAAAGTAACGTGGACAAAGTAAATGGAGACGGAGGATGGAGAAATGGAAGACCAGTTCAACTGGAAGATGACAAGGGAACTTACGGTAGTTGTTAGGACAGGATCAGTCCCGCTCCCTGAAAATCTCTCTGCAGAAGAAGGTTTCTCTCGGGCATGGCCTCCTCCCCTTGGTTTTATGCCTTGGTCCTTTCCAAAGGCAACATCGACAGTAGGGCGTGATACCCCGAAAGCCTACAGACCCTAAGAATACTGCGCTGGTGGTACTGAAGAGAAAGAGAAAGGGCTTCTGTTCATTTTCTCTTAAAGAGAAGTGTTTGTTTTCAGGGTAAGTCTATTGCTTCCTTCTCAGGACTGGGAGTGCCTTAGTCCATTCTTAGCCAGAAGGTGATAACTTCTCCCCTAAATATGCAGCTGTCTGAAAACATATTTGCTCTGGATGTGTCACTGGGTCATGAAGAGTTCTATGAGAAATACTTTACACATGGGTGTCTCCAGGCCCGAGCAGTGGAGATATTTGCTGACCCATAAGGCAGAGACAGCAAACAAAGGATATGGTCCCAGGGTCCAGGTTTCAAAATATACTGGGGTCACAGAGAGTCAGGCCTGACTTAGCAACTAAACACGTACACATGCACACACACACTTGGATCAGTTGGTCAGTCATTTTGAGCCCTGACTATACACTTGTCCTTGGCTAGAAACTGAGGTCATTCATGACTGTGACAGAAGAAGGTCCCCTCCCGAAATGGAGCTCTTGATCTAATTCTGCATATTCACACATTTGTCTGACTTCCACCATGATGATCTTGCATGGCATGACAGCATGTTTGTCAAAGCCAAGGACTTAAAAATAGAACATCTTTCCAAGCATATTCTCTGTAACCAGCAGAAGTATATGAAATACAGTGAATATAAAGAAATGTCAATGTCAGACAACAAACGTGTGGCATATCCCCTAGATTTCAGAGGAAAAAAAAAAAAGAATGTGCGGTCTAGAAGGATTATAAATCTTTAAAACTTTATGAGTTCTATTCTCTTCCTTATTAATTCAGTGAATAACAGTATTTACTCATTAAGTAATTACTATATACCAGGCAGTATACTGAGGCTCCCCCGGTGGCTCAGTGGTAAAGAATCTGCCTGCAGTGCAGGAGATGCAGGAGACCTGGGTTTGATCCCTGAGTCAGGAAGATCTCCTGAGGAAGAGCGTGGCAACCCACTCCAGTATTCTTGCCTGGAGAATCCCATGGGCAGAGGAGCCTGGCGGGCCATAGCTATAGGTCACAGAGTCAGACACAACTGAGTGACTTAGCACACACATACACACAGGCAGTACACTAAGCCTTCCAAAGATTCATCTCATTTAACCTCTAAAACAATCTCAAGAGTGATGCATGTAATATTTTTTCTATTTGAGAGATGAGGAAATGTCAGCTTAGAAAGACTAAGGATATAAAACCGGGCTCATCTGCTGAGAAGCAGTATTCTTGACCGTCACACTAAGCTACACTGCTCCAGGCTTGCTTGTTTTACTATTATTGATTGAGAGGGAAAAGTATATAGTACTGATCCTTCTAACATGTTAGGTTGCACCACACAAAACTGCCAATAGGCAAATATCCTGATCCACAGAAATTACAACTTCACTTGTTCAACGTAATGTAAGAACAAGACCGAGAAGGACACGTCTTTCAATGCCTGGCCCCGCACAGTCCCTAACTAGCTCTGAGACTTTGGGCAAATCACTAGTTTTCACTTGTCCCACCCCATAAAATGAAAAGATAGAGCTGAATTTGTCTCTAAGTTCCCTTCCAGCTCTATAATTACAAGTGAGGGAAGAAAAGCACCATAATTCATTTGTTCAACAATTATTCAAGTGACTACTACATGTCAGACACCGAGCTTTCCTTTCATTCTAAATTCATCTGCATTTTAAGGACAGCCTCCCAGTAGCTTCCTCTGATTCCTGGGCTCTCACACATTAGGGATGAAAACCCAGCTTGAGGATCCTTGCTTGCCTGCTATTTAGGGAAACTGGCCTGCGCCCTAGGGCAGGGGCCTCCAAGCTCTAGGATCTAATGCCTGATGATCTGAGGTGGAGACGGTATAATAACAATAGAAATAAAGTGCACAAGAAATGTAAGGCGGTTGAGTCATCCAGAAACCATCCCCTCTCCCCACTGGTCCGTGGAAAAACTGACTTCCATGAATCCAGTCTCTGGAGCCAAAAAGGTTTCAGGCCACTGCCCGAGGGTGCTGGCAGCTCCTGCCCCACCACAATTCTACAGCGGAAGAGAAAACCAAAGGACCTAGAAACTACTTCAGGGTGAAGAGATGAAGTATGGTGTGGCAGAAGAAATGGTAAGTGTGTGCAAATGTGTATCTTCCAAAACAAAGAACTCTCAGTAAGTATTCTGGCTCACAGCAATTTCCAGAAAACATTCTACTTCTTTCTGCACCTTACTTGCACAAACCTCCCCCACAATGGGAGATAATCATCTTTTATACTTAAAAAAAAATCCAGAAGGAAGAGCACTTGAGCTGAAGAGAGTAATTGAGCATGGAGTCACAGTCTTTGCAATGATTAAGGACTGGTAATTCAGGATTACAGGAAAACACCAAAGGGCAAGCCTCAAGACATTGATTCAGCTCTGATCGCTACTCACTAGCTTTGTGAGCCTGGATTCATCATTCAACCCGCCTCTGCCTCAGTTTCCTCATCTGTAGGATACAGACTGGAATACACAACCTCTAAGTTCCTTTCCTATCCTAAAGGTTGCCCAGCCCCTTATCATCTAAGTTGTTTCCATCTAATCTGCCACCTGTTCCCTTGTGCACCGTCCACTGTGGACATAGCAAACAGCTGTTTTCCAACACGCCTACAACAGCTCTTCAAATACATACTTAAAGACTCTTATGTGAGCCCACTCCAATCTCTTGCTTCAGGCTTAAATCAAAGTCCCAGATGAAGTCATGTGGTTAGCAAGATGTTGGGAGTAACTCCTATGGGGTCACAGATCTAAACTTCGAGCTCGTAAATGAGGGAATACATGCGACAAATAGCAGTTGGCTTCCCCGATCTCTTGAAACTGAGAAAGACTCATAACTCCCAACCTTGTTCCCTAGGAACCCTACGGGCTGTTACAGGAATACAAAAGCTGCAGGAGAGGATTAATAACCATGCTGACAGTCTGGCTGAGATGGAACCCACACACAGTGTCACTGGTGAACTCTACAGGAAAGATTACTATGTGCTAAATTTGGGGATGTACCAGAAAGAATCAGAGGCCAGATGAACGGGGTCCAATGGGAGGGACAGTCTGCTCCAGTGAAAGCCTGTTGTTCTGTATGTTAGGCTCTGAATCACTGAAAAAGACGGAACTCACGTGGAAAAACAAGACACCAACGGAGCCTCAAGCCTCTCCAAATCAGAGGTGACCTTGGGCTCTACCTATTGTTTAGCTGCTAAGTCATGTCCAACTCTTTTGCAACTCTATGGACTGTAGCCCGCCAGGCTCCTCTGTCTGTGGGATCCTGCAGGCAAGAATACTGGGGTGGGTAGCCATTCCCTTCTCCAGGGGATCTTCCCTACGCAGAGATCGAACCCGAGTATCCTGCATTGGCAGGCAGATTCTTTACCACTGAGCCACCAGGGAAGCCAGGGCTCTACCAGTAGAGCTCCCCAAACCCTTCTGGGATAGATTAGAAAGGGTTATCAGACAGGGCAGCGGAGGCCAAAGCCACATATCCTGTGCCCTTTCCTGTGCTATTCCCAGTCAGGGCTGCTCATTTCTCTCTTAACCTGCAGCTCAACTTTCTAATCCAAACCATCTCTAAATGGGGCTCCCATGAAATGTGTCAGTTTAAGTACCTTAAAGTCTCCAGAAGGACTTTTCCTCCTCCTCAAACAAGTACCTTTTAGAAATAATAAACCAAAGAATCAAAATGATTTCACGGGAGAAGTAATCACAAAAGTTAATTGTTAATAAACAGCTTTCCACCTGCACAGATTCTTAGTGTCAGAACTTTTATTACATCTGTTTTTCATTACAAAACACGAATATTTATCAGGAAGAAAGTAACTTGAGAACTGTTATTAGTCAAATTCTATGTTTTGGAGATGAGCAGTTTTCTATTTTCTCTTCAGGGGTTTTGAATTATAAACCTTCTCCAAGAGACAGACATGGAGAAGTTTCAGCCACATCAAATTTTCAAAACATCCATGAAATGTAAACTGATATATCTCATAACTGATGTTTTATAAACCTGTCCCTAAAAATCAAGGGCATGCTCTCGACACTTTCTGTCATGGAAATTGTTCCAACGGGCAAATAAACAGGCATTTCCATGGTTAGGGCCTCACAGTTGTCATACTGTTTAGTTCTGCACAAATGAAAACTCCTATTACCAAAAAAAGGTTAGAGAATCTGTGGCTGGAATCTGGCAAGCAATGGCATTTCCACATTGTTTTAGTCAGCACGCTCTCTCAATGCAAATATGAACCCCACAAAATAGTCAATTAAAAATAACCATGTGGTCTGAAAAACAAGTGCAGCGAAACTGGAAACATGTCCAAATGGGAAGTTTATGCTTTGCCATCTTTAGTTAATGATGCTGTGAAACTCATTAGAGAAAAGAGCTCACAGTTCCTCAACTCCCATGCTCCAATGACTTGAAAATGCATATTCAACTCTAAAAGACAACAAAACAAGCAATATCTCCCATTTCCTCAGGGTCACAGAAGAGACTTTCATATCACAAAATTCAGAAGAATCCAGATTCTCAACTAGGGGTCATATCTCTCCATGAACTGGTCCCCCAGGGAGGGAACTTGAGTTTATGAAGTATTTCCTGCTTGTTTGAGCTTGATTTCTACTATTTGCCTGGTATTTGAGGGAAGAAAAAAATAACATGTTAGGCGGGAAAGTATAAAAAGACTCAAACATGAATTTTCATTTCTTTCAAATAGTTGTTAAGGTTTATATAGACCTAAAAGAAAAAAGCAGAATTTCTAGAAATTGCTCCAGGAATTCATGGAAAGAAATACCTTTCACCTGTACTCTTAATAAAAAAGCAAAGAAACAACAAGAAATAGATGGCCTTTCAAAATGTCTAGGATTCCTCAAACGACTTGTGACAAGGGTACCAGGACATTCAATGGAAAAAGGACAGTCTTTTCAACGAATAATGCAGGGAAAACCTCATACCCACATGCAAAATAATGAAGTTGGGCCCTTACCTAACACCACATACAAAAATCAACTCAAAATGGTTCAGAGACCTAAATATAAGACCTACAACATATACTTCTTGGAAGAAAACATTGGACAAAAGCTTCAGGACATTGCATTTGGCAGTGACTTCTTAACTGTGACACCAAAGGCGCAGGCAACAAAAGAAAAAAGTAGACAAGTTGAAATTCACGAAAATTTCAAAGTTTTGTTCATCAAAACACTATCAACAGAGTAAAAAGGCACCCCACAGAATGGAAAAAAAATCTGAAAATCATGTATCTGATAAGGAATTAACATCCAAAATTTACAAGAGAACTCCTAAAACTCAACAACAAAAAAGCCAACTCGATGAAAAATGGGCAAATGACTAGACGTTTCTCTGAAGAAGATACATAAATGGCCAGTAAGCACATGAAAAGATACCTGACGTCACTAATCACTAGGGAAATGAAATTAAACCTGCAATGAGATACCACCTCACATCCATCAGAATGGCTACTATCAAGGAAAAAAAAAAAGTGGTGGCAAGGATGTGGAGAAATTAAACCCTTGTGCAGAGCTGGTGGGAGTACAAAATGGTATCGTTTCTGTGAAAAACAGTATGGCAGTTCCTCAAAAAATGAAAAGTAGAATTACCATATGATCCAGCAATTCCACTTCTGGGTATATACCCAAAGAACTGAAAGCAAGGTCTTAAAGAGGTCTTTATACATCTGTATAAAGCAGCATTTACACACGTTCACAGCAGCATTTTTCACAACAGCTAAAAAGTAGAAGCAACCCAAGTATCCACTGATGGATAAACAAAATGTGGTAAGTTATAATTTTACCATAAAATGTGGTAAATCTGTGTACAAAATATAATGGAATGTTACTGAGCCTTTAAAAGGAAGGGAATTTTGATATATGCTACAATATGGGAGATCTTTGAGGAAATTATGCTAAGTGAAATAAACCAGTCACAGAGAGAAATACTGTGTGATGCCACTTACATGAGGTGCTGCTGCTGCAAAGTCCCATCAGTTGTGTCCGACTCTGTACAACCCCATAGACGGAAGCTCAGGGTAATCAAGTCAGAGAAGCAGAAAGCAGAATGTGGTTGCCAGGGGTAAGAATACAGTGGGGCGTCCCTGGCGGCTCAGTGGTAAAGAATCTGCCTGCCAATGCAGGAGACAGGGTTTGATCCCTGGGTCAGGAAGACCCCGTGCAGGAGGAAATGGCAACCCACTCCAGCTTTCTTGGTTGGAGAATCCCACGGACAGAGGAGCCTGGTGGGCTACAGTCCAGAGGGTTGCAAAGAATCGGACATGACCGAGTGGCAGAGCGCACACACACAAGAATAGGGTGAAATGAGGACTTATTGTTGAACGGGTACAGAATTTCAGTTTTATAAGATGGAAAGAGTTATGGAGATGGACGGTGGTCAATGTTGCACAACACTGTCAATGTGTTTGATGCCACTGAACACTTAGAAAAAGTTAAAATGATAAATTTTTGTGAATTTTACCCCAATAAAAAAATTGGGGAAAAATATTCAGGTTCCTATTCCTTTATAATATGACTGAAGAGAGGTTAGTGGCTGCTCTTTGGTATCCACATTTACATTTCAGAATTACCACTTACATGTGACCTTGGGCAAGCTACATAGCCTCTCTGCATTTTAGCTTCCTCACTGGTAAAATATCTACTTAAAAATATGATGTGTGGATTAGATGGGTCTGTATGTGTAAAGCATTTAGTCTTGGATAATAAATACTAAGTACCAGCTGCTATCATTATTACCTCCACCACTAAATCTATGCTCAGCATCACAAATAAAGTCTCATTCCCCCAAGAAGCCATTTGTATTCCATTCTCTGAAATGATGATGGCCTGGCCGCAGGCTCAACATCTGATCTAAAAAAAGAGAATCTTCCCTTCCTCAGCAGAAGCACACGAATGGGAACTGGGGCCCAAGTTACTCCATCCGTTGGACAGCAATAGAGGTAAGACACTTGCCCCCAATTGTATTTATTCAACAAATGTTAATTGTGTTCCTTATCAGTGCTCACACTCAGTACTTTGTACTATACTGTGGAGTCCAAGGCCTTGTTTCCTTATTGAAATACGCTAATCATCCAAAAGCATGTTACATGAAAAACATTTCCCAAGATGAAACTAACAAGACTAGGGCACCCCAAATTACTCCATTTCTTTTTAAAAATTCATTTCATTATAGTTGCTTTACAATGTTTAGTTTCTTCTGTACATCAAAGTGAATCAGCTATATGTATGCATACATCTTCTCTTTCTTGGATTTCCTTCCCATTTAGGTCACCGCAGAGCACTGAGTAGAGTTTCCTGTGCTATACAGTAGGTTCTCTCATTGGTTCTCTATTTTACAGGTAGCATCAATCGTGTATGTACGTCAATCCCAGTCTCCCAATTCATCCTACCCTTAGCGTCCATACATTTGTTCTTTATGTCTGTTTCTGCTTTGCAAATAAGATCTATACCATTTTTCTAGATTCCATATACATATGTTAATACGCTGATATTTATTTTTCTCTAACTTACTTCATCTATATGACTATTTCTAGGTCCATCCATGTCTCTACAAAGGACCCAATTTCATTCATTTTTGTGGCTGAGTAGTATTGCATCGTGTATTTAAAATCACCCATTTCTATTTTCCTTCTTATAGTTCTATTCTTTAAAAAAAAAAAAAAAAGCTCTCACTTAAAGAATTAACTTATAGTTGCCGAGGGGAAGGGGAGAAGGGACAGTTAGGGAGTTTGGGATAGACGTGCACACTGCTATATTTAAAATGGGTAACCAATAAGGTCTTACTGTATAGGACAGGGAACTCTGCTCAGTGTTATGTGGCAGCCCGGATGGGAGGGGAGTTTAGGGAAGGATAAATACATGTATAGCTGAATCCCTTTGCTGTCCACCTGAAACTATCACAACATTGTTAATCAGCTATACTCCAATACAAAATAAAAATTTTTAAAAAGCCTCTCCATTTACTTTCAAATTTAATAAAGCAGGTTGTTCCCAGATATGTTTTTGAGCAAAACTGTCGGGAAGAAAGACTTTAGTCACACCTGCTCTGAAACTGACAAAACAACAGAGCAGGCTATGTCTGCCCACCACCCATTCACGGACTGAAGCACACGCCCGGGCCACGTGAACACCATCAGGACAGTCCCCCTGCTGCAAGCCCCGCAGGACCCTGGAAAGGCAGCTCAAAGCCTAGGGCATGCACAGAAGCCATCATCACCAGGGAAATTTCCTCTTTCCCCAAACCTTCCAGCTAGGCTCCAGAAGATAAAACTTCTCAAAACACTGACCGAGGTCCAGGTAAGATTTAGCCATTTAGGGACTCCAATGGTTAAGGATCTGCCTTGCAATGTAAGGAATGTAGGTTCAATACCTGGTGAGGGAACTAAGATACCACATGCCTCAGGGCAATCAAGCCCATGCATGACACATGGAAGATCCTGCAACTAAGACCAAATAATAAATATTTTAAAAAGAAATATTTAGCCACTCATAAATGAGCTGATATAGTGATTATTATAATTGAAGTCCCACCATTGTGTTCTGGCAGGACAATGGAAAAAGAAAAAGTACATAGGCTTGAATTCCAGGGTTACAGGGACTATGTGACTCTGGTTTCATTTTCGTTTTCATTAACTAAATTGTACAGCTGAAAATTCCTACCTTTGAGAAAATGATTCATATTAAGCATCTAGCTGATGTCCCACACCATAGCATTTCAATATTATGGATGCCCTGTCTACCCCTTATTTTCAGGCAGGAAAAATGTCCCAAGGCACTCAACTCCTAATTTAGAAGAATCATAAGAATGGGTGGATTCCAGGCTAATATCGCCGCTAGTTTTTCTAAAAGCCTAGTCCAATAAATAACATTTTTAAGACAGTACTTGAGATGTTATGAAAAAAATCAAACCTCCTCCAATACTTCTTTCTCACCCAAATTTTACAGAGACAACCAAGAAGGTTTCAGCTTTACCCTGCAGAGCACCATGTACATGCACATCCCATATGCAAGCAGTCTTAAGAAGTGGGTTCCCCTCTTACGTAAGAAGCTGAAACCTCTCTGAAACTTTAATAACTCTGAACTTTTAGCCAAAAAAAAACACAAAAAACCAAAGGATTGGTTCTGCATTTGTGGCATTTCATGGTGTGTTGAGGGTATTCTCAAGACCAGCCCCAGGTTCTTGACGGTTCAGTGTGGGGACTCACAGGGCAGCGTACACGTCATCCCCACGGTCATGGTTTATTACAATGAAAGGGTACAAAGCAAGATCAGCAAAGACTAAAGCTAGATGAGGTGAAGACTGGTAAAAACCAGCCATGGGCTTCCAAGAGGCCTATTTCAGCTGAGTCATACACACAAGTTGTGACAACATGTGTGAAATGTTAACCAGGGAAGCTCATTAGACAGTTAGTGCCCAGGGGCTTTTACTGGGGACTGGTCAACATGGATTCCCTTTGGCTGGTGTGTACCCAAATTCCAGACTCCCAGAAAGCAAGCAGGTCCTCGGCGTATACTACATTGTTGCACAGTTAAGGTACACTGAGTGCTGGGGAAAGAGTAAGTGGTGGGAACCCTTCTGAGATCCAGGTTCCCAGATACCAGTCAAGGACCAGCCTTGCAAGCAGGCATTTCTAAGGACAAGCAGTCTCAGGCTCGCTATGTTAATCATTTCCTGCAGTCACAAACCAAAACCCCAGATATCTAACTCATAACTACCCTCTGACCACTAAATTCCTATAGCCAACCGACATACTGAAATTCTTTTTAAAAAGTGAATATAACTTAGGGTTTCAAAATATATTCTTTCAGCATATTTGGACTGTGTCAGCCTGCTGGGTTCCAGGCTTTAAGGAAATACCAGCAAGTCCCAGCCCTCTAAGAAATTTCAGACCAATAGGGAAGATAAGATGAATACACAAAGAATGCTAACACAAGGTGGTGTGTGATGACGACCATAAAAGAGGTGGAAGCCAAACACTAAACCAGCCAGAGAAGGGAGAAAAACTTCCTGCTGTGATGAACCAGGAAGATTTGGGTAAGAAATACCACAGGGCTGCAGATTTTAGGACAGGTAAGATTTGAGAGTAAGTGGCAGGGTTGGGAAGAGCTCAAGAAGAGAAATAAAAGTATCATTTCAGGCACAGACAGGAAGCTATGTGAACAATGCACAGAGGCTGCTGTAGGGAAAGGGAAACATGGTCTGATTGGAAGATTAGGTTCATAGAAGAGGACAGTGAAAGATAAGACTCTAAACAGAAGTCAGAAAGACAAATATTGCATATTAACACGTATACATGGAATCTAGAAAAATGGTACAGAAGAACTTATTTTCAAGGCAGAAACAGAGACAGACATAGAGAACAAATGTATGGATACCAAGGTGGGAAGAGAGGGTGGCATGAATTGGGAGATTGGGATTGACATACATACACTACTATAGCACAGGGAGCCTGCTCAATGATCTGTGGTGATCTAAACAGGAAGGAAAACGAAGGAGGAGTGGATGGATGTATATGTATAGCTGATTCACTTTGTTTACAGCGGAAACTAACACAACATTGTAAAGGAACTGTGTGTGTGTGTGTGTGTGTGTGTGTGTGTGCAGTCACTCAGTCATGTCTGACTCTTTGCAACCCCAGGCTCCTCTGTCCATGGAATTCTCCAAGCAATAACACTGGAGTGGGTTGCCATCTTCTACTCCAGGGGATCTTCCCAACCCAGGGATGGACTCTTCATCTCCTGTATTGGCAGGCACATACCCCACTAAAAATCAGAACAATCTAAAACACGGGTCTCAAATGTAGACTGAAGGAGATTGTCTTTTATGCTGTGGGGAGTCTGTGTGTGAGTTTTTTTTTTTAACTTTTTTTTTCCCAGTTTTATATTCTTAACATTTATTTTTCTAAATTTTATTTTATTTTAAAACTTTACATAATTGTATTATTTTTGCCAAATATCAAAATGAATCCGCCACAGGTATACATGTGTTCCCCATCCTGAACCCTCCTCCCTCCTTCCTCCCCATACCATCCCTCTGGGTCGTCTCAGTGCACTAGCCCCAAGCATCCAGTATCGTGCATCGAACCTGGACTGACGTTAGTATACAATGAAGGAGAGGACTGACTGTAATCAAAAGGGCTAAGGCTTTTGCAGTAGTTCTCCCAAAAGTCAGAGAGCTGGGAGGTACAGAGAGGTGAAACATAAATGTTGCTCTCGATGGGAGCAACATCGAGAAGGAAGCAGTAACAACGCTCCTCAGAAGATGTAGGAATCAAACAAGACTCAAAACTCTCAACTTCGGTATTAGCACATTCAACCAGGAGTGCCTGAAGGGCAGCCAGGTTAAAGGTAAAAAGTATTTTTACAGTAAAAAAGAGCCGGGCAGAGAATTCAGTCAAGTATCTAGAACTCTGATGGAGAAGAGGAACCAGGGCTCAGGAAGGAGGTCGTGGCTAGAACGGCATATGTGGAAGAAGCCAGCTTAGAGGATCAGCTGGAGCAGAGGAGAAGCCACACACTGAATGTGTCAAGCCCAGAGCTGTGAATTTCATCAGCCTCAAGCAAACATGACTGAGCTCTTAGGCTTGGCAGAGAGATGGCACTATAAACTCAAGCATATCCACTCACACACAACTAAGAAGCACTCTGGGGCCAGAATACCTCAATTCGAATCCTGACTCTACTATGTATTATTAGCTTTATGATCTGAGACAAGGTACTTAACCTCACTGCCCGGATTTCTCATCTATGAAATGGGCTTAATAGTAGTACCTATCTCATAAAGTTGTGATGAGGACTCAATGAGCTAATTCATGAAAAGAGTTTAATGCAGAGTCTCTCTGGCACACCGTGAGTGTTCAATAATTGTTGGCCATTATTAGTATCTTATTTGAGTCTCACTGTCATGTTATGAGATAAAGTCAGGCAATCATTACCATCTCCATATTACTAATAAGGCAACTAAGGCTCAGAGAGGAAACGCTTGCCCAGTCTTCACACGGTGAAGAATACAGACTAGGATTTCATGAAGTCTAGTCTCCTTAATGAGACGGACAAATCTCTCCAAGCTCAGCCCACTCCCTACCTCACTGGCCTCTGTTCTGGCCAAGCTTGCCTTATACATGAAACTGTGCCCGCCACACTAGTTCCTGGGCCTCTTAACTTCCTGACCCGTCTTCATCTCTTAAGCCTCTTCTCAAGTATCACCTCTTCCAGGAAGCCCTTGGTACTTGCTCCCACTTCCCTCTTACCACTCACCTCTCTCAATGCTCATATCTGATTATTAACACCACAATGTATGCAGTTATAGACCAATGCTTTCCCCACTGGACTCTGAGCCTGAACAATCTCTGGCACACTAAATACCGAGTATTTGCTGAATGAATGAACTCTAAGTCTGATATTCTTTCCCTCAGAGCATGTGTGTGTGTTAGTGGCTCAGTCGTGTCTGACTCTTTGAAACCCCATGGACTGTAGCCCACCAGGCTCCTCTGTCCATGGGATTTTCCAGGCAAGAATACTGGAGTGGGTTGCCATTTCCTCTTCCAGGGGGTCTTCTGGACCCAGGGATCGAACCTGGGTCTCCTGGATCACAGGTGGATTCTTTACCATCTGAGCCACCAGGGAAGCCCCCAAAGGATACTGTCCCTTTATCAACAAATGCGCACTGTTTAATAATAGTTTAAAAAGAATACCAACAAAATTGCAAAGACCAACCAATCCTACTGTTCTAAACATGTAGTCATTCACTACCTCTAGGTAGTGAAGCACGCATGTGCACGTGCACGCACACACACACACACTTTTCAAAGCTGGCCATTCTCACCCACGGCTCATCTGTCTGGGTGCCTGTGGTCTCAGAGGAGACCGAACCTGCCTCTATCAAAGATTCCTCCCTCTGCCTGATTATCCCAGTGAGAAGAACCTGGGACATGGCGCTTGAAGGAAGACAGGTTCAAAGTTCTCACCTTCCAGAAGCCCAAGGTGAGGCGCCCCTGGGAGGTGAACGTGGGCATCTCACCCCCTGTGTACCACCCGTCAGCCTGAGACTTGGTACCAGTCCCCGACAGGTCAGAGACTGACCTTGGGGAAAAGATTAGCAGAGAGAAAAAGCGAGCAGACCTACTCCACCCGCAGTTCCACAAACACCAGGTGGACACCTGTGCCCAGTTCCATGAACATCTGTCCCCGGAGCCTTCTTACAGGCGGAGCCGCCTCCCCTCCGCACCCCCGGCTCGGGGCCACCACCTGGTTCAGGTGGGAAGCGGGCAATCCTTGCCACATCTCGGCACCCCTGGCAACCACGGCTGATCCCCCCAGGGGCTCCTCCCTGGGGAACTCCCGGGATGTGTCAGGTTCTCCCTCTGGCCTGTGTAAAGCAGACAACACTTGGTCAACATAAACAGAGACCTAGAAACATACAAACACACACCCGTGTGTGCTGCTGTCTGACGCTGATGGCTCGGGGAAAAGGGCCACTCAGTTTCTTGCGATTTGCCCACAGATAAGGGTTTTTGTGGCCCATGCCTCCCTGCTCCTCCCCCGCCAGGAAACTCAGAGACTGTTAACCACAGTGGTGCCTGATGAGCACAAGAAATTCTGCAAAGCACTAACCAAATTCAGCGTGTACTGGCTGTCAACAATTTGCAGAACTTCAATTCTGGAAATATGGAAAAGGGCCGTAAACGTTCTTTCTGGGGCCAAGCCTCAATCATTTTGCCAAAAGCGAACCCAGGTTCTTATTTTAAAAGTGATAAATGCTTAGCTCCAAGGCAGGACATGGGCTTCCCTGGTGGCTCAGCTGGTACAGAATCCGCCTGCAATGCAGGAGACCTGGGTTTGATCCCTGGGTTGGGAAGATCCCTTGGAGAAGGGAAAGGCTACCCACTCCAGTATTCTGGCCTGGAGAACTCCATGGACTATACAGACACGACTAAGAGTCAGACACGACTAAGAGACTTTCACTTCACAAGGAAGGACATATTTACCATTTATGGAATTACTGATCTCCAGTGTGGTCCAGTCCATAGGTTAGTATATGACATTACCATTTTTCAACACATATATGCCTTCCTAAGGCAGTGGTTTTGTCGCTAAGTTGTGTCCAGGTCTTGCGACCCCATGAACTGTAGCCCACCAGGCTCCTCTTCCCAGGCAAGAACACTGGAGTGAGTTACCATTTCCTTCTCCAGGGTATCTTCCTGACTCAGGGATTGAACCCCCGTCTCCTGCATTGCAGGCAGATTCTTTACCATCTGAGTCACCAAGGAAGCCTTATACCTTCCTACAGAAGTCCTGAATTAAATAGCAGTACCATTCTCTACCAAGTACCTTTTACCAAAAGCTTTAAAATATCTTATCTGTACCCACAAGTCCAAACAAGAGTCCCTTCTAGCAACCTCAAATCCAACTTTCAAACTTTGAACAGTGTTACTATTCTAAAATCTAGTTATTTCACATACAATATTGAGATACTTCCATTAGTTCCTTGCTGCCTCCAAGATAAGGAGAAAGTTTTAGACCACTGTTGGGTGGGCATCAGCCCCCCACATTAAATAAATGATCTCATTTAATCCTCTGAACAACTTTGTGAGGCAGGTCTGATCACTGACATTTTATAGACACATTAAGGAAATGGTGATGAGGTCTCAGGATGCACCCCTCAACATGTCCCAAGACGGTAGACCTAAAACAACCCTAGAATCCATTCTATCAAGAATCAAAGAATTAAACTGAAAACCAAGATCCTTTGTCTCTTTTTCTCTTTTCTTCTTTTCCCATTTAGGTTAGTACAGAATATGGAGCAGAGTTCCCTATGCTATATAGAAGGTATAGATAGTAGGCATAAGCTATATAGTAGGTCCTTGTTGGTTATTTTAAACATAACAGCTTGAGGGACTTCCCTGGTCCAGTGGTTAAGAGTCCGCCTGCCAACACAGGGGACATGGATTCGATCCCTGAGGCAGGAAGAGCTCACACGCGGCGGGGCAAGCTACACTGCGCACTGCGACCACTGAGCCCCTGCTCCGCAAGAAGAGAAGCCCCCCGATGAGAGGAAGAGAAGCCCCCACGCACCACAAATAGAGAAGGCCCACGTGTAGCGCCCACGCAGCAACCAAGACCCGGCACAGCCAAACAGAAACGAACCAATAAAAATGCGTACATGTCAATCCCAAGCGCCCAGTCCACCCGTCCCTGTTACCCTTCCCCCCCGCCCCCGCCCCCGTAACCATAAATTCATTCTCCAAGTCTGTGAGCCAGGCTTTTTATTACTAAAACCCAAATGATTAGCCTAAAACCAGCAGGGGTGAAGATTCTGCCCTAAAGAATCTAATGCGCCACAGTTCATTCCTCCCAGTGCAGATGGCTGGCGGAGGGGTTGAGGCACGGATCTGACGGAGCGCCTTGGCTTGGCCAGGGGTCCGGCCCCTGCCCTCAGCCTCACAGCCCTGGGTTTTAATCATCTGACTCAGCCAGCGGCAGCAGACCCCAGGCGCCTGTGGCTGTGAGTAATGGCGACACAAGACACATCTGTCTGATCAGAAGCTGATGGTGTCAGTTACACCAGGGGTTACAGTAAAACAATGCTCTACAAGGGAAACAAGAACGCCTACTCGCCCCAGAGCTAAGCAATGCCCTTGTTTCTCCAACTCACAATGCGAACTTGTGGTACCATTTACTAGCTCTTATACCCCTCTCTCGAATATGCTTTGATGCACTTATAGAAAGAGAACTTACCTAGGAATAATAAAGCAAATCTGTTTCCACTGCTACTGCTAAGTCACTTCAGTCTGTGTGACCCCAGAGATGGCAGCCCACCAGGCTCCCCCGTCCCTGGGACTCTCCAGGCAAGAACACTGGAGTGGGTTGCCATTTCCTTCTCCGATGCATGAAAGTGGAAAGGGAAAGTGAAGTCGCTCAGTCGTGTCCGACTCTTAGCGACCCCATGGACTGCAGCCTACCAGGCTCCTCCATCCATGGGATTTTCCAGGCAAAAGTACTGGAGTGGGATGCCATTGCCTTCTCCCTAGTTGTTGCAAAATGTCTACAAAGTCATGACATCAGGAAACGCTTTTATTCTGGCCTCTAATCTCTCACACCGTTATGAGGGATAATGCATAGGAAGGTGGTTTTGCTTCTTAGCAAAGTGGTAAGTGCTTCTTATACCGAATTTCAAGATTTCATTTCAGAAGAGTGACTCATTCATTCTTCCCTTTGTTCATGTATTAATTCATTAAAAACACTTCATTAAATTCCCATTGAGTGCCGGGAAACTGGATGCAGAATTAAATCAGAGACTTCAAGCCCTTAGAGGGTCAGTTTTTCCCCAAATTGGGCTTTTCATCTCCACGGTATTCCAGCCACACCCGGCATGCGCTCCTCTCCTCTCTTCCTTCCTCTCTGCCTCAACCATTCCTACAGTTCTGAGTGCTGCTCGCTCCCACTTTCTGCATTAGTCCTCAGCCAGGACCAAGTACCCACGGTGGTGGTGGTGGTTTACTAGCTAAGTCGTGTCCGACTCTTGCAACCCCATCGACAGTAGACTGTCAGGCTCCTCTGTTCATTGGATTCTCCAGGCAAGAATACTGGAGTGGGTTGTCATTTCCTTCTCCAGGGGATCTTCCCAACCCAGGGATCAAACCCAGGTCTCCTACATTGCAGGCAGATTCTTTACCAACTGAGCTATGAGGGAAGCCCAATACCAGGGGGTACCAGACAAAAGTACTGTATTTAGTGACTTCAGAAGTGAGTGGGAGTGACACGCACGGCCTTATCAACATAAATAACCTGTTTTCATCGTACTTCTGTTAACCAGAAGTGGTCCCAAAGCAGTTCTCCCTTCTATAATCTGAGGAAGTTCTAGATTAAGAGTTTAACAGATAGATGAGCAGAAACAACTCTCCCCTCGATGATCTGCAGACCATGTGTTCTCCATGAGGGCAGTCAGCTGGGGAGACACTCGGAAAATCATGAGAGGGCCCTGAAAGCAACGGGAAGTGGGAGCACTTTCTGACCCCTGATTTATCTGTGTAAGTAATGTGTGCTAACTGATAGTACCAGTGGAGCTCCTATCTGATTCATCCAGATGCAGTCATTCTCTACCAAGCTTCTATCTGGGCAAATGTGAATGGAAAATAACCCAGAATCATAGACATTTATGGGTGGGCTTCCCAGGCAGCACTAGTGGTAAAGAATCTCTCTGCCAATGCAGGAGATGCATGAGATGCAAGTTCAATCCCTGGGTCAGGAAGATCCCCTGGAGTAGGAAATGGCAATGCACTCCAGTATTCTTGCCTGGAAAATTCTATGTACCAAGGAGCCTGGCAGGCTACAGTCCATGGGGCCGCAGAGAGTTGGACAAACTGAGCGACTAAGCAGCGAGTAGCAGTACAGATATTTAAGACTGGAAAGAACTTCAACTGGTCCAACTCCTTCATTTTATAGATTTAAAAAAACTGGGACTTTCCTGATGGTCCAGTGGCTCAGACTCCTTGGTCCCAATGCAGGGGGCCCAGGGTTCTATCCCTGGTCAGGAAACCAGAACCCACAGGCCACACTAAGATTCTGCACCGCCAAATAAACAATCTTTCCTTAAAAAAAAAAAAAAAGCAAGAATCAGGGAGAGGACCTGAGTAACCCTGGATCTCACAGCATGTCCACGAGCCAGGCAGAAGCTGAGCCATCGGCTTCCCAAGGCAGAGCCCCGTTCTGCTGCCGGGAGCTGGTGCCTGCCGGTGAGTAGCCCGACTGCAGGAGCTGCTGCTGTCCTCGGGTACACCTCACCTCTCCAGCTGCTCTCACGGCCTCCCCTCAGCACACCTGGACCTTGCCTTAGGCCGTGAGAGCCAGCCTTCGGGAGCCCTGCACTCCCTGTGCAGAGGAACAGCTTCCTAGCATGGCAAGCCTGTTTTGACTCTGTGAGAAGGGCTGTGTTCTGTCTTTCTCTTCAGGATTGTGATGAAGACTAGTGAAATGCCAGCCATCCAGGAATCCTATATTCTCTGCAGAAAACAGTAGGGATCCAGTAGAGAGTCTGCATCACAATTAAGTCCTACGGATGTGAACCCCAAGAGTTGGAGCCCAGCATTTTATAAAGGCCAACAATGCTTTTGCCCAACCTTCAAGTTAGCTTCAATTGCATACACATTGACAGGCAATTCAGATAACAAACAACATTTGTCCTTCTAATGACTTTGGTGGAGAAAAATCAAGCAGGTGTCTCAATTTATGAAAGGAAAAGCTCGTTCACAAAAACTACCCAAAGCCATACAGGTACTAAAATGCAATGTTGGAGCAATGACCTTATCTACAGCTCCCTCCTCCCCACTGGGCAATTTAGCTTTAGAATTTTCTGCTCACATGTTCCAGGTCAACAACAGTGAAGACCTACGTTTTCGGTTACACCTGAGACATTCAAGATACCTGAGCCACGTAAGGAGCACAGCTTGACCCCATAACCTCAGCAGCAGCCCCGGCTCACAGGCGCTTGTACTGGAAACTAAACGACACAGGGGAACCCCAGGGGGCGAACTTTGGGGTTCACAAAAGGAGTAACCTTTATGACGGCTTTAATTATTCAAAACGACTTGAAATGGCTCTTAGCTCTGACAATAATAGAGTCAAAAGTAAGGGTTATATTTTCATTTTTTTAAAAATGTACTTGTATAGATGCAGAGAAAGATATGAAAGGCTACATTAAGTTTTGCATTAGTTGTCTCTGAGTACAGATGTATTACTGTTATTAATGCTAATATAGTGCTTAGCTAATGCTAAGTTTTGCATTAGTTGTCTTAAATGTATTAGATGTATTAAAGAAAAATGTCTTTATCTTTTTCTACAATGAACAGGTACAGTTTGGATAATAAGAAAACAAACAGTAATGATCTCACTTTTATGGAGAATCTTAAAAAAGCTAAACTCCTAGAAACAGAGTAAAATGATGGCTGCCAAAGGCTGGGGAGTGGGGGAAATGAGGAGATATTGGCCAAAGAATACAGATTTCCAGTTATAAGATGAGTAAGGTCCGAGGATCTAACATACAGTATGGTGACCACAGTATGTATTACATACTTGAAAGTGGCTAAGAGTAAACTGCAAACATCCTCACTGCAAGAAAAATAGGAGCAACATAGGCACATATAACATCATCATGTGCACACCTTAGACTTATGCAGTGTTGTATATCACTTGTATCGTAATAAGACTGGGGGGAGGGAAAACAATGATTGTTTTTACTTTTTAAATATGTTCTTCACTCCGAAAAATGGGAAAAGAGGTAATCATCACAGAAGGTTGAGAAGCTCTATTGCTGTGAACCAAGTGAACAGAAAATGCAAACAATACTTAAAGCCCCGAGACCAGAACCTTTGCCCTGCTTCTCCACTTGGGTCCCCTCAGCCCCCAAGAATATAAACAATACGCCAGGGCACCAATTTTACACAAATATTTTGGGGAAAAAAACTATATACAAATATTTGTATATAAAAAAACAAACCTAACAAGCATATGGAATCACGTAAAAACTGCATAAAACCTTAAAACCATTTTCAAGCTTGCTGGGGCCCATCTGAACTACAGACCCCAATGCACAGGGGCACTCGCCAGGCTTCTTTACTATTGGAGACTTTTTTATGGAGAAGTCTGGGAAGCCGGAACACGAAGAGTACCATCCTATTTTCCCCTCTTCTTGAAAGAGCAGAAACTTGATTAAAACTAAGTCATTTTTCCAGTTCACTTTTTAAAAAGTCAAATTTGTCTTCATCCACTATCTTGAAAACTCCTTTACAAAACAGGTGCCAGTCAACATATTACCAGGGTAGTCTGTAAGCCCACAGGGGCACAATTCACCTACCTTCCTCACCTGAGGAGGAAAACAATCTGGCCTGGCCTCCTAGGGTTCTGAGGATGGTGGGGGCCCCGGGCTGCCACTGCCCACTTCTGCAGGACGGCAGACCACTCTGCACAACGTGCTAATTCATTCATTCCACAAATGTTTATTGAGCAAAGCCTGAGAAAGGCCTTTCAGTGGACAGTGGGATCATTCACAACCCAACGGTCAGGTCTAACGGATCAGCTGTGGACAATCAATCTTTCATTAGACCTCAAACCACCTCTAGGATAGAGCAAACAGGGCCCCCACCCCATCCAGGCACCAGCAGCTGGGCGGGATCAGGCAGGGGCGTTCTGGAAGGGGGCTGCCGCTGGAGAGCCTAACGCATCCCAGATTCCCACCAGAATGACCGGAACCCTAGCACCTTAAGTGACATAACACCTCCAAAGTGCTTTGAGTGGCGCCGGGCACCTCGTGTGAGCTCAGTAACAGTCATTTCTGCTGTTACTATGCCAATTCGCCCTTACTCATAGAGCACCAAAAAAAAAAAAGGCGGGGTGGGGGGGGCGGGTGGAGAACACAGGTTTTCGAATCAGAAAGATTGGATTTGAATCCCAGCTTGGCCATTTACTAGCTATGTGACTAAGGGAAGCAAGTTTTCTGAGCCTCAGTTTCTTATCTGTAAAATGTAGTAAATACCAGTATCCTAGCCCTCACATAGCTCAGAGAGAATTAAGGATATGTTGTTTCACACAACAAAGAGTATCTGGCCCATAAGGGCTCCCATAAAGTCAATCCTGCCACCTCCATGGCCCCTTCCTCTGCTTCTGATGGGCCCTGGAATCTAGTAAAGGGCTACAGGGCAGAGGGAAAGAGACGGGCGAGACCCGCAGGGGACCTTCTACAGAAACCCACCAGGGCCCTCTGCTCCGCTCAGCTCTCCTCCCCTGGGTGGCGCCTCCATCCTGCAGACACCTGCCTGCCTCGCTGGGAATGCCTGCCAAGAGGACAGGAAGCTGAACAGCAGTTGGAATCCATCCCGCCTTCCAGAGTGTGTGTGTCTGTCTGTCTGGGGCTTCCTCTGCACATCCCCGCGTGGTGGAGGCTGGCAGCATGATTCATAGTCTCTTCTTATCTCTGCTTCCATCTCAACCCAGAACCCAAGCCCTGGAGCCTGCTGGTCACAGACCAGCAGTGAAAACGAGGACTTTTCATGCAGACAGGAAGGGAGCCCCCTCGAAGTCAAAGGGGCTTTACAAAGGGAGGCGGGAGGAAAGGGAAGCGGGAGGAGGCGGGGTGGGGGCAGAAACAGGGGCCCACTTCCTACAGGCTGGTGGAGCCCGCTGTATTGGCTGCTGAAGCAGTTGGTTTCTCCACTTTGAAAAGACGATAAAGCCCATTCCTGTAATACACAACTCAACCGCGGGACAAGGGCTGGGTGCAGACAGAGAACTCCAAAACAAACGTGCTTGTTTTCCAAGCAGAAACCATCGGCTCCCAACTCGCCCTCCCCAGCCCCCACCTGTAGGTAGGTCCTAACGCCCCACCGTACCCCACCTGAGCAACCGAGGGGCAGCCTGCAGACAGGTCCACCCAGCAGCCGGCCCCAAGCTAAGCTCAGTCCTCGAAAGCCCAAGGAACCGCCGCCCACCCGAGCACCTCGGCCTCCCGGAGACTCGCCCCCCGGGCACTAGAGTTGGCTCTTCAGCGAGTGGGAGACTAAGCAAGGGCGCTTGCCGGACGCCCCAACGAAGGGCAGCGCGTTTCAGAACTCAGAACCAAAAAGCATCACACCACAGCAACTCCCTCATTTAAAAGAGGCGGAGCCAGTATCAGGGAGGGAAAGGGAACTCCCCGAGGTAACACAGCCAGCGGGCTGGACCGGCTCCGGGGAGGCACAGGCAGGCGGGCGACGAGAGCATCTCGCCGCTCCCCGCGTCATCTCGGCTCCAGACCCCGGGCGGGTAGTACACACCCCGAACCCCACTCCGGGCCTCCCCCAATCCCGGCGCGGCGCGCTGCGTTACCTTCCTCGGAACTGGACGCTGCGCGCCTCCTCTCCCGCGGCGGGGTGCAGGCGGCTCTGCCCCCGCGCTCGCCCGGCGATCCAGGTACAGCCCGGCAGCTGTCCGCACTGGGCGGCGCGTGCGAGCTCCTGGGGCGGACGGCGGGCGGGCGCGGGGGCCACTCCCGGACGCGCCGGCCAATACCTCCCCGCCCGCCCCGCGCCCCGCCCCGGCCCGGCCCCCGCGCGCGTGGGCTCCGGCCTTCTCTCCCGCCCTTCTCTCCACCCCTCTCCGCCCCTCTCCTGTTTAATTCTCTCCCCCTGGGCTGCACTTCTTGGCCTCCATCTCAGGCGTAACTTACCCCGAAACAACTTTTTCACTTGCAGACCAAGACCGCAACACGGTTATTTTTCGATTCCTGTGCTTTAGGGGTCCTTGGAGTCCGAGAGCGTGGAGCGCCAGAAGCCCTTCCACTCTAAGATCGGAGGTCAGCTCCCCACCCGCCCCCGCGCGGGAGAAAGGGGCGCAAAGTGGTACCCGACAAGATGCTTTCACCCCGGATGTCAGTTTCCTCACCAGTGAAATACATAGAAGTACTTCACAGGTTGTGGTGGTGGTGGTGGTGATTTAGTCGCTAAGTCGTGTCCGATTCTTGCGACCCCATGAACTGTAGCTCACCAGGCTCCTCTGTCCATGGAATTTTCCAGGCAAGAATACTGGAGTGGATTGCCATTTCCTTCTCCAGGGGATCTTCCCAACCCAGGGATCAAACCCTAGTCTCCTGCATTGCAGGCAGATTCTTTACCGACTGAGCTATGTGGGAAGTCCATCACAGGTTGTAGGGGAAATTAAATGAGCGGATGATTTAAAAATACCTTATACAGGGTCTTCCCTGGAGGTCCAGTGGTTAAGACACCGCGCTTCCACTGCAGGGGGCACAGGTTCCATCGTTAGTGGGGGAAGTAAGATTCCCACATGCAGCGTGGCTTGGCCAAAAAATGGGGTGGGGGGAGGGCGGGAGTCTATGTATTTTATATGTATATACAGTAATACCTGGATAAATGGTGAGGGCGGTGTGTTCGGTCTGACTACCCAGTGGGGGCGCAGTGAGGACGGGCACGCTGCTGGAAGGTGCTGGCTGCTGCCGAGGCAGGCACGCCTATAAACACAATATTGTATCTTGGCCAGTTAAAAAAAAAAAAAAGTTACCGATGATAAAGCCAGCTCAGGCAAACCTGGGAAACTGGTGAACTTTAAGGCTGTTTGCTTCCTGGTCATCTCCCCAGTCATTGTTGAACATCCATTTGAAGGTAACCCATATCTGCCTTGGGTCCTTCCAGAGACCTCCTTCTCCCAATCTTGGAAATGCTGATCCCCAAAGGACTGGTTCAGGCTGGGTGCAGCACTGCCCATCTGTCCTGGGAATCCTTGCCTTGGGTTAATGTGGTTATCTGGGCTTTTATCCAAGCTTTAAGAGCCTAAATGTGTCCCCATGCTGGGTGAGCACTCCAGATGCAAAAGAGGATTAAGCCTTTGAAAAGACAAATTTGTGAACAATTTAAGTGTAGAGTTGCTGCTGTTCAGTGTAGAGTTGTTGATCAGTCATGTCCAGCTCTTTGCTACCCCATGGACTGCATGCAGCACACCAGGCTTTCCTGTCCTTCACTATCTCCCGGAGTTTGCTCAAACTCATGTCCATTGAGTCCATAATGCCATCCAACCATCTCATCCTCTGTTACCCACTTCTCCTCCTGCTATCAATAACTGGTATAATAGTTGCACAGGAAGAAGAATTTATCTCCTTCGTGCTTCTCTCCAGCCTGGAGGGCAGGCACTGGGTCTTGGGCCTCCCTACCCTCTCCCTTCCCCACCCTGCATCACCTGTTATAAGGCTTAGTGAAAACCTGATGCTGGCTATTCTGTGTCACTCCTCCCCAGCAAACAGACAGCAACTCCCAATGGCAAGGGAAGGTCTAAGGCTTCTCACCTAAGGTTCTGGGGCAGGCAGGTGGGGGAGATACTTTGAGGTAGAGTCTCGTTAGGGACTCTGAACTCATCCAGAGCTATATGACTCAGAGGTTGAAAGCTAGAGCTCTGAGACTCCTCTAGTGGTCCAGTGGTTAAGACTGTGTGCTTCCCCAGCAGGGGCCATGGGTTCCATCCCTGGTTGGGGAACTAATATCCCACATGCCTTGAGGCCAGTAAATTAAAAAAAAGAGCTAGAGCTCTGACCTCAAACAACCAAAGTCCAAACACTGAACCCACCATTTTCTAAGAGGATCTGAGTTCAGTTATTTAATCTCTCTGTGCCTCCATTTGTTCCCCTGTTGAGAAGATGATAATCTTGCTCCTCTCTAAGGCTCCTGTGAAAATTAAAATGAGAAAGCACATGTGTTTAGCAGGGTGCCTTGCGCACAGAGTGTGTTGAATAAATCTTAGTTAACATGATCCTAGCAAGTCTGGGGTGGTTGTTCCTCTTATGGATTGCCACTCTTCAAAATGGTTTGCTTATAAGTGACAGAGATTTCACAGAATTCTCTGTTGATATCGAAGAGAAAGAGAAGGGGGGTAGGGATAATGCAATGCAGTGGTGACAAGAGCCATGTCCTGACTCCACTGGACTCCACCACTGAACTAGCCCGGTCACTCTGGACAAATCACATAACCTCTTTAAGCCGTGGTTCCTCTTCTGTGAAATAGAAATAGTAAGATTACCTATCTCATGTAAGGGAGATGCTGTAATACACATAGCACACTGCCTGGCCCAGTTAAGATCTCAATAGCTATTAGTAAGATAGGGCTTCCCAGGTGGCACTTGTGATAAGAACCTGCCTGCTAATGCAGGAGGCATAAGACACGTGAGTTCAATCCCTGGGTTGGGAAGATCCCCTGGAGGAGAAAATGGCAACTCACTCCAGTATTCTTGCCTGGAGAATCCCATAGACAAAGGAGCCTTAAAGAGCTACAGTCCATAGGTTCACAAATACAACTGAAGCAGCTTAGTGCACACACGCGATAATGATAATGGTTAGAAGAGAGGTCTTATACTTTGGAAAAAGGGAAAAGTAATGGAACAGTAATGCATTGGAAGGGGAAATGTAATCCCTCCCCAAACTAAACTTAATCATAAAGGATGGAGCTGGATCTGTGAAAAAAAATCTGATTGGGATGGGGCAGAAGTTAGCTTAGAAACCCAAAGGTGGAGCTCAAGCCTGGAGAGTTTCCCAGCTGGGCGTGGGTTACTTAAATTTGGGGCCTCAGTTCAAACAAAGATAAAATTCTTGCAACTCTACAAACTAAAATAGAATGAAGTGTTGTTTGCAGAGTTGTGTATGACTGCCCTCTGAGCTGGCCTCTTGGGATGGTAGAAAGCCAAAGATCTTGTTTTCAAATGGGAATCTGGGATTTAACCCCTCACACCACCCAGCTGTGACTTTGTAGAGTCACAGGCTCTTTGCCAAACTTAGTTTTATCAGCCAGTTAGTAGGTAAATATTTGTGGGATAGGTTAGGTGTGGTTCCTGCAGGCTTGGAACATCCTCACCTCTATTTCTGTTCCAAGGAATCCTTCTCAGCCATAAGGACCAGGGACAAATGTCACAAGAGTCTACCCTCCTAGGTTGAATGAATCAACCCTTTGAATCTCTCTAACCCCCATGATGTATTACTTAAGCCCTTTCTTGGCATTGATTTCATTGTGTCTTTATAGTTAGGTGTCACAGGATATGCCACTCTTCACCAGCTCTAAAGCTGCGCCAATTCAGGGGCTTCCCTGATAGCTCAGTTGGGAAAGAACCCACCTGCAATGCAGGAGACCCCAGTTCGATTCCTGAGTCTGGAAGATCCCTTGAGAAGGGATAGGCTACCCACCCCAGTATTCTGGGGCTTCCCTTGTGGCTCACCTGGTAAAGAATTTGCCTATAATGCCGGAGACCTGGGTTCGATCCCTGGGTTGGGAAGATCCCCTGGAGAAGAGAAAGGCTACCCACACCAGTATTCTGGCCTGGGGAATTCCATGGACTGTATAGTCCACGGGGTCGCAAAGAGTGGGACACGGCGGAGCGACTGTCACTTTTCCAATTCAGGGACCCCTTTGTTCTCTTTGTGCTTCTTCTCACGACCTCCACCCTTGCGCCACCCCCACCTCTACCCCAGATGACTGTACACCCTAGGAACTCAATGCTTGTTAAACTGCAGCTCATAGTAAACACGTTACAGAGAACAGCACTGTTGCCATCGTGGAAAAGTGAAACAAAACAGAACAAAATCTTCCAGGGAAGAGATGCGTTTATCTTTAAGCTATGTGGATTTATAACTTCTTACCCACAAAAAATGGAAGATATTGCAAAATGCTGTACAATTACATCTGGTATGGTACTGTGGTTAGGTGACATAGCAAGCAGTGGGGATCAAATGTACAACATTTAGAATATAATTCAGTCATAGTACTGGGTTTTGGAATTTGGTTTTCTAAGCAATTTGCAAATACTGACTATCATTTTAACTTTTGGAAGTACAAACTCTGGCCTTAAACTGTGGTAGCAGTCTCTCCACAGTCTTTAATAATGCCTTGCATTTCTAACAAGGCTTTGTATTTTTCAAAGCTCTTTCACTTTGATTACCTCGTTTGATCTTCACATCAACGCCGTGATGTACGAAGGGCTGCTATTATATCTGCGTTTTACGGATGAAGTTAGGAGGGATTTGAAAGGATCAGGTCCTAGGCTTAGGCCAAATGACACACTAGGGACACAGCCAGGGATCTGTAAAGCAGAGATTTCTGATATTCATGAACATTTTGGCATCCTTAGTTATAAGCTTTATGAGCAACAGTCTTATGCAGACACGTCTTAGTTTACATTCATGTGTATACTTTTTCACACAGAGTTCCTTTTAAAAAGTAAAGAAAGGGACTTCCCTGGTGGTCCAGTGGTTAAGAAGCTGCACTTCCACTGCAGGGGGAGTGGGTTTGATCTCTGGTCAGGGAACTAAGATTCCACATGCCGCACAAAAAAATAGGAAAAGAAAAAGTAAAGAAAACCTTCATGGTGATCGTCTCTCTCTGATGTGTAATAATCATAACTTGTTACTTCAGTGCTTTTCATCTGTGGGGATCAACATGCATTCTAACATTAATTATTCTTTAAAAACATTTCTAGGTTTACGCTATCAGTGTTTCAGAACAAATTTTCTCAACCTTAATATTCAAAGAAATAACGTTACTTCAAAAATAAAGACCTCCATTTGTATGAAATACCTAGAACAGTCAAACACAAAGAGACAGAAAGTAGAAGAGTGTTCCCAGGGACTGGGGAACGGGGGCGGAGGGGGCGGAATGGGAAGTTACTGGACACAGAGTTTAATTGTGGGATGTCGAAAAAGTTCTGGAGATGGATGATGAGGACGCTTGCAGAACAGTATGAATACACTCAATGCCACAGAACTGCACAGTTAAAAATGGTTAAGGTGGTAGATCCATTACCTAACACAAGCTTGTGTGCCCAAAACACAGAGGGGTCAAACAAACCAAAACGAGTACGCAGCAGAGAAAGGGTCACTGCAGAGCTCACGCCCAAAACATCTCCAAACTCCCTGAAGGGCTTCAGCAAATCATCTTTAAAGGCCGGGTGAGAGCTGGGCATCCTGGAGGGTATGTCATCAGCTTGTGTGCAATTCTCTGATTGGTTGACGGTGAACAACCCTCAGTCACCAGCAGGCCTGGGGGCTAGGTGCTGATGAGCATCAGGTAGTTAGTTTCTTCCATTTGGTGGTGGTTTTCAGCAAATGAAAAGCTCAGGAGATATGCATGAGATCCTATTAATCGGGCACTACAGAGAGGAGCTACAGCAGAGGATGGGGAGTGGGGTGGAGGGCTGTCCTGGGAAAGCCCCATAGTGTGCTTCCCAGTTACAGAGTTTTTTGTTATGTATATTTTACCACAATTTTTTAAAAGTAGAAAACCACCTCACTTTATTAATATGATCCCCTCTAATAGAAGAAGTCTAATTATAATGTAACTCCTAATCTTTTTTGTTTACTTTTTTAAAAATTCACCTTGCCTAAAAGCCCCTTTACACTTGATGTGGATGAGAAGATAATAATCTGTAGGGAGCCCTGGGCTTCATGGGTGGCTCAGATGGTAAAGAATCTGCCTGCAGTGTGGGAGCCCCAGCTTTGATCCTTGGGTCAGGAAGATCCCCTGGAGAAGGGAATGGCTACCCACTCTAGTATTCTTACTAAGCTTTTTATAAACTCTAAGATGAGTTTGAGGTTTGCATGAAGAGCTGGGATCCTAGTAGATTTTTTTATTGGGGTACAGTTGCTTTGAGCATTCTCTGGCATTGCCTTTCTTTGGGATTGGAATGAAAACTGACCTTTTCCAGTCCTGTGGACACTGCTGAGTTTTCCAAATTTTCTGGCATGTTGAATGTGGCACTTTCACAGCATCATCTTTTAGGATTTGAAATAGCTCAACTGGAATTCCATCATCTCCACTAGCTTTGTTCATAGTGATGCTTCTTAAGGCCCACTTGACTTCACATTCCAGGATGTCTGGCTCTAGGTGAGTGATCATACCATTGTGGTTATCTGGGTCATGAAGATCTTTTATGTTCTTCTGTGTATTCTTACCACCTCTTCTTAATATCTTCAGCTTCTGTTAGGTCCGGTCCATACTATTTCTGTCCCTTATTGTGCCCATCTTTGCATGAAATGTTCCCTTGGTAGCTCTAACTTTCTTGAAGAGATCTCTAGTCTTTCCCATTCTATTGTTTTCCTCTATTTCTCTGCATTGATTCTGCTTTATTGACTACGCCAAAGCCTTTGACTGTGTGGATCACAACAAATTGTGGAAAATTCTTAAAGATGGGAATACCGAACCACATTAACTGCCTCCTGAGAAACTGTACGCAGGTCAAGAAGCAACAGTTAGAACCAGACATGGAACAACAGACTGGTTCCAAATAGGAAGAGGAGTACGTCAAGGCTGCATATTGTCACCCTGCTTATTTAACTTTTATGCAGAGTACATCATGCAAAATGCTGGGCTGGATGAAGCACAAACTTGAATCAAGATTGCCGGAGAAATATCAATAACCTCAGATATGCAGATGACACCACCCTTATGGCAGAAAGTGAAGAGAAACTAAAAAGCCTCTTGATGAAACTGAAAGAGGAGAGTGAAAAAGCTGGCTTAAAACTCAACATTCAAAAAACTAAGATCATGGCATCCAGTCCCATCACTTCATGGCAAATAGAAGGAGGAACAATGGAAACAGTGGAAGACTTTCTTTTCTTGGGCTCTAAAATCACTGCAGATGGTGACTGCAGCCATGAAATTAAAAGACACTTGCTCCTCGGAAGAAAAACTATGCCCAGCCTAGACAGCATATTAAAAAGCAGAGATATTACTTTGCCAACAAAGGTCCATCTAGTCAAAGCCATGTTTTTTCCAGTAGTCATGTATGGATGTGAGAGTTGGACTATCAAGAAAACTGAGCGATGAAGAATTGATGCTTTTGAACTGTGGTGTTGCAGAAGACTCTTGAGAGTCCCTTGGACTGCAAGGAGATCCAACCAGTCCATCCTAAAGATCAGTCCTGGGTGTTCATTGAAAGGACTGATGTTGAAGCTGAAACTCCAATATTTTGGCCACCTGATGCGAAGAGCTGACTCATTTGAAAGACCCTGATGCTGGGAAAAATTGAGAACAGGAGGAGAAGGGGACGACAGAGGATGAGATGGTTGGATGGCATCACTGACTTGATGGACATGAGTTTGAGCAAGCTCCAGGAGTTGGTGATGGACAGGGAGGCCTGGCATGCTGCACACTCCATGGGGTCACAAAGAGTCAGACACAACTGAGCAACTGAACTGAACTAACAGTTGCTTTACAATATTTTGTTAGTTTCTGCTGTACAATGAAGTGAATCAGCTGTATGTTTACATATATCCCCTCCCTCTTGGACCTCCCTCCTGACTCCATCCCTCCCAATCCAGGTCCCCACAGAGCACTGAGTTGAGCTCCTTGTGCTATACAGCTTCCCACTAGCTAGCTATTTTACACATGGTAGTGTATCCTACTAGATTTTTATAGCTACTACTAATCAAGTGCTTCCTATCTGTCAGGTACTGACTAAATGGTTTTACCTATTATTTTGTGTAATCATCTAAGTAGCTCCAAGTGAAAACAGATGAGAAACTGAGTTATAAGAAGATTAAGTTACTTGCTGAAGCCTAAATAGCCAAACGTCTTTTTGGACTTCTATCAAAACTCTGAGACTGACTCCCCAGGAGGCCATAGAATCTCCCTTCAAGCAGGAATGGTCTAAGCATTTGTCACTGGTTTCAAAAGAATTTGCAACAACAAATGCCTGAATTTTGCAAAAATTACACAGTCAACATTGTAGGCAAAAGAATGATGGGGTTTGACCACAAGTTTTTCTGGAATTGGGTGGAGTCCCAAAAGGAAAAGATTGATGTGAAGCTTGGAAATTTTACTTTGGATTACTTCTTAGATCAAATAAGACTCAAAAGTTTTTAAGACCCACGTAAAGTCTACGTAAGCCCAAGTCATCTACATGCAAACTGCAGGATGCTGTGGTTAGTCAGCTTACAGCTCTGATAACCACCATCATGTTCAGAGTAAACATATAGCAATTCTGGGGCTTGCAGAGAAGCCATGGAAAACCCTGAGAGGGGCTTTAACTTTGAATTAAAGGCAACCATAAGCCACCAAACTGCTGACTATCAACATGTTTACATTTTGTCTGATGGGGGGTGGGGTGAATGCAAAAGAGTTTGAGTGACTCTCAAAGCTGCTGCCTGTGGTGTGGTCAAAGCAGCCTAACAGTGTCCAGGGTAAGCATACTGGGGAAATACAATGAAAGGATCCAGCTACACAGTGAGAGGCTCAGACGGTCCAAGGAGAACTTGGGCAAGTATTACCATCTGTTGGACACGTGAGTGGAAGGAAGGGACACTTAAGTCAGTAACAGGTCACATTCAGAGTGACATAGGGTATACAGAAGATTGCCAGAAGTCTGGTTTATGATCATCAAAAGTGTCTGTCTAAATATGGGGAATGGATGACAGAATTTTGTTGAAGATTTCTCACTAAATGCCACATTGAGTGTCTTGGGGTAGAATGGATTGCATTGAGTAACAGAGAAAATGTTGTAACCATCAGAGAGAACTTGCAATGATACACTTCCATACCTAACGCTTGCTAAATTCTACCATTCTAAGTAAGATAGAGCATTGAGATAAGCAAATATCCCCTCTCCCCCAGGACTGGGTAATTCAGTGGGAGTAAATGAACCAATAGGAAGTAAGCTCCCTGCTTCCTGGGAAGCAGGCTAAGAGGAGCAGGGGGAAGAGAGAGTGAGGAACACTATAAGAATTCAAAGCTATGACCACAGACCAGGGCTCCGGTGATTTATGTGACATCCATCCTGGGCACATGACTCCCCTGGAGTTTATCCCACTCTTTCTACACTTCCCAAAGCCTTGACAGAGACTGGAAGAGCTGAGATGAGATCTAGGACAAGTCACATCATAATCACTGCCATCTGCTACATCCATTCACAGGGAAAGGATGCCGGGGTTAAGAGGTCAAAGAAAACAGTTTTCATAATGAATGCCATTTCTTTCTTTGTTCACTTTGCCTATTCACAGTTTATTTACTTTTTGAAGTGTCTGATGCTGAGTATGAAGCTGGAAAGAATCATGATCGTGAGTTATAGAGGAAAGGTAACATTCCTCTGGCTAGTTCCTAGAAGCTATTTTTCAACATGATGCAGTACTTTGTGTTTCCAGTTAATTGCACTGTCTACAGTAGAACCCAAACTGAGAGATGGGTGGGTGGGGAGGAAAGAACTGGGTGCATGATTTCTACCCAAATAGTCTGGGGTTTGGAGCAAGGATAACCTGAAGCCAGAGCTAAAATATCAGGCAAGAAAACTGAGGCAGGAGTCCAGTTGTATGGATTTTGGCAACACAAGAAGATTAAGGAAACAGTGCTCACAGTCAGAGAGCTGAGAATTGAAATTCAGGCTGTCACTTCCATTAGTGTAACCCTTGACAAGTGCCTTAATTTCTCTAAGGCTCTGTGTCTTCATGTGTAAAATGGGCACAGTAATAATCTCATAGGTATATGGTGAGAATTAAGCTATATAAAGTCCATAGTTGTTATTTAGTCGATAAGTCACCTCTGACTCTCTTGCAACCTCATGCACTGTAGCCTGCCAGGCTCCTCCATCCATGGGATTTTCCAGGCAAGAATACTGGAGTGGGTTGCCATTTCCTTCTCCAGGGGATCTTCCCAACTCAGGGATCAGAGCCACAACACCTTTATTGGTTAGCGGATTCTTTACCACTGAGCCACCTGGAAGCCCATAAAGTATATAGGTTGAAAATAAACACTTCTTTCCTTTTATAAGCTCCCTGACAAACCTAAAGTCAACAGAAGGAAGGAAATAATAAAGATCACAGAGGAAATAAATGAAATAGAGATTTTAAAAAAAGAGAAAAAAATCAATAAAACCAAGAGTTGGTTTTTTGTAAGGGTACACAAAATTGACAAACCTTTGATCGGGATCACCAAGAATAAAAGAAAGAGGACCCAAATAAACAAAATAAGAAATTAAAGAGGGGAAATAACAACCAATACCACAAAATAAATAAATAAATAAGAGAATACTATGAACAATTATCCAACGAATTGGACAACCTAGGAAAAAAAAAAAAAACAAGTTTCTGGAAACAGCCCACCAAAACTAAATCAAGAGAAAACATATATGTTAAACAGACCAATTACTACAAGTAAAATAAAATCTGTAAAAAAAAGGGGGAAACAAAGAAAACAAAAAACAAACAAACAAAAAAATCTCCTTGCAGACAAATGTCTAGGACCAGATGGCTTCACTGGGGAATTCTACCAAACATACAAACAAGAACTTATACTGATCCTTCTCAAACTCTTCCAAGAGACTAAAGTGGAGATAACACTCCCAAGGTCATCCTATGAAGCCACCATCAGCCTGATACCAAAACTTGACAGAGACACTACCAAAGAAGAAAATTACAGGCCAGTTTCTTTGATGAATATATATGCAAAACTTCTCAAAAAATAACTGAATCTAACAACACATGAAAAAGATCATATACCACAATGAAGTTGGATCCATTCACCCCTTGGACCCAGGGTCTTAAGGATGGTTCAATATATATACAAGTCAATCCATGTGCTACATACACTGCATCAACAAAAGAAAAAAAACACATAATCATTTCAGTAAATGCAGACAAGGTATTTGATAAAATTCAACATCCATTCCGGAGAAGGCAATGGCAACCCACTCCAGGACTCTCGCGTGGAAAATCCCATGGATGGAGGAGCTTGGTAGGCTTCAGTCCATGGGGTTGCTAAGAGTCAGGTACGACTGAGCAACTTCACTTTCACTTTTCACTTTCATGCATTGGAGAAGGAAATGGCAACCCACTCCAGTGTTCTTGCCTGGAGAATCCCAGGGACGGGGGAGCCTGGTGGGCTGCCATCTATGGGGTCACACAGAGTCAGACACGACTGAAGTGACTTAGCAGCAGCAGCAGCAGCAGCAACATCCATTCATGATGAAAACTCCTACCATAGTGGCTATAGAAGGGACATATCTCAACATAATAAAAGCTATTTATGACAAACCCACAGCCAACGTAATACTCAATGGTGAAAATCTGAAAGCCTTCTCATTAAAATCTGGAACAAGACAAGGATGCCCACTCTCATCACTTTTATTCAGCATAGTCTTGGAAGTCCTAGCCAGAACAATCAGAAAATAAACAGAAATAAAAAGTATCCAAATTGGAAAGGATAGATAAAACTGTCATTATATGCGGATGACATGATACTATATATAGAAAACCCTAAAGACACCATGCAAAAGCTGTGAGAACTGATAAACACAGAAAGGTAGCAGCATACAAGATTAACATACAGAAATCAGTTGCATTTCTTTACGCTAACAATGAAATATCAGAAAGGGAAAGTCAAAGAACAATCCTTTTTAAAATTGCATCAAAAAAATAAAATACTTAGGTATAAATCTGACCAAGGAGGTGAAAGACTTATAGGCTAGAACTATAAAACATGATAAAGGAAACTGAAGGTGACTCAAAGAAATGGAAAGATATCCCATGCTCTTAGATTGGAAGACTTAAAATTGTTAAGATGGCCATACTGCCCAAAGCAATCTATACATTTAATGATACCCCTATCAAATTACCCATCCTAAAATTTATATGAAGCCCATTTAAGACTCAGAATTACAAAAGCAATCCTGAGGACAAAGAACAAAGTTAGAGGCACAGCCTCCCAGACTTCAGACAATACTACAAAGCTACAGTGATCTAAACAGTGTGGAATTGGCACAAAAACAGACATATGGATCAATGAACAGAATAAAGAGCCCCAAAATAAGTCCACACACCTACGGTCAATTAATCTTTGACAAAGGAGGCAAGAATATACAATGGAGCAAAGACAGTCTCTTCAGCAAGTGGTGTTGGGAAAGCTGGACAGTTGTATGTAAATGAATGAAGTTAGAACACTCCGTTGCACAATACACAAAAATAAACTCAAAATGGCTTAAAGGTGTAAGTATAAGACATGATACCATAAAACTCCTAGAAGAGAACATAGGCAAAACATTCTCTGACATAAATTGCACCTATGTTTTCTTAGGTCAGTCTCTCAAGGCAAGAGGAATAAAAGCAAAATAAACAAATGGGACCTAATCAAACTCACAAACTTTTGCACAGCAAGGGAAACCATAAATAAATGAAAAGGCAGTCTATGGACTGCGAGAAAATATTTGCAAACTATGCAACCAACAAGGACGTAACTTCCAAAATATATACACAGCTCTTACAATTCAATAACAATTAAAAAAAAAACCCACCCAATCAAAAAATGGGCAGGAGAGCAGAATAGACATTTCTCCAAAGAAGAAATGTCATACAGATGGCCAACAGGTACATGAAAGATGCTCAATATTACTAATTATTAGAGAAATGCGAATCAAAACAACAACTGAGATATCATCCCACATCAGTCAGAATGGCCATCCCCAAAAAGTCTACAAATAAGAAATGCTGGAGAGGGTGTGGAGCTAAGAGAGCCCTTGCACTATTGATGGGAACATAAATTCTCTTTACAGAGAACAGTATAGAGATTCCTTAAAAAATGAAAATAGAGTTATCATATAATCCAGCAATCCCATTCCTGGACATATATCCAGAGAACAGTCTTAATTTAAAAAGATACATGCATCCCAATGTTCATAGCAGGATAATTTACAATAGCCAAGACGTGGAAGCAACCTAAATGTCCTTCAACAGGTGAATGGATAAAGAAGATGTGGTACATATATAAAATGGAATACTACTCAGCTATAAAAAATGAGAGTCCCTTGGACTGCAAGGAGATCCAACCAGTTCATCCTAAAGGAGATCAGTCCTGAATATTCATTGGAAGGATTAATGTTGAAGCTGAAACTCCAATGCTTTGGCCACCTGATGTGAAGAGCTGACTCATTTGAAAAGTCCCTGATGCTGGGAAAGATTGAGGGCAGGAGGAGAAGGGGACGACAGAGGATGAGATGGTTGGATGGCATCACCGGCTCAATGGACATGAGTTTGGGTAAACTCTGGGAGTTGGTGATGGACAGGGAGGCCTGGTGTGCTGCAGTTCATGGGGCTGCAAAGAGTTGGACATGACTGAGCGACTGAACTGAACTGAACTGAAAAAAAAAATGAAGTAAAAAAAAAGAGTGAAATACTGCCATTTGCAGCAACATGAATGGGCCTAGAGATTATCATACTAAGTGAAATAAGTCAGAGAAAGACAAATATCATGTGATATCACTTATATGTGGAATCTAAAATATGATACAAATGAACTTATTTACAAAAGAGAAACAGACTCACAAACATGGAAAACAAATTTATGGTTACCAAAGGGGAAAGGTGTGGGGGACAGAGATAAGTTAGAAGTTTGAGATTAGCAGATACAAACTACTATATATAAAATAAACAGCAAGGTCCTACTGTATAGCAAAGGGAACCACATTCAATATCTTGCAATAAACTATAATGGAAGAATCTACACATATATACACACACATATATATATGAACCACTTTGTTGTACACCAGAAACTAACAAAACATTGTAAATTAACTACTTTCATAAGAAAAGAAAAGGAATTAAAAGATTATAAGCTCCTTGAAAGCAAAGAATGAATCTTAGCAGCACAGCAATGGCTGAATAAAAAGAGTGTTAAGTAAATGATTACTAATAAACGAAAGAAGAAAAACCAAATCCAATGTATCCCGAGACCCTACCCCCAGCTAAGGCTAAGGTTGCTAGTCTATGCCCATTCTCATTCTTACCACTCAAAGTGAAGTTACGAACCCTTGACATCACCCCTTAGCAGCACAGGATATCTAACCCCAGTTGAGGACTAATGAATCAGAAGATCCACTGTGGCCTGATCCTCAGGAGATTTGTTTACAGGTGACACTTTGAGAAGCACCGCTTAGTCAGGAGTAATGGGAGGAGTGAGCAGGCCTGAGTCTCCTGGAAGAGGGCACCTTGTGGCTCCAGCCGGGTGGGACCGGGGAAGACAGAATCTGTCAGGTAGTATCCAGAGTGATTTCTCAAATTGTGACCACTGTCCATCAGGGCCTGGGCTGATGGCCAGATGGCTCTGCATCAGAGGAGCTAGGACCTCGGGCTGGCTGGCTGCAGACTGCAGGAAAGTGTAAGCAGAGGTTGGGGGTACTTCCCAGATGGCGCTAGTGGTAAAGAACCTGCCTGCCAACGAAGGGGACACAGACAATGTGGGTTTGATCCATAAGTTGGAAAGATCCCCTGGAGAAGAAAATGGCAACCCACTCCAGTATTCTTTCTTGGAAAATTCCATGGACAGAGGAGCCTGGGGGTTACAGTCCACAGGGTCACAAAGAGTCAGACACAACTGGGTGACTGAGCATGCATGCCCATGGGCAGAGATGGAGTTACAGAGCCTCAGCCTGGGCTCGAAGGCAATGTCCAGAGGTCAAGGAAGTAAGAAGTCAAGTCCAGTGGTATCAGGTGAGAGAATCTAAAACCGGTTATGCTGGTGCACAGAGCCAGAGTCTAGAGAACAGAAACAGACACTTCTACTAATGCTCAGAGCTTTCCAGGTGGTGCTCGTGGTAAAGAACCTGCCTGCCAATGCAGGAGACGTAAGACACACAGGTTCGATCCCCAGGTTGGGAAGATCCCTTGGAGGAGAAAATGGCAACCCACTCCAGTATTCTTGCCCAGAGAGTCCCATGGACAGAGGGGCCTGGCGGGGTACTGTCCATGGGGTCTCAAAGAATCGGACACGACTGAAGTGACTTGGCACGCACGCACTAATACTCACTGAGCAGCTGATGGGTAAGACAGTGAGCTCTCCTTTCAGGAAAGCCTGGTCCTTGTTCTGGGTCTCCCCCCTTCAGTGTGTAGGTGGGCGCGCCTTTGCAGCTCTGTTTCTGTAGTCCACGTGACGGGGCTCGACATTACAGTGAGGGCCGGCGCGACACTTGCTAGCAGGTTCCTGTCTTGCTGATTGAGAGACAACAGTGTGGGAAAGTGAACGTTTCAGAGACTAGCTTTGAAATTTTTGCGAAAAACTGGATAGATATTCCCAGGGCCTTTTGCTCACATCCTGCTGCTGCTGCTGCTGCTAAGGCACTTCAGTCGTGTCCGACTCTGTGTGACCCCATAGACGGCAGCCCACCAGGCTCCTCTGACCCTGGGATTCTCCAGGCAAGAACACTGGAGTGGGTTGCTATTTCCTTCTCCAATGCATGAAAGTGAGAAGTGAAAGTGAAGTCGCTCAGTTGTGCCCGACTGTTGCTCACACCCTAGCCCTGTGTGTTTTCAGTCAGCAGTGGGCTGTGCTTCAGGAGATAATAACCAACGCCCCCTAGTCACCCAGACACACTGATGGTATACCACAGTGAAAGTTAAAGATCCAGGTAATGGGGGAAATGTATTTAGGAAATGCAAAATGAGACACACTTAAAAAATGTTGGTAGGTCCATGGGCTAGCTGCCTACGCAGGGGTCACAGGGATTGGCAGATGTTTCTTATGATGACAGTTTTTTCAGACCTCATCCTGACCTTCTGCCACACTCAGTTCAGTTCAATTCAGTTCAGTCGCTCGGTCATGTCCGACTCTTTCCGACCCCATGAATCGCAGCATGCAAGGCCTCCCTGTCCATTACCAACTCCCGGAGTTTACCCAAATTCATGTCCATCTAAGAGTTTAGAAAACATGTGGCCACTATGGAGGACAATATGAATATCCTTAAAAACCTAAAAATAGAACTACCATTCAGTTCAGTTCCGCTCAGTTCAGTCACTCAATCATGTTCAACCCTTTGTAACCACATGGACTGCAGCACGCCAGGCCTCCCTGTCCATCACCAACTGCTAGAGCTTGCTCAAACTCATGTCCATCGAGTTGGTGATGCCATCCAAATATCTCATCCTCTGTCATCCCCTTCTCCTCCTGCCTTCAATCTTTCCCAGCATCAGGGTCTTTTCCAATGAGTCAGTTCTTTACATCAGGCAGCCAAAGTATTGGAGTTTCAGCTTCAGCATCAGTCCTTCCAGTGAATATTCAGGACTGATTTCCTTTAGGACTGAATGGTTTGATCTCCTTGCACTCCAGGGGACTCTCAAGAGTTCTCCACAGTTCAAAAGCATCAATTCTTCAATGTTCAACTTTCTTTATAGTCCAACTCTCACATCCATACATGACTCCTGGAAAAACCATAGCTTTGACTAGATGGACCTTTGTTGACAAAGTAATGTCTCTGTTTTTTAATATGCTGTCTAGGTTGGTCATAGCTTTTCTTCCAAGGAGCAAGTGTCTTTTAATTTCATGGCTGCAGTCAAAATTTGCAGTGATTTTGAGCCCAAGAAACGTAAGTCTTTCACTGTTTTCATTGTTTCCCCATATATTTGCCATGAAGTGATAGGACTGGATGCCATGATCTTAGTTTTTTGAATGTTGAGTTTTAAGCTAGCTTTTTCACTCTCCTCTTTCACTTTCACCGAGAGGCTCTAGTTCCTCTTCACTTTCTGCCATAAGGGTGGTGTCATCTGCGTATCTGAGGTTATTGATATTTTGCCCTGCAATCTTGATTCAAGTTTGTGCTTCATCCAGCCTGGCATTTCACATGATGTACTCTGCATAGAAGTTAAATAAACATGATGACAATATACAGCCTTGACAATATACTCCTTTCCCGATTTGGAACCAGTCTGTTCTTGCTTGTCCGGTTCTAACTGTTGCTTCTTGGCCTGCATACAGATTTCTCAGGAGGCAGGTAAAGTGGTCTGGTATTCCCATCTCTTGAAGAATTTTCCCCAGTTTGTTGTGATGGACACAGTCAAAGGCTTTGGCGTAGTCAATAAAGCAGAAGTAGATGTTTTTCTGGAACTCTCTTGCTTTTCCTATGAACCAACAGATGCTGGCAATTTGATCTCTGGTTCTTCTGCCTTTTCTAAGTCTAAAATAGAAATGGAACTTAGATCTGGAAGTTCATGGTTCATGTACTATTGAAGCCTGACTTGGAGAATTTTGAGAATTACTTTACTAGTATGTGAGATGAGTGCAATTGTGTGGTAGTTTGAACATTCTTTGACATTGCCCTTCTTTAGGACTGGAATAAAAACTGTCTTTTTCCAGTCCTGTAGCCACTGATGAGTTTTCCTGATTTGTTGGCATATTGGGTGCAGCACTTTCACAACATCATCTTTTAGGATTTGAAATAGCTCAAGTGGAATTCCATCACCTCCACTAGCTTTGTTCATAGTAATGTTTCCTAAAGCCCATTTGACTTCGCATTCCAGGATGTCTGGCTCTGAGTGAGTGATCACACCATCGTGGTTATCTGGGTCATGAAGATCTTTATTAATATAGTGCTTCTGTGTATTCTTGCCACCTCTTCTTAATATCTTCTGCTTCTGTTAGGTCCATACCATTTATATTCTTTACTGAGCCCATCTTTGCATGAAATATTCCCTTGGTATCTCTAGTTACCATCAGAACTATCGTAAGATCCAGAAATCCCATTACTGGGCATATGCCCTGAGGAAACTGTAACTCAAAAAGACACGTGCACCCCAGTGTTCACTGCAGCACTATTAACATTACCCAGGACAACAGAAGTAATTTAACATTCACAGACAGATGAATGGATAAAGATGTGGTACATATACACAATGGAATGTCACTCGGCCCTTTAAAAGAACAAAATTGGGTCATTTGTAGAGACAAGGACCTAGAGTCTGTCATACAGAGTAAAGTAAGTCAGAAAAACAAATGTGGTATATTAATGCATACATGTGAAATCTAGAAATATGGTACATATGAACCTATTTGCAAGGCAGGAATAGAGACACAGAAGTAGAGAACAAACAGATGGACACAGGGTAGGGGGCAAAAGGGGGGTGGGATGAACTGGGAGATTGGGATTGACATGCATTCACTACCGTGTGTAAAACAGATAGCTAGAGGGAAACTGCTGGATCAAACCGGGAGCTCAGCGTGGTGCTCTGTGACGACCTGGGGAGAGGGTGGGGGAGGGTGGGAGGAAGGTCCAAGAAGGAGGGACTATATGCGTACATACAGTTATACAGATACAGCTGATTCGCTTCACTGTACAGCAGAAACCAACACAGCACTGTAAAGCTACTGTACTCCAATAAAAAAGGAAGCGCTCTTAACCCCAGTAACCATATTTGACATTAACATTAGGTAATCTTCTCACAATTTAACAGGGAATTATTCACAACTTACCTGATGACAAAATACAGCCGTAAAACATAGTGTTTGGTATTTCTAAGGCATCTCTGTGATGGATGAATAAATCTCTTCCGAAAGACCCATCTAACGGGGGGAAAAAACACCAAATAAATATGAATTAACATTGTGCTAAAATTTTTCTGAATATGCAAGAATTTAAGTAGACAAGTTCCAAAACTGGCTCTCCTTAGTATACAGGTAGTAAATTACTAAGGAAAACTCATTATGTCTTGAGATAGTATTACCCCCAAAATTACTTTTACAAGCATTGTAGAATGATTCAGCAGGAACTTGACACTCTGCTTAAGTATCATTTAATTTCAAGTAACACTTCCTGGTAAACAGGTTTTTAATTAAAAAGGAAAATTATATTTCCATCCCTGAAAGATAAGAAACTACAGGCTATTTAACCATCTACAGTTTCTATCTTTACTTATCTTTGGCACCAGTTTCAAAGGAAAACTACCTGCAAAGGATAATTTCTCCCACAATAATCCCTTCCAGGACTTAACAATTTATAGTGTTCACACATATGATTTCATTTGATCCTCTCAACAGTCCTGTAAGGCAGGTATAACAAGAATTAGAATTAACTTCATTTTATATGTGAGGACGCTGAGGAAGCTACATGACTTGCTCATGGTCATCCTGCAAGTGGGGTTCAGCCAGATCTTGAACCCCAAGTTGCTGACCCCAGGTCTGTCTCTGTGTTATTAGCATCAGGTAAGCCATGGCTAAGTCTACCTGATGTCTTAGGTCACACTGCAGAGGGACCTTGAGAGGCTTCTAGAGCAGTGACTCTCAAACTTTATTTCTTAGAAACTTAAAGGTCCACAGTGATACTTGGGAAGCCACTCTAGGAAAGTGAGAAGTCTGGGTCCTGGGCTACTATTCCAAACGAGCTCTGTCTTTATGTCTCCTATACTGGTCTCAGGTAAAATTTCTTTGGAAGGAAATATTCCACTGCTTTCAAAAGATGTTTGAAACTCCAGAATACTAATCTAAACTACTCATTTTATAGATTGGCAAAGACCCATAAAGATCACATAATTTATCCTTGTTCACACTCAACAAAGACTAGAAACCAGTCTTTTTGATTGGGATAAAAGTTAATCCTCTCAGTATGGTGCTTTGTCTGCCTCTGAAGTTCTCTGACTTTAGTTTGTAATCAGGAATACCTGCAGGGCTGGTCACAGAGTTCTGAGTCCTCTCCCCCGCCTTCCTCCACTGACAGAGCTTCTATTCAATAGGGCTGGGGTCGGGTCTGAGAACGTGCATTCCAGGTGATACTGATGCTGCTGAACGAGAGAACACATTTTGAGAACCAGTTGTCTACAGGATATGAAACAACAGAAAAGTCAACTGCATTGGCCAGCTAATTGCTACATTTCATCCATTTTATTTCAATCTGGGAAAATGGTAAAAAGGAAGTTCCTCCTTCAGAATTTATAAACCCATTGCTTTCACCATATTACTACACATTCAACAGCTAGCACTGATATTCTATCATACCAAAGATCCTAAATGATCCATGTAGCAGATGGCATTGGTGTTCTAGCCCACAGCCCCTTACCCAGCTTCTGAGTTCATCTGCAATTGCTCTGAGTAGTTTGCATGCTCACTGCCAGCTTCCCACCTCAACAGCTAACATTTCTTTGTGTCTCTGTCTGGGGACTTTCTTTAGTCAACAAGAGCATGCTCAGTCCACAAGCACTGTGTGTGTGTGTGTGTGTGTGTGTGTGTGTGTGTGTGTATGTAATTAATATCCCCACTTTCCAGGGTGACCTTCAAACAACGAGGCCATGACGCTGCAGAAAAATCCTCCAGAGTCACCATCCCTCTGGGGGACAACTGTGAAGCTTGTTCAAATGACTCCTCAGAGGGGCCCTAGTGAGACTGAGCCCCAGCCTCCCACAGCATCAACTTGCTCATTAATGCACCCTTTCGTGGCATTTCTCCCTTTCCATCCACTCCTCCCCCTTCCTTACTTGTGCTTCCAGGGATCACTTCCTACATTAACTGTCTGGATCACAAGCTCCTATCTGAATCTGCTTTTGGCGAAATACAAGCAAAGACACTCTAAGTTCTTCACGAAATCCATGGAAGCATCGCCTGCTGTCAGACCCATATCTGCTTTTTTTCACCTCTCCATTCTATGCCCTAGGGCTTTATTTGCAGGTTTTGGGGCTGGCTAACCCAAGTTCGCAAAGAGTTGGACATGACTGAGCATCTGAACTGACTGAACTGAACCCAAGTTCAACAGTATGTTGCAAAGCAGAAACATTACTCTGCCTACAAAGGTTCATATAGTCAATGCTATGGTCTTTCCAGTAGTCATGTATGGTTGTGACAGCTGGACTGTAAAGAAGGCAGAAGGCCAAAGAATTGATGCCTTAGAACTACGGTGCTGGAGAAGACTCCTAAAAGTCCCTTGGACACTAAGGAGATCAAACCAGTCAATCGTAAGGAAGATCAATCCTGAATATTCATTGGAAGGACTGATGCTGAAGCTGAAGCTCCAGTATTTTGGTCATCTCATGAGGACAGACGACTCATTGGAAAAGTCCCTGATGCTGGGAAAGACTGAGGACAGAAGGAGAAGAGGGCAGCAGAGGATGAGATTGGATGGCATCATCGATGCAAGGAGCATGAACTCTGGGTGATGATGAGGGACAGGGAGGCCTGGCGAGCTGCAGTCCATGGGGTCGCAAAGAGTCGGACACGACTGGGAGATTGAAGAACAACAACAACAACAAACCGAAGTTCAGTGCATTCAGTGGGTGTTAAATAATACAACAATTGTTGCTGCCATAACAGCAGCAAAAATACAGACTGTTGAATCACATGCAGATACTCATGGCTCATTAATTGTATGCTTGAGCAGTCACTCTTTAGAAAGAGGCCCAAGTTCATGTAGTACCAGATCTGTGAAGGATGACAGCTGAAAAAACCTGGCATTATGAATATTTTTCAGGCGTGACTATAAAAAGCAACCATCAATTCTGAAATGGAGATAAGTTTCCTTTTGTGCTGTTAAAGCAAGATTAACCTTCAGCAAATGTTTACATTTAAGGAGTGGAGTTTCAGCAGTGATGACATCAACATTTGTCAAACTGCAGTTTGAATCTCAATTAAAAAAAAAAAAACTATCTCAGAAACAATTAAACTGTCCTCAAATTGGAGCCAAATAGTGGAGACAGATCCCTTTGGTTTAAAACATAATTAAATTAATCAAACTTTATCCTAAATAATAGAGCTATTTCATCTATTTAATTCCACTTATTGTTGGTGGCTTAATTTTTTAAAGAAAACAGCCTCATTGTGGCATAACTGACATATAACAACAGTACAAATTTTGACATATGCATGCACCCAAGAAACCAATGTACTGGCTTGGTTTTGAAAGCAAGTCTACCTAATTTTAAGTGTATATCATTTTAAAATCCAATTTATGGAATAATCTATTAATTACACTTATATAGTGACCATTATGAACTAAAGCTCTTTACATTACTCCCTATTTTAAATGGCTATGTGAGTATGCTCCAAAGTACATAGGTGTAAAACAATAAATAAATTCTAATCCCCAGAATTTAGAGGCGTATCTCGCAAATAGTATTAGTAATAAGAGCTACCACTTACTTGAGTTAGACAAGGCTGTGGTCCGTGTGATCAGATTGGCTAGTTTTCTGTGATTATGGTTTCAGTGTGTCTGCCCTCTGATGCCCTCTTGCAACACCTACCATCTTACTCAGGATTCTCTTACCTGTGACGTGGGGTATTTCTTCATAGCTGCTCCAGCAAAGTGCAGCTGCCGCTCCTTACCTTGGACGAGGTTGCCCCTCCTGACCTTGAACGTGGAGTAGCTCCTCTTGGCCCTCCTGCGCCCACGTAGCCACCGCTCCTTTGACATGGGGTTGCTCCTCTTGGCCACCGCCCCTGATCTCGGAACTGGGGTAGCTCCTCTTGGCCACCGCCCCTGACCTCAGACCTGGTATAGCTCCTGCGCCATCGCACCCTGGTGCTCTCAGTCGCCTGCCCCGAATTTGGGCGTGGGGTAGCTCCTCTTGGCTGCTCTTCTGCGCGGTCCGTTGCAGCCGCCACGCTTCAGAAAACTAGCCAATCTGATCACACGGACCACAGCCTTGTCTAACTCAATGAAACTAAGCCATGCTGTGTGGGGTCACCCAAGATAGATGGGTCATGGTGGAGACGTCTGACAGAATGTGGTCCATTGGAGAAGGGAATGGAAAACCACTTCAGTATTCCTGCCTTGAGAACCCCATGAACAGTATGAAAAGGCAAAATGATAGGATACTGAAAGAGGAACTACCCAGGTCGGTAGGTGCCCAATATGCTACTGGAGATCAGTGGAGAAATAACGCCAGAAAGAATGAAGGGATGGAGCCAAAGCAAAAACAATACCCAGCTGTGGATGAGACTGGTAATAGAAGCAAGGTCTGATGCTGTAAAGAGCAATATTGCATAGGAACCCGGAGTGTTAGGTCCATGAATCAAGGCAAATTGGAAGTGGAGTGAATGTCGACATTCTAGGAATCAGAGAACTAAAATGGACTGGAATGAGTGAATTTAACTCGGATGACCATTATATCTACTAGTGCGGGCATGAATCCCTCAGAAGAAATGGAGTAGGCATCATGGTCAACAAAAGAGTCCGAAATGCAGTACTTGGATGCAGTCTCAAAAATGACAGAATGATCTCTGTTCGTTTCCAAGGCAAACCATTCAATATCACAATAATCCAAGTCTATGCCCCAACCAGTAATGGTGAAGAAGCTGAATTTGAACGGATCTATGAAGACCTACAAGACCTTTTAGAACTAACACCCAAAAAAGATGTCCTCTTCATTATAGGGGACTGGAATGCAAAAGTAGGAAGTCAAGACAAACCTGGAGTAACAGGGAAATTTGGCCTTGGAATACGGAATGAAGCAGGGCAAAGGCTAATAGAGTTTTGCCAAGAGAACACACTGGTCATAGCAAACACCCTCTTCCAACAACACAAGAGAAGACTCTACACATGGACATCACCAGATGGTCAACACTGAAATCAGATTGATTGTATTCTTTGCAGCCAAAGATGGAGAGGCTCTATACACTCAGCAAAAACAAGACCGGGAGCTGACTGTGGCTCAGATCATGAACTTCTTATTGCCAAATTCAGACTTAAATTGAAGAAAATAGGGAAAACCTCTAGACCATTCAGTTCAGTTCAGTCGCTCAGTCATGTCTGACTCTTTGTGACCCCATGAATCACAGCACGCCAGGCCTCTCTGTTCATCACCAACTCCTGGAGTTCACTCAAACTCACGCCCATTGAGTCGGTGATACCATCCAACCATCTCATCCTCTGTCATCCGCTTCTCCTCCTGCCCCCAATCCCTCCCAGCATCAGGGTCTTTTCCAATGAGTCAACTCTTCATATGAGGTGGCCAAAGTATTGGAGTTTCAGCTTCATCATCAGTCCTTCCAATGAACACCCAGGACTGATCTCCTTTAGGATGGACTGGTTGAATCTCCTTGCAGTCCAAGGGACTCTCAAGAGTCTTCTCCAACACCATAGTTCAAAAGCATCGATTTTTTGGTGCTCAGCTTTCTTCACAGTCCAACTCTCACATCCATACATGACCACTGGAAAAACCATAGCCCTAAATCAAATCCCTTATGGTTATACAGTGGAAGTGAGAAATAGACTTAAGGGACTACATCTGATAGACAAAGTGCCTGATGAACTATGGATGGAGGTTCATGACATTGTACAGGAGACGGGATCAAGACCATCCCCATGGAAAGAAATGCAAAAAGCAAAATGGCTGTCTGAGGAGGCCTTACAAATATCTGTGAAAAGAAGAGAAGTGAAAAGCAAAGGAGAAAAGGAAAGATATAAACATCTGAATGCAGAGTTCCAAAGAACACCAAGGAGAGATAAGAAACCCTTCCTCAGCAATCAATGCAAAGAAATAGAGGAAAACAACAGAATGGGAAAGACTAGAGATCTCTTCAAGAAAATTAGAGATACCAAGGGAACATTTCATGCAAATATGGGCTCGATAAAGGACAGAAATGGTATGGACCTAACAGAAGCAGAAGATATTAAGAAGAGGTGGCAAGAATACACAGAAGAACTGTACAAAAAAGATCTTCAGAACCAAGATAATCACGATGGTGTGATCACTGACCTAGAGCCAGACATCCTGGAATGTGAAGTCAAGTGGGCCTTAGAAAGCATCACTACGAACAAAGCTAGTGGAGGTGATGGAATTCCAGTTGAGCTATTCCAAATCCTGAAAGATGATGCTGTGAAAGTGCTGCCCTCAATATGCCATAAAATTTGGAAAACTCAGCAGTGGCCACAGGACTGGAAAAAGTCCATTTTCATTCCAATCCCAAAGAAAGGCAATGCCAAAGAATGCTCAAACTACTGCACAATTGCTCTCATCTCACACGCTAGTAAAGTAATGCTCAAAAGTTCTCCAAGCCAGGCCTCAGCAGTACATGAACCATGAACTTCCAGATGTTCAAGCTGGTTTTAGAAAAGGCAGACGAACCAGAGATCAAATTGCCAACATTCGCTGGATCATCAAAAAAGCAAGTGAGTTCCAGAAAAACATCTATTTCTGCTTTATTGACTATGCCAAAGCCTTTGACTGTGTGGATCACAAGAAACTGTGGGAAATTCTTCAAGAAATGGGAATACCAGACCACTTGACCTGCCTCTTGAGAAATCTGTATGCAGGTCAGGAAGCAACAGTTAGAACTGGACATGGAACAACAGACTGGTTCCAAATAGGAAAAGGAGTACATCAGGGCTGTATATTGTCCCCCTGCTTATTTAACTTCTATGCAGAGTACATCATGAAAAACGCTGGGCTGGAAGAAGCACAAGCTGGAATCAAGACTGGGAGAAATATCAATAACCTCAGATATGCAGATGACACCACCCTTATGGTAGAAAGTGAAGAGGAACTAAAAAGCCTCTTGATGAAAGTGAAAGAGGAGAGTGAAAAATTTGGCTTAAAGCTCAACATTCAGAAAACGAAGATCATGGCATCTGGTCCCATCACTTCATGAGAAATAGATGCGGAAAGAGTGGAAACAGTGTCAGACTTTATTTTGGGGGGGCTCCAAATCACTGCAGATGGTGATTGCAGCCATGAAATTAAAAGACACTTACTCCTTGGAAGGAAAGTTATGACCAACCTAGATAGCATATTCAAAAGCAGAGACATTACTTTGCCAACAAAGATCCGTCTAATCAAGGCTATGGTTTTTCCCGTGGTTATGTATGGATGTGAAAGTTGGACTGTGAAGAAAGCTGAGCGCCAAAGAATTGATGCTTTTGAACTGTGGTGTTGGAGAAGACTCTTGAGAGTCCCTTGGACTGCAAGGAGATCCAACCAGTCCATTCTAAAGGAGATCAGTCCTGGGTGTTCTTTGGAAGGAATGATGCTAAAGCTGAAACTCCAGTACTTTGGCCACCTCATGCAAAGAGTTGACTCTTTGGAAAAGACCCTGATGCTGGGAGGGATTGGGGGTAGGAGGAAAAGGGGACGACAGAGGATGAGATGGCTGGATGGCATCACCAACTCAATGGACATGAGTCTGGGTAAACTCCAGGAGCTGGTGATGGACAGGGAGGCCTGGCGTGCTGTGATTCATGGGGTCGCAAAGAGTCAGACAGGACTGAGCGACTGAACTGAACTGTCCTGAACCACTTAGTTAGCATCTGTCATTGCCAAGGTCTATTTTGTAATTTTTAGATACATTGTTTGTAACCTTCACAACAATCCTTTGAGATCAATATTACTAATTCTGTCTCATTAGTGAGCAAACAGAGATTAGAGACATTGAGTGACCTAGAGACACTTGCCTAGCTAGAATATGACCGCACTGGGAGTGAGAGTTAACCCAGTATGCTATTTCCCAAATTGTTAATTTATTCAACAAATATATGCCAGGCTCTACGTTAGATGTTGGAGATTATAGCAGTGAAGCAACTGCTATGGTTGCTTCATGGTTTCCAGCATCATCAACTTAATAATTCAGGGTACAGATTGGCCATTTCACTGAAATACGTTTTAACGTATGTATACACCTTTGAAACCAACACCATGATAAAGATTATGAACATATCCATCCCTGCTATAAGATTCCTCATGATCCTGTCTAATTCCTGTCTCCTAACCCTCAGTTCAGTTCAGTCACTCAGTCATGTCCAACTCCTTGCAACCCCATGAACTATGGCACACCAGGCTTCCCTGTCCATCACCAACCCCCAGAGCTTGCTCAGACTCACTACCCTACCTGTAACAAAGCAACCACTGATCTGCTTTCTTGTGCTGTGATCAGTTTGCGTTTTCTGGAGTTTTATATAGATGGAATCGTGTGTGTACATGTGTGTGTGTTAGTCGTATGCTCTGCAACTCCATAGTCTGTAGCCCATCAGGCTCCTCTGTCCATGTGATTTCCCAGGCAAGAACACTGGAGTGTGTTGCCATTTCGTCCTCCAGGGGATCTTCCTGACCCTTGTCTCTTGCATCTTCTGCATTGGCAGGAGGATTCTTTATCACTGTGCCACCTGGGAATCCCAGATGGAATCACACATATGTATTATTTGCCTGATTCACCTCTGGATATATTTGACCTTTACTCAATTTTTTAAAACCAGCTTTATTGAAGCATAACTTACATACAAACTCACTAATTTAAAGTGTAGAATTTGATGAGTTTTGATACAAGAATATCAATGTAATCACAACTAAATCAAGATACAGAACATGTGAAGAGGGATATTTTAAGTTTAAGCCAAGTTTTACCCTTAAAAGCACAAAATTTATTAGTTTCAGAAAAAGCCAAGTGTGCTACACATGGGACATTCATGCAGTATCCTGGGAGCACACCAAAATCAATGCCACTTTGTCTCCTTTGCTGTGCCGGCACAGAGGGGTGAGAGGAGCTACTCCACGTTCAAGGTCAGGAGGGGCGCAGTGAGGAGATACCCCTCGTCCAAGGTAAGGAGCAGAGGCTGCTCTTTGCTGGAGCAGTCGTGAAGAGATACCCCATGTCCAAGGTAAGAGAAACCCAAGTAAGACAGTAGGTGTTGCAAGAGGGCATCAGAGGGCAGACACACTGAAACCATAATCACAGAAAACTAGTCAATCTGATCACACAGACCACAGCCTTGTCTAACTCAATGAAACTAAGCCATGCCCTGTGGGGCCACCCAAGACGGGCAGGTCATGGTGGAGAGGTATGACAGGATGTAGTCCACTGGAGAAGGGAATGGCAAAGCACCTCAGTATTCTTGCCTGGAGAACCCCATGAACAGTATGAAAAGGCAAAATGATAGGATACTGAAAGAGGAACTCCCCAGGTCAGTAGGTGCCAAATACGCTTCTGGAGATCAGTGGAGAAACAACTCCAGAAAGAAGGAAGGGATGGAGCCAAAGCAAAAACAATACCCAGTTGTGGATGTGACTGGTGATAGAAGCAAGGTCCAATGCTATAAAGAGCAATATTGCATAGGAACCTGGAGTGTTAAGTCCATGAATCAAGGCAAATTGGAAGTGGTCAACCAGGAGATGGCAAGAGTGAACGTCAACATTCTAGGAATCAGCGAACTAAAATGGACTGGAATGAGTGAATGTAACTCAGATGACCATTATATCTACTACTGTGGGCAGGAATCCCTTAGAAGAAATGGAGTAGCCATCATGGTCAACAAAGAGTCCGAATGCAATCTCAAAAACAACAGAATGATCTCTGTTCGTTTGCATGGCAAACCATTCAATATTACAGTAATCCAAGCCTATGCCCTAACCAGTAACGCTGAAGAAGCTGAAGTTGAACGGTTCTATGAAGACCTAAATTGAAGAAAGTAGGGAAAACCACTAGACCATTCAGGTATGACCTAAATCAAATCCCTTATGATTATAGAGTGGAAGTGAGAAATAGATTTAAGGGCCTAGATCTGATAGATAGAGTGCCTGATGAACTATGGAATGAGGTTCGTGACATTGTACAGGAGACAGGTATCAAGACCATCCCCATGGAAAAGAAATGCAAAAAAGCAAAATGGCTGTCTGGGGAGGCCTTACAAATAGCTATGAAAACAAGAGAAGCGAAAAGCAAAGGAGAAAAGGAAAGATATAAACATCTGAATGGAGAGTTTCAAAGAATAGCAAGAAGAGATAAGAAAGCCTTTCACAGCGATCAATGCAAAGATATAGAGGAAAACAACAGAATGGGAAAGACTAGGGATCTCTTCAAGAAAATCAGAGATACCAAGGGAACATTTCATACAAAGATGGGTTCGATAAAGGACAGAAATGGTGTGGACCTAACAGAAGCAGAAGATATTAAGAAGAGGTGGCAAGAATACACAGAAGAACTGTACAAAAAAGATCTTCACGACCAAGATAATCACGATGGTGTGATCACTCACCTAGAGCCAGACATCCTGGAATGTGAAGTCAAGTGGGCCTTAGAAAGCATCACTACAAACAAAGCTGGTGGAGGTGATGAAATTCCAGTTGAGCTATTCCAAATCCTGAAAGATGATGCTGTGAAAGTGCTGCCCTCAATATGCCATAAAATTTGGAAAACTCAGCAGTGGCCACAGGACTGGAAAAAGTCAGTTTTCATTCCAATCCCAAAGAAAGGCAATGCCAAAGAATGCTCAAACTACTGCACAATTGCTCTCATCTCACACGCTAGTAAAGTAATGCTCAAAATTCTCCAAGCCAGGCTTCAGCAATACATGAACCGTGAACTTCCAGATGTTCAAGCTGGTTTTAGAAAAGGCAGAGGAACCAGAGATCAAATTGCCAACATCCGCTGGATCATTGAAAAAGCAATAGAGTTTCAGAAAAACATCTATTTCTGCTTTATTGACTATGCCAAAGCCTTTGACTGTGTGGATCACAAGAAACTGTGGAAAATTCTTCAAGAGATGGGAATACCAGACCACCTGACCTGCCTCCTGAGAAACCTATATGCAGATCAGGAAGCAACAGTTAGAACAGGACATGGAACAACAGACTGGTTCCAAATAGGGAAAGGAGTACGTCAAGGCTGTATATTGTCCCCCTGCTTATTTAACTTCTATGCAGAGTACATCATGGGAAACGCTGGGCTGGAAGAAGCACAAGCTGGAATCAAGATTGCCGGGAGAAATATCAATAACCTCAGATATGCAGATGACACCACCCTTATGGTAGAAAGTGAAGAGGAACTAAAAAGCCTCTTGATGAAAGTGAAAGAGGAAAGTGAAAAAGTTGGCTTAAAGCTCAACATTCAGAAAATGAAGATGATGGCATCTGGTCCCATCACTTCATGAGAAATAGATGGGGAAACAGTGGAAACAGTGTCAGAATTTATTTTTTGGGCTCCAAAATCACTGCAGACGGTGATTGCAGCCATGAAATTAAAAGACACTCCTTGGAAGGAAAGTTATGACCAACCTAGATAGCATATTCAAAAGCAGAGACATTACTTTGCCAACAAAGGTCCATCTAGTCAAGGCTATGGTTTTTCCAGTGGTTACGTATGGATGTGAGAGTTGGACTATTATCAGTTGAATAAAGCTAAGCGCTGAAGAATTGATGCTTTTGAACTGTGGTGTTGGAGAAGACTCTTGAGAGTCCCTTGGACTGCAAGGAGATCCAACCAGTCCATTCTGAAGGAGATGAGTCCTGGGTGTTCTTTGGAAGGAATGATGCTAAAGCTGAAACTCCAGTACTTTGGCCACCTCATGCAAAGAGTTGACTCATCGGAAAAGACTCTGATGCTGGGATGGATTGGGGGCAGGAGGAGAAGGGGATGACAGAGGATGAGATGGCTGGATGGCATCACCGACTCGATGGACGTGAGTTTCAGTGAACCTGGGGCGTTGGTGATGGACAGGGAGGCCTGGTGTGCTGGGGTTCATGGGGTCACAAAGAGTCGGACACGACTGAGCGACTAAACTGAACTTGCCTCCTTTTTAAACCTGCACCATTTTGGGAACTTGCATTCTTACTGTTTGTGGGAAACCTTTGTTACTGCAATTCTCAGGTGGTGCCAGTGGTAAAGAAACCACCTGCCAATGCAAGGGATGCAAGAGACGCAGGTTCGATCCCTGGGTCAGAAAGATCCCCTGGAGAAGGAAATGGCAACCCACTCCAGTATTCTTGCCTGAAAATTCCGTGGACAGAGGAGCTCGGTGGGCTACAGTCCATGGGGTCGCAAAGAGTTGGACACGACTGAGCAACTGAACACGTGCACACATCTTACTCTTCTTTGAAACACCCCTTCGGTGCTTTAGGAAACAACTTCAAAGAGAACGTAACAGGAAGGGGCAGACTTTGATTTATTCACCGCAGCGATTTCTCGGTCGCCAGCCAGCTCAGTCACCTGCAGTGGAGAGCTTCACACGGCCCCAGCGTCCGTCAGTCACGCCATCTCAGTCTCTTTCCTCTCTCTCTGTTCCCCAGCCTCCAGCCTCTTCCCACGCCATTCCGTCTAAACATCACCGTTCCACATCTCTCTCTGCAGTCGGGCTTTCAGCTTGCTGGGAAGTCTCTCCTCACGGCTCGACAGTGCCCGCAGGAGAAAGTCCACGCTCCAGGAGGCCGCCTTCGTAGGCTCCACCTGCTCGTCCTGCTGCTGAGGAGCAGCTGGGAGCCAGCTTCCAAGGCTGAGCCCGGCTCTGCCCACGTGGACTCTGGGCATTTCAGGTTCCCTGGCCCCGGCACAGTGTGTGGAGTGACTGGGGACTAGACGAAAGACATTGGGACCATATTGGTCGCAAAGGGATAAAAATGCACACCCTAAGCTTTGTCTGTTGCTGTTGTTTAGTCACTCAGTCGTGTTTGACTCTTTTGCACCCCCACAGACTATAGCCCACCAGGCTCCTCTGTCCATGGAATTTTCCAGGCCAGAGTACTGGAGTGGGTTGCTGTTTCTTTACTCTAGGGGATCTTCCTGACCCAGGGATCAAACCTGCATCTCCTGTTTGGCAGGCAGATTCCTTACCACCTGGGAAGTTTTACTTAGGAAGTCTAATTAGGCCTTTTGTTGGCATTATTAAGAAATGTCAGTGATTTATGAGTGTGGGATTCAGACTTAACAGTAGTTAGAGCTTTTGTTGCTGGCTGTGTTAATTTATTATTATTATTATTATTTTTGTCAAATACAAAGCATGACGTGACTGGGTTCCTTTCTGAAAGGATCGTATTTCATTTATCCAAACATTCACTAAATATCTCTTGGGCACCTATCACATATCTGGCTCTGTGCTAAGCCCTGGTGGTACCCTGGGGAAGCAGAGCGGTGCCGTGTTACAGCCTTACAGAGCTAACAGATGAGTCGATGACTCAGGCCAGGGCAAGGAGAGCCATGAGGAGATGAGACGCCTTCCGGGAGCCGTGGGGACACAGCTGGCCCGCCCGCGTCCGCTCAGCACCCACCAGGCAGACGGAAGGCTCCTTCCCCGCAGGAGCGCCTCTGACCACAGTGAACAGGAGCTCGGCCCTCCCATGGCGCAGGCTTAACCGCGGGAGAGTCAGGGCCCCCTGGGGCCGCCCTGAACCAAGGGCAAAAGAGGACTGAGAATTAATCACCCCACGCCCCCCGGGGGCGCCCTCTGACAACTCTGAGGCTCTTCTCTGCCGCCTTAGCTGGAGCTGCCAGTAACAAAATGCCAAAAACAGCAGCATTTTTTCTCACAGCTCTGAGAGGCTGGGTGGCTGAGATTAGGCTGCCAGCATGGCTGGTTTCCGGTGAAGCCTCTCTTCCTGGCTTGTGGGCAGCCACCAGATCTCTGTGTGCACACGTGACCTCTTGTGTGACCCCAGAGGAGACAGAGAGAGAGGTCTCCGGCGTCTTCCTTTTATTTTTTAAGTATAGTTGCTTTACAATGTTGTATTACTTTCTTCTGTAAAGTGAATTGGCCACATGTGTATATATATATGACTTCCCCAGTGGCTCAGACGGTAAAAGTGTCTGCCTACAATGGGGGAGGACCCAGGTTCGATCCCTGGGTCGGGAAGATCCCCTGGAGAAGGAAATGGCTTCCCTGGTGGCTCAGCTGGTATCCACCTGCAATGTGGGAGACCTGGGTTCAATTCCTGGGTTGGGAAGATCCCCTGGAGAAGGGAAAGGCTACCCAGTATTCTGGCCTGGAGAATTTCATGGACTGTATAGCCCATGGGGTCATAAAGAGTCACACACGACTGAGCAACTTTCACCTCATATATATATAAAATATTTATTTAAATATAAAATATGTTTATTATATTGATTTTTAATATATTTATATACATATATTGCCTCTTCCTTGGAATTTCCTTCCCATTTAGTCACCACAGAGTAATGAGTGGAGTTAGGTTCTCATTAGTTATCTATTTTATGCATAGCAGTGTGTATATGTCAGGGGCTTCCCTGGTGGCTCAGTGGTAAGGAATCTGCCTGCAAAGAAGGAGACCCAGGTTCGATCTTTGGGTCGAGAAGATGCCCTGGAGGAGGGCACAGCAGCCCACTCCATTACACTTGCCTGGAGAATCCCATGGACAAAGCAGCTGCAGTCCATAGGGTCGCACAGAGTCAGACACAACTGAGCGACTAAGCAGCAGCCGCAGCAGTTAGTAAAGGTCAACCCCAATCTCCCAGCTCACCCAGCTCTCCCTTCCAGCCTTGATAACTAGCCATACATTTGTTCTCTATGTCTGTCTCTATTTATGCTTTGCAAATAAGTTCGTCTATACTATTTTTATAAATTCCACACATACGCGTTAATAGACGATATTTGGTTTTCTCTGACTTACTTCACTCTCAGTGACATCTCTAGGTCCATCCACGTCTCTGCAAATATGGTGCTTCTTTTCATAAAGACACTAATCCTACTATATCTAGGCCCCACCTTTACAATCCCACTGTAGGACCTTCTTGATTTTTAATTACCTCCTTATATGTCCTATCTCGGAGAAGGACCAAAAACAGCCCACTCCAGTATTCTTGCCTGAGAATCCCATGCACAGAGAAGCCTGGCAGGCTACAGTCCATGGGGTCGAAATAGTCAGACACGACTTAGCGACTAAACCACCACCACCACCAGGCCCTATCTCCAGACACAGTCACAGTTGAGGTCAGGGCTCCAACATACACATTCTGGGGGAACACAATTCAGCCCACAGCATATACCATCTTCCAGAGTTCTCCAGTGAGGCTGAGCCCCAGTTACCCATCTCCCAGTAACCTGCTCACTAATGCACGCTGAATTGGTTTCTTTTCCTTCCCTCTTCATTTTCCTGTCTTCCCACCAGAGTGTCCTGAGAGTACCTCCCAAATGGACAGTTTGCACTCAAATTTCAATCTCAAGGTATCCTTCTAGGAGAACCCAACCAATGACATAATGGTGGACCTGCCCTAGACCTGATGGGCTTTTAGAAAGCCTTACCAACTGTGTCAGGAATTCTTTCCTAAGGGCTCTGTAGGAAGCCACTTAAGGTCTTAAGCAAAGGACTGAACCTCTGGAAGGATGTAGAGAAAGGATTAGAGGAGGTGAAAAGTCAATTCAGGCAAATAGTTGGGAATCTATTTCTTCAGTCAAATTAGGACTAAATCGTGAGCCATATTAGAAAGGAGGCAGTGAAGACAGAGGCTGGCTTGGTGCCTGGTCCATAGCGAGCCACTCAACAAATATTTTTGGATGAAAATTAATGAATGGGCTCAATCGACCCAATCTCAGGGTAGACTGACAGAACTCAAAGACTGATTAGATCTGGGGCGGGGGCGGGGGGGGAAGGAAGGAATTGAAAATGCTTCCCGTCCGCAGAATTAAACAGCTAAGTGGATTCTGGTTCTATTTGCTGAATATGGATATAGCTTCAAGGAGCAGGGGCAGATTACAGGGGGTAGGAGATGAGTTTGATGCATGATATACATGTGAGACATCTAATTGATGTTGAGTAGGCAGTTGACTATACAGGTTTGGAGCTGGGTAGGAAATCAACCTGAATATTCATTGAAGGACTGTTGCCGAAGCTGACGTTCCGATACTTAATGCCACCCAATGCGAAGAGCTGACTCGTTGGAAAAGACCCTGATGCTGGGAAAGACTAGAGGCAAAATGAGAAGGAGGTGGCAGAGGATGAGATGGTTGGATGGCATCATGGACTCAGTGGACGTGAATCTGAGCAAACTCCAGGACATAGTGAAGGACAGAGAAGCCTGGCATGCTGCAGACCACGGGGTCGCAAAGAGTCAGACATGACTCAGCGATAATATCAGAGATGCCTATTTGGGTCCCACCAGATCAGCCAAATATGACCCAGAAGATCTCCACTTCCCCAACTTTCTGGAGTTCTCTCTAAAGTAACATTTTAGAAGGACTATGATGGAGTGTGAAAGAGTATTCCTGGGTTGGGAAGATCCTCTGGAGAAGGAAATGGCAACCCATTCCAGTATTCTTGCCTGGGAAATCCCATGGACAGAGGAGCCTGCACTCAATGAGTCAGACACGACTTAGTGACTAAACCACCACCATGATGGAGAAGCTACTATGAGCCAGGAATTGTACCAGGTGTCTATTTAATCATCAGAACAGTATGAAGCCTTATCTCCACTTATAGATGAGGAATTGAGGTGCAGAAAAGTGAAGTAACTTACTCAAGGTCACACAGCTGGGAAGCAGCTTCAGAAAAATCCTGAACTATCTTACTTCAAATTTCATGGTCTTAAAGAAAATAAGCATCAGCAAAGAGTGGTTCTGTATCCTACGTCTCTCTCAGCCTCACTGCACCCCACAGTGAGCAATTTCCAAAGTCAGGTGCATTCACTAGAAGGATCTTTCCATTTCAGGGCCCAAAGGCTCTCTGCAGAGCCCTGTTGAGCGACTCAGCAGCCATCTGGACAGTTCTCTCTCCAAGTGGTCCCCCTGCTGGTGACCCTATTGTGTACAATTCAAACTGAGGCCTCAATTTCTGTCTGTTTGTAGATTTGCTTTTTCTGGACACAGCATCTAAAAGAAATCACATCATGTGGTTTTTTGCGAGGTGTTCTTAGTGCGTTGTATAAAAGGTAAAATATTTAGTATTTCTTCAACACCCTATGAAATGTAGGGAATAATCCAAAGCCTCATTGTTTCTTTTTATTTAAAAATAGAGCACACTACCTTGGATTTGCTAATATTAATATATAGTCCTGAAAATGCCCCAACTATTTTCTCTTCTGCAAATAAATATTTTTTTGTAGATCTGCATTAAACTTAAACATTTATTTGGAAAGGACTGACATTGACATTCTTCAATGTTATGTATTTTCTCTTTAGGTACATAGTATTTCCTTTCCAATGAAATATGCTAAGTCAAAAGTTTTAAGAGCTTTAATATATATATATATATTATTTAGGTTTTGACTATATATTATCAGTATTATAAACTCTGTGATATTTTTATATGGCATATTTTCCCATAGTCTGTTCTAAATCATTGTTTCTGATAGGAAAGCTATTGAATTGTGAATTAAAATTTTGGAAAACAGTATAGAGGTTCTTCAAAAAATTCAAAATAGAACTACCATATGATCCAGCAATCCCATTTCTGAGTATTTATCCAAAAGAACCGAAATTAGGATCTCAAAGAGACATCCGCACTTGTAAGTTCACTGGAGTATTACTCACAATAACCAAAATATGGAAACAGCGTCAGTGTCCATTGATGGATGAATGGATAAACAAAACATGGTATATTCATTCAATGGACTGTTACGTACCTTTAATAGGAGGAGGAAATACTACCGCTTGCAACAACATGAATGAACCAGAAGGACATTATGCTAAGTGAAATAAGCCAGTCACAGAAGGACAAATACTCTATGATTCCACTTATAGGAAATACCTAAAATACTCAGACTCATAGGAAGGGGAAATAGGGAGCTGCTGTTCAACAGGAATGAAGTTTCAGTTATGCAGCTGCATAAATGTTAGAGGTCTGCTGTTAAACAGAGTGCCTGTTGTTAACAATATTGTTATTAAACACCTGAGATTTTAAGAGGGTATATCTCACGTGTTTTTACCTCAATAATAAGAAAACCAAGTGAAAACCAATTGTACAAATACAGCTTCTAAAAGATGGAAGCTATTATCTGTAAGGCCGCATTCTCCATATGGAGGCAGTGTCACTCCACATGTTCTGATTCCTTTAATATGTTTGTTAGAGGCAGAGTTTCATAGATGACTTTCTGGTGCGGGGGTGGGCATCCCACCTGAGGCTCAGAGAAGGCTCCAGAGATTGGGCAAGCTGATAACTTGAGCCCAGGAGATGAGCTCATTCTTTCTGCCAGTCACTGCCCTCTGGCAAAAGGCAGAGCCTGAGAAACTAGACCTTAGGTGAGAGGCGCTGAGGCAGAAAAAGACGTGGTCAGTGGAGTTCATCCTGGAAACTGTCTCCATCTGACTTCCCCCACCCTCCTTCACACTGGAGCCAGCGTGAACGCTTCTGATCGTACAAGGGTGTCCCTGCTGGCTCACCCAGCCTCCCCTCTCTCTCCGTTCCTCTCTCTGAGACCCTAACCATTTCTCTCAGCTCCATAAGGAGCTGACTCATCATGTTCATTTCCACCTCTAGGCCCTGGGACACGCCCGTGTCTCTGTCCCAGCCCCTCTCACGCCCCAGCCTCCAAAACGACTCATTCCTGCTCACTGTCAAGTCTGGGTTTAGACCTCACTTCCTCTGGGAGTTTTTTCCCTGAGTCTCAAGACTGGGCTGGGTTTTCCCTTAACACTCTGCTTTCACCCCTGTTCCAGGGGTTACCCAACCCTGCTTCTACTGCCCCTTCCTCTCCCTAGACTGAAACCTCCTCCAGGCAAGAGTCAGAATCTGTCCAACATCTGACCTCATGAGATACCCCAAGTTAGAACTGCCCAGTCAACTTGCTCCTAAATTCCTGAGCCATAAAAAACTGTGAGATAGTAAGTGATTATTGTTGTCTGAATCATTAAATGTGGGGTAATCTGTTATGTAGTAATGGACCATTAATGCACTATCAAAACTCGATGGTTTTAAACAACCATATCCTAGACTCCGTAGGTTAGTAACTGATGATCCGCTTGTGGCATCAACTGAAATCAACTCAGCAATACACAGCTGATAGATGGGCTGGTTGGGAAGATCCAAGTTGGTTTCACTCACATGCCTGGCACTTTTCGGGCTGGAAGGCAGAACTCAGCTGGTTGACCACGGAGCATACACTTGGTCTATCTAGTATGGTCATCTCAGAGTGGACTTTCTACAGGCAGCTGACCTCCCCCACAGCAAGTATCCCAAAAGAACCTGGAAGAAGCTGCCTGCGTGTTTATGATCCAGCTTTGGAAGCAACATAGAGTCGTTTCTGCCATATTCTGTTAGTTGAAGCAAGGCATAAGACCACCCATATTCAAGGAGAGGAAACAGATCCCATTTCTTGATGAGAGGAGTTATCAAATAACGTGTAGCCATTTTTAAATTAACTTTAAACACGTAATCTACATACGATAGAACGCACCCATTTAAAGATAATTTGATGAGTTTTAACAAATACATACACCCTTGTAACCATCACCACAATCGAGCTCTAGAACATTTCCTTCCTCCTGAAAAGTTCCCTCCTGTCCTGTTATAGTCAATCCCTTCATCCCCCCCACCCCCACCCCCATCAGCATTCAGTAACCAGTGATCTACTTTCAGAATTTTCTGTGATACGGTATATAACTTTTCACGCTTGACTTTTTCACTTAGCTAAATGCTTTTGTGACCATCATGCTGTTGGATGTACGGATAGTTAATTTCTTTGTTTATTACTAAATAGATTCTATTGTATGAATGTAAACTTTTTGCTTATGCAATTACTTCCTAATGGACATCTGAGTTGTTTCCAGATTTACATTATCATGATAAAGCTGCTTGGACATTCATTTTCATTTCTTTTGGATAAATATCTACTGGTATGGTGATGGTTTAGTTGCTAAGTTGTGTCCAGCTCTTGCAACCTCATGGACTATAGCCCACCAGGCTCCTCTGTCCATGGGATTTCCCATGCAGCACTGGAGTGGGTTGCCATTTCCTTCTCCAGCAGATCTTCTGGATCCAGAAATCAAGCCTGGGTTTCCTGCATTGCAGGCAGATTCCTGCACTGCAGGTGGATTCTTTACCGACTGAGCTACGAGGGAAAACAAGGGTGTGGTAGCTGGGTCATACAGTAGATATGCTTAACTTTATAAGAGATTGCCAAATTGTTTTCCAAAATGGTTGTGTCATCTTCCTCTTCCACCAGTAATACAAGAAAGTTCTAACCGCTCCACATCCTTGTCAACACATAGTATTATCAGTCTTTTTAAGTTTAGCCATTCTAATGGGTAAATAGTGATATCTCATTGGGGTTTATTTTGTATTTCCCTTATAGACTAATGATGTTGAGCATGTTTTTATATACCAGTTGGCCAATGATATATTTTCTTTTGCAGAGTGTCTGTTCAAATCGTTTGGCATTTATATCCAACTATTCTATTTTCTCATTACTGAGCTTTAGAAGTTATTTATAAATTATGGATACCAGCCTTTAGTCAAGTATATAAATTGAAAATATTTTTCCAGATTGTGGTTTGCCTTTTCATCTTCTTAAAACTAATTAAAGACTAAACACCTGGGAATTTTACTGCTAAACATAAAGTCACTCATATTTGGAAACAGAACAATTTTGCAAAATCGAGTAAATAAGTATGTGGTCCCTAAACTAAGGTTCCTAAAGTCTTTCTCAGTCTGGGCAGCAGTGATCATACAGTCTTCAGGCATGCAGATCCATCTCCAAATGAAACCTCGAGCAGGAAGAGCCTGATACCTAAAACTGAGCTTGTGTGATTGACACTGGGCTGCAGCAACCTAGGTGAAAGAGGGAGCTTGTCTGAACCCTTGAGAGACTTCCCAGAATAATGCACTGAGCACTGAAAATCCCTCCGCTCTCACTTCCCCTTCATCCCTGAGGACTGCACTCAAAGTTCTTTTCTTCCCTAGTCCCCTTCTCTCAAATGTATATTCCTCTTCTGCCATAAAATTTATTCTTTTTCAATGCATGGGGGCCCCAAGATAACTTCTGGACACAAATCAGGGGATTTCCTTACAGTGCCAATGAAATGTTCCATGATTGCCTAGAACATTCTTGCATTTGACTTGACTTCAAGGAACCAAAAGACAAAAATACTGTACATGATGACTCTTTGTTTTGAAACTCATGTAACTGTTTCTTAAGAATTCCTGCCTGTTGACCTTAAAAACATACCAAGTGAGTGATTAAAATTCCATTTTCTTTTTAAAGAAACTAACTAAAGAGCAGAAATATTTAATTTTGATTAAGTCCAAATTATTATTCTCTCTCTTTCTCTTTAGATTCAAGCTCTTTGCCTACCTAAGGTCACAAAGATTTTCTTCTATGTTTTACTCTAAAAGTTCTATAGCTTCAGCTTTTATGTTCAGATCTATGATTCATTTTAATTTTCTTCTGTATGGTCAAGGTAAGTCTCACTTTTTTCTCCCCAGATATGCAATTGCTACAGTAGCATTTGTTGAAAATAGTATCCTTTTGTTAATTACCTTGGCATTTTTGTCTAAAGCAACTGGCTATATGTATTTCCAGATTTTTTTGTCATGTTCTATTTACTTGAATGGGGTTTCCCAGGCAGTACTAGTGTGTAAAGAACCCCCTTGCTAATGCAGGAGACACAAGAAATGAGGGTTTGATCCCTGGTGGGGGAAGATCCCCTGGAGGAAGGCATGGCAACCCACTCCAGTATTCTTGCCTGGAGAAAATCCCATGGACAAAAGAACCTGACCAGCTGTGGTTTACAGGGTTGCAAAGAGTCGGACATGACTGCAGTGACTTAGCACGCACGCACACATTTACCTGAATGTTTATCCTATGTGGTCATGTTTGAAAATGGCCTGAAAGCTGAATTGCTCTCATGTCACCACACACTGAAGGCTTCAAGCACCATGTGCAGCACCTGGCTCAAGCTCCTGGGACATGACCTTCTGTCTCCAACTTAGCATCCTGGGCTCCTCTTCTCCAGAGTGAACAGAGATCACACATTTCCAAACGTACTCAGAGGAGATCAGTGGGAGAGAAGAGAAGTGACTTCTTTTTTGCCAGAGCAGTCTTCATTCAACTTAAACTTGGTTTGAAGAGATGAAGAGACATAGGCTGAAGAGCCATACCTCCAGCCTGAAGGGGGAAAAAAATGCAAACTTTAACCCCTGGAGGAGGAAATGGCAACCCCCTCCAGTATTCGTGTCTGAAAAATCCCATGGACAGAGATGCCTGGCGGACTACAGTCCAAAGGGTAGCAAAGAATCAGACATGACTGAGCGGCTAAGCACACATAAATAAAGTGGAAACAACCCCATTTTATAATCATACCAGTGGATGACAGGTCAAAACATTATCCCTTCAATGAGCTTGTCACCATGCCTGCTTAAAGGTGATGTAAACTTTCCCTCTCAAGAGAGCATTTTACTTCATGACTTTTTTGCAAAACACCAATTTGACTGCTTCCAATTTTTCGGGAACCAAGTTTTTGGATAAGAAGTTACAGCAGGGCTTTTCCAGTGCTTAAAAGTAATTTTGTTGTCAGTTAAAGCTCTGATTTACCAGAAGTCTGAACTGTTTTACAAAATCAGTGGGTTAATCACTAGCTCATATTTCTAAAAATTATTGTGAGACTTAATACATTTGGTTGACTGCCTTATGGTTTATTTGCAGAGGTAATGAAAATAAGTTTAAAAGTATAAAAATGTTTAGCCACAGAAATACCAAACAAATTTTTTGTGTTTCTGCCAAAATCAGACAACATTTGGCTTTTTCTACCACAGACACTCTCCTACCTCTATTTCTGCATCATTCAACATGGCAAGGCTCACAGAAAACCAATGCCAAATGAAGAAACTCAGCAAATGGTTTTTATCCGGCTTCACTGTTTGACCACCAACTGGCAAACACCGTAAGAAAAACTGTACAGGAGATAAACAATAGGGTAAAAGTACATTTTGACCATGGGCCCAGCCTCTAGCAAAAGAAGCTGGCCTGGGATTTATAGAACGTGATTTGGGAAGGAATTCAAAGTCCTGAAGAATCACAAAATTGTTTTTCTGTTTACCAACAACAAAAAATCCCCATGCTTTAAAAATTGGGATGGTGGTAACTTTTTTCCTCTTATACCTGTACTCTATTCAATTATTTTACTCCCCAACCTCTTGCTGCTGTTCTAGAGAAGACCAAGGAACTAAAAACACTTTATCAGATGTGTAGAACACAGCAAATTAACACTGAACAAATATAAAACCCTAGTAGAATAAAGGGCAGTTTGAACAAGGTAGAAGACATAAATGACCTCAAACTAGCTAGGTCTCAGGTGACTTTTTACTTAGAAAAATTACCTTAACCAAAGGTAATTAATATTTTTATTCGCTGCTTCAGTTCTCCTCCATAAGCTCTTAATATGTATTCACGTAACAGCATTAATCACGAAATACATGAAAATGTATTTTTAAAAAATCAAATTCAAGGATGCCAAATGTTAGACTTCCAAGACAAAAAGGATGCCTACTTGACTCAAATGTAACTAAGTGCTCTCAGTATATAAGAAATTGTCTTGAGGCAGGAAATGAGAATGAATCCAGGTGAGGAAAAGGGGAAATTCACAGGTTGTAGGTGTATATTTTTCCCCCTTGAAATTAGGAGTTCAGTTCAGTCGCTCAGTTGTCAGAATCAGGTTCTTTTCCAGTGAGTCAGTTCTTCACATCAAGTGGCCAAAGTATTGGAGTTTCAGCTTCAGTATTAGTCCTTCCAATGAATATTCAGGACTGATCTCCTTTAGGATGGACTGGTTGGATCTCCTTGCAGTCCAAGGGACTCTCAAGAGTCTTCTCCAAAACCAGAGCTGCCAAAAGTGGAAAGAGAGGGAAAGACGAAATCTATACTGGTTTTCTTGAGGTTTTGGAGCCAAAAAAAGATAAAACGAGAAGGAACATAAGCAGTATCAGGGGCTTTTAGAGCTGTGCTGCTGCTAAGTCGCTTCAGTCGTGTCCGACTCTGTGCGACCCCATAGACGGAAGCCCACCAGGCCCCTCCGTCCCTGGGATTCTCCAGGCAAGAATACTGGAGTGGGTTGCCATTTCCAGTTACCTTAAAAGCATTTAGTCCAGGGGTCTGCAGTTCTCCTTGGAGTTAAACCCGAGAAAATGCTTACACAAAATGAAAGCAGGCAGGAGAGAGGCCTCCGTGGTGGAAGGGGCGGGGTGCGGAGAGGCGAGCAGAACGCACATCCCTTTCCCATCCTACAAGCTGTCGGAAAACCACGGTCAAATCCTGATGTCTAACTTCACAACGGAAGAAACAGCGAGTAGCTTACAGTCACAACACAGAGCCTAGATCTCAAGCCTCTACACCACTCGCGGCCTCCCAGTTCGCCTCGCGAGGGAGTTAAAAGTGGGCGAGTGAGTCTTGGAAGATAAGTTATGACCAATCCAGACCTAGATCAACCTAGGTTAGTTATGACCAACCTAATATGCTAGACAGCATATTAAAAAGCAGAGACATTACTTTGCCAACAAAGGTCCGTCTAGTCAAGGCTATGGTTTTTCCAGTGGTCATGTATGGATGTGAGAGTTGGACTGTGAAGAAAGATGAGCGCCAAAGAACTGATGCTTTTAAACTGTGGTGTTGGGAGAAGACTGTGGAGAGTCCCCTGAACTGCAAGGAGATCCAACCAGTCCATCCTAAAGGAGAGATCAGTTCTGGGTGTTCATTGGAAGGACTGATGTTGAAGCTGAAACTCCAGTACTTTGGCCACCTGATGCGAAGAGCTGACTCATTGGAAAATACCCTGATGCTGGGAAAGATTGAAGGCGGAAGAAGGGGACGACAGAGGATGCGACGGCTGGATGGCATCACCGACTCAATGGACATGAGCTTGAGTAAACTCCAGGAGTTGGTGATGGACAGGGAAGCCTGGCGTGCTGCATCCCATGGGGTTGCAAAGAGTTGGACACGATTGAGCGACTGAACTGAACTGAGGGAGTCTGGGTGCAGCTGCGCGAGTTGAGACGGTGAGAACCGGGTAGGGAGGCAACGGGAGCGCGGACCCGCGACCTGACTGTTCCCCGCTGCGGCCACCAGGGGGCGGGCCCGGCCCGCCGCTCGCGGCTTGCGGTGGTGGACTGGGGAGGCCCGCGCGCGCCGGTCGCCTTGGAAACGGGGGGCGCTGCGGCTGCACTGGAGTGAACTGGCCTGGTCCGCCCGCCGGCCGTGCGCGCTGCCTTCGGGTCCACTGCTGTGTATCCGCACCCGGAAACCGTCCAGGGGAGGTCAGGACACCGCCTAGCCTCCTTGCTCGGCCCCGGCTCCTTCCAGTCTGACTCTTAAGACTTTTTATGAGCATCTCCGCCCGGTACCCACTGGCCCTGCAGCTGGCTCCGCCACAAAACGGGCCTGGGGTTCCGACTTTCTGGGGGTCCAACATCGAGTGAAGTGCTGGGCGGTTAGGAGCCGCTAACCTTCTAACCTTTCACTCAGGAGACACAAAGGGAGGAAGAACTTTTTGGATCCGATCAGAATACTAACGCATCTCTCTTTCCGCCTCACAGTAGAACCCCTGGATACGTTGCTCATTTGCCTTTCTGAGATCTCAGTTCCGGAGAGCAGGATCTGACTTTATCTCAGGTTTGTAACCTTCGTGATGCCCTCAGCCTCTGGCACACAACGGATGCTCAGTAGACTAATCATGCCTTCTGTTCGTATGGGGCTTTATCGCTTGGCAGTTTTCCCAAAGCATTTGAGCCTCATTAATAATCCTGACAGGTAGGAAAGATGGAAGAGAAAGCGAGGGTCAGAGAGGTCTAGAGACCTGTCCGAGTTTATAAAACTCCTTCATGGAGGAGCTAGGTCTAGACTCCAATCTCCTTAATGCTCTTCTCGCTGAATCCGCAGTCTGGTGAAAGGCTTTAGATAACAGACCCCGCAAATCTTTGCGTCCTTAGTACCAGCATGGAGCCCTCCCGCTGCAGGAGCTTTATAAGCTCTGGGTGTGGCATTGATGGCTCTTCACCCTCAGCTTCTTGCCCTGGCTGCTGGCAGCATCCTTAGTTCTAAATAGGACGCTTGGCTTCTTTCTTTTATTAATCTATTAGATTTGTATCGCAGCTTGTTTGTCTCCTCATTCCCCTTCTTACCCCATAATTCTCTGCTGGGTGGAGAGAGTTGAGAAAGCAGTTGGGAGGTGAGAGAACATGTCACATCTGATGACAAAAAAAGAGAGAAAGCTTCCTGTGAAGGCAGAGAAGGAAAAGAATAAGATTAGGTATTTATCAACATGTATAATAATTGCTCATTGTTTTCTTTCCACCACCCCCAAGACCGAGCCCCAGTTGGCACGCTTTATTCACTGTTAAAGGAGAGAGGTCTTTTCATTCTCCTTCGCCATCAGAGTGTGGAAAGTCCTGCATGTATATATGTCCATTATTCTCACCATATTCTCTTCATGGTTATGTTTCTTTTCCAAATTGGCTGTATCTTACATTTTAAAGTTGTTTGAGGCTATATGTACATGATCTGTACAAATGAGGTGGGTCTGAAATTTTGTGAGACTAAATTTAGGTGATATCATCACTACTAAGAGCCTTTAAATGCATTCAGGTTTTTTTTTTTTTTTAATATATGCTGGAGAACATTTCCACAACATTTTAGATTGTATTAAAAATAGTATCCTAGCCTAACTGAGAATTTGAATTTAAAAGTCATTTTACTTTCCAATCAGGGTATATACAATATTATGAGCAAATAAATAGGACCATCAGGAAAGAAAGTGTGCATATTATTTGCCAGTCGGGCATTTGAATCAGGTCTGAACACCCAGTTTGTGCCTAATGGGAGATGGTGACCTATATGGTAATATCTGTTTTTGAATTCCCAAAATGAGTTGCTGAAGTAGTTACCTTTCAGTATTTGAGGAGTTATGCCTTGTTGAAGATGAGTGCCTTAATGGTTAGATGTCAGATTGTTCGTTAACAAAGGCTTTTGGAAGTACTGCATTATTACAGCTGTTGTTAGACTGACATAATTTTATAGCTTGTTAATGGCAAAGCCATGTCTAGACTTCAAGACTTCCAATACTCATAGAGAGATCTTTTTTTAAATAAATCATGGTCTCAACCCCTGATGGAATCTTATTCAGAACTTTTATCATTACTGATGCTATTAAGTAAATATCCACCATTTCAATCTATATATGAAACATTAGCTAGCAAACATCAGGATCTACTTCAAACATCTAGAAAGGCATGAGGGCAGAACTGCCACTCCCAGCCTCCATAGAACTATGAAAGGAGTCATTAGGAAGCTTCTGGATATTCATGGCTCCACAAAGTCATGAGGAACTTTCTAGGTATTGAGCCAGGACCCTGAGACAGTGCAGGAAAGGACAGACTCCTTGTTTGGGGGATAATGCAGAACGTAAAGAATCCACCTGCAGTGCAGGAGACCTGAGTTTGGCCCCTGGGTCAGGAAGATTCCCTGGAGAAGAGAATGGCTGCCAACTCTAGTATTCCTGCCTGGGAAATCCCATGGACAGAGGAGCCTGGTGGGCTACAGTCCATGGGATCACAAAGAGTTGGACACAACTGAGTGACTAACACACTTTACAGAGTCAAAGCATTATGGGATGAGAGGATATTTGAAGAAGATGGCTTACTATATATTGCTTTTTACTAAATAGACTTCTTACTTTTCACTGAGAAGCATTTGGGGAATACTTTTTGAAACATTTCCTGATAGAAAATGAGTATGGAATAGTCTCTGAAAATGCTGGATACCCAAGGCCTTAAAACCCAGCCTCTTCTCCTGCCCTCACTGGGTGTGTGTATTTGTGTGTGGGTGTGCACATGCGTGCACTCAGTACTGTCCAACTCTTTGTGACCCCATAGACTGTAGCCCACAAGGCTCCTGTTTCCATGGAAATTTCCAGGCAAGAATACTGCAGTGGGTTCCCATTTCCTCCTCCTGATCCACTGATCGAACTGGTGTCTCTTACGTCTCCTGAACTGGCACGTGGGTTCTTTCCACTAGTGCCACCCGTAATGTATGTTATTGATGCCCCAACAGAGTTGGGAGAGGAAAAACAAGCACAAAAGATCATGCCCTGGGGAAGTAGCTCTCTAGCATTTATTACTTGTATGGTTTTCTAAAGCCTTTTAGAGTTGCTCTCTCTCTCTCTCTTCTTTTTTTAAGTTCCATTGGAGTATGCTTCTTTCTTCCTATCAGTCTAAGTAGAAGTCTCACCTCTTTTATATTTTATAACTACAGGCCAGAAAAATTGCCACAGACGAACAGGCCCTTAATAGATGTTTGAAGTTACTGACAAATCTGGGCAAGTATTCGTTTGTCAGGAATTATTTTAAGTGAAATCTTCTTGGAGGATAGTTATTTTGTAGCTGTTTTTTCTAGACTTCTCCCCTTTTCCCGAGGAATCCTCTAGGTGGTCAGGAACTGTAAATCCTTGTCAATGTTTATTAAAATCCCCATTGTTTGTAGGACATTATCTGATGCAAAAGTACATTCTGACGGAATGCAATTAGCTCACTGCAAAAAAGCAACTGTTAAGCAGGTGACCCAAATGGCTTTCTAATTTTCTGTAAAGTATGTGAAACAATGAATCTTAATATAGTTTATGCACAAACCACTTATGCTTAATGGATCCACATTTTCACTCATATTTTATTAAAATCTTTTGCCTTGAGCTGCAGTTAGGTAACTAACTGTAAATTGGTCAGAGAGTCAGAAACATAAGAGCCAGGTAACTGAAGTAATTGAGCAAAATGAGGTCATTTTTCCTCCAGCACCAGATGGGTACCACAGGTGGGAACTATAACACTTGATCTCTTCCATATGACTCAGAAAGAAAATTAGAGATTAATGTTATTTGCTTCAGCTTTTAAATAAAATATTTTATAGTAAAAGTTTTTGTTAAACACTACGTTCTTGTAAAAAGCAACCCTTGACAGCATGCTATGGTTTTGTGTAGCTGTTAAGTTAAAAATCCTAATTTTAAAATAGAAAGTAATATAAAAATTCAGTTTTCCTGAAACAAAAGATAGCAACTTTGTTTTCCTAGAGATGTTTCTGTGAACTGTGCCAGTATGCAGCCTATGGAATCATTCTCAATACTTCCACATCTGAGACGATAACACAATATATTAACCTGTCTTACTGAATTGAATCTTTCTGATATGTTACCTTTGTGGTTTTCAGTTAAAAAGTGTTGTAGTATATTTACATTCACAAATCCTAGAATCTATTAGGATACAGAGATGAACACACTTGGCTAGAAAAGTCTTAGGCACCAAGACTGAACCTCGCTAGAGGTCTGGTTATGCAAACAGCAAGTCTGTAGGGGAAAAGTGTGTTTTTATTTCAGAGAGTGTTTCCATTGTGGATCTGAATGATTTGTGTAGATTGCCTATTCGGTGATCCAAATCGGTGATGAAGGCTGATGGTCGAAAACCACATGGATTCGTCTTTACACCTCACCTCTTACTTGGTAGCAGGCAGACAGTCCTCTGCTTTAGTTACCCGAAATTTACCAGATTATGCTTCTGGAGCCATAACTAAAGGGGCAAAAATACTTACTCAGTTCTTTCTGTATGGCAGACACTATGCCAGGTGCTTTAAATACTAACCCGTTTCATCCTTACCAGTGTTTAAAATAAGAATTTTGTTCTCACTTTACAGATGATGGAACTGAAGCTCAAAAAGATTAAGTAGCCTACTCAAGGTCACCTAGATAGTAGGTGGTAGATCTAGGATTAAAATATGTCTACCTGATTCATCCATCTAATTGTTCATTTGACAAGGACCAGATCTACTGTGCTAGGAGGGGTAATATAGAAATGTACAAGAATTACATCACCCCCACTCTCATGGAGTTTCCAGCCATTTTAACAAATAACTACAAAGGTTGTTTTTCCTACCACACCCACCCACACCCACCTAGTAATACATTGAATGCAGGTTAGGTACTTACCTTCTTGAGATCTGTTGTTGTTGTTCAGCTGCCAAGTCATGTCCAACTCTCTGCAACCCCATGAATTGCAGCACGCCAGGCTTCCCTGTCCTTCATCATCTCCTTACGTTTGCTCAAATTCATGTCCATTGAGTCAGTGATGCCATCCAACCATCTAATCCTCTGTCATCCCCTTCTCCTCTTGCCCTCAATCTTGCCCAGCATCAGGGTCTTTTTCAATGAGTCAGAACTTCGCATCAGGTGGCCAAAGTATTGGAGCTTCAGCTTCAGCATCAGTCCTTCCAATGAACACCCAGGACTGATCTCCTTTATGATGGACTGGTTTGATCTCCTTGCAGTCCAAGAGACTCTCAAGAGTTCAGCACCACAGTTCAAAAGCATCAGTTCTTCACTCAGCCTTCTTTATAGTCCAACTCTCACATCCATACATGACTACTGGAAAAACCATAGCTTTGACTATATGGACCTTTGTTAGTAAAGTGATGTCTCTGCTTTTTAATACACTCCTAGGTCTTCCAAGGAGCAAGCATCTTTTAATTTCATGGCCGCAGTCACCATCCATAGTGATTTTGGAGCCCAAGAAAATAAAGTCTGTCACTGTTTCCATTGTTTCCCCATCTATTTGCCATGAAGTGCTGGGACTAGATGCCTTGATCTTAGTCTTTTCAATGTTGAGTTTTAAGCCAGCTTTTCCACTCTTCTCTTTCACCTTCATCAAGAGGCTCTTTAGTTCCTCTTCACTTTCTGCCATTAAAGGGGTATCATTTTCATATCTGAGGTTGCTATTATTTCTCCCAGAATTTTGATTCCAGTTTGTGAGTCATCCAGCCCAATATTTCACATGATATACTCTACATATAAGTTAATAAGCAGAGTGACAATATACATTAATAAAAATCCAAAGATAAAAATCTGTCAAGAAAAACTATGATCTTAAAAGATGTGCATTAGTACTTATACCAAATTCTCAAAGTGTTCCTCTTTACCATAAAAACTAAAAACAGTGAGTCTGATTTTCCCTTTTAAAAAATATTATTTTTGATGTTTCTTATTATAAGATACAAAAGCAATTAATAGCTGATAAACAGTCACTGGTAATGAGAATACATTATTTTTATCACTCTTGTTATTTTGCATTTATAAACCTCTTAACCATTTAAAAGACATTTTTATTAAAGTCCTTATATTTGCTCTTTATAGCAACCCTGGCCAAACCTAGTTTCTTTGGATCCCTGTTCTGACTCTTTTGGAGCCAAGTTTCCTGATCCTCATAAAAGGTTGTGCTTTTGTTTCATCTTAATTTTTAATAACTAAAAGACATTTATTGAGCTGCTGTTATAGGCAGGGCACTCTGCCAAACACTGTGGAGACATGAAATGATTGAAAAAGTTAAATTCTTGCTCTTAATGAAGCTCGATGGGGGCAACAGTTGTTGATGGATCGTTTAAGAGAGTGAGTCTCAGAAAGTTTGGGGTACTGGTCTGGACCTGCTCTAAGCATAGAACTCAGACTCAAGAATCCAGTTGATTCCTGATGACCCAGCATTATGGATGATGTCAGCTCTGGGGATACGGGAGCAATCTGGATGGAAGAGCCAGTTTAAAGTTAAGTCCCAGTAGTGCTTTATATGATAAACACAAGTAAAGGAACAAAGGATTTATTTATTTTTCCTGTGTCTCTTTTTTCAAGCAGGTATTCTTCTTACTAGCTAAGCAACACAATGGAAACCGCGGCGAAAACAAATAAAAGGGATATTCAAGATGGGCCGCCAAAAGAAGTCAAATTGCCTATCAGTGAAGCACTTCTAGACTATCAGTAAGTTTAGATTATGGAATCTTAAAGTTCTCATACATAAGTGGCAAGCACTGCTAACACTCGCATAACTCCAGCGGAACATGAAGCGCTCCAAAGCTGTCGAGGAAGCTGGATTAGAGGCATAATTTCACTCTCGTGCTATGTGCATTTTTTTTTTTAGGTTTTGGCACGTTGGCAGTAACACAAGCCAAGCTATGAAACAGCATTCGTGAATGGGTCTTGGCTCCCTCGCCCCCTCCATTGAATTATTGGTCACCCTCCCTCAAATGCACAGCAACTTGCTGGCTTACCTCTTCAAATAGAGCACACCTCAGTGTCCGTTTACAAAAGAGTAAATGTACACACACTTCTCTTCTTCATTTAACTTTTTATTTCTAGACATTCCAATTTGCATTGTCCTCAAATGCCTACAAATGAAAACCAAATGATTTATAATTATTTTTCATAAGAACGGGCTTCCCTGGTGACTCAGCTGGTAAAGAATCTGCCTGCAATGCAGGAGACCTGGATTCCATCCCTGGGTTGGGAAGATCCCCTGGAGGAGGGAAAGGCTACCCACTCCAGTATTCTAGCCTGGAGAATTCCACGGACTGGATAGTCCCTGAGGTCACAAAGAGTCGGACATGACTGAGCGACTTTCACTTTAATAAGAATATCTTAATATTTCTATCCCAGGAGCTAGAGACGAGACTAGAGGTGATACCTGTTGTTTGTTTGTGTTTTATCTAACTGATGGAGAGTAAGCCCTTCGATAGCTTTTGAACTTCAACTTTGGGTCCCGGGTAGGTGTTTTAATGTGTAACACTTAGGCAGTGAATGAATACATGTCAGTTTTTTTTTTCAAATAAGAAGGCACTTCATGCCTGTTGAGCAAGTATTTGAATGTTAACCAAATACAGGCAAATCCTGATCACTAGAGGACAACAGTTAACAGGCCCACACGGTCCCTTCCTAACGAAGCACGGGAGATGGACATTAAACACAGTCCGGTCTTTCCTGAAAAATTGCATACCTCTAAAGAAGATGCTACGGAAGAACAGTGTAGGGTGCTCCGCAACAGCATAACCGAAGGATGGGACAGACTCAGTGCGTACATTCTCGGTCATTTCAGTCGCAGGGAGCAGGAAGAGCTCGTCTGAGGGGGCGATGTGGGAGCTGATCTCAGAAAGAGGAGGAACAGATGTATGTTACAGAGCCAGAGCGTGAGGGCCGGAAAGGCTCATGGAAAAGAGGGCGGGTGAGGAAGGGCGTGTCGCAGTCCAGGAACAGAGAGAAGGCAGAGGGAGCAAGAGAGGGCAAGGGCAGGGTCAGATTAGCAGACCCCCGTGGACACGTGGGTCTTGGGAGTAGGAGGCCGTCTATTGGAGGGGGACAAGGTTGAAACTGGGGAGCAATGCTGGAGACCAGGTCTCAACGACATTCGGGGAAAATCCAATGTTCTTCTTGTGAGACTCCGAGTCTGTATGTTCTTTTTAGAAGATGGTGAGTGAGAGGGTCAGAACACTGACAGCACCCACGGGAACGGACTTTTCACCAAGTGCCCTTTTATTTAACACTGGAGGTAACATTCAGCGACAGCCAGATTCTCCCTGCGCTCGTTTCGCAGCGTAACTGAAGACTTGGCGCACCGTGGCTTCTGAGAGGTGGGCAGAAAGTCCAGCTCCGTGACTGCAGTCTGATTTCTCACCTTTTCCCCACGGCCCACAGGGATGGCATCCAGCTATGGCTCCTTCTCTCTCCTCTGGGTCAGCCAGAGGCCAGTCTTTCTCTTCTTCAACAGAGGTTTCCAAACAGGCGAACATTTAAAAATTCTCATGATCTAGTACAAGACGTAAGTTGAGCATTCGCATGCTTTCCGTTCTCTTCCTTTGTTGAAACTAAATAAACAGCCTCATGGAGTGGAACAGCCTGGGCCTTCCCGCGCCCTTCTGGCGACACTTCAGCTGTTCCCTGAGGTCCCAGGTGACGGGACTTTCGTCACACGATGAATAGTCAAGACGCCCCCCTCACCATCTGAGGAAGGATCATCCAAGGGTCCCCGGCACCATCTTACGTTTCTCTTATACAAATTCAGCCCCTAACAAAGAGCTCAGGGCCCAGAGTAGGTCGTCCATGACTTCTGAGCAACTGAACTTTTCTTAATCTCTCTCAAGAAAATAAGGCCATAGACCTCTGTGGTTGTTGGCGAAGAACTGAGACTGCCAATGTTGAATCTGCAGAGTGATCACATCTTAGTCAGCCTTTTTCCTCAGGGAATTTGTTCCAAGACTCCCAAGGGATGCCTGAAATCATGGATAGTACCGAACCCTTTATATACTATGTCTTTTCTTCACATACACACCTATGATAGAGTTTAATTTCTAAATTAGGCACAGTAAGAGGTTAACAATAAATAATAATAAAATAGAACAGTTCTAACAATATACTATATTAAAGTTATGTGAATGTGGTCTTCCTCTCTCTTTCCCTTTAGCAAAATATCTTATTGCATAATACTAAATCTCTAGGTGATGGTGGTTTTTATTTTCTCCTTTATATTTATTCCCCGCCCTCAACCCAGTTTTCGACAATGAGTATGGACATAGGCATAGCAATAGGTACAGATATAGTTACAGGTTTTAAAAGTATAATAAGTAAGAGTATAGATTCTTTTTTGAAACCCACATTTGTGTTCCTTCTCAGAATTTTTAACAAAATTGCATGGAGGAAGGAAGTTGACACATTACTATGTTAATACTCAATAAACAACCTATAATAAAAATAGGAAAGAGTTTTATTCAAGCCAAACTTAGGGCTGTAGCCCAGGAGACACAGATGCAAGAAGCAGCTGAACTGTGTTCCACTGACTGCAGAATGGGGAGGCTTATGTAGGCAAAAGGGCTTCCTTGGTGCCTCAGTGGTAAAGAATCCACCTGCCAATGCAGGAGATGCAGATTCAATTCCCTGGGTTGGGAAGATCCTCTGGAGAAGGAAATGGCAACCCAGTCCAGGATTCTTGCCTGGAAAATCCCAGGGACAGAGGAGTCTGGTGAGCTGCAGTCCGTGGGCCCAAGAGTCGGACACGAATTAGTGACTTAACAACGACAGCAACATACAGGCCCAAACCACAGTTACATGTTTGTCAAGAATTAGGGTTGGAATTGGTGAGAAGTAAGGGCTCAAAGTAAGGACTTTGGGGCCATAAAATTGCAGCTGGCAGCCCCTGGCAAAAATATTGTTTTGAAAATGGCCGGTGGCATCTTTGAGTTTGATACAGTTCAAAACAGAGTTCTCAGTGATACAGAAGTGTGCCTGAAACTGCATCCAGTGTGGCCGCCCAGCTCCTTTTTGAATGCCTGAACCACAGTTACTCCATTTTCATGTTTAAATGCATACTTTTCTGTCACGGTTAAAGCAGATGAACAATAGATGTTTGACAGGCCTCAGGTTGTTTTAGTCAGCATAAAGTTCAAGACAAATCAGGAATAAGCCAGGATGACTTCCTCATACCTCAATATGTGAAAATTCCTTCCATCAACTAACATTTTAATAAGGAGGGAAGGGACAAGGTGACAGACGACTGCATTAGTGTTAATTCCATATCACTGTGCTTCAAAACAGTGCAATGCCCTTTTCAAAGCACTTCAGTGTATATTAAGTGCTCAGTATAAATCTCATTGGTTTATTTTCCCACTTGCTTCAGCATTTAGTGTGACATGTGGGTTACTAGGGCACTGAGTAGATAAGGGAGATGGGAAAAGAAGAAGTGTTCAGAGAACAGGGAGGCTTGAGTTCCCACAGTGGCTAATGGTGGGGAGCCCTGAGGCTTAGCTCCCTCTGAAAGTGTTAGTCATTCACTCCTACTCTGTGACCCCATGGACGTAGCCCACACCAGGCTCCTCTGTCCATGGAATTCTCCAGGCCGGAATACTGGAGCGGGTAGCCTTTCCCTTTTGCAGGGAGTCTTCCCGACCCAGGGATCAAAGCCAGATCTCCTGCTTTACAGGTGGATTCTTTACCGTCTGAGCCACCAAGGAAGCCCTGCTTCCTGATAAATTCATCATCTCTGAGGCCTGCGGAGGCTGAAGTGAATTCCCAGGATAGGCTAGGTGAAGTTAAGCCCGCAACTACTGAACAGTCCACAAGGGGGCCGTTGAAGCAGCCAAACATTCAGGGCATCTTAGAATCCACCCCACCCCCAGGCTTGCTGATGCCACTCAGACCTCTCCGAACTGCCCCCTGCAGAAGCAACTCAAGGCAAAGCCTAAAGGATTTACTCACTTTAAAAATGCTTTTCGCCTTCATTTGGAAAGAAAGAGCTTTATTTTTCTCTCTACTAAATTTCAATTCAGTTCAGTTCAGTCGCTCAGTCGTATCCGACTCTTTGCAACCCCATGAATCGCAGCACGCCAGGCCTACCTGTCCATCACCAACTCCCGGAGTTCACTCAAACTCACGTCCATCGAGTCGGCGATGCCATCCAACCATCTCATCCTCTGTCCCCTTCTCCTCCTGCCCCCAATCCCTCCCAGCATCAGAGACTTTTCCAATGAGTCAACTCTTCGCATGAGGTGGCCAAAGTACTGGAGTTTCAGCTTTAACATCAGTCCTTCCAAAGAAATCCCAGGACTGATCTCCTTCAGAATGGACTGGTTGGATCTCCTTGCAGTCCAAGGGACTCTCAAGAGTCTTCTCCAATACCACAGTTCAAAAGCATCAATTCTTCAGCGCTCAGCTTTCTTCACAGTCCAACTCTTACACCCATACATGACCACTGGAAAAACTGTAGCCTTGACTAGACCGACCTTTGTTGGCAAAATCAACAAAGTTTACAATATAACAAATATAAATGATATTCCAGGGGAAGGACTGAGGACATAACATTAAAATTCACCTGAAATTTACTGAGCACTTACTTTATGCTAGAAACATGCACATATGATTTCTTATTTTCATCTTTATAAAATACATAGAGCTGGGTGGGTGTTGTTATCTCTCTCTTGACAGCTTGGAAACTGAAGTTCAGAGAATTGACTTGTTGAGGTCATGTAGGTAAGAAGTGGAAGAGACAAGATTGAAAAGCAGAGTTTTCTCATTTTGTAAATACTCCTCTGTTCACTACACCACAGAGGTGCTATATATATATATATATTTATATTTATATATATTTAATAGAGGCAAGGGATTTACATTGGGCTAGTTCTGTTCCTTTATTTTGGTCTCAGATTTAAAGTGGTAAGATTTATGAGGTAATAGAGATACCCTTAACTCTTCAAATACAAATCAAATTGCCTATACCAGAGTCTTCCCATGCTTTCTATACTTTATACCTAACAGACATTCAACAAATACTTGTTTGGTATTTTAAAAATGTACTTGTGTCAAGAAAGAAACCTTTTACTGTTTATGGACAAGATGGTATCCTAATGAACTTGACCAATAGGTCAGCCTGGCTTACCCTACTGTAAGAAGCTGTGCTCGTCCCTGTAAAGTCTTTGTCTTGTCATTTTTGTCTGAATGTTTTTGGATTTCCAGGAAGCATCTTTTCTGTATGCCCTTTCCTGGGTTCTTTTTATGCTGAATTATTTATAGATAATGAGAAAGTATAAAAGTTATGACTATGAAATAAAAATGGGGATTGATATTTTTTAAAACTTGAAGTTATCTCTCTAATACATATTTTAGTGAGTAAAATATACTATTTACAACATCAGTAAAGATTCTTATCCCTAAACAGGGTTTTATAGTATATTTAATACTTTATTTCAAGTCAAATAGTATAATTTAAAAATTTTCTTTCATTAATTTTTCCTAAAGGAAATAATTGTAACACATTATTTCTGTTATTAGCTGTCAAATAAAGGAAAACGCACTAGAACGATTTATGGCTCGAATAAAGAAACTTAGAGAAAAGAATCAAAAGTATCATGAAAGAGTGAGTATAAAATATAAAGCCGATATCTAGTCATTAAACATTTATGCAAATGCTTAAAATTTTTTTGAGTTATAATGAAATGAACTCTAGGAAATTATCTTCTTTAGTGCTTAGAGCTGATTAATTTACAATATATTTAAATGTATTTTTGTACATGCGACGCAAGAGGGTACTGCTGTTTCTATTTATTAACTATAATGTCAAAGGAAGTCACCTTGAATTGTGTTATTTAGATCATGAGGACACTGAATCTTATGTTAAAAAATGTGAAGCTCTGCAACCCCATTTATTTTTTAATTTCTTATTTAACCAAACTATAATCCTGAAAGACGATGCTATGAAAGTGCTGCACTCAATATGCCAGCAAATTTGGAAAACTCAGCAGTGGCCACAGGACTGGAAAAGGTCAGTTTTCATTCCAATCCAAAAGAAAGGCAATGCCAAAGAATGCTCAAACTACTGCACAATTGCACTCATCTCACACGCTAGTATAGTAATGCTCAAAATTCTCCAAGCCAGGCTTCAGCAATATGTGAACCATGAACTTCCAGATGTTCAAGCTGGTTTTAGAAAAGGCAGAGGAACCAGAGATCAAATTGCCAACATCTGCTGGATCATCGAAAAAGCAAGAGAGTTCTAGAAAAAAATCTACTTCTGCTTTATTGACTATGCCAAAGCCTTTGATTGTGTGGATCACAAGAAACTGTGGAAAATTCTTCAAGAGATGGGAATACCAGACCACCTGACCTGCCTCTTGAGAAACCTATATGCAGGTCAGGAAGCAACAGTTAGAACTGGACATGGAACAACAGGCTGGTTCCAAATAGGAAAAGGAGTACGTCAAGGCTGTATATTGTCCCCCTGCTTATTTAACTTCTATGCAGAGTACATCATGAGAAACGCTGGGCTGGAAGAAGCACAAGCTGGAATCAAGATTGCCAGGAGAAATATCAACCCCTTGGGAAACGAGGATTCCTGTCTTCCTCTTGGGGCAAATTTGTCCATTTGTTCAGCAAATACGTGCTAGGCAAGACAACCCTGATGTTGTCATGATTCTGAAGGACCAGGCACTTGCAGCAGGAACTAAGAAACTGAGGTCGATGGATGAGAGTGGAAGGGGAAGTCTGGCTGCAGCACTTGGAGACAGGTCCCACTTAGAGAGGTCCCAGGGCACAGGAGAGTGAGCTGCCACCAGGAGGCCCATGCACACCCCACAGTGATCAGCACTGGAACCCCAGCTAGCTTTGGGACTTCTGTTTGGTTGTGGAAAGGACAATGGATCAGGACTGAGGAACCACTTTCCCATAACCCATCAAGTGGAGCCAGAGACAATGTTCCTGTTTCCAGGAGGATTAGCTCAAGACTGTGATAGGTCTAAGTTGGCTCTTGGAGTTATCAGTGGACCCAGCAGTGAAGAGCATAGGAAGACAGACTAGCTCAACTGTATTTATCTATTTATTTCCATGTGCACTGCTATTGCGACAGTTTAAGCCAGCATCGTCTCTTACCCATCCTTTCTCTAACCAGCACATTTTCCACAAAGCAACCAGAATGGCCCTTGGAATATGGCAAACCTTTCAGTGCTTAAAATCCCACAGTGGCTTCCTGCTGCACAGAAAATAAAATCCATAGATCTTCCTGAAGCCTTCAAGGTCCTTCAAAATTTGACCTCTACTCACCTCTCCAATTCACCTGCAGCCATCCCATCCTTTGCTTACCCCTGTTTCTTTTAAATCGGAGAAAATGTTGGCACCCCACTCCAGTACTCTTGCCTGGAAAATCCATGGACGGAGGAGCCTGGTAGGCTGCAGTCCATGGGGTCGCTAGGAGTCAGACACAACTGAGCGACTTCACTTTCACTTTTCACTTTCATGCATTGGAGAAGGAAATGGCAACCCACTCCAGTGTTCTTGCCTGGAGAATCCCAGGGACAGGGGAGCCTGGTGGGCTGCCATCTATGCGGCTGCACAGAGTCAGACACGACTGAAGTGACTTAGCAGCTTCTTTTAAATATTATGAAGCCCATCTTTTTCTCACTATGGTACCTTTACAACAAAGAGGCCGTTTCCTCTTCCCAGAATGCTCTTCTCTTGGGTAGCTCCTCTTTATTCCCCCCATCTTAGCTGGGATATTGCATAAAAATATTTCTTTGTTATTTAAATAAAAGCCCTTTAGGTAGCAGCAATCAAATCTTATCTTTGTTTCTCCAAAGGGCCCAGCATGAGTAGGTGTTCAATAAATATTTGTTGGGTTGATCCACAAGTACCAGTGGGAGGAAAAAATTTTGAGGTCACAGATATTTAAATTGCTAAGTTTAACATGACTCGTTAGCAAGATACATTTTTCTCTGCAGTTAGTCCAAATCAGAAATGTCCAAATAGGACAAGTTATGCCCTCTTCTTTCATCGTTTCTTCCTATGCATTTAGCTTTGTTTAGATGATTACCCCGATCTTTCTTTCCTTCTCTGTCTGCGTTCATTGCTCCTCTGCAGCACTAGCCATCTCACAGCTCACTGTGCCCACGTCCTTACTTCCCAGGACACACTTCACTCCTACTGTTCCCCTACAACCGCTCCAGCGAAAGTTGTGCTGACCAATTAGCCAGGCCCAGTGTACTCTATTGGAGAAGGGCATGGCAACCCACTCCAGTATTCTTGCCTGGAGAATCCCACAGACAGAGGAGCCTGGCAGGCCACAGTCTGTGGGATCGCAGAGTCGGACATGATTGAGTGACTAGCATTACATGAATGTACTCTTCGAGGCCTAACCTTACACCTCACTCCTCCGGCTGTCACTCCTGGCGTCCTGAAACTCTTTTTTCTTTGGGCTCCAGGACATCACTCTTTCTTGAATTTACTTCTACTTCTCTGATATTTCTTCTTTTTCTTTTTTTTCATTGTTTTTTCCCCTCAAATAGGAAAAGAAACTACCTTTAAATTAGAGTGTTTATTCCCACCCTTTAATTAGAGTATTTATCAATGTTCTGATCTTAAATGTACTCTTTCACTCTAAACTCTCTCTGGATCATCTTATTTAACATCATGGCTTCAAATGCCATCTTTGTGGTGATATGTCTCATATGCATATGTGACAGAATTTATAATCCTACTGAAAGGGTTCCTGACCCAATTCCAACTTGTGTGTGTGGAGGCTTCCCCTCACCAACAAGTGATTCTCTCTGACACTTACCTACCTGGAGATAGAATCACATTCCACAGGTAAAGGGCTCAGTCCCACAAGACCACCCTGCACTTCAGATGCCAGTTACCAGTCCAGGGTGTTACTTGTACATATGGTTGACTGGCTATAAATCAGGGGCTTTCACAACCCCATCCTCTTCAGGTTCGATTAACTTACTAGGATGGCTCACAGAACCAGGAAAACCCATTTACTCACTAGATCATTAAAAAGGTATTAAAGGCTATGAATCGACAGTCAGATGAAGAGATACAGAGAGCAGAGTGAAGTGAAAGTTGCTCAGTCGTGTCCAACTCTTTGCAACTTCATGGAGTTCTCCAGGCCAGAATACTGGAGTGGGTAGCTATTCCTTTCTCAACCCAGGGATCAAACCCAGGTTTCCGACTTTGCACACGGATTCTTTACCGGCTGAGCCATCAGGAAGCCCCTAGAGAGCAAAGTACCAAACAAAAGAGCTTCTGCCCTTGCGGAGCTTGGGGTCTGGCCCAGCAGCACTTGGAAACTCTCTGGGAAAGGACCAAAAGATGTTCCTTTTCCAGGTTTTAATGGAGGCTTCATTACATAATCGTGATTGACTAGATCCTTGGCCAGTAGCAGTTGATTCCACCTCAAGTCCCTCTCCTGTCCCTGGGAATCAACGCGAGGGACTGCAATCCTCTAATAACTTGATCAGTTCTCCTGGCAATCAGGCCCCCTCCCTTTCTCTCTCCCAGATTCAAAAGTCACTTTCATTAACATAAACCCAATTATGATGGCAGAAAATTCCATGGGTTTTGGTCACTGTGGGCCAGGAACTATGGTTGAAAATCATTTTTAAAAAACCCATAAGAATATATCTAAGAAATACAGATATATATTTATATATCTATGTATATATATTTATATCATAAATTTATCATATCTATTTATGCTCTTTGGAAGGAAAGCTATGACAAACCTAGACAGTGTATTAAAAAGCAGAGACATCACTTTGCAACAAAGGTCCATCTAGTCAAAGCTATGGTTTTTCCAGTAGTCATGTACAGATATGAGAGCTGGACCATAAAGGCTGAGTGCCAAGAAATTGATGCTTTCAAATCGTGGTGCTGGAGAAGACTCTTGAGCAAGACTCTCAAGACTCTTCTTGAGCAAGAAGACTCTTGCTGACCCTTGGACAGCAAGGAGATAAAACCAGTCAATCGTAAAGAAAATCAACCCTGAATATTCATTGGAAGGACTGATGCTGAAGCTCCAATACTTTGACCACCTGATGCGAAGAGCTGACTCACTGGGAAAGACACCGATGTTGGGAAAGATTGAGGGCAGGAGGAGAAAGTGGACAACAGAGGATGAGATGGTTGGGTGGCATCACTGACTCAATGGACACGAGTTTCACTATCAGGAGACAGTGAAAGACAGAGGAGCCTGGTGTGCTGCAGTCCTTGGAGTCGCAAAGAGTTGGACACAACTTAGTGACTGAACAACAAAGAAATACATTTTAGTCACCTGAGTGACCAAAGATATACATACATATATTTCTTATAAATGACAGTATCACAACCATACACTAAAAAGAAAAAAATGTAAAAACTGGTGCAATAGAAATAAAATCTCTAGTTCAATTAGTAACATTGTACCAATGTCAGTTTCCTGGCTTTGATGCTGTGCTCTCATTAGATAAGATGTTACCATTTGGGAAAGCTGGGTGGACAGTAGAGGGGAATTGTGTGTCCTATTTTGGCAACGTCTATTCTTGTTCTTGTGAGTCCAAAATTTTTAAAAGGCCATGAGATGGCCTTATAACAAAACAAAAACAATCCTTCCTTTGTAGCTTAGATACTAAATCTCCTTTCTTCTATTTATAATATGATAATTAGTCTTACCTCAAATAATAAATTTACTTCATAAGATAAATGTCTTCTTTTTAAGCATATTGGTGGATATATTTAAATTTATTTTTCAGTATATCACTCAAAATAATTTTTCAGATATAGTGAACTTTGCAACACCGTCAGACACCTTTCTTTTCTATTTGAAATTCATACAGGATTTGGGAAGTTTAATATAGATGTTATTAAATGCTTATGGCCTTTTAGATTCTTAGGAATACATAAGAGCTGTCAAAACTCCCTATGGACATCTCATCTTCAGTTTTATTCTGAAGTTTGTTTTTTTTTGGTCAGCTTGTTGTTTACCCCAACTTTTATCAACACCTCAGGGAGCTGTGGGCTTCCCAGGTGGCAGAGTGATAAGGAATCCACCTGCCAATGCCGGAGACACAAGCGATGAGGGTTCAGTCCCTGGTCAGGAAGATCCTCTGAAGGAGGAGATGGCTAGCTACTCCAGTATTCGTGTCGAGAAAAGTCCATGGACAGAGGAGCCTGGCAGGCTACAGTCCATAGGGCTTCAAAGAGCCGGACACAACTGAGTGCACACACACACACACACACACACACACACGGAGCTGTAATGTTCAACAACTGTTGATTGTTTTTGACAAGCCAATCTGGGAAAAGGCTGTTAAGACACTGGGTAAGCTCTGAGTCAGGTCAAATAAAGACAAGGCTTGCCAGTGGGATCTTCCAGGGAATTACCAGATAAGTCAAATAATGGCCCTTATTTAGGAACTTGGCTTTGCAAGAGTTCTGCCTCTCTTACTTCTCTCCCTGACCCTCAGCCACAGGCTGCTAGATTGCTGGGTTTTGCCATAATTGTGGGGCTGTTGGTTTTTAGGGTAAGTTTGAAATGCCATGAAACTCACTGTTCTTACTAAGATTCAACCATTTTTCTTGAATAAACACTCCCTGGAACTTACTGCAAAGCCTTTAATTTCCAGAGTTCTGAAAAGTTGATTTTGCCAATTTTTGCCAATTTTTTCTCATTGCCTTTATGAAGAAGCGGATTTTCAGCAGTCTTACTCCACCACTTCTGTTTATGTCAATTCTCTACAAGATTTTACAAAATTAGAAGGAAAGAAATTCCGTTTTCAGATATATATCATATCATGAATTCTTTGGTACTAAAAATTCTTCAGAGATAGAATTCAGATACTTTAGAATATTGCAAACAAAAAATCAGAGAAGTTAAACTGCGGGATTTTGAATACCATATATTTTTCATCTTTATTTCTATTTTTTTAAATCACTCGAAGCCTGTCCAGTCTGTCTTTTTGTTTTTTGGCTATATTTATCAATACTGAGCATCATAAAGTTAATTGTTTGTTGCTTTTGTTCAGTTTATCAAAGTTTTAAATTAAAATTCTAAAGCATTGATATGACAATCATGTCATACAGCCTGTGGAATGACTTAAAAAGCATTAAGGTTACATTAAAATCCTCTCAGGAGTTTATTAAACTAGTGTCTATTTTGCTTAACAATTTTAAGAAATCAGATTTTTCAGCCATCAACTTTAAAGTTTGTTGGATTCAATATTAAAGACCTGAGTTTTAGTAGGCTGCAGCACTATCAATAAATCACAGATATTGAGATTATCAGAAAGAATTTGGCTACCCAAAGTGTGGGCTGTGGGCCAGCAGGTTTGGCATCATCTGTAATGTATGAGAAATGCAGAATTACAGGCATTGTACCAAACTTAATCAGCATCTGCATTTTTAACAAGGTCCCCAAGTGCTGGGTATACACATTGAAGTTTCAGAAGTATTGGCTTAGAGAATCAATTTTAAGAAAGAAAATATTCTTACAGTAGAGTATCTATGAAGGTTGCTGCTGCTGCTGCTAAGTCACTTCAGTCGTGTCTGACTCTGTGCAGCCGCATAGATGGCAGCCCACCAGGCTCCCCCGTCCCTGGGATTCTCCAGGCAAGAACACTGGAGTGGTTTGCCATTTCCTTCTCCAATGCGTGAAAGTGAAAAGTGAAAGTGAAGTTGCTCAGTCATGTCTGACTCTTAGCGACCCCATGGACTGCAGCCTACCAGGCTCCTCCATCCATGGGATTTTCCAGGCAAGAGTACTGGAGTGGGGTGCCATTGCCTATGAAGGTTAAGAGAATAAAAACATGAATGTCAGAAATAAAATATAATGTTGAAAAACTATAGTAAAGAGAATGTTAAATTATAGGAAAATAAGTAATTTTTAAAAGTAGTATTAGAATATTTTAAATATATACATTTTGTTAGGTTTAAGAAATTGAAGGAAAGACCCCAGGGAAGTGAGTATTAAAACTTAAAGGGAGAAAAAAAAAAAAAAGGAAGGCTAAGAAAAGTACAAGAAATATGTATTAAGTTGACACACAATAAAATATCTCTACATATACATAATAAACTAGCAAGGGCAAAAATAAACTCTAAGTTGATTAAATAAGAAACATGGAAACGTGGACGGGATATTCACAAGAAGAACACAGTTCATGTTTCAAGTGTGGAGTATTGGAATGGTGAGTGATCATCACCCCAGAAGAAGAGAATTAGGGTCACTTGTGAGAAAAGCAAAAAATAATGTAAATCCCACAAGAGCAGTACTTTTGTCTATTTTGTTCATGGATATATGCCTAGTGTCTAGATACTCCTGGCATATGGTAGATAACTCCATAAATATTGAATAAATGAATGATGTTTCCTAGAAAAGAAAGATAATTTGTGGGAGTTGAAGAAATTGACCTCTGAAGTCTAATTTTAATGTTCATTGATCCTATGATAGGGCAATAGACTGGCAGATTATTAACACAGGTTTTAAAATGAAACTGTCTCTTCAGTGATTACTGATTTGATGGATTTAATTTTGAGTCTTCCATCTTCCACATGCTCTTTGGAGATACTATTGAATAAATTATTTCATTAACTATTTCTTATTTTGCAAGCCTCAGCATGAGATTCTGTTTTGAGGGAAAACAATGGAGATACTTCAGCAGAGGTAATTAACAACTCTTTGATATTCACGACAGAATAAACGCTTAAAGGATGAACAAATTTGGCACATACGGAACCTACTGAAGGAACTCAGTGAAGAGAAGTCAGAGGGATCCGTAGTTGTAACAAGAGAGGAGGTTGAAAACGCAATGAAGGAAAAATGGAAGTTTGAAAGAGACCAGGAACAAAACTTGAAAGGTGATTTAGGAACTTAGAAAATTATCATAAAGCCATATCAAGTTATTTCTTGAATGTATCAATGCTTTTGTCTCCTAATATGTTCAAAATGCCGTGGACATACTTCAAAGGGCATCATTACTGCCACAACCACAAACCCACAAATGTAGGTAAGTGGGTGAGAGAAGGAAATAGCAAAGTGGGTGGAGATAATGAAGCCAAGTGAGGAGGAGGAAGAGCAGTGGTCAGAAACACAGACCAAAGCCCTCTGGCCTTTAACACCAGCCCGCATCCTGTGAGGCGCCACCCCGAACTCCAGGCAGCGGTGATCTGCTCTTTTGCGGGGAAATTGTCTTGTTTGGTGTCTTCAATGGCTTCAGCCTCCGTTCAGACTTGGGAATGTAAGGGGAGTATAAAGCTTCCTCCCCAGCCCCAGTATCTCTAAGGAAGCTAAACCCCCTATTTAGATGGGGAAAGAGGGATTGGATTTGGAAAAGGGGACGTTTACAGGACGTGGATAGAAATGATGCTGGTACAGAAGGTGAAAGACGCAGGACATAGTCTTGCCAGGGGCTCAGGAGGTACCAGGGTCCTGAGAGCTGGACCCTCAGTGTTGACACAAGCACTGAAAAAAAATTCCTATTCCTTCATCTTGAGCTTGCTGCTCAGATTTCTAGATTTTTTTTTTTGCCAGAACCTCTATAAATACCATCCCTGCCAGGAACCTGGAAAACAGGGGAGAGACTGGAGTGGTACCAGAAAGCAGTGTGAGAACCTGAGAGGCAAAAACGAGGGGTAGATGTTCCTGGATTTCCCCAAGCTCTCTAGAGAGCCCACTTACTCAAGCACTTGGCCGGGAGAGGCCCTCCATTCGTAGAGAGTTGTCGTTTTGGGTGAAATAGTTACCAAGGCCCCTGGTCAGTCAGCAGGCTTCATTTTTAGGGGCTATCCACCACTGTTCCATAAGCCTGCTCTGGCTGAGCCCCTGTAGTGATAGCAGTGACGTGACGGCACGAGGTGGTGGATGCGTTTCCTGGCCGGGCCCGTCTCCGGGAGAATCCTGCAAGGGATGCTTTACAAACTCTCTAGAGACGGGTGTGAGACCTCAGCCGATGCTCAGACATGCTCACTAAGCTGCCTTTGCAGGGAATGGTCCGGTTAGTGGAGGTGTGCCTGTCTGCGGTCTGGGCTGGGGCTGGGGTGTGTGGCACCCAAGACTGGGGACATGCTGGGTGACTAAGAATTGGAGGGCTGGGCATGTGCGGTGGTCCAAGGGAGAAAGAAGCCCATGGATGCTGATGAAGAGAGGGAAAGGGAGGGAACAGATGTGTCTACAAGGGGTCTCTGAGGCTGTCACGGTCGGCACCAGGCAGTCACCTGCAACTCAGTTGAGTTCATGGAACAGCGGCTGCAGCTCCGCCAGCAGCCTGGGACAGTGCAGAGCCTCTGAGCCATCTGGACCTGCTGAGTCAGAGTCTACATTTGGACAAGGTCACAGGGGGTTTCTGTGCATAGTCAAGTTTGAGAAGTGCTGACGAAACTCCCCTCTTCCAACGTTTACCTGGGATGCTTTCAGTTGCAAGGATAAAAATCCAACCCAGACTAGTCCAAGCATAAAGAAGATGTTAATCTCTTCAAGTAACCAGACAGAAAAGGCAGGGCGCTACTGAGCTGACTCCAGAGCCTCACTTGCTGTCAGAGCTCAGCTTCCTTTTATTTGTCTCCCTCTCTTGCTCCTCCCCCCCATCACCCCCTCTTTCTAGCCCACCCTCTCCCTCCACACACTGCCCCTCTCATCCCTCTTCTCTCTCTGTCTTCCCCTGGAAAGCTGGCTCCTATTCCTGAGAATGTTCTCCCTGTGAGTCTAGAACTCTGACCACAGACACCTCTGAACGTACATCCTTATAACCTCAAAGTGGAGTGGAGACAAAAAAAGATATGTTTTCTACCAGTTTCAGTGAAAGCATCTCTAGGGAAGGACTCTGAGCCGAGGCCTAGCTTGGGGTGCACGCTCAGCCTTGGACCAATCCCTCTGGCCAGGAAAAGGGACGTCTGTAGTCAGTGTATTTACATGACGAGGGATAGGAGACATGTGTTACTAGACGAGAAGGGAGAGAGGGGTGCTAAGAAAGCAGAACAGCAGCTGCTGCCCCCATCTGTCTTTCAAAAGCTTCAGTGACATCAACCAACCCTCCCCGCAAAGACTGAATGTGGTGCAGGGCTGAGTCCAGGCAGTCTGCTCACAGAGGACAGCTGATCACTGGCGCCTAGTGTTCTTAATTGTTTAATAACAAGAACCACTTGTTAAGGGAATTAAAAAATGTATAATCTTATATTTTGAATACTAATATGTTAAGTATGTATTAAAAATGTATTATTATCACGCCTTCGACAAAGACATGTCTGGAGTCCTTCTGGATGTTTGAGCTGAAGAGCATCTCTCTGGCCTGAAAGAATGCTTTATTCATTTTGTAAATACTTATTGAGCCTCAACTAATGGCCAGATTCTCTGCCAAGTGCTGGGTTGACCGAGATGAATAAAATGTCTTGTCCTCAGGAGCTCTCAAACAAGATGGGGCAGGGCAGTGAGTCAAACAGCCATTAAGTTCATTGTACCTGGTTTTGGTGATGCTTCCTTTTCCAGAATATTCAGCAGCTTGATACTCAGCCTAAAGACTGATACTCAGCGTGAAGCCTAAGTACACTGGGGGCGAATTGGAAGTTTATATGATGAGACAGCTCCAAATTTGTACACATTTAACTGAGGAACTTAGCTTTCACTCTGAAGTCTTAACTCGGTGGCGACTGGGAAGAGCGGTGATTATGACTATCATATGCTGTCATTTCACACAAGGAAAGCTCAAAGAGTTGATCTGTAAATGATGGAATCAAACAATGTACTTAACAAAAAAAGGTTACCAAGGACAGAAGAAGGATGTAAGTTGGAATTACTTTGCCCAGAGACATAATGACCAGAAAAATGACAATTTACAATAAAAAGTGTATGTGAAATAATACATTGTATAAAACAGGATGCTTATCAAGCTATCACAGGCATAATTTAAACTTGTGGGTCCCTAGGCATATAGGTTGATTGCATATTGTCATTCTCGGTCACAGCCCCAAACCACACCATCTACTTTAAAATTGGAAGTTTATTTTTACTGAGATTTTGAATCATGAGGGATAGATAAACAATAGTTTGAATAGTTTAGATTTCCCTAAATTGTAGATATAAAGTTGTATTTAAGAGTTGATATTTTCATATCAGACTTTAACTTCACAAAATCAGAGTGCCACATAATGATGGTTGCAAGAACAACAGAAATGACCCCAAATCTTGATGTTCTTTCAACAGATATGCGCATCCAAATAAGTAATGCTGAGAAGCTATTTCTTGAGAAACTCAGTGAGAAAGAATATTGGGAGGAATACAAGAATGTAGGGAGTGAACAGCATGGTAAACTCATTACCTCCTTACAGAACGACATCAACAGAGTTAAGGAGAATGCCGAGAAAATGTCAGGTCAGTTGCAAGAAAACTGATTCAGATTCAATTTAAAAAAAATCTTTAGGGGGCAGACATTTAGTGAAAGGAAGAAAGAGGTGCTCTGGAATCATCCATCACGCTCTGCTGTCAGCATGAGCACTACGAGTAAGGATACAGTGGAGGAAGTAAAGAAACTATCCCAGAACTACCTGTTGAACTGAGGAGGGGAAGTGAAGGGATGGTTGTGTGGGCAGAAACCCTGCCACTGACTTTGAGAAAGAAGCTGCATTCAGTGGGTGGGGTCTGCATGCTCTCATACCTGGCTCTGGGTCAATTCCACCGTGGAAGGAGGGTCCTGGAAAGGGGTCGTATTAGAGAAGAAATTCACCTGAGGCCAGCTAGGGCAACCTACCCAGGCTGGACAACCAGAATCATTATAGAAAAATGGCCAAGTAAATGCTAAGTTGTAGTCGGGAGAAAACCGGAGCACAAACACGGGACAGGAAAGGAAGAGGGTGGAGCAGGAAGGCATCAGGGGACAGACCTTACTGGAGGCCACCTGTCTGTCCCTGAGGCTGAGCAGAGTGCCTTCAAAGAACACCAGAGACCCAGAGACACAGAGGTCATAGGGTAGGACAAATGGGAGAAATCTGGCCTCGAAGAGCAGTGTGGGTGGATGGCAGTTCTAAACCCAGCTGGTCCTGGAGGCTTGTTCTGTGGGAGGAGGGTTTATGTGGGTATCCCAATATGCCCTCTGAGGCTCTGCCTGGTCACCCCGCTTCTGGACCAATTTTCCAGTGTGTTTCTCAATTCAGGGCCTCTGCACCACATCGGTGGTATAAATTTGGCCCTAAATCAGTCTGCAGTTGGAGTTAAAATATTTCAAAAGGTTCTTCTCCCCCAGAAGAAGAGACACCCTCCTACGCTTGTCTGTTCCCCCAGCCACTGAGATCCCCTTTCTAGATAGAAACACCATTGTTAGTTCCTTATGTAACCTTTCAGAAAGATCCTGTTCATGTCTCAGAATATACATGTATGTTACAAAACAGCATGCTACAGATGCAGTTTTTCACTTATTCATTCAAGGAACAATATGGACGTCCTTACAGACCGGTACATGTTAATACTGCCTCATCCCCCAATGTCTCCTTTGGTTTACTGTACTATAATTTTTTTAACTACTCCCCTATTCATAAGCATTTAGGTTACTTCCTGTCTTACTATTACAAAGAATTCTGCCATGACTGTCCTTACACAATCTCATTTTACTGTGACAAATATCCTTGTGTATATGTAATTTCATTTATGTGTATCTCTAAAGGGAAACGGCTGGCCCAAACAGCCCATTCATTTTTATTTTGATAGGCATGGCCCTCTGTAGATGCTGTCCCAAGTGTATTCCTGCTGGTGTGGTGAGGGTGTCTGTTTTCCCGCTTCAACAACAAGGGATGTGATCCGCCTTTCTGTTCTTTGACAGTCTCATAGGCAGACAGTGGTAACTCACTATAGCTTTAATTTCCATTTCTCTTCCTATAAGCAACAGCGAATATCTTTTCATAAACTCAAGAACCATGTGGATTTCCTTTCTGTTCTCATCCTTTGTTCATTTTTCCATTGTGTTGTGGAACTCTGTACTTTCCAAGGAAATTAGCTCTTTAAATGTGATTTAAGGTGCAAATATTTCCCCCTTCATTATCAGTCTTCTGTCTGTGTGGTGTTTGCATGAGGAAAATTTATAGTTTTATAGTACCCAATTTATCAGTCTTTGATTTTATTGAAATTACAAATATGTTCTCTAATATTTTCTTCTAGAATTTATTATATCTTCATCTTTATATTTAAATCTCTGATTTTTTGTGTGTGAAGTAGGAAACCAACTTTCTTTTTTGCCAGATGGCTTTCCAGTTGTCTCAACATCATCTATTAAATGAGCCATTTTTACCCTATGATCCACAATGATGACTTTATCACACTTTCATTTCCCATGTGTGTTTGGCTCTCTTTCTACATTTTCTATTCTGTTCCATGGATCTATGTATTTGTACAACAACGCCATAGAGGGAAGTCCCTGCCAGTCCAGTGGTTAAGACTTGATGCTTTCACTGCTATAGGCCCAGGTTCAATCCCCAGTTGGGGAACTAAGATTCCATAAGACATGCAGCATGGCCAAAAGAAAATGTTACTGTTCAAGTGTATTTTTAAAAATTTTAATAGTTTTCCAGCATTCATTTAATAATTTTCTAGCATTCCTCATATTAACTTAATCCATTATCCTGATTAGAAATTTGGATGATTTCTTTGAGCTGAAAATTTTCATGCTGTTGTATCTAACTTGGGGGTGGTGGTAATAAAATTTTTATGCTGCTGGTTGAACCCTGGTGTATGGCCAACTTTAGATATCATGAGAAAGTGGCTGTTATAGGCTTATCTTATTTGCTATTAGTTTTAGGCACTTCTCCAGTACTCTTGCCTGGAAAATCCCTGGGACGGAGGAGCGTGGTAGGCTACAGTCCATGGGGTCAAAAAGAGTCAGGCATGACTGAGCAACTTCACTTTCACTTTCAAGCATGCAGCAGCAATTCTGCCTGGGGACAATTAAACCACTTTGGGGGCCACTCATTGGACACAATGAATATGAACAGAATGCCTAAATCAACTTGTCTGAAATCTTACTCCTACCATCCCCTTTTTCCCCACCTTCCCCCTTCTTCCATGACTTCTCTGAAATTCTTCTCCCACACCCATGACCATGGAGTTTGTGTTAGCTGCTGCTGCTGCTGCTGCTAAGTCGCTTCAGTCATGTCTGACTCTGTGTGACCCCATAGACGGCAGCCTACCAGGCTCCTCCGTCCCCGGGATTCTCCAGGTAAGAGTGCTGGAGTGGGTTGCCATTTCCTTCTCCAATTAGCTAGACAGCTTTAATTGCAAGGAATAAGTACTTTAGAAGAAAGGGTTTTTATTGTAAGTGAAATGGGATATTAAAATGAAACTTCTAAAATCTGTTTAAACCTGGGTGTCTATACAATGGGTGGTGGTTGTTGTTAGTCACTAAGTAGTGTCCAATTCTTTTGTGACTCCATGGACTATCTGCCAGGCTCCTCTGTCCATGGAATTATCCAGGCAAGAATACTGGAGTGAGTTGCCATTTCCTTCTCCAAGGGATCTTCCTGACCCAGGAATCGAACCCATGCCTCCTGCTTGGCAGGTGGATTTTTGTAATCCCTGAGCCACCTGGGAAGCCCCCTATATAATGGATACCTCATTCCAAAATAAAGCGAGAATCTGCTATGCAGACTGCCAGTATGATGAGGCAGAAAACAGGTTTCAGACCTTCAAGCACTGAATTCCAGTTTATAAAAAGACATTGAGGAGACCATGAAAAAACTTAAAAATTAGGGGACAATTTTTGGAAAGAGCTCGTGGGTGCAGCAAGTTGTACACTATTCCCCAAAGGGCAGGTAAAGTGTAATTCTTCCTTCCCCTCAAATCTAGATGGAAGGTCTTTAAGGAAATTCTTCAGACTGTTCAACATGTATCCCCCCAGTTGGGGGGACACTGAGATCTAGTTTATGACTCACCCTGTAAAATCTACAGGATAAGTGACTGACTAGGTAACTGTTCTAACAGCAGAGCGTGTAAGAGGCATGTAGCTGCCCCCTGGGCTGGGCCTGTCTCAGTCTATTCGGGCCCCTATAGTGAAATACCATAGACTAGGCGGCCTGTATATAACACAAATTGGTTTTTCACAGCTCTGGAGGCTGTGAAGTTCAAGGTCAAGGGACTGACAGATGGGGTGCCTAGGGAGAGCTTGCTTCTTGGTTCAGAGACACTGTCTCTTTGCTGTAACCTGACAGAGTGGAAGGGGCAAGAGAGCTCTCTGTTATAAGGGGTCTCTGTTATAAGGGCACTAATCCCACTCATGAGGGCTCTAGCCTCCTGACCTAATGACCTGCCAAATACCAGTACCAGGGGTTCAGGCTGCAACCTAATGATTTGAGCAAGGGGGCGGGGTCACAGACATTCAGTCTATAGCAGCATGCACTCTCGGAGTAGGTTGTAGCAAAGAGTGGGGTGTTTCCTGTGGACCTGTTATCTGAGAGCACGCTGGTACACAGTCCTGTTAAATTTTACCTGCGGGTTGACTAGAGGGGTCAACCCACTCCAAAGAGAAATAGGCGCCTGTACATGTGGGAGGGAGGAGGAGACAGAACCAGAGGCCAAAGGGGCAGTCATCAGCCAACCTCCAGTGACAGCACATCCCCTGCACAAGGGCATGCGGTGAAATGTACCCAGCGATGGGGAAGGTGGTCCTCCGGGGAACCTGCACAAACACCCCCGAGAGAGGAGCCTCAATCTCAAATGCCAGCTGGACCCAGAAAGTGAGGCCTTAGCTTGAGATAGTCAAGTGGAATAGTGAGTCAAGTGAGATAGTCAAGGCCAAAGCTTGATATCAGTCAGATGAGGGCTTTCTTGTCCTTCCAAGGCTCCCCTCCAGCCCTGAGGGGGAAGGAGGCATGCCAGCTCAAGGCAGAGGAAACAGTAGTAGGTTCAAGCTAGGAAGGGAATAGCCATAACTTTGAATGAAGCTTAAAGTTTTGATTATTACAAAGACTAGATATCTTAATTTCAGATTGGAAGATCTTCAGTTATCACAGAAGAACCAGAAAAAGTCATAGGATTGCCATGCATGTTGTTGAGAGAGGGCTAATAGCCTCACAGTATGAATTTTGAAGGGAAGAGAGAAGGAATGTCCCTGGATGGTCCCATGGTTAAGGATTTGCCTTCCAGTGTGGAGGACACAGGTTCGATCCCTAGTCAGGGGACTAAGGTCCCACATGCTGTACCACGTGCCACTCCTAGAGAAAGCCTGCGTGCTGCAATGAAGACCCAGTATGGCCAAAGCAAAAACAAACACACACAAAAAATGGGGGGAAGAGAAAAACAAGGTTTGTCGGTGCCCCGTGGTCCCGTTTGGTGGGCAAGGACTTTCTGTGAAGGACGGGAGGACGGGGGATGGAGACAGACGGCCCTTAGATCAGTGCTGGCTCCAGGGATGGGGTTCCTGCCTGTACTTTTCGCCGTGGTCTGTGACTGTCCCCTCAGGGCACCTCTGCTCTGCTCTCTCGGACTGTCCCCACTCCGTCCTTGCTCCCCGCAGACTAATTCTGAAGAGCATCATCGTGATCACTACCTAGTCAAGGATGACCAAAGACCTCTGCCCGTGGCTCCTCGCGGGCGGTCAGCTGACCCCAGCACAAACCAAGTTCTGGTCGGCTATCCAGCATCCCGATTCAGCAGCTGCCCTGAGCCCTGGGGGCCTGGGGAGGGGGCACCTGGGCCTGCCTCCCCGGACTTCAGTTTGAAGGAGATGTCAGGACACTGGGTGCAGAGAACACACTCACTGACATATCCAGGACAGGACTCTTGCTCTCAGTAAAAGGAAATTTTAGATTTTTTTAAACTTCTTTTTAAATTGTTTTAATTTAAAATTTTTTAAAACAATTAAGAAATGCTTTAATTTATTTAAAAAATTTTGGGGTTTAGATGAGCCCCAGGAATAGAGAAAGTATGGAGTTATTACAAAACAGCAGATATTAGAGTCACAGAGTTTTTCCTTTCATCCTTGACCGGGTGCGTGGGACAAGGATCCTTAAAAGTCTCTCCGGGCACTAAGTGAGTTAAAAGGCGTGGGTTCAAGTCCACCTCTTTGAATGCCAGTTTCTTCATCTGATCACCTCAGGGACCTCCACGAGAACTCACGGCCCCAGGACCTGCTTTCCTACACCTTGTCTCATCTCACAAGTCCCTTTGAGTTAGATACCACTGTGCCCAGTGTAAAGATGAGGGAACAGAGGCCTGGAAGAGTTCACGGCTTTAGACTCACAGACGTATGAGGTAGTGGAAATGGGAGGTGAACCCAGGTGTGTCAGACCCAAGCCTATAAGCGTCCAGTAGTCCTCCCCACTCCGTGACTCACCTAACACCCACTCTGCCTGAAGGAAGGGCTGTGTGGCCAGTGTTACCATCCACCCCTGCTCAGTCCTGTCTAGAGAGGGGTCACAGGAAGCCAGCGGCACAGAGGAGGATGAGCCCAGTGACGAGTGTGACGCCGGAAGTGGGTCAAGAGCGAACAACCGACTCCCCAAAGCTTGTGGGGTGGAGCTGAAGCACAGCCAGACACGACAAGGAAAGGCGAGTAATGGAAGGCAAACTTCAGCTTCTGAGAAGCGACCACATTGGACCAGGCATCTGAGCAGCCAGGAGTCTAAAAGCACAAAGTCGTAATCTCCCATTTGCAGGGTCCCAGACTTTTCTGGGGAGGAGACTTTTACATATTCCCAGTTTCTCTGGGAGTATTCACAATTGCAGGGTTAATCAGTTCAGTTCAGTAGCTCAGTCATGTTCAACTCTTTGTGGCCCCATGGACTGCAGCACGCCAGGCTTCCCTGTCCATCACCAACTCCCTGAGCTTGCTCAAACTCATGTCCATTGAATCGGTGATGCCATCTAACCATCTCATCCTCTGTCGTGTCTTTCTCCTCCTGCCTTCAATCTTTCCCGGCATCAGGATCTTTTCTAATAAATCAGCTCTTCACATCAGGTGGCCAAAGTGTTGGAGTTTCAGCTTCAGCATCAGTCCTTCCAGTGAATATTCAGGACTGATTTCCTTTAGAATGGACTGGTTGGATCTCCTTGAAATCCAAGGAACTCTCAAGAGTCTTCTCTAACACCACAGTTCAAAAGCATCAATTCGGTATTTAGCTTTCTTTATGGTCCAACTCTCACATCTATACATGACTACTGGGAAAACCATAGCTTTGACTAGACGGGCCTTTGTCAGCAAAGTCATGTCTCTGCTTTTTAATATGCAGTCTAGGTTGATCATAGCTTTTCTTCCAAGGAGCAAGCGTCTTTTAATTTCATGGCTACAGTCACCTAGGATTGCAATAATAGAAGGATATGGAACAGAAGTCTTTACTCTCTGCTCTCAGAGTTTTCCTTGAATAGAGGAAGCGGTTATGCCAGTATGAAACACAATGAGGGCTGAGTGGCTCTAGCCTAACTCCCCGTGCCCATTTCCAGAGCCTTAGTTTGCCTCCAAACAACTGAAAGACCAGACCTGCACATCTTCTTCCCTGTAGCCTAAGACCCCCAAGAGTTCTTAGAGTCAGCTTTGGCTGACTTGGTCTGTGGGGAAATTTTTCCCTTTGAAATAATGTCCTAAATGGATGCTATGTCCCACAACAGTCTCAATAGAATAGTATTGTTTCATTACAGAATAAGTTAAATGAGTCGCTGTGGACGAGCCTAGAAATCTAGGGCTTTCCTTGTGGCTGAGCTGGTAAAGAATCCGCCTGCAATTCAGGAGACCTGGGTTCGATCCCTGGGTTGGGAAGATCCCCTGGAGGAGGGAAAGGCTACAGCCATAACTGTCAACATTATTTGTAGGAGACAATACTCTCTGACTTCCAAATAATTATCTTCCAACTGTTATAAATAAAACACATCTAATGGGGACATGTAACACTGATGTCATCATAGAGCACAACTCCGACGATTCTGATTTGGAGGGTACACTGCCCTCCTGTTGCACACGGCTAACTACATCACTGTATTCAGTCCTTACTCAGATATTACCTCCTCAAAAAAGCTTTCTCTGCTCACTCTATCTAAAATAGAAAATCTTAGTTTTTCGATTGTTTTTCCCTTTTACTTTTGGCTGTGCTGGGTCTTCTTTGCTTTGCGAGGCATTCTCTAGTTGCAGCAAGCTGGGGCTACTCTTTGTCACAGTGGTCAGGCTTCTCATTGCGGTGGCTACGTGGGCTTGGTATCTGTGGTCCCCATAGTCTAGAGCACAGGCTCAGTGGTTGTGGCACACACGCTTAGCTGCTCCGCGGCATGTGGAATCTTCTCAGACCAGGGATCAAACCAGTGTCCCCTACAATGGCAGGCAGATTCTTATCTACTGCATCACCAGGGAAGTCTGAGAATTTTTGTTTTTCTTCATCACATGCCTCACCACCTAAAATATTATTCCCTGGCTTCCCTACTAGGGTGTATGTGTCATAAGGGCAGGAGTTTTGTCTCTCATTTGGTAATATTCCCAGTGTCTTAAATAGTGTCATGCACAGCAAAAGAACTCGATGATGATTTGTTGACTAAAAGAATGAACAAACGAGACTCATTTATCCAGATTCATTTCTCTCCACTCCATAAAGCAGCCCTTAGGTCATTTTATCTTGCTTTCCTTAAACAAAAGTGTTGATTATATGATCTCTCAGCATCCTTCAAGACCCAAAATTTTGTGATCCTTTGCTCTCTCAGTTCTGACATTTATAATGTAAGAAAATCTGCAGAGGACAGTGCATCCTGCTCTTTGCATCTCTGTTCTCCCCTCTTGCTCTGAGCCCAACTCAGATCAGGCCTGCTGACTTTCCCAGCCCCTCTCCACCTCCCTCTCCTCTCCTCATTCTGTCTTTCCTGTCCCAGGAAACGTGTGCCAAGAATATTGGAAATTTAGTTAGATGGCATTAGATGTACAGGATGCTACTTGAGTGTATAATCAACTCTCTTCATATTTATGTTGTGGAATCAGAAGTTGTCTCATATGAAGGGTAGACAGCTTCAGAGGTACTAAAGCATTGGAAATCCTTTAAAAATACAGACATTCATGAGAGATATCATCTCCAATGAATTCCCATTAAGGCATTAGTAAATTATTGGAGCATTTTGGCTAATTAGAGGTTTTAGATTCTTCAGTAAGACGATACTTTGAAAATTCAGGGGGGAAAAACATGAAGAAAGGAGAGGTGGGGATCATGGAAGATAAACTTTACAACTTAATAGTTTTACCTTGGATCTCAAGCTTTCTAATTTTCTGTTTAAAGAACAGTATAAAATCACCCTGGAAGATGCTAGAAAGAGAATAATCAGAGAAACTTTGTTGCAACTGGACCAAAAGAAGGAATGGGCCACAGAGGTATATGTCAATTTTCTTTTCTTTTTATAGTAGATTTTTATTCTTCTCACACAGAACTTCAAAATTTTAAGTGAAATATAGTTGATGTATACTATTATGTTATAAATTTAAATTATATTAAAAGACTCTTGCTCCTTGGAAGAAAAGTTATGACCAACCTAGACAGCATATTAAAAAGCAGAGGCATTACTTTGCCAAAAAAGGTCCGTCTAGTCAAAGCTATGGTTTTTCCAGTAGTCGTGTATGGATGTGAGAGTTGAACTATAGAGAAAGCTGAGTGCTGAAGAATTGATGCTTTTGAACTGTGGTATTGGAGAAGATTCTTGAGAGTCCCTTGGACTGCAAGGAGATCCAACCAGTCCATCCTAAAGGAAATCAGTCTTGAATATTCATTGGAAGGACTGATGCTGAAGCTGAAACTCCAATATGCCGGCCACCTGATGTGAAGAACTGACTCATTGGAAAAGACCCTGATGCTGGGAAATATTGAGGGCAGGAGAAGATGGGGACGACAGAAGATGAGATGGCTGGATGATATCACTGACTCAATGGACAGGAGTTTGAGTACTGGATGCCCTTCTCCAGAGGATCTTTTCAACCCAGGGATCCGCCTGCAATTCAGGAGACCTGGGTTTGATCCCTGGGTTGGGAAGGTCACATGGAGAAGGGAAAGGATACCCACTCCAGTACTCTGGCCTGGAGAATTCCATGGACTGTATTAGTGCATGGGGTCGCAAAGAGTCGGACACGACTGAGCGCCTTTCACTTTCATTATCATCTTGCTCCAGACTGTGTCCTAAATCTGTGAGATCCTAGCTGGGATTGTCTATCCGGAACATCCTTTCTTTGGAGTGATAAGCATCTGGCCTTTTCTAGAGTTCTTCACTGAATTTCAGTTGCTATTGTTTCTTGCTTCCCTTTTTGTTCAACTGTTCTTTCAGTATTCCAATGCCATTGCACAGTTTTTACTGATTTTCACAAATACAGAGGATGTGGAGGGAACTGATCAATGGTTTTGCTTACCCATGCAATTCAGCCCCTTTGTGACTGAATATGATTAAATGGTGAAATCAATAAGTGATCTGATCATAGTTAAGATGGTTAAAAATGCATATGTCAATCAAATATCCTTTCAGGATGTACATTCAGTATGTTATGAAGACTGCCCTCAATACCGTTCCTAGTATTTTACATTAAAATCTCTCAACAATCCTATAAGGGGGAGACTTGCTAATAAGAAGACACAGACACAGAGAAACCTTGTGACTTGCCCAGAGCATGTGGCGGAATTGACATTTAAGAAGTCTTTTTCAGATCACTACTCTTAATCATTACACTGTACATTTTCTTTTCTCCACATAATGCCAAACACCCGCATAAGTGAATGAATTTGTCTCATTTTTTTTCTGGCCATCTTATGTGGATGGTGGTGGTGGTGTATTCACTAAGTCGTGTCCAACTCTTTGCATCCCCATAGACTGTAGCCCTGGAGAAGGCAACGGCACCCCACTCCAGTACTCTTGCCTGGAAAATCCCATGGACGGAGGAGCCTGGAGGGCTGCAGTCCATGGGGTTGCTAGGAGTCAGACACGACTGAGTGACTTCACTTTCACTTTTCACTTTCATGCATTGGAGAAGGAAATGGCAACCCACTCCAGTGTTCTTGCCTGGAGAATCCCAGGGAAGGGGAATCCTGGCAAGCTACAGTCCATGAGATCGAAAAGAGTTGGACATGACTGAGCAATTAACACACAGCTGCTTATTAGAGTCACTTGGAAAATTTGTTTAACCCATGTGGGTCCTGGGTCCCACCCAGAAAGATGCTCTTGTAATTGGCCTGAGATTTTGCCTGGGCTTTTGAATTTTTCAAAATATCCAGGAGATTCTAATATGTAGTCAAAGCTGAAAACACTACTCTATTGTTAGTGAAGTAAGTCATTAACTAACTAAATTCATTTATGAGCTACTTCCTACTTTTGTTCAAAGAAAATTCTATGTCTAAAATAAACTTTAGTCTTACCATTTGGAGCTGAACCTTTATATGGTTCCTGGGAAACGGAGGTTCACTCTTGTTTGATTAACATGATTTAAAAAAAGGAATTTATTGCAAATCTTCCTACTCAAAAAACATACTAAAATTTACCTTTAATATAGTTTGCCAACAAAGGTTCATCTAGTCAAGGCTATGGTTTTTCCTGTGGTCACGTATGGATGTGAGAGTTGGACTGTGAAGAAGGCTGCGTGCTGAAGAATTGATGCTTTTGAACTGTGGTGTTGGAGAAGACTCTTGAGAGTCCCTTGGACTGCAAGGAGATCCAACCAGTCCATTCTGAAGGAGATCAGCCCTGGGATTTCTTTGGAAGGAATGATGCTAAAGCTGAAACTCCAGTACTTTGGCCACCTCATGCAAAGAGTTGACTCATTGGAAAAGACTCTGATGCTGGGAGGGATTGGGGGCAGGAGGAGAAGGGGACAACAGAGGATGAGATGGCTGGATGGCATCACTGACTCGATGGACGTGAGTCTCAGTGAACTCCGGGAGTTGGTGATGGACAGGGAGCCCTGGCATGCTGCGATTCATGGGGCCGCAAAGAGTCACACACGACTGAGCGACTGATCTGATCTGATAGTTTTAAATTCTTTCAATCCATGTTTATGAGGCAGAATATTTTTCTCAGTTTCTCTTCTTTTGGTTGTATCCTTCAGTTACTTTGTCGTGTGGTATCCTGGTGGTTCAGACGGTAAAGAATCTGCCTGCAATGTGGGAGAGACTGGGGTTCAATCCCTGGGTCAGGAAGATCCCCTGGAGAAGGGAATGGCAACCCATTCCAGTATTCTTGCCTGGAGCATCCCATGGACAGAGGAGCCTGGTGGGCTATAGTCCATGGGGTCGCAAAGAGTCAGACACGACTGAGCAACTAACACTTTCACTTTCATCCATATAAAAGTACCTCACATATAAACGTGAACTGTTGTCCACTATAAAATTCCTTTGGGTGAAACTGTAAATATTTTAGTAACTGAAATGAAATTACATCTTATGATCCTACTGATAAAGTAAGGCTTTCCCTGTTTGCTTCATTTAAAATGGTTTTCTCCAGGAGATGACCTAGCTACAGCCTGCTGCTACTGCTGCTAAGTTGCTTCAGTCGTGTCTGACTCTGTGTGACTCCATAGACGACAGCCCACCAGGCTCCCCTGTCCCTGGGATTCTCTAGATCGGAACACTGGAGTGGGTTGCCATTTCCTTCTCCAATGCATGAAAGTGAAAAGTGAAAGTGAAGTCACTCAAGTCACTCAGTCGTATCGGACTTTCAGCAACCCCATGGACTGCAGCCCACCAGGCTCCTCTGTCCATGGGACTCTCCAGGCAAGAGTTCTGGAGTGGGGTGCTATTGCCTGCTAACCTGCAACTATTTGCTATTAGGTTTATAAATAGGTAAATTGTTGTTATTGACCTGCAGAAATGTTTCAGATTTAGAAGGCAGTTATATCATCTATCTTTGCTCTTGCTACATGTTAAGTTATGCCTGTGACCATAAACTTGAAGAAAGTTTGATCACTGCAGTTTAGCCATCTTAATGGTGGAACAGGGCTTCCCTGTTGGTGAAAAGTCCACCCGCCAATGCAGGAAACGTGGGTTCGATCCTTGATCTGAGAAGATCCCATGTGCGGTGGAGCAACTATGCCTGAGCCTGTGCTCCACAGCCCGGCGCTGCTGCTACTGAAGTCGGCACGTTCTGGAGCCTGTCTCCACGACCAGAGAAGCCACGACAGTGAGAAGCTTACAGGCCACAACCAGAGGAGAGCCCCAGCAGCGACGAAGACCCGGCACAGCCAAAATGAATACATAAAATTAATTCAAACATTTTAACAGTGAAGCAGGTCACTTCATGATTGATTTCATCACGGCAGTCAGATTTAGTCACACTAGCGGCCAAATTGATTGGACAACCACCGTCCGTCCAGTTCTTTCAATCATCTATGTTACTACTACTACTAAGTTGCTTCAGTAGTGTCCGACTCTGTGCAACCCCATAGACGGAAGCCCACCAGGCTCCCCTGTCCCTGGGATTCTCCAGGCAAGAACACTGGAGTGGGTTGCCATTTCCTTCAGTGCCTGGAAGTGGAAAGTGAAAGTGAAGTCCCTCAGTCGTGTTAGGCAATCTAAATCAGGAAAAATAGCACAATAGGATAATAAAGAACAATGGGACCCAATGTTTTTAGGCATATTTCCAAAGTTACTGTAAACCATGATTTTAAATGTTCAGATAAGTTGATTGCATATAATCATTGCTAAAAAAAATGTGAAATGCTTTGTGGCAGCACTTCTTTAATACAGGGAAAAAAATCTTTTTTTTTTTTAGAATGCTCTAAGGTTCATTGACAAGGGCAGCTATCGAGAGATCTGGGAGAATGACTGGCTCAAAAAAGAGGTAAGTGGAATTTTAAAAAAGGAAAACAATTTCTTCTTTCTCATTTTTCTGAACCGGAAATGACTTTTATTTATGAGCTGAAGTCATGGGGAAATCATGGATATGTGAGTCACCGAGGTAAAGTGAAATTCAAGTGGAGCCCTAATATTATTACAAGCTGTCACTCAATGAACACCGTAAATGTTTTCAATAATAACCAGAAGTCAATTTTGGTGTCACAATTTTCATACAATACACTCAAGTGTCTAAAACTTCTTGATATTCTAAAACTGACCCGGCCTTCCTCTGAACCCTATTTGCTCCCAACTGATGGAAGCAAGGCTGAAGGATCATTCTAACCTCATTCTCTCCGGTTTTAAATTGTCTCTTCAGGTATTCAAACTGGTATGGAAGAGGTAAAACTGTCATTATATGCAGATGACATGACACTGTATATAGAAAACCCTAAAGACTACACACAGAAACTGCTAGAATTGATAGACTAATTCAACAAGGTAGCGGGATACAAGAATTAACACACAGGGATTTCTTTACACTAACAATGTTGTATTTCTTTACAACAATGTTGTATTTCTTTATAACAAAGTTGTATTTCTTTACACTAGCAATGAAATATCAGAAAGGGAACGCAAACAGTCAATGTCTTTTAGAATCACATTTTTAAAATAGCTCATAGGAATAAACTTCATAAAGGAGGTGGAAGACATGCTGAGAACTACAAAACATTGATAAAGGAAACTGAAGATGATTCAGAGAAATGGAAAGATGTCCTATATGCTCTTGGATTAGAAGAATTAATATTGTTAAAATGGCCATAGTACCCAAAGCAATCTACAAACTTAATGCCATCCCTATCAACTTACCCATGACATTTTTCACAAAACTGGAACAAATAATCCTAAAATTATATAAGAGACCCAGACTTGCCAAAACAGTCCTGAGGAAAAAGAGCAAAGCAGGAGGCATAACCCTCCCAGACTTCAGAGAATTCTACAAAGCTACAGTAATCAAAATAGCATGGCTAGGGCAAAATCAGACATGTGAATTGATGCAGCAGAGTAGAGAGCCCAGAAATAAACCTGCATACCTATGGTCAATTAATCTTCAACAAAGGCAAGATATACATTGGGGAAAAGAGAGTCTCTTCAAGCGGTGTTGTAAAAGCTGGGCAGCTGCATGTGAATCAATGAAGTTAGAACACTCCCTCATACCATACACAAAATTAAACTCAAAATAGCTAAATGTAAGACTAAATATGATGCCCTAAAACTCCTAGGAGAGAACACAGATGAAATGTTCTCTGACATAAATCATAGCAATATTTTCTTAGGTCAGTCTGCCAAGACAATAAAAATTAAAGCAAAAATGAACAAATGAGATCTAATCAAACCTAAAAACTTTCACACAGTAAAGGAAACCACAAACAAAATGAAAGAACAACCTATGGACTGAGAGAAAAGTATTTGCAAATGATACAAACATCAAGGACTTAATTTCCAAAATATACAAATAGTTCATACAATTCAATAACCGAATATTTCCACATGGATGTCACATAGGTACTTCAAACTCAACGCACCTGAAATTTATTAAATTTCTTCTTAGATTGTCTTTTCCTGCATTTCCTTTTTCACCATCTGCTCAGACACCCAAGGTAAAATTGTCACCATCAGCTTCATTTCTATTTTCCTTGCTCTAATTTGACTGAATAGAGTTGGTGAGTCTAACAAACAAAAAAATTTTAAATAAATATGCTTTCTGTGATATTGACAATTATCTTAAAGTTGCCTTTATAAAGTCATGGTGAGTAGGAATTCATACTATTTCCAAAACTAATCAAGATGAATCCTCAATTTTAAAAAAATAAGTATTAATTTAAACAAACTCAAGGTGAGCTCAACAGTTAAAGAATATTATAGAGGAACTTAGTTCTTATACTTTTATTAAATATAACAGTATGATCCCAGTAATAATAATTTAACAATTCAGATCTTAAATTCTGTTAAGATACCATAGACATTAGGTTCAGAGAAAATGACTACAAAAATTTATATATGACTGATAAGAAAGACTGGTGCCTTGGTCCTTTCTACTAAAGCCACAAATTACATTTTGTTTTGTTTTATTTTTTAATTTTCATAATTCAGTGGAAATAAAAGACAGAAAGATGTCAAGTTTAATTTAATCATGAGCAAAAAGAGCTCATTAATCAAGAACAAAATCATTTTAAAGAAATTCAATATATTTAATTTCTCCTTATTTCAATAAATATTCATTATACTGTTACTAAATTTACTCACAAAATTAATTAAAACCATTTCTGATTATAAGTACTATCACAGGAATTGAAAATTGCCTGGAAATAGAACAATGTATGCTAATTATTTTGAAGAAAGTTAAGAATGAATAACAAGGGATATTTAACACTGGAACTCCCCCAAATATTTCTCCATTTTCAACAATATTATTGTTGAAATATATTATTATTTCAACATGTTATTCTTCAACAATAACCAAAAAGCTTAGATCTCTGGGAGGGATATTAGGTCTCATTAAATGGCTTTTATTATCCGAGTTTATTTAGCATGCTTATTAGAAAAATGAAGAAAATTCAAATTTCCAAATAACTTGAACTAACTTAACAAATGGAAAGCTGGAAACACTAGACAGATTCAAAGAGGTTAGCAATCGAAGTTTCAAATGTGAGGAGGCGTAAAGCTAACTTGGTTCTTGCAGGGGAAAATTTTAAGAGCATACATTTTAATCAGGATCCTAGGTGCCTGAGTTATTCCTTTCCGATTTCTTAAGTACATTTCTTGGGTATCTGGGGAGAAGCAGGGGCTGGGAGGGAAAAGAGGTCTTCCATTTCCTTCTTTATACTTTCTTACCCCAGAAAAAGTGTGATAGTGTTAGTCGTTCAGTTGTGTCCTACTCTTTGCCACCCCATGGACTGTAGCCCACCAGGCTCCTCCATCCATGGGATTCTGCAGGCAAGAGTACTGGAGTGGGTTGCCATTTCCTTCTCCAGAGAATCTTTCCAACCCAGGGATGAAACCTGGGTCTCCTGCTTTGCAGGTGGATTCTTTACCATCTGAGCCACCAGTTAAGACCCTTACTGCAGAATCTAAAGGTATTGACATGGCTGTAAAAAGGGAATTTGTTTTCATTTCCCTAACATTTCAGAAGATTGAGAGGGAGACAACAATTGAGAACCTTACTTAGTACTCTAAAGGCATAAGGGATGTCACAGGTTATCTGTAGCTTGAAAGATTGGACTTAACTCCCCCAAAGGGCCCTCATTCCCTGCTTGCCAGAAGACCAAGAACTGCATGCTGCCTCCCAGCTATGCCAAGCCCTGAGGTCAATTTTTCCTATTCTATTCATTCCTTCTTTTACAACCTCTAATTTCTTTCTCATCCTTTGACATTTGAAAATTATAAATTTTTCCTTAAGGCATTCAGGCTTGTATTCAAGCTGATAATCTCATAAAATATGAGATCCTAAAACACCAACCGCTAACTTGGTAATGTAGAGTTATGGACTTAAATTGTCTCGTGAAATTGGTCAGGATGCTGTTCTTTTCACTTTAAGCCTTTTCTATGACACTGGTATTGTTTTATAATTGTTTATGTATTTGTTCACTGGATTTGTAGATTTCTTTCCTATTTTGAGGGAAGAAACCATGCTTTATTGAATTTTGTATCCGTCTACCTCAAGCAAGAATTTACCCTTAGTAAGAATTCAGGCATTTAATAAATGACTTATGTGAAAGAGATATGCATGTGGTAATATACTGAATGCTTCCAAAATACAGTAACTTCAACTGCAAATCAAGAATGTGTTAGTCATCTCTTTCTAAGTATTCATCTCAGTTACACTCTTGGCAACTCCTAATAAGAGATAATGCATATCCCTCCCCTGTGCCTTTCTTATTTCATCATGTTCCCTCAAGAGACACAGTACCTTTCCCAGCTATCTTTCTATCATTCTTACCAGCTGATCACTTTATATTTTATACTCTTAATTCTGCTATTACCCTGACTTCTACCCATTAGCACCACTCAATCCAGCACCTGCATAGCTCATGAAGTTTTGGGGGGCAGAGAGGTAAGTTGGGGGTTCTATCTAGTAACATTCTTCTATATATTCTCCCCATGATCAAGCCTTCTTTAGACAAAAAATTATCAAAATACATTTCTTAAAGATTGATGGGAACTCTATCAACAGAACCAGCAAGTTGTGTTCGTGTTTGAGTTGGCCACATTTCTGCAGTTAAAGTTAATTAACCCTGCTATGTCTGTGAATGGACCTACTGTCTAACCTGCAAGATAAAAATCAGACCTCTTCGCATTATTTGGCTCCCATATTTGTGCAGTTCCTCTCCTACTTGTCCCCACACCCATTTTGTTTCTATCCACAGCAAAATAATGGTACCTAATATGTGTGGTTCCTTCTGCCTAGAATATATCCTCTCTTGTCTGGCTACAGAATCCCTTCTTTGCCTTCAAGATCCAGAATGGAGGTCATCTCTTCCATTAATTCTCCTTCACCCCCCGACACCTGGCAGACATAGGGTGAAACTTGTCCTCCTCCCACCACACCTGGATGGCTTCCATTATTAGATTTCATCATGCTGTCTTCTCTTGCTGTCACTCTCCTTCCCATTAAGCTAAGAGACCCCTGAAGGTTATTGTGTCTTGTTGATCCTTTGTTCCCAAAGTGCACTATAGTTTTGATGCATTGTAGGTATACAGTACAATTTCATGAGTGAATGATTAACATCTCAGCTATCTGATATTTCTCAGAATGACTCCAGCACATTCAGAGAGAATATAGTTGTCATACAGAGGTTGATATAAAGGACTCCTGGGCTTGTACTTCTCTTTTTTAAATGCCATAATATTTCTTTCCAGTGCTATTAATTTTCATTCTGTTGTTTATCATTAACCTTTGATAGAGCCTCATTTAAGTACTAATGCAAGACTGATAAATTAGTCTTATTTTCTTATTTATCTCTGCCTCCAGCGCACATAAATCCAGTGATGTTCCTGAAGAGTAGGAAAGGAAATTCTTGCCATTCACTAATAACTGCCTAACCAGGAAACCAAGTTCTGCCTAAAATGACTTGGAATGAAGTCCGTCCCATCCCTTCCTTCTTAGAGCAAACACAGTAATAAATAATACAGGATAGATCTTCCTCTCCATCAACATTTTTTAAAGTTAAATTTCTTGTGGAAAACTAACATCCATTCTCCTTTTCCTGAGAATAGATTGCAAATCACAGGAAGGAAGTGGAAGAACTGGAAAATGCTATTCATGAGCTGGAAGAAGAAAATTTGGTGCTTATTGATCAGCTATTCAACTGCAGACTTGTGGATCTCAAGATACCCAGGTGAGAGTCATTATGTAGCTAGAAATATTTTTTTAAACATCTGGATCTGTAAAAAGTTATTTTTTTTAAGATGACAGTTCTTTAATAGTTGAAAGACACTCACAAAATGGCCATGGGGAAACTATAAGTTTATCACAATTGACCGTTGCTACAAGGCAAACTTTGACTTGCTTTTTCTAACATTGCACTGTGTTCATAATAGCAAACACTTAATATGAATATCACAACTGCTGTCCTTCAGAAACTTCTGGGCCAGCAGGGGAATTGGGCATAAAAATAAATGCATAATAATGCAGCAGAAGAAGTACGGGTGCAAAGCCGGAGCACAGGAGGAGGGAGTGATCAAGCTTGTGGGCGCTTTCTGGAGGTGTCTGGGACTTCAGGTTACCTTGTAGACTATAGAACGGTTTCCTCTGACAGTTAGTGAAAGAGCCAAACTACTTTCTGGGTGTAGAAAATAGCCTGGCATTCCAAGTCACATTTATTCCTGCGTAAGTGAAATCAAATGTGTATATATATGGCTTTGCATTTTAGATTACCGCTTTTTCTTATCTGACAAAGTAAGTCTTAATATACCAATCTTGATGGAAAATCAGAGCCCTGGAATATGGAATTGGACTTCCCAGGTGGTGTTTGTGGTCAAGACTCCACCTGCCAATGCAGGAGACGCAAGAGATGTGGGTTCAGTCCCTGAATTGGGAAGATCCCCTGGAGGAGGAAATGGCAACGCACTCCAGTATTCTTGCCTGAAAAATTCCATGGGCAGAGGAGCCTGGCAGTCTACAGCCTGTGGGGCCTCAAGGAGTCGGACATAACTGAGTGACTGAGCACACATACAATATGGAATTAAAGCAAAGTGGCGTTCATAATTTGAACAAAAACATGCTTAGAAAGATAGAGGAATTAAACCACTCAAATGTAGGGTGTATATGTGCAAGATGGGAGAAAAATATCTGGGTCTGGGCAGAGAAGTTCAACACGGTGGAAGGCCCAGGAAAACATTTACGTCCAAGTGGTTCTGTTGTTTGTGTGGCATGGAAAAAGTACTGTTTGAGCCCCAGTAAAGTATTTATTGATGGCAAACTTCCTAATGTGTTCCAGGAAGGGTGGATATGGGTAAGTTGTGGGATTTTGGTTTTGTTTTTGCTGAGCTAAATGATGGGTGTCAAGATACAAGACTGGAGAAGTTGGGAGACAGTAGGCTGACTTTATAGCCTGAACTCTGGGTGGGCAGGACAGAGGAAGAGTCACCTGCTCCCTTCCACAATCTGTGTGCTGCCCCCGGGCGGCAGGTACCAGTAGGCTAAGTGGGCCATTGGGCTGAATGAACTGGCTTCCTACAGGACTCTTGCACATCCATCTCTTGAGCTGATGCCCTTAAGAGTCCCTAGGGGGCGGGGGGCGGGGAGCCTCACTGTCCCCCCAGGGGCAATGCTGTCTTTTGCCAGCATCCCTCCCAATGACACCTCTCCAGTTCCACACCCAGATGGCCTCTGCCGCATAGCACCTGCTGCCTCATCTCTTTGTAATCACGCATCTCTGCCAGCCAGGTCTTCTAACCACCGCTCCACCTGTTGCCCGCTGTGCTCTTTTTCTCTCTTCCAAACCACACAAACCTCCAGAAAGAGCTACCCTGTAAACTGCTGACCTCACTTCCTGCTTCGGTCAGCTTGGTCTGTTGTTCCTGATTCAGTGCTGATGTGCAGGTGAAATGCTCATTATAATAAAAGGGAATTCCTTCCCGGGATACAGAGAGTTTGGCAAGGGCAGGAAGGGAGATGAGAAAGTTGTAAAGAGGGCTTTCATGGAGTTGTGTGCTTTGCTGTGATGTCATTTAGCCGTGTCCTCTAGCTTCCCTCACGGAAATCTTTGGTAAAACCCACAGTGTTCATCCAAGCTTTGTGGGCTGGCTTTCTTTAGTGGGAGACATGAACGCTTAGTCTTGCTTCAGAGCTGGGAGAGATGAAGTCAAAATCCATCTGAGGGGAAAGAAACAACACAGACTGTGTTTTTAAAACGTGCCTGGTATATGCCTCCAGGACACCCTGAACTTCTCCTTTGTAACCAGCATTTATCACACTAGTGATTACTTACTTAACATCTGCTTCCCTCCTAGACTGTAAATTCCTTTTAGACAAGTGTTTAGGACATTTTAGAAAGACCACATACAGAAACAGAGATATGTGCAAACCCTTAGTTATCTGTTACGCTGCTAATCCAGAAGGAAAAGTGTTGAGTGTCCTCAGGAACTTTTACTGTACCCGTTTTCAAGTCAAAATAATAAATAGCATGTAATTTATGACAACTGTCCATTCCATTTCTTTGTTGAGAATTGAGTCCTGTCTATTCTAGTTGAGAAATAGACATGAACTCTACCCAGTGAACGTGTAAAAAGTTGTCTTCTTTCCTATTTGTATGAAGAATCGGGTATTCTAGCTAATAGAGTTATTAATCCTCTATTTCCCATCAGACCTCCCTCAATGCTTTCCTTCATGACTCCAATAAGGCATTGCAGGATTTGTTTGCAACATTAGATGAGATGAGTAAGCTAGAGGTGACTGCCCAGGGACCTCAGTGCCACAGAGCCGAGTCTAGGGGAACCAGTACCTCAAATCTATCTAACACTAGTCTCATATGATGGCCTTCTTTAAAATGTTTTCCACACCGTCAAATACCAAGTGCTGCTGCGCTGCGGTGTTCCAAAGGTGACGAGAAACCTGTGATTAAGAGAGAAGCCAGACTCGTGAAGGTCACAGTGTTTAGTAAGATCTTAGTCATGCAGGAGGCCAAAGCCAGGGAAGAAGAGAACTCTGTGGCCTCAGACTTGACCACCTGCAGACCAGAGCTTCACCGAGACACACCTTCACCAAGTCTTAAGGAGGTTTTAAGAGATAACTAGTATATGTAGTGACATGATTTGTTGGAGCTGTAAGCATCTCGGATGACACTTTGTGTGCTTTAAGAAACTAACAGCCTGTAATCCAGGGGATTCACTCAGGATGCTGGCTGGCTGAGCATGAAAGGTTGTTAGCGTATCTGCAAGGGTCACTTGGTTCATGCTGTCTTCAGGCAAACTTCATGGAAATGCCACACACAGCTTTCAAGGTATCGTGTCTTCTGACAGAAAACTCCACGGGCCTCTGCAGCACAGAGAGCTGCGACTGCACACGTGTAACTCACCAGCTTGTAGCTGGAGCACGCCACTCAGTGAAAGCCAGGACCGTGATGCCATCTTGGATTCCTACTGCTCGCTGTCAAATCTTTTCCTTTTTTTTTTTTTTTCAAATCCATCCCATGCTGGCCACTGTCATTCCTCATCTGGATTCCTGCAACAGTGATGTAAGTGCTGTTGTGATCACTCTCGTTTCTTGGACTTTGTCTCTTATTCCCTTATCATGGGATGCACCCCCTACCCCAAGCTCTTCCTTGGCAAATATCTCTTGGTGTTTCAGGACTCGACTCAGGTGTCATCTCCTCCTGGAAACCTTTCCTTACCTCCTAAGACTAAATCCGGTGCTTCTTCTCTCACTTCTTGTGGGTGTGTGGGTGTGTGTGTGTGCACGCGCACACACACGTGCAGGTGCTCAGTCTTGTCTTTTTGATCCCGTGGACTGTAGCCCACCGGGTTCCTCTGTCCATGGGAATTCCCAGGCAGGAGTACTGGAGTCAGTAGCCATTTCTTCCTCCAGGGGATCTTCCCGACCCAGGGATCGAGCCCACACTCTTGCACCTCCTGCATCTGTAGGCAGATTCTTCACTTCTGTACCACGTGGGAAGACCACAGCACTCCTGACACTGTGCTGATCACCATCCTGGTACAACCATCATCATAAAACGCTGTCGTCTTGCCTGCCACCCGACTGGGCCCAGTGCCCCTTTTCAATCTGTGCATCTCCAGCTCCCAGCAGAGAGATAGACACTCCTGAGCAGGGGCTACAACATTTGTTGGCTGATAGACTACTTTTCTTATTTGTTTTTAGGCGACTGTATCTTACCCAGGCTGTTGGGCAGGAAGTACCACCTGAAGTGCCTTTGGAGTTGTCAGAAACACATAAAGGTATTATTTTATTGTTATGGTGATTTTTTTTTTTTAATTTGGCAAACACTTATTGAGCTTCTTATTACGGACAGGCACCTCATAGCCGAGAGTGATTCAGGGGGTAGATACCTGCCAGCTCCTCCACTTTCCTCTTGTCCTTGCAGAGCTGACCCAACCCATCTCCTTTCCCTAGCCCTGTTTTCAAATCGAAGTCACCGTGTGTCACAGTGAATGAACTGGAAGCTGGTGAAGAGGGACAGGATGATGTCTACACCAGCACGGTTTGCAGTTCAGTTCAGCCAACCAACCAAAATGCCAACATACCCACAGAGCCCGTACGATCATGTTAACTTATTAGCTGACACAGGGAAATGCACCTTAGACATGGTTGCAAACAATGGGACTCACTCTCACTCTGATACTTCGATTCTACATTTCTAATTCTCAAATTCGTCTCCTCCTGGAGATTCTCAAAGGACTTTCAAATTCAAAATGTCACAAAGTATACGCCATATTCTTATCTGTCCAAAAGCTGTACATAATTAATTTCTTTGCAGTCATCCCAGAAAAGTCAGACTCGCAACCTGTAGACATAAAAAGCAGAGACGTGTCAAGCATCTCATTTGGGAGCAGTGGTTTTCGTCTTAGTCACAAGGACAGCAGATTTGGCCAGCTTCTGAAGATAGATGAAGAAGCGAGTTCAAGCATAGAGTTTGGGGCCTCTGATATGAAATACTTACTGTATGAGGATGAGCAGGATTTCAAGGTAAGATTCATGAGAAGACATCTTGACTGCTAGAGAAAATGTTTGATTAATTAGTGGAGAAAATTAATCGAAAATACTGATACTGAAAAATTCTATCTGCAAGTTATTAGTTAAAGCGGCCCGCCATCCACGCCAGTTGCTAGATACTATTTTCACTCTTTGCCCAGCTTGCTACATCTATGTATTGATAGAACTCCATCACTAGTATATGGTATAAGGCAGAACATCTAGGGCCACGTGATAAACTACCTCAAGACTTAGTGGTTTACAACAATAACCATTTATTCTCTTTCAAGGCTTCTGTTGGTTAGGAATTTGGCCAGGTCTTCCATGGACTGTCTTCACTTGAGTTCCGTAGCAGGCACACCCGCGTGTCGGCTGAAGGCTGGGTTTGGGCAGGGAGACCCACCTCTGAGGAGGCTCACCAACCTGGCTGGCCAGGTGATGCTGGCGGAGCTTAGGCCTCAGTTCCTCTCCACACGGGTCTCCTCACAGACGCGGGTCTCCTTGATCGTCCCTTTGTTCCGGTATCTGGCTTCCCCCAAGCCATCAGTCCCAGAGACCAAATGTTTCCTATGACGTGGAAAGCTTACGCCAGCACGTCCATCATTTTCCATCTGTTGGTGTAGCTACAAATTTCAACCCAAAGGGTAAATAACATAGCTCCTGCATCTTGAAAGAAGGTGGTCAGCATCATATTTTAAGAAAAGCATGGGATAGGATGTATATCAGTGTCACCATTTGGAAAGTACAAATGGCCATATAATACCATTAGGCAAAACCTGGATTAACAAGCCTTTGAATTTTAAAACCTTCTTGGTACCTTCCAGTCACTTTCATATCCACCTCTTGCTGTTTTCCTTCTTGGTACTACTGATAACCTTAAAAGTTCTCCTAGAACTTAAAGTCTGATAGGAGAAAAGAGTGATTAAGAAAGCAGCAGAAACTGAATAAGTCAATAAAAACCATTGTAACTAAGTACAACTCAGTCCTGCTGCCATCAAGTGACAATTTAAAGACTAAGGTTCCAGACTCTATAGCACTTAAACCCACATGCGTATCTTGGTATCAGAACACCTGGCATGCTACAGTGACCTCACGCTAGGGGACAACTGTCTACAAAATTCCAAAATTCCACACCATTTGGTTGAGCGAAAGACCTTTTTACTTTTATTTTTGCCTTTATCCATTGAATTTATTTTTCTAAATTCACTTTTTATTTAAGCAAAGTTGAATTACAACATTGCGTTCACTGCTGCTGTACAATAATGTGACTGATATAGATATGTTCTTTTCCATATTCTTTTCCATTATGGCTTATCACAGGATATTAATATAGTTCCCTTTGCTGTACAGTAGGACTTTGTTCTTTATTCATTCTATATATACATACCAGTTTGCATGTGCTAACCCCAAACTCCCCTTCCTGCCCTCTCTGCCACCCCTCACCTGCTTGGCAGCCACCGGTCTATTCTCTATGTCCCTGATTTTGTTTTGTTTCTGTTTCATAGGCAGGTTCATTTGGGTCCTATTTTAGATTCCATGTATAAGTGACATCATATGCTACTTGTCTTTCTCTTTCTGATTTACTTCACTTAGTGTTAATATGATAATCTCTAGTTGCATCCATGTTGCTGCAAATGGTATTATTTTGTTCTTTTTCATGGCTGAGTAGTATTTCATTGTATACATGTACCACATCTTCTATATCTATTTCTCTGTTGATGGACATTTAGGATGATTCCATGTCTTCCACTATTGTTAATATTGCTGCCATGAACATAGGGGTGCATGTATCTTTCTGAATTATAGTTTTGTCTGGATATATGCCCAGGAGTGGGATTTGCTAGATCATATGATAATTCTATTTTTAGTTTTCTGGGGAACCTCCATACTGTTTTCCACATTGGCTGCACCAATTTGCATTCCTACCAACAGTGTAGGAGGGTTCCCTTTTCTCCACACCTTCTCCAGCATTTGCTATTTGTAGACTTTTTAACGATGGCCATTCTGACTGGTATGAGGTGGTACCTTGTTATAGCTTTGATTTGCATTTCTCTAATAATTCACATTGTTGAGTATCTTTTCGTGTGTCTACTGACCATCTGTATTTCTTCTTTGGAGAAATGTCTCTTTAGGTCTTCTGCCCACTTTTTGATTGGGTTGTTTCGTTTTTTTGTTGTCGTGTTGTATGAGCTGTTTGTATATTTTGGAAATTAAGCCCCTGTCAGTCACATCATTTGCAAATATTTTCTCCCATTCTGCAGGCTCTTTGTTTTGTTTATGGCTTCCTTTGCTGTGCAGAAGCTTGTAAGTTGAAGTCCCATTTGTTTATTTTCATCTTTATTTCTATTGCCTTGGGAGACTGACCTAAGAAAACACTGGTACAATTTATGTCAGGGAATGTTTTGCTTATGTTCTCTTCTAAGACCTTCTTACTTTCCATGGAAGTTTTTGATGTGGTGGAAATGGCATTGTATTGCTACGGACTCAACTGTGTTCCTGCCTCCCACTCCATTTCATATGTTGAAAACCCTAACACCTATTGTGTCTATATCTGGAGATTGGGGCTTTAGGAGGTAATTAAGGTTATGTGAGGTCATAAAGGTCCTAATTTGATAGGACTGTGACCTTATAAGAAGAGGTTTTGCTCTGTGAGTCACTGTGAGAAGGCAGACGTCTGCAAAGGGGCTCTCACCAGAACCCAATCGTGCTGGCCCCCTGACCTTGGACTTCCAGCCTCCAGGACTGTGAGAAATAAAGTCCTGCTGTTTCAGCCAGTCAGCCTATGGTATTTTGCTGTGGCAGCTCAGGCAGACTAATATAGGGTTTCACTTCAGAATCCTGCTCTAGATGGTTCTGAAATATATGGTACATTTCCATTAATTTGCTTTTCTTCTCTCATGCATTTATTGCAGCTCTAGAATTGTGTATTTTAAAAGTTAAATATAGTTATATGCATTTTTGAGAAATAAAACATCGCCTTCCTTTTCCATTCTTTGATTCTCCTAAATTCTTATAAATGTCTATTGATAACCTCACAACATGCCAGGTACTTGTTAGATGCTTGAGAATTTAAAGGGGGGAGAACAGGAAGAAGTATAGTCTCAAGATGCCCGTGTGGCAGGCCCTACTCGAAATCACATGTTGCTAGTAGAAAGCAGGTAAGACAATCACTGACTACTGTTCAGGAGGAACGTATACCTGTTATCTGTCTCTGTGACCAGTCTTGTGCCCCAACACTTGGTACACATCCTGGCACATAGTGGGCACTTGGGAAAGGTTTGCTGAAGTGTTGAAGGAGTTCAAAAGGAGGAGGTATGACTTGGAGAAGCTTTCAAAAGGAAGGTGTGCACTGAACAGGGCTGGAGCTGTTTCAACCCAGTTTGGGGTTAGCTGTGGGATTTCATATCAATTAGACTTCCCATTCTGTTTGTTGATATGTTAAACTATATTTAGTTTGGCAGAATGTGGTAAGCTTTATAGCTATAGTAGATCCTGTGAAATGTGTAAAACTCATGTGGATTTGCTCAGTATTAAGATATTCATTGTCAAAAATGTTAGCAGATCTTTCCCTTTGATCGCGAATAATATATAAAACTCTGCTGTGGTTATATCCTGGCCAGCAGAGGGCTATATAAATGCAGCCAATACTTTATTTTACTGATTAAAGAGCTTGCAGAGGATATATCTCCCTCCTCTATTGATGCCTCCCAACCCCCCCACCCTGCCACCCCGACCCACGGCCCAAGTTCGCAAGACACAAGCCTGCCAGCCTCGCTGCCTGCTCTTTGGGGGATCTTGCCTACCATGACCCAGTGGGTGTATGCGTTTACTGAGTTTTTTATTTACAGTAGCTCCTATTTTTCACGTGTTATACAGCATTCAGACAATCAGGATACAGTGTAATCTGCCAGATAAAGGCCAACTATAATAAATAAAACCTGACCCCCAAAGACTGGTAACTTGCTAACTAACCTCTCCTGTCTCCTCTGTGTCTGTTCACCGCAGGATTATGTAAACCTGGGCCCCCTGGAAGTGAAGCTCATGACTGTGGAGAGCAAGAAAATGCCCATCCACTTCCAAGAGAAGGAAACTCCAGTCAAATTCTATGAAGATGTCAGGAGCCCAGAAAGCCACATCACGTATAAAATGATGAAGTCTTTTCTCTAAAACTGAAAAGTGAAAAACAACTTCCTGTACTTTTCTTTGGGGAACTGAGATGTATCAGTTGCCCATTTTATTTACACTTTGGTCCATTTTTAAAGCAGTGAATATTTCTAAAGGTCATAATTACAGTTAAAATCAAAATTCTGAGTATTCAGCTATTCATTTACTTGCATGGCCCGAGAGACAAAAATGAAAGTACACTTCATATTTCAAGTGTCAGGAGCATAACAGTGGTCCCCTAGGGTGCTTACCATTTAGACATTTACCAATTGATCTAGGATACCCATATGAAATAGTTCATTTACAGATTTTCTGAGGAAAATTCAGAGGTTTGCATAGCGCTGACTATATATCTTTCCCTTTGAGGGTGCTGGATGATAGCCAGTCCACAATTCAAGTCCACTCTTCTTTACCCTGACACGATTTATAATGCATATCAAACATTTTAGAAACCCATTTGAGGGTGGTAGTTTGTTTTGTAGAAATAGTCCATCAGTAGGGAGGTCCAGGGCTTCCCTGGTAGTCCAGTGGTTAGGAATCTGCCTCACAATGCAGGGGACACAAGTTCGATCCTTGGCTGGGGAGGATCCCACAGGCTGCGGAGCTATTGGGCCCGTGTGCCACAACCACTGAGCTTGCGCTCTCGAGCCCTGGACCAGAACTACTGAAGCCCGTGTGCCTGAGCCGGTGCTCTGCAACGAGAAGACACTGCAGCGAGAAGCCCAACACACCGCCACGAGAGAGCAGCCCCCAGCCAAGAAAAGCCAGCAACCAAGACCAATGCAGCCAAAAATAAACAGAAAGAGAAAAAAGGATTTAAAAAAATAGAGAGGTCCATCTCCCATCAGCGATATCAAATCTAAACTTCTGAGTCCCCTTCCAAGGCCATCATTACTTCCCTGTTACTGGTACCACAAGGCAAGGACACTCTGACTGTACCTGAATTTGACACTGGCATTTCATTTTAAAGCTAGTTCTACTTGTAAAGCTTTTTACAAGAAACACATTTTAAATATAAGGCCACAGATAGATTGACCAAACATTAACCAAAAGGAAGGCCGTATGACTAAACTATTAAAGTAGACTTCAAGGTAAGAAGTGTTAAGAGAAAGAGAAAATGAAGCAAAATATGTCATGATAATAAGCAGATTAATTTATCAGGATGACATAACAATTCTAAATAATAACATAATCTCAAAATATATAAAGCCAAATTTACCAAACTAAAAAGCAATATGGTAAACCTTATGCTATGTATATTTTACCAAAATAAAAAAAAACAAAAAAGGCAGAAACAAATCCCAAGTCAAACTTGAAGATCTTACCACACCTCTCTCAGTAACTAATAGACAAAAACAAAACAAAATAAAAAAACACCTAAATCATGAAGGATTTAAAAAGTTGAACAACTGTAGAATGCACATATTTTTCAAATGTACATAAAATATTTACAAAAATAGACTGTATCCTGGGAAATAAAGTAAGTGGCAACAAATATTCAAAAAGTTGAAATGCGTGAACAGTTCTCTGACCACGGTAGAAAATAACACAACAACAATAACAAAACACTATAATTTTCAAGTAAGCAAGATACTTCTGAAAAAGCTATAGGTTAAAGAAGAAATCACAAGGAAAAATACTTTTCATTATAATGAAAAATATGACATCAAAACTTGTAACACCAGGTAAGTGTTGTTTAAAGGGAAATTTATAACCTTAGGTCAGTTCAGTCGCTCGGTCATGTCCGACTCTTTGCAACCCCATGGACTGCAGCTCGCCAGGCTTCCCTGTCTATCACCAACTCCTGGAGCTTAAGTTTATATATTAAAAATAAGAAAGGTTGAAAGTTCAATCTTTGAATCCTTTATTTCAAAAATCTTAAAAAAAAAAGCAGCAACAATAAACTTAAAGAAAGTAGAAGAAAGGAAATAAAGGGCAGAAATTAATTATATAGAAATTGGATGTATAAAAGAGAAAATTAACAAAGCCAAAAGGGTTAATTAAAATTGATAACCACCAGTAAGACTAACCAAAAAATAGAGAAAATAAATGGAAAAAAAGAGACATCACTACAGGATTACAGACATTATGGAAAAAAAAACTTTCCCAATAAATTTGACAATTTACATTAAATGAAAACATTTGTTGAAAAACAGGACAAAAAAATTCTGAGTAGGCCTTGATCTGTTTTAACAAATCAAATCTATATTTTAAATTTTTTCAAAGCCAGCTGGCTTGCTTTACTGGTGAATTTTCCCAAACATTTCAGAAAGACATAATATCAAACACACATAAAATCTTTGAGAGAATGGAGAAAAAAACAACTTCCAAAGTACTCTGTGGGGTCACTATAATCCTAATATCAAAAGCTGGCAACATCATTTCAGGAAAAGAAAATTAAAGGCCAGTATCTCTCATGAATATAGACGCAAAATCATTCACAAAATATTAGTTTATTGAATCTAGCAATATATAATAATAAATAATATTTCATGAATAAAGAAAGCAAGGTTGATTTAATATTCAAAAATCAGAGCGGAAACATGAACAAGACCAATGTCAGTCCCTTGGTTGTGACATCGTACTGAATTTTGAAAAAAATGTTATTTTGAGGGAAAATGGAGAAAAAGCCTGCGTGATCTGTTTGTATTATTTTCTACAATTGCATGTGAATCTACAGTTGTCTCAAAACAAAAAAATTAAGGGTATAATGAACAGAACATAGGTGGCAGCTCATATGATCATCTTAGTAGGTACAGCATTTGCTAAAATTCAAGACTGTGATAAAAATTTAAAGCAATATGATAAAGCTCTTAGCAAACAAGGAGTATCTTTTTAAATAAACACCTATAGCTAATACTGTACTTTATAGTGAAATATTAAACATTTTCCTACTGAGGTCAGGAACAAGACATATATGTTCATCATCATGCTTGTATTCAACAGTGTTGACTTGAATACTAAAGTGTTCTAACCCATCCAATAAAAGGCAAGAAAAAGAAATTAAAAACATAGAGATTAGAAATAAAGAAGCAAATTATCTTACTTATAGATATCAAGTTTTGTATGTAGATAGTGCAAAGTATTTTACAAACTATTAGAATTTACAAGTGAGTTTAGCAAGGTCACAGAGTACAAGGTCAGTAGAGATCTAATGTATTTATACTAGCAACAAACAATTGGCAACAATAAAATATAATAGCATAAAAGCATCAAATATCAAGGAATTCTTATAATGAAAAATAAGCCAAATTTCTATACTGAAGACAAACATTGTTGAGATAAAAGACTTAAATGGAATAAATATATACACGATTATCATGAAGTGGAAGATTTAAAATAGTTAAGAAGCCTGTTCTTTCCAATTTGATCTGTAGACTCAGTGAATCCAGATCAAAATTAAAGCATTTTTTATAGAAGTTAACAAGTTGTTTCTGACATTATTATGGAAATTTATAACATGGCAAAAGACCTACATTAGCCAAGACAATCTTGAAGAAAAGCAACAATCTGCAGCACTTAACAGTACCAAATTGCAAGGCCTCATATAACATTTCATTAGTTAAGACAGCACCCCATGGGTCCAAGGATGAAGAATAAGTCCAGGGGAACGGAATAAAGAGTCTAGAAACAAATCCACACATTTACAGTCACTTGATTTCTGCAAAGATACCACTATAATTCAGTTAGGGGTGTGGTCTTTTTAATATTAATAATAAATGATGCTTAGGCAACTGTATGGCAAAAAATAAACTTTAACTCTTACCTCCTGCTGTAAGTAAAAATCAGCTCAAAGTGGACCAGAGACCTAAACATGGAAGGTAAAACAATGAAGCTTTTAGTAGAAAATAAAACAATATCTTCATATCCCCCATGCATATCCAATAGATCCACAAAACCTATGCTTGAAATTTTAAACAACATTGGTACATGTGTAAATGTGGATTTAGCAATGTTCCACAAGGTCCCACCAAGCCTACTGCTCCCTAAATTAACCACCTTCCTGGGGAAAATAGAAGTCATAATAGAAAATAACTCTTCATAAAAGGATTGATAAATTGCATTTTATTATGCAATTTTTACCTATGGCTGATTCATGCGATGTTTGACAGGAAACAACAAAATTCTGTAAAGCAATTATCCTTCAATTAAAAATAAATTTTTAAAAATATCTTTTTTGGTTAAATGGCACTGTTAAAAGTCAAAAGGCAAGCCACATACTGGGAGAATATATTTCCTATATATGTATCTAACAAAAAATAATATCCTAAATATATAAAGAACTTGAACAAATCAACAGAAAAAAAGACTTGAACAGACACTTCACAGAAGAGTATATCTAAATAACTAAAAAGGAGATTAACACTATTAGTAATGAGGGAAAAGCAAATTAAAACCACGATATATTACACACCCACTAGAATGGCTAAAATTGTCAAGTTGAAATTAGTAAATATTGATAAGGATACACATCTGAACTCCTCATGGTTGTTGAAGCTTCCCAGGTAAAGAATCCACCTGCCAATGCAGGAGATGCAGAAGATGCGGGTTTGATCCCTGGGTTGGGAAGATGCCCTGGAGAAGGAAATGGCAACCCACTCCAGTATTCTGGGCTGCAGAATCCCATGGACAGAGGAGCTGGGTGGGCCACAGTCCATGGGGTGGCAAAGAGTCAGACACGACTGAGCACTACCACCACACAGTCTGTGATAGGAGCATAAACTGGCACAAACACTTTGGAATATGTTTGGCAATAATTATTGAAGCTGAACATATATGTGTGTGTGTGTGTGTATCCATACACACACACACACACATACACATACACACACATTACAATCCAGCAATTTCACTCTTATCGTAATATGGAACAGAAACAAGTGCTTGTGCTTACCAGAAGACACGAATAAGAACGTTCCTAACAGCTTTACTGATAATTGCCAAAAACTTGAAACAACCCAAATGACTATCAGCAGTAGGAGATGTAAGTAAAGTGTGTGATACTCACTCAGTTGAGTAAATAGCAGTGCAAGAATAAACAACTTCCATATGTAGCTATTAATATAGAGATCAATCTTATAGACATAACATCAAAGTGAAAGAAGGCAGATAGAAAAGAGCATATCCAGTATGACTTCATTTACACAACATTCAAAAACAGGACAAGCATGCTAACCCTGATGACAGAAGAGTGGTTACTTCTGTGGCGAGGAATGATGAGAAGGGTATATGAAGGAGTTTTCTGCTCATTTTAATGAATGGCAGTTAACATGAATGTGTTCACTTTGCAAACATTCATCACTTAAGATTTGTGTGCTAGACTGATATGTTGTATAATTCAAAAAGATTAAAAAAAAAAAGGTATCCCACTAAATAACCATATTCCAATCTATTTCATGAACTTGACAGAGTGAATGGCAGCAAGAGCTTCCTGACAGGAAGACAGAATACTTTGTTAGGACAATCTTTCAAAGGTCAAGAGAAACAGAAATGTCCTTGAAAAAGTTAATAACAATATGGAGTGAACTGGCCAATTTTCTTTTTGCAAAAGAAAGGTAAACTTTTTATAGATAAGATTTATCTTTACATTTCTCAAGTAGGGAAAAAAAAAAAAAAAAACTGACTGACTTTCCCCTGGGACAAACCAAAGAACTTCCAGTAACTAACAAATATAGCCTGTGTGACAGCTCACTGGTTTCAGTAGGTCAGCAGAAACTGACATTGTTTTTCTCTCACACTTGGAAAGTTCAGAACATGAGATTATTAAAACAAGCCAGGCATAACATGGTAGGATTCCAGCATTAATTTGTTAGTTGTGGCAGTTTCTCCTTCACAATGTGAATTTGAATCAGAAGAAAATATCAAATGACTAAAACTCCTGTTTGCTGCCAAGATGCCAGAGTGGAAAAGGCATTCTTTGGAAAAAGAAAGGGAAGAACGTTCTTTTATTCTGTTAATATCATTTGTGTGTGTGTTTAGACTTTGCAGATAGTGGTATCTCTAAAACACATCTGGATCTTCCTGACAACCCAGATTCTTAACAGCTTGCTGCTGCTGCTGCTAAGTCACTTCAGTTGTATCCGACTCTGTGCGACCCCACGGACTGCAGCCCACCAGGCTTCTCCGTCCCTGGGATTCTCCAGGCAAGAACACTGGAGTGGGTTGCCATTTCCTTCTCCAATGCATGAAAGTGGAAAGTGAAAGTGAAGTCACTCAATCATGTCTGACTCTTAGCGACCCCATGGACTGCAGCCTACCAGGCTCCTCCATCCATGGGATTTTCCAGGCAAGAGTACTGGAGTAGGGTGCCATAGCCTTCTCCCTCTTAACAGCTTAGTGTAGTAGCTTTCTTAGATGACTACATTACAAAGCAAATCTCAATAAAGTTGTACCCCCTGTGAATTCCTATCACTCTTAACTATTCAATAAGACATTTATGAAATGAGCCCTTGTATCCAGGCACTGTGTGTATAGGACATTAGTAAAAGAAAGTGAAATGTTAGTCGCTCAGTCGTGTCTGACTCTTTGCGACCCCATGGACTGTAGCCCGCCAGGCTCCTCTGTCCTTGGAATTCTCCAGGCAGGAATACTGGAGTGGGTTGCCATTCCCTTCTCCAAGGGATCTTCCCGACTCGGGGATCAAACCCGTGTCTCCCTCATTGCAGGCAGATACTTTACCACTGAGCCACCAAGAAAGTTCCTGCATAGGACATTAGGGAGGCAAAATAAAATTGCCCCTTTCCTCAAGTTATTCATCCAGGAAAAGTGCCTGACGGGCAAAGGAGCCTCTCTGGGTTGGTACAACCTGCTCTTACTCCTGAACTCTAACAGCAGAGAAGGAAGAAAGGAAAGTAGAAGATGGCAGAACAGGATATTGTAGGTGGTTAGGTGCTTGTGTTTAACTCAAAATATTAAATTTTTAACACCTACAGCAGTAGGTTTGGAAAAGAAACAAGATGAGTTTTGGAGAATTTTTTGTAGGTTTCAGAGTAAACAAGCATGTGAGTTTTCTACGTTGCCTTTCAAGATTGGGAAAGTAGCGACTGGGTGGTGGCAGCTTTAGCAACAGGCTGATAAGCTACTTCTTATGGCCCAGGAATGAGATAAGTTTGAAGAAATTAAGAAGGTGTGAAGAGACAGTGGAGTATGGGGAAACACTCTGGAACCAGGCTGGCTGCCTTGAACCTTGGGTCGTCACCTTCACTTCTTTCAAGCCTGGTTTCCTCATCGTATTACATGGAACCTAATCCCTGTATTGCAGGATTGTTTCAAGGACTACGGAGAGTGCCTGTAACCTGCACACAGTAAAAATGCAATGCATGGCAGGTGAAATGATAACTGACATTTAATAGCAGTCTCTGGGAGGAAGGCCCAAGACGCCTGCCAGTTGCAGTATATCCACCCAAGGCACATAGGGAGTGCCTGTGTCTGATCCATCACATGCTGTAACGCACCAACAGAGCTCTGATGACAGCTGGGCCCTGAACGCTTGTAGCAAGGGGCCCACTCTGTCCTGAGGTTGTTACTAAACCAAATTTGGGTCCACTCACCTGGGTGCAGTAAAGCCAATCTGCTAACACTAGGCTGTGACGAAGTGAAGTACAGTGTTAGCTGCAGGGCCAAACAAGGAAGATGGGCAGCTAACGCTCAAGAGACTCAAATTCCCTGATAGCTTTCAGGAAAGGTTTTAAAAGAGAGGGTGAGGGATAGGGTTGCAGGGTTTGTGACCAGCTTGTGGACATTCTTCTGATGGGTTGTTGGGATGGTGATTGGGAATCAACGTTATCAACCTTCTGGTTCCAGCCTGTCTGGGTTCAACATGCTTGTGGTCAACATGCAGTTAACTTCTTCCATCTGGGAGGACTTTCAGTATCTGCCAAACAGCTCAAAGATGTGGCTCAGAATATTATCTATAGCCCTTGAAGAGGAGCTAAAGTTCCTTGACTTTGTTTAATGCCTGACCAGTTATTCTTTTGTCTTGCTTGACTGTCTCCTTTATTTCTGCATTTTCTCACTTCTTCGTACTCTTTGGGACTCTGGGAGAGCCTAGGAGTCTAGTTTTTCTACAAACAAGATGTAGATGGGAGACATAGGAAGGGTCTGTCGTGGGAAGGCCTCATAGGATCCTGCTCAGTTACAGGCTCCCTTTTCCTTTGAAACTCCTCTGTCTTGAGGGAGAGCAAATGTGGAATGAGAAAGGGAATATACAATAGTTTTGGACAGAGCGGGTAACTAGAAATTCAGCAGAGGAACTCAGTTTTAGCAGGGGACTGGTTTCAGGGTGTCTGGAGAGAGAGACTCCCTGATGTGAGGGTTCCAAGAAGTCATCCCCTGGATCTGCTGATTTAATCAGGCTTGTAGGGACAAATAGTAAACCCAGTTCCAAAATTCTTCTGAGTACGGGGGAGGGAGGGCATTCCGCATTGTGGGTCAGTGGTAACATTTTTGTTTCTGAGTCCTAGAGTTGGACACTGGAGCAATTCAGGGTCAGAGAGATCAGGGGATTTTTGTGGCAGTAAAGGGCTGTTTGTTAAAGGCCTGCTTGATCCATGCTTGCTTTACTAGATCTCAAAACAACAGCTCTCTGTATTTTTCTTGGAATAAAACTGGCTTTTGCACTAGACGCAAGGAACCGTGCCCTTGAGCAGCGGAGGCTTTCTAAACATTAGTGACTTTAACTCGATTAAGTATTTCCATTTCCTACTCCTGTGACTTTGCGAGGCTCAAGTTCCCAGAAAAGCTGCTTTTTGGACCGTGACTCTTTAGGTTGGTTACGTTTTAGTTCACTCTGTTCTTACAATCTGCGAAAGAGCAAAAACCCGTCAAGATACTCAAAAATTCTTCATATGGAAATGTTCTCAGATTTCCAGCCAGCAAACGAGTTTCAAAGGACTGCAGATTCAGATATCCTCAAAGATTCTTAGTAAAAGCTTTTGTCAGCATTTCCTTCCTCAAATCCTGTGCTCAGCTCACTGACCTCTTGCCTTCTTGGGTTGGGGCCATATTTTTGTATAGTCTCAGCTATAAAAATATGCTAGGCCTTGCAACATTCCCTTCCTAAGAGGAATGGAAATGAACTCTGTTGGATTCCCCGCGGCATGACTAAGAGGCCAGCAAGGCACTTTTACCTTCAAGCCCTCAGATACCAAATCAGAGGCATGGCAGTCTCTCCTCACTTGAGCTTCTGGTTTCAAGTGTGCAATTAACTTCAGATCTCTGATATTCTTTGCCTCTTCCATGTCGTTTTGCACGGGTCATTTTCTCCTCGCCACTTGAAAAGTGTCCTCTGCGGCTTTTGTGCTATTTATGGAACAATGTCAACGTGGGATACAGCTGGGCCTAAAATCTGGTGAGAAGGTACACATTTCAACATGCCTTGTAACATTGGGTACACATTTCAACACGCCTTGTAACATTGGCTGAGCACAAGCAGTTTCCATCAGCTTAGTTTTCCTTTTATAAGCTTTTAACTTTTTTTTTTTTTGCATTTAACTCCTTTGAAATATTTAAATTCTAAAGCTAGAAGCTATAATTCTCTTGAAGATATCTCAGATCTCAAGTTACAACATGTGACATGGTAGGGTTTTAAAGTCATTGAGCAGAAAAGGTTCAAGAAATTGGCAGTTCTTTTAATAGTTAATGTGTGACTATGATAGTTGCTGCTGGTTTTCCTTCAAATCTATTATCCCCATGCTCCTATAATGATACATTTAGCTGTTTGAGTTGAGAATATGGTCACTCCAATTAAAGTCTTATTTGAATCACTGTCAGTGTGAACTTTTTATTACATACAGCCAAACCTAATCCAAAAACAGAGACTGACATGAATATTCACCTCGCTGAAGTCAATGTTTTCGATAGTACCGTGTAGTTTCCAGGACACTAAATAAGGCTTCAAGGTATCTATTCTTATAAATTTTATAAATTTATTGTTACAAATTGTATAAATGTCACAAATTTTAAAAAGGGCTCAAACTACTTTAAGGCTTCCCTGGTGACTCAGTAGTAAAAAAAATCCACTTGCCAGTGCAGGAGATGCAGGCTTGATCTCTGGGTTAGGAAGATTCCCTGGATGTCAGGAAGAGGCAGATCAGGAAGATTCCTGGCATGGCAACCCACTCAATGTTCTTGCCTGGAGAATCCCAAGGACAGAGGAGCCTGGCAGGCCACAGTCCATGGGATCACAAAGAGTCAGATATGACTGAAGCAATTGAACACACATGCACACAAATTACTGTAGAAAGTATTCTGCTTTATCTGAGGGCACCTGAAACTTCCAACCTAAGTAAACCTAGGGTTAGATTTGTGGGGCTTGCAGTTTTCAAAACAGTGTTGCCACCTCAAAGTATAGTATTGTTGAAGCTGCCTCAGAAAACATTCAGAAAACTAAGATCATGGCACCTGATTCCATAAGTTCAGTTCAGTTCAGTCGCTTAGTCGTGTCCGACTCTTTGCAACCCCATGAAACACAGCATGCCAGGCCTCCCTGTCCATCACCAACTCCTGGAGTTCACTCAGACTCACGTCCATTGAGTCAGTGATGCCATCCAGCCATCTCATCCTCTGTTGTCCCCTTCTCCTCCTGCCTCCAATCCCTCCCAGCATCAGAGTCTTTTCCAGTGAGTCAACTCTTTGCAGGAGGTGGCCAAAGTACTGGAGTTTCAGCTTTAGCATAAGTCCTTCCAATGAACACCCAGGACTGGTCTGCTTTAGGATGGACTGGTTGGATCTCCTTTCAGTCCAAGGGACTCTCAAGAGTCTTCTCCAACACCACAGTTCAAAGGCATCAATTCTTCAGTGCTCAGCTTTCTTCACAGTCCAACTCTCACATCCATACATGACCACTGGAAAAACCATAGCCTTGACTAGATGGACCTTTGTTGGCAAAGTAATATCTCTGCTTTTTAATATCACTTCATGGCAAATAGATGGGGAAACAATGGAAACAGTGACACTTTATTTTGGGGGGCTCTAAAACCACTGCAGATGGTGACTGCAGCCACGAAATTAAAAGACGCTTACTCCTTGGAAGAAAAGCTATGACCAACCTAGACAGCATATTAAAAAGCAGAGACATTACTTTGCCATCAAAAGTCCATCTAGTCACAGCTATGGTTTTTCCATGTATGGATGTGAGAGTTGAACTATAGAGAAAGCTGAGTGCTGAAGAATTGATGCTTTTGAACTGTGGTGTTGGAGAAGACTCTTGAGAGTCCCTTGGACTGCAAGGAGATTCAACCAGTCCATCCTAAAGGAAATCAGTCCTGAATATTCATTGGAAGTGCTGAAGCTGAAACTCCAATACCTTGGCCACCTGATGTGAAGAACTGACTCCTTGGAAAAGACCCTAATGCTGGGAAAGATTGAAGGCAGGAGGAGAAGGGGACAACAGAGGGTGAGATGGTTGGATGGCATCACTGACTCAATGGGCATAAGTTTGAGTAAACTCTGGGAGTTGGTGATGGACAGGGAGGCCTGGCGTGCTGCAGTCAATGGGGTTGCAAAGAGTCGGACACGACTGAGTGACTGAACTGAACTGAAGCTGCCTCAGCACCAAAGGCTCCTTGCTTGAGGTCATGAGGAGTAAGGGGGTCGGAGTTCCACTCCAGAAGCAGCTCATGAGACCTCCACCAGCACTGGGCTGATATCAACTACTCAAACAAAGCAGGGTAGATAGATACAAACACTGATAGTTTCAAAGTTCTTTGGTAACACTAATAAAAGCAAACTCTTAAATGCATTTAAACGCACTTTGCTTATATTAACCTAGTTGATCCTTCACATAATCCTATGAGGAAGGATCTTTAATCATTTTCACTTCACACATAAGCAAAGAGGCAGAGAGAAGTTTAGTAACTTTCCCGAATTTCCCCAGCGAGTAGAGGTCAGAGTCGGGATTTGACAGGGGTTTTGTCTCCAGAATCTAGCCTCTTAATCAGTCACAAGCTATTCTGCATCCCAGTAAGAATAGTACTTATGAACTAAACCTTTATCATGTGCCAGGCTATTTTTAAATGCTTCCATTTATTAATTCATTAAATACAACAGTCCTATGAGGTAGGCACCATTATACCACCTGGTGGCTCAGTGGTAAGGAATCCATCCCAATCCATTTGATTGGGTTCGATCCCTGGGTTGGGAAGATCCCCTGCAGAAGGAAATGGCAATCCACTCCAGTATTCTTGCCTGGGAAATCCCATGGACCGAGGAGCCTGGCAGGCTACAGTTCATAGTGTCAAAGAGTCGGACACGCCCTAGGGACTAACCACCACCACCACAGATGAAGAAACTCAGGCACAGGGAGAGTATATAACTTGTCCAAAGTTGAAAAAGGTTGAAAGTCTTAGTCGCTCACTCAAGTCCGACTCTGTGACCCCATGGACTGTAGCCCACCAGGCTCCTCTGTCGATGGAATCCTCTACTTGTGTAAAGTCGGGGTTAAACCCACAGCAAGGCTGCAGAGTTCACAGCTACTGCTATGCTTCATTTTCTCATCAAGCGGCCAGTGCTTCCCTCAACGATGGAGATGCTTTCAGAAAGGAAAGATGCTTTTCGAAAAAGACATTTTCTGCAAAGTGCCCTCTGTATGTGCCTGTATTCCAGGCTCTCCATTTGCCTTTCTTCCACCTCCACTCCTGACCACTCAGTTCTTCCCTTCCTCCTGTTGATTTTGCAGCTTATTTCCTCTTTTTTTAAACTTCCTTAACTCCTACTCTAAGTAATTAATGCTATTAGCATTCTTTTAACTTTATTGACATATAATTGACAAAAAAATTATAAGATAATTACAGTGTACAGTATGGGGATTTGATATATTACACATTGTGAAATTATTCCTACCATAAAGTTAACATATCCATCACCTCACATTCTTACCTTTTGGGAGGGGAAGGGTAAGAACATTTGGTTCTACTTTCTTAGTAAATTTCAATTATACAATACAATGTCATCAACTCTAGTTACCAGGTTACTCATTAGATCTGCAGACCTTATTCTTCTTATAACTAAAACTTTGTACCCTTTTATTAACCTCTCCCGATTTCCCCCACCCTTCAGCCCCTACAAATCAATTTTCTACTTCTCTGTTCCTATGATTTTTTTTTTTTTGATTCCACATATAAGGGATAGTATACAGTAATTTTCTTTTTCTAGCTTATTTCACTTAGCAGAATGACCTAACAGTCTCATCTATATTGTCACAAATGACAGGATTTCCTTCTTTTTAAAGATAGAGTAATATTTTATTGTGTGTATACATTTATCACAGTTCGTTTCTTGGTCACTTCATCTGTTGACAGACACTGAGGTGGTTTCTATACCTTGGCTATAGAGAAGAATACTGCAGTGAACATGAGAAGTTAGCTGTCTCTTGAAGATAATGGTTCTGTTTCCTTTGGAGACACACCCAGAAGAAGAATTGTTGCACCATGTTCTATTTTTAATCTCCTGAGGAGCTTCCACACTGCTTCCCAGAGTGGCTGTACTAGTTTACATTCCAGCCAACAGTGCACAAGGGTTTCCTTCTCTACAGTTTCTCAGCACTATTTGTCATCTTTCATCTTGTTGATAATAGCCATCCTAAGAGGTGTGAGGTGATGTCATTGTGATTTTGGGTTTTGTTTCCCTGATTAGTGATGCTGAGCACATTTTCATGTACCTGTCAGCCATTTGTATTTCTTCTTTGAAAATAGAACTATTCAGGTCTTCTGCCCATTTTTAAATTGCTTTTTTTTTTTTTTTTGATGTTTAGTGCATGGATTCTTTATATATTTTGGATATTAACCATTATTTAGTATCCGGAGAAGGCAGTGGCACCCCACTCCAGTACTCTTGCCTGGAAAATCCCATGAATGGAGGAGCCTGGAAGGCTGCAGTCCATGGGGTCGCTGAGGGTCGGACACAACTGAGCAACTTCACTTTCACTTTTCACTTTCATGCATTGGAGAAGGAAATGGCAAGCCACTCCAGTGTTCTTGCCTGGAGAATCCCAGGGACAGGGGAGCCTGGTGGGCTGCCGTCTATGGGGTCGCACAGAGTTGGACACAACTGAAGTGACTTAGCAGTTTTAGTATCAGGATAATGATAGCCTCAAAAAAAAAAAATGAGTTTGGAAGTATTTTCTACTCTTTTATTTTTGGGAAGTTTGAAAAGTGTTGGTATTCATTCTTTAAATGTTTGGCAGAACTCACCAGTAAAGCCATCTCTTGCACAGGAATCTTATAAGTTGAGGTGCTAAATGTGGAATGCAAACCCTTTGCTCCTCAGAGAAAATTTCGATTGTATGGTACTGTGCTGGCCAGGGTGGAGTTTATGGCGAAACTGCCTTACCTGTTTGATGTGAGTATTTCCTCATTTACCTGATGTGTAAAGTTGTTCAGAGGGCTTCTATGGTATCTCAGTGGTAAAGAATCCGCTAATGCAGGGGATGCAGGAGATGCAGGTTCGACCCCTGGGTCAGGGAGATCCCCTGAAGGAGGAAATGGTAACCCACTCTAGTATTCTTGCTTAGAAAATTCCATGAACAGAGGAGCCTGCTGGGCTATATAGTCCATGGGATCGCAGAGTCAGACACGACTCAGCACACAAGCGCTGCTCAGCTGTATCTGGATTTCCTGTAGAGGTGCTTGCCCCGTGTGTTGCTGTACATTCACGGTGCCCGCAGAAGGAGGGGTGTTCAGAAGTCTCCTGTCACCATGGTCAACTTCCAGGACATTCTCCTTCTGCTGTTTGTGTCCTATCTTTGGCCAGCTTTTCCAGCCATACTACACACTGCCTAAGTTTTGCTCATGCTTTAGAGACTATTACGATTGTCTCCTAATGATTTGCCATTTCCTTCTTTTCTCTCTCAATACACAACCACAGTGCTCTTTTTGCCAACAAAAGGTCTTAAAGAATCCTCTGCTCAACATTTGCAGCAGCAGCATCCCATCTCGGAATGAAGTCTAAACCTCAGGGTGATCTAGAAAGCCATGGCCTGCTGCCATCTCCCTGACCTCAGCTTCCACCACGTTCCCTCTCACCCACTCTGCTCAAGCCTTCCTGGTATCGTTGATGCTGCTCCGAGAAGCCCAGCACCGTCTCCTTTAGGATATTCAGTCTTTTCCTTTGCCTGTGTATGTGGAGAAGGCAGCCAGTCTCCACATCGTACCATCTTGCTTCCTCATGTCATGTGTCTTGGTTCAAATGTCATCTCATCCAAGGTTTTCCTTGATAGCTTATAGAAAAGTATTACCATACTCTGCGCTACCTGTGGGAGAAGGCAATGGCACCCCACTCCAGTACTGTTGCCTGGAAAATCCCATGGATGGAGGAGTCTGGTAGGCTGCAGTCCATGGGGTTGCTAAGAGTTGGACACGACTGAGCGACTTCACTTTCACTTGCCACTTTCATGCATTGGAGAAGGAAATGGCGACCTGCTCCAGTGTTCTTGCCTGGAGAATCCCATGGACGGAGAAGCCTGGTAGGCTGCAGTCCATGGGGTCGTACAGAGTCGGACACGACTGAAGCGACTTAGCAGCAGCAGCAATGCTACCTGTGGTGCTGGAGGAGACTCCTGAGAGTCCCTTGCACAGCAAGGAGATCAAACCAGTCAATGCTAATGAAAATCGACCCTGAGTAATCATTGGAAGGACTGATACAAAAACTGAAGCTCCAATCCTTTGGCCACCTGATGCGAAGAGCCAACTCACCAGAAAAGGCTCTGAGGCTGGGAAAGATTGAGGGCAGAACGAAAAGGGGGTGACAGAGGATGAGATGGTTGGATGGCATCACCGACTCAATGGACATGAGTCTGAACAAGTTCCGGGAGATAGTGAAGGACGGAGGAGACTGGCGTGCTGCAGTCCATGGGGTTGCAAAGAGTTGGACACAACTTAGTGACTGAATGCCAACCATACTATGATCACATCACTTATCTCGTCACCTTTTTTCCTATAGTACTCTTCACGTCATAAAATTTGTCTATTCACTACTCTCACAGGAAAATACATTCCATAAAAGCAAAACTCTTTATTCCCCTGCTGCAGGCACACTGTTTATTTGAATGACAGGCAGGAAGTGGTGGCAAGTGGGGGCTGGGCAGGTCAGCACTGCTCCCCGCGATCCTGCTTTGATGGCCACCCAAGCTGTTGGCATCTAGGTCAGAAATCCTTTCCCTCCTCTCCCAAATTAAATAAAGAGCATTCTTCTCCCCACGAGACCTGGGGAGACTTGTGTGCTGAGCTGAGTGCCCCATCACAGCCCACAAATCCCACTTTGATAGTTTCTCACACTTCGAACTACATGCTCATAGAAGGCACTCAAAGTGCCAAGTGCATGAACAAAGTAAATTTACCTTCATCTTAAAAGAAAACTCTTCCTGTGCCTGTACGCCCTGTTTATTGTCCTCGACCTCTAAGTTCGTAACCGAGCTGCTTAATGCCTCTGCATTTTTCCCATCTCCTCAGGTCCATGCACTCTGGCTTCTGTCCCTGCCAAAGCCTGGGTGTAGCTAGGGTAATGTTTATATTCCTACCTGCTCAGTCCAATAGGCAGGGTTGAGCTTTGTTTCACTTGAGTGGATCATTCTTGACTTCTTCATCTATATCCTTGACGTCTCTTCCCTGGTTACTCTCTAGTTGACTGGTTTTTCCTGGTCTCCATGAACTCTTTCAGTTCAGCTCAGTTCAGTCACTCAGTCGTGTCAGACTCTTTGTGACCCCATGAAATTGCAGGACGCCAGGCCTCCCTGTCCATCACCAGCTCCCGGAGTTCACTCAAACTCACGTCCATCGAGTCGGTGATGCCATCCAGCCATCTCATCCTCTGTTGTCCCCTTCTCTTGCCCCCAATCCCTCCCAGCATCAGAATCTTTTCCAATGAGTCAACTCTTTGCAGGAGGTGGCCAAAGTACTGGAGTTTCAGCTTTAGCATCATTCCTTCCAAAGAACACCCAGAGCTGATCTCCTTCAGAATGGACTGGTTGGATCTCCTTGCAGTCCAAGGGACTCTCAAGAGTCTTCTCCAACACCACAGTTCAAAAGCATCCATTCTTCAGTGCTCAGCTTTCTTCACAGTCCAACTCTCACATCCATACTTGACTACTGGAAAAACCATAGCCTTAACTAGACGGACCTTTGTTGGCAAAGTAATGTCTCTGCTTTTGAACATGCTATCTAGGTTGGTCATGACTTTCCTTCCAAGGAGTAAGCATCTTTTAATTTCATGGCTGCAATCACCATCTGCAGTGATTCTGCAGCCCCAAAAAATAAAGTCTGACACTCACTGTTTCCACTGTCTCCCCATCTATTTCCCATTAAGTGATGGGACCAGATGCCATGATCTTCGTTTTCTGAATGTTGAGCTTTAAGACAACTTTTTCACTATCCTCTTTCAATCAAGAGGCTTTTTAGTTCCTCTTCACTTTCTGCCATAGGGGCAGTATCATCTGCATATCTGAGGTTATTGATATTTCTCCCAGCAATCTTGATTCCAGCTTGTGTTTCTTCCAGCCCAGCGTTTCTCATGATGTACTCTGCATAGAAGTTAAATAAGCAGGGGGACAATATACAGCCTTGACGAACTCCTTTTCTTATTTGGAACCAGCCTGTTGTTCCATGTCCAGTTCTAACTGTTGCTTCCTGACCTGCATATAGGTTTCTCAAGACGCAGGTCAGGTGGTCTGGCATTCCCATCTCTTGAAGAATTTTCCATAGCTTATTGTGATCCACAGAGTCAAAGGCTTTGGCATAGTCAATAAAGCAGAAATAGATGTTTTTCTGGAACTCTCTTGCTTTTTCCATGATCCAGTGGATATTGGCAATTTGATCTCTGGTTCCTCTGCCTTTTCTAAAACCAGCTTGAACATCTGGAAGTTCACAGTTCATGTACTGCTGAGGCCTGGCTTGGAGAATTTTGAGCATTACTTTACTAGCGTGTGAGATGAGTGCAATTGTGCAGTAGTTTGAGCATTCTTTGGCATTGCCTTTCTTTGGGATTGGAATGAAAACTGACTTTTTCCAGTCCTGTGGCCACTGCTGAGTTTTCCAAATTTTATGGCATATTGAGGGCAGCACTTTCACAGCATCATCTTTCAGGATTTGGAATAGCTCAACTGGAATTCCATCACCTCCACTAGCTTTGTTTGTAGTGATGCTTTCTAAGGCCCACTTGACTTCACATTCCAGGATGTCTGACTCTAGGTCAGTGATCACATCATCGTGATTATCTGGGTCGTGAAGACCTTTTTTGTACAGTCCTTCTGTGTATTCTTGCCACCTCTTCTTAATATCTTCTGCTTCTGTTAGATCCATACCATTTCTGTCCTTTATCGAGCCCGTCTTTTCATGAAATGTCCCCTTGGTATCTCTAATTTTCTTGAAGAGATCTCTAGTCTTTCCCATTCTGTTGTTTTTCTCTATTTCTTTGCATTGATCGCTGAGGAGTTTATCTGTCCTTGCTATTCTTTGGAACTCTGCATTCAGATGCTTATATCTTTCCTTTTCTCCTTTGCTTTTTGCTTCTGTTCTTTTCACAGCTATTTGTAAGGCCTCCTCAGCCAGCCATTTTGCTTTATTGCATTGCTTTTCCATGGGGGTGGTCTTGATCCCTGTCTCCTGTACAATGTCATAAACCTCCATCCATAGTTCATCAGGCACTCTATCAGATCTAGTCCCTTAAATCTATTTCTCACTTCCAGTGTATAATCATAAGGGATTTGATTTAGGTCATACCTGAATTGTCTAGTGGTTTTCCCTGCTACTGCTACTGCTAAGTCACTTCAGTCGTGTCCGACTCTATGCGACCCCATAGACGGCAGCCCACCAGGCTCCCCCATCCCTGGGATTCTCCAGGCAAGAACACTGGAGTGGCTTGCCATTTCCTTCTCCAGTGATTTTCCCTACTTTCTTCAATTTAAGTCTGAATTTGGCAATAAGGAGTTCATGATCTGAACCACAGTCAGCTCCCAGTCTTGTTTTTGCTGACTGTATAGAGCTTCTCCATCTTTGGCTGCAAAGAATATAATCCATCTGATTTCAGTGTTGACCATCTGGTGATGAATTCTTTACTAACCTCTAATGGAAATATTCTTCAGGACTTGTCACTGACTTTATTCTTACTTGACTCAGTTGTTCCTTTGGTAATCTCGATCACTGTAATGTATTCATTTGCATAAAGTATTTTCCACACTCTGGGTTAATTTCTTTAGATTTCCAGAAGAGGGATAACAGGGCAAACAACACAAATGCTTTCATGGCTTTCTGAAAGGGCTGCCTAATTTATAGAGCCCCTAAAAATGACCAGAGTTGCTAGTTTTTCCTCCCAGGAGTGAGAGAATTTGAACAGTCAAAATCGGTTAACCATATAAACGCAAAGGGGCAGAAAGCTCAAGTTCTATTCAGTGGAAAATCCTGAGCAGAAACATCCGGAATGGAAGCGTGAGAAAGGTGGGAAGTGACGTAGACTTTAAGGCTTGGTGAGCAGTGAGCCACAGAGGCAGACTGAAGGGTTCCAGCAGTTAACATGCAGGACTGACGGGGCGAGGCTGGCCAACCGACAGATGGATCCAGCAAGTACTGGGTAAACTCCACCCATCTCTGGAAGCTACACATTGAGGAGAAAATTATCAAGTGTGGAAACTTTATGAAACATGTACACTAAGGCTTGCAATTGAGAGACTATGCCTGAGAAGCTACTTGTTAAGTGTGAAACTAAAAATGCCTTGTGGGCCCTCTAGTTGCCCCTAACATAGGACAAGTTTCCTGGGGGGTTCCACTTACCTTCTCAATTTCTCATGAAAGTAGAACCCATGCTGATGAACGGAAGCCCCTCTTCTCTACTGAGTGATGGGTAAGGAATCTTGTTCTCCTAAGCACATCAGACCAGTATTCCTCCTGTCTTCAGTGGAGACACCTTCCCTCTGCCTTGTTATCAGCAGTCCAAACCTCCCCTGAGGGTTGAAACCATCTGTTACCTTTGGCTGGTGGGCCTGGGAATTAGCAGAACTTAGTGGTATACACTGGCTTCTAATCTGGAACGATAACAGTTAAGGTCTGAGTCACCAATTGTCCACTGTCTGCTGATGTCAACCATGAGACTCAGGTTGCTGTGTGTTGCAGGGACGGTCTGGGGTGGTGGGGTGGCTTCCAGGAGAACACAATTCACTAATCTGACCTCTTAAGTCTGTGATATGGACAATTCCTATTTTTAAACTTATTACACAACAGTTGAGCACTTCCCAGATGGTGCTAGTGGTAAAGAACCCACCTGCCAATGCAGAAGACTTAAGAGACAAGGGTTCAATCCCTGGATCAGGAAGATCCCCTGGAGAAGGGAATGGCAACCCACTCCAGTATTCTTGCCTGGAGAATGCCATGGAGAGTCTGGTGGGCTACAGTTCATGGGGTCACAGAGTTGGACACGACTGAAGCGACTTAGCACACCCCCACAATTGAAGTCACCCAGCTAAAATCCCACCCCCAAATGATTTACCCAGACATATTTTCTGAAAGTATAATTACTAGGTGCAGGACAAGATCTCAAGTGCTCTGACAACATCTCACCAATTTAAAAAAAAAAGGCTGTACTGGTTTATATATACTCACTTCAGCTTTAGATTAGCCATCACACTCTGTACTCTTGCCCATGGTGTCACACAGAAGCAGTCTGATAGGCAGGCATCCGCTATGAATGGGTCCACTATCACAGTATACGGCACAGTGGTTACGGCAGTTCTGGAGCCAGACTCTACAGGCCAAGGACTGTGCCCAACCCGAGGTGTTAATGATCATTTTTTCATTGGTCATTAGATCTTTGGTGAACTGTTTATCATATCCTTCCCTTTTTCTACTTGACTGAGGTAAGTCACCTTACCTCCTTACATTTTTACTTTTTAACTCATTTGGAATTTATGCTGGTACTAGGTTGGAGGCAATTCCACCCTCCTTACCCAAATAGATACGTGCTAGTAGAACGGACATATATTTTGAAATGCTCTCTCTCAATCACATAAACACCTTGGTTATTAGGCATATTATTTGTATAAGAAAAACTCTTGAGTGTCTACTCTCACACAATATGACACCAGATGTACAGGTTTTCCACACCAGTTAAGACACTGGTCAGGGCTCCTACGATTCTCATACTAACTACAGTTAGCACAGACACCATGGATTACAGGCTCAGTCCCGCAAGACTGCCTCTCCCTACCCTCGCTCACAGGCCAATTGTAAGTCCAGGTAGTCACCTGTAGTTCCGCTGAACTATAAATCAGGGCTTCTGTGACCCCCTATGTGGTCCTGACAATTTGTTAGAACAGCTCACAAAATGCAAGGAAACACTTAAATTTTACCAATTTATTATATTAAAATGATATGATAAAGGATATAGAAAAGACAGATGAGGACTCACAGAGGGTAAAGTCTTCTGAACGAGTCCCAAGTGCCAGAGCTTGTGTCTCCATGTAGTTGGGGTGCACCAGCTTCCTGGCACATGGATGTATGTGTTCACCACCTGGAAGCTCCAAACTCCTTCAGATTAGCATTTCTATGGAAGCTTCATGACACGGACAAGATTGATCCTTCAGTCTCTAGCCCCCTCCCCTCCCCTTTCCTGGAGGATGAGGTTGGTGCTGAAATTTCCAAACTTCTAAACATGGCTTTGTCTTTCTGATGACTAGCTCCATCTTGAAGCTAGCTGGGAATCTACCAAGAGTTGCCCCATTAGAACAGAAGGCACTCCCATCACCCAGGAAATGCCAAGGGATTTATAAACTTTGAGTGAGGAACTAGGCCAAAGACCAACTATTAGAACAAAAGACGCTCTTAGTGCTCTCCTATGACCTGGGAAATAACAGAGGTTTTAGAAGCTCTGTGCCAGGAACCAGGGGCACAGACTATTATTGCTACATGTATTTTCTGTCGTTTCACATTATCCTATTCTGTTTGGCTTGCTTTTAAATCAATATGACACTAATCTATGTTACTGCTTTCAGATGCAGCTGTCATGCCTTGCTTTGCACCTTGGACCTACAGTGCTGTCAATTCTGTCCATTGTGAATTCCAAGTTCTACCTATCAGTACAGCTGTCAGAAGACTGGCTCCTCCCAAGAGCTGCTATGAGCGCCAGTGGTGCGGCCATTCAGCACCTGCCTCTGACAACCCTGTGGTTGGGCCCCTGGGGAATCTCTCACTGAGTCTTATCCCTCCTACTGCGGTGCTTCTGCCTCTTTGGGTACTTCAACTCTGCCACCGATGAGTAATTACATGGGAGTAAAGAGCTTTTCAGTTCCTACCCTACATCAAGACAAAACACATGTTACACCTATGGCTGATTCATGTCAATGTATGGCAAAAACTACTACAATATTGTGAAGTAATTAGCCTCCAATAAAATAATTTAAAATTTAAAACATGATGATGAGAAAAGCAGATTTCACCGCGCCTTTTAAGACAGCCACTAGGCTGGGTGACAGTGCCAGTGCAGCGAGCCTGACTCTTCCATTTAAAGTGCTCTTGAAACGTCAGGTACACTAACTGCAAGCTCTGCACACCAGTGCAGACCCTGGAGTCCCGGTGTGTGAAGGAGAGAGGGGGCTGCTTCCTTCCCTTTGGGCATCTCTTTGCCTACAGTCCCAGGCACGGCACAACAGTCTGCTGCTCACTCATGGAGAGTGTACAAGACGGCTGCCAAGTGCCCGTGACCACAGCAGGCAGACAGAAGGAGCTCAGACAGGGTGACGTTTAGCTCCCCAGGTGACTCTCATGCAGAGATTTCTATTTCAAAACCAACTTTGAAATCAGCTTTTATAGTAAAGTTCTTCTGAATGAGAACTTATTAGGAAGCGAAGCTTCCATAAAACATTCTTTTTGCTTCTTCTAGCTGAATGCCTACAACCAGCCTACCCTACTCGGCCACAAAACCATCACATCTGCCCCAAAAATAACCACAGAAAGACCTTAACTTTTGACAATGTGGGGAGTTCCATATAGCATAAAAACGACACCTGCCTGCTACATCAGTAACAAATGGGGCATTTCCTAAGTGCTTTTAGCAAAACTAGACCAAAACACTAGCTAGAGACTTAGAAAACCTGATTGGTGACACACTGAACAGAATGCCACTGCTTAGTAAAAGCAAGGAGTAAGCTTGAGCTCTTCTGAGAGAGACTGCATGTTAGGTAACACAGCAGCCTTTCCACTCAGAGTCTATTCAGACTGCAGAATTCTAGGTCTAGTCAGATCCATGCAAGGTAGCAAATGCGACAGAACAAAAGATCGAAGATAGGTGCAAAGGACTCATGCAAGTTGTGAAGTCATCTTTTCTCAAGGAAAAAGATTATTCACCTGGATGACTGCTGGGGGCCTCTCCACAGACTGTGAGCCAACCACTGCTGCACACACAGGAGCCACCCTCACCTTGACAAGACTTTCTGGTTTTCTCCATGCAGTGCTGGAGAACAGGCATGACATCAGTAATCTGAATTCTTAAGAATTTGGAAACATGCTTATTAGTGACGGTAAGCAAGAGAACGTGGGGGAAAAAAAGTGAAAGTCATTCAGTCGTGTCTGACTCTTTGCAACCCCATGAACTGTAGCCTGCCAGGCTCCTCTGTCCATGGAATTCTCCAAGCCAGAATACTGCAGTGGGTAGCCAATCCCTTCTCCAGGGGATCTTCCCAACCCATGGGTCGAACCCAGGTCTCCAGCAATGCAGGCTGATTCTTTATCATCTAAACAACAGAAGAGCCTTGCAATTATTTTAGTTCAAGGAGAAACTTATCCCATAAAGTCCTATATTCTAGGACTAATGTTTTGTCGGCTTGTGGAGAAGTAAACAATTCCTGCTCTAACATAATGCCTCTTCCTAAATACGGATTCTCATAGTCACTTATTAAGAAAAATGTATCTTAAGAAAATGTAATGAATAGTAATAATGAGATGTTAAAGCCTAAAATTTTGAAAATTATTTGGGATGGGCTAGCTTCCCTCTGCTAACAATCTCTGTAGCCACTTCCAACTTGCTACCTAGACTGTAAGATGGTGTGGGCATATACAGGTTTATAACCTGATTCAGTTTTGTGTTTTTTTATGTATTCAACAGCTGATTTACCTCACTTGTTACATTCTGATTAGAAAGCTAACATGGGTGTGTGGTTTGTGCTTTTCCTTGTCAATCACGTCTAGACATCAGAGCAGGAAGTGGGAAATGTGCTCCATCTGAGAATAAACAGCGGTCATCAGGCTAGACCACAGAAGGAAACAATTCCCCTCTCAGTTCATGTAAGGCCTGACTCCAAGGTCTATTAGCTAATCGACCTGTGCAAGGCTCTAATTCCAATCTGTGAACTGGGTATAATGGAGATAATACCAACCCAACAAGCCCTAAACTTTGAACCATAAGATGGAAATGTTTCTGAAGCATTTCACAAGCTTGAATATAGTGGGGGGAAGAAAAAACACACAGTATAAAAGGAACAAGCCATAGACCTCAACTATAACATCCACTCGAACACCAGGAGAGACAAATCAAAATCCGTCATAACGGTAAGGAAGTTAACTTACAAAAGTACATTTTCCAGTTTGTATGAAAATGGTTTAATAACAGTGAAACTTAAAAAAGTGGTAATATTCACAAAGTGTATCGGTTAAAGACTATTTTTTCCAACCATGGCAAATAGTATGCAGACACATTTATCAATGCAAAGCTTTTGGTCCCTCTACCATGTATTCTGAATCCTACTTACTATTCACTACGAAACACGATACAGTCAGAGACTTTTATGGCAGACAGATCACATGCATCAATACGTCAAGTTCACAGCATTTTCTCCCTTAAACTTACCTGACTGAAGGCATCTGATCAAAATGCAAAAATGAACAATTTTAATAAATAGTTCAGCGTATCAATGTCTAGAAGGTAACAAAAGTACAAAGATAAAGCTTTTTGGAAATTAAGTTAAAACAGAAATAAATTTTACATTTTATTAAATCATCAAATATAATCACTGGGATATACTTTTATTAGCAAAAAATAATAATACCAATGATAAAGAAAAACAGAAAAAAGAAAATGCACCTCAGACCAGAATACCATAACAAAAGTTTTGTGGAAGCTGCATTTTATTTGAAAATCCACCCATTTTTGCTAACATACATTTTAATATTGTAAACAAAAATAGAATCTGCAGAGACAATGCAACAAGTATGCTTAAACTCATGTACAGAATTGCTTTCCTACAACAAACTGTCCTTCTTAAGGCCCCTCTCAACCCAAATGTTAAGATGTATTTACACAAAGCACCGATCAACAGTGCAGTTTAATTCTTCATTAACTAAACTCTTGGCTAGACATTAATTTTAAAGATACTATTTCCCCTTATTTAAAAGGTACATGATCATAACATGGCATGAGCCAAATAAAAGGTTCAAGGATTTTGTCCCCTCCCCTCCCCCTATAATACCTCCTAGAGTTTTACTGAAAAGAAGGAAAGTCTTGAAGTGAAAGCAATTCCTCACATTCATTTTGGAAAGGCCCTAATGTCAAATGGAAAATAATGACATGCCAAGCACAAAGCAGTAAAGTTCCTTCCCAATGCACTAATGCTGAATTTAAAATGTAGTGCTTTTCCTAGTTCAGTGAACTGTTCCCTTGCAAAATCCTAGGCACAGAATTGACTATAAGGATTAATGCATTTATAATGCTTCCCTAAATCCCATAGAGACTGAGAATTCTTAAGCGATTCAGACCTATGGACTTGCCTTAAAATATTTAGTGCTCTGTATGTCAGCTGAGAAGCATTCTGAATCAGGTTCATTCTTATGGATAACAATCACACATACTGTGTACATCCATACTCATTTTCATAAGGAGGTCTGATACAATATTAATGTTACGTAAATTGATAATCATAAATAAATACAAATACTTAAGGAATGTCTACTGCAAACTGAATATATAATTTTTTTTTAAAAAGAAAAGTTAATTTTAGTTACTGTTTCTGTATCTGTGAGGACTGGAGAAAAGAAAGATACTGCATAATGAAGAATTATGATTTGATCCCCCCAAAGGAGTCCTGGTGCATTAGCATAAAGGACACAGCTCTTCTCTCCAGGCAGCTTTTCCAAATACAAATTTCACACTTTCCAAATAAGGGCTTTTCTTGGTAGGTTACTGATTATGGGTATTAATAGGAGTTGAAAGAACTGAAGGGTTAGTCACCAAAAAGACAGCTCTTAGTCTGAAATCATGGCATTTCTTGGCTTTATAAACTGTATTGATACGTTCTCCTATAGACTAGTCCCAGTTTCCTTCATGGGCCTTTACTGGGTTACTGTAGCATTCTAATGGAAGAAGAGAGTTTAAGAGACAGCAGTTTGGATTTTGCTGGAAGTAAGTATTTGCCGCTTGAGCACTTGTCTTTTTGGAATAATTCCATTCTCTTCCATCTAGTTACATAAACTGTATCTGGAAAAAAATAAAAAAAAACAGAGTGTGAGTTAATTCACTGCATTAAGAGATACCTTCTCATAAGTGAAAATGCTTTGTGTCTCATTCCAACTTGCCTGGAAGTGTTCATAGCATGCTTATCACAAACCCTGATTACAAAACAAAGTCAGTATAATCAGCTTATCATGAGCCAGAACTCAGTATTTGAAGCAAAATTACAGGGCCTTCCAAGTTTCTTTCTAACTACTAAAAACCAAGGGGTATGGAAAGAAGGAAGATGAATGAACAATTTTTCCATGACAAGTTCAGAAAATCTCTCCATGAACACAAATATGCCACATAAAAATCTCATTTAGGCAACAAGCAAAATTTGAAATTTTACTTCTAAAGATTATAGCAAAATTAGAGATAATTAAGGGAACAGTATGATATTTGCTAAAAATTTCTTTACTAATATAAATCAAAATCTGAAAGATCTACTTTCTCTTCACTCAGATTCTTCACTCATAATATCCTTTAAACTGCTCATCCAAAGAAATTACTGGAATAGATATGCTAGTGAACTGTTGTGAAATCAGAAGAGTACAAACTCTCAAAGATCCACAAGGTGTATCTACACTGGGGCTCCAGCATCGAGAAGAAAAATGACACTGCTTTCCAGGAAAAGAGGGGGTGTGGATTAAAAGCAGAATCTTTCTATCAAAAAGGGCATTGCATCTTCACTTGCCCTTACCTTAGAAAAATAATAATAAGCTGGTTTTGGGGGAGGGGGAAAATATTACCATTTTAAAGTGAAAAGGCATACATAAAAAAAAATAACCCTTTAAAGAAACTGTTAAAAATGAATTCTTCACAATGAATCCTGGCCATTACATTAAAACTAAAGATGCTCCTCATTAAGCTTGAATCCAATGTATAAAATTGCTGTTGTTCTCTATAAATCCTTTAAGACTGAATACAAACACCCAGTTTTTAATGGGTGGTGTTTGATCTCATCCATCTGCTGTGAGCAGTGGATGCTTATATGTACACATGAGACAGTCCTTTGGTTTCACACCTTCTAACAATGTTACAGACATTTTCCAAAAGCAGTTTGTCCTCATGCCCTATTTGGATCTATTACTCTTCACTGCAAGAACAGAAGAGGAGGAAGAGGGGGAACCTAGACTCCTTTAGAAACAAAAGAGAAGAGCCATTTGTGCTTAATGTTTGGTAATTTTTAAAAGTTATTTCAGTCCCCGTCTCCCCCAACAAGCAGCAATACCTAAAGTGATTTATAAGAAATCCTCCAAAGAGAGCTCTGCAAAAGGGTCCTTTCCTGAAGCTCTGTGAGGACTGTGACTGGAGGGGCTGGAGGCTGCCGACAGCTGGGGGAAAGAGACAGAGAGAGGGAAAGAAAAAAGATCTCAGAACGACAGAACATGAAGGCAGAAAATGTAATGAAAGAGGAGGTGGTTTTTGTTTGTCATCTTTAATAAATATATAATGGCAGCCTTTGCAGAAAGCAGAATCATTAAAACAAAAGTTTCAGTCACATGTCAAGTTAAAGGGTATCCAATGGCATGTGGTTTTCAGAAAACAAATTCTTGTTTCTGAATTCCAAAGGAATAAAGTCTTTTACCCAAAAAGGTCAAAATGAGCTGACCCATGGTTAAGACTTCTATTATATGTGTGAGTGGGAGTGGGGAAGAAGGGAGCCAGAGTACAATTGTGAGCTGCAGATGGTGGCTTCCGGGGTGGAGGCTGTTTGTCAAATGGTGTGCAAAATCTGACCTCTGTCCAGACCCAACACATCTAGTTGCAATACTCTTTCCTTCCTTCCTCATCAGAGGTGCAAAGTCCTGTCCTACTCAGTGTTCACACTTTGGACAAGGAGTTGTCTCCTGCCTGTTTATATGGAGAAGCTGCAGCTGATGCTTTTATACTCCGGAGGGAGAAATGAGCTCAGAGGTTATCTATCATAGTCGAACTACCCACATACTGCCCTGAATACAGGGAATACTTAAGATCCTTGATTCAGCTTCCTGTTAGAATACATTTACTTGATTCTTGGAATTTGCTCCTATTGTTTAAATATACAGTAAGGTAAATAGACTGCTGAAATCAATAAAATATTTTTAGTATTTCCTCAAGTAAAGACAACTCCTGAAGTACCATCCATATCTCCTTCATCAAGTCTACTTGAACAGTACTTTAAACCAAATATGAAGCTATTTTTTTCTCTTTTTAATTGCTAAGTCGTGTCCGACTCTTGCGACCCCATGGACTGTAGTCTGCAGGCTCCTCTGTCCATGGGATTCTCCTGGCAAGAATATTTTGGAACAAACTTTTAATTTTTTTCCTCCACCTGCATTAGACTGCAGAGGCACACAAGCACAGGAATATTCAACTGAGCATTAAATCAAAGCTAAGTAGAAATAGTTTCAATTCATACCTCAACATTTGAATTCATGTAAAGGATTTCATGGGTCAAAATCTGTCTTTGCTGGCTCAAAGTGATCCCATTTCTGCCTTTTATTTTTTTTAGCACTACAGAGCATGAATAGCCAGTGAGTTTTCAACAAATATTAATATTACACCTCAAGCATATGCCATTTGTTGTTTTGGGTGCCAAGATTAATTTACAGGTTTAGAAATCATTCTCAGTTATATTAGTGAAAGAAAGTGAAGTCGCTCAGTCATGTCTGATTCTTTGCGATCCCATGGACTGCAATCTACCAGGCTTCTCTGTCCATAGGATTTTCCAGGCAAGAGTACTGGAGTGGGTTGCCATTTCCTTCTCCAGGGGATCTTCCTGACCCAGGGATGGAACCCAGGTCTCCTGCATTGCAGGCAGACGCTTTACCCTCTGAGCCACCAGGGAAGCCCAGTTATATTAGTGGTTGAGTCATTTTCTTAATCCAGATCTTGTTCTCAGAAATAAATGTTCAAAGACAATGGGAAGAGACAATGGAAAAGTTGATGGAATTTACACAAGCAGCTATGGACAGGAAGACAGGACAGTAGGTCTGGCTTTGGAGAGTCAAATATCATCCAGGCTGCTGCTGCTAAGTCACTTCAGTTGTGTCCGACTCTGTACGACCCCATAGACGGCAGCCCACCAGGCTCCCCTGTCCCTGGGATTCTCCAGGCAGAGAAGCTTAATTGGAAAAATGCTTCTCCTCCACCTTTCATACCAACCAGGACAACCATTCAGAAGCAAAATGATTTTAAGTAAAGTAATCACTGAGCTTGGGAGTTAAAGATTAACTGGGTTTTTCTCCAAAACACGTTTTCTTTTTCATTTGATGTTAAAACAAAAGTCCCTGCTCACTGCAGAACACCAATCATCCAAAATCTACAGTCCTGTATGAAAGCCTCTCACTAAAACATATTCTTGTATTACATTTTCATAACGGCAGCAGTCTGAGAGGAAAACGCACTCTGAAGAATATGGGAAAATGGAACATCAGAATTCTTTTCTTTTCCATATGTGAGCACACTGCTAGAGAAAAGTCCTAGAGGCTTAATAATAATGTTGAAGAGCATCAGTTTTCTTTGGGGGAAAAACTGCTAGTTTCTAATACTTCTATTATTTGTTAAACTGGCAAAATAAACACATACATAAGTCTTCAACACCTATTTAAAAAATATGTAGCTACATTAAAACTTCAGAAAATAAGACTCAATAGCCCCGCAGTTAAGTTGCATATCAGCAACACCCATCTCAAGCAGACGGAACCTCGGCCCAGACTGGACAGGCTGACTGCACAGAGCGCCCAGGGCTGGGCCGCGCAGCAGTCCTTCACCGCCTGGCCCACCCTTCCAGCACCCACACCAAAGGACACGCACATCATGCACTGCTGAGAAAGCAGTCAGTTCAGAGAGCAAGTAAGGAAGCTGAAGGAAAGGAAATACACTGCAAAAGCCCAGTCACTGCTCAAGGAAAGAAGGAAGAACAGAGTGCACCAAAGGGCAACAGGATCCTGGTGGCTGAGAACCAGCAGGATTTAAGGAGCCTGAGAAAGTCACCCAAAACTACAAGCGTTAGCTCTCCTTTACGTATCATTCTTGAGAGTGTGTTAAAGAATATGTACGGCTGCTACGTACTGGAGAGGGTTCAGGATGGGGAACACATGTACACCCGTGGCTGATTCATGTCAATGTATGGCAAAATCAATACAATATTGTAAAGTAATTAGCCTCCAAAAAATAAATAAATAATTTTTTTTTAATTAAAAAAAAAAAAGAAAAATCCAATGATCTTTGTTAACTGCAAAATCACTGTGTTTTACAAGGTAGCAATAAGACAAATTGCAACTGACCCTACAGTCATATTCCACTACAAATATGCCAACACACACACACATCCAAACAAAAGAAAGACTTTCACTTATTTATGTCAGTAACATTCTCTATACCACAATTTCCACAGAGCTAAAAAAAATTAGTACAGCCACCAGTTTGTTCAAATTAAACTGACCTATCCCACAACTAAATATGCCATTTAAACAAATGGTCAGTCTCACTAGTCTAAAATAGACATACTTAAGTTTTTTCTCATTTTATATGAAAATGAAATACTGAACAATGAAATAAGAGCTGAATATAAATTAAAATACTAAAATGTACATGTAATTGATGATGGCAACTCAGTTGATACTCCTTCACCCTCTTTCTCCACCTGAATCAACCTTTATAGAAATGCTGCAAAAAAGCAGGGTTTTTTTCCCCCTTTTTGGCTGTAGTGTGTGTTTAGCATAGTAAAGACAACAGTACAGAAATTGTAAGTTAACTTCAAAAAAAAGCAAATATTCTAATAAAGGAATTTTTGAAAAATAGAGTTCTATCAATATACTAAAGACCATAAAATAAAAATGGTTACTACTCCTTCATTCTACAATGTTCAACACCAAACAAGAAAATTTCATGTTAGAACAAGAAAATAGCATCAGTCTCAGAAAGTGAGCCTAGTGCAACTGAAAGCTTATAGGAGAATAAAGGACTGGGCATTTTAGGACAAACTTCTTGAAATACATACTGGCTGTGTGTATCTATTAAAATTCTTAGAGAAGGAGCAACTCTGCCACATCTTTACATCTGAATTTGAATTCAAAAGCCTGGATAGCAAATAGCAACACTGTAAAGACTCATTTTGTCTTTGCTCAAGAGGCAAGTTAGGAGAAAAATGGGTGTACTTCTTTTGCCAAGGATGAGAGCAGTTTTATGGAAAGATGGAGATGAATCTAATCCTGGCTCTTTTGTAAAATGGGGTTAAGAAAGACCCAATACCCAAACCTCCCTTAACAGCTGCCTTGAGGACTGAAATATACAAAAAGCGCCCAGCTCATTGAGTGGCATACATTAGTCACTCAAATATTAGTTCAGCCTTCCTTACCCACTACAATCAAATACTCATCTAATTTTATATAATAGGATCAGCTCAAATCTCACTGAATCTGCATTGCTCTTTTAAGAGTTTTTATTTTACCATCAACCAGTCACTTGTGCTTCCATACTACACTCACCTTCAGGCTCCTCAAATGTACAGAAACATTAAGAATAAGAAATATATTTTGTCTCTTGTTCAGCAACTAGCAGTGACTTACACACAGTAAACACATTCTATAACATGCTAAGTTAAAAATATAAAACTTATATTTTAAAGTAAAACTAAGTAAAATTTACACATTCTATAACATGCTAAGTTAAAATGATTTTTGATGATAAAACAAGCTCTGTATAAAAATGATCATCAAAGTGGCGTATTAGAAGAAAGTATTAGAACTTCCCTATTTTTACCCTCTTAAAATGTCTATTTCTCCACGTTTTTAATGTACATAACACTGCTATAAGAATACAGAAGTATAAATACAGTGAGGGGACATGCTTAAAGACCACTTTCCTGATACTGCTGTGTAATCAAAACATTTTAGAAACCTCAGCCCTACTTAATATGATTTTACCGAGACATTACCTACAAAACTAACCCACAGAAAGATATGCTGATTTTGAATGTTACTGAATCCAGATGAGTAAGACATAAACATACAGTATTACCCTGCAATATTTTATACTAAAGACAATGCTCTTCTCAGCTGCCTCTGAGAAGCATGGCTACAAAGAGAAGACTTCTCTATGCACAAGGTAAAGGGCCTGTCCTGGAGGCTGAGGCAAATACCTCTGATAACTGTTTCCTGGGTTTATGTTCAACACAAACCCATCATGGGCTTTGGCCCATCAGTAACACCAAAAAGTAATGCCAACATTTCTGTCGCCTTCAAAGTGCTACTCATCTTGTTTTAGGGGCACAAAATAGTGACCTAAGAGGATTTCTCTTTAAATGTACGTTGTTTCTAAACCTCTTTACATAGAAGTAATGTTACTGCAAAACGGCATCTGAGACATCTCCTTAAAATCATGGCAACGTAAACTGACAAAGAATTATAGAAAACCAAACTGCAGAGGGAAATGGATCGCAAGACTTCTTAAACTCATGGAAGGAAATATTAACTGCTAAAGCTAAAAATAAACATTTCCATATACAAGAAGTGTTTCCAGGGTAAGAGAAGTCTGTTTAAAGTTCAATTTGATGGATGGAAATCCTGAAAGCTGGCTCAGCTTATGTGAATAAAATGTTTATGGCTCATTCATATAAGACTTTAACTTCTTATCCCTTGAAAACCAAAGAAAATGAAAAGCTTAGGTTTATGTTAACTGGTACATAAGGAGACAAAATAGTAATTATACCTAAAATGCACCACTTATTTGCTATTTATTGAAAATATGGCACTTTTCTTCAGTCAAAAAAACTTTCAAACTGTGTTCCATATATGAGCTTGAGGCTATTACCTGATTTATCCACTACCTGATTTATGCTTTTACCTGATTCATCTACTAAGCTTCAATTTAAAACATCTAAGGAGAGAGCTCCTTAGACTTGGACATTTTCACAAAAGGTTCGCTACCTCCACCAAAAAGGCGGGGGGAGGGGGCATATAAACTATACTAAATTGGACCAAATAAAAATTTTAATATAAAATCAAGTTTGGTAGTTTATGGTAACACTACCTCCACAAATGCTAAAATACATAAGGTAAAATCATCATTTTATAGATAAAGAAACTGAGGCTCATCAAATTTCCAAGGGCAACTTTCTCTGAAACACCTGGTTAGTGGGGAGTTGAGCTGACGAATCTGTTGAACTATCCTCCCAAAAGGTATCAATATGTTAAAGTCCTGACCCCTATGAATGAATCTATGAAAGTGACCTATTTGGAAATAGGGTCTCTGCAGACGTAATCAAGTAATGATGGGGTCATTAGGGTAGGCCCTAATTCAATGACTTTCTACGAGGGAAATGCCACGTGAAGACAGAGACACAAGGAGAGCGCCACGTGCGAGAGGCAGAGGATGACTTGGGCTGCTAAAAGCTGGAAGAGGCAAGGAAGGGTCCTCCTCTAGAGAATTAGGGGAGAAGCATGACCTGCTGACACCCTATTACTGGTCTGTAAGCCTCCAGGATTGCGAGAGATGAAATTCCTGTTGTTTGAAGCCATCAACTTTGCGGTTCACTCTGTTATGGCAGCCCTAAGACACCAGTAACAGATTTGAAGCAGTCCCAGTTCCCAAAGCAGTGTGACTGCTTCCTCTCTAAAACTTGCTGTCTCTATTAATCTCCACTCAGCTAGAATTTATGGTTATATTTAATATACAGAAAAAAGTTTAACATTAGAAAGATCATTTTTTAGAAAGGGTTTCTCTAGTCTCTGTCAGTCAGTGCACACTGCGTGGCTTCTGTACTCACAGTGCTGTACAGTCACTGACGTTCATTAGGAAGACTCTGTAGAACCTCACAGTCACCCAAGACTTTATGGATATGTTCCAGTTTTGTTGAAAACAAGAATTAGATTTCCACCTTTTAGGAAAAAAAATGTCCTCAGCACAAATCCAGCAAAAAGGCCTGGTTCTACATGTTGTCTTATTAATGATAATGGTCAGCAGATGGGACTCCTCCAATTTTTCTTTTGACTGATTCAGGTAGGCCCAGGAGACTACAGAAACAGTCTCACCAATGGTACTAAATCCCAATTCCCAAAGTAAATCCACGCCATGGGATCTTCTACTAAGCAAGGATGAATGACCACAACACACTGCTGACAAGGCAAAAGGCTCCACAGAAATGCAGCTGGGCAGATCAGCTGACAGAGAGGCACTGCCAACACCCACAATTAACACACCAAGAAAGTTAAAGCAAACAAACAAACAAAAAACGTAAAGCCTAAAAGCAAAGAGAGCTATTAGTTCTCACACACAAGAAAGTCATTAAAAAGGCCATTTTTTGTTTTTGGTAAGACTTAAATTATTCCAACAGCCAAAGCTAACAGTACCCCCATTTAGGCTGGTAAAAGGCACTCACAACCAGCCACTGTGTCCTTTCAGACACTCAACTGATGTCATACTTTCTTGGATCTGGCAGATACAAACAAAAACACAGCAGCCATTTTACATTTTATCCATATCCTCTACTAAAAAAACCCTCAAAGCCTCCCAATACCAATCAGGAAAACAGTAAAACTTTTAATATGCTTATTTTAAAAATCAGATCTGCAAATATAACACTCTATGGTTTTCATATTGCTTTTTGGAAAACAGATTGATACGGGGATCAGTATGAGATTCTCATATAAAAAGTGGTAAGAACATAAGCACAACGCCCCCTCACCAAATCTTCAACATCTCAACTGTTTCATGAACATTCATTAAGAGACTGTTACTTCACATCACAGTTAACTTAAAAAAAAAAAAGAAAGCAAAACCAGGTTAACTGTCTTCACGCTTAGTAACATAATTGCTGCATTACTGCAACAGTGGAACAAGTTTACAAACTGTTAATCAGCAATGTACATTTCAATTTATATACCAGTGTGTACCAGTGTTTATATAAAGCACAAGCAAGAGAGGACAGTAAGAGTCCCCATTCTCCCCAAGTTAATAAACACCCTAGTAACTGGTAACAGGAAATCAAATAGTGTGAGGAAGCACAGAAGTGAAGGAAAAAAAGCATTAGCCATACGGTTCTAGTATTCTCCATACAGTCAAACATACAGAAATATGCACTCATGTAGAGCATTAAAAAAAAAAAAAGGCTACGACATTAGTCATGAAACAGAACATCTTTAAGCTGTGTGATAATATTTTAAAAAATATAGAATTAGCACAAAATGTGAACAGAACAGAGTAAGTGTATAGGTCTATAGGAACATTAATGTCTATTAAATAAATTAAGAATATACTGAAGAACAAAACAGTCTGAGCTAACAGCCATGTGGAAGGTATTACCTACTTTCTTGCTAGCAGGCACTAACATAGCACTAAGAGAAAGCTAAATATAATTTACAACACACAACACATTGTTTGGAATACTTCATTAATGGTAATATGATAAATATATATGGCAGGGTTGAGGTACCCTCAAGAATATTAACTTGGAAAAAAAAAGAGTATTAACTTGGTTTCATAGTAAGTAGGTAAGAGACCAGGAGCTCTAAGTTACATCTTTAGTAAGTAATGGCTCCCAAAAGAAATACTTCAAGAAATAGGAAGACTTCTGACAATAGTAGAACTGGGATTTGATTAAAAGATTCTATTTTGATGGTTTGCTTATATTTATAAACGATCATTTATTTTATACTGTATAAAGAGACATCTTTGCCTCAAAGAATTTTTATTAAACAAAGAAAGCATAGCAATGACAGAACAACTAAAAGGTTTAAATTAAACATTAAGAAAAATTATTCTGTTTACTGCTACCACTGAACAGCCAAACTTAATAAAAGAAACTAGCTTTGCCGTTGTTCAGTTGCTCAGTCATGTCCAACTCTTTGCAACCCCATGGACTGCAGCACGCCACGCTTTCCTGTCCTTCACTATCTCCTGGAGCTTGCTCAAACTCACGTCCATCGAATCAGTGATGCCATCCAACCATCTCGTCCTCTGTCGTCCCCTTTTCCTTCTGCCTTCTCTCTTTCCCAAAATCAAGGTCTTTTCCAATGAATCGGGCCTTTGCATCAGGTGGCCAAAGTATTGGAGTTTCAGCTTCAACATCAGTCCTTCCAATGAACACCCAGGACTGATTTCCTTCAGGATGGGCTGGTTGGATCTCCTTGCAGTTCAAGGGACTCCCAAGAGTCTTCTCCAACACCACAGTTCAAAAGCATCAATCCTTTGGCGCTCAGCTTTCTTTATGGTCTAGATCTCACATCCATACATGACTACTGGAAAAACCATAGCTTTGACTAGATGAACCTTTGTTGGCATAAAAAGGTTCTGCTTTTTTAATATGCTGTCTAGGTTGGTCACAGCTTTTCTTCCAAGGAACAAGCGTCTTTTAATTTCATGGCTGCAGTCACCATCCACAGTGATTTTAGAGCCCAAGAAAATAAAATCTGTCACTGTTTCCATTGTTTCCCCCTCTATTTGCCCTGAAGTGATGGGACCAGAAGAAACTAAGAATTATTAAAAACTAAAGCATGAGAAAAATCTTTCCTACTCCAAAGACAGTTTAATTCTTAAATGATTAAAAATATTCAATCATGAAATTAAAGGCATTTTCATTCCTCAGGTTAGTCACCTAACATTTTAGCTTACAGTCTATTAGCGAAGAATTTAAACCGATTTTGCACACTGCTTTAAATTACTACAATGTTTATAAGTAAGTAAAAAGATATATCAATGAGAAACAGAGTAAGTGACACAATGGAAAATTATTTGTCAACCAAATTCTCTTGTTTGACAAATAATATTCAAAACCTGTTGAGTCAGGCACCATTTTAGGAACCATGAACATAAAATATACACGCTTGCCTCTGTGAGGGTTACAGTCTAATATAGGCAACTCTCACTAGATCAAATGGATGGAGGAGCGATAAGTGGACAAAAGGACGAAGTGATGGATGCTAAGCAGTGACAAATTCTATAAAGAGAAGTAATGCAGAACAGGGAAAAGAGCTTCACATCTCAGGAGAGCTGAAAAGGGATGAGAGATAACTTAGAACGAGCAAAGAGTAAATCCACTTTATGACAGACAAAGTTCTTCTAGAACAGACAAGACAGCAGAACAACACTGGATAATTACTGAGAATTGTGAATGCATGGAGCTGGAAGAACATGAATGTTCTGCTTATTCATTATTATTTCAAAGAGGGAAATTCTGTGAGGAAGTTTTTAAGACAAAAGAAAAGCTGAGGGTATATCTTACATGTTCAGTTATATTAAATTCATCTCCTTAGATTTTTGAGTCTGGAGATAAGATGCTACAAATACTGCCTACAGAAGTTTACTCCAGTATCTACACATGGATTAAACTAGAAAGGCAAGAAAGGTTCCAATCTGGATCAAGGATTATAGACTGCAAAAAGGGAGGGGCTAAGAATAGCAGAGGAATGGTCAGTGGGACACCATCACAAGATACAGGGAAAACAAAGAGGGGAAAGGAATCAAAAGCAACAACATAACATTTAAGACTCTGACTTTCAACTGGTTCAAATAACTCTGTAAGGAGAAGTCCAAAGCCTCTTTGAACCACTTCACTGCCACCCAGTCTTTTCCTCGTCATCAATTTGCCTTCTTCATTTCCTTTTCTCAACCAGTAATATTTAAAATTAACTACTGACCTCAAATTTGATTTCCCAACTAGAAGCTTGTTCCCAAATGTTCTCATTCTCTTCTGGGAGCAAGTAATGAGAAAAGTGCAGTTCTATCACTATTTCATTTATATACTTGGAAATTCTTGCATTGTTTTGGTGTTTTAGTGACAGTTAACATGGATTTCAAAAGGAAACAAGATACAAAACCTGTGTTAAGAACTGATGCCAGGGGGCTAGCAATTTTTAAGGCAGATTCTTTTTTACTAAGATTTGTTTTAAACTATATTAAAAACACACACACCAAAACCCCTCATGCATAATGTTTCAAGGTTAAAGTATTATCCAAAACTGTATAGGATGCTCTTGACAACTACAGCAGTTATATCTTAGATACATAAATATAGTTTATAATCCAACAGGAAACCCAAGGAATTAGCAGAGTGGTTCACTACGGGCACAGGAAGACAGTGGTGCCATAGTGGCCACATGGGCTGAGGAGCAGGAGAGAGGTAACGTGGCACAAGTGAGCACCAGGCCAGGAAGGAGCTAAGTTGCATTTCACCACTTGTTTAGTTTAGTTGAAGAATCTTTCCAAATCTCAACTTTTTTTAAATAAAGAATGGTGACACTAGTGACAGGAAGCCCATCTACCTTAAACATTATTTTGAGAATGAGGTAATGTATGTGAAAGTGTTTGCAAACTGCCAGGTAGCACCCAAGCTTAGTAACAATATATTCTGTTTCTGAGCTAGGAGCTTGCAAGACAACACCCACATTAGGTGCTGGGTTTTAGCTATGCATCAGGGAAAATTAGGTAGTTAGTGGTTACCAGTAAATTTACAGCCCCAAAATACAGTTGTTTTTTTTTCTTCTAAATACATTTAAGTTCTTCATCACTTGGTCTTGTAACAGTAAAAAAACCCAAGGCAATTTTTAAAAATAAACTACATGTACCTCAAGTTCAAAATGTGGGTAACAAAGAAAAAACTAAAAAAACAACAGGAAGACATATAAACTAAAGGATCTACATCAAAAGTTAAGGAAATCATCAACAGCTTAATGTTATCAAAATCTATACATTTCTTTAACAGTATTCAGCCAATATTCAGAACCGCTGCTGGTAAAAGATGGAAAAGAAAGAAAACTATAAATACCCATAATCTAATTTATAAAAACAAATGCATAAGAAAGATAACTGCATCAATTACCTCATCTACCAAGTAACTTCATTATGAATACTTAACTGTTTGAGGAGCAGGAAGAAAAGGTCGCTTTAACATGGACAAATGAGAATAAAAGAGGCATCCGGGGAAATACATGAAATTCAAAGCACATAGATTTTACCTCTCAATCAGAATTAAATTCACTATCCACTCCCAGTCACTGGCACTGCCCAAGTAATCAATTTATTAAATGATAAATACTCAAATTTATTAAATGGTCAATACTCAAAAAGGCTGAAAAATGAAACGGTCTCTTCTGCTTCACTGGTCTATGAGATACATATAGACTAACTTAACTGGATCAATACAAACTAATTTTTGCAATATAACAGTGTATACACTATCAAGTATAAAACTACCTGTGTTCAAGTGGAAAAGGAATAACAAGTCCATCAACAAACATGCTCATGAATGCTTTCAAACAGCATTAAATACATAAAATAATCAATCAGTTGGCACTGGAAGCCACGAAAGGGGGTGACTTTTACAATCACATGTCAGTACTTCCCAACTGTTAAATGATATGAGCAGGGTAATAGAGAGGGATAAGCCAACCTATCTCTTTACAAAGGTCTCGTCCCACCAGATGTCATCAGAGAGGTAAACAACAAAGAAACTTCTTATCTCCTCTCCTAACCATAATGGGAGAAGCATTTTTCAAAAAAAAAATCCAGATTTCCCTGATGCTAACAATAGTGAGATGAAAAAGAAAGAGTGAATATCCAGGTGAATTTTCATGAACTGAAGAAGGCCTTAGAAACATCTGAAGAGAAAAGTCTTTCCTGTGAAGAAATTAGGTCAGGATGGCATTTCAAGCTTTTTTGCTCTTTTGTGGGGAGAGGGTTATCTGTTTTTAAATATGATCTTCAGCAGGAGAAAGTTATCTAATGAAAAAATAGCATTCACAACTTTTGAAGACTTGTCAAGTTTCACAGACATCTCAACGGCAACACTTCATTGTGGCATTCAAGCCAAGAACTGAGTTCTGAGCTCAAGGTTTCTAAGGCCAACACAGGAGAGCGCACATCAGAATTGTTATCAGAAAGAAGGTTTCTTAACCTCTGGCCCTACCAACTATAAGTTATCAAGACTTTTCTTGATAACTTGATTACTGTTTGTAATCGCTTATCCTTTCTTTCCAAATAGTCAACATTCCTAAAAGCTCTAACATGAGAAAGATACATGAAGAAAGTATCATCCTCCATGAAGGGAAAAAATGCTAACAACTTGTTTTTTTGAACTGCATAAAAGGATTTTTCGGTATTATATTTCTTCCACATCAAGCACAGTACAAGTTACGTGCAGCATGTTAATTAGTACCTGTGCTCCTGATACAGGGCCAAAAGGGTTTGGTGGTCTCATGACAGGTTGGCTGTATATTAAGCTTGGTTGTGTCATTACAGGTACACTTCCCATTTGAGGAGGCTAAAAAAAACAAAAAACAGAAATTCTCAAGTTAAAGGATGCTGACTCACATTTTCCTTATTATGAGTAAGTAAACAAGAAGGATGATAATGATGTACTAGTATTAGTACATCTGAATTAACTCAAAGGGGAAATGTCTATAAATGCAAATAAGACTGACAGCTAAAAATTTTAAGAGAATTGTTTTGGTATGGAAAATCTTTCTTGGGCTTATTTTTTAACGTTTACCAAAAAACTCAACTTTTTCTGTATGAACTGCAAAATTCAAACTACAATAAACATACAAAATAATTTAGACCAAAAAAAATTTCCAAACTTGCCATCTTTAGACATAGGGAAACTTAAAACTATAAAATGGTTAAGACATTTCAAAGTAAATTGCCTTTGTTCATCAAATCCAGTTCTTATACCATAATGCAAGTAAGCACAAGGGAAAATAGTTGATTCTTTGAAGAAGTTTACCTTCAACAGTTCTTTCATTTTATCTTAACACATTTTTAAAGAAAACCAAGAAGAGGCTTAAATTCACACACAGAGGTTAGTTCATTCTTAAGTAATTGAAAATAAATCTCAAACAACCATCTCTTTAGAAATTACCACTCCACAATATAAAATTAACATAAGTGACAGAACAGAGTACACACACCATTACATTATTTTGGTTAAAATGCAATATTCTAAAATCTTATCTTTCTGCAAGTTCTACTTAACTTTTTAAGATGACTCCTATTTTCAGTGATTCACTTTATGAGTTTTCTGTGTAGATACCCTTTTTATGTAATGACTACTTAATCCAAAAGCTTTTATGAAACTTTTTCATATGCAGAGAAAGAGCTACTTTCACTAAGACATAAATAAAGAAGTAGCAGAAGTAGCCACAACAGCAATACCAATGGATGAACACTGCCTCCCACCAGCAACAGTTTCCCAGAATGTGTAGTGGGCTGAAGCTACTACACCTTCATTTTTATTTGAGTCTGCATATTACGAGAGCTGGGAGAGTAAGAGCAGTTTATAATGTGGGTTGTGGGCAGCTTAAAAGTTTAAACACTGTTTCTGTACTATACCAATCATGTCATAGGAAAATTTCTCTGGCCTTTACTAAACTAAATTTACCCCCTACACAATGCAAGAAATATCAACTCCCCACATCCACTATAGTAGTATTAAGGTTTTAAGACCTCACTGGTATTAATATAAGGTCAAAGCAACAGAGACTTGGAGTTAACATTAATGTTTAAATGAGTTCACAATGAAGCATAGATGCCTAACAAAACTTATGAGAGGAAAAATAAGCCAAGTAATACAGTTAACATTAATAAATGATATTTGTTGTATAATAACTGTTTTAGAAATACTTATGAAACCTACGCTGTGGTGCAAGGTTCTGTGCTAGTTACTAAGGGTATATGTGGCACTAACTCTTTTTTCAGTTAAGTTTGGAAATAAATACATGTTAAATGCAGGTCAATCGATTTTCAAAAAGCTGTGTTGGGAAAAATACTTACGATTCCATATCCTATCATGCCTGTTGGTGTAGTAGCAGGATAGGCCATTACAGGGGGGGCCTGACATGGTAAGAGAAAAAACAAACAAGCAAGTGTAACCCACATATGTCAATGGAGTCCAGGTAATTAATAGCTAAAAAGAATTGCTAAGACAGCTGTGATTAAAGGTGATATTTGTGTTCATTAATAACTGTGTCAAGCTCAATGACAAAAGGTGTCTTGAAATTAGCAGAAAAGCAGAATTATTAGAAAGAAAAAATACCATTTAAACTTATATGCAACAGTGATCTAAGATTTCAATGTGCTTTTACAGCATTAAAAATATTCAGATTTTTAGAAACACTCAAATCCTGCAATGTAACGTCTGTCTCTCCCATAAAGATGTCTGCCCAGAAAAAGCAGCAGAGTGAATGTTCCTAGGTGCTTCACTTCTGCAGCAAAGACAAAACTTAAAGATTTCAAATCAGTGAACAATCTGATCTTCCAAAAGACTAGTTTCTAAGGACCTCATTCACTTCTTTCAAATAAGCCCAAAGATTTCAAACCACTATGGAGTATGACTCAAGTTTGTATGTAGAATATATATATTAATATTCTAATTTATTCTGTAAATTATTTAAAATATGTTCTGCAAAGCACCAATTCAGAGGAGTAATACATTTTCAAGTCTGTTTATGCTTAAATGTCTAAAAGAATGATCTATTACTAAGATGTTTAAGGTCCTTCCTCTTCCTACTTCAATTCATGCTTTGAAATATACGACCTCAGCAAGAATCATTTTAGATACATTTGCTGTCTTAACAACATTCCCCTATGTGTTATCTTTTAATAAAAACTTCAGATGAATACAGGTGAAAGACCAATAACACTGCTAAAACATAAAACATAAATTATATGGCAATTTGAACATACACATGGAGAAGTTAAATAAAGCATAACTAAAGTGAATAGTTAAAAGTTTAGTATTTGTGTGAGCATGTAGAACTTATTGGTCTCTCCCTACTTAAAAACCAAGAGCTGCAAGAGCAGTAGACAAACTGCCAAGTACAGCAGAAGCCTGTAAGATTTCATGCAATTGTTATTTTCAACATTACCACAATCACCATTTCCCTTCATTCAGAAGTCATCAAGTGCATAGTGGAAGCACAGATACAAACACAGACGCCCAGCCATCTGGCAGCAAATGGCAGAATATTAAGCAAGAAAAAAAATTTATATTTCCCATGCTACCATCATCAGAATCAATTCTACAACAAACCCATGAAATCAGTAGATGCTAGGAAGAATTTTCGGCACAGTGAAAATTTGAATGTGAAAACAAGTAATAGCTGGAAGGTTATGAGATTCTGCTACAGCAGTGGTTAATAGCATGCCAATTTATTGCAAAAAAGGCTAGTTTTTGGTCACTTACGTATTGTGGAAAATGCATGCCATTCTGTTTTTCCCAGGGAGAACAATTACATAATGCAATAACACTGGATTAGAACAAGTACTTACACAACAGAAAATACATAGAGAGCATTTTAGTTCACATGTACATTCATTAACTACCTAGAATTCCTTGTATTTCCAGTATCTAATGGAAGAACATCTATACCAAAACACTATCAAGGTTGACAAGGGAAATTTAGTCTTTGGCATCATCACCTTACTTACGTAAGAATTACAAGTGTCATTAAAATATAAAACCTATCAGTAGTATGAACAGTGTAAAGTTCAGTGCATACCATAAACCGGGATGCACTGTACAATGAATATCACAGAAAAAAAAGCAAGCAGTTAAAAGAGTTGATAGTGTAACATCATTATATATTTTAATAAAATATCAATAAATTTGTTTTAAATTTTTAAAAGTTTAAAAACCTTGACAGTGTTTAAAGATTAATAAAAAGGTTAGAAATGTAATGTCATAAGCAGCATTTTATCTAGGTAGTGAATCACATCACCAGCCCTAAATGTTAGTCATTAAAAAGAACCTCTATGGAATACATACATACAAATATTTTAACCAAGTCCTCAAGAGATGACACACCTTACCATATACAACACAGCACCATAGATATGGTTTCTTATCAACATTCTAGATGGTTAGATGCCTATTACATTCTAACAGTCAATCTAAGGTCAAGTGCTATTTGCAAATTTCTACTATTTCATATAGATTAATACTAATTTAATACAAAATAAGAAAGGAGTCATTGTGTTTTCCTATCAGCATGCGGATTTATATCATGGTTCATATGTTATATCAATGTATGATTCACACCTAGAGGTATGTTACAGTGGGAAAAACACTGGATTCAGAGTCAGAAGGGATGGATTTCAATTTAAATCTGCTTCTGAGCTGCTTTCCACTTGAGGGGAAAAAGAAAAATCAGTTTACCCCTACAGTTGGGACAACAGCTGCTCCCAAGAGTGCACTAATTATAGAGTCAGGACAGTGTGTATGTGTGTGTAAAATGTAAACTATTTAAAATGTAAGGTTTTATTATTGGTGATGGTAGTGACCACTACCAGGAAAAAAGTTGTTGTTTAGTCACTAAGTCATGTCCAACTCTTTAGAGCCCATCATGTTTCTCTGTCCATGGGATTTCCCAGGCAGAAATGGGTTGCCATTTCCTTCTCCAGGAGAATCTTCCTGACCCAGGGATCAAACCCGTTATCCCCTGCATTGGCAGGTAGATTCTTACTGCTGAGCCATCAGGGAAGCCCAGAGAAAAAGTACTGATTTTAAAAGGTGGCTAAATTTTAGTATTAATTTCCACTAATGAAGACTGAGATTAATAGAACTCTCTAGATAATGTCATGGAAAACTTTAATTGCATACTATTTTTATCTCAGCCCTATATTTAATTTTTACAATTAACCCAAGGAAAACAGCAAAACAGCAGGATGCTCTGGAAGAGCTTTAGTAACAAAAGTGGCTATAATAAGGGTATGAGGGTCTCTAACAACAGGAAGGACACACTGTGCAGCTTGCATAATCAAAATGCTGCTTGTTAGCCCAAGTTTGCAAGAAAGCATGTTTCAAATTTTTCTACAAAAAAGAAACTGGTTTTCTCTGACCCAGGAAGACATATTGGATTGGTAAAACAATAGCTGACCAAGGGTAGTGGTACAGCCACAAACTACTCAAGGACAACCATACCTTACGGTAATTAAAACCATTAGAACTTCTTTAGTATTAGATTCTAACTCATTGGTCCTCCCTGGAGGCTCAGACAGTGAAGAATCTGCCTGCAATGCAGGAGAGACCCAGGTTTGATTTTGGGTTGGGAAGATCCCCTGGAGAAGGAAATGGCAACCCTCTCTAGGATTCTTGCCTGGAGAATCTCATGGACATTAATTATCGTACAATTAATTTTCATTATTCATAGATTCTATATTTGCAAATTTGTTACAAACTAAAATTTATTTGTAATCCCCAAATCAATACTTGTGAAGCTTTTGAAGTCTTTCATATACATGTGCAAAGCAGTGAAGAATTTGTCACCGGATACATCCAGCTCTGACAAGAAATAACCAGAGGATGGAGAACTAGGGAACAATGCGGAATACCTGAAGACGCTCTGGCTCTGGGGCCAGGTGGGCAGGTCTGGAGTTTCAACTTAGGTACCAATTAGCAAGGTGGTCAACTTAACACCTCTGAATCTCCTTTTCTCTTTTGTAAAATAAAAGAATATATCATCTACTAGAATAAATTTATTTAGGATTTAAGATTATAATCTATGTGAGATGTGTGTGTGTGTATACATACACAGCTGAAACTATACCTGCTTGGTTTTTGTTAATACTGTCATCTAATTTTTATAGCTGATTCTCCTTATTTGCTGCACTTAAGGTTCAAAAGACCCTGATGCTGGGAAAGACTGAAGGGAGGAGAAGGGGACAACAGAGGATAAGATGGTTGGATGGCAGCACCGACTCAACAGACATGAGTCTGAGTAAACTCCAGGAGTTGGCAATGGACAGGGAGGCCTGGCGTACTGCAGTCTGTGGGGTCGCAAAGAGTTGGACATGACTGAGTGACTGAACTGAACTAAAGGTTCTTAAAGTCACCAGAACACTGAATTAGTGAACACTGAGCCATTTTTAGGGGAAACACTGTGTGTGTGAAATCAGCAACCGATTCAGTGTCAGACAAATAAATAACAGATTTGAAACCAGCAATAGAGAATAATGGTTAAGAACACAGCCTCTGAGGTAACACTGCCTGAGTTCTAAAAACCCACCCCATCTCTTTTATTTGGGCTCATTACTTAATAATCCTATGTTTCCATTTCCTTATCTGTAAAATGGGATAATAATAGTTACTACCATATAAGGTTAATTTGAGGATTATATAAAACAAAACCACGTATTATGTTAGAATGATGCCTGGCACAAAATAACCCTTAAGTAAATGTTAGCTACAAAAATGTACCTGGCAAATAGTGTCAACCCAGCTTCCTTTAGAAGCTGAATGAAAGGAATAAAAATTACTTTTATTTCTTAAATTTTGTAACGACCTTTGCACTTACGCTTTATCACTGCTTTAAACACACTTTCACAGTACATATTCACCTAAATTATTCATATTAGTATATCATGAGATTTTACAACTCACCATTGTTGCAGCATTCCACGCAGTTGTTGGTGCAACCTTTGGTTGCCAGTTAGATCCTCCAGTGAGCTTCTTTTCACCTGGCTGACTCCAATTTACATCACTTTAAATAAACACAAGTGAGATATAAATGTCTGTAATTATGAAGTTTCTTTACTATAAATTTAGATTGAACAGAGCATTTAAGATGCAGATGACATTTATACACATACTTTCTTGAGATAAAAGCCAAACCAACCTCTAGATGGCACATGGGAAAAAAAAAGCAAATTTAACACTCACTTCTTAGTGGTTCCATTTCCAATGCCAAGATCTAGGACACGAGAAAAAGAAAGCATTTAAAAACTAGACTCACTTTTATAAAACAACTTATTGTAAAGAAGATTCAAGAATTCAAAAAATACTTACTGCCCACAAGGTTGGCTAAGGATGAATCCAAGTCATCAGATACTAACTTGTTAGGTGGGAGTTTGGCAACGGGAAGACTCTGGTTCTGAGAGGCCACTGTTGGTTTGAGAAGTCCACCTAGTTCATCAAAGCCTTAAAGTTACAAACAGATGAAATAGGATTTTGTAAGGAACTTTATAGAGCTACAGCTTTCTAAAGGAGGTCTCTGCGTTTTCTCCTTGTTTGTTTAATGGGAAAATCCTTTAAGAAAATGGGCACTAATAAATGCCCTTAAGTGAAAAAGGAGAAATCCACCATTTCAAAGTAAATCGATTGAGGAGGCTGCATGTACTTTGGCAGAATTCATTTGTCTTACGTCATAACAAAATTACATTAAAGTTAAAGGGAATGAAGAAAGAAGCATTCAAGTAAACTACTCGTATTCCAAAACTGGGATGAGAAGGATGGAATTAATCCTCCCCCTCAGCCGACAAAGTCTTCTGAAGACTCACTCACACTTGAAGAAATACAAGTAAAAAATACATCTCTGAAAAAACGTTTCTTTTAAGAACTGTATTTTATAGACCTTTTTATACTCTTTAAAGTGAAGAATGTAAGGTATATGTAAAACAGTATATTAGAATCAAGTGAAAATGAACCACTAGCTTATTTCTTTTTTTCTGTCTAAAAACAGCCTAAATTATACCTAAGAAATAGCTAAACTACACTCTAATTGTACAGAATCATGTAGTAAATTAGGACATTGCTTAAAAATAAAATCCCTTAAGGTTCTCTCCTGAAGGGTAAAAGGTAAAACAAATCCAATCAACCAAGCCACCAAACGACTCAATAGCATAACCTAGGAATACTAGAGAATTTGAAAAAGAAAGTCACCAAAAATGGGGGCTTAGAAATTATAAACTGGTTTCTATATCCTTTATCCTTCCTCCCAGTAAGACAAACTCAAGAGGAAAAAGTTAAAATACATCAAAAATCATTGTAAACCTACCAGTGCACAGAAAAAAATGAATTTCTAGTCCATACATACTCTTTATAAGCTTGCTTCTTACTTTTGTATAACACTTATGATAACTATTAATAACTGTATATTATGAAATTAAGAGTATCTCAATGTTTAAATGGTCTGAATTTAATTACTACACTTACCACTCTACGATTAAGAACATAATTTAGTGTCAACTTTATAGGAATTCAATTTTTACAAACTTCAAATTAACAAGATACCAAATGGAAACCTAGCTCTAGAGGTCTATAAAGCTGTCTTAAGACAAATGAACAAGCATACTACAAAATGATTAAAAAAAAAAAAGCCCCTGCACCCATAGCTCTGATATTTAATTATTCCAGCTGTTCACTACACAGACTATTTCAATACGTCAAGGTACCACAGGTAATACTTTCCTAGTTTTCAAAAAAGCCAATTTTATTTCAGTAAAAGTAAAAATTATAGTGAGTAAAAAACAGAGCATTCTACACATAGTCACTAGTAATTGAGAACTCTAATCTAAGGAAAATCTCTTTTTTCTCTCTCTTAACAGCTCTGGGAGAAACAGATCTTCCCAGAATCAAAACTGCCACTAAGAAAAGAATAAAGGCTAATAGTCGCTTGAAATTTTCTTCCAGTCGTTGAGGGAGGAGGACCCACTTCTTTGGCTATCCTAACTCCATCTATTTACACATGGTAAAAGTACCATTATCTGTCCTTACACAGACTCTAAACTAGAACACTAGAGTAAAGGTAATAAAGTAATTTTTTCTTACCCCCAGAATCTACAGTAATGTTGGTAGATTTATTTCCAAACACAGACTCAAAGTCAACATTAAGGCCAGCTGAAGGATGTGGCTGTGCAACTGGAGAAGGAGTGAACCCTAAGAGAAACCAAAATGGAAGAAGCTCAGTCTTTAGTAACTCTACATTTATAAATATCTAATAATGAAGAAAATAGAATGGAAAAAGCCTTAAATTCCCACAACAAAAAACAAAGCCAACCCTTCCAGCAAAATGTTTCCTAGACTACCACATCTCCTTGTAGTGATTACATTTTCCAAAACAAAATCACCCCACTAAGAAAATAAAAAAGTAAGTAAAGTTGAATTACTAGTTTGTTTCATTACAAAATAACATTTTTGCTTATTTTTTACCTTAAATTTTTATGCTAATGATCTTTAAAAAACCAAACACATCTAAAATTCTAGGATCTTGTACGAAACCAAAATTTAAAAGGATCATCTGGGAATAAAATAAGAATTCTGTGGTGTTTAAAAAAAAAATAACTTAGTATCCCAAAAAGTCTTTCTCCCTCTACCTACTCACCTTCCATATTTCTCGCCTCCCTTCCTTCGATGGTTAATCAAAAGCTATACGGTTTAAGTTGATTTGCAAAGTAACAGGATTCTTAAAAGTTATAACCCACTAATCCTTATGAACCCCTTGTGTCCAGGTGTTTTTTGAATATTAAAAAAAAAAAGGACTATTTTCAACCATCTTCTAAGTTCAACTTAACTACTTCCATAGGGGGTCGCCACATATGTCATCAAATATACTGATTTAACTACGCTGAAACACAAGAACAGAAAGGGAAAATTTTTTCTCTTCTGTCAATGTTACACTGATGCTAATGGCATTCAGCCAAGACATCCAGTTTATAGAGAAACCAGGTAATGCTGAGGTAAATATAAGATTTTCAATTGTGTAAAGTTTTATTTTTGTGAAGTGAGGTTCTGAATTTCTACAGGATAACTAGAAGAACTAAAATCATCTAGACCTTTATGGCTGTCACATGACCTGAGGAGCTTTCAATCACTGAGTATATATTCAAGTAGAGAACAGCCTAGCAAGGATCACAAAGAAGGGATTCTTTCACTTGTGGAAGGCTGGAATAAATGGCAATAATAAATTCCTTCCTTGTGGAAGGAATTCTCTTCCATCTCTAAATTTTATAAACTCATAATGTTAAAAAGTTTTAAATATCTGGTATTAGAAGATTAATAACTATATTAGAGAGAAATTAAACTTTTGAGCCGTAAACATAGACCCTTTCTTCCTGTCCCATCTTTCTGCTAAAGGCAATTTCAGTCTATAAGAATCTCACATTGAACTCTTAATGCACATGACCAGGATATAAGGAAGTATAACAACACTGTACTAAAAAGACTGATCTTAAAGAAAAACTAGGACAAGATTTGTTGAGAAGTTCAAGAAGGTCCTCAAAGTCAGAGAAGCCAGAAAGGACTTTTTATTAACAGTGACTCACACAAGCTGGTATACATCAATGATACTACTGTAAAAGTAGCATTTTACATCAGAGTATCAGTATTCTGCAGAGGCAAAGATTTTTAAATGTACAAGTTTGATCTTATGCCATAGTCATTTAGCCTGTAAAATACTCTTAACTCAAAGACACTGACCATACAATGAGAATACAACATTATCAAAATATAATTACATACACTGATTTAACAGTTCTCTGAAGTATACAAACTGTTCAACAAATACACCACAGGCTTGCCAGTTCTTCTCAAAGCTCCTTACAAAAGGAACAGATGTATCTACTCAAGAAAGACAAAAATCTATCATGCTTTATAATTACATCCCCATGCTACACCATTACAGTGTAAGAAGCTTACAGTGTTCTTTAAATCCTGGAAACAATGTCTGAGCTATGGTATCATTTAATAAGAAAACAAAGGGAACAATAATTTGTAACTAGGACAGTATATCAAATTTCTATTTTCCTCTGATATCCTGTCCCAAATTCTTTCTAGAATTTTGCTCGTATCAGAGATAAGCCTATCCTTCATAATAATACAAAAACAACTTCATAACTTTCTGTAAAGAGAGGAGCCATCTCCTGAGGTCCCTAGGGGCACCAATCTGTGAAATTATGATGTTACTGCCTTAAAGTATAAAAGAATTGAAAAGATACGAAGTAATCCAGAGCTAGTACCTCAAATTTCAACAGCTTCAACTAGCAGAGGAAAAAAGTAAAAGGGAAATTCTTAATAAATTATAATAGCTGATTAGACTGTCAACCTTTAATTTTTAAAAGTGACTTAAAGCAAAGTTATAAAATATCACCATTTCAAAAGAGAAGATTTAGGGATTCCCTGCAAAAGATAAATAGGCTCACCAAGTTAAGGTTACCTTGATGAAAACTGAATTGCCTAACTTTCATTTCACAAAACCCAGTGTAAAGTCTGTCACTGGCCACTTCACAGATTAACACTTATTAATACTGCACTGTAGGAACAATCTCAAGAGGAAAATAATAAGCTGACTGAAAGGTACAAGATGAACAAGTGTTAGGGACAGAGAGGTATTCCAAACACCTCTGAGAAAAATTAGATTGTTAGGAGATTTTGGTGGTAGTTCGGTAACAAATAGGCCTCATACTTTTTTGAGAAAATAACTCTACTATTTATTAAACCAAGTTTTTATTTTCTTACCAACTCATTTTAAGGAAAACAACAAAAAGAAATACCTCTTGCATAAACAAACTAATAAATTTTAGAGATTATTGTTACCTACCTCCAAATAAACCAGCTACAGTAGAAGGCTCATGGCACATAAAGGTAGTATTACGATAAGCTTGAGTGCCACAAAAAGTATCTGACAAGGCATATAAGGGAGGAAAAGAAAGGATAGGAAAAAGAGAGAAAAGTGAGAAAGTGAGGAGGAACAGCTAAGAGTGGAATGAAGTAATTAAAAGCAAAAACAGGAACAAAAACAAAAGAGAAAACAGAGGAGTACAAGCCCTTGGTGTTCTTTAATTTACAACTTACTAAAAATAAGCACTTAACTTAAGGCTCCATTATGAGTACTATATTTAAAACATATATATAAATAATACTCACAACAAATTTTAAAAAACAACCAACACTGCATATCCTCAGATGAAAAAACATGAACCAGCTGGCTCGTTAGCCAATACTAACATCTCTTCTAATGTCGTCTTCTGCAGATGAGGAAGGAGGCATGGCTGGGACCACGACCCACTCACCTGACTTACACATCCCAGTATCCCTAGGGCTTTAATGAGGGCAAGCTACAAACTACACTGAGAACTATATCAAATCAAGGTCCTGCTCTGAAAGATCTGGAAGGTATCTACATATCTAACTCTCTGATTTTTCCTGGTCATGCTTAACTCTACAGAGCAGGAGCTGGCAAACTACAGCCTATGGCCTATTTATATGGCATGAGAGCTAAAAATGGTTTTTACATGTTGAAAGGGTTTAAAAAAAGAGAGAAAAGATGATGACTCACAGATTTTATGCATCATATAAAAGCCTACGGTATTTATTACCTGGCTCTTTACAGTAAGTTTCCTGATCACTATTCTAGAGCAGCATGATCCAAAAGAGCTTTCTAGCAACAGAAATGCTTTATAAATCTGCACATTATGCAGATATGTGAATACGGTACATTATGGTAGCCACTGTGCCACTGAAGAGTGGAACTGTGGCTAGTACAAGTGAGAAAGAAAAATTTTAATTGTATTTAACACTTAATTTTAATAAATCAAGCCTTAAAGGATGACATGTGGCTAGTTAGATGATGCAGTGTAAGCAATGACACACCTTGGGTGGTCCTTTCATGCTCTTACTACTGAGTAAGAAACTAATGGAATTTTTATTACACAAATGTACTTCTTAGGAACTTTCAACTTGTACTGAAAGACTTACTAAAAGGCCTCTTCTATGACAGGAATCAACTATAGCTCCTTGTCTTTGTAAATAAAGTTTTATTGCAACACAGCCAAGCTCATGTGTTTGTGTCTTGCCTATGGCTGTTTTCATGCTATGTCAAGGTTCAGTAGCTGTGAAAAAGACTGTGTGGCTCACAAGCCAAAAATATTTACAATCTAACAACCTTTTAAGAGAAAGTTTGCTGACCCCTACTCTAGATGCCTAATTGGTTGATAGCAGTGGTTTTTAATTTCCCCTTCTGTATTTTCATAAAAGTACGTAACAATAAGTTTTAGAAAGAAAGAGTATTTAACAATACTCTGTAACAATACAAAGAAAAAGTATTTAACAGGAAGTTAAGTCCCCTGTGTCTTCAGGGGACACAGATGTGACATCTTGAAGCCCATGCACTGCTCTGACTTAAAAGATGGAAATATACAGCCCAAATCAAAGTCATATCTGCTTCATATTCTCAAACTAAGGGAACAGACTTAAAAAGATACAGTTATATTTACTAAATACATACCATGGATATTCAGTAAATATGAAGAAAAGATACAACCTGTAAAAGACTATTGACAGAACACTCCAAAGATAACTCTTGTTACCCCTTATTACCAAGCAAAAAGGTACACCATCTGACATATTTCTAAGAGTAACAAAATGTATAATTTAGTTTCAACTGCTTTTAATCTAATTTTTAAATGTATTACAATAAAGGAATTACAGCCACCAAATACTACCCTTTAGAACTATTAGACTAATTATGTAATTAGAGCACCTGCCTTGAAACTTTCTCAAATCTCCAACTACTGCTTTCCAGTCACTTTCCCTTCTTCTCTCTCAGATATAGCTAAGTATTCAGAATGTGGCCACCTGCTCTATCTAGAGTACACAGATGACTTTATGCATGCTGCTTCAATCAAAGATTTAAATTTGTGTCACCTTACGCTGTTTATCTATGAATTGAATAAAAGCACTTTCATCATCTTTTAAGGGGGTTTAGCATCATTTTAGCAGGATTCAAAAACATTTATTTCAGTTTAGTATATATTTAAAAACTTACTCTTCCTAGTATAACTTTGGTATGAAATTTTGCCTTTTTTAATAGATTTTTATATCACAATTAAAGCTATTCAGTCAAGTTGCTTTTCATTTCCTATTTTTCATTTACCTCCAGGCTAACAATGAAGACCCTTAAGATTAGACAGAGGGTATGTACAGGTTTTAGACAATATAAAATTATACCATTATTTGAAATTAAAAAGGGGGAAAAAGATTAAGAAAGCTACTAAGGGTGATAACCACCCTCTCTCTCAAACAGAAAGAGAAAAATATAAGCACACATAACAAGTGAGTTCAGGAGATGTCACTCTTCATCCAACTCTAATAACCAACTCTCTGAACTATAAACAGGATGTAGCATGTGATGCTACAATATGACAGAGAACAAAACAAAATTCAATTTCAAAGGAAATTTTCTGTCCTAAAAACTTGCATCAAATAAAATCAGGGATACTGGTGTAAAAAAAACCTCACTACACTACTGCTAGTTTATTTTAAAGTTTGTTATTAAAATCCAAAGTAATTATTGCAGTGCTTTAAAAATAATGGATACGTTAAAAAATACTTAGGCAGTATAAACATTAATTGGAAAGAAAGGTTAAATGGTACTTTACCAACAAACATTTCATGAGTAGGTGTCCTAGTAGTAAAAGTGGATACATCTGAAGAAATAGGAAGGTGAACATCACCACTACTTTTTGTGAGGAAAGGATTTAAGCTTGGAATGGCATCATCAACAGCATCTACAGTAGCAGAGAAAGGATCTGTGCAGTCCAAGTGCATTACAGCAAAATGGAGAAAGGAAGTAAATTAATTAGTATTGTAATTAGTCAAAAGAGGCAAAGTGAAAAGTAGTAGCTATTATCATTATTAATCCAAATGCAAATGATCAAATCTAATCACCAAGATGGAAGAAATGCATTTAACATATTTTAAAATGAACCCTCAGAAAAAAAATACTTTTGTGTCCATAACAACAGCAGCATACTAAGGATGGATCTGCTCTACAACATCAGAAAGACAACAGTCCGGTAGTTTAAAAAGAGAATAACAACAAAATGTTTCTATAAATGAGCCACCTAACCTGAACCGTGTTCCCCACCCAAGATGGGAGTGTATTGGCACTGGGGCATAGCTATGCATACTTAAATAATTGATATAAATAATTGATATGAATATGGAATAAGTAGTTATTTCAAAAAGCCAAAGGGATTAGGAGTTTCTAACATGTCCATGTAACTGTTGTACAGCTTCAGATGTAGGAAACAAAATAATAAAGATGAAGCAAATGTCTAATGATGGAAAAAGAAATTTTGGAAAAATTAAGAACAAAGACACAAGACTGGCCGTGTAGTAGACTGGGATTAGCTTTGAAGGCCTGGCTGTAAGTTTTAAAGCCTAAACGATTTGGCAGGAATAACAAATGTACTATTCCCTACTAGAATGTATCAAATACATACTATCATCAAGTCCTACAATTGAAGTTATTTTAGAACCACATATTTACTGTATCTATTCCTCATTCAAGATAGCCAACATTGTAATGACTGAAAGTCATTCATCCTTAAGTATGGGGAGAAGCAAAAATAAAGAGCAGCAAAAATAAACTCTCATAATTTTATCTAGCACAACTAAAAAAATGAAAGGTACTCCTGTACTCTAACCAGTAGCCCATTTTTGTGTATTTTGGTTTGTGGTCCTAATTTAAGAATACAGTATTCACTATTAATCTACTCTAAGGCTGTAAGGCAGAACAATAAGGAGGCAATGGCCAAAGAAACAGCTTCTGCATTACAATACAGGCACACTTTATCCTTAAAGTCAATAAACTGAAAGCTAGTGTTCTGCAAATCCTCCAATTGTAACTTCAAAAAGAAAAACATCAAAATAAAATTGAGGTCACTGTACTGAATCTTACAAACATACCAAAACTCACTGATACACTATTCTAACTCAAATGATCATAAACATCTTTCCCATCTCTCCAAATCCTCAATAAATGGAAAAATGGGGGAAAGAATCAGAAAAAATAATTCAGAAACAAAAGTAGAAAAGAGTCAGAAATAAGATTCACTTTTTGTACTAAAATACAAATGCGATGATGACCACTCTAACTCCTTCTTGTATAAGAAAGGAGCTGCATTAAGTTTAGAGTTGATCAGTTCGGTTCAAAGTATTAATACTACTCTGAAATATCTGATAGTGGCATGGCGCTTTAAAAGTACATTATACTTTGTTGGACAAGTAACACAAAAACTCTCTCTAGTTATCCCTGCAGAAGCAACCATGAGAGAAGTCATTCAAAAAGAGTATGCACATTTCTACAACAGATTCATTAGGTTTTTGAGAAAAAACATGTTTGGAAAAAGTTACTAGTTATCTGCTACTCTGTTGACTGATACTTTTTACCTAAGCACTTAATATCAATCATTTTCTATTATATGAAACATCCTAAAGAGTATGCAGAAAAATGTAAGTGCATCTGTATATTTAGATCAATCACACAATAAGAAAAACCAGCTTTTAATCTACCTTGACAAAACACTTCTACTATGGTATAGTAGATTAACATCATTTAGATTTAATTATACCACAAAAATTAATTCAAATTCATTAAAGATAAAAATATAGTAATAATATTCCAGTTACTCCAACTTAATCAGCCTGGCAACTCTAAAATTCTGTATGTTTTAATTAAATACTTTTTTCTATTATTTTTTATCATTATTCACTTGAATGTTTAATTTTATGTAGAAAAATAATCCAAAAAGTTAAAATAAAGATTAAAATAGTACCAGTCATTTTTTTAGTCTTGAGATAAATATCTGATATCTACATGTGCACACAGAAAATTGAGTGTTTTCATAATGTATTTTTAATGAGTGTTTTCATAATGTGTGTTTTATGCCAGCTGAGAAAGAAATAAATTAAACTTAAGAATGGGTCATTCTTTTTTGCCTGAAATAAATTTTGAAATCTTGCTTAAAATATACAACAGTGTACTAAGCTGAAAATAATGTGTATCTCTAGATTTGCTGCAACTCAGTTTTTAAGGTGGTAAAAATTGAAATCTCAGCTATTAGTATTCAATAGCAATTGCGTGTTCAACTCCAGACCATTTCTTGAAAAATCAAAGGCTCATTAATAATGGAATGAAAGAAACAAACGAGCTTGTGTTCTCTTCAATGTTCATTTTTAGGTACAATCTTACTTACATACCTCTCATATAAACAGGCAAATCTTACTTCCTCTTAACTCTGTTTATCACTAACCTAGCTGTGATTGGAAATACACATCATTTCTGTGGTGCTTATGATAAGAACTAAATTAAATAACAAATCTGTTGCTGACATTCATTTTCAGCAAATGAGAGCAATAAAAGCATTAAATAATATTTTAGAATTATAAAAAAAATCTAATCTTTGTTTTGTCACATACTATAAAAGCATGATACAAAATGCCACATATTTCAAATGTTCAGGTAAATGGTTAACTTCAAAAAGTACCTTCTGGAATTTACTGTTATGATCAAAGCTTTATATAAAGGACTTATTATCTTAGTAACTTTAATTTTAAAAACAAAGGAAAATATCTTAATCTGAATGTCATGGATATGACAATACAATGAGTAAGTATTAAGAGTTCTTGGCTTAAAATACTCTTTGGCTATCTATGTATAAGTCAAAACTTTGAAGTTATTACCAACTCAGAAGCCAAATACAAAACAAAGTTTCATTTTTCTTAAATTGAAGGGCTTATAGTAAGATCACCATGCTTTCCTCATATATAACTGTAAGCTTTTGGAAAAACTGTAGTCAATTGCTACTGCCTCTGCTCCCAACTATACCTTATACCTGATAATACTTATTTTTTTTTTCAAAACAATTTTTACAGTGCCACATTTAGATAGCAAGCCTAATGTTAAAATATGGGGGAAATTTTGACAAAAATGGTACATAAACCAAAATAACCTAAAACAGAAAAGTAAAACATAATTAAATGTACTCCAACATTCTATTCACAAACTATCAGATAATTCTTCTAACAGATTATAAAACAATTTTTACATACTGAAATTACTTAAAATTATTCTCCCACACTAACAGTCTATCTGCTTTCATATGTGAGCTCAATGATTCCAAACACTACAACTGTATATGGTATCCAGATAAAACTAACACCCAGTTCAATTTCACTAAAATATTATATTAGTTCTCACTAAGTCTTCTGTAAAATTTTTCATCTCTCCAGTAATACAACTTTTCAGCCTTAATTTTAGAAAACCTATAGTTTGTTTTTTTAAAGGTAAGCAAACTAAAACTGCTTGAATGGTCATGTTAATCCTATTAATAAGCACTTCACAATAAGCAGGAAATAAGCATGCAAATTTTGCCAGATTAAAAATCCTAAAATTGGAATTATCATTAGGCTATTAAGAAATTCCTTTCTCTTAACCCTAATATGCTATCTACAGATCATTTAAATAATTCTAAAAAATTCACTGACTTTGAACTAGCTTACTCCTTTTAGAAATTACTCCCAGATCTTAAGATTTAGCTCAATTAGTTTTTAAAATAAAGTGATAGCTCACAAAATTCATCTAAAACCTTAGTATTTTAGTGTTTTACTATTCCTTTTCCCTGTCCTGTCCTGAACCAGAAATAATCTGCCTCCTAAAAGGAAAACATCTACTGACTCAAAAAACATTTACAAAGTACCTGCTTTATACCAAGAAATGTTCAATCCATTGGGGACATAACACTCAACATAAATATTTTAGAGCTCCTCCCTTCACATAGTTTATGTTCCATTATATAAAATTGGGTCTTAAGAAATAACTATTAAAAAACCCAAAAAAGTTATTAACTCAAATTATTAAAATAAAGGAAAAAAGTCTAATATATCATAAAACCCCACTAGAACAATGAATCCCTGCTCTGAGAGGTAAGCCACTCAAGTTAGACTTTACATGTGAGCCAGCACAAAGTTTAAGGTAGTCTGCCATTCTCTAACAGTTTTCTAGACAATGTCCTTTCTCAGAATTATCTTCCCCTCTCATAAAATTTTTTGAGTGTTTGTAAAATACTATTTATATAAATACAAACAGAAGTACCAAAACCAAACAAAGGAAATGATTTGAAAACATACTAAATGTCTAACTTAAAAACTAACGTGGCTCACTCTTCAAAAATGCCAGGTCATGAACATAGTATGTTCAGCTTAAGGTCGAAGAACTACTCAAGGGCAGCAAACTTTCCTGTTGGTACTAGGGGAAAATTCTTTGAATACCAAAATCTGAATTAAATGAACATTTTAAATATAATTAGCAAAAGTTTGTCATGACATTCCTCTACAGAAGATAGTACACTGCCTGATAATACTACCTGAACTTAATTAGAACTTCATTAGATGAGTTTTCCCCTCTGCAAGTAAATTTTTTTTCTATACCAAAAGTAAAATACCCATTATGTATTTCTTGGTAACAGAACAGAAATTCAACATGGAAACAATTATTTCACACTTAAACATATTTGGTCCTTCTTCATCTGCATTAAATCTCATTCGTAATTTAACTGAACATATATTCCAAAATTGTATTTATTAATAAATGAAAATGTCTTCAAGGGGCAAAACTTCAGTGTCATATTAATATTTTTCAAGTTCTCATGTGTCAAGTGAAAGCAAGTAAATCCCACAAAATGGGGAAGGGAGATGCCTATACAATATACAAAGTAGATTCATTCATGCTTACCTCCCCATGTACTTGCTACCTGAGAAGCAGTTGACATTGAAAGTACAGGTGGGTGAAAAGTTGGCTGCTGCAAATCAAGCAGATCATTTGGTAGCTTTGATGTGCTAGAAAGATATTTTGAAAATATGATTTATTTATTAGACTTTGCTGTATTAGTCACCCCTCTCACCCATTCCAGTAAATAAAAACATTTTTTTAAAGTGAGAAAAAAGTCCCAATAATATAAATCTCAAAAGGGAGAAGAGTTTCAGCAGGATAAGAGTTGCACATCCCTCATATAACAGCATATTTCAAAGGAGACCTAGAAAATGATTCAAGTACCGTATCAAGTTTAGAGAGGATTCAAGTAATAATAGCCATTTTGGAAAGAATCAAGGTCTTGCCCAGGAAAAAACTAGTCTCTTTATTGAAAAGAACCTAGAACCTAAACAACATAATTCTAAATTATGAAATACATGACAAATTAGTTTTTCTAAATAAATGTGTTTTTTAATATTTAAAGGACTCCAATTACATTTTCAATACCAAAACACCCACAAAATAAAATACCTATTAACATTACCTCTATTGCTTCAAATATCAAGCATATCAGTAATACAGGGAAAAAATTAAACATGCATATACGATATAAACTTGTAACAGAGCCACCCCATTACACAATACAACTTATATATATCTTACCATGAGACTTTTACGTGATTAAGAAACAGCTCAAATAAGATTCCAATTTCTAAGAACTGAGGCATTATTTGTACTTCAGCATAGTTTATTTTTTACTTACACTTATTCAAAAATAAAAAGTTTTGAAGATGTATCTTTTAGATGTAAAACATAGTGTTATAAGTAGATAAAAATACAAATGTATTTAGTGCTTTGGAGAAAAATACAGACTATGCAGTAAGTGTTACGTAATAGGCTGTAAGATTTGCCCTTAATTACTACTAAAAAGGTGAAAATGTTGAATGTATTAAGTGAAATAAAAATATTAGATCTTTATCAAATGATTTTTATCCTCAAATATTTAACATTCTTTTCTATTTACCAGCATCCTCTTACCCTGCTTAGACAGGCTTCTAAGATCCCTAAGACAAAAACTTAACACTTAATGGGTTTGATGTTATTGGGGATTAAGGAGAGTATTATACAAAAATCAAAACAAACAAAAAGACAAAACTGAAAGAAAGAAAAACACCTAACGAAATACAACATCTACTAAGACTTTTGGGAGCAGGCAGCAGTTGAGTTAAGTTACAATGAACTGTGACAGGAGTAGCTAAGTTGAAGGGAAGATCGTTTAAGGATAAGTTAATAAGTTAAAACAGCAACAACAAAATCAAAGAAAAACAAGCAAGCATCACTCTCCATGTGGCATTTACCATGCAATAAGCACTGTGTCCATAGGATTAAACCAGTCAATCCTAACTAAAGAAAATCAACCCGTAATATTCATTGAAAGGACTGATGCTGAAACTCCCAATACTTAGTCCATCTGATGCGAAGAGCCTGATCACTGGAAAAGACCCTGATGTTGGGAAAGACCGAGGGCAGGAAGAGAAGAGGACAACAGAGGATGAGATGGTTGGATGGCATCGCTGACTCAATGGACATGAGTCTGAACAAATTTCAGGTGATAGCAAACAAAGGGAAGCCTGGGATACTATAGTTCATGTGGCTGCAAAGAGTCGGATATGACAGCAAATGAACAACAAGCACCATGTTAAACCCTATATTAGTGATACTATGACCCTGACAGAGATGAAAACTCTTGGTCTTTACCCTACAGCTACTGAACCAGAAACTCTAGAGGTGGGGCTCATAAATCTGTGATTCTGATGTTGTCTAAGACTGAGAACCATGATCTGTACATTATCTTGTCTGGAAACTGAGATTTTAAAAAAAGAGATATAAGAAATAAACAAACCAGGATTCTTATACTCTAAATCACTTTAAGGTAAAACACAGGAGGGATTTTTAAAAAGCCAATTATTTTAATTTGCCTGGAATTAAAATATTTCTATTGTTAAGTAGCTTAAACTAGGCAACAGGATTACTGAAATTGGGTTGATAGGGTTCAATACCACAGAAATCTGGCAACTAACTCTTACTGTGTTTCAAGTTACCTAAGGGACTAGAAGTGAAAAACTTTATAAGTATCTAATGAAAGGATATTCTGAAATTACATATCATACATACATATCCAAGAGTTATACACAAGGTCTTGAACCATTAGAAGCTTCACAAATGTGCATAATAGTTAATTTTAATTTTTTTACAATGAAACATTTGCCAAGAGAAAAACCACCACTCTCTAACTGGTATAAATTTATCATTTAGCCATCTTCCATTTTTTAAATATTCAAAATATAAACTCTCATCACTTTGTATTTAGCTATTATTCACTACCACCGTTTACTACTACCTTCTTTGTGTGAATTCATGATTATGAAAATCTGGTATCAAATTAAACCTGAAAAGCTCTGCACAATTGATATAAATCTTTAAACCTAGGCATTCAAAGGTAAGCGTTAACTACTCCACCTACCTGTTAGAAGAACTAGGGGTAGAAAATATGTCAATGGCTGGTGCAGTCATTACACTCCCTGCTGAGGTGGACACAGGAGAGGCTGCAGTTGTTAAAGAGGTATGAGGTTTCTTTGCAAGTTCTTTTAGGCGCTGCTCCTGTTGAGAAAGGGCACTACCATAAGGAACCTAGAAACCAGACTGATCTGTAAGGCCTTTGAAAGAAAGTGTTCTCTAATTTTGTTTTGATAGCAGAAGGTATTCTCTGTATTGTCAATTGTTCAATGTCAGGATGAAAAATTAAGACTACTAAATTTCATCTCGTTTGTACAAATATTTATTAAATACTGTTAGTCTGTATGTAAGTCCCAATTACTTTATGAGCATTTATACTTGCTTTTCCAAATAATTTAAGAGAATGCATACACCTACCTTTAAAGCTTTTAAACGAGCCTGTTCTTCCTCTAATGCTGCCTGCTTTTCCCTTTCATCCACTTTGGTAAGAGACAGGCCAGTGCTTGCCAGGGAAGAGACTGCGTTGGAAAGTGTTGTTGCCCTAGGATAATCAGACAAAAGTAATTCAGTTTTTGGCCAAACATTTCACATTACATCCTGGTTACAAAATGGTTTAGCAGGCTAGCCATGGATAGATACTGTAATTATGAACTAAACCTATGGAGTCAACATCAGTACTTCAGAAGAAATATTCTACCCACTCATCTAGAGGATTATTAAGAAATTAGCTGATTTACACATACATTCATTTATTAATATTTTTAACTAAATGGTAGACTTTGGAAAGGATTTGGAAAGGATTCACAATAAAGGTGAAGGACACTGCCTCTTCCAAGCCCGAGGGAGGGATCCAATGCACTGGACAAGAGTTCACATACTTCAGGGAAAACCCTGACAGGTAAAACATAGTGAATTTCTCATTAAGAAGTGACCTTCCACTAATTTACAACCTGGGTTTTGGCAGTACTACTACAGAACATGAAAATACAAGAAGTGGCAGTAAATAATGCATATGTAGATATGCTTCCCTTATAACATCCCCCAAAGATGTCATTCCCAGAGGACCCACATTTTCTCCCAAAGGAAGACTAATGTCATCCCAGTCACCAGTCCATTTGGCACCTCCTTTCTATCTGCTACCCTTTTGCCAAGCTGGAATTTTCTTTTCAAACATACTATATTTGCACATGCATATGTAATTCCTCATTCCTCACTAGTGGATTCACAGCAAGCCATCTCCTTTCCCTTAGATCAAAAACTTACTAAGATCATAAACCCCAACATTTAATTTCCATATGTTAATTCTAGGCAAAATAAACATGTGTGGTAAAGAATTCTAACCTGAAACTACTCCTCAGTGACTGCTATTAATTTTCTTTTTATCACACACCAAACACCATTAATTTCTACTCTAAGTAAACAAGTAGAAAAACTACTTAAGTTTTATATAAAAATCAATTTTATAAATAAGCCAATATAAAGATAAAACTCTGAAGACAAAGGAAGAGTAATACTGTTCTAAAGAGATTTGAAAATATTAAGAGACTAAAAAAACACACAAGGTAAATTGGTATACCTGAAGCTACTTGGCTATGTTTTGCCATTACTTTCTCAAATAATTGGGCCTTATATTTCTAAAAACCTATTATACAAAAGTTTTTCTTCTACTAACCAATACAATAACAACATTACAAGGTCAATGAGATGATCTATATTAGTTATGATTTGCCAGGTTCATTGGTCTTAGCCTTGGAAATCAGCTAAAAGTTTAAAAGAATGATGAAAATATGTCACCAATCACCCCCAAGAACTGGCATTAGAGAAAGATGGTGAAATCTTATGTTGGACATCCTAGTTCTGAGTCCCTGAATTACTACTGCATACTTCACAGGGTTATTTGTGAGGGTCAATCAAATCTGTAAAAAGAGGCTTATAATATACCATATGAACCCATGCATTTCATCTTTAAGAGAAATACTAACATTATGAACATCATTCTAAACCACAGTTACTGTCATCATCTTAACAAATGCTGACATTTACTGAAAATAGAAACTGCCACAAAAATTTACATGTATTAATCTTTAAGAGCAACTCTCTGAGGTTGATACTATTAATAAACTTGACTTATAAATGGTGAAATCAAGATAAAGAAAAATTAAATAACTTGTAACTTCAGCTAGACTCATCTACTACGTTCTCAGAAACAGCACTACCTCTCTTTGCCCCACAAAGAATAATAATGTACCTGCTTGCAGCTGTAGAATCTTTGATTTTCTTTCCTTCCAAGGAAGCTAAATGTTGTTCCAAAGCATCAAGAAGACTACTGGGGGCCTAAATTGTACAAATATTAAGACTTTCATGATAATCACACCATTACTCAAAGTAAATCAAGAATCATCTAATACAAGAAAGAAAAATAGGTATATTCCCCATGAATGAATTAACAGCGGCATTTTAGCTATCTAAGAATGACACTATTTTTTTATTACATAAGCATCATCTGGTAAGAGTATTAACAATCAAAGCTATAAAAACTAAGTCTATGTGAACATAAGACATTAAGAAAATCCCGCAATATTTTAATATTTAACTTATTTAAATTTTAAATAAAAACAATCCTAAAAGCTGGACGTATCGTTGAGTGAGCTCCAATAAATACTGAGTAACTCAAAGTGTCCAAACACTGTTTTGAAACTGACAAATGAAAGTGAAAATTAACATCAAGGAAACAAAAAATCATAGTGAGATACAACTTCTTACTCACTAGATGGTTACACAGACTAACAACATCAAATGTTGAGGATACAGAGCAAATATAACTGTCATACAATGCTGGTGGGAATACGTCTACCTTGAAAAAAGACATGGATTTTTTTTTTTAAAGAAAGCTAAATATACACCTACCTTAATTACCCAATTCCATTTCTAACTATTTAAGAGATAAGCATATCTCCACAAGAAAAGACTTGTAAGCAGCTTTATTTGATGGTTTAGTAGCTAAGATGTGTTTGACTTTTGCGACCCAATGGACTATATCCTGCCAGGCTCCTCTGTCCATGGGATTTCCCAGGCAAGAATACTGGAGTGGGTTGCCATTTTCCTTCTCCAGGGGATCTTCCCAATCCAGGAAACAAACCCAAGTCTCTTGTATCTCCTGCACTGCAGGTGGATTCTTTACTGCTGAGACACCAGGGAAGCTCCAGCTTTATTTACAACAGTTAAAAAACTGTAAATAATCCAAAAATTTCCAAATTTTCCAATTTAGAAAAGAGATAAAACTGTGGTAAATTCACATGATGGAATACTATTCAGCAATTAAAAAGAATTAATTAATGGTATATCTAACATATAGACAGCTCTCAAAACATGATGAGCAAAAGAAGCCACACATAAAAATAGTCACATGATTCCATTTATGTTAAATTCAAAAACTGATAAAAATTACTCTATTAGAATTCAAAATAGTGATTTGTGTGGAGCGGATTAGGGGTGACTAGAGGGGGACAGAGGCTGATGGAAACAATTTACATCTTAAGTGGTGTGTTGATTATACGAGTGCTTACGGTTATCAATCCTCATTCAAACAGATATTTACCTCAATTTTTTTTAAAGACTAGCTTGAAACCCTCCGTCTATGTGTCAAATCTCAACTGAATATGAACAGTTAATTACTTATTTTCCAAAGGAAACCTTTTCAGTGAGCTGAAAAGGAACTGTGCACTACTTTTTAAGTAAAGCAAATACATCAGTGGCATTCACTTACACCAAATATTCTCTAGGATTTGATACAAAGTTTCTGAATTACACCTATCCAAAAGCAGTTGGAAGAGACAGTGCTAGCTAATTTCTGTGTCAACTATGACCTGAACAACTTCCTTCATCCTGTATTTTCTCTCTCTATATCAAGCCCTTAGCACAAGACAGACATGGTAGGAAACGTGAACTTCTGTGTTGATCTGAGGACACATGTGCAATCCCTCAACCCCAACAAATCAGCAGCCCAACTATTTCCACTTTTTAAAAATTTCCACTCGTGTATAACTACCATCTTTCCTAAAGTATAATACCATGCATACTAAAGTACAGACACATATGATAGTATGGCCTGAGGTTGATCTTTTTACTTTTAAATTTATTTATTTTAAACTTTTTATTTATATCGGCATATAGCCCATTAACAACGCTGTGATAGTTTCAGGTGGACAGCAAAGGGACTCAGCAATATTATATACATGTATCCATTCTCACCCAAACTCCCTTCCCATCTGAAACTGTCAAATCAGCTTATACTGTTCAAACAATGACTCTTAGCCTATAGCAATAATGTGCTCAATCTTAATCAGGTCAATTATTTCATGTGGGCATATACAAAAATTTTTATTTGCATACAATTCATAACTAGATCTAGTATATACCCTTAGCCTGGAGATCAAAGAGATGAATCAGAACAAGTGAGTACAGAGAAAAACAGTAAGAACCATTAACAAGCAAAGTATTTAAAAGAATCCCAGAATGACTGAAAATAAGGTAAAAGAGATAACTACTGAGGAGAGAGTTAATACATAAGGGTAGTTTATGCCAGGTCCTTTCATTCTTAATACTCAATAAACAAACACCAGAAAAGGCCAGAAAAAACTGCAGGTTTAAAGTTTCCTTCCTAAAATTTTTTTAAGATAAGGATAATAAAAAATAATATTATAGTAGCTAACACTGAGTGCTTAATGTGCTAAATGTTTTTTAAGTCTTAACTCTTAATCCTCCCAACTGAGGCAGGTGGGTATTGTAATATCTACATTTTAGAAATAATGAAACTGAAGCAGAGAGTAACTTCCCTAGATCACAGGGCCAGCTGGTGCCACAGGCAGGACTCAAGAGCAATGTTTTGAGGTTTATACTGATGCTTTTGAACTGTGGTGTTGGAGAAGACTCTTGAGAGTCCCTTGGACTGCAAGGAGATCCAACCAGTCCATCCTGGACTAGAGATCAGTCCTGGGTGTTCAATGGAAGGACTGATGCTGAAGCTGAAACTCCAATACTTTGGCCACCTCATGCGAAGAGTTGACTCATTGGAAAAGACCCTGATGCTGGGAGGGATTGGGGGCAGGAGGAGAAGGGGATGACAGAGGATGAGATGGCTGGATGGCATCACCGACTCGATGGACATGCGTTTGGGTAAACTCTGGGAGTTGGTGATGGACAGGGAGGCCTGGCATGCTGCAATTCATGGGGTCGCAAAGAGTCGGACACGACTGAGAGACTGAACTGAACTGAATCTATCTACCTGAGTCAAAGAGCCAAAGTGGAAGGTTTCAAACTGGAAAAACAAATCCTGTGTAAGATAATTCTCTACCAATAGTACAGTGAAGATTCTGTTTTTAAAACACCATTCTCTAAGTTCAGTTCTTACTTTTTGTGGGGGGGAGGGGGGCGGGTATGGTAATGATGATGAGAAACAGAGACTAAAAGGGAATAAACCAGAAGAACAGCAGAGTACTGGCTGGTTCCACCAAGAAGAAATGAGTAGACTTTTATATGGTTATAATGTTAGAACAATCAGCAGCAATATATCAAAACATTAAAAATCAAGAAAAATTCCACTGATCTTGACAGCAAGAGCTGCATATTATTCATCTTTGTACCCTTCAGACCTAGTAGAACACAGCAGACACAGACTGACATTACAACAATACTTACCTGTGAAAGATCTGGTATATCACCTCTGTCAATTCCAACTTGCTGTAAGAAGAAGCAGCATCGTATTTAATAGACAAAATTACAATAAGGGGTTTCATAAGTAAAATTTAGAAAATAACATTTATGACTAGTACTATAAGCAATATTTTAGGAAGAATTCTTTAATCCCCACAGATATCATTCAATACTTCTAAAGACTTAGGTATTATGTGATGGCTCTAAAAGTTCTAACAGGAGGGGAAGGAGAGCTGGAAATTCAACAAGGCTACTAAGTTACCATCTCCACATCCTCAAAACACCTAAAGAAGCTACCTTGTCACAATCTGAAAAATTCATCATTTCTGTGACAAAAACACTACACCAAGAGTTAGAAAGGCTGACCATGAAAAAGCCTGTTGGAGCATAAGAAGAAGTTACGGAACAAACCTAACAACAATGACTCACTCTTTCACCATAAAGTACACTTTCCCTGCAGTCACCACAGATTTCAAACCTACATTCACTCAAGCAGGACAGGTTTTATACAAATACCAAGTGATATTTAACCAGGATATAACTGTGCCCACAAAGCAATCCCAACACACTTTCATGATGCTCAGGTACTAGGCAAATTCCAGCAAAGAAGACAAAAACCGTTCTTATTTATTCCAAAACCCTAATTTAAAAATTCTTTTCCCTCCAGTGAAAATAGTCATATTTATGCTATATGACTATTTCATTTTCTAATCACTCTCCCTTTCTTTTCTCAACCTTTTAAGGGCCAATTCCAGAATGGTATCAGTAGAAAATTTGATAAAATAATTCATACTAAGATCTTCAAAGCTAATCACTGAATGATATATTTGTCATCTTCAAACACATTTGAAAAAGTTACTTGAGTCTTCACTCCAAGAACTAAGGTCTCATAATGAAACTGCGAGCCCAAAGACCACTTCATCAAAGAATATTCTTAAGGTAGGGGAGTATTCCTATGGAGTGGATGGTCCATTCCATTGCAGGGTACGACCAGCAGATCTGGAGGCGAATAAAGGCTTAAAACTTAAGTCAGTATATACAACTTATCAAATGCAAAGAACAAAAGCCAAAGGGAAAGGTCAACAAAGTAAACGTATTTAAAGAATTTATTAGAATCATCATAAATACTACTTCTTTCTGGTTTTTGCACGTGACTGACCCTAAAGATATGGGGGAAAAATTGATTTCTCCTTGAGAGATATTTTAAATCAAAATAAATTTCAGTATACTTCATAAAATAGTTTTAACACCACAAAGCTATTTTCTTCAAAGGTCTCATCATCTTTTTATATCTTACTCCACCTGCTACAGAATAAAACATCACTACAGTAATAGAGGCAGAATCACCAACTTGCCAGTTTCAGATGAACTACTTCGATATTACTGATCAATAATATAATGTATTCATCTTTTAGAATTACCCTAACAAGACACCTCTGGTAATAATAGGTAGATGGAAGAGAAAGGGAAAACAAAAACTCTGTAAGTGCTGCCCTTGTGGAAGCAAGATGATGTCTATAAGCATTACCACAACTACCTTCTGTGACTCTCAGAAACTCATTTTTCAAAAAGATTTACAAAATTAATTATTCTATAACCTACATTCATAGCTTTCATAAACAATGACAAACAATAAATGCATTAAGTTCACTTCTGAAGGGAAGAAAACATTCTGAACCATATGGCTCTGGTTGCAAGTCTTACTGAAGGAAGGAGAGCTGCACTAACATAGAATATTCTTTACCACATTTAATAGAATAAATCTTCTACGATATACAGCCAATTCCAAACATAAAAATCACCACCATCTACCTGATTTTACAGAGAAAGCATTTAAAAATTAGGTTACTTTTTCGTATTCAATACTAGATTAAACACACAGGGTAATACTCAATGTTACATCGTATTCATACGATAACATGAATATGTATACGTATAACGTATATGTATTTATGTATGAATACATATAATGTATTCATAACAGCACAGAATGCGATATAGTGTAGTGTTATAACTGAATATGTACCTTACTATATTTAAGACACTTCTTTCACTTGGGTAAAGACTGATTTCTTTGAAATGTACACTTAAAGACAAAGAAACCAAGTTAAGAGATACAGTCATTTAAACACAGTTTACCTCTGCAACTTTGAGAAACTCTGAGATTCTAGTCATCCTAGTCAGGAACTTCTTATAGATGTCAAGACCTTCTTTGCACTGGTTCTTTTTCATATCAAAATATTTTTCTGCCAAAAACAGATTATAAACATACTTTTATTCATATCAAAATATAATACTCAAAAGAGAAAAAAGATTTAAAACAGCCGATGGTATACTGATGTCTCAGAAAACACATTCACCCTACAGAAAAAAGTGTTAAATTAGCTTAGGTATTCAAAGCAAGTTAAAATAGAGATGCTGCTATATTAAAAATTAAGAAATTATGATTTTACTATTACCAGTTTTTCCTACAATACTTCTTCCCTAACAATTCTCTAAGTATAATTTGCATGTTAATATAGATCACATTTGACTCCATTTAAAACAGTGCTAAATGCCTATTTCCAAATACTCTAAATAATATTAAGAAAGATGGCAACTTTTCTAAGTCCAGATGTCACTTGGAAAACTAATTTAACCTACATAAACAGCAGTAAAGAGCTTAATTTATACCAAGGTGGGAGACTATACTTTCTAAAACTTTGTAAAAAACTTTCCATTTTTCACTTGTGGGAAAAAAAAAAAAGTTTCCCTATCTCCATGGATTAAAGCATCCCTAAATGAGTTTGTATTACCCCTGACTATGAAAATCAAATTTAAATAAATTCTTTTAAAAAAATTACTGAAAAGGGAGAACATATATATTTGAGTAAATATATCTGACATCTTGACACTTGATACTTTGACACTCTTTGCAGTATTACTTTTCTACTCCATTCAAACTCCATTGAAAAAAAGTAGCATCTCTAGGCAAAACTGAATGCCCTATATACGTAATACACAACAAAGCACCACATACTCCTAAAATGCCTCAAATGTAAAAAACATCCTTTAAAAAAGTATTTATTTTAAAATAATTATCAATCTAAAAATTAGGTTTCGAAAAAAGTACCAATTTTACAATTAAAAATTCATTTTGGAATAAACTGAGGAAATTATTTTCCTGAGACAGAAAATTCCAACTTAATTTTTAAGAAATTTTTCTATTTCTGAAAATAAAACTGACAGAAAAAAATACAGATGTATCTAAAAAGTGCATAGTTCATCTGGCTGAACATTCTAATTGTATAATTATTTAATCACTTAGCATGTGTAGTCAGGTATAAAATTCTTTTCTCCAAACTGTTCAATGAATAACTATATCTCAATGAATTTTAAGGCAGCTTTAAGTAATAACTAAGACAATATTATTTATCAATGACACAAGATAAGAAATAAAGCGTTATTAAATGATAGAAATATTTACCCAACAGGTTAATAATTCCTTCATTGTATGCTGCAAACAGTCTAATGGCATCTTTGAACAGGAGCATGAAGGCAGCATTTATTACCCCATTTGTAAGTTCGTTGCTATTAACCTGGAAAAAAAAAACACATTAGCTAATGTTCTGTTCTAAAATGACAATGACTTCCTTCAAAGTAAAATACAATGAATTCAAACACTTAGGCGTAGGACAGAAAAAGACATTTATCTCTAGCAATCAGAGTCACAGCCATACAGTGCAAAAATATTAATCGAAGAATTCAGATTTATTTAAAAGCCACAACACAAACCCTATAACACTGAATTTAGTTCAGAAATAAGTCAGTGAGAACAAAAGTACCCTTCAACTCTTGAAATTCTTAGGCTACATCTCAGAAGTATTTTTAGTTCATTTCAACATTAAATACTTCTAATTACAAAATAAAGCCCATTTCTAAGTTCACTTCAGTCATGAAGAATTTACTGAATGTTTCTAAATAAAAAAAATATTTATTAAATGGCTACTATAATCACCAAAGAACTGAATTAAGCTAGGTAGAAAATATTTTTTTAAAAGAAATAATTTTCCCAATATTACAAACAAACTGAACTTCAAAATGGTTATAATATTCTACCTCATATGGTTACAGAAGAATTAACTGACATACTCATGTAGAGTCTGATGCAGTATTTTACACATAAATGTTCAATATTTATTTTTTCTTAAACTTTTTATTTTGTATTGGGTATATCTGATTAACAATGTTGTGCTTGTTTCAAATGAAAAGAGAAGGGACTCACCCATATATATACATGTATCCAATGATCAATATTATTAGTGACTCATGTTTTAATAAAACAAAAAAAGCAGTTGTCTACCAAGATATATGAGAAATACCTTTAGCTTAACAAGAAAATAATCAAAAGGATAGAACAAGTTACTTAAGTTCCTTTTAAGATAACTGTGGTGGTGGTGGTTCAGTTGCTAAGTTGTGTTGGCTCTTATGACCCCATGGACTCTAGCCTATCAGGCTCTCATTCCATAGATTGTCCAGGCAAGAATACTAGACTGGGTTGCCATCTAGACAACTAAGTACATGATAATTAACTTGTTAGGTAAAGAAAAATATAAGCTGAATGGTAAGCAACAAATTGGTAAATATTTTCAGAATATCTGACAAGATCAATCTGCATTATAGAGAGAATTCTATAAGACAATTCACAAAATAAAAAATACATATAGCTAATAATGTGAAAAGAAGTTCAACTTCACCAATACGCAAATTAAAAGAATCAAATTAAATTACTGAACTGTCCTCTCTTGACTACCAGACTAGTAGGTATCAAGACAGTCAAAACCAAGGTATTACTCTACACCAATAAGAACAAAGAAAAACAGGTACCTATTGACTAGTGACTGGCTCACCCCTTTTGGAGTATAATTTGGCAATATTTATTAAAAACTTAAATGTTTATGGCCTTTGACCATCTAATTCTTTGTCTAGGGCATTAATTCTATATAAATAGGCTTACAAATGTATGCTGCTGCTAAGTCGCTTCAGTTGTGTCCGACTCTGTGTGACCCCATAGACGGCAGCCCACCAGGCTCCCCCGTCCCTGGGATTCTCCAGGCAAGAACACCGGAGTGGGTTGCCATTTCCTTCTCCAATGCATGAAAGTGAAAAGTGAAAGTGAAGTCGCTCAGTCGTGTCTGACTCTTAGCGACCCCATGGACTGCAGCCTACCAGGCTCCTCCATCCATGGGATTTTCCAGCCAAGAGTACTGGAGTAGGGTGCCATTGTCTTCTCCGTATAAATGTATAGATACACTATTATCTAATACACACATGGAGTATCTAGTATCCCTCCCTTCTGTTTTTTCCTCCCATTTTCTGAACTAAAAAACCAAATGCCCTAAACATTTATCAACAAGTAACGTGTTAGTCGCTCAGCTGTGTCCAACTCTTTGCAACCCCATGGACTGTAGCCCGCCACACTCCTCTGTCCATGGGATTTTCCAGGCAAGAATACTGGAGTGGATTGCCATTTCCTTCTCCAGCAGATTTTCCCAGCCCAGGGATTGAAGCCAGGTCTCCTGCATTGCAGGCGGGTTCTTTACCATCTGAGCCATCTGGAAAGCAATAAATTATTACATACAACAAAGTATAATACATTGAAAAGAACATGCAATTTTATAAAGATACCCACAATAAATCAAGTGGAAAAAAAAATCATGGTTGGATGTTTTCTCTATAAAAATCAAAATAAAGTTTAGCAGTCACATTAATCCCCTGTCTTCTGGACTAGGAGCCAGCAAACTAGGGGCGTGACTCAGTACTTCAGACTGTGCAGGCCACAGGATCTGTCACAACTTCTTGGCCCCATTATTACCACAAAGAAAGCAGCCATGTAACCAATGAGCCTGTTCTAAAACCACTATTGTGGACACTGAAATATAAATTTCATATACTTTTCACCTATTTAAAAAATTCTTTTATTACTAGCAACCATTCAAAAATGTGAAAATACCCCTTTTCTATTATTTGCAACCATTTAAAAATGTTCTCAGTTCACAAGCCACATAAAAAAACAGTAGCTTGAGAATCTGCTCTAGTCTCTAAAGTACCTATGGGATGCATTTACTCAATGTTTATTGAACACTATCTATGTGCCACACAGTACTGACAACAGGGACACTGCAGAGAAAAGCAAAGCTGGTCCCTGGCCTCCAGAAGTTAAAGATTATCAAGTAACAGCACAGCATTAAAGGAAAATCAATTTCAGCATAAAACTGTCAGAGTTTCAATCACTAACTTACACTTACAAGGTCTAAAATAAAATATCTTAAGCTAGATGCACCAAAAAAGACGACTTGAAAATGCTAACACCCAACATCAGTTCACTTCAGTTCAGTCGGTCAGTCATGTCCGACTCTTTGCGACCCCATGAAGTGCATCATGCCAGGCCTCCCTGTCCATCACCAACTCCTGGAGTTCACTCAGACTCACGTCCATCAAGTCAGTGATGCCATCCAGCCATCTCATCCTCTGTTGTCCCCTTCTCCTCCTGCCCCAATCCCTCCCAGCATCAGAGTCCTTTCCAGTGAGTCAACTCTTCCCACGAGGTGGCCAAAGTACTGGAGTTTCAGCTTTAGCATCATTCCTTCCAACACCCAACATACTACAAACAAATAACAAAGCTAGAAACTCAGTTCAAGTAGCAGTCATTAAAACAAAAATCCCAGGGAAAACAGAGTCCTTGGGCAATAGCTATACGATACATTGTTACAAGTATATTTGAATTTCCCTTTATTTCTTAATAACTGTCATGCTTTGAGTTCTGCAAAGTGGACAAAAAGTGAAATCTTAAGACAGTCATAAGGAAAATTTTTGTACATTTTTAACATCTAAAAACCATTATCAAAAAAAGCAGATTTTCACATCAATCTCTTCACCTCTCCATCACTTTCTTCAGCTTCAGTTGAGTTCAGTTCAGTCGCTCAGTCGTGTCCAACTCTTTGCGACCCCATGAATCGCAGCACGCCAGGGCTCCCTGTTCATCACCATCTCCCGGAGTTCACCCAAACTCACGTCCATCAAGTCGATGATGCCATCCAGCCATCTCATCCTCTGTTTTCCCCTTCTCCTTCTGCCCCCAATCCCTCCCAGTATCACAGTCTTTTCCAATGAGTCAACTCTTCACATGAGGTGGCCAAAGTACTGGAGTTTCAGCTTTAGCATCAGTCCTTCCAAAGAAATCCCAGGGCTGATCTCCTTCAGAATGGACTGGTTGGATGTCCCTGCAGTCCAAGGGACTCTCAAGAGTCTTCTCCAACACCACAGTTCAAAAGCATCAATTCTTCGGCACTCAGCTTTCTTCACAGTCCAACTCTCACATCCATACATGACCACTGGAAAAACCACAGCCTTGACTAGACAGCCCTTTGTTGGCAGAGTAATATCTCTGCTTTTCAATATGCTATCTAGGTTGGTCATAACTTTCCTTCCAAGGAGTAAGTGTCTTTTAATTTCATGGCTGCAGTCACCATCTGCAGTGATTTTGGAGCCCCCAAAAATAAAGGCTGACACTGTTTCCCCATCTATTTCCCATAAAGTGATGGGACCAGATGCCATGATCTTAGTTTTCTGAATGTTGAGTTTTAAGCCAACTTTTTCACTCTCCACTTTCACTTTCATCAAGAGGCTTTTGAGTTCCTCTTCACTTTCTGCCATAAGGGTGGTATCATATGCATATCTGAGGTGATTGATATTTCTCCCGACAATCTTGATTCCAGCTTGTGCTTCTTCCAGCCCAGCATTTCTCGTGATATACTCTGCATAGAAGTTAAATAAGCAGGGGGAACAATATACAGCCTTGACATACTCCTTTTCCTATTTGGAACCAGTGTGTTGTTCCATGTCCAGTTCTAACTGTTGCTTCCTGACCTGCATACAGATTTCTCAAGAGGCGAGAAATGGTATTTCTCAGGTGGTCGGTATTCCCATCTCTTTCAGAATTTTCCACAGTTTGATTGTGATCCACACAGTCAAAGGCTTTGGCATAGTCAATAAAGCAGAAATAGATGTTTTTCTGGAACTCTCTTGCTTTTTCCATGATCCAGCGGATGTTGGCAATTTGATCTCTGGTTCCTCTGCCTTTTCTAAAACCAGCTTGAACATCAGGAAGTTCACGGTTCACATATTGCTGAAGCCTGGCTTGGAGAATTTTGAGCATTACTTTTCTAGCATGTGAGATGAGTGCACTTATGCGGTAGTTTGAGCATTCTTTGGCATTGCCTTTCTTTGGGATTGGAATGAAAACTGACCTTTTCCAGTCCTGTGGCCACTGCTGAGTTTTCCAGATTTGCTGGCATATTGAGTGCAGCACTTTCACAGCATCATCTTTCAGAATTTAAATAGCTCAACTGGAATTCCATCACCTCCACTAGCTTTGTTCGTAGTGATGCTTTCTAAGGCCCACTTGACTTCACATTCCAGGATGTCTGGCTCTAGGTCAGTGATCACATCATCGTGATTATCTGGGTCGTGCAGATCTTTTTTGTACAGTTCTTCTATGTATTCCTGCCACCTCTTCTTAATATCTTCTGCTTCTGTTAGGTCCATACCATTTCTGTCCTTTTTCAAGCTCATCTTTGCATGAAATGTTCCCTTGGTATCTCCAATTTTCTTGAAGAGATCTCCAGTCTTTCCCATTCTGTTGTGTTCCTCTATTTCTTTGCATTGGTCGCTGAGGAAGGCTTTCTTATCTCTTGCTGTTCTTTGGAACTCTGCATTCAGATGCTTATATCTTTCCTTTTCTCCTTTGCTTTTCGCTTCTCTTCCTTTCACAGCTATTTGTAAGGCCTCCCCAGACAGCCATTTTGCTTTTTTGCATTTCTTTTCCATGGGGATGGTCTTGATCCCTGTCTCCCCTACAATGTCACGAACCTCCATCCATAGTTCACAGGCACTCTATCTATCAGATCTAGTCCCTTAAATCCATTTCTGACTTCCACTGTATAATCATAAGGGATTTGATTTAGGTCATATCTGAATGGTCTAGTGGTTTTCCCTACTTTCTTCAATTTAAGTCTGAATTTGGCAATAAAGAGTTCATGATTTGAGCCACAGTCAGCTCCTGGTCTTGTTTTTGCTGACTGTATAGAGCTTCTCCATCTTTGGCTGCAAAGAATATAATCAATCTGATTTCGGTGTTGACCATCTGGTGATGTCCATGTGTAGAGTCTTCTCTTGTGTTGTTGGAAAAGGGTGTTTGCTATGACCAGTGCATTTTCTATTAGTCTTTGCCCTGCTTCATTCTGTATTCCAAGGCCAAATTTGCCTGTTACTCCAGGTGTTTCTTGACTTCCTACTTTTGCATTCCAGTCCCCTATGATGAAAAGGACATCTTTTTTCGGTGTTAGTTCTAAAAGGTCTTGTAGGTCTTCACAGAACCGTTCAACTTCAGCTTCTTCAGTGTTACTGGTTGGGGCATAGACTTGGATTACTGTGATACTGAATGGTTTGCCTTGGAAACGAACAGAGATCATTCTGTTGTTTTTGAGATTGCATTCAAGTACTGCATTTCAGACTCTTTTGTTGACCATAATGGCTACTCCATTTCTTCTGAGGGATTCCTGCCCACAGTAATAGATATAATGGTTATCTGAGTTATGTTCACCCATTCCAGTCCATTTTAGTTCACTGATTCCTAGAATGTCGATGTTCACTCTTGCCATCTCCTGTTTGACCACTTCCAATTTGCCTTTATTCATGGACCTAACATTCCAGGTTCCTATGCAATATTGCTCTTTACAGCACTGGACCTTGTTTCTATCACCAGTCACATCCACAAATGGGTATTGTTTTTGCTTTGGCTCTATCCCTTCCTTCTTTCTGGAGTTGTTTGTCCACTGATCTCCAGTAGCATATTGGGCCCCTACTAACCTGGGGAGTTCCTCTTTCAGTATCCTATCATTTTGCCTTTTCATACTGTTCATGGGGTTCTCAAGGCAAGAATACTGAAGTGGTTTGCCATTCCCTTCTCCAGTGGACCACATTCTGTCAGATCTCTCCACCATGACTCACCCATCTTGGGTGGCCCCGTGGGCATGGCTTAGTTTCATTGAGTTAGACAAGGCTGTGGTCCTAGTGTGATTAGACTGACTAGTTTTCTGTGAGTATGGTTTCAGTGTGTCTGCCCTCTGATGCCCTCTTGCAACACCTACCGTCTTACTTGGGTTTCTTTGGTTTGTATACCCTATAATATAGCGGGGATTATGGAAGCACCACCAAAGAAATCAGAGTAAATCTTAAGCAATTATTAAAATATAAAGTAATCTGATCTGGGGCTACATTTACAGAAAATCCTTAGCCAAATAGGATAATAGTGTGAAAAAATTAGTCTATGACAACTTGAGATAAAAAAATCTAATTAAAATGATGAAATTTTTAAAATACCCAATTACAAAAGCATTTATGTAATCAACTTACATTAAAATCAAGAAGGGCATCCATTTGATTCTGAATAATTGGTACAGTTTTTAGGAGTTTTTCTGTGTTCATGGTTCTCATAACTCCATCAGCCCTGTTTAAGGAAAAAAACAATTGAGTTTGTTATTAAATCTATATTTCAAATTCCCAACTGGTTCTCTATTTAAACAGAGAACAAGTTGTTACCAAACTTCACACGTTTTTATGTCATTATTGAACCTGAAACCTCAAGTAGAAATCATATAGAAAAACAAAAACAGAAAATATCGTATGTCCAATATTAAAGTGCTCATTTCAAACTAAAAAGATGTAAAACATGAGACATAAAAATAAAAGCTTACAATATATAACCAGGTTTATACTATACTTTTCACATGAGGAAATCATCTGATGCTCACACTACTCATTCATCTAAAGGGCATTTCCCTCAAATCACTAAAGAGGACACAGCACTTGAATACAAGTCTTGGCAAGTACCACTTTATTTAAAGTAGTTTACTTGTGCTCAAATCAAAATTATTTTAGGGATTCCTTGGTGGTCCAGTAGTTAAGAATCCTCCTTGTAATGCAGGGAATGCTGATTGGTACCCTGGTCTGGGAAGATCCCACTTGCCACTGGGCAACTAAGCCCCTGTGCCAAAACGGCTGAGCTTGCGCTCTGGAGCCTGTGAGCTGCAACTACTGAACCCAAGTGCAGCAGCTACTAACGCCTCGGGCCCTGGAGCCAGCGCTCCTCAACGAGAGGGATCACCGGAACAAGAAGCCCGTGCCCCACAACAAAGAGGAGCCTCTGCTCTCCACAACGAAAGAAACCTGTGCACAGCAACAAAGGCCCAGCATAGCCATAAATAAAACATGAAGTTATATACTCAAATATATACAATTAAAAAAAAATTTATTACAATATAAAGGACAGTTTTACCAAGTCATTCTAATCGGGCCATTGAAATAAGTGATGCTTAAGAGAAATTGTTTTTAATAAAATATTCTGTTACATATTTCCAAAGAAAGATAAATATCAGCAGTACCAAATAAATTAGAATTTTATGAAACTGACACCAAAAACATTAAATAAGAGGCAATAGAGTTAACACACACAACTAACACCAATATGTTTATTATAGACCAGGCTTCTGTCTTATGGGCTTGGTGTATGTTTTTCAAATTTTCAGAAAAATCCTGCAGGTGGTCTTGTCCCATCTTATAGACAATGAAATTTTAGGTTCATTGAGGTTATGAGAGTATCTAACGTCAGAAAACAAATTGATTTTAGGGTCAGTGTGTATGTAAACCCAAGTGTATAAGACTCTAAAGCAGAGCTTTTCATAAACTTCTGGTAGAGGAACAAGGCCCTTTCAAAAAAATGTATGGATGTTCCCTCATTTGCAAATGATCCATACTTAGAAATAGCTGTTCTACCCTAAGCTATCTCTTAAAACACAACTCCAGATACCAGAAAAACAATTAAGCTATGAAAAGCAAAAACAGTTCTTTGCAGGACAAGAGTTTAAAGAACAAACATTGGACTGCCTTATGTAGGCAGCTGTTGACCAGTTTTAGTCCAACAACCCTCGCAAATAAGATGTGTTAACTCATACATACCCATGTCCTCACTGACTGGTACCAGCTTCAGGGGTTTGGGATGAGGACCTCACCCCCTCTTTGCAGCCCTTTCTTTATCCCCACACATGTCACACTCCCTGTTTTATCAGTCACTGTTGGTCCCTTTAGTTCTCCCTCCCTCTCCTTGCTAAGTGATTTTTTGACCTTCTGGTCACTTCCCCTGTATCATCAAAGACTTCAACATTGGCTCAGTTTTTCTCAGTTAATTTCAACATCTTACATGCACAATCAATCCAACATCTTGATCTCAAAGGCCCTTAACCACATCCCCTATTCTCACAGTCATGTCCTGACCGTCAGTTCAGTTCAGTTCAGTCGCTCAGTCGTGTCCGACTCTTTGCAACCCCATGAACTGCAGCACGCCAGGCCTCCCTGTCCATCACCATCTCCCGGAGTTCACTCAAACTCACGTCCATTGAGCCGGTGATGCCATCCAACCATCTCATCCTCTGTTGTCCCCTTTTCCTCCTGCCCCCAATTCCTCCCAGCATTAGAGTCTTTTCCAATGAGTCAACTCTTCGCATGAGGTGGCCAAAGTACTGGAGTTTCAGCTTTAGCATCATTCTTTCCAAAGGACACCCAGGGCTAATCTCCTTTAGGATGGACTGGTTGGATCCCCTTGCAGTCCAAGGGACTCTCAAGAGTCTTCTCCAACACCACAGTTCAAAAGCATCAATTCTTCGGTGCTCAGCTTTCTTCACAGTCCAACTCTAGCATCCATACATGACCACTGGAAAAACCATAGCCTGGACTAGATGGACCTTTCTGCCTGCCAAGAAACCACATTATCCCTAGCCCCCATTACCACTCCCTTACCCTCAATGTAAGAAAAAGCCAAGATTCAGACACCTCATCCTGACAAATCACCTTTTAACTTTCTAGCTACCTTGGTCAAGTGTCCCATGACAAAAACTATTTGACTTCATCATAAACTCCAATGTATCAACCCTACCACTACCCATATTGATCCCTTCTAGTTTTCCCTTCTTTCATCTAGCTCATAATTCCAAAGATAAGTATTATCATGCCCTTGCAAATACCCTTCACCCTCTTGCACCTCTCCTTCCCTTGCACTCTTCTGGCAAATCCACAATTTTCATTCATTATTCAACGTACTCTAGTGTAAGCTCCACTTTTACCTCTATGTTGCCTCTCCAGTGGATACTAGGCCAACATTACTTGACTAGACTTCTCAGCAGCATTCAAACTTTTTCCTCCTTCTTGTAGTTCTCTACTCTCTTAGCATCCCTGATACCCGTCACTCCTTGTTTTCTTCCTACCACACCATTACTTTTTCAGTCTCTTTCCTTGTCTCCTCATCCTCTACTCATTCTCTAAAATAAATGCTGTGTATCTCAAGATGTTTCTGGGCCCTCCCCTCTCATTCTACACTTATTCCCTAGGATACTGTCATTCCCCAGGCAGAAATTACCAAACCGCCACTTATACACCCAGACCAGAACTCTCAAAGGTCCTAGTTAGTACTGTCAAATTGCCTACTTGATATCTTAACTTAGAAAAATCACAGATATCTAAAAACTAGTATTTCCAAAATTAATTTCTTAATTTTTAACCACTACCCTATGTTGCTTCCAAAAACCTTACCAGTAAAAGGTGCCATCTCCCCAATGGTTTAGGACAGAAACAATGGGAACATTTTTTATTCTTCTCTCTCTCACTAGCCTCCACATCATTTCTTCCCAGAGAACTTTAAATTTCTCAATTAAGAAAAAGCCAAACAGTTATCACAAGCTACGTCAGCAACTGACTTCAAAAAACTCAATTCACAAACCCAAATGCTCAAATATGATTCAAACCAAATGCATGACAATTCATACTCCATGCAGAACACAAGTATTTATTACTTCTATAATCAAGTGTAATTAAATTCATATACTTCCCAAATATAAGAGCAATGAATTAAAGGCTGATCATCCATACTCTTACTCACAGACAATATCTGGATTATTCTTTCTTTTGCTAGTTACTAACAATGTCTTACCACTTCAAATTGTACCAATTTAGAATTCAAGATATTCTACACGGCAAGTTAACACTATCAAAAAAATGAAATGCTAAACAAAAAGAAAATGAAGGGACCAATGTTTAACACAACCAACTAAAAAAGATACATTAATGGGCAATTTACTGGATCCATTTTTCATAGAACCATTTAATGTACTATTTAGAAACTCATCTAATAATCCTTTCAAAAACTATTAACCATCTACTATGTTTAGACACTGTGGAAAGTCCTGAAAATAAGAATCTGAGACTGTACTGTTTTCATGGATGAGAGTGTCATAAAAAATCTAACAGAAAAAAAGGCTTCCTCAAAAAAATATTTGAGTGAAATCTTGAAGAATGACTAAGAATTTGCCAGAATAACAAAAAAGGGGCTAAAGTAAGTGTATTTAAGTGAAAAGTCATTTAACCAAGTGCATGCATGCTGAGTCGCTTCAGTAGTGCCCAACTCTGTGTGACCCTATGGATTATGGCATGCCAGGCTTCTCTGTTTATGGGATACACCAGTCAAGAATACTGGAGTGGACTGCCATGTCCTTCTCCAGGGGATCTTCCTGAGCCAGGGATTGAACCCACAACTCTTATGTCTCTTGCATTGGCAGGTGGGTTCTTTATCACTAGCGTCACTTGGGAAGCCCACTTAACCATACAGGGTAATGATTCATTTTGATTTTTGAATATCCCATATTTCTATTAGAAATTGTAGTTAATCTCCATCTCACTTTTTTAATATCAAGATATATTCTAAATGAATGTTAAGATTTAAATAAAAATACTGAATCCATAAAAATACCCAATGAAAACATAGTCAATTGATCACTTCGGGGTAGAAAACCCCACTCGAATTTGCTTAAAAGACCGTAGCCATAAAAACAAAGACAACAATTTTTATCACATAGATTTTTAAAAAATTTTAATAAATGCTAAAAAAAGGGGGGGGGCAGTATTTATAACCTGTGACAATTTATTTTCCCAATAAATCCAAAAGCTTGTCAGTTTGTCATGTGCTAATAAGCATTATATACAATAAATCATTTAATTCTCACAAAAATCCTAATAGATAAATGCTATTAACATCACCATTCTACAAATGAAACAATATTTACAAAACTTTGCAGTGGCACAGGGGACATGGGTTCAATCCCTGGTCCGGGAAGATCCCACATGATATGGAGCAACGAAGCCCATGGGCCACAACTACCGAGCCTATGTGCTACAACTAACGCAGCCCATGCACGCCAGGGCCTGAGAGCCACAACCACTGAGTACGCGTGCTCAACCACTGAAGCCCGCACACCTAGAGCTGCGCTCCACAGCAAGAGACGCCACTGCAATGAGAAGCCTGCACTGCAACAGAGAGTAGCCCCACTTACTGCAAGCAGAGAATGCCACACACAGCATCGAAGACCCAGTGCAACCAACAATAACAATAAATAAAATTTAAGAAATTCACAGATGAATTAACTTGAAGCTTAAGTTAACGCTCTCCAACTGTGCCACACCATACTACTATGGTACAAATGGGCTATACGTATGCCAGCACATTAATCCCAAACCCTTCTCATGTAGTCCTTCTCATGTAGTCTCATGTAGTCCTTTCCATGTAACATACTGTCCTGTAAAAATAGCATCAGTTTGTGTGGCATGATGTGGAAAAAGTTAGCCAATTGATGGATATGTAATAAAAGATATTTTTTCTTAGGAAATAGGCACTGAAATGTTAAGAGCTATAAACTGTAAAACGGCATGAGGTATATGAGCACTTGTCTAATCATCGCCCAGAAAGGGTTCAGCAGGGCAAAGTCTGGATGGCTCCTTCCAGCTTGGTTTATAGATTGTGTGATGTCCTTTGAGTTGCTCCCTCTTGACAACTGAACTCGCAGTGTGATAACCTAGTGATTGCACTGTTTTCATCAGTCACATTTTTACAAATAGGCAGACTCATTCATCAGAGAAGGTAATGGCATCCCACTCCAGTACTCTTGCCTGGAAAATCCCATGAACGGAGGAGCCTGGTAGGCTGCAGTCCATGGGGTCGCGAAGAGTCGGACACGACTGAGCGACTTCCCTTCCCCTATATATAATCCACTCTCAAATGGGTCAAACAAAAAAGTAAACAAACACATACACAAAGAATAAATGTTAAAAATTGATGAATCTGAGTGAAGTGTATAGGAGCTATCTGTATTGTTCCTGCAGCATTTCAGGAAGTGAATTATTTCAAATAAAATTATTTTTTAAAAGTTAGCAAGCTGGCTGAAGTATCTTACTAAAATCCCTCATCTAATTGGAGTAAAGCTAGAAATCCAACCTAAATTCATCTGACTAAACTGCCAGTAAGCTTTTAAGACAGAAGAATTTTAAAAGTCCTATGGAGAAATGGGCAAAGGATACTAAAAAGCAATTAACAAAGCAAGAGTGGTATTTTTACAAAGAGAGAAAGAGGCTCAATATCACCATTTAAAAGTTAGTCAATCAACTAACAAAATACCTAATGAGATACATTTTCATGATGATGGAAGAATATAGTGCAAGAGGTATTTATAACTATATTTAACTCAATAATTTGGTACCACTTTTATACAGGGCAATTTGGTGTTTTCTATTAAAATGGTAGTCAAAGTAGTCAAAGTCACTCAGTTGTGTCCAACTCTTGCGACCCGATGGACTGCAGCCCACAAGGTTCCTCTGTCCATGGGATTCTCCAGGCAAGAATACTGGAGTGGGTTGCCATTTCCTTCTCCAATTAAAATGGTACATGTATATATATATTGTTTGACTTGTCAATTCTAAGAATTTATTCTACAGGAAATTTCACTTACAAATGCAACCACAGGGACCTCCATGATGATTCAGTGGTTAAGACTCCGTGCTTCAACTGTAGGGTGCACGGGTTCAACCCTGGTTGGGGAACTATGATCCCACATGCCAAGCAGTGTGATCAAAAATAAATTAAAAAAAAAAAATGCAAGCATATGTAAAAGAATATTCAATACATTTCTTTTATAAGATTAAAAAAACGAAATAAATCAAAGGTACATCTAGAACATAATTCTAAAGCCATTCAAAAGAACGAGCTGGTTCTATGTGCACAGATACTGAGAATATCTAAAATACCTATTAGGGGAGGGAAGCAGTCTTCAAATAGTGTGATCCAAACGTGATTTTCTATGTGTCTTCATACACCTATTTTTATTTCTATTTTCACACAGAAAACAGATGAGATACAGCAAAATATTAACAGTTTAAGTCAGATTTCTATGTTGCCTGGATTTTTAAAAAATAGTTTATTACTTTTATAAACCTAAAAAATATTCAGAACAGACAAATCCTTACAGATATAAAGTAGATTTGTGACTGCCAAGGTCCAGAAGAAAAGCAAACACATGTTTTGGAATTAGACAGCAGTGATGCTGCACAAATTTGTAAATATACTAAAAAAACCACTTATTGTACACTTTAAAAGGGTGAATTTTATGTTGTGTGAATTGTCTCAATAAAGCTGTTGAAAAATTTAATAAGAACTTCGAAAATCCTAGTGCAAAAGTATCTGATATACTTAAAAAAACATTAAGTTCATCTTTTTAAGACTGGCTGGAAACTCTGTAATTCATAATCAAGAACGCCTATTGTTGTTGTGTAGTCGTTCAGCTGTGTCTGACTCTTTGCAACCCCATGGACTGTGGCACGCCAGGCTTCCCTGTCTTCACCATCTCCTGGAGCTTGCCAAATAATGCCTGCAGTTAACATTTTAAAATATTCAAGTTCATTAGATGTCAAAAAGAAAAAGAATGAAAGAAAGCTTAACTCACCCTCGTTTCACTTTTGTGAAATCAAATGCAACTTGTCTGTATGAAACTGCTTTTTCATTTAGATACCTACTATACCTCCTAATAAATGTAGACATGTCATATCCTGTAAGAAAAGAAACATAAAAGGATTTCATAAAATATTAAAAACCCGATTAGCTTAGAAAACCAACTCATTTTATCCAGTGGCCACAATGTCTTGATATTCCACCTTCAATTTAGTGATATGAATTAAGTGACATTAACATCTACAATATTTTACATTTTTAAAGTTAGGTATGTCTTATGTGGCTTAGAAAAATCTTCCCCCTTAAAATTTCACTAAAATAGTAATTCTGCTTTATTCTGACCAACATTCCTTTTATTTATTGGGAATTGAAAAACTTGCTTTCTTATACTACTTGATAACCCCATTACTCAAATTTAACATCCTGCAGAACCAAAATCCCTCTCCTCAAAATCATTAATCAATTTAATATTTTTCATACTTTTCCATCTTTAGTTGCATATGATTTAGCACAACTTATGGGTGCCAACCTTGTAAGTAGCAGAGAAAATGACTGCATTGTACAATGAAATAAGTGGCAATATGCAAATTTAAGGCCTAACAAAAAATAATTCTATGACAGTTTTCAATGAAACTTTCTAAGTGAATAGCTAAATCATTCTAAGATTTTGCTTCAACATAATCATGAGATTTGAAGACTTCAGCACCATAAAATCTAATCAATATTATTAAAAACAAACAAACAAACTTGTGTTTTAGCTACTGCCTGGCTCAAGAAGTCTGCAAATTTTTGCTCTTTCCCTTGTGGCTCAGTTGGTAAAGAACCTGCCTTCAATGCCAGAGACTTGGGTTCGATCCCTGGGTTGGGAAGATCTCCTGGAGAAGGGAAAGGATACTCACTCCAGTATTCTGGCCTGGAGAATCCCATGGACTATACAGTTCACGGGGTCGCAAAGAGTCGGACACCACTGAGCGACTTTCACCTTCACTGTAAAAGCAGATCCATTCTACTCTAGTTCATCTTCATCTAACAAATTTAATTTTAGTTGATGGTCTCTGCTACTTTAAAAAGATATAACACCAAAACAAGTGCGCGCACACACACAAAGTACAGTGACTGGATTTAACATAATCACCAATTCATTTATTCAGCAAATATTTCTTAGTAGCTGGCTCAGATGGTGAAGCGTCTGCCTGCAATGTGCGAGACCTGGGTTCAATTCCTGGGTCGGGAAGATCCCCTGGAGAAGTAAATGGCAATCCACTCCAGCACTCTTGCCTGGAAAATCCCATGGACGAAGGAGCCTGATAGGCTACAGTCCACGGGGTTGCAAAGAGTCGGACACGACTTCACTTTCACTAACTTGCTACTGGAAAAAAATCAGTGAACAGAAAGAAATCACTGCCCTCAGATATTCTCATAGCTATTAGTGTATTGTATAAGGTGTTATATACTCACATTTTTCAGCTCTTTAGTTAATACTGTTCCCTCTAATACACTCTACTAGATCCTCACTAAGGGGAGAAACATCTCTCATCCTTCAAGGCTCGGTCTCTAAAACTTTCCCTGAACTCTTTGTGTACCCATATTATTCTTACTTCAAATACAGCCATTAGATGTATACAATTATCTCACGTACTTTAAGTTTAATTATAATATATACAACCAGTATAACAGCCAGTATATACTGAATAAAATATACCAGACTCCACCCAACAAAATACATCAGCAATCAAAATTACAAAAACATCACTGAATTATAACTTATCATTTCAGTCTAACCTTTATAATATCTTTGAATATAAGCTTTAAATAAAAGGCCTAAAAACTGTTCTCTACATAAATGAATGAAAGCCTTAAAACCCTGTCACTAGAAGTGCTTAATTTCCATCTCAAGAAAGTAGAAAATCAGTAGTTAATGAGACACAAAAAACCCACTTGGAACATATGCATATATTCTGCTCTAGAGTAGTGATTTGCATATTGTTTTCCAGACTCTTACAGTTCAAATGAACTACATAAGGCTGAAAGCAGAAATAAAAAGATGAGGGAGTTTTATCCATGTTCCAGAAAACAAAACAGCTCCAGTTTCACCTATTATATATACAGATAGCTTCTACTGAAGATTTTACTTGAAAAAGGGATTTCATGGCTTCATTTTTCCCCCCTTATTTAAGGCATGATATCTCTCATTAAAGTAAAATCAACCTTGTAACAGCTGGTTCTATGCACAGATTACTGATCTTCCAGAATCTCTGAAAGACTGAGTATTCAATTCTAATTAGTACTTTCAACTGCCAAAAGTAAAGAAGTATTGAACAGTTCATAAACACATACACAGCTACTCACTAAATTCTACTGATTTTTCATCTCCACAGAAGCCACAATTCAAGCCCTCATTAACTCTCTACTAGATGAGCAAAATAATGACCAGAGCAGTCTCAAGGTCCTTTAAGATGTTACTCACTCAAATACAACAGGCTAGAGTGGTTTTTTTAATAACACATGTTCCTTCTCTCCTCCTCCCTCAACTCAAAAACTTTGATGGTTTCTCACTGCATTATAAAATCCCAAATATATCAAAATCCTTTCTGCATGATTTTGGCCCCGAACAGCTTTCCAAGGGTTATCTGCCATTACATATTCTCCAACACCTCATCTTACACTCTATTCATTTTCATTTGCTCTATAAATAAACACCCATGCTCTTTACCATCCACATACATCTGTGTACCTTTGTTTAAGTCAACTCACATTCTCATCCATCTTTCAAAGCACAGCACAAATCTTACCTTTTCTAAAGATATTTCCCAGCTAAAACTTACTGCTGAGTACTCCTTTAGTATGGTCTTAGTATGTCCTTTATGAGGCTCTTCCTAGAGTTATTCTATAATGCTAACAGTCTCGCTCTGGCTAAGTGTAACAGATCCCGTTAAGACAGTACGAACATGGAGGGCTACAGTACTAGACTACAGCAATTTCATGTTACTGAATTAAAGTAAAATAAATAAAATACCTGCTAAGTATTAATAAGTAATTCATCTGAAAAACATATTATACTTACCTTTGCTACTAAAATGTATGATATTCTCAACATTTCTTAGAATAAAGTATAAAATAATAACAAAAACAACAAGGAAACCAGATACGTTAAAAGTTACTTTCTACATTTACAGATATGTAAAGTTACATCCTAACTTTACATTTTTAAAGTTAGATATGTCATATGTGGCTTAGAAAAATTTTCCCCTTAGAACTTCACTAAATAATTCTGTTTTATTCGACCAACATTCCTTTTTATTTATTTGCTGGGAATTAAAAAACTTGTTTTCTTATACTACTTGATAACACCAAACTCAAATTTAACGTCCTATGGAACCAAAATGCTACTCCTCAAATCATTAATCAATTTAATATTTTTCATACTTATCAATCTTTAGTTGTATATGATTTAGAATAACTGTAACAGAATGTAAGTAGTGTTTCCTATGTGCCAGGCATCATTCTGGGCACCTTACACGTATAACTAGGTTACACCTCATGATAATCCTACAGGTGGGTGCTATCATTACTCCTGATTTTACAGATGCAGAGAGGTAAAGTAACTTGCTCAAATTTATGCAGTTGGTGTTAGAGATGGGATTCAATCCAGGCAGTCCACTTTCAGAACCCATGCTCTTAAACTGCTACTTTATACTGCTTCTCAAAGAGCTCTGGGTGGCAAGAAGTGAAGTCAATCAATCTTCTTATGCAAAGATACTTTTTTCTTCTCTACAACCGTCACTAAAACATGAGGCTCCTCCACAGCATATGTTCTAAAGAACAGAGTTCAACTTTGCAGTAATCCTCAAATGGGGTCACTCTTGATTTTTCTGTAATGAATAAGGTGTCTTTACCTTGCAATCCACTTTTATCCAAAAAATTGCTTAAGTTAAACAACGTGTTTCTTGAAGCCAAATACTGAATGAAACGCTGGGGGAAAAAAAGACAACAAATGATTATGTCAAATAGTACTGCCATCTAAGAAACTTTAACTTGAGAATTAGGGGGGAAAGTGGTGGTTAACACATTAATCTTATCTAGTTTAAATTTATCATCTTCAGTCCTCCCAAAAACATAAAACATATTTTTCACTAGCATGCAGGAATGTATTAAAGTCTAATGCCCACAGCTATGGTATTAAAGTTAAAAGGAAACAGGCACTTTTAACTAGAAGTGCTTTACTATAGCATATTATAGCTACAGCTAATCATATTCAGATGGTGCCTTTATTTTAAAACAGGTATCTAGTGATCCAAATTTTTATTATTTCTTTTTAAAAACAGAATATCAGTAATCATACTGGAGTATAACAGAACAGACATCCTTTTACCCACAGTCCATATTAAAGATCACTTTAGATCCCCTTACAGAATCAAATTACACACTACTAAAGACACACGCCTTCAACACCATTCCCTTCTCTTCCTCCCTCTGCAAAGGCAATCACTTTTCTAAAGTAGGTTTTTATCATTCTCATGAATGTTTTTTAAAATTTTACTACATATATAAGGATCTAAAAACAGTACATAATTTTGGTTTCTATCTTAAATTTACAGAAATTCTATACTGTACTCATTCTTTTCCAATGTGTTTTTTAATAACTTCTTCCCAAGAATTATCAATTTAATATATGCACATCTAGTTCACTCATTTTCAACAATGTGTGAGTATTTCAACAAACTACTGCATCCGTTATATATCCATTTCTACATGGACACTTAAGTTCTTTCCAGTTTTACTGTTATTAGCGATGTTTCACTGACGTCTTTGTACTGGTCTCCACCTGCAGGCATGCAAGGGTTTCTCATGATATACACTTAGGGCTGAACTGTTGGCTCAGCAGGTGTATAAAAATTCATCTTCTCAAAATACTGTCAAGCCCCTCTCCAAAATGCTTACCACAGAACACTGCCTTAATTTCCTTTTACACACAACCTCTAAAACAGCTAAAGAAACTCTTTTCAACTTTGTAGGACAAATTTTAAAAGGACTACTTTTGTAAATGTATGCAGAGGATTACTATCAATTTTATGTACATGATCACTTCTCTGACTCATTAGTGTTCATCAGAGATCACCACAAACTAACAACCATGATTTTGAAAAACAATTTGACAATCAAAGACTCCTGTTTCATCACTTATCCTAAAACAACTTGTTTCAAAATGCATTCAAATATCCTCAGACCAAAAAAAAAAAAAATCCTAAGACAATGTAACACTCTATGATTTTCGTAAGTTTTGATGATTCTTTTTTGTGAGGGGCTGTGCTGTGCACTTGTAAGTGTTCAGCATGCCAGCAGCCTCTACCTACTACATGCCAGTAGCATCCCCTCCAGTTATGCCAATGTCCCTTGAGGGTGAAAATCACTCGCCTGCCTTGCCCTGTTTCAGAACAACTGTTCTAGAGAATCTCCATCACCACAGCATAGTGAAACTCTATGCATACTCTCACAGACCAGTAACGCCTGCCAATGCAAAAACTTGAGGGCTGTACAAACTAGCACCCAAAAAAGAGCAGAGCGCCAAATTTCTCTCAGCTACTGAAGGCAAACAGTTTATCTGAAAACCACTACTGAAATGCTACCTTTCTCTTCCTGTCAGTCAGTTGTAAGGAATGACAGTCAACTTTCTATTTTTTTGCCTTTTAAAAAGGTTTTGTTTCTGGTATTATCACCGTTGGGGCTTCCCAGGTGGCTCAGCGATCAAGAACTCGCCTGCCAACGCAGGAGACCCAAGGGATGTTGGTTCAATCCCTGGGTCAGAAACGTCTTTGGAGCAGGAAATGGCAACCTACTCTAGTATTCTTTCCTGGAAAATTCCATGGATAGAGGAGACTGGCAAGGCTACAAGTCCATGGGGTCACAAAGCTGCACACGACTGAGCACTGGGCAAATTATTACCTTATTCACCTCTGAAAGTCACCGCTGAATGTCTGCCTCTTTAGCATTGCATAGTTTATTCTTTAAGGTAAAAAAATATATACAAGCCTGAAATTCTTCTGAACAGATGATCATGATCTTAGGTAAACACATTCCGAATAAAAATAGAAACTATTATTCTAGTTAAGATGAAAATGTTTTAGGTTACACTGAAGCTAGTATATTCAATTTTTTCTACTGACTCTGTATATTGCTAATAATGAGTTAGAAAGCAACTGAGTAACATGTCCTAAAAATGGGTCACATGTGTTACTTAAGTAATCATACTTCAGGTAGCACTCCTGAAAATAACTTTTAAAATTTAAAAACTACAAATATAATCAAAAAAGTCCTTCCTCATCTCACTGGGAACTATCTCCTAGCAATCCGTGATCTGCATTTTTCTAAGGCACATACCAAGGTACTAGATTTATCTAATTCCATTCAAACTTTCTTTAAACACAGTTTTAAATACTCCTTTTGACACAATTTTACAAGTAAGCATACTAGGCTGAGAAAATCAAGAACTCAAAAATCAGCTACTGGGCTATCATGGAAAACAACATGATTCTCTCCAGACGTTAAATTGCAAAGGTTTATGCATCTTATTCGTTACCCTTTCTGGGTAATGAAGACTTTAGACACAACTCTGCTGAAGAAGGTATTCTTCAATCAGACCCTCTCAGCAAAATGCCATCTTAGTCCTTAATATCACAGCCTTGAACTAGGCAAAGGGCTTCTACAAACAACTATATGAGATCAGAGAGAAACCTGACTGGGCTGTAATGAAAAACCAAGTGAACAGAGACAAACATATAAGCTATACACAAAGGCCTGCAAAACCAGAGCTGCTTACAGAACCCATCTCCGGGCACTAATCTTTGCTTCTCGATCCCATTACTGAAAGTCCCCCGTGCTCTGACCCACTTTCTGCTTTCTGACTTAAAAGGCAGAAAAAAAAGTGTAGGGTCTACAATTCTATTTCTGCCCTTTTGACCTATATATATTATTCAGTTGCTATAGGCATTTCTGAGGTGTCAGTGGGAGAAGCAACCTGAACCAGTCAACACCCCCAGGACACTTGTTAACCAAAAATACTGCTTACCTCATTTCCATACACCATCAAATGATGAGTTGTAATGAGAGATTTGAAGACCACCACCCAACTACTGTTAGTAGTTCTTTCAAATAAACTGTCTGCTAACTGCGGGATGTTCACATTCATCTCATTTGTGCACTGAATTAAGTCTGCAATAAAAAAAAAAAAGATTAATTTACTCTGCTTTACTTTTAACGGTGGGTCTGCATACTAATAGAGTAAACGTTTAACAAGAGTGGAACAAAAATGGATAGTTTGGAAAAGTTGTTAAAAAATCCTCCCAAGAGAACAACTGAGACAGAACTTCTATCTGAGAAGTAAACAGGGCATTGATAAATATCACATAATTAATCAATAATACCAGAAAGTAAATCACACTTCCTTCACCCTGAAGCACATTTTATTGTTTCAAGGCCTCGAGTAACTCTCAGTTCTCTTACTTCTTATAAAAATTTAGAACTACAATACTAATAATATTCATCCTTACAGTTAACTCATACATATAGAAACAGACACAAGCTGAAGGTCGAACACCTTTATTAAAATCCTCCCTAGAATGCTGTGCTTGTACTAATAGAGCAGATATGTGGTCTGTGAGTGGACAGGACTCTCAGTTTGTTTATAGAAAACAATTCTCATTCTTTTCTCCCTTCAGTTCTGAGTTAGCTCAGTTTTCACTTGATAGCAACTAGCTAATATTGACAAAACTGAAAATGGCTGAAAGTTTCTCAGTGCAACGAATTTCCAAAGAACTGATTCAGGAACTCTACTCAATTATTATTCTGAAAACAAGTAAAACAATGTAAGTTCTAACTTTATATTTTAAAATATAAATAACTGGAAAACATTACCATAAAATAGTCTAATCTACAATTGTTCTAGCACCAAAACTAAAAGAAAAAGTTAATATACCTCTCAGAATTTCACCTCATATCTGCTTCACAGATATTATTGGCAAATTCAATGAAGAAAATACAAAATGATCCAATTTAGACATGTAATGAAGAAGATCAAGAGATGAGTTGTTTTAAAAGTATGCATAAAACAAAATGTATAATAACTACCTCAGTTGTAAGTACCATTAAGGGGGAAAATATTATTTATTTGTGACTCATTAAAAGATTGTCCACTTTTCACCTTTAGTACCTAATGATTAAATATGAACTCAAGTGATCTAACTTGGCTGTGATTGCTAAAAAGAAACAATGCAACTATGACCGTTTATCTGCTTATAATCTTTCAAAAATGTTTGTTTAATAGGGCCAATTTCTGTACAAAGTAACATTTGATAAGCAAATGCATTTTAGATAAGCAGTTACCCTGGCCAACAATGCCTGAAGAACAAAGCACAGGACAGTCAAACAGAATGCCCATGGAACACAAGGCTTTCACAATTGATATTACTTGCAACAAAAATTAAATAGTTCATCCAACTTGGTTTGAATGGTTCAGCTTCTGATATTTTACTTCTCCTATTTTAAATTTGATCTTAAATAGTACTTTATACCTGCCCCAAGACACTGAATATATTGTACTTGCCTTATTCCAAAGATACTCTCTCTCAAAATATAATTTACTGGGAGCAAGCCCTATCTATGTTCTGCTCATTTTGAACCCTTTAAAACGTCAAACACAGTGATCAAGTTTTGATTTTAATATATGAAATTATATTCCTAGCTTCCTGTTTTCCCATGGATTTATTCTTATGTATCTGTATTTTTCTTTATCCTTCCAGAAATTATCTTTGTAAGTTATTCATTTAACAGTTACTTCTCACAATGATGTCAATAATCATTTTACTCCTCAGAATCTTACTTTGCAAAACTGAACCTGTCACAAAATTTTTTGTCACAATACTTGCCCAAGGGCACTTCTACATGTGTGTATGTGTTCGCACACCCACATGTTTTTGTGAACACTCCCTAGAGCCCATCAAGAACCAAGTCTCTTGAACTTCTAGATATCCCACCTTCTCCTCTCCACCCCACTATCACTGACAAAGCCAGAGCGAAGATCCTATGTTTCCCTAACTAGAAGTCAACCAGTCCTGGGAGTATTTAGAACCAAGTTAGGGAGGAATTATCATACCCTCTGAAGGGCTTTACTGGCATGTGAGGACAAAGTTGAGGGAGACTGGCATGCCATGCGCAACTGACTCTCCGCAATTAAAAGCTGCCCCGCCCCGCTCAGCGGTAAAGAATCCACCTGCAGGAGACACGGGTTCAGTCCCTATCCAGGAAAATCTCCCCCACGCTGGGCAACATGGCTCTGCGCGCCACACCTACTGCGCCTGTGCTCTAGAGCCCAGAGCTGCAACCACTGAGGCCCGCACGCCCAGAGCTCGCACTCCGCAGCAAGAGAAGCCACCGCAGTGAGCAGCTCATGCACCTCAACCAGAGAGCAGCCCCCACGTCAACAAAGACCTAGCACCGCCAAAAATAAACAAACATTAAAAAAGAAAAAAAGCTGCTCCACCCAAAATTGTCCCCACTAAGAAAATGCTGGACTGACTGGCCTCTTCACTTCTAATGAGATCTCATTTGGGGTCTCACCTACCCCACATGCCCAAATAAAAACTGGCCATGACACTGACTAACCTCAATGATCTCCCATCCTCCTTGTTGAACCTTAACTTCCAAGACGGGCTTCCCTGGTGGCTCCGATGGTAAAGAATCTGCCTGCAATGTAGGTGGCCTGGGTTTAATCCTTGGGTCCTGCAGATCCCCTGGAGAAGGGAACGGCTACCCACTCCATTATTCTTGCCTGGAGAATCCAATGGACAGAGGAGTCTGGAGGGCTAAAGTCCATAGAGTTGGACACAACTGAGCGACTCTCTCTCTCACACACACATACACATATTGCTGCTTCACACCTAAATCCTTCCATTCTTGCTCATTCCTCAAAATGAATGATGTATTTTCCTTTGTGAAATTCTCCTCTCCACAGACTAAGGTACCCACCACACAGACACTAAAGCTGGTACACAATTCTATTCTTTTATTATTTACTTCCCCATCACTCTCGTCTAGAATCAGAGATTTTAAAACGAATCTGCAAATACTTTTGTTGGTAATTTTCCATATTCTTAATCAGGGAGGTAAGTAAATCGCTGGATTAGTCAGAGACAGCCTGATTCTAAATGAAGGGGAAAGTGTAGATTTCAGTTTCAATGAGCATGTTATACAGTAGATTACGTATATTGCATCTATGGTATATTCCCTTTGTGATCAGCTCTCCTCATCACTTTGCTTCAGTTACACTGTCTTCTTTGCAATGCCTTCCACGAGCCAAGCACTCTTAACCTCAGGTGTATTTTGTTCCTTCTGCCTAGAATATTCTTTTCCCAGATATCCACACTTCTCTTACTCCTTTATTACTATAGATCTTTGCTCAAATGTCACCTATCAGATGAACATCTCTGAATATTTATAAAAAGTAACAAAGCCTTAAGGCAATCCTCTACCTCCAAACCCTCACTATATCCTCTTATTCTGCTTTATTTCTCTCCAAAGCACTTATCACCTAACTCATTATAACGTGTTTAATGTCTTTCTCTCCTAATTAAAGTATAAGTTCCATGTAGGGAGGGCTCTATTATGTTCTCTGCTGGATTTCCTAAGAATAGTGCAATGCATACAATGGTCACTCACACTTTTTTAATAAATAACATTTATTTTAGCATGCACTTGAACAGCCCTAACATGACCATTCAAAATGTATTTTTTACACAAATTACACCAATGATCTACAACTCTTTGCACAACCTGCAATCCCCAAAAGGTTAAAAACAGACCTAAGCCCATCACATGGGAAAATTCTCAACTTCAAAGTTAAAGGGGATCCAGCAAGTAATGGTTTAGAAAACTATATTTCATAGCATTTAGAAATGACCACATAAAAATGGAAGGAAACTGCAGAAGCTAAAATGTAACACTTCATATATAACAGGAAAAATAGGATAAGAGTTCATGCATAAATTCAGAGTAGACCAAATGCAAAAACCAAAGATATACAAACGTTTCTGGGAGAAAATACACTGCACGGTCACACAAACCCTGCAGAATACACTTGCCTGTAGTACTTTAACTCAACCAGTCATTTTCTGCAGGGGTAATTTTTCCTCTGAACAATGTTTCTACTATAGTAGTAACCTGAAAATGCTTCTAAGCTTGAGCCCCAACAATTCAGGAAGGAAAATGTTTTCCACACCTCTAATCAACCAAAAGCCAATTGTTTCAAACAAATATCAAGCATATCATGGAAACCTTGATAGCTACTGCTTTTCTCATTCTCAATTCAGATTTCATTTCTTAAAAAGCACAAACTTTAAAGTAAACTTCCTTTACCATCAAAAGGCTTCCAAAGTAGAAACTCATATTTTCATTTAGCTGTTTACCTTGAGAATATAAAAAATGTAAAACCTTCTTTAATATTACATCAGTAACAAATCCTAAACTCCACACTCAAAAAAAAAAAAAAAAACTATATGGCATATTGGTTCTCTACTTTAAGTATAGGTGAGAATTCATGAGGATTTCTAGTATTTAAGAGCAGAGGAAAACAGGCCTACTATGGAAATGAAGAGCATTTTTCCACACAGAGACAGCAGAAGGAACCAATCTAAACCTTTAAAACAAAATGCTCTATTTTATTATTTAATATGCCTCTCCAACAAACAAGGTCTGGGGTAGATAAAATAAATGTTTACTGCATTAACACAGGTAACGTACTGACCCATAGGTAAGGTCACAGGAGCTCACTACTAAATACCAGACTTAGTAACAGAATTACATTTTTTGTAAAACATAAGGATGCTTGGAAACATATACAAAGCAAATACCCAACTAGCCAATTTAATGCAGGTTCTAAATTTCTAGCTAATTTAAAAATAATAAGAAAAGCAGTGAAATGCAAATATATATTTTTGTATTCACCAGGACATGTTCAGTAAAGTACAAAAATTAAGAAATAGCCAGTTACCAGATAGCCACAGATCAGTATTGACTTGTCGAAGGGTAGATTTCCACAAGTCAGGCAACCCAGTCAGTGACATGCACCATTAGCAGAATGTAAAAGCCTCAAGTTCTCATCTAAACAGGCACTCACTAGGCTATATCAAAACTACACTGATACCCAAAGTAGATTTTCTAATAAAAGAGCTTGCCTAAAGCTAGTCTTTTTAAAAAAGCACAATGCATCACAATCATTTAGCCACATATTACTGTCTCTTTCAAAGGGGTCATTTCGAAAGACACTCCTTTTGCAACTGCCTTCAGAAATTATTTTAGTAGCATAAGATTGATCTCTTCAATCATCTAGAAAACTGGAGACACACTCAATTTGGAAGGCAAATTAAGTGGTTCATCATATGTTGCTTCGCTGATCAGATCTTCGAAACTTTTCCTGGGTAGGAGTACAAACAAATATTCACCAAGAAACAGCAATGAGAGGATAAAGAAAAGCTTCTGAACTTTTGCTATAAAGTATCAGCACAGTTTTTTTCACTTAGGAAAAGTCTGAAAGTATTTAGAAAACATGCAAGTTGAAATCAGACCTCAGCCAAAAGATGTCTGGGAAACAGAATGATGAACCATCTTACATCATTCAATTTTTTGTGTAAACGGTCACAAAATATGGTCCAAATTAAGATGTAGCTATTTTCTTTAAAGTTTCTGGGATCCTCTGTGAGAAATGTGTTAGACTTTCACATTAATTCAAAAATACAACCTTTACAGACTGATTTATACCTTAAGAAATCTAACCAACATTTTAACTGGATTTAAAATTAAAACTAGGGAAAGACTCACATAATATAGAATACTCAGTACAAATAATAAGGATTGAGTTAACTCGAAAGAGGAGAGAAAGACGCATTCAAAGCACTAAAAAGAAATGACAATGATATCCCAAAAGTTTTGATAAGGGTACTATGAAGCTAAGGTGCCTAAGTCACAATGTGAGTGGACACGTTCAATAATGGAGGAATACTAGCTCATTAAATGACAGCAGTCTGGTAGTGAAATACTATGAGGCCAACAAATACACAGAAAAGAAAAAAAGCTGAGTGGGGAAAACGCTCACAGTATATTATACCAAAACCATGTTAAAGAATAATGCAGAGTAACATTAAGATGTCAGATATACTCTATTTTCTGATGTATAGCATATTTGCCCAAATATGGGGTGATGCCAAAAGAACTGAACACTTTCAAAATCACTCAGCAACTAAGTTACATGTATAACGGCTAGTTAAAACCAGTATGTAAAGGAACTATATCACTATTATTTCCATATTTTCACAAATTTCAGTAAGGACCTCTCACATCACACAGCAAACATGTACTGTAACTAATTCCAGACCCTTTAGAGCATATCATGATCACTGGCAGAAAAGACAGCATTGATTTCTTCCTTTATTTCCTCAAGGATGAGGAAGAGGTGGTATAAGCACAAGAGCTGCAAGTATAACAGCTGGAAATCTGGTAGCCCCTGTTGCAGAGGTAGACCAGTACTCTGAATACAAGTTCAGTCTCACACCAATGTAGGTGAGTCTTGAGGAAACTCCAGAACCAACAAAGAAAGTAAGGCAAACTCCCATCTTACTGAAAAAAACAAACAAAAAAAAAAACAAGTTGCAGCTGCAGGGAGAAATCAGCCTGTTGGCACAACTAGGTGTGCTATTTCTGCCAGTGTGTTTTCTGCAAAAATAAATGGACTAAGGACTCACACTGGTGAAAATTAAGATTCATACTGGCGAAAACTAAAATGTAAAGATGACTTGATAGTTTGATAATTATATATCAGTACATCACCAACTCAGTGGACATGGGTTTGCGTAACCTCCGGGAGTTGGTGATGGACAGGGAGGCCTGGAGTGCTGTGGTTCATGGGACTGCAAAGAGTCGGACACGACTGAGCGACTGAACAGAACTGACAGCTATATTAAGAGCATGATAGTATAGTTATATTTAATCTGGTTATTGAGTAGTAAGTTTTTCTTTCAACTGTTTTTTTTTAAAATCATATAAGAGGTTTTGCCCCCCTTAAAAACTATTCAACAGAAAAGCTGCTATAAATCCTCACAAATTCTCGCATCATCTAGCTCTCAATTTTAAACAAAATTTTTGAAGAAGATATATTAACCTGAAAACACCTTCATGAGTGCAATTTCAGGTGCTTATGAAGACCACCAAAAGAAATCAACTTTTTTAGAAAGAGGAATAAAAAATGTAACAAGATTCAAGAAGTGTTGAGTATCTTTCAGTTCATTTCAGACACTAACTCAGTCGTGTCTGACTCTTTGCGACCCCATGAATCGCAGCACACCAGGCCTCCCTGTCCATCACCAACTCCTGGAGTTCACTCAAACTCACATCCATTGAGTCGGTGATGCCATCCAGCCATCTCATCCTCTGTTTTCCCCTTCTCCTCCTGCTCCCAATCCCTCCCAGCATCAGGGTCTTTTCCAATGAGTCAACTCTTCGCATGAGGTGGCCAAAGTACTGGAGTTTCAGCTTCAGCATCATTCCTTCCAAAGAACACCCAGGACTGATCTCCTTTAGAATGGACTGGTTGGACCTCCTTGCAGTCCAAGGGACTCTCCAAGAGTCTTCTCCAACACCAGAGTTTAAAAGCACCAATTCTTTGGCACTCAGCTTTCTTCACAGTCCAACCCTCACATCCATACATGACCACTGGAAAAACCATAGCCTTGACTAGATGGACCTTTGTTGGCAAAGTAATGTCTCTGCTTTTGAATATGCTATCTAGTTTGGTTATAACTTTCCTTCCAAGAAGTAAGCCTCTTTTAATTTCATGGTTGCAGTCACCATCTGCAGTGATTTTGGAGCCCAGAAAAATAAAGTCTGACACTGTTTCCCCATCTATTTCCCATGAAGTGATGGGACCAGATGCCATGATCTTCGTTTTCTGAATGTTGAGCTTTAAGGCATCTTTTTCACTCTCCTCTTTCACTTTCATCAAGAGGCTTTTGAGTTCCTCTTCACTTTCTGCCATAAGGGTGGTATCATATGCATATCTGAGGTGATTGATATTTCTCCTGGCAATCTTGATTCCAGCTTGTGTTTCTTCCAGCCCAGCATTTCTCATGATGTACTCTGCATATAAGCTAAATAAGCAGAGTGACAATATACAGCCTTGACGGACTCCTTTTCCTATTTGGAACCAGTGTCTTGTTCCATGTCCAGTTCTAACTGTTGCTTCCTGACCTGCATACAGGTTTCTCAAGAGGCAGGTCAGGTGGTCTGGTTTCCCATCTCTTTCAGAATTTTCCACAGTTGATTGTGATCCACACAGTCAAAGGCTTTGGCATAGTCAATAAAGCAGAAATAGATGTTTTTCTGGAATTCTCTTGCTTTTTCCATGATCCAGCAGATGTTGGCAATTTGATCTCTGGTTCCTCTGCCTTTTCTAAAACCAGCTTGAACATCAGGAAGTTCACGGTTCACGTATTGCTGAAGCCTGGCTTGGAGAATTTTGAGCATTACTTTACTAGCATCTTTAGAACACTTTAAAAAATAGAAAGGACTGGTCTCCTGTACATCTGTAGCAAAGGAAAGAAGTAGAACTAACAAAGGTATATCTAAGAGAAGAAAGAATTCAGATGGAGCTAGGTAAACAAAGCCAACCCTAAGGTACTCTACATTAATACTTTGCTGAAATTTACCTCTTGTATCACCGATTATACAAGCCAAGTTTGCTAAACTGTCCATAAAGTTTAAAATAAATTGTTTTTGTTAATGCCATCATCAAACAGTTGCCTTAAAATTTTAATCACACACAAAGCATATTTTTCAAATCAGCTCAAACTACTGTCTCTTAAAATTATCTATTATTATTTAGGCATTTGTCTCTTTATGACATCAACTTGTTATGAATACATAAAAATCTCACAACAAGAACAGAAGAAAGTTCAAGTCATGAAACCATTATATAGAAAAACATGGTCTTGGAACACTCTCAGAATTCAAAGCCACTACCTTCTTTTTCAACTGAAATAGTCGTTTCACCCCTATGAAAATGCTTCAGCCTCCTATGTAAAGCATTTGTAACAGGAAAAGTCTGAAAACCATGTTGTTGTGGTGTACTCTGCATTCCTACCACTAGATGGCAGACTGTACAGAGAAACAATAGGCCTCTGTTAAGAACAGACATGGGGCTTTCCAGGTGGCACGAGGGTCAATAATCCACCTGCCAATGCAGGAGATGCAAGAGGTACGGGTTTGATCCCTGGGTCAGGAAGATCCCCTGAAGGAGGAAATGGCAACCCACTCCAGTATCCCTGTCTGGAAAATTCCATGGACAAAGGAGCCTGGTGGGCTACAGTCTATGGACCGGGTCACAAAGAACTGAACACAAGTGGGCGAGTGAGCACACACACACACAAGAACAGTCATGGCTCCAAGTTTAGCTATAAACAAACACCTTAATTTTTAGACTGTTTAGGATTTCAGGCAGTTTCCAAACCTAGATAACTTTAGTCCCAACCCAGATTTCAAATAAGATTTCATAGGTGAGGAGAATCGCATTTTGGTAAGCACTATCTCAGAGGTACTATTACAATGTCTAATTTTCCACACAATGTAAGATAACAATAAGAAGTTACTTAATAGAATAAAAACACATCACTTAATATAAGAATAAAAATTTTTATTTAAGTTGAATAGGAAAACAAAAGCATTACAGTGTTCCAACATAAAAAAAAATTACATGTCCGTGGTATAAGCACAAGGTGTTCTCCTTCCCTTCTCTGAAGATCTGAAATTTCAGAATTACAATCCCACCTATAGAAAAGAAAACAATATGTTATTAAATATGTACCAAGCAATTTAAGAGTAAATGCCAAAATTACAAACTCTTTTTTTCACTACATTCTAACAACTTGATAACAGTTCATCAATCCAGTTAAGGAGACATACCACAGCTCTCAAAACACTCAAACACTGGATCAGAAACACACAAAAGCTGATTTCCTAAGCAGAATAAAAGGTTAGCTAACAACACAGAACAAGCTCTGTACTTACCTCTACCAATGCTGTAAGTCAGAACAGTCCAGGACTGCAGAAAATATGCAAAGAATTCTTTCATTCCACCGAGACCAGGTAAAAGGAACCAAAGCGTAAGAGACTCTGTGAATGCACGTTAGAGTTCACTAAAGGAGAAAACAAATTACATGGAGAAGTTCAAATAACTGGGACTAAGTCTGGAGAAAAGTATGTTATTACCAGCGGGTGAGCAAATGTCCTCGTTTTCCTGAAACAGTCTTGGTTTACACCCGTTGTCCCAGTGTTCCATTCAGACAGCATATACCTTCACTCTCAACAGTGCCCCAGTTTGGAATATAAATTATATGTCACCCTGGTTATAAGTGACCTAATAAGTCTACATGCAGCTAAGGAATTAACACACTATCACCATCTACCCCCAATGTATTTGCATTTTTCTTTCTTTGAGGGCTAAATTCTGGTCCTAGCCTTCCTACACAAACATGCTTCCAGTCTATTTTGTCCTCTCATCCCCAACAAAAACCTCTATGTAAATGATTCTCAGATTTCTTCTCTGGGAAACTGTAAATACTAGAAATTTTCACCTCTATGTCCAAAAATATCTTATGTTTAAAAAACAGAAATATAATCTCAACTGTTACAAGACTGTCCCACCATTTTTAAGTGATCAAGATTCATTCTTAGATTTGTTAAAATAAATTCAGTAATCTTTTTTTGCTTTTATTGTTCACATGTGTGGCATGCTATTTTGTACATGCATTGATATGATGGGATAAATACTTGTAGATTTACAGGTGAAACAAAAGTCCGTTTCCCCACTCTAAGATCCAGAGAGGAGAGACGAGGAGGCAAAAAGTCCTCCCCACAGCTAGATTAATGTTACTCAGTAACAGCCAAGCCCACTTCTAGAAAGTAGGAATCCAAAAGAATTTTAATGGCTTCTCTTAAGAATTTAAATCTGTCTAGACAGAGAGAATAATAAATTGTAGTTAGCCTCTGTGCCAGAATCTACCTCATCCAGAAAACACAAGTTTCATGTCTCCAATGCAATTAGAACAATAGAATCTTTATATTCCATCTTCCCACAACTTTGCAAACCTCAGTATGAACAGAAATCTCATTTCTTCTATAATACTCATTGCATGGGGTCGCAAAGAGTTGGACATGGCTGGGCAACTGAACAGCAACAACCCTCATTGCATAATATGCCAAATATTTAAGAAATACACAATAGTGGACAAAGTTTCTGCCACTATATACTAGTGAGAGAAACAATCAATAAACGAACAAAAGCATGTCAAATGGTGAGTGCAAAGGATTTCTTAGCCCTTAAAAAGAATGGGCCAAGTATTAGGCGGAGGCTGTTATTTATACGATAATCAGGAGCCTTGGATAAAGACTACTGAAAATTACAGTAACAATGACAGTGTTACTCCAGTGGCTTGGAGGCCTATGGAACTGACTGCCATGATCATTTACCATCATCCACGTAACACATAAGTACGGAGGCATTCATTCCATCACCTGTCTGCTTCACCCTTGCCAAACCTAAGTCTTGATGAACAGCAACCTTGTTGATCCTGCAAAAGCCTCTAGCATTACCCAGATAGTTCAGTAAGAGACGGTGGGAATCTCATTTATTCACACACTTCAAAATTAAAGCAGAGCAGTATGTTCCCCTTCAGTGAGTCAAAGCAGCACCAGTCATCTACTACAGTTCATGAAGCAGGCACCCTTCTTAGAGTAAAAGCCATTTCTGAAAAATCTTTTTTCTAACTGATATAAACAGTAATGACAGATACAACCCAAAATAGTAACCACCAAATAACAGCCCATCTACATGCCTTTAAGTTTTGAAATAATGCTCTGTAAGTGAAAAATGTGAGGAAATAATACATTATTAATAAATCACTCTAAACTAAGGACAAAGTATTTTTCCTAGTGATTACTAGGAACATTTCAGCCAAAAGATCTCCATTTTCATACATTTCATAACCATACAGCTGTTTTTATAAAATTCACTATAAACCCATGTTTGCCCATTTCTCATATTAAAAAAAAGAATCTGAAAAGTTCATGACAAATGAATTTCATACAAAGCATAATATATTCTGAGATTCAAATCTACTTTATAAAACTGCTAAAATTGAAGATATTATTTTTTCAACTTAAAAATCCCATGTAAACTATGCTTCAGTAATATTAAAGAATTAAAAAACCCCACCAGTTTAAATGTTTGTTGATCTGAAAACATTTTTCTCAGAACTATGCAAGAGAATAGGGAAGTTAATCCAAAATAAAGGTATCTGAATCACTCTATGTTTAAAAGTCATTAACCTAAGTATTTTAAAGCAAAAATCAGTGTTTTGAAGATAGTTCTATTAAAATTTGACATAATCATAACTTATTCTGCACATTGAACAGTTAATCATGGATTTATTTCCCCTAAATATAGACTTTAAGTATTTCTCAATATAAGACACTTTGATAAACTGACCTCTACTACTACAGTATTTGGAAACAATGGATTTAACACAACATATATTGTACATAGTAATTACAGTACGTTTTTATTTAGTTCTGCTTTTATGTACCAACTTCAAAAACACTAATAATAAAAGAGTAAGAATAAAAAGTTTGTTCTTTCATGCAAGTATCTGTATTTAGGTACAGATAATATCACAAATATTGAAGAAGGAAATGGCAACCCACTCCAGTGTTCTTGCCTGGAGAATCCCAGGGACGGGGGAGGCTGGTGGGCTGCCATTTATGGGGTCACACAGAGTCGACTGAAGTAACTTAGCAGCAATATCACAAATAGTTTTCAATACTCACATTCTGTTTCTGAATGGGTATCTGAGGAACTCCTCAAATTTGAAAGAATGTATCTTTCACTTGATTGTTAAGATGATATAAATCTTAAAATGGTCCAGACAAGCAGCAGGAAAATTTAATCCCCTTTCTCCCTTCATTTCACAATACCAACCCTGCACCAATTTCTCTTTTGCTATAGTGACAGATAAGATCAGATCAGATCAGTCGCTCAGTCATGTCCGACTCTTTGCAACCCCATGAATCGCAGCACGCCAGGCCTCCCTGTCCATCACCAACTCCTGGAGTTGATCAGACTCACGTCCATCGAGTCAGTGATGCCATCCAGCCATCTCATCCTCTGTCGTCCCCTTCTCCTCTTGCCCCCAATCCGTCCCAGCATCAGAGTCTTTTCCAATGAGTCAACTCTTCGCATGAGGTAGCCAAAGTACTGGAGTTTCAGCTTTAGCATCATTCCCTCCAAAGAAATCCCAGGGCTGACCTCCTTCTGAATGGACTGGTTGGATCTCCTTGCAGTCCAAGGGATGCTCAAGAGTCTTCTCCAACACCACAGTTCAAAAGCATCCATTCTTTTGCACTCAGCCTTCTTCACAGTCCAACTCTCACATCCATACATGACCACAGGAAAAACCATAGCCTTGACTAGATGAACCTTTGTTGGCAAAGTAATGTCTCTGCTTTTGAATATGCTATCTAGGTTGGTCATAACTTTTCTTCCAAGGAGTAAGCGCCTTTTAATTTCGTGGCTGCAGTCACCATCTGCAGTGATTTTGGAGCCCAGAAAAATAAAGTCTGACACTGTTTCCCCATCTATTTCCCATGAAGTGATGGGACCAGATGCCATGATCTTCGTTTTCTGAATGTTGAGCTTTAAGGCAACTTTTTCACTCTCCACTTTCACTTTCATCAAGAGGCTTTTGAGTTCCTCTTCACTTTCTGCCATAAGGGTGGTATCATATGCATATCTGAGGTGATTGATATTTCTCCCAGCAATCTTGATTCCAGCTTGTGTTTCTTCCAGCCCAGCGTTTCTCATGATGTACTCTGCATATAAGCTAAGTAAGCAGGGTGACAATATACAGCCTTGACGAACTCCTTTTCCTATTTGAAACCAGTCTGTTGTTCCATGTCCAGTTCTAACTGTTGCTTCCTGACCTGCATACAAATTTCTCAAGAGGCAGATCAGGTGGTCTGGTATTCCCATCTCTTTCAGAATTTTCCACAGTTGATTGTGATCCACACAGTCAAAGGCTTTGGCATAGTCAATAAAGCAGAAATAGATGTTTTTCTGGAACTCTCTTGCTTTTTCCATGATCCAGCGGATGTTGGCAATTTGATCTCTGGTTCCTCTGCCTTTTCTAAAACCAGCTTGAACATCAGGAAGTTCACGGTTCACATATTGCTGAAGCCTGGCTTGGAGAATTTTGAGCATTACTTTACTAGCGTGTGAGATGAGTGCAATTGTGCGGTAGTTTGAGCATTCTTTGGCATTGCCTTTCTTTGGGATTGGAATGAAAACTGACCTTTTCCAGTCCTGTGGCCACTGCTGAGTTTTCCAAATTTGCTGGCATATTGAGTGCAGCACTTTCACAGCATCATCTTTCAGGATTTGGAATAGCTCAACTGGAATTCCATCACCTCCACTAGCTTTGTTCGTAGTGATGCTTTCTAAGGCCCACTTGACTTCACATTCCAGGATGTCTGGCTCTAGGTCAGTGATCACACCATCGTGATTATCTGGGTTGTGAAGATCTTTTTTGTACAGTCCTTCTGTGTATTCTTGCCACCTCTTCTTAGTATCTTCTGCTTCTGTTAGATCCATACCATTTCTGTCCTTTATAGAGCCCATCTTTGCACGAAATGTTCCTTTGGTATCTCTGATTTTCTTGAAGAGATCCCTAGTCTTTCCCATTCTGTTGTTTTCCTCTATTTCTTTGCATTGATCGCTGAAGAAGGCTTTCTTATCTCTTCTTGCTATTCTTTGGAACTCTGCATTCAGATGCTTATATCTTTCCTTTTCTCCTTTGCTTTTCGCTTCTCTTCCTTTCACAGCTATTTGTAAGGCCTCCCCAGACAGCCATTTTGCTTTTTTGCATTTCTTTTCCATGGGGATGGTCTTGATCCCTGTCTCCCCTACAATGTCACGAACCTCATTACATAGTTCATCAAGCACTCTATCATATCTAGGCCCTTAAATCTATTTCTCACTTCCACTGTATAATCATAAGGGATTTGATTTAGGTCATACCTGAATGGTCTAGTGGTTTTCCCTACTTTCTTCAATTTAAGTCTGAATTTGGCAATAAAGAGTTCATGGTCTGAGCCACAGTCAGCTCCTGGTCTTGTTTTTGTTCACTGTATAGAGCTTCTCCATCTTTGGCTGCAAAGAATATAATCAATCTGATTTCGGTATTGACCATCTGGTGATGTCCATGTATAGAGTCTTCTCTTGTGTTATTGGAAGAGGGTGTTTGTTATGACCAGTGCATTTTCTTGGCAAAACTCTTAGTCTTTGCCCTGCTTCATTCCGCTATAGTGACAAGGACTCCCCAAATAGCCTTCTACCCAACTAAAACACTACTACTGTGAAGACTGCTACTTTTAGAGCATAATCCTTGCCTAAATTTGACAAATACTGGAGAACATTAGCTTTCCCTTTCACTGCTATACTGGCTACCTTCCAGAAGGGTTGATTGGCAGGTGGGGAGAAGGGGGTGTGGGGTTTTTAGTTCTTTTTATTTCTTTGAAGTTCATTTTTCCCTATTAAGAATCCTTCTCTGACGCACACTTATTTGACAGTCTGTCCTAAGATATCCAATTTGTTTCCAATCTGCTTTGAACAGTAATCATGAGGATGCTAATTCCACCCATCACTAAAATTCTGCTCTAGACTGTCTCTCCAACACTTCCGTGCTTGGTCAAATCCATTTCCATGTGCTAGGATTATACTATTACAGGATGAAGTGACTCAGAATAACTAGCGGCTCTAGAACCAAATTCTAGAGTCACTATTCTACACCTTTATAACTTCAAGGCATGTTAATTACTCACCCAGTTTCAAGTTCTCTGTTTTAAAAACAGGGATAGCAGTCATTAATTTTCACAAGAATATATTGTAAGACAACATATTCAGAATACTTTACAACTTTAAAGCACCATGAAATATTAGATATCACTTATTTTATTTAGTATCATATTTTATTAGTCAACTTTAGTAGACTATTCCTCCATCACTTTTCCAATATAGTACTATGCTGCTGCTGCTGCTGCTAAGTCGCTTCAGTCATGTCCGACTGTGTGCGACCCCATAGACAGCAGCCCACCAAGGCTCCCCCGTCCCTGGGATTCTCCAGGTAAGAACACTGGAGTGGGTTGCCATTCCCTTCTCCAATAGTACTATGAAACCACCTCCAAAAGGTGTCTTACAAAACCTTCAAAAAATTTATAAAGCCCAACCTCTTCCCACTGAGAAATGTTAACCAGATACTTGCACTCAATCTTAAGAGTGGCAAAATCTTTATATGTGGGGATTTCTTCATATTGGGTTTGCCAAAAAGTTCTTTCAATTCTCAGTCCTTTAATTCTGTATTACTGGTGCCTTTGACAAGGCAAAGAGCTTCCCCTGGTAGCTCAGACAGTAAAGAATCTGCCTGCAATGCAAGAGACCTAGGTTCAACCCTTGGGTCTGGAATATCCCCAGGAGAAAGGAATGGCTACCCACTCCAGTATTCTTGCCTGGAGAATTCCATGGACAGAGGAGCCTGGTGGGCTACAGTCCACAGAGTGGCAAAGAGTCCAACACGACAGAACAACTAACACTTTGACAAGACAAGGGATGCTGTTATCTCCATTGAAAAACTTTAAATACCTGCCTACCTTAAGTTAACACAAACCAATAGCTGATTATTTAAAACAGTAATCTTTCCACTAGAGGATAGATGAAGACATATACATATTTTCTCTGAATTCTCTTTCTGTTCATTCTACATGGTTCAAGTCTTGTCATCACCTACTCCAATTATTCTAAAATTCACACATTTCTCTTTAGCCCTCACAAACCTAATTTCTAGTACAGACAGTAACCACTTCTTATCTGGTATGTATATTCTGTGCATTGGCATCCTCATTTTCATTCTGACTGCAATAAACTGAAGTTGACAGGGTATACCGAAGGAATCATAATATTCAACCCAAGTTCACAAGAAACAGGTTTCAAGATTTTTGGTATTCCCATCTCAAAATGCCTTAACTACTACAAGCCTTCATTTATATGCAAGGTTAAAAAGCCAAGGTTTCGGCCCCAGAGATGTAATCATTACTAATTCTAAATAATAGGAGAGCAAGTAAACTATGTTTATAAAGGGCCTCAAAAGCTACAACACCTTCTTGGTTGGTCACTGGCTAAGTTAGGAAAACCTAACTGATGAGGAAAATAAAAGAAAAAGCATTTTTAGGTTAAGTCTACAAGCATAAAGATAAGAAGCAGCTTAAGCTACTCTTAAAATCGTTTCCACCTCCTGATAGGAAGAAGCGGTTTTCTTTCTGCAATCAGTCAAGGAGTGTCTCAGGCACCTGAGCTGCTTTATAAATACCTTTCTAACTTAGCTGCCAGTTGCAACTCTATAATTCATTTCTTTTTCTATAACTAACTTTTACGTCAGTACTTATCCTTCTTGTTTCTGCCACTCAGCTACGTTCATGCAGTGTCTCTGGGATGTGCTACCCAAGTCACCTGAAAACAATGACTTTGTCCACTCCAGGTCACCAATTCGAAACAACCTTTTGCAAGAATATGCAAAACAAAAATAAAGGAGGGTTTATCCTATACCAAATCTAAAACCTCATACTAAACTAACACCTAACACTAATTCCAAACCTGCTAACTAATATACAACTATACAGTTCTGTGAAGAAAAGTTATAAAAGCTAATGTTGAGAAAAGAAAAATAAAAAAGGAAATACTGCCTGTTAAACCTTAACTTCTCAGTGATTATTAAAGAGTGGTTTTACTTCTAAAAACAAATGTACAAATGGGAATAAGGATAATGTAATTGTATCTCCCAGATTTGAAAACAGAAGATAATGTCTTTCATGTAAAGAACAAGCCAGATCTTCAAAAGATCAAATGCAGCTATCCTGTAACCCTCTTGGATATTCAGTTCTTAAAAACAAATTCATGTAGAGCAATCCATTCAATTTTGTATTTATCTTCACAGTGGCCTTATAAATCAAAACTAGACCAACTTCTCAGTATCTCACCTGAAACAAAGCTAGGAACTACAATTAGTGAGATGTTTTGTTTTCTACTCTCCTGATAAAAATGGTACACACTTCCAAAATCTTGCCCCTCCCTTTTCAAAACTGCTATGTGAAGATAGGCAAACTGCACTTAAAAAGGTACAATAAATACTGTTGTTGTTGTTCAGTCACCCAGTCATATCCAACTCTTTGTGTCCCCATGGATGGCAGCACAATAAATATTACAAGTTTCCTAATGTAATTTAGATTGTATACAACTAAGGATTATTCTAAATGATACCAATAAGTTGCTTAAAGTCACAAAAGGTGAAAATATTGCCAAAAATAAAGATAGCTCATGCTGTATTTGAAAAGTTAGCTCAAGAGCAACTATACATACATGTACCTGCAAATAAAAGCAAACTTTGTGGTTTTTTTTGACTGATCCCTGACCAGGGATTGAACCTGGGTCCTCAGCAATTAGTGTGCAGAGTCCTAACCTCACAGCCAGGAAACTCCCTGATCTTCTCTTAGTGGTGGTCCCAAGTACACAGATGGTTGCCGAACAAAAAAGAGTAAGCAGCTACAATCACAAAAATGGATGCAGTGTTGGCCTAATATAAGTTCCAGGATGCAACCTCCATCCACAATATATATTCACAGTATACATATACTTCAAGAAATAGTCTCTCCATCAAACAAAGAATCTTTGAAACAAAAATAATGCTTAGATTTCTATAGTTCTATGAAATAAAAATAAGGGATAAAAATAAGGTTTAAGGCATTAATTCACAAATTCATCACTTTACCTACAGTAGCCCAAAGTGAAAGAAAGAAAGTGAAGTCACTCAGTCATGTCTGACTCTTTGCGACCCCGTGGACTGCAGCCTGTCAGGCTCCTCTGTCCATGGGATTCTCCAGGCAAGAATACTGGAGTGGGTTGCCATGCCCTCCTCCAGGGGATCTTCCCCACCCAGGGATCAAACCTGGGTCTTCTGCATTGCAGGCAGATGCTTTATCCTCTGAGCCACCAGGGAAGCCAGGAAATGAGAAATATCTAAAGGTCACAGGATTAAAATCCATATTCTCTCCACAATCTCATCCCAGACAGTTGTTCCAACTATACTTCCCCTCAAGCCTGACCTGTCCTTCCTCTGGCCTCAAAGCAGCCCATTTATCATCTACAAGGAAGGTAGATTCCTGTTTACCATCTAGATTCCTTTGTTTCCCAAACACAGTTCCAGGTTTGCTACCTACAAAGTTTGCTCATGCTCTTTCCTCCACCTGAAATGCCTACCCCTCCTAATTGCCATTTAAGGTCCATTTCTCCTCCTTTATCAAAAGCAATTATCTCTCTCCCCTCTAATTTTCAATGACATCTATTCTGAGCTTATCTTACACTGTTGCCCCATAATGTAACTATCTGTATATGTCGTCTTCCTTACTAGACCAAGGACATGATCAAACAAATAATTTCACTTTTAGATTTCTCAATAATCTCAACACAGTAGCTTGTTTATACTAGTAGACAACACGTAATTGCTAATGAGTATTAATTTCCATTAGACTAATAAAGTCTTGTTCGTGAGAAATTGACCTTTAAAAAGCTAAAGAAACTAATAATGTATCCTATGTAACAAATTGCTATCAATTGTTAAATCACATAAATCAAACATGCCCCCAAGAATCTTAGCAAACTTTTCCTATTCACACTGACTGTCATCAGATAATAAGATAGTTTGTGTTTAAGTTCATTCATAAAGTTGAAACAAAAAAACTTCTACCTGCAGACAAGCCCACAAAAGTCATTCAATCAGTGTACCTGGTTCTATTCATTCAGCGACCCAAACGACCACATATAACAACATTCAGTACTTCTGCAGTTCTCTGACACTGGCATGGAAAACTGTGAGAGCAGCTAACAGAAGGAAAGGGAGTCTAAAATGAAGATCTGGGCAGAAGAGACCAGTTTATCAAGGTAACTCCTGTCCGTTTCAAGACACTTAAGGGCTCTCTCTCCAACCTCATCACCCCCCATTCTCATTAACAGTTTACCTTCCACCATATGACACTCACTACTCACAGTTTTCACCAAACACACCAAAATGCTCTTTCTTACCTTTGTGTCACTGCATGTGCTAATCTATTTAGAAGGAATTTCTCTGTCCGTCTGGCAAATCTCTGTTCATCCTTAAAATATCTGTTACCTCCTCTACGAAGCTGTCACTAACTCCTTCAAAATTAATTACTCCATCCCATATTCTCATACTTTATGTAAATAATATTACGCATTTATCTCAATGTATTAGTTATTTGTTTACACATTTTCACCATTAGCTCTCATGTTCCTTTTAGGGTAATGACCAAGTGTCATTCATTTTTCCAATATTTCCTAGACTTCAATCACTTTTCTTTACCACTCCACCCACTTAATGCTTCTTTCTAACCAGGGTTTTTGCTGGCACTGTGCAACTCAACACAACTCAATCTCTGAACCTTCACCCCATAGTCTTGCTCATAGAACAAGCAAAAGATCATAATATAGTTTACTAGATAATTTTACTAAAATATATGAAATTAAAAAAAAAAATCTGCTCATATAATTCTTTTTCCATTCAAGGCCTTCTCCAAGAAACATAAAGTCAAACAAAATGCTCAGTTCTTGAGTCTGTGGGTACACAAATGAATTAAGATTTATCTTTCCAAAAAATTAATTTGGATTTCAACAAGTCAATCAAGGTCAACATCCAGTTCATTCATTATATAGCCTATTAAAGTTATATATTTCATTTCTAACTATCTTCCTTTGCACTTTACATGTTCTGCCAATGTCTTACAACAAGACACACAAGCAGGTAGCAAGGAAAGCATTTACAGCATTCTGCGGTCAAGTGAACTACTGCAGATAACACAGAGTCTAAAGTCAAAGGCTGCCAGGAATACACTCACAACAATCATACGTTAGCAAATAAAATTCATAATAGGGGGGAAAAAAAGCATAAGAAACATTTGAAGTCAAATATATCAATATTAAATAGGTCCTGGAATAAATATTTTAAGTGTGTCAAACTACCCTAATTTTATATAATCTAACTCCGGAAGTCTACTTCTTAACATCCATAATTCCTCATGTTCTCAAACCATAAAGAATAAAAAGTAGCTTCATTATGAAAACAGAAAAAAGGTTAACCGAACAACTACTACTCATAGTGAAGACATTACCCCTACAACAATCTTTCTCTTCCTTCACAGAAAAAACCTAAAACATTGTTTGGTAACACATTAGCAATCCCCCAAGAAAATGATATCCCTCCTTCATTCTTTAAGCATCTTTTCATTACAAACTTGCTATATGCTCTATTTAGCACAGTAAAGAAGACATGCAATTATAAATTTATAATTATAGAAGCTATAGAGCGTTGCATCACATGAAAAGTGTCATTATGGGTAAGTGTAAGATATTATGGAATCATACACACCATTCTGTGTCAACAAAAGTAACTGCTTATTGATCCTCATCCAACTATGTGTTATCTCTTCACACATTTAAACTACCCTGAAAACGTTAAAAAAAAAAAAAGTTTGTTGGATTAGATTAAGTGCTCTACCCAATTAAAAATGTTTGACATTAATTTTCCACAGTCAATGAATTATACCAGTACTGGAGAATGCATTAAGGAAAATTTTTTGTCCCTCATTAGTCTCTACTTCTATGTCACACAGAAGAAGCAGAGTTGTACCCCATGTCAACCTCAAAAGAAGGGGAAAAACTCAAATATCCTCCATTTTCCTTACTATCACCTTGCCACCACACACCATATATAAAAATTAACTCAAAACTGATCAAACCTAAAAGAGCTAAAAAACATAAAACTCTCAGGAGTAGTTAGGGCCTTAATCTGCATAACCTTGGACTAGTCAACGGTTTCTTAAGATGAAATAGCAAAAGCACAAATAACAGAAAATACAAAAAACTGAACTTCAAAATTAAAAAGGTTTGCACATCATTTATAAAAATATTATGAATCACTATACTGCATACCTGAAACTAATAAAATATTGTAAATCAACTATACTTCAATTAATTTTTAAAAGGGCAGGGTGTAGAGGGATTACTATCAAAAAAGTAGAAAGGTAAAACGCAGGATGGGAAAAAACAGTCATAGAAGTCACATAAGGACCTACTCTCCAGAATACCAAACAACTCTTCTGGGCTTCCAAATAAATAAAGAGCCAAATTTCAAATGGGCAAAGGATCTGAATAGACATATTTTCAAAAATATACAAATGGACAGTAAGCTCAACATCATTAAAAAGATGTTTAACATCACTAGTCATTTGGAAAATGTTAAGCAAAATCATTACCAGCTTCCCTAATAGCTCAGTTGGTAAAGAATCCACCTTCCATGCAGGAGACCCAGGTTTGATTCCTGGGTCGGAAAGATCCACTGGAGAAGGGATAGGCTACCCACTCCAGTATTCTCGGGCTTCCCTTGTGGCTCAGCTGGTAAAGAATCTGCTGCCAATGCAGGAGACCTGGGTTCAATCCCTGGGTTGGGAAGATCCCCCTGGAGAAGGGAAAGGCAACCCACTCCAGTATTCTGGCCTGGAGAATTCCAACGACTGTATAGTCCATGGGATCACAAAGAGTCGGACACGACTGAGCAACTTTCACTTCACTTCAAGCAAAATCATTATACACACATAAACACACGTATGTATGTATTTAACTAGGATGACTACAATGAAAAAAATTTAATTAAATTTTAAATACCCTGAAAATAATAAGTGTTAGAAAGTATACAGAGAAACTGAAACCTTTATACATTGCTCTTGGGAATATAAAATGGTACAGCTGCTGTGGAAAACAACCTGGTAAACCCTCAAAAAGTTAAACATTTAACTATCAGAAATTCTTCTCTTTGGTACATACCCAAGAGAACTGAAAACACGTGTTAACACAAACATTTTTATACAGATGTTCATAGCAATACTATCCTTGGTGGATTTAAAGGGGTAAACAGCCCAAATGTCCATCAATGGACGAAAGAACAAAATGTGGTCTATCCATAAAGGGAATATTATTAGGGGTTCTAGAAAAAATGAAGTATTGTTACATGCTACAACATCCACAAACCTGGTAAGTTTTATGCTAAGTGAAAGAAACCTGACATGAAAGGCCAAGAATTGTATGATTCTGTTTATATGAAATGTCCAGATAAGGAAAATCCATAGATAGAAAGCAGATTACTGGTTGCCAGTGAAAGAGGGTGGTGAGATTGGGGAGCTGACTGCGAACAGATAGCTATTTTCTTTTTGAGGTGGTAGAAAATATTCTGGAATTAGATAGTGGTAAAGGTTACACACAACATTGTGAATATCGGATGTTATGTGAACTACATCTCAATTTAAAACTTGCATACAAGAGACGTCCCTGGCAGTCTACTGGTTAAGACTCCCAACTTCCACTGCACGGGGAGCAGGTTTGACCGCTGGTTGGAAAACTAAAATACCACATGCCATGAGGTGCAGCACTTCCCAAAAATTTTGCATAAAAGAATCCCTTTACCTCACAATCCCCCTTTTCACAATAGCTCTGTATGACTTAAATGACAAAATCTCAAATTGTTCAATACCGTGCATGAAATCAAATTTCTGTAAAGAATTGTTTCAAATACAACAAAAAGGTCTGCAAACCCTTTCCAGAGTGAATATCACTGTAATTACTTTTGATATATGCATGAACTAAAGTAATATTTCTGCACAGGAGATGTATTTAAAATGTTACTTCTGTATTTCTCAAGCTTTCACAAGATAACGAACTCTATTAAGTTCAGTTCAGTCACTCAGTTGTGTCCAACTCTTCGCGACCCCATGAATCGCAGCACGCCAGGCCTGTCCATCACCAACTCCCGGAGTTCACCCGAACTCATGTCCATCGAGTCAGCGATGTGCTATCCAGCCATCTCATTCTCTGTCGTCCCCTTCTTCTCCTGCCCCCAATCCCTCCCAGCATCAGTCTTTTCCAATGAGTCAACTCTTCGCATGAGATGGCCAAAGTATTGGAGTTTCAGCTTCAGCATCAGTCCTTCCAATGAACACCCAGGACTGATCTCCTTCAGAATGGACTGGTTGGATCTCCTTGCAGTCCAAGGGACTCTCAAGAGTCTTCTCCAACACCACAGTTCAAAAGCATCAATTCTTCAGCGCTCAGCTTTCTTCACAGTCCAACTCTATTACCAGCACATAAAAATCTTAATACACACACACACATCATGACGCTTTTTCTTAGAGCTTATAAATCACATGAGGAGACCTATAAAGACCTATAATTAGCAGAAAAATGTATTGGGTAGGCTGAACTTGTTGGATGAACCAATACATTAAAATGGGGCTTCCCTGGTGGCTCAGTAGTAAAGAATCCTCCTACCAATGCAGGAGATTCAGGTTCAATCCCTGGGTTGGGAAGTTGCTATGGAGAAGGGAATGGCAGCCCACACTAATATTCTTGCCTGGAAAATCCCACGGACAGAGGAGCCTGGCGGGCTACAGTCCATGGGGTTACGAAAGAGTCGGATAGGACTGAGCAACTAAACCACCACCATACGTTAAAATACAGCAACTAAGTAGACCCTATGAAGTCACTTGTAAAGTACACCTGCTCTCTTTAAGTGAGGATAGAAGTTTGGAAAAGCACTTCAATCACTACCTGGAAAAAATTTCCCCTGAGTAAATCAGGGCCCCTAGCAAGCTTTCAAGTACCAAGTTTATGACTATAAATACCAGCACCATTTCAGAAATCACTCCTGGAATTCCAAGCATTCAGAGAAGACTTTCAGCAATTCGTACCAGCCCCTGGAATCAACTGATTGATGATCTAGATTTAGTGGTCTTACTATCACAGCCATCACTATTATCACTCCAACCTCCATTCTAAAACAGTCATCTCTTTTGCATTCTGACATTATCTACTTAACGTGTACTGCAACCTTTCCTATATCTAAAGTGAAGTTGCGATACAGTTATATACAGGAAGCAGCCTCCACATAGATTATAATGTGATCAGCACCTCCTGGAGCTGTACAAGGAAGCAACTCTGATACATATTTCAAATATAATTCTTAAAATTAATTTCTTCTTTTAAGACCACATCCTCAAAGTCATGCATTTTAAAAGAGCTTTCAAACTGAGTAGCTGTAACCATGAAATTTTTTTCTTTACTATACCACCACTTTGGGAAAATCACAAAATACTGAAACAAAACTAAACCTCAATTCCTCATGGGTCCCATGAAATACAGCAATTTGATATGTTTTTTATCAATGCTACTGAACGACTTTATATATAATTTTGTAACCAAGTGATTATCATTCACTGGAACTAAGATAATGCCCATAAAAACACTGTTAAAATATCTACTGGAATAGATCTCGATGCTACTATGTCCATAAGTGGTTCATTCAACAGCCTGAGCTGTGACAGGAGATAGCGTGCATTCAGTATTTAATGAGTACCCAAAGCACCACTGATTAGGTACTGTGAGAAGAGATATACAACAGTACAAAAAAGAACAGTTTCTATTCACAATTAAAATACGCATGAACCCAAAATATACAGAGAATCAGAATAACCAGGGGGAGTTGTTCAGTAGTGTCCTTATGAAAGAGGTGATTTAAAACATGAACTTTAACAAAAGCAAGTTAGTTTAAAGAAGGTTAAAGAGGAAGGATGGATCTGTTTTGACACAGAGCGCAAAGATATTTTGTGTCCTAGGAATGGTATCTGCAAAGGATGGCTAACAGTTTTGGAGTCAAGAACTTACTTTGGCACAACTGGTACCCAACCTGCTTAGCTGAAAAATAAACAGCTCAGCTATATTTAAAACAAAATACAACAAAACCAAAAAGTGAGGAAAAAGAGGATCGAGAGTGTCAACTAAAGACGGACTTTATCAAGGTCTTTTAGGAAAAATTACATTATGACTGTTAGAACTCTTTGCCCCAGTGCAGTCTCCTTTGAAAGTCACACATCACATTCTTTCCACTCTACTCAACAGTATGGCATAATCAAAGGATTATGTCACATCTCTTGCTCAGTCTTAACAATGACTGGGTCACTGTTACCCATCAAATCAAATGCAAAATTACTCTGAGAATTGCAAGGACCACTTAAATCTAGTTACTCAGTTTCTTTTCCTTAACATACACTCTTCCTTCAAGTTGCATTTTTTTTTCTGTCTCAGAACATTTACAATCTTAAAAATTAAGGACTCCAAAGAGCTTTTATGTGGTTTTTCTCTGATATTTATTGTGAAGGTTAGAAATTAAAACTCAGAAGTTTTTAAAGATTAATTCATTTTAAAATAATAAAACTCATCATGTTAACATTTTTCATAAAAAATAACTATTTTCCAAAACCAAAATTTAGAACAGTAGCACTGCTTCATAATTTTTCCAAAACTCTTTACTATCTGGGTTAATAAAAAACAGATTCTTCTATCTGCTACTACATTCAACTTGTTGCAATATCACATAGCCTCCAGGAAACTCCACTGTGCAATAGTGGAAGAATGAAAATGGGAAAGCTAAACAATGTCTCAGCATATGTATACAGTTTTGACCTCACAAATATGCTGAAAAGGTCTTGGGGACTCCCAGGAGGCAGAGGACCACACTGCAAAAAACACTGCAAGGGACTTCCCTGGCAGTCCAGTGGTTAAGACTCTGTGATTCCACATTAGGGGACATGGGTTTGATCCCTGGTTGGGAAACTTAAGATCCCACATGCATGGCCAGGAAAAAGAAAAACATTGCCTTGAGTAAATAAATATGGCTTATCCATTTCCTGGAATAGAAAAGCATTACATAAAAAGTCACACTAAGGTGAAACCCAGACCTGATGCCAGACCACTTGGGTTCAAATCCCAGTTCTATGCAACCTTGGGCAAATTACTAAACTCAATGCCTTAGTTCCCTCTTCAGCAAAATGGTAATAATAATACAAATCTCTCTCACAAAGTTATTGAAAGGAATAAACAAGTTAATAAATACAAAGTGTTCAGTAATGTGCGTGCCCAGCACAAAGTACGCACAAATAAACATTTGTTAAATAAATATAAACACAATCCAGGCATAAGCACAAAGCACATGCCTAGCTATGAGTACTGCTACTATATTCTAATGTAACTTCAAAAACCCTTGGTATTCTTATAATCTGGCAAACTACAATCCTGAAAGTAATTTTTAACACAAAGGTTTAGGGTCATCAAAATACCCTTTTCAAGGAATATCATTAGTAAATTCTAACTGTCCACAAACAATTCTCCATGAAAAGTACTATATATATATACACACACACAATGAATATACAAAATTCTAAAAGGTTAAATCCAAAACTTCAATTCTCTAGAGAAATATATAAAGCCATTTAACAGGGAACATACTGAGACAGAACACAAAGTAACGGAAATGCCACTTCAGCCACCAAAAGAACAGGAAGAGCAAATAGTAAGCCTTTACTTTGAAAATCTAACCCTACTTCTCCTTGGTAGGGCTGTAACCTCTGGCCAAGAAATCTTTATTTTTCTTACTTCTTTGATTTTAAGGGTGAAATCATGGAACTAGGCACTTTGAAACTGAAAAAAAAAAAAAACACAGAACAAAAGAGATTTCCATGTATTACAAAGGTGAACTTTCACATTAAGTATTCTAAGTGATAATCAATCAAAATAAACTATTTTATTTAAATTAAAGCAATTCTGACTATTTCAAATAAATTGTATTAATGTATTTTTAAAACATCTAGGGAATTCTCTAGCTATCCAGTGGTAAGGACTCCACGCGTCCACTGTAGGAGGTACAGGTTCAATCCCTGGTTGAGAAACTAAGATCTCACAAGCCTTCAGCACAGCCAAAAAACTAAAGGATTAAGTAGAAGAGCTTTCAAAAGCTAATAAAAAAAACATATAATTAAATACAAGTATTCTACAAATCAAAGGAGAGATAATCAAATGAGTCAAAATTAAATTCAAAGACATCTTAAAAATTATTCAGATACACAGAACATACAAACATAAAAAGCACTGGTACACGAATAAAAAATAGATGAATAAAATCTAAACATTATTTCTTAAAATAACAAGTCCACCAGTGATGCCTAATTTTTACAAAGATATTTTATAATTAATTTGCTAATTACAAATAAGGCAGGTACTGAAATGGCTAGAGATCAGATTCTTTTCTGGGTTTCTCTTTTAGAATACATACTATCCAGAAATAGAACTAAATATATCGAGGAGGAAAAAACTTATATTTGTGGAGTTCTACTGTACACCTCCTGCATTGACAGAAGTAGTCAAATCTTACTATTACCACTTTGATGACTCAATCACCATTTTTTGTATTTCAGAACTATTAAAGGAATAAGGGACAGAATAAGTCATATAATGAAAATGAAAATATAAACCACAATTCTTATGGTGATTCTTATGAGAAAGAACAGTAAGCCCAAACATAAATACAAAATAACTGTCCATTTGGAAAGCCTCAGCTTCCTAATTTCTAAACAAGAGCCATCAAAGGCAGATCTTCCACTTACTACCTTCTTCGCATGTATTTTCTTGCAGATTAGATTTCAGTTACCAGACATCTTCTTGATAATACAAAAACTAAGTACCCACTGAATATCATTAAGACATTAAAAATCAACCAATAATTTGCTTTAAAAGACCATTATTCAGCTGCATGTCAATATTTTATATGTATTTTCAATGTTATAAAAACCACTAACCCAAATACAAATTACACCTTCTATAAATTCAAAGCATTCACAAATTCTTACTTTAAAAGCATGCACAAATTTCACAATTAAAATTAGGCTGAGTCTAAATCCAGTACACAACACACAAATACCCACACTGTATCTACCTTAGAGATACGCTTACAATGAATACTTAATAAGAATGTGATTTTGATTTTGTTGTGCAAAATGGAAGGCAGATGGTGGCTAGGATGAAATGCCTCTTGAAATTAACCGCGAAAAACATGGATATAAAAGTGTAGACATTAGATCTGTTAACATAGTATTTCATTTCAGTGAAACATGTCACAACATAAATGCCCAAGGAAAGAAAACTAGTATAGAAAAAAGAAAAGTGTTCTTGTCAAAAGCAGAGTGAAGGCTGTGAAATCTGCTAAGAATGTTTTTAAGAAATTGTAAATTATAAAATTGTTCTGTGTACTTCAATCAATGTGTTCAGCATTCTACATCCATCTCTTTAAATGGAGTAAGAGACAACCTTCTATGCCTATGACTTGCCTATCCCATAGCTATGAGCGAGGATTAAATTAGATAATGGTTAATAAGTGCCTGGCAAACAGAAGTCCTTCAGGTACAAGGGCTGCTATTCTCCTACCTTGATTATGGACATTAGAGGCCTGGAATTAAATGCAAATCATGTTTATTTTTAAAAATGTGTTTCAGAGGTTTGACAACTCTTTTCCCACTGTGGACACTAGTTAACATTATTATCTATTGACCTCTATAAGCAAAGCAAAAGCTCTTTCTTAAACATATATACAATGCAGTATGCATAAGGCCATAATTCATGGATTACAATAATCATTTCCTAATATGGACAGACCTTGGCAAGGTGCACAGAAACCACCTCCACACTCTAAAGGCTTAGAGGAAAAAAAAAAACCAGTTCTAAGCATATTTTTATTAACTACTAACATTTAAAAAATGAAACCATTTTCATTAGGCTCAACTAATTAGGCAACAGTTTCTCAGGATATTAAAAGGTGCAACAACAGAACTAAGCCTTCACTAGAAAAATTCCTAAAAGAAGAAAAATTATATCTGCATTAAAGCCCTAAAGGTCCATGGTGTCATATGGCTGAGTCCCTTCACTATTCACCTGAAACTACCATAATTTTTAATTACATATGTTAATCGGCTATACTCCAATACGAAATAAAAAGTTTAAAGTTTGGGGGGAAAAAAAGTCCATGATGTCAAAACCCAAAAGTGTTTGTGAAAGCCTTTTGAATTTCCTCAAACTATGTTAAAGTGTGTAAGGCAAGAGGGTGTTTAGAAAAGCCACTCATTGGTCAAACTTTAGTTAAGTGTACTTTATTAATGGAACTGGTTATATAAGTGTTTTAAACAATATAGGGAAGACAGTATTAGTGTATTTTTAAAACTTCATTTGAAAGAAATAAGAGTAGTGGCACCTTATCTACACAGATTAAAAAAAAAAAAATCAAACATTATCAGCAATATTCAAGTTCTAAACAAGTAGGAATGTATAAACACAGCGGTGGTGGAGAAAAAGAACTACAAATGTGCCATTACCCATACCAAACGTAATCCCAGTTCGATTCTGCAGTAGCTTCCGTTATAAGAGAAAAGGCCAACATTTCACATTCATAAAACCACAAGCAAGTCTCACTCTCCTAAACTTACCTAGCCTATTTTCTGACCTTTTCCACAATGTGTTAGAACTGCAACATTTGAAATAAGACAAAAATCTTTAAAAGGACTTTTAAAACCGGTATCTATTCTTGTTATAATTTATCATTTTGAAATGAGAGACGAGGGTAACAGTTCACAAAGTCACAAGTAGTTTCTTTAACACTGAAAAGCAACAGAAACCAACCTCACAAAAGAATTGTTAGGGCAACCATAGATTGAATAGAGAAATCCAAGTAGTTATTTGAAGAGAAGTGAACAGTAAAAATGTCTATTCCAAATATCAGATAATCAAAAAAGCACTTACGGCTTCATAATGCATTTTAAACAATTTTCCGTTTACGAAAGTGTCACCAAATAACATTCTGAATTCCTTAAAACAGTCTAGGATTGATGGTTTAACAAGCAACCTGCAAGAACCGCACATCAGAAAGAACCACCGAGCAGTAATAATGTTTTTTTAAACTTTTCCACAAGGAAGGAACAAGTCACAATGAATAATGGGTTTGTCTGTAGCAATAACTTGTTCTAACAGTACTTCACGAGCAAAGCGTCTTGGAAGAATTCACATTTTGTGCATTTTTTTTTAATAAAAGCGCAAACCTTAGGGCCAAAGTCCAAGCGAGAAATCAAAACAGGACTCCCGTCAGTGAATTCTCTCTCAGGACATGCTCACTCTTGCTTCAAACAGTAAAGCAAAGTAACTTTCATCGAGGATAAAAGTCAGTCAGGCTTCTGTGTCCAAGAGCCATTAAAAAAAAAAGGAACTTATTTCTTAACTATGCCTTTTCGCCCATGTTTCCCTTAAAGTTTCAGGTCAAAGCTCCACCGTGTCAAAGATTGAGTAATCCACTGATCTTTGTACCTTGAGGTAAAGGAGTGGAATAAAAAAGGATATTACAGGTGGCTTCCAGGTTTGGAAAAAGTTGGGAGGAGTTATCTGGAGTAACTGTATTTGTCAGTGAACGGTGTAATGTTATGCCGTGTAAGAAAAGCTAGTGTCCCAAAAGACAACCAGCATAAAATAGAGCGGAGTCCAAACTCAAGCATCACCAAATACTTTTCACCAGTTTTTTAAAAGACGTATGTTATTTGTGGGTTTGATTACTTATCCACTTTGAATTCCAATAGTCTACGCTTCACTAAAGCGTTTAAACTGAAACCGCCAGGTTTAACAGCTTTACTAGAACTGACACCAAAATCAGCAAACATTTTTCTGTATCCCCATCAGACCAAAAAAAAAAAAGGGACGGGGGGTGCGCCTGACATTCACAACTTATTCCAGTCCGAAGCAAGAAAACACAATGGCTAAATTCCACCAGGGGTGATTAAAAATCCCGAATTTCCCACAATGCTGTCCCCACACCAACGGAATCCCTTTACTTTCACGATTCTAAAAAGAAAAATAGTCCAGGGGAAGGCGGGGGGGGGGGGGGGGAGTCGGGGACTGAGTTATAATATTTACAATGAGACGAGGGGAACTTAAGCTACGGAGGCGAAGAAAGGTAACCCGAGAGAAGGAGGAAAGGTGGATGAGAAAGCGGGGGGGAGGGAAGGGACGGGAGAGGCTGGCGGAGCAGAGAGTGGGGACTGTCCCTTCGGGGGGAAGGTAGCCCTCGGGGGCTGCGGAGAAACGGGGGGGGGGTCCGGGCGCTCACGGAAACCCCGAGGAGGCTGCTGCGGGAACAATGGGGCGCTGAGGCCGGGAGCCGGCGGCGGGGAGACGCCGGGGAGCGGGCGGCTGGGTGCGGAGACAGGACAGAGGACAGAGGGCTGCGCCAGGACCGGAGGCGGCCGGGGGGCGAGGGGCGAGGGGCGAGGTGGGGGGCGGGCGGCCGGCTGCGGCGGGGCCCCGGGGACCCGGGGGGGCGACGGGCTAGTCAGGCACGGTCCAGACCGGGAACGGAAGCCGTGAGGGCAGGTGTGATGGAGGCGAGAAAGAGAGAGAACACGGCTCCGGGAGGGGAACCCAGGACCCGCCGGGCCCCGAGGAGACCGCAGCTGAGGGAAGAGGCAGCGTGAGACGCGCGGGGGCCGTCACTCACAGTCCAGGTGCTTCTTCTTGGGCCCCATGATCTCGTGGGTCGTGGCCTTGCATACTGTCTTGGACACGGCGGAGCCGGTGACACTGTGCTGGGCGGCGGTGATCCGGTCCGTCAGGCTCTGGCCGGACATCTCTGCGGCTCCTCCGCCAGCCCTCCCGCTCGGCAGCCGGTGGGGAACTGGCACCCCCAAGCGCCGGAGGGCCCCCCACCGCCCCCCGCCCCCACCGCACCCCCTTAACCCCGCACCGGCCCCCCTCCTCCTCCGCCTGCCGGCCCGGGGCGGGGCTCAGGGCCGCGCGCCGCCACCCGGACCGGAAAGAGCCGGCTCCGGTCCGCCACGGGGTCAGGCGCGGCGTCGTCTACTCCGCCGGCCCCCGCCTCAGTTTCAGCCCAGCCCTCCCCTGGTCAGCTGGAGCCCGGCAGGGCGAGAGGCACAGACGGCTGCAGGAAAATGGCGGCGCCAGGCTCCTCCTCGGAGCTTTCCGGGCTGCCCCGGGTCACGTGACGCGGGCGCCGCCCCTCCTCCTCCTCCTCCTCGTCCTCCTCCTCCTCCTCCCGCCCCCTTTCTCCCTTCTCCGTCCTCTTCGGCACCCGCCCTCCCTCGCTCGGCGAGGGCAGAGCGGGGCGGCGCCCGCGCGTTACGTGGTGGAACCCGCCCGGCGGGCGCAACAGGAGGCCCGCCCGCGGGGGAGGGGGGAGGGGGAGTGCGCGGCCCGCCGCGTCACGTGACGCTCCCTGCCAACAGGTCGCCCGAGGCCGGGCTCGCGGGGGGGGGGGGGGGGGGGGGTCACAGGGAGGGGGCGGGGTCACTGTGAGGGGGCGGGGTCACAAAGAGGGGCGGGCTCACGGAGAGGAGGCGGGGCGTGCGGCTGCGCCCCTCGCCTGCCTCCGGGGTGTCCCAGCGTTGGGTCGGAAGCGACGGTGTGACAAAGAGGAGGTGCGGCCGCCTCCTCAGCCCCTCCCTGAGGAAGCGGGTGTCGGAGCTCCCGGGGCTTTTTTTCGTTGTAGAATCAGAACGGGGTGTTCAGTGATGCCCCCCGCCGCCCCTCCGAAGCCATTCTCCTGACTTTAAGGGCAAGGCTTCCGTCGACCCATTCTCAGGTCTCTCCCTTCAGTGGGCACTGAAGCTCTCCCTGCTTCCTGACCCAGGAAGGTTGGGTTTTGTGTTTTGTTTCTTTTTTTTCTTTCCCCACCCTTTTTCTTGAGACGCTTGGAAATACCACCTGTTTTTGTTTATCGCTTCTCTGAAAACGCGACGCGTTGATGCCAGTCTATATTTGAATACTAATGGACCAGGGTTCTCTTGGGGCGTCAAATACGACAGGAAACACATAGCTTCACTGGAATTTCAAAAGGGAAGTAGTAGGATGATGTCACCAGAGATTAGCTTGACCCTACAAGGGCTGACTGCTGTGGTGATTAAAGGTCCAGACCATAGAAGGAAGTGAGAGGTGGTAAATGGAGACGTCCCATTCAGAGAACCCAGACATCATCACCTGGCATCTGCCCCTGGTTAGTCTTTGTTCTCTTTGGCCTCTTTTCTCTTGCATAAACCAGATTTTTAGGGAAAGAAGACACTGAAACCGTCCTGTGGGCATTTAGAAGAGTTACTATATCCTGTGAATCTGTTACATGAGATCCAGACCTCTTAAAGTCTTAAAATGTTATTAGGGCCCCACTTGCAACACTAAGGATAAATTTTTAAACCTCTGTGAACGTTAATGCACCATGTAGTCCTTTGTAGTCTTGCTAGTTTCATGTGAAATGCTAACATACTCGAGAGTCTGTGTACACCATCTGCCAGCCAAGTCCGGAATACTGTGCTTCAGTCTGGTGACTCTCAGAAGATGCAAAGCTAATAGATAGTTAACATTTTGTGTGTCATCATGAATTTTGTGGTCTCTTCTCATTCCCTTTCCCCTCTTTTATTTCATGATGGCTGGTGAAATTCTGCAGCACTGTGCTTTTGCCAAGAACATAAAGTACTTAAACCAGCAGGCTTCATCTTTGTCGAGCCAACCCAAATTTCTCAAAACTGTAATGACTTCCTTCACTGCATCTGCAATCCGCCTGTGCTTTGGTGCCCAGTTTGCTGCCCTGTGTCCATTGGGCCATGGAGTTACCCAATTTTCAAGACATCCTTGCTATTCTTCTCCGGGTTCTATTTAATAAGTTACTGGATGGCCTCTGTGCTGGTACACCAACAGTGAGGTCTGCTGCTAAGTCGCTTCAGTCGTGTCCGACTCTGTGCGACCCCACAGACGGCAGCCCACCAGGCTCCCCCATCTCTGGGATTCTCCAGGCAGGAACACTGGAGTGGGTTGCCATTTCCTTCTCCAACGCATGAAAGTGAAAAGTGAAAGGGAAGTCCCTCAGTCCTGTCCGACTCTTAGCGGCCCCATGGACTGCAGCCTACGAAGCTCCTCCCATGGGATTTTCAAGGCAAGAGTACTGGAGTGAGTTGCCATTGCCTTCTCCCACAGTGAGGTCAACAGGAGCTAAATCAGTAGATAAATATTTCATCTTTAGGGAAAATCTAGAAGTTATTCCTAAACACACAGAAGGCAACACTTATGTTTTGCACACTATGAGTGACATCCTAGCAAAGTATTTCACCATTACTTCTACCAAAGAGATTCGTACAAAGCGCCTTTATTCAAATAACTGTGGACATATTCCCTTTACTAATAAACTAGCTTCTATTAGAAATATCACCATACTCTTTTTCAAGGATATATTTTAGAAATTTCCAAATATGTAAATAATTAGTGATCATTGGAGAGATGTAGAATTGTGGACTATATGAAGCGATATAGATGGTGGAGAAGTGCTATAAGAATAGGAATTATTGACCTACTCTTTCTTATATGCTTTTTTGTATGTTCCACTTTCCTTGTTCTAGTCAAGAAATAGCTCTCCCTGAAGTCCCACGGGTGCCTCAAACCCACTACGGCCAGAGCTGAATTTCTCTTGCCCTTGCCCATTTTACATCCTGAATCCATAGTGATCTCCTGTATTCCTTGTTTCTGTTAATGGCCTCACCACCTGGCCTGAAGACCAAGCCAGAAAACTGTGATTCGTTCTCAGCTCTCTCCTCTCTTATTTCTCATCTAGCTACTTCCGTTCCCTCTAACTCATCTTCTGTCTCCTACACCACTTCTGTCGCCTTAGTTCCAACCTATGATCTCTTTCCCACGTAGACCATTCTAGCTGATTTATCTCTCTCATACCTCAACTCTCCAATCCAGATCATTCTGAACCTAAAATCTGATTATCTTTTCTTTTCATGAAAACCCTTCTATATAATCCTTGTCGCTACTCTACAGGATAAAAATTCAGGGCTCTCAGCCTGGCATACAGGCCCTTCATGATCAGTAGCCCCTGCGTAACTGCTGCTCATTGAGCGTCATGTCTTTCCAGGCCTCCACATGCACTCCAGCCAGTATCACACTACTGGTCATACTTGGATATGCCATGCACTCAGCAGTTTCCTTTTGTTGCTCATGTAGTATTCTGTACATCCTTCTGCTATCGAATTTTAATTTTTATTGCACTAGCCACTGAGTAACTGAGCACTGATTATACTAGCAGGGGTGCTGGCAGAGATACCTTCTTGGTAGCATTGTGGCTGATGCATAGTAGGTTTTTAGGTTTGTTTTAGTCACTCAGTCATGTCTGACTCTTGTTGCAATGCCATGAACTGTATGTAGCTCACCTGGCTCCTCTGTCCACGGGATTTTCTAGGCAAGAATACTAGAGTGAATTGCCATTTCCTCCTCCAGGGGATCTTCCTGACCCAGGGGGATCGAACCCACATTTCTTGCGTCTCCTGCATTGGCAGCCCAATTCTTTACCACTGAGCCAACTGGGAAGCCCGACACATAGTAGACATAGTCAAATGCTGGTTGAATGAATGAATGAAAACATTCTGAAGTCGCCCATTGGGAAACACCACTCCAAACCTCTCACTTAATAAAACCTGCCCATTTTTTCACACTTAGAGCATAATTGTCAGGTTATGGACAATAATTATGTATTATGGGCAGCAGGGAAACGTAGTTATGTCCATCCTATCATTATCCATATGGAGCATCATCCATATTTCAGCACTGTATTAATTCATTCACTCTTTCAAAAAATATGTATTGAACAGCTGTTGTGTGTAAGGCACTGTTCTGGGTGCTGAGCACTGTTCTAACAGAGAACCCATTAATTCTTTGGGAACTAATAACTCAACTTTGATCATCAACTTGAAAGTCTTTGTGCTTTCATTATAAATGAACAGAACCAAAAACAGAAGAAAGGAAGAATTTGAATAGAACATGATATTTCCTAAGGTTCCCTAAATTATAAAGTATATTGTAGAGAGGTATGAGGGACAGAGGAGGGAGAAACAGTTTTTTGAATGCTTTTTGTGTGCTAGGAACACTACATGAATTTTTTCATTTAACTCTCATTACTATAACTCTGGGTTTCCTGGTGACTCAGTGGTAAAGAATCTGCCTGCCAATTCAGGATACTCAAGTTCAATCCCTGGTCCAGGAAGATCCCCAAAGGAAGGAAATGGCTCCCCACTCCACTATTCTTGCTTGGAAAACCCAATGGACAGAGGAGCCTGGCAGGCTACCCAGTCCATGGGGTCACAAAGAGTTGGACACAACTGAGCAAATAAACAACAACAACAACTATAACTCTAAAAAGTTTTGTGCCACTTAATACAAGGAGAGAAAAAGTCTGAGAGTTTAAATGTTTATGCAATTTTACTCTATTGCTTAAAAAGAATCTTAAAAGTCTCAGAATTCCACAAATACTCAAGTGAAGCAAGATTTAAGATAGAAGCAAGATTTAAAAACTCATTGTCTTATATACGCATTACTGTGTATAAAATAGAATACTAATGAGAGCCTAATGTATAGCACAGGGAATTCTGCTCAGCGCTCTGTGATGACCTAAATGGGAAGGAAATCTAAAAAAGATTGGATATATGTATCCATATAGTTGATTCACTTTGCTGTATAGTAGAAACTCACCCTACTCCAGTACTTTTGCCTAGAAAATCCCATGGACGGAGGAGCCTGGTAGGCTGCAGTCCATGGGGTCGCTAGAGTCAGGCATGACTGAACGACTTCACTTTCACTTTTCACTTTCATGCATTGGAGAAAGAAACGGCAACCCACTCCAGTGGTCTTGCCTGGAGAATCCCAGGGTCAGGGGAGCCTGGTGGGCTGCCAGCTATGGGGTCGCACAGAGTCAGACACAACTGAAGTGACTTAACAATAGCAGAAACTCACACAACATTGTAAAGCAACTATATTCCAACAACAACAAACCTCATTGTCTTTCCCTTTACTTTATCTAGATCCTTTCACTGAGACTGAAGTTACTACCATATAGATTAAGTTCATTCAACAAATACTTGCTGGCCTATCTGTGCTAGGCATTGCTAGATGCTAAGATATAATAATGTGTGAGGCAAACATGGTCTCCGTTCTCAGGATTCTTACACTATTTTAGATAACAACAGAGGAGAAAAATAAGTGGGGAGAAGAAAATACGCTGTACCTAAAGAATCTTTATGAGGTCTATAACTTTTAAAGTAAGAAAGTGAAGGAGAAAAAGAATATGGAAGAGAAGATTAACCAGAATTTTTACCCTTCATTATTTCAGTTAAGCCTGTGCCCAAATCCAAAGAATCTACCAGTTCCCTGTTCCCACTCTTCTTAGACATTAACAGTAAACTAAATTATAATCTTTTGACATTCTGTTAGCTAAGCTGACATGAACACCTTGGCAACCTCTTCACCCCTTGCCTTTTTATGTTTATGCTTCCTGATGCTGCTGAATCAGTTAAAGATTATAATCTTATATAACCTTACACAAAAGTAAGTACTTTTCTTTGAATGTGACTGAGTTCTCTGGCTAGAACCTCCAAGCAAGGACTTCACTTCCAACCTGACTTCCTTATTCAGGCTCTCAGCCTACATCCTTGTGATATTAATAATTACATGCTACTGTGTTGATTCCTTAGCCTGTGCTAAGCACATTACATTTTTTTTTCTCAGTGAAACCCTGAAACAACCTCATGATGGAAAGTAGCAGAGACACCTTTGAATTCCCCCAAAGTCTGTTTCCTTTTCTGCTGAGCACACGTAATATGATTCCCAATCTCCTTTGTAATTAGCTGGGGTCATGTGACTGCCCTGATACACAGTGGAGTGTGGACAGAAACAACGAAAGCCATTTATGGTTCAACCCACAAAACCTCTAAAACTTCCTGCAAGTGCATCATATTCTCTTTATTTACCTACCAGCGGAATGAAGATTTCAAAGAATCTAGAGGAAGTCAAAATGGAAAAATAGAAGCCTGGGGCCCCAAGTTAATCTTTAGAGGAATCCTGCCCCACAGAACTGCATGAGCAGGAACACCTGTGTTGGATTTTACTTACTTTATTAAATTACGCCTCTAAAATTTTGATGCTGTGTTTTATAGTAGTCCCTTAGATAGCAAGGAGATCAAACCAGTCAGTCTTAAGGGAGATCATCCCTGAATATTCACTGGACGGACTGATGCTGAAGCTGAAGCTCCAGTGTTCTGGTCATCTGATGTGAACAGACGACTCATTGGAAAAGTCCCTGATGCTGGGAAAGATTGAGGGCAGAAGGAGAAAGGAGGATGAGATGGTTGGATGGCATCACTGATGCAGTGTGAACATGAACTTGGGCAAAATCCGGGAGAGGTGAGGGAAGCCTGGCGTGCTGCAGTCCATGAGGTCGCAAAGAGTCGGACACAACTGAACAACAACAAAATCACAGTAGTAATTAACTACCCTACCAAATACTCTTCTCTCCATTTTACTGATAAAGAGATTGTTGCTTAGGAAAAGTTAAGCACCCTTGTGGTTCAGCTGGTGAAGAATCTGCCTGCAATGTGGGAGACCTGGGTTCAATCGCTGAATTGGGAAGATCCCCTGGAGAAGAGAAAGACTACCCACTCCAGTATTCTGGTCTGGAGAATTCCGTGGACTGTATAGTCCAAGAGGTTGCTAAGAGTCGGACAGGACTGAGCACCTTTCACTTTCTCACTTTTATTAGGTGGGAAAGCAAGGGTTAAATATCAGGTCTGTCTTACTTTAGAGGCTGGCATCTCACTGCTTGAGCTTCTCATGATACTATTTTATGTACTTCTAAAGTTTTATTAAAATTTTAGTACACACTGCTTCACGTAGCATGCAGAAAAGACAGTAATAAGGGTGACCACCAGGTTCCTCTACGTATCTGAGGGTCTTTTACTATATCTTTAACCCACTCCTACCACATTCTCCTTTCTTCCAGGTACGTTAATTATATAATCTCAATATGAACTACAGTGTATTGGGACCTTTTATACCTCTTGAAAATGACATGTGGACTAGCTATTAAATATAATCCTTCTGTTAAAAGGGAAGACTAACCAAACCTTTACCCTGAATCATCATCAAAAACTCTAATCGTGAAGCAGAATGAAAATAGGATACTTGAGCTGTTGAGGTACCTGGGGTCCATTCTTCTCTGTAATCTAAAGAGGCTGAATAAAGTAAAACTGTATTATAGCATGCAACACTGATCATGTTGCATGCTGTAGATGCAAAAATAGATCAGAGTTTCAATGTTAATAATAAAATTAGTATATTAAAATTTTGACCAGTAAGTGTCAATAAAATTAAGGAGATTTATTCATTCATTTGAGGCAATGGTAGAAATATCAGATTTGGAGTCAGACACACTTAAGTTCAAAACTTGGGCAAGTTACTCAGCTTCCTCATATATAAAACAGGAATCATAGCAGATATCTTACAGATTTCTTGTCAGGATTAAAATAATGTACATATGTAACCTTTTTTAGATTCCACGTATAAGCGATATATTTGTCTCTCTCTGTTTGACTTACTTCACTCAGGATGACAATCTCTAGGTCCATCCATGTTTCCATAAATGGCATTATTTCATCCTTTTTTATGGCAGAGTAATATTCCATTGCATGTATGCACAAATGAACTTATCTACAAAACAGAAATAGAGTTATACATGTAGAAAATAAATTTGTGGTTACCAGTGGGTAAGGGATAGGGAGGGATGAATTGGAAGATTGGAATTGACGTGTACACACTACTATATATAAAACAGATAACTATTAAGGATATACTGTATAGCACAGGGAACTCTACTCAACACTGTGTAATAGCCTATACAGGAGAAGAATCTTTAAAAAGAGTGGATATGTGTTTATGTATAAGAGATGTACTTTGCTGTACACCTGAAACTAACACATTGTAAATAAACTATACACCAATAAAGATTTTTAAAAATAAATGAAATGTACATAAAAAACTAGTACAGTGCTTGACACACAGTTGTTACTCAGGAAATAAACTCATTCAATAAACATTTACTCAGAATTTGCTATGAGCAAAGCCCTCTACTAGAGTCTCAGGATACAGACATCAGATCAAATCAGTCGCTCAGTTGTGTCCGACTCTTTGCAACCCCATGGATCGCAGCACGCCAGGCCTCCCTGTCCATCACCAACTCCCAGAGTTCACTCAGACTCACGTCCATCGAGTCAGTGATGCCATGCAGCCATCTCATCCTCTGTCATCCCCTTCTCCTCTTGCCCCCAATTCCTCCCAGCATCAGAGTCTTTTCCAATGAGTCAACTCTTCGCATGAGGTGGCCAAAGTACTGGAGTTTCAGCTTCAGCATCATTCCCTCCAAAGAAATCCCAGGGCTGACCTCCTTCTGAATGGACTGGTTGGATCTCCTTGCAGTCCAAGGGATGCTCAAGAGTCTTCTCCAACATCACAGTTCAAAAGCATCAATTCTTCGGGGCTCAAGCCTCCTTCACAGTCCAACTCTCACATCCATACATGACCACTGGAAAAACCATAGCCTTGACTAGACGGACCTTTGTTGGCAAAGTAATGTCTCTGCTTTTGAATATGCTATCTAGGTTGGTCATAACTTTCCTTCCAAGGAGTAAGTGTCTTTTAATTTCATGGCTGCAGTCACCATCTGCAGTGATTTTGGAGCCCAGAAAAATAAAGTCTGACACTGTATCCACTGTTTCCCCATCTATTTCCCATGAAGTGATAGGACCGGATGCCATGATCTTCATTTTCTAAATGTTGAGTTTTAAGCCAACTTTTCCACTCTCCACTTTCACTTTCATCAAGAGGCTTTTGAGTTCCTCTTCACTTTCTGCCATAAGGGTGGTGATATTTCTCCCGGCAATCTTGATTCCAGCTTGTGCTTCTTCCAGTCCAGTGTTTCTCATGATGTACTCTGCATATAAGTTAAATAAGCAGGGTGACAATATATAGCCTTGACGTACTCCTTTTCCTATTTGGAACCAGTCTGTTGTTCCATGTCCAGTTCTAACTGTTGCTTCCTGACCTGCATACAAATTTCTCAAGAGGCAGATCAGGTGGTCTGGTAGACATAGATTAGACAAAATGTTAGTGTAATGTACAATTGACCTTTGAACAACATGGATTTCAACTTCACAAGGCCGCTTATACCTAGATTTTTTTCGATCAACACACCTACAGGGCTACACAATCTTTGGTGGTGTGAATCTACAGTGCAGAGGTTTGACTGGAAAGTTATACTTGGATTTTCAGCTTGGCAGTGGGGTGGAAGGCAGAGGGTAACTCTTGCCTTCTTCAAGAGTCAACTCACTGTATTAAGTAGTATGATAGAAGTAAGCCTACAGTACTATAAGAACAAAGAAAGATGACACCTAGTTCTTCCTGGTGGGATCAATAAAGGTTTATCAGAGACAGTGACATGTAAACAGTCTTGAAGGTGATTAGAAATTGTGAGGGAATAAAGGAAAAGTTATTCCAGGCAGAGGAAAACCACAAATGCAAGAGAATGAGCCATTTGGGAATTACAAATTGTTATATATGGCTGAAACATTAAGTGTATGTGAGGTTTTTATTTATTCATTCAATCATCAAGTGGTTACTAAGCACATATATATGCTGAATAGTGTTCTAGGCCCTGAAAACACATCAGTGAACAAAGTGGGAAAGTGTTCTTTCTGCCTTCTTGACTGTGTGTATATTCAAGTGGGACACATAACGAACAAATAAATATGAAACAGATACAGGGAGAGAAGAATGCTATGAGGAAAAATTAAGCAAAATGAATCAAGAAGGACAGGGGAAGAGGACCTTAAGCTGGATGACAAGGGAAAGTCTTTCTAAGATGGTGACTTGAGTGAATTGTGGGATCAGCAGTGCAAATATTGGGCAGATCACTTTGTGTGCAGGGAGCAGTGAAAACAATGGCCCTCAGACAGGAACAAGATTAACTTGTTTGTGGAACAGTAAGGCCAGTGTGGCCACTGAAGAAAGAGTGAAGAAAAGAAAAAAGATTTAGGAAATGATCTCAGAGATATGACTAGACTATGAACGGCTTCATAAAGTATGTTGAGGAATCTAAGTAACATCTAGAGGTAGCTATCCCATGACAAACAACCCTAGATCCTTGGAACAACCTGATAACTGCATGAAGTTGGCTGCTTCCAGCCAAGACAACTGGAACAAGACCCCATTGGTCACCATATTATTCTTTGTGCATGTATCCCCTTGGCTTTGCATGTTTATCTTGTCAGCTATTTTCTCCCCCAACTTCTAGATTAAGGTCCTAGATAGTTAATGGACATCTGTGGCCTTGACTACTGGTATTCCTAAGACTTACATTCCTAATATACTGGTAAGGTTGAATAAACCCTACCCATATTAAAGGAAAAAAGAAACTTGATTATGTAAGGAAGATCCAAATAGATCTTCCTTCCTTATGTAAGGAAGCCAAATAGATTGGATTCCCAGGTGGCGTTAGTGGTAAAGAACCTGCCTGCCAATGTAGGAGACATAAGAGACGCAGATTCGATCCCTGGGTTGGGAAGATCCCCTGGAGGAGAGCATGGCAACCCACTTCAGTATTATTGCCTGGAGAATCCCATGGACAGAGGAGCCTTGGGGGTTACACAGTCCATGGGGTCGCACCGTCGGACACGATTGAAGCGACTTAGCACACATCCAAATAGATTATGTCACATCAAAATCTAAGACTATGGATTTGAAACGCCTTTCAAACTAACAATCTTTGTCTTAGTGTCTATCTGCATTGCAGTTACCAGATATATGATCTTCAGTGTCTTAAATGCTGCTGCACAGCCATTGCTGCATTAGGCTTTACATTGATCATTTACAAATGATCAACCAGCAAAAAGAACAAAAAACTCTGATGCTTGTAGAGGTCGATATGACTGGTGAAAAATTCAGTACATAATTGCAACTTACAAAATAGCAATGCAGATCTGCGTTGATCCCATCCCCAGAAAAATAAAAGGCTTTCTCCCAGTTTAGGGTGAAAACTGATCAAAATAAGGAGGACTGAGAAATGAGGCAAGAATGATCATTATGTGCAAAGTGAAATGAAGTGCAAACTGAAATGATCTACTGTACCATTCCATGATATGTAACAAAAGCTATTTAAGCTCCTACTGTTTAACACTAGCTTGTTTACGCTGTTTGTTACAATATAAGACCACATATGAAGTGGTTTGACTGTAACTCTGCACAGATTCATAGATTCTAGTAATTCAGTTAGCTTACAAATTCTAACCAATTTCTGCCCAGGCTCCTAATATCCACCACCAAGACACCCTATGATTAATACCAGCCCCCTTCCCAATTCTGTAAATATCTTTCCCTTGTCACCCCCTTTGAGATGTTATTGGGACTCTATTACTGTGGTGCTCCCCACTAACAGAAATTTTAACAAATCCAGATTTTATTGATGAATGGTTTTTTTCATGGTTTCTGTATAGAATGTGGCAGACTAAGTCATAACCCCTCCCTGACAAAGATGTCTATGTCCTCATTCCCAGAACCTGTGTATTTGTTATCTAACATGGTAAAAAGGACGTAGCAGATATGAATAAGCTAAGGATGGGGCCCGAGGTAATCACAGCACCCACAGGGAAGCAGGAAGTCAGAAGGAGATGAAGGCTATGTGACAACACAAACAGAATTTGGAGTGATGTGATCACAAGCCAAGGAATGCCAGTTACCTCTAGAAGCTGGAAGAAAGAAGGAATGGGTTCTCTCTAGCACGTCTGTAAGGAACCACCCCTATTGACAGCTTGAAGTGAATTCTGGAAGTTACAGGTCTAAAATAAGACAACAGGGAATTCCCTGGTGGTTCAGTGGCTAGGATTCTGTGCTTCCACTGCAGGGGACTGTGGGTTTGGTTCCCAGTCTGGGAACTAAGATCCCACATGCTACTTGAAGCAGCCTAAAAAATAAACAAATGAACGAATAAATAAAATACGACAACAAATTGAATAAGGTCTAAAATAAGACAATGTAATACATTTCTGTTATGTAAGTCACTGAGTTTGTGTTAATTTTGTTAAAGCAGCAATAGGAAACTAATACAGAGCTTTGGCAGGAATTTGGATTTTATTCTAAGTGAGATGAGAAGTTATCAGAGGGTTTGAACAGAGGAATAGCATGATCTCAAAATATATATCTTTTTTATGTCCAATCTTGCTGTTTGGAGAATGGAATTTTGAGCAAGATAGAAGCGGGGAAAGTGGTTAGGAAGGAATTGCTAGAGACAAGAAGAATAGTCAGTGACAGTGACTTAGATTAGAGTGGAAGGCAGAGAAATGAACTGTAGATAGATTTAGGTATATTTCTAATGTAGGATCAACAGAATTTGCTGGTGGATCAAATAGTAGGGAGAGAATTTGAGGACAGCGACTCAAGGGAAAAAGATAATACAAGGATGCTTTCTAAATTTTGACCTGAACAACTTAGGTGAATGCAGAATAGGGGCAGATGAAGTGGAAATGAAGACAGGAGCCCTGTCATGAAACACCTTGTATGCTGTGCTTAGGAATCTGGATATTGTCCTGAAGGCAAATGGGAGTGCTTTGACAAATTCTGAGTCCAGGATGGCATCAACATCTAATCAACCTCTGTGTCCCTTTCATTTTTTAAACTCAACAGATACATTAAAAGATGTCCCAGGCCCATAAACCATTATTCCATCTACTTTCTCATTCTCTACCTGTGTGATGTTTTGGTTTTTAATTTAATGAAAGCCTCATTATGAGAGAAGTTATCAAAAAAAGTTCTGAACAGCTAAGTTTTACATTTTATGGTCTGCATTGGGCCTGACTGAGAAAACAGAAATCTTGTAAAAATAGTTATACTTGTTCATAATACTTAACCCAAGGGTAGAGCAAGGGAAAACTGGTCAGTGGGTAAAGGGCACTGTAGTAGAGGTATTAGAGAGGGGAAGAAGGATATAGATCCTAGAGATAGGAAGCATTAATAAAATGCATAAAATCTGATAAATAGATTGCATGAAATACACGAGAGAACCCAAAGTAAAGGTTGATTCCTAATTTCCTGATACAGTTTAGCTGGATACATCATGATTCCATTTACTGAAAAGGATGATCTTGGAGGAAGAGGAAGTTGGCAGGGAGAGAAATGCATTCAATTTGAATATAATTATTTTTTAATTCATAAAACATATTTTAAGAGCAGTTTTAGGTTCACAGCAAAATGGAATGGAGGGGCTTCCCAGGTAGTCCAGTGGCTAAGACTCTATGTTCCCAATGCAGGGGCCTTGGTTTCCATTCTTGGTCAGGGAACTGGATTCCCCAGGCCACAGCTAAGAGTTTCCAGGCACAGGTGAAAAATATCCCACGTGCCACAACTAAGACCTAGCACAGCCAAATAAATAAATAAAGACAATGGAGTGGAGAGGCAGAGAATTTGCATACACCCCTGGTCCTATATATGTCCAACCTCTCCCGCTTATTAATATCCACTATTACTATTTGTGACAATCAATGAACCTACACCAACACATTATTATTATCCAAAGTCCGAAGTTTACATTAAGGTTCACTCTTGGTGGTGTGCATTCTATCAGTTCAGTTCAGTCACTCAGTTGTGTTCGACTCTTTGCGACCCTATGAATCGCAGCATGCCAGGCCTCCCTGTCCATCACCAACTCCCAGAGTTTACCCAAACTCATGTCCATTGAGTTGGTGATGCCATCCAGCCATCTCATCCTCTGTCGTCCCCTTCTCCTCCTGCCCTTAATCCCTCCCAGCATCATAGTCTTTTCCAATGAGTCAACTCTTCGCATAAGGTGGCCAAAGTATTGGAGTTTCAGCTTCAGCATCATTCCTTCCAATGAACACTCAGGACTGATCTCCTTTAGAATGGACTGGTTGGATCTCCTTGCAGTCCAAGGGATGCTCAAGAGTCTTCTCCAACACCACAGTTCAAAAGCATCAATTCTTCGGCGCTCAGCTTTCTTCACAGTCCAACTCTCACATCCATACATGACCACTGGAAAAACCATAGCCTTGACTAGACGGACCTTTGTTGGCAAAGTAATATCTCTGGTTTTCAATATACTATCTAGGTTGATCATAACTTTCCTTCCAAGGAGTAAGTGTCTTTTAATTTCATGGCTGCAATCACCATCTGCAGTGATTTTGGAACCCAAAAATATAAAGTCTGACATTCTATAGGTTTGGACAAATGATAATAACAAGTATCCACCATTGTAGTATCATAATAAGTAGTTTCTGCCCTAAGCACTTTTGTGCTCTCCCTTTTGACCTCTTCCTCCTCCCTAAACTCTGTCAACCAGAGGTTATCTTTTTATCTGTAGTTTCGCCTTTTCCAGAATGTCATGTAGTTGGAATCATACAGTGGGTCACCTTTTCAGATTTGCTTCTTCCACTTAGTAATAGGCATTTAAGTTTCCTCTATGTCTTTTTGTGGCTCGATAGCTCCTTTGTTTTTAGTGCTGAGTAATATCCCGTGGTCTAGATGAACTACAGTGTATTTTTCCATTCACCTTCCGAAAGACGTCTTGGTGGATTCCAGTTTTGGTAATTATAAACAAAGCTCTATAAATATCTGTATAGAGGTTTTTGTGTAGACACAAGTTTTTGGTTCATTTGGGTAAATATCAAGGAGCACAACTGCTGGGTCACATGGCATTAGTATGTTTAGTTTTGTGAGAAACTGCCGACTGTCTCCCAGAGTGGCTGCACCATTTTGCTGTGAACTTCCTGATGTTCAAGCTGGTTTTCGAAAAGGCAGAGGAACCAGAGATCAAATTGCCAACATCCGCTGGATCATGGAAAAAGCAAGAGCATTCCAGAAAAACATCTATTTCTGCTTTATTGACTATGCCAAAGCCTTTGACTGTGTGGATCACAATAAACTGTGGGAAATTCTGAAAGAGATGGGAATACCAGACCACCTGACCTGCCTCTTGAGAAATCTGTATACAGGTCAGAAAGCAACAGTTAGAACTGGACATGGAACAACAGACTGGTTCCAAATAGGAAAAGGAGTACGTCAAGGCTGTATATTGTCACCCTGCTTATTTAACTTCTATACAGAGTACATCATGAGACACGCTGGACTGGAAGAAGCACAAGCTGGAATCAAGATTGCCAGGAGAAATCAGATATGCAGATGACACCACCCTTATGGAAGAAAGTGAAGAGTTACTAAAAAGCCTCTTGATGAAAGTGAAAGTGGAGAGTGAAAAAGTTGGCTTAAAGCTCAACATTCAGAAAACGAAGATCATGGCATCCAGTCCCATCACTTCATGGGAAATAGATAGGGAAACAGTGAAAACAGTGTCAGACTTTATTTTTCTGGGCTCCAAAATCACTGCAGATGGTGACTGCAGCCATGAAATTAAAAGACACTTACTCCTTGGAAGGAAAGTTATGACCAACCTAGATAGCATATTCAAAAGCAGAGACATTACTTTGCCAACAAAGGTTCGTCTAGTCAAGGCTATGGTTTTTCCAGTGGTCATGTATGGGTGTGAGAGTTGGACTGTGAAGAAGGCTGAGCGCCGAAGAATTGATGCTTTTGAACTGTGGTGTTGGAGAAGACTCTTGAGCATCCCTTGGACTGCAAGGAGATCCAACCAGTCCATTCAGAAGGAGGTCAGCCCTGGGATTTCTTTGGAAGGAATGATGCTAAAGCTGAAACTCCAGTACTTTGGCCACCTCATGCGAAGAGTTGACTCATTGGAAAAGACTCTGATGCTGGGAGGGATTGGGGGCAAGAGGAGAAGGGGACGACAGAGGATGAGATGGCTGGATGGCATCACTGACTCGATGGACGTGAGTCTGAGTGAACTCCGGAAGTTGGTGATGGACAGGGAGGCCTGGCGTGCTGCGATTCATGGGGTCGCAAAGAGTCGGACATGACTGAGTGACTGAACTGAACTGAACTGAACTAGCAATGAATGAGAGTTTCTGCTATTCCTCATCTTGAACAACATTTAATGTTTTGAATATGCTCATGAGACACTCCCAATATACCAAGGATATTAATGTGTAAGCTGGAGATATAGGCCCAAATGATACAAGTGTACAAGTACTGTGGTTGGTACAATCACAGTGTTAATCTCTCAGTCCTGTCTGACTCTTTGTGACCCCACAGACTATAGCCCGCCAGGCTCCTCTGTCCATGGAGTTCTTCAGGCAAGAGTACTGGAGTGGGTTGACATTTCCTTCTCCAGGGGATCTACCCGACCCAGGGGTCGAACCCAGGTCTCCTGCACTGCAGGCAGATCCTTTACAATCTGAGTCACCAGGGAAGCCCCCAGTATATCTGTATAATGGAATATTATTTAACCATAAAAAGGAATTAAGTTCTGAAATACACTACAATATGATGAATCTTAAAAACACACTAAGTGAAAGAAGTTAGTCACAAAAGACCTCATCTTATATGATTCCATTTATTTGGAGTCAGAAAATCCACTGAAATAGCAGATTAGTGCCCACCAGGGGCTGGGGGAGGGGAAATGAGACATTAAAGTATGTGTTCTTCAAACTGTGGGCAGGATTGAATGGAGCTATCTTTCCTTTTTGAGGTCAGGATTCCTGTCTCCTCCACATGAAAGCACAAGAAAATCAATTCAAAATTAAGATCATTCTAGATCTTAATGATGAAGTACAAAGCAAAGTTCTAGTGTCAGCCCAGGATCTGCACTCACCAACCAGGCAGTTCTCTTCTCGGGAATCCCTTCAGAGCATTTCAACCTCTAAGAAAATGAGGCTTCCAAAATATGGACTTTTTAACAAATTCAAACATTTGCAAGTAAGAGAATCTATCTAGGCAAGCCTCTCTGTTTATTTAAACATACCCCCTTTCCTGGGCTTCCCCATCCTGAGGCTGTCTAGCTACAAGACTGGAAACTGAACGATCCAGGACCTCTAACTTTCCTAGTCATAGAAAGGTCTGCTGTTGGCCTGACGCTGTCACCATCAAGGATCTACTCTCAAAAATGAAGTCAATCAGGGACTTCCCTGGTGGTCCAGTGGCTAAGACGTCACCTTCCTAATACAGGAGGCCCAGTTCCAGCCGTGATCAGGAAATTAGGTCCCACATGCCCAAACTAAGAATTCTCACACCAAACTAAAGATTCCAAGTGCTGCAATTAGGACCCAGCACAAATGAGGAAATAATTTTTTTTTTAAGTCAACCAGGTACAATTACAGAGTACTTGAAGTCACCCTGAGCATAAGCTCCCAGGAGTGAGACAGAGTCCCAGGGAATTCCAGCATTAAAGAGATAGCATACAATTTTGAAGGAGCACTGAATAGAAAGCCACCCTCCGATAAAATTAAAATTTCTCTGGTACTTTGTTATTGCTCATATAAATTTATCAAAGTTCATTACCTTCTATTCTGTTACACCCACACCTCCCACACCCCAATTAACTAAAGCAATTATATTACATAATCCTCTCATCCTGGGGCAATTTTTAACATGGAGACTTTTAAAAAGTATAATAAAATATTTTAAACTCCCTTTTAAATGAAGATCTATAGCTTGTTCTATAAATCTTTTGTTTAAAAACATCTCTGGGAAGCAAAGATAGTTTACTCCAACTGGCAGACCACAGAAAGCTTTGAGTACCAAGTTCTAAACCTCCAAAAGTCGGATTAAAATGTGAGATACTGAAAGATTCCAGGAAACAGCAGCATTTCTGCATGCGCCAGTAAAATGAAGACAGGAGGATGCATCTGCCAAACTTTATATTGTAATTAAATCACTTTGTACTCACATAGCTTTACTTTGGAGGAGAATGTTTGTGGGGATTTTTAATCAGATAAAAGTAGGGCTGCTGTTTTCTCTATACCAATTAACATAGTTGACATCTAGCCAGATCTGCCCTGGACGCAGCAGGGATGTTCAGTTTGTCCTGATTCTGTGGGAAATGAAAAATGCAGTACTTGGCACAGAGAAAATATGTGAACCCAAGAAATGTTGTCAAATATAGCAAGTCAAATTAAGAAAATTGATTTACTGAAGGGCAGTCTATGCTTTCTAGAGAACAAAGGAGGGAGGAAGACTCTGGACTACTAAAAATGAAGGACCTTGAGTTTAACTATTAATACTCTATGTTAATGAATAAACGTATTTAGTTAAAGACTTTCCTACAACTCTATTGCAATTTGTTCTGCTTGGAGTTTAAAGAAGGAACCAGTAGTGGCTCCAACATGGTGGATAAAAATTTATTTAACATTTTTGCACAGAAAGTCAGCCTAGAGGTCATTTGGTCAAATTTCTTCTTTCTTGGAGGATGAAAATTGGTCCCAGGGATGTTAAATTACTCTTCATGAGGTCACAATGGTACAATGCCCTCACAGACCCTTTGGCTCATGGACAGAAAACTATAACGGCGACATCAAAGCTATAGTAATATTTCAAATAACCAGAGTACTTTCAGAATAGTTGATTCTAGTTCATTTAAACATATGGTTAAGTAATGATTTGAAAGAAAATTGTTTTTATAACTGCTTAAAAACTGATCTAAAGTGTCAGTTCATAGTCCTATCTTTAAAAGTAGTATGTTAAAAACACGAAGTTACTGATGTTGGGTAATTATTTACCCACAAAAATCACTAATTTCATGTGGTTCAACCTAAAATATAAAAGTAAATTAAACTGAATATGTGGGTAACTTGTATAACTCAACTCCATCACTCTAAAAAGTATTTTATATAGTTCAGCATTATGGCTTAAATATAGATGGTTTAAGTGGCTATGGAGGAAATATTCTGGTTCCTAAATACCCTTGTGCTAGCCATTAAATAATAGCTACTCTATTAAAAGCAAAGACATCACTTTGCCCACAAATGTCTGTATAGTCAAAGCCATGGTTTTTCTAGTAGTGATGTATAGAAGTGAGAAATTCCTGACCCAGGGATTGAACCCAGTTCTCCCAAATTGCAGGCAGATTCTTTACCATGCAAGCCAGCAGGGAAGCCCCTGCAGATGTGAAAACTGGACCATAAAGCAGGCTGAGCACCAAAAAACTGATGCTCTCAACTTGTGGTGCTGAATAAGACTCTTTAGAGTCCCTTGGACAGCAAAGAGATCAAACCAGTCAATCTTAAAGGAAATCAACTCTGAATACTCTTTAGAATGACTGATGCTGAAGCTGACCCTCCAATACTTTGGCCACCCGATGTGAAGAGCCAGCTCATTGGAAAAGACCCAGATGCTGGGAAAGATTGAGGGCAGGAGAAAAAGGGAGTGACAGAGGAAGAGATGGTTGGATGACATCACCGGCTCAATGGACATGAGTCTGAGCCAGCTCTGGGAGATAGTGAAGGAGGACAGGGAAGCCTGGAGTGCTGCAGTCCATGGGGTCAAAAAGAACTGGATACAACTCGGCGACTAAAGAACAGCAACAAAAATACCCTGAAAAACTTGAGACCTGTGCTAGCCAGCATCCATGAGGGATTTCAGTGATCCTTATCTCCTGGTGTTCATGCCAACAAATCACCCCCTCTCACAGTGAACCGGAATGGCCTGTGTAATCAATAGAACCTTGAGAAAATGATGGTGTGTGTCTTCTCAGACTTGATCATAAAAAGTATTGCAGCTTCCACTTTGCTCTCTGTTGGCTCACTCACTCTGGCAGAAGTCTGTCGCCGTGTCATGAGAACACTCAGTCTAATGGAGAGCTCCACGTGGCAAAAAACGCAGGCCTCTTGCCACCAACCTGCATTCACTTGCCAGTCTTGTGAGGGGACCATCTTGGAAGCAGATCTTCTAGCACCCCAGCCAAGTCTTCAGATGCTCTGACCAGCGTCTTGATTGCAACCCCGGGATGGATCCTGAGCCAGAACGACCCAGCCAGGCTGTTCCCAAATTCCTGATGCACAGAAACTGTGTGAGATGTTGGCTTAAGCCACGAAGTTTTGGGAAAATGATTAATACGGAGCTTTTGAAATATGTCTGTCCCCTAGGTTTGTTTCCCTGGGTTGCTGTAATAAATTAACCCAAATTTGGTGGCTTAAAAACAACACACATTTATTCTCTCACAGTTCTTGGGGCCAGAAATCCAATATCAAGGTGCTGGCAGGGCTGCACTCCCTCCTGAGCGTCTCAGGGAGAATCCTTCCTTGCCTCCTCCAGTTTCTGGTGGCTCCACGTGCTCCCTGGCTTGTGGCTGCGTTTACTTCTTTCTCTGTCTCCACTTTCACATGACCTTCGCCTCTTCTCCATGTATCTTCTCTTTGCGTGGCTCTTAAAAGGACACTTGGGTTTAGAGCCTACCCGGCGAATCCCCATAGACAGAGGGGTATGGCAGGCTACAGTCCATAGGGTCGCACAGAGTTGGACACGACTGAAACAACTTAGCATGCACACACAGATAAACAAGGAGGATCTCGTGTTTGGATCCTTAATGTAATTACATATGCAAAGACCTATTTTTTTTTTTTTCCAGATAAGGTGACCTTCTCATGTTAGAGAATATGGACATATCTACAGGGGGGCCACCATCCAACCTACTATGCCCTGTGTGAGTTTACATATAATTCAATATATAATCTGCTTAAGCTGCCAAAGGAGTCATAAAATCAAAATAATTTAACAATAACAGGGATCACAGTGGAAAAGAACCCACCTGCCAAGGCAGGAGATGCAGGAAACATGGGTTCAATCCCTGGGTTGGGAAGATCCCCTGGAGGAAGGCATGGCAACCCACTCCAGGATTCTTGCCTGGGGAATTCCATGGACAGAGGAGCCTGGCGGGCTACAGTCCATGGGGTCACAAAGAGTGAGATGCAGTTGAGCATGCATGCAATTATAGAAGGCCTGGTTAATTGAGTGCTCTGGTGAATGGGTTTAATCACTCATAGCTGCATAATATCATTTTTTTTTTATGAACAGGAATCAGAAATCCTGTGTTCTGGTCATCACTGGTTGTACAGCCTTGGCAAAAATTCTTTACTTCTAACTTCTATGATCCTTTTTTTTCTTTTCTTTTTTTGGCTGCACTGTGCTGTGTGGCATGTGGGATCTTAGGTCCCCAACCAGGGATGGAACCCATGCCCCCTACAGGGGAAGCGTGAGGTCCTAACCACTGGATCGCGAGTGAAGTCCCTCTGTGATCATTTTTAGGGGAGACTCCTTTCCCCTAGCCTCTGTTCATGTGTGAACATCTCCACTAGGTTACACCTCTGGCTTCTCTTTCCCTCTGCAGTGACTCTCTGTAGGGCAAGAGGAGGGATGTACCTGATTGGTGAGTTCAGGAAAAACAACTGGACGTGCCGGTGGGGCCAGGACAATGTGAGGCCAGGAAGGCACCTGAGGCACAAAAGTGAAGAAGGCCCGCACCCTCAGGGTCAGTAGACAGACATGGTCACGAGCTGAGAGTGAGGGCCTCCTTGAGTTTTGCACCCTAGGTGCCTCGTTCACCTCACTCTACCTCTAGCCCCATGCATAGGCTTAACCTGGTTGGAGCTGCCTGCCTGCAGGGACCTTGTGTCTGTCTGGTCTGTCTCTGCTAAATGGTAAGAGGCCAGGACCTGCTTAGGGAGGCATGAGTCTCCAGTGAACCCATGTCTAAATGAATGAGTCTACCCAATTAGGCAATGAAGTATAGCCACATAACAAAGCTCTATCTTCCAATTTAGCTTTTTACCACTAATAAAAAAAGCTGACTTGCTGGAAAAAACCCTGATGCTGGGAAAGATTGAGGGCAGAAGTAGAAGGGGGCTACAGAGGATGAGATGGTTGAATGGCATCACTGACTCAATGGACATGAGTTTGAGCGAGCTCTGAGGTTGATGGAGGGAAGCCTGGCATGCTGTAGTCCATGGGGTCACAAAGAGTTGGACTTGACTTGACAACAGCCACCACCACCACTAATAAGGCTGCTATTTTAATCTCTAGTTACTTGTTCTGTCAGCTGATTCCACAGTCAGGTAAAGGAAAAGAGCACTGTAATGACATTCACACACACACACACACACACACACACACATATATGTCACAGTTCCCTCACTGATCAAAAAAAAAAAATTTGAACTAGACAACACTAGGAACCTTTATAGCATTACTATGGGAGAGGAAGGAGATAGAGGGATGGCATTTTGTTTGTATTAAATTACTATTTACAGCTCATGTGATTTCCCTGGACTTGTAAGGCCCTAACTCCATTCCAGGGATCATGTTATTGGTCTCACCCCAGTGTCCCTCTGTGAAGTCCTCCCTGCTGGGTGACTCAAGATAACACCAATCTTTCCCTACTCTGATCCTCCATAGCACTTGTTTGGACCTCACAGTTCACAATTCCTCCCTATTCTCTAATTTTTCCAGGGAAACATTATTTACCTCTTCAGTTAATTTTGTTATTATAATTTATATTTATTACTATTATTAAGAAACCCTCAGTACTGGCCAGCAGTGTTGGGGCACATTACAAGAGCACCATCGCACATTAGGCTATGACCCAAATCAACAGGGACACTGCTTCAAGAGAAACCCCCTTAGCATGGTTTTCTTCTGGGAGATCATTTTGTCTAAGAAATGATTCTTTATTTCTGGACACAGTACAGAGATTTTCTATATGGACTATTTTCCCCATGAAAACTGTATAGTACTTAAAGCACCTGAATCCCTTATGTAAACTTCTGTAAGCTATTCATATTTCAGAAATGTGCATAAACTTTTTGCTGTTAACTTGCTTTCCCAGTTTCTTAATTTGTGACTCTTCTCTACTTGTGAAGCTACTGATTTAATTATATTATTTTAGACAGGCTAAAATACTAGTTATCGTTGGAAGGACTGATGCTGAAACTGAAACTCCAATACTTTGGCCACCTGATGAGAAGGCCCAACTCATCTGAAAAGACCCTAACGCTGGGAAAGATTGAGGGCAGGAGAAGGGGATGACAGAGGATGAGATGGTTGGATGGCATCACCGACTCAATGGACATGAGTTTGGGTAAACTCTGGGAGTTGGTGATGGTCAGGGAGGCCTGGCATGCTGCAGTTCATGGGGTCGCAAAGAGTCAGACACAATTGAGCCACTGAACTGAGCTGAAAATACCAGTTAGGCCAAAGAGAGCTTGCTATGTATGGACTCTGCCTGAAAGGCACATCCTTAATGTATGTGGAGGTGGGACCAGATGGTACATAGAGACCTACACATCCTATATCTACATGCTTAAAAGTCACATATTAAGTTCTTAGACGTTTAGAGGAGAAAAAAGCCTATACTTCTACCTTGACAAATTTTCTTTTTTCTTTTCTGAATTTTACTTTTATATTTTCTATTTCTATCTCGGCCTAAACTTGAACTCACTCGTAATGCTCTAAAAGGGTAAAAGCCAAAATACAATTCTATTTAAACTGTCCAAATTTTGAACATATCGTCCATCAAATAATATAAATATAAAAAAATGAAAAATTGCAATTATTTTTGGATGAAGATAATCAAAGAGTGCAAAATTCTTGCTAAAAGATAAATATGTTCTGGGGATATAATGTACAACATGACAGTTATAGTTAAACATGCTGTATAAAAAGTCCTGTATATTTGAAAGTTGCTAAGAAAATAGATCTTAAAAGTTTTTACCACAAGGGGGGACAAATTGTAACTGTTATTTAATGGATATTAACCAAATTATTGTGGTGATCATTTTGCAGCTTATACATACATTCGGCCCTCTTTATCAGCGGGTTATGTTTCCATGGATTCAATGAACCATAGATCAAAATTATTGAAGAAAATGCAGCCGTTATGAAAAACAATGTGGAAATTCCTCAGAAAACTAAAAATAGAATTACCATATGATCCAGCAATCTCACTCCTGGGCATATACCCATACACAACTGTAATTCAAAAAGATACATGCGTCCCTCTGTTCACAGTAGCACTATTCACAATAGCCAAGGTACGGAAACAACGTAAGAGAAGATGTGGTACATAAACACGATGGAATACTACTCAGCCTTAAACAGAATGAAATAATGCCATTTGCAGCAGCATGGACGGACCCAGAGATTACCATGCTAACTGAAGTAAGTCATGTCACAGATACCGTATGATATCACCTACATGCGGAATCTGAAATATGGCACACATGAAATGAATATGGCACAAATTCTATGTCTACAAAATAGAAACAGATTCATGGACTTGGAGAACAGACTTGCGGTTGTCAAGGGAGAGGGGGATGGGGGAGGTAAGGGAGTTTGGGATTAGCAGATGTAAACTATTACATACAGGATGGAGAAAAAACAAGGTCCTTCTGTATAATGCAGGGAGCTATATTCACTACCTTGTGATAAACCATAACGGAAAAGCATTTTTTTAAAAAAGAATATATGTGTATAACGGAGTCACTTTGCTGTGCAGCAGAGATTGGCACAACATTGTAAATCAACTATACTTTGATAAAAAGAATACTTGAGATAAAAAAAGTTCCAGGGAGCTTCAAATAGAAAAACTAGAATTTGCTCCATGCTGGCGAATATTTACACATGGCAAATAGATGGGGAAAACAGTGACAGACTTTATTTGGGGGAGCTTCAAAATCACTGCAGATGGCAACTGCAGCCATGAAATTAAAAGGCGCTTGCTCCTTGGAAGAAAAGTTATGACCAACCTAGACCGCATATTCAAAAGCAGAGACATTACTTTGCCAAAAAGGTCCGTCTAGTCAAGGCTATGGTTTTTCCAGTAATCATGTATGGATGTGAGAGTTGGACTCTAAAGAAAGCTGAGTGCAGAAGAATTGATGCTTTTGAACTGTGGTGTTGGAGAAGACTCTTGAGAGAGTCCTTTGAACTACAAGGAGATCAAACCAGTCCATCCAAAAGGAAATCAGTTCTGAATATTCATTGGAAGGACAGATGCTGAAGCTAAAACTCCTGTACTTTGGCCACCTGATGCAAAGAACTGACTCATTGGAAAAGACCCTGATGCTGGGAAAGATTGAAGGTGGGAGAAGGGGACGACAGAGGATGAGATGGTTGGATGACATCACCAACTCAATGGACATGAGCTTGAGTAAGCTCTGGGAGTTGATGATGGACAGGGAAGCCTGGCGTGCTGCAGTCCATGGGGTCGCAGAGTTGGACATGACAAACAACTAATCTGCTTAAGGGCACAGGTAGTAAGTGACTGTGACCTTCAAATAGATGTTTTCTGCATCTTAAGCCTGTACTTTTTTCACTTTGTTCTTGATGAGTCAACCATGTCTCTTAATCCCAGATTCCAGGTTCTCAGAGTACAATGTTACTATTACTCATTCGTTAAGGATGAAAATTATAAGTAACTTGTCATCACCAAACTGAACTCCTTGAGGGCAGAGATTGTTTTATTCAGCTCTTAGCACAATGCTTGGAACACAGGTGACACTCAGTACATGTTTCTCAAACTAGAGGAAGATAAATATCAAATGATATCACTCATATGTGGAATCTAAAAGATGGTACAAATAAACATTTACAAAACAGACTCGGACATAGAAAACAAATTTATGGTTATCAAAGGGGAAAGGCAAACAGTTTTGGATAGGGGGCAGGGAGGGACAAAGTAGGAGTTTGGGATTAGCAGATATAAACTGCTACTACTGCTGCTAAGTCACTTCAGTCGTGTCCGACTCTGTGCAACCCCATAGATGGCAGCCCACCAGGCTCCCCCATCCCTGGGATTCTCCAGGCAAGAACACTGGAGTGGGTTGCCATTTCCTTCTCCAATGCATGAAAGTGAAAATGAAAGTGAAGTCGCTCAGTCGTGTCTGACTCTTCGCGACCCTGTGGACTGTAGCCCACCAGGCTCCTCTGTCCATGGGATTTTCCAGGCAAGAGTACTGGAGTGGGGTGCCATTGCCTTCTCTGATATAAACTACTATATATAAAATAAATAAAGTCCTACTGAATAGCACAAGGAAATGAATTCAACATCGTATAATAAGTTATAATGGAAAAATATGAAAAAGCATAGATATGTATAACTGAATCACTTAGCTGTACACTGGAAACCAATACATTTTAAATCAACTATACTTCAATTATATATATATGTACCTATGCATATATATGTATACATATATATATATGTTTAGCAAACCAATGATGATTAATTTGGAGCCAAAAACAGGCCAGGGAAATTAACAAACAGTATTTTGTGAATTGATAGTCAAAAATAGATTTACTGAGATAACTGTAGTAGTACCTCTGATCCCTGTAACAAAATTTTATATGATTAAAGAGTGACTTTTTAAGTTCAGTCATCTCTACCCTTAGTTCTTGTTTTGACATCTTTAACCCAGGGTACACAAGTCAGGACTGGAAAAGGCCAGTTTTCATTCCAATCCCAAAGAAAGGCAATGCCAAAGAATGCTCAAACTACCGCATAAGTGCACTCATCTCACACACTAGTAAAGTAATGCTCAAAATTCTCCAAGCCAGGCTTCAGCAATACGTGAACCGTGAACTTCCTGATGTTCAAGCTGGTTTTAGAAAAGGCAGAGGAAACAGAGATCAAATTGCCAACATCCGCTGGATCATGGAAAAAGCAAGAGAGTTCTAGAAAAACATCTACTTCTGCTTTATTGACTATGCCAAAGCCTTTGACTGTGTGGATCACAATAAACTGTGGAAAATTCTGAAAGAGATGGGAAACCAGACCACCTGACCTGCCTCTTGAGAAATCTGTATGCAGGTCAGGAAGCAACAGTTAGAACTGGACATGGAACAACAGGCTAGTTCCAAATAGGAAAAGGAGTACATCAAGGCTGTATATTGTGACCCTGCTTATTTAACTTCTATGCAGAGTACATCATGAGACACGCTGGACTGGAAGAAGCACAAGCTGGAATCAAGATTGCCGGGAGAAATATCAATAACCTCAGATATGCAGATGACACCACCCTTATGGCAGAAAGTGAAGAGGAACTCAAAAGCCTCTTGATGAAAGTGAACGTGGAGAGTGAAAAAGTTGGCTTAAAGCTCAACATTCAGAAAATGAAGATCATGGCATCCGGTCCCATCACTTTATGGGAAATAGATGGGGAAACAGTGGAAACAGTGTCAGACTTTATTTTGGGGGCTCCCAAATCACTGCAGATGGTGACTGCAGCCATGAAATTAAAAGACACTTACTCCTTGGAAGGAAAGTTATGACCAACCTAGATAGCATATTCAAAAGCAGAGACATTACTTTGCCAACAAAGGTCCATCTAGTCAAGGCTATGGTTTTTCCTGTGGTCATGTATGGATGTGAGAGTTGGACTGTGAAGAAGGCTGAGCGCAAAAGAATTGATGCTTTTGAACTGTGGTGTTGGAGAAGACTCTTGAGCATCCCTTGGACTGCAAGAAGATCCAACCAGTCCATTCAGAAGGAGGTCAGCCCTGGGATTTCTTTGGAGGGAATGATGCTGAAGCTGAAACTCCAGTACTTTGGCCACCTCATGCGAAGAGTTGACTCATTGGAAAAGACTCTGATGCTGGGAGGAATTGGGGGCAGGAGGAGAAGGGGACGACAGAGGACGAGATGGCTGGATGGTATCACTGACTCGACGGACGTGAGTCTGAGTGAACTCCGGAAGTTGGTGATGGACAGGGAGGCCTGGCGTGCTGCGATTTACGGGGTCGCGAAGAGTCAGACACAACTGAGCGACTGAACTGAACTGAACTGAACTGAGACAGGTCTTGACTCTGCCATGACTCTTCTTGAAGTGAAGACTAGGAACATTCAAATTCTTTCTGGTGTCCACTAACATTCCCATGATCCCTGCTAGAAAACAAGCTACAGGATGTTTAGAGATGTTTTCCTTATTTAGATTTGAACTGCATGTGGCTATATTTTTCTCAGAAAAATCTCATGGTACACACAGGTTCATACCAGCTTGAAATATTGTTATTTGCATGCCTGTCACTTTAGATAACATTTAAATTTAGGTTCATATATTTAAGAACATAGTGATGATTCTACAGAGTTTTATTCTGAGTTTCAGTTCTTCTGGAGTTCCACAGGGAGCAACCTGCTTGTAGTACTGAACAACATCTTAAAATGCATTTCCTAGCAAGTTGTAGGAGGAAAAAAACAAACAAGCTATTTATTTACACTTTAGTCCAGACTGGGAAAATAAGGGATTTCAAGCAAACTCCAGCAGCATAAGCTCAAGTGACTGACTAACCAAAATGATGATAAAAAAAAAAAAAAACTTGTGTCAGACATAATCCCAGATATCCATTCCTTCATCTTTACTTGGTTGGAAACTTGATTTAGGCTGGGTTTACAGCCACTCCAAAAACAAAAAAGCAAAAACGTCTCTCTGGTTGTTAGGTATGTCTATAAAACTAAATTCTAATCAGTGAAATGTTAGTAGAATTGTTCTTTGGAATTTCCCAGAAGACTCCTTAATGGGAAATCATGCAGGCTTCCTTTTCATTTCTATCTCCTTCATATGGACAGAAAACAAACTGTGATGGCTGGAGCTCCAGCAACGATTCTGTACCATCAAGTAGAAGCCCTGTGCTGTGGGCGGCAGAGCAAGAGGGTAAAAAGAATCTGTGGCTTTGACAATTGTAGATCTACTTTACCAAACCCGGACTGTTTACTTCCAGACTTCATTCATGTAAGAGAGATATGCATTTATATCTCATTTAAGAAGCTGTTACTTGCAGCTTTCTGTCTTTCTCATCTGTACCTAATCTTAAGAGACAGAAGGATCTGCTATACTGAAGGGTCTATTTTAGAAGACCTCATATATTTTTCCTCTCTTAGACAAAGAAAAGAGAAAGATTTGACCTTATCTCCATGATCATTTTCTTTTTCTACTCCCCACTCAAAATAATTATCCTATTTCCATCTGGCTCACAGAAGCCAAAGATACCTAAACAACTTTAAGATGCAATTTGTCAATTAACCCTAGCTTAGGAATACAGTAGCAGTTTCTCAAATAATATGCTTATATTATCCTAAGATGACCTAATTAAATATTCTGAGTTTTGTTTTATAAAATTAGTTTAAATGGTTTCCCAGCTCTTTACACAGTTCATTAACTTTATACCTTTAAAGGCCTTAAAACCTTTTCCTACAGATATATGTGACTTTTAATCTCAAACTTCAACCTGGTTTATACATAGCATTGAAAACAACCACACAGATGTTTCTCCTAAAAGCCTAGTTTTTCTTTTCAAATATTCCCTCATTTTTATAATCTAATCTCTAAACTCTCTCAATTTATTATTATATATTGAATCCTGTTGTAAGGTTATAAATTCATTTTTTTACATTTTCTTGTTTATCCTCGAAAAGGTATTTTACATTTTGAATAGTGAATAATTTTTAGGGAGGTATATAAGAGTAGGAGATGGGAGGAAAAAATAAAATGACATTAAAAAAAATTAGACTTTAACATAAAACCTAACTAAGTGCACACTGAACATTTTGGCCAAGAAAATTCTAATAAATACCAAAAAGATTTTTAAGCAGCAGGAACACTGACAAAACCAAAGGCAGGTTTCCTTATAATCTAATAGGATGATTTTGTCTTCTTATTAGCAAATGGATGTTGTTCAAATAGCACATGGAGAAGTATGCTCAGATGTTCCCCCAACCGTAGCAATGCGCATGATTCAGACTGTGAGCAACATCAGCTTGACTTTGGGGAAAAGCACACAGTTGCCAAATCATATCCTCAGGCACCAGAACGTGTGTGAATCCTCTACCCACGACCAACTCATGTCTCCAAGATCTGTTGACACACTTGTTTGTCATATGTCTGTCTTTAGTCAGCAGTGTGGTGTAATACAAAGAGCACTGGGTTCAAGGTCAGAAGACGTGAGCCCCAGGCCAGGCTCTCACACACCCCTGATGGCCTTGTGCGTGCCACTTGACCTGGCCCAGTGTCAGCTTCCTCATCCATAAATCGGGGTTACTAACACCCACCCTGGACTTTCCCGGTGGTTCGGTGGTTAAGACTCCACCTGCCAATGCAGGGGACACCGGTTTGATCCCTCCTCCGGGACGATTCCACATGCCTTGGGGCAACTAAGTCCATGTACCACAACAACCGAAACCCAAGCACCTAGAGCTCCCGCTGCGCAGCAAGAGAACCCCTCTCAACAAGAAGCCCACGCATCCAGCTAGAGGGTTAACCCACCTTGCTGCAGCTAAAGAAAGCCACGCACACAGTGAAGACCCGGTGCAGTTGGAAAAAAATCAACCAAACAAAAAACACCTGCAGTGTTTGCTGCGAAATCTGTCGTGAGGATCCAATGAGGTGTATGTATCAGTGCTTTGTAATTATAAAAGTTAAGCATTCTCTTACTGCAGGCTTTTCTGCCTGTACCTCCAGATCTACTCTGACCTTTCTTTTCCTGAACATCTTTTTTTTTTTTTTTTAATTAGTAGTGAGTCTGAATCTTTCAGTTACCTTGCTCAAGAGAAAATCCCTTATCCTCTTCATCCTCTTAATCATAAATGACAAAGTGGACTACATTGAGAGATCAAACTTCTATTTAGTTACAGAAAATGTTTTGAAATAAATGTATGCAGAAGATCAGCATGTAAAAAGGACAGAAGCAGGTTTGCTGTTATTTGAGATGGTTGAAGCTGGAATGCAGAGACTTCAGAATCCTGTCTAATTAGATGTTTCCCCCACTATACCCCATTGAGGCATTTATTGAAGCCCTTCCAACAAACCTTAAGTCCTTCCCACACTACATCTACACTGTTGATATTATGATTGCAGCTCTTATGTTTCTATGATTTTCCATGCAAATTTCTCTACTTTAAAGGGGTAAAGAAAATCTGTAGTATGTTATGGGCAGATGGATGCCCTGGAATCTGAACTCTTATTAGCAGACTGACAAACAGGCTGAAATGCAGCCAAGTCAGTCTTATCAGTTAAGTATCAAACTCCTCAAGATGGAAGATGTCTTTAAGAAGCTACGTGAAATATCTCAGCAGTCCCCATGGAGCAGAGAGCTCTGCCTGAAAACTATAAAAGTAAATATCGAATGGGCAGTTCTCCAAGTTGTTCCACACTAAATATATAGCAATTTTGCAGGCTCTTTGAAACTGTTTTCAGTAAGAATGACTCAGAGATGAGGAAGCCACTCATAATAAAGCAAATAATGCAATGCCATTTCTCAATGCCCCAAACAAGAGCGTTTACTTAGGGAAGCTGGCTTCAGAATACACAGATCATATAATCGCAGAATGTCAGACCTGGAAATAATGCTAGAGAGCAACTGGTCTATTTTACAAATGAAAAATCTGAAATCCAGGAAGTCTGTGAGCTGCCCAAGATTAGAAATTCATTCAAGCTTCATTAAGTAAACATTAGCGGAGGACGAGCTATATGCCAGGTGGAAAGAATAAGAAGGCAAAGAAAACATGATCCCTGTCCAAATGGTGAGAAAAGACAGACAAGTAAATCCATTAGTGCGGTTGGATTGTTGTAAAAACAAGATTCAAACTCTGTATCCAAGTTCTTAAGTCAGTGTCTGTCCCACCACCTCACACTGCCTCTCAAATCAAAAAGCTTGAGAAATGAGTAGTGGGGAACAGTGGCCAAAATTATAAACATAAATTAACGTCAAATAAGTCTCAGTCTTTGAGGTGCACAGGTAAGTACCCACATTTCTTAAGGACCTATGAGTTATAAAGAGGACTCTATCTGTAAATTCAAAGAAAATTCTGATGAAGACCATTCACTAGCACTTATAAGGACTTCTTGGAATGCTCAGGAAATCACAAATGAAAAAGCCCTACAAAGAAAACTAACAATAGCAAGGCCTTTGCATAGCTTTTGGAGAAGTTGCCATCAAGGTCAAATTCATGAAAAATTCTGTTAACTACTGGCCTACTTTTCAACCTACTTAAGCAAGAAAAGGAGATCTTAATCAGCTGTTTTCATGGGTTTATTATTTTTCTTTAGTATGTAAAATACTGAAGAAATGTACGAAATGTCAAAGACCTATGCCATCCTCCAGAAAAAAAAACAAACAAAGCCAACCAAAATCCTATGACCACAGCTATAAAGTCTCATTTCTTCATTGTTGATAAGATACTATTTTTAACAGGAAATTCTTTCTTGCCAATTCTTGACTATCATGTCTTTTCTAAACTGTGTTGTGATTTTTCAACTATAGTAAAGTAAAACAAATATATATATACCTAACAAGAAAACTAGGAAACGACATCAATATCCCTACATCTATTTGGCAGAAGTCTAGCATTAGTAGACCCGAGGTCAGGTCTACCTTACAAGGAATCCATCATCTACCCATCTGTTGTCCATTCATTCATCTAGCAAGCTTTTTCTTAAACATATTTATTTTATTTATTTGGCTGCCTTGGGTCATAGTTGCAGTTCATAGGCTCTTTTGTTGTGGTATGTGGGCTTCTCTAGTTGTGGTGCATGGGACCAGGGATTGAACCCACAGCCCCTGCATTGGAAGGCAGAATCTTAACCACTGGAAGGAAGTCCTTGGCAAGCATTTATTGAGTGCCTTCTTCATGAATATCCTAACATCAGGAGCTATGTAGAATACTTGAGACATAGAATGAAGTGAAAGTGTTAGCCGCTCAATTGTGTCTGACTTTGTGACTCCAAGGACTGTAACCCACCAGGCTCCTCTGTCCATGGAATTCTCCAGGCAAAAATACTGGCATGGGTAGCCATTCCCTTCTCCAAGTGATCTTCCCAACCCAGGGATCAAACCCGGGTCTCCTGTACGTCAGGCAGTTTTGTTTTTTTTTTTTTTAACCATCTGAGACATCAAGGAAGCCTAAGACATACAATAGTATTTCTCAAAATGTAGTTTGAGGATCCACCTGCATCAGAATCACTTGGAGAACTTGCTAAAACCCAAGTTCCTAAATTTCACTGGTATCATTTATATTGGTTATGGTTCCCTATAGTTCTACAAACAATAGAAATCAAGTCGCGCTACCAAGGAGTTGATTGGAAGGGTATCTGGGGTCCACAGAATTAACCGGAGATTGGAACCAAGGAAGATTTAGAGGAGCCGCAACACAGGTCATAATGCAGGAACGACGTTGTCTGTACACTGACACTGTGACTATCCCTCCTAATTCTGTCATTGCATCACTGCTCTAGATTGAACGTTCTGAAAAAGAGCCTCCAAACAATGGGGCTGACACCCCAGGCCCAGACGACTCTTCCAAGGACTACTCTCCAAAGGGAGATTCCACTGAAAAGAAATTAGGAAGAAAATGGGAAGTGGAGTTAAATGCCAGTTAATCAAAACTGACAAATGCCTGGGTAGCTATTAAATCAAAACCTCTGAGGATTAGGATAGAAATTTTCTACATTTTTAAAACAAGCTTCTCAAACAATTATGAAGTATTCTAAAGACTGAGAAACACTGATGTGAAGGATAGGAACTATACCCTAAAATGGATGTAAATCCATTTTAGTTGAAATAGAAAACAGAAAAAAAAATAGAAAACAGAGACATCCTATTTATGAAACTGAAGAATAATTCACAGTTCCTGATCAGATGTCTCCCTGTAGACATTGCCCCCATCTTTACCTCTTACTCTCATCAGCCATCTAGCTATTCAATCAAAAATGAACATCTTTATTAAGGGGGATATTATGCTTCAGCTCAGTTCAGTCACTCAGTCGTGTTCGACTCTTTGTGACCCCATGAATCGCAGCACGCCAGGCCTCCCTGTCCATCACCAACGCCCGGAGTTCACCCAACTCACGTTCGTCGAGTCGGTGATGCCATCCAGCCATCTCATCCTCTGTCGTCCCCTTCTCCTCCTGCCCTCAATCCCTCCAAGCATCACAGTCTTTTCCAATGAGTCAACTCTTCGCATGAGGTGGCCAAAGTACTGGAGTTTCAGCTTCAGCATCATTCCCTCCAAAGAAATCCCAAGGCTGATCTCCTTCAGAATGGACTGGTTGGATCTCCTTCAGTCCAAGGGACTCTCAAGAGTCTTCTCCAACACCACAGTTCAAAAGCATTAATTCTTCGGCGCTCAGCCTTCTTCACAGTCCAAATCTCACATCCATACATGACCACAGGAAAAACCATAGCCTTGACTAGACGAACCTTTGTTGGCAAAGTAATGTCTCTGCTTTTGAATATGCTATCTAGGTTGGTCACAACTTTCCTTCCAAGGAGTAAGCGTCTTTTAATTTCATGGCTGCAGTCACCATCTGCAGTGATTTGGGAGCCCCCAAAAAATAAAGTCTGACACTGTTTCCACTGTTTCCCCATCTATTTCCCATGAAGTGATGGGACCAGATGCCATGATCTTCGTTTTCTGAATGTTGAGCTTTAAAGCCAACTTTTTCACTCTCCAACTTTCACTTCCATTAAGAGGCTTTTGAGTTCCTCTTCACTTTCTGCCATAAGGGTGGTGTCATTTGCATATCTGAGGTTATTGATATTTCTCCCAGCAATCTTTCCCAGCAATCTTGATTCCAGCTTGTGTTTCTTCCAGTCCAGCATTTCTCATGATGTACTCTGCATAGAAGTTAAATAAGCAGGGTGACAATATACAGCCTTGACGAACTCCTTTTCCTATTTGGAACCAGTCTGTTTTTCCATGTCCAGTTCTAACTGTTGCTTCCCGACCTGCATACAGATTTCTCAAGAGGCAGGTCAGGTGGTCTGGTAGTCCCATCTCTTTCAGAATTTTCCACAGTTTATTGTGATCCACACAGTCAAGGGCTTTGGCATAGTCAATAAAGCAGAAGTAGATGTTTTTCTAGAACTCTCTTGCTTTTTCCATGATCCAGCAGATGTTGGCAATTTGATCTCTGGTTCCTCTGCCTTTTCTAAAACCAGCTTGAACATCAGGAAGTTCATGGTTCACATATTGCTGAAGTCTGGCTTGGAGAATTTTGAGCATTACTTTTCTAGCATGTGAGATGAGTGCAATTGTGCAGTAGTTTGAGCATTCTTTGGCATTGCCTTTCTTTGGGATTGGAATGAAAACTGGCCTTTTCCAGTCCTGTGGCCACTGCTGAGTTTTCCAGATTTGCTGGCATATTGAGTGCAGCACTTTCACAGCATCATCTTTCAGGATTTGGAATAGCTCAACTGGAATTCCATCACCTCCACTAGCTTTGTTCGTAGTGATGCTTTCTAAGGCCCACTTGACTTCACATACCAGGATGTCTGGCTCTATATTATGCTTACATTTAACTGTAATAGAATATAAGTGCACACTTATTTTATGGAAAAAAAATGTGTAGCTGCATAAAAGTAAATTTGGAATGCTGCTGTGCTGTGCTTAGTCACTCAGTCGTGTCTGACTCCTTGTGACCCCATGGACTGCAGCCCGCCAGGTTCCTCTGTCCATGGGATTCTCCAGGCCAGAATACTCGAGTGAGTAGCCATACCCTCCTCCAGGGGATCTTCCCAACCCAGAGATCAAACCCAGGTTTCCCAAACTGCAGGCGGATTCTTTACTGTCTGACCCACCAGAGAAGCCCAAGTTTGGAATACTACACGCTGAAATGTAAGCAATGGAAAAGAAAAAATAATTCCAAAGAAAATATAAAATGCCCAACAGTCATATAGAATACACATACAATAAAAGTAGCAGAAATCCTTTGCTTTATTTTTATTATTTATTATTATTATTCTTTTGGCTGCACTGCACAGCATTTAGGCTCTTAGTTCCCTGACTGGGGATCAGACCTGCACGCCCTGCACTGGTAGCATGGAGTCTTAACCACTGGACCACCAGGGAATTCCCTAGAAAGTGTTTATTTTGAACTCTTACATATTTCAGTATTTTCTAATTTTTCTGAAATGAGAAAAAAAATACCCTAATCCAACACGTTTGGAGTATAATTAGTCACAGTTAGTGACCATCTTCATATAGCTGGTAGTTCAAGACTTTCTAAAAGCACTACATGTCAGGTTTTTTAAAGTTATAGAAATTTTCATCAGTGTCACTTATTGAAATGTCAAATGAAGAGAAATGATCACCAAAAAGATTCTATAGTGCAATTAGTTTATTTATTCCAAATGACAGTTGAGTACTTTCTACATGTGAAGTTGTATCCTAAGCTCTATGTTATAGAAAAAAAAGTTGTGATAGGAAAGAACTAATATGAGAAAAAAGATTATTTTAATAGGAGACAAGTAAAAAGTAATGTGAAAGCACCTTATCAACAGATACCTGATGGTGTACTCTAGATATTGTCTAATAATAATGGTTTAACAGTCTTAAAGTATGTTCCTTTCAAACTAACTCCAGTATATGAAAGTGAGATAAACCATCAGCTTTTTGTGTGTGGTTACATTGATATGAGAGAGCCATAGTCATAAAGTAGAAAACTTATAAGCGGTTCTGAAATACAGCATCAACCATTGTGTGGTAGCTGCCGCCAGGGCAACCAAGAGCAGTCTGGCTCTTAACAGAAAAGTATCCACCAGTCACCAACAACTGTCATGCCTCTGACTGATCACAGGGCTCAGAGGCAAAACAGACCAGTGAACCAGCAGAGCAATCAGTAGTTGTGTTCAGACGAATAGGACAGTAGCTGGCTCCTAGGAAGAGCTCAGTAAATGCTACACGTCCAGTGGTCATTCATTTCGAAAGAGCTGCTCCTGCTATATAGATCTATCTAACTCTTTTCTCACCCTTTCCTCATTTTCTCATTCCTCTGGGTCCCTGCCACATACAACACAAGGAGAGGATAATTACATCCACCGTGTTATCTCTGAATGAAATATAGAAATGTTTACCCAAATGCCAAACACTTAAAACCACAAAGGTATCTAAATGCATTGCAAAACATAACCTAAAATGTACGTTTAGCTAGAGAACATCTAAAAAAGGAAAGAATTTTTAAAAAATTAATTTGGGTTCAGGCAAGAAGAGATGTTATACTGTTTTTATGCATAATATTCCAAGCTCTGGCTCTGCAAAGCTTAGAGAGATTTGCTAAAGACATATTAAAATGCACCTAGCTGGTTAGCTCACAAGTCGAGTCTTGTAGATGTAGGTCATTATTATTGTAATTATAAGAGTTAATAATTATTATAATCAACATGTATGTAGTGCCGTACATTACAAAATGCTTTACACTGTTCTTGGCTCTTATTCTGCTGATACTAAACCAGTTAAAGCCAAGAGTGGTTTCATTTTTATTCACTAATGATGGCGAAGTTTGACTGTTTTGTGGAACTTACAGAGAAAAAGACAGATGGACCAGAAGTTTAAATATTTGGTGTAAATTGCAGTTAAAATATTCAACTGTGTAATTTAATTATGAACATAATGAAGCTTCACACATTACAAGATCAAATTATTAAAGTGGCTATTTTAAAATGTTATGTACTTATGTATTATTTATTGAACTATAGTTGATTTCCAATTTTATAAGATTATTTTATTTTGATTTTGCTTATAATTATAGGACATGACAGATAATGATAATCTATATGAGTGTTTCCATAACTTTTCTAATGCTATGAATTATAAAGGAATGTTTATTAAAAATACAATTTCTTGGCTCCCAAGGCTTGGAGTTTCTGATTCATCCAATCTGGGATGTAACCAAAAATTGTGTTTTTAAAACCAATACTGTAAGAAAATTTTATTATCAGGGAAATTTGGGAGACAGTAGCTTCTGTTAACTAGTATCCAACTGCCAGACTCCATAGGAACTTGGAATATACAAACTCTACTTGTATAATCAACCTGTTGGCACAGGGCTCGAGACTTTCCACATCTCTTTTGGTCTTCACAACATTCCATAAGACAGAGTGTTACCATTCTCAGGAATCAGACTTTGAAAAGTTGAATAACTAGACCAAGAGAAAAATTGAATAACTAGACCAGAAATACAAAGCCAGATCTACCTGGCTCCAAAGGCTATGTCTAATCAGTCTATATTTTCTTCTTCTGCTCATCGCCAAGACTTGCATCTCAGAAAAGGAAAAAAGAGAAGAGGAAAAGTCAGAAATTCCGGAATTCCAGTAAGTGCACTTCAGCTTCTCAAGAGATTATTAAATATACACAGTAAGTCAAAAAGTTAAATACACTGTAAAATTCTCCAGTTGAAATGTAAAATTTTTTTAAGAAGAATCAGGTAGAAGTCCCAGGGGAAGACCAAAGGGAATAACATGGTCATAAAATAGATCAAAGATTATAGTTGATTTCTATACTAGTGTTGAGGTAGTTGTTATTTTGTTGGGAAGTAGAGAGCCCTTTCTGGCTGAGGAAGGAGAGAAAAGAATAACAGGCTATGATTTTTGAATAGAACTAGTTTATTGAGTATCTGAAGATGACACTTTAAACTATAAGGAGAACATTCTTTTCTGATGGCTGTGACTCTTAATCTTGACTGAAGGAATGAAGACAAAAGTAATGCAGTCTGTAGCTCCAGTTTTTATTCTGCGTTAATAATGCAGAGGGGGCTTCCCCAGTGGCTCAGCAGTAAAGATTTTGGCTGCAATGAAGGAGACACACCTAGATGTGGGTTCAGTCTCTGGGTCAGGGAATCCTCTGGAGAAAGGCATGGCAACCCATTCCAGTATTCTTGCCTGGAGATCCCTTGGTCAGAGGAGCTTGGTGGGATACGGTCCATAGTGTTGCAAAGAGTTGGACATGACTGAAGTGACTGAGCATGCACACATGCCGTGATGCTGAGAAGTTTTCCAAAGTCACTCGATCAGCAATCCTAGTTATAAGAATCAGGTTTGTCATGTACAAATGCAAGACCTGAGTTGAGCTAACTTTTTCAGAGAGCACAAGCTGAATTGAGTTTTTATGCAAAACACAAGCTCTAATGTTACCTTGAAAGGCTCAGCAAAAAATACCCTTCAGACTTTTGGTGCAGAAATGGGACAGAGAACCCTTTCTTGTCATGGGTGGAATATGTCAGCAAGCTGTTATCGAAATAACTTCCCGCTTTTTGGTTTGTGGTGACTCTGATGCTGGGAAAGATTGAAGGCAGGAAGAGAAGAGGGCGATAGAAGATTGGTTGGGTGGCATCACTGACTTAATGGACTTGAATTTGAACAAACTCTGGGAGATAGTGAAGGACAGGGAAGCCTGGTGCCCTGCAGTCCACGGGATCGCAAAGAGTCGGACCCAACTTAGCGACTGAACAACAGCTGGTCTGAAAGTAGACAATGGTGATTATTTGTTAGTTTTGTTATGGATGTGACTGCTTCCTTGACTTTCAAATAATTTTATTTCCTTGGTTTCTTTGTTTCAATGTGTCGTAATATCTCTGCTTTATAGTTAGGGGAGATGGTCTTGGGAATAGACTAGTGTGAGGGTCAGATTTATAACTGAGGGGAGACCATAGTTTGGTAATGAACTTAGCTTGCTGCTGCTGCTGCTAAATCGCTTCAGTCGTGTCCGACTCTGTGCGACCCCATAGATGGCAGCCCACCAGGCTCCCCCATCCCTGGGATTCTCCAGGCAAGAACTTAGCTTAGGGGAGCTTTCAGAAAGGTAACAGACCCATCAACCAGTAAGAGAATAGCTATAGGAATGAGTCTGAAAATGAGAAAGCCATTATAAAAGAGTTTGATAAACTGAAAGAGCCTAGCTATAAAGCAGTATCAAAAACCTTGTTAATTCCCACTCTTTTTATATAGATGAGACAGGACAGAAATTAATCTAAGAACTTTGTGTTAAAAAGCAAAATAATATCCTGGGTGAGATGTTTAAACACTAGGGCAGGGTATTGTGGTTTTCACTTTCAAAGCACAGTTTTCACATAAGGAAGCATCTTAGTGAACAGAATTAATTTTATTATTTCGTCTGTATTTAACTTACTTCATTTTTACTTATTTTTAGCTGAAAATTGGTTTTTAAGACCTGAACTTGCAAAGTAAGACTGTTGAAGAAAAAGCCCAGTTTTCAAAGGCAGAAAACTACTACAAAAAGTGTGATTTGTGTAGGCATGTGTTGCTTCGATACTTTGTGTGCCTGAAATCAGGAGTTAAACCCATTGTTCTTTGAGATCCTCCTAATTCTAAGAGCTATAAATCTATGAACCAGAATCTAAAGGAGAATAAAAATAAAACCTTTTCTCATTTTCTCATGACTAAAAAACACTTTCCAACTAGATTGTATTGTATCTTCATAGCATGTCATATTCTATCTACATGCCAAGTAGAAAATACAGTTGGAAAGTTGTTTTTTTTTTTTTTCGCCAAATATAACTCTGTTCTGAGAAACTACTTTCTTTACCAACCACAGCTATTCAGACACATCTTAGAATGTATCAATAGTATAGGTGTCCAAGAAATACCCACCATGGTCTTATGAATCAACTCTTAGAAAAATTGCAAATACATTACAAAGGCACCTGGTTCTGGCATAGTGTCTGCTGATTTTTCATGCAGATGTCTAACTCAGCCAAGCAATTGGTTATGCTTTGTGAGAGGGAAAACAGACATATCCTGTAATAGCCAAGCAAAACCTCTCCATATGGTTGTCTCAGGGGTCTATCATACTTAACACATCAAAACCAAATCCCCCAAATGTGTTCCAACTGCAATCTTTCCTATCTCAGTAAACAGCATCACCATACACCCAGGAATTCAAGTCCAAACCTAGGGATCATTGTAGTTTCGGCTTTTACCTCACTCCCCAAATTCAATTCATCAACAAATTCTGGAAATTCTGAACAAATTCTTCTGAAATAAATGCTGAATTTCACCATTATTACTCATGAGATCCTACTCTAAGCCGCTATCATCACTCATCTGGACTGCCATACCAGCCTCGTGTTTTCCCCGTTAGTCCTCTATACTCCATTCTCTAGCCAGAAAATGGAATAATCTTTTCAAAATGCAAATTGGTCCATATTTCTTCCTTGTTTACTTCAACCCTGTCCGTGGACTTTCACTGTAACTAAAACAAAGCCAATAGTCTTACCATATTCTATAAGATCCTGCTTGATCTGGCTTCTGCCTATCTCTACAGTCTCACCTCCTACCTCTCACCCTTTTGTTCAATTTGTCTCAACCAAATTGTCTTTTTCTTCTGTTCCACGAACCTGTGGACCAAGCGCCTCTGCTCTCAGTGCCTTTGGGTTACTGTTCCCTCTGCCTGATATGCTTTTTATAGTTGTCTCCTCATAATCCAGGTCTCAGCTCAGGGATCACCTCCCACGAGAGAGAAGCCTCATTCTTTCTCCTCATCCTGCTCGATATATTTATTTGGGGATTTAATTTTTCTAAACTGTATTCACCTATCACTTAGTTTTTTAAATTAAGGTAAAAATATATAAAATAAAAATGAATAAAACAGCATCTCTAGTCACTCATCTATCACTTTATTTTGTTTTCATTAGAGTCATAATCATCTCAAATTAATTTTTTAAATTTCCATGTTGACTTGTTTATTTTGAGTTTCCACTACAATTTCAGCTCCATGAGAAGGGGGATTTGTTTCAATGACCCCCATGTCTGCCATGTGTCTCAGCATCTACAAGGTCTTTTGTACATCACGTTGTTGTCCAGTTGCTAAGTTGTGTCTGATTCTTTGTCCTCCACTGTCTCCCAGAGTTTGTTCAAATTCATGTCCACTGAGTCGGTGATGCAATCTAACCATCTCATCCTCTGTCACCCTCTTCTCCTTTTGCCTTCAATCTTTCCCAGCATCATGGTCTTTTCCAGAGTCAGCTGTTTACATCAGGTGGCCAAAGTATTGGAGTTTCAGCTTTAGCATCAATCCTCCCAATGAGTATTTGGGGTTTATTTTCTTTAGGATTGACTGGTTTGATCTCCTTAGTGTCCAAGTGACTCTCAAGAGTTGTCTCCAGCACCACAGTTAGAAAGCATCAATTCTTTGGTGCTCAGCTTTCTTTATGGTCCAACTTTCACATCTGTACATGACCACTGGAAAAACCATAGTTTTGACTTTGTATATCGTACATTTTCAATAAATATTTGTTAAGTGCATAGATTTCACTTGCCTAAGAGAGGAAGTTTTCTGTTAGCTGAGAATGGTCACAAACATTCATTTGAAAAGAGTGCTTTAATTAAATATTTTCTTCAAGTTAGGTTCTGTCTGCATATTAAGAGACTATTGCCAATATTCATGCACATGGAATGGTCCCTTGATACAAATGATAAATTGTCAATATACAGATAGAGCTTATAACAAAGATGGCAAATAGTGTCTCTATCCATTTCAGCATGTCAATGATGAGGTTCACATCAAAGTAAAACTTGAGAAGCAAAGTTAATGCTGACTTGGATCTGACAGCTAAATTCTGAGTTCTGCTTTTTAGGCAGTGGTCAACTGGGTGGAACTGCTAACGATGGAAGTGAAACCAGAATATGAGAAGGTTCTAGGCTGGTTTGCAGCATAGAGAAAATGAAAGAATAAGAGGTAAAAACAGCTGCCTAGAAACTCCAAAATGAATACGAATTTCTGAGGCAGTGATTAGGGCAAGTGATTTAGAATTAGGGCTTTGAAAAATAAGTGCTCTCACTGGTTGAATGCCTCTGATGTACTAGACCATGGCTTATAATCCCTAGAGAAACAACTTAGGTAGGTAGTAATTCCCCATATTACAAATGAGTAACCTGAAGCCCAGGGAGTTAAATGACTTGCCAAAGCCTCGTAGCTACATAAAGGGTAGAGCAATGACTTACACTAGATTTTTCAAATCCCAAAGCTGGTGTGCTGTCCACTGGACCACACTGTCTTCCTTCCATTTATTACTGAGATTTCTGGCGCCCCGTTTGGGGCCTGGCACAGTGTCCTGATGGCCTCATGCCTAGCTGGGCGGTAAAAGCTTCTGCTGCCAGTGGACGAGGGCCGCCTAAGTGAAATGTCCAAGCTGAATGGGGTCTAAGGCCTGCTGACCAAGCAAGTTTCCAGGCTCCTGCTCACCCCTGTTCCTCCAGCACACCTCTACCTCTGCTGGCTGGGAAAGCGTCTTCCAGGTGCTAACAAGAGAGCTAGTCTGGCCATATCACGAGGGGAAGCCGAAGCTCAGCAAAATCATTGCCAAGAGCCTGGGCAGGCTGAGGTCAGGTGATCTTAAGGGCTGACGTGTGCAACCGGCAGAGAGAAAGAACTGGGTAAAACACAGAAGTGAAGAGGAGGAGAAGTGCGAGAGGAGAATCTTCCTGACAGAGATGAATTAGTTATGGGGCTAGCTCCCTGGGGTAAGAGCTGAGGCTTGGTTCTCCAACTCCTGAGCAGAAAACGGTGCAGAGGACGGGCGAAGACAAGGAGGGGTGCGGCAATGACCAAAAGGCTCTCCCCACCTCCGAGTCTCATGAAGCTGAATGAAGCATCTTGGATGGAGGAAGAAATTTTAAAAAATAATAGAGTTGGAAAGACGGAGCTGACTAAGGCACTGCAGGGATTGAGAGGAACAGAGGCTCTGCGCCCTCTCACGGAGTGAGGAAAACCATTTCTTCCAACCAAGAGATGCAGAGCTGAACGGTTCAGAGGTTTGAATTCAGAGTTCAGGCTCGGCCACTTGCCAGTTGTGTGAACCCGAGACAATCACTCAGACTTTCTAAGCCGTGAAACGGGACTAAGCACCCCAATTTCTTGGCCATTTCAAAATATGAAATAAGGCTAACCCCGTTGCAGAGGGTTCTTGTAAAAATGGAATGAGAGAATTTGTAAAAAGTGCCTAGCACATGGTGAGTACTCAGGGAATGACAGTAATTATTATTGGTTGTGGCTCTTTGTGGAGGGAAATATAGCTGGCTCACTATGATCAAGGTCAGGTTATGGGGACAATTCTTGCCTTTATTCTTAACAGTGGTGCCTCCTTGGTTTAATTGTTTGCTATGCTGTTAGCTCACTCACAACCGACTTGGCTCTTGGCTCACAGGGAAGACAAAGCTCAAGTGTGACAAATTCCGACTCCCCTCTACAGTGGCCTTGCCTAAGAGAAGCTCAAGCCATGTTGGTACTCCGTATCATTAGGAGGATAAAGCCATCTCTCCATGGAAGGCTGTTGTACACAGATCATACTAATGACATTGTATACTTATTCAGACTTTAACAGTTTACAAAGCACTCTTAGCTGAGATGGGTTACATCTTCATTTTATAGATGAGGAAACAAAGACTTAAAGAAGTGAAGTAATTCAATTCAAGTGACATTTGATAATTGGTTGTTGGGGCAGGATCCATACCCAGCTCCTCTGACCACAAGTCTGGGGCTCTTTTATGCAAGATGATATGTAGGACATGAACAGGTAGCAGATTAGAAAGCTAGTTGCTTTCAATCATTAAACTGTTGACTTTTAGAACAGGAAGGAGTTTTCAGATGACCTAATACTGTGGTTTCCAGACTGTGTCCAGGAAATCCAGTAGGAGGTTAGGCAAGCCAAGTAGGAGGTAGGATTGCATGCAGGTTTTATCAATTAAATTTATAATTTACAATGGAGTGTGAATAAATGTTTAAAACAGTAAGACTTTCCTTAAAAAAGAAGAAAGTTTGAAAATCCCTGATCCAGTTCAACTAGGTATACTGAGGCTCAGTCTGGTTGAGTAACTTGTCCAAATCTCGTAACAAGTTAGGAGTAGGGTTGGAACTAGGACTCTGTCTTTGCCATCTGCATATTTAATTGGCACGCCATAAATATCCTCATTCTCCAAATAGTTTTCTTTGTTTACCTCAAACCTGTCACTTACTTGTGACAATCATATCATTAAGAAATTAGCTCTGGGGTTAGTCTCTCCAGATGACTCAACCTTGGGTCAGTCCATTGGTCTCTGAACACTCAGCTTCTCCATAAGTTAAAATAGGATGATAATTCCTGTCTAGGCAACACTCAGTGGGAATGTTGTGATGACTGCAAAAGAGAACATTTGGAGGTTCACTGGGTTCTTCAAGGGAAGGACATTCAGCAACTTCAATATTGTAATATTTACAAATGCCTACCAAGTACGTCACTGCTCTTACGCCAATCTCTGAAATTTACTATCCTTATTTATTCATTGTTCCTTAACTGAGAGGGTAATATATTGTATTTTTGCAACCATGTCAAGCACTACTGGTTTTGTGAAATAGCCTCTAAAGCTTCTTGTCACACTGGCTTTCTGATAAGACTTTGTGATTTCTTACTACTTACACATGGCAATAATCTTTTAAGGTTAAATACCTTTCATTCCAGACAAGTTATAGAAGCAGCTGTCACTGAAGTGTTCTCAAAAGCATGGGGGAACCAAAACCAGATTAGATCAAAGGGCTTGTGTGCAAGTTACAGGGTTTGGAAGCCTCCTACCTAGCTCGCAGTTTCTCCTCCTTCAGCAAGGAATACCAAGAAAATGCTATCACAGACCTTCAGGCTGATCTTGAGAACAGCCTAATTTACTTGTCACACTGGCCAAGTTTTTAATCTCTCTGAGCTTGTTTTTCTCACTCGTGGAAGGCAGATATGGATTGCCTTCAATTTCTACCTCCTACAGCTTCCCTGGTGGCTCAGTGGTGAAGAATCCTCCTGCCAATGCAGGAGACATGAGTTCAGTCCCTGGGTTGGGAAGATTCCCAGAAGAAAGAAAAGGCAACCTACTCCATATTCTTGCCTAGGAAATCACATGGACAGAAGAGCCTGGCAGGCTATAGTCCATGGGATTGCAAAGAGTCAGACATGACTTAGCGACTAAACAACAACATTTCCACCTCATAGGGCCGTTAAAGATCAAAAGACAGAGCACACAGTGGCATGTTTTTACAACTAGGAAGTATTTATTAAGTTAAAGGATTGTTATTTTTAAGAATGTGTAAAATGCTACAATTATTTATAATGTGCATTTTCACTAAGACCTTTCAATTTGTTAGAAATGCCCACTAACAACGATCAACTGCTCAGGTTGAAGAGAGATGTTTCAATTTATGCTGATCTCTATGAAGGCGGTGTCAACACTGAGCATGGCTGAGTTATTAAGAGAACTAGGGAGTTACCTCCCTAATTGACATTATCACAAAATGAGAAATATTTTTATATATATATATTTTTTTTTTTTTTTCTCTCTCTCTTTCTTTCTTTCTTTTTAATTTTTGGCCACACACTGTGGCACGTAGGATCTTGGTTCTTCAACCAGGGAATGAACGTATACCCGCTCTAAGTGGAAGCTTGGAGTCTTAACCACTGGACTGCCAGAGGAGTCCCTATATTTTCTAGCAAGAACATTTTAAACACCCCCCCGCCAAAAAAAGAAACAGAACTTTAGCAAAATTCTATCGTGAATCCCCCAAATTTCTAACTACCTCTCTTGGAGAATAGCATTTCTATACTTTAAAAAATCTGGACCTAGTTTCCATTATGCGGATGAGCCAGCCACAGAAGCCAAATAATATTTTAAGACAGCAAAGTTTACTAATGGATGTCTGGCTAGAAACAGTGTTGGCAGAATTCTGGCCAAGGCATTTACTCTCACTAATGATGTGGAACAGGGCTGTATGATCATGTCCACTTGTGGTAATATTAAGTCTAATACATTAGACAGTCCAAGACCGTCATGTTTTGCAAAAGAACCACAAACAACACCCCTAAAAGTCCTGGGATTTTTCTGGAAGAGGCATTACATCAGAACTGGTTCAGACCTTCCCAAAGTCATTGCCTCAGCCAGCGATTTCACTTAGGACCTTCTTTACAAAAGTGACTTCACAGAGGACAGTGGACATCAGACTGTTTTGCAGAATATTTAGAGACATAGACAGTATATCTTATAAATGGACTATCCCAGGCCAGGAAATATCTATCAGACATTCCCTTAAAAACCACATCAAAGTGCTTTGCTTGCACACATACTAATAGATCCCTAAAATAGAAGGACATTCAATCCATTCCCCCAACTCTGTCCCAGAAAAGCTATTGCCACTTATGCATTATCATGTTCTTTCCTAGCTGCACCTGGCACTCGACTCATCAGTTATTCATCAATCAGGAAGAAGGACAATGACATTCATTTTGACTGTCTGGACACTGTTACTGTATCATTTTGGGGGGAAGAGTAATTTCTACCTATTAAAAGAGGTTGATTTTAAACTTAAATATGTGGGAAATCATTTGGTATTTAATAGAATTCAAGTCATGCACATAGCCCTAAAAATTATAATTAACAAGAAGCAAGGAAAATGAATAACCACAAGTCCTTATAATGGAAATCCTTAGAATAAAGGAGTAGCTGTTGTTATCATATTAGTATTGCTCAGTATTAAAGATGTCAAGATACTGTCATTGAATTTCTTTCCTGTCTACCTACTGCTTAGACTTCCAAGGAATCTTCATTCTATTTTGTGAAATTAGATGGTGATTCAAAGATTTTAGAAGTAAACCACAAATAGAGGACTAAAGAAGCATGAAGTTTTACAGATTACTGTTAAATAACATCTTTATCCCATGTTAATAACTTAACCATGACATTTGTCAAAAATTTCAAGATCTATGTTAGAAATATCCAGTATTATCTCACACCAAATCTGGCTATTTCAAATGTATTAGAACTTGGCGCTGGGATTTTAAAATGTCCTGGGTCCCTCCTCCCTTCTTTCCTTGCCTCCTTCTTTCCTCCCTCTCTTCCTTCCATTTATTCTTCCTTTTTCCATTTTTATAGCCTTATGGTGCTCCTTACTTATATCTAGGGCAACATTTCAGCAGAAGAAAGTACTTTAGGAAGCAAAGTGCTACCATGTCACGTGGCCGCATTGAGATAAAGAGATGTGTTTGCCAGTCATGATGCTGTAAGTCATTTGGACTCATACAGCCTCCATCAAGATGTTTGTGCCTCAGCTGTTGATGCAGATATAAAGATTATCCCTTTAATTTTTAACATAGTCAAAGTTAATATGTACTGTTTCCTTTTCAATGCTGTTAATGTTAATACAAACCTTTTAATTTTTAACATTTTAAGAGTTAATATAAACTCCATTAATGCTTCTTAGCTGATCACAGGAATGATCATCAAGCACTAGTTGTATCGATAATTTTTTTCTGTAGTTAATTTTTTGGTGATGATATTGTCAACGGCTATAATGACATCTACTTATACTTAGATTCTTTAATATATATATACACAAAGTACTATCCTTCTCAGTCCCTCATTTGAGACCATCCTCAGCACCCTGCTCATTGCTCCAGGCTTCTTCCCCAGTTGCCTCTGTGACCTCCTAACCTTTTCTCCAGGCAGCTGCTCCTTACCCCTGGGGCTACATTCTTTGGATGTGCATAAACTCCTTCCTTCATTCTTCCAAGTACAGGTAACACGGCCTATTGTGTGTGGTAGACTTGACTAAGTGTATTCCTTTCCTGGGCTGTGGTACAAAGTGCCACAAACCGAATGGCTTAGACAATAAAAATTTACTGTCTTAAAGTTCTGAAAGCCAGAAATTTGAAATCAAGGTGGTTGACAGAGTTATTCCTTCTGAGAGCTATGAGGAAAGAATCTGTTCAGAGGCCTCCAACTCTTTGCGACCCCATGGACTGCAGCACCCCAGGCTTCCCTGTCCATCACCAACTCCTGGAACTCGCTCAAACTCACACCGATCAAGTCGGTGATGCCATCCAACCATCTCATCCTCTGTCGTCCTCTTCTCTTCCCACCTTCAATCTTTCCCAGCATCAGGGTCTTTTCCAGTGAGTCAGTTCCTCCCATCAGGTGGCCAAAGTATTAGAGTTTCAGCTTCAGATCAGTCCTTCCAATGAATATTCAGGACTGGTTTCAAGACAGTTTAACTTGATTACCTCTATAAAGATCCTATCTCCAAATAAGGTGACATTCTGAAGTACCAGATGTTACAACTGCAACACATTCTTTTTCTTTAAAGTGTTTATGTGTCTACTAAGTCTCTTCAGTCACGTCCGACTCTTTGAGACCCTATGGTCTGTAGCCCACTGGGTTCCTGTGTCCATTGGATTCTCCAGGCAAGAATACTGGAGTGGGTTGCCATGCCCTCCTCCAGGGGATCTTCCTAACCTAGGAATCAAACACATGTCTCTAAGTCTCCTGCACTGGCAGGCCAGTTCTATACCATTACCACCACCTGGGAAGCCTTTATAGTTTTTAAGAAAGAAAAAAAGTGAAGTCGTTCAGTCGTGTCCAACTCTTTACGACCCCATGGACTATAGCCTACCAGGCTTCTCCATCCATGGAATTTTCCAGACAAGGGTACTGGAGTGGGTTGCCATTTCCTTCTCCTTATAGTTTTTAGGAGGGTACATTTCAATCCATAACACAAAGTCCTAAAGTAACACATGGGGAAGACAGCATAGAAAAGAAAAACTTACACTGAATTTCAAGTGTCATTGTCAAGAAATCCATTGACTCTGTTACAAGCTCTGATTCCTTCCTTCTGTCCAATCCCTACCATGTTTCTGGGGCCGGCTCATCATCCTGGGTGGTAACACTATTATGCACATCTCTTACATCCTGTGATGGGTAATTTTATGTGTCAAATTGACTGGACCACAGGTTACCCAGATAATTGGTCAAACATTATTCTGAGTGTTTCTGTAATGTTTGGGGATGAGGTTACTATTTAAATCAGTAGACTGAGTAAAGCAGGTTTCTTTCCATAATGTGAGTGGGTCCCACCCAATCAGTTGAGAACCTGAAAAGAACACAAGGCTAGCCCTCCCCTGCCTTCTCCTGCCTGGCGGCCTTAAAACAGGAATGTCAGCTCTTCCTTTTTATATAGCAGCTTCCTGCTTTAAGATGCAAACTAGGACACTGGCTCTGAGAGTAGGTACACACACACTCACACACACACACACACACACTCACACACACACACACTCACACACACACACACACACACAAACTAGAGATTCTGTTTCTCTGGGGAAGTCTAATACATTCCCTAAGACCGACCTATAAAGAAAAATCACAAATGACATAATTATCCCTTCACATTGCACCCTATCTGCCACAAAGCCAGCCCTTTATCTTACTAAACGCAATACCCGACTCCCTTAATTGTAAGCCTTTGTTGTTGTTCATTTGCTAAGTCGTGTCTGACTCTTTGCAATCCCATAGACTGCAGCATGCCAGGCTTCCCTATCCTTCACTATCTCCTGGAGTTTGCTCAAATTCATATCCATTGATTCATTGATGCTAGGGTTATTCTTCTGGGTTTTTAACCCGGGTTTGAACCCTGGGTCAGGAAGATCCCCTGGAGAAGGAAATGGCAACCCACTCCAGTACCCTTGCCTGGAAAATCCCATGGACAGAGGAGCCTCGTAGGCTACAGTCCATGGGGTCCCAAAGAGTCAGATATGACTGAGCAATGACATGTTCATATGGTTAAAGATACTCCCCCATTTGTCTCTTCAAGTATAAAGCAAGAGTTCACCCCAGAAACAAAATCCAGCGGCCAACATTAGTGCAGCCATAGATTGAGAAATCCTGAGGTTACAGACCTAGAGCACTCAGCCATGTGCACAAAACTTCTTACATATTCTTTGCATATGCTTCAAAACTTGAGGACTTTCTCAAATTTTCCTCATCTAATTTCACCTAAGATTTTTCATTCAACTAGACAATTCCTTTATCAAACTGTCTTTTATAGCTTCATACTGCATGTGTGTGACTTTGTACGGAATTAGCCTTGTCTAATTAGCACAAAACCCTCCACAGTTTAAACACATAAGAGCTGAACCAAATCAGACCCCTGAAAGAGCGCCTCCAGTTTGGAAGGGGATGAAAAACTCCCCCTGACTCTGTGGCTTGACTTCCACTTTTACTTTAGATTTCTGTTTTCCTGACTTAGTGTCATCGTATCACAAATTCATGCCTCACCCAAGCCTGTGTGGTTCCCCCTTTAAAATGTTCAATGTGGACAAAGTTGTTTCCTTTGGCACAACTGAGACAGGCTGGTATTTTCAAGAACAGCTTTACTAAACATGAGGGAAAACAGAAAAGAAATAATCACAGAAAACATACATAGGCTGAAAATAGCCAAGTTTCCAACTGCAGGTGTCTGTTTCTAAAAATTCCATTAGAAGTAGGAAAGCTTTAGAGGGCCTCCATCTCATTTCACCCTAGTCAACCACATCCCTTCATTTGGCTATGTCCTGTCTGGACTCCTCTCTCACCTCCAACCCTTCACCAACCTCTGAACTCTACAATCTTGAGATTCTATTTTGAATTTTTGAACCCAATATCTCAAAGAAAGAATGCTCTCTAACTTACTTTTTAAACTAACATTCTCCCAATAAAAATATCCTGGACTCCCAAAGACCTACCAAAATGCTGGCTTACAAGAGATTTTTCAACTTTGGATTTGAAGATCCACTGAGTTTCAAACATTACCTCTTCCGAATATTGATATTAAACCAGCAGAAAGCAAAGTGTGTGCTAGGAAATGAGCCATGGGATACTGAGTATTCTCTACAATGACAAGTAGGGGTCTGTGGTCAAATACTGGGTTGGCCAAAAAGTTCGTTTGAGTCTTTCTATACGATGTAACCTGAATGAACTTTTTGGTCAACCCAAAACTTTTGGGGCATGTCAGGCCAAACTAAGCTCAGTTTCCTCCACTGCATAATTTCTCAAATCATCATGCAGTCAATGAATATTTGTTGAGCACCTATTATGTGCCAGATACTAGGTGCTGAAAAAACTCTGGTGAAAGAGTGAGACACCTGCCTGCCTTCATAGAATTCATTTTCTAGCTGACGTTTATGAACAAAAGTGAACAAGCAAACAAGATTTCAAATACTGCTGAGGACTGTGAAGATCTCAACAGGTGATATTATAAGGAAGGACTGAAAGTGGGGAACCCAGCAGGCAGAGGGAACAGTGGGTCCACAGACCTCACAGGTCAAAGTCTGGCATGTGAAAAGAACAGACAAGAGCCTCCATGGCTAGAGCTGAGAACCTGTATGTGATGAGGTGTGATCTTAGAAACCGCAGGAAGAAGTAAGGCTGGATTGTTGTGCAACGGAAAGCAATTGGAAGTGTGTTAAGCCTTGGCTCAATCTAATTGACAGTTTGGAGAAAAACCAAAAAGCCAAAACAGAAAAATCTCTCCTTGGCTGTTGGGTAGAGAATAGAATCTAGAGGCCAAGATACAAGTGGAAACCAGTTAGGAGGCTCTTGCAGTCATTCATCTGAGATGATGATGGTCTTGTCAGAGCAGAAAGAGGGGGGATGGCTTTAGCACGTTTTTGAGTAGAGACAACAGGGTTTCCTGATAGCTAATGGGTGTAATAGGGACCAGACTTCGCTTTCACTTTACACTTTCATGCATTGGAGAAGGAAATGGCAACCCACTCCAGTATTCTTGCCTGGAGAATCCCAGGGATGGGGAGCCTGGTGGGTTCTGTCTATGGGGTCGCACAGAGTCGGACACAACTGAAGCAACTTAGCAGCAGTAGCAGCAGGGACCAGAGTAAGACAGTCATCACTTCCAGCTCTGGGGCGTGAACAATGAAATACATGCTGGTATTACTGAGGCGTGTCAGGTCAAACCATCTGAGCTGGAACTGACTGAGCCAGAAAAGACTAGAGAAGCAAAGGCTTAAAGGCATGAGGGAAATAAAGAGATTGTTTTACCCAAGCTGAGTTCAAGATACCTATTACACATGTAAGAGATGCTATCAAGTAGACAGGTCTTACACATAGATGAGTCTGGAGCTTAGGAGGAAGGTTTTGAGATATAAATTGGGAACTCATTAGCATACGGATGGCATTTAAAGTCCTGGAACTGGATGAGATTACCTAAGGAGGGTGTAGAGAGGAGTTCAGGCCCACAGCCAAGCGCCGCAGCACTTCCAATTTAGAAATCTGGTATAGAGCAGGAGCAATCAGAGCAAACTTGTAACCTGTTCACATGCATCAGTGACCCTACAGCAGGCAGTGTTTCCCAGACTTATTTGACCTGGGAACCTTTTGTCACACAGCATCCCACAGGCCTAAGGTTCCAAGGAATACCTTTTGGGAAATACTATTTAAATCCTCATAGCTGCACTCCAGTGTGGCACAATATATTAACTTCTAAGCTGACATAGGTTAAGTCTTCTCTCTTTAGGCAGAGAGGTGTTTCAATAAAAGCCCATCAGTTACTGGACAAAACAGTTCCCTGAAGATCTAGGCCAAAAAATACACCTACAGGAATCATACATGTGCCAAATGCAGTAAAAAGGAAAGGAGGGCTGTTCCACCTCGGCCTCATGGAGCCAGACCTCACATGCCAGAACTTTTAGCCTTTACATGAGTAATAGTTATTTTGGTGGAGGAGTGAGATTGAAAGTCTGAGGAGAGGCCCAGGGAGTAAATGCTCTTTGTGTGTGTGAACTATATAACTTTTTCCAGGATACTAGCATTTCAGTGTTTCTCTATCTATATACATTATACCAGAGAATCATTTGATGCTCTGGAAAGAGTTTATTTATTTGGCCACACCACGTGGCTTGAAGGATCTTAGTTCCCGAGCCAGGGATTGAATCCAGGCCCTTGGCAGTGAAAGCACGGAGTCCTAACCACTGGACTACCAGGGAATTCAAAAGGAAGGAGATCATTTAGATAAAGATATATTTCTCTATTTTCTGGTTAGTTTCCTTCTTTTTTTTTTTAAACACAAATGATAACATTTTATCATGGAAAAAGCAGCCCAAATATAGGATTTCGTAAACACTGGTAGGTGAACAAGTGCCAGTTTAAATGTAAATACACAGTAAAGGGTCTTTCCTGGTGGCTCAGTGGTAAAGAATCCGCCTGCAATACAGGAACCGCAAGAGACGAGGGTTCAATCCCCGGGTCAGGAAGATCCCCTGGAGGAGAGAGCATGGCAACCCACTCCAGTGTTCTTGCCTGGAGAATCTCACGGACAGAGGAGCCTGACAGATCGCAGAGAGTCAGACATGACTGAAGTGACTTAGCATGCATGCATAAAGTCAAGGCAAAACCTACAGCACTTTGCCTTTAAGAGGAAATGTAATGTTCTGCAAAGGTGATCCCACCCGGAGCATGAATGCAGCTCCATCTCCCATAAAGATACCAGGTTTGCTCTCTGAACTTTGCCCAGTCTAACAATCTCAAATGATGGCAAGAAGTGGCACTAAATAAATCACTAAGACTGATTCTTAACTTTCTATTGACTGTTACTCAATAAAGGCTTTTGTTTCTGTTTTAAAGAATAGAAACTCACTCAGGTATGCTTTTGGGATCTGAGGCAGCCCTAAGAACAGGTTTCTCTCTATAACACATTTTCCCTCCTCTTTCTCTCTGTGCGTCTCTTGCTCTGTATGTGTGTGTCTGTCTTTTTCTCTCTATCACCATGCACACCACACACACACATTACATACACAGAGGCTCAGAGAGTGTATGTTCATTCTCTCATAGGACTCTGAAATGTCTCATTTTTTAGTTATGTGCTAAAAGATCGTATTAAAATTATTAATATTTGCATACCACAGTCTAAGTGAATCACATATGTTATGAACTGATTGTGTTCCCATAAAACTCATATATTGAAATCCTAACCCACCGTGTGATGGTGTTAGGAGGTGGGGCCCTTGGGAGGTAATTAGGTCATGAGGGTGGAGCCCTCACAAATGGAATTAGCGCTCTTAGAAGAAACAAGAAAAATGATCTCTCTCTCACTCACGTAGTGAGAAAAATAACATCTGCAAACTACGAAGAGTGTCCTCACCAGACATCAGCTCTGTCTGCGCTTCATCTTGGACTTCGAGTCATCAGAACTGTGAGAAATAAATGTTTGTTGTAAGTCTATAGCTTTATAACATATCACACTGACTGAGACAGAATACCTGGTCTCGAGGTTTGCTTTACGAACAGTCCAAGGTCCAGAGAGGAGAGACTTGACCAGTGGAAGCAGCCCTCCATGGGTTAGATAAGCCTGAATTCTGCTCTTTTGGGGCTGTAGGCAGATGGCTTCACTGGAGCCTCAAATTCCTCTTCTGCAAAGTGAGGAGACTGGGTAGAGATAAGATCTTCAGGATGCATTTTTCAGCATTTATAGTCTGATTTTGTGATTTTGAGATGGAGTGACTTGGCTGAGGTCAGTTTGGTGGCCCATGGCAGAGCGGGAGCCACATCTTCTGTCACCTCTTCTGTTTCACTGCATCAAACGGCATTTCCACTCTAAAAAGGTTTAAGCATCAGCTCATCATTCTCATCTGTTTGGATGGCTTTGAAAACACTGTAAGAAGGCAGCACTGTACACTTTTTTTTAAGTATATATTTTGAAGTCAATGAAACTTAGGTTTGGATCTAGGGCCACTTTCAGCCCCATCACCTTGGAGCAGCTACTTAACTGCTTCTCAGCCTCGGTTTTGTCCCCCGTAGGACAGGTGTATTCTGTACCTGCCTCACAGGGTTGCTGATCAGACTGAAACTTGTCTGTAAAGCACCATGGCCATAGTAGGCATAAACATTCTGTCTTTGTCCACTCAGGCTGTCATAACAGAATACCATAGACTAGGTGGCTGAAACAACACAAGTTTATTTCTTAGTCTTGGAGGTGGAGAAGTCCAAGGTCGAGGCACCAGCCAATCCAAGGTCTGATGAAGTCCCATTTCCAAGTCACTCCTTCAGTCCCTGAAGTCCCTGCCCCTTCAGGGCAGAAGGACCAGCTAGCTCTTGGTCTCTTCTTACAAGTCCCACTATAAGGGCTCCATCCTCATGATCTAATCACCTCCAAAAGTCCTTACCTCCTAATATCAACACACTGTATGGGGAGGGGGTAAGTATTCAACATATGAATTTGGAGAAGACACCCTCTTAATTATTTGGAGGAGATAAAGCACAGAGTTCATGAACCAGGGTGAAGGGGAAACATACGGTGGCTTTATTTTACATATTGTTATTGTCGTTCAGCCACTGAGTCATGTCTGATTCTTTGTGACCCCATGGACCACAGCACGCCAGACTCCTCTGTCCTCCACTGTCTCCTGAAGTTTGCTCAAATTCATGTCCAATGAGTCAGTGATGTTATCTAACCATCTCATCCCCTGCCACCTCCTTCTCCTTCTGCCCTCAATCTTTCCCAGCATCAGGGTCTTTTCCAATGAGTCAGGTCTTGGCATCAGGCAGCCAAAGTATTAGAACTTTAGTTTCAGCATCAGTCCTTCCAATGAATATTCAGGACTGATTTCCTTTAGGATGGACTGGTTGGATCTCCTTGTAGTCCAAGGGACTCTCAAGAGTCTTCTCAAGCATCATAATTCAAAAGCATCAATTCTTTGGCACTCAGCCTTCTTTATGTTCCAGCGTTAGCATCCAAACATGAGTACTAGAAAAACCATAGCTTTGACTATATGGACATTATACCATTTATGTGTAAGTAATATTTATTAAAGAAATTGTTGTAGTTCTATCGCTCTGGTTGAGAATCTTTTCAAAATATTAGTTTATGTTCCTTCTTTGGAAAGCACACACAGAATATAATTGAATCTTCCTTGATGATTGAAGATCTTGCCATGCCTCAGGCTATTTACTCAGAACTTGAATTCAAATTATTCAACTGCCTAGATAAATACACAGAAGGTGCAAAACCTAGTTAGAGTGTGTTGAACTCAGGAAATCTTCTAGAAGTTTATCGTTTGTTTTGAATTGAAATCTTTGTTAACAATTTCTTTGCGGTTCAAACTTCTAAACATGTGCAAACATTCCATTTATAGATGAGGATCTTGGATATGGTGTTCTGGTTAAATAAACAACCAACAGATTTTTGTCTTTTCCATTACTGCTTATTACAGCATATTGAATGTCGTTCCCTGTGCTGTATAGTAGGAACGTGTTGTTCATCCACTCTGTATGGACTAGTTTGCGTCTGCTAATTCCGGACTCCCAACCTGTCCCTCTCCTGCCCTCACCCTCTGCCCTGACTCCCTCTAATGCTATGAGTCTGTTTCTATTTCACAGATAAGTTCATTTGGGTCGTACTTCAGATCCCACATATAAGTGATACCACAGTATTTGTCTTTCTCTTTCTGACTTATTTCACTTGGTGTGATAATCTCTAGATCCATCCACATTGGTGCAAATGGCATTATTTCCTTCTGTTTCGTGGCTGAGTAATATTTCACTGTATTTGTGTGTATACACATATATGTATACAAGCACATATACAGTGCGTGTGTGTACATATATGCACCACATCTTTTTTTGAATGCCTACTTTGTTGAAGGACCTAAACCAGGCACAATTTTGAATGTGAGGAAATATAAAGATTAATTTGAGGCCTTGAGGAACATATGCTCTCTCATTGGGGAGGCAAAACATAAACTCATGAAGAAGTAACTATAGCAAGATCCAAATAAATAAAAGAAGTCTTTATAAAGAAGTCAGTACTTGAAATGGGACTTGAACTGTTAGATTTGGACCAGCGATGGTCTGTGATAGTGTTTCTGGAAAGGGGACTACTTCCAAGGCCCAAGTGTGGGCTCCTGCCTAACACTCAGAAATGGATTGTCCAAGGAGACACACGTGCTGACAAGGCAAGAGCCTTTATCAGGAAGGGGTGCCCAGGCAGAGAGCAGCAGCGTAAGGGGACCCAGGAGAATGGCTCCGCTGCGTGGCTAACAGACTCAGATTTTATGGTAATGACGTTAGTTTCCGGGTTGTCTCTGGCCAATCATTCTGACTCAGGGTCCTTCCTGGTGGCCCCCAGGCATAACTCAGCCAAGATGGATTCGAGTGAGATGGATTCTGGGAAACTGGTGGGACATATGGACTGGCATCCCCTCTTTCTTTTTAACCATTCCTGATTTCCTCTGGTTGTTAGTAGCTTATTGGTTCTGTGTTTCTTACCAAAACCACCTGTTGTAAGATAACTCATGCAAGTGGTTACGATTGTGTCTGGCCAGGGTGGGAGGAGGTTTCATTGGGGTTCCTCTAGTGTTTGCTAGGGATGGGTCTTTAAAGTAGAGGGGGTAATCTGAATATATGCATAAGGGGGATGGGAAGGTTTGGATATATCCAAAGGACTACTGCTGCTGCTAAGTTGCTTCAGTCGTGTCCGACTCTGTGCGACCCCTGAGACAGCAGCCCACCAGGCTCCCCCGTCCCTGGGATTCTCCAGGCAAGAACACTGGAGTGGGTCACCATTTCCTTCTCCAATGCATGAAAGTGAAAAGTGAAAGCGAAGTTGCTCAGTCGTGTCCGACTCTTCGCAACCCCATGGACTGCAGCCTACCAGGCTCCTCCGAAAGGACTACAGTTATTCATTTCAGAGAAAATTAAGGCTAATGCAAGATACTTAGCTGGGACTTTCCTGGTTGCTGATACCATGTACTGAAGATACAGATCTCTTGAAAAGTGTTTCTTAGGCCCCAGTAGTTGTGGAAAACTGTGATCTCCTGTATACTCTTTTGTAAATTAGTTTATTTCTGTGGGCTGATACTATGTAGATCCAAAAGAATTCACAGGGTTTTGAATTTGCCTGTTGTTAGAGGTCTAGACCCATCTCTTATACACCAGACAGCCCTACCAAGACCCATTCTCCTTCGTTGTAGGAAAGAACCTTTCCAGACACTGGATAGGTCCTGAATTTGGATCCCCGTTGCCCTTCCCTAAACCCCTCAAGCCAGGAGCGTGGAGGAGGGAGAGAAACAGGTTTCTCCAACCTCCCCGCTTGCCTTCAGTTCAGTTCAGTCACTCAGTCGTGTCCGACTCTTTGCGACCCCATGAACCGCAGCACACCGGGCCTCCCTGTCCATCACCAACTCACGGAGTTCACCCAGACTCACATCCATCAAGTCAGTGATGCTTGCTTTACCTGCTGCTTATTTGTCAGCTCAGCCCTGTGCCCACCCCCATCCCACACTGACTCCATGAAAACAAGGTCAGTTTCTTCAGAGATAAAGAGCATTTCACCTATTTGATCAATGAACTTAAACACTCCTTCTTTATGAAAATGGAAAATGAGAGAAAGGCAGAAAAAGTCTGTGTAGGACTTTGGCATTGTGGAACACGAGTTAGTCTGCTTTGGGGACACCATCACTTCCAGAGCAGGGAAAAAACAAACAAAAGAACACACACACACACACACACACACACACAAACCCATGACATAGCCATGTGCATTCCACAATTGTTTTTAAGTCTTTATTTAATTTGCTACAATATTGCTTCTGTTTTATGTTTTGGTTTTTTGCTGCCAGGCATGTGGGAATCTTAGCTCCCCAACCAGGGATTGAACCTGCAACCTGCTGCATTGGAAGGCAAAGTCTTAACCAGTGGGCCACCAGGGAAGTCTCTGCATTCCACACTGAAGCATCTGGGCAGTAAGCCTCTTGTTAAAAATTGCTGGATGGATAATCTCACGAACAATTTCAAGCACTGATTGGTTTGGAGGAGAGAAAAGAAAGATTGAGATTCTCAAACTCAGGCTTCCATCTGTAAAGCAAATCTAGACTATGCTGAAGAACATGACATTTTTGCTTTTTAAGAAGACAAACGTTTTATCCCGAACACAAAACATGGAAGGCCCTTGGTCTAAGGCCTCCCTGTCTAGAGTCCCTTCTAGTCTTACTATTATTTTTTTTTGCGGGGGGGGGAAGTGGTAATTTTCCCATTTCTGGTCTCTTTGTTTCTGCCCTTAAGCTTCAATCATAATGTAAAACTGCTTCCCATATAGTGAAAAACTCCTTTCCTCATCAGGCACAGGACTCAAAGGGTAGAAATGAAAGGAAACGAAAAATCTCCAAATTCACCCTCCTGGCTTTTAAGATAAGGAAAATGAGGCCCTGAAAGATAATGTGGCCTTGTTGAGTATAGGGATGGTAAGAATGGAAGCAAGTGGTGGAAGTTTATACGATCATTCATATAGTATTTGATGGTCAACAGAGAGCCAACATACATGTGATGTCATAAAACTTGTGATGTAGATGATATTAATATGTCCATTTTACAGGTGAGGAAGCTGAGGCCCAGAGAATTCTCCTATGAGGGGAAAGAGCGCATGCCTTTTTATCAGGTCACCTGCCCACGACAAAGCCTAATGACTCTGCAGTACCAAACTCTGCTCTGAAGGGCTGGGCATACAAAGACGAATGGCACTGCCCACATGCTCATACCTATTGGGAAAAGGCTTTCATCTGCCTGTGATGCGGGAAACCTGGGTTTGATCCCTGGGTTGGGAAGATCCCCTGGAGAAGGGAAAGGCTACCCACTCCAGTATTCTGGCTTGGAGAATTCCATGGATCGTATAGTCCATGAGGTTGCAAAGAGTTGGACTCGACTGAGTGACTTGCACTCACTTTACTTCACTCAAGGCCACCCACAGGGTATTCTAATGCTGTCAAAAAAATTACCAAAGTCCTAGAGGGTCTGAGTCCTATAGGGTCATTTGACACTGTCCTTAACATGGCTGTGTGGAAACTTTAGAAAGGAAGGTACAGTTCTTCTACACAGAAACCTACATTTTAAACTGCGCACAGTGAGAGTCTGTGAAATGTGAAAAGCAGTAAAGTTGGCTCAAGGTTATAGAGACATTTGGAGTTTAATTGGAAATAGAGGTGAGATAGGAACAAATCCACTCCAGTATTTTTGCCTGGGAACTCCCATGAACAAAGCAGCCTGGCGGGCCACAGTCCTTGGGGTCACAGAGAGTCAGACATGACAACGGCTAAACAATAACAGCAGGGATGAACTGAGGGCTTTCTGGCCTCTTCTTAACCTGTCTTGTACTGTCTTTTGTGAGTAGTACCCTGCCTTTTCATGGTGACACTGACAAGCACAAGCTCTCCCCACCCCCACCCTTTTATTCTTGATTAAAGAAATTGATCAATAACTAGATCATACCCTTCATGGATTGTGAAAAAAAATCGTCTGGAACTTCTGTTCATTTAAGATGAGTAGGCAAACCACTGCCTGTTTTTGTAGGCTCATGAGCTAAGAATAGTCATTACATTTTTAACATTTTATTTCTTTATTTTTGGTTGCGCTGGGTCTTCGTTGCTACGCACAGGCTTTCTCTCTTTGAGGGGGAGCTACTCTTCGTTGCAGTGAGCAGGCTTCTCATTGCGGTAGCCCTCTCTTGTTGCAGAGCACGGACTTCACGCGTGTGAGCTTCAGGATTTGTAGCTCATGGGCTTAGTTGTCCTGGGGCATGTGGAATCTTCCAGGACTAGGGATCAAACTGGTATCCCCAGCATGGTGAGGTAGACTCTTAACCACTGGACCACCAGGGAAGTCCCTACTTTTTTAAGTGGTTGAAAAATCAAAAGAAGAAGAATATTTTATGCCATGTGAATACAATGTTAAATTGAAATGTCAAAGGCAATAAAGTGTTACTGGGCTGGCAGGCGCCTTTATCATTTGCATGATGTTTATGGCAGCTTCTGTGCTACAGCAAGGGAGCTTCATGGTTGCAGCAGAGATTATATGGCCCTCAGAGCTTTAAATATAAATGGCAACCCACTCCAATACTCTTGCCTGGAAAATTCCATGGACAGAGTAGCCTTGTAGGCTACAGTCCATGGGGTCCCAGAGACTTGGACAGGACTGAGTGCACACACACACACACATTCAGCCTTTAAACATATAACCTTTGTCAGCCCCTCTCTTAGAACGCTAATCATACTGTATGAGAATTGATTCTGTTCACATCCATCTCCCAAGCTAGACTTTTGAGCTTATGAAAGCCTCCATGTTTCTCAGAATGAGGCTTCATTCCTAGCTGGCTTTCTATAAATGTTTGTAGGATGAAAAGAGGAAATGAATGTATGCTGTGAGCTTAGGCAAATCAGTTCCCTTTTCTGGGCCTCAATTTCCCCTTTTGTGAAATGAGAGCATTGGCTATGGTGAACCAGGTCTCTTCTAGCTCCAATATTCTATTTTTTATATTAAAAAAGCTATAACTAAAAATCAATATATCACATTTAGTTCGTTGAATCTTATTTTCCCCCAATTTGGGTTTTCCTTTAGTGGCTTCTGATTACTGGTTGGTTTCCCAGGTCTGTCAACATCATGAAAGGGATGCCTTGACCGGCTAACTTTAGTGGAGTATCTGATGTTAGTGGTGTGCTATATGTGCATTGTGTGTAATGCGAAAATTCATCGCAAATCAAAAACTTCCTTTCTTCAAGTCCCCTTGTCTTGCATGAATCTAATGACATAAACAATATTCTTAGGGCATGGTCACTGTTAAGAATCTGGGGACTTCCCTGGTGGCCCAGTGGCTAAGACTCCACACTCCCAAGGCAGGGAGCCTAGTCAGGGAACTAGATGCCACATGCCACAACAAAGACCCAGCATGGCTGAACAAATAAATAAATATCTTTCAAAAGAATCTGAAAAAAAAAAAAGCAGGCCTCCCCTAGCAGTCCAGTGGTTAAGATTCCCTGCTTTCACTGTAAGGGGCCTGGGTTTGATTCCTGCTCAGAGAACTAAGATCATGATGCTCGATGTGGCCAAAAAAAAAAAAAAGAATCTGAATGTGTGGAATCCAGAGAGCACACTCTGGATTTATGGCCACTTCTCACCTCCATGAAGATGCATCTATGTGATAGGCCTAGAAATGAGTCGTCTGCCCTTACTCAGAATTTTTGCTACTTACAAAAACTTATTAATTGAAAAGTCTTCCTCTAAACCTCACAAGCACTCAGGACCATGCCCTGAGGTGGTGTTCGGTGGATACCTTCACACAGAGTTAAGGCCTGATGTGTTATTATAGTGGTTTCATTTAAATAGTTATGCTGCTCTTTTTCCTCCCAGAAGGGTCTCTGCTTCTCCCTAACCCGCTGTTGTCAAGGGGACAGAATCTTAGAATTGAGGCTCATGAGGCATGAGGATGCAGGCTTGCCTGTCATCGGGCCCAATGAAAATTTCATGCATGGAAGTCAAGACCAGCTCTCATGCATTAGGTGCAATTTGTTTTCTGGATTCTTCTGTTTCCCTTTCTACCCTTCCCCCCCAGGTTTCTAACACTGCCCACTGGTTTTCCTGGGCCACTCCTTTGAGGCAGTCAGCGTGGGAAACACTCAAGCTTTCAGTTCAGTATCTCCTTTCCCTTTCTCTTCTAAACAACCAGCAGTGAGGTAGCATGGACAAGGGTAAAGCCCCTAGGATCTGATTAGCCTGAGACTGAGTTTCTCCCAGGTGACTCAGTGGGTAAAAAATCCACCTGCAACGCAGGAGACACAGGAGATAAGGGTTTGATCCCTGGGTCAGGAAGATCTCCTGAAGGAGGACATGGCAACCCACTCCTGTGTTCTTGCCTGGAGAATCGCATGGACAGAGGAGCCTGGCAGGCTACAGTCCATGGAGTCGCAAAGAGTCAGACACGACTCAAGTGACTTAGCAAGTGGGCCAGTTTCCCCACTGCGTTGGTGGAGCTGCAGTTGCTCTTATATGCGAAACGGAGATAATATTAATACTTCTCATCTACCTCCACTAATCATCCAGTATCCCTTAAAGGCAAAGACCATGCATTATTTATTCTTTTTTATCTCACACTCCTCAGTACAGAGCATGCAGCAAATAACTGACATGGGCCTCATATAAGCAGAATGGAACTGATATTACGTAGATTCATGAATGATCGTGAAATGTGGAGTGTATGAGCTCACAGGGACTCAAAGCCCTGTCTGTTCAGTGAGAGCAAATGAGAGGCAGATGTACACCACCTCCCACTTGTGTGCTAAACAGACAGAAAGAGTCAGTATATTCTTTCCAGCTGGGTGTCCTTCCTGACCTGGGTTTCACGATCTGCAACAAAGCTTTGGAACGCCATCGCCATTCGACTCTGTTATAGCTGGAGGGAAAAAAAAACAACCTATATACTCTTCCTGAATGCAACTTCCACCTTAGAAACCTAGACCTAGGAGCTGCTGCTGCTAAGTCACTTCAGTTGTGTCCGACTCTGTGGGACCCCATAGACGGCAGCCCACCAGGCTCCCCCGTCCCTGGGATTCTCCAGGCAAGAATACTGGAGTGGGTTGCCATTTCCTTCTCCAATGCATGAAAGTGAAAAGTGAAGGTGAAGTCAGTCAGTGGTTTTCTACTCTTAGCGACCCCGTGGACTGCAGCCTACCAGGCTCCTCCGCCCATGGGATTTTCCAGGCAAGAGTACTGGAGTGGGTTGCCATTGCCTTCTCCAGACCTAGGAGAGATGATATCATTTGGCCAAGGGCACAGAACTAATCGCAGGGTGAGTTGGAGCTAGAATATAGGCGTCCAGGTTCTTCATCCAGTGCTCTGTCCACTGTGTATCAGCTGAGTTCTAACACAAGTCCCGATGCCTTCAAACCAAGGCGTGAGCACTGCGGGATATTTCTAGCAAGGATGCGTGTTTCGTTTTGCTTCCTTTGTTCTTGTCTTGTTTTGTGGAAATGGGAGAACAATTTAGGAGGCAAGTAAATTATTCAATGCACTTTCACTGACAGCAGGCAAAAGAGCAGAGAGGCAAAGGTCCCCAGAGAGCTAGTTAGATAAAAAGAGGACTCTACCCAGGTCTTATAGATCCATAAACAAGTAGTGAAAAAAACAACAGGCTGATAAGTGAGCTAACAGAGATACACTTATCTCTGTTAAGGGTTAGAGGGCATGACCACTCAACAGTTAGAGAGGTCTAGGAGGGCTTAACTGAGGAAGTAATTCTCCCCAAAAAGAGTCCAAGTGCTCCAGAGCAAAGAAGGGAACGGTGGTTGAATCATAGGGAACCGCGTATTGCAAAGGCACAAACTGGAAAGAGCCTATACATATAGAGAGACTAGCAAAAGTTTGGCGGGGAAGGAATGGTGGATGTGGTGAATTGAAGAGGAGGAGGGGAATAGGGCTGTGTCAGAAGAGGTTTCTGGAGAGATAAGCAAACACAGCCTGCTTTGAAAAAGTCTACAAAGGCTGATAAGACAGATATGTGTGTGTATATTTAATTATAGCACATGATACAATGATCCAAGTCTTTTCAGAGGATCAAAGGAAGTGCAGGGAACTCAGAGGTAATTTCCCACTGGGGGTTAGAGAGTATATCACTGATTAGTCAGGCAGGGTTTGAACTGGTCCTTTTGAACTTGGAGGACTCAGGTAGAAGTTATAGGTCTGCAGTGTAATTACCTACCCAATTGTGTTCTCTCCCTTTATTTTTTTGAATTGGAATACGATTGCTTTACAATGCTGTGTTACTTTCTGCTGTACAATGAAGTGAATCAACTATACGCATACATATATCCCCTCCCTCTGAGACCTGCCACCCACCAATCCCACCCATCTAGGTCATCTGGGTTTGACATATTTACACTGCTGCTGCTACTGCTAAGTCACTTCAGTCGTGTCCGACCCTGTGCGACCCCATAGACAGCAGCCCACCAGGCTCCCCCGTCCCTGGGATTCTCCATGCAAGAATTCTGGAGTGGGTTGCCGTTTCCTTCTCCAATGTATGAAAGTGAAGAATGAAAGTGAAGTCGCTCAGTCATGTCCGACTTGTAGCAACCCCATGGACTGCAGTCCACCAGGCTCCTCCGTCCATGGGATTTTCTAGGCAAGAGTACTGGAGTGGGGTGCCATTGCCTTAAAATAGGTAGCCAGTGGGAATCTACGGTATGGCCCAGGGAACTCAGCTTGGTGCTCTGTGATGACCCAATTGTGTTCTTTTGGGGTCATATCTTTAATTTAATGGAGCAGATCCTAAACCTCAACACACTGCCCATTCCCCTTCTGTAACACATGGTCTGTTTTGTTCAGCCCTCTATCACCAGTGCCAAGGACAGTGCCTGGCACCCAGGAGGTGCCAAATTAATATTTGTGGAATCGGTGTTTTCAATGATGTACTTTTACCAGAGCAACCACATACTCTAGATTTTTTCAGAGTGTCTTTAAAATATCCTGTCCCTTAGTTGCCATTACAACTGTATCTGTCATGCATCTGTAGTTCTGACTTAGAGAATATGGACACACATGAGAAAGCTTCATTCTCATTTTCAAAAACTTTCCCTATGCCAGCTGGAGTGTTTGGGAGGAAGGTGGGAAGAGAATGTGGTTTTCTGGAGAGCACACCATTTCTGGGCTGGCGGCCGCAGCCACTCCCTTCTGCGTGGTTGGCTGCCCACATGGTCTCAGCAGGGCAACCCCTCTGTCTTGCTCTTTGTCCATGGAACACACAGACTTCGGGAATCGTGGATGAAAGTGGAAAGTATTAGCAACTCGAAAAGGATGTAGCTGGGTGTTTGTGGCCTTATTTGGGTCTTTCCAAACAAGTTTTTGGCTGCTCCACTGGGAGAGAAAAACTTCCACTTCTGCAGAGATGAAAGAATATGCTGTTTCACAGGCTTCGCATCTGCTCCACACTCCCCGGAATGTAACATTCAGTGTGCTTGATTCTCATTGCCAAGTGGACCATCATTGTCAACCCTATATGTTCCCCTCCCTCCATTTTCTTTGTTTAGTTTTAGGTTCAAAATTACTAGGTGTGTATAGGTTTTTTTTTTTTTTTTTTTGAGTTAAGAAAGAGGCTTGCATTATATTCTGACTTTCCACAGCCTATCTCTTCCTCTCTGAAAATTTTAAATCCCTTTTGTACTTAGAAAACAATAGAAAAGGCTGCCTTTCCTTTTTTTTTTTTTTTTAAGTTTTCTATTTTGTATTGAGGTATAGTCTAGTCAAGGCTATGGTTTTTCCTGTGGTCATGTATGGATGTGAGAGTTGGACTGTGAAGAAGGCTGAGGGCCGAAGAATTGATGCTTTTGAACTGTGGTGTTGGAGAAGACTCTTGAGCGTCCCTTAGACTGCAAGGAGATCCAACCAGTCCATTCAGAAGGAGGTCAGCCCTGGGATTTCTTTGGAAGGAATGATGCTGAAGCTGAAACTCCAGTACTTTGGCCACCTCATGCAAAGAGTTGACTCATTGGAAAAGACTCTGATGCTGGGAGGGATTGGGGGCAGGAGGAGAAGGGGACGACAGAGGATGAGATGGCTGGATGGCATCACTGACTCGATGGACGTGAGTCTCAGTGAACTCCGGGAGTTGGTGATGGACAGGGAGGCCTGGTGTGCTGCGATTCATGGGGTTGCAAACAGTCGGACACGACTGAGCGACTGATCTGATCTGATCTGATAGCCATTAATAAACAATGTGTGATGGTTTCAGGTGAATAGTAAAGGGATTCAGCCATAAATATACTTGTATCCATTCTCTATCCACACTCGTTTCCATCCAGGCTGCCACATAACATTGAGCAAAGTTTCCTGTGCTACACAGTAGGTCCTTCTTGGTTACCCTTTTTAAATATAGCAGTGTGTACATGTCCACCCCCAAATCCTTAACCATCCCTTTCTCCCTGAAGATCCCATCCCCCCATCCTTCCCCCTGGCAACCATAAATCCATTCTCTAAGTCTATGAGTCTCTTTCTGTTTCATAAGTTAGTTCGTTTGTATAATTTCTTTTCAGATCCCACATATAAGGGATACCATATGATATTTCTCCTTCTCTGTCTGATTTCCTTCACTCAGGATGGCAGTCTCTAGGTCCATCCATGTTCCTGCAAATGACAGCAACAATAAATGACAAATGACATTTGACAATGACAACAAAAAATTATTTCTGTTTTTAATGTCTGAGTAATATTCATATATATATATATTTAATATATATACATATATGTTTATATACCACATCCTCTTTATCCATTCCTCTGACAATGAACAGGTAGGTTGCTTCCATGTCTTGACTATTGCAAACAGTGCTGCAATTAACATTGGGGTGCATGTATCATTTTAGGCCATGTTTTTCTCCCATGCCCAGGAGTGGGATTGTAGGGTCACATGGTAACTCTGAACTTTCAGGGGGTTCAGTGGTAAAGAACCCACCAGCCAATGCAGGAGACATAAGAGACTCGGGTTCGATCCCTGGGTCTGGAAGATCCCCTGGAGGAGGGCATGGCAACCTACTCCAGTATTCTCGCCTGGAGAATCCCATGGACAGAGGAGCCTGGCAGACAACAGTCCATAGGGTCATAAAGAGTCGGGAATGACTGAAGTGACTTAGCACGCATGCATGCATAGCAGCTCTATTTTTAGGTTTTTAAGGAACCTCCACACTGTTCTCCATAGTGGCTGTATCAATTTATATACCCACCAACGGCATAGCAGGGTTCCCTAGAGACGACTGACTTTCTTAATGGTTTCATTATCCTCCCATTCACCCCAAATAAAAACTTTTAGAGCTATCTCCTCTACTTCTCTCACCACTTCATCCTCAAGCCCTCTTAATTCTGTCCCCAAATTATTCTCACATGTATCCCCTCTCACCCTCAGTCTCTCAGTCTGGGTCATTCCAGCAGCCTCTTACGTGATTTCCCTAAACTCCAAGATCTCCTAATCAGGTCAGTCTTTGCATTTGCATTGCTTCCTCAACAACAAATGAAACTGTGACACCATCCTCCCCTGAAGCCTATGATACTCTCTTCTTCCAAAGCCATGGGCAGCTCCTCACCACATAGAGAATAAAATGTAAAATCCTTGGTATAGTCAAGACTGTGTTGAATCTTGACAATGCTTTCTCAGTCAACCTTTGGAAATGAAAAACGAATAGAAGAAAATTTAATTTATACAATAAACTGGATATATTACATAAAAACTGTTGTCTAAAAGTCCACCGCAAATGTGTGTCTGTATGTGTATATATATCATGTAGACAGGTAGACGGACAGGTGTGTATATATACACAAATGTTACAGTGATTACTTGAGTTACTGGGCAAGCTGACAAAGTCTCATCATTGTGTGATTTTAGACTGACTACTGAGTGTGTGTGCTGTTTGGAAAAATTACTCAGCAATTCAAAGAAATAAAACAGAAAAGCCACTAAAATGTAAAGTTATTTTTAAGAAATATAGCTCGACTACTGGCCCTGAAGGTGACAAGATGGACAGACAACGGCATCGGTCTTCATAGCTAACGTTTGCTCCGTGCTTACAGTATGCTAGCTCACGCTCTACGACCTTTGCAAGCACCAGCCTTAGAAACATGCTAAGTCCCCTACAAATGAACCGTCAGGTTGGGACCTTTCGAAGAGGTGAACGTGCGTTTGCCTAACCACGTAAGTTAGTTCACGCGTCTGGCATCCATGGTCAAGCGCAAGCATCCTTTACAAGTGGCTGCGCTTTTGCGTCCGTTACTGTGAAGTGCTGTACGGGGTACAGTAGCAGCATATCTTGACTTCAAGCCCGGGATGTCCACAAGCAAGTGTAAAGGCAGCAGGGGTGAGGGTTGGTATTGCTAAGAAGGGCCAGCTGTTGTACTGTACTACTGTACTTTTCAAGGAACTGTACTGTAAAATTAAAATTGCTTTCCTTATTTTCTTTCTTTATTTAAAACATTTATTTATTTATTTGACTGTGCCAGGTCTTAGTTGCTGCAGGTGGGATCTTCAATCAATCTTTATTGTGGCATGTGAGATCTTTGTTTCTTTTTAAATATTCAATATTCTCTTTATTTTTTAATGCTAATTCCTTCAGGTCCACACTTACATTGTTTAGGAGATCCAGTTTAATATAGGTACTGCTAAGTCGCTTCAGTCGTGTCCGACTCTGAGTGACCCCTGAGACGGCAGCCCATCAGGCTCCCCCGTCCCTGGGATTCTTCCAGGCAAGAACACTGGAGTGGGTTGCCATTTCCTTCTCCAGTGCATGAAAATGAAAAGTGAAAGTGAAGTCTCTCAGTCATGTCCGACCCTCAGCGACCCCATGGACTGCAGCCTTCCAGGCTCCTCCATCCATGGGATTTTCTAGGCAAGAGTACTGGAGTGGGGTGCCATCGCCTTCTCCGAATATAGGTACTACTAAGAATAAATTCTATCAAATATATTGACTGGAGATGTTAGATATACTTCTTTATGCTGGTGTGTGGAAAACTTTGCCAGACTTAAATATTAAGTCACATTAACTAAATTACTTTAGGTTCTCCATAACGTGAATTGATTTTTTTGTTGATATTATTTTCTAAGCTATTATTCAGTTTTGTTATTTATGACTTAGGCATGTGAGATCTTTAGGTGCAGTATGCAGTTTTATTTTTTGTGTTTGTTTTTTATGTATTACCTGTGTGAAAGGTATCATAAGCCTATTACAGCACATTACTATATAGCCGATGATGTTAGTTCGGTTTCTAGGCTAAGTTTGTTGGACTTAGGAACAAATCAGACTTATGAACATGCTCTTGAAACAGAGCTCACTCCTATGTAGGAGACTTACTGTATTGCTTCTCACACCAATCTTATAAAATAGATATTATAGTTTTCTCCACTTAACAAACAAGGAAATGGAGGCACAGGAGAATTAAATAACTTGCCCGAGGTCATGCTGCTGCTGCTGCTGCTAAGTCACTTCAGTCGTGTCTGACTCTGCGACCCCATAGACGGCAGCCCACCAGGCTCCCCCGTCCCTGAGATTCTCAAGGCAAGAACACTGGAGTGGGTTGCCATTTCCTCCTCCAATGCATGAAAGTGAAAAGTGAAAGTGAAGTCACTCAGTCGTGTCCGACTCCCAGCGACCCCATGGACTGCAGCCCACCAGGCTCCTCCATCCATGGGATTTTCCAGGCAAGAGCACATGCAGGGAGTGGTAAACGTAGGCTTTGAATTGAGGCAGCTTGGCTCCTAAGTCCCTGCTCTAAATGACTCCCCCAGGTTATGAGCCACTGGAGAGTTACCTGGGAGAGTCAAAGCCACTTCACAGGACAGGGCACACAGCAAGGGTCTAAGGCCATCAGCGAGAGACTGGCTGGGGACAAGGCTGGGGTGTCAAGACTGGGGACTGGGTGGATGATGTTTATTGACGTCATTTTGGTGCTGGGGATATTTTGACATTTACACTTACTTCATTTCTATGAAGAGTAAAGTGATCAGTTTTCAACTTTTAAAAAAGCATCGTGTATGCTGTGCAGGAGAAACTCAGTCTAACATCAGGATGAAATGAGGGTCAGAGGGTGGACTGAGTCAGAGATGTGATGGAAGATGACAAAGCTGAGGAATGGGGTAAGGTTGTTAAGCACATTCAGAAAAAAGCAAAACAGTAACTAGTGGAAAGCTGCTATATAACACAGGGAGCCCAGCTGGGGGTACTGCAACAACCTAGAGGGGTGGGAAGTAGGGGAGGGAGGGGATATACATATATAATTATGACTGATTCTCTCTGATGTATGGACGAGACCACCACAACACTGTAAGGCAATTACCCTCCAATTAAAAAAAAATTCACTGATTTTTTTTTTTTTTTAAAGAGATTGGTTGATATTTAGGGGCACAGAATGTTCATGATGTCAAAATGGGCTAAACAAAATGTTCTCCTTCAGAGAGTAACTTGCAGAGGAAGAGGTTAAGCAGTAAGTGCTAACCACATTCTGCCTTGGGCAGAAGCAGAAGGAAGCCTCCAGCCCAGTGATGGGAGGGAAGATGCTTTCTGTTCTGGTTGTCAGAGGGGCAAAGAATCAAAACACCACTGTTGCAATGGATGAGTTTACAAAGTTACAGGAAGTGTGACCCAACTTGAAAGACAAGACACACTGTGAAAACATCTTCAAGTCATACTTTTTGCTTTGGAGTATTTCCCATCTGGAAACTGAGATTTGATGACATGGCATCACCTCGGGTATTCCCATGGATCAAAACGAATAGAGTATTGTGAGAAGATTGGGATATAGAACCAGGTTCAAATCAGGCTCCATCGCTTGCCAGCTGTGTATCTAAAGGCAAATTTCAACCTCTCTGATCTCAGCTCCTACACTGATCAAAAGAGACTAATAACCCTACCTAAGTCCCAGGGTTGTTGTGGGCCTTCAACTGTGACTCAGCTAGTCGGCATTCAGTAAATATTCATCAAATGGCAAGAGTGGTTAGTGGGATTACAGCTGAGTCTTTGTTTTATTTTTCTGCATTTCTTAAATTTTCATGAATATAAACCGTGTTTGTAATTAAAAATAAAAACAATAAAACATTCCTTTTTAAAAGGGACAGGCATATATATCAATGGTGCTCTCTCAATTCATCCCACCCATACATCAAATAGATAGCTAATGGGAAGCTGCTGTTAGCACAGGGAGCTCAGCTCAGTGCTCAGCGCTCCTACCGACGTAGAGGGGGTGGAATGGGGTGGGGTAGGAAGGAGGCTCAAGAAGGAGGGGATATATGTAGACATATAGCTGATTCCCTCGTGGCTCAGACGGTAAGGAATCTCCCTGCAATGTGGGAGACCAGGGTTTGATCCATAGGTTAGGAACATTCCTTGGAGAAGGGAATGGCAACCCACTCCAGTATTCTTGCCTGGAGAATTTCATGGACAGAGAAGCCTGGTGGGCTAGAGTCCATGGAGTTGCAAAGAGTTAGACACAACTGAGCGACTACCACTTTTTAACATAGCTGATCCATATTGTATAGCAGAAACTAACACAACATTGTAAAACAATTATACTCCAGTTAAAAATTCTTTTTAAAAAACCACACACCCAGAAAAGGGACAGGCAGTAATTTCTCATATTTTCACATTTGTTTTCCCCACCGTTGTCTCTTTCATGTCTCTTTCTGCTGTGTGGAGCTTGGGTCCTCTGTAGACAGCGATAGTCAGAGGATGTCATGGGGTGCTGGCCACTCTCTAGACTCTGGCAGGGCTTTGCGGGGTCAGGCCCCCGCACCCAGGCCTGAGGCACTTAAGTGAGGCTGAGATCAGTGGTAGCTCAGTGCCCACAGGAAGCTGTCTTCTCTCTGTCGCGCATTGATCCCTGTCCTGCTGTTCCCTCATCTGCCACTCAGCTGGATGCTCCCCGCCACTCCCTGCCCTCGGAGAGCTCCATTTGGTGCCTCCTGCTGGTCTCCATTTATTCACCACCAAGGCCCGGAGGCGCTGACACAGGCTGCAGGAGTCCTGCCTGCAGTTGGTGAAACCAGGGAGCATGTGGTCAAGTACATTACACAAAAGAACACTGGCAGGAGACCAGCTTCAACTCTCGAAGCTTCCCCTGGTTCTTTACTTTCTCTTTATAATTTTAGGTATGTGGGTCTCACAGTTTGCCTTCTGGAGCTGCTTAGCAATAAGAGAAAAGATGGACGTGGGGATGGGAGGCAGAGTTACACCAGTCTCTGAAGCCATCCAGCACCAGGAGGCATAACCGAGGGCCCAGTCGAGTTTGCAGCGACCCAGTCTGCCCGCCCTCTTGCACGAAGGCCTCATCTCAGGCAGGGCGGAAGGGGGAGAGCCACAGAGCCAGGATCGCTCTGAGTGTGTGGCTTTTGGGAACACAAGGTGTGGTTCATCGGCTTCCTCTCAAACCCACTCCTGCTGGCAGGCTCCCCTCTCTGCAAACATCGTTGCTGTCCACCCAGCTGCCCAAGTCAGAATTCTAGATGTCCCATTCGACCGCTCCCCCTCCTTTATATCCCACAGCAAATTACACATGCAACCCTGCTTACTGCTTTAAAGTGACTCTCAAATCCATCCACGTCTCTCCATTTCCACTGCTACCAGCTAGCCGAGACAAGCAAACTCTCCTGCCTCTAAAACTGCTTTCAGAAATAGGACGGTCATTTGAATGCCAGGTTACCCCAGATGACAGCTAGAGAGGATAAGCAACATGCAAAGGTCACACGGGTGGTCAGTGGCTGACAGACCCAGAGGAGAGTTCAGACTTCCTGGTCCCAGGTCCAGCCCTGCTGGGGACACCTCCAAGCTCCAGGTATGCCGTCATTCGCTCTGCTGGATTGAGACCCTCATAGGTGCCAGACTCAGTGAGAGACGCAATCATTGTCTCCGTCTGGGGGGTGCCTCCCCCTGTTGGATTATGGTTTTCTGCCTCTTAATTTATGTCTTGATCCTGCCTGTTCTCAATGGCAGACAGAGTAGGACATCTCTCCGGCCCCGGCCAGCCCTCACATTCCAGCATTCCGCAAGTTGGCTTCTGCGTGGTCTACTCAAAATAGCTTCTGAGCCAGTGAAGCCAACAGAAAATATACACAATGAGGCACTTCTTCCAAGGAAAGGACTCTACAGGAGTCTAACACTTAAAGAGAAAATGCTTCCCTCTGGACCAGATTTATAATCTATGTGGGAAAGGGGGACAGGAAAGTTGGTCTGGTTCCGTTTTTATTCCATAACTTCCTGGGAAATACCCAGGGCACTCAGGATTCCAACTGACTCAGTGCATGTTAATAAAGGGATACCAGGTGGCTCAGTGGTAAAGAATCCGCCTGCAATGCCGGAGACGAGGGTTCGATCCCTGGGTCGGGAAGATCCCCTGGAGGAGGAAATGGCAACCCTCTCCAGTATCCTTGCCTGAAAAATCCCATGGACAGGGGAGCCTGGTGGGCTAGAGTCCACAGGGTCACAAAAGAGTCAGATACGATTTACAAACTAAACAACAACAAACACGCGTCAGCACGGTGACGGGTGCTGGGAGCACAATGGTGCTCCATTGAGAGAGAGATCCACAGAGAGACATTCTGTCCTAGGGGGACTGATAAGGTGATGGGATCTGCCCTAAGCTATTACGTAGCTTCCTTTGAAATATATTCATTTCTAGATACAACTTTTACAGATTTCAAATACAGGATTATAGCATCATAGGTGCAAAGAGACATAGAGGAGATATTCCTCTGGCCCAATGCCTTTCTGTCCTGAGTTGAGGTTCACATCTCTTTTACAGTATCCCCATCAAGTGATCATGTGGTCCCTCCTTGGATACCTCCAATAATAGGTGATTTGCTGCCTCCAAGATGATCTATTTTTAAAAAAAGATATTTTATTTATTTTTTGGCCACTCCATGCAGTATGTAGGATCTTAGTTCCCCAGCCAGGGATTAAACCTGTGCCTCCGCAGTGGAAGCGTGGAGTCTTAACCACCGAAACACCAGAGAAATTCACACGGTGATCTATTCTATCTGTAAACAGCAGAGGAAGTTAGAAGTTTCTTCTGTATGTTGAACTAAGTTCAGTTTCCCTAAAATTCACCCTGTGTTCTGCCCTCTGAGCCTACACAGGTCAAGACAGTGTCTTCTGCTCTAAGTTGCCTCTGGGCTACATGAACATGGTTATAATGTCCCTCCAAGCATTCTCTTCTCCAGACCAAACGTCACCACTTGATTCAATTTCTTCCCTCCACACGTGGTTTTGAGCTCTTTCTCTAGTCTAATGGCCAACAGAGCTACTGTCTCCCATTCTCTGGAAACATGAAAAGAATCTTCTTGTAAACAATATTATCCTCTTTGAGTCTCCCATATTCTCCCATGGGACCATAGAGCAAATGTCTCCCATCCCTGCAATAACCCCCTCACAAGCATAGCTCTGTAGATAGCCTTGCAACAAAGCAGGTCAACTTTATTACTCACAAACGAGAGCTAATAATATTGAACTTTCAGGGTTGTTATAGATATTAAAAGAGACATGAATGATGAGTTAAATGCTTCAAGAAACACTGGCTGAACAGCCACCATGTACCGTGCACTGCTGGGCTCTTGGGTATACACAATCCTGAAAAAGACAGAAAAGACCTCCCCCTTATGGAGCTTACAGCCTTGAACCTAAGGATAAGCAGCTCTCCAAGGATCACAGACTTTGAGCTGAAGTCTAGAGTTCCCCATGACCTAAGCTTGAAGCTCAAAATCATACCTACTGTTATGAGTATCACCATGAACATAGATGCAACCATATTAATGCCAACTAGGCCTTTAGTGGTACAATTTCCTTATGAGACTACTGCTTTTAGAAACAGAAGACCATACTGGTATTTCTTATGAATAATAACCATTATATCACAAGTTGTCTCATTTTCTCCTTCTAGAAACCCCATTTCCCATAAATCAAGGCATTTTATACATGAACCAAGTTAGTTTCCATGCAGTTTGTTTCTTCAAATCTTCACCTCTTCCTAACTTGGTCAGACCAAGTGAGAAACCCTAGTGCAGAGCAGCAGCTTCACAGAGGAAGGGGTGCTTGTGGTTAAGCACTGTGCTGAGACTCCTCTGCCCAGCTATGTGCTCAGGCGATTATCCTGTCCATGAAGTTGGCTTCAGCCATCATCTTATTCCTCGGGCTATGGACAACAGGGTGTGCTTCTGACACCAAGGAGACGTTCAGCTTTCATGCAGCTGTGTCTTGGCTTCCTCATTATTTCACACCACAGTTTCAAAAGGGTTTGGTCAAGGAACTGATAGAAATGGAAGAGTCATTTACTGCAAAACCCCTAGTCTTTTTGCTCAGTTAAAACCACTGATCTTCCTGTTTCTCTGTTACCTCAGATAAGTCACCATCTTGAGTGGGGTGTGCGTGAAACCACCATCTAATAGCTCACTAGGGGAAGGGATGTCATTATCTGCGTCAGAAGAACAGAAATATTTAGCAGAATATTTTGCATATCAGAGAACATGCTCTGTGCCCACCATGATGCTGGAATGAGAGTTAAGATCTCTTTCATTAAGCCCCTTCCACTGATCCTATCTGCTGACAAAATTTTCAAATGCTCTTTATGTCTTGGTGTATTAATCATCAAAATATTTACAATGGCTAAGGGAGCTGCTCTGCTACCTACGAAACCCTGACCCAGAAGCAGGTCATTTATGAATGGTTTAGCATCAGGTTCCCCACGAACATGCCACACTTGGCGGGTGAGGAGGCAGCCACCTTTCCAGCCACACCCTGTGTCCCAGGAGGAAGGGAGGCGGGGCAGTGGCCCACCAGCAGGTCAGCGGGGGCCGGCTATCTGAGGCCAACCAACGCTCCCACAGCCCTGCTGCCATGTCATTCTGCCTGGATGGGGTTCTGACTTAGAGGCATTTAGTCATAACCCCACAGATGGTAGCTTCGCCCCATTGGCTTCTCAGCCAAGCACATACACCAAATGCCTGAACCTGTGGTTCCTCTTGTACCGAGCAGGGTTACCATGACAACAACACATCGTCAGTAGGGTAAAACTAACCTGTCTCACGATGGTCTAAACCCAGCCCACGTTCCCTATTAGGGAGTGAACAATCCAATGCTTGGTGAATTCTGCTTCACAATGATATAGGAACAGCTGACGTTGAAGGGTCAAAATGTCCCTTAGAAGAAATGGAGTAGCCCTCATAGTCAACAAAAGAGTCTGAAATGCAGTACTTGGATGCAGTCTCAAAAATGACAGAACGATCTCTGTTCATTTCCAAGGCAAACCGTTCAGTATCACAGTAATCCAAGTCTATGCCCCGACCAGTAATGCTGAAGAAGCTGGACAGTTCTATGAAGACCTACAAGACCTTCTAGAACTAACACCCCCAAAAGCTGTACTTTTAATTATGGGGGACTGGAATGCAAAAGTAGGAAGTCAAAAGATACCTGGAGTAACAGGCAAGTTTGACCTTGGAGTACAAAACGAACCTGGTCAAAGGCTAACAGAGTTTTGCCAAGAGAGCTCAGTGGTCACAGCAAACACCCTCTTCCAACAACACAAGAGACATCACCAACATCCATGGACATCCAACAACACATGGACATCACCAGATGGTCAACAATGAAATCAGATTGATTATATTCCTTGCACCAAAGATGGAGAAGCTCTATACAGTCAGCAAAAACACGACTCGGAGCTGACTGTGGCTCAGATCATGAACTCCTTATTGCCAAATTCAGACTTAAATTGAAGAAAGTGGGGAAAACCACTAGATCAGTCAGGTATGACCCAAATCAAATTCCTTATGATTACACAGTGGAAGTGACAAATACATTCAAGGACTAGATGTGATAGACAGAGTGTCTGAAAAACTATGGAGGGAGGTTCGTGATATTGTACAGGAGACAGGGATCAACCACTCCCAAGAAAAAGAAATGCAAAAAGGCAAAATGGCTGTCTGAGGAGGCCTTACAAATAGCTGTGAAAAGAAGAGATGCAAAAGGCAAAGGAGAAAAGGAAAAATATACCCATTTGAATGCAGAGTTCCAAAGAATAGCAAGGAGAGATAACAAAGCCTTCCTCAGTGATCAATGCAAAGAAATAGAGGAAAATAATAGAATTGGAAAGACTAGAGATCTCTTCAAGAAAATTAGAGATACCAAGGGAACATTTCACGCAAAGATGGACACAATAAAGGACAGAAACGGTATGGACCTAACAGAAGCAGAAGATATTAAGAAGAGGTGGCAAGAACACATAGAACTATACAAAAAAGATCTTCATGACCCAGATAACCATGATGGTGGGATCACTCACCTAGAGCCAGACATCCTGGAATGTGAAGACAAATGGGCCTTAGGAAGCATCACTACGAACAAAGCTAGTGCAGGTGATAGGAATTCCAGCTGAGCTATTTCAAATCTTAAAAGATGATGCTGTGAAAGTGCTGCACTCAATATGCCAGCAAATTTGGAAAACTCAGCAGTGGCCACAGGACTGGAAAAAATCAGTTTTTGTTCCAATCCCAAAGAAGGGCAATGCCAAAGAATGTTCAAACTGCCACACAATTGCACTCATCTCACATCCTAGCAAAATAATACTCAAAATTCTCCAACCCAGGCTTTAACAATACGTGAACTGTGAACTTCCAGATGTTCAAGTTGGATTTAGAAAAAACAGAAGAACCAGAGATCAAATTGCCAACATCTGTTGGATCATGGAAAAAGCAAGAGAGTTCCAGAAAAACATCTACTTCTGCTTTATTTACTACACCAAAGCCTTTGACTGTGTGGACCACAACAACCTGTGGAAAATTCTTTAAAAAAAAAAAAAAATTCTGGTATTTTGGAAATACCAGAAGACCTGACCTGCCTCCTGAGAAATCTGTATCCAGGTCAAGAAGCGATAGTTAGAGCTGGACATGGAACAACAAACTGGTTCCAAATCAGGAAAGGAGTACATCAAGTAGGTATATTGTCACCCTGCTTATTTAACTTAAATGAAGAGTACATCATGCAAAATTCCAGGCTGAATGAAGCACAAGCTGGAATCAAGATTGCAGGGAGAAATATCAATAACCTCAGATATGCAGATGACACCACCCTTATGGCAGAAAGTGAAGAAGAACTAAAGAGCCTCTTGATGAAAGTGAAAAGAGGAGAGTGAAAAAGTTGGCTTAAAGCTTAACATTCAGAAAACTAAGATCATGGCATCTGGTCTCATCACTTTATGGCAAATAGATGGGGAAACAATGGAAACAGTGTCAGACTTCATGTTGTTGGGCTCCAAAATCACTGCAGATGGTGACTGCAGCCATGAAATTAAAAAATGCTTGCTTCTTGGAAGAAAAGCTATGCCCAACATAGAGAGCATATTAAAAAGCAGAGACATTACTTTGCCATCAAAGGTCCATCTAGTCGAAGCTATGATTTTTCCAGTGGTCATGTATGGATGTGAGCGTTGGACCATAAAGAAAGCTGAGCACCGAAGAATTGATGCTTTTGAACTGTGATGTTGGAGAAGACTCCTGAGAGTTCCATGGACTGCAAGGAGATCCAACCAGTCAATCCTGAAGGAAATCAGTTCTGAATATTAATTGGAAGGACTGATGCTGAAGTTGAAATGCCAATATTTTGGCCACCTGATGCGAAGAAGTGACATTGGAAAAGACCCTGATACTGGGAAAGATTGAAGGTGGAAGAAGAAGAGGGACAACAGAGGATGAGATGGTTGGATGGCATCACCGACTGAATGGACATGAGTTTGAGCAGCTCTGGGAGTTGGTGAAGGACAGGGAGGCCTGGAGTGCTGCAGTCGATGGGGTCGCAAAGAGTTGGACGTGACTGAGCGACTGAATTGAAGCATTATTCTTTTCCACAGGAGAAAACTGGTTCAGAGAGGACAAGTGGCTAGCTCAAAGTAATTTAATACAAATGCCGGGATTTAGGCCCACTCCAGGGCCTGGGATCTTGTTATTCCCTTAATCTAGAAACTCGTACACATAAGTCCCAATTCAGAATAGAAGGGCCTGCTCTCAGGACATCCTTTCTTACCTACTTTTTCATTCCCTTTCACTGTTTGTATCCTTTTCCATCTGTTTTAGAGGATTTAGTTCCTATGAGGAAAAGATAACATACTCATCCTTGTATTCCTCCCAAGAGAACACAATAAGGTCTCAATAAGTACATTTTAAGTGAGAAACATACACAAACCAAAATACAATGTTATAGTTAGAATTTCTTTTTAAATTAATTTTTATTAAGGTATAGTTGCTTTATATGGGCTTCCCTGGTGGCAATGAATCTGCCTGTCAATGTAGGAGATGCAAGAGACTCAGGTTCGATTTCTGGGTTGGGAAGATCCCCTGGAGAAGGAAAAGGCAACCCGCTCCAGTATTCCTGCCTGGAAAATTCCACGCACAGGGGAGCCTGGTGGGCTACAGCCCATGGGGTTGCCAAGAGTCGGACACGACATGACTGAGCGACTGAGCACAGGAACACAGATTTGCTTTACAACGTTGCATTAGTTTCTACTCTGCAGTAAGGTGAATCAGCTATAAGTATACATATATCCCCTCCTTATTGGACTTCCTCGCAATTTAGGTCACCACAGAGCGTTAAGTAGAGTTCCCTGTGGTATACAGTAGGTTCTCATTAGTTATCTACTTTATACTCAGCATCGATAGTGTACATGTGTCAATCCCAACCTCCCAGTTCCTCTTACCCTCTCTTTCCCCCTTGGTATCCATACATTTATCCGCTATGCCTGTGTCTCTATTTCTGGTTTGCAAATAAGGTCATCCATACTGTTTTTCTAGGTTTCCACATAAATGCATTAATGGGCTTCCCAGGTGGTGTTAGTGGTAAAGAACTTGCCTCTCAATGCAGGAGACATAAGAGATGTGGGTTCGATCCCTGGGTTGGGAAGATCCCCTGGAAGAGGGCATGGCAACCCACTCCAGTATTCTTGCCTAGAAATCCCATGGACAGAGGAGCCTTCGAAGCAACGGTCCGTAGGGTCACATAAAGGCAGACATGACTGAAGGGACTTCGCAGGCATGCATTAATATCTGATATCTGTCTTTCTCTTTCTGACTTACTTCACTCTGTATGACTATCTCTATGTCTATCCACATCTCTACAAATGGCCCAATTTTGTTCCGTTTTATGACTGAGTAATATTCTGACTCCTACTTCAAAATGACAGAGTCTCTCGTTTTTAAATTAATAATGAATCAAATCACCTTACAGAGCCCATGTGGTAGAAACCATGGAATGACTAAACAGTAAACCCCCTTTCACTGTGGTTCCAAATTGTCTTGCTGTCCAAAGCCAGAGAGAATGAGATCCTCCCATTCTTAGTGTGTGCCACTCACAAGGAGCTGAACAGAGACATGCAGTTGTTCCAATATGAATACAGGGACTTGCTGCTCTATGCAAATAAAGAATGTTCCCCAGAAATGCAAGAAACTGGTAGGACTTATTGTGCAGAATGTAGGGGAAGAAAGCTCTCCTCTTCATACAAGCTTGGCTTTGCTTAGAGCAGTTGCAGACTGAGGAGCTCTTGGCTTTAGTATTTCAGACTCTAACACCTGAAAGTCATCATTCCAGTTGGAATGGACAAAGTGCGGAACAAATAGGTGTACCGGGATCAGACAGCCAGAAAAGAAAGCAAGCTGGGATGGTGATAACTCTCCACATTGACAGAGCATTTCCTAAGTTCCCAGCTCTTACTTTGTTTTAATCCTTACAAGTAGTCTGAGAGGTAGGTACATTTTAAAGATGAAGAAGAGAAGCTTAGAAAAGTTAAGTAACGTGCCCAAGGCTGCCTTGTTGGTAAATGTAGAGCGAAGAGAATTGAACCCAAATTTCTCTGACTCCAAAGTCTAAGCTCTTAACCATTAATGCTAATCATTAACCACACTTATCTAACCATTTCATCTGGGTGGCCAAGGACTAGAGGGCAAATACTAGAAACACACTGCTTCTTATTTATTGTCTTTATATGTATGTATATTAAATGCATAATTCTTGTTTTGTAAGATGGATGGTATCATTCTAAATTAATCCTTTTGTTGTTTAAAAGTCCAAACTAATAACTTCCTCTAAACAGTAGACAAGGACAGATGGATTCAGGGTCTCCAAACTCATAATTTTATTCAAGAAACTAATGCCCAGAACAGGCCGACCAGACACACAGCAGTCATTACAGACTTGAGCCTGATGAAAAATGCTACTCGTTTCCCTTGTGTTTGAGAGTGGCTTATGATCTACTGGGGATGTCATGTGTATTATTTCATGTGATCTTCTAAAAACTAAGGAGGTACATAAAGTAATATTACCTCTATTCTACAAATGAGGAGACCCTTCCAGAATTGTAAGCCTATTAAGTGGTAGAACTGGGACTTCAGTTCAGGTCCTGAGAATTCAAATCCCAAATAAATGAACTTCCAGCCTTTTTAGCCTTACAATAAGGAAGATGGAACTGTGCTCAAATCTTGGCTCTATTATACATCCCTATGAGCCTTCTCCTCTCTCAAACAAGGGATGAGGATGTCTGCATCACAGGATCTGAAACTAAATGGAATGATGTAGGTGAAGCCATTTAAAGTACTGAACAGGACAGATGTAGATCCTGCCCTCACGGACCTTATAGTCTGGAGTTAGGAGATGAGCCGTGGAAAATAAGCATCCACTAACTACACCCTTAATGATCAAGTTACAATAATCATAAATGTTCTAAAGGAAAAACACAGTACTTTGCAGGTGAAGAATAGGGTAAGCTAGCCTCCTGCGTGGCCAAGGGAAGGCCTGCCTAGTCAATGACAGCACTGCCGAGACCTGAGGGATGAGTAGCAATTAGCCAAAGGATGTGGGTGAGGGGGGAGGCGGGTGTGTGGTTTGTACCAGAGGGTGCTCCAGGCTAAGGAACATCATTGATGTAGAAGCTTAGAGCCCTTGAGGAACAAAGAAATGACTTGTGTGGCTGGAGTGTAAACAGCTCCAGGAAGAAGGATGTGAAACCGTGCTGGTGAGGTAGGCAGCCTCCAGGCCACGTAGAGCCTTGCAAGTCAAAAATTTTGAACTTATCCTAAAAACTTTGAGAAGCAATCAGAGGGCTTCAGGCAAGGGGGCAACTTTAGATTTGAGCTTTTAAAACATGCAGTTCCTCATTTGAAAAACTTAGAGTCTTTTTAAAAGCTTTGCATTTTTTTTTTTTCCTTAAAAAACACTTCTTTAGCACAATTTACATTGGGGAGAGCAATACAGGCTGTGTGTTTGAAACACAGGAGATGACCCAGACGGGGGCAAGTACCAGGTCCTTCTTTGGCTACTTTCAGCATCTAGGACATGTCACCTCAAATGCTATTTCTGTTCTTGCCACCTAATACAGTTCTTTCTCTCTCTGAGCAAGAATTAACTTCCAAATCCCCAAAGGAGATTGGAAACCACAGGGTACACATTTCTGAGAAGCTCATTTATCCACTCTCTGTGTTGAGCAAACATTGATCAAGCATCAGTCATGTACTCAGCATCATATTTGGTGCTGGGAGTACAGAGATGGGTAAGAGAGAGTCCTTGTCCTTTAAGTGCTTACAGTCTGGGATAGAGCTAAGCCAGAAAAATAACTCAGTAATCACAGTAATTACAAGTAATTATAAGAGAAGAAATGGGGAGGGAGTAACTCACAGAGCTGAGAGTCAAAGGAAGTTTTAGAAGAGGTGATTGAAACATACTGTGTGCTCAATACACATTGAGTAAATGAAAGTTTGAGCTCAGTCTTTTCTTCTGGCTCTTTTGAGATATAATTTACATATAACATTGTTTAAGCTTAAGGTATACCACTTGTTAATTTGATAGACTGATATATTGCAAATGATTTCCACCATAATATTATTAAATTGAGTCTTGAAGAATGAGGGGAAGTTGAGCAGACAGAATGAGAGGAGTATGGAAGGAGCAAGATCACAAATATTTTTTTTAAAAAAGTGACTTTCTGAGATTATTTTATCATCTGTCAGCTGGATGGGCTGAAAAGGAGAGATTAGGTGTGAAGAGACCAAGTGAAAACCCAGGGCAGTAGACGAAGAGGATTTAAGGTGAAGGGGATTTAAAGTTCACTCAGCTGTAATCCCAGCTGTGCTCAGGTTTCCTGACCCCGAGTTGCACTAGATGGTACAGTGTATGGCTTGTGAGTGTTGCTGCGTTGCCCGGTGAATGGATGTGTCCTCTCTGTCACTAAAGCAGAGACCATCTCATCTACTGAAACCCTTAGAGCATCGAGTGTTGTGCTCTGTACCCTCTGTGTACCCATCAAAAGCCGGGTTGACAACTGGATGCACTGAGCTTGTGTGGGGCTGGGGCAGCCTTCTCTCCTCCCATAAGAGAGAAGGCAGCACCTTAAACTCAACCCAACCTGTTTATCTTTCCCCTCAAGTCGGATATGTTCTTTCATTTGTTCAGTTGTACCCACCCAACCCACCCTCCCCCAGCTAGACACATCAAGATAAAATTGGAAGCCAAGGACAAAATTAGGAGGAAAATTCACTTTTTCAAGTTCTTAAGAACTATACTTTTTCCTCCAAGACCTTCAAAAGAGTTTTTCTCTCATTCACACATGGGAAGGAGTAGGTGATCTTAAGCTCCAGTGATGCCATTTCTCTGAATCTGCTCTAGAAATACACCCACACAGGTACATAAAGAAGCATCTATAAGCATATTCTTCATAAGACAGGAAAAGTGGAAATAGCCTAAAAGTCAATTAACACAACACAGACTAAATAAACCTAAATAGATAAATGGTTTATTCAGAACATGGAATATCATGCAACAGCTAAAATAAATGAAATAGTTCTCTAAGCATCAATACAGAAAGCACGCCAAGACTGATTGTTTAGTAAAAAAGGCAATCTGAAGAATAATCAGTTTCGTATCATATCAGTTCATTTCAGTTCAGTTCAGCCGCTCAGTCGTGTGCGACTCTTTGCAACCCCATGAATCGCAGCACGCCAGGCCTCCCTGTCCATCACCAACTCCCGGAGTTCACTCAAACTCACTTATGTAAAAAAACAGCGAACAACATACCAACAACCTAAATCAACAAGCTGTTGCTTATAGCTACAGTGTTGCTGTTTAGTTGCTAAAAGTGCTCAGATGGTAAAGCCTCTGCCTGCAATGCTGGAGACCCGGGTTCGATTCCTGGGTCGAGAAGATCCCCTGGAGAAGGAAATGGCAATCCACTCCAGCACTCTTGCCTGGAAAATCCCATGGACGGAGGAGCCTGATAGGCTACAGTCCATGGGGTCGCAAAGAGTCGGACATGACTGAGCTACTAGCTACTAGACTGTAGCTCCTTAGGCTTTCACTGTCCATGGGATTTTCCAGGCAAGAATATTGGAGTGGGTTGCCATTTCTTTCTCCAGGGGACCTTCCAGACCCAAGGATCGAACCCGAGTCTCCTGCATGGCAGGTGAATTCTTTACCACAGAAAGAATTAAATGCACAGAAAAATGGTCTGAGAGAATACATTCAAAACTAGTAACAGTGGTTACCTGTGGGAAGGTGGGAAGGGACCCAGGGTTGGGAATGATGGTCAAAAAATTTACTATTATCTGTATTTAAATTTTTTCACAAGGGTAATAGTTCATTCATGTGTTCATAATTTAATTAAAGAATTTAAGATAAGAAAATCATTGAGGATATACAGAACTGCTTTCTTTTAAATTAACTATCTAATTGATGGATTTTTGGTTGCGCGGGGTCTTCGTCACTGCACAAGGGTTTTCTCTAGTTGTGGTGAGCTGGGGCTCCTCTTCGTGGTGGTACACATGCTTCTCACTGCAGTGGTGTCTCTTACTGCCCCCCACAGGCTCTAGGCACACAGACGTCAGTAACTGCGGCCCTCGGGCTCTAGATCTTGAGCTCAGTACTGGTGGTGTATGGGCTTAGTTGCTCCATGGCTGTCAAATCTTCCTGGCCAAGGGATTGAACCCGTGTTCTCTGTGTTTGCAGGTGGATTTTTATTCCCTATACCACCAGGGAAGTCCAGTACTGTTTTTAACAGTGAAAAGTTGAAACAATTAATACCTAAATATCTAGCAACAGAAGTATAATTAAATCAATCATAGCATGATCTATATGGCAGAATTTAATTACAATGATGCTGTTCATTTTTATAAGCACAGGTGTAAAGATGTTAATTGATAGTTTCCTTTAAAAGGAAGTAAATGCTAATTATTATGTTCTGAATTATCTCATTTTTGTTAACAAGTGTATTCACAACAAGATTTGAGATAATTTTATATAAAAGGTTTATAACTGTTTCTAAATACTTCAGTGGGATTCTGGTTGTGCTTTTTTTTTTCTTTATTTCCTAATTTATCTATAAGAAATAAGTAATAAGAAAATCCTATTTAAAACTGTGAATAAAATGAGGAAATTGAGGTAGGAATGATGAAAAAGAGAGAAAGGTTAAGAGGAAGAAATGCATAGTAGTGGACAAGGATGATAAAGTAGGAAAAATATGTTTATTGGGATTTTTTTCTTGAAGAGGTTTTCTTATTTTCCAGAGAGTTAAGGGGGAAAATATTTTTGTTCTCAGGGTTTTTCAGTATACTTTCCAAGCCATCAAATTTCTAAATATAACCAAAGATGATGATTTTATAAGTGAGCCAATATAAACATAGGAGATGTTTATACTTCTACATTAGCAACATGGCATTAGTTCTTTCAAATTGATTCTTTTTCTTCTAAAAAATTTCCATTTTGAGTCCCCTTTTAAAATATAACATTCTCTCACCCCTAACACCACCCCTGCCATGGCATTAAGGTTCAAAAGTCAGAACAAGATCAACATAGCAACATTTAGGAATGAGGGTGGGGTGGGTGGAGGAGGGAGAGGGAGGTAGGAGAAGGTTAAGCATTTGGGTAGGAAAAGGAGATAGGACTTTCTTGTAGAGTGTTACCCTAAGGTAGGACTACCCAAACTCTAGTATATATTCCGAACATCTAGGGATCTCACCAGTCCATTCTGAAGGAGATCAGCCCTGGGATTTCTTTGGAAGGAATGATGCTGAAGCTGAAACTCCAGTACTTTGGCCACCTCATGCAAAGAGTTGACTCATTGGAAAAGACTCTGATGCTGGGAGGGATTGGGGGCAGGAGGAGAAGGGGACGGCAGAGGATGAGATGGCTGGATGGCATCACTGACTTGATGGACGTGAGTCTGAGTCAACTCCGGGAGTTGGTCATGGACAGGGAGGCCTGGCGTGCTGCGATTCATGGGGTTGCAAAGAGTCGGACATGACTGAGCAACTGAACTGAACTGAACTGAGGGATCTCATGAAGAGACAGGTCTGGGGCAGGACCCCCAGGCAAAGCTCATGGCTGCTGGTCCATAGACGACTTTGAGCACCAAAGTCTTAGAGTCTGAAAATTTGCTGTTCCACCTTGGTCCATATGCATTTCAAATTGGAAGCCTCTGTGGTGATAACCTCTTTCTTCCTAGTCTGATGGGCTTTTTTGTTTGTTTGTTTGTCAAAATATCAAATAGTGGAAACTCTTCAGAAAGCATTTTAGGGACTTCCCTGGTGGTCCAGAGACTAAGACTCCACACTTCCAGTGCAGGAGGCCCAAGTTCCATCCCTGGTGAGGGACCTAGATTCCACATTTGGCAACTAAGACCCAGTGCAGTCAAATAAATTTTTAAAAATTGTAGCTATACATTTAATTTCTAAAAAATCATTTTACCATATACAAGGGGCAGTTCAAGGCCCTATGCATTTAACTGAGTAAAAAGGGAAGCAGAACATGGAATAGGCAGGAACCCCTAATACACAAATGTTACTTGTTACAGAGGGTGTGGTTTTATGGAAAAAGCCCTGGACTAGATGACAGGGGCCCTGGTTTCAATCCTGGTGATCATTAGCTATGTTCATTGGTGCCAGTCATTTCTCTCTCGGGTTTTCTGTTTCCTTTTCTATCAAATAGAAGAATTAATCTACATGGCTTCTAAAATCTTTTCAGCTCTGACACTTGAGGAGTCTAACAAAGAAGATGCTATATCAAGAGGAAGAGAAGAAAGATGGACCACCACACACAGAGCTGCCAAGGATCCTGCACATATGATATTATCATGGGCGAATTTTCCCCTTGTCTGCCCAGATGCAAAAATGTTGTTGGAGTGAGAGACTGGGAAACTTGCCTGGTACGAAATTCTAGTACCCCAACTTCCCGGTTTTGGCAATTTAGCATCTTGGGAATCTGTTCTAGATAAAGTAAGGCAGACCACGTAAATAGGTTCTCCAAGAACGTCAGTGTGGTTCAGGCAGCTTTGATGCTGGGGTCCTCCATCTGTGGGACCACCTCCCGGTTTCACCTTATTCCCTGACGCTGATTAGCAGCCAAATTCTGAAGCCTCTTGAGCTTAAGGTCCCAGCCAAATGGCCCTACAGCCTTCCTGCTTGAGTAAGCCTCCAAATCCCAGCCTACGGCCAAATTCAACTTTCCCAGCAACTCAGCCCTTCCCCTGATAGCACCTCTGCGGACCCCGAGCCTCCCAGACGCTGCGGGCTCTACTCAGGCCTGCAGCAGCCAAGCCTCAGGGAACTGGGCAGGCCGACAATGACATCCTCAAAGACAGGCCTGTCCGCCCCGGGTGTCTGATAAACCCCGGGTGGGAGACGGACCTGCTGGAGTGAGATTACCCAGACTCTGAGGCAAGCCCCACCTCACACCCCCACAGACCTGCCCTCCCTCCCTTAAAAAAAAAATTTTTTTTTTTTAATTGGAGGATATTTGCTTTATAACGTGGTGTTGTTTTCTGCCACACATCGACGTGAATTAGCCATAAATACATATATGTCTCATCCCCTCTTGAACCTCCCTCCTACCTCCCACCCGATCCTGCTCCTCCAGGTTGTCACAGAGCTCCCTGCATTGTACAGCAAATTCCCACCGGCTGTCTGACACGTGGCAATATGTACGTTCCCGTGCTATTCTCTCCGTTCGTCCCACCCTCTCCTTCCCTGCGTTCGTAAGTCTCTTCTCGCTGTCTGTGTCTCCACTACCATCCCGCTAGAAAAATGGTGCTGATGAACCTCCTTCCCTTTGAAATGACTAAACAGGACGGTGGCTGTTCTAACAAAGACTCACAAGTCCCCTCTAAGCACGCCAGCGGCAGGCAGCTTCCTGGTCTGCCGAGGCCGGCAGTGGGAGGCTGCCTGACTCCCCGCCATGTTCCTGAGGCCTTGTCCCCAGCGGACACGCACTCAGGGCACAGCCTCCTGAGGTGGCCGCTTGGGACGCAGTGACCCTGAGGGCTGACGAAGGGTTTATATTTTTACCCCCTAGTCCCAGCCTAGGCTAGGCCAAATGATGGGGCTGCCGGTACAAAGGGTGCTTTTTATAAAGTTCTTCCCGTGGTATTTTTGGTGTCTGGAAAGGGCTTCCTCTCCTCCCACAGTTAATTAGCAGCATGGGAGCGTTTCCCTTTCCTCAACAGAAAGTCTGGTCCCATCCCTGGCCAGGCAGACAGGGGAGCAGGTGTGGCCAAATGCTCTCTGAGGTTAACCTCAAACTTGAACTTAGAGCCTTTCGTGATGAGAAGCACTGTGAGCCGCAGGGCTGGCTTCCATGGCTTCCATTTGCAGCAGACTGGGCAAGCAGGCGCAGGTCCCCGACAAGCTAGGGGATTGTTTCCTAGCATCTCAGTCAGGTGAGGGGACCGGGGAAGGGGGTGGGGAACCAATGGGTGTTGGACACGTTTGTGAATTGTTTCTATAACAAAGGCTTTTTTAAAACAACAGAGTGGAGCTTTATATATTTGAATGAGAAGCCCACAGAAGGACCTATTGTCAGGAGGAAAAACTGCATGAGTAATAGTGCATGACTTCAGTCTTCCCAGTTGAAATGTTAGGCGTGTTAAGGATGGCTGTGGACGTTCCATTGTTTTCAGTGTGGGCAAGAGAGAGGAAGGAACTCCTGGGAGGTAGGGAGGCAGATTGTCTAGCAATTCAAGGAAGGCGAGAAACTGAAATGCTCTTCCCCCCGACCTTTCCTTGCTGGTTCCCTTTCTCCTTCTACCTAACTGAGGTACCACCTCCTACAGGAAGCCTTCCTGGATACACATCTCCGTCTTTTCATTATTTACTAGACTCGTGATACTACTGGTAGGCCACAGACGGTGGGCATGGACTCCAGGACCGACTCCACCACTTCTTAAATGTATAACCTGGGACAAGTAACTGATCTCCTCTGTGCCTCAGTTTCCTCACCTATATTTTATTTATTTATTTGGCTGTGTTGGATCTTAGTTGCAGCACACAGGATCTTCATTTCATCATGCAGGACCCTTCGTTGTGGCCTGTGGACTCTTTAGTTGTGGCTCGAGGTCTCAGTAATTGTGGCCTGAGCTCAGTTGCTCTGCAGTATTTGAGATCTTAGTTCCCCAATCAGGGATTGAACCTGCACCCCCTGCATTGTGAGGAGGATTCTTAACCACTGGACTACTAGGGAAGTCCCTCCTCATCTATAAACGGTAGCAATATCTATATTCTAGTGTTGTTGAGATCATTAAATGTGTTAATACACATATGATACACAGAACTGTGTCTGATGTGTAGTACACACTCAACAAATATTAGCAATTATATTTTTATTTGTAACCACAGTGGCTAGCAAAGTTTGTCAGAGGTTTTCCAACATGCATATGCATCGTAATGGCTTGAGGAGCTTTAAAAATATATGGGCCTGGGTTACCTTGGTCCAGCAGTGAAACCTGGTCACAGTATTTTGGGAAAGTTCCCTGGGTGGTTTTATTGTGCCACCAATGGCATACCTGCTCAATGAATATTTGTTGAATGAATGAACTAAATGGGATTAGAACAAATAAGCCTAGGTCACCCCTTCCTTCAGGACTTCTCAGGTGGCTCAGTGGTAAAGAATACACCTGCCAATGCAGGAGATGCAAGAGAGGTGGGTTTGATCCCTGGTTTGGGAAGATCCTCTGGAGGAGGAAAAGGCAACTCACTCCAGTATTCTTGCCTGGAAAATCCCATGGACAGAGGAGCCTGATGGGCTACATACAATCCATGGGGTCTCAGAGTCAGACACAATTGAATGACTCAGCACCCACGCACACACCCCTTCCTTGGGAATGTCAAGACATGATTCTATCTCCTTCAGAAAGTATATTGGGGGCTTCCCTGGTGGTCCAGTGGTTAAAACTTCACCTTTCAATGCAGGGGGTGCAGGTTTGATTCCTGGTTGGGGAGTTAATATTACACAAGCCTTGTGGCCAAAAACAAAACAAGCCCATAAAACATAAGCAATTTGTAACAAATTCAATAAAAGCTTAAAAAAATCAAAAACATCTTAAGCAAAAAAAGGAAAGTTGGCTCTTCTGAGATAGGCTTGACAACAGCTGACCATGAATATAATGGAATATATGAAAGAATCACAATTCTGTTCACCTCAACACATTGCAATATTAAAGAAATAGGAAGAAAATGATTAAAACTAATATTAGAGATCAATAGGTATTTCCCCTTGTTCTCCCTTCTGTTGAGGCAGACGTTGGTGCTCAGAGAGTTGCCATAACAACTCGAGCCAGAAGCTGAACTCTGACCTTTCCTCCAGTTTTAATATTGACTTGCAATCCAATCTTTAATTTAGTGGACATAATAAAACATTTAAAGACCTTGAATAAAACATTTGCACCACTGTAATATGTAATTATGTGCAAGATAATAACATAATTGTAATTAATGCTTTATCTCCTTTACAAAATTCAAACCAACTGATGACTGTAGAACATTAAGTCATTCATCTCACAACACAAATAAGAAACTATAGCCAGGGCCCCTACTCTCAAGGAACTTATATTTTAGTGGGGGAAGTAAAGATAAACATTCTGAAAACTAGAGAAAAATAGAACAGAAACAAATATCACATTTAAATAGTGTATAGCAGCATAAAGAGGGCTTTGCAGTTACTCTTTAGGCATATTTCTTATTAATTATGTGACTTCAATAATTCAATTAACGTTCCAGAATTTCAACTTCTTCATCTTCTAAGTGTGTGTGTGGGGGGGGGGCTGGGGTTTGCCATGCTCCTTGGCTTCTGGGATCTTACTTCCCTGACCAGAGATTGAACCCCAGCCCTCAGCAGTGAAACTGCAGAGTCCTAACCACTGAACCGGCAAGGAAGTCCCCAAAATATGGATTTTGATGTCTATATCACAGGATTATTGTGAGGACTCAAAGCGACAACATATGCAAGGGTCTAGTGCTTTTTTTAAAAAGTGATATTATTTTAATTAACAAAGAAACAGTATTCCGACAGCATGCTTTGTTGTCAGAGATTTCATTATCAAGAGGAGAGATAATATGTAAAAGGTGGAAGCAAACAAAGTGGAGAAATAACTACAAGCATATACCCACTGAAAGTGAAAGTAGCTCAGTCGTGTCCGACTCTCTGCAACCCCATGATAGTCCATGGGATTCTCCAGGCAAGAATATTGGAGTGGGTCGCCATACCCTTCTCCAGGAGATCCTCCCAATCCAGGGATCGAACTCGGGTCTCCTGCATTGCAGGCAGATTCTTTACCAGCTGAGGCACTAGGGAAGCCCACTTCCGCACCCCAACCCCAAATCCCTTAAAAGACAGAAAGGATAGCTTTTAAACTCAGTAAGTCCTGACCAGTAGCAGCAAACAAGAGCGGAGGCAAAAATGACAAAAATCTACAGAGACAGCTTGGGGGTCTGACTGATAGAAAACCCAGAGCAGAGAATCAACACACTCCAGAACATTCTTGAGAGACAATTTGAAACAGAGGGTCTCCAAGCTCCATGGAAACAGATAGCAAGAACGAGAGGGTGTTGTGAAGCAATCATTAGGATTATTAACCTTTAAAGAGCTCACTGAACAGCAGACCTCTCTCCTCCTTTCTCCACTTCAGGCAGCTGCAGGTGAGGGGTGATTAACCTCAGATAAAACACACAGCTGCTCTCTAAGAAAGGGAATCACCTGCCTGGGAAGGGCACCTGCTGGGGTACAAGGGCCTGTGACAGAACTACAGCTGAGAGTAATCCCAGCCACTTTTCACTGACACGGAAAGAGGACTGCTCCTATCCAGGTTGTCGACTGCAGCTTTATTAAAGTAGAGGCCTCCGTATTTTACCATACAGGGATGGATAAAGGATGAAGTGGGGGTTGATTGTCTCCAAGCCTGCCTCTCTGCCTGCTCTAAGCATGTTACATGAAAGTCTGCAGTTAAAATGTCCTACCTACAGAGTTCTAACTAACCCTCTATTTCTCGGAGGAGCCTGTGGAGGAAAAAACTCAAAACCAAAGCATTGTAGAAACTTAAACAAGATACCCACTAATTAACCTATCCTTTTAACAATAGGTATGAATGGAAAATTAAGCGTCACCAGCACTTGAGGAAATTCAACAGCTCTAAAGGAAAGTATTAACAACAACGACCACAAAATGATGAACAAACTGAAAAGTGACCCCAGACAGCTAAAAGAACAACAAAAAAAATCGGAAAAATTCTAAATAACATCATCCTTAGAAAGATGCACAAAGATATGGTATGAAGCTGCTGTGGAAAAAAGTGCAGACAATTGCTATGATAAAGGAAAACTAACAAACAAAGTGGAAATTTCAAAATATGATAGCAAAACTAAGTAAAGCAATAGAATAAATAATAGGAAGGGTAGGGCAAAAACTGGGGGTATTTTCCAGAAGCTAATTGTGGGAATATTTCCCTGAATATATATATTTTTTAAAAAGAGATTAAGGAAGGATATTTTGAGAGAAAAGTCAAAAGACTGCTACAGACTGAATGGTGTCCCCTTTCTCCCAAATTCATATGTTGAACCCTAACTTCAAACGTATGTGGGGATAGGGCCTGTGAGGTGATAAAGTTTAAACAAGGTCATAAGGGTAGAACTCTGATTTGAGCTGGTGCCCTTCTAAGAGGAGAAGACAATGGCACCCCACTCCAGTACTCCTGCCTGGAAAATCCCATGGACGGAGGAGCCTGGAAGGCTGTGGTCCATGGGGTCGCTGAGGGTCGGACATGACTGAGTGACTTCACTTTGACTTTTCACTTTCGTGCATTGGAGAAGGAAATGGCAACCCACTCCAGTGTTCTTGCTTGGAGAATCCCAGGGACGGGGGAGCCTGGTGGGCTGCCATCTATGGGGTCACACAGAGTTGGACACGACTGAAGTGACTTAACAGCAGCAGCAGCAGCAGCCCTTCTAAGAAGAGATACGAGAGCTTTCTCTCCACCACGTGGAGACACAGCAAGAAGGCAGCTGTCTGCAAACCAGGAAGAGAACCCTCACCAGAAACTGAAGTGGTCAGCACCTTGACCTTCCCCTTTAAGACTGTGAGAAAAAAAATTTCTGTTGTCTAAGCCCCACCCAGCCTATGGTATTGGGTTGACCAAAAATTTAGTTTGTTTTTTTTCATAAGATGTTATGGAAAAACCCAAACGAATATTTCGCTACGGCAGCCCAAGCAGAGTAATGCAGAGACACAGAGGACTGATCCCCAAGTGCCTCCATTCGTTCAGAAGTACCAAGAGAACACTGAGATTCCACGGGGGAAGAGAAAACACAAAAAGTCAGAACAGAAAATTTCCCCGACTCAAGGAAAGGCTCCACGCTTCTTAGGGCTTGCCAAGTGTCAGGCAAGGTAAATTTTTAAACATCCTTACTTAGACAAATAATTGGGCGGTTTCAGAGCCAAGGGAACAAAGAGAAAATCCTAAAGGAATTCCGAGAAGAAAAACAGGTTTTCTACAAGGAACAAAAATGAGATTGGCTTTCAGACTTCCAGAAGGTAACTGAATGCTGAGCAGCAAGGAAGTAATAATTTCAAAATTTGGAAGAAAATCATTCTGAGCCTAGAATTATGTACCACGCTACCAAACCAGCATTCTAATGAGAGAGCCAAATAAAGACATTTTCTATTTACCCTTCAGTTTGTCAAAATTGGTAAACCTGATTAAATCCAGCATTATCAAGGTTTCAGAGGAAATGGTACTCTCAAACTCTGTGGAAATGTCCATTGGTACAACCAGTTTTAGAGGGCTACTTGGAAGTGTGTGTCAAATTCTTCCATTTCCAGCTATCTAATCCAGAGAAAAACTTGTGCAAATGCATGAGAGGTTTACACTGACAGTGATGTTGAGAGTGCAGACCCTGGAGTCAGAGTGTTAGGGTTCAAATCCCAGCTCAGTCACTTATTAGTCATGGGGCCTTGGGGGAGATTACTCTACCTGCCTCAGCAGTGAAATCGGGGTGATACTATATCGTACCTATTTCACAGGTATCTTTCCTTTTCTCCTTTGCGTTTAGCCTCTCTTCTTTTCTCAGCTATTTGTAAGGCCTCCTCAGACAATCATTTTGCCTTTTTGCATTTCTTTTCCTTGGGGATGGGCTTGATCACTGCCTCCTGTACAATGTCACAAACTTCCATCCATAGTTCTTCAGGACTCTGTCTATCAGATCTAATCCCTTGAATCTATTTGTCACTTCCACTGTATAATCATAAAGGATTTGATTTAGGTCATACCTGAATGATCTAGTGGTTTTCCCTACTTTCTTCAATTTCAGTCTGAATTTTACAATAAGGAATTCATGATCTGAGCCATAGTCAGCTCCCGGTCTTGTTTTTGCTGACTGTATAGAGCTTCTCCATCTTTGGTGCAAAGAATATAATCAATCTGATTTCAGTATTGACAGTGATGTCCATGTGTGGAGTCATCTCTTGTGTTGTTGGGAGAGGATGTTTGCTATGACCAGTGCATTCTCTTGACAAAACTCTGTTAGCATTTGAACAGCTTCACTCTGTACTCTAAGGCCAAACTCCTCTCCAGGTATATCTTTACTTCCTACTTTTGCATTCCAGTCCCCTGTGATGAAAAAGACATTTATTTTGGTGTTATTTCTAGAAGGTCTTGTAGGTCATCATAGAACCGTTCAACTTCAGCTTCTTAGGAGTTAGTGGTTGGGGCATAGACTTGAATTACTGTGATATTGAATGGTTTGCCTTGGAAGTGAACAGAGATCATCTGTCATTTTTGAGATTGCCCCCAACTACTGCATTTTGGACTCTTTTGTTGAATATGAGGGCTACTCCATTTCTTCTAAGGGAGTCTTGCCCACAGTAGTAGATATAATGGTCATCTGAATTAAATTTGCCCGTTCCAGTACATTTTAGTTCCTAAAATGTTGATGTCCAGTACATTTTAGTTCCTAAAATGTTGATGTCCAGTACATTTTAGTTCCTAAAATGTTGATGTTCACTCTTGCTATCTCCTGTTTGACCTCTTCCAATTTACCTTGGAAATAGGTAAAGGAGTACCTATATCTAAGTACAAATAGTACAAAATAAGTACAAATAGGAAAAGGAGTACGTCAAAGCTGTATATTGTCACCCTGCTTATTTAACTATTATGCAGAGTACATCATGAGAAATGCTGGGCTGCAGGAAGCACAAGCTAGAATCAAGATTGCAGGGAGAAATACCAATAACCTCAGATATGCAGGTGACACCACCCTTATGGCAGAAAGTGAAGAAGAACTAAAGAGCCTCTTGATGAAAGGGAAAGAGGAGAGTGAAAAAGTTGGCTCAGAACTAACATTCAAAAAACTAAGATCACGGTATCCAGTCCCATCACTTCATGGCATATAGATGGAGAAACAATGGAAACAGCAAGAGACTTTATTTTCTTGGGCTCCAAAATCACTGCAGATGCGGACTGCAGCCATGAGGCTCTTGCTCCCTGGAAGAAAAGCTATGACCAACCTAGATAGCATATTAAAAAGCAGAGACACTACTTTGCGCCAAAGTCCATCTAGTCAAATGTATGGTTTTTCCAGTAGTCATGTATGGATGTGAGAGTTGGACCATAAAGAAAGCTGAGCACTGAAGAATTGATGCTTTTGAATTGTGGTGTTGGAGAAGACTCTTTCGAGTCCCTTGGACTGCAAGGAGATCCAACCAGTCCATCCTGGAAATCAGTCCTGAATATTCATTGGAAAGACTGATGCTGAAGCTGAAGCTCCAATACTTTGGCCACCTAATGGGAAGATCTGACTCATTGGAAAAGACCCTGATGCCAGGAAAGATTGAAGGCAGGAGGAGAAGGGGACGGCAGAAGATGAGATGGTTGGATGGCATCACCGACTTGATGGACATGAGTTTGAGTAAGCTCTGGGAATTGGTGAAGGACAGGAAGCCTGGGGTGCTGCAGTTCATGGGGTTGCAAAGAGTCGGACACAACTGAGCAACTGAACTGAACTGAACTGATTTCACGAGAATTGTTGCTGCTGTTGCCATTTGATTCATTTTATTTTTAAGAATTGAATGAGTTACTATGTGCAAAGTGCTTAGAACAGATCCTGGTTACTGTCACCACCCCTTACCAGTGGTTCAGTCAGTTCAGTTGCTCAGTCACGTCTAAATTTTTGACCCTGTGGACTGCGGCACACTAGGCTTCCCTGTTCATCACCAACTCCCAGAGTTTGCTCAAACACATGTCTATCGAGTCAGTGATGCCATCCAACTATCTCATCCTCTGTAGTCCCTTTCTCCTCTTGCCAGTGGTTGCCTGAAACCTAATCCTGATACACTATGCTTTTTGCCATATATACCTATGATAGAATTTAATTTATAAATTGGACACAGTAAGAGATTAACAATAGCTAATAATAAAATAAAACAATGTTACAACAGAGAGTTGACTTTTGAAATATATGGGCATTAGACATACTGATCCCCACTGCAGTCAAAAATCTGCATACAACTTTACAGTTAGCCCTGCCAGTCTATGATTCTGTATCAAAATTCAACAGATTGTGTCCACAGACTGTGGAATACTGTAGTGTGTATTTACTGGGAAAGATATAAGTAGATCTGCCCAGTTCAACCCTGTGTCATTAAGGGTCCACTATTCTAAGATAAAAGTTACATGAATATCATCTCTCTCTTTCAAAGTAGTTTTTGTTGTACAAATTTAACACCCTTTTTGTCTTAACTAAACACTGTGGCAGTAACTTTTACAGTTTGAGGTTCAGCAGCGAAACTAGCACATGTTTATTTTTTCCTTCACAATTTCATGGCTAGACAATTCATTCTTACTGTATATCTTAGAAACCTCAGCATACAATTTTTTCTTTTCTTTTGAGTCAAGAACTTTTACCTTTTCATATAGAGGAAGCATTTTATAGCTTCTCTTTGACATATCCAAATTGCCAGCATCACTATTCTTGCATTTTTAAGCCATATTAAATGAGGATGACTTGAACACAAGCGCTGTGATACTGTGACAATCTGATAACCGAGATGGCTACTAAGTGACTAAGGGGCAGGATACATCGGATAAAAGAATGACTCACATCCCAGGTGGGACAGTTAGAAATTTCATTGCTGGGCATACACACCGAGGAAACCAGAATTGAAAGAGACACGTGTACCCCAATGTTCATTGCAGCACTGTTTATAATAGCCAGGACATGGAAGCAACCTAGATGTCCATCAGCAGATGAATGGATAAGAAAGCAGTGGTACATATACACAATGGAGTATTACTCAGCCTTAAAAAGAATACATTTGAATCAGTTCTAATGAAGTGGATGAAACTGGAGCCTATTATACAGAGTGAAGTAAGCCAGAAAGAAAAACACCAATACAGTATACTAACGCATATATATGGAATTTAGAAAGATGGTAATGATAACCCTGTATGTGAGACAGCAAAAGAGACACAGATGTATAGAACAGTCTTATGGACTCTGTGGGAGACGGAGAGGGAGAGGGTGGGATGATTTGGGAGAATGGCATTGAAACATGTATAATATCATATATGAAACGAATTGCCAGTCCAAGTTCAATGAATGATACTGGATGCTTGGGGCTGGTGCACTGGGATGACCCAGAGGGATGGTATGGGGAGGGACGTGGGAGAGGGGTTCGGGATGGGGAACACGTGTGCACCCGTGGCAGATTCATGTTGATGTATGGCAAAACCAATACAATATTGTAAAGTAATTAACCTCCAATTAAAATAAATTTATATTCAGAAAAAAAAGAAATTTCACTGTGCTCCCCAGAACAGTGAGCAAGTTATTAATTTCCAAGGGGAGAGAGGGGGTAGGAGAAATTGGGAGATTGGGATTGACATATATACCCTATGGACAGTATGTATAAAATAGATAACTGATGAGAACATACTGTAAAGCACAGGGAACTCTACTGAATGCACTGCGATGACCTGAACTGGAAGAAGTCCAAAAGGGAGGGGATATCTGTCTGATTCGTTTTGCAGTACAGTAGAAGTTTACACAATGTGGTAAAGCAACTATAGTCCAATAAAAATTTAGTTAAAAAATAAAACATGAATTGCTTATTTCTGGAATTTTCCATTTAATATTTCAAATCATGGTTGACCATGGCTAACTGAAGCTGCAGATAAGGGGGACTACTGTACAGACAAAGCACTCAATAAGTGAATATTATTATTATAAAGTGTATGCATGGATATTAGATGTCAGGAAAGGACATCAGGTATTAGATTGCTTCCAATTTTGAGCTCCTGGGGTATTTGCAGTGACACAAAATTGGACGACCTAATAAGGTTTCCCCTGGTGGCTCAGATGGTAAAGAATCCGCCTGCAATGCAGGAGACCTGAGTTAGATCTTGGTGGGGAAGATCCCCCGGAGAAGTGAATGGCAACTCACTCCGGTATCCTTGCCTGGAGAATTCCATGGACAGAAGAGCCTTGTGTGCTACAGTCCATGCAGTCACAAAGAACCGGACACGACTCAGTGACTAACACTTTCACTTTTACAGTATCTAGTAATAGGACAATGGTTCAGCCACAGTGTGGACTACTACGCAGCTGTGAATAGAAGGTGGTAGAACACCATGTCCGGGGGCAGAGCTGGCTCTGCAGCCACCATCCCTGACTGCTCCCCGTGGACACCATCAACACCTCCCCCTTACAGGAAATTGACTTCCTTTCCCCTGAGCTGGTTTTCATTTGGTTTGTTTGCAATTATATTTGTTCCCTTTTTTAAAAAAAGGTGATAGAATTATACTGATTGTATGTGTAGGACAGAAAGATCCCAAAGACATATTGTTAAATGGAGGTGAAGGAGAGAACGCATCTTATAATATGTAATAGGTACAGATTATCTCACTAAAATATGTATGCTAGGTCACTATTTTTTTTTTTTTTCTAGGTCACTATTTTAGTCATGTCCAACTCTTTGCAACCTTGTGAACTGTAGCCTGCCAGACTCCTCTATCCATGGGATTCTCCAGGCAAGAATACTTGAGTGGGTTGCCATTTCCTACTCCAGATTCATGCGTGCTATATTGGATGTGTTCAGTGACATACCACAGGGGGACAAAGCAGGAGGAACTGTGCCCTGGATGTAGGCAGTAAGTGGATGCATCAGCTGAAGATAACATGAAATGATAATTTTAAACAATAACTTGAAAATAATAATGTGTGTATGTGTTAGTCACTCAGTGGTGTCCCACTGTTTGCGACTCCATGGATTGTAGCCTGCCAGGCTCCTCTGTCCATGGGAATCTCCAGGCAAGAATACTGGAATGGGTTGCCATTTGCTTTCCCAGGGGATCTTCCTGACCCGGGTTCAAACCCTGGTATCCTGCATTGCAGGCAGATTCTTTACCATCTGAGCCACCAGAGAAGCCCCGAAAATAATGATAAATAATAGTAAAATCTACTTGGTATGCTTTTTATTATTGCCAAGAACTGTGGACATAAACAATGTCAGTGATAAAATGCTACTCTCTGCCAGGAGAACCTCCTCTCCCCCAACCTGTAACCCTGTATGCTCCTGCATCTCCCTAAATTCTTAGAAAAGCTTAGAGCAGGAATTTACTTACAGTACTTACTAAGTAGGAGATTAATTTACACAAGGAAGTGGAGTGGAGTAGGGGTGTATAAGATTTTTTTACCTTTTACTTATTAACCTATTTCTAAATCTTTTTTGCAAAAAAAAATAGTTATTTATGATTACTAGCTTGTACCGTTAAAACATTTTTAATTTGTAAAAGAAATAACATGATAGGCCAAAGGACTTTTTTTAGGAAGTCAGAAAAATGGAGCGTAATGGTGGTAGCGTATAACTATTTTCCCAAATATTTTAGTTCATGGACTACGGGGTTAGGTACAATGATTGCATTTTCAGAACTAAAAATCAGAAGCCAGAATCTGCAAAAGAATTTTTGGTGGAACTTCTGAGTAGGAGAGGCAGCCTGGGACATTCAATCTGGATGCCAAAATAATAGAATTTTCAAGACAGTCTGATGGTTTATTATCTCAAATAGACTGCTTGAACTGGGCCTGTCTATAAATCCCCAATCCCACTCTGTTTTTGGATTCTGCTGGAGCTGAACTCCTGACGTGATACCAGCTTAAAACCTAGCAATTCAGCCTGTCTTATCCTAATCTCTCCTAAATCCCAGGCCTCACAGACCTTGCTCCTGCTAAGAACTGCCAAGAGCCCTGACAGAGCATTGCTAACACCTGAGCAGCAGGCCTACCATCTGCCCTTACCTAAGAGGGTAGCTGTTTTCCAGACTATTTGCCCCTCTGTTTCCCTACTGGCCTCCTGGACACCCAGCTTGGTCTCCTTCTGAAGCCCTACTCTCCCAACTATCCCCCCAACCCCCCTGCCCCACTTTGCATGCAGCTGAGCCAGTCTGGCCCGAGCTACTGATAGCAATCCCGCTGGGGCTCCTGCAGACAGTCACAGGCACAGGGGCCGCTGAGGCCGTGGAAATGAGATCGCTACGTACAGAAAGGAGGAGGGCGACAAACCCAGAGAAACAGGCAAGAGTTCACCAGAAGAGCAGGCTGAGTGGAAGAGAAGTTAAAGCAGGACTCTCAGAACATCTGGGCTTCCCTGGTGGCTCAGCTGCTGAAGAATCCACCTGCAATGTGGGAGACCTGGGTTCGATCCCTGGGTTGGGAAGATCCCCTGGAGAAGGGAAAGGCTCCCCACTCCAGTATTCTGGCCTGGAGAATTCCATGGACTGTATAGTCCATGGGGTCGCAAAACACGACTGAGCGACTTTCACTTCACTTCACAGAACATCATGTGGGTCAGTAAAGGAAGTGGGAGAGAGGTGAGAACTGCATGCACACAGCAGTTTCAGTTCTAAGCGTGAAAAAGGATGTCAAGGCAAGTGCATGGATTCATCACTGAGAAGGACAAAATGGAAAGGTTCCAGGGGACCCCCGGAGGGTTCTGCTAGGGAACAGGGTAAGAATACGTATCAGGAAGACCTGTTCCCTAGCCAGGCTGCGTGACGTTGAGACAGTTCTTTAATCTCCTGAGATTCACCTGCAAGTGGGGGGTCCTTCTTTTTTTTTTGGCTGCACTGGGCCTTCATTTTCATGCATGGGCTCTTTGTTGCCACGGGTGGGCTTCTCTAGTTGCGACACATGGGCTCTTGAGTGCATGGGCTCAGTAGTTTTGGCTGGGGGCTTAGTTGCCCTGTGGTGGATGAGAGTTTGGCTCCGTGACCAGGGATCGACCCGTGTCTCCCCTGCATTGCAGGATGTGATGAAAAAGTCTCTCAGTCCTGTCCGACTCTTTGTGACCCCATGGACTCTGCAGTCCATGAAATTCTCTGGGCCAGAATACTGGAGTGGGTAGCTGTTTCCTTCTCCAGGGGATCTTTCCAACCCAGGGATCAAACCCAGGTCTCCCGCATTGCAGGCAGATTCTTTACCAACTGAGCCACAAGTGGATTCTTTATCATTGGACCACCAGGCAAGTCCTGGGGGTGCTTTTAAATATGAAATAAGTTCAGGTAAGAAGTAAAGCTCTTGGGCCACCATTCAGTAAATCCGAATTTCATTCTCCTTCCCTCAGCCCCTTACTACCCACTCCAGCCCCAGTGTTGAGCAGCGGACACAGAAAACAATCACTATTTAAGATAGGTAGTATGATAGGGGAAGAGAAGTGATTGTGATAAGAGGTTATATTTATCATTTATATTTATATAACATTGCCTAGCAATGTTATATTTAATGACTTTAAGGAAGTCTCATGAGGTTTAGCTTTATAGTTATTTAAGCTATATATTTTTGTTTTATTCTATGCATAGTTCGTCCTATGCATAGGGCTTCCCTGGTAGCTCAGCTGGTAAAGAATCCACCTGCAATACAGGAGACCCCAGTTCCATTCCTGGGTCGAGAAGATTGGCTGGAGACGGAATAGGCTATGCACTCCAGTATTCTTGGCCTTCCCTTGTGGCTCAGCTGGTAAAGAATCTGCCTGCAATGTGGGAGACCTGAGTTCGATCCCTGGGTTAGGAAGATCCCCTGGAGAAGGGAACAGCTACCCACTCCAGTATTCTGGCCTGGAGAATTCCATGGACTGTATAGTCCTTGGGGTCACAGAGAGTCTGATGTGACTGAGTGACTTTCACTATGGATAGTTCTGCATGTTGTATGTGTATTATATTCCATAATACAAGACATGAAAAAAATCAAGGGAGTGTGAAGATGAGTCACAGTTCTAGATTTATGTAAAGAAATGAGTTGAAAAATGAACTGTGTTTCAATCCTCTGTATGTTGTGTGTTAGTTGCTCAGTCACGTCCAACTCTTTGCAACCCCATGGACTGTAGCCTGCCAGACTCCTCTGTCCATGGAATTCTCCAGGCAAGAATACTGGAATGGGTTGCCATTCCCTTCTCCTCTGTCCATGGAATTCTCCAGGCAAGAATGGGTTGCCATTCCCTTGACCCAGGGATATAATCCAGGTCTCCCGCATTGTGGTCAGATTCTTTACTGTCTGAGTCACTAGGGAAACCCAGAACAAGTGGGAAAAAAAAAAAGACAGTCACTATGGATGGAGGGCATTTTATTTGCAGGTTCTATTCTAAACCCTTTGCACATTAACTCCATCCTCACAACAACTCTATGAAGTAGATACTATTAATTCTAATTTATATATGGGAAAATTAAGGCTGAAAAAATTTAAGTAATTTGCCCAAGAGATATACCTAATCAGAAGCAAAACTAAAATAAAAATTGAGCTGTAATTGCAAAACCCATGCTCTTTAACACTGCATCAGCTACCTTCCAGTAGAAAGCCAGATAACAGAGAGAAGGTTAAACAAGGAGAGGTCCCATCAGCGGCCTCCATGGAGATGAGCAAGAGGGCTTCTGTTGTCCTGTGTCCCTGTGTGGAGGATTCCTAGAGTCCTCCCATTTGATAGTGGGATCCGGGGAAACGCTACTGCTGAGATGAAGTCATAACCCCTGCCCCTTCTGCCACAGATGGGTGATGGCATCTGAGCAGAAGCCAAACACATATGTACCCAGAGCAGATAAAGCTGTAGACAGAGGTATTGCCTCATGTTGTGAAAAGATCTTGCAATAAGAGGTGGGGCAATAAGTCCAAAGAGAAGGGTGATGAGTTGGCAGGCAGTCTAGAACAAGGGGACTCAAAGTTTGCCTATGTGACTACTGCTCTGTCCACTCTAATTCCAAATACTCCATCCTGGCTCTCTAGGCTTTGCCTAGAGAAACCTTGTGGTGGAGGAGATGCCACCCAAGTAATGTCAACTACTTGACCAGTACTGTCTATTTTGTAATGCCAAATACATGAGGGGTTTTGTTGTTGCTGTTGCTAACTCTGGCTGCCTTGGGTCTTTGTTGTGGTGTGCATGGCCTTCCTTAGCTGTGCATGTGGGCTTTCTCTAGCTGTGGTGCAAGGGCTTAGCTGCTCCATGGCATGTGGGAGCTTAGCTCCCTGGCCAGGGATTGAACTTGCATCCCCCGCATTGGAAGGTGGATTCTTAACCACTGGACCACCAGGGAAGTCCCTGAGGTTTTTATTAAGGTTATAATCATTACCACCAGTTCATTTACTCACTCATATAATATGTTATGAGTTACATAATATGACATATTTATATGTATACCCAGGCAATATTTATAGAGAGCCTCCCGTGCTCCAGGCCCTGTGCTACATGTAAGAGGTCCCTAGGAGCTTAAGGGTAGTTGAGAAATGGTAGCTAGCAGGCTCTTTGAACACAGTCAGGTAAAAGTCCTGCTATCAGTGAGGGCCTGCCACATACAACAGCAACCTTCCCTGCAAGCAGGTGATTGTGCCCTTAGGGAGTCAAGAAATGCCTCCAACGATGTGCAAGCCAGAAAGGGCCTTTGAGAAGCAGTCCAGCTCCCTCCATGATTAAAGAAGGAAGCCATGGACCTGAGCTACAAAAAGGATAAACTGAAAATTAAGACTACTTATGATCAATTGGGTGGAGAAGGCAATGGCACCCCACTCCAGTACTCTTGCCTGGAAAATCCCATGAACGGAGGAGCCTGGTGGGCTGCAGTCCACGGGGTCGCTAAGAGTCAGACAGACTGAGTGATTTCACTTTGACTTTTCACTTTCATGCATTGGAGAAGGAAATGGCAACCGACTCCAGTATTCTTGCCTAGAGAATCCCTGGGATGGGGGAGCCTGGTGGGCTGCTGTCTATGGGGTCGCACAGAGTCGGACACAACTGAATCGACTTAGCAGCAGCAGCATGGTCAATTGGGAGGGGAACTTGAGGGAGCATTGATACATGTATATGTATGGCTGAATCCCTCTTCTGTTTACCTGAAACTATTACAATACTGTTAATTGGCTATACCCCAATTTATTTTATAACACAAAATAAAAAGTTTTTAAAAATAAAGAAAAAAGTATACTTGGATCTGAAGCATCTACACATAGAAAAGACTACATATGGCATCAGCTGAGCAGTGCTATCACAAATGTCCCAGGCGTTTAAGGGAGGCAAGTGTCACTTCCTGGAAGAGGTAGGACATAAGCTGGGCTTTCCTGGAAAAAGAAAGGGGGTGTGTGTGTGTGTATGCGCGCGCGTACACAGATCCTTCAGATCTGCAATTTTTTTGTTTGTTCTTTTGTTTGAGAAGACGATGCCACAAGATATGATATGATGAGTTGCACAGACTTTGGAGTCTGACAGACTTGGAGTCCCACTCAGGCTCCACCGTTTTCTAATTGTGTGACCTTAATTTCCTCATCTGTTAAGGGGGAATTGTAATAGAGTTGTTATGAGTATTAAGTGAAATAATACATGTAAAGCATGTAGCATAGGGCCAGGCAGTTTGGAAACACCTAGCATAGTTGCTTAAATGTTGTAATTATTACTCACCTGCATGGACTGTTTGACAAATACAGTGCATTCATTCACTTCCCAATAATTATTTCATAAAACATTTAGGCATAGGGCCAGGCAGCATACTAGATATTGAACATAACCATGCACCAGACAGACATTTTCCCTGCCTGCTCAGTGCAGTCTAGAGGGATGTCAGACATGTGAACACGTGCCTGAACACAATGTGAGTTGCACTATTAATAGCGCATGGTGAATAGTAGCTACTGATGATCAGTTCTGGGTAGGCTATGAATTTGAAAGGCCATACCAGGGCCCATAGGGCCTGACTTCACCTGGTTGCAACTGCCCTGGAGACCGAGCTGAAAGAAGCTCTCACTAGCAAGGTCAGTAGCACTTCTTGACAGCTCTATGCTCCTGCGTGTCCCACCCTTATGTATTCCCCTCCTGCACTGCACCATGGTTAGCTTTTTTTGGTGACCGGCAGAAAATGGCAGAGTGATAGCACGGCACTTCTAAGGTTAGGTTATAACCTCTCTCTCATACACGCTCTCTCTCTCGGATGACTTGGTTTAGGGGAAGTCGTGTCTCGAGCAGATCCGTGGAGAGGCCCACATGGCAAAGAAGTGAAGCCTCCTACCAAAAGCCACATGAGTGAGCTTGGAGGTGGATTCTCCAGCCACCAATGAGTTTTCAGAGATGACATCCCTGGCCAACAGTTTGACCCTGTGAAAGGCCCTGAGCCAGAACTAGACAGCGAAGCCATTCCCAGGTTCCTTATTCTCAGTAAACAGATGAGATAAATGCTTGCTGCAAGCTACTAAGTTTCAAGGTGACATGATCTGCAGCAATAGATAACTAATACTGTGCCCCTCCTCTGTGCTTCAAGCATTCTGCTCTTCCCCTATCATGACACTTACCGCACCGTGTTGTAATTACCTGTTTACATGTCTGTCTCTTCCTCAGACTGTGAGCTTAATGGAGTTTATGTCTTATTTTCTTTGTACCCTCATCACCTGGCACATGTCTGGCCCATAGCAGATGGTCAAAAAACTGAGTTGGATGAATAACTTACATTTGTATATAGTATACTAGAATTGACAAAGTATTGATATCAGGTGATAACTTGTAATGGAAACTAATCCAAGGGTATGGGGGGAGATATATATATATATATAACTGAATCACTTTGCTATATACCTGAAACTAACACAATAGTGTAAATCAACTATACTTCAATTAAAAAAAGGAATTGACAAACATTGGTGCATTCATTCTCTCACATAGTCTTCATGACAGCTCTAGAAAGTAAGTATTAATATCATCCCCATTCAGGGACCTCCCTGGGAGGTCAATGGTTAAGAATCTGCCTTTCAATGCAGGGAATGTGGGTTCAATCCCTGGTTGGAAAGCTAAACACTGGGAAATTAATCCTGCGCACTGCAACTTCTGAGCCTGAGCACTCTAGAGCCCATGGGCCACAAGAGAGAAACTCATGCAGCTCAGTGCAGAACCTGAGTGCAACAACGAAGACCCAGCACAGCCGAAAACAAATGCATAACAGATTCACACAAGACGACACACGAAGAGTGCCTGGTGCCTACTGGGTGTTTAATAAACATTGGTTGCTTTGTTTAAAAAAAAAAAAATACCATCCCCATTCCACAGGTAGGGATATTATGGCTTAGGGGTTTGCTTGATTACTCAAGCAATTAATTAATAAAATCAGGTTTCAGATCCAAGCTCATCCAGTTCTTAGTCTGTTTCCTCTTCTACACCAAATGGCTCTTCATTTAGCTTGAGGGGTAAGTGGGGGTGGGAAAAAATTAATCTGGAGAATGGAGTGCTGTTCAGCCAAGGATGGAGCTTCACAGAAGGGACAGCAGACAAGAACGTGGCTCGTTTCCGAACAGGCCAGCTCTCTGTGGACCTTCCCTACACTGCACGTTCGATACTTCATTTAGTCCTCACAAAATTCCTAAGCTAGGAAATCAATTCTTTTCCTGCCCACTTTACAGATGAGAAAACTAAGGCAAGAGCTTACATATGTTAAGTCATAAAAGCTGGGACTCAAGAAAATGTATTCAGACTCCTAGTTCAAGCTGCTTGTTGTAAAATTCAAACTTCCTCCTTTCCCCAGCACTGGACAAATGGGTTTGGAGTCCAGATAGAATTCCTGACTCCAGGCAGGGTCACAGGGGGTGAGATTTTATAGTGCGAGACTGGACTCACTGGATCCTACATGTGCAGCCGTGTCCCACCTCACCCCCACGCTGAACTCCATCACGAATTCTCGGGCCCAAGGTCAAAGGCCTCATGGTATCCCTTTTGCCAACAAAAGGAAACATGCTGTTGTGGTTAGAGACAGTTTCGGTTTGCGCATATTTAAAATGGGAAAAGAGTGACAGTGATGATGAAATGAGATGATGTGTGTAAAATGGTTGGCCTGCAATAGGTATTCACAAGCATGTAAATACTCTGCTCCCCCCTCGCTCACTCCTGTATCCTTAGACATTTTAAAGATTATGGAACATATCTTCCTGTGAGCCTCTCTTCGCCCCCTAAGCTGAAGGCTCAGCAGTGGCAGTGGAAAGTGGAGGGAGCAGAGGCCACTTCTGAAGATTCTGTGCAGAGTCGCCAGTGTGGAGGAAGCTCCGGCGGATTTCTGCTTTCTGTCTGCTCTGCAGTGAGGCCGGAAATCGTCCATCCTCCGGGGCAGGTATCATGCTGAGAAGGAGAAGCCGCAGCTGTTGTGGGCGCCCCTAACAGAATATGGCTCAGGGCGCTGACGCCTCCTGGGCTGGGTAAACTTGGCTTGTTTGCTTCCATCCAAGAGACCTTTCACCCCCGGGGCTTAGGGACCAGAAAAACATTGCAGAAGCCAACAATTTCCCATTCTCCAGGGAACCAGGGAACAGAGAGTTTCTGGGCTGGACATCAGGGGCAAACCCATGAACTGTGAGAGGGCCTCTGGGCTGAAGGCTCCATCTGATCCCTGGAAAGGGAGGGCCGGTTCCCTGTGCGAGGAGAGACCACTTCCTGCTGGGAGGGGATCTGGGCTTTGTCCCCACGTGTGCTGGCACTGAGATGTAGCTGTCTAGGCTTTCATGGGTGAGTTGTGGGGACGGCCAGCCGCAAGCTGGAGTGAACCTGACTCTTGCAGTCCTCGTCAATGCAGCTCAGAGCAATGAAACGACCAAGTGAACACCCAGGTGCAGGCCTGGGAGGAAGTGGGTGATATTGTGGAAAGGCCACGGGCTTTGGAAGGACCTCAGATGGTAAATAATCTGCCTGCAATGTGGGAGACCTGGGTTCGATCCCTGGGTCTGTTAGGGGAAACACCCTGACTGAAACTGTCCACCCTGGCCAGGCACCATCGTAGCCATTTGTGTGAGTCATTTTTTGACAGGAGGTATTGGTAAGGAACATGGAACTAATAAACCACCACCAATGGGAAGAGTTCGAGAAAGGCCAAAAGGAGGCACCATGTGTCCGGCCACCTCCCAGAATCCTCCTTGCTGGCATCCATCTTGGCTGAACAACGTGTGTGCCACCAGGAAGGACCCTGAGTCAGAATGATTGGCCAAAGACAAGCCGGGAACTAATCCCATCACCATAAAACCCAAGACCATGAGTCACGCGGCAGAGCAGTCCTCCTGGGCTCCCTCACCCTCCTGCTCTCCCTCACCCTCCTGCTCTCCGCCCAGGTGCCCCTTCCCAGGAAAGTCTCTTAATTTGTCAGCATGTGTGTCTCCTCAGACAATTCATTTCTGAGTGTTAGACAAGAGCCCACTCTCGGGCCCTGAAAGGGGTCCCCCTTCCTGCAACAGATTGGAAAGATCCCCTGGAAAAGAAAATGGCAATCCACTCCAGTATTCTTGACTGGAGAATCCCATGGACAGAGGAGCCTGGTGGGCTACCATGGGGTCTCAAAGAATCGGACATGATGGCGCGACTAACACTTCACTTCACATGGGCTTTGAAATCTGAGGGACTTCAGTTTCGATCCTAGCTCTGTGACCTACTAACCGGGACTCGGGAAAGATCCTTAACCTTTTTGGGTTTCAGTTTCTTTATATGGAAAGTAATAGTAATGTCTCGTAAGGTGGAGATAAGGATTAAATTAAAGGTAAAAGGTAGAACATAGCACCTGCTGTCTGATCAGTGCTCAGCAGACTATTTAAAGATTAGGTTTCTTGCGGAGATGGAGCAGAGGGGAATAGCAGTCACAGGAAGATAGGACAAGTAAAATGCAATATAGTGCATATTTTTGTTTTCTAACAACGTATATTGGAGAACCTCTTCAGTGCTAGCAACAAAAGAGAAGATATAAAAGTTATGACCCTTGACCTAGAGGAACTCAGTTTTGCAACTGAGATGGATGAGTAAGCAAATCATTTCTATCAGGGTTATAAGGAGTCTGAGATAAACAAGTGAAATGCCATGGGAGAAGGCGTTTATGTTGTCTGGAGTTGAAAGAGGCCTTGCTGAGAAAGCAACTCTTGGGCTCCACTGGCTGAGTCTTACAAGATGAACAAACAGGAACTCACCAGGTGAAGTGAGAGTGGAAGGTTACTGCTGATATCAGAGACAGCGTATAGAAAAGACACAGGGGCACAAAAGAGCTTGGTTAGGGCAATGGGGCTTCCCTGGTAGCTCAGTCGGTAAAGAATCTGCCTGCAGTGCAGGAGACTCAGGTTTGGGAATATCCTCTGGAGAAAGAAATGGCAACCCACTCCTGTATTCTTGCCTGGGAAATCCCATGGACAGAGGATCCTGGCAGGCTATAGTACATGGGGTCTCAAGAGTTGGACACGACTTAGTAACTAAACCACTAACCAAGGGAAGTGGGAACCATGGAGTTAACTGGATATAAGGATATGGATAAAGGACCATCAGTCTTGAGAGATATTGAAAAGACCTTTCTCACGTGCTAATTGGTTGAGGCTTTGCTCTGGACTTTGCTTTGGAGGCTAAGGAGTTGAGACTTTGCTCTGGAAGGCAACAAGGTTTTTACAGTATGATTAATTTGTTTTCAGGAAAGGGTGGAGGAGGGAGCGCTAAGGGGGAAGACTGGAGGCTGGAGGCTGGAAGCACGTGCAGATAAGAAGCCCATCTGTGTGACATGATTAGGAAGTTGGTGGGGGGTCAGGAAGAGAGGCTAGAGCTCCTGGCTCCTGGTTCAGCTTTTCTGATGAGATTGCTCCTCCCAGTACATCTTTGGAACCTGCCTACTAAGCAGACCTTGACTTCACATTACAGTGCTCATACGAACAGGAAAATAAAGCACAAAAAATTGCAACTAAGTTTGAAGTGGACTGAAGCACCCGCTTTTTATCTTTGGTTTCAGTTCAGTCGCTCATCATGTCCAACTCTTTGAGACCCATGGACTGCAGCATTCCCTGTCCATCACCAACTCCTGGAGCTTTCTCAAACTCCTGTGCATCCAGTCAGTGATGCCATCCAACCATCTCATCCCTTTCTCCTCCTGCCTTCAATCCTTCCCAGGATCAGGGTCTTTTCTAATGAGTCAGTTCTTCACATTAGGTGGCCACAGCATTGGAGCTTCAGCTTCAGCATCAGTCCTTCCAATGAATATTCAGGACTGATTTCCTTTAGGATGGACTGGTTTGATCTCCTTGCAGTCTGCCACCATATTAAAATATGTTCAGCATTTTTCTGAGCATCTCCACAGTGAGGTATGTATTCCCAAGAAGAATACAAATCCTTGATGATTTGGGCCAATCATTCATCCATTTAATCCATTTATCTGCCTGCTAATGCAGGTTTGATCCCTGCATCAGGAAGATTCCCCTGGAGGATGGCATGGCAACCCACTCCAGTATTCTTGCCTGGAGAATCCTATGGACAGAGGAACCTGGCATTAGTCCATGGGGTCGCAAAGAGTTGGATACGACTGAAGTGACTTAGCATGCACATGTTCTAATCTGAGGCTGTGTTCCCGGGGCTGTGGAGATGGAAGGCAACCTTGTCCCTAAGAGAGCTCACAGTTTAGTGGAGGGGGAGACAAAGGTAAACAGACAGGACAGTCCATTGTGATGAGCATCATTCCAATGGGAGGGATGTGTTAATTGCTCTGGGAGCTTGAAGCAGGCACTCTTAACAGACTTAGCCACCAGGGGAGGAGACCCTGGTGCCATGTCTTGAATGGCAAAGAAGAGGCCACAGAGGTGCTTCAATAGATAGAAGAACACGTGTTGTTTGGGGTTATGGTGCAGTGATAAGAATTTGAGGATTCAACAGGCTTCCTAGTCCTGAAACCAACCACATGGTTTGCCCATTTTAACTACATTATTGTCATTGTTTGGTCACTAAATTGTGTCCAGCTCTTTCTGACCCCATGGACTATGGCCCACCAGGCTCCTCTATCCATAGGATATCCCAGGCAAGAATGCTGGAATGGGTTGCCATTTCCTGACTACATAAACCACACTAATTCTTTTCAAAAATATTTATTTATTTGGCTGTGCCAGGTCTTAGTTGTGGCACGTGAGATCTTTGATCTTCACTGCAACATGTAGTATCTTTAGCTGTGGCAAGTGGGATCTAGTTCCCTGACCAGGGATCAAACCCAAGCCTCCTACCTTGGACGCTCAGAGTCTTAGCCACTGGACCACCAGGGAAATCGCATTAATTCTGATTTAACTTATGAACTTCCCTCTGGCACCTACCGTGCAAAACTAAGCCGGTGCCTACTTTCACCCAAATTACTCTGCTTGGCCTTGTCTGACCTCTTTCAGCACCTGTCTCAGGGCATCTCCGCCTCTGGCCTCAGTGCGTTAAGTTGTTCCTCCAACAGCTAAGGGCTCACTGCAGGCCCCCCTGGTCAGTGGCCCAGGTTCCCAGTGGCTGTGCGTTCTCTCTCACTTTCCTATCAAGTCTTAGTGTGTTATTTGTGTCAAGTCACTTCAGTCGTGTGCTACTCTGTGCTACACTATGGACTGTAGCCCGCCAGGCTCCTCTGTCCATGGGATTCTCCAGGCAAGAATACCGGAGCGGGTTGCCATGCCCTTCTCCAGGGGATCTTCCCGAGCCAGGGATCGAACCCATATCTCTTACATCTACCTGTATTGGCAGGCGGGCTCTTTACCACTAGCGCCACCTGGGAAGCCCATCAAGTCTTAGCTTATGAGTCAAGTTCTGCCAGTTTTCAGATGACTTTACATTGGGAACCTAGGGGTCTACTGTCCATTCCACTTTGTTGGTATACACTAGCCAGCTTAAAGCATTGACTCCGTCAGAGAGGTCTGCACTCAGCATTTTCTTTCCTTCCCTAACTTGTCCTCTGTGAAGTCCATGACTTCATCGTTCTTCCACTTGTGGTTTTCTGTGACTTCCCATTCTCTGGGGCTACCTCCCTCCCCTCTGGCAGTCCCAAAGGTGAAGTTTTAACCATCTGACAAAGGCTCAGAGTTTTAACCATCTCCTTATTTTGATCTTCCCACAAAACGAAAAGCTTTGAGTCCTTCTCACTTTTCTCTCCGGGGTTCCTGCACACAGTGGCACTAATTAACATTTGATGAGTGAATGAATGAGGAAAGGGATGGATGGAAGCGTCTGAATCAAACTTCTGCCAAGGGAATACCATTCTGGAGGTAGGAATGTCAAGCATTAGAGGTGGGTTGGAGGACTACCTTTTGAGACCTTCAGCGCCCCTCTATGCTACAGGCCAGTGCCTACATTGCCTGTGTCTAAGGTTACTTATGAGAAAAGAAGTGCTGCTCCTGAGAGCAGGGAAAATGCAGCCTCTTATCCCTTCATTTCTTTGAGCCTTGCTTGGCCTAATTTCCTCAGGCCCATTTCTGTGGGCCTGTGCTACTTTGTAGGGCTCTTATTCATGAACGAGGAACTATTAATGACACCCCAGGAGCTGATATTATACTTGACCTGAATTACGTTTGAACATTAATGCTGTGAAGTTTCACAGAAGAGAACTAAATTGAAGTTAATACTCACTTTAAAAGAAAATGAGTAGTCCCTGGTTTATTATTAGAAAAATCTTGGCCTCTGGTCTGAATTTTTTTTTTTTTTTTTTTGTATTAAGATCCAAAAATATTAAAAGGTCGGACTGACTAGCCATGTAAAGCATATGCTGAGAGTCCCCAGCCAAAGCCAAATATGAGAGAAGTCAAACAGTATATAGAAAACAAAGAAATGAATCACAGCGTTGGGTAAACTGCTGGTTGGCAAGAATCCATGAACACAGACCAAAACATGTCTCTGTAAAGACGGGAGAAGTATCTGTGGAAAATATCTCAGAAATAGATCTCGATTTGACCTAAAGTCTTGAGTATGACTGAACTTTGTCCTGCAGGAACAAAACATCGTTTCCCTGAAGTACATATTTGTTCGTTAATTTGTCCATAGATAGAGGTGAGACCGCGCCCTGCAGGGTGACCCATGATGGCCTTGGTCACTGTTGTGCATGGCCAGCTGGGGTCAGGCTGACCCACAGCCACGGGAAGAAAAGGTAAGAGAATCTGGCGCAGGGAACAGTGGAACAGGGGCAGGACTGTGAGCTGGGAGCCCTGGGTCAAATAGCTGTACACCACATGCAACGTTCCTTAAAAAGCCTTGTCCTAGCCGCATGCACTAGCATGCCGCTGACACTAGACTGTTTAGTCTAAGGCCCAATTTGACATTTAATTACAATAAGCTTCCTTAATTCATGGAATCGCTTATTTCATGGTTCAAGTCATCTTGTTAATATTAGGGATGAAAAGGGAGTAAGGACTTGAGCTGAAGTTTTCTAACACCTGTCAGATACCTAGTTCTGCATGCTAAGTTCTAGACACAAAAGGAGCTCCCCCTAAAATGAACAGGCACAAATCCTCGTGTTCTCAGTGAGTGTAGTGTCTAGGAGGAAGCATGAGACAGGAATATTTTATCTGTAAAATAAGATAGAAGAGGACTTCCCTGGTGGTACAGTGGATAGGAATCTGCCTGCCAATGCAGAGGATACAGGTTAGACCCCTGGTCCGGGAAGATTTCACATGCTGCAGAGCAGCTAAAGCCCATGGGCCACAATTATGCAGCCTGAGCTCTAGAGCCTGAGAGCTGCAAATACTGAAGTCCACACGCCTACAGCCTGTGCTTAGCAACTGGAGAAGTCAGCACAATGAGAAGCCTGTGCACTGCAGTGAAGAGTAGCCCCCACTCACCACAACTAGAGAAAGCCCATGCACAGCAATGAATACCCAGCACAGACAAAAATAAATTAATTAAAAAAAAAAAGATAGAAGGAGAGAAGGAGAGAAGTAATGATAGCTAGCATTATTAAACACTCTCTATGGGCAAGATTATAAATGCTTTACATTTAAAGACTCAGGTAAATCTAATGAAAACCTGATGAGGTTGGTACTACCGTTAGCTCCATTTTACAGATGAGAAAACTGAGGTGTGGAAAGGTTTGTAACTTGCCTAAAATCACAGCTGAGGGGTCAATAGCAATTTGAACTCAAGTGGTGTAACTGCAGATTCTAACTGGACTATTCTTGCCTGCCTGGGATCACCTGAAAGGTACATTCCAGAAGCTTCTGGGAGCTCAGCTGAGGGGCACATTCCATGCACCCAAGGAGAACAATTACCCATACTGTGTGGGAGAAGTGACCTTTGCACTAAGCCTCAAAGGATGGGGAGAGTTTGACATGTTGATAGTCCAAGTGGGGGAATAATTCAGGGAAAAGGAGAGAAGTGTTTCCAGATTGAGAACAGCCTCAATAAAACACTGAGCAGGATTTAAGGAAATAGTCAAGCTAAGTCTGGGTATTAGAATGTGCCAAAACAAGGTAGTGGGGGGTACTTCCCTGGTGGTTCAGTGATTAAAACTCTGTGCTCCCAATACAGGGGGCTCAGACAGTAAAGAATCTGCCTGCAAGGCAAGAGACCTGGGTTCGATTCCTGGGTCAGGAAGATACCCTGGAGATGGGAATGGCAACCCACCCCAATGGGTCACAAAGAGTCAGACATGACTGAGCAACTAACACACCAGTTCAGTCCCTGGTGAGGGAACCGATCCCACATGTTGCAACTAAGAGCCTGCATGCTGCAACTAAAGATCCTGCAGCTTCAACGAAGACCTGGCGCAGCCAAATTAACTAATTAATTCATTTTTTTAAAACAGTGGGGAAAGCGCTAGGGGTTGAGCCAGAGCTGGACTTGCAAAGTTTGCTTATAAAATTGATTTTTTCTAACCTACTCCCAATGCTTTGCCAAACTGATTAACTTATCACCAAAAGCCACTCTCAGAGAAAAGCTTTAATATTACATATGAACAGCTGAGAAAGTTAAAAAAAAGAGAAAGCTTTCCCCTAAGGACTAGAAAGTACAAGGGGACTCAACCTCTGGTTCCAGTTTTCTGTTTCTCAGCTATGAGCATCCTTCCAGATGTTCAAAATCAGTTTTACACTATCAGATAATTAGATAAATAAAGGCACACATCACGTGGTGGTGGCTTAGTTGCTGAGTCATGTCCAGCTCTTTCAACTGCATGGACTGTAACCTGACAGGCTCCTCTGTCCATGGGATTCTCCAAGCAAGAATACTGGAGTGAGTTGCCATTTCCTTCTCCAGGGGATCTTCCCAACCTAGGGATAGAACCTGCATCTCCTGCATTGGCAGGTGGGTTCTTTACTGCTGAGCCACCAGGGAAGCCCACACATCACATCTTGGATGACAAACAGATTTTTGGCAATGATCCTTAGTAATCATGAAGGATTCTAGAGCTTCTTTAGATTATAACTGGGGCTTGACTTACTGTCATAGCCACACAAGTAATATGTAATTTGAGTGTAAAATAAATTCATGTATTTATTTTAGAGTTGTTTAGGCCTTTAGAAATCATGCCCACTTATTTTACAGAGGAAGCAAACAGATCTGAGAAGGTTAAATGGACTTGTTTTAAGTCAATTCACCAAATCAATAGCAAAATCACTTCTTGAACACAACATTTTTGCAACGTAGAACAAATGCTTTTATTGCACATGTATAACATCTGCACGTAGACATGTGTCCAGAGTTCTCCTGTCCCACCATTCATTCAAGAGTTTTTGAAATTTGGTTAAAACAAAATGTTCAAATAAGAGGCTTAAAAAATGTTGAACACAGAATGTTTTATGCTTACAAAAGTGATCTTTTTCTTTTAGTACACCAAGTTACAAAATAATTCAATAGAGATATTAAAGTTAACAACAGCTGACGTAGGACTTCCCTGGTGGCCAGTGGATAAGAATCTGCCTTCCAATATAGGAGATGCAGGCTTGATCCCTGATTGGGGAACTAAAATCCTGCTGGCCTTCAAAGTCAGATTCCCTGGGGATTCCCTTTTCCCTATCCCCAGGCTGGGCAGCCTGAGGTGGGGCCCAGAACCCCCGCAGCAGTGCGAGAGCTTCTTCTGGTATTATTGCTCTCCAGCTTGTGGGTCACCCACCTGGGGGGTGTAGGCTTTGCTTGCATTGTGATTGTGTAGCTCCTACTATCTCATTGTAGCTTCTTCCTTGTCCTTGGACGTGGGGTATCTTTTTTGGGTGGGTTCCAGTGTCCCCTTGGTGATGGTTGTTCAGTGGCTAGCTGTGACCTTGGTGGTCTCTCAGGAGAAGAGGAGCTTCTACTACTACTGCACCATCTTGAACAAATGCCCCGCTGGTTGGAGAACTAAGATCTCACATGCCACAGGGCACTAAGCCCATGCTCTAGAGCCTGTGCCCCACAGCTCGAGGAGAGCTGACCCAACACAACTACAGAAGCCCACGTGCTGCAACAAGGGCCCACGCGGCCCAGCAACCCCCATGCCACAGCGAAGACCGTAATTGCCACAGCCAAGACCTGAGACAGCCAAATAACCCAATAGTTTTAAAAACCCAGCTGACCCTCCTTGCGATTTGCTCTGAGCACTTAAACTGCTTTATCTTATATCATCAGGACAACAACCGTTAAAAAAGTAGTACTGCTATTCCCATGTTATAGTTGGGATAACGTCAAGGGATTTAGTAATGGGCTCAGGATTACACAGCTAGTGAGTACGAGTCAGTACTCAGACCCCAGGATCGCCTGACTCCAAGCTCTGTGTTATGAACTACTCTAAACAGGCGCTTCCCAAGTGGCTCAGAGGTAAAGACTCTGTTTGCCAATGCAGGAGACGCAGGTTCAGTCTCTGAGTCAGAAAGATCTCCTGGAGAAGGAAATGGCAACCCACCCCAGTATTCTTGCCTGGAGAATCCCATGGACAGAGGAGCCTGGTGGGCTACAGTCCACGGGATCATAAAGAGTTGGACACCTCTTAGAGACTAAGCAACAACAACTATTATAATACTTGAACTCCATACGCAGCAGTGGATGGAACTTAACCTTCCTACCAGGAAATGTTTATTATCCAGACAAAGTATAGAAACTAGAAGGCTTAATCTTCTAGTTTCTAGAATTTTTGCCCTTCACTGAAAGCCTGTAGGTAGAAAACACTTCTTTATTTTTTTATTTTTGGCCTCACTGCATAGCTTGTGAGCTCTTAGTTCCCTGACTAGGGATTGAACCTGTGCCCCCTGCAGTGGGAGTATGAGTCTTAATCAATACATCGCCAGGGAAGTTCCTTAGAAAACCCTTCTAATAGGACTTTCTGTGTCACAACCAACCATCTTTGCAGCACTTTGCTGGGGAAACCGATGCCCCAGTTTATTACACAGTCAGGATGCCAGTGGTGGTTGTGACTGTTATCAGCCTGTGGCCTACTCAGTGCCAAGGCCATCAAAGAGCCGCCCTGCCACGAATGAAGCCAGGGACCCTGGGCAGGAGACTAGAGGCTTGAGAAGCTGTGCTCCCCACCCTTCACTGGCCACCAGCTCTTGCCGTGCAGACTAAGTCGCTTCAGTCATGTCCGACTCTTTGAGACCCCATGCCTGTTGCCCACCAGGCTCCTCTGTCTGTGGGGATTTCCCAGGCAAGAATACTGAAGTGGACTGCCATGCCCTCCTTCAGGGGATCTTCCCAACCCAGGGATTGAACCCAGGTCTCCTGTGTTGGTAGGCGGGTTCTTTACCGCTAGTGCCCCCTGGGAAGCCCCATCTCTTGCCAGGACTACTAGAAAAGGTCCCTATATCCTCATGCAGTGAACCTGACTCTTCCAATCCATTCTCCCCTCTGCAACCAGAATGAACTCTCTCAAATCATTGAAATGATCATGCCAATCCTCTCCTCTGAAATCTTTGATGGCTTCATGTTGCCTGCTAAGGAGAACTCATACTCTCAAGCATGGCATTCGATGCCTTCATGATTTGGCCCTTCCTGACCCTCTGGGACTCAAAAAATATTACTAAGTGCTCTCCTGCTTGGGAATCCTGTTAGCAAACATTCCCTACACTTACTCAACAGTCAGATCCTCTGAGTATCCACAATGTGTTGAATTCTAATTATCACTATTTTTTGTTTTCTTTTACAGTTAGGAACATAGAATCTAGAGACCTGCGTTTAGGACCAGTTCTGACCCTTTCTCTCTATGTGGATTTGGGCAAGTCTTTTCCCTCCTCTGGACCTCAGGTGGATCTAAGTGATCTTTAAGGTCAAAACAGCTCATGTCTATCTATTCTGGTCCTTGATATTAGATTCTCCTTGAAAGAACAACCAAGAATATTAGCCCTTAATCAGCCCAAGGTGTGTGTCCTGTAGCTGATTCCTATGCTTAGCAACTTGGAGACATGCTTGGGTTTTTTTTTTTTTTTTAATGAGAAACTTAATTCTATTTATTTATTTGGCTGCCTGGGTCTCAGTTGCATCATGTGAAATCTTCTATTGAGGCATGCAGGCTTAGTTGCCCTGTGGCTTGTGGGATCTTAGTTCCCTGACTTGGGTTGGAACCCATGTCCCCTGCATTGTAAGGCAGATTCTTAACCACTAGACCAGCAGGGAAAGGAAATCCTTGGAGACAGCCTTTCTTTACCCTCTCACCACTTCAGCACTGTCTCTTGGACTCTCCTGACTGGAGCTGCCCTGAATCTCAACACTTAACATTTACATCTTCAATGTAATAGAACCTGAAGCTGAGCCAATGGAGTACTTAGAGCCTTCAGCTGTGATCTCATCTTCTGACCAAGATTTCTCTTGGCCTGTGATTGCTCAGCCCCAACCAGGGCCAGGGTAGGGGTGGGAAGCCCCTACTCCAGGAAGTGCTAGCGATGACTCAGCATGTTGTAGGGCTAGATTGGAGCAGAAGTGTGTGGACCAGCAGGGACCATGTAACCTCCAGTAGGAAAGACAGAGAAAAAAATCCAGGCAATCCCCGAGGGGAAAGAGACTTCCAGATATGGTGTGAGGGAGAAGTCTTTTGTTGAGAACCTTCTGTGCATCAAGTGCTTTCAATCTGAATTTCAATTTTGCGAGGCAGGTATTATTATCCTACTTTCAAAACTCAGATTAAGTAAGTTTTCCAGAATCCCATGACTAGTTAAGTAGCTGTGGGATGCAAACCTAGGCCTTGAGAGACTTGCATTCTTTCACACATTCTGAGAAGTATCGGGGAGGGACTTGGGAAGTCTTGAGAGTAAAACCAAAGGCTTACGGAACACTCACTGGATGGCTATTCCAAGGAAATGGGTAAAATACCGATGGGAAAATATTGAATCTGAAATCCCCAGCATTAATTATGAAAATTCTCCAAGCCAGGTTTCAACAGTACGTGAGCCATGAACTTTCAGATGTTCCAGCTGGATTTAGAAAAGGCAGAGGATAAAAATAAAATAAAATAAAAAAAAAAAAAGAAAAGGCAGAGGAACCAGAGATCAAATGCCAACATCCTCTGGATCATCGAAAAAGCAAGAGAGTTCCAGAAAAACATCTACTTTTGCTTTACTGACTACACCAAAGCCTTTGACTGTGTGGATCATAACAAACTGTGGAAAATTCTTCAAGAAATGGGAATACCAGGCCACCTGACCTGTCTCCTGAGAAACCTTTATGTGGGTCAGGAAACAACAGTTAGAACTGGACATGGAACAACAGACTGGTTCCAAATAGGTAAAGGAGATGTCAAGGGTGTATATTGTCACCCTGCTTATTTAACTTATATGCAGAGTACATCATTCAAAATGCCAGGCTGGATGAAGCACAAGCTGGAATCAAGATTGCCAGGAGAAATATCAATAACCTCAGATATACAGATGACACCACCCTTATGGCAGAAAGTGAGGAAGAACTAAAGACCTCTTGATAAAAGTGAAATAAAAGTGTGAAAAAGTTGGCTTAAAACTCAACATTCAGAAAACTAAGACCATGGCATCTGGTCCCATCACTTCATGGCAAATAGATGGAAAAACAATGGAAACAGTGACAGACTATGACAGACTATTTTGGGGGGCTTCAAAAATTACAGCAGATGCTGACTGCAGCCATGAAATTAAAAGATGCTTGCTCCTTGGAAGAAAAGCTATGACCAACCTAGAGAACATATTAAAAAGCAGAGACATTACTTTGCCAACAAAGGTCCGTCTAGTCAAAGCTAATGGTTTTTCCAGTAGACATGTATGGATGTGAGAGTTGGACTATAAAGAAAGCTGAGCGCCAAAGAAGTGATGCTTTTGAACTGTGATGTGGAGAAAATTCTTGAGAGTCCCTTGGACTGCAAGGACATCCAACCAGTCCATCCTAAAGGAAATCAGTCCTGAATATTCATTGGAAGGACTGATGCTGAAGCTGAAGCTCAAATACTTTGGCCACCTGACGCAAAGAACTGTCTCACTGGAAAAGACCCTGATACTGGGAAAGATTGAAGGTGGGAGGAGAAGGGGATGACAGAGGATAAGATGGTTGGAAGGCATCACTGATTCAATGGACATGAGTTTGAGTAAACTCTGGGCATTGGTGATAGACAGGGGGGCCTGGTGTGCTGCAGTCAATGGGTTGCAAAGAGTCATACACTACTGAGTGACTGAACTGAACTGAACTGACCTATGAAAAAGGGCTTCCCTGGTGGCTCAGCAGTAAAGAACTCACCTGCCAATGCAGGAGATTAAGGTTCTGTCCCTGGAGGAGGAAAAGGCAACCCACTCCAGTATTCTTGCCTGGAGAATTCCATGGACAGAGGAGCCTGATGGGTTACCATCTATGGGGTTGCAAAGAGCTTGACATGACTTGGCAACTAAGCAGCAACAAACTATGAGGAACAGTAGAATGACAATCATCATACTAAATAGCTTCAGGTCCTTTGTGGGGGGAGGTGCACAAAATGATGCTGGTAATTCCATGAACACGAATGTGACTCAGAAGCTGGGTGTGGCCTCAGGCATCTGGTTCCCACATCTGTCTGGGCAGGCTAATCTGTGGCTGGAGCCCCCGTCTGCCCCGGGGTGCTCGGCACTCTAATCTCCTGACTTCACGGCCAGCTTGACATTTCTGCTGAGTCTGACTCACTTGCTCCCAGCCTCAACTGTTCTGTGCCAGTGCAGACTTATTTTACAGTTGGCCTACTTAGACACACAGGATGTTAGTGTTGGAAGGGAACTACCTCAGAAGTCGTCTAGCATAACCTCCCTCAAGTCACAAATGAGAGAAGGGGCCCCAGGCGAGGGTTGGTGATGCCTGAACTCGGGTGAGCTTAAGCGTGAGACACGGCGGGACCTCAGCCACACAGACCTGTGGGGCAGCCGGAGGACGCTGGGGTGCAGCAACCCTGAACCTGGCAATGCTTATTCTGCCGCAGGATGTGGGGCTGCGGGGGCGGGGGAGGGGGTATGGGCATGCACCCGGTGCTCTGAAAGGACGGGCTAGGATGGAGAAGCAGTGTGTCAGGATCCTATCCAAGCCTTCTGGAGTTCAGGGCGGTGTTTCCGTTCCAGCATGGGAAACACGAGGTTTGGAGAGGAGAGTTAGGTTTGAAGGTTAGTTGTCAGGATTCGACCCATACGTGCAGGAGTGTGATGGACTGTAAAGATAAAAGTCGTAATAAAGAGGCTATCGGGGTTACAAGTAGTCCAGTGGTCCACCTTGCAGTGTAGGGGACCTCGGTCCAATCCCTGGTCTGGGAAGACCCCACCTGCCAAGAGGCAACTGAGCCCGTGAGCCACAACTACTGAGCCCGTGCGCCGCAAGTACTGAAGCCTGTGAGCCGCAAGTACTGAGCCTGTGCACCGCAAGTACTGTTCCCCAGCTCGTGCTCCACAATGAGAGGCCTCCACGGTGAGAAGCCTGAAGAAAGCTTGCGGGCAGCGATGAAGATCCAGCACAGCCAGGAATAAAAATAGTAAATAAAAAAAAAAAAATTTTTTTTTTAAGAGAAAGAGGCTCTCGGGGTATGCAGAGTTCACCAAAAGCACAATCGAGTTCTGGTTAGAGTCAGCACATCCCGTCCCCACGGGGGGTTGTGGCGGATGCTGTTCTCACCCTTTTCAAGCAGGCTCCAGCGTGAAGCCGGAGCGGGCAAGTGACTCCAGGAACCGCTGGGGAGCCAGGGAAGATAGCCCCGAAGTGGTTCTATCCGATCTGCCTCCCAGATGTCTCTGGAACGTCCCTCTCCTCTGTTTCTGCTGTCAGCATCCTGAGCCCTGGTAATCGCCCACCTGAATTATTACAGCAGAGTTTTGGTTCGTGTCTCATGAACCAAAAGAGGTGATTCTTCCTCTGCCTCTACTAAAGCATTCTTACTGTCACCAGAACAACGTTTTTACGATATATGAGGATGTCATTTGCTTTCTATAAGTGCTGGGTGGCTTACTGTTGTCTTGCAGCCTTTGTCAACCTGGAGAGTCAAGCCCCACAGAGAAGAGGGCTGTTGTTTCTAAGATGGTATAAAGCTAGTATTATTTTAGGCATAGAGGGGGTATCTTGATTTGTACAATGGATATCTGGAGTCAAATGGGCTTAAACAGTTCAAAAGTCTAAGCCTGACTTGCCAGGTCCCACACAACCTCAGCCCAAGCTTCCCCGAGCCTCATCTCCTGCCCTCCCTGCCAAGCCTCCTGTACTCTGGCCACACCAAACTCTACCCATTTCTTTCTCATGCTATTTTGCATTTCATGGTTTAATGTTCTTCCTTCTACCTGGCCTCCTTATTGACCTTGTAAAATCTTAATTATCCTTCAGGGCCTAACTCAGAGGTTACCCTCCTCTTTCTTTGAATTGGTGCCTCTATAATTGTCAAAGGTTGATCAAATTATTCTTTCCTCTATGTATCCATATTATTTGGTATGTGTGCCACTGTACAGAACATCACTCCCAGTTGGAGGTTTCCTTATCTGTGTGACCAACAAAACCTCGAGTTTCTGAGCAGTAGGTAGCATCCCCCTCCTATCCCCTCCTCCAACCTGAATAGTTGTTTATCGAACTGAATGGTCCCTAGCTCCCTAGAAATTAAAAAGCAGTGGTAATTCTGGAACACAGGGGCCCTTGACTCTTAGTCCATTATTTGGGTTTCTGGGGCTTCCCTGGTAGCTCAGCAGTAAAGAATCTGCCTGCCAATGTAGGAGACACAAGATCAATCCCTGGATGGGGAAGATCCCCTGGAGGAGGGCATGGTAACCTGCTCCAGTATTCTTGCCAGGAAAATCCCATGGACACAGGAGCCTGGTGGGCTACGGTCTGGTGGGGTCGCAAAGAGTTGGACACTGAAGCAACTGAGCATGAGCATGCTTTGGGTTTCTACACCTGACAACAACTAGATCAGACATTAAATATGCGGGTGTGCATGGTGGTAGCATGGGCTGGGAGGAACCTTCCTGAGTAATTACTCACAGAGCGAGGGAGGAAGGGCTGGTAGGCCCCACTGGGAAGGGAGAATGGAGACAGAAGTCAGGATGAGGAGTTAAACCCCATCAGGAGTATGCATGGGATTGAGTTTATCATTTTTCCAGGAAATAAGAAAAGAAAAAGAAGGAGATATAGTTAGTGGTGGGGTTAAATGAAGAACACCTACATCAAGAACTGATGTTCGAAATGACTCATCAAAGCTAAAATGTGATAACAAAGAAAACTTACATTTGCATGTTGCAGAATACTGTCACATATCTGATCTCATTGAATTATCAGAATAACCCTGTGGCCAAGGTGATGGATAAGGGTGTGTGTGTGTGTGTGTGCATGCACACTCTTGTTGTTGCACTCCTCCCTTCAACTGGAGATGACTAAGGTTCAGAGAGGAGAAGTGATGTGTCCGCAGCCCCTAAGGGAAGCTGCTGGAACCAGAAGGCGGGCCTACCGGTCTCTGGGTCCAGAGCCACATTCCCTTTATTTAAGACCAGGGAGCCATCTCCTCTGGTCTAAAAGCTGAAGGTCTTTGTCAAATCAAATTAGATAACATATAGAGGTTTTTCTGAATCATGACTCAGAGGGACTCTCCACAAACTCAAGACTTCTTAGGCTGTTTTAAAAGGAAGATAGAAACCCATGAGTCAGCTGACTTGCGGGCTGATACAGAGCAGTTCTCGGTTTGAACCGGGCAACAGTTTGACTTGACTACAGAATCTGGGGCAGGAGACAAGAGCTGGGGGTGGTTTGTCTTGACCTGCCTGTGGCAGCAGCAGGCATATAGGGCAGCGGATGACGGCCCTGCTCCCACTGTTCTGGTCGGTCAGCTTCAGATGGAGCGCGAGAGAGAGTCAGGAAAATGGAGTGGAAGAGCTGAAACCACACGAGACTGCTCAGCTGGTCCTCGCCTCCTCTGATTTATCCATGAACCTTGGAACCTGTGAGACTGCAGAACAGAAGTACCACTGACCCGGCTCCCCAGACATCCCTTCTGCTGTCATTTAGTATCTCTGTTATACATGTCCTGTTGCCCCAACAAAGTGATGAGGCCTTCAGGGGCACCCGATGGGTTCAAATATCTTCTTATCCCACTATGTAGTGTTCTGAATATGTAAAACAAGCTCAGGGGGCTTCCCTAGTGGTCCACTGCGTGCCAGGGGCTACTACGTGTGGGCCCTGTGCTAGCTGCTAGGTTGCTGCTGTTTAGTCGCTAAGTCGTATCTGACTCTTTGTGACCCCACAGGACTGTAGCCCACCAGGCTCCTCTGTCCATGGGATTTCCCAAGCAAGAATGCTAGACCAGGTTGCCATTTCCTCCTTCAGGGGATCTCCCTGGCCCAGGGATTGAACCCATGTCTCCTGCTTGGCAGGCAGATTCTTTACCACAGAGCCACCAGGGAAGCAGGTGCTAAGTATCTGGAGGTAAACAAGAGTCTGCCCACCTTCCCGACAGTTAAAGTTCAGGTGATGTAGACTGGTGTGGCTGAAAGAAAGGCCAGAGACAGTCTAATTCAACTGCCTCATTTTAACAGTGAGAAAATGAAAGACCCAGAGAAGGGTGGTGTCTTGCTGAAGGTCACACGACTAGTCCAAGGCGAAGCCAGATAAAGAAAATAGTTCTCCTTTTCAATTAAGATCTTGATCTGGAATTATTCTGGAGGCCAAGAAAAGCATTATCTCTCTTCCCTTCTGTCCCAACTCAGCAAATCTCTTTCTTGGCTTCTTGATTATTGGAGAAAGTGAATGTTTTCCTACCCTGTCATTTCTGGAACTAAGCAAGGTCTGTTAGCAATAAACCAGAGTTCCCTCATTCTCTGGAATTCTTTCTTCTATGTCCTTTGCAAACCCCGCTCTCCACCGAGGCTCAGTCTTGTAACTGGAGCCCCAGGACCAGGGGAAACAGGCTGTTTGAGTTTTCCTTTTTTTCACAAGAAGCAGAATATATTAACTCCATCTCAGAAAACACCATGAAGTTCCATTTCACTGTTGTCTAAAAGATTCATTATGGAAGGAATACCGATTCTATACATATTAGGGTTCTCTAGAGCAGCAGAACCAACAGAGGAGTGAGAGACAGAGAAAGACAGAAAGAGAGATTTATTTTCAGGAACTTGCTCCTGTAATTAAGAAGGCTGGTAAGTCCAAGCTCTGCAGGGGAAGCCAGCACACTGGAGACCCAGGGAAGAGCCAGTATTGTTCACATCCAAAGGCCATCTACTGGCAAACCTCCCTGTTGCTTGGGAGAGGTCAGTCTTTGTTCTAATCAGGCCTTCCACGGATTGAATGAGGCCCACTCCTATTATGCAGACAATCTGCTTTACTTTAAATGTTAATCTCATTATCATGAGGTATCATCTTCATGCCCTCATAGAAACACCCAGAATAACATTTAAGCAAATATCTGGGCACCACGGCCCAGGCAAGTTGACACATAAAGTTAACCATCAGGGGAAGTTCAAGAGGAAAGGGCCATAGTTATACCTAGAGCTGATTCATGTTGATGTTTGGCAGAAACCAACACATTGTTGTAGAGCAATTATCCTTCAATTAAAAATAAATAAATTTAATTATTAAAAAACTAACCATCATGATAATATAAGCTGAAATTTTTACCACCTTCAGAGTCATATCAGAATTCTGAAGTCATCACATGGGTGTCAGTTGCTGGGGGAACCACTAGATACCAAGTCCTAAAGATCAGCATCAAGGGAGAAGGACGCCTGGGGAGACTAAAAAGCATCAGTGGACAGAAAGGTGATTCTAAAAGACCAATCAGAAGAAGGTTTCATTTAGGCAAACCTAGAGGCTCCCTTGGAGAAGGCAATGGCACCCCACTCCAGTACTCTTGCCTGGAAAATCCCATGGATGGAGGAGCCTGGTGGGCTGCAGTCCATGGGGTCGCTAAGAGTCAGACACGACTGAGCGACTTCACTTTCACTTTTCCCTTTCATGCATTGGAGAAGGAAATGGCAACCCACTCCAGTGTTCTTGCCTGGAGAATCTTAGGGACGGGGGAGCCTGGTAGGCTGCCCTCTATGGGGTCGCACGGAGTCGGACACAACTGAAGCGACTTAGCAGCAGCAGCAGCAGCAGAGGCTCCTTAGCCTGATCCTTTTTCTTTTTATTCTGTGTCATAGATGAAGAGGAGGAAAATTCAGAAACCAAAGACCAGATAGGAGGACATTGCCTTGCTCTTCCTTTTCAGATACACTGGTGGACCAGAGTTCCAACAACCAGACGTTTGGGGCTGAGATCCTTCCTTTGCTGATTCCTCCTTATATAGAGGACTGAGAGACACTTGGCTTTGCTCTCAGAGTGAGCTTGCAGCTGTAGAAGAAGGTCTGTTGAGGCTTTGTGAAGCTGCAGCAGCCTTCCTGCACATGTCCCATGAAGGGGCTGGAACAGGGAGAATTGTATACATTCTACTAGTACCCACTGTGCCAGCCACTGCTCCAGATGTTGGCTACATCACAGGGGACAGAAGCCACCGAAATCCTTGCTTTCCCAAAGTTTACATTCTATCTGTGAGACAGACAATACACTCTATACATAAGTGCAATGCAACCTAGAATATGCTAATGACAAGAGCTAAAGATAAAAATAAAGCAGGGAAGGGAACTAGGAAGTGTAGGGGAATGGATGTTCCCATTTCACATAAAGTGGCTAAAGAAAGCCTCACTGAGAAAATGATATTTGAGCAAAAACCATGGACTTCCCTGGTGGTCCGTGGTTAAGACTCAACGCTTCCACTGCAGGGCATCCCAGGTCAGGAACCAAGATCCCACATGCCACATGACATGGCCAAAAAAAAAAAAAAAGACCAGATGCAAGTGAAAAACTGAGAAAAAGTGAGGAATGTAGACATCTAGGGAAAGAGCATTTCAGGCAGGCAGAAGACCATTGTGGGTTGAATAGTTACCCAATAGATACACTGAAATTGTATTTCCTGGTACTATAAAATTTGCCCTCATTTGGAAATAGAGGCTTTGTAGATGTAATCAAGTTCAGATGAGGTCAGTAGGGTGGGTTCCCAATCCAATAGGTAATGACTGGCGTCCTTTTAAGAGGACACAAAGACACAGATACAGAGGGGGAAGGCCAGGTGAAGACTGCATCCGAGACTGGAGAAAGGCAGCTGCAAGCCAAGGACTGCCAAGCACTCCTGACCGCCCTCAGAAACGGGGAAGAGGCAAGGAGGTGTTCTCCCCTACAGGATTCAGAGGGCGCACAGCCCCGCCAGCACCTGGATTTTGAACTTCTGGCCGTCAGAAGTGTGAGACAATACATTTCTGAGGTTTCGAGCCACCCTGGGAAATGAATACAGCCATGAAGTAGAAATGAGCCTGGTGTGTTGAAGGAATATGGAAGCCAGTGTAGCAGGGGTAGGAGTAATAGAAGTAATAGAAGGTCAGAGCGGTTACATAACAGGTGGTGAGATGACAGCGCTTTATGGTCAGAGAAGCCATGTGATCTTCTTCTTCCACGGGTTCACGTACACTGTATTTATGGCGCAAAGGAAATGTATAGAAGAACCTGGATTATATTAGGTAGAAGAAATAATCCTTATGATTAAATCTTTCATTTGTTCTTTATGTCTATTTTCATCTATAGTGCCAATGCACAGTTAACTTTAAAAGGATGAAATTTTTATTTTCAAAACAGATCGTTAGGTGGTAAAGCATGAACTCTCTCACCTCTTATCGCTAGTTGAGGACACCAACTGAGCTGTTCAGACCATAATCACATGACCCCAAAAGTTCCAAATGTTGGCCTCAGTTGCCCCCTCTGCCACCTTACAGGTTTAGTGTCTGCGGCCAACACATCTGGTCTCTCTGTATTTCTCGGAGATCTGTGACCAGGCTTTCTCCTGGGTCAGATGCCCACTTCTGAACCAAGGCTCAGATCAGGGCTGAGAACTGGGTCATTTTGGATGAAAAACTGCCCTCCATCCTAGACTGCAGGTGGGGAGTTTATTTTCTAAAAAAGAGGATACGAGAGTGGGAAGGATATAAAGGGCATCTCTAGCACAAAAATCTTTACCTGTGGGACTTCTCATGTGGGTCCTGGGACTAAGACTGTGCCCCAATGCAGAGGGCCCAGGTTTGATTCCTGGTCAGGGAACTGAAATCCACATGCTGCAGCTAAGACTTGGCATAGTCAAATAAACAAATGAATATTTTAAAAAAATCCTCACATATGGTATTATAGAAGAAATCTTCAACTTGAAGCTAGTGATCAGCTTTGAGCTCCCCCTCTGCCATATTATTTGTATGATTAATTGTAATATTAATTTGTATGACTATTATAATTATTATTAATAACAAATCACCTATAATAATCACAAATTATTATAATTTATAGTTACAAATTATATTTTATATATAATTATAAGTTAATTATAACAATAAACATAATCATAATTATAAATTAATTATTAATTTGCATGATTATTTGTATGTATTAATTGTATGAACTTGAATGGAGTCAATTAAACTTCTGAGTCGGTTTCCTTAACTGAAAAAAAGAGGGAATACCCCTACTTCACATGTTTGCTTTCATTTACTTATTTTTCAAATAATGCTACATTTTTTGAGATGAGCACTAAGTTAAGCACCAGAAATACAGAGATTAAAGTTATAGCCTCTGCTGCAGAGATGTCCACAGACTAGTGAAGGAGGTAGGTAAGAAAACAAATTCCTCTTCTGATTAAAATAGCCAGAGTTGGCTTCTGGTATTTGCAACCAGGAACCCTGACTGATACAACTGGTGGGCCCAGAGTAGGTGGTCCTGGGTCCTGGGAAGCCAAAGGCCAGCAAGTAACTTCTCCTTGATGCAAAGCCGAGACAGAGACACAGGGCTGCCTTCAGGCTGCTGTCCTTTTAGCTTCCCACCTCTGCATTTCATCCTCACAACAGCTCTACCTGTGGGCAGGTGGGCGAAGCGCAAAAACAAGATTCTAAGACAAGGAAGGTGAAGCTCAGAGGGACTAAATGGCTTCCCTGATGTCCCCAAACTAGTGACAGAACCCAGACTACAATCCAAATGTCTTAGTTTCCACACAGAGGCTCTTTTACCCTGATAACACTGAATGAGCAACTTATACTGAATTTTTAAAACTTCATTCACAAATACTCATTAAAGATCTGTTAGGGGCCAGGTCATTGATTAGGACAATGGGCTCTCTTTATCCAAGGCTCAATATTATGTTCTCTGAAAAGTACTATAAGAATCAGTAGGAAGGAATTCCTTGGTGGTCCTGCGGTTAAGGCTCAGCATGTTCATTGCTGGGGCCTGGGTTCAATCCCTGGTCAGGGAACTAAGATCATTTAAGTTGCACAGTGAGGCCAGAAAAAAAAAAAAAAAGTATTCCTAAATATATTCAGTTCAGTTCAATCACTCAGTCGTGTCCGACTCTTTGTGACTCCATGGACTGCAGCACGCCAAGCCTCCCTGTCCATCACCAACTCCCAGAGTTTACCCAAATTCATGTCCACTGAGTCAGTGATGCTATCCAACCATCTCATCCTCTGTCATCCCCTTCTCCTCCCACCTTCAATCTTTCCCAGCATCAGGGTCTTTTCAAATGAGTCAGTTCTTCACATCAGGTAGCCAAAGTATGGGAGTTTCAGCTTCAGCGTCAGTCCTTCCAATGAACACTAAGGACTGATCTCCTTTAGGATGGACTGGTTGGATCTCCTTGCAGTCCAAGGGACTCCCAAAAGTCTTCTCCAACACCACAGTTCATTAGGAATATGTTTATTAATTATACTTTACTTTTAGGAAGCAGTATGATGGACATGAGTTTGGGTAAACTCCGGGAGTTGGTGATGGACAGGGAGGCCTGGTGTGCTGCAATACATGGGGTTGCAAAGAGTCGGACATGACTCAGCGACTGAATTGAACTGAACTGATGTTGTTAAAACCTGAGTCAGACTGCTTGGGACCACCCCCATCTCCCCCACTCCATGTCTATATCCTGAAATTGCCTACAGAGAACACCTGTGACTCCCTGCTTAAAGGGTGCACTTGTCCCTTTTGCAGGAGAAGCTAGGAAGAGTGGCTATTTTAATCAGAAAAGGAATTCATTTAAGAGATATCAAGAAGAAGATCACAGAACTGGCAGGAAGGCTAGAGAGTCAAACTTCGGAAATGGACGTGAAGCAAAGGAGACCACCTCAAAAGACAGAAAGACCACAACACAGAAACCACTCAGTGCCCAGGCCGCCACCGCTCCCACTGAGCAGTGGACTCCAGCGCTGCCACGGCACGAATTCTAAGCTGTCCCCAGGACTTAGGCCACTGGCTTCAAATTCAGGTTCTTGGCAGGCACATAAGCAGAACCCAACTCAGATCATACGCTTGCACTCCAGCTGCCAGCCATTCAGGAGAGCAACTGTCTGGCCTCCTTTCCAGCTTCCATAAGGGGAAGACATGCTCTGCCTCCCATGAGACCCATGTTTCCTGCAGTGCCAATTCCCCCAGACATAGAAAGTGGGCTCAGATGCTAGGCAGCCAATAAAAAATGGAACCCCTGACAAATGCTCTATACTAGAATTCTTAAAAGTCCCATCCAACTCAGGATGTGGGGGAAGTGAGGATGTGCACATACTGAGTCACGTCTGACTCTTCAAGACCCCATGGACTGTAGCCTGCCAGGCTCCTCTGTCCGTGGGATTTTCCAGGCAAGAATACCGGAGTGGGTTGCCATGCCCTCCTCCAGGAGATCTTCCCGATCCCGGATCAAAGTCAAGTCACCTGCGTCTCCTGCATTGGCAGGCCAGTTCTTTGCCAGTTCTTTACTGAGCCACTTGGGAAGCCCTGGTTCAAAATTGGAAAGCTAAAGCTAAGAGGTCATGATTTACTGAGTAGCAACAGTGACTTGAGACTTTATTTACCAGGAACTGTTCGAGGCACTGGGTACAAAGATGACTAAGACACAGATGCTGGCCTCAAGGTGCTCCTGTCGGGTAGGGAAGAAAGATAAACAAAATACTAAAATAAAATGTGATAAGGAGAGGCCATAACTGATAGACTACAAAGCAGGAAGGGAACCCAAGAGTAAAGGATTAAAGCTGGGGCCTGTGGGGGTGCTCAGAAACGCTTTCACAGAGAAGACGGGCCAAAGGAAGGAAGGGGAGAGGAGGAAAGAGCATTCGAGGCAAAGCCACGTCTGGTATGATTTAATCTTCTTTGTCGGCCAAAATCTGGTCCTGGCATTTCCTGCTCAGTTCTTCCCACTGCCACCAACCACAGCACACATGCTACGATGATTAAGGTCTAAAATTAGTATCAGTACCGGCCGAGTGTTATTAGAGCACTGTTAGAACCACATTTTGCTTCTGCTGGTCTCCCCCCAAGCTCCAGTGCATAACGCTGTTGGCACACGCTTACTGCTGCTGCCGTTGTCCTTAGATGCAACCAACTGCATGCTCAGTCAGGCCTGGGCTTTAAATAATCAGCCAGCCGTTGACTAATTGTAAGGCCTCTCCACGCCTCGATTTCCTGGAAAGTAAAATGGGAATCAGGCTTACTTGCCTCCCTAAGTCTGGATGGGAGGGGAGTTTGGGATACGTGTATACGTATGGCTGAGTCCCTTCCCTGTTCACTTGAAACTACACAATATTTGTTTATTAATTGGCTATACCTCAAAAGAAAAGTTAAAAAGAAAAAAAAAAACTTGCCTTCCAAATAAACAAACTCATAGAAAAAGAGATCAGATGGTGGGTTACCAGAGGAGAGAGGAGGAGAGAAGGAAATTGGAGGACAGTGGGCCAAAGGTACAGGCTTTCAGTTATAAATAAGTACTGGGGTGATATAACATATGGCAAGAGCTTTTAAAAATATTTATTGATTTATTTGGCTTCCCGGGTCTCAGTTGCAGCATGAAGAATCTTTAGTTGGGGCACGTGGTTTCTAGTTCCCTGTCAAGGATCAAAACTGGGCCCCTTCATTGGGACTGTGGAGTCAGCCTCTGGACCACCAGGGAAGTCCCACAACATGATTAATATATCTAAAACACTGCTCTATGTTATAGATGAAAGTTGGTAAGACAGTGAATCCTAGGTGTTCTCATCACAAGAGAAAAATACCTTTTTCTTTAGTTTTGTATATATATGAGATGATGGATGCTCACTAAATTTACTGTGGTAATCATATCATGGAAAAAAAAGCTATAACCAACCTGGACAGCATATTAAAAAGCAGAGACATTACTTTGTTGACAAAGGTCCGTCTAGTCAAAGCTATGGTTTTTCCAGTAGTCATGTATGGATGTGAGAGTTGGACCATAAAGAAAGCTGAGCACTGAAGAATTGATGCTTTTGAACTGTGGTGTTGGAGAAGACTCTTGAGAGTCCTTTGGACTGCAAGGAGATCAAACCAGTCCATCCTAAAGGAAATCAGTCCTGAATATTCATTGGAAGGACTGATGCTGAAGCTGAAACTCTAAAACTTTGGGCACCTGATGCAAAGAACTGACGCATTGGAAAAGACCCTGATGCTGGGAAAGTTTGAAGGCAGCAGGAGAAGGGAATGACAGAGGATGAGATGGTTGGATGGCATCACTGACTCGACGGACATGAGTTTGAGCAAGCTCTGGGAGTTGGTGATGGACAGGGAGGCCTGGTGTGCTGCAGTCTATGGGGTCGCAAAGAGTCAGACACAACTGAGTGAGTGAACTGAACTGAATCATATCATGATGTATATAATTCAAATCATTAAGCTATACACCTTAAACTAGACAGTGCTGGATGTCAAGTTTATCTCAATAAAACTGGAAGCAAAAAACTACTTTCCCTCCAGGACTGTTGTGGGGATTAACTGACTTAATGTTTGCAAAGTGTCGTGGCTCAGCTGTTAGCCATGATCGCTGGGTTGAGGCCCTTCTCTGCAAGTCTGGTGAAGACGAGAATACATCTCTGCTCTTTCCCTTTGACCTAAAGGGTTTTTAGGTCAAAGGAAAAGCTTTAGAGAAGCCGAGGAGATCACAAGAAGGAAACATCTTCCACCAACAGATGAATGGATAAAGAAGATATGATACATACACACAGTGGAATATTACATAGCCATAAAAAGGAATGAAACTGGGTTATTTATAAGACATGGATGGACTTAGAGAGTGTCAAATGGATGGACTTAGAGAGTGTCAGAGTAGCATTTAGTCAGAAAGAGAAGAACAAATACTGCATATTAACGTTTATATACATAGAGTCTAGAAAAATGGTATGCTGCTGCTGCTAAGTCGCTTCAGTTGTGTCTGACTCTGTGCGACCCCATAGATGGCAGCCCACCAGGCTCCCCCGCCCCTGGGATTCTCCAGGCAAGAACGCTGGAGTGGGTTGCCATTTCGTTCTCCAATGCGTGAAAGTGAAAAGCGAAAGTGAAGTCGCTCAGTCGTGTCCGACTCCTAGTCATCCCATGGACTGCAGCCCACCAGGCTCCTCCATCCATGGGATTTGCCAGGCAAGAGTACTGGAGGGGGGTGCCATTGCCTTCCCCGAGAAAAATGGTGTAGATAATCTTATTTGGAAAGCAGAAATAGAGACACAGACATAAAGAACAAATACATGGATACGAAGGAGGAAAGGGATGGTGATGGGAAGAACTGGGAGATTGGAACTGACACATAAACACTATTGATACTGTAGATAACTAATATACCATATAGAGAACATACTATACAGCACAGGGAGCTCTGCTTATTGCCCTGTGGTGACCTGAATGGGGAGGAAGTCCAAAAGGGAGGGCATATATCTGCATATATGTGGGTGATTCATTTTGCTGTACAGAAACTAACACAACATTGTCAGGCAGCTATACTCCGACAAAAATTAATTTAAAAAGAGAGAGAGAATTGTCTTCTGAGAAAGAAGATGGTTTGTGCCAACAATGTAAGGAAACTGAGGTGAGAGGGGAGTGATATAAAGTTTATTATGAGCTCTGAGCCCCTTTCAAAGCTTGACTTCATGGAGGGAATACAAGTGTGGTTCCTGGAGCTGAAGAAGATTTTCCAGTCCCACAAGAATGATTTCAAAAGCAGTCCTCCTGGCACTGAGAATGTTTGCCTCTGCCCGTTATGAGGAGGAAATGACTTACCCAGATGCAGGCCCGGTCAGGCTCCCTTCTGTCAGGCGGCAGAGCTCGGAAGGGTGCAGGACAGCAGGCCCACCCATTACCAGCCGGCTTCACACACTGTTCCCACACGGTCACCCTAACAGGTTGAATAACACAGGTGGAGTAACATGGTGTCCTTTCAGGATAACAAGCAGGATATCTGAGGGGAATTTGCTACAGGCTGAAGCGGCTTAACAAATGGGGCATCTCCAGATGTGAAAACGCCGTGTGGCTTGAACAGACACCAAATTATGTGAAGTATGAATTCAGACCCCCTTTCTGAAATTCCTGGTGTACAATTTATGAGTCTCTTCTTACTAATAAACAATGCTGTTCTAGTCCAACCTTGGATTTCTAGGTAGATTCTGATCATTCATTCACTACACAACTATAGCACTGAGTACTTAGCACACCCCAGGCACTGAGCGAAGGTTACTGGATTTGTACTCTGGTTCTGAAGGAAGGAGAGGAGATCAGTTTGTAAAAATTCAGAGGTCTTCCCCCTTCAAACAGTATTTGTGAGGGAAGTGTGAGTGTCCCCCAAATCGCACAGGGAAAAACAATTTCATGCAGAATGGCTTAGTTCCGGTGTTCAGCGGGCTCCTTGGCTCGTTTGGGGGCAGGCTGAGGAATGGGACCGTTGCTATGGCAACTTGGCATGAACACACCTTTGTATTAGCCCCACTGCGTTGCCCCCAGATTACCTTTACAACCAGTGTACATTTTCAGAACGTGGAAAGCTTTTCTTAATGTCCACACAGCGAGATATAAAGCATTATCCAGGGCAGACAGACAAAGGGAGTGTCCTTCGTTTATGAGACTGAGGCTCTGCTGACGCTGCTTCTTCAGGCACAAGTATAGAATCAGGATCTAAACTCTCGGTTTCTTTTAGGGAAGATTTCACTTTCAAATCCGTCTTACAACCTATCTCACTTTTCACTGCCATGTTTTTTAACCTCATGCTTAAGCAAATCAAAAAAGCAGAAAAATGAACCTCCTTAACATTTATGCTTCAGAATAACCATGTAGGTAAGACCTAATATCTCCCTTGCACAAACGGATTTTCCATGATATGTCCACAGTCACACGGTTAGAAACGGTGAGATGAGGAATAGAACTACACCTTTAGGTTCCAGATCTGGTGTCTTTCTGTTAAATCTCTACTGACTCTCAGTCTCTTGCAGCCTTCATTGTTTTACAAAAACACAGACACATACAAAAAAAGAAAAAAGGTGTTGTTTTGCTTTTTTAAAAATGGCTTTATTGAAGTATTATATGTATATATTCATAAAATTCACCCATTACAAACATACAGTTCAACGATTTTTAAGATCTTTCTGCAATAGCTTAATTGAGATAAAATCACATGGCATATAATTCACCCACTTAAAATGTACAATTGAATGGTTTTTAGTATATTCACAGAGTCGTGCAGCCATCACCACAATCCATTTTAGAACACTTTTACCACTTCAGAAAGAAACCTGTGCCCTTCAGCCAGCCATCACCTCTCAGTCCTCCCCTCTCCACTCTACCCCCTGAGCAACCACTAATCTCCTTTCTATCTCTGTTGATCTGCCAGTCCTGGAGTTATCATATTAATGGCATCATATAGTACATGATCATTGTGACTAGCTTCTTTCACTTAGTGTAATATTGTCAAGGTTCATCCATGCTGAAGAATGGAACAGTACTTCATTGCTTTTTATGGCCAAAAAGGATTCCATCGTGTGGATAAATTCCACCTTTTATTTATCCATTCTTTAATCTATGGACATTTGCTGTTTCCACCTCTTGGCTACTATGAATAACATTGCTATGAATATTCATGTACACATTTTTGAGTGCACACAAGTTTTCTTTTTTCTAGAAATGAAATTGCTGTGTCAACTTTCATTCCTCTCTCTCTGGGAATAATTTTAAATTTCTATCAACAGTATGCCAGGGTTCTAGTTTGACCACACCCTCATCTTCATTTGGTGTGCTTTCCTTTTTCCACTTAACATTATTCCTTACGCATATTTCCATTTGCACCATGATTGCCAGTTTTAATGGTTACGTAGTGTTCCACAGCAGTTAGACGTTGTTGAAGCTTTATGTTCAAGCTGAGGGTTGGTGCTGTTTCCAGTTTTACTGTAAGTAGTGGGAGCAGGATCTGTACCACTTACTACTTTTTTCCTTTAGTCTATATCCTTCAGATATGCTCTGAAGTGGAACAAAGGGCTCACATAGCTCTTTGTCACTGCTTCCCAGGTTACTCTGCAAAGATTGACTGTGGTAATAATGCCACCTGCAAATCTTATGCCTTCCCACTTCCCCCTCATCTCTGCCAACATAACACTTTATGGCTTTATTCACCGTACCCTTGATCTTAAGACAAAAAGCCAAGAAGCGATTTTATCGCTTTATTCACGTGTATTAATAATACAGTATATAAGAGAGCCTTAAAGTTCAATTTGCATTTCTTTTGTTGTTGGTTAAGCTTAAAATTTTTTTAACAGCTTTCAGTCAGTCTTTGATCTAAAGAGGTCAGGCAGTGCAGGAGCATCTGTTGTCAGAGCAAAGGGTCGCAGAAGGAGCTGGGTTTGGAAACATGGGTCCAGCTATGTTTGATTGGGGGTGAGGGTTGTAGGAGCTCAGCAGTAGTTGAAGACAATGTTGCTAGGATGCTATGCTGACTTAGGCAGCTTCTTTTTCAAACCCCCCCTCCATTTGGCATCTCTTCTGGTTCTGCTCCTCCCTCTCTGACCTTTCCTTCTCAGTCCTCTTTGAGAGTTTCTTTGCCTTACTTGCCTCTTAGAGATTGGTATTCCCCAAGGTTTCATTCACGGGATTCTTTTTCCACTTAGTACTCTGCACAAGCTTATCCACTCCCGTAGCAGGAATGACTACGTAAATGCTAACCACTCCCCAGCATTCATCTCTAGCCAAGGCTCCTCTCCTATGACATCCAGATACAGTAAGTCCTCCACACACAAACCTTCAAGTTGTGAAAGATACAAATGTGTATTCGCATGTCCAGTCACCTAAGTTAGTTCTATTGGAGGAGGTACTGTTAATTTTCAAGGCACAAGATTCAAACTTAAATTAGTACAAAGAATGTAGCAGCCGTTCAGAATGCAGTCCAGTGGTACTGTGTCATCTATGACAAGGGAAAAAAAAAAGAGCTACTCCCCAGAATCACTGGATCTTTTGTTCAAGAGGGTAGATAGAATTGAATCCAGCAAGGAACCAGAACCTGTGCTATCAGCATCAGGCATGAGTGAAATAGCAGCCTGCCCTCCATCTCTGTTGCTGATCATCCTTCAGCTCTACCAGCTCCCACCTCCACTTCCTCCTCCAGTCAGTAACTCTTCTTGCCTGTTCACCCGATGCCAGCCCCTGTGTGCCTGCTGTTGTGCTGTACTACTGCACTTTTCAAGGTACTGTACCTGTCCCTGGTGGCGCAGTGGATAAGAATCGGCCTGCCAGTGCAGGGGACATGGGTTCAATCCATGGTCCGGGAAGATTCCACAAGCAATGGAGCAAATAAGTCCATGTGCCACAACTACTGAGCCAACATTCTAGAGCCAGAGAGCCACAACTTCTGAGCCTGCGTGCTACAACTCCTGAAGCTCCTGTACCTAGAGGCTGTGCTGCTCAACAAGAGAAGTCGCTGCAATGAGAGGCCCGTGCACAGCAGTGGAGGGCAGCCCCTACTCGCCACAACTGCAGAAAGCCCACACAGAGCAATGCAGACCCAGCGCAGCCAAAAATTAATGATTAACTTTTAAAATGTCTTCTTTCTTTTTGTGTTTGTTTTGCTGGGTCTTACTTGTATGAAAAGTACTATAAACTTATTACAGTACAGTACTAGATAGCCAATTATGTTAGGTGGGTACCTAGTCTTTGTAAGCCTAACTTTGCTGGACTTACACACAAATTGGACTTACAAACGTGCTCTTGGAAGGGAGCTCATTCGTATGTAGGGAACTTCCTGTACATAAGTCTAACTTTCTATTGTACATCTCCATCTGAATGTCCCCTCGGCATCTCAACTCCAGTATTTCCCCTTCCAACCAACTCCTTCTCTTCTCACATCTTTGGTGATGGTGGCAACATCTACCCAGTCACCCAAGTCAGAAACCTGGAAGTCACTCCTTTCCCACCCTACATATCCCTACGTGTCTTGCAACCGAATCTTCTTATCTCCAAACCTATTGCGTTAATTTCATTCACGTTTTCATTATTTCTCCCAGTAATTGTGGCCTTTAATAATGTCTATTAGATAGGGTTTTACTGGTCATAGCTATGTCATTTGAAGAAGGAAAAGAAAAAAAAATTTTTAATGAATGGATACACACGCATGGAATGAAAGGAAGAACTGAGCAATCACGGGAAAGGCGACTCCAGGGCTGTTCTAGGCCCTTGAAAGCAAGGAGGTTGCCCAGGGACCATCTCTCAAACAACTGCTATGAATGTGACTTGGTTCCAAAAATGCTTAACCTCTGCCTCTCTCAGTTCAAAGTACTAAATTTCTGGGAGAGTCTGGAGACCAGTGAAGATCCAGAGGGTGGAGGGACTGAGTCATGTGAGAGAAAAACAGATGCTGGAGGATAGTCTTCACGTATCAGAGGCAATCATCAGAGGAAAAGAGAAGGTGTGAGATGGACAGTCTTTCCAGAAGTTGTCTACTACATTGTCACAATCTCAGGACTGTTCTTCCTGCTCTAGCCTTCCCCTTCACCACCCACCACCCCCGACATATGCCAGAATGATCCTCAACAATATAGTTCCAGGAGAAAAGAGAAGTAGTGGGGAAAGTGTGGGCCCGAAATCCTCACTCAGCTCTTACTAAGTCTGGGACTTTGAGCAAGAAAAACTCTCATCTGTTTGAGTCCTTGTTATTTGCCAATGCTGTGTAGGGACTTCGTATCTGTTATTTCTACTCCTTCTACAGTTCTGCAAGTTGAATACTATCATTATTGTGCAGGGAAGCGCAACCTTAGATGGCAGAGTAGAAAGCCTGTGAGCTCACCTCCTCTCATGAACATACCAAAATCACCACTAACTGTAGGACAATCATCAGTGAAAAAGACTGGAACCTACCAGAAAAGATCTTTTACAATTAAAGTCATAAAGAAAGCACCACAGTGAGGAAGGTCAGAGCCAGGGACTCTTGCTATAATCAAATCCCTTATCCCCCAGGTGGATAACCCCATAAAGCAGAAAGTAAATATATTGAGGAGAATCCTCCCACCAGAGTGAGAGTTCTGAGCCTCAGCCCATGGGTCTGGCACTGGAAAGATGAGCCCACAGAATATTTGACTTTGAAGACCAGTGGGTCTTAATTGCAGGAACCCCACAGGACTGGGGGAAGTAAAAAAAATTTTTTTTTTTTTGCCCTATCTTGAGGGATCTCCCAGGAGTTCTGTAGGGGGTAAGCCAGAGAGAGCTGGAATGAGAAATACTCAGTTATCAGAGGCCCCTTGTCTTAGACTTGTCAGTAAGCATTATGGCTCATGCTGGACTGTAAAGTTCTTAGAGAGATGGGAATACCAGACCAGCTCACCCCTCTCTTGAGAAACCTGTATGCAGGTCAAAAAGCAGCAGTTAGAACCCTGTATGGAACAACTGATTGGTTCAAGATCAAGAAAGGACTACGACAGGGCTGTCTCCTGTCACCTTGTTTGTTTAACCTATATGCTGAGCATATCATGAGAAATGCCGGGCTGGATGAATTACAAGCTGGAATCAAGACAGGTAGGAGAAACAACAACAACCTCAGATAGATGGATGATACCTCTCTCGTGGCAGAAAGCCAAGAGGAACTAAAGAACCTCTTGATGAGGGTGAAGGAGAAGAGCGGAAAAGCTGGCTTAAAACTAAATATTAAAAAAACTAAAATCATGGCATCTGGCCCCATTACTGCATGACAAATAGAAGGGGAAAAGAAAGTGACAGATTTCCTCTTCTTGGGCTCCAAAATCACTACTGACGGTGACTGCAGCCATGCAATCAGGAGACGATTGCTAATCTTGGCAGGAAAGGGATGCCAAACCTAGACAGTGTGTTCAAAAGCAGACACATTACTCTGCCGACAAAGGTCCATATAATCAAAGGTATGGTCTTCCCAGTGGTCATGTACAGTTGTGAGAGCTGGAGCATAATGAAGGCAGAAGGCCAAAGAATTGCTGCCTTTGAACTGTGGTGCTGGAGAAGACTCCTGAAAGTCCCTTGGACAAGAAGATCAAACCAGTCACTCTTAAGGGAGATCAACCCTGAATACTCATTGGAAGGACTGATGCTAAAGCTGAAGCTCCAGTATTCTGGCTGCCTGATGAGAACAGACGACTCATTGGAAAAGTCTCTGATGCTGGGAAAGATTAAGGGCAGAAGAAGAGGGTGTTAGAAGATGAGATGGCTGGACGGCATCACTGATGCAATGAACGTGATGTTGGGCAAACTCCGGGAGATGGTGAGGGACAGGGAAGCCTGGCGTGCTGCAGTCCATGGGGTCGCAAAGAATCAGACACGACTAGGTGACTGAACAACAAAAACAACCTTTCAGGCAAACCCCGAGCCTCACGGACATGTCCCCACTATGCCCTCCACCCACAATCCAGTCAGTCACAGCATTGCAGCAGCTCGCCCCAAGGGCTAATCTGGGTGTGGGGCACCCAGCACCCTTGCCCTCTGGAGGCTCAGGGGCAGCCTGTAGCCTGGTTTGGGTAGTCAAGACTGCACACACAGTCTCCTGCACTCCACGACCAAGGGCAAAAGCTGTCGTTTGATAGGAGCCTGGACCTCTTGGAGAGTCTCCTGGAGAGATGAGGTTCAGGGGATCAACGGCAGCTCAGGCACATGGACGTCGGTGGCAGACATACTCACAGGGAGACATTCAGCCATGCACACTAATAGCTCGGCTCATTAGCACCAAAATCTAGCACCACCCAACAGCCTGCAAGCAGCAGTGTTGCGATGCCTCGGGCCAAACAATTAACTGGGCAGTGACACAGCCCAAGCCATCATCAAACAGGCTGCCCCAAAGGCTCGGAAATCCGTAGCTGCCTCTGAATGTGCCCTTCGACACAGCTCCACCCACCAGTAGACACACTCCAGCCCCTCCACCAGGAAGCCTACACAAGCCTCTAAACCAGCCTCACCCACCAGGGGGCAGACACCAGAAGGAAGAAAACCATGTTCCTTCAATGCAGGCCAGACGCTCCCCTGGGAGCAGCTGGGCTCTGCTCCTGCTAATGCAACATTTGGGACACCTCCGATCCCATACCTAGCCAGTGATCTGAAACAAGCTCTGGAATCCCTGGGCCCTGCAGCTAGACTCAGGACCCAGCTCTGCCCACCAGGGTGTGCACGCGTGCCTTGTTTGCTCAGTCACTAAGTCCTGTCTGACTCTTTATGACCCCATGGACTTCACACACCAGGCTTCCCCGTCCCCCACCGTCTCCCAGAGTTAGCTCAAGTTCACGTCCGTTGAGTCGGTGATGCTGTCCAACCATCTCATCCTCTGCCACCCTCTCCTCCTTTCGTCTTTAATCTTTCCAGCACCAGGGTCCCAGCATTAGCATGTGTGCATGCTCAGTTGCTAACTCATGTCTGAGTCTTTGTGACCTCGTGCACTGTAGCCTGCCAGACTCCTCTGTCCGTGGGATTCTCTGGGCAAGAATACTGGACTGTGTTGCCATTTCCTTCTCCAGGGGATCTTCCCAACCCAGGGATGGGCAATAGCTCCAGAGTCTTTGGGACCCTGACTCCACCACCAGTGAGCCAACGCTAGTCCAGAGCTCACGAGGCTTCCAGAACCAGCCACCTCGCGGCCAGGACCCACCAAACAGTGGCCAGCACCATCCACACAAGATAGGATCCGACAACCAACCAGACTAGGGGCCAACCAAGCCTCCCAGACCACCCACATAGTTAGCCCACCACAACAGAAGGACCCCTAGAGCATGTGGCTTGGGTGGCCAGAGGAGACTGCACAGGTGGGATGCGTCAAACACTGCCTACAAAGGGCCACTTCTCCAATGTAACTAGCTTACTGCTGCTGCTGCTAAGTTGCTTCAGTCGTGTCCGACTCTGTGTGACCCCATAGACGGAAGCCCACCAGCCTCCCCCATCCCTGGGATTCTCCAGGCAAGAACACTGGAGTGGGTTGCCATTTCCTTCTCCAATGCATGAAAGTGAAAAGTGGAAGTGAAGTCGCTCAGTCACGTCCGACTCTTAGCGACCCCATGGACTGCAGCCCACCAGGCTCCTCCATCCATGGGATTTTCCAGGCAAGAGTACTGGAGTGGGGTGCCATTGCCTTCTCCGAACTAGCTTACTACACACATAAAAATAAAAGAGCAACTTACACAAAATGAAGCAGCAGAGGAATACGTTCCAGTTGAAGGAACAAGAAAAAAACACGAAGGACGAAGTGAAGTGGAATGGACAGAAGCAATTTACCTGAGAAAGAGCTCAGAGTAATGATAATAAAGATGATGTAAAAAGAAAATGTAGGATGAAAGTGAAATTAACTCAGTCGTGTCTGACTTTTTGCAACTCCATGAACTACACAGTCCATGGGATTCTCCAGGTCAGAATACTGCAGTGGGTAGCCATTCCCTTCTTCAGGGGATCTTCCCAACCCAGGTCTCCCGCATTGCAGGTGGGTGTTTTACCAGCTGAGCCACAAGGGGAGCCCAATAGAGGAGCATAGCATGGCCCCTTGTCAAGTAATAAGTCAGCACCAGCAGAGCATTAAACCGAGTGCAGATTGCTCCTAAGTGTAGGGTTTGTGTAACTGCATAGGTTAAACATCCATGAAGTTGGTCCTGGAGTTAGGGTTAATGAACATGTGATATTTTGTAGACAATGCTGCTGCTGCTGCTAAGTCACTTTTTAAATTATAGTTGTAATATATTAGCTTCTTTTTGCTGCTGTAAGAAATTACTATAAAATTAGTAACTTAAAGCGACACAAATTTACTATCTCGCAGTGCTGGAATTCAGGAATCCAAAAGGAGTTTTACAGGCCTAAAATGAAAATGTCAGTTAGGGTCACATTCCTCCTGGAAGCTGTAAAGGAGAATCCACTTTCCTGTCTTTTCAAGTTACTTGAGGCTACTTACATTCCTTAGCTCCTGGCCCCTTCTTCCACCTCCAAATCCAATCTGTCTCTCTCTCTCTCTGACTTGTGTTTCCCTTGGCATACTTCCCTCTCTGACTTTGACTCACATGCCTTCCTCTCACAAGGACTCTTTTGATTACATTGGACCCACCCTGATTATCCAGGAAATCTCCACAATCTCAAGACCTGTACTCAATCACAACGGTAAAGTGATTTTGCCATATAAGGTAGCACATTCACAGGTTCCTGGAATTAGGATTACAACATCTTTGGGAAACCACTATTCAGCTTATAATAATAATATTTTGTCATTGCTACATTGTTCTTTTATTGAAGTATAGTTGGATTTACAAAGTTATGTTAATTTCTGCTATACCAGAAAAGTGATTCAGCTTTTATACACACACACACACACACACACACACAAATATATGTAGGGGCTTAGGGGCTTTCCTGGTGTCTCAGATGGTAAAGAATCTGCCTGTAACTCAGGAGACCCGTGTTCCATCCTTGGGTCAGGAAGATCCCATGAAGAAGGAATGGCTACCCGCTCCAGTATTCTTGCCTGGAGAATTCCATGGACAGAGAGGAGCCTGGTGGGCTACAGTCCATGGGGTCACAAAGAGTAGGACACTCCTGAGGGACTAACACACCACACTATATATATGCAACCCACTCCAGTACTCTTGCCTGGGAAATCCCACTGACAGAAGGGCCTGGCAGGCTACAGTCAATGGGGTCGCAAAGAATCAGACACAGCTGAGTGAATAAGCCCACACGGCACACATATATGTTATATAATGTATTTTTTTCCATTTTTGTTTCCATTATGGTTTATCATAGGATATTGAATGTAATTTCCTGTGCTATACAGTAAGACCTAGTGGTTTATCTGTCCTATACATAATAGTTAGCATCTGCTAATCCCAAACTCCTAATCCTTCCTTCCCCTACCCCTCTTTCCCCTTGGCAATCACAAGTCTGTTCTCCATGTCTGTAGTCTGTTGTTGTTTCATAGATAAGTTCACCATGTCGTATTTTAGATTTCACTTGTAAGTGACATCATATTGTATTTGTCTTTCTCTTTCTGACTTACTTCACTTAGTACAATAGTCTTTGCTGCTGCTGCTGCTAAGTCGCTTCAGTCGTGTCCGACTCTGTGTGACCCCATAGACGGCAGCCCACCAGGCTCTGCCGTTCCTGGGATTCTCCAGGCAAGAATACTGGAGTGGGTTGCCATTTCCTTCTCCAATGCAGGAAAGTGAAAAGTGAAAGTGAAGTCGCTCAGTCGTGTCTGACTCTTCGAGACCCCATGGACTGCAGCCCACCAGGCTCCTCCATCCGTGGGATTTTCCAGGCAAGAGTACTGGAGTGGGGTGCCATCGCCTTCTCAGACAATAGTCTTTAGGTCCATCCATATTGCTACAAATGTGGTATTATTTCATTCTTTTTAAGACTGAGTAACATTCCATCGTATAAATACACCACTTCCTTATCCACTCATCTGTTCATGGGCATTTAGGTTGTTTCCACGTCTTGGTTATTGTAAATAGTGCTGCTATGAGCATAGGGGTGATGTAGATTTTTAAGTTATAGCTTTGTCTGGATATATGCCCATGAGTGGAAGTGTTAGATCATATGGCAACTCTATTTTAGTTTTTTTAGGACCCTCCATACTGTTTTCCATAGCGGCTGCAATTTATGTTCCCACCAACAGTGTAGGAGGGTTTCATTTTCTCCATACCCTCTCCAGCATTTGTTATTTGTAGACTTTGTAATGATGGCCACTCTGACTGGAGTGAGGTGGTATCTGATTGTAGTTTTTTTTTTAAGTTTTTAATTGGAGGATAATTGCTTTACAGTGTTTCGTGAATCAGCCATAAGTATACATATGTCCCTTCCTTCTAGGGCTTCCCTCCCACCCCCAACCCCCATCTCACCCCTCCAGGTTGTCACAGAGCACCAGGCATGCATATGTATGGAATCTTTAGAGATTAATGAACTTCTTTGCAGGGCAGGAATAGAGAGGCAGACACAGAGAATGGACCTGTGGGCACAGTCGGGGAAGGAGAGGGTGGGACAAATTGGGAAAGTAGCATTGAAATATACACATTACTGTATGTAAAACAGATGGTGAGTGACTCCAGTTTTGATTTGCGTTTCTCTAATAACTTGTTACTCTCCTTTTCTTAAGGGCTTTTAAATTTTTTATTTATTTATTTTAATTGGAGGATAATTACTTTATAATATTGTGATGGTTTTTGCCTATATCAACATGAATCAGCCACAGGTATACATGTGTCTCCCCCATCCTGAACCCCTCTCCCCACCCCATCCCTCTAGATTGTCCCAGAGCACTGGCTTTGGGTACCCTGCTTCATGCATCAAACTCACACTGGTTATCTATTTTACATGTGGTAATGTATATATTTCAGTGCTATTCTCTTAAATCATCCTACCCTCTCCTTCTCTCACTGAGTTCAGAAGTCCTTCAGCAATTTCAGGATAAAGTCCAAACACCTGCAGGACATGACAGCTCACTGTCATCTGACCTGTGCTTATCTTTCTAGCTTCACTTCTGCTACCCCACGTGCAGGGAACACTCCAAGAACATCGAAGCACTTGCAATTCTTCAATTGCAATCTGCTCTTATTTGCTAACCAGTCTCTTTTCTACTGTTATTTCTGCACAAAATACACTCTACCATTTACCCCCTTCAACAACCTTCTTTCCTTTCAATTCTTTTTATTTATTACTTTTTTAACACTTAGCCCAGATTTTCTCCTTGGGAAATCTTCAATTTACCATTTACCAGGTCACACAGAGTCGGACACGACTGAAGCGACTTAGCAGCAGCAGCAGTAACCTTGAGTAAGTTACTTCACTTCTCTAAGTGTCAGTTTTTGTATCTAAAGAATGAGAATAATAAAATAGTACTTACATTATTGTAAGGATCAAATGACATAACCCACAGAAAGCTCTTAGCAGACTGCCTGTCAGGTTTCAGTGCTCACGAATAAGTTATCTACAATTGTCATCATAAAGATTTCTCCCAAAGGGATTTAAGAGCTTTCTCTTCTGTCTTCTATTAGCAACCAGTACATGGAAAGCTGTAGTCTTTCCCATTGCTGCCTGTTGATTTGTAAGTCTTTTCTGCTGTACTGACCATTCTGTGAGATCAAGGATCAGTCATTTATTTCCATATCCCTTGTGTCTAGCACAGGATTTGTACCTGTAGATTAGTATTTATTGAGGCAAAATATTAGGAGGACACTGTGCTAATTCACTTCAGTTGTGTCTAACTCTGTGTGACCCTACCGACTGCAGCCTGCCAGGCTCTTCTCTCCATTGGATCTCCTAGGCAAGAATACTGGATGGGTTGCCATTTCCTCCTCCAGGAGATCTTCTTGACCCAGGGATCAAACCCAAGTCTCTTTCATCTCGCTGGATTGGCAGGTGGGTTCTTTACCACTAGCGCCACCTGGGAAGCCCTATTTAGGAGGACCCATATGGGGTCGCACAGAGTAGAACACAACTGAAACGACTTAGCAGCAGCAGCATGCTAATTCTACTGCCAGAATATTTCTGTAAAGTGTTCATTCCGTGTTTATCTTCCTGAAGTAGCAGTCTAAAAAGATTTCATTTGTCTACCGTCAATTTATTTTTATTTGTGTGTTTATTATTTGCAGCTGTGTTGGGTCTGATCGCTGCACTCAGACTTTCTCTAGCTGCGGTGCGCAGGCTTCTCTTGGCAGTGGCTCCTTTTGTTACAAAGCCCGGCTCTAGAGCATGGGCTCAGTAGTGGTGGCACATGGATTTGGTTGCCCTGTGGCATGTGGACCAAGCATGAACCGGTGTCCCCTGCATTGGCTCACATGGTTAAATAATCTGCCTGTGATGCAGGAGACCTGGGTGATATCCCTGGGTTGGGAAGATCCCCTGGAGAAGAAAATTGCAACTCACTCCAGTATTCCTACCTGGAGAAGCCCATGGACAGAAGAGCCTGGCAGGCTACAGTCCATGGGGTCGCAAAAAGTCAGACATGACTGAGTGACTAATGCTTTCACTGCATTGGTGGGTGGATTCTTAACCACTGGACCACAAGGGAAGAATAGTCTACCTTCAGTTTAAATAAAAGTGCAGCCTTAACAAAACTGAACCTGTTATACCAAATTTCCTTTTGTCTTCCTTTGCTCTAGCCACTTCCTCCTGGTCAAAATCATCTCTTTTTGTGTCATAATCCCATCTTTTTTTTTTTTTTAATTGGTGATAGTCTTTTTCTGAAAATTTGCATTATTGCAAGTTCCCCAGAAAGCTGTGAGTGTTATCGATAACAAAGGAGACCCATCCTTCCCTCTGCCTTCTTCCTACAGCCGTTTGAGTCAGCAGGGTTTCTTGGAATCTTAGCACAAGGTCAGTACATGGCCTCTCTCCCTGAAGGTTACAGCCATGCTAGAGTTAGACAAGGGATTAGAATATCCCAGGCACACATCCAGGCATTATTGTAAAGAATGAAGTGCTCTGTGAGCTCAGATTTGAGGAGGGGATTTGGCTTGGAGAAGACTCTTGAGAGTCCCTTGGACTGCAGGAAATCAAACCAGTCAATCCTAAAGGAAATCAGTCCCGAATATTCATTGGAAGGACTGATGGCTGAAGCTGAAGCTCCAGTACTTTGGCCACCTGATGCCAAGAACTGACTCATCAGAAAAGACCCTGATGCTGGGAAAGATTGAAGGCAGGAGGAGAAGGGGACGACAGAGGATAAGATGGTTGGATGGCATCACCGACTTGATGGACATGAGTTTGAGTAAACTCCAGGAGTTTGTGATGGACAGGGAGGACTGGCATGCTGCAATCCATGGGGTCGTCAAGAGTGAGACACGACTGAGTGACTGAACTGTGTGTGGCTATCTAACATATTCATGAAATCATGCTCTTGACAGGCTTCACAGAGCTCTGAGGCCTATCCTTTCATGTAGCAGAGAGAAGCTGCCCAGTTCAGTGGAAAGAGTGTTGACTTTAGAGTCAGGACTTGACTTTGAGCCTGGTTTTACCACTACCTGGCTGGCTATTCTTATGGCAAATCACCAATATGCGATCACTTTGCAATACACACAAATATAGGATTGTTATGTTATATTCTTGAAACCAATGTACTGTTGTATGTCATGATGCCTTAATTTTTATAAATCAGGCTTTCCTATGACTGATGTCCTCTTTTAGGGTCACCTTCTCTAGCTGGACAGGAGATTTGATATTTGAGATTGACTCTCTCTGATGAGAGTCTCTTTTCCTTCCTTCCCTTTATTCCCTCTTTTCTAGGAGTTGAATAAGGAACCCTTGCTGTGCTAAGTCACTTCAGTCATGTCTGACTCTTTGCAACCCTATGGACTATAGCCTCCCAGGCTCCTCTGTCCCCAGGGATTCTCCATGCAATAATACTGGAGTGGGTTGCTATGCCCTTCTCCAGGGGAATCTTCCTGACCCAGGAATCAAACCCGCATCTCATGTTTCCTGCGTTGGCAGGTGGGTTCTTTACCACTAGCACCATCTGGGAAGCCCAAGAAACCTATAACTCTCTGATTATCTGTAATTCAATCAACAAGTTTGTACTTTGGCATCACCTTAAAGTCTCCCGACTCTAGTCTTCTAAGGTTCTGACCTTAAATTATTGTCTTACTTTTTCTCCTGTGTTCTGTTTGTATTCATGGTTGATTCCCAATTGTTCCAAAACTAATTGATTTAATGACTTATCTCTGTAATTCAAACTTACTCTGAAACTCAGGCTCAGAAACCTAAAAATAAGGGCCAGTCACCTAGTATAGACTGAGCTCAACATTCCTAAACTACTTGTTATCTAATCATAGATGTGTGATTTATACACATCAAAGTAAAAGATTGGATAGAACTAAACTCTAAAATACATCAGTTGGTAAAGAAAAGGCAGTAAGGTCTAGTGGAAAGAAAACTTAAGGCCAGGAGACATGTGATCTAGTTCTGTCATTAATTAGCTGTAGCTTTGGCCAAGTCTCTGAACCTCAACCTTGGAATTGGATTCTATATGACTTAGAACTTAGAACTCTGTCACTAAGTGTCATGTGGCTGAAAAAAGAGAACTGCTTGGGTGGCATTTGTTGGGTAAGCCTTCAGGGGAGAAATAAAAAGGAATTTAAGATGACTGTTACAAATGCGTGGGGTTTTTGATTGGAAAGATAAACCTGAGCACACTTGTGAGTTGGAGTGTGACTTGGAGGGAAAATCTTTAGTCAAGTAGGGAGGTAGGAATGAGTGGAGTGGTGTATGGCACAACTAACATGCAGACATGAACCACTGGGGAAGCTGGATGGGCATGTTCTGGAGGACACAAGACTGACCGGTAGGAGAGGATCCCAGAGGAGGGAAGAGTGGTCTGGGAGCAGTGGGCGGGATGGATTGGTAAGAGAATATATTGGCGGGGGCAGGTTAGATGGTGACAGTGGACAGGTGTTAGTTAAGAAAGTTTGGATCAGAATAGGTGAGGTGTGAGCTGAGCACATTTTGAAATCTGGGAGACATTTTGAGGAAGAAATGAAATAAAGAAGAAAAGAAGAGAAAGCAATCCAGGGTTTCCCCCCAGAGTGGAAAGGTATTTCTCTAGGGTAGGTTTGGTGTGCTGGGGAGTTTCATAGTTTCATTTTTAGACATGAACATGTCTGAATGAAAGAAAGCTGAGTGCTGAAGAATTGATGCTTTTGAACTGTGGTGTTGGAGAACACTCTTGAGAGTCCCTTGGACTGCAAGGAGATCCAACCAGTCCATCCTAAGGGAAATCAATCCTGAATATTCATTGGAAGGACTGATGCTGAAGCTGAAACTCCAATACTTTGGCAACCTGATGAGAAGAATTGACTCACTGGAAAAGACCCTGATGCTGGGAAAGATTGAAGGCAGGAGGAGAAGGGGACGACAGAAAATGAGATGGCTGGAAGGCATCACCAACTCAATGGACATGAGTTTGAGTAAGCTCTGGGAGTTGGTGATGGACAGGGAGGCCTGGCGTGGTGCAGTCCATGAGGTTGCAGAGTCAGACACGACTGAGCGACTGAACTGAACTGATGTCTGAATAGTTTCACTGAAAATCCTCTACGGTGAACACGTCTTTGTAGGCAGTTAGAAATGGGAATATGATTGTCAGGACCAGATACACAGAGTTTTTAAAAGTCATTCACTCTGAGGCAGTAGTTGAAACTGTAGGAGTGAATGCTGTGTATGAAGAAGAATATTACAAAGAGAGAGACATACAGATAAAGTATTAGAAAACCAAAAGAGTATTATTATAAGTCTCTTACAATTCCCAGAAAGTCTATTTTAGCTTTCATTGTAGTGTTTACATCTCTTATGGTACTCCTTTGACTTACAGTACTCCTTTGACTTACAGTACTACAATCTCTCTCTCTTTGCAAAAATGTTAGCAATCTTTTCATCTCTGGGTACTTGTGTTAGTAAAATAAGTGAAGTTTTACAAGCAAAGTCTCAGTGGCTGAAAAAGTCCTTCTCATTCACTGTACGTGTTTGTCACTTCCACTCACATTGTATTGTCCAAAGAAAGTCACAGAGCCACATTAATCTTCCAAAGAGGTGGAAAGCGCATATTCCAGTGTGCATTAACAGAGAGAGAGTACTGGGGAACAATTCTGACAGTGACCACGATAACAAACTGTTTCCCTTAGACTTCTATCTACAACCGTGCTTCCTCTTATGTGTATCGTCACTAAAATGTTCCTGGTATCAGCGTTTTATAATCTGTGGCACCAGAGCAGAATTCCCCTGCAAACAAGTTATTCCTGCTTCTATTCTCTTTGTTTCCTCTTTATTTTGATGTTGAGCCTCCCTTTGGTTCCATGGTTGGCTGTTTACCCTTCATTTTCCTATTTTTAGAATGAAAGAGATTCAAGAAAATGCTACCCCCTGTTCTCCTGCCAATGGTTCTGCTTCTCTTTCTTCTTTTGTAAGAATAAATTCCTCCCCTCTGGGTCCTGCACACTTCCTTCTACTCACTTGCTTTCTTATCACCCAGAGTTTAAGGCCATCAAAGAGCAAAATAACCAAAACAGATATTAATCCATCCACTATTTATTCTGTCCAACATTAATTAGCAGGTTGCCCTGATTTTCAGTCTGTGCACGTCTCATAAGTTGTTGACTTAATTAATTCTGATCAGAATTAATCTTGTTTTCCATGAGAATCCTATAGAACGCTATTGGAAACCCTAATATTATTGTCACAGTCTGCCTTGTCTCAGGGTTATTTTTATATATTCTTCCTCACTAAATCATGACATTCTTATAGATTAAGCTGTGATTTGCATGCAATAAAAACTCAATAATTGTTAACTCACAGGTGAATCTTATATTTGACTGAACTATTGGTTTTGGTGACATTTGGATATATCTTGATTCAGCAGTGGACACTTCTTAGACACTTGCTCATGTCTAGGAAAAAAGGAATAGACATGATTTTTTAATTGATGACCTCTCAATTTCTCACCTTCCATATTGAAGTGTAGTATTATTGTTTGTTTACAATTCATACTGACATCTACCTCCTAGAAGATTTTGAAAAATAGATGTATTAGTAAATCCATTTATTCACTTATTCATTGATTTATTCAATAGTCACTTCATGAGTGCTTATAACAAGCTAATAAGACATAGTAATCTCTTTCAAAATCTAGGAGCAGGTGGGAGACAGGTAAGTAAAGCAATTTGATAATGCTATGGCTTAGAGGAAAAATACCTAAAATCAGACAGGGACTTCTTAGGAGATTGGACCCTGGAAAGTAACTTTGAGGTTAAGATAAAGAAATAGTTAGGAAGCTGGGGTGAGACATGAGCTATTTATGAGAAGGAAACAAGCCACATGCAAACGCTGAGATGGGAAATTAAATCACTTGCTCCAGAAACTGCTCAAGAAATTCAATACGACTGAAACATAACATACAAGTTGAAGGAATGCCAGCGACAAAGCTACAAAGAAGAGCAGGTGTCAGATCTAAAACGGGCTGTGTGCTAAAGGAATTTCAATTTCAAAGCTTTGGAGCATATCTGAACTCTCCCAGGCACGTGGGATCAGGGACGTCATTCTGGGACTACAGTTCCAGAGGCTGGGTCTGGTTATGGGTGGGGTGAGACTTCCTTATAATGTACAAGAAATAGAACTAAGAGGATTTGAAAGCCATGGCCTGGGACCTGGGATGGGCGGGGTGGTGTGAATTCAAGATTAATTCAAATTTGAGAGAAAAAACCAGAAGTAGTTAATATGGAACATGAAGCAGAGCAAAGAGGTCAAAATAGAGGACCAGAGGACAGCCCGGTGTGATTTCTTAAAGCCTCCTCTCCCCTTTCTGGGCTCCTTCAGCCTTAGACCTGAAGCCTTTCAAGGATTTAAAACAGAAAAGTGATAAACTTGTTCTCTTCCTAACTAGGCATACAGCATCTTGTCATGTCCTGTAAGCACTTCCCCAAAGGTATCTGACCCACAGTAAGTCCTCAATAAGAATTTAGCTAAGGATATGAACTTGCTGCTAACTGCCGAGCACAGAAATGCTTTCGTTGAGATATCCACGTTATGTGAGTCTATTGTTGTTGCTGTTGTTTAGTCATCTAGTGGGTTTCTATTCCTTCTCTAGGGGATCTTCTCAAACCTGAGTCTCCTGCCTTGGCAAGTGTATTCTTTACCACTGAGCCACCAGGGAACTCTGCCTGAGTGTAAGGGACAAGAAAATGGGTTTCATACAAACTCACAAGAACTCACTCTTCTCTTTAATAAATTCACTCATTTAATAAATGTAAACTAAAATCATGTTATTTACAAGCCATTCAGATGTAAAACTAAACTTTTTTTTTCAATTGTCTTAGGCAAATCACATCATATGCATTAAGAAATAAAACAATAGAAAAGAAGCCCACCTGCCCAAGAAGAACTGAGTAAAACAAAAGAACACAAGTAGTTTAGCAGTAAGTGGTATGACTCCGGAACAGTAGTAATCCGGAAACAGTGGCTGAGGTGACTGTCAAACATAAGTTTGAACCATACAGAGCTGCTCACAAATCTGTATGTATGCATGTGTGAGTTACCAATTGTCTCTGAAGACAGGTGGCTCAAATTAATGGGGGCAATAACAAGCTAGAATCCTATGGGGGAGAAGCCTCACCATTCACCTGCCATTCTGCAGTCAGGGGCAATCAGATAAGCTTCAGTCCAGTTCACCAGGAGAGAAGGCTTTAAACATAACAGTTGAGCAGGGTGTGGCCAGCCTGTACACATGTCACAATGGTGCCATCATGAGACAAGTCCATGTAATATAAAAAGCAAGGGAGGAAGTACAAACTTCAAGTGAAGAATAAACTGCTGAAAGTTACAAAGCCTCCTAAATTACCCTTTTTCCACAGCACAAGCATCTTGTGATGTGATGTAATGTTGACCAAAAACCATTTCAACATTTAATAAATTCAGGCATTTAAACCTGTACTATGATTGCAGTAATTTCCATGAAATTTCTGTCTCCGATTTCAGGATGATTCCCTCATATTTAACATCACCAGAGAACAGGAAGCAGTATTCTTTTTCTGCAGTGGTATTCCTTGTGGTATAATTACAATGATAGTAATTCTTTTAAAAGTACTTCTATTTATTTATTTAACAATGTATTTATTTGTTGCATCAGGTCTCTTAGTTGCATCATGTGAGATCTTTCCTTATGGACTCTACAGTTGTGGCATACAGGTCCCAGGATGCACCGGCTCAGTAATTGTGGTGCTCAGGCTTAGTTGGTCCAGGGCACGTGGGATCTTTGATCCCCCACCATGGATCAAACCCGTGTCCCCTGCACAGCAAGGCAGATTTACAAGTACTGGACCCCCAGGGAAGTCCCAACAATTCTTTTTAAAAAGTATTCGATCTTTGTCCCCCGTTTCTGGAACAAGCTCCTTAGAGAGATGAGTATCTTTTGTATGTAGTGAAATGACTGGTGACTGGGGACCTGCAGAAAGCTTCAGGATAGGGGTGACCAGAAAGACCAAGACGTGATTAGACACTTGGAACTTTCAGCCCCAAACCCCAAACGTCCAGGCAAGGGAGAAGGGCTTAAGACTGAGTTCAGTCACCAATGGCCAGTGGTTTCGTCAATTATGCCTACATAATGAAACGTTCCTAAAAACTTCTCTGCTTCCCAGGTGGCTCAGTGATAAAGAATCAGCCTGCCAATGCAGGAGTCACAGAAGATGCAAGTTTGATCCTTGGGTCAGGAAGATCCCCTGGAGGAGGTAATGGGCACTCCAGTTTTCTTGCCTGGAGAATCCCATGGACAGAGGAGCCTGGTGGGCTACAGTCCATGGGGTCACAGAGTCGGACACGATTGCGTGACTGAACACACACACACACACACACACACACAGACTCCTAAACAACATGGTGTGGCTATCTCTCAAGTTGGTGAACACATCAGGGTGCTGAGACGGAGGCCCACTCCAGTTTCACGGGGACGGAAGCACCTGCCCTGGGGACACTTTTGCACCTCGCACTGTTGTACTCTTTCATCAGGCTGTTCATTTGTATGCTTTATGATAAATCAGCAAACATAAGGAAAGTGATTTCCCAAGTTCTGTGAGCCATTTTAGCAAGTTATTGAGCTTGATAGTAGTGGGAAGCCCCAGTTTATAGCTGGTCCATCAGGAATACAGGTGACCTGATGTTTGTGACTGGTGTCTGAAGTGAGGGCAGTCTTGTGAGACTGAACTCTGAAACCTGTGGGTCTATCACTGACTCCAAATAAGCTAGTGTCAGAATAGAATGAATCATGGGACACCCAGTTGGTGTCCAGAGAATTGGTTGGTATAAGGGAAAAAAACACATAAATTTAGTGTCAGAAATGTTATGAGTAAAAACAGCTCACCCTGGTTAACTGCACCTTTTTAATCTTACCATGGGCTTCCCTGATAGAACAGTTGGTAAAGAATCCACCTGCAATGCAGGAGTAAGTAACTATTGGTTGCTCAGTCATGCCCTACTCTTTGTGACCCCATGACTGCAGCCCACCAGGCTCCTCTGTCCATGAGATTTTTCAGGCAAGGATACTGGAGTGGGTTGCCATTTCCTTCTCCAGGGGATCTTCCCAACCCAGGGATCGAACCTGGGTCTCCTGTACTACAGGCAGATTCTTTACCAACTGAGCTACAAGGGAAGCCCAAGGCAGGAGACAAAGGAAGCAATGCAGGAGACCCCAGTTCGATTCCTGGGTTGGGAAGAGCCCCTGGAGAAGGGAATAGCAACCCACTCCAGTATTCTTGCCTGGAGAATGCCATGGACAGAGGAGCCTGGTGGGCTACAGTCCGGGGGTTTGCAGAGTCGGACACGACTGAACAACTAAGCACAGTACAATCTTACCATTCTATTTGTTGAAAAGTTAGTATCTAGCAGATCTCACAGGTTCTCTGTGTACTGCGTAATCATGAGAAGTTCGAAGTAGAGCTTTGGTATGTATAGAAGTGAATCTGGAGGTTTTTCTCCCCCCATAAACAATTCAGGTCTAGATTTAATGTTGTTCTGATATTTCTACTCTATGTTCTTTACTTTCTCAAAGAACATGTCAAGTTAACTTACTGCTTTTGGAAACCAATGTCAACCCCACCCCACTCAATTACTCTCTACTTCGTTCTGTCAGATACTCTATTTTCTAACACATTCTGCAAGGCATTGGAGAGCTGAGGAATTGTTTCGAGCTTTGAAGACGTGGTAAAATTTGCCATGATTTTAGGGAATCACGTAGGCCCGAGGCTACGTGAAGGATGGATTTGAAGGAAGGGTCTGTGTGGTGGAATGCACGAAGCACAAGTTCTGGAGGCATCCAAACCTGGATCCAAATCTAGTTACGGACACTTTCGGCTGTATAACCTTGAACCAGTTACTTACACTGTCCAAGGTGGCATTCCTTTATCAAGGGTGACAGCAATGGTTCACGATTAAGTCATGTTTATGAAGTGTGAAGGCTGGTACATAGTGAGCACTCACAAGAGGCAGCCATCCACTTTAATGGCCATGTTGTTCTACGAACATTTTTCAGTTGGGTGTTTGCTTGATTTTAAACCCCTTCTTGTCAGCATCTTTTACTTCCCAGGAAGGGCATCTGATGCAATGTCTGTCTCCCAGTCCTGAGTAGAAGGTTATTCAAATGACGTCCGGTTCCTCCTGTGAGGCAACCTCGTGTCAAAGGAATGTAGACCAAGCTTCGCTGGTCTTTGATACTTGTCTTTCTTCTAGAGCCCTTGAGACTCTATTCACGCTAGACTGCCACTTCTGGGCTCATACCTCATCCAATGCCATCCATCTGCACCACCCCTGTCCTGCCCTTCTAGAAAGAGTCCTTTCAAGAGGGAAGGGATATATGTATACCTGTAGTTGACTCAGGTTGATGTATGGCAGAAACCAACAATTTTGTAAAACAATTATCTTGCAATTAAAAATAAATTTAAAAGAAGAAATGAGTAAAGGTCCATTACCACCAACCTTAAAAAAAAAAACAAAAACTCATTCCTCCACATCATATACATTCAAGCTCTCTCTGCTAACTAATTTGTTCAATATATTCAACCAACTTTTACTGAGTGCTTCTAACATGCTTCAAGCTGGAGAAACCCAGAACAGCCATTCTACTCCAGCAATTCTTACTCTACTTTGTTATGCTACAGTAAGAGCTATGATCAGAGATTCTCCGTCCAAGCATTAGAACCATCTGTGAATTTTTTAAAACTACAAATGTTTATTTCCTACCTAATTTAATAAATCTGAATGGGACTCAGATATACAAAATTTCCAAACTATTCTCCAAGATTTTATTGACTAGCAAGAATAAAGAAGAACCCAAGGAGTATTGCTGAGTATGAAAAGATGATAAGAATTCGGAAGTGTTAGCAGACTTCATGTTGAAGGTTTAAATTGTATGCTGAAGGATAAATAAGTTTTCCAGGCCAGAAGAGAACTCCAGGAAAAGGAAAAGTATAAAGCCTAAACCTAAAGCATTTGAATTCGATCAACACAATTTCTACTAATATGCTAGTGGAAGAACGTTAGAAGACTCATTTATGAATAACATTTATGCATATTAGCTATAAATTTCTGGGAAGAAATAGCCTTACTTTTGTTCATCAGTGCAATTAACAAACAGCATCATAACCATTTCGCTTTCATGGTTAGTTTCTTCTATAAGTTATGAACCCTCTTAGGATAAGAACATGTGACAGTCTTTGTAACACCACAGCTGGCGTGCAGTAGGTCTCTCAATCGTGTTTGCTGATGGAATGAATGATGGTCTCTATGTCATGATCTGTTTTTCCAGTGTCCATCAAGTTTTACTGGGACACAGTCGTGCTTATCCACTTACGTGTTATCTGTGGCTACTTTCATGTTACGATAGCAAAGCTGAGTAGTTGTATCAGTGATCATATGTCCCACAAAATCTAAAATATTTGCTATCTGGCCTTTCAGAGGAAAAAAATTGCCTGCCGTTGCTTCACACCAGTGCTGTTCAACAGAACTTTCTGGGATAATGAAACTGTTCCCTAACCTTTTTGTCCGATCCAGTAGCCACTAACCTCATTTGGCTATATAAATTTAAGTTAAAATTAAGTGAAATTAAATATTTATTTCCACAGCTGCCCTACACTTTAGTGCTTGATAACCACTCATGGCTAATGACTTTCTTATTGGAAGTACAATCCTATGTCATGATCTTAATAATGAGAATTTCAAGTCAAGTGAAAGAGGAGGTCTTTAGGGGCAAGAAAGCATCTCAATCCCACTTGTAAAGCATGAAAGTGATCACCTGACTCTTGTCTAGTTCGTGATCCTGTTTCAAAATACCCATTTATTTGACAAGAATTTGTTGAGTTTCTTTTACATACCAGGCCCTCTATATACATATTTTCAAAGTTATATAAATTAATTTCTTGGTTGTGTGTTTTTTTTAAGTATTTATAGGGACTTCCCTGGTGGTCCGCTGGCTAAGACTCCATACTTGAATTGCAGAGGGCCGAGGTCTGATCCCTTTTCAGAGAACTAGATCCCATGTGACGCAACCAAGACCTGATGCAATTAAATAAACAATTTTTAAAAAAGGATTTATTAGTTAATATTAGGGAAGAGAGGTTTGCATGTAGTGAATACCAATCATACTCTTGGCCCTTTACATGTCTGATCTGTAAAATACTGTGCAATTTTTATTAATAATTTTCACATCAATCTTGAAAATACTCTCCCCCCTGGAAGGGTGGGATGAATTGAGAGAGTAGCGATGATATATATATATATATATACATATATATATACACTACCATGTGTAAGACAGGTAGGTAGTGAGAAGCTGCTATATATTTTATAGCACAGGGAGCTCAGCTCAGTGGGCTGCACTTCCAGTTCTGCAGTCTAAAACACACTCTCACTGAGTGTTCAGCAACATTGAAATTTTGCAACTTACTACCTACAGGCAGAATAATCAAACTCTAAACTGATAGGAAGGCTTCCTAGGTGGCTCAGTGGTAAAGAATCCACCTGCCAATGCAGGAGACGCAGATTCAATCCCTGGGTCGTGAAGATCTCTTGGAGGAGGAAATGGCAACCCACTCCAGCATTCTTGCCTGGGAAATCCCAAGGACAGAGGAGCCTGCTGGGCTACAGTCAATAGAGTCAAAAAGAATAGGACACAACTCAGTGACAACACCACCACATGTTAGATGAAGTTCATAAACTGTCCCAAAGCTGAGTCTCCTGTGTCTTCCTCCTCTACCCTCGTGGTGACTTTAGCTCCCCTCTTCTTAATTTCATGGTTGGAATGTCCCAACAGGGGATCCATCACTGTCCTAGCACAGCCCCCTTTCTGCCTCATTAGTCAAAGCTTTCTCCATCTTAGTCAGAAAATATCTGAGCCCTTTTGAAGGCAGCAAGAAACAGCCCACGGCCCTCACTCTTGAGACAGGGCCTCTCTCTGGGGGAAGTGCCCAGTGCAGGGGTGAGACCTGGGTGAAAACCTCAGCATCACCCACAGAGTTTCGCCCTTACCCACCACTTGAGGCTTCTCCTGTTTGTGGCTGGGGAATTCCAGCTCAGTCATCTCTGAAGACCTTTGAATTAAGAGCTTGGGCTTCCACTCCGGTTGCTTTTGGTGGGGAGAGGTGGCTAAAGCAACTGTCCCCACCCACACTGAACCTTTCACACTCAACTACTTGAACCTTCTAAAAGACTCTGCCCTCTCTGAGAAAAATATGCATGCTCAGTCGCTAAGTTCTGACTCTTTGGACCCCATGAATGTAGCCTGCCAGGCTCCTCCATCCATGGGATTTCCCAGGCAAGAATATCAGAGTGGGCTACCATTTCCTCCTCCAGGGGATCTTCCTGATGCAGAGATCAAACCCACATCTCCTGTGCTGGCAGGTGTATTCTTTACCATTGTGTCACCAGGGATAGCCCGTGAAAAATATACCATCCTTATAAATCCCCCAAATTAGTCAGACGCAGACACAGCCTTCAGAATTGTATACACCCACAACAGCTATATTTGGCACACTCTTTCCATGAAATTCTCTACTCACTAGTCACATATTAAAGGTTATCACCCCTATCAGCTTACTCCCCCTCCTACACTCCCGAGAATAGTACAGGAAGAGACAGGCAGGTCTGGCTCAACCCCTTGCTAGGCCACTTTAAACAAGGTTATCAAAAAGCTTAATTTGTAGAATATAATCAGTGTGTGTGTGTGTACTTAGTCACTCAGGCATGTCCGACTCTTTACGACCCCATAGACTGTAGCCCACCTGGCTCCTCTGCCCATGGAATTTTCCAGGCAAGAATACTAGAGTGGGTTACCATTTCCTACTCCAGGGGATCTTCCCAACCCAGGGATCAAACCCATGTCTCTTGCATCTCCTGCACTGGCAGGCAGATTCTTTACCACTGTGTCACCTGGGAAGCTGTAGAATATAATCAATAACTAGCATTAAATCAGCAGACAATCTGTTAAAGCTGAAGATTCTCTGTGCCATCAATGTCCCTGTCTTTTCTTTCTTTGCTTCCTTTTTTTTTTTTTTTTCTGACTGCACTTCAAGGCATGCAGCACATTAGTTCCCGCATCAGGGATCAAACCTGTGCTCCTTGCAGTGGAAGCGCAGAGTCTTAACCACTGGACCACCAGGGAAGTCCCCAAAGTCCTTATCTTCCGAATACTCTCCACTTCACTTGTGGCTGTTGACAAGATCAGGAACCTTTCTGCTGCAGCTTCTCCCTATAGCTTCCACCAGTGACCTCTGAGCCACTTGTGCCTCTGGTTCTTGTCTTGGACCACAGTTGTGGTCTCCACTTCTGAGTTCTGCCGTCTCAGGCACATTCTCAGTTGAGTATTCAGCAACTTTAAAATTTTGCAGCCCACAGCCCACAGGCAGAATGCTCAAGCTTGAGATGACAGGAAGTCCGAAACCCGTGCCTTAGTTCCCTCATGGTTGTTGTCTTTTCCTTCTCCCCGATCCAATATATTGACCTCACCTATTGCGGTTATTTGCAGGAAATGGAACTAACTTTAGGGTTGGTGCCCTTGGAAGATTCACCCCATCTTTCTTCTGCCTACTGATTCTGCGAAACTCCATCCTGCCCAACAATGCTGCTCAAACAGGATAGATAATGGCCACCTCAAGATATCCCTGGAACCTGAAAAATGTTGCCTTATTTGGAAAAAGGCTCTTTGTAGCTGTGATTAAGTTAAGGATTTTGAGATGAGGAGATCACCCTGAATTATCAGTGAAATGAAAGTCACTCAGCTGTGTCCGAATCTTTGTGACCCCACCTACTATAACCCGCCAGGCTGCTCTGTCCATGGGATTCTCCAGGCAAGGATACCTGATAAGTGGGTAGCCATTTCCTTCTCCAGGGGATCTTCTCGACCCAGGGATCAAACCTGGGTCTTCTGCATTGCAGGCAGATTCTTAGCTGTCTGAGCTAAAGGGTTAAAACATTATCAGTTCTCAGAGTGAGTCCTAAATTCAATCACAACTGTCTTCATAAAGAGCAGCAGCGGGGTATTTGACACTCAAAGAAGGTGATGTGAAAATAGATTTGAAGCTACTGGCCTTGAAAACTAGAGGGGCACAGCCCATGCTCAGGAATGCTGAAAGTCATTGGAAGCTGGAAAAGGCACAGGACTGATTCTCCCACAGGGAAAGCAGCCTTGCTGAAACTGATTTCAACACAGTGAGACTGAATTCAGACTTCTGGTCACCGGAACAGTGAGAGAACCGTCTAATCTCTGGGTGATTGTTTTAGGCCACCCCGCATGTGGCCGTTTGTTACAGTAGGAAATGAATACAGGAGCCACGCCCGAAGCATCTTTCCACGACAACGCCCCCACTGCTGCGTGTTCGGTTTAACGCAAGTATCTGATGACCGACTCCCTTCTTCCTCTCTTTTCCAGGAAAGGAAGCCATTTTTGCCAACAACAGCATAGGTCATTTCCCAAGAATTCTTTAGAAATTTTAGGCTGCTGGATCGCTACTTTCTCTTCCTTGTTTTCTTTTACTCTAAACAATTCATGGAAAAGAAAGTACTGTTAAAGCTAATATAGTTGGTACTCTCTCAACCAAAACTCTCTATTAATTAACCAATATCTCTAAGGTCTTCCATACAATGTTGGTCTTCAAAATGACACCCTTTAGACTCAGCAAAAGCCTGAAAACTTTTCCTAGACACTAAAAAAAAAGGTAAAATTTACCAATTTCTCATATCTCTAGAAAGGCATAGCCATTTAACCTCTCTGGATTTTTGGGCATAGAGAGGATCTTGAAACCAGAAGACTGATGGATTTTTTTTTAAACCAACATTTTTTTTAATTTACTATTTTATTTATTTATTTTTGGCTATAGCTGGGCCCTCATTGCTGGGCAGGCTTTTCTCTAACTGTGGCGAGCAGAGGCTACCCTTTAGCTGTGGTGCACAAGCTTCTCATTGCCGTGACTTCTCTTGTTGCAGAGCACAGGGTCTAGGGTACACGGGCTCAGTAGTTGGAGTTGCAGCCCTTGGGATCAACTGCCCTGTGGCATGTGGGATCGTCCCGGATCAGGGATTAGACCCATGTGCCCTACTTTGGCAAGTGGACTCTTCACCGCTGAGCCACCAGGGAAGCCCAGGCTGACAGATTTTAAAGAAACAGAAGTACAAAGGAATTGTAGATCTTAATGAGATCGTCATAAAAGAGGAATGAAGCCGGAGGGGAAAGAGATGGTCAGAAAAGACTTGACGTAGTGTAAGGGTTGGCGCCATGTGGGTGATGTCAAAATCCTGGCGGAGAACGAAAGTACCCGAAGTAAGCTGATGGCAAAGGGCACTGGTGTCAGGAAGGCATGAAACTGGGAACTTGGGATGTTGGGTTGATCTTCCGCCTGGGCACTGTTTGCGTGAATCCAGGACATAGAGAGGAGGGAGGGAGGAGAAAGAAGCACTGTGACCAGGATTAAAAAAAAAAAAAAAGCCTCAGTAAGTGAGGACGTTGAAAGACACTAGGTCAAGGGAGGCAGGGGGCGGGGGAGGATTCAAAAGGGGTTTTAAATAATGTGAAATGAATTAGAGAACTGAAACTATGGAGAATTTCAAAAGAGACTGCTGCAGTTGTGGTAAAGAGGTTATTAATGAACTTCAGAAAAGCAGTTGCCTCACATTAAAAAGCACCTTTCCATACTGTTCTTGTTCATGGGGTTCTCACGGCAACAATAGTGGAGTGGTTTGCCGTTCCGTCCTCCGGTGGACCACATTTTGTCCGAACTCTCCACTGTGACCTGTCCGTCTTGGGTGGCCCCGCGCAGCATGGCTCAAAGCTTCACTGAGCTATGCGAGGCCCTTCACCACGATAAGGCTGTGATCTCGAAGTGCTGCAGTCCATGGGGGTGCAAAGAGTCGGACACAACTCAGCGACTAAACAACAAGAAGAAAACTAGTGTTCTAGAGAATATCCTCTAAGTCCTTCCCCCTTCCTCTCCATTTCTAAAGGGGTTCAGGCTTTTGCTGCCTTGTTTGAAGGTGGGTTTCCTGATTCTAACCTCACTTCATTCCAGTCCTAATTGCCACACTAGAAAAATTTCCCTTAAATGTATTGTGAGTATGTCACTCCTTTGGTCAAAATCCTACAGGCAGAGAATCAAGCAAACTACCCAAAAGAAAGTGGCCCAAGACCCTTCTCACTTACCTAAGACTGAGGAGTTTCCAGGGATGCAGGACTTTCAGTGCTAAAACTAGCAAAGTTCCAGGCAAATCAGGATGAACTGGCAACCCAGAGAATTGATTCGAAGAGAAAAATAAGTTTCCATTATTATCCAAAGATCCAGGCAATTAATAAGCCCATCGGAGTACTCCTTCATTCATACAAGGCCCATATCACCAGTAAATTTAAGACCAAAACACAAATACAATGAAATCACAGAACCGTAACACAAACAACTGCCACTATCTTACAATTGCCTGGCTGACAGAATTTCCAAAGCAAAAGCTGAATTCCCAGAACCCAATTTTCACTGTATTTTATAATCTAGAACCACATTGCTGTTACCAGTCACAAGGTGGTTATATCATTAAAAGTCCCACATCTCAGCAAACCAGGTTAATTGGTTACCCATGACCATATTGGCTTTTTTAGAAAACAAGAACAGAGGAGGAAAGAGAAATGTCTTTATAAACTTGGTTTCTCCAGATTTCCCATCAGTCTGTGATGGTTGTTGAGGTTTCACCTTCTACAAACTCAAAGACAATTTCTATCAAGAAAGTAATTGGAACAGTGTTGTGCTATTTAATGAAATACAAAAAAATTAACCATAAACACTACAATCAAAATAAGATAAATCTTACAAAATGAAACATACTCTTACCAGAACTCACACTCCCTGATATTTACTCAAATGAGTCAAAAATTGGTCTACACAAAAACCTGCACAGAAATATTTATAGATGCTTTATTTATAATTGCCCAAACTTGGAAGCAACCAAGACACCCAACAGGTGGATACATAAATACAGCCATTCAGTGAAATAATATTTGACAATAAAAAGAAATGGGAATTCCCCAATGGCTCAAACAGTAAAGAATCTGCCTGCAATGCCAGAGATGCAAGAGACTGAGAGAGTCAGTTCCTAGGCAGGTTGATAGGAGTCTAGGGGTTCCTAAGGAGAGAGGGGTCTGGAATTCTCAAGGAGGAAGAAAGGACAAACTTTTTTTTTTTTCCCTCTACATTCTTTAGGATTATGTATCCTGCCTAAGGACAGTCTCTGGATTAAACCTTCTGTTATCTTAAAATGTAAATTATGGGAGTAGGTCTGATGAGGTCTTTACAACCTCCAGACATTCTTTGGATTCACTGGAGAGTATATAACTTCATTGTTAACACTAGCAAGCGGGTACTCTTTCTGCCCCCTTCTGATGCCTATGTCAGAAGCTTTCTCTATCTCCTTTATACTTTAATAAAACTTTATTACACAAAAGCTCTGAGCGATCAAGCCTCATCTCTGGCCCTGGATTGAATTCTTCTCCTCTGGGGGCCAAGAATCCCGGTGTCTTCACGTGATTCAACAACAACCTTTCAAGACTGCAGTTCGATCCCTGGGTTGGGAAGATCCCCTGGAGGAGGAAATGGTAATCCACTCCAATATTCTTGCCTAGAAAATCCCTTAGACTGAGGAAAAAAAGAAATGGGCTATCAGTCTGCAGAAAGACTTGCTGCTGCTGCTAAGTTGCTTCAGTTGTGTCCGACTCTGTGCGACCCCAGAGATGGCAACCCACCAGGCTCCCCCGTCCCTGGGATTCTCCAGGCAAGAACACTGGAGTGGGTTGCCATTTCCTTCTCCAATGCGTGAAAGTGAAGTCGCTCAGTCATGTCCAACTCCTAGCGACCCCATGGACTGCAGCCTACCAGGCTCCTCCGTCCATGGGATTTGCCAGGCGAGAGTACTGGAGTGGGGTGCCGTTGCCTTCTCTGCAGAAAGACTTGGAGGAAACTTAAATGTGTGTTACGAAATGAAAGAAGCCAGTCTCAAATGGCTGCAGGTGCATAATTCCAACTTTATGATATTCTGGAAAAGGCAAAACTATGGAGACAGCAAAAAAAAAAAAAAAAATCAGCAGTTACCAGGAGTTCGGGGGAAGGAAGGGATGGAAATGTGGGTGGAGCAGAGGGAATTTTTAGGTCGGTGGAACTATTGCATGAGACTGGGATTGTAGACATATGTCATCTGATGCGTCATTTCTCAAAACTCTAAGACCGGACAGCACAAAGAGTGAGCCCTTGTGTAAATTATGGACTTGTGTTAATAATAATATAGCAACATTGACTTATCATTGTAACAAATGTGCCACAATTATGCAAAATGTTAATAATAGGTAGGGGGGCCTCAGGCCAGGATGGCAGTGGGGTGGTATATGGGAACTCTCTACATTCTGCAACATTTCTCTGCAAACGTAAAGGGCTCAAAAAACAATCCATTAATTTAAAACAAACAACAATAATTGACTCCATCCCTCAAATGTGGAGTCAATTGATTTATAATCAAATTGGATGCATATTTTTCCAGAATATTAAGCAGAAATCTGAGGATTTCACAGTGAGTTATCCATAAAGTGGAAAAATTGAATTATGAAAGTATTATTGAAGAATACTAGATGTGAAAAATTTCAGACACAGAAAATAAACTGATGGTTACCAAAGAACAGAAGAGGGGGCAGGGAGGGATAAATTAGGAGCTTGGGATTAACAGCTATATACTACTATATACAAGGTAGACAAACAACAAAGTCGACTGCATAGCACAGGGAACTGTATTCAATGTCTTGTAATAACATATAATGGGAAAGAATCCTAAAAAGAATATACATGTGTGTGTGCTCGCGTATGTGTGTGCTCAGTCATGTCCGACTCTGCGATCACATGGCGTGTAGCCTACCAGGTTCCTCTGTTGTGGGATTTTCCAGGCAAGACTGGAGTGGGTTGCCATTCCCTTCTCCAGGGGATCTTCCTGACCCAGAAACGAACCTGTGTCTCTTGCATCTCCTGCACTGGTTGGTGGATTCTTTACTACTGCACCATCTGGGAAGCCCATGAATACATATATACACGTATATATAACTGAATCACTTTGCTCTAATCTGAAACTAACACAACCTGGTAAATCAACTATACTTCAATATAAAAATTAAAAAACAAAGTGAAACAAACATTAATATGCCAACATACTTAATGTCTTTTAAAGGGCAAAATTATAAATGGTAAGAACTTTGGAAAAATAAATTTGCAACAATATGATACCTGAAGGATTGGAATCTTCATTGTGAAAAAGGAGATTTTATATTCTTTTTTTGGCAGCATCACTTGGCTTTTGGGGTCTTAGTTTTGGGACCAGCGATCAAACTCTTTGCCCCCTACAGTGGAAGCACAGAGTACTAACCACTGGACTGCCAGGGAAGTCCCAGAGACCTTACGTTCCGATGAAGAAATAAGCAAACTTTCTAACAGAAAAAATAGGCTACAAAATACGAACAGTGGATTCACAAAAGAAGGAATACAAATAGGCAATTAGCATTCAAACTGAGTAAGAAGGCAATGGCACCCCACTCCAGTACTCGTGCCTGGAAAATCCCATGGACGGAGGAGCCTGGTAGGCTGCAGTCCATGGGGTCGCTAAGAGTTGGACACAAATAAGCCACTTCACTTTCACTTTTCACTTTCATGCATTGGAGAAGGAAATGGCAACCCACTCCTGTGTTCTTGCCTGGAGAATCCCAGGGACAGGGGAGCCTGGTGGGCTGCCATCTCTGGGGTCGCACAGAGTCGGACATGACTGAAGCGACTTAGCAGCAGCAAGAATCCAAAAAATAAAAAAGAAATGCCAATACTCACTTATCTGGAGTGTGAGCAGTGGGCACTCTCCTAAGCTACTCGTTCTTTTTTATTTTATTTAACTGATTTCTTTATTTTTGGCTGTGCTGGATCTTCATCGCTGCGCTGGCTTTTCTCTAGTTGCAGTGCACGCGCTTCTCACCGGTGGCTCCTCTAGTTGCAGAGCGTGGGCTGTAGGCAGGCAGGCTTCAGCAGTCGCAGCACAGGGCGCAGCAGTGCAGCTCATGGGCTCTCGAGCACAGGCTCAGTAGTTGTGGTGCATGAGCTTAGTTGCTCCACGGCATGTGGGATCTTCCCAGATCGGGGATTGAATCCATGTCTCCTGCATTGGCGGATGGATTCTTCACCACCGAGCCACCAAGGAAGCCCATGCACTGGTTGTTCTTGTATAAATGACTAAGACCTTTCATGGGGCAATTTTTCAGCATACGTCAAAAACCTTAAAATATGTATTCTCTTTGACTAGCACTTCTACCTTCAGGAATTTATTCTTAGGAAGTAATTCAGCAGAACCAGCAATGTACCACGATTTATATTACAATCTTAATTATAATAGGAAGAGCGAATATGAAATAATCTAAATCTAAGAGACTGATTGAATAAATGTTAGGAGAGCATTCAAGGTAATAATGTAAATTTATCAAAGATGGTAAGGAAATATTTTATAATTCATTCACATGAAAAGATCCCTATACCATACTGTCAAATTATAAAAAGTTTCCAAACAGTCTATGTCAAATGAGCTCAGGTGCACAAACCCAAGAGGCAGTGCTATTTGGTGGGCCGAATCCAAGCCAGACCTGCACTCAGAGCTCTGAGATCTGCCCCTTACTGGCAGCAAAAGCTAGGGCACGTCATCTCACCCACCAAAGCCTTAGTTTCTCATCTGTGAATTCAGGATGGTGACAATATCTGCCCCTTAGGGAGGCTGTGAAAATTAAGAAAAACAACTTAAGCAAAGTTGTCAGTTCAGTTCAGTCACTCAGTCATGTCCTACTCTTTGCGACCCCATGAACCTCAGCATGCCAGGCCTCCCTGTCCATCGCCAACCCCCGGAGTTAACTCAAACTCATGTGCATTGAGTCGATGACCCTATCCAGCCATCTCATTCTCTGTCGTCCCCTTCTCCTCCTGCCCCCAATCCCTCCCAGCATCAGGATCTTTTCCAATGAGTCAACTCTTTGCATCAGGTGGCCAAAGTATTGGAGTTTCAGCCTCAGCATCAGTCCTTCCAATCAACACCCAGGACTGGTCTCCTTTAGGATGGACTGGTTGGATCTCCTTGCAGTCCAAGGGACTCCCAAAAGTCTTCTCCAGCACCACAGTTCAAAAGCATCACTTCATCGGCGCTCAACTTTTCTTCACAGTTCAACTCTCACATCCATTCATGACCACTGGAAAAACCACAGCCTTGACTAGACAGACCTTTGTTGGCAAAGTTCTAGGTTAGTTATAACTTTCCTTCCAAGGAGTAAGCCTCTTTTAATTTCATGGCTGCAATCACCATCTGCAGTGATTTTGCAGCCCCCCAAAATAAAGTCTGACACTGTTTCCACTGTTTCCCCATCTATTTCCCATGAAGTGATGGGACCAGATGCCATGATCTTTGTTTTCTGAATGTTGAGCTTTAAGCCAACTTTTTCACTCTCCTCTTTCACTTTCATCAAGAGGCTTTTTAGTTCCTCTTCACTTTCTGCCATAAGGGTGGTGTCATCTGCATATCTGAGGTTATTGATATTTCTCCCAGCAATCTTGATTCCAGCTTCTTCCAGCCCAGCGTTTCTTATGATGTACTCTGCATATAAGTTAAATAAGCAGGGTAACAATATACAGCCTTGACGTACTCCTTTTCCTATTTGGAACCAGTCTGTTGTTCCATGTCCAGTTCTAACTGTTGCCTCCTGACCTGCATATAGGTTTCTCAGGAGGCAGGTCAAGTGGTATGGTATTCCCATCTCTTTCAGAATTTTCCACAGTTTATTGTGATCCACACAGTCAAAGGCTTTGGCATAGTCAATAAAGCAGAAATAGATGTTTTTCTGGAACTCTCTTGCTTTTTCAGTGATCCAGCCGATGTTGGAAATTTGATCTCTGTTTCCTCTGCCTTTTCTAAAACCAGCTTGAACATCTGGAAGTTCATGGTTCACGTACTTATGAAGCCTGGCCTGAAGAATTTTGAGCATTACTTTACTAGCATGTGAGATGAGTGCAATTGTGTGGTAGTTTGAGCATTCTTTGGCATTGCCTTTCTTTGGGATTGGAATGAAAACTGACCTTTTCCAGTCCTGTGTCCACTGCTGAGTTTCCCAAATTTGCTGGCATATTGAGTGCAGCACTTTCACAGCATCATCTTTCAGGATTTGAAATAGCTCAACTGGAATTCCATCACCTCTACTATCTTTATTTGTAGTGGTGCTTTTTAAGGCCCACTTGGCTTCACATTCCAGGATGTCTGACTCTAGGTGAGTGATCACACCATAGTGATTATCTGGGTTGTGAAGATCTTTTTTGTACAGTTCTTCTGTGTATTCTTGCCACCTCTTCTTAATATCTTCTGCATCTGTTAGGTCCATACCATTTCTGTCCTTTATCGAGCCCATCTTTGCATGAAATGTTCCCTTGGTATCTCTAATTTTCTTGAAGAGATCTCTAGTCTTTCCCATTCTGTTGTTTTCCTCTATTTCTTTGCATTGATCACTGAGGAAGGCTTTCTTATCTCTCTTTGCTATTCTTTGGAACTCTGCATTCAGATGCTTATATCTTTCCTTTTCTTCTTTGCTTTTCACTTCTCTTCTTTTCACAGCTATTTGTAAGGCCTCCTCAGACAGCCATTTTGCTTTTTTTGCATTTCTTTTCCATGGGGATGGTTTTGATCCCTGTCTCCTGTACAGTGTCACGAACCTCCATCCATAGTTCATCAGGCACTTCTGTCTATCAGATCTAGTCCCTTAAATCTATTTCTCACTTCCACTGTATAATCATAAGGGATTTGATAAAGGATTTGACCATACCTGAATTGTCTAGTGGTTTTCCCTCCTTTCTTCAATTTACGTCTGAATTTGGCAATAAGGAGTTCATGATCTGAGCCACAGTCAGCTCCCAGTCTTGTTTTTGCTGACTGTATAGAGTTTCTCCATCTTTGGCTGCAAAGAATGTAATCAATCTGATTTCGGTGTTGACCATTTGGTGATGTTCATGTGTAGAGTCTTCTCTTGTGTTGTTGGAAGAGGGTGTTTGCTATGACCAGTGCGTTCTCTTTGCAAGATTCTATTAGCCTTTTCCCTTCTTCATTCCGTATTCCAAGGCCAAATTTGCAGTGTTTCTTGACTTCCTACTTTTGCATTCCAGTCCCCTATAATGAAAAGGACATCTTTTTTGGGTGTTAGTTCTAAAAGGTCTTGTAGGTCTTCATAGAACTGTTCAACTTCTGCTTCTTCAGTGTTACTGGTTGGGGCATAGGCTTGGATCACCTTGATATTGAATGGTTTGCCTTGGAAACGAACAGAGATCATTCTGTCATTTTTGAGATTGCATCCAAGTACTGCATTTTGGACTCTTTTGCTGACCATGATGGCTACTCCATTTTTTCTAAGGGATTCCTGCCCACAGTAGTAGATATAATGGTCATCTGAGTTAAATTCACCCATTCCAGTCCATTTCAGTTCGCTGATTCCTAGAATGTCGATGTTCACTCTTGTCATCTCCTGTTTGACCACTTCCAATTTGCCTTGATTCATGGACCTAACATTCCAGGTTCCTATGCAATATTGCTCTTTACAGCATCAGACCTTGCTTCTATCACCAGTCACATCCACAACTGGGTATTGTTTTTGCTTTGGCTCCATCCCTTCATTCTTTCTGGAGTTATTTCTCCACTGATCTCCTGTAGCATATTGGGCACCTACCGACCTGGGGAGTTCCTCTTTCAGTATCCTATCATTTTGCCTTTTCATACTGTTTGTGAGGTTCTCTGGAGAGGGCAATGGCACCCCACTCCAGCACTCCTGCCTGGAAAATCCCATGGACGGAGGAGCCTGGTAGGCTGCAGTCCATGGGGTCTCGAAGAATCAGACATGACTGAGCAACTTCCCTTTCACTTTTCACTTTCCTGCATTGGAGAAGGAAATGGCAACCCACTCCAGTGTTCTTGCCTGGAGAATCCCAGGGACGGTGGAGCCTGGTGGGCTGCCGTCTATGGGGTCGCACAGAGTTGGATACGACTGAAGCGACTTAGCAGCAGCAGCAGCAATGGGGTTCTCAAGGCAAGAATACTGAAGTGGTTCGCCATTCCCTTCTCCAGTGGACCACATTCTGTCAGACCTCTCCACCATGACCCGTCCGTCTTGGGTGGCCCCAAACAGCACACTTAGTTTCATTGAGTTAGACAAGGCTGTGGTCCATGTGATCAGATTGGCTAGTTTTCTGTGATTTTGGTTTCAGTGTGTCTGCCCTCTGATGCCCTCTCACAACACCTACCATCTCACTTGGGTTTCTCTTACCTTGGACATGGGGTATCTCTTCACAGCTGTTCCAGCAAAGCACAGCCGCTGCTCCTTACCTTGGACGAGGTCCCCCCTCCTGACCTTGAACGTGGAGTAGCTCCTCTCGGCCCTCCTGAGCCCTCGAAGCCTCTGCTCCTTGGACGTGGGGTTGCTCCTCTCGGCCGCACAGTCGTGTCCTCTCTTTGTGACCCCATGGACTGTAACCTACCAGGTTGCTCTGTCCATGGAATTTTCCAGGCAAGAATACTGGAGTGGGTTGCCATTTCCTTCTCCAGGGGATCTTCCCCACCCAGGGATTGAACCCAGGTCTCCCACATTGTAGGCAGATGTTTTACCATCTGAGCCACCAGGGAACCTATAAAGTTGTCAGTAATGGCAAAGAAAATTGTCTGGAATAATTACTAAAATTTTAATAATGCTTGCCTTTGGATGGTGGGTTTTGGTGTGATTTATAGTGGCCTACTTTATTTTGGGGGCTCCAAAATCACTGCAGATGGTGACTGCAGCCATGAAATTAAAAGATGTTTACTCCTTGGAAGGAAAGTTATGACCAACCTAGATAGCATATTAAAAAGCAGAGACATTACTTTGCCAACAAAGGTCTGTCTAGTCAAGGCTATGGTTTTTCCAGTGGTCATGTATGGATGTGAGAGTTGGACTATAAAGAAAGCTGAGCGCAGAATTGATGCTTCTGAACTGTGGTGTTGGAGAAGACTCTTGAGAGTCCCTTGGACTGCAAGGAGACCCAACCAGTCCATCCTGAAGGAAATAAGTCCTGGGTGTTCATTGGAAGGACTGATGTTGAAGCTGAAACTCCAATACTTTGTCCACCTGATGCAAAGAGCTGACTCATTTGAAAAGACCCTGATGCTGGGAAGGATTGAGGGTGGGAGGAGAAGGGGACGACAGAGGATGAGATAGTTGGATGGCATCACCAATTCAGTGGACATGAGTTTGGCTAAACTCTGGGAGTTGGTGATAGAAGGCCTGGCGTGCTGAGGTTCATGGGGTTGCATAGAGTTGGACACGACTGAGCAACTGAACTGAACTGAACTGATGCCTTCTTTTATACTTTCCTGTATTTAATTAAAATATATATACATGAACTTATTAGATTTTACTCCAAAAAATCCAACAAAGCCACTTTTTTATTAATACAAAGAAAAAGGACTAAAAAATATATATTATTGAAATATTACATCAAGAATGCATTTACTTATTACTTATGGAACTTAAAAAAAACAAACCGCCAGGATATAGACTAAAATATCACAGGAAATTAGTCTCTGGATGATAGGATTCTAGATGACTTATTTCCTTTGGTATAATTTTTCTCTATTTTCTAAGCTCACACAGTGCACAGACAGAACTTGTGTAATAAAAAATATATATAAAGAAAAAATAATGATGTCGATTGTTTATCAATGTTGAATAGTTTCATAAATGAAAACATAAATGAAGTGAAAAAAATACAAAACAAAGTGTAGGGACTTCCCTGGTAGTACAGTGGATAATAATCCTCCTGCCAGTGCAGGGGACAGGGGTTCGATCCCTGGTACGGGAAGATTCCACTCTCCATGGACCGTCTAAGCCTGTGCACCACAACTACTGAGTCCACACTCTAGAGCCCGGGAGCCTCAACTACTGAAGCTGTGTGCCCCAGCTACTGAGGCCCTTGTGCCCCAGAGAAGCCACTGCAGTGAGAGGCCCGCGCACTGCAACAAAGCCCCAATGCAGCACGCCTCCAAAACGGATGGGCTACTTGATTCACAGTGTTGTGTTAGTGTCAGCCGTGCAGCAAAGTGCATCAGTTGTACAGAAACATATATCCACTCTTTTTTCAGATTCTTTCCCCATACACGTCATTACAGAGAACACTGCTTATCTTTAAGTGGTTGAATTATGGCTCATATTTGTTCTATGTTGTATTTTTTTAATATTCTGCATTACTACTAAGTCACTTCAGTCGTGTCCGACTCTGTGCAACCCCATAGACGGCTGCCCACCAGGCTCTGCTATCCCTGGGAGTCTCCAGGCAATAACACTGGAGTGGGTTGCCACTTCCTTCTCCAGTGCATGAAAGTGAAAAGTGAAAGTGAAGTCGCTCAGTCATGTCCAATCCTCAGCGACCCCATGGACTGCAGCCTTCCAGGCTCCTCCTTCCATGGGATTTTCCAGGCAAGAGTACTGGAGTGGGGTGCCATTGCCTTCTCCGATATTCTGCATTAGTCATTTATAAATTTATAATGAGATAGAAATATTACTAAATAAGAAAAGTCAGAAGCGCATAAATGATAGAATAAGAGATTATTTGGGTTAGGACCCATAGGTTTTCATGTTAAAATATCAGATTGTGTGTTAGAATAATAATACAGTTCCTATAACTGAAACATAAAAGGGAGTAAAAAAGCAAAAGCAAAACTGTTCTCTGAATGTATGCAGAAACAATAAAGTTAAACTTGGGACATTCTGATACTCAGTCTAGGGTAAGTCCAACACCTGTGCAGACAGCCTGGCCTCCCAGAGACTTGCACCTAAATACCACTGTGAATGATTAATAGCAAAACTAAGAATTCTCAACACTGGCATCTCTCTCCCCTAGGTCATTCACAGGTCTCCTTCATTCCTGGAGATTAAATACCTTTCCAGGGTTGTAGACTCATGCCATTGCGTCGGCATTTCCAGCTCCTCACATGTAAATTAGGTGAGGGCCAACTCTGTCCAAGAAGACAGATTTTATTTTAGAGAAGGTATATGCCTCACATTGGGCTTTGTATTTTTTCAAATTCCAGGCTCCTGCTGATGAAAATATTCTAGTTCCAGAAGCTAATGCGAGCCCAGGCTGGGTCCTGCGGCCACCACTAGGAGTGAATTTGCACCAGTGCGCAGCTGTGTGTTTTTGTAGCCTCAGCCTTCACTGCTGTCAGAAATAATAGTTCCCCATCTCAGCCTGGGCTTCCCAGGGGACTCAGTGGTAAGGAATTCGCCTGTCCATGCAGGAGACACGGCAGACTTGGGTTTGATCCTGGGACGGGAAGATCCCCTGGAGGAGGAAATGGAAACCCACTCCAGTATTCTTGTCTGGAAAATTTCATGGGCAGAGGAGACTGGCAGGCTACACTCCATGGGGTCGCAAAGAGTTGGACACGACCGAGAGACTGAGCACACACACATCTCTGCCTACTGATACTCACCAGTTGAAGCTTTGAGCAAAATCCCCTCTCGACAAGAATCCCACCTATGAAATCCTACCTCGGAAATCCTAGTCCCCTGTGTGACCACACCAAATGCTAATTACATACAGTTGGGTGGAGGCAGTCTGACCAGAACCTTGCATCATACATGTGCTGCATCATGCATGTGACTACACATGCATCTCACTGAACACATACACAAAGGACCCTCTGGCCCAATGCCCACTCTTTATGACCAGTTCATGCTGGTGCCAAATCCTATCAAGCCTCTGCCTCAGCAGCGGGCCGGGACAATGTGGACTCCCCCAGAAATTTTTGCCCTTCTGGGACCAGACACTCATCACAAGCAAAGAAGAGGTAAGATAAGGAGGGTTCAGGATGGGGAACACATGTATACCTGTGGCGGATTCATTTTGGTATATGGCTAAACCAATACAATATTGTAAAGTTAAAAAAAAAAAAAAAGCATTACAAGAGCTAACCAAAGCTAAGAGTCACCAGAGACGACTGATGGGGGAAAATATTCTCTCAGCCCACTTTCCTTTACAATGGCTTTATTCCTCTGACAGAATCTCCCACAGAATGACTCTTTTCTCTAAAATATCTATTTTGTTCTAGATTGACACCCACTCCTTTTACTTAGGAACGAAGGATGGAAACCTTGAGCTCCCCCTGGAGGCAGGCGTGTGCTAGTAAGCGTCGCCGTGGACTGCGGCTCCTGACCCGCTCTACCCAGTTCTCTCAGCAGTCACCTTGTATAACACGGTTGCTGACTTTTGCACATTTAAAGTTACCTTCTAGGTGACCTGCCTACAGCCTCCACGACATCTGCCCGGGGCTTCCACCCTCTCTGTATTTTAGCTACTCTAGTCCCTTGCGCAGTTGCACATCAAACAGCGCACCCTGTTTCCGAGTTCTGTGTTCTCCCCTAATTCGTTGTTGCTCAGTCGCTTAGTCCTGTCCAGCTCTTTGCGACCCCATGGGCTGCAGCACTCCAGGCTTCCCTGGCTGGTTGGATGATGCCATCCCACCATTTCATCCTCTGTCTCGTCCTGTAATAGAAACACTTTGTTAATCTTATGATTCTACTCCACACCTTCCCAATGTTTCCCTTCCTTTGTATCCTTGTTCTTACTCTTCACATTACCTAGAACTCTTTTCCTTACCTCAGCCCTTATCTCATTTCTGAAAATCTTTTTCATCTCTTAAAAGCCCAAGTCCCAAGATACGATCCTCACACCGACCTCTGAAATCCTGCAGAACCTGTTTACAAAGCCCTTGTGTACGCGGCTTTGCATTTTAGTTATCTTTGTATAGCTTATCTTACTGTATCCAACCAAATGCCCAACATGATGACAGGTGTGCAGAAGATGGCCCTTAGATAAATGTTGAATTAGGTTGTTGAAGGATGATTTAAAACATCCCATTTTTAAGGAACAGAGAAAATCGCACTTTAAAAAAAAAAGAGGGGAAGAGAAAGAAAAGGGACATGAAGATAAATGTCCTGAGAATTTCAGTCTGTTGTGGAAAGAGCATTGGATTGAAAATCAAGGACATGGGCTCTAATCCGACGTGGCTGTTAATGAACTAAATGACCACTGAACTATCCTCTAAAGACCCAAGGCCGTGGGTCACCGCGCTGAAACTGACTGACCATCTCCCTATTTAAGCACACTGGTAGCTGACCAAAGAAGATACCATTCAAATTAGCCTACAACAGAGCCTAGCAAAACACGTGTCCTAATAAATGGTAGCTGTTCTTTTTTCCCCACACATGATGGGAACATTCTGTAACATTCTCAATTTTAAGAAGGAAAAAGTTTGCCTTTATCCATAGAGGATGGATGCACATAAAACTATGTGTCTGATAAAATGGTAATAAAGAACAGTACACTTGTTTAATCAAAAATATTGCTGAAATATTTGTCTTCCCCTCTGGATATGTACTTTATGGAAGAACTTTCAGTGGCTGGTTTCTCATTAGGCTGAAATTATTTTCTTATCATTTTTTCCTCTAGGTCTTGCCATATGTCATCATAGGTAGAAGTTTCCATTGCAGCAAATAAAGGGAAACTGAAAAAGAGTTATGCCAAAACAAATTCTCAGTCAACTACATCATAGTCTGGGAAGATGTGGAAAATCATTTGACAAGATTCTAAAACAGTAAGCAAGAAAAGAGAAAGGTAACGCTTGGAAGCCAATGAAACAAAATGGAAAAGAACTTAAGATATGCCAGGAAAATAAACAGATTCTGAGGGATTAAACGAAGTTTCTGGAACCTAGCACAACTGCAGAAATTCAGAGTAATACATGTAGTAGCAATGCCTTTGGAGAAGGCAATGGCATCCCACTCCGGTACTCTTGCCTGGAAAATCCCATGGATGGAGGAGCCTGGTGGGCTGCAGTCCATGGAGTCACGAAGAGTTGGACACGACTGAGAGACTTCACTTTCACTTTTCACTTTCCTGCATTGGAGAAGGAAATGGCAACCCACTCCAGTGTTCTTGCCTGGAGAATCCCAGGGACGGCAGAGCCTGGTGGGCTGCCATCTATGGGGTCGCACAGAGTCAGACACGACTGAAGCGACTTAGCAGCAGCAGCAGCAATTCCTTTAGAAAAGATTTTATAAAGTGACGAATTCTATTTGTGGGACTTTTAGAGTTCACTAAACGTTCAGTTCTTTTGACTTCTGAAATGCTGAATAAATTTCAATATTTTACTACGCTGCTTTCCTGACTTTATTTAAGAGAATTCCAAACTACCCACTGTCCTGCAAATAAGCGATGTTCTTCCGGGTCCTCTGTGCCATGTGGATGCTGTCTCCTCCTCCCAGGGTCTTTCTTCCTCCCCCATTCTTCAAAACTCAAATCTCTGGGAAGACCTCCCAGACTCCAGTCAGCAAAACACGTTGCTCCCACTGTCATCCTTCAGTCTTGGCTCAAAGCTCTATTATTTTCACAATCAGCTGGGCTCTGGCTGTGTGAGAGCAGGTGCACGCAATTGGGATCAGTGTGGAAAGTGACGAGGAAACTGATTAAATGGCAGCACTCAATTATGAGAAAGTAAATGGCTTACTTTATTGGGCATCTAATATATACTATGATCTCATTTTATTGAAAAAAAAAAAAAAACTTTATGAAATGTTTTCTCCTGATGCTGCTCTGAGTATATTCGGAGTGGTTCTTCATAGAAGCCAAATTGTGGGGGAATATATAGGAGGAGGAGGGTGCTGAACTAGGAGGGTGGAGATAAAGAATGCTCAGGCTCAGAAGACTTTATAATAAGCAGGGTCTAAGTTTACCCACTCCCACGTCTTCACTTAGTAATCCTCCTACAGTTCTTCAGATTTCAGCTTCCTGAGGAAAGCATCTCATGTTGTTTCTAATGAGAACAATCATAGCATCTTGTACCTCTCACAGCATTTACCATAATTGTAAATCTACCTGTATATGAGATTCTTTGACGGGTGTCTGAGTCTACCACTAGGTTCATGAAAGGAAAGACTCATCTGATTTTATTCACCATTGTCCCCTAGGCCCTATCATAGAGCCTGGCACATAATGGGATTTCAAACTTGTAGAGTAAATAACTATTGTTGCACGAAAGGATAGTAGGGAAGTGAAGTGAAAATCACTCATTTGTGTCCAACTCTTTGTGACCCCATAGACTATACAGTCCATGGAATTCTCCAGGCCAGAATGCTAGAGTGGGTAGCCTTTCCCTTCTCCAGGGGATCTTCCCAACCCAGGGATCGAACCCAGGTCTCTCGGACTGCAGGCTGATTTCTTTAAAATCTGAGCCACCGAAAGGAGGGTAAAGGGCATTGAAAGAGATTTAAAGGGGCTGCTTACAGTAACTTAGCATATTGCTCATTATCAGTGACAGAATGTTACAGGTATGAGGACTAGGTTAGAGAGGCTTTTTTCCTTTTTGGCCATACTATGCAGCATGTGGGATCTTAAGGCTCCCAACCAGAGGTTGAACCCATGCCCCCTGCAGTGGAAGTATGGAGTCTTAGTGACTGGACCACCAAGGAAGTCTCATGAGAGGCTTATTTCTTCCTGACTGTGTATATGTTGATGTCTTTTCTAACTCTCTGATAGTAACTGGGAGTCCAACAGTTTCAACTCTAACACTATCCACTTGGAATTAACATCAAGTTCCACAAGTTAGGGCTTCCCAGGTGGCACTAGTGATTAAAAAAAACAAACCCTCCTGCCAATGCAGGAGACAAAAGAAGTGTGGGTTTGATCCCTGGGTTGGGAAGATGCCCTGGAGGAGGGCACGACAACACACTCCATTATTCTTGATGGAGAGTCCCATGGACAGAGGACCCTGGCAAGCTACAGTCCATATGGTTGCAAAGAGTTGATCACAACTGAAGTGACTTAACATGCACATCCACAGGTTAAAGGGCTCACTCCCACATGACTGGCCCCACTTTCAGATGCCGATTGCAAGTCTCTAGTCATTCATGCTTCTGACCCATTGGCTATAGATCAAGGATCACTGTGACCCCCTCCTTAGGATGGATACTTTGCTAGAATTGCTCACAATACTTAGGAAGACACTTTACTTACATTTACTGGCTTATTAAAAGGATATGAATGAAGAGTCAGATGAAGAGGTCCATAATGCAAGGTCAGGAAGAGTGCCAGTGAAACAGGAGGGAAGGGGGCAGGCACAACCTTTAAAAGAATGACATAGCCATGCTGCTGCTGCTGCTGCTGCTGCTGCTGCTGCTGCTGCTAAGTCGTTTCAGTCGTGTCCGACTCTGTGCGACCCCATAGACGGCAGCCCACCAGGCCCTGCAGTCCCTGGGGTTCTCTAGGCAAGAACACTGGAGTGGGTTGCCATTTCCTTCTCCAATGCATGAAAGTGAAAAGTGAAAGTGAAGTCGCTCAGTTGTGTCTGACCCTTCGTGACCCCATGGACTGCAGCCCACCAGGCTCCTCCAACCATGGGATTTTCCAGGCAAGAGTACTGGAGTGGGGTGCCATCGCCTTCTCTGGACATAGCCATAGGACATGACAAAAACTGGTTAGAATCAACTAGGTCTGAGAGGGTGGAAGGTTGGACTTCCAGTTGACCTCAAGCCGTATAATACGCTCATTGTAATACAATAGCTAAATGACACACCCACCAGTGCCAAGACGGTTCTCAGGCCAACCATATGAGGCCAAAAAGAGGGTGGTAGCTCAATTTCTGGAAATCCCTGCCCCTTTCCCAAAATACTTGGGATAATCCTCCCACTCATTAGCCTATGAAATTACCCACTCCATAAAAACTAACTACCCCTCTGTTTCAGCACCTCTCAGCTTCGGAGATGGTCCGTATTCTGTCTGTGGGGTGTCTTTCTCTCTAAATAAATCCACTTCTTACCTATCACTTTGTTCCACTGAACTTTTTCTTTTGGCTGTCCTGGGTTTTCACTGCGGTGCGCAGGCCCGTCTAGTTGCAGCGTGTAGTTCCCCAGCCAGGGATCCAACCCATGTCCCCTGCATTGGAAGGCAGGTTCTTAACCACTAGACTACCAGGGAAGTCCCTCTCACTGAATTCTTTCAGCAATGAGACATCAAGAACCTGCGCTTCATTAAGTCCTGAGAACAGGTGTGTGATCTCAATCAAAAGACTGTGGGTTCAAGTCCTCATCCGGATTTTGACTGGGTTCGAGCCCCAGCACATGGGTTGAAGTCTCAAATCTGAGTTGCACGGTTTCACCAGGGCACAGGCTTCTGTCCTCTGCTACCCTCCAATCACCTTGATGTGCTCAACACCCTAGAAGTTCCATCATTTAGGGTTTTTTATGGTGGTTTCATTATGTAGGCATGATGGATTAAATCATTGGCCACTGGTAATTAAATTCTATCTCCAGCCCCTTTACCCTTCCAGGAGTTGGGAATAAAAATTCTATCCTGCCAATCAAGGTTTGGTCTTTCTGGACACCACCCCCATCCTGAAGCTATCGAGAGGCTTGCCAAGAATGGCCTCATTAAAAGACATTCCTATTACCCTTATCACTCAGGAAATTCCAAGGGTCTTAGGCGCTATGCCAAGAACTGTGGATAAAAAAAAATATCCTTCCATGATACCACAGTGTGGGAATTAATTTAAGGGCGTAAATTTAAGGGTATATACAGTGAATAAGTAGTTTGTAATTATGATGCCAACAATGGTTTCAAAGTTTCAAAGGTAATAACAAGTCATTAGGTTACACTTGTGTTTCATCGCAATTTATTTTCCACTAACTTTTTCGCTAGGGAAATTAATGACATCACTCATTAATTATAGCACTCCCCTCCCCACTTCATCTAGCCCCAATGCCATCTTACTCTGAGTCATTTATTTGATAATTAGATGTTACAGACACTCATGAGAATGTGTGGCTGAATTAAACATTCTAGCACTGTGATAGCCTTTCTAGGAAAAGAGGGGTGGATGCCTTTTAATAACCTTAGGCCCCACACAAGAATCATGAGTTTAGACCTAAACTTCCTTCACTTCTTCTGTACTCAAATATTTAACATATCAAAAAATACTTTCCAGTACAAATTATAACTAAGCAGATAATTTAAGGGGGAAAAAAAATCAGACCTTGTCAATCTACACACTGCTGCTCAAAATTGTTATTGACAGAGTAATAGAAGGCAAATCATAGACAAGATATAGAGTACGGTATGAAGTTATTCATTCTCTCAAGTATTTGTTCAATGCCTTTTACAAGCCTGATACTAGGCATATAGGAGACCTCTAGAATAAAGTGAGAATAAGAGGCCTAGAGGATGCGATGTGAGCTCAGTGTACAACCTGCCCTCTAGAAGCTTCTGATCTTGCTAGAACAAAAGATTATATTAAAAAATCTATAATTAAATACTAAGATAAAACAATTGTTCTACAGAAATATGGGGGAAAGGCAACCAAATCATATTGGGGAATTAGAAAATATTTCCCAGCAGATCAAGGTTTGAAGGATGAGCTAAATAAAAAGGGTAAGGTTAAAAAAAAAAAACAAGAACAAAAATGAAAACAAGGCTGCCTTGCCTTTCCTCTCTCGAGGCAAACCAGAAACCTCCTACAGTTTTGAAATGTTGATAACTAACTCAACATTTTTAAATGTTATGCAGATCAAATAAGCAACTTACACAGTCTGAGTTCAGTTGCTGCCCACCACTTAATAACCTTTGATCTTTGTGTATTTGGTGTGTTTAATCTTAGCTTCCAATTTTTCACAAAAAACTACAAATTACGTTCAGTAAAAACAAATGCAGCTAGAATATCAGGAAGTGTTAGAGGGAAGAGACATACAATTAGTATGGAAACAAAAATAGATATTGTAAAAAATTGAAAATGACAAATGTATGTATTTATAGGATAAATTGTTCATCAATAATGACATTTCTGAAGAACAAAGATCTGGTCATTCAATCATGCCTATACTGATGCCATCAGCAATAATGAGCAAAAGGAATGGAAAGTTATTGTTAGGATGAAAGACTTTAATAAGCGTGCAACCAGAAAACAGACATTAATGCCAAATGCCTAAATAAAGTTAATTCTGGATAAAGACCGGCATTTCTTTGGGAACTTAAAGACTGAACATGATAAAAACGCTGCTGTGAGAACTTCTGAAACAGCCAGATAATTCCGTAGTTCAAGGGCATTCCAGCTCCCAAGTTTCCCACTTGCAGTTGTCATCAGGGAGGTGGATTACTTCTCCTGGCACATGTTCAACATAGAGGAAACTGGTATATAAGAAAAGATCACTTATAGACAGACTGTTAGAAGGTAGGAGAAAAAAGCATGTTTGCTTTGTGGTTTTAAAGACTGATTTTTTTTTTTAAAGCAAACACTGTAAATATTTAAAAATCCAAATAGTTTTAAAAGATATACAGTAGAAAAAAAGTCTTCATTTTGCCCTAAATCCCCAGTTCTCCTACCTAGTTCAGTTCAGTTCAGTCGCTCAGTTGTGTCCTACTCTTTGCGACTCCATGAATCACAGCACGCCAGGCCTCCCTGTCCATCACCAACTCCCAGAGTTCACCCAAACTCACGTCCATTGAGTTGGTGATGCCATCCAGCCATCTCATCCTCTGTCGTCCCCTTCTCCTCCTGCCCCCAATCCCTCCCTAGAGGAGACTGCTATAAAGAGTTTCTCATATTTCCCTTCAAACTGATTAACACATGTGTGTGTGTGCATGCACTCAATCGCTTCAGTTGTGTCCAACTCTTTGTGACACTATGGACTGTAGTCCACCAGGCGCCTCTATCCCTGGGATTTTCCTGGCAAGAATGCTGGAGTGGGTTGACATGCCTTCCTCCAGGGGATCTTCCCCACCCAGGGACTGAACTCACATCTCCTATGTCTCCTCCATTGCAGGTAGAATCTTTACTGCTGAACCACTTGGGAGGTCCAATCAACACATATTATACATTGATTTCTGTAACTTTTTTCTCAATGTATTTAGGAGATTCTTTTATATTAATTCTCATATTATTGTTTAGTCGCTTAAACGTGTATGACTTTTGTGACCCCCATAGACTGTAGCCTGCCAGGTTCTTCTGTTGATGGGATTTTGGAAGCAGGAATACTAGAGTGGGTTGCCATTTCCTTCTCCAGGGGATCTTCTTGACCCAGTGATTGAACCCACATCTCCTGCATTGGCAGGCGGATTCTTTACTGCTGAGCTACCAGGAAATATATATTGATGACTACTATTGGTGTGTCGCACCCTTATGGCAGAAAGCAAAAAGGAGCTAAAGAGCCTCTTGACAAAGGTGAAAGAGGAGAGTGAAAAAGCTGGCTTAAAACTCAACATTCAAAAAACAAAGATCATGACATCTGGTCCCATCACTTCCTGGCAAATACATGGGGAAACAATGGAAACGGTGACAGACTTTATTTCCTTGGGCTCCAAAATCACTGTAGATGGTGACTGCAGCCGTGAAATTAAGACACTTGCTCTTTGGAAGAAAAACTATGACAAACCTAAACAGCATATTAAAAAGCAGAGACATTACTTTGCCATCAAAAGTCCATCTAGTCAAAGCTATGGTTTTTCCAGTAGTCATATATGAATGTGAGAGTTGGACCATAAAGAAAGCTGAGCACTGAAGAATTGGTACTTTTGAACTGTGGTGTTGGAGAAGACTCTTGAGAGGCCCTTGGACTGCAAGGAAATCCAAGCAATTCATCCTAAAGGAAATCAGTCCTTCCTGTTGCGGAAGCTTAAATCCCAATACTTTGCACTGATGGCTGAGGAAGGCTTTCTTATCTCTCCTTGCTATTCTTTGGAACTCTGCATTCAAATGGGTATATCTTTCCTTTTGTCCTTTACCTTTAGCTTCTCTGCTTTTCTCAGCTATTTGTAAGGCCTCCTCAGACAGCCATTTTGCCTTTTTGCATTTCTTTTCCATGGGGATGGTCTTGATCACTGCCTTTTGTACAATGTCACGAACCTCCATCCACAGTTCTTCAGGCACTCTGTCTATCAGATCCAATCCCTTGAATCTATTTGTCACTTCCACTGTATAATTGTAAGGGATTTTATTTAGGTCATACCTGAATGGTCTAGTGGTTTTCCCTAGACCTAGAGAACTATTAAGGGAGTAAAAGTTACAGTACTTTGGATTGATTGGACACGGATGTGATTGAATGGACAGAATATGAGATGGATACCAGACTTCTAGATTGGCCTGCTCAGTGGTTGGTATTAGTCACCAAGGCAAGAAGGAACAAGTACAGGGAGAAATAAATTTGTGAGTTTTGAATATTTGATCTTGATCTTCTGGAGCATGTAGTGGTTATGTCCAATAAACAGTACAATACATAGATCTGAAGCTCAACAGGAGACTTACACACTAATAGCAGTCATCAGTATATATTCCATAGTTGAAACTATGAGAATGGAATAGGTCACCTAAGGGTTACACATTCATTGATGGAGCAAAAAGGAAGAAATGATGGAACTTTAAGGAAAGGAGATATTTAAGTGATGGTGGTGGTTTATTTGTTAAGTTGTGTCTAATTCTTTGTGACCCCATGGAAGGGGTCCTCTGTCCATGGGATTACTGGAGGGGGTAGCCATTGCCTTCTCCAGGGGATCTTTCCAACCCAGGAATGAAACCTGAGTCTTTAGCATTATAAGCAGATTCTTTATTGTCTGAACCACCAGGGAAGACCATATTTAGGTGGTAGGTAGAAGAAAAGGAGACAAGGAAAGAAGTTTGAGGGAAAACAAAATAAATAAAAAGGCCTTTAATGAACATTCAAAAATTCAATAAAACTGACATAACAAAATATTCAAATATTGGCATAATAATGGATTCAAATAATTTCATCTTATTTGAAATTCACAACACCACCAAGATATAATATTTAAAGAAGATGTTACTATCAGAGTCCCTTTTTATAGGCAGCTTAGGCTGATTTAGATGACTAGCCTAAGATTTCACAGTTTTTAAATAGTAGAGCTGGAACTATAACCCAAGTCTTTCCCAGATTGTACAGATCTTCATTCCTCCATGCTGACTTTAATTTGCTTATGATTCACAGATATACAGACTAGTGAAACCAGAAGTGGGAAAGTGATAAAGCTGGTACAATAGCAACCTCTCCCAATGGCCTCTATTTCCATGTTTTTTATACAGTAGGTAATTAAGGCTCAGAGAAAGTTTTTAAAAAGACACTGTGGACTAAAGGATGCTACCTGCCTTATCAGTAACCAAAGTATGTCACATTGGGACACCATGTTACAGTCTCCTCCCACCCCTATGGTGAGCCCTGAGGGAACTCTGAATAAAAACTGCAGGTACTGGCCCCTCGAAGGCTAACGTGCATATCAAAGCAGTGATTTCTTTTTCTTTTTTCTTAATGTATGTATTTTATTGAAGCATAGTTGACATAATGTTTCAGGTACACAGCAAGGTGATTCAGTTATACATACACACATATATTATTTTTGAGATTATTTTCTATTATAATAAGTTATTTGACTATAGTTTCCAGTCATGTCCAGGGAATTTTTCCCAACCCAGGAATCGAACCCAGGTTTTCCACATCGCAGGCAGATTCTTTACCATCTGAGCAACTTGGGAAACCCTATAGCTTCCTGTGCTATAAAGCAAACTTTTGTTACTTGTTGTATATCTATTTTTTAAAAATTAGAAATCTAGCATTCTATTCATACTAAGCCAAACAAGTGGAATCAAACTGTTATAAATTTTTTAGGTAAAACTTCATACATTTTCTAATATATATAACATATATTACACATGCTATTTCATATATGTATACAAAAGCTTTTCTATTTAGGCTTAATAAACAAAGCAATGAGCCCAGACTCTTGCATCTTTCCGTACATAGAAAAACGCTAAATTCATTAACTTGAGATGTCTGGTTTTCTATAATTTATAGTAATTTACCTGGCTCTTGATGCAAAAACTCCTAAACACCTTGGCTTTTCCCTGCCTCTTTGGAGGAATCCCTCAGAGCTATCTGAGAAGCTGTCTCCCGGTCTTGAAGTGCTCAGAATGCCTGATGAATAAAATATAATTCTCAACTTTCAGAGTGTATATTTTTTTAAGTTGACAACATCTTACCTTAAAACTCTACTTCTTACAAAAGTGAAGTCGCTCAGTCATGTCCGACTCTTTGCGACCCCATGGACTGTAGCCTACCAGGCTCCTCTGTCCATGGGATTTTCCAGGCAATAGTACTGGAGTAGATTGCCATTTCCTTGTCCAGCGGATCTTCCTGATCCAGGGATGGAAGCCAGGTCTCCCGAATTGTAGACAGACGCTTTACCGTCTGAGCCACCTGGGAAGTCCACTTACAAAACTGACCTAAAATCCCAATCCTTTAGCATTCACAAGCAAAATGTACTAAGCTGTTTGCTTAAATGTACTGTGCTGTTCTTAGTAGCTCGGTCACGTCTGACTCTTTGCAGACCCATGGACTGTAGTGCACAAGGCTCCTCTGTCCATGGGATTCTCCAGACAAGAATACTGGAGTGGGCTGCCATGCCCTCCTCCAGAGGATCTTTCCGACCCAGGAATGGAACCGAGGTCTCCTGCGTTTTAGGCGGATTCTTTACCATGTGAGCTACCAGGGAAGGCCTTGTATAAAGATACATGTGCTCAGAAGAGAAGCTAACTAGCATCTTTTCTATATTATAATCAGCTGAGTGTGAACTTTGGGACTTCTTAAGGCCTTGTTCTATCCCATATGATGTTTTAGATTTCATGCAAATATACTGGTCATGGGGGATATCCTATGTAGTTTTCACTGCTGCTACTGCTAAGTCGCTTCAGTTGTGTCCGACTCTGTGCGACCCCATAGACGGCAGCCCACCAGGCTTCCCCATCCCTGGGATTCTCCAGGCAAGAACACTGGAGTGGGTTGCCATTTCCTTCTCCAATGCATGAAAGTGAAAAGTGAAAGTGAAGTCGCTCAGTCGTGTCCGACTCTAGCGATCCCATGGACTGCAGCCTACCAGGCTCCTCCGTCCATGGGATCTTCCAGGCAAAAGCACTGGAGTGTGTTGCCATTGCCTGACATAAATCAGTGTTAGGGATAAGTAAACCATCACCTTATAGAGATATTAACACAGCATCATAATTGTGGGCCTGCAAAGGCTTAGAAATATTTTCACCAGAAATCATCCTGGAAGTGAAATCTGTTCCCCAGAATTTGACCTGAAAGAACAGAACTTGGTCTTCAAGTTTCAAATATGTGGCGGATGGTGGGGAGGGCATGGCAGCCATCTTCACTCCTGGGAGCAGGGAGAGCTTTCCAGTTAGAGGGGGAATTGACATCTGATTGGTTCATTGGTTATCAGGGACACTAGCAGAACAGTATGCCTCCTCATTGCGCCTTTAATAAGCCATCATGGTGGTTAAAGTTAGAACAACCGTTAGCTGGGGCCTGGGGCAAGCCTGTAGGAAGGTCTGCCAGGCGAAGGTTTAAGTGAAGCAGGCACTGGTCAAGCAGGGGATGTATAGAGAACAAGAGAACAAGCCATCTTGGGTGGCTTGATCCTACAGATGGCATGTGGCAAAACTAGTGTTTTGGTACGAAAGTTGAAAAGCTTGGTTGGTATTTCCTCACTGTTGTCACCACGCTTCCTGCTCCCAGTGGAAGGATCCTTACAATTTTGACAGCGCTTTCAGGATCTGGCCCCTAACTCATTACAGATCTTCTAGTCATCAGATGATAACCCATCTCTACTGACAGTTTGGTTTTTTTTTTTTTGACTTTAGTTGCAGCACGCAGATCTTCTTCGCTGAGTCATGAAGAATCTTTCATCGTGGCATACGGACTCTCTAGTTGCAGAGTACAGGCTTCAGTAGTTATGGCACTTGGGTTTAGTTGTCCCACAGCATGTAGGATCTTAGTTCCCTGATCAGAGATGGAAACTGTGTCCCTTGCTGCACAAGGCAGATTCTTTTTTTTTTTTTTAATTTTATTTTATTTTTTAAATTTACAATATTGTATTGGTTTTGCCATATATCAACATGAATCCGCCACAGGTATACACGTGTTCCCCATCCCAAACCCTCCTCCCTCCTCCCTCCCCATACCATCCCTCTCGTCCCAGTGCACCAGCCCCAAGCATCCAGTATCGTGCATCAAACTTGGACTGGTGACTCGTTTCATATATGATATTATACATGTTTCAATGCCATTCTCCCAAATCATACCACCCTCTCCCTCTCCCACAGAGTCCAAAAGACTGTTCTACATATCAGTGTCTCTTTTGCTGTCTCGCATACAGGGTTATCATTACCATCTTTCTAAATTCCATATATATGCATTAGTATACTGTATTGGTGTTTTTCCTTCTGGCTTACTTCACTCTGTATAATAGGCTCCAGTTTCATCCACCTCATTAGAACTGATTCAAATGTATTCTTTTTAATGGCTGAGTAATACTCCATTGTGTATATGTACCACAGCTTTTCAGCCACTATGGAGAACAGTGTGGAGATTCCTTAAAAAACTGGAAATAGAACTGCCATATGACCCAGCAATCCCACTGCTGGGCATACACACTGAGAATTGAAAGAGACACGTGTACCCCAATGTTCATCGCAGCACTGTTTATAATAGCCAGGACATGGAAGCAACCTAGATGTCCATCAGCAGATGCAAGGCAGATTCTTAGCACTGGACCACCAGGGAAGTCCCCTGGGAGTGTTAACTCGTACAGCTTTGCCAGAGTGAAACAGTAACTTTGAATGAATGATTTAGCTTCCTCCCCTTTTCCTCTCCTAAGGAAACATTAAGACTCAGATATACATATGTACATATGTATGAAGAGATCAGAGACATTTTAAATGTGAAACGTTTGGGGTGTGGTTAAATAAATTACATATATATGAAGAGATCAGAGGCATTTTAAATGTGAAACGTTTGGGGTGTGGTTAAATAAATTATAAATATCCTATGCAGCCTGATGTGAAGAGCTGACTTACTGGAAAAGACCCTGATGCTGGGAAAGACTGAAGGCAGAAGGGGAAGACAGAAGATGAGATGGTTGGATGGCATCACTGACTCAATGGACATGAATTTGAGTAAACTCTGGGAGTTGGTGATGGACAGGGAGGCCTGACGTGCTGCAGTCCATGGGGTTGCCAAGAGGCTGACACCACTGAGCGACTGAACAACATGCAGCCATGAAACGATGTAATACTATATGGCCATAAAAACAATGCTTTAGGAAAACAAAGGAAAATATTCTATATGCTGTTGTAAAAATTGCTTACAACATGTAACATGGTATCAATTATATTTTCCAAATATGTGTATATTCATATTTGTGTGTGCAGAGAGAAACATTAGAAGACTAGAACACTCAAGTATTAATAGTGACTACCTCTGAGTGGTAAGATTATAAGACAGTTTTTGTTTTTGTAGTTTTCCTTGTATTTTATAGATTATCCAAAATGTACATGTGTTACTTTCAATATTTGAAACAAATATATTTTCAAAAAGAAGGACCAAAAAGCGGTCTAGCTCTTTCTATTTTGTAGCTGGTTTTGACAAAGAAGTTTTACCAAATTCCCCAAGGGCTGGAACGGAAGGCTATTTTAGTGATGCCAACTCTGCCAACTCAAAACATTACTCACAGCACTTGAATCGAGAAGCAGTGAAGAGTCACTTGCCAATCTGTCTGGGACACACTCACCAGGAGCTGCAGGGAGCATCCTTCCTACATCATTCTATGCCTTTATTTATTTTTGACTGTGCTGGGTCTTCGGTGCTGTGAGTGGGCTTCTCACTGCGGTGGCTTCTCTTGTTGCAGAGCACGGGCCCTAGGGTGTGCAGGCTTGGTAGTTGTGGCTCACGGGCTTAGTTGCCCAGTGGCATGTGGGATCTTCCCGGACCAGGGATCAAACCTGTGTCCCCTGCACTGACAGGTGGATTCTTAACAACTGGGCCATCAGGGAAGTCCTTTCCTACATCATCTTTTGTTCGGAGTTTTAAAATTATGGTATCCCTGGGACCTCACAAGTAATGCAAAGCTCCTCATCATCTCTTCCTGTATACTAGGTGGCCATGTGCAAATAGGATTATTCATGCCCTTCAGTCGTATCTAAGATTTCCTGAGCGAGGCTGGCAAAATAGGCTGTATGTGGAGACAGGACATCATATCAGTCAGGAATTCAGACTCTGTTGTCAACGCACTTTAGTTAGGACCCTAACACTAAAATGTACTAATTGTCTCAATTTCCTTATCTGTCACAATAATAATGTCTACCTATAATATATTATCTACCTAAATAATGTTTCTATGATGATTAAAAATAATAATACATGTTAAATACTTAAAACAGTGTCTGGCCCATAGTAAATAATCAATCAATACAAGGTGTTGAGCATTAAAATAAACTGTTAGAGGAGAGAACAAGAAAGTGGAGGAGTAGGTGGGCGTGGAGTACATCTCTCTCCACGGATACATCAGGAACACACCTTCAGACAGAGAAGTGCGTGCAGAACACCCGCTGAGAATGGACATGAGGACCTGACCAGCAGAAAAGAATATACAGACCCACACAAAACTCGGTAGGATGAAGGAACTAGTGGGGGAAACAGGAGTGTTAGTAGGATGGGACCTGCCCTCGGTAGGTGGGGGAACTGAAGCAGGGGTCCAATCCCCACATCGGGGCAATTGTAGAGTCAGAGGAGAAACCTTTAAGGATGAGAGTGAAACAGCTGACCTGTGGCAGCCTAAATGGAATGAGAATCAGACAGTCCTTGCTGCAGCCATACATACCCCAAATGACACAGTGGCTGGGAGTTGGAGTTTAGGGATTGTGGAGCAATCCCACGGCGAGGGCTGCTGGTGACTGTGGAGAGAAGGATCGAGGGAATGTGAGGGAGGAGATCGTGGTGGGAAATGCCTGGGAGGAAAGCAGGGCAGACATGGAAGCAAGGCGATACTGCTGAGTCACGCGTAGGGAGTGGAGCCATCATCATAGCCTCCCTCCCACCACACGCCAGCATCGGCAGCTGCACAGTAGAGAGGCTGGCCCGTCAAGCGCCTGACACACTCAACTACAGAGTAGGACCCCATCCAGGTTGATCCTTTAAGTGCCTGATGCACCCATGATCTACAGAGCAGGACCCCAGCCAGGGAGGCCCCTCTATATGCCTGATGCACCAAACAACAGAGAAGGACCCCAGGCAAGGGAGCCCTCTAAGTGCCTGAATGGGTGGAGTTAGGGAGAAAGATTGGCCAAAGAGGCCTTCTGATCGCCAGCTACAAGAGGCTCGAAAAAAGACTCTGATAGGGCCATAACTCCTGCGGTGGAGGCAGTCTATGTCCCTGCACACTTGGCACCACCAGGGTCCCCGCAAGCCAAGCAGCTGTGCCACCTTCATGCTCAATGCTCACTGGGGCAGAGCTGCCGCAGGCAAAAAAAAGTCTTGTGTCTATGTGAGCAGGGTAGGTTACTGAAGCAATCAAAAGGGAAATCAAAAAATTTCTAGAAACAAATGACAATGAAAACACGACAACTCAAAACCTATGGGACACAGCAAAAGCAGTCCGAAGAGGGAAGTTTATAGCAATATAATCTTACAAGAAACAAGAAAAACATAGAATAGACAACCTAATTTTACACCCAAAACAACTGGGAAAAAAAGAACAAAAAAAACCCCCAAAATTAGTAGAAGGAAAGAAATCATAAAGATCCAAGCAGAAATAAATGAAAAAGAAATGAAAGAAACAATAGTAAAGATCAATAAAACTAAAAGCTGGTTCTTTGAGAAGATAAACAAAATTGACAAACATTTAGCCAGACTCATCAAGAAAAAAAGAGAGAAGAGTCAAATCAACAAAATTAGAAATTAAAAAAGAGAGGTTACAACAGACCATGAAGAAATACAAAGGATTATAAGAGACTATTATGAACAACTATATGGCAATACAATGGATAACCTGAAAGAAATGGACAGATTCTTAGAAAAGTTCAATCTTCCAAGACTCAACCAGGAAGAAATAGAAATTGTGAACAAACCAATTACAAGCACTGAAATTGAAGCTGTGATAAAAAAAAATCTCCCAAAAAACAAAAGCCCAGGACCAGATGGCTTCACAGGAGAATTCTATCACACATTCAGAGAAAAGCTAATGCCTCTCCTTCTAACTCTCTTTCAAAAAATTGCAGAGGAAGGAACACTTCCAAACTCATTTTACAAGGCCACTCTCACCCTGATACCAAAACCAAACAAAGACAACAACAACAAGAAGAAAACTACAGGCCAATATCACTGATGAACATAGATGCAAACATTCTCAGCAAACAGAATTCAACAACACATCAAAAAGCTCATACACCATGATCAAGTTGGGTTTACTCTAGGGATGCAAGGATTCTTCAATATATGCAAATCAATTAATGTGATATACCATACTAACAAACTGAAAGATAAAAACCATGTGATCATCTCAGTAGAAGCAGAAAAAGCCTTTGACAAAATCCAGCACCCATTTATGATTAAAACTCTTCAAAAAATGGGCATAGAAGGAACCTACCTCAACACAAGTAAGGCCATATATGATAAACCTACAACAAACATTCTCAGTGGTGAAAACCAAAAGCATTCCCCCTAAGATCAGGAATAACACAAGAGTGTCCACTTTCACCACTATTATTCAATATGGTTCTGGAAGTCCTAGCTACAGCAATCAGAGAAGAAAAAGAAATAAAAGGAATCCAGATTGGAAAAGAAAAAGTAAAGCTGTTACTGTGTGCAGACGACATGAATCAGTTCAGTTCAGTCGCTCAGTCGTGCCCGACTCTTTGCGACCCCATGAATTGCAACATGCCAGGCCTCCCTGTCCATCACCAACTCCTTGAGTTCATTCAGACTCACGTCCATCGAGTCAGTGATGCCATCCAGCCATCTCATCCTCTGTCATCCCCTTCTCTTCCGGCCCCCAATCCCTCCCAGCATCAGAGTCTTTTCCAATGAGTCAACACTTTGCATGAGGTGGCCAAAGTACTGGAGTTTCAGCTTCAGCATCATTCCTTCCAAAGAAATCCCAGGGCTGATCTTCTTCAGAATGGACTGGTTGGATCTCCTTGCAGTCCAAGGGACTCTCAAGAGTCTTCTCCAACACCACAGTTCAAAAGCATCAATTCTTCGGTGCTCAGCCTTCTTCACAGTCCAACTCTCACATCCATACATGACCACAGAAAAAACCATAGCCTTGACTAGATGGACCTTTGTTGGCAAAGTAATGTCTCTGCTTTTGAATATGCTATCTAGGTTGGTCATAACTTTCCTTCCAAGGAGTAAGCGTCTTTTAATTTCATGGCTGCAGTCACCATCTGCAGTGATTTTGGAGCCCCCCAAAATAAAGTCTGACACTGTTTCCACTGTTTCCCCATCTATTTCCCATGAAGTGATGGGACCAGATGCCATGATCTTCATTTTCTAAATGTTGAGTTTTAAGCCAACTTTTTCACTCTCCACTTTCACTTTCATCAAGAGGCTTTTTAGTTCCTTTTCACTTTCTGCCATAAGGGTGGTGTCATCTGCATATCTGAGGTTGTTGATATTTCTCCCAGCAATCTTGATTCCAGCTTGTGCTTCTTCCAGCCCAGCGTTTCTCATGATGTACTCTGCATATAAGTTAAATAAACAGGGTGACAATATACAGCCTTGACCTACTCCTTTTCCTATTTGGAACCAGTCTGTTGTTCCATGTCCAGTTCTAACTGTTGCTTCCTGACCTGCATACAAATTTCTCAAGAGGCAGGTCAGGTGGTCTGGTATTCCCATCTCTTTCAGAGTTTTCCACCATTTATTGTGATCCACACAGTCAAAGGCTTTGGCATAGTCATGAATAGAAAACCCTAAAGATAGTATCAGAAAATTACTAGAACTAATCAGTGAACTTAGCAAAGTTGCAGGATACAAAATCAATACACAGAAATCACTTGCATTTCTATATACTAACAATGAAAAACCAGAAAGAGAAATTAAGGAATCAATCCCATTTACATTGCAACAAAAAGAATTAAGAATCTAGGAGTAAGCTTACCTAAGGAGACAAAAGAACTGTACACAGAAAATTATAAGACACTGACGAAAGAAATCAAAGATGACATAAACAGATGGAGAGATAGTTCATGTTCCTGGGTAGGAAGAATCAATATTGTGAAAATTACTATACTACCAAATGCAACCTACAGATTCAATGTGATCCCTATCAAATTACCAGTGGCATTTTTTTCACAGAGCTAGAACAAAAAATTTCACAATTCATATGGAAACACAAAAGACCCTGAATAGCCAAAGCAGTCTTGAGAAAGAAGAATGGAGCTGGAGGAATCAACCTTCCTGACTTCAGATTATACTACAAAGCTACGGTCATCAAGACAGTATGGTGCTGGCACAAAAACAGAAATATAGACCAATGGAACAAGATAGAAAGCCCAGAAATAAACCCTTGCACCTATGTGCACCTTATTTTTGACAAAGGAGGCAAGAATATACAATGGGGCAAAGACAGTCTCTTCAATAAATGGTGCTGGGAAAACTGGACAGCTACATGTAAAAGAATGAAATTAGAATACTTCTTAACACCATAGACAAAGATAAACTCAAAATGGATTAAAGACCTAAATGTAAGACTACACATTATAAAACTCTTAGAGGAAAACATAGGCAGAACACTTGCTTTGACATAAATCAAAGCAAGATCCTCTATGACACACCTCCTAGAGTAATGGAAATAAAAACAAAAGTAAACACATGGGACCTGACTAAACTTAAAAGCTTTTGCACAGCAAAGGAAACTATAAGCAAGGTGAAAAGCAACCCTCACAATGGGAGAAAATAATAGCAAATGAAACAACTGACAAAGGATTAATTTCCAAATATACAAGCAGCTCATACAACTCAATGCCAGAAAAACAAACAACCCAATCAAAAGGTGGGGAAAAGACCTAAACAGACATTTCTCCAAAGAAGACATACAGATGGCTAACAAACCCATGAAAAGATGCTCAACATCACTCATTGTTAGAGAAATACAAATCAAAACCAGAATGAGATATCACCTCACACCAGGCAGAATGGCCATCATTAAAAAGTCTACAAACAATAAATGCTGGAGAGGGTGTGGAAAAAAGGGAACACTCTTGCACTGTTGGTGGGAATGTAAATTGGTACAGCCACTATGGAAGACAGTATGGAGGTTCCTTATAAAGCTAGGAATAAAACCACCATATGACCCAGCAATCCCACTCCTAGGCATATACTCAGAGGAAAACAAAATTGAGAAAGATATATGTATCCCATTGTTCATTGCAGCACTATTTACTATAGCTAGAACATGAAAGCAACCTAGATGTCCATCGACAGATAAATGTGTACAGAAGTTGTGGTACATATACACAATGGAATATCACTCAGCCATAAAAAGGAACACATTTGAGTAAGTTCTCATGAGATGGATGAACCTAGACCTTATTATACAGAGTGAAGTGTGTCAGAAAGAGAAAGATAAATATTATATTCTAACGTGCATATACAGAATCTAGAAAAATGGTACTGAAGAATTTATTTACAGGGCAGCAATGGAGAAACAGACATAGAAAACAGACTTATGGACCTGGGGAGAGGGGAGGAGAGGGTGAGATGTGTGGAAAGAGTAACATGGAAACTTACATTCAGTCCAGTTCAGTCACTCAGTCGTATCCGACTCTTTGCGACCCCATGAATCGCAACATGCCAGGCCTCCCTGTCCATCACCAACTCCCGGAGTTCACTCAGACTCACGTCCATCGAGTCAGTGATGCCATCCAGCCATCTCATCCTCTGTCATCCCCTTCTCCTCCTGCCCCCAATCCCTCCCAGCATCAGAGTCTTTTCCAATGAGTCAACTCTTCGCATGAGGTGGCCAAAGTACTCAGCTTCAGCATCATTCCCTCCAAAGAAATCCCAGGGCTGATCTCCTTCAGAATGGCCTGGTTGGATCTCCTTGCAGTCCAAGGGACTCTCAAGAGTCTTCTCCAACACCACAGTTTAAAAGCATCAATTCTTTGGTGCTCAGCCTTCTTCACAGTCCAACTCTCACATCCATACATGACCACAGGAAAAACCACAGCCTTGACTAGATGAACCTTCATTGGCAAAGTAATGTCTCTGCTTTTGAATATGCTATCTAGGTTGGTCACAACTTTCCTTCCAAGGGGTAAGCGTCTTTTAATTTCATGGCTGCAGTCACCATCTGCAGTGATTTTGGAGCCCAGAAAAATAAAGTCTGACACTGTTTCCACATCTAGTTCCCATGAAGTGGTGGGACCGGATGCCATGATCTTCGTTTTCTGAATGTTGAGCTTTAAGCCAACTTTTTCACTCTCCTCTTTCACTTTCATCAAGAGGCTTTTTAGTTCCTCTTCACTTTCTGCCATAAGGGTGGTGTCATCTGCATATCTGAGGTTATTGATATTTCTCCCAGCAATCTAGATTCCAGCTTGTGTTTCTTCCAGTCCAGCGTTTCTCATGATGTACTCTGCATATAAGTTAAATAAACAGGGTGACAATATACAGCCTTGACGTACTCCTTTTCCTACATTACCATATGTAAAATGGATAGCCAACAGGAATTTGCTGTATGGCTCAGGAAACTCAAACAGGAGCTCTGTATCAACCTAGAGGGGTGGGATGGGGAGGGAGATGGGAGGGAGTTTCAAGAGGGAGGGGATATATGTATACCTATGGCTGATTCATGTTGAGGTTTGACAGAAAACAACAAAATTCTGTAAAGCAATTATCCTCCAATAAAAAATAAATTAAAAAGAAAAAAATAAAGTGTTAGATGCTTGCTGTTGCTGCTGCTGCTAAGTCGCTTCAGTCATGTCCGACTCCGTGCAATCCCATAGACTGTAGCCCACCAGGCTCCCCCGTCCCTGGGATTCTCCAGGCAAGAATACTGGAGTGGGTTGCCATTTCCTCCTCCAGTTAAATGCTTAGACTCTGAAAAAAAGATACAAGGTGTTATATTATTATGATAAATGCAATGAAGAGATAAATATAAGCATCACAGGAGAGCTAGAAAAGGCACAATCACTCCTAGTTGATAAAATAACAAAAAGTTTCCCAGAAGGAGAAAATTTAGATATTCTAAGATGAAGGGTAAAGTCATTTCAAGAGATGGCAGTGTAAGAGCACAGAGGTGAGGAAGCTATAGAACATAAATGTTGTACAGTTTTCCTGCTGTATCACATACATGAAGAAGCCTTTAGGAAACAAGAATGTCAGGTAAAGAAGTTTAGTCTTAGCTTATGGGTAGTAAAGACATGCTTCATCTATTTGTCATACTTTTCATCCTCAAATAACTTTTGTAAAATTACACAGAAATTTGGACTTCCTTGGAGGTCTAGTGACCAAGACTCCACGCTCCTGATGCAGGGGGCCCAGGTTCAATCCCTGGTCAGGGAACTAGATCCCATAGGCTGCAGCTAAAGATTCTTCATCTAACAATTAAAAGACACAGCTGAGTCAAAAAAATAAGTAAATAAATAAACATTTTTAAAAAATAGACAGAAATCTCTTTGCAATTCATCCGAGCATATGTGAAAGTTCCCCCTCATGACCCTATATATTATCTAGTTAAAACAAGTTGTAGTCATTGGTCAGCCAAAAAATTTCCTGGGTGTTTGATGCAGGAGACAGGGTGCTCAGGGCTGGTGCACTGGGATGACCTTGAGGGATTGTATGGGGAGGGAGGTGGGAGAGGGGTTCAGGATAGGGAACACATGTACACCCATGGCTGATTCATGTCAATGTATGGCAAAAACCACTACAGTAATGTAAAGTAATTAGCCTCCAATTAAAATAAATTAATTAATTTAAAATTTTTTTAAAAAGAAAAAAATAAATAAAGACCACAGGCCAAGCATTAAAACAAACAAACAAACCCAAAGAATCTCCTGGCTAAGTGGTCTCTTGGGATAGAGGAATAAACTAGAGATGGCAGAGTAAGGAAAGCCTGATCCTTTCAAGTTACGGCTTCAGAAACACTTTAAGTTATCAAGGGCTATGAAAAGAAGTAAGGTTATGCTTGTCCTGTTAAATAGGCTCACCTCTGGGATAAACACTTAAATGACATAAAAAATATATGCAGAAAAAGAACAAAAGTTCATGACAGATTGATTTCAAGATTCACTATAAAGCTAAAGTATTTCACTATTTGTGAAAGGATAAACATGCAGATCAATGAAATAGAAGAGAAAACCCAGAACTAGAGCTACACATTGGCAATCAGTTGATTTTTTGACAGTGGTGCCAAATTATTCAACGGGGAAAGAAAGTCTTTACAACAAATGGATATACACATGAGAAAAAATTAAACCTCAATCTTTATCTCACATCATACATGAAGAGTAACTCAAGATTAACTCGTATATATCTAAATACAAAAGCTAAAGCTATGAAACTGTAGAATAAAACATAAAATAAACAATTTTGTGACCTTAGAGTGGGATTTCTCAGAGAAAAGAAAAAAAGAAGAAATTATTTAAAAACTGATCATTTGAACTTAATCAAAATTTAGAACTTTTTACTACTTAAGAGATACCATTAAGCAAGTGAAAACACAGTTATGGACTAGAAAAAACTTTCCATAGTTTTTTATATAATAGACAAAGGACTTGTAAATAGGACGTATAAAGAACTCCTATAATTCAGTAAAAGAAAGGCAAACAATTTTAAAAAATAGACTGAAGACTTGGACAGATCCCTCACCAAAGAAGATAACTGGATTGAACAATGTGTTCAATATCAGAAAAATGCACATAAAAACCATAGTAAGACACCACTACCCACCCACCAAAATGGCTAAAATTAAAAAGACTGAGAATACCAAGTGGTGGGAAGAGTACTTGCAGAGCAAATGGAACTCTCAAGTATTTGCTGCTGATAATAAAAATATGGTACAACCACTTGGAAAATGATTTGATAGCTTCTTATATTGACTATCATACATTTGCCATATAATCAAGAATTCTACTCCTAGGCATTCACCCAAGGAAAATGGAAACATACATCTACCCAAAAACTTATCCGTGAATATTTATAGAGGCCTTATTCATAATAGCCTCAAACTATAAAAAATTCAATTATCTATCAACAGGTGAATAGGTAAACAAATTATTATGTATGCATACAATGAAATGCATACTCAGCAGTAAAAAGAAACAAGCTATATATGCATGCAACAACAGAATGAATCTCAAGAAGTTATGCATGCGTAAAAGAGCACACACTGTGTGATCAAATTTATATAAAGTTCCAGCAAGTGCAAACTAGTCTACAGCAACAGAAAACAAATCAGTGGCTGTATGGGATGGAGGTAGAGGATAAAAACGACTACCAAGGGGCTAGGGAAGGTTTTGGAATGATGGAAAATTCTGTATCTCAGTGGCAGCTGTTACACTGGTTTCAAAACTCATTGAGCTGCATACTCTAAATGAACGCAGTTTATTACATGTAAATTATACCTCAATAAAGAATAAGAGATCCTAGGCATGCCAGGTGCAGTGTTAGGGCCTTGTGGAACACACAGAAGAGTAGATTTTACAGCTTCCCAGACTTCAGAGTAGAATATGAAATGGGCATAGTGTTCGGTAAAGATAGAAGTCTTTTCCTTTGCCATCTTTCCTGACTTACCTGCCCAACTAATATTTTTTTAAAGTCAAATTTCATGCCAGGCATTTGGCTCAAAGTTAAAAGTTTCCAAAGGCAGGTAAACAACCTTTACGAGGTCCCTGAACTCCTAGAGCCTCCAGTGTTGGGTTGGCAGTGGGGAGACAGCAATGCCTACTACAATCTAGAATGATGATTTCTGTCAGGGGAAGGGGAGCATATAGGATGTCAGTGACTTGCATTTGTTTGGTTAGTGATGACTGATGACTTCCTGGAGCAAGTAACATCTAAACTCATATTGAAAGAGTTAATTTTTGTTAATCAAAACAATGCTAGCTGTCACCCCAGAAATGCTCCCTTTCAGCATCAACATTGACATCTAACACTTGTGTATATATTTTGGGTTAATGCTTCCCCAACTAACCAGTTTTTCAAAAAAGTTTTTTAAATTGGGGGTAATTTATACATGCTTTTAGTTTAAAACCAAAAATGTATATGTGTGTTAACCAAAATCCTAATACTTTCATGACTAAAGTCCCAACCCAATTTTGCACACTATAGCTTAGTATACTGTTACACATTATAAGTAAGTGTTAGTCCCTTAGTCGTGCCCGACTCCTTGCAACCCCATGGACTGCAGCCCACCAGGCTCCTCTGTCCAAGAGATTTTCCAGGCCAGGCAAGGATACTGGAGTGGGTTGCCATTTCCTTCTCCAGGGGATCTTCTGAACCCAGGGATCAAACCCGGGTCTCTTGCACTGCAGGCAGATTCTTTACTGACTGAGCTACAAGGGAAGCCCAATACATTATGTTATACATTATAGCTTGTTATAACTACACACACACACACACACATACATATATATGCATAATTAATTCACAGTGTTTCAGGTGTACAGTCAAGTGATTCAGTTATACATATACATATACGGAGATATATATCTATTCCTTTTTTTTCTTGGCCACACCACATGGCATGTGGGATACTTATCCCTGACTAGGGACTGAACCTGTCCCCCTTGTATTGGAAGGGCAGAATCTTAACCACTGGACTGCCAAGGAAGTCTCTCAAATACATATATATATACATATATATATATACACAGACAGACACACACACACACACACACACACATATATATATATTCAATTCAGTTCAGTTCAGTAGCTCAGTTGTGTCTGACTCTTTGCAACCCCACGGACTGCAGCACGCCAGGCCTACCTGTCCATCACCAACTCCCAGAGTTTACTCAAACTCATGTCCATTCAGTTGGTGATGCCTTCCAACCATCCCATTTTCTGTCGTCCCCTTCTCCTCCTGCCTTCAATCTTTCCCAGCATCAGGGTCTTTTCAAATGAGTCACCTCTTTGCATCAGATGGCCAAAGTATTGGAGTTTCAGCTTTAACATCAGTCCTTCCAATGAACACTCAGGAATAATCTCCTTTAGGATGGACTGGTTGGATCTCCTTTCTGTCCAAGGCACTCTCAAGAATCTGCTCCAACACCACAGTTCAAAAGCATCAATTCTTCAATGCGTAGCTTTCTTTATAATCCAACTCTCACATCCATACATGACTACTGGAAGAACCATAGCCTTGACTAGACGGACCTTTGCTGGCAAAGTAATGTCTCTGCTTTTTAATATGCAGTCTAGGTTGGTCATAACATTCCTTCCAAGGAGTAAGCGTCTTTTCATTTCATGGCTGCAATCACCATCTGCAGTGATTTTGGAACCCAAAAAAATTAAGTCAGCCACTGTTTCCACTGTTTCCCCATCCATTTGCCATGAAGTGATGGGACCAGATGCCATGATCTTTGTTTTCTGAATGTTGAGCTTTAAGTCAACTTTTTCACTCTCCTCTTTCACTTTCATCAAGAGGCTCTTTAGTTCTTCTTCACTTTATGCCATAAGGGTGATGTCATCTGCATATCTGAGGTTATTGATTTTTCTCCCGGCAATCTTGATTCCAGCTTGTGCTTCTTCCAGCCCAGCGTTTCTCATGATGTACTCTGCATATAAGTTAAATAAACAGGGTGACAATACACAGCCTTGACATAGTCCTTTTCCTATTTGGAACTAGACTCTTGTTCCATGTCCAGTTCTAACTGTTGCTTTTTGACCTGCATACAGATTTCTCAGGAGACAGATCAGGTGGTCTGGTATTCCCATCTCTTTCAGAATTTTCCACAGTTTATTGTGATCCACACAGTCAAAGGCTTTGACATAGTCAATAAGCAGATGTTTTTCTGGAACTCTCTTGCTTTTTCCATGATCCAGCGGATGTTGGCAGTTTGATCTCTGTTTCCTCTGCCTTTTCTAAAACCAGCTTGAACATCTGGAAGTTCACGGTTCACATATTGTTGAAGTCTGGCTTGGAGAATTTTGAGCATTACTTTACTAGTGTGTGAGATGAGTGCAATTGTGCAGTAGTTTGAGCATTCTTTGGCATTGCCTTTCTTAGGGATTGGAATGAAACTGACCTTTTCCAGTCCTGTGGATACTGCTGAGTTTTCCAAATTTGCTGGCATATTGAGTGCAGCACTTTCACAGCATCATCTTTCAGGATTTGAAATAGCTCAACTGGAATTCCATCACCTCCACTAGCTTTGTTTGTAGTGATGCTGTACTTGACTTCACATTGCAGGATGTCTGGCTCTAGGTGAATGATCACACCATAGTGATTATCTGGGTCATGAAGCTCTTTTTTGTATAGTTCTTCTGTGTATTCTTGCCACCTCTTCTTAATAATTTCTGCTTCTCTTAGGTCCATACCATTTGTGTCCTTTATCAAGCCCATATTTGCATGAAATATTCCCTTGCTATCTCAGATTTTCTTGAAGAAATCTCTAGTTTTTCCCATTCTATTGTTGTCCTCTATTTCTTTGCACTGATAACTGAGGAAGGCTTTCTTATGTCTCCTTGCTATTCTTTGGAACTCTGCATTCAAATGGGAATATCTTTCCTTTCCTCTTTTGCTTTTCACTTCTCTTCTTTTCACAGCTATTTGTAAGACCTCCTCAGACAGACATATTGCTTTTTTGCATTTCTTTTTCTTGGGGATGGTCTTGATCCCTGTCTCCTGTACAAAGTCACGAACCTCCATTCATAGTTCATCAGGCACTCTATCTATCAGATCTAGTCCCTTAAGTTATTTCTCACTTCCACTGTATAATCACAAGGGATTTGATTTAGGTCATACCTGAATGGTCTAGTGGTTTTCCCTACTTACTTCAATTTAAGTCTGAATTTGGCACTAAGGAGTTCATGATCTGAGCCACAGTCAGCTCCTGGTTTTGTTTTTGCTGACTGCATAGAGCTTCTCCATCATACGTATTCTTTTTCAGATTTCTTCCATTGTAGATTATTACAAAATATTGAATATAGTTCCCTGTGCTACACAGTAGGTCCCTGTTGTTTATCTCTTTTATTGTATAGTACTGTACATTGCTAATCCCAAATTCCAAGTTTATCCCCCTCCTTCAGAGTTTACAGGTTAAACTTCATTTTGTGTAGTTTAATTATAGCTTTACACATTATTTACAGTGACATAATCTGATACAATTAATTACCCTGTAAAGTCAGAATTAAAAAGAGAGAAAGCAATAGTCTTCATATAAGACATGGCAAAAGGAACCTTATTGAATCTATTTCCTCCTCTAAGAGAGAGCAGGAGGTGTTTCTTAATGAAGAGGGTTAACCCTATGCTAGGGTGTCTGGAGGTTCGTGACATTGTACAGGAGGCAGGGATCAAGACCATCCCCATGGAAAAGAAATGCAATCAAGCAAATGTCTGTCTGAGGAGGCCTTACAAATAGATGTGAAAAGAAGAGAAGCCAAAAGCAAAGGAGAAAAGGAAAGATATAAGCATCTGAATGCAGAGTTCCAAAGAATAGCAAGGAGAGATAAGAAAGCCTTCCTCAGAAATCAATGCAAAGAAATAGAGGAAAACAATAGAATGGGAAAGACTAGAGATCTCTTCAGGAAAATTAGAGATACCAAGGGAACATTTCATGCAAAGATGGGCTCGATAAAGGACACAAATGGTATGGACCTAAGAGAAGCAGAAATTATTAAGAAGAGGTGGCAAGAATACACAGAAGAACTATACAAAAAAGAGCTTCATGACCCAGATAATCATGATGATGTGATCACTCACCTAGAGCCAGACATCCTGGAATGTGAAGTCAAGTGGGCCTTAGAAAGCAAAGCTACGAACAAAGCTAGTGGAGGTGATGGAATTCCAGTTGAGCTATTTCAAATCCTGAAAGATGATGCTGTGAAAGTGCTGCACTCAACATGCCAGCAAATTTGGAAAACTCAGCAGTGGCCACAGGACTGGAAAAGGTCAGTTTCATTCCAATCCCAAAGAAAGGCAATGCCAAAGAATGTTCAAACTACCGCACAATTGCACTCATCTCACATGCTAGCAAAGTAATGCTCAAAATTCTCCAAACCAGGCTTCAGCAATATGTGAACCATGAACTTCCAGATGTTCAAGCTGGATTTAGAAAAAGCAGAGGAACCAGAGATCAAATTGCCAACATTCGCTGGATCATGGAAAAAGCAAGAGAGTTCCATAAAAACATCTATTTCTGCTTTATTGACTATGCCAAAGCCTTTGACTGTGTGGATCACAATAAACTGTGGAAAATTCTGAAAGAGATGGGAATACCAGACCACCTGACCTGCCTCTTGAGAAACCTATATGCAGGTCAGGAAGCAACAGTTGGAACTGGACATGAAACAGACTGGTTCCAAATAGGGAAAGGAATACGTCAAGGCTGTATATTTTCACTCTGCTTATTTAACTTATATGCAGACTACATCATGAGAAACGCTGGGCTGGAAGAAGCACAAGTTGGAATCAAGATTGCTGGGAGAAAAATCAATAACCTCAGATATGCAGATGACACCACCCTTATGGCAGAAAGTGAAGAACTAAAGAGCCTTTTGATAAAAGTGAAAGAGGAGAGTGAAAAAGTTGGCTTAAAGCTCAACATTCAGAAAACAAAGATCATGGCATCTGGTCCCATCACTTCATGGCAAATAGATGGGGAAACAGTGGAAACAGTGTCAAACTTTATTTTGGGGGGCTCCAAAATCACTGCAGATAGTGATTGCAGCCATGATTTAAAAGATGCTTACTCCTTGGAAGGAAAGTTATGACCAACCTAGACAGCATATTGAAAAGCAGAGACATTAGTTTGCCAACAAAGGTCCGTCTAGTCAAGGCTATGGTTTTTCCAGTAGTCATGTATGGATGTGAGAGTTGGACTGTGAAGAAAGCTGAGCACAGAAGAACTGATGCTTTTGAACTGTGGTGTTGGAGAAGACTCTTGAGAGTCCCTTGGACTGCAAGGAGATCCAACCAGTTCATTCTGAAGGAGATCAGCCCCTGGGATTTCTTTGGAAGGAATGATGGTAAAGATGAAACTCCAGTACTTTGGCCACCTCATGCAAAGAGTTGACTCATTGGAAAAGACTCTGATGCTGGGAGGGATCGGGGGCAGGAGGAGAAGGGGATGACAGAGGATGAGATGGCTGGATGGCATCACCGACTCGATGGACAAGAGTTTGAGTGAACTCCAGGAGTAGGTGATGGACAGGGAGGCCTGGTGTGCTGCAATTCATGGGGTCGCAAAGAGTAGGACACAAGTGAGTGACGGAACTGAGGGTGTCTGAAAAACTGAGGGATAGTTTTGTGGTTGTCACAAAGATTGGGAGAGCTATTTTCATTCAGAAGTTAAAGCCAGGGATGCCAAATGCCCTTCAGTACTCATAACAATCCCCCACATACAAAATTACTTGCCCTCAATGCTAAAAGCATCCACACTGAGAAAGGCCGTTAGAGGATCTCCAATGGCCTTTCCAGATCTAAAAGTCTGTTAGTGAATTCTAGGCACTCATTTGAACTAGTATTGCTTTACTGTTCTAAATGTCAAATATAATAAGCAGATAATATCAGCCAACTAGGCATCTGTGATGATTGATTTTATGTGTCTATTTGGCCCAGCAATGGTACTAACATTAACAGTCAAACATTATTCTTAATTAAACCTGTGATGGTTTTTGGGTGAGAAAGTGAAAGTGAAGTCGCTCAGCCGTGTCCGACTCTTTGCAACCCCATGGACTGTAGCCCACCAGGCTCCTCTGTCCATGGAATTCTCCAGGCAAGAGTACTGGAGTGGGTTGCCATTTCCTTTGGATGAAATTAACATTTAAATCAGTGGACTGAAAAAAAAAAACTTTTTAATTTACATTGGAGTATAGCTGATTAACAATTCTGTGATAGTTTAAGGTGAAGCGTGAAGGGAACAATTCTGTGATAGTTTAAGGTGGAGCGTGAAGGGGCTCAGCCATACATATACATGTATGCGTTCTTCCCCAAACACCCTCCCACCCAAGCCCCAACATAACATTGAGCAGAGTTGCCTGTGCTATACAGTAGGAACTTTTTGGTTATTCATTTTCAATATAGCGGTGTGTACATGTAGATCCCAGACTCCCTAACTATCCCTTCCCCCATCTTTTTTCCCTGGCAACCATAAGTTCATTCTCTAAGACTGTGAGTCTGTTTCTGTTTTGCAAATAAGTTAATTTGTATCATTTCTTTTTAGATTCCACAAATAAGGAATGCCATGATGTAAATCAGTGGACTTTGAGTAAAGCCGATTGTCCTCCATAATGCAGGTGGGCTTCATTCAATCAGTTGAAGGCCTGAATAGAATAAAAAAATGACTGCCCACAAGCAAGAGAGAATTCTGCCAGCAGATGGGCTTTGAACCTGAACTGCAGATTTTGAACTTTCCAGACTTCATAACTGAGCGAGTGAATTCCTTTAAACCTGCCTCCCCACCCCCACACACACTTCCCATTGCTCCCATTTCTCTGGAGAACTCTCACTAATATAGCCTCCTTGAACTTTGACAGAAGATTTAGAAAATGTGCAATGGATAAATGAAGTTAAAGGAAATTATCACGTTTACCCTAGCTATGGATAGCCATGATCTCATTAAGTGCACATCTCAAATCTTAAACATTTCAAGTATTTGAATTTTAGAATGTCCCTGAGCATTTTACTAAGCATGTTTTCCTGTGCACTTTTAAATTCAAGTACATTGTGAGGGCTTCCCTGATAGCTCAGTTGGTAAAGAATCTGCCTGCAGTGCAGAAGACGCTGGTTGGATTCCTGGGTCAGGAAGATCTGCTGGAGAAGGGATAGACTACCCACTCCAGTATTCTTGGGCTTCCCTTGTGGCTCAGCTGGTAAAGAATCAGCCTGCAGTGTGGGAGACCTGGGTTTGATTCTTGGGTTGGGAAGATCCCCTGGAGGAGGGAAAGACCACCCACCCCAGTATTCTGGCCTGGAGAATTCCATGGAATATATAGTCCATGGTGTCACAAAGAGTCGGACACTACTGAGTGACTTTCACTTTCACACTTTGAGGAGTGTGTGTGTGTGTGTGTGTCTGTTAGTTGCTCAGTTGTGTCCAACTCTTGGTAACCCCATGGACTATAGCCCATCAGGCTCCTCTGTCCATGGATTTCTCCAGGCAAGAATACTGGAGTGGGTTGCCATTTCCTTCTCCAGGGGATCTTCCGGACCCAGGGATTGAACCTGGGTCTCCTGCATTGCAGGCAGATGCTTTACTATCTGAGGCACTGTAATGCATATGTTTCTAATTATTTATACTTACTTGATCAAAATCTCTTTCCTCAGTTGTCACTCTGAGCCTTCTGAATGCTTTAGCTCTACCAAGTCTTTGTTCTAAGAATCTGAAGTCACTTTTTGCTCACTCAAAGAAATGAAATACAGTAAAAACCCAAGTTGGACTAAATTTGAAATGTATAATTTTTTAATTTAGTTCTTACTCCCCTTCTAGAGGCACATTTATTTTTACTTATCACATTTTCATTAGGAAAAAACTGCCTTGGACCTAAAACCTATTGAAGGTTTTAAAAACCTATTGACATATTTTTAAATATAGATCTTCAAAGGCAGCAAATCATTTTTGTATCAAGCTTATTTACATTAAGTATATTTCTTTTCTTGCCTTGGTTATATATATACTTATGATGGACTAGTATCAAGTTGAGTGAATCCAAGTGTATTAGAGGTTGGTTTTCTTTTCCCCTTTAAGTGCCTCAGGTAGTACTGCAAAGTCCATGTAATTTAATCTACGTAATTACCTTTTCAACACAAAAAACTTCCGTGGTGTTGCCTTGCTGCTGCTGCTGCTTCAGTCGTGTCCGACTCTGTGCAACCCCATAGACGGCAGCCCACCAGGCTTCCCGGTCCCTGGGATTCTCCAGGCAAGAACACCGGAGTGGGTTGCCATTTCCTTCTCCATTCCAACAAAACTAGCCCTATCTGATCCAACAGATGAATATTCCTGAGACACCATACAACAACAATCCAATATTGACACAAGAAATAGGAAAAGTAGATACTGACAAAGAAATTAGAAATGCAACTTTGCACCTCTAAGGTGCTAACTCACATTTTTAATTTAAATATGAGATCTCAGGACTTTTACTTTAGTTTTTACTCCCCTTCTAGAGGCACATTGAGAGAAGGACATGAAGGACACATTTAGTCAGGGCACTGACTTTAACTTATAGATAGTAGTGAATTTCTTAAGGCTGATTAATAGTCTTTTAAACAATTTAAAGATTATAAATATTTTTAAGAAAACCTCCTGTTTCTCTGTCTTTGACAGCTGAACTTTAATTTCAGAATTGTTCATTTATCTCTATTATTCCAGACTCTAAAATAGTAACAGTTAATTAACCTGGCAATGATTGTCATCTGTTTTTGGAGAACTAAGCATACAATATGAACCATGCACCAGACAAAAGTTGGTCTTCAAACAGCTAGGTACTTAATCCTTAAAATGTATCAAGTTAGATACAGAGATGCTTTTTAAGGGAATGAAAGAGAATTAAGCAATTTTTAAAAATTCATGTATTTGATTGCTTTTCAAATTAAAATAAACTTTTCCTCAATCCCAAAGTAATACATGCTTATTAACAAAAATACAGAGAAGCAGAAAGAAAGAAATAAGGATACACTCAGGTCCACTACCCACCCAGAGATAAACATGTTGACAATTCAGTGCAAAGCCATGTGGTGCAGAGATGAACTCAGATCCCACAGTGAGACCGTATACTTTCAAATTTGGCTCCACAATTTACCACTATTTACATCTGTGAGCTAGTGATTTAATTTCTCTGTCTCTTCTTCTTCATCTGTAAAATACAGGTGCAAGGATGTGGTGAAGATTATGAGACAAATCATGCAAGGTCCCAGGCATATAGCAAACCTTCAGTGAACATTAACTCTTTGTTCAAATTTCTAGATCCTTTTGTCTTAGCATTTTCATCTTAGGACAATGCTGAGTTTGATTTACATTTGAAAAGAGCACTGTCTCAGAAGATAGTCACTGAAAATAGTTATAATCAGATAATGTCTCAGAAGATCAGGTCAGTTCAGTTGCTCAGTTGTGTCCGACTCTTTGCGACTCCATGGACTGCAACATACCAGGCTTCCCTGTCCATCACCAACTCCCGGAGCTTGCTCAAACTCATGTCCATCGAGGTGATGCCATCCAACCATCTCATTCTCTATCTTCCCCTTCTCCTTCCACCTTTGATCTTTTCCAGCATCAGGGTCTTTTCCAATGAGTAGTTCTTTGCATCAGGTAGCCAAAAGTATTGGAGTTTCAGCTTCAGCATCAGACCTTCCAATAAATATTCAGGACTGATTTCCTTTAGGATGGACTGGATGGATCTCCTTGCAGTCCAAGGGACTCTCAAGAGTCTTCTCCAACACCTTCAAAAGCATCAATTCTTTGGCACTCAGCTTTCTTTATAGTCCAACTCTCACATCCATACATGACTACTGGAAAAACCATAGCTTTGAGTAGATGGACATTTGTCAGTAAAGTAATGTCTCTGCTTTTTAATATGCTGTCTAGGTTTGTCATAGCTTTTCTTCCAAAAAGCAAGTGTCTTTTAGTTTCATGGCTGCAGTCACCATCTGCAGTGATTTTGGAGCCCCAAAAAAATAAAGTCAGCCACTGTTTCCACTGTTTTCCCATCTATTTGCCATGAAATGATGGGATAGGATGCCATGATCTTAGTTTTCAGAATGTTGAGTTTTAAGCCAACTTCTTCACTCTCCTCTTCACTTTCATCAAGAGGCTCTTTAGTTCTTTACTTTCTGCCATAAGGGTGGTGCCATCTGCATATCTGAGGTTATTGATATTTCTCCCAGCAATCTTGATTCCAGCTTGTGCTTCATCCAGCCTGGCATTTCTCATGATGTACTACTCTGCATATAAGTTAAATAAGCAAGGTGACAATATACAGCCTCACATACACATTTCCAGCACTGTTGGAACCAGTCTGTTGTTCCATGTCCAGTTCTAACTGTTGCTTCTTGACCTGCAAACAGATTTCTCAGCAGCCAGGTCAGGTGGTCTAGTATTCCCATCTCTTGAAGAATTTTCCACAGTTTATTGTGATCCACACAGTCAAAGGCTTTGGTGTAGTCAAGCAAAAGTAGATGTTTTTCTGGAACTCTCTTGCTTTTTCCATGATCCAGCAGATGTTGGCAATTTGATTTCTTGTCCCTCTGCCTTTTCTAAATCCAATTTGAACATCTGGAAGTTCACAGTTCACATACTATTGAAGCCTGGCTTGGAGAATTTTGAGCATTACTTTGCTAGCATGTGAGATGAGTGCAATTGTGTGGTAGTTTGAACATTCTTTAGCATTGCCTTTCTTTGGGATTATAATCAAAATATATTTTCCTTCTTGCTGTTGTTTAGTCACTAAGTCGTGTCCTTCTCTTTGGCAGCCTTCCAGGCTTCTCTGTCCATAGGATTTTCCAGCAAGAATACTGGAGTGGGTTGCCATTTCCTTTTCCAGGGAATCTTCCCGAGCCAGGGATCAAACCTGCGTCTCCTACATCTCCTGCATGGACAGGTGGGTTCTTTACTGCTGCACCACTAACGAAGCCCAATTTCATCCTATCTTTTTTAAACTTTTATTTTAGAAGGAGGACATTGTGGGTAAAATCTTATTATTCCTAAAATCAAGGCTGGTGATTTTAAAGCCCAAGCAAGCTCTTCTTCCAAAAAAACAAAATATATTTATCATTCAACAACTTTTCATGCAGTAACAAATGTTTCAGTCTCTCCTACACAGATTGTCTCATTTAATGCTCACACAAAACTCTTTTGACAGCATAAAACATTAGAATTAACTCTATTTTTTTAGCTAGCTCTTCCCTTAGATAAAGGACAGATTATTATCTTTTCCACTGGCTCTTGAAGACCATATTTAGATTTGGGGAGAAGTAAAATCACGAGTCTCTCTGCTCAACACTGAAAGTTAAAAATTCCATGTGCTTCTCCTCTTATTTTTTTTTTTTTAATCTTATTTAGAGATGCCTCCACCCAGGAATTCAGGCATACTATTAACCTGAGTCACTCTGTGCCCCTCTCTCTTCATCCCTCACATTCCATGAATTACCGAGTCCAGTTGATTATGTCTCTTAAATGCCTTTGGAAACAACTCTTTACCTTCCATCTTCTTTGGCACTGACTTCAGGTCTGCAGCAGTGGCCTTGGAGTTCATCTCCCTGCCTCCAGTCACACCCACTGACGTCTGCCAAAGGGAAAACTCTTCTTTGACCACCCATTATTTACAGACTAATGGCAGAAGGCTTTTCATAATCTGGCCCCTTCCCAACTAACAAGACACCCATTTATAAATGATATGCCCAAGTATTAACGTTATGCTGTAAAATATACCTCTCCAGTGACAAAAACACGAATGTCTACACTTTAGAGCACTGTCTTCTGGTTATCAAGGAAACCAGAAAGTCGAACTAATGATTATAAGGTAGTATTTGGTAAGCAAAGTCACTGCATAATCACGACAGAGATTTTATTCAGGCTATCACTGATCCCAATAAACTTTCCTTTATTCACAATGGAGTGTGCTTCTCCTGTGATTGGAATATAGTATTTGCATCCACTGAGTTATCTTTGCTTCTCAGACTCTGTTAGAAAAGACTGATAAAAATGTATTTCCCAAGATAATTGCCACCTCTTTATGAAGACTTCTCATATGTCCACTCAATTAGTGTTATATATCCCCCTACCCATCCTATTCTAGTTCTGTATTCAGTGTTGGGAATTTCTACTGTAGGACTCATTTGTATTTTTATCACTATAATAATTCATTTTCTTCTAGAAAGCTGAATGTTAGTGATAAAAAGGACTAGCACATGGGTCGGCCAGATGTGGGTTTGAATTCTGATTCTCCCGCTCACTTTTTGAGTGGCCTTTCTCTAGTGCCTTAACCTCTCCAGCTACTCTTCCCTCATCCATAAGAAGCAGATAATACGGTACTGGCTTCACAGAGTTATTGAGAGAATTAAAGGGCAAGCTGCATGGAAAACACTTTCCACAGTACTGGACGCACTCAATAAAGAAAACACTCGGTAAAGTCAATCTAAGGGATCGTCCTTTTATTCAGCCATGGCAGTGAGGAGCCCTGTGTGTAGGATGGGAATGATTAGACAGTCTTGCTTTACTCTTAGTGGTTTATCGATCTTGGAAAGCAAGAGCACTTTCTCTTTTAAAATATCTTGTCCATTATTGAGTGAAAAGACTTTCTCAGATAGCTGGAAATATGCATTTGGTTTACCTGTCTTCTTACCAGACTGTCAGTTACTCGAGGAGAAGCATAATATTTAGTTAATTTTGAATCCCCAGCACCTAGAAAGTGCCTGGCACATGAAGTGAAGTGAAGTGAAGTTGCTCTCAGTCGTGTCCGAGTCTTTGCGACCCCATGGACTGTAGCCTGCCAGTCTCCTCTGTCCATGAGATTCTCCAGGCAAGAATACTGGAGTGGGTTGCCATTTCCTTCTCCAGGGGATCTTCCCGACCCAGGGATCAAAGCCAGGTCTCCTGCATTGTAGGCAGACACTTTACCATAAAAATATGTTTAACTAAGTGAATAGCTAAATTTCTAGAAACTGTTTATAAGACATTTCTGAATTTATCGTCTAGACCAGTGGTTCTGAAAGTGTGGTTTTTGAATCAGCAGCTCAGGCATATCCTTCAGTTTATTGGAAATGTACACGAAAGGGCCCTTTCCCAACGTAGTGCATCAGAGGTTCCGGGGGGGAGTCTGTTAAACTGTGACTTAACAAGATATTCAGCTGACTTAAAAGCCTCTTATAGTTTGGGAACCACTGATCCAGATAACTGGGCTTCCCTGGTGGCTCAGTGGTAAAGAATCCATCTGCCAATGCAGGAGATGTGGGTCTGATCCCTGAGTCAGGTAGATCCTCTGAAGAAGGAAATGGCAACCCACTGCACTATTATTGCCCAGAGAATCCTGGACAGAGGAACCCGGAGGGCTACAGTCCATGGGGTCACAAAGAATCGGACACGACTTAGCAACTAAACAACAACGATCCAGGTAATTAACACCATTTTATAAATCTCAAAAACATTAAGCCGAGCAAAAGAAGTCAGAGACAGGACTTCGCTGGTGGTTCAGTGGTTAAGAATCCACATGCCAGTGCAGGGGACAAGGGTTCAATCCCTGGTCTGGGAAGATTCCCAGTCTTGGAGCAACTAAGCCTGTGTGCCACAACTACCAACTCTGCTGTGCTCTAGAGCCCAGGAGCCGCGACTCCTGAAGCCCTTGTGCCCTGGAGCCCGTGCTCTGCAACAGGAGAAGCCGCTGCAGTGAGCAGTCCATACGCTGTAACTACAGAGTAGCCCCACTCGCTGCAACTAGAGAAAAGTCTGCACAGCAAAAAAGACGCAGTACAGTCAAATATAAATAAATTAAAAAAATAAAAAGCAGTCAGAGACAAAAGAATTGCTCCTTTTACATGAAGTTCTAGAACAGGCAAAACTAATAGAAGGTGCACAAATCCATAATAGTGTTTTCCCTGGAGGGTGGGGTGGGGGTTCGAACAGAAAGAGGCAGGAGGAAAGCAGACTGCGTGGGTATACGCTTATGTTAAAACCCATCAATCTGTGTACTGAAGATCTGTGAATTTTGCTGCACTTAAATGCAATACCAACAAAAAATTAAGATGAAATAAATTAATGCCCTTTGAGTTCTTTCTGTGTGAGTCTTATCAGCAGGAGATCTATTTTCACATTGCAGTCTTCAGCTGGTCTACAAGGCTCCACATGATCTGACCCCTACCTGCTTTCTCTAACCTTATCTGTCAGCACTCTTCCTGTCACTGTTTCAGTCCTTCTCCGGCAGCGACCTTTCAGTTTCCCGATGGTATACATTCCTATCCTGCCCCAGGGCCTTTGCACATGTTGCTACCACTCCCTGGAATGTTTCTTGCTCTTTCTTTTCACCTGGTTAACTCCCATTCTCCTTTGGTTCTTATTCCCTGTTTTGCAGGGAAACCGTACCAAATCCTACTTAACTGTGTGTCCACAGAACCTTCTGTAGGGCTGCTGTGTACACTCGTGCAGGTTATTCATCTAAAGAACGGTTCCCAGCTGAGGTAACGGTGGCTGAAATCTGCTTTAGTCCACTTACAATGCCTTGCACAAAGATCAAGGCTGTGTCACCCGGCTGAAGGGCTGCCTTTTTCTAATTCATCGAAGGCACAGTCTGCTTGTCAAGCTGGGTTGTTTCTGCCTATGGAGGTGCCTCTTGAAAAATAGCACAAAGACACTATACGGATTAACAGCAGTCCCGGTTTTGCACTTTCTCTTCATAGTACTTCACAGTTGTAGTTTTACCATTATCTGCGTGAATCTTTGGTTACTGTTTATTTCCCCCACGACACAGTAAGCTCTACGTCACTAGGAAACTGTCTAGTTTTATTATCAAGTATTTCTAGCACCTAGAACAGTGCCTGGCACACAGCGGTGGTGGTGCTGGTTTAGTCGTTCAGTCGTGTCCGACTCTGGCGATCACATGGACTGTAGCCTGCCAGGCTCCTGTGACCATGGGATTCTCCAGGCAAGCATACTGGAGTGGGTTGCCATTTCCTTCTCCAGGGGATCTTCCTGACCCAGGAATCGAACCTGGGTCTCCTGCGTAGCAGATTCTTTATGGACTGAGCTATGAGGGAGCACTCAGCAAATATTTCTGAAACGCATGAGACATTTCTCACTGCAGGAAGACCAGGTTGCTGCTGCTGCTGCTAAGTTGCTTCAGTCGTGTCCGACTCTGTGTGACCCCAGAGACGGCAGCCCACCAGGCTCCCCCGTCCCTGGGATTCTCCAGGCAAGAACACTGGAGTGGGTTGCCATTTCCTCCTCCAATGCATGAAAGTGAAAAGTGAAAGTGAAGTCACTCAGTTGTGTCTGACTCTTTAGCGACCCCATAGACTGCAGCCTACCAGGCTCCTCCGTCCATGAGATTTTCCAGGCAAGAGTACTGGAGTGGGGTGCCATTGCCTTCTCCGGGAAAACTAGGTAGATCCTCTTATTTTCCCTCTTTCCCTCCCCCACTCTCCCCCACAATTACCACACTGCTTTGCACATAAATGACATTCAGTAAATTCCTTCTGATTGACTTTAAAATGTTCAAAGAAGCCATATGATGTTCTTTTCAGAGAAAAGTGGATCTGCAAGCATCTGATTTCACACTGCCTGAGCGATGATGAACAGCTGCTATTTATGAAGCAGAAGAGACAAAAAATGTTGAATGAATGAGAAATAGACTTCAATTGAAATGGTAAGGATTTAATTTAGCTTTTGAAATTCATTTCCTGATATGAAGCTTACAAAATACTAAAAGGCAACACAAAGGAGACTGTGAAAAAATTTCATTCTTTATAAATAGATTATCTTTGAACGTTTCCCAAAATAGATCAAGTACTTATTTGAAGGTTAACGGGTATTTCTGACCTGAGTTCTCAACAGTCTGATATGAGACAGATTTTTTTTTTTAAATAAAGTTTTTCATAGGGGATAATTTTACAGGAAAGTTGGAAAGTTTTTCTCATTAACATCTTACATTACCATGGTACACTTACCAAAATTAAGAAATTGGAACATGTAATTGTTAAAAAAAACTTCAAACTTTATTTGAATTTCCTGCTTCTCCAGTTATCTCCTCTTTCTGACCCAAGTGAGACAGCCTTCTGATATTCTTCAGTGGTGTGTAAAAGACTGTGTGTTCTAGACATCAAGCTCTGTAAGTAGAAATACACATGTCTAGAGTTGCCTCGGGTCCTTCATCTTGAGGCAGAAGTATTTTCCGATCAACCAGACTTGATTAGGATCCTTAGCTCTATCACTTGGAAGAGCTGTGTGCTTGTGGGCAACTTGTTTAATTACACTGAACCATGCTTTCCACAGGGTTTCTCTGGTGGTTCAGAGGGAAAGAATCTGCCTGCAATTTAGGAGACCCAGGTTTGATCCCTAAGTTGGGAAGATCCCCTGGAGAATAATCTCCATTATTCTTGCCTGGAGAATTTAATGGACAGAGTAAACTGGCGAGCTACAGTCCATGGGGTTGCAAAGAATCAGACATGAATGAGCAACTAACACACACGTGTTCTACACATCTGTTTTGTTTTTGGCCACCGCATGGCTTCCTGGATCTTTTTCCCCGACCAGGGACTGAATCCAGGGCCCTCAGCAGATTGGAGTCCTAACCACCAGATCACCAGGGAATTACCTCCACATTTGTAAAATGTAGGTAGTAAGACCTCTCCAACTGTGATGGTTTTTGAAATCTTTCACAGTAAGAGAATTCAGTATTGAAAAACTTGATTTTTAATAGGTAGTCTTTCGTATTTATTAAACTAGTATCATAAGAATAGCACTCTAAATAGCATACCTGTGATATTTTACACGTTGAATTAAAAGAGGGTTCAGAGAAGCCTGACTAAAGACTCTTTAACTAAACATTAGTCAGGCTCTTCTGAGCCCTGTCCTCAACTTGACCTTATCCTAGGACTTGCCTAATTCAGTTTTCACAAGAATTCTGCTAAGTTGGTTTGGAAAGAATTTTCCAGGTTTGATATCTTATAACCCTGGCATAAAGCTCAACATTCAGAAAACTAAGATCATGGCATCTGGTCCCATCACTTCATGGCAAATAGATGGGGAAACAGTGGAAACAGTGTCAGACTTTATTTTTGGGGGCTCCAAAATCACTGCAGATGGTGACTGCAGCCATGAAATTAAAAGACGCTTACTCCTTGGAAGGAAAGTTATGACCAACTTAGATAGCATATTCAAAAGCAGAGACATTACTTTGCCAGCAAAGGTCTGTCTAGTCAAGGCTATGGTTTTTCCAGTGGTCACGAATGGATGTGAGAGTTGTACTGTGAAGAAAGCTGAGCGCCGAAGAATAGATGCTTTTGAACTGTGGTGTTGGAGAAGATTCTTGAGAGTCCCTTGGACTGCAAGGAGATCCAACCAGTCCATCCTAAAGGAGATCAGTCCTCGGTGTTCTTTGGAAGGATTGATGTTGAAGCTGAAACTCCAATACTTTGGCCATCTCATGCGAAGAGTCGACTCATTGGAAAAGACTCTGATGCTGGGAGGGATTGGGGGCAGGAGGAGAAGGGGACGACAGAGGATGAGATGGCTGGATGGCATCACTGACTCAATGGACGTGGGTTTGGGTGAACTCCGGGAGTTGGTGATGGACAGGGAGGCCTGATGTGCTGCAGTCCATGGGGTCACAAAGAGTCAGACACGACTGAGCCACTGAACTGAACTGAACTGAACTGAACCCTGGCGAGTTGGATTAGGAAGAATCCCCCTACTCTTGATGTCTCCTTTAGCAAATTTCCACCCACCAACTTCCCTGAAGGAGAGACAAACTTTCCCTCTAACCTTCTAGGTTTGATAGCGATGCCTAAGAAACAAACTAAAAGCAAGCAAGTTACCAAAATAAAAGGTATATAAATCTATTAATTTTTAATAACACATGCACAGGGGCATCATTGGGGGGAAATTGAATATCTAAAAAAGCAGTGATCTTTGACAGTTCATACCAATCTCAGTAGGGGAAGGGGAAGGAGATGTATGCCACTTGAGCAACAGTAATGTTTTAGAAAGATGAATGGGCTCAGAATAGAGGGGAGGTAATGACAATGTGTTGAAAAATTTCTCTCGGTGTGGTGTTGAGTCCTGTCTTCTAGTCTCTTCTTTGGTGATTAGAGTCAATCTTCCCCGATTGCCGAAACTACTGGGGAGGGAATTTATGACAGTTCAGTTCCTTTTGGAGGACTATCTTTAGGCAGAAAAGTGGAGCTCAAAGAAGTCTGTTTTTCAAAGTGTCTTCACCTCAGAATTATTACTTCTCTGGTGGTCCAGTGGCTAAGACTTCAAGCTCCCAATGCTGGAGACTGGGGTTCAAATCCCTGTTTGGAGAATTAGATACCATATGCCCCAACTAGTTCACAGGCACCAGGAAAACTGAAGGTCCTGCATGTTGAGACCAAGACCCAGCTCAGCCAAATAAATATATATATATGTTAAAAAATTAATATACCAAAGCAACATATTGCAAGTGACATGCCTAACTCCTTCATGCCCCACTGTTCTCCTTGGTTATAAATCCCCACCTACCCTTGCTGTATTCAGAGCTGAGTCCTATCTCTCTCTCTCTACTGTGACAGTCTTGACATTTATCATGATAAGTACTGAATAAAGTTCCTGTTTTAACAAGCATAATTTTTTAACATTAGCAACAATGAGTATTAACTTATTTCTATTATCTCTGATTCATTGTACAAAACTTTAAAACTATCCCTCCAAGTTTTAACAAACAAAACTCTTTAAAAATATTTTTGTTTTGTTATGGGTCTTACGAATGCTGAAAGACATCTTCCTTCCATATGTGTCCTTTATCCAAATGAAAGGGACAGAGTAAAGGGACAAAGTAGGTGATTAAATAGCTAGTCCCACTAGGGGATTGTAAGTAGGAAAAAATACGGGAGATTCCACAAATTAATGATTACTCAGGAGAGTTCATTTACTTAACCACGCAGGCTTGCTTAGCAACAAAACCATGTACTAGAAGCACAGGACACGACCCAAAACAATGAAACAATGGTGGCATGAGACCGAAATCCTGCCCAGTGAGCTCAATAGGTTAGTGATCCTTAGGACATACTCTGCACACATAAAAAACAATAACTCTGGACTTAGCTTGACCATGTAAGTACATGAAAACTTCCCTGTCCGACCTGGAGGAGGAACTGATGATGGAAGCATGAGGTCTACTCAAGAAAGACAAAGAAGGTCTTCGCCTCTTCCCCTCTCTTCCTCTGACTATAAAAATGTAACCCACTAAGTACTCAGGGCACAGCACCCCCTCGCCCACCTGCTTGTAAACATCACAAGCACCCTATTCTAACAAATTGTTTACCTGTCACTTTCAGTTCAGTTCAGTTCAGTTCAGTCGCTCAGTCGTGTCCGACTCTTTGCAACCCCATGAATTGCAGCACTCAGGCCTCCCTGTCCATCACCAACTCCCGGAGTTCATCCAAACCCATGTCCATCGAGTCAGTAATGCCATCCAGCCATTTCATCCTCTGTCGTCCCCTTTTCCTCCTGCCCCCAATCCCTCCCAGGGCTGATCTCCTTTAGAATGGACTGGTTGGATCTCCTTGCAGTCCAAGGGACTCTCAAGAGTCTTCTCCAACACCACAGTTCAAAAGCATCAATTCTTCAGCACTCAGCTTTCTTCACAGTCCAATTCTCACATCCATACATGACTACTAGAAAAACCATAGCCTTGACTAGATGGACCTTTGTTGGCAAAGTAATGTCTCTGCTTTTGAATATGCTATCTAGGTTGGTCATAACTTTCCTTCCAAGGAGTAAGCGTCTTTTAATTTCATGGCTGCAAATTCTTCCTTTGCTTAGACATAAACGACTGTGGTACTGAGCTCTTTGGAGCCCCCTGAAAGGACACCATCGAGTTTCACAGTCATTTAGCACTTTTAAAATTTTATCAGTAGAAGTTGATGCCCACTTCCCAGCTGCCACTGATCCCAGATACAAAGAGTAATTTGGATTAGAATTGCTTTAGTTGATTACCCTTTTAGTTGTAGAACTATATTTCACAAACATCCTTCTCAACAGGTAAGTGGGGATGTTTGTCTCTGCCCATGAACATGTCAAAGACACATCTTACTTTCTCACTGGAGACTCCATACTAGTCTCATCTCTCTCTAGCCAACTAACTGATTAGCAGTGCCTGGCACTTTAGGAGTTCAACAAATAAGGGCAATTACTATACTAAATCCAAACTTTTTTTTCAGCTTCCTTATTTTTTCTTGAATCTTCATTGCAAAAACATCTAAATTCTGCCCTGCCTCTGCCTTACTTTTCTTATTCTCAGGAGTTCTCTCCTTGTCTCCAAAAGAAGTGACTTGCAATCTGCAATATGTTAAGGCATCTAGTTCAAGGACACTAGAATTTTATGGATGGGGCATTCTTCTACTGTTGTATCCAAAGGGTGATGTAATGAGCTCTAGAACATACAAAAAAGTAGATACTACCCAGTAGTGCTCAAGAAATGTTAGGTCCCTTCTTTAATCGTCATTTTTACAGGTGAGGACAATGACGGCCAGAAAGTTAAGTAGTCACAGCTAAGTTCCCAAAGAGGCAGGTAAGAGAGGGCTGGTCTTTTGTTTATCATAGTTCCCCTTTTCTGGGCTACTCCTTTGGTTATGTGGCTTAACGACCCATCTAACAAATCCACAAGGCTCACCAATGCGCTTAGCACCTGTCAAGAGCCCAGACGTAACAAAAACATTTTTGTAAAACATCACAGTTTTTGTTGACTTCCCCTAAAATTTTATTGTCAAAATCATGCCAAAAAAATATTGTCCGTCATTTAAGTCGCACAGTCTCATACATATTTGGAGGTGAACATTGCTTTTCAGGCCTTGGCATTGTTCAGGGCCATTAACATTCTTTAAGACATAAAGGAAGCACTTTGGGATGTAATTCAAGGGAATCTAGAATTATGCTTTTAGGGTATTCCTACTTAAGCCCTACCCAATATTGGGACTAATTGGACGAGGATAATCATCCCTTGCGATCAATATTCACTAGAATAAATATTCATCAAGAAATCAGGACGCACTCAGGGGACTACAATCGGGTGGCGCCTTGAGACCCATCCTTTGCCACGGAAACCCGGTGGAAGACTACCTGGTTGGAAAACAAGATTTCCAAGAGGAGGGGCCTGGAGGAGGCGGGCCCGGACAACCAAGCGCGAGCACACGCCCCGGCGCATGCGCACCTGTTAGCGGGCACCTTCCATTAGCTAGGCAGGGGAGGCAGGCGCGAGGCTCGCTAGTTTTTGAATTTCTGTTCTCAACTGCAAGTGAGGTGGCGACTAGTTCCGCGCATAACGTGACACCGTTACTCCTCGAGTTCAAGATGAAGAACACTCGGCACAGACGCCCGAACCGTGAGGCGACTTCTCGTCTGGTTCCCCCCGTCCCCCGGGACCCGAGTCGGCCCGTCCATTCCACAGACTTTCGAGTCCTCGCAGCGGGGTCGGGGGATCGAAGGATTGGGCCAATTGCGGCTGAACCGTCTCTCGAAGGAGGAAGGGGGTGAGGGTGCACCCCCTCTTCAGAGTTCCGCCTCTCCCTTTACAGGGCGGTCGCGGGGAAGGGGGACGTTGGAAATAACTGCCCTCGGAAGCCGACGGATCCCACACCCGCTCCGTGCAAACTGCCGGGAGGGCGGCGGGAAGAGGGCAAGACGGGAGCGGGGACAGGGAAGGACCCGGGAAGCCGCGCGGGAGGGCGCGCGCGCGCGCGCCCCTTTTTCAGCAGTGTGGCGGGGTCGCACGCACGCCCGCCTCGGCGGCTGGGCGCGGTTTGCGACAGTGGGGGGAGCGGCGGCGGTGGCGGCGGCGGCAGCTTTGCGGCAAGCTCCGGCCGGGCTTGCTTGACGGCGGTGTGGCGGAGGCCCCGCCCCCGGCGGCAGGAACCTGGAGGGAGGCGGAGGAATATGTCCGAGAGGGAAGTGTCGACAGTGCCGGCGGGAACAGACATGCCTGCGGCCAAGAAGCAGAAGCTGAGCAGCGACGAGAATAGCAACCCGGACCTCTCTGGAGACGAGAATGTGAGCGCAGCCCCCCAGGGCAGTCCGGACGGGACTTGGCCGTCAAAGTTTTCAGTTCTTTTTAAACTGGGCGCGGGGGCGGGCGGACGGCTGTGGTAAGGTGGGGTGGGGGGAGGGAGAGGTGTCACCGCTCTGCTGAGGAAAACGCGGGCGTGGAGGAGAAAATCGAACTCGTCTCTGAGGGGATTTTTTTGATCTGGGGCGCCTAGAGCGAAAGGAAACTTCGCGAAGGAGAGTGTGGCTGGGGCCAGAGCGTGGTGGTGGAGGGTCGGAGGGGGTCTTCCCTGAGAGCGTTTTGCGTGGAGGGGGAGAGTTTGGGCCTTTGGGGGCAAAGTGCGGATCTGAGATTCCAGTAGTTTAAAAGGCAAGTTAGAGGTTGTTTTTTTTTTTTTTTTCCTAAGACAGTTGGAAGGAGGGGCCAGCGTGTGTTACGGACTTTTAAAAAAGGGATTTAGGGATCGTGTCCTTAGACCCTTCCAGGCAGTCCACGATGGGAAGAGCAGATCTCGGACGTCTGGGACTTCGGTGACTCTTAAAGGGGCTTTTGTGTTTGCTCCTGTCTAGTTGGTGAAGGGTGCGCCTGACAGTCGGTCTCACTTCTGGAGGAGGAGAACTGCGCGAGTCGTCTCCAGAGTTGGAGGGGGAGCGACTCTTGAGGAAAGGATGAGAAGGGACAGTTAGTCTTTCGTCGGTTTTCACTAGGATAACGGGGACAACCTAGAAGACACTAGGCAACTGTGGTAAAGGTAGATGGCTTTAGGTGTAGGCTCGTGGTCTCGCATGTGTAAAGGTGCTCTGAAATCAGATTTTTAAACTTTTTTAAAATAGTCATAACTCTAGTCCGTCCCAACAGTTGACCCCACTTGTGTTTAGGTGAAACGCCAGTGATAACCGAATTGACGTTAATTTTCAGTTTCATGTTTTAAGTTTATATCCAATAAGTTCAGGAAAAAATGTCTCGAGGATTCATTCAAAGGTGATACTCTAAAATGTGAACCCTCCGAGGGAATGTCTTCTGAAGTGTTATAGAAGGGTGGTGTAAGTTCTTTTTCTCAGTTTGCCTAGTTTTAAGAGTAAATGGTGTATCTTACACACCGACTGAAGCACATGTATGGCATGGTATCAAGACAAAATTTTCACTGAACAGATGGGAAGGAATTCTTTTTGCAGATAGAGGAAAGATATTTGGGGGGTTGTCAGTTTGTGGGATTTGGACTTGAAATATCTGAAAGGCTTAGTAGGTGTTGATTGTTACTTTAAATCTTTTTATTTTCCTGTTTGTGCTTTCCAGTTGTATATATTGGGATCTAACATTTTTGACCCTCTTCACTCAGGCCGTTGGAATCTGTTTTATTTCCACCTTCTCTTAAATTTCTCTTGGCAGATTAGATTAGTGACTAGGAGCACAAACTGGATCCAGGTGTTAGGTTAAAATCCGCCACTCTACTGCTTTACCGGTTGCTTGATCTAGGTACTTTACCTAGTTTCCTTGGATTCTTATCTTAAAAATGGGGATAATAACAGTATTTACCTCATGGGATGTTTGTGAGGATTAAATGAGATAATATAGGTAAAGTGCTGAACCGAATGCCCCGTTCATAAATACCATGCAAGTGTTATTTAAATATTATTCCTTATTTTGTAATCATATTATCTAGACTTGTGTTTCTGGCCCTTCCAGATATTTATCAGGCAGAAATGTAATGAAGATGTCAATACCCAATTTAGACTGAGGAAAATTTCAGGGAACTAAATAAATTGAAAAGTTATTTTCTTTTTACAGACCCTTAAGAGGAATGTATTCTTTGATGCATACTGAAGCTATTCAGAGCTACATGGTTGGACTAAGCCTTTGTTTTGGTTCCTTCCTTTAGATGGCGACTTTTAACCTTTTCTCTGCCTTGGACACTTTTCCTGTGAAACTTCAGAGTAATATTTTCAAATGTATAAAATACAATATATAAGATTACAAACAAAATCAGTGATAAAATTATAAGGAAGTTATAAAATTGTTTAAAACAAATTTCAGGTTTGTTTTAATAAAGTACGTCTTTATTACATTAAGTAACTAGACCTCACAATGACTGATAGTACTGATGGGTATAGACAGCTTTTGAGATCTGCAACAACTATAATGGAATATAAAAATTCATGATTTCCATTGCTGAGAAGGTTACAGCTACAGTAACATTAGCACATATACTGCCTGTATTATAATAGAAGGAAGTAATAGATTTCAGTTAAAAATGTAAAAATTAAGATGCAATCTTAAATTTACTTATGAATTTATTCAACTGCATAAGTTCACAGGCCCTCTGAATTCCGTCCAGGGACCCAGATCTAGGACATAGGTTAAGAGAAGCAATAAAGGAAGGGAGTAGAGAACTTTGTATAAAAATGAATTCAGAAAAAGCTAATAAGGGCAGTGGTTTAACTCTTGAAGGAGCCAAATAATGACAGGAAGGCCAAAGGCAAGTGGAGGAAAGAATGTGGTATTTGTAAATTGGAGTTATGGTAATCTGAGCAGTTGATACTGTTAAAGTGAATCAAAGAACTGATAGGATGTTAAACTTTTAAAAAATTTAGATATAATTGACCAATAACATTATGTTGTTAGTTTTAGGTGCACAACATAATGATTCAGTATTTGCATTGCAGAATGATCAGCACAGTAAGTGTAGTTAATGTCGGACCTATTTTAAGTTCATTGTATGTGTATCTGCCATTTTATTAACTTTTTCATATAAGTGCAGCATAATTGGCTTCTGAAAGAATACTGATTGTTGCCTGGTAATAAGATCAGAAGGCTGAATCTGAAGACTTGACTTGCTTAAGGAACCCGTGGCAAGATCAAGGGACAAATTACTATCCCCGTTTGCTTGTGGAGCAGATGAAGGTGGTAGTGCCATGTCTGTTATACAGTACCATTCTATACTTTGAGGAGGAGGAGTCAAGGTGGATATCAGCTTGTGCACATACTAGATGCTCAGGAAAGGTTTGAATTTGCAAATAAAATGAAAGCATTGTGAGTGTATTGCATTTCCATTTGATTCTGTCTTGATTTGACTATTTGAGGAGACGGGTAAATTAAATGGGTAAAAGGTGTGTGTGTAAATTAAATGGTTAAAAGGTGTGTGTGTGTAATGTTCTCCAGTTATTTACTATGTTTTGTGTGGCTTCTTGATTAGCAGTTGACTCTTTAGCCAGAGTGGAAAGAAGCTGGTGAATAAGTGTCTAACCATTGTATTGTTTTCATTTCTCTAGTGTTAAAAGATAATTTTCAGAAACATTTTACTCACGTAAGGGAACTGGTCAAGTTTAAGTCACACAGTACAAACTATACAGATGAAAGGAATGTAGAGATGAAATTGCAAATGGAGACAAAAACTTTTCTTCAGAATGAAAGGGAAGACATTTTGAACCTCTGCCTTTGGCTGTCCACAGTGTAAGAGATGTAAGATTGTTCAAAGGCATTGAAGCAGACTAGAATCTGATAACATGGAAGAAAAGTGCAGTAGACATGAAGTTTTCCAATGAAACACAAAATTGTTTTCTACACTAAATTTTAACTTTGTAAATTCAACTGAAAGGTAGAAAGAAATAGAGATTAAAAAGCAGTGATTTCGACCTAGGAACTGAACTCTATAAATATAGTTTTGTATTTTCTGTATCTAAAAGCTGATTGTGTTTACATTAAGTTACAATCTAGATATTTTTTGATATTCTAGTGGATTTTTAACTTTCTGTTATATCATAAAACTAACTTTAGAAAGCAATACTTTAAAAAATAGCTCCTAGGGCAATGGTTTCTAGTCTGTATTCTCATTGATGTTAGTGGGCACTCCATGAAAAAAGCTTCCTCTGGAATGAATTTAGTAACTACTGCCCTAAGGTGATACAGGTTTAAATAAATCTCTTTATTCCAGAGAACACTTTGGAATGTGTAATTGGAAGAGGTAGTGAAATCCTCTTCTGAGAGTAGAGGACCATTAATATATCTTGTGGACTGGAGACAGGTTATAAATTAGGTGAAATTTTAAGGTTTATAGTCACTTCTGCATTTGGAAAGATTTTACTTTATAGTGAGCTTCTAGAGTTCTGAATCATGAGTATTTTAGAGCCATGAGTCAGATTTCACTGGTAAATAGCACATAATATGTAGAACCTAAAAAGGTTTCTAAATGGTTTAAGTGTTAAAAATAAGCAGAGTTTGAATGATAATCAGGATTTTCATCTAAAATAGGAAGTACTAACACACTGGCCTCAAACAGCCACCCACTACCATGCTCCAAACTGAGCAGCAAGCAGTCAAATAAACTATGAGGACATGTAGGTCAGTCAGATTTAGGAGTCACAGCTCTGGTTTTCAATCCCAGCAACCCTAACCAGCAAGACACCACCTTAGGCTCTCTAAGCAACACTTTATTATCTGACAGTACCTTGTATGAAGAGCAGTAAAGATGAAGTGAGGCAATGTAATGTCATGGCTGGCACAAACCAGTGCTTTATTATTTAAAGGCAGTATTATTCTTACCATTAGCAACATCAGGATTAGTTTTTTGTTTAAATTTTTGCTGAAATAGCAAATATCCACAAATCTAATGCATTTGCGGGAATACATGTTTTCATTTCTTGCAGGGTTTATTACTTGTTTTACTTTGGTCAGCAGCTGTCCAGTTTGAAGTCATTTCCTAAGTACAGTGTACAGTATTGCTGTTTCATATAGTTTTTTCTGATTTGCTGCTTATAGGATGATGCTGTCAGTATAGAAAGCGGTACCAACACAGAACGCCCTGATACACCTACAAATACGCCAAATGCACCTGGAAGGAAGAGTTGGGGGAAGGGAAAATGGAAATCAAAGAAATGCAAATATTCTTTCAAATGTGTAAATAGTCTCAAGGTATGTGGAGAAAGACACAATCTATGGGCTGAATGCAGGGTTTCAGGATTGCAGGTTTCTCAATGGCAAACATTTTATGCTCAAGGTTCTCTGTCAAGTTAAAAATATTTTAAAGTTATAATAGTTGGAAGTCTTTAAAAATTTAAGTCTTATTTGTAATTGTTTTCAAGAAAAAAGGTATAAATTAAAATTTGTTTTGCATAGTTAATATTTGGGAGAAATAATAGGTTGGAGTTATTTAGATTGCTGTTTTCTCAATAGTCTTTTTATTTTTAAAAAATATTTACTGATATTTAAGTGTCTTATATATTCATTTTCTGTTTTTTTAATTTGGGGATATTTTTCCTATACTGAGCAAAAATATACATTATAGTGTCTTGTGCATATGTTAGATTCTTTTTAAAATATCTAAATATCCTTTTAAAGTCTTTGAAAAGCATAAGAAGCTATGGCCATATGGAAATTATTTTCCTATCTAGGTAGCAAAATTCATTGCTGTGTGTGTCAAATTATACTCTTAAAAGGAGAGAAATTAATTTCAGTGTTTTTGTATGTGTGTTTTTTCTTCTAAAGCAAAGTGTCCCTTTGTAGTTTCATGTTAATATTTAGGTATATTAACCTATTTTTACATAGTATATTTGGAAAATGGTTTGAACTGTATTATTTTTATTAAATATTTCCAAAGCCTAAAACTGTGGCTTTTTAAAGGATAAGAAATGAAAGTTGTCAGACTTTAAAGTGCCTTAAAGTGAATATGAAAGTTACTGTTAAACATCAGGAAATTGCCAGTAAAATCCTAAGGCTAAAAAATAACTTTATGAACAAAACTGAATACTTTTAGCAGAGGGAACTCTGCTCAGTACTCTGTGATAACCTAGATGGCAAAAGAGTTTGAAAAAGAATGGATGTGGGGGGTGTGTGTGTGTGTGGTGTGTGTGTGTGTGTGTGGCTGAATCACGTTGCTGTGCACCTGAGACTGACACCACATTGTTAATCAGCTCTGCTCCAATTAAAAAACAAAAAACGGAATGCTTGTTTTTTATATACTTCCTTATAGTTACAGCCTACTGCCTCCCTGGCCCCCACTTTCAAGTGTTCTTGTTCATTATAAAACTTCTTAGGTGGTTTTTCTTTTAGGATCCAAATTCAAGTAATTTAAAATTGTTTCTATAGAACTAATGGAGAGCAGTGATTTGAATGGAATCAATTTTCTTCACTTCACAAGGGAAGAATTCAACCAGAAAACGTTTAATGAGTACTGGAGAAACTGTATTAACTCTCAGGTTATTTGTTATTTCAGAAAAATAAATTGGGTCCTAAGAGATTAAATGCATTTGTCACAATTATCCATTATATTTTGATTCAAAAGCATGCCATTTGGGTTTAAGAAAATACAGAGCAACTATTAAAGTATTTTCATTGATGAGTACTTGTTACCTAACCTCTTAAGTCTTTAATTATTACATAGTTTTATCATGCACCAGTATTTTAAAATGTGAAAACTGGACTAACATATCTTTTAAGTGTCGAAAGTCAGTTTATGTATGATAAAATTGCAGCTTGCATTTTGTGGAGGGGAAGGTTTTTAATGGGAATGATCAGTTTACTACCTTTTTGGTTTTTAAAATATATTGATTTTTCTTATTTCTTGGTTATTTTATAGGAAGATCATAATCAACCATTGTTTGGAGTTCAGTTTAACTGGCACAGTAAAGAAGGAGATCCATTAGTGTTTGCAACTGTAGGAAGCAACAGAGTGAGTGTTAAGGGGCTGTTTGGCATTTGGCTCATCAGTCTCTGGTATTAGTGTAACACTGAAGTGTAATGATTTTGAAGTAAACTTTGTGTAGCCAATTTGACAATATCATTCCTTTATGTAAAAATGAAACATTCTAGAAATTGTCAAAAATTAAAACTAATATTCATGACTGAAAATACATCTTTTTTCATATATACTCACAAAATTGTTCATGAAACAAGTCTCTATTTATATTTTGTCTTCATAAATATTGTTCTAAGTGGCTGAAAAAATTGACTTTGCTTTTTCCAAGTGACTGTGATAGTTGTTTGTAAACTTGGAGTAACAGGTCTGTGATTTCTTAAAAATAATAAATATAATTAGTTGCTCTCTATAAATGCAAAGCATAAATCCAATGGATTTGTATAATAGTTACTGAAAATATTTTAATTATACACAGTAAACATTTGTTTTTTGAATTATTTTTATTTAAGGAAGCCAGAGTATCTTGAACTGAGAGAATGCATGGAAAAAAACCGTAGTAGACATGTTTTGATGTAAAATGTTATTTAACTTTTTAGTTGAACCTAGGGCTGAAAAAGTGGATTGCAAAGACTTATTTCCATTCACTTCTAAATGAATGGGAAAAAGGAAGATTCCTAGTGCTTCTCGGGGAGTCTCAGGAGTCTGTTAAAATCATTTTGGAAAAGTTGTCTTCCTAATAATAAGTCTTTTAATTAACTTACATTCTGGTTATTCATTAATAATGTACTAGGAGTTAGGAATAACGGAGAAACAGATTGGTGTATTTGGAAATAGAAAGATGGGGGAAATTGACTTAACTGGTGTGGGTTGACAGTAAAGTCACTTGTTTTACCTTTAGCCCAAGAGGGGAAGGGAAGGAAGTTGAATCTGGGAGCTATTCTGTAACTTTATTTAAACTGAGTGAAATTCAGTCTTATGCTTCTTTAATAATTGTGCTAAGCTTGTTAGAGAAATAAAAGACCATGATTTTGAATGCACTGTTTCCTATATTTATGTTTTTAGTGTTAGTATTCTGTTTTCAGTCAACACCAACCTAGGAGTTGTCAGCTGAGTATTTTCCAAATGTCAGCATATTTCCAAGCTTTTTTCTTTTTATTTTCTGGAAGTTTGAAAATCTTACAAACATGCATGCATCTATTCCGGGCTAAATCCTTCCTATTCCTATTTTCCGAAAAGTAAAATTTGGCTTTAAATAATTCCCTGGAAGTCTTCAAAGAAGTTTTTATATATATATATAACTTTATTATTGGCTCTGCTGGGTGTTTGTTGCTGTGTGGGCTTTTCTCTACGGCAAGCATAGATTACTCCCTAGTTGAGGTACACAGGATTCTTCCTGAGGTGGCTTCTCTTGTTGCGGAGCACAGGCTCTGGAACGTTAGGGCTTCAGTAGCTGTGACACGTGGGCTCAGCATTGTGGCTCCTAGGCTGTAGAGCATAGGCTCAGTAGTTGTGGCATACAGGCTTAGTTAGTTGCCCTACATTCAGAGAAGATGCGTTTATTGGTTGTAAAGTTCTGAAAATTTGAAACTCACTACTTAAGTTGATAACCTGGATAACAGCCTTTTTTTTATATTTAGCCAAATGTATGTTATGATATGTAGCTCGAAAACAGTGATTCAGAGGGAACGTGATGCAGTTCAAAGAAAAAAATTAAGGTTATTTGTTTCTGAGAATTGGGAATATAATCCATTAATTGATTTGAATTCACTTTTAAGACATCACTATAAGCATACTTCACTAACTTTACCATCATTATTATTAATTGTCATGTTCGTGTAATTAGAATTAATACAACTCGTGCTTCAGAATGCCTCTTGTAATGTTGCAGGCTTTGTAACAAAAAGAATCCCTAGTTTAACTTAAAATGACATTGAATTATAGGTTATTGAATTATAAGAAAGTCTGCTATTTGGACCTCTTTTTTTTTTTTTAATCAAAATACTTTCTAAAGACATAACCTAGTTAATGTCCATATAAAGAATATGCTTTTAGAATATTAATGTAGAGATTATCTTATTAATAGGTGATTTAAAGGATTTTTATAGAGTTCTTACAGACTTATTAAAATTAGTAACAGTATTGCTAGCATGACTAAACTGTAAGAAAAATGGAAAGAGATTTTTTAAAATGTAGTATTACAGGGACTTCCTTAGCGAACCAGTGGTTAAGACTTTGCCTTCTAATGCAGAGGGTGCAAGTTCTATCCCTGGTTGGGGAGCTAAGATCCCACATGCTTTGGGGCCAAAAAACCAAAACATAAAACAAGCAATATTGTAAAAAAATTCAATAAAGACAATGGTCCACATCAAAAAGTGTTTAAAAAAATTTTAGTGTTACAGAGTAAGCCCTCTGTATCCTCAGGGTTCCACATCCACAGATTCAGCCAACTATGGATTGAGAACATTCAGAAAAGAAAATTCCAGAAAGTTCCAAAAAAGCAAAACTTGAATTTGCTTTGTGCTGGCACCTTTATTTGCATAGCATTTGCATTGTATTAGGAGAAGGCAATGGCAACCCACTCCAGTACTCTTGCCTGGAAAATCCCATGGACGGAGGAGCCTGGTAGGCTGCAGTCCGTGGGGTCACTACAAATCGGACACGACTGAGCGTCTTCACTTTCACTTTTCAGTTTCATGCATTGGAGAAGGAAATGGCACCCCACTCCAGTGTTCTTGCCTGGAGAATCCCAGGGATGGGGAAGCCTCATGGGCTGCCGTCTATGGGGTCGCACAGAGTTGGACACAGCTGAAGCGACTTAGCAGCAGCAGCAGCAGCAGTGGTCTAAAGATAAAGTATACTGGAGGATATGTGAGGTTATAGGCAAATACTATGCCGTTTTATATGAGGAACTTGAGCCTTCTCAGATTTTGGTATCTGTGAGTGTCCTGGAACCTGTCCCCTTGGAGATACTGAGGGACAACTGTACATAATTGAGTAAAGTGAATATGTTATTAATTTTAGAAAATGATAAATGGAAAGGGCCACTGTACAACACAAAGTTAATATTTGATGAGCAATGTTCATGAGGCAAATTTTAGATTTTCTTTTATGTAATTAATAAATGCTCTAAAACTACCCAAAGACTTTAAAGAGGATAAGCCACAGGAATTCCCTGGAGGTCCAGTGGTTGGAACTCTGCAGTTTGACTGCCATGGGCCTAAGTTCAGTCTCTGGTCAGGGACTAAGTTCAGTCTCTGGTCAGGGAACTGGGATCTTGCAAGCCATATGGCACAACGGGAAAAAAAAAAAAAAGAGAGAGAATAAACCACAGTTTTAGGAAGTAGTTATACTTTACTGTGAGGTACTCAAGTCTATTTACTTGGAAGAATTGGTCCAGTTATATGAATAAGTTGAAAACATTGGAAATAGAAACCATTATTATTACTACAGTGTTTAGTATACTCTGGAAAATATGTAATGTATTAGAGTTTATAATGGTTTCCTTAAATTTAAAGGAGTTCTCCTTTTTTAATAGTTTTCTGTATTATTTAAGTTATTTAAAAAAAGGTTTTTTTGACTGTACTGCACAGTAAAATAAAGTATGTTCAAAAGCTGAAGAGTGTTTCTGTATTTGAGATAAACTTTGCTGTATTTTTGTTTTCATTAGGTTACCTTATATGAATGTCATTCACAAGGAGAAATCCGGTTGTTGCAGTCTTATGTGGATGCTGATGTATCCTTTCCTGGGTTTTTGGTATCATTGGCTAAAGAAATTGACTTTGAATAAGTACCCCAAAGCTTTTGTACCTTTCTTTCTTAACTTTATCCAATGCTATTCCTTCATTGTTACCCAAGAGATTCTTGGTATCTAGTTTTCCTGATCCCGCGAAGCCACTGTCAGGGTGGATATGAGGGCGGACAATACAGGTGCCTAGAGATGAGTGCTGGAAATCCAGTAATAGAAAGTGATAGCAGAACGTAGGTAAAACTTGCTATTTCTTTGACCTTGCTTAGATTTTTATCATTTCAGGGCAGGGATATTGGTGAATTTGGGTTGATCAGAAACTGTGCCTGACAGTCATATCAGGTATTTGGTCAGCAGAGCCTACAGGGAAAAAAAAGAAGCATGTTTGTTTAGGAAATGAAATATTGCAAAACATGGGTTTATAAAGAAAAAGAAAGCATTAAAAAGCCAAAGGATACAACAGTCAAAGCTTGGTGATAAGATTTCTTCCAGATCCATTTGAAAAACCTAGCAAGTAAGAAAAAGAACATTTTAGTCTTCCCTTAGGTGATAAGGAAGGAGGTGACCTTTGGCAGTATTGGGAAAATCTCACACAGGAAAAGGTGGAAAACTGAATAGTTAACTGATTTTTATCTAGAGGCATGTAGAGTTATTGAGATAGAGCCAGGGTCAGCAAATTACAGCCTGTGGAACTGGACACCTGGTTTTGTTTTTGTTGGTTTGTTTGTTTTTTAATTTTAATTATTTATTCTTAATACCAAAAACATTTTGTATTGGGGAATAGCCAATTAACAATGTTGTGTTAGTTTCAGGTGAACAGTGAGGGGACTCAGCCATGCACATACATATATCCATTCTCTCCCAAACCTCACTCTTCATCCAGGCTGGCACATAATGTTGAGCAGAGTTCCATGTGCTACACAAGGGTTTTAGTTGGTTATGCATCTTAAATACAGCAGTGTATACATAATCTTCCCAAAGTCCTTGACTATCCCTTCCTCCGGAAATCTGTTTTTGTAGATAAATTTGGGGGAGGATACAACCTATGCCTATTCATTTACATATTGGCCATGGCTGCTTTCAAAAGACAGGTAAATAGTTGTGCAAACAGCAAAATAGTAATCAAAATTGAGTGGAAAGATTGGGTTTGTTTCATCACTTGGTATAGATTTTAGACCTAAAATCTTCATTGTTTCAACCCTGATGGTATAAAGAAAAATGGGAACTTCTTATTTGGACATTATTGTGATCATTGATGTGTTTCCTTTTCAAAAACAAATTATATTTCTTAACTGGAATTTCTTAGGCTGATGAAAACTTTTACACTTGTGCGTGGACATATGATAGCAATACAAGCCATCCCCTGCTGGCTGTTGCTGGATCTAGAGGCATAATTAGGATAATTAATCCCATAACAATGCAGTGCATAAAGGTGGGTTTTCTTGTTAAATTGTAGATCTGCTTTTTTTGTATGCACACCTGTGAAAACTTGCCATGTTGAATTTAAAACGGAGTCAATTTCTGTGCAGTTTTTAATTTGGTTTGTACTTTGCCTGTTGCTTCCTTTAGACAAGTCTTTTGAGACCTTTGTCACATTTGGGTAATGCAAATTAAGGAATGGAAATTTTTATCATTTGCACTGTTTTCTGTTAAAATCATTTCTGTTCTTTTGCTTTATCCTGAGAAGCTCTAAATGAACAATAACGAAAGAGTGAGCTCATTTTTCAAGAACCCCTAAATAGGAGTATGGAGTCAAGGATACTTTGTAAAGAATTAAAAAGTGAAGCCTTGGAAGAAATTTTACAAATCACTTTTACCCTGGGGGCACATTAGAATCACCTGAGAATCTTTTAAATCCTTGCTGTGCCTCAGAATATCTGCAAATGGGACTTGAACATCTTTTACTTTTCCTTCAAGCTAGGTAATTTTAATATGCAGCCAAGGTTGAGAACCACTACTTCAAGTGAAATTATTTTTCCATTCATTTAAGATTAATGAAAATGAATTTATTGACTTTTATATGAAAGTTGAAGTATCTTGAATTTATTATAGCACTATGTTGGCCATGGAAATGCTATCAATGAGCTGAAATTCCACCCAAGAGATCCAAATCTTCTCCTGTCAGTAAGTAAAGGTAAGAGAAATAAATATTTCCTTGTATAGTTGTATTTATTTGGCAGTGAGTTGGGTTTTGTTTGTTTTGTTTTGTTTGACTTCGGGACAAACTAATCTAAGGGAAAATTCCAAATTTAAAAAGAAGTTTTAGAAAAATCTTGGGCTACATTAGCATCCCCAAACCAAGAACTGGAGAATGGGACCATGAAATACACTGTTCCTGTAAGATGTAGATAAAATAATTGACACTGAGGATTAGGTGTGTGTTACCCTTATTTACCGTATTGCATTATGATAGTTCTAGAACTTTATCCTCAATTGAATTATCATAGTAAACTATTAATTTTAATGGCAGATCACTGAAGATGAAACATTTTTAATAGTTTGAAGGTAGTCTAGCAAATCATCTGATGCTTTCCAACCATGTAATAAGAAATAGTGTATCTGAAAATCCATAATGCTTTTTTTTGCCTCCCTCTCTCTCTCTAAAGCTTCTATTTTATAAAAGATTCCCTACAGGATTCCTTAAAATGCTGTTATCCAGCGTAAGCTCTTCTAAGTTATCCAGTGCAAGCTCTTCCTTGTTTTCCTTCCTTACAAAGAGAAAGCATTGTCTTGCTCTGTATGCCTCTGTTGGCTTATAAGTTTATTTTGGGTTCAGAAGGCCTCTGAATCATTCTTAATCATTTCTGAGCTCTCTAAAGTGATTTGAGTTGTTCTTATTTCTACATTTTGTTTTTTATTGCCCTTTCTCTTTTCATATTTCTACATTATTATTCTAGTCAAATGTATTCTTTTCTTAACAGCTATCACACCTATAACCTAATCCCCATATTAAAAGATATCCTCAAATTAAAACTCTTAAATGAAAAAAATTTGTGTGATATTTCAACTATCAAGGCTTGTTTGGAAATAGACACCTAAGAAGAGAGCTGATAACTTTTTCTCTTCTGTTAATAACAGTAACTGGGCTTAGATATTCTTTTACAAGTAACATAGACCATAATGCCTTACTTGTTCTTAATATCACAGTTTCTTAATCTTGCTCTTCCCCCATTGTGTTAGAGCATTTTTTCAAACAGCTTTTCAAAATGAACAGGAATTTTTCTACAAGTAAAACTCTCAAGAAAGGAAAAGACAACTTACAGGGAAAAAAAAATATGCAAAGTGTGTATCTAATAAGGGACTTAAATCAAGAGGTCATACAGTTCAGTAATAAAAAGACAACCAAATTAAAAGCAAACAAAGGCTTTTTAAGTAGACATCTTTCCAAAGAATAGGCAAGAATGTCCAATAAGCACATGGAAAAGCACTCATTGTTAATCATTCAGTTCAGTTCAGTCGCTCAGTTGTGTCCTACTCTTTGCGACTCCATGAATCACAGCACGCCAGGCTTCCCTGTCCATCACCAACTCCCAGAGTTCACCCAAACTCACGTCCATTGAGTTGGTGATACCATCCAGCCATCTCATCCTCTGTTGTCCCCTTCTCCTCCTGCCCCCAATCCCTCCCAGCATCAGGGTCTTTTCCAATGAGTCAGCTCTTCGCATGAGGTGGCCAAAGTACTGGAGTTTCAGCTTTAGCATCATTCCTTCCAAAGAACACCCAGGGTTGATCTCCTTTAGAATGGACTGGTTGGATCTCCTTGCAGTCCAAGGGACTCTCAAGAGTTAGTCATTAGGGAAATGCAAATCAAAAATACAGTGAGATACCATTTCACACCTTCTAGGATGACTGCAGTCAAAAAGACAGTAAAATATGGAACCCCTTCATCCATTGTTGGTGGGAATGTAAAATGTGTAAGCACATTGAAAAATAATCTGGCAGTTCCTTAAAAAACTAAACATAGAATTACACTCCTAGGTACATGTATCTTCAAGAGAAATGTAAATGTCTGCACAAAAACTTGGATGCAGATTGAAATCATTGCTACAAAAAGAAGTCATTTTTGTAGCAATGTTTATTTCCACTACTAACAATATATTATATAATATGTTAATATTACACAATATAGACATTGTTTCAAACTCTGCTTGGTATTTATGAATATTGCTTTATTTTGCTGATGTTCAGTGGAAACTGAGATTGCTCAGATTACAGAATTTTTGAAAGGTCCATAATACTCTGTGTATGTTTCAATCGTATTTTTAGATTTACTATAGAGATCTTATAAATCTACTTTGTTCTCTTCAATTTGTAAATGTGGGTATGGTGGAGGGAAAAACTAGTACCCTTGAAAGTTTGAACTCATACCTAGTTAAATCTACAAGTAATATAAATATTTTAAGTTCCTATATGATATGGATTCCTTCTTCGTCATTACTGTGAATGAGTTAAGTCCAGACTTTGGTAGTTTTTTCTTTAAAGACATATTAAATGTCCACAGTAAATGAATGATAAAAGTTTGTTATTTTTTTGTATCTGTACTAGATCATGCTTTACGATTATGGAATATCCAGACGGACACTCTGGTGGCAATATTTGGAGGTGTAGAAGGGCACAGAGATGAAGTTCTAAGTGCTGTAAGTTGAAAGCTGCAGGGCAGTGGCCTTCAGGCTACAAAGCTGTGAGCACTCCCGATAAGAAAGCGTGTGGTTTGTTTCACGTAGCTTGGCAGGCAGGTATTTCATTTACTGTGACAGACAAGGTTTTAACTTAAAGATGAAGAAATAAAGCAAGTAGGCTCTTTGTGTTTTATCTGTACTCTTGCACATGTTTTACCAGCGCCTGGATTCTCATGAAAGAATTCTGTGAACTTGTTCTTTTCCTTTTGTAATCTAAAATCATGAAGTGACCTTTTGTTGTTTTCTCAGTTATTAAAGGAAAAGGTTAACCTACTTGGCAATTAAGAAATTTTTTCACCTTTTATTTGAAGTTGAAATACAACTTACTCATTTCTAGGAGGCATTGTTCACACTGACTTTTAGATAACTTCCCTTTGATGGCATGGTGTTGTCTTTATGCTTTGTATTACAATCTGTTGATCTGTTCTAGTGATATTAAGTGTTTTTAGTTAAGTTTCAGATTCTGTGTTTAGGTTTATTTACGTTCTGTGTGTAGCTTACTTATTTAGTAGTCTTACAGCTCTTCAGTTTTTGTTTTTGTTTTTTTAACTATTTTAAAAGGGCATTATATTTTGAAGCATGTGATATTTTAATTGGAGGTACTAAATATTCCTATATGCTTTCGTGAGAATCATACCTATCTTAAAGGATTTTCTAGAACTTGCAGAACTCCATCTGGCTTTATGTGTGAAAAAACAAAGACTACTGTCCTTTCTTAAAAACTAAATGAGAGCTTCTGGCTCTAGAGCTGTCTTGTTGCTATTGACAGTGAGGTTATTAGGAAAAGTAGCAGCTGCCAGACTTCTGAATTCAATAAACACCAAACCTGAAGCTCTCAGGCTTTTGTAAAACTGTGTTCATGATTGATTCAAAGGTTGGATTAACATAGAATATCTAGATTAATGAGGAAAGTACTCTCCTTAAATAGAACTCTCTACTGTTATTTCTTAACATGAAAGTAGGGGATAGATTGTATCTCTTTTGTACCAATAGGAGTTCACTGCTAGAAGGATTGATGTGTGAGATTGTCATTGACCCATGTACCATGTGCTAAAGTAAATATCTCTGAGCCTCAGTGTCTGATCTGTGAGATGAGGTGGAATAAGGTGGTTACAATAGATGATCTGTTAGGAGCTCATTAAAAATTAGTAAACAGCAAATGAGGAAATGTTGCTTCCTTTTTAAGACATATTTTTCTTTATTCATTTAAAAATTGAACTCTAAAACCAAGGTACCTGACTTATCTAAGTGTTTTGGCTTAGATGTACAAATAAATTTCAGTTGTTTAAAGGACTCCTAATTTCACATGCAGATACCAGTTTCATTGCTTCATCTGGGTTGGACAAAGAAAAATAACAACCATTCAGGTTTTTTTGTCATAGAATAATTGTTTTACCTCAGCATTAGATTCACCTTCAAAATCAAACAAAGGAAATATTTGGCTAAAGATAATTGAATAGATAAAACTAAATTAAAAGAGTTTACTTCTTACCTGCCATATTGCATAAGCTCATATATTGTGGTGATAACAAGTCAGTTAAAACTAAATCTTGAAAGTGGTAAAAACTTTGTGACTTATGGCCTGTATATATGAAACACAAAATGTTAGTGTTGTGGTTTGAAATACAATTTTCACAATACTGGACATGAGGTGAAAATCAGCATAATTTGGGGAAATAATTTACATATTTAAGCTTTTCTGTTTTATATACAGGATTATGATCTTTTGGGTGAAAAAATAATGTCTTGTGGTATGGATCACTCTCTTAAACTTTGGAGGATCAATTCAAAGAGAATGATGAATGCGATTAAGGAATCTTATGATTATAACCCAAATAAAACTAACAGGTAACAACTGTAGTATTTAAAACAATGTGCTATCTCATGCCTTTGAATAGTGTTTTACTTTTCAAAAATTGTTATATAAGTCTCCAGTATGGAGTTGAGAACCCCCTCTTTTAATAATGTTAAGGTATAATTTATATGCCATAAAACTTATTAAATTTAAATGAAAGCCTTTATTTTTATCTAATTATGTTTGTGGCTCATTTTTCAAAATCCCTTTCAGTTATATTTTTCTCTTAACTTAGTAGCCCATTCACATATTTTATTTAGGTATGCATGTGCTAATGTTATTAGCACTGCTTGTCAACACTGTAAATTCTAATTAAAGACAGTCATAATTTTTTCAGTGGGTTTCTTAGCTTTAATTCATGATAAATGCTTTCCTTTAAATGATACTCACTTCACTAAACAGAAAATTCAAAAGCAGGAGCTTTGTTCTAAGGGACTACATGTGGAAACTTTTCAGTTTTCTTATTTTTGAAAAACCTCAGTTCTTAATTAATTTACTGTCTTTTTCAGAATCTTATCAAGCTATTAACGCTTTCACTATGACTATCCTATGTTTGTAAATGTTAACTTTGTTTGCTCTTTTCATTTTAGCAGTTAATTCCCTGGTTATCGACCCACATTATGAGTAGATTGTTAGTTGAATTTGTAACCATAAGTAAATATTTAATACAGTGACATCAAATCTCAGGCCTCTTAAGAATTGGCACAGCTTTTAAATTCTGTTTTAAAACATCAGGGGTTAGTACAATATTAAATTTATGTTTTTATATTTTCTAGAGCTTTGGAATAAATAGAAGTTGTTGTATTTTACAGCTTACAGAAAGTAACAGTGAATTATGCTGGTCTTCTTGAGAGAGGTTAACCATAGATTATAATACATATTTGGCTAAAAAGCAATTAATAAAGCTAAAAAGCAATTAATAGTAGTTAAGAATTTATATCAAGTCATTAATAACATTTTAATGTTTTAATAAAGAAAAGATCTGGGAGTTTCCTGGTGGCCGAGGGGTTAGGATTCCAGGCTTTCACTGCTGTGGCCCTAGTTCAGTCCCTGGCTGGGGAACTGAGATCCTGTGAGCCACCCAAAAAAGGTAAAAAAAAAGATCCCACAATTTGAATTGGAAAATGTATTTGAAATGATTGAGCCCAACGTCCTTTTTATGTATGAGGGAAAAGCCAAAGAGAAGACTTGTGCCCAAGATATAACTAATTCATGGCATGTAATACTTCTTCAGTTACTTCACTTTAAAAACTGAATCACTTACTAGATTAGAAATGTTAGGTATACATTTAATTAACTGAAGAATTGATAGCAACTTCTCTAGCTTACAGTTTTGTCACAAACATCTTTAAGGAAAAATTGTGCCATATTTTACTTTTCTAAGTACAGGAAAAGTTCTAACTAATAAATGTCAAATTCCTGTCAGATGTCATCTTCAGAAATTGTTGTTCTAGGCAGGATTCGCACCTAACTTTATCTTTACCAGACTTTGAAATGTGTCATTGTTTCTGAAAGATGACTATCTTTTGAAATAAGGTAGGTGTGTTAACTTTCATAGACCGTTGTTAATATGAAAGGATTGAGTTGGTAGCTTAGCATCTTCTATGAGAAATTTTCAACTCTAAGCAGATGTCTTTTGTTATTGGTTAAGATAACCAGAATTGAAATAATTGATTTTGGTCTATAGTAAGGCAGAAAGTTGCAGTTATTATAAATGAAATTTCATAGGATGAATACAAAATTCAGTTGCGAGCTAATAATGGAGTAAAATGTAGAAACAAAAACGGAATGAGATTTTAGTTGCCAGTAAACAGATCAGAAGGTATTTAGTTTTATAGGAACATAGACAAACTAATACTCATCTGTTTTTCTTTTCAGAGTTTTATAAATCCTAAAAGGAAAATTAGCTTCTGCTACACATTTTTCTCTTAACTTTTGATGTTTCTATTTCAGGCCATTTATTTCTCAGAAAATTCATTTTCCTGACTTTTCTACCAGAGACATACATAGAAATTATGTCGATTGTGTACGATGGTTAGGTGATTTGATACTTTCCAAGGTATGGTAACTGCTGTTAAGGTGTATTTCCATTGTTGTGTGAGTTGGAACTCTGCAGGGAGCACAGTTTTTTATGCAGTTGATAAATTGTGTAACAGATGGGAAATGGCTTTTTTTTTTTAAGTCTCATGATACTTTGAAAATTCAGAAACTTATTTTAGGCATAAAACATCCTGATGAACTATAATTTGTGCTCCAGTAAGAAAAAAAAAATGTTAACTTGCAAGATGATATTCTCTGATATCCACTGTTACTGTAAAATTACCAATATCTAAAGCCAGTAGTAGGGGTTTTTTTTTGGTTTTTGTTTTGAATGTTTGTGTCCATTTTAGTGAACTTACATGTACAAAAACAAACAGATGGAGTTGGCTCATGGGCTCTAGTTTGCCAGCCCCTGCTCTAGTATGTTGATATATATTTTTTTTACTGATAATTTAGGAAAGTTGGTGGTGATGTCATCTGAACATTTAGGATTGTCAGATTTGAACAAATTGCTATCCAGTTTCTTCTTGGTATAGGTTTCAGGGCATTTCACTTTTTCTTGGGTAGAGCCTGATTATTTATTTTTTCCTTACCAATGAGGGTAAAGAAAAAATTTTACTTTTCTATTTTTTAACCTTTGATTTTGAAATTAAATCCACAGGAAGTTTCAGAAACAGTTTAGAGAGGTTTCACACTGTCCTTCACCCAGTTTCTCCCATTGGTTACACCTTATATATACAGTATAGTATCAAATCCAGGAAATTGACATTATAAGTGTATGTGTATGTGTAGTTGTATGTTATTTTATCACATGTGATTTTTGTCATTTTAAGAATGTTTCTGTATGGGACCTTTTAAGATTATTTTTCACTCAGTATAATGCCATCCAAGTTGTGTATATCATAGGTCTCCCTTTTAGTTGCTAAATAGTACCCCATGGTATGGATGTACCACAGTTTATTTAACCTTATTCATCTATTGTAGGACATTTTGGTCCTTTCCAGTTTTTGGCCTGTTACAAATAAAGCTGCTATTGAACAGTCGTGTGTAGGTTTTTGTGTGGACTTACGTAAGTTTTCACTTCTCTGGGATAAATGCCTAGAAGGGCAATTGCTGGGTCATGGTTACGTTTGTTTAGTTTTTTAAGAACCTGCCAAACTATTTTCCAGAGTGGCCGTGCCATTTTACATTCCCACCAGCAATGTATGAAAGATGCAGTGTCTTCGAATCTTCGCCAGCATTTGGTATTGTCACTATTTTTTATTCTAGCTGTTCTGATAGGTGTGTAGTGATACATCATCATGGTCTTAATTTACGTTTCCCTGATGGTTAGTGGTGTTGAACATCTTTTTTATGTGCTTATTTGCCATCCATATATCCTTTCAATGATGTCTCTTCATATCTTCTGCTCATTTTCTAATTGGATTTGTTTTGTTTTTTTTACTGTTGAGTTTTGAAAGTTCTTCATATATTCTAAATCCTATGTCAGATAAGTAGTTTGCAAATTTTCTCTTCCAGTCTGTAGCTTGTCTTTTCATTCTCTTAACAGGGTCTTCTGCTGAGCAAATATTTGCAGTTTTGATAAAGTTTATTTTTTTTTAATTATTTTTTTATGGATAATGCTTTTGCTATTATTTTGAAATGCTCTTCACTAAGCCCTGGATCCTAAAGATTTTCCCCTGTGTTTCCTTCAAAAGTTTTTATAATGTTTTATATTAAATTTATGGTCCATTTTAAGTTAGTTTTTGTATGACATTTAGGTAGAAAGTTCATTTTTGCCTATAGTTTATCCAGTTGTTCCAGTACCATTTGTTGAAAGCCTGTCTTTCCTCCTTTGGATTGCTTTTGCACTTTTTTCAAAATTGTTTGGCCATGCTTGTATCTGGCTGTTTCTGGTTATTATATTCTGTTCCCTCTACCAGCACTACATACACAGGCTTGATTATTCTAGCTCTGTAATAAGTCTTGGAATTGGTAGAGTAATTTCATCCACTTTATTCTTTTTCAAAATTATTTTTGTCTAGTTCCTTTGCCTTTCTATATAAGGTCTAGAATTATCTTGTCTACATTTACTGAAAATCTTGCTGGAATTTCTTTGACGGTAAGGAACATTTTAATTGGAGTTGTGTTAAACCTATGTATCAATTTGGTGGTGAATTAATATCTACTCTGCTTAGTTTTCTTGTCCTTGACTGATATGTCTGTTCATTTATTTAGACCTTCTTGGATTTTTTATTATCAGCATTTTGTAGGTGTTTTTAAGTATAATTTTTTTTATTTTGTTTTTTGGGTGTGGTGGGGTTTTTTGCTGCACAGGCTTTTCTCTGGTTGTGGCGAGTGAGGGCTGCTCTCGAGTTGTGGTGCGTGGACTTCTCGTTGCAGTGGCTTCTCTTGTTGCAGAGGACAGGCTCAATAATGCAGTGCATGGGCTAAGCTCTGTGGCATGTGGGATCTTCCTCGATCAGGGATCAAACCCATGTCTCCTGCATTGGCAGATGGATTCTTCACCACTGAGCCACCAGGGAATCCCCCAGCATTTTGTAGTTTTGAGCATGCAAGTCCTGTACCTACTTTGTTAGATGTATACCTTAAGTATTTCTCTTTTTTGAGTGACTATAATAAATGGTATTTCTGATTTCCATCTCTTTGTGTTCATCGCTAATATATAGAAATAAATTTATTTTTGTGTATTAATCTTGAGTCCTATCTATTTTAACTACTTATAGTTCAAGAAGGGTGGTTTGAGGGTTTTTTTTTTTTTTTGGCTAATTACTTGGGATTTTCTACATAAATCATTTCATCTCTAAATAAGGACAGTTTTTGTATATTCCTTTCTGAACTGAATTTTTAAAGAACTTTCCACTTCTTGTCTCATTTAACTGACATGATTCTGGCACTACATTGAATAGCAGTGTTAACTCATTAATGACTGGGGAATTTTTGCAGAAACTAACTCCTGTGGCCGGTGATATTTATTTTGACTGGCCAAAAATTAGTTCTGTTATTTCACTAACACTGTACAGGTACCTGTGGTCAGTTACACCTTACATACCTATAATTCCTCCAATTTTTGTGAAATGTTGTCTTCAATCCACTCTTCTGTAGAAGTATAGGAGCAGTCTCCAGCACTGTTGCATTTTCACTTTGTATCAGAATCTATCACTAAGATTTTTTGTTGGTCTGATATTCACATCATCTGAATTAGAACTATATTCTGGAAGAACTATCATCTTCTGAGACACTAGTATATATGTCACTTAGACATAGAACATATCCGCATAAAATTCACTGAAAAATTCTTCCTCAAAATTTCATGACATGTCACTTCTGAAAATTTTATGTTTATAATATACACAGAGTTGGAACAAAATGTAAGTGATAATGACAGTCATAAGTTGTATGATGAACCCTTGGTGCAGTTTAAGCTCTAACAGCTTCACATGGTGATATTGATTGTATCACTCTAAAAACATTGATAACATCTCCAGTCAATAGCATTCAGGTAACAAAAGATATATTAATATGTCTCTGGTCAGTAATGTGTTAAGAGCAGACTTCCTAGGCTTGTTTCTGATGTTAAAGGGGTAAAGAATTCAGTCTTTTGCAATTACACATATCAGCTGTATGATTCTTTTTTAGTACTTATTTTTGGGCTGTGTCAGGTCTTAGTAGCGGCACTCGGGACCTTCGTCACCTCGTTCAGGATCTTTCCTTGTACCACATAGGTTCTTGGTTGTGGTGCGCGGGCATAGTTGCCCTGCAGCATGTGGGATTTTAGTTCCCCCCGCCAATGATCAAACCACTGTCCCCTGTATTGCCAGACACTCTAGACCACCATGGAAGTCCTAGCTGTATGATTTTTGTAGATGTTCTATATCCAGTTGAGAGTTGTTCTTTTTCCTAATTTTTTCAGAGTTTTATCATGAATAGGTGTTGAAGTTTGTCAGATGCTTTTTCAGCGTCAATTGATATGATCATTGTTTTTTCTATTTTAGCCTATTAATGCAATGAAATAAGTTTACTTGGTCATGCTGTATAATTCTTTTTATATGTTGCTGAATTCTGTTTGCTAATATTTTGTTAAGAATTTTATGTGTATTAATGATATATAATATTGGTCTGAAGTTTTGTTAGTTGTCTTTGTCTGGTTTTGATATCAATAATACTGGCATTAGGGCCTAAAAATTTTTGAGGAGGAATTTAAAAATTAAAAACTTGATTTCCTTAGAAGTGAAAAGGTTGTTCGAATGAAGTTTCATATTGGGTGAGTTGTGGTAGTTTGTGCTATTTCAGGAATTGATCCATCCCATCTAATAGAAAAATTTATGTGTAGAGAGCTGTTTGAGTATTCCCTTATTATCCTTTTGATATCTGCAAGGTCTTTAGTGATAGCCCGTTTCATTCCTGAAATCAGTAATTTATGTCTTCTTCTCTTCCGTCAATCTTTTTAGGAGTTTGTCAAAATTATTTTGTTACCTCCTGTCTCCCTTTTTTTAGTTTCCTATGAGTGTATTTTGTTTTTCTGTTTGCTAGTTTTGGGAGCTTAGATTATTTAGTCAAGACTTTTCTAATGTAAGCTTTTGGTGCTATAAATTTCCCAGTCAGCATATGCAGTGTGCTATTTAGTTTTTGGTAGTGGTTTAGTCACTAAGTCATGTCCGACTCTTTGCGACCCCATGGACTGTATGTAGCCTGCCAGGGTCCTCTGTCCATAGGATTTTCCAGGCAAGAGTACTGGAGTGGGTTGCCATTCTCTTCTTCAGGGGATCTTCCCAACCCAGGGATCAAACCTGGGTCTCCTGCAGTGCAGGCAGATTCTTTACTGACTAAGCTACTAGGGAAGCCCATTTAGTTTTTAGGTGTTGGAAAATTTTCATTATCTTTCTCTTACTGATTCTAGTTTGATTCCATTTTGGTCAGTCGGTATATTCTTTATGATTTTGATTCTTTAAAATTTTTCAGATTTGTTTTATGACCCTGTTTTGGGTATGTTCCATGGGAGCTTGAAAAGAACGTGTTCTATTGTTGGGTGGAGTGTTGTGTAAATGTCAGCTAGATCCTATTGGTTGCTGCTGCTGCTAAGTCGCTTCAGTCCGTCCGACTCTGTGCAGACCCCATAGACGGCAGCCCAACAGGCTTCCCCGTCCCTGGGATTCTCTAGGCAAGAACAATGGAGTGGGTTGCCATTTCCTTCTCCAAGATCCTATTGGTTGAGTGTGGTTGAATTCTTCTGTTTCTTTGTTGATGTCTGTCTGCTCTTAAGTGCTGAAGTCTTTAACTATAATCATGAATTTTTCCCTTTCTCCTTCAGTTCTGTGACATATTGCAGGTCTGTTGGTTAGCATATACACATTTAGTATTGCTTTTTCTTGGTAGCTTGACCCTTTTATCATTGTGGAAGGTCCATCTCTTTCTCTGGTAGATTTTTTTGCTTTGATGTCTCCTTTTATCTTGTAGTATAGCCGTTCTTTCTTTCCTTTAATTAATGCTTACATGGTATATCTATTTCAAACCCTTTACCTTTAATCTATGTATATTCTTACATTTGAAGTGAGTTTCTTACAACATACAGTTGGGTCATACTGTTTTTTAATTCACTTTGAGAAACTGTTTTAGCTTGTAAATTTAGACTGTTTATATTTGAGCCTTAAACTTACCAATTGTTACATTGTCTGGCATTTAATTTTTTTTTTTCATTTCTCTGGGTTTTCTCCCCTAAATTCCTGTAGGTTATATGCACATATTTTAAAATTCCAATTTGATTTATCTGTACTACCTCTGAGTGTATTTCTTTGTGTAGTTTGTTTTGTTTTTATGTTTGCTCTGAGAGTTGTATGTGATCATCAGTATATTAGCATTTTACCACTTCAAATGCAGTATAGGAAGCTTATCTCCCACTTTGTCCTGCACTTATAATTGTTTTAAATATTTCCTTTACAATTGAGAACTTTGTTAAATAATATTACAATTTTTGCTTGAACCATCAAGCAGAATTTAAAAACTTGAAGAAAAGGAGAATTTTGTGTTTACTCGTTTTGCTTTTTCTGTTGTTCATTCCTCCTTTCTAATATTCCAAGATTCCTTCTTTTATCATTTCCTTTCTGTTCGTAAAACATTCTGTAGCTATTGATTTAGAATGTTGACAGATTCTTTTCGTTTTTCTTAGTTTAGGGATGTCCTCATTTCCGGTTTACTCCTGAAGTGTATAGAGGATTCAGTAAATCCCACAGTTCTTTCTTTAAACATTTGAACACTGTTGTTCCCCCTCTTTCTGGTCTCTGTCATTTGTAATGAGACATCTGCCACCATTGGAATTGGTTTTTCCTTATAGCTTAGGTATTCTTTCTGACTTAACTGCTTTGGGGATTTTTTTTTTTTCCTTTATTTTTAGTTTTCAGAAGTTTGACTGTGCTCAGCTTGATATTTATGTCTTTGAGGGATTCATTTACTGTCTTGAATCTTGGATCTGTAGGTCTTTAGGGGACATAATTCATCCCAAATATGGGGATTTTTCAGCCATTACTCAAATTCTTTTTTATCCCCCTTTTCTCCCCGCTCTCCTCTAATGATACTTTAGATTTTTTGTTTGGTCCCTGAGACTCTGTCATTTAATAAGTCTGTTTTTCTTTTTTCAGTTGGTAACTTCTTTGTTCAAGTCTTGTTCAAATTGGGTAATTTCTATGTTCTAACTTTAAATTTACTGACTCTCATCTCTCTTCTGCTGGTGAGCCCTTCAGTTGTTCTTTGATTATAGTATTTTTAGTTCTGAAATTTCCACATGGTTCTTACCTTTTCTTTTCTTTGCTGAGACTGTATTCTAAGTGTGTTTGTAATTTCTTATTGAACCATTTTTTTTTTTCCAGATTTTGAACTTTTAATTTTGTATTAGGGTGAAGCATTTTTAAGATCAGTTCAGTCACTCAGTCGTGTCCGACTCTTTGCTTTAAAATCCTTGTCAGATAGTTCTAACATCTGTGTCATCTCATTGTTTGTGTCTCTTGTTATCATTTCTCATTAAAGTTGAGATTTTACATTTCTTGGTATGAAAAATGAATTTTGATGGAGATATGGATAATTTGGGTACTGTTAGGAAACTTGGGCTCTTATTTAGCTCTCTTACAGCAGGCTTCCTTTGATAAATTTTCAGCTGTAAAGTGAATGCTGCTTCATGATTGGCAGGTGGCAGGGGACATTCCCCACTTGGTTGACTTAGTGGTGATGCCTCTTTTCTAAGGGGCAAGAGTTTAGGCTTTTCACAGGGACTCTGCTGACACCGCCCTAGCAGGGAGGGGTTTGGAGCCCGCATGACTGCTCCCTGGGTGGTCTCAGCTGACACTGTGGTAGGTGGTTGTGAACATCCTGGCGCTCTGTTCAGTTCAGTCAGTCAGTTCAGTTGCTCAGTTGCTCTTTGCAACCCATGGACTGCAACACGCCAGGCCTCCCTGTCCATCACCAATTCTCTGAGCTCACTCAAACTCATGTCCATTGAGTCAGTGATGCCATCCAACCATCTCACCCTCTGTTGTCCACTTCTCTTGACACTCTGCTGCTGCTGCTGCTAAGTCGCTTCAGTCGTGTCCGACTCTGTGTGACCCCATAGATGGCAGCCCAACAGGCTTCCCCGTCCCTGGGATTCTCCAGGCAAGAACACTAGAGTGGGTTGCCATTTCCTTCTCCAGTGCATGAAAGGGAAAAGTGAAAGTGAAGTCGCTCAGTCGTGTCCAACTCTAGCGACCCCATGGACTGCAGCCTACCAGGCTCCTCCGTCCATGGGATTTTCTAGACTCTTTGCTACCTTGCCTCTAATACAACCCCAGCCAGAGAGGAGGAGGAGTCACGTCATTACCATGAGGAGTAGGGAGGAGTCAGCAGGGTATTATGTACTTGAAGTGTTTAGTTACCACCTGTGAGAAGGGATCCCCACTGGGACTGTGCTGGTTGGTATGTGGGCGGGTCCACAATTTTTTCTGTGGTATTGTTTACCTGAAAATTTTCTCTTATGCTGGGTTGCCACTTTACTGATCCTTTGGAGAGAGTAGGCTTTGGGGGGCTTTGTTTTGTCTTTAGCTTTGTTGAGTCACTACCTTCTCTAGCATGTAGTCTGGGATACAGAAAGGAGGCAAAACCAAGGAACTCAGTGTCCCTCATGTCCCAGGGTCCTTAACCAGTCTGCCTCCTCCATGCCCTTCAGACTTTTAAGTTGTATTTAGTGAGATGAATAGGGAAAAGTACCTCTACTTCATTGGTTGCTGGAAGCAGATGTAAAAAGGCAGTAGGTCTAAAATTTCTGCTCTTAGAACTTAATCAGATGATAGGAAAAGATAATCTGCATTTTAGCTAAGAGGCTGAACTGAGTATTGGTGGTCTCAAATCTGGCTCCACATGAGAACTACTGGGAGGACATTGTAAAAACAGATTCCTAAGCTTTGTCCCCATGTATTCTACATCTGGCACAAGGACCTGCGGATTTGTAATTGTTAGAAACTCTCTGGATGACTTTCAAGTACAGCCATCCATTAGTGTGGGTAGACTCTTTTTACCTCCCTATGCTTTAGCTCTCTGTGAGGGGACTCTACTGACTAAGGGTCCTTTACCAGTACAGTCAGTAAGAAGCACTTGAAGAGCTATGTTACAGTTCTGCTGCTTTGGCCTCCTCTCTCAGAAATTGTGATTCAGTGGGGTTGGGACCAAGATGTGTTTTAAAGAAAGCTCTACAGGCTGTCAATCCAACTGTGCACTTAAAAGAGTCACCAGACTGGGTGCTCTCTAAGGTACTTTACAATAAAGAACTTGTATAATGGATCTGTAACCCTGGGATTTTATATAATCTAAAAAGGGCAGAGAAAAAAAAAAACATGTTCTTCACTTCCTAATCTCCCTATGACCCCGCTGTTAAACCATTGAAATGCCAGTGAACCCCACAGGGCTACCATATGTGGTTGTGTGGAATGTGTCCTGTAAAATTCCAGTAAGCACCCTTCACCTCCACCAGGATTTCTCAGTCCTGGGTCTGAGATAATGAGGTCAGACAGTTCTTTTTTGTGGGAGGAGCTGTTCTCTACATGCAGTTTTCAGCATTCTCTGGCCTCTGTTACCTGGAAGCCAGAGACATTGCCAAAGATTCCTTAACTGGCAAACCACTAGCCTACACAGTAATATAAATAGCGCCCTCTGTGTTGCATTTTCTTCTCTCATTGTATTCTCCACCACTCGCTACTAAAGTAGAATGTATGTAAAGATTTCACTGTTGCAGGACAGAGAAGGTGTAACTCAGCCCATTTCACTCCCATCCCCTTACCAGTGTTGGGATATTGAATCACTGCTTTTATTGCCTTTTGTATAATCCGATCTGTAAGGCCCCTTCTATGAATTCATTAGCTTTCCTACAACATCTATTGAGTACCTACCATGTAGTACAGATACTGCAGACGAAGGATTAATAGTTAACTGTATAAAGGGAACCACAGGAGATTGGAACTGCAGGAAATTAGAAGTGAAATAGAGAAAGATGGAATAAGCAGGGGTCATATTGAAGAACCGTGTATTCTAATACGTTTGTAACTTTATCTTTGCTATAAAATACTTAAGTCTCTGTATGCTGAAGTAGTTAAGGCTGAAACTTGGTTTGGAAGAGAAGTTGTGACTTCAAAAATGAATATTCTAGATAGTGTAATGCTTTTGTATTGTTAAAATCTGTTGATAATCTGTAAGTGTAGATACTGATTCTTGCAAATACAAATGAATATGTTTATCATTGGACTCAATTGAGGGATAACCAGGTTTAAAGAGCTGTGAATTCTGAAATGATAGTTGAGAAAAGCTTTGTTTGTAATGTTTAAAATTCAGTTCTACAATTAACATTTCTTTTTTATCTTGTGTCTTTTTTTTAAGTCTTGTGAAAATGCCATTGTATGCTGGAAACCTGGCAAAATGGAAGATGATATAGATAAAATTAAACCCAGTGAGTCTAATGTGACTATTCTTGGGCGATTTGATTACAGCCAGTGTGACATTTGGTACATGAGGTTTTCTATGGATTTCTGGCAAAAGGTAGCAACATATTTTACATTTTGAAAGTATTTGACTTAAAACCATGCAATTTTAGTTTTCTCTGAGTGCATCTGTGTTCTCTTTCCTCTTTAAGTGTAATCTACCTTGATTTTTTTGTATTGTTTGCTTTGGCCTTTGATGTTATTTATTCTCCCCTTGTGGCTCTGCACACCATCTGCAGTGCTTATTATAGATGAAATTGACAGGTGTCAGTGGTGGCAGTTAGGTGTTTACTTTCCATAACATCTGTTAGTAAGATTTAATGTTTTGGTGATTGGAATTTTCATCTTCTTATATAGAAAACCATCATGGAAGATAGAGACAAAATATTAGTTATCTAAAATTTTACAGAAGTTTGGTATTATAATTTTATGGTAACAAATTACTTGGTTATTTCTTGCTATATGAAAGCTTTGGAAATTTTCTGTGGCTTTTATTATAGTTCTTTAGAGCAGAATGAAGAATATATGCTAATTGTGTACATTGTATAGCTCTTCAAAAATTTGCAAAATGGTTTAATTTATTCAGGGCACCTTTGTGAAGTATTAGTTGCTCTTATCTTCATTTACAAATCAGAAATATAAGATGCAAAGAAATAACCAAGAGCATTGCCACAGGGTGGAGCTGAGATGTTTCTGCAATAAGAAAGATATCTTAGGATTGCTTGAAATCTTTATAGCTTATATTAATAATTTGATAGGTTTTTGTTTTGTTTTTGATGGGTTTTTAAAATATGTTTATACAGATGCTTGCATTGGGCAATCAGGTTGGCAAACTTTATGTTTGGGATTTAGAAGTAGAAGATCCTCATAAAGCCAAGTAAGTATTTAGAAATTCCTCTTCATAATTTCTGACTTTTCCTTCAGAGTGTTGTCACTATAGAGTAAGTAATTGATACTTACAATGCCATCCTTAACATCATTTGTAACATTTACATTCTCAGCATATTGTAAAGTATTTCTTTTTTATTCTAATAATAATTGTTTTTCCTGAGTACTTTGGTAGTAAGTTACATTCACTGGTTTTAAGTTTGATACTGACAGCATTGTGTGTGTGTGATATTTAACCTGTTGTCATGTTTTCTCCCTAGATGCACAACGCTGACTCATCACAAATGCGGGGCTGCTATTCGACAAACCAGTTTCAGCAGGGACAGCAGCATTCTTATAGCTGTTTGTGATGATGCCAGCATTTGGCGCTGGGACCGACTGCGATAAAGTACTTTTCCCAATCAAAATTAGCGTGTGTTTTCTGTGTACAATAGAACTAATGTATCCTGCTAGTAAGGGCACATAGAGCATTTAGAGTTGTCTTTCAGCATTCAATCAGGCTGAGCTGAATGTAGTGATGTTTACATTGTTTACACTCTTTGTACTGTCTCCTGCTCAGACTCTACTGCTTTTAATAAAAATTTATTTTTGTAAAGCTGTGTGTTACTTTAGTTTGTTTTATTCATTGTGATGCAGTGTTGAAAGTAATAAAATTACACCTTATCTTTTTTCAGTGATGATGATTGTTTTATTTGCCTAATGGAAAAAGTTATAAAACATAGTGATTAAGTATAAGCTCTGGAACTAAACTGAATTTTAATCTTGGCTCTGCCATTAACTGACGTTGGATAATTAAAAGGATCATGTGATTTAATACATGAGAAGCAATTTGAACAGAATTTGACTCACCAAACCCTTAGCTTTATTGGAAATTGTATTCCTGTGGTTTTATATTTCTTAATGATTTGTTCTATACTAACTTTGTAATAAGCAGTCTATAAGAGTTATATAATATTTTATCTTTACAGTTAGGAAACATTGCCATTTGATTTACAACTTCGTCATTAGTAATCTTAGTGGAAATATCATCACAGCAAGGGAGGAGAGGACACAGCAGCTTAAATGCAGTGAGTTGAAAAATGAAGGAAATGGAGAATGTGTTTGTATAGTGAGTTCTTGTCCCCTTTTCTAGAAGAGTATTGGTTAAAACAAACAAGCAAATTGATATCATAGGGTTGAAATACTTAGTGATTTTGTCCCAAACATAGGGTACTTTGGTTATATTTACGGAAAAGAATAGAATTAAAATACAAAGCAAGAATAGGATTAAAATACAAAGGCCATAAAAATTCTCCAAAGAGGACCAAGATGACATACGGAGCATTTAACCAGAAGCAGAAGAAAACCTGAGCAATCATACAGGTAAGGTAGAAGGTGAAATGAAGGGAACAGGGTACAATACAAAAGAATGAATCTTGTCCAGCCCAGTACAGAAGTACTGTACAGTCCAGTACAGGAGTCTTTGTCTACATCTCTGATTATTTCCTTAGGCTCATTTGTCAGAATTAATAGGTGAAAGGGCATTTTTGTTAAGGAACCAAGTTCATTTGCTCCAACAGTGTAGGTTTCTGAACTCATGAACCTTTTCTATAAATACATTTCTATGAATATACCACTATTTAATATCTTCTGGACATGGTAATTGCTTTTTACTATTTGCTGTTACATTTATTAACAGCCCAGTGCAGAAGTCTTTGTCTACTCTGATTATTTCCTTAGGCTCATTTGTCAGAATTAATAGGGGAAAGGGCATTTTTGTTAAGGAACCAAATTCATTTGCTCCAACAGCGTAGGTTAGTGCTTCCTGAGGTTTTTGTTTTTAGTTCCTTTGTATATCTCTGTAGATGAGAGGTCAGCTAACTTTTTTCTGACCTCTGTAACAGCCAGATGTAAATATTTTAGTACAGTCTCCATGACGTGTACTCAGCTCTGCTGCTGTAGCATGAATGCAGCCTTAGACATTACATAAACGAGGCTCACTGGTGCCAGAAACACTAGTTAACAGAAATAGGCAGTGGGCCATATTCAGCTCACAAGCCATTCATTGTTATGGATGTTAACTATTAAAACAAGAAACCTCAACGAGGCCCCTAAGGTTGCTAAAAATTGAGGTTAACTAGCTTATGATCAAAGATCACCAGACAGAAAATGAAACAAGCTGCTGTGACAGTTTAAACAATTTGCAATATACTGAGACCACTAAAGATTTCAGAATTATCAGAATACAAAGTCACATTTAAAATCAAATTCTTGTGTCCTCTTCCTTATTTTCCATCAGTTTACCTACTTGGTTTGTTGTATTTCTCCCACTAGGATGTGGACTTTCTGAGAGTAGATGGGTTTTTTTCCCTTCCGTTTCATTTCACTGGTATAACTGCAGTACTTATAACTTGCATTTGGTGGGTGCTCAATAAATACTTGTTAAATGAATGAACATTTAAATAAAAGATGCAGTCACAAAAATAAGCAGTAAGAGACTCCCAAGATGGAACAAGAGGAATTGAAAAGTAGAATTTTCTGAAAATGAAAAGTATGATTATTGAGATAAACTCAGTGGATGGGTTAGACAGTAGATTAGACACAACTGGAATAGAGATAAATTAACTGAAAGCCTAATTACTTAGAATGTGGTGTAGTAGAGAATCAAAATGGGGAATACAGAGTTAAAACTGTAGAGGATAAAATGAAAAGATCTAATGATACTTTTAACTGGAGATCCAGGGGAAAAAAAATGAAGGATAAGTAATAATTTGAGATTATTCTTTTACTTGCTTCCAAATCCTGCAAGCCAGGCTTCAGCAGTACATGAACCGTGAACTTCCAGATGTTCAAGCTGGTTTTAGAAAAGGCAGAGGAACCAGAGATCAAATTGCCAACATCTGCTGGATCATCGAAAAAGCAAGAGAGTTCCAGAAAAACATCTATTTCTGCTTTATTGACTGTGCCAAAGCCTTTGACTGTGTGGATCACAATAAGCTGTGGAAGATGAAATCTTCAAGAGATGGGAATACCAGACCACCTGACCTACCTCTTGAAAAACCTGTATGCAGGTCAGGAAGCAACAGTTAGAACTGGACATGGAACAACAGACTGGTTCCAAATAGGGAGAGGAGTACGTCAAGGCTGTATATCGTCACCCTGCTTATTTAGCTTATATGCAGAGTACATCATGAGAAACACTGGGCTGGAAGAAGCACAAGCTGGAATCAAGATTGCCGGGAGAAATATCAACAACCTCAGATATGCAGATGACACCACCCTTATGGCAGAAAGTGAAGAGGAACTAAAAAGCCTCTTGGTGAAAGAGGAGAGTGAAAAAGTTGGCTTAAAGCTCAAGATTCAGAAAACGAAGATCATGGCATCTGGTCCCATCACTTCATGGGAAATAGATGGGGAAACAGTGTCAGACTTTATTTTTTGGGGCTCCAAAATCACTGCAGATGATGATTGCAGCCATGAAACTAAAAGAGGCTTACTCCTTGGAAGGAAAGTTATGACCAACCTAGACAGCATATTCAAAAGCAGAGACATTACTTTGCCAGCAAAGGTCCGTCTAGTCAAGGCTATGGTTTTTCCTGTGGTCATGTATGGATGTGAGAGTTGGACTGTGAAGAAAGCTGAGCGCCAAAGAATTGATGCTTTTGAACTGTGGTGTTGGAGAAGACTCTTGAGAGTCCCTTGGACTGCAAGGAGATCCAACCAGTCCATTCTAAAGGAGATCAGTCCTGGGTGTTCTTTGGAAGAAATGATGATAAAGCTGAAACTCCAATATTTTGGCCACCTCGTGCGAAGAGTTGACTCATTGGAAAAGACTGATTCTGGGAGGGATTGGGGGCAGGAGGAGAAGGGGATGACAGAGGATGAGATGGTTGGATGGCATCACCAACTCGATGGATGTGAGTTTGAGTGAACTCTGGGAGTTGGTGATGGACAGGGAGGCCTGGTGTGCTGCAATTCATGGGGTCGCAAAGAGTTGGGCACAACTGAGCAACTGAACTGAAATGATGATACCTAAGTGCCAAGTTGGCATGTATGATAGAAAAGGAGAGCGCTGTTGGTCCCAACAGCTTCCATACCATCATGTCTCCTGCTTCTACTGCAGTTGTAGCCACTAATGTGCCATCTGCTGAAGTTTCTACCAGACCTGGAACTTCACCCCTATCTGTATCCATGTCCTGAGAAAAGGCTTCCAAAGTTAATTTCAAGCTGGATGAGCAGCCAACTGATGCCATATCCCTATTGTAGTTTTTTGGGGTGAGGCAGGGTGCTCACTAGGACAGGTGAGCCTTCTGCAGCATAATTTGAACGACAGGAAGACGAAGTCCCTGTGTGGTTTTGTTTCTTGAACAATGGGATCCAAGGACTGGCATTCCTACACTATGCATCTACCCAGGGCTAGATGCTTGATCTAAACTCCCTCTTTTGTCATTCGCCTCAGGTAGTCAGTCCAGCAGTATGAAGAGCCACAAATTCTCCCTTTAATTCCACATTGTGGAGCCCATTTTCTTGCTCAATTACAACTACACTTGCAATAGCAAGGGAAGGTGCACATTTAGCTCACCTGGACCTCCAATCCAAAAAGGAACAAGAAACCCTGTTCAGTGGTGGTGTTAAGCACTGACACTCTCCATGCATGCCAACATTATGCTCACTGCCCCGAGGGAGCCAAGGTCATGACACACGCGTGGGTAAGGGACACGTGATTCTTGTCTATGGAGATCAGAACGAAGTCTTCCCCGAGCCCATTGTGCTTTGGAATCTGTTGTGCTTTGTGGGCCTCACATACCCAGCTCTTTGAAAAGAAATGTGGAATAATCCAAGAGGGACAGCATGCTATTGATCTTGTTTCTAGTCCTGAAGGCAGGGTCAGCTACATAATTTGCAGGGCCTAGTGCAAAATGAAAATGCAAGCCTCTTGTTTAAGCAGCAGGAAAAATGTAAGATGCTGAAATTCTAAGCTTTTCCCCTTCTGTGATTTCTTAACTTGTATTTTTAAAATTTTCAATGCCACTCCAAGTTAAACTTCTATCAACACAAATTTTATTATTCATCTTTATATTATATAGCAACAGTTTTAAGTGCAAACAAAAGCATTTAACTCCTTTGTGGAATCATTGAAATTACACAATTGGTATTTTGTAGCTCATGCATTCATGTGTATTTACTAGTGCAGTGGGAATGTTGGGCAAAAGTAACTCAGCTTTTTATTTCACTTCTTGGTACAATATATTCTACCAACATGCCCTGTGTTTGATGTACTGATGTGTAAGGACAAACTGAAAGGAAGATAAACTGTTGATTGCCCTATCTCCATTTTCTTCAACGTCATAAACTGTGGTGCAAGTAGTTGGCTAATAAGGGCTTCCCAGGTGGTGCAGCGGTAAAGAATCTGCATGACAATGCAGGAGACTCTATCAAGAGAGTCTTGAGTCTCTCTTGAGTTGCAGGTGCAACCCCTCAGTCGGGAAGATCCCCTGAAGAAGGAAATGGCAACCCATTCCTGTATTCTAGCCTGGAAAATTCCATGGACAGAGGAACCTGGAGGGCTACACTTCATGGGGTCGTAAAGAATCAGATGCAACTGAGCACACAGTTGGCTAATGTGAGGAACTGATAAGAATAGGGTTTCTTGGTTGTTTGACTTTCCTAAAATGTCTTATCTTTGTTGAAAACAAATGTCAAGATGGGACAACAGAGCATCATGCTAAGCATCTTCCTGATCTCAGTGTTCGGCACGACTGCATTGGTCACACGCTCGTGAAGCTGACCCTGCCGGGGGCTGACCTGAAACCCCGTGCCTCCCTTTTCCCAGCAGCTCCACGTGGTACTGACATCTCTGTTGACAGGTTCTCATTTCTTTTACGAACTATTCAGTCTTGTTACCAGTCTCTTTCTGTTGGCGTCTTTGGTCCATTTAAATAAAATGAATAGGACAGTTATCCATGTCCCTGTGGTCCCGCATTTGCCCCAAAGAAAAGCAATTGTGTTTCTTTTAGCAGTAGGAAATCGGGGAGAAGCTGGGAACCATACTGTACTCTGTGGGGAGGAGACCAGAGTCCCAAGAAACGGGTTAAAAAAGGACTAGGTGTATCATTCTACTACAAAGTAATGATTATAAAGGTTGTTTTTTTTTGTTTGTTTTTTTAAGCAAATGCCTGAGAAGGGCAGAGGTCTAAAGAATTAATGGTCACCTTGTCCAAACATTCTTAAAGAATTAAAGTGTTCACTTGAGGCAAAGGGGACAGTCATTCTGCTTAATCTCATCTTCAAACTAGGATGAGGTAATCTAGGATGTAATTTTTGAACCTAAAAAAAAATATGCTACCCACAGTGAGACACAGCCTATATATAGTATATCCCAATCACACACACATATAAGTTCCATGAGTCAATCACACAAAAGTTCCATTAAATGATACACTTTACATGTATTCTGAAATTTTCTTTTTTTCTTGTAATTTTGTTGAGACTCACTACATTGATTAACCAGCTCGATAATGGATCTCAGTCCACAGTTTGAAACACACTGATCTAGAGGAAATGAGTCTAGACGGCTTTTACAAAGGAGACTGGGAGCAGAACTCACATTTTACAAGCAAAAGTAAAAAAATACTACATGGTCTCTTTAACCACTGAACGTATCTCTAACCCTGTAAAGTTTCTAATTTCCCCTACTTTCATTTATCACCTGTGGGTTTCCCCTGTTGTCATTTTGGAATTGAGCTGGTGGATTTCTGAAGAGATTCTTGGTATTTTGTGGTTAGTTTCTGATGTAGACCAAGACTTCGGATGTAAAAGCAGACTCATTTCACCGTCCTCACTTCAGTCACCCCAGGCTGATGCGAAATGTGTTGGGTGGGCCAAAAAGTTCATGTGGGTTTTTAAGCCACATGGAGAAACCCGAATGAACGTTTTTGGCTAACCTGATAACAAGTTGGTTGATTTCTGTGACATTTTTGTGTGATGAGTTGAGGGAGTGTGCATTTGTGTTTAATTCTAAAACTAATCATAGGTTGTCAGAAAATCCTTGTGAGAAATGTCTAACACTGTATTGGCCATTATTTGATTTTTTTGGATGCAAAATCACTTTTAAAAAATTATTTATTTTTAGCTACGCTGGGTCTTTGTTGCTGCATACAAGTGTTCTCTAGTTGCGGCAAGCGGGAGCTACTCTTGGTTGCGTTGTGAGGGCTTATTGCAGTGGCTTCTCCTGGTGGAGCCCAGGCTCTAGGCTCTCAACCTTTGGTAGCTTCGGTACACAGGCTCAGTAGTTGCCCTCCAGGCTCTAGAGCACAGGCTCAGTAGTTAACCGTGCACAGGCTTAGCTGCTCTGCAGCACGTGGAATATTCCCAGACCACAGATGGAACCCATGTCCCCTGCATTGGCAGGCGAATTCTTAACCACTGGACCACCAGGGAAGTCCACAACATCACTTTTTAAACTGCTAAAATTTTGCATAAAAAAATATTTATCTTTCTGAAAGACTAATTGCAAAGCAAGGTTTCATAATCCCAGCTCTGAGTAGCTTACCTATGTCACTGCATTGTTTGCCTCAAGTCCCGGAATAAAGCTGGTTGCCACAGTGATTGTTAACTCTTGCAAGTCAAAACCCTTTGTGAAGCACCCTCTAAAATAATAATTTATTACCTTTGCCTTAAAGTGTGAACTCCTAGTAGACAGGAGAGAATCACTTATGAATAACTTAATTGGCCAGGTGTGCAAAGCATTTCATTAATCAGGTCACTGTATTAACTTGTGCCCTGCGATGGTTGCCACATGCTGGTCTGTGGAAAGAGTGTGTGCACCAGACTCATTACAGAGTATATGACTTATCTCTGAGTCGCAACTTGAGAGAGTCAAATTCAGTATTTAAAAAAAAGAACAACTCACCCAGGTGATCCTGATACACAGATTGTGCTTACCTTAAGCCAGCCCCCCACAACTTTCCATAGTCATCTGAAACTTTCTCATGTGGCTAACCAGTACCTCCCAGACGCGTGTTCAGGGTTACTGGTGGGAATGGAGGGGAATTGTTAACAGTTCTGCTGTCTGCCGAGTCACCTCTGTGTCTGGGATTTAGCACTGTTTCTGTCCCAGGTCTCAGACTGGGACCTGACTCGGCTTCCTGCTAGGACTCCCCTCTTTCTATAGCCTTTCTCTCTAGCCTTATGGGCCACAGCCAAGATCAGGACATCCAAGAAAGCAGCTGTAAATAGGCTGGAGGTTGGCAGGGACAGTTCAAGGCCCCACGTAGACGGGTCTCTCTCTTCTCCGGGGCCAGGGTCCCCACTTAGCCAATGCCCTTTCTCTTTTCTTCTGGTGGCCTTGAAAGGCTTGGGCAGAGGCTTTCCAGGAAGTCAAGTTGTTTTCTGCATTCGATTAAATGTTTATAAAGAATTTCTACCTCCCTGAGTCACTGCCTGTCTTCTACTTCCCTTCATATTATCTCTTGTTGAAGCTCTCATTTTAGCATCCCACAGAAATGCATGCACTGTTGTGTTTCCCTATGTTATGAAATCAGTGCTAGAGAAAGAGCTATTGAAACACACAAGTGTTTCCTTAGTTTTTGAATCTCAATCTCAACACACTGGCTCATAGTAGACATTCAACAAAATTCGAAATGAATGAAAAATGAGCTAAACTTCTCTGGTGATCCAGTGGTAGAGAATCCACCTACCAATGCAGGGCACAGGGGTTTGATCTCTGGTCCAGGAAGACTCCACATGTCATGGGACAACTAAGCCTGTGAGCCACAAATACTGAGCCTATGCACTGCAAGTAATGGAGCTAGTTCACTGAGAGCCCCTGTTTCATAACCAGAGAAGCCACTGCAATGAGAAGCCCACGTACCACAGCTGGAGGGTGGCCCCCCTCACGCCAAGAAAGACCCAGTGCAGCCAAAAAATAAGAAGTAAAAAAATGTTTAATGTTGAAAGAAAAACCAAAACCCAAGAAAAATGAGCTAAGAAATCTTTGCTTAAGTGAATTTCTAATGGGTTTCAGGCATATGGGCTACAAACACACACACTCACAAACACACACTCAGTTTATGAACAGAGACATGAACACCACTAAGCCTTTGTAAAGCTGTCCTGGGAAAAAAAAAAAAAAAAGATTTGTGCATCACTGGCCTTAATATTCTTAACCCCTAGCACATACAATGCCTGGCTTCTATTTTCTTTAGCAATGTTTTCCAAATTTTAACATGCATCAGAATCATCGGGAAGGTTTGGTAAATCCCACATTGCTGAGCCCCATCCCAGAGTGTCTTATTCGGTAGGTTTGGGGTGGGGGCCAGAGAGTTTGCATTTTTAAAAGGATCATGAGTCTGTTGATGCTGTTGGCCCAGGGACCACACTTTGAAAACCACTGAATTTTCCATCATAGTAGCTGTACTATTAGTTGAGTACTGACCATCTTATTCCCTACCATGTACTATGCTAAGTTCCTTATATGAATTATTTTACTTACCATTCAACAACTTCATGAAGAATAAATTATTGTCCCAATTTTACAAATGAGGAATCGGAGGAGTAACGTTGTTAAATACTTTGCCGCAGTGTTGTAAGTGGCAGGCAGGGCTAAGATGTGAACTAATTTCTAACTCCAGGGCCCCTGGTTATAGGCATGATGACAGACAACATAGTTTATGTGTTTTAAGTAAATATCCGACAATGTGCAGACCAGTAATTCCTCAGACGGATGCCAAGTCATATCTACCCCTGGACAGCTACCAAACACCAGCTCTACTGGAGCAAGGGGCCTGATCACCCTTGTTCCTTTTTTCCTTTTTTATATCTAGAGCCTAGAAACAAACTCTCCCATTCTAAGTGCGCAATAAATCGATACGTGTTTAAAAATTAGTGCATATTTAAAGCATCTAGTTCTGGCAAAAAAATCCTTTTCTGAATAAAGGAGGAACATGTTCACCTGTACAGAATGAGTGTTCAGATTCTTGAGTAGTGGTGGTAGGCATTTACTTTACTCCAGCATTAAGACCTCTGAATGGGCTTCCCTGGTGGCTCAGTGGTGAAGAATCTGCCTGAGTGCAGGGAACACGGGTTTGATTCCTGGTCTGGAAAGATCCCACATACCATGAGACAGTTAAGCCCACACACCACAACTACTGAGCCGGGACTCTATAGCCTGACAGCCACAGCTACTGAAGCCCACGTGCCTAGAGCCTGTGCTCTGCAACAAGAGAAACCACTGGAATGAGTTGCGGTGAGCCGCACTAAAGAGGAGCCCCTGCTCACTGCAACTGGAGAAGGCCCGCATGTTGCCACAAAGACCCAGCACAGCCATAAAATAAATACATTTAAAAAGAAATTGTCATTTAAGAAAAAAAAAAAAAGACCTCTGAACTAGAAAGCTCTAGTATGTATAAGATTACACGGGTTGGTGTTTCTCAAAGGGCAGTTCCCAGACCAGCAGCATTAGCATCACTTGGGAACTTGCCTAGGGGCTGCCAGACTTAGCAATAAGATACAGGATGCCAAATTAAGTTTGAATTTCAGATAAAACAATAAATAATGCAATACTTAGCAACAAGCGTGTGTGTGTTCAGTTTCTTGGTCATGTCCGACTCTGTGACCCCCACGGACTGTACAGACCACCAGGCTCCCCTGTCCCTGGGATTCTCCAGGCAAGAATACTGGAGTGTGTTGCCATTTCCTCCTCCAGGGGATCTTCCCTACCCAGGGATGGAACCCGTGTCTCTTGAGTCTCCTGCATTGGCAGGTGGGTTCTCTACTACTGCGCCTCCTAGGAAGCCCCACTTACAACATACTTATAATTAAAAGTTATTCACGATTTATCTGAAATTCACATTAAAGATATTGGCAACTCTTAACTGGTTAGAAATTAAAATTGTCTAACTCCAGACCTGCTGAATCAAGTCTGGAAGCCCATCCATCAGTGTTTGAACAAACCCTACAGTTGATTCTGTCAAACTTGAGAGTGAAAACCACTGCTTTGTTGACCTAAAGCAGGCTCAGCCGAATCTGGCCCGCAGTCCTTGGGGTCAAGTTTTCAGGACACAGCCACACCCTTCATTTTACTTATTTTACTTACTGTCTTATGTATATACTTTTAAGTTCCCTGCCCTCTGGGAACTTATATTCTAGTTGTGGGTGGTTGTGTTAATTCTATCCTCAGCTTTAATTAACAACGAAGTCAGCTAAAATTGGATTAAACAATAAAGGAATGTATTATCTTGCATAACCAGAAGCACAGAAGGAGGGTGTTCTCTGGGGCTGCTTGGTTCCACAAGTCTTGGTGTTACAAGGGCATGTCAGCACAAAGACCTTCCAGCTCAGGAAGCCCAAAACATTTGCTACCTGGCCTTTTACAGAAAAACATTTATTTGACCTTGACCTATTTATTGACCTTGTCAATTTTTCAGTTGACAGAAGCATGTCCTCAGCCTTCTCTAACAGGTGCTGGAAGCTGGGACAGCACAGATGCTGAGGTTCTGAATTTATGGAAAAGTCCCTTCTAAGCTCCCACGCAGGCATTGCTGTGGTCTTTAGCTCCTAGTGGGGAAGCTGGCAGAAGAGGGGTGAGTGAGCAGATAAAGGAGAGTGCCTAGTGCCAGAACACCTGGCTGTGTGCACCCTCTGCTGGAGAGTTGGCAGAATATTCTGGAACACAGACCATCTCAACAAACGTGCAGAGAATCTACTATCCGCACGGTACTGGGGAGCAAACAGTCCTTTTCCTGAAGGGTTCACAGCAGGAATAGTCAGGCTTGGGGACTTCCCTGGTGGTCCAGTGGCTACGCTCCCAATGCAAAGTGCTCGGGTTCGATCCCTGGTCAGGGAACTAGATCCCACATGCTGTGACTAAAGAGATTGCTTGTGCCACAACTAAGACCCAGCACAGCCAAACAAATAAGTAAATATTCAAAAGTATAGTCTCCCTAATTAGATCTTTATGACATCTAATCAAGTGTCAAATGCAGACATACTCAGTGATTATCAATATACTTCCATTTGTTCAGCAAATGAGATGCTTCAGTTCAGTTCAGTTCAGTTGCTCAGTTGTGTCCAACTCTTTGTGACCCCATGAACTGCAGCACACCAGGCCTCCCTGTCCATCACCAACTCCCGGAGTCCACCCAAACCCATGTCCATTGAGTTGGTGATGCCACCCAGCCATCTCATCCTCTGTCATCCCCTTCTCCTCCTGCCCTCAATCTTTCCCAGCATCAGGGTCTTTTCAAATGAGTCAGTTCTTCACATCAGGTGGCCAAAGTATTGGAGTTTCAGCTTCAACATCAGTCTTTCCAAAGAACACCCAGGACTGATCTCCTTTAGGATGGACTGGTTGGATCTCCTTGCTGTCCAAGGGATTCTCAAGAGTCTTCTCCAACACCACGGTTCAAAAGCATCAATTCTTCGGCATGTACTAGAGGGTAGATGCTGAGCTTGTCACCAGAGATACAGCAGCAGGCAAACCAGACACGTGCTCTGCCCTCTTGGAGCTTATATCCTAGTGAGAGTTGTGTTCATTAGAACATCAGCTGTAACAACAAAGTTATTTTTATCTCTTTACTCTGCCTTCTTGATTGTGTTTTTTTCTCAGATTGTTCTTAGGTTGTTTCAAGATGATTGCTCCAACTCCAGGTGTCATTTTCAGATATATCAAACAGAGAGAGAAAGTGACCAACTTTTCGTGTGACTTTCTTAAGACCAAGAAATCTTTCTCAAAAGCTCGCAGCAGACTTCCTCTCAGGTGTTGCTGACCAGAATTGGGTTATAGGATTGACCCTAAAACAGTCACTGCCAAAGGAATGGAAATTTGTCAATTAGATTAAGCAGGGTCTTCTTCTGGGGCTCCTGAGTCTTACAGAGGAGGGGTTCCTGAACCAAACTGTGGTTAACAAGGAAGAAGGGGGGAAATGGATGTTAAACAGATAACTACCAGTATTCATTATAGGGAAGGAAAATTAATCAATAAAAGGTGATTACAGATAGTGACAGAACTCCATAGAAGTTACCTTTTGCTGCATAACAAAACATCTCAAATTTATTTATCTTATGATTCTGTTTGGGCTGAGCTCAGCTGAGTGATTCTTCTGGTCTTGACAGGGTTCACTCCTGTGTCTGATGAGCTTCAAGTCAGGTAGCTCTGCTCCTGGGGTTTGACTGGTTGTTGGCTAAGGTAATGAGGCCAGATGTCTCTTGTTATCCAGTGAGCTATCCTTGGGCTGTTCCTGCAGCAGACTGACAAAGTTCCAAGAACTAGAGCATCCGCTTGCAAATATTTTTTGAGGTGTGGGCATGGAAAGGGCATAACATCACTTCTGTTGTATTCTTTTGCTCAGATCAAGTAAGAAGGCTAAGAGGGTAAACAGACAGACTCTGTCTCTGGAAAGTCATACTGCACGATCATGGACACAGGAAGAGGAACAATTTGTGCTATTTTTGCAATCTACTTGGTTTGGGAAGATCCGCTGGAGGAGGGCATGGCAACCCACTCCAGCGTACTCGCCTGGCGAGTCCCATGGTCAGAGGAGCCTGGCAGGCTACAGTCCACGGCGCTGCAAAGAGTCAGACACAACTGAAGTGACTTAGCATGTACAGATTCACAGGTGAGAAGATGAGTAACAGCAGAAAGCCATTCAGATCTCCCTTCAGGACAGAACTATCACGTGGAAAGTTTTAAACCACCAATATATCTTTTTCTGAGCTGAACTTCTTGTACCATATGATTGGTATTAATGATTTGTTTTAGGCATTAGAAGTTCAGAGGCTGTGAGGCTGTTACTGAAAACAATAATGTTAAAGAGGTAGAGGCTCACGGAATATTCACTGATGGTAATTTTAAAGATTATACAGTCCACTTCCTTTTCTCACTTTTATAAAATCAGATTTTGTTATTAATATAATATAGGCATATATACAATTTTAAAAAATCAAATATGGTAAAAACGTTTTTAAGCAAAATACTGTGGTTTTCTGCGCATGATCTATTCCCCAGAAGCAAGCACTTTCAACATTCTTAGCTACTTCTTCTTCTATTTACCCTGTACCTATACGCAATTGTTGTTCTATCCTGATTCATTCATTAGTTTTGGCATATTTTGACTATGTTAGAAAAGGATTTTAGCTATCCACACGTCCTTTCTTTTTCTCTCATCTTTCTAAAAAATAAATTTACTTTATAAAGCATAATTGATTTACAATGTTGTGCTAATTTCTGTTGATACAGTAAAGTGATTCATATTCATATTATTTTTCCATTGTTCTCCTATCTTCTTAACGTTGTCTAGTTAACCCACATTTGGAATTTTTATTAAGATAGTGGTAACAGGCTAAATAATGCTCTCCCCAAATAGCCAGGTCCTAATCCCTAACCCTAAATAGTCAGGACCTGTGGATGTTACTTTATTTGGCAAAAGAGATTTTGCCAATGTGATTAAGCTAAGGATCTTGAGATGGGAGATTACGTTGAATTATTTCATTGGATATTAAATGCCATCACAAGTATCTTTTTAAAAGGGAAGCAGAGTGACATCTGACAGAAGAGGCAATGTGAGGGCTGAAGCAAGAAGCCCCTCTGCTGACTCTAAAAATGGAGAAAGCCAAGAACTCAGCTCAAGGATCTGGATGAGGCAAGAGAACAGATTCTCCCCTAGAGCCTCTGGATGACAACTACAGCCTCGGTGACAACTTGTTTTCAGCCAGGGGAAATTGATTTCAGCCTTCTGACCTCTGGAACAGTAAGAGAATGCTTGCTGCTTTAAGCCAGCAAATTTGTGGCATTTTGTTACAGCAGCCATACAGAACAAATACATTCACGTAAATATTGTTGGGTGCTAAGTCATTTTATTGGCATTGGCCTACATAACTGCCTCTTTTTCGGCTTTAGTATGACTATCTGACTTAGGCTAAGGCTTCCTCCATCCACCAACTCCAGGAAACACCTCTCTCTATAACTTTTCATGTTGTCAGACATGTCAAATAATTGATTCATTTTTTTTTCTAACTGAAAAAAAGATCCCTTTCAAGAAATTCCTGAATTGGGTGCTCTGGGCTTTATCTACTGGAACTTATCTTGCCATCACTTTTGAAATTCTCTTTTTCCTTCTCCTTAGTGGAATCTCTAGTGTTCTGAATCTGGATCTCGTCTCAGGTCTTCCTCTTTATTGTTTCTTCCCTTGTTTGGGAGGAGAACATCCAGTAACTTACTGAGAAAAGGATATATGGGAGGCAATTTTTTTTTTTTTTTTAGATTTTACAAGTCTGAAAATATCTTTCCTTGCATCCATGCTCAGTCGGCTCAGTCATGTCTGGCTCTTTGTGATTCCATGGACCATTGCCTGCCAGGCTCCTCTGTCCATCTAATATTTCAGGCAAGAATACTAGGTGGGTTGCTATTTCCTTCTCCAGGACATCTTTCCTGGCCAGGGATGGAACCCGAAGCTCCTGTGTCTCCTGCATTGTCAGGTAGATTCTTTACCACCGTGCCATCTGGGAAGCCCAGTCTGTCCTATACTTGGATTGTGGTGTTGGAGAAGACTCTTGAGAGTCCCTTGGACTGCAAGGAGATCAACCAGTCCATTCTGAAGGAGATCAGCCCTGAGATTTCTTTGGAAGGAATGATGCTAGAGCTGAAACTCCAGTACTTTGGCCACCTCATGTGAAGAGTTGACTCATTGGAAAAGACTCTGATGCTGGGAGGGATTGGGGGCAGGAGAAGAAGGGGACGACAAAGGATGAGATGGCTGGATAGCATCACTGACTCAATGGACGTGAGTCTGGGTGAACTCCAGGAGTTGGTGATGGACAGGGAGGCCTGGTGTGCTGCGATTCATGGGGTTGCAAAGAGTCGGACAGGACTGAGTGACTGATCTGATCTGATTGAGTTCAATATAGGAAATAATTCACACTCAGAATAATGAAGGCACTTTTAGCTTTTAGCTTTCAAGGTTGCTACACAGAGGTCAATTCACTTTGGCCTGCAATCATTGTATATAATTTTTTATTTTAGCTTCATGGAATCTCTATTTAGTTCCATGTTCTGAAATTTCATGAGGATGAGCCTTGGTGTGGGTTCTGTTTATATTGGTGGGTAGTCAGTGAGCCTTTTTCCTTCTGGAGAGTCATATCCTACAGCTCTGGGATCTTAATAAATAGTATTTATTTGATAATTTACTGTCCAGTGTTTTTTTATTCTTTAAAGAATTCCCACTAAGTCAAATACTGAGCCTCCTATACTGATCTTCTAATTAGATCATTTCTCTCTTTATTTCCGTTTCTTTCATTTTCCTCTCTTCCCTGGATAAGTTCCTTGACCTTATCTTACAACCTTCTAAAATTGAAACACTGTCTTCTTAGCCCTCCTGTTTGTAAGTTCTATGGGGTTCTTTCTTGTTCTCTGACTTTCCTCTTTGATACATTCAGTTCGTGTTTCAGTGACACAGTCTGTTTCTCTCTCTGGATAATACCTACAGGGTTTTATTAAGGTCTTTTTGCTCCTTGTGCTATTTTGTTTCTACTGAACCTGCCCCCCTGCTCCCACTGCCCCAAATATTTATTTACCTTGGTCTTTCTCTTTCATGATAGGGAATTTCCTTATACGTGTGTTGATCCTTAGCGGCATGTTCTATTTATAAATAAAAAATGTGGAGAGGCTGTTTACTGGAATGTTTCACTATTTTTAGGCAGTCTGTCAATTTTGTCATTGTAGATTTCAAGATAGCTGTGTCTCTGGGGTGTTCGGTTTTTCCTGAGAAAGATGCTTCAGTCTCCTACCTGGAGTATGTGAGCCTTGATGTCAGTATTTTAGAGTCAGGCAGGGGGAGACCTTCATGGAATCTCCCTGTCCCCACTCCAGGACTAACTTCTTGCTTATAGATACCTTTACATGAGGTTGTTGTTATTTTAATACTATTGTAAATGGTACTGTTTTAAAAAATAGTTTTATTGAAATATAATTCACATACCATACAATTCATCTATTTAAGATGTATAATTCAGGGAATTCCCTGGTGGGCCAGAGATTAGACTCAACATTTTCACTGCCACAGGCTCAAGTTTAATCCCTGGTCGGGGAACTAAGATTCCACAAGCGGAGTAATGGGGTCAGAAACAAAAACAAATCCATTTTATCCAACTAACAGTGGTTTAATAAAGAGGAGTTTCTTTAAAATAAAAAAAGTATAATTCAACGGTCTTTAGTATATTCACAGATATATGCAAACATCACTAATGTTGATTTTATTAACAGATCATTTTCATCACCTCAAAAAGTCTAGGGGAGGGTGAATAGGGCAACTGTTCAACAGGCACAGTGTTCTAGTTTTGCGAGATGAGAAAATTCTACAGATCTGATGCAGGACAAGGTTATCAGTTAATACTACTGTAATGTACACTTAAAAATAGTTACGATTGTTTCCTGGTGACGCAGAGGGTAAAGCGTCTGCCTGCAACGCCGGAGACCTGGGTTCGATCTCTGAGTCAGAAAAATGCCCTGGAGAAGGGCATGGCAACCCACTCCAGTCCTCTTGCCAGGAATATTCCATGGACAGAGGAACCTACTAAGCTTTCCTGTTCATGGGAATCACAAAGAGTCGCATACGACTGAGCAACAAACCCATATGACTTAGCTATTCACCACCATCTCCACATCCACACCTACCCCAGCCAAAAGGAATTGCTAATATACTGTCTTTGTAGATTTCTCTACATACTTCATATGGGTGGAATCATATTTACTATACGAATAATTTTCCGTTGTACAACATACCATATTCTGTTTATCCCTTTAGTCATTGGTGGACATTTGTTTCTACCTTTTGGGTATCATTAATAATGTTGCTATAAGCATTCACATACAAGTTATTTTGTGAACATCTGTTTTCATTTCTCTTGAGTATACACCTAGGAGCAGAATTAATGCTGGCTCTATGTCTAATCGCTTGAGGAACTGTCAATCTGTTTCCCAAAGCAGCTGCACCATCTCATATTCCCACTAGCACTGTATAAGGGTTCCAGATCTGTGCTTCTGACTTTCTGATTCTAGACTTTCAGAGTGTGTGAAGTGTATCTCCTGTGGTTTTTATTTGCATTACTCTAATTACGAGTGGTGTCCAGCATCTTTTCATATGCTCATTGGCTATTTGTATATCTTCCTTGGAGAAATGTCTGTTCAGATGTCTATAGTGAATTGAATAGAGTCCCCCCTACCCCGCCCCTGAATTTATGTCAGTCTGTTAACGGTGAATGTGATCTTTTTGGAACTAGGGTCTTTGCAGATGTAATCAATTTAAGTAAAGGCCATACTGGATTAGGGAGGATTCTAAATATAATGAATGAGGTCTGTATAAGAAGAGACACAAAGACACAGAAGGAGAAACACAATATGAAATGGAGGCAGAGTTTGGAATGAAGGCTTTTAAATCAAGGAATGCCAAAGACTAGTGGCAACTACTTGGGCTTCACTCAAAGCTCAGTAGGTAAAGAATCTACCTGCAATGCAGGAGACCTGGGTTCGATTCCTGGGTCGGGGAGATCCCCTGGAGAAGGAAATGGCAATCCACTCCAGTATTCTTGCCTCGAGAATCCTATGGACAGAGGAGCCTGGCAGGCTACAGTCCCTGGGGTTGCAAGAGTCAGACAAGACTTAGCGACTAAATCAAAACCACCACTACTGGCAACCACTAGAAGTTAGAAGAGAGCCATGGAACTGATTCTTCCTCAAGCCTCCACAGGGCACATTGCTCTCCTGACACCCATCATGACTTTCAGACTCCAGAATTGTAAGAGAATACATTTCTGTTGCTTTAAGTTACCTATCTTGTGGTAATTTTTATGGTGGCCCTAGAAAATTAATACAAGATCCTTTGTCCATTTAAAAATTGGGTTGTCTTTTTAAACTGTAAAAGTCCTTTATCTGACCTAGATACAAGTCCCTTATCAGATATACAGTTTGCAAATACTTTATCCAGTTCTGTGGTGGTCTTTTCACATTTTTGATGATTTCTTTGGAAGCACCAGAGTTTTAATTTTTTTTTTAATTAACTCAATTTTTATGAAATTCAGATGATTTATTTTTTGGCTTTTTGCTCATACTTTTGGTGTTATATCTAAGAATTCTTTGCCAAACCCAAATTAATGAAGATTTACCCCTGTTTTCTTCAAAGAGTTTGATAGTTTTAGTTTTTACATTTAGATCTTTGATCTATTTTGAGTTAATTTTTATATATGGCATTAGGAAAGGGTTCAATTTCATTATTTTGCATGTGACTATCCAGTTGTCCCAGAATCTTTGTTGAAAAGACCTTCCTTCCCCAACTGAATGATCTTGGCACTTCTGTTGAAAATCAGTGGACCACAGACATAACCATTTATTTCTGGATGCTCTATTCTATTCCATTGTTTAACACACTGATTTTTGTCCCAATACTGCACTGTCTCCATTATCATTGCTTTGCTATAACTTACGAAATTGGAAAGCGTTAATTCTCCTTGCTCAGATGCTCAGTCGTGTCTGACTCTTTGCGACCCCATGGTCTATAGCCCACCAGGCTCCTCTGTCCATGAGATTCTCCAGGCAAGAATACTGGAGCGGGTTGCCATTTTCTTCTCCAGGGGATCTTCCTGACACAGAGATCAAGCCCGCATATCTTACGTCTCCTGCATTGGCAGGTGGATTCTTTACCATTATTGCCATCTGGAAAGCCATTAATCTTCCTAGTTTGTTCTTTTTTGCAAGATAGTTCAGGCTATTCTGGGTCTCTTGCAATTCTTTATAAATTTTAGAATCAAATTGCTAATTTCTACAAAAATAGCTGAGATTCTGATAGAGACTGCATTGAATCTATAGACCAATTTAGGGAATATTGCCATCTTAATAATATTAACTCTGCAGATCCATGAAAATGGGATGTTTCCATTTACTTAGATATTTAATTTCTTATTTTGTTTTTTAGATAGCTTCTGGAATGTTTTACTCTTTTTGATGCTCCTGTAAGTGGAACTGTCTTATTTTTATGTTTGGATTGTTCATTGCAAGTGTTTATAAATATAATTGAATTTTGTATATTGATCTTATATCTTACAACTTTGTTGAACTTGCTTATTACGTCTAATTGTTTTTTAGTAGATTCCTTAGGATTTTCTATGTACAAAATCATGTCATAAATAGAGATAATTTTATTTCTTAATTCCCAGTCTGGATGCCTTTTATTTCTTTTTCTTGCTTCATTGCTTTAGGTAGAACCTCCAATACAATGTTGAACAGACATGGCTGGAGAAGCCATTTTTGTTTTGTTCCTGATCTTTGGAGGAAAGCATTCAACATTAACCATTAAGTATGATGTTAGCTGTGGGATTTCAAGCTCTTTATCGGCTTGAGGAAGCTGTCTTTTATTCCTAAAAGTTTGTTGAATTTTTATTTTAAGCATGAAAGGGTTTTGGATTGTTACATAAAATTTTAAAGCGACCCTCCTCCATGGGGCTGTTAAGAGTTGGGCACGACTGAGTGACTTCACTTTCACTTTTCACTTTCATGTATTGGAGAAGGAAATGGCAACCCACTCCAGTGTTCTTGCCTGGAGAATCCCAGGGACAGAGGAGCCTGGTGGGCTGCCGTCTATTTGGGTCGCACAGAGTCAGACATGACTGAAGCGACTTAGCAGCAGCAGTAGCAGCCTCCCCTGTATGGATGACTTAGTAAGAGATACCCGTCCCTGCATGGCTGATACAGAAAAAAGCACTCCCCCACCCTCCAACTGGATGTTTTGGAAAGCCACCCCCACTGTGGGTGGCAATCCTACATTAGTGTGAGCTAAGTGCTCTTCTCCCATGGGGTACTCTATTTCAGGACCTAATCTGTACAAGGCAGCCTTGCCCTGCAATCTTTTTTTTTTTTTTCAGTATCTGGTTTCTTAGTGCCTGGGGCCTCTCTGATTCAATTTCTTCCGGAGATTTCATACCAATGGCTGAGGTGTTGAAGAGGGTCAGATATAAAACCTGATGTTGATTTTAAGCAATCTACGTGTTTCAGTCTACTGCCTCACTGTTACCCTCTGTGGCCCCTGGTATCTACAATTCCTGAACTTCTTTTGTATTTATTATTATTATTTATCTTTCTCTATAGCTACTTGAGTTTGACCTTCTGCTTTGCTAAGTTACTTTCCACTGATATCTTTGTGACTTGGAGTTACACATATCTCTTAGTTCAAAGGAGAAGAAGTTTGTGCTTTTATTTCTTGTTCTCCCTGCTTTAGAGAAGAAACTTTCCTTAGAAGAAGAGAAAAATATTTTTGCTCTTGAAATCAGAATTCATTGTCCTCATTCTTAGAAGTATGGAAACCTATCACCTAAAAAGGTAAATTACTTCATCCCTAGGCTAGTTAATGGAAAAGGTAAAACCAGAATTCAGTTCCCGACTCCCTGTCCAACACTCAATTATGATTTTGTTCTTGGTCCATAGAAGCACATGTAGTCTGAAAGCTGGTAGGTACCTTTGAGGTTCTAGGTCAGTTTTCCCAAGTTTTCTATGAATCTCCTTAACAATATAAGCGGATATCAGCATTGGTTAAAATATCAATGTGAATGGGAGAATTCACTATCCCATGCCTGCCTATTCTTATCTCAGAGAGTTCTGGTTATTGTAAAGATTTTTTTTTCCCTCTGAAACACATTTCTTCACTTCCATACACTGCATCTACTTCTTCTCTCTTTAGTTACTAAGGACTGTTGTATTTAAAAAACAAGGGACTTCCCTGGTGGTTTAGTGGTTAAGACTCAGTGCCTCCATTCTAGGGGGCGTGGCTTCCACCCCTGGTTCAGGAACTAAGATACCCACAGGCTGCGCAGTTGTGACCAAAACATAACAAATAAAAATAATATAATATGGTGAACAGAAGGCTGATTTCATAGTCTGGAGAAAGGATACTAAACTCATTGCCTCTAATTCTTTGTCCAACCCAGAAGTAGACAGTTCACCAGCAAAATGGAGAAAAAGCTCAAATCCCAGATAACAAAGGTTGGGCCAATTAATAAACAGCAACTGTAGTTTACAAAAATCTAACTAGCTCTCAATCAATTAGATAAGATTGTCATGTACGAGAAGGAATGACTAATTACAGGTGAGTCATAGAAAGATTTCTGAAGAAAATATTTGAGCCAATTGGAAGGGTCCATAAGAAATTTCCAAGGAAGTATTATAAAACAAGTCACATAAGCACATAAAGGTTAAAAACTACGAGTGGTTAAGAGAATCAAAATACACAGAATACATAGTTACAGTATGTAAAAGAAAAAACCTGGTCTCCTTCCATGCTTCTTCTTTACTTTCACACTACGACCACACTGTTTTTCCTACATCAGGCAGTTCTGTGACACCAGCTCAGTCCTACCATTCAACCCAATCCTGACACACTTGGAGACAGTATCACATCCCACAGGTAAGGGCTCAGCCCCTCAGGCCCCCCCTTCAGATGCCAATCACAAGTAGTTAGTCCCAGGTTACCCACAACTTCTGTTCAACATGGCTACAAAAAAAAAAAAGGTTTCCATACCTTCCTCCCCTTGAATTTGATTATTGACTGGAACAACTCACAGAACTCAGGGAAACACTTACTTATGTTTACCAATTACTAACAGGTATGATAAAGGATAAAGATGAACGGCCAGGTGAATAGATGCCTAAGGCAAGGTTTAGGAGTACAGGATCTTCTGTCCTGGTGGAGTTGGGGTATATATAGCATCCTGGTACATGGACATATTCATCAACCTGGAAGTTCTCCAAACACCATATTACTGGAATTTTATGGGGGCTTCCTCATGTAAGCATGATCCATTAATTCCATTTCCAAACCCTCTCCCCTTTCTATAGAATGGGGGGAGGGGCTGAAAATTCCAAGCTTCTAATGAGGGTTCATGTTTCTGGTGATGAACCACAATCTAAGAGCCACCCAGGAACCTACCCAGAGTTCCTCATTAGAAAAAAAGATGCTCCTAGCACTCATTACTTGGGAATTATAGGAGCCCTGTGTAGGAAACATAAGGTAGAGACCAATATATTAATTTATTATTTCAAAGGGTACAAGATGGATATGAATGCATGAAAAATTAAGAAAAGTAATAACTGGTTTTGGATGTGGTGCTTGAGAAGACTCTTTAGAGTCCCTTGGACCAGAAGATCAAACTAGTCAATCCTAAAGGAAATCAACCCTGAATATTCATTGGAAGGACTGATGCTGAGGCTGAGGCTCCAATACTTTGGCCACCTGATGCAAAGAGCTGATTCACTGGAAAAGACCCTGATGCTAGAAAAGACTGAGGGGGGGGGGGTGACAGAGGATGTGGTGGTTGGATGGCATCACCCACTCAAGGAACATGGGTGTGAACAAACTCTGGAAGATAGCGAAGGACAGTGAAGCATGGAATGCTGCAGTTCATGGGACTGCAAAGAGTCAGACACAACTTGGCAACTGAACAACAACAAATAATCTGGCTACTACTTTACATGTAATAACGTTTATAAGAACCTTATTACTATCTCATTCTATACATGGTGAAAAGGAGGAAAAGGTAGTGTTAGGTTAGCTGGCCTAAGATTATAAACTAATTAATGACAGAGATGGGCTCTGAGTCCAGGCAGTTTGTCTGCCACTCATGAAATAGTCTCATATGAATGGCCTTCTTATTCTGAAGATTCTGGGACTTCTTAGGCAGAAAGCTGGAGACACTGGTAGAAAGATCCTCTTCTATCTATTAATCTTTGGCTTGGCTATTCAAAGAAGTATCTGAGACAGACAGATGGTCCAAGTCTATGGTGCTGGAGTGGAGACCAGAGGACTACTGTTCAAATACTCTGATCCTCCACATACAAACCTGGGATAAACTTGCTGGTTCCTGGTGGACTAAGCTCAGATATTTCAAGTTGAGCAGAGACCTTCACAAAGGGGATACCTTATCTCCCTATTGGAGAGGAAAGGGAACTGAAGTTTTGAAACACAGAACAGTACTGGTGGCAGTCAGTACTTGACACCGGTTCTTCTGGCTATGAACCTTTTCTGCAAATTCACAGACAAAACAAGACAAGACATTTTACAACAAAACAGCCTTTAGTGAAGTACTGCCAAGTTCTAAGGGCTTAAACTCATTTAACCCTCACAGCAATCCCAGGAGACACACAATTATTCTTATTTTACAAAGATGCCATTAAAGTACAAGGATATTACTATACAACTTGCTTACAATTTTTTTTTTTTACAGCAAATAAATGGAGAAGCCAAGTGAAGTTGTAAAGAACTACAAAAAAAAAAAAAATGTCAATAAGTACAAAACAGCTGATTAAAAATCAGTAATTTTCAGCTAACATATAGCAGAAAGCTTTATCAAGAGGTTGCCAACAATGGTCCTTCTAGTCAAAGCTATGGTTTTTCCAGTAGTCATGCATGGATGTGAGAGTTGGACTATAAAGAAAGCTGAGCGCCGAAGAATTAATGCTTTTGAACTGTGGTGTTGGAGAAGACTCTTGAGAGTCCCTTGGACTGCAAGGAGATCCAACCAGACCATCCTAAAGGAAATCAATCCTGAATATTCATTGGAAGGACTGATGCTGAAGCTGAAACTCCAATACTTTGGCCACTTGATGCGAAGAACTGACGCACTGGAAAAAACCCTGATGCTGGTAAAGACTGAAGGTGGGAGGAGAAGGGGATGACAGAGGATGAGATGGTTGGACGGCATCACTGACTCAATGGACGAGTCTGAGTAAGCTCCAGGAGTTGGTGATGGACAGGGAGGCCTGGCATGCTGCAGTCCATGGGGTCGCAAAGAGTCGGACACGACTGAGCAACTGAACTGACTGACTGACTGATAGCAGAAAGAAACTCGGATTTGAATCAGGACTTGGATTTAAATTCCGTCCCTGAGTGCTGTGTGAAGATTTGGGGCTGGTCACTCTGGGCAATTTCCTCGCCCACAAAATGCAGATAATAATAACCAACTCACACGGTTTTTGAAAAGATCCAGAGAAATGATTGTAAAAGCGCAATGTAATCGCTGAAATGTAACACAAACGTGAGCAACACCTGCAGCCTGCTTTGAAACCGCTCATTTGAGTGCGGACCATCAATCCAAAGGGCAAATACCGCGCGCCCCCTTCCCGGAAGCCGACGCAGGGCTTCCTGGGACTTGTAGTCTTAGCCGGAACCGGCCCACCTGTCTAAAGCCCCGGAAGTACTCGTCGCCTGAGAGGCGCTGGTTAGGAAACTGGGGGTTAGAGGTCGCGGAGGCAGAAGGCGTTCCTGCCCCTGTCCTCGTCACTATGTAGCTGAGGGGCAGGAGGCCTGTTCCACGTTCTGGAAGGTTCTTGGGCTCGACCACGGCAGTAGCCCCAGGACTTCTAGTCCTTGGCCTCGGATCCTTGCCGGCCGAGGGGAGTCGCCGCCGCCATGTTCGGCTGCTTGGTGGCGGGCAGGCTGGTGAGGAAAGGGTCGGATGGTCTTAGGAAGGGGGCGACACCCCAAGGGCGAGGCCACTGGGAGTGGGGGTGGGGGTGCGCCGGGTTCGGGGAAGACCCCTTCCATCTGCTTTCCGGCGGAGAGCGTGAGCGTGGAGGCTGGGTTTGCGCCCTTCTTTGCCCCCAGCGCTCTTGACAGTAGTCCCAGTATTCACTGCCTCTTCTTGAGTGTGCCTTACTCTAGGCAGCGCACGCCTTTTGTTCACTGCGCTTCATTTCAGCTTTCTTCGTAGCGCTTTTTTGGCACCCCAAACTTAAGCGGTAACTAGTGAGGTGGTGCTTCTCGTTTTCTTTTGCAGTTGAGGAACTTAAGCTCAGTTGGCAGTATAAATACTCGCCTGAGCTCAGAAAGGGAATTCGAGGTAAATTTGATCTAGCCGGTAGTGTCCAGCCTGTCGAAGGTTAAGATGTTCGGTCAGTGTTTAACTTCTGGGTCCCTTTGGAAGGGTTCTAATAAAAATAGGCTTAACGTAATTTGAAGTTGATTGGTAGAAATTCGTGAAACTTAATCGGGAGCCGTGCCAGTGATGACTCCAAAATGATGTGAGCAGCGAGTTTCCTTATTGCGTAAAAAAGAGATTGCAAAAAAAAAGAGAGAGAGAGAGAGATTGCCTTCCTTGATGAATTGTTAGGTAAATAAGATAAGTAGCTGGAATTGTTGAGGAATAATCTGGAGGGTGAATCTTGCTTGCCTTCGTAGAAACCATTCAGATTCATTTCAGACCTGATTATTTTTTCACCAAGAGTTCTTTTTATGTTTTCTCCCTGCTTTGTTAAATGTTGCAGTTTCTTTGTTAAGTTTTTCATCAATTTGTTTTAAACAATGTAGACTGTACACAGTGTAAGGAACTAGAGAGAGAAATTGGACCTGGCTATCCTCAGAAAATTTGTCTGTCCCTTAAATGGCTGAGAGGTGCCTTTTGGCGCTGGTAGGAGATAACACTGGTGAAAAGTTTGGATTGCATCTGCCCTTGATAGGAAAAATGACCAGCCCACCCGCGGAATCTGAGGATGAATTTCATTAATAAATGACCTTTAAAATGTGTGTGATTTTTCTTGAAGAATAGAAAGGCCCTATGGAATTCGTGTTGTTAACTAATTTGCAGGGAATTTAGTTAGCGCAGTGCCTTTGTCTATTTACTTATTACCTCATCTCTGTAATGGATATCCAGGAGGGGTTCGTTGATGGCAACGTTTTTTCACAGCGTTTGACTCTTAATTCTGCAGTATTTGAACATGTTAATCGAAATAAAGGGTAAAGAGACCTAGAGTACCTCAGCACTTAACAATATTATTCTTTTACTAAAAAAGTCCATCTAATCTAAAATTAGGAAGTCAATTTTCTTTCCTTGAAAACTTTTCTTAAGTAAAAGAGGTCCTTTTTTTTTTACCTCGGGTTGAGGATTAGACTGTCATAATACATATTTACAGAATGTCTGGTGCTTTTGACAGAGTTGGCATTAAATGTTTATTTTGCTTGAGGATTTGTACGTACCATAATTTTACATGCCTTTAAGATTGTGTGCATGCCAAAAACTGATAAAATTGAATTTAATACTAATATGGGCAGTTTGGTTTATGTTCTTTCTTCCTTTGTTTTATTCTCCGTATTTGAACTGAAGGTTAGTAATTTGGGGGTTACAAATATATTTTAGTGAGTAGGCAAAATGACAAATAGGGAATCTGCAAATAATGAGAATTGACAGTAACTACTTATGGATTGCTTACTCATTTTAATTACCTGGAGTTTCTTTACCTTCAAACTAGAAGATAAGGCTTTCATGGTGTGGTGTTTCATTTTTATAACATTTTGAAGCTGTAGTGATTTATTATTTAAATATAGTCTTTCCTAGGCTCTTCTCAAATAATTTAGTCATGTTTTTAAAAGATTGCATTCATTAAATCATTTTAAGCCTAGATATATATTTTTAGGTTTTCTATTAAAGTTAGCACTCTCTGGTGTATTTGGTAATTCCATAATTAGAGTATCAGATTCACCCAGTGTTAGGCTTGGCATGATGACAGTAGTCAACTGTATCTTTTAACAGGGCTTACAGCAACACTAAAAGGGCTATAGTAACTTATCAAACTATTGAACTAAGGTGAGTTTCTTATTTTCTAGGTGCAAACAGCTGCACAGCAAGTGGCAGAGGATAAATTTGTTTTTGACTTGCCTGATTATGAAAATATCAACCATGTGGTGGTTTTTATGCTGGGAACAGTCCCATTTCCTGAAGGAATGGGAGGCTCTGTCTACTTTTCCTATCCTGATTCAAATGGAATGCCAGTATGGCAACTCCTAGGATTTGTCACGAATGGGAAACCAAGTGCCATCTTCAAAATTTCAGGTCTTAAATCTGGTAAGAATAATATATTAAAGTAGTTGCATAGTTAAACTTTTTTCTTAAATAGCATAGCATAGAATATGGCTTTTTCCACTTTTCATTATATTTTTCTGATTGCTAAAATAATATGTAACATTGTTTAAAAAAAAATCAGATGATACACATTTGAAAAATGGTAAGTGAAGGGACCTCATACTCCCATCCTGTGCCCCTGGAGAGAACCAGTCACTGTGATTCTCTCTATATGGTGTATACCTTTATAAAGAGATATTTTTGAGTGAGAGGGTGTTTAATGAATAATGAGAGGAATGTTCTCAAATTTGTAGTATATATACATCAGTGTTTAAACAGGTAAACCGAGTAGACTTGTGTAGGAAATACGAGAGTCCTTTTTTTCTATGAAGATTTTTGAATTCTTAGGTTTGATTACCCCTTCAATGTTGTGTTGGTTTTATTGACATTGCAGATGCTAGATCTTAGAGGGACAAATCTTGTTTACATGCTTGAGGTATTTTGTGTAGAAACTGAAAATAGAACTAGGTACATTTACTCCCAATGGATGTCTGGTTCCTTTGAAAGTCTAGATGAAAAGAAACATGGAAAGTCTTAGATTATAAATATATCTTCTCTTAGAAATAGTCTGTAGAGTCTAAGGAAAAGTCATATTTTAGACAACATGTTTGGACCATTATTTAGACGGTTGAAAAGTAGTTGTGTATGTTTGTATAAAGTGCTTAGAGAATCGGTAAAGGGAGCAACCAAGTAGGCAACCCTTAGTAGGTTGGGGAAAATTTCTGGGCGGAGGTGATATTAAACCCTTTGACAAGATGAGTAGGTGTTTGTCAGGCCTATGAGAGGCCTATTGGGCATTCTTTTCTAGGTGGAGGTAATATGGATATAATGATAAAAGTTTGAAATCGTGGTGTGCTCAGAATGGCACAAGGCATGGGGCATAGGATGCAGGCATGGGTCATGAAAGGCTGAAAAGCTTTTGAATCACACTGACTCATTTGAATTTAATAGGTTAGAAAGGCTGAAAAGCTTTTGAATCACACTGACTCATTTGAATTTAATAGGTTAGCGAGTTTTAACATGCTTTGATCACAGACCTATTGGATAGTGTCAAAAAAGTGTGTAATATAAGCATAGTGAAACACTAAAAAAATTGCATGTACTCTGAAGCCCATGTTTCTCTCGCTCATAAAGACTTGTCCCTGTAGTTGTAGAGGAGCCAGTGAACAATTGAGTAGGAGAATGATAGGGTCAAATTCTGTTTTTACCTTGAGGACTGTGAATAATGAACTGGAGCATTTCTGGTCAGATAATGAACTGTTAGCTGCTGTTATTTATTTAGTTGGATTTCTGTGGGGAGAAATGGGAAAGGGTAATATTTACAGCTAAACATGGTTTAGATTGATGGTAAAGACTAACCTCTAGATTTAAGAAACAACGAATTCCTGCAGTCCTTCTGAGTAGGGGTTCCTTGAGATAATTATTCCTAATCCCTAAGGAAGTGGTTCTTAACATGATTCCCCTACCAGCAGCATCAGCCTGTAAACTTGTTGAAAATGGGGATACGTGATAGGACCCCAGACACACCGAATTACAAGACTTGGCTGGAGTCCAAGTTTTTCAGTAGGTTTCCAAGGTGTTTCTGTTACCTTCTAAAGTTTGACAGTCATTGTCCTAGGACATCCATTGTATGTAGTAAATTAATGCCTCTTGTAATGTGGTATTGGTTCTGAAAACTCTTTGGGAAAATTAAGAAAATGGTCATTCTAAAATCACTTACTGTGACTGTGCATAAAAATAGACACTCTATAAGTAAGAAAAAATATGGACAACCTAGTACTCTGTAGTGAAATCACTGGATGGTAAATATATAGAGAAACTAATAAAGGAACCAGAGAGAGAAGACAAGTCACTTGTAACTGAACAGCAGTTAGTTTAGCAGATTTATCAACAGCATGAATGAAGGTAAAAGTTCTCTAGATTAGTATTTCAAAGTGCCAAGGAAAAATGACATAACCCTCATTGGTTATTGTCATTGTACAGTGAAGGAGAAATGAACGTTTTCAGGTGGAGATGGAGAGTTTGCTACTGACAGACCATTGCTGAAAGAAGTGCTGTAGGTAGTTGAACTTTGATGGAAGGGAACTTTGATGGAAGGAATCCAGAATGTAGAAGAGGATGAAAGACTCAAAGTTAGCAGAGAAATTGGTAAGCATAGACAAATTGGGACAGTTTGATTATATGAAACAATACAGTAAATAAATGCATAAGAAGTGAAGGAGGTAGTAGTCTGAGTAAGCTTTCTGAGGTGCTATTGTTTAGAAAGAGTAATAAAATTGATTCTACTTTTAAGTAGTTCTGTTAAAATTGTAAGGAAAACTTAAAAAAAGGAAAGAAAAAGAAAATGCATTGTATTGAAAACAAAGCTGTGGAAATAATTTCATATATATCAGTTATCAAAATAAATGTAAACAGAATAAACTTACCAGAGAAAGCATGGAGACTCTGGGATGGGATTTCTTTTAAAGACAGCAAACAAATAATTATAGTGATGTTTATCAATAATGCATCTAAAATATTCTAATGCAAGGACCCCCACTCCCCTGAAGCTGTCATAGATGTGTTTAAGAAAAATGAGACTAACACAAAAACATTATCAAGGAATAAGAGGTTCATTCCTTAAGAATGAGATCATCACTAGGAAGGCTTAAATATTTCTAGGAAAAAGTATATGTCATGAATTTGTGTATAATATAAAAGACAACCTCAAATATAGAGAACTTTATAATCGGTATTTTTAACACACTTCTCAATACATCAAGTAAAATAGTAAGGAATGAAAATTTGAATGAAGAATTAACAATCTTGGGATGCTATAGAACCCTGAAACTACTAATTAGATCATACACATTTTTTAAGTACACAGAACATTTATGAAATTTGACCTTACAGCAAGTCATGAAGCAAGTTGTAGCTAATGGGAGATTATCACTGTGCAGCCCACAGTGCAGTCTAATTACAAATCAAAAGATAAAGCATTGTCATGTTTAGAAATTTAAAAATATTTTAAAGTAATTAGGTGGGTTGCAGAAGAAATAACTGTGGAAATTAAACTTCTACAGTCAGTCAGTCACTCTGTTGTGTCCGACTCTTTGTGACTCCATGGACTGTAGCACGCCAGGCCTCTACAGAATAAAACATCACATCCCTTGTGGCTCAGCTGGTGAATAATCCGCCTGCAATGTGGGAGACCTGGGTTCAGTCTCTGGGTTGGGAAGATCCCCTGGAGAAGGGAACGGCTACCCACTCCAGTATTCTGGCTGGAGAATTCCACGGACTGTATAGTCCATGGGGTCGCAAAGAGGCGGACACAACTGGACGAGTCCTTCTTCTTCAAGGTAATACTGAAGAGATTAACTCATAGGCTTAAGTGAGAATATTTGAAAAGAAACGGAAATGAGTGGGCTAAGTGTTTAAGCAAACTAAGAAAGTAGATGCAAAAATGATAGTGCTAAAGAATAGAAATTAATAACAGAAAGCAAAGGAACAGTGGAGGGACTTACTGAAATACAAATCGGATCCTTTGAAAAGACAAATAATGAGCTACTGAAAGGTATATTTAGGGAAAAACACACAGTGTTTTTGAAAATGTGAAAATGGAGACGTAACTATAACTTTAATACAGTTTAGTAAAATTTACAAGAAATTTTATGCCAGTACATTTGAGAACAGTAAAGGAACATATAAAATTGGCTATATTCTAGAAAAATACACTAAACTGACTCAAATTTAAATCATGATGAGATAAAATATCAAAAAAAATTAAAATGAGCAATTAAAAATATACCTTTCCCTTCTACATACCACTATCAGACTGAAAGGGTTAAAAAGTTCAGTTACACCTTTATGAAACAGATTGTTTATATCTTATGTGTTAGAGAACAGGAGAAGAGGCAGTTACCCAGTTTAGATTTTGAAGCTAATAAAACCGCTTTATCAAAAAGGACAAGGAAAATATGAAAGAGGAAATTTGGCCTAAGCCAGTTTATTTATTTGGATATTTATATCTATGTACATATGAAAGTTACAAAGTGAATTCAATAAGGTATCTTTATTTTTAAAACTTGTCATTATGGCACATTTAAGATGTATAAAAACACTTCAGTATTCTTGCCAGGAGAATCCCGTGGACAGAGAAGCCTGGAGGGCTATAGTCTGGGGGGGTGCAAAGTGTTGGATATGACTGAGTGCACCACACACAGTTCAGCTAACCTGCATATATTTAAAGTGTACCTTTTGATCAATTTTGATATATGTTTACACCTGTAAAACCATTACCACAATCAAGATAATGAATATATCCATCACCCCTAAAAGTTTCCTAGTGCTCCTTTGTAATCCCCTCTCCTATCTCCCCTTCTACCCCAGGAAACTACTGATCTGCTTTCTGTCACTGTAATGTTTCATTTTCTAGAGTTTTCTTTCAGTCAGGACAAAGACTTTTTCAGTCATCCACATTGTAGAGTAACTTGTCACAATAGTAATTCGTTGCTATTTATTGCTGGGTAGTTGTCTGGTATACCACCATTGTGTATCCATTCACTTGTTGATGGACATTTGGATTGTTTCAGTTTTTGGCTTATAAAAGTAAAACTGCTGTGAACATTTGTGTGTAAGTCTGTATGGACATACGGTTTCATTTCTGTTAGCCAGGTAGCTCAGTGGTAAAGAATCTGCCTGCCAGTGCAGGAGATGCAAGAGGTGCAGGTTCGATCCCTGGGTCAGTAAGATCCCTTGGAATAGGAAAGGCAACCCACTCTGATATTCTTGACTGGAGAATTCCATGGAGAGAGGAGCCTGGTGGGCTACAGTCCATGGGGTGGTGAAGAGTTGGACACAACTGAGCGTGTACACACAATACAATACAGATAAATACCTAGGAGTGGAATGACTGGATCATAGGGTACTTCTGTGCTAACTTTTTAAGAAACTGCCAGACTATTTTGCAGCATGATTACTGTTTTACATTTTAGTCTGTAGTGTTTGAAAGTTCTAGTTCCTCCCTGGCCTTGTCCACACATGATCAGTGTTAGGCCTTCTATTTTTTCAGGCTCCAAAATCACTGCAGATGGTGATTGCAGCCATGAAATTAAAAGACACTTACTCCTTGGAAGCAAAGTTATGACCAACCTAGATAGCATATTCAAAAGCAGAGACATTACTTTGCCAACAGAGGTACATCTAGTCAAGGCTATGGTTTTTCCTGTGGTCATGTACAGATGTGAGAGTTGGACTGTGAAGAAAGCTGAGCGCCGAAGAATTGATGCTTTTGTACTGTGGTGCTGGAGAAGACTCTTGAGAGTCCCTTGGACTGCAAGGAGATCCAACCAGTCCATTCTAAAGGAGATCAGTCCTGGGTGTTCATTGGAAGGACTGATGCTGAAGCTGAAACTCCAATGCTTTGGCCACCTCATGCGAAGAGTTGACTCATTGGAAAAGACTCTGATGCTGGGAGGGATTGGGGGCCGGAGGAGAAGGGGACGACAGAGGATGAGATGGCTGGATGGCATCACCAACTCGATGGTCATGAGTTTGGGTGAACTCCGGGAGTTGGTGATGGACAGGGAGGCCTGGTGTGCTGCGATTCATGGGGTCGCAAAGAATCAGACACAACTGAGCGACTGAACTGAACTGAGCTGAATAGTTGTATAATGGTATCCCATTAGGTTTTAAGTTTGCATTTCCTTGATGACTAGTGATATGAGCATTTTTTCAAGTGCTTATTTGCTGTCTCTGTATCTTCCTTGAAGTGTTTGTTCAAATCTGTTTTTGTTTTTTTATAGATGGGGTTGTTTTCATATTATTGAGTTTTGAGAGTTCTGTGTATATTCTTGACACAAGTTATTTATGAGATGTGATTTGAAATTTTTTTTCTGGTTTTTGGTTTGTCTCTTTACAGCATAAGTTGATGGGTTTTTTTGTTTTTGTTTTGTTTACAGATATCTTATTTAATGATTTGTTCCTTTGCATCTTTTTAAAAAATTTACTTGATTGATTTACATAGAGCATGTTTTTAATTTTGGTAAAGTTAGTTTTTTCAATTTTTTCTATTCTGGATTGTGGTTTTGGTGTTGCCTCTAAGAAATCTTTGCCTAATGTGAGGTTATAAAAATTTTGTCCTAGATGTTTTTAGTTTTAGATTTTACATTTATATCTGGGATCCAACTTGAATAAATTTCTGTATGTAGTGCAAAGTACAGATTGAAATTCAATTTTTTTTATTTTGGCAAGTGCATATCTAACCATTCCAACACCTTTTGTTAAAAAGTGGAAGGAATGACATTTTTCTGCATTCATCTCACTTGGGAGCTCTCAAACTGCTCCATTTTAAGGTAAAGCATAAACTAGTGAATATTTATATTTGTTTGTACAAATATGTATTGATTTAAAAAGGAAAGAGAAATGGAAATAGATACTGTTATATAGTTTGTTTAAACAAATCACTAGTTGGAAAACATGCTAGAAGATTACATGGATACTGGTAAATGTTAATAGTAATAAGCAGCCTAAGTGGAGAAGCAGCTAACTTGGGGTAAGAGAGAGAGAACAGTTTCGGTTTGGGTGTGAAGAGCCTTTGGAACTTGATGCGTGTGTGTGTGTTTGTGCATGTGTGTGCGTGCGTGGTCAGTTGTGTACAGCTCTTTATGACCCCAGGGACTGTAGCCTCCCAGGCTCCTTTGTCCATGGGATTTCCCAGGCAAGAATATAGGAGTGGGTTGCCATTTCCTACTTGGTAGCAATGCCTTAAACAAAGTGGTGGGTTTTGTTTGTATAGCAATAGGCTAGGAGAAGGCAATGGCACCCCACTCCAGTACTCTTGCCTGGAAAATCCCAAGGACGGAGGAGCCTCATAGGCTGTAGTTCAGGGGGTCGCTAAGAGTCGGACACGACTAAGTGACTTCACTTTCACTTTTCACTTTCCTGCATTGGAGAAGGAAATGGCAACCCACTCCAGTGTTCTTGCCTGGAGCATCCCAGGGACGGGGGAGCCTGGTGGGCTGCTGTCTATGGGATCGCACAGAGTCGGACACGACTGAGGTGACTTAGCAGTAGCGGTAGCAGTAGGCTAGTAGTCAACCAACTGTTAACCTTTGCATAGCTGGAAAATGCAGACTTACTTTATACCCAGATTCACGCATTGATTAAGGTTAATATTGGCCGTCATCTAGTACACCAGGACCCTTGGTTGTTTTTGAAGACATATTAATTATTAATGGTCAATTGTTGTCACCTTACCCTCACTTCTCTTTGCTCTGTGCCAGCATTTTGAGTTGGAAAGGGATTCAGTGTCTCTTTTTCGTTTATGATCATCACTATATTCCCTGAAGGAGATGCCTTGCGAATAGTGAAAATTGCTTTCTCCTGTCATGCTTTTATTGTCTTCGGCTATCTTTTCCCCTTTTCTCTTGTGACACACAAAAGGTTGAGGGGCAGTGGACATATATTCAGAGATCATAAAAACCCAGACATTTCCTTATTGTGTTATCTCATCCAGTGTAGAGAAAATTCAGCAATCAAAAATTAGTTAATATAATTGCTTTAACCAATTACAGTAATTAGTCAATAGTAATTAGTCAGTGATATTATGATTTCTGTTTGAAATTAAACAGTCCAAAACACAATCCCAAAATAATACCTAATCCATTTCAGGAAAATGGATTTATTTCCATTTTGATAATACAAATAGTTCTTTTACTCTCCTGTCTTTTAAAAAATACATTATTTCTCATCATTTCCAGAACTATAACATGGCTTTTGATAGTTTTAGTTATGAAAACAGAATGAAATTTCAAGGCAATATTTGTACTGAGTAAAGCAGAATGTTTTATTAAAGAGAAATAAAGCAGCTTAAAATACATAGAGACTTGGTGATTATCATAGTTTCATTGAGTTAGACAAGGCTGTGGTCACTGTGATCAGTTTGGTTAGTTTTCTGTGATTGTGGTTTTCATTCTGTCTGCCCTCTGATGGAGAAGGATAAGAGGCTTACGGAAGCTTCCTGATGGGAGAGACTGACTGAGGGGGAAACTGGGTCTTGTTCTGATTGGCGGGGCCATGCTCAGTAAATCTTTAATCCAATTTTCTGTTGATGGGTGGGGCTGTGTTCCCTTCCTGTTGTTTGACTTGAGACCAAACTATGGTGGAGGTAATGAAGATAATGGCAACCTCCTTCAAAAGGTCCCATGCACACACTGCCGCACTCAGCGCCCCCGACCCTGCAGCAGGCCACCGTCGACCCATGCCTCTGCTGGAGACTCCTGGATACACGGGCAAGTCTGGGTCAGTCGTTTGTGAAAAGATCAGTTTTCATTCCAATTGCAAAGAAAGGAAATGCCAAAGAATGTTCAAACTACTGCACAATTGCACTCATCTCACACACTAGCAAAGTAATGCTCAAAATTCTCCAGGCCAGGCTTCAACAGTACATGAACTCTGTGAACTTCCAGATGTTCAAGCTGGATTTAGAAAAGGCAGAGGAACCAGAGATCAAATTGCCAACATCTGTTGGATCATCGAAAAAGCAAAGTGAGTTCCAGAGAAACAACTACTTTTGCTTTACTGACTATGCCAAAGCCTTTGACTGTGTGGATCACAACAAGCTGGAAAATTCTTAAAGAGATGGGAATACCAGACCACCTGACCTGTTTCCTGAGAAATCTGTATGCAGGTCAAGAAGGAACAGTTAGAACTGGACATGGAACAACAGACTGGTTCCAACAGTATTGGAAAGGAGTACATCAAAAGGCTGTATATTGTCACCCTGCTTATTTAACTTATTTGCAGAGTACATCATGTGAAATGCTGGGCTGGATGAAGCACAAGCTGGATTCAAGATTGCTGGGAGAAATATCAATCACCTCAGATATGCAGATGATACCACCCTTATGGCAGAAAATGAAGAAGAACTAAATAGCCTCTTGATGGAAGTGAAAGAGGAGAGTGAAAAAGTTAGCTTAAAACTCAGCATACAGAAAACTAAGACGATGGCACCAGTCCCATCACTTGGCAAATAGATGGGGAAACAATGAAAACAGTGAGAGAAGACTGTTTTCTTGGGCTTCAAAATCACTGCAGATGGTGACTGCAGCCATGATATGAAAACACACTTGGTCCTTAGAAGAAAAGCTATGACCAACCTAGACAGTATATTAAAAAGCAGAGACATTACTTTGCCGACAAATGTCCATCTAGTCAAGGCTATGGTTTTTCCAGTAGTTGTGTGGACATGAGAGTTGGACGGTAAAGAAAGCTGAGCACCGAAGAATTGATGCTTTTGAACTCTGGTATTGGAGAAGACTCTTGAGAGTCCCTTGGACTGCAAAGAGATCCAACCAATCCATCCTAAAGGAAATCAGTCCTGAATATTCATTGAAAGGACTGATGTTGAAGGTGAAACTCCAATACTTTGGGCACCTGATGTGAAGAACTGACTCATTGGAAAAGACCCAGATGCTGGGAAAGATTGAAGGTAGAAGGAGAAGGGTCCATCAGAGGATGAGATGGTTGGATGGCATCACTGACTAGATGGACATGAGTTTGGGTAAACTCCAGGAGTTGGTGATGGACAGGGAGGCCTGGCATGCTGCTGTTCATGGGGTCACAAAGAGTCAGACACGACTGAGTGACTGAACTGAACTGAGTGATTATCAGCATTAGACAAATGATAAAATGCTGTGGTGGTTCTTTGCTAGTATGTTTGGAAAAGTACTTTTTGGGTGTTTAAAATATTAGAATTCTTAATTTATGCAGAAAAGATTAGACTTTTATATTTGGGAATTGTGTATTACTGCAATTTAAAAATAGGTAGACTTGTAATGGATTTATTTTTTTGAAGCTTTGAGATGCCTTTTATAAACTTTATTACATTGAGCAAATCTAGCTAATTAGCACAGCAGGGTGGAAGAGAGACTTGTTGAAGTAACTTTAGGCAATTGTGATTGAACTGAGAATTTATTAAAGAATCTAGCAGAATTTTTTGGAGTAAGGAGGATAGTTCAAATGAAGCAGATTTCATGTTAAACTTTGGTAGTGTTTGCGGTTCTCTTCTGGATGATGAACAGATTTCTTAATTTTGCATTGAAAGATTTTGGTTGGAGAATGTGAGGAGCAGAGGGCTCTGTTGAGAGAATTTCAGTGGATAGGGGATCTTAAAACCAGTTACTGTGAGTTTTATTTTGATAGAAGATTCTTTGTGACTCTTGGGTTCTGAAAAGGAGTTTACACAATGAATACATTTTTTAGGCTGATGCTGGAACAATCTGAGATAATGATTGAGAATTAGTATGGGACTAAACTCTTAAAATGTAGAAGGGAAGGTTTGATATTAAACGAGAAGAAACTGCCCTTCTTTCTTTCTTCTTTCATGGGATCTAGAAATCCTTAAAATAGTAAATAAATAAAAGGCACAAGCTTAGGAAATACAGTTTGGTGGTTAGAGAATTGGGAAAGTTTAAATCAGTCTTGCAATTTTTATCTTTAGATACACTGTGCTTGGTGTTTAGTGTGGAAGAGACATTGAATTAAAAACTTAGTAAAAATTAAGAAATACTGGGAGTATTACATAAAGAAATTGTTTGGTTTATAGGAATTATATGCAAACTCGGATCAGCACATAAAAGGGAGTATTGACAAAAATAAAATTTGTGTGGAACTTAGATTTTAAAAAGTAGTTAGCTATGGGCACTATAGGTCTTTTGCTGTATTATAATTTTTAATTATTAAAAAACTTGGGAAGTATACTAGAAATTGCTTTAGACATTTCCATTAAACAAATTACAGAAGAAAAATACTTGCTTTTGTAAAAACTCTGGTGTATATGTACTTCATCCTTAGCACATACACTTCAAATTGATGACTGCTTTCGTTTAGGTCTCCATATCTGTGTGTGAATATTAAAACCACTCCAAGACAGTATTCATAGGAAGCAGATTAGTGACCTGAGATAATTGAAAATGGCTCAGTGGAAGATTAGCCTGGAGCATGAGCTTGAAGCATGACTAGATTTGGTTGGGATGGAAGTGGGAGGATGGGAAGTTGATTGCATAAGGAGGTCAGCAAAGTTATGAAAGCAGTAGTGTACACCACACCTTCAAGTGACGGGAGGAGACTTTTAAAGGTAGCATGATAGACTTCTACTTGGGAAGTCTCAGATGGGGATGCAGTAAGGTTTAAAGGTAAAGTGAGGCTGTTGTGGGATGGTTATACCATGTGGGGTTTTCATTTTTTTTTTTCCTCTGGTAGGAAAGTGTTTGAGCAGGAGAATGATATTTTAAAAAATGATGTTTTAGGAAAATCATTGTCTGGGATGGCTTGGAAAATTTTGTTGAGATTAGAGCCAGAGCAGCCAATTAGGAAGATTTTATGATGTCGAAAGAATGAAGGAAAGGGTAACATTGAATATCTGCTCATGCAGTGCATTGTCCTGGGCTTTCGTGTGTATTATCTCATTATTCTTTAACAACAACATTTAGAGGTGGATATTATTAGCCTCTGGCTTTCAAGAGACTGGATGTCAGAGAAATTAAATATTTCACTTAGAAATACTGTTAACTTTTAGGCAACAATTGTATGTTATGCAGTACCAAAATAATATTTAACTAATCCACTTTGATTAGTTATGCAGTCCATGGGGTCACAAAGAGTTGGACACGACTGAGCGACTGAACTGAACTGAGTCCTCATTGATGGAAATTTGGATTATTTCCGTTTTTTAAAAATTGTTTATAGCAATGCTACAATCAACATTCTTACATATATTTTTGTACATATTTTTTAGCACTATATTTCTGTAGAAGAAACACCTACAAGTGGAACTGAATTCCTGGATTAAAATGGCGTTTTAAATAAATATGTAGGAGGCCTGGAAAAAGTGTACTGGGTGTGGATAACGGATCATTATTGTCTTGGCGGTTGTTAGAGAATCATAAGAAAGGTAGTTGGTACTACAGAAAACTAATAGAGCATATCCTTGCCAAGTATAATAAAAGAATAAGCCATGGAATTTTAGAATAGAAGGTCCTAGAAATAATTTCATCCAATCCTTAAATTTACTGTTGAGACACTTGAGATCTAGAAAGTTTCAAGAGAGTTTCTAAAATTGAGCAGGGATTAGAATCAAGATACCCAGATTTTTATTCACTATTCTAAATGATATAGATCTTTTCACTTTCCAAAGTAAATTTAAGTAGAAACCTACATTCACATTCCTATGCATTGTTTTATATGTATATATAGTTCATATGTTTATAACTGCTATTTTCTGCCATTTTCACTTAATATTATTTCATGTGGAATTAAATTTTTATGAAACTTTGATGTGCTAAAAAGTATTTACTGTTGAATCTTCTCCTCTCTCTCTCTTTTTTTTTTTTAACCCTCCTTTTCCACCAGTCAGGTACTATAGAGTGAGAAACAGACACACTCTGGTCTTTAGATGGGCTGAAGTGGAAACACAGGATGAGATTTTCATGTGTTTTAAAACAAAAGATGATATGCATTAAAAGGTTTTCAGAAACATGGATGTGAAGTGTATGGTCCTTTTTTCCCTATTTGTTTAAAATAGTAGTATAGAATTACATTTTGTTGATAGGTTATAGTTTACCTATTTATTGTTTACCTTTTTGGCTTTTTCTTGCCCCTCAAATTACTTTAGATTTCCAGTTATTATTGGTATGCTGTGCTGTGCTTAGTTGCTCAGTTGTGTCCGATTCTTTGCGACCCCACGGGCTTTAGCCTATATCCTGCCAGGCTCTTCTGTCCATGGGATTCTCCAGACAAGGATACTAGAGTGGGTTGCCATTCCCTCCTCCAGGGAATCTTTGCAACCCAGGGATTGAACCCAGGTCTCCCACATTGCGGGTGGATTCTTTACTGTCTGAGCCACCAGGGAAACCCAAAAATACTGGAGTGGGTGACCTATTCCTTCTCCAGGGAAACTTGCCAACACAGGAATTGAACCAGGGTCTGCTGCATTACAGGTGGATTCTTTACCAGCTGAGCCACTAGGGAAGCCCTTATTACTGATATATAGAAGTACAATTGTTTAAAAAACAAACAAACAAAAAAAAACAACAAAAAAAAAACCAGGCTTTTTTAAAGAGCAGTTTTAGGTTTATAACAAAATTGAGAGGGAGGTACATAGATTGCTCATATACCCCTGCTCCCACACATGCTTAGGTCTGTCCTATTATCAGCATCATTAACCAAAATGCTTTTTTCTTTTAACCTACATTGATGCATCATAATCACCCGAAGTCCACAGTTTACCTTAGAGTTCACTCTTACAGGCTTGGACACATGTTTACGGATATATATCTATAATTATAATGTCATATAGAGTATTTTCACTGCTCTGAAAAATCTTTTGTGCTCTGCCTATGTACCACATTGCCTCACCTCCCCACCGGCAGCCACTGACTTTTTTAAATTGTCTCTAGGTTTGTCTGTTTCAGAATGTCATATAGTTGGCATTATACAAGTGAAATCTTTTCATGCAGATTGGCTTCTTTTGCTTAGTAATAGGCGTTTAAATATAGTTTTTTCATGTCTTTTCATCACTTGATAGCTTATTTTATTTTTAGTGCTAAGTAATACTGCATTAGGGCTTCCCAGGTGGCTAAGTGGTAAATAATCAGCTTGCCAGTGCAGGAGATGCAGGTTCAGTCCCTGGGTGGGGAAGAGCCCCTGGAGGAGTGCATGGAAACCCTCTCCAGTATTCTTGCCTGGAGAATGCCATAGACAGAGGAGCTTGGTGGGCTACAGTCCATGGGGTTGCAAAGAGTCAGACATGACTGAGCACGCATGCGATATTGTCTTGTCTGGATGTACTGTAGTTTATAGTTTCACCTCAGATCAGATCAGATCAGATCAGTCGCTCAGTCGTGTCCGACTCTTTGCGACCCCATGAATCGCAGCACGCCAGGCCTCCCTGTCCATCACCAACTCCTGGAGTTCACTCAGACTCAGGTCCATCGAGTCAGTGATGGCATCCAGCCATCTCATCCTCTGTCGTCCCCTTCTCCTCCGGCCCCCAATCCCTCCCAGCATCAGAGTCTTTTCCAATGAGTCAACTCTTTGCATGAGGTGGCCAAAGTACTGGAGTTCAGCTTTAGCATCATTCCCTCCAAAGAAATCCTAGGGCTGATCTCTTTCAGAATGGACTGGTTGGATCTCCTTGCAGTCCAAGGGACTCTCAAGAGTCTTCTCCAACACCACAGTTCAAAAGCATCAATTCTTCGGCGCTCAGCCTTCTTTACAGTCCAACTCTCACATCCATACATGACCACAGGAAAAACCATAGCCTTGAGTAGACGAACCTTTGTTGGCAAAGTAATGTCTCTGCTTTTGAATCTGCTGTCTAGGTTGGTCATAACTTTCCTTCCAAGGGGTAAGCATCTTTTAATTTCATGGCTGCAGTCACCATCTGTAGTGATTTTGGAGCCCAGAAAAATAAAGTCTGCCACTGTTTCCACTGTTTCCCCATCTATTTCCCGTGAAGTGATGGGACCGGATGCCATGATCTTCGTTTTCTGAATGTTGAGCTTTAAGCCAACTTTTTCACTCTCCACTTTCACTTTCATCAAGAGGCTTTTGAGTTCCTCTTCACTTTCTGCCGTAAGGGTGGTGTCATCTGCATATCTGAGGTTATTGATATTTCTCCCAGCAATCTTGATTCCAGCTTGTGTTTCTTCCAGTCCAGCGTTTCTCATGATGTACTCTGCATATAAGTTAAATAAACAGGGTGACAGTATACAGCCTTGATGAATTCCTTTTCCTATTTGGAACCAGTCTGTTGTTCCATGTCCAGTTCTAACTGTTGCTTCCTGACCTGCATACAAATTTCTCAAGAGGCAGATCAGGTGGTCTGGTATTCCCATCTCTTGAAGAATTTTCCACAGTTTATTGTGCTACTGAATGTTATTTTGATTGCTTTCAAATTTGGGCAGTTATGAACAAAGCTACTGTAAATATTCATGTGTAGATTTTTGTATGTTATTTTGATTGCTTTCAAATTTGGGCAGTTATGAATAAAGCTACTGTAAATATTCATGTGTAGATTTTTGTGTATATAGACATTTTCAACTCCTTTGAATACTAAGAAGCATGAATGCTGGATATTATGGTAAGAGTATGTTTGATTTTGTGAGAAACTGCCGCATTCTCTTCCACGTGGCTGCACCAGTTTTCATTTCCACCAGCAGTATATGAGTGCCTGTTGCTCCACGTACTTGCCAGCATTTGGTGGTGTCATATGATTGGTTGTTTATTGACTTTGTATATTGAAGGATGAAGGAAAGGTTAGCACGTTGAGTATCTTGCTAAAATCCCTTTATTAATAGTTCTGGTTGTATCCTAAAATTTTCAATATAGATGATCATAACATCAATGAAAAAGACTTCTTACTGCTAACTTTTATGCCTTTTACTTCCTTTTTATTGGCTATTACATTGTCCAATCCTTTGAACACCATATTGAATAGGAGCAGTAAGAGGGCAGTGGGGCAAGAAAAAGAAAAGTTGTAACACTCTTCTCTATTCTTCCTCCTTTTGTTTTATGAGTGTCCAAGATTGATAATGAATCGATCCTCTAATCAATATGAAATACCCTGTCTCTCTGGTAATGTTTCTTAAAAAGTCTTCTTAAAGTAATGTCTTAATGTCTACTTTGTCTAAAATTTATAGTTTCTCCAGCTTTCTTAAGATTAGTGTTCACATGCAATGTTTTTCTGTATTTTTATCTTTGATATAAATCTTTGTCTCTTGTAAATAGTATATAGTTAGGTGTGCTTGTTTTTTAGCCTCTTACTATCTCTGCCTTTTAAATAAGGCGGTTAGACCATCAGTACTTAATGTTACTGATATGGTTAGGTTTAAATTTTTATCTGCTAGTTGTTTTTCCTCCTTTTTTGGGAAGGAGGTCTTTTGGATTGAGTATTCTTAAAATTCATATTTCTTCCACTGTTTTTGTTTATACCTTTGTATTTTCTCAGTGGTTCCTCTAGGAATTATGATACGTGTTGTTAACTTTTGACACTGTACCATGAGTTAATACTAACAAAATAAAATCTGTATTTGACAACTCTGAACCTGAATTTGGTCATTTTTTTTAGGGTGTCATCTCCACTTTTCATTGCTATGTTAGCCCACTTAGTGAAATTCTGAATATGACAACAAAAACTTTATGGCAAAAATCACATTTCAGAAAAAGCAAAATCACATTTTGGTGATTTATTTTAAATTAAGGATATTTACCTCCATTCTCATTATCTTCATACTGAAGTTCACCATTGCAACTCTTAGTAGCATGTGAGAGAGTCAGATATGGATAATAGGAAGCCAAAAGATCTATGATAAATACTCTACATTATATTTTTTCCCCAAAATTCAGAATTTTCACACCCTTAGAGTTGAATACAGAGACAAAGGATTATCTGCTCACCTTTGCTCTGGACTGAATCCGGTCCAGAGAAGCATTTCATGGTCGGGTCCAGGTTGTACTGGGGATTTTCTCACTGGGCTGCATCCCTGATTTTCTTAATGAGGTTTTTTGGGAGATAGACTACTTTGTCATGTGTGTCCATCTCCTTGACCCAAAAGGTATCTGTAATTAGAGTTAGAAATTTACTTACCACATACATGTAAGTATTTATAGTTGTACAGTATAATGATTATCAGATCTCACAGTACTTTTTGAATATTTTTTACGTTACTTTTGGAAAGCTTTTCTTCAAATGTCTTATATGAGTTCTGAAGTTGGTATCTAGCCTTAGTAGTGTTTATTAAACTGTAAGATGCACCAAAAAACTCAGCATTCATATAGTAGTCAACTGAGTGCTGGTGTTCACTTGTTGCAAACATCTGTTAAAACTTGTAATATATGAATAATGAAATCCATGTAATGTTGACTTTAAGAAGTTTTGGTTCATACTATATAAAGAACATGAGTACAGTATCTTTTAAGATTTAAAATTCTCGTTCTGAACTTGGAAGGTGAAAACAGTTTCTCTTACCAAAAATATGTAACTGAAAAATTTTATATTATGCATATTTATATGTGTTTATATGCATATGTCTGTCAAAGGTAAATATTTGTCGAGCTCATATACTATTTGAAGAGTTTGTTTAAGCCACATCTACATATTCTTTCATACACGTGCTTAAGTTCAACTTAAAACCTTCCTTTTTTCTGTAGGTTAACTATTTTAAAGTGTTTCGAGATACAATGAGGAAGTGGCTCAGTGCCTCAGTCAGGGAGAATCCCAGTGACATCTGCAGTGGAGAATGATGTGGAGAATGGGAAGCAGAAGAGGCCAAGATTGGAAGAGCAGGTGGGGAGCAGGGCACTAGGTCAGACAGAATAAGAACACTGACGTGGAGCTGAAATGTTTTACATTGTGTCTTTAGCACTTTAATATGTGATTGTACTTAACAGAATAAGAAATTGCTGATTAACTCACCTGTGGTATAAAGAGGAATTATATATTTATGTGAATAAAATAGAGTCATGAAGGTGTTAGAGCTTTTTAGAATACTCCGATGAGAGAGAAGGCTGGTATTTTGTGTTTCACACACCTCAACTAGGCACCTTATCATGGGGCTTTACCTTTTTTCTTTTTTGGCTAGGGCCCTGCTGTGAGATAGTGTTTGGAATGAAATTCTGAAAGAATCATTTCTGATACTTAAAAAACATTTTTTTTTGCAGTAGGGATTTTTAAAATTTATTTTTAATTGGAGTATGATTGCTTTACAATGTTGTATTGGTTTGTGCCATTCATCAACATGAATCAGCCATAGGTATGTGCAGTAAGAGATTTAAAGCAACTGTATTTTGAAATAATTTCAAAATTAGAGAAAAATTATAAGAATAGTGTAAAGAATTTTTTACATTCTTCTTCCGTATTCATTTGGGCTTCCCTGGTGGTTCAGACAGTAAAGAATCTGTCTGCAGTATATAGAGACTTGGTTTTGATCCTGGGGTTGGGAAGATTCCCTGGAGAAGGAAACAACTACCAACTCTAGTATTCTGGCCTGGAGAATTCCATGGACAGAGGAGCCATATTCATTAATTTTGTTACATTTATGGTTCTCTGGATATTTTTTCGCTGAAAATTTTGAAAATGTTATAGATATCATACCCCTTTACTCCTAAATACATCAGCATATGTTTCCTAGAGCAAGGATATTCTTTTATAATCACAGTATAATGATCAAATTTAGCAAATTTAACATTAATACAGTACTCTTGTCTGTATTCTGCATTAAAGTTTTGCCAGTTTTCCCAGTAATGCCTTTTATAACACTTTCCTCCTCCCTCTGTCTAGGGTTCAGTCAGTATTGTGCAGTCCATTTAATTGTCACACTTCTACACCATGCTCAGCCTTTGTCTTTAGGCTTAGCACCTAAGACTATCCATGAAAAAAGGCTTAGCATCCATGAAAAAAGGCTTAGCACCAAAGAATTTTCAAGGAATGTTAAAATTAGAGTTTGTTATAAATCATTTGACTTTCTTTATAGTTCTCTTTTGGGGCTTGCTGCTGTATTTTGTTACCGCTTTGGCTTCTTGCATCTAGCTCAGTTGCCAAGAAGAAACGATTAAACTGATTCTAGTTTTCATTTTAAAATTGGATTGAGCTTGTTAAGGGGATTAGAAAGGACAACCCCGCCCCCCACCTCAAGATACCACTAGGATCAGTCTGTTCATATGTAGTAGAACTAGAGCCAGAATGGGAACCTTTTACTTCTTGACTTGCTATCTTGAATGCTTATTGTAAAGTAAGTAATGAGTAAAAATCAGTATAGAGTTCATAAGCTTCAGCCTTGGAGCTTACTAGACCTCTTTGAATCCCAGTGCATTACTAGCTGGGTAGTCTTGACCAGGTTCCTTAACCTTAGAGGAGAATTCAGGTAAAATGGGGATAATAACACCTACAGTGCATGTGTTTTGGGGAACATTAGAGATAATGCATAATAGTGTCTGTCTGGCACTTAGTTGGTGCTCAAGAAATGATTTTTATGTTTTTATTATACTATAGAAAGACAGCTCTAGGAGGTATCTTAAAAGTCACCCAGATAATGAAACCTGTTGAGAAAAGTTAAGTAATTGTGACTGCTTTATGAGAATGAAAGTGCCTTGAGAGTAGGGAATCTTTTACCGTATGTTCTTTAGAGTGTGTAGAGCACAGAGATGGACTTGGTAAATAGTGATTGTTTAAATACATTTCAGACATCCAAATTCTAGACATACTTCAATGTCAGGTAAATTAACATTTTTATCTGGTTTAAGAGATTTATTGTTGATAAACCTTTGGAAGTCACATAGCTCTTAAAATATGCATTCAGGAAAAATGGTATTTCAGACTTGTCAGACTATCCATAGAAATGAAGCAGAAGTTTTAGGAATATATATTTGTGATTTCTAAATATTTATATTTAATACTAAGAGGATTTTCAACAAGCATAATTAGAATGTTTTTCTGTAGCTTTAGCGTATGTCAGATTTCAAATGTCACTTCATAGGAAATTGCTTGTTTCTGCCATAACAGTTTTCTTCAGTCCTCATCTCTTTGCACACCAAAAATACTGCAACTGCTGGACTTTTAGTTTCTTTTAGGGGACACTTGTAACTCTTAAATGGATATTTCATGAGTTTTTTTTTTTTTTTGGGGGGGGGGTCTTTCAAAGAACAGAAAGCATTTATTTTACTTAATCTGTTTTTTAAGTTCATTCTATCTTACAGTTACCATATGGGTCCATTGGATCATTTTATAAATCTAATACGCATTTGGAGATATTACTGATCTTATTTTGTCTATATCTTGAAACATTTTGCTATTTCATCCAAGGAATTCATTATTCATTAGTTATTCTCAACTATGGGGGGAAAAGGCTGAAATGATAAGAAAAAGGAGGAATGATGGAATTACTTGAAGCTGAGTTTGGCAGACATTTTTGTAAAGCTTAAGATAGTATATATTCTAGGCTTTGTGCACTACAAATGGTCACTGTGACATATTCTTTAAACAGCCCTTTAAACATGTAAACACTCCTTGGGTCAGGAGCTCACAGTAGCTGATGGGCTGGGTTTGCATGTGGGCCTTAGTGTGCTAGTGCAGTGCCCCTCAGTCAGTCTCCATACCGTATTGCCCAGAGAATTACATCATCTTTCATGAAGTATAAAGGGAGACTGGAGACACCGTCTTCATTGTCTGCTTTTTGCTTTTATTGGACAGAATTAGGAATTAATAATTTTTTATGTTTTTAATGGCAAAGAGAAAATTGAAAAGGAACAAATTTTACATTTATTGCATGAATCGGACAATAAATACAAAGAGGCAAATAGCAGCATTCTAGACTCTTATGATGGTGGTGTGGTTGATCATATAAGTAAAATCTCAGGACTGAATCTTAAATAAAAGAATGATGATCTCAGTGAATTTTCTTAACTAAAAAATTGATGATTGAACAGTATATTTCCAAGGACCAAAAGAAAATATGATATTCTTACTCATTCAGTCATTCAGCAAGGAGGAATTAATCAGGTAGTATTTTGTGACAAAATCTTGGATGTGTGGTTTGAAGGATAGGTGCTGGTATTCTTTCATCTCTTACATTTGTGCTCCAAATTTGACTGAATACAGTTTGTAAGTGGACATTGCACCTGCTTTGGTTATGTTAATCACTTTGATGTTTGAGTTCCACACAAGTTAAATGAGAAAATCCTTCTTGACTTCATTTTTGCATGTGGTTCTCTACTGAGACATATGAAGATGTTCTGTTCTTAAACAAATTGTGCCAAGCGATGAAAAGTGGATACTGTATAATAATGTGGAACAGAAGAGATTGTGGGGCAAGTGAAATGAACCACCACCAAGCACATCAAAGGCCTACCTCCATCCAAAGGAGGTGATGTATATATAGTGGGATTGGAAGGGAGTCCTCTATTACGAGCTTCTTCAGGAAAACCAAACGATTAATTCCAATGAGTACTGCTCCCAGTTAGAACAACTGAAAACAACACTGGATGGAAAATGTATGGAATCTGTCAACAGAGGATGCATAATCTTCCATCAGGATAATAAGACCTCGTATTTTTTTGTTGACCAGGCAAAAACTGTTACAGCTTGGCTGGGAAGTTCTGGTTTATCCACCGTGTTCACAGACATTGCTCCTTCAGATTTCCATTTATTTCTGTCTTTACAAAATTCTCTTAATGGAAAAAATTTCAATCCCCCCCCCCCCCGAAAGACTGTAAAAGGCATCTGGAATAGTTCCTTGCTCAAAAAGATAAAAAATTTCAGGAAGATGGAATTATGAAGTTGCCTGAAAAATGGTGGAAGGTACTGGGACAAAACAGTGAATACATGGTTCAATAAAGCTCTTGGTGAAAATGAAAAATATATCTTCTATGTTTACTTAAAAACCTAAAGGTATTTTTTTGCCAATGCAATGCAAAGATGATGAGAAGATAATAAATGTAGAAATGAAAAGTTAATTGGATTATTCTAAATGTTCATAAATCTAAAAATGACAGTGATTTGAAAATTAAAAATCAGAGAAGGTGGCTGTTCTTCAACAAATTATGAGCCATTAAAAATTTCAAGTATTGCACTTTGACAGTACAACTACTAGAAGTAATGATAAGCTTGAACCTAACAGAGGTGTGTTTAAAGTCAGGAGTCAGGTTTATAAATGGACATATTCCACATTTATTAGTGACACTTGATGAACAGTTGTATTCAAAGAATGTGGCTCATTTTGTTTTATTGTAACTTAAATACCAGGCACATGTGGGAAATCTGGAGTGTGTATTTGAGTTTGCTGTGCTTTGTTACTCATTGAAAATTCCAATAAAGTTGTTTTTTACTCTCTATTCTTCCAAACATTTTTTGTGAAATGACTTAAAATGTATATATTTTTAAAAAGAGTCAATTAGATCCAGATGGTAAATGATGATGACTGCTTTTCCTTGTATACTAACAGTAAAACACTGGTTTCCTATATGATTTCTCCTCTTGAGTTATGCCTTGTTAGGTTAGTGAGGAGAATACTTTGAGAAACAGCCTTAAAAGATTTGTTGCTGCTTTTACTGTTGGAATGTTACTGAGGACTTTATGCAATGTATTTTTTTTTTGAAGACCAGATGTTTTACTTTCCCTGCTGTTTTTGCTTTTTAACTTTTTATTATAAGACTCAGTGTCACTGATCATGTTTTTCTTTTGACTTTGGCTATCATGAATTCATACACAGAATTAAGCGCTCACTATTAGTTTGTATTTTATGTTCCAATGTTCTTCCCAGTATTTTATTTTATGGTTTGCAAACAAGAACTTTTGTACTTGGAGGGTATCAACTACTGTGTCAAACCCATTTTGAGAATAAAATCGACTAAAGGAATGGCTTAATTGCACAGTAGATTTCTTTGAAAATATTGATTAAAGATTATTGAAGACTTGGAGTTTTATTTTCCCCCCCTTACATTGTCTTGGTTCCAGAGAGCTTTAAAATGAAAAAGTCAGAATATTTCCTTGGCCCCAGTTTTTACAGTGGATCGTAGACAGCTTTACTTAGGACCCCACTCATTTGTCAAGAGCTTGTATATGGTAAGAGATGGAGATTAGAGGTGACAAGGCTTTCTGCTTGGGCACATCACTCCCTGGGTGATTATAACTATGGCAAGTGTATTGAGTCATTTTCCTGAGCCTGATACACAGACAAATAGCAGTGCATTTTCTGGACTTAGCATGATTCTCATCTTAAAACAGTTAAAATGATGGAGAAGGGGATTCCAAAATTATCCCTCCATAAAAGCAACAACACCAATAACAACAAAAAACTGGAAGAAACTCTTAGAATCAACTTTTTCAGGCCCCTGGAAACTGAAACTAACCAAAGGCTTGTCACAACCAGAGGGACGTTTATTAAGAAAAAACACCAAATCTCTGTGAGAACAATAAGCTTTGTGGTGTTTTAATCCACCCTGATCTCAATGCTTTTTCCTCTGCTCAGTGGTAGCCTTGAAAGTAACAGACCATGTTCTTGGTACTGATACCAGAAGGAGCAGAATGGATGTCATTCACAATTAATTGTAATTAACTTATTTAGTTATGTGATTCTTTGAAAGGCAGAATCAAAAGGTTTGCCTTTATGTTGTTAAACTTGGAACTCTTCCACTGCTAGAATGATTTCTTGTAAGGGTTTGTCAAAAATGTTTACAGGTAAATGTAATATTTGCATATATATTACAAATATTTACAGGTCATTGATGCCTGAGGGAGTGTCAACAGTTGGGGCAAACATCAGACTAACCAAGAAGTTTGGAAGGGAAGGCTGTGAATAAGATACTTAGGAAACAAGGGCTTTGAAATTCTCTGACCTGGGAATTCCTAGGAATCTAAATGACCACATGGGTGTCCAGGGCTATGCACATGCTTGGGAAAGATCTAAGAAGGTCCTAAGGTCTCACTGCTGGCTGACCTTGAAGGCATGAGTTTAGAAGCCATGTCTCAACACGTGGAGCCCACCTGCAAAACATTGGGAGAATTTGGTTCCAGGCTTCTAAGGCAATCTCTTCCCATTCACTAGCTGATCATTAAGCTAATAAGGGACTTTAGTAGTCACAATGATAAAAAAGACTTTATAGTATTAGTTCAGAAAAATCATTAAACAAGGAAACAGCTACAACAAAATGGCAATAAACCTTAAGAAGGAGTGAAACATCTAATTGCTAGAGTTGTCGATTATTCAATGTCTGGTTTTCAACAAAAAGCTATGAAGCATACAAGAAGCTAGCCCCTTTCACAGAAGAAATGACTAGAAACTACCTAGGAAATAGAGACATTGGACGTAATAGTCAAAGACTTTAAGGAAACTTCTCAGACATGCTCAGAGAGCTAAAGGAAATCAGGAGAATGATATATCATCAAACAAGAAGTAAAAATTGAAAAAAATTTTAAAGGAAGTAAACTATGGAGTGTAAAAGTACAGTAATGGAAATGAAAAATTGACTAGAGGGTTTTAGTAGCAGATTTGAGTAGGCCCCCCAAAATCAGTGAATTTGAAAATAGGTAAAATATCAGTTTTGAAGAGCTGAAAGAAGAATGAAAAATGAACAGAGCTTTAGAGACCTGTGAGACACCGTCAAGCATGTCAGTGTTGGGAGTCCCTGAGGAGGAGGAGAGAAGGGGTGGAAAGAATATTTGAAGAAATATTGCCCTAAAACAGATTTGAGGAAAGCTTTAATCTACACTTAAGTAGCTCAACAAACTCAAGTAGGCTTAGCTTTAGGACATGTTAAACTGACTAGAGAAGCAACTCATCATATACGGAGGTCCTTATTAAGTTACAGCTGATTTCTCATCAGAAACATTGAGTCCAGAGGAGTAGGCTGACATATTACAAGTACTGAAAAAAGGTCAATTGAGAATTCTGTAGCCATCAGAAATGAAGGCGAAATAAAGATATTCCCAGATAAACAAATTGAGAGAATCATGACTAGAGGACTAACCCTACAGGAAATGCTAAAGGGGGTCCTTCAAGCTGAAATGAGACCTGAGACATAAATCAGATACATATTAAGTAAAAACACAGGTAAAGGTAACTAACTAAACAGATAATTATAGAAGTCAGTATTAATACATACTTTGTAACTCTGCTCTTCCTGTTTGATATAAAAGACAGTGACATAAATCATTGTCTGCTTATTGATATAGTGGGCTTCTCTGGTAACTCTGGTAAAGAACCTACCTGCCAGTGCAGAGAATGCGGATTCAATGCATGGGTTGGGAAGATCCCCTGGAGAAGGAAATGACGACCCACTCCAGTATTCTTGCCTGGGAAATCTCATGGATGGAGGAGCCTGATGGGCTGTAGTCCATGGGGTCACAAAAGAGTTGGACATGACTTAACTAACACCACCACAACATAGTCATACTATGTATGAAGATGTAATTAGTGACAATAAACAACATAAGGAAGAGAAGCAGTTACATAGGAGTGAAGTTTTTGTATACTGAATTTTGTATACTGAAATTAAACTATTTTGTATACTGAAATTTAAATTTTGTATACTGAAACTGATATTAATCCAAATTAGAGTTGTTATAAATTAAGATGTTAATTGTAATTGTAGTGCAATCATTTAAAGAATATAATAAAAATTATGATAAGTTAAAATGGTATACTGGCAAGTATCTATTTAACACAAAATTCAACTCTCCAACTAAAAGGCATAGATTTACAGAATGGATTAAAAGACATGATTCAGCTGTTGATTCAGAGAGAGAAATGGGTTGGAAGTAAAGGATGAAAAAATATATATGCAAACCGAAATCAAAAAGGGTCAGTCTTTCAAAAAGATGAAACAGTTGCAAACTTGTGTGCACCTAAAAGAGCCTCAGAATATATAAATCAGATATTGACAGAGTGGAAAAGAGAAATAATCAGTTCAGCAGTAATTGAGAACGTCAGTACCTTACTTTAAATATGGACAGAACAGCTAGACAGATCATCAAAGAAATTGAAGACTTGAACAACACTATAAACTTGATTAGATGTAGCAGAACATTCTGTTCAATAGCAGCAGAACAGTCATGCTCAAGTGCCCATGGAACATTTCCTTGACACATTAGGCCACAAAACAAATCTTAGTATATTTTAAAAGATTGCGGAGTATGTTTTCAGACTACATCGATGGAAATAACAGAAGTAAACCTGGAAATTGTACAAATATGAGGAAATTAAGAAAAATAAAATACTGAAAATATCTTCAACCAGTCGCATTTAGTGAAGTGTGTGTATGTATTTTTAAAGCACAGAAACATACGGTTGCAAGTTTTTATATTCGCATACCTGAAAATTTAAGAAGAGATTTGATACTTTGAGTGAGTGTTCTGGTTATTAGGAATGCGTGTTGTCCCAGATTTTCATTCTGTAGTATTAGTTTAGACATTTTATAGTCCTGTTAAAAGAGCAGATAAACCACTAATCTATTCATTGTATTTTTTTCTTCTCTCATGATTGTTTTATATGGACTAATAAAACTGACCTATATTTTTTCATGTTTAAGTTAGCTGACACTTAGAGGATCAGGTATATCAAATACACTCTGTTTTATGTATTTATGATATATTATATATATATACACACTTATAAATGATAATATTGTAAAGTGGAAAATTATTATTTTCTGAATAAGTTGCAAATTTTTTTATTGCCTATTTGATAATAGATCCTCAGGTGTTGAGTGGGGGAGAGTCATGACATGTAGTAAAATATGCCATGTCGTTGTTGATAATGGCAATTGAGAGCTCTTTGTATAATAATCAGAAAATATTAAAACTAATTCTAAAAATCTTTTAAGATATCCTTTCATCACAGCATTGAGAATTTTTTATCTAATTCTCATTTATTTTTGTCTTACTCTCAATTTCCATTTCTAGCTGTAATAATTTTATAAGTTTTTAGAAAAATAAAAGCTATTTTTCTGGTGGGGAAAATCTCAGTTTTCTTAATATGGTAAGAACTAGGCATCCTTTTGGGCTTCCCTGGTGGCTCGAATGGTAAAGAATTTGCCTGCAGTGTAGGAGACCCAGGTTCTGTTCTTAGGTGGAGAAGATCTCTTGAAGGAGGGCATGGCAACCCATTCCAGTATTCTTGCCTGGAGGATACCATGGACAGAGGAGCCTGGTGTTGGTCTACGATCCATGGGGTTACAAAGAGTCAGATACAACTGAACAACTAACACACACACACTCACAAACACACACACAGGCATCCTTTTACATTTATCTGAGAAAAGACAAACTTTCAGGTGACAGAACTTCTTAGTGCATATAAATCAGCGGTTCTTTACATCTTTAGGAAGGAATTTATATATGTACAAGTTAAGTTTGAAACATGTGGCACATGTTAATTTCTTTCAGGAGAAGGAAGCCAACACCCGTTTGGAACCATGAATATTGTCCGAACTCCATCTGTTGCTCAGATTGGGATTTCAGTGGAATTGTTGGACAGTCTGGCTCAGCAGACTCCTGTGGGTAATGCTGCTGTGTCCTCAGTTGACTCATTCACTCAGGTAATGGAATGCACCTTTCATTTTCTAAAATAGTTTACAAAATCACATTCTGTACTTCATAAAACAGCCTGTGGTAGAATTCATGTAAAAATGAAGGTAAACACATATGACATAAATTACTGGCTTCCATGAATATTTTCAGTTTGTCTCCTTTCTATATAGGTATTTTAAAATTCATAAATGCTTTGATGATACTTACTTTTTACAGTGATAAAATAGCTCAAAGTGATTTTTTTTAATGAGTTTAAATATTAACTTTTCCCCCCGTTTCCTCTCACAATTAATATGCTAGGCTGTGGGTATACAGTTTTGAACCTGATAATAAGCAAGATTCTGGTCCTCATGTTGCTTAAAATCACATAATTTCATAAGGGTTGACTTTTAATCTATAAGGCAAAGGCCTTAAAGGGAGAATGATTGAGGCAGAGTTACAGCTAATACGAAGGCCCAGTGGTAGAAGTCTGTTATGTTTGAAAAATAAAGTGAAACTTTGTGGCTGGAGTAGAGTGAGCAAGGGAGAGAGATGGGAGATGAAGTTGGAGATGATGGGGAAACCGCTCCCCCATAATGAGATTCCATATATGAAATCTCATTGGCTTTTGTAGGGACTTTGGCTTAAGTTCTTTTTGGAGGACAAAACATAAAGTTTTGAGCAGGGGAGTAATATGATCTAACTTAACATTTTTAAAGGATCACTTTTGCATCTTTGGAGAGAAACTGTAATGAGGCAAAGATGGAAGGAGAAAGAGCGGTTAAGAGTCTCTTGTGAAAATCTCAGAGTTTAATGGGGGAATACAAATGGAGGTGGTGAAAAGTAGTTGATATCTCTTATTGAGATAATTTGAATATGGAGCCAATGCTGTCTCACAGTGTAAATCACATGTAAAGTCTGAGATAGAGACATCAACTATGGCTCTAAGGATGCTGGTTCCAGGAGCTGGAACACAGGAGTGTTGTGCAAAGAACAAGTATGGGCTGGGAGTGGAATCAAGAGTTGAGTTTTGGTTGTACTGTGTTTGGGATGCCTATTAGATAGATAGCTGGAGGTGGCAGGTTCATGAGATAAAAATTTGGGTGCCCTCAGTGTAGAGGTGGTATTTAAAGTTGTAGAGGAAATGTGATCACTGAGAAATAACTATAAACAGAAAAATTGGCCAGTGACAGAGCTTGAGGCCATTTCAAAGTTGAAATGCTTAAGAGATCAGGAGGAATAAAAGGAAAGGAACACCCAAAGTAGGAAGAAATCCCCCAAAATGGTATTTTGGAAGAGAAGTACTTTTTTTTTTACCTCTTTAAATTATTAAGATATGATAGCACATTTACAGAAGACTTGGAAAATACAAATAACAAAGTTACATATATTTCTACTATATATTACAGTTATTTTTTTTAAGTAGATAAAAGATTTTTAGTTGGGGTTTCAATATCAAACTCAAAACTTAGTAGAATGAATATACAGAGAAGTAGAAGGATACAGTAGACCTGAAAAACATGATGAACCAATTCAACATAAGATATATACAATTTTCAAGACTGGTTTTTAAGAAGGAAGAAGTGATCAGTGGTATTGACTACTTACGGATGAAGTAAATGAAGGCTAAGAATTAACTATTGGACTTGGCAAGGTAGAAGTCATTAAAGACTTTGACAAGAATTCACAGAGGTGGAAAAGGAGTTTGGAGTGAGGTTGAGTGACTTGGAGAAGAGGAAATGGAGATAGTGACCGTAGATGACTCTTGGTGAGTGTTGTTACAGAGGACAGCAGATGGGTGGTCTGGTTGCTTGAGGGCTGTGGGGACAAGGAAATTTTTTTTTTTTTCTGTTTTTAATAGGAGATACTATATCATGTTTGACAGCAGTAAAGCGTTTGTGAGAGAAAAATTGATGATGCAGGAGAGTGGGGAGACTTGTGAAAGTGGTATCCCTGAGTAGGAAGTAGACTGTATTAGGAAGTAATAGAAAGGATAACGGGCAATGTTTACAGTATGAAAAGAGAGCTGCAGCAGGTTAGTAATCGAGCTGAAGAGAACTTGTGCAGGTTCTCTCTCGACTCCTTCTCTAGTGAAATAGGAAGCAAGATCATCAGCTAAGATTGAGGGGAAAGGAAATACTGGAAATGTAAACCAGAGGCTTCCCTGATGGCTCAGATGGTGAAAAATCCACCTGCAATGTCAGAGAGCTGGCTTCAATCCCTGGGTTGGGAAGATCTCCTGGAGGAGGGCATGGAAACCCACTCCACTACAGTCTAAACCAAAAGGATTGTTAAATAAGTCCTCTAGGAGAGGAGGAGCATGAATGGACTAGGGAAACCTCTGGGCTTGCTGGACAGCATACTTTTAAGAACTGTGGCTGTGAATTTAAGAGCCAGCTTGTCATGCACTCTCTGGACAATGGGCCAGATTAAGAATGACAGAGTCTGGGTTTTAAAATTTTTGTCAGTAATTTAAAAATAAACTGTGCTGAAAAAAGCAAGTTATGAAGCAATACTCAGCAGTTATTCCATATAAATTGTATGTGAAAAATGTCTGGAAAATATATGCCAAAGTGATGTTATCCCTGGAGAGGGGCAGGAAGACATTTTAACTCTATAATAAATTATTTGACCTTTTTATTAAACGTAGGTATTTTTATGAAATATTTTAATATAAATAAAACTACATCCCACAGATATTTATTGTGTACATTTTGTGTGCCAGGCATTTTTAAAGAACAAATAGATAAAAACAGGTATCAAAATAAAATAGTACCTGACCTTGTAGGGCTCACTTTATAGTGGGGCATATTTGAAGACTTCCATGTATCTTCCTCAGAGAAGGCAATGGCACCCCACTCCAGTACTCTTGCTTGGAAAATCCCATGGACGGAGGAGCCTATTAGGCTGCAATCCATGGGGTTGCTAAAAGTCGGACACGACTGAGCAACTTCCCTTTCACTTTTCACTTTCATGCATTGGAGAAGGAAATGGCAACCCACTCCAGTGTTCTTGCCTGGGGAATCCCAGGGACGGGGGAGCCTGGTGGGCTGCCGTCTATGGGGTCGCACAGAGTCAGACACTACTGAAGTGACTTAGCATAGCATTAGCATGTATCTTCCTGGGCTTCCCTAATGGCTCAAAAGGTAAAGAATCTGCCTGCAATGCAGCAGACCCAGGTTCTTTACCTGGGTTGGGAAGATCCCCTGGAGAAGGAAATGGCCACCCACTCCAGTATTCTTGCCTTGGAAATCCCATGGACAGAGGAGCTTGGCGGGCTACAGTCCATGGGATCGCAGTCCGCCTAAGGGCTCACATGGCTCACACATGCACACAGTCTTCCACTTAAATTTAACTGATACGTTTTGCTATATTTTATACTAGTTAAAAAATTATATAAAGTGTTACAATCCACTGCTCTCTGCTTCTCTTTTTCTCTGTCCAAGTAGCTACTCTAACTTTATGTATCCTATTTCAGTACTTAAAAAATTTTTTTTTTCACAAAATATGTATAGTACAATTGTATGTAATTTATGCCTTTAGTTGTTCTTACTTGATTTTAGTTTTTATCAGTAGCACATGATTGAAAAAGTCAGTTTTACATGCAAAACAGCTGTTCTCTATTGTACCTCTTAATATTCTGCTCTTACTCTGCTCCTCAGCAGCAGTCACTTTCAATGTCCCACTTTTTTCTCCCTCTTCTTGTATTTACGTCCATGTGTCAGAAGAAAGTTGTTGAGTCTTTATTGATTTATTTGTTATAGGTATTTTCCATTGCCTTATCGGTACATAACATGATTTAAGGGCTTCCCTGGTAGCTCAGATGGCAAAGAATCCTCCTGCAATGCAGGAGACCTGGGTTTGATCCCTGGATTGGGAAGATCCCCTGGAGAAGGGAATGGCAACCCATTCCAGTATTCCTGCCTGGAGAATCCCAGGGACAGAGGAGCCTGGTTGTCTACAGTCCGTGGGGTCGCAGAGTCGGACACAACTGAGTGACTGAGGATAAGCACAAGCCCAACATGGTTTAGCTCTCTTAATCTTCTGCTCCCCAGCATATACAGGTATCTTTTCTCCCCTCCTTTCCAATATAGATCTTCAGGATTCCAAATTTTCAGTATTATGACCTGGTAAATATTTTTCAGAGCTGAGCCATGTATTATGAGTTTATGGTTATATTTCTTGTTCTATAAAACTTTTTATTTTTCTTGGTTAATAAATTCCTCATTTTTTCGTTTGCATGGATTTCTGTGTTTCCATTAATAATTTATGCCCAAACTCTTCCAAGTATAAATTCCCTTATCTTTATATATATTTATAGCAATTTAAAATTTGTCTTGGAAACATTCCTCTTGGAACTCTTTATTTTAAAGCAAATACATCTTTAAAATTTTTTTGTATTTATTCATCTTGGACTGTGCTGGATCTTTGTTGCTGAGCAGGCTTTTCTGTAGTTGCAGCTCGTGGGCTTCTTACTGTGGCGGCCTCTCGTTGCGGAGCACAGGCTCTAGGGCTTGCAGGTTTCAGTAGTTGCAGACTGTGGGCTCAGTTGCCGCGTAGTTGCTCTGCGGCATGCGGCATCTTCCCGGATCAGGGATTGAACCCGTGTCTCCTGCACTGGCAGGTGGACTCTTTACTACTGAACCAGGGAAGCCCAGTCCCTATTTTTAAATTAATTAATTTGACTGTGTCTGGTCTTAGTTGTGGCCTGTGGGATCTTCCTTGCAACCTGTGGGATCTCCTGCTGAGACTTGCAGGCTCAGTAGTCGTGGTTCGTGGGCTTAATTGCTTGGCATTGGGATCTTAGTTTCCCGGCCAGGGATTGAACCTGTGTCTCTTGCATTGCAAGGTGGATTCCTCACCACTGGACCTCCAGGGAAGTCCCCACATACATTTTTTTTTTAATTGAGTAATAGCATCTTTGTGGTATGTCATGTGTCACACATACTTATGTTTGTTTCTGGGCTCTCCATTTTATTCCAGTTAATTTGCCTGTCCCTTTGCCGGTTATATCTGGTAGGCCAAGACCCTCCTCCTAATCATCAAAACAGGCCTGAGTATTTTTCATAATAATTTTAGCATCAGCTTGTCAAGTGCCATGAAATATCTTGTTGGAATGTAGTTGAAAATGACGTTGGATTTATAGGTTTAATGTGCCTTTATTACATTATGTCTTCCCATTCATGAACACATGATGTCTTTCCACTCAGTGTGGTAAAAAAAAGTCCTTTCATTGGTTTTCTTTCTTGTCTGTAAATACACTCTTAAAATATTTCCCACAAATATCTTACTGTCAGCTTGTCTTAGCATTTCCTGTAGGTTTCTTACAGACTTTCTGTCATGAGTTGGCTCTTCTTAAAGTTACATTTAAAAATTTTTGTTGCTTGTGTGGAGGGTTGCTGTTGGTTTTATTTCTCTTGATACTGGAACTTTTAGTCCATGCTCTTACTGAAGTCTCATATTAGTTCAAGTACCTTAACAGAGTCTCTTGGGTTAAATTATCTCTATATTATTAAATAAAAAACCGTGTTAACATGTTTCTTCTCATGTAGAAAAGAGACAGCAAGAATCTTCATGGCTAGTTTTGTGTTTCTGAGAAAGTGATGGTCGGAAGATTATTTTTGAGTGAATAAAAGGTATTATTATTGTTAGTAGTTCATTAATTTTGGGTTTAGTGCTTAAACCCATTTGATGCTCAAGAAATGTAAATCCATGTGCTTCTGGCTTCTACCAAGGAGACCTGGAGGGTGGTAATGGATTTGCCCATTTGAGGGTCAGTGAGAGCAAACAGGCCAGGAGATAGAAGTGGAATAGTATCGTCTTTGTAATTGATGGCAAGTAACCAGTTGCTCCTTTTTTATACTTTTAAAAAATTTTTCTGGGAAGAAAAAGACTTTTTAAATATGGTTACTATTTTGGATGAGGAAATGGGTTGATTTGACCAGGGTGGTATTTGAGGAGAAGGGAATCTCCAGAGGTGGAGATAAAAGAAGATATTTTGAAGGAAAAAATTTTCTTTTTTTTTTTTAAATAAAATGAATTTGGTAGAAACTTAAAAATAGTTGAAAGTCATAGAAATTCTTTGAGATATAAAGATAGTACTAAAGGCAGATGGTTACGCTTTTGTGCCCTAATGTCATTTTATGACTTCCCTTAGTGGTCAGCATTAGACTTAGAACTCTTAGTTCTTAAACCAAGTGACTGCAACAACATTTCAATTAGAGTTTAGTATTTTAAAATATTTTGGTATTTAATACAACCCATTAATCTATTTACTATTAATTTTTAGTTCACACAAAAGATGCTGGACAACTTCTACAATTTTGCTTCATCATTTGCTGTCTCTCAGGCCCAGATGACACCAAGTCCATCTGAAATGTTCATTCCAGCAAATGTGGTTCTGAAATGGTATGGGGCATTAAGTAGCTCTCATATTAAGGCTTTGAGTAACCATATATATATTTTGCTTGTGAATGTATTTCTTATTTGATGTTTAAATATTTTCTTTTATAGTGGATATCAGCCTACATTAATATTTGCATGCCATTAAATAGTATGTACTTAGAGTTCAGATTAGGAACAATTTCTGCCCCAAATAATATTCTGTTATATAGTAGCCATCTTGGGTTTTTATAGACAAGGAAATACAGTTGCTTATGTTTTAGGGACCACAATTAAGGTCTGTATCTTTTATATATATATATATATATATATATATATATATGCTTGAATTTTAAGTACCATATATGAGGCTTGAAATATCAATGAAAACTTTTTTTCCTAAATTTAGGAAGTCTTGATCTAAAATAAACATATATAAGACATCAGAGTGGTTTATACTGTACCCTGTACATGAATGATTAATAAATCTGTTTCTCCAGCTTTTCTCTGTTTCTCTTCTATAGATGTTTCTTTTCACTTTGAATATCCCGGTGTTAGGGAGGTACATAAGGAGACTGTTGAAAAGTGGTAGCATGGTGTAGCATGGACTGGTCTGGAATGTATTAGATTTGAGCTTTGTTATCATGTAGCTATGTGACCTTGAGCAAATCACTCATCTGTGAAATGAAGGTGGGGGAGTTAGATTTCATTTTTTCTTAGGTCACTTCTAGCTCTCAGATTTGCTGAAGATAATAAAATGTATTATGATGTGTGCTTTGTGATTACAGCCAGTTAAATCACTATGCTTGCTGTCTTCTTATACATTAATAATTAAGCTCCCAAATTAACTTTTTAACTTTCTAGGTTCTTAATCTTGGCTTTTTAGAAGTGACATGTAAAGTTATATGCTTTTTGATGAGTTATTTGTCAGGTTATGAAAGATTCTAATTAAATTTCTTATAAAGATGTTTTTTCTTTTGTAGGTATGAAAACTTTCAAAGACGACTAGCACAGAACCCTCTCTTTTGGAAAACATAATTTGAATAAAATAATTTTTAATGGATTCTGAAATTTGTCATGTTTTGAAGATAATGACTGTGTGAAAGCATGAAGTCAAAAGGATCAATGAAGCCTAAGTTTAAAAACTGCTTAGTAACTATGAAGTTTAATTAAGATCTTTATAAAAAATTAAAAACATTAAAAAATGAAAACATGTTCATCATTAATGACTCTTTTCCCTTAAGCTTAAAATATTCAAGAGGTAAAACATTTTGTTTGGGCTATGATTCATGTTTTACTTAAAAAATAAAGCGTATTCACAATAGTGTACCAAATGCATTGCATTTATAATCTTTCATTTATATTTACAGTGGAATTTGCTAGAATAATGAAAATCAAACATATCAAAATTTGGAGATTTTTGGAAAAACATATCCATTATACATTTTTACATATGGAGAAATTATTTTCAGTTAGTATTTCTCAAAATTGTTTTTTCAGGGGAGTTCCCTGGCAGTTCAGTGGTTAGTACTAGGAGCCTTCACTTCTGTGGCCTGGAGTTCAATCCCTGGTCTGGGAACTAAGATCTTATAAGCCTCATGGTGCAGCCAAAAACAAAGTTTTCAGTTAACAAATTGGTTGTCACTTTTTATATCAGCAAATTCATACATTTTTAACAAAATTCCCATAATTATTGTTCAGGTTAGTATTGATAATGTTGTTAGGCACTTTTGTATAGAATATAGGATTTATTACTTTTATGAGACACAAAAGCCTTTGTGTCTCATTCAGAGGAAGACCTTTGACTTATACTGGTGATTCCCATTGACCAAATACCACCAGGATCTCACCTGTCTGGTGATCTTTTTAGAGATATAACAGTAAGTATTAACTAAATACAAACTATCCCTTGGCTTGCCAAGAGGACATAGACTATGTGATCGTCTATGACAGCCCTGGGTAGTGTATTTAAACTGGTTTGTTGGGCTTCCACAGCAGAGCATTAGGCAAAACTTGGATTACTTTTCTGATTGTATTGTTCTTGCTGTTGGAGTAGGTAGTCATACCCAGTTTGGGTGTAGTGTTGTTATTTGCTCAGTTGTGTCCAATTCTTTGCGACCCCATGGACAGTAGCCTTTGTTCATGGGATTCTCCAGGCAGGAATACCGGAGTGGGTTGCCATTTCCTTCTCCACGGGATCTTCCCAACCCAAGGATCAAACCCAGATCTCCCACATTGCAGGCAGATTCTTACACCATCTGAGTCATCAGGGAAGCCCCAAAAGAATACTGGTGTGGGTTGCCATTTCCTCTTCCAGGAGATCTTCCCAACCGAGGGATCAAACCTGTGTCTCGTGTCTCCTGCATTGGCAGGTAAATTGTTTACCTGTAAGAGGTGGGCAAAAGCCTGGTATTGATGTTGCAATTCCTGGTGAGTTACAGATAATACCAGAAATACATTATCATAACGAGTAAGGCAATAATTGTTCCTTGAGGTGGACATATTCTTGGTGGAGCTTAGTTCCTGCACAGAAGTCTGGAAAATCCTGGAGAAAATGACCAGTACGGTGAGAATAAGTCCAGCGTTCGTTCCTGGTGCGCTTGGTTTAGCAGATAGTGCTGTAATGATTACAGCAGAAGTACTTTGTTGACTTGGAGTACAGTTTTTGCAATAGTGAAAATTGGGGCTAATACTACGAGGAAAGTTCAAATTCTAAGAAGGGGCCTTTGGGAGGAAATTGGTCTCAGGAGTTTAAAGGAACAGCTATTAAATCTTTCACAGTGGAATTTGACAGGTTTAGAGTCAAATTCCAAAGTAAAAGATTTAATAACTGTTCCTTTAAACTCCCAAGGAGACCAGTTTCCTCTGAAAAGTCCCTCCTGCCATGTGAGGATATATGGAGATGTCTGTGACCTGGAAGAGGGTCCTCAGCTGACCATGTTGGCATAATGATCACGGTCTTCCAGCCTCCAGCACAGTAAGGAACAAATTTCTGTTGATTACATGGTGTTGAGTCTGTGGTTATTTTGTTGTAGCAGCTTGAAGGAAGAAAGACACATTGAAACATTTTATTCATTTTTACTTACACACAGTTTAATATAGGAAAGCTGAACTCTTGATTTGTCAATTTTTTTGTTTGATTTTTAAAAAGAGCTTTTAGAATAGTTATGAATTATTGAAAATTTGTAGAGTGCCACACAAACTTAATTTTGCCTATTACTGTTTTTTCCATAAAGCAACCAGAGTTTAGGTAAGAAAAACAACATTATTTTTATGCTTCAATATGGGAAAGGGAAAATCATAAGAGAGTTGTCAGAGGAGACAAGATACGAACTTGAGTTAAAAATATCCAAAGGCAAGAAATAGTCTAAGCCAATATCTATATCGGTTTACAGGGAAAAATAGTAATATCATTTACCATCTGTGCCCAATGGATCCATTTTTTAAAATGCGTGTAAGTCACTGAATAATTTACTGAATAAAAAATTTTAAAAGATAGCAAGGGGCTTTATTAGAATTTTAAATAGTTAGAAAATAGCAAACTCAAATATGTGTTTCATATTTTCATGCTTTGCTGATAACAGTGCCTGATGAACTATGGACGGAGATTCGTGACATTGTACAGGAGACAGGGGTCAAGACTATCTCCAAGAAAAAGAAATGCAAAAAAGGAAAATGGCTGTCTGAGGAGGCCTTACAAATAGCTGTAAAGAGAAGTGAAAAGCAAAGCAGAAAAGGAAAGATAAACCCTTTTGAATGCAGAGTTCCAAAGAACAGCAAGGAGAGATAACAAAGCCTTCCTCAGTGATCAATGCAAAAAAATAGAGGAAAACAGTAGAATGGGAAAGACTGGAGATTTCATCAAGAAAATTCGAGATACCAACGGAAAATTTCATGCAAAGATGGGCTCAATAAAGAACAGAAATGATATGGACCTGACAGAAACAGAAGATATTAACAAGAGGTGGCAAGAATACATAGAAGAACTGTACAAAAAAGATCTTCATGACCCAGATAATCATAATGGTGGGATCACTCCCCTACAGCCAGACATCCTGGAATGTGAAGCCAAGTGGGCCTTAGGAAGCATCACTACGAACAAAGCTAGTGGAGGTGATGGAATTCCAGTTCAGCTATTTCAAATTCTAAAAGATGATGCTGTGAAAATGCTGCACTCAGTATGTCAGCAACTTTGGAAAACTCAGCAGTGGCCACAGGACTGGAAAAGGTCAGCTTTCATTCCATCCCAAAGAAAGGCAATGCCAAGGAATGCTCAAACTACCACACAATTGCACTCTTCTCACACACTAGTAAAGCTCAAAATTCTCCAAGCCACATTTCAGCAATACGTGAACTGTGAACTTCCAGATATTCAAGCTGGATTTAGAAAAGGCAGGAGAAACCAGAGATGAAATTGCCAACATCCACTGGATCATCGAAAAAGTAAGAGAGTTCCAGAAAAACATCTTTTTCTGCTGTATTGACTGCCAAAGCCTTTGACTATGTGAATCACAATAGACTATGGAAAATTCTGAAAGAGATGGGAATACCAGACCACCTGACCTGCCTCTTGAGAAATCGGTATTCAGGTCAGGAAGCAACAGTTAGAACTGGACATGGAACGATAGACTGGTTCCAAATAGGAAAAGGAGTATGTCAAGGCTGTATATTGTCACCCTGCTTATTTAGCTTACATGCAGAATACATCATGAGAAACACTGGGCTGGATGAAGCACAAGCGGGAATCAAGATTGCTGGGAGAAATATCAATAACCTCAGATATGCAGATGACACCACCCTTAGGGCAGAAGATGAAGAACTAAAGAGCCTCTTGATGAAAGTGAAAGAGGAGAGTGAAGAAGTTGGCTTAAAGCTCAACATTCAGAAAACAAAGATCATGGCATCCTGTCCCATCACTTCATGGGAAATAGATGGGGAACAGTGGCTGACTTTATTTTTGGGGCTCCCAAATCACTGCAGATGGTGACTGTAGCCATGAAATTAAAAGACACTTACTCCTTGGAAGGAAAGTTATGACCAACGTAGACAGCATATTAAAAAGCACAGACATTACTTTGCTAACAAAGGTCCATCTAGTTAAGGCTATGGTTTTTCCAATAGGCATGTATGTATGTGAGAGTTGACTATGAAGAAAGCAGAGCACCAAAGAATTGATGCTTTTGAACTGTGGTGTTGGAGAAGACTTTTGAGAGTCCCTTGGACTGCAAGGAGATCAGTCCTGGGTGTTCACTGGAAAGAGTGATGTTGAAACTGAAACTCCAATACTTTCGCCACCTGATGGGAAGAGCTGACTCATTTGAAAAGACCCTGATGCTGGGAAAGGTTGAGGGCAGGAGGAGAAGGGGACGACAGAGGATGAGATGGTTGGATGGCATCATCGACTCAATGGAATGGGTTTGGGTAAACTCCGGGAGTTGGTGATGGACAGGGAGGCCTGGTGTGCTGCAATTCATGGGGTTGCAAAGAGTCGGACATGACTGAGCAACTGAACTGAACTGTACCCAATAAAGGCATTGTCTTCTGAATTTAACTAGCTGTACATGAGTTGTCATGTATGAACCTGGAGCATATCCATCTTGTAAATGCACATTCTAGATTTCAGGTATAGATCTAATAGGTTCTACTTTACTACCATCTGGTTTTGCATCATCAAAATGCAATACATGAAGTATTAATTGAAAACTGACAGTAATTTTGTTGGAGAATGGCTGTCTTTGTAGCTCCATAGTTGAGAGAGATTTTCATTTTTAGACTTACGGATTTATTGGAATGATAAAATATTGTTCATTTTTGCATTTTCTATATAACCTTTTTGTGTATACTTGATTTCAACATTTGCCTCCTTAAAAACCTTAATATATAATTCTCATAACATCAGATTCACTGAAAAGTGTATAATTCAATGTTTCTTTTAGTATATTAATGGTATTGTGCAACCATGATCATTATCTAATTTTAGAACATTTTCATCTCCCCCAAAGAAACTCCATGACCATTAGTGGTTAATCTCCAGCTTCCAGGATCCCCAGTGCTGTAAGCAACTATGAATCTACTTTCTTTCATCATGGATTTGCCTTTTCTGAATATTTTATATAAATGGAATCGTGTAGTGTGTGGTCTTTAGTGACTTATTTCCTCTAGCTAGCATAGTTTTTCAGAATTCATCCATATTATAGCATGTTTCAGAGCTTTATTCTTTCTTATTGATAATATTACATTGTATGATTATACCACATTTTGTCCATATGTCAGGTGGCATTTGGGTTATTTCCGGTTTTTGGTGATTATGAGTAATGTTCATGTAAATATTCATGTATAATTGTTATGTGGATATTTGCTTTCAGTTACCTAAAAGAGGAATTACTGAGTTCTATGGTAACTATGTTTAACTTTTTGAAGAATTGCTAAAGTGTTTTCCAAAGCTTTTATTATACTTTGCCGTAAGCAGTATATATGTATGTGTGCTTAGTTGCTCAGTTATGTCCGACTCTTTGCAACTCCATGGACTGTAGCCCACCAGGCTCCTCTGTCCATGGGATTCTCAGGCAGGAATACTGGAGTGGGTAGCCATTCCCTTCTCCAGGGGATCTTCCCAACCCAGGAATTGAACCGGGATCTCCTGCATTGCAGGCAGCTGAGTTGTCAGGGAAGCCCCACTGAGTTACCTGGTAACTATGTTTAACTTTATAAAGAATTGCTAAACTGTTTCCCAAAGCTTTTATTATACTTTCTCATGAGCAGTATATGAAGATTTCAATATCTCCATGTCCTTGACAACACTAATTATTGTGTCTTTTGACTGTAACCATTCTAATGGATGTGAAGTGATATCTCCTGTTTGATTTGCAGTTTTCTAACCCACCCCAGTACTCTTGCCTGGAAAATCCCATGGGTGGAGGAGCCTGGTAGGCTGTAGTCCATGGGGTCGCTAAGAGTCAGACACGACTGAGCGACTTCACTTTCACTTTTCACTTTCATGCATTGGAGAAGGAAATGGTAACGCACTCCAGTGTTCTTTGCACCGGAGAATCCCAGGGACGGGGGAGCCTGGTAGTAAAATTATATTTTCTACTTATCCAGGATTATCAATTAATACTCTTTTTTTAAAAAAAAAAATTATATTCCTTTATTTGGCTGCACTGGGTCTTCCTTGCAGTATGTGGGATCTAGTTCCCCAATCAGGGATCAAACCCAGGCCCCCTGTATTGGAGGCAAGGAGTCTTAGCTCCTGGATCACCAGGGAAATCCCTATACTTATTAATATTCTTAAAGATAACTAAGGCTCTGGAAATTAAAAATTAGGCTGATGCAGGAAGTCTTAATGGAACCATAAGAACTCCACAAATTTAATCTCTCTCAAAAGATACTTATTATAACCATTCCATTTTGTTAAGCACAATTTTAGATTTTTGTAGTAATAATTTGTGGAAAACAGTGTTAACCCATAAAACCTATACAAGATATTTAGAAACTTTAAGACATGGGGGGAAAAAAAAACACCCTAGTCTTGTACAAACTTGAATATTTTTACATTGTGATAAGGGAAAAAAGTGACATTAATTAACTCTAATTTGTGTAAAATTATCTGTGTTCAGGTGTATTTAATGAAGTTTTTCTTTTTTTTTTTTAATTTATTTTTTTAAATTTTATTTAATTTTTTAAACTTTACATAATTGTATTAGTTTTGCCAAATATCAAAATGAATCCACCACAGGTATACATTTGTTCCCCATCCTGAACCCTCCTCCCTCCTCCCTCCCCATACCATCCCTCTGGGTCGTCCCAGTGCACCAGCCCCAAGCATCCAGTATCGTGCATCGAACCTGGACTGGCATCTCGTTTCATACATGATATTTTACGTGTTTCAATGCCATTCTCTCAAATCTTCCACCCTCTCCCTCTCCCACAGAGTCCGTAAGACTGTTCTATACATCAGTGTCTCTTTTGCTGTCTCGTACACAGGGTTATTGTTACCATCTTTCTAAATTCCATATATATGTGTTAGCATACTGTATTGGTGTTTTTCCTTCTGGCTTACTTCACTCTGTATAATAGGCTCCAGTTTCATCCACCTCATTAGAACTGATTCAAATGTATTCTTTTTAATGGCTGAGTAATACTCCATTGTGTATATGTACCACTGCTTTCTTATCCATTCATCTGCTGATGGGCATCTAGGTTGCTTCCATGTCCTGGCTATTATAAACAGTGCTGCGATGAATATTGGGGTACACGTGTCTCTTTCCCTTCTGGTTTCCTCAGTGTGTATGCCCAGCAGTGGGATTGCTGGATCATAAGGCAGTTCTATTTCCAGTTTTTTAAGGAATCTCCACACTGTTCTCCATAGTGGCTGTACTAGTTTGCATTCCCACCAACAGTGTAAGAGGGTTCCCTTTTCTCCACACCCTCTCCAGCATTTATTATTTGTAGACTTTTGGATCGCAGCCATTCTGACTGGCGTGAAATGGTACCTCATAGTGGTCTTGATTTGCATTTCTCTGATAATGAGTGATGTTGAGCATCTTTTCATGTGTTTGTTAGCCATCTGTATGTCGTCTTTGGAGAAATGTCTATTTAGCTCTTTGGCCCATTTTTTGTTTGGGTCATTTATTTTTCTGGAGTTGAGCTGTAGGAGTTGCTTGTATATTTTTGAGATTAGTTGTTTGTTAGTTGCTTCATTTGCTATTATTTTCTCCCATTCTGAAGGCTGTCTTTTTGCCTTGCTAATAGTTTCCTTTGATGTGCAGAAGCTTTTAAGGTTAATTAGGTCCCATTTGTTTATTTTTGCTTTTATTTCCAATATTCTGGGAGGTGGGTCATAGAGGATCCTGCTGTGATGTATGTCAGAGAGTGTTTTGCCTATGTTCTCCTCTAGGAATTTTATAGTTTCTGGTCTTACGTTTAGATCTTTAATCCATCTTGAGTTTATTTTTGTGTATGGTGTTAGAAAGTGTTCTAGTTTCATTCTTTTACAAGTGGTTGACCAGATTTCCCAGCTCCACTTGTCCATTGTATATTCTTGCCTCCTTTGTCAAAGATAAGGTGTCCATATGTGCGTGGATTTATCTCTGGGCTTTCTATTTTGTTCCATTGATCTATATTTCTGTCTTTGTGCCAGTACCATACTGTCTTGATAACTGTGGCTTTGTAGTAGAGTCTGAAGTCAGGTAGTTTTGGCCACAGCAATCAGAGCAGAAAAAGAAATAAAAGGAATCCAAATTGGAAAAGAAGAAGTAAAACTCTCACTATTTGCAGATGACATGATCCTCTACATAGAAAACCCTAAAGACTCCACCAGAAAATTACTAGAACTAATCAATGACTATAGTAAAGTTGCAGGATATAAAATCAACACACAGAAATCCCTTGCATTCCTATACATTAATAATGAGAAAACAGAGAAATTAAGGAAACAATTCCATTCACCATTGCAATGGAAAGAATAAAATACTTGGGAATATATCTACCTAAAGAAACTAAAGACCTATATATAGAAAACTATAAAACACTGGTGAAAGAAATCAAAGAGGACACTAATAGATGGAGAAGTTTTTCTTTAATACAATTTATTAACCTGCATACATAAATCAAATTTAAAAGACTTTAAATTACATTTAAAAGTTCTGAATGCCTTGATTTTATTCTTGTAATTATTTGCTTAACTAATAGCAGTTAAAATGTTTTCCTGCTACGTTTGAAGCAGAAATATTTTCCTTAGAAGAGCCAAAAATGTAAAGGATTAGAAGGCTCTCCCCTTCCCTTTGGAGTTTCTTGAATTATTTCTTGAGATTTATGTGAACATATCATACAAACCAATCAGAACCGGAGCTCCTGTAGATTTTAAGAGTCCTTGTCATCTGGTTCATTCCTCTTTTGGTTTTTAATGTACTCCTTAAATGAGCAAGTTTCCCGAAGTTGCCACTTGTAATTCTAAATTGGCTTTGGTGAAATTGTCATAGAGAAAGGTATGCGCAGACTGAGAAGATGGAAGAGTTCTGTTAGCAGTTCTGTTTCTTTTGAAATGAACCATAGGACAAACAGTTCATTTAGGTTAAAAGGGAAAGTACTGCTTTTGTGAGTCTCTAGTCATTACTCAGCAGTTTCCTAGTCCCTTGACAGGGAGAATATAAAGAGAATATCTTCCCCAGAGCCAGTTTTTCACACACAGACAAGACTGAAGTGTATTGATTTATGATCTTAAAAAGGTCAAAGTTTGAAAAGTTTGCCCAAATGATGCCAAGTTATCAAGACCTTGTGAACTTACCGGTTCTTGGAAAGAAGCTTGGAGGACAGGTTTAATGGGTCTGTAGCTGTCTTATGTTCTGTGAACTTCTTTAGACATGTAGCAGTTCTGTAGACAATAGACAGGCAAGACGGCTCACAGTAAATCAAAGATTTGGCAGACCTTCACCAGGGGCTTCCCTGGTATCTCAGCTGGTAAAGAATCTGCCTGCAATGCAGGTGATCCTGGTTCGATTCCTGGGTCAGGAAGACCCCCTGGAGAAGGGATAGGCTACCTATTCCAGTATTCTTGGGCTTCCCTTGTAGCTTAGCTGATAAAAGAATCCACCTGCGATGTGAGAGACCTGGGTTTGATCCCTAGGTTGGGAAGATCCCCTGGAGAAGGGAACAGTTACCCACTCCAGTATTCTGGCCTGGAGAATTCCATGGACTGCATAGTCCACGCGGTTGCAAAGAGTTGGACACAACTTGAGCGACTTTAACTTTTCACCAGGGAAAAAGAGTATATATTTAGTCTGATAGGCCAAGAGTCTCAGGGGAATTTATTCCTAGGACAAACCCAAAATCCATCACTGGAGAACTCGTTGAAACCATTGAATTCAATTTTAGCACAAGGGTGACGCTTAGGGGGAAATGAAAGGGGTTTCAGAAGTACACATTCCCATCCAGTTGAGGGTCTAGGATGGAGTAGCAAGGATCCCAGTGGGATCTAAACTTATTAAGCTCTGCAACTCACTGGCAACCCACTCCAGTACTCTCGCCTGGAAAATTCCATGGATGGAGGAGCCTGGTCGGCTGCAGTCCATGGGGTCACTAAGAGTCAGACACGACTGAGTGACTTCACTTTTCACTTTTCACTTTCATGCATTGGAGAAGGAAATGGCAACCCACTCCAGTGTTCTTGCCTGGAGAATCCCAGGGATGGGGGAGCCTGATGGGCTGCCGTCTATGGGGTCGCACAGAGTCGGACACGACTGATGCGACTTAGCAGCAGCAGCAGCAACAGCCGCAGGAGCACACCCTTATTCAAAGTTCTGCTGCAGCAAAGGAGAATGCAAACTGAGGCAACAAGGGGACTTCTCTAATGGGAGGGGCTTTGGGAGCCAGAGCTCGTCTTGGATCATCTAGGCAGGGATACACTGTTGGAAGTCAGTGGTCTTTAAAACACATAAACCTGAGTGTGGTTAATGTTGGACCAGTTTGTTTGGTCTCACCAGACCCTTAGACTATAAGGGTCTGCATTAATTTAAGATGGTTTGTTTTGTATGTTAAGTTTCAATGTATATTAAGTCTGTATCTGCAAGTCACGGGTAAGTTGGAGTTTCTGTTTCAGTTCTCAGTACTTTAAGAAAATACCCACAGTTTAAAAAGAAAATCTTTATAAACTACTACATTTATTGCCTAAGTTAGAGTGGTGGTCTTTAGTTTCTATATTTTGGGCTTCTTTTTTTGTTGAGTATTAGTTTAATTTTTTAGTTAGCTCTTAATAATACATCAGGTCATGGAATTATGAGCAGTTTGTGACATTTAAGGATATCTCCTTTCACTTTATTTATTAAAATGTTTTCATAAGCCATGTATGATTTACTAGAAATTGCATAGAGCTGATAGAAGGGTTTTTTTTTTAATTGAGTTTCTTTTGGTTTAATAAGTACACTTTTCCCTTAACAGGTTCTATTTTTCTTAAATAAGTTTTTGTTATTGAAGCTAGCTCATACCAATTTCAAGATGAGTTTTTCTTTTGATCATTATGATAGTGATCATGTGTTAAATCTAGACTGAGCATGTGAAATTTTTAGGGCTTATGCACTTTATTCATCTTCTTTACTGGTTTTCTAGCCCACATTCATGGAAATTGAGAGAAGGACTACTATTCAGCAGTGGCTGTGTTTAAAATAGGCTTGTAGAAGTATGCTGGCAGAATTGTAGTGACTGCTGCTTGCCAATTTCTGTTTGATTTAAAAGACCCTTCAAATACTTACATGTTGAAACCAGCCTAATCTCTTTAATTAGTTTTTGAGAAAACCTCAAAAAGTTATCCTTCACAATTGTACACTGTATTGCATCCTTTTCCACTCAGCATTAGAAGGAATCAAAAAAAAAATTGCACTAAACACATTGTTTCTTGAAAGTATAGTGTGATATTGTTTTGCACTGTTGTAGCCTGTAGAGTTAGATGTTCTCAGGCATTTTTTACTTCCACTAATTATTTAGCATATATTCAGGACTGATTGGAGAAGGCGATGGTATTCCTCTCTAGTACTCTTGCCTGGAGAGTCCCATGGATGGAGGAGCCTGGTAGGCTGTAGTCCATGGGGTTGCTAAGAGTCGCACACGACTAAGTGACTTCCCTTTCACTTTTCACTTTCATGCATTGGAGAAGGAAATGGCAACCCACTCCAGTGTTCTTGCCTGGAGAATCCCAGGGACGGGGTAGCCTGATGGGCTGCCGTCTATGGGGTCGCACAGAGTTGGACATGACTGAAGCGACTTAGCAGCAGCAGCAGGACTGATACTCAGTCCCCTTATCCCATTCTTTGTCCTGAGTTCTAAAGTCCAACCACTTGTACTTTGGTTTTTTTTAGAGAAAGCCACTGATGATTTCTTTTTAAAAAAATCTTGTAACCACAATCTTTGACTTCACCTTGGTTGGTAGCGCTGTTTAGCAACCTTATGTTTTTTGACAAACTCTCCCATCTCACTTGCCACTCAGTGTTTTTTTCCTTCTTGGAGTGCCTTTTAAGATTTTCCCTTTGTTTTTTGTTTTCAGCAGTTTGCAAATGATTTGCCTAGATGGTTTTGTTTTTTAAGCTTGCTTGTGTGTCTGAGCTTCTTGAATCTGTGATAGGTAAGATGTGGTAAGCCACATCTGTGTTTTTTGTTAGTTGCTCTACAATATCAATACTTGGATGGATTCAAGAAGGCTGTGAACTTGCTGTTTGTTCATTGTAAGTTTGGTAGCATCTGTTTATCCAGCTTTCTACATCCCTAAAAGGAGATCAGATCTCCCACAGCAGTTTTTAAATGACCTCCTTTATTTTTTAAAAAATTAAAATTCCTTTTATAAAATTCCTTTCCCTTACATCCCATTCATCCACTGGCAGTTAGTCACTTTCTGAGAAAGTAGACACCATCAGATGGGAATGCTTCCACTTCCTGCAGCCCAGCGTCTGTACCTTCCTCTTCTCCATTCTTCTGTCACTATGGGTGAGGTATTCTTTCCACATACCCAAGGATCATCCCTGTCTGAAAGGCCATCCTGCTTTAACTTCTGAGGGATCTCTTTCAGTATCCCCCTTCTCTCGTATATCTTATCCCTCTCTTCACTCCTTTCCAACAACATTTAAACAGATTTAAGCCTCTTCTATCAAACCAAAAGCCCTCTGTGACATATTTGTTCCCTCTCTTGCTTCACTCTCTTTCACAGACAGATTTCTCAATGGATTTGCTAGCTTTACTTTCCTAATGGTTCGACCTCTTGCAATCTGACTTCAGTTTGCACATTCAAACTAATCCACAAAATCATTATTGGCCTCTTTGGACACTTCAATCTTAATCTTACTTAGCATTGCCTATTTAATCATATCCTTAAAATGGTTGAGCTTTGTCTTACCTGTCTACTTATAGCATCCTGTGAAGACCCATGGAATTCTATCCTAATCCCTCTATGTTTTACACTATATACTTCTACAGCAGTGCTTTCCAATATAATGTAAGCCATAATTTAAAACTTTCTAGGAACCACATTAGACTTCCCTGGTGGCTCAGAGGGTAAAGCGTCTGCCTGCAAAGCAGGAGACCCGGGTTCAATCCCTGGGTCAGAAGATCTGGAGAAAGAAATGGCAATCCACTCCAGTATTCTTGTTTGGAAAATCCCATGGACGGAGGCGTCTGCTACAGTCCATGGGGTCACAAAGAGTCGGACATGACTGAGCGACCTCACTCACTCAGTAGTCACATTAAAAAATAAGTTAATTTTTATCATATATGTTTAATATATGCAAAATATCAACATGTAATCAATTTTAAAATTAATGACATGTCACTTTTTTTAAATGAACTTTTCAAAATCTGGTGTGTATTTTGTATTTACAGCTCATCTCAGTTTGGATGCCAAATTTCGAAAGGCTAAGGTGAAATATAGTATTACCAAAACAATAAAGTTGTGTTTATTGCAAAAATGTTTTACACTGCTTTGACTTTTAAATTCATTAAAACTAACTAAAGTTGACAAATTCAATCCCTCAATCACACTAATCTCATTTCATGTGCTCAGTGAGCTATGGGCTACCATATTGGAAAGTGCAGTCTAGAGTGATCTAATCTATTCCAGCACATCTTGATGACTCTAGATCTCTTTTCTAAATTCCAGAGTCTTATTTCCAGCTGTTTTCTGAAAAGCCTCATGTCCTATAAGAAAAGCCAAACTCATAAACAGAGCTCATCTCTTTCCTCTGCCTCTTTGTCCCCTGTACCTCTTACCTTGCTGCTGCTACTGCTGCTAAGTCGCTTCAGTCATGTCCGACTCTGTGCGACCCCAGAGACGGCAGTCCACTAGGTTCCCCCATCCATGGGATTCTCCAGGCAAGAACACTGGAGTGGGTTGCCATTTCCTTCTCCAATGCATGAAAGTGAAAAGTGAAAGAAGTCACCCAGTCGTGTCCGACTCCTAGCAACCCCATGGACTGCAGCCTACCAGGCTCCTCCACCCATGGGATTTTCCAGGCAAGAGTACTGGAGTGGGGTGCCATTGCCTTCTCCGACCTCTTATCTTAGGAAGTGGTATTAATTCCTATCAGGCTAGTTGCCCAGAATTTAAATTCCACTATTGATTTCTCCTTCCTTCCCACCTTATCTAGTCAACAATTATGCTAAATGAGTACAGTCACATCTCCCTTCAAATAGTTCTTAAATTTGTTCTCTTGTCTAATTCTGCATCTACTAGGCAGTTTGGGCTAGTATTTCTCAAACTCTACTGTACCAGCAAGTCACCTGGGGAGCTTATAACTGTAGATTCTGATTCAGTAGGTCCAGGGTAGGCCTGCACTTCAACAAGTTTTCAGGTGAAACTGCCATTGGTCCTGCTGCTCCCTTAACCATATTTTGAACAGGAAAGCTTTCTTTGACTCCCCTTCTTATAGCATTTTGTGACACCTAATCACACTACTTTATTATTGGCTATTTACTTGTTATTTTTATCTTTTTGAGCTTAGGAACTGTGACTTCCTCTGGTGGCTCAGGCAGTACAGCGTCTGCCTCCAGTGCGGGAGACCTGGGTTTGATCCCTGGGTCGGGAAGATCCCCTGGAGAAGGAAATGGCAACCCACTCCAGTATTCTTGCCTGGAGAATCCTGTGGATGGAGGAGCCTGGTAGGCTACAGTCCATGGGGTTGGAAAGAGTTGGACATGACTGAGCTACTTCACCTTCACTCTCTTTTTTAATTGTTGGTAAATAGTAGATACTCTCTCTCTCTCTCTCTCTCTCTCTCTCTCTCTCTATATATATATATATATATATATATATATATTTAAGACTGAACAAGGTATGAGGGCAGTATGCTTTGTGGAGAAATAAGTGCTTCCTTTGTTAAAATGGTCTTATATCCCCACTGGCTTCCAATTTGAGGGTTTCAGAAGGACCTACAAAGGAAGAAATTGAGGACTGAGAGGTGTTTCAGTTTTCTTTTTCAGCAGGGAATATTTCCCAAGATTTTAACTTATACCCTATTTCTTAAATATCACATGTAATATGAACATGAATTTCTTCAATATTGCATAATATAATTAATGTTATTTAAAATGCATTTGATAAACTGCTAATCTGCTAGATGCTGTGAAAAAAAAAGTTTCTGAGGTCAAATATTTTAAGAAACAGCATAATCTCCCCCTTCTTAAAATTCATAGTGCTTAATAGATCTAAATATGGAATAAAATTATCAAAATATGTTCTGATTTAAGCATTTATTGAGACAGTTTCATGGCCTGCTGTTCCTTTTTTTTTTTTCCATTTAGGACCTATTATGGACTAAATACATATCAGAGATCTGACCCATCACAAAATTCAACTTTTCTGTATTTAATTGATCAAAAACTAATATTTTCTAACCAGGAACTGCAGTTATCTTAGATTTTAATAGCACTAGCAAGTAGCTTTTTTTTCCCCCACAAAGGTTTTTCTTTTTGCAAAGGTACATAGATAACAATAAAACTGTATTGTACAAATTTATTATGTAAAGGTCAAGGTAATGGCCTCTAGAGCCAGATGGCTGGGGTTCAAAACTGTAGCCAGATGGATACAGTCCACGGCGTTGCAAAGAGCCAGGCACTGCCTGATATTCTCAGGTTACTTAACCTCTCTTGGCTTCCTTAACTGTAGAGGAAAGCGACGACAGCATGTGCCTTAGTCTCGTGGTACAGACAATTCGGTTTACACAGAGCAGACCAGTGCCTGGTGTACCCTGTGTGGTAGCTATGTGTTATGAATTACTAAAACTCTATCAACGAGCAGTCAGATCATTATATATCTTTGGGACTTCCCGTGAATGGTGAAATGAGCAACAACTATTTGAATACTAGGTATGTATTGCGTTTTTAAAGGAAAAATGCATAATAATAGGGCTGCATCAACATGTGTTTCTTGTTTGGAATTTTCTTTTCTTAGTGTGGTTTGTGTACTTGTGTACTTTTTAGTGAGATTTGAGAAAAATGGAAAAGATAGTTATAGACAAAAGTCTTTCAAAGCCTGGGGACCACTAGGGAGACATAAAAGGAGGAACATACAATCTGAATAGGTCTATATCTATTAAAGAAATTGAATCAGTAATTAACAACCATCCAAAACTGAAAGCGCCAGGAAGTAGATGAGTCCACTTGGTAAATTCTACCAAATATTTAAGGAAGAAATTATACCAATTATCTATAGTCTCTTCCAGAAGATAGAAGCAGAAGAAATACTTCCTAACTCATTCTAAAACTAGATAAAGACATTACAAGAAAAAAGAACTACAGACCTCTTGTGAACACAGAAGCAAAAATCAATAAAATATTAGCAAATCGAACCCAACAATGTATAAAATGAGCCGTGCGCCATGACCAAGTTTTATGCAAGGCTGTTTCAACATTTGAAAATCAGTTAATAAAATCTATCATGTCAATAGGCTAGAGAAGAAAAATCCAATGATATCAATAGATGTACTAAAAACACTGGACAAAGTCCAATATCCATTCATGATTCAATACTCAATATCCTTAACTTGATAAAGAATATCCACACAAAAAAAGGTACAGCTAATATCATACTTATGGGTAAGAAATTAGAAGCTTTCTTGCTAAGATCAGAAACAGTACAAGGATGTCCCCTCTTACCACTCCTCTTCAGTATCATACTGGAAGTCCTGGTTGATGCAACAAGACAGGAAAAGGAAATGAAAGACAAACTCACTGGGAAGGAAGAAATAAAACTGTCTCTGCAGATGACACATTTGTCTGTGTAGAAGATCTGAAAGAATTGACAAAAAACTCCCAGACATACTAAGTGATGATACTACAGTTTCAGGATACAAAGTTAGTAAACAAAAACTAGTCACTTTCCTATATACAAGCAATGAACTTATGGAATTTGAAATTAAAAATATATTACCACTTACATTAGCACCCCCAAAATGAAATACCTAGATATAAATCTAACAGAATACATATAATACCTATGTAAGAAAAACTGCAAAACTCTGATGGAAGAAATCAGAACTAAGTAAATGGAGTGATATTCTATGTTCATGGGTAGAAAGACTCAATATTCTCAGGATGACAGTTCTTCCTAACTTGAGCTATGTATTTAATGCAACCCCATTAACACCCCAGCAAATTATTTTGTGGATATCAACAAACTGATTCTGAAGTTCACATGGAGAGGCAAAAGACCCAGAAGAGCCAATTTAATACTGAGAGGAAAGAATACAATTGGAGGGGTGACAAGGCCAAACTTCAAGACTTACTGTAATGCTATAGTCATCAAGACAGTGTGGTCCTGGCAAAAGAACAGACAAACAGATCAGTGAAACAGAATAGGAGCTGGAAATAGCAGCCACATAAATATGCTCAGCTGATCTTTGACAAGGAGAAACGGCAATGCAAGGGAGTAAAGATAATTTGTTCAACAAATGGTTCTGGAACAAATGGACATCCACATGCAAAAATCAGTTTCAGTCAATCAGTCTAGACACAGACCTTATACTCTTCACAAAACAAACCTAAGATGGAGCATAGACCTAAATACAAAATTTAGAACTATAAAACTTCTAGAAGATAATATAAGAGAAAAATCTTGATGGCCTTAGGTATGGTGATGACGTTTTATATGCACCAAAGGCATGATCTAGGAAAGAGAGACCTGACGAGCTCTCAGCAGCCATGGAGCAGCGTTCTATTTCCCTTTTTCTCATAGGTTCTTTCAGTACACACTAGTCCTCTATAGAATGTTAAACTGCTCTTGACTAGCATGTCAAATGCGTCTTCTGAAATCCCATGGAGTCATAGGCAGGGAGCAGGCATCCAGCTTTTGGTCTAGCTAACTGCTTCCTGCCCTGCATAAGACCAGAGAAGGACCTCATTGCATAAGTCATCAGGTGACAAAGTAACTCAGAGACACTCATCATGTTTCTTGGTCTTTCTGGCAAGCCACTCTTCAGTCCGCAGAATAAAGATATTTTAGCCCCTGTTTGCTTTTGCGTATCATAAATTCTCTTGCATAATGTACTCACTGAATGTGTACATGTGTTTTTTCCCTCCATTCATCTTTGCAGGGAGAGTGGTTCTGTTAAGAGGGGGATTATGGGGGGAGTCCACTGAGTGCTTCACAGCTATGGCTCTTTTTCTCCTAAAATACCTTGCATTAGTGTGCTATCATGAGAATTAATTTTCATTTCAGGACTATCTGATCTAATCTGCATTAGAAGCCTCTAATCTTCCTATTGACATTTGCCCCTTTCTTTTTCTGGTTTTCATTTCAAAGGACCGTCACATTGCCTGCACATGGCTCTGTTTAAGCCCCTCTGACTAGTTAAAGCTAGGATTTAAGTGTTTCTCTTTAATCCTCAAGTTTATTCTCTGAAAATGGGATGAGAGGATGGATGGCCTGTTTTACTACACTCTCTAGTCTAATATTAACTGTTTTACAAACTTGTAAGCAGACAGGCTTCCCAGGTGACCCAATGGTAAAGAATCTGCCTGCCAGTGTAGGAGACGAGTTCAATCCCTCGGTTAGGAAGAGCCCCTGGAGGAGGGCATGGTAACCCACTCCAGGATTCTTGCCTGAGAAATCCCATGGATAGAGGAGCCTGGTGGGCTACAGTCCATGGGGTCGCTGAAGAGTGGGACACGACTTAGCGACTAAACCACAACAAGCAGACAAGACCACAGATACTAACGAGCTAACTTAAGGGAGTTACTGGAAGGCTACTAGGAAGCTCACAGAGTAATGGGAACTGGGAGGATCACACTGCAAACGGGCAGGAATCATGGGGACTGCAGAGGGGCTAGGAATTAGGAACCCTGGCAATCTTTGTAAAGCAGAAGAGTGGGGAGAGCATGCCACCCCCGCAGTGTGTATGTTACAGACTTTTCTATTGTCTCTCTGTCATTGGCTCAGCTGTCTAAGAAAGAGCATCTGATAACTGAGCTTGGTCATGTTCCTGGTCTGCTGAGTCAAGTAGGGCAAGCATCTGTTTCCGTCCGTTCCGGTAATCAATGTGCTCACCAGGAATTACTGCCGCATCAAGATTACCCACGGTCTGGATGGATGAATTCCAAAAGGAAATCTGATGCTCTTGAGGCAGCCAAAACAACAACAAATGCCAACCGAAAACTGTGTTTGAAGGAACCAGTGAAATGTAGGAGAAAGGGATGAGGAGTAAGGATGGGAGGAAATGGGGAAGAGGTAAAATCAGCAGGAGACATTTACTCAAGGAAAATTAATTTTTGACAGTAGGTACGTCTGTATACGAGTAATGGTGACTTTTTGTCTAACATGATTTTAAAGCTCTCTGAAAGCTTGGAGTATGGAAATGCACGTCTTGGTGACTTAGAAATATTGTCACCCTCTTTCACCACCAGATGGTGCTTTACATATAAAGAGTGAAATATGGATCCTGGGGAAGTTCCCAAGCTCCTGATGTCGGCAAAGTGCTTTTGTGTAGCAATTATTAAAGAAATCCACCTTGCAATGCAAGAAATTAAAGAATCCGCCTAAAGTTCAGGACACCCCAGTTCGATTCCTGGGTTGGGAAGATTTGCTGGAGAAGGGATAGGCTACCCACTCCAGTATTGGGCTTCCCTGGTGGCTCAGTTGGTAAAGAATCTGCCTGCAATGTGGGAGACCTGGGTTCCATCCCTGGGTTGGGAAGATTCCCCTGGAGAAGGGAAAGGCTACCTATTCCAGTATTCCGGCCTGGTTGCAAAGAGTCAGACACGACTTTCACTTCACTCACTCATTCAAGAAATATTGAGCTCCTATTGGAAATGAGAAACTTAAGCCCAAATGAGGGATCCTGAACCTACCTAGGCAGATAGGGATGGCAAGTTTCCCGATTAACAGCCGAGACTGGGGCACCAGGACACGACAGGCATTTGGAGGGATATTCTAACGTAAGGGAGAACCATCAAAGAGCCTAAAGGTGTGAATACGTACACATACATTTAGATTCAACTCTGGATGGCTATTTAATTGTTTAGTTTGTTGTCTGGTGGTTTAGTCACTAACTTGTATCTGACTCTTGAGATCCCATGGACTGTAGCCCACCAGGCTCCTCTGTCCATAGAATTCTCCAGGCAAGAGTACTGGAGTGGGTTGCCATTTCCTTCTCCAGGGGGTCTTCCTGACCCAGGAATTGAACCTGGGTCTCCTGCATTTCAGGTCCTTTACCGACTGAGCTGCAAGGGACGCTCAAAATGAAAGTCGCTCAGTCGTGTCCAACTCTTAGCGACCCCATGGACTCTACAGTCCATGGAATTCTCCAGGCCAGAATACTGGAGTGGGTAGCCTTCCCATTCTCCAGGGTATCTTCCCAACCCAGGGGTCGAACCCAGGTCTCCCATGTTGCAGGCGGATTCTTTACCAGCTGAGTCTGACTCATTTCAATTCTGTATCCTGTGATCTGAACTTGGAAAAGTGAGCTGTCTGTTTGAAATAACTATTCTAATTCTATCCCCTGTTTTCCTTAGCCATAACTGTTCTTCAGCTTCCCAATTTTTCTCATCCTCTCATTTTCTGTGCTAGAGCTGCATTGGACCAGACACATTGCAAAACAGGTGTTACATTAAAATACACCAGATCCCAAATGTTTATGCAACATCTACACTATATATATAGAAGACTAAGAAAAAGCCCATGCTATATTACTGATGCATTCATTCTGTTTGTAACTTATTACATGTTTTATACATCATGCTCAGTCACTCAGTCGTGTCTGACTCTTTGTGAACCCCCAGACTGCAGACCCCCAGGCTCCCTGTCCATGGGATTTCCCAGGCAAGAATACCTGAGTGGGTTGCCATTCTTTATCACTGTGCCACCTGGGAAGGCCATTCCATGACTTAAGCAATTATAATTTATTGTGTGCTTATGATAATAACTCTTTATGTTATCTCATTAAATCCTTAATACAGCTTAGAATGATTATGATCCCATTTTACTGACAATGGAGCTAAGACTCATAGAAATTGAGTACCATGCCCAGGTTTTCCAGAACAGAAAATTTAAGGCCTCAGGCTTAGTTTTCCATTAAATGTTCTCATAGCTGAGGATATTTACATCTTTCAGGTTTCTGTTTAAATGTAGCAAATAATAAGAAGCTCAACAAATTTTTTATGCTTAAGGATTGACTCTCAGTCCCAAAGTCTTAACTTTTATTGTGTTCCTAGGCAGAACTAAGAAGATTTAATTTTTAAATCTCCTGATACTAAAGAATATGCTGTGCAAAGGTTGTGCATGCCACATGCTAAATAATATGTGCCTTGATGGTCCGTACTCTTTTTAAAATTAGAGTTTAATGTACATATAGTAAAATAAATATTAAGCACGTGTGTGTTTTCACAGGTCTATATACTCGTGTAATCACCACCCAGATCAAGATACAGAACATTTTCAGCCCCTGAGGAAACTTTCTGTGCTGCCTTCGGGTTGATACCCTAGTTCTCAGAGGGAGGTTTTCTTTTTTCTTTTTTAATTATTTATTGTTTATTTGGCTGCACTGGGTCTTTGCTGTGGCACATGGGATCTTTGATCTTTGTTGTGGCGTGAGAGATCTAGCTTCCTGATCAGAGATGGAACCTGGTTCCCCTGCGTTGAAAGCATGGTGTCTTAGCCACTGGATCACCAAGTGAGTCCCAGAGGTAGGTTTTCTGAATTCTATCACATAAATTAGTTTGCTGATTTTTCAGGTTCAGATACACGTAATCTATAGTTGGTACTCTTGCGTTTTTCTTTTTTTTGCTCATCATAATATTTTGAAGATTTATCTGTGTTCTGCATGTCAGTAGTTTCTTATTTTTATGGTTGTCATAGTCCTTTATATGAACACACCACAGTTTGTTCATTTATTCACCCACTAATGGGTATTTAGGTTGTTGATAGTTTTTGGCTATTAGGAGTAAAGGTGATGAAAATATTCTTATATAAGTTTTTATAGACATATGTACTTGATATGTTGTTTAGGGGAAGATATACTTAGGAGTGAAATAGATGTCATAAGGTATGTCTGTTTCGCTTCCTTTTGTAAGAAGTCCATGTTCAAGTATTTTGTCAATTTTAAAGGCTTTCTTATTGATCTATGAAGTTCTTTATATATTATGGGTATAATTCTTTATCAGATATGTCAGATATATGTATTACAAATATATTCTCCCAGTTTGTAATTTGCCTATCCAGTTTCCTGCTAATGTGTTCTGATGATAGAAGTTCTCAGTTTTAATGAAGTCACATTCAAGAATTTTGTCTTCTGAAGTCAGTGCTTTTTCTGTTTCGTGTAAGAAATCTTTGCCTACTCGAAACCTGTGAAGTTACTTTCCTACCTTTTCTTCTAGAGCTTTATTTTCTAGCTTTCATGTTTAGATCTATGATCCACCTTGAATTGATTTTGGAGCTTGATGTGAGGTAGGGTTTATTGCTTTTCCCATATGAATATGAAGTTGTTAAAGCGGCTTCTAATGAAGAATACTATCAGTTCCCTGCTGAATTGTGATGACACTTTTGTCATAAACCAAGTGACTATAAATACAGGGTATTTCTGATCTCTGTTTTGTTATATTGGTCTATCCCTGCACTAATGCTCCACTGTCTTAACTGTTGTTGCTATTTAGTTGCTAAGTCACGTCCGACTCTTTGTGACCCCGTGGACTATAGCCCACCAGGCTCCTCCGTCCATGGAATTTTCCAGGCACGAATACTGGAGTGGGTTGCCATTTCCTCCTCCAGGTGATCTCACTGGCCCAGAGACTGAACTCATGTCTCCTCCTTGGCAGCTGGATTCTTTACCACTTCTCCCCCTGGGAAGCCTGCTGTCTTAATTAGTGCAGCTTTATAGTAAATCTTGAACTCTGATAGTATAAGTTCTGTGATTTTATTCATCTTTACGATAGTCTTGGCTATTCTAGATTCTTTGTATTTCCAGATAAATTTAAGATTCAACCTGTCAGTAGCCACTAAATATTCATGCAAGTTGGGGAAAACTGACATCAATATTCAGTCTTTTGATTCATAAACATGATTTTGCTCTCCAGTTATTTAGGTCATTTTAAATTTCTTTCTATAGTACAACGGAGAAGGCAATGGCAACCCACTCCAGTACTCTTGCCTGGAAAATCCCATGGACGGAGGAGCCTGGTGGGCTGCAGTCCATGGGGTCGAGAAGAGTCAGACATAACTGAGCGACTTCACTCTCACTTTTCATTTTCATGCATTGGAGAAGTAAATGGCAACCCACTCCAGTGTTCTTGCCTGGAGAATCCCAGGGACGGGGGAGCCTATGGGGTCGTACAGAGTCGGACACGACCAAAGCGACTTTGCAGCAGCAGCAGCAGCAGCTATAGTACAAACTTGCAATATTTTGCAGTTTTCAACATTAGCTTTATGAAACTTCTTAAACTTGTTCTTAGATGTTTGATTTTTTCATTCTAATATAAATGGCATTTTTAAACATTTCATTTTCTGATCATTTCTTGATAGTACATAGAAATACAGTTGTTTTTTTATACGTTGGGCTTCACTTGTGGCTCAGCTGGTAAAGAATCTGCCTGCAATGCGGGAGACCTGGATTCAATCCTTGGGTTGGGATGATCCCCTGGAGAAGGGAATAGCTACCCACTCCAATATTCCACTTTGGAGAATTCCATGGACTGTACAGTCCATGGGGTCTCAAAGAGTCGGACACGACTGAGTGGCTTTCACTTTCACTTCTATACCTTAAGCTTATATCTAAAGAGCTTGTTGATAAACTTATGATTTTAATAGTTGATATGTTTTCAGATTTTGTACAGTCATGTAAAATGCGAGTGAAAAATCACTCTACTTTTTTCCCAGCAGTGTATCTTTTGTTTATTTCTCGTCTTATAGCACCATGTAGGGCCTCCAGCACAATGATGATAAAAGCTGTGGTGCTCATCTTGTTGGGGAGAAAGCTTTGACTGTGGCACCACTGAAAATGGTGTTAAAAAAAATAAATTTCTTTTCAATTTATCTGGCTGCACTGGGTCTTAGTCACAGCACACAAGAGCTTCATTGCTGCATGTGGCATCTAGTTCTCTGACCAGGGATTGAACCTGGGCCCCCTGCACTATGAACAGAGTCTTATCCACGGGACCACCAGGCAAGTCCTTACCTATAGGCTTTTATTACTAGATAATTTTTCAGAAACCCTATTTCCTCCCATTTCTACCTTGTTGAGGATTCTTCCTTCTGAAATTGTGAATGCATTTTAGTTTTATCAGATGTGCTTTCTCCGTCTAGTGACATGATTGCACTTTCCCCCTATTTTTAAAAATTCTGTTAATGTTGTGAATGACACTCATGGAGTTTTAAAACATTAAACTGTCCTTTTATTCCTGGAATAAACCCCTCTTGGCTGTGATGCATCACATTTTTTTTTTTTTTTAATATCCCTGGAATCCTGTTTACTGATATTTTGTCAGGATTTTTACATTTACATTCAAAAGAGACACTGGCCTGTAATTTTTCTTTTTTGTAATGTCTTTTTTAGGTTTGGAATGAATGTTTTACTGATCTTAAAAAATTGAGATCAGAAGTCTTCTCTCTTTTTCTATTCTTTGAGTATTTGTAAATTCAGTATTATTTTTTCCTTAAATATTTTGAAGAATTCACCATTAAAGCCATATGGGTCTGCTGTTTTTTGTGGGAAAATTTGGAAGTAATTTGTGTCAGCACATCAAATTTTAGTCATTCTCTATAGGTAATGTCCTTGTTCAAGAGAAATATTATTATAGTTTGAGATGAGTTTGAAGTTTATATAAAATAATAAATTATAGGTATGTCTTTCTATTGGGCTTCCCTGGTGGCTCAGATGGTAAAGAATTTGCCTACAACATAGGAGACCCAAGGCTACAGTGCATGGGGTCATAAAGAGTTGGACATGACTGAGAGACTAACAAACATAAAAATCATGTCTTTGTACTAAGAAAATAAAAAAAACTAGTAGTCTTCAAATTATTGGGTTTTGCTTCATATATTTTGAAGCTCTGTTATTAAGAGCATAAATGTGATAGGATAATTAGGATGTAAAAATTAAGATTTTTATGTCTTGTTCATAAATTGACCCCTTTATCATTATGAAATGGTACTCTATCTCTGGTAACATCCTTTGCTCTGAAATCTAACTTGTCTGATGGTAATATAACCACTCTAGTTTTTACTGATTAGTGTTAGTGTGGTATACTTTTTACCACCCATTTAGTTTTTGCCTTTTTGTTTATATTCTGAATATGTTTCTGATAGGCAACCTATAGTGGGGTTCTTGCTTTTTGACTAATCTAATGATATCTGCCCTTTAATTAGATATGTTTAGACCAGTCAGATTATATTTAATATGATTATCGACATGGTTGGATTTGAATCTGTATGCATGCATGCTCAGTCACTTCAATTGTGTCTGACTCTGTGCGACCCTATGGACTGTAGCCCTCCAAGCTCCTCTGTTCATGGGATTCTCCAGGCAAGACCACTGGAGTGGGTTGCCATAGTCTCCTCCAGGGCATCTTCCCGACCCAGGGACTGAACCCGTGCCTCTTACACCCACCGGCACTGGCAGGTGGGCTCTTTACTGCTGGTGCCACCTGGGAAGCCCTGAATTCGAATCTACCCTCTTGCTATTTGTTTTCTATTTGTCTCGTCTGGCTTTTGTTCTCTTTTTCTGCCTTCTTTTGGACTAACTGATTTTTAAATTCCATGTTGAGGGGGCTTACTTGTTACAATTCTGTTGTATTTATAGTACACTGGTTTAACCTGTCCCAATCTAGCTTCAAATGATGACACTTTACATATAAGAACAAGTGTATGCTTCCATTTCCTCTCTTCCAGCCTCTGTGCTATTGTTGACATACATTTTACTTTCGTATATTTTATAAACACTGAAATATATTGTTATTATCTTTGCTGTAGATACTCAATTTCCTTTCTAAAAAAAAGTATGTCTCTTAAATCATGTAGAAAACTAAAAACTGAAATCACAAACCACTGTTACAATAGTAATGCATGAGTGCCTGTGTGCGGAGTTGTTCAGTCGTGTCCGGACTCTTTGAGACGCTATGGACTGTAGCCCGCCAGGCTCCTCTGTTAATGAGATTCTCCAGGCAGGAATACTGGAGTGGGTTGGCATGCCCTCCTCCAGGGGATCTGCCAGACCCAGGTCTCTTATGTCTCCTGCATTGACAGGCGGGTTCTTTACCACTAGCACCACCTGGAAAGCCCAGCTTTAGTACTAGGTTATGTAACTGCCCATGTACTCACCTTTACTGAGGTCTTTATTTCTTCACATGGCTTTGAGTTACTTCAAATGTCCTTTCATTTCAGTTTGCAAGATTCACTTTAGCATTTCTTGCAGGGCATGTCTAAAGGTAATAAACATCCTCAGTTTTTATCTGGGAATATCTTGATTTTTCTGTCATTTTTTTTTTTTTGGTCACATCATATGGCTTGTGGGAACTTAGTTCCCCAACCAGGAATTGAACTCAGACTCTAGGCAATGAAAATGCCTAACCACTGGTGCTGTGCTCTGTGTGCTAAGTCTCTTCAGTTGTCTCTGACCCCGTGGACTGTAGCCCACCAGGCTCCTCTGTCCATGGGATTCTCTAGGCAAGAATTCTGGAGTGGGTTGCCATGTGCTCCTCTGGGGATCTTAATGCAGGGATCAAACCCACGTCTCTTAAGTCTCTTTCACTGGCAGGTGAGTTGTTTACCACTAGCGCCACAAGGGAATTTCCACTCCCTCATTTTTTAAAAGACCTTTTATTGGAGTATACTTGATTTACAATGTTGTGTTGGTTTCAGGTGTACAGCAGAGTGAATCAGTTATACATATGCTCTTATTTTTGTTTTTAAATTATTTTCCATTCAGGCCATTGCAGAGTATTGAGTAGAGTTCCCTGTACTATCCACCAGGTTCTTATTAGTTATCCATTCTGTATATAGTAGTGTGTATATGCCAATCCCAATCTCCCAATTTATCCCTCCACCCACTTATCTCCTGGTAGCCATAGTTTATTTTCTACATCCATGACTCTACTTCTGGTTTATAAATAAGTTAATTTGTATTCTTTTTTTTTTTTAAGATTCTATGTATAAGTGATATCGTATGATGCTTGTCTTTCTATATCTGACTAACCTACAGTACTAGCTCCAAGTTTAGTAGTTTGGAAGCCAAAATTTTTTTTTCATTTAATTTTTCCCATTGTTTCTTATTTATTCTTTAAATTTTTGGCTCCATCGATCTTAGTTGGCTTCCTGCTGGATTTTCATTGCATTGTGTGGACTTCTCTCTAGTTTCAGCACGCAGCCTTAATAGCCCTGAAGCATGTGGGATCTTAGTTCCTTGACCAAGGATGGAACCCGTGCCTCCTGCATTGGAAGGTGGATTCTTAACCACTGGATGACCAGGGAAGTCCCTCCTATTGTTTCCTTAAGCGTACTGCAACTTCCTCTATTATCATTATTCCTGTCTTATGAGTGAAAAACTGAAGCTCTGAAGTATTAACATTTTTTCAGTCATACAAATTATTTATGCTAACATCAGGTGTGAACTCAGGTCTTCAACTGCCAACATTTTTATTTTTTCTTATTTGAAATGGGGGGAAAACATGCAAAATGTTTATAAGAATGACAGGTCAGATGAGTACGGCATAAATATTAACTTAGCATCCATTAATAAATAATGTTATATACATAGGTATCATTATCATATTTATTATTCATTGAGGTCACATCTATTAAACACGGGAAAGTTCTGTTGTACGACTTTCATCCTGCAGGTGCACCAGGTAGAGTGGTGACAGTGTGCTATCTATTACTTGACATGTTCTTTTTTTTTAATAGTCTGACTTGAGTTTTCCTACATTTCTTCCTTGGGAGATCATTCCATAGCTTAGTCTCAAAGCATCCTCATTTGTCATTTATCTAATTTACCTTTCTTCAGTTGTGTTACATCTTTGCCATTTCATCTGTCAAACATTTATAAACAGCTGTCACTCCCAATGATATTAATCACTCTGGGGTCAATCTTCCCAAGACATGGTCTTATGCTTTTAGTTATTGGATGGCTATCCCTCATCTCTCTCAGAAATTTCTCTGATTGCAGTTGACCCTTGAACAATGGGAGGGGGTGAGGTTTGGAGTGCCAAGCCTCCCCACAGTGGAACCAACCCCTCCCCACAACTTTACAGTCCCTTGGACTGCAAGGAGATCCAGCCAGTCCATTCTGAAGGAGATCAGCCCTGGGATTTCTTTGGAAGGAATGATGCTAAAGCTGAAACTCCAGTACTTTGGCCACCTCATCCGAAGAGTTGACTCATTGGAAAAGACTCTGATGCTGGGAGGGATTGGGGGCAGGAGAAGAAGGGGACGACAGAGGATGAGATGGCTGGATGGCATCACTGACTCAATGGACGTGAGTCTGGGTGAACTCCGGGAGTTGGTGATGGACAGGGAGGCCTGGCGTGCTGCGATTCATGGGGTCGAAAAGAGCTGGACACGACTGAGCGACTGAACTGAACTGAACTGAACTGATACCTCATGCCCCTCTACCCCCACCCTGATATCTGCTGTTCCACATCCATGGATTCAGCTATTTCAGAATCCGTGTTACTACAGCATATATATTTAGTGAAAAAAATCTGCACACAAAGGGACCCGGGCAGTTCAGATTTGTACTGTTTGAGGATCAACTGAATAGTTTCCATCTGACATATAGATTCTTTATGCCACATAATGAAATACCAACTCCATTTTAATACTGAAGAATATAATAGTCTGTGTGAGTGATCACGTCATCTTATCCCAAAGCCTTCAGGAGCCATCTACACCAAGTAAATCCCAAACCTCTTTGCTAAGCATTCAGACCAGTCATCTCAGAAGTAACCTCCCCCTCCTTGTACTGCTTTTACATTCTCTTCATATCTCAAATATGAGAGTTAACATGGAGAAGTCACCCATTGAGAAGCCCCTGATCTCGGCAACTAGAGAAAGCAGCACTTAGCAACCGAGACCCAGCACAGCCGAAAAGAAAAAGTTTGTTCAAGAATGTTTGCAGCAACATTATTCCGAATAGCTCCAAAGGGAAACAATTCATGTCTCTGTCAACAGTGGAATGGATAAATAAAGTGTGCAATCGTCACACAAAGGGATAACATGCAACAGTGAAAATGAACAAATTGCTACTGAAGAAATCACAGAGGAATCTCACAATGTTTAGTGACAGAGCCACAACCGAAGCATACATACCGTAGGCTTCTAAAAGTTCACATACAGGTAAAATTAATTGATGGTATTTGTTGGAATAATGTCAGGAGGGGGAATGAGGTGCATTTCTGTGGTAATGGTGGAGTTCTATTTCTTGACCTGAATGGGGTTTACATGGGTATGCTTGCTTTGTGATAATTCATTGTCAGCAGAGGAGAGAGTATGAAAACAGTTCTGCAGGAGGAGAGTCATTCAGTGTAGAAGGAAGGAGAAGTTGACTATAATGAAAAAAAAAGTCGACTCCCTCCCCAGTCCTCCTGCCCTCCATTTCCTAGGAGGGGAGTCTAGGAAAAACCAAACAGGAGACAAAGAAATTCCAGCTCTCACTCAAGCTCTCAAACAGACCCAGAGACTCAGAAAGTCCATCACTCGGGACAAACGCTTATTTCCAGGTTTGTCCAGGGTGATTACCAAAGCGACACGTCTCTTCCCTGTTCAGGGCAAGAAGGAAAGGGAAAAAAATAAAAAACATTGTTACTTCCCAATTTCTCTCTGCCTGGAGCTCTGATTCAACCGGGCCACCTGGGACCAGACACACCTAGGGGGCTGGGCCACGGCCCTATTCTGACTCCCTAGCAACGGAGCGAGCCTTTGTCGCGTCCTAGCAACACGCTTCTCCCTTACTCTCTGCGGGCCCGCCCTCCCGAGGTCCCCTTACCCTGCTCCGTGCTCCGGCTGACCCTCTCAGTGGGCCTCCTAAAGGTCCCCAGAGCTTGGATTTGCGCTTTTTAATTCAAGTGCCGAACAGCTCTCTGAGTTCCTGTGGTGGGCACCTTTCAGGGAGAGCCAGAGTCGGGGGCGGGGGGTGGGGGACGGCAAGAAAAAAACGTTTAAGAAAGAAAAAAAAATCGAGATTTGGTAATTTTTAAGGTACATCCAAATTTCCCAGGAGAGGGGGGCTGGAGAGTGGGACAACCACGTTTGTGTAAACTCCATCTGAAGAAGAAAAGACGCAGCATCCACCTGACGGGACCAGAGATGCTGGACACCATCCTCCCTTCGCTGCAGGACGTCGGCAGGCACCTGCTGCCCACGCTGCCCTCGCTGAGCCAGGAGGGTAGGCGACAGGGGCTTGGGGCTGGGGACGAACCTTTACCTGCTTGGGGCAAAGCTAAGGGACTTCTCCCCATCCCCTGTCTCCGGAGGGCCTTGAAGGGCCCGTGTTGCCTTGTCAAGCAGCTGGTAATCACAGCCGATTCACGGTGCACGTCCAAAGGCTCTTTCCATTTCTTTAGCTCCGCTGGGTCTTAGGTGCCGCTTGCTAACTCACTCACTTGCTCGGTGTGGGAGGGGCTTCCTTGACCCGGGATGGAACCCAGACCACCTGCATTTGGGAGCACTAAGTCTTAAGACACTTTTGTTTACTGAGTTCTTTAATGAGAGAAGGGGCCAGCTGAGGGGGTTTTTATTAAATAAGATAATGTACACACAGGGACTAGCGTGGAGTCTCAATAAATGCTGGCTACAAACAACCCCCCCAAATGGCTCCTTCTCAGAATTCAGGCAAAGGCAAGGCTACTTTTGTTGCCCGTGGTATCTCAGGGTTGTGTTAAGAAAATGAGATCAAGGGACTGCCCTGGTGGTCCAGTGGTTAAGACTCTGGGCTTCTGCAGCGAGGGGAGTGGGTGAATGGGTTCCATCCCTGGCTGGGGAAGTGAGATACTACATGCTGCCTGTGGCAGCCAAAAAAGTTAATAAAAAAAAAAAAAAACCAAAAAACTGAGATTAAAAAAAAGAAATGGCTGTTTGGAAGAAGACTTGACATGTTCTATAGAAAATTTGCTAGGCTTGGTTAGAAAGTTTCTTAGAAGTGTAACTCCAAAGTGACACCGAGATTTAAAAAAAAAATTATTTTTGGCTGCACTGGGTCTTCATTGTTTTGCCCGGGCTTTCTCTAGTTGTGGCGAGCAGGGGTTAGTTACTCATTGTTGCAGATCTCCGGCTTCTCACCGCACTGTCTCCTGTTGCAGAGCACAGGCTCTAGGTGAACCGACTTCAGCGGTTGCGGCCCGAGGGCTCAGGAGTTGTGACAACCCATGCCAGTGTTTTCACCCGGGAAATCCCAAGGACACAGAAGCCTGGCGGGGTACAGTCCATGGGGTCACCAAAGAGTTGGACATGACTGAGCAACTAAACAACAACACTAGTACTTAGAGGGAACCGTCATCATTTTACAGATGCGAACCGATTGAAAGTACTGAAGGCTGCACAGAGAGCAATCCGTGGGGGCGGGAAGGCTGTAGGTCTCCAGACACACAGCACAGCGTGCCCTTCCCACTGCACTGTGCTCTGGGAATATGTTTCCTTGTCTAAATCACTCTATACTAATTTGCTCTGTTTGTATATCAGGATTTTAGTTTAATAAAGTTAGGGGACTTATCTTTCCCTTTTGATATTAGTATTTATTTCAAATATATATTATTCTGTAATATACATAATGGGCACTTGGTCTTTTTTTTTTTTTAATAATGATTATATATAAGATAAAGTGTTCCTACCTGGAATACATTTGGCATTGTGTTTAAAAATACGGTTTTGAATGCACAAAATGTTTAGAATCTGAACTTAAATGAAGGTTGAATTGAATATGGAAGGTACATCCAGGGATGATTTCTTGTGGTTCTTGGTATTTCAGTGTTTGGTCAAAATAAATAAAAACCTCAGCTTTCCTAAAAATATAACAGTAGCATATTCTTTAATTTGCTTTTTAGACTGGATTAGAAGTATTTTTCTTTTGAGATTTAGTGATTCTTTTCCTGACACTTTGGTGTATGCAAAAAAATCAAAGTTAGAAATCACAGTCTGCAAGATTTCCAGGTCTGTTCCATTTGAATTACAGAGGCTTAAAGGCTTCATTTCCTGAAGGAAATGATGTACATGTTTTCCTTTTCCTTCTGTGAAAAATATCAAATTTCAGCTTAGAATAATAAACTCTGCTCTTCTAAGACTTTGCCTATTCGATTTTTAAGAAATTATTATTTTATTTATTTATTTCTGACTGTGCCAGGTCTTCATCACTCGTGGGCTTTTCTCTAGTTGCAGGGAGAGGGGGCTGCTTTCTATGGGCAGCATGAGAGCTTCTCGCTGTGGTGGCTTCTCTTGTTTCTGAGCACAGGCTCTAGGGTGTGCAGACTCCAGTGAAGTGAAGTGAAGTGAAGTGAAAGTCACTCAGTTGTGTCCTACTCTTTGTGACCCCATGGACTATACAGTCCATGGAATTCTCCAGGCCAGAATACTGGAGTGGGTAGCCTTTCCCTTCTCCAGGGGATCTTCCCAACCCAGGGATTGAACCCAGGTCTCCCTCATTGCAGGCGGATTCTTTACCAGCTGAGCCACAAGGGAAGCCCGCAGACTCCAGTAGTTGCAATATATGGGCTAAGTAGTTACAGCTTCCTGGTTCTAGAGCCCTGGCTCAGTAGTTGTAGTCCATGGGCTTAGCTGCCCTGCAGCATGTGGGATTTTCCCAAATCAGGGATGGAAACCATGTCTCTTGCGTTGGCAAACAGATTCTTATCCACTGTGCCACTAGGGAGGCCCCCCACTCCCACCCCATTAGATTTTATAGGGTAAAATGACACAGTTGGACTTGAATGTATCTTTCAAATGAAGAAAGAGGATCTTCAAATTTCTAATTAAGCTCAGGTCTTTTCAGTAGGGTCTGGTTGCCAGCTATACAATTTCTCCCGGCCGTAATTAAATCATTTCATTTTGGTACAGATTGTTTTCCTGAAATGTGAGCTGCATATCATCACTCTAGGTGAAAGGCTTAACAGTTTTGACTTTCAAAAGTCTTCATGTAAGTCTGGCTACTGAGATTCTGTATCACTAGTGAATTAAATATTTTTAGTCATGATGAAAATTTGAATTCAGGAAACAGTTGAGACTGTTAATTCTTAGCAGCCAGCAGCAGACAGAATTCTTTTGTCTGTAAGGGTGAGGAAGAATGGGATATATAGTAGAATGGGACAGAGTAGAAGGAATACTTGAGTATATTTAATAAACCGTATATCCATGATTTAGAGTGAAGGGCAGAGTTGGCATCCAGCTCGCTGTAGTATGCAGTCCTAGTTTTCTTGGTGAGTGAGTTTCCATCACCCAACTTGTTCCTCGAGGCTCATAAGAGTCACTTCCATCTGTGCACGCATGCTCAGTCATGTCCGACTCTGGACTGTAGTCTGCCGGGCTCCTCTGTCTATAGGATTTTTCAGCAAGAATACTGGAGTGGGTTACCATTTCCTCCTCTAGGGGATCTTCCCAACCCAGGGATTGAAAGGCTGTTGCTGAGTTGTGAAAGATGCCGGGATTCTTGACCTCCAGAGGAGAAGAATTCAATCTGGGACCAGAGACAAGGCTTGATCGCTCAGAGCTTTTGTGTAATAAAGTTTTATTAAAGTATAAAAGAGATAGAGAAAAGCTTCTGATATAGACATCAGAAGGGGGCAGAAAGAGTGCCCCCTGCTAGTCTTAAGCTGGATGTTATATAGCTGCTGCTGCTGCTGCTAAGTCACTTCAGTCGTGTCCAACTCTGTGTGACCCCATAGACGGCAGCCCACCAGGCTCCGCTGTGCCTGGGATTCTCCAGGCAAGAACACTGGAGTGGGTTGCCATTTCCTTCTCCAATGGATGAAAGCGAAAAGTGAAAGTCAAGTCGCTCAGTCATGTCCGACTCTTAGTGACCCCATGGACTGCAGCCCACCAGGCTCCTCAGTCCATGGGATTTTCCAGGCAAGAGTACTGGAGTGGGGTGCCATTGCCTTCTCCTACCAGCTGCTAATTAGAGAAAGGAAATGTCTCAAAACTCAGAGACTGTCACCAGGCCCCTCACCCACAACATACATTTTGAGATAACATTGGTACCAGGTGAGTCATCCCAGGCCATAAAATGATTGACATGAATCTTGCAGAAAGGCAGGTTTCCAAGTAAATATACAGTTTCATTAACATAGATTGGGAGAACAAGGTACGAGTAAAACATACTGGTTTGCTGAGCCCTTATCAGTTCTGTGTCTTAAGTGGAACCGACTTGGAGAAAGTCAGAGTCTAGGGTAAATACATAGTTCATTAACATAGCTTAAGAAAAATATTTCCATAAGAAAAATTCATTGGTTAGCTCAAGGTTTGAGAAAAGTTAAGTTCAGGTGGAACCAGGTGTCATCATGGCAACACAAAATTTTAAGAGAAACCTCCTTTTAAATTTGTATAGAGAAGGGAAAAATATCTAACACTTGTAGTTTGTTCCCCTGCCGCTTAAGAAGGAGATAAAAAAACATCTGACACTTGCAGTCTGTTTCCTCTGTTTGGAGACCCCTAGCCTTCCTGTCTGGAGAAGGCAATGGCACCCCACTCCAGTACTCTTGCTTGGAAAATCCCATGGACGGAGGAGCCTGGTAGGCTGCAGTCCATGGGGTCGCTAAGAGTTGGACACGACTGAGCGACTTCCCTTTCACTTTTCGCTTTCATCCATTGGAGAAGGAAATGGCAACCCACTCCAGTGTTCTTGCCTGGAGAATCCCAGGGATGGGAGAGCCTGGTGGGCTGCCGTCTATGGGGTCGCACAGAGTCGGACACGACTGAAGCGACTTAGCAGCAGCAGCAGCAGCCTTCCTGCCTGTTACCCTCTTAGGATCAAACCGGTGTCTCCTGTATCTCCTGCATTGCAGATGGATTCTTTACCCACTGAGCCATTAGGGAAACCCATGAGTCACTGCTACTTCTCATTGCCCATCCTGTTCATTCTCTGGCATATTAATAAAAATATTTACAGTGTTGATATACAGGATTAAATGAGTGCAATTTTCCACATTAGGTAATGGTTTAAACCATTAGAAAAGCAGTTACAAGAGTAAATCAAGCAGTTTCTAAACTGGGGAAAGAATGGGTTTTTGTGCCCAACTCCATCTATGCCATGAAGTGGTAAGCTGATATTTGCCACTGTTCTTGATCCTTTCTTTTGAGTAAAACACAGGACTCTTGATTTGCAGAGAGAGTTCACTAGTGGAAAATATCTGTAATAAACTCATGACTAAGTTTGGAATGGAAATGTCAACATAGACATGGTTTTCTATATTTATGAGTATTAGTTATACCCAGAGTATTCTTTCATATCATACATTAACACTTTAGTAATTGACAACTACTTATTTTTCTACCACAGCTTTCCTGGAACATAGCTCAGAACAAGAAAATAAGCATAGAAGGCCTCCCTCTGATCATTCAAAGTAGAAAGTGTGAAGTCTATGTCCCAATTCAAAGTAAAGCCCTTTGGACCCTTACCCAAAAGTCTGTTTTTAAAAATTATTATTTTAGACATAATGTTAGTATATTTGTTGAAATCAAGAGCACAGCTGATCAGAAGCAGTGAATTAAGACTGGGCAGTGAGCCTGCAGAGCACTCGTAGCAGAGAGGAGTGACAGCTGGAGTCCAATGGTGACTACTGAGAGTGAAAAGCAGTCAAGAATGAAGCAAAAATAAAAGTGCAGAGACAGTTAATGTACGGACAATGATCTTTCATGCTTTAGTGGCCCCTGGCCTCCTTCCTGTATTATGGAGTGGTGTGAGAATGAAGGCTTATGTTAATCAAATGGCATGGTGTAGACTCTTAGAAGCTTGTTGAATGGGTCATTAAGAAAAGCCTAGATTAGGGACTTCCCTGGTGGTCCAGTGGCTAAGACTCCATGTTCACAATGCAGGGGGCCCTGGTTCGATCCCTGGTCGGGGAACTAGATCCCACATGCTGCAACTAAGAGTTCACAGTTCAGTTCAGTCACTCAGTCGTGTCCGACTCTTTGCAACCCCATGAATCGCAGCACGCTAGGCCTCCCTGTCTATCGCCAACTCCCGGAGTTCACTCAAACTCACGTCCATCGAGTCAGCAATGCCATCCAGCCATCTCATCCTCTGTCCCCTTCTCCTCCTGCCCCCAATCCCTCCCAGCATCAGAGTCTTTTCCAATGAGTCAACTCTTCGCATGAGGTGGCCAAAGTACTGGAGTTTCAGCTTTAGCATCAGTCCTTCCAAAGAACACCCAGGACCAATCTCCTTTAGAATGGACTGGTTGGATCTCCTTGCAGTCCAAGGGACTCTCAAGAGTCTTTTCCAACACCACAGTTCAAAAGCATCAATGCTTTGGCACTCAGCTTTCTTCACAGTCCAACTCTCACATCCATACATGACCACTGGAAAAACCATAGCCTTGACTAGACGGACTTTGTTGGCAAGCCACAACTAAAAAAAGATCCTGTGTGCCACAACTAAAGGTTCCACATGCCTCAATGAAGATTTAAGATCCCTTGTGCTGCAACTGAGACTCAGCATAGCCACATAAATACATATATATATATATAAAGAAAAGGCTAGATAACACTAGGTTAACTCAGATGGTTAAGAATCTGTCTGCAATGCAGGAGACCCGGGTTTGATCCCTGGGTCAGGAAGATCCCCTGGAGAAGGGAATGGCTACCCACTCCAGTATTCTTGTCTGGAGAATTCCAAAGACAGAGCAGCCTAGCAGACTACAGTCCATGGGATCGCCAAGAGTCTGACACAACTAACAACAACTATGTTTATAGAATAAAGGGCAAGTTGTGACACTTCCCTTTATTCTACAAAGATTTTCTCCACCTCCTCTCTACCTTCTCTTTCTCTTTCGCCTCCTCTTTCACATTTTTGGAATTTAAAGCAAGTTAACTTTGCTTATTAGGAAAATTATCTTTGGGGAGTGACTTTATTTTCTGTTAATTTTAATTAATTAGAAATTATTATCACTTAAATAATGTAAATTATTTATTCTGTATTTCGTATTCACATTTTTGTTTACGAACACTAAGATAACTATCACAGGTGTGCTTTCATAAATTATTCATACATTATATTTTACCTTGAATTTTAGAAGTTTCTACTATTTGGGGAAATGTGTCAGAATTTGTGGAACGGCAGCTATCCTTACACAAGGTAAGATTTATACTTTAATTTTAACATAGGACATCAAAGAATGTTTCCTCCTTAGTCTCCAATTGTTTTGCTGGGAGAAAGATAGCAGATTTTAGAGCCATCCAGTGTAACCTGCAGTCCTGTGATTTTATGATGCTCACACGTAGGACTTGTGGTTGGTAGATTTAACAGACACGGATTTCACCCTTAGGTAACGATGTGAAAGTTGTGCTGTTCCAGTGATAGGAAGTGTATTGCTGATCAGTCCAGGTGTGTACAGAGGACGTAGATGAATTCTGTTCCTCTGTGATCTGGTAGTTCCTGGCGTGGCTATAGAAGGATATGATGCTTCTTGTCTTGCCTCCTTGCAGGGAATGGATTCTAACTGAAATGTATGAAGGCAGTCAGGGACTGAACTCTACTTGCCAAAAATGAGAACCTTTGTCCAGGGCTGGCCTATTTCTCCCCCATCAAGTCTTGAGTTTGGATGCCACAGAACTGAACAGAGATGTTGGGAGTTTGGAGGGTGCTGGGATATTGTGAAACGTTTATATCCTACTCAGAGGTCCCAATATGAGAACCTTTGATCTGAATTCATCCATGAAATCTATTTGTTTGATCTGATAATTTGAATTAGTCATCAGAATTTAAAATTGGGAGTTTGTACAAATTTTTTTTTCCTTGAAAAATCAGCCGATTAACAAAATCAGTTTTTGTTCAGTACATGTGACGCTTGGCTGAAGCTGACAAGGGTCTCTCCCCTTTAGATGGGGCATGCACTCCTGAGCCATCACATTCTCTGGCTCTGTACCTTCACTTCCTTGCATCCTTTCTTGGCTCCTATAGCATTAGACTTTGTAACCTTTGATGTATGATGTTTCCATGAAGACAGAGCTCTAGAGTGAGAGCCAAAATCTTTTGCTTCTGCGCATTAACCAAGATCACCACACTAGGGCACGTATCTTTGATGTTTTGGGTCGTCTGATTTTAAGTGAGGGACAATAAACCTACCATAAAGAATGAGAGGGACTTCCTTGGTGTTCCAGTGGTTAATCCTCCATGCTCCCAATGCCAGGAGCTTGGGTTTGATCCCTATTTAGGGTTCTAGATCCCACATGCCATAACTAAAAGATCCCATACACCGCAGCGAAGATCAAGACACTGTGTGCCACAACTGAGATCTGGTGCAGACAAGTAAATAAATAAACGTTGTTTTTTTTTTTTAAAAGAGAGAATGAGGAAGCAGAAAATCTCTCCCCTGATGGCAAGGGATTAAAATTTAAAATGCCACACAATTTCAGTCAGTTCAGTTCAGTCGCTCAGTCGTGTCTGACTCTCTGCCCCACCACGGACCACAGCACGCCAGGCTTCCCTGTCCATCACCAACTCTCGGAGCTTGCTCAAACTCATGCCCATTGAGTTGGTGACGTGGCCAAAGTATTAGAGTTTCAGCCTCAGCATCAGTCCTTCCAATGAACAGTCAGGACTGATTTCCTTTAGGATGGACTGGTTGGATCTCCTTGCAGTCCAAGGGACTCTTAAGGGTCTTTTCCAACATCACAGTTCAAAAGCATCAATTCTTTGGCACTCAGCTTTCTTTATAGTCCAACTCTCACATCCATACATGACTACTGAAAAAAACATAGCTTTGACTAGATGAACCTTTGTTGGCAGAGTAATATCTCTGCTTTTTAATATGCTGTCTAGGTTGGTCATAGCTTTTCTTTCAAGGAGCAAGTGTCTTTTAATTTCATGGCTGCAGTCACTATCTGCAGTGATTTTGAAAGCCCCAAATAAAGTCTGTCACTGTTTCCATTGTTTTCCCATCTATTTGCCATGAAGTGGTGGGACCAGATGCCACGATCTTAAGTTTTCTGAATGTTGAGTTTTAAGCCAAGTTTTCCACTCTCTTCTTTCATTTTCATCAAGAGGCTCTTTAGTTCTTCTTCGCTTTCTGGTATCATCTGCGTATCTGAGGTTATTGATATTTCTCCCAGTAATCTTGTTTCCAGCCTGGGCGTCATCTAGCCTGGCATTTCACATGATGTACTCTGCATATAAGTGAAATAAACAGGGTGACAGTATGCATCCTTGATGTGCTCCTTTCCCGATTTGGAACCAATCTGTTGTTTCATGTCTGGTTCTAACTGTTGCTTCTTGACCTGCATACAGATTTCTCAGGAGGCAGGTAAGGTAGTCTGGTATTTCCATCTCTTTTTAGGACAAGAGTAATCTTCAGTTCAGTTCAGTTCAGTTCAGTCGCTCAGTCGTGTCCGACTCTTTGCGACCCCATGAATTGCAGCACGCCAGGCCTCCCTGTCCATCACCAACTCCCGGAGTTCACTCAAACTCATGTCCATCGAGTCAGTGATGCCATCCAGCTATCTCATCCTCTGTCGTCCCCTTCTCCTCCTGCCCCCAATCCCTCCCAGCATCAGGGTCTTTTCCAATGAGTCAACTCTTCGCATGAGGTGGCCAAAGTACTGGAGTTTCAGCTTTAGCATCATTCCTTCCAAAGAACACCCAGGGCTGATCTCCTTTAGAATGGACTGGTTGGATCTCCTTGCAGTCCAAGGGACTCTCAAGAGTCTTCTCCAACACAAAAGCATCAATTCTTCGGCGCTCAGCCTTCTTCACAGTCCAACTCTCACATCCATACATGACCACTGGAAAAATCATAGCCTTGACTAGATGGACCTTTGTTGGCAAAGTAATCTTAGATAAAGATTAAAAGCAGCTATGGCATCCATACATTAAAAAAAAATTTTATTTGTTTGACTATACCAGGTCTTAGTAGTGGTATGTGGGATACAGTTCCTCTACCAGGGATCAAACCCAGGCCCCCTGCACTGGGAGCACAGGGTCTTAGCCACTGGACCGCTGGGAAGTCCCCATACATGTTTTCTTAGTCCTCACAGCCTTTGAATGATATGGAGATGATGGATCAGAAAAGCACTGTGGATTGAGATATTACATTTTATACTTCTTTGAAAACTTAGAGTCATGAAATACTAAAGCTGTAATGGGTCATAAAGAGCATTGAATTTTAAGGCACATGCTTAAATTTCTTCATATGCTTTGGGATAACAGTGCTAAGGATTATTTTTCTTTACATTTCAGTGAATTCTCTCTGTTGATTTTTTTTTTTTCCCCTTTATCTTTTCAGGGAGTTCAGATTCCAGGACTTGGAACTTTCACTTTCATGAGACAAAAGCTTGAGGTGGGAAACAAGAAGTTTTTCCTAATTCAGAGGCCCGTGTTTATCATGGCAGAGAAGTTAGTACAGATTCATGGACTCAAACAAAACAGAGTATATACTCCTGGTAAACAGATTTTATTTTAAAGACTTTCCCAGAACGTGACTAGCCAGGGGATGAAAATGAAAGGGCAATGCTTGGCCAATTGTGGCTTTACTGCTTTCTGCTTTGAGAAGCTCTCTTTTCATGTGATACCTTTGTCAGAGGGAGGGGCTGAGGTAGGGAATAATATACAGTCTTTTTGCAAGTCATTTTCAACCTCAGAAGCTCAAGGCCGGATATGACATCAAGGCAAATTTATATAAAAGCCACATCACTGAGTCATGCAGATTTTATATGTATTTCAGATCTAAGAAATTAAAAGTGATTATAAAGAAGAGAAAGTTAATTAGGATTACTGGTTGGAAGAATCACAGTTAATATCAACTAGGAAAAGATCAACTGAGTTTCTATTGTATATCATAGAAATTATTGAAATTTAAAAGTTGTTAGAAGGTTAATGGAGAAGGCAATGGCACCCCACTCCTGTACTCTTGCCTGGAAAATCCCATGGATGGAGGAGCCTGGTAGGCTGCAGTCCATGGGGTTGTGAAGAGTCGGACACGACTGAGTGACTTCACTTTGACTTTTCACTTTCATGCATTGGAGAAGGAAATGGCAACCCACTCCAGTGTTCTTGCCTGGAGAATCCCAGGGACAGCGGAGCCTGGTGGGCTGCTGTCTGTAGGGTTGCACAGAGTTGGACACGACTGAAGCAACTTAGCAGCAGGTTAATAATTCTGTAAAGACTTAATACCTTACACACCTCTCACATCCTAAATCTCCTTCTTTCCTTTGCTTCCTTCTTCCCTTCTTCCCTCCTTTTGCCTCCTTCCTTTTTCCCCTCCACAAATATTTACTAAGGGCCAACGACATGGCAGTCTTGTCCCAGGTGCTAGAGACATGGGGGGATACATGACGCCTTCTCCAGGATACTTGAATTCCAGTTTCAGGGTGTGGCTTTATGTGATACCTGCCCTGGTTACTTGGAGTGGGAGGGTTCTCTCCTAATTTCTGGTTGTGTTCCTTTTGACTTTCCTTATCATGCCCTCCTGCATCAGACTTATATCTGGATGAAGAGAGTTCATCTACCCCCAGTGCCGACAAGGTGAAAAGGCTGGAACTTGCCTTTATGTTAACATCTCTGGAAGTTAATTTGCAGAGTAACTTTCTACCGAAAAATGATATATTGGAAAAACAAATACCAACAAGCTATACTTAGAATTTGTTATGCCTGTATTCTGTATGGTAAATTTGATGGATTTTTCAACCATTTAAAAATGTATTTATTTTTGACTACACTGGGTCTTCATTGCTTTGGGTGGGCTTTCTCTTTCAACAAGAGAGAATGAAAAGCTTATCTGTAGCACAGTTTAGAAAGCTAATTGTGCTTGTTCTGAGCAAAAACATTCTACTTTTAGGGAAAATTTAATTGAGCATTAAAGAGTACAACTAAAGGCTTCACAGGTACAGTTCTGTTTTTAAGTATTAAGTGAGAATCAAGTGATTATTTGTGAGTGTGTATGCTATGTCTTTGTTATAATCTCCAATTCTTTCCTCTCCCCCTTTCTCCTCTAGGTGATATCCCAATAGTTCCACTTAATTTTGTCATGATATCCTTGGAGGGTCCATTTAGCAGAGATATAGTGGAAGGATGTGTGAAGGAGACGCTGCTTTTTTTGTCACGATCCATTTCCATCAAACAAAATGTGGAGTTTACATTCAAAGGAATCGGGGTCCTCATGATCAAAGACAGCAAAGTCAAGATGAGATTCTATAAGGACTTCCTTTGTACAATGGATGGAAGCGGGGCTTTGGCAAAAGCCCTAGCAAATGTAAATTACTGTTTTCTTTCTCCTAACCCCTTTCTGAATCTGTAAATGTGTTATCTTTAAGATTGACAAGGGCTTCCCTGGTGGCTCAGTGGTAAAGAATCTGCCTGCCAACGCAGGAGACGCAGGTTCAATCCCTGGGTCGGGAAGATCCCCTGGAGGAGGAAATGGCAACCCACTCCAGTATTCTTACCTGGAAAATCCCCTGGACAGAGGGACCTGGTGGGCTACAGTCCAGAGGGTCGTAAAGAGTCAGACAGGACTTAGCAACTAAAACAACAACAAGGTTGACATATTTTAAATGGCAGTTACCCCAAGTCAAAGAAGTGCTTGTTTATAGATGATTAACTCTTTGACAAAAAAGTTAGAAGGTTAAAGAACTAAGTTTTGTGTCAGTGCCAACTGAAAAATTATAAACAGTAGTAGAAACTCATAATTATGAACATTTTATAGGATAGTACCTTATAGTTTAAAAACTTTTTTTTCTACATATATTATTTCATTTGACTCTCAAAACATTATAAAACCAGAATTATTATCCTGATTTTACCAGTGAGAAAAATGGGGTTCAGAGAGGTTGTGTGGGAAGTCTAGGAGTTCAGCAGTGGAACTGAAATTTAAGCCAAGACTTCCTAATTACTCTTTTTGTGCCGATTACACTATTTTATTTTAATGAAAGTCTACAGAAAAATCTAATTCAAGTCATAGAAATGTATATTCAGCTTTTAATTTGCATTGTTTAGAAGAAATTTCATAGTTGACCATTCACCGTTAACTGTTATAGCTGGTGTGACCTTCGTGCCAAGTTGGACATTGCAGACTTTAAGGAGGCAGTGAAACAATCATTCAACAGAGCTAACTGAAAATCCTTTTTTCTTTTTTCAATTTATTTTAGTTGGAGGCTAATTACTTTACAATATTTTAGTGGGTTTTGCCATACATTGATATGAATCAGCCATGGGTGTACATGTGTTCCCCATCCTGACCCTCCCTCCCACCTTCCTCCCCATCCCATCCCTCAGGGTCATCCCAGTGCACCAGCCCTGAGTGTCCTGTCTCATGCATCAAACCTGGACTGGAGATCTGTTTCACATATGATAATATACACGTGTCAATGCTATTCTCTCAGATTATCTCACCCTCGCCTTCTCCCACAGAGTCCAAAAGACTGTTCTATACATCTGTGTCTCTTTTGCTGTCTTGCATATAGGGTCATCATTACCATCTTTCTAAATTCCACATATATGTGTTAGTATACAGTATTGGTGTTTTTCTTTCTGGCTTACTTCACTCTGTATAATAGGCTCCAGTTTCATCCACCTCATTAGAACTGATTCAAATGTATTCTTTTTAATGGCTGAGTAATATTCCATCGTGTATATGTACCACAGCTTTCTTATCCATTTGTCTGCTGATGGACATCTAGGTTGCTTCCATGTTCTGGCTATTATAAACAGTGCTCTGATAAACATTGGGGTACACGTGTCTCAATTCTGGTTTCCTCGGTGTGTGTGCCCAGCAGTGGGATTTCTGGGTCATATGGCAGTTCTATTTCCAGTTTTTTAAGGAATCTCCACACTGTTCTCCATAGTGGCTGTACTAGTTTGCATTCCCATCAACAGTGTAAGAGGGTTCCCTTTTCCCCACACCCTCTCCAGTATTTATTGTTTGTAGATTTTTGGATAGCAGCCATTCTGACCGTTGTGAGATGGTACCTCATTGTGGTTTTGATTTGCATTTCTCTGATAATGAGTGATGTTGAACATCTTTTCATGTGTTTGTTAGCCATCTGTATGTCTTCTTTGGAGAACTGTCCGTTTAGTTCTTTGGGCCACTTTTTGATTGGGTCATTTATTTTTCTGGAATTGAGCTGTAGGAGTTGCTTGTATATTTTTGAGATTAATTATTTGTCAGTTGCTTCGTTTGCTATTATTTTCTCCCATTCTGAAGGCCGTCTTTCCACCTTGCTTATAGTTTCCTTTGTTGTGCAAAAGCTTTTAAGTTTAATTAGGTCCCATTTGTTTAGTTTTGCTTTTATTTCCAATACGCTGGGAGGTGGGTCATAGAGGATCCTGCTTTGATTTATGTCAGAGAGTGTTTTGCCTATGTTTTCCTCTAGGAGTTTTATAGTTTCTGGTCTTACATTTAGATCTTTAATCCATTTGAATTTATTTTTGTGTATGGTGTTAGAAAGTGTTCTAGTTTCATTCTTTTACAAGTGGTTGACCAATTTCCCCAGCACCACTAGTTAAAGAGATTGTCTTTTCTCCATTGTATATTCTTGCCTCCTTTGTCAAAGATAAGGTGTCCATATGTGCGTGGATTTATCTTTGGGCTTTCTATTTTGTTCCATTGATCTATATTTCTGTCTTTGTGCCCGTACCATACTGTCTTGATGACTGTAGCTTTGTAGTAGTGCCTGAAGTCAGGCAGGTTGATTCCTCCAGTTCCATTCTTCTTTTTCAAGATTGCTTTGGCCTATTCGAGGTTTTTTGTATTTCCATACAAATTGTGAAATTATTTGTTCTAGTTCTGTGAAAAATCCCGTTGGTAGCTCGATAGGCATTGCATTGAATCTATAGATTGCTTTGTGTATTATACTCATTTTCACTATATTGATTCTTCCAATCCATGAACATGGTATATTTCTCCATCTATTTGTGTCCTCTTTGATTTCTTTCATCAGTGGTTTATAGTTTTATATATATAGGTCTTTTGTTTCTTTAGGTAGATATATTCTTAAGTATTTCATTCTTAAGTGAATGAAATTGTGAAACTTTTAAAAAATCTTTTATTTTGTTTTGGGGTGATAGTTTCAGGTGAACAGTGAAGGGATTTGGCCATACATATACATGTATCCATTCTCCCCCAAACTCCCCTCCCATCCAGGCTGTCACATAGCATTGAGCAGAGTTCTAGGTGCTATATATACAAATAGGTCCTTGTTGAGAACTAATTGAATCTGAATGTACTAATTTGGGATGGATGGATTGGATTATCATGAATGTTATATAATCTTGTGACCCATAGAACAAAAGCCTGACTTTCTTTTTTTTTTTTTTTAAAGAAAGAGCTATGAAAGAAAATGTTATACATATGGTTTAATTCTCCCTTCTGATTTATCCTTTTGTGGTGCTCTGGGATGGGGGTTTAGGAGATGGAGTCATGCCTACTTAGGCCCTTGGTGTTTTCTCCACATCCTGGCTTCATACAGGATGGCTCAGAGGGATGCCAACCCTGTGTGTGCAGAGTGGAGACACACACACGTGAGTATCACCCTCTCGTTTTTATTAAAACACGGGCAGGATGTGCAAAATCAGAAACAAGGCCAAAGTGCTGCTCCATCTCTCACCCTCAGGGATTATGCAGAGCTTTGTAAGCTTTGATACATGTTTAAAAGACAGGATAATGCTTCATTTGGCCTGCTGTACTCTAAGATGTACCTTTTAAGGAGAGTTTTCCAAAAGAACTGCTCTTGATGGATATCCTATAAAAAAAGCTCTATAGGCCAAAGCACATAGGTATGTTAAAGTACCTGAGAAGTCTGGCTGGAAAGAAGCAGCTTTAACTGCCTGTAAGTATTTAATCATGGAACTCTAGGTTGAGTCAATATTCATTAATACCTGTAAAACGCATTTCGGGAAACTGCTGTAAAGTTGTGAGAGTGACTGTTTTTTCCCTAAATGTTCCATAACGTAAACCCGAGTGCTGTCTTGTAGAAGAGTTCTCTTAGGAAGTTGTGTGCTAATTTCAGTGATGCTGCGTTAGCTCAAAATATTTTTAAAACTTAGATCTTTAGAATCTCCTTCAAAGCCTTTTGTAAACCACATCATTAATCCAAAAAGAATAATTTTACCTGTTATTCTATACTAGTATAATTTAATAATGTGATTATTATATATAATATACAATTATTAAATATTTTATAAATTATATTATAAATAAGATTTGTAGATTATAATAAATATATATTATTTATAATAATTGTAATTGTCACTATTTGTGGAGTGCTTTTATGTGCTAGCCACTTATATATAGTACCTCCTAAAAGTCCTGTGAATTTGATCCCACATATCTAGGGTCTAAAGCTTTATAGCTGTTGTTGTTCAGTCCCTCAGTCATGTCTGACTCTTTGTGACCCCATGGACTGCAGCATGCCAGTCTTCCCTGTCCTTCACTATCTTCCGGAGCTTGCTCAAACTCATGTCCCTTGAGTGGATGATGCCATCCAACCATCTCATCCTCTGTCACTCCTTTCTCCTTTTGCCCTCAGTCTTTCCCAGTGTCAGGGCTTTTCCAATGAGTCAGCTCTTTGCATCAGCTGGCCAAAGTATTGGAGATTCAGCATCAGTCCTTCCAAAGAATATTCAGGGTTGATTTCCTTTAGGATTGACTGGTTTGATCTTCTTGCGTTAGCAGTGTGGGGATTTAAGCATGAGGATAGCTGACTCCAAAGTCCGTCTCTCAGCTACCCAGTTTTAGAGTTATTTGGGTCAAGAGTGGAACTAGCCAGCTTGCTCGTATTCCTGAGAGTTTCAAGAAGTTGGCTGTCCTCTTAAAGATGAGGAGCTGTCAACCCTGAGGGCAGTTTCCAAGGAGGAAATGGTTTGAGAAAAGGCAGCATCAATGAAATTGGGATGGGACCAAGCAAGGTGACTTCTTTGATAAATGAGATCATTCTTCATTGGATGTTAAGTTCTAGACTTTAAGCCCTAAACAGAAATAACAGTGGAGGGTATCATGGTAGTCTGAGGCTTTTGAGCAGCCTGTGGCTCTGATTGTCTGTGTCCTGGACCACAGCCCAAATGTAACCTGTCTTTTTCCCTGTCCCCAGAGGCCTGACACAGTGGACTCAGTGTTGTCTAGCAGAGAGAACTTGGGGAAGCGACCCAGCAACGTGCTTGCATTTCCAAGGTCAGTGCTTTCCTCTATAGGTTCCTCCGGGCGTGGCCGTCCTTGCAGACCTGTTGATGGAATTGGACAGTGTTTCGCACCTGAATTCTCTAGCTCATGCTCTATCTAGTGCAGCTCTCTCTTGCTCTCTCTCTGTGTTCCAGCAAATGAATTTATTGTATGCACTTTCTGTAGTTAAAAAACAATGGACACTTAGAATACTTTAAAAAAAAAAAAAAAAAAAAAACCAACTCTTGGTTCCCTGGGAATTCTCTTACTGCCTCCCACCAACCTTAGTCCTCGCAAGTATCAGTAAAATTTTTCTCATCCACTAGGCTTTCTTCTACCTTTCACCCCTTCCTCTGACCTAGTCCCTTCCTCATCATGCACTCTAGACTAACAGTTGTCTAAGATTTGATTTTTACCACGGAAGGGGCTAGACAAGGTATAGCTTCACCCCAACAGCATAGTGAGTGTTTTCAATGGCTGCTGATGCTGCTGAATATAATAATGATAATGATAACAACAATGATAATATTACAATGACAATAATAATAGCAATCATCTATGGAGCACTTACTAGTTGCCAGATATTGTTAAGCCCTTAATAGTCTTGCATTTAATCTTTACTACAACCACTTGAGATATGTATTATAATTTTATAAAGGAGCAAAATTAATTATAACTTTAATTCTATTTTTAATTAAAAATTTTATTGAAGTATAGTTCATTTGCAATGTTGTGTTAGTTTTTGGTGTTCAGCATGTAGTTTTAATTCTTTTTTTTTTTTTTTAACAAGTGAAGTATCACTCCAGTTAGTTCAGTTGCTCAGTTGTGTCCAACTCTTTTCGACCCCATGAACCTCAGCACACCAGGCCTCCCTGTCCATCACCAACTTCCAGAGTTTACTCAAACTCATGTCCACTGAGTCAGTTATGCCATCCAACCATCTCATCCTCTGTTGTCCCCTTCTCCTCCCACCTTGAATCTTTCCCAGCATCAGGGTCTTTTCCAATGAGTCAGTTCTTTGCATCAGGTGGCCAAAATATTGGAGTTTCAGCTTCAGCATCAGTCCTTCCAGTGAATATTCAGGACTTGCTTCCTTTAGGATGGGCTGGTTGGATCTCCTTGTTGTCCAAGGGACTCTCAAATGTATTCTCCAACACCATAGTTCAAAAGCATCAATTCTTCAGCACTCAGCTTTCTTTATATTCCAACTCTTACATCAATACATGACTACTGGAAAAACCATAGCTTTGACTACATGGACCTTTGTTGGCAAAGTAATGTCTCTGCTTTTGAATATGCTGTCTAGGTTGGTCATAATTTTTCTTCCAAGGAGCAAGCATCTTTTAATTTCATGGCTGCAGTCACATCTGCAGTTTCAGGATGCAGCATTAAAAGCACTTCAATAGGAGTCAGGAGAGTTGGGTTTTATTTCCAGTTTGGTCATTACTTACCCATTATGAGCTCTTAATCATATTTTTAATCTTAATTGCTGTGCCACTAACTACTATGCATTTTGGGGAAAGGAAGTTTGGGAAATAGTAAACTATTTCCCAAAATAGCTTTCTCATTTTTTTTGTCTCAGAGTATTTTCTCATATTTTTTGGTGGCGGGGGAGGGGAGGAGGGGGAGGGCGTCTGTGACATCCTTTTCCGTTTGTTGGTTTGGAACCAGTCCTTCCTGGAAAAGCTATATGATACAGACCTCAGCATAATCAGTGAGAGGGGGAGAATAAGCATTAAAGATTAATTAGTCCAGCCTCTTCATCCTCCAGATGAAATGATTACACAGCGGGGGGGCCCAGTCGGAAGCCGTGGCCCCTGACCGTCTCAGTGCTGTTTCCACTGCAGCATGTTGTCTTACCCATTAAACAGAAATCCACGGATTCAAAATAACTTTATTTTGATTGTATTTTGGGAGGCAGATTTGGCTGTCCCCTTGGACATAGTTTGGCTTAAGCACTCCAGGAGGGAAATAATTGTAGTTAGTTAAGGGACAGATGGACGGTCCTGTCCATTAGAGAGCCTGGCAATGGACAGGAGGGCTCGAATCCTCAAAGCAAATGTAGGCGTTTCCTTTATGTGAAGCTTGGCCTCTGAATGTACTGCAAGCACCATGCCCGCCCCACCCTTCCTTCCCACCTCTAACCCAGTACCCCATTCCTGGGACCAGAGAAAAGCTGCAGTTACTGACATCAGCTGAATAAACCTCTTCCCCCTCGCCTTTGTAAGCCCCTCACTTTTGCCTGGGGAGAGGATGGAGCAGTGAGGAGGAGGAAGAGGGAGGAGAGGAGTGCTCACTTCTGGGCATACCCTGCCTACCAGTCCCTGAATCCATGCCTCCAAGTTATCCAGTGGCCACCATCCACTGTTTCAGGACTGTGGGATCTGCTTACAGAGCTAGAAAAGACAAATGAATCCAAGCTGAAATAAAACCCAAAAACTTTAATCCAGGCCTTCAGAGCAGTTTATCTATATAAGAGCTTCTTTGGGTTGGGAAGGGTCTTGGTTGGCTCCCAGGCTTAACCTCAAAGAGAATGAGTCCATGATTCGTACTCAGCGAATAAAAGCACTTCTCCTCCTTGAGGCACGTAAGCTTATTTCATTCAGAATCAATCAGCTAACTTGGCTTTACACATTCGCCTATGGACACATCTTGGCTCATTCCAGGATTGAGCTCAAGGAGATGGAGAACAAACCACCTATGGAGACCATTGCAGAAGAAGATGGACAGAATGAACAGAAGAAGGACAAATTAAAAGACCAGTCAGACAAAGAAGTGGGTGTCCCAGGTAGGTCATTGATTTCTGGGTATAATCTGTTCCTCTTTACTACTTGTGAGCCACACCATATTGCTTAGCAACTCTGATGGTCAAAATAAAGTTCATTTCATGAATAATCACTGTATTCTTCTCTCTAACAAACATCTCCTATTCCTGGAATCCTGTATCTCACCCTAACCATTTTATGACACTCAGACTTTTAGACTGTGATCTCTTTGCTGACTCCCCACTACTCAAAACTCAGCTGCCTGGAAGATCTAGGCAGGTAACATAAATGCATGAACTGGGCTGGATGTCACATGGTAGGGAGACATGTATCAATATTTTTTATGAAAAATGAAGAGTGGTAGTTTTACATCTTTGACACCTGGATTTATAGAAGATAGCAGATTCTCATATCTGTGTCATCATATAATCTGTTGTAATATATTGTTTTGGTTGGGGCATGTGAGGAAAATCCTAGGACTTCAAAGACTTTTTGAAAGACTCCTAGGGGTTCCCAGGGGTTGCCAGACTATATACTTGGAGACTTATTCCTCTAGCAGATTATTGATTTGTGGAAATGTAAGCCAGTTCAGTTCAGTCGCTCAGTCATGTCCGACTCTTTGTGACCCCATGAATTGCAGCACACAAGGCCTCCCTGTCTATCACCAACTCTTGGAGTTCACTCAAACTCACATCCATCGAGTGGGTGATGCCATCCAGCCGTCTCATCCTCTGTCGTCCCCTTTTCTTCCTGCCCCCAATCCCTCCCAGCATCGGGGTCTTTTCCAATGAGTCAACTCTTCGCATGAGGTGGCCAAAGTACAGGAGTTTCAGCTTCAGCATCATTCCTTCCAAAGAATACCCAGGACTGATCTCCTTTAGAATGGACTGGTTGGACCTCCTTGCAGTCCAAGGGACTCTCAAGAGTCTTCTCCAGCACCACAGTTCAAAAGCATCAATTCTTTGGCGCTCAGCTTTCTTCACAGTCCAACTCTCACATCCATACATGACTACTGGAAAAGCCATAGCCTTGACTAGACAGACCTTTGTTGGCAAAGTAATGTCTCTGCTTTTGAATATGCCATCTAGGTTGGTCATAACTTTCCTTCCAAGGAGTAAGCGTCTTTTAATTTCATGGTTGCAGTCACCATCTGCAGTGATTTTGGAGCCCCCCAAAATAAAGTCTGCCACTGTTTCCACTGTTTCCCCATCTATTTCCCATGAAGTGATGGGACCAGATGCCATGATCTTCGTTTTCTGAATGTTGAGCTTTAAGCCAACTTTTTCACTCTCCTCTTTCACTTTCATCAAGAGGCTTTTGAGTTCCTCTTCACTTTCTGCCATAAGGGTGGTGTCATCTGCATATCTGAGGTTATTGATATTTCTCCTGGCAATCTTGATTCCAGCTTGTGCTTCTTCCAGCCCAGCTTTTCTCATGATGTACTCTGCTTATAAGTTAAATAAGCAGGGTGACAATATACAGCCTTGACGTACTCCTTTTCCTATTTGGAACCAGTCTGTTGTTCCATGTCCAGTTCTAACTGTTGCTTTCTGACCTGCATACAGATTTCTCAAGAGGCAGGTCAGGTGGTCTGGTATTGCCACTTCTTTCAGAATTTTCCACAGTTTATTGTGATCCACACAGTCAAAGGCTTTGACATAGTCAATAAAGCAGAAATAGATGTTTTTCTGGAACTCTCTTGCTTTTTCCACGATCCAGCAGATGTTGACAATTTGATCTCTGGTTCCTCTGCCTTTTCTAAAACCAGCTTGAACATCTGGAAGTTCACGGTTCACGTATTGCTGAAGCCTGGCTTGGAGAATTTTGAGCATTAGTTTACTAGCGTGTGAGATGAGTGCAAATGTCAGCCAAGTGGTAGCAAATTGCCTGATTTTTCAAGAGAAGCAGAGATCCTGACTTGTGAAATCTATTAATTGTTTTTATTTAATTTATTTTAATTGGAGGATAATTATTTTACAATATTGTGATGGTTTTGCCATACATCAGCATGAATCAGCCACAGGTATACATGTGTCCCCTCCCATCCTGAACCCCACTCCCACCTCCCTCCCCACCCCACCCCTCTGGGTTGTCACAGAAGACCAGCTTTGGGTGCCCTGCTTCATGCATCAAAGTTGCCCTGGTCATCTCTTTTACATGTGGTAAGGTATATGTTTCAATGTTATTCCCTCAAATCATCCCACTCTTGCCTTCTCCCACTGAGTCCAGTGTTCAGTACTAATTGACATTCCAAAAAAAATGCTAACTAGGCCAAACAAAACATTTATCAATGGGTAAATGTTGGCTTGTGAATGTTGGTTTTGTGACATGTGGCCTACAGGATTACACATCAGCTTTTAGCCTGATAGATGCTTTCATTCTTTAGCTTCACTTGTCAGTTTCCTATGGACTCTTTCTAGAGTTAAATTGTCTGTTCATCTTCTCCTAACATGCCTTGCTCTGCCTTGACTTCAAGCTTTTGTTCACTCTTCTCCTGCCTGGAATTCCCTTCCTTTTCTTACAGTCTATCCCAATCCTACTCTCCTCTTATCAACCTTTTTTTTTTCTTTTTAAATTAATTTTCATTGGAGTACAGTTGCCTTACAGTGTTGTGTTAGTTTCTACTCAAGAGCACAGTGACTGAGCTGTATCTGTACATATATCCCCTATTGCTTGGGCTTCTTTCCCATTCAGGCCACCACAGTGATTGCATTAAGTAGTACTCCCTCTTCTATTCAGTGTGTCCTCATTCATTATCTATTTTATACTTGGCATCAGTAGTACTGGAGTACATAGTACAGTACCATAGTATAGTACCATAGTATAGTAGTATTAGTACTGGAGTACATTGTATAGTACAAGAGTATAGTAGTATTAGTACTGGAGTACATAGTATAGTACCATAGTATAGTAGTATTAGTACTGGAGTACATAGTATAGTACCATAGTGTAGTAGCATTAGTACTGGAGTACATAGTATAGTACCATAGTGTAGTAGCATTAGTACTGGATAGACTGTAGCCTACCAGGCTCCTCTGTCCATGGGATTTTCCAGGCAATAATACTGGAGTGGATTGCCATTTCCTTCTCCAGGGTATCTTCCCAACCCAGGGCTCGAACCTGGGTCTCCCACATTGTAGACAGACACTTTACTGTCTGAGCCACCAGGGAAGTTCTTGTACATAGTATAGTACCATAGTATAGTAGTATTGGGATATGTCCACCCCAGTCTTCCGGTTCCTTCCGCCCCTCACTCTTTCCCCCTTGGTGTCTGTATGTTTGTTCTCTATGTCTGTGTCTCTATTTCTCTTAGTAGCCCTTTCACATTTCACTTCCTCCATGGAAACTTCTCTCATCAATGGATTCTGAACTGGCTCCCTTCATCTCCTCTGTCAGACTTAAAGATGGCACCATTTATCTGAGATTCAGATATTCTGCATCCTTCTCCTGAGTTGCTATTTATATAATGTGTATAAAACACTTAGTATTTTTAGCAGGTGGAAAGACCTCCACAACTGAGAGCTCTTGTGTTTTCTGTTTGTATCTTATTTTTCCTCTCCAACTATATTTATTGAAAGATCTTCAAGGGCAGAGACTTGCCTCTTGTATTTTTTAAAGTGCCCAGCCAGAGCCTTTACATGTAATAAGTATACAGCAAAATAGATATTTTAACCACACTAGGGCCAAGGGACAATAATTTAAAATGAGAAAGTGCATTTTATGTGAAAATTTTCCCAAGTAAAATTATGAGTTTTTAAAATCTGTGTTACGTACAAACCACTGATTTAGAGTTAAAAGGAAACTCACTTTCATTCATTCTACAGAGATTTTATCACCCAAGACAGCTCAAGATAGACCGACTGTCTCTTCTGTCAAAGGGACAAATGTCCGTTTGCCAAATAAACTGGAGCAGAATGGGAGTGGTGGGAGGAATATGAACCTTGAAAGGTAATGCACTGGGTATTTTTTTTCTGTTGCATTTTACTAAATATATTTTCACGCCCTTTCTTGATGTAGGGAATTTTAAATAAGCATTCATTTTTTCATTCATTCCTTCATCCACTATTCCTGATGCCACATTCTAGCATCTAACATACACTTGCATGCCAGGTGATGAAGGTGGTAATGATGACCAGCACTCACAACCTGTGGGAAAACCAGAGTAATAAGTTATGATTCAGTAGGATAAATGCTACCACGGAGGTGGAAACAAAACAGCACAGAGGAAGAAACATCTAACTTCCCTTATGAATTCGGGAAAGCCTCTCTTGTTTTCTGTGTGTGGATATTATAATATGATACAGGTTCATGTTTAGATCAAATTGGAAAGCATTTTTGCCAAACATGGCTTTGTTGTTGTTTAGTTACTAAGTTTGGCGACTCTTTGCAACCCCATGGGCTGCAGCACACCAGGCTTCCCTGTCCTTCACCAACTCCCAGAGCTTGCTCAAACTCAGGTCCGTTGAGTCAGTGATGCCATCCAACCATCTCATCCTCTGTCGTTCCCTTCTTCTCCTACCTTCAATTTTTCCCAGCATCAGAGTCTTTTCTAATGAGTCAATTCTTCGCATCAGATGGCCAAACTGTTGGAGCTTCAGCTTCAGCATCAGTCCTTCCAATGAATATTCAGGGTTGATTTCCTTTGGGATTCTAATTCCTAATTATTAGTGATTCCTAGTAAAGTTTTCCTATAGAAGTTGACCAAACAACCAATGTTTTTTTCTTGTTTGTTTTTGTTTGTGTGCTAATTACTAAAGTAATATGCATTTGTCAAAGAAATTTTAGAAGAAATGAGAAAAGCAAGAGATACAAAAACAATCACCCCACAACCAAACAGAAGAAGTTTTATGTAATATTATGGGTGTATATCCTTCATTTCAATGCACATATATTATAACACGGACATATATTTATACTTGAAACATGTACATACATTTTAAAGAAACCTGATTTTATATCATATGAACCTTTGCTATACTTAATAATTTAAGTGGTGAAAATTTCCCTATGGCTTTAAATATTCTAAAACATGAACAAATGATTTCTCATCTCATTTATTAAACCTTTTGTTTAACAAATCTCCTGTATACATAGATGATTTTTAGTTTTTTATAAATGTTGAAACAAATATAATCACGTAATTCTTTGCACACACCTGCATATTCTATAGGAAAGAAGCTTTAAAGTGAAATTTCAGAGATAAGTGATGAGTCCATTTTTCATGTTTTTGATATGCATTATCAATCATCTTCAGGGCTTCTGAAGTGGTGCTAGTTTTAAAGGACCCACCAGCCAAAGCAGGAGATGTAAGAGATGTGGGCTCGATCCCTGGGTTGGGAAGATCCTCTGGAGGAGGGCATGACAACCTGCTCCATTTTTCTTGCCTGGAGAATCCCATGGACAGAGGAGCCTGGTGTAGTACAGTTCATGGGCCCACAAAGAGTCAGACACAACTGAAGTGACTTAGCATGCACTTCACCAGTTACCCTCAAGTAGATAATACCAAAAATTATCTTCCCAGTAACAGAAATATGAAGAACTGCTGTGTTCTCTGTAGCTTTGATAATACTGGATATGGCTCCCATTCAATGGCTGCATTCTCAATCGCTCCCTCTTCATTCTTCGATGGTTCCCATTCTCACCCAGGGTGAAAGCTAAAGTCATTACTATGGCCTTCAATGTCTTGCCTGATCTCTGATCTCTCTCTTACTTCCTCCAGCCACACTGAACACAGACATGCTCCCACTTCAAGTCCTTAGCACTCATTTGCTCTACTAGATTCTTTTCCATCAGATATATGATTATTATTATTCTTTTACTGCCTTCAAGTTGCTCAAATGTCAACTTTCTGGTGAGAACTTCCCTGGCCATTGTATTCATGATTTAATACTCCATTCCTCCAGCATTGCATGGTATTTATCACCATAGAACAGACTATATAATTCATTCATCTTGTTTATTGACTGTCTACTCCCATCAGCATGTTAATTCCATGAGGACAGAGCTTTTTTTTTGTATGTGTGTTTTGTTCTTCAGTGCCTCTCCCATGCTGAGAGCAGTACACTTAGTAAAACTCCATAAATTTTTGTAGAATGAGTAAGTTTTATCCCAATTTCACTGAATTGGTAACTGAGACTTTGTACAATTACCTAGTTTGTCTAATGCCAGTCAGCTTCTAATAAGGAAAGCCGGGTTTTGAACCCAAATTTATCTGATATAAAGGTTAGGTTTTTAATCTCTATACATGCAGATACTCTAAAGAAAACTGCTGAGATATTTTTTATTTTCTTATATTTATTTGTGCATGCATGCTTAGTCACTTCAGTCACGTCTGACTCTTTGCAACCCTATGGACTGCAGACCACCAGGCTCCTCTGTCCATGGGATTCTCCAGGCAGGGTCACTGGAATGGGTTGCCATGCCCTCCTCCTGGGGATTGTCCCATCCCAGGGATTGAAGCTGCATCTTTTATGTCTCCTGTATTGGTAGGCTAGTTCTTTACTACTCGTGCCATCTCGGAAGCCCTCTTATATTTATACTTGTTTCTAAAATTATCATTCATCATTGATTATAATTGATGTTATACATTAATATTAATTAATGTTGCATTGTTTTTATAGTGCATCATTTCCAGGTGGACTGAAAAATGATCATGCAATGAAGCCTAAAATTTCTCCAGGCACTTCTTGCAAGGACCATCATAGGGCAGGACAGGTACAGTGTCTTCAAAGAAACAGAGCCCAGAGAGAATCTCCTTCTAACTTCTGTTTCTCAAAGAGAATTTGAGGAATTGCTCTTTCTTTAATACACGGGTATGGCTTAAGTACACAGGACCTATAATGGGACTGTGATAAATATATCTACTAGTCAAAATCTACTAGTTAACAGAAATAGGTCTGGGAAATCTTTAATTTTCAGTTGCTTTAAACACATCTGTTCAAGTAAGAGTTGAATAAATCCTCTGGAATATTTGTGGGGCCCTCTCTGAAAAATTCCATTTGGATAATATCACGAATACATCCTTTTATGAAGTATACTTCTTGACACCCCTAGCCTTTGGAGAGCTTGGGAAGGAAATGCAGAGCAAAAAAAGTAAAAGGTAAAAATCAATTTGCCCTAAAACTCAATGTTATAGGAAATGTGTTACATATGCTTGCAACGAGCACAGCGAAATTCCCCACTGTACTACACCGAGGAGAGGAGGAGGAGAGAGATGGAAGATGAGCAACTCATCCAGGAGTATCTCGTGTTGAAAGACCAAGAGACTATCTTCAAGGAGCAGGTACTTCCACACCTCAGTTAAGGAGTGTTTAACATGGGGCAGGAGAACATGATTATCAAACGCCATTTAAAAAGCTCCAGCGTGTAGCTTGACGGTAGTGTATTTAATCATTTACCTACTGCTGAATTCGAACTTAGGTTATGTCCAAGTTTTCACTAATAATAAACAGCCCGGGGATGAATATCCATGTAGTTGGTGTTTACACCTGCTACTGATTTTTTTCCCCTCCCTAAGGACTGAGTTTTAAAGGTGGAATTCCTGGATGTATATGGCTTTATTTTTGATTTATCATGAAATATAACCCCAGGCAAGTCTTCTCCCTTCAGGTTCATGGCCTGTCGTAAGATGGAATGGCACCTTCATCTTTGCTCTATCCTGATTTCTGAACTTTTCAATAACTGGCTCTGCGGCCTTCTTGCGATATCATAGGAAACCATTCCTGAAACCTTCCTTCCTTCTTCCGATCCCTGTAGAAGTGGTGCCTAGAGTCCAAGAATGGGAAACAAAAGCCCACTTTAAAAAAAATATATAAACACATCAGAAAGTACCATTACCTCCCAAAGGCAGGTTTCTACCTTAGTTGGGTTATTTTAATGTAGTAGAATTAAATTTTTAAAGACTCTATTTCAACATGTAATGATTTTTTTTTTTCAAAGATGAGAAATCTGGCTAGTAGAGAACAGAATCAAAAGAATGCCGCCTATAATCTTGGAGTTGCTGAAGCTATACGGATCCACAAGAATGAGAAACCTGAATTTTATGTAAGAATCTTTTCAAAATTTCTGTTGCTGATACCTGCCCTGGTTGTGAGCATTGGGGTCTACTCATACTGCATGTTGTGCCATTTTTAAAAAGTGGTAAGGCTGTGCAGGGGTGAAGTTTCCTTCTAAGCAGGAGTGGTCCACTGTCTGCCTCTGCATGTCACGCTCACAATACAGTCCCTGTTGTGGGTCACTACAGTGCTTGTCACGGATGGTGATTCTCAGCTGGGACCTGGGAGAGGTGGGGTTAGGAGAACAGTATATTAAATTCCTGCCCCAGGATTAGATGATCTAAATAGAGAACAAGTATCTCCCGGGAGCTTGCTGGAAATACAGAATCTAGGGTGCCACTTCACACCTCACAGAATGAGAATCTACATTTCAATAAGATATTTAGGTGATTTGTAGCTTCCTTAAGTTTGAGAGGGGCTTCCCAGGTGGCTCAGTGATAAAGAATCTGCCTGCCAATGTAAGAGATGCAGGTTCAGTCTGTGGGTTTGGAAGATCCCCTGGAGGAGGGCATGGCAACCCACTCTAGTATTCTTGCTTGGAGAATCCTATGGACAGAAGAGCCTGGTGGGCTACAATCCATGGGTTCGAAAAAGATCTGGACACGACTGAAAGACTAAGCAATAAGTTTGAGAAGTCCAGCTTCAGATGGAGGTCAGCCACCTGCCTTGCCATTAATTGTTTTCAATCATGATGTGCCCACCTTTATTTCTGCTTGTTCTTGCTTCTTTTTACCTCACTATCTAGGTAATGTGACACTCTGGATGTACACCTAATAAAATAGATTTTCTTTATTTAACATCAGACATTTCATTGAATTATTTTGTGCTGGCCACTGTACCAGTAGCTAAGAATACAAGGATGAAGAATAAGACAAAGTCCCTCTCTAAAGACATTTCAGGATAATGGGGGAAACAGATTTAAAGAGACAAGAGTGTGATAAACTAAATGCTATGATAAATCTTTGAACAGGGCAGAGAAGGGAGTCACTTAACTGAAACCAGAGATCTGGGAAGACTTCCTGGCATACAGGAGTTAGGTCAAGAAGTGAATGGAGGCAAAACCTTCCGGTCAGGGGCAGCAGGGAGTGAGGAAGAGAGAGCACCATGCTTTTGAGCTGTAGGCCCGATCTCTCTCTCCTCTTAGGTAGATTTAAGGTTCAGATTATATGTTTATCACTGCCCAATTTGAATCTCCTCTTTGTTATAACTGTAGATGCTTAAAGTGAAACAGATCAAAACAGAAGTTTCGATTCCCCTTCTCAACCTGTTCTTCTCCCAGCCTTCCCATTTTAGCAAGTGGCATCACCAGCCAGACAGTTTCATGCACCCTTACCTAAAGTGATCCCAGATCCCTTCTCCTCCGTCCCGCCTTATCCAGCCATCTTCAAGCCCACTTGCCTTCACCTCCAAAATGTATCCAGCATCTCTTCACCTTCAATGGTATCCAACCCTAGCCCAAGCCGCATTTCTAGAAGGTCCAACTTTTGTGATGCTTTCCTAGTTAGGCTCGAGGCCTGCCTTCCTACAATCTAGTCTCTACATAGAAGCCAAAGTGATCTTTTAAAACTGTTCACCAGAACAGATCATTCTCCATATAGAGCTTCTAATGGCCTTCCACTGAATTAAAATAAGCCTAAACACCTGACCTTGACCTCTCACATCCCCCTGGTTTGGCCCACCTCTCTCTTTGAGCCCGCCTGCCGTGTTTTCCCCCTGCTCACTATGCCTCGGCCATGTAGACCTTCTTTCTGCTTGTTTTCATCTAGGGTCTTTGCACTTGCTGTTCCTTCTGTATGGGTCCCTGATGTTTGCAGTGGAGGTGACCCAGTCACCACCTTAATAAAAGCCTTCCCTAATAACCAGTTAACCCCATTCCCATCCAGTTACTTGCTATGACAAAGACCTCATAGCACCTTGTTGCTGTTCAGTCACTAGGTCATGTCCAACTCTTGTACAACCCCAAGGACTGTAAGCCCACCAGGCTCCTCTGTCCATGGGATTCCCCAGGCAAGAATACTGGAGTGGAATGCCATTTCCTCCTCTAGGGGAATCTTCCTGACCCAGGGATGGAACCCAAGTCTTATGCATTGGCAGGTAGATTCTTTTCCATTGAGCCATGAGGAAGCCCTCATAGCACACATTAATTTCTTAAATTATCTGTGCATTGTTCCTTGTTGACTGGATGTCTCCGGCACCAGCGTGTGGGATCAGTGAGAGTGAGGCTCTCTGTTGGTCTCTGTTCTTGGTCACGGCTGGGTTCCCTGTGTTGAGAGTGGCCAGGCCCAAGTAGGTTCTATATTCTCCTTCTTCCACTCCCTTGCATTCCTGCTGATGCTTCTGCACTCACTCAATTCCTTCTTTCAGTACGCATGTGTAAGTACTAGTGGAGGACCTACTCCGTGAAGTCCTTTTTCATCTCCCTCTCTGTTATGGGGCTGTGGTCAGTACTATTCAGATTCATCCTTAAGTGTGCTTGTATTAATCTGTGGGTCACTAGCTATTTGCCACGTTGAAGACTGGGCAAATATGATAACTTAATGTTTTCTGGTTGACATTTTCTGAATGATTACCTTTGTTCTTTGATGCTTTTTGGAGAAGGAAATGGCAGCCCACTCCAGTGCTCTTGCCTGGAAATTCCCATAGACAGAGGAGCCGGGTAAGCTACAGTCCATGACTTCACTTTCACTTTCTTTGATGCTTTTTATGATTCTAGAATAAATGAGTTGCTTCTCTTTCATTCTAGAAATCCTTCCTGTTTGATAAACGGCCGCTCAGTCCTGAGATTAATGCTTTTAAGCAAGAGGAGTATTCCCAAAGTCTCCTGAAACAAATGGATCACAGACGGGAAAAGGACATAAAGCAAAGGCAAAACAGAGAGCTGATGGACCGCCTGGAACAAGTGCAGCTCACAGAGGAGTGAGTCTCCGAAAGACGGGTTTGGAATGTTCATGGGACACTTCTTCCCCTGTAGGACTGAATCATCGCTGGCAGTCCCGTTAGTACAGCTGTGCGCATTAACCCAGCTAGCAGCCAGTACCATAGCATAACACTTCATTAGAAACGAGAAAAAGCCAGCATTATTATAACTACCATTATAGTAACAATGGCTGCTTAAAATCATTTTGATTACAGAGTATCATTTTGTATTTTTAAGCGAGATATTATTTTTAAACTTTATTAATTTGGCTGCATCGGGTCTTCATTATGGTTTGTGGGCTTCTCTCTAGCTGTGGTGTGCAGGCTCTAGGGCTGCAGCCTTAGCTGCCCCGTGGCATTTGGGACCTTAGTTCCCTGACCAGGGATCCAACCTGCATCCCCTGCATTGGAAGGCAGATTCTTAACCACTAGACCACCAGGAAAGTCCCCATTTTGAACTGTTTTGTGGTCACTAATCCTTGTAGATGGCAGAAAGGACCTGCTTGAGCAGGCTTCATTCCATTATTCCCAGATGACCACAAGGCAAAGCTGAGTTTTATTATAACTAAGAAGGGGGGTCCTGTGGAACCCAAGGGCAGAAATGTATGGGAGACCCAGGAGGGCTGAAACCAGGGTCTAAAATCCTTGTAAAAAACGCTTTCCATCTGCTAATATCCACAGCTCCTTAGATGACATTGTCTGTATTCCAGCTGGCACTTGGATGAATTTCAATTCCAAATTTTTAGGAAAGAATCTGATTGGTCCTGCATGGGCTATTGGAGACCTAGGTTAGGGCCAGGGCCACAGAGTTCAAACATGCTAGAGGGGATACACTTCTGCTACTGGAGAGAAATTAGGGAGGCGCCTGGGGTGAGAGAGAGACCTCCGAAACAAGTAAGCAGCTAGATTCTGTGGCCAAAAAGCTGTTTTCTAGAAAATGCATATGTTTTGTTATATTCATTTTACAGATCATGTGGAGGTGGCATAAAATAGATGCGTGTTACAATAGGAAGATCACTCTTATAAAGGAATCTTGTGATGAATCATTTTATTGTGTTACAGACATTTTCTGCTTTCCTATCTAGATTTTTTAAGCCTGGGGGGAGAAGGGGTGCCTGACTTACTGGCAGTGCATTTGGAAAATATGGTTGGTCAGTTGCTTATTCTCTACCTGTCTGTCCTTCTCTGCGGGCTTTCCCAGTGGCTCAGCGATAGGGATCTGCCTGCAATGCAGGAGACCTGGGTCAGAAAGATCCCCTCGAGGAGGAAATGGCAACTCACTCCAGTGTTCTTGCCTGGAGAATCCCATGGTCAGAGAAACCCTGTGGGCTACAGTCTATGGGGTCGCAAAGAGTTGGACACAACTGAAGTAACTTAGCAGCATCAGCTGTCCTTGTCTACTAGCTTATGGATTTGGATTTCTTTTTCTTTCTTAAAGTAAAAGTTCCTGGAAGGAAAAAAGTATCGCTTTTTGTTTATCAGGTTCTTATTCCTATTAATATTTATTAAACACGTGCTGTTGATGTTAATCTGTGCTACGAAAGACTCTAAGAAACTGTGCCCTCACCTTCTCTTATTTGTAACTGCCAGACTTGCTGCGCAAAGAGCCAAATATATAAAAGATAAGATGGAAGAAACACAGTGTTACAAGAGGGCTCTGGATGCCCAGGTAAGGGGACATATTATTACTTTAAAATTGTGCAGTGTTTCTGGCTGCTTTTGGTCCCCATGGATGGAGTAGTTGAAATCTGTAGGAATGAACCTCCAAGGGCTGGAAACATGACATATTTGGGAACAATTCTCAAACTGATTAACTAGCTGTAATATAGATTGCACTGATGCTGTAAAATCTGGACCGTGTGGGTATATCCGTCCCCAAGTAAGTGTTCTCTCCCCTTTATTGCTGTAAACAGTGATGCCCATGTAGCACATGTTAAACTGTTTTAATGTTTCCCGTATACACTGCAAACTACTGTAATTTACATGTGTTTCCTTGTTGTAAATAAGCTCCTCCTCCTATCCAGAGTTTGTGTGTGTGTGTGTTCTACCAGTTAACTACTTTTGCAGTTTTATTCCTTTGTTATTTTTCCTACTTTGTTTACGGAAAAAATAGAAATGCTGGAATCCCCACCCTCCCCTAAAAAGGTGTGCAGTGTTTCCATAGCATTCTAAACATGTGTGAATCCTGTAATGTTATGAATGCCCTTCTGTGTTATCCATTTGGTGTTTTTTGAGGCCCTTGTTCCTCCCGCCCAGGTGCTGGTTTTTGCCATGCCGCGGCCTGTGCCTGACGTCTAGTCCCTGGTATAACCATAATCTGCATTCTGTGTGTCCCTGCCTCAGATAAAGAACAGATGCCCTCAGCTGCCTGTGTTTGAGCCAGACTCTTCTAAGCCCATCTTTGGTAAGAATGAGGGTGAGATGATGGTGGAAAAGCGAAAGAGAGACCAGAACTACATGAAGCATCAGATGGAGGCCGCTGCTAACCACAAGAGGAGAGCCATCCTGCACCAGCTGGTGGATCAAAAGCGGGATTTGCTAATGCTGCAGAGGACACACCAAGAGTGAGACCCCTGGCGCTTTCCTCTCCTCCTCCTCTCCTGCCCTCCAGAGAAGCAGTCATAACAGGGAACACGCTGAAGAGTTACCATGCGCAAAATATTGTTCTATGCTTATTATATGCTTTATCTCGTTTCATCCCTACAACTCAACCTATGGACAAAAGCTTTTAGATTAATAACAGAGCCATTTATTTATTTTTATTTTATTTTATTTTTTTAAATTTACAATATTGTTTTGCCATATATCAACATGAATCCGCCACAGGTATACACGCGCTCCCCATCCTGAACCCTCCTCCTTCCTCCCTCCCCGTACCATCCCTCTGGGTTGTCCCAGTGCACCAGCCCCAAGCATCCAGTATCGTGCATCGAAAACAGACCCATTTAAAAGGAATATTAATAAGCATACATATTATATAATGATGTAAGATAACCGATAATGAATTCCAAATGCATTATCTTTTTCATACTCTTTTCCATTATGGTTTATTATAAGATGCTGACTACAGTTCTCTTACTGCTTATCTATTTTATATATAGTAGTTTGTATCTGTTAATCCCAAACTCCTAATTTACCCCGCCCCTACTCCCTTTCCCTTTTGGTAACCATAAGTTTGGAGAAGTATCTGTTCGAGTCTCATACCAATTCTTATCACATTATTTATTTGCTATATTTACTATTTTGTGTTGTTTGCTTTCTTACTGTAGAGTTTTAAAAATACTCTTTAACCTCCTTTTTTTTTAATTGAAGTACTCAGCATTTCATAGTTCTAAAAGCTTTCTGGTGATTGCATTGGGCAGCTAAGTTCACGGGTGACATCTAGGTTCTGCAGGTTTGGTTCAGAAGGATGTCCGTTTGGAACTATGTATTCCTTGGCTGCGGTTTCCAGGGGGCTCAGTGGTACAGAATCCACCTGCCAATACAGGAGACACAGGTTCGATCCCTGGGTCAGAAAGATCCCCTGGAGAAGGCAATGGGCTACCCACTCCAGTATTTTTGCCTGGGAAATCCCATGGACGGAGGAGCTTGGCGGGCTACAGTTCCATGGAGTCGCAAAGAATCGGGCACAACTTAGAGACTAAACAATAGCGACAAAGTCTCAAACAAACTTTCTTGATCCTACTTCTCCCTCAAGTTAACTGTCCATAGTTTTCTTTCCCTGTTCAGGACAATGTCTGAAAAGAGTTGTCCACCCCAGCGTTGTCCATAGGTGAGTCACAAATGTGCCGTCCTGCTCAAGTGACACAAAGACATGAAACTCAGATCCTTTCTCAACCTCCACTAAATCCCTTCTGCAGAGAACTGTGCATATAGTAAGCTGTGCTGATGTTTGCTGGTGCAGGGCTGCTGAAGGTGAGAACATTCTGGAAATCAGAGCTCTGAGCAAACACGACTGTGGTCTTTACTTGGTTATCTCTTTTGTTGGAGCTCTGATCATAAACTTCCTTTTCTGTATGGGCCAGGTCCTTGTCTTCTGTTTCTATATCCTTTACTAATTATTCCAGTCTCTCTCACTTCTCTTTTCTTTTCCAACTGGCCCACCTTCAGCCCATCTCAAGATGTGAATTCAGGTCTTCCTGTGGCAAATAGAAAGTCACTTTCTTTCAGAGAGAAATGATTTAGTCCGTGTGATCCAAAGATGCCTGCTGACGTAATTTTACTTGTTTTACATTTTTTTCTTTAAACTTTCCTGTTTTTGTTTTTAAAAAATATAACAACTCATGCTCACTAAAATTATCAATGGGTGGAGAGATTTTTTTTAAAAAGGCTGATAATCTCTCTTACCAAGTAGTCTATGTTAAGATTCAGTTCAGTTCAGTCGCTCAGTCATGTCCGACTCTTTGCGACCCCACGAATCACAGCACACCAGGCCTCCCTGTCCATTACCAACTCCCGGAGTTTACTCAAACTCACGTCCATCGAGTCGGTGATACCATCCAGCCATCTCATCCTCTGTCGTCCCCTTCTCCTCCTGCCCCCAATGCCTCCCAGCATCAGAGACTTTTCCAATGAGTCAACTCTTTGCATGAGGTGGCCAAAGTACTGGAGTTTCAGCTTTAGCATCATTCCTTCCAAAGAACACTCAAGACTGATCTCCTTTAGAGTGGACTGGTTGGATCTCCTTGCAGTCCAAGGGACTCTCAATAGTCTGCTCCAACACCACAGTTCAAAAGCATCAATTCTTCGGTGCTCAGCTTTCTTCATAGTCCAACTCTCACATCCATACATGACCACTGGAAAAACCATAGCCTTGACTAGATGGACCTTTGTTGGCATAGTAATGTCTCTGCTTTTTAATATGCTATCTAGGTTGGTCATAACTTTTCTTCCAAGGAGTAAGCATCTCTTAATTTCATGGCTGCAATCATTAGCTTTCTACATTTTTTCCTATTTCTTTTACAAATGCGTTAAAAAATGTACACATATATATATTTTCCTTCCATTTTGCAAATGAAAATAAGGTGTGTGAGATCTTATATATTACTCTATAACCCAACCTTTCTTTAACCTAATAATGTGCCATTAATTTGTATTTAGGTCAGTACATATATAAAAAAATTCATTTTTCTTTAATAACAGCATATTATCTATAATATATAATATGGTTTATATAGTTTAACTTTTGCACCATTGATGAACATTCACTTTATTCCCAGGTATTTTGCCACTACACCAATTTGGCATTAAACACTTTTCTTATATATCTTATACTGGTTGTTTTGTTTCTATTGGATAAATTCCTAAAATTGGTGTTGCTGTTAGTGGGAATGTAAATTGGTACAACCACTATGGCAAACAGTGGTGGTTTCTCAAAAAAAATTAGAATCACTGTTCATTTCAGTTCAGTTGCTCAGTCGTGTCTGACTCTTTGGCACCCCATGGACTACAGCATGCCAGGCCTCCCTGTCCATCACCAACTCCCGGAGTTCACTCAGACTCACATCCATCGAGTCGGTGATGCCATCCAGCCATCTCATCCTCTGTCATCCATCCCCTTCTCCTGCCTTCAGTCTTTCCCAGCATCAGGGTTTTTTCAAAGAAGTCTTCTCTTCGCATGAGGTGGCCAGAGTACTGGAGTTTCAGTTTTAGCATCATTCTTTCCAAAGAACACCCAGGACTGGTCTCCTTTAGGATGGACTGGTTGGATCTCCTTGCAGTCCAAGGACCCCTCAAGAGTCTGCTCCAACACCACAGTTCAAAAGCATCAATTCTTCAGTGCTCAGCTTTCTTCACAGTCCAACTCTCACATCCATACATGACCACTGGAAAAACCATAGCCTTAACTAGATGGACCTATGTTGGCAAAGTAATGTCTCTGCTTTTTAATATGCTGTCTAGGTTGGTCATAACTTTTCTTCCAAGGAGTAAGCGTCTTTTAATTTCATGGCTGCAATCACCATCTGCACTGATTTTGGAGCCCAAGAAAATAAAGTCTGCCACTGTTTCCCCATCTATTTCCCATGAAGTGATGGGACCAGATGCCATGATCTTCGTTTTCTGAATGTTGAGCTTTAAGCCAACTTTTTCACTCTCCTCTTTCACTTTCATCAAGAGGCTCTTTAGTTCTTCCTCACTTTCTGCCATAGGATGGTGTCATCTGCATATCTGAGGTTATTGATATTTCTCCTGGCAATCTTGATTCTAGCTTGTGCTTCATCCAGCCCAGCATTTCTCTTGATGTACTCTGCATATAAGTTAAATAAGCAGGGTGACAATATATAGCCTTGACGTACTCCTTTTCCTATTTGGAACCAGTCTGTTGTTCCATGTTCAGTTCTAACTGTTGCCTCCTGACCTGCATACAGGTTTCTCAAGAGACAGGTCAGGTGGTCTGGTATTCCCATCTCTTTCAGAATATTCCACAATTTATTGTGATCCACACAGTCAAAGGCTTTGGCATAGTCAATAAAGCAGAAATAGATGTTTTTCTGGAACTGTATGATTCCACAATTCCACTTCTGTGTACATAACCAAAATATTTGAAAGCATACTCTTTCAGAGATATTTGTACACTTATGTTCATAGCAGCATTATTTATGATAGTCAAGGAATAGCAACCCAAATATCCAATCACAGATGAATGGATAAATAAAGTGTGGCACACACATACATGGACTATTATGCAGCCTTATAAAGAAAGTTCTGACACATGCAACAATGTGGATGAACCTTGAGGACATTATGTTAAGTGAAATAAACCAGCCACACAAAAAAAGACACTGTATGACTTAATTTACATAAGGTAATTAGAGTAGTAATTAGAGTAGTCTAATTCATGGAAACAAAGTAGAAGGGTAGTTGACAGGTTGGGGAGGGAAAAGTAGGGAGTTGTTTAATGGGTTTAGAATTTCAATTTTGCAAGGTGAAAAAAGATATTTCATATATGTTAGATACATTCCCACTAATTGCACGACAGTGGGAATATACTTAACACCATATATCTGTATGTTTAGAAATGGTTAAGAAAGTCAGTTTATGTGGGTTTTTTTTCCTACAATTTAAAAAACTGAAAAGATAAAAAATGTTATGAAAAAATGTATATAATAGGTACCATTCAGTCATTGAACTCCCATTGTGTGATAGGAATTGGCACTTTCTGTACGTTATCCTACTTAATCTCCATAATGACCACACAGTAGCTATTGAATCAAGGCTTGTTAGAGGATAATGTGGCCGTGCTATTTTAGAAGTGAACCAGCACAGAGCACGTGACAGGTTTTATCGGCGGGTCCTGACACCTAGTGGCGGTTGGTACCAGTAACACAAGAGTCTTCAGAGCAGCAGGCTAAATCAAGGGTCACATTCAGTGAAGTCCCTTCTAGAATTTAATGAGAACTGACTGTAAGAGTTTTAGCTTGGCAAGAAAGAGACACATTTATACTGAGGCCAGTTTAGGGTGATTCACAACAGCCGTGAGTATGTGTTTGGAGATCAGAGGTAGAAACAACATTGGGAATGCTGGAACACTCTACTTGAAGGGAGATATTATACTGCAGTCATTTCTTTGATGACTTGACCCTCAAACACTTTTGTTTTTTAAACCTTCTTCACAATGTTGGATACATTCTCCATTCACTTTCTTTTGCCTAGTCATTTGTCCCCGCCCCCCCCCCCCCCCCCCCCCCCTTTCTAACCATTCATTTGTATGCCTCTCTACATTGTCTTGTAAAACTCCTGGAAGAACTGGTGGGCCAGCTACTGAGAATCTGGACTAAAAGGAAAGAAACAAAGTATGGGAAACCATGTGAGATGAATCTTCAGATCAGCTAAATTAGCCTCAAAGGAAATAGATGGCTTTAAAAGCTGAATTTAATTGGAAGGGGGTTTTAATACTACTAATTTAAACCCAGATTGATGATGAAAAGCCTTAGATCCATAAATTATTTGCAGGAGTTTCACCATGTTTTTACAGTGTTCATGTCTCTTAGTCTGTTTCAAAGGGTGGGGAACAAAACCAGGACGTTTCCTGTTTAACTTAGAATAAAAGGAATGGGGCTCATAAGGCTGGTGCCTTTCCCAGTATTATAAATGGAATCAGACTGTTCTGTTCTCTCTAGGCACTTGGCAGACAGAAATGCTGAGCTTGAGCGAGTGAACAGAATCAACCAAAGCTTACAGGATGATTGGGAAAGGAGTGCTGTCATGAAGAAGCATCGAGACTTGGAGGAGAAGGCTTTTGAGCGGTAATACCTGATTGCACCTGAAGTTTTATTTGCAAAGCAAATCCCTTCTGCATCTTGTTTAGTTCCTACTAATCCTGGGATGACAGATAGGTTTTAAGTGTCAACTTGACTGCCTAGAGAGCTTAGAGAGGAGGAAAGAATTCTGGGTTCGGTGGGAAATACTGCTGTGACCTGGCACGGCGACTGCTGTGTTGTATGCTATATGTTTGCCACCTCTGTGCTGATCTTTGCCTCTGTGTAATAGGTTTGTTTTCTTTTTGTGGAGGCTAGGAAGGCCTGGGGAGAGGGGAAGAGTGTGGAAATTATCTTTGGAAATAATTAGCTGGAAATAGGAATTAGAAATAGAGTGTTTCTGCCTGAATGCATGTTAGGCTTATGGAATGATCTCATAAGAACAGAGTCATGGGGCTGTGGTTAAGACTGGCAATCAGAAAAGTGAGATGCCCAACCAAGAACACCTTCCTGAAATGTATTATATTCCCGCTCACTCTCCCCTGCTATCTATTTACAATCTAGAGTCAGGGAATCTAGATGTTTTTAAGAATTAACAATAACTTTGGAGAGGCAGCTAATACTTTTTGCCTTATTTTTTCTTATTTCTAAGGTGGGGAAATTAAACATTGGCCTGGCTTGGCTAACACAGGAATTTGGGGGATCAAATAAAGAGATAGAAAATCATTATACTTTAAAAACTGAAAATGCTTTACACATGTAAGGTACAATTTCATAGAATATTAAAAACTTGAAGAAACAAAGTCTATACAATCAAACATTACAAAAACCTGAAAATACCAAAGTAACATTCAATTGCTAATTATCAACAACGTTTTATCATAAAAAATTGTTACAGTGGATCTTGATCTGTAACTAACCTTTTCCTTTTAGATTTTAAGGCATTCCTCACCTATCTTTCTAATGGGCAGAACCCATATTTTGTGACAATGAAAGTATGAGGGATGATGTGGAAAACAGATTTCAAAGAAGTGGGGTTGTTTGGCCTAGAGAAGAGGAAGAGAAAAGGAAGTTGGATATTTTAAACCATTGTCTTAATGTTGTGAAAAAGCAGGTAAAAGGCAATAAGATTAATTAGTGTCAGGGAGATTTTAGTTGGATTTTGGAAGAAGGCTTGGCTAATGTTGTGATAAAGGATAGCGACATAACACACACTTGAGTGGCAGGATGGCCTGACTGCTCCATGGCCACAGCAAAATGGACCTCTCACCTGAAGACGTAGGACAAGCTGTGGGCAGGGACTCAAGTGAACGGCAGACAGGGAGGAGGAATTGGTTGGTGTTAAAAAGAAAACAAAGTAAAAGCAAAATTAAGGTTCATGTGTATGCAGTTGGCTTCCCTGATAGCTCAGTTGGTAAACAATCCACCTGCAATGCAAAAGACCCCGGTTTGATTCCTGAGTCGGGAAGATCCCCTAGAGAAGGGAATGGCTATCCACTGCAGTATTTTGGCCTGGAGAATTCCATGGACTGTATAATCTATGGGGTCGAAAAGAGTTGGACACTACTGAGCGACTTTCACTTTCACTTTGTATGCAGTTAGCTTGTGATACTCCTTCCTATCCCCAAAGGAAGCCAGGTAGGTCTCCCCTGCCCATTGACAAGGCCATCTTTTTTTTCCCTTTGAGGATTATCACTGATGTGTTTTTTTAATAGAATCCCACCTGTACAGGAATTTTGATAGGGTAGGGGAGAACACCGTGGAGACTGTCCTGCATCATAGAGGAAAATGGCTGAAGTGGGAAAGCAGCCATTGCCATCCCTTCATCTCTGCTTTCAACTGCTTTTGTCCTCTTTCTCTGTCTCCACTTTCTCTCCTGCCCTCCACTCACCAGAGGCTCATGGCCCTCTGGGTCTTTTCACTGAAATCTAGTCTTCCCTGTCTTCACTGTTTGCTGATGACCAGCAGCTCAATAGCTTGATCTTCTCTCAAAAGCTGTCTCCTGGGAAGCCCGACAGGTGAAGGCCCCACACAGGGCCAAGCAGCAAACACCAAAGCTCTGGAGTTTTCCCACTGCCGCTGACTGTGTGACTCTGGGCAGGTCTTGTGTGCGCTGAGGGTTTAGGTTGGGTGAGGGGAGAAGACTTGGGGTCAGACAGGAAGGTACCACTCAGAGCCTGTTATTGACCCGGAAGGAGACGCGGGACATGCCTTTCCTGGGGTGACCAGCAGGTGGCGGCGCAGGGGATCACGGATGGACCGGAAGCTCCTGGAGGGCAGGGACCCGGCGCTGCTCCTGCAATGCTATCCTGGCTCCAGCTTCCAGGCGAGGCGTGCAGCAAGGACTCAGGGGGCGCTGGCCGATGACCGCTTTTCCTCTGTCTCTGCAGGGCCTCCGACAAGCTCTTCCTGCTGGACCAATGTGAGAAGTACCGGCGCTGCAAGCAGTGCCAGAGGCGCACCTCCAACAGGGGCGAGAGCAACCTGTGGCCCCTCAACAAGTACATGCACGGCTCCCGGCTGTTCGTATAAAACCCGGAGTCTGGGCCTGCGTCTCCTGGGGAAAGTCTTTTTCTTTTTTTTTTTTTTAAAGGGTGATGGTGAAACTTCATGTTTTTACTTTAGAGGGAAAAAAAAAAAAAAAATTACTGTGCCATTCTGGTGCTTTTTGGAGTAGATTGGATTCCTATAGACGGCTTCTCCCTGCCCGTCTCCCTCCCAACCCTCCCCAGGCCACCAAGGAGCCTGGACTGGGAAGTGGAACCCTGCTTCACTGTGGTTGAGAGGGGGGTTCTGACCCAACCCACCATCCGCTCTATGTCTTTGTTTAGGAAGCTTTATTTTTCTTCACCTATAATGAAGAGTGTCATAATAAATACTTTCTACGACTTTTGACTGTGCAGAAAGTGATGGTGAATCATACCACGCCTCCCCCAGCCCTAGATTTTCCCAAGGCTGGAAATGTGTGAACCTCCCAAAGGTAGGTCAGGCTATTTGCTTCAGGCGGTCATAGCAATGCTTCTGGAGTTTTCTAGTTGATGACACACCTCGGACTTGTTGGGATCTCAGGGATATTTTTCCCTTGGTGAGCTTCTGGCCAACCATTCCACCATTCTGCCCATTTCTGCACCACTACTGACTGTAGGTTTATTGTTTGGATAAGTGAATACTGTGAGGGGAGCCTGGCTGGCTTGCCAGGGTCCACTTTCTTCTCTCATTGCATCCAATCTTTTTTTATTGGAGTATAATTGCTTTACAATTGTGTTAGTTTCTACTAACACAAAGTGTTATCAGACACACACATATGTATGTATATGTCCCCTCGCTCTTGAGCCTCCCTCCGTCCCACATCCCCATCCCACCCCTCTAGGTCATCACAGAGCCCCGAGCTGAGCTCCCTGTACTATAGAGCAGCTTCCCGCTAGCTGTCTGTTTTACACATAGTAGTATATATTTGTCAATGCTACTGTCTCAGTTCATCCCACCCTCTCTTACCCTCCCTGTGTCTGTTCTCTATGTCTGCATCTCTGCTCCTGCCCTGCAAATAGGTTCATCAGTACCATTTGTCTAGGTTCCGTGTGTACCTGGCATCCATTCTTAAGCTGTATGTGCTATGGGTGAGGAAGAGCTTCGTGTTGAGGGACTGATTTTCAGTTAAGGTTTATGTGCTCTTTTTTAAAAATATTTTCTTTTTTAAAAAATTAAAATTTGCTTGCTTTTAATTGGAGGGTAATTGCTTCACAATATTGTGTTAGTTTCTGCCAAATATCAACAAGAATCAGCCATAGGTATACATATGTCCCGTCCTTCTTGAACCTCCCTTTCACCTCCTATGGTTTATGTGTTCTTAACCAAATTTTTTTCACTTATCTTTACCCTTTGGCTTTCTTCTCCCTGTCCTGTCCTACCACTTCAGGTGAAACAATGAACAAAGCAGAGCGATGTCTGGATTTCTGATATGTAAAAGCTAGGCAGAAAGTCCCTTAGACACTCTGCTTTCTGCCTGCAACGTTTTTCTTAGAAAGAAACGTGGGGAGACACAGAACATTGTGCTTCCCTGGTGGCTCAGTGGTAAAGAATCCACCTGCCAACATAGGAGACATGGGTTTGATCCCCTGGGTCAGGAACAGCCCCTGGAGGAGGAAATGGCAACCCAGTCCAGTGTTCTTGCCTGAGAAATCCCATGGACAGAAGAGCCTGGCAAGATACAGTCCATGGGTCACAAAGAGTCAGACATAACTGACTAAACAACAATCTAGAACATAGTTTGCCCTACTCCAAATACAAAATAGGAATGTTTTGAGCCTTGAATAATTGGGAAAGTATTTACTTAAATTGATATTGGGCAAATTTTGTTGCTTATGTTATCTTTTTCTATCTAAACAAGTATGCTCTCTGGTGACTGAAACTGTCTGAAGCTCTCCCCTCCCGCATCCTGTATTAACCACTTCCTTCCATTTCCCCAGAAGACCCCTCCATGGGGGTTCCATCATCCCCAATATTTGAAAAAATAGCCTGGCCCCAGGACTGCTTGACTTGCTTGAAAAACCCATCCCTGCCACACCCTTGGAGTACTTCTCTGTCTCTAATAAATAATAAATTCCTATAATAGCATTGTATGAATATATATCTATATATAGAGAGACTGCCTTGTTAAAGAAAAAAAGACTTTAGGCAATGTTGATATGTTTGGGTGAAAAGATTTAAATTCATAGGTATTTTTACTGTAGGAACTGAACTTGTAATTTATTTTTTTAAGTATTTATTTAGTTTGACTGCATCAGGTCTATGTTGCAGTACACAGGATCTTCTAGTTGTGAACCATGGGATCTAGTTCCCTGACCAGGGACCGAACCCGGACCCCCTGCATTGGGAATGTGTGTCTTAGCCACTGGACCACCAGGGAAATCCCTGAACTTATAATGTGTTACCCTGGGTAGCAGTACTGACTCTCAGTCTGTGTCAAGCACCAAGCTAGTGACCTGGAGATTAAGACCTCTTCAGTCCTTGCCTGCCTTGGGAGCACTCACGGTGTAATGCAGAGATGTGACTTGGAAGATCTCTCTGTAACAAAGCAGATACCTAATAGTGCTGTGCATTGCTTGTTTTGGAAAAGCAAGGTCGAGCCCTTGAGGCTGGTTAGCTTGACAGGGAAAGCTTTTGAGAGAGATGAGGCCTGGGCTGAGTTTTTAAGGAGAAATGGGAAATAGCTAGGTAAAGACTGACAAGGAGTCATGGCAACAGATGTCAAGGCCTGTGCTCCTGTCTGTTGAGACTAAGGTGGAGAAGTGGTTATGTGAGGTAGGTTATAAAAGCTAATTAAAAAAAAAAAAAAATTCATTCATTTTAAGAACAAATTTTTTTGATGTTCATGAACTTTAAAAAATTTTTATTTGGAGGATAATTGCTTTACAATGTTGTATTGGTTTGTGCCATACAACAACGTGAATCAGCCGTAAGTATACTATATCCCCTCCCTCGCAGGCCTCCCTCCCCAGGTCACCCCTAGGGTCATCACAGAGCACTAGGCTGGGCTCCCTGTGTCATACAGCAGCTTCCCACTAGCTGTTTTACACACGGCAGTGTATCTATTTCAATATTACTCTCTCAATTCTTCCTAACCTCTCCTTCCATTACTGTGTCCACAAGTCCATCCTCTGTATCTGTGTCTCTAAGAATCAAATGTTATTATAGTCCTGAATTAAAACAGCTGATTTCATACAAAAAAAGAAGGCACAGTCTTTTTTTTTTTTGGAGCAAGTTTTCCTAATTTGGTACCTTGTTCACTGATCTTAACTGCTAATATTGTTTTAGTTCAATCCTGCTATTAGGCCAGACTCAATGAGAATGTCTTTTCTAAATCAATTTGAATTACTGTCTTCAAGTTCTGTCATTTCTGGAGCTATGGTACTGCCAGACCAGCTTAATGTATCAAAGGAGTTCCAATTTCAGTGGTTTTTAATGTTTTGGACAGTCGGGAATCTTTTGAGAATCTGATGGAAAATATGTATGTACTCTTTCCTAAAAATATGCACATTTTCATATACAACATGTTGCATGTGATTAGGGGTATCCTAGAACACCTGGGCCACAGGTTAAGAACTCTTACTCTAAACAGCTTTATTTCAATGTTATTTACAAGCTCAAACTATCAAAAGTGAGCAAAGTGAAGGACTTTGCTTTTGAAAATGCCCTGTCAGTTCTAGGGAACTATGCCCATTTTTGCCTTCCTCTTTGACCCTATGTAAAAATAGTGCAATGAAATTGGAATGGCTGTTAGAAAACACTCCAGTAGTTTTCAAAATGTTTTGAGTAAGATTCAGCAAAAGAAATACACTTCATATTGAAACACAGAACTTGTGCACACACGTAATGAGACAAAAGTTTTACAGGGCTCTACTTACCCCACCTATCTGCAATGGATTCTGATAATTTCTATTTTATTTCATTAAACATTTCTGATTAGATTGAACAGAGCTGATTTAACAGTCTGCTAGTGTAAATAGATAATTTTCAGTTTGATAAACATAGTTTTAATTGAATTCTTCCCTCTCATAGTACTTCGTAGTTGGCTCGAATTCATTAGTGGTTGAGATTGCATTATAATGGTATTCAACCAGGAGACTGAGAAATGCTTAGGTCCTGTCTGGTAACCAGACTGCCTTCTCCTAAGGAACTTTAAGAAAGTGGCCACCTAGTTAAGATCCATTGTAGGATATTGACTTTTTTTTTGAGCAAGCAAAATCTTGACATTCAGAGTGCAAGTTCTATCTCATCTGTGGGTAGAAGAGTCAGCCTCATCTCTTCCAAAAGCTTTCCCTGTCAATCAGACCTGACTGCAAGGGCTCTGCCTGGCTTTTCCGTAATTCTCAAAGCCTGTGTTTCTTTGGGTCTGTTTTTCACATGTGTGGCTTGGGAGTAAACCTGAGACTTGTGTCGATTCACACACAGAATTAAGGGATTTCTTTCCCAGCTTTCTCCTCTCTGGAATTTCTTTAATGTTCTCCAGTGTCTTATTTCTAGTCCTCTGTCTATAAAGCCAGAGTTTTTCTTGGAGCTTTAGGAAACCAGGGCAAACCAGAAGAAGAGCAGTAAGTGACAAGACAGAATTCGTCCCACACTCTTCTGACCGTGGGGTGCCTTTTCCTGCTTCCCCTGGCCAGGAAGACAGGCTGTCAGTGTCTCCGGTACTTGGAACGCCGCCACCATCACTGCAGTTCATGACTGTGGCTGGTCTTGGCGCATGCCGGGGAGGGGGAGAAGGACAAAAAGGGCCTTCCCTTTACACTCTAGTTCACAGGGAACCCTTTTCCTGTTTCTCTGGCCAGAAGAGGGGACTTCTCTTGAGTTTATGCTCTGTGTGTCAACTGGATCTTAGATTGTCCTCAGGGCAAACCAGAAGAGGAATAAATTCACCAGTAAATTCATCACTATACTAATCATTCTTCAGGTTTTGACTAGCTTATATAATCCCCCTGCTATTGTTTGCTTTTTAGAGTCCTACTTGCTTTCTATATTCTGTTCAGTTACAGTCAAAGAGAAACCCTAGGGTGTGCTTACTCCATCTTGGCCAGCACCAGAAGTGTTTTATTTTGGTTTTGAGTCTCTATTCTTCTTCCTTTCACCTTTCTCTCAAACCAGGTGGTATGTCAGTCCTTTTATTTAAATTTTATTAGTTAGGATAGCACCTTAACAAAGATGAAATACTAGTAGCTTAACCACCATAATAAGTAGCTTAACCATTTTTTCAAGAAACAGTCTAGGAGTACATAGTCCAAGACGGTAAGGTGGTTCTACCAGATTCTCCTGTGGTTTCCACCACTGGTCAAGGCAACTGTTTCTGGTAGCATCTCCTAACTAGCAAGTTGGAAGAAAAGGGCAAGGTAGCCATTGTGCAATTTTTTTTTTTTTTTAAGGAGTATAACCTGGAAGTGGTACCATTATCTCTGTCCATGTCCCATTGGCCAGAATTTAATCACATGGCCACACCATGCTGCAAGGGATCTTGGAGAATGAAGTCTCCAGCTTGGTGGCCATGTGTAGTGAAGTACTCAGGGAATGTTAGTACTAAATATAGGGGAAATAGATCCTATTGGACAACTGCCAGTCTGCCATATCCTAAAATTATGGCCGGAAGAAGCTACGAAATACCTAACAATGCCAGCTATGATATTTTTATTTTTGGAATATAATTGCTGTACAATGTGTTAATTTCTGTTGTACAGCAAAGTGAATCAGCTATATTTATACATATACCCCTCCCTCCCTGCCCCCTCCCCCCCTGCCCAGGTCATCACAGAACTCAGAGTTGAGCTCCTGTGCTATACCACAGGTTTCCATTAGCTATCTATTTTACATATGGTACTGTGTATGTCTGGAGAAGGAAATGGCAACCCACTCCAGTGTTCTTGCCTGGAGAATCCTAGGGATGGGGGAGTCTGGTGGGCTACTGTCTATGGGGTCGCACAGAGTCAGACACGACTGAAGCGACTTAGCAGCAGCAGCAGTGTGTATGTCAATCATAATCTTCGAATTCATTCCACCCTCCCCCAATATTTTAAAAATCTTAAAAAAATATAAAGCTGCAAAAAACATCTCTAGAGGCAGACACAAAGTGTGAGCAAGAATTCAGAGAAGCAAGCATCAGCTGGTGGGTTACCTATGACTTGGACCTTTTAAATTAATGCTAGAGATACATTTAAAATTTTTCAAATAATTTCAAGCTTACAAGGATTCAAGAATGGTAAAAATACCCCCCTCCCACCCCCAGAACTAAATAAGGGTAAGTTGATGACATATCCCTTGCCACTTCTAAATACTTTAGAGCATAATGCCTTACAAATAAGGATCAGTTCAGTTCAGTTCAGTTGCTCAGTCGTGTCCGACTCTTTGCAACCACGTGAATCGCAGCACGCCAGGCCTCCCTGTCCACCACCAACTCCCAGAGTTTACTCAAACTCATGTCCATCGAGTCGGTGATGCCATCCAGCCATCTCATCCTCTGTTGTCCTTCTCCTCCTGCCCCCAATCCCTCCCAGCATCAGAATCTTTTCCAATGAGTCAACTCTTCGAATGAGGTAGCCAAAGTGTTGGAGTTTCAGCTTTAGCATCAGTCCTTCCAATGAACACCCAGGACTGATCTCCTTTAGAATGGACTGGTTGGACCTCCTTGCAGTCCAAGGGACTCTCAAGAGTCTGCTCCAACACCACAGTTCAAAAGCATCAATTCTTCGGCACTCAGCTTTCTTTATAGTCCAACTCTCACATCCATACATGACCACTGGAAAAACCATAGCCTTGACTAGACGGACCTTTGTTGGCAAAGTAATGTCTGTTTTTGAATATGCTATCTAGGTTGGTCATAACTTTCCTTCCAAGGGGTAAGCATCTTTTAATTTCATGGCTGCAGTCACCATCTGTAGTGATTTTGGAGCCTAGAAAAATAAAGTCTGACACTGTTTCCACTGTTTCCCCATCTATTTGCCATGAAGTGATGGGACCAGATGCCATGATCTTAGTTTTCTGAATGTTGAGTTTTAAGCCAACTTTTTCACTCTCCTCCTTCACTTTCATCAAGAGGCTTTTGAGTTCCTCTTCACTTTCTGCCATAAGGGTGGTGTCATCTGCATATCTGAGGTTATTGATATTTCTCCTGGCAATCTTGATTCCAGCTTGTGCTTCTTCCAGCCCAGTGTTTCTCATGATGTACTCTGCATATAAGTTAAATAAGCAGGGTGACAATATACAGCCTTGACGTACTCCTTTTCCTATTTGGAACCAGTCTGTTGTTCCATGTCCAGTTCTAACTGTTGCTTCCTGACCTGCATACAGGTTTCTGAAGAGGCAGGTCAGGTGGTCTGCTATTCCCATCTCTTTCAGAATCTGCCACAGTTTATTGTGATCCACACAGTCAAAGGCTTTGGCATAGTCAATAAGGCAGAAATAGATGTTTTTCTGGAACTCTTTTGCTTTTTCAATGATCCAGTGGATGCTGGCAATTTGATCTCTGGTTCCTCTGCCTTTTCTAAAACCAGCTTGAACATCTGGATAGTTTCCCATAAAACCACATTATAGCCACCAAAATCAGAAAATCAACATCTATTTTTACTATATAATCCAACAACTCAATTAAAAATTTGCCAGTTGTTCCAGTAATATCCTTTAAAATTAAAAAAAGTTATTTTACTTTTGGCTGCACTGGGTCTTTGCTGTGCAAGGGTACTGCTCATTGTTGTACGCAGGCTTCTCATTGCGTGGCAGGTAGCATCAATTGTGGAGCATGGGATCTAGGCATACGGGCTTCAGGAGTTGTGACACGCAGGCTCAGTAGTTGTGGCTCACAGGCTTAGTTGCCCCGAGGCATGTGGGATCTTCCTGAAACAGGGATTGAACCCATGTCCCCTGAGTTTGCAGGCAGTAATGTCCTTTTAAGCAAAAGGGTGCAATCTGTGATCATGGTGACATATTTAGTTGACATTATTTTCCTAATCTCCTTCTACCTGAATAGTCCTCAGCCTTTACTTAACTTTCACAGCTGACACTTTTGAAGATTTCAGTCCTTCCACCTGGATGTATGATTTTTCCTCATGATCAAATTCAAGTATTTTCTCAGGAATATCACAGAAGTGCTGCTATGTTCCTTGTACACCATTCTATCAGGTGGTACCCACTCAGTCTTTCTCATTACTGGTCATGTTAACTCTGATCATTTGAATAAATGATACCTACTGGGTTTACCACTATCAAGTTGTTTTCTTTTGTAACCAATTGATACTTTATGATAGGTACTTTTGAAAGTAAATATCCATTCCTCATCAAATTTCACTCACTAGGTTTAGCACATATTGATGTTTCTTTGCTAAATATATAATTGTGATGATGGTTGCTAAATACAGATTTTTGTAATTCCACTATTGCTGCTACATTTACTAGTTGGCATTCTACTCTAAGATAAAGTGTTTTCTTCTCCCTATTTATTTATATCCATATAGACTTATGGTTTATTTTATTCAATGACTAATAATTCAGTACTATTATTGATATAAAAATCATGATCAGTGGGAGATCTTTAAGCTGGCTTCTGTGTTTTTTGTACTTTTAAATAATTAAAAAAAATTAGAATGATTTTAGAGAATTCCTTGTACACTCTTCACTCAGTTTCCCCCACTGTTAACATCTTCTGTTTCTATGACATATTTGTTATAACTAAGGAATCAACCAGAGAAGGCAATGGCACCCCACTCCAGTATTCTCACCTGGAAAATCCCATGGATGGAGGAGCCTGGAAGGCTGCAGTCCATGGGGTCGCTGAGGGTTGGACACGACTGAAGTGACTTAGCAGCAGCAGCAAGAAATCAACATTGGTACTCTACCATTAATTAAACTTCACACTGTATTCAGATATCACTTGTTTTACCCTGATATGCATAAAATGTCCTTTTGCTGTTCCAAGATTCCATCTAGTATAGCATATATCATTTGGTCGTCAGGTTATTTTTAGTCTCCTTTGGTCTGTGTATTTTTTGGTTTATGTCCTTTTGTCATATGCCTATCATTTTTTGAACACTTCCATAACTTTGTCATAATAAATGTTCTAGGCTAGTCATATTTTTGCTGCCCTACCTTTAGAATTAGCCATCTCCCCTAGGGGACTTTTTAAATGGAGAATGGTATTAGGAAACCATGATCTGAGTGCTAGTTGTTCTCATTGCTATTGGGTTGTCATTGCTTTAGGCCCTCTCTGCTCTCTGAAGATGAAGCTGAGGAATTCACACACACACACACACACACACACACACACACACACACACCTATCTATAATTCTATATATATTGAAATTATGAGTTTACAGTGATACAAACAATGCCAACCCCAAATCCTACAACTAGTTATACTTTTTCCCTTTCCATATTTGTAACTCCTGTCAGAGCAGGGAGAAAGCTAATTCCCATTATTCTCAATGTATTACTAGATAAACTCTTATGTAATCTTACTGTATAAACCCTTATGTAATCTCCAATCATCACTGCTTTCCTCCATTGTACATGTCCTCTGTACCCTGCTTGAGCTCTGACAGCCCACACTAGGTTCCAACTGCCAGCCCACCCTTGCTTGAATGTCCTCCTCATCCTTTTCCCCAGACTCCAGTATCTTCTGCATTCTCCATCTCTCATCTACCTCACAGACAACTACCTTGCTCCCCTCCATGTAGTGGACTCAGTTATTAAAGAAGAAGTGAAGGATGGAAGAAAGAGCAAAGAATGAAGGAAGAGGAAAGAAGAAATGGGCCCAATATAGGCCAGTGAAGAAAGCCTATACATTTTAGAAAATTCTAAAGCTATTAGAAAGTTAAACTGAAAACAAGGAATATCTTCAAAGGTCTGAGAAAATGTCAATGTAGAATTGCATACTCAGTGAAACTATCAGAAATGAAAGCAAAGTAAAAAGAATTATAGAAAAAAAAGTTTATTTAAAAAAACATGTCTACCAACAATAAAAAATATTTTTCAACAATGAGAAAATGCATATTTTTAAGATTATATAAAATATTTACCAAAGTCGGTCATACAACAGGAACTAAAGGAACTGCCCCAAAATGCTGTAAGATAAGAATACTCTTAGAAGAGTTGAGATGCAAGAAATAGTGAGCAAATAAACTGCTAACATATTGGGCAAATTTAAACAAACCCTGATTTTTATAAACAATGTCATAAGTGAGGTTTAAAAAATGCTTGACGGCATTATTTAAAATATGTTGAGCTGGGCTCAATAATAACTGCTGGGCTTCCCAGGTGGCGCAGTGGTAAAGAATCGGCCTGCCAATGCAGGAGACACAAAAGAGGCTGGTTCCATCCCTTCCCTCCCTGGAAGATCCCCTGGAGTAGGAAATGGCAGCCCACTCCAGCATTCTTGCCGGGGAAATATCACGGACGACAGAGCCTGGTGGGCTACAGTCCATGGGGTGACAAAGATTGGGACAAGACTGAGAGAGTATGTCTGTATGACTTAGAGTTGTAACTGCTAAGAACTTTAAAGCACAATTACACATTTTCAAAACAGTGGAAAGAAAATATGAACTTAGCAGAAGAAAAATCTTATTCTAAAAGAAATCGGAAGATTAAAAAAAGAAATACACAAATGTCAAATAACACAAAATGAGAAAAACAGATGCAGAGACAGCAATAACATGTAACGTAAAACAAAATAATGTATAAAAATAATGTAAATAGACTTAAGTTCTTTAAAAACAAAGTTTGTCAGACCGATCGAAAAAAAGCCTAGCAATATGTCATGGCTAAAACATGAAGCCGACGGAGGAAGCCACAGCAGAGTCCACGGACGGGGTTCTTCCACTACCTTTCCCTTCCCACCTATCTCGGTTCGCCTCCGACTCTCTTCAGCCTCTCCCAGGTTTTGACTCGGTCCATTCCCGTCCCCAAGTCCCTCCTCACCCCCTTTCCTCCCCGGTGGGAGACGGGAAACGAGGAGGCTTAACGTCCAGCCCGTGTCCCTACACCAACCGACTCACTCCCCATCGGCCGCCGTGGCGACGTTGCCGGGGACCGGCCCCACACCGTCGCGCTCTATTTCTCGGCCCCCCCTTCTGCGATTGGTGAGGAAGAGTCAACGCTGACTATAAAAGGAAGGGTTTGTGACGCAGGCGCGCCTCGGGGAGCGCCGATTGGCTCTCTTGACGCGAACGCTCGGCGGATCTCGGAGTCGCGCCGCCGTTCTCTCTGCGACGACCGCCATAGCTCCCTCCTCTTCAGCCGACGCCACCGCCGCCTGTGCTGCGGGACCGGCTGTATGGTTAGGCCACAGTCTTTAATGAGTAAACTAAGTCCTTCCTGTGGTGGTGTTGGTCACGCATTTATGGAGTTTCTGAAGGTCCCCGGAGACTACTGCCAGGCACAGCACGACCTTCATGAAGAGAAGTGAACTGTAGAAATTCATCACTGCTCCACCAAGAAGACCCCATAGGAGCGTCAACCTGGACACAGACGTGTGTTCTTGAAACCATCGGAGCCTTTTACAAGAATTCCGACCTGGATGGGGTAAACCTCCGTGCTCTTCCTTTCCATTGACTCAGTCTTACTGAACTGAAGGATGGCTTCGTGTTAGGAAGTTCATTTCATTTCCTCGTTACTCCCAATTTCGTGTAAGCATTGAGAATTTCGAGTGGGGCATATTGGAATAGACTTCAGTTTCTTTACATCATTTCTGCGTTCAGAAATTTAATTTTTTTTTCCTGTAACTGTAACGAGTTTTTTTTTTTTTTTTTTTAACTAAATTAACATGGCTCCACTGAACCGCCCAGCTCCTGTGGAAGTCACATACAGGAACATGAGATTTCTTATTACACACAATCCAACGAGTGCAACCTTAAGCAAATTCATAGAGGACCTTAAGAAGTATGGAGTTACGACAATAGTAAGAGTGTGTGAAGCAACTTATGACACTGCTCTGGTGGAGAAAGAAGGCATCCAGGTTTTGGATTGGCCCTTTGATGATGGTTCATCACCCTCTAACCAGATTGTGGATGACTGGTTAAGTCTTTTAAATATTAAATTTCGGGAAGAACCTGGTTGTTGCATTGCTGTTCACTGTGTTGCAGGTCTTGGGAGAACTCCAGTGCTTGTCGCCCTGGCATTAATGGAAGGTGGAATGAAAAATGAAGAGGCGGTCCAGTTTATAAGACAAAAGCGGCGTGGAGCTTTTAACAGCAAGCAACTTTTATACTTGGAGAAATATCATTCTAAAATGCGGCTGTGCTTCAAAGACTCCAGTGGCCATAGAAACAACTGTTGCGTTCAATAAAACTTGCCTGCCTCATGCTGTTGCCTTGGACACGGAACTTGAGACAGGACTTAATTTATCATATATATTAGCATAGGCTTAATGAAGTACAAGTCTAATGAAGCCTCGCATAGGAATACTGAAAAGCCACAAATGTGACAAAATTGTAGCCTCTTTAGCTTACTACTATTCCCATGCCAGAAATAATATATAAGAAACTGAGAGATTAGGTACCAAAAGTCAGCACAATACTGGGATAATTTTAGTATCATGTAGATTTAAAACCCTAGGAATTAAGAACAGCACTGTAAACCATATGAGGTTTATTCCTCTAGTCATCTCAAACTATCACAAGACCTTTGTGGTTATTTATCTGCTCCTGTGTTTACCACTACCTGTGTATATCAGGTTTGTGTGACAATTGATTCTGTTGAATTCTTACTAGGACTTATGGTGATTATTGTCTTTATATAAATCTCATTTTGTGCTGTTGTGAAAGGCTCCAGTTTGAAAAAAAATCACATCTCTGAAAGTTCATGTAAAATATACATCATACAGAAACGTGTGTGTGTGTGTGTGTGTAATATTTTTAGACAAAAAAGCTTTACAATCTGTTTACACTTGGGATGCAGTTTTGAAGGGGAGGGCCTGAAGATAGAATGGGAAGAGGCTATGGAAAATTTCTACTAGAAATTCCATGTTGCCTTAATCTTGTGCAGGATGTATAGAATAGTTCCTTTTATTTAGTAAACTTTAAAAAGGGAAAGATACTTTGTAGCTAAAACATTTCTTAATTATAAAATTTTTGAATGCCTTGTAGTTCTTCAACACACCTATTGGAAGTTATTAACTATTATTTTTAAGTGTAGTATTTTTTCCTTGTCTTTTCAACCAAAATAGAAGAGAGTTTCTACTACTGAACTGATCAGACATCTAACATTTTATGATTTTGAACTGTGTAACAATAGATACTTGATACTTTGTTTTATTATGGAATTGATAAAATGGTGGTATATATTAAGGTTAGTTCAACCATAGATTCATAGTGTGTGGAAATGTAGTTCTGTGGGAGAAATAGTTTGTTAGTTTTTACCTTTTGTCAGCTAGTACAAGAGCTGAAATATCTAATGAATTATAGGAGAGTGAGATGAACTAAGCAAGATGGTGTAGCTGTGTCATTTTTAGTAAAAGTAGAAGCAAAGGCATGACTAGAGATAAAATCATTACTTAAAATTTCAAAAGTTACACTTCACCAGAAAGTTATGTATCAAATAACATGGTTCAAAAATCTACAAAGCAAACATGGAAAGAACCACAAGGAAAATTGACAAGTTTACCAGAGTGATAGGAAATTTTATTATTTTTCTTTCAGAAACAGATCAAGTAGACAAAAATTAGTAAAGATATATATTTGAACAAAACAGTAAGTTTGATCCCATGAACATAAGGACATTGCATCCAACAGTGAGCATCCTTATTTTTCTAAGAGTACCTGAAATATTTTATTAAATTTGACTATATATAAGATCATATATAATTTCAGCAAAATTCTAAAACATTTGAATAACACAAGTTTTCTGACTACAATTAAGTTAGAGAAAAAAGTAACATTTGAAATTTTGAAAATCTGTGTCTAGAAACTTCCACTTCTAGACAGGATGTAGTAGGTCATGGCAGCCCAACACCCTCTCTGCAACATCCATAAAAATATGGATAAGTTTCAAGAATCATATGTTTAAGGATGTATGAGAGCTGTGAGAGCAGCATGGACTAGGTGAACAGGAATTCCGAACAGGAAGGAGTTCTCCTGAGGTGAGTGGCCGTTTTGTTTGCTGGGGGCATTTACTAGGACATGTTTGCTGGGACGTGGACTAAGGATCAGGCTTGGTTCTTGCAGCAGGGTCTCTACTGAGGGAAAACGAAACCCAGCGAGGCTCCTGGTGGTCACATTGGGGCTGGCGCAACAGATTGGGAAATTGAGAGGTTTGGCCAGTTTCACGTCGCAGGTCAAGTTTCTCAGGAAACAGAGGTTTGCACTTGGAGGCTTACTGGAGCGTCATCTCAACAACACTGTGATGGAGCTAGAGAACCAGGATGCTTCAGAAGCCAAATGGTGATACATACAGATGCAGCAGTAGCATTAGCCAATCTCCCAGGGAGCTGTGAAGCTGGGATGGCCATTTAGGGGTGTCCGCAATTGTGGCAAGGGGCTTGGATCTTTGGACTCCAGTCATTAGATGCAGGCTGTCCCTGGGGATGAGGGTGTAATCTTGGATGAAGCATCATCTTTCAGTCAAGTGCAGCTCCCAGGCAGTGCTGTGAGCCTGCAGCTGATAATACTGTTGGCGGCTGGCCATGAATGTGTGTTTTAGACTGTTCGAGGGATCTGGGTGGTACCGCCACAGCATCCACAGGTACAGCCACTATACTGAAGGACACTTGCTGAGTTCTGGGACCAAGTATGAGAGGCTGGGGAGTTAGAATGAAGGTTTTTAAAAGATGGAGGGAAATTTCCCTCAACTTCTTGGTGCTTAGACAAAGCCCTGCTAGAAGAGGTTCTAATTTTCTCCAACACTTAGACTGTTTCTCTCTTTTTTAATATAGCCATTCTGGTGAGTGGGAAGTGGTATCTCATTGCAGTTTTAATTTTAATAAAACTAATGTTAAACATCTTTTCGTGTACATGTTAGCCATTTATAATATATCAACTCAAATATTTTACCCATTTTTTTCAGTTGGATCTTGTCATCTTACTGAGTTGTAGAAATTTCTTATATATTCTGACTCTAATGCCTTTATCAGATACATAATTGGCAAATACTATCTCCCAATCTGTTACCTGTCATTTTCTTTCCCTTAATGGTTTGTTTCAAAGTACAGAAGTTAAAAAATTTAATGAGGTACGATTTATCTATTTTCTCTTTTATGGATCATGCTTTTAAACTGTATCTAAGAATCTCTTCAATCAGTCACAAAGACTTTTTGGCTATATTTCCTTCTAGAAATTGTACAGATTTTAGCTCTTACATTTAGATCTGTAGTCCATTTTGAGTTAATTTTTGTATATGGTGTGAAATAAGTATCTCTTTCTCTAAGTGTGTATATATATATTTGCATGTGGATATCTAGTTGTCCCCAGTATCATCTCTTCAAAAGACCACCTTTCCTCCACTCACTTTGGTAACTGAAAAATCAGCTTACCATAAATGAAGGACTCATTTCTGAATTCTCAACTCTGTTTCATTGATCTATATGAGTACACAGTCTTGATTACTGTAGCTTTATGGAAAGTTCTGAAATTGGATCATGTACATCATCCTTTTTCGAAAGTTTTTACTATTCTACATTTGCATATAAATTTTAGGATCAATGTGTCAATTTATACAAAAATAGCCTGTAGGGATTTTGATAGGTCTAGTGTTGAATTTATAAATAATTTGGAGAGAACTGCAGCCTTGATAATATTGAATCTTAAACATGTACATGGAACATTACCCTTAAATTTAGTTTCTATCATCAATGTTTTATAGTTTTCATTGTACAAGATTTGTACCTCTTCAGTTCAGTTCAGTCGCTCAGTCGTGTCCATGTCCGACTCTTTGCGATCCCATGAATTGCAGCACGCCAGGCCTCCCTGTCCATCATCAACTCCCGGAGTTCACTCAAACTCACGTCCACCGAGTCGGTGATGCCATCCAGCCATCTCCTCTGTCATCCCCTTCTCCTGCCCCCAATCTCTCCCAGCATCAGAGTCTTTTCCAATGAGTCAGCTCTTCACATGAGGTGGCCAAAGTATTGGAGTTTCAGCTTCAGCATCATTCCTTCCAAAGAACACCCAGGACTGGTCTCCTTTAGGATGGACTGGTTGGACCTCCTTGCAGTCCAAGGGACTCTCAAGAGTCTTCTCCAACACCACAGTTCAAAAGCATCCATTCTTTGGTGCTCAGCTTTCTTCATAGTCCAACTCTCACATCCATACATGACCACTGGAAAAACCATAGCCTTGACTAGACAGACCTTTGTTGGCAAAGTAATGTCTCTGCTTTTGAATATGCTATCTAGGCTGGTCACAACTTTCCTTCCAAGGAGTAAGCGTCTTTTAATTTCATGGCTGCAGTCACCATCTGTAGTGATTTTGGAGCCCCCAAAAATAAAGTCTGACACTGTTTCCACTGTTTCCCCATCTATTTGCCATGAAGTGATGGGACCAGATGCCATTAAATTACGTATTTTTTTTATTTTTGATGGTATTGTGAATGCAATGTTTTCTTAATTTTATTGCTAGTGTTCACTGCTAGTCTATGGAAATACAGTTGATTTTTGTACATTGACCTTGCTTTCTATGAGCTTCCTAAACTCATTTGTTAGGGGAGAGAGAGAGGGAATGAGGAAGGGAGGGAGAGAGCAAAGCAAGTGCTGTTCTGTTCTTTGGCATTTTCTGCTTACAAGAATACGTCATCTGTAAATAAAGGCAGTTTTACTCTCCCCCCACCCCCCCAGTCTGAATGCCTTTTACTTTTTTTTTTTAATTGATTGGCTAGACCCTCAATGTTGACCAGAAGTGGTGGAAACAAACTTCCAGATCTTAGGGAGAAAGTATTCATTCTTTCACCTGTAAGGATGATGTTAGCTGTTGGCTCTTCATTAGGTTGAGGATGTTCTCTTAGTTTGTTGAAAGTTTTATCATAAACAGGTGTTGGGTATTTTAAGATGCTTTTTCCACATCCATTGACATGATCTGGTGGTTTGTGTCCTTTGTTCTAGTAAGATCATGTACTATGTTGATCAGTTTTTAAATGTTAAAACAACTTTGCATTCCTGAGATAAATTCCACTTGTTTGTTGTGTTTAATTCTTTTATATTGATACATTTGGCTTGCTAATATTTTGTTTAGAATTTTGCATCTATAGTCATGAAGGATATTGGTCTGCAGTTTTTGTGTGTTGCTTTTTATCTGGTTTTGATATCAGGGTAGTACCAGTATTATGGAATGATTTTGGAAGTATTCCATCCTCCATTTTCTGAAAATGTTTGTGAAGGATTGGTATTATTAATACTTTAAATATTTGATAAAATTCACCCATGAAGAATTCTTGGCCTGGGCTTTTCTTGGTGGGAAGATTTTGAATTACTAATTCAATTCTTTGATTTGTCATAGGTCTATTGATTTCTACTCTAATCTTTGCTTGCTTTGAATTCTGTTTGCTTTTCCTGTTGTAGTTTCTTAAGGAGAAACTTTGTTATTGTTTTAGGACTTTTATTCTTTTTTCCCCCGATATTGGCATTTAAAGCTCTAAAATTTCCCTCTAGGTACTATTTTTAGCTATAACCCATTAATTTTTTGGAGAAGGCAACGGCACCCCACTCCAGTACTCTTGCCTGGAAAATCCCATGGAGAAGCCTGGTAGGCTGCAGTCCATGGGGTCGCCAAGAGTTAGACACGACTGAGCGACTTGACTTTCACTTTCCACTTTCATGCCTTGGAGAAGGAAATGGCAACCCACTCCAGTGTTCTTGCCTGGAGAATCCCAGGGACGGGGGAGCCTGGTGGGCTGCCGTCTCTGGGGTCACACAGAGTTGGACACGACTGAAGCGACTTAGCAGCAGCAGCAGTAATTTTTATTTTTCTTTATTTAATTCAACATACATAATTTATCTTGTGATTTCTTCTTACCATGACTTACTTAGAAATATACTGTTTAATTTCCAAAGAGTTGGAAACTTCCCATTTTCTTTTTTACTGTTGTTGATTTCTACTTTAGTTATTAATTCTGTCCAAGAAGACTTCCTGGAGTCAAATGTATTTGCACTCCAATGATGAATGATGTCTCCAGGCAGAAAGCTGGTTGAACTGAAATGTAACTGATAAAGGGCAGAGAAGCAGAGGGAAGGACTTTGCAGGTAGAGACGAAGCATGTGTAAGGGCACAGGCCTGGAAGCGCATGTGCTCAGTGCCAGCAAGATGATCCCTGTGCTTGGAACACAGGAAATGTAATTATCTTCTTGTTTCCGTCAGCATAGCTAAAGTTGGTCATTTTAGTTGATCTTGTCAGCCTGTTTTGGTTTCACTGATTTTCTCTACTATTTTTCTTTTCTGTCACATTGAGTATAAAGAAGGTGCAGTTGGGATACAGAGGAAGTTGTGGGACAGGACGTAGAAAAGATGTGAAAGGCTCCCTGTTGTCCAGATTCCAGCTTCACTCTTCAAGCCCTCTTCTGACCATGAGAGGTCCTCAGTATGCGGCCACAGATTACAGAACGGGGATGTTTCCTCGGTATTCCTGGCTGAGCACCAGCACCCAGGAAGGAGGTGTTGGAAGAGTAAGACCTAGGCAGGGGGTGACGTGATGTCTCTGCTAATCAGTCTTCCAGGATCCCAGGCGCCCCCCTGGCCTGTCCCTGAGGAGTGGCACGTTGGGCTGGCTCATGGTGGGCAGCGGAGACCCTCAGGCTGAGCTGGCAGCAGGAGGGTGGACAGTGGTAGGTCTCTGGGCATGGATTGTTCTTTCTGGTGTCACTCAATGAAAGTGGAGGCTGGACGCTGCCATGCCAGTAGATGTTAGCAATTTAGCAGGGTCTTCCATTGTGAGGGCCACAAGCTCGCCCCCCCCAGCCGCCCAACCCTCCCCATGGTGTGGGCTCTGCTGGACACAAGGGAGGTGAAAGCTATGACTCAACCTGGTATAAGAGACACACAGACTGACAGCCTTCTGTAGGAAAGCTTTTCCAGTTTGATGAACTACTTCAGAGTGTGAAGGGCAGAGGAGAGCATCCCTGAGTCAGGAACATGAAATCAAGTCTTCTCTCATGCTCCCCACGGTGCCCTTCCCCTCACAGCCTCTCTTCCTCCTTGGTTTGCTGACTGTCCCCACCCACATTTCTCTGGTTTTCCTTTTGGTAATAACCACAAGGGCATGCCCACACTCAGCAACCCACAGGGCAGTGACCATTTCTGACTTGTGAGTTGCTTCGAGCCAGACACTCAGCTCTCACGCCCTCTGAGTCTTGAAGGGTGTGTATTCGTCCAGCAGAGACTGAACTCCCTGGTGGGTGGGTCGCCATGAAGCCTTCTCTTATGCCCTCATAGGAAGGATCCTCTCCCTTCTCTGAGCACACGACCTTTATCTGCAGTTCTTTCAGGGACTTGACTACTTTCTCCCTGGAGGCAAAATGCCTTGTGCCCATATCTCATCTCCTCTACTAGACCCCAGACCTTGCCAAGGCAGATTCTAGATTTCCACAAGGTCTAGCCAAAAGTTAGCAATTGGTGGATGAAGAAATTCTTGGGAAGGAAGCCTGAGGAGGGTTACAGAAAAGTGAACCCAAGGCCTCCTTCAGGGACAAAGCTCTTACTCATCTTATGCCTGGGCCTCTCCCCTCACACCAGAAAGTTCAAAGGAAAAACACAATGACAAGGATGGCCATTTTTGAACCCATTTATATTGTCAGTGTTACCCTGGGCTTCACCCAGCCCTATCCCAGCCTTTGAGGTTGCATCAGATGGTCTGGACATTCATGGCTTCCTCGGGCCAAGTGTAGCTGTCCAGCGTAAAGGAGTCATATTCTGGAGTATAGACCAGAGACCTTACAAAAGCCTCCTTGTCCTCGGGCTCTGGGTAGTAGGAGGCCAGGTTGTGTTTGTACGCGAAGTCGAGGACCTAGGGAAAGATATGTGTGACTGAGGAACTGGCTGTAAGGAGGAGCCTGCCTGAAGACCCTCGTTTGGGAGCTTGTGGAAGGGGGGGATACACCCGCGGCAGGCATGTGGCCCCTGAAGCCACTGGAGAGGAAGGAGCTAGAGCTTTCTGCCTCGTAAGGGAGCTCTGACACAGTGGAATAAACACGGTCAGGGTCAAGAGGCTTCAGGCTAAAGTCTGCTTCTGCTTCCGATTGCCTGTGGGTCCTTGGTAGTGATGCCATCCTGGCTGAGCCTCAGTTTCCGCATCTGTGAAGTGGGGGTAATGACAGCTTCCTCTGGCATGGCGTGAGGATAAAGTTAGGTAGCAGGCAAAAGTGTTCAGTACCTGATACTTTGTCTCTCCTAAACATGGCCTGAATTCAAAGAACAGCTTGGACAATGTTCTTTGGGTATTAGCTTTGGCTTCACAAGAGGATGAAGCTAAATATCCCTGAAAGGAAGGAACTGGACAGGGTGGAGCTGGACTATCAGCTGGACAGTTGGGCTTGAGGACAACAAGCCCCACAGTCTGATTCTGGAACACACGGGACAACTCTTGGGGGAGCGCATGCTGTCTGTCGTGCAATGCATTTTCTGAAATTACTCTTAAAACTTATAGAAAATGTAAAATATATATTAATAGAAATTATAGAAATAACAGTATAATAAACCCTCGTGTATTTGTCATCCAGATGCAACAATTATCAGTGTTAGGTCGTTCTTTAGGGCTCTATGTTCTGGTTCTCTGAATACCCATCATCTCTGCATCGTCTGTTGGGTGACATTTATATTTAGACTATTCCATGAACTTGATCACCCCGTGGCCCAGCCATCCTGAGAGAGAGAGAAAGCATGAGCATCTACTCTGGCCAGAAAGGTGCCAAGTGTGGAGCTTTTTCAAGCTCTTCTCTTTTAATGTCCTCCAAAGCTCTGGGAGTTGTTGTTTTGTTGTTCAGTCATGTCCAACTCTCTGCGACTCCGTGGACTGTAGCCTGCCAGGCTCCTCTGTCCATGGGAATCTCCAGACAAGAATACTGGAGTGGTTTGCCATCTCCTTCTCCAGAGAATTTTCCCAACCCAGGGATCTAACCCACATCTTTACCACTGAGCCACCAGGGAAGACCCAAAACTTTGGGACAGAGGAATTCTTTGGAAAAGAAGGAAACTGAGGCCCAGGGAGGTGCAGTGATTGTCCTGAGGTGCCTCTGCTGCTGACTGGCAGGGCTGGGACTCCACAGCCCAAGCTCTTTCCATGATGCTATGCAAGTTGACCTTTCTGTATAAATGGGCACTTATGATTCATTTTTTAAAAATCCCACCCACGTTCTGGTCCACAAAACTATGGACTTTGATGACCTTTCTGTCTGGTTTCTGAGGGGAAGTGCAGGAGCTTCCCAGAACTGCCCTGAGTGGGTGTCGGGATGGGGCTCGAGCTACAGGCCAGAGTTTGTCAGCAGCCTCTGGGGAGCATGCAGTGCAGGCCAGGGAGCCAGGACGTGTCCAGCGCTGCCCTCCCCTCAGTCCCCCTAAAGTCAGACAGAGTTGACGGATGCCGCTACCCATGTTTAGGGGGTGAGGAGTCCCTTACTTTGATGGCGATTCTCAGAGACACGTCTCGGATGGTGCTGAGGGGCGGGTACAGTCTCCCCTGTGACAGATGGTGCTCAGAGACCTCTTGGGCAATTTGCTGGGGAGAGACAAGGGAGAGGAATAAGCTGATTTTCTGCCTTTCCAGAACAAGCCCGACCCAGTACACTGGAGACTCACCTTGCCCCTTACAGGTGGCCAGTCACTGCAGTTTCCACCGTTGTCTCGCCACCTCGTGGCCCTGGGGTGCTTAAAGCTTAGGCTTACAACAAGGACACACCCTTTATGTCCTTTGAGACTAGCTGAGGCTTTAAACAACACGAGGCTCTCTGAATTCTGAAGGAAAACCACTAGGGCCAAGATGAACAAACTAGTGACTCGCAGAGCAGCTGGTAAACAACCCGCCTGCCAGTGCAGGGGACGCAGAGACGTGGATTTGATCCCTGGGTCAGGAAGATCCCCTGCAGAAGGAAATTCCAACCCATTCCGGCATTCTTGCCTGGAGCATCCCATGGACAGAGGAGCCTGGCGGGTTACAGCCCCTGGGGTCGCAAAGAGTCGGACATGACTGGGCCAACTAAGCACGCGTGCACAGAGCAGACTCTGGGACCCCCTGGCTGGCCTAGTCTGTTGCCTTGGGACGCCTGAGTCCCTCGCTTCCTGAGCTCTAGCCCCTTCCACACGCTTAGGAGCACCCTGGGCGTCCATCATGACTGTCTTGCGTCTCTGTATTCAGGGCTCCTTGATTCGCCGTCCCAGCCCTGGCCCTGGTGAAGACTAGCTGCTTCTCCAGCAAGTGACTCCACAACGGGCAGTACCAGCTCCCTGCATAAATGCTCCGAGCCTTCACCCTGGGATGCCCTCCCTGATCCAGGGCTGCTCTCTGAGGGGCAGCCCTCCTCCTCAAGCCTCTTCCTCCTGCCGGGGGCCTGGTGCTCATCCAGCCTTGCAGAACAGCCTCTTTGATGTGGCTCTGAATCCACCCCCACCCCGCCTTGTGTCAAGTTTAAATCCCCCGCCTTGTGTCAAGTTTAAATCTGGGGAAAAGCCACATAAGAAGTCTTGTGTCCCGGAACAGACCGAGAAAGGAGCTAGTCTTGCCTCAGAGTCTGGCAGATGGGAGGGATGTGGGCCACGTTCTCATGCTTGGCTTTCTCCTTTCTGTTCACTCAGCCCAGCCTTCACAGAGCCCTGCAACTCACCAGGCTCTGTGCTAGGTGCAGAAGGGCATGGTGGAGAAGCCAGTCTTTTCCTTCCTGGAGGCTGGCGTCAGTGGAAAATGAACGATTAGAGTGATGGCAAGGAGAGGGGACAGACAGGCACAGAGGAGGGCAGGGCCCAGTCCTCCAGGGCCCCCCTGGTGGTCCAGTGGTTGAGACCCCATGCTTCCAGTGCAGGGGGTTTTGCTGTTTAGTCGCTAAGTTATGTCTCACTCGTTTGAGACTCCATGGACTATAGTCTGCTAGGCTCCTTGTTCATGGACTTCTCCAGGCAAGAAGACTGCAGTGGGTTGCCATTTCCTCCTCCAGGGGATCTTCCCGACCCAGGAATTGAACCTGAGTCTCCTGCATTGGCAGGTGGATTCTTTACCACTGAGCCACCAGGGAAGCCCTCCAATGTGGAAGACGCAAGGGGATGCAAGTTCAATCCCTGGTCGGGGAACTAAGATCCTATATGCCTTGTGGTGAGGCAAAAACAAAAAACAAAAACAAAAACAGAAGATGAGGCAAGGCTGGTGACATGCGAGAAGGAGATGGAGCAGCTGAGGTAGAGGCAGGCAGCAGAGAGAGAAGGGTAAGACCCTGTTCAGAGAGAAAAGAGCCAGGCGTAGACTCACTCTTTATAAAAATAAAAAAAGGCATCCAGAAGAAAAGACAGAAGCTAAGACCTGAAGAGCCAAGTATGAATTCCTTGAAGAGAGGAGAAGGAATAGCACATGAGAATTCTTGGAGGGAAGAGAGAGCATGACTGTGAAAAGGATGGATAGGCTGATGGCAGGGGGAGGGAAGGAGGGCCTGAGATGAACCGCATGAAGGGGTATGGACTTTCCTGGGAGCACCAACGAGCCATATAAAAGTCTGAAGTTTAGGAGACAAGAGGGCCTGTTCCCAGCTTTGAAGGATCCTCTGTGGAGCTATCGAGGATGGACTGATCAGAGGGAAGCAGGATTCCCAGGGATAGATCTGCAGCTAGAAAGCTTCTGCAGTGATGAGTTGGATCGAGGTAGGTGTGGTTGCTTCTAAGACGCTGGGCATTGCCAATGCTCTGCTGTGGCTTCAAGGCACATTGCCTGGGGCCCTCCTGGTGCATTGCTCATAAGCCAGGTGACCCCTCTCGGTGCCTGTTTCCTTGTCTATAACACAGGGATGATCGCTGTATTTTACCAGGCTGTCAAGATGACATGAGATAGCACATGTAAATCTCCTAAAATACATATTACTTTTTATATAGAGAAATCAGATGCAACTGAAGTTATCTTAATTTAAAAGCACCCTTTTCAGAAAGTAACCTGCCAGGACTTTGAAGACCAGACTGTCAGCTCCAGGGAGGCAGGGGCCTTGTGCTCATAGCAAGTGACTGACAAGTAGATTCAGGAGGGGTTCCTGCTTAATTCATGGACACTATTTCGGAAACGATGGAGTGGAGCTGTCCCACAGCACGAGGTGGGGGTTGGGAAGATGTCTCTGGGGGTTGCACAGGAAGGCTCTGGCAACCGTGTTTCTGCACATCAGGGAACCTGCTTGCAGGCCAACTCCAAGCAGGAAGTGACTCTTCTTATCCAGTGGGAGTTTCAGACAGTTCTGCCCATGCCACCAAAACATCACCACCACCAATCAGAGCAACCAGAAGAAATACAAACACAAAATACTTAGACAAGAGGGACAGAACCACAGCACAAAACCAGAGCTAGTGTGCACGAGGCTTGTGTGAGGCTGACGGGCCTCCAAGAGACACAGGAAGAAGAAACTTGGTGCGTGACGCAGGTAGTTTCTTGTGGGGCTCATAAGAGCAGGACTGGGTATGGCTGTGTGGAAGCTGTTCTGTGTCATGCTGGTTTGGGGCTCTCCCCAGTGCCGTGGTGAGAGGGGAATGCAGACACAGGCCAGAGATCACAGTTGAGCCTTTGGAGCTCACTGGGGATGAATGTATTTGATATTTGTTTATAGTTTTGAGAGTCCTTTGGACTGTAAGGAGATCAAACCAGTCAATCCTAAAGGAAATCAACCCTGAATATTCACTGCAAGGGCTGGTGCTGAAGCTAAAGCTCTAATACTTTGGTCACCTGATGTGTAGAGCTAACTTGTTGGAAAAGCCCCTGATGCTGGGAATGGTTGAAGACAGGAAGAGAATGGGGCAGCAGAGGATGAGATGGTTGGGTGGCATCACCAACTCAATGGACATGAGTTTGAGCAAACTCTGGGAGATAGTGGAGGACAGAGGAGCCTGATGTGCTGCAGGCCATGGGGTCGAAAAGAGTCCGACACAACTCAGTGACTGAACGATGACAACAACATAGTTGGGATTAGCTTAACTTTCCAACAGAAACATTTCTATTGCCGTGGTTCCTCAGAGTGAAGATAAATGTGAAGCGCCTGGTATTTAGTAAGCGACTGATAAATGTCAGCCACTGTAACTGTTATTAAAAACCATTATTTTGAATGTGGGCTGTCATTCTCGATGAATTCTTTCATTGTTTTCACCGTGCCCAGTAAAGAGCCCTTCTGGGAGCTTTTCTAGTAAGGTACCTGGAGCAGGTGTACATCCATGTCTGTGCTCAAGATAGGGGTACTCGGAGCAGGCCAACCCAGCCTGCAACCTTCCTTATAGAAAGCTGACCCACTGCTACTGCTGCTAAGTCGCTTCAGTCATGTTTGACTCTGTGCGACCCCATAGATGGCAGCCCACCAGGCTCCGCCGTCCCTGGGATTCTCCAGGCAAGAACACTGGAGTGGGTTGCCATTTCCTTCTCCAAGGCATGAAAGTGAAAAGTGAAAGTGAAGTCGCTCAGTCATGCCCGACTCTTAGCGACCCCATGGACTGCAGCCTACCAGGCTTCTCCGTCCATGGGATTTTCCAGGCAAAAGTACTGGAGTGGGGTGCCAGTGCCTTCCCCGAGAAAGCTGCCCTAGTGGGGCTTATTTTGCTACCAGTTACCAGTAACGTGGCCAGCACCCACGGTCGGAAGAATCAATTGCTTGTCATGGTTCATGAGCCCACTGTTTGAGGTGGCTTTGGTGGCATTTCTGTTCTTGGCAGGCACACGAGTACTGCTGGGAGGCAGGGAGCCCCGCCAGGTATGTCCCCTCAGTGCCAGGGCCTCCTGCCAACACTCCCTCCCACTGACTCTTCCTTATCCCACTTCGCGCCCCTTAGAGCGTGTGTTTTCAGAGACGTTCAAGCCTCAAGGTGATCTTGAGAGAAGCTTGACATTGAAGGACTTGGGGGGCAGGAAGTAGCAGAAACAAGACAAGGAGTCTTCAGGGAGCAGCGTAGGCCCTCCCGGGAGCATGCAGGAGCAGGGAACAGGGATACCTCTGCTGTCAGGAGGAAGATCTCATCCGGGATGTGCCGGATCCCGCCGGCAATGACTCCCAGGGCCACGCCGGGGAACACGTAGGCGTTGTTGCCCTGCCCCGGAAAGAAGGTCCTGCCATCCTCCAGAGTCACGCTTGGAAAAGGACTTCCGCTGGCAAAGATCCCTCGGCCCTGGGGGCGGGAAGAAAACCAGAGACGGAGCTTGGAGACGGGTTGCGGGAGTGATGGTGGCCTAGTCTGGTCTCCCGAACGTTGACCCCTCTCCGTCTTCTCCTGAGTGCTCGGTGTTCTGCTGAGGACGCTGCGGGTGCTAAAAGAGGCCTGTTCATCTGACCGGAAACCGAGCTCCCACCAGGCTCCCCGGCAGCCACAGAACCACCAGAAAGGGAAGGCGTGCCTTTCTAACTTGTCACCTCCCCAGAGAGCCAAGCCAGGTGTGCAGAGTCTACCAGCACCTCGAGTTCTGGTCAAAGCTCTATGTGAGGGGACCCTGAGCACCAAGGTATAATGGTAAGAGCTGTGGCTTTGGAGCCAGACCTGGGTTTGGGGGCCAGCTTCATTTTTTTCCCCACCCTACTCATAGGGCGACTCATAGTCACTGTTACTGTGTCCTCTCAGCCTGGGGCAGGAAGCACTCCCCGCTGACCTCGGTGACCCGGTAGCACTTCTCAGCCGTGCACTCGGCCTTGCTGGTGGGGTTGCTCAGGGCAAAGATGATTGGGTGCTCGTGGAAGGAGGCCATGTCCCTCAGGATCTGCTCCGTGAAGGCTCCTGCGATGGCAGCAACACCTACGGGGAGAAGGGGGGTAGTGGGGATGCCTACGCTTTATAAACACCCCATTCCTCTCCTGGTGGTGCTGGCGGGCAACTAGATACAGCGCAGAAGGCTCAGGAGTCTTGGGGGATGTCATCGGCCATGGGGACAACAGAGGATGAGAGAAAAGAAAAACCTGCTTGAGCTGGCTGAGACCCCCTGTTAAGTCCTAAGGGACCACTGGTCTGTCCCAGGCCCCTGGCCAGTGAAGATACATCTGTGAAGGCATTCCTGGCCACTGCCCTTTAGAGTGGGCTGCTCCCCCCAGGAGAGGGGTGATGCTAGGGTCCCCTCCAAGGAGCTCATTTCATCTTGGTCAGAGAGACCAGCCTGCATTTTTCTGCTCTATGGAGTAATTCCGCATCATGAAGCCCAGCGTGGTGCCTCCGTTCTATGGTTCACATGCAGCAATAAGTCAATAACTCAATAAAAGCACTGAATTGGATGTGAGGGGAAAGAGCTGCATCTCCATGGGTTGCTGAAGCCCCCTTGTTGAGCCTCAGTCTCCGCCTGCAAGTCAAGAGAATTAGCTGGGCTGAGCAGTGGGCCGCCCCCTCCTCCTACCTATGATGGCCGTGGGCTTCACCAGCCTCACCACCTCCTCCAGGGAGTTCACTTCGGGGTGGTCCTGGGCAAACATCTCCTTCTCATGGTTCAGGTGGCTCCTCCCCTGCAGGGAAAGGAAGAACACGATGTAGCTGTGGTGGTGAGAACCATCGGGTAGGGTGGGGATGTTCCGGAGACTCTTAGAACCTTTCCCGCAGAGCCCTGTGCTTTCTGCTGAGCTGTCAGAAGTGTTGAGGCCCGTCCTCTAGATTGGAACGTAAGACGGAACCTAAGGATTTGAAATGTGCGTGTTGTGTGTGCGTGTGTGTGTGCGTGTGTGTGTGTGTGTGTTTCTTTAATCCAAACCACATGTGGAGAATCCAATAAAGCCTTTCTTTGAGCTGCTCAGGTCGTGGCTTCCTAGGCCAGGACAGAAAGGCTTGGAGGAAACGCCTGAGTCTAATTGAGGCTCTTGACTCCGAGACACACAGTACACAGGCCCAGGGAGGGATGGGGGCCCAAGTCGCCCAGCATCAGGGTGTATTTGACAAGAGCCATTAACCTCCCCACGGGGTCTCAAGGAGTCAGACACACGATGGAGTGACTGAACTGAAACTGAAATTAACCTTTCCAGTGCCTCCCTGGTGGCTCAGATGGTAAAGAATCTGCCTGCAGCGCAGGAGACCCCGGTTTTGATACTTGAGTCAGGAAGATCCCCTGGAGGAGGGCATGGCAACCCACTCCAGTATTCTTGCCTGGAAATCCCTTGGACAGAGGAGCCTGGCGGGCTAGAGACCATGGGGTCGCAAAGAGTGCGACATGACTGAACAACTAACACTTTCTCTTTCATTAACCTCCCTATAAATAAGAATAAGCTGGGATCCAGATCTGGCTTGCAATGGCTGGCTGCTCCCAGTGAGCTCGAGATTCTTTCCACTTCTTCCTTTACAAATTTTATTGGAGTCTAGTTTATTTGCAGTGCTGTGTTCATTTCAGATATACAGCGCAGTGATTCAGTTATACATATCATATATTCATTCTTTTTCAGATTCATTTCCCATACAGATTATTACAGAATATTGAGTGGAGTTCCCTGTGCTATACAGTAGGTCCTTGTTGGTTATCTATTTTATACCTAGCAGTGTCTGCATGTTAATCCCAAGCTCCTAATTTTTCCCTCCCTCCCATATTTCCCTCCCTCCCACATTTCCCCTTTGGTGACGGTAAATTTGTTTTCCAAATCTGTGAATCTGTTTTTGTTTTATAAATAAGTTCATTTTTTGTGTGTGTCATATTAAAAAATTAGATTCCACACAGGAGTGATACGTGATATTTGTCTTCCTCTGTCTGACTTACTTCACACTGTGTTAGATTCCTTCCATTTCTTCACATAGGAGGCCGTGGGTCACAGGCTGGTCAAGGATGACTCCCCTGGGTCAATCGGTCCCACGAGAACCGGAGTGAGAATGGCAGCTCTGACAGACCGTGCAGGAGGGGCGAGCTCAACTGAGCAAAGCGATGATGAAAGGTGGGCGAGAGCCAAGCGCGGCAGCCTGCGCCTGAGCCTGGACCACACTCTGGAAGGCTCTGGGGCAGGAGGCGGGGTCCAGGTCCCGGTCCCCTCCAGTGGGAGTCTGCCCTGAGAGGGTCTGTGGCTGCTTTGGGGGATTCCACTATTCTTGGCTGAGACCCTCTTGTTCCCATCTCTGTCTTTAAAAAAAAAATCTCTCATGGACACATCCTATGTTAGTGGAATTTGGGGAATTAAAACATGGAGCTCTGAGTGAAATCCTAAGGAAGGAGGTCATCCAGCTGGGCCCTCAGCACACTGAAGTCAGAAGCTGGACTGTCTCCCTTACTCATTCCTTCACCAATGCCTCAGATATCAATTATGTTCTTATCACATGCTGGACACAGATATCAAGACTTACAGCCTCACGGGGAGGGAGACCAGCAGAGGGGTGCCAGCCCCATAACGTGACAAGTGTAATATTAATACACGAAGGGCAGAGGGCAGTTTCCTCTAGAAAACTAATTGAGACCTAGATGCTCAAGAACACTGCTTGAAGGAAGTGACAGAAGACAGGGGAGACTGATGGGCTGAGTGGGCTTGTGGGAAAGGAGGTGGGCATTCGTTCCAGGCAGAGGAACAAAATTTGCAAAGATGGGGAAGAGAGGGAGCATTCACTTTGGGACAACTGTGGTTTAATATGGCTGGAGGTGACTGCAAGACAGGAAGCGGGGAGATGAGGCTGGGAGCAGGAGGCAGACACATTCACACGCACATTCAAAGCTTTTGGACAAGAGTGGTTAAGGCTCCTGGGGGATGAGTCATTTGCTGTGGAGATCAGGACACTGCTGTCCTTCTGCTCTCTATTCTGTCTGAGCAGTTTGCCCCCTGGAAGATCTCCTCCAGTCCCCTTCCAATAGTGGCAAGTCTCAGGAAACCTGCAGGTCTCCAGACTGACAGTACCTTGACAATGAGCCCCTTGGAGTCCACCATCCAGATCTTCCTTGTGGCCTCTGCTTTGGGTACACCTTCTTTCTCTAGGGCCATGACAAGGAGGTGGGCAATGCCCATGGCTGCCTGCGAGGTGGTGTTCAGACAAAAGGCCAGAGCTACTCAGGATTTATCAGACACTTTGCCAAGATCCTCCCTTCTTCCCCCACTCCTCGCAGGAGGCCTCGTTAAGTCCCTGCCTCGAGATACCCAAATGGTGGGGCCCAGGCAGGTACAATGATCACCATGCTTCTGGGCTGTTTCCTCTCCTCTGGAGCCCAGAAGGCGTCCCCTCCTTGTTTCTCCTCCCCGTATTCTTATTCTCCTTCTGGAGCGACTGTAGAGAGCCCTCGGTGGGACTCACCTCACCAGCACCTTGGAAAACAAACACGTGATTGGAGAGCTTGTTCTTGGTGATCCGCAGAGCAGCCAGGATCCCTGCCACGGCCACAGAGGCTGTGCCTGCAATAGACGGACTGAGATGACCATCTGGCCCCCGGGCCCCACCGCCAAGACCCTTGGCAGAGTTCTCCGTACCTAGAACCTGTGATGGAACAAGCAGCTTTCCCTCGGCCTCACAGAGTCAAGCCTGTAGGCATGCAAGTTGTCCAGCAACTCTCTTTTGCATAATACTCTGCATGCAGGGGTGTGTCACAGCACTCCAGTGCTCCAGAGGAGGTATTAACAAATAGTGTTGCAACGAAAGAGAGGCAGAGCTGCTGAGGGCGCAGATCCTTCAGAAATGAAGGTCTGGGTCATCTTACTAAGGGAACTGGCAAGCCAAGTTCTTGTCTGAGGATAAGAAAACATGGCATGGGAGACTGAGGAAGAAATAAATAAACATCAACCATGGCTGCATGACTGGTTATAGAAACGAGGGATGTAGTAGCCATGCAAATTTTCTTCCTTGACTATCATGTGATTTAATGGTTCATATTAACTAATTTATTCTCCCTTTTTCTTCCTCTTATAAGTTTTGTTGAAGGTTAATTCTACAGTTCAGCCTCTAGATAACAGAGTTTTCAAATGTGACCGAGTTGGAAGAGTAGTTAATCTTGCCCAGATTTGGGTAGTGTGACTATCTTCCAGATATAAATATGTCAATTGAAAAAAAAAGTGCACACTGTCAGAGTTGAGAGTTAATGCTTATTTGGGGGCAAAAATAAGGACCTTAGCCCTTTCAAATAGCTCTGGGAACTACTCGGAAGCGATGAGGGGGAGGTCAGTATACATGTGATTTTAGGGAAGAGGGTATTGCAGTCAAGTACACATTTTGGCAGGAAGGCTGCTGCTAGTCACAAGGTTATTCCTGGTCATGAGAAGCAGATGTCTCCACTAATGATTTTATGCTTTTCTAGATATGAGAAGATGCAAGAAACTGGGTTCATAAAATCTCCTGAAAATACCTAACTATCTGAAGGCCTGTTCTGCCTGTTTTTCCCAGGGCACAGAGGACTCCATCCCTTATCGCTGCCCTGAACCCCTTTCAGGGTGTGTGGAAGGTTGGCGACTGCAGGGGCCAGCGACTTCATTCTTGTTGAAACAGACATTCTTTACCTGGGAAACAAAAGAACTGTAGAGACTTTGCCTCTCCCCATTTCAGGGAGAGGGTAAGAATGTCTGCACTGGTTGGAAAGATAGTTGCATTTTATTAGGCATTTTGTTAGAATTGTTTCTATTGTCTTCTGGAAGTATCAATGTGTAGAATAGGTGTGCAAGGATGCTGAACAGCCAAAAGTGTGGGCTCTGCCAGTTACTGGATAATTGTCGCTCCTTGGTCTGCAAACCACTTTCCAGCCTTACCAGCTGGCTTTATGGTGGGCTCTGCCAATAGGCGGTGCCAGGGGGTGACTGAAAGGCTAAATGAGGAGGGAAAGAACACTTTTTTCAGCATCATCCCCACCTTGGAAGATTGCTTGGTAAAATGTAAGACATTCAGTTAAATTTGATTTTTAGATAAACAAGAAATATTTTTTTTAGCATGTGTTCCATGTTTATTATAAATATTCTAAAAACTTATTTGTCTGAAACTCAAATTTAGCTGACCATCTGCATTTTTGTTTTTGCTAGATCTGGCAACTCCATTGCCTTGGTTTTGTTTTTACTCTTACAGCAGCAGTTTGTTCCAGAAGCAGCAGTTAAATCCAGTTTGCACTTTATCCATCACTTCTAGAACTCATAGCGCTCCCCACCGCATCTTCCCTATGTTACCCCAGCCTATGGGGGTGGTAGCAGATCCTTAGTATTTCTTCTTGGTTTTTCAGTTCTTTAATGTATAATCCACAAGTCTTTATGTCATGTTTTCTCTGTTAAAACCACTGATGTAGATGCTGATAGAGTCACAATAAAGTAACTGCAGCTGGCAATGCTAAGCGTCCAGGATGATCAAAGAAAAGGAAACTCAAGTGGGATTGTTTATGGCTGGTTAAAATTATACAAATCAAAAAGAAATCGATATTATCTCTGGCTGATGAGGGAGGAGGGAAGAGAGTAAAGTCCCAGCCCACATTCCATGCTAAAGAGCTACAATCCTTTTTGGAAAACTATTTCCCAATATAAACCAAGGCATAAAATGTTTTTGCCCTTTGACCTCATGCTTCTACTTCTGGGAATCTATGTATGAAAACATCCAAAAGGTATGTTGTAGGGTATTTATGACCCTGTCACTTATAACACAGAATGACTGGAAATAATAAACACCCAACAAGAGTGACGTTTAAGTAAAGTAGCTAATGTAGACACTTAGTAGGATATTGCAGCCGTTAAAAATGCTCCTTATGATAGCAACACAGAAAATGCTATCAAGTTAGTAACTGACAGCACGTATTGTTCAGAGTTCTTTATAAGTCTTAATGTAAAGACATTTAATTGTCTCATAATCATCCCCATTTTACAGATTGGGAAAGTGAGATATGGAGCAGTTTGCTGAGTTGGCCAAGATCACATAACAGAGTGAACTCGGGGAATCAGGCTCTTGGGCTGGTGCTTTTAACCCCTAAACTATATTTCACTGAATTAGTTGGAAGGATGTGCATGTGTGCTCACTCGTGTCCAGCTCTGTATGATCTATGTAGCCCGCCAGGCTCCTTTGTCCATGGGATTGTCCAGGCAAGAATACTGGAGTGTGTTGCCATTTCCTACTCCAGGGACTCTAAATAAACACATTCACTCGCTGTGGAGATGCCGGGATTGAATCCAGGGCCTCATACATGCAAAGCATGTAATTAGTTGGAAGGAAGAGAACATTAAAGTGGTCTACATAACCACGATTCTAACTGTATCAAAATATACACACAGAATCTGGATGGTGCTGTAAAATACTAATGGTTGCAGGGTGGGAATAGGAGTGTATCTTTCATTTTTGTGTCCAGTTTTCCACTGGACAGAGCAAGTTTTCAGCTCATCTAATTCTATTTCAGGACAGCCTTCTGCCTCCTGAAGAAAGGCAATGAAAGAATCCTAAAGAAAGGCAATGACAAAGAGTGTTCAAACTACTGCACAATTGCTCTCATCTCCCACACTAGCAAAGTAATGCTCAAAATTCTCCAAGCCAGGCTTCAACAGTACGTGAACCGTGAACTTCCAGATGTTCAAGCTGGATTTAGAAAAGGCAGAGGAACCAGAGATCAAATTGTGAACATCCCTTGGATCATCAAAAATGCAAGAGAGTTCCAGACTTCTACTTTATTGACTATGCTAAATTCTTTGACTGTGTGGGTCACAACAAACTGGAAAATTCTTAAAGAGATGGGTATACCAGACGACTTTACCTGCCTCCTGAGAAATCTGTATGCAGGTCAAGAGGCAACAATTAGAACCATACGTGGGACAACAGACTGGTTCCAAATCAGGAAAGGAGTTCGTCAAGGCTGTATACTGTCACCCTGCTTATTTTAACTTATATGCAGAGTACATCATGAGAAACGCTGGGCTGGAAGAAGCACAAGCTGGAATCAAGATTGCTGGGAGAAATATCAATAACCTCAGATATGCAGATGACACCACCCTTATGGCAGAAAGTGAAGAAGAACTAAAGAGCCTCTTGATGAAAGTGAAAGAGGAGAGTGAAAAAGTTGGCTTAAAGCTCAACATTCAGAAAACTAAGATCATGGCATCTGGTCCCATCGCTTCATGGGAAATAGATGGGGAAACAATGGAGACAGTGAGAGACTTTATTTTTGGGGGGCTCCAAAATCACTGCAGATGGTGACTGCAGCCATGAAATTAAAAGACACTTGCTCTTTGGAAGAAAAGCTATGACCAACCTAGACAGCATATTAAAAAGTGGAGACATTACTTTGCCAACAAAGGTCCATCTAGTCAAAACTATGGTTTTTCCGGTAGTCATGTATGGATGTGAGAGTTGGACTATAAAGAAAGCTGAACGCTGAAGAATTGATGGTTTTGAACTGTGGTGTTAGAGAAGACTCTTGAGAGTCCCTTGGACTGCAAGGAGATCCAACCAGTCCATCCTAAAGGAAATCAATCCTGAATATTCATTGGGAGGACTGATGCTGAAGCTGAAACTCCAATACTTTGGTCACCTGATGCGAAGAACTGACTCATTGGAAAAGACCCTGATGCTGGGAAAGATTGAAGACAGGAGAAGGGGACGACAGAGGATGAGGTAGTTGGATGACATCACCAACTGAATGTACATGAGTTTGAGTAGACTCCGGGAGTTGGTGATGGACAGGGAAGCCTGGCGTGCTGCAGTTCATGGAGTTGCAAAGAGCCAGACACCGCTGAGCAACTGAACTGAACTGAACTGAACTCTGCCTCCCGAAAGGAGATGCACAAAACATAGGACACCAGGTGGCGCCAGAGATATTTCATCAGAGGACCTCTCAAGGACCCTGCCTCTTGATGGAGCTTTTCCTCCTTGGATGTCAAGTATCTTTGTGGTTAAACCTGCAGGCTGAACAACAGCTTACCTGCAGAAATTCAGTGCTGGATGGAGAGCATGACATCCAACAATGGTACGGATGAGGAAACTGAGGCCAGAGAAGGACAGTGGCTTCCCCTGTCAGTCACCAAGTAAAGAGAAGTAAAGCAGGAAGTAAAGCAAAGTAAACCTGCTTCCTGGTCTATGCAGCTCAGACAGCCTTTCCTGACTCTGGAGTTGAAGGCAGCAGCAGTGGCCTCCCGGGCTTTCCCTGGGAGGTGGGGGGGGACCTGCGAAGCAGGTGCTAGTGGAGGTAGAGAGAAGTGAACTTAGGTCGTGGACATAATTGTTCAGCTGTGACTCTGAAAGTGGTGGAAAACACAAAAGCTCGGGAAATCTGATAGAAAACAGTAGAAAATGTCCAAAGGATACAATGGCAACCTCTCCTAATGGCTCTCACCGTGACCTTGGCTCTGTGCCGTGTATATGCTTGCCTGCATTTATTTGTTCATTTATTGTTTATGACAACTCTAGGAAATAGGTACTACGGAGCATTCTTTTTTCCCTTTCCCCCCTTCTCAGAAATGAAAAGAGAAGTTCAGGAAAATAAAGAGAGCCAGGAGAGAAGTGAATTCTCTGACCACTAGGCCTATCAAAGCCTCCGGCCTCTACACTTTGCCTTTCCTCCTGTTTCATGGATGAATGATCCCTGCTCTTGGCGAAAGCCCCCTCCACGTGTGGACTGGACCTTAGCATGTTTACCTACTCCAGGAGTTGGTTTTGTAATTCTCTTCCGTTTCCTCCTCTGGCATCCTCAACTGCTCCCTTTCTAGTGGACAACACTGCCATCAGCATGCAAATATGTCATCAAGTTGCCATCCTTAAAAAGCCTCCTCTTGACCCTATGTCATCGCCACCCCATTTTTTTTTGCTGTCGCTATTGTTTAGTCGCTGAGTCATGTCCGACTCTTTTGTGACCCCACGGACTATAGCGTGCCAGGCTCCTCCAACCGTGGGGTTTCTCAGGCAAGAATACTGGAGTGGGTTACCATTTCCTTTTCCAGGGGATCTTCCTGACTCAGAGAGTGAACCCATGTCTCCTGCATTGGTAGGTGGGTTCTTTACCACTGAGCCACCAGGGAAGCCCACCCTGTCTCTTACTTCCCTTTATAGCCAAGTTCCTTTATAGAGTGTAATATACTCATTGTTGGCTCCCTGGTGGCTCAGATGGTAAAGAATCTGCCTGCAATGCAGCAGACTTGTGTTCAATCCCTGGGTTGGGAAGATCCCCTGGAGAAGGAAATGGCAACCCACTCCAGTATTCTTGCCTGGGGAATTTCATGGACAGAGGAGCCTGGCGGGCTATAGTGGACGGAGTTGCCAAGAGTCACACACGACTGAGCAACCAACACTTTCATACTCATGGTCTGCATTTCCTTTCTTCTCGGTCTCCCTGAAACCCAGTCCCGTCCAGCGACTCTCCTGTCTTGATGCCACCAGTTCCTCCCCCTTGTCAAGCTCAGGGTCAGTCCTTAGCCCTCCTCCTCCCTGACTTTTCATAACCATTTGATACTGGTGTTCATTCTTTCCTACGGAAAACTCTGCACATGGCTTCTGGACCCTCATGGTCATTGGCTCCCTTGCTGGCTACTTCTCATTCTCCTTTCGGGGATCTTCCTCCGAGGACATCCTCTGAAGAGGCCAGTGACCCTAATCACAGTCAAGAACTCAAGAGGGAAAACAGCAGTTCTCAAATCCTGTATTAGAAAGTTTGGCAAATAAAGTCATCTCCATCATTGACTTTTATTTAAGTTTCATAAAGTTTCATTAAAGTTAATGAAGAGCAGGGTCTTGGGTTATGCATTAAGGATTTAAAAACAGAGAGGAAGGAAGCTGCTTAGCTTTCTGGAAGCAATCACCTAGAGAAGCCCGGGGGTCCAGGGTTATGTTAGAACATCGCTTGTGCCCACACACACCATGGCAGCTGAAAGCAGCGTTGTTTGTTCCTCGTTCATGATGAAAGAAAAACAAATTTTCCCTTTCAGAGGGAGCTTTCCATAATTGCACTTCCCGCAAAATGAGTACTGGAGGTTGTAGGAACAGGAAATAGCATAGAAGGACAAGCTGAAAATGTAGTTGCTATTGGGCTTTTAATAGTCACTTTTAAATTTTATTTATTTTTAATTTTTAATTAATTGTCACTTTTGACAAAGTTGAAGAAGTTTCTATCCTAAACCATGGGTTATCAGAGAAAAGGGGAAGAACTAGCTGTGTCTCAGGTGAGAGGAGGCTGTCGTCCTGGGCAATGAGAACAGGGAGTTAGGCTTTGCCAGGGTGTGGCCAAGGGGCCTGGAGGCTTGGCGCCGGGGCACTGGGCAGCCTCTTGAATAAGGTCGGGCCCACTTTCACAAGTGGGCTGGTCACCCTCTGGTGGCTTAGATGGTAAAGAATCTGCCTACAGTGTGAGAGAGCTGGCTTTGATCCCTGGGTTGGGAAGATCCCTTGGAGAAGGGAAAGGCTACCCACTCCAGTATTCTGACCTGGAGAATTCCATGGACAGAGGAGCCTGGTGGGCTACAGTCCATAGGGTTGCAAAGAGCCGGACATGACTGAGCGACTTTCAGTAGGGGGAGGGGCAGCAGACCCCTGGGAGTTGGAAATGGCAGCCCCCCCCCACCCACCACAGTGTCCTTACAGAGCAGACCAGCCGGACAGATGTCAGAGCTGGGCTGTTTGTTCCTTCTCCTCTGCCCCTTTCCCATCATCCCTGCACCGGGGTATTTTGCAATATCATGCCAAGTGGGTGACCGCTGGCCAATGTCACTCCTGGGCTCCTGGTGAAGGGTGGGGTCATCCTGGGGGCTGTGGAACAGGTTTGGCCCTGGGCAGGGTATCCTAGGCTGAGGTTTGAGTCTTAAGGACAAAGAGAAATTAGCCAAGAGCAGAAGAGAGTTCCACGCAGAGGGACCAGCACCTTAAGAATCGCAGAGTTGGCAGAAAACTCATGGAACTGAGGAATTCAGCGGGCTGCAGAAATAGGGTGGATGCGGAGAGTGGAGAGAGGTGAGGTGGAACCCGCCTCCCTTCTCAGCTCCCCCGTCCTGCGCTCACACTGGTCCCCTCCCCACTCCCATCAAAGCCGCTCTGTTTCAACCCTCCTTCCCTCCCAGCCTTATGTGTTGGGAGCCTACAGTGCACCAGGCGTTTCAGTACTTGGTACCAGAACCATCTCCAGTTACATGCCTGTTCCTGCCTCTACATCACTACAGCCCTTACGATAACCTGGGTGCCGTAAACGGAGGGAGTGGCGGTAACAGTGGATCGGCAGAGTGTCCATCAAGCCAGGACTGTGCTCACCTTAGCAAAGCATCCTGGTCTTTCTGGCAGTACTGGCTGAGTGCCTTTCATGGCTGTCAATATGATCATGTTCCTTTTACAGATAAGGAAAAGAAGACTGTGAGGAGTTAAGCCATTTGGCCAAAGTCCCAAAGCAGAACAGTTGGAGATTTCGACCTAGGCTTGTCTTGGAAATACAGCTCAGGGGTAGAGCATCTGACGGCAGACCCAGGCTTGTCTGAATCCAGCATCTGACGATTAAGCACCTGGGCTCACAGATGAAAACTTGAAAGCCTGAGGGCTGACGGTGGCCCGGCACACACTGCAGGCCCCCTGAGCGGCTGTCTGCTTTCAGGAACGAGGCAGGTCTTGAGGGCAGGGAAGGTCCAAGGAGGACTTGCAGGGCGGGGAACGTTCTGGAGCTGACAAGCCAGCCGGCTTTCCAGGGTCCATGCGGGCAGCCAGCCATGGGGCCCGGGGCCCACGCTCACCAGGCCAGCAGCCTCCTGGAGCTGGCTTCTTGGGAAGGACACAGCTGGTGAGTCCCCCGGGCGTGACCATTCCTATCGCTGTTCTCCTTCCAGGTCTCCCGCCTCTGCTAAGAGTAGGGATGCTTCTCTGTTCCCAGCTGAAACAACAAAAGTCACCTGAGCCTCTGCCTTTTCCAGAAATTCCTGACGAGGCTGCCAGCAAATGAGTCAGTGCCGGGACAGCCGTGCTCACTGAGAACCAGCCCGGGTGGAGGAGGCCTTCCACCAGCCCGCGTGCCCTGCTCGCTGAGGACCAGCCTGGCTGGAGGAGGCCTTCCACCAGCCTGCGTGCCCTGCTTGCTGAGAACCAGCCTGGCTGGAGGAGGCCTTCCACCAGCCCGCGTGCCCTGCTCGCTGAGGACCAGCCTGAGTGGAGGAGGCCTTCCACCAGCCCATGTGCCCTGCTCGCTGAGAACCAGCCTGGCTGGAGGAGGCCTTCCACCAGCCTGCGTGCCCTGCTCGCTGAGAACCAGCCTGGGTGGAGGAGGCCTTCTACCAGTCAAGTGGGAGCAGGCTGGAGCAGACACGCAGCCCTGGGGGGCCCTTGACCCTCCAGTGCGGGGGCTCCAGATGCCCCGCCGGGGGGTTGGCCACGTGGGCTTGGTGACTCCCAGGAGGGTGGAGCAGCAGACTGGCTGGGAGACGGCTTGAATCTTCCGCTCAGCACCAAGCACGGCCCTGCCCTCCTGGAGGGTGGACCCTGTGGCCTTTACTCACATCTTTTCTTATTCCACGGAGGACATGAGGCTGGGCTGCTGTTCCTTTTGTTGACTTAAAAAATATTCATGACTTAAAAGTTGGGAATTAGGTTTTATCTCGTGGGAATTTTTAGGACTTCATGCCTGAGAAGACAGCATCTCAACTAGCCCTGAGAGAACTGCTCTGAGGAGCTGGGAGTGAGGGGATAGAGGGGGAGAGGAGCCAGGTTACCTAGAAATTTGCAACAAAGGGCAGGTAATCTGAACGTCAAAAGTATTTTTGTGAATTCCAGAAAACCAAGTATCTCAGGTTAAGGAATGTAGCACTTTTCTGTGTATGGAAAGATGCAAGAGTCTGGGCTCTCTAAAGCCATTCCTGTCACACGTATATCAGCTGTGGGGCCAGGATCCTGCATTTTTCCACGTCCTGAGCTCCCTTGAGCTCACTGTAGGGGGTGGCTGCAGTCTGATGGCTGCTAGATCACAGGTATTCTTCTCCTTCCTGAGTGCCCTTGCTGCTGCTGCTAAGTCACTTGAGTCGAGTCCGACTCCATGCAACGCTATGGACAGCAGCCCACCAGGCTCCTCTGTCCACAGGATTCTCTAGGCAAGAACACTGGAGCGGGTTGCCGTTTCCTTCTGCCCGCTGAGTGCCCTTAGGGCTCACCAGTTCACACGGAGGACTGCTGCTGCATTCGCCGATGACTGCGACATCCTTGTTTACTGATACGGCAGGAAACATTCCACTTCTCGATTTCACTCCACTTCTCGATTTCACATGGGCAGCCTGGTCCCAGCCCCCGCCATTATGGGATTCCAGAAGATTCTGACCACGCATCCTGCTAGGGGCCTGTCCCCAGCGACCACATGGGGCGTGGCTGTAGTGTCGGTTTACCACTGGGATTCCTCCCACACTCCCTCCCCGTCCCAACCCTCTCCAATTCTGCGCTCGCAGGCACCCTTTCTATTTTTGAATTGATGCTTTTAAACTGTGGTGGTGGAGAAGACTTCTTGAGAGTCCCTTGGACAGCAAGATCCAACCACTCCATCCTAAAGGAGATCAGTCCTGAATATTCACTGAAAGGACTGATGCTGAAGCTGAAGCTCCAATACTTTGGCCACCTGATGCGAACAACTGACTCATTGGAAAAGACCCTGATACTGGGAAAGCTTGAAGGTGGGAGGAGAAGGGATGACGGAAGATGAGATGGTTGGATGGCATCACCGACTCAATGGACACAAGTTTGAGTAAACTCTGGGAGTTGGTGATAGACAGGGAGGCCTGGCATGCTGCCGTCCATGGGGTCGCAAAGAGTCAGACATGACTGAGCAACTGAACTGAACTGATATAGTTACAGGTTTCTTTTTACTTTTTATTTGCAAGGAAAGGGGAGCAGTTCTTCCATGTTGCCCCATTAGCCCCGGGACTCCTCACTAGTCTAACCGCCCGTTCAGCAGTGAGAGTGCACAGCACAGGCTTCCGGTCCTGGCCCGTCACTTACCAGCTGGTGACTGAGTGAGCCCGTCCCTTTCCCCAGGCCCCCGGTGGGGTGTGGGGACTGTGAGCCTCAAAAAGAGAGGACGGGGGAGGTGAGCAGAGCAGTGACACCTACACTGATGTGGGGTTTGGAACGTAATCCTCGGCAAAGAGGCTTTCCACCTCACCCATGCCGGGGCACAGGCAGCCTGACTGCTCGGAGAGACAGTACAGAATTCCAGGTGAGAAATAATTAGCTTCTATCTACCGGATGGGCTTTCCAGGTGGCGCTAGTGTTAAAGAACCCACCTGCCAATGCAGGAGATGTAAGAGATATGGGTTCCATACCTGGGTCGGGAAGATCCCCTGGAGGAGGCCACAGCAACCCACTCCAGTACATTTGCCTGGAGAATCCCATGGACAGAGGAGCCTGGCAGGCTGCAGTCCATGGCATCACAAAGAGTCAGACACAACTGAAGCGACTTAGCATGCATGCACGCACGCACCTACTGAATAGCACAGGGAGCTCTACTCAATGCTCTATGGTGACCTAGGGAAGGAAATCCAAAAAAGAGGGACTGTATTGGCTCAGATGGTAAAGAATCTGCCTGTAATGTAACAGACCAGGGTTGGATCCCAGGTCAGGAAGATCCCCTGGAGAAGGGAATGGCTACCCACCGCAGTATTCTTGCCTGGAAAATTCCATGGACAGATGAGCCTGGAGGGCTACAGTCCACGGGGTCACAAAGAGTCAGACACGACTGAGCGACTTGACACTTGCACTTTCATAGCTGATTTACGTTGTTGTACAGTAGAAACTAACACAACACTCTAAAGCAACTATACTCCAATAAAAAAAATTTTTTTTAAAGAAATAACTAGAGTCTAGAAATGGCAACCCACTCCAGTATTTGTGCCTGGAAAATTGCGTGGACAGAGGAGGCTGGCTGGCTGCAGTGCATGGGGTCACAAAGAGTTGGACACGGCTGAACGACTGAGCACACAGCACAGCCCCGGCTTTATGTCAGGCTGTGGGACCTGGAGCGACACGCTCACCAGTGACGTGGACAACAATGTCTGTTCGCCCTGTAGATGGAAGGCGGGTGAGCCAAGGAAGCTGTGCGGCTGTGTGGATGGAAAACCCTCTCGGAACCTAAAGCTCTGTGTGTATGTCTGCACACCTGGAGCCCGCTCTCCTAGCTGTGCTTGCCCACGGCGGCTTGTTTTCCACATCTACCCTCCGGCCTGGGAAGCCATGGGCTCAGGAGGATGATGGCTGTCCTGCTGCCGACTCACGGGTGAGGGGTGTGACCTGGGAGCTGGTCAGGGGCCGGCAGGCAGGTGCTTCCTCCAGGGCTGCAGGCACACCCTGCCCGCTGGGCCAGCAGCGAGGGGACCGCTGTTCCCGGACTGCGCTGCTCTGTCTGCACAGTGCCCCGCTTGTCCAGGTGAGGCCAGGCTGGCACTGCCAATGCCTGTCCCAGCCCAGAGACGGAGTGGTGACAGGCTGGGGGTGGGGTCACCATGCCCCAGCATTCCCTTTCTGGGCCCCTCTCTGGACACCTACTCTTCCGGCATTGCGTGTGTGTGTGTGTATATTTTGGGTGTTTTTTTGCTCCTTGGGTCTTTGTTGCTATGCACAGGCTTTTTCTGGTTGCAGAGAGCAGGGGCTACTTTTGAGCTGCAGTGCTCGGGCTTCTCTTATTGTGCAGCACGGCTCTAGGGAACAGGCAGTTGCCCCATGTGGGCTCTATAGTTTCGGCTTGCGGATTCCAGAGCACAGGCTCAATAGTTGTGGCCCACAGGCTTAGTTGGGCATATGGGATGCTCCTGGATCAGGGATCTAACTAGTGTCCCTTGTGTTGCGAGGCGGATTCTTAACCACTGGACCGCCAGTGAAGCACCCGTGACCACCACAGTTTCATCTGAACTATGCTAATCTGCCTCTTAAAAATGTATGAAAGTGAAAAAATGAAAGTGTTAGTTGCTCAGTCATGTCTGATTCTTTGCGACCCCATGGACTGTAGCGTGCCAGGCTCCTCTGTCCATGGGATGCTCCAGGTAAGAATCCTGGAGTGGGTTGCCATTCCCTTCTCCAGGGGATCTTCCCAACTCAGGGATTGAACCTGGGTCTCCTACATTGCAGGCAGATTCTTTACCATCTAAACCACCAGGGAAGCCCCCTCAAAATACAGAACACCTCACAAATTTGCATGCCATTCTTGACCAATGCAAAAAAAAAGATCATATATCATATTTCTTTAGCCCTCAGTGTGGACCACAGGGAAGGAAGAGGCATTTGATTTTGTGATATGAGTACAAAATCTGGGTGGGGGATTATAAACTTGGAATTCAGAGTCCAAATGCCTGGTTTCAAATTTCAGCTCTACATTCACTGGCTATGAACACTAGTTACTCTGTCTGTGCTTCTGTTATTTCATTTACAAGACAGGGTTGCTAATACGTGGTAGGATTAACATGTAAAGTACTTACAACCATGCTTGATGTATAATTAAGATTCGGCTCTAATCCTTAGTTATTTCTGACTAGGCTTGAATCCACCTAGGTTTCTCTCTAACTCCAGTACTTTGGCCACCTCATGCGAAGAGTTGACTCATTGGAAAAGACTCTGATGCTGGGAGGGATTGGGGGCAGGAGGAGAAGGGGACGACAGAGGATGAGATGGCTGGATGGCATCACCGACTCAATGGACGTGAGTCTGAGTGAACTCCGGGAGTTGGTGATGGACAGGGGGGCCTGGCGTGCTCCGATTCATGGGGTTGCAAAGAGTGACTGAACTGAACTGAACTGAGGTTTCTCTATCTCACTTGGAGAAAAGCTGGGACCTCTTTGGACCTCATCTACAAGATGCTGACCCATCTTTAAGTCCCAGGAACCAATACCTGTCCCCTACCAACTTGTTCATATTATCTGACATTTGAAAAGTTCCTCGGTTTGAAAACATCTTGCTTGCCAAACTTCATTTGTTAAATAATAACCTACAAGTCATCAAGGTTTCCATCAGGCTTCATAAAATACTAGGAACAGCTGGCCATGCTCCTTACTGAGAAATCCTGGATGAGGTGAGGTAAGCCCGGAGGGACCACCCCTCCCACTCCAGTCATATGCTGGCACTGCCAAGCAGGAAGCAAGTGCCTTCAGATACTTCTAGCTCACTGAACAGGGAACCAAGTCGACTCTGAATGAGAAGATGCTCTTGGAGTGTTCCAGCGCTCTGGTTATCACTGTGAGAGGCACTCATTCTAGCCAACTTACATTGCTGGTGTTTAGTCACTAAGTTGTGCCCGACTCTTTGCAACCCCATGGACTGTAGTCCACCAGCTCCTCTGTCCATGGGATTTTCCAGATAAGAATACTGGAGTGGGTTGCTATTTCCTCCTCCAGGAGATCTTCTTGAGCCAGGGATCGAACTTGCGTCTCCTGCTAGGCAGGCGGATTCTTTACTACTGAGCCACAGGGGAAGCCCCCAGCCAAGTTAAAGGAAGGCCTTATCCTGCTTCCCTGACAGTGATACACTTTGTGTTCAGAAACTCCAAGAGTGAGTTGTGGCTGGGGAAGGCCATTTTTATGGTGGCTGATGCTTGGGTCTGATGAGTCCTAAATCATAGCATTGTTGAAAATATCTTTCGTGTCCCTAATCACCTAACTCTTATTTTCCTCTGAAACAGTAATGTTGTATATTTTACAGATGAGGAAACTGAGGCTTAGCAAAGTTAGAGCATGTGCCGAAGGTCACAGAGCTAAGAATTAGCCAAGTGGGACTCGAATCTAGATATACTGCTCTGTCTTCAATAGCTGCTAGCGGTAAACTGGCTCTCAGGGGGCCCTGCCCCACCCTGGCACCCAGATGAGCCTTGGGAGGCCTCAACCCGAGTGGCTTTGTCAGGCTGGGTGGAAACCTACCTTGGATGTCATCGTTGAACATGCAGTACTTGTTGCGATATTTGTTGAGAAGGCGGAAGGCGTTGGCATTGGCAAAGTCCTCAAACTGGATGAGGCAGTTTATTCCAAACCTGTGGGGAGGGAGAGGAAAGGGCACGTGATTGCCTCCTCGAGCTGGTCCCTGGCAGGTGTCAGCCTGCCCTGGGGAGGGGGCGGTGCAGGCCAGGGGCTGAGGGCATGGCTCACTCTCGGGGTGTGTGCCACGTGGCGGGCTCCTGGACTTCTGGCTCTGCCCACCCCACTAGGGAGGAGGATGGGGAAGGCAGAGGGTATGTATGGGACCTGGAGGCCAGCCAAGCACATATCATTGTCTCTAATGTGGGCTGGTGGGCTTCCCTGGTAAAGAATCCGCCTGCCAATGCAGGAGACACGAGTTTGATCCCTGGGTCGGGAAGATCCCCTGGAGGAGGCAATGGCAACCTACTCCTGTATTCTTGCCTGGAGAATCCCATGGACAGAGGAGCCAGCCTGGCAGGCTACAGTCCACGGGACTGCAAAGAGTCAGACACGACTGAATGACTAAGCACGCTGCCTTATTTAAAATCTACACTAGAACTGCCTCCTAGATTTCAAGGTCAGAAAGAAGGTTATGTTTCCTAAAAAATGACCGGCCTGGTGACCCGTGCTTCCTGTTAGCGCTGCGTGTCAGGAAGCCAAGAGTTGACTTCTGCCCTTTCAGGGCAGGTTCCTTCAGCCGAGGCTCCCTGCACGTGCCTTCTCCTGACTCCATTCTGGCTCTTGGCTCCTGCTTTTTTGCGTTGTATTGTGTCTTCTTGGAGTCTTTCTGGAAGCAAGTATGATGTGAATTACTAAAAATGACTTAATCCATGAGCCAAAAGAGATGTCATCTCATGGGTCAATTTGTAACTGACAGCATCTGCAGTCATGTTCATTGAGGAAAAAATGCCCTGATTGATCTGTATTGGGGTGTCTGGGCACGAGAGAAGGAGAAATGCCTGCTAGTCCCAGTTGTGTGAACTGGAGGCCTGGGATCAGCTTGGGACCAGCTGTGGAAAGAAAGACGTCTGCCCTTGCGGCTGGGCACACATGGTGTGTGTCCTGTGCTGTCGAGGCGTGCGTCTGATGAGGCTGGGTGCTGTGCGGGGGGCGGAACACTGAAGTGGCCCAGAACACAGTTTCTAACCTCAGAATTCTGTGCATGGCTTAGCCTTCTTTTTTGTTCCAGAAAATTTACCCACTTTATTAACACATTGCGATTGCTCTACATTTTATCATGCATGGTCAGTCGCTTCAGTGGGGTCCAACTCTTTGCGACCCCATGGACTGTAGCCCATCAGGCTCCTCTGTCCATGGGATTCTCCAGGCAAGAATACTGGAGTGGGTTACCATTTCCTTCTCCAGGGGATCTTCCCAATCCAGGGATCGAACTCGTGTCTCTTTCTACATTGGTGGGGGACTTGTCCAGCACTAACACCACCTGGGAAGCCCACATTTTACCATCTTACGTAGAAAACACTGGAAATACAAGCCACTTTGTAAAACCAAAGATGAACATTGAATCCAAAGATAAGCTATGCTTTACACAATAGACCCTTATCTTGTGGCTAGTATTAAATCTTAAATACCTACTTCTTTTGTTAAAATGATTAATCTACATGCTCCTAAATTACATCTGCATTACAAACATGGCTCAGTAATTTTCAGAAACTGTTTCTAGAGGCTTGTTCTAAAAGGAGGTGCACAACCAGAAAAGGGAGAAAGCAAAAATAAGTATGGTAGAAATGCGTGTTCCTACGTGGTCCTTCCAGAAGCTTAGTGAGTTAGGGCTGTTGATGGGGGATCTGGAGACAGGTTCATGTTACTGAGCCGAAATGGAGAGGTGGTCACTTGCCACAGTCCGTCAGGAGGGTCAGGAGGCTGGTGGGCTGCAACCGAGTGGTCTTATACCTGTCACTTCACTTCTGTGTTAGGCCTCAGTTTGCTGTCTGTCGACAGGCACCATAATACCTATCTGGCCAACTCTGGTGGGCTGTTGTGAGGGTTCAGAGCTGGGGGTGATTTGTTTATTCACTCATTTTTGGCTGTGGTGGGTCTTGGCTGCTGTTTTGGCTGTGTTGGGTCTAGTTGCAGTGGGTGGGGGCTTCTCTAGTTGTGGGGTTCGGGCTTCACACTGTGGGGGCCTCTCCTGTTGCAGAGCTCGGGGTCTGCAGCGCAGGCCAGCGGCTGTGGCGCTCAGGCTCGGCTTCCGCGTGGCACGTGGGATCTTCCTGGACCAGGGATCGCACCCGTGTCTCCTGCACTGGGAGGCAGATTCTTTAACCACTGAGCCCCAGGGGAGCCCTGGGGGCGATGTTTGTTTTTTTAATTTATTAAAATTTTTTTTGATCTTTGGCCACACTGTGCGACTGGCAGGATCTCAGTTTCCCGAGCGAGAACTGAAGTCCCTGTAGGCGATTTTTACATTGTAAGATGCTAAATGTGTATCACCCTGACCACAATTCTTATTTCCCGTCACAGAGCAAGTGCTGCTGGGGGCAGGGGTGGGGAGCTAGCCGTATCTCCTGACTCACCATCCCTCTTCTCCTTGTACAATGAATATAAATGTTTTTTTTTTTTTTTAAAGCCCTTCGCTGCATAATTATAATGCTATGCTCGCCAAACCAAAATTTACTGTGAATTTTTGCTCAGGGTGTGAATTTCAAGTATTTGCATGGGGACTGGGGAACAGAATGTCTTTGGTGGCTGGTGACATTTTGATATATAGCGTCCTCACAAGACTGCCAGTGTTGCTCCCCCACTAGCCTGGAGCTAAAATGCCGAAAAGGTCAAACGGCGAAACACTGTGATACACGTTCTCCCTTCTCTCCCATCTCTCTTTCACGCACACAAACACAATCTGACCTTTAAGCAACCCCCCTCTTAGGTTAAAAAAATAAGGCAAGGATTAGAAGTAAATGCCTGGGTTCAGTACCTTATTCCTCTTTCATGTCAGATTCAGTGTCACATAAAAGAACCTTCCCAGGCAGCAATCTGATGAGATATAGGGTACAATCTCATTCATTCAGGTCACTTTAATCTAACTCGGAATTGGGCAAAAGGCTATGTGAATTGCCCATCCAGTAAACTAGTTTCAGAGTTCCTGGACCTCCTTGGATTTAAGGGCCTCCAGGGACCCTGTCCACCATGGATACCATCCCCATGGCTGCTGCTCCCTGGACCTTTCGTCACCAGGAGCAGCTTCCACACTGCCTGGATCAGCCTCTGACCACGGCCTTCCCTTCCACCTCTCTCACTGCCACTGTGCCTGTTCTTCATCTCCAGTGAGACCTGTGGACCTGTTACCATTCCCCCAGTCCTTCAGTATTTGTGGCACATAGGCTTGGTCACTCTGTGGTATGGGGGATCTTAGTTGCCTGAACAAGGATCGAACCTGCGTCCCCCACATTGCAAGGCGGATTCTTAACCACTGAAACACCAGGGGAGTCCCCTGCCAACTTGTTAAACTGATTAAAAGCCATTTCAAAGTGAAGATTTAAAAAGCTTCAGTGGCAAAAGCACTTCTCTCAATTCCTCCATGTAGATCCAAATACAGGTAATGAGTGGACCATCATACCAATTTCAATGTTAATGATAATATTCATTAAAATATTTCTACCAACAGCAGCAGTAACAAAAACAGCTAATGGTTACAGATGGAGCTGGGCATCTGGTTGAGTTCTTTAGAAGCATTATCTCAACTAATCTTCCCATGACCATACGTGGTAGGTGTCCTTTCAGAGAAGCAACTCTCAGCTACAGGATGGTCACTTACTTGCCCCGGGGCTATTTATTCTCCTGCAACTGAAAAGTGGTGGAGCTGCAATCTGAACCTGGCTCTGTCTGACTCCAGAATTTAGATTTCACAGCAATATGATTTTTGTAAAAGATAAAGTAGATGTTAGATTTCTTTTGACACTAAACTGGGAAACAGGAAAATCGTGTTCTCTTTCTGACATAAACTCGGAGTTTTGGGTGAGTCCCTTTCTCTCTGGGTCTCAGTTTCTGCTCTGAGAGCCTTAGGGGAAGAAGTAGGAGCTACTTAACATAGGGTTGGAATAGATACACCAGGGGCTTCACTCAGATAGATGGTTAAGTCCAAAGTGGGGTGGTCTGACCATTCCTGCTGAGGGTCACATGTGACAGGAACACCAGTGTCCCTGAGTCTTTTTTGAGCTGGCTTAGAGCAGACCATCCTAGTGAGCAGGCCTGAGGCAGCCACCGTCCAGGTCGTAGGGCAGGGGCTGCAGCAGCCCCTCCAAGGGGCCCCCGCTCAGACCGCCTGCTCAGGGCCCCGGGCAGTTCCCTGATTTTGGTGCCAGCGGCGTGTCACTGGCCTTCCACCCTGCCAGAAGCTGGCCCTCACCGGGGAGGTGGTGGTTTATCTGTCCCCTTCTGCACTTGTGAACTCTTCACCCTGAAGCCCTGGCAGGGATTGAGGAACATCTAATGCTTCTGCGATGGATGAAATTCCTGCGATGGAGAAACAGGCGCATCCCCAAGCCACACACAGAGCTGCCCAGACTCCTCCACCCTGGGGACTTCACTGGGAAATGGCCTTGGCGCTGCCAGGGAAGGCACGCTAAGGCCGGGGCTCATTTAAAGACAGAAGGCTGATGGGTGGATGTTACAAGCGTTTTTTCCCTCCAGCCCTCAGGCAAGAGGAAGGCTAAAAACGGCAGCTTGTGCCTGGGAGCCCTAGGGAGCTGAATGCAACAGTGAGAGGAGGCCACACCAGGGCCCACCGAGCGGGGGACCTGCTACCTGGGCTGCGGGGTCAGGAGATTCTCAGGTGGCTGCTCCTCCCCTGCAGCCAGCCAACCAAAGTCAGCTGGAGAGATGTGGTGAGAGCCAAACATTCCAGGGGCTGCAGACCCGGTTTCTTTGCTCCGTAGGTCAGGACCTGCCATTCTTTTAAACACCTGGGGCTGACCTCTTTCAGGCCTGAACAAACACAGGGGACCTGGGAAGAGCAGGTGGATTTGCTCAGCCTGCCCCCAAACAGATGACTAAAACCGACCCCTCACATTTCCATGGGAGCCCATTCCATGCCCCTAACAAAACAAACACACATACACACACAAGACTTCCCAGGGGAGTGCACTCAGAGGACATCAGTTACTCACCGGGGAAAGCTATTTCTTCTGTTTATTTTGTCCTTCCAGGAATTAGAGCTGACAGAATCACGAAAGCACTAGATCTTGGTTTCTATTTTACCCAATCCATTAAATTCTAGTCCCTTGAGATGCTCTCAGAAAGAGGTTACAGGGCTCAATCCATCTGGGAATGTTCATGTAACATGTACAATGTATTATATTAAAGGCTCTGAAAAGTCCTGCATTAAGAAACCTGTTTAACTCAGCATTTTCTAAACATATTTCACTACAGACCTTACCGTTCTGGTGCAGCTTGACAGACATAGCTCTCTGCAGAAAGAACTCTGTACTGGGGTTGGGGTGTGTGTGTGGGGATGAGTGGATTCAAGGCAAGGCCATCTCTCCCTGGGATTCCTGCAGTTGTTACTTCTGGCCAGGGTCCTATAATAATGGATCTCACCTCCAGCCTTATTCCCCTCCTGCCAATCCATCTACTGTTTCTAAACACAAATTCTTGCACACCATTTCTGTTCTGAAAATCCTTACAGGTCTCCCATTGTCTTTGTGTTCAGACTCCTGAGATGGCATTGACTTGGTCCCAACCTTAATGATCACCCCTGCTCATGTCTTCCAGCACTGTGGACATATTTTGCAGCTTCCCAACCACTGTGGACCCTTGCACTGTTTTATGTCTTTGCTCAGATACCTAGGAGACCTCCTTTTATCCTGGCCAACTCCTACTTAAACAGTGAGGCCCTTATGAAAGGTCATGTCTTCGAGAAAGCCTTCCCTGATCCAGCAATTTCCTTACCCGGGGCGGCAGAAACTCTTCTGTGTCTGGGCTGCCTTGCTACACTGGGCGCATCTGTTAGCACACATCACGTTGCATCACAATTATTTACAGAAATTTCTACTTTAATTATTAAAGGAATGTATTGGGCATAGGGTCCTCCTTGTGCCAGGAACTCTCCGGGGTATGATAGAAATATTCAGTTCAGCAGACATGTCTAAGGGGCCCAGTGTGAACCAGGGACTGTCTTCCCTGCTAGATGACCAAGGCAAGTTCAAGAATTTCAAGTTTGACGGGACACAAGAAAGTGAAGAAAGCAGTGGTGACATCCTTTGACAAGGGCAATAATGAAGGTATGTGCTGGGTACGTGGGAAGTCTCAAAGGGAGCAGACAGCTGTGCTGGGGCAGGCAGGGAGGGCTTCCGAGAGCAGGAGATCTGGAGGTGCGCCCCGGGTCAGGGCAGAGGTTCCCGGCAGACTCGGCAGGTGGGGTCGGGCGGGGAGAGCGAAGGGCGCCTCAGGCAGAGCGAACAGCACACGCGTGTGCGGTGGTGGGGGGCGTCCTGGAGCTGAAGGAACGTAACCAGAGCTGGAGCTCGGGAGGGGTGAGGACGGGGAGGCTTGGTGGGGGCGAGGCTGGGTGGACTCTTGGGGCCGCCCTTTACAGGCCTGTGGAAAGAGCCTGGACCGTCTGGGCGCAGTGAGGCCTACTGAGGGGCTATAGGTGGGAGAAAGTGGCTGCTGTGTTAGGACATCGAACGGGTGACGGATGGACAGCTGTGCGGCTCAGGTCATGGGGCTGGGCGGGGGTCTCGGGCGAGGCCGAGAACGGAGCCCCTGGCACAGCTGCAGCCGGGAAGTGGCGAGGAGCGGGGAGAGCCCCCTGCGCGGCAGGGTAGAAGGGGGCCCGCAGAGCAGCTGCCCGAGGAGCCTCTACCGAAACAACGGCTGGGAAGTGTGGGTGTGGGTGAAGCTCGGATGACTCGTGCACTTAGCCAGAGCACGTTCAGCGGAGAGGTGGCGGGAGAGCCATTCTGCACGTTCAGGAAGACGCTTGGCTTCAAACAAAGGCAGGGAGACAGGCCGGTGGCGGGTGTGGGACGCAGGGATGGCCTCGGCTTTGATGGGAGGTCTGCGTATGGGACGGAGGGGCCAGCAAGGAGGGGAGACGCGAGGGGCAGTGACGGGGGTCGAGGGTCTGAGGAGACGGGAGGAGGCAGGAGTCAGAGTCCAGCTGAAGAGGGAAGAGGACACGGTTCCTCCTTCCGGGACCTCACAGCCTGGCGGAGGGACAGAGACGAAGCTCTCACCCCGAAGCTCCACCACAGACCCGAAGAGGGGCTGACGCACTCTGCAGGGGGTGGTGGGGAGGGATTCAGCAGGAAGACAGGGAAACGAGTCTGCAGGTGAAGAAACGGGAAACCACAGATTGGAGAAAGGGGGACTATGGCGTCGGAAAACGAAATCCCAGTGGAATCAGGCATGAATGATTACCTTCAAAGACACGAAGGACCATTCTGTGGATGGGAAATGAAGGTAGACTTATCTTTTGTGGCCTTAAGGGAAAAAACAGAGCCGACGGGGAGGTCAGAAATCCAGAGATTGCAGGGCCATAAAAGGCAGAGAGCTCAAACGCCAAGACGGAAGGAGGCTGTCCCTGGAAGCGATTCCAGGCTCCTCGGAGCTCCGCTTGGCGCTGAGGCTGTGGAAGGGGCTCCAGGCGCGATGGCAGGGGGGTGGGGGTGTGTGTGCAGGCCCTTCCCTCCCTGGTCCCACCCCGGATGGTCCTCTGGCGTGCCGGCTCTGGCAGCCAGACTGGCGGGCTCCTGCGGCCGCCGTGATAGCCTGATGGGGGAAAACTCCCACCGTGTAACAGCACAGTCACAGGAAGCAGCAACTTCTGAGCAAAAGTGCCAGAATAATGTGTCCGTTCCGTGGTCACTGATCTGACGGCAGTCCCAGGCCAGACAGAAAAAAACAAAAATCTCCAGGAACAGTGTGGACTTCCTCCTCAATTTCCCCGTGTGTCTGAGTTCCTGGGCAAACAGGCAAATGGCGCCAGAGAGCCCGGGGCTGGGCAGAGGATGGAGGCTGACCTGCCGACCTCTCGACCTCTCGACCTCTCAGAGGTCAGAGGCCAGACCTGAGTGCTTCCTCCAGAGCACATGGCTCACTCCCCAACCTCCTGCTCTTCAAGCCCAGACACCTTCCCAGCCACCATCCCATGGGCTGACGTGGGACATCGGCTCTGATTTGCCCAGACTGTACGTTCGAACCGTCCTGGGATAACCGGACGTCCTTCGTGAAGATCCTCCGATTACTCTGGTCCATCCTGATCTCTCTGTTTGGGTGTACTGCCATAGTATCTGTACCATACAATCTGTCACACAGCTATGTCTTGGACTTCCTAAGCATCTAATGAACTGTCCCTCTCTCACATGTGTCTTAAGTCACTTCAGTTGCTTTGCAACCCTATGGACCATAGCCCGCCAGACCCCTCTGTCCATGAGGATTCTCCAGGCAAGAATACTGGAGTGGGCTGCCGTGCCCTCTCTCATGAAACTGGCTAAATTCTACCCTGAATGAGAGCCTGGGGTGGAGGACAATAAGGTCACAAAATCCAGTCTGTGTTTGTGGGCTTGTGAAACTGCTGTGAGTCAAAGTCAGGGAGGGAAAGAAGGGCAAGATTAAGCCAGGGTAGGGGACAGCCTTGGTCCAGGCAGGCCCGGGGCAGGGTCCCTTGAGGGCAGGGAAGGTGTCTCACTCCCCACGTGGCGCACGAATGCTGAAAACAGGAGCTGGAACTGACCACCTCTCCTGTGCCCTGCTCCGAACAAATCTGCTTGAGACATCTGAGTGAGAAGACCAAACCCACCTGTGGCCGTTTGCCCGGGGCCCTGGGCTTGCCCCGCTCAGCCCTTGCGGGTGAACAAATGGAAGCGTGGATGGTGCCTGCCAGAGAGCACTGCCCGTCCCAGGGTGCCCAGTCACACGTAGCCCATGGGACACCCCGGTCCCCGGGGACCCGCTGTCCCCTTCCAGAGGCCGCTGTGGCCAAGAATCTTTGTATCATAATAGCTCAGTCCCGTTCCTTTACCCTAGGATCCAAGTCAATGCAAATAAGTCCACAGGCAGGAAAGGGCTTTCCAGTGAGGCTGGGAGAGCCAGCAGCAGAGACTGGAGAAAAATACCACTAAGTGTGGAGTCAGATGCGTTTGAGGTGGGCCTAGATTCTTCCCTTTCTAGCTGGTGATTTTGTACAAGTTGTTTAACTTTTCTGAATCTCAATTTCTTTATCTCTCAAGATTGCTGTGATAATTAAAAGTCAAGCAACCAGTACAGAGAAGATTCTTTGGAAAAGTGAGTTGCTAGCTCTTTCCTACAAAGAAAGTCATAACTTTTAACTCCATCTAAATGTCCCAGGCGTTTGATCACCTTATTCTCCCATCAACCTCAACTGACACTGCAGGCAAAGCCATTAACTAGGTGGGTGTTAAATCTACACAGACTCAGCAATAATTATTTAAGCATATTTCTATTTTTCCCCAATTAAAAACTTCTTGAGAGACAAAGGATTAATTTCCAAAATATACAAGCAGCTCATATGACTCAATACCAGAAAAACAAACAACCCAATCAAAAGGTGGGAAAAAGACCTAAACAGACATTTCTCCAAAGAAGACCTACAGGTGGTTAACAAACACACAAAAAGATGCTCAACATTGCTCATTATTAAAGAAATGCAAATCAAAACTACAATGAGATATCACCTAACACCGGTCAGAATGGCCCTCATCAAAAAGTCTACAAACAATAAATGCTGGAGAGGGTGTGGAGAAAAGGGAATCTTTGCACTGTTGATAAGAATGTAATTTGATAGAGCCACTATGGAAGATGGTATGGAGAGTCCTTAAAAAACTAGGAATAAAACCACCATATGACCCAGCAATCCCACTCGTAGGCATATACCCTGAGGAAACCAAAATTGAAAGAGACACCTCTATCCCATTGTTCACTGCAGCACTATCTATAATAGCTAAACATGGAAGCAACCTAGATATCCATCGACAGATGAATGGATAAAGAAGTTGTGGTACATATACACAATGGAATATTACTCAGCCATAAAAAGGAACACATTTGAGTCAGTTCTAATGAGGTGGATGAACCTAGAATCTATTATATAGAGTAAAGTGAGTCAGAAAGAGAAAGATAAATGCTGTATTCTAACACATATATGTGGTATTTAGAAAAATGGTACTGAAGAATTTACTTACAGGGCAACAATGGCGAAACAGACATAGAGAATACACTTATGAACATGAGGAGAGGGGAGGGGAGGGTGAGATGTATGGAAAGAGTAACATGGAAACTTACATTACCATATGTAAAATAGATAGCCAACAGGAATTTGCTGTATGGCTCAGGAAACTCAAACAGGGGCTCTGAATCAACCTAGAGGGGTGGGGTGGGGAGGGAGATGAGAAGGAGCTTCAAAAGGGAGGGGATATATGTATACCTATGGCTGTTGAGGTTTGACAGAAAATAGCAAAATTCTATAAAGCAATTATCCCTCAATAAAAAATAAATTAATTAAAAAAAAACTTCTTGAGAGCAAAGTGTATTTCTGACTCAGTGAAAACACTGAGCAGTGACTGTCTCAGCTAAGAGGGACTCAGTGAGTGAACGCTCCTTGAGACACTGGATTTAGAGCTAACATTCATGCTCTTTACAACCTTTCAAAATTAAAACAAAACCTTGAAACTTTGTCTGTAGCCTGGATGCCCTAAATTGAGGGTTTTTCCTTTGTATTGTTTAAAACCACCAGGAAAAGCTTGGAGCCAGAGGCTCAGTTTTTCCCCTGGGGCCCGACAGGACTGGCTGGGTTTGCAGTTTGTAGAGAGGCCTGCAGGGACATCAGTCCTGGTGAAGGATGGGGCAGCTGGTCCACTAGCCATTGGGCAGTTAAGGAGGAAGAACTGAGAAATGCCACCCAAGACCCAGATTCTGGGGAATTTTCCCCACCACCAAAAAAGAAAATGATAACTGATATAAGTGGTATAAATATATTGCTTTATAGTAATGTATCAAGTCAACAGGCTGTAGGCCTTAAACTTATACAATGTTACATGTCAATTACATTTCAATAAAAAGAGAAAATAAAAAAGAAGGCGCCTCCCTTGCTGAGGGTGGCTAGAGAGTCTGGAAAATGGGAGTTGATGGCTGATGCCTCCATCGCCTCCCTGATATTGAGGATGGGTGGGTCATTAACGCTGCCTTAGAACAAGGTGGAGAGAGGAGACACGGATATGTAAAGCACTGATAGACTGGTTTCCACAGACCTTCCTCCCCTTTGTCCTCCTTGCCTGCTGCATCAAGGAAATGTCTGGAATAGGTTGGACAGTCTTTTCTTTCATGTAGAAGAAAAGGCGCAGAGATTCTCCAAGTCAGAGAGTAGGTTCTGGAGTTAGACCACCTGGTTCACAGCTTGGCTTCACCACTGTTAGAGGTGTGACCTTGGACAAGATCCCTAACTGCTCAGTACCCCAGTTTCCCTGTCTGTAAAGGGTGCCCTCATTCAATAAATGTTTATTGAGAGTCCATGCTGTAACTAGGCATCGTTCCAAGTGCTTGAGATACAGCAGTGAACCTAAGAGACGAAGATCTCTCCCTGGAACTTACATTTTAGTGGGACAGGACAATAACTGTATCTACTTACTAGGATTATTTTGAGTATTACTTGACTTGATGTATGTGAATGACTTTATCGTCCGCAGAAGCCTAGATCAGACTAACACTCACTTTACCAGAAGGTGAAACCTGGGATGCTTGCTTGCTTCTTTGCTTCTTTAGTTTTTAAAAAATGCAAGGAACTGTCTTTGAGAAAGAATTGCTGCTTAACTCATTATTTTAAAAGAAATCCATTGCTTTTTCTAATTTCAAAAGAAATGCCTGCACACAATCAAACATCATAGAAATGACTGACAGTGAAAATTCTGGCAACCTCATGCTTTAACTGTAGTCACTGTTAATGGCCTGATGCATGTACATGCAGGTATTTTTTTCCTTTACGTAACTTACCTTTTTTTTTTTTTTTTTTTAAATTATTTACTTCTGGCTGTGCTGACTTTGCGTTGCTGTGGCCAGGCTTTCTCTAGTTGCAGCAAAGCAGGGGCTACCCTCTAGTTGCAGCGTGTGGACCTGTGGTGCCGGCCTCTCTGGTGGGGCACAGGCTCTCGGGCTTCAGCAATTGCGGCACATGGCTCAGGGGTTGCAGCTCTTCGCATCCAGAGCACGGGCTCATTACTTGGGGCACACGGGCTCAGCCGCCCTGAGGCATGTGGGGTCTTCCCGGACCAGAGACTGAACCGGTGTTCCCTGCATTGCAAGGCTGATTCCTGACTGCTGGACCACCAGAGCAGACCCCATCACTTATCCTGACAGAAGCATTTGTTTTTAGGATTATCCACCCCCCATTTTATTAGATTCAAACACATTAAAAATCAATGTGCTTGAGCCTAACAAAATGAATGCAGTAGAATAAAAAGAGACTGCATGATATGCGTGTGTGAATGAGTGAGACAAGGAGAAGGAGACACAAAGACAAAATGAGAGCAAATGTGCCACAGGGATGGGGTTGCCTAGAACTGCAAAATCCTCTCTGGCATGCAGTGATGGGGCTCAGATTTGGGGGCTCCAGTCTTCTCTATCCTTTCTTTCCCTTGAGAGAAAGGCTCTTTTCATCAACGGCAGCTCAGAAAAAAAAAGTCTTTCCTGAGTAGAACACCTGGTCTCCCAACTCTTTTTGGATCGCCAGCAGTAGGAAAGAAGGGTCTCCGATATGCCTGCAGGCAGTGATTTTTAAAGATTTGGGTTTTCTGATGGTGTCTTGAGCTAGCCCTGGTGTACTCTGCTGAATTTCTGTGACTCTGTTGTTCCTTTTCAGAAGTTTGAGCTGTTTCTTTTTCAAATCTGCTTGCCATTTTTTAAAGTACTGTGTACTTTCCCTATTACTTCATTCTTGTAAAACATATCTCTTTATTACATCTCAGTGTAACCACTTTACAGCCCCTCAGAATGCTCCTCTCCTTGGGGTTCTAACTCTTCCATTAGTTTCTGAACTTCCCGCATGGTGGCTTGTTTCTGTGTGGCTTACTGTGAATCACGAATTTGCTTCATTACGGAATTGTTTTTCCCTTCAAGGAGTTCCACACAGCATGGGTGGTGTGCGTGTCACTACAGAGAAGTTTGTTTTCCCTCTGCTAGGTCCTTCAGCCGTGTCACTGGTAGGGGGCGCTTTCATACCCATTTCTTAACTTGGGAATTTCTGCATCACGTGGATATTAAAATTGTGGACTCTCAAGTCCACATGTGGTGAGATTCAGTGTTTGCTTTCTTCCAAAAGAAAGCAATTCCTCTCCTCCCTACTTCACCCCGACCCCCAGCTCCTTGTTATTCCCCTGGGGTTGGTGAGCAGATCCCATTTCTTCTTCATGTAAGGTCCAACCATTCAAAACTTGCAGTTTTCTGCATCTCAGTTCCAATGTTCTGCCTTGTATAGGCCTCAATACTTGACCCCGCCTGGGTGTATGGACCCATCTCCAGGTCTGAATGATGAGAAGAAAACAGTTGTGAAACATGGATGGATTTTCAAGGTTGGGGAAACAGTAAGGATGAAGGCTCTGCAGCTGTAACAGACATGACCTGTGGAAGGAGGAGCAGGAGGGTCGGTGTGGCCGCAGCTGAGGGAGCAAGGGACGGTGGAAGGGGACAACGTCATCAAAGGCTTCCTTCCAGCTCCAAGAGCAAAACACAAGGGATGCTATATGTGTGGTCCCTGAAAAAGTCAGTATCAGTGGGCTGACCTTAAAATTCAGTGATTTTCTATCCTTGGGCAAGTTTCCGGTTCTCATTTCTGTACTGAGAAATGTGTCCCACAAGAATATTTTCAGTTCTGCATGGGGCAAAGCTCTCAGAATGGTGGGTCTGTAAGGCCCACCACTAAGAAAGGCAATCCCTAAGAAAAGCAATGCCAAAGAATGCTCAAACTACCGCAGAATTGCACTCATCTCACATGCTAGTAAAGTAACGCTCAAAATTTTCCAAGCCAGGCTTCAACAGTATGTGAACTGTGAAATTCCAGATGTTCAAGCTGGATTTAGAAAAGGCAGAGGAACCAGAGATTGAATTGCCAACATCTGCTGGATCATCAAAAAAGCAAAAGAGTTCCAGAAAAACATCTATTTCTGCTTTATTGACTACGCCAAAGCCTTTGACTGTGTGGATCACAATAAACTGTGGAAAATTCTGAAAGAGATGGGAATACCAGACCACCTGACCTGCCTCTTGAGAAACCTGTATGCAGGTCAGGAAGTAACAGTTATAACTGGACATGGAACAACAGACTGGTTCCAAATAGGAAAAGGAGTCCATCAAGGCTGTATATTTTCACCCTGCTTATTTAATTTATATGCAGAGTACATCATGAGACACGCTGGACTGGAAGAAGCACAAGCTGGAATCAAGATTGCTGGGAGAAATATCAATAACCTCAGATATGCAGATGATACCACCCTTATGGCAGAAAGTGAAAAAGAATTAAAGAGCCTCTTGATGAAAGTGAAAAAGGAGAGTGAAAAAGTTGGCTTAAAGCTCAACATTCAGAAAACAAAGATCATGGCATCCGGTCCCATCGCTTCCTGGCAAATAGATGGGGAAACAGTGGAAACAGTGTCAGATTTTATTTTTTTGGGATCCAAAATCACTGCAGATGGTGATTGCAGCCATGAAATTAAAGGACACTTGCTCCTTGGAAGAAAAGTTATGACAACCTAGACAGCATATTAAAAAGCAGAGACATTACTTTGTCAACAAAGGTCCATCTATTTAAGGCTGTGGTTTTTCCAGTAGTCATGTATGGATGTAAGAGTTGGACTACAAAGAAAGCTGAGAGCCAAAGAATTGATGCTTTTGAACTGTGGGGTTGGAGAAGACTCTTGAGAGTCCCTTGGACTGCAAGGAGATCAAACCAGTCCATCCTAAAGGAAATCAGTCCTGAATATTCATTGGAAGGACTGATGCTGAAGCTGAAACTCCAATACTTTGGGCACCTGATGTGAAGAACTGACTCATTGGAAAAGACCCTGATGCTGGGAAAGATTGAAGGCAGGAGGAGAAGGGGAAGACAGAGGATGAGATGGTTGGATGGCATCACCGACTCGATGGACATAAGTTTGAGTAAACTCCGGGAGTTGGTGATGGACAGGGAGGCCTGGCGTGCTGCCGTCCATGGGGTCGCAAAGAGTCGGACACGACTGAGCAACTGAACTGAACTGAAGGCCCCCATAACACTGCGCTGAAACAACTACAGAAAACAGAGCTCTAACCCACACATATTTACACGGATACACAGAATGCCTCTCTGTCAGGTGGGGGTGGGGATGGGGCGAGCTAAACTGAATAGGTGAAAGGACTGATCGCACATACCAGGCATCTGAAAAGGGACATGGCTCACAGCCACGCTGCCAGGGCTGTTGTTTTTATTTCCTAAGAGTAGCAGCTGGGAAGAGAAATTGGGGAAGAGAAGGGAGGTATTATTGGAACAGTGGGGATGGATGAGTGGGGGACTACGGAAGAAAAAGATGGATATATTCATGGATAATTTAATTGAATGCATGAATATGGGGAGCACTAAAGCATGGCCTAAAGGACAGTGACTTTGGAAACTGCTTCAATTATTATTGTTATTCATAATAGCAAACATTCATGCTTACTATTACCCAGTTATAACATTTACATGGCTTGTCTTATTCATTCAGCAGAAGCATTCTACAAGTTAAATATTAAAAATGCATCTTGGAAGTCAGGACGCTGAGGCACAGATGAATTAAGTAGTTTGATAATAAGGGGCAGGCGAGAGGTTCAAACTCACGCATTATAGCTCTGGAGGTAGTGCTTTTAACCACCATTGTTAGTGGGAGGGTCTTAATGAAGGGCTTCCCTGGTGGCTCAGACAGTAAAGAATCTGCCTGCAATGCAGGAGACCCACGTTGATCCCTGGGTCAGGAAGATCCCCTAGAGAAGGGAATGGCTATCAAACTCAGGCATTATAGCTCTAGAGTTAATGCTTTCAACAACTGTTGTTAATGGGTGGGGCCTTAATAAGGCCCCCTTTCTATTTATTTTTCTTTTTTTAAAATTTATTTTTTAATTGGAGGAAAATTTCTTTACGATGTTGTGTTTGTTTCTGCTGTACAACAATGCAAATCAGCCATGATTATACATACACTCCCTCCCTCGTGAGCCTCCAGGCCCCCTTTCTTAGAGGGCTAGTTACACTTTGTAAGCTTCAGTTTCCTCATCCTGTAAAATAAAGCTTATAACAGTAGCCACCCTAGAGGGCTGTTGTGAGAATTAAATGAATTAATATTGTATGAGAGCTCATATTAGTCTGTGCATAGCAGGTAATAAGTAAAAAAATAGTTACTGTTATTTTATCATTATTGTTATCAATTCATTAATCTATTCTTTCCTCTCCTCTGCTATAATATGAAACTTTTCAGGTTCGGGAATAATTTTATTCCTATTTTGATACCAGGTAGTACAATCCACCTCTTAGGGAAAAATGAAATAACCAGTTGGTGTCACTGAATCCATCTCCCCAGTTAAGTGAACTTCCTCCATCACATTTTGGCCTCTATTTAATCCACTTGGTCAGGATAGAAGCTAACAGGGTCCTAGAGAGCTCGATACTGATTTGCATTTTGCTACCACCTTCCAGCTCTCTCTGTAACCGCAGACAGAGTCCTCACAAGCATGAGCGTCGGTTGTTTCACAGCATCCGGCTCCTGTTCGGGTGGGAAAACGTAGGAGCTGGACTGTCAACAATTAGCCGTGCTAGGCTGAGACTGGGAAACGGTCCTGTTTCTTCAGAGGCCAGACAAGCTAGAATGGGTCCTGCTGTTCCTTCCTCAGAGCTTCCTTGAGCTTGAGTACTTGGTCGTGTCCGACTCTGTGTGACCCCATGGACTGTAGCCCGCCAGGCTCCTCTGTCCACAGAATTTTTCAGGCAAGAATACTAGAGTGGGTTGCCATTTCCTCCTCCAGGAGATATTCCCGACCCGTGCATCAAACGTGTGTCTCTTGCGGCTCCTGCACTGGCAGGCAGATTCTTGACCACTGGGCCAGCTGGGAAATGCCTGAGCTTCCTCAGACGTGGCCTGTTCACAAGCTTCTATTCACTTTGACTGACAGCTAGCCTGGTGAGGGCTTTCAGCCCCTCCACCAACCAACCAAGCAACCATCCAACCACCTGACCCCAATCAAAGATCCAACCAGTCACCTCCCACGCTCACCATATATGGCGGATCCACCATGAGTCTAATCATGCACTGTGCCCCCCAGGGACTACCAGTCTGGTAGAGATGATACAGAGTTACAGGACCTGAGGAAGGAAAGTTGTTCAAAGTCCATCAGTCCAGCCTAGGCTGATACTTGAACCTCTCTACAAGAATCCAGGCACATCTTTGCCTAATTTCTGCTCTAATGGTATAAAGACCAAAAAAGGTTATGGAAAAGCTCTAGACCATTATAGAAAAGACATCATGATGTGATGCATGATTAATTAACACATGAATTATGTGGTCACAAGTTATGCTATGATTACAAACAGGGCAAGGGTTTCTGGCCAGGTTGGTCACTTCCCTGGGAAGCGCAGAATTTGAGTTGGGGTGTTACCATGGCTTCTGTTCTCATCTTCTCCCACATCTTGTCAATTTCAATACGTCTGTTGCTTAAGAACTTACCAAGCCTCCCTGCTGCTCTCTGCATCAAGTTCCAACTAAGGCTTTGTGAGGATGGATAATTTTCAAACATTTTTAGTAGAAGTTTTTTGTTTTTTTTTTAATTAATGAAATCTTGAACAGAACTGTGATACAGAAAGCAATGAAAAACAATGATATTTTTCTTCAAGTAGTTTTAGTCTTGTATGGTTGCTGGGAAATATTCATTTCTAGCAGCCTGGATGCATTCATTTCTAGCAGCCTCCAGGCATTTCTGTAAATGCCTGGAGTTTGAGGAAGCTTGGTTTACAATCACCTAATTATCGGGACTTCCCTGGTGATCCAGTGGTTAAGAGTCTGCTGTGCAATGCAGGGGACAGGGGTTCAATCCCTGGATACTAGGGTACTAGGACCAAAGTGCTGCATAGCAAGTAAGCTGGCACACCACAACCACTGAGCCTGCATGCCCCTGGAGCCTGTGCCACAAGCAGACTTCCTGTGCTGCAATGAAGGAAAAGTCCTGTGTGCCCCAACTACCCAATGCTGCCAAAATGGAGAAACAAACACACACATAGATATTAAAGAAAACACTGGGTTAGATAACTTAAGCCCTTTTTACTTCTGAGCTCTAATAGTTACAACCCTCTTCCTGGATCCCAAGGCCTATCATGTAGCCCACTCTATTCCTGTGTGTGTGCTCAGTTACTCAGTGCTCAGTTGTATCCAACTCTTTGTGACCCCATGGACTGTAGGCCGCCAGGCTCCTCTGCCCATGGGATTTCCCAGTGAAGAATACTGGAGTGGGTTGCCATGTCCATCTCCAGGGGATCTTCCCGACCCAAGGACTGAACCTTAAGTCTCCTGAGTTTCCTGCATTGGCAGGAGGATTCTTTGCCACTGCACCACCTGGGAATCCCCTATACCTACTTAACTTTATTTTGAGCCGATAAACATCCATCTCTGTGGGACCAGTCCTCCAGAGTCTTTGCTGTGTCCTTGCCTTCCTCGTGATGTACCATCCATGTGGAATGTACTCTCTCTCCTGTGGCTTACTCACATTTGGCCCTGCCTCTGTTTACTTTGCATCTCTCCCCAGTCATCCCTGATTGCTCCTTTCTCTGAATTTCTATCGAACTGAAGGCCAATACTGAACATTCGAGTACTTAATTCTTCTCTAATTACCTCCTGTTCAAAATGTTGTCTCGTTGGAAGACCTGTAAGAATCTCGAGGACACAGTGCATGTCTTGTATTTCTTTAGAACTTCATTACAGGGTTTAGTCGAGTTCTGGGCATGCAGTCATTATTCAAGCGCCCTGGAAAAGCATGATTAGCTCTGTTATTTGTTTGTGCTGCTCTCAGCTGTCTCAGAGCTTCTCACCTCAGTGCTGCAGATAAAGCTCAATTCCCAGGAGTAAGCGATCCGTACCTCCTGTTCTTATCTTTTTGCCAAAAATATATTCCCTCATGGGTCGAGTTGGAAAAGTAAAATTCTGAAAAAAGTAGACAAATTTTTTGGGAGGGTGATGTGATTTTCTGTATTCCACAGGAAGTTTTTCATAAGAAACCCCCTGAACAAGAGAGTCATAACTGTTGTTACTGATTTATCTATGCATTAATACTTATTTTGGGCTGTACTGGGTCTTTGCTACTGCGCTCAGGCTTTCTCTAGTTGTGGCGAGGGGGACTATTCTGGCTGAGGTGTAGCTTCTCTTGCTATGGAGCATACGCTCTGGGCTGCTCGAACTTCAGTGGTTGTGGCCTGAGGGTTCCAGAGCTCAGGCTCAGTAGTTGGAGTCCACGGGCTCAGCTGCTTCACTGCAAACGGGATCTTCCCATACCAGGGATCAAAACCAGGCCCTCTGCGTTGGCAGACGGGTCCTCAACCACTGGACCACCAGGGAGGCCCTTGGAGTCTGTATGATTGATACCTCTCCGGGTGGATCGAATGCCAGGCCAGGTTTGGGAACCACAGGTCAGTATTCATATGCCTTCATGTGTTTGACCCACTGCTTTGTTCCAGCGTGGGTGGGGGGTGGGCATGGGGGTGGAGGGTGTCATGGGAGCGAAGTCCATGATTTGTAACTCAGAAGAAGCAGCTGTAATCTCACGCGGGTCCAACAGACAGGCTTGGTGTAGTTCTTGAAATATCCTGAACAGCTGGAGATGAGAAGTCTTCAGCCTCCAGGATCCTTTGGCCTCTGAGTTGCTACTGGGCTTTAGAGTTGCAGAAGGACCAGCACACGTGGGTGTTCACGGAGTCACAGATGCTGAGGCCACAGGCTCGACGCAGCTCTGGGAGGGTTAAAGCATGGCACACGTGCCGCCAGCCTCACTGCCCTGCTCAGGGCAGACACTGCTGATCAGCCACAGCCCATTTCCAGTGGTGCCTAGAGAGGCCTTAGAGTCCCAGCAATCAGTGCGAGCACGAGGAACAGAAGCTTTTACTCTCCTTGCCGTTCCTACCAGCAATATCCTAGCGTGCTCCTGGGCTTCCCTGGTGGCTCAGCTGGTAAAGAATCCGCCTGCAGTGCGGGAGACTGTATAATCCATGGGGTCCCAGGGAGTCAGACACGACTGAGCAACTTTCACAGTGTACTCCCAAATTTTGTTGAGCAGATTAACTTGCAGTTATTCACAGGGCACAGTTTCAAAATCAGTAGTAAGGCACACTCTCTGCTCTCTCTACTCTCTCTTCCTAGGTGAACCCCATCATGCCCTTGACCTTACACATGTACACTCGTGTGTGTGTGTGTGTTAGTTGCTCCGTCGTGTCTGACTCTTGGCGATCCCATGGACTGCAGCCCACCAGGATCCTCTGTCCATAGGATTCTCCAGGCAAGAATACTGGAATGGGTAGCCATTCACTTCTCCAGGGGATCTTCCCGACCCAGGGATCAAACCCCAGACTTCCTGTATTGCAGGCTGATCCTTTACTGTCTGAGCCACCAGGGAAGCCCTTGCCCTTACATACCATCTATGAACTGGTAACTCCCAAATTTATATTCCCACCCTAGAATTCTTCTTAAAGAGACTCAGAGGCTGAGAAAGCTTAGAGGTAAGGTCTGAACTCCAGGAGGCAGATAAGAATATCTCTGCATTCACAGATCCTTGAGAGCAGACTGTTTATTTCTCTGAGGATTGCCGACTACACTTGACACAGCATCTTACATACAGCAGGTACTCAATAACTGACTACCAACTGTGTATGAGGCACCTCCCTGTTTCTATGTGGAAGGATGTTGTTCTTTTTCTCTGCCCTTCTTGCATTTCTGGGGCACAGCCTCTGGTAATGCTGGCTGCCCGATTCCTTGTCCCTCCGGCTGGATGGGGTGGTTGTCTGTTACCTTGGTGGCTCCCAATGAACCATGCCTCCTGATGTTCAGACCCTTGTGTTACCCTTCCCCCTTGGAATCGGGTGTGGACCTGTGATTTACTTTAACCAGTAGAATGTGATGGAAGTCACTCTATGCTAGTCCCACCATGGCATGAACCTCAGGTCTCTGGTGTAGAATAGTGTGTGTGTGTGTGTGTGTGTGTGAGAGAGAGAGAGAGAGAGAGAGAGAGAGAGAGAGAGAGAGAAAACCAGAGAGAAAGATGGAGAGACTCAAAAAGACATTTTCTTGGAGCTAAGACGCAGATGACTTTCTTGTTTTTAAAGTCACGTTTTAAAAAATCTAATATCTCCCTTCTTTGTTATGACTCTTATCAAGAGTTTAGAAATCTCTATATTTAGAGTTTGGGGAGCTAGAGAATGGGGGTGACTTCCTCTCACGGCCTGCATAAAGGCTGAAGCTGCTGCTTCAGACATCAAACGCCTGTCCAGCCCAGGCCAAACATCAGACAGAACTGGCGCTCCAGGGGCAAACTTAGAATAGACTCTGCTGTAAGTAAGAGAAATGAAAAACACAAGTGGAAACCATCAGGAAAAGCCCATGACTCAGGTGCATCACTGTGGGGTCCAGCGCAGGGCAGGGAGAGCGTGGGGAGCATGAAGGACTGGTCTTCGCCATGGGAACACCAGGCTATGCATCAGCTCTGAGCTGGACACGCACAGTGGCTCACTGCTGCGGTTCGCAGGTTACATGGAGATTCCTTCTGCCCACGTGGGTCTCCCCCAGTGGCCACCCACTAGGGCAGCAGTTGAGCCACAGTAACTTTTTTTGTTCTGCCAAAAACTCTTAAGATGAGCGGGTAGAAGCAAGCTGCTGGAGCTTTTACTTGCAGGACTTTTGAAAAGACATGAGGATGTTGAAGGCAGGAATCAATGTTTCCCAAGGCTCTTTCTTAAAATACACAGTGTCTGGCCTCAGGGGGGCTGACTCATTGGCTGCCCAGGCTGGGCACCCCATCATGGGGCTACTATAATCCCAGGAGACCAGCTCACTCCCCACCTACAGCATCCACAGCAACATCTGCTTCAGCTTATTAGAAAGTTAAAATAAGCAAGTGTCAACCGCTCATCTTTTCCACTTAAGGACACATTCCTCTTGGCTGACGCACATCCCTGCCCAGGGGTTTACCCCTGGACTGTGGGAGTGTGTCTGTGAGACTGTAAACTGATTTTAATGATAATTTAAGGAGCCTCTTACATCCTAGTTTATTTAACCTTCTCACACGAATAGCAAGGCTTCTCTGTGGGGAATCACGGAATGACTACTGACTTCACTAGATAAGGAGGGAGCCCTGGAAACAGTAAGCCAAAGAAACGTGCTCTCAAAGCCAAACGCATTCCCGTGTGTCATCCACGAGTAACTGCAGAAAGCAGTCTGGCCTTGGAGTCAGCAGACTCAGGGTCAGCTCGCTGTCCTGCCAGATGCTGTGTGACCTGGGACAGGTTCCTTGACTTCTCGAAGCCCTCAGATCTCTCGTCTGCTACCCTGCCAGCCACACGGGGATCTTCAGAGGTCTGAATGGGCACCAGGTGGGGAAGCTTCTTAGAGGACAACTGATGCCTCACTTCCTTCTATGACAGCACCACCCAGACGCCACGGAGCCCCAGCTTGAAATCCTTCTCACAGAGCGTCTAATGCACTGCGGGTTAGCTCAGATCTATTCTGAGCTGAAAACTTCCTCCTTTAACATTCTGTCAACTGGTTCTTCTCCCGGTGAAACAAGAGAAGAAATATACAGAAACAAGCCCAGTCCCTCCTCTGTAGGAACACCTTGCAGGTTTCTGAAGGGAGTTCCATACCCCTGTGACCCAGCAGTCCTTTCCCCTGCTCCCCACCAGGCCAAGCCTTTGCTCCTGTTGTGGTTATGGGAGAACAATAACCGTGATACCTGCTGTGGTCATTGTTTTCCAAAGGCATGTTAGGCCATTTACGATAATTTGTGACCTTCAAAGTATCTTGTCTGGAACCGTATGTGGTATTCAGGATGATCTAAACGGGGGAGAATTAGGTGAGACATTCACCTCTTCTGTTCTAGATGATTCGCGTCTGCCCATGTGAAGTGCAACTCGCTCAGTCGTGTCGGACTCTTTGCAACCCCATGGACTAGAGAGTCCATGGAGTTCTCCAGGCCAGAATACTGGAGTGGGTAGCCGTTCCCTTCTCCAGGGAATCTTCCCAACCCAGGATCGAACCCATGTTCCTGTGTTGCAGGAACCAGCTGAGCCACCAGGGAAGCCCTCTGGCCATGTAGCTGACCCCTGAATGGGCTGTTTCAGTGGCCCCATCTCAACAGCAATACTTCCTTCACAATCCCAGCTTCGAACCCTTGACTTTCTGATTATCTCTTCCCTTTCCTGCTTATTCCATCTGGTACCCAACTCAGTAATTCTCAGGCCTCACCAGGACCTACTGTCCATGGGCCATACCACTCTCTCAGCCCTCCTCTCCACCAGACCCTCATCTGTCCCTTCTTCCCTGGCCTAGACCTCATGACGCATCATTGCAATCATCCCCTTAAGGACACTGTCCAGCCCTTCCCTTCTCTTTCTCTCGCTTGCCTGGCAAAATCTCAACCCTGATTGAATCCTTCTCTCTGTGTCTTCCTGCCCTGTATTCAGACAGTGGAAACCCACTAGAGAAAATCACGGGTAAGTTAAACTCATGACCTAAGTTAAATTCATGGCCAGTAACCTGAAGGGGGTCCATGAAGCCACCCAGCAACCGTTCTCTAGCTCCGAGTTGGGACATTCCAGGTCCTGCCTCCTATGCCTCAAACCTGCACCCCCTCAGTCCCCATCCTCACTTTCAGCCGATGACCCTGTCATCCAGGAGAGCTCCCACGGACTCCCCCACAACATCTACCCACCTGCCAGCATCTGTGCCCAGCGCACGGCCTTCCCTCTGTGTGGATGGGCTCTGTTCTCCCATCTTGGACGAAGTGCCCAGGTGGACACTGGACTCTCATCCCCTGGCTTACTTGGCCCATCCACCCCAGTACTCCACACTCTGCTATCAATCCCCACCTCATATAATTCACTATTATTTTCCCTCATCTTCAAAAATGAAACCAGGGACTGCCCTGGTGGTCCGATGGTTAAGAATCCACCTGCTAATGCAGGGCATGGGGGTTCAGTCCCTGGCCCAGGAGGATCCCACATGCCGCAGAGCAACCAAGTCAGTGCATCACAGCTGCTGAAGCCCAGGTGTCTAGAATCGGTTCTCGGCATCACGAGAAGCCACCGCAGTCAGAAGTTTGTGCATCGCAACGGAGAGTGGTCCCTGTTCGCCGCAATTAGAGAAAGCCCCCGCCCAGCGACTAAGACTCAGCACAGCCCCAAATAAAATAAGCAAATAATTAAAAAAATAAAGACAAAAACCACAGCAACAATAAAACGCTTTCTTCTTATCTCTGGATAAGGAATCCAGGTAATCAGGCTTTAAAGTTTGGTAACCTGCCCTGGTGACTCAGAGGTTAAAGCGTCTGCCTGCAATGCGGGAGACCTGGGTTCAATCCCTGGGTCGGGAAGTTCCCCTGGAGGAGGAAATGGCAACCCACTCCAGTATTCTTGCCTGGAGAATCCCATGGACAGAGGAGCCTGGTGGGCTACAGTCCATGGGGTCGCAAAGAGTTGGGCATGACTGAGCAACCTTACTTACTTACTTACTTAACCTGCCCAAGGTCACAGACCTGGAAGTGGTGGGGTGGGTGTGTCCACCCCCAAAGCCCACCCAGACGAGATGTCCTGGGCTGCAGAGGCCAGCCCAGCTTTCTCTCCAGCCAATCACTGAACTCAGACAACGAAGTCCCTTGTCAAGGATGTGCAGAACAGCTCTGCCCTCCCCAGGCACTCTTGGAGTGGCAAGCAAGGCTGGAGGTTTTCAGTGAGAAGGGATCTCTAGATCTGCAGGGACCAGCTGAGCTGCTGAGACTGTCTTGACTGACAGGCCTGTCAGACTCGGCATGGGAGGACAGGGGCTGTTTCCAGAACAGCCAGTGTGCCATCCCAGCAGCATGCCAGTCCCCGTAGGGGGAGCGGGTGGTAATGATGGCAGACAGATGGGGCAGGCTGGGGTGGGAGGCAGGAGCTGCCAGCGTGGTACACCCTTGCACAGAGATGACACCTCGTAAATCTCGCAGGCCCGCCCGTGTGGCCTTCAGCGGTGGCTCATTAACACCGCCTGGTCCTTGGAGCCGGAAAATGACAGCTAACAAGGCCAGCTGCCTTGCAGGCCATTCCATTAGAAGGACACTCTTCTGTCCCCCAACACTAAGAACATCTCTATTTCTGCCAGGAACCCAGAGCAGCTGGCCAGGGGGGTTTTCCTCCCAGGAAATCAGATACTTAACTGCCCCCTGATCACAGGGCCTTCAGCTATCACCCCTTCTCTCCCTTCTCAGCTCCCCAAGATTATCTGAGAGAGCGAGCCTGTTTGCCTTTGAGATTTCCAAAGACATGCGGTCAAGTTGGAATTTTCGGACCACCTGGAAAAGCACGCGTCTCTGCCAAACCCTGTGTTGACTTAGTCATCCTATCTCTTAACAGTCCTCTTCCAGAAGGGGTGGGCTGACCCACTTACTTGTCCGTCACAGCCTGCATGAACTCGTCCAGAAGGTCATCATACTCCTGCCCGCGGACGCGCCGGTGCTTCAGGCCGATGTACAGGGGGTCCCTGAGCAGCTCCTGCAACAGACAGCATCTGTCTCGTGAAGGGTCCCGGGTTGGCAGGAAGGTGGCAGTGAGGAGGGCTGGGGGGCACCTGTCCCTCACTCCCGCTCCCCAGGTGCTGCCTGGAAGGGTCTGGAGGCGAAGCCACTGACGCAGCATGGACCTCTTGGCAGGGGGTCTAGAGTTTAGGAACCAAGGATGCTTGAACTAGCAAGACTCTCTGATACAGTCTTCCAACCTCTGGCTGTGGCTCTGGGTTCATCCCAGGGCTTCTCAGCAGTGATACCATGGACACATTGGCCTGGACAGTTCTTTGATGTGAAGGCGAACCTGCATGTTGTAGAATACTTAGCACAGCAGTGTCTCCAGGTTCTTCCCACTTGAAGTGAGGAGCATCTCCCCATCCCCGCCAGGTTGTGACAATAAAAACACATCTATAGACACCACCAAATGTCTCCCCAAGGAAATTTCCTAAAGGAAATCAGTCCTGAATATTCGTTGGAAGGACTGATATTGAAGCTGAAACTCCAATACTTCTGCCACCTGATGCAAAGAGCTGACTCATTTGAAAAGACCCTGATGCTGGGAAAGATTGAAGGTGGGAGGAGAAGGGGACGACAGAGGATGAGATGGTTGGATGGCATCACTGACTCAATGGACATGAGTTTGAGTGAACTCCAGGGAGTTGGTGATGGACAGGGAGGCCTAGTGTGCTGCAGTCCATGGGGTCGCAAAGAGTCAGACATGACTGAAGTGACTGAACTGAACTGAGCTGAAATGTCTCCCTAGGGGTCAAATATTGACCCCGTTAAGAACTGCCACAGGCAACATCTGGATCGAGGTACTGGGTCTCAACCAAAGTCACTGATCTGGACTCAAATTAGGAAGCCTTCCCTTCCTCCCTCCTGTCCTTCCCGTGAACGCTTACTGAATACCCATGATGTGCTTGGCACTGTGCCAGGCCCTGGGGACACAAGGAGAGACTGATACAGCCAGCATTTTCCATCCAGGAAAGAAGCCTGCCGTAAGCAGCCCCGTGTCAGGTGCCCCATATTCTGTGTCTGCGCTGGCTGATGGCCCCTCCCACCTCTCCTGTACCCCCTCACACACACACCTACACAGAAGCTGCGGGTTCATCCATGCATGACACATTTCCTGACCCTTTACTGACCCTCTAATGGCCTGCTGCCCTTGGGTCTCTAAGAGGCTTTGTGGGTAAGAGATGGTCTCTGCCTTCAAGGTGCTCAGTCCACTGCAGGTTGGCTGATGAGTCAGTAAACTTGACTACAGATAGAGAGACATTCCTTCAGCACAAAGTGCGGTCCATGGTAGCAGAGAAGGAGTGGAGTAGTTCCCACCAGGGACAAGTGGAGATGATGACATGGGATAAATGGTCAGGCATTAAAAGATGAGCAGAGAAGGGGAAAGGACTTGGGGGAGGGGTGGTTAGGGAGTCTGGGATGGACATGTGCACACTGCTGAATTTAGAATGGATAACCAACAAAGACCTACTGTAGAGCATATGGGACTCTGCCCAATGCCAAGTGGCAGCCTGGATGGGAGGGGAGTTTAGAGGACAATGGATATATGTATACGCATGGCTGAGTCTCTTTACTGTTCACCTGAAACTATCACAACATTGTTAATCAGCTACACCCCAATACAAAATAAAAAGTTTAAAAAAAATGACAGATTTTGCCAGGCAGGCTGGGCCCTCCAGGCTGAGGAGTCAACACAAAGAAAGACTGGGAGCTGGAGGTAAAAGCAGGAAAAAGCACCTGGTGAAGAAATAGGACGCAATTTTATGTGTTAAGGTTTTTGGAAATTATGTTTTTGTGTCCTCCTTCCCCAAATATGTTTCGCAGGTGGCGCTAGTGGTAAAGAACCTGCCTGCCAATGCAGGAGACATAAGAGACAAAGGTTTGATCCCTGGGTCAGGAAGATACCCTGGAGAAGGGCATGGCAATTCACTCCAGTATTCTTTCCTGGAGAATCCCCATGGACAGAGGAGCCTGGAATTTGGGTCACAAAGAGTCAGGTATAACTGAAGTGACTTAGCATACACATCCCTAAATATGAGCTCCTTGGGGCCAAGGTTTTGTGTTATCTTCAAATCTCCATCTGGACTGCTCCTGCAGGATTCAGAGGCAAGCATGTCATGAGTCCTGCCCTCAAGGGGCTCGGTGTCAAGTCTCAGCTCCAGCACAGACTAGCTATGTGACCTCAGGTAAATCATGTGACCTCTTGGAGCCTTCTTTTCATCTGTTCAGTTCAGTTCAGTTGCTCAGTCATGTCTGACTCTTTGTGACCCCATGGACTGCAGCATGCCAGGACTCCCTGTCCATCACCAACTCCTGGAGCTTGCTCAAACTCATGTCCATTGAGTCAGTGATGCCATCGAACCATCTCATCCTCTGTCATCTCCTTCTTCTCCTGCCCTCAGTCTTTCCCAGCATAAGGGTCTTTTTCAGTGAGTCAGTTCTTTGCATTAGGTGGCCGAAGTATTGGAGTTTCAGCTTCAGCATCAGTCCTTCCAAGGAATATTCAGGCCTGATTTCCTTTAGGATGGACTGGTTTGATCTCCTTGCAGTCCAAGGGACTCTCAAGCATTTTCTCCAACACCACAGTTCAAAAGCATCAATTCTTCAGCACTCAGCTTTCTTTATGGTCCAGCTCTCACATCCATACATGACTAGTGGAAAAACCACAGCTCTGACTAGATGGATCTTTGTCGACAAAGTAAAGTTAGATGGGAATAAGATACCATCTGCCCAGCTTGATGGTTATGAGGAAATGAAATAATACTGATACATGTGAAAAAGCTTTGTGAATCATAACATATGCTGTAAAGTAATGGCAGCAGCTTTAACTTTCAGTGTTTCCTATGTGCCGGGTACTTCAGGGGGGCCAGACACAGCGAGTTTAAGAGACTCGACCAGCCCTTGGGCTAGTGAGTGGAGGAATCTGGATTCAGACTCATGGCTGCAAGCTCCAGAGCCCATGATCCTAACCTCTGGGCCAAGCTGCTTAAGTGGTTTTTCGGCGCATCAACCAGAATTGACATCCTTTTTAAGACACCAGTCTAGGTCCATATTGTCTTGATGGCGCTGTAGGAGGTGGTGGGGGAAAAGTGTAGGGGACAGAAAAGATCAGGAAATATCTACCTTCCCAACCCCTTACCCCCCAGTCCTCAGGCCACATATCTGAGGTGGATTTAACACTTTCTCCAAGGAACCACGTGGCTACATCTGAGAGACGTGGGACCTAAACTTCATTTCTCACTCTCCGCACTCCTGGGTTATGCATCCTTGAGACCGTTTAGGACTCTGCTCTAGCTATTGTGTGTGTGTGTGTGTGTGCGTGCACGTGTGGGCAAATGATGCGAATGGGACATATAGCCTTTCACCGGCCACTTTCACAAAATGACCATCTGAAAGCCACTGAGAGACAGCAAATGTCCAGCCAAGGGGACCAAAGAAGTCAATGATGATGTAACAACAAGATGGACAAGTAGGCAGCCGCAGAAATTGTATGAAGCCTATGCAGACACCTGAACAGACGTGTATGAGATGATTTAAAATGGAAAAAGCGGGAAACAAAATTGCACAGATATCCCGGTTTCATCTGTCAGAGACACATCAACACAGAAAAGGTGCACACAGAATGATAAAAATGGTGTAACTCTTGGCATTTGCAGAAAACACTCACTTTTTCAGTTCTTACAGAGATGAAAGGGTCCAAGGTAAGTTATAATTTGTCATGTTTCCAAGAGACAGATTGATTCAGTGGTACATCTGGCAGCCAAGAATGGCTTTCCTGGTGCTGCATATGTGGTTTCTGGGGGCAAGTCCAATTCTCCAGTGGTATTGAAGAATTTTAGAATTTTCCAAAAGCTTCTCAGTATATCTGCATTTAAGATGAAGGGTTAACCCTAATGAAGTAGTACTGAGTTATAAAAGTGACTAGAAAGCTTTGAAAAAAGTCTTGATATTTTATAGTACTTATTTTATTTATAATAAAACATTTTATATCTGAAATATTTCAAAACTAAGTGCACCAAAAAATTGGGGGAAAGTTTCTATGTGGAGATGACATGAAAATATAGCTTCTCATACTTGTACAGAACTTTTGAGTAATTCGTTTGTTCTGAATCAAAAGTAGCTTGATTCAGGACTTCCTCGGTGGTCCCGTGGTTAAGATTCCGAGCTCCCAGTGTAGGGGGCCCGGGGTCAGTTCCTGGTCAGGGAACTAGATCCCGCATGCCACAGCTCAAGATTCCTCGTGCTGCACAACGGCAGCAAGTAAGACCTGTCACAGCCAATAAATAAATACGTATTAAAAAGAAACCATGTGTGGAATATGATGCAAACATTTTTCTAAAATGTAGTTCAAGCTTTCTGTCTCGCATGCTCTCACGCCCATTTTACAGATGAGGAAGGTAGAGTTCAAGGGTTTAAATAAATTACCCAACCTCACACAGCCAGAGAGTAGCAAAGCTTAAACTGAGCCTTGCTTTGACTGGATCTCCTGACGGTGCCCTTTCCACCCCACCGTTTGGGGACCAGGGGACGTGGGTGTGGCTCCTGACCCCCACCCTGGTCTTCCTGAGAGTCCAGGAGTGGCTGGAAGCTCCAGCTGGTGCTGCCGACCCGGCTGGGGAGCAGCGACAGCCGGGGTGGGGTCTGGGGAAACGCCGTGTCCACATCTCCAGTCAGCTGGTGGTCCTTCGGCAGGAACGAAGACAGCTTCTCATGAACAGCAGAGGGTGGAGCTTCCACACTGTGTCACATGGAACAATTCCACCCTGTGTCCCACTGAGTGACATAAAGTGGGCTCTGGGATCGGACGCCCCTGGGTTCGCATTCACGCTCTGTCACCCAACGAGCTTGAGACTCTGGGTACTTGCCCCTGCTTCGTTTTACCTCTCTGTCCAGTGGCGATAATAATGATCTCTCTCTATATTTTATTGAAATATAGTTGACTTACAATGATGTCTACTGCACAACATAAGTTCTTTGAGGAAAGGGTCCTATTGACGTGCATCTCCCCAGTGATGTTTACAGTGCTGTGCGCGGCAGGCCGTTTAAAAGCATTTACCATGTGAGTTGCAATTATGACTGGGCTAAGGAGATGCTGAATTAAAAACTACGCAGGTCTTAGAAATCACTTGGTTTGGCTTCCTCCAAAGGAGTTTTTGAGGCCCGGAAAGGTTAAGTGAACTGCCTATGTTCACAAAACGAATCTGGTGGAAGCAACAGGGTGGCGATGATTAGAGCATACGGTCTTCCCAGGAGGGACCAGTGTCCCCAGCTCCAAGCCCGCTGTGTTCTCTCTGCTAGGTTGTTGCCAAGTTCCCGCTGGCACTAAGTCATTCTACAACTGTAACTTCAGGTTGAGGCTCTACTCAAAGCAGAGTAGATGAACCAGATGAACCAGAACTTTCTTTGCTGCCATGGGAGTTGAGTGTGGCCTCCATGGGTGTCTGCCTGGCTCTGACTTTTTTTTTTTAAGGGGAAAAAAAGTATTTTATTGAATCACAAAACTGAAGAGTGTAGAGGTAGACTGACTTCAGATATAACTGAAGCCAGGTACCAAAATAACTATCGTAATGCTCATTCTTGGTATTTAATCTCTCTCTCCAAACCCTAATTTCATAGCTCTTCCTTCTTTGTGTTGCATTCAGTTTTTTTTTATTGTGATAAAAGTCACATAATATAAAACATATTATTTTAACCATGTTTAGCTGTACCGTTCAGTGGCACTAAGCACCACTTAATGTACCACAATTGTACATTATTGTAGAATTCTCACCATAATCCATCTCCCAAATTTTTCAGCTTCCTGAGCTGAAACTCTGTCCCCATTAAACACTAACTCCCCATTCTCCCTTCTCACCACCCTTGCCCCCGACCACTGGCACCTACCAAATGTACTTTCTGACTAAATGGATTTGACAATTTTGGGTACCTCGTATAAGTGGACTCAAACAGTATTTGCCTGTGCCGAATGTATGTTGGAATGTGGGCTTCCTCGTGGCTTAGCCGTAAAGAATCTGCCTTCTGTGCAAGACCTGCAGGAGACTCGTGTTCAATCACTGGATTGGGAAGATGCCCTGTAGGAGCGCATGCCCACTCCAGTATTCTTGCCTGGAGAATCCCAGGGACAGAGGAGCCTGGTGGGCTACAGTTCATGGGTTGCAAAGAGTCAGACATGACTGAAGCGACTTAGCTCACACATGTTGGAATGCATTATTAAGGTTAACTTAATATATGCTGGCTCTGACTTTTCAAGGTGAAAAATCTTGGAGACTAAATGTCATGGAAAACAAAATGGCTTGCTCCTCTTCACCTGCTGTGTCATCGAGCGCTGGGTTTAAATTGGAAGATGAACTTCTTGGTCTGGAAAAATACTTATCTTGCACAGCAATAGGCACACAAAGGTGTTATTCAGAGAACATCTGGGGTTCTGAGGAGGTCATGGGGTTGGGTCCACGGTGTGGACACAGGGCTCTTTTCTCCCTCCAGGTGGCAGCTATGCCCACCATGTACTTCTCTGGAAGCTTGGTCAACCCAAGGGTCAGCGACAACGATCCTAGGACGGGCCTAGGTCACAGGTGCACAGATAGCCAGCGCCTGACATTGCCATGGGTGAACCATATTATTATCTGCAGTGAGGACAGTCTTGTCGGGGAGAAGGAATCCTTCACCCTCCAGCTCTGGGGGCGATCCCATGCTGCCTCGGCAACCAGTAGCCCCCAAGGCACCGACGACCAGGCTCTGCCGGTGATCCATCTCCTCCACCCGCCTCTTCAGTCATTCCAATGAGACTCTCTCAGTGTCTCCTTGAGAGGAGACCCCATCAAAGCTCAAGACGTGGGCAGGAGAAAACGTGAGGGCTGAGAAGCCAAGCCCAGAGCTGCCCCACAGAATCCTTGGCACAGCGTGGGACAAGTGCTGGGTTTGCACTTAAATCTGGGGGAAGTCATTTCTGCCCTGGGGCCCCTTTTCCTGTGTGAAACGAGGGAGGGTGAGCCAGAAGCACTGACATCTAATATCTTGTGTGTGTGTGTGTGTATGTGTGTTAGTCGCTCAGTTGTGTTCGATTCTTTGTGACCCCATGGACTGTAGCCCATCAGGCTCCTCTGTCCATGGAATTCTCCAGGCCAGAATACTGGAGTGGATTGCCATTCCCTTTTCCAGGGGATCTTCCTGATCCAGGGATCAAACCCAGGTCTCCTACATTGCAGGTGGATTCTTTACCTTCTGAGCCACCAGGGAAGCCTAGGGTGGGGGGTGGGCCAGAGCAGGCACCCTGCCGAATGGGGCAGGACTCCCTCTCCCTGGCATTTGGAACATCATGGGATGCCCCTCCCTCATGCACTCATGCCTCATATATTTATTTTTCCGAACCTCCTTGGTGTCAGCAGGTAAAAGTGACTCAGAGTTTCAGGGCTGTAGACACAGATGTTTTCCTTCAACAGGAAACCTGGAGGGGTGTTTTCTTTGACTCTGGTTAAAGCTCCTTTTGCCTCAGGAGTTTTTTTTTTAATAGAGACACACACACAGTTGGTCTAGTTGTTCTGACACAAGCCTTCACTGCAGCATCCTCCCCGAACTGGCACAGAGATGGTAGCTCAAGCAGATGCTCCCTCTCCCGTGGCTTGCTCCGGGCAAGAGATGTGCCCCCTGATTTCGAGGGGAAAAATCTTGCAGACTGATTATTTTCAAAAAGCCCTCTAGGGTGGGACACCATGTAGTGAATGCATTTGGAAACAGAGAGATGACTGTCTTCCGTTTCCCCAAGGTGGGCCTCTTTGTAACTTCCTTAAAGATAGTCTGGAGGGAGTTCACCTCTGCTTGCAGGGGGAGGACTGTGAAAATGGCATTGCTAAGCCTTAGTTTGATCCTGACTGTTCTGTGGAACCCAGAGTGTGGGAAACACCTCCTTTCCCACTCTTCATCACCCAGTCTATAACACAGATGCTTGACATCTTGGAGCAGTGTGCCATGGTAGACAAGGCAACTCTGGCAGCCAGAGAGAACCTGGGCTCAAATCTCTGCTCCGACACTTAGAGCTGTGGAGCCTGAGGAAAACAGCACGTTTCAGTCTCAGTGTCCTCATCTGTAAAATGTGGAGATCGATATCTCATATATAGCCGGCATGAGAATGAAATGAGACCAAATCATACAAGGTCCTGGCGCACTGTGGCTGACGGCTGAGGCCTCCCTGGACTGGGTGAGAACCGCTTTCTCTCTCACAAATGGTGTTGCCTGGTCAGGGTGTGCTCTGTCCTCCAGCTGGGGAACCCTCTGGTCCTTTCTAACAGGAGGGAGTAGGCCCAGGGGAAGCTCTCTGCCTTCCACACCCAGGAGTTAGAGGTGATGCGGGGGCCAAAAGCCACGGGTTGGGGGGGAAGCAGACACTTTGAGTAGCTGTACCCCTTGAGCCATTAAAATGATCCATTAGGTTGCTGAGACCAGTCCACCCACGCCTGGCTCTCATTTATCTCCTGCAGCCTCGCAGAGTGCCTGACACCTACTAAACACTTCATAAACTTAAAAAAAAAAAAAAGTAAAGAGAAAGTGCTGACAACATAATTCTCATTGAAGAAATCAGAACAAAATTAGGGGCACGGTGTGATGACAACTTGGCAACAAGGACATCCACGAACATGCGCAGGGACACGTGGGATGGGGGCACAGATGTGGCACAGCGGGAGACAGGCCGCTCCTTCTTCCTTTAGAATTCTGAATAACACATTAAAGTTACTTTAGGAACACAAATTCTAAAAGTCAAGAAGTACCTTCTCATAAAGCGACTGGAACCTGTGAGGGGAGGAGGACACAGGTGGTTAGGCCCCCTGCTGCTGAGGGAGGAGGTAGACAGGCCCCTGGGCTGGACACCTGGGGTCTGAAAGTGGAGGGAAACTGAAGCTTTGTTCTCACCCAGACACTCCAGGGACAAAGCGAGCGGCAGGAGCTGAGCTCTGCTGAAGTGAAGAGGGAAGGCGACCACTCGGGTGACCACTCCTGAGGTCAGGAAAACTTCCCTGTCTGCACGTGCACAGGAAGGCTCCTTGGGGGTCACAAAGGGAGGGGGAGCCAGCCCATAATAAGTGTGGACATACCCCAACAGGCCTCTGTGGTGGGGTCCATCTTAACAAAAAGTTGTACTCATATCTTGGAAGAGTCCTAGGACAAGTCCCATGTGAAAAAAGAAACAAAATAATTAGCCAAATGTAAACAAAGGCCTTCGGAGAAGGCAATGGCACCCCACTCCAGTACTCGTGTCTGGAAAATCCCATGGAGGGAGGAGCCTGGAAGGCTGCAGTCCATGGGGTCGCTGAGGGTCAGGCACGACAGAGCGACTTCACTTTCACTTTTCACTTTCATGCACTGGAGAAGGCAATGGCAACCCACTCCAGTGTTCTTGCCTGGAGAATCCCAGGGACGGGGGAGCCTGGTGAGCTGCCGTCTGTGGGGTTGCACAGAGTCGGACACGACTGATGCAACTTAGCAGCAGCAGCAGCAAACAAAGGCCCTAAAGGACTGTCCTATGTGAGTGATTTAAATCACCTCTCTACTGCACGCCTCCTTCAGGATTCCTACACTCCTCTCCAGGTGTATCTCTGCCCATCTTCTGACTTACAGTACTCCTCCTCACTAGAGAGGGCTTCCCCAGTGACTCAGTGGAAAAGAATCCACCTGCAATGCAGGAGCCGCAAGAGACGAGGGGTCAGTCCCTGGGTGGGGAAGATCCCCTGGAGGAGGGCACGGCGACCCATTCCAGTATTCTTGCCTGGAGAATCCCATGGACAGAGGAGCCTGGCAGGCACCTCATTAGAGAGGATGCCTATTCCCTTTGTCTCCAGGTGTGTATTTCTGCCCTGCTTCTATCTTAAATATTAATAAACAAACTGTTTCTCCGTGTGTTCTCCCACATGTTATGCTCTGCCTCTAATTAGAAACTTTGTACCTGTTATGACGGTTTTTGCCTCCTTGAAACATTCTTGCTTTCAGATGAGGCAAAGAACCAGGGAACTTTGCTTCTAGCCTCTAGCCCCTGGTGGTCTGGTAGTTAGGACTCCTGGTTTTCATCCAGATTACCTAGGGTCAGTTCCTGGGCAGGGAACTAAGATCTGTCTTCAGGACCACTCACTGCTCTGCCTCCAAGATCTCTGCTGTTTCTAGCAGATCTCAGGGAGATTAATCTCTCTGGGCCTCAGTTTCCTCAGCTGTAAAAAGAGGGTAATAACTGATGCTCCACCCATAGGGTTACTGTCAGGCTTAAATAGGGTGGTCTATGAAAGGGCCATGGTTACTCCTACTCTCCACCACCTTTTCTGATGGGTTTGTTACAAGTAGTGCAGTTGTTCAGTCATGTCCATCTCTTTGCCACTCCATGGGCTGCAGCCTTCCAGGCTCCTCTGTCCATGGAGTTCTCCAGGCAAGAATACTGGAGTGGGTTGCCATGCCCTCCTCAGGGGATCTTCCCGGCCCAGAGATTGAATCCAGGTCTCCTGCATTGCAGGTGGATTCTTTACCATCTGAGCCACCGGCAAAGACCCTGGTAGTTACAAGTTGAGGCCCACTCTAAACTTTAGCACATCATTGCTGGGTGCTGGACCTTTAACGATAAAGGATGTCAGACACCTGCTAAAGGCAGCCAACACCCTTCCAAGGGATGCAATGGCCTCAGAATCAACCTCAAGCCATTCCATTTCTTGTCTAGAAACAGCTTTTAGGGGAGAGAGAGAGAGGGAGGGAAAGGTCTCGATTAAATCCAGTTGGAACACAGCAGGAGGTGATGGTGGGAATAATAACACAAAGTTTGCTCTCCTCATCCACATTTACAGGGCTTCCGCACATGTTCTTTGTGGTTGAGGGACAATTTCAGCAAAATTCAGGCATCTGGTTGGGCGGGGGAAACCACAGCATGGGGCAGACCTTAAAGACTGGTCTTGATGAGCAATGATAAAGCGTGTCCCACTACCCAGCCTCCCTGCTCCTAGGCTGGTGGGGAGGCATATGGAGAAGTGCTTTGGATGTGGGAGCGCACTCCGTAACCTTCTGGCCCAGGCTCCAGTTTCACTGGCAGGGCTGGAGTCTAGAGGGATACAGGGACTCCCCTGGCTGTCAGGGCTGGGGATCAGGGCCTGTGTTCCCAGGCCAGCACTTTGGCTGCCGGCTTGTCCTCCGCCAGCCCCTCCCACCCCAACGGGTTCCCAGTCTGAAGCCAGGTCTCTCTGTGTCTCCCTCACTTGACTGCATCTGGGGATGAAACCTGAATAAGCATCTCACTAGGGGCTACAGTGCATATTCTTGTTTAGAAATGAGGGTGTTGTGCGGTGTCCAGAGGGGAAGGAGACCTTGGAAAGAGCTACGAAAAGTTTTCCTGAGAAAGATCACACAGGATACCAATAGTATAAGCTTTTCTGACAATATGAATAAGGAATGTAAGTAATGACCATTCTCTTTGCCTCAATATTTCTGCTTGTAGGAGTATATCCTTGGGAAATCATCAGGGACAGGAAGACTGACCTGCAAAAATGGGTATGAGTGCACAATTATATTTTCAAGAAGACAGAAACAACCTGAGTGCCCAAGAGTGGAGAGTTTCTTATGTGAACTGTGATACACCAGGCAGCTATGTAAATGACATTGTGGAAGAATGGCTAGTGACCTGGGAGAAAGCTCCTGACACACATTACCCTTAAAAAAGCGGAAAACAAAATTGTATATGCAATATAAACTTAATTTTGTTTCTTTTCTCTAGAAAATCAGATTTCCGAGTCTCAATAGCAAACCATCAGCTAAATGAGATTTCATGTAAATCATCACATATTTAATTTTGCTTTTATAAAAGCTACATTTGGTGGGGTTAAGGCTGGAAAGAAATATTCCAAACTGCAAACAGTGATTATGACTGGTTGTGTGACTAATATTTTATTTTTAATACTTCTCTGGATTTTTCTCAGATGGACATGCACGGATTTTAAATCCAGAGATAGATGTCATTAAGACAAAGATACAGAGCTGTGAATTGCAGACAGCACGAAGAATGTGACCCACGGGGGTGGTACCCAGAGCAGACAAACTCCTGGCTGGGGTTTGAGCTCCTTAAACTATAAATCTCCCAGAAGCCTGCAGGGGCTCCCAGCCACAGTTTGGGTCAGTTTCTCCCCATGGGTTTACAGGACACTCATGTGCCTGATCCAGGCATTTCAGCCTTTGGTCCCAGTGCTTCGAGTTTTAATCCTTTTCCAGAAGTAGTAGTTGTTGTTTATTCACTAAGTCATGTCCGACTCTTTGTGACCCCAGGGACTGTAGCCTGCCAGGCTCCTCTGTCCATGGGATTTCCCAGCCAAGAATACTGGAGTGGGTTACTATTTCCTTCTCCAGGGGATCTTCCCTACCTGGGGACCCAACCTGTGTCTCCTGCATTAGCAGGCGGATTCTTTACCACTGAGCCAGCAGGAAAGTTCTTTACAGAGGTAGTTCACCTCTAAAATGCTGAAAACACTGACCAGCAGCCACTCCCACCTCAGTGGCTTTCTTCATTAATGGATCAGAAAGAGAGAGAGGCCACCAGGGTAATAGAAACTGCCTGGGGTCACAGAACAAGGGAGCACAGAAAGCCTGTGCAGGGGCACCTTGGCAGGAGGGAGGGGAGCAAGAAGACCCAGAAGAGGCTGGGGGAGGACAGAGGGGCTGGGAGGGCGGAGTGGGCGACCAGGATGGAGAGAGGTCTTTGAGTCACTGCTGTGTAGGCGAAATGTCCTAGCAAAGAGGACCCCAGAGAGAAACAGCCCACTTGTAGGGAAAAGCCAATTCTGTGTCCGTGTTGTAACTGTTTCTTTGACTTGCTTTCCTTTGCTTTTGTTATTATTTTTAAAATATGTAAAAAATAGAATGGCCTGATTCAGAGAATCCTGCCCCTCTGCCTGACTGTTAAACTAAAATGCCTTTGTTCAGGACCCTGTCCACCTGTGGACAGCTGGAAGGAAGAAATGAACACACCCCATGCCTGAGGCCTGCCATTCTAGGAAATATTTGCGAGATTCATGGCCTTTTTACTTTGCTTCCTCACTTCCCCCATCTCTGAGCTATAAAAGAACCTGGCATCCAGCCCCTGTAAGATGGTTATTTTGAGACATTAGTCTCTCATCTTCTCAGATGGCTCTCCAAATAAATAAAGCGGCTTCCTTGCCTCAGCACCCATCTCCTGGGTTTACTGACCTGTTGTGCAGAACAGCCCGATGCTGCGTAGACAGATCACTGCACCAAGGTTTTCCCCACCTGAGCCCAGCTGCTACCCTCTGGCTCCCGGCCAGGGCAGCACATTACCTCATTGTTGGTGCCCACGTCCAGCAGCACAGGGAGGCACTGCCGCGGGTTGACGCCTCCGCACGCCGTGTACAGGGCCAGCTTGCCCACGGGGATGCCCATGCCATAGCAGCCCAGGTCTCCCAGGCCCAGAATGCGTTCCCCGTCAGTCACCACCACCGCCTGGAAGGAAAGGCAGGACATCTGTACAAAGCGCCTGTTTGTGCAGCGTGTTGGGCCTGATGATGATGCTTACTGTGGGAATGGCAGGGATGTGTGTGCTCAGACGCTCAGTCGTGTCCGACTCTTTGCGACCCATGGACTGTAACCCTCCAGGCTCCTCTGCCCATGGGGCAGGGATAGAGTAGGATAATCAAATAGTTAGCTTAGAAACCCCATTAGGGAGGGAACTTTAGGGGGCTTTGAGAAACCACAATAAGACTAATGATCACTCAAGAAAATAATGAGAAAATTCTGAAGCACTGTGGGCTTGCTTCACTCACAAAGCAAATGAAGTCCCTTAGCATCAGAGCCAGATTGGCTTGCTTAACAATAAAATCAAGACAACTTGCTTAGCAAGTTAAACTATGCAACAGAAGCACGAGACAGGCCCCCAAACAAAACAATGGAGGCGTGAGACCTACATCCTGCCCAGTGAGCTCAGTTAATTAGTAACCCCCAAAACATGCTCTTTGGCCCCTAAGACATGTTCTTTGCACAATGACCCCCAAACAATAAAACAGTAGTAGCGAATAAGGCCTACAACTTGCCCAGTGGTGTCTTCAGGTTAATGACCCTCAAAACATGCTGTGTGCACACAAAAAACAATCATTTATGGAAAGGTGACTTTTCAAAATGAAAGACCCTTATTGTCCTGAGACCTGAAAATATTTTTCCCAAGTGCTATGACAGTCCTGGCTGGACCATACAGGGACGAGAAAACTTCCCTGCCCTAGCTGGGGGAGGAACTGATGAGGGAAACATGACATCTACTCAAGAAAGACAAAGATCTTCTCCCTCTCCCCTCTCTTCCTGTGATTATGAAAATGCAACCCACTGAGTACTCAGGGCAGTGAGAGCTGGCCGGGAACCTTGCAAGTGAACCAACTCTAATAAACTTTGTGTGCAAAGTTGTTTCAATCATGTCCAACTCTGCGACCCCATGTAGCCCGCCAGGCTCCTCTGTCCATGGGATTTTTCAAGCAAGAATACTGGAGTGGGTTGCCCTTTCCTTCTTCAGTGGATCTTCCCCACCCAGGGGTTAAACTCACATCTCCTGCACTGCAAGCAGGTTCTTTACCGCTGAGCCATCCCTGAGTCAGGGCACTTTGCAAAAGACACCATGCTAAAACCTGGGGGAAGGAGCTTCAGTTTGCTTATCTCTAAGATCAAGAATGTGTGGACCCAGCCCTTGAAAGGAATAGGCAGAAGAGAGATGGAATGTGTATATTTATACTGACTCTGGGGTAAAGTATGAGAGCCGTGTCACAGCTCAAGAGCAGCAGAGACAGAGAGAAGGGAGAGGCACTTCCTGCAGGGCAACCCTTCTTGGATGAGGGGGAAACACATGCCAGACCTTGGAAAGGTGGAGATTACCCATTTGATGCAAAGGAAATTATGGTTCAGGGTGGAAGTGGTGGGGGTATAGGGTGTGTGTGGGGGGAGAGGGGGGTTTGGGTCCCAGGAAAGGAAGCAATGGAAAATCAGGCTGGAGTCAGACTGAGGGGGACCCTGAATGTCAGGCCACGGGGAACCCCTCAGGGTGACAGTGAACTTGTTTATAGGTCATCCCAAGTTCCCTACATCTTCAAATGAGTGGAGTTTATGGGGCCACCCAGCCCTCCCCTGGAACCAGCTTTGGGTCAGGACGTAGGACCAGCTCTGAGATGTGGATGTCCTGGGCACCATAGGGGTCACTTTACTCCATGTGGCACAGCGCTGGGCCCCGTGGATAGAGAGATGAAGACTCCGTCCTGCCAGGAAGGGTTTAAGATCCAGCACCCACAAGCTCTGCAGAATCTCCTCTCTCTTTCTCCAGGAGTGAGAGCACACAGGGCCTTTTAATAGACACTGGTGCATAGATTTTTAAAATACCCCTTCACCTCTGGAAAGGGGGCCCTCGAGAGGGCAGCGGACACGGGACTATCATGCTGTCTCCTTGAGATTGGTCTCTTCCCCTAGGGCGAGGGCCCCTCCCCCAACCCTGTCTCACGTCTCACCCGATTCTCCCCACACCCGGCAGGGAGGCAGGTCAGTGATGGTTATCCCCGATGCACAGCTGAGCAAACTAAGCTCCTGGACCTTCACGTTCTGTACGTATTTGCTCAGTATCAGCCCCACGCCAGGCACTGCACTGGAAGTTTCCACAGCAGTTATCTTAGAAACGCTGGGTGACTTACCAAGGGCACTTTGCTCGTGAATGTGGCAAGCGGGGGTTCTAGTTGGGCTTCAGGTTCCTGGTCTGGGCTCCCTCCATCCCCGCGTCCCAATCCCCCCACCATTCAGCTGAGAAAAGCACCTGTGCTCTTGGCCAAGTTCCACCCCACCTCCCATCCGACCTCTCTGCGGCCTGCCCTTGACCCCCTCCTGGCCGCTCTCCCCGAGTCCTGTCTTCACACTGTCCCTGGGGGCCCAAACTTTGCACATTTCCCTACCATCTCTCCTAGCTAAAACCTCCTTATTCTGATTCCCAGTCTCTCACACTTTCTCTCTGCTGAGGCACAGAGAGAGACAGGGAGTTCTACAGAGGAAACCAGCTATGACTCCAGGGTGTTCTCCTTATAGCCCTGGGGCTTTTCAAGATGGTGGTGGGGGACTTCCCTGGTGGTCCAGTGGTTGAGACTCCACACTCCCAAGGCAGGGGGCATGGGTTCGATCCCTGGCCGGGGAACTAAGATCCTGCAGAACACACAATATGGCCAAAAAAAAAAAAAAGATGGCAGAAGAGGTCTGACAGGGTCCCTCCCAACATGGAGATGCCTGCGGGCACTTGACTGCATGCCTGACTGCTCTGAGGGGATATCTCACCTCCATCTGCCATCCACTCTCAATCCTGTTGTGCTAACAGGTGCGTTGCTTATTAATTTTCCCTTTTTTTTAAACTGGAGTATAATTGCTTTACAATGTTGTGTTAGCTTCTGCTGTACAACAGAGTGAGCCAGCCATATGTATAATGTGCCTGTATCCCCTCCCTCCCACCCGCCCTCATCCTGCCCCTGTAGATCATCTCAGAGACCTGAGCTGAGCTCCCCTTGCTATACAGCAGTGCCCCACAGGCTAGTTTACAATTAGCTATTTTACAAAGCCCTCCCTGTGGCTCAGTGGTAAAGAATCCACCCGCCAAGCAGGAGATGCACATTCAGTCCATGGGTTGGAAAGATCTCCTGGAGAAGGAAATGGCAACCCACTCCAGTAGTCGTGCCTGGGAAATCCCATGGACAGAGGAGCCTGGTGGGCTGCGGTCCACGGAGTCACAAAAGAGTCCAGCGCGATTTAGTGACTAAACAACAGCAAGTGTATATATTGCAACAGCTTCGCAACCAGGGTCAAAGGCCTTTTTTCGCTGTTGTTCAGTTGCTAGGTTGAGTTTGACTCTTCGTGACCCCATGGACTGTCGCCTGCCAGGCTCCTCTGTCCATGGGATTTCCCCTTTACTGCCTTCTAACTGTCCATGAAATAGAGTCCAAAAGGCTTATCTCTAATGACAGGAACCCGACACGCCTTCTGGAACTTATCTCCAGTTACTCATCTGTACACAATTGCTCTCTTTGGTCAAACTGGCCTCGCTCCGGCCAGAGGAGGGACACATTCTCTATTCACCTTTGGTCTCTCTCGCCTCTCAGCCTCTGTCTCCTCCTGCGCTTTCCCCAGCAGTGCAAATCCCGCCATTACAACCTAATGGGATTTCTTCTAGCACCTGCTATATATTCCATGCACCTGGCCTGCGCACCCTTCCTGGCTGCCCGCCTGCCTTCTGCAAACAATAATTAAGTACCGACTGCTTGCCAAGCCCTGCATACGGTGCAATTAAAGCCTTTGATAGTGATAGCATTTGCGTTCTTATTTAACATTTAAAAAATGCACATTTTATCTCACCCAACAGCCTAAAGGTTAACAGCAGGGGTTTGGGCATCTAATAGCCAGCACTTGAGACTAGCCTTCTTGATAATGTACCATATGTAATCTTGGGTCAAACAGTAAGTTTTCTGAGTTTTAATTTTCCATAACATTAGAATAATTAAAATATCCAACTCATTAGGCTGTAAAGATGAAAGTTGTTAGTCACTCAGTCGCGTCCGACTCTTTGCAACTCCATGGGTAAAGATGAAATTAAATAATAAATGTCTCATTTAACCAGGGGCCTTGTACAATAAAGTAAATGATTGGCAAATGATCACTGCTCTTATGATTATATTGATGATTATTATTTAGGGCAAAGGCTACATATTAGAATTTTTAATTGTTTCATCGCTCTTTAATGCAGCCTCACCACAGAAAGGCCATGCAACAATTATCTGTTAAATGAGTGCGTGAAAAGGAAACCATGGAAGACCTTGGCAACTTTTAAGAAAGTCTGGCTATATGGGCTTCCCAGGTGGCGCTAGTGGTAAGGAACTCACCTGCCAATGCAGGAGACAAAAGAGACGCGGGTTTGATCTCTGGGTCAGGAAGAATCCCCTGGAGGAGGAAATGGCAGCCCTCTCCAGTGTTCTTGCCTGGAGAATCCCATGGACAGAGGAGCCTGGCAGGCTGCAGTCCGTGGGGTCGCAGAGAGGTGGACATGACTTCGAGACTGAGGACGCATGCAACTGGTCTTTCTACTCCTGGAGTCTCCTTATCCCATCTTGTTTTTCAAAGCACACCTAGATTTGCCACTTCCTTGCCCCCACACCTCCAATGGCTCCTGATGCCTATAAAATAAAGCTGAAACATCTCTGACTGACATTTAAGACCTTCCATGATCTATGTCCAATCTACTCTTTGAATTTCCCTTTTATGCACTCCATGCTCCACCCAAATGGAAATACCGCTAATCTTGTATAAGGTGTGTGTTTGTTAGCCTACATGCTATTTTACACCTCAATCCTTATACCTCCTTGATCCAAATCCTACCATCCTTACATGTTTCAAGAAACAGTTCAAAAGACACTTTCCTCCATATGAAGCTTTCCTTCTGGAACATATCACTCCCAGCTCTGAATTCCTATAGCATTTTAATCTCCCATGTCACCTAAGCCTTTCTTTTTTGTATGACAGTTATATCTATGTCCGTGTCTTTCATAGCAACTCTTTAAGGGCAGGTAAAGGATCTTGTCCTCTTTGATTCTTTAGCACTTGGCTTGGGACCTGCAGTGCAACGATGGACAATGTGATTGGCCCAACAGAGAGAGCAAAGGCTCTTCTCCACGGGACTGAATTCAGACCTGGAGTAGACAGGCAAGTTCAGAGAGAAGATGCTGCCTCCTCTGGGGCTGGGACCACAAGAGCGGGAGGAGTCAGAAGGCTGAGGACAAGCTTGAGCTGCAGCCTGGGGTTTCAGAGCCTGGTGATGGCTGCCCTGAGCCACAGCATCACAGTTCCCACATCTGGATGGCGTTTACAGCTCGTGACCCCTTGGTATTTCTAATAACAAGGAGAAGATCCGGATGACTGGGGGATGCTGTGTCCCTTTCTTCCTCTGTCCAGCCGGCTTCCGACTTACTGTCCACCTCCCTCAGCCTGCATGGCCCTGGCGGGGCTGACCCAAGACCGATACGAGGGCCCCGTCTCCTGGCCTGCCCCGGCTCTGGTTACCCTGGGCTTGAAGCTCTGGGCGTGGGCTGCCCTCAGCACTGTGTGCGAGGCCCTCTCCCTCCTCCTCCTCCTCCCTCACCCTTCCCATCTCCTCCTCTTCTCTGCCTCTTTTTCTCTCCCCACAACACAAATAATGCCCTGGCTGAGGTTTCAAATCTTGGTTCCATCCCTTACCGGCACTGAACCTAACTTCCCAGTTGCCTTGTCTATAACACGGGAATGACAATAATTCCTGCCTCTTGGAGGGTTGCTGGGAGAAGCCAGTGAGTTCATCCGTATAAAGCACTTAGCGGGATGCTGGCAAGTGGATGTGGTGCTGTGCTGTCCAGACCCCCTCAGAGGAGAGAAGAGGTCATTACCTGAGCTGTACTTTCAGCCTGCTTGGGTGCCTGCTCGACTGAGGAGAGCCACCTTGACCAATGTCATGCTCCATTCCCAGGGCAGCGGCCCACAGCCAAGGACTGAGGGACCCCTTGGCCCAACTCGGGATGACGGAAGAGCCATCCCCACTCCTGAACCTCCTCAGGTGCCCCACTGGGTCTCTCGGGCCCCTTGACTCAGCCCAACCTCTCCCTCTCCTCTGTCCTGACTACTTTCCTTCTAGAGGTTGATCCCAAGAGCCGTTCCTAATATGCTGATCTCCACCCAAGAGAAATGTTTCCGGGGAAATCCAACTTCTGACACTGACTGGGGCTTACCCCTTGGTGGGTGTGGGTAAGGCAGGCAGGCACTTGGCACTAAGTCTGGTCCAGGTTTAAAGGCCCAAGAGACTGGTGCCCATAGGCAGGGGATGCTCCCTTGGCTCCAGGGCTCAGCCGCCTCTCGGCACTGTTAGCTGTTGGGCCTGGGATGAAGGAGGGGTTTAGGAGCCTGGGAAAGCTGTTGAGAAAGGGGGCTCTTCTGAGCTGAGCCTTCCTCCCGGCTCGGGGCAATGGCCCTGTGGGAAAAAGTCAGAAAAGCAGCTCTCAGTCCCCTCTGTGATTTACACCACAGGGCTCTGGGGAGCGGTGGGGCAGGCAGCTCTCCCTCCCTGTGAGAGAGGAGCCCCCAAACCCCACGGTCCCCCCGGCCCGAGACCGTGACCTTGCTTCCCTGACAGCCTACTCCTCTTCCTGCGCGTGTGCAGTCCTGCTTTCTGGCTGGGAAACCAGAGAAAGTCCTGTTTCATTTTCTGAGTTCTTTCAGAAGCATCTCTCTCTCTCCTCTTTTTAAAGATTACCTGGCTTTTCTTCCAAAGCTATGGTCCCACTTTATATACCCGTCGACAATGAGCGAGAGTTCCAACTGCTCCGTGTCCCTGCCACCCCTCCTTTTACACTTCCTGCCATGCTGATGGACATGTGGTAGCTCACGGTGGGTTTCTTTAAGTTCGTTCATTTATTTTTGGCTGTGCTGGGTCTTCATGGCTGCGCTTTGGCTTTCTCTAGTTGCGGTGAGCCGACTCCTCGCCGTGGAGGTTTCTTCTGTTGCAGAGCACAGGCTCTAGGGTGGGCTTCAGTAGTTGCAGCGCGTGGGTTCAGCAGTCGTGGCTCCCAGGCTCCAGAGCACATGTGCAATAACGGTGGTGCGTGGGCTTATTGCTCTGCATGTGGAATCTTCTCAGACCAGGGATCAAACCCATGTCCCTTGCACCAGAAGGGGGATTCTTAATCACTGGACCACCAGGGAAGCCCACAGAAGCATCTCTGGACCACGCCTCCCCTCCAGCCAAGAGGCGAACTATGTGAGGGTCCAGAAAGACCTGCACCTTGAAAAGCTCTGCCTGTCCTGCTCAGCAGCTGGGCTCTGGCCGGAAGTGACACTTACTGGTGGGCGACCGTGGGCATCACTTCACCAATAAACAAGAAAGGCTGTGGCTTAGAAGATTCTGTACGTTTGGAAGGGTAGTCCTGGAGTGAGAGGGAGGCACCCTCCAGAAAAACGCTGTCGTGGGGCAGAGTGGTGACTGGGGGCAGCCTGATTGGTCCTAACTGACTTGTATATGCATGTGTGCATGTGTGTGTGTGTGTTAGTTTCTCAGTCATGTCTGACTCTTTGCGATCCCATGGACTGTAGCCCACCAGGCTCCTCTGTCCATGGAATTCTCCAGGCAAGAACACTGGAGTGGGTAGCCATTCCCTTCTCCAGGGGATCTTCCTGACCCAGGGATCAAACCTGGGTCTCCTGCATTGTGGGCAGATATTTTACCGTCTGAGCCACCAGGGAAGCCCAATTGACTTGTACACACGACAAACCATGGGCCCAGTATTCAGAGCTCCTGGCTTTTCTAGAGAAGTCAGAAATCCAGGGTTTTAAAATTGTGGTTTTGTTTTTTTTCAAATGAAGTCTCTTAAATTTAAAATGTTGCCTAAAAATTAAAAAAAATCTCAAAAATCACTGAAAAGCAATAGTGTCTGAGAGCCAAATCTCCTGGCCACGCTTTTGTGGTCTGCTGTCCCCAGGTGGGGGACGCCCTCCTCGGCCGCCCTCAGGCCCCTGCAGTCTCCCCACAGCCCCGCTCTGTGGGCTTATGGCCCTCTCTAGCGATGGCAATGCCCGCCCCAGTGCCCATCAGTACAGCGCTGACTTCATCAGAGTTGGCCCTCACGATTTCCTGCTGTGAGGTCAGAGAGGCTATAGGCACACACAGCCGCTAAATGGAAAATCCAAGACCAGAACCGAGAACCCAGGTCTGCCTGGTTGCAAAGCCAGAGCCGACTCTTCTACATAGCTTCCAAGACCAACCTCAGGGTTTCTGCAAAGTGGAACAGCAGTTCTGCATGGAGGGGAGGTGGGGGCCCCAGGGATTCACCCATTCGCTCTGGGGTACCGTAGGGTGAGTGGTCAGGCAACTCTGTTGCTCCTCATTCCCACACTCCTCTCTTCGGTGGCACAGACAGAACATCTCAAAGTGTTAGCCGCTCAGTCGTGTCCAACTGTGTGTGACCCCATGGACTATATAGCCCGCCAGGCTCCTCTGTCCTGATTCTTCAGGCCAGAATACTGGAGTGGGTTGCCATGCCCTTCTCCAGGGCATCTTCTTAACCCAGGGATCAAACTTGGGTCTCCTACATTGCAGGCAGATTCCTTACCGTCTGAGCCACCAGGGAAGCCCTGTTGGACATTTTATTTATTTAGTCGCTCAGTCGAATTGTTTCTGGGTCAGTCTAACTGGACTTCAAGCTCCTTGAGATGCCTGCATACCATCTTTATCCCCAAGCCCTCACGGAAGTCTTAGAGAATAGATGTTTACTAAATGGCTGTTGGGCTTCCGTCATAGCTCAGTTGGTAAAGAATCTGCTGGCAATGCAGGAGACCCGGGTTTGATTCCTGGGTCGGGAAGAACCCCTGGAGAAGGAAAATGGCAAACCACTCCAGTATTCTTGCCTGGAAAATCCCATGGACAGAGGAGCCTGGCGGGCTACAGTCCACAGAGTTGCGAAGAATTGGACACAACAGAGTGACTAAACCACCACCAAATGGCTGTTGAACACAGCTGAATTAGATGCGCTGGCTCATGTAACTCACGCTTTCCCTAGAGGAACTGGGTGCTTCTCCTTGTCTGAGCCCTGCCTCATTCCACCTCTTCCAGAATGACCCCAAAGCCCCTGGTTCTCCTCTAAAATCACAACAGGTGCTGTCTTCAACTCTCTGGTAAGTAGCACTTCGTACTTGGAAGGTTCTTAAAATATGTCGGTTGAAGTCAACAGATACTGAGCAGCTAAGGTTCAAGTTTGAATTCATATCTCGATTTCCCAAGTGGAGTGAAGCACTTTGGGATCAGGGTATGTGTTCTCCCTATTCTGCACTCCTCGAAGCAGAGCTTGGGGTGCAGCTTTGTAAGTTATGCCCTGACAGGAGGAGAGATGGGAACCTGAAATCCAGCCCATGAGCTGTCAAGGCCCTGTGCTAGTCTGGAGGAAGGAAGGAGCACTTTTTTTCCTTACTGGTTAAGAGGGGACGTCTTTTCATCATTCTTTTAAACTCCCCATAGCAGGTGGCGCTAGGGATAAAGAATCTGCTGGCCAATGCAGGAGACACAAGAGAAGTGGATTTGATTCTTCAGTCAGGAAGATCTCCTGGAGAAGGGATAGGCTACCCACTGTAGTATTCTTGGGCTTCCCTGGTGTCTCAGACAGTAAGGACTCTGCCTGTAGTGTGGGAGACCTGGGTTCGATCCCTGGGTTGGGAATATCCCCTGGAGGAGGGCATGGTAACCCACTCCAGTATTCTTGCCTGGAGAATCCAATGGAGAGAGGAGCCTGGTGGGCTACAGTCCATGGGGTCGCAAAGAGGGGGCAGGACTGAGCAACTGAGTATGCGTGCGTGTGCGTGCGTGCACACACACACATACAGAGCTCACACAGAGGCACCACAGATGTCAGTGCAGACCCCATGACTCTGCCCTGGCACAGGCCTGGTATCTGGAAGATGTTCATCAGGTCCCTCTACTAAGTTCATTCAGTTCAGCAAGCATCTACTGAGCACTGACTGTGGACAAGCCTCTCCATGGCTGAACTGTCCAGGAAGGAGGAAAGATTACACAGGGCAGGCTGCAGTTAACTTTCCATCAAGTGAGCTGGCTTCCCTTAATGAGCTCAAGATTTCATTATACATTTCATCCTGACACACCTTGGAAACTTGCTTCTTCTGAGACTGGGGCCAAAGCCTGCAGGGTCAAGACCTGCCTGTAACCAGAGTCTAAGAAAACAAGCAGGAAAGAGAAGCACCAGGCACATCACATGTGTGATTGCATACTCAGTCTGGTCTGACTCTTCACAACCCCATGGACTGTAGCCCTCCAGGCTCCTCTGTCCACGGGATTCTCCAGGCAAGAATACTAGAGTGGGTTGCCATGCCCTCCTCCAGGGGATTTTCCCATCCCAGGGATCGAACCCGAGTCTCTTCTGTCTCCAGCACTGGCATGTGGATTCTTTACCACTGAGCCACCTGGGAAGCCCCAGGGCACATCACACCCAGATGGAAATGTTCTAACTGAGCTCTTCACTGAGGTCAGGACTGGAATCCAAGGGCCCTGGCTGTGGCGCCAACCTGGCTCCCAAGAGCCAAGGTCCTGTCCTACTTACTGTGGTTCTGAACCCCACCACGCACCCAAGAGGGCCAGAAGTGGGTGGAACACAGGAGAGGGGGTTAGAGAGAAGCTGCACTTGGTGCCTGGTGGAGGGAGGTGGCCCAGGGAACTGGCTGGGAGGGAGGGAGAAAACAACTGTCAGCTTCTCAGCATCGCCTTGGGAGGGAGAGAAACTGGGCGTGCTCTGCTCCAGTCCCTCCCCTGCTCATGTGCCAGAAACGCCCTCACCAAGCAGCCAGGGGATGTTCTGTAATTGTGCTTCAACCATTTGTTTGCAGGGGCTTCCCAGGTGGCGGTGGTGGTAAAGAACCCGCCTGCCAAGGCAGGAGACCTAAGAGATGTGGGTCCATCCTGGGTCTACAAGATCTCCTGGGGCAGGGCATGGCAACCCACTCCAGTATTCTTGCCTGGAGAATCCATGGACAGGGGAGCCTGGTGGGCTACAGTCCATGGGGTCAAAAGAGTCAGACATGACTGAGAAACTAACACACACACACACACATGCAGGTTCCCCTGTCCATGGAGGCCTGATAAGGTGATGGGATCTGACCTAACTGTTACTTCGTTTCGTTTTAAGTATATTCATTTCTAGATACAATCTTTACAGATTTCAAATACAGGATTATAGAATCATAGATGCGAAGAGACACAGAGGAGATATTCCTTTAGCCCAGTGCCTTTCTGCCCTGAGCTGAGGTTCACATCTCTTTTACAATATCCCCATCAAGTGATCATGGGGTCCCTCCTTGGATACCTCCAATAGTAGGCGATTTACAGTCCACAGGGTCGCAGAGTCGGACATGACTGAATTGACTTAGCACACACGCATGCATGGCGTCATTCAATAAGATTTGTTTGCAGAAGTGACGATGATCTGAGAATCCAGAGTCCCTGAAATCCTCCACAAAAATCCCCACGAGAAGAAATCTGGCTACACAGCCAGAGGCTAACGAGTTTCTTCAAAGCTGCACCGATTTTGCCTTCTATATTATATCGTTTGCTATATAAAAACTACTTTTCTCCTTAAATGTTTTGAGTAAAACTGGAAACAGTGCCAGATTCCTTTTGTCACTCTGCACATCTATCCCTTCTCCCCAACACTTTGTACCCCCGCCCAACACATACTGCTGTGCACACCCAGGTGTGAAGATGTTGCTCATCATAAATCTTTTCTCTTGGTGCAGAATGTCCCTGCCCTCCATCCTAGTCTCTCCAATGCCTGACTATCCAAACTCTACCCATCAACTCAATGCTTTGCTCCAATGTCACCTCTTCCATGAAGTCTTCCCAGATTACCCCGACTAAAAGGAAACTCTCTATTTGAACACCCCCAGCTCTTCTGTGTGCCTGATTAATCTCTGATCAAGTTCCACCTGTTAGTCTTTTATGTCTCTCTCTCTTACTTTTCTCATGAAAAGTTAGCTACTTGAGAAGAGGGTCCATGCTGGATTTTCCCCTGAATCCACCATGGAAACCAGCAGTGAATATTCAGCAAGTACTCAATACATGCACTAGTATTACTATTAATAATGATGAGGATGATGACGGACAATTTCACAAGGGTATCTGGTTAACGCAAGCCTTCACTCCATGGTGCGTTCATGCTTGGCTATAACTGGACTATGGTCTGGGACTGGGGGAATGGATTTGGTGTCCTGTCTTCAGTATTGCAATGGCCCCTTTTATAGCTCAGAATGACTAGCGCAGGCTGAAAGGATTCATCCAACAAGAGAGCAATAGCAAAGAAAGCAGGATCATACCTTAATATCGTCTTCCGGCCAGGAGTTGAGCATTGTTGCAAGGTGGCCCTTGTCATGAACGGTGATAAACAGCCCACTGGGAAAAACAAAGCACATGCCCACAGACAGACCAGTCAGACCAGGAACGCAGCTGGGGCCACAAGCACTGTGTATCGTTGTATCGCTTAATTTTGGCCACAGATCGGGGCTGAGGGGGTCCCTGTTCAAAGTCCAAACAGTTTACAGCCCTGCCCTGAGCTTCCTTCAACTGCTCCCCACAGGGGAAGGGCTCCATGGGGCCAAGGGATGTATCCCCCTGGAGTCTGTGCTCGCCGCAGCCTGTACCCTTCTCCCCCTAGGCCAGGCACCCAGGACCCCAGAATCATCTCCCTGAGTGGTCCCAGGCTGCTTTCAGGGGCTGTGTGGGCCTCTTCTCTGGGTCCCCCCTTCCAAGGACAGACCACACTGCAGTGGGTGGGTCCGCAGGCCTGGGGCCATGACTGGAATTGGACGTGTGGGCGGTGATGTCTAGATACCCGTCCACGTGGTCCCTTGCCATGGAGGATGGAGCTGGGGACAGAAAGGGGCGGGCTGCCAGCCACGAGTCTATTTCCTCTGTACCACTTGAGTCTGAGAATTCTAAATTCAAACTTGGCCTTCCAGACCATATGAAGATATATCTGTAAAGCAGGAGGATGAAACATATTTTACTTAACAGTTTGTTAGCTTGACTTTGAACTTCTAATGTTTGGACCTAAGTCTGTGGATATGAATCTCCTGTCCTGGGATCAGCGGTGAGAGGACATGTGTGCCTGGTGGGGAGGTTGTGGGTGGTGCAAAAGATGGCAAGTGGTCTGGACCAGTTCCTTCTTTTCCCCCTTTTTTTTGACCAATGCACCCAAGAGAGAGAGGCTCCTTTGACTTGTGAAGTACCCAGGCCCGAACACGCAGTCTGTTTTTGCCAGTGTCAGAGGGTTGGGGAAGTGCGTGTTGGGGGTGTGGTTCCCTGTTCTACTTGCCCTGCCTAAATCAGAGTACTTCCCCCAAACGGCTGCCAGGGCTTCACGAGGTGCTTGGATTTTGTGACCCATTACTGCAGTCATGCCCTCGTTAACACTGTAAGCACCATGGCCCTGTTCTTCGGTCCCACCGGTCTTATGAAACCCTCACCCTTAAGAAACCCACTTTCTGCTCCCTGTGCCTTCCCAGCCAGGCCCCGAGGGCAGATGGAGACAGCCCTGCTCCAGGGCAGGCTGATCGCACCACCACCCACTCTCGGCATCAACCCACACAGACTCTCAGCGTTGACCGGTCTCCTTGCCTACAGTGTTTCTCTGATCAAAATTCACTCTTTCCACTCTTTGCAAAGACTGTTGCAACTTCTTTGCTCTCAGGCCTCCAACTGCCTCACCTTTCCCCTCACTGCCCTAGTGACCATGTCTGTGATGTCACAGGAAGCATCTCTTGTCAGTTTTCCACCAGCAAACCTATACACTTCCGTATCTGCAGCCAATCCTCCCACTGCAGTGAAAATTACAGAGCCTGAAACAGACAGAAACTGGAGAGGAATCTGCCTCTGAGAGCAGGAATTATACCCTTTGAGATTTGCCCATGTGTGGCTTTTGCTTGAGGGCAGTCTAATATGCAAGTAGCTTGAGGCAGCAGAAAGCCTCAGTCCTACTAGTTTGAGGTGTCAGAGAAGTGAGTTGGAGCTGGAAGAGCACTCAGAAAGTGAAGGGGAAAGTTCTGGAAGGGAAGGCGATGCAGAGAGGATGAACATCCAATTTTGTGTGTAAAACCTGCCCAAATAACTGGCTGATGATTCACCTATACATACCCAAGGGTCTGGCAAAAAAAAAAAAAAAAAACTGCAGCTGGACACTGAAAGAACCCAGCAGAGATTTCCACTGTTGCCCATCAGTAGGGACAGAGTTTGGAACTTGAGTCCAGCCTACTTGGACTCCAAAATCACTGTGCACAGTGACTGCAGCCATTAAATTACAAGATGCTTGCTCCTTGGAAGAAAAGTTATGACAAACCTAGACATCACATTAAAAAGCAGAGACATCACTTTGCCAACAAAGGTTTGTATAGTCAAAGCTATGGTTTTTCCAGTAGTCATGTATGGATGTGAGAGTTGGACCATAAAGAAGGCAGAGTGCCAAAGAATTGATGCTTTTGAATTGTGGTGTTGGAAAAGACTCTTGAGAGTCCCTTGGACTACAAGGAGATCCAACCAGTCAATCCTAACAGAAATAAACCCTGAATATTCATTGGAAGGACTGATGCTGAAGCTGAAGCTCCAATACTTTGGCCACCTGATGTGAAGAGTAGACTCACTGGGAAAGACCCTGTTGTTGGGAAAGACTGAGGGCATGAGAAGAGGGCGGCAGAGGATGAGATGGTTGGATGGTATCACCCGAATCCACGGACATGAATTTGAGCAAACTCCGGGAGATAGTGAAGGAAAGGAAAGCCTGGCATGCTGCAGTTCCTGGGGTCACAAAGAGTTGGACACGACTCAGCAACTGAACAACAACAACAAAAATAAAAATTACTCTTCTGAGAAACAAAACAATCCAGAGTTCACAGAATTCAGGGTACAGAGAGGTCTATTATAATAGCCTGTTTACTTTATCTATGTTAGACACCATCCGTAATAAAAAAATTAAACAAAGTAAAACAAGAAAAACACCACTGAACTCCAAACTATTCTTGACTTCCACGGTCCCTGCCAAGACTGTTTCTTCCTTCTCTTCTCTCCCATAGCTAGACTTCTTGGAAGCGCTGTCTACACTAGCCGCTTCCATTTTTCCATCTTCCACTGAAACATGTCGTTACTTAATAATGTGCTGCCAACGCTGCTCTTGCCAAGGCCCCGGATGATGTCCACTCCAGAAATACAAGCAGCTTTCTAGCCTTCGTCTCCTTTGTCTTCTCAGCAGCCTCTGACACTTTAAGCCTCTGGCTTTGGTGACTCCGCTCTCGTGTTTTTTCTTCTACCTCTCAGGCTGCTCCTTCTTAGGATATTCCCGCTGGATCATCCCACCACTAGGTGTTAGAGTTCCTCCCAAATTTGCACTGCCCCATTCTCCTTCTCTCTTGCCTGGAAAATCCCATGGGCAGAGGGCCTGGTAGGCTGTAGTCCATGGGGTCGCTAAGAGTCAGACATGACTGAGCGTCTTCACTTTCACTTTTCACTTTCATGCACTGGAGAAGGAAATGGCAACCCACTCCGGTGTTCTTGCCTAGAGAATCCCAGGGACGGGGGAGACTCGTAGGCTGCCGTCTATGGGGCTGCACAGAGTTGGACACGACTGAAGCGACTTAGCAGGAGCACCAGTGGCATTCTCCTTCTCACTCTTCCTCTTGCTCTATATGATCTCAACAGTGCCCAAGGCTTTTGGCCAGTGACTCTCAAAGATCTGCAGACCAGAGTTTTTCATCTTTGGTACTACTGACATTTTGGGTGGGATAATTCTTTGCTGTGAAGGGTGAGGATGTCATGTGCTCTGTGGAACGTTGGGCAGCGTCCCTGTCTCTCCCCACTAGATGCCAGCAGCACCCCACACACTGCTGTGAGAGCCAAAAATCTCTCCAGACGTTGGTAAACATTCCCTGGGGAGAAAATGTGCCTCTGATTTTAGAGCCATTGTTCTAGACATTTATATTCAACTGCCTGCCTACCATCTCCCTTCGTATGTCTCGAAGGCACTTTAAACTTCACCTGTCCAAAATCAAATTATGATCTAGACGTGCATCGCTATGACTCAAAGACAAGACAAAACAAAAACCCAAGACAAACCTGACTCTCCTCTCCCGCTTCCTTTCTCAGTTAACTATTTCCCTCAGGCATGTAGTTTAACAATCCCAGACCCCCAGAAGCATCTTCGACACTGTCCTTTTTCCCTTTTATATAACCCCTGCCAAGTCGTTCACTTCTGCTCTGGAATTACCTCCTGGTTCATACACTTCTTTCACCCATGACACCACTGACCTGTCCAGACTCCCAGTACAGCTGTTCCCTAAAGCACCAATAACTCTGTGACATCCTCTCTTGTCTCCACCTAATCTAGTATCTACATAAAAGAAAGAGCGATGTTCTTGAAATCAAAGCCTTACTGTGTTTTTGGCTATGCCTCTCAACTTGCAGGCTCTTAGTTCCCTGACTAGGGATTGAACCTGGGCCACAGCAGTGAAGGCACCAAGTCCTAACCATTGGACCACAGAAAACTCCAAAACCTTACTTTGTTATCCCCTGTGATAAATATCCTTCATGTCTTTCCATGGTTCTTGGGACAAAGACTCAAGTCCTCAGCCTGGTCCACCTACGAGGCCCTGTATAGTCTGGCCCTTGACAACTTCTTCACTTTATCCTTATTGCTTTCTCCAGTCATTGACCACACTGGCCTTCTTTCCATTCCTCCATGTGTCAAGATTTTCTTAGTCTTTGGCCAGTTCATACACTGTTCCCTTTGCCTGGCACCCCTGGCCTCTCTGCATTCTATCAATATGCTTAGTTAATTCCTACTTATTTTTCAGATGACTTCCAAGTCAAATTTGGGGCTCCTTGTTAAAATTCTCAAGTATCCCATCCTTACACACACAAACCTATTACAGTTATTTATGTGGTTATTTAGTTAAATGCTACTCTCATTAGACTGTAAACTTCACTGGGGCAAGGCAAGCATTTACTCTGTTGTCGACCACTGTATACCTAAACCTAGTCCATAATACTACTCACACATTATTTTTGAAGAAGTGAACTACAAGGATGGTTGAAGGTTGAGTGATGAAGGTGAAAGGTGTAGAGATTGGTATAAGTTTGGTATAAGTTGGAGTGAAAGAAGCTTTCATGTGGGCTATGTTGTATCATGCTCAAGGGATCAGTGTGCTGGGCTGGGTGGCACTGGGCTGTGCTTGTGGCTCAGAGCAGGGAAATGCATCTATAAAGGGAGTGGACAGGCCAGTGGGGAGAAAAATTCCAGAGCCTAAGACTTGGGAGTTGCCAGGCTCTTTCCACCATGTCGACTGGGGACAATGTGGGTCTCCGAATTAACTTACTCATTAGGTTTGAGAGCAAGTTCCAGGAATTTTCTGGGCTACTCTAAAATGACCACAGAGCACTTAGTTGTACCCATCAAGACAAAAACAAGAATCAGATTGATTTCTTGGAACTTGTTGCTAAAGATCATCTCTATGCAGTTTGAGTTTGGAAAAAAAAATTATACTGTGTTGATAGTAATGAACTTCAAAGACTTTCCTAGATGAGATAAACAGTCACACATGGTGAGCATCCTGAAGTTTAAATACTGGTACCTGCCTTGGGGGCTTCCCAGTGGCTCAGTGGTAAAGAATCTGCCTGCAATGCAGAAGACACTGGTTCCATCCCTGGGTGGGGAAGATCCCCAGGAGGAGGGCATGGCAACCCACTGCAGTATTCTTGCCTGGATAAGCCCATAGACCCAGAGGAGCTTGGTGGGCTACAGTCCATGCGGTCACAAGAGTAGGGCACGACTGAAGTGACAGCACGCACGCACGCACCTGCCTTGGTGTCAGCAGTGGTAAGCGGGCCAAGTTGAGCCTGTATGCCTGGGACCTTTCAAAGAACCACCCTCTCTACTTCCAAACCAGCTGCTGCTCTGAGGTTTGGCCTGAGGAGGCCTTGTTGGGGACTGTGACTCTTCCTTAGCTTCTATTTTTCCACAGCTGCAGCTCTGATATTCATAAGCAATTTCCGCACCCCTCCCCCGCCAGGTCATCTGGAGCTAGTCACGTGGAACAACAATGCTAACAAAGGGGCCCATTCTTTTCAGCTGGAAAAACCAGGTCTCAGCCCAAGGCTCACTGATGACTCACCGGGTGACCTTGGGGAAGTCATTTACTCACATTAATTAATCCCTATGACGCATTCCTGGCCTCAAGAAGTTCTTAACCCTGACCTGTTTTGGAAATGTCCCTTAGAGCCAAACAACTTCTCTTCTCAGCATTACTTTTTACCAGATAGAGGCTTAGTAATGATATTTAGCAAAAAGCTCACATGTTAAGGGATAAGATTCAGGCACCATTTTAGATCTTAGCAAAGCTCTCATGTGATTAATTCTAAACACAGGAAAAGTATGATTATGGAAATAATCGGCTACATAAAAATAGGCTCTCTTTGTGGCAGATAAGAAGAGGGTGGAGGGACATTTCAAATGAATGTTTTTAAACTGAGATTTGAGCTAAAAAGTTTCAAAAGATGACTTTTTTTTCTTTTTTGCATATATAATTTTATGCTCAGATCACGGTGCAAAAATAAAACTGAAATATATTAACGGCTTTTAATGACTTCTCAAAGTGCATTTCCATTTATTACATAACTCACAGCTACCAGTCTTCCCCAAAGGATTGCCCTGGAAGAGGATTTTGAGACATCCAGTCCAAAGACCTCACTATATAAATGAGGACATGGAAGTTCAGAGAGGTGAAGTGATTTGCCTGAGGTCACACAGCTCACAAGCAGCAGAACCTACTTGAACCAAGATGCTGAGTCCAGTGCTCTTTCTGTTGCCCCAGACTGCCTATTCTTTCCAGAGACCTAGTTCCCAATGAAGAGCTAGGGACATGGACCAAAATGGAGCATCATAGGCGCTCATTGGAACCACCGATGAAAGATTTCTCTTGATGCATGTTGGTGAGGAAGTAAAATGTGCAGAGTGAGGGATTATGAGGTTAAACAAATGGACTGTGGGTTCCAGCGGGATCCTAGGGGGAAATCCCTTGCCCATCCCTCCACTTCCTACCCAAATTGCATCTAGACCAGCTCAAAAAGAAGATATTTCCAGGGAAGAAGACCTCTTAGATGCCCTCAGCAACCTATTTTCAGGTTTAACTACTTCCACTCAAAGAAGCGGGGTGGGCATTAGTTTTTCCTAGCAATACATGGTGATGGGGTTGGTTCTTATCTCTGCTGTCATGAGGTTCTGACCAAGTGAGAAATGCAGACGCTCACTTCTCTGCATTCCTGTTTAGTGGCTTCAGGAAGAATACTTCAGTGCCTGGGAGGTGCACTGACCCACACCTGCTCAGTCTCACCAGAGATCTCCAGCGCATACAGTCCTGGGCATGGGCATGGGGATTTTCAGGGATTACTTCCAATAAAACAGATCACTAAGAGTGATGAGGGTGCAAGCGACTCCAGAGAAGTTCAGAGAAATGGCAGGGGGAGGTAGCAGAGAGGAGGTGTTAAATGTATGCGCTCTGCGGCCACAGCATCTGGGTTCAGGTGCTGCCTTCGCTCCTCACTGGCCGAGTGGCTGTGGACAGGTTACCCTTCCCCAAGCTGCACTTCCTTATCTGTAAAATGGAGAACTTGACAGTAGCTGCTTCATGCCTGTTATAAGGATCAACTATGACAATGCATATTTAAAGAGTTTACTATGGCGCCTGCTGGCGTGTAGTAAGTGCCCAACAAATGGCAGTTCTAAGAGTTGCTGGGTTGGTGTAGTTAGTGGTTAGGAGTGCAGGCTGGGGAGTCAGCATCCAGATGCTGGCGAAATGCCTAGCGAGGAACTGCTCATAGTAAGTGCTCACTAAACACTCAGAGCTAATTATTAATTCATATTTCAGTGAGACTTATACCAAGTCAGTGTGCGTGCTTGTCAGGGGCTAGGGTTGACAGTTCAGTGTGCCTTTGGTGAAACAGGAAGGCAATCAAAGTTTGGTAGAAAATCTTGCAGTATGAGGGTCACCGAACAAGAGCAAGACAGAGTTCTTTGGTGATGCACTTTTGGGACTAAAAGTTTCCATTCCCTGAAAGAACTAGTGTTCAATAAGGATGAGATCAAGGGCAGCTGGAAATGGAATACACATCACGGAAGAGCAATATTCATCCACTCTGCCATTCAACCATCCATTCGCTCATCCACTGAACAGGCTCTTTGACATCTCTGGAACCCTGTTTAGCCCTTTATGTACATTGTCTTATTTCTCACACAACACTCTCAGATGGGCTTCCTCCCCATTTCTATAGATGAGATTCAGATGGAAGCAATGTAAAGGCAGAAGTGAGGTTTAAACACAGGACTCTTGGAAGTTCGGAAACGCGGCTCCTTCATGTGTGTGATTTGGGATCAGTCACTTCAACTTCATGGCAAATAGATGGAGAAACAGTGGCTGACTTTATTTTTCTGGGCTCCAAAATCACTGCAGATGGTGACTGCAGCCATGAAATTAAAAGACGCTTACTCCTTGGAAGGAAAGTTATGACCAACCTAGACTGCATATTAAAAAGTAGAGACATTACTTTGTCAACAAAGGTCCATCTAGTCAAGGCTATGGTTTTTCCAGTGGTCATGTATGGATGTAAGAGTTGGACTATAAAGAAAGCTGAGTGCTGAATAATTGATGCTTTTGAACTGTGGTGTTGGAGAAGACTCTTGAGAGTCCCTTGGACTGCAAGGAGATCCAACCAGTCCATCCTAAAGGAGATCACTCCTGGGTATTCATTGGAAGGACTGATGTTGAAGCTGAAACTCCAATACTTTGCCCACCTCATGCAAAGAGGTGACTCATTTGAAAAGACCCTGATGCTGGGAAAGATTGAGGGCAGGAGGAGAAGGGGATGACGGAAGATGAGATGGCTGGATGGCATCACTGACTCAATGGACATGGGTTTGGGTGGACTCCGGGAGTTGGTGATGGACAGGGAGGCCGGGTGTGCTGTGATTTATGGGGTCGCAAAGAGTCAGACACGACTGAGCGACTGAACTGAACTGACTTCAACTCTCCGTGTCTCAGTTTTCCCTTCAGTAAAATGGGAACTGTGGCTTCTCCATTACGGAGTGACCAGGAGGACCAAGCAAGGCGAGTTCACACACTCTGTACACTATAAAGGCCTGCAGGCGTGTGAATCCTCATAGGTGTCTGACCTTGGGACAGGTCAGACAGCTGCGAGAATCCTGGGAGTTCTATGGGGATTCTGAGCAGGGAAGGGGGGTGGTTTAAGCGTGCTGGCCTCCCTGGTTTCCTGGCGGCCCTTTCTGGCTGAATGGGCTAGTATTTTGGGTGCCAATTTGCTCTCGGCCTGTTTCAATCTTCTCTTGGTGAGAAGAAGCCACCCTCCCCCACAACCCTGCCCCCTACCCTGAATGCGGCCATGTGAGACGATGCCCTGACGGCTGGTGTGATGCTCTTGGCCTATTCTGGAGCACAAAAGGAGGCAGGAAGGCGGGGAGTTCCAGGGAGCACTGGGCCTGGCTCCGCTGAGACGCGCAGGCACTTCCGGCTTTTGAGTGAATGCAGGCTGCCCTGGGGAACTCCTGGGCGCTGAGCACCCTGCAGGGAGCTACGGTAACCTGAGTACTCATCAAGGCTAAAGACTCCTTTGAGCAATCAGAACAGACACCCTTGGCCACTCCTGGTGCTGTGAGGATGGGCCTCTGTCTGAGAGGCGCTCACGGGGATCTGTCATGTTAACAGCCCTTAACTGAAACAAGAAAAAAAAACAAAAATAACTTTGGCTACTGATTACTTTCCCCAAGTTTTTCCTGTTTGCTTCAGGGAAACAATTTTGAAATTTTAGGAAAGAAAAAAATAAATATATATATAAAGAATCCGGCAAGCTGCCAACTTATGGAATCAAGGCTTAAATAAATATATGCCCTGCTTTACAGAACATTCCTGAAGTTGCGAGTTGTCCACCTCTTCGAGGCCCTGTGGACTATAGCATGCCAGGCTCCTCTGTCCATGGGATTCTCCAGGCAAGAATATTGGAGTGGATTGCCATGCTCTTCTGCAGGGGATCTTCCCCACCCAGGGATCCTGGGTTTCCTGCATTGAAGGCAGATTCTTTACTGCTGAGCCACCAGGGAAAGAAAATACACCTAAAACAATACTGTATGTGTATTTCGGAGGTTACTGTTTAAAGGGAAACTGCAGAGAATTGTCCAGGAATGTAAATCACTGTCCCCTGATTTACAGCTTTCACAAATTTGGACCTTCCTACTTTGGTTTCTAGAAACAGAACCCAGGTTCCTTCTCAGCCGATGCTTGGACATCAGGGCCTGAGAAGGAGTGGTTGGAGATGGGGGGTCAGCCCTCTCTCGCCCAGAGTTCTGGGCTAAATATGTGGCCAGGAAAGGGAAAGGATTCATGCCTAACAAAAACGAAATACCTCCTTTATTCTCTCACACACTTGACTCATTTGGCCTAAAAGACATGCTTGCTCCAGGTCTGACCTGACACTTAGGGGTGCTTGTGTTGAAAGCTAGCATGTAATTCACCGTCTGCTCCTTTGCCGGGGCTGTCGGTACTGTTCCAGAGGAGGCCACCTCAGGACCCGGCCCTGGAGTGGGGACGACGCTGAGCACAGGCCCCAGGTGACGCACGGGTCACGATGCAGAAGCACGGAGTAAGCTTTCCACAGCATCATCTAGCCATGGCCCACTCTGTGCCACAACATCCTTCAGAGATGCCCGTTACGTAAATCGAGATACTGGCGCTCTGGGTAAAGCAGAGGTGAGAGCCTTCCTTCTTGGAGGATCTTCTCATTACTCTTCATCTCAGCGATCACTGTTTCTACAACAGAGCTCAGGCAATGACAGCAGAGGAGAAGGATTCCTACCTGGCGCTATAGCATTGCAGGTTGCTGCTAAGTTGCTTCAGTCGTGTCCGACTCTGTGTGACCCCACAGATGGCAGCCCATTAGGCTGCCCTGTCCCTGGGATTCTCCAGGCAAGAACACTGGAGTGGGCTGCCATTTCCTCCTCCAATGCATGAAAGTGAAAAGTGAAAGTGAAGTCGCTCAGTCATGTCCGACTCTTAGCGACCCCATGGACTGCAGCCTACCAGGCTCCTCCATCCATGGGATTTTCCAGGCAAGAGTACTGGAGTGGGGTGCCATTGCCTTCTCCTTGCAGGTTAGCGGCTGTTATTTAGAACAGTACGTCTTCAGTGCACAGCTCCTCCTCGAGACGGCATGTTCTACGAGGGCAGGACGACATCGCTCTTGTTCATGGCCGTAACCTGGGGGCTCAGCATAGCACCAAGCACACAACAGGGGCTCCAGAAGGCGAATACGTGTTGGGTATGCTGAGCGGTCCAGAATGTGGGCGCTGAAATGAGACAGAGCTGAGCCTCTGTGTTTTCAGTTAGAAACTGGGCGTACAATAACACCTATCTCAACGTGTTTCGGTGAGGATTCAATGAAATAACAGATCAGGCACAGGGGTAGTGCTTGGCATGCAGTAACCACTCGCAAATGGTGGCTGATACTGGTTATTTAGACTAGGAAGCAATAACATATGCAAATATTTTCTGGGTGACAGAAAATTCCAAGCCAAGAAAATAAAACAATTCAAAATTGAAGTGTGTGCCTCCCTCTAAAAAGATATACTAAAACCTTAACTCCTGGTGCTTTCTGTGGAAATCGGGTCTTTGCAGATGTCATTAAGATGAGGTCATTAGGTTGTTTCCATGTCGGAGCTATTGTAAATAGTGCTGCAATGAACACTGGGGTACATGTATCTTTTGGAATTATGATTTTCCCCAGGTAAAAAAAAAAAAAAAAGATGACGTTGTTAAGAAGGTCTTTCATTCAAAATGGGGTTTCCCAGGTGGCTCAGCAGCAAAGAATCCGCCTGCCAATACAGGAGACATAGGAGTCATGAGTTCAATCCCTGGGTAGGGAAGAACCTCTGGAGTAGGAAATGGCAACCCACCCGAATATTCTTGCCTGGAAAATTCCATGGGTAGAGGAGCCTGATGGGCTACAATCCATGGGGTCACAAAGAGTCAGACACGACTGGGCATGCACACACTCCATCCAAAATGACTGGAGTCTTTATGAAAAGAGGCGAAGATGGAGACATACGGGGAGAAGAAGGCCATGTGGTGATGGACGCAGAGATTGGAGTGGGGTGTCTACAAGCCAAGGGATGTCAAGGACCACTGGCAAACTACAGGAGCTGGTAGGAAGGACTCCCCTCTAGAGATCTCAGATAGACCTCAACTCTGTCGACCCTTGTCAGACTTGCAGCCTCCAGAACTGTGGGGCAATGAATTTCTGCTGTTTTCAGCCACTCCGTTTGTGGCACTTTGTTACAGGGAAGCTAGTACACCAGTATCCAATTTTTGTGCAGTGCCACAAGCAGGGGTGATCCTGATTTCTTCTCTGAACCTGTCTTAAAACTCAGTCTGTAGGAATTTTGTCAGGGCAAGAGCAGGAGAGGTTTCCTCCCACTGACAAAGGCCTGTAAATGACAACACTATCTCCACTTTTCAACAGGAGCCAGAAAATTCTCTTGAATTTTAGAATTCAGTTACACTGAGAAAGAAAAACAAAGATAACGCTCACTTAGGAGAATGCTCTTTCTTGAGAAAAAGACTCTTAGCCCTTATCTCCCCCTGCAGAGGAGGGACCCTTAGAAGTTTCCTAAAATAGAACTGAGAGAGAAGAAAAAAAAAAACAAAACCCACTCAAAGAGACAACATTCATTTAGGCTTCCTGGCACCAAGTCCAACAAAAAAAGGAGGACTTAATTAAAGCAGGGTCAGTGACATCAGGCAAACCACCGAGGCCCGGCTCAGGAGGAGGGACGTGAACTTTCAATTTGGGAACAAAGGTTTGCTGTTGCCACGGAACCACCATTCCGCACATTTTTGGCAACAAGGAAACCTGGCCTCCGAAAGCACGCAAGAGACTATTTTTAAAGCCTAGCAGCAACCTCCTGGTCTCAACAGCGCAGCTGGAGAAAGTAGGTCGGAGAAGTCCCAGGGCCCAGCACCTGGCGAGGCAGAGGCTGAGGATGCGGCGAGGTAGCCGCCCTGCTGGGAGGAGTGTAAGCATCACATTCTCCCCTGGTTCTGCGAAACGTCCGCGGGGCAGTGTGAATAAAGGGGCGGGGGAACACCTATCCGTGGCAGGTCACTCACAAGCTTGCCTTGGTTTTAGTTTCCACCTCGAGGGACATTTTGACTCTTAACCCACTGAGCCATAGCTCACCTGCCGGCCCTCCTACCACCCCTGCCGTTCCCCCTTGTCTCCCTCGGAGGCGGGCAGGTGTCCCCTCCCACCCTGAGATGGCCCCCTTTCCTCCTGGCCCTCCAACATGACAGTAAGGGAGGGTGCCTGCCTTCGCAGTGAGGCATAAAGGCGTGAACTGGAGTTCCTAACGCACCACTGGGCTGGGGTGGGCGGGGCTTCCTTGAGGGTACCGCCTGCCTCGCCCCCAGCGCTGGCTTCATGCATCCAGCTTTAGGCAGCCAGCACGGTGCTGGGATCCTGGGAAATAAGGAAGAATGGGACTTTACCTCTGATCCAGTGGAGTTTTTTGTTCTAGGCAGACTAGGAAAAAAATAAAATAAAATAGAGTATAATGGGGAACAATGGAGATGCGCTTAGAGGATGGGGAGATGACAGAACAGGCAACCTCTGGATGGCTCATTCATAGAGCCCCAGAGCTGGGCGGGGAGCCCCCACTTTGGGGCACTCGGGCCCTTCCTTCTCACCCTCTCTCCTTTTGCTGCTGTTGGACGGTTTCCTTCAAGTAGACCTGAAGCATCTGGAGAGAAGGGACCATGTCTTCCACCTTCACTGACGTCCATGGGTCCCCCAAGTACAGCCCTATAAACATCATGTCCACTTCAAAAGGGAATCTCTGAACAGACTCCTTTCTCTCCTCTGTGTGGGAATGGAGTGGTTGGGAAAAGGGCAGTAGAAAATTTCCACGAGTATATCCAGCTCTGTGAGTGTTGAAAAGTTAAGATGTCTCTGAGCTTGCTTCCCCATCTGAAAAATTTATCAATAGAAAGTAGACCACATAACCTGTAGAAATCTATGGGTCTGTGACATAATCTGGGCTTCCCTGATGGCTCAGTGCTAAAGAACCTGCCTGCCAATGTAGGAGATGTGGGTTCGATCCCTGGGTTGGGAAGATCCCCTGGAGAAGGAAATGGCAACCCACTCCAGTATTCTTGCCTGGGAAATCCCATGGACAGAGGAGTCTGGAAGGCTACAGTCCATGGGGTCGCAAGAGTTAGACACAGGTATTAAACAACAACAACAATGACGTAATCTAACAAGCCCTGAATGTTAGACCTAGAATGGTTACAAGAGCATGAATTTGCAGGTAGACGGACCTGGACTCAAATCCTAGGTCTTACCCTTATTCACCGAGCAACCTTAGCAAATTACTAACCTGAGTGTCAGTTGCTCGTTGCTAAACCGGGGCTTGAGTTAACAGTTAAATCCATCTCATTAAGCCGGTGTGAGCATTAAATAAAATAAGGTCACAAAGTAGCCTCTTGAAAAATCTTAAACTGGAACGTAAGATGTGTTTCTCAAATGAATGAATGTCAGTTTCTCTCTAAGAGACACAGAAATGCATGCTGTGGTTCTTAAGTAGGGTGAGCACATATTCTGGTTTGCCTGTGTCTTGACACAATTATTTGTGTTTCCTTTCACTCTCAAAAACTTACAGAACTGCAGGTCCAGCCTATTAAATTCAATACTGCAAACATTTATGGGGAACCTAGCAGGCAAAGTCAGGGTCATTTTTTTGGTGGCATCATGTGAACCCTTTCCCGGTGTAGTCTCTAAGTCATTAATATTAACCCTACTGGCAACAAGCGTCTGTGAAGTGTGTAGCGGCACCAACAGTCTTTTGCTCTCTCTGACTTTTGGGAACAATCTACAACATACCCTGTGCCAGACTCTGCAGAGTGGGTGTTGAATCCACACAGAGGATGCAGCCTTCAAGGCTTTAAACCTACAAAACTCAGGCTTGTCTTGGCTCTCTGAAGGCCTGATCTTTGGCCTCAAGTAGGTCATGTCATTTTTACCTCAGTTGTGATAAGTAAAATGTAGGAAAGAGAGAAAGAGAAGAACCCAGCATTTGTTTCATTCCTGCTAGAGTCTGAATGTTTCCCTCCATATGCTGAAATCCTAATGTCCAATGTGATGGTATTAGGAGGTGGGGCCTTTGGGTGGAGCGCTCCTGAATGAGATTAGTGCCCTTATACATGAGGCTCTGAAGAGTTCCCTAACCCCTTCTACCATGTGAGGATAAAAGGACAAGTCTACTACCAAAAGTGAGCCCTCATCCATGGCATTGATGATGCCAGGGCTCTGATCTCAGACTTTCAGCTTCTGGAACTGCAGAAATAAATTTCTGTTGTTTATAAGCCACACAGTCTGTGGTATCTTGCTACAGCAGCCAGAATGGACTACGACAGCTCCCAGTGGGAGCATTTTACAAATGCTACACCATTTACTCATCACGGTGAGCCTAGGAAGCTGGCATCATTCTCATTCGCACCTGGGAGTACTGAAGGTCCTTGAGGCAAACATCCCTGAGACAGGAAGTAGCCTAAGTAGTAAGGCAAGCAGGTAAGAGGTCATCACGCTTTCATGTCCTTCTTGCTGAAGCTTCAGAAGATATCTGTAACACACTAAGCCCTCTAATAGACAGGCTTCTATTAAAATAGAGAAAAACTGGAATAAGTTTCTAAGTGTTTCAACTATTTTTTTTTCTTCCTGGAATTTGCAAATATCATTTTCTGCTCTGATGTCTTTGATTATGAGATGCTTTTTGGCAGGAGAAAATTGTTCTAGTTGAATTCCAAGGGTTGAGGAATTTCTCCATCTGTTCTCTTTGAATCAGAAGGATCCTGATAAGGTGTAGAATAAGAAACTGAAAAGAAAGTGTGGTTTTCATTTTTAAGAAAGCCTGTGTACACGGAAAGCTGGTGAAGAGTGTATTTCCATCACATCATTAGCTGAGTGAACAATTTATAATCCGGAGGGAAAAAAGGCCCCATAGATGAAAATTTCATCTGAAACTGACACCCCTGTTCAAATAGCAAATCACTTCAGAATCTGAAAATTCTAATTTTGCAACTCACAGACGCTTCCAATTAGAACAGGGAAGGTTAGCGTGGTTTCAGCTGTTAGTTGAAAATATTAAAACATGCCAAGAAAACTCAGAGTTGGTACAAAGGAGTTTCTTTTTCTACTGAAATATTTACTCCTCCAAAAATAATAATCACAGAGACGTCAGGCCCCGTTTCCCCCAAGAAGTCACACTTAACACTCTTCTCTTTCTTTTATGGCTGGGAACGTGGCACAGACCCACATATGCCTCCACTTTATAAAACAAACACACACCTTCCTGCCGTCTGGAAGGCCTTGAGTTAATCTGGGTCTGTGGGCAATAAGTTTTTGGAACGTGGCTCTGTTCTGACATGAACTTCTGATTTATCCAAGCAAATAATCATCAAACCCGAGAGTCTGAAACTGCTATACCTCTGACTCAGAGGCCTTGCCAATGCGTCGCTTGTTTACAGGTATGTGCAAGATTGTGAGAGAGAAACATCCTGTTTTTCCAAAGCAGGTTGGAGAAGTAGCCCGCATATTTTTTTCCAAGTGCGTCATAAAATCTCTGTAGCCTCAGTTTGAGGAACAGACTGGGAGCGCAGATCCCTGTCGAGAAACAATAGGCCTCTAAGTCAAGGGCCAGCTGAAGCTGTACAAGCTCAGATCCATTTTATGCTAGCATGTAGAAGATGATTCTATGGGCAGACATCTGAGCCCTGTCTTGAAGCAATTTGTAAGCGGAAGATTCTGCCCACTTTAATTTGTCGTGTAAACAGTTCTGGAGTTATCACCGCATATTAGTCATGAAAGCTGGAATCTGATAAAAAGAGAGCAGAATGCACTTTTCAGAGAGGACAAAAGTTCACTGGGAAAACATATGTGCAAACCTCAGGGACCCTGATCAGTGGAAGCAAATGCAAGAGACAGCTAAGTGCCTGGAACCAAATGAATGAGAGAGCCACTCATCAGGGGTAATTAGTGGGGATGGGGGGGTGTGGGGGGGCATTTAATATAATTTATCATTTTGACCGAGTTTAGCTTTTAGATCTTGAGAAAACTCAAGATCAGGAATGTTCAAGGCCAAGAAAATATTTGCTCTGAGATGACTGGAAAACAACGTATGTTTCTCTTGTCAGGAGAAAGTTCCAACTGCTGCTGCTGCTGCTAAGTCACTTCAGTCATGTCCGACTCTGTGCGACCCCATAGACAGCAGCCCATCAGGCTCCCTGGGATTCTCCAGGCAATAACACTGGAGTGGGTTGCCATTTCCTTTTCCATTGCGTGAAAGTGAAAAGTGAAAGTGAAGTCGCTCAGTTGCGTCTGACTGGTAGCGACTCCATGGACTGAAGCCTACCAGGCTCCTCCATCCATGGGATTTTCTAGGCAAGAGTACTGGAGTGGCTTGCCATTGCTTCTCCAAAGTTCCAACTAGATCTACTCAATTCAAAGCCCCAGAGTTACGGTGAAGCTCAAGAGCAGAAGCTCAGATAGACTTCCGCTCAAATCTCAGGTCTTCTGGTTAGTCGCTGAGTGACCTTGGCAAATGACTACATCTGAGCCTCAGTTTCTTCATCTGTAAAGTGGGGATAATAAAACATTTCTAATCAAGTTGCCTGAGACAATTAAAAGAGATAACATGTGGAAAACAGTACAATGCCTGGCACATTTAGTAAGTGCTCAATAAATGGAAGCTATTTCTACTATTATTGCATATAAACTATCCTAGAGAATCATTGCTATCCCAGGCTTACCTTGAATAGAAAAACGTAATGAGTTAGGATAAGAAAAGTTAACTTGATCCAATTATATAGGTATGAGCTATATGCTTGCAATATTACTTCTGTTTCTTGATTAGAATCCCTTGGGTCTATAGAGCTAAACCTCAAACTATTAGATGACAGAAATGTCAAGTGGGGAGCTTAATCATGACTTGTCTGGGAGACTGTGCTTATACTGGTGCTACCATGAAAAATCTGTACCGGCACACCGAGAAACATAGCAGGTCCAGCCTTTTCAATTGGTTGTATAAGCTAAAGTACTCATCCATGAGTTAATTCAATAATTACTTTTTGTGACAAGACCTGTTCTGGGCACTTGGAATGTTCATTTCAGTTAACGAAACAGGCAAAATCCTCTGTGCTTATGGAACATATATTCATCCATTCACTCAATCATTCACTGTAGCATATGGGAACTGCCATACTAGGAGTTAAAGACAGGGAAAAGGCAAAGCTACGAAGGTTCGTGAGACACACTGTCTGACAAGCTCCTTCAGAGCAGAGGTTGATGGAGCACATCTGTAAATCACTGCTGGATAACACTGCAGTAAGTTCTTTACCAGAGTGGTAGTGGAGGCACTGTGGACAGACTTAGAAGAAGGAGCAAAATATTCTGAAAGCAAGGGTGTGGGGACAGAGGGACCTCCCTGGTGGTCCAGTGGCTGAGACCCCACACTCCCAGTGCAGGGGGCCCAGGTTTGATCCCTGGTTGGGGAACTAGATCCCTCATGCTGCAACAAAGATTTTGAATGCCACAATTAAAGATTCTGCATACCACAACTAAGATCCGGCACAGCCAAATAAATATATAACTTAATGAGTTAATTTTTTAAAAAAATGTGTGGGCACAGAGACTAAGGAGGGAGCAAGAGATGAAGACACTTGGGATGATTTTAAAGAGTAAGCAGGAATTTACTGTTGGGTAAGATGGGGAAGGACTTCACAGGTAGAATCCACCTGCCAATTCAGGAGATGTAAGAGACGTGGGTTTCATCCTTGCGTTGGGAAGATCCCCTAGAAGAGGGCATGGCAACCCACTCCAGTATTCTTTCCTGGAGACTCCCATGGACAGAGAAGCCTGGCAGGCTACAGTCCATGGGGTCGCAAAGAGTGAGACATGACTGAAGTGACTTGGCATGCACACACAAAATAAGAAAGAGCATTAGGCAAAGCAAACAACTGCTGATTTCTGTCAATTAGGGAAGCATTTGGTAGAATGTGAGATTAAAAGGAAGTATAAAATATAAACTACAGTAGCTTATTTCAGAAACTCATCTGTCATCAGTCATGGACTAATTAAACTCTGGTTTTTATTTTGTTTTTAAACTAAGGCTGAGTAGAAAACAGCTTTTATTTTTCCCTAAATTCTCCCATCAGATGAGAACAGCTGAGTTGGCTCCAACTGAGTTTGATTTCTGATGTTCTATTTACCCAGAGGAGGCTTTATGAAATTACGGTCCATGTGCTACCAATATAGTCCATAAATTTCATGCAGAATAATAAATTGTGGACAGTTTTAAGACAGAGATTCTTATGCTCCACTCCTGACACAATGAATCAGAACCTTGGGAAAGAAAGCTGTAGTCTGTAATTTCTTAAAGTGGACTCTTAGGACAAAAGTTTAAAACCAATGGCCTGGGAAGAGGTTTACTTTTAAACACTCCTCCCCTCCCCCTCATTTTTGGTTTGATCATCAAAATCATTTAATTGCCTATTTAACTGCTAGAATTATCTAGCCAGCACATTACCTGATTTTCTCTACTGCTACTTGAATTCTACTTCAGTGCACCATCTTTGTCTAGAAAGAGAGAAGTTTCTCTGCTTGTCACTCCTGGTTATGCCCACTCACACCCCCATACGAGCCAAGGAGGTTTACTCCAGCTTCATCTATCTTCTGATCAGTGAAAGCGTTACCATGACAACCTCACATCCAAGTCCCTCCACTTGGCTGCACACGAGAAGCAGAGCTGGCTCATGCCGGGTCCATTCTGCACCGGCAGGCAAGGGCAATCTATTGCCCTCACCACCTACTCGTGTGAGGACTGGACAAAGTTATTAACCCTTTGGAACCAAAGATTCTGGAAATGCAGGTCCTGATCTCATCCCACTCTCACTGTTGACTTCTTCCCAGTTGACAGGCCTGGATGTGGGGATAAAGATATTTTGCAAATAATAAAGTCTGTTCTTTAATTATCCAGTAACATGGAAACTCCTTGCAACTACACTTACGTCCCCAGCCTCGCTTTTAAATCCAATTAAACTCCAGAGACAGCTATCAAGTTCCTACTATGTTCCCAGTCCTGGGCAAGTCTTCCTGTTGAAAATTTTTAAAGGAATCCAATGTAATTTACATTAGTATTAAAAAATTAGGGCATAATGCATTTTAAACAAAATTAGAGTTAAAGCTCTTGGTTTTTAAGTAAGGAGCCATTAATAATAGAAGCTCACTCCTCAAAGATCTATTAGAAGTCATCAGGAAAATAAGACTCCAAGTTTCTTTTATCCTGTTTTATCCTGTTCTATCCTTCCTTTCATCTAACAAGGAGTGTACCTAGGCTCTGTCCTGGGTGCTGGGTATCAAATGATGAGCTAAACAAATATGGCTCCTGCCCATTGGATGCTTACAGTCAGTCCAGTAGTGGAAGGACTCCTGAATAGCAAATAGAAGGCGGCCAAGTCTACGTTCTGTTCTCTTACAGTTTGTACAGCCTGGGGAGTCAAGCTCTGGATCCCTCACTTCCTCATGTGAACAGCGTTGCCCTCTCTGTTTCAAAGCACAGTTTGGTGGGACTGTATTTGAATTCATTTTGAAACTTCAAAGTGCTATACACAGACAAGTAACACAAATCAAGCTTGGTTCAAATGGTGGGAAACACCCCTTTCTCTCTGCACAGAGCCAGGGGACCTGACTTCCAGCCCTACTGTTTCTACTGACTTGTGACCCTGGGGAGGAGGTGCCATGTCCCACCTAGGCCTTGATTTGAGCTCCATGATCCGGTCACCATAGGCTGCAAAGAGCAACCTGTGACGCACTGAGCTCAAGGGTCTCTTAAGAGCTAATTGATTCCACCTCTTTATAGCCAGGGCCTCACCTACGACTCCCTGGAGAGATGTAACTATTTTCCAGGTCCTCTGAGGAGGTCAATGTCTCAGCCTGTTTTGGAACCCAGAGCAGGGCGCTGTGTGGGTTTTGGGGAGTGGGCCACAGGGGGCACACAGGTAACATCTGTGCTGGCTGTGCACGGGGTGGGCTTCAATGTGGGGCCATCGAATATCTCATCAGCGACTCAAGGACGTATCACGAAAGCAGGATCCATGAAGTCCTTGGTGTGTCCTGGCTACGTGCCTAAAAGACTGTGCCTGCCTGTGTGGGTATAAAGATTCTGCAAGGTGCCAATTCCTGCTCTCCTAACCGGGCACCCTGATGTGGCCCCATATCGCCTGTCTCCCCACAGGGGACTCCAGCCCTGCATAAGGGTTCCTGCAGATCCCTGTTGCTAATTTCATTCAGTCTAAGGAACATGTCAGCTTAGCTGTTGTTCTGGAGAGGACATATGTGTGGACACATGACTCGGGAATGTTGAATATCAACCCTGCAGATCTAGAAGGGGATCCCACGTGGAAGGAGGGAGAGGCCGCAGGGCAGGATAGACCGGGGTTTGAATCCTGCCACTGACCAGCGCTGAGGCTCTGGGCCCGTGGCCCATCACTTCTGAACCTCTCGCCTGTGACTCGGGGACAGGAGCACTTCTGATTTCTCACAGCTGGTTTGAGATGCCAAGAATACAGATCACGTGACCATGGTGGTCCTGAGCCCTTCTGAGATGCGATCTGATCCAGCTCATTGAAGCAGCTCTGGAGCCCAAGCTCCACGCTCCACGCTGACACTGCACGGCCACGCAGCGCACACCTAATGGTTCTTCCTCTCGCGTTCACCTTCACATCCCGCTCGTCTCCACGTCCTACAGGTCCCCCTTTCTCGGCATCCTGTGTTTTCACCCTTCACTTCAGCCTCTCAGACCCTGCAAGGCCCTTGTCTCCCTGGACTTCAGCTAACACAGCAATGCCCCGTGGGCACTCCTCGTAAGGCCTCCGAGGATGATCCTCCTTGCAAAATGCTTTCCCGGCAGCCCCTCCTCAGCAGCATGACCGTGATCCCTGAGGAGCGCAATCCTAAGTCCTCACTTGGCTTCACGTTGGCCTTACCTTCCCCGCCCAAGTGATGGAACAGTCTCCTTACATACGCAGTCTGTGAGGTGATGGTGAGTCCTCTGTCCTGGAAGCTCCATCACCAGGGAGGAGAGGCTCAGAAGGATGTGACAGGCTTTGCAGCCGGGGTTGGAATATCAGCTCAACCGGGTACTAGACGTGTAAGCTATTTCAGGTTATTGAATCTCAGTGCCTCAGTTTCCTCTTCGTGAAAATGGGCTTAATATCACAAAACTGAAAGAGACATTGTGGGGCCTGATTCAAGCATCTGGAGCATCGGAAGCTCTGAATAAATGTGAGCCACTGTTCTAAGAGGTGATTCAGACATCCCATCAGGAAGGAACACTGCTCTCAGCTGTAGGTAACAGAAAAACTTTGACTCAACTGGCCGGAAAGAGGAAATTTATTTCTCCTAACAAGAGGTGCAGGGGGAGGCGACTCAGGATTTGTTTATTTGCTGGCTCAAAATGTCACCAGGGACACAGGCTCCCTCCATGACCATCCTTGGGGTGACAGGCTTGGTCCCCACACTGTTTTTGTGACTGCAGGATGATCGTCACAGTTCCCAGGCAGACGGAGGACATCCAGGAAAGAAGGAGCTCTCCTGGGATGAGAAAACCTTTCCAGAAGTCCTTGGGCAGAGTACCCTCCCAGCTCTTGGGTCAGAATTGTCACTGGGGAGGGAACTTCTCTGTGACTGGCTAGGGATTAATTAGCTCCCACTCCTTGGGGTTGCGGAGGACCAAGACTTCGCAAAGCACACGGCCATTTGGGGGAAGAAAGAACTGGAAAGAAATGTGGGGTTTTTGTCAAGAGGGAAGAAGTGTCTCGTATATTCCCAGCCCTAAGAGTCTGTGTGATTCTCGTTTGTCCCAATCACGTCTCTTGCTTATGCAGGTCCTCCTGTTTAGAACTCACACAATAAATCTTTATGCCAGGGACTGTGTTGGGCCACCTTCCCACTTGAATCAAAATCCTATTCTCAAGATTTAGATCAAGAACCAACAATTCAGTGGAGATACTTCCTACATAATGAATTACCTCTATGTGTTCAAAGTAAACCAGTCAATCCATACCATGCTTTACTAATTGGTTTATATCACCTTAGAGCTGTTCCTCTCTTCAGGTGGGTTGTAAACTCCTTAAGGTCGGGGACCATGAGTAAACTATCTTATTCCATTTGGATCTTCCATGTATTTATGGTGGCCAACCATAAAGATGGAGCTTAATCAACGCTTGCTGAATGGAGTCTAATCAGAAGATAGTCTCTAAGTGCTCTCTCTGCTCAAGGCCTGAAGATACCATGCTTGGCGCCATGGGAGACACAGGGCAGAAAAAACCATAGTTCATTTCCCTCCTAAAGTTTTCAGTACAGGACAGGAGCTCATATGAGAAGTTGTGTCCAGCTGGAGAAGTCCATCTTTTACCACTCACTTTACCCTTGTCTTTTTAGCTTTTTCAGTTGCTCCCCTCCTGTAACCTTCTGGACAATGCTGATGCTACACTGGGGCTCCCTGCCTGAGTCTTGCTTCATCTCCAGCACCTTAGACACAACCTTCCTGATCTGTTCTTTCCTATTCCTTTTTCTTTTCATACAAAACCTCTCCTTCCTAAGTCCCAATCCCTGCGATATAGGCACAGCAGTCCCCGACCTTTGTGTCACCAGGAACCAGTTTCATGGAACACACAGCCTGGGGAAGGGGATGGTTTGGGGATGATTCAGTGTCTTACATTTATTGTGCCCTTTATTTCTATTATTAGTACGCCAGCTCTACCTCAGGTCATTGGACATTAGATCCTGAAGGTGGGGGACCCCTGGATGCTGGTTTAATGTTAGTCTCTAAGAAACTAGCTTATAGATAAGGTTTTCAGTGTTACCCATTCAGGGCACCTGAGAAATTTGGGGGATTCCTGTGGGTGCAAGGACATGAATATGACACTGGATTTTGGAGACTGGCCAGCTGGTGGTGGGGTTCTTTCTGGCAAGACAGCCTTCACTTTTCTTCAAGAAATTCCACAACACTGATCTTACTTGTCCTCTAGTCTGGGACCTTTCAAAACATTTGCTTTATTTGCAGCATCTCTTAAGAAGCCACTCTTTTGGGAGTGAACTTAGCTTGAGCAAACACAAGCTTTTATTTTTATTGACGTATAGTTGATTTAAAATAATACATTAGTTTCAGGTGTACAACACAGTGATATGATATTGTTATAGATTATATTTCATTTAAATTTATTAAAAAATAATGGCTATTTTCCCCTGTGCTGTATAATATATCCTTATTGCTTATCTGTTTTATACATAGTAGTTCCTATCTCTAAGTCCCACACCCCTATCTCACCTCTCCCCCTTCCTTCTCCCACTGGTAACCACTCGTTCATTATGTTTCTGTGAGCAAACACAAGCTTTCGTGCATTTTACAGGTTAATGAGAGATCAAGGTTATTTGAGGAAAGGTCTACTCAACTGCTGCCCGCATGTACGGATTTCCTTGTTAGTAAGGAAATTCTCCCACACCTATTCTTTTGATCACCAGGGTTGGGATTGCCAGGGACAAGGGAGGAAAAGGACAGAGTCAGATAAAACAGAAACAAAAATCAGTTTGTTTAAACTGCCAGGGAAATCTGCCTTTGGCTAAAGGAAGTCAGACTCAGAACATCCTGTTCTAGTTAATAAAGCTCATCTGCTTCCAGCTTGAACAGAAAAATAAAATCTCTGCATCCATGTGGGGCCACTCAACTTTCCCCCCCTTTTCACTCTCAGCCATCTACACCCAGCCAGGCTCATGGACGGAAGGGTGGCCTCTGTCCTCCCCACCCAGCAAGCTGCTCCTTCTGAACGCTAAAGGCAGGTCACATGCCATGAAGCACAAACTTACTTGCTTGTATGTAAATCTTTAAGCCTCTTCTAAAAAAGGAAGTCTGGAAAAGAAAATGGCCACCCACTCCAGTATTCTTGCCTGGGAAATGCCATGAACAGAGGAGCCTGGTGGGCTACAGTCCACAGGGTCGCAAAGAGACGGACACAACTTAGTGGCTAAACAACAACAACAAGAACAAAAGCCATGCCCCTCAGTGACTGAAACCGGTGTGATTCAGACACAAAAAAACCAGGATCCTTAGTGGTTTCTGGGAGTGGGGTGGGGGAGGGAGGGACGAACAGGCAGAGCTCAGGGTTTTTAGGGCAGTGAATATACTCCGTACAATGCTATATAAAACTTTCATCCAGATCCACAGAATGTATGACACCAAGAGTGAGCTCCAAGGTACTCTAAGGACTCGGGGTGATAATGAGGTGTCAGTGAAGGTTCATGAGTTGTGACAGAGGGACCACTCTAGCAGGAGATGTTGATTATGGGGGAGGCGATGAATGTGTGGGGGCAGGGAGTATTTGCAAAGTCTCTGTACTGTCCCTTCAATTTTGCAGTGAACCTAAAACTGCTCTTAAAAGAATAGTCTTTACTGGAAAAAAAAAAAAAAATCCTTCTCTCCTCCATCTCTCCGTCCCAAAGTGATTCACTGATGTGGGATCCAGATACAATTTCACTTACTCCACGTGACATGTGCATCAATAATAGCCGAACAACTTCGAGCTCGGGGAGGACTCCCTCAGATCTACTCCAGCATCAGTTCCCAGTCCCTGGCATCGAACCATCCGTGAACAGCCCCCGGGCTGCCCAGCTGGTCTGTCTAAGAAGATGCCCACGTGTGAATCAGATTCTCAGCCAAATGACACTTCTGCAGATAAGCCTGAACACTTTTTCTTGTCAGAAAATGTGTGTTCATCTACTTTTGCGTTTTTCTCCCTTAAATGCCAAAAAACTTAGAGGCAAATTTATAGCCACCGTGTTCCAATCTGTTCAAAAATTATAGATTGTAAGGATTGGAGGGAGCCCCCTAGATCACCTAATAAAATGCTCTGGTTTATAGATGAGGAAATTGAGCTCCATAAAGGGGTAGGGGTTTCCTGAGGGGCACTGCTAAAGGGCTTCCTTAGTGGCTCAGTGGTAAAGAATCTTCCTGCCAATGCAGGAGACTTGGGTTCAATCCCTGGGTTGGGAAGATCCCCTGGAGAAAGAAATGGCAACCCACTCCAGTATTCTCACCTGGAGAATCCCCATGGACAGAGGAACTTGGTGGGCTACAGTCCATGGGGTTGCAAAAGAGTTGGACACAACTTAAGCGTCTAAACAACAACAACACTTCTAAAACTGAGACCAAAACCTCCATCTCAGGACTCCTAGCTTTTTCTGCGAATGCACAGTGGGGTCTGGAAATAACCTATTTCTTCTGCTTCCTTCAGATCGTCTTAATTCATTTCTCAGCGAGTCACTTTTCATCAGCCTTCGATCAAGTGGCTTTCTTTCCTTTTTCAAAAAATATTTATTATTTTTGGCTGCATTGGATCTTAGCTGCAGCATGTGGGACCTTTTCATTGAGACACGAGGGCTTCTCGCTGGTTGTGGCGCTTGGGCTCAGCAGCTGTGGTGCACGGGCTTAGGTGCCCCTTGGCATGTGGGATCTCAGTTCTCTGACCAGAGGCGGAACCTGAATCCTTGTATCGGAAGGCAGATTCTTAATCACTAGGCCACCAGGGAAGTCCCTAATCCAGCAGTTTTCAGTGTGTGGTCCTCACACCAGCAGCATCAGCAGTGTCTGGAACTTGGTGGCTAGGTCAAGTCTCTGAATCAAGCCCTCCAGGTGACTTCAGCGCAACCTAAAGTTTGAGACTATAGTATCCTTGCCTGGGAAAGTCCACAGACAGAGGAGCCTGGCGGGCTACCGTCCATGGGGTCGCAGAGAGTCAGAAACGACTTAGCAACTAAACAATGATAACAACAGAAGTTTGAGACACCCTACTTTACTCTGTTAACTCCGTTCACCAAGGAGATCAGGGGACTGATCAGGTCCATCTAATTTCACAACACTTTTCAGCCTGGCTCCTCCAGTGACCGAAATCAGAGGTTCGCCTAAGTCACCTTTGGAGAAACAGAGTTGATGGTAAATTTGTGAAGAACTGGAGTGGAAAGCCAGGGTGAGCTGAGGCAGCTCTGGGGACTGTCCCTCCCTCTGCCTGTTTTTCCGTCTTTCTTTCCATTTTCCCTGTCTTCCCTCCACAGATCTGTTCCTATTCTTCCTGTTCTTTTTTCCTTTTCCTTTATAGCTGGCGTTTGCCTTTGATCTACCATGACCTGAGTCAAAAGTCTAAATCGCAGCATCCTTTGGCCTTGATTTCCCTTCCTACCTGGAAAATTCTCTCCATATAACCTTTCCCGTTTGTCCATTCTAGTTCCTGGAAAGGATTCCGACTGGCCTCCCTTTTGAGCCAGGCGGCACTGGTCACATCCTCACCCAAATGATGGGTCACCTTTGGCCTGAGGCTTTTTCCTGTCTCATCAACTGTTGACAGAGGATGGACTGCAGCTGGGGAGACGAGTGACTTCTGTGCAGTAACAGAGGCTTCAGGAAGACACTGGGGGCACGGACGGGGGGAGAACACGTGTGAGACCCTTCCCCCCGCCTGCCCACTTACCCCCACTCACTGTGTGCATGAGACATGAGGGCACTTGGCAGTGGGACTCAACAGTGAGGTTGCTGAGGGTTGAGCTGGAGATACGTTTCTCTAACATTATCATGACCCTAACCTTTTTTCCTTTTTGAATTTTCTATTATCTATTTATTTTTGGTTATGCTGGGTCTTCACTGTGGCTTCACTGTGGGCTTCTCCAATTGCGGCTCAAGGGCTCGGTAGTTGGGGCATGTGGGATCTTAGTTCCCTGACCAGGGATTGAACCCGGCCCCTTGCATTGGGAGTGTGGCGTCTTGAACCACTGGACCACCAGGGAAAATTCCCCTTGTCTTCAACGTGTTAGGCTTGGGTATTGAAGATCTGGGCCTGGAAGATTTGGGCGGCAGGTTATCGACTCTCAGCAAGTCATAGAGGATCCAAGCTGGAAGGGACTTCAGAGATCACCCTGCTCAGCCATTCCTCACCAGAATCCCTGGGAAGCTTCTGAAAACTAAAGCTGCCTGGACCCACCTCACAGATGTTGCTTAAAAGCCCCCAGAGGCTCTCAGTGCACAGCTGCCATGGAGAACTACTGCTCGAACTGATCTCTTAATTTTTCAGGCGGAGAAACTGCAGCTCAGTTCCATAGCGTGACCATGGCTCAGCTGAATATCCTACTTCCAACGTGGTTATGGAGTTTGGGTTGTTGTTGCTGTTTGGTCGCTCAGTCGTATCTGACTCTTTGTGACCCCTTGGACTGTAGCCCGCCAGGTTCCTCCGTCCATGGGGATTCTCCAGGCAAGAATACTGGAGTGGGTTGCCATTTCCTTCTCCAGGGGATCTTTGCAATCCAGGGATTGAACCTGCGTTTCCTGTGTCTCCTACATTGGAAGACAGATGCTCTACTCCTGAGCCACCAGGGAAGTTCAGGGTTTGGGTTACTAGATGCTGAATGTTTAGCGCTGAAAGAGATCACAGAAGCCATGCACTCCAGCCCACCACCTTCTCCTGAGTCTACGGAGCTAAGTGACTTGCTAAGGACTCAAGGCCAGAAAGAGGGTGCAAAGGCTAGAATGCGGGTCTCCCGACCCTTTACCCAGAGCTCTGCTCATAACCCCAAGCCTGGGGGACTAAAAGGGCCAGATGGGACAGGAAGCGGACCAGCTGCTGACCTGGGCTAACTCTGCACTCGGGAGCCTTTCCAGCCGCACAGCTGAAACAGCCTGGCAGAGGGACCTGGGCAGGACTGGCCGTGGAGCGGGCTCTGGCAGAGGAGTCAGCGCTGGTGCCCTGAGAACAGGGAGGAGGCAGCTGGTCTGAGGAGACGAATCCTTGCTTTCTGCCTGCCTCCCAATTATGCTGGGAGTGTGTGTGTGTGCATGTGTGTGTGCATGTGTGTGTGTGTGTGTGTGTGTATGTGTGTGTGTAGGTGGCTGAAGATGAAAAGATCCTAAGTGCTAATGGTAAAGAATTCGCCTGCAATGCAGGAGTCGCAGGAGACGTGGGTTCGACCTCTGGGCTGAGAAGATGCCCCAGAGGAGGAAATGGCAACCCACTCCAGTACTCTTTCTTGCCTGGAGAATCCCATGGACAGAGGAGCCTGGTGGGCCACAGTCCATGGGGTTGCAAAGAGTCGGACACGAGTAAAGCTACTTAGCATGTGGTGTACAAAGAGAAAAATATGAGGCAAGGGCTCCCCAGGCATTGAGAGAGGGAGGCAGGAAACCCACGGGTGTGAGCATGAGCTTTAACCTCATCCTTTCAGGTGGGTTGGGGACGGAGAAGAAATGAGAAAATAAATCCCCCTCAAGCTTGTGAGCAGCTCTCCAGCGGATAAAGCATGTTCTCACACAGTCAGCTCGCCTGACCTTCAGCGCAGCCCCGCGCGGTGGGCAGCTCCTGTGATCCAGGCCCAGGGACAGAGAGCAGCTGGGCTCCGAGGTGACACAGCCATTACCCGGGCAGCTGACCCACCCCCTCGGGGCTCCAGCTGGGGCTCTGACCACCGTGGGATCCTGCCCTCCAGGTGTTGTGAGTGTGTGTCCCTCACGTGTGTCCCTTAAGAATGTGCTTGCCTGTGAGGGGTCGTGTTTACCGGGGCCACAGCAGCTGGACTACGAACGCAGGAACGAACAGGGTGTGGTTATAGGGCGGCTGTGAGGTCTTAGACAAGCTAGTTCTCATCTAAGAAACAAGCACCCTGCGCGGCTGCTGTAGGGCTCAGGCATAAGTACACGAAGCACCTAAGCCAGGCTTGCCAGGAGCCTGTGAGCACTCAGCAAATGGTAGCTGTTAATACCCCGTGTACTTGTTAGTGGACTGGGTGCAGAAGCGCATCTGTCTTCAGATTAAAATAGAAGAGAGCCTGGCACAGGGCCAGGGCTGCTGGCTCTGTCCAAACGTGAACTTGTCCTCAGGGATCTTCCCCGAGGCTCGACGGGGGAAACCAAGTCCTACTTCCTACTCTCAACTTACTAACTCTGCACGAGTGTCTGCTGATGAATCCATGCTAGTTAGGCACAAATACAAATCACTAAGGTCACTGGTGGCTCAGATGGTGAAGAATCTGCCTGCCAATGAAGAAGACACAGGCTCAAGCCCTGGGTAGGGAAGATCTGCTGGGAGAAGGGCATGGCAACCCCTTCCAGTATTCTTGCCTGGAGAATCCCATGGACAGAGGAGCCTGGTGGGCTACAGTCCATGGGGTTGCAAAGGGTCAGACACGACTGAGCAACTTTGACTTCACAAGGTCAGCGTGGGTGGCACTTTGGAGGCCTGAGACGCTCTCAGAAGTCAGCAGTTGAGACTCTGGGGTGGGGTGACTGAGTCAGAGGATCAGCTGGGGGGCCACGCGTATCAGAGCCAAGCACATACAAGGACACTTCTCACGTGGCATCGCGCCAAGTCCTCACAAACGGCCATGCGCACCGGCGTTACTCCCATTTCACACGAGGAGGCTGACAGGGTGCTCAGTTACTTGTCGAAAGTCATTTTTTGGAACTGGGGTTCAAGGTCAAGTCTGCCTGGTTTCAAAGGCTATGCTCCTAAAACTACCTGCAACCCAGCCCTTGCCACCCATGCAGGTGGGATCCCACAGGGAGGCTGGGAAGCGCTAGGTCTACAGGTGTGTGTGTATGTGTGTGTGTGTGTGCACGCGTGCACCTCACTTGGAGCTCACGGAGGACTAGGAAGGGGAGGCCCAGGCCGGCTCATGGGAGGCGGCCTCCTGAAAGGAGAATCTTCGCTGACATCGGACAGCTACCCATGCCATGCTGGCTTCCTCGCCACACTCGCTGTGGGGTTCAGCTGTATTCCTCGCGCCTCCCCTCCGCTTGGCTTTTACTTCTTCTGAGTCACACACTGAAGACCTTCAGGCCAAGCTAGCCAGGACCCATGGCCTACGGAGGCACCAGCAGAGCGTGTACAGGGGAGAAGCAGGAAGGGGCAGAGGAGGTTCCTCGGAACCCAGAACCTTCTGCTGTGTCTCACCTGCCCGGGGTACTCAGGTGTCCTTGAGATACTCAAGCATCTCCCTAGGGGTTCTGAGGTGATGCAGAGCCCCAGGGATGTCAGAGCGACAATTTCAGCCTCATGCATGCTCAGTCACTTTAGACTGAGACCACCAGGCTCCTCTGTCCATGGGATTCTCCAGGCAAGAATACTGGAGTGGGCTGCCATTCCCTTCTCCAGGGGATCTTCCTGACCCAGGGATCGAACCCACGTCTCTTATAACTCCTGTGTTGGCAGGTGGATTCTTTACCGCTGGACCCTAGGGCAGCCCATTTTAGCCTCAGCTGGATCTAATTAGCTTTGGGGGTGGTGGTGGAGTGGAGGGGAGGTCTTTTCACAGAGGACTGACAGGAACATTTATCATTTTTGGTGGTGGAGTGGAGGGGAGGTCTTTTCACAGAGGACTGACAGGAACGTTTATCATTTCAGAAATGACGAGGCGCTGGCTCTCTCCCTCCTGCCCTCGGGCTGGCCTCCTGTCGAACGCTAATCTGCGAAGCCCTGCCCAGCCAGGCTCAGAGGACGCTCAGGGCTGGGGTGGAGCCCAGACTCTCCCTTAGTAGGGAGACAGGGATGCAGTCAACACCTGGAAAAAGGCCAGATGGACACCTGGAGCAGCTGCTCAGAAGGTCACAAGTCAGGTAGCTTGACTGGGTTATCATCTGAGGAAAGGTTCTGCAAAGCATTTGCAGGAAATCTGTACCCAGAGTGTGCGGGATGAATCTGTTGACTTTAAAAAATGCACAACGTGAGAGTTGTGAGTTAAATTTTATTGGGGGCAAAGTAAGGACTGCAGCCCAGGAGATAGCACCTCAGATAGCCCTGAGAAACTGCTCCAAAGAGGCAGGAGGGAAAGGTCAGTATGTGATTTTTGGTGAAGAGGGGGAATACATGCAATCAAGCACATATTTTCCAGAAGATTTCTACTAGTCTCAGGAAGCCTTAGCTAGTCATGAGGAACAGTCGTCACCATGGATTTTAGTGCTTTTCTAGATGTGGAGAGATAGAGGAATTGGGCTCATAAAGTCCGATCCTGAAAAATATCTCAAGACGACCTGAAGACCTGTCCTGCATTTCCCCCCCTGAGCGCAGAGCACCTCATTTCTGCTTTCCACCCTGAACTCCTTTCAGGGTGTATTGAAGGTCAGCAGCTGCGGCAGCACAAGACTCAATCCTTGTAGAGGTACAGGGGCAGATGGTAAGTGCCAATTAGTCACTGACAAACCCACGGCGCCGGCTCACTCTGCCTGTGTCTGCCTCAGCCCTGGATGAGGGGATCGTGCCCTCCCAGGAGAGGCTCTGGAAACGAATACAGCAACCCCCAATTGAGACCCCCAGACAATGTTCCAGGAGTGGCAAGAACACCCCTTCCTGAATACCCACCTAACGTGCACAGCCCCAAACTACAGCAAGCGTCGTGGTGTGCTGCTTACCTGTCCACACTCTGGTTCAGACTGTGTGGGTCCGAGTCTTGGCTTTGCTGGTTATGAACTGTGTGACTCTGGGCAAGTTTTCTCTGTGCCTCAGTTTCCCCGTCTACAAATAGGCTGATAACAGTGTCTATTTCTTAGGGGAGCTGTGATAATTAGATGAGTTTATCTATAGACTGCAAGAAGATCAAACCAGTCCATCCTAAAGGAAATCAACTCTGAATATTCACAGGAAGGACTGATGCTGAAGCTGAAGCTCCAATACTTCGGCCACCTGATGTGAGCAGCCTACTCACTCCAGTGAGACCCTGATGCTGGGAAACATTGAAGGCAAAAAAAGGGGGCAGCAGAGGAAGAGATGGTTAGATAGATCATTGGCTTAATGGACATGAGTTTAAGCAAACTCTGGGAGATGGGGAAGGACAGGGAAGCCTGGCGTGCTGCAGTCCATGGGGTCACAGAGTCAGACACCACTTAGCGACTGAACAACAATCTATGTAAAGATCTTAGGATAGTGCCTGGCCTTTAGCCAGCAGGTATTACGATAATACTTTTCTCCTGGTTCTAGTTCAACTGCCAGTCTCCTGCCGGGACTGTCACACATCTGTTTTCCATGCTACATGTCCACCTTCAGCAACACCCTCCCTATACCCAACTGAGGCTGCCCTGGCTCCTGGGCTCAAGCGGTTTCCACCCACATGAACCCCCACTCTGCTGTTATGATCCATTCCATCACTAATGCACTGGAGAACCACCGGTGAGGCCTGGACCTGAGCGTGAAACAGCTCCCTGTTAAGCCAACCCCCTTGCATGGTGAGAAGGAGACCATGTTTTAGGTAGAACCACTGATCAATTCTCCTACCCCGCCCCTCTAGTCTGCTGTTTCACCCACCGTGAGGTCTCAGAGGCCTTACATTCTTTCCAGGGGGAGGTGGGCATGCTTGAGTCACTGTAGACAAAGACATTCTGTCTCAGTTCTTCACACTCATCTTTCAGGCCCAGCTCAAATGTCATCTCCTTGGTGTGGCTTTCCCCAGTTCCCACAGTCAGAACTCTCACTTTACAAATTGCTTGAGAATTGTGATCTCAGACAAGTTCCCTTCCTCTGCCACCTCAGTTTGCTCATTTGTGAAATGAACAACACCATTTCCAGATGAACCTTCCAGCACTTGGGGAAGATCCATTATCAGCCAATGGATGTAAAGGCCCTCCGTGCCAGGTGAAGGAGATGGGGAGATACCTGAGTGAGCTGACTTCCCTGCTGTCTACAGAGCTGATAAAACCAAGCCCTTTCCTGGAATGCCCTTCCCTAGTTCTCCACACATGGAATTCCTATTCATCCTTCAAGGACCAGCTCAAATGTCATCCCTCCTGTGAAGCATTCCTGCTGCCCTCAAGGAAAACAAATTTCCTCTCCCTTTGACTCCTGTAATCCTTTGTCCCTATTAAATCTCTTGTTGCTGTTTAACTTTTATCATATTCAACTTATAGCTTTAGGTCAAGAACTGTATTTTGATCTTTAGAGGTAACTTCACAGCCTGTAACATGATGCCCAGCAGCTTCAAAAATGTTCATTAATTCAAATTTCTGGATTCTGGAGTGGACCCTGGAGGAAAACTCTACTATCACCGTGTGTGTGTGTGTGTGTGTGTGTGTGTGTGTGTGTGTGTTGGTTGCTCAGTCGTGTCTGACTCTTTGCAACCCCATGGACTGTAGCCCACCAGGCTCCTCTGTCCATGGAATTCTCCAGGCAAGAATACTAGAGTGGGTTGCCATTTCCTTCTCCACTTACCATTACCAGTTTGCTTGTTTTCTCAGTTGATAAGTTGAGTCTGACTCTTTGCGACCCCATGGACTGCTGCACACCAGGCTTCTCTGTCCTTCATCACCTCCTGGAGCTTGCTCAAACTCATGTCCATTGAGTTGGTGATGTCATCCAACCATCTCATCCTCTGTTGCCCCCTTCTCCTCCTGCCTTCAATCTTTCCCAGCATCAGGGTCTTTTCCAATGAGTTGACTCTTCAGACCAGGTGCCCAAACTATTGGAGCTTCAGCTTCAGCATCAGTCCTCCCAATGAATATTCAGGGTTGATTTCCTTTAGGATGAACTGGTTGGATCTCCTTGTAGTCCAAGGGACTCTCAAGAGTCTTCTCTAGCAGCACAGCTCAAAAGCATCACTAGTCTGATACTAGTTTATCTGAAGCCAACAGCTGAATTCACAGTCTAGTCCATTAGAGCCTGGGGAGAAGGGCTTCCAGTCAGCCTGGTAGTGGGAGTGGGGAGTGGGATGGCAGTGTGTTTCTGTACAATCTCAGCTGCAGTGCTTAAGGGTTAAAGGATCTTTTCAGGAAACAGTGAATCTGGAAGGGCCAGATCTTGTCTGTAATTACACATTAGTTCATTATATGTTCGATGACTCAATTTTCTTCGCCAACATTGAAAAATACAGACGTGTAACATAACTCTGCATGTATCAGTCCTGCCTTCCTCCTACGGTAGTTGCTGAAGCAAACAGCACGGATGCCAGGACCCGGCCACGTTATCACATTTCACCTTCACAGCGATTATTTCAGGAAGGGAGCTTTATTGCCTTTGGTTGATAAATGTGGACATTAAGGCCGAGAGAGGTTAAGAAACTTGCCTAAGCATCAGGGAGACGAAACCACAGAGCTCATTGTGAAGACCTAGCTCTTTTTCTCACTCAGTAGGCGACACTGTCCCATCAGAGTGTCAATTACTTGCCCAATGGATCTGATGCGTTTCCAGCTCCCTCTAGAAACTTGTGTCCCAGTACAGGAGGTTGGTGGCTTATCAGATGACTCAGTGGTAAAGAACCCACCTGCCAATGCAGGAGATGCGGTTTGACCCCTGAGTTGGGAAGATCCTCTGGAGAAGGACATGGCAACCCACTCCAGTATTCTTACCCAGAGAATCCCATGGACAGAGGAGCCCGGTAGGCTATAGTCCATGGGGTCTGAAAAGAGTCAGTCATGACTTAGTTACTATACAACAGAGGAGGCTGGTACACAAATAATTAAAAATATAAAGCACCAAAAATAAAACTATGGAATAGAAATATGTGTCATGCACTGGGGTTGAGGGGAGGCGTGGAGGCTGAGAAGAGTTTAGACTGGGGCAGATCAGGGAGGGTTTCTCTGATCAGATCAAAGAAGCTGACTCTTGGAAGATGGGGATAACCTGAGTTTTGCTGGGTAGAGAACAAGGAAAGGAGAGAGGGCAGGAATCTGAGGCAGAGCGGATGGCATGGGCAAAGGCTTGCAGAGAATGCCAGACATGCTTGGGGAAGGAGACTAGACCAGGGTAGCCAGAACTCGGGATTTCTGAGGACGAGCTGGGCTGTGCTAGGCTCAGTTTTGTTAAAATGTTGGCCTTTGTTTCTTTAAGCCTCAGGCAGCTGCTGATAGCTGCAGAGGAGGGCCATGACACTGGTGCAGTGTTAAAGCTAATGCAGGAGATGTGAGAGATGCAAGTTCGATCCCTGGGTCGGGAAGATCCCCTGGAGTAGGCAATGGCCACCCACTCCAGTATTCTGGCCTGGGAAATCCCATGACAGAGGAGCCTGGTGGGTTACAGACCATGGGGTTGCAAAGAGTCAGAAACGACTGAACACACAGAGCACAGCACACAAGCTGTGTGAGGAGGGAGGCTCTGCAAGGAACCGGGAGGTAGTAAACAGGGTCCTGCATCCTTCAGAAACGTGCCATCAGCTCCCAAGATCTCGGTCAGTATTGGTTTCAGGGAGGACTCTCTTTCCCATTGAAAGAGACAGGCTGAAGACCAGATCAGCTCTGGAGTTTGGGCACACTGTCCCCTGCCCCCAGGATGGCAGAAACACAGCTGCTCTGCGTGATGAGGTCAAATATGCTGCAGCATGTGGACATGCCCACCCACAGGAAGTGGGACACGCTGCCCTCTACCAAGGGTAACACCGGGTAGTGCCTGGGGCCTGCAGTGCTCATTCCAAATGCTGGCTTCAGAACTGGAATACTGCTTATCCAAATTAATGAAAGATGTTCTAGATCCATGATGACATGTTCCTGACACAGTGCATGATTTATAACACAGATTTATAAATTCTATGTAAATGTAAATTACACATCTGTGCACAGTATTCTAACACAGGCTGAAACAATGTCCCACGACACATAATAAACTCAGGAGCTCTTTAATCATCAGTGCTAGAACTACGTGTTGACAATTACCTTGCACTGAGCACTTTGTGAAAATCCTTCCATTTTTCCTTTTTCATTTTTTAAAAATATATATGCTGAACTCACCATGAAAAAGACAAACAGGTGATCTCTTTAGAAAACTGCCCCCAAATTCTTTGGCTCGGAAAGAAAATGGCGTGCCAGATTTTTGCCGAATAAAGCGACATTTTGAGTGGAATCTGGGTTGAGCCCAAATAAAGGAATGCTGCTTCTTTGAATCAGCAAAAGAATTCAGTCTCCAGTATCCAGCACTCCATTATTCATTGACCCGAATTAGCAGGAGAGCTGTCTGCACTTTGGAGATGACTGGGAAAGTGGGGTTGGAGGGGGAGAGGGAAGGAGGTGGTGGGTAGATAAAGGAGAGGAAAACAAGCTGAAATACCTCCCGGGCCAACTCTGAACAACATGTTGGGTGTTTCTTATTTGGAGGTGGAGAGGCTCCGAGGTCCCCTTGCTAGACACTGTCTCAGATCACCTCTCTGCACATGGGCTCATTTCCCAGAGCAAAAGCTCAAAACAAATGTCATGCTGGGCTGCTTCTTCCCAGGAAGCCCCTCCAGGGTCCCAGCAAGCAAGGCCAGAGAGAAGACTGAACCCGGCCAGGAGACAGCCCCTCCCCGAGCCCTGGCCCCAGGCCGCTCACCGGGGTCTGCGGAAGGTCAGGCCGTAGTGCTGGCAGGCCAGCCCCACGGTGGGCGTGTACACGATGGGCAGGAACTTCTCCACGTCTGAGGTCAGCACGCGGTAGAAAAGCTTCTCGTTCCGGTCCTGGAGTGTCATGAGGATGATGTACCTTGGGAGAAGAGGCAAGAACCAAGCTGATGACATGAACACCCCACATGGCAGCACGGACGGCCCTCGACGTGGAAACCCAGGGCTCCCTGGGCACCTTCACGGGCAAATCACCATCCTCTCTGAGCATGAGTCTCATCATCTAGGAAATGTGGGGAATATGACCTGCATTACAGCGTCCATGGGGTCACCCAGAGCCGGACACGACTGAGTGACTAACAACAACAACAACAATGGCCCTTATTATTACACGATGTAGGTGCCATTCCCAACAGTTTCATTAACGGATTTGACATGGGGAACATGCCTCCCAATGACCTGTATGTGTGCTTAGTCGCTCAGTCATGTCCAACTCTTTGCGACCCCATGGACTGTAGCCTGCCAGGCTCTTCTGTTTATGGAATTCTCCTGGCAAGAATTCTGGAGTGGGTTGCTATTACCTTCTCCAGGGGATCTTCTGGACCCAGGGATCGAACCCATATTTCCTATATTGCATGGGGATTCTTTACTGTCTGAGCCACCAGGGAAGGCCCCAATGACTTGTAAGGTGGGTAATATAATTTTGGTCATTTTATTTTATGTTTTTTATTGGGATATAATTGCTATCTGGCCATTTTAGAGACAATCAAGCCACAGAGAAATGAAATAATTCACCAAGAGATCTGAACCTATGCAATATAACTCCAGAATCTGTGCTCTCAGCCATGATGCAAGATGGCTAGTTAGGTTATAGTTATGTGGACAGTAATGAACAACAGCAGAATAACAGCATTCTGGGGCTGGGGGAGGTTGGGAAAAATGCTAGGCGGACCAGTGGTATATGAACTGGTCCTTCCTGTCACACAGGCCTGGTTCCTGTCACAAGTAGAGTTCACAAGTGTTTGAGCACCAAGTGATCTCAGGAAGCATGTTGCAAACATGCCTACTTCCTGAAGCCTGGAATCAGTAAGCCAGGAAAAGGGCCTTTCATTCACACTTCACACAGAACAGTCTGGGAGAAAAAAACTTAGGGACTGAAATTCCCAGTAGGGTGTGAAATTGAAAGTGTTCGTTGCTCAGTCGTGTCTGAGTCTTTGCGACCGCATGGACTGTAGCCCGCCAGGCTCCTCTGTCCATGGGATTCTCCAGACAAGAATACTGGAGTGGGTTGCCATGCCCTCCTCCAGGGTATCATTCTGACCCAGGGACTGAACTCACATCTCCTGCAGCTCCTGCGCTGGTGGTGGTTTCTTTACAGCCAAGCCACTGCGGTAGCCCAATGAGGTTTAAGTGGCAGCTGATATCACAACCTTTAAGTTTTGGAGAGATAATGAGGGCGCGTGAGGCCCTGGCATGGAGTGGGGTGACAAAAATGATCTGGCAGGGGAATGATCCCCTGGCGAGGCGTCAGGTTCCTGGGTGTGAATCTCAGCTCTGCTGTTCACGAGCTGTGTGACCTTGAGGAAGTCTTGTGACTTCTTGGGGCTTCAGCCTCTTCTTCCTCACCAAAGGCACTAGTCCGTTACTATGCTCTAGAAGGCACTTTCAGGAAAGGGGGATTTATGCTTAGAATAGTCAGGATCTTAGCTCATTACGAGTGTAATGATTCCCTTACTAAGCACCCACTAGTACACATCTCTTCTCAATTCCGCATTCAGTGATGTCAAGTTGATAAGCTGAAATTGACCTTGGCGGGAGTATCTGCATCATGAAATTGGCAAATGCTTTAAATCCTCACCCCCTGGCCCCAGAACCACTCCTTAAGCACTTAGCAGCACACCACTGTCTTTACCCATAAGCTGGGGAGCCTCCTTAGCCTTTCTCCCTAAGCACCTGCTGGAAGGAGGGGCTCCCGTAATGAATGGGTCAGAGAGGTCCTCAGGAGCAAGCCCCCTCGAGCTCACAGGATCAGGCACATCCACTGCCCCCAGGTCTTCCCAGGCATGCGGGTGAGGCCCATCTCGCTGGAAAGAACTGGAAAGGGGAGGATTCTGGACTTCGATTTTTAGGGTTTAATATCTTTAGGAAGGTGAATTTCATTTTGGACTAAGGAACTTTTGCTCTTAAGTGATAGAATGAGGATCTGAACTCAGGATAGTTTTGTAGCCACTAAGCTTCAATACCTCTTAGCTATGGTGTAGCAGAGAGGTTCAAAGCACAGACTCTGGAGCTAACTGTCTGCGTTCAAATCCTGGCTGTGCCAAAGTTCACAGCCATGAGACCTGCCAGGTCACTACTTTCTTTAGTAAGACGGGTAAAGCTGACCCTGTGAACACCACTGACTCTTCTTGTCAACATCCCCACCGGGAGAAACCGGAGGGGAGGCGGGGCTCTCCCTAAACCTCCAACGGATGGCATCCCAGGTCCGCCCAAGGTGACCCTGTCCATTTCCCTTCTGCTCCACCACGTTCCTTATATTTCAGGAACCTGGGCCATGCACTGTTTCCTTAACCCATCTGTCCCTATATTTTTTCCTATAGATTAAAATTTTTTTTTCACTTGGAGGATAATTGCTTTACAATGTTGTGTTGGTTTCTGCCGTACGGCGTGAATCAGCCAGAAGTACACACATGTTTTCTCCCCCTCAAACCTCCCTCCCACCCCCAGCCCCATCCCATGCCTCTAGGTTGCCACAGGGCACTGGGTTGAGCTCTTCCCACTGGCTACCTATTTTACGTATGGTAATGGATGTTTCAGTGCTACTCTCCCAACTTGTCCCGCCCTCCCCTTCCCCTGCTGTGTCCACAGTTCTCTACATGTGTGCGTGCTCAGTTGTGTCTGACTCTTTGCGTATAGGCCCACATTTTTGCTCCCTTCCTTCCCATTGAGTGAAATCCTTCCGGGAACCCCACTGCTGAATGCTGAAGTCCATTGGTACTTCCATTGGTACTACTGGTGCTTCCTGGGCTGACTCTGATTTCATCACTTCTGGAAGGCCCAACCAGATCCCCCTGGTTGGAGTTCAGGCAACCTTCTCAGTCCTCCCAGGACACACGGACCATGGCTCGATCACAACAAGCCCTGTCCCTCAGGGAGACCATCACCCTGTAGAAGGCAAGGCTGGGTCTGGGCTCTCTCGGGGCTGTTGGCCTTTCCTAGCTAGAGAGTGTCCAGAAAACCATCTGAGGACCAGAGCTGAGCCCGGCGCTGGGTGAGAGAACAGACATCCGGCACTCACTTGTCCAGGTCACTCTGCTGTCGCTCGTAGTATCTCATGACCCGGAGGAGCTGGACGTCCTGGCTCAGAAAGCAGGGGGGGATGAGGCCATGGATCCCAAGCTGCAGCCTCTCTTCAAGTGTAAAGGCCATGCCCTGGGGAGAACAGGAAAGAAACGCATGCACATAAGTGGGTGTGCAGGAAACCCGGGAGCAGCGGCGGTTCCATCCCCAGACCAGCCACAGGCACTGAGACTCAGCAGCGAGGGCCCTGGGCGCAGAGCCCACTGCTGCCTTTTAAGTAGCCAGGCCATCCTGCGTCAGTCATCTTGGCTCTTCTGGAGTCTAGCTTCCTCTTAAAAAAACATGGAAAATGTGTATATTGCCAGGGTTTTTTGGTTTATACTTCTTTTTGAAAATGTATTTTATTTTTAGAACAGTTTTTTTTTTTTTAAACATTTATTCATCTTTTGTTATTCATTTGGCTGCACCGGATCTTAGTTGCAGCGTGTGGGATTCAGTTCCCCGATCAGGGATTGAACCCAGGGCCCCTGCATTGGGAGCATAGAGTCTTTGCCACTGGATCTACAGGGAAGTCCCCAGAACAGTTTTAGATTTATAGAAAAATTGACAAGACAGTACCGGGTTCCCTTATATTTCCTCATCCAGTTTGCCCTATTAGTAAATATCTTCCATCCCTTTGGTATATTTGTTAGAATTAATGAATCAACAATGACACATTATTATTAAAGTCCCTGGTTTATTCAGATTTCCTAGTTTTTTTTTCCACCTGGTTTTTTTTTCTTTTTTCGTTGTTCTTTTAGGATCCCATCCAGGGCCCCACATTCCATGTAGTCATCAGGTCGCCTAAGGCTCCTTTTGGCTCTGACAGTTTCTCAGGCCCTCCTTGGTTTTGATGACCTTGGAGTGTCTTGAGGAGGACTGGTCAGGTATCTTGTACACTCTCCCTCCACTGGAATTTGTGTCATGCTTCTCTCATGACAGAAGTGGGCTAATGGGTTTTGAGGAGGAAGACCACAGAGGTAAAGTGCCATTTTTATCACATCAGATCAAGGCACATATGACCAACACAACTTATCATTGTTGCTATTGACCGAGATCACGTGGGTGAAGAAGTGCTTGCCAGGACTCTCCACTGTGAAGTTATGCCTTGCTTGGACTTCTACACAGGAGATTTGTCTCTTCTCCCTCACTTATTTGTTCAGTCATTTATTTATATTAGAATGAACTCATGGCTATTTGTTTTATGCTCTGGGTTATAATCCAATACTGTCTTATTTTTTTTTGCTCAAGCTGTTCTAGTTTTGGCCATTGAAAACTCTTTTAGCTGGCTCTGTATCCCTTGAGGGGCTTCCCAGGTGGCTCTCCTGGTAAAGAACCCACCTGCCAATGCAGGAGACAAAAAAGTCAGGAGTTCAATCTCTGGGTCGGGAAGATTCCCCTGGAGGAAGGCATGGCAATCCACTCCAGTATTCTTGCCTGGAGAATCCCACAGACAGAGGAGCCTGGTGAGCTAAAGTCCATGGGGTTGCAAAGAGTCAGACACGACTGAAGCAACTGAGCATGCCTGGTAAGATTATATTTAGCTTTTTAAGAAACTGCCAAACTGTTTTCTAAAGTGGCTGCAAAACTTTGCGCTCCTACCAGCAACGAATGAGTTTCTGTTGTTCCACCTCCTCTCCAGCAATCAGTGTTGTCAGTTTTAAAAATTTTAGTCTTTGTAATAGATATGTGTGTGTGTGTGTGTTAGTCGCTCAGTTGTGTCCGACTCTTTGAGACCCCATGGGATGTAGCCCACCGTATGTAGTGGTATGTTATTATTGCTTGAATTTGTAACTCCCTATTGACATAGGATGTTGAATAATTTTTTTTCATATGCTCATTTTTCACCTGTACATCTTCTTAGAGAGGTATTGTTAAAAAATTCTTGCCTTTTTTACTCTTTTTTTCTTATTGTTTAGTTTTAATAGTTCTTAGATCTTCAGTTTTAATGCAATCCCTATCAAAATTTGAATGGCATCTTTTGCAGAAATAGGAAAGTCAATTTTCAAATTCATATGGAGTAGCAAGGCACCCTGAGCAACCAAAACCATTTTTTTATAAAACCACAGTAATCAAAACAGTGTGGTATTGGCATAAGTACATACAGATCAATAGAAAAGAATCAAGAATTTGGAAATAAATCCATACATCTACGAAAATTGGTTTTCGACAAGGAGGCCAATTCCATTTGATGGAGACAGAATAATGTCTTCAAGAACAGATGCTGGGACAACTGGATTGCCATGTGCAGAAGAATTCAAGGGGATTCCTACTTCACACCAAAACAAAAATTAATTCAAATGGATCAATGGCCTAAATATAAGAACTAATATCATAAAACTCTTACAGAAAACACAGGGGTAAATCTTAATGACCTTGGGTTTGACTATGGATTCTTAGATATGCACCAAAGCAACAGCAATAAAGAAAAAATTAGATAAACTGACTCCATCTAAAAACTTTTGTGTATAAAGGAAAACTGCCAAGGAAGGGAAAAGACAGCCTACAAAATGAGAGAAAATATTTGGAAATCACAGGTCTAATAATGGCTTAATATTCAGAATCTATAATTTCTACAACACACAACAAAAGGAAAAGCAATCCAAGTAAAAAATGGGCAAATGACTTAGATATTTCTCCAAGGAAGATATACAAATGGCCAATAGCACATGAAAAAATATACAGCATCATTAATCATGGTTGTTTAGTTGCTAAGCAACCCCACAAACTGCAGCCTGCCAGGCTCCTCTGTCCATGGGATTTCCCAGGCAAGAATACTACAGTGGGTTGCCATTTCCTTCTCTAGGGTTCTTCCCCACCGGGGGAAGGAACCCACGTTTCCTGCATTGGCAGGTGGATTCTTTACAACTGAGCCACTCGGGAAGCCTATCATTAGTCATGGTGTGTATGTTAGTTGCTCAGTCATGTCCGACTCTTTGTGACCCCATGGACTGTAGCCCGCCAGGCTCTTCTGTCCATGGGATTTTCCAGGCAAGGATACTGGAATGGCTTGCCCTGCCCTCCTCCAGGGTATTCTCCTGACCCAGGGATCGAACCTGGGCCTCCTGCATTGCAGGCGGATGCTTTACTGTCTGAGCTAATAGGTAAGCCCATTAGCCATCAGGGAAAATAAAATCAAAACTACACTGAGATAACCATTTCACATCCACTAGGATGGCTGTAATGGAAAAAAAATAAAAGTGAATAACAAGTGTTGGTGAAGATGTGGAGAAACTGAAACTCTTGTACATTGCTGGTAGGAATGTAAAGTGTTGCAGCCTCTATGGGAAAACGATTTCGAATTTCTTCGAAAAGCTAAGCACAAAATTACCATATGACCCCAAAAATTCCATTCCAGAAACTGAAAGCAAGGACTTGAACAGATGTTCACTGCAGTATTATTCACCACAGCCAAAAGGTGGAATCAACAGAGGTGTCCACCAACACATGAATGGATAAACAAAATGTGTATACATACAATGAAAATTATTCAAACATAAAAAGGAATGCAGTTCCGATACATGCTACTTCATGGATGAACCTTGAAAACATTATGCTAAATGAAATAAGCCAGATACAAGAGGACAAATATTATACGAATCCACGTACAGGAAATATCTAGAATAGACAAATTCATCATGACAGAAAGTAGATTAGAGATTACTAAAGGCTGGGTGGTGGGGAAGCCGTGGGTGCGTTACTACTTAATGGCAACAGAGTTTCTATTTAGGGCAATGAAAAAGTTTTGGAAATGGATAGTAATGATGGTTGCACAACATTATGAATGTACTTAATGGCACTTAACTGTATACTTAAAAATGGTTTAACCAAATTTTGTTTTATATATATATATATACTTGACCACAACTTAAAAAGTTAAAACCAGATTATCTCCCAAAACCACTGAACTGTATCCTTAAAATGAGTGAATTGTATGGTATGTGAATTGTAACTCAATAAAGCTGTTTTAAAAGAATTCTTTGCATATTTTGGATACAAGTCCTGCATCAGATGTGTGTTTTGTAAATATTTCTTCCAGTCTGTGGCTTATCTTTTCATCGTCTGACCAGTGTTTTTCACAGAATGGCCCTTTCTGGTTTGGGCACTGGCAGGGAGACACGAGGGATAAGTAAGACGTCATGGAATCTGCTCCCTGGCCCGGTTAAACCCTCTGGAGATGGTGTCTGCTGGCAGAAGCTGCAGGAACTGTTCTTGTAAGGGATACTGGGGAATATGAGCAGTCCAACTTCCCTGCCTTTATCCTGAAGTGATGAAGAGCAACATCCTGTGGAAAAAAAAAGACACCTCTTCCATGTAGAACTCCGGGTGGCTCTGCTGAATGAGGGCTGCCCTAGAACTGCCTAGAAAACAGTGTAGGCGCCCTCAACCTTCTTACCCTGGCAGTGGCCGAAGGGGTCAGCCCAGAGTGGCTCCATGGGTGGCAGACATTAACAAGGAAGGGAGCAGAATCCCCAAGCAGGGAGGATTGTGTAGGGGACTGAGAACAGTCCTTAATTAACTAATTCATTAATTAATACTGCTAGTCAAGGCTATGGTTTTTCCTGTGGTCATGTATGGATGTGAGAGTTGGACTGTGAAGAAGGCTGAGCACTGAAGAATTGATGCTTTTGAACTGTGGTGCTGGAGAAGACTCTTGAGAGTCCCTTGGACTGCAAGGAGATCCAACCAGTCCATTCTGAAGGAGTTCAGCCCTGGGATTTCTTTGGAAGGAATGATGCTAAAGCTGAAACTCCAGGACTTTGGCCACCTCATGTGAAGAGTTGACTCATTAGAAAAGACTCTGATGCTGGGAGGGATTGGGGGCAGGAGGAGAAGGGGATGACAGAGGTTGAGATGGCTGGATGGCATCACGGACTCGATGGACGTGAGCTTGAGTGAACTCTGGGAATTGGTGATGGACAGGGAGGCCTGGCGTTGTGCAACTCATGGGGTCGCAAAGAGTCGGACACGACTGAGCGACTGAACTGAACTGAACTGAACTGATGACCCCCACTGTAGTCAAGGCTGATGATCGCTGGGGCAACGCGGGTTAAGCCCTCTCTTCATAATGAGCCTCAGGTGATGAAGGTTCCTTGTAGAAGCGAAGGCTGTGTAGGTGATAAGTAAAAACTAATTGACACTTACGGGTGTCTAGCGTCCCCAGATTTCCTTGGGGAGGAGGAGCTTGAATGGGTAGGAAGCACCAACTCTTCCCATTCTTCCACCAGCTGGAAAATGCCTCATCTGCAATGAGTGCAAGTGCCTCTTCTTGTTTAGGCATGAAGTTGTGTCCGACTCTTTTGTGACCCCACGGACCGTGGCCCGCCAGGCTCGTCTGTCCGTGGGATTTTCCAGGCAAGAATACTGGAGTGGGTTGCCGTTTCCCTCTCCAGGGGATCTTCCTGACTCAGGGATCGAACACAGGTCTCCTGCATTGGCAGGCAGGTTCTTTACCACTGAGCCTTTACAGGGAATTTAACAATGACAGGGCAATTCAAGTCCATATACTGATTATCCCACCTAGCTGATGCTATCATCAGTTCTAAGAAAAGGACTAATAAATACCCAATCTCACGCCATCCTTAATAATCACCTTGTGAGGAGGTCTTGTACCCTCTACTGTCCAGAGGACACAACTGAGCACCAGATGTTATTTGATGCTCCTGAAGTTGCACAGCTATTGACCCATATTTTATTGTTTCTTAAACCAAGATGCATCTTACAACCATTCGGTGTGATAACTTTTTTCCTGATGATTTCTTTGACTAGAGGTAAGTGACAGAACCAAGAGTGGATCACAGGCTGCATTTTTTTTTTTTAAATTGGGGTGTAGTTACTTCACAATGTTGTGTTAGCTTCTGCTGTACAATGAAGTGAATCAGCTATATATGTACATACACCTCCTCCCTCTTGGACGGCTCTCCTGCCCCCTCCACCACCATCCCACCCCTCTAGGTCACCACAGAACACCAAGCTGAGCTCCCTGTGCTATATAGCAGCTTCCCACTGGCCATCTGTTTCACACATGGCAATGCTCATACATCAGTTCCAATCTCCCAATTCACCCCCCCTCCTCGTGTCCACATGTCTGTTTCCTCCTTCTGCGCCTCTATTCAGGAGCGGCTGCATCTTTGCCACTTATAACATGTACACCCTGCCAGGACCTTGGTGAGATGGACCTCAGAAAATGTGAGTTGGGATGGTGCTGGTGAAGGAAGGGTGGGGAAAAAAGAGAAATAGAGGGGAAAAGTAAATAAAAGTTAGATTCCTTGGCTATTCCCAATTCCTCTTCGTTTTTGTTTTGTAACTTGGGAATCTCTGAAACTACGAGTTCTGGGCTGCGGTTGTATTTTTATAAAGGAGCAATGATGACTCGGCTTATAAAAATCCTGAGGCATTGTTCCTCCTCTCAGAACTGCTGGAACTGTAAGAAAAAACCTATCTTAGGATAGGCTCGGCTCTGAAAATATGACTCATGGCGTTTTGCAAAGCACTCTGGGCACATAAAATTCCCAGTTTTCTTCATCAAAGCCCAAAATCACCAGTTCACAAATTCCCTGTGCTGGCCATCACCTCTGCAAGCTTGGTATGACACCGAGGTCCCTGATCCTTTTGCAGGAAACATCTCGTACTTTCACTAAACACTATTAGGCAGGTGAGTCTTCACTGGTTTAGTAAAGAATGGAATTGTCTTTCCTTGGACCCAGGATCCCAGGCAGGCCAGGACATTTAATTATGACATCATCTTTGTTAATGACCACTTGGCTTTTAATAACAGCTCGAGTCTCTCTACAGGCTGTTTCTCTTGGCTGACTGCCACCAACTTCTTTGGTATTTCAGGAAAAAGTATGACTGTTTAGCAACTGGTAATTTCAGGGATTAAAAAAAATACTTCTATAAGCTTCTTTTCACCCTGAAACTAATGTTAAGGCAACCTCAGATTTACAAGTTTGCAGAGAAGAAGTGCAGGTACTTTAGCTTTACTGTGGCTTCCAAAATAGGACAGGCCAAAGATGATTCACTAGGGTGTAAGGGAAAAGTATTAGAACTGTATAGGAGAAAGCACTCAGGCTCTTGGCCTGGATAATTTCCATGTTAATATGGAAATGAATATGGTATTCCATATTAAGGTATACCAGGAGTCCTAAGGCAGGAGTAAGGTTTGTACAACATGAAGAAGCTGATTGTGGTGGTGGGGGTGGGGGGTCAGTCCTTAATCCTTCTTACTGCATTGAGAATTTATGGTTTCTGTATGCCTAGCCAAATAAAGTGTTGGGTCATATTATCCAGTTTTCGTTGTTGTTGTTAAAGACTGTTTTATTCAATATTTGGGCTGCGCTGGGTCTTCACTGCTGCATGCAGGCTGTCTCCGGTTCAGTGCTTGGGCTTCTCACTGTGGTGGCTTCTCTTGTGGCTCCAGGTGCGCAGGCTTCAGGAGTCACAGCACGTGGGCTTGGCTTTTGGGTTTAGTTGCTTGAGGCATATGGGATCTTCCTGGACCAGCGATTTAACTGGTGTCCCTTGCATCGCAAGGCAGACTCTTAACCACTGGACCACCAGGGAAGCCCCATATCATCAAGTTTTAACAAAGTCTTCAAAATAGGACAAGGGGGTTTTGAAAAATGGCTGATTCTCTTAGCAGAAAGTGACCTTGGGGTGTTCAGCTACGACACTCCGGTAGGAATCTACCAGTTGTGACTCTTTTGAAATATTTGAATTGCTACAGAGCCACTTCTCTGACTACTCCCCCCAGCCAGGTGCCCCTCCCAACCTGCTCTGGCTTCTCCCAGGGAACCTTTGGAACCTCCCCAAGATCAACAAACAATGGGTTAACGTTTGGCAAAGTGGGTGGCTTCAACATCCTGCTCTAGCACCGAAGGTCTGGGACTGTTTTGATTGGTCGGTGCCTACGCTGCGGCAGGGTTAAGCTTTCAACCATTACCCCTGACCTTACCTATCTCATCGTCTTCCCTGAATGAGCATCTCTGGCCCAGCTGCTGAATTTCACCTGTGGGCTCAACCCAGGACAAACTTATTGGCATCAGAGACTGGCACTGGAGATAAGACATTTGATTCCAGCATCAAATCCTCTGGAGAAGGGAAAGGCAACCCACTCCAGTAATTTTGCCTGGAAAATCCCACGGACAGAGGAGCCTGGTGGGCTACAGTCCATGGTTACAAGAGTCGGACATGACTTAGCAACTGAGAACCCACACCATCAAGTGGCTTGAAGGCAGTGAGCCTGTGAGGCCGGACCCGGCACCAGCCTCCTGCTGTCCAGAGACCCAGGCTTCCCAGTGGCCGGCTCCTCAAAAACTAAGCCTTCCTGACAGGAGGGCTCCCTGCCCCTCTTGGCAATCTGCCTATTGCCTCTGGCTCCAGAGTCCTGCTGTACACTTGACACTCTCTCTTCATTCATTGTTCAAACATTTATGAGTTCCTACTTTGTGCCAAGGTGTACCCCGTTAGGCAGCCCGAAAAGAAATGCGCTTCTGGGTCAACCAGCAAAGACACGTGGATTAACGTGTACAGGTGATCTGGGGCCTCCGCCTCGTGCAGGACACTTCTCCAACCTAAGAAATGGGATGTGGGCCGTGTCACGTGCGGTGGGATTCACTGAAATACTGGTGTGAAATGCTCAGCACGGGTACTGGCACACTGGAAGTGCTCAGGGAACACCACATATTCTCATTATTACCACTGTTATCTGTTCATGGGGCAGGGTGACACAAGAGAGTTCAGGAGCGATCCTGGAGACAAGCCCTGGAGGGTGGTCGGGAGCTCGTCCAGCAGAGGGGGCCTAAAGGGACGTCACCACATCCAGCATAATTGCGCCTCCGATGACTCAGGCCAGGCTCCTGCCTCTGCAGCCCCATGCACTCCCCAGTCCAAACTGCCCTCCGCCCCCAGCAGGCATGCTCACTCTGCCTGTCATACTCTGGTCCACATTAGGACCCCTGTCCAGCATGCTCTGATGCGCTCCTCTCCCATCTTCCAATCCCCAGTCGAAGCCACCTCCTCCAGGAGGTCTTCCTGATACCCTACCTCATTCAGCTCTCCCCTCTCTTAGAGTCAGTGCCATACATTTTAGCACATGAAGGGCATTTCTTGCTTGGTTTCTCGAGCATCAGTTAATTAACAAACGCGGGGTAGTGCGAACTAGACACTTGGAAGCAGCTAATACAGGCAGAAGCACAAAACTATCATCACCAATAACAAGAGCACCCACTGGGTTAGGTCAGGCACTGAGACAGGCACTTTGTACTGATCGTCTCATTTAATCCCCACTGCAACCCTGAGTTAACAATCCTATGATGTTATCCCCATTTTATGGACTAGAAAACTGAGGCTAGATGCTCAACATCACTCATCATCAGAGAAATGCAAATCAAAACCACTATGAGGTACCATTTCACGCCAGTCAGAATGGCTGCAATCCAAAAGTCTACAAGCAGTGAATGCTGGAGAGGGTGTGGAGAAAAGGCAACCTTCTTACACTGTTGGTGGGAATGCAAACTAGTACAGCCACTATGGAGAACAGTGTGGAGATTCCTTAAAAAACTGGAAATAGAACTGCCTTATGACCCAGCAATCCCACTGCTGGGCATACACACCGAGGAAACCAGAATTGAACGTGTACCCCAATGTTCATCGCAGCACTGTTTATAATAGCCAGGACATGGAAGCAACCTAGATGTCCATCAGCACATGAATGGATAAGAAAGCTGTGGTACATATACACAATGGAGTATTACTCAGTCATTAAAAAGAATACATTTGAATCAGTTCTAATGAGGTGGATGAAACTGGAGCCTATTATACACAATGAAGTAAGCCAGAAAGAAAAACACCAATACAGTATACTAATGCATATATATGGAATTTAGAAAGATGGTAACAAGAACCCTGTATACAAGACTGCAAAAGAGACAGTGATGTATAGAACAGTCTTTTGTACTCTGTAGGAGAGGGAGAGGGTGGGAAGATTTGGGAGAATGGCATTGAAATATGTATAATATCATATATGAAACAAGTCGCCAGTCCAGGTTTGATGCACGATACTGGATGCTTGGGGCTGGTGCACTGGGACGACCCAGAGGGATGGTATGGGGAGGGAGGAGGGTTCAGGATGGGGAACACATGTATACCTGTGGCAGATCCATTTTGATATATGGCAATATTGTAAAGTTAAATTAAATAAAATAAAAGAAAGGTAGTTAGGCAAGGTCACACAGCAGGTGGATGGAAGAACCAGGAGCGGAACCCAGATCCACTTGCTTCTAAAGTTCACACTCTTTGCTCTGAACTGCTCCTAAGAGTGGCCAGGTTAAACAGTTTGTTGACTGAGTTGAGCTTCCCTGGTGGCTCAGATGGTAAAGAATCCACCTGCAATGTGGGAGACCTGGGTTCAGTCCCTGGGCTGGGAAGATTCCCTGGAGAAGAGAATGGCTACCCACTCCAGTATTCTCACCTAGAGAATTCCATGGACAGAAGAGACTGGTGGGCTACAGTCCACGGGGTCGCAAAGAGGTGAACACGACTGTGCGACTAACACTTTTGACTGAGTTGACTTGATTTGATTGGAGATGGAATTATTCTGCTTCTCCCAATACGGCCAGTTACCTTAGTGGTTCAGCCACTGCTCCTCTGTGTTAGCACCGGGCCCATCAGCCTATGAGAAAAGCAGGTGTGCTTGTGCCTCTGCGATTACGTGCTTGGCCCATGACATGCACGGAGCCATGTTTCCTTGGAGCAGTGTCACTGCTGGAAGGAAGGATTAGCACACACACGTGTAACAGTAAAGGTTTCTGTTCCACCACCGTTACGTCATGCTTTGGGCTGAAGGCTTACGCTGTGGCCTGCTTCCTCCACCAATCAGCTGCAACAGCAGAGAGGAGCCATGGCTGGGGGCAGTCAGCTGCGAAACGGTACAATTAAAGCTGATTAGCTGTTAGGGGACGGGAAGGCATTTCCTCCTGCTCTTGCATATTTTTCCATGACTCTAATTTGCTTGTGAGTTTTATGAGGGTGATGTGGATTCCCACTGGCGATAGGAAGTGAGGTTACTGGGGCTGCTGCTCTCTGACTGAACCCCAGGTTTATGAAGGCCCCTGGGCATTTCTTTGAGATGGATATTTGGGGGGCTTCAGGAAGCAACAGTTAGAACTGGACATGGAACAACAGACTGGTTCCAAATAGGAAAAGGAGTACGTCAAGGCTGTATATTGTCACCCTGTTTATTTAACTTACATTCAGAGTACATCATGAGAAACGCTGGGCTGGAAGAAGCACAAACTGGAATCAAGATTGCTGGGAGAAATATCAATAACCTCAGATATGCAGATGATACCACCCTTATGGCAGAAAGTGAAGAGGAACTAAAAAGCCTCTTGATGAAAGTGAAAGAGGAGAGTGAAAAAGTTAGCTTAAAGCTCAACATTCAGAAAACAAAGATCATGGCATCCGGTCCCATCACTTCATGGGAAATAGATGGGGAAACAGTGGAAACAGTGTCAGACTTTATTTTTGGCAGGGCGGGGCTCCAAAATCACTGCAGATGGTGACTGCAGCCATGAAATTAAAAGACGCTTACTCCTTGGAAGGAATGTTATGACCAACCTAGATAGCATATTCAAAAGCAGAGACATTATTTTGCCAACAAAGGTCCGTCTAGTCAAGGCTATGGTTTTTCCTGTGGTCATGTATGGATGTGACAGTTGGACTGTGAAGAAGGCTGAGCGCTGAAGAATTGATGCTTTTGACCTGTGGTGTTGGAGAGGACTCTTGAGAGTCCCTTGGACTGCAAGGAGATCCAACCAGTCCATTCTGAAGGAGATCAGCCCTGGGATTTCTTTGGAAGGAATGATGCTGAAGCTGAAACTCCCGTACTTTGGCCACCTCATGCGAAGAGTTGACTCATTGGAAAAGACTCTGATGCTGGGAGGGATTGGGGGCAGGAGGAGAAGGGGATGACAGAGGATGAGATGGCTGGATGGCACCACTGACTCGATGGACGTGAGTCTGAGTGAACTCCGGGAGCTGGTGATGGACAGGGAGGCCTGGTGTGCTGCGATTCATGGTGTCGCAAAGATTCAGACACAACTGAGCGACTGAACTGAACTGAACTGAAGCACAAGCATTGGGAAGTCTTAGCAGACACAGACCTGAGAATGGCCTTCCTCCCAGACATGCTTCTGTGAACAGGGGCAAAATCACAGATCCAGAAACAGATTGTAAATGCCCAAAAGGAGAGTGGAAGATACATTGCTCCTGAGCACTGAGAACGAACCCTAGAGTTCTGGGCTCGAAGACTGGGCTTTGGTGCCATAGGCTGCAAGGGTACAGAGGCTGCCTGGCTTCAAGGTGCACACAGGGGCACATCTCGTTCCAGCGGGACCTGTAGTTCCGTCTCCCTTCCGTGGGACGATGACCAGGACATGGAGGTGCTGCCCTCACACAGCCAGTATTGGCAGGGGGACCGAAAGACCAAAGAGCTACAGTAAAGCCCTCCACTCTCCAGCTGTGTGATTCTGGGGGCAGTGACCTCATCTCTCTGAATTTGCTGACACGACTGGATGGTTGTGCTGATCGAGTAAGAACACTGACGTTGGGATCTCTTTATAAACTCAAAGATGTGGCAGGATCTAGGATTTTGTCCTAACCTGAACAAGGGAAGAGAGATGGATAGCGGGAAGGCTTAGGAATCATTCTGTTGGCAAAATTCCCTGTGGCGGTTTGAATGCTTCATGGCCCTCTCTTCCCAAGAGGCTATTATTTAAAATTTAAATACTATTGCTCTTGGCACCCCGTTGGCCCTCTAACTCAGCTAACCCTCAACAGAGGATTGGCACAGGAAGGTGATGGGAAGGGGAGCCACTGAGGACCAGGGAGTACCACTTCCTTCTTCCAGCAGCACAGTGTCTCCTTGACCCTCTCAGCCTGGGAAGACTGGGTCATAATGTAAACTATGACCTGGGGGAATAAGACACACACTGAATAGCCACTGTATCAATATATGCACGCCTGGTGCATGCCGATGCTTGGGTGGGATGCCAGAGCCGGACATGAGAGCGACCAAGGACAAGCTCATCTTACAGGGCAGCTGTCCAGCAGATGACTGTTAACCTGTTCCACCCTGGTGTTAACTGAACCCTCCTTCTCCTCCTCCCGGGCTTGAGCTCAGCTCTGCAGCCCATCAGGTGGAGCAGGAGGAGATCATTTCATCCTGGAGACAGATGACCGATGGGCACACAGGCGATCAGGTACTCAGTCTCCTCTGTGGTGACAACGGAAGACAGGAATTGTAGGTCCATAGTCACTTTGGACTGACTTTATAACAACTGTTTATAGTGATGGCTTCTTTAGGTTGCATGAAGTGATTGCATTTCCTTTGTTATATTTGACAATCACAAAACCCCAAAAGAATATCCTGATGACAGAAGTTCCCGAATTTTGCTACCTAGCAGAACCACTAATGCATGCATGCTAAGTCACTTCAGTCGTGTCTGACTCTTTGTGACCCTACGGACCGTAGCCCTCCAGGCTCCTCTGTCCATAGGATTCTCCAGGAAAGAAGACTGGAGTGGCTTTCCATGCCCTCCTCTGGGGGATCTTCCTGACCCAGGGATCGAACCTGCATCTCTTAATGCCTTCTGCATTGGCAGGCGGGTTCTTTACAACTAGGGCCTCCTGGGAAGCCCCACTAAGGGGCTGTTAAATGCCCAGGTCACACCCTATACCCATTAAGTCAGAATTCTGGGAATGGGAAGTCTGGATGAAGAGTTTTTAAAGGTCCACAGGTTAAGTCCAAGGTACAGCAATAGGGAACCACCACCCTAGAGGTAGGCTATGAAAGTGTTTTGTTCATTTTGTAGACAGTACTCGGAGGCTAACAGAGTTTAATAATTTACCTAAAATCAAGACCCTAACAGCACCTTGGGATAGGACTTGAACCTTGAATTCCACTCCAAATTACTGTCAATTCATTTACATAATCATTCATTTAACAAGCATGTTTGGAGGACCAGCCACATAGAAGGCACCAGACACATGAGAGACCAAATAGACACAGCCTCTGCTGCCAAGGAGTTTCAGTGTAGTCCTCTTTCCAGCCAAACCAGTGGACTCTGCACCCCTTGATACTTTGGAATCAATTCAGAAGTAAGCAGATTAGTTCAGTGCCTGGCAGGGTGTGGTGCTCAGCAAAATAGTGTTAATGCTATTTTTGTTGGAGTTCTGGCCTGTAGTGTGCAGATGACCCAGAACAGGCCATGGAGGAGGGAGATGAGGTTTTGAAGGCACCAGTCCTCAATTCAAATCATGACTCTTCCTCCACCAGCTGTGTGATCCTCAGTAATATTCTTAATGTCTCTGAACCTCAATTTGCTCATCTACAGAATGAAGATAGTAATTTGTTGTTCTTGTTGTTATTGTTCAGTCACTCATTCGTGTCCGACTCTTTGTGACCCCATGGACTGCAGCACGCCAGGCTTCCCTGTCCTTCACCATCATCTGGAGTTTGTTCAAACTCATGTCCATTGAGTCAGTGATGTTATCCTACCATCTTATCCTCTGTCACCCTTTTCTCCTCCTGCCCTCAATCTTTCCCAGCATCAGGGTCTTTCCCAAAGAGTCAGCTCTTCACACCAGGCAGCCAAAGTATTGGAGTTTCAGCTTTAGCATCAGTCCTTCCAGGGAATCTTCAGGGTTGATTTCCCTTAGGATTGACTGGTTGGATCTCCTTGCTGTCCAAGGGAATCTCAAGAGTTTCTCCAGCACCATAGTTTTTGAAAGCATCAATTGTTTGGTGTTCAGCCTTCTTTATGGTTCAACTCTCACACCTGTACATGACTACTGGAAAAACCATAGCCTTGACTTTATCAAATAAAATATCACCTTTGTCAGCAAAGTTATGTCTTTGCTTTCGAAAATACTGTTTAGGTTTGTCATAACTTTTATCCCAAGGAGCAAGCATCTTTTAATTTCATAGCTGCAGTCACCATCTGCAATGATTTTAGAGCCCAAGAAAATAGTCTGTCACTGTTTTCATTTTTTCCCCCATCTATTTGCCATGAAGATGGCAATGGACTGGATGCCATGATCTTAGTTTTTTGAATGTTGAGTTTTAAACCAGCTTTTTCACTCTCCTCTTTCACTTTCATCAAGAGGCTCTTTAGTTCTTCTTTGCTTTCTGCCATAAGGGTGGTGTCATATGCATATCTGAGGTTATTGATACTTCTCCCAGCAATCTTGATTCCAGCTTGTGCTTCATCCAACCTGGCATTTCTCATGATGTACTCTGCATAGAAGTTAAATAATCAGGGTGACAATATACAGCCTTGACGTACTCCTTTCCCAATTTTGAAGCAGTCTCTTGTTTCATGTCCGGTTCTAACTGTTGCTTCTTGACCTGCGTACAGGTTTCTAAGGAGGCAGGTAAGGTGGTCTGGCATTCCCATCTCTTGAAGAATTTTCCAGTTTGTTATGATCCACACAAAGGTTTTAGCATAGACAATGAAGCAGAAGTAGATGTTTTACTGGAATATCATTGCTTTTTCAATAATTCAGTGGATGTTGGCAATTTGATCTCTGGTTCCTCTGCCTTTTCTGAACCCAGCCTGTACATCTGAAAGTTCAGTTCACATACTATTGAAGCCTAGCTTGAAGAGTTTTGAGCATTATTTTGCTAGCATGTGAAATGAGTGCATTGCGAGGTAGTTTGAGCATTCTTTGGCACTGCCCTTCTTTGGAATTGGGATGAAAACTAACCATTTCCAGTCCTATGGCCACTGCTGAGTTTTCCAAATTTGCTGGCATATTGAGTGCAGCACTTTCAAAACATCATCGTTTAGGATTTGAATTCCAGCTCAGCTGGAATTCCATCACCTCCACTAGCTTTCTTTGTGGTAATGCTTCCTAGGGCCCACTTGACTTCACATTCCAGGATGTCTGGCTCTAGGTGAGTGATCACACCATTGTGGTTATCCGGGTCATGAAGACCTTTTTGGTACAGTTCTTCTATGTGCTCTTGCCACCTCTTCTTAATATCTTCTGCCTCTGTTAGGTCCAAACCATTTCTGTCCTTTATTGTGTCCATCTTTTTAGGAAACATTCTCTTTGTATCTCTAATTTTTTTGAAGAAATCTCTAGCCTTTTCTATTCTATTGTTTTCCTCTATTTCTTTGCATTGTTCACTTAAGAAGACTTTCTTATCTCTCCTTGCTATTCTTTGGAACTCTAATTCAAATGGGTATATCTTTCCTTTTCTCTTTTGCTTTCCACTTCTCTTTTTTTCTCAGCTATTTGTAAGACCTCCTCAGACAACCATTTTGCCTTTCTGCATTTCTTTTTCTTGGGGATGGTTTTAGTCACCACCTCCAGTACAATGTCATGAAGCTCCATCCACAGTTCAGGCACTCTACCAGATCTAATCCCTTGAACCTATTTCCATTGTATACCCATAAGGGATTTGATATCAGAAGATAGCAGTGAGAACTAACTGAAGCCTCCAGCGTGGTGGTCAGCACATCTGAGGTCCTTAGTAAACTAAGCTGCGGCCAGGTCCCTGCCTGATGCTGAGTGCGGTGGGGAACACCAGGCTGGAACCTGGTGCTCCTGAGAGGGCCAGCAACCCAGAGTGTCCATAGAACGTCTCATCCTATCTACCCTTCTAACCTCTACCATCAACCCATCCTGTTCACCCTCCTTGGTACTCAGCGTTGGGACATCATTTACTTGCAAGTTAAGGCTAAGTGTCCAGTAAATTTTCATCAGGGATGGAGACCAAATGCAAATCTAAAATTAGTGAGAGAAACTCAACGGGGACGGGTTCTTGTTGTTCAAGTCATGCCCGACTCTTTGCAACCGCATACACTGCAGCATGCCGGGTTTCCCTGTGCTTCACTGTCTCCCAGAGTTGACTGGACTGAAAGTTAAAGGCTGAAGTACTGGGACTGCTTTCTGAACTGTAGTTCCACTTTTAAATTAGATTTATATCAAAAGAAAGGGAAAGGCAAACGCAGACCATGTGAGTTTTCCTTCTTACCAGAGCTTAGTTTATACCATTAGCATTGAATTGTTTCTCTATTCCCTTATGAGATAGAATCTAATCCTTGCACTTAAGGAACCTTAGAGGCTCTTTAAAAATTTCTCATTTCATAAACATGATGAGCTCTGGGACCTCTGTGCTGAGGGACTACAGGTGCTTAATCAAATTGCCCTTTTCCATTGGTGATTTCCTAAACAGTAACTGAAATTCTTGCACGTGTGGCTTGGCTGCTATAGAGTGACCCTGAAGGAAGCGATGCTGACATTCGCAGAGAACTCCAAGGGTGACCTTTCCTCCAAATTTCCAAAATAAACAGCTCTATGCCCAAGGCTATATTTAGTGCCATTAGCTACCAGGCTCTTCTGAAACCTATATCCTGTGATAAGTACAGTTAATATTTAAAGTCTCCTTTAAAGGACCGAGGAAAAGTTTATTCTAAATTTATGCTGATTGACTACACCACTGAATGAGTGACTGGGACATTGCTGAGTAGTGTGGAAATTTACTTTGCTTGTACAGATGAATATTAGGTTGGTGAGTCGGCTTATATTTTATAACTTCTATTAAATTAAAAAAGATTTTAGTACTGTTTTTTTAGTGCCTACTGAAGGAGAGGCTGTTTTGATACTGAATGAACCAATGCACTGTTTGAATTTGATCCTTCTACAACATCCATATGATATATAATATCTAACCAACGTTATAGAGTTATCAGGCTATGGAGCCGGAACATGAACCCAGGTCTGTGTTGCCACTAGAGTCCATTCTCGTAATCACTATTTTGCATGCGCTGTTTCTCACCCTTTGTTCTCATTTTGGACATTCTGCAATAATCTTAGTCAGCCACATTAAAGACAGAGTTTGAAAGGACTTGCAGGGACACATGGGGAAAAGGAGAGGGTGTGACAAATTGAGAAAGTAACATTGACATATATACACTGCTGCTGCTGCTGCTAAGTCGCTTCAGTCATGTCCGACTCTGTGCGACCCCACAGACGGTAGCCCACCAGGCTCCTCTGTCCATGGGATTTTCCAGGCAAGAGTACTGGAGTGGGGTGCCATTGCCTTCTCCGAGCATATACACTACCATGTGTCAAATGAAAGTGAAAGAGGAGAGTGAAAAGGGTGGCTTAAAACTCAACGTTCAGAAAACTAAGATCATGGCATCCAGTCCCATTACTCCATGGCAAACAGATGGGGAAACAATGGAAACAGTAAGAGATTTTATTTTGGGGGGCTCCAAAATCTCTGCAGATGGTGACTGAAGCCATGAAATTAAAAGATGCTTCCTCCTTAGAAGAAAAGCTATGACCAACCTAGACAGTGTATTAAAAAGCAGAGACATTACTTTGCTGACAAAGGTCCATCCAGTCAAAGTTATGGTTTTTCCAGTGGTCATGTATGGATGTGAGAGTTGGACTATAAAGAAAACTGAGTGCCGAAGAATTGATGCTTTTGAACTGTGGTGTTGGAGAAGACTCTTGAGAGTCCCTTGGACTACAAGAAGATCCAAACAGTCCATTCTAAAGGAGATCAGTCCTGGGTGTTCATTGGAAGGACTGATGCTGAAGCTGAAACTCCAATACTTTGGCCACCTGATGCGAAGAGCTGACTCATTGGAAAAGACCCTGATGCTGGGAAAGATTGAGGGCAGGAGGAGAAAGGGATGACAGAGGATGAGATGGTTGGATGGCATCACCGACTTCATGGACATGAGTTTGAGTAAACTCCAGGAGTTGGTGATGGACAGGGAAGCCTGGAGTGCTGCAGTCCATGGGGTCGCAGAGTCAGACGTGACTGAGCGACAGAACTGAGTTGATGTGTAAAACAGATTACTAAAGAGAGGCTGTTATATAACACAGAGAGCCCGTTATATAACACAGAGAGCCCAGCCTGGTTCTCTGTGATGAGTTAGAGGGGTGGGATGAAGGGGGGTGGAATACGGGGCTGGGAAGAATGGGATATATGTGTATATATGTGTGTGTGTGTGTGTGTGTGTATATTTATATATAGTTATATAGTTATGATTGATTCACCTTGTATGGCAGAAACCAACAAACACCGTAAAGCAATTACCCTCCAGTTAAAAAAAAAAGACTGAGTTTGATCAGTCTACTGAAGTGAGAGTTTCCTGGCTGGCGGTATCCCCCAAGACCCCAGGGTATTACCCTTAACACTTTTCTCTGGAGAGAAAAGGGCAAAGCATTCAGCAATATTTAGTGTTCTGTCCCCAAAGGTGGGGGAATGACAAGAGCTGAGAACAGAAGGGAAATACTCTCCCCAGGAGAAGTAAATATGGCTGTGCTTATCAAACAATTCAACTCTGGCTTTGAAATCAACTTAATAGGGAACAACCAGTATTTTAAAAATGACATAGATTTGTGTAGAACATTCCAGGCTGCATCACATTTAGCAGGGACAAGAACTGTTGCTTAGTTGCAAGAGTATGTGTGTGCATGCATGTGCTCACGTGTGTGTGTGTCAGGGTACTGGCCTGTGATGTAAAGTATATTTGTAACCGAAGGTTGTAGTGTAAACATCTTGAGAAACACTGTAGCATAGGATAATGATCATGAGTGATGGAGACTAAGACCGCCAAAGACTGATCCTCAACGAGATGCCCAGCCTGAATCCATTACCTGACTTTTCAAGGTTCAGGTTCCTTGTCTGTAAAACTGGGCTGATACCAGAATCCACTTGGTAATTTGTGTCCCATGTCACAGAGTGTCTGATGTTTAGTAAGGACTCACTAAGTAAATATCAGCTATCAATATTTTAAATAAAGGAGCCTGGGTGTTAATTTGGTGGCAAAACAATGTTTTGCATAATGCCCCCAGAATCATTTTCATTCCAGATGCAGACCTCCATCAGCTTCCTGGGCATCCCCACTACAAGTCTCCTAGACCAGTCAAATACCATACGCTACTAACCAAACTCATCTTCCAGGCCAAGCCTCCCTCCTACATTCTCTACTCGACAATGGTGCCACCCAGTAGCTCAGGAGAAATTTAAGAGTCATCCTGGACTCCTCACATCACAGCCGATTACCAAATCCGGATGATGTCCTAGCTCCTGAATAGTTTGAGACAGAGTTTGAGATTCCACTATTGTCCACCTCCTCATTCTCATCTTTCTCTTTTCAAGACTGAAATCATCCTTGCCCTGTTCATAAACAAACGGTTCTGCAACTCCTGGACTCCAGTCTTAATTCCCCCACCCCTTGCTCTCATTGTCCCACCCTTGGAATATATCCTTCAGAACTTCTGCTGGACTGACCTTTCCCAAAAGCCAAATTTGATAACTACACTCCCTGACTTAAACATTTTTATCTGACCTAAAGATTATCATACTGAGTGATATGAGTCAGACAAAGACAAATATTGTATGATGTCACTTCTGAAAAAAATGATAAGAGCTTATTTTAAAAACAGAAATAGACTCAAAGACATAGAAAACAAACTTTTGGATGCCACAGGGGAAAGGGGGTGGGATAAATTAGAAACTTGGAATTAATGGATACATACGGGGCTTCCCTGGTGGCTCAGTAGTAAAGAATCTGCCTGTAAAGGCAGAGACCACTTGCACTGCAGGAGACTGGGGTTCGATCCCTGGGTTGGGAAGATTCCCTGGAGAAGGGAATGGCAACCCACTCCAGTCTTCTTGCCTTAGAAATTCCATTGACAGAGGAGCCTGGTGGGCTACAGTCCATGGAGCCTCAAAGAGTTGGACACAACTGAGTGACCAAACCACTGTCACTGCTATTATATATGCAGTAGATAAACAACAAGGACCTACTGTATAGCACGAGGAAATATATTTCATATCTTATAATAATCTACAATGGAAAATAATCTGAGAAAGAACACACATGTATATGAGTATAACAGAATCTCTTTACTGGACACCTGGGGTTTCCCTCGTAGCTCAGTTGGTAAAGAATCCACCTGTAACTTTGAAATGCATGAAGCATTTGCCAGAAAACTTAACCAAAGGTTACCCATAATAGTTCTTTCCAAGAGCTTACATTTCGTACATTTCCTACTAGAAAACTACTTTGATGATGCAATTACCAACATCTTTAACCTAGGATAACACAATCATACTGACACACATTTCCACAAATTGTTTTGTTCCAGATGGCATAGTTTCCAGTAGAAATGACTTGTGTATTACCTGCTGTTACGGAAATAGCTCACACCATATTGTGTCTTCTGGGAAAAATTTTCACCAGGGAAACGAATATTGTGCTTTGTATATTTTTCCCCTTAAAATTAAAGAATTAAAGAGCAACATAAAAAATTCAAAAAAAAAGAATCCACCTGTAATGCAGGAGACCCTGGTTCGATTCCTGGGTCAGAAAGATCTGCTGGAGAAGGGGAAGGCTACCCACTCCAGTATTCTTGGGCTTCCCTGGTGGCTCAGCTGGTGAAGAATCTGCCTAAAATGAGGGAGACCTGGGTTTGATCCCTAGGTTGGGAGGATCCCTTGGAGAAGGGAATGGCGACCCACTCTAGTATTCTGGCCTGGAGAATTCCATGGACTGTATAGTCCGTGGGGTCACAAAGAGGTGGAAACGACTGAGCGACTTGCACTTTCACGGTATTGTACACCTGAAATATTGTACGTCAACTAAACTTCAATTAAGGAAAAAACCCCTCCTTTTCAAAGCTTGCAAGGCTTCTCATCAGCTGTGCATCACCCTTGGCTTCTTGTCCTGCTGACCTCCACCAAGAGCTCTCAATACAGCAAACTCCTTTCCCATCCCTAGAGGAAGCGGGCATTTTCACATCTGTGCGTGCTGGTTCCTCAACTGAGCATGCTCTTCTACGCCCGTCATCACTCTAGTGCATAGAGGGATGAAAGGTCATCAGCTGAAACTTACAATCCAGTACCCGGATTCTCAGAAATCAGGGTACGTGGGAAGCACGCGGGTTGCTGGTTTATAATTCAAGTTCTAAGTCCTGTACCTGTGACTGTGGACCCCTGCAGAGTCAGGGCTTTTCATCTGCACCCCCAGTGATTGTAAGGAACTGCACCAGAAAGGGAGACAAAAGTTTTGTACAAATTCGAATCCACAGCATACAAATTCAGGAGTACACGTAAGTATCTTGTCCTTAGGAAACATCTCAACAGAAATGCAATTAGGAGAGGCTTCCCTGGTGGTCCAGCGGTTAAGAATCTGCCTGCCAATACAGGGGACTCCAGTTCAGTTCCTGATCTGGGAAGATCCCACAGGCCATGGAGCAACTAAGCCTGTGCTCGACAACTACTGAGCCTGTGCTCTAGAACCAAGGAGCCACAACTACTGAAGTCCCCTCGCCCTGAAGCCCGTGCTCTGCGACAAGAGAAGCCACTGCAATGAGAAGCCTGAGCACCGTGACAAAGGGTAGCCCCTGCTCGCCACAACTAGAGAAAGCCCGTGTGCAGCAGTGAAGTCCCAGTGCGACCAAAAATAAAAAATAAAGAAAGGCTATTAGGAGAAATTCTGAAAGAGGTGGCGGAGGGTTGGACCCTGACTTCTTAGGAAAGATTTCTCTTTCAGGATGAGGAGTAATGACAGGAAAGAAAAATACTGCTATTTAATATAATTATTTATTAGTGTTATTGCCTTAAAATACAAATACAGCATAGAGCCACAGAACAACGATGGTGCTAACCATGACACAGTCTTGTAGAAAGGCCTCTCACTGTCCCTACTGGAAAACCCTGGCAAGAGTCCTGGCATAGGTTAAGTTTATAACAGAGAGAAAATTAGCTGCCACACCTATGCGGGAGACAGGAGCCAAGTTCTTCCCACTGAGTCTCATTGCTCTGTTGTTTTCCCTAGTAAGAAAAAAAAAAAGAAGCTTCAAGTTAAGTATCTGGGCATTCTGGGCAGTTGAACATTGATGAGACATCAAGATCATTAAACACTGGTGAGAAATTAAGACCAGAGACTGACTTTTTATAGGGAAAAAAATCTCTGAAGCAGTTTTGTGGCTGAACATTAATGAGAAGCAGATAACCCGAGGTTTGCAGATAAGACCCTTAGGAAGCTTTTCTCACTGCTGCCACTGTTGACCTGTTCACCATCTGGCCCACCCTTCTGACTCAACCTAGCCAACATTCATTCATTCATTCATTCAGCTAGCAGGTGCTGTTTGACATGCACAGTTCTAGGTACAGGTGAGAGATGGCAAAACCCATCTCACCTTCCAGCAGCGAAAATTAGCACAGATGATACAAGCCAAAGTGATGCGTCATTCATTTAAAGTTACAAAATAAAGGGATGTCATTCGTTTGACAAAAATTTAAGTACCCACTTCATGCAAGGTAATGTGCTGGGCATGGGGATGTAGCCATGCAAAACAGAAGTTCCCAGTTCCTCAGGGAAGATAAATGTTCAACCAAACAAAAAACTACCACATAGTTGCCTCACGATGAGAAGTACCACAGAGCAGCTGTAGAGGATGCTATGAAAGCATGGAAGGAACTGGGAGCCCTGATGTGGCTTCCTCTGCAGGGAGGGAGCGCCTTCCCTACGGAAACAACCTTTGAGACATGATATGAAAGACAAAGAGTTAATTAGGCCAAGTGCCAGGACAGATTTGAGCAGAGAAACATCCTAAGAAACAGCATGTTCAAGGCTCGGAAAGAGGGGGGCAGGACCTGGATGGGACAGCACGTGGGCGACTTTGCTAAGGACTGAGGTTTTCGGCCCCAGGGCAACGGGAAACAACAGATAAGTGTTAAACAGAAGAGAAAGGATTTGCTGTGTGTGCAGGGAAGATCACTGTGGCTGTAGCGAGGAGAACTGGGGGGTATCGCTGCCATGACGGACGACTGTGTCATGGAGATGGGACATGCAGTGATCTGGGTGTGCAGGAGGAGCTGGAAGGAAAGGAACACATCTCAAATTGTACTTTATACATGCTGAGTCTGATACCCTCTGAAATACCCATCTGCAGACATCAGGCAGACAGCTGGATATCTGAAGTCCGGGTCTCAAAGAGAGGGCTGGAGAATGAATCTGAACATTGGTAGAAATCCGTGGTAACTGAAGCCACAGCAAGGTCTATTCCTCTACAGAGAGTGGTCAAAGTGAGGAAGGTCTGAGCTTTGAGAAACGCCAGCATTTGACGGCTGGATAAAGGAGGATGAACCGGGGGAGCAGGCTGAGAACAAACAACTGGAAGGTGGAAGGGGAAGCAGATGGGTTGTCACTAGATGGCCCAAGAGGACAAGGCTTCAGGAAGGCAGGAGTGGTCAAGGCAGCTGAGTGTCTCTGAAAGATAACGAGGACTGAAAACCCTGCTGGATTCAGCCAATAGAGGTTCCCTGTAAGCTGGTGAAGATCGGCCGCAGTTGGGATTCTGTGGTTTGAAGGGAGAGTAGGAAGGGAGGGAAGGGAATCAGCACAGAGACACAATTCTTCCAAGACCTCTGGCTGCAAAGGGGATTTTAGAGTGGAGAGACCATGAACATATTTAGATGCTATTGGGGTGGATTCCTCAAAGACGGAGAGAATGGGTGCCAGAGCCGATCGGCACGGGTGGGGGACCGCCTGTAGGCAGAGGGGCCCCCGCAGCATCTGTGCACATGTGCTAGGTCGCTTCAGTTGCATCTGACTCTTTGCAACCCCAGGGCCTGAAGCCCGCCAGGTTCCTCTGTCCATGGGACTTCCGAGGCAAGAACACTGGAATGGGTTGCCATTCTTTTCTCCAGGGGATCTTCCTGACCCAGGGATCAAAGTGGCGTCTCCTGCATCACCTGGCGTTGGCAGGTGGATTCTTTACCACTGAGCCACCGGGGAAGCCCAGCAGTGAAAAGACATAGAGGCAAAAGATGAGGGTACTGTCGGGATGAGCAGGAATGATGACCCTGGGCTGGAAGCTGGACTGGACTAGGTCACCGGGCAGGAGAGGTAGAGGGCAGAGGAGGCTGGAGACTGGTGAGTTCAGAGGGCAAGGCTGAGCAAGCAGCATCTCTGGTCAGAGAATGTTGTTAGGCTCACTGACTTCTGTGATTTCAATGATTCACACAGACAAATTCCACACTATGCCAAGGTCTGGGGTGTGACTGCAGTAGTAGCTGAGCTGGATTGCAAAAGGAGAGTATTCCAGTTGGAGGAGGTCTGGGTGCTGGGGGAATCAGCCCTTTGATTCTGAAGTCATCCAAGGGTGGAGAAAGTCTATAAGCTGGTGCCAAAGTCCTCAATGAATGAAAGATGGTAAATGACAATGACAAAAAGGAGGAAAGGTCAGTCTCTCTAAATAGCACAACTCTTAGAAAAGGCACCAAGAAATGGGTTTTGTTGCTGTGGAAACTATTTGTTTAAATAAGAGGATGGGAGAGTTCTAACAGTGACCCTGGGAAATAAAAGTCTCCCTACCTTTGGCCTGACTTGGAAGCTTGAGGAGTCCGAAAGGAGCATGAGAAGGATTTGGGAGAAGCAGTCAGCTCAGGCTGGCGGTAGGTCTGTTACTAGATGGAGCTGGAGAGAATGGGCTGGAGGGGATTGAAGATATAAGCGAAGTTCATTATTCCTGAAATCCGAGCTGAAGTGTATGGGATGGAGAATGGGAGGCTGGACTGGGGGCAAGGATGTAGGCACGACAGTCTGACAGAGAAACAAATGCAAGTAAAGAGGAGCTGGGAGTGTAGGGGGCGTCCCTGTGGCTCAGACAGAGGCGAGTCCACCTGCAATACAGGAGACAGAGGTTCGATCCCAGGGTTGGGAAGATCCCCTGGAGAAGGAAATGGGAATCCTGTCCAGTATTCCCGCCTGGAGAACTCCATGGACAAAGGAGCCTGTGGGCTATAGTAAGGAGAAGGGGGTTAACTGCCTGGGGTTACAAAGGGAGCAGACAGGTGCGCTTTGCAAAGGTCACATCTAGTTGAGATCAAGCAGAATTTCTGCTGATGGGCAAAGGAGGGGGGAGGGCCCCAGGGAGAAGAATCAGCATTTACAAAGAGGCAGAGGCCCGGGAGGCAGCCAGTGCAGCTCTCTTCAGTGGGACTGTGGGGAGGAGTGGAGGTGGAGATCGGCCCAGAGGCCTGGGCAGGTACGAGGCAGGCGGATCCCGGTCACAGAGGGCTCTGGGGTCCAGCTACGGGCCCTGTGGCTTAGGGAGCTCCTGGAGGCTTTTCAGTGGGGCCAAGCTATGATCTCAGCTCATCTCTGAAGACCCACCTGGCGGTGGGTCTTTGCTCCCCTCATCACCCACTCCATGCTTTGGCTCACATGGTCCACAGAGAGCCCAGCTCCCATCCTCTGACTAAATCCTACTCATCCCTGAGACCTAACTCAAGTCTTAACCCTGGAATAAAGCCCTTCGTGACTACTCCAGCCCAGACCTTCCTTCTTTTCCATAGATGTTTTCATTCTTATGGCCAAAATCCTACCCCAAAGGAAAGGCAGTGGGAAAGGTCTTTGTGTCAGTGAGCATCGGCCTCACCAGCTAGAGGAGATAAAATTATAACGATGAGAGGGTAACCTGTCTGTCTCTTCTACAAAGAAGGCAGAACAAGACTTGTTCCCAGAGCATTGGAAAAAAGGACTCCTTCTCTTTTCTATTTTCCTATCAAAAGAAAAGAAAAGAAAAATGCCTTAAGGTTCAACTACAGACAAGGGATCAGTTTGAAAGCTCCGTAGTGGGTGGAGGGCCCCTTCCTCTACTAACTAATGGGCTCAATTCATTTCTGGGGAAAGAAAGCCTGAGTTTCCCTAAGGTTTACTCATGAGTGACCAGGTCATTCAAAGATCTCAGGGCACAATGGCTTTCCGAACTCCCCAGTAGCCTGGGACAAAAGAACCAGGGTGCACGCGCTGGCCCTGCCCATTGTGCAGCAGCAGCAGCTGTGGGGTTTCCCGGCCCTGCAAACCCCTCCCCGTTCCCCCTTCACCGCCCAGCGCCTGCTCGGGGCTCTCAGCACTGCTGGGGGTGATGGCTGAGCTTGGAGGCCTGGGGGTGGGGGTGGAGGCTCTTAACAGAAAAGCTTCCTCTTTTATTCCTTTAGCGGCAGCAGGGTAGGGAACAATCTCAGCGGCTAGGGAATTCAGGCAACTTATTTTGGGCACTGACTGGAAAGCCAACTGCCCTCTCCTTTCTTGGTAACCTTGCTGTCCCCTGTACCGCCCCGGAGCTCTAAAGATAACTGCCAAGTTGCTGCAAGCGTTTGTTTACAAGTCTGTCTCCCCATTTAGACATCTAGGCGTCCTTCCGGCAGGTCCTACTTCTCTTTATGTTAGTTCTTGACTTGCAGTTGGAGCTAAAAAAATGTTTGAAGAGAGAGAGAGAGGGAAGGAGAGAGAACAGAAGGAAACGAATGGATGGATGGATGGATAAGTGAATAAATAACAGACTCTGTCTCTGAGGCTGGACGACTAGCTTAGGAGATGCCAATCTGGACTCTGAAGACCCTAGTGGGTCCTCACAGGTTGCACAGGCTGTCAAGTGGGGAGTGTCATGAGAATAGATGTCCGTCTTGCTACTCCTGTGCAGTTTAACTCTGCTTTTATGATATTCATTGAACTTCCTTATGTGAGATTTTGTGTGAATAAAAGGTTCTGTGGCTAAGAAAGTCCCTTGAAAGGAATATTGGGCTAGATTTTTCCCCCTTAGATTTCCTCCCACTTTGCTATTTTCCATGATAGGCAAGTATTTGTATTCTCCCTTGGAGGGCTTCCCTGGTGGCTCAGCTGGTAAAGAATCTGCCTGCAGTGTGGGAGACCTGGGTTTGATCCCTGGGTTGGGAAGATCCTCTGGAGAAGTGAACAGCTACCCACTCCAGTATTCTGGCCTGGAGAATGCTATGGACTGTATAGTCCATGGGGTCACAAAGAGTTGGACACGACTGAGTGACTGTCACTTTCACTTGGACTGGGCTTCCCAGGTGGCGCAGTGGTAAAGAGCACGCCTGCCAACGCAGGAGTCGCAAGAGATGCGGGTTCGATACCTGGGTTGGAAGAGCCCCTGAAGGAGGAAATGGCAACCCACTTCAGGATTCTTGCCTGGAAAATTCCATGGACAGAGAAGCCTGGTGGGCTACAGTCCATTGGGTTGCAAAGAGTCAGATCAAACTGAGCACATACACACACACACACACACACACACACACACACACACACACACACACACAGCTTTGGACCACTGGTAGAACATTCTCCTGTTCTCCAAGAACATCTTATTCTTGGAAAGCAGGAAGACAGACGTGAGTGAGGGCACCGCTTGCCAGGTACTCTCAGCATGCTCTTTCTGGGCCAGAGCTCCAACAATTAAGCGGCTGCTCCCCGGTCTCCTCCACCCCGGGTCTCCTTACATGTGTGCTGTCCCACATCGCAGTGATGGGGTTCTTGAGGCAAGTGGTGTTTGCAGCTCTGCCTCCAGGTCCATTTTTTCACACCTGATTTTAATGTAACTTACGTTGCGCTTGATTGCACTTCTGCTGACAGTCCCAAACGCGGAGGGGACTAGGCCCCAGAGGATGGACGTGCTACTGCAGACGGGATGGCCACGAACACTGTCACAGAAGAGCTTGTCACTCAAGTTTGAAAAGGACATCATCAGAGAACCGGACAAGCCCACAGCCTGGCCCATTGTAAGGTTTAGAGAGACCCCCACAACTTCATCTCCTAACTAACTGTGTGGCTCAGATGCTCAGTCGTGTCTAACTCTTTATGACCCCATAGACTGTAGCCCACCAGGCTCCTCTGTCCAAGTGATTCACCCAGCAAGAATACTGGAATGGGTTGCCATTTCCTTTGCCAAGGAATCTTCCCACTCCTGGGATCAAACCCACGCCTCCTGCATTGGCAAGGGGGTTCTTTACCACTAATGCCACCTGGGAACTCACTCACTATGGAGGGTCTATGTGTGGCACTATGGAGACCCAGGGGTGAATGGGAGAAAGTCCTTTTGTTAAGGAGCTCCCATCCTAGCGATGGAGACAGTGTTAAGGAAATGAAGCAATTCAAGAAGTTAAGCACAGACTCAGTATCAAGCCCTGAAGGATTTCAGAACAGAGAGAGAACAGTCCTCCTTGAGGGCTGGGGGAGGAGTGGAAAAGACGTCCCTGAAAAGCAACATTTGAATGAGACCTTGACTTTTTTTTTTTTTCCTGAGTAGACCATTTTTAGTCTTTATTGAATTTGTTATGATACTGCTTTTGTTTTATATTTTGGTTTTCTGACCAAGAGGCATGTGGGATTTTCGTTCCCCAACCAGGGATTGAACTCCTTTGCATTGCAAGGTGAAGTCTTAACCACTGGGTCACCAGGGACATCCTTAGACTTTGACTTTGGACAGTTCTTCAAGTCTGGAGGCAAGAGATGGAAGCAGGGGAGACATGCGACACCAAGCTTATAGGATGAGATGGGGGGTGGGGCTATATTGGGGGGTGGGGCTGGACCATGTTGAGGGGTAGGGCTGAGGGCAGGGGGTTTTCATCAGGCAGTCAGGCTGGTGAAATGGGCTTTGCAAGCTTTGCTCATTGTATCACCCTGCGAGTGGTGGGGAGACACTGATGGTTTACAAGCACGGTCTCATATGTTACACAAAGGAAGGCTGATATCCTGCAGGCGATGGGGAAAGAAAGCCCTCAAGTACTGACCCAGTCTTCACAGTGAGGAGTGCTCTGGCAGCTGAGTGGAGGGCTGGGGAGGTACAGAGGCTCAGTACTCGAAGCAGGGACGGGCCGTGGTCATGGTCCACATGAAGAAGGGAGATGCTCTATGCAGAGCAGAGCAGAAGAAACCAAGTGGAAGAGAAAGGGGAGCTTCAGTGTACATTTCAGAGGGAGAGGAAGCAAGACGTGAGCCTCCCAGAGCATGGCACCACTGGGGGAAAGGAAAGGACGGGCAGGCCTGGGGGGCCGGGGCCAGCCCTCAGGCCTGTGGCTTAGCACCACGTGGGCATCCTGGAGGCTGGGGTCCTCACAGTCGCTGTGGTGCTGCTCTGTTCCTGGGGTCTGATGACCACTGCATCACTGGAGGAGTTGCTGACACCCGTCAGCCCTTGTGGTTCAGAAAGCCCTAAGTGACTGCTCAGCTCTGATTGTTCTATCTGGTTTTCTGTAGACCCACCCTGTGAGGTTGCATTCCCCCCCCCATTCGTGTGTTAAAGTTCTAAACCAAGGTACCTCAGAATATGACTATTTGGTGCTAGGGCTTTTAAAGGGGTAACTGAGTTAAAATGGGGCTTTGGTGTACCTAAATCCACTCTGACTGTCCTTTAAGAAGAGGAAATGAGGACAGAGAGTCAGAAAAGGGACCATATGAAGGCACAAGGAGAAGATGCCTCCTGCAAGCCACGGAGAGGGACCTTAGGAGAAATCAAACCTGCCGGCACCTTGATCCTGAACTTCTAGTCTTCAAAACCGTGAGAAAACAAATTTCTGTTGCTTAAGCCATCTGGTCTCTGGAATTCTGTTACAGCAGCTCAGCAAACGAATGCACCTCCTGTGAACAAAGTCTTACCCGGGGCCAAACCCACCTGAACCCACCTAGGCAGGCTAAGCAAAGGCCGGGAACTGGGGCCATGTTCCCTGTTTTGATTTCTCCAGCCAGTCTAGCTTCTCCACTGGTCTATTCCTTTACTATCATCACGGGTAGCATGACAATGATGGGCAGATGAGTCCATGGAACTTGCTCATCTGAACAAGAATGGCACTGTTATTACCCACGGGGGGCTGCTGCTGTTTTTTCTAAAGAGCCAGTCAATGGGTTCACAAGGCTCACAATAACCCAGCTCTCGGCGCCTGCTCAGAGCTGGTTTCTTAGGCCTTGGGAGGGAGAGAATATTCCCCTTATGCCAAAATGCCCATTGAGCTCTGTTGATCAGATACCACTTGGAAGAACAATGGAATCTATCTGCAAGAGGTAAAGGCTATCAGAGGGGTCAAGCAGCACTTCCCAGCTGACTTCATCACCACATCCGAGGCAAGAGAAGTGGGAGACCTATGGCCTTTATAGGCAAACACAGGGCATTTCACTGTGACTGATGGGGTCACCCGGCTTCGCTAGACAATTGCTGGATGTGGCCAGGTCAGCCCCCATATCTGAGATAAGCCATGGGTCTAAGTGTTGCTACTAAAGCCAGTAACAAAGGAACATTTTATCCAACTCCTTTCTAGACTTGGAGATGCCAGTTTTTCTTCATTTCTGGCTAGCAATCACAGAAAAGGTTAAAATATTGCTGTCTGGAATATCCCAGGAAACCCCCCAATTCAGCAAGACCTGAAGAATATAGTTGCTAGTCACTCCTCTGGAAAGGAGTCCAGGAGGGGAGAGAGTACAGAACTTAGAAGGCAAAGACACTGCATTTGAATCCTGGTCCCTTCAGTTTACTAAGTCTGTGACCTTGGGCAGTCTCTACTCTTCCATGGGTCTCGGCTTCTTCATCTATCAGTTCAGTTCAGTCGCACAGTCGTGTTCGACTCTTTGTGACCCCATGGACTGCAGCACTCCAGGCCTCTCTGTCCACCACCAACTCCCGGAGCTTGCTCAAACTCAAGTCCATCTGAGTCGGTGATGCCATCCAATCATCTCAACCTCTGTGGTCCCTTTCTCCTCCTGCCTTCAATCTTCCCCAGCATCAGGGTCTTTTCTAGTGAGTCAGTTCTTCCCATCAGGTGGCCAAAGTATTGGAGTTTCAGCTTCAGCATCAGTCCGTCCAATGAATATTCAGGACTGATTTCCTTTAGGATTGACTGGTTGGATCTCCTTGCAGTCCAAGGGACTCTCAAGAGTCTTCTCCAACACCACAGTTCAAAAGCATCAATTCTTTGGCGCTCAGCTTTCTTCACAGTCCAACTCTCACATCCATACATGACTACCAGAAAACCATAGCCTTGGCTAGACAGACCTTGTTTGACAAAGTAATGTCTCTGCTTTTGAATATGCTGTCTAGGTTGGTCATAACTTTCCTTCCAAAGAGTAAGCGTCTTTTAATTTCATGGCTGCAATCACCATCTGCAGTGATTTTGGAGCCCAAGAAAAGAAAGTGTGTTACTGTTTTCATTGTTTCCCCATCTATTTCCCATGAAGTGATGGGACTGGATGCCATGATCTTGGTTTTCTGAATGTTGAGTTTAAGCCAGCTTTTGCACTCTCCTCTTTCACTTTCATCAAGAGACTCTTCAGTTCCTCTTCACTTTCTGCCATAAGAGTGGTGTCCTCTGCATATCTTGGGTTACTGATATTTCTCCTGGCAGTCTTGATTCCAGCTTGTGCTTCACCTATAACCCTGGTGTAATACAGGCCCCTCCACACCATGTTATTATGAGTACTCAGTGTGACCATGTATGAAAAGAGAACAAAGAAACTTCATGGAGACGTGACGGTGGGCCAGGCTCACAGCCAGGAAAAGGACTCATTTCTGTACCCGAGAGTACAGGTCACTGTTATTCTGACAAGTTAATGTGGCAGGTCAGCAACTCCTCAACCTTTCTTTACTCACACAGTCAAAGTCACCCAGCACTTGAATTGCCAAATATACAAAACAGACAGGGTACCACCCCCACCTCCAGGAACTGATGATGCCATTCCTGACCTGCCGGGAATCTCAACACATGTCAGGAAGGATATTATAACAGCTCTAGACACCTTTTTCAAAAGGTACTGCTTTGCTACAACAGTTGTAAGAACAACAGCTATCATTTCATTTGTTAATTTTATGCTTCATTTTGTCATTATTTAGTCCCTAAGTCATGCCCAACTCTTTGTGACCCTATGGACTGTAGACTCCCAGGCTCCTCTGTCCATGGGATTTCCCAGGCAAGAATACTGGAGTGGGGTGCCTCCAGAACTATAATCTCCTTCTGCAGGGGTTATTCCAGATCCAGGGATAGAAACTGTATCTCCTACATTGCAGGTAGATTCTTTACCGCTGAGCCACCAGGAGAAGTCCCAGTTTTATGCTCAGTATTTTGTTAAATGATCTGTTTACATATATCACATGAGACATAAAGTCTTTGGAATGTCAACACACGACCAGCAAGTTGCAGAGCCTGGTCACAAGCCTGATCTCCATCTGACTCTAACTTCAATAGAAATTTAGTAACATATCTTTTACCTAGGCTTAAAAGTGATATATGCTCATTACAGTGGTACAGTGGTAAAGAATCTGCCTGCCAATGTGGGAGACCCCAGACTTGATCCCTGGGTGGGGAAGATCTCTGGAATAGGAAATGGCAACCCGTTCCAGTATTCTTGCCTGGAAAATTCCATTGGCAGAGAAGCCTGGGGGCTACAGTCCATTGGGTCACAAAGAATCAGATACAACTAAGCACACACACACACTGAAAAGTTAAGAAAAATTAAATCAAAATCACAGCTAATCTCATCACTCAGAGATAATCACTGTATCATTTTGTTCTATTTCTTCCTGTATTTTCTCTGTGCTTAAAAAAAAACTTAATTAAAATAAAGTTGAGATTTACTATATGTAAAATTTCATATACTTATGAATTTTTTCCACTTAAAATTATATGATAAACATTTTCCCACACACTAAAAAGTCAACCTAAAACATCACTTAAAATTGAAAATTTCAACTGATTATCTAATAATTTCCCTGTTTTGTATAACTATTTCTAAACTTTCACTATTATAAATTATGCTGTGCATATATTTTTATTTTGTATTTATATTTATTTTATAAATTTATGCACACATAAAAGACTTTGTCTTCATTTCTGACTATTTTTTTAGGTTGACTTACTAGACTTAAGAGATCGACGAGTCTTTCACTCATTAATTCAATAAATATTTAGTGAGCATCCCCTAAGTGCTGGACAATATTCAAAACTGGTGATGTAGTAACAAGCAAAAAAACTGAAGACAGACAAAAATACTTACCTTCTTGAATCTTACATTCTAGAGAGGTCTAAATAATTTTAATTCTCCTTAGTTATTGTCAAATCACTTTCAGAAAGGTTGGCGCAACTTACAACTCCACTAGCAGTACCTGAGTAGCCATCTCAGTTCACCAGCACAGAGTATTACGGTTTTAAAGTTTCTCGACAGTTTCATAACAATTCACGGCAATGTTGCATTCCTTACAGACCTTTCCCCTACCCTCTCTGCCTCATTTATTCACCACCTTACAAGACACAAGCAAACTGAAGAGATATTTAAATTCCCATCCAAATGTAAGTTTCAAAGTCGTTTTTTTTCCCTCCAATGGGAAAACAATCCCAGCCCCCAGCCACAGATGGCAACAGTGGAATTGCCTCCTCTACTTTGCAAGGTAGCCAGAAATAATGATGACAAATCCATGTCCTGTTAGGGCTTCTGTGTCTGGGAGACAAGCCAGCAGTGAGTTTCTCCAGCCAAAGATCAGGCTTCCTTGGAGGATCAGCCAGAACAAGGCAGGTGGGAACTCTGCAGGGCGGAGGTTGAGGTCAGGATCAAATGAAATTCTGTCACCAAAGCAGTTGGTAAGTTACAAAGTGCTGAGCAGTAGAGGGAAGTTTTATCCTTTTTGATGGAGGCTTTCAGGGGATGTTTAAGTCTTTTGTAGGGCCTTATACCATGTATGGAAAATATACAAAAATAAGTAAAGAAAAGATCAATAAAGAAATAAAGTAAAAATACTACATATATAATATTTTTGGAGTGTTAATCATGTATTAGAAATTTTCAGAATTCTCTTTTTATGATAAATCCATAGACAGTGCTTACTCTGTATCAGGCACTGTTTTAAGCACTTTTGACTCATGTGATCATCATAATCAGCTTACGATGTAGATATCATCATCTCCATTTGACAGATGAAGAAACTGAGGCATAGAGAGATTAAGCACTTGTAAAGCAAGGATCAGATCCCATTTGTTCTGCCTTTACTTTTTTTTTATCTCATTTAATATTGGTATATAGCCAATTAGCAATGTTTTGATGGTTTCAGGTGCACAGCAGAGGGACTGAGCCACACAAGTAGATATATCCTTTCTCCCCCAAACTTCCCTCCCATTCAAGCTGCCGCGTAACACTGAGCAGAGTTCTCTGTCCGATATACAGCAGGACCTTGTTGGCTACCCATTTAAACATAACAGTGTGTACATGTCCATCCCAAACTCCCTAACCACCCCTTATAAGAAGGAAGCTTCTGAACAAATCAGGTAAGTAATCAACCTGATTCAAAAGTTCAGGTCAAGAGGGGTTTACTGAATGCCTCCCATGAACCAGGCACTGTGCTCGAGGTCACAAAGCTCACGAGTGGGAGGGCTGGGAGCTTGGATCTGGCTCAAAGTCTGTCTGACTCCAGGTCCTCACTACTGCTCCATCTTGCTTAAGAGAAAATGTTTTCTTATTTGGGCTGAGGTCCGAGAGGCAAGGCTGGCACAGGGCACGGTGCTCTGGGAACAAAATGCCACAGCTACAGAAACAGAGGCTCAGCTGTGCCGGGCTTTGGGAGGCAGTCCTGTTAGAAGAAGGCATATCTGGGTGAGCGTCTCTTCATACCTTTGAGGGTCCCAGACATTCTAATATGGTCCAGGTGGTTCAGAATTGATCTTTTCGGCTCAGATGCCTCCGTGCAATGAAAACAACAGTCTTTAGAATTCCAAGAAGTGTTCTTAAAATCCTGGATCTTGGCATTAGAAACTGTTGAACCTCCAGTTATTGAAAACTCTTTTATATTTCCCTCATGACAGCTCACTCTGAGCCTCAGATCATTTTGATAGCTCCCTTAATGGTTGCCTTCACATTTCAAAATCTATGAAATTACATATTTGAAGGGATTATTCATTTTTTTTCCTATGGAAAGCATACACACCCCATAATGCTTTAATAATAATAACCAGATGGATTGAGGGGTCTTTGACAAGGGGTTTCTTTAGCTAATTTGAGAACATACTGAATTTCAGTCTCTTCTGACTGGTGCAAAATGAGCAGCATGTAAAGAGCCCTATAAATTTCCTTCTTGTGCAATTTTAATACTTTCATCACAGTCAGATGAAATACATTTAAAGCTAAGTCTCCCCTTTCTCCATTTTGAAAGTACAGGTTTCAGGCTTTACTCAGTAAAGCCCAGAAAAATATCTAACCCGAAGAACTGGCTACCCTCAGTAGTTCCCACTCAAAATTCACCCCATAATACCTCCAAATCATGCGTATGCTCCAAGCTCCTTCTTTCTCACTCTCAAAAAAGCCTGAGAGACTTTAAGAAGGTTATTATGTACCTACATGTAGAATTACAAGACACCAGGAGTGGAAGGGACCTCAAGGATCATCTGGTCTACCTCTTTTATCTTATAACTGAGGAAATTAAAGTTTCAGAAAGGTTCCAAGATGTGGCCAAGATCATGTACACAGGAAGTGGCAGAGTTTAGACTTGAAATTCCTTCTGAGTGCAACGTACATCCATGATATCACTTTTCCTCTGTCTTCTGCTTTCATTTTCTGAACTTTATCTCCTTTCTCTTTATGTTTTCTACTTCCCATGTCAGAACCAGGTCTTGGACGATGATGGAACGGGTCAAACCATCTCTAGTGGTTGTGAAGTGGCATCTCGTTGTGACTTTGATATTCATATCTTCAGTGATTCATGACGTTGATCTTTTCCTGTGCTATCGGCCATTTGTACATCTTCTTTGGAGAAACGTCTACTCAACTACTTTGCCCATTTTTTTGGTTTATGGGGTTTTTTTGTGTGTCTTTTTGTTGTTGAGTTGTAAGAGTTTTTTATATATTCTGAACACTAAATCGTTATCAGATATATGACTCGTAGACATTTTCTCCCATTCTGTAGCTTATCTTCTTATCTTAAAGCTTGGTGTTTAAGTCTGTAGCTTATTCAAAGAGACTTCTTAAGATATTAAAAAGTTTGTTTTCATATTCCTAAGTATCTTATTTCATACCCTTGAAACTATAAATATTTGCTATGGGAAACTACATTTGTTAAAATTTGTTATTGAAATTCATTATTAAACTTTTTAGTGTGTAGAAGAAAAAAATCAACAAGTATTTATTAAGCATCTACTATGTCTCTTGTCCTCAGTGTATTTTGATTTAAAAATGTGAAGCAGAAGACTTTTACTTCTGACACAGTTCCACCACACGTCATCCAGTGCCATGCACAGAGAAAGTGCTGGAATTAGTGCCCAGAGAAGCTGGGTCACCTCTGCCCCTGGGTTCTCCTTACCTGCAGGATGGGAGTGAAAATATCCTCTTTGCCTCCCGCTAAAGGCGTTGTGAGGCTCAGAAGAGAAGAATGAGAACCAGAGACTTCAGTGGCATGCCCTGGCCCCCTCCCAGCGCATACACACAAACTCACATCATAACAGCATAATGTCATAACAGCACGTCGTAACAGTCATAAGAGTAGAGCTGTTATCCATGTGCTGCTGGGGTCCTCGCAGCACTGCTGGAGTGGGTTTCCCAAAACACACATCTAACTGCTGTTTGCTCCTCTAAAACCCTATGGGGGCTCCCTCTCTTCTAAGAAAGACTTGGTGGTCCGATTCTTTGGCCTCTCCTCGGGCTCTGATGGTCCTGAGCCCAGCCGTGCCAACCTGGCTTCTGTCTGCACCGCGCTCGGCCACCCTCAGAGCATCAGCAGGTGCTGTTCCACACGCGCTCAGTTCAAAGCCTGGCTATGCCTCTGGGTCACGGAACCCGACACCCGTACCCAGGTGTCGGTCCTGGGAAGCATCTTAGAAGCGTGACGGAGAGGAAATGACTCCACCACTTGGAGACTTTTGTTGGAAGCTCAGTTCTGCCACCAACAGCCTTGGGACCACCAACAGGCCAGCCTTCTGGGGCCTCAGCTTTCTCATCCATTCATTCAGGTGAGCTCAGCGTCCCTTTCAGTCTATGACCTGGCATTTCTTCTATGAGAAGTAGTTTTTGAGCTTTACTGAGATGTAATTGACAAACAAAACCATACTATAAAGTGTACAATATAATGTTTTGATATACATATGCATTGTGAAAGGATTCCCTGCTTTGAATTAATTAGCACATCTGTCACCTCAATGTTTACCCTTTGCTAAGTACGTGTGGTAACACAAGTTCTACTCTCTTAGTAAATTTCAACTATACAATACAGTCACCATGTTATACACTAGATCAGAGCCTTACAACGGAGAGCTTGTATTCTTTTACCAACCCTTCCGTACTTCCTCCATTCCCAGCCCCTGAAAACCACCATTCTACTCTTTGTTTCTATGTATTCAATTTTTTTTAAGATTCCACATATAAGTGATACTGTGCAGTGGTTGTATGAACAAGTATTTTCTGTTGCATTTTACTGGATCAGTGGTCACTAATAATAGTCATTATTCAGTGATATTTACTACTTAGGCTCTATTTAACTGCATTATTTTAAATCTTTGTAACAACCTTTTAAAATCAGATTTATAAAAATCATGGCTCTTTTACAGATAGAATGGATAAGTAACTCGACTGAATCAAACAGCCAGAAAAGGAGGTGCTAACTAGAGCTCACAGCCAGACAGTCTGACTCCAAAGCCCACAGTGTTTTCACTTCAGGTCCCTTCCTCCAAGTCTCCTGCAACAATGGTATCTTCCCCAAGTTTGCCTCCCACAACTACCCAGAAACATTTGATTACTTCTCCATTCTACCAGTTTTCTAAGGGCTTCTAAGCCCACAGCTTTTCTCCCTCTCAGAGAAAGAGCTGGGAGTCTACTCCATGTACCAGAGAGATCTGCTCCCCAAAGCTACCTGAGCTCACGTGAGAAGAGCAGTAACAGTAATATGTGGCCCTCACATAGCAAAGATCTGCTTACCCCTGCTGTCTGTTACCTCCCGAGACTCCTACTGCACTTCTGTAAGTCACGTGGGGACTGCTTTTATAGACGACGTGACTGAGGCTCAGAGAACTCTCCTGCTCGTGGTCACATCGCTGGCTCCAAGTTTACACCCTTTCGATCCTGGGCTGAGCTGAAGTTTGGGGAAACATCTCAGGGACATGCTTTCCTATGGTTCTCTTTGTGAACAGAAAAGGGGAGGGGGTGTTTCTAGTCACCAACAGCCACACAGCTAAATGCCACTCATATGGAACCCTGGCCTTGACCCTAGAGAATCCATCAGCGGCTGGTCTTTGCTGAAGCTATTTTCAGGGCCCCTCCAGTGCTTTCACATTCTGCTTCCAGACTTCCCCTATGCTGGGCTCCAGGAGCCTGACAGGCCCCCCAGATATCCCTGCCGACCTCATGGACTGATGCTCACCAGATGCTTCCCAGCCCTCACATTCTCACATGGGGATGATGGGAAAACCCACCTTTACCCAATGGAAGCTGACAGTCCTTGGTGCTGTGACTCTTCCCACAAGGAAAAAGGAGAGAGGAGCAGTGGAGTGACTTTGGTTGGCTGACTGACTTTGAGCTGGAGGTCACTCGTCTGGCTTTGGATTATCTGGTGTTTACCATTCCTGTTTTAATCACCCCTATTTCTTTTTCTAATCCATGCCTCACCAGCAGAAAGAACTGTAAACATGTGAGGCTGCTGTTTTCAGCAAATTCACTCCGTGATCAACGCCAAACCAGGCTCTGCCTGAAAACCAGTCTGGCGCTGACAACAAGAGACGGGGATAGGGTTACATTTCTTGTAAACCGGCAGCTTGATTTTCATCTTGGCGCATGGTGGATTTTGTTATTGTTGTTATTCTGGACTGAGGGATAGGCTTATTTTTCATAGCTGGGTTTACGGTTTAGTGTAGAATTGCTTCTTGAAACTGGCTGAATTTATACATGATTCAACTTATATTCCCAGTCATTAAGAATTTTAGCAATTCAGTCTCCTCTGAGTTATCTTTCTAAATTGCAATTATGACAGTGATCCTTCTTTGGGGGGAATATTCTGGTAAAACAATTACTTTTCAGACTTATTGATTGGGCTGATATTTACCAGATATTCCAGCAGAAATGTGAAATGGCTGTGAAATGTCTGGCCTCTGTTTTGATTCATTTAGCTAACTGCCATATAGGTCATTAAATATTTCAGATGTTAGCCCTACTTGTTAATCTCTACTTCTACCCTTACAGCATTAAGCCATTACAGAAAACACATAATGCTTTAAATAAACCAAGGTTTCCTATTTTCTCACACCTTTGAATGGAATCTTGCAGCTTCCTCTAACTCCTCTCCTTTTTCATTGCTCTCGGCTTAGGAAAGCCTCCCTAACCCCTTCCCCCAGCTCTCCTCCCGCCGTGCACACTGTCAGTCACTCCTTCTGATCCCATAGTACTTATAACACGAAGGAGTTAAGTGATGGAGTTTTTCCACTACAGGGAAAAGTATCTCCCCTGAGTCAGGTCAGTATCATCAGAAAGAAGCAAACTAGGCAAGTCAGTCCTTCCCTTAAAGATTTACAGAATCTTAGAGCTTGAAGGGAGCTAAGAGGGTCCTTCCCATCCCTTCCGTAGATGCTTTTTCAGCTTCCCATCAAGCACTTCCAGAAACAGAGAAGTCAATGTGTTCTGAACAGTTTTTCTTTACACTGAGCAAAAGTTGGTCTCATGATCAACTCTGCCCATATGCCCTTGGTCGGCCTTTTGGAGCTGCAGAACAAGTCTACTTCTCACTCTATCTGATATTTGAGAACAGCTTCATCTGCCTTCTGTCCTTCAGAAAGAGACGGAGGTCCCGGAATCATTTTTCTTTCTTGCTAGAGTGAAGATCACGCCATGACTGCCCCTTTAAGTCAAATGTACCTGTCAGGTTATTTCCCAAACACTTGGCACCAGGCTGTTGTTTGGTCAGGAACATAAATACACTGTATTCAGAAATGATTAGTTTAAGCATAAACAGTACACCCCTTAAATTCAAGATTACAAATGAAAAAGTTTTTAAATAACAGAAAGTATCTATAGAGAGAAACATTCTGCAATGAATCTAGTAGGTTAAAGCTCAGCTGCAGCTCATTATTTGTGAAATGTTATGCCTGTTTCTTGCGGAGGAACGAAGAGGCAGTCAAAAGATAGGGCTATGTGTCTCTGAGAGTCCTAACGCGCTGGCTTCACTTTGGAGAAAATTCCTAGGAGGGGCCACTGCGGGGAGCTGGAGACCACTCTGAAATGAAAAGTGAATTCTAGGAAAATTAAGTATGCATGTGATGGAAGCAACCTGGGCAGTGTCTGAATCTATTTTGGGAAATGATGCTGAATTTTTCTCTGAGAATCCATTCACAAGAATGATGTTTTCAAGTATGATTCAAATGCAGTTTTGCCCAGAGGCCGAGCAGCGGACTCAAATACCCACTAAGCTCCCTCTAGAGGTTTGAGTGTGCCGCTGCCCCCAGAGCTCCTGGGCTGGGAAGCCTGTCCCAGCACCCAGAAGAGGGGTCAAGAGATGCAAGGAGCTTCTGATTGTTTCTGGTATTTAGAGTCAAATTTGTGGGCTGAAACAAATTAGAAAGCAAAACAAAACCCCATTCTCTAAATAAAGCTTAGATAAAATACATTGTGAATATACATTCATAGAGAAGAGGTAGCAACTGGTAACATTCTAAAATTTCAAATTAGGTAATACGCTGATGGTTCACAGCGCAATGAAAAACGCAAAAATTTTTGATGACATCCTAGACGTGCTGATGTCTAAAATGGCATGTATTTTAGCACTTAGATTGTATTTATAGCTATTCGCATAGCATTAATCTTGTATTAAATATTGTAAGTAACGTTACTTACAATATTTAATACAAGATTAATGCTGCAAGGAGATCCAACCAGTCCATTCTGAAGGAGATCAGCCCTGGGATTTCTTTGGAAGGAATGATGCTAAAGCTGAAACTCCAGTACTTTGGCCACCTCATGCGAAGAGTTGACTCATTGGAAAAGACTCTGATGCTGGGAGGGATTGGGGGCAGGAGGAGAAGGGGACGACAGAGGATGAGATGGCTGGATGGCATCACTGACTCGATGGACATGAGTCTGAGTGAACTCCAGGAGATGTTGATGGACAGGGAGGCCTGGCGTGCTGCGATTCATGGGGTCACAAAGAGTCAGACACGACTGAGCTACTGAACTGAACTGAAACTAGAGGTGCTTTAAAAGTATATGGAAGGATTTGCAAATACTGCCGAGGGCATGGCAACCCACTCCAGTATTCTTGCCCGGAGAATCCCCATGGACAGAGGAGCCTGGCAGGCTACAGTCCATAGGGTTGCAGAGTCGGACACAACTGAGTGACTAAGCACAGCACAGCACATGCAAATACTACACCATTTTATAAAAGGTGCAGGATGCACCACAGGGTGCAGGATGGGGTCCTGGAACCAATTTCTCCCACAGCTCCCCACCTCCCCAGGGATATTGTGTACACCTTCACCTCACAGGACTGTTGTAAGAATTAAATAATCTACTAAGCATGTTTCTATCACATATTTAAAGTGCCTGGCACTGCGGAGGTTAATTCACTTCTTATCTGAGATAACTGGAGAAAAGCACTTAATCTGTGGTTCTTCTCTTGACAAAGTCCCATACACACAAACTGTATACTGCCCTATAAGTTTTTTTTTTTTAATGATATGCATCTTTTGGTTCATGGGTAATGTAATCAACATGATCATTATTAGAGAAACCAACCGTTGAGCACCTTTTCTGTGTCAGGCACTGTGCCAAATACTTTACCTGCGTTTTCAGTCCCCTTTTGGACAGATACTATTATTAGCACCAGTTACAAGGGGGCGGCAGAGGATAAGATGGTTGGATGGCATCCCCGACTCAATGGAAACGAGTTTGAGCAAACTCCGGGAGATAGTGAAGGCCAGGGAAGCCTGGGATGCTGCAGTCCATGGGGCTGGACAGGACGGAGCAACTGAACAAAAACAGATCAGGAACCGAGGACTTGAGGAAGTTAAATCCTTTGTACAAATTCATGCAGTTCATATATGATGCTGGAATTGGAACCCTCGGCTGTGCTTTTAAACACAATAAAATAATTCTTTGTCATTGGCGGAACCTGAACTCATCAAGATTAATGGCTTGGCATCCAGGTACCCCACAAGCAGTGGTGCCATTAATGAAGGGCTTGACTGAGAGAGCATATATACAAAACCATTACAAACATTCAGCGATAACCTCCCCTTCTGAAATGATCACCAGTCTGATTTCATGTGCCCTGTGTCTCCTAGAGCACAGAGGACATTTAATCTTTGCATTCTGCCTATAATGGGTGCTGAGCACATACTTGTTAAATGAATCAATGAATGACTGAATGCCACTGCCTGTCTTCTAAGAGCTTATAATCTGCTAGAAATGATAAGACTTGTGCATACACACACACACACACACAAGTATAATTATAATAGTAGCCAAAAGTGAGTTAAAATATGTGAAAGATATAAATCAGCAATTCTACACTATTCAATTATATGAGGTCAGAAAAAACTTGCCCAGGCACAAGGAGACATGCAGGAATGTTGATTGCAAAATTATGGCTAATAGTAGAGATTGGAAACAACTAAATTTTCATCAACAGAAGCATGGAGAAGTACATTTCACTTTACTGTTACAACAGAATGTTATATATAGAAATTGGAGAAGCAAACGGCAACCCACTCCAGTGTTCTTGCCTGGAGAATCCCAGGGGCAGGGAAGTCTGGTGGGCTGCCGTCTATGGTGTCGCACAGTCGGACACAACTGAAGCGATTCAGCAGCAGCAGTCTAAAAGTAAGTGTATTATATGGCTAATTCATGAAACACATTAAGTGAAAAAATAATAGCTAATTAGCTATTATTATTTTTTCACTTAATCTAATTTGCAGGTATTAACTCATTTAGTCCTCACGACAACCCTTTGAAGGTAGATACTCTCACCAAACTCACCTTAGAAATGAGGAAGTTGACGGATACCTACATTTGATATAATTGCTAAGACATTTAAACATATGCAAAAAGACTCATATAAGAATAAATCCGTATGCAATAAAAGCATTAAAGCATACACAGGAACCCCAAGATTATGACAGTGATTACACTAGGGATGGCAAAAGGGAAGGGACCCTGATGACGGAGGGGAATAGAGCAAGCATCAGATGTATTTATGTTTTATTTCTCAAGCTGGATGATGGTTGCAGATACTCTGTATTTTTTCTATGTCTGAACTGCTGCTGCTGCTGCTGCTAAGTCGCTTCAGTCGTGTCCGACTCTGTGCGACCCCAGAAACAGCAGCCCACCAGGCTCCCCCATCCCTGGGACTCTCCAGGCAAGAACACTGGAGTGGGTTGCTATTTCCTTCTCCAATGTATGAAAGTGAAAAGGGAAAGTGAAGTCGCTCAGTCGTGTCCAACTCTTAGCGACCCCATGGACTGCAGCCTACCAGGCTCCTCTGTCCATGGGATTTGCCAGCCAAGAGTACTGGAGTGGGTTGCCATTGCTTTCTCCTATGTCTGAACTATTTCATAATAAAGTGATCAGCAAAAAGAAATTAAATAGCTTGAAGCCTCAAAGGAAAGAAATGTGATTCCTGATACTGCCTGGAGAAGGGGACAGTTAAATGAGGCCTGGGCACACTACGCATAGCACTAGCAAACGAGGAAGTCAGAGTCTGTGCCAAGTGAGGGACACGAGCCCAGAGGTGGAGGTGCAGGAGAACTCAGGCTGCTGGAAAGACATTGCACTTCCCATCCCAAGGCCCCTGGGGCACCAGCCTGAGGGGCTCAGGCATCGGACTTTCTGGTTCCAATATCTGCTTGGTCTTTTTTTCTGTGGCTGTAGAAACAGGGGACTGGGTGGTCCCAGCCTCTTCGCCAGGGTGACCCAGGTGGCTGAGAATGCTTGAATTTGCTGGCATTCTGACACTCTCTCCTGGACTGCGGGGAGCGGGGGGGGGGAGGCGGTGGGCGGCGGCGGGCGGCATGCCTGCCTGCTGCTCAAAGGCAGACCGGCTGGATGTGGAAGTCTGTTCAGAAGCATGAGTAATGACCGATAGAGAGTCTCCTTTGGTTTCGGGAGGAATGATGAGGACTCGCTGCAACTGGAAACCCCGGCTAGCAACAAGGGAAAAGGGTTTTGCTGAACAAAACTGAGCCCACTGTTGGCCAGATCCAGGGCACCTGGAAGGCTTCAGACACTCAAGTTTTCAGACAGCCGTGGTACTGGGTCTGTGTATATGTGTGCTAAGTCACTTCAGTCGTGTCCAACTGTTTGTGACGCTGTGGACGGTAGTCCACCAGGATTCTCTGTCCATGGGATTCTCCAGGCAAGAACACTGGAGTGGGTTGCCATGCCCTTCTCCAGAAGGATCTTCCTGACCCAGGGATCAAATCCACATCTCCTGCGCCTCTGGCGTTGCAGGCGGATTCTTCCCCGCTGAGCCTCGGGGAAGCCCAGCACTGGGTCTCTACCACCCCAAGCCCCAAACAGACTGGCCACACAGTCTTGACTCTGGGCCTCGGTCTCTTTCACACTCTCCTGCCTGTGCCTATGGGGACTGGCCACACTGCTGACCTGTTCTCACCAGCTCTTTAACTGTTTCTGGTCTGGATCAGAAAATCTGGGATGGCATAACTTAGAGCCTCATCCCTATTTTGCCAGAGCTTCTGGGTGCAATAGCTGGTTTCCCAAGCGCACACTCAAAAAGCAATTTACAGCAACATGGACGGACCTAGAGATTGTCATACTGAGTGAAGTTAAGTCAGACAGAGAAGGAAAACCATCATACGACATCCTTTATACGTGGAATCTAAAAAGAAAAGACACAAATGAACTTATTTACAAAACAGAACGCGACAGACTTAGGGAAAGAAGGTATGGTTGCCGGGGCCAGTATGGGGGGAAGGGATAGCTAGGGAGTTTAGGATGGATATGTACACATTGCTGCTGCATTCAGAGAAAGCACTTCCTTCTGCAATGGGAAGGCCGAGAAGTTACGTCTGAAGATGGGCCTTGCAGGTTGGCACTTCCTCTGCTTCTGTATATCTGCTCTTGAACGCAGCTTCTCTAAGCCTCGCTTTCTTCATCTGAAAAGTGAGGCCACAGCAGCAACCACCTAAAGAGCGGCTGTAATGAGCAAAGACAAAACATCACCAGCCACCACTTACTGACGCTCACTCTGTGACCAGCTCTGTGCTTAGCACTTTGAAACAGAATTTTACATTAGCTTCCCAGCATCTCTAAGAAGGAGCTGGGGGAACAGAAAACGTAAGTAATTTGCCCCACTCTTTCTCTTTTAAACTGTGGGATAATTTATTTTCTTCTTTAAAAAAATATTTATTTGGCTGCGTTGAGTCTTAGCTGTGATATGCGGGAGCTTCACTGCGGCTCAGGGGGCTTGGTTGCCTTGTAGAATATGGAATCTTAGTTCCACGACCAGGGATCGAACCCATGTCCTTTGCATTGAAAGGCAGATTCTTAACCACTGGACCATCAGAGAAGTCCCTATTTTCTCCAGCTTTTTATTATTATTTTATTTTTGGCTAGGCTTGGACCTTTATAGCTGTGAGTGGGCTTTCTCTAGCTGTGGTGAGTGGGGGCTGCTCTTGGCTTCTGTTGTGGTGGCTTCTCCTGTCGGGGAGCACAGGCTCTAGGCGCACGAGCTTCCGTACTTGTGGCACATGGGCTTAGCTGCCTTGTGGCATGTGGGATCTTCCTGGACCAGGGATCAAACCCCTGTCCCCTGAATTGGCAGGGAGTTTCTTAACCACTGGACCACCAGGGAAGCCCCTTCCCTCATCTCAAATTCACAAACTGTGGATCTGGGATTCAAACCCAGGTTTGTCGGGCTCCAAAGGTGATTCCAGCACTGGAGGCTGCAAAATGCTTTGCAAGTGTGTTTCTGTAGAAGTTATAAACTCATCTCAGTGGGGTTAAAACATCCTTTCTTGAACTGACTTGATTTGGGATTAATTTAAATCCAAAATACATAGGTTGGATTACATTCTTGCTGTGAGTCCAAGACACTCTTTCCTCTTTGCTCCATATAAACGGACTGGGTCCCTGCTGTCTGGGCCCTCAGTGGGCCGGGTCGGACACTAACAGCTACCCCCCAGCAAGAACAAACTTCCTTGGGGGACCCAGATCTCTCCATTAAGAGGGTGGTGCTTTCACCTTGGACCTCAGTTCTCCGTCTTCACAGCTTCTTGGCCATGGTCACCAACCAGGTACCAAGGATGTTTTTTGATAATATCCCAAAGCTAAGTCCTCAAACCCAAATATTCATTTCACTAGCCAAACTCTTCCCCACATTTTAAGTGTTCTGGAGGTTAAGCTTTTCAATAGTTTCTCTGTATCCACTAACCCATGAACAAGTCAAGCTGCCTCACCTATACTGGTATTATTCTTAATACTGAATTAAATATTGAGGGCTTGGCATTCCTAGTTCCACAATGCTTACCACCTCAAATAAATTAATGAACTACTTCTTTATAAAATGTCCAAAATGTTAAATCATGTCAGATGTGGCCACAAAAGAACTTTGAGTTTTTGGCTGTAAGAATTCATCCACTCTGGCAAAACCAAATTCTTTCTTTTTTTAAACATGATCCAGCATGAAAAACCAGGAGCTATGGCCTTCAGCTGGAGGTCCTTTGGAGACATGCTTTTGTGAGTTTTAGAAATTAAAGCAGAGATTTATACACTATTCTTCCATTTGAATAGATATTAGTGAGCTTCTAGCCACATTTAAACCATACATATTTTTCAGAGTCACAATTTGAAAAGATGTAGCCTGTGGAAAGGACTTCCCTGTTGGCCCAGTGATTAAGAATCTACTATTGATGCAGGAGATGTAGGCAGCGAAGGTTCAATCCCTGGGTAAGAAAGATCCCCTGGAGAAGGGAATGGCAACCCACTTGAGTATTCTTGCCTGAAGAATCCCACGGACAGAGGAGCCTGGACAGCTACAGTCCATGGGGTCGCCAAGTCAGACAGCACTGAGCGAGTAAGCACACAGCCTCTGGAGAGTGGATCACAGCATTTTTGAGCTGGAGATTACCTGAGAAATCATCTAGTAGAGGATTGTTGAATTCCTAGGGGAAAAAGTAACTGTTCAGTCACAAGCCATTATATTAAATACCACCCACTGAATACTACTGTGAGCCACGCGCTGTTCTAAGCACTTTACAGGTATTAATTTTTTAAGTCGAGAGGCCCCAAGTCTCATAAGGTAGATATTATTATTATCCTCATTTTGTAGATGAGGAAACAGAGGCACAGAGAGTTAAATAACCTGCCTAATGCTTAAATCCAGGCAGTGGGACTGCCCTTAACCCCCTCTCTACACTGCCTCTTGATTCAGGATCACAGAGCTGATAAGGGTCCACCTCCGCCTCAGCCTCCAGTCGAGCTGCTGCAGGTACACCCTTTGTCTTTGGAGAGCTGTTGAGGAACTGGGAGTGTGTACACGGGGTGTGTGCACGGGCATGCTGGTGGTGTCAGGCGGGCAGTGGTGGAACGCCTCCTACCTCTTCTCAACCCCCCACACTCAGAGTTAGCTCCGACCGCGGGGACTGTTAGAGCTTAGGGGTTAGGGACAGAATGAAGCTCAATTGATGCATCTTGCTCTCAAAGATCCTTCCGTGTAATCACCTTTTCAATTCACAGAATATTCTTTTAGTGATTGAAGAGTATATTCCTTTGAAAAAACACAGTTTTTGAAAAAAACACAAACACCCTAATTGCATGGAATGTATAGAGAAGCAGAAGAAAGTAAAACTTTCTTCTTTATATTCCCACTACCCAAAGACAATCACTGTTGATATGTTAGTGTATTTTCTTGTAGTCATTTTTGGACAATTGTTAGCTGTGACTGTAATGAACATGCAATGTTACATCTTGTTTTTCCCACTAAATAGTGTCTATACTATCACCACCTTTTACAAACATCATTTTAAAAGGTTGTATAATAAACCATTATGGGAATGTACCGTAATTTGTATAAATATTCCTCACTTGTTAGGCATTTAGGCTCTTTCCAAATGTTTTATTATCATAAATTGTACTAAAGGTAATTTCTCTAAATAGAGTTTTTACCATCTTTTGGCTTACTTCTCTTGGAAAAATTTCCAGCACGAAAATATTGGAACTTCTCTTCACCTCACACATCACTTTATTAGGAAATTCTCAGTGCTGACATTAATTATCAAGCTATCAATTGTCAAATGGAAATAAGAACGCCATTATGAGACTTTTAATTATTTCATACTTTTAAATGAACACCCTTCTTTTCTCCCAGTATCACACTAGAGCTGTAGTTCATTCTGTGGTAGAATGGCAAACAGCAATGCTCTGCCTGGGACTGTCCTGCTGTTCCAGGGGTTAAGAATCTGCCTTCCAAGGCAGGGAATTTGGGTTCAATCCCTGGTCAGGGAACTAAGATCCCCACCTCCTGTGGTACAACTAAGCCCTGATGCAGCTAAATAAATAATAAATATGTAAATAGATTAAAAAAAGAGAAATACTCTGCCCATTCATAATATTGGCATGTCTGAAAATGACACAGAAAGTGGTTGAGAACAAGGGTTCTGCCTCTGTTATATTCTTTCAAAAAGCTCATAACCCCAGTCTAATCATGAGAGAACATCAAACTAACCCAGCTAGGGGAAGGGCATTCTATAGGTTAGGACTTCCCAAGAATGTCAAAGTCATGAAAAATAAGGAATGGCTGTCATAGATCAGACATCATAGAGGGTCAGGGCAACCAAATGCAACGTGGTACCTTGGACTGGATCCTAGAACAGAAAACGGACCTTAGTGCAAAAAATGGTGAAATCCAAATAGAATCTGCAGCATAGTTAATAGTAATGTACTAACATCAGTTTCTTAGCTTTGACAAGTGTACCATGGAAATGTAAGATGTTAACACGGAAAGACTAGGTGAGAGGCGTACATGAGCTCTCTGTAATACCTTTGTACTTTTCTGTAAATCTAAACTATTTCAAATCAAAAGTTTGTTTTCTTAAAAAAAAAAAGAGATGAAGAGCAGGTTTCTGGAGCCAGTCTGATCTGATTCTGAGCCCTAGATGTGACATTTGTTATTGCCGAGTGACCTTAGACAAATGACTTCTTCAAGTGAGGTTCATCTGTTTTATATGAAGAAAACTTCTATGCAGAGTACATCACGAGAAACGCTGGGCTGGAAGAAGCACAAGCTGGAATCAAGATTGCCAAGAGAAATATCAATCACCTCATATATGCAGATGACACCACTCTTATGGCAGAAAGTGAAGAGGAACTAAAAAGCCTCTTGATGAAAGTGAAAGAGAGGAGTGAAAAAGTTGGCTTAAAGCTCAACATTCAGAAAACAAAGATCGTGGCATCTGGTCCCATCACTTCATGGGAAATAGATGGGGAAACAGTGGAAACAGTGGCAGATTTTATTTTGGGAGGCTCCAAAATCACTGCAGATGGTGACTGCAGCCATGAAATTAAAAGACGCTTACTCCTTGGAAGGAAAGTTATGGCCAACCTAGACAGCATATTGAAAAGCAGAGACATTACTTTGTCAACAAAGGTACGTCTAGTCAAGGCTATGGTTTTTCCAGTGCTCATGTATGGATGTGAGAGTCGGACTGTGAAGAAAGCTGAGCACCAAAGAATTGATGCTTTTGAACTGTGGTATTGGAGAAGACTCTTGAGAGTCCCTTGGACTGCAAGGAGATCCAACCAGTCAATCCTAAAGGAAATCAGTCCTGGGTGTTCTTTGGAAGGAATGATGCTAAAGCTGAAACTCCAGTACTTTGGCCACCTCCTGCAAAGAGTTGACTCATTGGAAAAGATTCTGATGCTGGGAGGGATTGGGGGCAGGAGGAGAAGGGGACGACAGAGGATGAGATGGTTGGATGGCATCACTGACTCAATGGACGTGAGTTTGAGTGAACTCCGGGAGTTGGTGATGGACAGGGAAGCCTGGCGTGCTGCGATTCATGGGGTCGCAAAGAGTCGGACACGACTGAGTGACTGAACTGATGAATAAAATGTCTATCACTGAGGGTTATATGTCTTAACTAAAATAATGCAGATAAAGCACTTAGCATTATTCCTGGCACAAGGTGTGCTTGACAAATGTAAACCATATAATTATTTTATTTAGTTGGAGGACTCTTCTGTCCAATTCTTGGTTTCCTCTAAGGTAAGAAGGAATTTTTATGCACAGCTATGCTAAAAGTGGAAAATTAAATAGCTTCATTAAAACTGCAAACTCAACACAAAGGGGACAAACTGTTAGGTGAATCTGGAAACAGTAACTACTGTGGGCTTCTGGGTCCTTGCTTTTGTTTTCTGTGTAGCTACTGGGCTGTTTCCTAAGGGTAGGTGAAGTGAGAAGATGCAAGGTTTTGAAGAGAGACTACATTCTAGCACTGACTGCCCTATGTAACCAACATACAAATGCCCATGGTAAGACATAGGAATTCTTTCACTTGAGCTGCTTAAAAAAACAATCTTGTAGAGAATTGAAAATGGTCCATGCTTGGCTTCTCCCCAAAGGCAAATTATTTTAGTACAAAAGTCTAAGGAAAATAATTTAACCACAAGCTATGTGAGTAGGAAAAGAAAAATAACCAAAGGATAAAGAAAAATGCACCCTGGCTCTATCATATATAAAACTTCTTTTTTGGGTGCTAAGCTGCAGAACAGATGTGAAACTTGATCTATAAGCTAGGGTCTAAATGACAAAAGGAAAATAAATAATTCAAGATCTAAAAAATATTCTGAGATGATACTGGACTTCAGGAGAAGATGAAAGACAGGCATGGCTAAAACCCATGATTCAATATGCTATTCAGGACCTGAATTCAAGTTCATTGACAAGATGTAGAGACATCAGTTACCTAACAAAAATCACCGAGCTTCAAGTTTCTCAGTCCTCAAGGTGTGAAAATATTGGCAATATCTATATCATGAGATTCTTTGAGACAATATAAAGATTAAATGAGCTAACATGAAAAATGCCTTGCATAACAGCTCGCATATAAGAGACAATGGATAAATATAAGCTACAGCAAGTCTGAAGATACACAGAGCTAACCTGATCACCTTTATGACCTTGTTTCTTATGTTAAGGAACCTGCAATCTGGTTGATGAGAGAAAAAAAAGAACCATCCACATGAAAAAGAATAGAATCATACTGAAACTGCATAACAGAGTGTTAATTTGAGTGTTAGAAATATAGTACTAATATCAGCTTCCTTTTGGCTGTCAAATTCGACCTTACTCATCAACGTGATATTTTTTGGAAATGGAGAGAAGGAAGGATTAAATACCATACATAAATCAGGGCAGGACATTTATCCCTTTGGTGGGAGACTAGTTAGCTGACCAGCCCTCATCCAGCTTTGTGATTCACAGTAATTCATAGCAACAAATCATTTCTCCAGGGAATGAGCTCTTCCATATAAGTGGATTTTCCAGTATAATTAATTGTACCTTCTTAAGTGCTAAAAAAAAGAAAATCCAATATTTTTGGACAAAAATTAAAAATAAAATTGTTTACATTATCTATTTCACACCCCAGACTTCAAACACACGTCTTCGTTTAAATCTCTGGTGCTAAAGAAGCACCGTGTCTGGCATCCACCAGAGGATCCATAAGGGAAAGGGAAATCGCTCAGTCGTGTCCGACTCTCTGTGACCCCGTGGACTGTAGTCTACCCAGCTCCTCCATCCATGGGATTCTCCAGGCAAGAGTCCTGGAGTGGGTTGCCATTTCCTTCTCCAGGGTACTTCCCGACCCAGGGATTGAACCCGGGTCTCCCGCATTATAGGCAGATGCTTTACCGTCTGAACCACCAGGGAAGTCAAGGTTCCATAAACGTTTGGCTAAACTGCAGTGTACGATATGCACTTATTTCTACCTTCTTAAGAAGTGTCAGGAAGATGCCCTGAAGGAGGGCATGGCCTCCAGTATTCTTGCCTGGAGAATCCCCATGGACAGAGGAGCCTGGGGGATTATAGTCCATGGGGTCGCAAAGAGTCGGACACGACTGAAGTGACTGAGCATGCAAGCAGCATTTAATGAATATGACCCAACCTTATCTTAATGACTACCATCCATATTCTGAACAAAATAACTGCATCACCTCCTGTGAGTTAAGTCGTCTGAAGCTATCTTCCTTCATAAAATGAATGCAGACATGTGATCGTTTAATTTTTTCAGCTTTTTTAAAAAAAGTTTTTCATCTCCTCTCGTGTCACGTTGTCAGCGATCTCTGCTAGCTGTTATCATATTGTCATCTTTCAGGATCTTCTCTTTCCTAATCTGTCATGAGCCAGGAAATGAGAGAGCCCATTCACTGGGATGATTTCTAAAAATAAGAGTCAACAGGCTCCGTGCAGGGGACTCTAGGGCTGCCTTCAGAATAAATCAGACAAGTTGTGTTGCTTGGTTCCTTGGAGGCTCAGCGTTCATTAGCATGCTCAGTTGCTTCAGTCGTGTCCAGCTCTTCGTGACTCCTTGGACTGTAACCCGCCAGGCTCCTCTGTCCATGGAATTCTCCAGGCAAGAATACTGGAGTGGGTTGCCATGCCCTTCTCCAGAGGATCTTCCCAAACCAGGGATTGCACCTGGGGCTCCAGAATTGCTTTCATTTAGTCATTAAAAAAAGTATGTATCAAGTGAGTTTTTCTGTGCCAGTCACTGTTCTAGGGGCAACACTGAAATAAAAAACTGGCACAAAGGACTTTATTCTGCAGGATATCCCAGTTGGGAGACAGATAAAAAGGAATAAGCATCGTAAGTTAGCAAAGAATTCATCAGGCTAGGAAAGAAAAAAAAAAAAAAACTCAGATGGGATATGGAAGATCTGGAGTGAGCAGGTCACGGTATTACAAAGTTGGTCAAGGCTGGCCGCTGTGAAAGTGAGATGGAAGGAGGTGAGGGAGTTTGCCGAGCAGCTGTCAGGAAGAACCAGGTTCCAGGCAGGGAGTAAAGCAGAGCAAAGCCCATAAAGCCAGAGGGGAGAAGAGCAAGGGGACCAGTGCGACCGCAGAGGCACAGACCAGCAGAAGGCAGGGGCAGAGGCTGGTTTGGGAGGGGACGCAAGCAGGGCCTTTTAGGCCACTGGGTTTTCCTGGTGAGGCAGACGAGGCAGAGGTCGTGGCTCCATTTGTCAGATGAACCAGCTCAAGATCAGGGAGATTTTTTAAAAAATAATTTTATTTATTTATGTATTTTCCCTTGTAGCTCAGTCGGTAGAGAGTCTGCCTGCAATGCAGGAGACCTGGGTTCGATTTCTGGGTCAGGAAGATCGCCTGGAGGAGGAAATGGCAACACACTCCAGTATTCTTGCCTGGAGAATCCCACGGACAGAGGAGCCTGGCAGGTACAGTCTATGGGATCGCAAGAGTCAGACATGACTGAGTGACTAAGCACACACACACGTGTTTTTGACTGTGTTAGGTCTTCATTGCTAGGTGGACTTTTCTCCACTTACGGTAAGCAGGGGCTACTCTCGAGCTGCGGTGTTCGGGCTTCTCACTGCACTGCCTTTTCTGGCAGACGACGGGCTCTAGCGCATGCAGGCTTCAGCAGCTGCGGTTCCTGGGCGCTAGAGCACAGGCTCAGCAGTTGTGGCTCAGGCTTAGTTGCTCTGTGGCATGTGGGATCTTCCCAGACCAGGAATCGAACCCCTGACTCCTGCATTGGCAGGCGATTCTTTACCACTGAGCTACCAGGGAAACCCCAAGGTCAAGGAATTTAAGCATCATTTGGAGGTATCAGGGATCCCTGTAAGCGCTTGTCACACTGCTTCCCTTTAGGGGGGTCTTCTCTTTTATAATATGTTAGAATACAGTTCCTCTCTTTTCTAGTATGGTCAGGCTTTATGCAAGGGAATTCAGTGTCTGAAGTCAGGGCTTTGGATTAGAAATGCACCCCTCTTCCAGATGCAGGAAGAATGTCGATTACACGGAACTGAACAATCACTTAAGGAAACTGATCACGTGATGCGTCTGCACATTAATGCTGTTGATTACACAAGAAGGGGTGGCCTTAGAGGCACCTCCACCAGGTAATGCCCTTTGAGGAGTTAAGTTTCAGCTACCTGCATACCTTAGTGTAATACATCTTTCTCCTGATCAGATATTTTATAATTCAGTCATTTTGCTAATTCAGCCAATCTCTGCTCTCCAGGGTCTTAGTCCAATTTCCTGAGGTTTTACATAATGGGATCCATCTGCCTGAGGGTCACTTGTCTGAGTACATTTTCCCATCAGAGCATGAGGGTTCTCAGGCCTTGTGATTGGTTAAATAATGCTACAAAGTTCAAGCTCTTGACTAGGCCTCCTCGGAAGTAAGGTCTGCATTTGGATCCATGGCACAGTGAAGAGAACTCTTTCGGACCTTGCGGAGAAGTGTACAGAACCAAAATGCTTCTGTTTTCCAGCCCGGTGCAGAATATCAAAAACCACCTATCTGTGCCAACTCCAAATTTCTCCATAATTGCTTTGGGAAGATTGTTTGCCTACTTGAAATATGTTCTTTGAGGTTAATAAAAGGAGCGAAATCACCATTTTCAACCATTTCAACCCAGAACCAATGGAAAGAAAAACAGTGTTTTTATTGGCACAGAACTCATGGGACTTAAGAACAATAAAGGTCAACTGCATCGTATTTTTAAACTTTTTTTTCCCTTAGTCTTGGCTAATCTGTAAGCAAGATTCTCAGAATTCTTAAACAAAAATGCACAACTTCTAATTATTTACAATTGGTCTGAGAATTTCTCTCGGGTAATCAACAGGCCAGGCATGGTTTTATCACTTCTAAAAGTTTTTACTTTTTTTTTCCCCTGAAGTACTTTAAATTCAGGGCTTTTTTTCCTCACTTATTCATTGTTTTTGAAAAAGCAAATTCCCAAACTTTAAACTTGTGTTTGCAAACAGTGATGTATTCAAGTTCAACTTGACCTAAAACTAAGCTTAAGGTCAAGTTAGTCCAACTTCTTGGCATGATTTATTAACAAAACTTTAGAGGGTTTCAGAACAAGCAACATTCAAATCATAATTACAATCTAGATTGGAATAACTGGGAGAGGGAAGGTCTGCATGAGAGTTAAAAAATCAAAATATTAAAATACTTGTTGAATGAGTTTTTTTTTTATACAGATGAAAATGAAACCTTTAAAGCAAAAAAAAAAAAAAAAAAGGAATTACTGCTTTCTTTTAAGAGAGCTATGGATTTTAAGAATTTACAGGAGCTCTGTGAATCATCTAATCTAGAGATAACAAGTTTTAACTGGAAGCCAACCTCAATCAATGCTAAGTGGGTGCTGGGAGCTCTGTGATAAATGCTGAGAAGTCTCATCTGAGTTCAGCCAGCAGTGTTATGATTGATTAACAGTGTCTGCCAAGGCCAAGGAAGGATGTGGAAGACTGCAGGACATAGAAAGGACGTGTGCTGAAAGACATATTCCAGATACCTTCCATTGACCCAGTCTAACCTACAACTTTGACAAAGGAGAAATCTGAGGCTACCAAGAAATTGTCTGCCAGTGGTCACAAGGCTAGTCTGGACAGAGCCAGAATTAAAGCTTAGCAGTTTGGATTCTCATTCGAGATCCTTCTATCAGTGGAAGTCATTTAAAAATGTATTACAAACTTTCCTGCCACAGTCAATAGATTAAAGGAAGACACTTGCCATATCCAGGTCGCCACAGGATGATAGTGGTGCACAAAGCCGCTTGCAGCCTGGGGCTTTCCGGGTGGTGCTAGTGGTTAAGAACCCGCCTGCCGATGCAGGAGATGTAACTCCCACCGAGCCCCCGGGAGCACAGACTCTGAAGTCGACTGTTGGGGTTCAAGTCCTGACTCCACCCCTCACTGGTACTGTCACTCTGGGCAAATGACTTCACCTCTCTGTGCCTCAGCGGCCAGATCTATAAAATGGAAATAATATTAGTATCTACTTCATGGCATTGTTATGAGGATTAATTTAAATGAATTAACAAAAAGTAACGGGGTCAAAAGAGTCAGACACAATGACTTAACGACAGCAACACAAAACAACATGCTTCAAACAGGGCCTGGTCTGTTAATGTGTCGTGTAAGTTTTCACCATTCTTACTATTATTGATGTCACACTGTTTGAGGCTACCAGACAGTCAAGAGTCAAATAACTAAGGCACAGCTTAATTAACAGCTTAATCCACAGCTCAATCGATAGATCGTTTCACAGGTACCTCTGCGGGCCCTTCCAGCAAGCAGTGATCAACTGTTCTGTGTGCCCAGACGTGTCATGGACATATGTTTTCCCCAGGGGTTATAAATGCCCTTTAAAAATACAGTAACATCTTTGGAGTGCCTGTCCAGATCAAAATCACCCCCCATCACCAACACACGCGTGTTCACCACCCCCAGCAGCCCTGATGCACAGTGATCCTTCTCTCCAGTCCCTGCCCGGACCAGGGTGGCCACCTGACTCAAGCTGGACCGATCAATTCTTTCTTTGACAACTTAGTATTAAGACTAAGAGATGGCTTTATGTCTTTGAGGCTGGAAGTTTAATATAAACTTGGGAGCTGTGGGGCAGTCATGTTTCCCACAATGAAAAAGTGTGAAGCAGAAGAAGTTGGCTTATTAGCAATAAGAGAACAGAGAAGCCAGCAGATTTCTGAGGACATACCAGCCTCCGTTCCCAGTATTCCCTTGGGCCTGCCTGAATTCCACTGACTGGCTCTGTCTGGCCAATACTTACATAACTTTCGATTCTCTATTTTTCTTAATTTAGATCAAGTTTGTGTTTCTGCTTGCCTTCGTGTATATGTATGTGTGTGTCTCTGTTGCCATACCACACAGCATGTTGGATCTCAGTTCCCTGAACCAGGGATGGAACCGACACCCCCTGCAGTGGAAGTGCAGAGTCTTAACCACTGGACCACCAGGGAAGCCCATCTCTGCTTGTTTTAACGAGCAGAGGTCTAGGATTTCCTTTCACTAGCGGTGGCTATGAAATCTGTAGATTCTCAGACAGATGCCTGCAACCCAATAAACATAAACTCAAATAAAAATAATATGCTTACCAGACAAATAGCTCTGGGACCACTCCCTACATCCCTTCTCCCAGTGCCCCATCTAACCAGATTACTGCCCTGGACCACTCTTAATGCAGAGTTTCTGGAGCTGCTACTGTTCATGGGAACACTTGAGACAATCGGCACAGGAAACGAAGATTGACTTCATTGGTTAAAATAGACCACATAGAAAGCTCAGCTGACTATGTTGAGTGATTACATCTTATTGGTTGGTTAAAAGGTAAACTGAATGAATGAATGTTTGGGAAATCTACTGTCCTTCTGCCTTGCTCTGCTATTTCCCTCTGATTCTTCTGAGCTTCTATGCTGGCCCCAGATGGAGGAATACAGAAAGGCCACCCGGGCTGTTCTGAGGATACACCATGTAATGCCTCACATACCGTCGTGGGGATGTTGGCTTTACTCTGAGTGGACAGTATTGCAAAAGTATACAGAAAAGAGGAAATGCAGCCTGTGGAGCCCTGCAAGTGGGTGAGCAATGTGGGGTAGAGAGGTTTAGAAGATGACGTGCCCCAGCCCCCAGCAAAAGCAATCTCCTGGTGGTCCGGTGGTTAGCACTCTGTGCTTTCACTGCTGAGGGTGCAGGTTAATCCCTGGTTGGGGATCTAAGACCCTGCAAGCAGCAGTGCAGGAAAAAAAAAAAAGGATGACATACTGAGGGGCACGAATGTTGTCCTGAACTCATGAACATCATTTGATTTTGTTCAGATTTATTCAAAGAACCATTGTTATTTTTCAATATTTTAAATACAACATTTTCTTTATGCTCTTTGTAAAAAAGAAGAGCATATGTATGAAGTATCCTCTTCTTAAAAAAAAAAATCCAAATCCTAGAACAGGAATTTTATGTGGAATAAAAAGTACAAGAATCCCCTACCCACGTTGCTAAATGCCTTACTGGACACGACTACATTTGGTTAACACGGTATGTGTCTGAAAAAGCTTTACTAGAAAACTCCGCTCCCTGGGTTTGGGGACTGTATTTACAGAGCACAGTGATTCCTGCAGCCCAATCAGGGGGTGGGGAATTACACACATATATTTCACACATTCTGGGTAACCCGAAGACCACAAGGAACACTGTAATTTGTCTAAAACACAGAGAACAGCGGTGAATTTACAGTGCCTTGGGGCCATCATCGTGTATCACTGGCTGGCAAGCACGCAACTGACAGCTCATGTCTAGGAAGAATATGGATTCCAGAGTCACACAGACCCGGGTTTGAAACCCAGCTCTGACAGTTACCTGTTGGCTTAACTTTTCTGTGACTCCAGTTCCTCATCCATTTATTCATCCATTCAGGAAATTTTCACTGAAAGCCTCCTGCGTGCCAGACCTTGTGGCAGGCATAGGGGAGGAAGAGACCCAGTGCCCGCTCTCACGAAGGCAGTCTAATTGGGAAGGCGCATATTGAATCGAGATTTACGAACAGAAAACTGAAACCAAGGGGAAGGGCTGTGTGGTTTAGAGCCAAGATCCTGGAACAAAACTGCTGCAGTTCAAAGTCTTGTTCTTTTACCTACTAGCTGAGTGGCGCCTTGAGAAAGTTATTTCAACTTCTCTATGCCTCAGTTTCATTATCTGTAAAGTGGGGAAAATATCAGTATCTATCTACACAAGGTTGTTCTGAGGATTAAATCTTAAAATTGTGATTAAATCTTAGAACTACGCTGGCACGTGGTAAGTCTATCTAAGGGTTTGCTCCTATTATCATTAACCGCAGGAAGTGCTATGGAGGAAAGGCACAGGCACAGTGAGGATACGATGGAAGGCCCTGAGCACATGGCAGAATTCAGCAAAGACTTCCTGTCCCGTTTATTAAATTATGACCCTCAAACCTACTCCTCTACAGTGTGCGTTGTGATCTGGGGGGCCAGGGCTCTGCAAACGACATTTTTTGCTTTGCAAACTGGTTTTTTGTTGGGCTTTTCCAAGAGCACATGATGGAGGGGGATGGAAAGCCTGGAGCAGGGAGAGACAGAACCTGCTGCTTTCCTTCTGATGCCCCTGGGCTTCCCATATCCGTGGGTGGCGCCTGGCAAGGCCAAGTGAAAAGCGAAAATGTTAGTCGCTCACCATGTCCGACTCTTTGTGACCCCCATGGACTGCAACCCACTAGGCTCCTCTGTCCATGGAATTCTCCAGGCCAGCATACTGGAGTGGGTTGCCATTCCGTTCGCCAGGGGATCTTCCCGACCCAGGGGTCGAACCCCAGTCTCCTGCATTGCAGGCGGATTCTTTACCGTCTGAGCCACCAGGGAAGCTGGTGTAAAGTCAAGGCCTCTTGACTTGCACAGCAGTGACTCCTTCCCACGGCAGCAGCAGGGAGGATGCACGGTTTTCCTACTATGCGTGGAACCAGCTTCATCACACCCCACCTCAGAGACAGCACACCAGCCGCAGGTGCTCCCTTCTCAGAGGGCTGGGTTGTAGGCCTTGGGTCCCTTCTTTAAGCATCTAAGTTTTCTTAATTGCAACTTGTGTCTCTGCAGTCCCAGAGTGGGTTAGCTCACAGTTGTTACCTCCATGATGCCAAAGAGCACAGATTGTCAAATTTCTTCTGTAAAGTCAGGGTAGCAAATATGTCAGACTTTGTCGGCTACATTCCTTTTTTTAAAAAAAATTATTTATTTATTATTTTTGGTGGCATGTGAGACCTTAGTTTGCTGACCAGGTATTAAGCCCATGTCCCCTACATTGGGAGGCGGATTCTCAAATACTGGACCACCAGGGCAGTCCCACTTTTTATAAAAATAACAACCATTAACAACTGTAGAAACTATTCTTAGCTAACTGGTCACACAAAAACAGATCCTGAGCTGGATTTGGCACACGGGCTGTAGCTTCCAACCTCTCTTCTGTTATCTACTTTATAACATGGTACTTAATTTATAAAATACTATGTTATAGCCCACTGGTTCAAATAAATGGTATGGTTTCAGTCTCCTGCCTGGGCACTGACTGCTATACTTTCCTTGGGATCTGAAGGAAACAGTAAAGGGTAAAGGTTGATTGGAGGCTAAGGTCTGGGGGGTGGGAGAAGGGGTTCCAGGAGAGGGGAGCACGGGTGTAAGTGCCCAGCAGAGGGAGGGCATGCATGCATGCTGAGTCATTCACTCGTGTCCGACTCTTTGCGATCCCATGGACTGTAACCCACTAGGCTCCTCTGTCCATGGGGGTTCTCCAGGCAAGAATACTGGAGTGCATTGCCATGCCCTCCTCCAGGGGATCTTCCTGACCCAGGGGTTGAACCCGCGTCTCATTATGTCTCCTGCACTGGCAGACAGGTTCTTTATCATTAGCACCATCTGGGAAGTCCACAGAGGGTGGGCACAGGGCTCACAAGAGAACTGCTGGGTTGGAACAGGCAGACACAGGCAATGTGGGGCCAGCCTATGTAAGGCCTTGTGGGCCACACCAAGTTTCGGTTTTCCATTCTAAATAGATCTGGAAAGCCACTGAAGGGCTTTAAGATGGGTTACAATCTCATATTAGTATTTTGAAAATATCTTCTTGGGTAACTTAGAGTGTGCCAAGTATGAAATGATCTACTCTTTACCAAACAACCTGTACAAATCAAACAGATGCTCAACGAATTTCAGTTTCTAACCTCCACCCTCTTTTGGTATCATGGCTACAAGGCCTATTGCTGGATTTCTGACCAAACTGTCAGCAAACCGGCTTGCCCTTTGTGACTTTCAACTTTGGAAGGATGACTTTTCAAACTGTCAAAGTTTTTCTGCCCACATGCATACAAATATTAGGTATATTATTTCTTTATTCTCGTCTTGCCCGAGACCACAGATATGATTTTTCAATCAGACACAGTGAAATTGCCCAGTTCTGAGAACCACGGACACAGCCATTTGGCAAGCATAGACTTGGCAGCCTTTCTGCTGACTTGTGAAATCTGCCCGCCCCCTCCCCGCCACCCCGAAGGCTCTAGTATCAACCTCAAAATCACAGCCCTCAGGACTCAGTGACTCCACTTCATGCTTTTCTGCCAAGGCCAGTCTCACCAGCAGCAGAAGCCTGCATACCTGCCCCAGAGGGAAAGCACAGGAGGCCACAACCTTGTGGCAAGAAGTTGACGGACTTGCCAGGAAAGAGTGGCTTCAGTGAAGTTCTGCACAAGTGCGTTCCCTATTCCACAATGAATTTATGTGAAAATATTACCCTTTCCAAGGATGGCCACATGTCCAGTGAAAGTTCCCCCAGCATCCTCTGTGTGTCCCAGGCACAACGTGCTGTGATCTGCAGCTTGGGAGACGGTCAAGGAGCATAACTATAGGCCCTGCCCTCCAAAGACAGGGCATCTAATGAGGAAGATGGTAGACCTCTTCTGGGTACTAGTATCTGAAACTCAAGAGAGCTTACAATCCATTTCGAGAGTTCAGATTTAAGTACACAAAGTAATTACCAGCCCGTACACAAGAGTCAAGCCCTTGGCTCCCACCATGATTGCTGTGGGTGGTTAGCAGGATGGTTTGGTTTCCGGTCTTGGCTGAGCTCTATTGCCTGCCCCCTCGTCCACCTCTCTTCCCAGTACTGCCGGGTCACTAGAATGCCTCCTGGGTCCTGCCCTTGGTGCAGCAGACATTTAAGCAGCTCCAGCCTCACCTTCTAAGATATCAGCTCTGTCTTTCCTAAGCACTGGTTCTCAGTTTTGGTCTCTGCTTGCTCAGTTGCTCAGTTGTGTCCGACTCTTTGAGACTCCATGGACTGCAGCCCGCCAGGCTCGTCTGTTCATGGAATTTCCCAGGCAAGATTACTGGGGTGGATTGCCATTTCCAGGGGCGCTTCCCGACCCAGGGATCGAACCCACGTCTCCTGCATCGGCAGGCAGATTCTTTACCACTGAGTGACCTGGGAATCACCTGGGATAGTTTAAAAAACTTTGATGCCAAGGCCATACTCTAGACAATTTTTTTCATAATTCTCTGTAGATGGTCATTAGTATGTTTAAAAATAATAATTATTTTTTTATTTATAATATATTATAAATATAATATGCTGCTAAGTCGCTTCAGTCATGTCTGACTCTGTGCGACCCCTGAGACGGCAACCCACCAGGCTCCCCCGTCCCTGGGATTCTCTAGGCAAGAACACTGGAGTGGGTTGCCATTTCCTCCTCCAATGCATGAAAGTGAAAAGAGAAAGTGAAGTCGCTCAGTTGTGTCCAACTCTTAGCGACCCCATGGACTGCAGCCTACCGGGCTTATCCGTCCATGGGATTTTCCAGGCAAGAGTACTGGAGTGGGGTGCCACTGCCTTTATATATAGTATAGATATAATATAAATAAATGGAATATAGTTATTAGTTTATTTATAATAATTATAGTTATTCTCCAAATAATTACAAAGCATAGCCAAAGTTGAAAACTAGTGCCCTACAGTGGGTCTGCCCCTGCTTTTATACTGTTTGAGAACAGAGCTTATTCCTTGATCCACAGATCAGTCCTACCCGGAACTTTTAAAAACATTTCTGTTCTGGTCGTCTGCCTAGGATCCTAACTCCATTTTAGGTAATGAGTTAGGTAACCAAAACAGGAGATGGAAATACAGACTTTGGATTTACACAGACCTGTGTTCCAACCCACTGTGTATCCCTTGACTCAATTATGGGTTTCTGAGCCTCAGTTTCACAGTCTCACAGAAAATTCTCTATGATGATAGAGGAGACATTTCACATACAGAGAAAATTCTAGATCTAGTATTTCTCGATGGCAAGTATGGGATGAAAACCATCAAACAAAGGAGGTGACTGGTCGTCATCTGATTAGCCCAAGCACGCAGCCAGTCCACTTTTCCTCCTTCAAGCCCTGCATTAACACATCCAATTAAGCAGTCTCTGCAGAGAGAAACCGGTGAGCCTCACACACACCCCTTGCTCCTGAAAGAGCTAACTGGTGATTCAGAGAATTCAATGGGCCTGACGGACGATCTGTCTTTGGGGGAAAGAAAATCCAAGCCTGGAAACTGGAGCCCTGCTATCTTTCTCACCGGGGTCATGAGAACGTCTCGCATGGTGAGTTCATGTCCCTGAACTTGTATTCCTTTATCATAACATCCAGAGCAGCTGGACTGTTCCCAGAGGCAAGGCTTTGTCTACGGGGCTTCAGAACACACTTTGAGAGAAAGATGCAGGGCTTGTACTCATTTATTTGTTTTCTTAAAGAAGCTTTTCACTCTAGAAAATAGTTTTCAGAAACTTGGGGGAGCTTCTCGAAAGCTTAAAAAAGAAGGTGGGCCAAATGTCAAGCTTTAGACAAGACTCCTCCCCTCCCCCCACCTCCAGCCCCATGGATAAAGGACACCCAACTTCCCATTGCCTGCTGGGACTGGTACACTTAGCTTAACTGGTATACTTAGTCTGGTTGCAACTTCCTTCATCAACTGGAGCTTTACGCACTGTAGAAAGATAAAAATCACTTAAAGCTTTTGTTTTCCTCTCCGATGGAAAAAATCCTAGCTGGTCTATACCATCCTCCAATCCTAAAGTCATTTCTTACTGTCCTGGGCATCTGCTGTGCTCTAGTTTCCAATACCACGTCCAGAGGTCAAATGTGGCCCATTGGGCACAGGGCAGGGGCGTCTGAAGTTTTGAGCAGAGCAATCATTTTTACATAAACTACCCTGCTGGGGCTTCCCTGGTGGCTCAGTGGTAAAGAGTGGCAACCACACCAGTAATCTTGCCTGGGAAATCCCATAGACAGAGGAGCCTGGCGGGCTACAGTCCATGGGGTCACAAAGAGTCAGTGGGACACGACTGAGCAACTGAACACGCAGAGACCAAAATTGAGAATCACTGTTTAGGAAAGACAGAACTGGTATCTTTGAAGGTGAGACTGGAGTTGCTTAAATGTCTGCTGTCCCAAGGGCAGGGCCTGCCAACGCAGGAGAGGCAGGTTCGATCCCTGGTCCAGGAAGATCTCACGTTAGTTGGAGCAACTAAGCCTGTTTGCCACAACCATTGAGCCTGTGGACTAGAGTTTGGGAGCTACAACTACTTAAGCCCGAGCACCTAGAGCCCAATCTCCACAGCAAGAGGAGCTACAGCAACAAGAAGCCTGAACACTGCAACTAGAGAGCAGCCCCTGCTTGCTACAACTAGAGGAAGCCCATGCAGCAACAAAGATCCAGCAGAGCCATAAATAGATAAATTTGAAAAACAGAGAGAAATTACCCTGCTGGCTGGGCTTGCCACCCACCCACCGTTGCCAGGCGCCTCCCTAGCCAGTTTTGACGGGTGAGGAATTGTGATTGAGGCTGGATGTGAATGACAATCTAAACTGGAACCCTTGCGGTTTAACTCTGCTAAACCTGCAGCATGACAATGAGACAGTACAAGGCATCCAGAGGTCTGAACAACACCCACACAGACAGACGCCTCTCAGAGCTGCAGCACCCGCGGAACTTCACCAGGTCCACAAACAACGGTTTGCAAGAAAGCCCCAAATCCCTTGATGAACCTTCCATTGCTTTGATCTGTTTTCTGCTCAGGGTTTCCCCAAAGAATTCTTTTTGACAAAGAGAGTTCAAGGCTATGCCACTAGCAAATGAACAAAAGGCGTGAGCTGCACAGATTCACCTCTGCTACGAATAAAGGAACAAGAACAAGCAGCAGAAGCAGAGCTGTCTGTCACGAGGCCCTGACACAGGACATCTGTTTGAAGTGTTTGACAAATGAAGCCAGGCTTTGCAGACCCAGGCCTCCCACCCCAGGGGCCTGAGCTGGACACCTGACTGGGTCTGTCCCCACTCGCCCCTGTCTCCCATAAAGCCTTGAATAGCGCCATCTCTGGGTTTCTGCAAAACTGGCCACCAGGAATGTGCTTTTGGCCTTTTCTTTTCCACAGAAATTACAAAGTGACTTGGTGCTTTACACATAAGCTTCCAAGCCCCAAAGCAACACTACAATTTTAGGTAAAGAACCAAACCTCCTGGGGTGTTTACCTCAAACAAGTCCAGAGGCCAAGACAAATCAACAGGATATAACAGAGTTCATCAAATCAGGCCTCTGGCCTGGAGAAAACACACTTATTGCCATTTTCTCTGAATATCGACCTCCAGCATTTCTCCCCAGAAACTGTTGTTGTTTCGTGAATAATCATGTTAATGAGGGTTGAGTAATCTGTTGGAGACCTGAGTCAGGATTTTCAAAGGAGTTTTCAGGCCCAGGCTGGTGCCCAGGCAGCTCAAGTTTGCAGGCAAAGAAGGAGATTTGAAAGGAAGTGACGGTTGACCAGAAGCCCCCGAGGGGGACTGATAGGGGGCCACCCAGAATCTGGAAGGGGGTGGTGGCGACAGACTGCAGGCTGTGGAAGGCGCTGGTGGGTGCCTCTGTCACGACAGAGAATGGACAACGTGCTGGAGAGGGCAGAGTGACCGAGCCAAGGATGAGCCCAGGTCACTGAGGCACTGGGAAACAGGAGGCCCAAAGAGCTGCTTCGGGGAAGAGACGCTACATACTGAATTTTAGGCGCTGAGCAGCCCTGAACACTTAACAAGCAGCTCAGAAATGCTGGTCCTGGGGCTTGGCTTGGGGGGCTAAAGGAACTTGCTGAAGGTTACGTGCATGTGTGTACGCCCAGTCATATCTGACTCTGCGACCCCATGGACTGTAGCCCTCCAGGCTCCTCTGTCCATGGGATTTCCCAGGCAAGAACACTGGAGTGGGTTGCCATCTCCCCCTCTAGGGGATCTTCCTGACTCAGGGATTGAAACCGTGTCTCCTGCGTCTCCTGCACCAGCAGGCAGTTTCCTTACCACTGAGCCACCTGGGAAGCCCTGCCCAAGGCCACATAGCCCGTGAAAGACAGACTTTGGGTGTGAACACAGGGATGCCCAGTGCTGAAGCCCAGTGTTTCCAATCCCAGTGCTTGCTGCCTCTTCAGAGAACCCTTCTTTGCGTGTCAATGTCTTGGTGGGATGTAGCTCATTAAAGAAGGCTAGACAAATTAGGCAATGGCACCTCACTCCAGTACTCTTGCCTGAAAAATCCCATGGACGGAGGAGCCTGGTGGGCTGCAGTCCATGAGGTCGCTAAGAGTCGGACACGACTGAGCGACTTCACTTTCACTTTTCACTTTCATGCATTGGAGGAGGAAATGGCAACCCACTCCAGGGTTCTTGCCTGGAGAATCCCAGGGACAGCAGGGCTTGGTGGGCTGCCGTCTATGGGGTCGCACAGAGTCGGACACGACTGAAGCAACTTAGCAGCGGCAGCAGCAGACAAATTAGAGACTGAGTCAGAATTTTCCAAAATGAAGGCCAGCCCACATAAAAAAAATTGGCTTTAATTTGTAGGGAATGAAAAATTGTTAAAGAACCAGAGCCACGCTCAAGACAGGAGAACTGGGAACTGAGGGGACTGTGTTCCTTAGTGTACATCAGAACCCCCTTGGTAAATTTTTTAAAAAAGATCCCCACCCCATCCCAGACCTACTAAATTAGGCTGTATCCTCTACAAAGCTCCCTGGGTGATTCTGAGGCCTCTTGACATAATAAAAATAATCTGAGGGAAGATCTTAAAGATAACAGACAATAATAAATAAGAGCTCTCCACATTAGATGTCTTACTGCATGCCAGATGCTGTTCTGAGGGCCGGCTCTCATGATTTGCTTTAATTTAGTGCAGAAGATGACAGAAGGAGAAACAGAGGCTCCAGGAGGCTCAGCAGTTTGTTCACGGCCCCACAGGGGCCTGCCTGAGGCCAAGGTCGTGGTGTGGAGGGAGGGGGCGTGGTCCTCCAGCAGGGATGTGTTTGGGCGACACGTGGAGCATGCCCTGAGCAGCCTGCGCAGTGTCTTTCCCAGGAGGGCTGCATGCCGACCTCCCAGCTCGCCGGGGAGAGGAGGAACAGAGAGCTGGGATGGGAAGCGGACGCTGGCTGGGGCCTGGCAAGTGGGCTCTGCTAAGCTGTGTACCTGCGACTCGCTCACCCGAACCTGATTCCACCCACACCTCCAACCACAGCCAAGCAGATTCATCCTCTTACTTTAACGAGGTTTCCTGAACACGGACTTGGGGATCAGAGCTTAGGATTTCAGTCCTGTCTGGACTGCGGACTCTCCAGCTTCTCCTGCGACATCAGTCCATCTACAACAGGAGAAGCTCCTCCATGCCGTCTTTGAGGTTCCTTCCAGCGTCGATTCCCTGTGACGACCAGCTGCCCCATGGAGACAGCAGTGGGGGAATAGAGAGGAGCTCAAGGCACAGAACTGCCTTGGCCCAGCACAGGAGGTTTGAGTGACAGTGGGAGAGGCGGTTCCTTCAGGTCAGCCCAGGTGCTGCAGAGTCACAGGAAGCCCCCTGGGCATTGCTCTTTCTTGGAAGCCCCAGGCCCTGCAGCAGGGTGGTACTGACAGGAAACCCACAAGGAGGCGTGCACTTCCCGAGTCCCCATCCTTCAGCCCCCTCGTTCATGAGTCAGTCACCACAGCCAAGCAGCAGCACTTAGTCACTCTCCTCCCCACACAAGCCTGGGCCCAGGATGCAGAGGCAGGGTGCCGAGGGTTCCCACAGAAGAACGCTGTGGGCCCCAGCTATGCATTCCAGCAACGACCACCGAGTCGCCACTGAGCACCGTGTGGCCTGGCGCAGGGTCTGGTTTTGTATCCTTTGGCCACTGGAAGCCGTCTCTGCAAAGTATGAGGCGCCCACGCGGTCCTGTCAGCTTGTTGCTGTCTTGTTGTCCTGACACACAGGACAGATGTGACCCAGGACAAACTGACAGTCAGTCACTTACTGTGTATCAGGCGATGTTTCGAGAGCTTCACGGTACTAATGCATTTTGTTCTGGTAACAACCACAGAGGGGTAATCAACCCTATTTTATTGATTAGGAAAGTGAGTACAGTATGCTTAGGCAGTCTTCTCAAACTCACAAAATCAGGGGAGACAAAGCCAGGATTTGAACCCACGTGATGGTGGTTCAGGTAATGCAGTGGCAAAGGATCTGCCTGCCAATGCAAGGGACGTTAGAGATGCGGGTTCAAGCACTGAGTCAGGAAGATCCACTAGAGGACGAAACGGCAGCCACCCCAATATTCCTGCCTGGAGAATCCCATGGACAGAGAACCCTGGTGGGCTATAGCCCATGGGGTTGCAAAGATGTGGATGCAACTGAGTACACGCTCACATGATGTTGGTTCTAAAGCTCTTAATGTTAAATGCCATGTTACATTGTCTACATTAAAATAACTAGAAAATAAGAACATGAAGGAGAAATGTAATAAGAGAAATAAAAGGGGACCAGACAGGATGCTGAGACTACACTGCTTTGGGAAAGGTGGACGTGAGGGAGAGGACGGTGTCGGGTTGGCCAAAAAGTTCATTTGAACTTATTTTCAGTATTTGTGCTGGTATCTTTATTTTTGGGGGGCTCCAAAATCACTGCAGATGGTGACTGCAGCCATTAAATTAAAAGACACTTGCTCCATCGCTTCAGTCGTGTCCAACTCTATGCAACCCCATAAATGGCAGCCCACCAGGCTCCGCTGTCCCTGGGATTCTCCAGGCAAGAACACTGGAGTGGGTTGCCATTTCCTTCTCCAATCCTTGGAAGAAAAGCTATGACCAAACTGACAGCATATTAAAAAGCAGAGACATTACTTTGCCAACAAAGGTCCATCTAGTCAAAGCTATGGTTTTTCCAGTAGTCATGTATGGATGTGAGAGTTGGACTGTAAAAAAAGCTGAGTGCCGAAGAATTGATGCTTTTGAACTGTGGTGTTGGAGAAGACTCTTGAGGGTCCCTTGGACTGCAAGGAGATCCAACCAGTCCATTCTAAAGGAGATCAGTCCTGGGTGTTCATTGGAAGGACTGATGCTGAAGCTGAAACTCCAAAACTTTGGCCACCTCATGCGAAGAGTTGACTCATTGGAAAAGACTCTGATGCTGGGAGGGATTGGGGGCAGGAGGAAAAGGGGACAACAGAAGATGAGATGGTTGGATGGCATCACTGACTCAATGGACATGAGTTTGAGTAAACTCCGGGAGTTGGCGATGGACAGGGAGGCCTGGTGTGCTGCAGTCCACGGGGTCACAAAGATTTGGACATGACTGAGTGACTGAATTGAACTGAACTGAACTGCGCTGGTATCTAGGACACCAATCTAGGTTTTTTGGAAAATAAGCACATGCTGTTCCCCAGGCCAGAGGGCAACAGAGTGTCAGAGGGGTCCAGAGGAAGAAGACATGTCCGTCAGATGCATCGTGAAAAGTTTCTCAAGAAGCATCAGCCAAGGGCCTTAGGGTTTCCCAGACACAGGTGAAGATGGAGGCTGGTCCAGAGAGGTCCTTTCAGGAAGTGGGACTGCTTGAGCAAAGGCAGAGAGATGGGAAGTCAAGACACTCTCAGGAAGAGTAGGGACTTGTGCTTTCCTGGGTCACAGCACCGATGAAGAGAAGTATCGGAAGGAGCCATGCTGGAGAGGTCTGATCACAGGAGACCTTAGACGACAGGTTGAGGAGGCTAGGCTTTATTTATCAGGCCATGGGTGACTGAATCTTCCCAAACAGGACAGCGCAGGACAGAGTAAAGCCTTCAGAAGCTGGCTTGGTGCAGGGGGTGTGGCTGCCAGAAGTGAGCAGTCAGGACAGCGCTGTCACAGACGCCAACACACAATGAGACTCAGACAGGGACAGAGCCACTGGGAACCCAACAGTGATGGACACACTGGAAAGAGAGACTCAATAGGACTTCAGGACAAGAAACATTTGTATTAACACGTGTGGCAGCGTGCAGAGGGTTGCCGGGTTGAGATGGAAGAAATCAACAGACCAGAGGTGCCTACCCTGAGTGTCTGGCAGAACAGGCAGTAAAGAGGCAGATTTTCATTTGACACGGTCTAGAATCTTGGAGATGGAGCAGATCCCAGCAGGGGCAGACAAGATGGGAGGCTGGGGGGCTCCCAGTACAGAGGGCTGAGGCCACTACACAAAGGGAAGCCAGGGCACAGTGAGGACAGGAGTGGGACGCTGTCCACTCTATCAGGACCCGAGCATCTTCCTCCTTGTAAGACTGTGGCTAATGGACTTCCCTGGTGGCCGGGTGGTTAGGACTCCACACTTGCACTGCAGGAGATGTGGGTTCCATGCCTCGCTAGAGAACTAAGATACTGCATGCCACTCGGCCTTGCCAAAAAAAAATAATAAAAAGATTGTGGCCAATGTTTATAAAAGAGTGGTTAAGAGCCCAGGCCCTGAAGCAAGAGAGCTGCAATCTGAACCCCAGCTCCCCCATCCACTAGCTGTGTGTTCTTGAGGAAGGTACTTAATTCTGTGCCTCAGTTTCAAATCCTGTAAAATGGGGATAGTAATAGTACCTACCTCCAAAAATTAGGATGAGATACATGAGTCAGTATACATAAAAGGTTTTGATCAGTACTTGGCACACAGAAAGTGCTATGACTCTTGATGTTATAATTAATATAAGTGCAATAAGTAAATAAAGAGCACTTTTGAGCCATATGCACACTGGCTATCACACCAGGTTATCACAATGCTGCTATCTAGATGGAGAGCTGTGACCCAGAGCAGCTACACGACTGCCCACCTGCAGTGGCAAAGCCGAGATGGGAGCCGCCCACTCTGCCATCCCATTGCCTCTGGAGTCCAGATGGGAAGAACGAAAAGGAACCAAAATTTCCTTCTTTCACTTATCCTCCATGTTCCACTAATTTAGTCCCCAAACCCCATCCAAAATATACCCTTCTCCTTCCATTCCAGCACACAGCCATCCTGAACAAAAGAAAGGGAAGGAGAAGGCAAGAAGGAGGAGAAAAAGAGGGAGGAGAGACATGGAAGACCAGAGAGAAGGTCAGGAAAGTCTCTACCTGTCAGTTAGAAGTGGAGGCCCTGATGTAAATCCCCCAAATGAACCCAGGAGTACGGGTGTTGCAGGAAAAAGCCAATTCTGACTCCATGTTGGAACTGTTTCCTTAACTTGCTTTTTGTTGTTTTTGTTATAATCATAGGTAATGGCCTGCTTCAGAGAATCCTGCCTCTCGGCCAGTCTGTTAAACTAAAGTGCCTTTGTTCAGGACCCTGTCCTGAACAGGCAGGAAAGAAGGCGGGCAGGAAAGAAGAAATTAACACATTCTCCTGCCTGAGGCTTGCCACTGTAGGAGATATTTGCAAGATTAATGGCCCTTTTACTTTGCTTCCTCACATCCCTCCATCTCAGATTTTTAAAAGAACCTGGCATCTTAGACCCCAGAAGATGGTCATTTTGAGACATTAGTCTGCCATCTTCTTGGTCAGCTGGCTTTCCGAATGGCTGTATTCCTTGCCTCAACACCTCGTTGTTGAGTCATTGGCCTGTTAAGCAGCGAGCAGAGTGAGCCTGGACTCAGTAACATGGGGACAGCCAGGGGCACGTGCCTCTACATGTGAGTCACTTGCACCCACACTGGTGTTGGTTTCTCCCTGCTCTTGACCCCCAGTGGCCTGGGCAGCTGCAAGGCTCCTCACCTGCCTCCTGATCATGTTAGTTAGTTGGCAGTATGTCCTCTGGGAGTGCAGACTCCCTAGCTTTCTCAACCAACAATCAGGTCCTGTGCTTACCTGTCTCTCAAAAAAGCCAGGGCTTTGGGTTTGAAATCAATGGTCATGCCTCCAAAAGAAAATTATCCAGACAACAAAAGGTGACTAGTAGCATTTTAGTCCCACATCCGAGGCACTGTCTACTGTGTGTGAACCTCAAGCAAGACAGAGGATCCCATTCATGGGCAGAACATGGTTCTGGGTTTTCATTTTGCTTTGATTTGTTCTGGAAAAAAGAGGGGCATAGATAATGGCTGGTTTGTCCATTGTCATCTTTCTGGGAAACCTTTAGACAGGTTCCTTTAAACACTATCCGTGGCCTGCTCCCTTAGGACACATTGAAACTGCAATTGATAATAAGGAACAATAAAAGTTGATTTAGACAGAATTCTCCTCTGGCATTTCTTGAAAGGTGACATTCTATCTTTGCTGTATTCTGCATGTCACCAGGCACTGTTAGAAAATTAGGAACTGACCATGGACTTGAAGAGGTAAATGGCAACTCACTCCAGTATTATTCCTGGAAAATCCCACGGACAGAGCAGCCTGGTGGGCTACAGTCCATGGGGTTGCAAAGAATCAGACACAACTGAGCGACCAGCACATGGACTTGAGGCATGAGAGCTTTGCAGGGAACCTGAATATGTCCCCCAAGCCAGGAGGTCTTAGTGGCCAGTCCTACAATCTTCTTCTTCCTCATTAACATCATGATGAGGAATATTGCAAATGGAGGGCTGTTAAAGGGCTGAATGTCTGTGTCGCCTCTAAATTCCTATGTTGAATGAAGCTCCAGTCTCCAGTGTGACGGTCTTCGGAGATGGAACCTTAGGGAGGTAATTAGGTGAAGACAAGGTTTCGAGGACAGGGCTCTCGTGCTGGGAGGAAGAGACACCAGAGTTTTCTCTCTCTACAGGGGCACACAGCCAGGAAAGGCCGCTGGGGCCCACAGTGAGAAGGCAGCCAGGGAGAGGGCTCTCATCAGAATTCTATCATATGAGCACACTGATCTTGGACTCCAGCCTCCAGAACTGTAAGAAATAAATGTCTGTTGTTTAAGTCACCCAGTCTATGGTACACCGTTCTGGCAGCCCAAGTCACTAAGACAAGGCTTTACTGATTACAGAGAACCCGTGTCATTTCCTAGAGCAGCTCAGTGAGGTTGCTACCTCATTTTACAGATAAGGAAACTGACTCGGAGATGGAGGGATCGGCACAAGCTGGTTGAATGATGGAGCCATGATTGGAACTCTGGTATCTTGACTTGATTATTTCCTTCCCTGGTTCTTCTGGGGCTGCTTTGTTCAACCTAATCCCCACGTCCTGGGAAGGCTCCAGGCTAAAGTTCAGACAGTGTCAGGCAGAGGGGGCAGAGGCCACTTACCAGCCCCCCAGGGTCACAGAGAGGAAACCTGGGTCCTTGCATAAGTCTGAAGCTTCTGCAGGTGGAAGAAACAGGAAGCAGTTCTGCATGGCAGTCAGAGAGCTGGGGTGCAGGGTGAAAGAGGTCTGGCCCAAGACTTGATGAGTTTAATTGTGTGTAAGACTTTACAGGATGCCTATTATATCCTGTGTGCCTCAGTTGGGGCTAATTATGGTATTTACCTTAAGAGATTTACCTAAGGAATTTTTATGAAGCATAAACTGAAACAATGATCACAAAGGGCTCTTAGGATGCTGTCTGGCACAGAGTAAACCCTCATAAAGAGGGATAAAAGACATGGCCTGGACTGGACAGCAGTGGCTGGGCATTGTCTGACCACTGCAGCTAGCCCTGGTTCAGGAGAGGCATCAACCAGATGAAAGACCAGAGCATCTATACTCCCTATACCAGGAGACTTGGGACAACTTGCACAGCCTCCTTCCTTCCTCTTCCAATTCTGGGGAAACAGAATTGAAGAGATAAAGCTGTCAAGCAGAACATGCACAGGTTTGAAAACCAGAGATGCATGTGTACTTTGGAGTTTCTGGGTGCTGTGAGTGGGATCTCGAGCGGATTTCTTAACTGCTCTGAGTCTCCATTTCTTCATCCTAAAAAAGTGAGTTGATTATTGTAAAGTAATAGCCTCCAATTAAAATAAATTAACTAAAAAAAAGAAACCATAAAAAAAAAGTGAGTTGATTAACAACTACCTCCAAGGGCAATGCAGGGAACCAAGTGAGCAATATATGTGAAGGTGTCCCTAAAATGTTATTTTCTGTTTTTACATTAAGAGCTTTGCTGGTATTTACACAGCAGCTGGTAAGCGGTGGGGTGGGATCCTAATAGACTTTCTGATGCCACGAGGCCACAGGAGTGCATCTACATAGTAAATGAGAAATTAAAGACCCACGTGTCTAGGATTTGTTGTTTGCCTATCACTGTTCTTACATCTCCTTAAGGACTAAAAGAAGTATAAAACAGAGTCCAAAGCAAAGACTGATGGTGTCTGTCTGTATCCAGAATTTTTAAGGGGTTTTAAGACTAACGATGGCTGGGTCTCAGCCACAACCATAATCTATGCATGCACATTTAGGGCATGAACTCATTCAATCAACAAATATTAGAAAGTACCTGCTATGTGTGTGAAGTCCTAAGCCAGGCTCCTGAGGCTATAAAAACTGGTAAAAGAGTTACTATCTGTAGGGGATCCTATTAGGGGGGGTAAGATAAAAATAAAAGCCAAAAACAACTCATCAGGGGGGTGATAAGAGCCATGGCAGTGGAATAAACACGGGGATACAGTGGGAAAAAACTGTATTTGGTCTGGAGCTGTCAGGAAGGATGTCCAGAGAGAGTGGTACTGGCACTGTCAGAGTTAAGAGGAGCAGGGGACCAGCAGGCACAAAGATCTGGGATGAGAGACACCCGGTGTCACTAGAGAACTCTTAACAGGTCTGGTACAGGCACTCAGGTCCACGGGCAAGGAGAGATGAGGCTGCCAGGTTGAGTCTGCTTGACAGGGGCCTTGGACACTGCATTAAGGAGTTTGAACTTCGTAGTATAGGTGGAAGGAAGCCACACAAAGCATTTTAGGAAGCAGAGAGCCTCCCTGGTGGCGGAACCTGCCTGCCATTGCAGGAAACATGGGTTCGATCCCTGGTCCAAGAAGATTCTACATGTCTCAGAGCTACTAAGCCCCGTGCAGCACCTACTGAGCCTATATGCCAGAGCCTGGGAGCTGTAACCATTGAGCCCAAGTGCCCTAGAGCCTGTGCTCTGCAATGAGAAGCCCCCATATCACCACTAGAGAAAGCCCGTGAAGCAATGAACACCCAGCACAGCCAATAAGAAATAAGTATTCAAATTATTAAAAAAAAAAAGTTTAAAACAAAGAATCAGAGTGTCCCTGATTTTAAAAATTTATCTAGTGGAGGCTGAAATAGAAAGTTGAACTGAGGGGGTAGGAGAAACTGGAAAGAAGGCAATAAATAAGGAGGCTACAGAGATGTCCAAATGAGAAAGACAAGGTTGTGAACTTTGCACACACACACACAGCTACACACACATTCAGCTGGTTCAACCTGGACCGAAACACCCTGGCAACAACTGCACCTGGCCTCTGGCTCCCACTGAAGTGCCCCTGATGGGGCTCTGCTGGGTTCCCTTATATAAGCCCCCATTCTGTTACTTCTTGGCTGTGGTCAACCCAAATAGCTTTTCATTTCCAGACTAACCTCAGACCCAGAGTTTGAGGTGATTAAACGTGGCCTGTGAGGCTGTGGTTCTGGAAACTTCCACCCAAACGATGTTAAGTACAGGGAGCGCTGCGCGCCTGGACCCACACACAGCACAGTCAGGGCAGCTCGGACCGAGGTCACCAAGGCTGTGCTGGGTTCCGCAATCAGACCTTTAAATTAACACGCGATTACAGCCCCCAAGGGAAGGGAAACAGGCATTGACTATTGATTTTATAAACAAATGAAAAAAAAATCAAAACCCACTGCATGCACAGAAGGAAATAAATAGTAGTTAATGTGCCTTCGTTAAAATAAAAGCTCTTACTGGGAAGAAGATGGAAGCTCCTGAGGAGCGTAGGGTGAAGGCAGAGGACACAGTCTTTCAAGCTTCTGGAACGCTTATGGATGTGATATCAATGCTAGTAAAAGGGCAGGAAGCTCACTAGCCTTCACTGGGGGCCTACTGTGTGTCAGCAGCTGGGTTAAGCAAGCACTTCAAATGTGTTCCATCACTTTCAATCCTTAAAATGACCTCTGGAGGTTGGAATTGTCCTCCTTAATTCTCCCAATCAGAGACGAATGGGATTACTTCCCCACAGACTTTGTGAAAGGAAGATCATGTAGCCTTCCCAAGATCACACAGCTAGTAAGTGTCAGGGGTAAAATACAAACCCACATCTCTCAAATTCCACCCCAAAGCCTGAGCTCCTCCGACTGTGCCCCCTGCTTATCTGCATATGAAAATGTGAACAGCTGGACCCCCACAGTGAAAGTGTTAGTTGTTCAGTCCTGCCCAAATCTTTGCGACCCCATGGACTGTACCCCACGAGGCTCCACTGTCCATGGGATTCTCCGGGCAAGAATACTGGAGTGGGTTGCCATTTCCTCTTCCAGCGGATCTTCCCAACCCAGAGATTGAACCTGGGTCTCCTGTATTGCAGGCAGCTTCTTTACTGTCTGAGCCACCAAGGAAGCTGTTTCTCCCTTGTACCTCCATAGCTGGCTGAAAAGTCCCCAAGGAAGTCACTCCCTTAGGGTCCTGTTCATATCTCTGGGTGCTTAGTGCTCAGTCATGGCTGACTCTTTGTGACCAGCCAGGCTCCTCTGCCCATGGTATTTTCCAGGCAAGAACACTGGAGTGGGTTACCATTTCCTATTTCAGGAGATCTTCCCAACCCAAGGAATCAAACCCACATCTCCTGTGTCTTTTGCATTGGCAAGTGCTTCTTACCACTAGAGCCACCTGGGAAGCACAGGTTCATATCTCTAGGGAATGTTAGCCTGGAAGGAAACTTGGAAGTGATCAACTCCCATCTCCCAGGATAGGGATTAGAGATGAATGGGATTACTTCCCCACATCCCCCAGCTGAGAGGAGGGCCTATAACGCCCCTGGTCTCCTCTCTTCCTGGCCACTGTTCTCTTTGCTATATCAGGCTGAGGTCTCGTGTCTCAAGAGTCAATGATTTCCTGCAAAAGTTTGTTGTTCTTGCTGTTATTTTTTAATATTAAGATTTCTATTCTTGCCTGAGTCTAAAAAGGAGGTAGGGAAGTAAGTAATAAGGCCTTTTCCTCTAGCAGATTTACTCAATGGAAAATCATGAGCTGTGACTCCCTAATGTAGCTAGTCTGCCTTCCACAAGATCCTACAAGAGAATGAGTAAGAAGTGATTAAATCACAGCAAAATGGTTTCATTTACAATTAGCTCTCAGTGTTCTGAAACACAAACCTCCCACCCAGATATTTATCCTAAGATAAACATCTCCCCCACATGTTGCCATAACCAGCTCCTGCTGCCACAAAAGTATACATCTAAACACCCGTACCCAGAACAGAAATGATGACTTCCATAAAAAGAGCTCAGAGGACACCCCTGTGCAGTGATTCTTGTCCTAGAATCCTGGATATAAGCTTTCTATTGGGTCTGCATTCAAAGCTAATTTTTTCTCAAAGGAAAAAAAAATTCATAAACTCAGTTACTCTGACCTCACTGATAGCCAGAAATTTCCCTTTTTCACAAATTGAGGTGCTGAAAGGAATAAAAATGAAGCTCCGCATTAAAGCAGAAAACTTCAAGGTAAAAGAAGTCTGTATATTCTTTCAAACTGAGCTATAAGCGTAAATTTTTCCTCTAAGAGTCATGTGATTGAAAGTCTCCAAGATGGGCAGATGACTGGGACACAGTCCTTCAATTATGCTTGACATTGGTGGGTGACTCGAGGCTGGGTGTGGTTAGATGGAGCAGGGACAGAACTGGATGAGTTGGCAGGAATCAGAACCCACCTCTGGGCACATGACCTGAACATCTACTATCAGAGACAATGGACATGAGGCCAGAACCTACCTTTGGCCTCAGGTCAAACCTTAGCCACCCACAGGTTTCTACTCCAGTTTCTACTGTTCCCCCACCAGTAAGAAGTGGGTACAGTTAAACGAGAACCATTTGAGAGGTCCTTGACAGAGGAAGAAGAGACAACAAAATCAAGACTGCATGACAGTCTTTGGTGCTCGGGCCAGACTTCTGTGGGGTCATCTCTTGGTACACTGGATCCTGCCACGGAGGTGATATATCAGGCTTGCTGGAGATCCACAGAGCATATTAGCTTCTGACACTAAAGGCCGCCACAGTTTGTAAAGTAAGAGTCTGGGGTTTCCCAAGCTAGAAGGCTTCTGAGTCTGCTCTCCTTGAACCCCAGGGTCCTTGAAGTTCTTCAAGCTACAGATGTACAGAGTGACTGCCATGGATGGGGAGGTCTCACCTCTCATACTCATTGGCTGTGACCCCAGTGTTTGGGTCAACAGCTTTAACATGTGACACTACATTTAATATATGCTCAAATGACACTTACGGAGAAGGCAATGGCACCCCACTCCAGTACTCTTGCCTGGGAAATCCCATGGACAGAGGAGCCTGGTAGGCTACAGTCCATGGGGTTGCAAAGAGTCAGACACAACTGAGCAACTTAGCAGCAGCAGCAGCAGCAGCAGCAGCAGCAAATGACACTTTGGGGACCTCAGGCTTCCTGCACTGATGGGCAGGTGGCAGCCATCAAGTCCAATTTGGTTTTTTTAAGCAGTTGCCTCACCTTTGCAGAGGTGTCAAGACCCAAGAAAACAGTAGGTACCCAGCAGTCCCTCATTCGGATCTTGGACTATCTCACCCCATCTACTGTAGACCTTGATCCTCACTCTTTCGTCTCTTCACCTCTTTTCCTGTCTGGCATGTTACACCTGCAATCATGCTTTCCAACGCAGTACACAATCCAAGTCTTCTCGGTCTCTACTACTGGCCCACCTTCCCATGAGGTTTTTCTCTCTCATTCTTGGTTTGGAGTTCCCACTATTGATATTTCAGGACCCATTCCTCCCTCTCAGTTCATCCTTAGGATCTCATTTCAAGGATAAGTGCCCCCAGACTTGAACACTTAGTTCTAATGGAAAGACATAGGGAGAAAGTGTTCCTGACTCCTTAGAGGCTAACATCATCACATTCAACAATTGGGAATCCAATTAAGCACAATCAAGCACACATCTGCTCTCTTTTCAATGGGGGTAAATGAAGTACTTTGGCCACCTCATGTGAAGAGTTGACTCATTGGAAAAGACCCTGATGCTTGGAGGGATTGGGGGCAGGAGGAGAAGGGGATGACAGAGGATGAGATGGCTGGATGGCATCACTGACTCGATGGACATGAGTCTGAGTGAACTCCGGGAGTTGGTGATGGACAGGGAGGCCTGGCGTGCTGTGATGCATGGGGTTGCAAAGAGTCGGACACGACTGAGCAACTGAACTGAACTGAACTGAACGGCATGTCAATATATCCTAACAGTATGAATGTATGTTATTGTTCAGTCACTAAGTTGTGTCCAACTCTTTGTAGTCCCAGGGACTACAGCACACCAGGCTTCCCTGTCCTTCACTATCTCCCAGAGTTCACTCAGGTTCATGTTCATTGAATCAGTGATGTCATCCAAACATCTCATCCTCTGCTTCCCTCCCCTCCTTCTGCCTTCAATCTTTCCCAGCATCAGGGTCTTTTCCAATGAGTCAGCTCTTCGCATCAGGTGGCCAAAGCATTGGAGCTTCAGCTTCAGCATCAGTCCTTTCAATGAATATTCAGGGTTGATTTCCCATAGGATCTCCCTGCTGTCCAAGGGAATCTCAAGAGTCTTCTCCAACACCATAGTTCAAAAGCATCAACTCTTTGGCACTCAGCTTTCTTTATGGTCCAACTCTCAGAACCATATATGACTACTGGAAAAACCAAAGCTTTGACTATACGGACCATTGTGGGCAAAATGATGTCTTTGCCTTTTAATACCCTGTCTAGTTTTGTGATAGACTTACTTCCAAGAAGCAAGGATATTCTAATTTCTTGGCTAAAGTCACCATCCATAGTGATTTTGGAGCCCAAGGAGAGAAAATCTGTTCCTGCTTCCATTTCCACTTCTGCTTTGAATGTGTAATATATATTTAAATTACATAAATGTATGTGTGTATGACAGAGAAGGCAATGGCAACTCATTCCAGTACTCTTGCCTGGAAAATCCCACAGATGGAGGAGCCTGGTAGGCTGCAGTCCATGGGGTTGCTAAGAGTCGGGCACGACTGAGCGACTTCACTTTCACTTTTCACTTTCATGCATTGGAGAAGGAAATGGCAACCCACTCCAGTGTTCTTGCCTGGAGAATCCCAGGGACGGGGGAGCCTGGTAGGCTGCCGTCTATGGGGTTGCACAGAGTCGGACACGACTGAAGCAACTTAGCAGCAGCAGCAGCAGCATGTGTGTATGAATGTATTCAGGTATCAATGAATGTATAACATATAGTTAAATTACATATAATTCTCAATAACCCTCACGCAATTCTAATAGACAGAATACCATGTCCTGACGCCAAGTAGAAAAGCAGAAAGCAGGAGAAAAGTCTTCTTACTCACTCAGTAAGGAAAATAAGAAGGCAACAGTAAACAAACCAGTTCAAGGAAGACATAGAATTACAACACAAAAACCAAATAAAAGCTCCTCAGGAATGGTTATTTGATCAAAGATGTTAATGAAGCACTTGGTCTCTGGGAGAGCTGATGGGAACTATACTTCAGAGGCTAAGTCAAAGGAATAAATGCTTCCCCCATGGAAAATAGGGACGGAAGAGTCCCTCAGATCTCCAAACCATCGGCTAAATGGATGCAAATGTGTTTACAGCCTTCCTTCTTTGAAGTTACAGTATTATGAAATGTTTACAGTGTTAGGCCCCCTTTATAAAAATTCACTCTTTTGAAGAGGAAGTGAATTAAAGTTATACTTCATAGAGTAAGTTACACAAGATCAAAGACTTGGAACACCCATTGTGTAAAACCAAAGATCTTTCATGATTTTGCATGACCTGTAAGATGCCTAGCCTCCCAAGAATTTTCATTCTGGAAACTGTGTTTTCATCACTGAACGTCCTGTGTTGTCCACAGCCTCATGGTTACAGTCACACCATGTGACAGATCACCTTGTCTAAACGACACCAAAAAATGTACGAGAAACAAGAGTTGGCTTTCTATGGTATTCTTATTGCTGATTCTATTAAAACTTCATCTCTTCTTAAAAATCTTTAGTTATTTACCTAGACAAGTGGCTGAGACTGGGTCGAATTTGCCAAGAAAATCATTCCTGTAAGCTTCTGACTTTCTCTTTTCCTTCTCCAGGAATCAGAGTTCATAAGCACAAACCAGAACTCTGCAAAGAGAAAGGCGAGCAAAAATCCAATCCAGTGGAGAAACTGACAACACTTGCCATGGAGGCCAAATTTGTGAAAGGTTCATATTGCATGAATTTCAGATTCTTGTTTCTAGTCCATCTAAGTCTTCTCAAAAACAAAACAAAAATAAAATAGAGGAAGGAAAGAAAAAAATACCTAGAGGAATGAAATTCTCATCTAGAAAATAAACTTGCCAAATTATGAACATTCTTTCCATTTTCAATGCAAGGAATTACTGTTTTTCCAGAAGACTGAGGGAAAACACAGAAGAAGAAGGACATCCCATGAGCTCCTACAAGTGTTCAAACAGCATCTCCCCCACATCTTTGTGATGGGGGCAGTGATGTCAAATGCTGCATGGGATGCTGGGCACTGTCCCCACAATGAAAAAAATGTCAGTTAATGACAGTCCCTAGGACAACAAGGAGATCAAGACAGCCAATCTTAAAGGAAATCAACCCTGAATATTCATTGGAAGGACTGGTGCTGAAACTGAAGCTCCAATATTTGGCCACCTTGATTCGAAGAGCCAACTCATTGGAAAAGACCCTGATACTTGGAGAGATTGAAGGCAACAGAGGATGAGATGGTTGGAAGGCATCACTGACTCAATGGATATGAGTTTGAGCAAACTCAGGGAAATAATGAGGGATAGGGAAGCCTGTTGTATTGCAGTCCATGGGGTTGCAAAGAGTCAGACATGACTGAGCAACAGAATAACAACGTGACCACATACTCAGTGAGTCAGCACCTTCCTTTGGGAGATAAAATTATAATCAAGAGTGCAGCTTTGTGAGAACAGAACAAGAACAAGGATGCTTAATTAGATAAAGGTCAATGACAACAACACTCACAATAAAACCACTCTTAAAATAAACAGAACCCAAGTCAGTAATTCATCTCATATTCACCAGTCCCAAAGCAGCCCTTAAGGAATTTTATGTTTTGAAAAATCTTGATTGATAGTGAATTTCTTTTCCGATGTTTAAGATACACGTAACTGGCAGGCAAAACTCTGGCTACTGGCATGAACTCATCAGTATTAACAGCTTTATTTTGTTTAATTCCAGGCGAAGACAAAGGAGCGTGATACTCTGATTAAGCTGTACAAGTTTATGTAGATACATAGAAAGTTTCCCCTAGGTTTTTTTGTTTTTTGTTTTAATATTGACAATAAACCTTAAGAGTCCTTTTGTTACTAAGGAGCTCAAGAAATTCTGGAAGGGACACAGTCTCCTCCTTCCTCAGCACCTCTCACACCTGTGTCCACTGGCCACCCCAGGCCGCCATCTCCCTCATGGGAATCAAACTCCTGATTCTCTAGTCTCCCTGACTCTGCCCTTGTCCCCTCTTTGGGGCCAAAGTGATCTGTCTGTAGCTCAAATCCCATTGCGTCCCTTTCCAGTGTTCCCCCTCATCTTGAGGACTAATGTCCAGCTCTTCCCCAGGCAAAAAGCAGCCCCGGACTCCTCGCCCCGCCCCGCCCCCCGGATCTGGCCCCGCCCCGGATCTGGCCCCCGCCCCCCCGGGTCTGGCCCCCGCCCCCCCGGGTCTGGCCCCCGCCCCCCCGGGTCTGGCCCCCGCCCCCCCGGGTCTGGCCCCGCCTTGCTATCCAGCCCCTCCCCTCCACACACCCCGCCCACCTCCGGAAGCACCCACAGGTCCTCACATACCATGTAGTTCTGCTGTATAAGCTTGGAACGTCTTGTTCCCACTTGGTCCACCTAGGGAATCCCTGTATATCTTTTAGGTCTCAGCTCCAAGAAAATAAGTAGTGACCTCAGCAGAGAGGTCAGAGCAAATTTTCTTTGTTTTACTTTATGCAACACATTATCTGTGAGATTCAATATAAGGATCCAAAGTCACCCACTTAGAGAAATGCCACCTTCTTTCTCCTCGCCAAGAGAAAAATTACTTGGACATTATTAATTAATTTGTTGTTGTTTAGTTGCTAAGTCATGTCTGACTCTTTGTGACTCCATGGACTGTAGCCCACCACGCTCCTCTGTCCATGGAATTCTCCAGGCAAGAATACTGGAATGGGTTGACATTCCCTTCTCCAGGGGATCTTCCCGACCCAGGGATGGAACCTGCATCTCCTGCATTGGCAGGGGGATTCTTTGCTACTGAGCCACCAGGGAATCTGTGGACATTGTTAATATCATACTTTTGATACAACATAAAACCTATTATACTGCATTTAATTTATGATCTTGCGAGTCTGTCTCTTCCTCTGAACTCTGAGAGCAAGGACCATGACTGACTGATTCATCTCTTTATTTTTTTTTGAACCCAACACAGTGCCTGGAACACAGTAGGCGCTCAGTAGATGTTTCTGTACAAACCAATGACTAGTCTCAAGAAATCTAGGTTGAGTCTTCTTGCTGCCCCCTTACCATCCAGGAGACCATGGGCAACTCATTTAGGCTCTCTGGGTCCTGGTGTCTCCCCATAAAACAAAGACAGTAACGCCTGCCTTGTGAGGATGCAAGAGGTGCCCAGTCAGGAAGCCCCCAGGGTAAACCACGAACACGCCACTTCCTGGCTGCTATGAAGCAGGATGCAGAGGAAGGCCAGGAAGGAACTGAAATCAACAGGGGGGTGAGGGTGGCACAGCGGGAACATACAGACCGAGTCCAGGTGAATCTGAGGGCGGAGGACACAGGGGACAGGTCTCACCCATTCTACGTTCAAACGTGGTTCCCAATCCAGCCACCTGCCTCCTCTCCTCGTCTCCTATCTCTGCCTCCTCCCACAGCCCGGCCACCGCCACCTCGGGCTCCCACTGCTGCAGGGCCTGTGACTGGCTTTCTGCTTCCACTCTCGCCCCCTCCAGCCTGTTCTCCACACACAGCCAGAGATATCCCTCATGGATGTAAAGCTGATCACGCCGCTTCCTGGCTGTGTCCCGTGTTACAGAAGATGAAAGCCAGCCTGCATCCCCCAGACTCCAAGGTCCTGCACAGATCTGAGACCCTGAGCCGTCTGCACCCTGACTTGAGGCACACTGCTCAGCACACCCCTACTGGACTGCCTGTGGTCAGTTCCCAGAACCTGCCAGGCCAAGTCCTTCCTTATCTCCGGCTCTACACATACTGTTCCTTCCACCCACAGCACTCTGGGCCTGGCCCTTCCGCCAGCTGGCCCCTCTGTCTCCTGGTCTTTTCTCAAATGTTACCTCCTAAGAGATGTTCCTTCACCGCTGGAGGGGGCCCTCAGTTATTCTCTCAGGCCATACCATGTTTGTTTCTTCTCTATCGTTAAAAACTATCTGGGCACTTTTTTTTACCTTTCTGTCTTTCTCACTAGACAATATATTCAATAAGGAGGAGGATCGTAGCTGTCACATTTACTTTCCTATTCCCAATACCTAAAGTAGGAAGTCAAGAAACACCTGGAGTTAACAGGCAAATTTGGCTAACAGGCAAATGAAGCAGGGCAAAGGCTAATAGAGTTTTACCAAGAGAACTCACTGATCATAGCAAACACCCTCTTCCAACAACACAAGAGAAGACTCTACACATGGACGTCACCAGATGGTCAACACTGAAATCAGACTGATTATATTCTTTGCAGCCAAAGATGCAGAAGCTCTATACAGTCAGCAAAAACAAGACCGGGAGCTGACTGTGGCTCAGATCATGAACTCCTTATTACCAAATTCAGACTGAAATTGAAGAAAGGAGGGAAAACCACTAGACCATTCAGGTATAACCTAAATCAAATCCCTTACAATTATACAGTGGAAGTGGGAAATAGATTTAAGAGACTAGATCTGATAGACAGTGCCTGATGAACTATGGACGGAGGTTCATGACATTGTAGAGGAGACAGGGATCAAGACCATCCCCAAGAAGTAGAAATGCAAAAAAGAAAAATAGCTGTCTGAGGAGGCCTTACAAATAGCTGTGGAAAGAAGAGAAGTGAAAATCAAAGAAGAAAAGGAAAGATATACCCATTTAAATGCAGAGTTCCAAAGAATAGCAAGGAGAGATAAAGCGTTCCTCAGTGATCAGTGCAAAGAAATAGAGGAAAACAATAGAATGGGAAAGACTAGAGATCTCTTCAAGAAAATTAGAGATACCAAGGGAATGTTTCATGCAAAGATGGGCTCAATAAAGGACAGAAATGGTATGGACCTAACAGAAGCAGAAGATATTAAGAAAAGGTGGTAAGAAAACACAGAAGAACTGTACAAAACAGATCTTCATGACCCAGATAATCAGGATGGTGTGATCACTCACCTAGAGCCAGACATTCTGGAATGTGAAGTCAAGTGGGCCTTAAGAAGCCTCACTATCAACAAAGTTAGTGGAGGTGATGGAATTCCAGTTGAGCTATTTCAAATCCTAACAGATGATGCTGTGAAAGTGCTACACTCAATATGTCAGCAAATTTAGAAAACTCAGCAGTGGCCACAGGACTGGAAAAGGTCAGTTTTCATTCCAATTTCAAAGAAAGGCAATGCCAAAGAATGTTCAAACTACCACACAATTCCACTTATCTCACACACTAGTAAAGTAATGGTCAAGCCAGGCTTCAACATTATGTGAACCGTGAACTTCCCCATGTTCAAATTGGATTTAGAAAAGGCAGAGGAACCAGAGATCAAATTGACAACACCTGCTGGATCATTGAAAAAGCAAGAGAGTTCCAGAAAAACATCTATTTCTGCTTTATTGACTATGCCAAAGCCTTTGACTGTGTGGATCACAATAAACTGTGGAAAATTCTGAAAGAGATGGAAATACCAGACCACCTGACCTGCCTCTTGAGAGATCTGTATGCAGGTCAGGAAGCAACAGTTAGAACTGGACATGGAACAACAGACTGATTCCAAATAGGAAAAGGAGTACGTCAAGGCTGTCTATAGTCACTCTGCTTATTTAACTTCTATGCAGAGTACATCATGAGAAACACTGGGCTGGAAGAAGCAGAAGCTGGAATTAAGATTGCTGGGAGAAATATCAATAACCTTAGATATGCAGATGACACCACCCTTATGGCAGAAAGTGAGGAAGAACTAAAGAGCCTCTTGATGAAAGTGAAAGAGGAGAGTGAAAAAGTTGGCTTAAAGCTCAACATTCAGAAAACTAAGATCATGGCATCCAATCCCATCACTTCATGGGAAATAGATGGGGAAACAGTGGAAACAGTGGCAGACTTTATTTTCTTGGGCTCCAAAATCACTGCAGATGGTGACTGCAGCCATGTAATTTAAAGACGCTTGCTCCATGGAAGAAAAACTATGACCAAGCTAGGCAGCATATTCAAAAGCAGAGACATTACTTTGCCAACAAAGGTCTGTCTAGTTAAGGCTATGGTTTTTTCAGTAGTCATGTATGAATGTGAGAGTTGGACTACAAAGAAAGCTGAATACCAAACAATTGATGCTTTTGAACTATGGTGTTGGAGAAGACACTTGAGAGTCTCTTGGACAGCAAGGAGATCCAACCAGTCCATCCTAAAGGAGATCAGTCCTGAATATTCATTGGAAGGACTGATGCTGAAACTGAAACTCCAATACTTTGGTCACCTGATTTGAAAACTGATTCACTGGAAAAGACCCTGATGCTGGGAAAGATTGAGGGCAGGAGGAAAAGGGGATGACAGAGGATGAGATGGTTGGACGGCATCACCGACTTAATGGACATAAATTTGAGTAGGCTCTGGGAGTTGGTGATGGACAGGGAGGCCTGGTGTGCTGCAGTCCATGGGGTTGCAAAGAGTTGGACATGACTGAGCAACTGAATTGAACTGAACTGAACAATGCCTGGTAACTGGTAGGTGCTCAATAAACATTTGATGGTTGGATGAATGGACAGATGTATGGACACATGAACAGACAGATGGATGGACGGATGGTTGAATGGGGAGGCAGGAAAGGAAGTAAAGAAGAGATGAGATGCAGATCAGGAAGCAGGACTCTTTATAAGATATAAAGTCCGTTAGATTGGTAGCCCTAGACATCTTAGTGATACCATGAAGAGCCTCAGAATGTTTTGAATGGAAATCTGTAAGGGAGAAGAGGCCATGGAAACAGGAGGCAAAGTTTACCTTCTTCGTGTTTTTTTCTCTGCCTGCAAGTAATATATGGAAAGCACCTATAAGATCACTTGGCATGCGTGGCATTAGATACATGTTTTTTATTATTATTATTTCTAATATTATTATTCCAGCAGTTATGAGTCCCAAAGGAAGCAGCTGGCTGTATGCAAGTGACTGGTCATAGAACACTCAACAGCTCAGCAAACGAAAAAGCCGCCACGGATGCTCAAGACACTGCAGTGTCACAGCCAAGGCTGGTTCCTGGGAGCTGAACCATCCCTGGCGGGGCAGGCCTTTCCCCCAGGCACCACGTGGCCAGCTGTCCACAGGCACCCATGCCATCCTCTCACACAGGCAAGGCTAGGCACTGCCGAGGTTCCTCAAACACAAGGAGAAGCTACTGCCAGCTCCTGAAGTGTGAGAACAGGGGAAATCTTTCAGCTCTGACGGGTGAATTTCAAAGCCTGTTTCTAAAAATGGCTGTTAATAGGCTTTTCTTCACACCAACTCTCCCTATGCCTGCTTTATCAGGTGGCAACTGCATAGCTATTCACTGTCCTGTGGCCAGAGTGATTTCACCAGTCCAAAAAAATAGTAATAATAATAATAATAATAATTATGGGCTGGAAGAACCCAAAAATAAAAGAGATGAGAAGGGAGGGTCTGACATGAGCCAACGCTTTCTGTCAAATGGTTGGTGGACTGTCTTCATGATCATGTTACTGCAGAGAAAAATAGAAATCCCAAGACGAAGGTGGATGTCAGGAGCACGTCCACTCATTCGAGATGGACACATAGGAGTGACAGCAAAAGCCAGGGCAGCAGATGTTTAGGTCTGAGACATATGCTGTTTAACATGAATTCATCTCCTTTCTACAAGAGACTCAAAAGCACTGTGCTTAAGTTAATGGAGGCTGTATGTATGCTCAGTCACTCAATTGTGTCTGACTCTTTGCGACCCCATGGACTGTAGCCTGCCAGGCTCCTCTGTTCATGGCATTTTCCAGGCAAGAATATTGGAGTGGGTTGCCATTTCCTCCTCCAGGGGACCTTCCCAATCCTGGCATCGAACCTGGGTCTCCTCCACTGCAAGCAGATTCTTTACCATCGGAGCCACCAGGGGAACCCAAGTACTCAGAAATTATCACTAAAGACTCTATCTCACCTGTTTCTTCCCAGACTCACTCCTCTCTTCTCATGTCTCTGCCAAAATCAGATGTACCCACGCCCACGGAGAATGAGTTTGGATCTCGCAGTCTTCCCCTCTCCTTCTGGACTGGCTGCTCTAGAAGGGCAAGGACCAGGTCTAAACCCTATTAGGTCTGTGACTTCTGAGGCCCACACGGGGCTTCACACTATGCTAAAGGAATGGAGGAAATTTTTTACAGATCTGGGTGCACTAAGGATTAACTGGGCACTTACAGTGCACTTTACATACATTAAATATTACAGCACTCTGTTAAGTGGGGTATTCTATTATCACCTCCATTCACAGATGTGAAAACTGAGGCTTAGAGAAATGAAGTGCCTTTCCCAAAACCACACATACAGCAAATGGCTGAGCTGGAACTGGAACCTTGGGCTTTTTGGACTCTAAATCCCTAGATCATAGCCAGTGAGCTCTGCTGCCTGGTCACAGGCTGTTCCCTGGTGGTGGTGGGCAGGGAGAGGTCACACACGGTTGATTCTAACTGACTGCTGTCTTTCATCACCAGAATCCTTTAATCTGTTGCTAATTATAGCAGGTCTAAACCTAGGGTCTTTAAAGTAGCCTCAAAGATGAGAATATATAATCTGGTCGTAAATGTGTTATTCTTTAGATGAAGCTGGAACTGCGTCAGAGCAGAAAACCCTCTTGAATAAATGGATTCGTGAAATTTATATGACCAAAATAAAAGATTTCTCTTAGTTTCCAAAATCCTCCAACCCCCATGGAGGGATCTAAATATAATTATATTGTCACCATCTTTTTAGTCGTGTCTGACTCTTTGTGACCCCCATGGACTGTAGCCCATCAGGCTCCTCTTTCCATGGAATTCTCCAGGCCAGGATACTGGAGTGGGTAGCCTTTCCCTTCTCCAAGGGATCTTCCCAACCCAGGGGTGGATCCCACATTGCAGGTGGATTCTTTACCAGCTGAGACACAAGGGAAGCCTTTTTAGAAGAGACAGCAGATGGGCTTGTATATTAGTCTTGACCAGAGTGGTTTCTGATGTCTTCAGGAGGTAATGTGAAAGTGATTTGTATAACTGATTTTTATCGAGAGTATATTATGAAGAAGGCATCGTGCTGGCCATACAGTGTTGATGAGGGGGTCCTGGCTCTGAGGACAACATTCAGGTGGAGACAGACATGCACTGCAAGTGTTTAATGAACCCGATATAGAAGGACTTCCCAGGTGGCTCAGTGGTAAAGAATCCGCCTGCCAATGCAGGGGACATGGCTTTGATCCCTGGGTTGGGAAGATCTCCTGGAGCAGGAAATGGCAACCCACTCCAGTATTTTCCCCTGGAAAATTCCATACACAGAGGAGCCTGGTGGACTACAGTCCATGGGGTCGCAAAGAGTTGGACATAGCTCACCATACACACAGACACACACAATGTAGAAAAGAGCCAGGACTATATAGGCTAAATCTCAGAGAAGCGTGCAGGGTGAATGAGTCACTTGCATGGGTCATTATCAAGGAAAGCAGCAAGGCCGAGGTAGCCCGTGCCAGCTGAGCTGAAGTATGTCAAATATTTAATAAATGAACCCAGTGGGAATGGTGCTCCCAGGGGCTGAACAACACAAAAGTGAGGGAAAGAGCAAAATCAAAAGGCACGTCCATAGTCCCTGGAGATGTATCATTAACTCTACTTGTAGAATTAGAGGTTTCATAAAATGATTTCTCTCTCTGAAAATGGGGCCCCTCATAAAGTATGGGTCTACTGCTCAATTTCTGCACATTCAACCACAAAAGGTGGCTCTTCTCAGGGAAAAAGTCTTCTCTCACCTGCTTTGATCTAGACAGCTTCTCCTCCACCACCTTCATCTGCCAACTCCTCCTCTTCATAATGTCAGTCTGGCAGTGCAGCCAGAGAAGCGTTCACACCCCTCTCCCCAGCTCCCACAGCACTAGTACAGATGCTTCTCATCACACCGACCTTCTGAACTGAAACTGTCTGCTTACAAACTGCTGCCTACTCCCACCCCTCTTACACATAAGCTCCCTGAAGGCAAGTGTGTTCACCACTGAGGTTCCCCTGCCTAAAATACAGTAGGGTCTCAGCAAATCTTTAATGAATAAATTTAATAAACAAATGAGTTGTGGGAGAATTACACAAATTTAGAGGGTGACAAGAAGGCATCCAGCGATCTTTCAAATTCCCTCCGAGATTCTGATTCTGACAGAGCCAGTAGGTATGAGCATAGCCCATCAGAGGGCCACAGCAGGGAATGCCTCGCCAACCGGCTTAGTTGAGTCAATGCTATGGTTTTTCCAGTAGTCATGTATGGATGCAAGAGTTGGACCATAAAGAAGGCTAAGCATGCAAGAATTGATGCTTTCAAACTGTGGTGTTAGAGAAGACTCTTGAGAGTCGCTTGGACTGCAAGGAGATCCAACCAGTCAATCCTAAAGGAAATCAGTCCTGAATGTTCATTGGAAGGACTGATGCTGAAGCTGAAACTCCAATACTTTGGCCACCTGATACAAAGAGCTGACTCACTGGAAAAAGCCTTGATGCTGGGAAAGATTGAAGGTGGGAGGAGAAGGGTGCAGCATAGAATGATGGTTAGCATCACTGTCTTAATGGACATGAATTTGAGCAGACTCCAGGAGACAGTGAAGGACAGAGGAGCCTGGTAGGCTGCTATCCATGGGGTCACAAAGAGTCAGATGCAACTTAGCAACTAAATAACAACAACAAAATTAAACGAGTCAATACAAACCCTGGCACAATGTATATCCAAAAAATCCTGGCTCTTATCATTATGACTTGGGTTCCTTCCACAAGGCATTCTACTATTGAAAGAAATTCAGTATAATCTTGGTTGGAATCTTCAACACTCCCTTCAGAAGCCAGAGAAAGAAGGGGTGGGAACCGTTTACTGTGAATGAAGACCAGCGCCACTGAAGTCGTGAGGGAACTCAGCAGCCTTTGCCTCACGGGAAAAGTCACTGCACAGCTCAACAACCCAGAGGATGCTGCCTTGTACAGATGCTGGCTCCTCCTACTGTTTCCTGAAAGACCAAAGCAAACTACAGGATCCAGTAGGGTCTGCCTCCTCCAGAGCTCCACACCACAGGGGAATGTGTTCCAGGACCATTGTGCTACGGCTTTGTAGACTGCTCCCAAACAATGATACAGAATCCAGACAAAACACTTTCAAAAAAAAAAATAATATTCTCAAGTTGCTAATCATTCAACTCTATCCCCTCCGGTCCTTCTGGCTTTCAATATCACTTTTAAAAGCAACTGCAGCTTTGATTTTCTCTTTTTCAACTTCCTCAAAAGCTGATGATCTTTCCACCAAAACTCCCTCTCCTCAAATGACTTGAGTACATTTTACTTCTACTGTGTCCTTTTGGTAGGAACTCTGTTTTCACCAGGCTGCCAGGCAACCATTTGGGTACAGAATGAATGCGTGCTTTTAATCGCTGACCCTGGCACCCCCAATCATAGGCTATCCCTCAGATTTTCATCACACAGTCATAGAGCATCTTTTGTGCTCTGCATCAGAGAGGCAGTGGGCCACCACCCCAAAGGATTTCCCAATGTACTTTCTACACATCAAAGTGAAGGTCTGGAAGCTGACTATAACCACGTCTTTGCAAACAAAAGTGCTGAACACCAGTGACCCCTCTGCAATAGCCACGAGAATCAAAAGGCCTCCCCACAGTCCCTCACTATAAGACTGGCATTTGGAAAGAAGAGAATAGATGATGAAAGAAATCTTTGGTAGAAATGACACAAATGCAAACTAAAATAAAGCCATAGTCCCCAGAGTCTCCAAAGGCCCACGCAGGTCAAGAGACACTAGAAACAGAGGCTGGAGATGAGCCCTGTGGAGCCCTCCACAGAAACTCTATATAGAGTTCAGATTTAGACTGACTTTGATGCCATTTGGTCCACATCTGAGCCAGACAACATGTATTTCTGTGTGGGATCTGCCCCCCAGTGCCGCTGCTTACAGACTCTAGTACTGTTGTTTATGACTGTTTTTAGAACAGGTGGCAGGTTCTCCGTTAACATTTACTACATGAATCTAAACATATTGCCTCTAGAAGATAACTGATTATACATGCAAGCAAATCTTGAAATAGGACCACTTGGGAGGGATTTCTGGGCTTCCCTGGTGGCTCAGATGGTAAAGAATCTGCCTGCAACGCAGGAGACCCGGATTCGATCCCTGGGTCGGAAAGATCCTCTTGAGAAGTGAATGGCAACCCACTGCAGTATTCTTGCCTGGAGAATTCCATAGACAGAGGAGACTGACAGACTACAGTCCATGGGGTCGCAAAGAGTCAGACATGACTGAATGACTAACACACACACACACACACACACACACACACAGATTTCTACAGGATTAGAATGCCACCCTTGTGTTACAGATAGGTCAACTTCCAAAAGTTGGTCCAAATGTTATTTACTTGGCTCTAGAAACTCAATTTCCAACAGAAACTGTAGCCTAAAATTGAAAAGACAATGGACCATTAAAGAAAATTATATATAGAGGAAATAAATCTCCCATAATTCCATTGCCCTAACATGATCATTTTTACACATTTAGTTTCAAGTCTTTTTACAGAGCTACCTCTTTTTACAGTAATGCACATGGGTATAGATTCCATTTAGTATTTTGCATTAAGCATTCATAAACATAAGTCAATACTTCTGAAATCTTCACAATGATCAAATGCTAATCTAAATCATAATATACTATCTTTGGAGGACAATTCAACTATTTATAACAACGCATTTATAAGAAAAGACTTTCTGAGCATTAGTTTTTCAGGAGTAGCAAACCTTCTCCCTGAGCTTCTGGCACGCCATCCCATGATTCCTTGACTTCCTGACCCGAGATACACAGCAGGTCCTGGAATGATGTCTTAGTCCGTCTGGGATGCTGCAGCACCACAGACTGAGTGGCTTTGTTGTTGTTGTTCAGTCACTAAGTCACGTCCGACTCTTTTCATGCCAGGCTTCTCTGTCCGTCACCATCTCCCAGAGTTTGCTCAAACTCACGTCCGTTGAGTCAGTGATGCCATTCAATCATCTCATCCTCTGTCACCCCCTTCTCCTCCTCAATCTTTCCCAGCATCAGGTCTTTTCCAATGAATCAGCTCTTCGCATCAGGTGGCCAAAGTACTAGAGCTTCAGCATCAGTGGGGCCCCAGGGCAGCCAACGGCAGCAGTGAGGCTGGGGTGCCCTCCAGTCCTGGGCATCTTCCGACACCGGCTCCAGCCTTCCCCGTATCCCCTGCCCAGCCACTCCAGCAGGGCCCTTGTCTCAACCCCTAGCCTCATGTTGACTGACACCCAATGGCCGGTGAAGGTTTAAACACTCAATGAGGACCAGCAGTGGGACAGCCAGGCATGTCATCCAGCTATGCTGAGTGGCCGAAGGGCATGTCCCTGCTGGTTAGGGCCTGACAAAACCTGGTCCACTGCAGAAGGGAATGGCAAACCACTTCAGGATTCTTGCCTTGAGAACTCCACGAACAGTATGAAAATGGTGGCTTACACAACAGAAATTTACTTCTCACAGTAAAGACCAAGTCTAAGACCAAGGTATAGCTGATTCAGTTCCTGCTAAGGACCATCTTCCTGGCTTGAAGATGGCCATTTTCTTGCTTTATTTTCACATGGCAGAAAGGGAGAAGGGGTTCCCTCCTGTTTCTTTGATAAAAGCACTAAGCCCATCATGAGGGCGCCACTCTTGTGATCTAATTACCTCCCAAAGGCCCCACCACCAAACACCATTGCATTTAGGGGTAAGGTTTCACCCTGTGGATGGGAGGGGTGGGGGTCCATAACATGGTAAGCCTTGTCTTCAGCAGGGAGGCTGCAGCATGGGGGGCTCAGAGAAGTCCAGAGCAGAGACGGGGGCTTCCAGGGTGGGAGCTGTAGGAAGCTGGAGATGCTGACTGAGGCTGGGTTTTCCTATCTCTGGGCTACTCCCTACACATCCTGCTTTTTTTTTTTTTTTTTTAGGGTGGGTCTCAAGAATGTCTCCATCCATCTCTGGTTTCAAGACACCACCTGTGTCTCCTAAATAGTTTCTTTTTTTCCCAGGCTTGGTTTAATGCTGGTGAACCTGGAAATAACAAAGGGTGAACATGTTGTTGTGCTTCCCCAGTCTTCATGGTAAGTGGACCTCTGGGTACACAAGGGTTGATGTCAGACTAACCTACATTCCAGATGCAGGTGAACTTGGGCATATACACCCCACAGAGGGGTGCTGGGGAGGAAAAGCACCAGAGGAAAAGAAGGGGGGCTTTGGTAAGGAGGAGGGGAAGGAAGGGATGAAAGGAAGGAGCCTCAGCAGATGCCTCCCTGAATGATCCACTCATCCAATAACCCTTCACTGGGTAACAAACACTGGACCAAGAACTGTTCTAAGTACCTTGGATACATCAATGAATGAATAAGACAAAAATCTCTGTCTAAACAGAGCTTAGTAGGGATATACAAATGATAAACAAGAGACATGATAAGAAAATTAAACAGTATCTTTGTGACCGCATGGACTGTAGCCCACCAGGCTCCTCTGTCTATGGGATTCTCCAGGCAAGAAAACTGGAGTGAGTAGCCATTCCCTTTGCCAGGAGATCTTTCCAACCCAGGGATCAAACCCAAGTCTCCAGCATAGCAGGCAGATGCTTTACCATCTGAGCCACCAGGGAAGCCAAATAGTATGTTAGGAAGGATCAAATACTATGCAGGAAAAGTAGATCATGTGAAGGGGACCAAGAAAGTTGAAAGGACTGTTTACAGCTTCCCATGGGGTGGTCTGAGTAGGTCTCACTGAGAAAGTGAGAAGCCTTGAAGAAGGTGAGGGAGTTAACCATGTGGCTATGCAGGAGCTGTGTGTTCTAGAAGAGGAATAACCAGGGCAAAGAGCCCAAGTAGGAGCATGTTTGGAGTATCTGAGGCCTGCTTGATTTGGGCAGTGAGACTGAGAAGTAGAAGAGGTCAGAGAGGGTCAAATCACGCAGGACATGGTAAGAACTTTGCTTCTGCAGAGTTTTGAGCAGAGGAGTGATGTGATCAAACTTTGTTTTAAAAGGATCACACTGGCTATTGTGGGGAAGATAAACAAAAGAAACAGAACGATACCAGCTAGGGTATCCTCAGACACGCAGATGACACCACCCTTATGGCAGAAAGTGAAGAAGAACTAAAGAGCCTCTTGATGAAAGTGAAACAAGAGAGTGAAAAAGTTGGCTTAAAACTCAACATTCAGAAAACTAAGATCATGGCATCCGGTCCCAACATTTCATGGCAAATAGATGGGGAAACAATGGAAACCGTGAGAGACTTTAGTTTTGGGGGCTCCAAAGTCACTGCAGATGGTGACTGCAGCCATGAAATTAAGACGCTTCCTCCTTGGAAGAAAAGCTATGACTAATCTAGACAGCATGTTAAAAAGCAGAGACATTACTTTGCCAACAAAAGTCCATCTAGTCAAGGCTATGGTTTTTCCAGTAGTCATGTATGGATGTGAGAGTTGGGCTATAAAGAAAGCTGAGCACCGAAGAATTGATGCTTTTGAACTGTGGTGCTGGAGAAGACTCTTGAGAGTCCCTTGGACTGCAAGGAGATCCAACCAGTCCATCCTAAAGGAAATCAGTCCTGAATATTCCTTGGAAGGACTGATGCTGAAGCTGAAACTCCAATACTTTGGCCACCTGATGCGAAGAGCTGACTCATTGGAAAAGACCCTGATGCTGGGAAAGATTGAAGGCGGGAGGAGAAGGGGATGACAGAGGATGAGATAGTTGGCTGGCATCACCGATGCGATGGACGTGAGTTTGAGTAGGCTCCAAGAGCTGGTGATAGACAGGGAGGCCTGGTGTGCTGTAGTCAATGGGGTCACAAACAGTCAAACACGACTGAGCGACTGAACTGATTGAACTGAAGTAGCTAGGGGGCGCTGTAATCATCCAGCAGAGAAATGGCAGCGCCTTAGGTCGGTGGGGGACCTGTGGTGAGAGCAGAGGCTGGATTCCAGATGTGGTCTGGAGACAGAGCAGCGGGACTACCTGGTGCATTGGACATGGGGTCTGAAACAGAGTGGCCAGGGACTTGTGCAAGGTTTTAGCCTCTCAAAGTGTGGTTAACAGACACAGAGAAGGAGATTGAAAGGAGCAGGACTACAAGTTGGAAACCCATGAGAAGGCTTCTGCCTAATCTAGACACAAGATGATGAAGGTATGAACAAGGCTGCTTGTAGAGGAGATGTAGAGAAACATGGATTTTAAAGGTTGGGATAAAACTGTTAGTAAATCAAGTTAAAATTTCAGATAAGCATTTTGTAGCCCTTTCCCTAATATTCATTCATTCTTTCCTTACTGGTGTAGAATTTTTAGCAGGATATATGGGTGCCCAGCTAAAGATTATGTTTCCCTGGTTCTCCTGCAGCTATGACCAACTCTGACCAATTGGATGTGAATGAAAGTGATATTTGCAACGTCCAAATTCCGCTAGTTCCCTTGCACACTTGCTTCTGTATAGAATAAATGGTAGAGACGAGAGCAACCATTCCGGACGATGAAATGGAAGATACACACTGAGGATGGCTGAGCAACACACTCAAGCCACACATCAACGTGCTCATCATTGCCTACCCAGGCTTGTTTATGAGAGAAACATGCTTTTATCTTGTTTAAGCCTCTGAGTCAGGGGTTTGCTTTCTAAAAGTTGCCTAACTTTTAGCCTAATGAATGTAAGTTCTTTTAGCTGTTTCAAGCACAAAGCCCTAACACCAAATGTTATCAATCCCAGGAAGCCAGGACAGTATTTGACAGGGAAGGATTTCATTCCAACCCGCCTCTGCTCATTTGTTCTTAAAATATCTGAACAGGGCTTGAGCTTCAATGCCCTGAGTCACTCTGCACAGGAGGCACATGTCCAGAACAAACTGCTGCTCATGGAACTGATGTTTACTGAATAATGCATTGCTTCTTTATTGAAGAAGCCCAACCCAACATCACATCAGAAGCAGAGGTCTCAAGAAGACATATTATGTCATCTGCCTCTGGAACAGAAAACAGCATCTCCAAGAAACCCAAATTCTCCATACAACCCAATCATCACCTCCTGATTGATCAATGAGCCAAGCGTGTGATGACAGACTCCCCCCAACCCAAAGGAGGCAAAATCAAGTTCTAAACTGGCACGGAACAAAAACATCCTTCAGTCAAAGGCAAAGCCTAACTGTGTGGGAGTCTAAGAAGTCACCAGTGCATACAGCAGGGATGGAGCTGAAACCTGTGCACCCAGCACCACAGCCCAGCCCCCCAGGGCTTCCATGCCCACTAATCTAAATGCATGTAGTCCATGTGGGAAGACAGTCCCCATGCCCCACAATTTGAAGGGCCCACTGCATGAAATACACTGGGCCATTATCAGTGACTGGACCAAGCACCCTTCATTCATTCTTTCCCTGATCATCAAGCTCAAGAGATAAAAAAAAAAAAAAAAATGCAGAGAATCAACAGTTGACTCCCTTTCCCACCATGGCTATGGAGCATTCCATTAGACGGGTGTACTGTAAATTGCTGAGCCATTCACTGGTTAATGCACATCTGGGTTGTTTCCAGACTTGGGCTATCGTTCGTAAAGCTACTATAAGCAAACAAAAAGGAAAAACTGCAGAGAAGCAGGTGAAGGCTCAGTGGAAGCACATGACAAAAATTATTGCTGGCACGTGGGTCAAAGGAGGGGGTTGACCCAGCCTGGGAAATATCACACCCCTGCAGTGAAATGCCCTGAAGTCTGGGAAGATCAAGATCAAGGAGGTGGATTTCCTCCCAACGGGCTACTTGTAAACATGTCTCCAGGCAACGAGAGCATTGGGCTAACTGTAAAGCCGTGACATTAAGGCTCGTAAAGTTGAGAGGAAAGGGGTTAGAACTTGATTGAGATCGTCCAAAGAGCAAATATTTATTGAGCATGTCAAGTCAGATGTAGAGAGTATCGTGTGACAAGACAGTCTCTGTCCTCATGGTGCTCGGGGTCTAGGGTGGAAGTCACGCCACCAGCCATGACAGCAGGCAGCACTCAGCACCAAAAGGAAACACACACGGCATGAGAAGACAAATGGGCGGGGACTCGAGTCTAGTGTGGGGCGTGGGGACAGCACAGCCCTTCCCAAGAGGCCAGAGGTAAGCGGAGGCGGCAGTGCTGCGGGGGCTCACTTGCCCCGTGAATAGGACGGAGGTGATTCCACCTATGAAGACAGCCTATAAAATGGGGTTGATCATTTCCTGTTTCATGTAGGTAAAATATTGCTGATATTCTGTAATGTGTAATCAAAGATTCACTCTGTTGCCACAATCATCTATATGGAGAACAGCAGAAGTCACTATGTAAATTTTAGAAGAAAGGCACAATATCGTTGTCTTAAAAAAGGAAATAGAAATTTTGGTGAATCAGAAGATCTAGACCCCTGTAGGGAACTCAGAATCACCTAGTTCCAATTGTTCTCATCATGAATATGTCTAAGTCAGTCAAAACCGATGTGAATGAGAACCGTCATTGTGATTCAGCGAACTGAAAATCAGACGGTGGGCATCTTCTGCCCACCTCTGCAACCACTGACAATCTCTGTGGCTTCCTTTCAAGTGAGAAATTGCATGGCTTTCTCACCCTGTCTCTTCATCTGAAAATAAGAGGCTGGATGAAAACAACAGTCTTTATAACAGTTGTCATTTTAAAATGACAGTCCACAGTGAAAGTTGGCATTTCACATGGTGACTTGGTATAATACTTATATTTATTAAATTTGAATGCATTTACTATTTCTGAATTCTATTGTAACCCATGTCTTTGAACTTAAAAAAAAAAAAAAGCTGGTTAGATCCACAAGATAATTCCATGTCTCATAGGTTGCGACTGGAAGTTTGAACAATTTCAGGCTAGGTCATAGCTAAGGGACTTTCCCACCCTGATTCTGGAACTTGTCAAAATGATCATCTAATATTTAGTTAGCCTTACAGTTTTCCAAAATGATTTCACAGGACTCCCCCGGGATCCTCATAGCAGTGGTGTGACATGGGCAGAGGGTCTAATGTGAGTCATCACAGATCACAGGGCAAGATTACAACAGCGCTGGGGCCAGACCCTGTGACTGCACAATGGCAGCGATGCCCGCCCTGTTCAGTAGCTCTTCTCTAGGAGAATTCCATCTCCTGATGACCCCCTTCCCTCAAGCTTCAACTTAAATGCCTCACCCACAAAGCAGGAGGCAAAACCAGTGCACATGTTCCAAGAACGTAATGTTAGTCTTCATGGTCACGCCCTTGTTACAGCCTTCAGGAACTGCCCAGTGCCAGCCACAAACGCAGGAAACTTGGTCCCTGCCCTGGAGGAGCTCTGAGTCTAGCAGAAAAGAAATCCACCCACAGGACTGCCCATTAAGGATGTCTCCCTTTCGAAGCCACCCTTTTCTTGTTTTCTTAGTGATAACCTCATTGGTTCTGTTGAACTCAGCAAGTCTCCCCATCTGGCTGCTGGAAAGTGTCAAGCTTTCAAGCCTTCCCTGGAGACTGCCCGAGCACTGGACATCAGCAGGGCAGCGAGAGGATGGCACCCCAGGAGGAAGTGGGGGCAGTGGCCAGGCAGTGTTGCTTCCTCCGCTGTCTCCCTTCCCTCCCCAAGGGCAAATGGGGGGGGCCACAGGCTCTCTCAGCATCACCCCAGATACTCAGCCCAGACTAGCACCAGCTGACTTCAAGGATATACAAAAACTCTAACTTCATGAAAAGGTCAGGTCCCTAGATTTATGAATAATGTCCCATTTATCGTACTTAGGAGGAAAAAAAAATTATATCAGGGACAAAGGACAAGGGCAAGAATGCTTTCAGGAAACCATAAACCTAAGGCTAAAAAAAAAAGACATTCAAGTCCTCCTTTCATTTTTTTTAAAACTATTCATAAAAATTCAGTGCTAATTCGAATATGCTAGTCCTTCTAAAGCTATTATTGTTAAAACAATCAGAGTCAGTAGTGGGAATTTATTATTTTGCTTTCCAGCATCTACCCTTTCTACCTCTGATGACAATACACAGATTTACTTGGGGTGGGGTGGGGACACTTCCCCTTTATTCTAAACCGGCTGCTATGGGTACCCCTAACTTGAACTCCATCTTTAAATTCAGGGGTGAACGCTGACTGACTTAAGTCATAGTGGTCAGTTTGAGAGTAGAAGGGAGTCCAATTAGAGTCCATGGGACAGAAAGACTCCTTTCCTGAGCCTTCAGAGAAAGTGTCCTTTCTCTTCTACAGGCACCAGAAGTGAGTGCCTTTCAATCTCTGGATGGTGAGATGTGAGAACAGGAGACGGGGCCTGTGGCAGCAATGGGGTGAGAGACTCTGCAGGATGGACTCTGAAGATGCAGCTGACAACGCAAGAGCCGAGCAGGCAGCCGGAGAACCTGCATCTGTAAGGATGTGATCTGGACTGCTGAGTCAAAGTTGCCTGCAGTGCTTTCTTCCTCTGGACATTTAGTTACAGAAGGCCTTTATTCGCTAGGCTAGTTTGAGTTTCCTAACACCTGCCAACAAAGTTGTAATTCGTAAAACACCTTACCTATTCCAAAGTAGTAATACACAAAGGATTTAGGGTTTCTTGGAGGTGGCGGGGAGCAGGGATCATAGTGTGATGGGTGGAGGTTGAGAGAGAAATTTTCTTTCTTAGCTTCTTCTATTAATTCTGCAGGAAACAATACTTAGCATCTAGATAATTGTTCCTATTTCTCAAAAACACCTTTTCCACAACTATTTCCTCACTTGAATTTCACAATCCTGATTCAAGGAAATTGTGAAGAATTTTATCTTGCAGTAACTGCTTCTTTACCAAGCACTTTATATACTGTCAAAATCAAATTCAGTAATTCATCTGATTGTCACAATAGCTGAATGTGGTAGGGATGGTGGGTCTGTCATAACATCCACTTTAAGCAGGAGAAAGTGGAACCTCAGAGAAATCAAATGAGAGGCCCAAGTTAATATGAGATGGTGTTAGGAGACAGCCCTTAAACCCAGGTTTCTCGATTTTAACACCAATGATACTAAACTCCACTCCCAGAAGCAAATGTGTGTGCTCTTAAGCACCGTGTCAGCAGTGGGCTGAATTTGACCCAAGCACCGGAGATCCAGACCCAGATTTCAGTGGCAGAGTCAGAGCTAACCAGCTGACGACCTTGTCAAGTTTCTTTTGTCTTGTTTTCTCATTTGTAAAGGGAAAGGTTTCAATTTGGATCTCTGAGGCCTTTTCAAGGTCTGAATGTTCCATAATTCTAGACTTTCTTGTCCCGGCTCAAATTAAAAATTTTCTTCTCAGAATAATGAGAACCTTAGCTGATATTTGTTCTCATTGCGTGTCAGGAATTGTGCTAAGAACGCTATCTCTGTTTTCTCTTTAAATCTCACAACACTCCCGACCCATATGTTTCGCTTTTACAGATAAGGAAACCTGGACAGCCAGGTTCAATGAACTGCCCCAAATTAACAGAATCAGCAAGCATCAAGGCGAGATCTGACTCCAGGTCCGAATGGTTAAGAGGATCTCAACCCAGTCTATATTTGTTCGTGAAGAAATCAGGCTCCCGCATTATTGGTGACCTCTTTCCAAGCAGAAGAGGGGCGCTAAAAAGCCAAACCGAGTCACACCAAGCTTCCCCTGGAAGGGCGTCTGGGAGGATCCTCCCGGGGCCCCGGGGGCGGGGCGCCCATCCCGCCAGCCCCGGGAGAGCGGCTTGGGCCCTCCTACCCTCTCCCGGTTACCTTGTTGAGATGCGGGTTCCTGGTGACATCGTACCCCCGCTTCTTCAGCGGCACGGGGCGCGCCGGGCGGGCCTTGGAGTGGCAGCCTCGGGCGGGCGCGGGAGGCGCCCAGCTCCGGACAGCTCCGCAGGCCCGGCCGGACCGGAGAGTCAGCCGCGCGCCGGTGCCCAGCGCGGCGCCCATGGTCCTGGCGCAGACCTGGCACGGGGAGACACCAAGGTCAGGGGGGCTTTCGGGCCAGCCAGGACCCGCGCGCGCCGGGGACGTGTGCGCGGGGAGAGGGCGGAGGTCCCGCAGGCGCTCAGGCGCCCCGCCTCCCCCGCGGCCACCCGCGCGGCTCTCGCGGCTCGGCGGCGGGATTCAGGCCTGCGCAAGCCGGACCGAAGCGAAAGCAAGCTCAGGAAGCAGATACGGTGCGGGCGGCAGCCCGCGCCTCGCCCGCCTCCATCCCCGCAGAGAAGCAGCTGCGACTGCGCGGCGAGGGGGTTTCCAAACCTCCGAGTCCGCTCGATGGCGCGCCTCGGTCTCCCCAGCTTCTCCAGCCCACCTGTGCTGCGCCGGGAGCCGCTGTCTACGCGGCCCGGCTGCGGGGCAGGCGGCGCGAGACGCTGCGGGGCCGTTATTCCCCTCCTGCCAATGGCTGGACCGCGCCCGCGGCCTCGAGAGCGCGGAAGCGGGTGCGCCCTGCAAGACGAGTCTGCAAACCTCTGCGCGCCGTGCGGGGCTTCCCCGGGGGCGCCGCACAGCCGCGTGCGCGTGCCTCCGCGCTGATTATAAAGGAAGCTCAGGATGCGCTGCGAGCCGCTGTCTCTTGACAAGGCGAGCGCACAAAGCGGGCTCAGCGTTTAGGTATCAGTGGACCTGCTTAATAGCTCCAACATTTGGTGCAGGAGGCCCTTGGCTTCCCCGGCAAGGAGTTAAAACCCTCAGGCACCCAGCTCTGCGCTGCATTGGGCTGCCAAGTATATAGCCATTAGCCTCACGTGGCACTATACCTCTAAACAAGCTACTTTAAATGGAATAATATTTAAACTCTAGTTCCTTAGGCGCACTAGCCACGTGTCACGAGCTCAAGAGCCACCTGTCCATAGTAGCTTTGGGCCTCACAGAGGAGCCTGGCAGGCTACAGTCCGTGGGGTCGCAGAATCTGACACGACCGGGGGACTCAGCACAGCACAGCACAGATACGGAACATTTCCATCTTTGTAGAAAGTTCTAGCGGACAGCGCTAATACAAGGTCACCAGTTACTAAGACATGAATTGTTGGGAGCAGATAAGAACCTTGGGCGTCTATCACAGTCCTGAATTAATGGTAGATATTTTTCACACAGTAACCAGCAAACCCCTCTTTAACACGAACTTTTCAGTGGGTGCGGAGTAAAACCCAGACTCTCTTTGGTGCTCACATGTTATCCTGTAGTTAACCTGGCTGCTGCGACTTCCTCATTCTACTTGGGTCTCCCGGGCACTGAGCTCTAGCCACACAGACTCCTCCCTGTATTTCCGCCCCCGGCCGGCTCCCTCACACCTCAGGGCCTTTGCACTTGCTGAGAGCCTGGAATGCTCCTGCTCTCAAGTCTCCGCTAAATTTTCAACTGGAACACCTTTCCTCTACTCCATGCAGTGTCAGCCTCCATTAGGGACTCTGGTCATGAAGGAGATTTTCCTTTCTTAAAACTTAACACAGCCAGTAATTAGCTTGTTTTTCTAGTTGTTTATTGCCTGTCTTCCCTTAGAATGTAAGCATCATGGGGAAAGGCTCTTTGGCTGTAAACCCCTGTATCCTCACTTCTAGCTCAGTGCCTGGTACATTAGCTGTTGTTGTTTAATCACTTAAGTCATGTCTGACTCTTGCCGCCCTATGGACTGCAGCCTTCCAGGCTCCTCTGTCCATGGGATTCTCCAGGCAAGAATACTGGAGTGGGCTGTCATTTTCTTCTCCAGGGGATCTTCCAACCCAGGAGTGGAACCCACATCTCCTGTTTGGCAGGCAGAAGACGCCTGGTAAGCCTGGGAAGATGCCAGTACCTGGGAAGCCGCCTGGTACATAGTTGCATAATAAATAGCTGTTGGGTGACGGAATAGAAGTGGCAGTCACTTTCATGGACTGTGAACCCTCAGAATGATGGACAGGCGGCCTGTCCTCTACACTCCCCTTCAAGCCTTCCATATAAGCAGCCTTCAGAATCTGCGCTCTGACTCTGTTCTGAGTACCAAATAGATATCTTAGGACTCTGGGCTGCCCTTGCCTGGATTCAGGATTCCCTCCTCTCCCTGAGAAACAACCATCGCCCCCTCCATTCTCTCCCCTTTCCAGTCCAACCTGCTATTTGCAGCTCAGTAATCTATATCAGGAGTTGGTGATGGACAGGGAAGCCTGGCGTGCTGCAGTCCATGGGGTCGAAAAGAGTCAGATACGACTGAGAGACTGAACTGAACTGAATCTATATAAAAACAATACTTTCCAAATCAGAATTGAAATTACCTGGTAGGGGGATGGGGTGAGGGGCAAGATACAGATTTACAGACCCCCAACCACAGAAATTCCAATTAAGTATGGTTTAAATGCCTGTAGTCTAGTTTACTCTTGGACTGTATATTTACATAAACACATAAATGATCTTTTTTTCCCCTTAAACCCATTTCAGTCAGATTTTTGGTTGCTTGCAACTCAGAGTATTTTTAACTGATACTTTCCTGTCAACACTGTTTTTATATTTGCCAATCTTCCTACCATCAGCAAACATCTTGAGGGGAGAGAGAGAGAGAATGTGTGTGTGCGTCTTTCCATCTTTGGTACCTGACACATAGCAAATCATCCAAAACTTTTGAATGAGTCTAACTTTCCTCAATACAATGATCGGTTTCTCACCTGGAGGACATTGAATAGGTAACCTCAGTCATTTGAAACTTAACTAGAAACCACGATGTAGACAAATGTTCCCAAATAAGCCAGTGTAATTTTTATCAATCTCTTCGCTAGAGCACATGCAGCCTATGTCTAAGATTCTCTCACGTGTGCTATATTCTCTTAGCCCAATATTGTTAAGTCTAACAAAATTGCTTTTCTATCATGGGTGTTGATCTTTGGCCAAGTTAAAAAAAAAAAAAGGTGCTAAAGGCAGGTTCACTAGGTGGAGCGGCAGAAAGTAGTGATGAGGAGGGGGCTGCCCTGTTCGTCAGACCCAGGTTCTTTCTCTAGGGTGCTGTCCGTCTCTCTGCAGAAGCATGAATGTGAAAAGGGGGAAGAAGAAGTTGAGGCCGCTGCTTTAGGGAAACGATGTGGATATGGCTTATGTGACATCAACTCACGTTCTGCAGGTGAAATGGAAGTCACGCAGTCCCATCAGCTACCAGGAAGCCTGGGAATACTGTCTCTAGCAGAAAGGCATGAACACCTTCTGCTAAAGCTCAGTGGGGGCGTCTACTACTGAAAGAAGGATGGGAGAAGGATACCTGGGAACTAGTGGCTACTACTAGCCTGGATATAATACTCATTTTATAGGAAAGTGTTTGCAATGGAGTGGATACTCAGAAACTGTTCACAATTATTACTGGCAGATGTGGCTTCCCTCTCTGCTTTCCTGGCATCTTCCTTACTTTCAGAGCTGAACGTAGGATTACAGAGGCCAGATTCAGAGCTATGGACATGTTTCAGAACTTTTTCAGCTCCATACTACTCTGATTTCCTTAGCAAACCAGCCCCATGGTCCCTGTGGTCTGATTCTGCACGATAGAACTAATGAGTCTCTGTAAAATTTGTCTCATTTGCTTTGCCTTCACATCCCATGCTCTGTCTACTGTCAGAAGTTGTGGTTGTGATGCTGCTTCCTGGAGTGGAAGGAAAGGAGTCCCATTCCCATCCTCCCTGGCCAAGGTTCCCATATTCCCAGCGCACTTAGGACTCTTCCATTCTGATTGCAGAGATTTGCATATCTATCTGTTGCTCTTCAGTACTATACTGAGTTCCTTGAGGAGTGGAACCACCGTTTATGATTCTTTGCATCTCCAGTACCTAGGACAGTACCTAACAGCAAGAACGCAACCAGTCTGATGAATTAAATGAAACACATATAAATCAAATTTGTGCATACCCTTCTAAGAGCTGGACTTGTTAAAAACAAATTTGGTGCATTGGTAAAAGGGTATCAAAGCAGCTTAGGGTTTTAGTTCAGTTGACTGTCTCAGAGCAAGATGACGTGTCTTTTGTAAGCAGATTTTAATGACCCTACCTATAGATTTTTTTAAAAATGAAGGTGCATTAAAATTCACTATTTTTCAGCTAATCCCATTGCTTCACAAATGCATAATATTCTATGCAACATTTTATGAATATTGTGAATTCTTTAACTCACATTGCTGCCAGGAATATTTAGAGATACCCCAACTCTGTTGTTTACATAAGAAGGGATGGTGAGGGACGTTCATTTCCCCCTTGTCCTCGTCCTCACTGCTCCGCCTACATGCCCTGCACTTGGGGTCTTTGCTTAGGCAGTTTCATCTGCTCCCAGCACCTGCCTGTTAAAGCCTTGTCCTCCAGCTTCGCTCAAACACCACATTCTCTGGCAAGTCTTCTCAGATTCCTCTACCTGCAGCAGTTTGTCCCTCATCCACATGCTCCCCAAATTCCTCTCCTCTTGCACTTTTATGGTCTGTTTCTCTTCAAAGTGATTAACTTAGGTGCTTTCCCTCTCTGAGCCTCAAAGGAAGCTCATACCAAAGCTGTAAAAGCAACAGCTTTGCATTCAGACAGTCCAGGGATGAGCTTGTGTGATCTTGGGCATTTTATGTGACCTCTTTGAGGGCATGCTAACTTGCTTCTTCACCAGCTAAGCCACAGGGAAGCCCCTTGTGGCTCAGATGGTAAAGAATCCACCTGCAATGTGGGAGACTTGGGTTTGATCCCTGGGTTGGGAAGATCCCGTGGAGAAGGGAAACGCCACTCACTCCAGTATTCTGGCCTGGAGAATTCCGTGAACTGTGTAGTCCATGGGGTCACAAAGAGTTGGACATGACTGAGCCACTTTCACTTTCTTAAGTTGCTTCAATTGTGTTCAACTCTTTGCAACTCTATGGACCAGAGCCTGCTAGGCTCCTCCATCCAAGGGATTCTCCAGGCAAGCATTCTAGAGTGGGTGGCCATGCCCTCCTCCAGATGTGACCTCTTTAAGCCCCATCATTTTCCTGGATAAACTAGGATTATAATATTACTTCCCACATTGGTTTTTGGAGGAGTGATCTTTACTTTTTATTTTGCTTTTTTTTTTTGTATTTTCAAATTAATTTTTTTTGGAGTATAGTTGCTTTCTAATGTTGTGTTATTTTCTATATAGCAAAGTAAATCAGCTATATATATACATAGATCACCCTTTTTTGGGATTTCCTTCCGCTTTATGTCAATACAGAGCATTGCATAGAGTTTCCATGCTGAACAGTACATTCTTATTAGTTATCTATTTTGTATGTTCAGTTCAGTTCAGTTTAGTTGCTCAGTCATGTCCAACTCTTTGCGACCCTATGAATCGCAGCACACCAGGCCTCCCTGTCCATCACCAACTCCCGGAGTTCACTCAAACTCATGTCCATCGAGTCGGTGATGCCATCCAGCCATCTCATCCTCTGTCGTCCCCTTCTCCTCCTTCCCCCAATCCCTCCCAGCATCAGGGTCTTTTCCAATGAGTCAACTCTTCTCATGAGGTGGCCAAAGTACTGGAGTTTCAGCTTTAGCATAATTCCTTCCAATCAACACACAGGACTGATCTCCTTTAGGATGGACTGGTTGGATCTCCTTGCAGTCCAAGAGACTCTCAAGAGTCTTCTCCAACACCACAGTTCAAAAGCATCAATTCTTTGGTGTTCAGCTTTCTTCACAGTCCAACTCTCACATCCATACATGACCACTGGAAAAACCATAGCCTTGACTAGATGGACCTTTGTTGGCAAAGTAATGTCTCCGCTTTTGAATATGCTATCTAGGTTGGTCATAACTTTCCTTCCAAGGAGTAAGCGTGGCTTACTTTTATTTATTATACTTTTAATTTCATGGCTGCAGTCACCATCTGCAGTGATTTTGGAGCCCAGAAAAATAAAGTCTGACACTGTTTCCACCGTTTCCCCATCTATTTCCCATGAAGTGATGGGACCAGATGCCATGATCATTGTTTTCTGAATGTTGAACTTTAAGCCAACTTTTTCACTCTCCTCTTTCACTTTCATCGAGAGGCTTTTTAGTTCCTCTTCACTTTCTCCCATAAGGGTGGTGTCATCTACAGTGTCTATATGTCGATCCCAATATTTATTTTTATAAAGCACATTGTAATGCACTTATCACATGCCAGGCACTGTTCTAGGAGTTTATAAACATTAACTCACTTATTATTTAATAGTTAATGATATGAGAAATACTCTTACTGTGTTTCTATGAAACACTGAGCTGTTTATTAAACTATCTCCTTCAGCTCCAGATCTATCTTTCTACACTCTGGTTTATGGCTGGAGTTGGTACTCTGCAAACCAGTTCTTTGGGGGCAACGAAAGGGAAAGTGTGAAAGTGTTAGTTGCTCAGTTGTGTCCGACTCTTTGCGACCCCATGGACTGTACCCTGCCAGGCTCCTCTGACCATGGGATTTTCCAGGCAAGAATACTGGTGTGAGTGGCCATTACCTTCTCCAGGGGATCTTAAGTTTCCTATTAATTTCTGTCAATAGGGGCAGTAGAGGGAGACTGAAGGCTGGGGAGGAAAGATGTCCTTTCTGTTTACCTACTATTATTTCCTTTCAGTATCCACCTCAGCCACAGTCCTTCGCCCACCGTAAACCACTGGTCCCAGCTTCTTCCACACTCTGGAACCAGCCTCACCACCCCTGCAAACAGCAGAGTGTCACGTCCTCCACATGTCCATATCCTGATGGTCCGGCCTCTTCCCTTTTCTCCAGCCTCAGAAGTGGGAGCTGCTTCCTGCAGTCTCTCTCTGTGCTTGCCTCAGCACTCTCCCTTTGCATTCAGCCCTCTGCGTGTGTGCTTACCAAGTCGCTTCAGTCATGTCCTATGGACTGCAGCCCACCAGGCTCCATCGTCCGTGAGGCTCTCCAGGCAAGAACACTGGAGTAGGCTGCCATGCCCTCCTCCAGGGGATCTTCCCCACCCAGGGATCAAACCTGCATCTCCTGTCTCCTTCCTTGGCAGGCAGGTTCTTTACCACTGGCACCACCTGGGAAGACCATTCAGCCCTCTAGCACCTTGTGAAGCCAGTTGTTTGTATAAATCTTTTCTGTTGATCCACGCTACTCTGGGGCTTCCCAGGTGGCACTAGAGTGGCAAAGAATTCACCTGCCAATTCAGGAGACCCAGGAGACGTCAGTTCGATCCTTCGGTCGGGAAGAGCCCCTGGAGAAGGAAATGGCAAGCCACTCCAGTATTCTTGCCTGGAGAATCCCATGGAGAGAGGAGTCTGGTGGGCTACAGTCCGTGGTGTCACAAAGCGTCAGATATGACTGAGCAGCTGAACACGCACACACACACACACACACACACACACACACATACACCCCTACTATAGTCTGGTCTCCTTGACTGGACCCTGCCTGCTAGTATTATTATCTCCATTTTACAGATGAGAACACAAAATCTGGAGAAGCTAAATAACTCACTGAAGTGAGCCAGGACATTTTTGGTGGGCAGTGGAGGAGGGGACAGATTTTAACCCAGGTTCCAGAGGCCATGGTGGTCACCGGGACACAAAGGGCTTACATTTAGGGAATGTTGAGACTGGCCTCTTGATGAAAGTGAAAGAGGAGAGTGAAAAATTTGGCTTAAAGTTCAACATTCAGAAAACTAAGATCATGGCATCTGGTCGCATCACTTCATGGGAGATAGATGGGGAAACAGTGGAAACAGTGTCAGACTTTATTTTGGGGGGGCTCCAAAATCATTGCAGTTGGTGATTGCAGCCATGAAATTAAAAGACGCTTACTCCTTAGAAGGAAAGTTATGACCAGCCTAGATAGTATATTCAAAAGCAGAAACATTACTTTGCCAACAAAGGTCCATCTGGTCAAGGCTATGGTTTTTCCAGTGGTCATGTATGGATGTGAGAGTTGGACTGTGAAGAAAGCTGAGCACTGAAGAATTGATGCTTTTGAACTGTGGTGTTGGAGAAGACTCTTGAGGGTACCTTGGACTGCAAGGAGGTCCAACCAGTCCATCCTAAAGGAGATCAGTCCTGGGTATTCATTGGAAGGACTGATGCTAAAGCTGAAACTCCAATATTTTGGCCACCTCATGCAAAGAGTTGACTCATTGGAAAAGACTCTGAAGCTGGGAGGGATTGGGGGGAGGAGGAGAAGGGGACGACAGAGGATGAGATGGCTGGATGGCATCACCAACTCAATGGATGCTGAGTTTGAGTGAACTCTGGGAGTTGGTGATGGACAGGGAGGCCTGGTGTGCTGCGATTCATGGGGTCGTGAAGAGTCAGACACGACTGAGCGACTGAACTGAACTGAACTGAACCTGGCCTGGTGTGGTCAGACACTCAGTGGACAATTATGATCTGCTCTGTAGTCATCTTCATTGTTACTCTCAGCCTTGCATCCTACAAGACACTGAGCACAGGGGTGGGTGCGATAAATATCCTCGGAACTGAATTGATTTGCCTGAATGTTGTTGTTCAGTTACTCAGTTGAGTTGGACTCTTCGCGACCCCATGGACTGCAGCACGCCAGGCTTCCCGGTCCTCCACTATCTCCCGGAGTTTGCTCAAACTCGGGTCCACTGAGTTGGTGATGCTATCCCACCATCTCAGCCTCCGTGTCCCCCTTCTTCACCTGAATAGGGAAGGACACAGTGGCACAGAGGGGCCATGAAGCCTTTGTATCGGATCCCTCCGAGCCCCTCCTCTAGAGCCGTTTCCAGGGTAACCATCGCTCCCTCTCTTCCTATCCCTCTCTCCACCTCCCTGCCACCCGCCCCGTCCCATTAAGCGGGAATAATCAGTTCTCTGACATTCCGAAAATGTCACGAGGAGAAATGAAGAGTAATTTGGTTGGGTAGCAGAAGAAAACATGTGTCTTATTCCTCTATGGCACTGCATTCTGTTTCTCTATTCCTCTGTTGCATTGCCATAATTTAGTGATGGCTAATTTTAACAAGAGAGGAACATCTTTGAAGTAACCACGTTTCCAACAGAGGTGGCTGCCAGATCCAGTGAGGCCTGCATACTCTTATCACAAAAACATTTCGAAATCTTTATTTATAAATCCATTCAACCTTCTATTCAAGCAGCTGTTGTACCAAACATAATTGCTTCCAGAGAGAAGGAAATAACATACTGCCTTTCTTTCTCATCAGACTCCCTGCCTGATTCTCATTTAGTTCCGCACTAATCCTGAACAGGCTTGTTCCCCTTCTCAGCCTGACCAATGGGCCAGCCTTTACTTCCACGGTTTGGTTTGGGCACAGACAATTTATAATCCATTTCATACACGCCCTCACTTCCGTCCTGCAATAGGAATGCCTAGAGAAAAACGTTCTCGATCAGCTACCAGAGAGAGCACGAATAACCAGCGCTTCTTGTATCTCCTCTACGCCTCTGGTTTTCCCAGAGGCTGTTTTAGAAAATCTGTCTTCGGCCCGTCCCGAACCTTCTGCTCAATCCCTCTGTCCTCTGACAGCCACCACGGCCATCCTCCGCTTCTGCTCCTGGCCCCTCGGCCTCTTCTCTCCTCACAAAAAAGTTAGACAAAAACGCAACTGTTGGGAAAAGGCAGGATGCGGAAGCAGAAACTCAGGGCAGCCGCTGCTGGGCTGAGCAGCTGATAAGGGGGACGAAATCTGCGCCGGGCTGTTTGCTGGAGGTCAGGGCGGGCTCTTTGTCTGCGGTGTGACCGCCCCTCTGACCCTCTCAGCATCCCCCCCGCCCCCGCCGACCCCCGCTTGGCCAGCTCTGCTTCTTCCCTTTTTCACCTGCGCGCTTGTTAAACCGTAATGAGCGTAGCCTCCTGCTTCCTCATTGACTTTCCAACCTTCCTGACACCCTTCCGGGATGGGGAGGAATTCGTGGTCTTCCCTGCTGACCGTCTTCTCAGGGGAACAAAAATCATCAAATTTCTGGAGGAATCCTGGGGATATCAAGGGGCGTTCCAGTTATTTTTGCTTTCGGTGTTTCCCAAGTAGACGTTTTCTTTAGACACATAATTGGTGAGAGTGACAGGCCTCGTCAATTCCTCGCGAGGAGCGATAAGCCTCTCTTCGGCTCCTTATCGCTCCAATTGGCTTTTGTTCCTTCTTCCCACCAGATTTAACCGCTCAGCCCCTCCCCTCATCTCTTATTCAGCCTCAAATCCCCCTGCGGAATTCACTGAGCCTTTCTTTCGCCAAAGAGATGTAATTTGCTTCCTTTGTGGATTCACAGGTTAGAGCTGCAGCTGGGATGGTTTATTCTTGCCCTGGGTGTTATCTGTGTCATCGGGCAACCTCCAGAGCAAGCATTCAGTGGGCTGTGAAACCAGATGGGCTGTGAAACCAGATGTGCGTTCTGACCAAAAGGGTCAGGGTTTCCCCCTCCAGGTCACACCAATTGTTCTCCGCAGGCCACTAGTTATCAGGACTATGCTTGCTTCTCAGAGCAGATGGATTTTAGTTCTTCTCAGCTTAAATCGGGCTTGGTTTCAAATCTAAGACTGGCTTGCAAAGGTCCAAGTGGAGACTGATCCAGTAGTTATCTGGCTGGTATGAATGGGAGAGGCACATTTTTTGCTTTTCAGGCATCAGAATTAGTTACACATCGTTTTATGCTTTTGCAGGCTTAACCCCGCTGTTTCAAAGGAGGTTTTGAGATTCGAGCTCCATCAACCTATTATGTAACACTTTAATTTGCACAATAAAATAAAGGATAGAAACTTCGGTTACCGTTTCAGATTTTCGCCAGTATGAATGTCCTGTTCTTTGTGTAGTACTGAGAGCCTTCTCTTTGGACTCCGATACATCTGGGATTGAGTCCCCACTTTGTCACTCACTAGCTGTGTGATGTTGGGAGATTTACTCCATCTTGCTGAACCTCAATTTCCTTATCTTTAAAATGAGGATGATAATCATAGTATCTAGCTCATAAAGTAGTTGTGAGGATTAAATACCTGGTCCACAGGAAATCTGCAATAAATAGCAATTATTGCTATTTCAATGCTTCCTCTGCCTTCCCACAGAACAATTCTAGGTACATTGTAATTGCTGAATAAATATTGGTTAAATTGCACTTGACTGAATTTTCAAAGATCCAGCTCTCAGTGAGTCACTGTGAAATACTGGTACATCTCCAAGGCGGTTGAGGCCCAGAGGAGGGGCTGAATGTTCAGTGAGTTTTAGCTGTACTTTAATTATCACAGAAAACACAGGCACAGAGTATGAACCTTTTAAATACTGTTAAAATCTGTGTTGTGCGAATGCTCCCTGGGCCCCCTCTCATGCTGCAGGTAAGGTCGCTCACACCACTGGCCTATAGTTCGCTAGCTCTGTCTCCCTCTACCTATCAAATGCCAGGACCTCAGCTCACCCCAGCTTTGTGCGTACCTAGGGTTCTGCCCAGCAGCGAGGCAGGTTTCAGAATCTGAACCACACCAAGGCTCTCCCTTTTGGTTGCTCGCCTTCTGCTCAGTGGGGCTGTGGCCGCAGGTTCAGGTCCCCACGAAGCTGCAACTCCACTCAGACCCTGCCGAGGGACTCTGACCACTGTAACTTCTGGGGTGGCTTTCCCAGCTGATGCCACTTCAAACCCCTCTGTTTCTGCCTGTCTCAGCATGTCTGTGGTCTCCCACCTTTTCTCTTCAGCTGGAGACTCTTCTAGAGCCCGGCTGTCTTGGTGGTGGCAGGGGAAGGTTGAGATGAAGACCTAGGACACCTCTTGACACAGTGCTTTCAGATTTATCGTCTCCTTGGAAGAGCAAAGATCCCTGGCAGACTTGGTTAACACATTCTCTCCTCATCCCAGAGCACACAGATGGTCCTGGGGGGAGACAGGGCAAAGTGGATTTCAGGATAAGCCCACCTGGACTCTGTCTGACTCTCTGCTTCCTCCTATCCAGGCTCCTAATTCCAACCTATCCTGGAAACTATCTTTAACAGCTTTTCTAGAAGAAAAGTTTTTTCTCTATCTGTATTCAAGCTTCGGTAGGTCCACTTGGTTTAATGCGTATGCGCGCGCACACACACACACACACACACACACACATATATATCAGTTGTAACATGTATTAATTGTTGTCTAGTTGCTACGTTATGTCCACCTCTTTTGTGACCCCATGGATTGTAGCCCACCAAGCTCCTCTGTCCGTGGAATTCTCCAGGCAAGAATACAGGAGTGAGTTGCCATTTCCTTCTCCAGGGGATCTTCCCAACCCAGGGATCAAACCTGGGTCTCTTGAATTGCAGGAAGATTCTTTATCATCTGAGCCACCAGGGAAGCCCTCAATTGTAATTAGGCTCAAGTGTTTCTTCACAAGGCTCCAAGGCCACATGCAAATCAGCTCTGTGCCCAGCATTTCAAATGTCCATAGCATCCTGTCACATTTAAGACATTTGCCAGCCTAGTGCATACAGAGGACTAACGTCCAGTAGGAGGTATGTAAATTCAATAGAATTGCCCTCAAATCCAAGTTCTTCCCACTCCAGGTGCCCTGCCACTTATTATTTTAAAAATATTTGCTTTAACAATATGTGTGCGACAGAAGTGAAGGTAGGAACTGGAATTTCTTTACAAATCAAGAGAATTATCAAGGTTGAGCTAGGAGCTTTCTAAAACTCCTGATAATTACAGAATACATGAAATGACATAACTCTCACATTGGCAGGGACCTTAGGGATCATCCAGGTTTTATAATAAATCAGTGATGGTGTCAAGAATAGACATTTTGCTCAATGAGAACAGATTTCTGGATGCAAGAAGACACTTACCCCTGCCTGGGACATCTAATGAAATAAAGAAAATGCTCTCATTTGAGGAAGAAAACCATTCCTTATGATGAAAAAAGAATGATCACACTCAGCAGCCTTATTTTCCCACTTTTATCAAGCCTCAGGTTTCAGAAAGGAAATTTCTCCTTTAGAAGAAGAAAGTGAGAGACAATGGATAAATAATGCACATGCTGAACACTGGAGCTCTCACAGAGAGAAAATTCAAGGCAATTAGACTACAAGTCAGGAAATTTTTTATCTAATCTCAAGTTCCGACTAGCTCTAACCAAGCCAAGAAAATGAAAATTCTGGAGAGACTAATAATTGATTGATAATGGATGAGAATGAGTCGAGAGGATATCAAATTGAAACAATCTGTTTACATTTCTCAGGTCTTGCTTACCAGCCAATATACTGTACAACAGGATATTGAGTGGGATTTTTCTTATTATGTCAGGATTTCAGCTAAAGCCCTGACCTAAGGACAATAGGTAGTTCCCCATATTCTGTAAAGAAACCAAAAAACCATTAGACACGGCCTCCAGGAGTGCTCCAAGAATCCAAATGGATCCTCCAGCCATCACCCGCATCGGCAGAAGACGAAAGCCCAGCCCTCTTTTCTTGTTGATGGTTGGCAAGAAAGAAGCCTCTCAGGGGAGCACGCCTGGAGATGAGCGCTGCTTTGAGACGGCAGGCTTGCATCTCCACCTCTGGCCAGAGGCTCAGTGAGCAGCCCGTCTCAGTGGCTCATGACTGACCCTGACCCATGGCCCTGGGGAGATGGGACATTCTGTAGCCAGAGGCTGCCTACAGCAGCCAGTGATGGTGAGAGTGGAGAGAGACCAGTTGCATGGTGGGGTGATCTCCATTCTTCACACTGGCTAGGATGAGATTATTTATTTTTATTGGAGTATAATTGCTTAACAATGTTTTGTTAGTTTCCGCTGTACAATGAAGTGAATCTGCTGTATGTATATATATATATCCCCCCCTTGAGCCTCCCATCCATCCACATCTTATCCATCTTGATCATCACAGAGCACTGAGCTGAGCCTGTGTTATACAGCAGCCTTCCACTAGTTACCTGTTTTACGCACAGTAGTATATATAAACATATATATCCATGCTGCTCTCCCAATTCATTCTGCCCTCCCGTCCCCCCACCATGACCTGCTGTGTCCAAATGTCTGTTCTCTGCCTCTCTATTCCTGCCCTGCAAATAGGTTCACAGGATGAAATTCTTGAAGGCCAAGGAGATAGCACAAGAAGTAGCTGGGCCTGAGTCGCTTGAGGGTGTAACACCCCTGAGGGTGGCCTGTTCACGGGAGTGGACTGGGGCCATAAGAGGCCGTGGTGTTCCCCACTATGCCAGGACCTGGGCAGGGAGTCACGGAGGTCAGCCAGGAGCTGACCTAAGGCAGTTCGCCACAAGGGCATCTGAGAAAACCTGCTCCCGCGTCTGATTATGCTGCCAGCTTTGGGACACGTGCCACACAGAGCCCTTCAGTAGCCATGAGAGAGCTACAAAGAACAGACGCTAAATGTGAATGCTTGCTCCTGTGTTCGTTTCTTCGGACTGCCGTAACACATTACTATAAACTTGGTGGCTTAAAGCGAGGGGACTGGATTCTTTCACAATTCTGAAGGCCAGACGTCTGAAATCAAGGTGTCAGCAGGGCTGTGCTCCAAAGTCTGTAAGGGAACAATCTGTTCCTTGCCACTTCCAGCTTCAGAAGGCTCCAGGTGTTCCCTGGCATGTGGCTCCATCACTACAATCTGGCTATGGTCACATTGCTGCTGCGGCTTCTCCCTGTGTGTTTTCTGATAAGGATAAGTCATTGAGTTTAGGACCCACCTGCATAACCCACGACAGTCCCATCTCAAGATCCTTAACTTAGGGACTTCCCTAGTGGTCCAGTGGTTAAGAATCCATCTGTCAATGCAGGGGATGTGGGCTTGTTCCCTGGCCCAGGAAGATTCCGCACACTGTGGAGCAACTAAGCCCGTGCACCACAACTGCTGAGCTCCAGTGCAGCAAGTACTGAAACTCCTGCACTCAGAACCCAGGCTCTGCAAAGCAAAGCCCCTGCTCACTGCAGCAACAAAGACCCGCACAGTCATAAATAAAACACACAAACAAATAAATAATTTTTTAAAGATCCTTAATTTTATTACCGGAGAGGGCAATGGCACCCCACTCTAGTACTCTTGCCTGGAGAATCCCATGGACAGAGGAGCCTGGTAGGCTGCAGTCCATGGGGTCGCTGAGTCGGACACGACTGAGCAACTTCACTTTCACTTTTCACTTTCATGCATTGGAGAAGGAAATGGCAACCTGCTCCAGTGTTCTTGCCTGGAGAATCCCAGGGACGGGGGAGCCTGGTGAGCTGCCATCCAGGGGGTCGCACAGAGTTAGACACGACTGAAGCAACTTAGCAGCAGCAGCAGCAACTTTATTGCACCTGGAAAAATCCCAAATAAGTTCATAATCACAGGATCTGGGGATCAAGACATGGACATATTTTTGAGGCAACAACTCAACCCACTACATTTCTTGTCTGCCTTTCCTCCTCCAAGCAGGCAGGGACCAGAAATTTCTAGGTGAGGTGAAAGAGGAGGGAAGCATAGACTATATCCACCTTTTTCTTCCCTAGAGATCTTCCACTGCATATGAAACAGGCCCAAGCTGGGAGAAGAATCTTTGAAGTGAATGTGAGGCTGAAATTTGAAATTGTACCTTACTAAACTTCCACTGGGCTTCCCACGTGGTGTTAGCGGTAAAGAACCCACCTGCCAATGCAGGTAGACGTAAAAGACAAGGGTTTGATTCCTGGGTTGGGAAGATGCCCTGAAGGAGGGCTTGGCAACCCACTCCAGTATTCTTGCCTGGAGAATCCATGGACAGAGGAGCCTGGCGGGCTGCATTCCATAGGGTCACAAAGGGTTGGACATGACTGAAGTGACTTAGCATGCATGCAAACTTCCGTTACTGCAAAGTAGGTTTGAAGTTTTGAGACCCACCTGAGATTTCTCAAGGGTTTTGAAAAGGGGACCTGACCAAATATAACCAAAGGCCCCAATGAGAAGAGAGAAAATGGGTATTTCCTGTTGTATTCCACTGAAATCAGCATATTCCATAAAGTGGTTACAATAATATTAGTTAATAGTTTATGCTTTTCTATTATAAGGTCTCTGAGTTTTTTTTTTTTTTTTAATAAGAAAAGTACAATTTAGAGGTGAAGTGTGCTAATATATGTTCTCAGTAAGTATCATATTAAGAACGAACCAGTTGTTTGGGACATATATCCATGGAAACCCAAACTATAAAATTATACTCAATGTCAATCCCTGAGGCAGGAAGTGTGAGGACAAGCAGTTCTCCTATTAACAAATTTCTCACCCACCTACCTGACCACCAACTCCAGGTGTGGACTGATCAGGAAAGTACAGTGAGACTATTATCTACCCCATCCATCAGATTTCTAATAATGCAGCCTGGAGCCTCTGTGCTAAGTCACTTCAGCCATGTCTGCCTCTTTGCAACCCTATGGACTGTGTAGCCTTCCAGGCTCCTATGTCCAGGGATTCTCCAGGCAAGAATGCTGGAGTGGGTCCCTCCAGGGGAATCTTCCCAACCCAGGGATCAAACCTGCATCTCTGTAAGTCTCCTGCATTGGCAAGTGGATTCTTTAGCTCTAGTGCCACCTGGGAAGCCCAATGCAGCCTCATATCATTTGACATTTGTAGGAGCCATTAGAGGCGGCAGCCGAGAGGAGCTACCCCATGTCCGAGGCCAGGGGCGGTGGCTGGGAGGGCCTATCCCACGCCCGAGGCCAGGGGCCGCGGCCGGAGGGGCAACCCACCTCCAAGGAGCAGTGGCTGCGCGGGCGCAGGAAGGCCTAGAGGAGCTATTCCACGTTCAAGGTCAGAAGGGGCGGCGGTGAGGAGATACCCCTTGTCCAAGGTAAGGAGCAGCAGCTGTGCTTTGCTGGAGCAGCCGTGAAGAAATACCCAACACCCAGGGTAAGAGAAACCCAAGTAAGACGGTAGGTGTTGCAAGAGGGCATCAGAGGGCAGACACACTGAAATCATACTCACAGAAAACTAGTCAATCTACCCACACTAGGACCACAGCCTTGTCTAACTCAATGAAACTAAGCCATGCCCGTGGGGCCACCCAAGACGGGCAGGTCATGGTGGAGAGGTCTGACAGAATGTGGTCCACTGGAGAAGGGAATGGCAAACCACTTCAGTATTCTTGCCTTGAGAACCCCATGAACAGTATGAAAAGGCAAAATGATAGGATACTGAAAGAGGAACTCCCCAGGTCAGTAGGTGCCCAATACGCTACTGGAGATCAGTGGAGAAATAACTCCAGAAAGAATGAAGGGATGGAGCCAAAGCAAAAACAATACCCAGTTGTGGATGTGACTGGTGATAGAAGCAAGGTCCGATGCTGTAAAGAGCAATATTGCATAGGAACATGGAATGTCAGGTCCATGAATCAAGGTAAATTGGAAGTGGTCAAACAGGAGATGGCAAGAGTGAACATCAACATTCTAGGAATCAGCTAACTAAAATGGACTGGAATGGATGAATTTAACTCAGATGACCATTATATCCACTACTGCGGGCAGGAATCCCTCAGAAGAAGTGGAGTAGCCATCATGGTCAACAAAAGAGTCCAAAATGCAGTACTTGCATGCAATCTCAAAAACAACAGAATGATCTCTGTTCGTTTCCAAGGCAAACCATTCAATATCACAGTAATCCAAGTCTATGCCCCAACCAGTAACGCTGAAGAAGCTGAAGTTGAACAGTTCTATGAAGACCTACAAGACCTTTTAGAACTAACACCCCACAAAAATGTCCTTTTCATTATAGGGGACTGGAATGCAAAAGTAGGACGTCAAGAAACACCTGGAGTAACAGGCAAATTTGGCCTTGGAATATGGAATGAAGCAGGGCAAAGGCTAATAGAGTTTTGCCAAGAAAATGCACTGGTCATAGCAAACACCCTCTTCCAACAACACAAGAGAGATTCTACACATGGACATCACCAGATGGTCAACACCGAAATCAGATTGATTATATTCTTTGTAGCCAAAGATGGAGAAGCTCTATACAGTCAGCAAAAACAAGACCGGGAGCTGACTGTGGCTCAGATCATGAACTCCTTATTGCCAAATTCAGACTTAAATTGAAGAAAGTAGGGAAAACCACTAGACCATTCAGGTATAACCTAAATCAAATCCCTTATGATTATACAGTGGAAGTGAGAAATAGATTTAAGGGACTAGATCTGATAGATAGAGTGCCTGATGAACTATGGACAGAGGTTCCTGACATTGTACAGGAGACAGGGATCAAGACCAGCCCCATGGAAAAGAAATGCAAAAAAGCAAAATGGCTGCCTGGGGAGGCTTTACAAATAGCTGTGAAAAGAAGAGAAGCAAAAAGCAAAGGAGAAAAGGAAAGATATAAGCATCTGAATGCAGAGTTCCAAAGAATAGGAAGAAGAGATAAGAAAGCCTTCCTCAGCGATCAATGCAAAGAAATAGAGGAAAACAACAGAATGGGAAAGACTAGAGATCTCTTCAAGAAAATTAGAGATACCAAGGGAACATTTCATGCAAAGGTGGGCTAGATAAAGGACAGAAATGGTATGGACCTAACAGAAGCAGAAGATATTAAGAAGAGATGGCAAGAATACACAGAACTGTACAAAAAAGATCTTCATGACCCAGATAATCACGATGGTGTGATCACTGACCTAGAGCCAGACATCATGGAATGTGAAGTCAAGTGGGCCTTAGAAAGCATCACTGTGAACAAAGCTAGTGGAGGTGATGGAATTCCAGTTGAGCTATTTCAAATCCTAACAGATGATGCTGTGAAAATGCTGCACTCAATATGTCAGCAAATTTGGAAAACTCAGCAGTGGCCACAGGACTGGAAAAGGTCAGTGTTCATTCCAATCCCAAAGAAAGGCAATGCCAAAGAATGCTCAAACTACCACATAATTGCACTCATCTCACACGCTAGTAAAGTAATGCTCAAAATTCTGCAAGCCAGGCTTCAGCAATATGTGAACCATGAACTTCCAGATGTTCAAGCTGGTTTTAGAAAAGGCAGAGGAACCAGAGACCAAATTGCCAACATCCTCTGGATCATGGAAAAAGCAAGAGAGTTCCAGAAAAACATCTATTTCTGCTTTATTGACTATGCCAAAGCCTTTGACTGTGTGGATCACAATAAACTGTGGAAAATTCTGAAAGAGATGGGAATATCAGACTATCTGACCTGCCTCTTGAGAAACCTATATGCAGGTCAGGAAGCAACAGTTAGAATTGGACATGGAATGACAGACTAGTTCCAAATAGGAAAAGGAGTCCATCAAGGCTGTATATTGTCACCCTGCTTATTTAACTTCTATGCAGAGTACATCATGAGAAACACTGGGCTGGAAGAAGCAGAAGCTGGAATTAAGATTGCTGGGAGAAATATCAACAACCTCAGATATGCAGATGACACCACCCTTATGGCAGAAAGTGAAGAGGAACTAAAAAGCCTCTTGATGAAGGTGAAAAGAGAAGAGTGAAAAAGTTGGCTTAAAACTCAACATTCAGAAAACAGTGATCATGGCATCCGGTCCCATCACTTCATGGGAAATAGATGGGGAATCAGTGGAAACAGTGTCAGACTTTATTTTGGGGGGCTCCAAAATCACTGCAGATGGTGACTGCAGCCATGAAATCAAAAGACACTTACTCCTTGGAAGGAAAGTTATGACCAACCTAGATAGCATATTCAAAAGCAGAGACATTACTTTGCCAACAAAGGTCTGTCTAGTCCAGGCTGTGGTTTTTCCAGTGGTCATGTATGGATGTGAGAGTTGGACTGTGAAGAAAGCTGAGGGCCAAAGAACTGATGGTTTTGAACTGTGGTGTTGGAGAAGACTCTTGAGAGTCCCTTGGACTATAAGGAGATCCAACCAGTCCATTCTGAAGGAGATCAGCCCTGGGATTTCTTTGGAAGGAATGATGCTAAAGCTGAAACTCCAGTACTTTGGACACCTCATGCAAAGAGTTGACTCATTGGAAAAGACTCTGATGCTGGGAGGGATTGGGGGCAGGAGGAGAAGGGGACGACAGAGGATGAGATGGCTGGATGGCATCACTGACTCGATGGACGTGAGTCTGAGTGAACTCTGGGAGTTGGTGATGGACAGGGAGGCCTGGCGTGCTGCAATTCATGGGGTTGCAAAGAGTCGGACACGACTGAGGGACTGAACTGAACTGAACTGAACTGCCACGGTGCTGGCTAGATTGAATTGCTGTTAATGGAAATCCCAAGGTCAAATGAACAGCTAAAGAGGCAATTGTCTACTTGGACAACTGGGTTTTTTTTGATGACAGAAAATTTCTAACCTTCATACCTCTCCATTCTTTCATGCCTTTTAACTGTAATTTTGCTCTTTTCAGCTGTCTTCAGCTTGTTGCAATCTTTATGATGTTGACTTTGTTACTCAAGTGTTAGGTCTTGCTCATCATGTTGCATCACACACAAATTGGTAAACCGACATTCTGCGATTTGCATTAACAGGAACTTCAGGACAGGGTAGACTTCTGTGGTTAGTCAGTGGAGACCACTGGTCTAGTATTCAGTCAGTTATAAGGTCAACACCCAGAAGCTTACCTTTATTTTTGCAACATTGGACTTCTTAGACAAAGAGAAGCACCAGCAAAATAAGAACATATCAAAGTCAATAAGGGGAAAATTACTGATAAGCCTGGACTCAATCACGTCCTGCCCAATAACCTCCTGCTTCTGCCTCAATAGTTACTGGTCTGCAAAGTTAGAATTCATGTTCAGTCTAATGACCTTCAAAAATGTTAAGGTAAAACCAAAACACCTGGTTGAATTCATTTCAATAAAATGTGAAAACCAAAAGGATCCATTTAATCCTGAGTTAACTAGAAATATCAGTTGTCCAGTTGCCACTGTCCTTTGAGTTTTGGTATAATCAACTGATTCTTTTCTTCTTAAGTGATAGTTGAGGTTATGATGGGAAAGCAGACAGAGTTCAGTAAGAAAAAGAACTAACAAGAGAAGAGGGTAGTACCCAGAGTTCAGAGATGAAGCAATTCTGGAGCACAGGCGTCGAGCGTGCAGTTCGTGGACCAAATACCATTCCTCTGATAGAGAACGTCAGCCAAAACAAAGAATGCTCCTTAATTAGACGACGAACTTGAACCAGAGTTCTGTAACTACCCTGTCTGGGTCTCCCACTGTATAGAAATGTCACCCTAGCATTCTTTAATTTATTAATCATTGGGAAGAAAAGTGAATGCGCTTATCTAACTTGGGCTTAATTACATTAATACTACATCATGATACCAGGGCATTAAGATGCATCAGTGAGGGACGTCCCTGGTGGTCCAGTGGCTGAGACTCTGCACTCCCAGTGCAGGGGGCCTGGGTTCAATCCTTGGTCAGGGAACTAGATCCTGTATGCCCACTAAAGATCCCACACACCTCCAGGAAGGTGGACGATCCCACGTGCCACAACAAAGACCTGGCACACACAAATATAAATGAATAAATAAACGTTTTTTTAAAACATGGATTATTGAGTATAGGAAATAACGATTTGGATTAAGCATTCTTGTGCATATGACTCACACTGCAATTTCATTCAGTAATCCCTGCCAGGCATGGACCATCTTGACTCACTACTCTCAGTAGTGAACCATCACACAGACATATGAAAATTCCCAGTGCCTCTGCCCTGGACGTGCCGACAGTGCCTGGGATCGTGCACCACAGAGCCTTTTCCAGACAGCGTGGTTCCTTGGGGAGCCCGAGGCAGATTTGCCCATGACCCTGTCTGACTCACAGGGCCAGTACGTGGTGAGTCTCACCAAGCCGAAGCCATCCAAATGGCAGAATTGGTAAAACAGAAAAGATAAGCTTAAAATGACTCTTGACTTTGTTGGTTGCCCCAATGGAATGGAGTGCATGTTTTCTATGCTTAAAAATCATAGAAAACAGTGTCCTCTTTATATAAGATTAAAACAGTTACTTGGTTTTTAGAATATTATAAAAGCCTAGGAAGAAACTAAAGCTCAGGATTAAAACCAAGTCTTAACACTGGATATATTTAACCAAAGTTTATTGATCATAACGAGATTACAGCTTGTTTATTTCTTGCAGCAAGTATAAACATCAGTCTTTGGTGACAGGAGTGTTTAAAAGCTAACAATATGTATTTGTGTGTGATGTAGAAATGATATAGAAACAAGTTATACATTATTTTAATTTTTTAAATTGGTTTTGTTGTAGGTATAACTTTTATTATTAACAGGCCAAAGTAGTAGATACCATAGGAATAGGCATAAGAGGCAGAATAGAAAATACATATTTTACTTGCTTTGGCAATAATAATTAGCCATTTAAATTAGTCAAAAAGGGGTATATTGGAAAATGTATTTCATGGAGTTTCTTCTCCGAATCAGAGGTACCAGGGAACATCAGTCCTAGTCCCTACCAGGTAACTGAGGATTGAAGCTCTGAATTGCACTAGCAGAGATCTCATCTTGCACTTTTGTCCAAGCAGTTACCTCCTATGGAACACTCTTTACTCCTCACTGTCTAAATCACAGATATTTTACAAAGCCTGGTTCATATACTTCCTTATTCTCCAAGCTTTGCTTAGTACATCTTTCTTCTCCAAACTCCCATCACTCAAGGTCATGGTTTGCCCTCCAAGTGGGTGATTTCCCAAACCTTGATCTCCAAAAACCCTTCTCCCTTCTATGAATGCCGCCTTTTGAACAGGGTCATCTCCCAAGTAAACAATATTTATTAAGAAAAAGCTCGTCTATTCAGTCAGGGCTTTTTGCTTGGGGAGTTGCTGTGCGACACTCAGTAATGTCATTTTAATTGAGTATTATGAATTGCATAATCACATGAGTCACTCTCATGGTTGTGGCACTAATTATAATAATGAGGGAATGGTGAAGTCAGCAGTTAGTGGCCTATCTCCAGCCACTGGGCTATACTTAGTGTCCAAGGTCATGCCTGCTCTGCATCTGATCCAGTGGACTGCTGAAACCACCAGACCTATGGCTGTGAAGACACGTCATCAACTGACTGCATCCTAGAAATTCCAGCATTGTCATCAACAAGCCATCTAAGCTACCAGTGAGCAGAGCAGGGTTGGTAATACTGTAGTCGAAAGAAGCTTGACCTTTTATTTTAGCTGGTGTGATGAGCTTTTGCTTTCTTCATAGCTTTACTTAGTTCTGAAAAGAGCTTTTAGACTTTCAGCTTTCATGCCTAAAACTGCTAAGGTTCTGGGGAGGCTAAGGTGAGAATGAGGAACGTAAGCCTCCTGATTCTTTCACTAAATTTCAGTTGCATTCAACATTACTGTAACTTCAAAAGTTCCAGTTCCAGGAACACACTGATCATAGCTGACTATCCAAAATGTCAAACAGGAGCTATGAAAGGGGAAAGTTTAGAGTCAACTATCATGTCCTGTTTTTCCAAATGCACACTTGGCTCAGCTTGGAAGGAGCACTTCTTAACTTCAGTCTCCTAGAAATAACCTTTAAAAGAAGAATTATAAGGGTATAATGCACTGTAGTCTACTGTGTGCTGCTGCTGCTGCTGCTAAGTCGCTTCAGTCGTGTCTGACTCTGTACGACCCCATAGACAGCAGCCCACGAGGCTCCCCCGTCCTTGGGATTCTCCAGGCAAGAACACTGGAATGCATTGCCATTTCCTTCTCCAATGCAGGAAAGTGAAAAGTGAGAGTGAAGTCACTCAGTTGTGTCTGACTCTCAGCGACCCCATGGACTGCAGACCACCAGGCTCCTCCACCCATGGGATTTTCCAGGCAAGAGTACTGGAGGGGGGTGCCATTGCCTTCTCCGTTGGGACCACTTAGGACCTGGCAAATGACTGAAGGATTCCCTTCTTTGCACTTCCCTTCCATCGAGGTTCTCAGCCTCGTGAGTGCTGCACGCTTTGGTGTCTTAGTTCAAGCTTCTATAACAAATGTACCATTGACTGGGTGGCTTAAGCAACAAACATTTATTTCTCACGGTTCTGGAGCTGGGAAGCCCAAGATCAGGGTGCCAGAATGGCTGTGTTCTTGGTGAAAGCTTTCTCCCTGGTTCACAGATGGCCATCTGCTCATGGTATCCTCTCACTGTAGAGAGAGAGAAAACTCTCCCATGTCTCTCCTTATAAGGCCACTAATCCCATCACAAAGCCTCCACCCTCATGTCTTAATTACCTCCCCAAACACCAGGTCTGAATATCATCACATAGGGGATTAGGGTTTCAACATACAAATTTGGGTGGGTTGGGGGTGGGGTGCTGAATACAAATGTGCAGTCCGTAGCACTTGCTGGCTAAACTTCACTCTGATTTGTTAATGCTGTCTCCCTAAGACTGTCAAGGCTCTGCTCAGTTGCTGCTTTCTGCCAGTTCCCCACTCACACCTTTTCACTCTCACTACCTGGAATGAGTGAGTGCTGCAAATGGAAGCAGGGTTGCCCAGCAGTGCGGCACATGCACAGAATCTACGTGTCCCTCCGTGTTCTCAGGAAAGCCGCAGAGTGTTCTGCCTCGGGCTGCAATCCGCGTGTGGGGAGCACTCGCTGCTGACAGGCCCAGGGACCTGGTAGTCCAGACCTCCCTTTAGGCTCTGGAGGGAAGACGTAGTAGACAGTGCCCAAGGACCACTGTCCTGCGCCTCCCCCAATCACAGACTACTAAGGCTTGATCTCCTTAAATCCACCTCCACTCCCAGGGGAAAACATGAAGAGGGAAGGGGGTAGAAACCCTCCACTGACTGTAATTCAGTTTCCATCATCTCATCAGGCAGAACAGGGAGTTAAGATATTACGTTAAGTTCAGTATAGGAAAATAAAGACAATTATGTATTTTTTGCATATCTGAGTTTGTAGTCCATGGAGAGCATTAATACCATAAATATTGCTCTGTGACTTGCTTAATTATATATTATATAAAATTCCCCAGACAATATATATAGACCTATCTTTTCCCTTTCATATTTGCATAGTAGTCCCTTGTAAGGTTGAATATAGTTTATTGCATGCTACCTTTAATGGGTAACTAAAAGATTTTTCATTGACCCCATGGACTGTAGCCAACCAGGCTCCTCCGTCCATGGGATTTTCCAGGCAAGAGTACTGGAGTGGGTTTCCATTGCCTTCTCTGTTGTTTATATTATAAACTATTAATATGTTGACATATTCTCATGCTTTTATCATTGAATGACAAAACCCGTAGACGTGGGAGTGCCAATTTAAAATATACCCACATTGAAACATTAATAGATGCTGCGCAATTACTTTCCTCAAAGTTGTAGCAATTTATATTTTCATCACTGGTATACATACAAACAAGTCCTTTTTTGCACACTCACAAAACACTGATGCTATCAGTCTCACTATTTTTGTTAGTAAAATAGGAAACAACAGTACTTCATTATTGTGTTAATTTTTTCTTTCCTGACCACTAGCGAGGATGAGAATCTTTTACATTTTTATTGTCTAGTTATAATTCCTTTTCTGTAAACTATTTGTTTCATTGATCCATAGTTTCATGAATCCTTTTCTTAATAATTATCTTTAGCAATTTACAGTCATTCTTTTACTGTATGTCTATTAATTCCTTTTCTGCCACATGATACTTTTAATAGTGCTTATTTTTCCAGATATGGAACTAAATGCTTTAAGATATTATCTTACTCAATCTTTATAAAAACCTCATGTTATTACTACACTCGCTGCTGCTACTGCTGTTAAGTCACTTCAGTTGTGTCCAACTCTGTATGACCCCACAGACGGCAGCCCACCAGGCTCCCCCGTCCCTGGGATTCTCCAGGCAAGAACACTGGAGTGGGTTGCTGTTTCCTTCTCCAACGCATGGATGTGAAAAGTGAAAGTGAAGTCACTCAGTCGTGTCCAACTCTTTGCGACCCCATGGACTGCAGCACACCAGGCTTCCCTGTTCGTCACCATCTCCCAGAGCCTGCTCAAACTCATGTCCATCGAGTCGATGATGCCATCCAACCATCTCATCCTCTGTCGTCCCCTTCTCCTCCCCTCTTCAATCTTTCCCAACATCAGGGTCTTTTCAAATGAGTCAGCTCTTCGCATCAGGTGGCCAAAGTATTTGAGTTTCAGCTTCAACATCAGTCCTTCCAATGAACACCCAGGACTAATCTCCTTTAGGATGGACTGGTTGGATCTCCTTGCAGTCCAAGGGACTCTCAAGAGTCTTCTCCAACACCACAGTTCAAAGGCATCAATTCTTCGGCGATCAGCTTTCTTTATAGTCCAACTCTCCCATCCATACATGACTACTGGAAAAACCATACCATTGACTAGATGGACCTTTGTAGGCAAATTAATGTCTCTGCTTTTTAACATGCTGTCTAGGTTGGTCATAGCTTTTCTTCCAAGGAACAAGCATCTTTTAATTTCATGGCTGCAGTCACCATCTGCAGTGATTTTGGAGCCCAAGAAAGTAAAGTCTATCACTGTTTCCATTGTTTCCCATTTATTTGCCATGAAGTAACGGGACTGGATGCCATGATCTTTGTTTTTTGAATGTTGAGTTTTAAGCCAGCTTTTTCACTCTCCTCTTTCACTTTCATCAAGAGGGTCTTTAGTTCTTCTTCACTTTCTGCCAGAAGGGTGGTGTCATCTGCGTATCTGAGGTTATTGATATTTCTCCCAGCAATCTTGATTCCAGCTGGTACTTCATCTAGCCCAGTATTTCACATGATGTACTCTGCATATAAGTTAAATAAGCAGGATGACAACATGCAGCCTTGACATACTCCTCTCCAATAATTTGGAACCAGTCCATTTTTCCATGTCCGGTTCTAACTATCGCTTCTTGACCTGCATACAGGTTTCTCAAGAAGCAGGTAAGATAGCCTGTTATTCCCATCTCTTTAAGAATTTTTCAGTTTTTTGTGATCCACAGTCAAAGACTTTAGTGTAGTCAATGAAGCAGAAATAAAATTACATTTTACCAAACCCTACCAAGAATTAACTATCACAAAATTTTAACAGATAAGTTACTTATTTCTTTTTGCTTATTCTTTCCTCATTTCTGGTGTCATTTGATAGTCAACTGCCTTGAATATTTCTAGGGTAATTTCCTTAGTAATTGGACATAAGTTGTACACAATTGCATGTGGTGGACCACTGGAATTTTTGTTTATCCAGCATCCCTTTTCCCTTCTTATAGTTACAGAGCTCTGCTTCCTTGTGACAAATCCATTTCACTGATGTAGTTAAGGCCCACTCCACCTAACCCTTCAACTTCCCTGGAAAAGGCATGTGACCCAAATCCTGGGCTCTTTCTTCAAGACACGTCAGACAGCACCACTTCTCTTTGAGGATCTCTAAACTTACAGAACGTGAGTCAAGCTGTTGGTGGCTTCCTGCTACTACGTATAGAGATGGTGAAGTCAAGAGATGGTGAAACAGAGCCCAGATGACATCACTGATCTATGACTGAAGTCTCCCAATGGACAGGGAAATAGATCAGTTGAGTTTCTGTCAGTTCCAACCAGGATTTGGATTAATATAGATTAAACAGGTGATATACCTTTTTAATCATTGCATGGCTAAGAAACTTATTCTTAACAATCGTGGGCTTCCCAGGTGACACCTTGGTAAAGAATTTACCTGCTAATGCAGGAGACTTGGGTTCCATTCCTCGGTTGGAAAGATCTCCCAGAGAAGGAAATGGCAACCCACTCCAGTATTCTTGCCTGGGAAATCTCATGGACAGAGGAACCTGGCGGGCTATACTCCATGGAATCAAAAAGAGTCCAATATGACTTAGTAACTGAGCATGATAGATAGATAGATAGAGTGATAGATATCTGATAGATAGAGTGCCTGATGAACTATGGAATGAGGTTCATGATATTGTACAGGAGACAGGGATCAAGACCATTCCCATGGAAAAGAAATGCAAAAAAGCAAAATGGCTGTCTGGGGAGGCCTTACAAATAGCTGTGAAAAGAAGAGAAGCAAAAAGCAAAGGAGAAAAGGAAAGATATAAGTATCTGAATGCAGAGTTCCAAAGAATAGCAAGAAGAGATAAGAAAGCCTTCTTCAGTGATCAATGCAAAGAAATAGAGGAAAACAACAGAATGGGAAAGACTAGAGATCTCGTCAAGAAAATTAGAGATACCAAGGGAATATTTCATGCAAAGATGGGCTAGATAAAGGACAGAAATGATATGGACCTAACAGAAGCAGTAGATATTAAGAAGAGGTGGCAAGAATACACAGAAGAACTGTACAAAAAAGATCTTCACAACCCAGATAATCACAATGATGTGATCACTGACCTAGAGCCAGACATCCTGGAATGTGAAGTCAAGTGGGCCTTAGAAAGCATCACTACGAACAAAGCTAGTGGAGGTGATGGAATTCCAGTTGAGCTATTTCAAATCCTGAAAGATGATACTGTGAAAGTGCTGCACTCAATATGCCAGCTGTTGGGCAGTGCAGTACAAAATAGCCTGGAAGGAGAAGGTCCTTGGGAAAATGGCAGAAGGCCAGAAGTACCCCAGCTTTGCATGCTGCTGGCTGAAAAACATCTCCTGCCTTTAGCTATGCTTGGTGCCAAGATTTAATAATAAATATTAAAGATGTTGCTTGAGAAAATGGGTCATGGGATAAACACCTGGGTCATTTAGAACGCGCTGTACTTGAAATATTGTTTACTGGTTATGTCTTAACCCCATGTGAGCTCTGCTGGCCGTATACTCTAAGCTTTTTGTTCCTGCTTCTATAAAAAGGCTTAACTGCAGAAATAAACATGTCAGTCCTTGCAAGAGACTGTCCGAGTGTCATTCTTTCAGATTCGTCGTTTCCAAGTCCTGGGGAGAAAATCCCCAACACCAGCAAATTTGGAAAACTCAGCAGTGGCCACAAGACTGGACAAGGTCAGTTTTCATTCCAATCCCAAAGAAAGGCAATGCCAAAGAATGCTCAAAATACTGCACAATTGTACTCATCTCACATGCTAGTAAAGTAATGCTCAGAATTCTGCAAGCCAGTCTTCAGCAATATGTGAACCGTGAACTTCCTGATGTTCAAGTTGATTTTAGAAAAGGCAGAGGAACCAGAGATCAAATTGCCAACATCCGCTGGATCATGGAAAAAGCAAGACAGTTCCAGAAAAACATCTATTTCTGCTTTATTGACTATGCCAGAGCCTTTGACTGTGTGGATCACAATAAACTGTGGAAAATTCTGAAAGAGATGGAAATACCAGACCACCTGCCTTGCCTCTTGAGAAATCTGTATGCAGGTCAGGAAGCAACAGTTAGAATTGGACATGGAACAACAGACTGGTTCCAAATAGGAAAAGGAGTACGTCAAGGCTATATATTGTCCCCCTGCTTATTTAACTTACATGCAGAGTACATCATGAGAAACGCTGGACTGGAAGAAACACAAGCTGGAATCAAGACTGCCGGGAGAAATATCTATAACCTCAGATATGCAGATGACACCACTCTTATGGCAGAAAGTGAAGAGGAACTAAAAAGCCTCTTGATGAGAGTGAAAGAGGAGAGTGAAAAAGTTGGCTTAAAGCTCAACATTCAGAAAACGAAGACCATGGCATCCGGTCCCATCACTTCATGGGAAATAGATGGGGAATCAGTGGAAACAGTGACAGACTTTATTTTGGGGGGCTCCAAAATCACTGCAGATGGTGACTGCAGCCATGAAATCAAAAGACACTTACTCCTTGGAAGGAAAGTTATGACCAACCTAGATAGCATATTCAAAAGCAGAGACATTACTTTGCCAACAAAGGTCTGTCTAGTCAAGGCTACGGTTTTTCCTGTGGTCACGTATGGATGTGAGAGTTGGACTGTGAAGAAGGCTGAGCGCCGAAGAATTGATGCTTTTGAACTGTGGTGTTGGAGAAGACTCTTGAGAGTCCCTTGGACTGCAAGGAGATCCAACCAGTCTATTCTGAAGGAGATCAGCCCTGGGATTTCTTTGGAAGGAATGATGCTAAAGCTGAAACTTCAGTACTTTGGCCACCTCGTGCGAAGAGTTGACTCATTGGAAAAGACTCATGCTGGGAGGGACTGGGGGCAGGAGGAGAAGGGGACAACAGAGGATGAGATGGCTGGATGGCATCACTGACTCGATGGACGTTGAGTCTCAGTGAACTCTGGGAGCTGGTGATGGACAGGGAGGCCTGGCGTGCTGCGATTCATGGGGTCGCAAAGAGTCGGACACGACTGAGCGACTGAACTGAACTGAGCATGAGCACAACTTAACAATCACAATTGTAGGATATAATCCTTTTGTCTAAGTTATCTGTGAACTTTGTTCTACTAGCTACTAGATGTTGCAAATGAGAAATCCGACACCAATCTAACTTTCATTTACAATTCACCTTTAGAATCTGTAGTCTGAAGTCTCGTTGACTTCTATCCTCCAATAAAACATGCCAAGATTTTGTTATTAGCATGCAGATTTTACTGAAATAACAATCTACCAATGAATGTAAAATGAAATTTTGATTTTTGTAATAACTTTTTAGTAGTTTAACCAACAATACAAACATATGTTTTGGCACAGTTCATAATGAGTGTATGGACAGCTGAGGAGAGGAATTACTACCTGAAGAGATTATGGAAAGGCTTGTGAAGAGGATGGGATTTGAGCTGAGATGGATGAGACTTCAATAAACAGACAGTAGTAGGTAGAATAAGCTTCCTTGGTGGCTCAGCAGTAAAGAATCTGCCTACCAGTGCAGGGGATGCAGGTTCCATCCCTGCGTGGGGAAGATCCTCTGGAGAAGGGAATGGTACCCACTCCAGTTTTCTTTTCTTGGAAATCTCATGGACAGGGGAGCCTGGCGAGCTGCAGTCTATGGGGTCACAAAGAGTCAGACATGACTTAGGACCTAAACAAACATCAACAAGTAAGTAACATATTCCCATGAGAAGTTAGGCATGAACAGATCAAGTCCAGACTTTGAAGAGTGTTTAGAAAATGGAAAGGAGGCTGTTGGAATTGAGTGAAGAAACCCTATAAGAAAATTTTCTGGACCCAAGGTAAAGGCCCAGGAATGCCAAGCCGAGGAGACTGAGGGTGATTTTTTTTTCTGTTGAAGGCAGCCTGGGAAGGTTTGCGGTAGGGAATGGAAAGAGGATCACTGTTGGGAGCCCCGTCTCTGACTCAGGAGAGATGCAGGGAAGCCCGTGTGTGGCAGTGGCCGGGAGACAGAGGCCTAGCTCCTGCACAGCGTGAGCCAAATTAAATGCAGCCCAGAGTTTGGGGAAGTTCAACTGCTAACTCTGTCTTGACTTCATGGAAGACCAGAGTAATAAAGACGGTGGTAATGACAGCCCCTGGGCATGAATGTGCAACTAAGTGACAGGTTGGAAGCCTGGGAATGAACTGTTTTTATAAAACCTCCATCTATTTGATCATTGCAAGTAAATCATGTAAGTTAGCAATAATAGTTTCCTATTGTAACAAGTTCATTTGCACTTCCATGAATTCTTGTTTAAAAGCTTAGATGTGGAATTTGGCAAGTCCACAGATCTGTATTAGGGTTTAAGATTCCTAACATTTTCATTGTTTATGCATAACAATCTCGGGTTTTCAGGATACAGAATGAAAAATATAGTTGCATAAAATGGAAACTTAGTAACCTTCATATCAGAGCTTCTATTTATTCAAATGTATCCCTTAATGCTTGCAGCCTCTGATAAATGGAGTGATGTATTACTTTACATCCATCCATTCATTATTTATTGAAGACTTTCTTTGTGAAAGGCACAATGCTAGAATTTACATACAGTCCTCAGAATACAGTCTTCAGTCCTTTGAATAATGGTGTTATCTCCATGTTAGAGATGAGAAATCTGAGGTTGACAGGTAACCATTTGTTAGCAGAGTTTTCTGTGTCTCTCTCTCAGCCTCTCTCTCTCCTTGTGGAACTGAGCCTACATCTACAGGAGTTGGCCTCCGGAAGCTATTTTGGGGCAGAATCTTGCCTCCCTTGTCACTTTTTATTGGCACCACCAGGGAACACGTGGAGCCACCAGATGGGACCATCCGCTCCCATCACTTCACAGCAAATAGATGGGGAAACGATGGAAACAGTGACAGATTTTATTTTCTTGGGCTTTAAAATCACTGCAGATGGTGACTGCAGCCATGAAATTAAAAGACGCTTGCTCCTTGGAAGAAAGGCTATGACAATCCTAGACAGCATATTAAAAAGCAGAGACATTACTTTGCCTACAAAGGTCTGTCTAGTCAAAGCTATGGTTTTTCTAGTAGTCTTATATGGATGTGAGAGTTGGACCATAAAAAAAGCTTTGGCACTGTGGTGTTGGAGAAGACTCTTAAGAGCCCCTTTGACTACAAGGAGAGCAAATCAGTCAATCCTAAAGGAAATCAGCCCTGAATATGCATTTGAAGAACTGATGCTGAAGCTGAAGCTCCAGTTCTGTGGCCACCTGATGGGAAGAACTGACTCGTTAGAAAAGACCCTGATGCTGGGAAAGATTGAAAGCGGGAGGTGAAGGGGATGACAGAGGATGAGATGGTTGGATGGCATCACCGACTCAATGGACATGACTTTGAGCAAACTCTGGGAGTTGATGATGGACAGGGAGGCCTGACATGCTGCAGTCCATGGGGTCACAAAGAGTCGGACACGACTGAGCGACTGAACTGAACTGAGTGAACATGTGACCCAAAGCTGAGCTAATCACATTCTTTCTCCTAGAAATTTGAAGTTGGAATTCAGAGACTACAAGTCCTTGCTTGTGGTTGGAACACATAGACTTGACAGCCACGGGGAAGCAGATTCCAACAAGATGTTTAGAGAATCCCAGGAGGCAGAGAAAAGAAGGATGAAGTTGCTGCAAAGAGAGAAGCAGAGATGAGAAGTAGAGAGATAGACGATAGCCTTCCAGTTCTTAATTTCCTTCCTTTCGTGAGCTCCAGCTATATTTCTTCCCATAATTTCCATAAGATACCACTATGTCCTTATAATAAACCCTTTTTTTTTAGCAGAAACTAGCTCAGGCTTATATTTGTTACTTTCAATTAAAGAGTTTTAATTAATACAGCTAGCATATGACAAAATTTTAACCCAAGTAAAACATTCCAGGCCATGTTTATAGCCACTATACTATATTTCCTCTCTAGGCAAAGAACTGCTTAACTCTGTATAGCAATTGGACAGTATGTTAATTCTGGGAAAAGACAAGAGGGTCATGCTGATGACTGCTGCTGCTGCTAAGTCGCTTCAGTCATGTCCAACTCTGTGCGACCCCATAGACGGCAGCCCATCAGGCTCCCCCATCCCTGGGATTCTCCAGGCAAGAACACTGGAGTGGGTTGCTGATGACTACTTACTATCAATTTGTTTCAGTGATAAAGGAAGGATTTCATCAACTTATACACCAAGTCATATACAGATGTAAAGAGGCAAGACATCCGACAAAGTTTTGGTGGTGAGTTCATTGGCTTCTCAGGATCTCTTTGATATATCAACAACCTTACTCTCATCATCATTATCATCACTATGTTCAACAAACTAGGCTATATAGGACCACATGCCTTGGAAGGTTTCCAAATATTTTGCAAATCACCTATTTTTAGATCACTGACATGTAGTGATTTCAGGGACTACGGAAAACCTTTTTCCTCTTCCTCCTGGGCACAGAGTTTTATTACATCTCCCAGGCACCTTGAAGTTAGTGTGGCCATAAGACCCAGCTCTAGCCAATGGAATGCTAATAGAAGTGATATGAACTACTTGTGGGCCCCGTCTATAAAAACACCTAACTGCCATCCTCTGTGCTTTTTCTCCCAAGTCCATGATCTTGGAGCCCACATATTGAATATGGAGGAGTTCCAAGCTGGAGGAATCCTGGGATCTTTAATTGCTACTTGGAACAGAACCAACCACTAAGATGGAAAACCTCTTCGAATGTAAGTGAGCAAGAAGCACATTTACACTTTGCTAAGCTACTAATATTCTGGAGTCTATGTGTTGTAGCAGCTAGTGCTACCTTAACAAGGATTATCTCTTTGGTTTATGACTAATTAGCACATATCCCAAGGCAGGAGAACTTCACTAATAGATCTTATAAAAAAGGGAAAGTTCTCCAGTACTAACAGGCCATGTTTAGAATTTTTCCTTTTAAATCTTGACTATATGCCAGGTTGGCCATGGAAATTGGATGACTCTGGGTGATTAACATCCTGGGCATTTGAGTGATGAAAGAGGCCGGTGTTCCAGGCCTTAACTGATTAATCACATTTCCAGCAAGAAAAAATTATCCCTTGGCTTTTAGCAGTCACTGTGGACATAGAAGGAAAGCTTCCCCATTCCAGGGCCCATACTAGTTGTTTCTTCAAGGATGAGCTTTCTTCAAAGACTTTGATTCACAGATCAAGCCCTAAATATACTGGAATGGATGGCCATGCCCTCCTCCAGGGGATTTTCCTAACCCAGGGATCAAACTCACGTCTCTTTAGGTCTCCTGCATTGGCAGGTGGGTTCTTTACCACTAGCACCACCTGGGAAGCCCAAAATAGTGAAACAGAGATAGCTAAATGTGACCAGCTCCTCACAAATCCTCTGATGGGGCTGCTGCTGCTGCTGCTAAGTCGCTTCAGTCGTGTCCAACTCTGTGCGACCCCATAGACGGCAGCCCACCAGGCTCCCCTGTCCCTGGGATTCTCCAGGCAAGAACACTGGAGTGGGTTGCCATTTCCTTCTCCAACGCATGAAAGTGAAAAGTGAAAGTGAAATCGCTCAGTCGTGTCCAACTATTAGCGACCCCATGGACTGCAGCCTACCAGGCTCCTCCATCCATGGGATTTTCCAGGCAAGGGTACTGGAGTGGGGTGCCATTGCCTTCTCTGATGGGGAGACTGAAGCAATTCTGCGGCTAAGGTATTGAACAAGAGACTAACACTCCAGATAGTTTAGGCCACACAATGAATTGTTGTTATTGCTATTATTGTTATTCATTTATTTTTTTATACACTGAGGGCCAGTGAGCTCAAATAGCTGTCAGTCTATCAGGAAGCACCCCTCTACTCTCTCTGTCCACCATCCCTTTAAACAGGAATCAGAGTATACTTGACTGGTTACCTGCACAGCAGCAGTTCACTGGAGAATTTTCAGTTCTCTGCTTTACTCTATCCTGATATCCTTGGTCTGGGTAGGCAAGCCCAAACAAAACCGGGGAGAGACAATGGGTTTCATACACTGGAACAGTGTCTTAGGTAACAGTGAATGGCCAAGATTGAAGAGACTCTGAATGTGAGCTGAGTCAGGCTGCAGGGGGAGGGAGCTGAGATCTAGGATGAAAACCTGGGGCCGAGCTCAGGGACCTCTGCTCCAGTGCAGTTGGCTGGACCTGACTGTTCCAGTCCAGGAAGGTCTGTAAGCAGACCTCAGGGCCCCGGGGCTCAGTCACAGGGGCCTGTGGGTACAAGGAAACGGATGCATTTAGTCTCGGGCACAGACTTCTCGCTTCCCTAGCATGTTGTGCACACCTTGTTCTAGCTTTTCCCTTAAGGAACTATTTCCCTCTGCAGATTTTCAGCTCTGTGAGGCCATGAACCACAGCTGTCATGAAAGTCAATTTTTAAATATGAGGAAAGGGAGAGGGATAAATTAGGAGCTTGAGGTTAACAGATACACACTAATATATATATATATTATACACACATACACAAGGACCTGCTGTACTGCGCAGGGAACAATATTCAATCTTGTAATAACCTCTAATTTGAAATGAGTCTAAAAAGATTCATATATATGTAGCTGAATCACTTTGCTGTACATCTGAAGCCAACACAACATTGTAAATCAAATGTTATACTTTACTTATTTTTAAAAATGTTAATTGCTAGTTCAAAACAACTCAATGGAGGAAGAATGCTCATCTTTTCAACAAATTGTTTGGTAACAACTGGACATCCTTAGGCAAAAAAAGAAATGAAACTTGACTTAAACTTTATACCATGTACAACCATTAATTAAAAAACGGACCATGGACTTAAGTGTAAAATATCAAAATATAAAACTTTTAGGGAAAAAACACAGGAGGACATCTTTGTGAGGAGTTATTATCAATGTCATTAAAAGCATAATTCATAGAAGCAAATATTGTTAAATTGGACTTCATCAAAATTAAAAACCTCGTTCTGTGAAAGGCCTTCTTAATAGAGGGTGAGAAGATGGTTAGAGACCAGAATAAAATATTTGCAAAACACCTCTCCAATAGAGGTTTTATATGTATATATATAACGTTTCAAAAGCCAACAGTAGAGAGGTCCAAACAACCCAGTTATATAGCGGAAAAAGACATAGACAGATATTCCACTACAGAGGAAAGTGAACTGAGAGTCACTCAGTCATGTCCAACTCTTTGTGACCCCACGAAATTCTCCAGGCCAGAATATTGGAGTGGGTAGCTGTTCCCTTCTCCAGGGGATCTTCCCAACCCAGGGATTGAACCCAGGTCTCCCGCACTGCAGGCAGATTCTTTACCAGCTGAGCCACCAGGGAAGCCCACAGAGGAAATACAGATGGGAAAAGAAAAGCACATGAAAAGATTTTTCAACATTATTAGCCCTTGGAGAAAAGTCAGTTAAACTACAGTGAGATATCACTACAAACCTATGAAAACAGCTGAAACAAAAGGCATGAAAATACCAAAGGCTGGGAAGGAGGCAGAGATCCTGGGTCTCAGGCACCCAGGTGGGAATAAACAAAGGTACAGCCACTCTCAAAAGCAGCTTGTCAGCTGTTTACAGAACTAAACACGTACTTGCCATACAGCCTAGTCATTGCACCTCTTGGACTTTTTATCCTAGAGAAGTGAAAACTCATGTTCACACAAAAAACCTGCACATGCACATTCACAGCAACTTTATTCATAACAGCAAAAAACTAAAAATAACCCAAGTGCTTTTCAAAGAGTGAATGGTGGAACACAGTCTGGGGTGTCCTTACCATGCAACACTGCTAAGCAATAAAAAAGAACAAACTCTTGATACAACCAACAAATTTGATGGGCTTCAAAACAGATCCAGGAGCTATGGGACCCTCCGCAGAGGGACTGGGTAATTTGGCCTCCCCGAGGAAATGACATTTAAGCTGAGATGTACTTCCCTTTGCACCCCAACACTGAACAAAGTGCCTACCATCTCTGATGATTGAATGAATGATGTCCAAGGCAAAAGGACCCAAGTAACTTTAAGACAAGCAGCAGGAATGACATCTCATAAAGACAGAGAACCACTGCCACGGCATTTTACATTTTCCTAAACCAGGGAGATAGATCACAGTGCAGAAGCTATTGGAAACAAGGGACCTGGGATTCTCCTGAAAACATTCAAGAGAATGAATGCACAGTAGGGCTGGGAACCAGGCAAAAAATGCAGGATTACCATCTTTCACATTATTTCCCATGTTACACACGTGTGTGTGTGTGTGTGTGTATTCAGTAGCTCAGTTGTATCCGGCCCTTAGCGACCCCACAGGCTGTAGCCCACCTGGCTCCTCTGTCCATGAGATTACCCCAGCAAGAATACTGGAGTGGATTGCCATTTCCTCCTCCAGGGGATCTTCCCAGCCCAAGGATCAAACGTGTATCTCTTGTCTTCTGCCTTGGCAGGCAGACTCTTTTTAAAAATTGTTTATTTACTTATTCATCTTTGGAGGTGCTGGGTCGTGGTTGCTGCCCAGGCTCCTCTTCAGCTGTGGTGGATGGGCCTGCTCTCCAGCTGTGGTGTCTGGGCTTCTCCCCGCGGTGGTTCTCTTGCTATGGAGCGGGGCCTTAGGGCACATGGGCTTCGGTAGTTGCAGCTCCTGGGCCCTAGAGCACAGGCTCAATAGCTGTGGCCCCCGGGCCCAGCTGCTCCGCAGCATGTGGCATCTTCCTGGACCAGGGATCAAACCCGAGTGTCCTGCATTGGCAGGCAGATTCATTCCCACTGAGCCCCTGGGGAAGCCCAGCAGGGGAATTCTTTATCACTGTGCCACCTGCCTTTCTTATACATTTCTAGTATTTCCAGCAGCCTGTTTCAAACAATCAGATACTCGCTAATAATAGCATACATGAGACTGTAAAATTCTTGTTCATAAATGTTTTGATTGGTATAGATACTATACCAATACACCCACATATATGGAAGTTTTCATTTAACAGAAGATATACTTTCTCTCATTAGTTAGAAGGGAACCCTCTTGTGGACAGGGTTTTGTTTTTGTTTTGTTTTTATTTTTTATGTTTCTTCACACAGGGATTTTCTCACGGTGTTTTCTTTGTAAAAACAGCCACATTTTGAAGCTGGACTTGGGAGATAGTTTTTTGCTCTCGGGTAAAGGTCTCAGCTGGTAAAGAATCTGCCTGCAATGTGGGAGATCTGGGTTAGATCCCTGGGTTAAAAAGATCCCCTGGAGAAGGGAAAGGCTACCCATTCCAGTATTCTAGCCTGGAGAATTCCACGGACTGTATAGTCCATGGGGTCGCAAAGAGTCGGACACAACTGAGCGACTTTCACTTCACTTCACTTTCTGCTCCCATTCATTTTACAAATAACCAACTGAAGGCCCAGAGCCAGAACGACCTTCATTGCTCAGCTTCTAACACAGCTTCATGTGTACATTGTTTTCAAATCATGGATTGTGAAATGCTCACATCAGAGAGTATTAGACCTGGAAGGCATCCTCAAGGCCAAAGTCACAGACGTCACTGATAACAGGGCAGGGAAGGGCACTCCCAGCTCCCAGTCCGGCGTTTCTTGCATGGCTCCAGGCTCTCCCCTGGAAGCTCCACGAAACAGCTAACTGATTAACTGTGGATTTCTTTGGGATGGGTGACAATTCTTTCCAGCAAGATAAACTTCCCACCCCAAACGGGAAACTTGTAATGCAGCCATCCAAAGTCACTTGTTGACTTCTCAAAATCAAGTCGTTTTTATGGCTGTTGGAAATTTACAGAGAGATTTCATGGACCTGTGCTTTTGAAACCCAGGGAGGTTCCAGCAGTGAACCAAACCCAAACTTGGTTTGATTCAAAATGATTCAAAACCCAAACTTTGAAACCCAGGTGGGCCGCATTACAGGTTTCCCATTTGGAGTGGGAAGTTTATCTTGATGGAAAGAATTTCTGGCTTCCAGAACTCTCATTTGGCACATGTGAAACCCTCGTGTGAACATCCAGGCCTGCCTTCAGGTACTTAAAGAGTTCCCTCGCTGCAGGAACAATAAGAAAGGCTGACACTTAGAGTCACCAAGGTGCCTCACCCACGTGTCTCATCAGCATGTTTCCCCTGGGGGGTTGTTTTCCAGGTTTTAATGGTGAGAGAAAAGAGAAGCTAAGTATTTGCAGGATTTGGGATAAGCCAGACGTTCACTCATGAAGAGATGCTTTTATGCAAATCAATTTTCCATTTGCCTGGTTTTAAAGCTCTTCCTTCCTAGGCAGAACTTTCAACCAAGGCACTTAGAGTAAAGACTGGTTCAATTAAAATGAAAAGCTAAACATCAGATGGGTGAAAGTGTGTGTGTGTGTGTGTGTGTGTGTTACATACAGTGAATGAACTTGCTGAGGCTAAAAAACAGCTAAGGTATTAACTAATATGTATGAACAGTTCTTTTTATCAAATTTATCAAGTGTGAATAGTTTAATTGGACAAGTTAATTAAGAAGGCTGCTGCTGCTGCTAAGTCACTTCAGTTATGTCCGACTCTGCGAGACCCCATGGACAGCAGCCTACCAGGCTCCTCCGTCCATGGGATTTTCCAGGCAAGAGTACTGGAGTGGGTTGCCATTGCCTTCTCTGAATTAAGAAGGCTATAATCCCAAACTGAAGTTATGTTTAAACCTAAAATGAGTTTTAAACTCATAATTTAAACTAGGTGATTTTCTTTACACTGGTGTCAGAGATAAAAGAAACGATTTAAATTGCAAATATAAATTTTCTTCCTTCTTTTACTCCCCCAACCCCCCAGAAAGGACTCTTGCTTGCTGGACCAGCTTTTTGCGGGGAGGGGAAAGGGAGATGAGCTGGAGTTATGACAAAACAGGCAAAAGAAAGAAACCAGAGAGATTAAATTGATCTATGGAATACAAAATTAAGATAAAGACAGGAATGGAGCTATCAGAGCTTAAATGCACTGAATTAAGGGAAATTTTAGAGTTTGGAGTGGGGGAGGAGAAGTATTCTGGAGCAAGTTCCATGCATGAGAGATGATAAAAGGACATGAGATACAAAAAAAAAAAAATCAAATAATTTTTGCTATTGATTATTTTCCACTTAAGGTAGAGAGATTTTAACAAAAAAGTAAATTTCTTTTTGATTATTATAGATTAGGACCAAATTTCTTTAAATATGAAACCATGGAAAGAATCACTGGGCTCTTGAAACTTACATGCATTACATACTGAATGTTTAAATAAGACGCATTTTTTTCAACATTAGTTATTGTGTATATACCAATGTGCTTTTAACACACATGCCCATTTAGCCTCATTGACTATCTGATAAATGCTTTCTGATAGTCCAGGGCAACTGCCAAGTGAGAGTGACTGTATTACAGCAAGACCATTTTCTCTATTGGGAGAGAAAAATCAAAACACCACCTCTGCACTATTTCTCAGCAACAAAAGACAGAATTTTCATACAATAGTAAGGGCAGAGAATATTTATTTTTGGCTATGTTGGATCTTCACTCCTGTGCATGTACTTTCTCTCGATGTGGTAAAGTGCAGGCATCTCTTTGAGGAGCACAGGCTTTTTAGAGCGCCGGCTCAGTAGTCGTAGCACACAGGCTTCGTTGCTACGTGGCATGTGGGATCTTTCCAGACTAGGATTTGAACCCGTGTCTACTGCATTGGCAGGTAGGTTCTTAACCATTGAACTATCAGGGAATCCCCAAAAGATATAGGATATTGATGACAAAGGGCTGAACTTGGAGAATCTCAGAGAGAGAAAAAAAGCATGGGAATCACAAACATGGACCATATAACTTTTTAAATACACTTTTACAACACTACATTTATGAAGAATTACAGTCAGCCCTCTGTATACACGGTTCTGCATCAGATGCTACTATCTTACAATAGAACTACCTATAGTTGGTTGAACTGTGTATGTGTGGGCCTGTGCATATGAAGGGCTGGCTGTATGACATCATTCTATATAAGGGACTTGAGCATACACAGATATTGCGATCGGTGGGGTCTTAAAGTCAATTCGAGTGAATACCAAGGTACAACACTACTATAATACATCCAGCTATAAAGGATCTCTCTATTGTTCCATGTATTTAGTTAGTTGTGTCTCAAGAAATGTTGGTAGCAGTGATCTTAATTTTGGTAAGGTCAAGAACATCTTTGGGACTCAGTTGAAAGCTATGGACCCATTCTAGAAAAACATGCATCCATGACAAACACATATCACTGATTCTCCTGGACTCTGGCTTAAGAACCTCTACATCTTTCTAGAACAGCAGAAACCTGCAACAGAGATGCCTTTGTCCTGTCACGAGACTTAAGGTGGCAAAGTGTAGTGGGATTTTTCTCACCTAACTATGCTGTCATGTGCTTCCCTTGTGGCTCAGCTGGTAAAGAATCCGCCTGCAATGAGGGAGACCTGGGTTTGATCCCTGGGTTGGGAAGATCCCCTGGAGAAGGGAAAGGCTACCCACTCCAGTATTCTGGCCTGGAGAATTCCATGGAATGTATAGTCCATGGAGTTGCAAAGAGTCGGACATGACTGAGCGACTTTCACTCAAAACTATGCTGTCACACACAGAGATGAGGTTGCTTGCTAGGCAAGCAAAAGCACTGCCTGCCCAGGTCCAAGTGTTACTAAACTAAGGACCAGTTTTCCAGTGGTGTAAAATATTGACTCAAAGAAAGACTCTCTAACACTCCTAAGTAACTGAAAAAGAAAAACATACCGTCCTGCCCTATACCACACACAAAGAAGAAACAGGCCAAAAATCATGAAATAACATTCAAGCATCTTTAAAGTTGCAATTAATTATTTCACTGATGCTTTCAAATGCATATTTTTTTGTTCCATAGCCTTAGGGAGCACTTAAGCAAATTCTAGGGTTATGGATCAAACTACAAATCAGCAGCAAGGGTTAGGTTTTGCCAACTGGATTTAAGCACAGAAGTTTTTTAATGAAAAAAAAAATTGCCTTCATAAAGTTGAAATTTATAGCCCCCCATTTAGAATCGTGGAGTCCTAAGTGTAATTTGATGTGTATCTGCTGGCTGTGCCGCCAGAAAATATTTGCTATAGGATTTAAATGGGATCCTGTATATAAAGCTTTTAGCAAGGGTTTAGCAAGGGTTTGGCATGCAGCAGGAGCTTAAGAAAGAGTCATGTTAGCAGACTCTCCTAAGGCAGCTGGCCCTTTACTGCTGCTGCTCTGCAGATGCTACTAGTACTGCAGAGGATTTTGGGTAGCTTGGTTGCCTCAATACAGCCTTGGCTGAAGCAAAGAAGTCCCTAAACTCTAATACTTGCTTTATTCGCACCCCTTGGTGTTTGGTCACAGCAGAAAGCATCCAAAATGGCGCATGCCTAGCCTCTCAGTTGTGTCCTATTCTTTTCGATCTTTTGGACTGTAGCCCGCTGGCCCATGGGAGTTTTCAGATACAAAATAGTAACAGGGCCTTATACTTCCTTACCCCTAATTGAGAGAACAAGTTTATACACCTAAGAGAAAAACTATTTCTCTACTCACAACACACTCTGACACCAAAGGTGAGGGGTGGTTTCCACACCAGCAACCAATTCTTTTAACTCTCTGGACACCAAGTGGGTGTCCAGTGATTGGATTTAATTATGGCAGACTCCAAAGACTAAGGGCTCAGTGTCATAAGGCTGCCTACACTTCAGAGGCTCCTCACAAGCCTGGACTTCTGGTACTTCTGACCAACTGGCAACAAGTGGAGAGCTCCTGAGACTCCCTCCTCAGGTTTGATGATTTGCTAGAATGACCTCATAGAACTCAAGTTGGGGAACAGCTGAATTATTATTACCAGTTTATTATAAAGGAGACAGCTTAGACAGCCAAATGGAAGAGATGCATAAGGCATAAGGTATGCGGACAGAAGTGCAGAGCTTTTATACCCTTTCTGGGCATACCAGGGAGAAATGGGGTACTTCCTGCCGTATCAGTAAACAAGCCTGTCACAGTCACCAGGACCGCAGCCACAGAGGACAGTGAGCTGGTGAGCCCTGAGGGAGCTCGGGAAGGAAAGAATGCCTGCCCTCTAACAGCCGTCAAATTGCAGCCACTCCCTACACTGAGCCCTGAGGAAGCTCAGAACATAAAACAAAAAAAACCACAGGACACTGGCCCCAGATAGGAGAGGCGCATATCAAAGGCATGACTTCAACAAGGCCAGACTCTTGCCTCTCCCCATAGGTAGAAAAAGGCTTCCCAGGTGGCTCCGTGCTAAGAATCTTAGACGTGGGTTTGATTCCTGGGTCAGAAAGATCCCCTGGAGAAGGGAAATGGCAACCCACTGCAGTATTCTTGCCTGGAGAATCCCATGGACAGAGGAGCCTGGTGGGCTACAGTCCATGGGGTCACAAAGAGTCAGACACGGCTGAGCACACACATACATAGAAAAGCACTGAATTCCTTAACTGAAGGTATCTGGTTTTCTTTAATTTAAAGAAACTTTAAAAAAATATATTTATTTGCTTGTTCCATGCTCATGAAAGATGTTCGCTCTTACTGCAGCATGCAAACTCTTCATTGAGCTGTGTACGATTCAGTTCCCCAACCAGGAATTGAAAGTGGCCCCCCTGCATTGAGATCACAGAGTCTTAACCACTGGACACCAGGGAAGTCCTATGAAAAAACTTCTGACAATCAGACTACCCGTCCTTTGTTGCAAAACTTCTATATAACCTGGCTCCTCCCCTCACCTCCTCTGAGCAGTTCTCGCAGGGATACTTGAGATGCTGCCTACTGGGCTTAAGTCCTAAAAATTTCTGCTGAATAAAACATAACTCTCGACTTTTAGGTTGCGTGTTGACATCACCCTCCCAGTGCCCCATGTGTTCACTAACCTAGAAACTCTCCAAACCTCTTCATTTAGGGTTTTTATGGAGGTTCCATTACACAGGCATGATTGATTGGCTATTGGGATTAAATGAATCCCCAGCCTCTCTCTTTTCCCCAGAGGTGGGCGTAAAGAGGCGTAGGGATGAAAGTTCTAACCTTCCAATCACCAGGCTGGCTTCCCTGGCAACCAGCTCCCACTCCCCAGAGCCATCTCCTTAGCATAAATTCAGGTAGGCTTGAGCCAGGCTTCTTATGAATAACAGAAGATGCTCTTTTCACCCCTGTGGCTCAGAAAATTCCAAGGGCTTTCAGAGTTTTATGTCAAAAATCAGAGAGAAAGATCAAATATGTAATTCTTCTTACATCACAACATCACGATATTCCCCTGAAGATCACCTTCTGGGTCTTTACATGATTAATTTCTCTTTCAGTTCCTTCTAAGCAGGAGACACACCCGCTGGGAGTCGTTTGGTCACTATGTCATCATCGTCTCCCTTTGTTTTCCTTTGTGGGGGAGAGGCTCATTGGAAGGGAGCTGGGGTGTATGGGGGCATCTGGGAGCCCTTATGCTTGGGTGTACCGCCTCTGAAGGCACAGGGCTTAGGCACTAGTCCCCACCCCTCATATCTATTCTGGTCTAGCAGATGAACTAGTCATCATCATTATCATCTTCTTCCTTGAGGCTCAGAATGCATCTTTCTCTTTTAAATCCTTTAACATGCTATCCCCAAGCAACCTTTCCAGCTCTATCTTACCCTGCTACCTTCCCACACTTTACAGTTCAGCTAAATGAATATGTATCTTCTCCAAGTTTAATTCCAGTCTCAGCTTCTCTCCTGAACTCCAGACTTGTATGTCCAACTGCCTACTTTAGTAATGCCACCCGGAAGCAGAATAGATACACTCACACTCATCACATTGAAAATTAAACTCCTGATACTGCTTTGGTTATCTATAAGGTTCAGCTTATATCCTGGAAGAGCGAAGCTTTCGGCATGTTTTATTCATCTCCTGTTCAGTCTTAGAATTGCAGTGTGGGTCTTGTTCAATATGAGAGGTTTCTCCGATTGCAGCAAAGTAGATTGGCCTCAACTGTGATCACTGGCCTGGTATGTGCCTCCCTCATTGCCTGGCCAAAGCTGTGTGTTCATTACATCCCAATCTTCATGTTGCATCATCCACTCATTCCTTAAATGCTTATGTCACTGCCTCCTCTGATCCAAGGACTGTAAGAGCTGGCACTGTACCTGCGAACTACATGATCGAGGTCTTGGTCTTCATAACCTATAAACACTAGACATGGGAGACTTTCACAATAAAAAGTAAAATAATAAAAAAAATCATGCCAGACCATGAAAAGTAATAAGATCCAGGTGGACAATGGATCCAGTTGTTTCTGGAAACAAAACTTCTCTTCTCTGGAGTAAAGGCCATCTTCTATCCAGGGACAACACTCGGTCGAATTGAATCAACTTTCTATATTCCATGCCAACCGTACAACTGAATATCTCTTATTTCTATTTAGGAGGAATCTTGGCAGTGAAAGGGCGCCTATCTAAAGTGTTTTCACCATTTGCAATTGGCCACAGATAAGGGAAACCAGAGATATCTCACAGATTTATTCCCTCTGCTGCTACTGCCAAAATTCTGGCCAACTTTGCGTAGCTACCTCTGTTTCCATTTGAATGAGTCTACTGAATAGCTCTTCTTGAGTTCTGGTGTACACTCTTGCCCACGTCTGTCATCTAACAGGTTGTCTCACTGTTTGTTGAGTTTGTGGTATCCATTTTTCAAATGTTAAATTGTCGAGCCGGGCTGCATCCTTTCCCTTCCTTCTTGAAAAATCTTCCTTTTGTTAAGTCTTTTTCTTCATTGTGTCTTTCTTCATTACAAGTGCGTTTGGCTTGTCCTATGGTCCCTAAGTTAGCACCAATTTTATCTAGTATTTTTGAGGGAATTTTGGCCAGGATTGGTTTGTGCACCCTATCTACTGCTGTGTGTATTAACTGCTTGTGTGCAATCTGGAAACGTATTTCTATCCAGAAATGTTGATTTCCCTAAGATAAAGCCGTGTGAGTGTAAGTCACTCCTACATATATCTTAGTCTGAGTGTGCCAGAGACCTTCCCATAGCGAGCCCTGACGTCCGGGATTTCTAGTGAACTCTCTCTCACCATGTTACTCCTAGCCTTCCATTACTCTTGCTTTCCCACTAAGATTTGCCACTGTTGAATTCTTCCAATCCATCCTATTTTTACCCTTACTACTCATGAGGGGGTCAGATAAGGCCTCTCTGACCCTCAGCCCACCTTGTACCCACCATGGCACCCTCTACTTTTCCTTCAAAGCACTTCACTCACTTGAAATTATTTAATTTGTATGTATAAGTTAAGGCCCGTCAGCACTGCTAGTCTCTAATCCCAGTGAGGCTAGGGACTGTGTTCTTCTCATTCATAACTGTATCTCCAGGGTCAAAGTGCTTGAGGCAAAATAAATTCCCAATAAACACAAGGTGACCGACTGACTTAACATTCACGCCATGAGATAATGAAAAGAGCTGGTGGCAACTGGCCATCTCAAGAGCCCAGTGCCATTCTGTAGATCAGTCTATGAACTCTGCAGTGATCTTTCACTAATAAAACTTCCAATGAGTTGGAAGACTAGGCACACACAGAGGCTTCCAACAAGGAGGGTATATAGACCCAGAGGCCAGCATCTTGTCACACGTAGGCTTTTGGTTATTTGACTAGAATTCTGTTTTCAAAAGCATGCAGCCCTCATCTTCTCCTAGTGTGTTTGCAAGAGCACCCATCATCTGCTGTAATTAGTTCCAAGGCTTTGGGGATTTTTTTTTCCCCTCCAACCCAGCAGAAACCCAAGAGCACATTTAGACTCCTCTTCTTTGGGCAACACTGTAAAGTGGAAAAACTTCATGGTTAAGGCTGCCTCCCTGAGAGCCAGGTCACTCATCGGGCCATCTTCTCCATGTTACCCCCAGAGGATCAGCGCCCTCATTCTGCAGCCCAGCTCTCTCCCCCTCCAACCCCCGAGGTTCATGCCTCATCTGGAGCTCTCTACCCCAGAGGGCACCCACCTTCCTGAGCTGTCCCGGCCACTCAGCTAAGGTGTTGCCCATCTCAAGTGATAATTTTGCATTTCATTAAAGCCTCAGAGGGACACAATTAAACCTGAGCAACTAACCCGGCTGATAGGAGTGTCTAGGTTCCAGAAGAAAGCAGGATTCAGGGGGATGGTCAGAGCGCTGCAGCAGTCAGGGTAGAAGACGAGAAATACTGGCAGAGGTGTTAAAGCCTGCCAGACTTGCAGAGCTGAGTGCTTCTGGGTATTTAAAACCTGGAGCAGATAACTTTTAAATACCCTCTTCGGTATGAAAAAAAAAAAAATGGTTTGCAGTTAATAGCTTTAGATTAGCCCATTTTTATTCCTTATTCTCTAATAAAAATTCTTGTCTACAAAGCTTCTTAATAGTTGACAATCATTCAAGCACGTTTTGGGCAGAGTTGATGGTTCCCATCCCTGGGGGAGTACACATTCCCTTGTTGAAACAATAGCTTCAGAATGAACAATGTTAGCGCAAAGATTGAAAGACAAAGACACAGAACCTGAGTCACTTCAATTCTGTCACCCTGTGTGATCATTTGGAATGTTTATCTGTCTAACGTTTAAAATGGGGAAATGAAGTGGCTGGAGCGATCATTTGAAAGCTATGCTCCACTGAATGGGATCCAGGCAAGGATCAGATTCTAGCTCACAGTGTGTGTCGGAGGCCCCTGTGGTTTTCATAGGTATTATTAAAATTCAACAGTAACCACGCGGCGATTGTTTAGAAATTCTTAGACCAACAGGAAATATTGGAGGGGGGAGTATTTTATCACTGACAATGTTTGGAATGCCCTATGCTTTTTAATAATGAAAAGCAGACGAATGATTTATTTAATTTGATGATAGTTGTAAAATTCTCTGTCAAGCTTGCACACACACACACCCCCTTGCCAGCACCCAGGGCAGGTCCCTCCCACCATCACCCCAGGTGTTCCCTGCCAATGGGTTCAGATCCACATTCTGACATTTACTGTGCAATCTTGAGCAAAGTTATACATTTTTAGAAAGTTAATTTCTATCATTATCAAGTGCTTACAATGTGCTGAAATGACGTTACAGGCTTTGCATGCCTCATTTAATCCACCCAGCACCCCATTAGCTGGGTATTGTCATTATTTTTAGTTTGCAGATCAGGCAACCAAGACACAGAAGATAAACAACTCAGATGTTCACTCCATGTGTAAGCTGCAAACCTGAGACTTGAATTTAGGACTGTCTGACTTTAAATCGTGGGCATTGGACCTTTTCTCCCTAAGCATCACTTCCCTCATCTGCCAATGGGGATGCTCCTGTCTCTCTGTTACCAGGCCCCTGTCTCTCTCTCTGGCTTCATTTCCAGATCCTTCCCAATTGCCACTGCAGGATCTGGCAAGGCCACACTCTTTGTTGTGCCCTCAACTCCACATCTCCACGTGGCCCTCTCCTACTCACTCTTTTAAGATTCAGCTCAAACATCATCCCTTGGAAGCATTTCCTGACTCCCTCCCTTGCCTGCATTGGGCCCCCATGGTGCCCTGCACATAACTCTGACACAGCACCTCCTCACCCAGTCTAAATGGTCTGTTTGTGAGTGTCTCCCCAGCCATCCCTATGTTTCTGAAGAGAATTGGTCTTCATGTTTATGCCATCAGCACCCAGCACTGTGCCAGCAATATAAAGGAAGTTCAAGGATGATTTTGGAATGATTTAGAAACACTGGATCTCGGTTTTCTTGATCTGGAAGGAAGCCTGAAATCTCCTTGCTGTCCAGGGTACTCTCAAGAGTCTTCTCCAACACCACAGTTCAAAAGCATTGATTCTTCAATGCTTAGCCTTCTTTATGGTCCAATGGTAATATCCATACATGACTACTGGAAAAACTATAGTCATATAAGTCATAGACAAAAACTTTGTCTCACAGTACCCTACAGAATTTACCTTTTTGTAACACTGGCCATTCATCTGAAGGGCTTTTTCCAGACTTGCCTATAAATGTATTTGACATATTCATGGATGATGTCTTTTCTATTTTAGTAAATAGAAAACTATAAGGAATGAGGGTTCTAACCCTTAATAATCAACTTGCTACTCTCAAGATTTTGCTGTCAATTAACTAACAATCACTGAAGAAGTCATCTGTGTGTTCATGTATTTATTAGCTTGAGTGGGTGTGAAGACCATGGGGGTGATGTGTACTGGTGAAGGAGAGGAGAGAATTTCCTCCCTTTAAGAGCTTTCATATGATATAGGCAGCCTTCTCTTTCGGAAGTCCCCTGGGCAGAGTCCCCAAGTGTCCATTTGTCCAGGTTTTATTAGTCCAGAGGAAGCTACTCTGAGCATTGCCTGTGGACTTCAGCAGTTAGAAGCACTTTGATTTGACATTTGTCTTTTTTTTTTTTTTTAAACCCACTTGGGATCAGCATCAACATTCAAGATGTTTTTATCTTGGATGCCAACTTGTGATATGCACCACCCCTCCTCCCCGCAAACCCTCTGCAAATGACTTTTGCTGCTCAAATTGTAAGCCAAAATCAGTGAGTGATGGAAGGAGGCCGAGGAGGGCTTCTCGGGTTCCACCCTGGCCCTCTCCAGGGCACCAGATGTCTGGGTGGATGAACTTCCGGGTGTGATCAGGGACTCCCGCCAGCCGCAGCAGCCTCTGTTCCTTGTCTCTGTGCCATGTTTGCTTTGCTGTGTTTGCATTAAGAGATAAGCATGTGCAGCCCACTTTCCAGCCGGTGGATGCTTGTATTTGCCCTACTCTATGTCACACAGAAGGACTATTTACATTCTCATCTTTAGCACTTTCAGAAAACTGGGAAAGGCTATGAGCCCTGTGCCTCTCCACTGTAGAAGCTGGTATTTTTCTCTGGTCAAGGAAATGTAGCGATGTCTCGAGTTCACAGCTAATGAGAGTATCTCAGAACTTCTGGATTCACCATATTGTCTTACTCTGGAACACAGCAAGGAATTCTGAGAAATTTCCAGACAATGTTTTGTTTTGTCTTGTTTTTTGAAAATAACTGTAATGAATGGGCCAGAACCAATCCAAAGTGGAGAATCCATCAGTGTTCTTGTAATTTCTGCCACCACACAAGGTATTAACAGAATATGGACTGGCTGCTCACTTGCTGTGATTCCTGGGAAAGTTCCTGAAACTCAGTTTTTCAATCTCTAAAATGGAGCTGATAATATCTACTTGGGGGTTGTTGTGACTAGAAAATAAGCCAATGAAAATAAAGCATGTATCAGAGCACCTAGCACTTAGTATTTATAAATTCTTAATGATTTATAAATTCTTAATACTGTAGTAATTTTATGAGGAAAAAAATATTTTTTTCTAATAAAATTTTTTGGTTTTTTTTTTCATAAAATTCTTCCTTAGCACCAAAGTTATTTTGCTTTCTTTTTGATATTCTTCTGCTAAAGAAGTGCTCAGTTGGTTATTGAGAATACAAAAGCTTCTTTAATAAATACTGGTCTTCAAGTGGACTTTATCCCAGGGATGTAAGGATTCTTCAGTATTCACAAATCAATCAATGTGATACACCACATTAACAAATTGAAAGATAAAAACCATATGATTACCTCAATAGATGCAGAGTTAGCCTTTGACAAAATTCAACACCCATTTATGATACAAACTCTCCAGAAAGCAGGCATAGAAGGAACATACCTCAAAATAATAAAAGCCATATATGATAAACCCACAGCAAATATTATCCTCAATGATGAAAAATTAAAAGTATTTCCCCTAAAGTCAGGAACAAGACAAAGGTGCCCACTCTCACCTCTACTATTCAATATAGTTTTGGAAGTTTTAGCCACAGCAATCAGAGAAGAAAAATAAATAAAAGGAATCCAGATTGGAAAAGAAGAAGTAAAACTCTCACTGTTTGCAGATGACATGATCCTCTACATGGAAAACCCTAAAGACACCACCAGAAAATTACTAGAACTAATCAATGAATATAGTAAAGTTGCAGGATATAAAATTAATATACAGAAATCCCTTGCATTCCTATACACTAACAATGAGAAAACAGAAAGAGAAATTAAGGAAACAATCCCATTCACCATTGCAACGAGAAGACTAAAATACTTAGGAATAAATCTACCCAAAGAAACAAAAGACCTATATATAGAAAACTATAAAACACTGATTAAAGAAATCGAAGATGATGCAAACGGATGGAGAAATATACTATGTTCGTGGATCAGAAGAATCAATATAGTGAAAATGAGTATACTACCCAAAGCAATCTATAGATTCAATGCAATCCCTATCAAGCTACCAACGGTATTTTTCAGAGAACTAGAACAAATAATTACACAAATTGTATGGAAATACATGTGACAAGATGTGATCTTACTAATCTAAATATAAGACCAGAAACTATAAAACTCCTAGAGGAAAACATAGGCAGAACACCCTCTGACATAAATCATAGCAAGATCCTCTATGACCCACCTCCCAGAGAAATGGAAGTAAAAGCAAAAATAAACAAATGGGACCTAATTAAACTTAAAAGCTTTTGCACAACGAAGGAAACTATAAGCAAGGTGAAAAGACAGCCATCAGAATAGGAGAAAATAATAGCAAACTAAGCTACTGACAAAGAATTAATCTCAAAAATACACAAGCAGCGCAAGCAGCTCAATTCCAGAAAAATAAATAACCCAATCAAAAAGTGAGCCAAAGAACTAAATAGACATTTCTGCAAAGAAGACATACAGATGGCTAACAAACACATGAAAAGATGCTCAACATCACTCATTATTAGAGAAATGCAAATCAAAACCACAGGGAGGTACCATCTCATGCCAGTCAGAATGGCTGCTATCAAAAAAGTCTACAAGCAATAAATGCTGGAGAGGGTGTGGAGAAAAGGGAACCCTCTTACACTGTTGGTAGGAATGCAAACTAGTACAGCCACTATGGAGAACAGTGTGGAGATTCCTTGAAAGAAAGTGAAAGTGAAGGTTGCTCAGTCGTGTCTGACTCTTTGTGAACCCATGGACTATACAGTCCGTGGAATTTTCCAGGCCAGAATACTGGAGTTGATAGCCTTTCCCTTCTCCGGGGGATCTTCCCGACCCAGGGATCAAACCCAGGTCTCCCACACTGCAGGTGGATTCTTTACCAGTTGAGCCATAAGGGAAGCCCAACTGGAAATACAACTGCCATATGACCCAGCAATCCCAGTGCTGGGCATACACACTGAGGAAACCAGAATTGAAAGAGACACATGTATCCCAATGTTCATCGCAGCACTGTTTACAATAGCTAGGACATGGAAGTGACCTAAATGTCCATGGGCAGATTAATGGATAAGAAAGCTGTGGTATATATACACAATGGAATATTACTCAGATATTAAGAATGCATTTGAGTCAGTTCTAATGAGACGGATGAAACTGGAGCCTATTATACAAAGTGAAGTAAGTTAGAAATAAAAACACCAATACAGCATATTAACACATACATATGGAATTTAGAAAGATGATAACAATGACCCTATATGAGAGACAGCATATAAAGATCAGACTTTTGGACTCTGTGGGAGAAGGCAAGGGTGGGATGATTTGAGAGAATAGCATTGAAACATTTATATTACCATCTGTGAAACAGATTAACAGTTCAACTTCGATGCAGGAAACAGGGCACTCAAAGCCGGTGCACTGGGACAACCCAGAGGGATGGGATGTGGAGGGAGGTGGGAGGGGGTTTTGGGATGGTGGACACAGATACACCCATGGCTGATTCATGTCAATATATGGCAAAAACCACAATATTGTAATTAGCCTCCAATTATAATAAATAAATTAATTAAAAATAAATAAATACTAGTCTTATCATTTGACTATGCAGCACCACTATTTGATACAAGTCTTACTGTAGCATATTGCTAGCAACATCTTTGAAAGTGAAAGTGAAGTCTCTCAGTCGTCTCTGACTCTTTGCGACCCCGTGGACTGTAGCCCACCAGGCTCCTCTGTCCATGGGATTCTCCAGGCAAGAATACTGGAGTGGGTTGCCATTTCCTTCTCCATATAAGCAACATCCTTATATTGCCATAAATGCAATAAATTAAACTCATACACAATATGAAGGTTAGAAGTTTTTACATTATGGTTTCTTCTTTTTTCAAAAGATTTGTGTCCTACCCAGAGGCCTTCACTGCATTTAGATGTAGCAATATTGAAATGTATAATTCAGAGAGAATTAGGTAAAGTTATTTCAGCTAAGCCTCAACTTGAAACTATGGATAACACCCCTTCCATCCATAAGGAAATGGTTACGATCACATAAGATACAGCAAGTAAAGTGCTTATCTGGGATCTAGCTTAGCAGCAGCACTACAATGTAACAACCTCCTACGGAGAAGGCAATGGCACCCCACTCCAGTACTCTTGCCTGGAAAATCCCATGGACAGAGGAGCCTGGTAGGCTGCAGTCCATGGGGTCGCTAATAGTCGGACACGACTGAGCGACTTCACTTTCACTTTTCACTTTCATGCATTGGAGAAGGAAATGGCACCCCACTCCAGTGTTCTTGCCTGGAGAATCCCAGGGACGGGGAGCCTGGTGGGCTGCCGTCCATGGGGTCGCACAGAGTCGGACACGACTGAAGCGACTCAGCAGCAGCAGCAGCATATAGTAGTTGCTAGTGTTGTTGTTGCTGTTTAGTTACTAAGTCGTGTCTGACCCGTTTGAGACCTCCATGGACCGTAGCCCACCAGGCTCCTCTGTCCATGGGATTTCCCATGCTGGAATACTGCCATTTCCATCTCCAGGGGACCTTCCCGACTCAGGGATGGAACCCAGGCCTCCTGCATTGGCAGGTGGATTCTTTACCACTGAGCCACCAGGGAAGCCCATGTACGTAGTCAGTGTTAGCTATAATCATTACTAATGAAATTTTCACTTGGATCCATTGATTCTATCATTCTTCCTTTTTCTCAGACTAAGATTAATTTATTACCTTATAATTGTGCATGGATTTCACTAACGATGCATTAAAAATGTTTCTGAACCTTTCTAGGCCTTATGTATGTACTTATTTATTATTAATAAGTTTAGGAATTACCATAAGAATCAGAGAAGCAGAGAGAGAGAGAGAAAGTCTGAAAAGTAGGAAGGATGAAGCTGTGGAATAGGGAGAGTGAGAGAGGTGGGAGGCTTGGTGGTCTGCGGCTCCAGCTCCTTGCAGAGGCTGGGGGACTCATCTCATGTCTGACCTTGGGATCAGAGCCAGCTGCTTAAGCTAGCTCCGGTTGCTTCTCATTACTTGCAACTAAACAGACCTACTAGAGTTTAGCACCATTAAATGGTTAGTAACTTATGTAAATTTTAAGTCATTTATGTTATTTTTTCCTGTCATATTCATGGAAGCCTAGATATCAAAAAGATATTACATTAAAAAAAAAACACCTGAAAATCTATATCCCTCATGAACATATATGAAAAATCTCTAACAAAACATTCTCAAATAAAGCACAGCAATTTATTAAAATGGTAATACATAATGATCAAATAGGGTTTATCTCAAAAGTGCAAAGGTAGTTCAAGATTCAAAAATCAGTCAACATAATATATTAAGAAAATAAAGGAGAAAACCATGTGACCAATGAAATGGATGCCAAAAGACAGCTGACAAAATTCAGCACCCATTTAGTTTTTAATTGGAGAAAAATTGCTTTACAGTGTTGTGTTGGTTTCTGTCATACAACACACAAATCAGCCATAATTATACATGTATTACCTCCCTCCCCTTCCCCACTCCACCCCTCTAGGTCATCACAGCATACAGGGCTGGGCTTCCTGTGTTACAGAGCTATTGATAAATCCATTTAATTTCAAAATACTTAGCAAAACAGGAAAAGGAAGATACTAATGCTACATAAGGAACTACATATAGCATTAATGATGAAATGCTATATGCTTTCTCCCTGTAATGAAAGATAAAATAAATATGTTTGCTCTTACCACCTTTATTCAGTATTGTTCAAAAGGTACTAGCCAGTGTCAAAGGCAAAAAAAAAAAAAAAAAAAAAGTCATAAAAATTGAAAATAACAAAGTAAAACTAGATTCCAGACATAGAAAACAAACTTATGGTTACCAAAGGGGATAGTTAGGGGAGGGGGGGTTGCAGTGGAGGAGGAGATAAATTAGGAGTTTGGGATTAACATGTGCACACTACTATATATAAAATAGATAAACAACAAGGGCCTATGTATAGCACAGGGGAATATATTCAATGTCTTGTAATAACCCGTAATGGAAAAGAGTCTGGAAAAAGTATACATAACTGACGCTTTGCTGTACATCTGAAACTAATGCAGCATTGCAAACTAACTATATTTCAGTTTTAAGAAAGATTTTAAAAACTGTGTTTATTCACAGGCAACATGATTGTTTGTCTAGAAAATCCTAAGAAATCATCTCCTCCTATTGTGTCTGGCAATGCAGGATACAGAGATAACCTGTGACTGTGTTAAACATAAGGTGTTCTCAGAACTCACAGTCTTGCAGTAGATGGACAATTACAATAGACAGTGATAGATCCTTCAGAGGAGAAAAAACTATAGTGAAAGATTAAAAACCATGGAAAGGTGTGAAGAAGAACCAGCTTTCAATAGAGGTGAGCAATTAAGATGCACAAAAGTCCTGAACATACTTTCATATCTTAAAAGAAACAATGCTGTGGGGAACTCCCTGCTGGTCCAATGGTTAGGACTCTGCCCTTTCACTGCGGAGGAGCTGGGTTCCATCCGTGGTTGGGGAACTAAAATTCCCAAGGGTGCAGACAAAGAAGAAAAAAAGAAAGAAACAGTGCTATGAATGCATGTGTGTAGCATTTAAATTACTCTTCTCTCCTATTACTGAGCAAGGAAGAGAACTGAAAAGATCTGGGGTCAAGGAGATCCAACCAGTCCATCCTAAAGAAAATCAACCCTGAATATTCATTGGAAGGACTGATGCTGAAGCTGAAGCTACAATACTTTGGCTACCTGATGTGAAGAAATGACTGATTGGAAAAGATCCTGATGCTGAGAAAGAGAGAAGGCAGGAGGAGAAGGTGATGACAGAGGATGAGATGGTTGGATGGCATCACTGACTCAATGGACATGAGTTTGAGGAGCTGGTGATGGACAGGGAGGCCTGGTGTGCTGCAGTCCATGGGGTTGCAAAGAGTTGGATATGACTTAGCAACTGAACAAACAAACAGGCTAGTGATGGCAGAGGTTGCCTCCAGGGTCCACTCTAGAATCCATGAGTTCACAGAGAGCCAGATATGACTTAGCTACAGAAGAACCACAAGTAAAAATGAATGCCTTACTATTGTGATCCCTTCTCTGGGATCACAGAGTTACATTTTCCATGTAACACCCTTCGTGCCCTCCAGCCCCAACCACTTACATGATAATTGATGTCAAAGTTGAGGAAAACATGCCACTGGAGTCTGCATCCTAGAGGTTTAAAACTGCACAGTATCAGGAGTTTGTTTCTGCCCAAGGCCAGATCCTTTTATTGTCTCCGTTTCCAGCGACCAAAATTGCTCTTTCCATCACATTCTTTTCCCCGGCTAGTGGAGGATGACACAGTGTGCAGAGTACTGGCTGGGCCAGAGAATATACCCTAACCAGCTCCCGAGGCTGAGAGTGGGTTTGAGAGAAGCCAATCCCCAAATGAGAGGTGAAGACGCAGCTGGCACCATCACGGTGCAGAGTGCTGGTGGCAAAAAACAGCATCTCAGACTTGCAAGAGGCAAGGACAGGCCCTCTACCCACAGAGGAAGAGTAGCTGAGCTTGGGCAATTGTGTAAGAAAAACCTGAACATATCAGAGCTGAAACTAGCTGGTAATGCACTGAATTTCATTAGTTTTTGAGTGATGAGCCGGTGGAAGTTCTCTTTTAAAACCCAGGGTAGGCTTTCCCTAGTGGCCGAGTGGTAAAGAATCCATCTACCAATGCAGGAGACACGAGTTCGATCCCTGATCTGGGAAGATCCCACATGGCTGAGGAGCAACTAAGCCTGAGCCACAATGATTGAGCCTGTGCGCGCTGGAGCCTGGGAAGCAAAACTACTGAGCCCATGCCCGACTCGTGCTCCCCAACAGGAGAAGCCCCTGCCCTGCAACAGGGGAAGCCTGCTTGCCACGACAAAGACCCAGCACAGCCAAAACTAAAAAAGGAGAAGAAGAGTACTGATGGAAATCAGTCTTCTTACAGATGGAGAGAGTAAAATATAAAGCTCTTGAGTGATTGGTCCAAGTGCCTCAACTAAGTAAGAACAGAACTAGAAACTCTGGAGCAGAGCCTGGACAGTCCCTGAGAGAAAGCAGGGACACAGGGAAGACTGCAGAGTGCTCCTGGGTTCCAGCTGAGTCAGAGGCTGTACATCTGTCATAGCACCCACCACATGGTCGGGATTCCCTGGTGGCTCAGACAGTAAAGCGTCTGCCTGCAGTGCAGGAAACCCGGGTTCGATCCCTAGGTTGGGATGATCCCCTGGAGAAGGAAATGGCAACCCACTCTAGTACTCTTGCCTAGAAAATTCCATGGATGGAGGAGCCTGGTGGGCTACAGTCCATGGGGTCACAAAGAGTTGGACACGACTAAGCAACTTCTCTCTCTCTCTCTCTCTCTCTCTGTCTCTTTCTCTCTCTCTCTCTCTGTCTCTTTCTCTCTTTCTCTTTCTCTCTCTCTCTTTCTCTCTCTCTTTCTCTCTCTCCCTTTCTCTCTCTTTCTTTCTCTCTCTCTTTCTTTCACCAGCATGGCCAGGGCTCCCCTCCAGGGACACTCAGAGAGCTGGGTCAGAGGGAAGAAGGTGAAACACAGGATTAGGCTGAAGTTTGGGGTTTACAAAGCTGGGGACTGGAGAATGACAAGCCTGCTGGGACACAGAGGGCATGGCAAGAGTGCTATTAGTGATTCGCTCTGGGGTTCCTGTCTGATCCAAACAAGAGTGACTCTTTGAGGAGCAGTCATAGGGCTGGAGCTCCTAATGGGGCTGAAGAGAAAGTAGGGGAGAGGAAAAGGATAGGGCAAATAAAGGGACCAACTGTTGTGGTCAGAGCTTGGTCTCTCTTTGAAGAATCCATTGCTATTTCCACTGGGCTTTCTAAAGTAAGACTTAAATTATTTTTATTAAAAATAATTTTTTTATTGGAGTATAGTTGCTTTATGAATGCTGTGCTATTTTCTGCTGAACAGCAAAGTGCATCTGCTATACGAATACATATATCCCCTCCTTCTGGAGCCTCCCTCCCTGCCACCCCCCACCCCTCCCCTCCAGGCCATCACAGCACTGAGCCGAGCTCCCTGCGCTGTACGGCAGCTTCCCACTGGCCATCTGCTCTACACACGGTAGTGTATACATGTTGATGCTACTTTCAATAAGAGTTAAAGGTTTTAAAGATTTTGAGCAGAACCCTGTCTGCCTGAGAAACATAATAAGAACAATCCTTTCTTTAATTATTCTAGTTAGCAGTTATTTTTGCACCGCATATTAAGTGAACCCAACTTGGGGAGTGTAATGGGTGGGCGTTAAAAGCACAGCAGCTGAAATTACAGATTTGTATCCTCGAGCAAGTATTTAATGCCTCTTTGCTTCTTAGTTCCCCTACATGTAAAATGGAGGTGATGATAGTACCTGCCTCATAAGGCTGTTGTGAACTTCAGATGAGTTAAAACCATTACTAAGGCATGCTAGGTAATGTGCTTGATTTAGATATGAAAACCTCTTCGTTGGTTCAATATGCCAACAATTCATGGTGGGGGAAAGTGAGGAAGGTCATAGGAACGGTAGAGTCAACATACCTTCTTCAGTTCAGTTCCATTCAGTTGCTCAGTCGTGTCCGACTCTTTGAGACCCCATGAATCGCAGCACGCCAGGCCTCCCTGTCCATCACCAACTCCCGGAGTTCACTCAGACTCACGTCCATCGAGTCAGTGATGCCATCCAGCCATCTTATCCTCTGTCGTCCCTTTTTCCTCCTGCCCTCCATCCCTCCCAGCATCAGAGTCTTTTCCAATGAGTCAACTCTTCGCATGAGGTGGCCAAAGTACTGGAGTTTCAGCTTTAGCATCATTCCTTCCAAAGAACACCCAGGACTGATCTCTTTTAGAATGGACTGGTTGGATCTCCTTGCAGTCCATGGGACTCTCAAGAGTCTTCTCCAACACCACAGTTCAAACGATCAATTCTTCAGTGCTCAGCTTTCTTCACAGTCCAACTCTCACATCCATACATGACCACTGGAAAAACCATAGCCTTGACTAGATGGACCTTTGTTGGCAAAGTAATGTCTCTGCTTTTGAATATGCTATCTAGGTTGGTCATAACTTTCCTTCCAAGGAGTAAGCGTCTTTTAATTTCATGGCTGCAATCACCATCTGAAAGCAAGGCAATCAGATATCCATAGTGAAGCAGGACTCTTAAAAATATTCTTGGGTATCAGTGGATGAATGGATAAAGATGCTGTGTACACACACACACACACATACACACACACACATATATATTCAGCAATGAGAAAGAAGGAAATCCTGCCATTAGCAACAACATGGGGGAAACCTTATACTAAGTGAAATAGACAGAGGTAGACAAATATTGTGTGATTTCACTTATATACGGAATCTTTAAAAAAAAAAGATCACACTCATAGAAGCAGAGTGCAGATGGTGCTGCCAGAGGTGGGGAAGGGGAGGGGGGAAATGGGGAGATGCTGGTCAGAGAAGAGTACACAGTGACAGCTTTATTGGATGAGTCTGTCTAGAAATCTAACGTACAGCATGCTAACTATAGTTAATAATACTATTGAATACTGGAAATACACTTATTATATTAGGTGCTTTAACCACACAGAGAAAAACAGTAACCATGGGAGCAGTGTATGTATATGCATTAATATATATGTATATATATACACACACACACATATATATGCATATTTATGTGTGTAAATACCTCATTATATATATATATGTATATCAAGTTATCATGTTTTACATCTTACATATATATAATTTTTATATTAAATACAATATTTGGGCATTTTGTTTCTTCTGACTTTCATGTCAAAGTTGAAGTTGCTTGATAATAGATGTGGTTTAGTCCCCATGTTTCTTGTAACCTCCACATTATTTCTGATAGCCCTGGCTCATGAGTAACTAGAATTTGGCTGACATGTGTGAGGCTTGGGAATCCAGGATTCCTCAATATATAAAAAAACTCTCAGATGGTTAGTTCTTAATATATGCCTGCTATTATTATTGTATGACTTATAAATAAGCCCCTGCCTGCCATGGGAGATTGTTTATACAATGAGGAAAGAGGGCTATTCTGGTTTATTTATTCAGCATAAATTCATTCTTGAATACTACTACGAACTGAAGGTAGAGGTGAAAAATATTGTGTTTGCCTTCAAGTTGTTTCCCTTCAGTTGGCAACAGACACATAACCCGGCAAGAAGAGATTTGTGTATTACATGCAGTGGATATACTTCTTCCATGTTTGCAGCAAAGACGGGAGGGAGAAAGAGACTAAGAGAATGATGGGTGAGAAACTGAAGAGAAAACTGGAGGAGGGCTCTCTGCTGCCCTTCAATTCCCTGTGAGGATAAAGGGACCCAGGAAGGGAAATCCCAGAGCTGAGAACTCATATTTTCAGGCTGTGCATTCTTTTCCTAAGGATGGCTCATTGGCAGAAATAAATTGGATATATGTATTAAATCTATTTTTCTTGTACTCTGGGCAGTAGTGAATGGAGAGTACGGTGTTTTTTTTAACCTAACTAACTTTAAGGACATTTGCTCAGAGGGAACTCATTAACCAAGTAGCCATCCACTGTCGGGGTCCACCCACCCCTGGACCTGAAATGTGAACACAGCATCAGTTGACAAAGGATGCTCTCCAGTCCACTGGCTGTGGAGGAGATTTTCCAAACAACACCCGGGAGTCTGGTCGATACCCTGGGGTGGGTAATTTGATGGGTCTCAGCATTCTACTATACACCTGGGCAATGGCGCAGGGCAGGGCAGCATTCTCGGCTGAGGTATTAGGATGTAGAGGTGGATGAGACAGCCTGTGGGTATCATCACAAGTCACCTATTAGAAATAATAAACAGATAAATGATGCTTGCTAGTTATTGTCTTTAAAAATACATTACAGAGGATATAAGCACTTGCTTATACTGATAATAACATCAGTGTCACACACTCTTTACTGATATACTTTCTTCAGTCAAAACACAGGGGTTGTGGGACTTCCCTGGCGGTCCAGTGGCTAAGACTCTGCACTCTCAATGCAGGGGTCTGGGTTGGATCCCTGGTCAGGGAACTAGATCCTGCATGCCTCAACTAAAGATCCCACATGCCCTAACAAAGACCTGGTCCAGCCAAATAAATAAATATTTTTTAAAAAAGAAAAGAGAGAGGGGTCATGTCATACATAGCATGCAAGAAATGTGTAACTCATGGGAGCATGTCACACACCAAATATCATTCATCATCATTTTAATAAAGGGTGGGCAAGTCACTTGACCTATGTGATCCTCAATTCTAGGTTTGTTTGTGAAAAAAAATAATAAAAGAGAGACATCTTACAGAAAAACCTGTGAAAAGTAACGGTATACAATTAAATTTAGCACAGTATCTGATAAGGTATGTAGGGAACTGCACAGACCTCAGAATTAGTATAAAGATTATTGTAAAGTGAAAACATCTGAGCTAAAATGATGCAGAAAGAAATCTTATCTGAATGTTTCATATCTAACTGAAGCAGCTCCCCAAAACACAGTTGCAATTAACCCCCTGTAAATACACCTTTTCTCTTCTCCTGTTAATTGGCTTACTGTCAGTTAATTTGCAGGTCCCAATCACTAGACCCAAGCTGGAAGAGGATAAATATGTCTTCCTTGACACTTGGATGTTATTTTTCTTCCTTCTCAAATTGTCACTGAAAGTGGTAAATAAGATGATTCTAATTCATAGCAGAAGCTTTAAAAGGAAGAAATAATTGTGAATGCTTAAGACTTAGTATAACCCAAAACAACAACAAAATGTCCTCAAGCCCAAGCAAACTGCAGGAACGAATAAATTCGCACTAGCACCCAAATGCTGCAAGCTCACAGCCCCACCTGCAGGATCTCAACTCTTCCTCAAAGATCCCCTCTTATTTGATGGAGTCCCTAGGTCTCACAAGTCGCTTCAGTTCTGTCTGACTTTTTGTGACCCCCATGGACTGTAGCCTGCCAGGCTCCTCTGTCCATGGGATTCTTCAGGCAAGAATGCTGGAGTGGACTGCCATGCCCTCCTCCAGGGGATCTTCCCCACCCAGGGACTGAACTGTATCTATTACATCTCCTGAATTGGCAGGCGGGTTCTTTACCTCTAGCGCCAACTGGGAAGCCCTTACTTTCTCAAGATTACTAGTCTAGTAAGAACTTAAGAACGAGTCCAAACTTGTCCTATTGCAGTAGCCTCCTTGCTGATGAACATTGCTCCAAGACACTCGAATGTCTTCACCACCGCTAATGCCTTCCCTGACCATCCTGCTTCCCTACCTGGCCTTCCCTCATCAAACCCCCAAACCCTGGTATGTTGATGTTTCACTGTATCAGAATCATGCATGGTGGGTTGTGCAGAAATGTAAAGAAAGACAGTGTCTCACACTGGTGCTTTGCCACACCCTGCCCATCCTATAGATGACATAAAATCCAGTAGGACATACAAACAGCTTCTGCTGAGGCCAGATAGAACAACAGACCCTGGGCTAACCCCTCTCCTGTGCTGCCATTATCCTGCCATCCACTCATCATCCACCTACTCACCCACCCATCCATCCATCCACCCCTCTATCCACCCAACCCTCTATCCATCCAACCCTCCATCCATCCGCCCATCCACCTATCCATCCACCCACACACCCATCCATCCACCCTTCCATCCATCCACCCACCCACCCATCCATTCACCCCTCCATCCACCCATCCATCCATCCATCCATCCACCCATCCACCCACCCATCCATCCATCCATCCACCCATCCACCCACCCACCCATCCATCCATCCATCCACCCACCCATCCATCCATCCACCCACCCACCCATCCACCCCTCCATCCACCTATCCATCCATCCATCCACCCATCCACCCACCCCTCCATCCATCCATCCATCCACTCCTCCATCCACTCATCCATCCACCCATCCATCCATCCATCCACCCACCCATCCACCCACCCACCCATCCATCCATCCACCCACCATCCACCCATCCATCCACCCATCCACCCCTCCATCCACCTATCCATCCATCCATCCACCCATCCACCCACCCCTCCATCCATCCATCCATCCACTCCTCCATCCACCCATCCACCCACCCATCCATCCACCACCCATCCATCTACCCATCCACCCCTCCATCCACCTATCCATCCATCCACCCACCCATCCACCCACCCATCCATCCATCCATCCATTCACCCCTCCATCCACTCAACCATCCACCCATCCATCTATCCATCTACCTCTCCATCCATCCATCCACCCCTCCATCCATCTATCCATCCTCATGTCCACCACAAATCACATCCAGATCTTCAGTCATTCAAATGGAGAACTTCCTACTCTTATTTCTCTGTGATCATTGAGCCCTTTTAAATCCTTTGCAATTCAAAATGCTCTTAATATTGAACATATGTATCAAACATCTGACTAAGTGTTTTACATACACTAGCATTTGTAAATTTTTTAACATTTTGAGGTAAGTACTAGCCTTAATCTCATTGGACAGTTGAGGAAACTGGCACATAGATGTCAAGCAGTTTGCTCAAAGTCACACTGGTGACTGTTGACAGAAACAGGATTTGAGCCTGGGTTTCATGTCAACTTCTCTAAATCTAGAACCCTTAATCTCTATAAAACCCTGCATCTCTAAGGGGAAAATGAAGCTGTTATATTATAGGATAACTACTTTTTTCACTCTCCCCCAAACAATGAGCACATTTAATTTTATGAAGTACTATTCATTTCAGTCAATGTTTTTAAAGCACTTCTTGGGATCAGATTCTCTGCTGGCTACTCCTTACAAGGCAGGACCTGTTTCTTAGGCTCCTATGTAGCCCAATTCCCATCAGTGCTTGGATCCCTAGTGTCTGATGCATGACAAAATGACTAAGCACATACAATGCCAAACAAAATTCCTAGACAAGGAAGGAAATCAAATAGAAGTGCAGATACTAATTAAATTAGCAGGTCACAATTTCTCCCAGACATTCCTTCCCTGCCAGTCATCATAGGTCTCCTCCTTCTTAAAAATGATTAATCCTCCTTGGGTGAAATATGCTTCTTAAATGTGAATATTTTTTCCCCTCTAAATTCAACAACAGTGTTGGATTCCAAATTGGCTGTTAAAACTCCTGCAAGCACCAACATCACAGATAATCCTCAAGGTGATTCATTGCCTTTAATCCAGAACTTGAATTGATTAATGCACGGATACATATGGGAACGTGCCTGATAACCCTGGAGCAAAGCAGCTTACTCTGCCTGGAAACAGGACCCTGGGGACTGCCCTGATGGCGTTAAGGCTTCTACCAGGTGACACTCCTGCCAAAGGAGGAAATGCAGGAGAAGTGGGTTTGCTGAGTCAGGAAGATCCCCTAGAGGAGGAAATGGCAACCCATTCCAGTATTCTTGCCTGGAAAATCCCATGGACGAAGGAGTCTGGCAGGCTGTGGTCCATGGGGTCACAAAGAGTTGGACCTGACTGAGTGACTTAGCACGCACGCACAAGTTCACAGGCCTCACAAGCCCTCAAAGGAATGAGGATGTTTATTCTTCTGAGGACCATCCCAAAGAAGAGAAGAACATCCTCATGTCCTTGAAATACTCAACAAACACTCCTGTTGATCAATTGCATGGATTTAGGGGTATACAGTGATATCATTTCCTTTTTTGTTCTCCTCTTTATTTTCCAATGTAGGTGCTTAAAAGCAAAGAGATGGATAAATTAGGTCTTAAAGAATTTAGGGTTAACTTGCCTTTTTGTGTACACTGAATCATTTTCCTGTTCAGTTGTGATATATTGTTTTAACGAATACATTTTAAATGGAGTAGACAAAATCCTTAGATTTCTCAGATGGCTGATGCTGCCACAGGACATTTGCACAGACTATTATTTCTGTGAGGAATGCTCTTTACCTGCTCTTCACTTAGCTCCTATTAACTTCAGATCTCAGTGAAGTACTACTTCCTAGAGAATCGTCACCTGACCTATCTTAGTAGTCAGATCACCTCATTATTTACTCATAATGATGCATGCAAGTCCACCTTCTACCACTGGTCACAATTGTAATTATGTATGTATTTGTGTGACCATTTGATTTTCCATCAAGTCCATCTCGCAAGTAAAAGAACTATGTCCATTGTTGCTCATCATTTCTTGTCAGTGTTTTGCACAATGCCTAGCAAATAACAGAGGCTCACTATATATTTCTGGAATATATGAATAAATTAATGAAACTATTTTTAAAGCACTCCATTTCACCATAGTAATAAATACATAGAACAGGAAGAGCACATAATCTGGAAACCTGGTTTTACGTCTATAATTCACTTATTAGTAATATTGTGATCTTGGCCATGTTAACATTTCTTAGCTTCTAGGTCCAGGAGTATCACCTACCTTTGGATTTCAGTGAAAATAAAATAGCACAATAGATGAGAAAAAGGTACTGACTCGTTCTTGTACAGTATACAAATATTAAACTATTGTTTTGAGTGCTACAGATACAGAAGTTCATCAAATACTTGCAACCTAAGGAAGATATGTTTTTCTTGAGCTTTGAAAACATACACACACACACACTGATTATATAGACTGTCGAAACTCATAAAAACACAAATGGACAGTGTGGCATAAACGGGGGTGCTGTAATTCTCTGAGAATGTTTGAATGATCCTAGAAGCAACTAAACTCCTACCTCACACCATATACAAAAATGAACTCAAATAGTTCAAAGTTGAAAATGTCTTAGGAAAAAACATAGGTGTAAATCTTCATGACCTTGAATTAGGCTATGGTTTCTTAGCTATGGCACCAAAAGCACAAACAACAAAGAAAAAATAGAAAAAAATGGACTTCATCAATTAAAACCTTTGTGCTTCATAAATGTCATCAAGAAAGTGAGAAGACAACACACAAAATGGGAGAAAATATTTGCAAATCATGTATCTGATAAGAGAAAAACAACATATATACAGAAAACTATTATCAGAATATATAAAGATCAAACTCAACCAGAAATTCAAGAAGAAAATGACAATTCAAATAGCAATGGGCCAAAGATTTATATGTACAGTTCTCCAAAGAAGATATATACACACATCAATAACAACACATTCCATTGTAGAGAACTTGTTGACACAATCACACTTACTGCTAGAAGACTGGGAAACTTAGCCCTTGATAGAGAAGCTACAGCTGCCTATAATAAAAGGAGGAACACAGATTTTTGGTGGAAGTCTACCCAGGTTGGTCTCAGTAGCGATTGTCGGTCATATTATTCCATCATTTGAGGCAGAAGGTATATAATGCCTTAAGAATCATTTCAATCTCAAGGTCACTTCAGTTCAGTGAAGCTGACCTTTGGTGTCTCAGTGTTCAGGTTGTTATTCTATCCTTGCAGCCCAGAATTCTCCTCGTCCAAGGCACGTAGCCTGGTGACACAGGGTTTCCTTTAATCCCATGTGGAATATGTAAACTCAGAACAAGAAAAATATGTGCTTTGTGTCATTTGTACATAAGTCATTTCCCCTCTTGGCATCCCAGAGGCTAATGAATGAGACTTTTTCATCCTCTCTAAATAGTCTTCATGCTTCATGAGCTGTCGTGAAAAGGAATGACATGCTCTGAATCCATTTGATGTAGGTGCATGCAGATTGAATGTCTTGTCATTAATTATACTTTTTGATTTGTGGTAACCCACGTGATAATACCATTTCCCTTTTATTCTAGAAAGAAAAACTTGGAAGAAAAAAAGCAATGCAAAGACTCCCAGCCCAGTTTGGTTACATTTGGATTAGTTAGCTATGTGCTGATGCCAGTAACAAAAGACTGACCCAAATCCCAAGGCAGGCAAGCACTCAGAAAGTTATTTTATTTTCAGAGTGAGGTGATCTCAACCTTATTTGATTCCTACCCTGCCAAGTAATAAATCTGATTTTCTAAAGTCAACAAAAAGATAATACAGTGGCAAAGCCCTTTGCAGCTTTACAAATAGCTCTCATATCTTTTGTTGCAGTGCAGCAGAACATCTAATATGCATTTAGTGAGTATCTACTATGTCCAAGACGCTGTCTCAGGCATTGGGTTTTTATTTCCCTTTACTTATGAAGAAATTGAGATTCAAACATGCAAAGTGGTTTGCCCAAGGTCACAGCCAGTGGGATTAAAACCTACTTTTCTTAACTCTGGCTCTCTTAAATTAACAATAGGCTATAAGAGCAACTGTAGATTACTTACTGGTCAGGCGAGGTAGTAGAAATTTTATATACCGTATCTCATCTAACCTTCTCATCAACTGTGAATAGGTATTGTTTTCCTCATTCCATAGATGAAGAAATTAAGGCTCAGAGGAGTAAGGAGCATTCCTTACCTGAAGCCCAACACCTGTAAGTGGCAAAGCTAGCATCTACACGTAGCTCCATCTATGGGAGACCTCCTTTGCCTGTACTACTCTTCCTCTCTGCTGATTGGCTGTGGCCTCTTCCTCTCTGCTGATTGGCTGTGGCCGTGAGACTGCTCGGGGCCACAGCTGATTGGCGGATACACACCTGAAACCAGCGCGGCTTTCCTAAGCCCAGTGTTCTGTGCGTCGATTCCCCCGAGGCAAGCTTCAAGACACAGTTCTACTGCAGTGTCAGTTGCCGCCACGGTCCTTGCCTATTCAAGCTGGGTCCCTAACCTCTGTCTGGTTCTAAATATTAGGTTCTAAAATCACTTGATGACTGCCCCCGTCCCCTGCCCTAATAACCAGGAGGGGTAACTACTTCATGCTTCTCTTGTTCATGCCAGCTTGTATTTCTGGAGATGAGTCTCCGGTTCAATGCTCCCTGGCCAGGATCAGCAGCATAATTTTCAAGGCCCGGTGCAAAGTTAAAATATAGGGTCTCATGTTTAAAACTTAAGAATATCAAGACAGCAACAGCAAAGCACTTAGGTAAGCATGGGGCCCTTCTGAGGGTGGGACCCCGTGCAACCCAACAGCTCACATGCCCATGAAGTCAGTCCGGGTCTTGCAGGTTTTATTGAAATCTTTAGAATGACCTAGCTTTTCACCACAGATTCTCCCTCTGTTTTTGCAACACATCTATCTCCCTGCTCTAACCTAGTACAGGCTTGCCTTGACCACGGCTGTTAGGACTTCTTGTTGTTCAGTTGCTCAGTCATGTCTGACTGTTTTGCTAACCCATGGACTGCACCACACCAGGCTTCTGCCCTTCACTATTTCCTGGAGCTTGCTTAAACTCATGTCCATTGAACCAGTGTTGCCATCCAACCATCTCATCCTTTGTTGTCCCCCTCTCCTCCTGCCCTCAATTTTCCCTGCCTCAGGGTCTTTTCTGATGAATTAGCTCTTAGCATCAGATGGTTAAAGTATTGGAGCTTCAGCTTCAGCATCAGTCCTTCCAATGAATATTCAGGGTTGATTTACTTTAGGATTGATATTGGTTTGATCTCCTTGCTGTTCAAGAGACCCTCAAGAGTCTTCTCCAGCACCACAATTTGAAAGCATCAGTTCTTCAATGCTCAGCCTTTTTCACCGTTCAACTCTCACATCCATGCATAACTACTGGAAAAACCAGTTTGACAATACTTGTCAACAAAGGAATGTCTCTGCTTTTTAATATGCTGTCTAGGTTTGTCATAGCCTTTTTTCTAAGGAGCAAGGTTCTTTTAATTTCATGGCTGCAGTCACCATCCACAGTGATTTTGTAGCTCAAGAAAATAGTCTGTCGCTGTTTCCATTGTTACCCCCATTTATTTGCCATGAAATGATGGGACCGGATGCTATGACCTTCATTTTAGGACTCGGTCTCCATTTATTGACCCTTTCCCTCATTTTTCCCAGCCCCCGCCAACCTCCAGTAACCTACCCCACTCTCCAGACATACCCTCACACTCTGACATTCTCAGGAATACAGCTCACCCATTCAGTGTTCCAGTCAATGACTATGCAATGTGTACAGATAGGGAACTGATGGAGAGAGAAAGAAGGCTGTGCATGTTTGGCAAGGTATTTGTTTATAACAATCTCTGGCATCTGGAGTAATTTTTGCTTTTTATTAAATATATCTCTGTACTCTGAAGTTGACTCTCAACTTGGCCTGAGCTTCTAGAGGGAAATTTTGGGAGTTTTGCCAAACGACAACACAGAGCTTCATATTTATGTTATAAAAGCCAGCAGTGTCATCACAGACAACTTCCTTCCTTTGCCTGAGCAGTTTTCAAAAACACAGATCACAGCCTTATTCAGTACAGTAAACCACACCCTCCACCCTTTTAAAGTTATTGACAACAGCAAGGCAAGAACATGGAAGTCATATCCAAATGGAAAACATTGGCTCCAGTGCATCCGGTTGTGAAATCCTCAAGCATCGGGTTACAGCACTGACAACAAGGGAGAAATTAACAACCATCAAGAGGGGAAACAGAAAAAGATTCCAAACGGAGAAAGACAAAAGGGGGAGAAGTTCAGAAAGCCCCATAGGCCAGAAGGTCCTGTGCATACCCAAGACTCCGGCTCTTCTAAATCACTTCCGGCAGATAATAGCGATAATTTTTTGGGTATTTTCCATGGGCCTGGCATGGCTGGATTACATGTCATATTTATCTGGTCTTCCTAACAACTGTGGGTTTCCCTGGTGGCTCAGACGGTAAAGAATCTGCCTGCGATGCAGGAGACCTTGGTCCAATCCCTGGGTCAGGAAGATCCCCTGGAGAGGGGAATGGCTACCCACTCCAGTATTCTTGGGTGGTTAATCCCATGGATAGAGGAGCCTGGAGGGCTACAGTCCATGGGGTCACACAGAGTTGGACAGGACTGAGCAACTAACACTTTCAGTTTTCACTTAACAACCCCAGGAAGTAGGTATTATTCCCCTCATTTTATAGATAAGGAAAACTAAGGTTCAGAGGGGTAGGAAGCCTTGCACAGAGTCACATGTCTTAGAAGTGGCTTGGTTGAATGTACAGATGATCCTCTGCAGGTCAGGAACCTTCCCTTGTCTATTCTCTCTCACTCCCGGCTGACTGACTGCACCCATGGCCACAGTTGATGGCATGAGGCCGGACATCTGAAACAAGAGCAGCTAATTCATGGGATGGCCAGCAACCTATGACTCGTGCAGCTTGGCTCAGAAATGCGATCTGGGCCCATCGGGCTCCTCTCTTAGATTTTAGAGTCTAGAAAATTACAGCCACCAAGTCATGGAAGCTTAGCTGAAGGCTGGTAAGATGCAGTTAATACAGGAGCAGCCATTCTGGGTCACACGTTAACAAAAGTGAGGAGAACTACAGGCAGAGGGAGGGGAAAACAGCATGCATGCACAGGAAGAAGAAAAGATGTCAAGAGAAAGTGAGTATAAAATCAGAGAGAGACACAGAGATGGAGAGATAAGGGCAGGGACACCAAGTCAAAGGGAAAAGAGCCGGGGTTAGCCTCTCGGGTTCCTGCCAGAGCCCCGACTTTAGGCCCCAGGAGTCTTGGCTGCGTTATGGTGCCCAGCTTGGGTTCCTGTGATGTCTCTGGAACCCCATGACAATCCTTTCTACCTCCGGAGAGTGAGCCTCCGTGGCAACCCCCCGCCAAAGTTCTGACTTCAACAGCCTGACTGCAAAGCTGTGCTTACTCTACGTGACTGCATGCCCCACCCCCTCATTCACGATAAGGGCGCCACCCACCGTGTGCCCCAGGGACAGCTGAGAAGCCAAAGGTCCCCTGGGCCAAGCTCCATGAATCTCTTACTTTTATTAACCTTCCATGGCCACCATTCCTGAGTAAAGACCGGGTCTTTGCCTCTGGGCCACTCCCCAGCAGTCCCAGCTTCCCCTCCAGGGTCACTCTTCAGGCCTCCTGTTGCCATGGTTACAGCCACCATCCTCTCAGGTCCCTGACCTGGAGCTCAAGGGGCACCAAAGCAGGTGGTCAGCCTTGAACTGGCCTCCTCACTTTCCTCTATGTCCCCTCCTCCCCCAACACCCAGATGTAGGCTTTGTAGAGTCTAGAGATTAATCTGGATAGTGAGTAAACAAAGCATAAATAGTTGAGTCAAGAGGTTAAGATGTGAGCAGACCCTGGCTTAAGGTCTGGATCTTCCTCCTAATGGCTGGGTCACCTTGGGCAAGCTGTCGATCTGAGTCCTGGGTGACATGGATGTCTGTAGAATGATAGGGAAGGTGATGTGCTGAGGCCCCTTCCAGCTCTGACTTTCAAAAATCCCAATGTAGATGCCATTCCCTTTGCTTGGCGTTTAGAGAAGGTCACCCTGTCTGGATCCTTTCTGGGATTTGTGCTTAATCATCATACCATTTTGGCTGCAAATATCAAAAAGGCTCTTCCCAGGTGGCATGGTGGTAAGGAATCCACCAGCCAATGTAGGAGACATGGGCTCAATCCCTGGGTGGGAAAGATCCCCTGGAGAAGGAAATGGCAACCCACTCTGGTCTTCTTGCCTGAGAAATCCCACGGACAGAGGAGCCTGGTGGGCATGGTCCATGGGGTCAAGAAGAGTCAGACACGACTGAGCACAGCCCATAGCACATCAAAAGGGCACATACAGAGGGGCTGAGCAGACTACAAGAAAGGACCCACCTTCACAGGAAAGATACGGAAACAAACTAGCTGAGGGTTCAAGCAAGAAGAAGGAAGTTCTCACACCTGAGAGAAGCCTGGTCACACCAACGGCCCCAGGAACTTGCGGGCAACTGTGTGAACAGCAGAGGTGCAAGGGCGTGTGCATTGCTGAATTAGCAAATTTCTAAGGCATCTATCACAGCAGGTCCGCTTGCAGGCTTTATTTAGGTAAAACTCCCATTGAGCCTCAGCTCTCAGGGCTCAGTCTGACTCAGAGCTTCAGAATCTTGGCCTGCAGTGCGATGAGTCATGGTGATGAAATTTCAAGAGAAAAGGACATTCTTAAAATTAGCTTTGAGACAGCAACTGGACGTACTTTTGCTCTGGAAGTGCCTTTCCCAGGTTATTTCAGTTGGTGTCCTCTTTAAAGGGACTCAGATGGCTGGGTTTGCCTCTGGTTCCCTAACCCTCGGGCCCCTCAGAGGCCCAGTACTCCAGACCCTCCCCGTGCAGTTTCTTTCCAGGAAGCAAGTACAGGCCCCGGGCACAGACCCTCAGGCCTGCTCTGACCCTCGCACTTCTGGCTGTGGTGGTTCCAAGAGGGGCTGGAGCTCTCAGAGGAGCCAAAGGCGAGGATGGGGCTGGCTTGGCTTGACCATCCCCAGTGCTAGAAGTTCCACCGCCGAACACAGATGGGGTGTGAGGGTCTCTGCTCACCCCATCTCATGAGCCCTCTGACTCTGCACAGGCCTCCTTGGCGCCTTTTGACCTGGCCTCCTCCCAGGGCAGGAAATCAAAGCCGATGCTGACTTTGCAGTCGGAATATTTCCATGAGCAATGAGATGTGGATGAACAATTTCTCCACTGTTCCCTGTACAACAGAGGGTTCTGTTGAAATTGGGCAGGAGTGGCTCAGCTCCCATCCTTGATTTCCCCGGATGGAGAGCTGGCTCTCTTCATCTCCATCTCTCCTCAGGGACATGCTGTCTTATGGGGACAATTGGGATTGCCCTCAAAAGTACAAATGGGCACAGAGCTACTGGGTCTTCAGGGAACCTGGTAGGAGCTGTAAGTAGAAACAATGGGCAGAGCCCAGCTGATGAGCTCTGAGAAGGTCCCAAAGGTCTAAATAAATGCATCTCCCTTTTGCCATCCTTACACTCATTTAATCGTTCACTTAACAAGAACTGAGGGCAAACCAACCATACAGCATCGTGATGCTATTTTACAGGAACTACTGCCATGAAGAAGATACGGCTGCTGCCCACAAAGAATTCACCTTTTTAGATGGTTGTTATTTGAATTGCTAAGTCATGTCCAACTCTTCATGACTCCATAGACTCTAGTCCACCAGGCTCCTCTACCCTTGGGATTTCCCAGGCAAGAATACTGGAGTGGGTTCCATTTCCTTCTCCAGGGGATCTTCCCAAGCCGGGGATCGAACCTGCATCTTCTGCTTAGCAGGCAGATTCTTTACCACTGAGCCACCTGGAAAGCCCCATTTATATGGTGGATACTGGTAAACGGGGCATGGCAGTGTGCACTCACAGAGGCTTCTACAAAATATGATGAGATACAGAGAGAAGAAATGGAAGGTACAGATGAGGGCGGGCTCTGAGAGAAAGGTGAAGGTGTTTACCATTAATTAAGAAAATTAAAAAAAAAAATTCAAGCCAGTCTTCAGCAATAGATGAACCATGAAATTCCAGATGTTCAAGCTGGATTTAGAAAAGGCAGAGGAACCAGAGATCAAATTGCCAACATCCGCAGGATCATCGAAAAAGGAAGAGAGTTCCAGAAAAACATCTATTTCTGCTTTACTGACTACACCAAAGCCTTTGACTGTGTGGATCACAACAAACTGGAAAATTCTGAAAGAGATGGGAATAACAGACAATTTGACCTGCCTCTTGAGAAACCTGTATGCAGGTCAGGAAGCAACAGATAGAACTGGACATGGAACAACAGACTGGTTCCAAATAGGAAAAGGAGTACATCAAGGCTGTATATTATCACCATGTTTATTTAACTTATATGCGGAGTACATCATGCGAAACGCTAGGCTGGAAGAAGCATAAGCTAGAATCAAGATTGCCGAGAGAAATATCAATAACTCAGATATGCAGATGACACCACCCTTATGGCAGAAAGTGAAGAACTAAAGAGCCTCTTGATGAAAGTGAAGGAGGAGAGGGGAAAAGTTGGCTTAAAGCTAAACATTGAGAAAACAAAGATCATGGCATCTGGTCCCATCACTTCATGGCAAATAGATGGGGAAACAGTGGAAACAGTGGCAGACTTTATTTTTCTGGGCTCCAAAATCACTGCAGATGGTGACTGCAGCCATAAAATAAAAAGATGCTTCCTCCTTGGAAGAAAAGTTATGACCAACCTAGACAGCATATTAAAAAGCAGAGACATTACTTTGCCAACAAAGGTCCATCTAGTCAAAGCTATGGTTTTTCCAGTAGTCATGTATCAATGTGAGAGTTGGAATATAAAGAAAGCTGAGTGCCAAAGAATTGATGCTTTTGAACTGAGGTGTTGGATAAGACTCTTGAGAATCTCTTGGACTACAAGGAGATCCAACCAGCCTATCCTAAAGGAAATCAGTCCTGAATGTTTTTTGGAAGGACTGATGCTGAAGCTGAAACTCCAATACTTTGGCCAAATGATGGGAAGAGCTGACTCATTTGAAAAGACCCTGATGCTGGGAAAGATTGAAGGTGGGAGGAGAAGGGGATGACAGAGGATGAGATGGTTGGATGGCATCACGGACTCAATGGACATAAGTTTAAGTAAACTCAGGGAGCTGGCGATGGACAGGGAGGCCTGGCGTGCTGCCGTACATGGGGTAGCAAAGAGTCGGACATGACTGAGCGACTGAACTGAACTGAACTAGTATGGTTTGTGTAACTAGTCTGTTGGACAAACATGACTCGTAGCACGTTAGAAATGCAACTTTTTGGCTGACTCCTCCTGTCCTGGTTTTTCCCCATTCCTCCCTCTCTCTCTTTCTCTCTCTCTGCTGTTTGAGGTCAAAGCCATGAGCAAGAGGAAAGGTAAAGAGATTGGAGAGCTTTGATTTGGCCAAAGGAAGAATCCCTGGTTGGACCAGGGCAGGACTCGTCTCTTGGGGTCATGCCATGGATGCTCCCAAGACCCCTTTCAGAGGCCTGCGTCCTACAGTTTCCTTGACTTTGACAAATGCAACTCCATTCCTGGAGGCACTCGAGGCACTGGGACCCGCACATCTCACCTTCCTGCCCTATTCCCTCCTCCCTCAGGCACTCTCAGACAAGATCTAAGGGGACCTAATCACACACTTATTTTTTGGCAGGAGCCACATCTCATGAGCAGGAAACAGTTGCATCCTTTACCCTGAAAAACTCTGGGGGTGCAGTCTAAGCCCCCCCAGCACTCTATCCTGGCTCTTGCATCTATGTCAAAAGTCACCCCTCCTTCATTCTCTACCTCTTGGGAGGAGCCAGGTGCTAGTCACAGTTGGCTAGGTCACCAGTGCCTGTGTCTCCCTACTGCAAAAAATAGCTCTCTGCATTCTCTGGCAGCATCTGCACCCTCCCCTGAAAGAGGAGTCTCCTTCCCCCAAAGGAATCTCTTCTCTCACCCTCTCCCCTCTCCACCCTCTCTGACCCTTTCCCCTATCTTTTATGTGGATGAAGAATGAAGACATACGAGCCCTTCCCCTTGAAAATCTGCATCCTGGGGTATGCTGTCATACCCATTGTTGGATCCTGATTTCATCTTATGAAGTCTCAGTGGCAAGAACTAGTGGCAAGAATCCCATTTCAATGTCTTGTTAATGTCCCATCATTGTAGCAGCCCATCTGGACATGGCATCTCCCAGGATGCTCAGCCAAGCTATGGTCTGCTTGGATGCAGAAGTAGGGGACCTCTCAAAGACCCAGTTACTTTCAAGAGGCTCCTCATTGGCTGATTTCCTTATTCACAACCCAGGTGAGTTTTTTCCATCCCAGAGTTTACCTGGAGGACTTCAGGGTGGGGTTTAAAACAGGAAGCTACAGACTGAAGTTTTCTGAGCAGTGTAGTTGAGAAAGGATAGGGTTGAAGTGAATCCATGTTTTTTCACACAGAGGATTTCTTCCTCTACAGGGTGTTGTCTTCCTCTGACAGACCACAGCCACAGAAGGCCACCCACGGAGTGGAGGATCCACAGTCAGTGTCTACACAGCAGCAGCAGAAATGGAGGCTGACCTCACTGGCGAGGCCACTTCAGCACCCTTGGTCTTGGCGCATCCATGAGCACCTCTGACAGATTAGAAGATGCTCCCATGAGCAAAAGGAAAGAAGTACAGCCCAGGATCCCTGGATTACCAGCATATCGCTAACCTTCTGTTACCTCCATATAAACCCAACCCCAGGAGCCCAACAGCCAAACTCTGAGCCCTGAGTAGGATGTGAAAACTGAGTCATAGACTGGTGACTCATCAGTGAGAGACCACACAATGAGTCAGGCAGAGGAGCCCTGGGGACAATAGTGTTAAATCTGAATTCTCTGGACTGCCTCTAGAGAACCACCCTTGAAGGAGAGAAAGCCCCAGAATACATGGGTGGGAAGGCAGGTCCAGACACCAAGGTCCCCTCTGAGAACGATGACACACCTTGGCTTTCTGCATGGCTCTCTGGGAGCCTGGGGTTTTGTGCAATGGATTCTAAAGTTGTTCTGTAATCTCTGCTTCACTTACTGAAAACAAGTTCATCCATGTCCTCACGTTTGCTGCCTGCCCTCGGTGACTCATCACTGTTCATTTCATTATCTGACCCTGGACACAGAAGGACCGTCGGGGGACAGGATGGTGACACAGAACAGCAGCTGAGGACATAGCCTGACTTATTACACAAACCTGGGTTTGAAACCTGGCATCACATTTGATGGGATCTGGAGCAAGGCACTTGCTTCATTTTCTTTTTCCCATCATTAAAGCAGAAATGATAATGCACTTAAAGGGTTGCATGCAGGAATAAGAGAGCTGCTGTTTCTGAATGGCCCCAGAGTGCAGGAAGTGAACTGAAGTGAAAGCTCAGTTGCTTCTGACTCTTTGAGATCCCATGGGCTGTAGCCCACCAGGCTCCTCTGTCCATGAATTCTCCAGGCAAGAATTCTGGAATGGGTTGCCATTCCCTTCTCCAGGGGATCTTATCAACCCAGGGATCGAACCTGCATCTCTCGCACTGCAGGCAGATTCTTTACCATTTGAGCTACTAGGGAAGCCTCAGAGCATAGTAAGTAGTCTATAATTGGATAAATATTGTATTGTTTACTAAGGATTTGTGTTTCATTGAGGATTTCTCTTCCTCAGAAATTTGCTATTTGCTTACAAAGTTAGATAATTATTTATCACTTACTTGGGGGCAAAAAAAAAAAAGCACTGTGCCAACATATCCCCTCTTCCCCACCACCCCCCAAAAGTCAAACAGCTGGAAGGATCTAAACCAGCTGGAACACACAAACCCTTGAGACAAGGGCCTCATTCAATTCATTTTATATCTGCAGGGCCTGGCAAAAAGTGCTTGGGGAGTGGTTCTAAATAAATATAAGGCTGAACAGCGTGTATGTCAACACTGAACATTTTTGGAATCTGTCTCATGCATATCTGGACACATTCATTCATCAAGAACCTCCGTGTAGAGCCTGCACCCCATATTATGTGAGACACGACTTGGCCATCCACACGTGTGCACATGCTCAGTCACTAAGTCGTGTCCACCTCTCCCCAACCTCACGGGGACTGCAGCCCGCCAGGCTCCCCCGTCCATGGGATTTTCCAGGCAAATAATACTGGAGTGGATGGCCATTTCCTCCTCCAGGTGGTCTTCCTGACCTGGGGATCCAACCTGAGTCTCTTTGGGCTTCTGCATCGGCCACCACGCCACCTGGGAAGCCAGCAATCCACACACAAAATAACAAAACAAGACATGCTCAGGTGAGGGGATTCAAGGCCACAGAGTGACTGGGAGGATTCGAATAGTCCTGGAAAACGTTTCGGAGGCAGACTTGGAAGCTAGGACTCGAAAGAACAGGTGGAATCCTCCACCAGGCGGGATGAGATGGGGCACCTTGAGGGGGGAAGGGCTAGCTCATGAAGGTGGTGGCAGACGCTGCCATGTTCGGCAATCAGCGCCCAGCATGGATTCGTGGATACACTGAGCACTCCAGGGGCTTTTCAGAAACGTCTCAAGGGGTTTCTGTCAAAGGCTGGTCTTCCGACCTTCAAACCCTCAGTGACCTAGAGACTTGGGTTCTTCACGTAAGCATGATTGCCTTGGTAATGCCTGGGATGTTCAGATCATGGACCTATAAGGTTGGGAACAAAGCTCATCAAATAGGTAATCTCTGGCTGTTGCTTTGTTATTAAGGCTTCCTTTGGTTTAGCGGTTCCTCCCTGCAATGGAAACTGCTCTCCCAAATGACAGCCTGCTTCTCACACCAGCCACTGGGCAGCTCATCCACCTTCTCTTTTTATGTCCCTTAATCTCAGGGTGATGGGAGGTGTATCCCAGTGAACCTTCCCTCCACAGCCGCTGCCCTCTGCACATGGCTTCTGGTTTCCCAGGTAACGGCTGCTATTTAGCCTGAGCTGCAGGAGAGACCCTGGGGACTGATTGCAGTGGATTCCGCTGGGTTCACAGTCATTCTCCCTCATGTTTTGCCAACTGGGTTCCACCCAGGCTTTTGGTGAGGGCAGCTGCAAAATATGTGGTGTGGTTACACAGAGTATTCTTTTTTTCTAATGGGGATATAGTTGTTTTACAATAGCGTGTTGGTTTCTGCTGCACAATAGAGTGAATCAGCTCTGTGTATAAATATATCCCCTCCCTCTTGAACCTCCCTCCCACCCATCCCTCTCCCCCATCCCACCTCTCTAGGTCATCCCAGATCACGGAGCTGAGTCCCCTCTACTATACAGCAGGTTCCCACCAGCTGTCTGTTTTATCCACGGCAGTGTATATGTCAATCCCCATCTCCCAATTCACTTCCCATTCCACATGTCTGTTCTCTATTCCTGCCCTGCAAATAAGACTCATCTGTACCATTTTTCTGGAGAAGGCAACGGCACCCCACTCCAGTACTCTTGCCCGGAAAATCCCATGGACGGAGGAGCCTGGAAGGCTGCAGTCCATGGGGTCGCTGAGGGTCGCACACGACTGAGCGACTTCACTTTCACTTTTCACTTTCGTGCATTGGAGAAGGAAATGGCAACCCACTCCAGTGTTCTTGCCTGGAGAATCCCAGGGATGGGGGAGCCTGGTGGGCTGCCATCTATGGAGTCGCACAGAGTCGGACACGACTAAAGTGACTTAGCAGCAGCAGCAGTACCATTTTTCTAGATTCCACACATATACGTTAATATGCGATATTTGTTTTTCTCTTTCTGACTGACTTCAGTCTGTGAGACAGTCTCTAGGTCCATCTACATCCGCCATGAAGATGTCAGGGAGGCAGCATAAAACTGTTGAAATAATGAGTTTGGAACCTGAAAGGTGTGGCTCTGAACCCCAGTTCTGACACTGATCAGCTGTGCAGTGTTGCACAAATCGCTCAGCCTCTCTGAGCCTTAGTGTCATCATGTGCAAACCAGACTTGGTAACTCTGCCTCACAGGGCTGCTGTGAGCACAAGCAACGGTGCGGATAAGGAACCTGGCACAGAGGGGCTCGGGTAGTCAGTGGCATTAGGGTGCCAGGGAGGGAGGCTGATTTCAGAGCCTGTATCTCAGGACTGTGCTTGCAGCCCGTCATTCCCAGACTGCCAGGCACCATCCTGGGCACGTGGCTGCGCTGATGCATGGAGTTCACCTCCTCTACCCGCTCCAGTGGGCTCAGTCCGTGACCATCCCATCTCCTTCCCAGTGGCACAGCCTGTGTTGGACTCTTCCTGACTCTGGGTGGGGCCCGTTCTGGATGCCTCTGACTCGCACTGTGCTGGGAATGAAAATAAAATGGCTCTGGGATGTAAACAACAGATTGGTGTGGAGCTGGGAATCCGGCAGTGGGAATGTGAAAATAAGATCTTGGTTGAATAGCTGTGGCAAATATTCTTGACATTCAGATATTCAGGCAAATAATCAGACATTCTCGGTCTATTCTTAGGGTGAGAGGAGCTCTAGCCCCAGATTGTGGGGCTGGAAAAATCCGTTCTTCATGAGGGGGAGCAGTTCTCCCAAGCAACCCCGTGGTGACAGCCTGGGTGCTGAGCAGCCAGGCCAGCTCTCACCAGCACAGGGAACCAGAGCCCAGGGCACAGGCTGCGGGGCAGGGCGGGGGGGAGGGGGGGGGGCGCGCTGCGAACAGCCAACGGAAGCGGCAGCTCTCCCTACCCTTCTGTTCTGCTCAAAGGCGTGTTTCTCACGGTACCCTCCATAGGCAGAAAGGGAACGATCCTCCTAGCACAGCCCCATTCATTGAACACCTGCTTACCAGAGGGGGAGTAAAGACACCCCAATATCTCTAACCAGTCTTCTCTGTGCTTCAGGCTTTGCTTGCCCTCCTCTCACCTGGTATCTTGGCTAATCATTCATTGAGAAAATAGACCCCCATCAGGCAAGTGCACGTCACTCCCTGCAGCCGTCAGAATTCAAGCAGAAAACAGAACCTTCCCAAGTGTTTAATCAGAGGAAGTAGCACCGACATATATACAGCACCATGCGTACGACAGAGGGATAGTGGGAAGTTGCTGTATAACACAGGGAGCTCAGCCTGGTGCTCCGTAATGACCTAGACGGGTGGGATGGGGGAAGGGAGGGAGGCGCAAGAGGGCCGGGAGATATAGATAGATAGATAGATAGATGTAGTTAGTGGCATTAGGGTACCAGAGAGGGAGGCTTGTTTCAGAGCCTGCATCTCAGAAATGTGCTTGCATCTCATCATTCCCAGCGTGCCAGGGACCATCCTGGGCATGTGGTTACGCTGATGCTTTATATGTAGGTATTATTATATATATATAGTTATGACTGATTCATGTTGTTGTACAGCAGAAACCAACACAACATTGTAAAGCAACTATCCTCCAATTAAAAAAAGAAAACAGGGAATCTAATACCAGGAAACGGCTGTGGAGAAGAACGAAGACCACAGTGGGTGATGCCCAGGGGGTTTCCGACGAAAAGGAGGAGAGAGGCGGTCTTGTCTCCCAGCGGAGGTGCTGGGCTCCCCTGCCGAGCCCGACCACAGGGGGCGTGCCTGCAGGAAACCCGGCCGAGAAGCAGCATCTGCTCTGGAGGTCTCACCCACAGACGAAGGGAGGAGGAATACCCCCACGTCTCCCTTCCCACACCTGATAACCTCCCATCAGCACCTCGAATTGACTACACCCAGAGAGGAGCCAGCTGACACGGGTCGTGGGAAATGCAGGGGCCGCCCGCGGCAGGCAGGGCCAGGCAGGGAGGGCCGTGAGACCTCGTCAAGGACCAGCACGCCAGGGACAGCGACGCTGGCCTTCCTTTCATCCTCACAGAAACAGTCACACGCTCAGACAGGCGTCCCTCTTCACCCGTTTTTCTGATACAGAAAATGAAGTTCAGAAGGGTTCCAAAAAAATCGCCCATGGGCTCTTAGAGCTGAGATTATTTTGGCATCCGAACTAATCTAAGCTGTCTGAGATTTAAACTCTCAAACTTTGTTTTCTCTCCTGACGGGAAAGCTGGGTAAGTTTTGATGAAAGTGAGCCAGATCTATCTTTAGACTCAATCAAAGGCTTTAAACTTAATTTTTGAAAACCGCAATTAATGGAAAATACATTTGTGCCAAAGAGCAAGCAAGTAAAGAAAACAAGCCTGTGGCCTGCTGGAGCTTGACAGCAGGTCAGCCTTGAAGGAGCCTGGGGCTTGAACCATCTCCAGGGACAGCGCGCTGCGCTCAGGAACGTGGACGGGATCCGCTCTGGGCCGGTCAAGGCCACCCCAGGTCTCCCCGAGTCACTGAAGCCTTTCCGCCTGTGTCCCTGCCCGGCACCACTCTGTGGAGTTCCCACAGCTTTATGTCAGCGATCCATGAAGTCCCTGCACTGAAGGTTATTCCAGGCCATGGTGGGACCCCTCCTTCTGGGACTCTGACCCCCAAGTCGGGTCATTTGATGCCCCTCCCCACTCTCCTCTCCACATCCTGTGCCAGGCTCCATCACGGGACTGGATGCACTGCCGGGCAATGGTCTGTTTTCTCAGTGATCTGTCCTAAGGGATTGTGAGCACCACAGAGTGAGTACAGGGATATACAAGGACCCGGGATATTCTTAACAACACGGTTCAGTGAAAAGAATGTGCAATCGGGTGTCCCCTCAACCTCAAATTATATCTCACGGATGCTATCCTTAAAAGGTAGTCATTTAGGGTCTGAACTTCAGTTTTTTCCTCTAAAAAATGAGATTACTATTACCTTCCTTAGCTGTGTAACACAGGGAGCTCAGCTCTGGGATGACCTAGAGAGCTGGGATGGGGGAAGGGGTACTCAAGAGGAAGGGGATATATGTATAGGTATATTGCTAATTCACTTTGTTGTACAGCTGAAACTAACACAGCACTGTAAAGCAATTATACTCCAATTAAAAATAAATGAAAGGAAATGTAATTCAACTTAAGAAAAAGGAATAATAAAAATTAAAGAACTTAAATATTACCTTTCTTTAAGAAAGGGTTGCTGTGGCTGTTCACAATTTAGACTTGCTCAACCACTTGACATTTTGAAAGCAAACTACTCTGTTCTCTCCTAAAATGTTTTTGGATCATGAAGGAATAAAATATTGGGATAGATAGGCCATGATTTTGAAGCAAGGTGATGATAGGAACTAAGATTCAGTATAGGAAATGGAAACCATTCTGAGTAATTCAAGAAGAAAGTGATTTAACATGGGATATTCAGTTCAGTTCAGTTCAGTTCAGTTCAGTCGCTCAGTCATGTCTGACTCTTCGAGACCCCATGAATCGCATCATCCAGGCCTCCCTGTCCATCACCAGCTCCCGGAGTTCACTGAGACTCACGTCCATCGAGTCAGTGATGCCATCCAGCCATCTCATCCTCTGTCGTCCCCTTCTCCTCCTGCCTGCAACGTGGGATATTAGGGGAGTAAAATTGCCAAAGGAGCTAGAAGAATGGACATCACGGGCCCAGCACTGGCCTATCGGGTTCAAGGACATCCAGTCCATGGTGGCTGCCCTGCCTACGTCAGCATGCTCTGTTGCTGCCACAACAGCCAAATCATCTCCCAGCTATAACCTCATGTGTTAGCTTCCTAGGGCTTCCCAGGTGGTACGAGTGGTAAAGAACCTGCCTGCCAGTGCAGGAGACATAAGAGACGTGGGTTCCTTCCCTGGGTCGGGAAGATCCCCTGGAGGAGGGCATGGCAACCCACTCCAGTATTCTTGCCTGGAGAATCCCATGGACAGGGGAGCCTGGTGGGCTACAGTCTGTGGGGTCACAAAGAGTCGGACACAACAGGAGTGACTTAACATGCACACACATTAGTCTTCTATTGCCGCATGACAATCTCATCATAAACCTAGGGGCTGAAAGCAACACATTATTACTATCTCATAGTTACTGTGGTCAGGAATCCAGGCATAGCTTACATGGATCCTCTGACTCAGCGTCTCGCGAAGCTGCCATCATGGTGTCAACTGGGGCTGCAGTCTCATCTGAGTCCTGCCCGGGGAAGGAACTGCTTCCAAGCTCACATGGCTGTTGGTGGCATTCAGCTTCTTGCAGGCTGTCAGAGAATGGGCTTCAGTTTCGTACTGATTATTATTAAGCAGAGGACATCCTCAACCTCTTGCCACATGGCTACTAGCTTCCCAAAAACTAGTAAGAGAAAGAGCATCTCCTAGCAAGATGGATGATGCAGTCTCATACAACATAATCATGTACATGTAATTTCATCACCTTGCCACATCCCATGGGTTATTACAGGGATCCCCAACCTCTGGGATCTAATGCTTGATGATCTGAGGTGGAGCTGATGTAATAATAGAAATAAAATGTACAATAAATGTAATAAGCTTGAATCATCCCAAAACCATCCCCACTCTGGTTTGTAGGAAAATTGTCTTCTATGAAACCCATCCCTGGGGCTGCTGGAAGTCACAGGTCCTACCGCCCATATTTCAGGAGAAAGGATTTCACAAGGGTGTGAATGTCAGCAGGGAGAATCTCGGGGCCATCTGAGAGTCTGTCCACCACACCTCGTTTGGCAGCAGCCTTAGCAGCAGGAGGATGGCTTCACCTTGCTTCTGCCTCTCATGTTACTCACCAATGCATTTAACCTCAAAGCAGAATTTCCATTATAGCCCTAGATGCCAAGGATTCTGGAGAATGTCATGTACCCCTTGACAACTTCTCTAACTAGATGGAAGGTAGAATTGTGGTTGAGAGAGTCAGTTCAAAATACCAACACCGGTGGCCTGTGGTATTGAGCATCTGCTCTAGTGGGAAATTTTACTAATGCGATGACAAAACACGCATTGAATATTTGTTGTGGGAGCGTCAGTGTTACAAAATGGTCAAGAGCATGGGCTTGTAGTCAGACTGCCTGGATGTGGATTCTGTTTCTATCTTAAAATCCTCATCTATAAAGTGGGCATGATAAGCACACCTATAGAATCATGTAATCAGTGAGGGTTTGGCATAGAGTCACAATTCAATAGAGGTTAGACGACATCATCATTCCTGTGGGTCAAGCAATTTCCTAAGTGCTTTCCACACATTATCTCATTGGATCTTCACTAGAGCATTATGAAGTCACTACTGTTATTCCCATTTCATAGATGAGAAAACCATCTCGGGGAGGTTATGCAATTTCCCCAAAACTATTAAAGCCAATTATCGGAAGAGTTCACGGCTCTTAGTCGTTGGGTTAAACTACCTCCTCTTCACCCTTTGAAGATAAAATTGATTTTTATAAATGGCCATAATCAAAATAACAGGAATAATAATAATTCTTTAAAATCATGGAGGACTTTACAGTTTACAAGTTGCTTTTTCACTTGAGCCCTCTGATAAAATGCTGTAATGTGTATATTCGTTGTTTGGTTTGAAAATACTCAATTCTGAAACAGAAATGGAAAAAACTAGACAAATGAAATTCATAAAATATGTTATTACAGAAACTATGACATGTGTGTATTTAACCATAGATAGAAAGAGATAGAAAGTTAAAAAGATATCTACTTTTTGCTGCTGCTGCTAAGTCGCTTCAGTCGTGTCGACTCTGTGTGACCCCATAGACGGCAGCCCACCAGGCTCCCCCGTCCCTGGGATTCTCCAGGCAAGAACACTGGAGTGGGTTGCCATTTCCTTCTCCAATGCATGAAAGTGAAGAGTGAAAGTGAAGTCGCTCAGTCGTGTCCGACTCCTAGCAACCCCATGGACTGCAGCCCACCAGGCTCCTCTATCCGTGGGATGTTCCAGGCAAGAGTACTGGAGTGGGGTGCCATCGCCTTCTCCGATCTACTTTTTAGGAGGCACTAAATATTCCTGAGGCACCTGTGCACTAAATATAAGTGACACATAAATATGCATGAGTCCTGTGAGGTTCTGATGTTCTGGGTGTACTACATATACATGAGCAATCAATATCCATGAGGCCATAATTCAGCCACACATTGATTGACATCCATTCTGACTTGTGTGCCCCCTGCAAAACCTCTTGGCTGAAACTCAGGCCTGCTCAGCAGGTGAGCTGCAAGCTACAGCTATTGTGCTGGTGTACTTGTGCTGTCTCTCCAACAATTTGTGTGTTCTTGGCAGGGGACTTTCCACTGGGGAGCCCCTTAGCTCAAATCTCAACTCTCATCCTGTAACCGAGCCATGAGCGGGGAAGGTCCCCAAGGGAGAAGGTTGATGTGGTAGAGGGTGAGGTGGGCAGATGAACGCTGCCCGCCCCATGGTTCGGTGCTGTGGTCCTTCCGCCCTGATCACACGGCACCCGAGTGCTCATCTCTTTCTTCTTGCTTTCTTTATGTGTTTTACAATGATTGTGTAATCCACTTGGTTAGTGAGCCTTTCTGTTCCATGACCTCAGGTAGGGTGTACCAGTTGGCCTGGTAGTGACCTTAGAGGCTACCACTGCAACATGGTAATTTCCCTCGTGATAAGTGATGGGAAGCAGGTAATGATCATGCTCCTCTCGTTATCGATAAGGAAATTAAGAAACACAGAGGATATGTGATTATCTAAGGACACTCAACCAATTAGTAAATTAATTGGAATTAACACATAGGTTTCTCCAACTCCAAGTTTAGTTCCTTTTATTCTAAACAAGATCCACATAACAACAAAAACAAAACAAAACAAAAAAATCAGAAGGTACAAAAAAAAAAAAAGAAAGAAAGAAACAGGTTTTTCTTGTGGGCCTCCAAAGAAAATTTGCAAAGAAAAATTCCAAGGCTGTTCTGAGCAGCGGTTCCTGGGCAGAACAAGGCATTGCTCTGGCAAATGCCTTGTTTTTATGGAGCCACTCGCACACGTGCCCATGCTGGAAGCATCCTTAAAAGAGGCCTCTTGTTTAGATACACAGATGCCCTTCCTCTGTTCCTCATCGATTCTGTAAACACAGCCTCCTTATGGACAAGGCTGCCAGGCGACAGACACATAAGAGACTCTGATGCTATTAGGCATTACATCCAGAAAAAAAGGAGGCTTGAGCCAGAAAGGGGTCAGTCATCTGCGTGTCCTTCCTGAAGCTGGATCTCTTGCTAGACAGTATAGCCCTCAGAGATTTGACCTGTGTGTTTGCTCTGGCTTTTTTAACTGTTGACTTTTGGATCAACTTTAGTTTGGCTCGGGTATGAAACTTGCTTTCCTCAAATTAATAGTTACTTGAATAAGCACTTTCTGGTCTTCCTTCCATTCCTTTCCTCACTGGCTTTGAAGCCACATGTAAATAATGGTTGCTGGCCGAAAGGATCTGGGGGCTGTGACTAAGGCCTTTCTAGAGAGGGAAGGCTCCTGGGTCGAGACTATTTATGCCAATTCCCAAGCTTTTGTAGGAAGCATCAGTCTTTTTAGGGTTTCCCCGGTAGCTCAGATGGTAAAGAAGCTGCCTGCAATGCAGAGACCCAGGTTGATCCCTGAGCCAGGAAGACCTCCTGAAGAAAGCAATGGCAACCCACTCTGGTATTCTTACTTGAATAATTCCATGGACAAAGGAGCCTGGTGGGCTACAGTCCATGAAGTCACAGAGAGTCACGACTGAGCGAAAACACTTACCAGTCTTGTCATAGGAGAAAATGGTTAGTCACAATGGAACCTTGGAAATAATTTTCAACAATCATTAGGCACCCCAAATGTGTAAATTTTCTGCAAATTTACACTGGCTTTGCTCTTGTTTCCATTTCATCATAGCCATATTACCTCTTTCAATTGTTCATCAAGTCACTAGGTTCAAAGTACATCACAAAAACTACTCCATTCATGGATATGAAGAACTCAAGGTATTAACAAGGAAAATGAACACAACGTCTTCCTGTATTTTTCCAATCGTGTTTTTGTGGATGTGTTTGAGTGTGTGCAGGCACACAGAGAGACAGCAATGAAGACACCTGGAAGGAGAAATAACAAAATGTTTACATGTACTTATGGAAGAATTATGAAGCTACTGGTGGAAGATGGTAAAGAATCTGCCTGCAAAGCAGGAGACAAGGGTTCAAATCCCTGGGTTGGGAAGATCCCCTGCAGAAGGGAATGGCAATCCACTCCACTATTCTTGCTGGGAAAATCCCTTGAGCGGAGGAGCCTGGTGGACTGTAGTCTATGTGAGTCACAAAGAGTCAGACACACTGAGTGACTCACACTTTCACTTTTCATGGAGGAATAATAGGTAATTTGTACTTGATTTTTAAAAATAACTCTCTGTATTGCTTAAATTATTATAATCTTTCATTGCTTTTACCATTTTGTTTTCTTTAAAAAGTTTCTCTATTTCCTTTCTGAATAGAAATAGCAATATTGAGAAGGTCTTTACTGTTATCAAGGAGCTTTTTGAAAGCTAAATAACCTCAGTGGAATTTATAACATCCCTTGGCAGTTAGTATCATCTTTATATCCATTTTATAGATGCCTCAGACAGCCTGTTGTATTCAAGGTTACACAGCCTCTAAATAAGCAAAATTGAGAGGCAAAGACAGATTTTTTTGACGTCAAAGCCCATGTACTTTCCACTCTGCCATAGCTGCTCTCTGTAGGGACTTTCAGCACTGTGTCCCCAATTTCAATCAACAATTGTTCTCTGGCATGGCACTCTGGGGGGTGCAAAGATAAAAATCTTGCCCCTCCAGGAATGCACAGTCCAGAGCAGGGGTTCACAGCCACAGCTGTACAACAGATCCACTGAGAATCAATTTTCAAACTTTTGAGGCCTGGGTCAGCCTCAGACAATCTTTAAAACTCCTCAGATGATTCCAATGTGCAGCCAAGGTGAGAACAACTGGTCTACCAAGAAGCTGGCATATCTGTAAATGCACAGATCCTGCCAGAGACAATATATATATACAGTCAATTATGACAATTCACAGCCTTGTTTCCAGTAATTGCTTCTTTCCTGGCATCTTATGGGTCCTTGGCATACGGATCTCTTTGCATGGATGTCACAATTTAAGACTATAAATTTAACACTAGGTACTATAAACAGCTTTTCATGTTTATTCTTAAAATTAGTTGGAAATAGCTCTTTTACTCTCTTAATGCAGTGTAGTTGGACAGTGTCATGTAGCAGAAAGAATTCTAGATGTGGAAATCTGAAGACAGGTTTAGTCTTGACTCAGGCTATAAAAACTGTGGTTTGGGACAAGTCACTTCTCCTCTCTGGGATGGGTTTCTTCCTCTATAAAATAAAAGGGTTTAATTACATGCTGTCTTCATTCCTCTAGCTCAAACCACCCATATAATTCTCTTTCATGTAACCCTTACTAAAAAGCAGCTAGCCCAAGATAGACATGAATTTAAAACCTATGTATTTTAGTTATCAATTGCTTCATTACAAATCACCTCAAAATTTAGTGGCTTAAGATGACAGCTTACTATTTTTGATTCAGTGGATTTACTGGGAGGTTGCACTGGTTTCTCCTGGGCTCACAGGTATGGCTGCAGACAAGGGGAGTCAGCTGTAGCTGGAATATCCAAAAGGGTCTTACTCAATTGCCAATTGGTGCTGGCTGTGGGCTGGAGAGCCTTCATCCTCTCCACGTGACCTCTCATCCTCCAGGGGGATAGCCTGGAATTTTGGTGGCCTCAAAATTCCAAGAAGGTAAGAGTGGAAGTTGCATAGCCTCCTGAGCTCTAGGCTCTGGAACTCCCACAGTGTCACTTCAACCATAATTATTAATCAAAGCAAGTCATGCGATTAGCCCAGGTTGCTGCTGCTGCTAAGTCACTTCAATCGTGTCCAGGTTAGATAGAAAAAAAAAAAAGAGAGTGTGGAGCAAGAGATTCCACTTCCCGATAAGACAGGCAACAATGACAGACTGCAAAGGGGTGTGGACACACGAGGTGCGGTGCATGTGTGGCTATTATTGTAATAATCATCCGTGTTAGTTTTGCCTGGAGGTGCTATATAATGTAGTGGTTAAGGGCACAGTCTTTGGATTTAAACAATCTGGTTTCAAATCCTGCTGTTTTTGTTGACTTGTAACATAGGACAGGAGACTTAAATTTCTCTGTGCCTGATTCCTCATTGGTAATTTGGGAAGGATAATAACAGTGCCCACCTTATGAGGTTGACTGTGATAAATAAATATGATTACATCTGTAAAGCCCCTGAGTAGTGTGCTCAGTCATGTCTGACTTTGACACCACATGGACTGCAGCCCACCAGGCTCCTCTGTCCATGGAATTTTCCAGACAGAATACTGGAGTGGGTTGCCATTTCTTTCTCCAGGGGATCTTCCCGACCCAGGTATCGAACATGTGTCTCCTGTGTTTCCTGCATTGGTAGGCAGATTCTTTACCACTGCACCGCCTGGGAAGCCCGTAAAGCCCCTAACTCATAGTAAATGTGTCCTAAAAGCTCTTTGCTCTTACTACTGGTCCTAGTTTTCCGCAGGGAGTGAGGGAGCTACTTCATCCTTCAGGTCAAGGCAGCAACCCTTATCCCACTCCTTCCCAACATCACATCAATTAGACTGCCTGCAGCCACTTGCTGTGAACCTGATGGGTGACAATGCATTTGGTACTGGTTATCACCAAGCTCATTTGCATACAGCATCTCTTCCATGAAAAGCCAGCTCTGAGCACTCATCTGAAAACAAGGAATGTGATGTATGGTCTCAGTGGGAAGGGTGTGCTTCTGGCATGAACAGCTCTCGTTCCTTGGTAGCTCCTGGCTCCTCACTGCCCGGTGGGCTGCAGTTCCAAGTGAGAGAGCCCTCTGCCCCCTGGGAACCTCAGCCTCAGCTGCACAAAGCACACCACCACTTGCTGGCCAAGGCTCCCACCAGGACTCACCTGACTGAGGGCTGGAAGGGCCCTCGGGTCACTGATGTGGTCCAGCCTGTCCTTAACTGCCTGCTGTGCACAGGCTCCCCAAGTCAGGACTTAACCTGTGACATGTCTTCTGGGAGACACAACCTGAGCTTTCTGCAAGGCAGTTCAACTAAGCTCAGTAGTCTGACTTGCAGCTTTGGAGTCAGACAGACATAGGTTCCAATTCCTTACTGACACTTACAATCACCACGACTCAGGGCAAGGGGGATAACTTCCCTATGCCTTAGTTGTTTCCTCTGCAAAATCATCTACCTGGGACTTCCCTGGTGGTCTGATGGTTGAGAATCCGCCTGCCAATGCAGGGGACATGGGTTCATTCCCTGGTCCGGGAAGATCCAAATGCCGTGGGCAACTAAGCCCATGTGCCACAACTTCTAAGCCCTCGCTCTGGAGCCCCGAGCCATAACTACTGGAGCCCGTGTGTCTAGAGCCTGTGCACTACAACAGGAGAGGGACTGCAGAGCCATTCACAGCAACGAAGACCCAGCACAGCCAAATAAATACAAAACTGAAAAAATCATCTGCCTTACAAGGTTGCTGTAAAGATTAGAAATATGTATACAAAGCACTCAACTCAGACTCTGGATATTAGTAGGATCAAAGTAAATGATTTGTCCAAAGTGCCCATGAGCTCAGGGTACATAATAGCCCCCCCCAAAAAATGTTACTTCCCTTTCAAGTACCAGGGTAAATCTAAGCCTAAAGCTATTCCTTTATTAATGTATTCCACAAACCACTGCAAATGTTGCAGAGAACGCAAATGTATATATCCAGTTCCAAACTAGAAGCCCATGAAAGCAGGATCCTAACTTTTGGTCACTTGTTGTTTAAAAGGTACCTATACAGTACCTGATGGAGAAGGCAATGGCACCCCACTCCAGTACTCTTGCCTGGAAAATCCCATGGACAGAGGAGCCTGGTAGGCTGCAGTCCATGGGGTCGCTAAGAGTCGGACACGACTGAGCGACTTCACTCTCACTTTTCACTTTCCTGCATTGGAGAAGGAAATGGCAACCCACTCCAGTGTTCTTGCCTGGAGAATCCCAGGGACGGGGGAGCCTCGTGGGCTGCCATCTATGGGGTCGCACAGAGTCGGACACGACTGAAGTGACTTAGCAGCATACAGTACCTGAAATACAGTGGGTGTAAAATGAATGCTTGTTGAAGGAAAGATAACCTGGTCTCTGCCATCCCTGAGTTTGGATTTAGAGAGAAGATGAGGAATATGCATAAATAACCGTATCCAGGTTGATTGATTCAAGTGGTCAGGGAGGAGTAAGGGGTATGTAAGAAATTACCCCCTGCAGGGGACTCAGGCAAGGCTTCACGGGAGAGGCACATGAGAATCAGCTTTGAGGAAAGGGAGGATTTCAAAGTGCAAGTATGAGAAAGAAGGCTGAGAATAAAAAGGAGGACCCGTTTAACTCATGGCTGAAATTTACAACTGAAGCTGTAGGTGGCTCCCTCTCTGGGTATGTTTGTTGTTGCTGTTGTTTAGTGGCTCAGTCGTGTCCAACTCTTCTGTACCCTGTGGACTGTAGTCCCACCAGGGTCCTCTGTCCATGCGATTTCCCAGGTGAAAATACTGCAGTGGGTTGCCATTTCATCCTCCAGGGATCCTACCAACCCAGGGATTGAACCTGCATCTCCTGAACTGGTAGATGGATTCCTCACCATTGAGCCACTACGGAAGCCCCTATGCATGCTTATATGTCTGTAATTCAGAAAACCTCTCATTATCTGAGTGTGTAGTATTCTCTGGGTGGCATGCCCAAATTATATTATTAAATATCTTAAAGGAACTCTTTGTATTCTGGCTGGCTTAGAGACAAAAAACCTCATATATAAATTAAATGTTCCTAAAAAAAAAAAAAATACCCCAGAAATAAAGGAAATTGAGCCTGGAATACTTTCAAGGTAAAAAAAATAAAAAGGTATTCTTACAGAAACAAACTTAGAAATTTAAAAAAAATTCAAGTACTCAGGATGCAAGTAAATCTTCTGCAAACAAGACTAGTTCAACAATTTCAGTTTAATAAAACAGCTGCTTTCTGAGTTATAGTTATGCATGATACAAATATGTTTTTACTCTACACAACTATCTTCTTCCTAAACTTATCCAGATTTACTGATAGAGTAAGTTAGCATTGCTGTTGTTTAGTGACTAAGTCGTGCCTGACTCTTTTGAGACCCCATGAACTGTAGCCCACCAGGCTCTTCTGTCCATGGGATTTCCCAGGCAAGAACACTGGAGTGGATTGCCATTTCGTTTCCCAGGGAATCTTACCAACCTAGGGATTAAACCCAAGTCTCCTGCATTTGCAGGCGATTCTTTACCACTTAGCCACTAGGGAAGCTCTAAGTTAGCATTACTTCTACTAAATACATAGAATTTTAGAATTTTTTTAATTCAAATATTTGTTTAATCATACCAAATATTATTCTGACAAGCTTTATTTCAATAGTAATTATGTTTTCTAGTATGTTAGCTTGAAGATAATTTCCAAGATCATTAAGCAACTCTCAAAATCCTGGACAGATGCTAAGTTGACTTCATTAATAGATATTTGTTAGATACTAAGATCATTTCTAAAAAGACAGAATACTGAAATGGTGTCACTAAGTATAATTTAAGTATAATATACTTTTGCTTCTTATTTTTATATGCTATTTGGGTCTGTTAATAAATGTGTTTATGTTTTGCCACTTTGAGAAGTTGTAATAAAGGATATGCAATGGATATAGAAAGTTGTAGAAGGTTCCTGAAAGGGGATTTAATTGTGGTCAGAGCTGGCTACATTTAATGGGTCTATTTATGAGATTGTCATTGTATTTGAGCTATTTTATACCTCTCTATAAACTGCAGACAATGGATATGCAAACTTTGTCTTGTCAGGCAGAGATTAACTGACTTCCTTCTTCCCCGTGGAAAAACCAGTTTTGGTACCTGGGTACCTGCAAATTGAACCAGATCCTGTTACCTTGCCCAAATAGTCAGTTTTCCCCCAATTTTCAGTTCTTCCAGATTCCTTCAGTATCTGGCTACAACCTTCCAAACTAACTTTTCCAATTTGTCTGCCTTCTGCCTGGTGGCATACCTAAGAACTATAGCTTGACTGTCCATATTCCTTCTGGGACTCTTGGTTGCCTTGCAGCTGGCCATTTGCCCCAGGACCTGAAGAAGGTCTGGAAGCTGGAGCTCTATTGCTTGATATAAAGCTTGAAGCACTATCCATCACGCAGAGCATGCGTGAGCTGGAATTCTCTCTTGACAAGCCACTCTCTGGACTACTAAGGAAGGCTGGTGAAATGCTTGGGTCATGCATGCCCTTATGAGAGGTGACCTTGATTGTGGACAGCAATTTCACCAAGAACACTGACATTCTAGCTCAAGACCTTCAAGAAACTCAAGGAGCTGTGCTGCATAACTGGATGTGTTCCTCCACTGGCCTGTGGGAATCCACTGGACTGGCTACTCTTAGAGTACAACTCCTGGTTCTTTAATACAACCTTTTATATCACTCTTTCTCTTTTTCACTTTAAAGTGAAAGTCGCTCAGTCATGTCCGACTCTCTGCGACCCCATGGACTATATAGTCCATGGAATTCTCCAGGCCAGAATACTGGAGTGGGTAGCCTTTCCCTTCTCCAGAGGATCTTCCCAACCCAGGGATCGAACCCAGGTCTCCTGCACTGCAGGCGGATTCTTTACCAGCTGAGCCACAAGGGAAGCCCTTTAAACATATTTCTTTTAAGACGCCTGATCTCCAGGACCCTAAAATAAGCTACCTTTGCCACCACTTCTCTGCAGATGGTTGAACTGGTTTTGCAGGAATAGAAGCAACAAAAAGTCCTCAAGAGACTATTTCTCAGACTCTGCTTCACTCCATTCAGGGGTTTATAAATTACTTCTGAGTTGTTCAGTGACAAGTGATATTCATTCATTTTTCAAAAAAAGGGCAGGCAGTGTTGAACTTTACCTGAGGCCTGTGCTCTCAGAAAACAGAGCTGGCTAAGAAATTCCCCCACACATTTGTTCTCTGAAATCTCTCTTCTCTTTTGTATTCCAAGAAACAGCTACAGCAATGCTCTCCCATGCACTAAAAGAAGACTCATCTCTAGTCTTCTTCATGACTCTTATAAGACTGTGGATGACCCCTTTGCTGACCTATCCTCATTAAAATTCCAGGCCCCCCTTTCCTTTCTTAGAGAACTTTCTCATTCATGAACATTCTTCCTATTGCAATAGCTTGAATAAAATCATCTTCTTACTCGACAATCTGTTCTGTCTGTTATACTTTCCAATTTAAAAAATAAAGATAGATGTGGAGGCTTTTTTCCAGTCTTTGGAATTGTTGTGTAAGAGGTGATGTCTGAGACAGTGTCTGCCAACTCCAACCATGCAACAAGCCTGATGATGGAGGGGCAGGGGACACGGTGGGGGGGAATATGCAAAATACCTGGGTCCTTGATGACATCGTTATATTGCTGAAAAGAGTCAATCTCCTTACTCCCCATCACTTCCAGACTTCTTGTTCCAGTAAACAATATTTTGTCTTATGCTTTAAGTTACTCTCTGTTGGGTATTCTATTTTGAAGCTTCAAACACCCTAATAGAATGCTTGCAGGCTTCAGGAATAAAGAAAACCTGTGCCAGAAATCTTGAAAGATGTTTGAGAAGAAACGATTGCCTGTTATATGCAGGTTATATTGTTGTCCAGTTGCTAAAGTCATGTCTGACTCTTTTCTACCCCATGGACTGCAGCTTGCCAGGCTTCCCTGTCCTTCACCATCTCCCAGAGTTTGCTCAAACTCAAGTCCATTGAGTCGGTGATGCTATCTAATAATCTCATCCTCTGTTGTCCCTTTCTCCTCCTGTCCTTGATCTTTCCCAGAATCAGGATCTTTTCCAATGAGTTGTCTCTTCGCATCAGGTGGTCAAAGTATTGGAGCTTCAGCATCAGTCCTTCCAATGAATATTCAGGGTTGATTTCCTTTAGGGTTGACTGGATTGATCTCCTTGCTGTCCAAGGGACTCTCAAGAGTCTTCTCCAGCACCATACTTCAAAAGCATCAATTCTTCAGCTCTCAGCCATCTTTATGGTCCAACTCTCACATCCATATGTGACTACTGGGAAAACCATAGCTTTGACTAGACAGACTTTTTGTTGGCAAAGTGATGTCTCTGTTTTTTAATATGTTATCTAGCTTTGTCATAGCTTTCCTTCCAAGAAGGAAGTGTCCTTTAATTTCATGGCTGCAGTCACCATCTGCAGTGATTTTGGAAGTTATAGAGAGACTTAGTTTCCTGTGTCATTGTGTGACACTGGAGTTACAGAATCATTCCTGAAAGGACAAAAGACACAAAAGAAGCTTTCAGATATGAATGAAGAATGATTCAAAGGCAACCTGGATGGATAGATGATTGAGGACCTGAAGAGCTGTTGGACATCTCAGCAGATGTCAGCACAGGCATGTAACCTCACAGATCAAATGCACTCTGTGCCTCCCTTAGCACGAACAAGGGTCTCCAGGGAAAAGTGGGCATGTTCAAGTGGATTGAGATGAACTTTTACCCACATGCAATAGCCAGGCTCATGAGGCAAGGGCTTTGACGATGCCTATCTAGTGGGGTGGCCTTCACGAAGAACTTCTTCCATCTCTAGAGTTCCCAGGAGGAAACCTGGGGGAGTCTTGGCATGAAGTGGGAGTAGGGGAGCAAGAAGGATGGGATCCTGACCCCCTGTTGCAATTCAACCAGAGCAGTCTAATTTTATTGCACTGTATTTGCACCATATTTGTGGCTTGCAATTACAGTTTTACTCAGGAAAGAATTCCAATGCTAGCAACAATTATTTGAAACCTGTGAGCTAGAGGATACATCTCAACATCTCCCACCTCCATGCTCAAGTAAACCTTGAGGGAGCAGGTGTGTGGCTGGGGTTGAAAGTAGGTGTTGGAACACAAGTTTCAGGAACCTTACTGACAAAGGCCTATCTTTACTATGGGTCAGAAACAGGGGTAGAGTGGCCCAACTTAGCAACCATATTTTGATAAAGAAATCTACTGTTACTTTCTCCCAATAAAATAAAACTCATATCCTCAAAATTTGGCCTGGAAGGAGGACCTCAAGGGGGAGGATGGGAATTGGACCTAGAAACTCTTCTTCTGTTCCTCTAGGTTCTAAGTGTTCTCTTCCCCTTTGGATTTTCTCAATTTGTTCACTTCCTCCACTCTCCAACACTCTCAACAGAATGATGCTCCCCCAACATCTTTCTTTCTTTCTTCAAATATCTTTCTACTTTCCTCTTAAAATGGCAACAAGTCAGTTCCACAGATTCTCCAGCTAAAATGGACTTTCAAAAACAACTGAAGGTTAGGGAAGAGCAAAAGAAAAACACATGAGTATCAATCAAGTACATGATGCAATTTTCAAAGCACAGGCTCTGATTCCACTTGAACTGGATTGTTCTCAGGGATTTTACCTCTTCCCGTTTCATACAAGCTCCTGTTTCATACAAGCTCCGTGAATGTCAATGAGCTAGCCATCCAAAGGGCTGACATCACTTCCCAGATCCTCTGCCTAAGCCCTCACTTCAAAAGTGAAAGTGAAGTCACTCAGTCATGTCCGACTCTTTGCGACCCCATAGACTGTAGCCTACCAGGCTCCTCTGTCCATGGGGTTTTCCAGGCAATAGTACTAGAGTGGATTGCCATTTCCTTCTCCAGGGGATCTTCCCAACCCAGGGCTCAAACCCGGGTCTCCCGCATTGTAGACAGACGCTTTACCATCTGAGCCACCAGGGAAGTCAACCTCACTTCAAAGCTCCCACCTGTTGCCTGTGGATAATACTGGCCACCACCTAGGATCTTCTCCTAAACATCTTGACTCTTCCCATTGACAAGATCAAAAAAGATTCTCTTCCAATACCTATCTTGGCTTGGTTATGACACATATTTTCTGCCCAGGATTGACAGGATGATTCATTCTTCAAGAGAGATTGCCCAGTACAATCTCAGTACAAACACTGGTGTGGCTTTATCCTTTCAGATCAAAGAGTCTATTGTTATCTTAATCCTTTTATAACCAGACAGGGGAAATTATACACTAAGATTCCTCTTTTTTTTTTTTTTTAATTTTTATTTTGTTTCGAAGGATAGCCGATTAGCAATGTTGTGACAGTTTCTGGTGGACAGCAAAGGGACTCAGCCACACATATACATGTGTCCATTCTCCCCCCAAACTCCCCTTCCATCCAGGCTGCCACATAACATTGAGCAGAGTTCCATGTGCTATACAGTAGGTCCTTGTTGGTTATCCATTTTAACTATAGCGGTGTGTACAGGTCCATCCCAAACTCCCTAACCATCTCTTTCTCCCATCCTCACCCCCCTCCCCACTCCCTCCCCAACCATAAGTTTGTTCTCTAAGTCTCTAAGTCTCCTTCTGTTTGGTAAATAAGTTTCTTTGCCATTTCCTCCTCCAGGGGATGCTCCCAAGCCAGAAATGTGCATCTCCTGTGTCCCCTGCATTGGCACACGGACTCTCCACCATTGAGCTGCCTGGGAAGCCCAGTTCATTTGTATAATTTCTTTTTAGGTTCCCCATATAAGGGATGTCATATGATATTTAGGATTTTTAGAATTCCTTTCATGAAGAACATTGTATTTTGGCCTGAAGGGTGTTGGATATGGGGTGGAAAAGCTTTTTATAAACACCTGGGGCTTGAAGTCTACCTTAATCCCTGGCCCTCAGCCTAGTTCTGTTCCTGGGCCTGGGGAACATCTTAACAGAAGAATTCGAAGTTTCAACAGGTGACCCAGGAAGTGAGGACGGGCGCCTTAGGCCAGTTACTGCATGAAGGAGGAATTTGGAGAGAACAGGAATGTCTAAAAGTGGACTTTGGTGTGACTGCTGTAAATTTTTCCTCTAACTCCTCTAAGAAATCTTTAGTTAAATCTACAAGGCTCGTGTGCTTGGTGTGAGTGAATTCTTTTGCACGTTGACTTTCATGCCTGGTTGGGGTCATCCTTGGTGCAACACAGGACTGGAGGAAGACAAAATCTAGACTCAAATGGGCCATGAGAGAGTAAGTCCTCAGGGAACAAGTGTTGGGACAGACAGACTGTGAAACTGGAAGTGTAGGCCAAGTTTAGCTGGATGTGTAGGTCAAGGAGGCCCTCGTTGACTTCAGAGCCACAGCATGATAAATTAAGCACTGTAATCCTTCACTGATCCCCAGTATCTAAAGTCCATACTTCTTGGGGGAGAGGGGCCCCTCCTCCAAATACTTTTCTTTCCTCAGATTGTCTTTCCATTTTCCTTCTAAAATGGCAACAAATCTCATCTACAAATTTTTTTTTTTTTTTTAGCTAAGACTGGAATTTTCAAAACAACTAAGGATTAGGGGACTATACATCAATTAAATGATGCAATTTCCAGACACAGGGCTCTGAACGTTTGTATGCATGACACACAAAATCCATTAAAATTTGGCTCCCCAACTCTCCAATGTCATCTCTTCACCACTCCTATCGTCACGGATACTGCTGCACTGCCACCGTTAAGAAACCTAAATGATGACCTTGTCACTCCACCAGGTAGAAGTGACCACTCTTTACCCCATGTCTCACTGGAGCATCGCATTCCAAAATGCTCTGTGTGGATATTTATTCACATGCTTTTCTCTTCCAATAGATGGTGAGTTTCTTGCCCCAGAACCTAACAAGTCCTTGTGAAGTAGTAGATTCTCAATAATATATGTTGAATGGGAAGGGCTCCAAGGCAGGATATAAAAATAGAAAGAGAGCAGAATGACTAGGCGGGAGTGACAATTCTCTCTCTTATGATCCAGATGACTTTGGGTAGGTTTCTGAATCTCTCAAACTGTCAACTGCCTCATCTATTAACAAAGGCTACTTTGTAGAGAGAAGTTTAAAGTATATAAAGGACCTGGCCTCTAGCAGGTATATAGTAAGTGGACCCTATTACTCAGTAGGCTGGTGGTTTTCAAGGTATTGCTTTTCTAGCAGTGTAACTCTTTTAAAAATGAAAGGTTCACAGCCCTGAGTAAGAGCAGAGCTGCTCTAACTTGGGGGTGCAGCCTCAAAGCCCCACCTGCTGAGCTACTTCCCCATCTTGACACAGTCACTCTTCACCCCAGAAAATCCCTGGGCTCCCAGAATAGGGAGTAAAATCTACTGCCTTAGACCAGCATGGAAGATACACAAGTCGTAGCATGGGAGATGATTGTAAGCGGCTTAAAGATATAGCATTAAAGAACACTGATATCTTTTAAAAACTTAGTCCCTGTCCAATTAAATTTTTTTTTCTGAATTTTTAGAGGAAAGTCTGCATCTGGAGCTAATACATTTTTAACTCCTCTCTTACTTTCTCCTAAGACTCCAATACTCAAAGACAGCAGGCTGCAATCTCAGAATCTTCTAGGAGTACCTCACTGGAAGTTAACACTATGGATTTTGCTGGAGTTCAACTCCAGCAGCCAGGGAGTCAATCTGAAGACATGGACAGTGTTGGTGAGTAATGAGACAGCCTCTCATCTTTCTTGGACTGCCTGTTTATTTCAAGTTTAAGATTCTCTTTTATACTTTTACAAAAACATTAGGCCAGAGGTTTGAAATTTTCAGTACCCCTTCTCCCAGATTTATTACCTCCATAAATCATTGTTGCTCTTCAAACAGAGTTCCTGCTTCAGTGATTCTCTCAGATTTCTCTCGGAATCAGCCTTATCATCTATTAACTACCTCCTCTAATGTGACCTATGTGGCTGCGCGGGCGCAGGAGGGCCTAGAGGAGCTATCCCACGCTGAAGGTCAGGAAGGGCAGCGGTGAGGAGGTACCCCTTGTCCAAGGTAAGGAGCAATGGCTGCACTTTGCTGGAGCAGCCATGAAGAGATACCCCACGCCCAAGGTAAGAGAAACCCAAGTAAGACGGTAGGTGTTGCAAGAGGGCATCAGAGGGCAAACACACTGAAACCATACTCACAGAAAACTAGTCAATCTAATCACACTAGGACCACAGCCTTGTCTAACTCAATGAAACTAAGCCATGCCTGTGGGGCAACGGATACTGAAAGAGGAACTCCCCAGGTCAGTAGGTGCCCAATATGCTACTGGAGATCAGTGGAAAAATAACTTCAGAAAGAATGAAGGGATGGAGCCAAAGCAAAAAGAATACCCAGCTGTGGATGTGACTGGTGATAGAAGCAAGGTCTGATGCTGTAAAGAGCAATATTGCATAGGAACCTGGAATGTCAGGTCCATGAACCAAGGCAAATTGGAAGTGGTCAAACAAGAGATGGCAAGAGTGAATGTCGACATTCTAGGAATCAGCGAGCTGAAATGGACTGGAATGGGTGAATTTAACTCAGATGACCATTATATCTACTACTGCAGGCAGGAATCCCTCAGAAGAAATGGAGTGGACATCATGGTCAACAAAAGAGTCCAAAATGCAGTACTTGGATGCAATCTCAAAAATGACAGAATGATCTCTGTTCATTTCCAAGGCAAACCATTCAATATCATGGTAATCCAAGTCTATGCCCCAACCAGTAACAATGAAGAAGCTGAACAAGACCTTTTAGAACTAACACCCAAAAAAGATGTCCTTTTCATTACAGGGGACTGGAATGCAAAAGTAGGAAGTCAAGAGACACCTGGAGTAACAGGCAAATTTGGCCTTGGAATACGGAATGAAGCAGGGCAAAGACTAATAGAGTTTTGCCAAGAAAATGCACTGGTCATAACAAACACCCTCTTCCAACAACACAAGAGGTGACTCTATACATGGACATCACCAGATGGTCAACACCGAAATCAGATTGATTATATTCTTTGCAGCCAAAGATGGAGAAGCTCTACACAGTCAGCAAAAACAAGACCAGGAGCTGACTGTGGCTCAGATCATGAACTCCTTATTGCCAAATTCACACTTAAATATAAGAAAGTAGGGAAAACCACTAGACCATTCAGGTATGACCTAAATCAAATCCCTTATGATTATACAGTGGAAGTGAGAAATATATTTAAGGGCCTAGATCTGATAGATAGAGTGCCTGATGAACTATGGAATGAGGTTTGTGACACTGTACAGGAGACAGGGATCAAGACCATCCCCATGGAAAAGAAATGCAAAAAAGCAAAATGGCTGTCTGGGAAGGCCTGACAAATAGCTGTGAAAAGAAGAGAAGCAAAAAGCAAAGGAGAAAAGGAAAGATATAAACATCTGAATGCAGAGTTCCAAAGAATAGCAAGGAGAGATAAGAAAGCCTTCCTCAGCGATCAATGCAAAGAAATAGAGGAAAACAACAGAATGGGAAAGACTAGGGACCTCTTCAAGAAAATCAGAGATACCAAAGGAACATTTCATGCAAAGATGGGCTCGATAAAGGACATAAATAGTATGGTCCTAACAGAAGCAGAAGATATTAAGAAGAGATAGCAAGAATACACAGGAGAACTATACAAAAAAGATCTTCATGACCAAGATAATCACGATGGTGTGATCACTCACCTAGAGCCAGACATCCTGGAATGTGAAGTCAAGTGGGCCTTAGACAGCATCACTACGAACAAAGCTAGTGGAGGTGATGGAATTCCAGTTGAGCTATTCCAAATCCTGAAAGATGATGCTGTAAAAGTGCTGCACTCAATATGTCAGCAAATGTGGAAAACTCAGCAGTGGCCACAGGACTGGAAAAGGTCAGTTTTCATTCCAATCCCAAAGAAAGGCAATGCCAAGGAATGCTCAAACTACCGCACAATTGCACTCATCTCACACCCTAGTAAATGAATGCTCAAACTACCGCACAATTGCACTCATCTCACACCCTAGTAAATGAATGCTCAAAATTCTCCAAGCCAGGCTTCAACAATATGTGAACCATGAACTTTCTGACGTTCAAGCTGGTTTTCGAAAAGGCAGATGAACCAGAGATCAAATTGCCAACATCCGCTGCATCATGGAAAAAGCAAGAGAGTTCCAGAAAAACATCTATTTTTGCTTTATTGACTATGCCAAAGCCTTTGACTGTGTGGATCACAATAAACTGTGGAAAATTCTGAAAGAGATGGAAATACCAGACCACCTGATCTGCCTCTTGAGAAATTTGTATGCAGGTCAGGAAGCAACAGTTAGAATTGGACATGGAACAACAGACTGGTTCCAAATAGGAAAAGGAGTTCGTCAAGGCTGTATATTGTCACCCTGTTTATTTAACTTCTATGCAGAGTACATCATGAGAAACGCTGGACTGGAAGAAACACAAGCTGGAATCAAGATTGCTGGGAGAAATGTCAATAACCTCAGATATGCAGATGACACCACCCTTATGGCAGACAGTGAAGAGGAATAAAAAGCCTCTTGATGAAAGTGAAAGTGGAGAGTGAAAAAGTTGGCTTAAAGCTCAATATTCAGAAAACGAAGATCATGGCATCCGGTCCCATCACTTCATGGGAAATAGATGGGGAAACAGTGGAAACAGTGGCAGACTCTATTTTTCTGGGCTCCAAAATCACTACAGATGGTGACTGTAGCCATGAAATTAAAAGACGCTTACTCCTTGGAAGGAAAGTTATGACCAACCTAGATAGCATATTCAAAAGCAGAGACATTACTTTACCAACAAAGGTCCGTCTAGTCAAAGCGATGGTTTTTCCTGTGGTCATGTATGGATGTGAGAGTTGGACTGTGAAGAAGGCTGAGTGCTGAAGAATTGATGGTTTTGAACTGTGGTGTTGGAGAAGACTCTTGAGAGTCCCTTGGACTGCAAGGAGATCCAACCAGTCCATTCTGAAGGAGATCAGCCCTGGGATTTCTTTGGAAGGAATGATGCTAAAGCTGAAACTCCAGTACTTTGGCCACCTGATATGAAGACTTGACTCATTGGAAAAGACTCTGATGCTGAGAGGGATTGGGGGCAGGAGGAGAAGGGGATAACAGAGGATGAGATGGCTGGATGGCATCACTGACTCGATGGACGTGAGTCTGAGTGAACTCTGGGAGTTGGTGATGGACAGGGAGGCCTGGCGTGCTGCGATTCATGGGGTCGCAAAGAGTCGGTCAGGACTGAGAGACTGATCTGATCTGATCTGATCTGAATGTGACCTATAGTTAACTTGTGACTACATTGTAGCTCATGCTACATTCCTCAGTTTACTACTTATCTTCCTAAATCCTGTTTGCCCCTAACATCTTGAGCTCACTATCTCTTAAATAGGCTTCTAGCTATCAGATCAGATCAGATCAGATCAGTCGCTCAGTCGTGTCCGAATCTTTGCGACCCCATGAATCGCAGCACGCCAGGCCTCCCTGTCCATCACCAACTCCCAGAGTTCACTCAGACTCACGTCCATTGAGTCAGTGATGCCATCCAGCCATCCCACCCTCTGTCGTCCCCTTCTCCTCCTGCCCCCAATCCCTCCCAGCATCAGAGTCTTTTCCAATGAGTCAACTCTTCACATGAGGTGGCCAAAGTACTGGAGTTTCAGCTTTAGCATCATTCCTTCCAAAGAAATCCCAGGGCTGATCTCCTTCAGAATGGACTGGCTGGATCTCCTTGCAGTCCAAGGGACTCTCAAGAGTCTTCTCCAACACCACAGTTCAAAAGCATCAATTCTTTGGCGCTCAGCTTTCTTCACAGTCCAACTCTCACATCCATACATGATCACAGGAAAAACCACAGCCTTGACTAGAAGAACCTTTGTTGGTAAAGTAATGTCTCTGCTTTTGAATATGCTATCTAGGTTGGTCATAACTTTCCTTCCAAGGAGTAAGCGTCTTTTAATTTCATGGCTACAGTCACCATCTGTAGTGATTTTGGAGCCCAGAAAAATAGAGTCTGCCACTGTTTCCACTGTTTCCCCATCTATTTCCCATGAAGTGATGGGACCGGATGCCATGATCTTCGTTTTCTGAATATTGAGCTTTAAGCCAACTTTTTCACTCTCCACTTTCACTTTCATCAAGAGGCTTTTTATTCCTCTTCACTTTCTGCCATAAGGGTGGTGTCATCTGCATATCTGAGGTTATTGACATTTCTCCCAGCAATCTTGATTCCAGCTTGTGTTTCTTCCAGTCCAGCGTTTCTCATGATGTACTCTGCATGTAAGTTAAATAAGCAGGGTGACAACATACGGCCCTGAGGTACTCCTTTTCCTATTTGGAACCAGTCTGTTGTTCCATGTCCAGTTCTAACTGTTGCTTCCTGACCTGCATACAGATTTCTCAAGAGGCAGATTAGGTGGTCTGGTATTCCCATCTCTTTCAGAATTTTCCACAGTTTATTGTGATCCACACAGTCAAAGGCTTTGGCATAGTCAATAAAGCAAAAATAGATGCTTTTCTGGAACTCTCTTGCTTTTTCCATGATTCAGCGGATGTTGTCTCTAAAAATTCCTAACTTCTATAAGCTATAGTAAAATATGCTAACTTTACAACATTCCTTAAATCTTTAACTTCTAACTGTTTTAATTATTTCTAAGCCCTAAATTCAGTAAACTCCTTTGCCATAAACATTGTCCTCACAAATAGGCTTCAGATAGCAGTCCCTCCCATGGCCTCAAGCTACAGCCTATGTGCTCATCCTGGAACACTCTTTTATAAAAGTCCTTGAACAAATGTCAATGATTAACTTTATGAATTATTTTCTGAGCACAGCTGCAGAAGGCTTTGTGCCTTTTCATGCTCCTCTCAAGAACAATAAGCACTTTAATATTCCTTTTCAGTCAACTCAGCCGAGGAGAGGAAAAGACAAATCAGAATTACAAGGCCTAACTCCTTCATCCCGGGATTCGTGCCTGCAGAATGAGGAGAGGGGGCTGGGGACCATGCCTCCATTTTGTCAGTAATGCCTAACGCGGCTCCCTACAGGATTTGTTCAGTTCCATCTCTACCAGTATCATGCTGTTTAGGTTTGGGGAAATTATTTGACAACAAATTTGTAAAACAAAAGTAACAATGCTTACTTCATTTGTGAGTATCAGCATATATTTATTCTAGATATATCTATTGAGAGATTTCCGTGTGCCAGTTACCCTGGTGGAATACAGTGGTAGACCAGACAAATGATCTGGTCTTTGGAAAAGATCACATCTTTGCCTCTTGGATCTTCCATGCTAGAGGTAGATATAGATCAATAAGGAGATGATTCATTGATATAGTATGCTAAAACCACTGGCAGCATCCAGCATGCTTGGGAAACACTTAAGAAGGACACCTAACTTGGACTTGGGGGTAGGGGTAGTCAAAGAAGTTTTATTGGAATAAATGGCAGCTCAACTGAGTTCTGAAGACCTGTTTAATCCAGAAAGAAAAAGGGAACATGTGTAAAGGACTACAGGGCAAGGGGCACGGAAATAAAAGATGTTGAGTCCTTATTAAAATGTCCCAAACACAGACATTATTCCAAATGGCCACAGCCTTTAGAACTGCTCTAATGTGCTTGGTCTCTAGAATAATTAGATTTATTTCTGTACCTCAACATGAAAGCAGTTTCTGCCACATAGTGGATGCCCAGTAAGTAAACGACTGAATAAACAAATAAATGAGTAAATAAATGAATGAATGAATGTTAGTTATTTCTGTCTGCTTCCAGAGGCTGGTCCATATCATGAGCCATATTCTTACTCAGGGATTACCAGAGAGTAATCCTGCAGCCTGGTTTGTACTTGGGACTTGGAAGATTTTTGTTGGGTTCAGCTGGTAACACATGGCCTCCCTTACCGCTAACCCAGGAGGGGCTGTGCTTTTTTCTCCTATGATACAGATGCTACTAACTGAGACTGCTTTTGTCTCAAGGCATTCTGTCTGAATGGCTCCAACCGTCATCCCACAGAGTCAGGCAATCTGTGATACTGTAAAAAACACCATGACTGCCTTATCTTCTGGGACCCTGCCTGACTGTGGCTCATGGACCAATGGAGCAGCTTAGCAGGTGAGAGATAAGGAAAGTCAGGCTAACATTAACAGGAAGGATGAACATTTATTGACCACTTTCTACTTGTCAGGCATTCTGTATGCTAAATGCTTTATATGCCTGACCTCATTTAAATCTTCACAAGGACCCTTGGAATTGGATACTGATATTATCTATGTTTTCCAGATGAGAAAACTGAGGCTTGGAGAGTGATATGATGGTTTTAAGTCAGGGGTAAGCTGGGATCAAACCCCATTAGTGCAACTGAAAAGCTGGTACTCTTAACCTCAACCGCAAGCAAGCAGAGCAAAACGCAACTTGTGCATGCTGCCCACAGCAGCCCACATCTGCCCACACCAACAAAATTAGGGGCATGCCAACAGAATCTGCACCAAACTTTGTTTCTGTTGACTTTGTGAGCCTATGAGGGCACTGAATAAACACTTATTTAGCAAAATGGGGAAAAGAGAAGAAGATTGAACCAAGCGATTCCAGTCATGGAATCTTTTTTTCTCTGTTGTGAACCACATCATCTCAGATTGCACTTTATCAGTTTAATCTTTCTTAATTTGCAGTCACTGCAACCAGAGACTCAGTCTCTGACAGCAGAGAATAGCTCAGTCTCTGCCTCTGGAATTATATAAATAATATGGCCCCAGAATTTGCAAGTTTTTCTTATTTTGCAGGATGAGTTCTTCCCAAATCTCAACACCCAGAAGCTGGCATGCATGCTAAGTCACTTCAGTCGTGTCTGGGTCTTTGGAACCCTACGGACTGTAGCCCAGCAGGCTCCTCTGTCCATGGAATTCTTCAGGCAAGAATATTGGAGTGACTGCCATTTTCTTCTCTGGGGATCTTCCCAACCCAAGGATCAAACCCTTATCTCTTAGGTCTCCTGCATAGGCAGGCAGGTTCTTTACCACTAGCATCACCTGGAAGAGCAATGTAAAAACTACTAAGAAAATCTTTATTCTTTAAACATTTGCCTTCAGATCCCCATAGGTGGTTGACCTTCAGACCCATCAGTGCTCCCACTCAGAACTGTGTCCCTTTGAGATTAGTTAGGCCCTGGATATGTTCCTTCAAGATTCACCTTGAACATAGATAATTTCCACCATTTGTAGAGGGCCCTAGTGGCTCAGATGGTAAAGAACCTGCCTGCAATGCAGGAGACACGGGTTCGATCCCTGGGTCAGGAAGATCCCCTGGAGAAGGGAATGCCTATCCACTCCAGTATTTTTGCCTGGAGAATTCCATGGACAGAGGAGCCTGACCGGCTACAGTCCCTGGGGATCACACAGAGTCAGACATGACTGAATGACTAACACACTTATTGGCCAGGACCTGAGCAGAGCCTCTTCCATTTGTTGCCTCTGTACTTTCTGCAGCCTGCACGGGTCCAGTGCTCCTCTCCAAAGACCCTTTCACGTGACCTCCTCTTTCTAACTCTATCATTTTTCTCACTTCTCATTTTCAGCAGATCGCCGTGCTGAACGCTTTATAAAGGAAATGGAGCTAATTAGACAAGATCAACTCTTCTTCCCACCCCCACCCAAACCCACTCCCTCCCATTTCCCGGGTTCTATGCCAATTCTTATCTCTTCTTTCTTAAAATGTGAACCTCTCTCTCTCTCTCACCTCCCTACACTCTCTCTGTTAGAATCTTTCCTTCCTTAAACCCACATATCCTCTCTTGAAATTTGAATCCATTCTTGCTTTTATCTTTTTTTCTTTTCTACAGAGAAAAAGTTCTCAGATTCTCTGTTTTCTCACCTAGTTTTCAGTCGTCTGTGGGCTGCCTTCAATTCCCACTGGCCCATCAAAATGTATTTGGCAAAGGTCACATGGGATCTCCCCATTAGCCAAGCCTGTTGGTGAGATTTTTGAAACCGTCTTATTGGGCATCTTTAGGATACTCAACACTCAATCATTCTTCACTCTAATAACCTCCTGGCTAACCTGACTTAGCGACTGTACTCTCTTTATTCCTCTGATCCTGCTGTCTCAGCTTCCTTCAGAGACCCCCTCTCCCCTGTCCCCCAGGGTGAGGTCCTGGCCACCTCTTCAGCCCCATCTCCCATCACGTTCTCCTTTTACTTGACCCTGAAGACACTCACTTGCATGTGTCCATCTGTACAGACTCCGCAGCCTCAGGCCTCCATGCCTTTCCTCCTGTGGTTCCCCCTTTCCAGGACACCCTTCCCCCCAGCCTTGCCTGGCTAACTCTTACTCATCCTGTAAAGGTGACCTGGATTTATGTTTGGGGAACGACCCTGGCCCCTCTCCCCTTCTTCTCCTCTTGCCCACTCCCTCCTGTTCTCCCAGCAGCTCAACAGCCCCGTGTGTGTCTTCATCCTTGTCACACTCTCTAATGGCTTTTGTTCTGGCCTCTCAAACACTCTCAGTGGAGTTACTGGATTCACCTCCATGAGGCCTGAGAGAGGCAACCCGGTGCTGGTACCAGAGGCACAGGGCAGAGCGGTCCACGGGCTCCTCATCAATGAATGAATTAGGAAGCTCATGGGGAATCCCTGCGGTCCGGTGGCGACTCCTGGACCCATAATCTGAAGCTTCCCTGCTGGCTTTGTTCTCTCTTTGCAGGCTGACAGGAAGAAGTCAGGCTGCGGCTCTGATCAGCACTACAGACCCCATTATCTAATCTCAGTGGGGCCTCAGTGCCACTCAGACAGCCTCCTTGATCCTGGATGACTCCCTATCACAGTCCTTGAGCACATTTTCCAACTGTTTCCATTTTTCTTAAACCCCGGACCTACTCCAGCCCCTCTGCCCGCAGGTCCTGCTTTGCTTACAAGACTGAAGTCCTTGACTTCCTTCTTCTTCCACTAAAAACCTCCTTGTTTCAGGGCTCCCCTGGTGGCTCCGTGGTAGAGAATCCACCTGCCAATGCAGGAGACAGGGGTTAGATCCCTGATCTGGGAGGATCCCAAATGCCACGGAGCGACTAAGCCCGTGCGTGTGTACTTGGTCGCTCAGTCGTGTCCGACTCTTTGCAACCACATGGACCGTAGCCTGCCAGGCTTCTGTGTCCATGGGCTTTCCCAGGCAAGAATGCTAGAATGGGTTGTCATTTCCTCCTCCAGGGGATCTTGCCAACCTAGGGATCAAACCCACATCTCCTGCAGCTCCTGCATTGGCAGGTGGATTGTTGGGAATCCCAACCAAGCCCGTGGGCCACACCTCCTGAGCCTCTGCTCGAGAGCCCTGGAGCTACAAGTACTGAGCCCACGTGCCCTAGAGCCTGTGCTCTGCAACGCAGGAACCCACGGCGATGAGAAGCCAGCGCACCGCAGTGAGAGACTGGCCCCACTCTCCAAAACTAGAGAAAAGCTGGTGCAGCAACAGAGACCCAACACGGTCATAAATAAGTAAATAAAAATATTTTTAAAAAAACCCTGACCTGGGAGGATCCTACATGCTACAGAGTACCTAAGCCCGTGCACCACAACTACCAAGCCCGTGCTCTAGAGCCTGGAAGCCGCAACTCGGAGCCCATGTCTCAGAGCCCGTGCTCTGAAAAAAGAGAAGGCACCACAATGAGAAGCCTGCGTACCGCAACAGAGAGCAGACCCCGCACACCACAACTAGAGAAAAGGCTGCATGAAGACCCAACACAGCCAAAAATTACAATAAAACAAAACAAACCCACAAACTTCCTGTTTCTTCCAAGTCTCTCCTCTCTCCTCTCTGCCCCTCAGGGACCCCCATGCCCTGGACTGGAGGAGGTATCCTCTGCCCACCAGTCCTAGAGATCCGTCCCCAGGAATTTTCCCCTGGTTCCTGCATCTTCCTCAGCTCCCCAGGCTCATCACCTCAGCTTAAAAAGAGATTCCAGTGTTTCCCACACAAATAAATACATGAATGGGTAAACAAACACCTTTTTTTTTTCATCATGCAAAACACCATCCTACCTTTCTCTGTAATGGCTGCTTCCTCTCCACACCTCTTCCACTTACATATTTAGATTACATCAGTAATCTCTGTTCACAGCAGAATAGTTAGAAACTGTACACAAGCAAAAAGCGGAAGCTATTATCATGACCCCTCAAAAATGACTATATTATTACCTGGAGTACAACTTCCAAACTTCTTTCCATGCATATATGCATGTAAATAAGGTTTAAAAAAAGATTTTAAAACAAAGATAAAATCATCTTCTATGTTGTGTTCTGTGACTAGCTTGTCTTATTTCACAGAGTACTTAGAGTGTCTTTTCGCTGAGCTTAGCCAGATAATTCAGGATCATCTCCATCTCAAGATTCTTAACCCCACCTGCTAGATCCTTTTGGCTATATAAGGTAACATATTCAGGGTAACATATTCACAGGCTCTAAGGATTAGCCCGTGGACTTCATTGGGGGAGGGGGACATTATTCTGCCCGCCCTAAATAGTCAGTAGCCCAAAGACATGAGAAGGGTCACAGTGATTGGTGGGATTTCAGCACGGGAACAGCAGCATTCTGATGAGACCTCAGTCTTGTCTCATCACACAGTCTCCATGCCCATAAGTAGAGATCTACACTGTCTCTTAAAGAAACAAACTCACAGTTATAACGGTACCTCTTTTATGGTCCATTCCATCTTCCTTTTTTGTGGAAGTCACCTTTCTCCCCCACAGCACATGATTCTGGTGGGTTTGTCACAGAAGGCACCTGTGCTCTGGGCTGACCAATCACAGTACTCCACGCTTTTGGGCACAGCAGTTGAAGGATGGGCAGCAATGTAAACAGGGCCTGTAAGATTCTTGGGGGAGGGGCCTGGTCTGGATGCTGAGACAAGAAAGTTTTCTCTCTTGTGGAGACGGTGAGCTCTAGAAATGCTGTATCCTAGGGAGGCTGTCCTTCCCATCATGGAGAGAGATCCTGTCTAAGAATGAAGCCATTCCAGAGGAAAGGAGAGGGACATGGGGGTGAGTGGGGAGTGCGAGATCTTAAGACTAACGGACATCAAATCTGAGCATTTGGGTCCAGACCTGCCTAAAGCCAGACAATTTCTGGACTCTTCAACTGCATGAGCCTATAAATTCATTATATCTTTCTTTGCTTGAACTTTGAACTAGTTTGATTCAAGCTTCTGTTACTTAAAGAATCCTTACTAATACAATACTATTCCACAATATGGATTCATTAAAATCAAATTAACCAAATACTTCAATATTTGGCCTTTAGATGGTTTCCAATTTGTACTACTACTGTTTAATAAGGCCATAGTTAACCTCCTTGTACCTCTATCCCTATGCATGTGGCATTATTTAGATAACATCTGGGGACTTCCCTGGTAGTCCAGTGATGAAGACCTCATGCTCCCAGTGGCCTAAGTTTGATCAGGGAACTGGATCCCACAGGCCAAAACTAAGGATGCCCCATGTACCTGAGACCTGGTGTAGCCAAATAAATAAAGTGTAAGAAACGAAAAGAAAACAATCAAGGAAATACATTTAGAGTATTGTGCTGGGTGAAAAGTTTGTTTGGGTTTTCTATAACATCTTGTGGAAAAACCTCGAATGAACTTTTCGGCCAACCCAATACATTCGAATGTATTCTTTAGAGTATATTCAAAGAAACCCATCAATTTTACCCATTGTGATCTGGCTACAACCCCACAAGCCTCCTTAAATCTCCTGCTCCTAGGTCACCAAACATCAAAGTGCCTAGTCCAATCATCCTTTTCTCCACCCTCACCCTACGAATAAGCCTTTTCTCATTTCTTCCACCTAAACGATCCTCTTAGACTCCGATGAGTCTTTCTTCCTACCTTCTTTTCTCACTTCCAGGACTGAATCCAGATGCCAATTCAAAAATACTGGTGAAAAGTTGGGAGTACTGGATTAAGACCGTTTGGGGTCTGTCTGTCTTTACTGAATTTGTTACAGTACTGTTTCGGTTCTGCATCTCGGTTTCTTGGCCGTGAGGCATGTGCCAGCTCCCTGACGATCGAACCTGTACTCCCTGCACTAGAAGACGAAGTCCCACCCACTGGATGGCCAGGGAAATCCCCCAGAAATGATCTTAATCTTCTGGAGGAGGTCTTAGATAGCTTTAAAGACCTGATAAAAGCTATGTTTTTTTCCTTTCCAGAAATATGCACAGTCAGACAAATGTTCGCATACAACTCCAGAGGCTTCAAGAGGCTCCTGGGTCACTTTGGAACCCCCAGGGAACCTCCTGATCTATATCCTCCAGGTTAAGAACCTCTGGGTACAGCAATGGCAAATGCTTGACTCCTCTACAATCTACCACTTGCCACTTCAGTGCCCCCTGCTCCAGTGCCTTCAGTTCAGTTCAGTTCAGTTGCTCAGTTGTGTCTGACTCTTTGCGACCCCATGAATCGCAGCATGCCAGGCCTCCCTGTCCATCACCAACTCCCAGAGTTCACTCAGACTCACGTCCATCGAGTCAGTGATGCCATCCAGCCATCTCATCCTCTGTTCTCCCCTTCTCCTCCTGCCCCCAATTCCTCCCGGCATCAGAGTCTTTTCCAATGAGTCAACTCTTCGCATGAGGTGGCCAAAGTACTGGAGTTTCAGCTTCAGCATCATTCCCTCCAAAGAAATCCCAGGGCTGATCTCCTTCAGAATGGACTGGTTGGATCTCCTTGCAGTCCAAGGGACTCTCAAGAGCCTTCTCCAACACCACAGTTCAAAAGCATCAATTCTTCGGCGCTCAGCCTTCTTCACAGTCCAACTCTCACATCCATACATGACCACTGGAAAAACCATAGCCTTGACTAGACAGACCTTTGTTGGCAAAGTAATGTCTCTGCTTTTGAATATGCTATCTAGGTTGGTCATAACTTTCCTTCCAAGGAGTAAGCGTCTTTTAATTTCATGGCTGCAGTCACCATCTGCAGTGATTTTGGAGCCCCAAAAAATAAAGTCTGACACCGTTTCCACTGTTTCCCCATCTATTTCCCATGAAGTGATGGGACCGGATGCCATGATCTTCGTTTTCTGAATGTTGAGCTTTAAGCCAACTTTTCCACTCTCCTCTTTCACTTTCATCAAGAGGCTTTTTAGTTCCTCTTCACTTTCTGCCATAAGGGTGGTGTCATCTGCCTATCTGAGGTTATTGATACTTCTCCCAGCAATCTTGATTCCAGCTTGTGCTTCCTCCAGCCCAGCATTTCTCATGATGTATTCTTAGTGCATTGGTAAACATCGCCCACATCGCCCACACATTCTCTTGCTGAGCTAAACCTACTGTGGTAATCATTTCACAATAAATCATTTCACAAACCATCATGCTCTACGCTTTAATCTTATACAGTGATGTATGTCAATTATTCCTCAAAAAAACTGGGGAAAAGAAAACACTCTCTAAGAAACAAATGAATATTTATCCAATAGTCACAAGAAATCAAATGATTTTCCTAAAAGATGCTTCTCTTCATTTTCATTTTATTTTCCATGATCTACCTCAAAAAAAAAAAAAAAAAACTCTTAAAAAAAAAACAAAACCAGCCATTTCTGCAGATGGTCTCCTAACGTGTGTTTGCCTCAAGTGCCCTTCGTCAACTGGAGTTCACAGGTTGGAGAAGGAGAGTCAAGTAACCCAGTCATTACCAACCAACCTGCCATGTGCAATGACTTCAGGACCATATGGGAGGTCCTTGAGAGAGTCTTCAGGGAGAAACTCAGGGGCCACTGACACTTTGGGCCAGCCAGAACAACTTAACAGTAGAGAGGGTGGATGGGCAAGTTAAGAGGAAGTGCAGCTGCTCTTCAGGACACACATTCATCCCTTCTCTACTGCCCTCCCCACCTTCCCCCCTGCCGCTCTGCCTCGGCGTCTCCCAAACTACTCCAAGAGCTCCCGGACCCGGGAGACCAGCTCAGTGTTGACCAGGGTCCTCCCTCCAGCTGTGCCCCCAAAGCATGGAAGTCTGTGACATCTGGGATTCTGCACATCTGGGAAACAGCGCTCAGGCCAGTGACCACATTTCGCCTTCAATATAATTTCCCCTCTGCCCTTCTGTCTATTGCAGGCCTCTTAAATCATGGCGGCTCCATCCAGACCTCCGTATCTTAGTGACTATCTGTTTTGCATTCCTTGCTTCCTCCTCCCCCCAGGTTTAATGGGAAACGTTTCCTGTCAACATTTCTTCCGTCCTTTCTGGTGACTGTAACTCCAGCCATTTTGTTATCTTCATTGAATTTCATTAAAAAGGGATGAAGATCCCACGTTCCAAGATCACTAGGGTAGATATTAAGTGAACTAAGTTTGACCCTCAGGCTTCATCACATCCTCCAGAGACCTCCCAGAATGCTGCCTAATAACTGTTTGTGTTTTTATGTGGTCCAAGGTCATAGTTCTATACTGTGCCTTGACAGACCACACTGGATTCCTTCCAAGAACACAATTTCTTGAGACCAATTCAATGTCCCATTAAAATTTTAATCCGCCTTCTGTTACCCATGAATATTTGTAACCCACGCTTTCCAAATACCAATTCTCCACAGAGAATTTATATTTTAGATATTTTCTGCTCACATGACTCCATGGAGCACTGCTGCACACACACAAAAAGCCCATGTATATCAGGGCCCTACAACTTGATGCCTTTTCCTTCTAGACGTGTGTTCTCTATAGGAACAGGAGCTCTGAACTCAGATACATGCTAAGTCACTTCAGGTGTGCCCGACTCTGCCATCCTATGGACTGTAGCCCACCAGACTCCTCTGTCCATGGAATTCTGCAGGCAAGAATACTGGAGTGGGTTGCCATTTCCTTCTCCATGGGGTCTTCCCAACCCAGGGATCAAACCTGAGTTTCCTGCACTGCAGGATTCTTTACTGTCTGATGCACCAGGACCCACAGTTAAGGTTAAAGATCTTCAGATAGGGAGATTATCCTGAATTATCTGGGTGGGCCAACTTAAATTACATGAAAAGCAGAGACCTTTCTCTGGCTACAGGCAGAAGAGAGATAGCAGGAGAAACCAGAGAAATGCATAAGCTTTTTGTGTCAGGCCCCATGCATACTAGTTACTGAATTTAATTCTTATAAGAACACTATGAAGTAAATAGATATACTTCTTTTTATAGATGTCCCAGTAAAACAAACTTGCCTAAACGCCAACAGCTGCAAAGAAGAAAAGTATGAGGTGACTTTCAGAGAATTCAGGTCTGCCCGATTTAAATTTACTGCAATGTCTTAGGGTGTTTTCCATAAATACCACTTTTGCCATCATCATAGCAGACATCCCTGCAACCCTGCAGAAAGCAGCTCATACTCACAGCAAAACCTTGAGGAAGGTTTTGTGGCTCGGCTGGTAAAGAATCTGCCTGCAATGAGGGAGACCTGGGTTCGATCCCTGGGTTGGGAAGATCCCCTGCAGAAGGGATAAGGCTACCCAGTCCAGTATTCTGGCCTGGAGAATTCCATGGACAGAATAGTCCATGGTGTCGCAAAGAGTCAGACACGACTGAGCGACTTTCGCTTTCACTTTATTATCTGAACTTTAAAGATGAGAAAATTGAAGCCCAGGGAGTTGAAATGCTCGAGTTCACAGCCCCCGACAGACCAATTAGATTTAAGCTTGGGATTCCTGAGTGGGAACATGCTAAGGGGCCTTTCCACCCACTACAGCCAGTTCCAGCCGGTGCTGAGGAGTTAAACGTTGTGTCGGCTGTTTTCTAAAATTACTGCAAGGCAGTATTTCTAGCACCTCTGAGTCAGATTTTGGTTGTTGCTCTGCCTTGATTATACGTGCCGCACCTCCCCAGCGCTGCGTCGGCTGCAAACTACACTGGTGTCACTCTGACTTCTCCAGATCACACACACCCAGCTCTGGAACGAAACGGATTCTGACGCCAGCACCTGAAGCCTCTGAGTCCCACCTCCCCCAGCACAGGCAAACCGGCTCACGGTCCCTCTTGTTTAAGATCTTTTGGTCAATTTTTAATCAACATGTCTTTGTATAAGTAAACTTTTATTTACCTTTGTGTTTCAAAAATAACTCACCAATTGTCCAAAAAGGAATTAAACATCACATTTAGTTTCATCACCTAGAAAAGCAAAGGACGTTACTTTTAAATTGAAATGTTCCTAAAGGTCACTTGTTTTTCAGTCACTAAGTCATGTCATGTCTGAGTTGGTGATGGACAGGGAGGCCTGGTGTGCTGCGGTTCATGGGGTCGCAAAGAGTCAGACAAGACTGAGCAACTGACCTGAAGTCATGTCTGAATCTTGGAGACCCCATGGGCTGCAGCATGCCAGGCTTCCCTGTCCTTCACCATCTCCCTGAGTTTAACTCATGTCCATTGAGTTGGTGATGCCATCCAACCATCTCATCCTCTGTCACCCCTTGCTGCTTCCAGATTCTATATCTAATACTATAAAAATGAAATGCACGATAATATCTACCTTTATTTAGGAACCTAGTGTTTTAAAATGAATTTCTTATATGTGCCTGACCCTTTTAGAGCTTTACATGTGTTACTTCATTTTAGTCTCATAATACTTTACAGTTTATGATATATAACTGACATGAAAAAATTAAATAAGATGTATTTAAAGTGTAAAAAAGTAAAATAAGTTGGTTTCTTTGGTGTGACATACTTTCTTTCAAAAAAGAAAAGGAACCTTATTGAACTCTGTTGATTGTTTTTTCCTTAAGGTCTCTAGGTTTATCTTCTAAATTTCATAACTGTTTAATTAGTGCTACTACTTGATGGAAGAGGATCTACATTCTACCTAGCTCATAAATCACCTCTCTGATTCTGACCTCTAGAGCTACCATAGTTTTTCTTTACTGTATACACATTAATGCAAATACCCACTTCTAACACCCCTGGGAATGTGCATCTCACTCTGCAGATTCTGCACAGTTCCTGTCTGCTAAGGGTTTTCAGCCTGCTTTCCATCAAAAGTTATGACGGTGTTTTCATTACCTCCTAATTCTCTGTACCCCTCGGCTCTGGGTCCTTGCGAACGGAAGCAAACAATAACCTGTGTAATGGTGTGTTCTGTTATTTTGGCTATTTCTTCATCTATAGAACTTGACTGAGGGCAGCATTTTCGGTTTCCATAATTCTAAAAAAACAAACATTTTTCTCAGAGCCCTCAGGCTTGTGCTACTGACACCATCATTTTTTCAGCAATCCCTGACCTTATTTCAGGATGCTACAAGTTAGGTTACTAGGGTTTTTTTTTTTTTTTTTTCACATTTCTCCTTTTCATAAAGTGAGAGCATTGTTTTTTCTAAACTAACTTCACTAATATGGCCCTGCTTTAATTTCCTGAAAAGGGAAACATTAAATCAGATTTTATTTGTAGTGTTAGTTGCTCAGTCGTGTCCGACTGCAACCCCATGGACTATAGCCCCTCAGGCTCCTCTGTCCATGGGGATTCTCCAGGGAAGAATACTAGAATGGGTTGCTATGCCCTTCTCCAGGGGATCTTCCCCACCCAGGGATCAAACCCGGGTCTCCTGCACTACAGGCAGATTCTTTACCATCTGAGCCACTGACAAACCCACCTTATTTGTAGAGGGTGTGCCTAACTGTTTAGTCACAATAGAGTCTGTTGAACAGACCAACTGATGTTTTTTAGTGATCCGCATTGAATTATTTATCATTTATTAGAGTATTCCATGTAGACTTCCCTGGTGGTTCAGTGGCTAGGACTCCACATTCCCAATGCCTGGGATTTGATCGCTGGTGAGGGAACTAGATCCCACATGCCCCAATTAAAAGATCCTGCATGCCCCAATGAAGATGTAAGATCGTGTGCACCTCAACTAAGACCCAACACGGTCAAATAAACACATATTTTGAAAAGAAAGAACTCCATATGTATGGACTATATGCCTAGTAATAATAACAACAACATTTTCTAAGTGCTTACTAAGTACCAAGCATCGCTCTAAGCATTTTACACATACTAATTTATTCATCAAAACAAATATGCAATAATTTAACAGTCTTTGTTTTACAGACAAGGACACTGAGGTACAGAAATATTAAGCGTTTCGCCCAGGGTCACACACCTAGTAAGAGACACAGCTACAATTTGTACCCAGGCAATCTGAACGCTACATTAAGTGCTAGGTCATGGGAACAGTGGCTATCTAAGAAGATGAGCAAATTTTCAAATGAGGATTTATTATTTCAAGAATTAATTACAGAATGTATCATTTTTTCAAAAAGCACCTACCAAATATTGACTCTCTGCCTCCACTGGAGTAGATACTATGGAGAAGAGAATTAGCAAACTGGTCCACATATACTGAGTGGATTTAAACCTAGCTGAGGAGATCAAGGATACAGATATGACACCCCTAAATAATACAATCAGCATCTAAATAAAAGATGCTGCTGCTGCTGCTGCTAAGTCGCTTCAGTCGTGTCCGACTCTGTGCGACCCCATAGACGGCAGCCCACCAGGCTCCCCCGTCCCTGGGATTCTCCAGGCAAGAACACTGGAGTGGGTTGGCATTTCCTCCTCCAATGCATGAAAGTGAAGAGTGAAAGTGAAGTCGCTCAGTCGTGTCTGACTCTTAGAGAACAGCTTATCTGTGACAATGGAAATTATAAAATGGGAACATTAACTGTGGATCCATTTTGTCAAAGTAGTACAATGGGAAAGCACTACAGTGTGAATTAATTTAAAGGACATAAAAGGAAAATCTTGATACTGTGACTTCATTCAGTTAATTCAAACAATATTTACCGGGCACCTACTATGTGTCAGGCAGTGTACTTGTTGCTGATTGTTAAACCATGGCACAATTTACTGAGCGATTATAAAATTACTTTCTCTTGGGGAACTTCAAAAAGTAGGACAGTCTATATTTAGCTATGCCCAGAGGCAGGGAGATGAGCTGGGTGATGATAACTGTACCTAATAATACCAGGCTGACCTGAAAGAGGGTGCTCCGTGACCCTCTCTCTTGCTGCCCCATCGAGGTTCACAGGCAGAAGGGTCTTTGGGTCACCTCAAGTGCTCACAAAAGTTTAAGACTCAAGCTACATATTTTTCATCATGTAACCCAATACTTCATCTCTCACTTTTCTAGAGCTATCTGTGAAGAGATCTGTGGCCAACAAACTCCCCCATGTCGTCCCCGCTCTGACAGTCCCCTCTTCTCCTGGCTTTGTTAAAACCTGGCTTTTCCCTGAGACACTTCTTCCCCTACAGTCTCTCAAGGCCCTGTTGTCTCTCCCACCGAGTGTACCTCAAGGCTCGAAGGTGGGGAGAGCCTCATCTTTGCTCATGCCACATTTTAGACCATTTCTCTCACTTCCTCTCTCAAAAACTGCGGCTCCTGCCTTAAGCTCACAGGACTTGTGGTTGTCAGCTGTCGGCCCCGCCTCTAGCTGAAGGTTTTGGCTATGGGCTCCAGGTCCTGCTCTGCTTCTGCTGTCTTCTGGATGTCTTCAACAGGCCTATAAATGGACTGTCCAGCTCCCTGGCCTCTGTGTTTCTTGTTTTTGTCCACCTTCTCAACCACAAACATCCACTCCCCCAGTCACGCCCTAGACCTTGCCATGACGGCAGCTCCTCCCTGATTCCAAACAGCCCACTCCCTGACAACCACCTTATCAAAACTTGTAGCCTACTGACTCCATCACTTTCTCTGCACTATCCTTCTCTCCATCACCTTCTTACCCAGTTCAAACAGCCACTCCCTGGCAACTGTCAGCCCCAACTCCTTTGCTCAACTCTGCTCCTCCTCCCTCTCACACTCACCTAAAAAAACCTCAGCAGTCAGTGAACCAGCTTCTCTGCCTCCTTTGGGCCCACACCCAAGCAGTTGAATATTCCTGGGGGAAAAAAGAACAAAGCGAAGTCAATCAGCTTAAACAGTCTTTAAATTCATGCTAACAAATCTCAAATGAGCTGGGCTTCTCCAGCAAATCCATTTCCCACTCTCCAAGCCAACTAGCTCATACCTTTTTCTTTCTGTTTAAACTTCCCATATCCACTTTTATCACTTTCTCCTCTCAATTGAAGACCTTGATTTATGCTTCACTGAGAAAATACATGTTATTAGAGAAGTACTGCCTCAAATCACTTTCAATAAAATGTATACTGAAACCATTAAAAAAAAAAAAGACCATCTATGGAATGGAAGAAAATATTTGCAAATGATGTAACTGACAAGGATGTAACTTTCAATATACAAATAACTTATAGTTCAACAACAACAAAAAAAACAACCCAATCAAAACAATGAGTACAACACCTAAATAGACATTTCTCCAAAGAAGAAATTGGTTGGCCAATAGGCACATGAAAAAATGTTCAACCTAGCTAATTATTAAGAGAAATATGAATCAAAACTACAATGAGATACCACCTCACTCTGGTCAGAATGACCATCATTAACAAGTCTACAAATAATAAATGCTAAAGAGGGTGTGGAGAAAAGGGAACCCTACTACACTGTTGGTGGAAATATAAATTGGTGTAGTCACTATGGAAAACAGTATGGAGGTTCTGCAGAAAACTAAAAATAGAATTACCAATGATCCAGCAAATCCCACTCCTGGGTATATATCTGGACAAAACTTTCATTCAAAATGATATATGTACCCCTATGTCCATAGCAGCAACATTTACAATAGCCAAGCCATGGAAAGAGCCTAAATGTCCATCAATAGAGGAACAGATAAAGAAGATGTGGTCTGCTAAGTCACTTCAGTCATGTCCGACTCTGTGCGACCCCATAGATGGCAGCCCACCAGGCTTCCCCGTCTCCAGGCAAGAACACTGGAGTGGGTTGCCATTTCCTTCTCCAATGCATGAAAGTGAAAAGTGAAAGTGAAGTCGCTCAGCCGTGTCCGACTCTTCTCGACCCCATGGTCTGCAGCCTACCAGGCTCCTCCGCCCATGGGATTTTCCCAGCAAGAGTACTGGAGTAGGGTGCCATTGCCTTCTCCGGAAGATGTGGTACATATATACAGCGGAATAGTACTCGGCCATAAAAAAGAATGAAATAATGACATTTGCAGCAACACAGATGCAACTAGGGATTATCCTATTAAGTAAAGAATTGGGTTGACCAGAAAGTTCATTCAAGTTTTTCCATAAAATGTTACAGAAAACACAAACAAACTTTTTGGCCAACCCAATAAGCGGGAAAGAGAGGAACAAATACTATATGATAGAAGGAAATGGCAATCCATTCCAGTATTCTTGCCTGGAGAATGCCATGGACAGAGGAGCCTGGCAGACCGTGGTCCATGGGGTCGAAGAGAGTCGGACACGACTGAAGCGACTAAGCACGCACGCACCACTTACACGTGGAATCTAAAATAGGGCACAAAAGGACCTGTCTACGTAGAGAAACAGACTCACAGACGTAGAGCTGTGGTTGCCCAGGGGGCAGGAGGTGGGGGCAGCATGGACCGGGAGTTTGGGGTTAGAAGATACGAACTATTACATGCCGAATGGATAAATCCTAAACATCCTACTGTATAGCACAGGGAACTATATTCAGTATCCTGGGAGAAACCATATTGGAAACTAATATAAAAACGAATGTAAAATTGGCCTTAAATCAACTATACTTCAATTAAAAAAAACAACTTAAAAAATGCGTACCAAATCTTCTCTCCTCCTCAACTACGAAAATGAAAGAACTGTCACTTTCCTGTCCTTGTTCGACCCCTTTACCTGTGTGCTCCACCTCATTCCCTCTGGCCCTTTGAAGGACTACACTCCTGCCATCCCCAACAGCCTCCACATCAGCAGTTCTCAAAGTGTGATTTGCCAACCGCTGGCTATTGCTGAGACTCCAAACCTATTCTCTCCCCAGTCTTCCCCCACCCATCCAGCCATTAACAATAAGCAAAAACCTACCAGTCATCCTTGGCTCCTCCCGTTCCCCTCTCCTACTTCAAATCTGTCACAAACGCTTGCCAATTCTTCCGTCATAACCTAGCATCCAAACCCTCCTCCCCACCTCCAATCTAACTCACTATTATCCCTCCGCTGAACTGGTGTAACAGTCCCCTAACAAGTTTCACTGCTTCTGCTGATAACTCTTACAATCCATTCTCTACACACCAGCCAGAGTGATGTCTCCAAAAACCTGTATCAGAACACGTCATTCCCTCAGTTGAATCAGCTAATAGCTGTTCATTGCTCACAGAAAAAGCCCATGAAGTGCTGCAAACTCTAGCTTCTGACTGTGTCCCCAGTCTCAGGGCGCTTTATTACACAGCACAGCCTATTTATTTGCCTTCCTTTCTTGGGAGCACTCTGCCCTTTCCACTTCCTGGCTTTTGCACTTGTTTCCTTTGCTTGCAGTGCTTGTCCACCAGCTCCTCGGCTGATTACCACATTCTCACTCTTTCAGTCTCAAAAATCCTACTCAGAAAGACCTTCCCTGAGAACTGTATGGTCGGTGGCTTCTTCAGCTTACATTCTTATCACTTATTTCCTACATGACATTTATTACAACCCACCACTATCTTAATTATTTGTTTCCTCATTTGTCATCTGTTTCCCCAACCAGAGTGTGAGCTTCAGGAGTGCAGGGACTTTATTTCTTTTGGTCATTTCTGGATTTCCAGCACCTGGAACAATGCCTAGCAGAAAGCAGGTACTCAATCAGCATGTATTAAGTAGACAGTGTGAAGGAGTTTTTTAAAAACTTTTATGTGCGGGTCCTTTGGCTATATTCTTAAAATATGTTACAGTATCTCATTTAATGACCATAAAAATCTAATAAGGCATGGTAACTATTATGTTCATAAGTTAGATAAGATAAGAAAAAGATAAGAAAAAGGAAGCTCAGGAGAGTTATGTGCTCAGTTACCTAACTACTACCAGCTTAATCGAAGCTTCCCAGGTGGCACTAGTGGTAAAGAATCCACCTCCAATGCAGGAGATGCAAGAGACGCGGGTTCAATCTCTGGGCCAGGAAGATCCCCTGGAGCAGGAAATGGCAACCCACTCCAGTGGCTGTTCTTGCCTGGAAAATTCCATGAACAGAGAAGCCTTGCAGGCTACAGTCCATGGAGTCACAAAGAGCTGGACACGACTGAGCACAAACAGAGATAGTGCCAGCTGTATTAGTCAAGCCTGGGCAGCCATAACAAAAGACCATAGACTGGGTGGCTTGACAGTCAACTTGAATTCATTTTCTCACAGTTCTGCGGGCCAGAAGTCCAATGTCAAGGTTAGCTGATTTGGTTTCTGGTGAGGCTTCTCTTCTGGGCTGGGGGCCAGCTGCCTTCTTATTACCACCCCACACGGCCTTTCTCCAGGTCACTGCACATGGACAGAGAGATTGAGCTTTCTGGTGTCTCATCCTCCAAAGATACTAATCCCATGAGATCAGAGCCCCATCTTTATGATCTCATTTAACCTTAATTACTTCGTTAGAGGCCCTATCTCCAAATAAAGCCATTTTGAAGTTCAGGGCTTCCACATATGAACCTGGGTTGGGGGGAGTACAAACGTTCAGTCTGTAAAACTGATAGAGCCAGGATTCAAGCCCAGACTTGTCCAGTTCCCAGGCTGATATTCCTAATTGCTGAGTTATATTACCATGTTGCTTCTGGGTCCTTAGCTCTGCCGTAACCTGAACTTCCTCATGCCTGGATTCATACATGGCTGGGGATTAGATCACTTGTCTGGTTTTCTCATGGGGCACACCTGCCTCGGAGTTAGGAGTCAAAAATGCAAAGCCTGGCTTCACTTCTCACTACCTGTGTGACCTGGAGCCAACGGCTTAACGACTCTGGATACATCTTAGTTTCCCCATCAATGAAATATGGGCGATATCAAAAGGTACTCTAGGAACTTCCTCCAGGTGTGAGGGGGAAAACAGTCCTCACGGGAATCCACTGAAGGTCTTGGAGCAAACACACCACGTGATCCCAATGCCTTGTTGTGATGAATATCTTCCTGAGTCCCATTAACAGTTGCCTAGATGGGCATGAAAAAGCTGCTCCCAGCCCAGCATGGTGATACAGCCTGTGGGAAGGGAGCTCTCATGGCTGTGACCAGTATTTTCCCCTTCCTCCTCATGCTGAATCATCACTGTGCTTTTGTTTTGCTTGAATTCAGTATTTTTCTATTTGGCTTAGTTGCTTTCCAGGCTGGGAGGGACTGCCTCAAGGGGATCACTCCAGAAGGCAGCCTGTCTGGAAGTTCTCAGCAATGTAATTTATCTACTTGAAATCCAAGGGTAGAGTAAATAACAACAACAATAACAATGACAACCTAAGAGTCAACACTTACACTGAATTAAATACTTTGGCCACTTGATGCGAAGAGCTGACTCACCGGAAAAGACCCTGATACTGAGAAAGACTGAGGGCAGGAGGAGAAGGGGACAACAGAGGATGAGATGGTTGGATGGCATCACCCACTCAATGGACATGAGTTTGAGCAAACTCTGGGAAATAGTGAAGGACAGGGAAGCCCGGCGTGCTGCAGTCCAAGGGGTCACAAAGAGTCAGACATGACTTAGAGACTGAACGACATTCAGCATTAACTATATACCAGGCACTGATCTAAGTACAATGTAGATATGAATTTACTTACTCTCTACAATATCTTCTGTAACCACACCTAGAAATAAGCGATAGTATTAATGAGGCACTACAGTAATCGGTCCCACAGCCAGTAAACATCTGGGCTGGGATTTGAACCAAGGGACTCTGGCTCTACACTCCATACACAAGGCCTCTCCTAGCATTTACTGTTCCTCCCTGCCGGCCTGTAGTGCCAGGAGGTGGGGCCATCCCCCAGCACAGGGGAAGCACAGGGCCCTGTGGGAGGGGAGTACGTCAGGGAGCATCCACCTAGGATTGGAAGCAGAAGCCAGAAGTCTGGGTATAACTGCCAACTAGGAGGTTATGGTAGGTGGCTCCCTGAGGACTCCCAGGCACCCCATGCTTTCTACTCTTGTAGCACTAAGCAGCCTGCGTCCCAACTCTGGGCTCATTATCAAGGCCAAGGATGATGTCTAGATGAGATCAGTGATCCCTCAGTAGCAGGGGGGACACAAACCTGGTCCATTACTGAACTACTGGTTTTTTATTTTTTAATTAATTAATTGGCCATACCATACAACATACAAGATCTTCCCTGATAAGTGATCGAACGCATGCCCCCTGAATTGAGAGTGCAGAGTTTTAACCACTAGATCATCAGGGAATTGCTATTTTTATTTTTTTATTTATATTTTGGCCATGCACCCAGTGGGATCTTAGTTCCCTGACCAGGGATTGGTCAGGGTGCAGAGTCTTAACCACTGGACTAAACTGCCCATCACTAAACAAAATTGTGATCCTGGGGGCTAAAAAAATGCACTTATGAAATGAGTAATGAAATAGGCCCACAAATACCACTGCAAGCACTGGCACAATGGTTTTGAATCTTTTATTCCTGCTTAGTGTCAAGGCCCTGAAACGAGTTACTTGAGAATTTTGAGAATATTCTTGAGAATATTCTCAGGCCCCAAATCTGTGATTCTGATTCATTTGGTTCAGGTGGTTCTTAAAAACATTTTTACTGGAATATAATGGACAGCCAGAAAAGTGTGCATAAATGAACAGCTTGCTGAATATTAGTGGAACAGTTTTGGGGAGTTTTAAACTTACAATCCTGATCATTCTTATGCAGATCTCCTGAACACCGAGAAACACTGCAGGAAACTGTTAAAACAGAAAGAGCCTACACGTGCATCTTTGAGGATGACAAGGACAGGAGAAGGGAAGCACTGCTCACTGGGGACAACAGACAGTGGCATGGCTCCTGAGGTCATGAAATGGAGAAGGCCAACTCAGTCACCAACTGGCTTGCTGGATGTGAAAAGCAGAGCTCATAAGCTCCCAACACCTGATGAGGGGAGAGAAGTCCATGGATGCCAGGTCCAGGCCTTCAGTTTAGGAGCCGCTAAAGCAAACACATGGATGTCACCAGGCGGTCAACACCGAATCAGACTGATTATACTATTTGCAGCCAAAGATGGAGAAGCTCTATACAGTCAGCAAAAACAAGACCGGGAGCTGACTCTGGCTCAGATCACAAACTCCTTATTGCCAAATTCAGAGTTAAATTGAAGAAGGTAGGGAAAACCACTAGACCATTCAGGTATGACCTAAATCAAATCCCTTATGATTATACAGTGGAAGTGAGAAATAGATTTAAGGGACTAGATCTGATAAGAGTGCCTGATGAACTATGGACTGAGGTTCATGACATTGTACAGGAGACAGGGATCAAGACCATCCCCATGGAAAAGAAATGCAAAAAAGCAAAATGGCTGTCTGGGGAGGCTTTACAAATAGCTGTGAAAAGAAGAGAAGCAAAAAGCAAAGGAGAAAAGGAAAGATATATGCATCTGAATGCAGAGTTCCAAAGAATAGGAAGAAGAGATAAGAAAGCCTTCCTCCATGATCAATGCAAAGAAGTAGAGGAAAACAACAGAATGGGAAAGACTAGGAATCTCTTCAAGAAAATCAGAGATACCAAAGGAACATTTCATGCAACGATGGGCTTGATAAAGGACAGAAATAGTATGGTCCTAACAGAAGCAGAAGATATTAAGAAGAGATGGCAAGAATACACAGAAGAACTATACAAAAAAGATCTTCATGACCAAGATAATCACAATGGTGTGATCACTGACCTAGAGCCAGACATCCTGGAATGTGAAGTCAAGTGGGCCTTAGACAGCATCACTACAAACAAAGCTAGTGGAGGTGATGGAATTCCAGTTGAGCTATTCCAAATCCTGAAAGATGATGCTGGGAAAGTGCTGCACTCAATATGCCAGCAAATGTGGAAAACTCAGCAGTGGCTACAGGACTGGAAAAGGTCAGTTTTCATTCCAATCCCAAAGAAAGGCAATGCCAAAGAATGCTCAAACTACCCCACAATTGCACTCATCTCACACGCTAGTAAATGAATGCTCAAAATTCTCCAAGCCAGGCTTCAGCAATACATGAACTGTGAACTTCCTGATGTTCAAACTGGTTTTAGAAAAGGCAGAAGAACCAGAGATTAAATTGCCAACATCCGCTGGATCATGGAAAAAGCAAGACAGTTCCAGAAAAACATCTATTTCTGCTTTATTGACTATGCCAAAACCTTTGACTGTATGGATCACAATAAACTGTGGAAAATTCTGAAAGAGATGGGAATACCAGACCACCTGACCTGCCTCTTGAGAAACCTATATGCAGGTCAGGAAGCAACAGTTAGAACTGGACATGGAACAACAGACTGGTTCCAAATAGGAAAAGGAGTATGTCAAGGCTGTATATTGTCATCCTGCTTATTTAACTTATATGCAGAGTACATAATGAGAAACGCTGGACTGGAAGAAGCACAAGCCGGAATCAAGATTGCCGGGAGAAATATCAATAACCTCAGATATGCAGATGACACCACCCTTATGGCATAGTGAAGAGGAACTAAAAAGCCTCTTCATGAAAGTTGAGAGTGAAAAAGTTGGCTTAAAGCTCAATATTCAGAAAATGAAGATCATGGCCTCTGGTCCCATCACTTCATGGGAAATAGATGGGGAAACAGTGGAAACAGTGTCAGACTTTATTTTGGGGGGCTCCAAAATCACTGCAGATGATGACTGCAGCCATGAAATTAAAAGATGCTTACTCCTTGGAAGGAAAGTTATGACCAACCTAGATAGCATATTCAAAAGCAGAGACATTACTTTGCCAACAAAGGTCTGTCTAGTCAAGGCTATGGTTTTTCCAGTGGTCATGTATGGATGTGAGAGTTGGACTGTGAAGAAAGCTGAGCACTGAAGAATTGATGCTTTTGAACTGTGGTGTTGGAGAAGACTCTTGAGAGTCCCGTGGACTGCAAGGAGATCCAACCAGTCCATTCTAAAGGAGATCAGCCCTGGGTGTTCTTTGGAAGGAATGATGCTAAAGCTGAAACTCCAGTACTTTGGCCACCTCATGGGAAGAGTTGACTCATTGAAAAAGACTCTGATGCTGGGAGGGATTGGGAGCAGGAGAAGGGGAGAACAGAGGATGAGATGGCTGGATGGCATCACCAACTCAATGGACATGAGTTTGAGTGAACTCTGGGAGTTGGTGATGGACAGGGAGGCCTGGCATGCCGCGATTCATGGAGTCACAAAGAGCTGGACACGACTGAGCGACTGAACTGAAAGCAAACAAGCTTTCAGAGCAAAGACAGAGAGGCCCCTTGGATGTGATCACTGAGTCACCCATTCCCAAAACAATGGGAATGGAATCTATCTGAAGCAGACTGGATGAGATCTTCAGAAATTCTTTTTCAATTTCAATCACAATCTCTCACACACACCCAGCTCTTGGTTGGGTAACCAAGAATTGCTCTGGAATGTTCTTTCCCATGCTTTCAATTGAGGTCTTTCACTATGGGTTGGACTCATTCACTGTCTTTTTCCTCCTATTTTTCCTTTCTTCAGAATTTTTTGACTCCTGATGTTCAGCCTAGAAGCTACAAGCCTGAACTTCTACAAAAATAAATTTGGTGATGGGAAAAGAAGAGAAGGCTTCATTCTGGTTACCACTTGATCACCCATTCGTGGATTCATGGAGGTCTGATATCAGCCTGAGTATTCCAAGCTGTTGAGTTTTCCTCCAACATCTAACATCCTTCAAAGCCTCACCTTTAACAAGTATAGACACAGATGGCAGAGAGGGAGAGAGGTCATGCAGGGAAGGAAAGTCATTTTGGTATCAGGCCTTAATTTCTCTAGTCTTCTATTGCTAAATCACTGACAATTTCCCTAACTTTAAATTTTTTTCAAGTGCTATATATTCAACAGAGGGCTGGGCTGTTTTGTTTTGTTTCTCGGGTTTGGCTTCTAATTCTCCTAGAATTTTTTTTTTCCCCCCCTGTGGGAAAAGAGTTTGAAACATTCCCAAATAAGTTTGGAAAGGAGTTGTCTAGACTCTATAAAGATTCAAGATGAGTTCCTTTTCTGCATAACTCCTTGTCTCCAGCCAATCAGTAACCAAGAAGACAATCTGCATCCTGGTTCGTAAGGAAAGCTGAAGTGTAGCCCCTCCCAGAAAAGTCACTTCTCTTAGTCTACTATTCATTCATCCAATCACCCATTCATCCGCTCTTTTATTCAACAGATTGTCACCACTGAGTCTATACTGTGTCGGGACTTTGCTAGGTGCAGATCACCAAGTGCAAGTGCCCTTCGCTGGCCTTTCCTTTTATTTCTGGGGTGGGCAGGTGGTGGTGGGGAGCACTCAGAAGAAGGGGATATAGATATCTCACATTATCTTCTTTCCCCTCCAGCTGCCTCCAGGCATCCAGTCCCTGGTTAGAAAGCTGCATAACTGGGACTTCCCTGATGGTCCAGTGGTTAAGCATCCACCTTGCCACTGCAGGGGATGCAGATCTGTGAACTACCACCCCACATGCCACAGAGCAACTGGGCCCAGTACTGCAACTAGGGGATTCCCAGGTGGTGCAGTGGTAAAGAACTTACCTGCCAACATGGGAGACATGTGTTGGATCCCTGGGTCGGGAAGATCCCTTAAAGAAAATGGCAACCCACTCCAGTATTCTTGCCTGGAGAGTCCCATGGACAGAGGAGCCTGGTGGTCTACAGTCCGTGGGTCGAAAAGAGTCAGACACAACTGAGCACTCAGGAAAGGGAGGGACGGTCGGAACTAGAGAGCCTGTATGCCACAGTGAAAGATCGAGAAGGCTGCAACTGGGATCTGACGCAGCTAAATAAGTAATAAATAAATAAAAAGAAAACCTTAAAAAAAAAAGAGAAGAAGAAGAAAGATGCATGCTTAAGGTAAAAGCGATTCTCTCCCAACCTGAATCTCCTCTTGGTATTGCTGTTAGCCCATGGCTTGCTTCAGGATGACTCTTAGGAGCTTAATAAGGGCCAAGACCATCATTAAAGCTGGGCTTTGCAAGGCCAGCTGCCATACTGCAGCTGTGGCCCTCAGTGCGGAGGGCTGGGGATGGCAGTGTCCCTTGACTGCCCGCCGGATGGCCAGCTCACGCTAGACGAGTGCTCTGGTCTGCTCTGCAGAATCAAAATTCAACTGTTCCACCCAGATTGCATTTGCTAATTTTCATCCTTTTGATCTCATTCTAAACTAGATGTTAGAGCTATTTGCATTAGTGGGGTGAAGATCATTCTGGAAAGTTCAAAAAGCAGCTCAGCCATTATGCTTGAAAATGTGTTAGCGTCAGTGTGACTGAGGGCAAAAACCTGATTCAGGCTGCATCCATGCCTTTGACACTTTTCAAATTGATGTTTTTCCTCCTTCAAAAAAAAACTGATTTCCAATGGAGTTTAACATTTTTCCTTAATGAAGTTCAGGTGCACGTATCTGGCTTTACAACAGATCCAGTATGTGAAAATGGATGTGTACCCATCAAATTAAGGGAAAAGAGGGGCACTTTCAGATGGACAGACTCAATTTACAGAATGATTCTTTTCTTCACCAAAGGAATTTCCACTGGGTTCTCTGAAAAGGGTTAGCTTTCCTAGTGTAATTAAACACTTTGTAAAAGTTTCATTTAAAAACATGGTTTAGACACCACACATCCTATGTAAAGAGAAGACTGCTCAGAACAGGTGGATGGCTCAGGCTGATATTTTTAGAGCCATCACCCCATTTCAAATAGAATTCAGATGGTTTGTCAACATCTGGTTGGTATTCAAGGTCCTGTCTAGATGGTACTGAAGCAAAGCTTATACTTGCTTCAACACTTAGGTCAATAGTCACTCCTTTGTTGAGCCCTCTCAGACAATGCTCACCTGTTTTGCAGAGGTGAAATCTTCCAGGCACTTATGCAGCATCTGAACTGGCCACTGTGAAGACTGCCCTAGAAATGGTCTAGGCTTTATCCATTTTATAAGTTCAGATATGTGCCAGGTCCTCAAGAAACCTGCCTCAAAAAGTAGTTGCAGTTGATGAAATGGAATGAGAAGCAGCCTTCACTGTTCTGAAATAGTGTCTTCTGGTTAGAATTCCTCAGAACGAGATCTGATTTTGGTCACAGGGCTATGTCTCCTAGTGGCTTAGAGTTAGGTTGCCTTTGTGGACAAATCATCAAAATTATAATAGAAAATAAAAGACCACATATATAAGTCTAAGCCAGTCAGCATAATCTCTTGCAGCCAGAGGGATTGCTTCAGGAATGTGCAATGGAAAGCAGACCTGGGATGTTTGTTGGAATCGATGAGGAGTCAAGCTCTCTCATCCACTGGATTTAATCCTCTGAAAATGTAAATTAGTAGCTTCTGAAGGCTGCCTTAGCAACCATCACAGAAGAACTAACTGGTAGAGAAGCCCAAGCCCCGATGATATCATCTGAGCTCTGGGGTCCAACATCTCCTGAGCGACACCTATTTCAGGACTTTTCAATTAAGGGAGCAGGTAAATTTGCTTCTTTATTTAGACGTTTGCCTTGATCTCTTGTCATTTGCAAATGAAAGCCTCCTGGGACTTCCCTGGAGGCCCAGTGGTCAGGACTCAGAGCTTCCACTGCAGGGAGCATGGGTTCGACCCCCAGTCAGAGAACTAAGACCCCACAAGCTGCAAGGCAAGACCAAAACACAAAACAAACGAATGAACAAAACCAATGAAAAACTCCTGGCTCCCCGTTTCCCAACTGGCCTTTATATCAATTACCAAGATCTCTGCTTTCTCAGTCCAAAGTACCCATTGGCTGATCTCCGTACCACTGCCCATAATCTGGTTCAGATTCTCATGGCCTCTAATTTACAAACTCTGAGATTTGTCTCTCAGCCTTCATTTTCTCCCCTCCTATCTAGCTTCCCAGAAGCTGCCCCTTAATCCTCATAAAGCACAGATACGATGAAGGCACTCAGTCGATTGCTCCACAGCTTCCACTGACTCGCCACTGCTCCCTGAGTTAAAAAAAACCTACAGACTTGACCCCTCCCCACCCCCTGTGTCTCCTTTACTCTCACACAGAATACTTCACTTCTGACCCTTCTGGTCACCAAATGTGTGGAGGAGCTTTCCCCACACCGAGGAATTTTCCACAACACTAGCTGGGTGTCCTACATTGTCCTTCAGTTCGGACACTGCTGCTGCTGCTGCCAAGTCGCTTCAGTCGTGTCCGTGCGACCCCAGAGACAGCAGCCTACCAGGCTCCCCCGTCCCTGGGATTCTCCAGGCAAGAATACTGGAGTGGGTTGCCATTTCCTTCTCCAATGCGTCAAAGTGAAAAAGTGAAAGGGAAGTCGCTCAGTCGTGTCCGACTCCTAGCTACCTCGTGGACTGCAGCCTACCAGGCTCCTCTGTCCATGGGATTTTCCAGGCAAGAGTACTGGAGTGGGGTGCCATTGCCTTCTCCAAGTTCGGACACTACCTACTTGGAAATAGTGCCAGGTTTTACAGGGTAAGGTCTCCGTCCCACAAGACTGCTCTCCCATTTCAGATGTCAGCTGGAAGCAGGAGTTCCTCAGGTTACCCACAACTTCTGTCCAATTTACCTATAAATGGGAGGGTCCCATGGCCCTCTCCTTGGGTTCAATTAATTTGTTGGAGTGGCTCACAGAATTCAGGAGTACATTTACTTATGTTTGTGGTTGTTGTTGTTTAGTCACTAAGTCATGTCTGACTCTTTTGAGACTCTTTTGCAGCCCACCAGGCTCCTCTGTCCAAGGGATTCTCCAGGCAAAGATACTGGAGCGGGTTGCCATTTCCTTCTCCAGAAGCTCTTCCTGACCCAAGGATCAAACCTGCGTCTCCTGCATTGCAGGTGAATTCTTTACCATCTGAGACACCAGGGAAGCCCTTCTGAATTCTTCCAGTCCTTTATCTCTTCACAGCTCAGGACTTTCACCCATCAATTCCTCTTATCTTTCTATATTTTGTTACAGCTATTTGTGGATATGTTCTATCTGGGGCTTCACTAGTGGCTCCGAAGGCAAAGAATCTGTCTGCAATGCAGGTGACCTGGGTTCGACCCCTGGGTCAGGAAGATCCCCCTGGAGAAGGGAATGGCTACCCACTCCAGTATTCTTGCCTGGAATATTCCACGAACAGAGAAGCTTGTGGGCTACAGTCCACAGAGTCACAAAGAGTTGGATACGACTGAGTGACTAATGCTTTTCTATCTAGTCTGCTCTCTAGAGTTCTTCCCCAGTATAGTAGATGGTTACTAGGGGTGAATTAGTGGTCATCACTAGTAGGTTCAGATAGGGTCTGTTTTTGGTTCTTTTATTGGTGGATCCCATCCCCTGCCCCCATAGTAATAATCCATACGTTTACTGAATTGGTATAAAGGAAGGAATGAGAAAGGTTGTTTAATAGAGTCTTAGGAAACTTGCTTTTGAATAAGTATAAAAAATAATTTCTAAACAACCTACCCATATATAAACAGATACTAGAGGAGCATACAGGGTTGCTTGGAAATTGTCTTTCCTAAGTACTAAATCTCACACTTCTCCCTCCCCTATTTTTGCACTACTAATTTTCCAACAGAAAAGTAAAATTGAGGTAAAGTTTTGACAAATCATTGAAAATTCTAAACTGTCTTGTGTGTGTGTGCTCAGTTGTGTTCAACTCTTTGCCACCCCATGGACTGTAGCCCACCAGGATCCTCTGTCCATGGGATTCTCCAGGCAAGAACACTGGAGTGGGTTGCCATGCCCTCCTCCAGGGCATCTTCCCCACCCAGGAATTGTAAGCTATCTTCATGATGACGATCAAGGACCACATATGAGTATAACTGAAAAAATATCTTATGACCAGACTCTGAATCATGTTAATAGAAGCCATACGTGCATTTACGTCATGTGTCACAGTTCATAAAATACTTCTACAGACTTTACTTCCTTCCTGGTTTACAACTCTGTGAGATCAGTAAGGCAAGACCCATCAGCCCTATTTACCAGCAAGGAAGAGGTAAGGTCTAAGAGAGGCCAAGCAACTAGCAAGTCTCTATAACCAAGTAGATTACAGAACTAGGACTAAAACCCAAGGTTTCTGACACCCAGCCCCAGTCCTTCCAATTATCCTGTGCCACTTACCTTAGGCTAACAGATAACATCATCCCTTGCCAGTGACTGATTTAGCAAAGGACTTATGACCATTGAATTCCCACCACTGTGATATGAAGAGAGGTCTGGTGAGCAGTATCATTGTCCTGCTTCTAAGAAAGAGAGATAAGGAGAGAAGTTTTTTTTTTTTTTCCTCCTGGATGTACTTGTTTATGGTAACTACAGAGCTTCAGTGCCCCTCACCTGAAACCACCCTATCCTTCCATTTCTTGACATGTGCAGTCCTCAACTTCCTTGTTGTCATTTAAACCGGCATAAGTCAGGGGTTTCCATTACTAATACATGAAGTCATCCTAACCGAAACAATATGGGCAACTTAATGATACATGGATTTGGGGTAGAGAGGCCTGTGGTTGAATCCCCACTCCAACCCTTCAAATTGGGAATTTTACTCAACTATTTAGAGCCATGGATTCTTATCAGTAAAAGCAGGGATATGTGTACCTACTGCTCAGGGCTTTTCAGTCCAATGCAATAAGTAGTGGGAAGTATCTGATACCTGGTAGATAATAAATAGTCATTATTGTAAAGATGAACTTTATACCAATGCTATAAATACTTCTACCAAGAAAAAAAACTTTTAAAACTATAAATGTATATAAAACAATTTTATTGGCTCACTCACGCTCCCTACTGTAGTCAGGCAGGTCTTAGAGTAAATACAAAGGGTGATTCCTAACAATCTCAGATCAAGAATACTCAACCTTTGAATGAACTTCAATTCCCTAAGGCTTTGGGACTATGGAGCAGGGGATGAAAGTGTTGATAATAAAATTACAACTGGAGCTGAGGTTGGAGGGCTGCTACCAGGACTGGAATTTGCCTTGAAGTCAGCAATCAACCTTTCAAAGAGTAGTCTAACAAATCAAAGACTTGTCATTTATTTGCTTTTAATTTTCCTGCAGAAAGAGTTTTAAGGATTTAATAGTTCAATTTTATTGCACTGTTAAAAAAATATAGAGAGAGAGGAAAAAAAAAAAGAGACAGACATTGCCATCTCTTGTCCTAAAAGAGAAGATAGTTTGGATAACCTCACTTTACAAAGATGCTGTTTATACAACCATGAGATCGTAATCGTTAAGTGCAGGACTGGGCCATTCTGGGCCTTCCTGGTTTGAAGCCAATCACATTCTTCATTTCAACATTAAAACAAAAAAATATCATGTCACCTTGGGATGTTGTCACATTACTAGGAGAAGCTAATTTTTTGTTTTTATTTTGCTTTGTCTTTTTTTGGCAGAATTACAAAGAATAATATGTAAAACAGGTCAACTTTCAAATGGAGTTTCCCTGGCAGTTCAGGTGGTAAAGAATCTGCCTGCAATGAGGGAGACCTGGGTTCGATCCCTGGATTGGGAAGATGCCCTGGAGAAGGGAATGGCAACCCACTCCAGTATTCTTGTCTGGAGAATCCATGAACAGAGGAGCCTAGCGTGCTATAGTCCATGGGGTCTCAAAGAGTCTGACACCACTGAGCGACTAACACACACAACTTTCAAATCTGTTTCTTGTGGTTTACTATGTGACTATGTCCAAGATCTTAATATTGTTGATTGCAGCAACTGGGAAACGCTGTACCTTTCTTAAAGTTTTTATAAAAGAATAACGAGCAAAAGATGAGTGTCAAAATCCAACTGGAGGATGCAAAGTTTTAAAGGAGGAGCTAATTTTTATTGAGAGCGTAATCCCCAAACTACTCTGTTCCCTATCACCCCCCTGCTTGATGGAGTGAACCCATTGCATACGTGTCAAGTGGCTGCACACAGTTGTCCAAACAGGGCCTCAGTCAGCCTTGAGTAAAAAAAAAATAAAGCATCCGTGTGCTCTGGGAAAAGCCAGAGGATGCACACTTTGAAGACAGCAAGAGGTGGTAGGTGGAAAGGCTCTAGAGCCATTCTTACCAGTTCTGGCTTATATCTTGATTTTTCAGGGACAAGGACGATAACGTGAACAGCTGCTTACAGATCCCACAAGACCTAGGGGCTCGGTGCTCTCCCCACTAATTTTAGTCTGCTGGAAACCCGGATAAAGTCACTCCTCCTTGAAGGGAGTCCAGCTGCCAGTGTCAATACCAGAGTCTCCTCCCAGCGTGACCTTCACTGCTTCATCAGGGAGACAGGCTCCCTGAGCTGTCACCCTGAACCCGCCCTTCCTCCAAGAGCACCCGCTGCAGTCCCAGCTCCGACATCCACCTGCCTTCATGTGGGTAAGTCCCACCCCACCCCACCCCTGCGCCTATGCGAGGACTTTCCCGATATCAGGTGGAGAGCCAGTTGGCTTTCCATGGCATGCCGCAGGCTTTGAAGGGAAAAGAACACGAATGGCCATGCTTGTGGTTTCCCTAATCTGTGTACCAAAGGCAGCAGGAGCCAGGTGGCCCTGCATTTGAAATAAAGCAGGTTACTGGTTTCAAAGAGCAGGAAGTGAAAGGCTTCTGCAGATACAATCCCTCCTCTGTTAAGGGCTGGCCACCCTAACTCGGCTTTCACAATGTGAGAAACCACCGCCAATCCCAGAGATGGCTATGGGGCGCTGGTCCTGCTGAGCTCGTCTGCTCTTCAGCAAGTCTCCTCTCTACCGACGTGAAGGAAAACTAGGGGCCTCGGACTGTGTCTGCACAGTGACCAAAGAAATCTGCTGAAAACTAAAAACAAGTCTCAAATTTAGCTCACTGGTGTCTGTTCTCGAGGTCACACTGGCTGATGATGTCAGCCCAAACAGACAGTCTTCCCTGTTCAAAAAGTCTCCCCATTGCCTACAAAAGGCCATCTATTTTGGGCTTTGCTACAACAGTGTTTGGGGCTGGATGTGCAAGGGCTTCAAAATAAACCAACACACGATACCTTCCTCAATTAGCTTTTACACACCAGGAGCTATTCAAAGAGCTGTTATTGTAAATAAGAAGAAGTCGTAGCTAATGAGTAGAAAATCAGGCACCACATATGTTAAGAAGTATTTTGATGCAACTCCTAGATTAATCCTCACTATAACCTTGGTAGGAGGGCATTGTCATCACCCTATTTTGCAAATGAGGAAACTAGGCTCTCCCAGGGTTCTGGTTATTCTGTCTTTATTTGTGTGTGCTCAACCATGTCCAACTCTTTGCAACCCCCTGGATGGTAGCCTTCTCAGTTCCTCTGTCCATCAGATTTTCCAGGCACCAAGATTGGAGTGGGTTGCCATTTCCTACTCTAGGGGAATCTTCTCGACCCAGGGATTGAACCTGTATCTTCTGTTTCTCCTGCATGGCAGGCAAATTCCCTACTATTGTGCCCCCTGGGATTTTCTGTCAGTCTCCCAGCAATTCTCCACCCTTCGGCACCCTGCCCTGTATCCAGGAGGTTAAGCCTTACAGACAGCACGGTCAGTTCCCTTGTGAGCTCACTTTGGCAGCTCCAGAGATCAGGGTGGGAAAAGAGGAGGTCAGAGTGTTCCTCTCCCGCTCATTCCCTTCCTCCTGGGAACCAGATTCCCGCAATGCTTGCAGCCGCCGTCCCATTGACACAGGGCTCCTGGGCGTGCGCATGCAACTAGGTTCTGCTGCGGTCTTCTCCCCCTCGGTCCCAACAACAGCCACGGCTTTCCTCTGCTGCTGGAGCCTGGGTGCTCTCTGTGCTGGCTTGTCCCCTCCACCCTGTTCTCACTGCCATAAGTCGGCACTCCCATAAAATTTCTTCATCTGAACCAATCAAGGGGAAGGTGAGTCTCTGTCAAGAACGCAACTCATATAGCCAACCAAAGACATGCAGGCCAGAGATTCAGCAGGGGCTGCTGCTGCTGCTGCTAAGTCGCTTCAGTCGTGTCTGACTCTGTGCAACCCCATAGACGGCAACCCACCAGGCGCTCCCGTCCCTGGGATTCTCCAGGCAAGAACACTGGAGTGGGTTGCTGTTTCCTTCTCCAATGCATGAAAGTGAAAAGTCAAAGTGAAGTCACTCAGTCGTGCCCGACTCTCAGCGACCCCATGGACTGCAGCCTTCCAGGCTCCTCCATCCATGGGATTTTCCAGGCAAGAGTACTGGAGTGGGGTGCCTTTGCCTTCTCCGAGTCTTAGACAGATGATGCCTAAGAAGACCAACATGTAGCCATAGCATGAGTACTGAAATGTAACCAGCACACCAAGCAGAAATTGAATTTGTTATCTTAAGTGACCCGAAAGGAAAGAATGGTGAATGGGCATCAAACAGTAATTTGGATTTACATCCTGGAAAATATTAGAGCCCCACTGGTTAAAATTTCACATATAGTATGCCTTGCTCCTAATGGCTGCAATGGCAAACTAAATTATTTCAGACATTATGTTTTAAGCTAATTAGAATTTTACTTATTCATTCATTCAATCATTTTATTAAGTAAAAAATCATTGAGCCTTTATCCTGAGCCAGGCTGTCTTAGAAGACAGAGGAAAACCATAGGGTCTAGAAGAACAAGCCAGTGGTCCCACTCGTGAGACGCTCTGGGCCGCTTGAGGCTGAACATGTAAATATATGGTTACAATGTAAGATATAATTTCAATACAGTTCTCTGAAGACACAGAGTATGAATTTACAATTCTAGCAATGAAGGGTTTAGAAGCCTTCACAGAAGAGTTGATATTTGAGCTTAAAAGATGAGTAGAATTTGCCAGGAAAGAGGAGAAACCTCATGAAAAGACACTGAATTTGAATATCCAGTCCCCACACTTAACCGCATAAAAGATTACTCCTTACAGAAAAAGAAAGAATCCAATATTCATGGATAAATACAAACATAAGTTGAAATACAAACATGAGTTGAGAACAAAAGGATTTTCCGAAAAGACCTTTTAAAGCTATCGAGATTTGAAAGAAATTTTAATAAGATTCCCATTGAAAAGAGAATATCAAAAAGCTGTTTAAGTCTATTTCAAGGCTGCTTCTCCTTGAGTTAAAGGAAGAAAAAACACTTTTTTCTCTTTTGTTCTTGCTCATGAGATCCAGGATACAAGTTAGAGTACATCAGAGAAGCCCAGCGCCGGCCTCCAGAGACCTTCTGAATTTCACCAGAGAAAATGAGAAACACACAGTTATTTCAAAATGTTTCTAATTTTTCAGTTTCAAATAGTGCCCACATTATACAGGAAATTGCTAGTGCCAAAGCCTGTTTTTCTTTCTAATAATTTTAGATTGCTATATTCTTTTAAGTAGGATTAGAGCAAAGCTTTCCTTTGCTGTGCAGCTTTTTTTTTTCTTTTCTTTTCAGGCTACCATATGCACCAGTGTGACAATTTAGCTCTACAACTACTTTATATTTTAAGGCTTTATATATTACGCTTTCACATATCTATATTCATAGTATACTGATTACTTATATTTCCAAGTATTAATACTTAAAATGAGTAATTGACTCAATGGACATGAGTGTGAGCAAACTCTGGGAGATAGTAAAGGACAGGGAAGCCTGGTGTGCTACAGTCCACGGGGCTGCAAAGGGTCAGACACGACTTAGTGACTGAACAATAACAACGACAACAATCAATACTTTTAACAGGAACAGGAATTTTTTTTTTTTTTTAAGTTTTAAGTGCTGGTAGGCTGCCGTCTATGGGGTCGCACAGAGTCGGACACGACTGAAGCGACTTAGCAGCAGCAGCAGCAGCAGCAGCAGCAGCTATACAAGTACGTTTACTTTATTAAGTGCTGTAAAGATTATTTTTATTGGTTCTTTTTGTTATCATTTTTTTTTAATTATGAGAACTAGTTGTGGTTTTATCATAAAGATTTTAAATCCAACCTTCATGAGAGAAAAATCTGGCTTTGCCCTTAAAACACTGACAGATTTATAGACCTAACAATATTCGTGTTGAAGATGCTAGTTGAATAAATGAACTGATGGTGCCATATGGGGAGACTGGAAGGGGAGACAAAAAGACTACAACCCTGGCTCCATCTGAACCTGTAACTCTTCCCAAATTCAGTACTGTTAACCCCCTGTATCATGGGTTCCAAAAATTCAACTAACCATGGATCCAAAAATTTTGAAAAAAATCCATAAAGTTCCATGAAGCAAAACTTGAATTTGCCATATATCAGCTACTGTGTACATAGCATTTACATTATATTAAGTATTATAAGTAACCTGGGCTTCCCTGGTGGTTCAGTAGATAAAGAATCCACCTGCAATGCAAGAGATGCAGGAGATGCAGTTTCCATCCCTGGGTCGGGAAGATCCTGGCTACAGTTCACAGGGTCACAAAGAGTCAGATGGCTGAAGCAACTGAGCACGCATGCTCAGAGATGATTTAAAGTATTGGCAGATTTCATAGGTTATATGCAAAGACTGTGCCATTTTATATAAGGAACTTGAGCATCCTTGGTATCTGCAGGGGTCCTGGAACCAACCCTCTCTCTACAGATACTAAGGGATGACTGGACTGGGATGACTGGACCAGGAAACTCCTTGCTGCCTCCAAACCAAACCTATGACAAAAGACTTAGGGTTGAACAAAAGTCCTGAGATGGTTTATTCTTGGAAAGCCTGGAAAAAACTTTTTAACAATTCGACTGATTCATTCAACTCATTCAACAAGTTTGAAACATTAAGCATTTGCAGTGGTAGTAATAACAATAGGTAATATCAATTCAGAATTTATATTATGCTAGCCCAGTGCTGTGTGCTTTGTACTGATTATTCCACTGAGTCCTGACTACAGCCTGAAATAAGCCCCACTGCATAGAACAGAAAAGCAAGGCACAGAAGTCACATCACTTGCCGATGATCATCCAGCAACTAAACGAACTCTAAATTGAGCCCAAGCCAGTCTGACTCCAGAGTTCCACCTCCTTTGCTCTCCCAGGACCACATGCTGGGGGTGCCCGAAGATACAAATGTGGGCCATTCTCCCACAAGGATCACAATGCTGTAGACTCAAAGACTGTAACAGTAGGTCCTCTAGACTTTACCAATGATAAATCCAGGCCAAGTGAGATGATTTACCCGATGGCACCCAGACAGGTTGAGAATGCCTGCTTCCCTCCTGCTCTGTGCTGTCTCCTCCATTTCTCTTTTCACTCACTACACAAAGCTAGAAACATCCACTTACTGAATAAACTCCTGGATCCGTATTATCACCACAGATATAAGAAAATGGATGGAAATGATTTTTAAATGTGGAAATTTATCTCCTTAGAAATAATTCTCATGGACACCTTTTAAACTGGCAAATTGTTGAAGCTACATGTGAGCTTCATGGCCTCGTAAAAAATAAGCACTAAGAGGAATGTTGGGATTCACAAATACACGTTGCTATATATAAAGTGGGGCTTCCCTGGTGGCTCAGAGGTTAAAGAATCCACCTGCAGTGCTGGAGACCGGGGTTCAGTCCCCGGGTGGGGAAGATCCCCTGGAGAAGGGAACGGCAACCCATTCCAGTATTCTTGCCTGGAGAATCCCATGGACGGATGAGCCTGGTGGGCTACAGTCCATGGAATCTCGAAGAGTCGGACACACCTGAGCGACTAACACACACACACACACATACATAAAATAGTTAACAGCAAGGCCCTACTGCACAGGTAACTACGCTCAGTATCTTGTAATAACCTATAATGGAAAAGAATCTGAAAAAGAATATATATGTGTGGATAACTGAATCCCTTCACTGCACACCTGAAACTAACACGACACTGTAAACCAATTGTACTTTATTAAAAAAAAAAAACCTCAGCACTGAAACCACGTACAGAGTTGGTGTCGGGCCTCTCCCCTCCCCGCCACCCTAGGTTTCCAATTATCTTTCGGTCCCATCTTGTCTCCTGCATGGAGACCACTTAACAGGTCATAACGAAATGACTGCAAGCCTGGAACAAAAGCAAGACAGAATCAAAGGATGTTTTCAGTTGGAGTGATGGCAGTCACTCATCAACCTCCTTATTGTAAGGACGAGAAAATGCCGGTCTGGGAAGCAGTACAACACGGCAGAAACTGCTGACAGAGTGCAACAGATGGGGCAGAAGTCACAACTGTGTTACTTAATGGTACACACTAGTATCCCGTTTAACCCCTCTGAATCTCAGTCTCCTTGCCTGCGAAGTGGAGATAACCATAGTTCCTCTTTTTTTGGTTTCTTGAATTAACATGTATGAAGTTCACTACACAGTATGCACTCAGTAAACACAGTGACAATTAGCACAATATGGCACCCCACTCCAGTACTCTTGCCTGGAAAATCCCATGGACAGAGGAGCCTGGTGGGCTGCAGTCCATGGGGTCGCTAAGAGTCGGACACGACTGAAGTGACTTAGCAGCAGCAGCAGCAGCAGGCCTAGTTCTGCCCTCTTCATTCTTCCACTGTTTGCCTTGTTTACACAGTAGAGGAACCCAATGCCATGCTTGCTGACGATCTGCTCAGGGCTTCATCCTCTGAGCTTCAGTAGAAATTCTACCACCTCTTAGGAGGCTTCAGCACCTGCCAGAGTGGGAATTAACAATTCCCTCTTCCATGCTCTGTAGCTGTATTCTGATCCAGCCTACATCTCACTTTCTCCTGTGTTTGATTTTGTTTTGGTTATATCCAAAGCATCAGTTCCTTGAGATGAGGGATATTTGCTTTCTCCCTCCCTTCCTCTATTCCCAGGTGGCTCAGTGGTAAAGAATCTGCCTGCCAGTGCAGGAGATGCAAGAGATGCGGGTTTGGTCCTTAGGTTGGGAAGATCCCCTGGAGAAGGAAATGTATTCTTTCCTTCTTAGAAGGAAATGCATTTCTAAGAAGGAAAAGAATTCTCCAGTATTCTTGCCTGAGAAATCCCCTGGACAGAGGAGCCTGGAGGGCTAACAGTCCATGGGGTCACAAGAGAACTGGACACAACTTAGCAACTCAACAGCAACTCTTTTATCACAGCCCCCATACAGTTACCTTATACAGACTGGGCACTCGCTAAATGTGTGGGCTTTGTTCTGAATGCATTTTTAACAACTCAGCTGCCATACTCATGAAAAGTATTTGAGAATTATGATTATGGAGTTGATCTGAGTTCTTAAACAATGTGGGTTTTGGATTTTCTGATGGTATTCTTTTTTCAGATGGGGAGTGGGGCAAATATAAAAACAAATATCTAGGTTCACAACTGCTACACAGGGCATTTCTCTTTGAATTAAAGTCCTCTGCAGATCTGCTGTTGCTGCTGTCCATGTGGCAATCACAGCAACAACCTTAGAGCCTGGTAGCATCCTCCCGTTTTACTATCGACAGCTCCTGGAAACAAGAGAAGGGGGTGGAGCCTGTTCAAACATGGTGAGTCCCATCTGGGCAGGGGCAGGAGGCCTGAGGCTGGTTCTGGGAGAGGAGACAGGAGAGGGAGATGCTCTCGGGTCCTTCTGTGCCTCAGTTTCCCTCTTGGAATGACGGGAATAAAATTATTCTGTTCTCTAAGATGCTACCTCCCCAAACTGGTGACAATGGAATTTCAAAAACTGCCAGGACAGGGATTTCCCTGGTGGCCCAGTAGCTAAGACTCCACACTCCCAGTGAAGGAGGCCTGGGTTCGATCCCTGGTCAGGGAACTAGATCCCACATGTCATAACTAAGAGCTCACATGTCTAAACTAAAGGTCCATCATGCCACAACGAAGAGCAAAGTTACTGTGTGCTGCAACTGAAACCCAGCACAGCCAAATATCTATCTATATATATACACACACATACATACATATATATATATATTTTTTTTTTTTTTTTTAACTGTCAAAGCAAATGAGCAGTGAATATCAAATTCAACTGAGGTGGTCCTAAAGCACAGAGCTCCAAAGCAGAGGGAAGGCATCATCTTTGTGCATAACAGACACAACAAGAGCTAATATTCATGAAGGGTTTACTATGTGTCAGGCCACGTGCTAAGCATTTCCTGTGTTTTAATTGATTCAGTCCTTCAAACAATACTATGAGGTAGTCACCATTTTACAAAAGAGAAAACTGAGGTGCAGAAAAGTTAAGCCAAAAGCTACAGAACTGGTAAGTGGCAGAGCCTGAACTAGTACTCATATAGTTGAATGTTACTGGCATGCTCTTAATTACGTTCCTGGATTGCCTTCCTGTGGCCATCTCTTTTAAAATTTTTTTTTAATTTTTAAAAATTTATTTATTTTTAATTGAAGGATAATTACAATGTTGTGTTGGTTTCTGCCATACATCAACATGGATCAGCCACAGGTATACATATGTCCGCTCCCTCTTGAGCCTCCCTCCCACCTCCCACCCCATCCCGCCCCTCTGGGTACCACAGAACCCCAGTTTGAGTTCCCCGGGACTGCTCACAGTGCGTTGCTTTAATAGGTGTTTTGTAAGTCTCTCCCTTCTTTTTTTCCTTCTAATTCCTTCCCTGGTTCTTCTTCTAAGTCAGGTGTTTGACTATTAATGGTGTTTCTCTAGTTGGGAGCTATAGACCCTTGGAGACCCATAATTCAATTTTTTCATAGTTATGATTTTAAAAAATGAACATAAACACATTCTGGGGCACTGGGATAACCGCGATACCAAGGATTGCCTTGTGATCTCAGGGCCTCTGTGAGCTCTGCCTTGACACCAGCAGTCACCACCCTTCTCACTAGACTAGTAAGAAAAGGAAAGCACAAAGGTAATCTCGAATGATATATGCAACTCAAGTGAAAGTCAACTATTACAATAACATAGGCTGTGAACAGAGGAGATGTAGCTGGAAGGGAGGAAAGAGGTAAGAAAACTGAGTCAATATAGGGCACTGGCCACACCATCAGACGGGGAGAGCCATGCAGACCCTGAAAGTACTCACTTCCGGGCCAGAGATACATAATGCTTGCAGCAGCTGAGTGCAGGTGTGCTAAGTCACTTCCGTCTGTCCCACTCTTTGCCACCCTATGGACTGCAGCCCACCAGTCTCCTCTGTCTAGGGGCTTTTCCAGGCAAGAATCCTGGAGTGGGTTGCCACACCGTCCTCGAGGGGATCTTCCTGACCCAGGGATCCAATCCAGAGTCTCTTATGCCTCCTGAGTTGGCAGGCGAGTTCTATTGAGTAAACATCAGTAATTTAAATTTTACAGTTCTGGGAGAAGGACTTTATATTTGATTTAAAAATTTATTTTTGCTTTATTTCTGGCTTGTTCAAAAGCTATAACACAAGTTTATATCTGGTTTTATATTTACAGCTAGCAATGCAACATTTTGAAAGAAAATAATTTAAGCCAAGCCTGGGGAGGCTGAAGAAACTTTTGCCTTTAACACAGTGCCCTGACATTTGAGAATCACCAACAGTGACAAACACATCGATGACAAATGTGAACACCCTGGGTCTGTCATTAACACACGTGTGAAATAGCCTGTGAGACCCCCCTCTTTTTGACAGCAGGCTTTGGTGGGAGAAATTCTTTCTCTGGTGGCTCAGACAGTAGAGAATCCGCCTGCAATGCAGGAGACACAGGAGATGAGGGTTCGATCCCTGGGTCAGGAAGATCCCCTGGAGGAGGGCATGGCAACCCACTCCAGTATTCTTGCCTGGAGAATCCCATGGACAGAGGTGCCTGGGGGGCTACAGTGCATGGGGTCGCAGAGAGTCGGACACTGACTGAGGAATGACTGAGGAACTAACACAAGGGTGGTAGAAAGGACAGGCAGGCGAAATGGCTTCATAGAAGAAAAAATGTGACCTTAGTGCATTGGGGCAAGTCACTCAACTGAGAAAAGTCTCCTCCTGGGCCTTACCTGTCAGAGGGTAATCAGTACCTTCTCCAGCTGAACTGTGGGTCCCTTGCAGTGACTCAGGGAAGCTGACCCACTGAGCGAGGAGGTGGCTCCACCCGCTGGCGCCCCGATAAAAAGCCGAGGCCGGTGGGCTCCCCAACCAGCCGGTCCCTCGAAGCTGCCTCGCCCCAGCCGCGCTCCGGGCCCCGCGCCCCGCTCTGGGTGCGGCGGGAGGGGATGCAAAGCCTGGGCGGTCATGCCACCCGGAGGCAGGTTTCCGCCCCTGGGGGGTCCCCAGAAGCTGGGTGAAGCTGGAAGGAGCTCAGGCATCACCTAAAGACTGAAAACTCTCAAAAGTGCATGTGGGGTGAGGAGCGCACAGGGTTTGCCTCCAACTTTGCAAACTCGCGGAGGGGTTCCGCGCCCACCAGATGTGGCCCAGAGCCCCAACGCTAGGCTGTCGACCTTGCGGGGGCCGGTTTTTCCGAGCAGGAGGCGGCCGGCCGGCAACAAAAGCCCTGGGTTCGTTCCGGCCGGGGGCTCCCCGGGAGCCAGCGCGGGCTGGCGCGGCGAGGCCGGGACAGGCGAGCGCCGGGAGCCACCTGCGCAGAGCCGCGCGCCGCGGTCCTGCAGCCCCGAGCCAGGCTCGGGCCGCGGGGGCGGCAGAGGCGGGGCCGCGGGCGCGGCAGAGGCGGGGCCGCGGGCGGGGGGCGGGCCGCGGGCGGCGGGGGCGCGGCGTCCCCGAGGCCGGAGGCGGGGCAGGCCGGCTCGGGAGGCGCGGGGGGCGGATCCGTCGGCCGCCGGCCCAGCTCCCCGGCCCGCCCGCCCCGCTCGCACTCGGTCGCGCCGCCGAGCCGGCATGGGAGCTGCGCGCGCCCTCCCGGCGCCCACACCTGTCTGAGCGGCGCAGCGAGCCGGGGCCTGGCGGGCGACCCGGCACTGGTGAGTGCGGGCGCGGGCGAGGGGCGCCGGCCCGGGGCGGAGGGTACCGGACAAAGGGAGGGCCGCTGCGCTCAAGGCAGGGGCACTGAGGGCTGCGGGGGCCCCGGAGACCTCTCTTCGGCGGCCCCGGAGACCTTGCTTCGGCCACCCTCGGGGGTCGAGGGCTGGGACCCGCGGCCTGCGGGAGCTCCGCGGAGACTCGGGACCCGCAGGGCGTTTGGATTTCCACGGTGTCACCCGCGGATCGAGTGGGGAAAAGCAAGTTTTCGCAGCTACCATCTCGGATGCTGGGTGGGAATAGAAAAGAAGCCTGCCCAGGGCACGCTCGCGCGCGCACACACACACACAATTACTTTTTCCCTTGAGTTTTGCAGCAAGGTCTGCAAGTTAATTTTTTACCCTGGGCATGTAACTGTGAACACACCTTGGCAAGCAAGGAGAGGACAGCAAACAGGTCGGGGAAAAGGCTCTCTTCTCTGGCTCTGTGACTGATGGCCCTGCGCTGCGCTAGGAGCCACTGTCCGTGAACTAGCAACAGTTCTTGGAAGCAAATCTTTCCTCTTCAGCGTGTGGACATTCTTCGTGGGTTCATTTTTAAATAAAAGCTGAAAGAAGTTTTAAAAAAAATGTTTTAGAAGAGCGAGAAGAATATTAGATGAAGGATAACTCCCACTCCCCTTTGGAATACAAATTAGGTTTGCTTTCAAACATCCCATGAGAAAGCAGCTGATAAAAAGTCCTGTTTGTTTTATTGCCTTTTGGGTGACACCCGCGAGACTTCAGAAATAGCGCCTAGCTGGTGGAAAGCTTCTGGTTGTTCCTGGGATCCCTGTTGGCTAGGGCTGCCTTCTCTTAGTTCCTGGAACTGAACTTGAGTGGTCCCTGTGCTGCCTTAGGAGGAGATCCGCGAATGATTGGCGCAGATTGGCCAGTGTCAGAATCGTTTTGAGGAAGCCCTGTGATAAAGAGTTGAATTTGTGGTTTTGAAGTCAGCTGTGGCCAAAAGCTGAAAGCCAAATTAATACCAAGCTATTTACTACACTTGGTTCAGAATCATACTTGTGCATAGAGCATTTAAAATAGACCTTATAGGTGCACCTCTCAAGAGCTCTGTTAGACAGGAGTGGATTGGAGGTAGAGTGGAGAAGCAGAAACTGCCACAAAAGCCACTATATGTACTTGTGAAAGCATTTGTGATCATATGCACACCATCTGCATTTGAATAAGTTTTTTCACTTGTGTTTTTCCCACTTAAATAAACTCAGGTGATAACTTGTCATACTTTCCCATGCCTGAACTGGAACAGAAGCGTTTTTCCAAGGTAATTAATATGGACCTCATTTTTGTAACACTGACAACTTATTCAGGTAGATAGTGAATGTGGGTGCATTCTTCTGTCTGTAGTATAAGTGCCAAAGTTCCCATTAGCGGGTCTGAGAACATTACCGGCCCCTGTCTGCAGTGTTTAAGAGTCTCAGGTTCTCCTGAACATCTTTTCTCATAGCTCCCTTAGGACGGAATCCACCGGCCATTATTCATGCATAACTCTCCCTGACCCTAGGGAATTCCTTTCTCAGGGTCTCACCATTGACCGTTTTCTACTATTCTTGTTCTGCTGCCAGGTTTGTCCCAGGCTCACTGGGGTGGTTCAGTTTGCCTGAAATCTGATAGAGACGAAGTTAAACGTCGTTTGACCACAAGATTATGTTTAAGGTGGCTGGGCTTGTAAATACCCTGCATTTCTTTCCTGTACAAGACTGTAATTCTTAAACCATTATGTGATTAGGTTTGTTTCCCTTTAACAGGTTCAGTGCCTCAGGAAAACGAGAGCATGCCTGGCTGCGGAGTGTTACCAGAGCTTTGTTCATTTTTAGCTATTTGCTTTAGGAATTAGCATGGTTTTACTGTTCAGTATCCCTGGCCACAGAGTCCATGGAAAAACTCTCTGCCATCCTTCCGAACGTCATCCAGACCTGTTATCCTCACAAACTTGCCTGCTCTTTCTTTCTGTCATTACTGTTTATAGTGGTCCCAGGAATTCAGATGTTGTACAACAGAGAACCTATACCCTGAGGATTAGATCTTCCCTGCCAACACTTGTTTGCTATAGGAGTTATATCACAGCTCCCGAGTATTTGCCCTCTGGAGGAGATGTGTGTTGTTGGAGTTTTCAAGGTGCAGAACTGGGAGAGCGTCTCTGCCCACAGCCTCCAGGCAGCACTGTGGTGTGCACAGCTGATCACAAGCAGCGAGCAGCGTCCCCTCCCTGTGAGGTTATCAGCGCACTTACCAAGTGGCAGCATCTTCATAACGCCCATATATTTTTAGACAGTGAACAGCAGGACAGGGGCTCATGGTGAATGATGGAACATGGAAAGTGTAGTCCTCTTGTGAGTCAGATATACAGAGCTGGAAAAGGAATACTGTTTCCATATTACTAAGCACGGCCAGAAAATATTTGCTTACCTTCATTTTCCATTCTGCTTTGTCATTTAAATCAAGTGGTACATGAATATACTCAGTTGGGAACGTTCAAAGATAATTCTGTATCTAAGGACTCCTTATCCAGTAAAGGCTTAGTCCTAGAAATGAAATGTTATAGACCTGAATTTTCCTCATCCAGAGTTAGATACAAGGATGAGATTTGGAAATCTTCATTCTTTTTTAAGGTGTGAGTTTTCCAGACAGTTCTATGAGGATAAAGTGAGCCATTAGTAAAGGCAGGAGAGAATTAAAAATTATGTTCCCATGATTTACCTTTCCAGTAGTGAGATTATGAATGTGTTCATCTTAGAGTGTTTATGTTTAAATAAATGAAATGGGTGTAGTGAAGGTTTACCTAGAGTTTATAAAAATGGAAACAATAAGTGTCTCCTGGGGAATTATTCCAGTATCAGGTGAATGGAGAAATTAATGCAGAATCACCAAGCTAATTCTAAAGTGTTTTATTAATAGGGCAGGGGTCAGGGCAAGGTGTGAATGCCTTAGGAAAGGCCCCGAGTGGAGGTAGCTTGTCGTCTGTCCCCCATCACCACAGTGCACACACACCCTCACTCACCCCCTCTGCGAACTTTTCTAAGAGCTTTCTCACCTAGCCATCCTCCACTCATCCTTGAAAGCTGCCCTCTGCTGGAGGCCTTTGTTTCCTTTGCAAACAGATAAGGGGAATCTTGTCATCCAGACAGGCTAGAGACTAGCATGATAAATTTTCCTTTTCGTTTCCCCTTGTACCTCCACCTTTCACAATTCTTTGAGTAAAAGTTCCTGGGGGGGGAAAAAGGCTCCTGGAAAAACCAGACCTAGAAGACTAAGAGATCATTGTTCAGAACAATTTCTAAACCATCCTAAATACACATTTGGTAAGGGAGTGAGCAACTTATGAAGTTGTAACTTTAATACCATTGTCAGTTTAAACCCAGGGGGGACCTGAGAACACATCACTTTACCTTCCAGCTTCTGATCAGGTATTTAAAAACCAAATCAATTCGGAATAATTTGACCTGCATTAATTTTTAAATTTAAATCACAGTTTCTTTTAACATATAGTTCTGTGGGGACTTCCCTGGCGGTCCAATGGTTAAGAGTTCACACTTCCAATTCAATGGGCACAGGTTCAATTCCTGGTCAGGGAACTAAGATCTTACTTGCTGCGTGGCCAAAAAAATGAAATGGAACAAAATAGAATAAAATAATAAAATATTTGTAGCTTTCAGTGTTACATAGAAACTTTAATGAAGATATAAAAAGTTCTCAGAATAAGGTCTTACCGCACAAACAAATGAATAGAGTTGAAATTGTATAGGGAACTTGTAACTGAGATTTCAAACTAATAGAATTAGTCTTTAGAGGTAACTGAAAAGCTTATTTTTAAGGAATTAGAGCTTTACTCAGCACTGTTGGTTCAGCAGTTTTACTTACACGTGGCTAACTTCTCCTTGTGGTGGTGGTTATTCAGTCCCCCAGTCATGTCCAACTCTTTGTGACCCCATGGACTGTAGCGCGCAAGGCCTCCCTGTCCATCACCAACTCCCGGAGTTTACTCAAACTCATGTCCATCAAGGTGGTGATGCCATCCAGCCATCTCATCCTCTGTCACTCCCTTCTCCTCCTGCCTTCAATCTTTCCCAGCATCAGGGTCTTTTCCAATGAGTCAACTCTTCGCAGCAGGTGGCCAAAATATTGGAGCTTCAGCTTCAACATCAGTCCTTCCAATGAACACCCAGGACTGATCTCCTTTAGGATGGACTGGTTGGATCTCCTTGCAGTCCAAGGGGCTCTCAAGAGTCTTCTCCAGCACCAGACTCTCGCTGAGGTGCTCCTCCTGTTGCTGAGCACAGGCTCTTGGTGCTCGGGCTTCAGTGGTTGGCGGCTTGCGGGCCCTTAGAGCACAGGCTCAATAGTCATGGCTCAGGGCCTTAGCCTCTCGACTTGTGGCATCTTCCCCGACCAGGGATGAAACCCACATCCCCTGCATTGGCAGGCAGATTCTTAACCACCGGACCACCAGGGAAGTCGGAAAGTATTTTTTAAACAGGGGTTTACTATACAGGCAAAGCGCTTGGAAAGGTGAAATAGGGATCAATTTTGCCTGAGAGGGGGTTAATTCATTAAGACAAGCTTCCTGGATGGATTTTTAAAGGTTTATCTGAAGTAGTTTCAGACTTTTCCTGCTATTGTCTTCCCTGACACCCTTGCAAGTGGCTGGTTTCAGTGTTTGGGTGAATGGGTAGAGCTAAAGGCATGTGCCACTGGAACAGTCCCGCTGCAGTAAGTAATTTGCACCCGGTACTCCTAGGATCCAGTTAACATATACGTTTCAGACTTGGGATTTGAAAATGAATGTTCCAGTTGATAATATGCGCGTATATTAACTCTCGTGTTCCTCCTGCCCCTGGAAAATGTCGACTGCTTATGATAACACAGAAGATCGTACTGTCTCATCTCCTCCTTTCTATTCCCCAGCAATCATATTTTGAAAACGGGAATACTTGGCAGCTGGACCTTTGTGTTTTCTACCTTGAGATAAGCCTCAGTAAACTTGGCTTAAGGCTTGTGTTGCTCAGTGTTAGCATGCCTTAATGTCCTCCTGTGTTATAGTGAGAGGGAGGAGAGGGTAGTGTGTAGGGGTCCAGGAGGCAGCCCTGGGGGAAGCACATGATTCCTCCAGTTTTCCAGTTTTAGGTAAGAAAGCAAAAATCACCCAAAAATTGCTCACAGGTGTATATCCTCAAAGAGGAAGCTTGAGAATAGGAAAACAGTTTCTTTCGGACTCTCACTCCGCCTAGCTCGCACCCGCCTCTTAAGACCTAATCCCTCCTTGTCCTTGTTTTGGGATCCTTGCTTGTGAATGAATTAACCTACTTGCTAAGTCAGCTTCTCTTGAACAGAAGATTCGGAGCCAGTCAGAGCCAACTAATGCTTCAGTTCAGTTCAGTCGCTTAGTCATGTCCAACTCTGTGATCCCCCTGGACTGTATGTAGCCCACCAGACTCCTCTGTCCATGGGACTCTCCAGGCAAGGAGGCTGGAGTGGGTTGCCATGCCCTCCTCCAGGGGATCTTCCCAACCCAGGGGTGGAACCTGGGTCTCCCACATTGCAGGCAGATTCTTTACCGTCTGAGCCACCAAGGAAGCCCCCTTGCTGAGCTAAGGGTAATTCCTAAAGCGACTTATACTGCTTCCTGTCTCCGTATCCTTGCTCCCTTTCTCTAAGTGTCCCCTTTAGTTTGTTTTAGCTTATTTCTGTTCAGCTTTATCACCCCTCTCAAGCATCACCTCCCTTGGAATGCCTCTCTTGTTCTTCTCCCCACCACGGGATTTCATGCCCTTTCTCTGAACCACCACATCCTCCATGTACGTATCTGTCATTGGCATTCATCGTGCAGCATTCAAAAAACGTGTTTTTTGAGCCACACTAACATTAATTCATTCATTCATTTACTCTTCCATGAATAAACCTTTGTGGAATGCTAGCATAGGCCCAATCTCAAGGCCTTTAGACTAGCTGGGAACACAAATGCACAGACCTGAAAAAGCAACCAACAGTAATAGTCACAATGTGTTATTTGATGCAAATTTAAAGCTTTCAGTCTTTGACAAAGACCCTGACACGTCCCACTCTTTGTGACCCTGTGGACTATAGCCTTCCAGGCTCCTCTGTCCAAGGGATTCCCCAGGCAAGAATCCTGGAGTGGGTAGCCATTTCATTCTCCAGGGGATCTTCCTGACCCAGGGTCTCCTGCATTGCAGGCAAATTCTTTACCAACTGAGTCACCAGGGAAGCCCAACGCCCTGGTCTTATACAATAAAATCCAAGGGAGGAGGGAGTGTTTCCTTTGCTAGAGGCCTGTCTACTCTGGAAGTAAACTTATAATAGTTTTGATGGTTCTAAATTCAAAACAAAACAAAATTAAAAAGTCCCACACCTTCTTCTGAATCACTCACCATTTAGAAGCGATCTGCGTCCCATCAAGTGTGGCACTGTGGAGCCATCCCTCTTTGATGCCTTGGTCACTCAATAAACTGTGTAATTTGAATTCACCCCGAAGATGAGCAAGTTACTCTGAACATTTCCAAGTACAGGCTATAATGAGATTGAGAGGGAGGAAGAAAGGAGAGAAGTTCAGGGGGACCAGGAGGGTAGCAGAGGATGAAGGTGTAGAATTGAGCATAAAGAATGGCCCGAAATTACATGGGTATCAGGGCCGGTCAAGCAGTTCATCTGGGAATTAATGGCCCCATGCACCCACCCTCTGCGGGTCATCCTTAGGGTCCTCTGAAACACCAAGGGGAACAAATACCCAGTTTCACGCTGGGTATCCAGCCCCAGGAAGAAACAAGGTCAAGCCCTTGTGTTGTGAGACCATTTCCGGGGATTCCTCTGCACACCCCAATTCCTGAAGAAGTTTCACAGCTCCAGACAATGCCAGGCATGCCCCTGGATGGCTTCTGCTGACCCTCACCCTCCTCACCCGCTTGTCTTTGTTCCTGCAGGGTGGTGCTCAGCATGGCGGGGACTCCAGGGCACCCCATCTTCCTCCTCCTCCTCCTCCGTGCTATTGGGCAGGTGAGCCCCTACAGCACCCACTGGAAGCCCACCTGGCCAGCCTACCGCCTCCCCGTGGTCCTGCCCCAGTCCACTTTCAACTTGGCCAAGCCAGACTTTGGAGCTGAAGCCAAGCTGGAAGTGTCCTCCTCGTGTGGACCCCAGTGTCATAAGGGAACCCCACTGCCCACTTATGAAGAAGCCAAGCAGTACCTGTCCTACGAGACCCTCTATGCCAACGGCAGCCGCACTGAGACGCAGGTGGGCATCTACGTCCTCAGAAGTGGCGAGGAGCAGTCTTCCGGGAAGTCTCGGAGGAAGCGGCAGATTTACGGCTACGACAGCAGGTTCAGCATCTTTGGGAAGGATTTCCTGCTCAACTACCCCTTCTCAACCTCCGTGAAGCTATCCACGGGCTGCACCGGCACCCTGGTGGCCGAGAAGCACGTGCTCACAGCTGCCCACTGCATTCACGACGGCAAGACCTACGTGAAAGGAACCCAGAAGCTCCGGGTAGGCTTCCTGAAGCCCAAGTTTAAAGACGGCCGAGGGGCCAACGACTCGCACTCAGCCCTGCCGGAGAAGATGAAATTCCAGTGGATCCGGGTGAAACGCACCCACGTCCCCAAGGGTTGGATCAAGGGCAACGCCAACGACATCGGCATGGATTATGACTACGCCCTCCTGGAGCTCAAAAAGCCCCACAAGAGAAAGTTCATGAAGATCGGGGTGAGCCCGCCTGCCAAGCAGCTGCCGGGGGGCAGGATCCACTTCTCGGGTTATGACAACGACCGACCCGGCAACCTAGTGTACCGCTTCTGTGACGTCCAGGATGAGACCTACGACCTGCTCTACCAGCAGTGTGATGCCCAGCCTGGTGCCAGCGGGTCCGGGGTCTACGTGAGGATGTGGAAGAGACAGCAGCAGAAATGGGAGCGGAAAATTATCGGCATCTTTTCTGGGCACCAGTGGGTAGACGTGAATGGTTCGCCACAGGATTTCAACGTGGCCGTTAGAATCACCCCTCTCAAATATGCCCAGATTTGCTATTGGATTAAAGGAAACTACGTGGATTGTAGGGAGGGATGATGTGGGCAGGTTCCTCCCTGGCTGCTCTTAAGAGTCTTCATGTACTTATTTTAGGAAAGGCCAAATGTTGTCATTGGGGTGTGTGTGTGAGTGTGCGTGTGTGTGTGTATGTGTGTGAAATGTGTTATAATACCTTTTACCTAATTTTTTAAAATTGCAAGATGACCGGCAGTGTTATTTGAAAACTGGTTGGTGTGTCATATATCATTCAAGCAGTTTGAAGGCATACTTTTGCATAGACATGAAATACATGCTGATGTTTGGGGCAATAGGGAAGACTTAATGGTTAAGTTAATCTTTCACCTTTTGAGAACTTTGATTTTTATTTCACCTGAATTTGTTTCCAAAGTTGACATTAAATATGTGGCATATGGGAGACATAAACTCTGACGCGTGTGTATGTGTGTATTTTCTCCTGAGAGTCAACTTGTTTTGTTTTATTAGTACCTAATCATTCATGTTTCCAGATGTTCCCCACCACATACAACTCTTAGGAACTTTTACGATACTTTTGAGACAGGTGGTTATAATGTTTTGGATTTGGGGGCATTTGCACAGTAGTCCTGGATCAGTAAGATAATTTATACTGGTACACATGTAAAAGAATCCACCTGCAATGCGGGAGACCTGAGTTCGATCCCTGGGTCAGGAAGATCCCCTGGAGGAGGGCATGGCAACCCACTGTAGTATTCTTGCGTGGAGAATCCCCACGGACAGAGGAGCCTAGGGGGGGCTACAGTCCATAGGGTTGCAAAGAGTCAGACATGACTGAGCAGCCAAGTACACACCAGCACAGACGCAATTGTATCCTACAGTAAGTTGGTATCCCAGGCATCTTTCAGTTTTGAAATAGCTTCTCTTTTGAAAACCATTGCTGTGTTTTTTGGGAAGATTTCGCATGTGGCAGTGCCAGGCCTGCAGTTGCACCAGAGTAGGCAAGATTGTTTATGCCAATCCTTCCATTTAACAGGACTTCACTCACATTTCTTGAACTAGCTTTTCCAGAAGACAATAATCAGGGCCTAATTAGAACAGGCTGTATTGCTTCCCCGCTAACAGTTGTGGTCACACTAAAAACAATCATTGTATTTTACCCCTGGAGTGTAGCACATCTCATGTTTTATCATTTAGATGGAGTAATTTAAAATGAATTAAATTCCAGAGAACAATGGACGCATTGCTTGGCAGATGTCACAACAGAATAACCACTTGTTTGGAGCCTGGCACAGTCATCCAGCCTAATCAAAATTATTCGGCATAGTTGTCTGTGAGCTTTTGGGGAGCTGTGGACTTGTGCAATTTAGAAACTTTCCTCTCTTACTTCACTTGTTTTATAGTAAAAATATTTGGAAAATGCTTTAAGAAGAATCAACATGGCTTCTTTTCCATTAGCTTTTAAAAGGCCTCTTTTACTAGAATTCTCCAGGCTACAGGCATATATAATCTAGAATAAAATTGGGAATGTGAAATGGATCGGAATCATCACTTCAGTTGATGTCTTTATGAATGTTTCATCAATATAATCATCACAGTATAGAAAGAAAAGAATTTGACTTATTTTGGGTTTCCATTCTATGCCTCTCACCCTGAGCAGTTCTTTCTAAATGTATCAATAGAGGGAGAAAAGCAAATGAATTGCAAGGCAGATACATGGTGAGTTTGCACCCCTGGCAGTTCCAGCCTGCACTGTGACTTTTTTGTGGGAGGACATTGAGATACAGCGCTGCTGTTTATACCTTCTGCAGGTGACTTTCGGCTTATGTTCCTCGAGCTTTTCGGAAGAATGACCTTGATAAGGCACTCGAGCAACCACAGCCGTAGTGCATTCTTCCAGTCACATAAGAAATACTGTGCATAGCAGAGATGCGAGGCCGCCAGGAATCTTTGGATTTCCACTACAATATGCTTTGGAATCTAACAGGAATCTAGCCTCAGGAAGAAGAGAGGTCTCCGTCTCTATGTCTGGTATTTGGGAGTTTTGTTTGTTTTCACTTTTGCTTGGTGCCAAAGGAAGTTTGCTGGACGCCTAGACCAGAACTGACTTTTTACACCTAAACCAGAACTGATTTTTTTTTTTAAATAGATGCTCCTTTTACAAAGCACCTTGATTTCTTGATTTTGATTTTTTGCAGTGCTGAAACTCAACAAGGATGGGCAATGGTACAAAGTCAAAATAATACAATATTTAGTTCACAAGTAGGTTTAATTTACTAAGGATAGTGCCCACAGGCTGTGTACAGCCTAAGTCAGAGAAGTGTTAAAGAAGATTATATAATAGTTCGACATGCCCACCTTTTCAGTGGTAATAAAAAGAATCATTTTATTGAAATATTGTGGAAGAAAAGGCTCTTGCAATATTATTAATATAATTAGCACTGAACATATAGTAGTTATACATTGTACTGATAGATCCCTAGCAGAACAATCTTTCCCAAAATGTCTGCCTTAAACACAATCCAGGTTTTCTACCCAAAGTGAAAATGGCACCAACATCGAGGAGGGAAATGCCTCAGGATATTCCCTCTTTTCACTGGGGATTCACTTGCCTGTTTGCACATTAAAAGCTCTAAGAAATCCCTGTAATGAAGAGATATGTTTTAAATTCTGCATTTCAATAAAGGTCTTTGCTCACAGAACCCTTGTTTTCTCATATAATACTTATGAGCAAGCTCTAATAAATACATCTGGGGAATTGCTGTAGCAAACTCTTGGACTAGGTGATGATGCAGAAAGGATGAGTCCTGAGTGGGGTTGGGTACCAGCATCTTTTTGGTTCACCAGAGCCCTGTACCCAGCTTTGGGAATGTTCAGACAGTGAGATAGGAAATGATTTTTCAATCATTGAAAAGTTTTCAACTTGAAAAATCATTTGTTGTTGAGAATCAGAAGGTTGTGGCAGAAACTGCAGACACATTTTTTTCCATAGACTTTATTCAAAGTTTTGAATTCAGAAAGGAATTAATTAAAAAAAAAAAAAGAAAATAGGCCTAAAAGAGAAATATGAACTGGTCAGTCATGGAGTTGTGTCTGTGTTTTTTCTTTACCTTTTTTGAACCAGAAAATAGATTAAAAAAAAAAAAAAAAACCTGGAGGGAATTCCCTGGTGGTCCAGTGTGCTAAGAACTCAGCATGTTCACTGCCCAGGTTCAATCCCTGGTCAGGGAACCGAGATCCCACAAGCTGTGTGGCCAGCAGAGTAAATCAGAACACCAAGATGATGCTCGCACTCTGGGTGACTCCTTCTACCTGCCCAGAGGGAGGGCAAGCCCACAGCGACACGTTTAAGGTCAGCATTTAGGGGAGCTGTCTTCCTCTACCACCTCTGGGGGTCTTTGGTTTAGAGCTTGTCAAGGATGGCAAGCCTGCACTGGAATGAAGATGCTCTGGTGCATCGCCACGCACTGGCTGAGCAGTGAGGGGCAGCTATCCGGGGTGTCGGGGGGAATTCTGACAGCGGTCCTCAGCACTTCCCCTCTCTGCTGGTCAGAGCCTGCAGCCAAGGAGCCTCGTGGACAGTCCCTTCTCAGGCCTGCTCGCTGTGTCTGAGTTCTACTGCCCCTGTCTGCCCTTTTTCTTAGTCCTTGTCATGAACTCATCTCTTTTAGAATTTTCCACCGTTTATTGTGATCCATACAGTAAAAGGCTTTGGCATAGTCAATAAAGCAGAAATAGATGTTTTTCTGTTTCAATAAACTAGTTCAATAAACTGTGGATAATTCTGAAAGAGATGGGAATACCAGACCACCTGACCTGCCTTCTGAGAAATCTGAGAACTGGACATGGAACAACAGACTGGTTCCAAATAGGAAAAGGAGTACCTCAAGGCCGTATGTTGTCACCCTGCTTATTTAACTTATATGCAGAGTGTATCCTGTGAAATGCTGAACTGGATGAAGCACAAGCTGGAATTAAGATTGCTGGGAGAAATATCAATAACCTCAGACATGCAGATGACACCACCCTTATGGCAGAAAGTGAAGAGGAACTAAAGAGCCTCTTGATGACAGTGAAAGAGGAGAGTGAAAAAGTTGCCTTAAAGCTCAATATTCAGAAAACTAAGGTCATGGCATCCAGTCCCATCACTTCATGGGAAATAGATGGGGAAACAGTGGAAACAGTGGCAGATTTTATTTTCTTGGGCTCCAAAATCATTGCAGATGGTGACTGCAGTCATGAAATTAAAAGACGCTTACTCCTTGGAAGAAAAGTTATGACCCACCTAGACAACATATTAAAAAGCAGAGACATTACTTTGCCAACAAAGGTCCATCTAGTCAAGGCTATGGTTTTTCCAGTGGTCATGTATGGTGTGAGAGTTGGACTATAAAGAAAGCTGAGTGCCAAAGGATTGATGTTTTTGAACTGTGGTGTTGGAGAAGACTCTTGAGAGTCCCTTGGATTGCGAGGAGACCCAACCAGTCCATCCTAAAGGAAATCAGTCCTGATATTGAAGCTGAAACTCCAATACTTTGGCCACCTGATGCAAAGAACTGACTCATTGGAAAAGACTTTGATGCTGGGAAAGATTGAGGGTGGAAGGAAAAGGGGATGACAGAGGATGAGATGGTTGGATTGCATCACTGACTCAATGGACATGAGTTTGAGTAAACTCCAGGAGTTGGTGATGGACAGGGAGGCCTGGTGTGCTGCAGTCCATGGGGTCGCAAAGAGTCGGACACGACTGAGCGACTGAACTGAACTGTTATGAACCAACTTCAAGGATGCCTTGAAGTTGCCTCCCTCAGCTAATCTTTATGAATATTTGGTGTGTGTGCACTCAGTCACTTTAGTCATGTCCAACTCTTTGCAGCCTCAAGGACCACAGCCCGCCAGGCTCCTCTGTCCATGGGATTCTCCAGGCAACAGTACTGGAGTGGGTTGCCATTCCTCCTCCAGGGAATCTTCCCAACCCAGGGATCGAACCCAAGTCTCCTGTTTTGCAGGCTGATTCTTTACCCACTGAGCCACCCGGGAAGCCCCATGAGTATTTAGTAGAGTGGCCATTTAAACTTATCATCCACAGTGGAACTCTTCTGAGACTGATAGAAAGGAAATGCTATTAATAATGTGGCTAGAGAAACAGGTACACCCTGGGTGGGTCCTGGGAAATCCAGCATGTTGGGTCACCTAAACTGGCAAACCTGTAAACCCTCCAAAGCACTGTGTGGAATGCAGACCGGCAGCCATCCTTGTTGACCGAGGAGCAACAGTGGGGCTGTGTGCCTTCTTTGCCCAGATCAGCATTCTGAGGATAGCTGATAGGGGAAGGGCATTTAAAATCATTTTGATGGGGTGTTTACCATAGGTGGTAAACACTATTTCTAGCCAATGAACAACCCCTCTGTTTTTAGTCTTCTGTTTCCCCAGAGAAGGAAATAAACCAGCTTCCAGGACAAGAGTTAATAAGGCTGAGAGCTAGGGCAGCAGACTGGTGGGGCTGTGGTGGGAGATGCTGGCTCTGGAGTTGGGCAGGCTGACTCTATAGTTGCCTGCTTCCTTTTGGTGAATGAATCTCAATGCACTTCCGTTTAAAACATAAAACTCTCTTGTCTGATTTAAAGATTCTCTCTCTCTCTGTGCTCCTACTCTTCCAATGAGCTGAGGTAAGTCTAAGGAAGAGGGAAAGGGCAAATATCTGGATCCTTTCCTCCATGGTTGTTGCTTCTCAGGTAACACTGTCTCTTCTATCCTCCTTAGCTCTTACCTCTAGTGATATAACCCTCTGCCTCCTGCTGTTGGGGCAGCCTTACCTGGGAGACAAGCCTCTAGGGTGGTGAACCAGCAAAATATTCCAAGTTCAGCCACTCTCACCCAGACTGGAATTACCCATGAGAAACTTGGGTTTCTCATGGGCTCGATATACCCAACTGTGAGCTGCCCACTAAAGATCTGGGGAGAAAACGTCTTAGGCTGAGGGAACTGGAGTGCAAGGGTCCCAGCAGGATCAAATTTGGTCTGCTCAGGAGGTGAAATAGATGAAGGAGGTTAAAAAGTATAAACTTCCACTGTAAAATAAATGCCATTGGGATGTTGTGAAGAATGTGGTGACTGTAGCTAATTGTACTCTATATGTGAAAGTTACCAAGAGTAGACCTTAAAAATTCTTATCACAGGAAGAAAAATTTTTGTAACCATGTATGGTGATGGATGTTAACCAGACTTTGGGATTGGTCATTTCAGAGTAACATCTGAAACTAATAGAATAAGTCAATTATATCTCGGTTAAAAAAAAAACACAAACAGAATGACACTTAGGTTTGGGACCTGAGAACCTGTAGATTCCAGGTGCCACTTGCTGAGCTAGGAAAGAGGATTGGGTTTGGGATCAAGGACTTTTGTGTCTGTCACAATAGGTCTGAAATGGTCTAACGGACACCCAAGTGGGGAAATCAAGTGAGCGCATGAACGGTTAGGTGAGGAGTTCTGGTTGTGAAGCCTGGTAAAAAGATCGTGAATCAGCATGTAGATGGCACTTAAAGCCATCTTTAAGTGATGAGATAATAGCATATGGGGAGAGAAGGAGCAGGATGAAGCTTGAGAAGAGGGCTGAGGACAGGGTCCTGGTCAGCCATCGTTTAGAGGCTGGGCTCGGGGAGGAAGAGGAGGAGGGGAGGAAGCCAAGAGGCTGAGAAGAAACAGCCAGTGAGGTCAGAGGAGTCAGGGAGATGTGGCCTCCCAGAGGCCAGTAGCAAAAAGAGGGAAGCCAGGTGGGGAAGGGAGGAGGGAAAATGGGTGGGGCAAGAAGAGGCTGTGGTACATACACACAATGGAATATTACTCAGCTACTAAAAGGAATGCATTTGAATCAGTTCTAATGAGGTGGATGAAACTGGAGCCTATTATACAGAGTGAAGTAAGTCAAAAAGAAAACCACCAATACAGTATACTAATGCATATATATGGAATTTAGAAAGATGGTAACAATGACCCTGTATGCGAGACAGCAAAAGAGACACAGATGTAAAGAACAGACTTTTGGACTCTGTGGGAGAAAGCGAGGGTGGGATGATTTGAGAGAAATAGCACTGAAACATGTGTATGATCATATGTGAAACAGATCTCCCGTCCAGGTTGGATGCATGAGACGGGGTGCTCAGGGCTGGTGCACTGGGATGACTCTGAGGGATGGGATGGGGAGGGAGGTGGTAGAGGAGTTCAGGATGGGGGACACATGTACACCCATGGCTTATTCATGTCAATGTGTGGCAAAAACCACCACAATATTGTAAAATAATTAGCCTCCAATTAAAATAAATACTTTACAAAAGAAAAAAAAAAAAGAGGTTGTGTTTAGAGACCTCCCCCTGGCTGCAGTAAGCAAGGCAAGGGGCCACAGGCAGGGAGGAGTCATCTGGTCCTGCAGGGAGGACCTCGCCTGTGCCTCTCCCTGCTCCCCCAGGGCCTGTGATGACTGTGGATTAACCGAATCCTCAATGGAGTCTCGGAATAGCTGTGTCCTCAGGACATGCAAGGATCCAGGGCCATGCACTCCCCAGGAGGGGACTAAGGGCTATAAAAACAGGGGCTCAGGGAGGCCCACGGCCATCCCCTGCTGCTCAGCCTGATGTTCTCTGAGGATAGAAAGTGCAGGGTGACTTTTCAGCGTGGTATGTGTGTGTGCATCAAGTGTGTAAAAATACCAAGTGTTCCCTTAGTCTTGATTTATCACTATCCCTCATCTTCAGACTTTAAAAGGACTAAGGCACTCGCTTCCGTAAAGAGCGAGGACAGTTTCAGGAACTGTCAAGTCACTGCAGTGAAGCAAGTCTAAGAGAATGAGGAGAGTCTCGGAAAATGAAATAAACAGAGCCCGGGGCTGGAACTGATGCAGCCGCCCTGGGAAGCGCGGCTCAGCCCTGCCATACTCTGAGCTGTCTTCTCAGGAAAGCCTTCCCCGACCATCTAATACCAATGTCCCCAACCTTTTTGGCACCAGGACTGGTTTCGTGCGAGACAGATTTTCCATGGGCTGTGGGGTGGGGGTGGGGGGAGGGTGGTTTCTGGATGACTCGAGCACACTGCATTTATTGGGCCGTTTATTCCTATCGTTCCATCAGCTTCATCTTAGACCATCAGGCATTAGATCCCAGAGGCAGGGAGCCCCTGCTCTAAAAGGTCAACCCAGCCCCTGCCTTGAACTGGTCGTACCTCCCTTCCCTGCCTTATTATCTCTGTTTAGCACTAACCAGTATTTCTCATCAGAGAAGGCAATGGAACCCCACTCCAGTACTCTTGCCTGGAAAATCCCATGGGCAGAGGAGCCTGGTAGGCTGCAGTCCATGGGGTCGCTAGGAGTCAGACATGACTGAGCGACTTCACTTTCACTTTTCCCTTTCATGCATTGGAGAAGGAAATGGCAACTCACTCCAGTGTTCTTGCCTGGAGAATCCCAGGGATAGGGGAGCCTGGTCGGCTGCCGTCTCTGGGGTTGCACAGAGTTGGACACGACTGAAGCGACTTAGCAGCAGCAGCAGCAGCAGCAGTATTTCTCATACTCCATGTTATATGTATTTCTCTTGTTTGTCCACTGGAATATAACTTCATGAAGGCTGGGATTTTTGTCTGTTGTATCCCCACACTTAGATCACCAGCTGGCACACAGTTTCTCAGTAAATAATGTTTTTCAAATGAATGATTGGACAAATGATACCAGTCGCTTTATTTTATTTGGCCATGCCAGCACCTCCGTTCATTGACCAAGGATCAAACCTGGGCCCTTGGTGGTCACAGCCTACAGTCCTATCCCCTGGACCACCACGGAATTCTCCTAGTTGCCTTGTATATCCTGTAACACCAAGACTCGGGATTACTTGGGTTTGGCTACTCCTTGTGTGCAAACATATTCCAGAATAAAACTCTTGTGGTATCTTATACATATTCTACCCTGTTCTAGGATGTATTACATTGCTATTGTTAGTTATGCATCTGTCTCCTACAGATGCATAGACGATGAGCCTTGTGAGAGCAGGGCTGACTCCTGTTCTTCCCTGTGTCTTCTGTTGTCTGGCCCAGGCTCTAAGACAAGAAATGTATAGTGAGAAAATGCATGGGTGTCAGTTACGACTTGGCCTGTGGCCCAGAGACTTTGTCCTCTCCCACATCTCACATGTAGTCAGGCCAGCCATCACCTTCTCTCCAGCTCCTCTGCCACTGCTCTGATTCTGGTCCTGACCCTCTCTTCTTTAAACCATCACGTGTGTGTGTGTGTGTGTGCACGCATGCATGTGCTCAGTTGTGTCCAACTCTTTGGGACCCCGTGGACCATAGCCTGCCAGGCTTCTCTGTCCATGGGATTCTCCAGGCAAGAATACTGGAGTGGTTGCCATGCCTTCCTCCAGGGGATCTTTCTGACCCAGGGATCAAACCTGCATCTCCTTCAACTTCTGCTTTGGCAGGTGGGTTCTCTTACCATTGAGCCACCTGGGAAGCACCATCATGGCAGACTCCAAACCACAGCCTCACTGACAACAGCTCACTGACAGCTGCCCAAGGCATGTTCTAAGCAAAGATCTGGTTAGGCCACTCCACCGTGTCCTGCTGACTAGACTCAGGCCACTAGAGGATGAAGTTTAGTTTTCTCAGCCTTGGCTGTACACATCCACGCAACACTGGTCAAGTCTGTCCTCCACTGCTCCGCAGTCACACAGCCGGGCCTCCACCAAGTTGTACTGAACGTGTTTGTGTTTCCAAGCCTCTCCCAAAGCCCTCCTCCACTGCCCAGGTCGCCCTTCTATCTCTTCAGTTATTCAGCCATTCGATTATTCGTTCAGCAATAAGCCCTTCTCGGTGCCAGAAACTGTGCTGACCTTGGAGCTGCAGAGACAGACAAGACACATCCCTGGTCTCCAGGTGTCCCTGTGGCTCCCCCTTTTGGGGTCACTGTGGTCCTGACCCTTGTTCCACCCCCCAGAGAGGAGAGGCTCAGTCACTACACTGTCTACAAGAATGCCTTGGTGTCCATGAAACGGAATTGCCACTTGGTAAATTAAACTAATCGAGTGTTCTGCTCATGTTTTAATAAATCGTTGAGTTAGACTGTCCTGCCTGGTTAGTGCCTTTCTTTTCTGAGATTTTTAAAAATAATTTTATTTACTTATTTATGACCGTGTTGGGTCTCTGTTGCTGCACCAGCTTTTCTCTAGTTTTGGAGAGTGGGGCCAGTCTCTCGCTGCGGTGCGCTGGCTTCTCATCGCCGTGGGTTCCTGCGTTGCAGAGCACAGGCTCTAGGGCACGTGGGCTCAGTACTTGTGGCCCCCAGGCTCTCGAGCAGAGGCTCAGGAGGTGTGGCCCACGGGCTTAGTTGGGATTCCCAGGTGGCTCAGTGGTAAAAATCCACCTGCCAGTGCAGGAGCCGCAGGAGATGTGGGTTTGATCCCTAGGTTGGCAAGATCCCCTGGAGGAGGAAACGGCAACCCACTCCAGCATTCTTGCCTGGGAAAGCCCATGGACAGAGAAGCCTGGCGGGCTATGGTTCATGTGGTTGCAAAGAGTCAGACATGACTGAGCGACCAAGTACACACGCACGGGCTTAGTCGCTCCGTGGCATTTGGGATCCTCCCAGATCAGGGATCTAACCCCTGTCTCCCGCACTGGCGGGTAGATTCTTTACCACTGAGCCACCAGGGGAGCCCTTGGGATTTTTTTCTAACTACTGCTCTACATCCAGTTCCCTGATGGAAAATGCCATGTTTGGTAAACTAGTATAACTCAAGCATGACTAATATCCTTCGTGGGTGAGCCTTGCTTAGACATAAGGACGTTGTCCTTGAAGTGACATATTTAACAACTCCAGGATGTTTGCTAGACCAGATTTGGAAGATCCCCTAGAAATGCCATCATTTTTTTCTGTCCTCATAGGGAAAAATGTGTCAGGAATCATCCGTTCAATGCTCCCTGCTTTATTTTCCATCTGCTCCTTTATGCCTCATTAAGTTCTTCAAGGTGTTTAATGTCCCATGTTCTCTTCATTTGCATTCATCTGAGGAGTCAAAATTGTAAAATGTTATGGAGGTTCACTCATAGAAAATAATTTGACTTGAAAATGCAATTATTTATGCTTTCACCCACTGTGTGAAAGGATAAAACATTATAATGATTACACTCGAGTCCATACATCCAGGCATTAACATTGTGATCAGATTTCTTTTCCGCCTGTAATTTTTCAGATGGCTCATTTTTGTTGAAAAGACAGTTCTTTAGAGTAAGAGGGGGTCTTCTGATTTGATTTTTTAATCAAATTTTTGACTTGAGCTTCTGTTTCCCTGGATATTTATTTAATCTGTAGTGTGTTGAATTCAGTTTTTCTTGACTCTGGAGCTCCATAGCCCCTTGACATAGTGTTTGTTTTCTACGCCGTTTTAAAACCTTTTCTTTTGAAATGTTATAAATCTGGCTAGAGAGTCAAATTGGTGATTTGGCAAATGTTAAGCTCTGTGCTGCTGCTGCCAAGTCACTTCAGTCGTGTCTGACTCCGTGCGACCCCAGAGACGGCAGCCCACCAGGCTCCCCCGTCCCTGGGATTCTCCAGGCAAGAATACTGGAGTGGGTTGCCATTTCCTTCCCCAATGCATGAAAATGAAGTCGCTCAGTCATGTCCAACTCTTTGCGACCCCATGGACTGCAGCCCACCAGGCTCCTCCATCCATGGGATTTTCCAGGCAAGAATACTGGAGTGGGGTGCCATTGCCTTCTCTGATTAAGCTCTTTAGATGGTTACAATTGAAAAGATGAAAAACAAAATAAGAAATTCTGTGATCGCAGATGGAACTTTTCTAAGTGGCTGGCCAGCATTTTTGAGCCAAACCCTTTACTTTTATTAGAGTGCTCTATGTCTCTGGCCCACTGATTATCACCGTATTGTAGAGATGAGACAAAGGGGCTAATCTGGTACACCCAAACATTAATCAGAGTTTCAGTTGTAAAGGGTATTCACCATTCAACTCTCCTGTTTACCACTGGCTTGTTAACTTTTTATAGCAAATGAAAACCCGGACCAGGATCTTGTAATTTCCTCATGAATTTGTCCTTATAAAGAATTTACATTGGATTGAGGCAAGGATCAGGCCATTCATGCATAAATTTATTGAATACCTGCCATGTGCGCACATTTTTTTAAGTGCTCCCTGTAGATTAATTCATTTACTTGTCTCTACAAACTTATGAAAGGAGGCTTTGATTTTATCTCCATTTCAGACATGGAAGAATCGAGGCCCATCGAAGTTAACTTGACAAAAACACACAGTTAAAGCTGGGATTCATATTCTAGCAGTCCGCCTCCGGAGCCCACACTCTTGTTTTACTAATACTAACAGCCAGGTGCTTGGGAACTGCTGGGACTCTCACAGCTCAGCGTGGCTCCTGGTTGGGGTGGGGTTGGGTGGGCTTCAGGGAGGGCAGCACAGAGCAAAAGATGCTTGATCTTGATGAAGCGTTGATTTAATCCCTGTGAGCAACCGGTTAGCATTTACCAAATTATCTGGAAAGAAGAAGCACTTGAAAAAAATTAAGTGCACATATCTGTAAAGTTGTGTTACATACGTAAGAACCTGTGACATCAGGACAAGTGTGATACAAATCATGCATGATTCTATTCATTTATATGCTGATGAAGTACTTCAGATTTCTTTTACATGCTTGTCAAGTTATGTGTATATCATTCATTAAAATCTATTTAAAATGGCCAACATTCAGAAGTTTCTGAAATGCCTTGGAGAAGGGATTCAAGTTAAGATGCACTGTGACTCTACCCACAAGGATCTACTGGATAGCACCTGAAACGCTGCTCAATGTAAAGTGGCAGCCTGGATGGGCAGGGACGTAGGGGGAGAATGGATACATGTATGTGTATGGCCGAGTCCCTTCACTGTTCACCTGAAACCACCACAGCACTGTTAATCGGCTATACCCCAATACAAAATAAAAAGTTTAAAAGAAGAAAGATACACTGTAATTCTGATTGTATTGTTTGTAATAACTCATAGTTAATAAATGTTTCTGAACATTTAGGAAGACGTCTCCTCTCCAAGTCAAACAAAAACCTCTCCAAATAAATGACAGTTTGAAATACCACCTTGGTTTGCAGATTCATACTAAACCATCTTGTATTTCTTCAAGCTTTGAAAAATTTACTAAAAAAAAAAAAAAATATATATATATATATATATATATATATATATATATATATCTGCAAGAGAATCTTCCTTGGCCAACAGAGCTAACGTTTGCTCATTCTTGGATCGCCCCCTAGTGGTTTATTCAACTTATGACTATTTCTCAGTTCACTTCAGTTCAATTCAGTCACTCAGTCTTGTCTGATTCTTTGCCACTCCATGAACTGCAGCACTCCAGGCCTGCCTGTCCATCACCAACTCCCGGAGTCCACCCAAACCCATGTCCATTGAGTTGGTGATGCCATCTAGCCATCTCATCCTCTGTGGTCCCCTTCTCCTCCTGCCTTCAATCTTTCCCAACATCAGGGTCTTTTCAAATGAGTCAGCTCTTCGCATCAGGTGGCCAAAGTATTGGAGTTTCAGCTTCAACATCAGTCCTTGCAATGAACACCCAGGACTAATCTCCTTTAGGATGGACTGGTTGGATCTCCTTGCAGTCCAAGGGACTCTCAAGAGTCTTCTCCAACACCACAGTTCAAAAGCATCACTTCTTCGGCGCTCAGCTTTCTTCATAGCCTAACTCTCACATCCATACATGACCACTGGAAAAAACCATAGCCTTGACTAGATGGACCTTTGCTGGCAAAGTAATGTCTCTGCTTTTTAATACGCTGTCTAGGTTGGTCATAACTTTCTTTCCAAGGAGTAAATGTCTTTTAAAGGAGTAAGCGTCTTTTAATTTCATGGCTGCAATCACCATCTTCAGTGATTTTGGAGCCCAGAAACATAAAGTCAGCCACTGTTTCCACTGTTTCCCCATCTACTTCACATGAAGTGATGGGACCAGATGCCATGATCTTAAGTTTTCTGAATGCTGAGCTTTAAGCCAACTTTTTCACTCTCCTCTTTCATTTTCATCAAGAGGCTCTTTAGTTCTTCTTCACTTTCTGCCATGAGGGTGATGTCATCTGCATATCAGAGGTTATTGATATTTCTCCCAGAAATCTTGATTCCAGCTTGTGCTTCCTCCAGCCCAGCATTTCTCATGATGTACTCTGCATGTATAATTTGGACCATGAAGGAAACTGAGTGCCAAAGAATTGATGCTTTTGAACTGTGATGTTGGAGAAGACTCTTGAGAGTCCCTTGGACTGCAAGGAGATCCAACCAGTCAATCATAAAGGAAATCAGTTCTGAATATTCATTGGAAGGACTGATGCTGAAGCTGAAGCTCCATTGGAAAATACCCTGATGATGGGAAAGATTTAAAGCAGAAGGGGATGACAGAGGATGATATGGTTGGATGGCATCACCAACTCGATGGACATGAGTTTGAGTAAACTCTGGGATTTGGGGATGGACAGGGAAGCCTGGCATGCTGCAGTCCATGGGCTTGCAAAGAGTCAGACCCGACTGAGCGACTGAACTGAATAGGTTGCTTTGGGTGTTTTTTATTTTGTCCCTTCCACATGTTTTTGAATTTGCCCAGGGGACCTCCAAAGACAATATCTTGAAATGAAAAGTGCACAACGTGCAAAGTGGCCCAGACACTCAGTGGTGATCAAGACACGCTATTGATGCGGATGGTGAAATCCTTCCTTCAAATCTGTACTCTTGCTTTTCCTCTTTGTACCATGGTACCATGCTTTCACTTGTCCACTTGCTTCCTGTCATCAACATCCCACTGGCGTGGTGCCAGCTAGCCTAAGGATGTGACAATGACATACCGGCAGTGCTCAGTCTTGAAAATGCCAATGAATGCTGCTGGGCGGGAGCTCCATCCTTTCACCCACATACAGCAGTCACCACCCTAGAGCTCTCCGTCAGTCCCAGACTTCTCGGCCTTCTGGACGGCAGGGGCTGTGCCTCTCAGCCCCAGCCACGTGAGCACCATCCAAACAGCATGAGCAGGGTGAGGCCTGGCCAGCGTCGTGGACCTGACCCTCGGCAGAATGCTGGGTCCTGTCCAATTAGTTCATAACAAGGAAACTTAGCACGCACACATTGTGACTTCAAACAACCTTCTTTAAGAAGCAGAAGGCCAAAAACTGGCTTGATTCAATAAGTAAGACTACCAACAAATTTTTAAAATAAAATGTTTTTAAGCATCTTGATGAAAAAATATCATACTCTGATTCATTTTAATGGAGCAAAGTTCACTGACAAAGGTTACACTGAGAATTTAGAGCAGGAAGCTTTGGGGAAGGGAGGTTGAAGCTAAAGAGGGTCCTGTCCTGGAGAAAAGAGGGGGAATTGAGAACAGTGGGCCAGGGGTGGGGGTCATAGAGTGTGGGTGCACATTCAATGACGTCTGACTCTTTGCGACCCCATGGACTATAGCCCACCAGGCTCCTCTGTCCATGGGATTCTCCCGGCAAGAATCCTGGAGTGGGTTGCCATTTCCTTCTCCTGGGGATCTTCCTGATTCACAAATCGAACCCATGTCTACCCATGTCTCCTACACTGCAGGCAGATTCTTCACTGCTGAGCCACCGGAGTATTACAAAATATTGGATACAGTTTGGCTCTACAGTAAGTCCTTCTCGGTTATCGTCGTATACACAGTAATATGTACATGTTAATTCCAACTCCTAATTTATCCCTCCCACACCTCTCTTTCCCCTTTGGTAACTGTAAGTTTGTTTTCTAGGTCTGTGAGTCTCTTTTGTAAATAAGTCCATTTGTATCATTTTTTAGATTCCATGTTTAAGTGATACCATGTACTTCATCATGATTTAATCTCACCTTCCCTACCACATGGCCCCTCCCAGCTCTTGCACTGAGCCAGTGATTGCTCAGTGTGAGCGATTAACTGGCAGAGACTTGGGTGGCCAGAGCTGACTGCATGCAACTCCTTGACCCTGTGTGTGATCAGAGCACCCCTAACCCAGTAAATCCAGAGAGGAGTGTCTGCCGGGCACAGTAGTAGAAAGCCATTACTTCACTCTGAAGGCACAAGCAAACGGGGCAAGGTTCCAGCTAAATGTCTACATGAATAGAACAACTCTGCAGACAGATCGGCATCACTGAGTTTCCAAAACAGGAGAAAGTGTGAGCTTCTTTGGTCTCCGTGGACTGTAGCCCAAATTCTTCTCGGGAGTCACAGCTCCACAGCCTCATCGAATCTAAACATTTGCTTTAGGAGATTACGGGAAGGCTGTTAAATCATAAACGATGCACTGATTGCGTGCTTCCACGTACGGGTTATTCTTTATGTTTATCGAAATGAGGGAAAGGGTTATGTCTTTATGTTTCTTTATTCCCTGAAATGTTTCTTCCAGCCTTCCCTTTCTTTGTGTCTGTTCATTATTTTCCTTAACATGGTATCTGGATTTTATAGAATAGTTTGCAATTTACCACCTCTTTTGCTCCCTTCCCACAATGGCCCTGATCATCACCTTCATAATCATATTTTCTTACAACTCTGTATTGCTCTTCACAGTTCATGAAACACATATTCATGATCTCATGAACCCCCAAGAGGCCCCAGGAGGCCAATAAAGCAGTTGCTATTATACACATTTTACAGGTGAAAAAAATGCCGACTAAAGAAGTTAAATCATTTGCTCCAGCCTGCTAAGCTCGGTGGTCAAGTTGGGAATTGAACCCCACTTTCTCACTGCTTAACTCTGACCTTCAGCCACCACCCTATATCAACAAGGTCCACATTCGGGCTGGAACAGACCTTATTCAAGACTTTGGTTTTCTTGCATAAAACTCTTAAAAATTAAATTAATACTTGTCAGCGTACAATTGTTTTACAATGATGTGTTAGTTTCCAGTGTCTAGCAAAGTGAATAAGTTATACATATCTCCACTCTTCTTTAGATTCCTTTTCCGTATAGGTCATTACAGAGTATTGAATAGAATTTCCCATGCTAGACAGTGGGTCCTTATTACTTATCTAGTTTATATATAGTCGTGTGTGGATGTCAATCCCAATCTTTCATAAAACTTTAAAAAATGTAAATGAATGAACTGTGTGACTTATAAGGGAGAATGTGTATATTAAAAGACAGTCACATATTCAGATGCTATATAAACATTTCATGGTGAAAACTACCAGGCCCCCCATCAGACTTCCAAAATGCAGCGTCATCATTAGTCATTACTCACAGCAGGTGCTCAATAAACACTTCGTTGGATGGATGGATGAACGGAGCAGAGACGGGTGGGTGAGTGGATGCGGTGCTGGCCCCGTTCTGGGTGCTGGAGACACATTGTTGATCAGGACAGGCAGGTGCCCTGCTCCAGGTCTCTCATGGACACGTGGAGACAGACTTCCCACGCAGTCTCATGATGGCTGATGAGTGTTATAATGGTACAGGTTAGCTTTATTCCAAGCCAGAGACTTGCACTGACTGATTCCTAAGGCCCACAGGTATAGCAGTGCCTGAGGCGCCCAAATCTTTAGGGAAACTGTAAAGCCATCCGAATCCAGTGAAACAACAAAAATGCAACGATTCTAAAATACAGCAGGGAGTTTGCAAAGCCAAAAAGAATAAAAATGTAAATATCTATAAGATGTAATATATTGACTTTGTTAAACCAACCTTATTCACTTTTGTCTTTATTATTTGCGGAAGTTTTCATTACATTTAAAAACAATTTCAAGTTAGAATTTTTCATATCACAATCTTTCCAGAGAAAGCACAGAAGCTTCCCAGGTATTACAAACAACCCTAAATTAAAGGAGTAATGTAACCAAGTCATTTCAAAAACATAATTATAAAAAGGTTTTCAAAAAATTTACCTGAAGCAGCAGGGAGGCACAGACAACTCCAGCTCCCGCTGCCCCCAGGGTGCTGTACAGGGGCCATGACCACCCCAGCGTGTCAGCAGCACCTGCCTCCGCCCCCACCCCGCCCCCAGCGACAGGGCGCGCAGGGACCACGTGACCTCGGCCATGATGGCGGTGCCCATCATCCGGGTACCCGGGTCGGGGTTGGCAGTAGCGGCGGGAGCAGCAGCAGCTTCATAGACAACAAGCAGTGACAACGAGTTTAAAACTCCAAAGTCAGCGATGGCTCCGACAGGCGCGGTGGAGGGTAAAAAGTGCCCATTTTCAAATATAGCCGGAGGCAACGCCTGTAAAAGAAACCCAAAACGTGTGCTACGGCACCACTGAAAAACAAAACAGTTGGCTCATTGCTAACTGTTGAGTTCTTAGAACCAAGTGAAAAAAAGGTTTACCTAAAGAAAGAAGGTGTTCTTTACTTCAAGTGTGCATCACCATGAAAAGCCAGTAATGTGATATCACAAGAGGAAAATGACAATTCTCTGGAAACCAAACTTAAAGTCATGAACAGACACCAACACAGTATTGTAAAGCAATTGCCCTCCAGTTAAAAATACATTGATTTAAAAAAATAATGCCATGGAATAGTTCAAGTAATAAAGAATTCAAACAGCTGTCATGAAGAAACTCAACCAGCTACAAGGAAACTCAGAAAAGGAGTTCAGTGAACTAAGGAATAAAATGATTAAACAAAAGGAATACTTTATGAAAGCGATGGAAATTCATAAAGAATCAAACAAATTCTGGAGCTGAAGCGTTCAACAAATTAGATAAAGAATGCACTAGAAAGCATTGCAAATAGAGAAAACCACGTGGAAGAAAGAATTAGCAAGCTCAGCGATAGAAATCTAGATATGTTTCAGGTAGAAGAGTGGAGAGAACAAAGATCTGAAATTAGATAAAGAATGCACTAGAAAGCATTGCAAATAGAGAAAACCACGTGGAAGAAAGAATTAGCAAGCTCAGCGATAGAAATCTAGATATGTTTCAGGTAGAAGAGTGGAGAGAACAAAGATCTGAAGAAAAAAATAGAAGAAATTCTAAGCAAACTGTCTGACTCCATTAGGAAGGACAACATAAGGAAAAGATACTCCAACGGAAGGAGAGAGGGAGAAGGGAGCAGAGAGTTTATCTGAAGAAATAATAGGGACTTCCTTGGTGTTCTAGTGATTACTATTTGGCCCTTTCACTGCTGTGACCCAGATTCAATCTCTGGTTGCGGAACTGAGATCCCACAAGCTGCATGACATGGTCAAAATAATAATAATAATAATGGCTGAAAAATTCCCAAACTCAGGGTAGGAACCATTTATACAAGTCCAAGAAATAAAGAGAACACCGAATTACCTCAGTGTAAGATGTATTGCAAGCTTCCCAGGTGGAGCTAGTGATAAAGAACTCACCTGCCAATGAAGGAGACATAAGAGATGCAGGGTCGATCCCTAAGTTGGGAAGATCCTCTGAAGGAGGGCATGGCTACCTACTCCAGTATCCTTGCCTGGAGAATTCCATGGACAGAGGAGCCTGGAGGGTCTATATTCCATAGGGTAGCAAAGAATCAGACACGATTGAAGCGACTTAGCATGCACACACTGGAGAAGGCAATGGCACCCCACTCCAGTACTCTCGCCTGGAAGATCCCATGGATGGAGGAGCCTGGTAGGCTGCAGTCCATGGGGTCGCTAAGAGTCAGACACGACTGAGCAACTTCACTTTCCCTTTTCACTTTCATGCGTTGGAGAAGGAAATGGCAACCCACTCCAGTGTTCTTGCCTGGAGAATCCCAGGGACGGGGAGCCTGGTGGGCTACCATCTATGGGGTCGCACAGAGTCGGACATGACTGAAGTGACTTAGCAGCAGCAGCAGCACACACTCACGAAAGATGCATTATATTAAAACTGTCTAAAAGTCAACAAAGAAAAATGTTGAAGGCTGCCAAAGGGAAAAAAATCATGGCAATGTACACAGAATCCCCATTAGGCTATCAGCAGATTTTTCAGCAGCAACTCTACAGGCCAGGAGAGAGCGGAATGATATACGCAAAATACTGAAAGATAAACAGTGTCAGCCAAGAATGCTCTATCCAGCAAAGTTATTATTCATATATGAAGGAGAAATAAAAGCTCTTTCCAAACAAATAAAAGTTGAGACCGTTCATCACCACTAGACCTGCCTTATAAGAGATGTTGAAAGGAGCTCTTTCAGTTGAAACAAAAAGGCAAAGGTACACAAAACTTTGAGTAAGGTGGCAGATAGAATCAGAAAATTGCAACTCTATATCAGAATAAGTTGTTAAGCATGTAATTATAGCTTAAAGGTTGAAAGGGGAAAGGCAGTTAAAAAAAAAGCTATAGCTGCTTCGATTTGCTAACAAACTCACAACAGAACATTAAAAGGGATAATGTGAGACAACAAAAGCATAAAAAGGAGGAAAAGGACAGAACCCCTATAGACAAATGAAGATGAGGTTCTCCCAGCAGAAAAGGGCTATTTTATCCATGAGACATTTTATGCAGACCTCACAGTAACCACAAAAGATAAAGGCAGAGCAGAGACCTGAAACATAAAAATGGGGAAATTGAGAAAAACATCACAGAAAATACCAAACAAAAATGGCAAACAGAAACTCAGGAAAAAGAAAAAATGACGATATGGAGCAACCAAAAAGCAAAAGATAAAATGGCCATACTCAGTTCTCATTTATCAATAACTGCCTTATATATACAGAGAAGGCAATGGCACCCCACTCCAGTACTCTTGCCTGGAAAATCCATGGACGGAGGAGCCTGGTAGGCTGCAGTCCATGGGCTTGCTAATAGTCAGACACAACTGAGTGACTTCACTTTCACTTTTCACTTTCATGCATTGGAGAAGGAAGTGGCAACCCACCCCAGTGTTCTTGCCTGGAGAATCCCAGGGACGGGGGAGCCTGGTGGGCTGCTGTCTATGGGGTCGCACAGAGTCGGACACGACTGAAGTGCCTTAGCAGCAGCAGCAGCCCTAAATATAAATGGGCTGAATTCATTAATCAAAAGACAGAGTGGCTGAATAGATTAAAATACAAGACCCAACTACAGGCAGCCTCCAGGAGACTCACCTCAGCTCTAAAGATAAACAGACTCAAAGTGAAGGGATGGAAGATGATACTTCAAGCAAATGGGAGCCAAAAGAAAGCGTGTAGCCACACTCACATGAGACAAAGAGAACTCAAGCCACAAAAAGTGACCAGAGACAAAGGTGGACACTGTATAATGATAAAGGGGATAATTCATACGAAGACATTGACCTTGGCGTTATCTTTCTGGGTGTGTCCTCCAGCAAGGGAAACAAAAGCAAAAATAAACAAGTAGGACCACATCAAACTGAAAAGCCTCTGCTGCAAAGGAAAACATCAACCAAGTGAAAAGACAACCTACTGAAGAAAAGAAGTTACTTGCAAGCCATGTATTTCATAAAAGATTAATATCCAAAATATATAAAGGACTCAGACAACTGAATTATGATAAGAAAACAAACAAGATTTAAAAACGTCCAGAGGATCTAAATAGATGTGTTTTTTTCCCCAAAGAAGACATATAGATGGCCAAAAAGCACATGAAAAGCTGTTCAGTACCACTAATTACGAAGGAAATGCAAATGAAAACCACTATCATCTCATGCCCATTAAAATACCATTAACAATAAAACAGATGAATATTGGAGAAGATGTGGAGGAAAGGGAATCCTTGTGCAGTGTTGGTAAGATTGTAAATTGGTGTAGCCACTATGGAAAATAGTATGAAGATTCCTCAAAAAACCAAGTAGAACTACCATATGACCCAGCTTAATACCCACTTCTGGGTATTTATCCAAAGAACACAAAAACACTACTTCAAAAAGATATATGCACCCTTATGTTCATCATAACATTATGTACAATAGCCAAGATATGGAAACACTCTCAGTGCTTATCAACAGATGAGTGGATAAAGAAGATGTAGTATAGTGGTACACACACATACAAGGGACTGTTAGTCACAAAACAGATGAAATCTTGCCGTTTGCAACAGCATAGATGGAGGGTATTATGCTAAGTGAAATAAGTCAGGTGGAGAAGACAGACATCCCGTGATTTCACTCATATGTGGAATATAAAAATAAATAAATGACCAAACCAAACAAAAAACAAAGATACAGAGAACAGGTTAGTGATTATCAGGTTGGGGGCAGCGGGGTGGGCGTAGGGAAATGATTAAAGAGGATCAAGTGTATGCTGACAGGTGGAAAATAAACTTTTGGTGGTGAGCAGGCAGTGGTGTTATAATATACACAATAAACTTATATAATGTTAGAAAGCAATATTACCTCAATTCTTTAAGCAAGAAGAGGAGCTGGAGGATGGAAGAAATATTTGAATACATTTTTTAAAGCTTATGTGATTTGCATATGTATTTTAATATGCTTGATGCCAGCTACCCAAAATGAGACAGCCTGGGTTCTGCAACTGTTGAAAACAGGCCCTGACTGGTGGGGCCAGCCTAACTATGGGCTTCTCATTTTCAGAGAGTCACTGGGTTTTACTGTTTAATTAAAATATTTATAAGATGAGTTTCGAGCTCAGATCATTTTTTTTTTTTTTCAAAAGGAAGGGAGGGAGGTGAGAGGGGAAGCAGTTGTAGGAGAGAGAAAGATTTTTAAAACTTGACTTTGGCATGGCTGCTGCTTCCAGTGGCAGTGTATACCTTTTGCCAAGTCAAAAGAAATGAGCTGCTAAGACATAGGTTTATTCTCAAATGGGTATGGCCAATCCACAATTCACTTTTCTCAGCTCTGGTGTCTGATGCTCTAGCCTGCCCTGACCATTCAGACACCTCGTGGGCACTGGCGTTAATCCAGCACTGGCGTTAATAGCAGCCCCACTGCACTACCAAAGAAGGTTTTGCACAGGACGGCTGAGTCCGCTGAGTTCTTTCTCTGTGACTGAGAGCAGGGAAGCAGGGCTGTGGCGAAACAAGCGAGGGGACTGGTGATTGGCTCTGTGTGATCTCCAGGTTAAAGAAGGTGAAATAAGTGACAGCTAAGGGCCACGCATAATCCTGGACTGATGCCTCGCAGAGTGGGGGGTGGGCACTAGTCATAATGGACGTTATCAGGGCACTGATGAAATCTGAACAAGGACTATAATTTGTAGTATTGTAGCAATGTGAGTGGGAAGGGATAGTTAGGGAGTTGGGGATGGACATGTACACACTGCTATATTTAAAATGAATAAACAGGTATACCTGTGGCAGATTCATTTCGATATTTGGCAAAACTAATACAATATTGTAAAGTTTAAAAATAAAATATAATTTAAAAAATAAATAAAATGAATAAACAATAAGGACGTGCTGTATACAATGGAACTGTGTTCAATGTTATGTGACAGCCTGGATGGGTGTGGGGTTGGGGGAGAATGGATACGTGTACGTGTAGGGCTGAGTCCCTTACCTGTTCACCTGAAACTATCACAAATTGTTCATCAGTATAGGCTATGGTTTCTCCAGTGGTCATGTATGGATGTGAGAGTTGGACTGTGAAGAAAGCTGAGCGCCGAAGAATTGATACTTTTGAACTGTGGTGTTGGAGAAGACTCTTGAGAGTCCCTTGGACTGCAAGGAGATCCAACCAGTCCATTCTGAAGAAGATCAGTCCTGGGTGTTCATTGGAAGGAATGATACTACAGCTGAAACTCCAATACTTTGGCCATCTGATGTGAAGAGTTGACTCATTGGAAAAGACTCTGAGGCTGGGAGGGACTGGGGGCAGGAGGAGAAGGGGACGACAGAGGATGAGATGGCTGGATGGCATCACCGACTCGATGGACGTGAGTTTGAGTGAACTCTGGGAGTTGGTAATGGACAGGGAGGCCTGGCGTGCTGCAGTTCATGAGGTCGCAAAGAGTCAGACACGACTGAGCGACTGAACTGAACTGATACCCCAATTACAAAATAAAAAGTTAAAAAAAAAAGTTTACTTATTTTGACAGAGAAAGTCCTTGTTCCTAGTAAAAGTGCTCTGAAGTATTTAGGGGGGAGTTGGGCCTGTCCGTTGGCTTTTATTTTACTTTGGTTGCATCGGGTCTTCCTTGTAGGGCTCAAGCTTTCTCTAGCTGTGGCGCTCGGGCTTCGCTTCCCTGCAGCATCTGGGATCTTAGTTCCTCAGCCAGGGATGGAGCACTCGCCCCCTGCTTTGGAAGGCAGATTCTTAACCACTGGACTGCCAAGGAAGTTCACTGCTTGTTACTCTAAATGATAAGAGCAATAATGATGATAATGATGACTCTTGTCAGAAAGTGGACACCCTCTTGCTGGAGGCTGGGGACATGGTGAACAGCCCTCTCTGTGTCTAAGAATTCTTCCCCAGAGCCTTCCAGATCCACAATTGGCAGAAACACAGAGCACTTGAGTAACTCACCCAGATTCACATAGCCAGGGCAGCAGAATAGTGTTCTAACCCAGCTGTGTGAACTCCTGAAGTGAAAGTGTCAGTCGCTCAGTCGTGTCCAACTCTTTGCGATGCTATGGACTGTAACCCACCAGGCTCCTCTGTCCATGGGATTCTCCGGGCAAGAATACTGGGGTGGGTTGCCGTTCCCTTCTCCAGAGGCTCTTCCTGACCCAGGGATTGAACCTGGGTCTCCTGCATCGCAGGCAGATTCTTTACTACTGAGCCACCAGGGAAGGATCTAGTGGTTTCATGTGCCATGAAAAGCAAGAAGCAGTTACAGGAATACTTGAGAAACAGCCTTCAAGTCCATGGCAGGGACCCAGAAAGCCCTTGGAAGAAAAACAGAGCTAGGATTTCCCTTGCGCCTTTGAAGACCGTCTAGCACTGAAGCTAACAGACTGAGTGCACAGCGATTGTGTCCCATGGGAAGAAAACAAACCCCAGACACTGGCCGAGATGTCGGTGTGATCACTGCCTGGAGGACATCCAGCCCCACAGAGTAAACAGCAGCTTGGGTGAGTCCTTTTACCGTGAAAGACAACGAGCGCGTTGTCAACAGCTGAGGTCTCGCTCTCCAGACGGGCTCGGGCTCTGAGAGCTGATGGGGTTCACCCGTCTGCTGATCCCTGGCTGGACGGCTGAGGATATCAGCCTTGAGAAAGCTCCTGCAGTCTGACTGTATGGCCTTCATGAACTCACTCATCCGTCTCTTCATTAATGCCTTCACCGAGCAGACAATGACAGAGCTGTTGGCGTGCGTGTTTAGAGGTGGAGGGTAGTCATTACAGAACCACTAAGAGTCAGATCTAGTCTGTGACTCTGAAGTAATAATAGGTACATTTTAATAGGAGCACACTGTTGCCAAGCATTTCACTAATGATGGATATAGATATAGATCATTGCCTAATGGTATAATTAAATACATATATACGTCACTATAAATCACTGCAAAATATATAAGCTAAATCTCTCGACAATACTGTAAGTTAGAAGCTATTATCTTCCCTGATTTATGAATGTGGAACTAAAAGCTTGCTCAGTGAGCCTAAGATAATTTTCCAAGGTCACATAACTGCTAAATAACAAAACTAAAATTTAAAAGCAGGTCCATTTCACTTCAAAGCTCAGGGCTTAGCACTCTGCCTAAGGGGCTGAGAGCAGGTATAAAGAGGGTTGAGAGTATGAATTCTGGAGGAAAACTGCCTGGGTTTGGATGCCAGCTCTGTCAATATTTAGAATGTGGGATCGTAGGCAAAGTACCAAGCTCTCTGTGCCTCAGTTTCTTCATGGGTAAAATGAGGGCAACAGGAGTGTTTGCCCCAGGAGCTTATTAGAAGATTGAAATGAGTTAGTAAGTGCAAGATGGCCTAAAAGTGCTATAGAAGTGTTTGCTCTGTACAGAGAACCTGGATCTACACAGGAAACCTCAAAAGCTAAGCAGTGTAGAGACTGGAGCTAAAAGACAGGCATCAGAAGATGGGGTATGGACCACAGACGCTGGGCAGCTAAGTTCAGAGTGGGATGGCCAAGGCAAGTAGACACAGAGAGTCCCAGACTGGTTTTAAAGTGTCTTAGTCTCTCAGTTGTGTCCAACTCCTTGTGACCCAATGGAGTGTAGCCTCCCAGGCTCTTCTGTCCATGGAATTCTCCAGGCAAGAAAACTGGAGTGGTTTGCATGCCCTCCTTCAGGGGATCTTCCTGACCCAGGGATTGAACCTAGGTCTCCTGCATTGCAGGCAGATTCTGAGCCACCAGGGAAGCCCTAAGTTAAAAAAAAAAAAAAGAAAAACTAAGGTCACATGAGTATATACAGTATGCTACTTCTGGTGTAAATGATAAAGGAAAATAAAACATACATGTATCGGCTTTAAAAAAAATGTCAGGAAAAAAGCACCCCAAATCTATGTAAGATCCCCTTAAATCTGTTGCTGAACTCTAAGTTATGCATGGAGAGGGAGAAACTTCAAAGGTAGGGAAGGTTCAAATAGACTGGGACATTTGGTGAGGACAGAAAGTAAGGATGTGCTCAAAATAATAATAATAGGAGTAGACACAAGAATCACGCTTTGCTCTCATTTATTTGATCCTCAAATGTCAAAATCCGGGGCACTTTGAGGATTACAAGAACTGAGGACACCAAGGCTCATAATTCACGCAAAGTAGGAATCCATGAGTTCATGCTCATGTCAAATAGATAATAAACAAATCAATTAATAAACAAGGGAGAAAAGAGTGTTTTCTTACAGTGTAAGCTGAATGTCAACTGATCAATGCAGAAGGAGGAGTGAAGTTGGAAAAAAATCATCATTTTGCAAACACCATTGTATATTTCAAGAGATTCTAAATCTAGAATTAAAAGTTTCATGAGACCTGAAATATTTGCCTGGTTACAAAATGCCTCTCCACAGATTGCTAGTTAATTCCAAGAGAAAAACTAATAATCACACAGTGGAGATGCTACACAATGCGACCAGGCCCACAACATGCACCCCGCTGGTGCAGGACGACCAGGCAGTCTGTGCCCCCGTGGGACAGCAGGAGGAACACGTGACCTCGGAAAGTCAGCAGGAGATGCCTAACCTGCACCTAAGCTTGAGAAAAACATAGGCAAACTCTAATCGAAAACCTTTCTGCAAAAATACTTAGACCATATTCTTTAAAAGGGCTTCCCTGATGGCTTAGACGGTAAAGTGTCTGCCTGGAATGCAAGAGACCCGGGTTCAATCCCTAGGTTGGGAAGATCCTCTGGAGAAGAGAATGGCAACCCACTCCAGTATTCTTGCCTGGAAAATCCCATGGATGGAGGAGCCCTGGTAGGCTACAGTCCACAGGGTCGCAGAGTCAAACACAAGTAAGTGACTTCATACTCATAGTATTCTTTAAAAACATCAATATCACAACAGACAAGAAGAGACTGAGGACTTTTCTTATATTAGAAGACACCAATGAGACGATTACATCCAATGCTATACCCTGGACTGGAGGGATAGAAATGCTATATGTGACACTATTGGGATAACTGACATAGAGTATAAACTGTAGATTCAATTATATAAATGGGATGTAAACTGTAAAAAGGGTTGTATAAATGTTTCCTGAATCTGATAACTGCACTGTACTTATATGAGGGAATATTGTTATTCTCAGGAGCAACACTGAAGACAACATATGCAGCAACTCTTCCAAATGGTTTGGAAAAAATAAAATGCATGTGTGTGCATGAGTGTGTGTGTTGGGGGGTAGACAGACGAAGGAGGAAAGAAAGAACATTAAAATGTAGAAAAAGTTTTAAATTGATGACTCTGATTAAAGGATATGTGGGAGTTCTCTGTAGTATCCTTGCAAATTTTCTGTACATTTAAAATAGTCACAGAAGAAAAAGTTTTAAAAAAGCAGGGGCGGGCCCCTTGCCTCCAGAGAGGACAGGTGCATGGTCTGCAGCGCAGCGCGCGCTCTTGAGGCCACTCCCCGTGGGTCAAGCCAGGACGGGTCCTGTGACCACATCCTCACTTGGCTGTCTCCTCCCTGTCCCGCTCACTCCCTGCCTTTACAGGAGCCTCCTGAAATGCATTGTGTGCACCCAGATTCCTGCCTCAGGCTCTGTTTCTAAGGATTTCATCCTAATAACCAGCTCTGACCAACCCTACCCCACCTTCATGCTTCATTGCCCTTATACCTGTGCTGAAAAATAGCCCCTCGGCATGTCCATGTCCTAATTTCTGGAAGCTGTAATGTTAGCCTATATGGCAAAAGGGGCTTTGCAGATGTGATTAAGTGAAGGGTTTCTAGTTTTCAGTGGACTATCTGTGTAGGGCTGATACAATGACAGGAGTCCTTAAAGTGAGGGAGGCAGGAAGTCAGGGGCTTCCCAGGTGACACTAGTGGTAAAGAGCCTGCCTGCCAATGCAATAGACTTAAGAGACAAGGGTTCGATTCCTGGGTTGGGAAGATCCCCTGGAGGAGGGCACGGCAACTCACTCCAGTATTCTTGCCTGGAGAATCCCATGGGCAGAGGAGTCTGTTGAGCTACATACAGTCCATAGCGTTGCAGAGTCAGACACAACTGCAGTGACTTAGCATACATGCATACAGGAAGTCAGAAAGAGGCAAAGTGATGATAGAAGCAGGGATGGGGGTCATGTGCTTTGAAGATGGAGGAAGGGTCCACAAGCCCCTGGAAGCTGAAAAAACAAGGAAACAGATTCTCAAAGCCTCTGAAAGGACCCAGCCTTCCTGACACCTTGACTTTACAGCCCAGTGAAACTTGACTGATTTCTGACTTCTGACCTTGACCTCTAAAGTTCTAAGAGAACCCAGAAGAATGTTGTTTTAGGAGACAATTTTGTGATCATTTGTTATAGAAACCACAGGAAACACACATTTGCCCTCCACCCTTCCTTTTTCTATTGCACTTGGGCTTCCCTGCTGGCTCAGTTGGTAAAGGATCTGCCTGCAATGCAGGAGACCTTGGTTCAATCCTTGGGTCGGGAAGATTCTTGAAGAAGGAAATGGCTACTCACTCCAGTAATCTTGCCTGGAGAATTTCATGGACAGAGGAGCCTGGCAAGCTGCAGTTGATGGGGTCAGAAAGAATCAGACATGACTGAATTATTACTATCATTGTCAACTTGCTGCTGCTGCTAAGTCGCTTCAGTCGTGTCGGACTCTGTGTGACCCCATAGATGGCAGCCCACCAGGCTCTGCTGTCCCTGGGATTCTCCAGGCAAGAACACTGGAGTGGGTTGCCATTTCCTTCTCCAATGCATGAAAGTGAAAAGTGAAAGTGAAGTCGCTCAGTCGTGTCCCACTCTTTGTGACCCCATGGACTGCAGCCTACCAGGCTCCTCCATCCATGGGATTTTCTAGGCAAAAGTACTGGAGTGGGGTGCCATTGCCTTCTCTGCATTATCACCTTACATTATGTTATATCACTTGCTTGTTAAGATCTTTACTTTCTTGTCTTTCTCCTCCCATTGGAATATAAACTCACAATGGCAAAGATATGGGTCTGTTTTGTTCATAGCTTTATTCAAGTACCTAGACCAGCATCAAGAACATAGCGGGTGCTCAGCTAAATCTGGTGAATGTCAGTTATTCACAGCTTTCCTCATTACCCTCCTCTCTGTCTATACAAATTTCTAGCCATCCTTCCAGGCTGGCTAAAACCGTGAGCTCCATGGAGTCTTCTCTGATCTCTTCTCTCCCTCTGAATTCCAAGAGCTTACAATCTGTTCTGTGTTATTCACTCAACTCTACTGGCTGGAATGTGGTGTGAGCACAGACTGCAACTGAACAGCAGGGTTCCAGACCCTGCTTCCATCACTTACTCGTAAGGGGACGCGAGCAGAGAGCAAATATGGGAGTTCAATAGCGCGTGGGGGGATGTTCATAGCAGCACTGTCTACAGCAGCCAAGACATGGAAGAAACCTAAGTGTCTATCGGCAGATGAATGCATATAGAAGATGTGGTGTGTATATATATGGTCTATATGTGATATATATACACATATATATTATATATGTGTATATATATACATATATATATATACTAGTCATAAAAAGGATGAAATAACACCATTTGCAGCACAAGGATGGACCTAAACATTATCACACTAAGTAAGTCAAGACACAGAAAGACAAATACCATATGATATCATTTATATATGGAACCTAAAATATGACACAAATGAATTTATTTGCAAAACAGAATTAGACTCACAGACTTGGAAAACAAACTGATGGTTACCAAGGAGAATGGGAGTGTTACTCTTGCTCAGTTGCTCAGTCATGTCCAGCTCTTCGAGATCTCACAGACTGCAGCATGCCAGGCTTTCCTGTCCTTCACCATCTCCTAGAGTCCCCTCAAACTCATGTCCATTGAGTTGTTGATGCCATCCAACACCATCCAACCACCTCATCCTCTCTTGTCCCCTTCTCGTCCTGCCTTCAATCTTTGCCAGTATTGGGGTCTTTTCTAAAGAGCCGGCTCTTCGTGTGAGGTGGGCAAAGTATTTGAGCTTTAGTATCAGCCCTTCCAGTGAATATTCAGGGTTGATTTCTCTTAGAATTGATTGGTTGGATCTCCTTGCAGTCCAAGGGACTCTCAAGAGTCTTCTCCACCACCACAAAGTATCAATTTGAAAGCATCAAACTTCAGCGCTCAGCCTTTTTTATTGTCCAACTCTCACATCTTTACATGGCTACTGGAAAAACCATAGCTTTGACTAGATGGACCATTGTTGGCAAAGTAATGGGTCTGCTTTTTAATGTACTGTCTCAGTTCAGTTCAGTCGCTCAGTCGTGTCCGACTCTTTGCAACCACATGGATTGCAGCACACCAGGCTTCCCTGTCTATCACCAACTTCTGGAGCTTATTCATGTCCATTGAATCGGTGATGCCATCCAACCACCTCATCCTCTGTTGTCCCCTTCTCCTCCTGCCTTCAATCTTTGCCAGTATTGGGGTCTTTTCTAAAGAGCCGGCTCTTCGCGTGAGGTGGGCAAAGTATTGGAGCTTTAGTATCAGCCCTTCCAGTGAATATTCAGGGTTGATTTCTCTTAGAAACGATTGGTTGGATCTCCTTGCAGTCCAAGGGACTCTCAAGAGTCTTCTCTACCACCACAAAGTATCAATTTGAAAGCATCAAACTTCAGTGCTCAGCCTTTTTTATTGTCCAACTCTCACATCTGTACATGACTACTGGAAAAACCATAGCTTTGACTAGATGGACCATTGTTGGCAAAGTAATGGGTCTGCTTTTTAATGTACTGTCTCAGTTCAGTTCAGTCGCTCAGTCGTGTCCGACTCTTTGCAACCACATGGATTGCAGCACACCAGGCTTCCCTGTCTATCACCAACTTCTGGAGCTTATTCATGTCCATTGAATCGGTGATGCCATCCAACCATCTCATCCTCTGTTGTTCCCTTCTCCTCCTGCCTTCAGTCTTTCCCAGCATGAGGGTCTTTTCCAAGGAGTCAGTTCTTTGCATCAGGTGGTCAAAGTATTGGAGTTTCAGCTTCAGCATCAGTCCTTCTAATGAATATTCAGGACTGATTTCCTTTAGGATGGACTGGTTGGATCTCCTTGCAGTCCAAGGGACTCTCAAGAGTCTTCTCCAACACCAAAGTTCAAAAGCAACAATTCTTCGGCACTCTCCTTTCTTTATGGTCCAACTCTCACGTCCATACATGACTACTGGAAAGACCATAGCTTTGAGTAAAATGACCTTTGTTGGCAAAGTAACGTCTCTGCTTTTTAATATGCTGTCTTGATTGGTCATAGCTTTTCTTCCAAGGGGCAAGTGTCTTTTAATTTCATGGCTGCAATCACCATCTGCAGTCATTTTGGAGCCCCTCAAAATAAAGTCTGTCACTGTTTCCATGGTTTCCCCATCTATTTGCCATGAAGTGAAAAACAAGACCGGGAGCTGACTGTGGCTCAGATCATGAGCTGCTTTTTGCAAAATTCAGACTTAAATTGAAGAAAGTAGGGAAAACCATTAGACCATTCAGGTATGACCTAAATCAAATCTCTTATGATTATACAGTGGAAGTGAGAAATAGATTCAAGGAATTAGATCTGATAGACAGAGTGCCTAAAGAACTATGGACAGAGGTTCATGACATTGTACAGGAGGCAGTGATCAAGACCACTCCCAAGAAAAAGAAATGCAAAAAGGCAAAATAGTTGTCTGAGGAGGCCTCACAAATAGCTGAGAAAAGAAGAGAAGTGAAAGGCAAAGGAGAAAAGGAAAAAATATACCCATTTGAATGCAGAGTTCCAAAGAATAGCAAGGAGAGATAAGAAAGCCTTCCTCAGTGATCAGTGTAAAGAAATAGAGGAAAATAATAGAATGGGAAAGACTAGAGATCTCTTCAAGAAAATTAGAGATACCAAGGGAATATTTCATGCAAAGATGGACACAATAAAGGACAGAAATGATATGGACCTAATAGAAGCAGAAGATATTAAGAAGAGGTGACAAGAATACACAGAAGAACTATACAAAAACGATCTTCATGACCCAGATAATCACGATGGTGGGATCACTCACCTAGAGCCAGACATCCTGGAATGTGAAGTCAAGTGGGCCTTAGGAAGCATCACTATCAACAAAGCTAGTGGAGGTGATGGAATTCCAGTTGAGCTATTCCAAATCCTGAAAGATGATGTTGTGAAAGTGCTGCACTCAATATGCCAGCAAATTTGGAAAACTCAGCAGCGGCCACAGAACTGGAAAAGGTCAGTTTTCATTCCAATCACAATGAAGGGCAATGCCAAAGAATGTTCAAACTACCACAAAATTGAATTCATCTCACACGCTAGCAAGGTAATACTCAAAATTCTCCAAGCCAGGCTTCAACAGTACTTGAACCATGAACTTCCAGATGTTCAAGCTGGGTTTGCAAAAGTCAGAGGAACCAGAGTTCAAATTGCCAACATTTGTAGGATCATCAAAAAAGCAAGAGAGTTCCAGAAAAACATCTACTGCTGCTTTATTGACTACGCCAAAGCCTTTGACTGTGTGGATCACAACAAACTGGAAAATTCTGAAAGAGATGGGAATACCAGACCACCTGACCTGCCTCCTGAGAAATCTGTATGCAGATCAGGAAGCAACAGCTAGAACTGGACATGGAACAACAGACTGGTTTCAAATTGGGAAAGGAGTTCATCAAGGCTATATATTGTCACCATGCTTATTTAACTTACATGCAGAGTACATCATGAGAAATGCCAGGCTGGATGAAGCACAAGCTGGAATCAAGATTGCTGGAGAAATATCAATAACCTCAGATATGCAGATAACACCAGCCTTATGGCAGAAAGTGAAGAAGAACTAAAGAGCCTCTTGATGAAAGTGAAAGAGGAGAGTGAAAAAGTTGGCTTAAAGCTCAACATTCAGAAAACTAAGATCATGGCATCTGGTCCCATCACTTCACGGCAAATAGATGGGGAAACCATGGAAACAGTGACAGACTTTATTTTTCTGGGCTCCAAAATGACTGCAGATGGTGACTGCAGCCATGAAATTAAAAGACACTTGCCCCTTGGAAGAAAAGCTATGACCAATCTAGACAGCATATTAAAAAGCAGAGACATTACTTTGCCAACAAAGGTCCTTCTAGTCAAAGCTATGGTCTTTCCAGTACTCATGTATGGATGTGAGAGTTGAACTATAAAGAAAGCTGAGCAGTGAAGAACTGATGCTTTTGAACTGTGGTATTGGAGAAGACTCTTGAGAGTCCCTTGGACAGCAGGGAGATCCAACCAGTCCATCCAAAGGAAATCAGTCCTGAATATTCATTGTAAGGACTGATGCTGAAGCTGAAACTCCAATACTTTGACCACCTGATGCAAAGAACTGACTCCTTGGAAAAGACCCTGATGCTGGGAAAGATTGAAGGCATGAGGAGAAGGGGATGACAGAGGATGAGATGGTTGGATGGCATCACTGATTGATGGACATAAGTAAGCTCCGGGAGTTGGTGATGAACAGGGAAGCCTGGCAGGCTGTAGTCCATGGGGTTGCAAAGAGTCAGACACGACTGAGAGACTGAACTGAACTGAACTGACGGGACCAGATGTCATGATCTTCGTTTTTTGAATGTTGAGTTTTAAGCCAAATTTTTCACTCTCCTCTTTCATCTTCATCAAGAGGTTCTTTAATTCCTGTTCGCTCTGCCATAAGCATGGTGTCATATGCGTATCTGAGGTTATTGATATTTCTCCCTGCAATCTTGATTCCAACTTGTGCCTCATCCAGTCTGGCATTCTGCTCGATGTACTCTGCATATAAGTTAAATAAGTACAGTGACATCATCATTTTAGGAATCAGTAAACTAAAATGCACTGGAATGGGTGAATGGGAGTGGGGGAGGGACAAATTAGGAGCTTGGGATTAGCAGATACACATTGTTAGAAATAAAATAAACCACAAGGTCCTACTGTATAGCATAGATAACTATATTCAAAATCCTATAATAAACCATAATGGAAAATAACATGAAAAAGAATATGTATATATATAACTGAATCACCTTGCTGCACAGCAGAAACTAATACAACATTGTAAATCAACTACACTTCTATTTTAAAATAAATTAAAAAAATAGATCCTGGAGTAACAAGCCTGCGACATAGTGGATATCCAACAAATGTTGATCCCTATAATAGCACCCAATAAATGTTGCTAAGAGTATGATTTCTGCCTTGTGACATCTCTTTTTGTGCCTTTAAACTCTTTTCTTTTTCTGTAACCCTTTCTTCCCTAGGTCAGGAGCTTCCAGAGGTAAGAATCTTGGCTTCAAACATCCTGGTAGACCCTTGTAACACCCAGCAGGGTACAGGAAATGCACCAGCCACTCATTAGAACCCAGTGGCAGGCTTCCTGCTGAGTTGGCCTGGAGTCTGGGTGGGGAACCAGGAAGGAGAAAGGATCTGGGTAACTCAGGCCCACAGGCCCCCCGACCAGGGACACCTAGGGAGCTGGAATACTGGAGAGCACAGGGACATTTCCTGCAGGCAGAATCCCAGCTTTCAGAATTTAGCATCTCCTGCGCGTGGTCGTGCCTGCTCAGTCACGTCCTACTCTTTGTGACCCCACAGACTATAGCCCACCAGGCTCCTCTGTCCACGGGGTTTTCCAGGCAAGGATACTGGAATGGGTTGCCATTTCCTCCTCCAGGGGATCTTCTCACCCCAGGCATCAAACCTGCATCTCCTGCGTAAGCAGGAGGATTGTTTACACCTTGAGCCACCTGGGAAGCCCCTAGCACACCCCAGAACAGTTCAAATGCCTACAACACTGAGTCCTTTCTCTCTTGATTTCCCACTTACCAAATTTTCCTAGGCCTATTTTCTCTTTACAAAATCCCCTCATAAACTTTAAATACTTCAGAAATCCCCCTCAAATATTTTTAAAATTTTGACTTCCTAATGATTAACATAAAAAGAAGAAAGACAAAGCCACCAGCTGTGGCAGAAGAATTAAAATCCAAGTTCAATTCTGGATCACAGAGCAAAGCTTGCACTGTAATTTGCATCACAGTGTCTGACACCAAGGAATCACGTGCTTTCCACATACCTGCCTGCACGTTAAACCCGAGGTCACTCTGGAGCGCTTGTCCATGACTCATGTTTAAAATGTATAATCATAATATTATAGCTGTCGTTGAGGGGGAACTGACTCAGTACCTCATAGCGTGTTGTGTATGTTTCATGAATCATCTCAACAGCTCCATGAGTTGTATGTTCCTAACCTCACTTTGCAGATGAGATAACCAAGGCTAAGACATTAAAAAACTGCCCTTGACTGTAGTCATTATGTATGCTGCACAGCCTGTAATGGTGATTCTTTTAGTTGGAAAGTTCCTGGTCTGACACGGGAGCTGGCAAAGGTGGAAACCGGGTGAGTGGCAGAGCCAGGGCTGGGAATCAGGCAGCTGCAACAGGTTCCCTCCTCAATGGAGCAGCGGGGTCACAGGAGGGAGCCCGGCTCCTACCACGGGGAGTTCCTGCAAACCGAGCTGCAGAGGAGCTGATTGTGACCCAGAGAGAGAGCCACGCAGCTGTCTGAGAAGCGTGGCAGGTGCTGTCACCATTTCTGGTCGAGGCCTTCAGTCTGTCCGGGGCCTCCTCTAATGATCACCAGCTCTCACGGTGGCTCCTGCCCGGCAGTGACCCTCAAGCCCCCTCCTGTCATCTGACAATTTGTGATATTTTCCAGGTGTGTTCATTTCATATTGCTGCTATAACAAATGATCACAAACTTAGTGACTTATACAAAGCAGATTTCTTATCTTACTCTTCTGTAGATCAGAAGTCCAAACATGGCTGGAAAAAAGTGAAAGTGTTAGTTGCTCAGTCACGTCCGACTCTTTGCAACCCCAGGAACTATAGCCCATCAGGCTCCTCTGTCCATGGGATTCTCCAGGCAAGAATACTGGAGTGGGTAGCCATTTCTTTCTCTAGTGGATTTTTCTCCACCCAGGGACTGAACCTGGGTCTCCTGCATTGCAGGCAAATTCTTTACTGTCTGAGGCACCAGGAATTACAGACTAAATCCAGGTATCAGGAACACTGTGTTATTTCTAGAGGTTCTAGGGGAGAACCCGTTCTCTTATCTTTTCCAGCTTCTCACCTCATTCTGTGGCTAATGGCCCTGTTTTTCATTTTCAAGCCAGAAGCTGAGCATCTTCCAGTCTCTCTGACTTCTACAATCTCTCTCTCTGCTTCCGTGATCACATTGCTTATTGCACTTGGACCCTCCTGTCTGCCTCTTACAAGAACTCTTGTGAAGGTAAGCAGGGTAATCTTCCCATCTCAAGGTCCTTAATACAACCACGTTTGTAAATGCCCCTTTTCCTTGTAAGGTAAGATGTCCATGGGTTCCAGGGATCAGGATGTGACCATCTTTGGTGGTGTGGAAGGGGACAGTGCATTTAGTCTGATTTCCACACAAGTGAAGTTGCATGGGCTCAGTGGATATGTTTTTACTGGACGTGACCCTCCTGCTCTAAGGAGGCATCATTTGAGGCATCAGTGAGGAGGCCAGAGGCTTTGAAGCCAGACAGATGTTGATTTCCAATTTCACTGTTTATTGTGGTCTTCGGCCAGGAACTTATCTTCTCTGAGCATCAGTGTCCTCTTGCAGGAATGACTATTGTACTTACCTCCTAGAGTTATCAGGGCTTCCCAGGTGGCTCAGCTGTACAGGATCTGCCTGCCAATGCAGGAGACGCAGGTTTGAACCCTGGGTCGGGAAGATCCCCTGGAGAAGGCAATGGCAATCCACTCCAGTATTCTTGCCTGGAAAACTCCATAGACAGAGGAGCCTGGAGGGCTATAGTCCATGGGGTCTCCAAGAATCGGCCACGACCAAGCATGCACACACCTAGAGTTACTGTGTGGCTTGAGATAATACATGCAAAGTACATAATTGAATAAATAGGGGGCCCTTATCATTGTCATTCTGATGGTGTAAGCAAGTTCTGTGAGTGCAGTGATGAAAATGCTAACTTCAAATGCTTTGAGGCAGGATGGCTCCCTGCCTGGATCTTCATCTGAGAAGTTGGTTTTCAGGGGTCCTCCTAATCGACCCCATGGACTGTAGCCCACCAGGCTCCTCTGTCCATGAGATTCTTCAGGCAAGAAAACTGGACTGGGTTGCCATTCCCTTCTCCAGGGGATCTTCCCGACCCAGGGATCAAACCTTCCTCTCCTGCACTGCAGGCAGATTCTTACCATCTGAGCCACCAGAGAAGCCCCTCGTGGGATCATGAATTGGGCAGAAAAAGCTGGGCCATCCTGCGGGCTGAACACAGTAGAAGACCTGCCAGTTCCCCAGTTAACTGTGGGATCTGGGTGGCTTTCTAGAATGAGAATGAAAGAACACGGCACTTCTCATCCACATGGCTTCCATTCCACACGGGATGCGCCGACGGCAGGTTTGGATGTGTGGCGCACCGATCCACACGCAGCGGTGAAAGACAGAGAGCCGGTTGTAGACGTGGCCGGGTCACGGGAGGACGGTCACCGCATCACTGACCGACGCCAGGGGGGAAAGTGAGCGTGCAGCCAGGCCAGGCGCGGGCACTCAGCAGCTCATTAGTCTCACTGTGGCCCCAGACACGGCAAGATGGCTTCTCAGTCCCCACTGACGCCTGTGCGGGGAGCGCCCCCGGGCGCCCGGGCTACAGGGAGTCTTGGCTGTCTCCGCATCTGTGTTCTCCGGATCCAGCTTGCCCAGGGAGCCCCGGACGCAGACGGCACCGACGCAGGCGAAGCACTGTGGAGTCGGGACCCCAGGGTGGAGCCTGGCTCCGTCACCTGACGTTGGGCAGGTTTCTAAAATTGCTCTGAACCTCACCTGGAGTGCAAAACAGACCAAAGTGTCAGCTTTGGCAAATGACTCCTGTGAGGAGAAAAGTAGGTAAAGAAATAGTGTCAGATTTCACAGAACCTTGCCTGGAAGGTAGGAACATTCAATCAATGGGAGCTTTCACTGCAGGGAACCCAAGGGCCGTGATGGGACCATAGACGCCTCCTGCTTCTGAGAGCAGCAGCCGTAACCCAGGGCGTCCGGTGAGGCCCTTCCCTGCCTCCCAGCTCAGCCGTATGTTCAGTCCTTCATCAAACACTAACTGAGCACCTACTAAGTGCTCCACACTGCATCAGGAGCAGGGGATAAAGACCACGGCGGCCCTGGCCTCACACTGCCCACAGCCCAGCGAGAGAGGCCGCTGAAGTCCACCGTGGTAAGCGCTGACAGAAGAGCGTGCATCTCCCTGAGGACAGCTGGAGAAAAGGCCTGACGCGTAGGGGACGCGGGAGGAGGAGAGCGGCTCTGAGAGGTTACGTCAAGGTCGCACAGCTGGCCTGGCGATCGCCAGCCCCCTGAGAAGCGGAGGCGTGTCTGCCTCCTGATGCCCACGCCGTCACGGGGCTCACAGATGAACTGCATTTGTCTCCAAGGCAGGGGTTTGCTCAGCATCTCCCTGACCGGTCACGGGATAGTGGGCCACTTGAAGACCAGGACCACATCCCTTTCTTTATATTCCCTCAGGGCCTCACTCGGGGCTCAGAACACAGTATTGAACCTGAATTAGTGAGTCAATGGTGCTCACAGAGGTTGACTGGCTTATTGAAGATCACTTGGTTTTTAGCAGCAGGACAGGGACAGAACCCAGTCCTCTGACTGTGGCCCTACGCTTCCCTCTCCAATGCTGACAGAAGGGACGAAATATCAGCAACCCAAAAGGGAATGGCCCCGCCTAGGCCTGGAGTCCCTCTTTTCCATCCACTAGAGCTTGTCCAAAAAACAAGAGAAGCAGTGGTTTCCCTGGTGGTCCAGTGGTTAAAAATCTGCCGGCTAATGCAGGGGACGTGGGTTCGATCTCTGGCCAAGGAAGATCCCACGTGCTGCGGAACAGCTAAGCCTGAGCACCACAACTGCTGACACCCATGCTCCCGAGGGCCCGTGGGCCACAGCAAGAGGAGCCGCCTCGACAGCAACGGACACACCGCACAGCCAAAGACAAGGACGTGCGTAAATAAAGTTTAAAAAAGTAAACAAAGAGAGGAGCCAATACCCAGGCTCTATAAAACTCAGTTCCTTTGCTTTCTCCTTAATTCTCTCCCCTGACTCTCCTTGCCCTCTCTCTCTCTCACCCTCCCCTCCACCTCTCTGCCTCCTCTGGTTCTTTGCTTCCCTCTCCCCTCGTTTTCTCTTTCTCCTCTCTTCCCATCTCTGCCTTCCTCTCCCCCTCTTCCTCACTCCCCTCTTTCTGCCTCTATACATATGTATATATATTCGTATATATCAATTCATATACACATATTAATATGTACACGTGTGTGTGTGCTATCACTTCATTCGTGTCTTGCTCTTTGCGACTTATATATATATGTATATAAGCCCACATATACGTGTATGTATCCATATCCGTGTCCATATGGTGAGGCCCTAAGAAAGACTATAGTAGCTCCAGGAGAGGAGTATCAGGGGATTTAAAAATATGCCAAGTGCGAAATTCAAAAGTGATTCCCTGGTCCCCACCCTAGTTTCCACGGAGCATGTTATGACTCCATCTCACCAGCAGAGGGCAGGCTAGGACGGCCAGAGCATCCAAGTCCCGCGGACAAGACTTTAACCCCGCCCTGATGGATTTGTTTTTTTTTCTTTTCCCCCACAAAGGAGGAGAAAAAAGCACCAGAGCTAAAATGCTTTCCCAAATTATCCCACCTGTTTCTTAGAGAGTCGTCAATAGTACAGTTGCTTGTAAATAGGTAAAGGGTGGAAGTGTTTACAGGAATCAAGTTCCTTTCTCTGTGTCCAGATTCTGAAACCTGTTGCCTAAGGAGTGGCATGGTTGATTAGCTGGTCCCAAGGAAAGAAAGCTGTGATCATATCTTTAATTTTAGAAACTGGAACTGAAGGGACCCTGACAATCATCGTTGGACTGAAGACTAGAAAAGTTTGGCTGACATTGTACAATAGATCAGGGGCTATGGTGGACACTCACCTAGCTGCTAAATGGTAGACAATCTAGATTGTATTATTTTTCTTTAAAGAGTGTGCAGTTTTATGCCAGCAGGCAGTTAAGTCACTCCCGGATGGTCTTGATTCGGTTGAGACGTGGTTTTGCATTTTGTTAGAATCCGTCTAGGGTTTCCCTCACTCCAGAATTTGATCCTTATTTCGAAAACATGGCCTTTTGATGTCTCAACTGAATTCCCTGGGTTTTCATGACATCACGTCTCTCGGAAGGGTTGAAAGCCCACATGTCCAAGCACTGTGTGCCCTCGGGAGTCGCTGCCCGGCTCTCAGTCCCTGGGGTACTCTTCTCTGCCAGGCCTTCCTGAGTCACCCTGCACACGTTAGCAAAGTGATATTCAGGCAAAGACCCTAGAGTCTCTCTGCGTGTTTCTGAAACTCCTTTTCTCCAGTGTCCTTGTCTCCAGGACCCTGCCCCCCAAATCCCAATCACCTTAGGAGCCTAAACACCGATATCTGTTTCCTCTACTTGGCAAGACTTCTGTTTCCTGTTTGGGCTTCCTCTGGCCAGCCAGACCCCTGTGGAGATTAAATGTGATAATGTGATAATTATGCAAAGCATTGAGCAAAGTAATAGAGTAAATCCTATATGGTGTGTTATTTTTGTTCTTTCTTTTGCAAATGTTTAAATGATGTTCAGAGAACGGAAAATAATGTGTAAATTTCCTGGGCCATGTGTAAAAAAACAGGAAATATCTTCCAAATATAAGTATCATTTTTCTGAGTTGTTTAAGGTTCTGGAAAATCAAGTGGTCCCGCAGGAACAATGGAGAGTTTGATGTCCATCCCACACGTAGCAGGCTCCTGACTCGAACGTTCTCTCACTTGTTATTGATAAACATGTCTGTACTTCATGCCCACTGTTCTACTCTCATTTAAGACTGTTCGGCTCCTCTGAGCGCTGAGACCAGTTTTATTCATGTTTGTCTCTCTTATGGACAGTGGCAGAGCACATTGTAGGTTCATTCAAATATTCTTAAAATTTTTTAATCAAATAAAAAAAATTTCACACAAGAAAATATAAACTGGCATTATGCACATACCCTGCCAAAGCAATATGCTGTAAAAGTGGCAATGCAATTATCCCTTCTACTGGCTCCACTTAATACTGAACGCAAACTAAGCAGTGAGAAGGCCTGGGGAAATCGCGATCTGGTTTTCAACCCTAGCTTCCAGGTGTTTTCTAAATGAATGACCTTGAGTATTTATTCTTAATATTGAGAATATTAATATTTATAGAATTTTTCATTTCTTAATAATTTAAAGTCAAGGCTGTGGTTTTTCCAGTAGTCATGTATGGATGTGAGAGTTGGACTATAAAGAAAGCTGAGTGCAGAAGAATTGATGCTTTTGAACTGTGGTGTTGGAGAAGACTCTTGAGAGTCCCATGGACTGCAAGGAGATCCAACCAATCCATCCTAAAGGAGATCAGTCCTGGGTGTTCATTGGAAGGACTGATGCTAAAGCTGAAACTCCAATACTTTGGCCACCTGATACAAAGAGCTGACTCATTTGAGAAAAGACCCTGATGCTGGGAAAGATTGGGGGCAGGAGGAGAAGGGGACGACAGAGGATGAGATGGTTGGATGGCATCACCGACTCGATGGACATGGGTTTGGGTGGACTCCGGGAATTGGTGACGGACAGGGAGGCCTGGTGTGCTGCAGTTCATGGGGTCACAAAGAGTCGGACGTGACTGAGCGACTGAACTGAACTGAACTGAATAATTTAAGGATATTAATAATTATTATTAATTAATATAACAATATTCTGAACTTCAGTTCCTTATCTGTAAGAAAGGAATAATGACTACTACCTCCTACTGTCTTTTGCGAAGATGATAAAGAAATAACACATTTAAAGTCTCTACCACAGATTCTTCACGGTGCATCGTGGAAATTCAGTTCACATGATTCCATCGATTCAATCAACCATTAGTTAACTCTGGGTTTTTATGTTCCCCAGTAAGTTTGGCTAACATTACACAGTAGATCCGGGGCTAACGTGGACATTCACCTATGATATCGTCTGTCCAACCATCTCTTTTGGAGAACAGTTTTTCCCCAATTGCTTCTTTCATTCATGTGAGTTTCCTGTGTTATTCAAGGTTCCCTGAAAAGTAAGTTCTGAGATGAGATTAGAAGGGCAAGGCCTTGATTAGGGAAAAATGCCTATGAGGGAAAATGTGGAGGGAGACAGAGGGGGCTGGAAGGCCTTCTGGTCAGGCCGAGATGCAGGTCCAAACTTTGTGAAGAGGAGAATGGGGCGCGGTTGGGGGAGAAGCTGGCTGGGATAGTCTTGGGCTGCAGTACAGTGTTCAGCAAGTCTGATGGAGAATACTTGCACCAAAGTAACCCATCAGAGGGGTCTCATGTCTCCCAGAAACAGCCCATCACAGAATCCTGTCACGTCCAGTCACCACACAGTTATGGGACACCCAGTTAAATCTGAATTTCAGATAAACAATGAATTATTTGTGCATGCTCAGTCAGTCAGTCATGTCTGACTCTTTTGCGACCTCATGGCCTGCAGTCCACCAGGCTCTTCTGTCCATGGGATTTTCCAGGCAAGAATACTGGAGTGGGTTTCATTTCCTCTACCAGGGAATCTTCCCAACCCAGGGATCAAACCTGTGTCTCCTGCATTGACAGATGGATTCTTTACCACTGAGCCACCTGGGAAGCCCAATTTTTAGTATGTCCCAAATATTACACGGGCATCCTGTACTTTTATCTGCTAAATCTGGCTCCCCCAGGCTTGTGAGGACCTGGGCTCAGTGAGAACACGGTGACGGATCTCAGCGTGCAGCCGCTGAGACCATGGCTCAATCACACTCCCACAAGGGATCTTTGAGGCACATGTTCATGGCTGCCGCAACACTCTAGGACCCTTCCAGCAGATTCTCTTTCTCCAACGCTAGTTTGAGTTGTGCTTTTATTGTCTGCAACCCAGAGAGTCCTGACTGACTGATGCAATTATCAACTCACGTACAACAAACTACCCCCAACTCTGTGGTATAATACAGAAACCGTGTTATTATGCTGGTGAATTCCATGGGTGGTGAGTTAGGATAGACTTTAGGGGCATAGCTTATCCCTGCTCCATAAGGTCTGAGGCCTCATCTGGGATGCAGATAGCAAAGGATGCACATGTGGATGAAGGACTGAGCCGTCCTGAGGCTTCTCCACTCACGGGTTTGGTATCCAGGATGGGGTGTCCTAAAGGCTGGGCTTAGCTGGAGCTGTAAGCCTTCACATGTCTTCACACGTGGCTTGAGTTCTTACAACACGGCTGCCTCAGGGCAGCTGGGGTTTTTAGCTGGTGCTTTGGGTTCCGAGCATGATTATTTAGGTAAATAAGTCAGAAGCTGCATGGTTTTTTGTACCTTAGCCTCAGAATTCATGCAGCCTCAGCTGCTGCTGTATTCTACCTGTCAAGGCAGTCACAGCCACCCAGATACAAGGAGAAAGGACCTTGACCTCAGCTTTTAAGGTGAAAGAATGTACAGTCATGTTTTTCACAGGCCACACTCATGAGCTGACCAAGCTGAGAATGTCATTTTTAAAAACCCACCTTCAGACCTTCCTTTGTAAGGAACTTTGGCTTATTCACAAAGTAAAATCTCAAGTACTTATTGAGTCAGTGGCATAACATTCTTTTCCAAATATCCATTCAGATCTTCCTTGGGAGCCCAGCAAGACTCTCCCTGCATTCTTCCTTGACTAGATCTTTGATTAAAAATGTAAGCAACTGCATGACACAGTGGGGACACCAGAACAAGAGTGTTTTCTCTGTAGACAGAGACCTTCAGCTCCATCAGTTATTCTCTGTCATTTGCTGTACAGCTATGGATAGAGGCTGCGACAGCTGTGAGGCTGTGCAGCAGGAGAATAAGAACAGCTCTTCTCATCGTCAAAGGTCTTGGGCAGATCAACTCTCATTCTCATGATCAAGTGTCTAAAGATTTTTGACAGCCCGGATATCAGTCATAGAGAGTTGATGGAGAAGCATTTCTTCACTGGGTGATGTGTGCACAGCTTCATAACTAAAAATGAAACGCTATGGGCTCCTTTAGAAAGCAGACATGGTTTTAAATTCCTTCTTTTCCACTTCTTTCTTGGGCAAGACACTCCACTTCCCGGTCTCTGTTTCTTCCCTGAGAAACTGCATTGCAGATCGTAACTCTGAGCTCGTATGAGGGTTATGATAGTACCTGTGAAATAAAGCAGCCAGAACACTGCAGAGTGGCTCCTGGGGTCTTAAGATGAACTGTGGATTAAAGCAGCATCAAATGCTTGCCATGCACTGAGCATCACATTAGAAATTTCAGGGGACACAGAAATTTCCTGTCACCAGCTACCATAGCTGGTTAAGGGGTGCCAGTTCTGGGCCGAGGGAACCAGACAATCGGAAACTGAGTCCCAGGTAAGGAGCTTTGTGTCAGCAGCTTCCTCCGGCTAGCCAGCACGTGCTCGGTGTACATCTGTTACAGTGGGGATCATAATAACAATCACCCCCTTCCTACCTCACAGGGTTATTTTGAATATTACTTAAGAGGATAGGTATTAAAGTGCTTTGTAAATGGTAAAATATCAAAGACTGGTCTTGCCTCGCAAGCAATGTGTCGCCCATGGATCATCAGAACTGGCATCACCTGGGAGCTTCTTAGAAAAGCGGACTCTCAGGCCTCATCCCAACCCTACTTAATTAGCACTGACAGTTTAACAAGACCCCCAGATGACTCCTCTGCGTGTTAGTGTGTGAAAGGCAGTGGTCTGTAAGAGTACACACTCTGATGAAATGAAAACAAGGCAGCTTCAAGGCAAGGCAACCCGTGGGCAACATGAAAGGATCTAGTAATAATTAAAAGCCCAGTTTCCAAGGGTATCAATTAGAAGAAAACCCACAGGGCTAGTTAACGGAAGAATTCCCAGAGGGCATGTGGTTTTGAACAAGTGGTTCAGTCTTATCACCCAAGAGCCTCTGTGGGAAGGAGTGGTATAATCTCCCTGCCCTGCCTGCATAGTTGAGCCTTGGCCAAACAATCGCTTTCCCACCTCAATCAAGGCACCTCGTGGTACTCTGGACTCACTGTGCCCACTGCAGCCAAGCCAAGATGGTCCCCCGTGGGTTGGTTCAAGACGGTGTGCAGTATAGGTATCTAGCTCTCCCGGTACTTCATTCACTCCCCGATTGTAACCTTATCCATTTTCCTCTGCTATCGGGGTTCAAGTGTCTCCTCCACAGTGCTGTGAGCTCCATGAGGTCAAGGACAGCATCTCTGTCTTCTCCCTGATTCCTAGCACAGTGCTGCAGGAAGCCTTAGCCAGGGGCTAATGAAGGAGAAGGTCCTCATTCTGCTGGGATCCAGGATGTGCCCCTTTCCCTCCTTACACGGCTTCAGTGCTTCTGATTCCCTTCCACATACGTGGGGTGCCATTGCCTTCTCCGATACTCATCTCAAAAAGTTCTAATTCTTTACCTGTGCTAAGGTTCTGGATTCATTTTAAACGCAGGTACTTTATGAACATACTTCTGCTCAGGCTACTGTATCCTTAAGTTCAGTTCAGTTCAGTCCAATCGCTCAGTTGTGTCCGACTCTTTGCGACTCCATGGACTGCAGCACACCACGCGTCCCTGTCCATCACCAACTCCAGGAGTTTACTCAAACTCATGTCCATTGAGTCTGTGATGCCATCCAACCATCTCATCCTCTGTCATCCCCTTCTCCTCATGCCTTCAATATTTCCCAGCATCAGGGTCTTTTCAAATGAGTCAGCTCTTCTCATGAGGTGGCCAAAGTACTGGAGTTTCAACTTCAGCATCAGTCCTTCCAATGAATATTCAGGACTGATCTCCTTTAGGATGGACTGGTTGGATCTCCTTGCAGTCCAAGGGACTCTCAAGAGTCTTCTCCAACATCACAGTTCAAAAGCATCAATTCTTTGGTATTCAGCTTTCTTTATACTCCAACTCTCACATCCATACATGACCACTGTATCCTTAATCATGTTGTTTTCAGGGTTTAGTTAAGAAAAAATACTCTATGTGTTTCAACAAGAGTCTAAATATGCAGTTTTTGATGACAAAATTGCTGGAAAATTGGAGTGCAAAGGGAGAAGGTGATGTTACTTACATGAGGAACTGCAAAAAAAAAAAAAAAAAAGACCCTGCAAACGCCTCTAATGACTAATGCTGAGCATCTCTTCATGTGCTTGCTATTTGCATATCGTAGGACAAATGTTTACTCAAATCCTTTGCCCATTTTTAAAACACATCATTTGCCTTTATGTTGTTGAGTTCTAAGAGCTCTTCACATATTCTGGATTTGGGATATGGATTTATATTTCATATGTGATTTACAAATCTTTTCTTCCATTCTGTTGCTTGCCTTTTTACTTTCTTGATGCTGTCCTTTGAAACGCAAAAGTTTTTAATCTTGATGAAGTCCATTTTATCTGTTTATTTTTTCTGCAGGCAATTTGGTGTCATATCTAAAACAACATCGCCTGATCTAAGAGCATAAGGATTTAAACCTCTGTTTTCATCTAAGACCTTTATAGTATACAACTCTTACATTTAGATCTTTGATCCATTTTGAATTAATTTTTGTATATGATGTGAGATCAGGCAAAAATGTTCAATTTCATTATTTTCATATGGATATCTAGTTGTCCCACCACCATTTGTGGAAAAGTCTATTTTCCTTCCACTAAATTATCTTGGCATCATTGTCAAAAATCAGTTTACCATAAAGGTTTATCTCTGGACTCTCAGTTCTGTTCCACTGATCTATGTCTGTCTTTGTGTCAGTACCATACTGTCCTGATTACTGTAGCCTTGTTCTGTTTTGAAATTGGGAAGTATGCCTTCTCTAAGTTATTTTTCAAGAAAAGAAAAAAAGTTGTTTTGTCTTACAAAACAACTTTTTGTATGAGTTTCAACAAACTTAAGTGCTTCTCCCGTGCTCACACTGCACTGTATCTACATTTCCAGTAAAGCAAATACTTTATAGTATTGTGCTCATTATGATGTTTGTGTTCTGATTAGAAGATCATTTCTTGAAGACAGGGCACATGTTTAATTTAGCTCTGTATTTCCAATGCTAGAATAAAATTTGGCCCAAACCAGGCCAAACTGATTTGGCCCAAATCAGTGATCAAATTTCCGGTGTTCCTACCATATACTATATAACAGCATTAAATTTCTTTCGCCATCGGTGACTCAAGAATGTTACCGACTTAACTACTTCATCTCAAGTACTTGACAGACAAATAGAGAAAGAATGCACGGAGACCTGAAACCTGTTCTGGCACTGTCACGGAATTCTGTTACAAACACCGTGAAACCCCCTGAGTCTAGTTCTGATTCTTATTCTACAAATTAGGGGTGACATCTGCTATTCATTTCCTGTGATGGTTCATTTCATGTGTCAACTTGGCTGGGCCATGGTCCCCAGATAATTGGTCTTCGTCCTCTGGACTGTTTTTTTGTATGTGAGTGTTTTTTGTATGTGATTAATATTTAAATCTGGACTTTGAGTAAAGTAGCTTGTCCTCCATAGTGTGAATGGGCCTAATCCTATCAGCTGAAGGCCTTAGTAGAATAACACAGACCCCTCCTGAACAAGGAGTGCAGCAGAAGACAGCCTTCAGACTTGGACCAAGACACGGATTCTTACCGGGTCTCAGTCTGCGGGCCTACCATGCAGAGTTTGGACTCATCAGCCTCCATGATCATATGAGACAAAATTCCTCAAAATAAACTTCTCTCTTTATATGTATACATACATATAATAAGAGATACATATCTCTTATTGGGTCTGTTTCCTTGACGAATACATAAGAACGTTTTCCACCATTATGGAAAACAGAATGGAAGTTCCTTAAAAAACTAAAAATAGAACTACCATATGATCCAGCAATCCCACTTCTGGGCATAAAGCAGAAAAGACAAAAACTGTAATTGGAAAAGATACCTGCACCCAGATGTTTGCAGCAGCAGTATTTACAGTAACCAGGAATGAAGCAACCTGTCCATCAACAGATGAATGGATAGACAAGATGTGGTATGCAGACACTATGGAATATTACTCAGCCACAAAAAAGAATGAAATATTGCCAGTTGCAACAACACAGAAGAACCTAGAGAATATCATCATACAAAGTTAAGCAGAAAGAGGAAGTGAAAGTGAAAGTCTCTCAGTCGCGTTCAACTCTTTGTGACCCCATAGACTATACAGTCTGTGGAATTCTGCAGGCCAGAATATTGGAGTGGGTAGCCTTTGCCTTCTCCAGGGGATCTTCCCAACCCAGGGATCAAACCCAGGTCTCCCACATTGCAGAGTCTTTACCATGTGAACCACCAGGGAAGCCCAAGAATACTGGAGTGGGTAGCCTAGCCCTTCTCCAGAGGATCTTAGGCAGACAGAGAAAGATAAATATTATAAGATATCACATATATGTGAAATTTAAAAAAAATAACACAAATGAATTTATTTACAAAACAAGCAGACTCATGGACATAGAAAACAAGCTTATGGTTACCAAAGTGGGGGGAGGTATAAATTAGGAATTTGGGATTAACACATATACACTACTATATATAAAATAAGCAACAAGGACCTACTGTATAGCACAGGGTACTTGTCTCAATATTTTCTAATAACCTATATGGAAAAAGAACCTGAAAAGAATTTTATGTATATTCACTGTGCTGTACATCTCAAACTAACACAGCATTATAAATCAACTATGATTCAATTTCAAAAAGAATCTTTTTCATTGGCATATACTTTAGCTCTATCCTGCTGCTAAGAGGTAGATTGTTTGGGGGAAGTGTTCAGAAAATGAGCCCACTGGCTCCTCTACAAGTAGAGCAGTGTATTCTTTTTGGCAGGATGACGGGTATGGGATATCTGGTGGATGATACTGATGACGATAGCTGCCCACGTTTATTGAGTACTTACTCTTTGACAGTGTTGTGCTAAGCATTTGTGTCATCAGTCTTTGTAATGGATGCTGTTGAGGGTGTCATCTCACAGTGACAACTCTCCAAACACAGTCCTCAGCTGCAAAGAGTCATACACCCTTTGGAGAGGGGATAAACTCCTCCCAATAAAGGGTCAACGCAGGAGACCCCAGCTCCCTCCCTATATTTCAAGACAACTCTGCAGGGCCTCCTAGCTTCAGAGCGTCCTGCAAGAGTGGCTGGAGCCTGTAAGACTGTACTGCAGCCCAGCTTCTCTGTCTGTCCAGACCTGCTTGTGTCTCGCTTACCCACAACTGTCAGTCCCCAATTTCCTGCCTGTGCATCCTCATCTCAGAACCTCCTCTCAAAGAACCTGACCTGCAGCAGTCCTCTTGTAAGGATTAAACGGAAGAGTCCACAAAAAGAGCTTTGACCGCGCCCCCTGACAGAGAGTAGGCATTCAAACAATGAAATTACTAATTGTTATTGGAGAATAGTTGGCCTACGACGTTGTCTTAGTTTCTCCTGTACAGCAAAACGAACTAACACAGCATTGCAGACCAACTACACTCCAATAACAACTAATAATCCAAAAGAGATTATTTCAAAAAATTAATACAAAAAGAGGGGATATATGTATATGTACATATCCCCTCTTTTTTTGGATTTCCTTCCCATTTAGATCACCACAGAGCATTGAGTAGAGTCCCCTGAGCTATACAGTAGCTTTTCACCAGTTATTTACTTTATACATGGTTTCAATAGTATGCATGTGTCGATTTCAATCTCCCAGTTCATCCCACCACCTTTCCTCCTTGGTATCCATATGTTTGATCTCTACATCTGTGTCTGTATTTCTGCTTTGGAATTAAGATCATGACCAACCTAGATAGCATATTCAAAAGCAGAGACATTACTTTGCCAACAAAGGTTCGTCTAGTCAAGGCTATGGTTTTTCCTGTGGTCATGTATGGATGTGAGAGTTGGACTGTGAAGAAAGCTGAGCACTGAAGAATTGATGCTTTTGAACTGTGGTGTTGGAGAAGACTCTTGAGAGTCCCTTGGACTGCAAGGAGATCCAACCAGTCCTTTCTGAAGGAGATCAGCCCTGGGATTTCTTTGGAAGGAATGATGCTGAAGCTGAATCTCCAGTACTTTGGCTACCTCATGCGAAGAGTTGACTCATTGGAAAAGACTCTGATGCTGGGAGGGATTGGGGGCAGGAGGAGAAGGGGACGACAGAGGATGAGATGTCAGGATGGCATCACTGACTCAATGGACCTGAGTTTGAGTGATCTCTGGGAGTTGGTGATGGACAGGGAGGGCTGGCATGCTGCAATTCATGGGGTCACAAAGAGTCGGACACGACTGAGCGACTGAACTGAACTGAACTGATACAATTTTCTAGATTCCACTGCTGCTGCTGCTGCTGCTGCTGCTGCTGCTAAGTCACTTCAGTCACGTCCAACTCTGTGTGACCCCATAGACGGCAGCCCACCAGGCTCCCCTGTCCCTGTGATTCTCTAGGCAAGAACCCTGGAGTGGGTTGCCATTTCCTTCTCCAATGCATGAAAGTGAAAAGTGAAAGTGAAGTCATTCAGTCGTGTCCAACTTTTTGCGACCCCATGGACTGCAGCCTACCAGGCTCCTCCATCCATGGGATTTTCCAGGCAAGAGTACTGGAGTGGGGTGCCATTGCCTCCTCTACTAGATTCCACATATATGCACTAATTAGTTTTTCTCTTTCTGACTTATTTCACTCTGTATGACAGCCTCTAGGTCCATCCATATCTCTACAAATGACCCAGCTTCATTCTCTTACATGGCTGAGTGATAGTCCATTGTGTATATGCCACATCTTCTTTATCCATTCCTTTAAAACAATGAGATTATTATTAACCACCCCAAAAATGTAGGTACTGTCCCTACCCTGCACTTTACAGATGAAGACACTGAACTTCAGAGAGGTTAAATTACTCAACCAAGATTAAAATTAAAATTAAAGATGTATTTCAAATCCAGGTATGACTGTCTTCAAAACTCTGCTCATTCAAGCTTCCTTATTTTTCCCATTTCCCCCAAGAGTCAATGAAGTCTCAGAGTGACTAAGCCAGTGAGAGGTAGGTCACACAACAACCCTGCCTGCCTCAGAAACAAGTCTGGCCCCTGAGTGACTAAGTCTCACTTCTCTTAACAAATCCTTACACAATGTCCTTTAAAAAATAGGATACTTGGTCTTTCACTCAACTTATGTTCATCAAACTGAGTTGCTTTCAGTAGTTATAAACTTTTATGACTTTTTTCTGGTTATTACTGACAATATGCTTTTCCTTCAGTGCCTTGGTGGTTAAACTCGCATGTTACTATCTATCTGGCCTCTTAGTAGAATGCGATCATTTGCATAATCTGTTCCTTGTACAGTGTTTATTTCCTGGACCAGCTTTGGATTAATTATAATGCCTGTGTTTAATGTTCTTATGGGTACTGTTCTAAAATCATTTTTAAGTCAGTTATTAAAAACAATAGATGACATAAAAATGGTTGTTCTTGTATTTTTTTTATGAAAAATCTCATTTAAAATTCTCAAGTTCTAACTCAAGGACAGAAATTAATTTTGTGGATTGAAGTTGGGGATAATTTATGGACTCTAACAAAGATAAATAAAACATTATTATTTTTCCTAAAAAACAATCTGTGTTTATCCTTATTAGGCTGTCCTGCCCTTTTGGGGGGCTTCCCAGGTGGTGCTAGTGGTAAAGAACTCACCTGCCAATGCAGGAGACATAAGAGATGAGGGTTCGATCCCTGGGTCGGGAAGATCCCCTGGAGGAAGGCAAGGCAACCCGCTGTAGTGTTCTTGCCTGAAGTATCCCAGGGACAGAGGACCTTGGAAGACTACAGTCCTTGGGGTTACAAAGGGCCTGATCTGACTAAAGTGACTTAGCACTGCCTTCTTTCAAACAGCCATTCTAGAGACTATATCCAAATGCAAGATCTGGAGGAAGGTATACGGCAGGTGGAGACTGCGTTGTGCAAGCAGAGTACAAAACAAGCCCGCATTGGCAGTGAACTGCAAGTAAGCGGCGAGTTGGAAACCACCAGCGAAGACGGGAAACAAAGCAGAGTGGATGAAAAACAGGAAAAACAAAAGAACAGAAACATGAAAGTCCTGCCTGAACATCTGGGGCTGTTCCAGGAGGAAGGTTTCACTGCATCCAGAGCCAAATATGAGGGAACAGGTAAGAATGTTCAAGACATCTTCCCTGCAAAGGACTTGGAACACAACTTTATAGAAGCACCTAAAAAAGGTCAAAGATCCTAGACACTCACTGTAAACAAACAAACAAACAAAACAAAACAAAAAATCCTGAACCAGGAATCAAATGTAATCCTCCACATGATATTTACTGGACACTCCACTTCATGGTCTCTGTCTTTGAGGAGCTCGCAGTCCACCGTACTAGGAGTGGAGACGGCAGTGGAAAGGACGTTTTCAGTGTAACAACTAAGTGTTGCACAAAAGAGAGAAAAGACTGAAGCCACTAGAAAGACTGAGGCTGCTATAGAACGCGTGGTTAATCCTGCCCAGGAAAATCCTGGAAGGCTCCACAGAGGAGATGACATTTGAACAGGACCTTGAAGAATAATAGGAGCCAAGGAGAATTTTGAGAGACTAGACTATCTTCTAGCGGGGAAAAACAGACACATGCTTTTCCTTGCTTCCCTCCAGCGTGTGGAGGGCACTCCGCGAGGAGTGATCCCTGCGTCGTCTTGCGGTGGATCAGGAGCACTTGGTATTTTCCATATTTCAACACCTGGGGCAATCTCTGTAGATTCAAGCACTTCACCCTTTGAGAAGCTTGTCACGGGGTAAAAGAAATGGTCCTTTGAGTTCACATGTCATAAAACCCCGAGAAGCAGCCTGCGTGTGGGGAAGGCAGCTTAGGTTCACTGGAGCTACATGGAGGAAACAGATGTTTTGCTGTGTCAGACAGACTGGGGGCCAGTCCTGAGAGGTTGCTAAGAGATGGTTCCCTTGCTTCCACGTTCTTTTCCCCCTGAGATGTAAAGGAGAGCCCCATCTCTGAGCCCTGGTGGCGTTTATGTCTAGGTCACAGGAATTCTATCCTCAGGCTCCGACACTGGCCATGAAGCTAGATGGCAGCTTCATGCTGATGGCACGGTACCCACCAGGAGCTCTGTACCCAGAGGATCCAACTGCACTGCTTCAGAAGGAAGTTTTATCTTTCCCCATACTGCTGAACAGATGGCAGCTTTGCACTTGGGAAACATTTGTCGCCAGGATGAAGTCATGTCTTTTAGCAGTTATGGTCTCATTATTTTTAATGAATATTGATGCCATGCTCCGATGTGTCTTAGAAAGAGCTTGTAACTCCTGGTGGGGATCGCATCTGGTCCTGATCCCTGGGAAGGAACATTTTAAGGAATTCAGAGGAAATGGAAATAATGCTTTCAGCCCATCTCTGTTAATAACTAGCTGTGGTTAAGTGGCCTTTGACAAGTCCTTCAGTTACTCAGACTAGCTCAGTGTAGGGAGTGGGCACCACGGGAGGGGTGGATGTCAGTTCTCAGGCACCGTGAGCTCCTCCCTTACTGTTGAAACCGGGGCACTTGGACACCTAGCGATCGGGGTGTTTTGGGGGCCTATTCCACTTGGAACTTGGGGAACCAACTGAAGAGCCAGGCAGCTTCACCTGTCACTCTGAGACTTATCTATCAGATACATTAAACCCTGGACATGACCCTCTGGTGACAGAAATCTCCCTCCCTCTTTGACTCTGTCTCTGACATGCCAGGGTTCTGCCCCTTAGAATCATCTGGAGAGATTTTTTTTTTTTTTAAATACCAATGTCAAGGACCCCGCCCCAGATATTCAGATTCAGGTCTCAGGTGGGGCCTGAGAAATGCTCTCCTATTTTACAAACTCCCGGGATGAATCTCATGGGCAGCTAGTGTTGAAAAGCCTTGCCCTGGAATCTCATACCTTTGTATAAAGCATACTTTTATCCAGTTTCATGCCAGATATCAAGTTTTATTCAGCTTTATGCCAGAACAAAAATTTTTACATCAGTTGTTGAGAACACCAGCAACAAAAACTATTATTGATAATTGCTTAAAGTGTACTTGGTTAGCAATTTACAGTTTACTATCCTTAAAATGGCCTCAGGCTCAGGGAGGTAAAATAGCCCACTGGGAATAAGCAGGTCTCTGCTGCAGAACTTGGTCTAAAACACCCAGATTTTCTAATTATTTGAGCTCAACCCCTCTCACTATTTCACCCTGGCTCCTAAATTACCAAGCCTGTTTTCAGTTATCAGACTATTTGAGGCCCGTGAGACATTTACAGCTGGCCCTCCACCACCAGACTGAATTGAAACGTTGAGGTAATTATCTGAGTAATTCAGGCAATGCCGTTTATTTTTCCTGAATTACCTGGATAATTACCTCAAGCCTAATAAGATGGAAAGAAGCCAGAGCCACATTCTGATGGTTTTATTGCCCCCTCAACAATGCATTCTTATTTTAAAGGTCCTGATTTGAAGAAATAAGCTGTGGAAACATGGGTCCTCCTCATTCGCCACAGGATACCCCGTTAATCATCTGGGGAAGATGGCGGTTGGCTCAGGAACACAGTCATCCTGTTCTCCAAGTCTCTGGGAGTCGCCTCAGCTAATGAGGTGACAGAGAGGAAGGCTTCTGGGGGCTGGTGTTTCTGCTTTTCTACTTGAGCTTTGCCACATTTCCCTCTGAAACGGTGTCACTCAACACTCTGCACCAGCTCCTTGTTTGCTGGGGCCGGACCTGGCCTGACCGACTAAATGGAGGTCGTCATCCGCGTGGCAAGGCCTCACCTTTCACTTCAAGGCTCGTGGCTAGAAGCCAGAGGGCTCCTTCCAGCTAAAGGGACAGGAACCCCCTGCTTCTGCCGCTGCCACTATCGACCCTGTTAAGACGACCAAAGGTGTCACAGGAAGAGGTGTCCACCCCATTTCCTCAGGAGGGTTCCTCCTCCTGGTGCCTGGTCGTCTTTCTGGAACCTAGCTTCATCGGTCACTCCCTCCCCTTCCTCTCTTCAAGCTTTGCTCTCCATTGGCTCCTTCCGTTCTGCCTACGGCAGCACTAAGACTCCTCCACCTTGTAAGCAGAAAGCAAGGAAGCCAATGAGATTGGGAGGAAGCAAGCCATAGCCAGAAGCCGGCAGAGTGACAGTACTGGGAGATGGGAAAAAGAAAACGGGAGCCAGAAGAACGGAGTCAGGTCAGAGCAGACTGAGCGATAACACGGAAGCCAAGGGAGATGTGAGTTTCCAAAGAAACAGGACTTGGTGGAGAAGTAAGTGTGGGTCTGGAATCGAATCCTGACTCCTTCACTTTCTGGCTGCATGATAATCTTTAAAACAGTGATGTTATTAAAGCTCACCCCCAAGGTGTCATGAGAGTGAAGCAATTCATTGCATAGAAAATTACCTAGAGATATTTTATGCTAATTATTACTGTTATTATTGCAAATGGGAAGGGCTGACCAACAAGATTAAATGCTTCTCTGAAATCAGACTGGAAGAGGTAGTCGTGGTTTTCTAATCTTATCATCTAAACTTTTTATTATAAACCCATTCCCATGATACGAAAAACATTTTATAAATGGTCAAGAATATTCATTCATATATACATATATTATATACATGCATGCTTGGTCACTCAATCATGTTCGGCTCTTTGCAACCTCATGGGCAGGCTCCTCTGTCCATGAGATTTTCCAGGCAAGAATACTGGAGTGGGTAGCCATTCCCTTCTCCAGGGGATCTTCCCAACCCAGGGATCAAACCCAGGTCTTCTGCTTTGCAGGCAGATTCTTCACCGTCTTAGCCATGATGCTTTCATATGGATGAGATAAAATGGCTCACCATCACCATAGCCACATTCTGGAAGAGGGCACATGGACAAATTATACCCCTTATCTTTAAGGATATAACCTGGAAGTTGCACCCACCACTTCAAATCATGTTCTGTTGGCCAGACCTTACCTATGTGCCCATTCCTTGCTTCAAGGGAGGCTGGCCAATGCAGGCTTTATTCCATGTGGCCAGGATCATGGTTTTAAGGACCAGTAAATATGAAAGGGTGGCAGGGTGGACAATGAAGGGCTTCCCTGGTGGCTCAGTGGTAAAAGAGTCCATCTGCAATATGGAGACACGGGTTCAACCTGGGTCGTGAAGACCCCCTGGAGAAGGAAATGGCAACCCACTCCAGTATTCTTTGGAAAATCCCAGGGACAGAGGAGCCTTGTGGGCTACAGTCCACGGGGTAACAAAGAGTCAGACATGACAGAGACTAAACAACAACAACAAGTAACAATGAAATGAAGAGAGAACACCTGGATTACTCTTTTGGGAAGTTTGCCAATGAAGAGAAGGAGAAGTAGACTAGGAACAGGAAAGTCAGGCTGAAAGAAGGAGAAGCTAACCTTCACTGGTCGTTTTGAACTTGAAAGCTCACAGTACAAATGCCATCCATGTAACCTTGCCTAATCCCTGGACTAATAATCTCATTCTCCCCATTAACTCCCATATTGCTTGACATATCCCCCTCTGCCTCATCACTGACTAGTTTACGCATGTGTCTCATCTCCCCTATAGCCTCTAAGCATCTCATTTATCTTTCTAACCCTTACCGCTTCTAGTATGATGCCTTGCCCGAAGCTGACATCTTTCTCATGTATCACCTTCCTCCCTATTGGTCTTGCTTTAGTCGGAAGCACAAGAAAGAGTCTAGTGTTTCCCTTCCCCTTTCAACAGCGTAGAGAGTTGACAGTGCTCTTTGAACAGTACTCTTTCCATCTTGCGCTCGGAATGAATGCAGAAAATGATTGGTCACAGACCCCAGGGATGGGAGCACCGTTGCTCAGGAGCGACAAGTTGCTAACATGCAGAAAGAATGGGTGATGGTTCCTGCTTCTCACGATGCATGTTTGTTAATAATTTTGTCAGGCAGGTTATAGAATTGATAAATCTGTACAAGATCATAAAACTGGTTATGACTTTTTTTTAAAAAAAAATAAGCAAGACTTCAGATCCTGAGTTTGAAAATCATGGCTTTAAATCAGATTTTGTTCTGATATACAGGAACACACAAGATTTAATTAAAGAGTTAAATATCTCTTCTACCCAAGACAGTCTAGCATATTGGAAAATATTTTGAATACTATGAACAAAGGTACAAATCCTGGTCCTAGTGTTATGATCTTGGGAAAGTCACTTAATTTGTCTGGGCTTCTACTTTCTCATCCATTAAATGGGGTTAAAAAAACTCATCTTGCACAGTTATTGTGACACATAAGGCTATCGTGTGAAAGCGTTAGTTGCTCAGTCATGTCCGATGCTTTGCAACCCCACAGACTTTAGCCTGCCTGGCTCCTCTGTCCACAGAATTCTCCAATCCCATCATTAGAAAAGACACTGATGCTGAGAAAAGCCAACTCATTGGAAAAGACCCTGATGCTGGGAAAGGCTGAGGGCAGGGGGAGAAGTGGGTGACAGAGGATGAGATGGTTGGATGGCATCGCCAACTCAATGACATGAGTTTGAGCAAACTCTGGGAAATGGTGAAGGTCAGGGAAGCCTGGCATGCTCTAATCCATGGGGGCACAGAGTCAGATACAATTCAGCAACTGAACAACAACAACAAAGGCTGTTGTGACATATAAGGCCAATGTCTGTCATAAATTCTATGCATTTATTATTTTTTAACACTAAACTGAGAGTATTTGGATTTTGGGCTCCATTCATCATTTTCAACCAAATTATGATATTATTATGAAGACATAATTACAGTTAGTAGAAGAAAAGTCATACTTATGTCAGTGATAAGCTATTTACAAAGATGAATTAATAAATGCCTCTCCTTAGTCCATCAATCATTTCAGGCAAATTATTGGGAAGAGCCACAATAATTCGTATAACACAACTAACAGTTTATCTTTCTGTTAAGTGGGTAAGGTGGGGAGGTGGTAACTGGTTTCTGGTAGTAGCTCTATAGCTTTTAAATTCTATCTTTGTTTCTTACTTTGGCTAAAGGATCTTTTAGGCTTTTTAAAACTTCAAATAAGTCTCAGAGACCCCAATTAAAACTACTGATTAAGTTTGTACAGAAAACCTTTTTTCTAATCACCATGTTCGCTTTCATAGTTTAAACAGGGCCACCAAAAATGTATGTTTAGAAAAATTCATGAAAGGATGTACTTATTCAAATTGCTTGCCATGTTTAGAAGCATAGATTTCTTGGTTGTAAATTTTTGTGTATTTCCCTCATTCCACAGTTTAAATTGACATGGAGAATCAATAAAATAGCAATCATTAAAAAAAAAAGAGGAAAAAAATCTTTTTTCTAAATGCAGTTATAAAGCAAATGTTTCAGAATGGCTATAAGCGATGGTATTTTAATAATTTTGTTGAGCCTTAAGGTATAGTATCAAATTCTGCTCATTCCTTCCAGTGGGGGAGAAAACTGGAGAAGGCAGAGGGAAATTGCTTACTTGCCTCCCCGCCATTCTTTAATAAGGCACTGACCCTTGTCAAAGAAAACACATATACGCAGGCACACAAACAAGGACCCCCATTTACCTTATTTTCAAATTTAAATGATGGGATCCGGTCATTCATCTTTGTCACAATCCACCAAACAGTTTTGCAAGAGCATGTTTCATAAACAAGCTCTCCTTTCAGCATCAGCCAGGAAGGTTAAGGTTTAGATCCTGCGTGATAGAAACCCTTTTTGTAATTCTCCCCCAAACATCTGTTCAGTCGCTCATCAACATCTGTCACCCATTTCTAGGCTCAGCCCAGACAAAGCTATGTTTTTCTAACACACTCCATTCCAAATTGTTACCAAGTGATTCCTACTCAGACTAATCTTACACAGGGATTGAGAAGATGTCTTATTGGATCAAATTCGTCTTCTACTAATGGAGCATCTACCCTGCAGTCTTGGCAAAAGCCCAATGGCTCGGAGGAAGGGAAATTCCTCATAACATGCTAACACTTTTCTGACTCAGATTGTTACACTGAGAACTTTTCATTTTCTTCAGTGCTTCAGGGTTAGCACACATTACCCTATCTATACATGTGTGTATCTTTAACTTACCCGATTCAAGGCCCAGAGGGTTTGCTTTGTAAAGTAACTGAAGTAAGAAGATAAAAAATGTTTTCTGGGCTTCCCTGGTGGTTCGGTGGTAAAGACTCTGCCTGCCAAATGCAAGAGACATTGGCAACACATCAGTCAAATCCAGGTTCGATCCCTAGGTCAGGAGGATCCCCTGGAGAAGGAAATGGCAACCCACTTCAGTTTTGTTGCTTGGGAAGCCCCACAGAAAGTGGAGCCTGGTGGGCTACAGTCGATGGGGTCGCAAGAGAGTCAGACATGACTTAGCGACTGAACAACAACAACAACATGTTTTCTAATACTTGACCCAATTGTGTGCATGAAAAGACAAGAAACGTTGGCTAATTTGAAGGACATCACAGGTAAAAGCCAGCAGAAAGACCTGAACTGAGATCTTGGAAATGTCACCTCTGAGGCAAGTAACCTTGGTGGCTTCAGTTAATGATCCTGAGACCTCAAATACCTAATGAGAAAAATGCATACCTCATAGGATTACAGAGTGAAAATTGTACGTGTACATTGCATGTAAGGTGCTTGACATTGTGACCGGCATATAGTAAACAACTCAGTCAGGCATAACTCTTGCTATCACCACCGTCATCATGATCATCATTGAAGCAGAAAGACACCAGGAAGGCTTTACCTTCCTCTTTTGCTCCCAGCCTCCCTTTTCCCTTTCTGTTCAGCCAGCATTTACTGAGGGCCTCTTATGAGCTCAAATATGTGCCAAATATGAATCTGGTAAATTCCTTGTCCTCAAGGAGCTGTCTCCTTAGTAGTGGAGATACATAAACCCACATTCTACTCAAATCAGACACTGATAAATGCTTATTAGAAGACTTTAACTGGGGCTCATCTTACATGGTAAATTAGGAATTTAAACCCCAGGGCAGAACTTTCATTTCAATGGGAACCTACTGGTTATAATTTAGGTCAATGTTTATAATGTCAATACTGCAATGAGGAGGAAGAGAAGGGTTTTCACCTCTGTTTCCATGTACATTAAAAATGATAATGAAGAAGGCCCCCAGACTGAACCAAAGAGAGCACCTGAATTATTCTTTTTTATTTTCTTCATGAAGCTGAATATAAGAAAAGATTTGAAGCTGCCATGACTCATTAAGGCCAATTTGACTGACATGGGTACCAAATATTAATGTTTAGATATGTAAATGTATTGAGAGATTTTATTAGAGATAAGAGTCCCACAGACTCCGCTTTCTATTGTTTCACAGGAAAGAGTCCCTTTGGGAATTCCGTGCCAATGGTCGCTAAGGGCCCCTTTTGCACATTATCCGGGGAAAGAGCAAATGGCACTGAGCGACCTTCAGATGGATATCCCTCTGCTGCTGTTCCTTCACGGGTCCCTGTCCTAGAGGCCCAGGTCTTGTGTGGGAGACAAGTGTGTCACACAGAGGACATGACTCCATGTGCTGAGATGAGCAGAAAGAAGCTGAATTCCTCAGCAGAGGGGGCAGCAGCCAACAGAGACCTTCCAGGAAGAGGAACCTGCTTCCAGGGAGGGGTCAGGGCCCCTGGTCAGGGGTTAGTCTGGGGAGGGCCAGGTGCAGAACCCAGGTGGGGAGTGGAGTGACTGAGACTGGGAGAAATGGGCCAGAGGCAGTTCTCGAAGGAGAACTCGCACTTTGTATTCACCAAGACACCCGCTAGAAATGAGTGAGATCCAAGGCCCATTCTAGAGGTCCCTCTATGGGCCATGAAGACCACCTGTCCTCATGGAAGTTTCACAGGGCATGAATTCCCAGGCTTTATCAACCAATGTCATGTGACTTCCCTCCTTCAGCAGACTGATAAACTGTTATGTTACGTAACGTCTCTGAACTTGCATTTCCTTCGCTCTAAATGGGGAAAACAACACCCACCTCTCCCAGCATCCAGGAACGTGTATGTACCTTGTCTGGTGGTAACAGGCACGCATCTATTCATTTCTTGGAGGCCAAGAGTTATTCACTAGGAAGTGATAAGGAAACAAACCCAGGTATGCGGACCACACACGTCACACACGTTTCAGGGCATCACTCCACTTCCGGGCACACCTGGCAGGCAGAGGACACCCGGGAGCCCTGCTGAGCAGCCACCAATTTTACACGTGAAACTGGGGGGCATTTGCCTCCCACCCTTCAACTCCCACCAACCTCAACAAATCCTGGCTCTGCTGACTCCTCTCCCAGCCCAGTCCCCACCGATGGGGAGCTGACAGAGGAAAACCAAGTCAAGGAAAAAAATATTACTGCAGGGAGGGGAAAGTCATGACAAGTGACACTAAAAAGACTGGATTTTTTCAAGATGTTTTCACTTGTCTTTAAAAAAAAAATTACAAAGGCAAATCAGATAACCAAAGAATGCGTGGTCTGTGAGGGAGAAAAGTAGGAAATTGAGTTACAAAAGGAAAAGGGCTGACTAAACACCACTTTGAAAACAGAGATGTTTCTAAATCAACGGGCCCCAAGGACATGTTTCCTGAGGTGCTCATAGACGAATATATTCCTTTCACTGAAAATCGACTTAAGACGAATCCTGTTCTTAAGTTGGGGACAGCTTTAAAACCTGATTTATGGTTTCCCACTCAAAGCCTTCCTGGGCTGCCACTGCAGACACTTTATACTTTGTTGCAGGGTCTGGAAGCTGCATTCTGCCTCCTAGGCAGGACCCCTTGGTAGGGGAGGCAGGTGGAGAAGGCAGTCTCTATGTGCCCAGGATACCCCTGGCTTTTATGCCCCCCTTGCCATAGAGCTTGGAAAAGCACCTGACCCATGGTGCAGGTAAGTCAGGCACACAATGATAATGACTCAAGCTGTGTCATGTGCTTCTTAAATGTTTATCTGATTCGTTCTATGGGGCTTCCCAGGTGGCGCTAGTGGTAAAGAACCCGCCTGCCAACGCAGGAGACTTAAGAGACGCAGGTTCGATCCCTGGGTGGGGAATGGCAACCCACTCCAGTATTCCTGCCTAGAGAATTCCATGGACAGAGGAGCCTGGCGGGCTATAGTCCATGGGTTCGCAGAATTCCCATATATTTCACAAGGTAAACAGATTACCCTTTTTCCCTGCTCACGGCCCTTCTGTGACTTCCCTGTCACCAGAATGAAACTCACACTCTTTGCCAGGGGCTTCAAGGCCCCACGGGGTCTGGGTCTGAACCACCCAGATGTGCTCCATTTGTACTGCTCTTTGCCACCATGACTACGCCGTGGCTGTATTTGCCTGTGGACCCATTTGTAGGCGACGCTCTCTTCTTTCCGGCTTACAGTCTACACAAGTTCCCTCTGCCTGGAATTTCTTCTCTGAACTCTTTGGCAGACTAGTGCCCACTCCTTCAAATCTCAGCATTATTGGACTTCACTGGCAGTCCAGTGGTTAAGATTCCACACTTCCAATACAAGAGACATAAGTTTGATTCCTGGCTGGGAAACTAAGATCCTGCAGGCCTGTGTAGGCCCCCCACCCCCCTCCCTCAAAAAAGGTCTCAGCATTATTATCTCTTTCTTAAAGAGGCCTTCCTTGCCTCTCAATCCGATTAGGTCTACCTCTTTTTACACTCATGATAGCCCAGTCTCTTCCTTAATAGCAATTAACTAAACGTTGTGGAGTTATTTGTCTAATGTTTGTCACTGCATCCCTGACAGATGAGGACATCGACTCATCTATTTTACAGGTATTATATGCCATGAATGGGCTTCCCAGGTGGCGCTACTGGTAAAGAACCCTCCTGCCAATGCAGGAGATGTAAGAGTTGGGGACTCGATCCCTGGGTCGGGAAGATCCCCTGGAGGAGAGCCTGGCAACTCATTCTAGTGTTCTTGCCTGGAGAATCCCATGAACACAGGAGCCTGGTGGACTATAGCCCATAGGGTCTCAAAGAGTCAGATATGACTGAAGTGACTCGGTACGCAGCACAGCTCCTGACTCAGCCTGATGTGTGACGAACAGTTGGAGAATCAGTAAAAGGCTGCCTTGAAGAGAACTACAAAATCGTCTGCTCCTGCAGCTGAGAAAGGGTATAGGTGGCTTCTGACCAAAATCAGCTCACAACCAAATATCAAATTATTAAAAGTGCTTGTTGTCAAATTGAATTAAAGGCAAAATGGTAGGTTGGCAGACCATCTTCTCCTTCCAGCCAAGGAACTGCAGTCAAGGGAGGTCACCGGTCTGAAAAGTTAGGAAGAACTTTGAGAAAAATAAGAGCCATTTTCTAAAACCAGAAAACCCATAAACACAAGTTTCCTGGAGAACTGGTCACTCAGGTGACCCCATGGACTCTAGCCCGCCAGGCTCCTATGTCCATGGGATTCCCCAGGCAAGAATACTGGAGTGGGTAGCCTTTCCCTTCTCCAGGCGATCTTTCTGACCCAGGGATTGAACCTGGGTCTCTTGCACTGCAGACAGATTCTTTACTGTCTAAAGAAAAGGGAAGTCCAACTCTAAAACCAGGAAGCCCCTAAACACAAGTCTCCTGGAGAGCTGGTCACTCAGGTACCCAGCCACACGGTCACCTGTGTAAATGCCAAAATGTCAGAACGTGCAGCTGATACTGGAAAGAGAAGCAGTGGTAGAACCCGGGCCCCAAAGATCCTTGCCCACATGGTACAGGATCTGCCCATGTTAATCAGAGAAGCCTAGCTGTTCCCATAACTAAAGGCAACTTCCAGGCATTCCTTTGGTTTTCCACTGATTATAAAATATTATTATAAAGGCATAGCATGTCAAGGCATATCATTTATGAAAACCAGGACTCTTTCAGAGAAAAGCAGATAAAGAGAGAAGCCATGACTCATGTCTGTCTCTCTACTGAACTGGGACTGGGGCTCCCTTTCCAGGCCAGAAACGGGATGTTCCTGGTCTTTGTTTACCCAGAGCCCAGAGCAGTGCTGAGCACAGAGGAGATCATCCGTTAAGGTTTACCGAACCTATACATGAATAACAGACGGACAAGAGTGTGTCTACACAATTCGTGAAGCTTTGTCTTTCACTGACATGAAGTTGCCCCTCCTAAAAAGGTGCTGTACTTTGTCGGGATGACTCTGGTGGTTCAACTCCAGACTCAATGGACATGAGTTTGAGTAAACTCTGGGGGATGGTGAAGGACGAGGGAAGCCTGGCTGCTGCTGTCCGTGGGCTGCAAAGAGCTGGACACGACTGAGCGACTGAACAACAACATCTGGTGGTCCAATGGCTAAGACTCCAAGTTCCCAGTGCAGGGGGCCTGGGTTCGATTCCTGGACAGGGAACTAGATTCCACATGCCACAACTAAGGCCCGGTGTGGCCAAATAAAGAAAGAAACATTAAAAAGAAGAAAATGTTATACCTTTAACCTGACCCACCTGTGGCCAGACCCCATGGAGGCATACTCCACAGTCCCGGAATCCCTCTCTGTCTGCTCCCAACTTTTCCTCCTCTGTTTAGACTCAGCCTGTGTCCTGACTTTGACACTATCTCTCAGTTGAGGTCTCCTCTCCCTTGGCACAGGCATTTGTACTCAATTTTCCACTTTCTAACAACTGTGCTGCTACTGCTGCTGCTGCTAAGTCGCTTCAGTCGTGTCCGACTCTGTGCGACCCTATAGACGCCAGCCCACCAGGCTCCCCCGTCCCTGGGATTCTCCAGGCAAGAACACTGGAGTGGGTTGCCATTTCCTTCTCCAGTGCATGAAAGTGAAAAGTGAAAGTGAAGTTGCTCAGTCGTGTCCGACTCCTAGCAACCCCATAGACTGCAGCCCACCAGGCCCTTCCGTCCATGGGGTTTTCCAGGCAAGAGTGCTGGAGTGGGGTGTCATTGCCTTCTCCGTTTAACAACTGTAGCTTTATCTAATTCCCATCTGCGGCTACTTGGATGAGAGTCTTCATCCAACCTCTCAGCCACTTCAGATCCACCTACCTCCCCTCAGCCCACAACCTCTGTGAAATTTTAAAGAAATTAGACAAGCTGGCTAGCTGCCAGGTAGGCAGGGAACAGGCCTGGTGTCATCGGCCCAGCTACTAAACTACCTGTAGAAGTGAAAGACCAAGGAGAAAAGATTAGTGCACGTGATGCCACTACCTACGTTTGTTGTTTTTTTTCCCTAGAAAGACAGTAAAGAAAACAACCCAAAACAAAACATCAAGGCACAGATTGGTGCTTATTCTTTTCCGACCTTAGCTAATTCCAAACTGTTTCTCTCACCCAAGCCTGAGTTGGACATTTCTTCCCCCTCCCCCAAGGATGAAAGACGTATGTAAGTGTTGTTAAGTGCCTGGACTGTGGCTTCTGGGATAGTAGTGTGGTTACTCCGGGTCTACTTCTGAGTTGAGTGAGCAAGTCATGTAATCATTTCAAGCTTCAGTTTCTGTGTTGTCAAGATATGGAAGATAACAGCTCAGAGGAAGATTACTCACTGAGGTGTCTGGGCGCTCACCCCGCTGGATGAATGGTACTTCCAAAGTTTAGGTATTTCATTTTCAAAACAGCTCTTCCTGCTATCATTTGGCTCCAGAATCTTTTCGATGTTTCTCCTCCCCTTCCACTTCCTCCTTCTTGCCCCTTCTCCTCCTCTCTCTGTTCTCATCTATTATATGGATTAAGAGACAACTGTCTAATGTCAATTTGCACAATCAGGTAAGAAAACCTAAAAGAAGCGCCATCTGCCAAAATACAAACAAAAAGGAATCATCTCAGCTTCTCTTTCAACAGGTAACTGCGATCACCTGTCCTCATTCACCCCATCTGTGTTTCGTGGACTGAGCTCCCAGTCGTTCACACGCCAGCCACATGCACCACTACCATACCCAGTGGTTCCTCAATTATTGTAATTTTCCTGCATAGTCTTTTAAAATATTCTTGTAACAAGTAGTTGCCATTGGTGTTTAGTAAATTATTTTTAAATATATTTCTATAGGGAAATATATTTTCTTATTGTGATAAGAACACGACATGAGATATACCTTCTTAACTAGTTTTAAGGGTACAATATAGTATTGTTAGGGCCTTCTCAGGATGCCCAGTGATAAAGAATCTGCCTACCAATGCAGGAGACGTGGGTTCAATACCTGAGTCAGGAAGATTCCCTGGAAGGGCATGGCACCCCTCTCCAGTATTCTTGCCTGGGAAATCCCATAGATGGAGGAGCCTGCAGGCTACAGTCCATGGGGTCACAAAAGAGCTGGACATGACTTAACAACTCAACAACAACAAATAGTATTTTTTAACAACAGGTATGGAGGAGCCTGGTGGGCTGCAGTCCATGGGTCAGAAGAGAGGGACACGACTGAGCAACTAACACACACACACACTGTGTTGTAGAGCAGGTCTCTAGAACTAATTCATCTGATACAACTGAAACCCTGTGTCTGCTGAACAGTTACATCCCAGCTCCGCCTGCCTTCAGCCCCTGACAACCACCACTCTACTCTCTCCTTATGGGCTTGGCTGTTTTAGATCTTTCATATAAGGGAAATCATGCAGTATCTGTCCTTCTGTGACTGTTTATTTTACTTAGTATAACGTCCTCAGTCTCATCCATGTTGTCAAATGTGGCAAGACTTCCATATTTTAAAGGCTAATATCCCACTGTGTGTACACACAATATTTACTTTATCCATTCATCCATCAATGAACACTTAGATTGTTTCCACAGTTTGACTGTTGTGCGTAATGTTGCAATGAGCATAAGCATGCAAATATCTCTTTGAGATCCTGATTTCAATTCTTTTGAATAACTGCCCAGAAGTGGGACTGCTGTATCATATGGAAGTTCTATTTTTATTTTATTTTTTAAGTTTATTTATTTGGCTGCATCAGGTCTGTGCTTTGGCACACGGGTTCACCTTTCTTTGCATCCTGCAGGATCTTTCATTTGCGGCATGTGGACTCCCCAGTTGTGGGGTGTGGGGTCCACAGCTGCAGTCCATGAGCTTAGTTGCCCCGAGTCACGTGGGATCTTAGTTCCCCAACCAGCGATTGAACCCGAGTCTGCTGCGTTGCAAGGAGGATGCTTAACCACAGGACCATCAAGGAAGTCCCTCTACTTGTATTTTTTGAGGAAATTCCATACTCTCTTCCAGCATAGTGCACCATTTTACATTTGCACCGAGAGTGTGCAAGGGGGACGTGTATGAATAATATAAATACATGCATATCTATCATTTTGTTGGTCTTTAGGAAAACGTGTCAAAAGTAGCAAAAGTTTATGAAGATGTTCACAGTCTTGAGCCAGTTTGTTGCTGTTTAGTCACTAAGCTGTGTCCAGCTGTTTGCGACCCCATGGACTGTAGCTCGACAGGCCCCTCTGACCTGCGATTTCCCAGGCAAGAATACTGGAGTGAGTTGCCATTTCCTTCTCCAGGGGATCTTCCCAACCCGGGGACTGAACTTGCGTCTTCTGTTTGGCAGAAGGATTCCTCACCACTGAGCTGTGTGGGTACTCTTACAGATTAATCCCAGGGAGGGACTGGAGGAAACAACTAGCCTCCTCCCGCCGTCCCAGGAGCACACTGCTTCCCTTGCAACCACTCCCAGAAGACTCACTGGTCTGATCATACACAAAGTCAAACAACTGATGCAATTTCATGCCCAGTGTTATGGAAGTGGTTGGGTAAGTGATGTTATTTCAGCTCTATGAAATATGTGGAACTATTTAAAAACAATAATTACAACAACTTTTCAGTCTGTATAATTTGTAGAAATATGGGAAATATTTTAAGATGTACCACTATGTGAAAAATATAAGAAGTGAAAGTAATGTTAGGGTGGTGGAATTTAGATAATTTACTGTGATTTTTATTTTCAGAGACTTGAATGGTTTACATTCCCCTTGAACAGAAGCATCAGTATCAGTCAGTCTCACCCTGAAAATCTTGTTAGAAATGCAGAGTTCGGGGTCCTACCTGGAATCTACTGAATAAGAATTTTCATTTTAACAACATCCCCAAGGGGTTCATACGTGTGCATGCGTGCTAAGTCATGTCCGACTCTTTGCGACCCTATGGACTGTAGCTTGCCTGGCTCCTCTGTCCATGGGACTCTCCAGGCAAGAATACGGGAGTAGGTTGCCATTTCCTCCTCCAAGAGATCCTCCCAACCCAGAGATCAAACCTGCGTCTCCTGCGTCTCCTGCATTGGCAGGCGGGTTCTTCTCCACTAGCGCCACCGTATACGGTTTATATTATCATTATATCAAGAAAAAAAAAGACATTTACTGACTGCATTTCCTCACTTTGGGCTTCAAACAATCCTGAGTTGCTAGCACAGGAGTTGCCGTCCCTGTTGTACAGATGAGGTGACAAGATTGGAGTTAAGTGACTTGCCCTGGGACATGCACCATTTAGTGTCTGGGTCAGCTCTGAAGCCCAAGTCTCCCGGTTCCGAGGCTGAATCCAGGCCAGCCCACCTGGCTTGTGTTTGCCCAGTCTTCCTACTTATGGCCCACAGGGGACCACCCAAGGTCACGGCCTGAGGCTCAATAGCACAGCTGAAAGCAGCCCACAGGTGAAGAGGAAAAGTTGAAGTTTTACCTCCTCCATCTGCCTCTGTCACTCAGCTTGCTCAATGCAAAGTCTAGATCACAGAGGTCACAGAAAGTGGGGACTTACAATACTAGGAACTGGAGCTTATCTCACTCACCCTTGTCCTGCTCTTTGCAATCGCCTGGCCCCTGCAAACCTGCAAACCCGCTTAATCATGCCTGTCCGTGTATGAAAATTCTGTAACCCTTTTGTCTGGGGCTCAGAGCTTGGAGTGTTAACTCCTCTGGGCCCGCTGGCGTAATAAACCTGAGTTCTTCAACTCTCCAAGTATGGTGCTTGGTTTCTCGAGTACGGGTTTCTGCAACACAGGGACCCCTGTTTCAGGAACAAGAAGAGGAAGACAGGCTCATTTTCCTGAGGACATTTCTCTCTCTCTCACTGACCCTGATGACACTGGGCTGACCCTCAGCGCAAATGGTGAGGCTCAAGTGTTTGGGAACGTTCCTTGGGGTTGTAAGGATGGGTGTGAGTGGGGGAGAGGCCACCGTACATCAACCAGAAGCTGCCTGACTCTCATCTGGGCCTTCCCAGGTGGCTCAGTGTGTAAAGAACCTGCCTGCCAATGAAGGAGCTGCAGGAGACCCAGGTTCAATCCCTGGGTCAGGAAGATCCCCTGGAGGAGGGCATGGCAGCCCACTCCAGTATTCTTGCCTGGAGAATCCCATGGACAGAGGAGCCTGGCGGGCTATGGGGCTGCAGAGTGTCGGACACGACTGATTCGACTGAACACATACACACACGATTCTCATCTCATTCCACTCCATCCATCTTCAGAGGGAGAAAGGGGCTCAGAGAGGAGAAATGACTTCACCCAAACCACAGAGCTAGTTAGAGTTAGGCCGATAGACATGGTGGGCAGCCCACTTACTGGAAGGCAGGGCAGTGTGGCTGGGGGTGCCTGCACAGGCAGTGGCCATCGAGGGCTCGCCACTTCCTCGTCAGGGAGTGCAGAGCCCTTTCTGGAGAACAGTCTGCAGTAGCCTCCCTCAGTGCCGGGACACCACGCCAGGCATGTACCCGCTCTCATCTGAAGTCCATCCCATCACTCCATGCTGAGGACTGTCTGCTCCCTGTCCTGTGTGTTAGGTATCTCAAGTGCTTTTCCCTCTCCAACCATTGATGAAACCAAATACAGAGTAGTCATTTAAACATAAAGAGAGACTTCCCTGGTGGCCCACTAGTTAGGAATCTGCCTTCCAATGCAGGGGACTCTGGTTCGAAACTACCTACATGCCACAGGGCACTTAAGTCGCATGGGCCCCAGCTAGAGAAACCCACACGCTGCAACTCGTGAGCCGGTGTGCCACGTGGAGACTCAGCACAGCCACACACACACACACACTCGCAATCATGGACCCTGTAATGCAAATAAAATAAAAGCAACATTTAAAAAACAAAAAGTAAACATGAAGAAATAAAATGAATAATCTAGTTCGGGTCTGCTAAAAGGCAAGACTGAATTTATATCCATAGTGTGCTGTGCACTGGGCTATTCATCTACGTGCTTTTCAAAATGGAATCTACAGGCTTCTTCAATAAAGTGCACGTTCAACTGAAAAATTACCCCCAAATTTGACTGTTTTAACTTAGTCTCCAAGGTAACTTTTATATAACCTGCAGGAAATAGAGAAGATCATTAAAATACATGATTAATTACTGGGATAAATGGAGAGATGGAATAGTAATTAATATCACTTGAGCTCAGATTGCCCCTATAAGATCTGCAGAAATTGCATGACGGGGCAAGGTTTCATAGAACAATATTTCATCAGCAGATAATGACATTATCTCATTAGACGAGAGGGAGATGACAGATGTTGGAAGATCACTTTTCATAACAGTGCTCTGATAGTAATAATACCTGTGCCATCTCTCAATGACAGAGATGTAAATTCGTACTCTATCTAAAGAACACCAAAACAATAAGCCAATTCATGGTTTTAAAAAATTGATAAAAAATTGTTTGGCTCCATAGAGAGATCCAGCCATAGACTGAAACTTTGTAGGATATAGTTTAACCTTTTACTGGTGAAAAATAAAACACACTTAACAATAAATGAAGTGCCTAAATGAAAAATATTTATATCTTTAACCTTTGCTACTTGAAGATCATTCCTAAAGTATCTAGAAAGAGCTAAAATTTTTTCAATTAAAAAAAAAGTTTCCTGTAAGTACCCACTTTCAGCATTCTAAATATTCTCTCTCTTGCTCTATCTTGTCCAGAAACACTATTTTACATTTTTGTAATTCCCACCTTGGGTATTAGATTACACATCTATTTGTTTATTTTCCTCTTGTGTGACTCACCTACTACAGTGAGTGCAAAGATTTTTTTTTAGGGCTGTGTTCCCAGGATCAAGGTTAAGTCTTGGCACATAATTGGTCTTCGGTGAGTCACTATTGAATAATGAATTATTTTTACCTTTGTTCCCCTATATCTCCTAAATGTCCTATGCATTACTTTTGTAATAAGGAATAAGAAGAGTAAATTATTTTAGAAGTAACAGGATCTGAAAGTGACAGATGTGGATCACTACATGATGGGTTCTGAAGTTGCTTTCTCCTTTCTTAGGTCTCCCCCGCCCCTATTCTCCACCAATTTACAGCTGCTAGGGTTACCCAAAAGCTTTCCTCCGGTTCTTTTAACTGCTGAGAATGTATGCTTCTGTCCGAGTTTTAGCTGCCCAGTAGAGTACTGACTGGAGTTTTCCCTTAGGCAAAAATCTGTAACACATGCAAAACTCACACATGACATTTCATTCTTCCAAGCACGACCCTGTCCACCATGTCTGCTTCTGGTTACTCTCTTTAAGTGCTTCCCATGACTGGTTCTTATATTTTTTTCTATAGCTTATGGTTGTTATTTATGGAAAACTCTGCCATTATCAGAAGTGGAACCTCAGATTTAAGCATTTTAGGAAGTACCCCACAGGAGTGTTGGGAAAGGGTTAGAGGTGAGCGGAGGGATAAAGAGATAAATCTGGATGCTGCAATGAGATACCTGGGGAAAGAGGACGAGAGTTCACAGCAGTGACCATTATGGGGAAAGAAAAGGTCATATCTGAGAGTTCCAGGCTCTGAAATTTCAATTCTTCAGAGAAATGGCCAGCATTTGAGTCCGCACTCAAATGTCAAAAGTTCTGGTTAGGGATGTAGGTTGCGGTAAGAGTTGATGCAGTAGTCTCAGGGGGTGTTCTCCCAGAACAGGGAAAGGGAAGGAAAGGGGGCCAGAAGCTGAACATAGGGATGATGCAGAGAGATACAGGGAGCAAGGTGGCTCAAACAGTAGGAGACATCAGAGAATCAGGAAGGTGGTAGTGGCGATGATGCTGAGGCTGAGGGTTGCTGTTGGTTAATAGCATCAACTGCCTCCATTAATCAGTAATCCAAGGTCCAGAAAGCTCCTATTGGATTTGGAAACTGTAAAATCACTGGTGATGTTTAGGAGCAGTTTCAGTGGAGGTTGGAGAAGCCAGGTTGGGGAGGGTTAGAAAGTAAGTGGGGGCGGGGTGGACTTCTTTAGTGGTCCAGTGGCTAAAATTCACGCTCCCGATGCTAGGGCCCAGGGCTCAACCCCTGTTCAGGGAACTAGATCCCACAGGCCTCAATTAAAAGAGCTGCAACTAAGACCTGGTACAGCCAAATAAAAAAATAAAATAAATAAATATTAAAAGAAAGAAAGAAAGTGAGTGGGAAGTGAGGCAGCACAAATTGCTCTGCATCTATAGATGCCTTCACAGCATTCCACTTGCCTTCCCATGATCTTTGTCCACACACAAATTTCACAATCATGCACCATATAGCTTTTTAAATGTAATTATATTAAGCCACTATTTGTTCCAATTTTATGTGAATATCCTTCAAAAAAGCACCATTTGATTATGGTTTTGAAAGCATTTAGAAGCAAACAATTGGCAAAAGGATTGCAATAGTGGCACACACTTTCAATAATGTCCATCTATAACTTTCCCCTCAAAAAATGTCATAACTGCACCTCCACTAAAGTAGAGATGTCTTTGTTAATTTACACTTCCGGTTGGTTGGAATTCCAGGCTGCCAGTTACTAGCTAGATGCCTCTAGTCTTCCTGAGCCTCAGTTTCCTGGCAGAGATAAAAAGACCAGCTAATCATTTGGAGAAGGAAATACTTCAGTATTCTTGCCTGGAGAATTCCATGGACAGAGGAGCCTGGCGGGCTGTAGCCCATGGAGTCACAAAGAGTGGGACATGACTTAGCAACTAAAAAAACAAAAAAAGGCATTCATATAACACTTACCTTTTGCCAGACACTAAATGGCAACCCACTCCAGTGTTCTTGCCTGGAAAATCCCACGGACAGAGGAGCCTGGTAGGCTACAGTCCATGGGGTCGCAAAGAGTTGGACATGACTGAGTCACTTCAATTCACTTCACATATAATAATAAATAATTTACTTCTTTTGACAGATCTAGGTACTATTATTATCCCCAGTTAGATGGGAAAACTGAGGTACAGAGAAGTTAAGACACTTGCCTAAGCTCTCAGAGCTAATCAATGACAGAGCAGGATTTGAACACACAAGTAAGGACCTCATTCAATGGCAACTGATATACTAATTATCACAATTTATTCATTCACTCAATAAGTATTTATTGAGTACGTATTCTAAGGCAGGCATAGTACAAGGACCCGAGTAAATACTGAAGAGTAAAATCCTGGCCTTTGCTAGTAAAGATTCTAACCCGACTGGGGAGATGAGCAATTTAAGAGTGAACAAAAGATGAATATGCAATAACAACATACCAGAGCGCTATGGAGAAAACAGCCACTATGCGGTGTAAAGAATAATGGAGGGACTTCCCTGGTGGTCTGGCGGTTAGAAGTCCGCCTGCCAATGCAGGGGGACACCAGTTCAACCCCTGGTCTGGGAATATCTCAGATGCCGTGGGGCAGCTAGCCCAGCACCCTAAAGCCCAGGCTCCACAAGAAGAGAGCCCACCGCAGTGAGAAGGCCCTGCACGGCAACTAGAGAGTGGCTCCCACTTGCCACAACTGCAGAGGGCACGCACACAGCAGTGAAGACCCGGAGCAGTCAGGAAAAAAAAAAAAAAAGACTGGAGACTCGCTTAACCCCAGGTGGTAAGGAGGGCTCCTCTAAGAAGGTAGATGTGAAAACTGACACCCGGCTGACAGAAAGGATCCAGCCGTGCGGAGCACTAGGCGAAGAGGGAACCAGGCGGAAGGATCTGCACTTGAAGGTTCCAAACACATAAGACCTCGAGGACCGTCTGGACAAGAGCAAATTGAGATCAGGCAAAGGACGGAGATGTGGACAGGTTGACCGGAACACGCAACGTCTTGTGGATCATGGTAAGAAGTTCGGACTTTACTCAAAATACAATGCAGGACTTCCCTGCTGGTGCAGTGGATAAGAGTCCACCTGCCGGTGCAGGGGACGTGGGTTTGATCTCTGGTCTCGGAAGATCTGACATGCTGAAGGGCAGCATGTCAAACTGTTCGCCACAACTGCTAAGCCCACGCTCTAAAGCCCACAGACCTCAACTACCGAGCCCATGTGCTGCAGCTACTGAAGCGCACACATCTAGATCCTGTGCCCTACAGCAAGAGAAACCACCGCAGTGAAATGCTGGAACGCCGACACGAGGAAGAGCCCCCGCTCGGCGCAACCAGAGAAAGCACATGCAGAGCAGTGGAGACCTAACCCCGACCTAAAATAACTAATTAACTTAAAAGATATCTAATGCAGGTTCTTTGAAAGGTTTGAAGCAGGGAATCGTCATGATTCCGATGATATTTTTAACAGCTCACTCTGGTTGTGACACGGAGAATATCCTGGGGAAGGGGCGGGGGCTGGAGAGGAGGTCAGTTCAGGAGCCGGTGAAGTCGTTCATGTAAGAGATGACTGGCATCTAAGATTGGGTGGTGGTTGGGTAGATGGGATTCCCCCCAGGGCAGACAGAAGCTGGTAGAATCTTGCAAGTAACTGATGGCCACAGAGATGGCCAGAGGAAGAGATGAGACAAGATGAACCGAAGTGCTGTGTGAGAAATGCCTAATGCAGCCTCCCTTTCAGCTCACGGAGACTGGGTGTCTAGAAATTCTCTGGACGACTTCCTTTCTTACTGGTTTTTTATTATTATTAATGGAGTATAATTTTTTTTTTTTTTAATTGGCGTTACAGACCTCCTTTAATCTCACTGGCCAGCCTTGCTGGCAGCCAGGAGCTAGACTGCCCAGCCAGGAGCAAGCCTGCCCAGTGCTGGCGCTGAGATGGCTGTGAAGGGCTTAGACCCGAGTCCGTTCAATCCCTGATCCGCGCACGTCATCCCTGAACAAAATCAAGGTTCTGTCAAGTAAGGAGGAAGCAGCGAAGGGTTACTGGCTAGACAGCCAGCACCACCTACGGAGACAGGTTTGAGAGGAGAACCCCAAGATTCGGATTTGAACACCGGAAGTTTCCAAACGTCTGAGAAACTATGTCAATTGGACTGTTGGGTACATACCCAAGTCTGCTTTGAGCTTGATTTTTTTTTTTAAGTTTAGAATTCTCTTTAAAATGTGCTGAGCTGTTGAGGGCACGTTAGATGTTGGAAACCATTGAGACTACAAACGGGAGTCTGAAAGGGGCACAATAGCCATGAGGCTTTCGTGAGTCTGTCAGGAGTCCGTTTTACAATGTGAGACGTGATTAACCTCGCGGCCGGCCTATCTGAGAACAGCTGGGAGCGAGGCGAGGAGGAACATATGCTGCAGCAGTTGGGAGCCGTCAACGGCGGCAGCGCAGCGGCCTGGCCGCTTTCCAACGGAGAGGGTCTCGTTGGAAAGGCTTCCGTCTGACTAAGGGTTCCAGGTGTCCATGGGAACTTGAAAGGAGAGAGATGAGGATTAAGATTTTGGCAAAGGAGAGTACCAGAACATTCTTCCATCATAGGCACCGATGCTCTGTAAAGACAGAGTCCGGCGTAGGCAGGGCTGGCTTAGGAGTTACCAGCACCTGGGCTCCAAACCTGGCTCTGCCTTTGGGACAATTCCTTACCCTCCTTGAAGCCCAGTCCTTTGATTTCTAAAACACTATAATGCCTACATTGGAATCTTAAGATGAGGGAATAAGATAATATATCAGTAGTGTCTCTTAAAAAGGCAGGAATCTGCTCACAGTTGCCATAATGTAGTAACCAAAAATTGGTGGGAGTCGGGGAGTGGGAATATGAGTGTCCAAAAATACGTTAACCACCTAAACCCGCATGGCAGGATGTTAAATATCATTTATAATTAGGTTGTACAGGACACAATTAATGAGGATACGTTTACCATATAAGGTTATGGGAACAGAGCAGGATGTAAAATGCATATAAATATTATTCTGTGCACATCAGAATGTTAACAGTGTTTGTTGAGACTGAAAATTATAGATTTGGGTTTTGTTTTTATATAAAAAAGAGCACACAGATTTTTATCATTCTTCTGAGCTTTCTGTGAGAATGTACTGCTTTTATAGAACCTGGGAATTTAGGGAGATATTAAACGGTGGATGATTTAATGTCACTGTGCTTGTTACCCTTCTTAGTGTATTGTTCTAATTCGCCGTTCCTCAAATCCACCTCTGGCATAGCCCCTGGGAAAATGGCAACAATCCAGTGGACCCAAAAATGTGTACCTAGAGGAATTAAAAGGATTTTTCTTCGTTTAATCTGGGTGGTTTCCACCAGCTGGGTGTGCCTCATCCTGACAGGAAATGTGTGTCACCAGAAGAGAATTTTATTCTTTGCAGCAAAAAGCCGGTTAGTGGAGGGAGGAAAAAAAAACCACCACCCGCTCACAGGTTCTGCTTGGCTGTGTCAGACCCAGCTCTCCTGTGTGGCCAGCTCGCCTCAGAGAGCAGATGTCTCCACTCAGGGACCGCGCTTTGCAACCGGGCAGGCTGTGCTGGAGGGGTCTCCTGGGGCCCCAGAGGTCGCCTGCACAGGGCCCCTGGGCTCTAAACCTGACTGTGTCTCTTGCAAGAGTCACCATTCCTTCCTGAGGCTCAGTTTCCCAACTCTAAAATCTGCATCTGCCTCGCCTCTCCCCCTGAAAAGGGAGCTTCTTTCTGGTTTGGGACCTTGCTTTGGCCTCCTTCCTCAAGGCCTGCTGCTGCTGCTGCGTTACTTCAGTCATGTCTCCTCAAGGCCTAGGATCAGTTAAAGTCTGCAACAATATTAATAAAGTATATGGGAAGATGTGTGTACATTATATGCAAATACTATGCCATTTTATAGGAAGGACTGAAGCATCCATGCATTTTTGTATGTGAGGAGAATTCTAGAACCAACTCCCTGTGGATATACAGGGATGACTGTATATTTTGAACTTACCAAAGCAATAAGTCTAATTAACATCCATCACAAAATAAATTAAAAGAGAATGAAGTCTGCTAAATGACAAAGTTGTGTAAGTGGCTTTTTAAATGTTCCATCCAGGCTTGGTCATTAAATGTGTGAATGTGCTCCTCCAGGGTATATTGGACATAATGGTTTATTTATGGAAAAAACAATTTAAAATAAATGCAGGGAGATGAAGAGCAAAGGGACTCAACCACACATACACATGTAACCATTCTCCCCCAAACCCCCGCTCTCATCCGGGCTGGCACATAACATTAAGCAGAGTTCCATCAACATTGTTAATTGGCTATACTCCAATGCAAAATGTTTTTGGTGTTAAGAAATAAAATAAAAATAAAATTTTTAAAAATAAAATAAATATGGGGAAATGTGAAGATCAGTCTGCATGGTGGTTTGTGAGTATGTGAGTGGACCCACATAATACCCATATTAATCTCTTTGATTCTTGGTTTCCTCGGATCTGCAAAATAATACTGACCTCCTTGCGTTCTTTCTGTGCCTTGAATGAGAAAGTGTTTTGTAAAGTGCTTAGCATGCTTGTGCGTTCATTAAATGTCCATTTCCTTTCAATCAGGAGAGTGAAAGGTAGGTCTCATAGCTAACACTGGACTGTTTGATGTGAAAGTCCTGACCCCAGGCCCCCTGGTTGCCATGCCAGAGTGGTTATATCCAGTTGTGACACAGATTGTTCAATGGGTAGTAAATGCCTCCCATTAGGAAAGACCATAGCACTGATCTCAGCCTGTATCCCATCCACTGTTGGAAAGGCCTTGTATGATCATACGGGAAAGCGTAATTAGTTGCCCGTTCACCTACAGAACACCCACCACATACACAGCATTGTGCCAGGCACTGAAAATTCAGGAAGGAGAAGCACAATCCCTGACCATGAAGAACTGACTGTCCAGGCAGAAACAGTATTACAGTACAATGCAATGAACACTAGATGAATCGCTCGTGGGAGGAAGTGAAACATCCAACCTCATTTAGCAATGAAATGTACCTCTTTCATTTTTATATGAAGCCCCCCAGAGGCTCAGTGGCAAAGAACCCACCTACCAGTGCCACAGATATGAGAGACCTGAGTTCAACCCCTGGACCAGGAAGATCCCCTGGAGTAGGAAATGGCAACCCACTCCAGTATTCTTGTCTGGAAAATTCCACGGACGGAGGAGTCTAGAGGACCATATCCAGTTCACAGGGTCACAAAGAGTCAGACATGACTGAGCAACTGAACATGAGCATGGCTCTCCTATGTTTCTGAAGTGTAGAAAACATTTGGAAGAGACTGTGGAAAATAAAAAGGCATCACCTTCACAAAGGACAATCTCATTTATGTCGTAAAGAGAATGAAATGAAATGCATGGGTGAGATACATAGAAATGAATACAGATGATGCGGAGACCAAGTTCAGGAAGGGAATACACAGTGGTCAGCGTGTTTACCGGGGAGATGAGGAGGTGACGGGTGGTGAGAAAGATGCTCTTATCATCTGTATGTTTCCACATTGTTTCATATTTTTAACATCAAGGATGTCGTCAGACATTGCTAAGTATAACTGCATTACTATATGTGCACAAGAAATAGAAGAGGAGGGAACAGCCTCTCCTCGGATGCCCACACGGTTTGCTCCCTCATCTGCTTCAGGTCCTCGATCAAATGGCACTTTCTGAATATCGCACTTCGAGTCGTCACCTCACCACCGAGAAAGCCTCCATCCCTTTCTTTTGTTTCTTTGTCCTCAGAGCACTTACCAGTCTGACACTATGCATTTTACTTCTTTTTAAAGTTGATTACCTGTCTCCAGAACTATAATGGAAGCCCTGGCAGAGCCCAGATGGGTGTGTTTGTTTCCCAGCTCTAAACACAGTGCCATGGACACACCTCAGGGACTCCACTGGCCAACTGCCTGACTTATGGGGCAATAGGTCAACAGCGATGATTTCTTTCCTTTTTTTTTTTTTAAGTTTATTTGGCTGCACAGGGTCTCAGTTGCCGCAGAACATGGGATCTCTAGTTGCAGCATACGAGCTCCTGGTTGCAGCATCTGGGATCCAGTTCCCTGACCATGGCTGCATTGGGAGTGCGGAGCCTTAACCACTGGACCACCAGGGAAGTCTCACGGCGACAATTTCTGAACGGAGGAATAACAGATCGTTTTATTCTCTTCTTTCTGCTACTTGGTATCTGAATTTTTGTAATGAACTCATATTAATATAATATTGGGCTTCCCTGGTGGCTCAGATGGTAAAGCGTCTGCCTGCAATACAGGAGGCCCAAGTTCGATCCCTGGGTCAGGAAGATCCCCTGGAGAAGAAATGGCAACCCACTCCAGTATTCTTGCCTGGAGAATCCCGTGGACAGAGGAGCCAGGTGGGCTACAGTCCATGGGGCCACAAAGGGTCAGACATGACTGAGAGACTTCACTTTCTTTCTTTTCTTTTATATTAATATTACTGTCTGAAGTGAAAAGAAAGAAAGAAAGAAAGGAAAAGAAAAGTCAACTGGGAGGCAATAAAATGTGACACCCAGTGGAAGCCACAAGGGCAGAAGAAAGGGCTGGTGGGAGGAGACCAGGCACAAAGAGCAGGGACAGCTCCCGAGACCTCTGGTGGGGGGACAGAGCCCTCCCCAAAGACGTGTCGTCCAGGCTACTGGCTCCTTTCAGACACCAGGATAAAGCCGGTCTACAGGTTGCTGCTCACAAAAGCTCTTCTGCACCACAGCGCCTCATTCCCCACACAGAGAGCCCAGAAACCTACCTTCCTTCTTCTAGCTGCCAAATGTTTTTATCTGGTTCCTAGTTAGGTTTCAGCCGATTCTTTGCTGAAGCAACTTGGCTTCTTGTTTTCCTTGGGAACCAGACTCCTTTCAAATTGAAGCCGTAAAAAGGATGAAATCCATTCCCTGATTCTTCTCTATTCAGCTATTCAAACCCCGGGCAGGTGGAGGCCCTGGGGGCCACACTGTCTCTGTGGCTGCGGCATCCAAGCTGGACACTTTGTGGGAGGCACACAGGAAGGCGAAGGCTCAGGGTTTGTTTCTGCTGCTCTTTTCTTTCCTCCATTTTTTTCTCTATTCTATTTCCAAATTAGAGCTTTTGTCTTGAGGGAATGATTGTGGAAACAGGTCAGTCCTCCTCTCTGAGTGTCGCTGGAGGATTGTGGAGGCAGGCGGTCATGGTGGTCCAAACCTTAAGGGACTTGAATTCTCCTAAGTGCTCTGCACGTGTAACTAACATGTAACTAACATGTCACTAACATGTCACATGATTGTAGTTAAATCGTGTTATCTCTCTGCGCCTCAGTTTCTTCATCTGCAAAGTGTTTTTGAAGTGTTTCTAAAGTCCCTGCCCCCGGATCCGTTTCTGTTTAACTGAGGATCAACAGTGACATCTTGTGGTACCCCTTGGCTTGGGTTCCATTTTCCCAGCCCACAGCCCAGGACGCTCATCAGCAGAAAGCCAAGGCCCCTCCCCAGCCCACCCACTCACAGACGAAGGTGTGTGCCTCTGGGGTGAAGCTTGAGACGATGCAAATGCAAGGGTTTCACCCCCAGGTACCTTATGGGACTGACAGTGCAGCTCTAGAGAGCTAACCTGGCAGGAGGTGAGATTCAGTGGTTTTCAGGGCTCCTCCTAAGCGGCCTCATGGACTGTAGCCCACCCAGCTCCTCTGTCCATGGGATTTCCCAGGCAAGAATACTGGAGTGGATTGCCGTCCCCTTCTCCAGGGGATAATCCCAGCCCAGGAATCTAGTCCGCACTGCAGGAAGACTCTTTACCGTCTGAGCCACCAGTTCAGTTCAGTTCAGTCACTCAGCTGTGTCCGACTCTTTGCGACCCCATGAATTGCAGCACGCCAGGCCTCCCTGTCCATCACTAACAACTCCCGGAGTTCACCCAGACTCACGTCCATCGAGTCAGTGATGCCATCCAGCCATCTCATCCTTTGTCGTCCCCTTCTCCTCCTGCCCCCAATCCCTCCCAGCATCAGAGTCTTTTCCAATGAGTCAATTCTTCGCATGAGGTGGCCAAAGTACTGGAGTTTCAGCTTTAGCATCATTCCTTCCAAAGAAATCCCAGGGCTGATCTCCTTCAGAATGGACTGGTTGGATCTCCTTGCAGTCCAAGGGACTCTCAAGAGTCTTCTCCAACAACACAGTTCAAAAGCACCAATTCTTCTGAGCCATCAGGGAAGCCTAATTCCTGAAATAACACAACTCCAAATTGCTCTGTGCTTCTGTTTTCCCATTCATGAAATAAAATTGCCACTCAAAACTGCCTTCAAATTGACAGTTTAGTCATTTTTTTACTTATACATCAGCCATTTAATTAGCTTCATCCTGGAGTCAAGTTCTGAGCAACTACCCGCACTAATGATACAAACGAGAAGGCACAGTCTCTGCTTTTGTCCAAGTTTAAGAGAGACAGGAAGGCCCTCCACAACACACGGTAAGATACAGGCCTTAAGGCAAAGTGTACACGGAACGGCCCAGGGCCCTAAAACAGACATCTAACCGGCCCCAGAATAAATGTCAGACAGAAAACAGAACACTTCAATCTGGATCTCACAGAATGGGAAGGAATTTGCCAGAAGAGGAACTCCAGAAGAGGAAACACAGTGAAAGCGGACAGGTTCTATCTGAATATCAAAACCAAAACGTCCTGGATCCAACCACTTCCCCTTCTACATATCACTCAATTCCTTGGCTTCCTATTTTGGCCAGACTTTCCAAAAGAGAAAGGGCATTTCATGCCCTGGCCTCACCCCTGCATTTCCTAGTCAGCCCCACCCCACCCTGACTCAGCCCCACCCCTCAATGGCTAACCAAGGACACCATGATACCACATCCCAGGGACCCTTTCTATTGCTTCGATTGTCATCCTCTCGTTTGGCTCCCAGCTGCAGGTGCCACATGAGGCACTCTTCCCTTCCTGAAGCTCTCGCTCTCTCAGCTTCCATGAGACTCCCCACTCCTAGCTGGCCTCTAAGGTCTGCTTCTTCCTGAGCTCCTTTGTCAGCTCCTCCTATTCCACCCAACTTGAAATGTCAATATTTCTTAGTAACTAGACCTGGATTTCCTATCCTCTTTTTTTCGGTCAAGGGCTTCTCATTTATTCTTCTGGTTTTAAGTGTCATGTATCAGCTCCTAGATTTGTAAACCCAAATCTGAGTTCTGAAATCCAGACTTCTCAACTAGCAGGTGGGGATGGTGGTGGTTTAGTTGGTAAGTTACGACCGATTCTTTGCAACCCCATGGACCATAGCTCACCAGGCTCCTCTGTCCATGGGGTTTCCCATGCAAGAATATTGGAATGGGTTGCCATTTCCTTCTCCAGGAGATCTTCCCGACCCAGGGATTGAACCAGTGTCTCTCACATTGCAGGTGGTCTCCTGCTTTGCAGGTGGATTCTTTTACCGCTGAGTCACCAGGATAGCCCAATAAGCAGGGTCCCAGCTTAAATGCTACCTGAAGGTCAAGCAGCCTCCCCTGGCATTTTTCTTCCTTATGTCTACCTCCCCTCCCATCCCTCTGCACCATATATGCAGATCCAGCACCTAGAGGGTACTCAAAAAGTATTTGTTGAGTTAATGAAATATAAGTAAACAAAGCTATTTCAAAAGACAGAATAAATGTGGTATTGATTTTTTTTTTTTAGTTCTTTAGTCAAACCAGTTCAAGTCCATGCAGGTGACTTTCACAGGGTATCCTATGCTCTGTGTTTCAGGATGTGATCCAATTTTGAATTGTTTTTTGATGCAAAGTATCACCCTTTCCCCCACAACACACACACACTGTCTACATTCCTCTAGGGATATTTCCCCACAAAATCACACCTTCATTCTCCTTGATTATTCCAGGTTCAAAGGCTTCTTAATCTGTGACCTTTATGGCCGTGGCTATTCTTCCAGGAACTACTGGAGCTACAGAAGCTTGTGTTCTAGTTTGGTGGATGTTCACGCTCTGGGTGCTTTTTATCAGCTCAGACAATTCCCAAATCAGCAGGAGCTGAAAGCAGAATGGTCCAGGCTATGGAAAATGAAAACTCCTCCGGGCTGGGCCCCTCACCACCTCAGGGAAGCTTTGGGAAACACGCTCAATTTAGAGAAACAAGGTAAACCCTCCTTGAGGTGAACTTGAGGTTGAGATGTGTTTCAAGTTGAGGTCTCTGACCTAATTGACCTTGAAAGCTTCTTCACAGCAAAGGAAACCATAAACAAAATGAAAAGACAGCTCACAGAACGGGAAAAAATAATTGCAAATGAAGCGACCAACAAGGGATTAATTTCCAAAATATACAAATAGCTCATGCAGCTATATGTCAAAACAATAAACAACCCAAGCAAAAAAATGAACAGAAGGTCTACATAGACATTTCTCAAAAGAAGACACATAGATGGCCCCAAATCACATGAAAACATGCTCATCATCACTAGCTATCAGAGAAATGCAAATCAAAACTGCAGTGAAGTATCACCTCATACAGGTCAGATCGCCATCATCAAAAAATCTATAAACGATAAATGCTGAACAGGGTGTGGAGAAAAGGACCCTCTTACGTTGTTGGTGGGAATGTAAATTGGTACAGCCACTATGGGCAACAGCATGGAGATTCCTTTAAAAACGAAACATAGAGCTACCATATGATCCAGTAATCCCACTCCTCAGCATATATCCAGAGAAAATCATAATTAGAAAAGATACGTGCATCTCAGGGTCCGTTTAGCACTATCTACAATAACTAAGACATGAAAGCAGCCTAAGTGTTCATCGACAGAGGAATGGATAAAGCTGTATGTATATACAATGGAATATTACTCAGCCATAAAAAGAACAAAATAATGCCATTTGCAGCAACATGGATGGACCTAAGGATTATCACACTAAGTGAATTGTCAGAGAAAGACAAATGCCATCGGATTTCATTCATATGTGGAATCTAATTTTTTAAATGATACAAATAAACTTATTTACAGAACAGAAACAGATTTAAAGATATTGAAAACAAATTTATGATGACCCAAGGGGAAACGTGGTAGAGGGGAGGGATAAATCAGGAACTTGGGATGAAGACACAGGCACTACTATATACAAGATAGGTAACCGACAAGGACCTGCTGCACAGCACAGGGAAATACACTCAATATTCTGTGATAACCTACATGAGAAAAGAATCCGAAGAAGACTGAGCGGAAGTTTATGTATAACTGAATCACTTTGCTGTACACTTGAAACCAACCCCACACTGTAAATCAACTATAACCCAATAAAATTTAAAAAACAACAATAAAAAGAAAAAAAAAAAACCTGAGGCCTCTGAGGCACAGAGCAGCTCCCAACAGCCAGGGAACTGAGTTGTTGGAATGCTGTCTTCCTCTCTTCCTTTGCAGCGAGAGCCTCAGGCAGTGGGAACTTTGGTCACCAGGGATGAGAAGGTATTAAAATCAACCTCTAGTCACTTTATTCGGGAAACTTTAGGAATGTTTCTTTATTTATTTTTGTTTTGTGTGCATGCACTGCCATATTTGTTTGTTTATTTTTATTTATTTATTTTTGGCTGCTCGGGGTCTTTGCTGCTGCGTGCAGCCTTGCTCTGGCTGTGGAGAGTGGGAACTGCTCGCTAGTTGAGTGCACAGGCTTCTCGTTGTGATGGGTCCTCTAGTTGCAGAGCGTGGTCTCTAGGCGCGCAGATTTCAGTAGCTGCAGCACAGGGCATGAGACTGTGGCTCTCGGGCCCTAGAGCACGCAGGCTTCAGGAGCTGTGGTGTGGACTCAGCGGTTGGTCCCCGGGCTCTAGGGAGCAAGCTCAGTAGTCGTGGCACGTGGGCTTAGTTGTCCTGTAGCATGTAGAATCTTACAGGACCAGGGATTGAACCCATGTTCCTTGCATTGGCCAGCAGATTTTTATCTACTGCTCCACCAGGAATGTTTTTAAAAAGGCGAAAATCATCATGTCTAAGGAATGTTCATTCACCTTGCTCACATCTCCATAAGTGACACTGACCAAGTTAATCATGCCTGCTTTCTGTGACAGAGTCACAGCTCCGCCTCTGATATGACTTGTGCATGAATTATTCAGGTTCTCTGAGCCTTTACTTTGTCTTCTATAAAATGGACACAATAAAGTCCCTATACAGTCACGCTGAGGAATAAATCAGACAATACCTGTTGAATGCAGAACACAATGCCTAGAACATAACAGCAGTTTGGAACAAATACTTTGCTATCCCCAGTACTGGAGTAGAGGAAAATGCCCTCGTGATCCAGATATTGTCCCTGGAGAATTTTCTTCTTGACTTGCTCAACCAAACATACAAATGCATAATCCAGCAGCCTAGATGGGGAGGGACTCCCAACCTTGGGTTATGATTTCTGGTTTCCAAGGCTGTCTGCTACATCCTCTGCTGGGTTTCGTCACCTTCATATCCCTGCATCCAGAGAGTGCCTGGAACATAGAAGGTGCACAAAATGTTTACTGACTCACCTTGGACTAAATCTGTGCTGTCCCTGTGGTAGCCGCGAGCCACACGTGACTGTTAGGCACTTGAAGTGTGACTAGTCTGTGTCAACTGTGCTCTAAGTGTAAAATACACACCAGATTGTGAAGATTCGGTACAACAAGTATAAATCATTTGCTTATACTTTTTTTGTTGATTACGTGAAAAATATATTGTCTTTGTTGTTCAGTTGCTAAGTCATGTCCGACTGTTTGCAACCCCATGAACTGCAGCCCACCACGCTTCCCTATCTTTCACTGTCTCCTGGAGTTTGCTCAAGTCAATGTCCATTCAGTCAGTGATGCTGTCTAACCACCTCATCCTCTGCTGCCCTCTTCTCCCTTACACAGTGGACCACGTTTCATCAGAACTCTCCACTATGACCCATCCATCTTGGGTGGCCCTCCACGGCATGGCTCATAGCTTCATTGAGTTACTCAAGCTCCTTCACCACAACAAGGCTGTGATCCACGAAAGGGATATTGTCTATATTGGATTAAGTAAAAAATGTTAATGTCACCTGTTTCCTTCTACTTTTTAAATGTGATTACTAAAAAAGCTTTTAAAATTACATGTATGGCTTATATATTGTATTTCTAGACAAAGCTGAACTAGATTACAGAGCACCAACTGGCTGAGAGATTGATAGATACAGCCCCGAATTCTCTCTCTGGGGTCCTTCATTTATAAATGATGCACAGCTCTGTCAGGGGCTTTTCAGTTCCAGAAGTCTATGCTTTTACAAGCTTTAAGCTACAGTTTCTTAGGTATGAATACTTATTAAATTTCTACTATAGGCTTCCCTGGTAGCTCAGATGGTAAAGAATTTTCCTGCCATGCAGAGGCTCAGGTTCAATCCCTCCTGGGTCGGGAAGATCCCCTGGAGATGGAATAGGCTACCTACTCCGGTGTTCTTGCCTGGAGAATTCCATGGACAGACCATGGGGTCACAAAGATTCAGACACGACTGAGCAACTAACATACACACAGGCCGAACGGTTTTCCATGGATGTTTAACCTGTATACTAAATGGAAGAGGAAAGAATGATTCTCCTCATTCAACAAACGAAGAGAAAACCTGCATGGGTTAAGACCATTGGCTAAGGTGAGCTGACTGCTAGGTGGCAGAGTGAAGTTAGAATGTCCGCCCCTCTTCTCTGGTTCTTTGTAAGAATTTTCAACAGAAAATGTAATCCAAGCGTTGAGTGTGGGTGCTTTGGCTCAGTGGTCCCCTAAGATGTATTTCCTTGTTTGGAAGAACTGTATATCATCAGAATCAGTATAAAAATGGATACAAGAGGCTCCTCGGAGACTGGCGGGGTTTGGTAGATCCTCGACACCCAGTAGTTCCCAGATGGCTCAGCAACTAAAGACACCGCCTGCAATGCCGGAGATGTGGGTTCGATCCCTGGGTCGGGAAGATCCCCTGAGGAGGAAATGGTGACCCACTCCAGTAACCTTGCCTAAAATATCCCATGAACAGAGGAGCCTGGTGGGTCCCAGTTCATGGGGTTGCAAAGAGTCAGATGCCACTGAACGACTGAGCGTGCAGGAGCACAGCAAAGTGTGGGAAGGCTTTTCGTGAGAGAGGTCCGAGAGCCTCTGGAGGTTAATTGTTCACCAGCTTCAGAAGATCTGGCTGGGAGGGAGGCAGGGGGTGAAACATTGACCAGCATCTGATTTAGATGCAGGAATGCGTTAAGGAGGCACCTGAGACCGCTCCCACGGGCAAAATTCCTCTCCCTGTGAGAAGGGACAGGGAAAGGGAATGTGCTCAGGAGGGAAGCAAAGGGCCTCTGGCCTCACAGTGCCCTTGTTTTGCCAGCTCCAACAGCCATTCCCAGGGCCTGCTGGAGAGCGGGGGAAAGGAGAGGTCATGTTTGACTTTTCAACCTCCCAAAGTCAACTGAATTTTGGAGAGCTGGGACCAGGCAGGGAGGGGTAGGGAAAACAAAGATGCATAATTTAGATATTGTCCTTGCTTTGGGGCCAAACTGGAAAATTCAATGACTGGGCCTGGAGGCTCTTGGACTTCAAGTATTGGCTCCAGTTAGCCGGGTAATCCTGGGCAGTTTAGTTACTTTCTGAGTCTCCGTTTACTCCACTGGAAAAGAAAAGTAATGAAGTCTACCTCCAAGTGTTGTTATAATAATCACATGAGCATGAGAAAGCTCCTGACTCCCAGTTCCATCAGGGATTAGCTGAAGAGTGGGAAAGACAATATCATTGCTTAAATTGGTTCCAAGGGCTCCCACAGCCTCGAGGGGGAAGGTTCAAACTCACATCCTCTTGTGAACTGACCCCACCTCACCTTCCAGCCTCCCTCTACCCTCAGCTTCCCACTCCTACTCCACCCTTAGCAGCTTCGGATCTGGGACTTGTTTAGAACCAACCTCTTGGGTACTGAGGTTCTTGGTGATTCCTTCCTTTGCAATTTCTGCAGCCTTTAAGTCACCCAGGGGAGTTTACCCCTCGAAGGTCCTCCCTTAGCCCAACCCAGCAAATTACCCATATCCTTTGCCAGGATTAAACCCTAGCCCTGTGGGGCCGCTCTTCATCACCACAGACATCATTTGACGAAGAGCACGTTGCATTTCTCTTAATTTGTCTTAAAAACACAAAACAAAAGTTTGCTGGCTGGCTGCCCGGTTTCTGTTATGTAGACCAAGGTTGAATTTTTCTTGGACTGGTTTGCGGGGCCGCTGGATGCTGAACTGAAAAGTGATTTACATTTTTCTCTTGACAGGAGATGACCCAAGTGGGACTTGCCCTGAAAAATAGCTGTTCGAAGCTTGTGTGTGTGTGTGCACATATGTACACATCCCCTAGTCTGGTCAGGCTGATAAGTTCTTCTCATTGTCTGATAGGCTTCAGAAGTAGACTTACGAAAAGGGGTTTGCAAGATCATAACCTTAATGAGTAACAAGGTTGCCATGGCAACGTCGTAAGCTTGATTCTGGACCCTGGGTTAAAAGGGAAGCATCATCAGGCAAGTAGCTCTTCCCATCAGAATGGAGGTTCTCCTGACTCTTCTTGGGAAGATATTACAGTAATACTCACCCTCCGTTCACTGAGCTCTGACTCCGCATAAGGGTACATTTAGTTCTTATAGCAGCCACATAAATTTTTCTTTATGGTTGAGAAAACTCAGACTCACGGAAGTAGTGACTTTTGTAGGAGTTGGAGCCTGAATTGCTACCCAAGTATGTCTCCCAGTCTCCCCAGCCTGTGACAGACATATCTTCAGCAATGCTTTCAGAGCAAATAGACTAGTTTGGGAAGCTGTCTGACCTTCAAGTAGAAATGGGTTTGTTCTGTGTTCTGTTCAAACTGGAAATGAGTTGACTGACAGGCTCATCCCCATCCCTTCTTCCATTGGGGGAAAAAAAATATATATATATATATATATAGAGAGAGAGAGAGAGAGAGTCCATCTCATTAGGTGACCTATATTCCTTTCCTTCTTTCTTCCTTCCTTCCTTTCACTTTTTTCAGAATGAGTTTCTATGTACCTTCAAAAAATCCTATCGGAATTTTTATTTGAATTAAATTCTACAGATAATTTTTTGTTACCTTTCATTTAATTGTAAGTTTACATAATTTAATTTTTCTGATATCTTAATTTTGTTTTAATTTTTATCTTGTATTGGAGCATGGTTGATTAACAGCGTTGTGTTAGTTTCAGGTATGTAGCAAAATTTTTCAATTATACACGTGTGTGTCAGTTGCTCGGTCATGTCCACCTCTTTTCAACCCCATGGACTGTAGCCCACCAGGCTCCTCTGTACCATGGGACTCTCCAGGCAAGAATAGTGGAGTGGGTTGCCATACTCCCCACAGGGGATCTCCCCGACCTGGGGATCAGACCCAGGTCCTCCACTTTGTAAACAGACTCTTTACCATCTGAGGCACCACTTCTTTTCCCATTCAGGTTATTACAGAATATTGAGCAGAGTTTCCCTGTGCTACACAGTAGGTCCTTGTTGGTAATCTCATTTCTTTATTTAAAACTCACAAAAATTGTGTGACTTAGAGCATAAAGGATGTTGGGCACCAGAACAGGTCCCACATGGGAAAATTTAAATAAAGGTGGACACATCATTTTAAATGTCATGTATCAGAGAAAACTTGAGACCAAGAAGTGTGACTGGGTTTCAGAAGAGATGAGAAGCGGAAGCTGGGAAGTTAGAGCTCAGAAAGGGCACTCCCTCTCCAAGGAGCACCATCTCCGGCCCTGCACCTCCATGTTGGGGTGACCCTCCTTGAGTCCAAGCAAAAGAACCCCCTTTCAGGTTACACTCAGTCTTTGATGAATTTGAGAAAAGTACCAGGAATTCACCAATCAGCCACTCTTTCTTCTTTAGAGGCCTTCAGAAAGCCCCCCGCTTCCCTTTCTCCATCTGCGTGGAGTGACCTCTAACCACTCAGGACTGCTTACAAAGTCCATCCCGTTATAGGGCTCAGCGCTGCCAGGCTGAGCCAAGTTCATCAGAAAAGGCTGACGCATTTCTCTTCCTAGGCTGTAACCTCACAGGAGCCTGGAGGCAACAGTCCACGGGTCACAAAGAGACGCAACTGAGTGACTGAGCACAGCACTCCCCACCCCCCACCCCACCACACACACACACTGGGTCCTATGCCCAAATTCTTTGGAGATTCTGAAGGACCTCACTTGGGCCAATCCACCCTGGGCCCAACCATCTCTCCCAGGGACCTGGAGTCACAAGGTACCAACAGGGAGGGGAGTCACTGGAAGCAGACAACTGAGGACCAGCAGAAGCCTCGAGGTTTCTGTTGTCATCTCCTTCCCGCCGGCAGGAAGGTGCTCCTAGGAGACCTGACCTTCACCCCCATGCTCGTCACTGAACGGAGTGATGGGGGCCGGGAAGCCGGCCCTGAGCTGGGTGCTCTCCAGTTGGCATTCAGCAGGGTCCTCCTCATCCAGCTCCGGTCCAGTCGTGTCTGAGTCTCTGCGGCCCTGTGGATCGTAGCTCACCAGGCTCCTCTGTCCGTGTGATTTTCCAGGCAAGAATACTGAGTGGGTTGTATGTCCTATCAAACAGTATACTTGGCATCTTATAAATGATTTCAACAGTAACACCGAGCGGAGCAGAGCCAAGATTTTTACCTTCTGCCCTTTCATAGCCTCTCCTTTTCCTTTCTCCCTGTTGCTGCTGCTGCTGCTAAGTCGCTTCAGTCGTGTCCGACTCTGTGTGACCCCATAGACGGCAGCCCACGAGGCTCCCCCGTCCCTGGGATTCTCCAGGCAAGAACACTGGAGTGGGTTGCCATTTCCTTCTCCAATGCATGAAAGTGAAAAAAATAAAGTGAAGTCACTCAGTCGTGTCCGACTCCCAGCGACCCCATGGACTGCAGCCCTCCAGGCCCCTCTGTCCATGGGATTTTCCAGGCAAGAGTCCTGGACTGGGGTGCCAGTGCCTTCTCCGTTCTCCCTGTGGACCACCCTAAAAATGTGGGGCTGCACACGCTGATAGAAATCATACTGTACGTATATTAACGCATATATATGGAATTTAGAAAGATGGTAACGACGATCCTTTATGTGAGACAGCAAAAGAGACACAGATATAAAGAACAGACTTTTGGACTCTGTGGCAGAAGGCGAAAGTGGGATGACTTGAGAGAATAGCACTGAAACATGTATGTTACCATATATGAAGCAGATCACCGGTAAAGGTTCAATGCATGAGACAGGGTGCTCAGGGCTGGTGCACTGGGATGACCCTGAGGGATGGGATGGGGAGGAAGGTGGGAGCGGGGTTCAGGATGGGGAACACATGTACACCCATGGCTGATTCATGTCAATGTTTGGCAAAAACCACTACAATATTGTAAAGTAATTAGCCTCTAATTAAAATAAGTAAATTAATTTTTAAAAATATTTTTTAAAAAAGGAATCACACTGTACTCGGTGCCAGAAAATCCTCACTTACGAGTTGTGTGTCCTAAATCATTTGACCTTAAGCTCTTTGATCATCATTCAGTTTTTAATCCCTTCAACAATTATATATACTTGTATACAGTACATATGCTTAATATATATTAATAAATAAAATATACGCACTTGGCATACATCATATATATTAATAGACAACACATATGTTTGTTATTGTATTGATAGATGTATTGGATATATTGCCAGGCACTGTGCTATGTAATGGAGAAGGAAATGGTAACCCACTCCAGTGTTCTTGCCTGGAGAATCCCAGGGACGGGGGAGCCTGGTGGGCTGCCGTCTGTGGGGTCGCACAGAGTCGGACACGACTGAAGCGACTTAGCAGCAGCAGCAGTGCTATGTAATTAAAAATATAACAAATCCTACCAGATGCTTAGTTTCTCAAGTAAGAAATGCAAACTAAAACAAACTATGCCAAGATGATATTTTTTTGTTCTCACATTGCCAGACTGCCAAACGCTCTGCAACAAATACAGCGAGGTCAAGGGCAAACAGGCTTTCTGATTCGCTGCGGGTGGGTGCATAAAGTGATACAACCCCATGGAAGGCAATTTGCCAAAATCTGTTCAAATATTATACAAACTCGGACTTTTTGTACCAGCAATTTGTTCCTATGAAATTATCCTTTGGGTGTTCTAACATTCACAAGAAAGTAACATGTGTATATGATTGTTATCACTACAACATTGATTAGCAAAAGATGAAGAATAACTGAAATGGCCATCCGGATGGGCCTGGATCAGTCCTAGACAGAGCGTCAGGCTTAAGGGACAGACCAGCCCTAGATGGAACGCCAGGGAGAAGTGACAAAGAATGAGCAAAATTTCTAAGTTCTAAAAAGGAAAATTACCAAGACATATTGCTAAGTGAAAAAAGGAAAGTGCAGGATGGTGTGTAGAGTGCACTACTGTGAGACTAACGATAGTGTAGTTGTTCAATGAGGAGCCTGCACAACCCAAAGAAATTCCTTTCTAGAAGAGGCCTGTATGAGATTTTACACCCATTTACACTACACTAATTATTAGCATTACTCTAATATTACTGTATCAATTCATTATATTAGTATATTTACTTATTATATTAGTATATATACTAATTATATTGGTTTATATATATATAATGCAGTCAAAAAAAAAATTCCCCTCCAGAAAACGCCTATATGAGATTTTACACACACATGCACTATACTAATTTTTAGTATTACTGTTTCTAATATTATTATATCAATTTACTATATTAGTATATATATTAATTATATTAGTGTCCATATATATATATATATAATACAGCCAAAAAAAATTCCTCTCCAGAAAATGCCTTTATGAGATTTTACACATAAAGATCCCCTGGAGAAGGGAATGGCTACCCACTTTGGCCTAGAGAAGTCCATGGACTGTATAGTTCACGGAGTTGCAAAGAGTTGGACACAACTGAGCGACTTTCACTTTCATACACATATGCACTATACTAATTATTAGTATTACTCTTTGTAATATTATTGCATCAATTTATTATATTAGTATATATTTATATTATATATACATATAATATATATATTATATAATTAGTATATATTCTTTATATTAGTATATATACTAATATAGTAATATAATAAATTGATGCAGTGATATTACAAAGAGTAATACTAATAATCAGTATAGTGCATATGTGTGTAAAAATCTCACATAGGCATTTTCTGGAAAGGAAGCTTCTGTTGCTGTGCAGGCTCTTCACTGTGACACGCAGGCTTTGCTAGCTGTGACACGTGGCCTTAGTTTGCCCCGAGACACGTGGGATCTTAGTTCACTGACCAGAAATCAGACCCGCATCCCCTGCAATGAAGGTGAATTCTTAACCAGGGAAGTCCCTCTGGAAAGGGATTGAAGGGAGTTTTTCTGTGTTTTTTTTTTTTTAGGTAGGTGGGAAGCCAGGCAAAATGGAACAGGAGTGCGCCCAAAACTTTTCACTGAACATCTTTTGAGAATCTTTGAACTGTATGAGTGTATAACCTATTCAAAAACTGAAATAAATATATGCAATTTAAAAATAACAACGGCACAATGAATGTTAAGAAGGAGAAGACCCGGGCATCACAGGAGCAGGTAACGTGTGACCTGACCTCGTCCACAGAGGAAGCCCCTGAGGAAGTAAGCCGTAAGTTGAAACTTGAAGGATAAATGGGCAGAAAGTCCAGTGGATGAACAGGGGTCATCCAGGAAAAGAGGAGGGAAAAAGCTCCACAGGGAAGGAGACTGGAATGCAGATACAAGGGGGCAGGGAGACAGGAAGCAGTAGCTGAGGCAAGCGCTGGGCCACGCTATGCACGCCGTGTTTAAAAATTTGGACTCCATCTGAAGGGTAGTGGAAACCCATTGAAAGGGTTTCAGCAGGAAAGTGATGGGATCAAGGTTATGTTTTGAATAGATTGCTCTGGAGTCTACAAGGAGAAATGACTGGAGGAAGCCAAGTGGATGTTGACAAGCCATATATCTGACAAACCACTTTGGAGAACTATTTGGTGCTTTTTTTATAAAGTTAAACATACATCTACCCTATGACCCAGCGATTTCATTCTTAGGTATTTATCCAAGTTAAATGAAAACACATGTTCACAAAAGTATTTGTACAAGAATTTTTATAGCAGCCATATTTATAAAAGCAAAAAGTATGCCCCCCCAAACTCCACAAATTTCTATCAAAAGATGATTTCAAAAGCAAATTGTGATGTATTTATACAATGAATACTATTGGCAATACAAACGTAGACTCTCCTGATATACACAGCATGGATAATTCATGCATATACTGTGTGATTCCATTGATATGAAATGAAACTCACATACCAAAAAACAAAAATTGTAGTGATAGAAATCAGAAAGTAGTTGCTGGGGGGAGAGGGAAATTGGAAAGAAAAGTGAGGAAATGTTCTGGGGTGATGGAAATGTTTTGTGTCTGTTTGTACCTGGCAGTTACACAGTGTGTGAAACTGTCAAAACTTGCCAAAGTGAACAACTGAGACTTGTGCTTTTTATCAGATGTGAAGTATGCCTCAATTTAAAGAAAGAGTGGACATTGAACAAGTTGAGGACGTATTTACAGTAATCGGAAGAAAAGTGATGCTTGCCCAGTGGCCTAGTAGGGGCTCAAATAAAATAATGCATTTAAGAGGGCAAACTGCAGGCTCCACGAGAACTATGCATGTGTGTGTGTGTGTGTGCGCTCAGTCAGTTGCTCAGTTGTGTCCGACTCTGTGTGATTCCATGGAGGATCCCACCCAGGCTCCTCTGTCCATGGGATTTCCCAGGCAAGAACACTGTATCGGATTGCCATTTCCTCCTCCAGGGGATCTTCCTGACCAGGGATCAAACCTGGGTCTCCTGCGTTGGCAGGTAGACTCCTTACCACTGAGCCACCTGGGAAGCCCATGCAAGCCAGAAAGCTCTGTATAAACTGTGACGCCCTGTGCAAAAGTGAGGATTTAGTCTAACATAATCCGTACCAAATTTTGGAGGTGATTGTGGACCATCTATGGAGAAGGAAATGGCAACCCACTCCAGTGTTCTTGTCTGGAGAATCCCATGGACGGGGGAGCCTGGTGGGCTGCTGTCTCTGGGGTCGCACAGAGTCGGACACGACTGAAGCGACATAGCAGCAGCAGCAGCAGCAGACCATCTAAATTGTCCAAAGTAGTCCTGTTTATTTGCAATGAAGAGTTGAGGGTGATTAATGATTATTTTCTTGTTGGTTTGTCACCTTTTAGCAGGAAATAGGTCCAATGACTTCTGAGATTCATCAGAATACTTATTCTGAAAAGAAAGATTGGGGTGGGGGGTGGGGCGGCAGGGCAGGTGTCTTTGCCCAGGGTAATCTTCTACTGAAAACTGGGCTTTCCCAAACGAAAAAATGCATTCAGCTGTTGGGCTTGAGTCTTTAATTTAGTTTTTTGAATGATTAGGGTTTTAAAGATATGAAAGAAGGAAGCAGTCAGTTCCTGAAGCAGAGACAATATGATCAGTGGCATGGCCACCCAGCATTCAGGGGCGTGCTGAGAGCTGAGAGGAGGTGAGACACACACATGGGCTGCTTGAAGCCCCTGCCTCTGAGTGTAGACAGGTCTGGAGAAACAGCTGTGCGGAAATCAGTCACAAGCCATCTGAAGAGCTGATCCCTTACCATTTAATTGAATTCAACTTGTTTATTAAATGGTAAGGGACCAGCTCTTCAGATGGCTTGTGACTGATGTCTGCACAGGTATTTCTCCAAACCTGTCTACACTCAGAGGCAAAGTGTATTTAATTTAATTGAATTCAACTTGTTTATTGGGCTTCCCTCATAGCTCAGTTGGTAAAGAATCCGCCTGCAATGCAGGAGACCCCGGTTCGATTCCTGGGTCGGGAAGATCTGCTAGAGAAGGGATAGGCTACCCACTCCAGTGTTCTTGGGCTTCCCTTGTGGCTCAGCTGGTAAAGAATCCACCTGCAATGTGGGAGACCTGGGTTTGATCCCTGGGTTGGGAAGATCCCTTGGACAAGGGAAAGGCTACCCACTCCAGTATTCTGGCCTGGAGAATTCCATGGACTGTATAGTCCATGGGGTCACAAAGAGTTGGACATGACTGAGCCACTTTCAAAGTGGAAGTGGAAAGTGGAACTTGTTTATATGTGTTTTTCAATGACAATAAATTCCTAATTATTTGTTTTCATTTAATGTTGATTTTTCTTCAAAACCACTTTGAAGGAGCAGACACTGCAGGGCCCTCTCTATCCACAGCAGTGGGCCCTCAGCACGGTACTTGGGCCCTTTATCCCACACAAGGCGGGACCTCAGAGTCCATGGCCTCTGGAAGATGCCTGCACGTCCTCTTCTGAGCTGCAACTGGACAGGCGTCCCAGTTTAATTGTCTAGTGTCTCTCAACCAACCCCTCTCTCTTCCTAAGGATTGATCTTGGTGTGGTTTTTCTTGGTGGGAGGTTGAACCCATCTTCCACATCAAAAGTAGTCAGGACCTCTCTCTCTCTCTTTCTCTCTCACACACACACACGCACACTTACTCTCACACACACACTCACACACACACACACAACACACACTCACACATACACTCTCACACACACTCACTCACACACATTCACACACTCTCTCACACACACATACACACACACTCACACAGACACACACATACAGACACACACACACTCACACACTGGCCCTAGCAAAATCTGAGGGTGGGCAACTGACTTGGGCTCAGCCGCTCTGGTGGTCTTCCCTTGAACTGGCAGCCTCCGAGAATCAGTTCAGGAATGCAGATGTGGCTGGTGGTTATCCACGGAAAGAGCTGGAAGCCGTTGGTTTGAAAGCAGTGGAACTAGCCTGCTGACCACACTGCTGCCGGACACCACAGCTGTGGCCTAGCCCACTGACTCTCCACTCCTGGGTGGGAGACCGGAGGCCCAGGATGTGAAATGACACGTCCGTGTTCACACAACAAATTATCAACCAAGAGAAAACTCACACTTGGACGTTTTCCCCTCCCCCACTGCGTTCTTCACAGCACAAGAACCTCCTCTGATCTCTACCCATTTCTAGTTCTCTCCATCCCCTAATATCCCGCCAATTAACTGCTCTGCAAATAAGTTATCTGGAATCTGTTTTATTTGCTGACACCCAAGACAGATATACAACCATAAAATACAGTAAGTCCCCTACACACAAATGAGTTCCATTCTGAGAACGCGTTCTAAATCCAATTTGTCCCTAAGTCCAACAGAGTCAGCCTAGGGAGCCAGCTAACACGGTTGTATAGTACTGTACTGTAACAGGTTTATAACGCTTTTCACACAAATAATACATTACAAAACAAAAAATAAAGAAAACATTTTTAACCTTACAGTACAGGACCTTGAAAAGTACAGTAGCACAGCACAACAGCTGGCATACAGGGGCGGGCATTGGGTGCACAGGCGAGGAGAGTTAGTGATGGAGGAGGGAGCGGAGGTGGGCAATGGAAGAGCCGAAGGGTCGTCAGCAACAGAGACGGAGGGCAGGCTGCAATTCCGCTTGCAGCTGACGTTGATGGCACAAGCTCTGGTCCACGCCAGACTCAATTCCACCTAGCCTCTTGAAAAAATGATCCAGTGATTTCTGGGTGGTAGCTCGTCTGTCTTGTCAGGGATGCCACGGTAGCCCTGGATTGCATTCTGAACGGCTGCTGCAACTTTCATGCTTCTTTCGACTTTCAGGTCTGGTGCCTCAAAAACTACTGGCAACCCACTCCAGTGTTCTTGCCTGGAGAATCCCAGGGACGGGGGAGCCTCGTGGGCTGCCGTCTATGGGGTCGCACAGAGTTGGATACGACTGGAGTGACTTAGCAGCAGTAGCAGCAGCCTCAAAAACTAACCATGCCTCCACAAGTAGAGAAAATCCCCTTGCCGTTTCCTGTGTCGTGAATCCCTTCGGTTCCTCAGTTTCTTCTTCCTCTTTTCTCTCTTCCTTTCTCTGGGCCTCCAATTCCATCCGGTTTTCACATCCACATCTTTGAAAGCTCACAACTTGTAGGCTAGTATGTAGGGGGTTTAGTGCAGTGACTGCACTTCCTGTTTGAAGGCTTCACAGAGATGCTGTCAAGCAGTATCTCAGATACGCAGATCCAAAGCTTTTACTTTGGGGCCCAGGGAAATACACCTGAGTAAGTGGGAGTGGGGAGGGGGTAAGAGCAGTGAAAAAGAGAAAAGGAGGAGGAAAAATCTTATGTATTTCTCATCTGCTCTGTGCTGGAACTGAGGGTGCAGGGTCGGTCAACAGAGGCAGAGGCTCCAGCAGACGTCAAGAGCTGCGCTCAGCACTTGCTTTTGTGCTGACAACACAGGGAGGGGGGTGTTTTCCCATCAGAAGTGGGAACAGGGAGGTTGGATGACACTGAGAAATTTGCAGATGGTCACACTCACTCATACCCAGCACTGGAGCGGCAGGACTGGCATCAGGACTCATTGCCAGCCAGGTCTGCCCACTCCAGGGTAATAAGTGTGTTGAAAGCTGGTAGGAAGCCATGCGTCTGTTTTATCTTTTTATTATGATTTCAGAATTGTACCCACGACTCGGAATGAGCTCACCTGAGCATAATGATGTGACAAGACCATCGGATCTTGTACTTATTTATTTAAGAAACACGAAGTACAAAAGTTCCTCCAGCTTCTGAAGAGCAGAGCTGGGGGTGTGTCAAAGCCTGTTTTAAGTGGAATGGATCCAGCTCGCGTATAAATTCGAGGCCGTGTTTGCTTGAGTCACACTCTGTTTTTTCAAATGACTTTTGTATGTCTCATTTCCTCTATTTCCCCCCTACTTCTGAGTTAGAAAACTGAGGTCTAGGACTTGAAAAATTCAAGTCCCGGTCCGCACAACAAACTGTCATTCGAGCCGAAACTCAAACCCAGATCTTTTCACTGTATTCCAATGCTTCCTTCCCAGCCTGAGAATTAACGCTGAACCAAGTGAGTTTAACAAGACTGATTCATCCTGATAGTCTGATTTAGCTTTCTGGGATTCTTCAGGTAAATATGAGTCCCACATCTCTTTTCAAATACGTTCAGCCTCTCTGTCTTTGTTTCTTCATCTTTTCCCTGCATCCCGCCCCTCCTCCCTTCCTCTGTTAACTTTTCCATCTCTCCTTTCTTCCCTTCCTCTCCTCCTCTCACAAACACATTTGTTTTTCTTGCCTAGAGGTGGTATCATGTCAGTGGGGTGGCTGAAATGAGAAGTATCTTTTAAGTCCTTGGAAGGAGAATATTTTCTTATGGATTTTTTTTTTTTTATTGTTTGGATTGTTTTTCCAATGATTGCTTTTCCATCTTTCTAATGAAAGATGACTCTGAGCCCCCCTTATCTCAGGCCAACCGGAGGATGCATTCAAGGTTTTTATTTTTTTTTCCCCTTACAAATGCACCCAGAAGGTCACTCTCAGGTCCCCGAGATAGCAGTGGGTGATCAATCACAGCTAGGACATCAGCATCACAGAGGATAATCTCATGAATGGGAGGATCTGGGGAAGGAGAGAGGGGAGCCAGGCTTGTGAGCTCAGTAAAGGGGTCTGATGGATTGCTTTCTCTAGAAGTTCTCTGGGACAGTCCCAAGGATATTCGTTCCAGCCCCAGTGGCTGGCCTTCCCCTGATTTTTTACTCCAAATAAGTAAATATACACTTACACAAAAGACTCAGACATTTCCCAGGTAATCTGATCATTGCAACTCAGCAAGCAATAAAGATGGTGTCTACATGGGTCCCCACAGGGCCCTAAGCACTCCTTTCAAAACAAACAGAAGGGACTTCAGTTCTGGCTTTGCCAAGGATAGGCTTTGTGAGCCTGGGTAACTCACTCAGTTTCTCTGGGCTTCAGCTTTGCAACAAGAAAATCAAATAATGAGCTAGTTTATTCTTTCAACAATTATTTATTAAACATCTACTTTATGACAGGCGTTGTGAAGAGTTTTGTTTGTTTGTTTATTTGTTTTCAAGGATAGACACAGTCCCAAGTCTGGAGAGGCAGGGGGAGGTCTCAAAGTTGAATGCAGAAAAAGATTTATAATAAAGGAAAATAATGATAATATAATATTTTCACGTGGTCTAATTCAAAGGACTGTGGAAGGACAAAGGTCAAAACAGCTGGACCTAAGAGCTCGTCTTTAGGATTCCTCCCACCTCTAAAAGTCTGTGTGTATGGATTTTTTGCTTTGTTTTGGTCTCCTTTTCATATTCATGTATTTTGTTCTTTCTTAACTTGTTAATTTCAAATCATTGTCATCATTATCAGCCATTGCCATTACACATACTGTTTAACAGCCCTGACAATTACAGAAGTTAGATATTATGGTCACCATGATCACCGTTTTAGATATAAGAACACTGAAGGCCAGAGACGTTAAGCAACCTAGTCACACTCACACAGCTGAGAAATTACAGAATGGGGACCTGAACTCCCAACTGCTGACTCCAAAGCTCGTGCCCTTTCCACCGCACGGTGCTGCTTCAGGTATATGCAGCCACTCGGGTCTTGCAGCACAATTTGCAAGACCAGGTGCAAAGTAAAAATACAGAAGCTCTTATTCAAAAATTATTAAGAACTTCAAATGGCAACCCACTCCAGTACTCTTGCCTGAAAAACTCCATGGACTATCTGCTGAGGAGCCTGGTAGCCGACAGTCCATGGAGTCCCAAAGAGTCGGAAGCAATTGAGCGACTTTCACTTTCACTTCACTCAAGACAGCAAGAGCATTAAAGCCTGAGACTCTGAATGACTGCTCAGCTCACACACACATGAAGCCTGCCTCTCCCGACCGCAATTCACTTTAATAGGTGGCATCTCCCATCCAGGAGCAAAAGCATCCTGGCAGTTTGCAAGCCCAGCCCACAGAGGCAGAACATTTTATAGTCATGCTTCACATGTAGGTTACCTGAACAAAAGGTTCAGCCTGGACCACCTGGGCAGGATTGGTGAGCACTCTGGGATAGCTTTCCTGGAGCAGGAAAAATTCTTTATGTGGGGAATGCTGCATAATCTTGGGTTAACGAGGGTTCTGATCATACCTTCACAATACCTTTAGAACCTAAGGAGGATGACACTAATTCAACACCAATGGAACACAGGCAAAAGCCCTTAACCTCTCTTTTTAAATTGTAGACCAGACCTGTAGGTGCCCTAACGAAGGACAGTGGAAAAAAAGCTGCAGAATCGCTGGTTTATAAGCTTCCCTTGTGAAGCACTCAAGAAGGTGTCAACTCCTACTGAGCCAATAAAAGATTACGAGCATCCTTTTTGCAACAATTCTTCATCAGTGGTATTCAATCTTTTGTGATCATACACCCACCTATGAAAGATTGGACCATTTCGCTCCCCAAAGACACATGTGTACATTATATATTTTTCATGCAGTTACAGACTTCCTGCATTGACCTCAGAGTTTTACAAACGCTTAGATCACAGCTCCTCCAGTTATAGAAACTGTGATGCACCCAGATAAAAACTTAGAGATCATTTATGTGAAACCATCATATTCCTCAGGGGATGAAGTTTGAGGCCATTTGAGATAATAAGTGGTTCTGTACACTTTCAAAGACCTGCTCTCTTGACTGTCAACTCTACTTTTGAACTAGCTGCACGCTCCCCGGCCTCTCCTATCAAAACATGCAGCCCAGCGGAACAGTCTAAGCCTACAGACACTGATGTCAGGACATCAGTGAACATTGGCAGGGCACCTGGACAAGCCAGGGAGTTAGGCGCCAGGACAGTCCTTGTCCTTGAGACTATCACAGATGTCTAGGAGAGACATGTGTGCAAACAATGGAATGTGAGATAACATGCAATTATAGGTGTTTGAGAGGTGACACACAGGGGCACAAGGTCGGCCAGGAGGGATCATTCAAGGCTCCCGGGAGAGAGAACGCTTACACGGGGTCTTGAGCAGTGAGTCCAGAGCCTTGGAGGGACAGGGTCTCCTGGCTGAGGGGACCTGCATGTGCAAAGCAGAGAGGAGTGAGACACAAGGGAGTTGGAATTGGTTAGAACACACGTGGAGTCTGAGAAAGAGGCGGGACGTGGAGCTGGAGGAAAGGGGAAGGGGCCCGACTCTGCAGGCCTTGGATGGACCTGCGGAAGAATGTCAGCCTGGGTAATGGATGAGGGAGCCTCTTCCTGGGGAAGGCATGAGGAGGCTAGATACCCATCTGTCCCAGGCAGCCTTCTGCTGGACGGTGGTGCAAGGAACGCGGGGGCGAAAAGCCTTTCTCAGATTCTTATCACCGCTTCCTCTAAAAATTAGCTGCTGCCCAACACACTGGAGAACATTAAGAAAGGCCCTGTAAACCCTTCGTAAAAGACAGGGGCAAGGGGACTTCCCTGGTGGTCTAGTGGTTAAGACACTGCCCTTCCAAGGCAAGGGGCCTGGGGTTCAATCCCTGGTTGGGGAACTAAGATCCCACATGCCATGTGGTGTAGCCAGAAATGAAAACAAAAAAGACCAGGACAGTCAGCCTAAAACATACCTCTAAGGCGTCCATGAGATTTACTCAACAGAAAAATACCATTCTTCTCCACAACCAGATGACCAAATCGAACTTCTTACCAATACAGAGAGACTGCCTTCATTTAAAAAAAAAAAATTGAAGAGACCCTGATCCTGACTTGATATATCGATGTGCTTCTCTCTCCAAAGTCTCAGATTTTTTCATTCATTCTTAAACTGAACCAGTTCAGGTGTGGGCTGGCTAGGCAGTGGGCTGGCTCTGAAGAAATATTAATCAAAAGAACAGAACATCACCAGAAATATTTAAGGATTGCCATTTCCATATCATCACTTCACAGGGTTCTTAGGCAGTATGGGCATTAAGAAGTGCTTGGAACAGGTGTGTTTTCTCCCAAAGTATTTGTCGTTCAGTGTTCGACTCTTTGGGACCCCATGAGCTCTGTCCATGGGATTCTCCAGGCAAGAATATTGGAGTCCAGGGGAATCTTCCCAACTCAGGGATGGAACCAGGGTCTCCTGCATTGCAAGCAGATTCTTTACCGTCTGAACCACCAGGGAAGCCCATTTTCTCCCAAATGCATAACTAAAAAACCCTGATCACTGAGACAGTGTGTGCCACTCACCTTCAGCTTTAAAGCGGTCCTTCCCCCTATTTACCACTAGGGGTCATGAAAACCCTGTTTTAAAAGAAACGAAGGTTCAGAATTGCTGACCTAAAGAAAACCATTCCCCCTAGTGTTCAGATTTTTCAGTTAAAAAAAAACAAAAACTTTTTAACAACAGCAAACAGAAAAAAAAAAAATTGCAAATGTTCAGAATTTATCTCTTGAGTAGCTACATAATGGTTATAATCCCTCAGACTATCTGCAAATAAAACGGTTCCTACGAGATCACAACAAACAGATTCTTGTTGAAATATCCACAGTAAACGTACATTGTACAGGAAATTCCATTGCATTTACACTATTTATTTAATAAAAATAATCTCCGTGATTATTTGCATTTACTTCTGAAGGAGGATGTTTTTCCTTCCTCAGAATAAGTTCAGGAAGTGGGTGAAGTGTTCAGGAAGTTAGCTAAATGCTGATGTAAATCCAAAAGGAAGGTCTGTTGTTTGGGAAAAAAAAAAGGGACCCAAAAAAAAAAAAGAGAGAGAGAGAGAAAGCTAGGAAGTGGTGGTTCTCTCTTTCACTGATGGAAAATGTTATACAGAATTTCTGATTTAAAAGGAAGAGGACTAGGGGAAAGGTGTGTGCTGATGACACCTTTTGCTGTGGATCTGGCTGGCAGTCCAGACTTCTTTTTTACTGACCACAGTAGCCCGCAGAGAAAACTGTCAAGAAACAAGATCTAGATGGAAAATGTGAGTGGGATTAAGTTGGTGTTTATACTAAGTGAAGTCTTTCCTATGCAATCTGGAGCAGCTATAGTCTCGATAGCAAACTCCGAGTCCAAATGAGGTAGTGCGGCGGCTGAAGACGACATAAACAGCTCAACACGGTGCCCACCCCCCAGGGCCCCTGGCCTTTCCAGCCCCCGACGGATGGTGTCACGCTGACCTGCAGACTCTGAGGGAGTCGTCTCCTCGGGGAAACCCCAGCTCCCCGGGGTGCCACGGGCCGCAGCCCCGGTGTGATTCCTTCGGTCATTATTTATCTGGGACTTGCAACGTAGGGAGTGTGCCGTATCAGGTGTCCGGAGCAAACGGAGAGCTCTGGGCCTCTGGAGCACAGGCCGTTTAGAAAGCACAGATTGGGCTCATTGAATTGTGCCGAGGAGGACGCAGTCTGTCGCCCGTTTCTCTGAAAATCGCCCCCTCCTTTCCAAGTCTCTGCTACCCCCTTCGTTGAGGCCTTCACGGTCTCTCAAACTGGTCTGTCTGCCCCGTCTCCCCCACACCCATCCTGGCCTTGTTTCCAGCTGAGGCCCCCCGAGGCAGCCAGGGAGAGCTCCGTGAGACACCCTCTCCCGCCCAGACCCCCGCCACCTCCCTGTGCCCGGCGAGGAGACGGCGCAGCCTCCGAGGCCTTTCCTAACTCGGCCGGAGTCCACCCTCCCTCCCGCTCGCAGGATCTCGGGCTCCAGAACCACTCACTGCCCGCACCTCGGTTGACTGCGTGCTTGTCTTCATTTCTGTAGAGCAGACTCTCTGGATTCGTAGAACTACGGCGTGAGAGAAGCAAGAGAGGGATCCCACAGGGCACAAGGCAGACACAGCTACACACACCACCTTCTGGGTGCAGGTATCATAAATCACGTGCGCCAGCGGAGACGTTCAGAGGAGGCAGCTGGTCGGATGGCTAAATGCCTCTGATGCCACCTTGTGAGTTTTTATTTTTATTTTTTTACAATTTTGGGGGGAAGATTTTTTGATGTGGACCATTTTTAAAGTCTTCATGGAATTCACTTAAATTGTGCTTCTGCTTTATATTTTGGGGCGTTTGGGGTCCTGAGGCACGTGGGATTGTAGCTCCCTGACCGGGAATCGAACCTGTGCATGGTGAACTGGAAGGTGAAGTCTTCACCACTGGACTGCCAGGAAAGTCCCCTGTTTTTTTACAGTTTGAACAGGGGGTGGTTTTGATGAGCAGACCAAGTTTTAGAGAATTCAGGGTGCCTGGACTCTGCCTGCTTCCTGCCCCCTCCCTAAGCACTTACCTGTTGAGGCCGAGGTGTCCTTCAGGGGATCAAATGGGATGACAATGGCTTAGAAAATGCTTTCCCGTTGCACTCAGTCCTCAGAAGCTGCAGCACCCACACTAAACAAACAAAGCCCCAGGACTCAGATTAGGAAGAAGTTACACAATGAACACAGTAGGAACAGTAGCTCTGATCCCTTAGTGGGTCCGGAGCCTTTACCAGGTACGGAGGGCATGTGGTTTGTTGCCGTGAACTTCTGGAAGGAAAAGGTTGTGCCTTAGTTATCTTGGGGCTGGACCCTCGTTCAGCTACTCCACAAATATTTACTAAGCAACAGAGGATTTGTTTTTCCAGGTTTGGAATTTTAAGCTTGTTAATAACAGATGGATTCTTTCTCTGTTTCGTCATCTGTACTCTTGGACTCGGAGTTGGACCTTGTCTTTGCGGTTTTCGACAATCACTCCCTCTCTCCTTCCCCAGCCAACCCCAGGATTCTGCATACAGTAGGCACTCAGCAAATATTTGTTGGGGATGGGGGTGCGGGGGGGGGGGGCAGGGAAGAGGGAAGAAAGACAACAATAAGCAGCACAGCGGGTAGGTGACCAGTGTCACAACCAAGACTGCAGGGTTTTCTGCCACTACCCCCAAGCTTCTTTCCAGAAACTTCCGCCTATGTGATGCCTCTTGTTACCTTTGGTTTTCTTTCCCACGCTGGCCACATCTGTCACCAAAGCCCCCACCTAACAAGATAAAACACCGTCTTCTTCTACCCTACCTTCCTTAGTCTCTCCGCAGATATTTCCGAAACCCTTGCTAGGCCCTGAGGACACGCGGGTGGGCACCTTTGGGTGCTCAGAGTCATCATCGGGCTGTTCATTCTGGTGGAGAGATGGATACATCAACAGACTATAACAAACAGTACAATCAAGGCTCCCAGAGTTGAAAGCGCAGAGGCTTAAACTTACCGGTGGTAAGAAGCAACAGAAGTGGGACTTCCCTGGTGGTCCAGCGGCTAAGACTCCGCCTTCCCAATGCGGGTGGGCCTAGGTTCGACCCCTGGTTGGGGAACTAGATCCCACATGACACAACTGAGTTCTGTGTGCAGCAACGTAAGATCCTGTGTGCTGGAGCTAAACCCCAGAGCAGCCAAATGAATGAATATTAAAAAGAAGAAGCCAAAGGAGGCAGGAAGTGGCAAGTTGGAAGGTCAGGGACGTCTTCCCAGGAGAGGTGACCTAGGATCTCAGTGTCGAAGGAAGACTAGACACAGCCTAGTTGAAGGAGGGAAGAGTCCTTGCAGACGAAGGGAAACACCCACCGAAAGGCAAGGCAGTGTATGGAAAGCGACGGAACTAGGACGGGTTTTCCTCTGTGACTTATCAACCCTGTCTCACTGCTTTGCACTCTACACTTAATTCCTCTCGAGTGAAATGATGCAGTCCTTCGGCATCCTGGAAAAGGTAGATAACCAATCATTTCATCTCTTAAAGAAATAGGCATTGATAACGAGGGTTATCCGTGAGATTCATCAGGCTCTTGGGTGAAAACCACATCGGGGGCTTAAGGGAAGCCATGTGGGAAGCTGATGAAAATCAGCCAGTTGATGTGAAATGTAATAAACCTTACTTTTTATTCTTTCTCCCAGGGAGTTTGAGAAATTGGAAGCCTTTGCCTGAGAGCAGATGATTTCTTGGGTTCTCTTCTCCTTAAGGATGAGACAGAAGGAAAAGCTCAGAAGGAGAATTCCCGACTCTTGGAATTTCGGGTGGGACCAAGGTCCCGTTTTGAAAACTTTTTGGACTAAATCTTTGCAGGTCCAGTCTTTTCAAAAAGTTTGCCAAGATGTTCCCAGTCCTACATCCCAGCTGCATGAAGGAAAACCGAGCAGAGGGCAACGCCCTTCTCAGAGTGTGGTTTATTTCTGTTTGCAGCAACTCTGAAGACAGGAGGCCAAGGCTGACCTCTTTAGTCAAGAGTCTGGTCAACTTTAAAATTATGATTGCATGTGAAAGCTAAAATGGGAAAGAGAAAAAATCAGTTCTCAGGACAGAAATGCTAAAAACCCTTGGGCCACATTCCAGCCAAGGTCCTGGCCCTGCATACGGAGCTCCCATCAGGGGCGGGTGGATGGGGAGAGCGGCTAAGACCGGTTCAGGTCGGTTGAGTGTCCGGGATCCTGGGGTTTATTCTAGAGGTGTCCAGCTTACAGATAAACTTACAAGAGTGATCACCTACATAATCCTTAAACAACAGAAGCTCATGGCCAGGTCTCGTTATTGAGTTGCCTGCCAAAATATTTATCAGTTCTCGGTGAACTATCTACAGTAAAGACATCAGAGGAACGGGGCTTCCCAGGTGGCTCAGTGCTTAAGAACCCACCTGTGAAGCAGGAGACCTGGGTTCGATCCCTGGGTTGGGAAGATCCCCGGAGGAGGAAATCGCAACCCACTCCAGTATTCTTGCCTGGAAAACTCCATGGACAGAGGAGCCTGGCGGGCTGCAGTCCCTGGGGTTGCAAAGAGTCGCCCATGAATAAAGTGACTTAACAAGCAGGCATGCATCTAGTATGAGCTGATTTTGGTTACAACTGCAAAGACCCTATTTCCAAGGAAATTCACATTCATAGGTAAAGAGTGTTAGGTCTTCAGTGTATCTTTGGGGCAAACACGGTTCAACTTGCAACTCACTGTATTAGGTTGGCCAAAAAGTTCGTTCGGGGTTCCCATCACACTATAGGGAAATCCCAGAAGAATTTTTTGGCCAACCCAGTAGAATGAAAACAAGACCCTGGGCTAAGCAGGAGAGAACCTGGCTGGCCAACAGGCTACCCACCTACAGAGGTCCCCCTCAGCAAGTCCCTCGTCCTAAGTTTCCGTTCTCATCTCTAGCGAGGTAGTGCCCACCCACCTTGCTTTCCTCCAAGGTGACATGAGTGTAAAATGAAATCATGTAAATAAAAGCATTTTCTATCCAGAAAGGGTTGGTACCAGTGCAAGGGATTATTGTGAATTCACCCCACATTGTGTTGACTTTTCCCTAACATCGTAACTACATAATGAGTAGGTAATGAAACGAGACACACAGCCTGTCTTCCAGGGAAGAGAATTTAAATTACATGCCTCCCTTCAGGTACGGTTGGACTTAAAAGTACAAGAGCAATCTGCAGTGAAGGAGACGAGCATTGCAGATTCTTGCTCCCTGGGTTTTCTATGCGCAGCAAAGCAGGGTGGTGTTCAGGTAAAACCGAAGGGTGGAAAGAAATTCAAAGGTAAACCGAAAGGACCAACGTTCTCCTCTGGGACCTCGACAGCATCTCCAATCGAGGGCAATGACTCCCCTCCCCTGTGTGCCTGTGTGGTCCATAATATTGCTTGCTCCCATGGCAATGTCCTGACAAAGGCCTTGAATTTGCTTTGTCTGATGACTTTTCTGGCTATGGGGACACAGACCACCCAACTTATAAAATTAGCTGAAGAAGTCATTTTCCTGGCTGACTGATGTGACATACTCCCATGTCAATTACACAACACAGAACCATTGTGTAACCAGAAAAAAAAAAAAAAAGGTTTTGTTTTTTTCCCAAAAAATTTGGAGTTAAAAAAAAGCTCCCTTTCCCCTTTTTGAGTGGCCTGAACTCTAGCAATAAGAAAACTTTTTTCAGGCTGCAACATTAAGCCAAAGGGACTGAGAAGGTGTGTAAAAATGGTCACGTGTATTGAAAATGCCAAAATGGGGTGTGGAGTGACAGCTTGAGAACTTGAGTCACATCTGAAGCATCATGTGACCACTTGAGAGTTACCAATGACCACAGCAGTGATGGATTCTGTTGACCCTGGACCTCAGAGGGTTGGCTGACCCAGCAGAAATCCCACGGGGGAAAATTGCATCAGCAAAAAGAAGACAAGGCTGTGCCTCTGCCCTGCAAACCTAGCTCTTTATTTCTCCCTTCTGGGTAAGCGTGCTTCCCAGGGGCTTTCAGACACCTGCAGGAAGAGGCCAAATTACACACCAGCTAATAAACAAAACTTTATTTTCCTTTAATACAAAAATTAAATAGCAAAGTTTATTTTTTTTTGTACAGTGATAAATTAGAAATTTACAGTACAGACATTAATGCAGACATACGTTTGTACATCCTCGATAGCAGGGTCCATTTCTTCTGACGCTCAGCAATTCATTCAGGGCGCGTCGTAGGGGTTTGCTGGTACCTCTAATGTCGAACATCTGAAAGTCCCTCAGGTTGGCCTCAAGGGGGCTGGGGCTGCGGCTGCGGGTGGCTTGGGGGACCGAGAAAGGCCACACAGCAAGAGCTTGTCCGCCACACCAGCAGGCGGAATTTCATCTCTGTCTAGATCACACCTGATACTCACTCCACCTTTCCCACCGAGAGCTCAAGGAACCTTTGTCCTCCTCTCATCTGAAGTCTCACGACATCCCTGTGAGGTAGGAAGAAATTTAGGGCCACCTAGATGCCCCACTGGGAGAGACATCAGCGTTGCCTTCCCAAAGGCCCCAGCCAGGCTGGCCCGAGCCCTCGGCAGGATGGTGGGAGGGCAGATGGACCCAGGTTCCGGGGGGCAGGGGCGCTTGCAGCCTCCAAGGAAGCCTGCTGGGATGACAGTGGTCGTATACTGAATACTGTGGGCAATCAGGGAGCTCCGTAAGCTTGGAGGACATGGCTCATGGGTCCCCAAGCAGGCCCTCGACAAGTTGCCTGGGTGAATACTGGGGATTTGCTGGTGCAAAGAAGAAGGGAAATAAGGTAAATCAGAAACAGAAACAGCAGGTGGGTTTACCGCGGAGTAGAGGCTTGTTGGGGCAGGCAAGGGGGCTCCGGGGTTCACTTCCCTCCGGGTAATGCCCAGTGGGCATCACCGCACACACAAGGACAAGAGGTGGCAGCAGACAGCTCTGCCGAGGCCACAGCGCAGCAAAATCCATTATTTAAGCCTCTGGGATCTGATCCTTGGTAGGAGCAAAATGCTCTGCAAGGAGTTTCCAAGATCTACGACCTAGGCCCTGGAGAAAGATGAGAACCTAGGTCCCTATCCAGATGTAATACAAACCCAGACAGGGACTCTGAGCCCAAGTACAGTAAAGAGGCAAAAAGAATCGTCGAGGGTCCAAAGACGTGACATAATTGGCTGGGACAGCAATGCTCTCCAACTTCCCCCATCACGGAATGCAGTTCAGGACGTAGATCGATTCTGGGGCTCCTTCCAGGGGGCACTCTACAGCCCTCTTCTGGCTGCGGCGGTGGCCCCCTCGCCAGAAGCCGGCATGTGCACACCTGGGTGAAATCTCCAGTTAAGTCTGCCTTCCAGGGCTGAGGCTGTGGGGTCCCTCCTTACACCCTCAGGTCTCAGCTGGGTTCCCCCACTGAATTCAGTGGTCAGGAGGCTGAGTGGGGCAGGGCAGAGAGGACAGAGCTGGGGTGCTGGTGGTGTCAGAACCCAGACACAGAAGCTTCCTGGGGTCCAGGTTTGGGGGACGCAGGAGACAGAGGCCCAGGGGAAAGCAAAGTCAGAGAGCATCTCGGGGAAATAAATGAGTGTCCCTCTTTCTCCTGGCTGAGGTCCCTGAGCAAGCTACCAGTTCAGAAGCAGTCTCAGGGATCAGGAAACGGGTCTCCACAGAGGAAAAAGGATATGACTCAACCAAGGCACTGCATCAGGAGGTTCTGGTCAGCTTCACTCTGCCCAGGTTCCTCTGCCCTGAGGTGCAACCCTTACGGAGGAGGAGAAAGGAGCCTGCCAGAGAGGAAGCTGACAGAGGTGCCCTTGGGCCTTTTCGAGGCCAAGGGATTTTGTAGGAAGTTACAATTATATACCTACTTCTCCTGGATTTCTGAGAAAGAGGAAGAACCCTAACCTTTTCCCTAGCAAGCTGCTGTCCTCAAATTCACCTGTGTGAGTCACTAGATTGGTTTCCCAGGTGGCTAAGTGGTAAAGAATCTGCCTCCAATGCAGGAGATTCGGGTTTGAACCCTGGGTCGGGAAGATCTCCTGGATGAGGGCATGGCAACCCACTCCGGTATTCTTGCCTGGACAATCTTTCTGGACAGAGGAGCCTAGTGGGCTATAGCCCATAGAATCGCAAAGAGTCAGACACGACAGAAGCGACCTAGTGTGCACACGCAAGTCACTAGAAAACCCCGAGCCCTGAACAACCTGCCCCGGAAGCCACATTAGATGGAGCCAAGGTTCATGATCATCTGGGGAGGTTTCCATAGAGACTGTCCTGTAACAGAATTGATGCTTTCTGGCAAAACCCCTGCACATCAATTTGCAAGGAACCCCGGGAAGGGCTGAGTGATGGGTTAAAGTTGGAAAGACCCAGGAAGAGGTTTATGGGATGGAGACAGTGAAACAGGTGGCAATTCAGCAGCCCCTGCTCCTTCTGAAACCAACGGCAAAGTTCAGCAGAACCAGGTTGGATTGGTTAGAGGAACAGAGTTGATCCTCCCTGACGTCCCTTAAGGTGCCTAACACAGGGTGTGACACACAGCTGGCATTCAATAAATGTGCTGATAATTAACTTTTTTTTCAAACCAATATCAATTTAAGAGGTGACAATAACTCACTTCAAGGTAACTGATAACTAACTCTTCAGCCACAAAGCTCCTTTCCTAAAACCGTAAACACCCTCCAAAGTCTAGAATGTGAAAGGAGCAACCTAAAAGCCTGTGACATTGTCAGTGTGTGCCAATGGCCAGCTCCAATCAAATATACTTCCCCTGAGAAGGCAAGAGACTGACGGAAGAGACATTCTAAGACCTAGAAAGCTCCAGAACTTGGGCATCCAGGTTCACCCAAGTACCCTTACTGTCACTATTTCATCATTCATAAACACGGAGCACCCTCTCCACAACTGGCCCTCTGCTAGGATGCTTGTCTCGGTCACCCAGTCACTGAAACATTACAAAGAGAACTGCATTGCAAACCCCTGCACGGTCCTTTTTCCCTTTCCTGGGCCAGAGTCTCCGAGCAACTCCCAAGACACTGGAGAGGAGCGTGAGTAAGGGCAGGCTTTGCCCTGGGTGCATGCTCCAGGACCCCGGCCAGCTATGGGAACCATCTGCGAGCAGCAAAGGGAGTTCACATTCTACGTTTCAGGGGCGATGCAGTCGTAGATGGAGTTCAACTGGCCCTTCTGGGGAGCATTTCTCATGCTCCTGGAGCCCTGACCCAGAGTCCAGCCAAGGTACTCAGGCCCAGAACACACAGTGGGGGCCACCAGTGCCCACTTAGCATCTGTGCACGAAACCCCAAGACTTTGCCTTCCAAAACAGGCAACAGTCCTTACGCACATCTTCATCTCAGCTCGAGAACCACACCAGACCAGAGAGAGAAGAAAGGAAAATGTCAAACTAGGGGCACGAAGCTCAAACAAACAAAGACATGCTTATTTCCAGAATCTGAACTCCTATTTGCAATTTTGAGTCCCTAGAAACATTTCTCCACAAAGAAATGGGATAAAAGAGCTTTCCTACCTGTTTTAAAGGGGGGGGGGAGGGGCAGGGATAAATAAATAATCATCCCAAAGTTGCTAAAGCAAAGACCGAGATGAACTTCAAGGACAGCAACCTGTTACATCAATCTGTCCCAAAGATCTGGTGATTAGAAGACCTCAGGGGGTTGAGGAGAAAGGCCAGTTATAACTTTAAAAGAACTGTAACTTTTGAGAGGCTGCTAGGGGGTACCCTCTTGCAAGGAATATAAAGCATGCATTTTAAAAGCTCTGGATACCCCTGCAAAATGCAATTAAGACCTGTGCTGTAAGAGTTTGCAGTTCATTTCATATGGTCTACACTTTATTCCCTACAAACCAATCAAGCTCCTGGCTGGTATTCTGGAGATTCATTAAGCACCATATAAATACTCCAGGCCACACTGCCTCCAATGAAATCTTATACGGAGCCCTTGCCAATTACTAGGAAACAATTATGCACCAAAGTAGTTGGATTAGTTGTCCTTAGCTCCCTCTACAAAATTGAAAAAGTCTCCATTGCGCCAAGTAGACCAGACTCTGATAACATTCTTATGCTAAAGAGAAAAAAAAAGGCACCATCATTCTGAGAATGCAAGCTGACCATAGTTTTAAACTCAGTTGAGTAACTATTAAGTCATGGTCCAAGAATGTGCTTTTAATTGTAATTGACACACACAAATTATACAGTTAATCTGTGTGAATGCAAAGTTGCCAAGAAACGTAACATTTTAGCTCTTCCAGACTGGCGTCTGCATAGATACAATCACACAAAGTAAAATATATTAAGTCCCTGGTGCTCAATGCAATCGGTCTCTGGGGTGGGTAAGGTAAGTCGACTTGGTAGATCTCATTTTCCTCTGAATTAAGTGATTGTCAAGAAAGTGAATCGCCCTTCCTTTCCCCCCTCATTAGACCTGCTGCAGTGCAAACATTCCTATAAAAATACCTATTTTGAGTCATTAATGTAAAATGGAAAAAACAGCAGCGGTCTAGTAGGGAGCTGTTGAAATTTAAGAGGGAGAGAGAGAAGAAAAATTCACGGGATACCTCATGTGTGTTTGTACAGTACTTTTGTTTGTTCAAACAATTCTGTTTTATGACAAAGGCACTGAAAGATTCTGACACCACCTCTTGGGAGAGCAATCCACAAAGTTCTAAACAGCAGACAGTGTACCACAGAAAATGTTTATGTTAGATCAGCCAAACTATAAAACTCTTGTAACACTTTTCTGAACCCAGTGCTTCCAGTGTTTATAGATCGCTCTGCTGTCTGAAAGACCCAGTTAGTATTTAAAACTTGTAAAGGGTTAAAAAAAAGTTAATCTTTCTCCCTGTAAGTTGCCTACTCACAGCTCAAATCCCACCCTGCAGGGAAAAGGAGCATCCCCTGGACTTCCTGGAATCTCGGGAGGACCTCCACGCTCCAAGCTGCGACCTGCTCAAGTGATCAATGTTTTGATTTTTCACAGCTTTGAAAGCCTCTTACTGGCTTTTCCATTTTGGATCATTCCAAAGTCTGCAGCAAAATCACTAGTTTTATGATGCTGGGGGGAGATGGGCAGCGGGGGGAGAGCGGTGGTGGATTATTGGGGGGGGTTACTGAAGTGTTGCTAGTTTGTTCAAACTGAGATTCACTGCATAAGCTTTTTAGTAGCACTTGCACCCCAATGCTGGCATTCCCCCTGGAAAGCATGGAGGCTGGCTAGCCTTATACCACAGTCTCATTACCTCTCCCAGGCTTCACCCAGCCATTCCCTCTTTTCTCTCTCTTTACCTTCCCAGAATTCACCAATCTGTTGGAACACTTCTGCCACGTGTGCAGAGTTTTGGCAGACCAAATCCACATGCCTGAAGTGATGCCCACCAGCAAAGACATAAAGATTTTCAACATTTCCACTGCCATGTTGGAGTCATCTGCGGAATACCGGAAAAGCGCCCAGTTGGAGATTTCATAGAAATAACAGGCAATCACGCAGGTTGCAGGCACTGTGTACAGGACCGAGAAGACCCCGATCTTCACCATCAGCCTTTCCAACTTGTCTGTCTTCGTCCCATCCTTTTGAAGATTCGACCGAATTTTGAACAAGGCCACCAACCCCGCAGCAATGAACAAAGTCCCAATCACCAGGTAGGTGAACAGCGGGGCCACCACAAAGCCCGTGAGTGCATCCAGGTTCTGGTTCCCCACGTAGCACAGGCCAGTCAGCTCATCTGCGTCCACCAGTCTCATAATCAAGATGACAATGGTTTTCACCGCGGGGATGGCCCAGGCTGCGATGTGGAAATAAGAGCTGTGCATTTCGATGGCTTCATGACCCCATTTGAGTCCCGCTGCCAAAAACCAAGTGAGCGTCAGAATAACCCACCAGATGGAACTGGCCATTCCAAAAAAGTACATCAGCAAGAAAATGATTGCACATCCTGTGTTCTTAAGGCCTTCTTGAATGAGAACAGGTTCTGCTGCCTCTTCAAAATCGCAGGATATCCTTTCCCGGCCTACAGTCAGCCTGACAATATAAGCAATGCTATAAATATTATAGCACATACTGAGAAAGATGATGGGGCGCTCTGGGTAGGAAAACCTGGAAGAATCAATCAGGAAGGTGAGCACAGTGAAGGCGGTGGAGATGAAGCACAGGCTGGCCCACACGGCCATCCAGACGTCGGTGAACTCCTTGGCCGAGCGGCTGTACAAGCCAGCGTCGTAGCCACACTTGAGAACACAGTTCAGGCTCCTTTTCACCCAGATGTACTGATCCGAGTTGGTTCCCACGGAGTGGCACTCTTCCCCAGGCTGGATGGGGGTTTTGTGAGGCAAGGGCACTTCCTCATCACCTGGCCCTTCCATGCACATGTGGTTGTGGTCGTTCTGGGGCGGGAATTTGCTGCAGTTTAGGCTCTCCGGCCAGGCAAAGCCAAACTCCTTCAGCACAGGCTCGCAGCGTCTCTTGACAGAAAGGCACATCCCGCCGCAGGGCCCGATGGGGATGTTGACCTTCTCTGTGCACATGGGCACATACACGGAACAAAGGAAGAACTGGAAAAAAGTCAAGAAACGAACAAAGAAAACAGTGACAGTTGACATGGAAGTCTGACCGAAGGCTTGCACAAATCTGACTTGCTTCTGGGCAGAGTCCATATCTACTTTTAAATCAGTCTATAGGGGTATCTGACTGTTGACTCTGACCTCAAATGAGCTTGCCTAATAATCCATCACTTACACCTTTTTCTACTTCTGGGTCTAGTAAACCCTTTCCAGGAGAACATAGATAAATAAATAGATAAAAGGGACTCAAAGCATTACATAATCCCCTTTTGCACAACACTTAGGGAAATAAACCTTAAAGAGCTGACTTTGAGCCTCCCTCCCCTTTCAGCTACTATATGAAAGAGCTGAACAGACTAATCAGTCTGACTCAGTTCTCTGGATGATGGGGTGCTTTATTTTTATCCCCATTTCTTTATTACCATAAAACTAAATATTCAAAAAAAAGGAGATCCGGCTTTTATCATGTTAATAGTCTCTCCTTCCTCTATTTTATTCCCCCAAATTATTTTTTAACCAGTCTCATATTGAAACAGAAAATGTCCTCATTGACGCTGTTAAACCCAAGGATGGGAAGCAAGTTGAAATCTCTGGGTATCAGGGGCTTTGTTTGGCCAGGTTTCCTCAATGAATAATAATGAAGCACAATAGGAAAATACAAATGTTCAGTCCCTGAAACTGCAATACCAGCAGGGGAGAGTCCAGTTGCTGTCCTCAATTCCTCCAGCATTGATAAACAGTCTGCTTGGCTCCTTACAGATGTTGTCTATGAAGTCTAGAGTTACAAGTAACTATTTTCCAGCATGTAAAGGGATCTCGTCCTGTCCTTCAAAACAGCTTGGCTGCCTCCCCAGGATACGTGTAATTAAAAATATATATCCCTGAAAAGCTGTTTTGCCAACAAAATTGCCACTGGTGTCAGGATATGTGTTGTTTCCAAACTGAGAGCTCGAGAATCATTGTCCTAAGCTTTCATAACCTAGTTCTAAAATGCTGACACTTCCACAGGGACATTTCACCAGCAACAGGTCTAATCCCAACCATCCTTCTGAAACCGCCATCCAACTTTTCAAATGACCTATGTAAAAACATCCACCTAGTAAGTCAATTGCCTGCCTGTTTATCTCTTAGAAGTTACAATCAGAACCACAGATTTCCAAAGCTTTCAGCCTGGATAACTATAGAACTATCCTCTATTCCTCTCCACTCCTCCCCCACCCCTCCAGTTCTCTCTTTTCTAAATTTCTAAAAATCACTCATAGCCTTTCCAACAGAAACACAACCAGTGTTAACATTTTTAAAAGTTTCCTTCCAGTTCTTTTTTTTTTCAGTGAACTTGTCGTTGTGGTAAGATTATAATCACTCGTATATACAAATTCTTTCTGCACTTATTATGTTAGGAAGAACATTTTCTATAGGACTACATAAGCTTTAATATTTTTAATGACTGGGAAAAAAGAAAAAAAAAAACTTCCAATATACAAGCTACCTTCTGGAGCTTGAGCCTACTATCGCCTCTTCCCCAAGTGATGCCTTCTCCCCCTCCATGTCCTAAACCTGCCCTTAACCCTGAGAATAAGAAGGAACTCAAGACAGCGCAACCATTCCTTCGCACATGACCTCTACAATCATGCAAGACACCGCGAGGGGCCATTCTGCAGAAAATGGGCCAGGGGTGTTGCATTTAATAACACACCCAAAAAATACGGGGGAGAAAGGAGGTCGGCGAGGGAGCAGAAATTCCCTGTCGCCTTATCACTCCCTTCCAAGTCTTAGCTGCAACTGGCTGCCGTGCGGAGGACTCGCCCACCGAGCAGCGGCGGCCAGAATCCTTGGCAAAGATAACTCTCAGCTCCGCTGGGGTTAGGGGCTTGGCCAGACACGGGTGGGCAGAGGAGAAAGACGGAAGGGCGGGGTGCAGAGCGGGTTCTTTCGCAGGCCAGATGACTTACACAACGTTTTGGCCTCCAGTCCCTGAGGAGGGACAGCAAAGTGGGGGTGGGGATGGAAATCACTTTTCCCGGATAGATATCATTCCTTGAGACCTAGGAAGGGCACAGGGGGCTCGACCTGGCAAGGGCCCCGGGGAGTGAATCCGGGGCTCGGAGGCGTCCCCCTGCCCCAGGGGTCCCGCCCAGGGAGGGGGCGCCCACCTGCAGCTGGCTGGAGCAGCCGTACTGGATGAGCGGCGTGAATGTGGTCAGCTGCAGCTCGGCGTCCGTCTGCAGCTCGTGCCCCACCAGGTTGGGCATCTTGGTCACGTTGTAGCCCAAGTTCTGGCACATGGAGATGCGGATGGGGTCGCAGCGCCTCTCCTCCTCGTCCCCGAAGCCCCGCACCGGCTCCACGAGCAGTAGCAGCAGCAGCAACAGCCGTGGACTGAGCCCGACGCCCCCGGGGCCCCCCAGGACGCGCGGCCCTGCGCCCCGCCAGGCCATGGCCAGAGCCGGGGGCGGCGGCGGCGGCGGCGCGGGGGGCTGCTCCAGCAGACACCCCCAGTTTGCACGGGGCCGCCGGCCGCCCGCGCTGCTCCCGGCTCCGGGGAGAGGGCGATAAGGCGCCAAGGGCGACTACGACAGGGCGGAGGAGTAGCGGCCGGTTCTCCCGCAGCTGCGCGCGACTGCGTGGGGGCACTAGACGCCGCGAGCCGGGGCCGAAGGACGGCCTGCGGGGGTCAGGGCTACGGGCGGCGAGCCCCGGTACGGCGCCGGCCACGTCCGCTCAGCGCCTCCGCCGAGCCCGCGAGCACTCCGCGCCACCGCGCCACTCCGCCGCCCGAGCCCGAGGCGGCACTGGAGGTTCGCGGGGGCGGGCCCGGCGCGCGACGGACGGCGCGCCTCTCCAGTGGCCGCGTGCCGCCAGCCCGTGCCCCGCCCTGCGCCCCGCCCCGCCGCCCCGGGCTCCCCGCCCCGCCGCCCCGGGCTCCCCGCCCCGCTCCCTGGCGCTCGCCTCCCTCCCACCCGGTGCGCGGCGCTCTGGGGCCGGGCGCGGAGGCCGCCGCGGCTCTCCCAGCCGAGCCCGCGCGCCCCTTCTCCCCCGGGCGGGGGTGGGGGCGGGGGGGGGGGGGAGGCGCGGCCCCAGACCCTGCCGGCTCCTTTTGCTGTCCTCCAGCTGTCCCCTCGGCCCCTGGCCGCTTCCCCATCGGGCAGCGAAACGTACACAAAGAACACGGGATTCGGGTTATTTACGAAATCGTGGTTTTTAAACTGCCGGCTGTGTGACCCGGAGCAAACTGCTCGGCCTCTCGGTGTCAGGGTCCTCGCCCGTAAAGAGACTGGGAAAGATAAGGGCGATAAGGCTTTTCGAACACGGGGCCCTGCGCCTGGCACGGCGCGGGCGCGCGGCTCCGTGCGCCCCCCAACCCGCCCGGCGTGCAGCCCGGCCCCGCTCCCGCCCCCCGCCTCGGCCCGACCTGCAGCCGAGAGTCGGGGAAGGCGGGGCGCCCCGGAGCCGCCGACGGCCTCGCGCTCCGATTTCCTCACCGTACGAAATGAAATTCCACAGGGGGATTCGAGAGGAAATGAGACCGGGACGCTCCGTGCTTCTCGGCCCGCCGCCCTTCCTGTCTCGGGGACACGGTTTCTAAATAAGGTTGGGAGGGCGAGAGGGCGGGAGGGGAGAAGCTTGACCTGTGCAGGAGGTGCTGGCGGGGTGGGGAGGGGACCGGGAAGGCTGCCCTCCTCCAGCCTTCCGGGCATCCACCCACCCCACCCCCCCACCTGCCTCCTGCATCTCTTTCCAACTTTCTCTGCTTCTCCGGGGGTCCTGGGGATCATGCCAGCCGTGTTTTGATCCAGCTTTACCCTCTCATTCCCAGCCCTCTCCCCACCCTCCGTTCCTTCGGCCGAGCTTGGTGTTAGCCCACAGTCTCCACTAAAGCCTCAGCAGGTGGATTCCTAAACAATGTACTCCTTGCAGGACTGCCAGTGTGCCTCGCAGAGCCTCAGATGGGTCACCTGTAAGATAAGGAAGTTCGTATCTACCCCACGCAGTTGTTCTGACTTAAATGAGATAATGTGTGTAAATTGTTGTGCACACTGACTGGCACGTCGTAAGTGCCAAATAACTTGGTTATTGTTGATGTCGTGGAAATCTCCTGCAGCCCGGGTCTAAGGATCTGGGTTAAGAGCTTTCTGCTCTCTTCCTGAGATCTTTTTGTCCAACACTTACCACAGTTCTCCAAGAACTTGGTGACAGGGACCAAGCTTCTAATGTGTGTTTATGTCCTCCCATTTCAGGTAAGTCTAGCATATGGCAGAGGCTGGATGCAAGTTGAAAGGACCTCAGTACCACTCATGTGGTAATCATGTTATGCCTTGTATATACTACCAACCGGTCCTGGGTAAGGGCAAGAATGGAATCAACTTTTTTTTTTTTTTTTTTTGCTATTTGGCTCTGTGCCTAGAATTGTGTTAGGCACATAGAAGCTGCATGGTCTCCAGCCATCATCATAACCTACCAGGGAAGGAGACTCTGTTTGTTCCTCAAAGAAATGAAGAAACTGAGGTCAGAACCAAAGTGATTGTTAGAAAATGAAGGGGAGAAAACAGAGGCTGAAGGGAGGCCTTTGAAAAATGAAAAAAGTGGGAGTGGGGGGGAGCAGGGTTATTTCCCCAGAAAAGTTCCCAGCTGGGAATCTATGTACTCAGCAGTAGGGTTGAATCTTCTCTTTATCTTTGCAGAGTAATGCATGAGACCATTGGCCTACAGAGATGAATAAATGATGAGTGAATCAAATGTATAGATGGTTCTCACCTTGTAGGAACTCAGAGGAGGAGACAATAAACAGATTACAGTAACTCCATGTGTAAGTGCCCACAGAGAGAACTGTGGCTAAATTGAAGGTAGAAATAGCTGAATTTAAAGGGCTGCTCAAAAGGTAGAATTCTGAGCTACTCGGCAAAGCAGAGCTGTGTGCAGTTGGCACTTCTTGGGCACTTGCAAGGAGGGCAGAGGGGTTTGCTAGAAGGCAGTGGCAACCCACTCCAGTGCTATTGCCTGGAAAATCCCATGGACGGAGGAGCCTGGTAGGCTGCAGTCCATGGGGTTGCTAAGAGTCGGACACAACTGAGCGACTTCACTTTCACTTTTCACTTTCATGCATTGGAGAAGGAAATGGCAACCCACTCCAGTGTTCTTGCCTGGAGAATCCCAGGGATGGGGGAGCCTGGTGGGCTGCCGTCTATGGGGTCGCACAGAGTCGGACACGACTGAAGTGACTTAGCAGCAAAGATTTGCATACACGGTTTATTAAGCAGTGGGTTCTATGAGGTCAAGAAGCAGGAGCTGTCCCTGCACAGAGCCTAGCACACAGAGGCAGCTCGTTGTGTCGGCTGAAGGAATACTACTATCAAATCAATAACAGATAATTCATGTAGAACCTTTACCCTGCGCCAGATATGGTGTTACACACTTTGCATGCATTTAGTTCACGCAACGGCCTCAGCAAACTGATGTTCTGAGAGGGTAAGCCGTTTGCCCAAGAACACACAGTAAGTGACAGAGGAGATGTGTATCTGCCGGCCGGAAAGTCTGTGTGCGTGGCGCCGCGTTCACAGAGGAAGCTGCCTGAAACTCTGCCTAATCCATGGTTACAGATAACCCTTTTGTGATCTGAACCTCTCATTCCTAGAGTCCTGCCATCTCTGCCTCGGCCTGCTTGATGCGACTGTCTCCTTTGAGAGCCCTTGAAAAAGCCGCTTGCCCGTCAGAAGCTTTTCCTGTCAACAGCTTTTCTTTCCCAGCATGGAACTCATCGCAGGTATTTTCCAAAAAAGAAAGCCCGGGGAATCACATTTCAGTCTGAATGTGGAAAGAAAACAAAGCCCACGACTTAGAGCTAAGTCTGAATGGCCTGGAGCCTCCCTCTCACCGAGTGGTTTACACAGTCGCCAATCTGCGCCTGGTGACAGGCATGGCATGTTTGTCTTTGTTGCAGAAAACGCTTCCCCAAGGGAGTTCCAGGCAGAAGGCTATCCACCCTGTGACATGTACTGTTCAAGAGAGGTGCTTGCTCAGTCTCTCAGTCACTCTGTCGTAGCCAACTCTTTATGACCTCATGGACGATGGCCCACCAGGCTCCACTGTTCGTGGGATTTTTCAAGCAAGAAAATTGGAGTGGGTTGCCATTTCCTCCTCCAGGGTCTCTTACTGGACCAGGGATTGAACCTGCGTCTTCTCCATTGGTAGGCGGATTCTGTACCACTGAGCCACCTGGGAGATGGAAGAGTGGAGTCAAAGATAGTGTCTTGAGAATAGACCTGTTAACCTAAAGGATGGGCCACGGGTCCCTAGTGGCTCTGGCCCGAGTGCCTGGGCAGCTTCCTCCATCCACTCCCTGCGTAACAAAGATGCAGCTACTTTGGAGCAGCAACAAACATGACTTCAGCAGGCTGTTGGGCAGTCGGAGGGCTCTCTATTTGCATCTAATGAGAGGCTGGGTTCTAATTAACTCCTGTGATGTGTTAATTTTTCAACCTGACATTTTCTGCTCTAATAGATTCTTGTAATGGTTCCTAAATTAAAGGCTGCATTTGCAGACTAACGTTTAGGTTAAAATCCACCACCTAGGGGGTGGGGGAGGTGGCCCATAAACATCCTTTCCCTCCTAAGGGAAACCTCTCATTTGCAGTTCTTTGCTAACCCAATTAAGTGCTGAAGTAGTCACCCTAGAGCCTGCTTTTTATTTCCTGCGAAACAATCCAACTAATCCATATTCAGTGGCTTCCAAGAAAAGTCTTATTCCAACCACTCATGAAGAAACCAGCTTCTTTGAATCTGGACAGAACATTTAAAACTCACAAAGAGCTGTCTTGATAGAAAATGTAAGAAAGTGGTTCATTATTATCCTGTTTGGTTTTTGAGGGAGAAATTCACTGTGACTAAAACCTCATAAGGATTGGGAATTTACTGTGGGACCACAGAGCAGGGGGGCAAGCCTTGCCCCATCCCTCCGTGTATAGTCTGAATGCTGCATCTTCCCTTGCACCCAAGAACATGCAGACTGAGTAAACCAGAAGGAAAGATTCATCTAGCTCAAAGTTGAGAAATCAGAGGCCCCAAGGGGTTAAGTAAAGTGAAAGTGTTAATCACTCAGTTGTGTCCAGTGCTCCAGAGGAGCCCACCAGGCTCCTCTGTCCATGGGATTCTCCAGGCCAGAATACTGGAATGGGTTGCCATTTCCTTCTTCAGGGGATCTTCCCGACCCAGGGATCAAACCCAGGTCTCCTGCATTGCAGCAGATTCTTACATATAAATATATATGAGAATCAAGTCACCACAGAACTCTAGGGTGTCACGGAGTCAAAGCCTGGTTATTCCTCCTTCCAAGCATAAGGTGTTATAGAGGACACTGTTGGTGGGTGGTGGTGATGGTTTAATGTACAGATGGGCAATCAAGAACCTTTGCAGGAGGCAACACATAATGCAAACATTTATGGACATGTCACTGAGCTGGATACTGAGTGGAATGCAGTTAAAAGGGGGCCCCTGCCTTCAAAGAGCATACAGTAACGGAGGAGGAGATTAAGACACGAGACTGAGAGTGAAACAAAATTGTTTATAGTTAAGTGCTTTTTCTTGAGCTCCCTTACTGTATTACAGTTTAGTTTTTTTGTTTTGTTTTGTTCTTTTCCTTCTCCTTAAAACCCTCTGAGGCTGTGCCCTTTTCACCACTGTGCTGTTGGACAGCAAAGGAAAAATACCACCTGACCCAGAGAAAGCACTCAAGATACTTAGATAAATGAATGAATGTTCACGCTATAAGTGCTCTAGTTATTCAGAAAAAGAACCTTCATTATGTGCTGGATATAGATGACCACCAAAATACAGCCTGCTGCTGCTAAGTCGCTTTAGTCGTGTCCAACTCTGTGTGACCCCATAGACGGCAGCCCACCAGGCTCCCCCGTCCCTGGGATTCTCCAGGCAAGAACACTGGAGTGGGTTGCCATTTCCTTCTCCAAAATATAGCCTAGCTGGTCCCAGATTGATGGTCAAGTCTATTGTATAAGCCACTCCTGCAAGTCAGCTTTCAGCTCTCTTCTGAACTTGGTTGTTTTACCAATCGTTTATCTTTTCTATTTTATTGTGCCGATTCCTAAATCCTTAAAGGTAGAAAAGTGTATTGGCCCAAATTGTTATTTGATTCAGAAGCCTATTTCTCTACTTCATAAATTAGCTCAAGACATTTTCTTATCACTGTTCGTTGGCTAGTTGACTACACATCTCATTATTGTCAGTCGTTAGGAATCACACATGCTTCAGGACAGGCAGTAAGCAGGGGTCGCAAGCCAAGGAGTTATAACTTAGGGGATCACCTGAGAATGATACATTTGTAGAAAAGTTGGAACGTGAGTTTAACTGTGAGGCATGTGTAAGTTTCCAAGAAACCTTGGGAAGCATGGAATAGAAGTCACCTGTAATAACATTCTCATAGGCATCACTTGTCAGTTGATACAGGTGAGGAATGAACAGGGATGAAAATGGTGCTAAAATATTACCAAAGGGCGAGCCAGCCATGTGCTGTGGATAAGCATGACCTGGATTAGACAGAGTTACAGATGGTGGTTTTAAACCACAGCCTTAGTTTCTTTGACATTGTTCCTGTTAAAGGGCAGAATGTATGTTCCTTTTCCTTGAATCTGGAATCCTTCAACCAGTAGAACGTGATGTGGCACTAGGTGACTTGCAGAGCTGAGTTGTGAAACCATGCAGTTTCTACCTGATTTACTGGGAAATTCATTTTAGAGCTCTGAGCAGCCTTGTAATGTCCAGTTACCTTGATACCACTATACAGGAGAGGCCACCTGTGGGCTTTCGAGCAGACAGTCCCAGACAGATCTGTCCTTCAGTCATCCCAGGCCATGTGCCAGAAATGTGAATGAAGATGCCCTCTTGGAAATGGGGTCTCTGGCCCCAGCTTCTCCTACTTCCAGCTGTTTGAATCATCCCAGCCCAGACCTTATGGTGCATAGACGAACCATCCTTGCTGTGCCCTTTCTAAATTCCTGACACACAAAACCCATGTTGGCTATTGTTTTATGCCTATCTTAGTCCATTTGAGCTGCTGTATCAAAATACCACAGACTGGGTGTCTTAGAAATTTGTTTCTCCCAGCTCTGGATGCTGAGAAGTCCAAGATCAAGGAACCAGTAGATTCAGTGGGAAGGGGCCCACCTCCTGGTTCATAGATGTCTGCCTTTTTGCTGTGTTCTCACATAGCAGGGACTTCCCAGGTGGCTCAGTGGAATAGAATCCACCTGCCATTGCAGGAGATGCAGGAGACATGGGTTCGATCCCTGGGTTGGGAAGATCCCCTAGAGTAGGAAATGGCAATCCACTCCAGTATTCTTGCCTGGAGAATTCCATGGACAGAGTAGCTTGGTGGGCTGGAGCCCAAGGGGTAGCAAAAAGTCAGACATGACTGAGCAACTGAGCATGCACGCACACTTAGCAGAAGGAACAAGGGAACTCTCCAGGGTCTTTTTTATAAGGGCATTAATCCCATTCCTGAGACCCCACCCTCGTGACCTAATCACCTCCCCAAATCCCCATTTCCAATACAAACATATTGGGGACTGGTGTTTCAACATATGAATTTTTTTCCTTTATTTATTTATTTTTAATTAATTTATATGGCAAAAACCAACATATGAATTTTGAAAGGACACAGTCACAATACCTATGGGTTTAGGTTGGTTTGTTACTCAGTATCATATAATCAAAGCAGAAGTAAAGGGACAAAATATCAAAGGAGAGTGTGACTGTTAGAGAAAGAATGACTATCACCCAAAGGATGATCTTACCAGTCTTTAGAATTATTTAGCTCAGCTGTCAAAGAATCTGCCTGCAATGCAGGAAACCCCTGTTCAATTCCTGGGTTGGGAAGATTCCCTGAGGAAGAGCAGGGCTACCCACTCCAGGCAGTATTCCTGCCTGGAGAATCCCCATGGACGAGGAGCCTGGCGGGCTGCAGTCCATGGGGTCACAAAGAGCTGGACACGACTGAGCAACTAAGCACACACACATGGTGTAAAGAAGGTGTATGACTGCCACGCTGACAGACAGTGACTCTGGTACTGTGTCCGTTTAGCTACAGTAGAACTACATTTCCCTGAATTCCCTTCCCTGCATGATTCCAGATTGGGGTTAGCCACAAGAGAAACTGTCCCGAGACTGGCAAGGTGGAAGTGAAGCCGCACTTTATACTCTGAAAGCCAGTGTTGGGTACCAGGCACCGTGGCAGTTCACGTGCGTTGTCCCTGACGGCTGGCTCACTTGCTGGCTGGAGCGGCATCTAGACCTGCCCTGTCTCCTTCAGCTTCTCTGGGTCCTGAGCCAGGTGTGAGTAATTCTGTGGCCGAGAGCTGGGGCTTCTGCAGGTCACCTGCACCTTCAAGATTATAGGTGGCTAGAGACAGACACGGAGAAGCCAATGGCAACTCACTCCAGTGTTCTTGCCTGGAGAATCCCAGGGACGGGGGAGCCTGGTGGCCTGCCGTCTCTGGGGTCGCACAGAGTCGGACACGACTGAAGCGACTTAGCAGCAGCAGCAGTGAGACAGACACAGGATCCAGTTTGTCCCTGTAGTTCCAATGTGCCCTCGACTTCCGAAACTTTGTGCTCAGCTTTCCTTGTAGATCGCAGTCCCTTCAATCCAGTACCTTTGCAGAGTACTCCAATGGCTTCCACATTTTGTAAGGTCTGATGCTTATTATAAATTCTTGATTCTGCCTCACTCAGAGTGACTCTGCTTCTTCAATCAAACCCTGACTGATACATCCCATAAAAATGACTCATAAGATGTTAGCTCTGGCAGCTGCCTTAGGGATCACCTGGTCCACTCCTCATTCTGAATGGGGAAACTGAGGTCCTCAATGTGACTTGCCCAAGTGGCACATAAAAAATGAGTGGTTGAGGGACTTCCCTGGTGGTCCAGTGGTTAAGAATCTGCCTGCCAATGCAGGGACATGGGTTTGATCCCTGCTCTGGGAACTAAGATCCCACGTGCTGCATGCAAAGCTGCTAAGCCCACATGCCACAGCTACTGAAGCAATGCCTTACAGCATGTGCTCTCAGCAAGAGAAAGCACCACGGCGAGAAGCCCACACGCCGCAACTAGATAGCAGCCCTCGCTCGCTGCAACTAGAGCAACCCCCCTTGCAGCAGCAAAGAGCCAGCGAAGTCAAAAGCAAATTAATTAATTTTTAAAAATCTAATTAAAAAAAAAAAAAGAGTGGTCGAACCAGCTTGCTAATCTGCTCTGTGACCTCAGTATTTGCCAAAGTCCTCTGTGACTTAGGTAGTTGTGACTGGCCTGCTGTCCCAGATTCTGTTCTCTACCCAAGCACCTGATGGAGCCCCTTCCGTCCGGCTCTGTGCAAGTTGTTTTACATAGATGACCTCATTTAATCCACAGGCTCTCCAGAGTATATCCTAAACCTGGATTACCTCTCTCCATCTCCACCACCTCCAACTGGCTGACCCTTGTCAGTGCTCACTCACGACTGTTTCTCCTAACAGGCCTGCTCATTGGCAATCTCTTCTCCACCCAGAAACAGGGGCATCATTACAGCTTCCGCCACTGGCTCTTCGCTCCTGCTGATAGCCTGTGGGTGGTTCCCCACTGCTGTTGGAATAAAGTGGATCAGGTCTGCACAGTGCCGGCTCCCCTCCACTTAGTTCACACTCTCTGCATGCTCCAGGCTCTCTTGGACGTCCACCTTCCTTCTGCTCCTAAAGCCCAGCCAGCTGGTTGCTGCCGCGGAGGCTCCATAGTTCCCTAGGCCTGGAAGGCCGCTCTCCCCCAGCCTCGCATCGCTGCTCCCTCCTGACAAACATTTCCTCTGTGAAGCCACCCTGAGCTGTCTCACCCCTCCCTTCAGTCACTTACCTTGACCAGGGATCAAACCCCGGCCCTTAGGCATTGGGAGTGAGGAGTCTTAGCCACTGGACCTCCAAGGAAGTCCCTACTGGCTTATTTAATAATGTTGTCTCTCTCCTACCTAGAAAGAATTTCCATGAGGACAGGGTCTTAAATGTCTTATTCGTTACTATACCCCTGATGCCTAGAAAGTACTCAGAAAATATTTGTTAAATGAACAGACCTGTATGGTACCTACTATAATTCTCTCCACTTTGTAAATGAGGAGAGCACCTGGGAGATTAAAAACTGGCCTGGAGCCCCATAGAAAATTGTTCAGTCACCAAGTCGTGTCTGACTCTTTGCAATGCCATGGATGGCAGCACACCAGGCTTCCCTGTCCTTCACTGTCTCCCGGAGTTTGCTCAAACTCACGTCCATCGAGTCAGTGATGCCCTCAGTAAATAGCAGAATTGATATTATTCCAACACAGATTCACCTGATCCTCATGCATACTACTTTAGAGGTTTCATTGCCTCCATTAGTGTCCTTTGGGTGCAAAATGTGTCCAGATTTTAGAACTGCAAGTAACCTTTGATAATCAGCTATGTAAGGAGCTTATGATAAGCTCTTTGCCTAGTCGTTACAGTAAAGTTAATCAACCATTTCTTGAGTCCTTCCTGCGGGCACCGATAAGTTAACTGCAATTGCTCCACCAAATAGGACAGACATTAAGGATCCCTTGTTTATCACATCCTGGGAATTTATAGATGCCTGTATGTTTATCCGACTTTCCTACAATAGCTCTCAAGTTTTCAGTTTCAAGAATGTGGCTGAATTTTAGACCTTCTTGTCTCAGTTTTTCTTCATTATCTCTTCTGCCTTCGAGAAGCTATACCATTTCTATTCTAAAACAAGAAGAGACATCTTTTAAGAAAACACTTTTCAGACTCATGGAAAGAAACAGTGGACAGCATCTGTTAGGTCACCAGAGACCTGGGAGGAACCTTCCAGATCGTCTGTTGCAGAACCCAACAAATAATCTGAGACCCAGTGGGTGCAGATGGCTTATCCAAGATGGGGCTAAAAATAGATCTCCTTTACTCTGACTCCAGGACTCTTCCCACCACATTGTACCATCTTCCTTCTCCCTTCTTACTGGAGAAACTAGGATTGCTATGGAAACCAGGTTATAGGTGAACAGCAGCAGACCCATTACTCAGACCCAAGGCTTCAGGCTGCTTATGTAAGGATCTCGGTCATAGAATGCTCTATAAACCAGGCTCTTTCTACTTGTTATCAGTAGCACTGCTACACGTGGTCACTCCTGTGCCAGGGATGACTAGACTCGCCCCACCTGCATGCCCTTCAGAACGGCCAGTGGCTTGTCCACTTCAGTTGACTCATCTCCCCTTCTCCCTCGTCCACTTACTGTGTTTCAGAAAAGCTGTGTTGAATGATTTCCTTATTTCTGCTTCTGTGACTAAGCCTCCCTTGAAGGGTGAGCTGAGACATCCCTGCTAACCAAGTCTGAATTATAGTATCCTCATGCCGTCTATGGGGTCGCACAGAGTCGGACACGACTGAAGTGACTTAGCAGCAGCAGCATGAGGTGGGCTTCACTAGAGACTCAGCAGTAAAGAATCTGCCTGCAGTGCAGGAGATCCTGGTTTGATCCCTGCATTGGGAAGATCCCCTGAAGGAGGAAATGGCCACCCACTTCAGTATTCTTGCTTGGACAATCCCATGGACAGAAGAGCCTGACAGGGGTCACAAAGAGTCAGACACAACTTAGTGACTGAACAACAACTATTGTGTCTGTTTATCAGTGACACAAAGATTTGGAGGGACTAAGGCACTTTCTCAAGGTTACAGTATGGGGCAGAATTAGGTCTGTCCACGGAGAGACCTACAAATAGAGCAAGCAAATTAGATCCAGAGTAATCGGATTGGAAATTTTAACTTTATGGTTACTAGTATGTGATGCTGATCAGTTTGATCTTTCTGAGTCTCAGTATCCATGTCTTTAAAATGGGATAATAAAAACAATGGCAGACCCTGTTGGTTGTTTTGCCAGTAGCCTCCCCCTACCCCTACTCAGTTCATTTCAGTCGCTCAGTCGTGTCTGACTCTTTGCGACCCCGTGAATCATAGCACACCAGGCCTCCCTGTCCATCACCAACTCCTGGAGTTTACTCAAACTCATCTCCATGGATGGTGATGCCATCCAGCCATCTCATCCTCTGTCATCCCCTTTTCCTCCTGCCTTCAATCTTTTCCAGCATCAGGGTCTTTTCCAATGTGTCAGTTCTTGCATCATGCGGCCTACCCCTACTGGCCCAATCCAAACTTTTTTACTTTCTAACAACAATGTGTTAGACTGTGAAGTGCTTCAGAGGAAGATGAGCTCTTTCCTGGCTCTAGGGCATGGCAGCAAATCTCTTGCCTTGCAAGAGACTGGCTTAGGAATGGGCATGTGACGTAACTCTAGCCAATGAGATGGAAGTACAAATGAGGGGCATGGAGGGCTCATCACAGGGGATGATTTTCCTGACTTTTAGAAGGGGATTCACTAATGGCTCAAACAGTAAAGAATCTGCCTTTCATGCGGGTTGTCTGGGTTTGATCCCTGAGTCCATTATAGCAAGATCTGCCTCTTCTTCTTTTATGTATTTATTTGGCTGCATCAGGTCTTAGCTACAGCACGTGGGATCTTACCTTCAGGCACACGCACTCAGTAGTTGCGGCTCATGGGTTTAGCTGCCCCTCGGCATGTGGGATCTTAGTTCCTGCCCCAGGGACTGAACCCACGTCCCCTGCGTTGGAAGGTGAGTTCTTAACCACTGGAGCACCAGGAAGGCCCCGATCTGCCTCTTCTTACTCCAGTTCTTGGATGTTGTTTGAGGATATGATGACTGGAACTCTTGCTGCCGTTTTGCTACCCCAGAGAGGCCAAATGCTGAAGATGAATGTGTGGCTAATTTTATGGGTCAATTTGACTGGACTACAGGGTGTTCAGACATTTGCTTAAACATTATTCTAGATGTTTCTGTGAGGATATTTTTGAATGTTTTTAACATTCCAATTAATAGACTGAGTAAAGCAGATTGCTCTCCCTAACACAGATAGACCTCATCCAGTCTAAACAGAAGAAAATAGGTCTAAATAGAATGAAAAGGCTGACCCTCCGCTGAGACGAGAAAATCCTTCCTTACTGCCTTTGATCTGGGACATCAGTTTTCTCCTGCTTTCAGGCTAGAACTGAACTATGGCTCTTCCTGGGCCTTGAGCCGGCTAGACTTCAGACTGTAAGTGCACCATGAGCTCTTCTGGTCTCTAGCTTGTCAACTCACCCTGCAGGTCTTGGGAGAGTCAGCTTCCATACCCACCTTGATATGTGTGTATCTGTCCTATTGGTTCTGTTTTTCTGAAGAGCCCTAATAGAATGAGAGAGCAAAAAGATGAAAAGAACCTGGGTCCTTACAGATACGATTGAGCTACTGAATTCATCAGCTCCTTATCAACTCATAAGGCTGTAGTCCTTATTTTTGAATTGATGGTTAAGTGACAGAAGACATTTTTCTTCTTGCGGAAGCCACTTTTAATTGAGTTTCTTTCTTATCTCTTGTACCTGGAGACTCTATAAGCGATCCAGCAGTCAAAGTAGTAGGACTGTTGTGAAAATATAATGGTGGTTAGTAAATATTGGTTCTCCTCTCAGAATCTGAATTACAGAGCAAGACTCTTCTTAATACTGATAATCCCTTAAACGGTATAGTCTTTTTGGCACAGAATGCCTCCCTAGGCATTATTCTACTAAATTGTGGGTTTATTATTATTATTACTATTGGCCTCAGTGTGCAGCTTGTGGGATCTTACTTCCTGAACTGGGATTGGACCCAGGGCCACGGCAGTGAAAGCGCCAAGTCCTAACTACTGGATCACCAGGGAAGCCCATAGATTGTAAATGTCTTGGAAACTGACATCAGGTTTATTTTGTCTCTAGCTGTAACTCCTAGCACAGGTATTGAATCTTTCTTAGATTATATCTTTTCGTGGATTTGTTCTTCAGTGACAGTGATGTGCACTTGGAAGTAGTTGCCTAGGAATTGGGCAAAGTGAATTAACACAACTCTAGATGTGTGCCTCATGGTATAGTTGTTGGTCATGTGTGCATGTGTACTCAGCTGCTTAAGCTGTATCTGACTCTTTGTGACCCCATGGACTGTAGCAGACCAGGCTCCTCTGTCCTTGGAATTCTCCAGGAAAGAATACTAGACTGGGTTTCCATGCCCTTCTCCAGGGGAGCTTCCGGACCCAGGGATCAAACCCGTGTCTCCTGCACTGCAGGCAGATTCTTTACTGCTGAGCCACCGGGGAAGCCCTAGTTGTTGGTTATAGGATGGTTTAATGTGGTTCTTTGATTGTCAGACTTTATGTTCAGTTCGGTTCAGTCGCTCAGTTGTGTCCGACTCTTTGCGACCCCATGAATCGCAGCACACCAGGCCTCCCTATCCATCACCAGCTCCTGGAGTTCACTCAGACTCACGTCCATCGAGTCAGTGATGCCATCCAGCCATCTCATCCTCTGTCGTCCCCTTCTCCTCCTGCCCCCCATCCCTCCCAGCATCAGGGTCTTTTCCAATGACTTTAAGGTGTTTAATGTTAGCTGCTATTATCTAAGGCCTATGTTATATTGAAGGCACCATTAACTTTATAACCTATCACATGAACATTCCCTGACTGTCAGGATTTCCACCAAAGGCTTAGAATTAACGTTGCTTAGAAGGGCTTGGGTGACCCAGGGCTTCAGGATGAGCATTATAAAATGCTAAATGTGATCCTAAAAGATAAACAAGAATTTTAAGGACAGATAACCATCACCAAGTTGCTTCTGCTTGCCGGAGGATGGGTTTTCTATACATCGTAGACCATAAATGAGGAAGGCAGAGAGAAAGAGGATCCCTGTAAGAGGAGTCCGTAATTTCGTGTACATGCTGAGGGGTGGGGTATGGAGTGGAAAGGAGTCATCAAGGGACAGGAGGCCTATGGCTGTCAGCATCTCCGGGCTTCTTCCAGGACAAAGCGCCTTTCCAAGGAACGTCCAACTCTTCACCATGACTCCTATGTAGACTTTGTCAGTGAAGGGAACCCTTGACCAGAAAGCCTTCTTTATGGTCAGCAAACTTGTGAGGAAATGATGAATATTATTACAACAGCTGTTCCCTCATTCAATCTCTAGCAAGTCTTGAATCTAGAAGGTCAGGTGTATGGCTCAAGAAATATTATCTTCTGTCAAGTACCCCAAGTGATGTATTTAGTAATTTTTCAGACCTTACCTTGAGTATTACTAATAGAGAGACATCTGGACCCGGCACCCTGTTTTGAGATGGTCCTGCCAGCTAATTACCGTGGCCTAAAAGGTCATTGTTTAATAGTCTCTGTAAAATAGGGTCTATTATACAGAGTGAAGTTAGTCAGAAAAGCAAAAATCCTATATTAACGCAAATATCTGGAATCTGGAAAGATGGTGCTGATGAACCTACTTGCAGGGCAGCAGTGGAACTGAAGACATAGAGAATGGACTTCTGGACCCCGTGGGGCAAGCAAAAGGCAGGACAGATTGAGAGAGTAGCATGGAAACATATACATTACCGTAAGTAAAATAGATCGCTGGTGGGAATTTGTGTAGGGAGCTCAACCCTGTGCTCCCTGACAACCTTGAGGGCTGGGATGGGGTGGGAGATGGGACGGAGGGTCCAGAGGGAAGGGACATATTCTTGCCTATGGCTGATTCGTATTGATGTATGGCAGAAACCAACACAATATTGTAAATCAATTATTCTCCAATTAAATAAAAAAGTAAAAAATAAACTGTCATTGTTAGGCTTTATCTGTGTGTGCAGGGCGTACAGGTGGGAGACGTAGGTCTGGAGAGTACGATGCTCTGGGATTCTCTTCAGGAGGTGCTTATGGTCCCTTCCACCCATGAGCGGGACCTTGACCTTCAACAAAGGATATGAACAATGTCAGGTCAGCTTCCAGCCCATTTCTTGTGAGAATTAGTAAATTATCCCCTCTAGGTGGATACTCCTTGATGGGTTCTGGCTTGGTGAGAGAAGAAAAGGCTAGGTTTAGCCCCACCTGTCCACAGTGGGCTGCCTTTGAACATGGTATACAATCTTCTCAACTGTACAGGATGGCCTTTCATTATATGAGATCCTGGTGGTGATTTAGTTGCTAAGTCATGTCTGACTCTTGCAACTCCATGGACTATAACCTGCCAGGCCCCTCTATCCATGGGATTTCCCAGGGAAGAATGTTGGCATGGGTTGCCATTTCCTTCTCCAGGGGATCTTCCCAACCTGTGGATTGAACCTAGGTCTCCTGCATTGCAGGTGGATTCTTTACTGACTGAGTCACCAAGGAAAGCCCTACCCTTGGCTTTCTCCAAGTGATGATCTTAGCCACCTGAGGGTTAATTCTTAAAACGTAAAATAGCTTTTTGTGGGGGAGGGGTCCCTAATAAGGCCCTAAATAAACAGCATCCTTATTTCCAACTACGTTCAAAACAAGTTGAGTAAATAAATAAATCAGCTAAAAATATTGCCTTTATTGGTGACAGAGGCTAGACTAATCAGTAGATACCACAGCTTTTTTTTTTTTTAATTTGTATTCCTTTATCCAGCTGTGCTGGGTCTTAGTTGCAGCATGCAGGATCTTCAGTTGAGGCATATGAACTCTTAGCTGTGGCATGTAGGATTTAGTCCCCTGACCAGGGATCAAACCTGGGCCCCCTGCATTGGGAGCACAGAGTCTTAGCCACTGGACCACCAAGTGAGTCCCCAGATGCTACAACTTGAGTAGAAAAAAAGTAGCTGCCCTTTATTTGCTGACCAGTATCCATCTTCTCAACCCAGGAATTGAACCAGGGTCTCTCGCACTGCAGGCAGATTCTTTACCAACTGAGCTACGAGGGAAGCCCTACCAGGTGCTAACTGACACTATATCTAACCTTCCCATAATTTGAGGAGATCAGTATTGTGGCCCCTATTCTGTAGATGAGGAAATTGAGTTAATAAATTGGAGAAGTCAAACCCAGGCCTGACTAGCCCCAGAACTCCCACTTCTTACTTGGCACTGCCACTTCTGGAGAAGCAGCTGGAATTTCTGCAACCAAAACCCAATTAAATCAACCAACAATTCTTATGAGATTCCCAAAATTGTCCTCTGGCAGAGTTTTTTCCTTTCCCCCAAGGTTCTCCTTTGGCACAAACCAAAAAGGCCTGGCTCCTTCAGCAGATCTAGAAATGTGTAAAGCCTCACGTCTTCCAATTCTGGGCCATTTTTCATTGCTCCTGGGAGCACTAGGTCTAAGGCCAGCATGGACATACTATTTTGAAACTAAAGGCATTTCTCAGAAAATGCAGGCATGGTGCCATTGCGAGGATATATTTCATATCATCACCCAGGTCTTCGGCCCCATGGTGCAGTATCAGCACGGCTGTCCTTCCGCTGGGGCTTCACCGCCTATGGAGAAAGCCTGCTGTTTAGTGTCACTTCCCGAGCATGGTGGAAAAACCACACGCACAGACCCAAAGGGCTATTTCGCTCTCGTGGATTTTTATCGTTACAAACGTACATTTTTCCATGGGATAGTTCTTGCTTTAGGTCAGGTTCCTTAGAAGCAGAGCCTGAAATGGATTGGTTTCAAGTGATTTATTGTGTTCAAGGAGGAGAGAAGCAGTCCTGATGGGGGAAAAGGGCTGAACAAGAATTTGGCTTCAGTTGGAGTCAAGCTTCTGCTTGATCCCGTGGAGACCTCCGGAGCACAGCCTGCACCACGGGGGTCATTTCGCCTTAAAGTTAGGAGGGTGGGCCCTGTGTACCCCCATGATGGCCAGTTTGGGGGCCATGGAGGCCATGTGTCTGTGTGCCTGTGCACATAGCTACCTTGTTGAAGTGGCTACCATTTGCTCCAGGGGGCTCCCTCTAAGCCACGGGCATTTGTCCAGAGAAGGGAGTAGCTGTGAATTACACCGGCCAACTCTCGCAGCAGCTCGGGGAAAGAGCCTGGGTGCGCGGGCTGGGGAAAAGGGCCTGGGCAGGGCACCAAAACCAGTTCTGAGTCACAAGACACAAAAATCATTCGAATCCGAGGACTGGTTCATTAATCTCAACGTTCCCAGAGATTTTGCCTCGTTATATATTCCTCGCTACACATTTAATTGGTGAAGAAACCAAGGCAAAAACCAAGAGTAAAATAGTCCTGCACAGCCAAGGAGTTGCACTAAAGATGGTGTTCAAGCATCAGTCAGCCTATTTCAACGTTCAGCCAGGCTGCTGGAACACATAACTGTGACAGCTATGGCGAATTCCATTTCATGCCCAACAATACCGCATACAATTCAGTCTTCCCATGTGACCAACAGGTGGCACCAGAAACACCCACATTTATTCCAACTAATTTATGCATTACGTATATATTGGCTAAAATGTCAATTCCCCTCTACTCAGACTTCTCATGTGGAAAAGACACTCATAGCATTAAATCCACCTCCAAATTTGGTAACTTACAGTTTTCCATTTGCTATTTGACCTCTGTCTTGAAAGGTTACTTGAATGTGAAAAAAAAAAAAAAAATAGGGTGATAGGGCCAGTAAATTCAGAAAGAAAACATCTATTCATTAGCAAAAGGAAGGAAAAAAGACTGGAGTCCTGCATCCTTTTCCTTCAAGGTCTCTTGAGTGTGTAAATGCCGAAGATTATTAGGAAATATGTGAATAACAGGATAAAAAAGTCAAGGATACTGCCTCCAAAACATGAACTTTATTCCCGACTGAAAACAGACTTGGATGGCAACCAAGTTGTTCAAGGATTGCTCTGGCTAGTATTTGACCACGGGGTTCCACTCCAGGAAAGGTCTCTGGGTCCAGTGTTCACCATTTTCAAGTTTGTTTCTTTTGAAGTTTGTCCTTTATTGTTGGTGAGGGGAAGTAAAGAGAGGGAGTGGATGCTGCATCTTCCAATTTTTTTTTTTTTTTTTCTGAACAATCCAGCAATTACCTTTTTTTCCTATGTAGGGCGATCCAAGGAGCAGAATGACTTCAAGAAAAAACACTGAACTGAGAATTAAGCCCCAGTACACAATACACTGAACGGAGAATTAGGCCACTTTTATTATTTGATTCTTTAACTATGTTGGAAATTGTTTAAAATGGGGATACTGAGTCTCAGAAAGGTCATTTGAATGACCTTAGCCAGGTCCTTAGCCAGTTTCTCAGTCCAGTTTCTCTGACCCCAAGGCCAAGTTAAATCTAGGTGTGCTGTGAGCTCACCATGCAAATTTGAACAAACCATGTTATCTAACTGGGCTTCAGCTTTATCTCTAACATAAGAGGCCAGACTGCATGGCCCCAACACACCTTCCAGCTTGAAACCTCCAGATTCTGAACAGTACGTGTAAAGTGCAGTGTCTTGTGTACTGATCGGAGCTGGAGGTGTGGTTTGGCACCACCGTCCGTAGGAAGGGAGGGTAAAGCTCACTTTGATAGTGTTCCAAAGTGGAAGGTGACACGGCTTTTATACAATGCGTGAAACAGTCTGGTTCTTGTATTTGGGGGGGGAAAGTAAATACCAGATCCTGATTAGCCTTTCCTATACCTGTCGTCAGCTTATTGTACTGTAAACCCTGCGTCTCTGGGAGCCTTCCTTTTCAAATCAAACGATCCCAACATTTGGAATTCCTCTTCTCATGCCATGCTCTTCTGCCATGCATGCCGCAAATGATTTTCACTGCCCTTCTCTGAACTTTGACTATTTTTACTCTACCTTTTTGACAGCAAGACTGGTTAAAGGGAGTTTTGAGGGGAGGTTTTTTGTTTGGGGAATTTTTTTGTTAACTTAAAGACTTGAGGCAACAGGACTCCTGAATGGTACATGTGGATTCCTTGCTTATTTACTTATTTTTTAAAATATTTTCTTTTCATTTATTTGGCTGGACCAAGTCTTAGCTGCGGCACGCAGGATCTTTGATCTTGGTTGTGGCATGCAAACTCTTAGTTGAGGCATGTGGGATCTAGTCCCCTGACCAGGGATGAAATCTGGGGCCCCTTGCATGGGGAGCGCAAAGTCTTAGCCACTGGACCACCAGAGAAGTCCCCCCACCCCCTGCACATTTATATCTCCATAATGTGAATGGGAGAAGACAGGAAAAAGGGAGAAAAAAAATTAACCTTAATTGAGTACTCACAATATATCAGGCTCTCTGCTCAGCCTATTTAATGTCTTATCTCCTCTTGAGTGAGAAGCAGGGCAGTCTCGTGGTATAGTGGTCTGCCTGCGCCCTCTAATTAGACAGGCCTGGGTTCTCATCTAGGCCCTGTATCTGCTTCATCATATAACTCTGGGCAATCTATATAACTTCTCCAAGCGTTGGTTTCCTCAGTGAGACAACATAAGTAGCTAGTATAAGCCCAGAGTAAACGCTCAATGAGTGTTAGCCAACATCACTACCCTCCCAAAGGGCAAAGCTTATCTGCTTCACTCCAGAGAACAGCAACAACAAAAATAAAGTTCTAAGGAGTTAAGGAAAAGATTTCCAAACTTATATTGATCTGATTCTGTTATGGACACCTATCATTTCTTTCCCCCAGCACCATTCTTTCCTGGGCAAACCATCCTGCACGCCATTGTTTCGCTAGAGCAGCCGCCATACTCCGTCTCCAAGCTACCGGGGTGGGCACGTGACTTAGGTCTGGCCAATCAGAGTGTCTTATCTTTGTGTTGGCCATGATGGACCCAGGGCATGGTCAGCACGATTTTTCTGTAAAGAACCGATAGAAATATTTTAGGCTCTGTAAGATATAAGATCCCTGTCACCACTACTCAAATGTACTTTGACAGCAGAGAACACAGTCCATAAATGTATGGGTGTGGTGTGTTCAATAAAATTGAAATTCATGGACACTGAAATTTGAGTTGATACAATTTTCAGATGTGTTACAAAATATTATCTTCCTTTTTCCCCCCAACCATTTAAAAATGATGAAACTACTTAACTCACCTACTGTCCAAAAGCAGGAGACAGGCTGGATTTGGCCCATGGGTCATAGCTTGTTGACTCCTGGTCTAAGAGATGAGCATGTGACCCACAGAGATCAAAGTCCTGTCATGAGATTTAATACATAAACACCGGGAGGAACTGTGTGGCTCATCCTTTTGAATCCCGATTCCCCTGGCTGTCTTCCTTTCCACGTGGAGGAATCCTGTGAGAGTATGAGAACCACAGCACAGAAAATCAGAGCCAAGCAGAGCCAGCTAAGGATGAAGGAAGAGAACAGAGCCCTGAAGACTTCATTTGAGCCTCCCCTCTAGTGATGCCTGTTAGTTCCATGAACCGACGGATTCCTTTTTTCCCTAATCTAGTTTGAGTCAGGTTTTGGTCACCTACAATGAGAGGGTTCTGACAGAGACTTAAGGGTTTGTTTTCTTCATACTATGCAATACCAGCTTACAAAATTATTAAGGAAAATGGAGAACTAGCGTGTATCATGTACTTACCATGTGCCAGGCCATTGGGTAAGGTGCTTTCACGTGTGATTTCTCATTTATGCATGTGTGCGTGCATTTGGTCATGTCCAGCTCTTTGCAATCCCATGGACTGTGGCCCCAGGCTCCTCCATCCATGGAGTTTTCCAGACAAGAATACTGGAGCGTGTTGCCATTTCCTACTCCAGGGGATCTTTCCAAACCAGGAATCGAACCTGCGTCTCTCGCACCTGCTGCATTAGTGGGCTGATTCTTTACCACTGTGCCACCTAGGAAGCCTGGTTAGTTCTTATAAACCCATTGAGCTTGGCAATATTTTTACCTCATTTTACCAAGAGCACAGATACGTTTGATGCCAGTCTTGCTGGCCCAGATCCAGTGTTTGAAGGTTGAATGGAGCAGCTTGCAGGAATTTGGGGGGCATTGAGGGAACAGACTTCTCAGGTCCATTTTCTCTCCCACTTCACTCCCCTGGAAAGTCTGATGGAAGAATCAGGGCACGCTTAATCCCTTTTCTGAGAACGAGAGCACACATCGATGAGGAATCCCTGCTGTCCCCTCTGGCCATCCTGGGTGCTGGGGAGTGGCCGTCCTGGAGTTCCCACCCAGCTGCCTGGTGGAGAGGGGATGAGCAGCTGAGGCACTGGGCAATAGCCCAGGTTAATCCAGGATGCAGTTTGCAACCCCGTTGCAGGACCAATCAAGGATTTCCTTCAGAAGTATCACTTCCCAGCAGCTGGCTGGCTTGATTTTGCCAACTGCTTGTGACCCCTGGCTGCACAGGAAGCTTCAGCAGGTAGAACTTGGCCAGCCTGAGGAGCAGACACACCCCGGAGCTTCTTAGGACAGGACAGAAAGGTTTGCACAAATGAGGTTTGCATGATACAGGATGAGAAAGGTGCCAGGGAAAATAATCCCCCATGTCCATTAGCCCTCTTGATATATCAGCCCTTTGAGTTTTGGCCTGAAGACTAAGAGCTACCATAGCAACAGCTACAGGTACTTATTGGAGCTACTGTATCACCTCCCATTTCCTATTAAAATAGCCACCATTGGTTATCAAGCAATCACTAAGTGCCAGGCACTTTACTTATATTATTCTCAATCATTTCAACAACCCTGCAAAGTGGACATTAAATATTACCTACTATTTTATGAACAAGGTAACTGAGATGGCTAGAGGTCAAGATATGACGAACTCTAGGAAGGAAGGGGAATTTGCACCTGGTCTGTCTCTATTTCCACCTCACTGTCACAGGGGTGAGGGATTAAGTGAGAAGAGAGGGGCAATACGTTTCCAGGAGCTGCTCAGGATGGGTCAAGCCACCAGAAATAGAAATGCGACTTGAGGCTTGAATCCCTTTTCAGGCTTTGGGTCACTTAGAAGCAGAGATTTTTGTTATTTTGTGTTTATCCCGTATACCCTCCACACCCAACTCATACTTAGCTCTGAGCAGGGACACAAAGAGTGTTTGTTAAATGAATGAGAAAGTGAGGCCCGGTGTCTGCTTTCTGTAAAACAGGAAGTGGCTGAGGGGCCACTGACTTGATGAGGTCTTCTCTCTGTGTATGTCACTTTTAGGAGCTCTAAAAAGTTCTCAGGTTCATCCTGAGAACTCTCAGGTGCAGCCACACTACAATTTAGTGCAATGGACAGAAGTTTACAAAAGTTCACAGGTCATTTGATAGGCAGTGATTTCACAAATGATATCCTGGAAGTGAAAGTGTTAGTCACTCAGTCGTGTCTGACTCTTTGCAACCCCATGGACGTAGCCTGCCAGGCTCCTCTGTCCATGGAATTGTCCAGGCAAAAACCCTGGAGTGGCTTGTCATTCCCTTCTCCAGGGGATCTTCCTAACTCAAGGATCGTCTCCTACATTGCAGGCAGATTTTTTACTGTCTGAGCCACCAGGGAACATACTCTGGTGGTGTAAAAGAGTTAATGCATCTTTCAAAAATATGTCCCACTGGACTGCTGGAGAGTAGCTTGAAGTAAGGAATGAATTTGATTGAAAAAATTTCTTTCTTTTTCTTTTTTTTTTTTTTGCTGAACCTTAACAGGCTCTGATTGGAGAAGGAAACGGCAACCCACTCCAGTGTTCTTGCCTGGAGAATCCGAGGGACGGAGGAGCCTGGTGGGCTGCCGTCTATGGTGTAGCACAGAGTTGGACACAACTGAAGCGACTTAGCAACAGCAGCAGCAGCAACAGGCTCTGATCAAGTGCTGAGTGCTAAAAAAAGTTAAGCAGAGACCTCTAGAAGGCAAGTTTTTCAAAAACGGAAGGTGGAATACAAAATTAAAAGTCTTTTTTAAAAAATAAAATGAATCAACTATACTTCAATAAAATAATTTTTTTAAGATATGGAAGAAAAGGGAAGGAGGAAAAATTGGAGAAAAAGTTAATAAACCGGAGCTTTGAGTGTTTCCTTCCTAGCAGGGAAACCCTGAGCCCAATTCCCCTTTGCCTGCTCTTTGAGGCAAGGCTGAGTTAGCAAGCTATAAATTCCACGCGCCTAAGTGTGAGGAATGTGGAGATGAATGTGGGGAAGTCTTCATTCCAGAGGAAAGGGCATGAGAGTGGGCCAGCTGGAGATGGAAGACAGGACATACCCCAAGTGCGAGCCAACGGAGATTTGAAATTAGAATCTGGGCTCAACCTGCATCTAGGTTTTAAGAACTCTGTAAGTGGATAGGGCTGTCAAGCAGTTGGAGGGCATTTTGTAGAGACCTGAGGTGACACAGCATTGATTCACCCAGAAAAATGATCAGCATATTTATCATTATTTGAGTCAGTGTATCTTCTTGGCAAGGAGCAGCGTTTGGGTGGGGAGCTCTGACCTGGGGGGTTCCGGTAATGAAGAGAGAGCCCTGCAGAGGTGAGGAGGGAAGGTCAGCTGGTTCAGAGAAGCTCCTCTGGCTTGGCCATCAAAGGCAGCTTGATGGAGACAGGCTGTCTAAACAACTTGCCAAACTTCCGGTGGATGGTAGGCAACACCCTCCCGTAGAACTCATGCCCTGGGATCCGAGCCTGGCACTTACTCTGGAACTAGTTCTAGAAGATCATTTTTATTAGAAAGTGTGGTTTGGAGTGTAAAAACCTCAGAGGCCTCTATCTTTAAAAAAATCAATGTTCATTGGCACAAACTAAGGTTCTCTGGGTTCTTAAATATTTAACAACAGCCTCTTTTCTCACCACAATTAGCCTAGGTACAAACAATGCCTATGTGGGAACTAAGAATTCAAGGGTGATGGCCCTCTTAAGGTTTGCTTTGAGTGGAAGGATTTAAATGTATATTCTTCTAATGTAACCTCGCCCAGTCATAGTGTGGGTGGATCGTGGAAAAGGTATTGCCTTAAATGGCCAGAAAGTGGGGACTGTGGACTAAGTATACCATTACTGTGTGAAGTGGGGCAAGTTATTCAACTTCTTATATCTCATTTTCCTTACCTTTAACATCATGGAGACAAGAGTGTTTTTTTCCCCTGCAGGAGTTCTTGTCAAAGGTAAATAAGATAAGTGACCATATCCTTTTTTAAAGAATGAAATGGATTCAACTGCATTACATGAAGAAGGGTTGAGGGTCTGGATTTAAATCTCAATTCTGTGATTCACCACCTGTCTAATCTTGGACATGGGCTTCCCGGATGGTGCAGCAGTAAAGAATCTGCCAGCCTATCTATGCAGGAGACGCAAGAGACGCCGGTTCCATCCCTGGGTGGGGAAGACCCCCTGGAGGAGAGAATGGCAACTCACTCCAGTATTCTTGCCTGAAGAATCCCATGGACAGAGGAGCCTGGCAGGCTACAGCCCATGTGGTTGCAAGAGTCAAACACAACTGAGCACACACACATACACACACACGCATGCACATGCACGCACACGCGCGCACACACGCAATCTTGGACCTGCTTTTTTTTTTTTTCAATTGAAGTAAATTGCTTTACAGTGTTATGTTAGTTTCTGCTGTACAAAAACGTGAATCAGCTGTATGTATATATGTATCCCCTGCCTCTTGAGCCTCCCTCCCAAGCCCTGCCCCATCCACCCCTTTGGGTCATCACGGAACACGGAACACTCTCTGTGCGGGACAGCGGCTTCCCAGCAGCTGTCTGTCTTACACATGGTGGTGTGTGTATATCAGTGTTACTCTCCCAGCTCGTCCCGCCCTCCTTTCCCCTCCGTGTCCCATGTCAGACATGCTTCTTGTCAATTTCCTAGTCTCTAAATACCGCTCTCAAGAAGCTGCCGTGAATACTGAAGAACGTATATAAAGCACTCAGCTTATAGATGGGGCTTGCTAAATTATACTGGTTATGATTATGACTTTAATCAAGCAAGAAGCACATGTAAAATTCATAGATTGGGACTTAAGCTGGAATATGGGAAATATTAATTATTATTATTGTTATCATTAATGTTTCTACCAGATATGAAAAAAATATTTAGAGGCAGAATTTATTTTGCCTCTCTAGAGAATGGCTGAATAAAACAGAAATGAATCCAATCTGTGCAGAGCCACCTGGGCCTCATTGGACCTGGGTCTTTCCCTACCATCTCCGGAAATCCTGTTTTACAGGAGTTTCCATTCGATTCAAATAGGAACAGTGAAGGGACTAAAACCACTAACAGTGTTTAATGCACAGGCAAAACCCAAACTGGGGAGAGGCCTCAGACATGATTCCTCAGCAATAACTTAGTAGCAACCACAGCCCCACAAGAATGATGTTCTGCCAGAAACCTCAAAGCCAGGGTGGTGTCCTGCCACCAACTCACCACAAGAGAGTGTACCAAAACAGTGGGGAGGAAGGAGCCACAGTTTAAAAATTACAGGACAAGGAAATGCAAGTCCAAAATATTCATAGGCAGAATGTATAATGGTCTCATAACATCCATAACTGCTAAGATAGAACTAACTACACCAGGACACTTAATCTAGTAAAAACTTCCCATTAGGTAACAAAGTTGGTTAAGCTTGCCAAAAACAAATAAAACACTTAGATATTTATTTTTCTAGCTGAAGAGGCTCGTTGCTGCTACTGCTAAGTCACTTCAGTCGTGTCCGACTCTATGCGACCCCATAGATGGCAGCCCACCAGGCTCCCCCATCCCTGGGATTCTCCAGGCAAGAACACTGGAGTGGGTTGCCATTTCCTTCTCCAATGCATGAAAGTGAAAAGTGAAAGTGAAGTCGCTCAGTCGTGTCCGACTCTTAGCGACCCCCTGGACTGCAGCTTGCCAGGCTCCTCCGTCCATGGGATTTTCCAGGCAAGAGTACTGGAGCGGGGTTTCATTGCCTTCTCCGGAAGAGGCTCATGGTTATGCCCAAAATGTTCTTCTGCCCATTATGTCTTTGTAGAAGCAGGGTCAATTTTTGTGTTTAAGGAGTTTCTGGAAACTTATATGAAAAATTTAATGTTTAGAAATCAAGCAATGGCCTTATATGTGAGGAATTTTAACCCCAAGAAACAAAAAAATTATAAAGTCCCCAGAATATTTTATCAATGGTTTAATCTTGGCCTAAAAATAGAAACCAGAGTCTTCAACAACATATGTATGTGATTGTTTAAAATGGTCAAAATGCAAATCAAACATTAAATACAGATAATTAAACTTCTTACCTAAAGTAATTTCTTACCTCAAATTCTGCTCTGAAACTATTTGAAATGATATTTTGTGGACATAAGATATTGGATTAGGGTTAGGAAGGAAGACTTTCTTTTTTTTTTTTTTTTGACTTTGAAATATAGCTTTTATTGATGATTTCCACATATCAGATACTAAGCTAAATACTTTACAGTGTGTCTTATTTACCCCTCCTAATATTCCTACTACATGCCCTTGTTAGGTCCACTTCATAGAGGAGGAAAATCAAAGCACAAAGAAGTAATTTGCTTAAAGACACACAGCTAGAAGTTACACATCAAGATAACTTTAGTTCATTGATAATAATTAGTGCTATCATAGTTCATGTTATTAAATATATGTGATGCTATATATTTAATGTTTTTCTGAAATATATCTTCAGAAGAAATTTTCTCCCTCCATTAGGAAGGAAGACTTTCTGATGATAATTTTCCACTGGCTTGGGCAGGGTATTTTGCAGAGAAATGAGGCAACTGATAAGTGGATTATCAGGCTATTTAGTTTCCATCAAATTTTTATCTTGGATTAAGATGGTGGAATGATTATACAAATTAATCTTGTTTCTCCCACCCTCAGAACCCCTTAAAATAACATAAATGATAATAAAAATAGTTAGGGTTGGCATATTTAGCAAAGAAAAAAACCCCAAAAACAACAAAAAAGAATACCCACTAAAATATTTCAGATAAACAATGAATAATTTTTTAGTATAAATGCATCCCAAAAGTAATATTTTGGATTTATTATGTTTATCTGGCAACCATAAAAAGAATAAATCCATAACACTGTACTGTTGGTAGATCATGGTTAGGAAGAGTTTGAGGATCTCATCAGATTGGTTTTGTCTTACAATTCTACTTCTAGGCATTCAACCAATAGAAATGAAAAGATATCCACAGAAACACCTGTACAGGAATTTCACAGCAGCTGTATTCATAACAGTCAAAAATTTAGAAACAACCTATTTCTCATCAGCAGTATTGTGCATAAACAATTTGCATTTCTGACAAGTTCTACTGATGCTGATGGTTCAGGTATTAGACTTGGAGAACTACTTTTATAAAGAAATCTATAAAAAATAGATTAGCTCAGAAAGAAAGATAAGATTGATAGGAACTCCCAGCTCAGAGTAAGGGTGCCTATAAGTTAAGGGCAGTAAGGGGCCTTGAAATAATTAATTACCTGGATAATTAATCACAAGCTAATTTGAATAATTAATTACCTGGATAGTTAGTTACAGACCTGCATCCAGAGCAGCAAAGCCAGTCATGTCCCTGACCGCCCCCACCCCATCACCACCACCACCACTGAATAGCCAACCAGCAGCAGCAGCCTTAGACCCTGAGTTAAAGTCCCAGTAGAACAGCCCTGCAAATGGTGGGAACTTCCTACTGGGGAAGAATAGGATATGTGGCTGTAGAGGGCTGAGAGAGATAAATTTAAAATTACAAAATGGACTCAGAAGGAATAAACATCTTTGCTTAGGTGAAAATTTCATTGACATCTTCCAGTGCCAAAGTAAAGCCCTTCTTCTCTGGCAATGAGGGAGGAGGTGGTGGTAAAGAGGACGAGGGGTTTTAGCCTGCCCATCTGCCCTACAATAGGTCCTTAAAGTGGAGTCTGTTCGTCAGAGCCCTGTGCGCCTATAGGAAGACCACAGCCACTCTCCCTTTTAGGGACGAAGCCTGCTGGGGAAAATGAATCTGAGTTGCTGCAGAGGCAGCCCACAGCAGTTAACCATAAGAATATGAGCAGACAGCTAGGAATGACCAGGTAAGTGCGGATCGCCAGCATCAGGGCTAAGAAGAAGCAAAAAGACCAAACTGACCAGAGGCAGCAAAGCTAACTCAGTGAGCAGAGAAAGACTTGGAAAAATACGAATTTGTGTAGCTAGGAGCATTTGAGAAGTTATCATGTGCATAAAACAAAAATATGTAGAATCACAGCCTGAGGCTGCCAAAGAAATTTAATAGGAACTAGACATGGCTGGCGACTGTGTCTCTTACTGTTTCTCTCTTGTTTTCTTTGTAAATAATAATTTAGCTAGATACAATAAAATAGGCACAAAAACTGCGAAATAGAAAAGATGTGAGCCTGCCAAAGCAGCCTTGTGGGTTGGCAGGTGGCGCTGCCATGGGATACCTCAAATTGCTCATTAAACTGCAAGTGTAGGAAATTCCAGATTTGGTGTGGGAAAGGCATTTTAGGGGTGGCATGTGTCATGTGTGAAAATTGGGTTGTATAAAAGTTGAATATGTGAGAACTGAGAGCCATCTGTGTCCACATTCCATTTGGCTTTCCCCAGAGCTCAGTAATATAAATCTTTCCGCTTACACTCGATGTCACCATAAGAATAATGTCTGTATATCACTTCACCACTTCATAGTTTACAAAACACTTTTGCTAATTATTATATTTAATCTCTATCCTTGGGAGGCAGCTAATATCCCTGTTTTATCCTACAGGGAACAGAGTCAGCCAGCAATTTGCCTCTTCCTTCCAGGAAACAGAGAAATTCGTCAGAAAAGGCAATTTTGCAAATTGTTTCCCAAAGGATGTTTTGCAGATTGTTGATCCCATAGGATGTGTTTGTCAAACTTTAGTGAGCATTAGAATTGCCTGCATGGCTTGTAATAAAAAAAAGGAAAACACACAGATTGCTGCCTTCCACCTTCCCCCATCCCTAGCTTCTCATTCAGTAGATTGGGTGGAGTTTGGGAATGTGCATTTCTGACAACTTCTTAAGTGATGTCGCTGCTGGTACAAACTTTGAAAAACACTACCAGCTTCCCTGGTGGCTCAGATGGTAAAGATCTACCCGCAACACAGGAGACCCAAGTTTGATCCCTGGGTCAGGACATTCCCCTGGAAAATGGAATGGCTACCCACTCCAGTATTTTTGCCTGGAAATTCCATGAACAGAGGAGTCTGGTGGGCTACAGTCCAAGGGGTCTTGACAAAGAGTCGGACACGACTAAGTGACTTTCACTTTTCACCATAAGATATCCTCTCTTTGAAAAAAATTTTTTTTAATTTATTTATTTTTGGCTGCACAGACTTTCTCTAGGTTCAGTGATCAGAGGCTACTCTTCTCTGAAGAAACAGTTCCATGGTCAACCTGAGAGGTAGTGATTATGTACTAGGAAATAAAATAATTCCTGCTTTATAAGGAAAGAGGAGGAAAGTAAATACACTAGGATAACAGGATTATAAATAATTTTTATTTCAAAAATCTCTTTAAATGCCATGTCTTATCTTTTAAACTAAAATTGAGGGGGAGAATATAGTATACTGAAAAATAACCAAAATAAAAGAGCATCTACAAAGTTTAAGGAAAAATTCTTAATGATCTGGGAAAATGTTGGTGATATACAGCATGGTTTGAACTACTGATCTTAAAATAGATCTTTTTCTGTGAGCCAGAGTGCACGCGCGCGCGCGCGCGCACACACACACACACATCTAGAAAGACACAGAGAGAGAATGAACTGTTGTAGAAATTTTACAGTGGTTATCTTTGGTTTTGACCTTACGCATAATTTTTAGTTTCTTCTTTTTACTTTTTACACCGTACACATATTATTTATACAGTCAAGAAAATAAATCTGTAATTTTTTAAAAAGTGCTTAGGGTTTGTACGAACCTCAAAAAAAATATCCCCATGGTGTTCTTTTTTTTTTTTTTTTACAAATACTATCTTCAAAAATCTCTCTCTTTTTTTAAACCAATTTTTCTGATAGAATTACACATTTCTTGTAACATAATTCATACAAAAGATAATTTGGGGCTATTTACTAGTACAAAAAGAGGATTATCCCATTAATCAACCTGGATCAAATTACCACATTTCAGTGCATATAGGCTGTAATTAAGGCAAGTCTAAACTAGACTGATCTTTTCTCTTTTTTTCCTTCCTTGCCATAATAATCTATTTTCATCTCCTTACCTACTTTTATTGTTGTGTATTTTATGTATTGTTATGTATTTTATCCAACCGTATTTGAAAACTGCCACAAAGCTACAGGCCAACCTCTGATATTCACACATAACAATAAATGTCTTGTTAATATCAGAAAAAGATTGGTAAACCTGTGCATACTGGGATACTGACTGCAACGACCATGTACTGGACACGTGGATTCCCTTGCTGCAAGTTTCTCTATAGGGGAAATATTTCCCTGCGAGAAAGAATGAGTCAATTGTTCAAAATTAAGTGAATTAAAAAAACATTTCCTTTTACCACTTCCCATTTTCCATGGGGTCGCAAAGAGTCTGACACGACTTAGCGACTGAACAACAACAGCAACAACCAACTTTTCCTGTTACCAAATTTCAGCTCTCAGGAGCTGCTCTGCGATTCGGAAATTGCTTTTCTTGCCTCTTCAGTCACCTGTCATAGGAGGTTCTTGCTCAGTAATGATACTGTAAGTTAGATTAATGGAGAAGGCAATGGCACCCCACTCCAGTACTCTTGCCTGGAAAATCCCATGGATGGAGGAGCCTGGTACGCTGCAGTCCATGGGGACGCTGAGGGTTGGGTGTCAGATTTAAAAGGAAAGATTCTGTTTCCCTTTGAAAGGAACTGTAAGATTTCATCTTTTAACCAACTGAACAACACACGAAAAGCAGCCTGCATGTGTGTGTGCTCAGTCATGACTGACTCTTTGTGATTCCATGGACTGTAGCCTGCCAAGCTCCTCTGTCTATGGGATTTCTCAAGCAAGAAAACTGGAGTAGATTGCTATTTTCTTCTCCAGGGGATCTTCCTGGTCCAAGGGTCAAACCTGCATCTCCTGCAGTGCGGGTGGATTCCATACAGCTGAGCCATTGGGAAAGTCCCCAAAGCAGCCTGAAAGTGAAAGTCGCTAAGTCGGGTCCAACTCTTTTCTACAGTCCATGGGATTCTCCAGGCCAGAATACTGGAGTGGGTAGCCTTTTCCTTCTCCAGGGGATCTTCCCAGCCCAGGGATCAAACCAGGTCTCCTGCACTGCAGGCAGATTCTTTACCAGCTGAGCCACAAGGGAAGCCCAAGAATACTGGAGTGGGTAGCCTATCCCTTCTCCAGAGGATCTTCCCAATCCAGCAATTGAATCGGGGTCTCCTGCATTGCAGGTGGATTCTTTACCAACTGAGCTACCAGGGAAGCCCAAAAGCAGCCTAGGGGTGAGCATTTCTTTGAATGCAATTGGGTTATTCACTACATATTATGAAAAAAAAAATCTGTGACTTTATTAATTTAAAAGGCAGCATTAAAAACTGAAAAAGAAGGGGAAGAAATAGCTTCTCTGTATTCATTTGGAGCTCTCCCCAAAAGGAGCCGTCCAGATGGGGCATCAAGATAAGGCTGACCACCAGAACTCACTGCGGGCACTGAGTCACTGACCATGCTGCGTGCGGCCCTTTCCTTCCGCCCTGGAAGGAAGCGGCCTGAAGCCCCTCTGAAAAGCACCTCCCCCTCCTCTCTCTCTTGTTCCGAACGGTGTTTGCGTCAGTCTGCAGCTGTGTATGGTATAATGTTATGTCTTATAATTCTGCATCGCTTCTATCCTTTCCAGTCATATCTAATCCAGAAAATTAGTTTCCAATGAAAGTAATATGCAGTGCTTTTATGATATTTGTGTGCAATGTCCCTTCTTCCACTGAAGATACTTGATGTAAAAGAAAAAAAAATCAGTTCCACAACAAAAAACCAAAGTGATGAAAGTTAAAAAAATTAAGACATTTCCATTACTCAGCCATAAAAAAATCAAATAATACCATTTGCAACAACATGATTTGACTTAGACATTATCATGTGTTTTGATACAAACTACTGTATGTCAAATCGATAATAGTAAGGTCCCATTGTATAGCTCAGGGAACTATGTTCAATATCTTATAATAAACTGTAATGAAAAGAACTTGATAAAGAATATACATGTATGTATGTGGAACTGAATCACTTTGCTGTACACCAGAAACTAACACAAACTGTAAATCAATCAACTATAAGTCAACACAAAACAAACAAAAAAACATTTTCCAGATAGTCCAGGGTAATTTATTATTTTTGCAATAGGGAGCTTAAATCAGACTAGGGCCATTTAAAATAATGCCAAACTGTTCTTATTCTGTAATATGTTCATGAAAAGACTCTTAAAAATTGAGTTAATAATGCATGTACTGTATACCAGGCTTCCCCCTGATGGCTCGGTGGGTAAAAAAAATCTGCCTGCAATGCAGGAGACACAGGAAATTCAGGTTCAGTCCCTGGGAGGTGAAAGATCCCCTGGAAGACAAAAATGGCAACCCACTCCAGTATTCATGCCTGAGAAATCCCATGGAGAGAGCGGCCTGGTGGGCTACAGTCCAAAGGGTCGCAAAGAGTCGAACACAGCTGAGTGACTAAGCACACACATACACACATACTGTATACCTCCTAAGTGCCCAATATTGTGACATTTATAAAAAATTTCCTGCTATAAAAGAACTTCTCTCTAAATTGATAGAAATAAAATTTACACATACGAAACGAGAAGAGATAAATACAGGACAGAAAAAATGAGTGGCTCAGTGAAGTCAGTCCACTAAACAACAGCAGGAGCTATATTCCGGTCATCTTTTGTTGGTGTTCTTGCTCAGTCACTCAGTTATGTCCAACTCTTTGTGACCCCATGGACTGCAGCACGGCAGGCCTCTCTGTCCTTTACCATCTCCCAGAGCTTGCTCAAATTCATGTCCATTGAGTCGGTGATGCCATGCAACCATCTCGTCCTCAGTCACCCTCTTCTCCTCCTGCCTTCAATCTTTCCCAGCCTTAGAGTCTTTTCTAATGAGTCGACTCTTCATATCAGGTGGCCAAAGTATTGGAGCATCAGCTTTAGCATCAGTTCTTCCAATGAATATTCAGGACTTATTTCCTTTAGGATTGACTGGTTTGATCTCCTTGCAGTCTATGGGACTCTCAAGAGTCTTCTTCAACATCACAGTTTGAAAGCACCAATTCTTCAGCGCTCAGATTTATTTATGGTCTAGCTCTCATATCCATACATGACTACTGGGAAAACCGTAGCTTTTGACTATACGGTCAGCAAAGTAATGTCCAGTCGTCTTTCAGTTCAATTCAGTTCAGTTGCTCAGTCATGTCCGACTCTTTGAGACCCCATGAATTGCAGCATGCCAGGCCTCCCTGTCCATCACCAACTCCCGGAGTTCACTCAAACTCACACCCATCGAGTCAGTGATGCCATCCAGCCATCTCATCTTCTGTCGTCCCCTTTTCCTCCTGCCCCCAATCCCTCCCAGCATCAGAGTCTTTTCCAGTGAGTCAACTCTTCTCATGAGGTGGCCAAAGTACTGGAGTGTCAGCTTTAGCATCAGTCCTTCCAAAGAAATCCCAGGGCTGATCTCCTTCAGAATGGACTGGTTGGATCTCCTTGCAGTCCAAGAGACTCTCAAGAGTCTTCTCCAACACCACAGTTCAAAAGTATCAATTCTTCAGTGCTCAGCTTTCTTCACAGTCCAACTCTCACATCCATACATGACCACAGGAAAAACCATAGCCTTGACTAGACGAACCTTTGTTGGCAAAGTAGTGCCTCTGCTTTTGAACATGCTATCTAGGTTGGTCATAACTTTCCTTCCAAGGAGTAAGCGTCTTTTAATTTCATGGCTGCAGTCACCATCTGCAGTGAGTTTGGAGCCCCAAAAAATAAAGTCTGACACTGCTTCCACTGTTTCCCCATCTATTTCCCATGAAGTGATGGGACCGGATGCCATGAACTTCGTTTTCTGAATGTTGAGCTTTAAGCCAACTTTTTCACTCTCCTCTTTCACTTTCATCAAGAGCCTTTAAATCTCTCTAAACAAAGGTCTCACAGATCAGTGATAGTTCAAGGTATTTAGCAGCATAGTAATTCTTAAAGAATTGTAAATTTCAAGTAAGGCAAAGTGAATTCTTGCTCTTCAATAAGGAGGCATTTCCCCCCCCCTTCTTTCTGCTACTACTACCAGGCTTCAGCACGTTTACTATCCACTGTAAGCTATGCTAAGTCACTTCAGTCGTGTCCGACTCTGTATGACCCCATAGAATGCAGCCACCAGGCTCCCCCGTCCCTGGGATTCTCCAGGCAAGAACACTGGAGTGGGTTGCCATTTCCTTCTCCAATCCACTGTAAGCTAGTGAAGCAAATAGACAAGGGAGAGCTTTTCCCTTTAGGAAAGTGTGCAGCTTGCGAGAGAAAAGCCCACTCGAATGTATATAATGAAAACAAAAATCGCCTATTTCAGAAGAAGCACAGAATGAGGATGGGTTATAGATGTATTAGGAGCAGAGGCTCCTATTAAAGAACAAGGACTTTTTATCTGTACCTGTCCATCTCCATGCTCAGGCTGGTAGCAAAACAGCTGCTGTGTTTCTAGGGGGCATCCCCAGGTGTGGACATGGAACAGGGCAGGAATGAGCAAGCTATGACTGCGGGTCAAATCTGAACCACCATCTGATGCGGTAAGTTAGGTTTTATTGGGAAACATTCTTCCGAGGTCCTTTACATACGGTCTGTGGCTGATTTCATCTTATCATAGAACTGAGCAGTTGCCACAGGGAATTTGAAAAGTTCTCATGAAGCACTCCAAACAAGAGAGAGCCAGACTCCTGCTGCTTACTGCTCACAATATCCATCCCTATGGCCAATAATTCATCTACCCATCCACCCACCCATTGACCCACACTTTCAGAAACATTTATTGGAAGAACTTCCCTGGTGGTCTAGTGGCTAAAAATCAATGCTTCCAATGCAAAGGGCCCAGGTTCGGTCCCTGGTCAGGGAAGTAGATCCCACATGCTACTAAGAGTTTGATGCTGCAACTAAAGATTTCACCTACTTCAACAAAGAACGAAGAGTGTAGCAACTAACACCCAGTGCAGCCAAATAAATACATATTTTTTAAAAACCCAAAAACCATGTATAGGGTCCTATCTGTCTCTGTATGGATACCTTAAGCACATGCACACACACACACACACACACATATACACATACATATACACACACCCTACACTATTTTAAGAGAGAGAGATTCCCAGAAACTTGCTTCCTAGAAACTTGTTTCTGAACTGGCTGATTCTGAACATTCTCAACCCTCGTTCCTTATGACTCCCAGTCCTGGACTAATCATTCTCAATCTTCTCCTCTTTCAGTCTTAGAGCACATTCTCCTTGGGGCTCCTTTGTACACTGGGTCTGATCCTTTAATAAGTGAAGACTGTGAGAGTGTATGGCAAGGAGAAGAGAGGAAAGGAACAACATCTACTGAGGGATGGAACAGCATCTACTGAGGGTCTCATTGTGCAGTGCACCCTCTGAGCTTCTTATCTTCGCACCTGAAGTCAGGGACAAGCAGGTGTGAGGAACCTTGGCAAGCAGCAGAGGAAGGGAACGCAGAAGGACACTTGTATTAATACTTACCAGGGAGAGTTCCTTGCTCCAAATTGTTTGACAATTCCCTGGGGTCTTTTCAGATCAGGCTCCTAGTAAACTAGATATTCTTTTCAGATTTTCCCTTTTCTTGTCTTTCTGAGGCCCTGGAAATTTAAAATAAGAGTGAAACTAAAGATGGTGTTGAAAAATATTCCATTCTAAATGATACATTCTTGAAAGGAGCTTGTGCACAATGTTAACAATGCTGATCACAAAGATAATAGTAACAATTTTATGTGAAATTAAATATGAAGAGAAGCATTGTTTATTGAGCATCTATTATGTGATTTTCATATTAATCTCATGTTCCCAATAAACCTGTGATATATTAAAATTACTTAAGGAGAGATTTAGTTGCAAAATGCAGAAAATCTAACCTGAGCGGTTTAACAGCTTAGGGATTTCGAAGTCCAGTAGCTGGTGCTGGCATCAATTCAGCATCTAAGCAATTGACATCTAGGAACTAGTCTCTTTTTCTGCGTCACTCTCCTTAGAAAGTTGGCATTTAATCTTATGCTTGTCATCTCATGATTGCAAGATGGCTGCATCAACACCAGATATCACATCTGCATTCAAGGTACAATCGAGAAGGAAGCCTAGGGCCTCCTGTATGAGTCCCGATTTTATCAGGAACACAACTTTTCCCAACCCCAACCCCCCATCCCCTGCTTAGACTTCTGGTTAGATATCATTGGCCAAAACTAGATCAGATGGATACCTTTAGTTTAAAAGAAGTGGACAAAGTAGGAAATAGGATTGCCAGGGTGGCCTCAGACTGCTGCTGCTACTGCTAAGTCACTTCAGTCGTGTCCGACTCTGTGTGACCCCATAGACGGCAGCCCACCAGGCTCCCCCGTCCCTGGGATTCTCCAGGCAAGAACACTGGAGTGGGTTGCCATTTCCTTCTCCAATGCATGAAAGTGACAAGTGAAAGTGAAGTCACTCGGTCGTGTCCGACTCTCAGCGATCCCATGGACTGCAGCCTACCAGGCTCCTCCGTCCATGGGATTTTCCAGGCAAGAGTACTGGAGTGGGGTGCCAGTGCCTTCTCCTGGCCTTAGACTAGGGATGGGGAGACAACTACCAAACCTGGACCACTGCCTATTTTTGTAAATAAAGTTTGTTGCCACATATCCCCACTTGTTCATTTATGTATTGTCTATAACTGTTTTCACGCTTCAGTGGCAGAACTGTGACAAAGACTCAGTAAAATTTGCGATCGCGCCTTCTACAGAAAAGTTTGCCGACCTTTGCATTAGACCGCTCGTGAACCATCACATAGTTTAGGTGCTGTCCTCCCCCGAACAAAACTGGGAGAGCTTCTGACAGCCCAAAGGACGGACCCTGTCCCTGGGGAGGCCACCAGTATGACCTGCCACAGTATTGCCACTTGTTTTCGACGTGGAGACCAAGGCTCTGAAAGTGTTAGTCAACTGACAAGGACACAGGTTGAGAGACTGCAGCCTCAAGGTCAAACTCAGGGCTCCCTGGCTTCATATCCTTTTGGCCCTACCCTATTTTTGTGTGTTTTCTCATCTGTGAAGGAGCTGTGAGATATCCACTATTCAATTCATGAGTTGTACAAAAAAGGACAGAGAGCCAATGGATCTATCTTAATAAGTTCAGAAGGTAATGAAACATTTACTTTTTAAAAAAACTTTTTGTCTTCTTTTTTTTTTTTCTGGCTGCTCCGGGTCTTTGTTGCAGCATGCAGGCTCTGCGCTGTGGCATGTGGGTCGTCTTCTCTAGTTGCAGCACTCAGGCTTAGTTGCCCCAAGGCACATGGGATCTTAGTTCCCCGACCAGGGATCAAACCCACATCCCCAGCATTGGAAGGTGGACTCTCAACCCTGGGCCACCAGGGAAGTCCTATAAAACATTTACTTTTAAATTGCATCCCACTGCTCATTTTCCATCTTGTTTTCTTTCCACTACATGTCTTCATGGGCTAGTAGACCCTGAGGAGAGGTGTTTTTTCGTTTTGCTTTTCATCTTTTCTCCCCAGCACGTCACACACACAGTCCCTCATGCATAATAAGGACTTGATAAAAGTTGGTTGTGCCCCTCTAACCTAGTCTTGTCTCAGAACAAGTACAAATATAAACCATTCATGTTTGCGTGCATTACCTCCTCAGTGGGTCTGTGGATTGCATCAGTGAGTATCCACGATGCACTCAGCATATGCAGAATGACTGAATGACATCTCCACCCCACCACTGGCCCCTTGGGACAGAAAATGATTGCAGTTGCAGTGTTAAAAGGCAACACGGATCACCTTTGGCCGGGCTGCCTGGTCTCACCTCTGTGTGATGGCAGCAGCCTCGATATGGATCTCAGACCTCAGCCTCTGCCTACCTCTGTCCCTTCTCTGCAACCTTGAAACAACGGCACAAGGGTTAAGACAGCTGTTAACCCTTAGCTGTTATCAGCTCTTATTAACCCGATCAGCTGTTATCAGCGTACTCTGGGATGGATACAAAGGGCAAAGGTTTGAACCGAAGAAGAGGAAGGCTTTTGCAAATAAATCTTTCTTGTTTTTCTTCTCACCTTTCTCTGTAACTCGGTCTAAGGGAAACAGGAAGAGATCTCTTTGCCTCTTCCCATCTTCCAGCCCAGACGTCTTCAGCTTCCTCAGATGCTCTCTATCTCTCTTGCCTGCCGGTCTTAGCCATTTCCTTAGCCCGGGAGATCCTTCCTCTCCATTCCCTTCCCCTTCATCAGGCTACCAACCCTTCTAAGATTCTACTTTAGAGTCAACAAAGCTTGCTTCAGCATTTAAAGATGCCCCTTAGAGCACAGCCAAAGCATCCTATACCATTTGGACTAATTGCCTGTCTGCCAGATTATCTCCTTTGGGTCTGCAAGTAAAACTTCTGTGGAGCCGCATGCAGCTTATCCCATGCGCTCAATTAGTGACTGATCTGTGAAAGAATGAGAGCAGGGGTAAGAATTCCAAGGGTCGGGCCTGGGAATTCCTAGTTACACTGGATTGACTCTTCCCTCGAGGTTTCTATTTGTTCCTCAGACTTTGGGAACTGTTAACCAGAAGGAGCTCCTTTGTTTGGAGATCTTATCCTCGTCCTTCACCATGGGGTGTCGTTTTCCTCTGTCTCTCCAGCCAGGCCTTCCTCTGCAGCCAAAGTGACTGCACCCTAGCCCTGTAAGTGCTAGAGCCTGGCGCCCTGGACAGAGTGCAAAAGCTACAGTGTGATCTTGCTGATTCTCAGGGCCACGGGCCAGAGGAAACAAAAAGCACACTGATGGGGCTCCCCTGATGGGAACCAGCCAGTGGCTCTGAAGTTTCCTTCGGTGTTTAAAATTCCTTATCTGGCATTGCTAGCAAGTCAGCAGGCCCACGGGTCAATGGAGCCTTATCTCCAGAGCTGGCTCTTCAAAGAGATATATGCACACCACTCCCATGGGTCAGATAGCTGTGCCAGGGAGAGACGGGAGTAATTGTGTTCCATCAGCTTAACACATATATAACACAAGCCATTCACCACTTTTTAAAAAGCAAAAGTTTTTTTTTTCCCCCTACCATTGTAAAAGTAATCAGCACTCACTGAAAATTTGGCAAATACCAAAAAGTGCAAAGCAAAATACTCCTCAACAATTTAGTACATTTGACATGTTTTTCTTTAGTTTTTTAGTAAGTGAGTTCCTTAATAGTTGTCATCCTATACATTTTGTTATCAATATACATTTGTATTCTGGCTGGTTTTTTTTTTTTTTTGCATTTAAAAGTATAAGGAAATCTCCCAACTTTTTACATAATTGGGTAAATATGGTTTTAATGGCTGCCTCGTGTATTTATTAAATATTTTATTTCTTCACTGTTAGGTATTTAGGTGGTTTCCAGTATTTTTCATTTGAATTGTTATGAATGTCATTGAACATATAGCCTTTTCTAAATTTATACTTACTTCCTTAGGCTGGAATCCCAAGAGAGGAACCAAATAATATGAGTATTTAAGATTCTTGTCTTTCCTTGCAAGATAATTGACAGAAAGGCACTACTAATTTATGCTTCCATCGGCAATGTTTGAGAATGCCGGTTTATTACCCCCTAGGCAAAACTAGATGGTCTTCTTCAATATTGTATATTCTTCTTGTTTGGTAGGAAAAAAATTTCATCATGAGTTTAAGTTGCATTTCCTTTATTTATTATTAATGAAGTTAAACATGTTTATCAAGTATTTCTTTTTTAGACATAATCTATTTATGTCTTTTTTCTCTCTCTCTCTATTCGGCCTTATACTATTTTTCTTGTTAAATTTCACATGGCTTAATTCTTATCTTCCATATACACTGGGAATACGTTCTCTCTATATGTTGTTTTCCATTGGATTTTGGCTTGTCTGGGGTACAGAAAATTAGCAGCAGCAGTAGCAGCAAAGAACTTGTTACAATATTGCTTCTGTTTCATGTTTTGGTTTTTTTGGCCACAAAGCATGCAGGATCTTAGCTCCCCGATCAGGGATGGAACCCACACCCCCTTCACTGGAAGTCAAGGCTTTAACCACTGGAGCACCAAGGAAAATCCCTCTTCTGTTACTTTTAAATAGTTTACCTCCTACACATTTGATAATCATTCTTTTCTTTGTTTGCTTGGATTATGTTAGCTTGTTATATCTGTTTGGCTTATGAGGGTAGTGATTAAGAAGCCCAAATCCAAAGTCAGACTGCTTGAATTCAAACACCACCTCTACAACCCACCAACTCTATAATGTGGGGCAAGTTACTGAAATTCCCAGCATCTTGATTTTTTCATCTGCAAAATGTAGACACTAATACATATGTACTGCCAACAGTTGCTATGATAATTAAATCAGAACTGTTCTTAGAAGCTTATAGCAAGTGCTAGGTAACTGGGGGATATTAATATTTAATCATTGGTAGACTTACGTTGATTTAAAATCTAATGAAATAAAGTTGTAATTTGCTATTTTAAAAATTGGGGGAATTTCTTGGTGGTCCAGTAGTTAGGACTCCACATTTCCACTGCAGGCAGCACGGGTTCAATCCCTGGTCAGAGAACTAAGATCCTTTTTGCCGTTTGGCCAAAAAAACAAAGAAAAAGAAAAATTCTTATTTCTCAAATATTTTTTGGATAATTTCACCTACTTGATTTTCGAAATTTCAGTCATACTCTTGAAAGATTTACAAAGGGAGTTTTATTGGTCCTTCCCCATCTTTTCAGTAAGCTCACAAGGCTGCATAGGATGGTAAATGACAACTGTGCACTGGTTAAGACAGGAATTAAGGCATCAGTGCACCAGGGTGAGTGTGCATCTTGGTAATGCCACATTCTAGCTGCCTAACCTTCGTCAGGGTACTTCCCTGAGATGCAGATTTCTCACCTCTCAAATAGAGCAGAATTCATCCCAGTAGAAGCTGCCACAACACAAATGTGTATCAACTGATGAATAAATAACCAGAACATGATGTATCCACACAATAGAATAGTATTTGATCGTAAAGAGGAAGGAAGTATGGCATATGTTACAGCAGGGATGAACCTTGAAAGCATTATGCTAAATGAAAGAAGCCAGTCCCCAAAGATCACATATTAATAGTTTATGATTCCATTCATATGAAATGTCCAGAACAGGCAAATCTGTAGAGACAGAAAGTAGATTAGTTGTTGCTTAGAGCTTGAGGAGATGGGGAGCCTGGAGGATGACAAGTAAAGGCTATGGGTTTCTGTTAACAGTTAACTCTCACGTGCTTTTAACTGACTGATGGTACCAAAATTGTGTGCTTGCACTCTTGTTGCAAAGGATACCGACTACGTGTGTGCGTGCCAAGTCGCTTCAGTCGTGTCCGACTCTTTGTGACCCTACGGACTGTAGCCTGCCAGGCTCCTCAGTTCATGGGATTCTCCAGGCAAGAACACTGGAGGAGGTTGCCATTTCCTTCTCCAAAAGGATACCAACTACTACACTGGAATATTCACTATACAATTTATGCTGCTAAGCCTCTTCAGTCGTGTCCAACTCTGTGCGACCCCAGAGACGGCAGCCCACCAGGCCCCCCCGTCCCTGGGATTCTCCAAGCAAGAACACTGGAGGGGGTCGCCATTATTGCCATATAAATACAGGAATTTCCCCCAACATAGAAAGGTCCTTCCGAAGACGATGAACAAGACTTCCCTGGTGGTCCAGGTGGTTTAAGAATCCTCCTGCCAATTGAAAGGGACATGGGTTCAATCCCTAGTCTGGGAAGATTCCACATGCTGCAAGACAACTAAACCAGAACACCGCAACTACTGAAGCGCGAATGCTCAAGAGCCCTCGAGCTGCAAGACCTGAAGCCTGCGTGCCCTAGAACCCACGCTCCCACAGTGAGAGAAGCCGCCACAATGAGAAGCCCGCACGCCGCAACCAGTGAAGGTCCGCATGCCGCAGCAAAGATCCAGCACAGCCAAAAATAAATAATTTTTTTTTAATTTAGAAAGAGAAATTTTTTTTTAAAGGACAATGAACAGTCGTGATCGTAATCAAATACAAGGACAAAGACTTTCAGAAAACCCCAAATCTTAGAGGTGGACAAAGGAAGGGGATCCAGAGAATATAGAAAGGAAGAAGGGTATCAATGGGAAGACAAAACATAAAGAAAAATAATGGAAGAAAAGGATTAAAGAAGTCCAAAAAGGAGAGAGTAGTGATCAGGAATGTTAGTTCTATTCAGAAGTAAGATAAATACTGAGACTTGTCTTTAGTCGTTAGAAGTTCATTTAACAGCCTTAGTTCAGTTCAGTTCAGTCGCTCAGTCGTGTCCAACTCTTTGAGACCCTGTGAATCACAGCACGCCAGGCCTCCCTGTCCATCACCAACTCCCGGAGTTCACTCAGACTCACATCCATCGAGTCAGTGATGCCATCCAGCCATCTCATCCTCTGTCGTCCCCTTCTCCTCCTGCCCCCAATCCCTCCCAGCATCAGAGTCTTTTCCAATGAGTCAACTCTTCACATGAGGTGGCCAAAGTACTGGAGTTTCAGCTTTAGCATCATTAGTAACAGAAGTTTAATTCATGTGATGAGGAGGAAAGTGAAATTCAACTCAGTTCAATTCAGTTTCAATGGATTGAAAAGGAAATGAAAGATGATGACATAAAGACATACAGTCTCTCAGGACTTAGGGATCTAGTCCAAACATGTGCGTGCAGTAATAAACATCATCCTATTTGATCTATGTGAAGTCATAGGAGGTAGAGGCTGTTATTATCTCTGCATTACAAAGGAGATTCAAAGTCATGCAAAGGGCAGATCTGGATCTCACACTCACCTGACATCAGGATCAGAAAGAACCCTTGGGCACTGGAGAACCCTGCCAACATTTCACAATAGTTGTGTGTCCTAGGGAAATCCCCATCTTAACAGATTCTCACAATAAGAAGGCGTTTGAACTCTGTTCCATCTCTTGGCTCCGCTTTCATGCTTCTTTCTTAGATCCTTAAAGCCAGAGTGTGTCTTTACCCCATCCTCTCATCGTTCTAGAGCTTCCCAGGAGGCTCTACTGGTAAAGAACCTGCCAGTGCAGGAGACACAAGAAATGTGGGTTTGATCCCTGGGTTGGGAAGATCCCCTGGAGCAAGGAATGGCAACCCACTCTAGTGTTCTTGCCTGGAGAATTCCATGGACAGAGGAGCCTGGCGGGCTACCGTCCACAGGATCACAAAGAGTTAGACATGACTGAAGAGACTTAGCACGCTTGCACTCATCATTCTATACTTATCCTTCTGTTATATTTGTTTTTGAATCATTTCTCTCCTTTCTGGTCATAGAAGTCTGCTTGTTTTTCCTCTGAGGAACCACCCATTCTCTCAGTCCCTATCTATTTGCTTCCCAAGTGCTGCCTTGATCCTTGTCTCTAGGTCTGGGGAAGTCTGAGTCTTGACCAGTTTCAACTTGGCATCCCTTTGGCCATTATGATAAGATTAGGGTTAAGCTTGCAAACAAATTCAAGCCACTGAAAATCGCATCCAAGACTTATATTGTGGTGCAAAAGAAGCCCTATTTTCTGTGATATTTGAATCTTGGAAGACAGATCTGGAGCTGTGGGAAGTCATCTCTTCACATAGAATCTAAGAGTAAACCTATAGTTGGGCGAGCAGACCTAGAAGAGGCTGAGAGGACTGGGGTCCCAGCGAGCCCTTGAATCAAGCCCCCTTTGAGACCATCACTTTTGTACTTCTCATTTTTGCTCTTGTTTAGTCACTAAGTCGTGTCTGACTCTTTGTGACCTCATGGTCTGTAGCCCGCCCACCAGGCTCCTCTGTCCATGGGATTCTCCAGGCAAGAATACCGAAGTGGGTTGCCATGCCCTCCTTCAGGGGATCTTCCCGACCCAGGGATCAAACTTGAGTCTCCTTCATTGGTAGGCTGGTTCTTTACTGCTGAACCACCAGGGAAGCCTTACTTTTCATTACGTGAACTAATTTGGCTGGTTTAAGTTAGTTTGAACAGGCTTTCTCTCACTTAATGCCAAGGAAGAGCTAATGTGTAGCTTAGCACCACCTGCATGGTATCTTCTTCCCACAGAGTGCCCTGATCCTGCCATATTTCAATTTGTGCTGCATCCATCCTACCAGTGCCTACGATGGTGCCTTGTGTGTAGTAAGTATTTAGTAAATGCTTGATGGGTTCAGTAGAATTGAATGTGGGCTGATTCTTCAACAGTCCTTGAAAATTGCATCAGAAAAGCTTCCTGTCTATAAGCTCGCTGTTTTGTCTCTTAATCACAGAAGTAACCTACAACAAAATCTCCAAATATTTGATCTTTCCATTTGTTTGATTCCATCTTAAACTGGAATTTAATGTCAACACGTGCTTGGAATGTTCACTGTGCATGCCAACAGAACAGCTTGAAAGAGTCAGAGTGGATTGCCCTGTCAGTGCTTCAGTAAAATGAAATGTTCATTTTTCTGTCCTCTGCAAAAAAACTAGTGTTTTTCTCTGGGGCTTCATTCCTGTCACACAGAGAGACTGACATCCTCTCAAGTAAAAATCAGGTAGAGGAATAGGATGTTTTGCTGGGTATATCTGTGAAAACGTGGCAGCAATTCTGTGCCCAAAAGGCCTTGAGCTATTGCTATTGTGCAGAGTTTAGGAACACTGCCCTCTCAAGCTGGCTGGGTTCATTTAACCAAGAAAGATACAGAGAGAAAGATACACTTTCAGAACACTTTGAGAAATGCTGTTAAATGATGTGTCATAGCTATGGACTGCTGAAAAATCTTGATCTGCTGGTATTAATAAATGCTGAGGATGTTTCCCATTGAAAGGAAGGGAGAGTTTTCTGTGCCATATCCTTATGACAAAAAACAAAAACACTAGGGGAAATATTTTGAGTTGATCATATTAATATTCCAATTCATCATAAATATAATTGTAGCTGACCCTTACTGAATATTTATCATGTGCCAGAGCACTTTACACATATCAATAATAGGCAGGGTCTGTTATTATCCCCATTTTACAGCTATGAAACTGGGGTACCACATGATTACTTAAATTGCTCAAGGTCACACAGGTTGTAATGGAAGAGCTAGGCGTCATGCCAGCTAGTCCTGCTCCAGAGCTTCTGTCATTAACTATCATGCTTCACTACTTCTCAGAACATTTGCACAGACAAGTGCAAATAAGCTTGTGAGAACAGGGGACTGTGACCTTTGGGAAAGTCATCTCTCAACATCTATTAAAATTTAAATTACACAGGAGACTTCCCTGGCAGTCCAGTGGCTAAAGCTCCGTGCTTCCACTGTAGGGAACACAAGTTCAAACTAAGATCCTGCATGATACGTGGACTTCCCCTCTCCCCCAAAGATTAAATTACACATGTCTTGGACCTAACAGTCTAGGAACACGTTCTACAGAAGAAATAAACATACTAAAGAATTCACATATGAGAATATGTATTGCAATGTCATTGCTAGGAACTGGAAAATGTCTGAATGTCTGTCAATAAGTGGAGACAGAATTAACTGTGAATTGGTCATCTTTGGCAGGTATATTTAGGAATGAATTTGATCTAGATCTGTTAACCTAGAGGTATATCCACGCTGTATCATTTAGAAAAGCAAAGCAAAGAGCCGAGAACTGTATATAGTGTGATCCATTTTTACAAAACAATGATCAGAGAATATCTATATTTATATGTGATTTCATGAGAATTGAGTGGAGTTAGAGTACTTTTGCCTGGAGAATCCCATGGATGGAGGAGCCTGGTGGGCTACAGTCCACGGGGTCGCAAAGAGTTGGACACGACTGAGCGAATCCTTAGTACCTTAGTAGTAGAATATATCAGGCTTTTTATATTGGGAGTGGGAGGAAATGGACACAAGAAAAGGTAAGAAAACAAAATGGAACAATATGCATGGCATAATGTCAGGTTAAACATGAAATATTTAAATATGTCACATATGAAAAGTCCATAGTAGTATTACTGTAAATATGTAATACCTGAGTAGACACTTAGGAAAGATGGTAACAAGGACAAATGTTAAATAAAACATTAATTTGATTAAATGGTAATTGTGTGACAATTTTTTTCTTGGATTTTGGTTGTCTTCTAAGGTTGATTTTTGTAATAGAAGATTATGAGTGGGAAACGGGGGAAAGGATTTAAACCTTTTTTAGGAGAGGAGCAAGCCTGGAACCCAGAGGTGACATTAAGACAAAATTAAGTGGTGTGGCCAGCGTAGAGCAGTGTGAACGTGGGCTCCATGAGATGCGCCGGGGCAGCATTATCAAGCACTGTGGGCCAGGGTCAAGGGGAGACCGTGGCGGCAGCACTCGGCTGATGTGGGGCTCCACGCTTTGGCCACCTTTACCTGCGCTCTTGATTTGCGACTTGTTTTGCTCCAATCACAGCTTCTTGGATACGTTTAGTCATTGGACCCACTAACAACTCTAGGGTTTTGGAAACTACTTATCTGTGTTACAAAGGCATCTGCCACCCACCCACTCACCCATGCAGCCAGCCAGCCAGCCAGCCAGCCACCCATCCATCCATCCATCCAATTCTTCACTCAACTAGTGTTTTCTGAGTGCCTACTGTGTGCTGGGCCATATGTCAGGTCCTCATTCTGTGGTAAGATTGCTTCTACCGCAGAAGATGAAACATACTCTCTCCTTCCTCCCCCAGACCCTATCTGAACATATCCACCTTCTCACTAGGCAGAAGAGAAAGGCAGTGCTTTTTCTTAAATTGGGGCTGGGATGGGAAGCAGACTTTTCACTGGGGTCCATGTTGAATATCCATGACCCACCATGGCAACATGAGGCTTTCCATTAACCTGACCCTGACCTGTTCAGCCTGTTTCTTCCCTTACCAGTTCCCATCCTCTATCAAAACAACCATACTAAATGTCTGAGCATTCCCAATAGCATGCTTTTTGTAAGTCTCTGCCTTTGTAATCGCCAGTTACTTTGCCTGGAAAATCTACACCCATCCTTTAAGAATCAACTCATATGTCACCTCTGAGTTTCTGAAAGGATTAATTCCTCCATTCTGCTGATCAGTACTAGCTGTTGTCAGTACTTGAGGTCTAGAGGAAGTTCAAGAGATTGGAAACCTTTGGAATAAACTGCCCACATGACACTGAAACCCTAAAGACAATGAATCATCTCTGGACCAGAGCAGATACGAAAAATCACCTAGAAACAGGAAAATTCTCAAACCTAGAGGATTTGAGTGCAACTCGACTGAAAGAAAAAAGGTACAACTCTCCGAGAGACTGTTCAATTGCAAAGCACAGAAAAAGAGGCTGAGAAGCACGCATGAATGTTTCCCATCACAGCATTGCCCCAAGGGGAGAAACTTACTGCTGGAGAAGCTATGTGAATCATTTCCAGGTCTAAGGACAAGGTGGTTCCTACTGTGGTGATAGACACAGGAAGTTATCAATTTCCAGTCTCATCAGCAAGACCAACCCTTATTTGTGAGAAAGATAGAATATCTTAGCCAGGCCTACAAAGTAATATTATAACTATAGACTTCCAAAGTAACTTAATAACAAGAGGCATCCTTCAATGTCATATTGAAATTCCAATCTATTTGACCGTTTTACTACTCACTGAAAATTATTCAGAAATAATCCTGGTGTCTGTTTTTAGCCTCCTGCACATTTTATTTATCCTGAGTCACTGGCAGGCATCTATGATCCCTGAATACCGAACTCAGAGAATATATATACTAGCAAAGCAAAGTAAGAGGTCTTAGAATTTGGCAGTCATCAAGACACAGGTCAGTAGTTCTCAACCTTTGTTCCACAGCACGCGTGGTGAACAGTGTTCACATGAACAGTTCCCATGGACTGTTCTAGGCTTATGTGACTTCCCAGTGTGCTGGGTCTCACTCCATTTCTTTCTTTTCTATTTAAGAAAGCATATCAGAATGCAAGTAAGAACCATATGGTTATAAAGTCACCATGGAGACCTTGAATCGGCTCTAATTTCTTTTTAAATGTAAATTACTTTTTTTTTTTTTCCTTTCCAGCAGCTCCACTCTGGTCTGTCCAGTTTTTGGTTGGCTATTTGTTTTTAGTTTATAAACAACAGAACTTTATTTCTCACAGCTTGGGAAGCTGGAAGGTCAAGTTGCCAGCATGGTCTTGCTCTTGTGAGTGCCCACTTCATGGTTCATGGACAGTACCTTCTTGCTGTGTCCTCAGACAATGGAAGGAGCTAGAGGTCCCTCTGGAATCTCTTATCTAAGGCACTAGTCTCATTCATAAGGGCCTTACCCTCATGAGTTAAGCATCTCCCAAAGGTCTCACCTACTGACAACTATCATCTTTGGGGGTTAAGATTTTAACATATGAAATTGGGGGAGGGAGGGCAACAAACACTTTGGTCTGTTTAGTTTTGAGGGTGCAGTCTGTAAAAGCCTTTAGTAGATGAGTGATGTGATTATATTTGTGTTTTAGCAATGCAAAATGGCAGCTATGTAGAATGCTACTGCAGATTTGGGCAAGAGCTACTGATGGCCTAAGTCAAGGTTGTGGCAGTGAGGATAGAGAAGAAGGGATAGAACTGAGAACTGTTAAGCAGTGGGATGAACAGAATGATTGAACATTGAGGTGGGAGCACAGATGAGAGAGGGGGAGAAGTTATAAATAAAGCCAATTTGCCTGAGTGATTGGAGGAATAGTAACACCACTAAATAGGAAAAGGGTCAAAAGATAAGGAGCTGCTATAGGATGGGAGAGGACACATTTTACTATGCATGTATGTTAGGTTTGAGCTTCCTAAGGGAAATCCAGATATCAGTTAAAAAGTCAGAAATACATGTCTAGAGATTAGGATCTTGGAGGAGGGCATGGCAACCCACTCCAGTAATCTTGCCTTGAGAATCCCATGGACAAAGGAGTCCTGGTGGGTTACAGTCCATAGGGGCACAAAGAGTCAGACACAGCTGAAGCTACTTAGCATGCACACAGAGATTAAGATAGACATATAAATATTAAGGACAATAGGGTTATAAGTGAATGCAGTCAAAAGAGGAGTGTATGAGGTGAAAAGAAAACATTTGAAGGACGAAATCTGGGAATAGATATATAAAAGGACAGACCAATGAAGGAAGAAGATGGGCAAGAACGTTGAGAAGGGAGATGCTGAGATTCATCAGAAGAATCAGGAGTACGGATTGTCACAGAAACCAGGAGAGGAGAGAATTCCAAACAGAGAATAGAGTTTGATGACGTCAGATACCCCAGAGAAAACAGGAGGGACGATGGGAAGTATTTACTGCCCTTGGCAATAAGAAGGTCATTGAAGATCTTCTAAAAGGACATCTGAGTGTGTGTGATGTGTCCACTGGCGTTCTGTGGGTCCAAGTGTGAACATGAAATAAGGAGTAAAAGGGAGCAGAGAGTTTGGTGATGAAGGAAATAATAAATAATAGTGATAACTAGTATTTATTGACTGCTTATTCTGTGTCAGGCACAGTGCCTGACATATAACTTCTCATTTCATTTTACAAACCATGTGCAATTATAATCCCCCTTTATACACCAGCAACACACTATGGAAATTAAATGAGTTGCTGAAGATCACTCAACTAATAGGTTGTAAAAATGTGATTCAAACTGGATACACATATATGTATGGCTGAGTCCCTTTGCTGTCCACCCGAAGCTATCATAACATTGTTAATCAGCTATACCTCAATACAAAATAAAAAGTTTAATATTATGGCTGAGTCCCTTTGCTGTCCACCCGAAGCTATCATAACATTGTTAATCAGCTATACCCCAATACAAAATAAAAAGTTTAATATTATGGCTGAGTCCCTTTGCTGTCCACCCGAAGCTATCATAACATTGTTAATCAGCTATACCTCAATACAAAATAAAAAGTTTAATATTATGGCTGAGTCCCTTTGCTGTCCACCCGAAGCTATCATAACATTGTTAATCAGCTATACCCCAATACAAAATAAAAAGTTTAATATTATGGCTGAGTCCCTTTGCTGTCCACCCGAAGCTATCATAACATTGTTAATCAGCTATACCTCAATACAAAATAAAAAGTTTAATATTAAAAAAAAGATTCAAATGTGATTGAATTGGTGCTGATTGACCCAAAGCCCAAGGTCTTGCCCAATACAGTGGAGATGGGAGATAAGGCAGGGCCAAAGTGTACTGTTGTTTATCCAGTCATAAGATTATAAATGGAATGCTTCTTTTGAAATGATAGATTTAATTTTTAATAATGAAAAATCACACAGACACAAATAAAACCAGAAAGAAATGGTTTCCTTGAATTGTCACTCTGATCTCATGTCTGGAACCAATTGATAACTACTCTGGTTCTTTCAATGTCAAACCTTTGCAGCCAGCCAGCTAGCTAGTCAGTCATTAACACAAGCTGAGCACATGTTGTACAGGACGGTGAGCCTGAAGGGAATTAAGGCATCGGCGTCAACTTCATGGACTTTCTAGGAAAAGCGGTAGGTGATATACAGAACAGCAGGGAAGGAGGGTTTGAGGCCTACCTCTCTGTTTCCTATCTGTGGAGAGGCAGCCCAGAAAAGTATTTTGGTTATAGCATCCTTGTGGGGACCCGGGTCCATTCTTGAGTTGGCCTGGAATCTGTTTCACACTGGGACTCTGGGTTCTCCCTGAAAAAACTTGAATTCTCAATGGTATTAAGAAAGTGGACTCCCTGAGATCCCTTGGTCTCATAGATCACCCATCATGTGCCAGATGCTCTGAGCCAATGATGATAAGAAAGAAGATAAAACCATTCTGACCACATTTACCATCCTGGAATCCAAATATACTCACACCTAATTTTTTTCGGTTCACTGCTCTCCCCATATATCTCCATTAGCAGAAAGTCCAATAGCTCGTTTGCCTGAAGTTATTTAAGAATTCGAGGGACTTCCCTGATGGTCCAGGGGTGAAGAATCTGTCTTGCAATGCAGGGGATGAGGCTTCGATCCCTGGTCGGGGAACTGTCTCACATGCCACGGAGTCACTAAGCACATGTGCTGTAGCTGAAGAGTCATTGCTCTGCGATGAACAAGCCCACATGCCACACGAAGACATAATTAAACAAATGAATACTATTATTCAACATAGCTAAATAAATGAATATTTTTAAAAAGAATTTTAAAAAATGAATTCAAAACATTTCCTCTGTCTAAAGGGTTATAACCTGCTACCAAAAGCCAGGTTGAAAGAGAACTGGTGTGTCAATCAATTCAAAAGTTTCTTTGTTCCGAGTCTGCCATACTGGGTCCCCACTGCCCCTTCATCATCTACTGGGCCTGTCTATGGTGGACGTACTGCTGTTGCTGTTCAAGATACTGCCCTGGCTACACGGTGCACCAAGGTTTGCCTTCAAGATTCAGCTCCTCAGTTCACTGGATACACAAGTCCATGTATTCTGTCATAGCTTCCTGATGGCGTCCTCAGAAAGCTTTGCTGGCCCCATCCCTTTAGGGGCTTCCCAGGTGGCTCAGTGGTAGAATCTGCCTGCCAATGCAGGAGACACAGGTTCGATCCCTGGGTTGGGAAGATCCTCTGGAGGAGGGCATGGCAACCCACTCCAGTATTCTTGCCTGAGAAATCCCATGGACAGAGGAGCCTGGTGGGCTATAGGCCATGGGGTCGCAGAGTCAGACACGACTGAGCGACTAAACAACAGCTAGGTTTCCTATTCAGTTCAGTTCAGTTCAGTTACTCAGTTGTGTCCAACTCTTTGCAATCCCGTGAACTGCAGCACGCCAGGCCTCCCTGTCCATCACCAACTCCCGGAGTTCACCCAAACCCATGTCCATCGAGTTGGTGACACCACCCAACCATCTCATCCTCTGTCGTCCCCTTCTCCTCCTGCCCTCAATCTTTCCCAGCATCAGGGTCTTTTCAAATGAGTCAGCTCTTCACATCAGGTGGCCAAAGTATTGGAGTTTCAGCTTCAACATCAGTCCTTCCACTGAACACCCAGGACTGATCTCCTTTAGGATGGACTGGTTGGATCTCCTTGCAGTCCAAGGGACTCTCAAGAGTCTTCTCGAACACCACAGTTCAAAAGCATCAATTCTTCAGTGCTCAGCTTTCTTTATAGTCCAACTCTCACATCCACACATGACCACTGGAAAAACCATAGCCTTGACTCATTACGCAAATAATAATACCTGTCATTCATTTGGCTGATATGGCACCAGTACTTTACATGCATTATCTCCTCTCTCTTACAGAAGAATTCTGAGTCTAATAATGGAGTTAAAATATACAGAAATTACAGTATAAGGAAGAATGTGAAAAAAACTGCAGGAGTGAGGTAAGTGCAATGCGCCAAGAAAGCTTAGAGAAGGGAGGGCTTATTTCCAGCCAGCGAGGCTCATTCAGTCAAACATAAGCACATAATTATTGCAAGCTTTTTACATCCTGGTCTCAAGAATTTTCCAGATGAAGGGGAAAAGGACAATGAAACAGATCATCTTGATAGCATGATGTCAGCTGATGCAATCTGGCCATCAGGGCAGACTCCTCGGAAGAGGAGGCATGGGAGCTATAAGCTCTGAAGGTTCGGGGAATCTTCTGAACAGATAAGCCTGGGGATCCCTGATATCCCACAGTTGCATCTGGATCTCATTACAAGATCCCCGTCCTCTAGAAGAGAGAGAGAAGGGGGCGGTTGTTAACTTCCCGTTCAGTTCTCCTCGAAAGCCCTCATTTTGAAGCTGTTAATGGTAACCAGTCCTTTCTCTCTGTGCAACTGGCTTTTCTCCCACTGAAGATTGCAATGCACTTTTTTGTACTTAACTTCATTCAGTTTGTGACCTCCTCTCCAATTTACCAATTCCGATTCACATCCTCCATCTTTTCTCCCACTGAGAAGAAACAGCTGACTTTTGGACTCCCAAGCTCCCTGGAAAAAGGCCAAGCTTCCATAAACTCCAGAAATATTATTGTGTGAATTAAACTGTTCACATGGTATCAGCTATGCAGTTACTCCAACGTTTATTTTGGAAAATATTACATTTGGAAAATGGGAAGCATTCCAGAGCATTCTCTTACCTTGAAATATCAGTAGACACAAGGGTATTCGGAGATAATTTCTTGTTCAAAAGTTAGCAAACAATCTGTACAATTAGACACATAAAACTGCCTTAAATAACATTAGTTAAGGGCTCTGGGGCTTAAAAAATTGCCTATAGAATATTTGTAGAGAAATTTGGGGCAAAAGGCTCCAATTCTAACTCACTGAAGTAACCTTTCAAAATGCCTTTGAGTTGGTTAAATCCCAGTTGGCTCTTATTGCATATTTCTCTTCCAATCACTGATGAGTAGACCTTGCTCAACTGCACATTTTCCAAGATCTTACATGCTTCAGACTTCTTCGTCTGGCTACAAGAGGTAATAAGTCTAGTGCTCCAGTGAGAACTCCAGCTAAACCTGAAGGCCCGAGGGACACGTCCATCTTTCCCTTTCTTTCCTCTTCCTTCCATCTGTTTCTCCTCAGCGCGCTCATGCAGTGTTAAAGCTGTGAGAGGAGTGCTGAGGGTCCGCTGTCCCAGGGAGGCCTCATTGGTGCACCACTTGCTTTGATGTGGTTCAGTTCCCAGAGCCTATGATGTGTTTGCAGTGGCTCCAAGTGAGACTGGAGGGTCTTGAGAAGAAAAGTCCTAGAATGATGGATGGGTTGCAATCTGTCTTATATGTTCTTTCAAGCTTTGAAATTTGATAATACATGAAACTCAACATTGTCTATGATCCCATTTAAGAAAAAGAAAATCCAGTGTGTGTATGTGTGTTTATGTGTAGATAAATAAAGAAAAAGTAGGAGGACACAGGCTAACATATGACAATGCTTAGCTCTGGCTTCCCAGATGGCACCAGTGGCAGAGAATCCCCACCTGCAAATGCAGGAGATGCAGAGATGTGGGTTAAATCTCTGGATCAGGAAAATCCCCTGGAGGAGCAAATGGCTACCCACTCCAGTATTCGTGTCTGGAGAATCTCATGAACAGAGGAGCCTAGCGGGCTACAGTTCATGGAATCAAAAAGAATTGGACATGACTGAGCATGTATGCATATTTTAAGCTCTGGGAAAGGCCATGTAATTAGATAGGAGTAGTAGCAGACTATTGATTAACATACATCACTTTTTTAATATTACTAATTTATTTATTTAACGTGTGAATAAACATAAAGAATAAATGATTTAAAGTAGAAAATTTTCAAAAGAACTAAATAGAATTTGATGTAGTAGTATGTAAAACTTTCCAAGAAATGTTAAGTTAAAAATAGCAAGTGTAAAGTCATACCAAAAGTTCAGTTTGGGGGAAAAATGCAAATACACCCACATATAATTGGTCGTATATGCATAGGAAAAATCACAAGGAAAATACAATAAATTATTGCTGTGGTTATTTGTGGGAGATGGAAAAGGGGATAGGGATTTTATCTTTCTACATTGGGTATTTTCTAGAATAGTCAAAATGTTAAATATTAGCATGTATTGATTTTTCTAGCAAACAAATTGGCTGAATAGTGTTATGCCCCTGTGTACTTAACATTGCCCTCAAAAGACTGACCAAATTGGCTTCAGTGGGCCAATATGGAACACCACATTGACTGATCTGAACTGCTAACTCACCTTCCAACCCAAATGATAGTGTTCATAGGAGGTTCTCATACTTAACAAAGATCCTAGCTTTCACATCTGTACCTACCTTAAATAAGTAGTTCCTTCTGCTACAATTCCCTTCTTCCCCTGGTAAACTCCTATTCTCCTCCTTTAAAACTCAGCTCAACTATTAACTTTCCCTAACTCCCTGGAATGAATTAGTCATTTCCACTTCGCTCCCATAGCATTTACGCATACCTCTGTTTCCATAAGCTATTCCATGTATTCTAGTTCTATTTTTAACAAGTCTCCTCTACTGAATTGATAGCTCCTCAGAGCAGAGATGGGCTTCCCTGGTGGCTCAGACAGTAAAGAATCTGCCTGCAATGCAGGAGACCTGGGTTCCATCCCTGGGTCTGGAAGATCCCCCGGAGAAGAGAATGGCAACCCACTCCAGTATTCTTGTTTAGAGAATGCCATGGACAGAGGAGCCTGGCAGGCTATAGTCCATGGGGTGTGAAAGAGTTGGATACTACTGAGCAACCAACACTTTCAGTTTCAGAGAGCAGGGATGAAAAGTGAAAGTGTCAGTCGTTCAGTTGTGCCCAACACTTTGCAACCCTATGGACCGTAGCTCACCAGGCTTCTCTACCCATGGAATTCTCCAGGCAAGAGTGCTGGAGTGGGTTGCCATTCCCTTCTCTAGGGGATCTTCCTGACTCTATGTATCTGTCTCGGAGCTTAAAATAATGAACAGTACTTAGTGTTCAATTGATTTGTTTCCTCAGCCCACCCTAATATAAGACTTTTAAATCTGGTGGACCCCAAACATGGTTATTTTTTAAAACTGATTTTTATTGGAGTATAATTGCTTTACAGTTTTGTGATACTTTCTGCTGTAAAACAAAGTCAGTCAGCTATGTGAATAAGTATATCCCCTCCTTCTTGGACCTCCCTGCCACCTCACCCCCCTCCCAGCCATCTAGGTCATCACAGAGCCCGAGCTGAGCTTCCTGCACCTTATAGCAAGTTGGCACCAGCTATCTATCTTGCACATGGTAGTGTATATATCAATCCGCATCTCCTAGTTTGTCTCACCCCCGCCTTCTCCCCTGTGTCCACAGTCCGTACTCTACGTCTGCATTTCTATTCCTGCCCTGGAACTAGGCTCATCTGTACCACTTTTCTAGAGTCCACATATATGCGCTAATATATGATACTGGTTTTTCTCTTTCTGATTTACTTCACTTTGTATGACAGGCTCTATCTAGGTCCATCCACATCTCTACAAAATATGGCTATTAGCAGAATCTCTTGGGAGTGCATTTATAAACCCAGGCACTAATGCCCCCCGAGAGCGATCCTCAAGTCCAGTCTCCCAGATGGTTCTTCTTCTTCCTCCCCCTCCTCCTCTTCCCATTACTTTGCTTCCTGAATGGTTCCGTCCAAAGCCATTGACTGGCTCTGAACAAAGTAGGCATCCACGTGGTGGTAAGGGGAAAGAGACCCAGTGTGGGATGACAAAGCCCAGGCTGGATGCTGGAGCCTCAGCAGAGTGAGGAGGGCATTTAACAGGGGATCACGCAGAGGTGGCCAGGGAGTGTCAGAGCCTAACAAAAGGGTGTCCCTGCGAGGAGTCCAAGCAAGGTGAGAGGCCCCTCAGTGCAGCATTTTCCTGCTTGGATGGAGCATCTGTGCCCAGAGGGGTGAGGAGAGTATCCACATGGGTATTAGGGTCTAGGAGAAGAAAAAATTAGTAAATAAGTGTATTTATCACTGGGAAGTCTCTTTCTGTCACAGAGTTACAAATATGGAACAGGAGAAAACTAGAATGAATCTTCTGGTGTTGGATGAGAGTTGGAAACTCCCATAGTTTTCAATACAGAAACAGACACAGAAATAAATACAGGTTTAAATGGTGTGCATGTATAATATACAGGAGTGGGTGTGTTTATCTAGATATCTGTTCCTTAGCCCTGTTTACCTGAAGGGCTTGAAAACAGCAACACCTCAGGAGCAAGGAGCATCTTGATTTAGCAGCTCCATTTCTAAAAGTTCTTTGCAGGATTGGCTGATTTCAGTGCTAACGTGGTGAAAGTAAAAAGCGATCCTGGACATATTGTGCCAAAAAAACAAGTCAAAGAATAATGACTGAAGAGCACCTGAGCCAGCTTGAAGGAGTTCTCACTGGACATACCTGGGACAATGGGAGCATCAAAATAAGTAAGGATAGTAGTGGGTTATATACAGCTCATTGAATAAAAAAGAATCCATGAGTACATACTGACATAAATTAATACATAAATAATCTGCTTTATTGACTATGCCAAAGCCTTTGACTGTGTGGATCACAATAAACTGTGGAAAATTCTGAAAGAGATGGGAATCCCAGACCACCTGACCTGCCTCTTGAGAAACCTATATGCAGGTCAGGAAGCAACAGTTAGAACTGGACATGGAACAACAGACTGGTTCCAAATAGGAAAAAGAGTACATCAAGGCTGTATATTGTCACCCTGCTTATTTAACTTATATGCAGAGTACATCATGAGAAACGCTGGACTGGAAGAAGTACAAGCTGGAATCAAGATTTCTGGGAGAAATATCAATAACCTCAGATATGCAGATGACACCACCCTTATGGCAGAAAGTGAAGAGGAACTAAAGAGCCTCTTGATGAAAGTGAAAGAGGAGAGTGAAAAAGTTGGCTTAAAGTTCAACATTCAGAAAATGAAGATCATGGCATCCGGTCCCATCACTTCATGGGAAATAGATGGGGAAAGAGTGGAAACAGTGTCAGACTTTATTTTTGGGGGCTCCAAAATCACTGCAGATGGGATTGCAGCCATGAAATTAAAAGACGCTTACTCTTTGGAAGAAAAGTTATGACCAACCTAGATAGCATATTCAAAAGCAGAGACATTACTTTGCCAACAAAGGTTCGTCTAGTCAAGGCTATGGTTTTTCCAGTGGTCATGTATGGATGTGAGAGTTGGACTGTGAAGAAAGCTGAGCGCCGAAGAATTGATGCTTTTGAACTGTGGTGTTGGAGAAGACTCTTGAGAGTCCCTTGGACTGCAAGGAGATCCAACCAGTCCATTCTGAAGGAGATCAGCCCTGGGATTTCTTTGGAAGGACTGATGCTAAAGCTGAAACTCCAGTACTTTGGCTACCTCATGCGAAGAGTTGACTCATTGGAAAAGACTCTGATGCTGGGAGGGATTGGGGGCAGGAGGAGAAGGGGACGGCAGAGGATGAGATGGCTGGATGGCATCACTGACTCGATGGACGTGAGTCTGAGTGAACTCCGGGAGTTGGTGATGGACAGGAAGACCTGGCATGCTGCGATTCATGGGGTCGCAAAGAGTCGGACACGACTGAGAGACTGAACTGAACTGACTGAATTGGAAATTTTGATAAGGAACCAGATATTTACATAATCTTGAGGGTCTCTCTCATTAAAAACTTATTAATTACAGAGACAGAAAGAATGACTTCATAGCGGACAGTTTGGCCGACACCATCTTAAACACGTCATTAAAGTACCCATACCGGCAACGGGGCATGGCAAAGTCAGACACCACCTGATCAGATGCGATGAGAATGTGACATCACTTCTATGATATTCCCTTCTCAGGCACATAACCCGAGTCTAATCACGAGAAAACGTCAGCCAAGCAAACTGAGGGTCATTCTACAAAATAGAAGGACTGTGATTTTAAAATGTCAAGGTCATAAAAATCAAGGAGCATCTGAGAAACTGTTTGCAAAATAAGGAGACTGAAGAGACATGGCATAAATACAGTACATGATTCCATTCTCTTTTACTTTAAATGATGTTTTATGATCAAATGGCAAAACCTGAATGGGGTCTGAGCAGTAGAGATGACATTTATATATCACATAATGATATTATATTTCCTTGTTCTGATGGGTTTTCTTTGGCTATATAGTAGAATGTCCTTGTTTGTAGGAAAGAATAAAGTATCCGAAAAGAAAAGAAAACAATTTTAAAAGAAAAAGGTATTGAACAGTGCTGCTGCTGCTGCTGCTGCTAAGTCACTTCAGTCATATTTGACTCTGTGCGACCCCATAGACGGCAGCCCACCAGGCTCCCCTGTCCCTGGGATTCTCCAGGCAAGAACACTGGAGTGGGTTGCCATTTCCTTCTCCAATGCATGAAAGTGAGAAGTGAAAGGGAAGTCGCTCAGTCGTGTCCAACCCTTAGTGACCCCATGGACTGCAGTCCACCAGGCTCCTCCATCCATGGGATTTTCCAGGCAAAAGTACTGGAGTGGGATGCCATCGCCTTCTCCAATTGAAGAGTGCTGCTGCTAAGTCACTTCAGTCGTGTCCGACTCTGTGTGACCCCATAGACGGCAGCCCACCAGGCTCCTCTGTCCCTAGGATTCTCCAAGCAAGAACACTGGAGTGGGTTGCCATTTCCTTCTCCAATGCATGAAAGTGAAAAGTGAAAGTAAAGTCGCTCAGTCGTGTCCGACCCTCAGGGACTCCATGGACTGCAGCCTACCAGGCTCCTCCGTCCATGGGATTTTCCAGGCAAGAGTGCTCGGGTGGGGTGCCATTGCCTTCTCCTAAGAATGCTAGGGCACCACATCAACAACCAACACTTGTATGGTTCAGCAAAGTGAAGTTATTTGTGATCTTTTTGCAACTTTTCTGTAAGTTTGAGATTGTTGCTATTGTTTCCCTAAGTCATGTCCATCTCTTCCGGCCCCATGGACTGTAGCCCACCAGGCTCGTCTATCCATGGGGTTTTTCAAGCAAGAGTACTTCAGTGGGTTACCATTTGCTTCTCCAGGGGATCTTCCTGACCCAGGGATTGAACCTGCAACTGCTACTTTGGTAGGTAGATTTTTTACCACTGAGTTACCTGGGAAGTCAAGTTTGAGATTTTTCCAACTAAAAAGTGAAAAAAATTTTCCAGGTGAGTCCAGGAATCTCTTGTGGAGCACAAGCTTCCCAGATGATTCCATTGTTCTGCATTGGAAGCTATTGGTCTATACTATATGAGTGGGTCCTTATTAACTCGGGTATTCCTTTCTCACATGGGCTTCTTTGTCATATAAGAGGGCTTGGAAAACATATAGATTTTTAGGTCCAACTGGAAGCCCACTGGATCAGAATTTACAAAAGTAAAGCCTGGGGTATTTTCATTTATATTAAGTAGTTCCTAGGGGACTTCCCTGGAGGTCCAGTGGTTAAGACTCTATACTTCCACTCCTGGGGGCACAGGTTCAGTTCCTGATCATGCAATTAAGATCCCACATGCTGCATGGGGTGGCCAAAAAAATTAAAAATTAAATGACTAGGTAGTTGTTAAAACACCCTTAAAAAATATAAGTAGCTCTTAGGATCAGAGATGTTTGGGAAACATTAAAATTCATCATTGCGGTCATGGAACCTTTTCTCCAAGGCATGCAGGTGTGTCAGTTTAGTATCAAAATGGTGAACAATGTCTGCTCATCAAGGAAGAGGAGGTGGCCAGAACAAGCTAAATTCTACTGCCAAGGAAGGGCTTTTGTTGTCCAGGCGTCAATAGAAAATTGTGGCCGGGAAAGTGATGGTCCTGGAGGTTACCTACACAGACACTTTAGCTGAGGACAAGAAAGGGTCTGTTGTTTGGGAGAGGAATGAAAATAGCACTTCATATTTTTTATGGTTGAAAAGGAAAGTTCGCTGGCCTGTGGTGGGATCCCAGTACTAGAATTGTCGTGGTTTTGCAGTCTGTGAAGGGCTAACTCCTGAATTGGTCTGAGTACTACGATGATGTAATTGCTGTTGGGGCTGGAAGGAGGATGGTTATGCGTGATTAAAAGGACTGAGCACTAAATACCACCGCCTGGGAGATCTAGCGAGGGCTGTTCTCTGTTGACTAAGGGAATGGAGTCTCTTACGAAGTCACCTTCCATGGAGGTAACATGCTGGCCTGTGCAGTGAATGGGACCAGCCTCTGACAGTGCCTGGCCTACAATGGGGGACCAACTTTCAGCAATTCTTTGAGGCATCATGGGCTAGCTTGGATGCTTAGATACCATGGCTCTTCTTAACCTGAAGAGGAACTTCCTAATTGAACAGTGTACACCCTCTAGGGTTCCCAGAAGATCTAGAACAGTGGTCCCCAAACTTGAGATCCATTTCATGAAAGACAATTTTTCCTTGCAGGGGGGGTAGTGGGGGAAAGGCAAATGGTTCAGGCAGTAATGCTAATGATGGGGAGCAGCAGATGAAGCTACAGTCATTTGCCAGCTGCTTACTTCCTGCTGTATGGCCCAGTTTCTAACAGGCCTTGTACCAGTGCTGGTCTGAGGCCCAGGGGTTGGGGACCCCTGATCTAGAAGAAGGGAAAATGGCCCTAAGGAAGTGACACCAGATTCCACACTAAACTCACAGGAGGGGGGTCAAGCCATTTTTCTCTTTAATTAGGAGAATTGAATATGTAATCCTAGTTCTACCTTGAGCGTGAAGAAGCAGTTTATACCAGCTACATTTCATTGGATCCACATTGATTTCTACCACGCTGTTTGGCATGTGGTGGAATCCAGTACATGATTACTAATAAATGGATAAACACCTCATGATGATTATGATTTCAACAGATTTGGATGCGAATTCCTTTAAGGCTCACTTTTATATTCTGCAAACCTTATGTTAAATAGGTTACTAAGATACAGAGTTTATTTTATAGTGCATGCCAGATGCATATACCTAGCCTCTGAGACCTCACCAGACTATGATTAAAAATGAGGTCAGGTTTACCTTGGAATGTGCAAATTACTGTAGCTCAGACGTTCTTCGTGTCTGATGACAGGCAGTCTCATAATTCACGAGGTTCGTCTCTACACCTAGGTCTTTGCGCTTCCCAGTGGTTCATGTGCTCCACAAATCCATATTCCACAAACCCCAGGCAGTGGTGTGTTTCCAGACTGTTCATCACAGCTCCCTGACTGCCGCCTCTCACCTCCTGCAAACCCACGATTGAAGCCACCAGTTATGCTGGCCTCAAGGGAAGTCTCTTCTTCCCTTTACCAAATGTTCCCAAGGATGGACACAGATTCTTCCTTTCATTTCCCATCACATGACAAGGACTAGGCTACAACGTTTAACAAAATTTGATTAAAAGATTCAGGATAAGAGAAAGGTATGCTAGGGACTTCCTCGGCAGTCCAGTGGTCAACACTCTGCTTGCCAGTGCAGGGGGCACAGGTTGAATCCCTGGTCAGGGAGTTAAGACCCTACTTGCGTCTTGGCCAAGAAGCCAAAACATAAAACAGAAGCAATACTGTAACAAATTCAATCAAGACTTAAAAAAAAATGATCCATATCAAAAAAAAAAGAGAGAGAGAAAGGAAGGATAAAACATGAATTTAAAAATGGCCGTGAGTTCTGAACGTGCTAGGAGGCAGAGAGCCGGAGCTCAGGCTGTCGGGGGCCATGGAGGTGCCTTCTTGCCTAGTTCCCAGGCTTGGGCTCTCTGGCACAGGCTGCTTGTCTTCTCCCTGTGGGAGTGACCTCTGGCGAGTCCGCTCTACCGAAAGTCAGGCCCCCATCTGCAGAGGCCTCAGAGAAGACCGCATTTCTCCCTGCAGACCCTCCAGCCTCAGGGCTGCCCCTCCTACCCCCGTTTCCTGTCCACTTCCTCTGAGGAAACTCCAGCCGTCCCCGCTCTCGGGGTCAGGTCCGCTCCTGCAGCCTCTGAGAGATCATCTCAGCAGAGCAAAAGATCCTATAGGGCGACATTCACCGGGTCTGTGTTTGAGTATTACCACATGTGAGATAATCACAGGCCCCTCTTTTTGTACTAAGCTTCCACCAGTCCCCGTTTCTTTTCCTGGCATTTTTCTTCACATGGAGTAAAAACCCAGAACTGTAGCTTCCCTGTCATCCCAAACTCCTCACTCCTTGGTCTCCTGTGAGAAACTCCTTAAACAGGAAGCACAAGCCATCTCTATGAAAATAAACAATCCCATACAGGCTAAGGGAGTTTACACCCACACCTTAAAGGAAATATTTCTCCAAAGTCATCTTCAACTGCAGAGATATATCTCCACCCATAATCAAGGCAACTTTTGATACCATGCTGCAGAAAAGTTTAGGTTTCTGGAGTTGGAGCTGTCAAATTTCCATTTTAGAAATTGGTCCGGTTTAGTACAGAATATCTTGCTAAGGCACTTCAGTTGTGTCCGACTGTTTGCGACCCCGTGGACTGTAGCTCTCCAGGCTCCTCAGTCCTTGGGATTCTCCAGACAAGAATGCTGAAGTGGCTTGCATGCCTGCCTTCACGGGATCTTCCCCACCCAGGGATTGAACCCACCGTCTCTTGCACTGCAGGCAGATTGTTTACCTGTGAGCCACCTCGGAAGCCCATCAGTATAATTTAACCTTGTCCATTTAGATCATTCCCCCCAAACCAAAACTACCCTTGAAAAAACTCCTTGAAGATCTGAAATTACAACATTCAAGCCACTCTCCCCATCCTGGCCTTCAAAAAATCTCTGCCCATTCTATGTTAGGACTCTGGTTACAAAGATCACGTGGCTGTTTACCCCTGGAGATTATGGATTTTCCCAAGCATCTAACTCTAAGGTAGTCAAGCTCTAAGAAGGGAAACTGTTTCCTCCTTCCAGGGACCACAGCCCTTTTCCTCCCCACATAAATATGGAACTAATTTTGATTTCTTTTTCTTGCAACTTAGATACCTGGCTTGTCAACAGTCATTCAAAAAGAATTTTATAAAGGTTAAAGAATTAGAGTTAGCCAAATTGTGAAATTGAGACTCTTTAGGGACTCAATTTCTGTAGTCATAGGTCAAGCAGAATTAAATGAATTTGGAGGTGTGGATTTTAGTGGGTTTAGGTTGTGGAGATTGTCAACTCAGATAAACTGGAGCAAAAGATGGATTTTCTCAATATTTTTGAATAGGCTTTAAGTATAATTAATAACAGCTGGCAAACGCTTACGTCTCTTTCCATTTGTACCGGCCACTAGTTCAAATAAGAGAAATGGATTTTTGCCAGTCATAAAGTTAAAATCATTAAAATAGGGAAAGCCATTTTAAATTACAAAACCACAAGTGGATATACAGTGTACAGAAATGGAACTTTCCATTCTTTTCTCTCAGGATCAGTTGCATTTATTCAAATACTTATTGCCTATGTGCCAGGCACTGTGCTAGGTCCTGAAGCTGCTATCAAGATGAGTAGGGGGACTTTCCTGGTGGCTCCGTGGTTAAGACTCTGCCTTCCAACGTAGGGGGTGTGGGTTTGATCCCTAGTCAGGGATCTATGGTCCCATATGCTGAAGGGTGTGGTCAAAAGTTAAAAAAAAAAAAAAACAGATGAATGAAAAAGCCTGCCCTTGAGTTCTTTACCACCCAGTTGGGAAGCGCGGGTGAGAGGAGTGGCAGGAAACACTGCTAACTAAAGTATTAAAATAAAAGTCTGTTCTCAGTTGATAACACAGTGGTGAGTCATGCATAATAGAAGCACAGAAAATAACTAACTCTGCCCAGAAAGCTTCAAAGAGAAGATGCACTTGAATCTGATCTTTGATGAAAAGAAGGTCACCAAAGAAGGGGAGAGGAATTCAATGCCCATTTGATGCCTAGCCTTCTTATGGACACTGTCAGTAAATTCCTTGTGGTTGGGATTAATCTCATTCATTGTTGTATGCCTGGCACCCAGCTCAGCACCTGGCAGACATCAAGTGTTCAAAAATATTAGTTGACCCGATTGACTAAAAATATCCTTGTCAGAGAGAAGCACATGTACAATAACAAATAAATAACACAATGATTTTTCTAGACTGTGGTTTATAATATCAGCACCATCAGCTCCTGGAAAGGAAAGAGAACTCTCCCAAGATAGCTCAAAAGAGTAGACTCTAGAGAAGAAGCTGTGACCTGAGTTTTAGACCCAGTCCTGTTATTAACGAGTTACCTGACTTTGAATCAATGATTATCCTGTACTGATCTAAGTCTTCTCATTTGTAAAATATCACTTATTATTACAATATTCAGTTCAGTTCAGTTCAGTCATTCAGTCGTGTCCGACTCTTTGCGACCCCATGAATCGCAGCACACCAGGCCTCCCTGTCCATCACCAACTCCCAGAGTTCACTCAGACTCACGTCCATCGGGTCGGTGACACCATCCAACCATCTCATCCTCTGGCGTCCCCTTTTCCTCTTGCCCCCAATCCCTCCCAGCATCAGAGTCTTTTCCAATGAGTCAACTCTTCACATGAGGTGGCCAAACTACTGGAGTTTCAGCTTTAGCATCATTCCTTCCAAAGAAATCCCAGGGCTGATCTCCTTCAGAATGGACTGGTTGGATCTCCTTGCAGTCCAAGGGATTCTCAAGAGTCTTCTCCAACACCACAGTTCAAAAGCATCAATTCTTCGGCGCTCAGCCTTCTTCACAGTCCAACTCTCACATCCACACACGACAACAGGAAAAACCATAGCCTTGACTAGACGTACCTTTGTTGGCAAAGTAATGTCTCTGCTTTTGAATATGCTATCTAGGTTGGTCATAACTTTTCTTCCAAGGAGTAAGCGTCTTTTAATTTCATGACTGCGGTCACCATCTGCAGTGATTTTGAATCCCCAAAAAATAAAGTCTGACACTGTTTCCACTGTTTCCCCATCTATTTCCCATATTATAATATTATATACTGTAAAAAAAAAAGCTCACTAGAAGGGAAAAGAATGTAGCACCGTGTCTTTTCTCTTATTTTCTAAATGCAAAATTAATACATGCTTCCCAAATTTAGGGCTTCCCAGGAGGCGCTAGTGGTAAAGAATCGGCCCTCTAATGCAGGAGATACAAGAGACTGGGGTTCGATCCCTGGGTGGAGAAGATCCCCTGGAGGAAGAAATGGCAACCAACTCCGGTATTCTTGCCTGGGAATTCCATGGACAGAGGAACCTGGCAGGCTATACAGTCCATGGAGTCGCAAAGAGTTGGACATGACTAAGCGTCTGAGCTCATTCCCAACTTTAAGATGCAGATGGAATGCATACCTGTCATTTCTCCCTCCCTCACCAAAATTGAAAGGCTGATTAAAAAAAAACAGGTTAGTGAATACTCAGAAACAGAAGGAAGTTTCTTTGAAGCAGAAGCCATGATCAAGTGGAAACCAGAGCGGTAGGCTGAGGCTTCCGCCATCCAAAAGCTCTTGTTCTTTGTCACATGCTGCCCCGATGGGGGGGCCTTCCGGTTCTCTCTGATCTAATCAAAGTGATGAAGAGATAGAAAATAATTGAAACTGACAGGAAAGATAAGAGGCCTTGAGGTTACAGAGGTTTTATCATCAGTCAAATGCAGGTGTTTTGAAAATGTTTTGTGCCTTGGATCTCTCTTTAGCAGTTTAGTGAAGACTGTGGAAGCCCTTCTGTCTTAAGTCCTGTCTGGCTGCTATAACAAATACCACAGACTGGAGAGCTTATAACAACAGAAATTTATTTCTCACAATTCTGGAGGCTCAGCAGCCTAAGATTGAGGTGTTGGCATGGTCGCATCTTGTTGAGGGCTATTTTCCTGGTCCACAGCCAGTACTCTTGCTATCCTTCACAGGATGGAAGGGGTGAGAGAGAGCTCCCTGGGGCTTCTATTACAAGGGCACTAATCCCATTTATGGTGGCTTCCTGGTAAAGAATCTGCCTGCCAATGCAGGAGACGGGGGTCCAATCCCTGAGTTGGAAAGATCCCCTGGAAAAGGAAATAGCAACCCACTCCAGTATTCTCGCCTGGGAAATCCCAAGGACAGAGGGGCCTGGTGGGCTCTAGTCCATGGGGTCACAAAGACTCAGACACAACAGAGCAACTAAGCAACAACCACAACAAATTCCATTTATGAAGGCTCCATCCTCACGACCTAAGCACCTCCCTACCCCCTACCTCCTATCACACTGGGCATTAGAATTTCAACATATGAATTTTAGGGGAACACAAACGTACAGACCAGATTAATGCCTTCAAATGCATAAAATAAAGTATACAAAATTACATAAGAAATCAACTATATTGAAATGCAGTTATCAAAATATTAGTATTTCATGATGTGTTAACATGTTAGCAAATCCAATAATAAGACATGATGTGAACGTGGGAAAGTAGCTCTGTCACGTCCCACTCTTTGTGACCCCCATGGACTATATGGTCCATCAGATTCTCCAGGCCAGAATACTGGAGTGGGGAGCCTTTCTCTTCTCCAGGGGATCTTTCCAACCCAGAAATCGAACCCAGGTCTCTCGCATTGCAGGTGGATTCTTTACCAGCTGAGCCACAAGGGAAGCCCAATAAGACATGATCAGATCAGATCAGTCGCTCAGTCATGTCCGACTCTTTGCAACCCCATGAATCGCAGCACACCAGGCCTCCCTGTCCATCACCAACTCCAGGAGTTCACTCAGACTCACGTCCATCGAGTCGGTGATGCCATCCAGCCATCTCATCCTCTGTCGTCCCCTTCTCCTCCTGCTCCCAATCCCTCCCAGCATCAGAGTCTTTTCCAATGAGTCAACTCTTCGCATGAGGTGGCCAAAGTACTGGAGTTTCAGCTTCAGCATCATTCCTTCCAAAGAAATCCCAGGGCTGATCTCCTTCAGAATGGACTGATTGGATCTCCTTGCAGTCCAAGGGACTCTCAAGAGTCTTCTCCAACACCACAGTTCAAAAGCATCAATTCTTTGGCACTCAGCCTTCTTCACAGTCCAACTCTCACATCCATACATGACCACAGGAAAAACCATAGCCTTGACTAGATGGACTTTTGACTAGATGGACTTTTGTTGGCAAAGTAATGTCTCTGCTTTTGAATATGCTATCTAGGTTGGTCATAACTTTTCTTCCAAGGAGTAAGCGTCTTTTAATTTCATGGCTGCAGTCACAATCTGTAGTGATTTTGGAGCCCAGAAAAATAAAGTCTGACACTGTTTCCACTGTTTCCCCATCTATTTCCCATGAAGTGGTGGGACCGGATGCCATGATCTTCGTTTTCTGAATGTTGAGCTTTAAGCCAACTTTTTCACTCTCCACTTTCACTTTCATCAAGAGGCTCTTTAGTTCCTCTTCACTTTCTGCCATAAGGGTGGTGTCATCTGCATATCTGAGGTTATTGATATTTCTCCCAGCAATCTTGATTCTAACTTGTATTTCTCCAAGTCCAGCATTTCTCATGATGTACTCTGCATGATAGGCAGCTTATTATTGTTTTTGAGATATCTGCCTCAGTTGTAACATAATATGATAACATCTGTGATTTCTGTTGGTGACAATGTCACAGATACTGCATTTTGGTGCATTAATGTATTTTGTTGCCTATATGCAAATAGAACAATTTATTTCTATTTTTTATTTATTTATTTTTTATTTTATTCAAAATAAAATAATTTATTTCAGTTAGAGGCTAGTGAAAATTAAAACATAATAGGTTTTTCATCTAATTACATGGACTCCCCTGAATTCTATCCAAAGACCTCAAGTTAAAAAAACTCTGGCTTGATAGAACTTTCAGGAGATTTCCTTGGAACAGAGGATATGTGATTCTTTAATTTCTAGACCTGAAACAAAAAGACATGACACTTCAGATTAAGAAAGTTCATGAAATTCTAGCAGAATAATGCAAAAAAATGAAATAAAGAAACACGACTGAAACTGATGGTAAAATATCAGTCATAAAGAGAAAATGCTAAAACTACCAGAGTAGAAAGATGAACTACAAAGGAAGGGGGTTCAAATAACCCTGGGTATCTGATTAGCAAATTCTATACAAGCAAACAATGCAAATTTTTTTTTAAACACTGAGGGAAAATTTATTGTGAATCTACAACTCCATTCATAACCAGATTATCAGTGGTTTTGAGGGAGAGTGAAAATAAAGCCTTTTTTGGACATTAAAGATTTAGAACCATTAGCACTCATGACCTAAAATAAACCTAAAATAAACGTATCAAGAAAAGGAAGTGTTGGAATGCAAGTATAATGTACACTAAGTGGGAAAACATTAAGCAATACAGTGGTATAAAACGTAAGTAAAAGAGCAGTGTCCTTACCCTTCAAAGCACTTGTAGGTTTTTAAGTACCAGAGTTTTAAAAAACGTTGAAGCAACTGACAAACAACTAATCTCAAAAATATACAAGCAACTCCTGCAGCTCAATTCCAGAAAAATAAATGACCCAATCAAAAAGTGGGCCAAAGAACTAAATAGACATTTCTCCAAAGAAGACATGCAGATGGCTAACAAATACATAGATGCTCAACATCACTCATTATCAGAGAAATGCAAATCAAAACCACAATGAGGTGTCATTTCATGCCAGACAGAATGGCTGCGATCCAAAGTCTACAAGCAATAAATGCTGGAGAGGGTGTGGAGAAAAAGGAACCCTCTTACACTGTTGGTGGGAATGCAAACTAGTACAGCCACTATGGAGAACAGTGTGGAGATTCCTTAAAAAACTGGAAATAGAACTGTCTTATGACCCAGCAATTCCACTGCTGGGCATAAACACTGAGGAAACCAGAATTGAAAGAGACATGTGTACCCCAATGTTCATCGCAGTGCTGTTTATAATAGCCAGGACATGGAAGCAACCTAGATGTCCATCAGCAGATGAATGGATAAGAAAGCAGTGGTACATATACACAATGGAGTATTACTCAGCCATTAAAAAGAATACATTTGAATCAGTTCTAATTAGGTGGATGAAACTGGAGCCTATTATACAGAGTGAAGTAAGCCAGAAGGAAAAACATAAATACAGTATACTAACGCATATATATGGAATTTAGAAAGATGGTAACAATAACCCGGTGTACGAGACAGCAAAAGAGACACTGATGTATAGAACAGTCTTATGGACTCTGTGGGAGAGGGAGAGGGTGGGAAGATTTGGGAGAATGGCAATGAAACATGTAAAATATCATGTGGGAAACGAGTTGCCAGTCCAGGTTCGATGCATGATGCTGGATGCTTGGGGCTGGTGCACTGGGACGGCCCAGGGGGATGGTATGGGGAGGGAGGAGGGAGGAGGGTTCGGGATGGGGAGCACATGTATACCTGTGGCGGATTCATTTTGATATTTGGCAAAACTAATACAATTATGTAAAGTTTAAAAATAAAATAAAATTAGAGGAAAAAAAAAAAAAGAGACATGTGTACCCCAATGTTCATCGCAGTGCTGTTTATAATAGCCAGGACATGGAAGCAACCTAGATGTCCATCAGCAGATGAATGGATAAGAAAGCAGTGGTACATATACACAATGGAGTATTACTCAGCCATTAAAAAGAATACATTTGAATCAGTTCTAATGAGGTGGATGAAACTGGAGCCTATTATACAGAGTGAAGTAAGCCAGAAAGAAAAACACCAATACAGCATACTAACGCATATATATGGAATTTAGAAAGATGGTAATGATAACCCTGTATATGAGACAGCAAAAGAGACACAGATGTATAGAACAGTCTTTTGGACTCTGTGGGAGAGGGAGGGTGGGATGATTTGGGAGAATGGCATTGAAACATGTATAACATCACATAAGAAACGAATTGCCAGTCCAGGTTCGATGCAGGATACAGGATGCTTGGGGCTAGTGCACTGGGATGATCCAGAGGGATGGTACAGGAAGGGTGGTGGGAGAGGGGTTCAGGATGGGGAACACGCATACACCCGTGGCAGATTCATGTTGATGTATGGCAAAACCAATACAATATTATAAAGAATTAACCTCTAAGTAAAATAAATAAATTTAAATTAAAAAAAAAAACAGTGTTTAAACAAAAGCAGTAGAATTTTCACAAACAGAAGCAAAATGCTGGTTCATGCATAGGTTTTTAAAGTACTTGTGAAAATTTAGAAAAAGAGGCACCTTATTAAGGAAGGACGGGGCTTCCCAGGTAGCTCAAGCTGGTAAAGAATCTGCCTGCAATGTGGGAGACCCCTGGTTCAAATCCTGGGCCAGGAAGATCCTCTGGAGAAGGGATAGGCTACTCACTCCAGTATTCTTGGGCTTCCCTGGTGGCTCAGTTGGTAAAGAATCCACCTGCAAAGCGGGAGACCTGGGTTTGATCCCTGGATTGGGAAGATTCCTTGGAGGAGGGTATGAAAACCCACTCCATTATTCTTGCCTGGGGAATCCCCATGGACAGAGGAGCCTGGAAGGCTGCAGTCTATGGGGTCACAAAGGGTCAAACATGACTGAGTGACTAACCACACACATTAAGGAAGGACACAGGATGTAGCTAAATCCCAGAACAAACAATTGTTTGAATCTCGTTATGGTCAACAACAATGGGAAGGACTAGAGATGTCCTCAAGAAAATTAGAGACACCAAGGGAATATTTCATGCAAAGATGGGCTCAATAAAGGACAGAAATGGTATGGACCTAACAGAAGCAGAAGAAATTAAGAAGAGGTTGTAAGAATACACAGAAGAACTATACAAAAAGATCTTAATGATCCAATAACCATGATGGTGTGATCAATCACCTAGAGCCAGGCATCCTGTAGTGTGAAGTCAAGTGGGCCTTAGAAAGCATCACTACAAACAAAGCTAGTGGAGGTAATGGAATTCCCACTGAGCTGTTTCAAGATAGGTGTTGAACTTGATGATGCTGTGAAAGTGCTACACTCAATATGCCAGCAAACTTGGAAAACTCAGCAGTGGCTACAGGACTGGAAAAGGTCAGTTTTCATTCCAATCCCAAAGAAGAGCAATACCAAAGAATGTTCAAACTACTGCACAATTGCTCTCATTTCACATGTTAGCAAAGTAACGCTCAAAATCCTACAAGCTAGGCTTCAATAGTACGTGAACTGTGAACTTCTGAATGTATAAGCTAGATTTAGAAAAGGCACAGGAACCAGAGATCAAATTGCCAACATCCGTTGGATCATAGAAAAAGCAAGAGGATTAAAAAAAAAAAAATCTACTCTGCTTCATTGACTACACTAAAGCCTTTGACTGAATGGATCACAACAAACTGTGGAAAATTCTTCAAGAGATAGGAATACCAGACCACCTGACCTGCCTCCTGAAAAACCCGTATGCAGGTCAAGAAGCAACAGTTAGAACTGGACATGGAACAACAGACTGGTTCCAAATTATTGGAAAGGAGTACTTCAAGGCTGTATCTTGTCAGTCACCCTGCTTATTTAACTTATATGCAGAGTACACTATGCAAAATGCTGGGCAGAATGAAGCACAAGCTGGAATCAAGATTGCTAGGAGAAATATCAATAACCTCAGATATGCAGATGACACCACCCTTATGGCAGAAACCAAAGAGGTACTAAAGAGCCTCTTGATCAGAGTGAAAGAGGAGAGTGAAAAAGCTGGTTTAAAACTCGACATTCAAAAAACTAAGATCACGGCATCCAGTCCTATCACTTCATGGCAAATAGATGGGGAAACAATGGAAACAGTGACAGACTTTCTTTTCTTGGGCTCCAAAATAACTGCAGATGGTGACTGCAGTCAAGAAATTAAAAGATGCTTGCTCCTTGGAAGAAAAGCTATGACAAACCTAGATAGCATATGCAAAAACAAAGACATTATTTTGCTTACAAAGGTCGGTATAGTCAAAGCTATGGTTTTTCCAGTAGTCAGGTACTGTAATCCATACAAAAGATTACAAATGTAAACTACTCCTTTTTGTATTTTTTCTAATCCTAAAGCAGAGATCATTCTCCCTTAGATTTATTAGAATACCCTTTGCATTTCTTTGATCTGAGAGTTTGACTGAAATTTCCCATTCACCATCCAACTCCCTGTGAAAGTATGAAAGTGTTAGCCGCTCAGTTGTGTCCGACTCTCTGTGACCCATGAACTGTGGCCCTCTGTTCATGGGGTTCTCCAGGCAAGAATACTGGAGTGGATTGCCATTCCCTCCTCCAGGAGATCTTCCCGACCAGGGACTGAACCTGGGTCTCCTGCACTGCAGGCAGATTCTTTAACATCTGAGCCACCAGGGAAGCCCTCATTAGCACTGTCATTTTTGGCATCTGTGACAACAATAACTGTGTTCTTCTCTTTTCAAATATCTTTTAAGCTTCAAGTCTCCATTTAACAGTTCATTAAGAGAAATTGCAAGCTTTTAATTGTAATTTTAAATATGTCCTTATTTCTTGGTCGGTATTTGCTGTGCCACATTGTAAACATAATGCTTGTCATTATGCATGCAAACTACAGGTTCTATTACATTCAGAAGCAACTGATAATTAGTGACTGTATTCCTTGTTTGGTGATGAAAATGCTATGCTTTAAGTATTGTACATCCTAACTCAACACTTTGTTGCTCATAATTGGCATTTCACTTTATTTTAAATATGTGTTAGGAATTTCAGGGTTGACGCATAACATATTTTATTTTTTCCCATTTGATAATAGGTTTCCCATTCAGCCTTTGCTTGAGGACCATCAGATTTTCAGGGATGGATTATTGAAATTAAGTAGGATAAGTCTGTGTGATCAGTCCTTTAATTTCCACGGACAAGTTTATGCTGTCTTTCTTATACTCTTAAATTTTTTTAAAATTAATTTGTTTGTTTCTTTTCGGTTGCACTGTGTTTTCATTGTTTTGTGCAGCCTTTCTCTGGTTGCGGTGTGTGGAGGCTACTCTTGGTTGCCGAGCATGGGCTTCTCATTGCAGTGGCTTCTCTTGCTGGGGAGCACGGGCTTTAGGTGCGTGGGCTTCAGTAGTGGCGGCACACAGGCTCAGTAGTCGTGGTGCACAGGCTTAACTGTTCTACAGCATGTGGAATCTTCCTAAACCAGGGATCAAACCCAGGGCCCCTTGCATTGGCACGTGGATTCTTATCCACTGCACCACCAAGGTAATCCATAAGCCTCTCATATTTTGAACTAGAGATTTAAACAAAACAAAACAAAACTGTGATTATCCTGTTCCTATCCTATCATTGTGTACTGGCTATGTTAAAGAGGGAGATAACTTGAATGTGAGAGTGTATTTGTTCCTACAGAAGATCCCGGATGTTGAATAAGATGGGGTAAATGCATAGGAATTTAGGTTGTACCCCTTGAGAAGGAGAGGTTATTGTTATCTGAGGAAAAGGATGTTCCCAGATATTTGGGCAGCCAGAGGCGTGGAACTACAGCCGACACTTCTGGTTGCCCCCAGTATCTGTGCTTTTCATTTTGCTCAGTAATGAAACCCCAAATGTTAGCTGGGCATTTGTCCAACCAATAAAAAAGGTTATATTTCCCAGTCTCTCTTGAAACTAAGTGTGGCCATGAGACAAACTTTGCGCAATGTTTGTAAGGAGAAGTGGTTTGCATAGATCTACTGTGAAGTTTACTTAAGAGGAAGTTATGTCCTCTGTTCCTCTTTGGCTGGTCTTCCTCTCTAGCATGTGGATGTCATGGCTCAAGGTGAAGTGGCCAACTTACAAGTTAGGATGGAAATCACAGGTAACAGTTTGCAGAACAATCTGTCAGAAGGAGTTTGGGATCCCTGATGGATATAGAGCCACCATCTTAGACTAAGACTGTCTATGTTGGTCTGTGGATATAGAGCCACCATCTTAGACTAAGACTGTCTATGTTGGTCTGAGAGAGAGACCAACGTTTATCTTTTCTACCACTGTAACTCTGGACTTTCAATCTGAGTACTTTTATTATCTCAGTTTATACTATCAATATATTATTAGCATAGCTATCTTATCTTGTTTGGCTTTCTTATAACTTAGTTTTCAGGTAACTAGTTGTTTTGTTTAAAATATATGGGAAGGCATTTCTTGAGTTGTGCATAAAAGTAATGGTATTAAACAGTCTAATGGCAATCTTTGATATGTTGCTTAAATGAATGATATTTCCTTCATTTATTGTTTTGAAAGGGCCCACTGGGGAAGTTCAGTTCAGTTTAGTTGTTCAGTCATGTCCGACTTTTTGCAACCCCATGGACTGCAGCACGCCAGGCTTCCCTGTCCATCACCAACTTCAATTTCTCCATTGGGGAAGAGGAAAAAGAACAACAAAATCTAACACTATTCCAACTGACTGAGCTGTAGAAATGGAAGCTGCTTAACACTCAAGATGGTATTCGACTGTCATTTTATGAGTTTTCCTTCAGGTGAGACAACTATAATGCTTCCCAATTTCTCTCCAAGTGACAAATGCTCCTCAATTTCATCCCTTCCATTTACATGTCACTCATATTTAATATGGGCTTCCCTGGTGGCTCAGAGGTTAAAGCCTCTGCTTACAATGCAGGAGACCTGGGTTCGATCCCTGAGTCAGGAAGATCCCCTGGAGAAGGAAATGGCAACCCACTCCAGTGTTCTTGCCTGGAGAATCCCATGGATGGAGGAGCCTGGTGGGTTACAGTCCATGGGGTCGCAAAGAGCTGGACATGATTGAGCGACTTCACTTCACTTCACTTCACATTTAATATATGTAGATTTCTTTTTAATGGCCTCTTTAGAGCTAGCATAAATCATCTTGTTTTTAAAAGGTGCACTCTTAGAAGCCCAGTCTTTTTTGTTGTGTATATGGCATCAATAGATCAATACTAGGTATTCTTAGACTTTTTTGTTGTTTATATGGCATCATACATAGCAAACTGGTAATCCTTCAGAGGTAGCAACTTCATAACAAAATGTGTAGGGGTCCTCCGTGGTATCACTAGTGTCATTTGTTAAGATCAGTTTTGCTTCCTCTATTATAATTATTTGTCTTTCCTCATCATTTAAACAGAACTTTCTTTCATCTTCTTTTGTGTAGAATATTTATTTTCTTATCATTAAAACCTTTGGTGACTTCATCATTCACTGTAACTCCAGAAGTCATAGTGCCTGGGGCTGCAATGCCAGCTCTGGCCCCAGCTCTATGGCACTGGGAGGAGATGGAGAGGTAGGTGGAAATCTTTCTTGTTCACAGCCGAATCTACCGAGCTTAGAATAGTGTCTGAAAATAATGTGTGTGTGTGCTCAGCCGTGTCTCACTCTTTGTGACCCCATGGAGTGCAGCTTGCTAGCTCCTTTGTCTTTGGAATTTTCTAGACAAGTATACTGGAGCAGGTTACCATTTCCTACTCCAGGGGATCTTCTTGACCCAGGGATTAAATCCGCGTTTCCTGCTGGCAGATTCTCTGCCACGGAGCCACCTGGGAAGCCTGCCTGAAAATAGTATGTGCTCAGTAAATATTACAGAATGAATAAATGAAGACTAGATTCGAATGGGATTTGTCTAAAGGGCTGTATATAAAAGTAATAGTATTTAACAGTCTAATGACAAGCTCCTGCTTTAAGACACTTAGAATTTGAAAATCCAGGGAACATGGAAAGTTATGTGTGAGGAAACTGACTCTTACAGAGTTTATAAGTCTCATGGGCCACACAGGTTCCTTGTCATGCCAACTGTTGGCAGCCCTCTAGCCAGGCATCAGTTCTAAGACCATGACTGCCTCTACTAGGTGTACGATTTGAAGCATAGTCCCCCTAAAATCGAGTTCCCTTCCCCAGTTTATGATTAATCTCGCTATCTAAAACTTAATTTCCTTTCTCACCCTCCTACAACCTCAATCCTGTGCTAAGTGAACAGTAATCAACTAGTCAGATGACTAAAATTGCTGTTGCTGATGCCATTGCTAATATACTAAAACAGCTAGCTATTACAGATAACATCATTAATGTACAAACTCAGCCTGTTTCTCCACAACAAGATGAGCTCACAGACCCCCAAGCCATGGGCCACCTGACCTGAGAATCCAAGACATCCTGATTTCCAAAACTACGATAAAAAAAAGTCACAAGATGATTCATCCTAGTCTCTGTTTTCCCTTTTTAAGAAACCCCTAACTCACAGACAAAGTGGGAGCGGATCTGAGGCTTGTCAAGAAGTCAGTCTCTCTCACGCCCTTGCTTGGTGGTGGTGGTTGTTCAGTCGTGTCTGACTCTTTGTGACCCCAAGGGCTACAGCACGCTAGGCTTCCCTGTCCTTCACAATCTCCCTGTACCCTGCAATAAACCCTTCCTTTGCTGCAAACACCTGGTGTGTTTGCTCTGGCCTGGCTTTCTGCGCCTGGGGCAAGTGAGTCCTTGCTGGGTTACATACTTGGCGGATGCGTACCTGTGACGGTGCTGTAGATACAATGGCTGGCTCAGTGGCCCAGAGTTTGGAGACAAAGACCTACTAGCCTTTCCCTTACAAGAAGGGAAAGTGCACAACTAGCAAATTTGTTGAGCCTTCTCAGGCACCGCAGAGCTTAGAAAGCCGAGTCATCGAGGGCGCTGCTGGGTCCCAACCAGCAGACAGCCTCAGCTATTTACTACCTGGCGCTCCAGGGAAGGGGAGCTGGCCGTTCTGAGGAGGATGGTTGTCTGGGTTCGCCTCTGACAACCGTCTTCCTCCACCAGCTCCCAACAAAGACATTTCATCCATTTCTTCCACTGCTCTCGATTCTGCTTGGCTGGGCTTTGAGAGGACCGAGGCTGGAGTACACAGTGACCCAACGCGCCCACTGGGGCGAATCTGTCAGGGCGCGCGCGGCGCGGGCCGTGAGGAGGCGGGCGGCCGGCGCGTCGCCGAGCGGCGCTCTCTCTACCCCCGTTGGCGGCGCGCGCCGCTCTGGGGCGCTCTTGGCCGGGGGGCGCCGGCGGGGGCGCGCACGCTCCGCCTCTCCCCGCCTCCCCGGCTGCGCGCCCCGCCCCCTCGAGCTGCCATACGCTGAGCGCCCAACATCCGAGGACTTTGGCCCAGAGTAACCCCGCTCGCGTTACCTTTTCCCTCTTTTCCGCGCCTCCCCCCGGGCCGGCCCCGGCTGGTCCGCCGCGGCTGGGCGCGCGCTGCCCTCCCCGCTTCCTCCCTTGCGAGCGCCGGCTCAGTCCCTCCCGGCCCACGCGCGCGGCTCCTCGTCATGGCGGCGCTCAGCAAGTCCATCCCTCACAACTGCTACGAAATCGGCCACACTTGGCAGCCGTCCTGCTGGCTCTCTTTCCTGCACATCACCAGGGGCGCCCTGGAGGAGTCCCTGAAGATCTATGCACCCCTGTACTTGGTGAGCGCCGTCAGCCGTCCCCCAGGCCGAGGGCGGTGTGCGCGGTGGGCTCCTGGGAGGCGGGCTCGGGGCACTCGCAGTCTTGTCAGCCTCTCCTTGGGAGCGATCAGGGGTGTTTGAGGGGGGGGGCAGGAGTGGGTGGGCTTGGGGAGGGGGGAGATCGCGAGGCGGTGATACCCTAAATCCAGCTGGGACGGAAGAAGGGGGAAGGGAGTTAGAGGTTGAGCTGTCATCTGAACGTCTGCTGTTGGAGGAGAGGATGTCTTCTCAACTTCAGGATTAAGTTTGGGGGCCACTTCAAACTGTGAATGCACACACCTGCGTTGCTTTTCCTCTCTCCTGCCTTGTGATGGAGAGGTCTTCCTAGGTCAGCTAGGGGATGAGAAATGGCCTGCAATCATTCCTCATCTAATTCCCTCTGTTTTGGCGTTCCCCTCACCCCACCCCCACCCCCCAGGTTTTTTTTTTTTTTTTTAGGGCATATTTGACATCAGGTCCCCATGACCTTAGATCTTGTGTCAATTTGGGAATGACAGGATTGTGGCTTGAAGGTTTTTGCAAAGTGTTTTTGCAAGTTCACAAAGTGGTCTCCAGGTTGAGATTTTGCTTGGTGTTGTAAGGTGGTTCCAGCCTATGAGTCAGTGAAAGTGTCTAGGAGATCTGACTGTATGCCACTTGTAGGTCCTTTATTCCACAGCTTTACAGGTAGGGCAATCTAAATTTGGAGCTTTAAATAGAGACTATTTGAAAATATGTGTATGTATCACTGAGAGTTGTTAGTTTGTTCTTGAATGTTCTAACCAGCATCTCTCTCCACCCCCCCCCCCCCAGTAATCTCATCCTTTGTATTAAAGATTTCTTTAATCTTTAATTTCTTTAATCTTTAATTAACCAAGATCACTTTGGTTATTTACGTTTATTGTCTTACTTTATTGCCAAATAGAGTCTGTGTCCTAGGAAGGCAGAGGTATATTTTTTGTATGTTTCCTAAAAGTTCTAGTCAGTAGTCAGTGGATGGTCAGTTCTTCTCATTGAGTAATGATTTAGATTTATACCCTCATATTCCTGAAGGTGTGTCATGGCCATAGCTGTAGAACTTCTTCAGAAGTCTGATTATTTATTACAGAGATAACCGAGGAGAAGATGGTAACTTTCTCTGAGCTTGCAGAAGCCAGTTTCATTTGTATCATATTCACTGGTGCTTTTAAAACTTTAACGCGTGTTAGGAGTCTGCTGGGGGAGCATGTTAAAATGGGGGTTCTGATTCAGTAGATCTTGGTGGAGCCTGAAATTCTACATTTCTGACAAACTCCCAGATGATATTAATGCTTCTGGACCAAGAGTCACACTTTGAATAGTAAGGATCTGGAGCAGAGGCTGATAATAGACTTATCATTAGAGCGATTAATATCTTCCTTGATTTTCTTTGGCAAAGATACATGTTTTTCTGCTTTTCTACTTGAATAGTCGCTAGTCTATAGCTCATTTATTTTAAAAAAAAAAAGGGTATCTACAAACATGATTGAGCTTTTGGTATATTCAGAGATTTTTCATTCCCTTATAGGATTATGAAGTTACATGGGGAGAGTCTAGGGTATGTACTTTCTCTCCCTGAAAATCCATAGCGCTTTTATTGTGCCTCATTCATTCAACAATGATTTATTGAATGCCTGATATTTTTCATATTTACAGCCTAGATAATTTATTGGTTATGTTCCATGATGACTAGTTCAAGGGAGCAACAGAAACATAGGTTCTTCTATGCCAGCAGGTGGGGTAGGGGCAAAAGTGTCAAGAGAAGTTTGTGTTTTATTACTCTCTCTCCAGCTAGGTTAAATACTTCTTGAAAACAAATTCTTGATCTTATTTGATCTTGTATCTGTGTTTGGAATATAGCTGGGTAACTCAAAGTTTGGGTTGCTATTCATGAGTGGTTGTGAAGTAAAATTAGTGGGAACTGACCAGTATGTTATTTTAAGTGAAATAGAAAAGAATAGGAAAAAAAAAAAGAGAGAGAGGGCAGCACAGGTGGTATGGATAAGTGTTATTTCATTACAATTTTGTTTGTTGTATTTATATAGGTGGCTGGGGCTCTTAGACCATATAGCAGCATTTTGTTCTTTGTCCATGTTGGGCAGTTGTTTAAATGTGTAATCCAGGTGCCACAAGGCAGTGCGGGGGAAGCAATGGGCTTGTAAAGGCTATCAGCCGCTTCTGATTTTGAATCTCAACTGACTCACTCACTGTTTGACTTTGTGCAAGTTGTTTTGACTCCTTCTGTGAGAATTAAGTGAAGTAATACACTGAAGACTATCACATTTTCTAGTTCATAATAGGTCTTGAATAATTAGGCATTTTTTTTGTTCCCCATGCCCTCGGTGACACTTAAGTTAGATGCAGGTAGCGAGGGCTCCTTGGAAGAAGTAACATTTGACTTAGGCCTTGAAGAGAAGGATCACAGACATTGATTCATGTAGTAGATATTTATAGAATACTTAATGGAGCAGAGGGAGAAAAGTGTGCATTGAGGCAGAAATCCAAATGGTTTTGTAAAAGAAGTAGTAGGTGTATTGATTGACTGAAGCAGAAGTTTTGCACATAGGATGAGTAATGACAACTCTTATTTACTGAACACTCATGTAGCTAGCTTCCCTGATATCTCATTTGGTAAAGAATCTGCCTATAATGCAGGAGACTCCAGGTCAATTGCTAGGTCAGGAAGATCCGCAGGAGAAGGGATCAGCTACCCACTCCAGTATTCTTGGGCTTCCCTGGTGGCTCAGTTGGTAAAGAATCCGCCTGCAATGTGGAAGACCTGGGTTCCATCCCTGGGTTGGGAAGATCCCCTGGAGAAGGGAAAGACTACCCACTCCAGTATTCTGGCCTGGAAAATTCCATGGACTGTACAGTCCTTGGGGTCGCAAAGAGTTGGGCACAACTAAGCAACTTTCACTTTCACTTTCACTTTCATGTGCTTAGACCTTTACATATCTTATTTAATGCTTACACAACTCTCTCTTATGCCCATTTTGTAGGTAGGAAAACTGAAAGAGACTTTAAGCAGTTTCCAAGATGAAGAGTTAGTAGGGGGAAGAGACAGGCTTTTGTTTTTTTGTTTTGACTCAAAGACTGAAGGTCAGGCTGAGGATGTCATGAGGTTTTTTTTTTTTTTTTGAATAAAGGGGTTACAAGTACAGAATGGTGTTTTCAGAGGATGAATCTGGTTGAAATGGGTACACTGGATTGGAAAGGCTGTTGAGGAGTTGATGCAGTGGATTCATTTAAGTGATAGAAAATCTGTTCTCAGGGAATCCCACTTTGTAACTTGTTAGCAGTGTGACTTCAGGAAAATTATCTCACCTCTTTGAGCCTTAGTCTCTTTGGGTGTAATTATACCCATCTTTTTCAGGCTGTTGTGAAGATTTAAATGGGATAATAGTATGTAGGAATAGCAGTCATCACATAGGAGGTCCCTAATCAAGGGTTGGTGCATTTGTTATGATCTTTGTCTCCACCTCTGATTAGAATGGTGGTTTGTATTCAGAACTAGCATGGTACTTCAGTAGGTGCTTCAGTAAGTGTCTGAATGAGTGCAAGTATGAATGGATGAACTCATGAATAATTCAGGAGTGAAGAAATAGTATTTGGCAGGCTTAAGGTAGTGGCAGAGAGAATGGAAGGGCAGTTTTAGAGGCATTTCACAGGAGAGGCATTTCATAGGAAGAATGAACAGGACTTAGAGATTGAGAAGGTTGGGGCAGTGTGAAGGCTTGTTTATGCTTCCAGGGTTTCAAGTCTGACTGATGGTGTCGCCATTATCACTGATAGAAGAGAAGTTTAAGGGAAGCCAGGTTGGGGGAAAATTTTAATCAGAAGTGTCTTTTAGAGCTTATAGAAATCTGCTTTTCATTTGAGATATTACGTGTGTTGTGCTAAACCGATTCCTTTTGTCCCTTTCAGGTTTCCTCGCGGTCTGTACATCTGCTCTCATGTTTCTTTCTCATTGTGGCATCTAGCATCATGTCTTAGTATCACCTTCACTTTCTAATGCTTCAGATCAGATCAGTTGCTCAGTCGTGTCCAACTCTTTGCGACCCCATGAATCGCAGCACGCCAGGCCTCCCTGTCCATCACCAACTCCCAGAGTTCACTCAGACTCATGTCCATCGAGTCAGTGATGCCATCCAGCCATCTCATCCTCTGTCGTCCCCTTCTCCTCTTGCCCCCAATCCCTCCCAGCATCAGAGTCTTTTCCAATGAGTCAACTCTTCGCATGAGGTGGCCAGAGTACTGGAGTTTCAGCTTTAGCATCATTCCTTCCAAAGAAATCCCAGGGCTGATCTCCTTTATGACGGACTTGTTGGATCTCCTTGCAGTCCAGGGGATTCTCAAGAGTCTTCTCCAACACCACAGTTCAAAAGCATCAATTCTTTGGCGCTCAGCCTTCTTCACAGTCCAACTCTCACATCCATACATGACCACAGGAAAAACCATAGCCTTGGCTAGACGGACCTTTGTTGGCAAAGTAATGCCACTGCTTTTCAATATACTATCTAGGTTGGTCATAACTTTCCTTCTAAGGAGTAAGCGTCTTTTAATTTCATGGCTGCAGTCACCATGTGCAGTGATTTTGGAGCCCAGAAAAATAAAGTCTGACACTGTTTCCACTGTGTCCCCATCTATCTCCCATGAAGTGATGGGACCGGATGCCTTGATCTTTGTTTTCTGAATGTTGAGCTTTAAGCCAACTTTTCCACTCTCCTCTTTCACCTTCATCAAGAGGCTTTTGAGTTCCTTTTCACTTTCTGCCATAAGGATGGTGTCATCTGCATATCTGAGGTTATTGATATTACTCCTGGCAATCTTGATTCCAACTTGTGTTTCTTCCAGTCCAGCGTTTCTCATGATGTACTCTGCATATAAGTTAAATAAACAGGGTGACAATATACAGCCTTGACATACTCCTTTTCCTATTTGGATCCAGTCTGTTGTTCCATGTCCAGTTCTAACTGTTGCTTCCTGACCTGCATACAGATTTCTCAAGAGGCAGGTCAGGTGGTCTGGGATTCCCATCTCTTTCAGAATTTTCCACAGTTTATTGTGATCCACACAGTCAAAGGCTTTGGCATTGTCAATAAAGCAGAAATAGATGTTTTTCTGGAACTCTCTTGCTTTTTCCATGATCCAGTGGATGTTGGCAATTTGATCTCTAGTTACTCTGCCTTTTCTAAAACCAGCTTGAACATCAGGAAGTTCACGGTTCACATATTGCTGAAGCCTGGCTTGGAGAATTTTAAGCATTACTTTAAATATAGTGATCTGTGCTTTTTCACATTGAATCTTCATGTTTTCTTGATTTGTAAAAAGCATCAATCCTCATTATCAATCCACTTGATAGAATTTTTTCTTTAAGAGCCTACAGCATGGCACCCCACTCCAGTGCTTTTGCCTGAACAATCCCATGGACGGAGAAGCCTGGTGGGCTGCAGTCCATGGGGTCACTAAGAGCTGGACACGACTGAGCGACTTCCCTTTCACTTTTCACTTTCATGCATTGGAGAAGAAAATGGCAACCCACTCCAGTGTTCTTGCCTGGAGAATCCCAGGGATGGGGGAGCCTGGTGAGCTGCCGTCTATGGGGTCGCACAGGGTCGGACAAGTGACTTAGCACCAGCAGCAGTACAAATGTTATAATATATGCTAACAATTTATCTATGTACCAAAAATGTATTTCAGAAAGCTTTATTTCTTACTCAGTTATTGTCACACATTCACAATAAGTGGTACCCAGTGCTATACACATGAAACAGTTATTAAACCACTAAAATTAATGAAAGCATAGTGTCCTTGGTACTTTGTGGCAAAGTTAAAATACACAGTTACTCATTTAGGAGGATGGACTCTGTGCTGTTCCAATTCTTAGGTGCCTTTCCTAAAAGGAAAACTTGTTAACTTACCTCAGGTGATTCTAACAGTTTTCTTATGTTTTTCCTGGTGTCTTTCCCCAGGACTTCCAGATTAGGGTACTGGCATTTATCATTAACTGATTTCAGAGAAGATCCTTTCTCAGTTTTGGCAAAGAGTGATTTAAAAATGTGCTTCTTTATTGACCTTCAAATGTTTATACCCTTCTTCAGAGTATGAAAGTGGTTACTTAATCTTTACTTCTGTTGAATCTTAACAGACTTGTTAGATTATAAAGGGTCAGTTCATTACCTTTAGACTGAATAAATACTTAAGCAAGAGTTGGACTTCTAGGAATAAAAAAAGAAAAAAAAAACAACTTACAGACAGTTTTTAGTTAATTGTGAAAGACTTGAAAGGCAATGCCAAAGAATGCTCAAACTACCCCACAATTGCACTCATCTCATACGCTAGCAAAGTAATGCTCAAAATTCTCCAAGCCAGGCTTGAACAGTTTGTGAACCGTGAACTTCCAGATGTTCAAGCTGGATTTGGAAGAGGCAGAGGAAGCAGAGATCAAATTGCCAACATCCGTTGGATCATAGAAAAAGCAAGAGGATTCCAGAAAAACATCTATTTCTGCTTTATCGACTATGCCAAAACCTTTGACTGTATGGATCACAACAAACTGGGGAAAATTCTTCAAGATATGGGAACACCAGACCACCTGACCTGCCTCTTTAGAAATCTGTATGCAGGTCAGGAAGCAACAATTAGAACTGGACATGGAACAGCAGACTGGTTCCAAATTGGGAAAGGAGTTCGTCAAGGCTGTATAATGTCACCCTGTTTATTTATCTTATATGTAGAGTACATCATGAGAAATGCTTGACTGGATGTAGCACAAGTTGGAATCAAGGTTGCCAGGAGAAATATCAATAACCTCAGATATGTAGATGACATCACCCTTATGGCAGAAAGCGAAGAGCTAAAGAACCTCTTGATGAAAGTGAAAAAGAAGAGTGAAAAAGTTGGCTTAAAGCTCAGCATTCAGAACACTAAGATCATGGCATTGGTCCCATCACTTCATGGGAAATAGATGGGGAAACAGTGGAAACAGTGGCTGACTTTATTTTTTTTGGTCTTCAAAATCACTGCAGATGGTGACTGCAGCCATGAAATTAAAAGACACTTGATCCTTGAAAGAAAAGTTAGGACCAACCTAGACAGCATGTTAAAAAGCAGAGACGTTACTTTGCCAACAAAGGTCCATCTAGTCAAAGGTATGGTTTTTCCAATAGTCATGTATAGATGTGAGAGTTGGACTACAAAGAAAGCTGAGCACCGAAGAATTGATGCTTTTGAACTGTGGTGTTGAGAAGACTCTTGAGAGTCCCTTGGACTGCAAGGAGATCCAACCAGTCCATCCTAACAGAAATCAGTCCTGAATATTCATTTGGAAGGACTGATGTTGAAGCTGAAACTCCACTACTTTGGCCACCTGATGTGAAGAACTGACTCACTGGAAAAGACCCTGATACTGGGAAAGACTGAAGGTGGGAGGAGAAGGGGACAACAGAGGATGAGATGGTTGGATGGCATCACTGACTCAATGGACATGAGTTTGAGTGAACTCCAGGGAGTTGGTGATGGACAGGGAGGCCTGGTGTGCTGTAGGCCATGGGGTTGCAAAGAGTTGCACATTCCTGAGTGACTGAACTGAACTGTAAAATTTAAGTAATATGGCCAGAGGGTTTTTTTTTTTTTTTTTTAATGTTCTCATATGGTTTTATTTTATGGGAAAAAACCAGTAATTCTATATAACTTCCCAAGCTTACCTCCACTTACAAGATGCTGTTCAGATTTCTATATTTCAGTATGGCTTAGGAGGGGGAATTCTGGATTCTGGAATCAAATTGCCTGTGTTAGAATTCTTGCTCACTTCTTACTACCTGGGTAATCTCAGACAAATGACCTGTCTACTCTACTCAGTTTTTGTGTCTGTACTGTGGGAGAAATGGTAAATTTTAACTCGGGAGGCCCTGGTGAAGATTAAATGAGGCGTAATATGTAAAGTGTTTCTGGCATGTAGTATGCACTGAGTTTTTAAAGGTACTGTTTTAGCAGATTTTCTTGAGAAAATGAGACCAGAAATGAGACTTTTTGAAGCTTTTGATTTTTTTTTTTTACTTAAAAAAGGGAGAGAATTTAAAGTCATTAAGCAATATAGACTGCTGGGAATATTTGGATTATTTGACATTTGGAGACCATGGAATTTGTAAATATGTTGGATGAATCCCCCTTTGATTTTCTTCCTGAGGCCTACTTTAGAGGTGAAGGTGAAGGGCTCATTGTATCCTTCTAGTACATAAGTGGGAGAAGGCAATGGCACCCCACTCCAGTACTCTTGCCTGGAAAATCCCATGGATGGAGGAGCCTGGTAGGCTGCAGTCCATGGGGTTGCTAAGAGTTGGACAAGACTCAGCGACTTCACTCACTTTTCACTTTCATGCATTGGAGAAGGAAATGGCAACCCACTCCAGTGTTCTTGCCTGGAGAATCCCAGGAACGGGGGAGCCTGGTGGGCTGCCATCTATGGGGTCACACAGAGTCAGACATGGCTGAAGTGACTTAGCAGCAGCAGCAGCAGTCCATAAGAAAATGATGATTTTTTAACAAGATTTGTTATTGTCCCTTTTGAGGTGTAACAGTCATTTGGTCTTTGTCTTTCAAATGAGCAATTAGATGATGAGTTTTCCTATTCATTAATAAGAGATTGTGAGTATGTTGAGTTTGGTTTTCTGTGTGACATTTTATTATTCTTTGGCTGACCTCTGTTGAGTTCAAAATACACTTCCAGCATATTACTTCTAGTTGAAAGTTGAAGACTATTGTACTGAACACTTTTGTAACTCACCCTTTTCTGTAGCAATCTGAGTATATAGTTGGCCAAATGTTCTTTACTGTTACTTGTCTCTTTAGTTATCATAGATCAGGGATAAAAATTAAATTAATATAAACATTGGAATATAGGATCTAAATAGTTATGATCCATTCCTGTTCCTGTTTCTGAGTCAGTAGATTCTTATTAAAATGGATATTTATTTCATTAAATTTTTTTTTAAGCCATTCAATCCTTAGTAAATATTTTTCAGTGTCAGCATTATTTCCGCTTGCCTTGTCACTAGAGAATTCTCTTCAAATCAGGAGTGGGAATTTCCTTGGTGGTCCATTGGTTACATGTTGGAGCTTCCACCTCAAGGGGCCTGGGTTCAACCCCTGGTCTGGGAACTAAGATCCCACAAGCTGCACAGTGTGGCAAAAAAAAAAAAAAAAAAAAGATGTTGTTGTGATTTAAGATTTTTTTGGGTGCATGCATCTGTTATAGGAAGGGGGACCTCTTCCAGGGCCTGAGAGTGGGCTCTTGTCTAACACTTGGAAATGAATTATCTGAGGAGTCACACATGCTGACAAAGCAAGAGAGTTTATTGGGAAGGGGTGCCTGGGTGGAGAGCAGGAGGGTGAGGGAACCCAGGAGGACTGCCATGCCACGAGGCTCGCAGTCTCGGGTTTTATGGTGATGGGGTTCTTTTCTGGGATTTCTTTGGCCAAACATTTTGACTCGATTCTGATTTGGGTTCTGTCAGTGTGTTTCTCCTAACAAATCTGTTTTATCTTGGGAAAATAAGACTGTAGTTAATAAGTATTTGTTAATGAGCCTGATTTATTAGTGAATCAAATTGGTATTGTAAATTGATATTACAAATTGTATATGAAGCTCTCTCATAATTATACTTGCAGAGAATCAATTTCTGTGAATGCATGAGGATTTTAAGTAATTTTGCTTTCAGCTGCATTGAAAAATATTCAATGAAATGGATTTATGTGTGGAAAAAAGTGTGAAAAGAGGGAAGAATGCTGGATCAAGTGTCATCAGGTTTGAGCAGGTTGCTTTTATATGAATGCTGAATTTATAGCGTTTTTAACTTATCACCATCTATTTTGTCTAGTCTTTGGACTCATTACATATGCTAACTTGCTTTGGCTTCTTGTGTCTGGATCTTTGGAGTTTGCTTTGTGGTTAGTCCAGTTTGGGAGTTGCCTTGAAGGATTCTGTGTCTATTGGCAGTGACAGAAGAAAGCTTGTTATTCTGATCGTTTTTGATTTCTAAATGTTGAATAAAGTAGACATAGTCCCATCTTTGTCAGATCTGTATCTCAGAAACCCTCTAGCCCAGGAGACAGGGATTTAAACAGAATTCAGATTGAATTTCAGAGTGCGTGCATTTGTAGCTCCACATGGAGCTCACGGAGTGTAACTGCATTTACCTGACTCTGTTTTCTCTCTCTTCCCTATCCTTATTTTATTCTTCAACTATTACAGATTGCCTACAATGTATCAGAAATACAGGAGTGGGGTAACAAGATGTATGTGGACATTTAGGTTAAGGGGAAGATAAACTTGAAAGAAACATGCAAAAATTGATTTCAACTGTATTAAGTGCTATTGAGAAGTACAGGATGTTACTGGAGAGTGTTACATGAGACCCTATCCTGGTGTGGTGGGTTTCGGAAGGCTTTCCCAATGAAGTAACAAAGTGAATATATGAATATCTGTTAAGTGAATATGTATCAGGCTTAACATTTATGGCACATAACCCAAATTCTAGCATGTGGAAATTCAGAGAAATAAGAAGTAGTTACTTTACAGAAAGAGAGATAATGTAATGATTTCTTAAATCCGATATCCTGGGCAAGAATTTGATTTCTTTCCTTTTGACTTTAGGTCAAAGGCAATAATAAAGCAACTCAGACGATACAAATACCTGGATTAACAGATTCTCTGGGGTTGAATCCCCTTCTAATAAAACTTATATTTTAAATTAAAATAGTCAGAAATTTTCAGTTACAAATGTTAGAAAAACTGTTTTAACCTCTATTTTCCTTCACTGATTTAAAGGTAAATAAAGTTTGTTTTGGGCTTCCCTTGAAGCTCAGTTGGTAAAGAATCTGCCTGCAATGCAGGAGATCCAGGTTTGATCCCTGGGTCGGGAAGATCCCCTGGAGAAGGGAATGGCTACCCACTCCAGGATTCTTGCTGGGAAATCCTATGGACAGAGGAGCCTGGTGGGCTACAGTCCATGGGGTCACAAAGAGTTGGACATGACTGAATGACTAACACTTTCACTTTCGAGGTTGTTTTAGACAAAATTGTCTATAAAGATCTGGGAAGGTCTTTTTAAAGCTTTCTTTTTTCTGTGCTCTCTCTCTCTCTCTTTTTTCCCCCCTGTAGTTAAATTTATGGTTAAATTTATTTTCTGGTTTAGATTGATGGTCAGGGTCTTCCCCATCAAAAAATAGTCAGCAATTCTGTATTCGTTAATTATCAGACTTCAATGTGGGTGAATTTTAGCAAATGTGTGACTACAAGTACAGTTTAACCCTTTTGAGACTAGCTTTATTTTCTGTTAAAGGAAATTCATGTAACAACAAATGATGAGGCAGTTTGATATTTTTTACCCACATGGGCTTCTGATGTCTGTGATTTTTTCTCTTGCTCAAATTGTCCCTACTTCTCTGGCTTGAACTCTTAGTTTGCTATGGTTCTGTTTTAAGGATTCAGTTCAGTATATCCAGTATTCTTATCGGAGAGACTGGAATGTATGTACATACCTTCTATTTTTCATCTGAACTTAGTTCTTCAATAAGAAGTGTATTATTTGAATTTTTCTTCATTAAGGTATTTTCATATTAGAGCCCACATTTGTATTTAAGTATGCAGAAGATGGCAGGTTATAAGAATTGTTTTGATTTAAGACTATAGTATTCCTTGGAGAATTATAGCAATAAATTGAAGTAACAGGTGTGTGTTTTCAAGACTATCCCTATATTACCAAAAATATTAATATTACTTACTCAGTTTGGAACATGGCTATAATATACATAGGGCTCAATCTGAGTTTTGTTTTTGATCATATTTTGTCTCAATGTTATATATTTTCAGATTTATCTTTAAAGCCTGTGTCAACTTCCTTATAAATGTGAAAGTGGCCCTTTTACTGAGAGTAGACGATTATAAGCTTAATGGTCATCACTGAAGCCTGATAGTATGATTTTCATTACAGGGAGGTTTAATAGTAAGTAGCTAAGGAAACTTTTGAAGATTTACTTGTATTCTCTGGCATATATTAGTAACAAAGTTTTGTTTTGTTCTGTTTTTATTTTATTATTATTTTAAAATTTTATATTTAATAAAGTATTGTTTGTTTACAATATCATATTTATTTCAGGTATACAACATAGTGATTCAAACTTTTTATAGATTATACTCCATTTAAAGTTACTCTAAAATATTGGTTGTATTCCCTGTGCTATGTAATATATTTTATGTGTGGTAATCTCCTACCCCTTTCCTTCTTGCCTCTACCCTCTTCCTTCACCTCAGCGGTAATCACTATTTGGTTCTCTGTATCTGTGGGTCTGTTTCTGTTATACTCATACTTTTGTTTTCTATATTCCACATAAGTGGTTTGTCTTTCTCTTTGTGACTTATTTCACAAATCTCAATACCTTCCAGACCATCCATGTTGTTGCAAATGGCATATTTTCATTTTTTTTTAATGACTATATTCTTCATCCATTCATCTCTTTTATCTGTTCATGTGTTGATGGACACTCAGGTGGCTTCTATATCTTGGCTATTGTAAATAGTGTTGCTGTGGACATTGTGGTGCCTATCTCTTTCTGAATTAGTGTTTTTGTTTTCTTCAGGTGTATACTTAGGAGTGAAATTGCTGGGTCGTATGGTAGTTCCATTTTTAGTTTTTTGAGGGACCTTTATACTGTCTTCCACAGCGGCTGTACCAATTTACATGCCCACCAACAGTATGTGAGGGTTTCCTTTTCTCTACATCCTCGCCACCATTTGTTGTTTTTGTCTTTTTGGTGATAAGCCACTCTGACAGGTGTGAACTGATATGCTCATGGTTTTGATTTGCATTTCTCCGATGGATTAGCAGTGTTAAGAATGTTTTCATGTGCCTGTTGGCCATCTGTATATCTTCTTCAGAAAAATGTCTATGTAAATCTTTGGCCCACTTTTTTTTGATATTTAAAACAATTTTTATTTTTTGGTTGCGCTGCACAGCTTGCAGGATCTTAGTTCCCTGATCAGGGGTCAAACCCATGCTCCCTGCAGTGGAGGCACAGAGTCTTAACCACTGCACTGCCAGGGAAGTCCCTTCCGTCCATTTTTTGATTGGAATTTTTGTCTTTTTGATATTGAGTTGTATGAGCTGTTTGTGTCTTTTGGATCAGATTAGATCAGATCAGATCAGTCGCTCAGTCATGTCCGACTCTTTGCGACCCCATGAATCGCAGCACGCCAGGCCTCCCTGTCCATCACCAACTCCCAGAGTTCACTCAGACTCATGTCCATCGAGTGAGTGATGCCATCCAGCCATCTCATCCTCTGTCGTCCCCTTCTTCTCCTGCCCCCGATCCCTCCCAGCATCAGAGTCTTTTCCAATGAGTCAACTCTTCGCATGAAGTGGCCAAAGTACTGGAGTTTCAGCTTCAGCATCATTCCTTCCAAAGAAATCCCAGGGCTGATCTCCTTCAGAAAGGACTGGTTGGATCTCCTTGCAATCCAAGGGACTCTCAAGAGTCTTCTCCAACACCACAGTTCAAAAGCATCAATTCTTCGGCGCTCAGCCTTCTTCACAGTCCAACTCTCACATCCATACATGACCACAGGAAAAACCATAGCCTTGACTAGACGAACCTTTGTTGGCAAAGTAATGTCTCTGCTTTTAAATATGCTATCTAGGTTGGTCATAACTTTCCTTCCAAGGAGTAAGCGTCTTTTAATTTCATGGCTGCAATCACTATCTGTAGTGATTTTGGAGCCCAGAAAAATAAAGTCTGACACTCTTTCCACTGTTTCCCCATCTATTTCCCATGAAGTGATGGGACCGGATGCCATGATCTTCGTTTTCTGAACGTTGAGCTTTAAGCCAACTTTTTCACTCTCCACTTTCACTTTTATCAAGAGGCTCTTTAGTTCCTCTTCACTTTCTGCCATAAGGGTGGTGTCATCTGCATATCTGAGGTTATTGACATTACTCCTGGCAATCTTGATTCCAGCTTGTGCTTCTTCCAGCCCAGCATTTCTCATGATGTACTCTCATATAAGTTAAATAAGCAGGGTGACAATATACAGCCTTGATGTACTCCTTTTCCTATTTGGAACCAGTCTGTTGTTCCATGTCCAGTTCTAACTGTTGCTTCCTGACCTGCATACAGATTTCTCAAGAGGCAGGTCAGGTGGTCTGGTATTCCCATCTCTTTCAGAATTTTCCACAGTTTATTGTGATCCACACAGTCAAAGGCTTTGGCATAGTCAATAAAGCAGAAATAGATGTTTTTCTGAAACTCTCCTGCTTTTTCCATGATTCAGCGGATGTTGGCAATTTGATCTCTGGTTCCTCTGCCTTTTCTAAAACCAGCTTGAACATCAGGAAGTTCACGGTTCACGTATTGCTGAGGCCTGGCTTGGAGAATTTTGAGCATTACTTTACTAGTGTGTGAGATGAGTGCAGCTGTGGGGTAGTTTGAGCATTCTTTGGCCTTGCCTTTCTTTGGGATTGGAATGAAAACTGACCTTTTCCAGTCCTGTGGCCACTGCTGAGTTTTCCAAATTTGCTGGCATATTGAGTGCAGCACTTTCACAGCATCATCTTTCAGGAGAAAGATGATGTCTTTTGGATAGTAACCTCTTATTGGTCATATTATTTGCAGCTATTTTCTCCCACACAGTGGATTGTCTTTTTGTTTTGTCAGTGGTTTCCTTTCCTGTGCAAAAGCTTTTAAATTTAATTATGTCCTATTTTATATTTGCCTTTGTTTCTTTTGCCTTAGTAGACATATACCCGCGCCCCCCTCCCCCCCAAAATGGCTGCAGTTTATGTCAGAATGTTCTGCCTATGTTTTCTCCTAAGAGTTTCAAGGTTTCTTGTCTCACATGTAGGTGTTTAATCCACTTTGAGCTTACTTTTGTGTGTGATGTGAGAAAAGATCCTAATTTCATTTGTTTACTGAAGAGACTGTCCTTTCCCCATTGCGTATTCTTGCTGCTTTTGTCGTAGATGAATTGTCCTTGGAAGTGTGGGTTTACTTTTGGGCTCTCTGTCGTGTTCCGTTGAGCTGTGTGTCTGTTTTGTGCCAGTACCATACTGTTTTGATTATGGTAGCTTTGCAGTGCACAGTTTGAAGTTAGGGAGATGATTCCCTCCAGCTTTGTTCTTTCTCAGAATTGCTTTGGCTATTCCGGACCTTTGTGGTTCTGTATATTTTAGGATTATTTGTTCTAGTTCTGGGGAAAATGTCATGGATATTTTGATAGGGATTACATTAAATCTGTAGATTGCTTTGAGTAGTGTGGTCATTTTAATAATATTAATTCTTCCAATTCTTGAACATGGGATTGCTTTCCAATTCTGTATCATTCCTTTGTCAGTGTTTTATAGTTTACAGAGTATAGGTCTTTGACCTTCATGGTTAAGTTTATTCCTAGATATTTTGTTCTTTTCAATGCAATTTTTAAAAAAAATTAAAAAATTTTTAACTTTTATTTTATATTGGAGTATAGTTGACTTACAGTACTGTTTCAGTGTCAGGTGTTTAGTAAAGTACTTCAGTTATACATATACTTGTATCTATTCTTTCTCAGATTCTTTTCCTATGTAGGTTATTATGGAATAGTGACTTCTCTGTCCTGTGTAGTATGTCTTTGTTGATTATCTATGTTATACATAGTAGTGTATATATGTGGATTTATCTCTCCCCCAGTCTTTCAACTTTGGTAACCGTTAGTTTCTTTTCAAAGTCTGTGGGTCTGTTTCTGTTTTGTAAATAAGTTTATTTGCATCTTTTTTTTTTTTAGATTCAACATAGAAATGATATCATATATGTCTTTCTCTGCCTGACTTTCTTCACTTAATATGATAATCTCTAGGTCCATTCGTGTTGCTGCAAATGGCATTATTGCGTGTCCTTATGTGGGAGCATCCGTATGCGGTCTGCATGTGCCAGGCTTTGGTTGGAGAGCTTGATCTGCAGTGAGCACAGGTCATGTCTTCACCCTGGGCGTGCTGGCAGCTGTCGCCTTGGTGGGAGACGGGGCTGGAGATTGATGGGTCAGGTCCAGGGCCAAGTGTGAGCCAGACCTTTTCCTCTACTCAGTGGTCGTTATTGCCCTGTTTGGGATGTGGTTGGGTCCTAAGGTGCTGGAGCAGAAACCCTGATGGTTGGGTCTGAGCTGGTTCCATTTCCTCTCAGTGTGAATTCTCCCCCCTCCTGGAAGGGGCAGCTTCATCCCAGAGGGGAAGCAGCACTAGAGCAAGAGATGTTGGAGCAGGCCATGGGTGTGGCCTGACAAAGTGGGGCCCTCTTGAGAAACTGACCAGAGCCCTGGGAAGTCTCCATTTGCTTCCTCTGCCTTGTTCCCAGGAGTAGGCACGTATGTGCACGTGTTCTTCATGAGTGGAGTCTCAATTTTTTTGAGCTGTCTTGTAAGTAATACTGGTTTTCAAACCACGTAAGGGCACTTGTCTTCCTGGTGTTGGACCCCAGGGCCAGGGTATCAAATATGTGGTTTGAATCCTTCATGCCCCAGGGAGGGTCTCCCAGCCCAGGATATCTCTCTCATCTTCTGTGTCCCATCCTCGGATTACAGGTACTGACTTGATCACTTCTCCTCCCTTCTTTGCTGACTCTGTGTGGATTTTTACAGTCTTTGTGTAGGAGAGTCTTTCTGCCAGTCTTGTTTGTTTTCAGTGAGAGTTCTACATGTTGCTGTGTTTTTGATGTGTTCGTGGTGGAAAGTGAGCTCCAATGTCCTTCTTTGCCATCTTGATCTCTTCTTCTTTTGCGGGGGGGTGGGGGGAATGGTCACTGGAGGAGACAGTGCTGCTTGGGTGCTGGTGACACTGTGGTTTTTCATAAGCATCCTTGTTCACTGTTGGGCTGCACCCTGCAGGCAGGCAGTCCCTGTAGCTGCCCAGCTTCAGGACCAAGGGGAGAGCCCAGAGGTATGGATGGGGGGATCTTGTATGTCTGAAGCAAGGTCCTGGAGCGACAGCCCACCGCATGCTACGGATGGTGGGCAGGACATGCCAGCAGCCCCCACTCCAAGGGGCGGGGATGTTACCAGTTATAGGGGAGAGGCGTCTGATTGGCACATAGGTTACCAGGGAAGTTAGCAGAGGGCATCCCGCTCACTGTCCCTTTGATAAGCTATCATTGTGGAGGTATTCTAGTTCTAATATTTAGACTAGCTGTGTGACTAGTGGTACAAGTGTATAGGCATGTGAGTAGGGTGTAGGTGAAGTGGGCACTGAGCCATTAGGGGATATACCAAAAGCAAAAGAATGACCATCTTGGGTGGCCTGATCACACATTGGCTGACCATGAGAGACGAACAGGAACTTCCAGTTTTTAATAAGCTGATTATCTGTATGTGATGAGGCAGCATGGTGCAGTGCACTGGATCTGAGTTTTTGTTTTGCTCTGCAACTTATAGTTTGACTCCCAGTTTCCTTATAAAAATAGGTGATAACTCTGTCTTAACTACTCACGACATGCTTTGGTAATCATATGGGATAGTATATGTGTGAAAGCTTTGAAACTGCAAAAAGACATGTAAATATTGGTCTGTGATTCTAGGTTCCTTGTCTTTTTGTTTTAGAATTTAAATTTGGCCTTTGTAGCTTCAAAATAGTTTTAACCTTAAAAATAAAAGTGTTGGAAGCAGTATAAGTTCAGTGTATTTGTTAGAGTTCTCCAGAGACACAGAACCTGAAGGGGAGGTATGTGTGAGTATGTGAAAGTGTTTGTGTTATGTATGAGAGGTGTGTGGTGTGCACGCACACACACGCAGTATATATATATGTATAGACAGACAGACAAACTGAGTAACTTATTATAAGGCATTGGCCCAACCATTACGGAGGCTGAGGAATTCCAAGATCCACAGTTGGCAAGCTGTTCAGTCGCAGTTCAGTTCAGTCGCTCAGTCGTGTCCGACTCTTTGCGACCCCATGAATCGCAGCACGCCAGGCCTCCCTGTCCATCACCAACGCCCGGAGTTCACTCAGACTCACATCCATTGAGTCAGTGATGCCATCCAGCCATCTCATCCTCTGTCGTCCCCTTCTCCTCTTGCCCCCAATCCCTCCCAGCATCAGAGTTTTTTCCAATGAGTCAACTCTTCGCATGAGGTGGCCAAAGTACTGGAGTTTCAGCTTTAGCATCATTCCTTCCAAAGAAATCCCAGGGCTGATCTCCTTCAGAAAGGACTGGCTGGATCTCCTTGCAGTCCAAGGGACTCTCAAGAGTCTTCTCCAACACCACAGTTCAAAAGCATCAATTCTTCGGCGCTCAGCCTTCTTCACAGTCCAACTCTCACATCCATACATGACCACAGGAAAAACCATAGCCTTGACTAGACGAACCTTTGTTGGCAAAGTAATGTCTCTGCTTTTAAATATGCTATCTAGGTTGGTCATAACTTTCCTTCCAAGGAGTAAGCGTCTTTTAATTTCATGGCTGCAATCACTATCTGTAGTGATTTTGGAGCCCAGAAAAATAAAGTCTGACACTCTTTCCACTGTTTCCCCATCTATTTCCCATGAAGTGATGGGACCGGATGCCATGATCTTCGTTTTCTGAACGTTGAGCTTTAAGCCAACTTTTTCACTCTCCACTTTCACTTTTATCAAGAGGCTCTTTAGTTCCTCTTCACTTTCTGCCATAAGGGTGGTGTCATCTGCATATCTGAGGTTATTGACATTACTCCTGGCAATCTTGATTCCAGCTTGTGCTTCTTCCAGCCCAGCATTTCTCATGATGTACTCTCATATAAGTTAAATAAGCAGGGTGACAATATACAGCCTTGATGTACTCCTTTTCCTATTTGGAACCAGTCTGTTGTTCCATGTCCAGTTCTAACTGTTGCTTCCTGACCTGCATACAGATTTCTCAAGAGGCAGGTCAGGTGGTCTGGTATTCCCATCTCTTTCAGAATTTTCCACAGTTTATTGTGATCCACACAGTCAAAGGCTTTGGCATAGTCAATAAAGCAGAAATAGATGTTTTTCTGAAACTCTCCTGCTTTTTCCATGATTCAGCGGATGTTGGCAATTTGATCTCTGGTTCCTCTGCCTTTTCTAAAACCAGCTTGAACATCAGGAAGTTCACGGTTCACGTATTGCTGAGGCCTGGCTTGGAGAATTTTGAGCATTACTTTACTAGCGTGTGAGATGAGTGCAGCTGTGGGGTAGTTTGAGCATTCTTTGGCCTTGCCTTTCTTTGGGATTGGAATGAAAACTGACCTTTTCCAGTCCTGTGGCCACTGCTGAGTTTTCCAAATTTGCTGGCATATTGAGTGCAGCACTTTCACAGCATCATCTTTCAGGAGAAAGATGATGTCTTTTGGATAGTAACCTCTTATTGGTCATATTATTTGCAGCTATTTTCTCCCACACAGTGGATTGTCTTTTTGTTTTGTCAGTGGTTTCCTTTCCTGTGCAAAAGCTTTTAAATTTAATTATGTCCTATTTTATATTTGCCTTTGTTTCTTTTGCCTTAGTAGACATATACCCGCGCCCCCCTCCCCCCCAAAATGGCTGCAGTTTATGTCAGAATGTTCTGCCTATGTTTTCTCCTAAGAGTTTCAAGGTTTCTTGTCTCACATGTAGGTGTTTAATCCACTTTGAGCTTACTTTTGTGTGTGATGTGAGAAAAGATCCTAATTTCATTTGTTTACTGAAGAGACTGTCCTTTCCCCATTGCGTATTCTTGCTGCTTTTGTCGTAGATGAATTGTCCTTGGAAGTGTGGGTTTACTTTTGGGCTCTCTGTCGTGTTCCGTTGAGCTGTGTGTCTGTTTTGTGCCAGTACCATACTGTTTTGATTATGGTAGCTTTGCAGTGCACAGTTTGAAGTTAGGGAGATGATTCCCTCCAGCTTTGTTCTTTCTCAGAATTGCTTTGGCTATTCCGGACCTTTGTGGTTCTGTATATTTTAGGATTATTTGTTCTAGTTCTGTGGAAAATGTCATGGATATTTTGATAGGGATTACATTGAATCTGTAGATTGCTTTGAGTAGTGTGGTCATTTTAATAATATTAATTCTTCCAATTCTTGAACATGGGATTGCTTTCCAATTCTGTATCATTCCTTTGTCAGTGTTTTATAGTTTACAGAGTATAGGTCTTTGACCTTCATGGTTAAGTTTATTCCTAGATATTTTGTTCTTTTCAATGCAATTTTTAAAAAAAATTAAAAATTTTTTAACTTTTATTTTATATTGGAGTATAGTTGACTTACAGTACTGTTTCAGTGTCAGGTGTTTAGTAAAGTACTTCAGTTATACATATACTTGTATCTATTCTTTCTCAGATTCTTTTCCTATGTAGGTTATTATGGAATAGTGACTTCTCTGTCCTGTGTAGTATGTCTTTGTTGATTATCTATGTTATACATAGTAGTGTATATATGTGGATTTATCTCTCCCCCCAGTCTTTCAACTTTGGTAACCGTTAGTTTCTTTTCAAAGTCTGTGGGTCTGTTTCTGTTTTGTAAATAAGTTTATTTGCATCTTTTTTTTTTTTAGATTCAACATAGAAATGATATCATATATGTCTTTCTCTGCCTGACTTTCTTCACTTAATATGATAATCTCTAGGTCCATTCGTGTTGCTGCAAATGGCATTATTGCGTGTCCTTATGTGGGAGCATCCGTATGCGGTCTGCATGTGCCAGGCTTTGGTTGGAGAGCTTGATCTGCAGTGAGCACAGGTCATGTCTTCACCCTGGGCGTGCTGGCAGCTGTCGCCTTGGTGGGAGACGGGGCTGGAGATTGATGGGTCAGGTCCAGGGCCAAGTGTGAGCCAGACCTTTTCCTCTACTCAGTGGTCGTTATTGCCCTGTTTGGGATGTGGTTGGGTCCTAAGGTGCTGGAGCAGAAACCCTGATGGTTGGGTCTGAGCTGGTTCCATTTCCTCTCAGTGTGAATTCTCCCCCCTCCTGGAAGGGGCAGCTTCATCCCAGAGGGGAAGCAGCACTAGAGCAAGAGATGTTGGAGCAGGCCATGGGTGTGGCCTGACAAAGTGGGGCCCTCTTGAGAAACTGACCAGAGCCCTGGGAAGTCTCCATTTGCTTCCTCTGCCTTGTTCCCAGGAGTAGGCACGTATGTGCACGTGTTCTTCATGAGTGGAGTCTCAATTTTTTTGAGCTGTCTTGTAAGTAATACTGGTTTTCAAACCACGTAAGGGCACTTGTCTTCCTGGTGTTGGACCCCAGGGCCAGGGTATCAAATATGTGGTTTGAATCCTTCATGCCCCAGGGAGGGTCTCCCAGCCCAGGATATCTCTCTCATCTTCTGTGTCCCATCCTCGGATTACAGGTACTGACTTGATCACTTCTCCTCCCTTCTTTGCTGACTCTGTGTGGATTTTTACAGTCTTTGTGTAGGAGAGTCTTTCTGCCAGTCTTGTTTGTTTTCAGTGAGAGTTCTACATGTTGCTGTGTTTTTGATGTGTTCGTGGTGGAAAGTGAGCTCCAATGTCCTTCTTTGCCATCTTGATCTCTTCTTCTTTTGCGGGGGGGTGGGGGGAATGGTCACTGGAGGAGACAGTGCTGCTTGGGTGCTGGTGACACTGTGGTTTTTCATAAGCATCCTTGTTCACTGTTGGGCTGCACCCTGCAGGCAGGCAGTCCCTGTAGCTGCCCAGCTTCAGGACCAAGGGGAGAGCCCAGAGGTATGGATGGGGGGATCTTGTATGTCTGAAGCAAGGTCCTGGAGCGACAGCCCACCGCATGCTACGGATGGTGGGCAGGACATGCCAGCAGCCCCCACTCCAAGGGGCGGGGATGTTACCAGTTATAGGGGAGAGGCGTCTGATTGGCACATAGGTTACCAGGGAAGTTAGCAGAGGGCATCCCGCTCACTGTCCCTTTGATAAGCTATCATTGTGGAGGTATTCTAGTTCTAATATTTAGACTAGCTGTGTGACTAGTGGTACAAGTGTATAGGCATGTGAGTAGGGTGTAGGTGAAGTGGGCACTGAGCCATTAGGGGATATACCAAAAGCAAAAGAATGACCATCTTGGGTGGCCTGATCACACATTGGCTGACCATGAGAGACGAACAGGAACTTCCAGTTTTTAATAAGCTGATTATCTGTATGTGATGAGGCAGCATGGTGCAGTGCACTGGATCTGAGTTTTTGTTTTGCTCTGCAACTTATAGTTTGACTCCCAGTTTCCTTATATAAATAGGTGATAACTCTGTCTTAACTACTCACGACATGCTTTGGTAATCATATGGGATAGTATATGTGTGAAAGCTTTGAAACTGCAAAAAGACATGTAAATATTGGTCTGTGATTCTAGGTTCCTTGTCTTTTTGTTTTAGAATTTAAATTTGGCCTTTGTAGCTTCAAAATAGTTTTAACCTTAAAAATAAAAGTGTTGGAAGCAGTATAAGTTCAGTGTATTTGTTAGAGTTCTCCAGAGACACAGAACCTGAAGGGGAGGTATGTGTGAGTATGTGAAAGTGTTTGTGTTATGTATGAGAGGTGTGTGGTGTGCACGCACACACACGCAGTATATATATATGTATAGACAGACAGACAAACTGAGTAACTTATTATAAGGCATTGGCCCAACCATTACGGAGGCTGAGGAATTCCAAGATCCACAGTTGGCAAGCTGTTCAGTCGCAGTTCAGTTCAGTCGCTCAGTCGTGTCCGACTCTTTGCGACCCCATGAATCGCAGCACGCCAGGCCTCCCTGTCCATCACCAACGCCCGGAGTTCACTCAGACTCACATCCATTGAGTCAGTGATGCCATCCAGCCATCTCATCCTCTGTCGTCCCCTTCTCCTCTTGCCCCCAATCCCTCCCAGCATCAGAGTTTTTTCCAATGAGTCAACTCTTCGCATGAGGTGGCCAAAGTACTGGAGTTTCAGCTTTAGCATCATTCCTTCCAAAGAAATCCCAGGGCTGATCTCCTTCAGAAAGGACTGGCTGGATCTCCTTGCAGTCCAAGGGACTCTCAAGAGTCTTCTCCAACACCACAGTTCAAAAGCATTAATTCTTTGGCACTCAGCTTTCTTCACAGTCCAACTCTCACATCCATACATGACCACAGGAAAAACCATAGCCTTGACTAGATGTACCTTTGTTGGCAAAGTGATGTCTCTGCTTTTCAATATGCTATCTAGGTTGGTCATAACTTTTCTTCCAAGGAGCAAGTGTCTTTTAATTTCATGGCTGCAGTCACCATCTGTAGTGAGTTTGGAGCCCCAAAAATAAAGTCTGACACTGTTTCCACTGTTTCCCCATCTATTTCCCATGAAGTGATGGGACCGGATGCCTTGATCTTCGTTTTCTGGATGTTGAGTTTTAAGCCAACTTTTTCACTCTCCTCTTTCACCTTTATCAAGAGGCTTTTGAGTTCCTCTTCACTTTCTGCCATAAGGGTGGTGTCATCTGCATATCTGAGGTTATTGACATTTCTCCTGGCAATCTTGATTCCAGCTTGTGCTTCTTCCAGCCCAGCATTTCTCATGATGTACTCTCATATAAGTTAAATAAGCAGGGTGACAATATACAGCCTTGATGTGCTCCTTTTCCTATTTGGAACCAGTCTGTTGTTCCATGTCCAGTTCTAACTGTTGCTTCCTGACCTGCATACAGATTTCTCAAGAGGCAGGTCAGGTGGTCTGGTATTCCCATCTCTTTCAGAATTTTCCACAGTTTATTGTGATCCACACAGTCAAAGGCTTTGGCATAGTCAATAAAGCAGAAATAGATGTTTTTCTGAAACTCTCCTGCTTTTTCCATGATTCAGCGGATGTTGGCAATTTGATCTCTGGTTCCTCTGCCTTTTCTAAAACCAGCTTGAACATCAGGAAGTTCACGGTTCACGTATTGCTGAGGCCTGGCTTGGAGAATTTTGAGCATTACTTTACTAGCGTGTGAGATGAGTGCAGCTGTGGGGTAGTTTGAGCATTCTTTGGCCTTGCCTTTCTTTGGGATTGGAATGAAAACTGACCTTTTCCAGTCCTGTGGCCACTGCTGAGTTTTCCAAATTTGCTGGCATATTGAGTGCAGCACTTTCACAGCATCATCTTTCAGGAGAAAGATGATGTCTTTTGGATAGTAACCTCTTATTGGTCATATTATTTGCAGCTATTTTCTCCCACACAGTGGATTGTCTTTTTGTTTTGTCAGTGGTTTCCTTTCCTGTGCAAAAGCTTTTAAATTTAATTATGTCCTATTTTATATTTGCCTTTGTTTCTTTTGCCTTAGTAGACATATACCCGCGCCCCCCTCCCCCCAAAATGGCTGCAGTTTATGTCAGAATGTTCTGCCTATGTTTTCTCCTAAGAGTTTCAAGGTTTCTTGTCTCACATGTAGGTGTTTAATCCACTTTGAGCTTACTTTTGTGTGTGATGTGAGAAAAGATCCTAATTTCATTTGTTTACTGAAGAGACTGTCCTTTCCCCATTGCGTATTCTTGCTGCTTTTGTCGTAGATGAATTGTCCTTGGAAGTGTGGGTTTACTTTTGGGCTCTCTGTCGTGTTCCGTTGAGCTGTGTGTCTGTTTTGTGCCAGTACCATACTGTTTTGATTATGGTAGCTTTGCAGTGCACAGTTTGAAGTTAGGGAGATGATTCCCTCCAGCTTTGTTCTTTCTCAGAATTGCTTTGGCTATTCCGGACCTTTGTGGTTCTGTATATTTTAGGATTATTTGTTCTAGTTCTGGGGAAAATGTCATGGATATTTTGATAGGGATTACATTAAATCTGTAGATTGCTTTGAGTAGTGTGGTCATTTTAATAATATTAATTCTTCCAATTCTTGAACATGGGATTGCTTTCCAATTCTGTATCATTCCTTTGTCAGTGTTTTATAGTTTACAGAGTATAGGTCTTTGACCTTCATGGTTAAGTTTATTCCTAGATATTTTGTTCTTTTCAATGCAATTTTTAAAAAAAATTAAAAATTTTTAACTTTTATTTTATATTGGAGTATAGTTGACTTACAGTACTGTTTCAGTGTCAGGTGTTTAGTAAAGTACTTCAGTTATACATATACTTGTATCTATTCTTTCTCAGATTCTTTTCCTATGTAGGTTATTATGGAATAGTGACTTCTCTGTCCTGTGTAGTATGTCTTTGTTGATTATCTATGTTATACATAGTAGTGTATATATGTGGATTTATCTCTCCCCCCAGTCTTTCAACTTTGGTAACCGTTAGTTTCTTTTCAAAGTCTGTGGGTCTGTTTCTGTTTTGTAAATAAGTTTATTTGCATCTTTTTTTTTTTTAGATTCAACATAGAAATGATATCATATATGTCTTTCTCTGCCTGACTTTCTTCACTTAATATGATAATCTCTAGGTCCATTCGTGTTGCTGCAAATGGCATTATTGCGTGTCCTTATGTGGGAGCATCCGTATGCGGTCTGCATGTGCCAGGCTTTGGTTGGAGAGCTTGATCTGCAGTGAGCACAGGTCATGTCTTCACCCTGGGCGTGCTGGCAGCTGTCGCCTTGGTGGGAGACGGGGCTGGAGATTGATGGGTCAGGTCCAGGGCCAAGTGTGAGCCAGACCTTTTCCTCTACTCAGTGGTCGTTATTGCCCTGTTTGGGATGTGGTTGGGTCCTAAGGTGCTGGAGCAGAAACCCTGATGGTTGGGTCTGAGCTGGTTCCATTTCCTCTCAGTGTGAATTCTCCCCCCTCCTGGAAGGGGCAGCTTCATCCCAGAGGGGAAGCAGCACTAGAGCAAGAGATGTTGGAGCAGGCCATGGGTGTGGCCTGACAAAGTGGGGCCCTCTTGAGAAACTGACCAGAGCCCTGGGAAGTCTCCATTTGCTTCCTCTGCCTTGTTCCCAGGAGTAGGCACGTATGTGCACGTGTTCTTCATGAGTGGAGTCTCAATTTTTTTGAGCTGTCTTGTAAGTAATACTGGTTTTCAAACCACGTAAGGGCACTTGTCTTCCTGGTGTTGGACCCCAGGGCCAGGGTATCAAATATGTGGTTTGAATCCTTCATGCCCCAGGGAGGGTCTCCCAGCCCAGGATATCTCTCTCATCTTCTGTGTCCCATCCTCGGATTACAGGTACTGACTTGATCACTTCTCCTCCCTTCTTTGCTGACTCTGTGTGGATTTTTACAGTCTTTGTGTAGGAGAGTCTTTCTGCCAGTCTTGTTTGTTTTCAGTGAGAGTTCTACATGTTGCTGTGTTTTTGATGTGTTCGTGGTGGAAAGTGAGCTCCAATGTCCTTCTTTGCCATCTTGATCTCTTCTTCTTTTGCGGGGGGGTGGGGGGAATGGTCACTGGAGGAGACAGTGCTGCTTGGGTGCTGGTGACACTGTGGTTTTTCATAAGCATCCTTGTTCACTGTTGGGCTGCACCCTGCAGGCAGGCAGTCCCTGTAGCTGCCCAGCTTCAGGACCAAGGGGAGAGCCCAGAGGTATGGATGGGGGGATCTTGTATGTCTGAAGCAAGGTCCTGGAGCGACAGCCCACCGCATGCTACGGATGGTGGGCAGGACATGCCAGCAGCCCCCACTCCAAGGGGCGGGGATGTTACCAGTTATAGGGGAGAGGCGTCTGATTGGCACATAGGTTACCAGGGAAGTTAGCAGAGGGCATCCCGCTCACTGTCCCTTTGATAAGCTATCATTGTGGAGGTATTCTAGTTCTAATATTTAGACTAGCTGTGTGACTAGTGGTACAAGTGTATAGGCATGTGAGTAGGGTGTAGGTGAAGTGGGCACTGAGCCATTAGGGGATATACCAAAAGCAAAAGAATGACCATCTTGGGTGGCCTGATCACACATTGGCTGACCATGAGAGACGAACAGGAACTTCCAGTTTTTAATAAGCTGATTATCTGTATGTGATGAGGCAGCATGGTGCAGTGCACTGGATCTGAGTTTTTGTTTTGCTCTGCAACTTGCAGTTTGACTCCCAGTTTCCTTATATAAATAGGTGATAACTCTGTCTTAACTACTCACGACATGCTTTGGTAATCATATGGGATAGTATATGTGTGAAAGCTTTGAAACTGCAAAAAGACATGTAAATATTGGTCTGTGATTCTAGGTTCCTTGTCTTTTTGTTTTAGAATTTAAATTTGGCCTTTGTAGCTTCAAAATAGTTTTAACCTTAAAAATAAAAGTGTTGGAAGCAGTATAAGTTCAGTGTATTTGTTAGAGTTCTCCAGAGACACAGAACCTGAAGGGGAGGTATGTGTGAGTATGTGAAAGTGTTTGTGTTATGTATGAGAGGTGTGTGGTGTGCACGCACACACACGCAGTATATATATATGTATAGACAGACAGACAAACTGAGTAACTTATTATAAGGCATTGGCCCAACCATTACGGAGGCTGAGGAATTCCAAGATCCACAGTTGGCAAGCTGTTCAGTCGCAGTTCAGTTCAGTCGCTCAGTCGTGTCCGACTCTTTGCGACCCCATGAATCGCAGCACGCCAGGCCTCCCTGTCCATCACCAACGCCCGGAGTTCACTCAGACTCACATCCATTGAGTCAGTGATGCCATCCAGCCATCTCATCCTCTGTCGTCCCCTTCTCCTCTTGCCCCCAATCCCTCCCAGCATCAGAGTTTTTTCCAATGAGTCAACTCTTCGCATGAGGTGGCCAAAGTACTGGAGTTTCAGCTTTAGCATCATTCCTTCCAAAGAAATCCCAGGGCTGATCTCCTTCAGAAAGGACTGGCTGGATCTCCTTGCAGTCCAAGGGACTCTCAAGAGTCTTCTCCAACACCACAGTTCAAAAGCATTAATTCTTTGGCACTCAGCTTTCTTCACAGTCCAACTCTCACATCCATACATGACCACAGGAAAAACCATAGCCTTGACTAGATGTACCTTTGTTGGCAAAGTGATGTCTCTGCTTTTCAATATGCTATCTAGGTTGGTCATAACTTTTCTTCCAAGGAGCAAGTGTCTTTTAATTTCATGGCTGCAGTCACCATCTGTAGTGAGTTTGGAGCCCCAAAAATAAAGTCTGACACTGTTTCCACTGTTTCCCCATCTATTTCCCATGAAGTGATGGGACCGGATGCCTTGATCTTCGTTTTCTGGATGTTGAGTTTTAAGCCAACTTTTTCACTCTCCTCTTTCACCTTTATCAAGAGGCTTTTGAGTTCCTCTTCACTTTCTGCCATAAGGGTGGTGTCATCTGCATATCTGAGGTTATTGACATTTCTCCTGGCAATCTTGATTCCAGCTTGTGCTTCTTCCAGCCCAGCATTTCTCATGATGTACTCTCATATAAGTTAAATAAGCAGGGTGACAATATACAGCCTTGATGTACTCCTTTTCCTATTTGGAACCAGTCTGTTGTTCCATGTCCAGTTCTAACTGTTGCTTCCTGACCTGCATACAGATTTCTCAAGAGGCAGGTCAGGTGGTCTGGTATTCCCATCTCTTTCAGAATTTTCCACAGTTTATTGTGATCCACACAGTCAAAGGCTTTGGCATAGTCAATAAAGCAGAAATAGATGTTTTTCTGAAACTCTCCTGCTTTTTCCATGATTCAGCGGATGTTGGCAATTTGATCTCTGGTTCCTCTGCCTTTTCTAAAACCAGCTTGAACATCAGGAAGTTCACGGTTCACGTATTGCTGAGGCCTGGCTTGGAGAATTTTGAGCATTACTTTACTAGCGTGTGAGATGAGTGCAGCTGTGGGGTAGTTTGAGCATTCTTTGGCCTTGCCTTTCTTTGGGATTGGAATGAAAACTGACCTTTTCCAGTCCTGTGGCCACTGCTGAGTTTTCCAAATTTGCTGGCATATTGAGTGCAGCACTTTCACAGCATCATCTTTCAGGAGAAAGATGATGTCTTTTGGATAGTAACCTCTTATTGGTCATATTATTTGCAGCTATTTTCTCCCACACAGTGGATTGTCTTTTTGTTTTGTCAGTGGTTTCCTTTCCTGTGCAAAAGCTTTTAAATTTAATTATGTCCTATTTTATATTTGCCTTTGTTTCTTTTGCCTTAGTAGACATATACCCGCGCCCCCCTCCCCCCCAAAATGGCTGCAGTTTATGTCAGAATGTTCTGCCTATGTTTTCTCCTAAGAGTTTCAAGGTTTCTTGTCTCACATGTAGGTGTTTAATCCACTTTGAGCTTACTTTTGTGTGTGATGTGAGAAAAGATCCTAATTTCATTTGTTTACTGAAGAGACTGTCCTTTCCCCATTGCGTATTCTTGCTGCTTTTGTCGTAGATGAATTGTCCTTGGAAGTGTGGGTTTACTTTTGGGCTCTCTGTCGTGTTCCGTTGAGCTGTGTGTCTGTTTTGTGCCAGTACCATACTGTTTTGATTATGGTAGCTTTGCAGTGCACAGTTTGAAGTTAGGGAGATGATTCCCTCCAGCTTTGTTCTTTCTCAGAATTGCTTTGGCTATTCCGGACCTTTGTGGTTCTGTATATTTTAGGATTATTTGTTCTAGTTCTGGGGAAAATGTCATGGATATTTTGATAGGGATTACATTAAATCTGTAGATTGCTTTGAGTAGTGTGGTCATTTTAATAATATTAATTCTTCCAATTCTTGAACATGGGATTGCTTTCCAATTCTGTATCATTCCTTTGTCAGTGTTTTATAGTTTACAGAGTATAGGTCTTTGACCTTCATGGTTAAGTTTATTCCTAGATATTTTGTTCTTTTCAATGCAATTTTTAAAAAAAATTAAAAATTTTTTAACTTTTATTTTATATTGGAGTATAGTTGACTTACAGTACTGTTTCAGTGTCAGGTGTTTAGTAAAGTACTTCAGTTATACATATACTTGTATCTATTCTTTCTCAGATTCTTTTCCTATGTAGGTTATTATGGAATAGTGACTTCTCTGTCCTGTGTAGTATGTCTTTGTTGATTATCTATGTTATACATAGTAGTGTATATATGTGGATTTATCTCTCCCCCCAGTCTTTCAACTTTGGTAACCGTTAGTTTCTTTTCAAAGTCTGTGGGTCTGTTTCTGTTTTGTAAATAAGTTTATTTGCATCTTTTTTTTTTTTAGATTCAACATAGAAATGATATCATATATGTCTTTCTCTGCCTGACTTTCTTCACTTAATATGATAATCTCTAGGTCCATTCGTGTTGCTGCAAATGGCATTATTGCGTGTCCTTATGTGGGAGCATCCGTATGCGGTCTGCATGTGCCAGGCTTTGGTTGGAGAGCTTGATCTGCAGTGAGCACAGGTCATGTCTTCACCCTGGGCGTGCTGGCAGCTGTCGCCTTGGTGGGAGACGGGGCTGGAGATTGATGGGTCAGGTCCAGGGCCAAGTGTGAGCCAGACCTTTTCCTCTACTCAGTGGTCGTTATTGCCCTGTTTGGGATGTGGTTGGGTCCTAAGGTGCTGGAGCAGAAACCCTGATGGTTGGGTCTGAGCTGGTTCCATTTCCTCTCAGTGTGAATTCTCCCCCCTCCTGGAAGGGGCAGCTTCATCCCAGAGGGGAAGCAGCACTAGAGCAAGAGATGTTGGAGCAGGCCATGGGTGTGGCCTGACAAAGTGGGGCCCTCTTGAGAAACTGACCAGAGCCCTGGGAAGTCTCCATTTGCTTCCTCTGCCTTGTTCCCAGGAGTAGGCACGTATGTGCACGTGTTCTTCATGAGTGGAGTCTCAATTTTTTTGAGCTGTCTTGTAAGTAATACTGGTTTTCAAACCACGTAAGGGCACTTGTCTTCCTGGTGTTGGACCCCAGGGCCAGGGTATCAAATATGTGGTTTGAATCCTTCATGCCCCAGGGAGGGTCTCCCAGCCCAGGATATCTCTCTCATCTTCTGTGTCCCATCCTCGGATTACAGGTACTGACTTGATCACTTCTCCTCCCTTCTTTGCTGACTCTGTGTGGATTTTTACAGTCTTTGTGTAGGAGAGTCTTTCTGCCAGTCTTGTTTGTTTTCAGTGAGAGTTCTACATGTTGCTGTGTTTTTGATGTGTTCGTGGTGGAAAGTGAGCTCCAATGTCCTTCTTTGCCATCTTGATCTCTTCTTCTTTTGCGGGGGGGTGGGGGGAATGGTCACTGGAGGAGACAGTGCTGCTTGGGTGCTGGTGACACTGTGGTTTTTCATAAGCATCCTTGTTCACTGTTGGGCTGCACCCTGCAGGCAGGCAGTCCCTGTAGCTGCCCAGCTTCAGGACCAAGGGGAGAGCCCAGAGGTATGGATGGGGGGATCTTGTATGTCTGAAGCAAGGTCCTGGAGCGACAGCCCACCGCATGCTACGGATGGTGGGCAGGACATGCCAGCAGCCCCCACTCCAAGGGGCGGGGATGTTACCAGTTATAGGGGAGAGGCGTCTGATTGGCACATAGGTTACCAGGGAAGTTAGCAGAGGGCATCCCGCTCACTGTCCCTTTGATAAGCTATCATTGTGGAGGTATTCTAGTTCTAATATTTAGACTAGCTGTGTGACTAGTGGTACAAGTGTATAGGCATGTGAGTAGGGTGTAGGTGAAGTGGGCACTGAGCCATTAGGGGATATACCAAAAGCAAAAGAATGACCATCTTGGGTGGCCTGATCACACATTGGCTGACCATGAGAGACGAACAGGAACTTCCAGTTTTTAATAAGCTGATTATCTGTATGTGATGAGGCAGCATGGTGCAGTGCACTGGATCTGAGTTTTTGTTTTGCTCTGCAACTTGCAGTTTGACTCCCAGTTTCCTTATATAAATAGGTGATAACTCTGTCTTAACTACTCACGACATGCTTTGGTAATCATATGGGATAGTATATGTGTGAAAGCTTTGAAACTGCAAAAAGACATGTAAATATTGGTCTGTGATTCTAGGTTCCTTGTCTTTTTGTTTTAGAATTTAAATTTGGCCTTTGTAGCTTCAAAATAGTTTTAACCTTAAAAATAAAAGTGTTGGAAGCAGTATAAGTTCAGTGTATTTGTTAGAGTTCTCCAGAGACACAGAACCTGAAGGGGAGGTATGTGTGAGTATGTGAAAGTGTTTGTGTTATGTATGAGAGGTGTGTGGTGTGCACGCACACACACGCAGTATATATATATGTATAGACAGACAGACAAACTGAGTAACTTATTATAAGGCATTGGCCCAACCATTACGGAGGCTGAGGAATTCCAAGATCCACAGTTGGCAAGCTGTTCAGTCGCAGTTCAGTTCAGTCGCTCAGTCGTGTCCGACTCTTTGCGACCCCATGAATCGCAGCACGCCAGGCCTCCCTGTCCATCACCAACGCCCGGAGTTCACTCAGACTCACATCCATTGAGTCAGTGATGCCATCCAGCCATCTCATCCTCTGTCGTCCCCTTCTCCTCTTGCCCCCAATCCCTCCCAGCATCAGAGTTTTTTCCAATGAGTCAACTCTTCGCATGAGGTGGCCAAAGTACTGGAGTTTCAGCTTTAGCATCATTCCTTCCAAAGAAATCCCAGGGCTGATCTCCTTCAGAAAGGACTGGCTGGATCTCCTTGCAGTCCAAGGGACTCTCAAGAGTCTTCTCCAACACCACAGTTCAAAAGCATTAATTCTTTGGCACTCAGCTTTCTTCACAGTCCAACTCTCACATCCATACATGACCACAGGAAAAACCATAGCCTTGACTAGATGTACCTTTGTTGGCAAAGTGATGTCTCTGCTTTTCAATATGCTATCTAGGTTGGTCATAACTTTTCTTCCAAGGAGCAAGTGTCTTTTAATTTCATGGCTGCAGTCACCATCTGTAGTGAGTTTGGAGCCCCAAAAATAAAGTCTGACACTGTTTCCACTGTTTCCCCATCTATTTCCCATGAAGTGATGGGACCGGATGCCTTGATCTTCGTTTTCTGGATGTTGAGTTTTAAGCCAACTTTTTCACTCTCCTCTTTCACCTTTATCAAGAGGCTTTTGAGTTCCTCTTCACTTTCTGCCATAAGGGTGGTGTCATCTGCATATCTGAGGTTATTGACATTTCTCCTGGCAATCTTGATTCCAGCTTGTGCTTCTTCCAGCCCAGCATTTCTCATGATGTACTCTCATATAAGTTAAATAAGCAGGGTGACAATATACAGCCTTGATGTACTCCTTTTCCTATTTGGAACCAGTCTGTTGTTCCATGTCCAGTTCTAACTGTTGCTTCCTGACCTGCATACAGATTTCTCAAGAGGCAGGTCAGGTGGTCTGGTATTCCCATCTCTTTCAGAATTTTCCACAGTTTATTGTGATCCACACAGTCAAAGGCTTTGGCATAGTCAATAAAGCAGAAATAGATGTTTTTCTGAAACTCTCCTGCTTTTTCCATGATTCAGCGGATGTTGGCAATTTGATCTCTGGTTCCTCTGCCTTTTCTAAAACCAGCTTGAACATCAGGAAGTTCACGGTTCACGTATTGCTGAGGCCTGGCTTGGAGAATTTTGAGCATTACTTTACTAGCGTGTGAGATGAGTGCAGCTGTGGGGTAGTTTGAGCATTCTTTGGCCTTGCCTTTCTTTGGGATTGGAATGAAAACTGACCTTTTCCAGTCCTGTGGCCACTGCTGAGTTTTCCAAATTTGCTGGCATATTGAGTGCAGCACTTTCACAGCATCATCTTTCAGGAGAAAGATGATGTCTTTTGGATAGTAACCTCTTATTGGTCATATTATTTGCAGCTATTTTCTCCCACACAGTGGATTGTCTTTTTGTTTTGTCAGTGGTTTCCTTTCCTGTGCAAAAGCTTTTAAATTTAATTATGTCCTATTTTATATTTGCCTTTGTTTCTTTTGCCTTAGTAGACATATACCCGCGCCCCCCTCCCCCCCAAAATGGCTGCAGTTTATGTCAGAATGTTCTGCCTATGTTTTCTCCTAAGAGTTTCAAGGTTTCTTGTCTCACATGTAGGTGTTTAATCCACTTTGAGCTTACTTTTGTGTGTGATGTGAGAAAAGATCCTAATTTCATTTGTTTACTGAAGAGACTGTCCTTTCCCCATTGCGTATTCTTGCTGCTTTTGTCGTAGATGAATTGTCCTTGGAAGTGTGGGTTTACTTTTGGGCTCTCTGTCGTGTTCCGTTGAGCTGTGTGTCTGTTTTGTGCCAGTACCATACTGTTTTGATTATGGTAGCTTTGCAGTGCACAGTTTGAAGTTAGGGAGATGATTCCCTCCAGCTTTGTTCTTTCTCAGAATTGCTTTGGCTATTCCGGACCTTTGTGGTTCTGTATATTTTAGGATTATTTGTTCTAGTTCTGGGGAAAATGTCATGGATATTTTGATAGGGATTACATTAAATCTGTAGATTGCTTTGAGTAGTGTGGTCATTTTAATAATATTAATTCTTCCAATTCTTGAACATGGGATTGCTTTCCAATTCTGTATCATTCCTTTGTCAGTGTTTTATAGTTTACAGAGTATAGGTCTTTGACCTTCATGGTTAAGTTTATTCCTAGATATTTTGTTCTTTTCAATGCAATTTTTAAAAAAAATTAAAAATTTTTTAACTTTTATTTTATATTGGAGTATAGTTGACTTACAGTACTGTTTCAGTGTCAGGTGTTTAGTAAAGTACTTCAGTTATACATATACTTGTATCTATTCTTTCTCAGATTCTTTTCCTATGTAGGTTATTATGGAATAGTGACTTCTCTGTCCTGTGTAGTATGTCTTTGTTGATTATCTATGTTATACATAGTAGTGTATATATGTGGATTTATCTCTCCCCCCAGTCTTTCAACTTTGGTAACCGTTAGTTTCTTTTCAAAGTCTGTGGGTCTGTTTCTGTTTTGTAAATAAGTTTATTTGCATCTTTTTTTTTTTTAGATTCAACATAGAAATGATATCATATATGTCTTTCTCTGCCTGACTTTCTTCACTTAATATGATAATCTCTAGGTCCATTCGTGTTGCTGCAAATGGCATTATTGCGTGTCCTTATGTGGGAGCATCCGTATGCGGTCTGCATGTGCCAGGCTTTGGTTGGAGAGCTTGATCTGCAGTGAGCACAGGTCATGTCTTCACCCTGGGCGTGCTGGCAGCTGTCGCCTTGGTGGGAGACGGGGCTGGAGATTGATGGGTCAGGTCCAGGGCCAAGTGTGAGCCAGACCTTTTCCTCTACTCAGTGGTCGTTATTGCCCTGTTTGGGATGTGGTTGGGTCCTAAGGTGCTGGAGCAGAAACCCTGATGGTTGGGTCTGAGCTGGTTCCATTTCCTCTCAGTGTGAATTCTCCCCCCTCCTGGAAGGGGCAGCTTCATCCCAGAGGGGAAGCAGCACTAGAGCAAGAGATGTTGGAGCAGGCCATGGGTGTGGCCTGACAAAGTGGGGCCCTCTTGAGAAACTGACCAGAGCCCTGGGAAGTCTCCATTTGCTTCCTCTGCCTTGTTCCCAGGAGTAGGCACGTATGTGCACGTGTTCTTCATGAGTGGAGTCTCAATTTTTTTGAGCTGTCTTGTAAGTAATACTGGTTTTCAAACCACGTAAGGGCACTTGTCTTCCTGGTGTTGGACCCCAGGGCCAGGGTATCAAATATGTGGTTTGAATCCTTCATGCCCCAGGGAGGGTCTCCCAGCCCAGGATATCTCTCTCATCTTCTGTGTCCCATCCTCGGATTACAGGTACTGACTTGATCACTTCTCCTCCCTTCTTTGCTGACTCTGTGTGGATTTTTACAGTCTTTGTGTAGGAGAGTCTTTCTGCCAGTCTTGTTTGTTTTCAGTGAGAGTTCTACATGTTGCTGTGTTTTTGATGTGTTCGTGGTGGAAAGTGAGCTCCAATGTCCTTCTTTGCCATCTTGATCTCTTCTTCTTTTGCGGGGGGGTGGGGGGAATGGTCACTGGAGGAGACAGTGCTGCTTGGGTGCTGGTGACACTGTGGTTTTTCATAAGCATCCTTGTTCACTGTTGGGCTGCACCCTGCAGGCAGGCAGTCCCTGTAGCTGCCCAGCTTCAGGACCAAGGGGAGAGCCCAGAGGTATGGATGGGGGGATCTTGTATGTCTGAAGCAAGGTCCTGGAGCGACAGCCCACCGCATGCTACGGATGGTGGGCAGGACATGCCAGCAGCCCCCACTCCAAGGGGCGGGGATGTTACCAGTTATAGGGGAGAGGCGTCTGATTGGCACATAGGTTACCAGGGAAGTTAGCAGAGGGCATCCCGCTCACTGTCCCTTTGATAAGCTATCATTGTGGAGGTATTCTAGTTCTAATATTTAGACTAGCTGTGTGACTAGTGGTACAAGTGTATAGGCATGTGAGTAGGGTGTAGGTGAAGTGGGCACTGAGCCATTAGGGGATATACCAAAAGCAAAAGAATGACCATCTTGGGTGGCCTGATCACACATTGGCTGACCATGAGAGACGAACAGGAACTTCCAGTTTTTAATAAGCTGATTATCTGTATGTGATGAGGCAGCATGGTGCAGTGCACTGGATCTGAGTTTTTGTTTTGCTCTGCAACTTGCAGTTTGACTCCCAGTTTCCTTATATAAATAGGTGATAACTCTGTCTTAACTACTCACGACATGCTTTGGTAATCATATGGGATAGTATATGTGTGAAAGCTTTGAAACTGCAAAAAGACATGTAAATATTGGTCTGTGATTCTAGGTTCCTTGTCTTTTTGTTTTAGAATTTAAATTTGGCCTTTGTAGCTTCAAAATAGTTTTAACCTTAAAAATAAAAGTGTTGGAAGCAGTATAAGTTCAGTGTATTTGTTAGAGTTCTCCAGAGACACAGAACCTGAAGGGGAGGTATGTGTGAGTATGTGAAAGTGTTTGTGTTATGTATGAGAGGTGTGTGGTGTGCACGCACACACACGCAGTATATATATATGTATAGACAGACAGACAAACTGAGTAACTTATTATAAGGCATTGGCCCAACCATTACGGAGGCTGAGGAATTCCAAGATCCACAGTTGGCAAGCTGTTCAGTCGCAGTTCAGTTCAGTCGCTCAGTCGTGTCCGACTCTTTGCGACCCCATGAATCGCAGCACGCCAGGCCTCCCTGTCCATCACCAACGCCCGGAGTTCACTCAGACTCACATCCATTGAGTCAGTGATGCCATCCAGCCATCTCATCCTCTGTCGTCCCCTTCTCCTCTTGCCCCCAATCCCTCCCAGCATCAGAGTTTTTTCCAATGAGTCAACTCTTCGCATGAGGTGGCCAAAGTACTGGAGTTTCAGCTTTAGCATCATTCCTTCCAAAGAAATCCCAGGGCTGATCTCCTTCAGAAAGGACTGGCTGGATCTCCTTGCAGTCCAAGGGACTCTCAAGAGTCTTCTCCAACACCACAGTTCAAAAGCATTAATTCTTTGGCACTCAGCTTTCTTCACAGTCCAACTCTCACATCCATACATGACCACAGGAAAAACCATAGCCTTGACTAGATGTACCTTTGTTGGCAAAGTGATGTCTCTGCTTTTCAATATGCTATCTAGGTTGGTCATAACTTTTCTTCCAAGGAGCAAGTGTCTTTTAATTTCATGGCTGCAGTCACCATCTGTAGTGAGTTTGGAGCCCCAAAAATAAAGTCTGACACTGTTTCCACTGTTTCCCCATCTATTTCCCATGAAGTGATGGGACCGGATGCCTTGATCTTCGTTTTCTGGATGTTGAGTTTTAAGCCAACTTTTTCACTCTCCTCTTTCACCTTTATCAAGAGGCTTTTGAGTTCCTCTTCACTTTCTGCCATAAGGGTGGTGTCATCTGCATATCTGAGGTTATTGACATTTCTCCTGGCAATCTTGATTCCAGCTTGTGCTTCTTCCAGCCCAGCATTTCTCATGATGTACTCTCATATAAGTTAAATAAGCAGGGTGACAATATACAGCCTTGATGTACTCCTTTTCCTATTTGGAACCAGTCTGTTGTTCCATGTCCAGTTCTAACTGTTGCTTCCTGACCTGCATACAGATTTCTCAAGAGGCAGGTCAGGTGGTCTGGTATTCCCATCTCTTTCAGAATTTTCCACAGTTTATTGTGATCCACACAGTCAAAGGCTTTGGCATAGTCAATAAAGCAGAAATAGATGTTTTTCTGAAACTCTCCTGCTTTTTCCATGATTCAGCGGATGTTGGCAATTTGATCTCTGGTTCCTCTGCCTTTTCTAAAACCAGCTTGAACATCAGGAAGTTCACGGTTCACGTATTGCTGAGGCCTGGCTTGGAGAATTTTGAGCATTACTTTACTAGCGTGTGAGATGAGTGCAGCTGTGGGGTAGTTTGAGCATTCTTTGGCCTTGCCTTTCTTTGGGATTGGAATGAAAACTGACCTTTTCCAGTCCTGTGGCCACTGCTGAGTTTTCCAAATTTGCTGGCATATTGAGTGCAGCACTTTCACAGCATCATCTTTCAGGAGAAAGATGATGTCTTTTGGATAGTAACCTCTTATTGGTCATATTATTTGCAGCTATTTTCTCCCACACAGTGGATTGTCTTTTTGTTTTGTCAGTGGTTTCCTTTCCTGTGCAAAAGCTTTTAAATTTAATTATGTCCTATTTTATATTTGCCTTTGTTTCTTTTGCCTTAGTAGACATATACCCGCGCCCCCCTCCCGCCCAAAATGGCTGCAGTTTATGTCAGAATGTTCTGCCTATGTTTTCTCCTAAGAGTTTCAAGGTTTCTTGTCTCACATGTAGGTGTTTAATCCACTTTGAGCTTACTTTTGTGTGTGATGTGAGAAAAGATCCTAATTTCATTTGTTTACTGAAGAGACTGTCCTTTCCCCATTGCGTATTCTTGCTGCTTTTGTCGTAGATGAATTGTCCTTGGAAGTGTGGGTTTACTTTTGGGCTCTCTGTCGTGTTCCGTTGAGCTGTGTGTCTGTTTTGTGCCAGTACCATACTGTTTTGATTATGGTAGCTTTGCAGTGCACAGTTTGAAGTTAGGGAGATGATTCCCTCCAGCTTTGTTCTTTCTCAGAATTGCTTTGGCTATTCCGGACCTTTGTGGTTCTGTATATTTTAGGATTATTTGTTCTAGTTCTGGGGAAAATGTCATGGATATTTTGATAGGGATTACATTAAATCTGTAGATTGCTTTGAGTAGTGTGGTCATTTTAATAATATTAATTCTTCCAATTCTTGAACATGGGATTGCTTTCCAATTCTGTATCATTCCTTTGTCAGTGTTTTATAGTTTACAGAGTATAGGTCTTTGACCTTCATGGTTAAGTTTATTCCTAGATATTTTGTTCTTTTCAATGCAATTTTTAAAAAAAATTAAAAATTTTTTAACTTTTATTTTATATTGGAGTATAGTTGACTTACAGTACTGTTTCAGTGTCAGGTGTTTAGTAAAGTACTTCAGTTATACATATACTTGTATCTATTCTTTCTCAGATTCTTTTCCTATGTAGGTTATTATGGAATAGTGACTTCTCTGTCCTGTGTAGTATGTCTTTGTTGATTATCTATGTTATACATAGTAGTGTATATATGTGGATTTATCTCTCCCCCCAGTCTTTCAACTTTGGTAACCGTTAGTTTCTTTTCAAAGTCTGTGGGTCTGTTTCTGTTTTGTAAATAAGTTTATTTGCATCTTTTTTTTTTTTAGATTCAACATAGAAATGATATCATATATGTCTTTCTCTGCCTGACTTTCTTCACTTAATATGATAATCTCTAGGTCCATTCGTGTTGCTGCAAATGGCATTATTGCGTGTCCTTATGTGGGAGCATCCGTATGCGGTCTGCATGTGCCAGGCTTTGGTTGGAGAGCTTGATCTGCAGTGAGCACAGGTCATGTCTTCACCCTGGGCGTGCTGGCAGCTGTCGCCTTGGTGGGAGACGGGGCTGGAGATTGATGGGTCAGGTCCAGGGCCAAGTGTGAGCCAGACCTTTTCCTCTACTCAGTGGTCGTTATTGCCCTGTTTGGGATGTGGTTGGGTCCTAAGGTGCTGGAGCAGAAACCCTGATGGTTGGGTCTGAGCTGGTTCCATTTCCTCTCAGTGTGAATTCTCCCCCCTCCTGGAAGGGGCAGCTTCATCCCAGAGGGGAAGCAGCACTAGAGCAAGAGATGTTGGAGCAGGCCATGGGTGTGGCCTGACAAAGTGGGGCCCTCTTGAGAAACTGACCAGAGCCCTGGGAAGTCTCCATTTGCTTCCTCTGCCTTGTTCCCAGGAGTAGGCACGTATGTGCACGTGTTCTTCATGAGTGGAGTCTCAATTTTTTTGAGCTGTCTTGTAAGTAATACTGGTTTTCAAACCACGTAAGGGCACTTGTCTTCCTGGTGTTGGACCCCAGGGCCAGGGTATCAAATATGTGGTTTGAATCCTTCATGCCCCAGGGAGGGTCTCCCAGCCCAGGATATCTCTCTCATCTTCTGTGTCCCATCCTCGGATTACAGGTACTGACTTGATCACTTCTCCTCCCTTCTTTGCTGACTCTGTGTGGATTTTTACAGTCTTTGTGTAGGAGAGTCTTTCTGCCAGTCTTGTTTGTTTTCAGTGAGAGTTCTACATGTTGCTGTGTTTTTGATGTGTTCGTGGTGGAAAGTGAGCTCCAATGTCCTTCTTTGCCATCTTGATCTCTTCTTCTTTTGCGGGGGGGTGGGGGGAATGGTCACTGGAGGAGACAGTGCTGCTTGGGTGCTGGTGACACTGTGGTTTTTCATAAGCATCCTTGTTCACTGTTGGGCTGCACCCTGCAGGCAGGCAGTCCCTGTAGCTGCCCAGCTTCAGGACCAAGGGGAGAGCCCAGAGGTATGGATGGGGGGATCTTGTATGTCTGAAGCAAGGTCCTGGAGCGACAGCCCACCGCATGCTACGGATGGTGGGCAGGACATGCCAGCAGCCCCCACTCCAAGGGGCGGGGATGTTACCAGTTATAGGGGAGAGGCGTCTGATTGGCACATAGGTTACCAGGGAAGTTAGCAGAGGGCATCCCGCTCACTGTCCCTTTGATAAGCTATCATTGTGGAGGTATTCTAGTTCTAATATTTAGACTAGCTGTGTGACTAGTGGTACAAGTGTATAGGCATGTGAGTAGGGTGTAGGTGAAGTGGGCACTGAGCCATTAGGGGATATACCAAAAGCAAAAGAATGACCATCTTGGGTGGCCTGATCACACATTGGCTGACCATGAGAGACGAACAGGAACTTCCAGTTTTTAATAAGCTGATTATCTGTATGTGATGAGGCAGCATGGTGCAGTGCACTGGATCTGAGTTTTTGTTTTGCTCTGCAACTTACAGTTTGACTCCCAGTTTCCTTATATAAATAGGTGATAACTCTGTCTTAACTACTCACGACATGCTTTGGTAATCATATGGGATAGTATATGTGTGAAAGCTTTGAAACTGCAAAAAGACATGTAAATATTGGTCTGTGATTCTAGGTTCCTTGTCTTTTTGTTTTAGAATTTAAATTTGGCCTTTGTAGCTTCAAAATAGTTTTAACCTTAAAAATAAAAGTGTTGGAAGCAGTATAAGTTCAGTGTATTTGTTAGAGTTCTCCAGAGACACAGAACCTGAAGGGGAGGTATGTGTGAGTATGTGAAAGTGTTTGTGTTATGTATGAGAGGTGTGTGGTGTGCACGCACACACACGCAGTATATATATATGTATAGACAGACAGACAAACTGAGTAACTTATTATAAGGCATTGGCCCAACCATTACGGAGGCTGAGGAATTCCAAGATCCACAGTTGGCAAGCTGTTCAGTCGCAGTTCAGTTCAGTCGCTCAGTCGTGTCCGACTCTTTGCGACCCCATGAATCGCAGCACGCCAGGCCTCCCTGTCCATCACCAACGCCCGGAGTTCACTCAGACTCACATCCATTGAGTCAGTGATGCCATCCAGCCATCTCATCCTCTGTCGTCCCCTTCTCCTCTTGCCCCCAATCCCTCCCAGCATCAGAGTTTTTTCCAATGAGTCAACTCTTCGCATGAGGTGGCCAAAGTACTGGAGTTTCAGCTTTAGCATCATTCCTTCCAAAGAAATCCCAGGGCTGATCTCCTTCAGAAAGGACTGGCTGGATCTCCTTGCAGTCCAAGGGACTCTCAAGAGTCTTCTCCAACACCACAGTTCAAAAGCATTAATTCTTTGGCACTCAGCTTTCTTCACAGTCCAACTCTCACATCCACACATGACCACAGGAAAAACCATAGCCTTGACTAGATGTACCTTTGTTGGCAAAGTGATGTCTCTGCTTTTCAATATGCTATCTAGGTTGGTCATAACTTTTCTTCCAAGGAGCAAGTGTCTTTTAATTTCATGGCTGCAGTCACCATCTGTAGTGAGTTTGGAGCCCCAAAAATAAAGTCTGACACTGTTTCCACTGTTTCCCCATCTATTTCCCATGAAGTGATGGGACCGGATGCCTTGATCTTCGTTTTCTGGATGTTGAGTTTTAAGCCAACTTTTTCACTCTCCTCTTTCACCTTTATCAAGAGGCTTTTGAGTTCCTCTTCACTTTCTGCCATAAGGGTGGTGTCATCTGCATATCTGAGGTTATTGACATTTCTCCTGGCAATCTTGATTCCAGCTTGTGCTTCTTCCAGCCCAGCATTTCTCATGATGTACTCTCATATAAGTTAAATAAGCAGGGTGACAATATACAGCCTTGATGTACTCCTTTTCCTATTTGGAACCAGTCTGTTGTTCCATGTCCAGTTCTAACTGTTGCTTCCTGACCTGCATACAAATTTCTCAAGAGGCAGGTCAGGTGGTTTGGGATTCCCATCTCTTTCAGAATTTTCCACAGTTTATTGTGATCCACACAGTCAAAGGCTTTGGCATAGTCAATAAAGCAGAAATAGATGTTTTTCTGGAACTCTCTTGCTTTTTCCATGATCCAGCGGATGTTGGCAATTTGGTCTCTGGTTCCTCTGCCTAGTGCCTGATAACCAGGAAAGCCAGTAATGTCAGCTCCAGTTTAAGGCCATCTCTAGGTGTGAGGTGGGGAAAGATTGATGGCCCAGCCTGAGGGCATATAGGCAAGAGGCGGTCCCTCTTACTCAGCTGTTTTATCCTGTCCAGACCTTCAGTTCTTTTAGAAATACCTTCGTGGTCACACCCAGAATATGTGGCAAGCCTGCAGCCTAGTCAAGTTGACGCAGATTTAACCAGCACATGCGCATAAAGTTCTAAGTGACAACAGATTAATTCAACTTCCCTTATTACGCTAAGTATTTTTGTAAATGAGATCTTATTCTTCTACAAGAGTTTTGAAATTTGTTGGAGAAAAAATAGGGGAAGTCTTCTGACCTGAGATGAATGTTCTACTTTGGTTCTGTTCATTGAAGTTCTGTTTTTATTTTGAATCAGGTTTTCCTATAAGAATGTAGTTTAGTTTTGAGTCTCATGAGGACCACTCAGCTTTTTCTATAATTACTGTAATTGCCGTTCATTTTTTCCAAACATCTTGAATTGCTAGAGAGAGAAATGTCTTCAGAACACTTCATAGAACAGACCATGTTGTTGCTGTTCAGTCACTAAGTCATGTGTGACTCTTTGCAATCCCATGGGCTGCAGCACGCCAGGCTTCCCTGTCCTTCACTATCTCCTGGAGTTTGCTCAAATTCATGTCCTTTGAGTCAGTAATGCTATCTAACCATCTCCTCCAGGTTCCTCTGTCCATGGAATTTTCTAGGAAAGAATACTGGAGTGGGTAGCCATTCCCTTCTCCAGGAGATCTTCCCAACCCAGGGATCGAACCTGAGTCTCCTGCATCGCAGGCAGATTCTTTACGGTCTGAGCCACCATGGAAGCCCAGAAAAGACCTGCACAGCACAAAAATGAACTGGGGTTAGAGCAGGGAGTCATTGTGTAGAGTGAAGGAAACATACTTTTTAAAGTGCCTTCTGAAAGAAAGTGAAGTTGCTCAGTCGTGTCCGACTCTTTGCGACCCCATGGACTGTAGCCTACCAGGCTCCTCTGTCCATGGGATTTTCCAGGCAATAGTACTGGAGTAGATTGCCATTTCCTTCTCCAGGGGATCTTCCCAACCTAGGGATCGAACCCAGGTCTCCTGAATTGTAGACAGACGCTTTGCTGTCTGAGCCACCAGCTGAATACTTATATTTATTACTTTATTTATTTAAAATGTACTGAGATCTTGGAAGAAGGAAAGCAGAGTAAATAGGCGCATGGCTGGTTTTTCCATTTTCCTTGACTTAGTCTTGTGAACATAGTGTTTCATTTTCATTTCTTTCATCTTTCGTTTTTAGCTCTTGTATACTGGGAATGTAATTTTTAGTCCTGGAGTCATCATGCTACCTTAGTTAGTTATAGAACTGGCATATGGAGAAGGCGATGGCACCCACTCCAGTACTCTTGCCTGGAAAATCCCATGGATGGAGGAGCCTGGCAGGCTGCAGTCCATGGTGTCGCTAACAGTCGGACACGACTGAGCAACTTCACTTTCACTTTTCACTTTCATGCATTGGAGAAGGAAATGGCAACCCACTCCAGTGTTCTTGCCTGGAGAATCCCAGGGATGGGGGAGCCTGGTGGGCTGTCTATGGGGTCACACAGAGTCGGACATGACTGAAGTGACTTAGCAGCAGCAGCAGCAGCATGACTATTTTATTAGGATATATATATATATATATATATATATATATATGTTGTGTTTTCACTATATTTTAGTATTTCTTCTTTCAGAATGGGCAGCCTCAACCCTGTAGGGGCTGGTGAGTCACAAATCGCTGCTGTTGTTGGGTTTTTGCTTTTTTTTGGTAGCACTCACTATGTGTCATTCTTCCCCTCATTTAGAATGCCAGACTTCAGCATCGGGTGTGGTGCTTAAGAGCACTGAGTCCTCAGTGACTCTGGAGCCACTTACCTGTGTGTAGTCCCTGCCCTCCTGCTTCTTCACTGTGTGACTTTGCGCAACATAATCTCTTTGTGCCCACGTTTTCTTATGTCTAAAGTGGAATACTGATCATTCCATCTCATAGATTGTTAATAAGCACTGAGTTAACATTTGTACAGTGTTTAGAACAGTGCCTGGCATGTAGAAAGTGTTACAAGTGTTTGTTAACTAAAGTAGATATTCTGTTAATATTTTAAAAATGTAAATTCATTATGCCGTTTTCTCCCCTCCCTTTTTTTTTTTAACATACTAGATTTATTCTTAAAATTTTTAGTAAATATTAAAATCTTACACAAATAGTTCGTGTTCATTTGTAAGATGAAATTAGGTTTTAGACCAGGTCACAGTAATCAAGTATTTCCCCTATATGACTGATGGGATATTTAGAAGTCTTATCGGACACTCAGGACTAGTTTTAACTTTTTCAGACAGTCCTGTTATGTGTACTATGTGTAGGATGTCTGACATATTTGACCCTTTGTCAAAAATGCCTCGGTCCTGAAGGGAACCCTCCTGCACTATTGATGGGAATGTAAATTGGTGTAGCCACTGTGAAGAACAGCATGGAGGTTCCTTAAAAAACTGAAAATAGAGCTACCATATGACCCTGCTACATACTGGAGACAAACAGGGTCTGAAAGAATACATGCGCCCCAGTGTACATTGCAGCTGTGTTTACAATAGTCAGACATGGAAGCGACCTAGATGTCCATTGACAGAGGGATAAACAAGATGTGGTACATGTATACAATAGAGTATTCCTCAGTCATCAAAAGAGTGAAATAACACCACTTGCAGCAACACGGATGGACCTAGGGATTGTCGTGCTGAGTGAAATCAGTCAGACAGGGAGAAATAGCATACGACATCCCTTATATTTGGAGTCTAAAAAGAAATAATGCAAATGAACTTATTTATGAAGAGGAAAAAGACTCACAAACTAGAGAACAAACTTATGGTTGCCAGTGTGGGAAGAATGGGGGGAAGGGATAGTTAGGGAGTTTGGGATCGACATGTACACACGGCTGTGTTTAAAATGGATAAGCAACAAGGACCTCCTGAATAGTACAGCAGCCTGGACGAGAGGGGAGTTCAGAGGAGAATGGATACATGTGTATGTGTGGCTGAGTCCCTTTGCTGTCCACCTGAAACTATCACAACACTGTTAATCAGCTATACTCGAATATAAAATAAAAAGTTAAAAAAAAAACTGTGCCTGAATCCTTATATTATGCTGTTTTCTTTAAAATATTGTTTTCAATGAGAGGTAATTTTGCCTTCTAGGAGACACTTGGCACTACATGGAGACATTTTTGGTTGTCACAGCTCAGGCTGTGCTACTGGCATTTATAGAGTAGAAGCTAGGGATGCTGCTAAACGTCCTATAATATGCTGGATAACCCTCCGAAGCAGCGGATTATCTGACCCAAAATGTAGTTAGTGTCGAAGTTGAGAGACTCTGCTTTAAAGAAATCATTATTTTCTGGTGATTAAATAAAAGATTTGTTCCTTGGAAGGAAAGCTATGACAAATGCAGACAGCATATTAAAAAGCAAAGACATCATTTTGCTGACAAATGTCCTTCTGATCAAAGCTGTGGTTTTTCTAGTAGCCATATGCAGATGTGAGAGTTGGACCATAAAGAAGTCTGAGTGCTGACAAATTGATGCTTTCAAACTGTGGTACTAGAGAAGGCTCTTGAGAGTTCCTTAGACAGCAAGGAAATCAAACCAGTCCATCTTTAAGGAAATCAACTTATTGCATATTCATTGGAAGGACTGATGCTGAAGCTCCAGTACTTTGGCCACCTGATACGAAGAGCCAACTCACTGGAAAAGACCCTGATGCTGGGAAAGATTGAGGGCAGGAGAAGACAGCAGCAAAGGATAAGATGGTTAGATAGCGTCACTGACTCAATGGACATGAGCCACCTCTGAGAGATAGTGAAGGATAGGGAAGCCTAGCATGGTGCAATCCATGGGGTTACAAAGAATTGAATATGACAGCGACTGAACATCAATAGCAACAAATAAAACATACAATCAACTCCTACTGCATTCTTTTTCACAAAACTTGATTTATTAGACTCTAGAAATAGTCATCTGAGAGAGTTAATGATCAAGCTCTCGGGCTAACAAAGACTACTAAATTAAAGTTTGGTACAGTAAGGCTAAGATCATGGGTCAGTCCCTTGTGAGGGCCAGTTAACTGTGTTCTGTTCCATAGCCATGCAATCCTAATACCAGTTAACCATTTGTATGGCAATGTGCAGCATTAATCACAGGGGGAAACAGATAAGGGAGAATAAAGGAATAAGATGAAATGTGTATAGGCCTGATAGGTGTCTAATTGCGATATTTTTGTAAAAGGAAACTCCTAAATTGGGGGCCTGTCATTATAATTTTGCATCAGTCTTCAGGCTGTAGCCTTTGGGATAGTCAAGTCAATATCCATACTTTCCTTTCATGGGAACTATGCTTAATGCTGTCTCAGTCTTTGGACTTAAGCCTGGAATGTTCATATTCACCTATGTTTTCTTCCATATGCTTTATTGTTTATACTTTGCATATGTAAATCTGTGATCCATCTCAAACTAAGTTTTGTGTATAGTGTGAAGGAGAAGTTAACAAAAAAGGTAACTTTTTTGTTCTATACAGACACCCAGTTACTTCCTTTAGTCGCTAAGTCGTGTCTGACTCTTGTGACCCCATGGACTGTAGCCTTCCAGGCTCTTCTCTCCAGGGGATTCTTTAGGCAAGAATACTGGAGTGGGTTGCCATTTCCTTCTCCAAGTTCCTTAAGTATGATTTATTAAAAAAAGAAAAAAAGATATAATTTAAAAGTGGGAAAAAAGAATCTGTCATATTTTTAGTGTTGACTTTTTATTTTTACTTTTCAAAATGGTGTTTTGATACACATGCATACTTCAGAGATACTGCAGGGGCAGTTTCAGATTACTGCAATGAAGTGACTGTCACAACAAACTGAATGTTTCAGTGGTACCTGAAATCTACCTTCTTAGCATATTTTCAGTATTCAGTACAGTGTTATTAACAATAGTCATTATGCTTGATCTTTTATTAGGTTTATTCATCCTACATAACTGTAACTTTGTATCCTTTGATCAACATCTCTTTGTGTCCCCTGCCCCCTCAGCCACTAGCAACCATCATCTACTCTGCTTCTGTGGGTTTTTAGTTTCCGCATATAACTGAGATAATGTAGAATTTGTCCTTCTGTGCCTGGTTTATTTTACTTGGCATAATTTCCCCCAGGTTTATCCAAGTTGTCCCAAATGACAGGATTTCCTTCTTTTTTAAGGCTGGATAATCCATTGTGTGTGTGTGTGTGTGTGTGTGTGTGTATGTACACCCAAGGATTCCCTTTTCTCCACACCCTCATTAACACATGACTTTTTGTCTTTTTGATAATAGCTATTATAACAGCTGTATGGTGATAGCTCATTGTTTTGATTTGCATTTCCATGATGTAATTAGTCATGTTGTACATCTTTTCATGCTCCTGTTGGCCATTTGTGTGTCTTCTTTTGAGAAATGTGTGCTCAGGCCCTTTACTCATTTTTAAAATGGTTATTGTTTTCTTGCTATTGAATTGTTTGAGTTTCTTCTATGTTTGGGACATTAATCTCTTATGAAATTTTGCAAATGGTTTGCAAATATTTTCTTCCATTTTGTAGGTTGTTTCTTCACTCTGTTAATAACTTTTTAGTTTCTATGGAGGAGATTTTTAGTTTGATGTAATTTCACCTGTCTGTCTATACATTTGTTGCTGTGCTTTTATAATTATATCCAAAAAAGTATTGTTCAAACAAATGCCAAGAAGCTTTTTATCTCTGTTTTCTTCAAGTAGTTTAGTTTCAGGTCTTACATTGAAGGATTTAATGATTCTGAATTGTTTTGTGTATATTGAATACGGTAAGAGTTCAGTTTCCTTCTTCAACATGTGGATAAACAAGACAGTTTATTGAAGAGACTGTCCTTTCCCTGTTGTGTGTTCTTGGAACTTTTGATGAAAATCCTTTGACCATAAGTGCAAGATTTTATTTCTGGGCTCTATTCTGTTTCTTTGGTCTGCATGTCTGTTTTTATGCCAGTACTCTGCTATTTTTATTATAGTGGCTTTGTAGTGTATTTTGAAGTCCAGTTTAAGTGCATTGTGTCCAGCCTTGTTCTTTCTCAAGATTGCTTTGGCTATTCAGATTTTTATGTATGTGATTCCATATGAATTTTAGGATTTTTTTTCCCATTTCTATGAAAAATGCCTTTGGGATTTTGATACGGATTGCATTGAATCTATAGATGGCATTGAGTAGTGTGAACATTTTAACAATATTAAGTCTTCCAATCCATGAATATGGACTGTCTTTCCATTTATTTAGACTGGTGGCTCAGATGGTAAAGAATCTGCCTGCAATGCAGGAGACTTAGGTTCGATCCCTGGGTTGAGAGATCCCCTGGAGAAGGGATTGTAACCCACTCCAGTATTCTTGCATGGGGAATCCCATGGACAGAGAAGCCTGGCGGGCTACAGTCCAAAAGGTTGCAAGGAGTCGGACATGACTAAGTGACTTTCACTTCACTTCCATTTATTTGCATCTTCTTCAGTTTCTTTCATTACTCTTTTAAAGTTTTCAGTGTATATATCTTTCACCTCCTTGGTTTACTTTATTCCAGAGTATTTTGTTGATGATGTAATTGTAAATGAGATTGTTTTCTTAGTATCTTTTTCAGATTGTTTGGTGTAAGTGTTTAGAAATGAAACTGATTTTTGTATGTTGATTTTGTATCCCAGAGCTTTACTGAATTCATTTATTAGTTTTGATTTTTTTTCTCTTTTTTTGGTAGAAAATTCAAGGTTTCTGCACACAGAGACAGTTTTACTTCTGCTTTTCTGATACGGATAGCTTTTATTTCTTTTTCTTGACTTGCTACTCTGGTTAAGACTTCCTGTAATAAAGTTTAATAACAGTAGTGAGAGTGGGCATCTTTGCGTTGTTTCTGGTCTTAGGGGAAAAGCTTTCATTTATTCACTTTTGAGTTTGATGTTAGCTGTGGTCTTATCATTTATTACCTTTTATCATGATGAAGTTTATTGATGTTTATATCTTGAAAGGATATTGAGTTTTGTCGAATACTTTATCTCCATTTACTGAGATGATCATGATTTTTAGCCTTCATTTTGTTAATGTATCACCTATTGATTTGTATATGTTGAACCATTCTTACACCCTAGAGGTAAGTCATTCTTGAGCATGATATATGTGCTGTTGAATTTGGATTGCTAGTATTTTGTTGAGAATTTTAATCTGTCTTCATCAAGGATGTTGACCTGTAGTTTTCTTTCCTTTAGTGTCCTTATCAGGCTTTGGTATGATGGTAATGCTGGCCTCATAAAATGAGTTTCAAAGTTTTATGTTCTTTTCAAGTTTTTGGAAAAGTTTGAGCCGGATTTGCTTCCTTTAGTGTGTGGTAGAATTAATTGATGAAGCCATTACATTTTGGGATTGTGAGGTTTTTGATTATTGATTCAATCTCCTTATTAGTTATTGGTCTGTTCAGATTTCCTGTTTCTTCGTGATTCAGTATTGGTAGGTTGTATGTTTCATTTCTTTTGGGTTATCCAGTTTCTTGCTGTTTAATTATTCATAGTAGTCTCTTTGTCGGAGAAGGCAATGGCACCCCACTTCAGTACTCTTGCCTGGAAACTCCCACGGACAGAGGAGCCTGGTAGGCTGCAGTCCATGGGGTCGCTAGAGTCGGACACGACTGAGCGACTTCACTTTCACTTTTCACTTTCATGCATTGGAGAAGGAAATGGCAACCCACTCCAGTGTTCTTGCCTGGAGAGTCCTAGGGACGGGGGAGCCTGGTAGGCTGCCGTCTGTGGGGTCGCACAGGGTTGGACACGACTGAAGCGATTTAGCAGCAGCAGCAGTCTCTTTGTAGTAGTAGTTTCTATGATCCTTTGTATTTCTCTGATGTCAGTTGTAATGTCCTTTCTTTCATTTTTAATTTTATTTATTAATATCTTGTTTAAAAAGTTAGGCTAGGTAAAGTTTTTTCAATTTTATCTTTTCAAAACAACTCTTTGTTTCATTGATCTTTTGTGTTATTTTCTGGTCTCTGTTTCATTTATTTATGCTCTGACTTTTATTATTTTCTTCCTTCTGCTAACATTTGATTTAGTTAGTTGTGCTTCTAGTTTCTTGCGGTATGAACTTAGGTTGTTTATTTGAGATTTTTTTTTCCCCTAAAAGGCATTTATTGCTGTAGACTCCCTTCTTAGAACTGCTTTTGCTGTATCCCCAAAATTTTGATATATTGTTTCCTTTTTCATTTTTCTCAAGATAGTTTTTGATTTCTCTTTTTATTTTCTTTGAATTATTGTTTTTTCATGAGTGTACTGTTTAATTTCTGCATTTCCACATATTTATGAATTTTCCAGTTTTGCTCCTGTTACTGGGTTCTAGTCAGTCTTCTTAAAATTTTTAAGACCTGTTTTGAGCCATAAGACATGATGTGCTATTGAGAATGACTTGAAGAGATTGTGTGTTTTGTTTTGTTGGTTGGGATATTCTCTAATATGTCTGTTGGTTCCAGTTAATTGATAGTGTTGTTCAAGGCCAAATATTCTTTATTGATTTACTCTTTAGATGATCTGTCCATTGTTGAAAGTGGAGTATTGAAGTCCCCTATTATTATTATGTTGCTATTTTTTTCTCCCTTCAATTCTGTTAATGTTTCCTTTATATATGTAGGTGCTCTGATTTGGACCCATATATACTTGCAATTTTTATATCCTATTGATGAGGTGACACCTTTTTATTATACAGTGTCCTTCTCTGTCTCTTTTATGATTTTTGACTTAAAGTCTATTTTGTCTACTATAAATATAGCCACCCCTTCTCTATTTTGGTTATCATTTGCATCAATATCTTTTTCTCCATTCCTTCACTTTTGGCCTTTGTGTGTCCTTGGCGCTAACGTGAGTCTCTGGAAGGCAGTGTATATTGTGTCTTGGTTTTTTTTTTTTAATTCATTCAGTCCTTGTGTGTCTTTTAGGAGGCATAGTTAATTTACGTGTAAAGACTTACTGTTGCTCTTTTCTTCATTGTTTTTCCACCGTTTTGTAGTTCACTTGTACCTTTCTTCCTTCCTCTCCTTGTGATTTGATGCCTGCTTTGTGGTGGTATTCTTTGATTCCTTTCATCTTCTCTTTTCTGTATCAATTATAGATTTTTGCTCTGTGGTTACTGTGAAGTTTATATAAAACATACTGATAAACAAAACAACATATTTATAATAGTTATTATACGCTGATGATAACTTCAGTCTTATATAAAAAATTTACCTGGTTACTCCCCACTTCACAATTTTGATGTCACAATCTTTTTATATTGTTCATCCAGTAATAGATTTTTTTATAGCTATAGTTATTTTTAATACTTTATATTTCAACTTTTATTCTGAGTCACTTGATTTACACAGCACCATGACAGGATATACCATGATATTTGACTATATATTTAGTTTTACCAAGGGCTTCCCTTGTGGCTTAGACAGTACAGCGTCTGCCTACAATGCGGGAAACCCAGGTTCGATCCCTGGGTCGGGAAGATCCCCTGGAGAAGGAAATGGCAACCCACACCAGTACTCTTGCTTGGAAAATCCCATGGATGGAGAAGGCCGGTAGGCTACAGTCCATGGGGTTGCAAAGAGTCAGACACGACTGAGCGACTTCACTTCACTACACTTTACTTTTACCAGTGAGTTTTATATTTCCAGTATCTTTTCATTTCAGCACAAAGAACTCCCTTTAGCATTCCTAATAAGGCAGGGCTAGTGGTGATGGACAGCGAGGCCTGGCGTGCTGCGATTCATGGGGTCGCAAAGAGTTGGACACGACTGAGCGACTGAACTGAACTGAACTGAGTGGTGACTAACTCACTTAGCTTTTGATTTTTTTGGAAAGTCCTTATCTCTTTTTCCACTTTGAAGGACAGATTTGCAGATAAAGTATTCTTATTTGGCAGTTTTTTTTTTTTCCTTTTACCACTTTGAATATATATTTTCTTTCTGCTGAGAAATCATGGATATTTTTGAGGTTCCTTTGTATGTGATGAGTTTTCTTTTCTCTTCTTTCAAAATTCTCTTTTTGTCTTTGATTTTTGAGAATTTGATTTTAATGTATCTAGGTGAAGATTTCTCTCTTTTTTCTTTCGTTTTTGTTGGGAAATACTCAACTTACAGCACTGTGTAAGTTTAAGGTACACAGTGTAATGATTTGACTTACATGCATCATGAAATGGTTATTATGCTGTGATTAGTGAAGCTGAAACTCCAATACTTTGGCCACCTGATGTGAAGAGCTGACTCATTTGAAAAGACCCTGATGCTGGGAAAGATCGAGGGTAGGAGGAGAAGGGGACGACAGAGGATGAGATGGCTGGATCGCATCACTGACTCGATGCACATGAGTTTGAGCAAACTCTGGCAGTTGATGATGGACAGGGAGGCCTGGCGTGCTGCGGTTCATGGGGTCGCAGAGTTGAACATGACTGAGCGACTGAACTGAACTGAACTGAACTGAGTAAACATTCATCATCTCAAAATTAGTGGAATAGAAAAATAACAAATAGATTCCTTTGTATTTAATGTATTTGGGATTCTTTGGACTTCATCAGTCTGGATGTCCTTTTCCCTCTTCTGATTGAGGAAGTTTCCAGTCAATATTTCTTTTTTTCCCCTACTATTTCTATGCTTTCTGACCCTTTCTCTTTCTTATTCTGGGATTCCTCAATGTATACATAATTTCTTTTGATGGCATCCCATAATTCCCAGGCTATCTTCCTTCTCTGTCAATTGTTTTTCTTTTTGTTCTTTTGCCTGTGTAATTTCAAATGATCTATCTTGAGCTCACTGGTTTTCTTTTCCTGTGGCTTGGTCAAATCTAGTCACTGTTTTTTAATTCCAGAATTCCTCCCTTCCTGCTTTCCTACTTCCCTCCCTCCCTTCCTTCTCTCTGTCTCTTGTTTAACTTCTCATTGTTGTTATGTATTGCTTTCCCGATTTTGGTTTTAATTGTCTATCTGTGTTCCTTTAGAGCTCACTGCAGTTCTTTAAGACAACTATTCTGAATTCCTTGGCTGGCAGTTCATTGATCTCCATTTCTTTAGGGTTAGTAACTGGTGCTTTATTTTGTTCCTCTTTTGACGTCTTATTTTCCTGAACATTCATTGTTACCGTAGCCTTGTTTTGGTATGTGTGCAATTGAAGATGTAAGCACCTCTTCCAGTCTTTGGCTTCTGCAGTGAAAGCCATTTGGTGGAGTCTGTGAGTGGGTTTGCTGCTGGAGTCTTCGGCAGGCTACTCTGGTGTCTGGGGGTGGGCTTGAAACCTGAGTTCACTGCTATGTACCTTATACTTGAGTCTCCCTCAGCACGCCTGGTATTTGAGACTTCAGATTGGGGCCTGAAACCTGTGTTCCTGGGGTAAACCTGGAGCCTGGTTTCTTGGGGTTTGACCTGGCATCGGCATGGGCCTAGAGTCTGAGTCGATGGAGGCACAGCTGAGTCCTTGATCTGTGTGGCCTGGCCTGGTGCCTGATGTTACTTGGCAGGTGTGGAGCTGGGGTTTGTGGCGATGTTGGGTGCACACTTCACTCTTCTTCCTCCTTGGTGGGTGGCTCTCTGCATGCTGTGTTGCCTGGGGTTGGAGGTGGGGTGATGTGAGTAATATGATACTGTCTTTGATACCCTCTTCAATGCATCTTTTCTTATTTCTATATATCACCTGGGTGCTTTAATTTCTCACCTGGAATCTTTAGCTCTTATGAAGGTAATTTTGCATGGGGATATTTGTTCAAATTGATGATTCTGCAAGGAGATGAGTGCTAGAAACTGCTATTCTGCCATCTTACTGATGTCACTCTTGTTTCATGTAAGTCAGCCTCTTTATTTAATTAATGAGGAAGATGAAGTCTAAAGAGCGTTGAAATAAGTAGCCTTCATAGAAATTGTTAGTTGTAAAACTAGAGTAAAAATTGTATCTCCTAATTATTTTATACTCTGTCATGCTGAATATTTCTATTCTCTATTCAGATCTTTTCCTATAATCCCGTCTTTCTCATACTTGTTCCCTTCCTACCAGTTTTTTAAATGTAGCATGTTGGTTGCAGAATGTCTAGAAAGTACCCAAAACAAAAAGATGAAAATAATCTGTTAATAGCCTTTCAAAGATAACCCAATGCATAATGTTCTGGTATTTGGTTCATATGTTCATTAGAAAATATTGTTTTGTAGTCTGTCTTATTGCTGTATATATTTTGATTGTTTTTTTTCCTGGTCATTAGTCTTCAAAATTTATATCAATATAAATAAACAAATAGAAGTATACATTTTAATCATAGTGTTATTATGTACTTTGTTGAGCTGAGTGTTTGTATGCATATTTGGAAAATTGGTAAGGAATTTGAAAGTGAAAGAAGTGAAGTTGCTCAGTCATGTCCGACTGTTTGCGACCCCATGGACTGTAGCCTACCAGGTTCCACTGTCCGTAGGATTTTCCAGGCAAGAATACTGGAGTGGGTTGCCATTTCCTTCTCCAGGAGACCTTCTTGATTCAGGCACTGAACCCCGGTCTCCCACATTGTAGGCAGACGCTTTACCGTCTGAGCCACCAGGGAAGTCCCGATAAGGAATTTACTACTGTGGAATTACTTTATCTAAGTATATGAACACTGCAGCATTATTTTGCTATAAAATGTGATGTTTGTAAAGGTATCTGATGGTGTCTGATAATTTTATACACATGTGCATGTACCCTTATAATTCCTACATGGCTAGTACAATTACTGTTATGTTATTTGTTTAGATCAGTGCTTCTAAACTTTTTCATACTGTAGCATACACAGTTCAGTTCAGTTGCTCAGTTGTGTCTGACTCTTTGTGACCCCATAGACTGCAGCGCACTAGGCTTCCCTGTCCATCACCAATTCCCAGAGTTTACTCAACCTCATGTTCATTGAGTCAGTGATGCCATCCAACCATCTCATCCTCTGTTGTCCCCTTCTCTTCCTGCCTTCAATCTTTCCCGGCATCAGGGTCTTTTCTAGTGAGTCAGTTCTTCACATCAGGTGGCCGAAGTATTGGAGTTTTAGCTTCAGCATCACTCCCTCCAATGAATATTCAGGACTGATCTCCTTTAGGATGGACTGGTTGGATCTCCTTGCAGTCCAAGGGACTCTCAAGAGTCTTTTCCAACACCACAGTTCAAAAACATCAATTCTTCGGTGCTCAGCTTTCTTTATATTTATAGTCCAACTCTCACATCCATACATGACTACTAGAAAAATGATAGGTTTGTCTAGACAGACCTTTATTGGCAAAGTAATGTCTCTGCTTTTTTAATGTGCTATCTAGGTTGGTCATAACTTTTCTTCCAAGGAGCAAGCGTTCTCCAATTGCTTGGCTGCAGTCACCATCTGCAGTGATTTTGGAGCCCCTCAAAATAAAGTCTCTCACTGTTTCCCTTGTTTCCCTATCTAGTAAATGATAACAATTGTGTGGCATACTAGGGAAAACTGAGACGGTTATCACGTTGCTCTGTTACCTGAGTCCTGGCCTGGCTACCCAGACTGATGTGCGGATCAGTATTTTGGCCACATGAAAATCCTGGTTGAAAGCTCTGAGTTAAAGCACAGTGTTGATAAGGTCTTAGATTATTTCCCCTGGTATTGTGTCAGATTATTCCTTTTTCTCACAATGTACTGTTAGTTTGATCTACCAGTGTTGCAAATATGTACAGTTTATCTACCTTACTGCTGATGGACATTTAGGTGTTTTGTGGTATTTTTTTTTTTAATGTTATGAATATAACTTTTGGTGGAAATAAGCAGTTATTTCTCTTGGTTATATTCCTAGGGGTGAAATTGCCAGATCATAGGGTAAGAGTACATTTAGTTTCATTAGATAATGATAGTTTTCTGAAGTAAGTATGCAGTTTTACATTCCCGTCAGCAGTGTGTGAAGTTCCAGCTACTTCATTCCTGACAGTGCTTTGCATTGCCGTTTCTCCTTGTTGTAGACATTCTGGTGCGTGTGTGTGTAGTGGTATTTCACTGTACAGTTTTCTGATGACTGGTGATGCTGAGCATATTTCATATGCCCGTTGGCCATGTGGATGAGTGCTTTTTCATTGAACTTTTAATTTTGAGATCGTGGTAGATTCTTAAGTTGTTGGAGGGCTTTCCTTGTGTCTCAGCAGATAAAGAATCCACCTGCAATGTGGGAGACCTTGGATTGACCCCTGGGTTGGGAAGATTCCCTGGAGAAGGGAAAGGCTACCCATTCTAGTATTCTGGCCTGGAAAATTCCATGGACTGTACAGGGGGAGCCTGGTGGGCTACAGTTCATGGGGTTGCAAAGAGTCGGACACAACTGAGCAACTAACTTTCTTTTCAAGTAGTTGGAAGAAATAATAGATTCTCTGTACACTTTTTTCTGGTTTCTCCCAGTGGTAGCATCCTGCAAAATGATAGTAAAATAACAGAACCTAAATAACTGCCTTGATATAGTGTCTGGTGGCTCAGTGGTAAAGAAGCTACCTGCAGTGCAGGAGACACAGATTTGATCCCTGGATTGGGAAGATCCCCTGGAGGAGGAAATGCAGCCCACTCCAGTATTCTTGCTGGGATAATCCCATGGACAGAGGAGACTGGAGGGCTACCATTCACGGGGTCAGAAAGAGTCAGACTGACTTGGAGACCAAACGTAGCATAGTAGTATAGTCATATACAGGACATTTCTATTACCACAAGGATCCCTCATGGTGCCCTTTTATAGCATTACCTACTTCCTCCCCCTTAGCCACCTCTTCTTAACTCCTGGTCATCACTGATTTATTCTTCATTTCTATAAATTTGTCATTTCATGTATGTTATATAAATGAAATTATATATATGTAGGCTTTGGTGATTGGCTTTTTTCACTTAGCACAGTTCTCTGGAAATTCATCAATATTGTGTCATGTATCACCAACTTATTTCTTTTTATTGCTGAATGGTAACCCATAGTGTGGATACAACTCAGTTTTTAAACCATTTACCTCTTAAAGGACATACGGGTTGTTTCCATTTATTGACTGTTATGAACAAAGCTGCTGTAATTTGGGGTGAACATTTTCATTTTTCTAGGGTAAACATCCGAGACTGCAGTTGCTGAGTCATATGATAGTTGCTTGCTTAGTTTCTAAAGAAACTGTCAAACTGTTGTTTAGAATGCTTCTGCTATTTCACATTCCTTCTGACAATGCACAAGAGATCCAATTTCTCCGCATTCTTGCCAGCATTTGGTGTTTTCAGTATTTTTAAACTTAATTATTCTGGCAGTTCTTTAGTGATAGCTTGTTGTGGTTTTAATTTGCTTTTCCTTAATGACTGATGTTGCATATTCTCTTTGGTGAATATCTGTTCATATCATTTGTATTTTCTAATTGGGTCATTTATTTTTTTACTGTTGAATTTTGAGATTTTCTTTTATATTCTACATACTAGTCCTTCACTAGGTCTGTAGTTTACAAGTATCTTCTCCCATTCTGTACCTTGGCTTTTTATCTTCTAACAGGTCTTTCACAGAGAAAAAGTTTTAATTTTGAGGTGTAATTTATAGTTTTTCCTTTTATGGATTGTGCTTTTGCCTAGACTTAGATCTCTAAGATTTTCTCTGATTTTTTTCCTCTCAAAAGTTTTGTAGTTTTATATTTTACATTTATGTCTCTGATAGTTTGAATTTTTGTATAAACTATGAGACTTTGAAGTTAATTTTTTTTTCTTTTGCCTATGGAGCTCTTTTTACTCCAGTACCCTTTGCTAAAAAAGCTATTTTTCTTCTGTGGAATTGCATATGTACCTTGTCAAAAATCAGCTGGATATATTTATGTGTGTCTGTATCTAGGTTCTCTATTCTGTTTCATTAATCTATTTGTCAGTCCCTCTGCCAGTATCGCAAAACCATTGCTGTAGCTGTATGATATGTCTTGAAATTGCATAGACTCATTCCTCTCACTTCATTCTCTTTTTCAACACTATTTTAGCTTTTATAGTTCCTTTGCTTTTCTATGTAGGTTTCAGAATAATCTTCTCAACCTCTCCAAAACTTTTTCTGAGGTTGTAATAGGAATTGTGTTAAACCTATATATCACTTTGGGGCAGAACTGATGTTTTTCGATATTGAGTCTTTCTGTCTATGAATATTTATTTATATGTTCTTGATTTCTAACATCAGCATTGGGTAACTTTCAGCATATAAGTCCTACACAGGTGTTATGGATTTTCCCCTAAGTGTTTCAGTTTCTAAGGAGTTATAAATGCTGTTGTATTTTTAGTTTGGGGGTCCACATATGTATTCATTAGTCTTGTATAGAAATACCAGTAAGTTTTGTATGTTTAGCTTGTATCGTATGCCCTTGCTCAACTCCTTTATTAGTTCTAGGAGGTGTGTGTGTGTGTGTGTGTATGTGTATGTAAATTGCTTGGGAGTTATGTTTACTAGACAATCGGGTTATAGGGACACTTGTGTTATAAGAGATGTTATGTGTGTTTCCAGGAACAGAAGAAATTTTTTCTGTAACTACTTGAGTATGAAACAGCATACCATATTCTGCCCATCAGTTCAGTTCAGTCGCTCAGTTGTGTCCAGCTCTTTGCAACCCCACGAACCGCAGCAAGTGGCCTCCCTGTCCATCGCCAACTCCTGGAGTTTACCCAAACTGATGCCCATTGAGTCGGTGATGCTATCCAACCATCTCATCCTCTGTCGTCCCCTTCTCCTCCTGCCCTCAATTTTTCCCAACATCAGGGTCTTTTCGAATGAGTCAGTTCTGCGCATCAGCTGGCCAAAGTGTTGGAGTTTCAGCTTCAACATCAGTCCTTCCAATGAACACCCAAGACTGATCTCCTTTAGGATGGACTGGTTGGAGCTCCTTGCAGTCCAATGGACTCTCAAGAGTCTTCTCCAACACCACAGTTCAAAAGCATCAAATCTTCGGTGCTCAGCTTTCTTTATAGTCCAACTCTCACATCCATATATGACTACTGGAAAAACCATAGCCTTGACTAAACAGACCTTTGTTGGCCAAGTAATGTTTCTGCTTTTGAATATGCTATCTAGGTTGGTCATAACTTTCCTTCCAAGGAGTAAGCGTCTTTTAGTTTCATGGCAGCACTTACCATCTACAGTGATTTTGGAGCCCCAAAAGATAAAGTCAGCTACTGTTTCCATTGTTTCCTCATCTATTTCCCATGAAGTGATGGGACCGGGTGCCAAAAGTCTAAAATGAAAGAGACTACTTTCTAACCCCTGAAGATAGTAGAAGACCATTAGAACTGAGGAGATGGTTGAGGATCTAGGGAGTAATTGAAAATAACACCAACATTTTGTTCCTTAATTATGTAATTAGGTGAATGTGACACTATTACCTGAGGTTGGAAACTCAAAAGTAAAAGCATTTTGAGGAAACACAAGAAGTTCTGCTTTGGACAGGCTGATTTTTTTTGGATGTCTCTGGTACATCTTTATTGACATGTCCAATAGACATTTGAAGTATGAATTAAGAATTTAGTGGAAATGTTAGGGTTATATTGGAATTTCTACTTTGATATGATAGATGATGCTGTGGGAGGGAACATATACAGAAGGAGTAGCTATCTGAGGAAGAAATGCTAACAAAGGAATAGCATTTAGAGATATAATGGGAGAATGAGAAGACTGCAGTCACAGAGGCCATAGAAACTTCTCTTCTGTCAACATTTTACCTATTTGCCAAGATCCATCTTCCAGATATTATTGTCTGCCCATTCCCATCTCCGTTTTGTCGTGTTCTAATAGTAGTTCTGTAGCAGTTTCTTCTTCTTCTAGTCTAGCATTTAACACACTGCCATATTGTCATTAATTGTTTATATGTCTGTTTCTCTATCAAGTTTTTATGTTCCTTGCAGGCAAGAATTAGATCTGACTCACCATTGTGTTTCCTGTGTATGGCTTACTTCTTAATAGCAGTTTGTATAATTGAGTGAAGTAGATTATCAGAAGCTTCTAAGGGGTAGAATAAGAAAAGAATTGAGAAGAGGCCGTTAGATTTCCCTTAGCACAGGGTAAGTGTTCTGCCCAGAATGGTGAGGAGTGAATGCAGGCTTCTCTGGTCTTCCTTTTCTCAAGTCTGTCTTGCCCTTTCTTAAATTCCCTCCCTCATTCCCTAATTCTGTCATCTTTTGTTCCTTTGATCATATTGTTTCACCTTGATAGAACAGCATTTCTTCATGGTACCTGTGAGAATGCCTCTGATCTAGCTCATATTCCCTTTTCAATGAAACGGAATGAATGGTTTTTATCAGTTTCTAGTTTTTGTCACTGAAATTCTCTAATATTCAGGTTGATAATATCTGTAATGCAGTTTTGTTTAGCATTCAATTTCTATTTGAATTGAACTTCACTTTTTTGTCTATTTAAAAATATATCTTATTTTTCAGTTTAAAACTTTTTCAGTTCAGTTCAGTCACTCAGTCGTGTCCGACTCTTTGCAACCCCATGAATCACAGCACGCCAGGCCTCCCTGTCCATCACCAACTCCCGGAGTTCACTCAGACTCATGTCCATTGAGTCAGTGATGCCATCCAGCCATCTCATCCTCTGTCGTCCCCTTCTCCTCCTGCCCCCAATCCCTCCCAGCATCAGAGTCTTTTCTAATGAGTCAACTCTTCGCATGAGGTGGCCAAAGTACTGGAGTTTCAGCTTCAGCATCATTCCTTCCAAAGAAATCCCAGGGCTGATCTCCTTCAGAAAGGACTGGTTGGATCTCCTTGCAGTCCAAGGGACTCTCAAGAGTCTTCTCCAACACCACAGTTCAAAAGCATCAATTCTTTGGTACTCAGCCTTCTTCACAGTCCAACTCTCACATCCATACATGGCCACAGGAAAAACCATAGCCTTGACTAGATGGACCTTTGTTGGCAAAGTAATGTCTCTGGTTTTGAATATGCTATCTAGGTTGGTCATAACTTTCCTTCCAAGGAGTAAGCGTCTTTTCATGGCTGCAGTCACTATCTGTAGTGATTTTAGAGCCCAGAAGAATAAAGTCTGGCACCGTTTCCACTGTTTCCCCGTCTATTTCCCATGAAGTGATGGGACCGGATGCCATGATCTTCGTTTTCTGAATGTTGAGCGTTAAGCCAACTTTTTCACTCTCCACTTTCACTTTCATCAAGAGGCTCTTTAGTTCCTCTTCACTTTCTGCCATAAGGGCGGTGTCATCTGCATATCTGAGGTGATTGATATTTCTCCCGGCAATCTTGATTCCAGCTTGTGTTTCTTCCAGCCCAGCGTTTCTCATGATGTACTCTGCATATAAGTTAAATAAACAGGGTGACAATATACAGCCTTGACGAACTCCTTTTCCCATTTGGAACCAGTCTGTTGTTCCATGTCCAGTTCTAACTGTTGCTTCCTGACCTGCATACAGATTTCTCAAGAGGCAGGTCAGGTGGTCTGGTATTCCCATCTCTTTCAGAATTTTCCACAGTTTGTTGTGATCCACACAGTCAAAGGTTTTGGCATAGTCAATAAAGCAGAAATAGATGTTTTTCTGGAACTCTCTTGCTTTTTCCATGATCCAGCGGATGTTGGCAATTTGATCTCTGGTTCCTCTGCCTTTTCTAAAACCAGCTTGAACATCAGGAAGTTCACGGTTCACGTATTGCTGAAGCCTGGCTTGGAGAAATTTGAGCATAAGGCACTATAAATATTTATCTCAAATTTGCAGGTTACTTATCATGTGATTGATCCACATTGTGGCCCTTTACCTATTATACCTTCAATAAACTAAAGTGTCTTCTTTCTGTCCTGAAAATTGAATTTTCATAGAAAGAGCTATAAAATACCTGGGTTTTTACTTTAATTTGTAAATATATACTATTATTTCAGTATCTTCCACATAAGAGCTAACTTAAGTGGGAAAAGTTGGTTGGATTAAACAAAAGACCCTTTTTCTTTTCAGATTGCAGCAATTCTCCGGAAACGAAAATTAGACTATTATTTACACAAACTGCTCCCTGAGATCCTACAGTCTGCTTCATTTCTGACTGCTAATGGGGCCTTGTTTATGGCTTTCTTTTGCATTTTAAGGTTGGTACTCATAATAACCACTGGAGATTAATACAAATTTCCTTTATTGAAATAGAAACAAACAGATGTTTACATAAATGTTGTGCAGGTCACTCCTTGTTTATTTTTTTCTCTCTGGGACATGGCATTTATTTATCTCAAAGAAAGCTTGTAAAACCAGGAGTTGTGACCGTTTGGCCTAACATGTGATGTAAACTTCAAATCACTGCTGTGATTATGGAACAAAAGTGCTTTAATGCATCATGTATTTTCTGGGGCTCACTGTATTTACTGCGTTGTTAATGAGGATTTCTTAACTTTTCAGTTTTATAGATTTGAAATTCAAAGCAACTGTCCATGATATAGCTTAGGTCCATATGTAGTGAACGGACTTCAAAAGGACCATAAAATGCTTGTGTTTATCTGTGAAACTCCTGGCATATCCTACTGATGAAACTTTTGGTCTTGATTCAGTGCATTATCTGTTTCACATGCTTCATGCTATATATATGCAGTTAGAATTCAGTTTTTGGTATTGTGATGTACCTAACATATTTAGTAGATATTTACTTTTTATCTTTCAAACAACGCAAACTAGTTATTTAATTTGTCAAATTGAAATACTTCACATTCTATTAATATTATGTTACCCACTTAGTATTGCCAAAGTAATTCTGCAGGTAGAAATATAATTTCCAGGTGTCTTTCATAGATTCTTTTTCCTTAAGAACAATAACATTTATAAACTTTTAAATTGTGCAGAAAATAATTGATATAATTTATACTATTGAGTAAATAAATCATGCCTTTAAATTGACCTGAATAATCTGTGCAAGAAACTCTTTATCATGTAGTCTCTGGAAAGTTTCTAATACTTGTTAAAACTCTAAAAATAGAGTTGTACGATAATTAGATTTAATAATAATAATAAATTGTTCTTGAAGCATATTTATGTTATGTGAACCCTTTGGTTAAGTTGTGAAAACATTAAATACTAATTATAAGATAACATCTATGTTCTTTCTATACCTGAGTCACTGAGTTATTTTCCTTTAATTCTTACATTCAATAATTTATTAAGCCATTTGTCGATTTTATTAGAGGGAGAACCACCTCCACTTTTCTCAGGCAGAAAGTTTCTGATGCCCATTGCAGAAATACCTATGTTATTTGTAAATTTTCTAATTTTTTAAAGCTAAGCTTCAGTTGAAAAGATAATTTTATCTGTGATTCTTGATCCTTATCTGTATGTATATAGCAAATATTTTTTCCTATAATACATCATTTAGCAGTTGAGCACCATTGTTCAGATACTTTATTATTTTTTTGTTTCTCCCCTTCTTAGGAATATATCGTCTTTGAAAGGAAAAAAGAATTTCCTAGTATCTCCAGACTTCTTTTTATTTTCTCTTTGAAAACCCAAGAAGTTAATGGCTATTTGTAGTGAAACACCATAGTGAGACACTTTGCAGATTCTTTCTTTCAAATGATGTATTCTAGTAAAAGAAAAGCTTTGTATACATATATAACTAAAAGATATAAAATATTTTAGTAAGTGATGTAAGAAAAACTTATCCAGGGTTGTAGAAGCAAAAGAGAGACATTTGTTGAATATTTATCATGTGTTAAAAAATAGAAGTAGTAAAAAAAAAAAGATATAATGAACTTATACACAAAACAGAAAGAGACCCACAGACATAGAACTAACAAATTTATGAAAGGGGAAAGGTGAGGAGTAAATTAGGACTCTGGGATTAGCATATACACACTACTGTATATAAGATAGGTAACCAACAAGGGACCTACTGTGATAGCAAGGGAACTCTACTCAATATTTTGTGTTAATAATAACCTATAAGGAAAAAGAATCTGAAAAAAATATATATTTAACTGAATCACTTTGCTATACACATGAAACTAACACGCTATGGTAAATCAATTATACACCAATAAAAGCTGAAAAAAATGTAGTAGTGATAATAATAGTAATACTGGTAACAATAGCTAATGTTTTCTCAGTGTTTCCTTTGTGCCATGCATGGTGCTGGGAAGGATCCCATGTGGCCATCTTAGCAATTATGTATGAGATAGGTAATATATTTATTCCCATTTGATAGATGAGGAAACTGAGAACCTAGAGGGTTTTGCAGAGTGAACAGTATTGGGTCCAGGGAATGTCTGAATGAATATAACATTAAATGACTGCAAGGAGAGATACCTATTAGTTTGCTGTTGTAGTAGCCTGAAGAAGAGGTGGTGAGGGACTTGACTGAGGCAAAGGCAGTAGGTTGGAGAGGAATTTGAGAGATAAATTGTATATGGAAATACTTAAGTGGATGATTTCATGTATGGAAGACAGAGAAGCCAAGGATGTCTCCAAATGCCACACGTAGGTGAATAAGTAGTTGTTGATGTCATTAACCTAGGAAAAGACAAGGAAGAGCAAATTCATGGAGCCTGGGGAGAAGAAGAATGAGCTTGGCTCTGGTCCTGTTGAATTTGATTTGCTGTGGGACACCTAGACAGAGGGTGAACTGGGAAGGGGAACTCCTGTGTGTAATAACTGCAGTGACCAACAAGAAATTTTGTTTAATCCTTCCAAATTTCAATTTCAGGAAGATACTTGGAAAATTCTACTTATGGAGTCCCGGCTTTGGTGCCGCTTTGCCAGCATCTTATGTGGCCATTCTAGTTGAGAGAAAAAGCAGGTAAAATTTTGCATATCTACGTGTTTAGTAGAACCATTCTCACCCAAATTAGAGTTTTGCTTTTGTTTTTTGCTTAGTGTTTGTTGTGGTCCAGGGAGGAGAACTATTTCCACATATATTTCTCAATCTTGCAAATATTTGATGGAAAATTTGATTTTATACTTATTAATGTTTTTAAGCCTATGAAAGAGAAGATTGACATTATACAGTAAAATACCCATAGTCTTTGTTTACTATAAATCTAGAGCGTCCTCTAATGTGCCAAACTAAAGCATGACATGCATAAATTCCAGCTAAAGATCTTTTCTGTAACCACAATACCATTATCACACCTAAGAACATAAACAATAATTTTCTTTATTCATCTAGATTTGTAATTTGCTTTAGACTCATTACCTCTATTAAGTCAGTTATTATTTTTAAGATTTTTGTTATCAATTTGAAAATGTTCCATGTGGAATAATACGGTTTCTGCAAAATACTACAAATGTTATGTAAGTTTTTCAGTCAAATAAACTGTTGAAGTTAGACATTTGGCATAAAATAATTTTTGCCATCTCAAGAATATTTATTTTTACTGCTGAGACCTGCTTTGATTCCACCTTTATCCCAGATAATCAAGATAGTGTCATGTGTTAATCAAGACGGGGTCATCTTTCAGCTGATGAAGATATTTGTTATAATCATCGATCCTCTAGTAAGAATATAGATAGATCTTGTTATATAACTAAATATTTACCTAAACTACTTGTTATTTTTAAGTCACTAAGTCGTGTCTGACTCTCTGCGACCCTCTGAACTGTAACCCGCCAGGCTCCTCTGTCCATGGGATTTCCCAGGCAAGGATACTGGAGTGGGTTGCCATTTCATTCTCCAGGGGATCTTCTTGACCCAGAGATTGAACCCAAGTCTCCTGCGTTGGCAGGTGGATTATTTTACCACTGAGCCAGCAGGGAAGCTCTAAACTACCTGAGGCCATTTTAATGCATTTTTGTAAATGTAATAATATCTAACTTTTTGTGATTCTCTGATCATGCTTTTGGATTAGTAAAATTACTAAAATCAAAGGGTTTTATAACCCCAGCAAAATCAAGTCAGTATTGCTAGGAACATGAGCGTCCCTGGTGGCTCAGTGGTAAAGAATTCTCCTGCAATGCATGAGATGCTGTGACATGGGTTTGATCCCTGGGTTGGGAAGATGCCCTGGAGGAGAAAATGGCAACCTACTCCAGTAACCTTGCCTAGGAAATCCCATGGACAGAGGAGCCTGGTGGGCTACAATCCATGGGGACACACAAGAGTCAGACACGGCTAAGAGACTAAACAAAAACATGGCTCAGGAATATAGGTTACCCCACCCAAGAGGAGAGTACAGAGTAGTCACTAAATAAGTGTGGATACTGGACCTATATTATCTGACTCGGGAGACTAGCTCTGCCACTTATTGGGTGACTTCTATGGCTTATTTCTTACCTGAAAAATGGAGATAGTGATTAAGTACTCATATAGTTGTTCAGAGAATTAAATGAGTTAGTTATGTGAAAAGTGCTTAGAAGAGTGTCTGACACATGGTAACTGTGTTGTGTTAAGTACTTTTATTATTTTCTCCCCTATAAGTAATGAGAGTATTTTACTGGTGATTGTAATTTCTTGATCAGTTTATAAATACAAATATTGGTTTTTGGAAATATAATTTCAAAATATTCTAAAATAAGAATACTTTCCTACATAATTCTAGCACTATTATCACACATAAGAAAATTAGCAGTCATTCCCAGCTGCTGTCTTGTCCATACTGTCCTAAAATACTTCATAGCTGGCTTTTTTGAACCGAAATCTCGTCAAAGTTGATGGACGGTGTTCTGTTTCTTTATTTTCTCTTGATCTTGGTTAATCATCCATCCCACTTTTATCCTCCATGGCAGTGACTTATTGATATGACCAAGCCAGTTATCTTGTTGTTTGTAAAATCATTTATGATTTTGTCAGAAATTTTTCCTCACAGAATTGTTTAAATGGTATTTCCTGTGAACTTGAAGTTCAGTCAAAATCTTTGATTAGATTCGAATTAAATATTCTTGGTAAGAGTTTACTTCATAGATGATACTGACACCATCCGGAGGCCCAAACTTCTGAGTAGTTCTAAGTTTGAATATGTGATTAAAGGTAATCAGCAGATCTTTCCAATGAATTGTTATTGATGATGAATTAGATGAATGGATTTCCGGATATTCCATAATCTCTGCTTTGCTGGAATAAAGCTCAGTTGATCATGACATCACTAAGACATCATTATTGTGAGATGGCTACTTGTGTGTGTTATATGTTTGTGTATTCTTTATCCATTTTAGTGTCACTGTCACATTTACTTTATAAAATGTTTTATAAATTTTGTTGTTTTTCCCCTTACTCTGGTGTAATTTAAGTAGCAGTGAATTTTCTGGCCTTTGAGGATTTAGTCTGATCCTCTGTGAGCCCTCCTGGCCATGGTGACTCTTTTGGGCATGGTAGTTCTTAAGAAGTTGTTTCCTCTGTGGAAACTGGTCTGCTTAAACTCACTCAATTCTGTCTCTAACAGAAAGTTATCCATCTCTTAAAAATTTTCCATTTCCCCAAAATTATCCATTTATAAAGATTTTTATATTTATTTGCATGAAGCTCATGCAAAATAGTCCTATATGATTTGATTGAATTTTCTGTTTTCAATTGTTATTTCTCAACTCATTTATTTTGTATTATTGCTAGCTACTAATTTTGTTGATTTTGCTTTTCAATGAATCATTTATTAGTTCTGTTTTTTGGTTTTCTAATTCATTTCTTGCTGTCATTTTTTTTCCTTCCTTTTTTTTTTTTTTGCTAATTTTCTTTCCTTTTATAATAAATATCTTTTTTGTTTGGGGCTTTATTTATTTTCATTCTTTAAGTTCTATTGATATAAGTATTTAAGGCTATGAATTTTCCTCTTTGATTATATATAGATTCTGATATGTTGTATTTACATAATCATAATTTTCTAGAAATTCTGTAATTTTAGTTTGTTTTTCTCCTTTGATATAAGAATTATTTAGTGGAGAGCTTAAAATGGAGAGGCCTCTTTGTTATTGCTGGCTCATGGTAACTGGGCTTCCCTGGTGGCTCAGACGGTAAAGCGTCTGCCTGCAATGTGGGAGACTGGGTTCGATCCCTGGGTTGGGAAGATCCCGTGGAGAAGGAAATGGCAACCCACTCCAGTATTCTTGCCTGGAAAATCCCATGGACAGAAGAGCCTTGTAGGCTACAGTCCATGGGGTTGCAAAGAGTCAGATACGACTGAGTGACTTCACTTCAGTTCATGGTAACTACGCTTCGTCATTTGAGGAACTGCCAAAGTGTTTATTATACCATTGTTCCTCCTCTCCAGCAGAGTAACGAGTCTAATTACTTCACGTTGTGACTAACACTTGTAATTATATGCTTTCTGATTATGGTTTCCCTGCTGCTGCTGCTGCTAAATTGCTTCAGTTGTATTCGACCCTGTGCGACCCCATAGACGGCAGCCCACCAGGCTCCCGCGTCCCTGGGATTCTCCAGGCAAGAACACTGGAGTGGGTTGCCATTTCCTTCTCCAATGCATGAAAGTGAAAAGTGGAAGTGAAGTCGCTCAGTTGTGTCTGACTGTTTGCGACCCATGGACTGCAGCCTACCAGGCTCCTCCGTCCATGGGATTTTCCAGGCAAGAGTACTGGAGTGGGGTGCCATTGCCTTCTCCGTAGAGAGTGAAGTAGTATTTAAGGTGTGGTTTAGGTTTGCATTTCCCAGATGACTATTGGTATTGAGCAACTTTTCATGTACCTACTAGCTGTTTGTAGATCTTCTTTGGAAAAATGCCTGTTTAAATCCTTTAACTGCTTTTTATTGGGTTATTTATCTTTTTATTATTAATTTGTAATCATTCTTTAGTTATTCTAAATAAAAGCCATTATGAGATATAGGACTTGTAAATACTTTCTCCCATTCAGTGCCTTGTTTTTTATATTCTTGATCATGTCATTTGAAGAACATACATTTTAGATTTTGAGGAAGTCCAATTTATATATTTTATTCTATTCTTGTATTTTTGTGTCATATTTAAGAAGCCCATTATCAAATCTAAGGTCGCAAAGATTGTCTCTATGTTTTCTTTTAAGAGTTTTATAGTTTTAATTTTCATATTTCAGTCTTTGATCCATTTTAAGTTAATTTTTGTCTGTGATGTGAGGTAGGGGCATACTGTATTTTTAGTATCGTTTTTCACATGTTGCTATACATGGAAATGTATTGAGTTTTTGAATGTGATCTTGATTCTTGGGTTCTTGTAGAATTTACTTGTTAGTTCTAATAAGTTTTTCTGTATATTCCTTGAGATTTTTTACATTGAAAATAATATTGTTGCAAATAGGGACAATTTTATTCTTTGCTTTCCAGTCTATATATCTTTTATTTCCTTTTATTGTGTTGGTACATCCTTCCCTTGTTCCTGATCTTAGGGGAAGGAATTCAGTCTTTCACCTTTACGTATGATGTTACCTGTAGGGTGTTTTTTTTAAGATACTCTTTATCAAGTTTAGGAAGTTCAGATGTATTCCTAGTTTTGTGAGAGCCTTGATCATGAATGGGTATAGCATTTTGTCAAATGTCTTTCCTGGATCCATTGATATGATCATGTGGGTTTTTGTGCTTTATTTTAGCCTGTTTCTAGCATTTTAAGAATATCAACGAGGTCAAATTGATATAGTTTATCATATCTAGGATGGGTTTTCAATCCTGGCACTATTGACTTGTTTTGGGCCAGATAATTCTTTGTTTGGGAGAGGACTGTTCTGTGTATTGTATTCATACATACCATTGGCACTCCCTTCCCCTCCCTACCAAATTGGGACAACAAATAATGTTTCCATAGGAAACATGTCCCCATGGGATCAGTTCAGTTCAGTCACTCAGTCGTGTCCGACTCTTTGCAACCCCGCAGACTGCAGCACGCCAGGCCTCCCTGCCCATCACCAACTCCTGTAGCTTATTCAAACTCATGTCCATTGAGTCGGTGATGCCATCTAGCCATCTCATCCTCTGTCGTCCCCTTTTCCTCCCGCCTTCAATCTTTCCCAGCATCAGGGTCTTTTCAAATGAGTCAGTTCTTCACATCAGGTGGCCAAAGTATTGGAGTTTCAGCTTCAGCATCACTCCCTCCAATGAATATTCAGGACTGATCTCCTTCAGGATGGACTGGTTGGATCTCCTTGCAGTCCAAGGGACTCTCAAGTCTTCTCCAACACCACAGTTCAAAAGCATCAGTTCTTCACTGCTCAGCTTTCTTTATAGTCCAACTCTCACATCCATACATGACTACTGGAAAAACCATACCTTTGACTAGACGGACCTTTGTTGGCAAAGTGATGTCTCTGCTTTTTAATATGCTGTCTAGGTTGGTCATAACTTTTCTTCCAAGGAGCAAGTGTCTTTTAATTTCTTGGTTGCAGTCACCATCTGCAGTGATTTTGAAGCCCAAGAAAATAAAGTCTGTCACTGTTTCCATTGTTTCCCCATCTATTTGCCATGAAGTGATGGGACCGGATGCCATGATCTTAGTTTTCTGAATATTTGAGTTTTAAGCCAACTTTTTCACTCTTCTCTTTCACTTTCATCAAGAGGCTCTTCAGTTCCTCTTCACTTTCTGCCATAAGGATGGTGTCATCTGCATATCTGAGGTTACTGATATTTCTCCCGGCAATCTTGATTCCAGCTTGTGCTTCCTCCAGCCCAGTGTTTCTCATGATGTACTCTGTATATAAGTTAAATAAGCAAGGTTACAATATACAGCCTTGAGGTACTCCTTTCCCGATTTGGAACCAGTCTGTTGTTTCATGTCCAGTTCTAACTGTTGCTTCCTGACCTGCATACAGATTTCTCAAGAGGCAAGTCAGGTAGTCTGGTATTCCTTTCTTTAAGACTTTTCCAGTTGATTGTGATCCACACAGTCAAAGGCTTTGGCATAGTCAATAAAACAGAAGTGGATATTTTTCTGGAACTCTTTTGTTTTTTGCTGATCCAACCGATGTTGGCAATTTGATATCTGGCTCCTCTGCATTTTCTAAATCCGGCTTGAACATCTGGAAGTTCATGATTCACGTACTGTTGAAGCCTGGCTTGGAGAATTTTGAGCATTAGGTTACTAGCATGTGAGATGAGTACAGTTATCCCCATGGGATAAATCCCCACTTTGTTGAAAACTACCAATCTATATTGTTACTAAATTTTTTGTCTAGTTTTATTATTTACTGAGAGAAAGGTATTAAAATCACCCTTCTGTGGTTCTGAATTTGTCTGGTTCTTACTTTAATGCTGTCAGTTTGGTGTATACACATTTATGGTTGTCATTTCTTCAATGATAAATTGAACTTGTTATCAATATAAGATGTTTCTCTATAGCTTAGATAATTCCCTTTGCTCTGAATTGTGTTTTATTTGGTATTGCTATAACCACTCCAGCCGTGTTGTAGTGCTTGCATTGTATTGAATTTCTTTCCAGTTAATTTCAAATCCTTTAGTTTTATATTTGAAATGCGATTTTTGTGGATAGCATTGCCGGGGTCCAGCCCCGGCTGATCCAGGGTATTTGAAGCAGGGACGGTGTCGGCGAGGATCAGGATACAATAGCTTCAATTAGATATTAATTAAAGATATAAAGAGTAATAGAATAAGGATAGCTCAGTAGGAAAATTCAGTGGAGAAAAGAGGCTGAGTAGCTTGGTTTACGCGGGAGACCAATAAAACTTCAAGACAAGAAGTTTGCACCACTTACGTAGGCCACAGGCGTCCTTCCGTTCTCCCGAAGGAGAGGAGACACTGAGGCCTCCCCGGTCAGATCTTAGAAGCCCAGGCATAATTAGTAAGCATGGTGGGTTCCGCGCTCCAGATGGAGACTCAGCCAGTGTGAGAGAGAGAGAGACATGGGGAGACCAGTCTTTCGAGGAACTGATCCCAATTCTTTATTTTCCAGAGTCTACTTTTATACACTGAGATATTATGCAAAAATCACGCGGGGTCAGCAGTCCTGACTTTTGTCAAAGTCAGGTGCTTCATACAAATGTGTACAGAGGTCTTAGGGGTGTTACATCATCTTCTGGCCAGGGGGCCTGCTGACAATTTATGACTCTCTCCTTGTGACAGCGGTCAGTCAACCAGGACACTTATTTCTCCAGGGGTGATTATTCTTAAAACAGATGCCACCCAAATAAAGTTACATTCCTATAGGGTGAGGGTGTAGTGGGTTTTAGTTAAGGAAAGAATTTACTTAGCCTAAGGTCTAATGTGATTTATATCAAAGGTTAATACTTATTTCTTCTATATATTCATTAATGTGTGTAAAGGCAGGGGATGTGGAGTCTTAGCAACAAACATTGGCTCAACAAATGAGAAATGCTTCACCAATACAATTTCTAATCAGCCCATTATACTTATACTAATAGTTTTCTAACTTTTCTAAGGAACCTGTTTTTAGAAGGTTTAAAGCATCTCGTGCCTCTCACGGTTGGGAGGCTGTGAGCAATCACATGTGGCTGGACAAGCCTGTCAGGCAGGCTAGAGAACCTTCAGAGGAGTTTGTAGGTTGAAACACTCCTATCACGCTCAGGAATTATTATTAACTGGAGCTCTAAGTTAACTCCTTCTCTGAAAGAGGTGGTGGGGGACAGCTGCCCGTAAAGTCAGAGGTGTAGGGGAGAGCACAAAGTAGTAAAGTAGGCAGGCTCTGGTTATGGGGGTAGATGCTCGAGGATTTCCAGGGGGACTCCTGAGGCTCGATCCCGCCTTTGCGTATGTCGAGCCTCCTTCCTCATGACCTTTGCCATGGGCAGAGTGCCTCACGCCGGCCCCCAACATAGCATGTAATTGGGTCTTGGATTTTTATTTTTTTAAAATTTTATATTTAAAAATTAAGAAGTTACTTTTTGGCCAAGCCACGTGACTTGGGGGATTATCATTTCCCTGACTTGGTATTGAACCCAGGCCCGTTGCAGTGAAAGCTAAATCCTTATCACTCAACTGCCAAGGAATTCCTTGGGTCTTGGTGTTTTAAATCTATTTTTACTAATTTTTGTCTTTTAATTAGATTAATTAGTCCATTAACATTTGGTATGTTTATTATGATGTGACTAAATTAAATCCACTGTTTCATTACTATTTTTCTTCTTTTTTTTCTTTCTCTGTTCCTTTTCCTGCATTCTTTTCCATTATTTGAATTGTTTTTTTTTTTTTTTTTTTTGGGTAGATGGTGACACTGTGTTATTTTAAAAAGATTGTCCTCCACTCCCTTTTAAAAATGACTATATTTTAGGGGTAGGAGTTTTAGGTTCAAAGCAAAATTAAAGGGGAAGTATAATGATTTTTCATATATCCTGATCCCTACACATGGATATAATGTGCTGTGCTTAGTTGCTCAGTCATGGCTGATTCTTTATGACCCCATGGACTGTAGCCTACCTGGCTCTTCTGTCCGTGGGGATTCTCCAAGCAAGAATACTGGAGTGGGTTGCTATGCCCTCCTCCAGGGGATCTTCCTAACCCATGGTTTGAACCAAAGTCTCTCACACTGCAGGTAGATTCTTTATTGTCTGAATCACCAGGGAAGCCCAAGAATACTGGAGTGGGTAGCCTATCCCTTATAGCCTCCCTAATTATCAATATCACCCAACAGAGTGGTACGTTCGTTACAATTGATGTACCAAGATAGACATGTCATTATCAGTCCAAATCTATAATTTACATTAGGATTCTTGGTTTTGTACATTCATAGGTTTGGACAAATGTATATGGACACATATAGACCATTATAGTATCTTGCAGAGGAATTTCACTGTCTTAAAAATCCTCTGTGCTTGCTTATTAATCCTTCTCTCCCCTCAACCCCTAGTAACCACTATTTTTTTTAACTGTGTCCATAGTTTTATCTTTTCTAGAATGTTGTGTAGTTGGAATCATACAGTATGTTGGCTTTTCACATTAACATCTTTTACTTAGTGATATGCGGTTAAGTTTCCTCCATGTCTTTTCATGGCTTGATGGGTCATTTCTTTTTGGAGCTGAATAATATTACATGGTCTGGATGTACCAGTTTATTTATCCACTGACCTACTGACAGACATCTTGATGGATTCCAAGTTTTGGTAATCATGGATAAAGCTTCTGTAAACCTTCAGGTGCAGGTTTTTATGTAGACAAAAATTTTCAACTCCTTTGAATGATTGCTAAGGGTTGTGATTGCTGGATCATATACTAAGAGTTTGTTTAATTTTGTATGAAACTGCCTACTGTCTTCCAAACGGTCTGGGCCATTTTGTATCCTTACTATTCCTGTTGTTCCATGTCTTCACCAGCACTTAGTTTTATCTGAATTTTGACCTTCCTAATATGTGTGTGGTAGTATCTCATTGTTGTTTTAATTTGCATTTCCTTGATGATATATGTATGTTATGGGGCATTTCTTCATGCTTATTTACTTTAATCTCTATGTATATATATATTTAAAGGTTTCTTGTATTTGGCATATAATTGGGTTATGTTTTAGATCAGCTTTGACAATCTGTCTTTTAACTGTCATTCAGAGTAATTGGTGCAGTGATAAAGAATCCACCTGCCAATGAAGGAGACCCAAGAGATGTGGGTTGGATCCCTAGGTCAGGAATATCCCCTGGAGTATGAAATGGCAACCCACTCCAGAGTTCTTGCCTGGAAGATTCCATGGACAGAGGAGACAGGCAGGCTATAGTCAGTGGGGTTGCAGAGTCAGACATGACCGAGCACGCACATAGCTAGTGAAGTGATTATGATATAGTTGGATTGATTTCCAACATATTTGTTACTGTTTTTTCTTTGTTGCCTTTGTTCTTTGTTCTGATTTTTATCTTCTGGTCTTATTCTGCCTTTTGTGGTTTTAATTGAAAATTTTATGTATTGGATTGGCAAAAACGTTCATTCAGGTTTTTCTATAAGATGTGATAGTCAAGCTCCTGGAGGTAAGACTCAAAAGTGTGGGCCCCTCTTAAGACCAATACCTGTGGAATTTTTAACTCCCAGACTGTGCCTCCCTCTGTTTATCCTAACTCCCACACTGAACCCCCTGCTGTGTATCAGTGACAGTGCAGATTGTCCTCTCTTCCTCACTTCCTCAGAGGTTTCAGCTTGTGAGTTTGTGCTCTGTTATGGTCTTAGTCTCTGTATCTGCTTGCAGTTTCTGCAGTTTAGGGGGCAGCAGATTGTAATGTGACCTTACTTCTCTTGTGGAAGTTGACTTTTCAGTTTGTTCAGCTTTTTACTTGGTTTTAGGACCAAGTGATGGAAACAGTGTCAGACTTTATTTTTTCGGGCTCCAAAATCACTGCAGATGGTGACTGCAGCCATGAAATTAAAAGACGCTTACTCCTTGGAAGGAAAGTTATGACCAACCTAGATAGCATATTCAAAAGCAGAGACGTTACTTTGCCAACAAAGGTCCGTCTAGTCAAGGCTATGGTTTTTCCTTTGGTCATGTATGGATGTGAGAGTTGGACTGTGAAGAAGGCTGAGCGCCGAAGAATTGATGCTTTTGAACTGTGGTGTTGGAGACGACTCTTGAGAGTCCCTTGGACTGCAAGGAGGTCGTCCATTCTGAAGGAGATCAGCCCTGGGATTTCTTTGGAAGGAATGATGCTAAAAGCTGAAACTCCAGTACTTTGGCCACCTCATGTGAAGAGTTGACTCATTGGAAAAGACTGATGCTGGGAGCGATTTGGGGCAGGAGGAGAAGGGGACTACAGAGGATGAGATGGCTGGATGGCATCACTGAGTCAATGGACGTGAGTCTGGGTGAACTCCAGGAGTTGGTGATGGACAGGGAGGCCTGGCGTGCTGCGATTCATGGGGTCGCAAATAGTCGGACACGACTGAGCGACTGAACTGAACTGAACTGAACTGATCACTTCCAAGTTCCTTACATGTAAACTGGAAACTGGAAGAAGAATTTTTTTGTAAGAATTTCATTTTTATGTATTTATTTCTTTTAAAATTTTTCCAAAAAGTCAAACTCTTTTTTGAAGAGTAACATTTATTTAAATACCGTGATAGTACCAAAATAAAATTGTGTTATTAATATTAAAAGCTATAACTCCTTAAGGCATGAAGAGGTTTCCTGGAAGTAGTTTATTTCCTATTCTCCTTTTACATTTGATAGTAAACTGTTTTTTAAGCTTTCTGTTTTTATTTATTTAAGTGAGCTATTGCACTAGTATTTTATTCATAAGACACTAGGGATTCATAGAAAATTTGTCCTAGATTATGACTTGTTCTAAATATTAATTGGAGTGGATTTACTCTGTTTGAGACCTGATTAGAATTTGAGGCTTCTCTGGTGGCTCAGATGATAAAGCATCTGCTTGTGATGCGGGAGACCTGGGTTCAATCCCTGGATCGGGAAGATCCCCTGGAGAAGGAAATGGCAGCCCACTCCAGTACTCTTGCCTGAAAAATCACCTGGATGGAGGAGCCTGGTAGCCTACAGTCCATGGGGTCGCAAAGAGTCAGACATGACTGAGCGGCTTCTCGCTCTCTCTCTCAAATTTTAACTTCTTTATGAGTATTATCCCATGGTTTCTGAAGAAAAAATGATCCTTATCATGATGTGATTGTTTAGTAGTTGAACTTTTTGTGACACGTGTTGATTTAGTTCTGTTCTTTATTTGATGATGCAATTAAAAAACCTGGAAATAGCTCTAAGTTCTTTTTTTTTTTTTTTTTTTTTTTAAGCGTTGTGTGTATATATGTACATCAAGCACAAATGGTTTGGGGTCTAATTAAAATTTTTAAAATTAAATTTTATAGTATTGGTCAGAAGCTAGTGACTTTAAAATGCAAGTTTAAAAAACTTTTTTGGCTTTAACGATAGAACAGAAAAGCAAATCTTTTAGCTTTGTTTCTTTGTAAGTTGTTGTATAGTGTATCTTACTTTAAGGAAGTCTTGTCTCTGTTTATCTGAAATTGTGCAAAAGTTAACAAGTGGTCTTACTTGCTTTGAAAACATGTTTTATTTAGCAACAAATTTTTCTTAAGATCTCATTAAAGGTCAAGATACCTGAGTAACCTACTCAGATTACTGAGTAGAATCTGGTAGAAAGTAATCTACCAGGGTTTTTAAAACTAAGATACACTATAAAACAACTTATAAAGAAATAAAGCTAAAAGATTTGCTTTTCTATGTTTTATATAAGTAATTTACAAAGGTTGAAGATAGGTGTATTTCAAAATTATTACATCTATCCCCAAATGAAACATATTAATATTGTAGCGTTTAAGGAAGAGGAATTTATAATTATGCCTTTAGTTCCCAAAGAAAGTCAATGATATGTTGTTGGAGGTGGCCAATAGGCAGCTTGAAGTGTGAGTCTAGACTCAGGAAAAGCATGGTAGTTATATAAATAAAATTTGAGGTTTCCTCCCGTAGGTGATTATTGAAGCTATTGGAGATTAGAGTCTCAAAGCTCAGAATAGGAAGCCTGAGGTTAGAGGTTGAGAAATAGCAACATTTAAGGAATTAGTTTTGAACCAATTTTTAAATTAATTGATCAGTTATTAGTTCTTCCTTTTAAAAGTAAATATCAGTAATATATTAGAAAGGATAGAAGAAAAAGAATGTGGAGGATTAACAGTTTTTTTCCAAGTTAGCAAATCATGATAATTTAAAATTTTAAATCTCTGAAGCTCTATTCAATAATGAAATCTTTACTAAAGTTATACGCTTTATACTCAATTGTATAATCATCTTTTTTAAAAGAAGCATTTAATGAGGTACAAGCATACAACATGGTTATATACACACACATATGTATGATGGATACATATGTGTGTGTGTGTTATATAGGTATAGATATATTAGTGAAAATCTATCTATATTCATGAATATGTTTTCATCTATATTGGTTTAAATTTATTTCCTCACAACTTTTTTCTCTCTGTCTCCAACTCATGCATCCTTTTATTCATCCATCCACCCATCCATCCATCTGTCCATCTTTCTGTCTCCTTCCACCTACAGAATTAAACATGCTTTGCCAGCTAGTTCCTAACACCTTGTAAGAGGGCAGCTTACTTAAATCTTAATCGCATAACTATGGGATTCTGCAAAAGCTTTGAAGTTGTTTCCAGGGTTGCTTAAAAAATTTGTGCCACAAAGAACTGTGATCTTAGTAACTCAGCAGGAAGCTTTGGTAACATCTAGTTTATCCCTAGGTGGGCTGTTAAGAACTAGTCTTCTCTTTCTTTTTCTAGGAAGTGCTTTGTTTGTGGTTCAGAAAGAAGTTGTTCTGATGGATTTTGTTTTGTAGAGTTGTTGTGGATTTGCTTTGATATTTAGTACTAGTTTAGATAAGTTAAAACTGCAGGGTGCTCAAACAAGGACATGGATTAAAGTATCAAAAATTGGGTATTTATTCTAAGCATATTCATGGTTTAAGTTGTTAAATTACATTGTTGTCATTATGAAACTCCTAAGCAGATGTGACCAAAAGGAATCAACTATGTATTATGTGGGTAAAAGAATACCTATAAACAGGCCTATAAATTATTGGTATCTTCAAGTTTCAGTGTCATATTCACAGGAAGAAAATGAGATTACCTTCCAGTCTTCTGAAAAGCTTCCTCTCTATTATCCACTGTATACCATAGAATATAATTATGGAGTCTTTCTCTCGTCTAGAAGTTTGTCTTACCCATTCCTGTACCTTAAAGAAGTATTTTATACTGTTCTGAAATATTTTGACAAATGAAATTCTATTTTATTTTGAAAGACTTTCTGAAATGATTAAATAAAATATCTTGGTGAACAGTGTTTAGGAACATTCACTTTGTTTTTCTTTAATCTCTAATTTCTCCTTATCCACTGAACACAGACATATTTTATATGTATATATAAATATTTAGAAGTTACACTACTAATACCTAATACCTACTGTATTCCCTAGTGACCTGAGTTATGAAATGTGTTACATACAGTGTCATTCAGAAGTTTGAGAAAGTTAACTTAACGAATATTTACACTAAAGTTTTCAGAAAATAAAAAGCATTATTGTCCATCTAATTAGACAAAATAATGTCATTAGAAGATAATCCTTGAAATTTCAGTAGAATGTGAGGATACCTTTTATTCTACTGAGATGTTAAGAAAATGTAATTATTTTAATATTTCCCCATAAGGAATAGTGATACTCTGATTGCACAGTTCTTACAACAGTGGTTCTTAATACTTTTTTAGATAGTACCCCTTGATGTACACACCACTTACATTTTTAATGGAAGTTTAAAAGATTCACCTCCTTTCCCCATCCAAAAAAAGAGCTTATCTGTGGTTGAAAGAAATACTTGACTAACTTTAGGTTGCTTATTCACTGAGTTTCACCAGTCTTCTAATCTAGTGATTAGATTAGAAGAATGGAAGTATTTGTGTATCAGAGCCTCCTGTGAAGTTTAAAAAGTTATTGTCCTCCTTGGCCCCAGCCCTTCCTCTAGGCCCACTTTTTTTCTAATTGACATCTCCCCCCTTCCCCATCAATGTTGTAGCAGTGTTTTAATGTGTAACTTGGTTTCCAGAGAGAATTTACTCACTAGGAAGGGAGTACTTGTTTGTCGTCAGACTTAGGCTAGATACAGTCAAGTGTTAAATAATAAAATGGTATTTAATCAACTTACCTGTTTCCTGTAATATTGGACGAAGTGACCATCTCTGGAGAAGTGATAAAATAAATTACTGTTCTGATATTCTAACCTGCCAAATAAAATACCATCTTCTCATTCTTGAGGCTGTTAGTTTTGGGTTGGAATTCAGATAAAGCTGAGGAGGAGGTGATCGTCCTCATTATTTGGAAATGGTAAATTGAAACTTGGGGCTTCCCAGGTGGCTCAGTGGGTAAATAATCTGCCTGCCAGTGCAGGAGATGTAGGTTGGATCCCTGGATCAGGAAGATCCCCTGGAGAAGGAAATGGCAAACGATACAGTATCGTCGCCTGGGAAATCTATCTCATGGACAGAGGAGCCTGGTTGGCTACAGTTTATGGGTTGCAAAGTGTCGGACAAGACTGAGGAACTGAATAACAACACATTGAAGCTTGAGACCGTGATAGTTTCAAGTACTCTAATAGCAATACATCCTTGGCTTTTTACTGATGGTTGGACATGACTGAGCAACTTCACTTTCACTTGTCACTTTCATGCATTGGTGAAGGAAATGGCAACCCACTCCAGTGTTCTTGCCTGGAGAATCCCAGGGACGGGGGAGCCTGGTGGGCTGCCGTCTGTGGGGTCGCACAGAGTCGGACACAACTAAAGCGACTTAGCAGCAGCAGCAGCAGCAGCAGACTGTGTCAAGGCTTTGTTTATCCTCGATGTACAAAAGCCTGCTAGGATACCATATTAAACAAATCAGTGAATTTTAGAATTGAAAGATAACTTAGTAAAGATTTTCTACTGTAGAAGCAGTACCTTGGAAAGAATATGAAACTTGAGTCAGAAGAAATTGCTTTTTGCCACCTTCATATTTTTAAATAAACCACTTCTCTGATTCTTGGTTTTTAATAGAGTGAGGACGATAGTGTCTGCTTTATACTCTGTATAACTACTGAGAGGATAAAATCTGATTTCAAAATATTAATTATACTGTGTAAATTATTAAATTTTATACAAGTGGATCATGCTTTTGCTTGCTAATAAATTAGTGTCTTTAGTCAGTCGTCCCTCTGTCTAGGCTATCTTTCGTGATTATTTCTACAGTGTATGTCTATAATGTATTCCTTCTTGTAAGACTGGATTCCTAGTGACACTTTGCTTAGTAATTCTACCATTTGTTTAGTGTCTGTTAGATGCCAGGTACTATTGCAGGTCTGTGAAAATGTAATGGTTAAACAAGATCATCTTTGCTCAGTAAAGATAAACAGTTACAGATGGAAGCTAGTGATGATTCTAGAGTTGGGTTACTGTTATTATCAGAGACAGAATGAAGTTAGTGGAACAAATGCTTTTGAAGATAGCATCATGTATTAGTTCACTGCACTGTTGGTGTTGTTCAGTCACTCAGTCGTGTCTGACTCTTTGCGACCCCATGGACTGCAGCACGTCAGGCTTCCCGGTCCTTCACCATCTCCCGGAGCTTGCTCAAACTCATGTCCATCTCATCGGTGATGCCATCCAACCATCTCATCCTCTGTCATCCCCTTCTCCTCCTGCCTTCAATCCTTCCCAGCATGAGGGTCTTTTCTAATGAATCAGCTCTTCACATCAGGTGGCCAGAGTACTGGAGTTTCAGCTTTAGCATCAGTCCTTCCAATGAACATTCAGGACTGATTTCCTTTAGGGTTAACTGGTTGGATCTCCTTGCAGTCCAAGGGACTGTCAAGAGTTTTCTCCACCACAGCTCAAAAGCATCAGTTCTTTGGCGCTTAGCCTTCTATATGGTCCAACTTCACATCCATACACGACTGCTGGAAAAACCATAGCTTTCACTAGATGGACCTTTGTTGGCAAAGTAATGTCTCTGCTTTTTAATACATTGTCTAGGTTTGTCATAGCTTTTCTTCCAAGGAGCAAGTGTCTTTTAATTTCTCTTCATAGTGAAATGTATTTTTGGGCACTACCACTGAAATTACAGAAATATTTTTACTTTGGTTTTGTAATGAAGAATACTATTTTTTTGTTCATACGTAACCAGGAATTGAAAAGAACAGATAAATCCTTGAGAAGCATTTAGCTTTTCCATGTATGTGTGACTCTTAGATGATGATGTTACCCTGATTTTTCTTGATATGATTTATTTAAAGTAAGTACTATTGAAACATCTTTGATTTAGAATTTGATAGGAACTAAAGATTGGTAAGGATTAGTAAGAACAATTTCAATTGGTATGTATAAATCATAGAAAAGAAGACTTAAAAGGGACCTTACAGATCATCGTACCACTGATTTTGAAATTCATTTTTAGAGGAGCAGTGGAATTCTGTTGTTCTGCTAAGGTATATTAGGACCTGCTGAAGAGGGACATTGCTGGGGGCATGGCCCAGTATGCCTAGGGCGCCTCTCCCTTTCAACCAGGATGGACCCAATGTTGTGTTTTATATATTAGTGATAAATGTAAGTTTTTTTCTTTAAATAGTTTTTATATTAAAAATATGTTAGATAACTAATTTCCTCATTTTAATGACAAAACTAGAGTACCACGGAGAAGGCAATGGCACCCCACTCCAGTACTCTTGCCTGGAAAATCCCACGGACGGAGGAGACTGGTAGGCTGCAGTCCATGGGATTGCTAAGAGTCGGACACGACTGAGCGACTTTCCTTTCAATTTTTACTTCATGCATTGGAAAAGGAAATGGCAATCCACTCCAGTGTTCTTGCCTGGAGAATCCCAGGGACGGCGGAGCCTGGTGGGCTGCTGTCTATGGGGTCGCACAGAGTCAGACACGACTGAAGCGACTTAGCAGCAGCAGCAGCAGAGTACCAGCGAAAGTTAACTGGAACCTTGATTTCTTAACTTCACTTCAGCATTATTCAGTTACATCATACTGCCTCCATACGGCTTTAGTAAATTGAAAATCCTGTTAAGCCATTTTAAGTGATGAACAATCAAGGTTTTGTATGACTGAATCTGACATCAAGAAGATTGATTGATGATGTTAATATCAAGATCTAGCATGATATTTAAATGAAAGTGATTTGATATTCTTACTTTTTATGTTACAAAGTAATTGTTTCTTTGAGTACTAAAAATGTTCATTCTTGAAACTCAGATATATTTCTATGATTTTCAGAGTTTATTTGAGCCCTGCCCTTTAACGCTTTAAATATTAAAGACCTCTTTATTAGAGGGATGTGCGTCATTTATGGTCTCATGTGCAGTATAAGTTAAAATTATAAGGGCATAACATTGTCCTTATCTTTGAGTTTCTAGGTGAATTCTCATTAAGTAAGAGTGAATATGCATTTAGTAAATATATAGTTTTTCTGTAAAGCAGGTGTTCACAGAGCTTTTGTTTGTCCTTTGGTGTTAAAGAGTTCACTTAGTACCTGACTTTTCACTTAGCAATGAAATTAAAACAAGGTGATTTAGTATGATTTGTAACAATGTCTAATAAACAGTTGCATTATGTGTAAAATGATAGAAGATCTGATTTTTTAAAATCAATTTGCATTTAGTTAGAATTGTTATGGCCTTGACTTCTTGGCAAGATGAATTTGCTAGGATTCTTCATTAAGCTTAGAATTCTCTAACATAAAGATAGACTAATAGCAAATTGTACCTCTCTTCCTATTAATAAATAATAAAGTGTCAGTAATTTTAAAAATTGAGATGTAATTGACATGTATTGAACACTGTATTAATTTTGTTAGATATATGATCTTTACAATAAGTCTAATTAGCAATTACTAGTCAATAGTAATTTTTTTTTTTTAAGAAATGTTAGAGCTTTGACTTTATTTTTTTAATTCTTTAGAAGATTTTGGCTGTGCTGGGTTTTTGTTGTGGCATGTGGGCCTTCTCTAGTTGCAGCGTGCAGGCTTCTCTTTTGTTGCAGCGTGTGGGCTCTTGAGCTATGGTGTGTGGTCTTAGCAGTTGTGGCGTATGGGCTCAGTAGTTATGGTCCGTGGGCTTAGTTGCCCTGCAGCATGTGGGATATTAGTTCCCTGACCAGGGATCGAACCCACATTGCCTGTATTGGAAGGTGCATTCTACCAGTAGACTACCAGGGGAAGTCCCAGGCAATAGTAATTTTAAAGAATTCTAATTAATGAGCACTAAACAGAATATTTAATGACTGCCAAACAGAATGACTTGTAGAATTGATTTATACAATTAACTGTTACAGTACTAAAAACTTAGTTCTGCATAATCTACCCCTTTCCCACCACTCCTGAGAAATGAGTTGGTAGATATCTAAAAAAAATGATGAAGTGATTATTAAGTCAAATTTGTGCTTAGTCTCACTCTCTGTCTTCTTAAAATTATTTGCAGGAGAGGGCTGCTCACAATTTATATGGCCAACTTGGTAAGTAAATCTTTTTTTTTTTTTTTTGCATTTGAGGTTTTTCCATGCATTTTTTTAAACCTTCTTTTGTTCTTTGAATAAAATTCCCTTAAAAAAAGGAAACGTACTTGATTTTGATAATGTTGTCTGTCTTTGTTTTAAAGGATAGACTTAAATGTTTAAAATAGCTTTGATGCTCTCTGGTTTATTCCTGTTACATTATATGACTAACTTGTACTTATTTCAGGAGGAAATAGATTCACTGCCCTGTGTTCTTCATGATTCTTTTTTCTTTTACACTTAGGTCTTCATCTTTGGTAGTGTGCATATCTATATCTGTATCCTCTCTCTATGTATCTTTAATTTCATTTCATATTCTGCTTCTATTGCTAACTTCTTATGGAAAAAATGATTTAAGGATAAGTGTTTATGATGTATAGTTTTCCTGGATTTCAAAATAGCATTGATTCTATTTTTGAATATACTGAATATATTTAATAATGTGATAGTCTAGGCTTCTAAAAAATTTCTTAAGTTTTCAGAATTGAAATTAATGTTGTCTTAATACTCTTTGCTGTAGATATATACTCAGGGTATATGATTTTCATTGTCAAGCTCATATTTTAAAAACATATGTGTGTTAAAAGCTTTTAAACTTGTTTCACAGAAATTATAGGCAACAGTGAAAAATTCAACTAAGGAAAGATAAATAATTATTTGTTTACCTAAGGATAAATTTTTGAGTTCTGTAACAGAGGAGACTGTAGTTCAGGGTTGTATTTAGCAACTTATTTCAGTTTTAAAATATTTGATTTTTGCTCTGTGTAAGTTACTGTGCTATGTGCTAGAAGGCAAGATGAAGACAGTCCTTGTATTTATGGAGTTTGCTCTCTAGTGGAAAAGTCACAGTAGAAATAATAATGTTTGAAAAGAATTGAAAAATGAATTATAGGGTGCTATGGAAACCATAATAGTAGCACTAAACTATTCTAGGTGCTGCTTTCCTTTCTTATTTTGTAAAAAACTTAAAAATATTACAACTGCATCCCCAGAATGGATTTGAGTTTTAATCCATTTGTTTTCCTTTTAGTTGTGCACAAGCTTTTTTATATGACCACATGGTCATACTTGAATACCCAAATACTATATGTATTTATACACTTTTCTTAAATTCTAAGTAAATTTCCACAAACTTTATGTGTTGCCTGGTTTAACTGGAAATTCCTAGAGATAAGATATTTGACTTTGATTGATATAATCAATGTTGGAAGATGCCCTAAAACTACTCTGGTTTTTTAAGATAAAGCTTTTTATTTTGAAATAATCATCGATTCCTACGCAGTTGTAAGAAATAATAGATCTCATGTACTCTCTACACAGTTTCCCTTAATAGTAGTATCTTACAAAACTATAGTAGATCAAAAGTAGGATATTTACATTGATATTTATTATAGTCAAGATAGAGAACATTTTCTTCATGTTGCCGTTTTGTAGCTACATTTATTGGGTTGGCTAAAAAGTTTGAGTTTTTCCTAAAATGTTACAGAAAAACCTTAACAAACTTTTTGGTCAACCCAGTACTTACCTCTGACCTTTCCCTCCTATTGCCCAACTTCTGGCAACCACTAATTTATTCTTTACCTCTATAATTCTTTAGTTTTTATAGTCATTTCAAGAATGTTTTATAAATAGAATTATATAGTACATATTTTTTGTCATTAGCTGTTTTCACTCCATAATTCTCTGGAGATTGATTCAAGTTGTTGGGCATATCAGTAGTTCGTTCCTTTTTATTGCCGAGTAAGTATACCATAGTATGGATGTACTAGTTTATTTAACTGTTCACCTATTGAAGAACATCTGGCTTGCTTCCAGTTTTTGGCTATTACAAATAAAGATGCTAGAAATATTCACATGCAACTTTTTGTGTGAACAGGAGTTTTTATTTCTCTGGGATAAATGCCCTGAAATACAGTTGCCAGGTTGTATGGTACCTAAATGGTTAGTTTTTAAAGGAACTGATAAACTGTTTTCCAGAGTGGCTGTACTGTGTTGTTTTGATAGCATTTACAATCTAGAATAAACCTTTGAACCTCTAGTTCTTTCTAAATGTGAAACTTTGTGTGTGTGGGGAGTAACATTTGTCTGTTAAATAGATTTGTACATTTTATTTCCAGATTAATAAATTTCAGTATTAGAAAAGCTTTTCAAAAAATGCAGAATATAGATCCGTCTTTTATCTTTTGTCATCCAAGTTCTGTAATTTAAACATTTAATGAGATCAAAGCCTCACACATGGATTTTTGACTGTGTTCAAAGAAATTTGTACATGAAATATTTGGGATACTAATGATAGTCTTAGTTATTTTCATCTTCTTTAATCTCCCCTTCCTCTAAATAGAGCCTTTTATTTATACTATTGCTGTGTAACTATTATTTAAGTAAGAGGGTGATTAGTGTGGAATAGGTAAGAAATATTTTCAGAGCCTGAATTTATCCTTAAGAAATAACTAAATTCTAGAACTCTATTATATTGCTCACTAGACTGAGTTGAGATTGTTGGCTGATTTTAACACCAATGGCAAAATTTCTAAATGTTGGGAGCTTTTAAGAAAGTTATTTATTGTATTTAGGTATGTGTTTCTGAATTAGAAAGTAGAGAAAAACATGAAGAAGAAAGTAAAAGTTATCTGTAGTTTTACCATGTAGTAATTGCTAACATTTTAGTGTTTATTATTTTATCCCCTTCCCTTTCCTCCAATGTCCCTACATAAATACACATAGATGCATATTCACATTATACATTATATACCCAATAAAAAATTGGGGGCATATTGTTTTGTGACATCTTTTGTTACTATGGCATATAGTTTTGGTAGCTCATAGTATTAAGTAATCATTCTTTGGAGAGCGTAATCATACCTTTTCACCTAATTTTTGGTTATATTCTCATTACATTCAGTTGGTTTTGTACATATACACATATACCCACTAAAATGTTGGGTGACAGTAAATTACTATTTGGTTAGTAATAATGTTAGTTATAATTTGGTTAGTAATAATTGTTAGTTTTGGCTGCGACAGTTATCCACTCCTTAATTATTTTGGTCAGAAAATTTCAAAGGCATTGCCATGCCTCTGAATGAATATCTGAGAAAAATATGGAAAACTGGCTTCATATTATCTTTATCATCTTTGTCTTTATTTTTATCAATGAACATTTATTGGGCAAAGCACTGTCCTGTGTATTTGGACACAAGTGTAAGTCATTATGGTCTTCCCTGGTAGTTCAGTGGTAAAGAATCTGCCTGCCAATGCAGGAGATACAGGTTCGATCCCTGGGTCAGGAAGATCCTTTGGAGAAGGAAATGGCAACCCATTCCAGTATTCTTGCCTAGGACATTCCATGAACAGAAGAGCCTGGAGGACTATAGTCCATGGGATTGCAAAAGAGGCAGACACGATATAGTGACTAAACAAATACCAAAAAATACATAAGTCATTATTCTGTTCTTCAAAGTAGTTTAGTTGAGGCAATAAGGTTTATCTAGATCTGGATTTAAAATGTTAATGTATTGCTCTATTTAAAATGGATAAACAACAAGGGCCTGCTGTATAACACATGGAACTCTGCCCAATGCTATGTGGCAGCCTGGATGGGAGAGGAGTTTGGGGGAGAATGGATACATGTATATTTGTGGCTGAATCCCTTCCCTGTTCACCTGAAACTATCACAACATTGTTTGTTAATTGCTAGACCCCAATACAAAATAAAACATTTACTGTAAAAAAATAATTAAAATGATAGTTTATTCATAGTCAAATACGTGGTTAGACAGTACAGTTTTAAGAACTTTAGGAAAGGGAGTTAGCTTTGTGCTGGGGAAATGAGAAAGTTTTATTATTGTTTTTTAACATTTATAGTCTGTGGGTAGTCTGCCTGGCAGCTCTATAGTGGAGCTAATAGTGACCTTCGCCAAGAGGACGTATGCCACACCTCGCCTCCCACGTCTGAGGCAGCCAGAGCTCCTGTCTCTGTAGCAGGTCACTGCTGACCTGTCCTCTGCAGGAGACACTCATACATTCAAAGGCAGGTCTGGCTGAATCTCTTGTGGAGGTCCCTGCTCCATTCCCTGGGTCTTGGTAACCACAGATAGCCATGATGATGTGATAACTCACCTAGAGCCAGACATCTTGGAGTGTGAAGTCAAGTGGGCCTTATGAAGCATCACTATGAACAAAGCTAGTGGAGGTGATGGAATTCCAGCTGAGCTATTTCAAACTCTAAAAGATGATGCTGTGAAAATGCTGTACTCAATATGCTAGCAAATTTGGAAAACTCAGCAGTGGCTACAGGACTGGAAAAGGTCAGTTTTCATTCCAATCCCAAAGAAGGGCTATGCCAAAGAATATTCAGACTAACACACAATTGCACTCATTTCACATGCTAACAAAGTAATGCTCAAAATTCTCCAACTTAGACTTTAGTAGTATGTGAACTGAGAACTCCCAGATATTCAAGCTGGATTTAGAAAAGGCAGAAGAGCCAGAGGTCAAATTATCAATATCAGTTGGATCATAGAAAAAGCAAGAGAATCCCAGAAAAAGATCTACTTCTTCTTCATTGACTATACTAAAGCCTTTGACTGTGTAGATCACAACATATTGTGGAAAATTCTTGGAGATGGGAATACCAGACCACCTTACCTGTCTTCTGACAAACCTGTAAACAGGTCAAGAAGGAATTAGGACCAGACATGGAACAACAGACTGGTTCCAAATTGGGAAAGGAGTATGTCAAGGCTATATATTGCACCCTGCTTAATTAACTTATATGCAGAGTATACCACGTGAAATGCCAGGCAGGATGAAGCACAAGCTGGAATCAAGATTGCTGAGAGAAATATCAATAACCTCAAATATGCAGACAACACCATCCTTATGGCAAAAAGTGAATAATAACTAACCTCTTGAAGGTGAAAGAAGAGAGTGAAAAAAGCTGGCTTAAAACTCAACATTCAAAAAAACTAAGATCATGACATCCAGTCCTATCACTTCATGGCAAATAGATGGGGAAACAATGGAAACAGTGACAGACTTTATTTTCTTGGGCTCCAAAATCACTGCAGATGGTGACTGCAGCCACAAAATTAAAAGACATTTGTTCCTTGGAAGAAAAGCTATGACCAACCTAGACAGCATATTAAAAAGCAGAGACATTACTTTGCTTACAAAGGTCCATCTAGTCAAAGCTATAATTTTTCCAGTATCATGTGTGGATGTGAGAGTTGGAGCATATAGAAAGCTGAGTGCCAAAGAATTGATGCTTTTGAACTGTGGTGTTGGAGAAGACTCTTGAGAGTCCCTTGGACTGCAAGGAGATCCAACCAGTCAATTGTAAAGGAAATCAACCCTGAGTATTCATTGGAAGGACTGATGCTGAAACTGAAGCTCCAATACTTTGACCACCTGATGTGAAGAGCCAACTCATTAGAAAAGACACTCATACTAGAAAGATTGAAGGCAGGAGGAGAAGGGAATGACAGAGGACAAGATGGTTGGATGGCATCACCGACTCAATGGACATGCATTTGAGCAAGCTCCAGGAGATGGTGAAGGACAGGGAGGCTTGGCATGCTGCAGTCCATGGGGTCGTAAAGAGTCGGACGTGACTGAGCAACTGAACAGCGACATTTCATGTTATTTATTTGGCTGCAGTAGGTCTTTGTTGCTGCACGTGAGATCTAGTTCCCCAACTAGGGATTGAACCCGAGCACCCTGTATGGGGAGCCTGGAGTCCTAGCCACTGGACCCCCAGGAAAGTCCCCAAGAAGGTTTTATGAATTGCATGGGACCTGAATATCGAAGAAAGGCAAGAAATTGGAGGTAGCTTTATCTTTGAGACGTGTCTCTGGTGATCATACGACAAAGTTCTTGCCTTTCCAAGGATTGCTAAGTTGAGGCCAAAATTTAGGGGAAAAAAAAAGAATAAGAAACATTTGTTGAGTTTCTACTCTGTTAGACATAATTGGTAAAATTGGGGTTACCCAAATAAACAAGGTATAGTTCCTGATTCTGAGGACCTTATACTTTACTAGGGGAGAGAGAGATATAAAACCTCATCCCTGTTTTTTAACATTGATAGTTGTCTCAAAGCAGAAAACAGTACAGTGTTTAAACTGTGTAGTTGTAAATATAAATCTTGCTAGTTGTTTTTGTGAACTGCGTTATGTTAGGTGTCGTAGGGAGTGGGTGAAGAACTATATATTCTAAATAAGGGACATCTCTATTGATGCTTTTGCTTTTATGAGAAGATATTCATTCACTCAGATATGCAGATGACACCACCCTTATGGCAGAAAGTGAAGAGGAACTCAAAAGCCTCTTGATGAAAGTGAAAGTGGAGAGTGAAAAAGTTGGCTTAAAGCTCAGCATTCAGAAAACGAAGATCATGGCATCTGGTCCCATCAGTTGATGGGAAATAGATGGGGAAACAGTGGCAGACTTGATTTTTCTGGGCTCCAAGATCACTACAGATGGTGATTGTAGCCATGAAATTAAAAGACACTTACTCCTTGGAAGGAAAGTTATGACCAACCTAGATAGCATATTCAAAAGCAGAGACATTACTTTGCCAACAAAGGTCCGTCTAATCAAGGCTATGGTTTTTCCAGTGGTCATGTATGGATGTGAGAGTTGGACTGTGAAGAAGGCTGAGTGCCGAAGAATTGATGTTTTTGAACTGTGGTGTTGGAGAAGACTCTTGAGAGTCCCTTGGACTGCAAGGAGATCCAACCAGTCCATTCTGAAGGAGATCAGCCCTGGGATTTCTTTGGAAGGAATGATGCTAAAGCTGAAACTCCAGTACTTTGGCCACCTGATGCGAAGAGTTGACTCATTGGAAAAGAATCTGATGCTGGGAGGGATTGGGGGCAGGAGGAGAAGGGGACGACTGAGGATGAGATGGCTAGATGGCATCACTGACTTGATGGACGTGAGTCTGAGTGAACTCCGGGAGTTGGTGATGGACAGGGAGGCCTGGTGTGCTGCGATTCATGGGGTCGCAAAGAGTCGGACACGACTGAGCGACTGAACTGAACTGATTCATTCACTTGGGCTATTCTTATTATTCATAATATCCGTAAGTAAGCCTGGATAATTCTCAGTTATTAAACCTATGTGATTGTAGCCTTAGCTATAAATGTCATAAATTATACTTTAACTAGCAGTTTTAAAAATTATGAAGTCTTACAGTTTAATACAGTTTAATTAATGCCCAGGTGAAAGTCTTTAAGTTCTATGTTAGCAAATTTTGGAAAGAAAAATGTAAAATTTTAAAAATTGTATAGTTTTTTCCCCCAGATTTTTAGAGTTGATAGAGAATTAGTTGTTAAAGGGCAAAATGTAGAGGAGATACACAAAAAAGAATTAAATATATTCTCTGGCTTTTGCCCAAGATATGTCTATAAGATGATGGAAGTGTTTTTGTGAAGGTAATATGCCAGAACCAATTACCCACAAGAACACCAGCTGCTAGGATTCAACTTTGCCACAGTTTGATTTAAAAGAAAACACATAAAAGTTAGCATTTACATGAGTTCCTTTTATTTAGTTGGTTGTGACGATGACTGAGGATTCCAGTTTTTCAAAACTTATAATTTGCTGCTAACAATTATTTAGGGTGTGATGTCAAGTGTGGTTCATTTCTGTTTAGTTTAAATATAATTTATGACATTTACCAATCTTTCTATGTAAGTCTTTTGAAACCTTCTTTCTGCAATTTCCTTTATGCCATCAAGCATTCAACAATGCATACATTTTAAACTGGTAAACATATATCTACAGGCTTGTCTCTAGCACTTGTTTTTTAATTTTAAACATGCAGTGTCTTTGATTAAAACATCTGTATTTGATTTTTCAAACATACGGTTTGAAAATGTTGACTCATATGTTTTCTTGTAAGGCTACTTCAATTTAATTAGATTCAGCAGGTATTTATTATGTATCAGCTATGCTAGGCACGTGAGGATACAAAAGAAATACAAAGTGGATTGTAAACTAGTTGGAGAAATTTGATAGATGAACTTGAAAAAAAAGTAAACTGAAAGTATTAAATTCAAAAAGCAATTATAAATACTCTTTCAAATTGCTCCCCTAAGCCTTCCTTTTGCATCAAAAGACATCAACCATCCATCTAGTTGCTCAGGCCAGAAACAGGCATTTTAACTCTTTTCTTCATCTTATACTCTTGGTCCAAATTAGAGCTTCTTGATCTGTTTAAAATTCAGAAAAACCTTCCCTTCTCACTTCTCACTGCAGCCGTGTACAATACAAACACCTCACAAAGCTGGTATCTCTCTGACCTGATCTGCTCTTCTTATTCTTTACACTGGATTGCTTTTGTCTATAGAGTATTTGATGCTTGTTAGTCCTTTATTGGAGAAGGCAATGGCACCCTACTCCAGTACTCCTGCCTGGAAAATCCCATGGGCGGAGGAGCCTGGTAGGCTGCTGTCCATGGCGTCGAGAAGAGTTGGACATGACTGAGTGACTTCACTTTGACTTTTCACTTTCGTGCCTTGGAGAAGGAAATGGCAACCCGCTCCAGTGTTCTTGCCTGGAGAATCCCAGGGATGGTGGAGCCTGGTGGGCTGCCATCTATGGGATCGCACAGAGTCGGACACGACTGAATCGACTTAGCAGCAGCAGTCCTTTATAGCTGTAGCACTTTTGGGGGACAGGGGTGGAGTCTTGGAAATCTATTTCCCTAAAATATTCTTGGCTAGCAACCTTCTTCTTATATGCTTCTTAACCTATTGTTTGGAGAAGGCAATGGCAACCTGCTCCAGTACTCTTGCCTGGAAAATCCCATGGGCAGAGGAGCCTGTTAAGCGGCAGTCCATGGGCTTGCTAGGAGTCAGACACGACTGAGCAACTTCACTTTCACTTTTCACTTTTATGCATTGGAGAAGGAAATGGCAACCCACTCCAGTGTTCTTGCCTGGAGAATCCCAGGGACAGGGGAGCCTGGTGGGCTGCCGTCTATGGGGTCGGACAGAGTTGGACACGACTGAAGCAACTTAGCAGCAGCAGCAGCAGCCTTGTTACATCCTAAGAGAGTCTTTACTGTTATAGTTAAAGCAGCTTCCCCTCACCTCTCTAACTTGTACTCTTTTCTTTCTCATGGCTCTTATAAGTAAATTAAATTTTAAAATTTAGAAATTTTCTTATTTGTTTGCTTCATTTTCCCCACACTGTATATAAGCTGCTTAACAGCAAGAATTATTGCTTGTTCACTGACATCCCTAGTATCCAGTGTTTAGAATATAATATGTGCTTAATGAATAGTTACTGAATGGATGGAGATTGGGAGCAAATATTCTAGAAAATGGCAAAGATGAGAGAGAATGACCCTTATCTTCTAAGTTGGTGAACATATTAATAATACCTATTCTTCTTCTTTCTTTCCCTTAACTTTGAGACCCAAGTTGTTTAAGCCAACCAAATGAGCTTGTTTTCTCAAGGGAAGGTAAACAAAAGAGTAAGTAGATCTGTTATCAACTGATCTCCTGAGCTAGTAGATTCCTTTGTTGGATGGTTTCTTATGAGTACCAGAATTAGGGATGCTATTTTTCTCTGTATTCTTACTCTGATTCTTTAAATCACATTGAGGAATGTGCTTTTGGTGCCCAGTATAACATTTGGGCCATCTTGTGCTCTTAATGCTGAAACTCCAGTACTTTAGCCACCTCATGCGAAGAGTTGACTCATTGGGAAAGACTCTGATGCTGGGAGGGATTGGGGGCAGGAGGAGAATGGGACGACAGAGGATGAGATGGCTGGATGGCATCACTGACTTGATGGACATGAGTCTGAGTGAACTCCGGGAGTTGGTGATGGACAGGGAGGCCTGGCGTGCTGCGATTTATGGGGTCGCAAAGAGTTGGACACGACTGAGCAACTGAACTGAACTGAACTGAACTGTGCTCTTATCTTCATTTGGTAGAAGATGAAATACTTTGCTATCGAAGGTGAATAGATTCTTAAAAATTGTCATGGGCCACTTAAGGCATCGCAAAGGCAGACAGAGGAGGACTTGTGAGCATGAAAAGGGGAATTATTAGAGACTCCCTCTTATTTTCTTTTATTGAGCAATTTAATGCTGTTTTAGATGCTTTAGAGGAGGGCATGGTAACCCACTGCAGTATTCTTTCCTGGAGAACCCCATGGACAGAGGAGCCTGGTGGACTCTGGTCCATAGGGTTGCAGAGTCAGACACGACTGAAGTGACATAGCATTCCTGCATTTGAAGATCTATTGACACCGTGTTTTTGAGACCTATGTGTGTTCCTTTATGTTCTTCCCATGTATTGCTCTGACTGCCACCTAGTGTGCCAGAATGTTCATCCCTTGATCCCCTGTATGTGCCTTATAATGGCTTTATTGAGATATAAATCATATACCATAAAAGTTATCCCTTTGGAGTGATTTTTAGTACATTCACAGGATTGTGCACCATTAACACCATCTGGTTCATCTAGTGCATTTTACTTGTTCATTCTAGTGATGGACATCCAAATTACTTCCAACTCCTCAGTGTCACGATCAATGTGGTGATAATCATCTTTGTACATGACTGTTTTGTGAATTTCTCTGGATGTGCATGGATAAAAGCTGCTGCTGCTGCTGCTGCTAAGTCACTTCAGTCGTGTCCGACTCTGTGCGACCCCATAGATGGCAGCCCACCAGGCTCCCCCGTCCTTGGGATTCTCCAGGCAAGAACACTGGAGTGGGTTGCCATTTCCTTCTCCAATGCATGAAAGTGAAAAGTCAAAGTGAAGTCGCTCAGTCGTGTCTGACTCTTAGCGATCCCATGGACTGCAGCCCACCAGGCTACTCCACCCATGGGATTTTCCAGGCAGGAGTACTGGAGTGGGTTGCCATTGCCTTCTCCAGGATAAAAGCTAAGAAGGTGTATTTTTAGATTCAGTACTTTCTGGTAAAATGACAGAGTAGCTTGAAATGTGAAAAAGTATCATTATTCTAGTAGTTCATTTGAACATAGATTTATTGGTTCTTTAGGAGATAATTTTGTCTTGTGTTTCTTCGTTCTGTGTTTCTATTTGAATAATTTGATAATTCATCGTAGAGATTTTGGGGTTGGAGGTTGACATTGAATCTAGTAGGTATTCTGCTCCAAGTGTCCTGAAGAACTACTATAGGATCAATTAGGCCAAAGGAAAAAAGGGTGCCATTTTTCTTTAGGAGTGAGATTTCATCATAATTAGTCTTTATACACCTATTTATATACACTGTTTGCCTTGTGAAGGTAATATGTGCTTCAGTTTTCCTTGAAGGTGGGACGTACAAAGTAAAGACTTTTTCAGACATAGAAAAGCGGGAATAATTCACCACCAGCAGACCTGTACTAGAGGAAACGTTAAAGTTTGTCAGGAAGTTTTCAGGAAAATAATACTAGTTGGAAATATAGATCTACACAGAGAAATGAAGAGCACTGAAAATGGTAACTGTCAACACCTTGGTAGATATAAAAGATACTTTTCTTATATATCCCCCTTTAAAAGTGTAATTGATTGCAAAAATAATAGCAGTGTAGTTTGTGAGGGTTATACATAGAAGTAATGTTTAACAACATTGATACAGAGTTCAGGAGGGAAGAAATAGAAGTGTAATAACAGATTTTTATACCATATGGGACATTGTATAAATCACTTGAAGGTATGTATATTATAAACCTCAGATCAACTCAACTATATGTAACCTACAAGAAGTCACTTTAAAAGTAAAGGGAAAAATAAATTTAAAATGGGTTAAAAGTAAAAGTTTTGATAAGAGATATATTATGCTCACTCTAATTAGAAGTAAGCTAGAGTGGCTATAATAACAATGGTGCTAGTGGTAAAGAACCTGCTTGCCAGTGCAGGAGACGAAAGAGACTCGAGTTTGATCCCTGGGTCAGGAGGATCCTCTGGAGAAGGGCATGGCAACCCACTCCAGTATTCACGCATGGAGAATCCCATGGACAGAGGAACCTGGAGGGCTGCAGTCCATGGACTTGCAAAGAATTGGACACTGAAGGGACTTAGCACGTGCTCGTGCATGGTAGATTTCAAAGCAGAGCATATTAGTAGAGAGAAAGAGAGTAATTTCATAACACTAAAAGGATAAAGAATTAAGAGGATGTAATATTCCTAAATGTTTATGCATTTAATAAGAGAGCTTCAAAATAAATAAAGCAAAAACTGACAGAACCGCAATGAGAAATAAATAACATCCTTGATATAGAATGCAAAATGAAAATCATGAAGGATACAGAAGCCTTGAGTAACCCTATTAACTAACCTGACATTGTCGATGTTTATAGATCATTCTATACAGCACTATGGAGTGAAAATTATTTTCAAGTATCATCAAAATTTACCATATTCTGTGCTACAAAACGAATCTCAAATGATTCAAGTCATACAATTTATTGTTTGATGTCAATGAAATTAAATTAGAACCAGTAACCAAAAGATATCTAGAAAATCCCCCAATATTTGAATATATCACAAGATAGCAAAAGTAAAGTAGAAAGTGTTTTGAATTAAATGAAAAAAACAAACATATCAAAATTGGTAAGATATTGACTGCCTACTTAGAGGGACATTTGTAACACGAAATGCCTGTTTAGAAAAAAAAAAAAAGGTCTTAAGTCAGTGATTTCAGTTTCAACCTTAGGAAGCTAGGAAAAGAAGAGCAGTTAAACCCAAAGTAAGCATAAGTAAAGAAATAGTAAATATTGGAGTGGAAATAAATGAAAAAAAAAAAAAATCAAAACCAAGCAGTCAACACAACTCTAGCTAGTTCTGTGAGAAAATGAATAAAATTAACAAACCTTTAAGCCAGATTGATGAGGAAAAAAAGAGAAAAGATACAAATTACCAGCATCAGGAATGAGAGAGGTTATTCTGTTATAGATTATATAGCTGTTACTGAGTTGGCTGAAACGTTTGTTTGGGTTTTTCCATAGAATCTTATGGAAAAAGCCAAACGAACTTTTGAGCCAACCAATTAAAGTATAGTAACTTGGTAATTGAATACGTTTATGTCCATATATTTGTCAACTTAGGTGAAAAGGTTATATTTCTTTAAGGACTGTTGCTGTTGTCCAGTTGTTAAATTGTGTCCAGCTCTTTGGGATTCTGTGGACTCTAGCATGACAGGCTCCTCTGTCCTTCACTCTCTCCTGGAGTTTGCTCAGATTCATGTCCAGTGAATCAGTGATGCTATCCGACTATTTCATTCTCTGCTGCCTCTTTCTCCTTTGTATCTCAAAAGATATAAACCACCAAAACTCACTCAAAAAGAACAGGTTCTATGCAGGATACAGGATGCTCGGGACTGGTGCACTGGGACGACCTAGAGGGATAGTATGGGGAGGGAGGTGGGAGCGGGGATCAGGATGGGGAACATGTATACACCCGTGGCAGATTCATGTTGATGTATGGCAAAACCAATACAATATTGTAAAGTAATTAGCCTCCAGTTAAATAAATTTATATTAAAAAAAAAAGATATAAACTGATCAGCCCTTTATTTATTGAAGAAATTGGATTTGTAATTTAAAACCTTTTCCCAAAGAAAATTCCATGCCTGGGTAACTTCCCTGGTGAGTTTCAATAAATATTTATTTATTTATTTTTTAAATTTTATTTTATTTTTAGACTTTACAATATTGTATTGGTTCTGCCATATATCGAAATGAATCTGCCACAGGCATACATGTGTTCCCCATCCTGAACCCTCCTCCCTCCTCCCTCCCCATACCATCTCTCTGGGTTGTCCCAGTGCACCAGCCCCAAGCATCCAGTATCGTGCATCGAACCTGGACTGGCGACTCGTTTCATATATGATATTATACGTATTTCAATGCCATTCTCCCAAATCATCTCACCCTCTCCCTCTCCCACAGAGTCCAAAAGACTGTTCTATACATCAGTGTCTCTTTTGCTGTCTCGTATACAGGGTTATTGTTACCATCTTTCTAAATTCCATATATATGCGTTAGTATACTGTATTGGTGTTTTTCTTTCTGGCTTACTTCACTCTGTATAATAGGCTCCAGTTTCATCCACCTCATTAGAACGGATTCAAATGTATTCTTTTTAATGGCTGAGTAATACTCCATTGTGTATATGTACCTCAGCTTTCTTATCCATTCATCTGCTGATGGACATCTAGGTTGCTTCCATGTCCTGGCTATTATAAACAGTGCTTCGATGAACATTGGGGTACACGTGTCTCTTTCAATTCTGGTTTCCTCAGTGTGTATGCCCAGCAGTGGGATTGCTGGATCATAAGGCAGTTCTATTTCCAGTTTTTTAAGGAATCTCCACACTGTTCTCCATAGTGGCTGTACTAGTTTGCATTCCCACCAACAGTGTAAGAGGATTCCCTTTTCTCCACATCCTCTCCAGCATTTATTACTTGTAGACTTTTGGATCACAGCCATTCTGACTGGCGTGAAATGGTACCTCATAGTGGTTTTGATTTGCATTTCTCTGATAATGAGTGATGTTGAGCATCTTTTCCTGTGTTTGTTAGCCATCTGTATGTCTTCTTTGGAGAAATGTGTATTTAGTTCTTTGGCCCATTTTTTGATTGGGTCGTTTATTTTTCTGGAATTGAGCTGTAGGAGTTGCTTGTATATTTTTGAGATTAGTTGTTTGTCAGTTGCTTCATTTGCTATAATTTTCTCCCATTCTGAAGGCTGTCTTTTCACCTTGCTTATAGTTTCCTTTGTTGTGCAGAAGATTTTAATTTTAATTAGGTCCCATTTGTTTATTTTTGCTTTTATTTCCAATATTCTGGGAGGTGGGTCATAGAGGATCCTGCTGTGATGTATGTCTGAGTGTTTTGCCTATGTTCTCCTCTAAGAGTTTTATAGTTTCTGGTCTTCCATTTAGATCATTAATCCATTTTGAGTTTATTTTTGTGTATGGTGTTAGAAAGTGTTCTAGTTTCATTCTTTTACAAGTGGTTGACCAGTTTTCCCAGCACCACTTGTTAAAGAGATTGTCTTTAATCCATTGTATATTCTTGCCTCCTTTGTCAAAGATAAGGTGTCCATATGTGCGTGGATTTATCTCTGGGCTTTCTATTTTGTTCCATTGATCTATATTTCTGTCTTTGTGCCAGTACCATACTGTCTTGATGACTGTGGCTTTGTAGTAGAGCCTGAAGTCAGGCAGGTTGATTCCTCTAGTTCCATTCTTCTTTCTCAAGATAGCTTTGGCTATTCGAGGTTTTTTATATTTCCATACAAATTGTGAAATTATTTGTTCTAGCTCTGTGAAGAATACCGTTGGTAGCTTGATAGGGATTGCACTGAATCTATAAATTGCTTTGGGTAGTATACTCATTTTCACTATATTGATTCTTCCAATCCATGAACATGGTATATTTCTCCATCTATTAGGGTCCTCTTTGATTTCTTTCACCAGTGTTTTATAGTTTTCTATATATAGGTCTTTAGTTTCTTTAGGTAGATATATTCCTAAGTATTTTATTCTTTTTGTTGCAATGGTGAATGGAATTGTTTCCTTAATTTCTCTTTCTGTTTTCTCATTATTAGTGTATAGGAATGCAAGGGATTTCTGTGTGTTGACTTTATATCCTGCAACTTTATTATAATCATTGATTAGTTCTAGTAATTTTCTGGTGGAGTCTTTAGGGTTTTCTATGTAGAGGATCATGTCATCTGCAAATAGTGAGAGTTTTACTTCTTCTTTTCCAATTTGGATTCCTTTTATTTCTTTTTCTGCTCTGATTGCTGTGGCCAAAACTTCCAAAACTATGTTGAATAGTAGTGGTGAAAGTGGGCACCCTTGTCTTGTTCCTGACTTTAGAGGAAATGCTTTCAATTTTTCACCATTGAGGATAATGTTTGCTCTGGGTTTGTCATATATAGCTTTTATTATGTTGAGGTATGTTCCTTCTATTCCTGCTTTCTGGAGAGTTTTCATCATAAATGGATGTTGAATTTTGTCAAAGGCTTTCTCTGCATCTATTGAGATAATCATATGGTTTTTATTTTTCAATTTTTTAATGTGGTGTATTACATTGTTTGATTTGTGGATATTGAAGAATCCTTGCATCCCTGGGATAAAGCCCACTTGGTCATGGTGTATGATCTTTTTAATGTGTTTGTTGGATTCTGATTGCTAGAAGTTTGTTAAGGATTTTTGCATCTATGTTCATCAGTGATATTGGCCTGTAGTTTTCTTTTTTTGTGGCATCTTTGTCAGGTTTTGGTATTAGGGTGATGGTGGCCTCATAGAATGAGTTTGGAAGTTTACCTTCCTCTGCAATTTTCTGGAAGAGTTTGAGTAGGATAGGTGTTAGCTCTTCTCTAAATTTTTGGTAGAATTCAGCTGTGAAGCCGTCTGGTCCTGGGCTTTTGTTTGCTGGAAGATTTTTGATTACAGTTTCAATTTCCGTGCTTGTGATGGGTCTTTTAAGATTTTCTATTTCTTCCTGGTTCAGTTTTGGAAAGTTGTACTTTTCTAAGAATTTGTCCATTTCTTCCACGTTGTCCATTTTATTGGCATATAATTGTTGATAGTAGTCTCTTATGATCCTTTGTCTTTCTGTGTTGTCTGGTGTGATCTCTCCATTTTCATTTCTAATTTTATTGATTTGATTTTTCTCCCTTTGTTTCTTGATGAGTCTGGCTAATGGTTTGTCAATTTTATTTATCCTTTCAAAGAACCAGCTTTTGGCTTTGTTGATTTTTGCTATGGTCTCTTTTGTTTCTTTTGCATTTATTTCTGCCCTAATTTTTAAGATTTCTTTCCTTCTACTCACCCTGGGGTTCTTCATTTCTTCCTTTTCTAGTTGCTTTAGGTGTAGAGTTAGGTTATTTATTTGACTTTTTCTTGTTTCTTGAGTATGCCTGTATTGCTATGAACTTTCCCCTTAGGACTGCTTTTAAAGTGTCCCACAGGTTTTGGGTTGTTGTGTTTTCATTTTCATTCGTTTCTATGCAAATTTTGATTTCTTTTTTGATTTCTTCTGTGATTTCTTGGTTATTCAGCAATGTGTTTTTCAGCCTCCATATATTGGAATTTTTAATAGTTTTTCTCCTGTTATTGGGATCTAATCTTACAGCATTGTGATCAGAAAAGATGCTTGGAATGATTTCAATTTTTTTGAATTTACCAAGGCTAGATTTTTGGCCCAGGATGTGATCTATCCTGGAGAAGGTTCCATGTGCACTTGAGAAAAAGGTGAAATTCATTGTTTTGTGGTGAAATGTCCTATAGATATCAATTAGGTCTAACTGGTCTATTGTATCGTTTAAAGTTTGTGTTTCCTTGTTAATTTTCTGTTTAGTTGATCTATCTATAGGTGTGAGTGGGCTATTAAAGTCTCCCACTATTATTGTGTTATTTTTAATTTCTCCTTTCATACTTGTTAGCATTTGTCTTACATATTGCGGTGCTCCCATGTTGGGTGCATATATATATTTATAATTGTTATATCTTCTTCTTGGATTGATCCTTTGATCATTATGTAGTGACCGTCTTTGTCTCTTTTCACAGCATTTGTTTTTAAGTCTATTTTGTCTGATATGAGTATTGCTATTCCTGCTTTCTTTTGGTCCCTATTTGCATGGAAAATCTTTTTCCAGCCCTTCACTTTCAGTCTGTATGTGTCCCCTGTTTTGAGGTGGGTCTCTTGTAGACAGCATATGTAGGGGTCTTGTTTTTGTATCCATTCAGCCAGGTTTTGTCTTTTGGTTGGGGCATTCAACCCATTTACGTTTAAGGTAATTATTGATAAGTATAATCCCGTTACTATTTACTTTATTGTTTGGGGTTCAAATTTATACACCGTTTTTGTGTTTCCTGTCTAGAGAATATCCTTTAGTATTTGTTGGAGAGCTGGTTTGGTGGTGCTGAATTCTCTGAGCTTTTGCTTGTCTGTAAAACTTTTGATTTCTCCTTCATATTTGAATGAGATCCTTGCTGGGTACAATAATCTGGGCTGTAGGTTATTTTCTTTCATCGCTTTAAGTATATCTTGCCATTCCCTCCTGGCTTGGAGAGTTTCTATTGAAAGATCAGCTGTTATCCTTATGGTAATCCCCTTGTGTGTTATTTGTTGTTTTTCCCTTGCTGCTTTTAATATTTGTGTTTGATCTTTGTTAATTTGATTAATATGTGTCTTGGGGTGTTTTGCCTTGGATTTATCCTGTTTGGGACTCTCTGGGTTTCTTGGACTTGAGTGATTATTTCCTTCCCCATTTTAGGGAAGTTTTCAACTGTTATCTCCTCAAGTATTTTCTCATGGTCTTTCTTTTTGTCTTCTTTTTCTGGGACCCCTATGATTCGAATGTTGTAGTGTTTAATATTGTCCTGGAGGTCTCTGAGATTGTCCTCATTTCTTTTAATTCGTTTTTCTTTTTTCCTCTTTGATTCATTTATTTCTACCATTCTATCTTCTAATTCACTAATCCTATCTTCTGCCTCTGTTATTCTACTATTTGTTGCCTCCAGAGTGTTTTTGATCTCATTTATTGCATTATTCATTATATATTGACTCTTTTTTATTTCTTCTAGGTCCTTGTTAAACCTTTCTTGCATCTTCTCAATCGTTGTCTCCAGGCTATTAATCTGTGATTCCATTTTGATTTCAAGATTTTGGATCAATTTCACTATCATTATTCGGAATTCTTTATCAGGTAGATTCCCTATCTCTTCCTCTTTTGTTTGGTTTGGTGGGCATTTATCCTGTTCCTTTACCTGCTGGATATTCCTCTGTTTCTTCATCTTGTTTAAATTGCTGAGTTTGGGGCGTCCTTTCTGTATTCTGGCAGTTTGTGGATTTCTCTTTATTATGGCGTTTCCTCGCTGTGTGTGGGTTTGTACAGGTGGCTTGTCAAGGTTTCTTTGTTAGGGAAGCTTGTGTCGGTGTTCTGGTGGATGGAGCTGTATTTCTTCTCTCTGGAGTGCAATGAAATGTCCAGTAATGAGTTATGAGATGTCTATGGTTTTGGGGTGACTTTGGGCAGCCTGTATCTTGGAGCGCAGGGCTGTATTCCTGTGTTGCTGGAGAATTTTCTTGGTATGTCTTGCCCTGGAACTTGTTGGCCCTTGTGTGGTGCTTGGTTTCAGTGTAGGTATGGAGGCGTTTGATGAGCTTCTGTCAATTTATGTTACCTGGAGTCAGGAGTTCCCTGGAGTTAGGGTTTGGACTTAAGCCTCCCGCTTCCAGTTATTGGTCTTATTTTCACAGTAGTTTCAAAACTTCTCCTTCTGAACAGCACCATTTATAAAACATCTACGTTAAAGATGAAAAGTTTCTCCACTGTGAGGGCCACCCAGAGAGGTTCACAGTGTTATATGGAGAAGAGAAGAGGGAGGAGGGAGTTAGAGCTGACCCGAATGAGATGAGGTGGAATCAATAGAGGAGAGAGTGGGCTAGCCAGTAATCACTTCCTTATGTGCACTCCACAGTTGGACCATTCAGGATGTTCACCGAATTATACAGAGAAGAGAAGAAGGAGGAAGGAGACAGAGGTGGCCAGGAGGATAAAAGGGGGAATGAAAAGGAGGGAGACAGATCCAGCCAGTAATCAGTTCCCTAAGTGTTCTTCACTGTCTGGAACACACAGAAATTCACAGAGTTGCATATAATAGAGAGGGGTTAGGGAGGAGACACAGGTGACCTGGTGGAGAAAAAGGAGAGTCCAAAGAGGGAGAGAGCAGTTAAGCCAGTAATCTCGCTCCCTAGTGAAAAATGGGTACTGAAGATTGGGTTCTTAAAGGTACAAAATTGGTAACAAATACATAAAAGCAAAAATTAAAAATCTAGAGTAGAGTTTGGAATTTCAAAAATACAATGTTAAAAAAAGAAGAAGGAAAAGAAAGAGAGAAAAAAAAAGTCGCAAAAATTATAAAGAAAATATAGGTACAAAATTGATAACAAATACCAAAAAGGAAAAGTTAAAAATCTAGAGTCTGGAATTTCAAAAATACAATGTTAAAAAAAAAAAAGAAGAAGAAAAAGAAAGAGAAAAAGCAAATGAAAACAAACCAAGTTGCAAAAATTGTAAAGAAAATATAGGTACAAAATTGATGACAAATACCAAAAAGCATAAATTAAAAATCTACAGTAGAGTTTGGAATTTCAGATATACAATGTTATATAAAAGAAAAAGAGAAAGAAAGAGAGAGAGAAAAAAAAGTCACAAAAATTATAAAAAAAAAAAAATATATATATATAGGTATAAAATTGATAACAAATACCGAAAAGCTAAAATTAAAAATCTAGAGTAGAGTTTGGAATTTCAAAAATACAATGTTAAAGAAAAGAAGAAAAAAAAGCAAGGTCACAAAAATTATAAAAAACATATATATGAAGTTTGCTTTAAAAAAAAAAGGGTCTTTTTTTTTTTTTGCAAAGTAATATTAGGTTATAAAAGTGAAAATTAAAGGAATAATAGAGGACTTAAAATTTTTTTAAAAATTAAAAAAAAAAAAAAGAATGATCATAAAAGTAGTAAAAATATATCTAGGACTTTCTCTGGTTTTGTTTTGGGTGTTGTGGGTTCAGTTCATTTTCGGCTCGTTCCTTGGTCCGACTTATATTTCTCAAGATCTATAGGCCCCTTCCTATGTATTCAGTTGTAACCACAGGGTTTCAATCTATTGCCTGTAGCTTCCAAGGCGGTTCCCTCTGTTACAGCTTCTTCTGTTTGCTGGTCTCTTTAGTGTCTGGTTTCCGCCCTGACACAAAGGGGACGGTGGTGGACACTTTTTTTTTTTTTTTTTTAGGCTCACTTGTTCAGTCGCGCTGTGGGGAGGGAGGGACGCTGCAAACAAATAACACTGGCGTGTGCTCGCAGTGCCTCAGCCACACTGGGCCTGCCCCCACACACAGTGAGTGTAGCCTCCCTGCCCATACTGCTCAGGCTGTAGGTTGCTCCAGGAACCATCTGTGGCCGGCCCTGGGCTTCTTGCACCTCCCAGGTCCAAGCCGCTCAGGTTCAGGCACTCGGATAGTCCTCAGAGGCGCAGACTCGGTTGGGCCAGCGTTTTGTGCCCTTCCCAGGTCCGAGCAGCTCAGGTGATGAGGTGTTTGGTGAGCGCGATTGCTGCGACTTATCGCCTCCCCTCCGCTCCGTTATCTAGGTGTACAACTGGCGCACCTTCTCAGGCGGATGTTGACTGTCCAGACCCCCAAGAAGTTTTAGTTAGCAAAGAAGCCTGCTTATAGTTTTATAGATAATGTCTCTCTGGAGCTGCGATTTCCCCTTTCTGGCTCTGGCTGCCTGTCAGCAGAGGGGGACGGTCTGCAGCCAGCTATCTCTGTACAGTCTGTTGTTCCGTGCGCGGGCCTGGTGGTGTCTTAGGTTAGGGCTGGCTTTTTGCGTGGTAGATATCCCACAGTCTGATTTGCTAGCCCAAATTATTTCACTCAGATAGTGCTGGGGGTATTCAGGCCAGATCCTTATTCTAAGGGGTGCAGCCTGCGCCGTTCCTCCCTGCCCAGCCCCTGCTTGCTAATGGCGGATGCAGGCATCTGCGCTGCTTCTCCGCTGGAAGAGTTACAGTAGGGCTCCTAATCTGCAGGTTTTAATTGTTTATTTATTTTTCATCCTTGTTATGTTGCCCTCTGTGCTCGGCACAGATTCAGCAGCGAGAAGGTTTCCTGGTGTTTGGAAACTTCTCTCTTTTTAAGACTCCCTTTCCGGGAGGGCACTCCGTCCCTCCCTCTTTTGTCTCTTTTTTTGTCTTATATATTTTTTCCTACCTCCTTTCGAAGATATGGGTTGCTTTTCTGGGTGCCTGATGTCCTCTGCCGGCATTCAGAAGTTTTGTGGAATTTACTCTGCGTTTATATGTTCTTTTGATGAATTTGTGGGGGAGAAAGTGTTCTCTGCGTCCTACTCCTCTGCCATTTTAGCTCCTCCCCTCAATAAATATTTAAAGAAGACATGATACCAGTTCTACTCATTCCACTCAAACTGCATCAGAAGGTTGAAGAGAAGCAGTCACTTCAGGATCCATTCTCTGAGGCCAGCATAATTTTGATACCAAAGCAAGACAAAGACACTATAAGAAAACTGAAACGACGGACTCAGAATTCTCTTGAATTTAGACACAGTATTCTTAACAAAAGTTTAGCAGATCAGTCCAATAATACCATGTTCAAGTGAGGTTTAGCCTAGGAATTCAAATTTAGCTTAACATTCAGAAGTCAATTAATGTAATGGACTTACCAACATACTTAGAAAAGTCATCTTAACAGAGTCAGAATAAACTTTTGACAAAAAGTTCTCATAAAACTAGATCAGTGGTTTTCGGTCAGCAGGAGTGATTTCATACCCCGGGAGTGATTGTTATTGGCAAGATACAGAGATAGTATCGATTCTCAGGACTGAGCGCCGCTGGCACTTATCAGTTTGAATCCTGGTTTACCACCTTCTAGTTTTTTCTCAGTTTCCTCCTCTGTCAAATGGAATAATTAATACATTTTTTTTGTGATTATTATGAAGATTAATTAATGTCATCCAAGAGGAATAAGAAGCCCTTAAAGCTAACATTTCTTTACTGTGATAATTACTCTAATAAATGAGAAAAAAATACATAATTCATAGAAATATATGTTTGCACAGAGAGTGTAAGATGTTAGTGTATCTATATCTATATATATTATGATAAAATCGGTAAGTAATTACCATTATGGCTTAGGTCTGGCCTGGGAGAGTGTGACATCACCACATCAATCATAGAAACATTTTAAAATTATAGACATTGTTCCAAAGAGGTAATAATATTTGGGTTATTAACATTACATAGTCATTTTCATCGGAGAAGGCAATCGCACCCCACTCCAGTACTCTTGCCTGGAAAACCCCATGGACGGAGGAGCCTGGTAGGCTGCAGTCCATGGGATCACTGAGAGTCGGACAAGACTGAGCAACTTCACGTTCACTTTTCACTTTCATGCATTGGAGAAGGAAATGGCAACCCACTCCAGTGTTCTTGCCTGGAGAATCCCAGGGATGGGGGAGCCTGGTGGGCTGCCTTCTATGGGGTCACACAGACTCGGACACCACTGAAGTGACTAAGCAGCAGCAGTAGCAGTATAGTCATTTTCATAATATGAGATTAGTTTCCCAGAATGCTTTGTGTGAAAGCTGATTTGAAGATAGGTTCTGGGACCCAACCTGCCATAGTCACCTTGTTTACTTGAACCTAGCTATTCACTTTTCCAGTTCTGTCTTCTTTTACTAAATCCAGACGGTGCAAGTCATTATTAATAAAGTCTGGAAACACAGCTGTCCTTAACATGGCTACAGAGTATATGTAGATCTGCATTGGGAAGTGACCCTCCTACCTAGCAAGGAAGAAGACAGAAGAAATGCTTAATTTATTTTTGTCCTTCTCTCTGCTTTCCTTAGATAAGCCAAGAATTATTTTTTGAGGGCGTGTGTGTGTGTGTGTGTGTGTAGAGCATGAATTTAAAGGGAAGTTATGAATGAAGTTTGCCAATAAAGGTTCGTCTAGTCAAGGCTATGGTTTTTCCTGTGGTCATGTATGGATGTGAGAGTTGGACTGTGAAGAAGGCTGAGCACCGAAGAATTGATGCTTTTGAAGTGTGGTGTTGGAGAAGACTCCTGAGAGTCCCTTGGACTGCAAGGAGATCCAACCAGTCCATTCTGAAGGAGATCAGCCCTGGGATTTCTTTGGAAGGACTGATGCTAAAGCTGAAACTCCAGTACTTTGGCCACCTGATGCGAAGAGTTGACTCATTGGAAAAGACTCTGATGCTGGGAGGGATTGGGGGCAGGAGGAGAAGGGGACTACAGAGGATGAGATGGCTGGATGGCATCACTGACTTGATGGACGTGAGTCTGAGTGAACTCCGGGAGTTGGTGATGGACAGGGAGGCCTGGCGTGCTGCGATTCATGGGGTCGCAAAGAGTCGGACACGACTGAGCGACTGATCTGATCTGATCTGATGAATGAAGTTTAACTTTTTTTTGCCTTTCAAATATTTAATATATGAGTTTACAGTTTTTGATTTCTTTTTATTTTTTTCACTAAAACAAACTTTTCATTGTCTGGAATTTTGTCTTCTATGTCTGTCTTTATAATTTCTTGCAGGAATAACCAGAATGCTTTGTATTTGATGAATAATACCTCCATAGTATCATGTTTATCTAATACCTTTATAAATGCTTTTCACATACCTTTTTGCATTTAACATACCAAAGCTACCTAGTTAAAAATAGGCATCATAGATTTTATTATACCATTTATAGATTATGAGAACAGCGTGGAAGGTTATGCGACTTTTAATCTCATATTGATGATATATAATAAGGTAATATTGAAACCTCAGGTTTTAACTGGGTTTATTAGTGCTTTTTCTAGGTTACTGTATCCTACCTGAAAGGTGTTGGTTGATGACTTTTTAGAATCTAGACTTTTTTAATGAATATTAAAAATAATCCTTAAATGTGGCAACAGTTGCAGTACAGAGCATGATTGTTTTCATTTATGGTCTTTTAATTAAGGTTAAATCTGGAAGTCTGGAATGTAATGGCAGTATTTAAAAAAATTTAGCACTGCTGTGACAGCTTTAGACAGTAGCATGGGATATTAACTCAATACACTTCTGTGTTAAATCATTTTATGTCACTTTGGTCAGAAAGGTAAGCATTAATTGTATTTCTAGGAGTTAAGTTATTCCAGTGTGTTGTATTTTAAAGTCAAAGGAAAAATAATTTACTTATTTATATTCAGTTAGCCAACAATTTAAGTTCTGAAAAAGCTTCTTTTAGTGCTTTACTAAATTTTGTAGCTCCTTGGTCATCTGTCAGTATTCTACTGGGTTTTTATGATATTTAAGTATTTTTTTTGTATTTTGATATTAAAAAATATGATCTAATGTAATCTAATCAATATTTGGTAGTTTTTAAAACAGAAGCAAAGAGCTATGACTTTTGTAGTGTGGCATTTATCATGTTCATTCTTATTGTGAGATACAAATTTAGTTACAAAGCTAAATATCACCTTTTAATCATCTATACAAAAACATTAAAATGTTTGTCACCCTTAAAGAAAATACAAAGGTAAAAAGTAAAAGTATACTAATTAAGGGCTTAAATACCTTAATTAAAAATAATGCATTATATGTTAAAAATTTTTTTGGAGGAAACGATGTAGATTTTGTATCATTTGTTAAATTATATGACTGGCATGTGATAAAAAGGGGTCTATGATTCTTTTTTTACAAGTTAATCTTGTACCATTTAGTGATATTTTTTAGCAACTTTCATAAACATAGCATGATATTAAACTAACAATTAGTTGTATTGCTTATCAGAAATAATACATTGTTTGAGAAATTACATTTAGATGTATCCTACAATGTATGAGTTCTTGAATTTTTTGCATTCTGACATAAGATATGCTGTAATTGGTTCAGTAAAGTGAGCAGTACAATGAAGAAATTGAAGAGATACAGCTGGGTTTAAGGTGTAGGAGAAAAATAGCTCATTTGGAATATGCTTTTAAGTTATGCCCTTTACACCTCTAATAGCAATTAGCAAAGTAGAGGATGAAATGTCCTGGCCTAACTTGTAAATATCATTTGATGAAAAATAATGGACTCTATTATTTTCATTTTGCTGAAACAGTTGCAGGTAAGGACTATTCATACTAAAACTTGACCTTGTACTTGTGAAGTATTTATTTAAAGAAAAATAGAAAAATAAAAGAGAAAGGAAAAATGAAAGGAAAATAAAAAGGCATTTACTTAAAAATGTACTTGGGCTACACAGACCTAAATTTTTCAGATCTGGCATTTATTATTTCACCTTTGCAATTATTTTGTTGTTGTTAGATGTTTATTATAAATAGACATTTAATCAGATCAGATCAGATCAGTCGCTCAGTCGTGTCCGACTCTTTGTGACCCCATGAATCGCAGCACGCCAGGCCTCCCTGTCCATCACCAACTCCCGGAGTTCACTCAGACTCACGTCCATCAAGTCAGTGATGCCATCCAGCCATCTCATCCTCTGTCCTCCCCTTCTCCTCTTGCCCCCAATCCCTCCCAGCATCAGATTCTTTTCCAATGAGTCAACTCTTCGCATGAAGTGGCCAAAGTACTGGAGTTTCAGCTTTAGCATCATTCCTTCCAAAGAAATCCCAGGACTGATCTCCTTCAGAATGGACTGGTTGGATCTCCTTGCAGTCCAAGGGACTCTCAAGAGTCTTCTCCAACACCACAGTTCAAAACCATCAATTCTTCGGTGCTCAGCCTTCTTCACAGTCCAACTCTCACATCCATACATGACCACAGGAAAAACCATAGCCTTGACTAGACGAACCTTTGTTGGCAAAGTAATGTCTCTGCTTTTGAATATGCTATCTAGGTTGGTCATAACTTTCCTTCCAAGGAGTAAGCGTCTTTTAATTTCATGGCTGCAGTCATCATCTGCAGTGATTTTGGAGCCCAGAAAAGTAAAGTCTGCCACTGTTTCCCCATCTATTTCCCATGAAGTGATGGGACCAGATGCCAATAGAGATATTTAAAAGATTTAATTCTATTCTGTAAAATCGGCACTTGTGACAGGATCTGGTTTATTGTATTTGTTAGTGATAAGTTGACTTTCTAGCCCTGAAACTCTGGCAGCAACCTGGTGCAGGCCAAGAGAGAGACGAAAACAGGGCCGTGGACAAGGAATAGTGGTGTGGAGTCTGGAGACTTACATCCTGGGATCAGTGTTCACACCAGTTAGTGTTCATATCTTTTGACTCTGTGGACCCTGGTTGTTAGTCTGGGAATCCTGAAATCTTTTCAGTATTAATTCAGTACTGTATTTTGTTACTAAGAGAGACTTCCCAGCCATGGCTGTGTACTTACTGCTTGTATTATGATCTTGGTCAAACCGTTTTACTTCTGCCTTTATTTTCTCAGCTGGCATAATTGGCATCATAATAGCTCTGACTTCACAGAGCAATATTGTGAAAATTAAATATGATAGTACATATAAGACTTACTAGTGAGTAGGAAGGTCTCAATAATATTTGCTTTTATTATTGTCTTTGTTATTTCTGTGATTGAGTTTGATCATGTTTGTGAAGTCTTCTAAGCATGGGAAAATGTTATCTGTGCTTCCAGGAAAGGTGTATTTTTTGAAAACTTGTATTCTATGAAGGCACAGATTTCCTTAATTTTAGAACAAAATCTTTGTACTTTTATCTGGTCTTGTAACATTCTGATACAGAATTCAACTATTTAGGTATCTAAAAATAATTCATTTCACTCCTCTTTTTCCTTCAAGGTATATAGAGTATTGATTACATAAAGAAGAGTTGATGTCTATTTTTATGTGGTTTTAGTAGGTTTGAATTAGAAATGGAAATATAGTCATTGATAATACTATATGGTAGATTGTGCTGTTTTTCCTCCAGGGAGCGCAAAACATTTTAGAAGTGTCAACATATTATAGACATTTTTAATTGTCTCTCTTGCTGAGGAAGATATAACAAGTGAGAATATTTGTTATATCTGAGGAACTTGCAAGTGTAAAATATTTTTACTCCCTTGTTTTTTCTCTTTGCTATGGATATTATAATCGGAGAAGGCAATGGCACCCCACTCCAGTACTCTTGCCTGGAAAATCCCATGGACGGAGGAGCCTGTTAGGCTGCAGTCCATGGGGTCGCTGAGAGTCGAACACGACTGAGCGACTTCACTTTCACTTTTCACTTTCATGTATTGGAGAAGGAAACAGCAACCCACTCCAGTGTTGTTGCCTGGAGAATCCCAGGGACAGGGGAGCCTGGTGGGCTGCTGTCTATGGGGTTACACAGAGTCGGACATGACTGAAGTGACTTAGCATAGCATAGCATGGATATTATAAAAAGAAAAAAACGTAAAGTAATTTGTCCTGAAATTGTCAGGTAAATAAGATACAGGGGTTCTCTGCTAATGTGTAAGAAAGCAAGGAAAAGGTGAACTGTTGTGAGACACCAGAGTCACGTTTTAGACTGATCAGAGACATCGATTATTCCTTAGTCTGCAACTGAAGTATAGGCTGCAATACAGGAAGACGTCATTCGTATTTCAAATTGAACAGTTTTTTAAGTTATAGCCAAGTGATTTTATTCGTCTTGAGAGCTGTGGTTGACCCCTACCCTACCTCATCCCAGTCTCTCTTTTAGGTGAACACTGTTATGGTCACCTTCACTTTTTTCTTACACAGCAGAACTATAGTTACATTGAGTTTACTGCCTTTGATGTCTATAAATTGTGTAAACTTAGCTGGCATTGACTTTTAATTTTTTACATCTAGCTGATATAGGGAAGAAATATGTTAAATTTAGAAATACTCACTCTTATGAAACAAAAAGAAAAGAAAAACAGAGAAATAGTCAGTCTTTTTGTGGCTATGTGCCTTGTGGGATCTTAGTTCCGTGACCAAGGATTCAGCCCAGGCTGCAGTAGGGAAAGTGTTTGAGTCCTAACCACTGAACTTCCAGGGAAGTCCCAGAAATATTCACTCTTGAATAGAATATTCATGATTCAGCCTTTTTTGGAGTTCCGTTTATAAGAAAAGTTTTTTTTTATCACTTCAAAGTTTTCCTTTCAAAACAAAATAAAGTCTTATGCACACAGCAGTTTTAATGTCGCAAATGAAAATGAAGAAGAGCAAAGCTTGTAATATTTAAATTACTGGGCTAGTTAGTTTTGAATCAATCTCAGAAGATGTTTGGGAAACTCATAGCATAGTCTTAGAAATTCATTAAATGTTAAATTGACTTATGTAGAATTTGATTTATTTAATTCATTAGCAAAATTAAACAAACATATCAGTCTATTGTTTCCTTTTCTTTTTTCTGAAAATGTAGATTAAAGTAATTGTGGTTACTTTAGTAAATCTGAAGATTACAAAGAGGTTTATAAAATCGTTTTTGATTTTCACTTTTGAAGAAAATCAAATCAATTAAGATTCATTCTGTTTTAAGGTTCATATTGTTTTATAATTTTTACCCTTCATCAATTACATATACATACATATATATGTATATGTGTGTGTGTGTGTGTGTGTATGACCATAACTGTTAATTGATGTGCCATAACTTCATGTGTTGACATAGTGTGCAATGTAAAGTCTGTATTTTCTACATCTAGAATCAATAGAACTCATTGGGTAATACTTTTATTGTGCTTAAGTTCAGAAAACAGTGACATTGAAAGCGTATGCTTTGCTAACATATGGTTTCAATTTGCATTTTAATCAGAATATGGAAGTCATTACTCTGACATCTGAAACTGAGGTAGCAATAAAAAATTATCACTAACAAGACAGCAGACACAATTTATTTTGTGTTTATTACTGGGTGGCCTTCTTGAAACTTTCCTGAACTTAATTGAATCCAGATATTAGAAATTGCAATTAAATTATGATATTTATTTTGGATGTATTTCAGTTGAACTATCTTAATAGGATTGATGTAATTTATGATTAATATCTATAACATTTATATCATGTGTTCACACACAGCATATATGTATGTACATATATAAATGTGTAGAGAAAGGATTATTTGAAAATGCTTAATGACTTAATTTTTGTTAATATCTGTAAATTGAAATATTGGTGAAAAAAAGAATTTTAGATTTTATTCTAAATATTTTGAGTTTCTAATGGCAGAAAATGAAGAGGAACTAAAGAACGTCGTTATGAGGGTGAGGGAGGAGAGTGAAAAAGCCACCTTAAAACTCAGTATTAAAAAACTAAGAAGATGGCACCAGGTCCCATCACTTCATGGCAGACAGAAGGGGAAAAGGTGCAAAGCAGTGACAGATTTCCTCGTCATGTGCTCTGAGATCACTGTGACTGGTGACTGCAAACATGAAATTAGAAGACAATTGCTCTTCGCAGCAGAACTATGATAAACCTAGACAGTGTTAAGAAGCAAAGACATCACTTTGCCAACAAAGGTCCATATAGTCAAGGCTATGGTCATATAAGGATATGAGAGCTAGACAATAAAGAAGGCAGAGTGCCAAAGAATTGATGTTTTCAAACTGTGGTGCAGGAGAGGACTCTTGAGAGTCCCTTGGACAGCAGGGTCAAACCAATCAATCTGAAAAGAAATCAACCCTGAATGTTCACTGGAAGGACTGATGCTGAAGCTGAAGCGCCAGTACTTTGGTCACCTGATGTGAACAGCTGATTCATTAGAAAAGTCCCTGATGCTGGGAAAGATTGGAGGTAGAAAGAAAAGAGGGCGACAGAGGATGAGATGGTTGGAGGGCATCACCGATGCAATGGACATAAACTTGGACAAACTCCAGGAGATGGTGAAGGACAGAGAAGCCTGGCGTGCTGCAATCCATGGGGTTGCAAAGAGTCGGACACGACTTGGCGACTGAACAACAGCATTATTGCTATAATAATTTACAACAGAAGATGAAATTTCATTCATTTATGAATTTTATTTAAACTAGAATATGTAGTCACAATTGTTTAAAACACTATTTAATAAATTATTAAAACAATTTAACTTACAATGAGAATACTAAAATGTACACTGTTCTGTGATTTAGAGCTTTGTTATATTTGTGAAATAATTTTAGTTTATGTACTCAGCAAATACATTTTTATGCTTCACATGCTCCATACATTGAACTAAGTGTCAGAGAAAGCAATACTGAATTAAACAGGGTTCTTGTCCTTGAGAAACTCAAGGTTTATTGAAGCATAAACACTAGCAAGTAGATATATTACAGTATCATATGGTACATAGTATTTTAGCAATGTGGAGGAAAGAACAGTTGGCAGGAAAATGTAAGGAAAGGGTTTCCTGAGGAGGCTGCGTGTGAAAGATGAGTAAAGAATTTCCCAGATAAGTAAACAAGGCAAAGGTAATTCTCAGGAGAGCAGTAACAATATATGCAAAAAAGTTGGAGTCCTGAGCCCTCACAGAGTCAGTCATCCTTGTCAGTTTATTCATTCTTTATTCAACTTATACTGACTATGCATCTATGTACAGTGTTGAGTGCTCTGTATATCATAGCTATCATAGTGAACCTGATAGACATGCTCTGTCATAAAATTCAGTGTAGTGTGAAGGAATAAACAAGTAATTAAAATCATAGTGGGTTTACAGACAGGGAAACCAAGAATGTTATAGATGTGTATAACAAAGTTAAATATAGGAGAAGCTTCTGGATTATTAAGGAGTGGTATGAAATGGGACTGGATGGGGATTTGGGTCTTACTGTGAAGGGCGTTATATACTGAATATAGGATTAAATAACATTAAAAAAAATAACTGTTTTCTGGGCCATATAAAACAGATAGCATGATCAAACTTTGTATTTTAGGACAATCATTCTGAAAGTACTGTTAAGGATGGATTATAGTAGGGATGGATTTATAATGTGGCCAATTGGGAGATTTTTATAATGTTTGGTCTTCCTGGTGGCTCAGAGGGTAAAGTGCCTGCCAGCAATGCTGGAGACCTGGGTTCGATCCCTGGGTTGGGAAGATCCCCTGGAGAAGGAAAAGGAAACCCACTCCAGTACTGTTGCCTGGTAAATCCCATAGATGGAGAAGCCTGGTAGGCTACCGTCCATAGGGTAGCAAAGAGTCGGACATGACTGTTTTGTGGGCCGTACAAAACAGATCGCATGATCAAACTTTGTATTTTAGGACAATCATTCTGAAAGTACTCTTAAGGATGGATTATAGTAGGGATGGATTTATAATGTGGCCAATTGGGAGATTTTTATAATGTTTAGTCAATAAACAATTTCAGTTGCTCAGAATTGACATTTAGACTGGGAAGAGAAGACTGGGATGTGTCTTTCTGTCTGATTTTTTAAACCATTTTTTCTCTGCCACTTTATACTGTATTCAGGAGGCTTCAAGTAGATGTCTTCTGCCTATCTTAAATGATACATCATAAAGCAAATTAGTAGTCTTGTTCCACATCCTTACACTGTAGCCAGCTTCTCCATAATAATGATTGCTGTCATCTAACTTACTTCACAAGATAGGAATCAGACTATTCTTGACTAGCACCTCTGTTATTTACTCTTTTTTCCCTTAAATCTTGATTTATTTTAAAACTTTAAACCTTTTTCCCATGATAAAAATTCCTAGGTCTTGTGTGTGTTTGTTCCTTCTGGTTTTTAACCTGTCCAGCTCCTATTCATGTCCTCAGCATTAATGCTTAAGACTGGGGATAGTCAAACTTTCTATATGGAGCCAGATAGTAACTATTTCCAGTTTTGAGGGCCATGTGGTCTCTATGGTAACTGTTCAACATTGCATTTGTAGGACAGAAGCAGCCATAGAAAAGATATAAACAAATTAATGTGGCTGTGAGCAGTAAAACTTTATTTATGGACAGTGAAATTTGAATTTTATAGTTTCACATGTTGGGAAATGCTGTTGTTTTGATTAAAAACAAAACCTATTTGTATTAGGTCATTATATACTGAGTATAGGAATTTAAATAACATTACAAGAATTAACTGTTTTGTGGGCCATACAAAACAGATAGCATGATCAAACTTTGTATTTTAGTTTTCTAGGGCTGCCATAACAGTTTACCACAAACTGGGTGGCTGAAGACAACAGAAATATGTTCTCACACACTTCTGGAGACCAGAAACCTGAAATTAAGATGTTGGCAGAGCCACGCTCCCTGAAGTGTCTAGGGAAGAATCTGTCTTTACCTCTTCCAGTTTCAAGTGGCTCCTGATAATTCTTGACATTCCTTGGTTTTTTGCCACATTTTCCCAATCTCTGCCTCCGTCAGCACGTGGCTTCTTAGGCCAATAGATACCAGTCATTGTGATTTAGGGCTTACCTTAATCCAGTATGACTTCACGTTGACTGCATGTGCAAAGACCCTTTCTCAAGGTAAGATCATATTCACATAGATACCACAGGTTATGATATATATATATATATATATATATATATATATATTAATTTTAGGGGAGGAGGCGGCACACGATATTCAATGCACAACTCTATTTAAAAATTTGAAAACCAGTCTTGGTTTGTGGGCCATACAAAACAAAACAGATGAGGGGGTGTATTTAACTCATGGCTTTATTTGTTAACCCTCTTCCCTTGTGGCTCAGCTGTTAAAGAATCCGCCTGCAATGTGGGAGACCTGGGTTCCTTCTCTGGGTTGGGAAGATCCCCTGGAGAAGGGAAAGGCTACCCACTCCAGTATTCTGGCCTGGAGAATTCCATGGACTGGATAGTCCATGGTGTCGCAAAGAAGTGGACACGACTGAGTGACTTTCACTTTCGCTCTAGCCAGAGTTGGCTTTTCACTTATTTTTGATTAAACATCTTTTCCTTATTGGGAAACAAGGTGAGGATTAACATTTATTGAGCCCCTACTATCTTGCAGACATTTTGCTGATTGTTTTGACATCTTTTATCTTGTTTGATCTTCCAACAACCCTCTGAGGGTTGTCACCAGTAGATTAGGAGCCGGAGAATGTTAAATTGCGTGTTCAAACTCACATCAGATAGGTAGCAGATAGTGAATCTAGAAGTTGAATCTGCATCTGAAAGTGAGTGATACCAATGTTTTGCTCTTCCTATTATGTCAGTACAGTTTTTAGGTATGTAGTAACTTCACACTGCTTGGAATAGAGACATAAACCTTAATCTCTGTTTTAGCTTTTCACTAGGATGATTGTATATTCAAAGTGTTTCACAGTTGCTTGGGTTTTTTTAATAAAAGAAACCAATTTGGTTAGCTTAAGATAAAAACAGGGATTAAGGCAAGGACTTTGAGAAGGCTCACAGAATTGAAGGATATACTAAACAATCAAGTCTCAGGAAAGACCGGAACCAGGGCTGCTGTGGGGAACTCAGCAGTAGCACCTTTAAAAAAAAATGTGATGCTATCATTAAAGTGACTCGGATCTGAATCTCTACCTCGTCTTCTTCCCCTTTGCCTTTACCCTAATATGATTGACCTGCTTCAGGTGTAGTGTATCTGATCCCAGATCAAATGACCATAGCAGGGCCTTGGAGGACAATGAAGGAGGGGGCATAGGCCAAATGTAACCTCTGAAGTATTTTTATGAATTAAATAACATCCTAAATTTTGTCAATGACATCTATTATTCATGCACATTAATGGGGCTTCTGTGTGGTGCAGTCAAGTGGAATTTGTGGTTGTTCAGTCACTCAGCCGTGTCTGACTCTTTACAACTCCATAAACGATAGCACACCAGGCTCCTCTGTCCTCCACTGTCTCCTGGAGTTTGCTCGAATTCATGTCCATTGAGTCAGTGACCATCTTATCCTCTGCCATCCCCTTCTCCTTTTACCTTCAGTCTTTCCCAGCATCAGGGTCTTTTCCAATAATTCAGCTCTTTGTGTCAGGGGCCAAAGTATTGGAGCTTCAGCTTCAGCATCAGTCCTTCCAGTGAATTTAAAGGTCAGTTTCCTTTAGGAAAGATGGGTTTCATCTCTCTGGAGACTAAGGGAGTCTCAAGAGTCTTCTCTAGCACCATGATTCGAAAGCATCAGTTCTTCAGCTCTCAGCCTTCTTTATGGTCCAACTCTCACATTCATACTTGATTATTGGAAAAACCATAGCTTTGATTATGTGGATCTTTGTTGACAAAGTGATGTCTCTGCTTTTTAATACACTGTTTAAGGAGCAAGCATCTTTTAATTTCATGGCTTGACTCACTGTCCCCAGTGATTTTGGAACTCAAGAAAATAAAATATGTCACTGTTTCCATTTTTTCCTCTTCTGTTTGCCATGAAGTGTTGGGACCTGATGCCATATCTTGCTTTTTTGAAAACTGAGTTTCAAGCCAGCTTTTTCACTCTCCTCTTTCACCCTCATCAAAAGGTTCTTTAGTTATTATTTTCTTTCGGCTGTTAGAGTGGTACCATCTGCATGTCTGAGATGGGTAGTATTTCTCCCTGCAGTTTTGATTGGAGCTTGTGAGTCATCCAGCCTGGCATTTCACATGATAAACTCTGCATCTAAGTTAAATAAGCAGGGTGACAGCATACAGCCTTGTGGTACTCCTTTCCCCATTTGGAACCATGTCCAGTTCTACCTGTTGCTTCTTGTCCTGTGCACAGGTTTCTCAGGAGACAGGTACTCCCATCTCTTTAAGAACTTTCCACAGTTTGTTGTGATCCACCCAAAGGCTTTAGCATAATAAATGAAGCAGAAGTAGATGTTTTTCTGGAATGCCTTTGCTTTCTCCATGATCCAGTGAATGTTGGCAGTTTGATTTCTGGTTCCTCTGTCTCTTCAAAACCCGCTTGTATATCAGGAAGTTCTTGGTTCATGTGCTGCTGTAGCCTAGCTTAAAGGATTTTGAGCATAATCTTGCTAGCTTGCGAAATGGGGACAATTGTATGGTAGTTTGAACATTGTTTGGTATTGCTCTTCTTTGGGATTGGAATGAAAACTGACCTTTTCCAGTCTTGTGGCCACTGCTTAGTTTCCCAGATTTGCTGACATATGGAGTGTGGCACTTTAAGAGCATCAAAATGGAATCCTCTCCGTTTAATAGTTAGTGTGTGTCATTGTTATTTCCTGGTCATGTATCTAAGACAGTGACAAATCTGAATTTAGAAATCTTTCCTCTGGAGTAGGTTACCTTCTCTTCTGTTGTCCTATGGCACTTAGTTTGAGATTCTGTAGCAGTAATGTTCCCCCCACCCCATTTTCCCCCCATTCTCTTTCATTTCTCTGGCATTATTATTGGTGTGCTGTTCTAGAGCAGAGATGTTATTTTAGTCCCAGCTGTATTCCAATGAGCCAGAGCTTGAGATGATCTTATGAAAGTGTTTTCAGGCAGTGTGAACAGTAAATAAATTAGATCCTTAGATGGGAGTAAGCTTGGTGCATTTGATTTGTAGCCAAGAAGACTGTTGTGGGTGGACAGAATGGTATAAAATGAGGTTGATATAAAATGAAATAAGCAAAAGACAGTTTACATTTAGGATTTTGTTGCCATGGTAAGGAGTTTAGAGTTTATTTTGCATTTTATAGAAAAGCATTGGAGAATTTTTGAAAATTCTTTTTTAAAAATTCATTTTTATGCATTTTCAATTGATATAGTTAATTTACAATGTTGTGTTAGTTTCAACTGTATATATATGTATATATTCAAGTGTGTGTGTGTGTGTGTGTGTATATATATATATATATGCTTTTTCAGATTCTTTTCTATTTTAGGTTATTATCAATGCAAGATATTGAGTATAATTCCCTGTGTATATAGTAGGTTCTTGTCGTTTACTTATTTTATATATAGTAGTGTGTATGTCAGAGAAGGCAATGGCACCCCACTCCAGTACTCTTGCCTGGAAAATCCCATGGATGGAGGAGCCTGGTAGGCTGCAGTCCATGGGGTCGCTAGAGTCAGACACGACTGAGAGACTTCCCTTTCACTTTTCACTTTCATGCATTGGAGAAGGAAATGGCAACCCACTCCAGTGTTCTTGCCTGCAAAATCCCAGGGACGGGGGAGCCTGGTGGGCTGCCGTCTATGGGGTTGCACAGAGTCGGACACGACTGAAGCGACTTAGCAGCAGCAGCAGCAGCAGCAGCAGCAGTGTGTATGTGTTATGAAAACCACTGGAGACTTTTAAACAAAAGAGCAATAGAATATGATTTGCCTTTTCAAAGAGTCAAATGGTATTTGTTGTTCAGGCATTCGGTTCTCTCTGACTGTTTACGACCCCATAGACTATAGCACACCAGGCTCCTCTGTTCTCCACTGTCTCCTGGAGTTTGCTCAAATTCATGTCCATTGAGTTGGTGATGCTACCTAACCATCTCATCCTCTGTCCCTTCTCCTTTTGCCTTCTTATCAGGGTCTTTTCCAATAAGTTGGCTCTTTGTATCAGGGGGCCCAGAGTATTGGAACTTCAGCTTCAGCATCAGTCCTTTCAATGAATTTCAGGGTTGATTTCCTTCTCCAGCACCGCAATGTGAAAGCATCAGTTCTTCAGCTCTCAGCCTGCTTTATGGTCCAGCTCTCACATTCGTACATGATTATTGGGAAAACCATAGCTTTGATTATACAAATCTTTATTAAATGATGTCTCTTCTTTTTATTACACTGTATTCCAAATGTAAATACAAATTTATAATACAAATCAATAGAATATGATTTGCCTTTTCAAACAGTTACTCATAGCTCATTTGGGAATAAATAATTGTAGGGAAGATGAGCAGCAGTATTGGAAGCCTTAGGGGCAGTTCTCAAGCTGTTGTAAGAGCTCTAGAAAATTAAAATGTCATGTAGATAGATAAATTTTGGTTAACTGCAAAAATTTATACTAATTTGTTTTATTCTTTTACCGAAGTGAAATTTGTTGTCAGTGTATGGAATATAACTACTCTCTCATTGCCTCCTTCCCCATCTGTTGTATCAGTTGCTTTCAGCAACTGTATGAAGAAACAGTATTGTACTAAGATCTTGTATGAGGCATGTGCCAATAAAATTTTGCTTATACTGGTGAAAATAAGTGTCTATTTAGTAACATAACTTTCCCTGAATTACATCCTGATACACTTTTCTCCATGGGAAACAAGGGTCAAATTAGTGCTAGCCTGATGTTAATTATCCATAATCTTGGAAACACCCAGGGGAATGTTAAGTTAAACAACTTAAGGGTCATGACACAAAACAGATTAAAATCTCTGTTCCAAATGAAAGGTAACCATTTTATTTATTAGTCAATTTTTTATTAGAGTTAGAAATTATTCAAAATTAGACCATAATATCTGCAAATTATTTAGGTGGCTCAGTGGTAAAGAATCCTTCTGCCAAAGCAGGAGATGTAGGAGTTGTGGGTTCTATCCCTGAGTTGGGAAGATCCCCTGGAGTAGAAAGTAGCAACCTACTCCAGTATTGCCTGGAAAGTTACGTGAACAGAGGAGTCTGGCGAGCTAGAGTCCACGGGGTCGCAAAGAGACACAACTGAGTGACTGAGCACCCATGCACATACAGAGAATTTTAATTCACAGGGTCAATATAAACTTTATTAATTATTTTGAAAGATAATTATAATACATATCTTTATTAGTAGGTTTTTGAAACTTAGTTTTTCTGTCTCTTTAGAAGTTTAGACTATTGTGGCTATGTATGTAAGTAGATATTTTTACATATATAGTAGTATAGAAATTTTTCCTTAATTTTGTTTCACTTTCATCAGATATTTTAAAGTATTTTATCCAACAGTTGATAATTACTCATCCTTGTATTAAAAATGGTTTTACATAATCATAAAGCAATTACATTATTTAACTTTCTAGCAAAGATTTATCATACTGTATTTTCTGCCCTTTTTTTTTTTTTTTGAAAGAAATTTAGTCCTTGCTTAACATACATTTAGCAGTACTATTTTTTTGTTCATATAGGACACTGTTTGTGTATATAAACACTTAAGGGAGAAAGGGACTTATTGATTGTACTATTATGAATCTGATGTTTTTAAAAAGACATATTTGGGCTTCCCTGCTGGCTCAGTGGTAAAGAATCTGCCTGCCAATGCAGGAGGCATGGGTTCGACCCTTGGTCTAGGAAGATCCCACATACCGTAGAGCAGCTAAGCCCATGTGGCAAAACTACTTAGCCTGTGCTCTAGAGCCCATGTTCCACAAGCAGAGAAGCCGCTGCAGTGAGAAGCTCCTGTATCGCAACTAGAGAGTAGGGCCTGCTCACCCCAACTAGAGAAAAGCATGTGCAGCAACAAAGACCCAGCACAGCCAAAAATAAAAATTAAAAAAAATATATATAAACTTTAAAAAAAGGCATGTTTTCCATTTTTAGTGTTAAAAATTGCTAATAAAGATTGACCCTATGAAGTATATGCATATTTGGGAGTACTAGAAAGGAAACATTAACACTTAAAGAAGGCTGGTTTTGATTATTAAGTAGGCATATACACTGTATGTGTTTATAAAATTTATGTTTGGATTCTGAATTCTTATTAGGGTAATTTATGATAGAAATAAAAGTCCGCAACAGAAGCAAATTAGTACAGGAAATGGGGAGAAATTGTGGACTTAGGGGGAATGATTAAGAATTGGGATCTACTACATTCTTTTTAAAAACACATAGATTAAAAAACCTAAGTTCATTTATGAGATATTTATTAACAGCCAGAGCCTTGTAGAGAGTAGCATTGATTTAGAAATTTTAGATTTTTCTCAACTGTTTACTTTGTTAAAACCGAAACGAGGTAATCTGGATCCTATTGACTTAAATAAGAGAAAGAATTCAATATTGAGTTACTGTTTATAGGTTGTTAAGTATTTGTTTGGTGTTTAAGGATAATGTTTAGCATTGTGCTCAATTAGTGTGAACTAACCAGTTGAAGTGCCAGATTCTTAAATGTTTTAGTTGAATTACTACAAAATACTAAGGGTTCCATTCATTCCAAGTTACTTGCGCCATAGGTGCCAGCCACACAGTCTCCATAAGCAAGCTTTTCTGGGGACTAATCAAGACTCATGTCCTCCAGGCTTTGTTGCATAGCATTTTAGTGTCTGAAATGTCTGTTTTTCTTTTTATTAGCTTCTCTGTTTTTATTGGGCTTCCCTGGTGGCTTAGATGGTAAGGAATCTGCCCGCAATGCTGGAGACCCAGGTTCGTTCCCTGAGTTGTGAAGATCCCCTGGAGAAGGATTTTATCCCTAGTTCTTTCTCTCATTTTAAGTTATATGTAAAATTGAGCCTGTATGCTTGTACTCTAATGCAGTTAGAATTGAGAATAATTTGGTAGAACAAACTAAAAAGTTATAACAATAAATAAACATATACAAACAAAAGTTTATGCAAATTTAGGACATTGGTCTCCAATAGATGAAATTTCCAGTCAACGACAGCAGTAATTTTGGGCCCAGATATCAGTAAAATGGTGAAAGTATTCAGATATTTTTGTTTGGTCTCCCACCTTCTTTTTCAGCATCTCTGTTCCTGTTTCTGTTTTTCTTTAGGTCCTATCCTTGTCAGCTAATTATTCCTAACTTTCCGAAGTCCAGAGATATTTGCAGCACAATGCAAATATTTGTTAATGAATGAAAAGTGCTGAATGTTCAACAAAATTCAGTAGTGCAGATGTGGTTTCAGGCACTATGAGAGGAAATGAAGATCTGTTTTGGACATGAGAGGGACTTTCAACATCTCTTAAATCAAAATAGGCAAATAAGTAAGTTCTCTGACTCTCTGATCATGCTGGTTCTAGAGTCTCATGTTGGCTTTATTGTCTCTAGTTCCAGTTATTCTCTGAGTTGATTACATAGTTAATAGAGAAATTGCTGTAGATATAGTTGATGAGTTTTGTAAAACTCTTGACTTCTAACGTTTTATAATTTCCTGTTAAGAACATTAGAGCTGGAAACAAAACTATAGTCCCTCTACACTTTGGTAGCACTTTCCCCCCAGTATTAATTGTGCATGTGTGCATGCGTGTTAGAGATATGATTATGTGTGTGCATATGACTATACGTGTACTTCCTATGAACCTTCTACTCCTGTGTCACTAGATCTCTGCTCCAGCTGTTTAAGCTTAATATTCTTTTTCTTTTTTTCTTTTGGTAGATTTCTGTTACTTGTAGTAAGGGGGTCTTTATGAAATGCTTTTGATTACTGAGTTCCTACCACATGTATAGTATCATTATGTAGGTAGTCAGTACATGAAAAAATGAATAACTTCATTCTGAAGTTTTGTTAGATACTTACAGGATGCTTGATGAACTTTCTTTTGTTAACCTGGAGGAAAATATTACTAGAAATAATAACTGTTATCTGTTGCTAGTAGAAGTGCGAATTTGTACACTCAGTTTAGAAAACGATTGGACAGAGAAGCCTGGCAGGCTACAGTCCATAGGGTCGCAAAGAGTCAGATACAACTGAAGTGACTGAGCATGCATGCAGTAAATTTGAATATACATGTTACAACTCATCAGTCTTTTATTTAAGTATATATTAGGGGATTTTTTTTCTTATCTGTAACAGGAGAAACCAACAAGAATATTTTGAGTAGTGTGTTCATAATTATAAAAACACAATTCAACTCAGGGATCCACCTGTAGTTAAACAGATGGGCAAATTTATAGTTTTATAACTATAACAAATTCGTATACTGGAATACTGTACAGCATGGGAGCTTCAGGTTGGTTCCAAGAAGCTTCAGTGAATTACTTCTTCCATATACCCATGTAGTTTCCTATTTGGAAATTAAGTAGCTTTAGGTTTATTCTTCTTATAGTTATGGCTTTACATTGAGTATTTGGCTGTGTGAAGACACAATACATTGAGTATTGTATCTTCATTGCTGTTTGGGTTTTCATATCTTCACACTTTCTGATTTTATAATTTAACCTCTACTTTCCTTAAAAAACACATAAGCATGGAAAAACAAAAGGCCCTGAATAGCAAAAGCAATCTTGAGAAAGAAAAATGGAGCTGGAGGAACCAGGCTTCCTGGCTTCAGACTATACTACAAAGCTACACTAATCAATATAGTATGGTACTGACACAAAAGCTGAAATATAGATCAGTGGAACAGGATTGAAAGCCCGGAGAAAAATCCATGCACTTTTGGTCACCTAATCTATGACAAAGGAGATAAGATGTACCATAGAGAAAGGAGTTTCTTCAGTAAGTGGTAATGGGAAAACTGGACAGCTACAGGTAAAAGAATGAAATTAGAATACTCCCTAACACCATATACAAAAATAAACTCAAAATGGATTAAAGAACTGAATGGAAGGCCAGATACTCTAAAACTCTTAGAGGAAAACATAGGAAGAATACTCTTTGACATAAATTGCAGCAGGATTTTTTTTTTTTTGGATCCACCTCCTAGAGTAAGGAAAATGAGCAAATGGGACCTAATTAAACTTAAAAGTTTTTGCACAGCAAAGGAAGCCATAAACAAGACAAAAAGACAACCCTCAGAATGGGATAAAATATTTGCAAACAAAGCAACTGATAAAGGATTAATCTTCAAAATATATAAATAGCTCATGCAGCTTAATATAAATAAGGCATCACCTTACACTAGTCAGAATGTCTATTATCAGAAAATCTACAAATGATAAATGCCGGAGAGGGTATGGGGGAAAAGGAAGCCTGCTTGCACTCTTGGGGGGACTGTAAATTGATACAGCTGCTATAGAGAACAGTATAGAGGTTCCTTAAAAAACTAAAAATAGAATTACTTTATGACCCAGCAGTCCTGCTATGGGGCATAAACCCAGAGAAACCATAATTCAAAAAGACACATGTGCCCCAGTCTTCACTGGAGCACTACTCATAATAGCCAGGACATGGAAGCAACTTAAGTGTCCATCAGCAGGAGAGTGATTAAAGAAGCTGTAGTACATATACACAATGGAGTAATACTCAGCCATTAAAAGGAACAAAACTGGGTCATTTGTAGAGATGTGGATGGACCTAGAGACCATCATACAGAGTGAAGTAAGTCAGAAAAATAAAAATAAATATTGTATATTAATGCATATATATGGAATCTAAAAAAACATATATCATCAATATCAGATGATCTTATTTACAAAAGACATAGATACACATATGCAGAGAACAAATCTATGGACACCAAGGGGAAATGTGGGGAGTGGGATGGATTGGGAGGTTGGAAATGGTATATATACACTGTTGATACAGTGCACAAGTGAGAATTTATTGTAAAGTTCAAGGAACTCTACTCGTGCTCTGTGGTGACCTAAATGGGAAAGCAACCCAAAAGAAGGGGACATATGTATACACACAGCTGATTCACTTTCCTGTACAATAGAAACTAACACAACATTGTAAAGCAACTATACTTTAATAAAAATTAATAAAAATAGCAAAAAATAAAAAACTTATTAGTGGTACAGCTATAAATGAACAGAACAGCAAGGTTTATATTACCTGAACAGTTTACTTTTTGTTATAGATGTTCCTTATTCTTTTTATCACAAGTAATATAAAACTTTACATTTTTACTTTGATAAAAATAAACCCCAAATTAAGAGATATAAATATTTAGGAAACTATTTTATAATTTCCCAGACATCTAGAATGCAGAATTTAAGGAATGATATGTAAGTCTAGCGTTCCACTCTGAGATAAAGATTTCAACAACTCCTGAGGCAAGTTCTTCACTAGGATTATAGATTTATTTGGATGTAGTTAGCTGAATACCCAACATTGGACAAGACCCTGATGCTCAGAAAGACTGAAGGCAAGAAGAGAAGGGGGCGGCAGTGCATGAGATGATTAGATAGCATCATTGACCCAATTGGACATGAGTTTGAGCAAACTCCAGGATATAATGAAGGACAGGGAAGCTTGGTATGCTGCAGTTCATAGGGTCACAGAATCAGACACAGCTTAGTGACTGAACAACAACTACAGTGACTTAATGTACGTTTTATTTTTTTAAAATAAATTACACAAGAGTCTCCAGAGTAGCAGTTTCAGAATTCAGTGATAATTCAGTGAGTTATCAAGAACTCAGTCTACTTAAATCCTTCCACTCTATCCTTTTTGGTTCATTGACCTTTTATATTTATGCTTGTCAATAAATTCCATGGTAATGATGATAGTGATGGTGGTAAGGACATGCAGTTTATTTTTCTAATTTTTCTGGGAAGACCTGGATAAACAGATTGGAAGTTAGAATATAACTCTTTAAAGTAATGTTCTGTTGATATTTTGGAAATCACATGACTGAAATACTGATATCATGGAAAAAGAATGGCCTTCCATATTTGTAGTTCTTCCTTCTGTTTTTGCTCTTTCTTTCCTTACTATCCTTTTCATGGTCTATAGAGATTGGTTCTGCATATCTGGCTATGACAGTCATTGTTAATGACTCTTAATATTCTAATATGGAATGAGTAGCTGTTAGATGTTTTAAATGAGTTTAAATTCACACTATCATCTAACTTCACTCATACGTTGATTTTTATTTAATTTGCTTATAAAAAAGGTGCTATCTATTTCTAATTTAGTTTGTTAAAGAGTTTTTTCTTTTATTTTTTACCTTGGTATATAACCTTTCGTTTTGTTTAGTTTTTTTTTTCTTTTTTAGTTTGTGTGTATATACTTTTTAAAACTAGCCTTAATTTTAAGACCAGTTTTAGGTTTATAGAAAAATTGAGTTTCCACACTCTCCCCTTCTCTCTTCTCCTGTTATTAACATCTTACATTAGTCTGGCACATTTGTTACACTCGATGAACCTATATTAATACATTATTATTAATTAGAACCCATAGTTTCCAGGAGGCTACAATCTGTTTATTTGTACTATAGCTATTAGACTGTCATTTGTAAAAACAAAGAAAATTTTACTTCTTCCTTTGTAATCTGGATGTGTTTTATTTCTTTTCCTTGCATTATTGCAATGGCTAGCAGTTCCACTATAATACTGAATAGAAATCAGGTTGACATCTTGCCTTGTTCCCGATCTTAAGGGCATTGTATTCAGTCTTTTCATCCTTTAATATATTAGCTGTAGATTTTTTGTAGATACCCATTTTCCATTTGAGATAGTCCATTCCTATTCCTGGCTTTTATTATCAGGAATAGATGTTTATGTCAGATGTTTTTTCCATATCTATAGAAATGATCTTGTAGTTTTCTTTTTTAGTTTAGTATAGTAAATTACATTGCTTTATATTTAAATGTTAAATTAGCCTTGCATCCTGGAATAAACCCCTCTGATGTGCTATTCTTTTTATATATTGTTGGATTCAGTCTGCTGAAATTTTGTTAGGAATGTTCATGGGGGATACTGGTCTGTAATTTTCTTGTAATATCTTTCTCTGGTTTTGCTCTTGGGGTAACACTGTCCTCTTATAGTGAGTTAAGAAGCATTCCCTTCTTTTCAAATTCCTGGAAGTTTGTGTAGAACTGGAATTATTGCTTCCTTAAATGTTTGTAAGCATTTACCAGTGAAGCCATATAGACTGGGAATTTCCTTTGTGGGACGATCTGTAACTACTATTTCAATTTCTTTTGTGAGGTTTGATAGTTTGTGCTATTTAAGCAATTTGTCTATTTCATTTAAGTTGTCAAATTAATTGGCATAAAATTGTTCCTGTATTCTCTGGTTACCCTTTTAACTTCTGAAGAACTAGTGGTGATATTAATCTCATTCCTAATAATGGTAACTTGTGACTTCTCTCTTTTTTCCAGACTGTAGTCTACCCTGGGGAATGTTTTGTATGGATATGAAAAGAATGTTTATTCTGCTTTTGTTTAGTGTGGTATCTACTACCATCAGTGAGGCTACGTTGATTAATAGTATTCTTCCAGGCTCATATTTTTACTGATTTTCTGTATACTTTTCCATCAGTTATTGTAGAGGGCATTGAAGTCTCTGACTCTAGTGTGGGTTTTTCTTATTTGTCCATATAGTTACATCAATTTTTGACTCATATGTTTTGAATATTTGTTTTTAGATTCATAAATATTTAAATTTATTATGTTCTCTTGATGAACTGACCTCTTTATTTTCATGAAATTGCCTTATCTCTGGTATCATATGCATGTATCTAAAAAAATCACTGGCAAGAGGAATGAGATTGACATTCCTGATTTAGTTAAGCCAATAGCCTTGTGAAAGAAGATAGATTACCTAAACAAAATCAGCATCTTTTTAGAATAGAGGAAGGAACTGAAGAGGAAGGGATGTTGTATAATCATCTAATGATTATTACATATACTAGTCTTGCCTACTTTAAAATATTTTATATGCTAATAAAACGAAAGGTCAAATTTAGATGTAATTCTTTATTCCTCACTTTTATTTGAAGTTAAACACTCTCAGTTATTATATTTGATATTATCACCATTTAATGTTGAGAAAACCCTGAGTGACTCAACTCTCTTACTTTGTTTCGAAACAATTGAAATCTCCCTCTACATCTCAGCATTTGTTTGGTGTTACCTTTTTTTTAGTTTGTTTTGACTCTCAGTTTAAGAAGATAATGTGGTGGAGAAATCCATACTTTTCTTAAATTTTATTATGTTCAGAGAGGTAAAGCAGAACATAACTTAGTACATTGTTTTATCATGTCATATTGGATAGAACACGAAAGAATATGTATTTACAAAAGTACGCTCTTCTTTAGAGCCAGATGACTGCTATCAATTTGGAAACAAACCATCTGCTTATTGTTTAAACTTCCGGATAACTTAAACCAACCCTCATCTATAAACAGAAGTAACGTTCTTTATAACCATAAAACCACTGCTAAGGTCGGTTGTCTCCTATATGTAATGAATGTTTCCTGTGTATTGAATTAAAACCTGTTATGTCATTTGTGATGTCTAAAAAGATCAAGTTGATTTCATTGACATGAAAGGCTAATGAGTTATACTTTTAGCATTTGAAATTGTTATAATACAGTTTGGGACATATTTGTTCACACCTTGGTAAAACATATACCCCCAAACTATCAATAAATAAGTTGTTACTTGTCATAGTCCAAATGATTACTGACTCATTATCTCTTAATTCTTGCATTCATTCAGCAGTTATTAAGTGTCCCCCCAGATGTTAGGTGCTAGTGGTGCAGTGATGAGTGAAATATAACCTACAATCTAGTGAGAATTTTAGGTGAATAAGTAATTAATAAGTTTTATATTCTAATAAGCATTATACATAAAATACTGTAATAAGTATTACTTATAGCAAATTAATTGTTGAGAGAAAAGAAAGATTCAGGGGTAACTCAGGTTTCTCCTTGGACAAATAAGTGGATGGAAACACAGGTCCAAGAACACTCCCCTGCAAGTGATGGTAAAGTTGGTGATTTTTGTTTGTCAGTTGCTTAGTTTTTATATATAGTACTTATTTTCCTTAACTATCAAGTTACATGTATGGTAGGGCAGTGGTTCCTAAATGGTGATAATGTAGAATTTTGTATGGAATGCAGAGTTTTCATACAATTTACTTTGAGTGGGTCCCTAAGTCTTCCCATGAGTGTGACATACAGATTGTATATTTCCTAGATTATTCATCTGTTGTGTTTCTTGTTGGCTTTAGTATTACTGCTGATTTTCTTCTGCTTTGGTCAGCTTCTATCTGTGCCCCCAATTTATATGGGTTTAAGATGAAATCTGCATCTAAAGCATGTATATATTTTTCCTATAAAATTTGTCATTAGAGTAGTACCCAGGTTTTCTTCTAGTGGTTGGTGGTGATTAAGTTACCAGTTAGTTGGGAACTGCTTTGAGGAGGGGGACAGGTGTGCATTTTTTAAAAACAGCTTTGTATTTAATGAATATCACCTGTTTTAAGTGTACGGTTTGATGAGTTTTGACAGATGTTTATAGTTATGTGACTACAGCCATAATCAAACAGTCTTTTCCCTAACAAAGTCCCTCTTCTTCCTTGGCCGTCAGTTCCCGCCCTCCATGTTTCTCAGGTTCCAAGCAATCGCTAATCTGCTCTCTGTCACTATAATTTTGGCTTTTCTACAGTTCATACAAATGGACATATGTTTTCATTTCTCTCTGGTAGATACCTAGGGATAGAATTGCTGTGTCTCATGTAACTCCATAGGAAACTGCCCAACTGTTTTCCAAAGTGACTGTACCATTTTGTGTTCCCACCAGCAACATATGAGAGTTCTAGTAGCTCCATATTCCAACTGTCACTTGGTCTTGTCATTCTTTTTAGTATTTTTACCTATTCGTGTGCATGTATAGTATTATCTCACTGTGGTTTTAATTTGCATTTCCCTAAGGTTAATGAAAAGGCAAAAGGCAGTATGAAAAGGCAAAATGATAGGATACTGAAAGAGGAACTCCCCAGGTCGGTAGGTGCCCTATATGCAACTGGAGATCAGTGGAGCGATAACTCCAGAAAGAATGAAGGGATAGAGCCAAAGCAAAAACAATACCCAGTTGTGGATGTGACTGGTGATAGAAGCAAGGTCCGATGCTGTAAAGAGCAATGTTGCATAGGAACCTGGAATGTTAGGTCCATGAATCGAGGCAAATTTGAAGTGGTCAAACAGGAGATGGCAAGAGTGAACATCAACATTCTAGGAATCAGTGAACTAAAATGGACTGGAATGGGTGAATTTAACTCAGATGACCATTATATCTACTACTGCGGGCAGGAATCCCTCAGAAGAAATGGAGTAGCCATCATGGTCAACAAAAGAGTCCTAAATGCAGTACTTGGATGCGGTCTCAAAAACGACAGAATGATCTCTGTTCGTTTCCAAGGCAAACCATTCAATATCACAGTAATCCAAGTCTATGCCCCAACCAGTAATGCTGAAGAAGCTGAAGTTGAATGGTTCTATGAAGACCTACAAGACCTTTTGGAACTAACACCCAAAAAAGATGTCCTTTTCAATATAGGGGACTGGAATGCAAAAGTAGGAAGTCAAGAGATAACTGAGTAACAGGCAAATTTGGCTTTGGAATACGGAATGAAGCAGGACAAAGGCTAATAGAGTTTTGGCAAGAGAACACACTGGTCATAGCAAACACTCTCTTCCAAAAACACAAGAGAAGACTCTACACATGGACATCACCAGATGGTCAACACCAAAATCAGATTGATTATATTCTTTGCAGCCAAAGATGGAGAAGCTCTATATAGTCAGCAAAAACAAGACCAGGAGCTGACTGTGGCTTAGATCATGAACTCCTTATTGCCAAATTCAGACTTAAATTGAAGAAAGTAGGGAAAACCACTAGACCATTCAGGTATGACCTAAATCAAATCCCTTATGATTATACAGTGGAAGTGACAAATAGATTTAAGGAACTAGATCTGATAGATAGAGTGCCTGATGAACTATGGATGGAGGTTCGTGACACTGTACAGGAGACAGGGATCAAGACCATTCCCATGGAAAAGTAATGCAAAAAAGCAAAATGGCTGTCGGAGGAGGCCTTACAAATAGCTGTGAAAAGAAGAGAAGCGAAAAGCAAAGGAGAAAAGGAAACATACAAACATCTGAATGCAGAGTTCCAAAGAATACCAAGAAGAGATAAGAAAGCCTTCTTCAGCGATCAATGCAAAGAAATAGAGGAAAACCACAGAATGGGAAAGACTAGAGATCTCTTCAAGAAAATCAGAGATACCAAGGGAACATTTCATGCAAAGATGGGATCGATAAAGGACAGAAATGGTATGGACCTAACAGAAGCAGAAGATATTAAGAAGAGGTGGCAAGAATACACAGAAGAACTGTACAAAAAAGATCTTTATGACCCAGATAATCCCGGTGGTGTGATCACTCACCTAGAGCCAGACATCACCTAGAGTGAAGTCAAGTGGGCCTTAGAAAGCATCACTACGAACAAAGCTAGTGGAGGTGATGGAATTCCAGTTGAGCTATTTCAAATCCTGAAAGATGATGCTGTGAAAGTTCTGCACTCAACATGCCAGCAAATTTGGAAAACTCAGCAGTGGCCACAAGACTGGAAAAGGTCTGTTTTCATTCCAACCCCAAAGAAAGGCAATGCCAAAGAATGCTCAAACTACCGCACAATTGCACTCATCTCACACGCTAGTAAAGTAATGCTCAAAATTCTCCAAGCCAGGCTTCAGCAATACAAGAACCATGAACTTCCGGATGTTCAAGCTGGTTTTAGAAAAGGCAGAGGAACCAGAGATCAAATTGCCAACATCCACTGGATCATGGAAAAAGCAAGAGAGTTCCAGAAAAACATCTATTTCTGCTTGATTGACTATGCCAAAGCCTTTGACTGTGTGGATCACAATAAACTGGGGAAAATTCTGAAAGAGATGGGAATACCAGAACACCTGACTGGCCTCTTGAGAAATTTGTATGCAGGTCAGGAAGCAACAGTTAGAACTGGACATGGAACAACAGACTGGTTCCAAATAGGAAAAGGAGTTCGTCAAGGCTGTATATTGTCACCCTGTTTATTTAACTTATATGCAGAGTACATCATGAGAAACGCTGGACTGGAAGAAACACAAGCTGGAATCAAGATTGCCGGGAGAAATATCAATAACCTCAGATATGCAGATGACACCACCCTTATAGCAGAAAGTGAAGAGGAACTAAAAAGCCTCTTGATGTTAGGGAAAGAGGAGAGTGAAAAGGTTGACTTAAAGCTCAACATTCAGAAAACGAAGATCATGGCATCTGGTCCCATCACTTCATGGGAAATAGATGGGGAAACAGTGGAAACACTGTCAGACTTTATTTTTTTGGGCTCCAAAATCACTGCAGATGGTGACTACAGCCATGAAATTAAAAGACACTTACTCCTTGGAAGGACAGTTATGACCAACCTAGATAGCACATTCAAAAGCAGAGACATTACTTTGCTAACAAAGGTCCATCTAGTCAAGGCTATGGTTTTTCCAGTAGCCATGTATGGATGTGAGAGTTGGACTGTGAAGAAAGCTGAGTGCCGAAGAATTGACGCTCTTGAACTGTGGTGTTGGAGAAGACTCTTGAGAGTCCCTTGGACTGCAAGGAGATCCAACCAGTCCATTCTGAAGGAGATCAGCCCTGGGATTTCTTTGGAAGGAATGATGCTAAAGCTGAAACTCCAGTACTTTGGCCACCTCATGTGAAGAGTTGACTCATTGGAAAAGACTCTGATGCTGGGAGGGATTGGGGGCAGGAGGAGAAGGGGACAACAGAGGATGAGATTGCTGGATGGCGTCACCGACTCAATGGATGTGAGTTTGAGTGAATTCCGGGAGTTGGTGATGGACAGGGAGGCCTGGAGTGCTGCGATTCATGGGGTCGCAAAGAGTGAGGGACTAAGCTGAACTGAAAGGTTAATGACATTGAACATCTTTTTGTTGACTTTTTGTCCATTCAAATATGTGTGTGTTGTGTGTTTATGAGTGTATATGTGCATACACAGTATTTACACGCATATATGCATGCATACTGGAGAAGGCAATGGCACCCCACTCCAGTATTCTTGCTTGGAAAATTGCATGGACGGAGGAGCCTGGTAGGCTGCAGTCCATGGGGTCGCTAAGAGTCGCACACGACTGAGCGACTTCACTTTCACATTTCACTTTTGTGCATTGGAGAAAGAAATGGCAACGCACTCCAGAGTTCTTGCCTGGAGAATCCCAGGGACGGGGGAGCCTGGTGGGCTGCCGTCTATGGGGTCGCACAGAGTCGGACATGACTGAAGTGACTTAGCTTAGCTAGCTTATGCATGCATACATATATATGAATATACTATAGGCTGTGTCTACATATGTTTTTCCTTTGGATGAAATGCGTGTTGAAATATTTTGTTCATTTTAATTTTTTTATATGTCTTATTTTTTAGTTGTAGGAATTATTTATATATTCTAAATGCAAGTACTTGTCAGATGTGTTTTTAGACATAGTTTCTGTGAATCTGTGGCTTGCTTTTTCATTTTCTCAATTGAGTCTTTGAATGAGCACAAGCCCTTTAATTTTTATAAGGCACATTTTTATCAATGTATAGTTATCTGATGCTGTGTAACAGATCACTGAAAATGTAGTCACTAAACATAATGGTGTTTACTTTATATGAATCTGCAGTTTGGAGAAGGAAATGGCAACCCACTCCAGTGTTCTTGCCTGGAGAATCCCAGGGACAGGGGAGCCTGATGGGCTGCCATCTATGGGGTCGCACAGAGTCGGACATGACTGAAGCGACTTAGCAGCAGCAGCAGTTTGGGAAGAGCTTAAACAGAATAGCCCGTGACTGTTTTACTTGATGTTGGCCGGTCCAGCGTGAAAGCTGAAGGCTGGAATCATCTGATGATTCACTTACACGAATGTACCTTGGCTAGGAGTAGTTGAATAGCTGTGTGTTGCACCGGTCAGAATGGCCATCATCAAAAAGTCTACAACAATACATGCTGGAGAGAGTGTGGAGAAAAGGGAACCCTCTTACACTGTTGGTAGGAATTTAAACTGATACTGCCACTATGAAGAACAATGTGGAGATTCTTTAAAAAACTGGGAATAGAACTGCCATATGACCCAGCAATCCCACTGCTGGGCATACACACTGAGGAAACCAGAATTGAAAGAGATACATGTACCCCAATGTTCATTGCAACATTATTTAAAATAGCTAGGACATGGAAGCAACCTAATGTCCATTGGCAGATGAATGGATAATGAAGTTGTGGTACATATACACAATGGAATATTATTCCACTATAAGGGAACGCATTTGAGTCAGTCCTAATGAGGTGGAGGGCTTCTCTGATAGCTCAGTTGGTAAAGAATCTGCCTGCAATGTAGGAGACCCTGGTTCGATTCCTGGGTTGGGAAGATCTGCTGGAGAAGGGATAGGCTACCCGCTCCAGTATTCTTGGGCTTCCCTTGTGGCTCAGCTGGTAAAGAGTCTGTCTGCAATGTGGGAGACCTGGGTTTGACCCCTGGATTGGGAGGATCCCCTGGAGAAGGGAAGGGCTACCTACTTCAGTATTCTGGCCTGAGAATTCCATGGACTATAGCCCATGGGGTTGCAAAGAGTCAGACACAACTGAGCGACTTTCACTTCACTAATGAGGTGGATGAAACTGGAGCCTATTATACAGAGTGAAGTAAGTCAGAAAGAGAAAGACAAATACTGTATATTAACTCATATGTATGGAATTTAGAAAGATAGTAATGATGGTCCTATATACAGGGCAATAAAGGAGACACAGATGTAAAGAATAGACTTTTGGACTCAGTGAGAGAAGACGAGGGTGGGATGATTTGAGAGAATAGCACTGAAACATGTATATTACCATATGCAAAATAGATGACCAGTGCAGAATCGATGCATGAAGCAGGGCACTCAGAGCCAGTACTCTGGGACAATCCAGAGGGATAGGGTGGAGAGGGAGGTGAGAGAGGCGTACAGGATGGGGGGACACGTGTTCTTGTGGCTGTTTCATGTTGATGTATGGCAGAAGCCTTCACAATATTGTAATTATCATCCAATTAAAATAGATTCATTAATTTAAAAAGATAGCTGTGTGTTGGAATAGCTGAAGCATCTCCCTCTATTTTTACATAGGTCTTCTAGCATGGTGAAGAACTATCTAAAAACTATGTAAATACTATCTTTTCAAGGTAGTTGGATTTCTTACATTGTAGCTCAGGGCTCCAAAGGCTCTTGTGCAAAGTGAGAACACCAGGGAAAAACTATTTTGCCCAATTATGATTTAGCCCTGAAAATCAGCATCATTTCTGCCTCATTATGTATAAATTACAGTTACGTAGGTAGTTTCAAAGGTCCCAGGCCCAAGGGCAGGGAATATGTAACATGTGGAGGAGAGTCAGTGTCACATTTAAAGAAGTACATCTGAGATAGGATATAAATTAGTGTGGCCATCTTTGGACTGTATCTACCATAATGAATTTCTTCTTTAATGTTTTTGACTTATGGAGGAGAGTCAGTGTCACATTTAAAGAAGTACATCTGAGATAGGATATAAATTAGTGTGGCCATCTTTGGACAGTATCTGCCATAATGAATTTCTTCTTTAATGTTTTACTCTCCTCCCCTCCTTGTATCATATCTTTGCCCAAATCAAATTATAAAGTGTTTCTTTCTAGTGTTTTTTTTTTTTTGTAGAAGTTTTATGCTTTGAATGCCAGCATTTAAATCTGTGTTCCATTTTTAAGTTCATTTTTGTGCATGGAGTGAGGTGTGGGTCAATGTTTATATATTTCAGTTTAGAAATTCAGTTGTTAAAGCTTTGTTGGTATAAAAGACTACTCTGTTCCTGTGTACCTTGATACTTTTGTAGAAAATCAATTGAGTATACAGTGTGGGTTTCTTTCTAGGATTATTTCTCTTCAGCCTGTAGAAATTTCTTCAGTATTTCCTTTAAAGCAGTTCTGTTGGTGACAGATTCTTAGTCTCTTTTGCATGAGAATGTCTTTATTTTGGCTCCATTCCAAAACCATATTTTTGCTGGATATAGGATTCTGGGCTTATAGTTCAAAACCTTTAAAAATATTTTTTCTTCTTTTATGATTTCTGATGGCAAAACCATAATCATTTTAATTATTCCACTATATAATATGTATTTTTTTGGTCTACTTTCAAGATCCTTTCTTTCTATTTGGATTTCATTATTTTTGTTTATGATATGTCCAGGTATGGATTTCTTTGTGCATATCTTACTTGAGATTCATTGGGCTTTTTAAATCTGTAAATGTTTGTCTCTTATCAAGTTTTGGAAGTTATTAGCTATCTTTTTTTTTATCAATCTGTTTTTCCTCTTTCTAGGTCTCTGATGTCCATGTGTAGAGTCATCTCTTGTGTTTTTGGAAGAGGGTATTTGCTATGACCAGTGTATTCTCTTGGCAAAACTGTGTTAGCTTTTGCCATGCTTCATTTTGTACTCCAAGGCCAAATTTGCCTGTTACTCAGTTATCTCTTGACTTCCTACTTTTGCATTCCAGTCCCCTATAATGAAAAGGACATCTTTTTTGGGTGTTAGTTCTAAAAGGTCTTCTGGTCTTCATAGAACCGTTCAACTTCAGCTTCTTTAGCATTACTGGTCGGGGCATAGGCTTGGATTACTGTGATATTGAATGGTTTGCCATAGAAACGAACAGAGATCATTCTGTCGTTTTTGAGATCGCATCCAAGTACTGCATTTCGGACTCTTTTGTTGACTATGAAGACTACTCCATTTCTTCTAAGGGATTCTTGCCTAGAGTAGTAGATATAATGGTCATCTGAGTTAAATTCACCCATTCCAGTCCATTTTAATTCGCTGATTCCTAAAATGTCGATGTTCACTTCAAGAGAAGACTATACATGGATATCACCAGATGGTCAATACCAAAGCAGACTGATTATAGTCTCTGCAGCCAAAGATGGAGAAGCTCTATACAGTCAGCAAAAACAGGACCTGAGCTGACTGTGGCTCAGATCATGAAATCCTTTATTGCAAAACTCAGACTTAAATTGAAGAAAGTAGGGAAAACCACTAGACCATTCAGGTATGAGCTAAATCAAATCCCTTATGATTATACAGTGGAAGTGACGAATAGATTCAAGGGATTAGATCTGACAGAGTGCCTGAAGAACTATGGGGGAGGTTTGTGACATTGTGCAGGAGGCAGTGATCAAGACCATCCCCAAGAAAAAGAAATGCAAAGAGGCAAAATGGTTGTCTGAGGGGACCTTACAAACAGCTCTGAATAGAAGAGAAGCTAAAAGCAAAGGAGAAAAAGAAAGATATACCTATTTCAATGCAGAGTTCCTAAGAATAACAAGGAGAGATAAGAAAGCCTTCCTCAGTGATCAGTGCAAAGAAATAGAGGAAAACAATAGAATGGGAAAAACTAGAGATCTCTTCAAGAAAATTAAAGATACCAAGGGAACATTTCATGCAAAGATGGGAAGAACAAAGGACAGAAATGGTATGTACCTAACAGAAACAGAAGATATTAAGAAGAGGTGGTGAGAATACACAGAACTGTACAAAAAAGATCTTCATGACCCAGATAACCATGATGGTGTGATCACTGACCTAGAGCCAGACATCACCTAGAGCGAAGTCAAGTGGGCCTTAGGAAGCATCACTACGAACAAAGCTAGTGGAGGTGATGGAATTCCAGTTGAGCTATTTCAAATCCTAAAAGATGATGCTGTGAAAGTACTGCACTCAGTATGCCAGCAAATTTGGAAAACTCAGCAGTAACCACAGGACTAGAAAAGGTCAGTTTTCATTATAATCCCCAAAAAAGTCAATGCCAAACAATGTTCAAAGTACCGCACAACTGAACACATGCTAGCAAGGTAATGCTCAAAATTCTCCAAGCCAGGCTTCAACAATACATGAACTGTGAACTTCCAAATGATCAAGCTGGATTTAGAAAAGGCAGAGGAACCAGAGATCAAATCGCCAACATCTGTTGGATCATCAAAAAAGCAAGAGTTCCAGAAAAACATCTATTTCTGCTTTATTGACTATGCTAAAGCCTTTGACTGTGTGGATCACCACAAAGTGTGGAAAATTCTGAAAGAGATGGGAATACCAGACCACCTGACCTGCCCCCTGAGAAATCTGTATGCAGGTCAAGAAGCAACAGTTAGAACTGGACATGGAATAACAGACTGGTTCCAAATTGGGAAAGGAGTATGTCAAGGCTGTATATTGTCACCCTGCTTATTGAACTTACATGCAGAGTACAATCATGAGAAATGCTGGGCTGGAGGAAGCACAAGCTGGAATCAAGATTGCCAGGAGAAATATCAATAACCTCAGATATGCAGATGACACCACCCTTATGGTAGAAAGTAAAGAAGAACTGAAGAACCTCTTGATGAAAGTGAAAGAGGAGAGTGAAAAAGTGGGCTTAAAACTCAACATTCAGAAAACTAGGATCATGGCATCTGGTCCCATCACTTCATGGCAAATAGATGGGGAAACAATGGAAATAGTGAGAGAGTTTATTTTTTGGGCTCCAAAATCACTGCAAATGGTGACTGCAGCTATGAAATTAAATGACCTTGTTCCTTGGAAGAAAAGCTATGACCAACCTAGAGAGCGTATTAAAAAGCAGAGACATTACTTTGCCGACAAAGGTCCATGTAGTCAAAGGTATGGTTGTACCAGGAGTCATGTATGGATGTGAGAGTTGACCTATAGAGAAAGCTGAGCACTGAAGAATTGATGCTTTTGAACTGTGGTGTTGGAGAAGACTCTTGAGAGTCCATCGGACTGCAAGGAGATCCAAGCAGTCCATCCTAAAGGAAATCAGTCTTGAATATTCATTGGAAGCACTGATGGATGCCAAAGCTGAAACTCCAGTACTTTGCCATGTTATGCGAAGAACTGACTCATTCGAAAATACCCTGATGCTGGGAAAGATTGAAGGAGAGAGGAGAAGGGTACAACAGAGGATGAGGCAGTTGGATGACGTCACCAACTCAATGGACGTAAGTTTGAGTAAACTCCTGGAGTTGGTGATGGACAGCAAAACTTGGCCTGCTGTAGTCCATGGGGTTGCAAAGAGTTGGACACGACTGAGTGACTGAACTGAACTGAACTGAGGTCTTGATACCAGAAATAGTACATCTTTGGTTATTCTCCTGGAAGTGTGTGGGCTCTGCTCAGTTTTTGTTTTCAATCTTTTCTTTTTGTTCTGTAGAATGGATTATTTTTATCTGTTTATCATCAAGTTTCACTGATTCTTTCCTCTTTCATCTTCATTCTGCTCTTGAGTTCCCATCTACTAAATTTATTTCAGATATTTTATTTTTCAGTTCCAATAATTCCATTTATTTTCAATTTCCGTTTCTCTGCTGAGAACTTCTCTTTCCATCCATTTCAAGTGTGTTTAACCTTACCTCATGAAACACGGTTATTATAGCTTCTTTCCTAGTCCTTTCTGGTAATTTCAGCATCTGATTGTTTTTGAGAAGGGGTCAAGATTTTTGTATTTTGCAGGTTGAGTAATTTTGGATTGCTTCTGGGTATTTTGAATATAATGCTGTGAGATTCTGGGTTGTGTTAAAATGCTCTAGAGAGTGATAATTTTTTAAACATTTATTTTTATTTTATTTTTTAATATAAATTTATTTTTTAATTGGAGGCTAATTACTTTACAATATTGTATTGGTTTTGCCATACATTTACATGAATCCGCCATGCGTGTACATGTGTTCCCCATCCTGAGTCCCCCTCCCCATCCCATCCCTCTGGATCATCCCAGTGCCCCAGCCCCGAGCACTCTGTATCATACATCGAACCTGGACTGACGCTTCGTTTCACATATGATAATATACCTGTTTCAATGCCATTTTTATTTTTATTTATTTGTTAATCATTATTTTTTACTTTGGTAGTTAGCAGTCACCTGTTAGATTTAGACTGCAAGTTCTGTCTCATCTCCAGTGGGCAGGAGTTCCAATGTTAGTTGCTTTGTTAGTTAGTTCCAATATTAGTTCTTGTGCTGCTTTGTGGCTGTCCTGGCTCTGTGCCCCTCATGGGCTGTGCGAAGAATTGGGTGGTAGTTTTAATTGTAGTTTTCCCCTCAAAGCCTTTGCTTTGCTACTTAGGTCTGTTCCATGCATCAGCTGATGGGGAGTGAGCTCTGTATTTTTGCTACTTCAAACACAGATTTGATTAAGGGATTCCCTTTTGTAGCTCTTCTTTCTGGGATTACCTCTTTAGTTTCTGCTTCACTGGGTCTCCTCTTCATGGTCCTCTGGCCAGAAAGACAGATTGCTCTCAGAGCTCTAGCTGTCTGCTCTGCTGTCTCAGCTGCACTCACTGACCAGGGTCTGCTGTTGGGAGAAAATGAATAGAAAAAAAGAGTGGAAAAAAAAAATAGTGAGGATTCTTCCTCTCTTCTTTGGACTACAAGTGTCCCCTTTCCATAAGCCTTGCCTAGAAAAACAGAGTTGATTTTGTAGCTTTAACTACCTGCACTGGTGCTGCTTCATCGTATAATTGGGACCTGTCCTTGGGGGCAGAGTCAAGAGGAAAAAAGAAGATACCTCCTGTCCACCCCTGCCCCTGCCCCACCAAGCTAGAAATTAATTCCCTACACATTCTCTGCTTGACTCGAGCCCCTCTTCCCTATTTCCTGGCTAGACAGACAGAGTTCCTGTCAGAGCTTTTGCTCCCTGGACTGTAGCTGCTGCAGTGCAAGGGCCCTGAGGTTATGAACTGTAATTTGTGAGCCAGAAAGCGGTGGGCTGTAGGCAGCTGCCTGGAGGGAAGAGTATGAGAAAGGTTTGGGGACTTCATAAAGGTCTTGGTTGCTAAGCTAATGCCTTTGTGTATTTTGAAGGTATATGACTAGATTTTTGTCATGCTGTGATTCTTTAGTTAGGAGCAGATAGCTAATAGGGCTTCCCTCATAGCTCAGTTGGTAAAGAATCTGCCTGCAATGCAGGAGACCCCCGTTCAATGCCTGATAGGGAAGATTCACTGGAGAAGGGATAGACTACCCACTCCAGTATTCTTGGGCTTCCGTTGTAGCTTATTGAGGAATCTGTATGCAGGTCAGGAAGCAACAGTTAGAACTGGACATGGAACAACAGACTGGTTCCAAATCGGGAAAGGAGTACATCAAGGCTATGTATTGTCACCCTGCTTATTGAACTTTCATGCAGAGTATATCATGTGAAATGCCAGACTGGATGAAGCACAAGCTGGAATCAGGATTGCCAGGAGAAATATCAATAACCTCAGATATGCAGATGACACTGCCCTTACGGCAGAAAGTGAAGAAGAACTAAAGAGCTTCTTGATGAAAGTGAAAGAGGAGAGTGAAAAAGTTGGCTTAAAGCTCAACATTCAGAAAACTAAGATCATGGCACCCGGTCCCATCACTTCATGGCAAATAGATGGGTCAACCAGTGGAACTAGTGGCTGACTTTATTTTTGGGGGCTCCAAAATCACTGTAGATGGTGATTGCAGCCATGAAATTAGAAGATTCTTGGTCCTTGAAAGGATAGTTATGACCAGCCTAGACAGCATATTAAAAAGCAGAGACATTACTTTGCCAATAAAGGTCCATCTAGTCAAAGTTCTGGTTTTTCCAGTAGTCATGTATGGATGTGAGAGTTGAGCTATAGAGAAAGCTGAGCACTGAAGAATTGATGCTTTTAAACTGTGGTGTTGGATAAGACTCTTGAGAGTCCATCGGACTGCAAGGAGATCCAGCCAGTCAATCCTAAAGGAAATCAGTCCTGGATATTCAATGGAAGGACTGATGCTCAAGCTGAAACTCCAGTACTTTGGCTGCCTGATGCAAAGAACTGACTTATTGGAAAAGACCCTGATGCTGGGAAAGATTGAAGGCAGGAGGAGAATGGGACGACAAAGGATGAGAGGTTGGATGGCATCATCAACTCAATGGACATGAGTTTGGGTGGACTCTGGGAGTTGGTGGTAGACAGGGAGGCCTGGGGTGCTGTGGTCCATGGGGTCGCAAAGAGTTGGACATGACTGAGCTTCTGAACTGAACTGAACTGAGATAACTAATGCTCAGTTTTCCTATTTTTCACTTTATATTTTTATCATCATAAAGAAGGAAAGCAGCTGGTGCTTAAAAGCTTCAGTATTTAAATCTCTTTTTCTTCTGTAGCCAGGATAAACAGCTGGGGAATGACTATTGCATATTATTTCTTTTGCTAAATTAATCTTTTTGAAATAATGTAAGTTTTCTTTATTTCCTGTTGTCTTGTCAAGAATGTTAGTATAAATAAATAGCCATATGGCATAATGTGCTAATTGTGGTTTACTGTTTTATACAGTACATTTTTAATTCCCATCTGATGTAGTTTTTAGTTGTATTTTTAACTGTAAATTATGACCACTTTTTAAGGCAGAATTGGAATTTTGTATTTCCTTTAGGATATTAATAGTAATAAAATCACCTATTGAACACTTATAATTTTCCTTGAGTTCCATACTGTTGTTATCCTGATTTTGTTAATCATGAAGTTGCACTCAAAGAAATAAATTGCTTGTTTGTATCACACATCTTACAAATAGCAAAGCTAGATTTTGAACTGAACAGCCTGTTTCTAAAACCTGCTTTCTTAATCTTTATGTTATGTTTTTTTTTTAAGGCCCTGGAAATACATAAAAATGAGTGTTTTATCAAACATCTTTTCATTTCACGAAGTCCTAAAGTAGACCCTGGATTCACTATTTTACCTTTATGTAGCTCTTTACTGAGCTTTTCACATACATTAACATAACCACTAACCAACACAGGAAAACAGGCTGATATTGGCTGTCACCTTTTTATAGAGGTCTTATTTACTATCTTGGCAACCTGTCTGCAGCTTACCAAGATAGTAAATACTGGGAATAAGATAACTAGAATTCTAGTTGCTTGACTAATAGGAAGTAAATATAGGAAATAAATATATGCTAAATACAGCTTTTGTATTTATATGTATAAACTGCACATTAATTTAACCATTGAAGTCTTTCTATAATATGATGATTTTCAAAGCGAAGCCTATTAAGTATATATTTCTTGTTAAGATGACTTACTTTGTGTTGATAAAATGAATTAAAATGCATTGGACTATAAGAACATGAGTCTTTGTTGAATTTTGATTATTTTCACATTGGGAGCCATTCAGTGTAGTATTGCTTGTCCTATAATATTTTACACTGTTCCAAAATTCTGTTTTAAATCTAGTTTATCTTCTAGTGTATAAAAATTGTTACTTTTACTTTTCCCTTTTTCCTTTTACTGTTAGCAAATGGTATATGTGCATGACAGAATATTAGAAAAGATCCTTCTGGATCTTTCTTTGGCTTGTGCACGTGCACACACATGCACACACACACATACACACGTATACCCACATACCCAAACACAAGGATCCATTCTTCAACTTTGCATTTCTTCCGTCTAGATTTCATGTCCCTGTGTTGCTTTATCCAACACGTTTCCTAAAAGCAGTCTCTTTTGCAAACCTATTTTTAACGGAGAGCCTATAGATGTTTTTTCTCTCTGCCACTGACAAATGTTTAATGAATGTTTTTAGTATTAATCATTTTAATTAATTTTAGTATTAATCAAAACTCGAAGAGAGGGAAATTTCAATGAAGAATTTGTTAGTGGTAAATTTACAGGTGCTGAGAATTAGCCCTGTATCTCATTGTTTCGGACACTTGTTAGTCATTGTTTGGGTACAAGTAAATTAAACGCAGTCTCTTTAGTAGAGGTCAAAAGAATGTTGTCCACTCCAGTGCTTTCCTATAGAATCAAAGGAAGTTGAGCTGAATTGACAGAGAGCTATCAGAATGAGACGTTCTTAACAATGTTGGTGGGAAGAGCTCAGGAAATAAATCAATTTAGTTGGAAACAAAAGATTGAATTTAGTGTTCTTTCTCTATTGGAGAAAGTGCAAAAGGATAATTAAATCTTCAAACTGCCTCAGGTTTGTGAGTCACAAAAGAGTAAAGAAGTTTGATGTGGTTTAGGGGAGAAGTTGTGTATTTTATCCCAAGTGCTTGCTGCCTCTGCCTTTCTCCTTTTGCTTCTCAAATATATACAGTAACTAACCTGACCTGGATGAGGCCTGTTAATCACATCACTAGATTAAATAAGGTTTTCAAAAGAAACAGGAAGATGGAAGATGTAATTTAGTGTACATATGATTAAGAATGGAAAAAAATTACAATGTACTATTGGTAAATTTTTTCTTTTAATAAAAATGTCTGTAAATCTTTCAACATCTAGTTGTGTATGCGTTTGTAAAAATCTCTCATAGCAAAGTCATTCATTTATCGCTTGTTTTTTGTTTGTGTGTATGGATAACCCTTCTTCCTCCCTATTAGTGGCCTATTTTAATTCTCTCTGAGTTATGGATTGAAATTATGTTCATGTTGTGCTGAATTCACAAATTTAGTAGTGTTTGTCCAGTTCTCCCAGTACCATTTGCTAAAAAGACTGTCCTTTCTCCATTGAATGGTCTCAGTACTTTTCTTGAACATCATTAGACTGTTTATAAAGTTTGTTTTCAGTTTCTCGCTTCTATTTCATTGGCCTATACATATCTGTATGATTACTGTAGCTTTAAAGTAAGTTTTGAAATTGGAAGGTGTGAGTCCTCCAGCTTTGCTCCTCTTTTTCAAAATTATTTTGGCTGTTGGGGTCTTTGGGGTTGCATGTGAATTTTAGGATGGATTTTTGTATTTATGTAAAGAAATCATTGGAATTTTGATAGGAATAACATTGACTCTATAGGTCATTTTGTATAGTATTGATATCTTAACAATATTATGTCTTTTAATTGATGAACACAGGTTGTCTTTCCATTTATTTATATTTTTAGCTCTCTGGGCAGTGTTTTTTAGTTTTCAGTGAATAAGTCTTCTGCTTCTTTGGTTAAATTTATTCCTATGTCTTTAAAAATTTTTTTGATACTGTTATAAACAAATTCTTAGTTTCCTTTTAGGAGTGTTCATTGTTAGTGTATAGAAAGCATTGTCTTTTCAGATGCTATTTAATACACGACATCACAGAATTACTTAGTTTTCTGTCAGTATTTCAGTACTAATCTAGTGATTTGGACTGGTGTTTGTATACCAATCAGAATAAATGGTAATTTCTGAATTGAATTCAAGTTCTAAGTTTTTATTTAATCTTTGTTAACCAAACTAAGTTTTATAGTTATTTAAGTGTTTTAATTTGAAACTATAGATGTGAAATGATAATAGCAGATCAAAATAACCTTTGAAACATTGCAGTTTGAGCTTTTTATAACATTAAAATATTCTCAAAATGATTTTTTTATTTGGAGAAGGCAATGGCACTCCACTCCAGTACTCTTGCCTGGAAAATCCCATGGATGGAGGGGCTTGGTGGGCTGCAGTCCATGGGGTCGCTAGGAGTCGGACACAACTGAGCGACTTCACTTTCACTTTTCACTTTCATGCATTGGAGAAGGAAATGGCAACCCACTCCAGCGTTCTTGCCTGGAGAATCCCAGGGACGGGGGAGCCTAGTGGGGTGCCATCTATGGGGTCGCACAGAGTCGGACACGACTGAAGTGACTTAGCAGCAGCATAAAGCTTATTATACCTTATTCATGCTTCTTTAGAAGTTCCTGAAAAATGTAATATTGAGTGTTTTGCATTTTGGTGTTGAAATGTACAGCTGAACACAGATTAAAGATGATATATCTTTGCTTTTTTTTTCTTTTAAATTCACAGGCCACAGAAACACTATTTAGAATGGGTGTAGCAAGAGGAGTCATCACAACATTAAGAAATGGAGAAGTAAGATGAGAATTTTTATATACTTATTAGTTCTTAATTCATAGTGTTTTTTAAATTAATATAACAAATTGAAAATATCTGAAGTACATAATACTGAGTGAATCTGACCTACAAATCGATTTCAGTTAAGTCATATTAGAACCTAGTCTTGAGTTGAATATAAATTGCTGAACCTTTTAATCTTTGGTTACCAATTGTTTTTACTCTTAAAAGAAAATGACATTTAATAATAACTTCTTCAAATGCGTATATATTTATTGAAAATAGCCCCATACTTCTTTCTTTCTGTTTTATATTCTACAATCGTGATACTTCTTTCTTAACATAAAATAATTTGAAATGTTAGTATTTATCGCAGAAGGAGGGTAGAGGGGGGGAGAGAAATGGAGTTTAGTCTGTCCTTTCTTGTAGTTGAGGCTCAACCAAGAGTCTAAGTTTAGATTTTTCTAAATGCTCCTACCAATTCTTAAAAAAATCTAGTACCTGAAATAAATTGTCATTACCAAATTATTACTGGTTCCATTACCACTCTGTCTGCTTTTTCTTTATTCACTTCCTTACTAAGATATCTTTAGGTTGAGGTTGAATATAATGTCACATTGCCATGTTCCCTTTTGTATTCTACTAGCAAATACTTATGGATAAAATATGGTGCTTTCTTTTTATTCTGGAATTAAGTTCTATGTAATTTAATGTAATATATGTAATTTGACACCTTAAACATTTAATAGTGGAAGTGAGTAAATATCTAAGGAGTTAACTGGAACTATTATTGTGTGATATAAAATTTATCAGTCAGTAGATATATCAGTGTGTTAGGTGAAAATGTACAGTCATTTGGAAACTATATGCCTTTAAATGTTTAATTGTATGTATATTGGCAAATTACTTTGGTATTGATTTGTAATACATACTTTGTCTATGAAAAATACTTAATTCATCTCTTTGTATTCTCAACAAACTAAAGTCTGTGTTGCCATTTTGAGAGAAAAACATATTGCATTAATAAAGTTGGGCATATTTATCTGCCTAAAATTTGTCAGTATAAATTTTAGGTTTTAGTAATTACTATGATTCTTTTAATGGGAGTTATCAGTGATCTTTTGAACTTTATCTTTATAAAAAGTTTGGGAAAGTAAATATATGTAAGAGAGTTTTATAAGTATTCTTCTGAGCATATCAACACATATTACACATGTATATATTTTACTTTATGGAGAGGAAGTAGTTAAATCAGCTTGCTTCTGATTCATTCCTCCCCCAGTTACTGAAGATTGTAACTGAAGATTGTAAGAGTAATACCTGGTTAACAGGTAATAATTAGGACAAAATTTTTAAGCCCTCTCTTGGACATTTTTTCTTGCATTTTAAGATCTCTGAAAATGGAATATGTCTTCTAATCAGTGACACCTCATAGTCACCATTTACTATTTTTCACATCTTAACACCTCTAAAATTAAGTCTATGATATTTTAGAATTGATAAAATATGATAATATTCTGTAGATTAAAAAAATACAGAGTGATGCATAGTGAGTATTCAGTAAATGGTAGCTGGGATAGGCTACAAATTAGTTTTAAATATTTAACTTTGGGAAGTAAACAATTAAGACAAAGGAAAACAAAGAAATTATTGAATATGTGTATATGCAAGTGGCATAGATATTTTTGGACATGGTAGGCTAAGTGCTACGAGAATAGATGATGTAATGTGGTTCTTGCCTCTAGGGGAGCTTACTCTCTGGTGGGGGAAACAGTGGCATCAATACATGGGAAAAAACCTGAAAAAGAGTAGAAGTGTTTAGTTAAGGTTGAGTCTGGAAGTAACTAGAGTCCGAGTCCAGATTCCACTTGCATGCAAACCTAGTCACTTGAGTTGCGTCTGACTTTTTACAACCCTATGGACTGTAGCCTGCCAGGCTCCTCTGTCCATGGGCATTCTCCAGGCAAGAATACTGGAGTGGATTGCCATGCCCTCCTCCAGGGGATCTTCCCGCCAGGGATAGAACCAATGTCTCTTATGTCTCCTGCATTGGCAGGCAAGTTCTTTATCACTTGCGCCATCTGGGACTGTGCTAAATTTTAGTGTCTGGTCAATAATAGAGAATTACTTTGGAGGTAGGAGATAAACTAAAAGTTTTTGGTCTACTTAAAGCAGAAGCTGCTGCTGCTAAGTCACTTCAGTTGTGTCCGACTCTGTGTGACCCCATAGACAGCAGCCCACCAGGCTCCCCCGTCCCTGGGATTCTCCAGGCAAGAACACTGGAGTGGGTTGCCATTTCTTTCTCCAATGCATAAAAGTGAAAAGTCAAAATGAAGTCGCTCAGTCGTGTCCGACTCTTCGTGACTCCATGGACTGCAGCCCACCAGGCTCCTCCATCCATGGGATTTTCCAGGCAAGAGTACTGGAGTGGGGTACCATTTACCATGTATATATTATTAGAAAACTTATGGCATGCTAAGGGAGGAGGTTAGTAAGGAGCTTACTTGTTCTAGGGTAGTTGGAAAATTGTTTTAGCTCATTACTGTGAAAATATTTGTTGAGTAGGGATTAATAAGTAACTTCATGACAATGATATCAGGTAGGAGGAATAAAGACTGGTGTATCAAAATTACAAAGATAGTAGTCTTTAAATAAATTTGTGATTTGAATGCTTGATGACACTGAGCTTTGCTTATCTCTTGTGTACCCTTCCCTTTGGTGGTGGTGGTTTAGTTGCTAAGTTGTATCCAACTTTCTGTGACCCTATGGACTGTAGTTCACCAGGGCTCCTCTTTCTGTGGGATTTCCCAGGCAAGAAAACTGGCATAGGTTGCCATTTCCTTTTCCAGGAGATCTTGCTGACCCAGGGATTGCACCCACATCTCCTACATTGCAGGTGGATTCTTTACCACTGATCCACCAGAGAAGCCCTGCCCTTCCCTGAATTCTGACTTGAAGCCTATGTTTTGTCTGCCTATTGAACATTTCTACTTGCATATTTTAAGAAATGTTGAGACCAGAAAACATGATTCCTTTCTTTGAAAGTAAGAAGGTAATTTTTGAAGGGGTTTGTAATTTTTTCTCTAAGTTATAATGAATCATTAGAGAATTTAAGTAAATGAATGACATATTATCCTTTTAAATCTTCATCACAACTCTGCAAGGGAGAAATATGCCCATTTTATAGATAAACCAAGTCTCAGGGAAGTTAAACATTTTGCCTATGATCAAACAACTGGGAGATGGGAGTCCTGAGATGTGAACCCCAGTGTGTTTCCAAAACCCATTCATTCCACTATATAATATAATCTCCCTCAGTGTATTTACTTACTTAGAGTTTTCTATTTATTCAATTGTCCTATAGTTTGACAGTTGAAAAATAGCTCTAGCTCAATAGCTAAGACCTCTGAGATTATGTAATTAGCCATATATTTAATTATCACGCTTACCTTTTCATATGTGTAGTGAAATATATGGCTTAAAATGAAGAGAAAAAAATAGTGACCCTTCACAATTCTGTTTTGTCACTGAATGCCTAACCATATTGATGTGTTCTTTGTACAGTCCTGTGTATGGGCTAGCCGGATTTTTGTATTTTGATTAAATTGCATAAAAATGCTATAAAGCAGGTAATTTGGGGGAGTAGAATTTTGTACTGTGTTTATTTGGAAGGCTAACTTGTAAAATTATCACAATCAAAAATAGTTTTTAAATGTACTTGACTCAAAAATTTTAGTTTTAAAACTTTTTCAAGAAAGGGATAATCGTATTTTCAGCCTTATGTATAGGATGAAACAAGTTGTTTAAAACAAAAAAAGATAAAATTGCTCTCTTAAATTTATATATTTCAAGAGTTATATACTGTTATATAACTTGAACCTGAATAATTCAGAAATTAGTGTTTTTTCATTAGGTTGTTCTTTATTCAGGAGCTTACCTGGTATTTCAACTGGTAAAGCATCCGCCTGCCATTCAGGAGATCAGATCAGATCAGATCAGTCGCTCAATTGTGTCCGACTCTTTGCGACCCCATGAATCGCAGCACGCCAGGCCTCCCTGTCCATCACCAACTCCCAGAGTTCACTCAGACTCATGTCCATCAAGTCAGTGATGCCATCCAGCCATCTCATCCTCTGTCGTCCCCTTCTCCTCCTGCCCCCAATCCCTCCCAGCATCAGGGTCTTTTCCAATGAGTCAACTCTTCGCATGAGGTTGCCAAAGTACTGGAGTTTCAGCTTCAGCATCATTCCTTCCAAAGAAATCCCAGGGCTAATCTCCTTCAGAATGGACTGGTTGGATCTCCTTGCAGTCCAAGGGACTCGCAAGGGTCTTCTTCAGCACCACAGTTCAAAAGCATCAATTCTTCGGTGCTCAGCCTTCTTCACAGTCCAACTCTCACATCCATACATGACCGCAGGAAAAACCATAGCCTTGACTAGACAGGCCTTTGTTGGCACAGTAATGTCTCTGCTTTTGAATATGCTGTCTAGGTTGGTCATAACTTTCCTTCCAAGGAGTAAGCGCCTTTTAATTTCATGGCTGCAGTCACCATCTGCAGTGATTTTGGAGCCCAGAAAAATAAAGTCTGACACTGTTTTCACTGTTTCCCCATCTATTTCCCATGAAGTGGTGGGACCGGATGCCATGATCTTCTTTTTCTGAATATTGAGCTTTAAGCCAACTTTTTCACTCTCCACTTTCACTTTCATCAAGAGGCTTTTTAGTTCGTCTTCACTTCCTGCCATAAGGGTGGTATCATCTGTATATCTGAGGTTATTGATATTTCTCCCGGCAATCTTGATTCCAGCTTGTGTTTCTTCCAGTCCAGCGTTTCTCATGATGTACTCTGCATATAAGTTAAATAAACAGGGTGACAATATACAGCCTTGACGAACTCCTTTTCCTATTTGGAACCAGTCTGTTGTTCCATATCCAGTTCTAACTGTTGCTTCCTGACCTGCATACAGATTTCTCAAGAGGCAGGTCAGGTGGTCTGGTATTCCCATCTCTTTCAGAATTTTCCACAGTTTATTGTGATCCACACAGTCAAAGGCTTTGGCATAGTCAATCAAGCAGAAATAGATGTTTTTCTGGAACTCTCTTGCTTTTTCTATGATCCAGCAGATGTTGGCAATTTGATCTCTGGTTCCTCTGCGTTTTCTAAAAGTAGCTTGAACATCAGGAAGTTCACAGTTCACATATTGCTGAAGCCTGGCTTGGAGAATTTTGAGCATTACTTTACTAGCGTGTGAGATGAGTGCAATTGTGTGGTAGTTTGAGCATTCTTTGGCATTGCCTTTCTTTGGGATTGGAATGAAAACTGACCTTTTCCAGTCCTGTGGCCACTGCTGAGTTTTCCAATTTGCTGGCATATTGAGTGCAGCACTTTCACAGCATCATCTTTCAGGATTTGGAATAGCTCAACTGGAATTCCATCACCTCCACTAGCTTTGTTCGTAGTGATGCTTTCTAAGGCCCACTTGACTTCACATTCCAGGATGTCTGGCTCTAGGTGAGTGCTCACACCATCATGATTATCTGGGTCGTGCAGATCTTTTTTGTACAGTTCTTCTGTGTATTCTTGCCATCTCTTCTTAATATCTTCTGCTTCTGTTAGGTCCATACCATTTCTGTCCTTTATTGAGCCCATCTTTGCATGAAATGTTCCCTTGGTATCTCTGATTTTCTTGAAGAGGTCTGTAGTCTTTCCCATTCTGTTGTTTTCCTCTATGTCTTTGCATTGATCGCTGAAGAAGGCTTTCTTATCTCTTCTTGCTATTCTTTGGAACTCTGCATTCAGATGTTTGTATGTTTCCTTTTCTCCTTTGCTTTTCGCTTCTCTTCTTTTCACAGCTATTTGTAAGTCCTCCCCAGACAGCCATTTTGCTTTTTTGCATTTCTTTTCCATGGGGATGGTCTTGATCCCTGTCTCCTGTACAATGTTACGGACCTCATTCCATTGTTCAGCAGGCACTCTGTCTATCAGATCTAGGCCCTTAAACCTATTTCTCACTTCCACTGTATAATCATAAGGGATTTGATTTAGGTCATACCTGAATGGTCTAGTGGTTTTCCCTACTTTCTTCAATTTAAGTCTGAATTTGGCAATAAGGAGTTCATGGTCTGAACCACAGTCAGCTCCCGGTCTTGTTTTTGCTGACTGTATAGAACTTCTCCATCTTTGGCTGCAAAGAGTATAATGAATCTGATTTCGGTGTTGACCATATGGTGATGTCCATATGTAGAGTCTTCTCTTGTGTTGTTGGAAGAGGGTGTTTGTTATGACCAGTGCATTTTCTTGCCAAAACTCTATTAGTCTTTGCCCTGCTTCATTCCATATTCCAAGGCCAAATTTGCCTGTTACTCCAGGTGTTTCTTGACTTCCTACTTTGGCATTCCAGTCCCCTATAAAGAAAAGGACATCTTTTTTTGGGTGTTAGTTCTAAAGACCCTGGTTCAATCCTGGGTCAGGAAGATCCCCTGGAGAAGGGTTAGCCTACCCACTCCAGTATTCTTGGGCTTCCCTGGTGGCTCAGCTGGTCAAGAATCCGCCTGTTATACGGGAGACCTGGATTCTATCTCTGGGTTGGGAAGATCTCCTCCAGAAGGGAAAGGCTACCCACTCCAGTACTGTGGCCTGGAGAATTCCATGGACTGTACAGTCCATGGGGTCTCAAAGATTCGGACACAACTGAGCGACTTTCACTTTATTCTTAATTCATAGTTTTAAAAGAGAGAAAAGTTAAGCAGTTCTTCACCATAGAAAGGTAGGATTTCAAACTCTAGGAGTTTAAAGACGTAAAGCCTTTATATTCTCTGTGTTAGCTGCCATTGTGTATCCACTGAATCACAGAGTATTATGTAATGAAGAAGTTAATGACTTCCTATAGTCAGCGGATTGATTTCATCTGTTACAGCTCTATTAACTTTAAAAAAATTTGCAAATTTCTAAAGTACAAACATATCTGTCTTCATTTTTCCAAAAAGTTTAGTGTTTCATATCTGTGTCTTTGTGTTAGAAAGACTGATAAATGGAAGGAGAAATAATCCTCGAAAGTATTTTTTCAGCAGCTTCTAATATTCCTGGCATTGTCTTCAGTTCAATTCAGTTGCTCAGTCGTGTCTGACTCTGTGACCCCATGAACCACAGCACGCCAGGCCTCCCTGTCCTTCACCAACTCCCAGAGTCCACCCAAACCGATGTCCATTGAGTCGGTGATGCCATCCAACCATCTCATCCTCTGTCGTCCCCTTCTCCTCCCGCCCTCAATCTTTCCTAGCATCAGGGTCTTTTCAGATGAGTCAGCTCTTCGCATCAGGTGGCCAAGGTATTGGAGTTTCAGCTTCAACATCAGTCCTTCCAATGAACACCCAGGGCTGATCTCCTTTAAGATGGACTGGTAGCATTGTTTTAGGTGCTTGCATTCCATCAGTAAGCAAAACAGACCAATATCCTTGTCTTTGGGGAGCTTGTATTCTAACCCATTGATACTTAGTTCTAATTATGGAAGAAGATTGAAAAGTACAAAGCAATGGGGGAAGTAATTATAATTGCAGAGCTTCAAAAGGAGGTATAACCAAGTATATGGTTTAAAAGCATGATCAGTTTAAATAATAAGGGAAGAAACAAGTAATTTGAGTAGGGTAAGTTAGTTCAGAAGATTCGTTAGAAGGCACATCTTAAATTGAGTGCTGAAGAAATTTATTAGCATCGCTGAAGAAGAAGAGGTCAAAAGGCGTTGCCAGTTAGGAGAAACAATATAAAAAGGGACATAGTTGAGAGTTAGGGAGAGATAATCTTGGTGTAGAATCAAAAAGGAAGGGAGGAGATCATGCTGTTGATGGAGAGAAACATTTGTTGAGTGCCTTTTCCAGGCAGTTTATAATTATTCAGCTCATTTATAGATTAAAACAACTTTTCATTTTAGATCTTTTTATCACCATTCTTTCCAAAGGAAATATTTGAGGTTTAAGAAGGAGTGTTTTACAAAAGTCACATTTCCCTGAGAATTTGCTATTTGAATGCTTATGATGATACTGATTAAGCTTGTGGTATAGTCAAGAGTTAGTACTTTTTCTTCCTCCCAAGTGGAGAAGGCAGCCTTGTGCGGCAGAAGAAGACTAGTCTGCTCGCCCCTAGGCCTGTTTCTCCTCCTGGCATTACTAGCTATGCGATCTTGGACAATTTAGTTACTTTCTCACAACTTCAAATTCACAACTTTGGAAAATGAGTTGATTAGATGATCCTTATGGTCCTATTTAGCTTTAACATTTTCTGCTTCCAGACACCTTTGTATAACCTTTCTTTTTTGTGGCTCTCAGCCTTGAGTATGTATGAGAATTGCCCAGGGAACTCTGTGAAACTGTAGGTCCATGGGCTTCATCCCCAAAGACTTTGTCAGTTAGATCTAACCTAGAGCTCTAGTACCTATATTTATTAAAACACTGATTTTTAAAGCTTAGCTACTAATATTAACTACTGTCTTAGAGAAGTATTTATCCATCTTACGGCTTCTGTGAATTCAGGGAATGTAAAATTTGAGTTAGACTAAACAGTTAAAGAACTAGGAAAGAAATTTGAGGGGTATTTAAATTTTTTTGTACATAAATAGAACACTGTAGCATGGTTTGTTGTTGTTTTGGAAAGGTGGATATGGGACTTGACACAGTATTTACTTTTGTCTTATGTTACTGTGTAGTATTAGGTATTTTGCATGTTTTATTAGAATGGAAACCTTTTTTTGCCTTTCTATGTGATTTTTTAAAAAGTCATATAGAATATTTAGTTTTAGTATAATTGCTGCAGTGCAGCCCTCAGTTTAAGATAAATATAATCATAAATACCTTTGTGGATTTATATCTATATAAATATTAGGGCTATATTATTCTAAAATCATAAAGTTTGTAAATACAATGATACATTTTTAAACAAAATTTTTTCATGCCTTAAGGAGTACTTGAAGAGTCTATAAAATATACATATTTATATTCACTCTTAGTCACAAAGTTAATTGATCATTAAGATATTAGATACATGTCCAACACTTGAATTATGTTAAAATTATACAATTTAATATAATACTTAAATCAAGTATTTTCTTAATATGAATGCAAATTCTTTATAAAAGGAAACCTAGAAGTAAACTTTTATTTATATTTTAAAAATTACATCTGTTTTTTTGCTTAATAAAATATATTTTTAAACTATTTCTCTTTTAATATCACCTCTGGAAATATATGCGCTTCCCTGGTAGCTCTGCAGTAAAGAATCCGTCTGCTAAGCGGGAGACGTTTGTTCGATTCCTGGGTCAGGAAGATCCTCTGGAGAAGGAAATAGCAACCCACTCCAGTATTCCTGCCTAGAAAATCCCATGGACAAAGGAGCCTGGTGGGCTACAGTCCATAGGGTCACAGAGAGTTGGACATGATCGCAGCAACTGAAACACAGGAAATATGTGTCTTTAATAAGCAGTGTATTAGTATTTCCAATAGTGAAGTTTCTGAAGCTAGTAGAGTGCCGGTACCTAGTGGCTTATAAAATTTAATCGGTGACAGTACTTACTGAGCGCATCTTAAAGGTAGATGTAACACGTGGCACTGGTACCAGATCTAGTGTTACTTCCCCTCCCTTTATTCCCTAAGTATTAATTGAGTGCCAGGCGCTATGCAAAGTGCTGGATTTTAACTATAAATAAGACTAATATGGTTTAAGCTCTCAGGAAACTTTACAGCCCCATGACTGTGTCCATAAACCTGTCACTTAGGACCTTGCCATGCAATGTCCCGTTGTCTTTGTTAAATAGGATTAAAAGCACCCACTCATGTCTTACTCTGTGAAAAATAGATTTATAAAGCAGCTAGTGTAATAATACAAAGTAAGCCTATTAGGAATTAGCCTGTATTAAATTATAGCTATTTATTGAGTTAAGTAGGATGATATATTTTCTACATTAACATGAGTATATGGGCATCTCTAACCGTTGGTAATGGGAGACAGATATTTTGGATCCATAGCTATGCCAATAGCTGCGAGCTTCCCTGGTGGCTCAGCAGTGAAGAATCCTGTCAAGGAAAATTGGACTATCTCTTCTATAACACCTTTGATTTATGTACTGTATTTTAATGGGAAGAAAATATGAAAATAAGTTTACACATCTGTTGCCATTGAAATATGCTCTTTGTTAACTTGACTAGCTTCCTGTCATATCCCCATATCACTAAGGGTGAAAAAAAAAATTCTGACCACTTTAGAGTGTCCCCAAATAATATTTTCAAGTTTATTGTTTTTCCTTTGGCAGGGATTTCCTCATTCTGCGCGTAGTGGTAAACCATGCAAATGCAGATGGACCTCGGTGTTCGTGGTTTCCACATCCGCGTATGTGTAGGGCTGACTGTACTAAGCTGTTCTATGTAAGGAACCCGAGCATCTGTGGATTTTGGCATCGGTGGCAGTTCTGGAGCCAGTCCCCTGTGGATGCTGACAGGTGACTGTAATCTACTAGAGTTTAGCCTAGAAAAGTTACTATGCTGTTTTTTCCTTTCAAGAAGCAAGTAGGGTATAGCTTAAAAAAAGCATATGGGAAAAATGGATAACACCCTGATAAGGAGAAAACAAATGTAGAAAAGGATATAGAGAGCAAGGTTAAGGCCTAGGGAGTGTTTATAATAAACAAGGTATATATAAAGAAGGCCCATTTCTGTCTCTTGATGAGGTGGGAAGAAATGAGTTTTGATTACAGGACAGAAAGTTGGAGATAACTGGAGTCATTAGTCATGATTTCAAGGTGGCAAAACATTAAAAGAGACTTCAAGGAGGTCTGGGGTTGGCTATATTGTTTGCTTTTACAAAGTTGTGTTTCTTAATAGCCATCAGTCTAGATGGTATAGATACTGAACTGCCAGGGGCAAAAGACGTGTCTGACTTCATTTTTTTCCCCCCACTTTTCCAATTCCATGAATCAAAACAACATGTTATATTTTGGCAGGTGCTTAGAAAATTTAGAATCCATGCCAGAATGGCATTGTAAAACACTGAGCTTCAGAATTTGTATTTGATTCTTGCTCTAATAGTTTATCCTTGTCACTATATTGAATTTAAATGGCTCACCATTTGTATGCTGTCACATTATTTCATATTCTTGGTGAACCAACAGTTTATTTGGAAAATTCTGATACAAAGAGGGCCATGGGCCAAGGTGAGGTTTTAATAATATCAGATCACAGTGTTTAAGCTTGGTGGCCTTGTCTATACCAACTCTGTATATGCCTTTCTATACTGAGATAATTATCGTTCAGAATGCCCTTATTTTCTTCATAATAGTAACTCTGCTTTTGATTTAAGTACAAAAATAAATGTGCCATAATTTTCTCCTTAAACAAAACAAACAATATCTGGACAATATCTGGCTAACTATGGAACACTTAGGTTTTATTTTTCAAAAATTGGAAGGGTTCTTAAGATAACATCAGTCTGTTTTGATCCTAATAGGAAGAGCTGTAGGCCAGGAAAGCAATTATTTCCACATGGGTAAGGCCAGTTCCAACTACCTCCCCCTGAACTTGCTCCCCCTAAACTACCTCCCCCTAAACTTGCCTACTTTGATTATATAGCTGTATGTGGTTGAGAGTATTAGCAAATGTAGGCTCTCTTTTGAAAATCAAGTCTTTAGATATACAGAAAATGTTTCTTTGTACTTCATATACCAAATGAATTTTGTGTGTAGTGTTGGGGTGAGTTTAGCAGCAAGTAACTTAAACATTTTGAATTTCCAAAAAATTTAATTTTTTATAAAAATGTCTGTCCAATTATAATTTTTACCATTTTGTTTGTACATCTATTTTTCTTTCTTTGTTTGACTCTTGGCTTTATCCTCAATAGATGAGTTTGCAATGTAAAGACAGTAAGGATGTGGCAGAACTTGAGATTTGTGTTAAATGGTGTGGTTGGTCTTTCTGGTGATCAGCCCAGATCCTAAAGCTATGAATCACTTCATTAGCATAACAGATACTTATACCACTCAGGAAATTCCAAGGATGTTTAAAGCTGTGTACCAGGAACAGGGAGCAAAGCACAGATATATTCTTTATTAAAGCTCAAATCCATAGATTTCCTTTTTCTGAAAGTTTCATATATATGGAATCATACAATATATGAGGCTTCCTAGGTATCACTACGGAGAAGGCAATGGCACCCCACTCCAGTGCTCTTGCCTGGAAAATCCCATGGACAGAGGAGCCTGGTAGGCTGCAGTCCATGGGGTCGCTAAGAGTCGGACACGACTGAAGCGACTTAGCAGCAGCAGCAGTAGCAGCAGGTATCACTAGCGGTAAAGAACCTGCCTGCCAATGCAGAAGACATAAGAGATGCAGGTTCGATCCCTGGGTCAGGAAGATTTCCTGGAGGAGGGCAGGTCAACCCACTTCAGAGTCTTGCCTGGAGAATCCCATGGACAGAGCAGCCTTGTGGGCTATCCATGGTCCAAGTTTCGCAAAGAGTCAGACACGACTGGAGTGACTTAGCATGCATGCACGCATGCACGCACACAATATACACTCTTTCGTGTCTGACTTCTTTCACTTAGCACGTTTTTGAGATTCATCCATAGTAGTTTTTCCTTTTCGTGACTGAGTAGTATTCCATTGTGTGGATAATATTTTGTTCATCTACTAACCAGCTAATGAACATCTGGACAGTTTCTAGTTTTTGGCTATTATGAATAATATTTCTGTGAGCATTTGCATAGAAGACTTGTGTGTTGACATATGTTTTAATGTCTCTTGGTTTGATACTGAGTGAAATTGCTCAGTCATATTAAAACCGTTTACCTTGGATAGGGAGTTGACCCATGTGCTATGGCTCAAACGAAGCCAAAACCCATGGTACCTGGTTTCAGGACCTAAAGAAAGAAGCTCAGGATCTTGATATCTCGTTGCAGAAAGAATTCAGTGAGAGACAAAGTGATAGGTAAGAAATGGGTTTATTCAGATTCAGAGAAAAGCACCCTCCACAGACAGAGTGTGGGCCATAGCAGAGGGAGAGTGTAGCCATGAAAATGTGACATGGTTAGTTTTTATGGGCTGGGTAATCTCATATGCTAATGATTGGGAGGATTATTCCAACTATTTTGGGAAAGGGGTGGAGATTTCCAGGAATCGGGCCACTGCCCACTCCTTGGTCTTTTGACAGTGCCTCAGAACTGTCGTGGTGCCTCTGAGAGTGTCATTTAGCTTTCTTATTGAGAATCAAGGTCTAGTGGAAGTTGACTTGTCTGCCATCTTGGACCCATTTGATTTTAATAGGTTTGTGTTGTGTCCTTGGGCTATGTCACTCTTTAAAAAGTTGTGCCCTGCCCCCTTCCCTCCTATTATAATAGGAGGAACTTTTAAAGAAAAAGTGGCTATATTATTTTACATTCCAAGTGGCAATGGACAGGAGGTCCAATTTGTCAACATCTTTGCCAGCATTTGGTATTACCAGTCTTTTTGATTATAGCCATTCTAGAAATATGTTGCTGTATCTCATTGTGGCTGTAATTTGCCTTTACCTAATGACTAATGGGCCTTCCCTGGTAGCTCAGTGGTAAAGAACCCACTTGCCAATGCAGGAGATGTGGGTTCAGTCGCTGGGTTGGGAGGATCTCCTGAAGAAGAAAATGGCATCTCACTGCAGTATTCGTACCTGGGATCTCATGGACAGAGGGGCTTGGTGGGCTACAGTCCATGGGGTTGTAAAAGAGTAGGACACAACCTAGCAACCAAACAACAGCAGTGACTGTTGGGAATCTCTCCATGTCCTTCTTAGTCACTGGTATATCTTTGATAAAATGTCTTTTAAAATCTTTTGCCAAGTTTTGTGTGTTTTGTTTCTCAAGTTGTAGGAGCTAATTTTTTTTTTTTTTTTGCAAACTTTAAACTTTTTTTATTTTGTATTGAGGTATAGCTGGTTAACAATGTTGTGGTAGTTTCAGGTGAACAGCAAAGGGACTCAGTCATACGTATACCTATAACCATTCTTCCCCAAACCCCTCTCCCATCCAGCCTGGCACATGACATTGAGCAGAGTTCCATGAGCTATACAACAGGTCCTTGTTGGTTATCCATCTTAAATATAGAAGTAGGTACATGACCTTCTCAAAGTCCCTAACTATCCCTTCTCCTCAGCAGCCATAAGTTCATTTCCTAAGTCTGTAAGTCTCTTTCTGTTTTGTAAGTAAGTTCACTTATATAATTTCTTTTTTAGAATCCACATATGAGGGATGTCATGATATTTCTCTCCTTTTCTATCTGACTCATCTAACACTCTAGTTCCATTCATGTTGCTGCAAATGGTATTATTTCACCTTTTTAATAGCTGAGTAGTATTCCATTGTATATATTTACCACATCTTCTTTATTCATTCCTCTGTTGATGGACATTTAGGTTGCTTCCTTGTCTTGGCTATTGTAGACAGGACTGCAGTGAACCTTGGGTTACATGGATTCTTTTGGATCATGTTTTTCTCTGGATATATGCCCAGGAGTGGGATTGAGGGGGTCATATGGTAGCTCTACTTTTAGTTTTTTAAAGGAACCTCCGTACTCTTCTCCATAATGGCTGTACCAATTTACATTCCCACCAATATAGTGTAAGAGGATTCCCTTCTCTCCATATCCTCTGTAGGAGGTGATTTAAAAAAAAAATTCTGGATACAAATGTATTAAATATATGACTTGAAAAAAAATTTTTTTTCCCCTAGTCTGTTGTCTGTCTTTCTATTGTTTAAGTGTGCTCTTCAAAAGGTCTGAATTTTGATTAGGTTTACTTTGTTGGGTTTTTTGGTATCATCACTTAAAAAATACATAACTTACAAAAGAAAGCTTTTGTAAGTTAACTGAGAGACTCCTATGTTTTCTTCTAAAAGTTTTATAATTTTTGGTTTTACGTTTAGATCTGTGATCCATTTTGAGTTGGCTTTTGTATACAGTGTGAGGCAAAGTTTTATCTATTTATATTGCGTATGGATATCCAGTTGTTCCAGCAGCATTTGCTGAAATAGCTGTTCTTTGCCTGTTGATTTGCTTTGACACCTTTGTCACAGATCAATTGACTGTGAATGTTAGGGATTTATTTCTGGAAATTTTGTGGTTCCAGTTCTCCTGAGATGGAGGAGGAAACACATTCTTGTCTCTCCCACTGATTACAACTAAAAACTCTGAACAGAACACATAGAGCTACCATGAGACCTCTGAAGAGTAAATAATCGCAGGAGGTGTAGGGAAGGAAGTCAAAACTGGGACTGGTGACTGATCAGCAGTGAGTTTCCTTTTCGCTCTCACCCACCATCCTCTGTCTCCTGGCTTGAACTCTAGGGAACCCCCTATTCTCGATCCCCACAATGGATCCAGCCAGAAAAAGCTCTAAGAGAAACCCCATCTTCCTCTGTGTATGGTCAGAGACCTGGAAAATAGGACTCTTACATACAGAAAATTCTGCATAAAATCAGCCTTTCTTTTTGTTTTGTCCTTCTGATGGGACAGAAGGTGGGCCCCGATCGTGAGGCTGTCCTCCAGGGGTGGTAGCAGTGGCCGTGGCACTGTGCGGCCATTTAAAACCCTGAAAGATCATCTTTCTCTTTAATCAGAAGCTGGGCAAAGGGTCTCCTGTGGTCCGAAGAGTGTGGAGAGAATACGTGTTACTTTTTTGCTACCTTTGTTTTCCTTACCACTTTATCCCTGAGGCAGATGTCATTGCAACAAATATGCTACTGAATGGGGAATCAGAAAATTTAATGTAGGCAGAGGATTGAGAAAAGGGATGTGAGAGACAGACTGTGAGTAAACCATGGAAAGGCAGAAGACAGAGAAAAAGATGATCTAAATCCGTATATAGTCTGAAATTCACTCCTGAGCTAAGCATTTGTGGAACTTATTTGAGGAAGCGTTAAGGTTTTGAGAACTGAACTATAGCATAGACCACTGCCCTTTGGTGGCACATATGGGGAGAGACTAAATAATACTGAAAAGACTTGGAAAACTGAAAATAATATTGAAACCACAGCCTACAAACGGTGGGTTGGGACTTGTGGTTGGAACCTAATAGCGTTTATTGCCCACCACAATGACAAAAACGACGGATCAGTTCTGCAGAGAACCACGAGTCTTTAACATGACTAAGAGTGTCAAAATTAAGTCTCTAGGATACAGTCCAGAAGTGCTTGATATACCAAAAACTAGGGAAATCATAGTCAATTGTGGGGGAAAACAGCAGTCAACAGGTACCAATTATGCAATTACTTTGCTGTTGGAAACACAATAAAAGTTCTCAGAGCAGTCATTCTAATGCTGTGTAAACTCTGTGTAAAACACTGTGTAACCCAGTGTAAAAAAGTGTGTAAGCACTTTTGAAATGAATGGAAAGTCTGAAGTTCCCAGATGAGAAAAAGAAACTATAAAAAGAACCAAGTTGAAATTTGGGGACAGAAAATTAAAATAGCTCAAATAATAATATTAAATGTTGAAATAACTAAGAATTCATTAGATGATTTCAATAGCAGAATGGAGAAGATAGAGGAAGGAAATGTTGAAGAAACTTGATAGTTCAGTTGTACAATCTAAATAATAAGGAAAGATTAAAGAAAATAAACAGAGCTTAAAAACCTAAAGGACAATAGCAGAGGTCTCACATTTGTGTCTTATATATACTAGAGAAGGCAAAGAGATTTGTGAAGAAAAAATATTTGAGGAAATGGCTGACAACTTCCAAATTTGGTGAAGACAAACATCTACATATTCATAAATCTCAGGAAACCCCTCATCATCAGTGTATGATTCCGTTTATATGGTATTCTGCGAAAGCCAAAACTCTAGGGGATGGGAGAACAGATCAGTGGTTGCTTGAGATTAAAGGTGGAAGAGGGGCTGATTACAGAAGGTCAAAACTATTCTGTATTGTGATACTGGGTGGCAGGGACACAACTCTGCAAACTGTAAATTTCATTGTATGCAAATTAAAAAATAAAAAAGTAGTGGTTAAAACAATAAAAAATGTGTTTTGGAAGATAGTACTGTTACTGTTTAAGATTAAGGAGCATAATTAAGGAGGCTAGTTCTACTAATTATTTTTCTCCTTGGGCTTCTTTCAGAATTTCCCCCCTGATCTTTGATTTTCTCTAGTTTGAAAATAATATACCTAGGTGTATTTTTTTTGGGGGGTGTATACTGAAAAGCAGAGACATTACTTTGCCAACAAAGGTTCGTCTAGTCAAGGCTATGGTTTTTCCAGTGGTCATGTATGGATGTGAGAGTTGGACTGTGAAGAAAACTGAGCGTCGAAGAATTGATGCTTTTGAACTGTGGTGTTGGAGAAGACTCTTGAGAGTCCCTTGGACTGCAAGGAGATCCATCCAGTCCATTCTGAAGGAGATCAGCTCTGGGATTTCTTTGGAGGGAATGATGCTGAAGCTGAAACTCCAGTACTTTGGCCACCTCATGCGAAGAGTTGACTCATTGGAAAAGACTCTGATGCTGGGAGAGATTGGGGGCAGGAGGAGAAGGGGGCGACAGAGGATGAGATGGCTGGATGGCATCACTGACTCGATGGACGTGAGTCTGAGTGAACTCCGGGAGTTGGTGATGGACAGGGAGGCCTGGCGTGCTGTGATTCATGGGGTTGCAAAGAGTTGGACACGACTGAGAGACTGAACTGAACTGAACTGGGGGCCTTTATCCTGCCTAGTTTTCTCTGAGCTTGCTGAATCTATTATTTGGTTTCTGATATTAATTTGGGGAAGTTCTCAGTCATTGTTGCAAATTTTTGCTCTGTTCCTTTTTTCCTTCTCCTTCTGGTATCCCCATTATGTAGATATTATGCCTTCTGTAGTTGCCCACGGCCCTTGGATATTCTGTTCTGTTTTTGTTTTGTTTTAATTCTTCTATTTCCTTTTCAGCTTTTGGAGGTTTCTCCTGATACGTCCTCAAGTTCAGAAACTCTTTCCTCAGCCATATCATATCTACTATATAATAAGTCTATCAAAAAAGCATTCTTCATTCCTGTTACAACCTAGGTTTGTTTGGGTTTTAAATCTCTAGCATTTCTTTTTGGTTCTTTCTTAGGATTTCCATCTCTCTGCTCACATTTCCATCTGTTTTTGCATGTAGACTCCTTTGTCCATTAGACAGACACCTTAGCATATTAATCGTAGTTGTTTTAAATTCCTGGTTTGATAATTCCAGCATCTTTGCTGTGTTTGGTTCTGGTGCTTGCTTTGTCTCTTCATTCTGTGATTTTTATGTTTTAGTATGTTTTGTAATTTTTTCTTGATAGTTGGACATGATGTACTAGGTAAAAGGAACCATTGTAAATATGACTTTAGTAATGTGATGTTGAGATGTGGGGGGTGGGGGGGTAGGGGATGAAGCAATCTATAGTCCTTCAGTAAGCCTGTGCTCTGGACTGTAAGCTTTGCAGGTGTTTTTCATTTTTTTGGTAACTTCCCCCTTAGGTAGGGCAGGACGGCTCGTGTAGACTGGAGTTGGGTTATTCTAGGCTCTCGTGATACCCATAAGGTTTTGTTGTTGTTTAATCACTGTGTTCAACTCTTTATGACTCAATGGATTATAGCACACGAGACTCCTGTCCATAGGATTTCCCAGGCAAGAATACTAGAGTGGGTTGCCATTTCCTTCTCCAGGCTATCTTCTCAATCCAAGGGTCAAACCTGCATCTCCTGCTTGGCAGGTGGATTCTTTACCACTGAACCACCTGGGAAGCACCCATCAGGGTAGACTCTGGTTAATATAGTTTTCCCTGAAGGCTGGTTTTATTAAGAACAGAGTGCTCTGGCTTATTTTAAAGTGGTTCCTTTTCCCCTCCCCATGATTTGAAGCGGGAGGAGATTTTTTTTCTCTATTTGCTGTGAGAACCTACTTAAGCTCCTGGAGATAAGACTCACAGAAGTGTGAAGTTCCCCTTATGACTGGTACCCCTAGAGTTTTTAACTCTCCAATTTGTGTACACTGAGCCTTTTGCGGTTCATTTGGTTACAGTATAGGTTTTCCTACTCCACACTGGTTCCCATGGTTTCTACTCTGAGTCTCTATAGAGGTAATATGTGATTCTCTGTATTTGCTAGTCTGTTTCTCCAGCTTTCGGGGAGTGGTTTGCTCTGTTTCCAAGAGTTGTTGGTTTTTTTGTTCAATTTAAAAAATTTTTTTATTTTTAATTAATTTGTTTAATTGGAGGCTAATTACTTTACAATATTGTGGTAGTTTTTGCCATACATTGACATGAATCAGCCATGGGTGTACATGTGGCCCCCATCCTGAACCCCCCTCCCACCTCCCTCCTCATCCTATCCTTCCAGGTTGTCCCAGAGCACCGGCTTTGAGTGCCCTGCTTCATGCATCGAACTTGCACTGGTCATCTGTTTTACGTATGGTAATATACGTGTTTCAATGCTGTTCTCTCATAGCATCCCACCCTTGCCTTCTCCCACAGAGTCCGAAAGTCTGTTCTTTACATCTGCGTCTCTTTTGTTCAACTTTTTAATTATTCTGTTGGAGGGGCAACTTGCAAGCTCCTCCCCTGTGGTACTAGAAACTAAGTCCCCCAGATTCATCCATATTCACGTCTGTATGATGTTGAAGTATTTAGTTCCTTTTGAACTAAGTTTCCAATTTTTATGTTAAAGAGAAGATTGATAACATGGAGGGTTTGAAATAGGAGTAATAAATCTTACTATCTTTAATAAATTCCAAGAAAGAAGTTGAAAAGTCCTTTATCAAAGTTCAAAGTCAGCTAAGACTCTGAACTTCCACTAAAAGAGCCAAGGGTTTGATCCTAAGATCCTGCAGCCCATTGTGGTGTGGCCGGAAAAAAAAGCAATTGAAAAGCATTTGTCAAAAATAAAAACTTTAAAGTGAAATCTTTATTCTGCCTATGCAGACTTGGTAAATTTATATATTAAAGTGAAATATATATGTATGTTTTGTATTTCCTTTTAAGAGTAGGTGTATACAATGTGTATTTTGTGACCTGCATTCTATGTCTCTTTTAAAAATTCTGTATTCAAATTAGGTGGAGGAAAATAAACAAAAGCATTTTCTGTATCTGTGTTTAAGTTACGGTTTCTTGTTCATCGCTCAGACTTGTGATGTTGGGTTGCACTTGATGAAGTAGAAAGCCAGGTGGATTAAGTGGAGGACTATCAATGCAAATAAGAATTTCCAGTTAATCACATTTTAGTTCTAGATCTTTTAGTTCTGACAGCTATCTTACAGCATTGTTTATCTTGCATTTAAAAAATACTGATTCTGCTGCCTTAAGAGCTGTTCTTAGCTTTATTTTGCATGGATTTTGTCAACACTGTTTTAGCAGTCCTATTTAGTATTTTTTAAAAACCATTGTGTTATATTTTCACCTAAATGCTAAGTAGAAAAAAAACCCTTGAGAAGAAAATCACGTTATATACTAGGGATAGTCTTTTCTATAGTTTCCTTAAACATGGCTTATTACTAAGGCCCCCTAGTAAATTCACATTTTAAATAAGGCAAAGTTACCATTTTAAGACCAAAGAATTACGGTGAAAGTGTATGAAGGTGTTTCCCTTTTCTGCTGCTACTGGGCTGTGCAACTCCATGGGGAGGGAAACTCCCAGACTTTGCAGAATACGACAGTCCCTTCTCTCACCACCACCGCCAAACGAGAAAGGAATCAAGATGTCTGCTTACCTCACAGAACGCTAAAAAGCAGATAGTTATAGCTAGCTCTGCCACGTCAAAAGATGATGAAAGATCCAGTAGCAAGTAAATATTTGTTGAAAAGAACTCTATGCCCTTTCCTGTTTTTTCCACTTTTCATACTCAAATCCTACTCATTCCTCAAGTAAGACCCATCTCAGTTGCTACCTCCTCTGTAAAGTATGTTTCTTTCCCCAGCTGGAAGTCATTTTCTTTTTCAGCAGTGTAACAGCACAGTATTTATACTCTCTAAGAGTATTTCCTGAAAACGCATTTGTTAGTTTGCCTTACCTTTCTGGCTAGTGTTTAAGTTCCTTAAGGACGGTTTTTGTGTCTGATTTTCTTTTGTATTCCTTTAGATGACACTTGGTGCATAATTCCATTTTATGTTCAGTGAGTTACTAACAACAAACTGACAATAAATTAAGAGGAAAAAACTAAAACTGAGAGTCCCCTCTTATTAGGTATGATTGTTTAGGTTTTAGTTTCTTATTTCCTGTTGAACTTGTAGTATTAGGTGGAAGGCTGTTCAATATAATCTGTAATAATCACATGTACCTATTATAATGCTTTAAAGGGTACCACCACAATCAGGGTTCTGTGAATTGTAAGTGACGAGAAATGTTTTCGTTGGGCAGGAATTTGAGTCTCCATAAATCTTTAATACCTAGGGTGTGACTGTCCTTGGATTCTGCTTCCTAGATCCAGTTGACTTCTGACTGTCATTCTTTGCAGACCCTTCACTCCAGAACAGTGGTGTTTTGAACAGTCTCTTCTTCCTTGGCTGCTTTCATCCAGGACTCAGCCTTTGATCCCTCCGTTCCATGGTTAACCTGGCCCCCTGCTTGCCTGGGAGGGGATGCCAGCTGCTTTATATCACCCAAATCAGAAATCATTTATTAAGCATCAGTGTAGTAAGTGTGCTAGCACTGACTGCTGCCGTCAACAAGTCTCTTCATAGCATGGGATATGGCACTTTGCCACCGCTTTTGGTCCTCGTAGGCACACTCGGTGCAGACAGAGAAGGTTTTATTCATCTTCCCACTTGGTGGAAGAAGTATCTGAGGTGCCGAGGAGTTAAGTGTCTTGCTGAAAAGAGAGATGTGGGATTAAAGATCCAAGTACCTGGCATATAAAACCAGTGCTTCTTATTCCATTTCTCCCTCTGTGTGCTCAGCGCTAGGCTGGGTGTGCAGGACGCAGTATAAACTCGGATGCATGTGCTCTTTCCTGAGACTGATAATGACTGACAGCTATTAATGTTTTTGCCCTAGGAGTACTGAGAACAAAAGATGCCAGTTTCTTGAGCCATTAGTATAAAGCCAGAAAAAAGTGGTTACATGAATATATGTTCTAAAAAGCAATTTAATTTCAGATAAAGTTGATATTTGTTATTACCTCCATGGTGGTGTGGTTTAGTTGCTAAGTCGTGTCCAACTCTTGGCGACCCCATGGACTGTAGCTTGGCAGGCTTCTCTGTCCATGGGATTTTCCAGTCAAGAATCCTGGAGTGGGTTGCCATTTCCTTCTCCAGGAATTACCTACATAATTGGGTTAATTATTTTTTAATTCCACAACGTTTTTAATCTTCAGTAGTAATAGACTATGCCTTTAACTGCTGCTCTTTGAAAATGCATAGTGAGTAATTAATCTGTAGTTTTGCCTGACAGAATGACTTTTAGACATAATTATGTAGAAGTATCTGATTACTTTAAGTCTTTAAAAACGGCAGTGATACAGACTGATTTTTAGAGAATTACTGTTTAGTTCCCATAGCAAATAAAGGGGTTTCTAATGCTAAAAGTCCATACTGTTTCTGTCCTTTATTGTGCCCATCTCACGTTGCACTCATCTCACATGCTAGCAAAATAATGCTCAAAATTCTCCAAGCCAGGCTTCAACAGTACGTGAACCATGAAATTCCAGATGTTCAGGCTGAAGTTAGAAAAGACAGAGGAACCAGAGATCAAATTGCCAACATCCGTTGGATCGTTGAAAAAGCAAGAGAGTTCCAGAAAAACATCTAGTTCTGTTTTATTGACTATGCCAAAGCCTTTGACTGTGTGGATCACAACAAACTGGAAAATTCTTCAAGAAATGGGAATACCAGACCACCTGACCTGCCTTCTGAGAAACATGTATGCAGGTCAAGAAGCAACAGTTAGAACTGGACATGGAACAACAGACTGATTCTAAATTGGGAAAGGAATATGTCAAGGCAGTATATTGTCACCCTGCTTATTTAACTTATATGCAGAATACATCATGTGAAATGCTGGACTGGATGAAACACAAGCTAGAATCAAGATTGCCGGGAGAAATATCAATAATCTTAGATATGCATATGATACCACCCTTATGGCAGAAAGTGAAGAAGAACTAAAGAGCCTCTTGATGAAAGTGAAAAAGGAGAGTGAAAAAGTTGGCTTAAAACTCAACATTCAGAAAACTAAGATCATGGCATCCAGTCCCATCACTTCATGGCAAGTAGATGGGGAAACAACAAACTTACTTTTCTTGGGCTCCAGAATCACTGCAGACAGTGACTGTAGCCATGAAATTAAAAGATGCTTGCTCCTTGGAAGAAAAGCTATGACCAACATAGACAGCATATTAAAAAGCAGAGACATTGTTTTGCCAACAAAGGTCTGTCTAGTCAAAGCTATGGTTTTTCCAGTAGTCAAGTGTGGATGTGAAGGACTATAAAAAAAGCTTGAGCACCAAAGAACTGATGCTTTTGAACTGTGGTGTTGGAGAAGATTCTTGAGAGTCCTTTGGACTGCAAGGAGATCCAACCAGTCCATCCTAAAGGAAATTAGTCCCGAATGTTCTGTGGAAGGACTGATGCTGAAGCTGAAACTCCAGTACTTTGGCCACCTGATGCGAAGAGCTGACACATTTGAAAGGACCCTGATGCTGGGAGAGACCGAAGGTGGGAGGAGAAGGGGATGACAGAGGATGAGATGGTTGAATGGCATCACCGATGCAATGGACATGAGTTTGAGCAGACTTCAGGAATTGGTGATGGACAGAGAAGCCTGGTATGCTGCAGTCCATGGGGTCCCAAAGAGTTGGACACATCTGAGCAACTGAACTGAACTGAAAACTAAAAGTATGTTTCAACAGACAGATGGCTAAAAATTACATGAAAAGATGCTCAACGTCACGGTCAGAGAAATGCAGATCAAAACTACAATAGGTATCATCTCACATGGGTCAGAATGACCATCATGAAAAGTCTAGAAACATAAATGCTGGAGAAGATGTTAAAAGAGAATCCCTCCACAGTTTTGGTGAGAATACATTAATAAATTGCTATAACCACTTTGGAGATCAGTATGGAGGTTCCTTAAAAAATCTAAAAATAGGGCTACCATATGCTCCAAGAGTCCCACTCTTGGGCCTGTATCCAAAGAAAACTGATAATCTGAAAATGATACATGCACCCTGATGTTCATTGCAGCACTAGTCACAGTAGCCAAGACATGGAAGCAACCTAAATGTCCATCGACAGAGGAATGGATAAAGAAGGTATATACATACATACATACATATATATATATATATATACACACACACACACAATGGAATATTGCAGTATATTGTATATTGTATATATATATATACACAATGGATATATATACAATGGAGTATTACTCAGTGATAAAGAATGAAATAATGCCATTTACAGCAGTATAGATCTCAGTTGGTAAAGTATCTGCCTGCAATGCAGGAGGCCCAGATTTGATCCCTTGGTTGGTAAGATTCCCTGGAGAAGGAAATGGCAACCCACTCCAGTATTCTTGTTTGGAGACTCTCATGGACAGGGTAGCCTGGCGGCTACCGTCCATGGGGTCACAAAGAGTTGGACATGACTTAGCGACTAAACCACCGTCACCACCATATGGACCTAGAGGTTATCATGTGTGTGTGTATGCTATGTCAGTCAGTCATGTCATACTAAGTGAAATTAGACAGAAAAAGACAAATATCATATGACATCATTTACATGTGTAATCTAAAAAAAAAAAAAAACTGATACAAATGAGCATATTTACCAAACAGAAACAGACTTTGCAGATATCAAAAGCAAACTTACAGTTACCAAAGAGGAAACATGGGGGAAAAGGGATAAATCAGGAGTTTGGCATGAACATTTACACAGTACCATATATAAGATGGGTTTCCCAGGTAGCTCTGGTGGTAAAGAGCCCACCTGCCAGTGCAGGAGATATAGGAGATCCGGGTTCAATACCTGGATTTGGAAGATCCCCTGCAGAAGGGCATGGCAACTCACTCCAGTATTCTTGCCTGGAGAATCCCATGGACAGAAGAGCCTGGAGGGTTAGGGTCCATGGGGTTGCACAGAGTCAGACACTACTGAAGTGACTTAGCACACATATATAAGATAGATAACCAACAAGTACCTACTGTATAGCACAGGGAACTCTACTCAGCATTCTGTGATAACCTATATGAGAACAGAATCTGGAAAAAATTAATATATGTGTATATATATTTGATGTACACCTGAGACTAACATAGCATTGGAAACCAACTACAATAAAATTACAATTTTTTAAAAGTATATTTCAGAAACCATACACATGAAAAATTTTATGTATACAAAAAGTAATAAGTTTAAGTATTTTTAGCATTAGATTCTTTTTTTCCCTTAAATATTCTTGTGTTGTATTAGGGGCTTTCCCTATAATGAACTTATCTTTATTCTGTATGTATTGTTTCCTATGTTGAATGCTGTTGCTTTTGGCCCAGTGGCTGGAATGTGGTATATGTGGTATCAGTTCAGTTCAGTCGCCCAGTCATGTCCGACTCTTTGCGACCCCATTAACCGCAGCATGCCAGGCCTCCCTGTCCATCACCAACTCCCAGAGTCTACCCAAACCCATGTCCATTGAGTCGGTGATGCCATCCAACCATCTCATCCTCTGTCGTCCCCTTCTCCTCCTGCCCTCAATCTTTCCCAGCATCAGGATCTTTTCAAATGAGTCAGTTCTTTACATCAAGTGGCCAAAGTATTGGAGTTTCAGCTTCAACATCAGTGCTTCCAATGAACACACAGGACTGATCTCCTTTTAGGATAGACTGGTTGGATCTCCTTGCAGTCCAAGAAGACTCTCAAGAGTCTTCTCCAACACCACAGTTCAAAACCATCAACTCTTCGGCACTCGGCTTTCTTTATAGTCCAACTCTCACATCCATACATGACCACTGAAAAAACCATAGCCTTGACTAGACGGACCTTTGTTGACAAAGTAATGTCTCTGCTTTTGAATATGCTATCTAGGTTGGTCATAACTTTCCTTCCAAGGAGTAAGCGTCTTTTAATTTCATGGCTGCAGTCACCATCTGCAGTGATTTTGGAGCCCCAAAAAGTAAAGTCTGCCACTGTTTCCACTGTTGACCCATCTATTTGCTATGAAGTGTTGGGACCAGATGCCATGGTCTTAGTTTTCTGAATGTTGAGCTTTAAGCCAACTTTTTTACTCTTCTCTTTCACTTTGATTAAGAGGCTTTTTAGTTCTTCTTCACTTTCTGCCATAAGAATGGTGTCATCTGCATATCTGAGGTTATTGATATGTGGTATATTGAGCAATAAAAAGTGTTATACACTCTCATGAGGGAACCTTAATTTATAAGATTTTAAAATACCCAGGAGAAAAGTATAATACACATTAGTTTACCTCTCTTTATGAAAATTCAGTAGGCAGATATCCTCTTTGCTAAATAAAAGTTTAGAGTGCCATTTATTACATTATGAAAGGATTTTTCTGATAACAGTGTGAATGATTAGCCTTATAATGCTCATTTAGCTTTATACATATATTTATAAATAATTACTTCCATTTTGTAGGTAGGAAAGCAAAGATTTATGACATTAAGGTTTTGTTTTCTTTGTGAAACATTGTGAAACCAATAATTTGGTTTCACAGTAATTTGAGTCATTTGATTTATAGTTCAGTATTTTTCACTCACTGATATATCACTTTTAGGTTTAAAACTGGTGTAGGAGTGAAAAGAAAATTATTTTATTAAACAAGAGAGGGAAACAAGGATAAAAGCCCAATGTTTAAGGATGATGTATTAGAAATTACGGTTATTATTGTATGGTTAGTATTGGGTTGGCCAAAAGATTCATTTGGATTTTTCCATAAATCCTTATAGAAAAACCTGAACAAACTTTTTTGCCCACCAAATATTATGAATACTTTGTTTTCATGGTTTATAATTAAATGAGTCTTTTAGCCATATGGTAGTTTAACCAACTGCTTATATAATTAATTGAGAATATTTTATCCTGTTGGGTTCTCAGACTTTTTCTGACTTTGAGGTTTTAAATGTTTAAAATGTTGGTTTGTGTCTCAAGGGAGATAAGTCAAACCAACTAAGAATTCATGAATAAAACTCTTACAATTTATTTCCCACAGAGAGTTAGCTTGAATTTATATGTCAGAGGTTACGTAGAAGTACTTTACAGAAAGTCTCTGAGGTAAAGACACTGCATTAGAGAGGCCAGGCAGGCAAAGCATGTGTCCTCACATTGACCCAGTGGAGAACCTGTGGCCAGACTCTGATTAATGTGTTCACGTGGAATGAAAACATGAAATGGCGAAGTAGTTACTATCTGTCATAAAGTACTGCCTTGGGGTTGGAACTGCCAAATCTAAGAGATCCTGTTGAACTCAATGTGTAACCCTCCCATGGGCTTTGTGGATTTTTTTGGATTTTGACCCTAACCACCATGGAGCCTTTGAGCCCAATCAGAACATGGTCGGTTGTCATGACTACAGTAAGATGACCTGAAACATGCTGTGTATATGTGTGTTTCTGTGTGCACTTGTGCGTGTGCATGTAATAGCATTTGATTTGCTTTATATATGTTGTACTTTGACTTTGGACAATTTTGGAGAGGTATTTTACAAATTTAGATTTCAAAGATTGGAGCATTTTTCATCCAAACTGTAAAACTAAAGGACATGCCTAGTCACCGTGCTGTTTCAACAAGTGCTTATTGTTTGTAGTAAAATAAAGTCAGATTCCTTTCCCATTCATTCATCTAGCACAAAATATTGAATATTACATATGCCTGGCTAGAGGCTGTTGATTGCTAGTCTTTCAAAGTTAAACCTTCTTAGGCTGTGTTGAACTTTGAGAGTCAGTTAATATCTATATCTGACCTGTTTAGAAAGAGCACTTTGTATTTATGTTAAAGGATATTTTGCTAAAGAAGGTTATTTATTCAGAATTCCCAGCTACAAGTTCAGAGTTGAACAATGAAGGAGACTATCACCACAGACTCCTCTTTGTTGTGATGATGAAATTTAGCAGATAAGTACATGGTGTTCAGTTCAGTTCCTTCGCTCAGTCATGTCTGACTCTTTGCGACCCCATGGACTGCAGCATGCCAGGCCTCTCTGTCCATCACCAATTCCTGAAGCCTGCTCAAACTCATGTCCATTGCATCAGTGATACCATCCAACCATCTCATCTTCTGTCATCCCCTTCTCCTCCAGCCTTCAATCTTCCCAGCATCAGGGTCTTTTCAAATAAGTCAGCTCTTTGCATCAGGTGGCCAAATATTGGAGTTTCAGCTTCAACATCTGTCCTTCCCAGTGAACACTCAGGACTGATCTCCTTTAGAATGGACTGGTTGGATCTCCTTGCAGTCCAAAGGACTCTGAAGAGTGTTCTACAACACCACAGTTCAAAAGCATCAGTTCTTCTGTGCTCAGCTTTCTTTATAGTTCAACTCTCACATCCATACATGATGACTGGAAAAACCATAGCCTTAACTAGATGAACCTTTGTTGGCAAAGTAATATCTCTGCTATTGAATATGCTGTCTAGGTTGGTCGTAACTTTCCTTCCAAGGAGTAAGTGTCTGTTAATTTCATGGCTGCAATCACCATCTGCAGTGATTTTGGAGCCCCCAAAATAAAGTCTGCCACTGTTTTCACTGTTGACCCATCTATTAGCCATGAAGTGATGGAACTGGATGCCATGATATTAGTTTTCTGAATATTGAGCTTTAAGCCAACTTTTTCACTCTCCACTTTCACTTTCATCAAGAGGCTTTTTAGTTCTTCTTCACTTTCTGCCATAAGGGTGGTGTCATCTGCATATCTGAGGTTATTGATATTTCTCCTGGCAATCTTAATTCCAGCTTGTGCTTCCTCCATCCCAGCATTTCTCATGATGTACTCTGCGTATAAGTTAAATGAGCAGGGTGACAATATACAGCCTTGACGTACTCCTTTTCCTATTTGGAACCAGTCTGTTGTTCCATGTCCAGTTCTAACTGTTGCTTCCTGACCTGCATACAGATTTCTCAGTCAGGTGGTCTGGTATTCCCATCTCTTGAAGAATTTTCCACAGTTTAGTGTGATCCACATAGTGTTAGGATCCCTGTTTCTTTAGAATTTTGTAGAAAGGGAGCCAATGCAGTTTGCAGTCATCTTTTTATTCATGCCCCAACCCATTCTCCTACTGAGGAGATTTTTTTTTTAATGAAAAAAATGTAAATCATGTAATTTTTCTGGGTTAATTGAATTAAATCTATTTGAAATAAAATTTGAAAAAATGAGTTACAGTCTTAGGAGTCTATATTTTTAAATCACTTATTAATGTTTCCATTGGGTTTTTAAAAAATTATAAAAGTAGTATACTTATATGATATTTTTAAGCTGTATATAAATGTGTAAAGGGAAAGATGTAATCTATTTTCATTTTTTATTATCACCCTCTGGATTAACCACTGTTAACTGTCTGATGTTGCAGCCTTCTTAACTGTTCTGTATTCATCTACATGTATAAGCATACATCTGTATGAACATGGGAAAAGGCTGTGTACATTACCTATGTATTTGAACAATTAAGTAGGATCATATACATTCTGAATATAACCTTTTTCACATCTAAATAGATCATGACTATCCTTCCAGTTGGTACATATGCCAAACTTATTCTTTGTATTAATAACAATTGTGTAATTATTGTGTAGTGCAGATTCATCACCATTTATGTACTCCTTTTATAGTTGAACATTTGGCTTGTTTTCAATACTTTATTTCTCTAATGGTAAAACAAGCAACCATGAACTCATACTACTTTTAGGCACTTCTGTTTATTCTTAAGTTTGATAGATTTCTGGAGGAAGAATTGCTGGGTCAAGGGTTAGGACTAGTCTGTACCCCAGCACACATTACGAGAATGTTCTTTGTCTGACACCTTTGCCAACACTGGCACTTAACCGTTGGCCTTTAAAAAAATTAAAAAAATTTTAAAAACTCATTATTTTCACCCTTCTTTTTAAATTCTGCTTCTTAGGCTTCTTGAATTATTCCTCCGATTTGTGACTTTTATTGACAGTTTGTAGAATGCAGACCTCAGTGGTAAAGAACCTTCCTGCCAATACAGCAGCCACAGGAGACGTGGGTTCCATCTCTGGGTGGGAAAGATCCACTGGAGGAGGCATTGGCAACCTGCTCAAGTATTCTTGCCTGGAGAATCCTATGGACGGAGGGAGCTTGGTGGGGTACAGTCCATGGGGTCACAAAGAGTAGCACACATGCCTATGAAGAATACAGGCAATAGTCAGAGATTTCGCTGAAGAAATGAGAAAGGGTAACAACTGTAGTTATTTGGCATCCTTGACAACTTCTCTTTGTAACTTGAGTATTTATTTTTACTGCTCAAATGTGAATCAAGTTTGTTATGTTCATGCTGAAGTATCAGATCACGTTTGTTAACATTTATATTTCTGTAATTTATACTAAACTCAAGGCTTTCGAAGATGAATGATGAAAAATGACATAATGTGGTAGCACATTTCCAAAACTATTATGTTAATGAAACTTAATAGTTCTTTTTATCTTTTCTTTTTAAAGTTTCTAGTCTTACTTAATTTTTTTAAACTAGGGGATAGTAAGCTCTCCAGGGCAAGGTGAAAGTGAAAGCAGAAGTCACTCAGTTGTATCAGACTCTTTGCCACCCCATGGACTATACAGTGTATGGAATTCTCCAGGCCAGAATACTGGAGTGGGTAGCCTTTCCCTTCTCCAGGGAATCTTCCCAACCCAGGGTTTGAACCTAGCTTTCTCGCATCGCAGGCGGATTCTTTACCAGCTGAGCCACTAGGGAAGCTCCCAGGGCAAGGTGGTATGTTTTGTTTCTGTTTTGCTCCACAGAATCTTGATACTCCATGGTAAGAATTTATTGATTTTGGTTGACTTAAAATCCACTATTTGACATTGAACACTGATTTATCCTGTAAATTCATGAAGGGAATGTCTTTATTGAAAAAGTTTCAAATTTTCATATTCAAAGAAATGAAGTCTTACTTAATAGTATTTTTTTTGCCAAACACAGTCAGCTCTCGCCTGCCTCGGAAGGCAAATAATTACTTTTATGAAATATATTTATGGCTATTTTTGAGTCTTGATTAACTGCAATCTTCTGCTATTCCCCCATTTTTGCAATATTTTCCTCTGATCTAATTTTCTGATGCTTCCTGTAGTTTGCCAATGGAATTCAAACTGATCCTTCTGAGCATCCTACAAAGACTATATTGTGAATATAAACTTGCTATAGAAGCGACTACTACTTAAAATAAATTCAGATGCAAATCCAAGCTCTATATTTAAAATTATACACGCCATGTATTTTATATGCCTTCTTGCTTGTGTTTTAACTTTTCTCCTCTAAGTGTTCTGTTCCATGCTAGTCATTTTTTCCTTGATTTTTTTTGTACTGCTTTCAAATTTTTCAGTATATTATTTCATTAGCTTCATAAGTTTTCAGAACTCAGAAACTATCTTTGTCATTCTTTGAATTACATAAAAGTTTACATTCTTCTAGTGTAATATATTCCTTCAATGATTGCATAAAGTACAAATATGTTATTTTTTTTACAAGTCTTATTAGATGGTATTCTGCTTTTTAAAGGCTTAACCAACCCCATGCATGGGATTATTACCTATCATACATCAGCTGTACTCATGACCTTTCTCAGGCTTCCGTTTGAGGAATTCCAGGTGTTCTCAACCACATAGTAATCATTGTTACGTGTTAAAAGAGTTTGGTTAGTGATGGAGATGGTAGGAAGAGTATCTTGGTGGGCAGCATCCCTCTGATAAAGTTTATTGACAAAAATATTTATAGGACTGGTAAGTGTGAATTCTGAAACTGCTATTAAAATAGGATTTAAAAAAGTCATGTTGAATGGCCAAAGATGGAGCAGCAGATCCAGATTTTCTTTTTAATTCAATCATGCGGAACAAGGAACTGCTGCTTTAATACTTTGGAATCTACTGATTCCTAAGAGAGCTGTTATTACCAAAATCTCTTTTACTTTATTTTGTATCCTTGTTGGATAGGGCCAAAATTGATTGACCCTTCAAATTCTTTTCCTTACTTGTTTACAGATACTCTCTAGATTTCAAAGTTCTTCCAACTCCTGATAAACAATCACCATCTTTGAGAAGTACTGTCACTGCCTAATTCCAATTTATCTTTCACTACTGTCTTTGACAATTACTATAGATTTGCCATGGAAAAATAGAAAAAACATCTGATTAAAAGAGAAGTGGTGGCAGTATCTTTCTTAATGATATTATAGTAATTGGAAAACTGTAAACTGACTCTTAGACAATCACATCCCAATACTTAGAAATCTTTTGGAGTTTCAAAGGTTTACAAAAAGGAATATCCTGTCCCTTGAATGTTCTGAGAGAAAGCAAGGAAGAAGCCACTTTTATGTCCTAATTTTGTAAGCCACGTAGAATCACTGCTGGCTCATTCTACATGTTAGAAGTGAGTCACTGAGTACAGCTAACACTTCGGAGGGGAATTGGGCTCTACCTTTGGAAGGGAGGAGTATACAGACTTTGTGCAAAGTATTTTAAAACCACTACAGTGAACATGATTTTTTAAATTGCTCTGAGAGTGTATTTATGATTTGTTTGCAGCAGTGATGATAAATGAGATGTGCTGTAATTTGTTTTTGAAGTTGTTTTTAGGTTTTGCAATCAGTGTTATTATACTCAGTTTACAGAAATGACTTGGAAATTTTCCTTGTGTTTTTGGAGTAGCTTCAAGTATCATTGGGTGTTTACAATTTTTAAAAGTACACTAGAATTCTGAGAAGCCATCTGGGCCTGGAGCTTTTTCTTGGGTGCTGTATAACTATTCCTCCTATTCTTTTTGTAATATTTGATCTATGCAGACTTTCTATCTTAATTAAAACCATCTCTGGTACCAATTCCAGTATGTTTTAAGATAGGTTTTGAACGCAAATTTATGCTCAGAAGACCATATCTTTTGTTTTTGTAACTTACATACTTACATATTTTATATATAGGCAACCATCAGCAATATATCATTTCTTTAAAGAGAAGTATACCTTTCTTACAAGTATTTGTTTTTTAACTTGTCCTGAAGGCATTACTAATTAGGTAAATATGAGTGAATATAAGAGTTTTCAAAAAAACACATTTTTTTGTAGTGTATGTGATATGTAAAGACATTAGTCATCATATTACTTATAAATGACAGAGATATTCCAGGTTATTTGATTCAGTGATTTGAATTTGTTTTATGATCTATTCTCATTTAAACTGTCTTTTTCAATTTATTTCTTTATAAAATCAATTTTGAATAGTGGTGAGAATGTGATTTTAGGTGTGAATACGCTATGTGATATTGTTTATAACAAATATTTTGGATGTCCGGTTTTCATGCTTTGTTTACTCATAAAAAGAAATGGAAAAGGCACCAAATATTAATATTATAATCCATTTTAAGTTAGGATTGGATGATATGTAACCGTGAAGATAACGTGGTATCTGCTGTTGAGCTCATATACAGGTGATTCTAAACTAGGGCAGTAGTAGTGAAATTTGATTTGAGAACCATTTGGAAGGTATCTGAAAAGTTTTGAGAGAAATTTATAAAATCACTTTGCCTATAGTTTTTCTGAGATAAAAATGTAGATTATTAAATAACTTAGTCTCTGTTAATTTTTAACTGTTTGCCTTGTAATTTATCTATTTTTTTTCAGGTTATTTTCATTTTACTTTCCCATAGAGCTAAATGTTAATGGAATTCTAGATACCAAAATTGTTTTAGTTAGAATTGGAAATGAGCCTTATTTTGGAAAGGGTGTGGAAGTAACTATTAATTGCCACTTCAGTTCAGTTCAGTTGCTCAGTCGTGTCTGACTCTCTGCGACCCCATGAATCGCAGCACGCCAGGCCTCCCTGTCCATCACCAACTCCCGGAGTTCACTCAAACTCATATGCATCGAGTTGGTGATGCCATCCAGCCGTCTCATCCTCTGTTGTCCCCTTCTCCTCCTGCCCCCAATCCCTCTCAGCATCAGGGTCTTTTCCAATGAGTCAGCTCTTCACATCAGGTGGCCAAAGTATTGGAATTTCAGCTTCAACATCAGTCCCTCCAATGAACACTCAGGACTGATCTCATTTGGGATGGACTGGTTGGATCTCCTTGCAGTCCAGGGGACTCTCAAGAGTCTTCTCCAACACCACAGTTCAAAAGCATCAGTTCTTCGGCACTCAGCCTTCTTCACAGTCCAACTCTCACATCCATACATGACCACAGGAAAAACCATAGCCTTGACGAGACGGACCTTTGTTGCCACTTAGTACCCAGGAATAAATTGTTAAGCTTTTAGTTTTGTGGTTATGACATTAAAAGTGAATTTTATCTTCATCATACAATCAGAAAAAGAATTAAGAGCCCAGTTTATTATTCTTATCATTATTTTTGGCTACACCGCACAAGTACGCAGGAACTTAGTTGCCCAGCCAGGGACTGAACCCGCACCCCCTGCGATGGAAGTGCAGAGTCTTAACAACTGGATTGCCAGGGAACTCCCAAGAACTCAGTTTTCTATTATTTTTTTGAGTTGGTTCACACTCATGTCTTAAGTGTTCACTAATAAGGAAAATTATATATTATACTTGTTTTGAATTTTTATTGGACATAGGATCATGTTAGCATACAGTAGATACTCAATACATTTCTGTTCAGTTTGCATGTTTGAAGCACTGCTGTGGAAAATAAAATGTTTTTGTGGTTAGGCATGGTCTTGTTATTTTGGTTCTTCTTACTTACTGGTGGGGAAGCTTGCCTAGAGAATCCCATGGACAGAGGAGCCTGGTGGGCTGCTGTCCATAGTGTCGCACAGAGTCGGACACGCCTGAAGCGACTTAGCAGCAGCAGCAGGAAAGCTTAATGTAATGTTTAAATTATATTCATGCTTATTCTTTAAAATCTTTATAAAATGTCTGTTTTGAATCAACCCTACTAATTGAAAAGAACTGCAAATTTTAAGCCATTTAATGATTTTTACTTCCATTGGATTTAGTGAAAAAGGAAGTTTATTTTTTGCTTCACACAAGAGGCAAGGTTTTCTCTGCTCAAGTTAAAAAAAAAAAAAAAAAGATGTAGTGAGTGACATGTTGGGAAAGCTACTGTTTCTTGCACATATTCTTAAAATCAACAAAATACTTTCATAAGACAGCTAGCAGCTATGGTTGAACTTACAAAACACTATCTGCTGTCCGAAAGTCTGCAGTATTTATAGTTCAGCTAACTGAATATCATTCTGCAAATTAAAAAAAAAAGAGTCTCTCAAATCTTTTAATAGGCAAAGACTTTATAAAGTTTTTCTATGATAGTATATCCAGTCTTGTTTGGAACTATGTATTTTCTATTTTAGTTTCCTTTACATTTACTTCACTTGTGGCTCAGATGGTAAAGCGTCTTGCTTACAATGCGGGAGACCTGGGTTCGATCTCTGGGTCAGGAAGATCCTGTGGAGAAGGAAATGACAACCCACTCCAGTACTCTTGCCTGGAAAATCCCATGGACAGAGGAGCCTGGTAGGCTATAGTCCACGGGGTCGCAAAGAATCGTACACTACTGAGCGACTTCACTTCACTTTACATTTTATAGTTCTACTCTTTTTTAAAAAAGGTAAGCCTAGTTGGTTTACAGTGTTGTATTGATTTCTGGTGTACAACAGGATGATTCAGGTTTAGATATATAACATATCTATTTATATAAATTATAACTTTTGGTATACTTTAAAATGAAAGTTATTAAAGTTACATTGCTGCTGCTGCTGCTAAGTCGCTTCAGTCGTGTCCGACTCTGTGCGACCCCATAGACGGCAGCCCACGAGGCTCCCCCATCCCTGGGATTCTCCAGGCAAGAACACTGGAGTGGCTTGCCATTTCCTTCTCCAGTGCATGAAAGTGAAAAGTGAAAGTGAATTTGCTCAGTCGTGTCTGACTCCTGGCAACCCCATGGACTGCAGCCCATCAGGCTCCTCCATCCATGGGATTTTCCAGGCAAGAGTACTGGAGTGGGGTGCCATTGCCTTCTTCAAATTAGCTATCATTTAATAGACAGTTTTTCACTATAGTTCACTTAGCTAGGCACAAATGCTTAGAAAGTAAGAATGATAAAGTCACTAAAATCCACTATATGTTTGATTATTTTAGAATATGGTAGTCTTTCTGTCCAAAAAGTTGTAATTTGACTATGTCAGATTTAGATGCCTGACTATTAGAGTGTTTTCTCTTTCTTTTGTGCACAGTTGAGGCCATTATTTTCACAGAGTTTGATGAGGGAAACCTGAAATTGAGAATCTTTTCAGAAAGATCTTTTTAGGAAGATCTTTTCAGAGTTGTCAGGAAGTAGATTCCACATATAATTGTGCACAGTCTGACCACTTATTCAGTATTTCCTGACTTTCTGATAAGACAGAGCCGATTAACTGAAATTTTCAGTGAAATCTGAACTTTTAGACTTTAGTGCATAATCCTTAAAGTGGGATAATACAGTGTATACTTTTAGTGGGCTTTAAAAAACACTAAGAAATTTTTAAAAATTACTCCCCAAACGGGATTAAAATTACTTTATGAATAGATACATATTTGGGATACATATTATCTAATATTAAGTATTGATGTTTATAAATTACAAATTTGGAACATTGAAGGGATATTGATGGAGCATGATTATATTTCTCTGAGGTTAAAGAATGAGCCTGATTTATGGTACCCCCCGAAAAAGAAAAGAAGTACTTTTCAGGTTTGGGCTCTTTTTATCTTCAGACAAAGAAAGCTAGATTATTTTCCTCTTTTTAGAAGTTCCTGATATAAAAAGGAAAGTACAATAGTTGCATGGTTATGTATCATTTTAATTTAATGCAAGAAATTCCAATTAAACTTAAATGATAAAACATACCTGACTTTTATACTGAGTAAATAGTATAAAAGGAAAAGTACACTAAATTCCTTTGTGTTGTCATGTAAAAGAATAAACACTTTATTCCCGTGTCAGAATCAATTAAGAAGATGGTACCTGTAATTTGACTTAAAAACAGATCTCTTTCTGAATTAGCAAGTGAAATTTGTTGAATTTGTGCAATTGATGAGAAGGATTTCTTTATCATGGTATTTCTTTATCATGGTTCTGTTCAAATTATTAGTTTTTCATTATTTTCATGGCTTTTTTGTAGCCAGTGTGGTTTTATGTGTGGCTTGGCCAAAAGCTGTCACTTAGGTTGGCCTGAATCTAAGCTTAAATTTTATGTTCATATTTAGTTATTTGAAGCATTTCTTACAAATCATTTTCATCAAGAGTGTCATATAAATATAATGCTTATAATTGATAGAATGAAAAAGCTATAAAGTAATTTTAAAATTTGTATGTTATCAGAGAAGAAAGTTGACATTTTATTTATAGTATTTGGAAAACTGTTGAAGCATAAATTCCATCTCAGAATGCATTTTTGTCTTATATATTTTTATTATGATACTTCTTTTTAATATCTCTTTTCAATCTAAATTTATTTAGGAGAGAGGAGGCATACTAGAGCAGGAACCTTGGAAACTTGAAATGCATTATAGTGTTCTAAAGAAAAACAGAACAGAACAAAACAAAAACAAAAAAAGCAGATTATTTTCCTAGTTTAAAACACCTGTCTCCTGAGTTTGGTTAGTTGGTCCTTCCTTTTACTCCTTCCCTTCCTTTATTCCTTCTTTTCCTTCTTTGCTCCATCCATTCCTCCTTCCCTCCTTTCCTTCCTTCCTATCTGTATTTCTCCTAGTCTTTCTTCTTTCCCTCTCTCACATTCTCTTCCTTTCTTTCTGTTCTTTAATGAATTAATAAAGGATGACTGAATACCTACCTTGTTCAGGTACTTTACTAGGTGGTAGGGACAAGTAAAACTAATGGAAAGAATTTTTAAAAGATACTTAAAAATCAAGAACATTTGACTGAGTAGCTAGTTTTATAAATTCATTCAATAATAATTTGAATGTCTCTTTTTACTTTGCTAGGCTGTGGGGATTTTCTTGCCTACAAGAGGTCCATAATTTAAATATATTCGGTACTGTAAGGGGAGTCCATACAAAATGCCATGGGTAAAGAGAAGGGAGCATCTTAGCTTTCAAAAAAGATTTTTATGCTCTGATTTGAAAACCTTGCTCAGACATTTCATGTGTCATTAACATTTATTTAGTTAAAATCAGAATTTATGAATTTCAAGCCTACATTTCCCCAGAAACAGCCTTAACGCTATCCTAGAGTCTCTAGAGTTACGGGTGACTGGCAGTGGGAAAAACATTCTCTACTTTTTTTTTTTTTTTAAGGATTTTTGACGTGGACCATTTTTAAAGTCTTTATTCAATCTGTCACAGTATTGCTTCTGTGTTTTGTTTTGTTTTCTTGGCCCCAAGGCTGTGGGATCTTAGTGCCCCAGCCAAGGATTGAACTTGCAGCCCCTGCATTGGAAGGCGAAGACTTAACCACTGGAAATCCCAACATTCTCTACTGTTACTGAGTTTTCTTCTACCCATATTCTGTGGAGTACAGAGTGACCACAGTTGTGTCCTGGCGATAGGGAAAGATGTGTTTCATTCAGAAAATGAATGAAGTGAATGTTTGTTTTGGTTTATAGCGAAGAATGGCTTAGATCTATACTCAGAACACAGGTCCCTCTGCTATTTTACATATGGACCACAGTTCCTCATCTTCTTACCACTACTTTTACCCAAAAAATATTTACCTTAAAAATATTTTTAAGATTTTTAGATTCCAAGGTTTGTTCGCAAAAGTTTGTATTGGACCTAACATATAGTAGTATTGATATTTCCCCAACTCATATTAAAAACAGACTTTTAGATGACACTATTTAAAGGTTCAGATCACAATTTGGAAAGGTTTTAAATTGCCCTAGAACATACAAAGTTAAATCGTTATTAGTAATTTCTGTAGATTTAAAAATATACTTCTGGAGATCCTGCTTTTTATTGCCAAGTCCAAGCGTTTTCATTTCAAAGACCCTGGGTAGATACAGCTGTTTCAAGGAAGTTACCATCAGTGTAAAATTTTTGCTATTGCTCATTTTTAAACACAGTTCTCTCTAGGGATCAGTCATAAGACTGTCAATCAAATGAATAGCCAATACTGAGAAAACAGGAAAGCTCTTCAGTTAAAGACAAGTTATTGGGAAGGGAAATAAGAAATCCTAGATAAGCATTAGATTTGCTTTCAATTTAAGTTGTGCTGATTATTTAACAACCGAGTGACATCTTTGAGAATATTTTACTTTCTCAACTTTTGTCTTTCATTAGTTGTTGTTCCAGTTTTCCTTGGATTCATAATTAGGGAAGAAAATTCCAATGAAGATTTTTAACTTCCTTTTTGGGGAGATAGTGAAGATGTGTTTTTTTTTTTTCAGAAATTTCATCTTCAGTTACGTGTACTCAATCTGTTCAGCCATGTTTATAAATAGATTTATAGTACTCGAAGATAGGAAATATAGAAGATTTAAGTGGAGACATAATATGTTGGAAGAAAGGTTTTGATAAGTTAAGCTTCTCGGTCATTTTAAGTAAATTAGGAGTGTCTTATTTCAAATACAGGTTAGAAGAAAAATAATGAACTCTTAGGATGGCACCGTGAGTTATAATTTCTAGTTTTAGCTTTTATAAATGTTTTGCCTGATGCTATTGTAGCTATAGAATTAAAATAATCATGAAAGGCACTAGAATTCAACCTGAGTTAAAACTTGTTTTCTGTGTTACTTTGGGTCAGTATGTCTCTTGTTAGCTTAAATTGGATGCTTAATGATTGCGAACTAAAATTGTCCAAGAAGTTTTCAAGTAATGAGTAAATGTTTTTCTTGAGATTTGTAATAATTATTTTTGCATTTCCAAAGCATTTTGTTGGCTAGATTTTGAGTAGTACCTATATGTATTTTCTAAATGAATTATTTTATAATAGTAATTATTTTTACCTACAACCCCACATCCCAAAAGTCAATTATAAGTTACTAGTAGAGTTAGAAAGTTCAAGAATGCTAATTATTAGTTTCTGTAATCTGTCAAGTCTGTGGTAGTGTTCCTTTCCAGTTGATTAAGTTTCCACTAAAAGCCAACACCAATGGAATGGAAGCATATGGCAATTTTTATAGATACTGACCTAAGGGTCATAAGCAAAGACAGTATAAATTTATAAGGATCACATAAAGTTATGCCATATTTGGCAACAAACATGGTGACTTGGGCATGAAATTGTTTTTATTTACTTTGTAAAAATGAAGTTATAATTTTTTATTAGCTTTTTTTTTAACATAGAAGTATTTTCAAACTATCAATCCTTAATCATAGAAATGAGCTTTTTTCTACAATTAGATATGTCCTGCCTCCCAGTGTGCAATTATACCTCTTTACAGAGATATAATTAAAATCTCTTAATTTTATGAGAAGAATATACTTGTAGGATGTATGTTTTCCCTCTATAATTGCCTCTGTGTGTATGTATATACACATATACTGTATATAATTTTTTAAAACATTTCCCCTCATTTTAACTCTTATTCTGTAGTGTGATACTTTTTATATATACATATATATATACACACACACATATGGCTTGAAGTATATGTTTTCTTCTTTACTATATTTGGAAAAAATTGTGAAATATTATAGGAACCAACTTTGGGGAAATTAAATCATAATTCAGTACTTGAGTGACTTCATATTCGTGTATCACTTTTCCTTTGTTACCCAAATTATAATTTATATTTTGGGGGAGAGGAATTTAACCTCAGGTCTGAGGTTTGCAATCATTATCCTTAACCCTTTTCAGCTCTGTTTTTGCTGAAATGGCATGACATTGTCATTGGAAATTTGGGCTGTTGCTTGATAATGAACTCTTGTTTTTTCAAAAAGCTATTCATAAAGAAGAGGACATGTTCAGATACCTTTTGCCGTCTAAAGCATGCAACACTCCCTACAGAGAGCTTTCTCAGAGTCTAGACACTGGGAAGTTCTTGTGCAATGTGCTGTTACAAGTGGTTTAATGTTTGTGAATAGTGGAGGTTAGAGGGAGTGTCAAGAGGATAGAAACCTCCTTGTATTGACCTTTCTGAGACAGTGCATTCATGTCAAAACTAATCAAGTGCAGCTGCAAGATTAATTGTGTGGAGAAGCTGTAAACATAGAAAGCTGTGACCTCTACTCTGGACTCTTGTTTCATGTACAAGCATTCGCTTTGGAACTACTGACTGTGAACTTGGACGGACTGTAATTTGCTCAGTTGAGCACACAGTCGTGGTAGTTTAATAGTCACCGAGCTCGTAGGACATCACTGAACTTGTGGGCGTGAGATGGACCCTTACAGATTTCTAGTTGAGGCATTTGAGAGAGCAGGCCTGAGTCAATGAGAAGAGGGGAAAACAGAACTTGGCTTTGTGAAGCCAGGAAAAAGAATTTCCATTATCAGTTTTTACATCTTTTTCTTGGGTTTGTTTATTTAAATGGAATTTCACTTTAATCCATACTATAATTTGCTTCCTTCTCTAAGTCTCATTGCGCTCTACATGCTGAGTCACTTCAGTTGTGTCTCTTTGCGACCCCATGGACTGTGGCCCTCCAGGCTCCTCTGTCCATGGATTCTGCAGGCAATAGTTCTGGAGTGGGTTGCCATTTCCTTCTCCATGGGATCTTCCTGACCCAGGGATCAATGCGTCCTTTCTTAGGTCTCCTGCATTGGCAGGCGAGTTCTTTACCACTCATGCCCCCTGGTAATAGTTGTTTAAAATCCTTCATGAAAATGTGTAATTTTAGTAATTATTGACTTAATAATTATCTTACAGGAGTGAAATGATGTTTTTAGATTATGAAATAGTTTTTGTTTTTAATAGGAGATAGCAAATCCATCTAAACATTTATAACATATATGGGCATTCACAAGGCTTTAGGCTTTGTCTATGCTATGCTATGCTAAGTCACTTCAGTCGTGTCCGACTCTGTGTGACCCCAGAGATGGCAGCACACGAGGCTTCCCTGTCCCTGGGATTCTCCAGGCAAGAACACTGGAATGGGTTGCCATTTCCTTCTCCAATGCATAAAAGTGAAAAGAGAAAGTGAAATTGCTCAGTCGTGTCCGACTCCTAGCGACCCCATGGACTGCAGCCTACCAGGCTCCTCCATTCATGGGATTTTCCAGGCAAGTGTACTGGAGTAGGGTGCCATTGCCTTCTCCGTAGGCTTTGTCTACATGTATCCAAAATCTTAATATTTGGAAAGAAACCTAACTAGATATTTGAATTATCTTGTCAGGTTTTTGTTAATCTTAGAATTCAAAGTTTCCAGAGTTGCATAGTGATTCATCTCTACAGTGCATTAATTATTATATAATTTGTTTGTTTTTGACATTAATAGACTTTAAATGGTTTTTCGGGTAATTTTAGGTTCACAGCAAAGTTGAGCAGAGGGTGTAGAGAGGTCCACCTCCCTGCCCCCCCTGCCCCCCCAGGTCTTCCTCATTACAGTTGAAGAACCTACATTCACACATCAATATCAACCAAAGTCTGTAGTTTACTTTAGGGTTTGCAGTTGGTGGTGTTCCTTCTATAGCTTTTGACAAATCTATAATGACATGTGTCTATCATTATAGTATTATACAAAGCAGTTTCACTGTCCTAAAAATCTCCTGTGTTCTTACCTGTCTATCCCTTCCTCCCCACAGATCTTTGGCAACCGGACAACCTGTTTGCCTTTTCTAGAATGTCGTTTGATTGGACTCTTGCAGTGTGTAGCTGTTTCTGATTGGCTTGTTTCACTTAGTAATATGCGTTTAAGGTTCCACACTGACTTACTGTGTGTGGCTTGATGGCTCATTTCTTTTTAGTGCTGAGTACTATTCCACTGTATTCTCTTAGCTTTTAGGAATGAAAGAAGCCTGCATGTGTTAATTCTATTATTTAAATATTTTTCATTTTTATTCTTGCTAAGTAATATACAATTATTCCTATTTGCACATGAGAAAGCTAAGGTACAGAGAAATTCCTTACTTCAAAGAAATAATTCACATCTGAGAAGTGAATCCTGGAAGACCTTGTTCCTGCTGCTGCATCTTCCTGTCTTGGAGAAGGACTATATAATATATATAAGATCTTACATGTTGTCATTTTAAGTGATACATAAATTTTTATTAAAAATGCTGTCTTTTTAAATTTTTCATATTCATTGACATTTTTTGTATGGAAGATAAGCTACTTTTGGAAAAGAAAATGTAACAAATCTGTAGTGTGTATATTGCCATTTTGCTGAGGTTTTAACTTCTCTTATTTGGTGTAGCTGAAATTTCACCAGCTTTAAGATTTCATTCATTACAAAGCGTTCTTTGGCTTTCATCCTTTTGTAATTTGGTGAATTATATATCTTTGCTAATGCAGCCAATGAATATAACATGGTAATTAAGATCATTGTTAAGACGTCTGCTACTTGGGTGAGTTAGTTTTATGATGACAGCTAATGTCAGCTGTATGTTATGAAGGCTCTTTGAGAAATGTAAGAAGTGATTTAGGTTCATGTTTAATGTGCCCTTTCTCTTTCATGTTGTCTGGAAACTAATACTTGAGAAAAAATTACATATATTATACTGGAAAAATTTAGCTTTGTTTACTAATATATATTAATACTGAATTTATATTAAGTCATCCAGGAACTTTATTTTAATGACCACTGAAGAGATATTTACAAATGCATTGTGCCCTGTGGGCCTTGGGCTTCCCTTGTGGCTCAGTGATAAAGAACCCACCTGCTAAGGCAGGAGATTCAAATCCCTGGGTCGGAAAGATCCCCTGGAGAAGGAAATGGCAACCCACTCCAGTGTTCTTGCCTGGGAAATTCGATAGAGGAGCCTGGTGGGCTGTTGTACATGGGGTTGCGAAAGAGTCAGCAATGAAGCAACAACAACAGCATATATGTACTACTGTTGTAGAATTTGTCATGATTATATTTTCTTAGCCATCCTGCTGCTGCTGCTGCTGCTAAATCGCTTCAGTCGTGTCTGACTCTGTGCGACCCCATAGACAGCAGCCCACCAGGCTCCCCCGTCCCTGGGATTCTCCAGGTAAGAACACTGGAGTGGGTTGCCATTTCCTTCTCCAATGAGTGAAAGTGAAAAGTGAAAGTGAAGTTGCTCAGTCGTGTCTGACTCTTAGCGACCCCATGGACTGCAGCCTACCAGGCTCCTCTGCCCATGGGATTTTCCAGGCAAGAGTACTGGAGTGGGGTGCCATTGCCTTCTCCGTTTCTTAGCCATAGTAGATTTTATTTTATTTATTTATTTTTTTTGCCATAGTAGATTTTAAAACATATCTACACATGCATGCACACACGTTTTTAGTGTTTATTTTAAAGAAAATTCTGTAATGGTTATTTCTATCATTTCCATTTTAGTAGTTTGCATTTTTTTTTTAATCTGTATAACCGTTGAGCAAGTGGCAAACCCATACATGTATGTATATAAAATATACTAATATTATACAGATGTGTGTTTATAACATATAGCATGTGTATAATAATGATTGATATTTGTTGTCAAGCATTATGCAAATTTATTTATATGGATTTTCTCATATAACATCGTAACTTGTGATGTATATAACGTGATAACTGGTAAAGTAGATGCTATTGTTATTTTTACTTTATAGTAACCTGTGGCTTGAAATTAATTAATTGCCGCAGGATCATACTCCTGATAAATGGGATACTGTCAAGAATTAAAAAGTGTCTGAGTATCTGTTTGTAGACCAACTTGTTTATGAAGCTATCCATAGCATCATAAATGATAGCAGAAGACAGGTTTCTGGTCAGAGGCAAAAGACTCTTTTTTTTTCTTTTTTAAAAACATTAATTAATTTATTTTAATTGGAGGCTAATTACTTTACAGTATTGTAGTGGCTTTTGCCATACATTGACGTGAATCCGCCATGGGTGTACATGTGCTCCCCATCCTGAACCCCCCTCCCACATCCCTCCGCATCCCGTAGCAACAGCAGTAAACAGAATGTCATCACTGTTATGTGATAGTTCCTTGAGTCTCAATTCTCCTAGGGTGAAGTGAAAAGTGAAGTGAAGTCTGACTCTTTGCGACCCCACAGACTGTAGCGTACCAGGCTCCTCTGTCCATGGGATTTTCCAGGCAAGAATACTGGAGTGGGGTGCCATTTCCTTCTCCAGGGGATCTTCCCGACCCAGGGATCGAACCCAGGTTGCCCACATTGTAGGCAGACGCTTTACTGTCTGAGCCACCAGGGAAGAGGGTGAAGTAAAGAGGGCCAAATAACACCTGTAGAATAGTATATTGCATGATAGAGAAGAACTCTGAGACTGAGGAACCAAAATCTTTTTTGTAATCATGCCTTTTTGCTCCAGCAAAAGGCATGAAGCACTGGCACTGTATCTTCCTAAAGTCACTGTATACAAATAATACTTGAAAGATAGTCTAGAACAAAAGATGAGAGCTTCTCTTATAAAATATGCAAAAATACGAAAGACCTGCAGAATTTCCCCGTTAATCATATGTTGGTAGGATGACAGAGTGAATGTCTTAAGTGCACTTTGTTATACTCTTTCTTCAAGTAAAGTATTTTTGTTTTTAGTCTCTTTTTCTTTCTTTTTAAAAAATTTATTTATTTTTAAATTGAAGGATAATTGTTTTACAGAATTTTGTTGTTTTCTGTCAAACCTAGTCTCTTTTTCTTTTCTCCTCTATGTAGCCTTCTCTAGGTTCTTCTCAGTCATTCAGATATGTTTCAGAATTATCCTTTTCTTTCCAGCTTCATAGTCATTACCCACTTCTGGACTCTTGGTTTTTTTTTTTTTTTTGACTCAATTATGCAGATAATCTGCGAGGTCTTTTCCCTTGCTTTTTTTGTTCCCTCTTTCATTTTGTTTCTGGTAGTATAATTAAGCTGCATAAAAGCCATTAGCTTTGAATAAAATTTTAGGCTTCTTTTGGTTTGAACTGTTAAAAGATAAAATGAGGCATATTAAATTTTACAAGGCTTTACATGAGCAAACATCAGTTCTCATTGAGCAATGCCAAACTTTCCTCTGTGGAAGGAAGGAGGGAAGGACGGAGGGAGGGAAGGAAGGAAGATTTTCAAAGAGCAGATGTGAAAGCAGAGCAAGGAAATTATTTGATTGTCTGTAGCTTAATATTGCCTTTTTTTTGGGAAAGCCTAGTTGACTTGTGATTGATTGTTCTTAGGTTTAGATTTCTGAGCCTTGAGACATTTACAGAAATTTTATCCTGACTTTGCTTATATAGGCTGCCAAGGCATTAGAGCCATCTCAGTCTAAAGACTTCCTTGTTTAATTTCTTTATATTACCCAAGTGAAATCTTCTGCATTTCTTTCTTGCCAGTAAATGTTGGTAGTTATGAATACCTCTTGCCCCAGTTCTAAGAGTCATAAAATGGATTAAATCAGAGATATGTAATTATGCTTAAGGTTAAGAATTGTTCCTAGGTAAGAATAAAATTTGACTGAGATACAATTGAATATACCAATCATTCCAAAGGAAAACATTGTAAATACAGAGGGTGTTAGTCATTCAAAAAAGAAGTGGTAAATTTAAGGTCAGCAGGGCGAGTACAGTAGAGAGATACCATGGTCCAAAAATATGAACTTCCTATATCTACTGATATCATAAAAATAGTGTTTTTGTTTGTTTGAGCTTGACATCAGTATATATTCAAACTTTAATTCATCTTATAATGATCCTATATTCACCGATATATCATCTGATTGTAATCTGGTTTCTTATGGAGCTTACATTCAGGGAGAGCATTCAGTGATAAAAGCCTCAGAGTGAATAGCCCCTTTGGCAGTTTAAATTTTGTAAGTGACATTTTGGCTAGAGCTGTCTCTGGTAGCTTTATTATTTATTTGTTTTATTTTTGTGTCTGTCGCCGTGCACAGGCTTTTTCTGACTGCAGCAAGTGGGGGCTGCTTCTCGCTGTGCTTCGTGGGCTTTCACTGCAGTGGCTTCCCTTGTGGAGCACAGCCTCTAGGCACCTGCGCAGGCTCAGTAGTTGTGGCTCAGGGACTTAGTTGCTCTGCAGCACGTGGGATCTTCCCAGATCAGGGATTGAACTCATGTTTCCTTCATTGGCAGGCAGATTCTTATCTACCGTACCACCAGAGAAGTCTCTTGATAGCTTTATTGATGTCAGTAGTATTTGTAAATGGATCTCTTTTCATGCCAAGAGGTCAGATTTCTCTGCCTGCCAAGAGCCAAACTAGCACTTCTCTGATAGTTTCCTGTGGAAGTTGTTGTTGTTTATTTGCTAAGTCATGTCCGACTTTTTTGTGACCCTGTGGACCATAGCCTGCCAGGCTCCTCTGTCCTTGGGATTTTCCAGGCAAGAATACTGGAGTGGGTTGCCATTACCTTATCCAGGGAATCTTTCCAACTTAAGAGATTGAACCTGCGTCTCCTGTATTGCAGGCAGATTCTTTACCACTTAGCCACCAGGGAAGCCGCTCCCATGGAAGGTGTGCTACTAAATTTTAATAAATACAAACTCTTGTTGCTGCAACAATACAATTCTTTTATGGCAGCACATGGCAGCACACTGAACTGAATGAACCATGCAAAGTGATACGATGTGGGATACCTAAAGGTGTGGTGAGAAGCCAGCACCGAAGAAAGATTTCTGGACCATTTGAACTTTGCCTTGAGACTCAATGAAGGTACTCAGAGGAGTATTCAGTTATACTCAACAGACTGCAGAAGAGCCAGTTTCAAGCTTCCAAACTTGTAGATACTGTGTCTGTTGTTCTGTACTGCACCCCAGCATGGTAGTTATTACACATGTTCAATAAGTTTTTGTAGGATGAGTGAGTAGAATGAATATTCAGTATTGAATGAAAGGTCAATTGTGTACATATAAAATATAGAACACACTTCATTTTTAAAAAGTCACTTTATTGAGGTGTTACTGACATACAGCTAGCATAACATATTTAAGGTATACAATTTGTTGAAGATAAATATACACCTGTGATAGCATCACCTTAGTCAGTGCCAGAAATATATCTATCACCTCCAAAAGTTTCTCCTCCCTCCTCCTTTGTTCTTTCTCTGTATTTTTTTTTTTTTTGTAGAACACAGTCTTCAATGACGTAATAAAGATGTATATTTTGGCTGATAACACATCTATTGTCCTTTCTAAATAGCGATTGAAAAAAATCTTACAGCTGTTCAGTTGCAGCCGAAAGTCTGTATAAGTGAACTATGACTTCAGTCTTTTCCTTCCCTTAACATTCCATAGTGATGGAATCTAGGAAAATAAGAGTTTTAAGTACCAAAAATGAGACTAAGAATGAATCCTTTCGCAGGAACTGTGAGACATTACTGGTGTAGGAATTATAACCTGTGTGGACTTTAGTGTTGTTCTGAGTCTTAACTCCAAAGTGCTTGAGAACACTAAATGGTGGAGAGCCTCTGTCCTAGATTCTGATGAATCCTCAAAGTAATGCAGTCCTGCTAGGGATTTTAAGGCTGCCAGGCGATCTTCTTTAGGGACCTTGCCAGTGAAAACCTACCTTTTCTCAAGTTTTTTGTGCTTAGAGTACAATTGGTGGTGGGTATGCTAAGGTCTTATTCATCGAAGACCTGTATTGGGAAGTCACATCTTTGTAAGCTATGCTATAGATTATCAAGTGAAGCAGAGTTTTCTTTAAGGAAAACACACTCCCTATGTAGATCAGACTCTTAAATAATTTTATATGTTTTTTTTTGGCTATAGCACCAGGTTATGAGGCAAAAAATATATATGCTAGTAATTATGGTGTTTGCTTAATTAAATGATCTTATTTTGAGTATTTAAAACATTTCCCTATAAATTACATCACTGTTGGAATGTTGTGGGAAGGGAAGAGTGGAGCTGTGGTTCACTTCTGCAGAGTTTCTGCTGTTACAACAGCTGATTAATTATAAGATATTTTTCAGCCAACATTTTGAATAAAGTATTGGATAAAAATGTGACTGTAGCCAAAATATGCATCTTTATTAGGTCATTAAAAAGTATGTTTTAGGTTTTATATATCCATAACTGACTTTCTAGTCAATACTGTTTGAATACATATATGGAAATATAGGTGCTAAAGAGTTTTATTCTATTACCTATTATAATTTCTTTTTTTTTTAAATTTTATTTTATTTTTAAACTTTACAATATTGTATTGGTTTTGCCAAACATTGAAATGAATCTGCCACAGGTATACCCGCGTTCCCCATCCTGAACCCTCCTCCCCCCTCCCTCCCCATACCATCCCTCAGGGTCGTCCCAGTGCACCAGCCCCAAGCATCCAGTATCATGCATCGAACCTGGACTGGCGACTCGTTCCATATATGATATTATATGTATTTCAGTGCCATTCTCCCAAATCATCCCACCCTCTCCCTCTCCCACAGAGTCCAAAAGACTGTTCTATACATCAGTGTCTCTTTTGCTGTCTCGTATATAGGGTTATTGTTACCATCTTTCTAAATTCCATATATATGCGTTAGTATACTGTATTGGTGTTTTTCTTTCTGGCTTACTTCACTCTGTATAATAGGCTCCAGTTTGATCCACCTCAGAACTGATTCAAATGTATTCTTTTTAATGGCTGAGTAATACTCCATTGTGTATTCTATTACCTATTATAATTTCTATTGTATGTCTAAGACCAATAGAATCCATTGTTACTTAATAATGCAAAAACCTTGAGTTTCATCCAAGTTTTAGATACATTAAAATACTTTAAATTATTTTAATTTCAGTTGTTTTTAAAATGTGTCACATGTGTCCCTTTTGTAATTAGAATGTATTAAACAACTTAAATAATTCATTATTAATACAAACTAATGTTGTTCAGTCGCTCAGTCATGTATGACTCTGCGACCCCATTGACTGTACCACACCAGGCTTCTCTGTCCAACACCATCTCTAGGAGTTTACTCAAACTCATGTCCATTGAGTCGGTGATGCCATCCAACCATCTTATCCTCTGTCATCCCCTTCTCCTCTTGCCTTCAATCTTTTTCACCATCAGGGTCTTTTCCAATGAGTCAGCTCTTCGAATCAGATGGGCTAAAGTACTGGAGTTTCAGCTTCAACATCCGTCCTTCCAGTGAACACCCAGGACTGATCTCCTTTTAGGATGGACTGGTTGGATCTCCTTGCAGTCCAAGGGACTCTCAAGAGTCTTCTCCAACACCACAGTTCAAAGGCATCAATTCTTCGGTGCTTAGCATTTTTTATTGTCCAGCTCTCACATCCATGCATGACTACTGGAAAAACCATAGCTTTGACTATACAGATGTTTCAAGGCAAAATAATGTCTCTGCACTGTCTAGGTTTGTCATTGCTTTTCTTCCAAGGAGCAAATGTTTTTAATTTGAGTTTTGAGCCAGCTTTTTCACTGTCCTCTTTCACCATCATCAAGAGGCTCTTTAATTCCTCTTCCCTTTCTGCCAGAAGAGTGGTGTCATCTGCATAGCAAATCTGAGGTTAGTGATATTTCTCCATGCAATCTTGATTATTACTATAAAACTTTTATAATATCATTTATACATTTCCATACATGTTATGCAATTTGCTAATTTGCTTCAGTCCTGTCTGACTCTGTGTGACCCAATGGACTGGAGCTTGCCAGGCTCCTCTGTTCATGGGATTCTTCAGGGTTGCCATGCCCCTCTTCAGGGGATATTCCCAACCCAGGGATTGAACCCTGATTCTTGGATTGGCAGGCAGGTTCTTTACCACTAGCACCACCCGGGAAGCCCATTTATATATTTAGGACCTATCAAATGCTGTAGGGCTCTTTAGTCTATACTAAATGGTCTCCTGTTGACTTTAATTTTGATTTTGTTTACTGATTGTTTTCTATTTGGCCCAGCCTCCTCATTCTTTCTGGAGCTATTTCTCTGTTCTTCCCCAGTAGCATATTTGACACCTACCAACCTTGGGGGTTAATCTTCTAGTGTCATATCTTTTTGCCATTTCCTACTCTTCATGGGATTCTCCAGGCAAGAATACTGGAGTCGTTTACCATTCCCTTCTCCAGTGGGCCACATTTTGTCAGAACTCTCCACCATGACCCGTCCACTTGGATGGTCCTGCACGACATGGCTTATAGTTTTCCTAGAGTTACACAAGACTGTGATTCATGCTCAAAATCCTTCTAGCTAGGCTTCAGCAGTACATAAACTGAAAACTTCCAGATGTACAGCTGGATTTAGAAAAGGCAGAGGAACCAGAGATCAAATTGCCAACATCCATTGGATCATCGAAAAAGCAAGAGAATTCCAGAGAAACATCTACTTCTCCTTCACTGACTACACTAAAGTGTTGACTATGTGGATCACAACAAACTGTGGAAAATTCTTAATGAGATGGGAATAGCAGACCACCTTACCTTCTTCCTGAGAAACCTTATGTAGGCCAAGAAGCAACAGATAGAATGGAATGTGGAACAATGGACTGGTTCAAAATTGAGAAAGAAGGATGTTCAGGCTGTATGTTGTCACCCTGCTTATTTAACTTATATGCGGAATACATCATTAGAAACGCTGGGCTGGATGAAGCACAAGCTGGAATTGAGATTGCTGGGAGAACTATCAATACCCTCAGATATGCAGATGACACCACCCTTATGGCAGAAAGTGAAGAAGAACTAAAGAGCCTCTTGATGAAAGTGAAAGAGGAGAGTGAAAAAGTTGGCTTAAAGCTCAACATTCAGAAAACTAAGATCATGGCATCTGATCCCATCACTTCATGGCAAATAGATGGAGAAAAAATGGAAGCATTAACAGATTTTATTTTCTTGGACTCCAAAATCACTGTGGACGTGACTGTTGCCATGAAATTAAAAGACGCTTACTCTTTGGAAGAAAGGCTATGACAAACCTAGACAGCATTTTATAAAGCAGCGACATCACTTCTCTGACAAAGGTCCGTCTAGTCAAAGCTATGGTTTTTCCAGTAGTCATGTACGGATGTGAGAGTTGGACCATAAAGAAGGCTGAGTGCCGAAGAATTGATGCTTTCGAACTGGTGTTGGAGAAAACTCTTGAGAGTCCCTTGGAGAGCAAGGAGATCAAACCAGTCAATCCTAAAGGAAGTCAATCCTAAATATTCATTGGAAGGGCTGATGCTGAAACTGAAGCTCCAATACTTTGGCCACCTGATGTGAAGAGCTGGCTCATTAGAAAAGACCCAGATGTTGGGAAAAATTGAGGGCAGGAAGAGAAGAGGTGACAGAGGATAAGATTGTTGGATGGCATCACCAACTCAATGGACATGAGTTTGAGCAAATTCCAGGAGATAGTGAAGAACAGGGAAGCCTGGCGTGCTGCATTCCATGGGGTTGCACAGAATCGGACATATCTTGGCAATGAACAACACATTGTTTTCTCTTGCCATGTTATGAACAACTACAAAATGTTGTAGCTTTAAAACAGCAGCGGTTTTATTTGCTTATGAATCTATGCAGTGGCAACTTAGTCTGGGCTTAACCAGACAGTTTTTCTGCTAGTGTCTGTTGGGATCAGTTATACAACTACAGTCTTCTGCTGCCTCGACTGGGGCTTCATGGCCTTAGATGAGCTAGTTGTTTGCTTCTCTGTCTTCCTGGTCTCTCATCTCAAGTTGAGAGAACAAGACATTAGTTAAAGAAGTTCTTTAAGTAATGATCTTCTTTAAGTAATGGTCTCAAGGTTCTAAGAAGTGAGAGTAGAGTTATACAGTATCATTTTTGCCACATTCCCTTGGTCAGAGCAACTCATAGGACTAAGCCAGGAATAGAGGGGGGACTAGTCTCCATCTCTTATCTGACTCTCTTGAGCAGAACTGCAGAGTCGATAGCCTGGGGATTTGTGTGCAAGGGTGGGAGAAATCTTTGCAACCAACTTTGTAAATGTCTCATTCATACAATTTTTTTTTTTTGCTTTCAATTATTATTTAATTATTTTTTTATACCTCCCTCTAGCATCCCCTCTTTTTTTCCTTTGCCTCCTATGCTGAATTTGCTATTGTATTTTTGAAAACTACTTAGCTTATGTTGCTATTAACAGAATGATATGTAGACTGAGAAACAGACTTGCTTTGAGAGGGGACCTGAGATGGTCCTCAAATCAAGGGCGCGGTAGTTGTCGCATCTCACTTCGGTCTCTGAGCTTTTTGTCCCTCTTTGCCGTGTGACAGGATATTGTTTTCTAACACATTCTTCACATATTTCCAGTTTGCACAGCTTCCTAGAAACTACTGGGTAGTGTAGTAGGGAGACAGAGCACTACCTCAGCAGAGCATTTCTACATTCATTTATTTTACCTATAGTTTTGGCAGGTTTGATTTTGTTTGGACAAAGAGTTTCTTGGCTTAAAAAACAAAACCACCATTTTAGGTAATTAGACTTGTTGGCTAGCTGACTTTGGGATATATGAGGTTAATTACGCAGTTAAGACACTAATAACTTAAGGTCTTATAAAAATATTTTTGCCTTAAGCCATTTCTAGAATATATTTTCTAAAATGGAGACTGTATGCTTTGTTTTGTCAAATACTTTGAAAACATATTGTATAATTTAGCAACTCCAAATTCAGAGCATCAATTACACAAAAGTTAAAATTATATAAAATTAAGGGTTAGCATATCTAAGAAGGCAGTCAATATAGTAAAACAGCAAAATGAAAAGTCTTTCAGAGGCATATTAGTTAGTCCACTAGTGAGGAAGTAGAGTTTTTCTTTTTTTTAAATTAAAAACAATATTTATCAGACATTGACTGCCTATTTAAATGAAAAGGAAATAATTAGAAAAATAAAAAGTTATTCCTTCAGTTATAGGTGTAATTTTGAAGATATGAAAATTTAATTGAAAAAAACAGATGAGTTGATAAATGCTGTTACAAATGCATATGTGATTCAGGTCTGGACCTGTCTGGAGCTAGGAGTTTCTACCTTTGTGAGACAACTTGGGTGACTCTTTGTCCACTGAGTACCTAAAATATCAATTGAGATTATTTATGTGTCCCTTTTAGTTCTTACCTACAAAGGAATCAAGGTACAGAGATTATCATCTTATATTGGAAGGACTGACTTTGTAGAGGAAGAATTCATTTTCTATGTAACTAGGAATTATGAGAATAATTGAGAGAAAGGCAGATTTCATTGCAATAGTAAAGAAGAATATTCAACTAGAGCTGTTTGAAAAATGGATTTGGTGGCCTGGTAAAGTTGAGAGTTTCTCATTCTTGAAGTTTCTTAATCAAACACTGTACAATGATCTTTTATAGTCATTAAGGAAAGGGATTTTTGTCACAGAGAAGGGCTTAGATTAGAAAGTTCTCAGGCTATCCACTCCAGTATTCTGACCTGCAGAATTCCAAGGACAGAGGAGCCTGGCAGGTTACAGTCCATGGGGCCACAAAGAGTCGGACATGACTGAGCGACTTTCACTTTCAGGGCTTTATAAGTGCTTAGGATTGCATGCGTGGTCCAAATAAAGCATCTTTAGGTTTCCTGTTGGTCAGTGGTTTCAGCTGAGGGCAGGGTAGTTGGCCGTATTTGAGGACCTCTTTGGCTGTCCTCTCTGTCGTGTGGGATTGCCATTGTGGATCTAGTGAGAAAGGCCACAGATGCTGGTGAACATCCGCAGCGCACAGGACAGCCGCCCTCAGCCCCACCTCCAGCAACAGAGAGTTATCCACCTCCACTGTCAGTGGTACCCAGGGTGAAAAACTGTGGTTCGGCCGACTTAAATGGTGGTCCCTTTGATCTTTCAGACTTGTCTTGGCCTGAAGTGATTACGTCAGCTAATACTGGCTATATAGGCAAATGTGTGAAGTCTAATATAGTTATTTTCAACAGTGTCTTGCCATGTCCATCACACTGGCAGTTCCTCCCAGGTTCTGTAAGTTCTGCTTCTGTACACCTTTCTGGGCCTGTCGTCTCTAGTAATTCTTTATCTCATCAGACTTAGCTCACTTGGGCCTGTTTCCTCAACGTCTTCTCTCTGTTACCTAGGTAATCTGAAAAATGTGTACACCCACTGATACTGATGGTCTTTCCTTACTTGATGATCATGCCTGAATCTTTTTTCCTCCTCCAATGACTCATGGTGATTTTACTGGAACCTTCCAAGATGCTCAGTTGTCTACTCACAGGGCTATTTGCAAGTTGTTGTTCACATTGATCACATGTGAATACTTTATTAAAGCATGACAGTAGGATTCTTGTCCAATATCTATTCAAAATTACTTAAATAGGAATTCAAACAAGACATTAGAAATATATACATGCATTGCAATACATGAGGCTTGTTAGAGCTACAGCTCAGGTATATTAAAATATTAATGGCAGCAGTTTGAGTACTGGATACTAAGAATGGTTACAGTTAATTAAGATAGATCGCTTAACTTTTATTAACCAACTGTAAGGTTTAATCACTTGTGTATTCAGAAATGACATAATCAGGAAATAGTTTTGTATTGAAAATCAGTTGAAAAAAATGCTCTGAATTTTAGTTTGGTGGAGTTTGCAATGGACATGTATACACTGCTACATTTAAAATGGATAACCAACAAGGACTCACTGTATAGCACATGGAATTCTGCTCAATGCTGTATGGCAGCCTGGATGGGAGGGGAGTATTGGGGAGAATAGATATATGTGTGTGGCTGAGTCCCTTTGCTGTTCTCCTGAAATGATCACAACACTGTTTATTAATTGGCTATGTGTGTGAGTCACTCAGTCATGTCTGACTCTTTGCGACCCCATGGGCTATAGCCTGTCAGATGTTTCCATCCATGGAATTCTCCAGGCAAGAATACTGAAGTGGGTTGCCATTTCCTTCTCCAGGGGATCTTCCCGACCCCTGGGATTGAACTCAGGTCTCCTGCATTGCAGGCAGATTCTTTATAATCAGCGTTGAGTTCAGTTCAGTTCAGTTCAGTCGTTCAGTCGTGTCCCACTCTTTGCAACCCCATGAATCGCAGCACGCCAGGCCTCCCTGTCCATCACCAACTCCCAGAGTTCACTCAGACTCGCATCCATCGAGTCAGTGATGCCATCCAGCCATCTCATCCTTTGTCGTCCCCTTCTCCTCCTGCCCCCAATCCCTCCCAGCATCAGAGTCTTTTCCAATGAGTCAACTCTTTGCATGAGGTGGCCAAAGTACTGGAGTTTCAGCTTTAGCATCATTCCTTCCAAAGAAATCCCAGGGCTGATCTCCTTCAGAATGGACTGGTTGGATCTCCTTGCAGTTCAAGGGGCTCTCAAGAGTCTTGTCCAACACCACAGTTCAAAAGTATCAATTCTTCAGTGCTCAGCTTTCTTCACAGTCCAACTCTCACATAATCAGCTTTGCCCCAATACAAAATAAAAAGTTAAAAGAAATTCACGTCACTCTGCTATTATAGATAAAAGGGGAAAGTTTTCTTCTAGTCATTCATACTATGTTATGAAGTACTGAGTATATATTTCACTGCAAAATTTACTTTTTCTTCAGGTGAATCTCATTGCATGTAAAGGTCTAGTTCTGATGAAAATTTTGAAGCACAGTAATATTTTATTGTTTAGTTTTCAGTAAAAACTGGTCATTTTACCCTCGTTCCTTTATAAAAATGAAACCTCACTTCCCCAAATGCCAGTCTATGCCTTGCTGCTAGCTTGATTAAGATGAAGGAATGTGTGCTTAGCTATTCAGACACTGCGACTCTGTGTACCAGGAACCACCTGCTTTCCTTAGGGGCCTTTCCTATTAAAATATTAATCAGACTGTTTGTTGTTATAGACAGAATTTCCATGTGAAAAATTTGGCTAACATACACACATGCCTCATTTTTGCCATGCCCTGTATTTAATACACTAAGAAAATTACGTGTTGGAATGCTCTTCAGAGCTTTTAGCTTCCACCCCCAATTAGTGTGGTTTATTGTTACTAATTAAATTTTGAAGACTGAGAAGGCCAAGTCGTATCAGTTTCAAAGTGCTTTGGGAGTTGTGAGGACTTATTTTTGAGGATACTACTCTGTTTCATCCCTAACCGTCTTGCCAGTATGATATTAAGTTGATATACTGCTTGTTCATCTCACTCTAACTTTATGGGCAGAGACAACAATGCTATTTAGACATGGTGTTTTAGAAGTATGCCAGGGAGGTTTTTGTATATGCTGTGATTGATAGAATTTTGTTTCGAGAAGTCTCTAACTTTCTAAACTGTAAGATACTTCTAAAAATATCCACTTGAAAAAAATCTGATAGATGAAAGACAAACTTAAGTCTATGATTTAAACAAATGAATAAAATGAATGTTTCTTTTATACTGTACCATGAAATCTATGTCCCATATGTTTGTCTGTCTAATAACCTGCATTTTTAAGGTATTGCTTTGGAATATAAGCTAGAGTAAGTATACATTTATGTTATTGGTATTTTTAAATAAAAAAGAACCTATATGATGCATTCATAAAGTTTAATACTGGAGAAGTAAGCTGAGACTCTGCAGCTGCGCTAGTGGCCACTAACAAAGGCTGTGGGAACACTGAGAATACTATTGTGAGAAAGTTTAAGAAAACCTTTGTTCATTTCTTCCCATGCCTTTTAATGGCATTTTCTGGAGGTAAAAAAAAAGGTGAAGAAAAAACAAAACTTAAATTTCCTTTCATGAAAATTTCTATAGAAGCAGATGACTATCAGGTTGTGAACATACTTGAGGAAGTAAAATACCATGTGAGGATCACATCCTTCATTCTGGAACTTCCTAGTTCTCTTAGGTGCAGCATCATGAAAAGGCAAATAAGATGGAGAGAAAGAAAACAAGGTGGAGGTTTCTCCAAGTACAAACTCTATTCAGATTTGCAGGTATATTGAGTTTATTTAGAAAATCACGAAACATTATCCTTTGGTTAGAGGATTCAGAAGGGGAGTTGTGCTTGTCAACCAGCCTGTTTCTCTCTCCCCCCATCCATCCATCCATCCACCCATCCCTCCAAACAGAATTTTGCCATCAGCAATGTAATGTGCTTTTAAGGGATGAAGAGTTTTTACAGACATTCCTAGATATTGGTGCCTAAAATTATGGTTTTGACTTTTAGATAAACACAGATTGCCTGCCCGAATCTAAGGTCATATGGTCCACATGCATCCTTCAAACTGTCTGTACACAAATTTCCTGCAAACTCTTGACCACATTTAGATAGAATACAAAGCAGAAGATAGTTTTCCATGATAGATGCAACCTCTGGTCTATAAATTGCTTCTCTTTAATCATTTTGGAATCCATAACTAATAGCTAATACTAGATATAAATTTGATTTTACAGTTGCACTACATTTTTATCTCTTGATTCTTAATTCACTTTTACTGTTGGAACAAAACTTGGTAAGCACTTAAATTTCTTCTCACTGCCCTAGACCCATTTGATATGCAACAAAGTTGACTTTGGATTTTAAAAAATATCAGCAGTGATTTTTAAAATTCTTTTATCCATCTCTTATCTATAGACTGCTAAAATATTTTTGTGGTATTTTGAAGAATTATGTGTCTCAATATCACTATGTCTGTTAGTGATAAACTGGATACTGTATCTTTCATGCTGACCGGGGAGGAAAAAAAGCACCGAAGTTTTCGTAAGGTTACCCAGAGAGAGGCCTTGATCTATTCTGTTTCCTTGATGTAATAAGCTGGGGAGGCATAAAAGGAAAAATCTTGTGTGTGAAATAATTTTGGAGGAGATGACTATAAAGTCTTCCACAGTTCATCTGAGTCAAAATTCATGCACTCTCCCCACTTCTTTTCTTTTAATGCCCACTTTCATTGTGCTTGAAGACTTTTTAAATGCTCATTAGAAAGAAAGTTTGGTTCTGGACATTTCGTGCGTGAAGAAATGGTAGTTGGTGAGAACTGAGTATGTAGAGAGGAATCTGCAGCTGGATAGAAATAGTGAGAACCAAGGCAGATAGGAGCAAAGCCATGCCTAATCAGGGAAGGATTTTCTCAAACGAATTCCAGAGTGAGCATGTGCTCAAATCACCGGCAGATGACTTGAGTGTGGGCACAGGGCATACCACTTGGGAAAACTAAGGCACATACCGTCACATCAATACATGAGTGAATACGCGTCAGTACACATGCTGTGTTTAAAACAACAGTGAAGAGATCATATACATCCTTCTGTGTATTGCTGATGACCGTTTGGTTGCAAGTTGTGTATTGGGGTTGAGTTGGTTCTCGGTGGACACCACAGACATGTAGGATTCAGCTGGAGGGCAGTTGTTGGCCTTTTCCCCACAGCACAATGTGGTTTGGGGAAGCAGAAAGTGAGTGCTGTCGTTCTGGCCACCTTAGCTGGATTACAACAGCCCTTACTCTAATGGTCTTTCTTACTTTCATCAAATGACAGAATCCTGAGTTGCTGCACCGCCTTGTGCTCTTTGTAGGTGGCCCTTCTGTGACCTCTGTGAAGTAATCTGGGAGCCCCTATTTATTTTTGTTATGTCTCTCAGGGAAAAACATAATGTCACCCTAAGCCTGGTTCTTATTTGAGGTTAATGGGAATACCACCCTTTCTATGAAAGTAACTAACTTCCTACAAATTGTCTACTTATAATAATGAGGTTTCACTTAGGTGATCTGCTACTTTCCCCTGTTTAAAGGCACAATATTTTTTCAGCTTTAACTTTGTTCTGAGTCCGTATAAAACCTTTCTCCATCCTCTGTGTGCTGAATGACATGTGAGATTTTTTTGTATTGTTTTCTGAATTGAAAAAGTAAGATGTTTGGCAGCATTAGAATGAAGAATGGTCACTTACATGGTCAGGTAAACATATTAGAAAACTGGCTCATGTAACTTTTTTCCCTTCTCACCTAATGTGTCAATATGTAAGGTTTTAAGTTTTTGATTGTGATATTTAAGTTACTTAGTTTCAAAATGTAAAAACTGTGTTTCTTTGATTGTGATATTAGGTTACTTAGTTTCAAAATATGAAAAATGTATTTTTTTAACTAGAATGAATATTTTGTACAAGTTTTGAGGGTTATGGAAATTTTTTGGTCACTTTTGCTTTTCTTAAATCTGATTTGTTATGTAAGTAGTGCACTCTGTAACAGTGATTATATCTTTTTTTAATTTTTAAATTGTTTACTGATTTATAGCTGTTGTGTTAGTTTATGGTATGGTGGTGGTGGGTTAGCCGCCAAGTCATCTCTGACTCTTGCAATCCCACGGACTGTAGCCTGCCAGGCTCCTCTGCCGTAGGATTCTCCAGGCAAGAATTCTGGAATGGGTTGGGGATCTTCCCGACCCAGGAATCGAATCCAGGTCTCCTGCCTTCCTGCAGATTCTTTACTGATTGAGCTATGAGGGAAGTAATTCAGTTACACATATACATATGTTATTAGTCCTGAATATTCATTGGAAGGACTGATGTTGAAGCTGAAACTCCAATACTTCGGCCACCTGATGTGAAGAGCTGACTCCTTGGAAAAGACCCTGATACTGGGAAAGATTGAAGGCAGGAGGAGAAGGTGGATCTTACCACAGAGGATAAGATGGTTGGATGGATCACTGACTCGATGGACATGAGTTTGAATAAACTCTGGGGGTTGGTAATGGACAGGGAGGCCTGGCATGCTGCAGTCTATGGGGTCACAAAGAGTTGGACGCAACTGAACTGAACTGATGTTATATATATATATTTTTTCCCACTATGATTTATTACAGTATATTGAATGTAATTCCCCGTCCCATGCAGTAAGACTTTGTTGTTTTTCAGTTTTATTTTATTTATTTATTTATTTATTTATTTTTGCCAGGGAGTTCCCATTCCCTTTATTTATTTATTTTAATTGGAGGCTAATTACTTTACAATATTGTATTGGTTTTGCCATACATCAACATGAATCTGCCATGGGTGTACACGTGTTCCCAATCCTGAACCCCCCTCCACCTCCCTCCCCATACCATCCCTCTGGGTCATCCCAGTGCATCAGCCCCAAGCATCCTGTATCCTGCATTGAACCTGGACTGGTGATTTGTTTCTTATATGGTATTATACATGTTTCATTGCCATTCTCCCAAATCATCCCACCCTCTCCCTCTCCCACAGAGTCCAAAAGACTGTTCTATACATCTGTGTCTTTTTTGCTGTCTCGCATACAGGGTTATCGTTACCATCTTTCTAAATTCCATATATATGCATTAGTATACTGTATTGGTGTTTTTCTTTCTGGCTTACTTCACTCTGTATAATAGGCTCCAGTTTCAGCCACCTCATTAGAACTGATTCAAATGTATTATTTTTAATGGCTGAGTAATACTCCATTGTGTATATGTACCACAGCTTTCTTATCCATTCATCTGCTGATGGACATCTAGGTTGCTTCCATGTCCTGGCTATTATAAACAGTGCTGCGATGAACAGTGGGGTACACGTGTCTCTTTCAATTCTGGTTTCCTCGGTGTGTATGCCCAGCAGTGGGATGCTGGATCATAAGGCAGTTCTATTTCCAGTTTTTTAAGGAATCTCCACACTGTTCTCCATAGTAGCTGTACTAGTTTGCATTCCCACCAACAGTGTAAGAGGGTTCCCTTTTCTCCACACCCTCTCCAGCATTTATTGCTTGTAGACTTTTGGATCGCAGCCATTCTGACTGGCGTGAAATGGTACCACATAGTGGTTTTGATTTTCATTTCTTTGATAATGAGTGATGTTGAGCATCTTTTCATGTGTTTGTTAGTCATCTGTATGTCTTCTTTGGAGAAACGTCTATTTAGTTCTTTGGCCCATTTTTTGATTGGGTCGTTTATTTTTCTGGAATTGAGCTGTAGGAGTTGCTTGTATATTTTTGAGATTAGTTGTTTGTCAGTTGCTTCATTTGCTATTATTTTCTCCCATTCTGAAGACTGTCTTTTCACCTTGCTTATAGTTTCTTTTGTTGTGCAGAAGCTTTTAATTTTAATTAGGTCCCATTTGTTTATTTTTGCTTTTATTCCCAATATTCTGGGAGGTGGGTCATAGAGGATCCTGCTGTGATGTATGTCAGAGAGTGTTTTGCCTATGTTCTCCTCTAAGAGTTTTATAGTTTCTGGTCTTCCATTTAGATCTTTAATCCATTTTGAGTTTATTTTTGTGTATGGTGTTAGAAAGTGTTCTAGTTTCATTCTTTTACAAGTGGTTGACCAGTTTTCCCAGCACCACTTGTTAAAGAGATTGTCTTTAATCCATTGTATATTCTTGCCTCCTTTGTCAAAGATAAGGTGTTCATAGGTGTGTGGGTTTATCTCTGGGCTTTCTATTTTGTTCCATTGATTTATATTTCTGTCTTTGTGCCAGTACCATACTGTCTTGATGACTGTGGCTTTGTAGTAGAATCTGAAGTCAGGCAGGTTGATTCCTCTAGTTCCATTCTTCTTTCTCAAGATTGCTTTGGCTATTCGTGGTTTTTTGTATTTCTAAACAAATTGTGAAATTATTTGTTCTAGCTCTGTGAAAAATACTGTTGGTAGCTTGATAGGGATTGCATTGAATCTATAGATTGCTTTGGGTAGTATACTCATTTTCACTATATTGATTCTTCTGATCCATGAACATGGTATATTTCTCCATCTATTAGGGTCCTCTTTGATTTCTTTCACCAGTGTTTTATAGTTTTCTATATATAGGTCTTTAGTTTCTTTAGGTAGATATATTCCTAAGTATTTTATTCTTTTCGTTGCTATGGTGAATGGAATTGTTTCCTTAATTTCTCTTTCTATTTTCTCATTGTTAGTGTATAGGAATGCAAGGGATTTCTGTGTGTTGATTTTATATCCTGAAACTTTACTATACTTTACTTTACTATACTCATTGATTAGCTTTAGTATTTTAAATATAGTAGTTTGTATCTCCTAATTTATCCCTACTCCACCTCCTTTCTCCATTAATAGCCCTAAATTTGTTTTCTGTGTATGTGAATGTGTTTCTGTTTTGTAAATAGGTTTATTTGTATCATATTTAGATTCCACATATAGTGATATCATATATTTGTCTTTCTCTTTCTGACTTCATGTAGTATGTTAATCTCTGGGTCCATCCATGCTGCTGCAAATGGTGTTATTTCCTTTTTATGGCTGAGTAGTACTCAGCCATGTATATACACACCACATCTTCTTTAAAAGAGCTTTTTATTTTGTATTGGGGTATAGGTGATTAACCATGTTGTGATAGTTTCTGGTGAGCAGGTAAGGGAGTCTGCCATACATATACATGTATCCATTCTGCCCCAACTCCCACCCATCCAGGCTGCCATGTAACATTCAGCAGAGTTTCTCTGTAGATCCTTGTTGATTATCCATTTTAAATATAGCAGTATGAATATGTTCATCCCAAAGTCCCTAACTATCCCTGCCCTCCATCCTTCCCCCAGCTGCAACCACAAGTTCCTTCTCTAAGTCTGTGAGTCTCTTTCTGTTTTGTAAATTCATTTGTATGATTTCTTTTTAGATTCCACATATAAGGGGTGTCACGTGATATTTCTCCTTCTCTGTTTAACTTACTTATTGACTTCACTCAGTATGGCAGTCTCTAGGTCCATCCATGTTGCTACAAGTGGCATTATTTCATTCTTTTTAATGGCTGAGTCGGAGAAGGCAATGGCACACCACTCCAGTATTCTTGCCTGGAAAATGCCATGGATGGAGGAGCCTGGTGGGCTGCAGTCCATGGGGTCACACAGAGTCAGATACAACTGAAGGGACTTAGCAGCAGCAGCAGTGGCTGAGTAATGTTCCTGTGTGTGTGTGTGTATGTGTGTGCACGCGTGTGTCAACCACATGTTTACCCATTCCTCTGTTGATGGACGTTTAGTTTTCTTCCATGTCCTGGCTTTTGTAAATAGTGCTGCAGTGAACATTGGGGTACGTGTAATTTTTCAAATCATAGTGTTCTCTGGATATATATTCCCAGGAGTGGGATTGCCAGATCATATGGCATCTCTGTTTTCAGTCCTTTAAGGAACCCCCATGCTTATTCTCCATGGTCGCTGCACCCGTTTACATTTCCACCAACACTCAACACCATAGGAATTCCTTTTCCTCCACACCTTCTCTGGCATTTGTTATTTGTAGACTTTTAAATGATTTATGTGAGGTGATACCTCATTGTAGTTTTGATTTGCGCTTCAAAGACTATATTAGCTGAGTGTTTTATTATAATTAAGCTGAATGAAATTTATAAAAGCTGTAATTCTCTAATGGGACTTTTTAAAGTTTTTGAGAGAAATCCATGACCATGCAATCACACCTGGTTGCCAAATCTGGCTTAATCCCAGTGTTGTCTGTGTCGCTAAGGCTCTTATCTGAAGTGGGGATAATAACCCCTACATTACAAGGCTATTTTGAGGATTATATAAAGTGATGTATGTCAAGCACAGCATGTCATGTCACAGCATGTGACATATAGGGAGCATTCAGTAACATCAGTAATTGATGTTAGTTTTACACTATTATTTTTATTATGCTGAACTCTGAAAGGTTTCCCCTCACCACCACCCCCTTCTTAAAGGACAGATATTTATTAAAAAGTATGTGTATATATATTACATATAGGAAGCATTATAAGGATTATCCCTACCTTGGAAGCAGAGTGGCTGCCTGATTACCATTAATAAAGTTTTTCTAGAGGCAGAGGGATGTAATAAAAAGCCTTGAATCTGAAATCAGACAGTCCTAGCTCTGAGTCTTAGTTCAGCCACTTAAATATTTTGTGATTTTAAGTGAATAGCGTACTTTCCAAGTCCAGTTGCCTCATCTCTAAAATGGGAATGATTAAAACCTACTTTGGAGCTCAGCCTGGTGCTCTGGTGCTCTGACAACCTAGAGGGGTGAGGTGGGGTGGGGGGATGAGGAGGGAGGTTCAGGAAGGGGGGGATGTATGAGACTTAATGGCTGACTCATGTTGTAAGGCAGAAACCAATGCAGTGTTGTAAAGCAATCATCCTGCAATTCCTACCCTCCAAAAACGACAACAGAAAACCAAGCACCTACCTTGAAGAGCTATCATTAAGATTAGAGGTAATATTTTAAAAAATGCACGGTGCCTGGCGTTGCTAGTCAGCAGTTCATTGTCTGATTTACTCTTCCACTTTCCTCTCTCTCTCTGTTCTCTGATTCTTTTTTATTTATTTTTATAACTTACCTTTAACTGTAAACATTCTTATGGTTTCTTTTTGGCTCTTATGCTTCCTTTTCACATTTCCTTTCTTGTTTGCTTTGATTTGCCGTTTTAATGACTTTTAATAACCAACTAATTGACTGTAAAATAGAGAAATGGGTATGGGAAAGAAAAGAAGCAGCTGAATATCTTGATAGTTTTTAAGCTTTTAAATATGTCATTAGAAAACCTTTGCTCTCAGTAACTGCATTTCCTTTATATGATAATAATAGGGATATAAACAAAGTGCTGTGGGTGTTTGATGATGATGTTGAATTGATTTTTGTAGTACCGATTTAGAGAATATGCTTTCAATAAGTATTTTGTTTACAGAGTGAATTCACATGGTGGTTTTCACTTGACCATTCAATTTTCTTTTAAAGTCTTTTTTTTTTAATGTCTAAACCTTTATCTGTAATCCTTTAAATAGTAAGTTGTAATTTAAAGCTTTTTTTTTTTAATTTGCCAGCCAAATTAGAATTGTGTTGTAATAAGGATTATAATGTTCAGGTTGTATTAGTTACTTCATATGGAAATATTCTATAGTTGGTTCTATAGTTAGATTCTGTAAATTGTTTCACTTTTACGAAAGACAAAATACAGCTTACCTATTTACCATAAAAGGACAGCACATCATACAGTCCGTACTTCCTTGCCTCTATCTAACATCACTGTTTCCACAACTGGAAAATGTCAAGGTTAACATGTTGCCAGACTGTGTTTGCTGACCTTGAAGGTATAAATCAAGAAAGGTGAGCAGTGCAAGGAGGAACCTGGGCAGAGCTGGCATACCTAGTGTGATTTCCCACCCTCAGTTCAGTCAGAGAAAATGGTCTTTTTTGCTCAGTATATGCATATATTCAGAGGTTTGGCTCATCATATATTGGTGACAGTTTGCTTTGAAATAATTTTGTTGTGCACTGAAAAAAGTTGACTCGTGGAATCATAGAATTTTGGAGTTGTGATCCAAGAGATTAATCTAATGTCTCTTTTAAAAAAAAATTAATTTATTTTAATTGAAGGCTAATTACTTTTGCCATGCATTGACGTGAATCAGCCTGGGTGTACATGTGTCCCCCATCCTGAACCCCCTCCCACCTTCCTTCCATCCCGTCCTTCAGGGTTGTCCCAGTGCACCGGCTTTGAGTGCCCTGTTTCTTAAAGATGAAAAATTAGGGCTTAAAGAATGGAAGTGATTTGATGAAGTTTATACTCTTAATCTGGAGACCCCAGACTTCTTTCTTACTAGTAGTCTGGTATTTGTGGCCCTAAAGGCCCCAAGGTGTTTTGTACTTTTCCTGTATTTGTTCTGTCAAGGAAAGGAAACTTAAAAAAAAAAAAAAAAGAAAGAAATCAGCAAGCAAAACTGCTACTCCAAAACAAAGGGACAGATTATAAAGATGTACTATATATTATGTGATTCAAATTATATAAGGACTTTTAAAAATTATAAAGTAATACATAGCTATTTAACAATCCCACTACTTAAGACAATGCATTTTAAAAAGCATATTAATACCATGATAATGATCTGTTGTGTGTTCAAAGCAAAATATGTACATTGCAAAGTGTGATAAAACTCATTGATCTTATAAGAATGGCTTCCCCAAGAGACTATGTAATGGTCTGTGCTTTTAGGAAAATTGAAAATGCTTATAGAGTCTTAAGTTCCACTTTAACAAAGTATATGAATGGGAGTAGTATTTAGTGTTTTGAAAGATGGCTACTATACATAGAAATTAAATTTATTATCAGAAGCCTTATATGGAATATCAAGAGTCTGTCCTTGAATGGAATTACACGGAATAACGATTGCTTTTGGGCACTTTGTGTTTTGAGTAACTTAAAACCTTTACGTGTTGGAGACGTGAAGGTATACAGACAACCAAAAAGGCTTTGTCTAAATATATATTGAATAATTAAAATAATAATATAATTAAATGTTTTGGTGAGCACCTCCTGTAGGGTAAAATGTAAATATCCTGTCTTAGCATGTTGTACTGGGCTGATTTGTTCATGTGCTGACATTTCCACTAGACTGACTTCAACAACAAGAATCAATACTGTGTGGTTCTGTTGCCCTAATGCCCTGGCAGTACAGCAAGCACCGTAGTAAATATAGAGGCAAAGGTGACCACTAGTGGCTCCTTGTCTATCCTGTTTCTCTCGACGATCATGAGGTCTCCTGATAGTCCAGAGCTTCTCAGACCGTCTCTGTATCTTTCTCCTTTTGATTTGCTCAGGCACGAAGTGTTAGTAACGCATAAATAGCAGATCATTTTTTTTTTCTTGAATGGGAGGGAGGGTGGATGCATGGCTAAAATATGAATGAAGTACACATGAGACAAGGAGAAATTTATTGCTCTTTTCCAGAAAGCAGAGATGAAGTTTCATCAGTATTTGTTTGTGTAATGGAAGGAAAGGGGCTCAGTGAATACGGGGAGGAAACAGGCTTGATGCGAATAGTGAAGGCCAGGCAACAAGGAGCATCTTTGGACACATTCAGGCAGGAGTGGGCAAAGTCAGTGAGCAGGGCTAAGGAACATTTAATTGAGGATATTAAAGAAAAGCAGAAGATTTCTGTGGGAGGAAGTAGTTAAATGCACCATCTGTTTAGGTCGCTAGTAGACTTTAAATGACTTCAGGATATGTGTTTTAACCATTTTGAGGCTTAAATGGTAAAACCAGCCTTCTTTACCAGGTCATAGTCACATTTTGTGTATTTCTGGTTATTTTTAGGTTTATAAAGTATTCACATATCATGGTATTGTTTCTTTGTTAGAACATCGAGAGGGATAGTTTTCGTATAATCCTACATGACATAGTGAAGACAGCCATAGTACAGTTTTTCCCTGCAAGTTTTGTAAGCTCTCTAACAGGAAGCCATGTATTGTAAATCTATCACTTCCTGAAAAGTTATTTGAGAGAAAACTATTTTTCAGTTGAATGAACTTTACTTTCATGTTATTTGTGCACTTGACTTAAATATTCTATTGGTTTAGTACATAATGAAATTTCCAATACACAGTGTTTTATTTTATTTAACCACCTCTATTCTTGGTGCAAATAGAAAATAATGAAATTAATTCTATGCTTTCACATAGGTATATTCAGTTTCAAAAAATAGTTTCTAAAAGATCCACAGTCGAAAAATAGGCAAAGGGTATGAAAAAGTAGTTAAATCAACTGACCAAAAAACAAAAAGATTTATAAACCCATGAGGCTCAATTTCATTCATAAGAAGAATGCAACTATAATATATTGTTTCTTTCATCCATCACATTGTGAGGATGAAACGCAGTTTTGTGGCTCTAGGGAAATTGTTCATGTCAGGGTATGGCTACTTTGATATACCATTGATATGAGAGTATATCAGAATTAAAAATGCACCTGTCTTTGATACAGTGAATTCAGTTCTAAGGATTTACCTCCAGAGATATGCATGCAAGTTTACAATGTTTACCTTGGTATTCAGTACATATTGCCTCCACTCTTATTTATTCACAGACTGTTTAAATAAACCTTAGCATTCCTCTGTGTATATGTGTGTAAAATTAAGAAGTATAAAAGAGTGTCTTTATTTGGCATGTATCTTTGCACAAATGTACACACACATACACAGACACACCTACACAATTCTATACAGACAGAATACCAGAGCTCTAGAATATAAGGGAACTTTCTGTTCATTGTATTTTTTTCATTCAGTTTGAGTTTTTGTTTCTTTCAAGTACATGTATCAATTTTTTTAAAGTTTTAAGTGTTTTTGAGATATATTACATGCTATAAAAGTGTCAATTCCATGGGTTTTTAGTATGTTTACAGAGCTGTGTACGTCTCCATATGGTCTAATTTTGGAATATTTTCATCGACCCCTGAAGAAACAGTATGCCATGGGCAAACTCCCTGTCAGCCCTCACTCTACTTGCTGTATGGACATTTGTCTATTATGAAATTTCAGATAAATGGTATCATACAACATGTGGTCTTTTGTAACTGGCTTCCTTCACTTAAATAGTTTTTCTGAGGTTCATTCATGTTGTGAAGGCAATGGCATCCCACTCCAATACTCTTGCCTGGAAAATCCCATGGACGGAGGAGCCTGATAGGCTCCAGTCCCTGGGGTCGCTAAGAGTTGGACACGACTGAGCGCTTCACTTTCACTTTTCGCTTTCATGCATTGGAGAAGGAAATGGCAACCCATTCCAGTATTCTTGCCTGGAGAATCCCGGGGACAGAGGAGCCTGGTGGGCTGCCGTCTCAGGGGTCTCACAGAGTCGGACATGACTGAAGCAACTTAGCAGCAGCAGCAGCATGTTGTATTAGGCCCTTAATTATTTTTTTGAATTAAGTAAATCAAAGTGATAATAGCAATTTCAAAAGCACTTATCCTGTTTACATATATTGTACAATTATTGTGAAATGGAAGGGAATTATAGAGAAATTATTTCTTGTCAGTAGTTACCATTCTTTGAGCATCTTTGATGTACTGGTCATTCTATTAGGCTTTATGTATGTTATCTCAGTCAATGCTTACAATCTGTGTGATAATTAATATTGTATTATTTCCACAAATGAGTAAACTGTGATATTATTTTGTGTGTCAATTTAGACATAACAATGTAAGGTATAAAAATAGATGTGTGCAGATGCATACTTTACAGCCAAAGTTAGAATATGTTAAGTGAAGCATTACCACGATGCACAGTGGAAATGTCATTTATTAGCCAGGCAGGTCTAACAGAACTTTTTGCAATTATGGCTATGTCTGTAACTGCTTGTCCGTTATGGGATCCACTGCTGGATGGAGTCCACTGAAGATGAGAGAGGAAGATATTCAGCTCGTTACTGATTAGGGCATGTACATGAGGAAGATACCCAGGTCAAAGAATGACCTGAAAAGATTAGAGTGCTTAATTGAGTGCTTGGCATTCAAATAGCAGTAGAAATAGTGTCTGTTCCTATCAGCCAGCCTGGAAAATCTCAAGATTCATGTGGCACTGGGTAGAGTACACATAAGGGTCTTATCTCAGCCATGGGGAATAATTAGTCCTAAGTTGAGCACTACCCCACGCCCTCCTAAAATATCTTAAAAGCAAGTCACTAAAGGATTTGACTGTTTCCAAATAACTGTGACCAAGAACAAAGCCCAAGAAGATTTATGGACATACAAAAATATCCAACAGCCACCAAGGTAAAATTCAGAATGTGTGCTATCCAATCAACATTACCAGGCATGCAGTAAGAAACAAAGAAGTTGACCTGTAAAGAGGACATAATCAATCAATTAATACTGAGTGAAAACTGACAAAAGCTGTTAGTTGGCGGGCAATGACATTAGAAAGCATTGTTATAAGTGAATTCTGTAGTTTCACAGGAGTTAGAGACGTGGAAAATGGGGGAAAAATCAAATCACATTTCTAATTATGATATAATAATTACATGTGTTAAATTTACTGTGTGGCCTTAATAATATATTATAAATTACAGAAGAAAATATTAATGAACTTGAAGACATAAGAATAGAAATGATCCATAATGAATCATGGAGAATAAAGGTTTTTTGTTTTTTTTTTTTACAAAATAAAGAGAAAATTACTGAGTTGTGGAACAACTTTAGGTGACCTACTATATAATAATTGGAGTTCCCAAAGAGGAAAGGGAGAGGGAGAAAATATATTTCATGTAATTATGGTTAAAAATTTTCAGAGTTGATGTAAACTATAAATCCACAGATCGAAGAAATGTAATGAAGCCCTAGTAAAAGAAGCATGAAAAAGACTACTCTAAGACACCTCATAATCAAATTCTAAGAAGACACTGAAGCAGTACTCATTGAGCCAACTACTGAAATAAAATGATCCATCAACTTAGAAATTGATACCCAGAAAAAATAACTTTAAAAACAAGGGTCAAAACTTTTTTAGACATACATTTTTAAGAAAAATATTTCAAATATATTTTCTATAAAATATATAGAACTATAATGGATGACAGTAATAGCACACGTGTTAGGGACAGGGAGAAACAGAAGTATATTATTGAGGGATTCCACTTTATATGTTAAGTGCTATAATATCACTTGAATGGAGACTGTATCAATTTAAAGATGTTTACTATAAATCCTTTAAACAAACAAACAAGCCAACAGTGGAGGGAAGATGGAGTCTTTTAAAAAAACTGAATTGACTCAAAAAAGGCAGAGGAAGAAAAAAGAAACAAATAAGGAACTATTGAGGGCTTTTCTGCTAGCTCACTGGTAAAGAATCTTACTGCCAAGACATGAGACCCAGGTTCAATCCTGGTCTGGGAGGATCCCACCTCCTGTAGAGCAACTGAGCCTGTGCTCTAGGGCCTGGAAGCCGCAGCTGTGGGCCCACGAGCTGCAGCTACTGAAGCCTGGGCGCCTAGAGCCTGTGCTGCACAAGAGAGGCCGGCACAAGGCAGCTGGAGAGTGGCCCCTGTGTGCCGCATGGAGAACGGCACCCGCAGTCACCAGGACCTGGCACGGCTGAAAATAAATAAATAAAATTATGAAAAAGAAACTATAGAAAAAATAGCAAGAGGACAGATTTAGTTCTGAACTTACCAATAATCGTCTTAAATGTAAACAATCTAAATATGCCAAATGAACAGGTGGAGGTTTCAGACAGGATAAAAAAGCAAGAAACAGCAATATGATGCCTCTAGGCATTGAATATCAAGACCAAATCAATTAAAAAAGTGGAAAACTAACAGTAACCAAAAGAAAGCTGGAATTACTGTCAGATGAAATAGATTTCAAAGCAAAGAATGCCAGAGATAAGGTAATTTCATCATGGTAAAGTAGGCATAATTCTAAATGTCTTGTCCCTGAGAGCAGAGCTTCAGAATCAGATCAGATCAGATCAGTTGCTCAGTCGTGTCTGACTCTTTGCGACCCCATGAATCGCAGCACACCAGGCCTCCCTGTCCATCACCAACTCCCGGAGTTCACTCAGACTCATGTCCATCGAGTCAGTGATGCCATCCAGCCATCTCATCCTCTGTCATTCCCTTCTCTTCATGCCCCCAATCCCTCCCAGCATCAGAGTCTTTTCCAATGAGTCAACTCTTCGCATGAGGTGGCCAAAGTACTGGAGTTTCAGCTTTAGCATCATTCCTTCCAAAGAACACCCAGGGCTGATCTCCTTCAGAATGGACTGGTTGGATCTCCTTGCAGTCCAAGGAACCCTCAAGAGTCTTCTCCAACACCACAGTTCAAAAGCATCAATTCTTCGGTGCTCAGCCTTCTTCACAGTCCAACTCTCACATCCATACATGACCACAGGAAAAACCATAGCCTTGACTAGACGGACCTTTGTTGGCAAAGTAATGTCTCTGCTTTTGAATATGCTATCTAGGTTGGTCATAACTTTCCTTCCAAGGAGTAAGCGTCTTTTAATTTCATGGCTGCAGTCACCATCTGCAGTGATTTTGGAGCCCAGAAAAATAAAGTCTGACACTCTTTCCACTGTTTCCCCATCTGTTTCCCATGAAATGATGGGACTGGATGCCATGAGCTTCAGAATAGTCTGAGGAAAAACTGATAGAACTGTGAGGAGAGATTATGGAGACACCTGCATAATTACAGCAGGATATTTTGATACTTTGTCTCAATAATTGTTGAACAAGTAGATAGATAAATCAATAAAGATTTATAAGACTGGAACAACACTGTTAAGCAGGTTGACTCTCGCCTGGCAACAGTTGAATTCACATTCTTTTAAAAGGCACACAGGTTATTTACCAAACATATAAAACATATTCTGGGATATCAAATAAATTTTGATAAATCTAGGAATAATCAAGTCCAATGAAGTATTTTCTGATCCTAATAGAATAAATAAGTCAGTGACAACAAAAAGATAGCTGAAAATCCCCAAGTATTTGGAAATCAAACAACACACTTATAATGAAGTCATGGACATGAGTTTGAGTAAACTCCAGGAATTGGTGATGGACAGGGAGGCCTGGTGTGCTGCAGTCCATGGGGTTGCAAAGAGTCGGACATGATTGAGCAACTGAGCTGAGCTGAACTGAATTAAGCCATGGATCATAAAAGGGAGCAAAAGCAAACATTAGAAAGTATTTTGAATGGAACAAAAATGGACTCTAGCATATTAAAATTAGGATAGTTGTACATCAGATATTAGGAAATTTATATCATTGTACATCTATATAGGAAAAGAACAAACAAAAACTTAAACCAATGGCCTAAATTTCTAACTTTAAGAAACTAAGAAAACAAAATCAAACCAAACAAAAAGGAATTAAGAAAAATTAAATTTAAGTAAACAAGATAGAAAATGGAGAAAGAAAATTGAAAGCAAAAGCTTGCAAAAGCTTTTTTTGATAAAAGTCAATACAGTTAATAAATTCGTAGACTAATAAAGACAAGAAGATACAAACTGCCAGTGTTGGGAGTGAGAAAGGTGACATCATACAGAGTCTTACTGCAGAGACAATGAAGGAATGCTATTAAAAACATTTTGGGTGTGATGGATATATTCATTATCTTAATTCTGATTTTACAGCTGTGTACTTTTGTCAGAAATTACAAATTTGTACACATTAAATGTCAGTTATACCTTAATATATCTATAAAAATTTTTTAAATAGCCACACATGTGAAAAGTAGCTGCAGAATTAAACAACTATGAAGCAGTATTCTATAAGATCTTTGAGGGTTAGAATCATTTTTAAATATCTCCTGTATAGAATGGAAACAGTAACACTTGACCAATATTTGTTTAATAGAGGAAATGCAAGATACAACCAACAGGGCAGATATGGATATATTACTGGGTTTTTAAGGATCTGTGTTTCCTACTATGAAAAAAATACATTACCTGAAGTACCGTTTACCTCTAAAATCTTTTTTTATTATTATTTTTTTTAAATTTTATTTTATTTTTAAACTTTACATAATTGTATTAGTTTTGCCAAATATCAAAATGAATCCACCACAGGTATAATTCGAAACACAGAGACTATATTCTTCATTCAACTACAATTTGCATTTATTTGGAAAAGCAGTCTGTTGAAGTTAGTGTTTAACAGATTTAGCACAATTAATTAAAAAAAAAAAACTTTGAAAAGTGTATGTTGCTAAAAGTGAAGTCCTTTCTTTAACATCTTTAACATAATACTGACCATCTTTCCCAATACAATTCAAAAATATTTTCCATTGGTTGTTTTGATAGAGTCCCCTTGTTTATTCCTCATCTCCTCAGAGTCTCTACTAACACGTCTTTGCTTCCTTGACCACTTTGTGTAAAACCACCCCTTTATCTCCTTATTGTACTTTGTTTTGCTTCAAAATTCATTACTGTCTGACATACTAATTTGATATCTTCTCTAAGCCTTACCAGGAGATAAGTCCCACAAGGGCAAGGCCTTTGTCCATTTTGTATACTGTTTTAAGTTCTACAATAGTGCCTGGCGCATGGTATGTGTGAATATTTCTCGAATGAGTTGATCACTTGTACTTTAATAATATCCCTTACATGTTTCCTACTGCTTGCACAGATTTTCATGTCTTAAAACTATTAAAAAAAAAAGTGAACTTCAAATATTGATGATTTGAGAAGATTTCATAAAGTCAGTCTACTTGCTTTTAAACAAAGGTTTTAAAATCCTTTCCAGGTTTCTCTGTCTCTGGATGAGGTTTCTATATCTACATCACTTTCATGAATTACAGAACAAAATAAAAATAATCTGCTAAATCCCTGACACTGCAAGTATTGTCTCATTTAATCTTCCCAACAATTCAAAGTGAGGTGATATACTCACTTTACAAATAAGGGATCTAAGATTTTAGGGGAAATCATAAAAAAACACATCATGTCTGCATCTCCTTTGCTACCTTGCAAGTAGGACATCAGTACTATCTTTCTAGATTCCATCACATCAGATCAGTCGCTCAGTCATGTCCTACTCTTTGCGATCCCATGAATCACAGCACGCCAGGCCTCCCTGTCCATCACCAACTCCCGGAGCTCACCCAGACTCACGTCCATCGAGTCCGTGATGCCATCCAGCCATCTCATCCTCTGTCGACCCCTTCTTCTCCTGCCCCCAATCCCTCCCAGCATCAGAGTCTTTTCCAGTGAGTCAACTCTTCACATGAGGTGGCCGAAGTACTGGAGTTTCAGCTTTAGTATCATTCCTTCCAAAGAAATCCCAGGACTGATCTCCTTCAGGATGGACTGGTTGGATCTCCTTGCAGTCCAAGGAACCCTCAAGAGTCTTCTCCAACACCACAGTTCAAAAGCATCAATTCTTCAGCGCTCCCTTCTTCACAGTCCAACTCTCACATCCATACATGACCACAGGGAAAACCATAGCCTTGACTAGACGAACCTTTGTTGGCAAAGTAATGTCTCTGCTTTTGAATATGCTGTCTAGGTTGGTCATAACTTTCCTTCCAAGGAGTAAGCGTCTTTTAATTTCATGGCTGCAGTCACCATCTGCAGTGATTTTGGAGCCTAGAAAAATAAAGTCAGCCACTGTTTCCCCATCTATTTCCCATGAAGTGATGGGACTGGGTGCCATGATCTTCGTTTTCTGAATGTTGAGCTTTAAGCCAACTTTTTCACTCTCCACTTTCACTTTCATCGAGAGGCTTTTTAGTTCCTCTTCACTTTCTGCCATAAGGGTGGTGTCATCTGCATATCTGAGGTTAGTGATATTTCTCCCGGCAATCTTGATTCCAGCTTGTTTTCTTCCAGTCCAGCGTTTCTCATGATGTACTCTGCATATAAGTTAAATCAGCAGGGTGACAATATACAGCCTTGACGAACTCCTTTTCCTATTTGGAACCAGTCTGTTGTTCCATGTCCAGTTCTAACTGTTGCTTCCTGACCTGCATACAAATTTCTCAAGAGGCAGATCAGGTGTTCTGGTATTCCCATCTCTTTCAGAATTTTCCCCAGTTTATTGTGATCCACACAGTCAAAGGCTTTGGCATAGTCAATCAAGCAGAAATAGATGTTTTTCTGGAACTCTCTTGCTTTTTCCATGATCCAGCGGATATTGGCAATTTGATCTCTGGTTCCTCTGCCTTTTCTAAAACCAGCTTGAACATCAGGAAGTTCACGGTTCACATATTGCTGAAGCCTGGCTTGGAGAATTTTGAGCATTACTTTACTAGCGTGTGAGATGAGTGCAATTGTGCGGTAGTTTGAGCATTCTTTGGCATTGCCTTTCTTTGGGATTGGAATGAAAACTGACCTTTTCCAGTCCTGTGGCCACTGCTGAGTTTTCCAAATTTGCTGGCATATTGAGTGCAGCACTTTCACAGCATCATCTTTCAGGATTTGGAGTAGCTCAACTGGAATTCCATCACCTCCACTAGCTTTGTTCGTAGTGATGCTTTCTAAGGCCCACTTGACTTCACATTCCAAGATGTCTGGCTCTAGGTCAGTGATCACACCATCGTGATTATCTGGGCCATGAAGGTCTTTTTTGTACAGTTCTTCTGTGTATTCTTGCCATCTAGATTCCATATATATACATTAATATATGATCTTTCTCTTCCTCTTTCTGACTTACTTCACTCTGTGTAATAGGCTCTAAGTTCTTCCACCTCTTTAGAAAGCGTCAAAAGTCACACAGAACTAGATTCAAACCTTTATTTGCCTTATTCCAGAGCTTGAGTTCTTAAACATTATATTCTTTCCCAGTTTCAAATGTATTATTCATGAAGATAATTGTTAGTTTCATGTGAGCACAGATAGGTCTAAGCATATGAGGATGGAGCATATAAACATTTTGAGGGAGACTTTTGGAAATTTTCTTTGGAGAAGATAGAGAACTTAGGAAGGACTTCCAGCATGGTTTGTGAATGAAGTTTGTGAGGGGGATAATGACTTGTGCAGGGAAAGAATGAAATACTGAGCATTTGGGAAGATTGGCATTGCCCCAAGGGGATTCAAGGAAAGGGAAATAAAAATTGAGTTTCTTGATCTGGATCATTGGCTAGGAAATTATTGCCAGTAAACAAACTCACTTGGAATTTATAATTGATTAAGCAGTAACTGAAAATTATTCTTTATGCTTTGTCAGATTTTCAAAAACAGTGACATGAACCTTATGCATCATGGATAAGGTATTTTTAAAGACAAGAGAGATTGGGAGAGGAAAAGAAGGAGATAGGAGAGAAGAGTGTGTGCATGTTTATTAGATTTGATATACTTTATAATGAAAGTGAAAGTGAAGTCACTCAGTCATGTCTGACTCTTTGCGACCCCATACACTGTAGCCTACCAGGGTCCTCTGTCCATGGGATTTTCCAGGCAATAGTACTGGAGTGGATTGCCATTTCCTTCTCCAGGGATCTTCCCAACCCAGGGCTTGAACCCAGGTCTCCCTCATTGTAGACAGATGCTTTACCGTTTGAGCCACCAGGGAAGTATATATAATGAAAGATTTCATATATTACTTTACAAGAAATTAATAAAAGTGTTCTGTAGTAATTGACACCCATCCTTTTAAAAGGATGGACTTCCCTTTGGCTCAGATGGTAAAGAATCTGCCTGCAGTGCAGGGGACCTGGGTTTGATCCCTGGGTCAGGAAGATCCCCTGGAGAAGGAGATAGCAATCCACTCCAGTATTCTTGCCTGGAGTATCCCATGGACAGAGGGGTCTGGAGGGCTGAAGTACATGGGGTCACAAAGAGTCAGACATGACTAAGTGATTAACACACACATCCTTTTAAAAAATTAATTTAAACTAAAAAAAAAAAAAAATGCAGCTGCCCCATTTCTCCCACCACTCTCCTGCATCCTGTAACCTATCTGTTCTCGGTAGCTGTGAGCTCAAATTTCTCACTCTCTTTTTTCCTTCTTCTTTCTTCTTTCTCCCTTCTTCCTCCTCCTTCACATTGCACGTGAAAGAGATCATATGAATTTGTCTTTCTCTGACCTACTTATTTCACTTAACGCACGGTGCCCTCATGGTCCTTCCAATTGTTGCAATTGGCAAGATTTCATTCTTTTTTATGGCTGAATAGTATCCCCCCACCTGTGTGTGTGTGTGTGTGTCTGTGTATACCACGGTTTACTCATCCATTCATCTATTGATGGACAGTTGTTTCCATATCTTGGCTGTTGTAAATAGTGCTTCACGTATGTCTTTTCCAGTTAGTGTTTTCATTTTCTTTGGGTAAATATTCGGATGTGGAATTGCTGGACCATATGGCAGTTTTATTTTTACTTTTTTGAAGTGCCTCCATGCTGTTTTCCATAGTGATTGCACCAATTTGCTTTCCTGCCAACAGTACACAGGGATTCCCTTTTCTTAATTTCCTCATCAACACTTGTTATTTCTAGTCTTTTTGATGATAGCCATTCTAACAAGTGTTAGGTGATATTGTATTATGGTTTTGATTTGCATTTGCCTAATGTTGAGCATATTTTCATATACTTGTAGGCCATTTATTTGTCTTCTTTGGAAAAATTTAATCTTCTGACTATTTAAAAATTGGATTATTTGTTCTTTTGATATTGAGTTGTAGGAGTTCTTTTTATATTTTGGACTTTAGTCCTTTATCAATTATGTCATTTGTAATTATCAATAACCTGAGATATGCAGATGATACCACCCTTATGGCAGAAAGTGAAGAGGAACTAAAAAGCCTCTTGATGAAAGTGAAAGTGGAGAGTGAAAAAGTTGGCTTAAAGCTCAACATTCAGCAAACGAAGATCATGGCATCCGGTCCCATCACTTCATGGGAAATAGATGGGGAAACAGTGGAAACAGTGTCAGATTTTATTTTTTGGGGCTCCAAAGTCACTGCAGATGGTGACTGCAGCCATGAAATTAAAAGATGCTTACTCCTTGGAAGGAAGGTTATGATCAACCTAGATAGCATATTGAAAAGCAGAGACATTACTTTGCCCACAAAGGTCCATCTAGTCAACGCTGTGGTTTTTCCTGTGGTCATGTATGGATGTGAGAGTTGGACTGTGAAGAAGGCTGAGCACCGAAGAATTGATGCTTTTGAACTGTGGTGTTGGAGAAGACTCCTGAGAGTCCCTTGGACTGCAAGGAGATCCAACCAGTCCATTCTGAAGATTAGCCCTGGGTGTTCTTTGGAAGGAATGATGCTAAAGCTGAAGCTCAGTACTTTGGCCACCTCATGTGAAGAGTTGACTCATTGGAAAAGGCTCTGATGCTGGGAGGGACTGGGGGCAGGAGGAGAAGGGGACGACAGAGGATGAGATGGATGGATGGCATCACCGACTTGATGGACGTGAGTCTGAGTGAACTCCGGGAGTTGGTGATGGACAGGGAGGCCTGGCGTGCTGCAGTTCACAGGGTTGCAAAGAGTCGGACACAACTGAGCGACTGAACTGAACTGAACCTTTGTTTTTCAGAACTTTTTAGTTTACTGTCTCACTTTATTTTTGCTTTTATTGCTTTTGGTGTCAGATTTTTAAAAATCACCATGACCTATGTCTAGGAGCTTGCCAACTATGTTTTCTTCTGGGAGTTTTATGTTTCAGGCCTTACATTCAAATCTGTAATGTATTTTCAGTTAATTTTGTGTGTGATTTTAGATAGTGGTCCAGCTTCATTCTTTTGCATGTGTCTATCCTATTTTGCAATACCACTTATTGAAGAGACTGTTGTATCCCCATTGTGTATTCTTGGCTTCTTTATCATAAATCAATTGACCATGTATGCATGGGTTTATTTCTGGGCCCTTTTATTCTGTATCATTCTCTTTTCTTTTTTTATGCCAATACCATACCATTTTGATTACTATAACTTTGAAATATGATGCCCATCCTCTTTTGGCTTGGTAGGCTTATATCTCTAAGTCATTCAGTTTGTGTTTATAATGCGTATCTTAAGCCAAGGTGGCAAATTTATCAAGCTTGATTTGTAATAGCAAATTTTTTTACACTTTCCTTAGGTCAACTGCAATTTGCGTTGGGAATAGCTGAACACTATTTTGTAAAACTGTTTTTGTGGTTCCTTGTGATCAGTTTTTAACAGTAGTTGATGATTATTCACTTGTCATTTGTCTGTGATGTGAGAACACTAATTTTTGTGTTTAATTTACGCTGTTATTGACATTGGAACATATTTTATAACATCTGTTTTATTGATTTAAGACAATTTTATGGAGATCCACTTTCTTGGCATAACTAAGCTTTTGGTCAGGACTTGGGTTTGGATTCTTTTCATATACGTCTTAGTATATTGTGCTTAGTGAGATGTGTTTTAAGGGAGCTTCTTTAATCCAGATTTATTGTGTGTTCTGTTGCTTGATTTTAGAGGAATTTTTTTTTTTTTTAGTAAGGAGTCTATATCCCATACAGGAGGATTATATTTTTAGGGGGCTTTCTTATTGATTATAATTGGTTGTCAACTGGGCTGTGTTTTATATTTTAAAATCTGGTTATCTTGATATAATAGTTAATAATAGCTTTATGATTAAAGTTAAAATAGCTTTATGATTTTTCTGCTGACTTCACGATATAAAAGCCATTGTCTTTGTTCTTGGGTTACTTGCTTCTTCAGGAATTCTTAGATATAATTTTAACAATTGGCTATTCTTTTTTGAACCCTGTTACCCTCTACTGAATCTATATACATGCACACATGTATGTATATTGTTATATATCTAAATATGTGTATATACACACACATATATATTGTATAATGTATGCAGTTTTATTTATTTGTATATGTGTAAATATACAGACTCATTTATGCCTTGATATAACTTTTTGAAAGGTAGGGAATGTGATATGTATATGACTGGTTTTGTACACCTTTCCATTGTTTCAGGTATAAGGTTTAATAGTGGGTATTTTGCTTTGATAAGACACACAAATGATGTCAGTGTTCTCTTGCAAGTAATGTATTATCTCCTTTTTATAGGTCCTTTTGTTCTGCATCACAGCTGCCATGTACATGTTCTTTTTCAGGTATGTTCTATCTATTTACTTTAATAGAAAAAATATTCTTCCTTGGCAAGTTTAAAATCATCTGTATAACTAATGTGTTTTCTAAATTATTATTCCCCACAAATGACATGAATTTTTGTTTGATTTGTTTTGTTTTCTGGAGTGGTCAGAGATAAGTCACTGCTTCTTAGTGAAGAGAGAAAGAGAGGGAAGGAAGATGTGATTTTTTTCAGATTATGCTTATAAGTTCATCTTGGAAAGCTGAATATATAAATTAATAGTCCTCAGATCTTGATAAGTGAAATTTTGCTTTTTTGGCCCTCATTTTAAATACTCGTCACTCTCTTTATAAAACAATCAACATTTCAAATTTAAATGAGAGAAAAGTGATGGTAAGGCTTGATCTCAGTCTTTTGCAAAGGTAACCTATCACACAAATCACCGTCTGTAAAACATTAAGTTAGTTTGTGATGTCAAAGTTGTATTTTTCATTGACACTGAGACTCTCAGGAATGTGGGGGAGTGTTAGAATGGCTCAAAATTGTAATGCCAATAAATATGGTGTCTGTCATTGTTGCATAAACAGTATGGAAGTAAGATTTTTGATTAGGAAGATTCCACTCTTTCATTTGAAGTAATACCAGTAATTCCTGTTTGTTTCACTCTTATTACACTCATTTGAATAGACTTCTTTCTTAATTTTTCATGATCTAGGCAGAATTCAATCACAGCAGGAAGTACAAGTCTTTTAAAATTAAAATTTACAATGATTGACAAAGACAGTTATGGATTTTAGTGAGATGTATTTGATAGATATCTTTTTTGTTTAACCTAAATAAGACAGTTCAACCATAGCAGAATGTTTAAACAACTAATTTCCTATTAGAACGTTCTAATAAATATTTGATAAGCATGGTGATATAATTTTAACTTCCTTTGACATTATAAAAATGTTATATGCAAATATAAAATGATGATGTTGCTTTAATTTTTCATGTAAAGGATGGACAGGCTATTAGAAGGAAAAAAAATGGATGAAGTTTTTAAGGTGGGGAGGACTTATTCATAATGGAGTGCATGGTATTTTATGTCGGTTATTAGTGGCTGAGAAATCATTGCAGCTACCTGGGGGCATTTGTGAAATCATATGACCGACTATTTTTAACATACTTTCATATATATTTTACAACTCCTATAGTCGCTTTCTTATATTTTGGTAATTTCGGGGTGTGGTATGGGAGTTGAGAACAATGACTTTCATTTTATCAGTTTCTAAAACCTTAATTGTATTTAGATGCGTTATTAGGACAGTGTTACAAGTTCATGTAGTTTATCTTTATCCTCTGTCTAATCTGAAGATACCTAGTGGGAGAGATGTTAAAAAAAAGATAAAAACTTAGAAACGTATCTTTTCTTGGCATGCATAGGAGGAAAGTACAATATCAAGTAAAGTTTTTTTTGTTTGTGAGAATTCCTACCAAACCCAGGTTGTTAAGTGAAACAGTCCTTCCCAATATGGCACTTTAAGACAGCATGTTTGATCAACATTTAACATTTCTTAGTCATCAGAAGTCTTTGAGGTTAAAAAAAAATTGCGTTGAATATACTGATAGGGCCCAATGTTAGTCAGGGTCCTAGGATATTGTACTTTGAAAACTGCTGCCATCAAACTAGTATTTTTGGTGTAGAAGGAAAATCAAGCCTATAAATATGTATTTTGGTGCAGAGCTACGGAACCTTTTCCTGTTTCAGTCACAAAGTCTAGGTTAAAAACAACAATTTAAAATACTTTCCAGAAGGCTCAATACAAGGTTTTAGTGCCAAGATAAACATTTTCCATTTTCTGAGGAAAGGGGTTGTTTTTCTCCAAAAAGGAGCACTATCACCAAATTCCTAGTGTTCTTGGCAGAAGTTAGTTTGAATAACTCAACAAAAGAAGTTTGGTAAATGGTAAAATAAAACCATTTATAATGTACTGCAACCAAAGAAAACCGTATTATATGTTTGTCTGAACTCTAGCATGTGTTTGGAATGTACAAACAAGTTAGTAGTTAGCAAGTCCAATTGTATTAGAATATTTTGTTTTTGAAATTCAGCTTTATTATAAATACAGATATCTTAGGACTTATTTATTCCATTTATTAACAATTACTTTAATTCTAATTGCATAAAATTAGATCAGTAAATATCAAATAATATTGTCCCTATGATTCCATTTATGGTAACCTTTACTAAGAAGAGGATAAGGGAAACATTTTGTGTTAGAAATGAGTCAACTTGTGTTTTTATCCTAACCCATAAATGGGAAAAAGGGAAATGAGACCCCATTTCAATACAGAGAAAATTTGCCAATTTTATGTTTTTTTAAAGAAAGAACTTAGGAAGTAGTTCCATAAGTGTTTTCTTAAAGTGACATAGGATGTGATAGTTACAAAGTGAATTTACTTAAAAACAACAGAGTGTTCATAGTATTGAAACCATGGTTATTAAAATATGTAGTGAAAATATCACTTTTGCATAGCTCTTAGTTATTTTATAGGTATAGGTCTTTTCACGTTATCCCATACATGATGATCTCTTTTTATCTTTTTTATTTTTTTTTAATTATAAAAGTATGATATCATATTTACAGGAAACTTGGAAAATACAGAAGAGTTACATACATTTCCACTATATATTACAGTTATTTTTTTAAGTAGATAAATTAAAATTTTTAGTTGGAGTTTCAATATCAAACTCTCAAAAATTAATAGAATGAATATACAGAAAGGTCGAAGGATATAGTAAGCCTGAAAAACACTGAATCAATTAAACATAATTAAGATTTATACAGCTTTCACACAACAGTAGGCTACAAATTCTATTCAAGTTCCCATAGACTATAAACTAGGAGACACTGGAACATATCCAGGGACATAAAACAAGGTATAAAAATTTCATGGTCTAAAGGTATTGAAGTCATACAGAGTCTGTTCTCTTGTCACTGTGAAATTATGTTAGAAATCAATATCAAAAGGTATTTGAAAATAACCCATATATTTTCAAGCACAATGTGACCTTTACCAAGAAAGATCTTTGATTTAGCCATTGAAAGCCTCAATAAAGTTAGAAGGATGAAAAAACACAGAGGGTGATTGCAGAGAAGGAAGCATTTAAATAAGAATTTAATACCAAAATGAGAAGTTAGTATTAAAGACACTTTAAAAACCCCATCATACATGGTGGTCTTGATTTTTAATTGGTACCCCAGAAATAAAGCTTACATTCGAATGAAATTCTGGGAGCATTTCACAGGTGTGGGTGGAGGGAAGGTACTATGTGAACAGAAAGTTCTAGTCTTGTTCCAGTTCTTAGCCAGTTGGCCATCCAGCTGTCAGTTGATATGAATCAGCGTACAATATTTTAAAGAGTGTTTTGAAAGAAAAAGCCTCGCTATACGGTTCCAGTGGGCATTATTCATAACGACTGTGCCTTTTTTGTTTAAGCATTATATTATTTTGTATGTTACTGTCATAACTTTGCCTGAGAGCATGTCTGTCACTATCAATTCAGACCAAGCAGAAGTCGTACTCGAAAAAAAAAAAAAAGAAGTCGTACTTGAAAACTTGATAGACTGTTTTGTCAAAGACTGTTTTGTCAAATGCATCTCTTTAAGGTATTTCTTTACTTCCAAGAGTGTATTTGTGGTTAAAGAAATGTATTTTTTTTTTCAAGTAAAAGGGTTTATCATAATTATTGATTCAGGCTTGCTTAGGATCTTCCCAACAGTCAGTGTGGAGAAAATAAAGAGTTTCTTTTGAACCACTCGCTCTTTCTTGTTTTGAGAAACAAAGGAGAAAATCAACAATAAGACGGACAGTGCAACAAAACTACTATGCTTAATCCTACTCACAACTTTTAAACGTTATTTTACCTGTTTTATTGTCAACAATAGTGATCTGTGTATTAAAAACATTAATATTTTTTTAAAATGAAGTAATCCAATTTCATTTTTCTTTAATTTAAAATTGTATCATAAAGCGTATTATGACAACTTTGATCCCATCTTAGTGAGTACCTAGCTAGAAATTCTTTCTGCCTATGCAAAGGCAGCAACAAATCCAACAATTTGTTTAAACATGTAGATTGAACAGCTCAGACTTGTTGTCATAGCAGATAATCTACAGACTATATATGACTGATTCACAGCAGACATATGTTAATCTGCTATAAACATTGGATTTTTAGTTAAAAACCAGTGCAAATTAAAGTTTATTGTGGTTGTGTTTTATACATATTTAGGAACAGTTTTGATGACTGCTATTCCATGAATTTGTGGAGGCCTACTCTGTGAAGGCCAACATTAATAAACTGTAATATTTCATTAGTCTCAACATATGGATGTAGATTTTTTTTTTTTTTAGAAAGCGACACTATTTATTGATTGGACAACCTACAGTTCTTGAGTGAAAGATGTTTCTGATTGTCCTTGAATCTGTTTACATAAACTTAATATCTTTGAAATAACAACTAGTAAAAACTTTTGATTTGGGTCTTTCGGCCGTTTACTGATTTTTGAAAAACCCTTTAAATATCAGTAAGTTTCTGTATTTTTAAATTATTATTTAAAATGACACAAAAATCCAATCTAGAAAATTATATATGGCATTTGGAGTTTAAGAGTTTCTTTCAGGTTTCGGGGAACTTGTCTTAAATAATTAGATTTTTATTTCAAGGAGATCAGTTCCAGCAATGCTGAGTGAGAGTGAATTAGGGTTTTGAGGGGGCATAGTACCAGATAATGGGAAGACACCAAGGCAGTTATTCAGCAGAGAAATGGTGAGGGCATCATTGATGCTGAGTGAGAGTGAATTACGGTTTTGAGGGGGCATAGTACCAGATAACGGGAAGACACCAAGGCAGTTATTCAGCAGAGAAATGGTGAGGGCATCATTGAAGGTTATGGTCATGACCTGATGAAGAGTAAATTTATCTAAAACAGGAGGAAGAGCAAAACACTGAAAAGTGAGCATTTTAGAAAATGTGTGGAAATTACATACAACTTTTGTAAACACTGAGATTGAGTTGCTTTTAAGACGTTCACATAGGGAAATACAGATATCATTTATTTGGAGTTCATGAGATAAACAGAGGCTATTCTTGATTGTCATACGAGCAGTTTGACTTTGGACAAATTATACAATTTCCGTATACCTCACCTTTTCATTATTAAAAAGTGTAAATTGTTATATGGACCTCATAGGTAGGATTGTGGCCATTACATAAAAAACAATGTCTTTCCAACTTTTTTGGATGTCACTCAAACAAGAACTATATTTTAAATTGGGACTGTGCATACACACACATAAATTTGCCTGAATAATATATAACCTTACTACATGTAAACGTTTGTATAGTTTCCATTCTAGTTTATTTCATTTATTTTAAAAGCTGTTTTGCCCCAATAATGGATAACTGCTACAGTGTGAAAGACTGCTGGACTAATACATGTGAGCACCTAGCACAGTAATTGTTATTTTAGTAAAAATAGAGTTGAGAAGTGTTTGTTGTTTTTAAACTTAGGGAAGATAGTTAATTAAAATAGAGAATTTGAGGAATGAAACTATATTTACTGTTAATGCTGTAGATTTATCCAGTAAGGTAAAGGTTAAAGATGTGTTCGTTTTCCTCTAGCAACCTGGTTGAGAAATTTCAGTGGTGACCTGTTGAGAAATTTCTGTAGTTGAGTTGAAATAATAGATTGAGAAATAAATGTGCCATGTTATATACTTTTAAATACAGTGATATCTGTCAGTTATTTCTCAATACAGTTGGGAAACATTTTTCAAATAAAGAAAAGAAAACGGCAGTCCAGTGGGTAGGACTCCAAGCTCTAACTTCCGAGGCCCTGAGGTCAGTCCCTCGTTAGAGAACTCAAGATTCCACAAGCTGCACTGCACAACCAAAAAACACGTAAAAAATGTGAGGTGTCGAAGCAGAATGAGTTTCAGAGGAGAAAGCTGGGGAAATTGTTATAGGATTAAGGGTTTTTCTTTTGTTTTCCTTCTTTATTTATCTATTGAGGTAAGAGAGATGGTGTGTACATGCTCAGTCGCTTCAGTCATGTCTGACGTTTTGCGATCCCGTGGACAGTAACCCCACCAGGCTCCTCTGTCCATGGGATTCTCCAGGAAAGAATACTGGAGTGGTTTGCCATGCCCTCCTCCAAGGGATCTTCCCGACCCAGGGATCAAACCCACGCCTCTTATATCTCCTGCATTGGCAGGCGGATTCTTTACCATAAGCACCTGCGAAGCCCATCAAGAGAAACTAGATTATGAGAAAGCTTACGTGGATAAAAGAAGATTGCCAAGCAAGAGAGATTGGCACATTGGGGAATGGGAAAAAAAGAGAAGTGGTATAGGATCCAGTCCAAAATGTCTACATACATAGCTAGATTGTGAAACCGACTTATCTGAGAGATATCACGATAAACAACCAACCAGGAGGAAACTGAAGCTCTGTTTGAAGGCTTCACACAGTTTAAGTGAAAGAGGACTGATAGATAGAAATAATAGGAAATAGAAAAATCTAGTGCTTTTTATGGCTTCCTGAATTCATTGTCATTCCTGAAAGATAAATTAGTTAGTGAGTCGACATGGACTTGTGAAACCAGTGTTCCTCAAAAGATACATTCAGGTGAAACAAGGTACTAACTAATTGGAAAATAAAACCAGTCAGCTTAGCAAAAAATACAAAACCTGTCTTATGAACAGAGACAGTATGGAGAATGTTGCTTTCTTCAAAGCAAATAGAAAACATGGGTTCATAAACGTTGTGAATCACTTCCTCTGAGAATGCAAAGCTTATGACTGTTATCTGACTTTATTTTTGGGAGGAGAAAATTATTCTCCCTCTTCAGTGAATGGCCTCCATCTGTGGATGAAAGTTGTGGCAAGTCTATTTTCACTTTTTGCCTGTTAGCCTCTGAGATACCCATGCCTAGATAAAGAAACTGCTCAAAAAATTTTAACATACATAAATGTTTATTGACTTTGTTAGAAGGCAAGCGGTAATAGCAAATGGAGAAATGGTGTGAACTGAAAATGCAGGTACTAAAGTAAGGACTTAATGGGACACAATCAGGTCAGAAGTGGTCAGTTGCCTTTCAAAAACTTGTTGCAACTTTATTTTCATGAGTACAAATGACATTTCTTACTGATCATAGAAAGTTCTTAGACTGGACTTTGCTGATACAAGCACTCAGATTGGAAGCGATTAAGTTTTACCTGCTTGTTTTACCAGTTATAAGGAGCGCTGCAATTCACTGTTGTCTTCATGCCTGGCTCTTTGTTTCCAGTATTTTCTACTGGAGTTTTCCTCGAGCTAATGAAGGGGTACTCTAGGATAGCAGCGTTGGTTAAACGCATGAACTCTGGAGCCAGACGGTGTCAGTTCAGACCCCCAGTCCATCTAAGTTCTTTGTGATCATGGATCAGTTGCTCAGCCTCTCTGGGCCTCAGGTTTTTCATCTTAAAGTGGTGATAATAACAATGCTTACCTCATGGGCTTACTGGGAGTATTAAATGACTGCCACACTGTAAACTCTCAGTAAATGTTAGCTATATTTATTATTTAATTCTGAACTATAAAGATTATATATTGTATAATTCCATCAATAGGAAATGTCCAGAATAGGCAAATCCAGAGAGATAGAAAGTAGATTTGTGTTGCCTGTGGCTAGGGGACTTATGGGGAATGACTACTAATTGGTATTTCCTTTTTATGGTGCTAAAAATATTCTAAAAGTAATTATGATAATGGCAACACAATTCTGTGCATATATTAATAACTCATTGAATGATACCCTTTGAATAGTGAGTTGTATGCTAATTTTATCAATTAAGCTATTATTTGAAAAAATCTGACTTGGAAATAGATCTTTGTTGCACAGTGGCATGGTGTTTCTCGTGTGAAAAGCATTGCTTTCCTCCGGGTGTCACCTCTCAGGGATGTTACTGCTTTTGTGGGCACATAGGCATGTACTGAGAGAGAGCATCAGGAGACTTGTCTTGTTCTAAGGTGTACCTTAGGGAGGAGTGCTCCCATGGAGGATGACGGACCCGTGAACTGCAAAGCTTGCCACCTCTCTTTCCAGAATTGTCAGAACTGCAGTTTAAAATATGCATATTCTTAGTTCTGAGACCCTTTAGAATTAGACAGGTAGCAATGAGGAAGCTACAGTGGAAGCCACAGACATGTATGAGATCATTATTACAACACTGTCCTAATAAGGCTGAAATTTGCCTTTGGTACTTATGAGTTTGGGTGTTTTTCTACTTGGTTGTTATTCAGTCGCTCAGTTGTGTCCAACTCTTTGCAACCCCATGAACTATGGCATGCCAGGCCTCCCTGTCCCTCACCATCTCCCAGAGTTTGCCCAGGTTTATCTCCACTGCATCGGTGATGCCATCCAGCCATCTCATCTACTGATGCCATCTTCTCCTTCTGCCCTCAATCCATCCCAGATAGTGTCTTTTCTAATGAGTCGGCTGTTTGCATCAGGTGACCAAAATATTGGAGCTTCAGCTTCAGTGCCAGTCCTTCCAATGAGTATTCAGGGTTTCCTTTAGGATTGACTGGTTTGATCTCCTTGCTGTCCAAAGCACTTTTACTTGGTAGTAACATCTGGGGATCAGTCCTGGGTGTTCATTGGAGGGACTGATGCTGAAGCTGAAATCCAATATTTTGGCCGCCTCATGCGAAGAGTTGACTCATTGGAAAAGACCCTGATCCTGGGAGGAATTGGGGGCAGGAGGAGAAGGGGATGACAGAGGATGAAATGGCTGGATGGCATCACCGACTCGGTGGACGTGAGTTTGAGTGAACTCTGGGAGTTGGTGATGGACAGGGAGGCCTGGTGTGCTGTGATTCATGGGGTCACAAAGAGTTGGACACGACTGAGCGACTGAACAAAACTGAACTGAACACTGGAAGAGTACAGTTTTTAAAAAGTCTTATAAGATTGCCAATGAAGACTGATTTCAGAAATATATGCAGAGGTATAATAACAAACATGCTTATTGATTGGAGGAAAACAAAATTGGAGAATGGAAATAAATTTATTTGCCTGAAATGTTTCGGCTTTTAGTGAATATATTCTCAAGTGTAAGTCTGATGCATTACTACTTATCAAAATAAAACGTCATACATCACCAGAATATTTAAAGTGATCACCAGAATGCACTTTAAATATCTATGAAGTCCACTGCTAATACATTCCATTTTAGTTTGAATGGAAATTATATTTACAGTCTTTGAAAATATAAATTATCACATCCCAACCTGATTATATTTTGGGTATATATTTCATAGATTATATTTGATTACATATTGATATTGATGATATTTTAAAGAAGAATTTTGCTGTATTTTCTGTTTATTTTGGGGGTGGTGTTTCAAAATCACTGCTCTTGACATAGAAAATTATTGAAATGAGTAGCAGAGCGTAGAAGTAAATTGAAATATTTGTATAATATCATATCGTATTTTTCCTCTTTCATGATCTGTTGTAGATGTTTCTTAAAACAAAATCACAGATAGTGAAAACTGGGAATATTTGGATTTATTCCAGTCTGTATCCTTACAGCTTCAAATAACACATCCATGTATGGAGACTGCTTTTCATGCTACGCTAGTTCAGTGACAGCTTACTGGGACATCACAGCTGTCATGAGCTGAAATTCACAGTAAAACAATATTTTTCTACCATTATCAATTTTCAGCACAGATTCTGTTTCAATGTGTGACTGAGTCACTGAACCAGGAAGGTGTTTACTTGCAAGGTGAGCTAGTGGAAATGGGAGAAGCTTTTAAGTTCTAAAATTTCAGCCAGAGTCTTCCCTAGAGGAAGGAAAAAGTGGGTCTCCCCCTGTTTTGTATCCTCTTGTCAATCACAGAGCCCCTTTGTCCTGGTGGGGCCTTGCTGGTGACTGAGCGCTGGCTGGTTTGTCGTGTTCCTGTCGTCCTAAAATGCAGAGTAAAAGAACATAGCCTTGGGTCCTCAGGCCTTAGAGGGTAAGTTGCTTGTTACCGTCCAGGACCTGTGAATTCCAGCTGCCCTGAAATGCTTTCTGAAGTGATTTGTTCACTGAAATGGAGTATGTAATTCTTACGGTTTTTGAGCTCCTTAGGCATGTTCAGAGGAAGAATGATATTCAGAGTTACATGATGGAGAGCAATTGAGCTTATCTTGTCTGATTTCTTCTATCACAAAAACATCAAGCTCTAGTATCAGAATCATAATTGCTATCTTGACTTCTGTTTCTTCCTTGAGTGTTAAAAAATGCCTTTTGGATTGGATCATTCCAAATTCTTATATTTTAGATGAGCCTTCCTTGCAGGGGATCATTATAAGATATTTTCCGGGATTCTTAAGAAAGATGAGACTCACCTCATCGTGTAAAATCACCAGCAGTTATCTCCTGGTATGAATCGTGTTTCTACTGGTGTGAATCATGTAGGGAGATTCATTACAGTTGGCCAATCCTATGGAAATTACCTGGGACCTAACAATTTAAACGGAGAAGGCAATGGCACCCCACTCCAGTACTCTTGCCTGGAAAATCCCATGGACGGAGGAGCCTGGTAGGCTGCAGTCCATGGGGTCGCGAAGAGTCGGAAACGACTGAGCGACTTCACTTTCACTTTTCACTTTCCTGCATTGGAGAAGGAAATGGCAACCCACTCCAGTGTTCTTGCCTGGAGAGTCCCAGGGATGGGGAAGCCTGGTGGGCTGCTGTCTATGTGGTTGCACAGAGTCGGACACGACTGAAGTGACTTAGCAGCAGCAGCAACAATTTAAACATCATTCAAGTTTTTCATCACTTAATTGAAGTTATTATCTCTGCCTTTGGGATTTTAGCTTACCTCTCTTATAGCCTTCTATTACATTTTATTATTAGAAGAATTGTGTGAATGAGAGGGACCTGGACTAATGTGGCTTTCACCTTGAAAGAATATAGGCCTCAAAAATTTGTTGCTTTTTTATTATTATTTGGAAAAGCAGAAATAGTACCTATAAGGATGGGAAAGAAAGGTTTTGTTATCAAATATTTCTTTTACTGATTCTGAAGCACGTACTTGTTAGAGTTCAAGGGACATGAACTGTTACAAATGTAAATGTAAACTGTCACAAGTCACAACTGTAAGGGCTGTAAGTGAAAGTGAAAGCCGCTCAGTTGTGTCCGACTCTTTGCGACTCCATGGACTGTACAGTCCATGGAATTCTCCAGGCCAGAATACTGGAGTGGGTCGCCTTTCCCTTCTCCAGGGGATTGTCCCAACCCAGGGATTGAACCCAGGTCTCCTTCACTGGGGGCGGATTCTTTACCAACTGAGCTATCAGGGAAGCCCCAGCGGCTATAAAGGAGTTCTCAAACTTCACTGTGCATACAGATCATTTGGGGAATCTTATTAAAAATGCAGATTATGATTCAGCAGATCTGAGCTGGGGTGTTAGCGCCTGCATTTCTTAGCTCCCAGGTGATGCCAGGGCTGCTAGCACTGGGGTCACATTCTGAGTCGCAGCGCTGTTAAGTCACATCAAGAAATAAACGATAAAAATCTCCCTTAAAATCTGTAACTGAAAAAGAATCTGAGTATTTAATCCCTCTGCCTCTCCTTTAAAAAAAAATTATTTAAAAAATGTTTCTGGTTGCCCTGAGTCTTTGTTGGCGTGTGTGGGCTTTCTGTAGTTGCAGCGAGCAGGGGCCGCTCTCAGTTGCAGCTTCTCTTTGCGGGGACTTCTCTTGTTGCTGAGCACAAGCTCTAGGCGCTCAGGCTCAGTGGCTGTGGTGCGCGGGCTGAATTGCTTCGGAGCACGTGGAATCTTCCTGGCCTGGAATCAGACCCCTGTTCCCTGCGTTGACGGGCTGATTCTTATCCACTACACCACCAGAGAAGTCCCTCTCTTCTTCTCTTATACACCAGTTTTAGTGGTTCATAGCATGTAGGGTCAGAACGTTTCCCCCAAATATCCCACAGTCTCTAATAAAAGGGAATAGGCTTACCCTGAAGTCCTTTCCTCAGTTGAAATAGAAAACAGTTCTTCATAGAATCACTTTAGGTGCCTAAAGATTATGAGGTTTCCTTTTCTCTGTCTTAACTTTCTTCTCAGCATCAACTTCTTCTAGCACTTTAATATGTAGTTTACTTTTTCATCCCAATTTTAACTGCAAATTATCTACGTAGGGTAAAAATGATGAGTCTGTTATTCAGTAGGTGAGTTGATGAGAGACTTTTCTGATCTAAAACTTAACACGTCTCCTCTGTTTTTAAAGAATGTGTTAATTGTGCAAGTAATACGCTACTAAGTTCTTTCAAAAACTTCAGATAGCATCAAAGCGTATAGTAAAACGTGAAAGTTCTTCCCCCATTATCCAACTGCCTCTTCCTGCTTCTTATTTCATTTGAAACCATCTTAACATTTTGGCATATATCCTGCCAGAATTTTTTTAATACAAATCTATGGCTCTATTTATTTTTTAAAAAATAGGATCACATATTACGTATTTCCTTCAGTATTTTTCTATTTAATAGTATATCTTAAGGTTCTCTCTGTATATCACTGTCTATGGATGTACCTCATTGTTTTTAATTGCTGCAAAAAATTTTATAAACCTTTATATAGTATTTTAAGTCCTATTAAATTTTATACTGATTGTAGTTTTTCAACCAGTCACAAACTGTGCAACTGTGAACATTCTGTTAAAAATATCTTTGTATGCATGTTCTAGTGTTTCTGTAGGTTGGGCAGCTACCTACAAATGTATTCTCTGGGTCAGATATGCTGTATGTATTTAGTTTTGACAAATCTTGCCAGATAGTCCGTCGTAAAAGGCACTATGTGCCTGCCTGCATGCTAAGTCACTTCAGTTGTATCCTGCTGTTTGCAACCCTATGGACTGTAGCCCGCCAGGCTCCTCTGTCTATGGGATTCTCCGGGTAAGAATGCTGGAGTGGGTTGCCATGCTGTCCTCCAGGGGATCTTCCTGACCCAGGGATTGAACCTTTATCTCTTCTGTCTGCTGTATTACTAGGCAGATTCTTTACCCCTAGCACCACCTGGTAAGCCCTACAAGGCTCTACGGATCTACTTACCCTCCAAGAGTACTTGTTGATTCCCAGTATTAGTTCCTGTCGATGATGTTTACCTTATCAATCAAATAATCTAAAAGGTAATGCCTCATTTCTGCCTTGCTATATATTTCCCTGATGACTAGTGAGCTGGAATGTGTCTTCATTGGTTTGTCGTTTTGATTGCATCCCTCTTCCCATTCTTTATTTTTTAGTTTTTTGTGCTGATTTGTAGGAGCTCTGTATGCTATTAATAGTTTTTCCTGGCACAGTGTTGTGTCAGTCATCTAATATGTAAACAGCAGCCGTAAAATTGTAGTGCCATGGAACAAGCAAGTTGGCTGGGTCAATCCTGTGTCTCACTGTAGGCCTGTGGGTCAGTTAGGGCAATTCGGCTGTGCATGTATTCATACTGATGTCCAGGCTGAGGGGACAGAAGCTATTCAGGGTAAGCTGTCCTCATGGCAGCACCGTGAGATTTGTTTCTACTAACAGCATCTCCAAGATACCCACACATGTGTACGTTAAGTACTTCATTTCAACCTCGCACCCACAAATTATCTGCTCATTTACCAAGGCATTTTGTTTGAGTTCCCCAGCTGGAGTTCTGAGTTGTTTTTGTTGTATAAATCATACTTATAAGGTATTAGCTTTCCAAAACAGTAAACTCAGTTTCCATGGAAAAAGAACTTTTTTCCTTTTCGGTTTATGTAATATGTAGGTCAGTTACGTAATTACATTAACAAATACAAATGACATAAACACATTTGGGGATAAACAGAGCTGGTTTCTGGCATGTGTGTAACTCAGCTAGTGTGCGCTGACATACGTGGTCATATTTAGTGGTGGTCTTTTATCTTCCAGCAGTCAATGTGAACGTTGCAATGTTTTACAGAGAAAAGAGAGAATCTAAGATAAGTTTACTTTATTAAAGGTAATCTTTTAAGTGGTGATTGCATAAGAGAATTTTTAATGTAAAGAGCACAGTTAAAAAATATTTACTAGCGTCTTTTGTCTCTGCACTATTATCATCACTGACCTCTTTTCCATTCTTTGAGAATTTCTCAGTGGGTTGAAGTCCTCAAGATTTGGTTTCTATTTAAAAAATTTGTTTTTCTTTGGCTTTTTATTTATCCTAGCAGAGCCAAACTTCAGAGTCATACTTTTGCAATAGAAGCCAGTTTATATCTTTTACATGTATCTTGATGCTTATTGATTCTAGTCCCAAAGTAACTGAGGTTCAAGAATTCATGGAATATATGCTGATTCAGTGTTCTTTTCAGTTAATTTTATATGTTGCAAAATTTCATAAAAGTATTTTTCTCTCAAGTGAGTAATACCAATACTTAATATTTCAGAGGATCATGAACTTTAGAGTAAGTGGCAAATTAGAGGTTATGCGCCACACCATCATCACTTTCCTGGTGAGAAAATGAGGACTTTTGTGATTTGTTTTAGTGGTTCGGAAAAGAAGCAGAAGTAAAATTTTGCATAGTTTACTTTAAATACCATAAATTATTTCAAAACAGCTGAATATTTTGAAATTTATGTAAGAAACGTGGCAAAGAGTCAGTTATTTTTCTACTGTTAAATACAAAGATTCAGGGTTTTTTTTTTTCCCCCATGTACCCTTAAATACTACACTGTTATGGAAAGCCTTTTTGAGGGGGAAATTAAACAGAAAGACCTAGAAATTAAGGAAGATAGGAACTCCTTCAAAATGTCATTATTGCATATTTTGGGGTTTGTGTATGAAATAGTTTTAACTAGTTGAGAAATTCTGTCTCATGGGGTTATTCATCTTTCTATTTTAAATTATAAATATTTCTGATTGCTGCTATTAGAAATCTTTGAAATTCCTTTCCTGTGACTAGATTTAAAGCCAGAAAGGAGGATAAAAGCTACTTTGTAGTCAGATGGCTGTGCTTTCTGTCTCTGTGTTTCAGCCTCTCTCTTTCGCCCTCTCTTCTCCCCTCCCTCCCCACTTCTCATCCTTTTTCTTTTCTTTTTGGTTTTGTTTGTTTTTTGCTTTTTTTGTTGTAATACAAAATGTCAAGGAAATAACTAGTGTTGCACTATGGTGCTTAACATTAAATATTCAGTATGTCGTTTTTAGTGTGATAAATGTGTGTATGACTAGTATTTTACAATGGAGTTAAATTTATGTTAGTAGTTCCTTTTACATTGTTAATAATTTCTTAAGAGGAAAGTGTTCTATGTTAGTACATACCTATAATCATCTCTGATCTTTTATCGTGAATCGATCACTGCTGCCTTTATGAAACATAAACAAATATGTATTGACACTTTATTTAAAGAGCAGTTTGTACAAAAAAAGGATTTTTTTTTTCAATTATTTAAACTCTGTGGTGTATTTCCAGGCTTAAACTCACTGAATATACTCAACTGTCATTTAAATTCAATCTTCTAAACTTAAGATATATTAATTTCATGTAGGAAATCACAAACATCTTAAATTTTAATCTGTTTATTACCTTTGAGGGTAATATTTTGTTTCTATAGTATTGAAGTTCATTTTGTTGGGGAAAAAATAGACTAGATTTCCAAAGAGATTTGTAAAAGGGGGTTGTTTTTTTTTTTTTAAGCTGTGAAGCACTTAGAAATTCATAAGATGAGTCTGAAACCCTTTACAGAATGTAGGTTTTACATTCTTATTTTTCAAATCAAATTTGCCACAGCAATAGTAAGCTACAATTGAAATATGAAACTCTGACATGAAGCAGAAATTGGAATGTTTTGAACAGCTGTTGTCATAAAAGAGATTGACTAGAATTTTATTGTGTGTCTAAAACATTATCTCCTCACAAGTCTCTTTTTTAGCTTACTGAATACAAGTTTTAATTCTGCTCTGCTTAATGTCATTCCAGCAGTCCAATATTATCTTTCTTGTTCCATACATGAATTAAATAGATATTAGGCAGATTACATGTACCTTGTATAAGTTCTGTTTTGTCTGAAAATTCTTTCCAAATCGTAATTCCTTTGGACTTAACTGTTTTTACTGGTTAAAAATGTCCAGATCCGCCCTGGATCTTGACCTCTTGCCCCATTTCTAACCCTACAAATCTAACTACATTCCCTGTTCTTGGCTGTTGAACCTTTGGTTTAGATTCAGCATATCTCTCCTTTCCAGTGTCTTCTTCCCATTTTTTTTCACCTGTCAGTTGGGTCGTCTCTGTAAAGGATCATCTACAAAGTGAGAGGGACGAAACAGGCCGCATTTTAGGCACATCATACTTGCTTTCAGTGCTCAGTTCTATTTGGAGCATAAAGCAATTTTTACATGCTAGTGTATGCTAAGTTGACCCTGTCTATATTCTCACACATTTGTAATACTTTTCTGTAGGAAATACAGTGCAGGAAGTCAGATTTCTGGGTATGTAGCATAAATGGGAAAAGTTTTCAATTTTTACGGGAAGAGCTAATAACACAGTAGTGAGAGAGATGATTTTGATGACTCTGAAGAAGAGAAATTTATCTAAATGTTATCAGTTTTGAAGGAGTCACATATTAAGAATTTTACATGGGAATTGCATACAAGCTCCTGTGATTTAAAAAAAATCCACCATACTGGAGAATTCTCTGGCAATCTAGTGATTAGAACTTGGCAGGTTCACAGCCAGGGGCCTGGGTTCCATCCCTTGTCAGGGAACTAAGGTCCTATACATGAAAGTGAAAGAGGAGAGTGAAAAAGTTGGCTTAAAGTTCAACATTCAGAAAACTAAGATCATGGCATCCGGTCCCATCACTTCATGGCAGATAGATGGGGAAACGGTGGAAACAGTGGCTGACTTTATTTTTCTGGGCTCCAAAATCACTGCAGATGGTGATTGCAGCCATGAAATTAAAAGATGCTTACTCCTTGGAAGGAAGGTTATGACCAACCTAGACAGCATATTGAAAAGCAGAGACATTACTTTGTCAACAAAGGTCCATCTAGTCAAGGCTATGGTTTTTCCAGTAGTCATGTATGGATGTGAGAGTTAGACTGTGAAGAAAGCTGAGCGCTGAAGAATTGATGCTTTTGAAGTGTGGTGTTGGAGAAGACTCTTGAGAGTCCCTTGGACTGCAAGGAGATCCAACCAGTCCATCCTAAAGGAGATCAGTCCTGGGTGTTCATTGGAAGGACTGATGTTGAAGCTGAAACTCCAATACTTTGGGCATCTCATGCAAAGAGCTGACTCACTGGAAAAGATCCTGATGCTGGGAAAGATTGAGGACAGGAGGAGAAAGGGACGACAGAGGATGAGATGGCTGGATGGCATCACTGACTCAATGGACATGGGTTTGGGTAAATCCGGGAGTTGGTGATGGACAGGGAGGCCTGGCATGCTGCAGTTCATGGGGTCACAAAGAGTTGGACACGACTGAGCGACTGAACTGAACTGAGCTGAAGCTGAGTGCATTGGCCAAAGATATAAACAAATAAACCCCACCATACTAGCCTGTGTCTCTCATTGTTTCAGAGCCAGTCTGTCCCTTTATTGCAGTTGGAGAAATCTGTGAATAGTGAGACTCTGATGAAAAAAGAGATAGGAATAGCTGGCTAATATTCCCTGAGTGCTTCCTATGTACTAGGCACTGCACTAAGTGCTTTATAAACAGAATTGGGTTAATTCTCTCCTACTAGGGTAGCTACTGATAATTCCTCCATTTTACACGTGAGGAAACAGACTTTGAGAGGTTAAGTGACTTGCCAGGGACTATACACCTGGAAGCAAACAGAGCTTAGGTTTGAGTTGGGATCTCTGTAACCTCAGAGCCTGTTCTCTTCATTTCTTGGTCAAGCTGACTTGACCAGTACTTCCCAATCTTTGTGACATCATGCCATACATATAAAATGGTAGTGTGTGTCTTTCCAGCATTGTGGGGGTAAATGACTGAGGCCGCTTACAGCTGGAGACAATGCAGCCTGACGCCCGGGGCACCTCGAAGGTTGCCCTGGCACCCCCGCGATGTGAGGCCCAAGTTGGGAGGGGATTAGGACCTAGTCGCACTGTTCAGTCGTGTGTGGTGGACACACCTTTTGGGATGCTCCGTTCTACACTGTGGTGCCTCACCAGGAAGTGAGGGGTGAGAGGCAAATCCCTTTTTCATCACGCAGCTCACCTCATCACCACAGGCCATGCATTGGGAGTTTGGATTGGCGCTGAGTTCTCAGTTCTGCCATGTTCCTCTTTCTCTTTCATTTTTCTATCTGCTATAGTGATAGCATAGTTAGTGGTTAATTTTTTTTTTTCATTCAGAAAATATTTATTATTGAGTATTTACTATGTGCTGGAGAACGCAATGGCACCCCACTCTAGTACTCTTGCCTGGAAAATCCCACGGACGGAGGAGCCTGGTGGGCTGCAGTCCATGGGGTCGCCAAGAGTCGGACACAACTGAGCGACTTCACTTTCACTTTTCACTTTCCTGCATTGGAGAAGGAAATGGCAACCCACTCCAGTGTTCTTGCCTCGAGAATCCCAGGGATGGGGGAGCCTGGTGGGCTGCCATCTATGGGGTCGCACAGAGTCGTACACGACTGAAGCGACTTAGCAGCAGCAGCAGCAGCAGCAGCATTTACTATGTGCAGTGCTATAAACTCTGTTAATCTTTCAAGCTTTGTTAATCTTCCAAGACGCTGCTCGTTAGGGAAACATTGGCTCCACTTCCCTGTTGAAACTGATCACGGTGCCCTTCCTGTGCGTTGCACTTTGTTCATGCCACTATGTTGGGACACTCCATGTGCCATATTAAAGCAATTTATGTGTAAATGGGTTAATCTGTTCAAGCTACTTTAACAGAATTCACAAATCAGGTAACTTGTAAACAACAGAAATTTATTTCCCAAAGGGTTCTGAAGGCTGAAAAGTTCGAGACCACGGCACCAGCAGACCGGGTATCTGGTGAGGGCTTGCTTCCTGGTGCATAGATGGTGCCCTCTTGCTGAGTTTTCTCTCCCTGGGGCCCCTTTCCTAAGTACACTAATCCCATTCATGAGGGCTCTGCCCTTACAACCTAATCACTTCCCAAAGGCCCCACCTCCTAATGCCCTCACCTAGGAGGTTAGGATTCTAACATATGAATTTGGTTGGCAGGGGGTTGGGGATAAAAACATCCAGACTATAGCAGATTCTTATAATTACCAAAGCCTACTGATTAGTTTTAACTAGGAAATGTAGCGAATGTTTCCCTAATGAGTAGCATCTTGGAAGATTAATAAAACTTGAAAGAGTAGTAGAATTTAAAGACAAGAGATCAAAAGGTTGGTGATGACAGTAATGCAAATATAGTTGATAGCATCAGCAAAATCTCAGAAGTTGGAACGCTTAGAACTGTGTTTACATGTTAGAAAGAAAGTAAGGGAGGGAAGAATGTGAAGGAGCGGGGGAAAGAACCCTTTCCTTTAGTACCTTACTACTTTGTTCTTCTTTCCAGCCAGATTTCTCAGATTGGTTGTCTGCATTTGCTGTTTGGTCTTATCAAGTGCCACTGTAATCTCATTTCCATGGCATTTTGCCTCTGAAATAGATCTCACTGTGATCATCAAAGACACCTGTAACCAAACCTTGGTGTTCTTACCCCGTAAGACCTGTCACCACCTTAGGACGTTGCTGTCCACTTCTTGTCTCTTAAAGCACCTTTGTCCTTGGTTTCCCTGAAATCATCTTCTCTTTATACTTTGCCTACTCTTCAGTCACTCCTTCATCTCCTTTTCACTCTTCTCTTTTGAAACTGTGTATTCCCTGAAGCATTTATATATTCACTGTTCTTTTCCAGGACCTCAGCTTTTCTTACTTTTTATATACTCTGTGAGTAATATTACATATTTCTATGGCTTTGATGACCATTTCTATACTGATAACCCCCCTAATCTGGCTCTGTAGTTCAGATTTCTCTTGAGTTTCAGGTCCATATAGTAAACTGCTTCCCTGGTTGTTCACTGCCCCTCAAAATAAATGTTTCCAAAGTTGAATTTATGTCTTTGCCTCAACCCTTTTCTAAACCCCTGCTCCATCTAACTGTATTTTTCTTCAAGTGTTTGTTTTTGGGAATGGAAATGTCACTAATGCATTTGGCCCCAGGTAGAAATTTGGCCATCATCTCAAATTTCACCTTTTGGATCACACGAATATTTAATCACAGAGAATTATCTATTTCACCTCCTCAGTATATCTTGAATCCCTGCTCCCTCTGTGTGCACTGCTGGTGCTCTGCTCCATCATCCAGGCCTTTGTCGCCCTGGTGCCGCAGCAGGTCTGCACATGAATACTGTCTCTCTTGTCCAGTTCGTTTCCCAGCTATAACCAGAGAGCATTCCAGTCCCATGCTTCCACTTCAAAGCCATTCAATGAGTGTCTTGCCTTCAGAGTAAAGTTCTAAACTCTTTCAGATAGCTTGTAAGACCTTTGTAAATGTCTGGCTCATTTAGGGGATTAGGAATGAAGGAATTGCAGTCTGTTTCTTTAGATTTGACATCACTTACTGTGTGAACCTAGACAAATTATATATCTTCCCTTTGCCTCAGTTCTTTTCTGTGTTAAGATAGGATTGATAATAAGGCTTTGATTATTGAATGACTTGATAGATAATAATTGGAGAATAAATGTTAACTCGTTATTGTAACTGTTGCAACTTCAATCTTATGACTATCATTCATTAGTCAGAGCACAAGAATTTCTGTGGGACAGTTCTTCAGCATATGTGGGAAGCATGTGGTAATTTGTGTTCCTTATAGACACATACCAGCAAAAAATAAAAGGTTATATGTGTTTGGTACCAAATGAGAGAATAGGCAATTGAACAAAAAAGGAAAAAGACATTTGATGAAAATTTGATCTGGATAACCAAGGTAGTAGCAGCTAAAGCAGCTAATATTTACTGAGACCTTGCTGTGTCCCAGGCACTGGGTTAAACGCTTCATGTGCATCGTTTTCCTCAGAAGAGCTTGAGGAGGTATTATTTGTAGCCCTGACTTACCAATGAGGAAACTGAGGCTTAAAAAATTAGGCAACCCTATCAAATATGGAGCTAAACTTCACATCCAAATAGAGGACAAAGACGTCCTCCAGGTATTTATGCTTTAAAATGTTTTCTTGTATTTGTCACAACTCTTCGAAGGCAAAATACACTCACACACACGAGTCTGTTTTTCTGCCTCTCTAATGATATTTAAAAACAATTTAATACTATTTTAAATATATATAAAATATGGGATATTTATCCAGATTTTCTCATGCAGAAAATATATTCTGCAGGTAAATTATAGTAGTGTACAGAAATAAAAAAAAAACCACGAAGCATCAGCCTTCTGTAACGTGAAAGATTTGGGGAGAATATGATAAGCAACGTTCAGTTGAAAAAAAAGTATTTGACAGTTGTATTACCGCAGGCTTTTTAAGTGAGGCATCCTGAGTTGTGTTTAGAGGAGCTGGTGTTAATCATGTCTGCCTCCTTGTTGGCCTTTGTAATACTCCAGATGTAGGAAAGGAACCGAATAGCCTATTGGCAGTCCATAGGTTCTGTTCAGGCTTGATTCGGGCTGACACTCTAGGCTTAGTACCTTTCGTTGACAGCAGAGCATTGGGAACAGAGCTTTTGTTTGAGGATTTCGGATGTTTATGTTGAGTTTTTGTGTTGTTTGTGACAGACTTGAAGTGCTGTTACATCAAATACTGTATTTTCAAACACCAAACAGGCTAGATGGTCTTGTGAAGACAGACTGGCTTGGGTTGCCACCATGTGATAACACCTTTCTTCTTTCATTTCATTGGAAAAGATTATCTAACAATTAACTGTCATTCATCTCAAATTTAATTTGATATCGTGCATACCTGTTGTACAGTTTACCTTTTGTTCCTTCTTTTAAAAATTTTTTAAAGTTAATCTTAATACTTAAAAAAAAAAAAAAAACCCTGCCCTTGCAGGCCAAAACCATGAAAATTTTTCAGTTTTTGGAGTGTATAGTCTTTGGTTCTTCTCGTTTCTTTGATAAAGAGGATATAAACTGTGTTCAAAACTGTCAAGATGTAGACGACAGAATTCACCAGTTAATTGAGCTCTTTTAAAGGGAATATGAATTACTGCTTTTCACTTATATCAGATAAAGGAGGCTCCTTCTTCTTTGATTTTTCTTAGACATATTAATTTGTATGAGTTAATGCAGTTGTATTCCAGGGACTTCTTCCCTGTGCACCAGCCCCCCACCCGCCCCTCAGTAATGTCTTGGAAATGACGTTTTGGGGATTGGTATCTCTTTTCCACTAGTTATATCTGTATTGGTAATTTCTGATCATCCATGCTGCCATTTTAGTTTGAATTAGAAGTGTAACCTTAAACTCCACCAGGAACATAAGGTTATCAATTTTATAGAGTAATGAGGCAAGCTTTAGAATTAGGCTAATCTGGGTTCACGTTACAGTTTCACCACTTAACTAGTTGTGTAACTTTGAGCAATTGATTTAGTCTCTTGGAGCCTGCTACTTCATTCAATATCAATAATGTCTCTTCTGCTGATGGTGTTGGGGATTGGAGACAATGCTTGTAAGACCCCTGTGTGTGTCTGACTCATAGTAAATACTCAGTCCTTTGTGGAAATTGTTCCAGTTAAGGAAGATATTCTGTCTCAGCTGTGAAAAATTACCTGTTAGATTTTGATAGTCATTGTGCTGTGTGCCATTTATTTTCAGATTGCTACCGCCCACCCCCATTCCACACCCACCTTGGGTCCCATGCTAGGGGTATACCTCTCTGACTCTTGAAGCTACCTTTAACTAGCTTTGGTCAAAGGAATAAGAACGAGTGTGGCGTATGTCAGTTCTGGGCAGAAGCTTTGAGGCCGTGTGTCAGTTGCCACAGCCTCTCTTTCTGTCTCACTGATTGAGGAAATGTGTTAGGGTGGAGCATCCCAGCCCGGTTCCCTGAGGACTACAGTGAGCATAGTCCTCTTGCTGATCTTGCAGTGTGAGGCATAAATAAATTTTTATTGTGTTACACCACTGAGATCTGTTCCTTACTGTTACGGAACCATACTCTCAATGATCAGGACTACTCAAAAGTTGTTTGCAATTTTTTATGTGAATTAAACAAAGTCTTTTACCTATTGTAAATGAAGATTTGACCTTTAGAAAACACAAATTGCTTATCTTAGTTTTTTACCTCAAAATTAATCTTGAACACCATGGCCTTTGAAAATGGAATATATTTTGTGAGAATGTGATGCTTAAAAGGCATGTTGGGATCTAATGGTTAAATTCTTATCTTTTTCATTTATTTATTTCATTGGAGGCTAATTACAGTACTGTGATGGCCTCTGCCATGTATCAGCACAAATCAGCCATAGGGATACATGTGTCCCCCACTCCTAAGCCCCGCTCCGCCCTTCCTCCCCACCCCACCCCTCCAGGTTGTCACAGAGCGCCAGCTTTGCGTTCCCTGTGGCACACGTTAAATTGCTGCTGTCTGTTTTACGTATGGTATGTACATGTTTCAGTGCTGTTCTCTCCAATCATGCCACCTTCTCCTCCCACTGTGTCCAAAAGTCTTTCCTTTATGTCTGTGTCCCCTTTGCTGCTGTACACGTAGGGTCACTGGTACTCTCTCTCTAGATTCCACATATATGTGTTAGTATACATTTGTCTTTTACTTTCTGGCTTATTTTGCTCTGTATAATAGGCTCTAGGTTCATCCACCTCATTAGAACTGACTCAAATGCATTCCTTTTTATGGCCGAGTAATATTCCCTTGCATATATGTAGCACAACTTCCTTATTCATTTATTTGCCAGTGGACATCTAGGTTGCTTCCATGTCCTAGCTATTGGAAATAGTGCTCCAATGAACATTGGAGTCCATGTGTCTTTTTCAATTATGATTCCCTTATAGTATATGCCAAGTAGTGGTATTGCTGGGTAGTAGTTAAATTCTTAATGTATGTGCATATGGAGTGACACTGGGGAGGAGAAGGGGCATTGTTAGGCAGTAAAACTTCTGGGTTTCATTTAGTATAGAGCACCTCAGACTTGATAATGGCTGGAGTAGCTGTTTAACACCATGAGCACCACAGGCCCTGAGAGAAAGGTAAAAGAAGGTTAGAAACGGAAGATAAATGGAGTTTCTCTTGGCTAATTGTAGCCAAGTAATTTGTAGCTGCAAGTAATTGTAGCCACTTAAATTACTACTGTGGCTTATGGTTGTCTGAGCATCTCCTTTGTATGCCAGGGGCATTGGAAGAGAAAGCAGATCAATTGATGGGAACAGTTTGCCCACAGTTGGGAAAATGTAGTGCAGTCCATGTGATTACAAAGAGTCAGACAGGACTTAGCGACGGAACAACAACAAACACCATTTGCTGATGGCTGCTTAATCTTCAGCGACTTCTTTAATCCTTTTGGTTTTCTTACCCATAAGATGGGCAGGATAATACCTACTGATGATATAAAGATATGAGATCATGTATGTAGGATAACACATTAAATACTTAGCTGTATGACTGCAGTCTGAAAGATGCAAAAAATATTGACTTTCTATCCCCCTTTGTTAACTGCATTTTAAAAATTGATATATAATTGATTTACAAGGGTTTCCCTGATGGCTCAGGGAAGAATCTCAGATGGTAAAGAATCTGCTTGTAATGCAGGAGACCCAGGTTTGATCCCTGGGTCAGGAAGATCCCTTGGAGAAGGGAATGGCTACCCACTCCAGTATTCTTGCCTGGAGAATCCCATGGAAAGAAGAGCCTGGTGGGCTACAGTCCATGGGGTCACGAAGAGTCAGACACAACTGAGTGACTAACACTCACACAGATTTACACTGTTGTGTTAGTTTCAGGTGTAAAAAAGTGATACATGTATATACTTTTTTCAGAGAGAGAGTAGGAGCATGGGGTATTATATGTTCATTTCATTACCTGGGTCATAGCTCTTTATAAAACACTATACAAAAAGTGTCATTGTATGCATAAAGAGGATTTTATTTTCATTAAGCATCTTCCCAGTTTACTTAGAGTGTTCTTTTGATACAGAGAAAATTGTTTAAGATCTTTTTATATTCATTTTTAATTAGGGGTAGTGTCCTGAACTGTCTATTGAATATATTGACTTTTAGCTGAAAGTTTTGTATGAAAAGCTTTCTGCTTTTGAACACAAAGATCAAATCTTTAACATGACTCAGAGTAAAAAAAAAGGAAATATTTATTTTGAGAATAGGCCAATTCATATATTATTGGACATAACACAGACCACCCAAGCCTGAAGCCTACTGTTTATAGTAAAAGATCTTAAATCTACATATGTTCTTGATGAGCGAGAGCTATCTTTGTTCCAAGGAGAAAGTTTTATGTCTGCAAAGGGTAATAATTTCATGTTTCTCCCTCACCCTGGGCTAGTAAAATTCTGTTAAGTAGATTATTTCATTTCCACAGGGGAGAAGATTTCTTTTGACCTTGGTAACAATAACATTGCTAAGTTTCATCTATCAAAGGACTAGCCTTTAATATTGTTGGAAAAGCCTAGAGTTATATTTGCCTTCAAAACCAACTTCTTGTATAAATATATGTATGTGTATATTTGTGAATGTATATATGCACACAAAATATAGTTGAAATGTGTGAATACACACACACACACACACACACAATGTAGCTGTTTTGTTTTAAGTACAAAATTTGTGGTTTGATTTGAAGCTTCATTTTCTTTTACTCAGCCATCAGAGTTTGGAATTCTTCAAAGATTGGTTTTAGGCTCTCTTCTGGTCTCTCTCTATATCCTCACTGTAAACAGCTTACACCATGTTCATATATAATAGGAGGAAAGAAGAAGAAAACGGTGCAGAGCAGAAGCGGGCAGACTTGAAGCTCCTCAGCTTCCTATTGGGAAATCATGTCTGTTAGCTATTATGCTTCTCAGTAAAGTAGAAGGTACGATCTTGGATGAAACTAAGGAGAGGGAGCCAAAGGCTTGGATAGAACTCAGAGGATTTGCAATATTTGTTTTGTGTAGATTAGAATAAGAGGGTAGGATTGCTGGGCTGTGTTCAGGATACGTTTGGGCATGCTGACCGTATTTTGTACCTTTCCCTAGCATTGCATGCTTGCTTCATTGTAGTTGTGGAGAAAGTAGTTAGTTGCATGTGTTGTTGCAGTTTTGCCAACGGAGTTGATGCAAGGAGTGATGGAAAAGGAACTTAGGGTAGTAGAGTGCTTCCTAACGTCATAGAATTTAAGCTGGGTAAGGAGGATCATGATGAAAGAAAGCTCTGATAAATGGGAAGAAATACGAAACTAATGAATTAGAAGTCTCTTAGCAGACCAAAAACCCCTTCATGGTGGGAGTGACTCATCAAGAGAATTCAGAGTAAAGGAGACGTGGAAATAAGATACACTGCTTGAGTAAATTATTCCTGAGCAGTTAGGATGGCAAGATTATTGTAGTGACTTTGGAAGTAGATTGCAGAAGTGAGTTGGAGTTACTTACTGGATTGAAAAGGGCAGATTCATTCACATGGATCATACATGTGAATGTTGAAGTCATCCTGAATAATGGAAGGATTTGGAGTTGAGAGAAAGACTTGAAGTTAAGGTCTAAGGCCTCTGATAAATAAAGGAGAATGACAGAGAGGTTGGTAAATACAGCAGTGATGAGGAGGCACAGGGGGTGGTATGACTGAAAGGCATGAGTCTTAAATGATCAAGATGTATACTAATGAATTGAGGATAATGGAATAAAGCTGGGAATAGTGAATAGGGAAGAAAATTGTAAGTGAACAAGCAGCTTTCACAGAGACAGCACAGGACATGTGTGCCTTAAAGGCAATGGCACCCCACTCCAGTATTTCTGCCTGGAAAATCCCATGGACAGAGGAGCCTGATAGGCTGCAGTCCATGGGGTCACTCAGAGTCGGACAGGACTGAGCGGCTTCACTTTCACTTTTCACTTTCATGCATTGGAGAAGGAAATGGCAACCCACTCCAGTGTTCTTGCCTGGAGAATCCTGGGGACGGCGGAGCCTGGTGGGCTGCCATCTATGGGGTCGCACAGAGTTGGACACGACTGAAGCGACTTAGCAGCAGCAGTTTTACTGAATGCAAAGAGGCAACAACAAAAAAAACACAAAACACGTTTTCCAGATGGGGTTAAGATTATAGGCAAGGTGAAATAGGCAATATGTACTCGGTAAAGGTGGTTTATTGGTTGAACAATAATACAAGTTGATTGAAACATAATATTATGTCCACATCCTTTTTGTATGTGTGTTGGTGTTTGGAATGGAGTATACCTGTTAGGGATAGACTTTAATAATCTCAGTATCAATAGGATGAGGTCAGGTGTGTACCACGATGGGTAAGAGAAACAGTCAGTACTATGAGTGAAAACAGTGCAAAATTTATAAGTCAAACGAAACATCTACTGTCTAAGGACTACAGAATTCTGTTTGTTAATGTGGTAGATTGATCAGTGAACACATTGAAATTAAGTTTCCCTAAGTGTCTGATGCTGCTTAAAGAAAATACATCAAAGTTTTATATGCTTTGAGTTAATGATCATATCACATTAATAAACTACTAATGTAGTATGAAAAGTTACTAATACGGCTTTCTCTTTAATGATTCATTTAACCTATAAAGTGGTAAATCAAAATAAAATGTTTTCTTATCAAATGATGTCATTATCCTCTCTTGGAAATGTTTCCAAACTTTCCTAGTGGAGTAAATTACCTCTTATTAAACAGATATATGTAGCTGAGCCCATATTACAATGTTGGACCTTCTTCAGGGGATCTTCCCTACCCAGAGATCAAACTGGCATCTCCTGCATTGGCAGGCAGATTCTTTACCATTGAGCCACCTGGGAAGCCCAAAGCTGAGGTATAGCAAAGGTTAATTAAGTCGCTGGTGTAAGTGGCAGAGTTAGACCTGGACCCAGATGCTCCTAACCATTATGCTAAACTGGTTTAGCGTGGTCTTAGGAAGAATATCCCCCATAAAAATAAAACTTTTTCTTTCTTGCGTTGTTTCTTATTTTCTCAGTTGCATGGATTACTTAGAATTGGCTTTGGCACTTAGGACTGAAAAACTCAAAATACAGTGGCTTAAACATGAGATAAATTTATTTCTTACATAAAGAGGACTCCAGGTGGGCGGTCCAGGGCTGATACAGTAACTCCCGTCATTGTGTCCTTGCTCACTCTTTCACCACCCTTCTGAATACACTTCATTCGTTTTTCTTTTTTTGAAAAAATACTTATTTGGCTGCTGGCATGCGTGATCTTTTTTTTTTTTTTCTCCTTTAGTTGTGGCATGTGGGATCTAGTTCCCTAACTCGCCATTGAACCTAGGCCCTGTCTTGGGTTCACTGAACTTGGGTTCAATGCTTGGGAGCACTGAATCTTGATCACTCGGCCACCAGGGAGGTCTCTAAACTTTATTCTTCCTGTACTAAGATGGCTGTGAGAACCCCAGCCTTTGCATCTGTCTTACAGACCAGCAGGAAAGTAAATGACCAGAAATAGAAAAAGAGACTCCTCCCATTGAAACCAGCTTTCTTTAGACAAAGCCCCACACAACACTTCTGCTCTCCTTTCATTGCTCAGAGTTTAGTCACGTGGCCATACAAACTGGGAATTGTGGTCTTTTATTCTGGATAAATGCCTTACTGCATAATGGGTTTCTGCTCCTAAGGGATAACTCTAGGGAGAATGGTATTATGTATGTATCTAGCAGTCACCATCCTTGGATCCACATCTCTTCAGACTGATTTCTTTTTATATATACTGATTTGTTAAGTACATTTTGAACTGAGAGTTTAAAAAACTGACACAGGTGAAGACACAGGTTGAGGAGCAGTAGAATGGGATTTGAGGGCACTCATGGCATGTGATGAGGGTAATGCAAGAAAGCAAATTGGAGAGGGCAGAAGTCATAATTGCTATAGTTTTCAGGCCCAGACGGTAAAGGATCTGCCGCCAATGCGGGAGACCCGACTTCAATCCCTGGGTAAGGAAGATCCCCTGGAGAAGGGAATGGCAGCCCACTCCAGTGTTATTGCCTGGAGAACCCCATGGACAGAGGAGCCTGGGGGATGGGCTACAGTCCACGGGGTCACAGAGGGTCGGACACGACTGAGTGACTGGCACGCACAGGGAGGGACTGCCCTGACAGCCCAGTGGGTAAGAGTTCGTCTTCCAGTGCAGGGGTGCGGCTTCGATACCTAGTCATAAAGCAAAGATCCCGCACGCCTTGTGGCCAAAATCCAAACCCTAAAAGAGAAACAATATTATAACACATTAAATAATTACTGTAAAAATGGTCCGTATCCAAACTACAGGGAAACTCTTCCATGAAGTGATAAGTGAAGTCTGATTATGCATTCACCTAAGATATATGTTGTATTATTAACAGTTTAATGAAAAGTAGTATTTTTAAATTGAATTTCCAGTTCCTTTATGGGGAGGGGTGGATGAAAAAACTCTCACCCGTTTGTTTAATTTATTTAGGCACCTAAGAAAAGATGATTATTGAACTGAGAAAGTCCTAAATGATGAGGAAGAAACTCCTTGCTAACTCTCCCTTTCTTACAGGAGATAAGAGTTCTTGTCCATCCCCTTTTAAAGTATGGAAGACGTACTATATTTTATTTCACATGGTTGTGGGAGTTTTATTATATAAAAAAAGCATTTTGGGAGAAAGCACGTTTCATTGGAAAGGCAGTTTCTTCCCACTGAAGATGACAGTAAACTGCTCACAGTTTCTAAGTGTACTGCGTGCTTCATTCACAGCATGGATTTCATGATTGTTTTCGGTGATACATAAAAACTTTTCATGAATGTAGAGAATTTTATGTATGGTGTACATGTCAAAAATAATACACGAAACTAAGGGTCATGATCAATACTCTACTTTCCTGTAAGACAGTGCGCTCTGGAATACAGGGTAGCCAAGTAAAGTCTTGTTTACTTTTAGGGGAGATTAAGAATCTACTCTTTTAAAGAATCTACTCTGTTTTAAAGGTCTGAATATGAATATTTACCTGACTTGTTCATTATACATACTCTTTCAACTGACACATTTTAAATGACTTAAATTTTCAATGAATGATTTAAGACTTTGAACTAGAATGAGAAAACTTTCTATATCTTTATTTCACAAGTATCTCAGGAACAAAATTATGACCTTAAGGGTCAAATATATTGAATAGATGGTCATGGATCTCACAGAGTTCCGATCTGCCTTTTGTTGCTTTTGTATTTTCTCTCATGCTGCACAATGAGTAAACCCAGTTTACTCGTGTCAGCCTTCTCTGTTTTGTTTGTTTTGTTGCTTGTGGAAACCCAATGAGAGCTGTTCAGAGTGGATTGCAGTCACCAGTGATTTATTTTGTGTATCTAAGCTGGATTCCAGCTGTTTGAGGTTTTTCTCTTGGACGTCTAGATTTCAGATAGCATCTAGACTGAAAAGACAATTCTGGTTAAGATGCCTATCTGAGTCTTAAGCAGTTTAAATTCTCTGTTTTTCTAAGTTTCTAAGAAATTTACTTAGATTTGTATGTTGAAAATAACTGTTTATGCGTAAATGTTTATATTGATAAGATTATTAATTCCAAAATTGGTGTTAAAAAATGGCTAGTTTTAAGGAAGAATTATATTGTTTTAAAAATTACTCAGACTTTTCAATTAGCCGAATCAGTAGAACTCAGCTTATAACAGAACTTTTCCTTTAGAACTTCTAATTCAGAAGTTACAACCCCTTAATGTGAGGAGATAGATGCCTATTCACACTTACCATATGATTTGTGGTAAATTATGATTTACGGTCATATCCTAAATCTTTCCATTAATTTTTGCTTTTTTATTTTATTCACCAACATGTAAACACTTTCACATCTAGTTTTGATTTATATGACTTGTCAAACTCTTCTGTTTATTATTAAAATTGTTTCATAGCCTTCTTCACAATCCCATAAACTTAAAAGAAGTTCTAAAAAATAACATTTTCTGGAAAAGTATTAGCTGTCATTATTTTTAGACTACAGATTTATGTTGATTTTCTTTTTTTAACAAGAACTTCAGTTTTTATCAGCTTCAAATTCTATGCACCTGAAGAAACATCTGTAAAAGTCTCAATGTGGTTTCTTCTAAGTGGATTCTCAGCTATAAAGTACTTTTCTTGTATCAGATGACCTATCAGTTTATTTTAAAAATATCACTTATGATTGCTTCCTTCTTAACTATAATCCTTAGAAGAAAAGCTCCCTTCAAAATTATACACCAGGACTAAAATATATGTTACTAATTTCAGTCTTGTTGGGTTCAGTTGATCAATATAAACTCCCTGGATCTCCCTAGAACTACAGTATGGTGACATTAACTTACTATGGATTTCTATCAGGTTTTCATGATTCTAGTATCAGTGAAGAAAAGAAAGTTGTACCACGTATCGTTATTACCACTCTATTGATTTTAATCTTTAGAAAGTCACTTATAAGTAAGCTGCAGTTACTTTTGTGATTATGTTGACTTTACAGTCTTAGATTTAGAAGTCTTCAATTTTCATTCTGGTTCCTTCTCTAATAATTTATTAGCTGAACAATCTTGGACAAGATTACTTTCTAAACCTGTCTTTTTATCTGTAAAATGAATGTTGTGAGGATCAAATGAAACACCATATAGATGTTATTACCTACTCACGTTGTTAGTCAGAGGTCTTTTTAATCTTCTTGACCGTAACTGACTTGACAGGTACTGTCCTTTCCTAGGATCCTTTATTCCTTGCTGTTTATTTTTATTATCATTTTAGATCTTTTCATTCCCTCGTTCATTGATATTTGTGGTTCTACCAGTCTTTAGTCCTTCTAAAAGACTGTGGTTATAAAGAAAAATAGAACAAATATATAATATTGTTCATAAAATGGGTATCACCCTTTGGAATCTGCACATCGATTTTTAAAAGCTGAGATTATAGATTCAGAAAAAGTTCCGAACACCAGGGAGGAAAAACGGAGAAAACCGTAAATTGTTAAAACAAAACCCTAGGGAAAAGGACAAAGGAGCTTCACCTGTACTGAATACCTGTCTTGTTCCAGGCGTTGCTCTTGATCGATGCATTTATGTTATTTAAGTTATTCCCCCTCCTGTCTTACAGAGGAGGAAAGAGAGGACCGGGTATATTAGCTAACATCCTTTTAGTTTATTCAGATCCCTTCTTATTGTTTATCTATGTTTCCCCCCAGACATTGGTAACTATTGTTTACTTTGGGCGTTTGATTTCTATGCTAATGGTGTAGATAGAGTTGGTCTCAAGTGTCCTAGCAAAAGTAAATGAAACTTGAGTATTTTTAAACAAGGATACCAGATATGAGACTTATGAGATGTATTTTGTACTGTTTTGGGGAATATAGATCTCCAGACCAGTCTTTAGAGTGGGTGGAATGGGTGTGGCAGTAATTCAGGAAGCCTTCCCCTCCCAAGCTAGAAATGTCAGCAAAACTTGCCAGTCTGAAAGCTGCTGAACACTAAAAATGAAACCCTTCTCAGTGTCTGATTTTCTTTCCCACATTCCCTCAGGGCGCAGCTCCCACTATTCTGCCAACGACTCCCTGTCCTGGTAGGCAAAGTGAAAATGCTAATTGTGAATTTGTGCTGCAACCTTCAGGGCTAAATCCAGCTTTATTTGAAATGAACAATCAAATAAGGCGGGATTTAGCTCTAAACAATCTCTGCCCATTTCCCTCAGGGCTTTCCTCCCTGTCTCCACTGCTTCACTTATAGTAGCTCCCGAATGCTCTGCTCCATACATGTCTCTGGTCCCACCAGTACCTTCCCACCTTGTACCTTTTTGACTTGCTTTTTCAGAAAGGTCCAAATGTCTTGTCTTGTGATAGATACTCTGACCTGCCTCAAGTGTAGAATTAGTAGCAGGAGTGAATAAACTCTAGAGAAATAAATACATTTTCAGCTCCCTGTCCTCGTACTACAGAAGGCTGGGCAAGGCATTCATAAAATATGGCTTGTAAGTGCACTGCTTTCTGAAGAAATCTTTTTTTTCCCCCTTAAGGAATTCTAAGAAGCATCTGTTGTATTTCTAGAGCAAATCATCTTTAACCTCTCCTTCATTTTTTGTTTTATTTAAATGAATGGATATTTGAGAAGCCCTTGTCTCCATGTTCAGGCCCCGACAATTTTTCTACTAAAAAAAGTCTGTAAAGTGTTACTATTACATTGGGTAATTTTATTTCAAACTGAATACAAGACTATTATTTTCTTCTGTCCTGCTGTGCGATTGTCTTTTGTGTTTTCACTAGACTCTCCCTCCTCTTTAACCTCTTGGAATTTTGCCTCTGGAGTTTGAATCCCCTTCCTATTTTCTGGAAAAAAAAAATGAGATGCAGAACAAGGCATGGCTTGAAGTCAAAAGTAGATTCCTGTATTTAAGTGCTAGCAACCGCTACAGGCTCCACGAGGTCAAAGCCTACCTCTCAGCGACTTGGCTGTTAAGTGACCATATGTTTTAGGAAAGGGCACTGGACCGACTCAAAATGTAGAGTTTTGATGCATTGTTGCCAAAAAATCACTCTGTGTATTAGAAGTTTGTCTGGCAGAATACTGAAAACCTAAAATGTAGCTCATACATATAAACTTGTTGGAAGACAAAATACATTTTTCATCCAGTCCCAGTGAGAAAAACCAAGACAGTTTGGATTTTAGTTTTCCTCCCACTTTGCCTACTGCCAGCCTCCACAGGGACCCTAATTATGTGGCACTGAAAAGAAGATTATTTTCTGTATTTTAAATAATATTGTTGCTTTTGACTTAGCAGCATTTCAGTTTACATATGCAAGGGAACATATAAAATTACAAGGGATGTTCACTAATGAAAAATAAAAATGTTAGTCACTCAGCCGTGTCCGACTCTTTGTGACCCGATGGACTATAGCCCACCAGGCTCCTCTGTCCATGGAATTCTCCAGGCAGGAATACTAGAGTGGGTTGCCATGCCCTTCTCCAGGGGATCTTCCCAACCCAGGGATCAAACCTGAGTCTTCTCCATTGCAGACAAATCCTTCACCTTCTGAGCCATCAGGGAAATTGACCCAATGGACACTAGCTAGGATGGTATTTAAGCAAAGAATTAATATTTAATTAGAGCTACTTAGATGTGCCTGTACATCAGTTTTGTTCATCTTTGAGAAATAGCATCTATAATCCTAAATACGTGTGTGTGTGATCTTGGTAGTATCTTTAATATATTTTTAAGCATTTCTAATGTAGGCTCATTAATTGTTTTACGATGGTTTCTTGTTAGACATTAGAACATAGATATATTAAATAGTCTAAAGATATTTTCCTATTAAGTATTGCGTGAGTATGTTCCACCTTTCAAAACTGGTAAAGCAAGAGCATATTGCAGAAAGTCAGCTTATAACAAATATAGATGGTGCGTGCATACAAAGTCACTTCAGTTGTGTCCAGCCCTTTGCAGCCCTATGGACTGTAGCCTGCCAGGCTTCTCTGTCCATGGGCTTCTCCGGGCAGGAATACTGGAGTGGGTTGCCATGCCCTCCTCCGGGGGTCCTTCCGAATCCGGGAATTGAACCTGCATCTCTTATGTCTCCTACATTGGCAGGCAGGTTCTTTACCACTGACACTACTTGGGAAGCCCACAGATGGTACTATAAGCAATATGCTCTATTCTTATTTCAACAGAACTCAGTTAATTGCTGTACTTAGTTCAACAGATCTCAGGTAATTTTCACATATAGAAATCATTAGACTAATATAGAAATAGGTGGGCTTCCTTGGGGGCACATTGGTAAAGAATCTGCCTGCAATGTAGGATTCACAGGAGACACAGATTGAGTTCCTGGGTGGGAAGATCCCCTGGAGGAGGAAATAGGAACCCACTCCAGTATTCTTGCCTGAAAAGCTCATGGAAAAGAAGAGCCCGGTGGGCTGCTGTCCATAGGGTTGCAAAGAGTCGGACACAATTGAGTGACTGGGCACGCACATAGAAATAGATAAGCTATCTGAAGGTAAAAATATAATTTTGAACATTTGAGTATTTAGTTTGTCCATGTATATTAGAAGGTACTTTACTTTGGGTAGAATGTTAATTTTATAATATTCTTCCTACTTAAAATCTATAAAGAGATATCTTCAGTAGCCCCTCAAACTGAATGTTTAAACCATTTCATATCAGTTTAGTATTGGTTGAATTATATTTAAATTTGAGAACCCAGAAGCAGGTTGCAAGTTGGAGCAAATCATAAAAATTTGCAGATAATAGACTGTATCAGAATTTTTAAGTTTTAAGGAATCCTCAGGATCATTCAATTCTATCTTTTTGTTTTATATTTAGAGAAAGGATGAGAAACATTAAGTTTCATTTTAAGATCTTATAACTATTTAGTGAAAGAGCCAGAATTAAAAATGAGATTCTCAGACTGTCTTTGGCCTAATCAATTATGGAGTCTAAAATGGGAGAATACTCACTAGAAGGAAAGGAATTAACCTCTCAGTATATCAGGCCATATTTATCTACTGACCTATTTGTGGATGACTGATCTTTTCTGTTGGAATTCGTGATAACCTTAAGACCGAAATTCATGATAACCCTAAGACTGTTCTAAGTCATTAACGTTGTTGGCTCTGATAAAGCAAATGGAACATTGGCCAAGTAGGAGTAGCTGTGTTTTCTTTCTCCTGCATTTCAAAATTATCAATGTCACAGGATCGATATCTAAGAAATACTTTCCAGATGGCTTTGTTTTTGTTTACTGAACTGTATTTTATAGTGGAAGCCTTTGAAAGAATATGGGCCTTCCCAATAGTTTTGGATGACCTTTAATTCCTCCCTGTTCCTAGTTTAGGCTGGTTAGAAAGGGTTTTGTTTTGTTTTTAAGATAAGTGTGACTGTTTGCATATAAATCTGTTGTCACATTTTGTGTGTATATTCAAAAAACTTGGTTTTTCCAAAAGTTTGATAAAACCTTTTTATTCTCATTTTCTACCTTGGTAGAATTTTACTTATAAAGCTTGAAGGAAAAATTGAACATCTTTTTCTACAGTTTTCAAAAATATCAGGTTATTCCTGTAACCAGTACCCTAATCTTCCTTCCCTGTGCCCAACTCTACCAAAAAAAGATCCACAGAATTGGAACTACAAGGCTGATAAGGGTCATCAAACTTAAGATTTCTCATGTCATCTTCATAGAAGGGACCTTTGTGAAGGAACCTGTTCATAAAAACCGAGAGCACTTCGAAAACAACAGGTTTTTCCTGTAACCTGCAAGAGAAGTTTGAATAAACTGCAGCCCATGGCAGGAAAACTTACGAGTGTCTGAATGTTTGGTGTTAGGAATGGACTGGGGAGAAAAGCAGTAACAAGAGTGCAGTAACAAGAAAAGCAGTAACAGTAACGAGAGAACTGGATGGGGTGTTAATTACACAAAGCTGTATAACTCTTCAATCCGATGTGCCTTATTGGCAGTCTTGGTTTTCAGCATCCTTCTCTGTTCCCAGTAGTAAATAAATTCTGTGACTTTATTAATTGTATGTACACAGAGCAATATCTAGAGCTACATTATGGATGCTGCAAATGAGGTTACTTTCTTTGGCAGAGATAGTCTAGATGAATTCCTGATTGCAAAGCAAGAAATAGAGGGGTTTTTGTTTTTTGTTTTTTTGGCTTTTAACTGGTATTAATTACTTGAATTTTATAGTATCTTAAAGTTTGATACTTTTGGGCCTCATTTAGTTTTGAAAAGAGTCATTTTAAAACCAATTTGTTAATCTGTCAGAATGTATTAAAATGTCTTAAAGTTGATATGTAATTTAATTTATTATCCTAAAGAGCAGTATAACTTTTTAGATGGCTTTAGTATCAGTTGCTTTCAACAGAATTCAGTTTCTAAGTTGATATTTAAAAAGTTCAAACAAATGCTATTAAGTGAGATTGCAGTTTAAAAATAAACAACGAGATGGGATTCAATAGTAAGTCATGAAAGCTACACTTGGAATATCTTTGTTAAACACAGATCTGGTCATGTCTTCTGTGATAGCTCAGTTGGTAAAGAATCCATCTGCAATGCAGGAGACCTGGGTTTGATTTCTGGGTCGGGAAGATCCCCTGGAGAAGGGAAAGGCTACCCACTCCAGTATTGTGGTCTGGAGAATTCCATGGACTGTATAGTCCATGGGGTCACAAAGAATCAGACACAACTGAGTCACTTTCACTTTTCTGGGACATGGGGCCTTTTGCCTTAGAGGTAAAGTTCAAACTCATTTTTTTAAATTATTTTTTATTGAAGGATAATTGCTTTACAGAATTTTGTTGTTTTCTGTCAAACCTCGACATGAAATCAGCCATAGGTATACATTTGTCCCCTCCCTTTTGAACCTTCCGCCCATCTGCCTCGCCATCCCACCCCTCTAGGTTGATACAGAGTCCCTGTCAAACTCATTTTTAGAATTAATTGATTTGCCTGCAGCAGCTCGGTCTTGGTTGTGGCACATGGGGTCCTCAGTCTTCGTTGTGGCGTGTGGAGTCTTTAGCTGAGACATGCGAGTTCTCAGTTGCAGCATGTGGGATCTGGTTTCCTGACCAGGGATCGGTCCAAGCGCCCTGCATTGGGAGCTTGGAGTCTTAACCTCTGGACCACCAGGGAAATCCCTCAGACTCGTTTCTGACACGTTTGGCCTGTGCCAAGTCCTTCTGTACTGCTTGCTGTCTCCATTTGCCACTCACGTTAAGCCTCTTCAGTCCCAGAACACCTTGTCTGCGTCTCACGTGGGTTGTCCCTCTCTGCTCTCTTCCTCCTCTTCTGCCTGCACGTGCCATCTTAAATGTCTCTTCTGGGTGGCCTGCCACGGCCAAGCCGGGCTTAGGCAGCCCTCCTTTGTGCTCCCTGGGCACTGGGTGCTTCATGTTAAAGCGCTTCCTGCAATGCAGTAGCCCTTGTCACTTATGTGTATGCCCCTCTGGGTTGTGAGCTCCTGGAGAACACGGACCCTGGCTGTCCCCAGCACTTGACAGCCTATCTGGTACATAGTCGACTCAGAGTAAATATTGGTGAAATATTTAACTGTGTGAATGAGTGTGGATAATGCCCCGACCTATGAACTTTATCATCTCACCTCTTTTGTGTGCTCTGTTGCTCGGTCATGTCCGACTCTTTGCCATCCCACGGACTGTAGCCCGCCAGGCTTCTCTGTCCATGGAATTTCCCAAGCAAGAATACTGGAGCAGATTGCCATTTCCTGCTCCAGGGGATCTTCCCGGCCCAGGGATTGAACCTACATCTCTTGCATCTCCTGTAGTGGCAGGCAGACTCTTTACCACTAGCACCCCCTTGGAAACCTCATTTTTTCAGTTGTAATTTCTAGTTCAGTATAAACATGTCTATAGCAGCATTCCCATTCCCGCCTTTTGGACTTGATAGCCTTATATTCCAGTCACTGTTATATTTCATTTGGGTGTTAAAAGATAGCTCCTCATTCAGAAAAGATTAGAGACTCCTTTTTAGACCCCTGTTTATGCACATTTATGTCTAAGTGTCAATTTGTGCCAAATTATCGGTGAAAAAACTAATAAAATTTTATATTAAGGCTGAACACTGGGAGTTGTTAATATGTAATGGGGTAGCTGATTTTAAACACATTTTTAGATACTAAATATTTATTAAAAGCTTAGAATTGCTGTTCAAAAATGAATCCAAGAAACATGATACCCAATTAGAAATATGATTACTCGAAAGTAGTGTTTTCAGATACTAGACAGATACAGATTTCTTTCTTTCAACATAAATTATTGAGTGGCTGATATGCTATGCACTGATGTAGGCACTTGGGATATATAACTGAACGATGTGAAATTCCTGAATGCTTTAGTAATTAGAACAAAAAGGAGCTCAGAATGCATATACACATAGTTTATGCATATACGTAAAATACTAATTAATATGTTGTAGACAAGCCTGTTTCTGAAATCAGCAACAGATTTTAAGCATTATCATACGTAAAGTGAAATATTGAAGTTATTATGTAAAAAACTAAGTGATGCTAGGATTTGGGAGGAAAGGGGGACTGTGCCTTGAATTTCGTTAAATATGGTAAACAAATACAATTGATCTTCAACAGTAATATGCCTGGTGTGTTATGGTAGGCTGTGTTATTGTTTAAAACCCTTTGCTGTCTCTCCCTGGGGAAGCATTATATTCACTGACCTGTTAACATCATGCCTGGCCTTAGATTTGCTTTGGCTAATAAAATACGAGTGGAAATGATTTATGTTTACTTTTGAGCAGAAGCTTTGAGTCAGAACACAGTGTCCTATATTCTTTTTTCCTCTGCTTTGACAATTCAGCAGATCTGAATAGATGTTTCTCCATCGCCCTAAGGTCCAAAATAAAGATGACATGTAGTTGAGACTTAGCCAACTCTTGTTTGATAATTAGCATGAGCAAGAAATAACCTTTTGTTGTTCAAACTGTTGAAATTCTGCTATTGCAACATAACCTGACCTGATGGTTCTCAAGCTTGAGCATGCGCTAGAATCATGTGGAGGTTTTGTTAAAATACAGAGTGTACAGGTTGTTGGACCCTGCTCTTAAGAGTTTCTGAATTCATGAGACCTGTGCTGGGAACCAGCATTTCAGTTTCTAACAAGTTGTTAAGATCTGATGCTGATGCTGTTCCAGGTGGTCCACACTTTGAGAATCACTGACCTAACCTTTCCTGATTATGTGGTCTATTAATTTATATTTCTAGATACCTTAATTGCACAGTAAATGTTGCCGTTTTGTTGTTGTTTAGTCACTAAGTGGTGTCCGACTCTTTGTGACCCCACTGACCATAGCCTGCCAGTCTCCTCTGTCCGTGGGATTCTCCAGGCAAGAACACTGGAGTCGGTTGCCATTCCCTTCTCCAGGGGATCTTCCCAAGCCAGGGCTTGAACATGTGTCTCCTGAGGCTCCTCCATTGGCAGGCAGATTCTTTACCACTAACCCACCTAGGAAGCCCAAATGCTGTAATAACAAGATGCAAAATATTTCCCAGTGTCGTTATTGAAGATGTAAACTCTATAAATTGCTTTTGATTTCTGAGATATGGACACACAAAATGCCATATGGAAACATAAATTTTGTAAAATGGAATAGATAACTTTGGAAATTAGTATCATGTTGTTGTTGTTCAGTCGCCCAGTTCTATTCGACTCTTTGTGATCCCATGGACTGTAGCACGCCAGACCTCCCTGTCCCTCAGCATCTCCCACAGTTTGCCCAAGTTCATGTCCATTGCATCAGTGATGCCATCCAGCCATCTCATCCTCTGACGCCGTCTTCTCCTTCTGCCCTCAGTCTTTCCCAGCATGAGGGACTTTTCCAGTGAGTCGTCTGTTCACATCAGATGACAAAAATACTGGAGCTTCATCACCCGTCCTTCCAATGAGTATTCGGGATTTCCCTTAAGAGTGACTAGCTGTCACGTTAGCGAGAGCCAAATGAAACCTGCCAAAAATACACAAAAAGCAAAGGAAGTTTGAGAAAGAGTCATATACAATTGTGGGGAAAACTGTCATTCCTGTTGGACTTGGTAGCAGTCCTCTTAAACAAGGAGGGTGGTTGAGGAATGGATTGCATGTGGAAGGACCAGGGTAACCAAGATGAGAGAGGTGAGAGAGTGTGACATGTATCTGAGAGTAACTGCTAATACAGTTTGCTACTGAGAGGCAGGTAAAGGAGAGGTAATCTCAGGAATGTCTTTCAGAAGTCCCGTTTCTTATTTGGTGTATGATAGAAAACACAACTTCGTTCCAGGCCTGTTTTTTGTACTCATGTATGAAATTGAGGTGCTTTTGGAATTCAAGTTGCTAACAGTGGCAGATTTAATACTGATTGCGATTGTCCTCAAAGTTTTGGAGAGAGTTATGTAAAAAATCACTCTTGTGAAGAGGGAGGTAGATAAGAGAAGGCAGTAAAGAGTCCTGAACAAAGTCAGGCCAATCACGTTTCACTGGGAGGATTTTGGTTCCTTGCTATCCATGCTCTTCTGTCCCTTATAAAGTCTTTGCATGATTTTAGTTGGAGGAATATTGCTCTCTCCTTCCATTCAGGTGATTTGTGATTTGTCTCCTACAGCCCAGGGTCCCTCATCTTCCCTGTGGTATTTCTTCTCCCCAGTAGGCCCAGAGAGTGAGTTATTGGGATATAAACAGATTTCCTTGTATGTGATGCTGTCTTAGACCAGAATCTGTCTGGGGGCAGATCATTTAATCTCCCCAGGCCTTGGTTTCTTAATCTTACAGTTTAACTCTCTTAGGTTACTTTAGTTCTAGTATTTCATTTTTCTAGTACCATTTATAGTCTAGCAAGATTCCAGTATTTTAACTTGCCCAATTTTTGTCATACATAACACATGTCCATCATCTTTGAGATGAATGAAGTAAGCTGGAGTTTTTAAATGAAGGCTTTTCTTTTAGAGTTAGGTACTCTGTAGTCCTCAGTTAATCACAAAACTGTAGTTTTCCAAAAGCTTCCAAAATAGTATTTTTGTTCCATTATTCAAAGATGCATATTTCATCTTAGATGTGAACTTTGATATTAAATAAGCATAACTTCATGAAAAAGTATAGCCTAAATAGCTGCTCATTTTGTTTAGTGTGCAATCCAGTTGCTGTATTATTTTAATGACATAGATACTAATGTACATTTGAAAGTAAATTAATGTTGATTCAGAGATCCTATATCATTGAAAACCTTTGTTTTAATCTTTTTCCCAACCATTATAGGAGGGGGAAAAAAATGAAAATACTTGGCAGTCTTAAGGTCTTTAAAAAATAGTTTGGTTCAGTATTGTGGTTAGAATTTTTGTTTAATGTAAATAATTTTTTTCCATAACAATGCTGTGATTTTAAGAAACTTGGTAAGTTTTTCTTGGATTTATGTAAAACACAATTTTGCTACTAAATTTGGTTTTTGCCTATTGTTAATTTGGCGAGTATAAACATGTGCCATTTCCTTAGGAACTGCAAACAATTTAGGTCAATGGAAGTAAAATCTGCTTCTTTTACATGTATTTTAAAGTTTGACTTGCTGACTCAGTAGTCAGTGGATGTATTGTTGTTGTTTAGTCATGTCTGATTTTTTGTCACCCCATGGACTGCAGCACGCCAGACATCCCTGTCCTTCACCGTCTCCCGGAGCTTTCTCAAACTCATGTCCATCAAGTCGGTGATGCCATCCAAGCATCTCATCCTCTGTTGTCCCCTTCTCCTCCTGCCTTCAATCTTTCCCAGCATCAGGGTCTTTTTCAGTGAGTCAGCTCTTCCCATCAGGTGGCCAGAGTATTGGAGCTTCAACTTCAGCATCAGTCCTTCCAATGAATATTCAGGGTTGATTTCCTTTAGGATAGACTGGTTTGATCTCCTTGCAGTCCAAGGGACATGAGTTTGAGCAAACTCCAGGAGATACTGAAGGACAGGGAAACCTGGTGTGCTGCAGTCCATGGGGTCGCACAGAGTTGGACAGGATTGAAATGAACAGCAACAAGTATTGTTATTACTAGTTCGTTTTGAGAGGGAGATTCATCCTAATTAACATTTCTTTTAGAAACAGTCTGAAGGTGATTCTTGGTTTCTTAGCAATTGAAGAGGGCTTGGAGCATGACCTTCCTTAGTTTAGATTTTAAAGCAAAAACAGTTCCAGCCTCTCCAAGTTGAAGGAGAAATATGATTCTGTTGGAGTTGTTACTGTAATTTTGAATCCAAATGTTTCCAATTTATATTCAAGACATACTAGAAAAAAGTACACAATAATCATCTGGGGACTTACAATCACACTTGATTACCCATAACTGCTGCCTTGCTTCACCAGCTTTCCTGAGGTTATTGAGAACAAAGCTAAGCACCAGTGTTCCATTCTATGTGAAATAAATGTACTGTAAAACATTTGCCCAAATCAAAAATAATATTTTTAATGCAGTGGGGAGAATCACTTTTAAAGAAAACAGTTAAAAATTGTTTGGAAGGTCTATGATGTGTTCACGAACAAACAAAATAATCTTCCACAAATTTCTTCATCTGTTGCTGTTCCAACTTAAGATTTTTATGTATGAGCTTTCTTAAACTAGGACTGTAATATCTGTTATTTTGTTTTCTCATATTAAGTGCCGTTTGCTGGCTGAAACCAAACTCTCTGAGTCTGTTTTATTCTTGAAATTATAGTAGACCTAAGAGGAAAAAACCTGTTGTGTATATTTAAGCAAAGTAGTGTATTTTAATTGCACATCCAAGGTTCCGAGTAGTAAATTGAAATGATTGATTTAACCTGTTGGAGTGTACATATGTAATTAGAACACTGAAGATTTTTTAAAAACAAAGCTAAAATAAAATCTTTAAATTAATCCCATCTCAATTTTTCTGTTATTCTTATGATAAACAGATATCAATCAAAATCTATAGTTGTTGATCCAGTTTCAGTTCCTAAATTATAGTTTCAGTTCAGTTCAGTCGCTCAGTCATGTCCGACTCTTTGCGCCCCCATGGAGTGCAGCAGACAGTCCTGTCCATCACCTCCCTGTCCATGACCAACTCCCGGAGTTTACTCAAACTCATGTCCATCGAGTCGGTGATGCCATCCAACCATCCCGTCCTCTGTCGTCTCCTCCTCCTGCTTTCAATCTTTCCCAGCATCACGGTCTTTTCCAATGAGTCAGTTCTTTGCATCAGTCCTTCCAATGAACACCCAGGACTGATCTCCTTTAGGATGGACTGGTTGGATCTCCTTGCAGTCCACGGGACTCTTAAGAGTCTTCTCCAGCACCACAGTTCAAAAGCATCAATTCTTCTGTGCTTAGCTTTCTTTACAGTCCAACCCTCACACCATACATGACCACTGGAAAAACCATAGCCTTGACTAGGCGGACCTTTGTTGGCAAAGTAATGTCTCTGCTTTTTTAATATGCTGTCTAGGTTGGTCATAGCTTTTCTTCCAAGGAGCAAGTGTCTTTTAATTTCATGGCTGCAGTCACCATCTGCAGTGATTTTGGAGGCCCCCAAAATAGTCTGTCACTGTTTCCATTGTTTTCCCATCTATTTGCCATGAAGTGATGGGACCAGATGCCATGATCTTAGTTTTCTGAATGCTGAATATTTTTTCACTCTCCTCTTTCACTTTCAGCTTAGGATGGGCATATTGGGACATAATCCCATCATATGTGAAAGAAGAGCCCTGCTGCTTTTCTCAAATCAAACAATTTAAGGAGAGAAAATGCAGGACAAAAAAAATTTGAAGCTGAACTCATAAAGTAGAAATAAAGTAATCAAGCTCTTAGCACTGTTGATACAAGAAATTGTGTCAGAACTTTTAGTTAAGATTATTTTCATTTATTTGACAAAGATACATATAACTTTGCAGATGCCTTTTTTAATGATATGAGATAGTATATAATTTACCTTGGCATTACTCAAATGATCTGCAGCACAGTGTCTTTTGTATGTTAGATGCCTGGTAACTGTTGAGTGAATAAAAAGAGATGCTATAATGTTTAACCAATATGTGAGTTTCCTTCTAACCAGTTCAATGAGTAAAAAAAGGACAAAAGAACTCTGACATGATACTTACTCAGTGTTTCTTTTTTGTCATTGTAGTCCCCTAGTTATCCATGTTCTTTGGGATCATTTCAGAAAATTCTACCTGCATCATTTGTTTTAGTTATTAATTTTTTGCCTTCTAGCAAAACTTTTATAGCAGTATTAATTAGTGAAGTTGACTGACTTTCACTTTCTCTGCCAAGGTGTTGGTGAAATAGAGACGAATAACTTTTACAGTGTTTAATCTGTTCCTGAATGTTCAGATACTGATGTTTTTAATTAAACAAACTATACAAATAATATATAAATGTATACTTATAGAAAATTTAAATGATATATGAATATAGAGAGTAAAGAGTTATATTCTTTCTTCATGTCTTTTATCCCATGCCCTGGAGAAGGAAATGGCAACCCACTCCAGTATTCTTGCATGGAAAAAAGTCCCATGGACAGCAGAGCCTGGCAGGCTACAGTCCATGGGGTCACAAAGCGTTGGACACAACTGAGCGACTAAACACGCACTGCAGTAGGTAGCCTGCTAGTAACTGTTTGGGGTGTATGCTTTTGACTCGATAGACATGAGTCTCAGTGAACTCCAGGAGTTGGTGATGGACAGGGGAGGCCTGGCGTGCTGCGATTCATGGGGTTGCAAAGAGTCGGACACGACTGAGCGACTGATCTGATCTGATCTGATGCTTTTGATCACTTTCTATAACATTCTATATGTATACAAAAACAGCATTTTATGTTTTATCATTGATAATATTTTAGCACTGATGCTTAATATATCAAAAATGTAACCTTCTATCATTGAGATTATAGAATTACTTCTTTTATTTAACAGTGTTTCTTACAGGTCTTTGTATAGCATATATATATTTATGGTGGTAGTTTGTCTTGTAATCTTACAGTTAAAAAAAGAGAAGGTATCTTTCAACCTTTTCAGGAGTAAGTTTCGTGTGTAAATTTTATAAGCAATAAGCAAATGTAATAATATTAGTAGCAGCCAGTAATCTCAAAATAAATTCAGGGATTTGTACGTATGTTTTATTTCTTTTTAATTCTTGACGGCAAAATCACTATGTATAAATGATTTGGAATAATTCATTTATTTTCCATCATTATTATTTTAAATAATAATAGTAGCAGTAAATAAGATGGTAATAAGTGATAAAACTTCCGAATTGGAAATCATTTAAGGAGCCATTATGGCAGTCATTTACTTCCAGCCCTCTTTCCGAAGGTGGCGAGATGGAGCCCTCAGTGATTTAGGTTGACAGGCAAATTATGACTAGTTTCTGTTCCATTGCATCATGCACTGCTTTAGAAATATTTAAGAGGAGATTTATATAAGTGTATCTTTTATGTCTATTATATGTAATCAAATAAATGAAAGCTGACTAGACAAAAAATTGTAGGAGTCAAAATAGTTCTCAGTGTTTTCAGGTTACTAGAAAGCACATAATAAAACAGCACATTTACATTCTATGTTGGTGCCAAATGTTAGGGTGTTCTTAGAGATTTTATGACTGTGTGGAATAATAGGAACATGAGTATCGCCTATCACTAAAAGTCTCATGTTAGTGATATTTACTTGGGGGAACTTAATGCAGTTTAACTAAAATTTTTTCAGAAGTAATATTTTGCATGCCTATGAATTTGTTTTTAAAGGAAAATGTGCAAGAAAATGTTTGTGAAATCACATCCGACCTAGAAATTCTTCCCAAAATGGTTTACTGGTGACCCCTGCTGGTACAATGTTGTAATGAAGTATATTTCGTATCTCAAAAAAATGTATCCCAGGTATCATGAGACATTTCCAGTATCTCATTGAAGTAATTTCATGGAAGTTAAGAATGAAATAAAGAATCTTTCTGGGCAGAGCTGTTTTTTTTACCAACACTTGCATTTCTAATCGAAAAAAATTGTCTTTTTGGATTCCCTCCTATTAATATTTGACCAAAAGTAGTATTCTAATAACAATAACATCAGACTTCTTAATTCTTTCTTATATATAGTATGCAATTCCAACCTGACCCTCTATGATTAGTTGTTTATCAGCTAAGTTGTTTGATATAATGCTGCGAATTCTTTCCCCCTCTTCGTCTCCTGGCTTTGTTTTATGTCATAGGTAGCACAGAACCTTGCAATTGTAGAGATTTAGTAACTGTAGGTTCAGTTATTTATGCCATTTGCACAAACGTTAATAGGAGAATTTGTGTATACGTGAGTTAAATGCATTCTTTTTATGCCCACTCAAAAAATGAAAAAATTTAGAATGACTTTGTATTATTAGAGAGTGGTTTTATTAACGAAATGAATTTTTGTTTTTCTTTTCTGAAAGAGATTTTCTGCATACAAGTTATGGAGGAGTAAAAAAATGCTCATTTTCTTATTTTCTGTATTGACACTTAATTCCTAGATGAGACCTCTCCCTTGAACTCAAATCTGCATACCCAGCTGCTTCCCTAGCATTCCCATTTACAGCTCACATGCATCTCAAACTTAACGCATCTGAAACAGAACTTTGATTTTTCTCTTCAAAACCTGTTTCTCTAATAGTCTTCCTCATTTCAGTAAATGGATATTTTATCCTTCCATTCGCTCAAACCAAAAATATTTTAATAATTTGTAAATTCTCTATCATACCCCACATTCACTTAAACCATCTAGAAATTCTGCCCACTCTATCTTGAAATGCATTCAGACACATTCCTGTCCACGTCCGCCACTGCAGCCTGGTCCAGCCGCAGGCACCGTTCTCCTCCTAATTAGGCCCTGTGATTTTTTCTACCTTTGCCCTCCTGTAGTCTGTTTTCCAACCAGCAGCCAGTCTATTATCTTAGAATTTAAGACAACTCTTTTCACTCCTCTGCGGAGAACCTGCCCGAGTCCTCACCACACCTGCCGTCCCTGCAGGAACTGCAGACCACTCGCCCCCTCATTTCCTACCACTGATACCGGGACCTCGTCTCCAACTGCTGCTTCGCTCCAGCTTAACCCCTGGCTGTTCTCCTTACACACTATGTAGAGTCCTCGTCCTTCAAACTGAAATGCCCTTCCCTCAATTCAGTAAGGTTTCTGATCAAATTACCAAACTCCACCTCCTCAGAGAGGCCCTTCCTGGCCACAGTTCTCCGGTAAGAATACTGGAGTGGGCAGCCATTCCCTCTTCCAGGGTATCTTCTAGGGATCGAACCCAGGTCTCCTGCCTTGCAGGCGGATTCTTTACCTTCTAAGCCACCAGGGAAGCCTGCTTCCTGACCACAAGGTTAAAAACAAATACAAAAGGCCCAGGCTGATACTGTTTCTCCCCTTTTCCTGCTTTGCTTTTTGCCATAGTAGTTATCACCACATGACATACTTAGTTTTTTAAATCCTCTCTCTTCCCCCATCTAAAATGTCAGTGGTAGGAAAGCAGAGACCCTGTATTGTCCACTGTTACATCCTTAAAACCTAAAGCAGAGCTTGCACATAGAAGGCACTGCATAATAGCATTTGCGGAATAAATCAACCAGCCTTAATATCTGAATGAAGAATGTGATTTGATTTACATTATAATAACCAGATCCATCTCATAGTGAGGTGCCTTTTAATGGGATCTCTTTTGTATAAATCTTTATGTTTATATCATACTTTTTACATTTAACACAGATTTCTGTAGTGTTTCATAGTTAGGTTAGGGCTCAGATGATACTTTTTATGTCAGAATGCAGGCCAGTATTGCTGTTTTAAACATTCTTTTTCTGGGAATAATTACTTTTTTGTCCTTTTGACATAGACATCTGACCCTCAATTACATTAAGAGACCTTATACACATGAATGGAAAGAAGAATAGCCCCTTTTGAATCCATGCTAAGACTTTATCAATATGAAGTGCTTCCCACAGGGTTCTGCTGAAAGAACCAAACTTCCATCATAATGAAATTGCAAATTCATTTGTGGATGCCCTTTTATATTTGAAAGCTACTTCTTGATGTTTGGTCTGCAGTTAGATTTATTGTTTAAGGTCACAAATAATGCAATCCTGACTAGACCACGTTGTCAGAATCCTTTATTTAGCATTGCGCAAAGACAAATGGCTATCCTTTAACAATAACATACCAACACCAAAATTTGTTCCCAGTTGTACATAATCTTTTAATCAATCTGTTGCTCTCTGTTTTCCAGTCAATAGACTCCCAGCCTACCCCCTCACCACCCCATCTATCTAGAAATTACTCAATTATGGGTTTTAAATTACTGAGAAACACTTTCTTCAGATGAAAACAGATAATTGGAAGAATTTTAATGCTGTAATTTTCCCCTGCATGTTTTTAGCTTAACATATGAATTATTTTGCCTTTACCCTCATTCTGAACAGGGTAGATGCTTATGTAGTATGTTAGCTAAATTCTCTGGTCACATTCTTACTGTTAACATGACCGCAAAGTGGATTATAGTGCTTAATTGAATTCTTAATTCTTTAAAACATCTCAGTGCACATGGATTAAGTTTTTTCCCTGAGATTCTATAATGTCCTCCAATAAAAATGTGTATTTAAAGCTTTCGAGACAGATTTCTTATATTTTTGTTCCTTTCCTTTGTGACCTTTCATATAAAAGGCATACAGATAGAATTGCCCAGTTAGATTTAAGGCTGTGATTTTCCTCTGCAAATACCCAGTGTCTAATAGAGTAATGATACTCTGTTATGTTAGAGTATCATTATATGACCAATGTGTAGTTTCTCCAAGGAATTTTAATACCAGAAACACAAAGATTCTCTGGTAACTTGATGACACCTATAGTGGAGCAGACCATTAAGACCAGTATATAGTAAGGCCCCTATTTTAAAACCTTGTTTAAATATTTTTTGCCAATGAGAGAATCTTCCCTTCCCGCACCCACCCCCGCCCCGCCTTTAATTGCCATGTAGCTTAGGTCTTCCCCAATTAAAAGGAATACATTGTTTTAGGAAGAGGTGTAAGAGAAAACCGTGACTTTTAAGTCAGATGAATTCTGACTACTATTTATTTTGTGACCTCTGGGAGATTGCCGCATGTGGGGGGCCTCTCCGCAGCTGTGACATAGAGATACACCTGTTTATAGAATTGTGATATAATTGAGTGAGACAGCACATGTAAAGGGCTGCAGACAGTGCCCAGCAGTGGTAAACGCTCTGATATTTGCAGTCTTCTCTCTGTGCTCTTCTCCTCCACCCGCGTTCCTCATGCTGCGTTATCTGTTCCGACTGGGCTTACTCAGAAGTTAAAACTGTTGAACTAAACGTGAAACCTTTTTGTACCTGCCAACTGTACGTTGCTCTGCATTCACTGCATTAATAAGTAAAGAGGAGTCAGGACCCTGGTTGACCTGTATATAAAACACACCCAGTGGGTGTATGTGGCCTTTTTCTTCACAACAAATTGCTCCCCCAGGATTGGGTAGAATGAAAAATACTCCACTCGCAGCCTTCCTTTTAAGTCCACATAGATCCCATAGAAGATTGCATTTAAATCTCCCTTCAGCCTACAAATTTGAGAATTGAGCTTTGAATTGTGTTAGTATGACGTGGGGAGGCGTTATCATTTTAATCATTTTGTGTTCGGTGGCTTGCTTTACTGTTCGTTGTTTGTTTGACCATTTGTACTGCTCAGATCACTGTCCTAAAAGAACTTCATCTTAACAGAAAATCATTTTCAGGAAAAATTTTAATAGCTATTTAATACTGCTGCTTTATATTTCAAAATAAGTTACCATTTTATTATTGTAAATTTTTATTGTTTTAGGTGCAAAGATGGTTTGAAAGGATTTACATTCTCTGCACTTAGGTAAGTTGCATCTTTTATATTATTTTTATGGTTAGAGAATTTATGTTAGCTTTTTTTTTTTAAATGTAATGTCATTGTACATAATTATTTATTTATGACTCTACTTTTAAGTTGAAAGTAATTTTAAAAGTTACAAAAGTGGCTTTGTGGTCATTTCACTAACAGAGTAATTTATTAATTTTCCTCCTAAAAATAAATCAGTCAGTCAATCACTATTTGGGGGGCCTATTGTGTGCCTTATACTATAGGGTGTTAAAGAAGATTACAAGAACTCTCTGTTCAAAGAGCTTGGAAAGACAAAGCTACACGTGAACAATTACTGGAAAACTAAGTCCTTAATTGTGTGGCACCAGATTATGGGCTTCGTTAGGGCAGGACTCATGTGTTATCAAACACATTTTGGATTATAAGCTTCACTAGAGTCACTGGCCTCTTCGTTTTACCTGGTAGTTCATCTCTTATCACAGTAATTGACACATAGTGGATACTGTAAAGATGTTGGTTAGCACTGAATTTTATAGTTCATCAAGCATTTTCACATACATTAGGAAATTAAACTTTTATAATATTGAATGGAATATTTTGGTTGTGGAAATTCTTTGGTAATAATAACTAAATCATAACACACAGCAGTAATTTCTTTGTGTCATATGTTTCATTAAAGATCATGAAACTTATTAGAAAATATCTTTTTATTGTTGTTGCACTGGCTATATAGAATTCTTTGTTAAACTGAAAGTTGGTAACAAAATCAAAAGTTGGTTTTCCTAGAGAAAACTTTACCTTATCCCTGAATCTTTCCTTAGACTCTGGAATTCTTGAAATAACTCACAATGTGCCTGATATTTGTATGTGTTTTCTTCAAATCTGCTTATAATGAAGGACTGACTTGGACTATTTGCACTTAACATTTTCTCTGTATTATAGGAACATATTCTGGAAAGGTGGTTATTAGCTCTTGCTAGTTCTGTCAGATAATAGTGGAAGTTATGGGAATAGAAAGAGTCAAGGACAAAACCATGAGAGAAAAGCCAATGCAGAAATCTGAAAATAGACTTCTGAAAGTAGACTAAGCCTGATTCCTCATAGTTTAAAGCATAGTTAGCGTACAAAGCCTGAAGACTAAGAATCCAGGCATTAGAGTCAAATTATTGCAAGTTCAAATAATCGCAGTTATTTCTGGCTGTAACAGGATGCCTTTTTCATGTTAACTAAGTCATGGAAATTATGGTACCTACTTCATAGTGTTGCTGTGAGGGTTAAATGATATATTCGTAAAGTACTCAGTACTGTGTCTGTCATATAGTCATAAATGCTCAGATTGCATACTATATTCATTCACTGTGTATTAACTAAGTATTACATGCCCAGCACTATGCCAGGCACTGGATGTAATAGTAAAGAAGGGGTTCCCTGAGCTGTGAGAGCACAGAGAAAGGAGGTTTGCAGCAGGGGCAACTTCTCCAAGGAAGTGAGCTCTACTTTGAATGGTCAGTCCTGGCCAAAATAGCGACAGTGTTATGAAAGGTATGAGAGATTACATTGTATCTGTTTTAGCACAGTTTTGTCTTCTTAAAGAGCAGCAGTACAGATCCTAAACTCTCCATTCACATTTTACCAAGCAGTTACCAAAGGAGGCACAGCTGCCCCCTGGTGGCAAACAGTCTCATTGCATGCTCCTTTGATAAACTAGATGTTTTAAGTTTGTCTTAAGGAGATGGGTTTCTCTTGTTGATAGGAACCATTTTCTCAAACCTAAGAATATTTAAATTTGTCATAACCCACATGTTCCAGAATTTTAGTGTGGTGTTACCGATCTCCTGTTTAACTGTATTTTGTGATGTTTTCTGAAAGTTCAGCAGCCACAGTTGACTAAGGAAAGCTTAGTTATTCTTTGTAAGAGCAGCAACTCTTTTGGTGATGGTACAAAGAGCAGAGATGAAAACTCCAATAAAGGATACTATGAGTGATATCTAATGGTTGGTAGTGTTTTCTTTGTACTGTCTTTGGAAAAATATAGTCCAGTTCTCATGAGACATGATGTCTTCTCCTAGATATTAGATTTTCCCAAGAGAAATAAATAGATTAGAATAACATCAAATTTAAGATTTTCTAATGAAATAATGTGGGGAAGACACAGAACCTTAACACTTTCTGTTTCTCGTTACTTCCCTTTGTTTCTCGTGTGTGTATAGATGACCATCCACTGTATTGTAGCTGTTTTGTGACTCACAGTGACATTAGATATAAACTTAGAGTGAAAGACGAGAAATGCATTCAGTTTTAGCTGTCAATACATTTTAGAGAAAAAAAAAATTTGTCATTAATTAGTAGATCCAAGTTAATAGTTCATCTGCTTTTCTGTTTGAAAAAACTTTAAGGTGCATAATGCCTTAAAACAGGCTGTGACCTAAGTTAAAAGGTGCTTCATCCAAGTGCCATTCTGTATTCACTTGGTTAATTGGATTTTTAGATGCCGCATTTGTTAAATAGCTGTTAACAGTTTCTGAGTATTCAGATTTCAAAAGTCTATTTTTTTAAAGGATGTTTAGATTTTATATAAGTTGCAGAAAATATTATTTCAAATGATAAGGTTCTGTTCACAGTGTATTTGTATATAAACAAAATCAGTTTATTTTCTCATTGACTTTTTTTTAAGGTGAAAAAATGCCTCTCATTGTGTTCTTTTCTTTAGGTTCATTGTTGGGAAGGAAGAAATTCCCACACATTCTTATTCACCAGAGGCAGCCTATGCAAAAGTGGAACAAAAGACTGAGAAACATGAGGAAAAACCAAGAGGAATGAATATAATTGCTCTAGTCAGGAAGCTTGTGGATTCAGTGTGAGTTCTTTATCTTGATATTTTAGCACATTTTGTCACTGTTTTATATGATATTTTTGCCATGCCAAAGTTTTCTTTTTGTTTTCAAGTAATGGATTTTTTTTATATACCAGAAACTGTGCATAGAGTCTTATAAAAAGGCACAGGATGGCGATAGAGTGTATTTATTATTTCTGGCAGGACTATAGACCATTATATGCCTTTAAAATACATTTACATGCAATTGAAATCCTTTCCTATTTCAAACTAAGCAGAGTTGCAGGAGGCTAGAATAGGGAACTTTAGGAAACAGATTAATATATGCTATGAACAAAGCTAGTGGAGGTGATGGAATTCCAGTTGAGCTATTCCAAATCCTACAAAATGATGCTGTGAAAGTGCTACACTCAATATGCCAACAAATTTGGAAAACTCAGCAGTGGCCACAGGACTGGAAAAAGTCAGTTTTCATTCTAATCCCAAAGAAAGGCAATGTCAAAGAAGGTTCAAACTACCGCACAATTGCACTCATCTTACACCATAGCAAAATAATGCTCAAAATTCTCCAAACCAGGCTACAACAGTACATGAACCGTGAACTTCCAGATGTTCAATCTTTATTTAGAAAAGGCAGAGGAACCAGAGATCAAATTGCCAACATCCGCTGGATCATCGAAAAGCAAGAGAGTTCTGGAAAAACATCTACTTTTGCTTTATTGACTATGCCAAAGTCTTACTGTGTGGATCACAACAAACTGTGGAAAATTCTTCAAGAGATGGGAATACCAGACCACCTGACCCGTCTCCTGAGAAATCTGTATGCAGGTCAAGAAGGAACAGTTAGAACTGAACATGGAACAACAGACTGGTTCCAGATCAGGAAAGGAGTACGTCAAGGCTATATATTGTCACCCTGCTTATTTAACTTATGTGCAGAGTACATCGTGCGAAATGCTGGGCTGGATGAAACACAAGATGGAATCAGGATTGCTCTGAGAAATATCAATAACCTCATATATGCAGATGACACCACCCTTATGGCAGAAAGCAAAGAAGAACTGATGAAAGTGAAAGAGGAGAGTGAAAAAGTTGGTTTAAAACTCAACATTCAGAAAACTAAGATTATGGCATCCGGTCCAGTCTCTTCATGGCAAATAGATGGGGAAAGAGTGGAAACAATGATAGACTTTATTTTTCTGAGCTCCAAAATCACTGCAGATGGTGACTGCAGCCACGAAATTAAAAGACACTTGCTCCTTGGAAGAAAAGCTGTGACCAACCTAGACAGCTTATTAAAAAGCAGAGACATTACTTTGCCAACAAAGGTCCGTCTAGTCAAGGCTATGGTTTTTCCAGTAGTCATGTGTGGATGTGAGAGTTGGACTATAAAGAAAGCTGAGGACTGAAGAATTGATGCTTTTGAACTGTGGAGTTGCAGAAGACTCTTGAAAGTCCCTTGGACTGCAAGGAGATCCAACCAGTCCATTCTAAAGGAGATCAGTCCTGAATATTCATTGGAAGGACTGATGCTGAACCTGAAATTCCAATACTTTGGCCAGCTGATGTGAAGAACTAACTCATCTGCCAAAGACCCTGATGCTGGGAAAGATTGAGGGCATGAGGAGAAGGGGACGACAGAGGATGAGGTGGTTGGATGGCATTACTGACTCAATGGACATGAGTTTGAGTAAACTCTGGGAGTTGGTGATGGACAGCGAAGCCTGGTATGCTGCAGCCCTTGGGGTCACAAAGAGTCTGACACAACTGAGTGACTGAACTGAATCGAATGTGCCAAGTGTGGAAAGGAAAAGGAAAAGTTCTGAAAGATGCAGGTAGATGTAGGAATAATGAGGAACAAACCTTAGGTAAAAGATATGTTGCAAGAGTGGAACTTTTTAGAGCTTTGGAAATAAAATAAGTATTTGTACATTATACAAAGAAATGTATATTTCATACAAATATATGTTCAGTTACATTTCAAATATTTAAGGTATTTTAGAAAATACATTTAATGGTTTAAAATTGGAATTTCAGCCAATTAAAATAATCTTGTAGTGATATTTTAGACAGTGTAGAATGAGGAGGCAATATAGAAAGTTAGGGGATCAGTTACAGGACGCAGATGCCCTTTAAGAAATCTGAAGACCTGTGTTTGACTCATTTTGCCCCTCTTGGCCTTGGGACTTTAAACAAGTGATTTAATCACTCTGTACTCCAAAGTCCTCATCAGTTAGCTGGGGGCTAATAACCTCTATTAAGGAGTATTGCGTGCATTAAATGGAATAACATAAGACTTTCTTCACATGCAGGAGCACACAGTGGGGTACTCAGAATTTTTATTGAACATAAAGACTTTGTCTCCATTTTAGCATACACAGCAGAAGAAGGTAATAGCAAAGAAAGGGATAGTAGACGGCTTGAATAATTGTGGCAGTGAACTTAATTGTGCTAGGGAACCCTGTTAATGGGAAGCACATCAACAAGAGTCACAGGGGAATGCAGAGAATGTGTGATGTGGGTGGACGAAGCCTTGGCTATCAGAGCTGATCCAGTCATGGCAGAACTTGTCAGGGCAGCCTCAGCGAGTCTGCTGGTGTGAATGCAGGTGCGAGATAGAGGCAGAGCAGATCATATAGGAGATGGGTGCTGCAGCACGTGGGAAGCCGTTTCAATGGAAGGCTAGGAAAGAATGGATGGGAGTGTGGTTGCTATCGGAATGTTAGTTCACTAACAAAGAGAGTTGAACAGTCTCTCTGTAGTGCTGGTGGCCATGCTGAGAGATGCCTTTGAAGAGGACACTTAGACGTGTCCACAAACTTAAAAGTTTGGAGAGTGATGGTTTACATAAGGCAGCCCTTCTCTGATTCACCCCTTTTCAGGCCCCTCGCTTTAATCACTCAGCAGCTTGGCGAGACCAGATACGTCATATCATTCTAATGACAAAAGGAACGGACTGCTGCTGTTGCTCTTGACTCGGAGAGGCTGCCTGTGCGCTCCAGCTGCAGAGCAGCGTTGGATTTCGGAGAAGGTCTTGGTAGTCAGTTTGCAAATGGAATTAGAGAGCCAGAATATCACTCTACAAGTTGTCGTTATAAACAAGAAAGAGTTAATGTGTTCCAACCATGAAGATAATTAGTTAACTGTGGTCTGAAAGAGTTATAAAGACTGCTTATTTTGGGACATGAACTCGTTTAAAGAGAGAGAGAGGGAAAGTTAAGGCCGCATTAGGTATTCTACTTATTCTTTATGCCTCAAGTGAATAAATATCCTGAAATCGACATACCAAGTAACTAAAATAAGTGTCTTGAACAGTAGTCTTCCCAGCAGAAATGTTTATTAAACACCAGAGGACTAATTGGTTTACAATTAAATAGCAAATAACTTACTTTGAATTCCCACATGATCTATTTCTATATTTATTTTAAAAACGGAATTTTAAGTTCTAATACTGTATCATGTTTCTTTCACAGATGTTTTCTCTCAAATATAATTAAGTATAAATTCCTGTAACCTGAGCGCATTCTCATTATGATTTTTGCTCAAGTCCTGACTTCATGGATGATTTATGACCGTTATATGCTACAATGAGCAATCGAAAACTTCCAAAAGATTTGGCAGAGTATAGAGATAACATACACGTATTTTTCATATCTAGTCACAAATATTTACCAACATGGCTTTCTGTTCCACATTTAAGCATTTTGACTGCAGTCGCGTATTTTACAGTGTGTCAAATGGTGAGCAGCAAAGGAAAAAAAAATCTGTTATCTTTGCTTCTGTATGCCCCAGGAAATCAAAAGATGTACACATTTAGAAATGAGTTGATAATGTTTTTTCCTTTTTTGGTTAGAGAGTTTTAAGCAGATCCACACACAGACATACACACATGTACACACACACAATTTAACTTTTTTTATTCCTTTGGTTTGTTTTCAGATGTAAGCATGGACCAAGGCATAGATGTTGCAAACACTATGAGGATAATTGCATCTCTTATTGCATTAAAGTAAGTATATAAAATCTAATAACCACAGGGAATGTGTATGGAAAGAACTTATTTATTAAAACATAATTTCAAAGTAAATGGAAAAATTGACAGTAATTGCTATAATTCTTTGCATTTGACTTGCCGAGTAAGATACTTCTGAAAAATAGGTGACGATTTAGCTTTTAGGATTCACTTACCAGATCTTTTGTTAAATAATTTTGAAATTGGCTTGCTTATTTAATGTAAAACAAAATATTCGGTTGGCCAAAAAGCTTGTTCAGATTTTCTGTACCGTCTTGTAGGAAAACTCTAACGAACCTTTTGGCCAACCCAAAAGAAGGTGAAGCAGCAACAACAAAAACGACTGAGAAATCAAGTCATTAAAACTAGTAAATGCTTTGCAGTGTATCCTCATTAGAATACATCTGAGAACAAAGCCCTGGGCCGTGCTGTGCGCTAGGGGCTCAGCAGCCACGCACATAGGCTACCCAGTCTGGGACAGTGGCATTTGCTTTTGGACTTGTGAAGCTGTTACATTTTTTAAGGCATGAAGGTAACTGGAGCATGTCCACAGTTGTTCTACATTAAGAAGTTAGTTATGCCCACTGGCATAAATTCCCCACTCCCTAATATATGAGTGTACCAGAGCAGAGCTCCCCACCCCCACCCCTGGCCCCCATCCCCTGCCGACCACAGCCCACTCCCCCTGATCCCCACCGACTCTGGGAAGGAAGTGTTGTCACTGCGGTTAGTCTGGCACAGGTGGTACCATCTGCTGCAAGTTCTTTAGTTCTGGACGGTGCTCTCACAATCCTGACGCTGTACAAAATTTATGCTCTTTGTCACAACGTCTAATCCCCACCTTATGGATGATGAGAGGAGCAGAGCTGTATAGCACCTCAAAAGACAGCCTCCTGATGGTCCCCCTCGGGAGGGACTGTATCGCATTGGTGCCTGTGAATGTGAGTGCCTGTGGCTTGGTGTTGATGGTGGCACTCAGCCAAGCCAACACTTACCTTTAAAATCCTCAAAGATGGAAGCAGGGGTAAAAGCGGTAGAGTATTTTTTCCATCGGGCAGTAATTTCTGCTCCACTCCTTCCAAATCTGATTTCCTGCCCCATTTTTAAAGTGGCAAAAAATAAAAAGAAAAAAGAAAGGAAAGGAATGTTGCCGGCAGCCTCAGAGTCTGCCAGCTCCATGAGAGGGTTATTATTCCCTCCAGCTCAGGGGAATTCTACTCTAGGGGGCAGATTTCAGGAAGGAGACTAAGAAAAGTATTCTGACTAAATTAGAGGTATGTGAAATTTTGGGGAGAGGAGAGATGATTTTTTTTTTTAATTATATGAAAAAGTTAGTGAGAATTACTGACTTATGATAAAAAGTAGTCATTCTTTCAAATGTGTACCAGTACTATAAACTTTCTAATATGTATGTACATTGTAATTAATATTATGTCCGTGAATGTAAAATTGTTTGGAGATTTGTGGGTGAGGAATTTATCCCACAAGTATAGTTAAATATTCTGACAGTGCACCTCATTATTCCATGGGCTCAGTTGCCCCTCCTGTTAAATCAGACCCCTGAGTAAATACTCACATGAATTACATTCCCCCAAGCTCACTGTACTCCATTCACACTAACTCTTGGTTGATGCCTGTCAGTCTCTTTTTTGGCTCTGTGCGTTTTTGTCCAAGCTATCTGAAATGTCTTTCTCCTGCTAGTTCCTTCTCTTTTGTGTCTGTTGAAACGTCCAGTCCTTAGTAGTCTTCCCTTACCAGTAATCTAATGTAGGTGGTTCTTTTAATATCTCACCCAGTGGCCTGATTATTTCCTTCACAACACCTTTTGTATTCTGTAATTATGTTTGTTTACATATTTTCTCTTCTTCTGATGGGCATGGAAGCTCCATGAAGGCAGGACTTTTGTGTCCCCTTCGCTGCTGTGTCCCCAGCATCGAATGTAATCTTTGGCACACAAGAGGCATTCACTGAACCTTTCCTGAATACATGAAAGGGTGAATAGATGGAGGGATAATCGATCTCTTGAAAATAGCATGAAATGATTGAACATAAGTGTGATCTTTGAACCCTCAGGTTAATATTACAAGATTACCAATGACAAGATATAAGTGTGATCACTTCATGAATTAACCAAGGACTGAGCAGTTTCAGTTAAACAAATGTGTGATAATTCGTACTAATTGATTGGACAATTTAATTTTCATGTTTTAACCAGGTATTAGGTAGCTTCAGATAAATTGATGACTGTTTATTCATAGTAATTCAGAATTTTTCTAAAAGAAGGCTGCTATCCAAAAAATACAAACCTGGTCTTTGGAACTTAGCAGCAAACACTAAGAATGTCGACGTTTTTCCATTCCAGTGGGGGTGAAAGAGAAGTGTTATAGGAGATCCATATTATAGTGTATTGGTCAAATCATGTTTAAAATACTTTTAAAAATAACATTTTGTTTCAAGATGACTGAAATTTTTCAGTCTCTCAATATTAAGTGACCTCAAACTTCATTTTCCTAAGTACTGAAATGAAATTGACCAACATTATCATCCTCTCCCTTCCCTTTTACACTATAAATAGTTGTAGGTAATATGGGGAAATGGTGACAGGAAATGTGGATTTATAGCAAATTTGCTTTTTCAAATTTTGTTTAGTTTACCTTAAAGGTACCATTCCCTGGAAATGCTTTAGTCTGACACATTGAGCACAGAAATTAAAACCTGGCTAGATTTCATTATTTTCCTGGAAAATTCTTTAAACTTGATCATTTAAATTTCTGTTAAAATTTCCAAAAGCATTTCGTTTTGTTAACCGTTTTTTGTGCTTTTTTGGATTTTTTTTTTTTTTTTTTTGGAATTTCAGTGCTTTTGTTTCTAAAACTCATTTGTGGTTTAGGGATTTTAAATCCCAGTTATTGTCAACAGAATGTCAAGAAGTAGAAGTCTGGTACGTAGACAGTCTTAGCCAGTGCTTGGGAAACTTTTTAAGTCTTGGTAAATCGTAGAAAGTATATCCACTGCAAGCTCTCGTGATTATTTTTAAGGTAATTCTTTTAAAACTGTTTGAGGTTTTAGGACTTAGTTTTGAAAATGGCTACTAGATAAGCTTAAAATTTTTAGTGCTATTTTGATTCTGTGACAGTGAAGTTTATACCTATCAGACTTAAGAATTTGGTTATAAATCAGACTTTGCTCCCAATTTTCTCCAGGGTTTCATCAGAATGTTTAGCGTGGGATACTTGATCCAGTGCTGCCTCCGAATTCCCTCTGCATTTAGGCATCTGTTTACACAGCCATCCCGGCTACTTTCTCTCTTCTACAATAAAGAAAACTTCCAGCTCGGAGCTTTTCTGGGCTCTTTTGTTAGCATATACAAGGTAAGGCTTTTAACAAATAGCATAGCATCACCAACGCAATGGACACGAGTTCGAGTAAGCTCCGGGAGTTGGTGATGGACAGGGAGGCCTGGGGTGCTGCAGTCCCTGGGGTCGCAAAGAATCGGACACGACTGAGCAACTGAACTGAACTGATTGTTAAAATGAGATAACAGCCTTAACTCATCTGTCACTTTTCTTAACACTTCTTTCTGTAGTATTCATAAATATCACCAAATAGACATAATACATTGGGAATAGAAGTTGGGGACATTTTGTCTTTTAAAGCTTGAAAGTTTGGATATATTATATTTATTCATGATATTAAAGACTTTTCAAAAACTCCTTTTTTTTCAATAATGTAATCACTGAGAAATTATGAACTTCCTAATATTTCTAACGTCAAAAGTGATATTAATACACCTGGCCTGCGTGTTTTTCTTAATAACATTTACTACCTAAGTATTAATTTAAACATCTTCAGACCCTTCTAGCTGATATCAACCCTTGATAAAACCAGTAAGAATTTTCAGGCGTAACTTATATAAATAATGAGTTATTTTCCATCTCCCTCCCAATCACTTGTTCTACTACACTCTCTCAAATAAACAAAGTTAATGTTCTTCCACCTCTTTCTACATGTTCCTGTAAATGTACCCACACATATATAATAAGCACACACCTAAACATATATACATGGATCATCTGTGACATAGTAAGTACTCTGCAATTTGAAGTAATGGCCTTTTGTTTATTGGGAATCACTGATATGTAAATTATATTACTGACATATTTTATTAAACATCTAAAATTTATATTCTAAATTAAAATGGTAAAGTGTGTTAACTAAGGTTGAGCTGTCTGCATATGCGTGCACACACACAAGTATAGACACAGTTGTTTAAAAGAAACTGCTGTGAAAAATTGAATTCTGGAATTATTTTGTATAAGATGGTTATGTATCATTTTATGTAATTACCTGTAAAAGGTAAATATGCTGCTGCTAAGTTGCTTCAGTCATGTCCGACTCTGTGTGACCCCATAGATAGCAGCCCACCAGGCTCCCCCGTCCCTGGGATTCTCCAGGCAAGAACACTGGAGTGGGTTACCACTTCTTTCTCCAATGCATGAAAGTGAGAAGTGAAAGTGAAGTTGTTCAGTCGTGTCTGACCCTCAGCAACCCCATGGACTGCAGCCCTCCAGGCTCCTCCATCCGTGGGATTTTCCAGGCAAGAACACTGGAGTGGGGTGCCATTGCCTTCTCCAAAAGCAGTCATAGACAATATATAAATGAATGAGCATGGCTGTATTCCAATAAAACTTAATCACACTGTATTAGAATTTCATATAATTTTCATGCGTCACAAAATATTTTTTATTTACTTTTATCCCTTGAGATATGCAAAAACATTCTTAGCTTATGAGCCATACAGAAATAGATGGCAGGCTAGATTTGGCTAGTGGGTCATAGTTTTCTGACCACTGCTTTAGAGAGTTGATTCATTTTTATAGCAATTCTAGGTCAAAAAGGCCTTCTCATGTGGCACTAGTGGCAAAGAACCCACCTGCCAACCTAGGAGACAGAAGAGATGCAAGTTTGATCCCTGGGTAGGGAAGATCTCCTGGAAGAGGGCACAGCAACCCACTCCAGTATTCTTGCCTGGAGAATCACTGTAGCCTGGAGGGCTACAGTCCATGGGGTCTCAAAGAGTCAGACGTGACTGAAACGACTGAGCACAGCACAAGATAAGAAAAACATGTCTTCTATTAATAAGTTAATGAGTTGACCTTCATTTTACCATTTCCAGAGCTCTTCATTTCTTTTTTTAATCTAATTTTTTTTGTGGTATCTTATACCTTATTTAATTTAAATAAGATCACCAATTTGCCTCCAAGGCCAGCTGATGACTCACCCATTACAGATGTTACATGCAGTTTTTCTCTTAGAACTGAAACAACTGAAGGAATTGTATTTTCTTCTTGATACAGGGTACTAGTTGCTTCCTGCGCTGGGTCAGAAATCTGGATGATGAACTGCATGCCATTATAGCTGGTAAAAAAGTATAATATATATATTATAAAATATATATGATATACATATATTATCACATCAATCTATGATAGGAGTGAAGCAGAAATGGTTTTCAAATTCATCTGATTTCCTTGTATCTTCCTTTTTCTAATAGAATTCCCATCAAGGCACTAGCATTAATATTTTGTACTTGTGAAGTTGAACATACCAAGGCTCTCTTGCCATATGATGTTTTGAGTTGGCAACATAATGACTTGGGTTTCTGTCCTGCGACAGGCCAGAAATTCTAGGGAATGTGTCACAAAAGAACATAAAATATTAATAAGTGACTTGATTTCTTACAAGCATTTTTATTTTACCATTGGCAGCTGACATGTTTTTAAATAATTTTTTAAGGAACTCAAGTAATGTTATAAACATAAAAACTAAACATTTTTGGTAAGCTCAGTATATTTTATTACTTAAGCTGACTAGATGATTTTTCAGATATTTTTAGTAATGTCCCTGCTATTAGTATTCCAGACCTCCCGCCACCTTGCTTTTCCATTTATAGAATGAAAGCAATGGAGAGAAGTGTGGTGACAGCACTAAGTATGGTTTGAGCTCTTAGGACAATAAATGAAAGAATATTTCTGCTTAAAATGAGAATGATACTAGTAGCCTTTAAAAATTGTTGTATTTGGTAAGACCACTGCTGTTTTTAAAAGTTTAATTTAAAATGTGAGGTTTCTTATGGTATCAGAACTGTGGTTCCTAATTCTGAAGGTCAATTTTTAAGTTTAAAAAAATATTATAAAGAAGAATTCACCCCATTTTCATATCATTGCTTGTACTACTGTCCTCGATTTTGTTATAGCAAAAGTCAGTGCTAAATCCATTATTTCCTATTTAAGTGAATTAACGTTTCTGAGTGACGTAATAACAAAGAAGTACTTTTGAGTTCTGATCGATTTTGCCTTATTTATTATTGTTTCAGGATTTTTGGCAGGAGTATCAATGATGTTTTATAAAAGCACAACAATTTCCATGTATTTAGCTTCCAAATTGGTAGAGGTAAGCAAACATTTTTATGTATATACAGCCAAATGATATAGAGCCTTTTAGCTACTTCAGCAACAATATATATCCCAGTTTCAAAAGCAAATTCTAACCTTATGAAAGTGAATCTTTATGAATCTTTACAAAGCCAGTTTTCCTATTTCTTCTTTTTTTCTCTGTGTCATTTTCAAATATACACAAGCATAGGAAGAATAACGTGATAATCCTCATGTGCCCGTCATATAGCTTCAACACTTCACAGCATTGGGCCAGTCTCCTTTCATCTATACTGCTCCAAATCCCCAGGTACCAAATTATTTTAAAACAAATCCCAGACGTCAAGTCACTCCATTCATAAACAACTCAGGAGAAAGAGTCCTTGAAAAATAAAACTAAAGGATAAAGACTCTTTAAAAACAAACAAATCAACAGTACCATCAGGGTATAAACAAAATGCATATCACCCATTTTAGAAGTCTGCTAATTCTTCAATATTATCATTATCCAATTAGAACTTACACTTTCAATATTACCTCACACATATCTTTTGCAGTCCCTTTGTTTTAATTGGAGTTAGTTTTATGTTAAAATGCTGTATTACTGTATAATGAATATTAAGTAAAAATCACCTGCATAGGTAACTTCTTTGAAAAAATTATTTTATGTTCTTTATTTCATGGACCACTCATATCTTCTTAAACCCCCTTCCAACCTGTTGAAACACCATTCTGTCTTGGTCATCTTTCCCCTTTTCTTATTAGTTTCACTTTAGCATTCCCACAATCCAGAAAACCCATCTCCATGAATTATCCCATTTCTGGCCATATAGATGTGCTGAGAATCCCTCATAAATACCCTGCATGTTCACCCTGTCCGTTAGCCCTGCTTTTCCTCTCTTACTTAGTTGTTGATCCGAGACCTCTTGGAAGATCGCACTTTTATAAGTGTGGTCAGCAGGCTAACATTGGTCCATGAACTGCACATTACCAGTTCATGACAAAGAAAGGATAGAAATTGAGAGGAAGCATTTGGAAACTTTAATAGCACCTCAATAGAGTAATTTGTTTTTTGAATATAACAGTAAAAATTTAGTTCAACTTTGTGTTTAAATTTTTTTTCCAATAATTCATTTTTATTATAAAAGCATCAGGCCATGACAACTAGAAATTTGTTTTTTAAGAAGTGGTTCTTATGTTTGAGAAGCAGTACTCAATGTAGTCATTTCTGAAATTCTCTTTGGTCCTTTGTCCTAGACAGAGTAGTTGCTCTTTCCTCTGGGGAGACAACATATATTATATATTAATATGTACACATACATATATACATGATAGACATAAATATACATACATACACATGTGATGGTCTGCAACCTAATCTGTATAGATATCTTGTTAGAGTGCATTAGTATTTGTTATGCACTAACCAGGTTTACACCAGTACATGTTTAATGAATGCATAAATGAAGGAAAAGTAAGAAGTCAGGAAATCCCTGGAGTAACAGGCAAATTTGGCCTTGGAGTACAGAATGAAGCAGGGCAAAGGCTAATAGAGTTTTGCCAAGAGAACGCACTGGTCATAGCAAACACCCTCTTCCAACAACACAAGAGAAGACTCTACACATGGACATCACCAGATGGTCATTACCGAAATCAGATTGATTATATTCTTTGCAGCCAAAGATGGAGAAGCTCTATACAGTCAGCAAAAACAAGACCGGGAGCTGACTGTGGCTCAGATCATGAACTCCTTATTGCCAAATTCAGACTTAAATTGAAGAAAGTAGGGAAACCACTAGACCATTCAGGTATGACCTAAATCAAATCCCTTATGATTATATGGTGGAAGTGACAGATTCAAGGGATTAGATCTGATAGACAGAGCGCCTGATGAACTTTGGGTGGAGGTTTCGGACATTATACAGGAGACAGGGATCAAGACCATCCCCAAGAAAAAGAAATGCAAAAAAGCAAAATGGCTGTCTGAGGAGGCATTACAAGTAGCTGTGGAAAGAAGGGAAGTGAAAAGCAAAGGAGAAAAGGAAAGATATGCCCATTTGAATGCAGAGTTCCAAAGAATAGCAAGGAGAGATAAGAAAGCCTTCCTCAGTGATCAGTGCAAAGAAATAGAGGAAAAAATAGAATGGGAAAGACTAGAGATCTTTCTAGACAAAGATGGGCACAATAAAGGACAGAAATGGTATGGACCTAACAGAAACAGAAGACATTAAGAAAAGGTGGCAAGAATACACAGAAGAACTATACAAAAAAGATCTTCATGACCCAAATAATCATGATGGTGTGGTCACTCACCTAGAGCCAGACATCCTGGAATGTGAAGTCAAGTGGGCCTTAGGAAACATCACCACGAACAAAGCTAGTGGAGGTGATGGAATTCCAGTTGAGCTATTTCAAATCCTGAAAGATGGTGCTGTGAAAGTGCTGCCCTCAATTTGCCAGCAAATTTGGAAGACTCAGCAGTGGCCACAGGACTGAAAAAGGTCAGTTTTCATTCCAATCCCAAAGAAAGGCAATGCCAAAGAATGCTCAAACTACCGCACAATTGCACTCATCTCACACGCTAGTAAAGTAATGCTCAAAGTTATCCAAGCCAGGCTTCAACAGTACTTGAACTTGAAGTACGTGAACTTCCAGATGTTCAAGCTGGTTTTAGAAAACGCAGAGGAACCAGAGATCAAGTTCCTAACATCCACTGGATTATGAAAAAAGCAAGAGAGTTCCAGAAAAACATCTACTTCTGCTTTATTGACTATGCCAAAGCCTTTGACTGTGTGGATCACCACAAACTGTGGAAAATTCTGAAAGAGATGGGAATACCAGACCACCTGACCTGCCTCTTGAGAAACCTATATGCAGGTCAGTGAAGCAACAGTTAGAACTGAACATGGAACAGCAGACTGGTTCCAAATTGGGAAAGGAGTACATCAAGGCTGTATATTGTCACCCTGCTTATTTAACTTATATGCAGAGTACATCATGAGAAACACTGGGCTGGAAGAAGCACAAGCTGGAATCAGGATTGCTGGGAGAAATATCAATAACCTCAGATATACAGATGACACCACCCTTATGGCAGAAAGCGAAGAAACACTAAAGAACTTCTTGATGAAAGTGAAAGAGGAGAGTGAAAAAGTTGGCTTAAAACTGAACATTCAGAAAACTAAGATCATGGCATTGGTCCCATCACTTCATGGCAAATAGATGGGGAAACAGTGACAGACTTTATTTTGTTAGGCTCCAAAATCACTGCAGATGGTGATTGCAGCCATGAAATTAAAAGACACTTGCTCCTTGGAAGGAAAGTTATGACCAACCTAGACAGCTTATTAAAAAGCAGAGACATTACTTTACCAACAAAGGTCTGTCTAGTCAAGGCTGCAGTTTTTCCAGTAGTTATGTATGGATGTGACAGTTGGACTATAAAGAAAGCTGAAGACTGAAGAATTGATGCTTTTGAACTGTGGTGTTGGAGAAGACTCTTGAGAGTCCCTTGGACTGCAAGGAGATCAGCCAGTCCATCCTAAAGGAAATCAGTCTTGAATATTCATTGAAAGGACAGATGTTGAAACTGAAACTCCAATACTTTGGCCACTTGACGTGAAGAACTGACTCATTGGAAAAGATCCTGATGCTGGGAAAGATTGAGGGCAGGAGGAGAAGGGGATGACAGAGGATGAGATGGTTGGATGGCATCACCGACTCAATGGGCATGAGTTTGGGTAAACTCCAGGGGTTGGTGATGAACAGGGAAGCCTGGTGTGCTGCAGTCTGTGGGGTCACAAAGAGTCAGATACAACTGAGTGACTGAACTGAACTAAATGAATAGATCTGACAGAGAAGGGAAGACTTGGATGCTGTACAGAAAGCACTGAAGAATACATGACATGAAAGAGGTAGAAATCAGGTGCTGTTGAATTTCACAGAAACGTGTTATTACTGGCATCTGGGGGCTGGGGTGAGGGGCTGAGGGAAAGGAAACAGCTGACACTTAACTCTGTCAGGGAAGATATACCTGTAATTTGAGCTCTGGAAGGAGTGTTAGGATTTTGAAAGGTAGAAAAAGTAGTTGTAGATAAGGAACGCCTTGCTCCACTTTGTTGTTAATGCTATTTAAAGTTGTTTTCCTTATAAATCTCCCATTATGCTTGTTTTGCAGACAATGTATTTCAAAGGCATTGAAGCAGGAAAGGTGCCCTATTTTCCCCATGCAGACACTATCATCTATTCCATCTCTACAGCGATTTGCTTCCAGGCAGTAAGTATAGCTTTTTGAAATGAGAAATAGAATTATTTCTGTTTCTAATGTGTATTAAACCAATGAGGGGAAAAGAAAGGCCTAGAAGCATTTCCATTTTTTACACTGTATGCTTTTTTGTCTTATTAGCAAGATAGCTGACAAGTATCCAATCACTAAACATGTTAACTTAGTGGGCCAGGTCATGTTTTACGAACACAACCATTTTAGGTTTCAATGGAGTACAGTTTTTTAGGAAAATTATCACTCCAGTATCTTGGCTAGAATGCCCTCACTTAATTTTACTTCTGGAAAAACAGATCCCATGGACATAAATAAGAATAATTGCATTTCCTCAACATTACTCAAGCAGTGAGGACAGGGATAGAGTCTAGTTTAATAAAAGCATTATTCAGTCTCTTCAAGTTCTATAATCACCATTATTGATGTTAATGATCTTAGGACTTCTGCAGAGTTTTGGGGATAGCTTTTATTTGCACTTTCTCACGATAATCCTTCCAGGTTGGTAAACTCATTATAATTAGTGAAGTGCCAGCTATCTAATGGATATCTAGTAAATGCTTCCTAATAATAATGACTGTTAACTCAATCATTATTTCATGTACAATATTTTTGTTTGAAGGCATATTTACAAAGATTCTAGAAAGTCAACTTACACTTTTTTTTCGCTGTCGGGGTATTTTTTTTTTTTTTAACACAATGAGCGATAAAAATAGAGATAAAAGTATTCTATTGCCTAAGACGGATAGTGTTTGCTGTTTACTAAAAAAAGTCTCGAATAATTTTAGGCTGTCATGGAAGTTCAGACCTTACGACCATCTTACTGGAAGTTCCTTTTAAGACTCACCAAGGGCAGGTAAGATATCTATGAGATATTGTAACTGATTATGCTGCTGCTGCTGCTGCTGCTAAGTTGCTTCAGTCGTGTCCGACTCTGTGCGACCCCATAGATGGCAGCCCACCAGGCTCCCCCGTCCCTGGGATTCTCCAGGCAAGAACACTGGAGTGGGTTGCCATTTCCTTCTCCAATGCATGAAAGTGAAAAAATAAAGTGAAGTCGCTCAGTCATGTCCGACTCTTCCCGATCCCATGGACTGCAGCCTACCAGGCTCCTCCATCCATGGGATTTTCCAGGCAAGAGTACTGGAGTGGGGTGCCATAACTGATCATAAAAAAAAAAAAAAACAATTACCACAAAAAAGATTTTGAATCTTTTTGTCTACTTGAGGGAGTACTCTTTGGTAAGGTAGCTATCTAGGTGTAAAACAAATTTGAACTAAAATTCAATAAGAATAACATGGGATGTTTCTTTTTGTTTAAAAATACTAAACAGATTCATTAGAAATCCTGTCTAAACAATAGACTCATGTCCATTTGGGAAAAATAATGAAAAATAATCACATTCTTTTACCTGATTTTTGTAAGCATATTTTTCTTTGCCTTTACTATCATGTTCTGTATTGGTGCTGGTGTTTGCATTTCCTGATTATAATCTAGTGAGAGGCAATGTAGCCTGATACACAGACTGTGAGTTTGGGAGTTGAACAAACCTGGGTGTGACCCCAGCACCAGTACCCTTTGCTGTGTCACTGGTTGGGAAAGTTGTTTACCCTCGTGAGCCTCAAGTTTCTTTCTCTCTACAGTGAAGCAATAATGCATACTTGTTATGGTTGTGGGAAAATCAATGTTTGTGGCAGCCCTTAGCACTTAGTAGGCACTCAGTAAATAGCATCTGCCATTGACTTTGCTGTCATTAATAGTAATAGTAGAAAACAGTTGTATAGCTCTGGCTGTGTCCCAGAAGTGGTTTTAAGATACACACATTAACACACACAACACACATACACATACATATGTGTTTAATGCTTTAAATAGCTCTGTGAGATAGGTACTAGGTACTGTTAATATCTTGGCGTTACTTGTGGGGAGATCAAGATGCACACAGAGTTTAAGCACTTGCAGAATCACAAAGCTAGTAAAGGATGGAGCTCGGGTTGAGCCAGGCAGTCTGGCTGCAGAGTTCTTCCTCTTAGCCATGACACTGTGTAGTATTATTATTATTAAATCATTAAAATCTACATTATTAATCTATATTGTTATCATTTGATCATTTATTTCTTTGTCATTTATGTTTCTTTGCACATCAGTGAGTTTAACCCATTGATTATGTTGGAAGGGAACTTAGCGTTGGGAAGGAGCTAAAAGTCACATTTATGGGTTCTTGGAACAATGACACTGGCTAATGACTCAAAGCTAATTTCACCCTGGTATCTTCCCTAGAGAAGAAGAGCTTATAATCAGGCAGAGAGATGCAGAAGGTCCATCCTGCACATTAGCTGAATATGTGTCTTTTAAAAATTTCTTATCTTTTAGGTGATGGAGAAAGTGAGGGCATGTTTTTACTCTGTTGTGTGTATTAGAAATTTGAAAACCTATAAGCTGTTTCCTCTTCATTAAATATTTGCACATTTGAATGTATTTTCTGTTGATTGTGAGACATTAAAATTTTAGTTATGGGAGGAATTACCTTTAATACCTTCGCTTGTCTGTAAATGTCAGCTCATTCATTATATATGTAGCTTCTTATAATTGTATTCATCCATTAATCAAGAAAATCACAATGAACCTATTTTTCTGTTTGACACAATCTAGAGGAAAGAGCTCTGGAAGGGTTTGAAATGATGGTGGTAATCTCTGGGGCTTCAGGTTTGGGGACTAGCATCTTTTCAAAGAAAACTTGAGACAGTGTATCTTGAAGAGTAGCAAAATGACTTTTCAATCTGCCACTGAGTCTCTTGCCGTGTCAGCTCTTCTGTCTTCCCATCCCATGAAAGATAAACGAAGCGAATCATCTTCTTTTACGACATCATTGGGTACTCATTTCCTGTGTCCTTGTTTTACAGGTTTGCTGTCATGAACCGCAAAGTCCTTGATGTTTTTGGTACCGGCGCATCTAAAAACTTCCCGGACTTCACCCCTAGGTTGGACCCAAGATACACAACTGTAACGCCAGAGTTGCCCATCGAGTTTTCTTGAAGATTACTGTAACTTATTAATGTGACTTAATGTTTCATTATTTTGTCCTGAAGAGTTAATTATGCTGAACACAAAGAAGAGGACCCGAGCTTGAACTTCAGTGTTATTTCAATGAGGGATGCTCTTTTTTGTTTGATTTTCTTACCAATCAGAAATTCAGAAGCTTTTTAGCAAAGTGTTGCTTAATAATTAAGCTCCCTCTATAGCCAGAATCTCATTCTGGGTCACTGTAGTGGTTGAAATTATGATATATTATCGATTAAATTATGTCTACAAGCAATATTAAATAATCTATGTAGAAATATAGTAACAAATAAGAGTATACTTAAAATGACTTTAAAAGATGTTTTAGTTCATTCCAATATAATTCTTGGTGGAAACTAAGAATATAGCTGCATTTTAAGATACAAAAGGATCACGGGTACATGGATTTGATCTGTATTTTTTTTTTTTAACTTTCGAATTAGTAGTGAAATGTTATGGGTAAGGAGTAACTCTTCACAGACAATGCTGCTTTATTTCATATAGAGCAATTTAATTGGAGAAAGTGGCCATTCTTGCTTCAGGGATGCAAAGACGGGTCTCATACTGTTTGGATAAAGGCTGTGGCATCTGTGGTTTCCTTCCACTGATACCTTCATATGTCCCCACGATCCGCTTAGCTGGGCTCTTTGGCAGCCCAGTGAACCTTATGTGTTAATGGTAGGTTAGAATCAGGTGGAAACTGACAAATCTGATACAGTTGAAATGTCTGTTTTAGTCTCTTATGGCAACGTTACACTTGAATATTTAAAAGCAAATGAAGTTATTTTTAAACCTCCTCCTATCGGTTCATTATGTTTGTTTTCATTTATAAGGACTGGATTCATCATAGCTAAGTTTGTATGCCATTGTCGATTTAGAAGGGATCAAATTCTATGGAACAAAAGTAGTTTGGGCAGGTTTGGCAGTTTGTTCCCTCAGCTGTTTCACTTGTTTGACAACTAAAAACATTCTGAAAATCCAGTGGTTGTGAAGAAATACATGTCATCACTAATTGGATGCAGATTCCCTAGCCTGTTTTTAAAAACTCATTATCATCATTTTTACTCCTGTTAGAGCAAGGAAGTGACAAAATGTAGTCACTGCTGATTGTGAGTTAGTTCAGGACCATTTTGATTGAAATACCATCACTCTTTAGAGTTTTTCAGGGACAAGGTATTCTTTTCTAAGTTAATACAAGGCTGAAGTGGTTGTGAAATCTACAATTAATGTAACATATAGGGATAATGGTATATTTTTTTAAGCATAATTTTATTGCTGAAAAGTCTTAGGCTGTTGTAAATTAATTATGTTCTATAGAATTATGTTCTAAATTCTACGCAGTAGAACATGTGTTGCAACAAGAATTATAACCCAAACTTTAAATGCTTAATCCTCTGTATTAAATTTCATCAAGCCTTGTATGCTTCTGTTTGCATGTAATCCTAGTCTGGTTGTTATGGCAGATTGAAACCCAACAAAAAAGACAGGCTCTGGTACCATAGTATCAGAAAGAGCCATTTTAATTAGGCCAAAATTTTGCATTATGATTAACTTTAGGATGACTTGTCTGTTAGGCAGTACGGTTAAAGGATCCTTTTGGCTTCAGAATTCCACATTGATTAGTAAATTCAGTTTTAAGTTTTCATTCCCTGGAATCAAAATGATGATTGCTACTGTGTTTACCTTTAAAAACGAAGTATTACAGCAGTGAAGAAAGCACTGCTACTTGCATCTTATTTTCTCTATTCAGAAATTACGTTTATAGTATTTTTCCTGTCCAGTTAAACAGAAAACTTTTAAATCCATAAGTTGTTTTCATTCACAGTAAAAAAAAAAAAAAACTATGAAATTGAAAGACAAATTCTACTGAAATATGATGAGATTGTTTAGTAAAATTTTACTGGTCAAAAGGTACATTTCTATGATCTATCTTTTTTAACACAAGCTATGGTCATTTTTTATTTTATATAAAATGAAATAGCCATCATGAAGCAGAGTATAATAATGAATGTATAGCTGAAATGAACAGTTAACTAGTTTGCAGTGGTGAATAGAGAAGTACAATTTTATTTTATTGGGACAGGCTGCAAAGTATAGTTGTTCGAGCAGACACAAAGAAACTGTGTTTGTGTTCCTGAAGACAATCAAAATGAATGTCTTTCTACCTCTGACTAACCAAGTACTGATTGACACCTTGGCATCGTAAATAAAGTGAAATAGATGTCTCCATTCCACAATATGTTTTTTAGTCCAATTTATATGCTGAAGAAGTCCTATCTGTGCTAAGTTTCCTTCCACTAGACCTGAGTACATCAAACACTTAATATGCCCTCTTAGTATTTGCTACATCTTTATGTAGACTGAAAAACAGAGCATTGGGGTGCTTAATAGGATTATGAGTGTTTCCTGTATTAATTAGCTATTTCCTGAATTAATAAAATCTTAGCATTAGTACCAACCAAGTAAAAAGAAAAGACAAGTTGCAGGATAACAGATTATCTCAAATCTGTCAGATTCTTACCCATTTTTCATCCAATAGTTTAGTCCATTGTATTACCCATCTCTGAAAGAAAACCGTGATTCAATTGTCTTTTTTAAAAACAAATTCTATGATTTCTCCTATAACCTATAAGCATCGTTATCTCTCAGTTGATGCCTAGTATACTTTTTGCTCTCATTTGTTCTTTAGTGAGTATTCATTTAATAGAGTTTTATCTTCTTTACTCTTTGCTCTCAGACTTTATAACTTACTTTCTTCTGGAACAGACTTGTCTTTCGTGAGGAAACCCAAATCAGTCACCCGTCACACAGTGTGTTCATGTTGAGCTTGCCTGAGTATTCATCTTCCTGTGGGTTTTGTCTAGCTAACAGCTCACTGATGAAATCATTTCTGCTTGCATTTTATCCCTGCCCCGAGTTTCTGAGCCCTCTGACAGTGCCTCGTTAAGGAGAATCAATTACCTCTACCCTCAAGGAGTTTCATCCACTTGCTATGGCAAGCCCTTCTCGCAGTGGGGGTGAGGCAGCCCCGCGGCAAGGCAGAGAGGTGTGCCCGCGGGGAGCGTGGCCTTTGAATCAGCAGTCCCCAAGCCCTGGGAACCCTTGGACTCTCCCTGCGGTTTACTGTTTATTGATCCGGCCGTCTTGGCTGTGTCATGCGGGATCTGTTGCTGCGGTGTCCAGACTCTCGTGTGGAACACAGGCTCCAGAGCAGGCCCGGTCCTTGAGGCGCCAGCTTAGCCGCTCTGCGGCCCGTGGGGTCTCAGTTCCCTGACGAGGGGTCGAACCTGCACGTGCCGCACTGCAGGGCGGATTGGTGACCACCGGACTACCCGGGAAGCCTATCCCTGCCACTGGTTTTTACTTGGTTAAGTAAACACTCATTTCTGAACTGTGACTTTGCTAAGGTACACGATACACTTGATCTCCCCTAGCACCTCAACCTGTTGCTGCTTATTTCTTCCACAGTCATTTTCAGATAGACAGTTTAGATAGTTGAAGATGTGTGACAAAGAAAAAGACGTAAGGAAAACAAAAAGAAATCACCTTTTCTGTGGGCCTGGGCTGAGGCTGGCCTGACTGTGTACGCCCAGGAGACTGTTCTTACTGTTGCCACAACCCTGTGCCTCCTCTTTATAGCCTGTTCCTGTTTGTGCTTTGGGGCTTCTCAGGTAGCTCAGTGGTAAAGAACCCGCCTGCCAGGGCAAGAGACACAGGTTCAGTCCCTGGGTTGGGAAGATTCCCTGGGTTGGGAAGATCCACTGGAGAAGAAAATGGCAACCCACTCCTGTATTCTTGCCTGGAAAATCCCATGGACAGAGGAGCCTGATGGGCTAAACTCCTGTGGGGATCACAGAGTCGGACACGACTTAATGACTAAACAACAGCAGATTAGTGCTTTAGCTGATTCTGTATTCCCTTCTCATGGAATTAGCAAGGAAAAGAGTGTGGGGGACTCGTGTGACTCTAAGATCAAGTGTGGGGGTGCCTGTGGGCCCTGGGGCGGCGTGCACTTCCCTCCAGCTAGGACCTTAGAGTTAAGGCTGTGTTTTCTGTTTTAAGCTACAGCCTCAGGTGACTTTGTAAAGCCTCTGTAGTTATGAACGGGGTGGCTCAGGTTATAAAGAATCTGCCTGCAATTCAGGAGACGTGGGCTTCATCGTTGGGCTGGGAAGATCCCCTGGAGAAGGGAAAGGCTACTCACTCCAGTATTCTGGCCTGGAGAATCCCATGGACAGAGGAGCCTTGCGGGCTCTGGTGGCAGAGTCAGTCACTATTCACAGCTAACACTATAGTAGTGAAAGTGAAATCACTCAGTCGTGTCCGACTCTTTGCGACCCCATGGACTGTAGCCTACCAGGCTCCTCTGTACATGGGATTTTCTAGGCGATAGTACTGGAGTGGATTGCCTTTTAGAGGTAACTACAAAAAAGTGAACCTGACGTTGATGTGTGGCTTCCGGAAGCAGAGGGGGACCAGAAGCGTGCCTGAGATGCAGAATGTGTCCTTAGACTGCAGCCGGGCAGCACACAGCCCGGAGCTTATAGCTGTGCCAAGTGAGAATAGGTGCCCTCTTATATTGAGAGAAAAGTGAGTGACATTGAATTGGAGGGAAGAATTAATACCCAGAGGACTTCTCGCTCCTTGCTGTAGTCTGTCTGCCCGTCTTCACACCCCTGTCCCAGCTGTCTCCTTCCTCCTTCCAGCCTTGGAATTTTATGTCTGGCTTCATGTTACCACTCCCCACTCCTTGTCCCTGTGCCTCTCGCCTTTCTCTGCCGGTTGGTGTTACGTTACAACCATACTCCCTGAATATGGATGCTCCGTGGCTCCCTCGGGTGACAGCTGGTCAGGTGGGGGGCTCCGGAAGGATCATGAAAATGGAGTAAATGTTTCTTGGGATGGTGACTTCTGATATAGCTCTGCATTTGTTCGCAGGAGGGAATGGAGGGTAACTGCCCAGATGTGGAAAGAGACATAACCTCTGCATGTGAGACCTTTAAATCCAGGACAGTCCGTCCCCTCTAAACAACCTTGTAACAGCACCCGACTGTTGCTGTGGCTGCACAGAAGAGGCAGGAACTCATTTCCTCTTGCCTGTCACTTTATCTGTTTTCTTTCCACCCTTACCTCCTCCAAACGTGTCCTAAGTGAAATAATACACTGGGCTTTAACCTTTGTCTTTGCAGGCCCGAGAATCCCAGTCATCTCTCTCTCTCACACACACCCCCCAACCTGGTCCACAGCAGAGGTCTCAGGCGAGGTATCGTTAGTACTTTTTCTCTAGATCGTAAGCACTGCCCCTTGCCTGTTCAGCCTTTAGTTCGCTGTGGGTATTCCCTCCCTGCACCCCCACACCCCGCCTCCACCCCTGAAGCCTTCTGATCTTGTCAGAGAAGCCGGGGCTGCAGGCAGCGGGCTGCCTTCTCACACCAGCCTCCCCACGGCCGGCTGGGGGCTCCAGGCCTGCACAGGCGGAGCCGTGTGCCCGTACTGGCTGAAGTCACCCAGGAGGAGCACTTCCCTCTGTCCTTTCACTTGACCCAGGCCATCCTTGAGGCCTCCTCCCTTAATATTTATTAAATGTCTTTCAGTCATCAGTTAACCCCCTCAGTGAATTTTCTTTCTGGGTTACATTGGCCCCACAAGAGGACCCTGTGGCTGTAGAGAAACGGGGTTGGTGCCCAAGGTCTAAGCAGGCTTGAAGCGTGAAGTAATCCTGTTGTTGGTAGTTAGGAGATGGGGCACCAGAAGGGCCGTGTGAGGAGAGACGGCCAACACGCTTCAAGTCCCACCGCCCCCCCGCCTTCTTCCTTTACCTTCCTGAGCCTGGGCTTTCCTGCCACAGCTTTGCCGTTTTATTTCTTCAGTTTGAGTTCTCCAGGGGGAAAAAAAAACCAAAGTCCTTATTTTCCTGTTCGCTTCAGGGAAAGTTGAAGGTGAGACTGCTAAGCGCCTGAAGGAGTGCTGTGGAGGCTGTGAGGGAGAGAGGCACCTTCTCCCCCGTCTCCTCTCGGAAGTAAGCCAGAGGGGGTCTTCAAAGTGGGAGTGTTTAGAGGCAGGTCCCAGAGGCCCGCGTGACTGGTACGTGCCCTGACAGACTTGGAAGAGTGAAGAGACACTGTCCATGAAGGGGGACGAAAGGGTTATTTCTCAGAATTACCAAAGTAGGTACCAGGTCTGCAGCATTAGTATAAATATAAAACTAACTGGAGGCCAGCGGTCCAACTAGCTATTGACTAACAAGTTCATTTGCTTCATCAAAGTATTCAGTGTCTGTGTCATGAATGACTGGGTGGTCTCGTGGTGCTTAAGAAAGGCAGCGGTTATGTCCTCATTAAGTTGCAAATGTATAAAGAGAGGTTTTATATGAATAAAACTTTTAGCTTCCTTTTTTGAAATTTAATTTGTAGAGTAGGTAAAATCTACAGAACCGCAGGAGGAGACTCAATAGCATCTAGATTTGAAACTGCAGTTTGGGGAAGCCTGTCGTTCTTAGGAATAACAGTCAGATCCCTTTGAGACCTGAGAGGACAAAATAGATAAATCTACAAAACTAGAGGCATAATTGATCATCGGGGACTTCAATTTCCTTTAGAACTCTTGTTTCATTAGAATTTGAATTAAAGCTCAAAACTAGATTGTAGTTATTGTTCATTGCTCATCCAGTGGTTGTTTAATCCTTTTTGCTTGCTGAGAACACTTAACTTTGTTTAAGGCAGCAATGTGCCCAGCTCCGGGGATGGATCATGATTTTTCTAGGCCTTTCGCGTTACTCCTTCTTGTCCAGATATTTTTCCAACCTTTTCTCTGAGGATGATCAGGTGACCCAGTTGGGGCCAGTAAGATGTAATGGAAGATCTGGGGAAAAGTCTTGGAAATCTTTTCTCCCCTGAATAAAGGAAAGCTCTTTTTAACTCCTTTTTTTTTTTCCTTGTTCATAACACTAGTTAAAGGGATCTGGATCTGTGGCAACCATCTTGCAAATATGAGGTGAAAAGTACAAAGACGGAAACCCACCATGTTAAAGATGTCAGAGCAGAAATAAAGAACCTGCCTCCCAGATGACGTTTTTGAGCCCCTGACTCAGTGCCAGTAACCACATACCTCTGGGCATTCTGAGCAAACAGACCTTGAGATCTGGAGGCTCTATCAGTGGAGGACTCTGTTGCTTTTCAGTTAAAAGCATTTCTGATTGACACATTCCAGTCCTGTATAGGTCAGACCTCAGAGCCATTGCCCAGTACATGCCTCCCTCCCTTGATTTAGAATGCTCTCTTTTCCTCCCCTGGTCCACATGTGCATGTATCCTGAAATATTCAGTCACCTCCTCCTTGAAAGTTTGCTGATCTTTTATCTCTGTCTTTCTGAAGCTAATACCACCCATAAAGCACATTCCATTTTCTAGTAGCTGTTGCACTCACCTGTTGCTTCTTTAGATTCTAGTGTGTATTCGAAAAGGACAGACATAGCTTATCCCCATTTCACTGCCTAAGTCAGGGCTCTCTAGAGGACGACGGGGAGGCGTTAAGGGTGGGAGGTAGTAGTCCCAGCAGCTGCCTATTGAATATATGCTGACAGTGCGGAGTCCGCAGACTAAAAAGCTACCCTTAGCCTTCCCTTTAAACGTCTGGGAAATGTTATCCTTACAAATGATTCTGTAAATGCTCCAGGAAATTGACTTCTGCTACCCTTCTAGCAGCTATCAGAGCCAGCTTGGCTTTAGGTCTTAGAGACATGATTTGTCATCTGTTTCATTTGTTTGCTTTTTCCTGACAGAGCTGGAATTCTGGATTGTTCCCCACTTTAAAAACTGCCAAGTCCAAACCAGAAGTAGACAGGGCTGGACACGAGGCTCTTCCTTCCCACTCATTTCACAGGGTAAAAAGTCACATTTATTCTTTGTGTCTGGCTTTTCAATAGTGTATTATGATTATTTTTTTTTCCCTATGAGAGAGGATATTTGAGAGGAAAAAAGCTTGGAATCACTCTTACCAGTGCAGGCAGGGCCCTAACAAATAACTTCTTCTGATACTCATTTTCTTAAGCAGGAAAAGAAGAAAAGTAAACCGTGTAAGTTGCCTCGTATTATAATAGATGGTTTATATTTCATTCAAACGTTACAACCTAATAATATATATTACTAGTTCTGTTTTACCAGTGAAAGAACTGGTAATTTGTCCAAAGTGGCAATACTAGAATTTGAGCTCAGATCTTCCAGTGTTGAAAGTTTTGTTTTGTTTTTCTCAGAACATAACAGAACCTCCCAAGAAGTGATATCTTCCACTCCCCTTTCTTAAAAGGAATCATTAACATTGCAGTAAAAATCTTGCCTCCAAAAATGGTTTTGACATTTACTTTCAGAACAGGAACTGGAAATACTCTCTCTCAAAAAATCTGAAAGACCTGCTACTGTGTATAAAACAACAGTTTTCATACATTGGAGCACAAGCAATGCAGGGCAGGGATCCCTCAGAGAAGGGAAATGAATCGAGTCCTGTGATGGCCCCAGCTGATGCCTGGAGAGAGATTCAAGATTGCAGCTCTGGGAGGGAGCAGCATGGCAGAGCCCAGAGGGCTCCCTGAGCTGAGGAAACACACCTGGGAGTCCAGAGGGGCCCAAACGGATGAAGCTCATAGGGTAGGGTATGGGGGAGAGGTGAGCTACACAGGAAGAGAGCACAGCGAGCTGGCGAGGTCCCCTGGAGACTTAGGCTGAGTGCTGCTGCTTGCATGGAGGAAGCTACTGCAGCTGGAAAAAGGACCGCCTGAAAGGAGCGGAGGGAGTCATCACTGAAGTTCACACAAAGCTGTTAATAGTGTGGATTCCTGCTGCCACAGAAGAAAACTTGGCAGTCCACAGGGCCCTGGGCGGAACAGTGAGAAAAGTGTGCCTTCAGTAGGAAAGCAGAATTCACCCTGCACCAAAGGCTGCAGAGGCTGCAGTTTCTACGTAACTGTCTCTTCGAACAAAGAACAAGAGCGTAGGGATGCAAATATTTCCAGTATGCAACAAGGTAAGAAGCAAAACTTCTAGCACCCAGTAAAAAACGTGTCAGGGATGCAAAAAGCCAGAAAATAAAACCATAAGTGAAGGAGGAAAAGAGATCCAGAAATGACACAAAATATAGAATTATTATTTGTGCAAAAAGAGACTGTAACTATATGTGTCAAGAAGGTAGTGGCCCAGAAGCAGAGGCAAGATTGACCATGTTAATTAGGACCTAGAAGATGTAAAAAGGACCAGAATATATAAAAGATACACAATCAGATTTAAAAAACAAAGCCTCACAATCTGGGTGAGATAAACAGTAGATTAGACAGCAAAAGGAAAGATTAGAAAACTAGAAAACGTAGACACTCAGTTTAGAGTGAAGTATGACTGGAGAAAAGTGGACAGAGCTTTAATGAATAAGCTGTGAGTCAACTTCAAGCAGCCTGGTGTATGTACAATTGGAGTCCTTAAGGGAGAAGAGACGGATGTAGGGATGGAAAGGGAAAGAGAAAAAGGTTTTTATTTTATATGTTCATATTTCTTCAGATCATTTGAAGACAAGGGCCAACATTTTTTCAAATTTGATGAAAATTATAAATCCACGGGTTTAAGATATTCAATCAACTCCAGGGACAAGAAACATGAAGATTAAGGCACATCTTAATCAAATGGTTTTAAACCCGTGATTAAAAAATAATAATAATAACATCCGGGGTGGAGGGAGGGCATGTTACATACAGAGGAGCTCAGATAAAAATGATAGGAAACTTTTCATGGAAAACTATGGGAGTCAGAAGACAATGGAGCAACATCTTTTATATAAAGATGTTTATATAAAGATATTATGTAAAAAGAACAAGACAATAAAACCTGTCAACCTAAAATTTTATATGCAGTGAAAATATCTTTTCAAACAACAAAGGCAAAACAAGAAGACTTTTTCAAACATCTAAAAGCTGAATAAATGCACCAGTAGACCTGCATTACAAGAAATGTTTTTAAAAATCTTTCAAACAAATATAGTACTGTGTGAAAATACAGTAAATATGTAGCTAAATACTAAAGCTCCCCTTTTTGGTATTGTATCTATTAAAAAGATAATTGTTGAAAACAGGAATATTTTATTGTGGAGTTTATAACACATTTCAAAATAAAAGATAACAATTATACAAAGTTTAGGAAGGGGAGAATGGAAATATACTAATGTAACATTTGCATGCCATACCTGAAGTGGTATAACATTACTTCAAGGAAAACTGTGATAAGTTAAAGATATAATATAAGCCCTAAAATAATTCCTTTCATCCCCTAAGAGTGTTATAGCTAACAAGCCAACAACAGAATACAATGGGATCATTAGTTATTATTCAGTTAAATCCAAAAGGAGGGGGGAAGGAGCAAAGAAAAATAAGACAAATAGCAAGATAATAGATTTAAGCTTAACCATATCAATAATCACATTGATTGTAAATTGTAAACACCTGATAAAAAGGCAAAGATTGTTATACTGACTAAAAGAAGACAGGACCCAATTATATGTTATTTTATCAAAACCCGCTTTCGCTACAAAGACACTAGGCTTGAAGTAAAGTATAAACAAAGATATACTAACAATAATTTAAAGAAAGCAGGTGTACCATACTAGTAGTAAACAGTAGATTTCAGAGCTTGAAAATGTTACCAAGACTAAGGATTAAGATGGTTGTCTATAATCACAAAGAGGAAATTAACAATCCTGAAAATGTTCATAACAGCTTCTAAATATGTGAGGAAAAGACTGTGAACTAAAAGGAGAAATAACAACCCACAAATGTATCGTGCTGGCCAAAAATTTCATTTGGGATTTTTAACATCATATGGAAAAACCTGAAGGAAATTTTTGGCCAGCCCAATAGTTGAGGATATTCAACACCTCCATTAATTGTTAAAACATGTAGACAGAAAATCAGTAATACTTAGAAGACTTGAAAAACACTCTCAACCATCTTGACAGAGCACTCCACCCAGCAACAGCATTATACACATCACTTTCATGTGCCTTCAGAGCATTTTCAGTACAGACCACATTCTGGGAGGGAAAGCAAGTCATAATAAAGGTTCAAACCATAACAGCATGTTCTCTGGCAAAAGAAAAAGAAAATTGGAAATCAGTAACAGTTATCTGGAAAATACCCCAATATTTGGAAACTAAACAACATGCTTCTAATGAAAAAATAAGACGAGAAAGATATTGGCTTGAATGAAAATAAAAGCAACATCAAAATTTATTAGATACAGATTAGGCAACCAATCCTAGAGGACAATTTATAATGGTAATTGCCTGTATTAAAATAGAAGAAAATTCTCAAATCGATGATTTCACCTACCACCTTTAGAAACCAGGAAAAAGAGCAGATTAAACCCAAAGTAGAGACTCTGAGCTTCCAAGGCAAGGGGCCAGGTTTAGTCCCCGGTCAGGGGATCCTGCAAGCTGTATAGAGTTGCCCCCCACAAAAAAAAGAGGGGCAGGAAAAAAATTAAGGATAATATCAAGAAATCAATAAAATAAAAATTTAAGTACAAGATAAAATGAAACCAAAAGTTGGTTCTTTGAGAAAAATCGGTAAAATTTATAAACCTCTCAATAAATAATTGAAAAGAAATAACACAGAACTATAAAGAACCTGCTCAGCAACACAGGAGACATGGGTTGGATCCCTGGGTTGGGAAGATCCCCTGGAGGAGGAAATGGCAACCCACTCCAGTATTCTTGCCTGGGAAATCCCATGGACCAAGGAGCCTGGCGGGATACAGTCCATAGGGTCGCAAAATAGTCAGACGTGACTTAGTGAATAAACAACGACATCAGAAATAAAGAGAGATTGTCACTATAGATATTTCAGAAATGAAAAGTATATTCACTGACTACTATGAACAACTTTATTCCAATAAATTTGACAGTCTAGATGAAATGGACAAATTCCTCAAAAGATATAAATAACAAAGTTCGTGCAAGAAGAACTAGATAATCTGAAAGCACTGTATTTATTAAAGAAATGGAATTTTTAGTTAAAAGCCTTCCCGCAATCAAAGCTCTAGGCCCAGCTGAGTTCACTGGTGAGTTCCAACAAACATCTAAAGAAGATGGAATGCCAGTTCTGTGAACACTTTTAGAAAGTTGAGAAGGGGAAACATCTAGTTGTATCAGGTCAGTTATTTTCCCGATGCCAAAACCAGGCAGGGAAAATAGAAGAGAAGAAAACTAAAGTCCAACATGCCTCCTGAACATACAGACAAAAAAATTTAAATCAATTATTAGCAAAGTGAACATAGCATTTAAAAGGGATGACACATCGTGACCAAGTAGGGTTTATCCCAGGAATTCAGGGTTGATGTAACAATGGAAAATTCATCAAAGGAATTCATCATATTAATTCACTAAAAAAAAGATCACCTCAACTGAAGAAGGAAAAGCATTTGACAGTATCTAATCATCCCTTTTCCATTCTTCTCAGCAAACTGGGAGTAGAGGGAATTTCTTCAAACTAGGAGTGAAGGGAATTTTCTAATACACAGCATCTATTAAAACCCCACAGCTAACTTCATACTTCATTGTGAATGACTTACCATTTTTCCTCTGATATCAACAAGGCATGAGTGTCTGCTCTTACCATTTCTGTTCAACATTGTACAGGAGTTTCTAGCCATGGCTATAAGATATAAAAGACAAAACCATCCAAGTTGTAATACAATAAATAATACTGTCTTTATTGGCAGATAAGATGATTATTGATGTAGACAATCCTGTGAAATCTCAACCAAAAAAAAAGCATTAGAATTGATACATGAATTTTGCAAGCCCAAAATTCAAAAATGCAATCTATATGAAAAGGCCAAAACTACTTTGAAAAAGAACAAAGTAAGGGGGCTTATACCATCTAATTTTAAGACATTATAAAGCTACCATAAGCAAGATATTCTATTATGAATATGTGGGTAGACCATTAGATCAATCAAACATAATACAGGTATCAATCTAGGCACATTCAGTTCAGTCGCTCAGTTGTGTCTGACTCTTTGCGACCCCATGAACCGCAGCACACCAGGCCTCCCTGTCCATCACCAACTCCCGGAGTTCACCCAAACCTATGTCCATTGAGTCCGTGATGCCATCCAACCATCTCATCCTCTGTCGTCCCCTTCTCCTCCTGCCTTCAATCTTTCCCAGCATCAGGGTCTTTTCAAATGAGTCAACTCTCCACATCAGGTGGCCAAAATATTGGAGTTTCAGCTTTAGCATCAGTCCTTCCAATGAACACCCAGGACTGATCTTTAGGATGGATTGGCTGGATCTCCTTGCAGTCCAAGGGACTCTCAAGAGTCTTTTCCAACACCACAGTTCATAAGCATCAATTCTTTGGCACTCAGCTTTCTTTATAGTCCAACTCTCACATCCATACATGACCACTGGAAAAACCATAGCCTTGACCAAATGGACCTTTATTGGCAAAGTAATGTCTCTGCTTTTTAATATGCTGTCTAGGTTGGTCATCACTTTCCTTCCAAGGAGCAAGCGTCTTTTAATTTCATGGCAGCAATCACCATCCGCAGTGATTTTGGAGCCCAGAAAAGTAAAGTCTGACACTGTTTCCCCATCTGTTTGCCATGAAGTGATGGGAGCAGATGCCATGATCTTAGTTTTCTGAATGTTGAGCTTTAAGCCAACTTTTTCACTCCCCTCTTTCACTTTCACCAAGAGGTTCCTTAGTTCTTCACTTTCTGCCATAAGGGTGGTATCATCATCAATTAATAGATTTATGACAAAGATGCCATGGGAATTTACTAAAGAAAGGATAATCTCAACAAATGTGCTGGAACAGTTGACTAGCCATATGTAAAAGATGAACAAACACAACAGAAAACTCTACAAAAACCAAAAATTATCTTTGACCCTTCTTGCAAAAAAAAAAAAATTGGACCATGTGCAGTTGACCCTTGACAAGGTAAGGGTTAGGTGTCCTGAGCCTCTGTGCTGTTGAAAATCTGTGTTACTTTGCTATCAGCCTTCCGTATTCATGATTCGGCATCTGCAGCCACAAAGCACGTAGTACTGTAGTATGCGTTCACTGAGGAAAACCCACGTATAAGTGGACCTGTGCAGTTCAAGCCAGTGTTGTTCAAGAGAGTCTGCTGTATAAAATTTTAAGCCAAAATGCAATGTAGACCTAAATATGAATCTAAAACTATAGAATTTGTAGGAAAAAAGTAGAAAATCTTTGTGACTCCAGGCGAATACTTCTTAGACAAGGCACCAAAGGTACAGTCAGTCCATAAAAGAAAAATTTGATAAATGAGATTTCATAAAAATATGAAACTTTGGCTTTCGAGACACTTTTAAGAAAATGAATAAGTAACCCACATACTGGGAGACAGTATTTACAAATTACATATCTGATAACAGGTTTTATTTACAATAATGTATAAAGAACTCATGAAACTCAGTAGGGAGATTGAATACTGACATGAGAGTATTAGCAGCTTCACTGACTTGCTTTCCAGGGAAACAATGAAAATTATTTTTAAAAGTTTAACCATTCAAAACCTTCGAAAATGGTCCTAAAGAAAAACAGCAAATGCAGAAACATTTCTTCAAGAACATCTATGAAATGTCAACAAGAAAGGTGAATTTTGCTTTGAGTAAGGAAGGTGACTCTTTCGGTAAGGAAGTCTATGATGTTTGAACCAAGGCTCCCCCTGTCTCCCCTCCCAGCCCAACAAGAGGGAGATTTCACTCCAGACTGCTAAAGCCAGGAGCACAGGGTTCCCTGTCTTCCCAACTCCTAGCCAGGAGGCTTTCTTCCAGGAGTAGCAGGACTTCAGTAGTTCTCCTCCTGCCCCCAGCTGTCCCTTGCTGAGGCCAAGTCCCAGGCAAATACAGCTGAGAGGTGGGCGTTCCCTGCTTTTATCCACGCACCACTCGTGGAGGATGGTTCTACCTTAAATGCAGTAGCTAAGGATGCTGGGGCCTTGATTCCTTTCCCCCGGCTCGTGAGCTGGTGGTTCCGCGCTGTGAAAGGGAAGCCAAGAGGAGCTCAGGCTACAGCTCCTCCCCAGCTCCACTGAACGCTTCACGCCTAGAGGTGAAGCGTCCTTCCAGGAGAAGCTTGCCATTGTCCCCGCTCCAGTGCTAGAGTCCAAGAAAGATGGAAGAGATCAGTCAGTCATGGGCCATACGCAACGTTACACCTCCCTGAGAGCCAGCATCAGAGGTTTAATACTGCCGAGGATAGGTAGGTTTCACTAAAATAATTCAGACAGTCATTAAGCAAATAAGAACAAAGAGCCCTGGAGAAACAGAGAAGTCTGTTACCCAGAGTGGCTACAGTATGTTATCTAGAATCTCCAGTTTCCCACACAAATGAATGAGGCATGCAAAAAAATAAAAGGATCAGTTCGACCCATGTGCTGGAAAAGCAAAAGTAAAAACAGGCTACAGAAACAGTAATAGTGATCAGATATCAGAGTGAGGAGGAAACTATTTCAAAATAGCCATTACAAATATGTTCATAGTAAAGGAAAACTTGCCTAAAAGGAATAAAGGAAGGTATGACGGTGATGTTGCATCAAACGGAGAATATCATAAAGAGGGTTTTTGAAAAGAACCAAATGGGAATTCCAGCATTGAAAAGAACAATAGCTGAAATTGCAAATTCACTGGAAAAACTCGTCAATAAGCAAAAGAATCACTGAACTTCAAAATAGATCAATAGAGATTATGCCAACCAAAGAACAGGAAGAAAGAATTGTTTATTCCACCATTACTGGAATCAGGACATATGTTATTTACGGAAACATTTATTGTGTGTCTATTTCCCTTGTGGCTCAGTTAGTAAAGAGACCACCTGCAATGTAGGAGACCTGGCTTTGATCCCTGGGTCGGGAAGATCCCCTGGAGAAGGAAACAGCAACCCACCTCAGGATTTTTGCCTGGAGAATCCTGTGGACAGAGGAGCCTGGCAGGTTACGGTCCATGGGGTCGCAAGAGTTGGACACGATGACTTAGCATCTAAACCAACCACTGTCAATAGACAGTACTGGGCGCTAAGGGATTCTTCTCAACCTTAAAAGAGTAATTCTTACAGTTACTGGGGACTACAGGCCTAAGGTCATCTCAGTGGTCCTAAATGTAGGCTTTTCATTAGAACTAGTTGGTATTTCTTGAGGCCGTATGCCTGAACCCAAGGGAGTGGTTGTATAAGATACAGAAAAATAGCAGGGGAAATGCAGTAAGACTCCTCTGAGTGCCAGGTGCCTCCTGGGAACCTCACGTAGATAAATCTAATAAACGCTGTGGTCACGTCGCCAAGTAATCTGAGACCCACAGATGTACCACCAGCTATATTCTGTGAAGCTGTCGTATCCTGCATTGTTTTCAGCTCTTTTTTGACCCCATGGACTGTAGCCCTCCAGGCTCCTCAGTCCGTGGGATTGCCCAGGCAAGAATACTGGTGTGGGTTGCCATTTCCTTCTCCAGGGGATCTTCTCGACCCAGGGATTAAACCCTCATCTCCTGCACTGGCAGGCGGATTCTTTACCACGGGAACACTTGGGAAGCTGTTCGTTGGCTCATAACCCTAGTGGTGTATGTTCTGGGAGCAGAATTAACATGTATAGTGAGAGAAATTGCTACTACTTTTCAGTGTGAATGTACTCAGCAGGGCATTTTGGAGTTGAAGTTTGTTCTAAGAAGCGCCATGGGAGAAGACCGTTCTGATTGCGTAAAGGTAAGGCACTGGGCCTCTGCTGTCCTGGAAGATGTCCTACAACTGATGTGGCTTTGTGAAGGCCAGAGTCACCTTCAAGGCTTTGCTTAAATGTGGCATTCTCCCTGAGGTCTAACCCATCTTAGTATCTCAGACCCCTCTATTGGAAAAAAAAAAAAAAAAAAAATCCTTGCCATTAACACCCTTCACCATGCTAAATTATTTACTTATTTATTAAATCTATTGCTTCACTATCTCCTCTGTTAGAGAGTAAGGCCCACAAGGATGGAAATCTTTGTTTCATGCACTGATATATTTCCAGGACTAGAGTTTCTGGAACATAGCAGGCATTTGAGTTACTGGACCTCCTGATGATAAGAGAAATCAACTGAAAAACATAGACAATCTTAGTCTCGCAATTTATCCCTCCTCCCCACCTTCCCCCCTGGTAACCATAAGATTGTTTTTTATATCTGTGACTCTATTTCTGTTTTGTAAATAAGCTCACGTGTACCATTTTTTAGATTCCACATATAAGTGATATCATATGCTATTTGTCTCTGAGTTACTTCACTCAGCATGAAGATCTCTGGATCCATCCATGTTGTTGCAAATGGCATTATTTCGTTCTTTATCAGGGCTGAGTAATATTCCATTGTTTCTATGTACCACATCTGTATCCATTCAAAAAAACTAAAAATTAAAATAATTTTAAAATTAAAAAAAAAAGACAAGACACAGGCAATGTGACCATCTTTATCCCCCATACTGGTGAAGTAATTGATATCAATTGCAGTTTTCAATTTTCTAGGGGCTATTTTAGGGTATATTGTTACTGCTATTATCATAAAGCTTTCACTTAATTAGAGATTTTTTTCAGTATTGTTTTGCATGCTTTTATTGTGATTAATCTTTTTCAATATGACAGTCTTTTATTTTTCCTTATTCAGTAGGAAAAAGAATAGTGGGAAGTTAGAACTGCCAAAAATAAGAAATTACATTTCCCCATGACTAAGGTAAAACTTTACATAGAGGTTTCTTTTTAGAGTCATTTATCCTGGACGATGGCGCAAGCCCAGGTGGGCCCAGAACCTTCCATGCTGGGCTTCTCTGCTCGCCTGACTGCCTTTTAGCTGAGAAGCTGTGTGTGGGTCCCACAGCCTGGCGGAACCAGTGCCGCTCATGGGCACGTGAGAGTCAGATTCTCCGGAAGCCAAAGCCTCCTGCCTTCACACCACCACTGAAGCCCACGTTTTCTTTTTTCATCATCCCCAAAGAGGAAGGGTAACCATACCCCTCTTTTTTCTGCCTGTAATGCTATCAGAGGTCTCCCTCTTTATTTCTGATTTCTGTCTGCTTTTTCTAGCTTTTGATATTTTTGATTTAGAGCTTTGATATGTCTCTAAACGGTGACCAAACTGTGGGGGGTGGGGGCGGGGGGCCTGAAACCTCTTCTAATCAAGTTTCAAGCAGGTTGAGTGCCGCAGGAAAGTGGCTGGATGTGGTAACAGGCCACACGGTGCCCACCGTCTATAGCTGCCTCCTGGGAGAAAGCAGATTTCCCCAAGGGGCCTCGTGACCTTCCTGCAGATGCTGGAGGCCCTGCACTTGCTGACCGTGTGACCTGAGCCCAGTGGCGAGCCCACAAGGAGTTTTGAGGCTTTAAGGTAACTGGAGGAAGCACTGGGAACAATGCTTCTTTCTCACAAAGCACTCTGTAAGTGTTCGCAATTGTTGTTTTCCATAGGATGGTTCAGCAAGCCTTTAATGAAAATCTGTGTATGGAGATTTGTATTTGACAATCAACATTCAATACAATTGTAACCTCGAATGGCAGGAGACTTTTCATGTCTGACTTTTCATGGCATTGGAAAGGCGGGACTTCATAATGTAATGTATTGTGAGTGCGTGCTCAGTCATGTCCAATTCTTTGCGACCCCATGGTCTGTAGCCCGCCAGGCTCCTCTGTCCATGGAATTTCCCAGGCAAGGATACTGGAGTGGGATGTCATGCCCTCCTCCAGGGGATCTTCCCGACCCAGGGATTGAACCAGCATCTGTTGCATCTCCTGCATTGGCAAGCGGATTCTTTACTACTGGTGCCACCTGGGAAGCCAATGTAAAGTAATGTAATGTTGATTTTGATCCAAAAGCAGACTCATTTCTTGCCCCTTTCTGCCCCTTCTCCTCTGTCGCCAGCCTCCAGGGGTCTTGTTCTTCTGCCTGTCACCTAGGCTAAATCTCTAACATCTCCCTCTTCCTTACCCCCTGGCCATCTTGTCCTGGAGATTCTAATGCCACAATATCTTGTGTCTGCCTCCTTCTCCCCATCCTTCCTACCCCTCCCTTCTTGTGCTCCAGAACTTAGCCTCCAGGAGGGAAGGGCTTGCATACAAACAGTGCCTGGTACATCTAGGCCTGTCAATGTCTACTGGATTTTTTTTTAATGGTAAGTTGACTTTTATTAAAATTTAAAACATTTGCTTTTCGAAAAATACTAAGTAAAGATAAGCCATAAGTCAGAAGGAAAATGTTCACAATATCTAATAAATTGTATCCAAAATATATAAATAACTTTTACAACTTAATAACAAGACAACTGAATTAAAAAATAGCGAAAGATTACACTGTCACTGCTTTAAAGAGAATATATGGATGTCCAATAAGGGCCGATCTCCTCAAAACCCTGCGAGGCCGGAGTTCAGGACGGCAGGAAAGACGTGGGGTGTTGCTAACGTGTTGCCATCGTTACAGTTACTGTGGCGATGACCTTGGTGATTCCTGTCTCTAAGTCTGGTTCTTGGCTTCTCTGGTCACTGATGACGCTGGTCAAGCCATATCTGGCCACCAGGTGGCACTCGCGCTCCATGAGTGATGGTTTCAGTGCTTTGCAAGGGCTGGGCTCTCCTCCGCTGTGTCAGTTGCTGAGTGCTCGCCGACTCTTTGCGACCCCACGAACTGCAGCACACCAGGCTTCTGTGTCAATCAGTACCTCCCAGAGCTTGCGCAAACTCATGTCCATCGAGTCGGTGATGCCATCCAACCATCTCATTCTCTGTTGTCCCCTTCTCCTCCCGCCTTCAATCTTTCCCAGCATCAGGGTCTTTTCCAATGATCAGCTCGTCACATCAGGTGGCCAAAGTATTGGAACTTCAGCATCAATCCTTCCAGAGAATATTCAGGGTTGATTTCCGGCAACTGATAGCCGCGGGAGGGATCCATTGACCACGCACCCTGCCCCTGCTCTCAGAGCCACAATTTGACATCCGTCCCGCTTCCGCACGTCTCCACCCTAGTTGAGCTCCACGCTCCTCCATCCAAAGCCTTCCCTGCGTTTCGTGTGGGTGAGGCCTCTCTCCCAGTGGCCCATCTGACCTTCAGGAGGGCTGGCAGGAAGCTCCAGGCGAGGTCGCGTCTCAGTCCGGTGGACATGATGAGCTGTCCGCTCCCTGTCACGGAGTTGGCACCTTCTGGGGTGAAGTCCGCGAGGCCCAGGCCTTGGGAAATGTGTTGCCCGGCAGCCTCACCATCCTGCCTGCCTTCACCCAGCCAGACCGTCAGAAACACCACACATCTGCCTGGCCACACATCTGCCTGGCCCTGGTGTTTGTGACCAACTCAGCTTTCCCTGAGTAACAGATGACATGCAAGAAACAGGTGTCTCAGTGTGCTAGGGGCGGATCTGGGGTGAGCCTCCTGCACAGGGCACCCCCTGGGGTGCAGGTGACTGGGCGCCTCGGGACAGCAGGCCCACCTGTGCTGGGTTTGTGGTCCAGGGATCCCTCTCTCGGTTGCCAGTCACCAAGGAGAGCGAGCCCCGTGTGTCTCAAGTTCGTCTCCCCGCAGGGGTCCCTCCCCTCCTGGGCCTGGGTTCTGTGCACACCCAGATCTTGCTCTGAGCAGTCAGTGGGGCCCCAGCTCTGGGCACATGCTGTCTGGACTGACCACTCCCATCAGAGGCTGTCGGGCACTGTGAGATCTCATTTGGAAACCAGAGTTTTTACTCTCAGCAAGCACAAGCTCATGCAAATTGTGGGGTTTGGTTTGCCCGTTTGATGCTCAAGCACAAAAGGGCAGTGATTATAATCCTCATATCCGTGAATTCATGTGTGATATCAATCACGTCTATGCAAGGTTCTAGAACAGAGGATGCTTTTGAGGGTTTTGGGTGGCCAGTAGGACATAGGATGCAAAGTGCTTAATCCCTACCTCCCCCCGATTCTGTGTGTGTGGGGGGGTGTCTCACAGAGGGAGCCCAGCCAGCAAGTCCTTGGTTTCAGGGGTAGAGGCAGCAAAGCCCTGGAGGAAACTGGGGTCCGTGGAGTCATTTAGTGCATGGATCACAGCTAGGAAATTACTCCTCCCCCCAAAGGATAAAATACCTTCTCACCCACTACAGAGAGCTCATGGATAAGAGACGATGCATCTGAGAGAGGACCCCGAGACTTGCAGCATGAAAGTAAGGAGCCCTGTCAGCTCACAGCTTGACCAGTCGGGCCACCCCGAGGCAGCCAAGATCCTGAATGTTCTGAAAACAAGCAGGGGGCTCTCGGTGAGCCCTGGGCACAAACGCGACTCAGGCTCACTGGCTCCCACCCAGGCCCTGTGCTGGGGGCTGTGAGCAGCCTGGAGAGAGGAGAGACGGCAGCAGAACCTGGGGCTCCTGAGACACGGGACGAGGCCAACCTTTATACCAGCTCCGTGTTGGACCCATGAGCGGGGGCATCAGCACCCACTCTTCACTGGAGGTGTCTGAGCCCGTGAGCTGTCCACCAAAACGCATGCTGTGTGTGTGTGAGTCGCTCAGTCGTGTCTGACTCTGTGACCCCATGTACAGTAGCCTGCCAGGCTCCTCTGTCCATGGGATTCTCCAGAATACTGGAGTGGGTTGCAATGCCCTTATGCAGGGGATCTTCCTTACTCAGGGGTTGAAGCCGGGTCTCCTACATTGCAGGCAGATTCTTTTACTGAGCCACCAGGGAAGCTTTAAAAATGCATGTTGGAAAATCACAAAAGCTCTGGACTCATTGTTTCTTTGCAAACTCCAAGCAGAGCAAAACAGCTTTTAGAATTCCGACAAACTGCCGCCTGCACATAGCTGTTCCCCCTCCTGATGTGCGTCTCCCAGGTTTAAAAGGTTCCGGGGCCCAGCAAACTGCCTGGTGCTTGCTCCTGGTGGCCCTGTAGGACGGTTACTGTCTCCCTGGGAGATTTCCAGACTGAAAGGGCCTGACAAGCGGGCAGCGCTTTTGCACCCATAAAAGGAGCACCAGCCTCTCCACCTAAACTGCCTTCCAGGGGAGGTGTGAGAGAAGCTTGAGAAAAAGCACCTTGAGAAGCAGAGTGTTGATCCAGCTCACGCACAGTCTTATATCAAGTTAGCTTCTTGGTCCTACACCCCATTCACTTGTTTAATTAATTTCTTAGTGTTTCCTTGAATGTCAGCTTGGGTCTCTTCAAACTACAATGCTTCTGCAGAAGTCCAAAGTGGTCTTGCAGAATTTTGCAAGTTCCCAGAGAGTGAGGGGGTTTCCCTGGTGGCACAGTGGTAAAGAATCTGTCTGTAGTGCAAGAGACGCAGGTTCAATCCTTGGGTCAGGAAGATCTCCTGGAGAAGGCAATGGCTCCCCACTCCAGTACGCTTGCCTGGGAAATCCCACGGATAGAGGAGCCTAGCTAGCTACAGTCCATGGGGTCGCAAAGGGTCAGACACAACTGAGGGACTAAACAACAATGAGAGAGTGGGGGCAGCACATCTTTCCTTGCATCCTTCTGTCTCCATGACCAGAAAATCAGCCCCCTCTCCAGGCTCTTAAGAAAGGTTCATGTGGAGAAAGGGCAGCGTGTGCACCATCGGCGGGATTGTAAATTGGTACTGCCGCTCTGGAAAACAGTATGGCAGTTCCTCGAACAATTAACAACAGAAAAACCTATGACCCAGCAATTCCACTGCTGAGTTTTTACCCAAAAAAAAAAAAACAAAAACACACACAAAAAAACAAAAAACACAAATTTAAAAAGACACATGCACCTCTATGTTCACAGCAACATTATTTGAGATAATCTAGATGTGGAGATAACCTAAGGGTCCTGCTGGAGAAGCCTGGCCTACTGCAGTCCATGGGGTCACAAAGAGTCAGAAGTGACTTAGCAACTGAACAACAAGAGATGAATGGATGAGTAAGATGTGATATATGTCTATATATGCACACACACACAGACATATATATATATAATGGAATATTATTCAGCCTTAAAAAAGAATGAAATCTTGCCATTTGCAAGGACATGGATGGGCTTGAATTGAGAGTGAGAGAGTGTGACAGGCACTCGGCTGTGTCTAACTCTGCCATCCATGGACTGTAGTCCACCAGGCTCCTCTGTCCATGGGATTCTCCAGGCAAGAAAACTGGAGTGGAGGTGCCATTTCCTTCTCCAGAGAATCTTCCTGAGCCAAGGATCAAACCTTGGTCTCCCACAGTTCTTTAGCGTCTGAGCCACCAGACACTAAAAGAAGCTAAAAGTGAAATAAGTCAGGCATAAAAGATAAATAACATATGATCTCACTTATAAGCGGAATCTAAAAAACAAAACAAAATGACAACAGGCTCATCAAGAACAAATGAGTGGTTTCCAGAGGGGAGGGGCTTTGAGGTATGAAATAAGAGAAGTGTATTAAGAGCTACAAACTTCCAGTTATAAAACAGATAAGCCACAGAAACGTAGTACAGCATAAGGAATATGGTCAATCAGATTGCAATAACTCTGTATGGGGACAGATGGTTACTAGACTTATCGTGACGATCGTTTCATAATGTATGCAAATGCGAGATCACGATGTAATATGCCTGAAAGTGACATAATGTCGTGCAACAGCTATATTTCATTTTTTAAAAATCCCAGAGTATTCGTGAGCATTAGAGACTTTGCTGAAGTTCGGGGAGGAGACGGGCGGGTTTACACAACAGCAGCGAACACTTTCAGGTTGGGCCTTGGGCGTCCTTTTTCTTGCAGTTTCCTGGCAGGAAGTGACCTGATCTCTGGGGTCAGGGTCTGGTTACCACTCTGTTCCAGGGCAACTGTCTAGACCCAGGCTTACTCTTTAAAAAATTTTTTTAATTAGAATATTTTTCCAGCTTGATGGAGGTATAATTGACAAAGTTACAAGGTATTTCAAGTGTAAAACATGATGATTTAATGTCTACATTGTGAAAATGTTGTATTCATCGAATTCATTAACACATATTCGCCTATTTACGTTCTTTGAGTTCTATTTCCCTGGCAAGTTTCAGTTATACAATACAGTGTTAACAATTTTAGTTACCATGCTATACATCACCTACTCCATGGGCATGAATTTGAGCAAACTTGGGGAGATGGTGGAAGACAGAGGAACCTGGTGTGCTGCAGCGCATGGGGTCACAGAGTCAGTCGTAGCACTTAAGGACTGAACAGCACTGGCATAAGATACTCACACCTTACAGCTGTAAGTTTGTATCCTTCTGCCAAACTCTCCTGACTTCTTCCAGCCCAACCTGCCTTTACTCTTTTTATATTTATGTATTATTCAGCTGCCCTGAGTCTTAGTTGCAGCATGTGGGATCTGGTTCCCTGACCAGGAATCGAGCCCGGACACCCTGCTCTGGGAGTGCAGAGACTTTCCCTAGTCTGATCTAGTGGTGCTGTGCTTAGTCACTCAGTCGTGTCCGACTCTTGTGACCCCATGGACTGTAGCCCGCCAGGCTCCTCTGTCCATGGAATTCTCCAGGCAAGAATACTGGAGTGGGTTGCCATGCCCTCCTCCAGGGGATCTTCCCAACCCAGGGATCGAACCCAGGTCTCCCACACTGCAGGTGGATTCTTTACTGTCTGAACCAGGGGACTTACCCTTACTTCTCTCCCTGCTTCTCTCCTTCCCTCTTTGTCATCCCCCTCCAACTCCAGACCAAAGCAAAGCACTTTTTCTCAGAGCCCACTTTACCCAGTGCCTCTGTGGCTGAGTTCCTGTCAATCTCACCTTCTTCCCCAAGGTGCTTGTCAAAGTATTGATAGTTTCTCCAAATGAAAGTAGTTTCCACCTGATGAGGAGTTCTGGGGCCAGGTTTCAAGAGGACAACGTTTTCACCTGACATTTACCACAACAGAATCCAGAAAAACCGTTCTCAACACCTTTGATGTTGGGAAGAGATTTGAGCTGGGAAGAGTAACCTACATGTTTTGTTAAAAAGGAAATGATAAAGAAAACTCACGAATGATGTGGATGGAAGGGGATAAAATTCTCCCTGAAATCCAAGTGGCCCCTTCCAGTAGCTGAGACTAAAAGAGTAGCAAGTATTCACCTAACGCCTGACCCAACCCCCCAAGGCCTAGTGGTGCAGAGAGGCCTGTGGGGTTCCAGCCTATGCATCAAGGTTCCTGGAGGAATGGAGGCCAGGGCTCACCTGGAAGCTGGAGTCAAGGAGGCTGGGAGGGAGACTGGCCAGGGTGAACCACCCCCCAACCCCCGGGCCAGCATCTGGGGGTGCTGAGTGCCAGGCCTCACCCCGCCCACCCGTCGAGCACTGAGTGACCTCCCGTGCCCCGGGGGGCAGGGTGGAGGAACCCCCTTCTGCACCCCGGTCACTGGCTGGAGCGCCCCCAGCAGTGTCGTTGCACCGTGTGGACGGGCATCTCTGCCCGCTAGGCTGTGCTCACCTGCCGGTAGGGACCAGGCCCGGTTTGTCGCTGTGCACTCAGGACTCAGAAGGCACGCGGTACAGACGGAGAAAAAGGAGAAATGACTGCATCCCTGGCTGATTTCATCCCTGCATCTGATTTCTTGTTTCCACTCTGACTTATCCGGAGGCCTCTGAAACCTCTGAAACCGAGGCCTAAAAACCTCTCTAAAGCTTCACTTTTCTCCGAACAGAATGCCCTTGGAGGGAAGACCTAAGGATCTAGCGAAACAGATGGGAAAGCCCTTGGCAAGCGGAAAGGACGAGGAATGGTGGTGGGTGTGGGGCCAGAAGCTCACAGGCCCGGCTCTGCCTCCAGGAGCGTCCTCTGCACAGAGCCTGACACGGGCTCACAGGGGAGCTCGCGCTCTCCCCCCAAGCCCCAGCTTCGCTCCCTTGCTAGCTTCACTTGGAGACCAGGGAGAGTCCCTTGTCAGTCACCCACCTCTCTCCCCATGGGGCTGAGGCCAGACCCCGGCCGGCTCATCCCGCTGGCTCCAGCGGCGGCTGAGAAGGGCAGGCCTGGTGCCTTGGATGCTCCAGAGGATACTGCGGGCATGCTGGGCTGTGGGCGCTGATTTAAGAAGGCACGTTGATCACAAACTCCAGGGTTCCGAAATTCAGTCAGCTAGAACTCGTATGCAAAGGGAAGAAAGCCTGAAATGCATTCACAGCCTGATTAAATCACGCCCTCTCTTTCCTCCTCGATCCCCCTTCCTCCACTCACCTCCAGCTTCTGCTGTTTTGCCCAAGTGGTGTCACCTCTGGACGTCCAGGCCTTCGACCTTCTCTCTCCCATGCTTGGCCAGGTGAACGGGCCTTATGTGTAGGGGGAACTTGAATTCGAGTTTGAGACTGAGCAAATGAAGAACCAAAGAATAAAAATGAATGAATAAGGCAAGAGCCTCTGACGGACAAATAGGCACTAACATCTCAAAAACATGGCGTTGTCTCGTTTCCCTCCGAGTTCCTGCATCCACACAGCAATCTCATGGAAAGCTCCGGGTGACTCCTTCTCAAAGGAAATTCGTTTTGGGGTGGGGTATTCCCGGCTGTAGCCCATGTGATGTGATTGAGAGGCATTTCCAATGTTTCCTCTGGAAGCATTTCTTTATAAAATACTACTAGACATTTCCAACAGTAGTACCTGGGCCATACTTTCCCTACTCCTGCAAGGCCATTCGGAGAAGGCAACGGCACCCCACTCCAGCATTCTCTCTGTGTCTCATTCTTCTCACTTGAAAAATAAAAGCAGTGTTAATGCATACCTCATAAGCTTCCCAGGTGGTACTGGTGGTAAAGAACCGGCCTGCCTGTGCAGGAGACTATGAGACGTGGGTTCAATCCCTGGGTGGGGAAGACCCCCTGGAGAAGGAAATGTCAACCCACTCCAGGATTCTTGCCTGGGAAATCCCATGGACAGAGGAGCCTCACGGGCTACAGTCCATGGGGTCGCAAAGAGTCGGACACAACTGAAGAGACTTAGCACGCACACACATAAGCTCTTGTGGGGCCCACAGGAGAGTGAAGACAGGCAGGTACGAGGTAAATGGTGACCTCTCACGGGCCTGGATGTTACCTTACAGTGAAGGCATGCCAGCCTCCTTCACTCTTCTACTCACAACCTCCCTCCAAACTCTAGCTCCCCCCAACACACAGAAGACACCTGTGTATACACGTTTGCACTATGCATACACCACACACACTTCATGCATCCAGAGCACAGAGACTACAGCCTACATTCACACAAGCTACGCACTTGCCCTTACTCTTACTCCAGGCCCAACAAACCCGGGAACACAGCCGTTTCCTGGCTGTAGCCCATGTGATGTGATTGAGAGGCATTTCCAGTGTTTCTTCTGGAAGCATTTCTTTATAAATACTACTAGACATTTCCAACAGTAGTACCTGGGCCATACTTTCCCTACTCCTGCAAGGCCATTCGGAGAAGGCAATGGCACCCCACTCCAGCACTCTTGCCTGGAAAATCCCATGGACGGAGGAGCCTGGAAGGCTGCAGTCCATGAGGTCGCTGAGGGTTGGACACGACTGAGCAACTTCACTTTCACTTTTCACTTTCATGCATTGGAGAAGGAAATGGCAACCCACTCCAGTCTTCTTGCCTGGAGAATCCCAGGGACGGGGGAGCCTGGTGGGCTGCGGTCTATGGGGTTGCACAGAGTTGGACATGACTGAAGCGACTTAGTAGTAGCAAGGCCATTCCTATCTTCTCTGCTCATATTGACTTACCCTTGGACACTTGGTCTGGAACAAGCTGAGCCTGTGATCACTCCCCAGTGGTGTTTTAGCCCAGGAAGAGTCCTGGTGTGTGTTTCGGAGCCCTTCCTCCCTTAACTCAGGCAGCAGTCCTGATACACAGTCTTCTTCCTGCGGTCCAGTGCTCATTGCTTGTCAGCTCTTCAGTGACTCATTCCCACACACCCCAAGTCGAAGAACGGACTCAGGGGGGATGGGATTGGACATAGTGACAATGAATTTGATGGTGAAAATGTTGATTTAGTGATAGCTGGCACATTCAGCTAAAGGCCAGCTTTGGAGTTAATGGGAGAGAACTCAACTATAGATAAATAAGCTTGGAAATTTCTGCATACTTATAGATTATTTGTTAGCAATTATATTTAGTTACTAGAATCAAAAACCAGGAGAAAAAATGCAGCCATTTAAACAAGATGAAAGTTTATTGTACTTAATGTTAAGAACTGGTGTGTCAGTTCTATGGTGTCTTTTAGAGGCAAAGGGACCCTTCTGTCTTTCTGCTTCACCATTTTAGTATGTGGCTTCTAGCTTGGTATTGCCTCATAATCAAACATGGCTGCTGGAGCACCAGCCATCATCTTTGCATTCCAGGTAAGAAGCAGCAGAAATAGTGGAAGGTTAAAAAAAAAAATTAGTGCCTATACCAGCAACTATCTTCACTTTAAGCCAATTCATACGCAACAACTTCTCTTTATACATTATTGGCTAAAGTTTAGTCAAATGGCTACATGTACATAAGTACAAGAGAAGCTGAGAGATGTAATCTCTTAGCTAGTAACTTGCATCTGGTCTCAGCACACCATTTGGCAACCAAAAATACTCTTGACTTTTACCAAAAATACTCTCCCTTCTTGAGGGAGACAACCCCAAGGTCCTGACCAACTCGAAAGCGAGGATCTCTAAATGATGGGCAGTGTATACCTTCGCGTTTGGATGTCCTTACTAACCAGTGGTCTAAACACTCCAGGGCCAAATCCTCTAGATCTGCACCTCCCGATACGCTCAGTATGCAGCAGCCAAGTAAGGGCAAGAGAACAGCTACACAGTGTTGGAAAAGGAGAGAATGGAAATGTGACTCTGTCACTGGTCTGACACAACGGCCAGTCCTCTGGGACAGGACTTCTGAAGACTCCCAACCATAGCAAAGTGCCATGTTCCTCGGTTATCTCATCTGCCAGGTCTCCTTCTCTGCTTTCTGATAAGATCCCCCTTATTCATTGTTCCCTGGGCCCCCTGAGCCTTAGCTGGTCCAAAATCCACCTTTGTATTAACAAGAAAAGGCACCCGTCAAGCTTGTAGGAGCTTTGCTGGAAGAAAGGTCTCCAAGAGACTATTCTTTGTCCACCTTCGGTCATATGTCTCTTACTGACCAGTTTCCTCCAGTTGGGATACAATGGCTGGCACAGCTGGGTCCCAGGTGGCATCCTCTGGGCTGGTCTGAGAGGAAGGGGTGTCATGAGGTCCCCTCGGCCACACTGTGTGGGTCTGCCCCCCTTCCCTCCAGCCAGAGAATCATTTGTTGTTTCTCTGCATCCTTCAAGGCTCGTTCACATCCCTCTTCCTGTGCGTGTGTTATTTCCTAGGCTTTAGTCCTGATTCTTTTTCTAAGCAATTCCTACTCATCTATTATACCTGGGTTGACACCTCCTTTGGGAAGGCTTCCTGGGTGTCTCTGTTGGATCAGATGCTTGTGGTGATTCTGTGAGACCTTGAGACTAACATACAGTTATCTTGGTATTTACACAGTTCAGTAATTACTGGTTTTCTTGCCTGTCTTCCCCCTGTTATGTGAGACCCTTCAGGGCCAGAATAACCTCTTCAATTGTGCATCCATAGTGCCAAGTCTAGCTCAAAAGTGTGTTGAATTGAATTGAATCAGTGGTTGAATTTTAACAAAGTAATGGCACACAGCAGTAAGTGCCTACATCACAATTATTAACGAAAACCTGTATCATTGGCCGAAAGACAGTGAGGCCCTTTTAGGGCAAATGCCACCGTTTTTGAAGTTTGTGTCATGGCTATGATGAGAACAGATATGAGTCAGATGGACCTGGGTTCAGATTACACTTCCACCTCTTACTAACCCTTCAACTCAGGCAAGTTCCTTTATCTGAGCCTTGGGTCTTCATAAAACGAGGGTTAGTAACATCTACTTCACCAGTTATAGTGAGAATTGAAATGAATGAAAGCAAGCTCCTATGGACAGCTGGTGAGGTGTTACACGGGCTCCGCACACCGTCTTTCCCCTGTCCTTCCACTTTAGGAGCTCACCACCCTCCTGGGGGGCCTCCCAGTTGCGACTGTTGCATTGTCCTATTGTTAGCAGTCGCTCTCGCACTGTAGACAGAATCCTGATTAATTACATGCTCATCGTCTTAATGAGCCCTGACACACCATCCATCCTGCCGTCAGCGTCGCAGACCTGGCTTCTGCTAAACTGACAACCGGGAGCCAGCGTCTCAAATTAGACAAGGGGGCGAGGAGCTGGAAGCCATGCTCGCAGGGCACACCCCGTCCATGCGAGACCCCTGTCGCCATGTCGGCACTTCCGTGCACCTGAGGGCTAAGTGCAGATGTCCCCAGCCAGTCAGTGACGTTCGGCGGCTTTGTTTTCCTACTGAGGCAGAGAGAATTTCCAGCTTTCACCTTTTAAAAAGCAGACTCCATTTGCTTTTCTCCAAACCTGACCCTCCAGAACCTGGAGGGTCTGCAGGATGCTCCCTGCTCAGAAGGAGCATTATCGCCACTCAGTGCTCAGTCTGTCGTCTCTGGGCCTTCAGTTTGTTTTTGAAGCAGCAGCTGGGTTGAGAACACTATTTGACTCTAAATGATGCCCCTCCACAACTGCGGTTTAGCACGGGTTGCTGTCCTAGGCCATTTGAGCTGCTCAGAGATGGGGACCATGTCCTGCTGCCATTGTGTTTCCATCACCCACCCTAGTGTCTGACATGTGTTCAGAGTGGATGGATAATTCATATGAGTGAGATGGCCAAACGTCCTTAGTTTGGACAGGGCTTTCTGGAGTGGGCTTTGTGCTACTCTTCCACGTCCCCCGAGGATGTAGGGACTGGTTCATCCAGAAACAGTCCCGGGAAAGGAGTGGCCTGGGCTTGAGGTGTCTCAGGAACTTGGTAAAGACCACGTCTGGCTTATTCCCAGGGACTGGCTACCACTGCCATGAAACCAAACTGTTAACTGCCCAAATGAGATCCTCCTGGGGGAAAAATCAATATTTATTAGCAGTTGTTAGGAAAAAAGCTGATAATAGGCTTTTCTCACCTCTGTAGATGCTTAGACGCTCAGTTGTGTCCAACTCTTCACGACCCCATGGACTGTAGCTCCCAGGCTCCTCTGTCCATGGGATTCTCCAGGCAAGAATTACTGGAGTGGGTTGCCATTTCCTTCTCCAGGAGATCTTTCCCACCCCAGGATCAAACCTGGGTCTCTTGCATTGCAGGTGGATTCTTTACCAACTGAGCCAGCAGGGAAGCCTTTTCTCACCTCTCCTGATGGTAAAAGCAAAAGCTTAAGAGAAAGAAACTGAAAGAGTGAAGGAAGGATTGAAGGGGTGCTTGAGTGAAGTAAGAAGGAAGGAGAGGCATCCATCACACACATGCAGTTCACATGTCTGGTCCATTTTTTTAGCTTAGACTGGATCCCATGACTCAGCTTTGCCAGCTTTCATGTAACTCGTGGAACACCAGGACCCACTCAGTCTTGCCTTTTGTTATGTATTACCCATATCAGTCATGGTTTGGGCAGAAGTCACTCTCGGTATTTCAAGTAGAAAGAGGTTTAATACAGGGAGCTAGAGATTTCCATGGCCCCTGAAATGCAGAGATTTCCATTTTCAGGAAATCCTGAAGTGCAGAAGTTTTGGGGAAGCTGTCCCACTAACTTCAGTGGCTGCTCCAAGAAGAGGAACTCCCAGGGTGCTGGGGGCTGTGGCTGGTCATTCAACAGCTTGTGGAACCAAAAAAGTGTGATTCTCAGGGTGATACCCTGAAACATCTGCCTCTGCTGAATGCCCACATACCTGCAAACAGCTACCCCTTGGACATCATGATTTCTTTTCCTCCTCAGTCCTCCAGGGCCCCTAGAGAGCCTCTTCTTGGCAGAACTGATCCAGAGCCAAGAGCTGCAAGGGATTCTAGGAAAAGCAGTTCCAGGCTTTTCTGCTCAGTGGACCAGGTGAGAATGCCGCTGAGCAGATCACAGACTCTCTATACATAGCCTCATAGACTCATATTTATTCATTCATTCATTCAATGAATAATTAATGAGGACCTGCCAGGCACCAGAGCCTGCACTTCGATGAGTCAACTTTCTCCAAGGCTTTGACTACAGGCTTAGCTCTTCTAAGTGTTTTCTATCTTCCACTGTGTTGCACTGGGCATACAAGCCCATTGCCTATTAACTGACCTTAAACATGACTAGCCTGGTGTTCCCAGTGGAAGAGGGTAAAGTGAGAAATATGATTTACATGTGTCTGTATCAATCGGTGGGCTTCCCAGGTGGCTCAGTGGTGAAGAATCCACCCGCCAGTGCAGGACATGTGGGTTCAGTCCCCCGGGCAGGAAGATCTCCTGAAGAAGGAAATGGCAACCCACTCCAGTGTTCTTGTCTGGGAAATCCCATGGACAGTGGAGCCTGGTGGGCTACAGTCCATGGGGTTGCAAAAGAGTCAGACACAATTCAGCAACTGAGCACTCATGTACTTATTGATAAAGAGATATTTATGTGTATATGCTATATATACCTTAGTAATGCAAAGGTATAGCATGCTGATTAAAGACAGTTTGGAAAAACTATATAATTAAAATTTTTAAAATTACCTTTAGTTCATTCTTATTTAGCAAAATCATTTTTTACCGAAATAATCATTTGCCAACATTTTTAGTTTATTTTCTTTTTCAGTTTTTTTTTGTTTTGTTTGTCTTTTAGATAGTGTTAATATATGATTATAAAGGTCCGTCTAGTCAAAGGTATGGTTTTGCCAGTAGTCAGGTATGGATGTGAGAGTTGGACTATAAAGAAGGCTGAGTGCTGAAGAACTGATGCTTTTGAACTATGGTGTTGGAGAAGACTCCTGAGAGTCCCTTGGACTGCAAGGAGATCCAACCAGTCCATCCTAAAGGAGATCAGTCCTGAATATTCATTGGAAGGACTGATGCTGAAGCTGAAGCTCCAATACTTTGGCCACCTGATGTGAAGAACTGACTCATTGGAAAAGACCCTGATGCTGGGAAAGACTGAAGGTGGGAGGAGAAGGGGACAACAGAGGATGAGATGGTTGGATGGCATCACTGACTTGATGGACATGAGTTTGAGCAAGCTCCAGGAGTTGGTGATGGACAGGGAAGCCTGGTGTGCTGCCATGGGGTTGCAAAGAGTCAGACTCAACTTAGTGATTGATCAACAGAATTACTTTACATCTTTCTTACTTTCACTTTTCACTTTCATGCATTGGAGAAGGAAATGGCAACCCACTCCAGTGTTCTTGCCTGAAGAATCGCAGGGACTGCCGTCTATGGGGTCGCCTCTCGGACACGACGGAAGTGATGCAGCAGCATGTTATATTTTAGGTATTTTAATATTGTCACATTTGTAAAATTGTAACAGCTGAGGAACAGTCAGTTGAGCAGATTCCTTATTGTTTAATCATGCTCCCAGTGCTGGAGGTTTGGGTCGTTCCCAATGCCGGGTAGCTGAGCAGATTCCTTATTGTTTAATCATGCTCCCAGTGCTGGAGGTTTGGGTCGTTCCCAATGCCGGGTAGTGTACAAGCCCTTGTTCTCTTTTGACTGGTCGGTTGTGTCCTGGCGAGTCTCAATTTGTGTCTTCTCCTCCCTCCCTCTCCCAGCCCTTGATACAACCAAGAGGGCTGGAGGGTGTTGCTGGCGCAGGACTGTTAGCACACCATGTTAGCGGAAGTCCTAGTTTGTTGGCCAGAATGAATATCTGGCTCAGGGACCCTTGCTATAGTGCAAAAGAAAGAATCTGTGCCCGGGTGGCAGAGAGAAAACCTGGCTTTCTGTCCCGGCCGTGAGATCATTGCTGTGTGACCCTGGGTGTGTGTCCTCCCCTCTCTGATGCCCTGGTTGCCTCTCATTTGAGAGACTGAGTCGTTAGTCTATGGACTTCGCTAGCTCTGCTGCTCTGTAGATTCATCCCATTTCTGAACTGCCTTGGCATGCAGAACCCTGGGGCAACTCCGCTTCCATTCTGATTGGTCATGTTTAATGGTTCAGTTCAGGGCTGAGATCGCATCCCTCACCTCCTGCCTTTGCCCAGGCTGTTTTTTCCCTCCACCTGCATGGCCTTTCTTCCGAACTCAGAGACGATGCTTGCTCAGGGCTCAGCTCAGGGCGCCCACTTTGTTTTCCTTTCTCCTACTCAGTACAAAACACCGCTCAAATGACCCCCCTTGAAGATGTCTCTCTAACTGGGCTGTCTGGGCTCGGTGTCTGGACCCCCTTACTTATGATGCTACTGCCCTTGCTCCAGCTGATTGTGAGTTCCTTGTGGCGGACGCCAAGCCTTGCTGTTCTGAGGCAAGGTGCCTGGCACAGTGGGTGTTTATGACTGCCAAATAAGGGAATAAAGGCACACCACCCAGGGCTTCCCTGCTGCAGAAGGTAAAGAATCCTCCTGCAATGCAGGAGACCTGGGTTTGATTGCTGGGTTGGGAAGATCCCTTGGAGAAGGGAATGGCAACCCACTCCAGGACTCTTGCCTGGAGAATTCCATGGACAGAGGAGCCTGGTGGGCTACAGTCCATGGGGTCGCAAAGAGTCCGACACGACTGAGAGACTTCACTTTCACTTTTCACTTTCATGCATTGGAGAAGGAAATGCCAATCCACTCTGGTGTTCTTGCCTGGAGAATCTCGGGGACGGGGGAGCCTGGTGGGCTGCCGTCTCTGGGGTGGCACAGAGTCGGACATGACTGAAGTGACTTAGCATAGCATAGCATAGTCCTTTACCCTGAAATATTCTCTATGCTATGTGAGGCCCACGTCTCATCTTTTAAATCTCAGCTTCAGTGTCCATTCTTCAGGACGTAACCCCTAACTACCGCAGATTCCCCCAGCTCCTCTCATAGCACTTCGTTTTCGTAACATTTAGCACTGCTTGTTGCAATTATCGAACGGAAGCAGTGGCTCAGTGTTGATCCCTCACTGCTCCATAAGCTGCCTGGGGCCAGGGCCTTCTGTTCCGGATTCCAGGACTGTGTAGTATGGACGAAGCAGACCTTTGACAGATATCAGCTGAATAAAGAATGTTAGCGAACGTGTTAGTCGCTCAGTCATGGCCCACTGTTTGCGACTCCATGGACTGTTGCCCACCAGGCTCCTCTGTCCGTGGGATTCTCCAGGCAAGAATTCTGGAGTGGGTTGCCATGCCCTCCACCGGGGTGCTTCCCTACCCAGGGATTGAGCCCAGGTTTCCTCCACTATGGACGGATCTTTTACCATTTGAGCCACTAGGATGTTAAGGAGTTAAGTGTTCTTAGCTCAGAAGTTATTTCCTGCAGCCACCTGAATTTTCCAAGCCTGATTTTTTGCAGCAGTTCTTCTCGATAGCCTCATCCAGAAGCTGTCCTTATACTTGGAACATCAAGGGCTGTGGGGAACACACCATTGCAAAGAGTTTCTGCATGTAATTAAATTATAGCTAATGAAATAAGTGACACGTTGATCTCTCTTCCTGCTCAACATATTTGGGACTATGGGTTGCATACTGATTTCTGGTCTAATTCAATTAAAGTCCTTAAAAAAAAAAAAAAAAGAAGCTCTTTCCTCCTATAGAGCAGACATAAGAGAAATGTTTGGAGAATCTTGGAGACAGTGAGGCTGTTGCAAGGGCACAGGATGAGACAGAGGGAGGGGAAATGCCAACTTGTGACAGATGAGTGCAACCTTAATCATCTCGGATTGTGGAAACTTCCCCGTGAATTATCTCAGCCCTTAGGAGAGGCAAGTAACAGGAAAACAATTGGATCTCAGGGATTCAGTCTAAACGGTCAGCATCTCTGAGCTGCCCCGTGGTGAATGCGCTTTAGTGCAGTTTTCTTCTTCTCTGGCTACAGGAGCAGGAGGGGAGAAACAATGCTGGTAATGAGGCTCTGGAGGCCTCCTAGCATCCTCAGATATTTGCGGATGGCTGGGTTGCACGCAGACTGCTCTTACTGAGGTGGGAAAAATGAAATCTCTATTAAGATTCATAAAAATTTTACACTTTTTTCTCACTCATTGCTGTCTCAGTCATTCAAAAAAATGTGCATTCAGTTTATACAAAGGGAACCCAGACACAGTGTCTGTCCTTGAGGCCTGCGAATGGAGAAGAAAGTAACAAGAGCTCTAGGCAAGGCATAATTATGCATTTGGAGCTGCTCTGTGCGTGCTAAGTTGCTCAGTCCTGGCCGACTCTTTGAGACTCTATGGACGGCAACCCACCAGGATCCTCTGTCCATGGGACTCTCCAGGTGAGAATACTGGAGTGGGTTGCCATACCCTCTTCCAAAGGATCTTCCTGACCCAGGAATCGAACATGCATCTCCCTTGTCTCCTGCATTGCCGGTGGATTCTTTACCACTGAGCCACCATGGGTGTGGAGGGGCTGTAATAAAACACACCCCACCCACTAATATATGTGCATCCGTTGGGGTAGGTGGCCTGCAACCTGATGGGAGTCCACTTACTCTATCGAGAAAGGTCCTGCAGGTATCCTGAGAGCTCTCTGAAGATATGCTCACTGGCGGGCACCCGCAGAAGAGGCAGGGTTCTCAGCCAGGACGTGAACCTTGGAAAGCATTAGACAGGATGGATGGAGAACTCCTGTCTTCCTCAGGGCCTCTCCTGGTTCTGCATTTAAGGCCTTACGATGTCTAGACTTAACCCGTGGGTATTGCCCGTGTGTCTGGCATCAGGCTAGGTTTCTTCGTCTAGAACACTCAGCCCTATAAATGGAAGGAGTGATTATTTCTACAGAAGGGTAGATGGAGTCTCTGATAGAGTAAGGGCATCTTCTACATTTATTCGTTTGTTAATATTTACTTATTTCCGGCTGCACTGGGTCCTTGTTGATATGCATGGCCTTTCTCTGGCTGTGGTGAGCGGGGGCGACTCTCTAGTCATAGTGTCCGGCTTCTCACTGCGGTGGCTTCTCTTGTTGCAGAGCGCAGGCTCTAAGGCGCTTGGGCTTCAGTCGTTGCAGCTTGTGGGCTCCAGAGAGCAGGCTCAGTAGCTGTGGAGTCCGAGCTTCGTTGCCCCATGGCACGTGGAATCCTCCCAGCCCAGGGACTGAACACATGTCCCCTGCATTGGCAGTGGCTTCTTACCCACTGCTCCACCAGGAAAGTCCAGTAAGGGTTTTATAACTAGTAAGGGAGACGGTTGTGGGATTCAAAACAAGATCTGTGTGAGCACACCAGCCTTCACTTTTATCCATGGAGCTGTTAAGCATTCTGGATGGTGTGTATGAAGCAGTGATGTGCTCTGAAAAATAATAAACAATTCCCTGATTCTTGCTGATCTCCATGCTGTAAGCGCTCCCACCATGGCCGATTTCAAGCTACCAAATGGAGATGCTCGGTGAACCAGGGGGTGGGAAGAAATGTGCACAGCTGACTGGACCCAGGACACCTCTGGAGTGAAGGCCCCTGTGCCACGGAAACAAGCTAGAAACTTCTACAGGGTGAAGACTACAAACTCCGGAGAAGAAAGCCTGATATTGAGCTGAGTGAAGCCCTTGCTGCTGCTGCTGCTAAGTCGCTTCAGTCGTGTCCAACTCTGTGCGACCCCATGGATGGCAGCCCACTAGGCTCCTCCGTCCCTGGGATGGACGCCAGGCAAGAATACTGAAGTTGGTTGCCAGGTCCTTCTCTAATGCATGCATGCATGCTAAGTCGCTTCAGTCATGTCCGACTCTGTGTGACCCCATAGACGGCAGCCCACCAGGCTCCCCCGTCCCTGGGATTCTCCAGGCAAGAGCACTGGAGTGGGTTGCCATTTCCTTCTCCAATGCATGCATGCATGCTAAGTCACTTTGGTCATGTCTGACTCTGTGCGACCCCATGGACAGCAGCCCACCAGGCTTCTCCGTCCCTGGGACGGACTCCAGGCAAGAATACTGAAGTTGGTTGCCAGGTCCTTCTCCAATGCATGCATGCATGCTAAGTCACTTTGGTCATGTCTGACTCTGTTTGACCCCATGGACAGCAGCCCAATAGGCTCCTCTGTCCACGGGACTCCCCAGGCAAGAATACCGAAGTGGGTTGCCATTTCCTTCTCCTGTGAAGCCCTTGAGAGCTAGTTTATTCAGTTAAATATTACTCTTTCTTCTTTTATTTTCCAAAGATTTACTGAAGCCCTGAATGAATGCCTCTCCTTGCTCAGAAAATAATTAAGGAAAGGGAGGAGCCCGTGTTGCCCACCCCACCAGGCTCTGGTGATGGTGGCAGAGATGCTCAGTGAGATACCCCTGGGCACCGGGCATCCTGGGTGGTAGGGCTATGACTGTCCCTCCTCTTAGGAAATATTCCACTGATTATTTCAGGGAGATGGGATTTTTTTCCCCTACAGAAGCTTTGAAATATTCTCTGAGATGACTGAGCTCTAGCTCAATTTAAATTCATTGTGCGTGGCCGTGTCTTCATTTTGAAATATTCTCTGAGATGACGGAGCTCTAGCTCAATTTAACTTCATTGTGCCTGGCTGTGTCTTCATTTTGAAATATTCTCTGGGATGACTGAGCTCTAGCTCAATTTAACTTCATTGTGGTTTGCGTGTCTTCATTTTGAAATATTCTCCGGGATGACTGAGCTCTAGCTCAATTTAACTTCATTGTGCGTGGCCGTGTCTTCATTTTGAAATATTCTCTGGGATGATGGAGCTCTAGCTCAATTTAACTTCATTGTGCGTGGCCGTGTCTTCATTTTGAAACATTCTCTGGGATGACTGAGCTCTAGCTCAATTTAACTTCATTGTGGTGGCCGTGTCTTCATTTGAAATGTTCTCTGGGATGACTGAGCTCTAGCTCAATTTAACTTCATTGTGCGTGGCCGTGTCTTCATTTTGAAATGTTCTCTGGGATGACGGAGCTCTAGCTCAATTTAACTTCATTGTGCGTGGCCGTGTCTTCATTTTGAAACATTCTCTGGGATGACTGAGCTCTAGCTCAATTTAACTTCATTGTGGTTTGCGTGTCTTCATTTTGAAATATTCTCCGGGATGACTGAGCTCTAGCTCAATTTAACTTCATTGTGCGTGGCCGTGTCTTCATTTTGAAACATTCTCTGGGATGACTGAGCTCTAGCTCAATTTAACTTCATTGTGGTGGCCGTGTCTTCATTTTGAAATATTCTCTGGGATGACTGAGCTCTAGCTCAATTTAACTTCATTGTGCGTGGCCGTGTCTTCATTTTGAAATGTTCTCTGGGATGACGGAGCTCTAGCTCAATTTAACTCCATTGTGCGTGGCCGTGTCTTCATCTTCAACCCCAAGGTCACGATCACCCATGTTTGCCCATCACTGTCAGCATTCCCTTCAGTGTGTGACTCTTGGACTACCTGTGTCAGAATCCCCTAGAGTGCTTGATGAAAATGCAGGTTCAGGTCCAGGGAGCTGCATTTAACATGCTCTCCAGTTGGCAATCAGGGTCAGCATTCCAGAGTCAATTTGCTAAACTATATTTTCTCAAGTGTCTCCAGCAGAATTAGGAGGTCATAGGATATTAACAAACATTATGTGATCCCCTGGAGAAGGAAATGGCAACCCACTCCAGAATTCTTGCCCAGAAAATTCCAGGGACAGAGAAGCCTGATGGGCTACAGCCCATGTGGTCGCAAAGAGTTGGACACGACTGAGTGACTGAGAACAGAGCACACACATGTAAAAATATCATGAGAGACCTTGATGGCAGGTGTCTGCAAAGAGCAGAAAGTTGATGAGTGGTCTCTTTCCATGCGGCCCTAGAGCTCAGAATGGCTTTTTCATGTTTAAATTATTGGACACACACACAAAATAAAGACACTTGATGGCAGGCAGACACGGCACCTTTTATAACCTAATGTGCAACGGGGCCTTTCCAGAGGGTGAAGAGCATTTCTCACTCATGTTGGAACATAGAATTCCCCCCTCGTTATTATTTTTTTATAGAGCATGTGATGGAACCAGTGTTCTGTGGAATATGCTCTGAGAAACACTGTTCTAAACAAATTGTTGTGTTTAGTCACTCAGTCGTGTCTGACTCTTTTGAGAGCCCATGGACTGTAGTTCATGAGGCTCCTTCTGTCCATGTGATTTCCGGGCAAGAATACTGGAGTGGGTTGCCATTTCCTTCTCCAGGGGATCTTTACAACCCAGGGATTGATCGCAGGTCTCCTGGATTGGCAGGTGGATTCTTTACCACTGAGCCACCTGGGAAGACCTCTAAACAAATTAATTCCAATCAAATTTGGCAACCAGTTTCCCTCGAACCCTTCACCGTGGTGTTTTCTTTTATCTTGGTCAGGGATGCGATTCCTTCTCCTGACTCACTGGGTTCAATCCATTCTTCCGGGCTTTTTGTCAAGTCCCTGCTTTCCCACCCTCTACCGACTACGGTCTATATCAGTAACAATCGTTTCCTTTCAGAACTCTTAGAGCACATAAGATTTGTTCAATATTATAGAGCCCTGATTTTCTGAAGCTCCAAGGAAACAAAGGGTTTCAGAAAGCAACAGTATTTTCTGGAAATCTGAGTGGTTATGATTTTTGGCATGAAAACATTATTTAACCTAATACTTTTGGACAGTAAACTTTTGAACCATGGTGAATAATTCTTTAACTGAACATAATTTAACTTTATTTTCATGACATGGTGCAATCGGAAGATCACTTGATGGAAAGATGAGAAAAGTTGTGTTTTCAGCTCAGTTCCACCACTAATGAGATGGGAAGCCTGAAAAGTCGCTTTTTTTTTTTCCTGGCCTCTGAGAAAATGAGGTTATTGGCTTAGAGGTTCTGCAAGGTTCCTCTGAGGTCTGACATTCCATGATGTTCTGGAATTGCAGAATTCCAGAAAAGAGAATGAGATGAGGCAAGTGCACTCAAGTTTCTATTAGATTTATATCTGATGATTTCTTACGAGCCACACAAATTAGTTACTATTGCTAAATCGTGCGTATATACAATTTTTTAAAAACATTTTAATTGGTCCTTAATTCTACTTGGTGAACAAATTTCCAATTTTTGCACGGCACCAGATTAAAAATCAAAGATGTTCTTAATACTATTAAGTGGATTTTCTTCTTCATGAGTTGAGTCTGGCAAGGCTTTGATCATGGACCTTGACAGAATGTCGGTATTTTTATGCCTTTTAGAAAGCTCCAGCCGTCTGAGACGCTCTGTCCCTGAGGTCTCACAAATCTGACTTGATCACTCTGAATTTCTTTCCCAGATAAAGCTATTGACTGTGGGAGATTTGTTTTTCACTTTAAAGGAAGGTCATGAACTTCAATTGTGTGGATTTTTATTTATTAGTCGATGCCACTGGCATCTGAACTTCAGCTAGGCTCTCACTGTGCTTCCAAATTCTTCCATCATCTCTGACTTTCAAGTGAATTCCCAACAGAGACTGTCCCGACAGTTCTATTTTCTCCTCAAGCTTCAGCCGGTCCCACCCTTCTCAGCCCTGCGAGAGGCTGTAATTTTTTCTCCATCGCAAAGCTCCTAAAGCACCCAGTGATTTTCCGTTCCTCATTCATTCATTCAAATTTTCTCGAATGTTCAATCTGTGTGAACTGGGCATAGTCCTCGAGGTACTTCCATTCTGGTGGGAAGTTAGAAGGAATGAAAACACCGATGTATCTTATGTCTTTGATTGCCAGAGAGGAACATTTACTTTCCTTGAGTGCAGGGATCAGTAAAGTTTCCCAGAGAAGGTGATCTGTGAGTTGTGTCTGAGAGGGGAAGTCAGAGTTCAATAGGAGACAATTGGAGAGCCAGCACTCCAAGTGGAGGCGTGCAAGACCATGAAGGTGTGAGCAAGCGTGACACAATCAGAGTAAGAAGGGGGCTGGATAAGAGGCTGTGCTGTGGCCGTGTTGGGAGAGGCCCTGGGAAGCTGGTGGGAGCTCCGTCACTTGGGAAGAAGTGTCTGTCCTTCCCTGTTCCTGGCTGCACTCCCTTCTCCAGCATCTTGCTTCAAGGATGCCCTTTTTGAGTTCTTTTCCTTCTCATCTTTCAGCTTGCGGAGAGCTCTCATGTTTCAACACACTCACATACACGCACCTCAACTATATCCCAATCTGCTTTAAGCTTCCGTTTCATGGTCCTTAGTACCTAGTTTCAAGTTCTTGAGAGAGGAGGTTGTCTCACGTTTGTACTTCTTTGCTCCTCATTCTCCCCTTCCTGTTGCAATCTGGCTTGAGGAAAAAAAAGTAAGTGTGCTTGGGCGTATCAGCCAACCCTAGACTTTGAAATCTAAAACCTATGAGTCAACTGTGTTTTCTTTACCCCAATGTGAATTTTAAAGAATGCCGTTTTATTTTCTTCCTTATTTATTTGCAGCTCATGCAGGCTTAGTCTCTCTCTGAATATATTTTAGTTTACTTAAAACATGTCTATTCTCTTCTCTGCTCAGTTATGTAAATCCAATGGCTCCTCTGATTCCAACGCCGTGGGAATGCCTGTTTGATGCAAAGCCTGAAACAGGAATCCATCTGCCTTTATCCTACTCAGAGAAGAAATGCACAGTAATAGAAAAGCAGAAGAAATAGAATCTGGGGAGCCATGTTTAGCCTGTTTACAAGTGGAAAAGAAAAATTGCTCTGTAGAGAGATATTCAGAGGGAAGAAGGGATGGCCCCAAAGAGAGTGGGGTTCAGAGATGGCTGGGCCTGGGGCCTGATCTGGAGAGTGTGTTCCAGTTCCTGGTACCAAGTCTTCTTGGAACCTGTCTGTACTTCTCGGCTGTGAGTTCATTTTGATATTTCTTTTCATCCAAAAAACTTCAGTTTTTGCTTAACATTGCTCAAGAAAGTTTCTTAAAACCAAAACCTTTTAAATGGGAGACTGATGGAACTTGATTCACATTCAGGGCCTCTCTGATCTTGGTATCTGTGGTTTGCTCACATCCTGTGGTTTACCCAACAGCACAGATTCAAGTGCTGCCCTGAATTAAAACAGAGTCTGATACAGTTTCCATTGTAGTTTATTACCCTTTGGGATCCTGGCATAAAACTGAATCTCATAACTTGGGACAGACTTCTAATGCGTCTGGAGCTCTCTTTCATCATAAATGGATGACTGTTGCTGCCATACAGAGCTGTTAATGATGTCAGTCAGGGGTTTTGGATATTTCTGTGGAAGTCACAAGTTCATAGATCTGTGGATATTCATTTTTCAAGATTAATCTAATGTTATTATTTGACAGAACTGTGTTTTGCATTGGAGATTCAGAGAAAAATGAAATATAATCCCTAATCCAAAGGACTCTCAGACTTTTAGGGGATAGATAAAAGTTTTTTAAAAATGCTCTGATTACTGGTGATGAACCTGAGGCTTGGAAGATGTGATTTGATCAAAGACTTAATGATAATCTCTCTGTTCTTTCCATGCTGAATATATATCCTGTTTGGGCACTAAATTATTCTAAATCTTTTGGCCCAATTGGAATGGCAGTGGTAGAAAATTAGAGGCTTGCATTATTGACTTCAAAGAGAATGTGGATCCAGCATTCTTGGAAATTATATAAGTATTAAGATTGCCAAGCATTAAGCCTACTTTTGGAAATAACCAATTGAGTTTTATGGGGTCATTCTAGTTAGTGAAAATGAAATAAATAGATGCAAAATACTTTCAAAATTGCCTGATCAGTTGATTTCTGGTAATAGTGAAATGCAGTAACTAGGTCAAGAACAATATGGCATCAATCTTAGGGAGGCCACACGAGACTATTGTACTTGCTATCCTGCACTCATTGATTTTTGTAAAGTCTAGAAAAGACAGATTGTAAAGTGGAGCAAAGTGTCAGCTGAAAGGGGTTGAGACCCCAGAAGGATATCTTGAAAGTCTTGACACTAACTAGGTTGCATAGTAGATGGTGGAGGGAAAGACAGACAGGAAGCAGGCAATTGAAAGTGTATCAGCTTTGCTTTTGGATGATGTGATGATGCTGGCTGGGGGCTATCCATGCCTTAGGTATCGGAAAGGCTATCTTGAGGAGCTTGACCTAGGTGGAGAGATGAAATTGGCCTCGAGAGGAGGCAAGGTCCAGGAGGAAAGAGTAGCTGGTCATGTCAGCCTGAAGGAGGCAATGGACAGGTGTGCATAGTGTGGGAAAAGGAGCAACGAAGTTAGTGATGTGGAAATATCCGGGGCTGAGTTTAGGGGTAGGATATGCATCAGGTAGGGTGGCCTTAACGAGTCTTCATGGGATGACCCCAGGCAAGGAGCCAAAGAGGCAGTACTTGAGAAGTTTCTCTTTTCTGAATGGATCCTAGAAGTACAGGAATTCCATTTTGTCTATATTATTTACGTAGAGTTGACCCCAAATTTCTCTGAATTGTTTAGGGCTGAAGTTAGAGAATTTGAGGTGGGCTAAAATCCTGAAACATAACAATATTTTAACCACTATATCTAGATCCTCTTTTTTTTTTTCCCTCAACCAACCACTGGACACTTGGTTCTACATGGGCTGCTTCACTTAATTTAACAATAATTCTATATTGATTGGATTTTTTCAAGATATAAGAAAAACTCTAAGTGTCCATCAACAGAGGAATAGATAAAGAAGATGTGGTACATATATACAATGGACTTTTATATTCAGCCATTAAAAGGAACAAAATTGGGTCATTTGTGAATGGCCGTAAAGTCTGTCATACAGAGTGAAGTGAGTCAGAAAGATAAAGAAAAATGTCATATATTAGTGCATATGTGTGGAATCTAGAAAAATGGTACAGATGATCTTCTTTGCAAAACAGAAATAGAGACAGAGATGCAGAGAACAAATGTACGGACACCAAGGAGGGAAGGAGGAAAGTGGGATGAATTGGAAGATTGGAGCTGACATAAAAGCGCTACTGATACTGTGTATGAAATAGATAACTGATGAGAAGCCGTACAGTTCCCCGTGTAGCTCAGGAAACTCTCCTCAGTCCTCTGTGGTGACCTAAATGAGGAGGAAATCCAAAGCAGAGGGATATTTGTGTGTGTAGAGCTTACGTGCTTTGCTGAACAGTAGAAATTAATAGAAGATTGTAAAGCAACTCTGTGTGCTAAGTTGCTTCACTCGTGTCCGACTCTTTTGCGACCCTATGGACTGTAACCCACCAGGCTCCTCTGTCCATGGGACTCTCCAGGTGAGAATCTGGAGTGGGCTGCCATGCCCTTCTCCAGGAGATGTTTCCAACTGCAGGGATCGAACCCACATCTCTTGTGTCTCCTGCATTGGCAGACGGGTTCTTTACCACCAGCGCCACCTGGGAAGTCCTATACTCCAATGAGAATTAATTCAAAAAAGCATTAAAAAGAAATACTGATATATTGTTTTCTGGTTAATGGGAGTTTAAATGATTGAAAAAATTAATATGAAAACCTTCAAACTGACCCTACCCTTAGAAAGACTTAAACACTGTGAAAATCTTGTATGTAGAATAATTCCTACAATTATTAGCTCAGAGTTTTTAGCATACTCAGGGCTTTTACTTACTCGTGAGTCTTGCTGCTACATGGCTTCTGCCTTAAAAAAATTTTTTTTTTAACATTTATTTATTTTTCATTTTATTTGTCTGCATTGGGTCTTGGTTGTGACCTATGAGATCTAGTTTCCTGACTAGGGATTGAACCTGGGCTCCCTAACTTGGAGCATTGGAATTCCAGCCCCTGACAACCAGGGAAGTCCTGGCTTCTTCCTTCTGTCTTCTCTTTGACTCTCTGCTGTACGGTGCTGTGCTTAGTCATTCAGATCAGATCAGATCAGATCAGTCGCTCAGTTGTGTCTGACTCTTTGCAACCCCATGAATCACAGCACTCCAGGCCTCCCTGTCCATCACCAACTCCCAGAATTCACTCAGACTCACGTCCATCGAGTCAGTGATGCCATCCAGCCATCTCATCCTCTGTCGTCCCCTTCTCCTCCTGCCCCCAATCCCTCCCAGCATCAGAGTCTTTTCCAATGAGTCAACTCTTCGCATGAGGTGGCCAAAGTACTGGAGTTTCAGCTTTAGCATCATTCCTTCCAAAGAAATCCCAGGGCTGATCTCCTTCAGAACGTACTGGTTGGATCTCCTTGCAGTCCAAGGGACTCTCAAGAGTCTTCTCCAACACCACAGTTCAAAAGCATCAATTCTTTGGCGCTCAGCCTTCTTCACAGTCCAACTCTCACATCCATACATGACCACAGGAAAAACCATAGCCTTGACTAGACAGACCTTTGTTGGCAAAGTAATGTCTCTGCTTTTGAATATGCTATCTAGGTTGGTCATAACTTTCCTTCCAAGGAGTAAGCGTCTTTTAATTTCATGGCTGCAGTCACCATCTGCAGTGATTTTGGAGCCCAGAAAAATAAAGTCTGACACTGCTTCCACTGTTTCCCCATCTATTTCCCATGAAGTGATGGGACCAGATGCCATGATCTTCGTTTTCTGAATGTTGAGCTTTAAGCCCACTTTTTCACTCTCCACTTTCACTCTCATCAAGATGCTTTTTAGTTCCTCTTCACTTTCTGCCATAAGGGTGGTGTCATCTGCATATCTGAGGTTATTGATATTTCTCCCGGCAATCTTGATTCCAGCTTGTGCTTCTTCCAGTCCAGCGTCACTCAGTCATGTCCAACTCTTTGCGACCCCATGGACTGTAGCCTGCCAGGCACCTCTGTGGGATTTTCCAAGCAAGAATACTGGAGTGGGTTGCCATACCCTCCTCCAAGGGACCTTCCTGACCCAGGGAGTGAATCTATGTCTCTAAGCCCCTCATGGCTATATTTTGTGGAAATTCTATCAGTAACAATTACCATGAATTGGGAAAAAAGTATTGAAACTTTGTATTGCTTTCTTGAGGTAAACTGAGGAATACAGGAAGGGCAAAGGCATAAAATCTGAGTGTGCATTGGGTGAAGTTGCTGTATTATTGTAGGTATGTAGCCAGGAGTTTGGATTCTTTCTGTTTGTTTATTTTTAATGGGAGCATGTGTTGGTTTCTGTCACTCATCGGCATGAATCGGCCACAGGCACACATGGTCCCTCCCTCTGGAGCCTCCCTCCTGCCTCCCACCCCCTCCCTCCCTGCTAGGCTGTCACAGAGCACTGGGTTTGAGCTTCCTAAGTCACATGGCAAATCCGCATTTGAGTCAGTTCTGTCGACTAAAAAAGATGCATAACTTGTGAGTTGCGAGTTAAGTTTTATTTGGGGCAAATGAGGACTGCAGCCCGGGAGGCAGCACCTCGGATAGCTCTGAGAGACTGCTCCAAAGCGGCAGCTGGGAAAGGCCAATATATAAGGTTTAGTGAAGGGGAGTTCAACACCATTTTACAAAAGGTTTTTTGTTAGTCGTGAGGATCTGATGTCACCATGAAGGGATTTCCTACTTCTCTACCTATGAGGAGATGCAAGGAGAGAGATCATAAAATCTGTCCCTAAAAACATCCAACTATCTAAAGACCGTCCCACCAGACTCCCTGGAGCACAGAGCACCTCACTCCACCCTGAACTCCCTCAGGGGTTGACGAAAGTCAACAGCTAGAGCAGCAGGGGACAGCAGTCTCTGTAGAGAAATGGATGTGAGAAAGAAAGCTCAGTCCTGTCCGACTCTTTGAGACACCACGGACGTAACCCACAGTCTCCTCGGTCCATGGGGTTCTCCAGGCAAGAGTACCAGTGGTTGCCATTTCCTTCTCCAGGGGATCTTCCCGACCCAGGGACCAAACCCGGGTCTCTCGTGTTGCAGGCAGACGCTTTACCATCTGAGCCACAAGGGAAACCCTCAGTCTCCACAGAGGCAGATGGCAAATGCCTTTGTTGTTCAGTTGTTGGCAATGCTCTTGGTGAGTGCCAATTTGTAGTTGACAGTTCTAATAGGTTCTCTTTTTTTTCAACCTCAGATACTTTCAGGACACCTGGAACTTTTTTCTTGGCTCCTGGAGGGTTTGGGGCTATCAGGCCAAGGAGCAGGCCTTTTGCCTTACGAGGCTGCCGAGGGTGAGAAGGCGAGTTCTCTCTGAATTCTTTTGTAAAGCTTGGAAAACATCAAGTAAAGGAAACAGCCCCCCAGGCCCTACTTATCTCTGAAGGGGGATAAGCTCTTCCTCCCCTGATACACTGAGTGGCTTTCACTTCACTCCCCCTGACCTTGGCTCCCAAGTACCCCAGGCTGCCTTGAGGCTGGGCTGCAGCTGGGCTGGACTTTTCACACTCCCCTGGATCTATCCAAGCTCCTCCGTGCTTGGAAAGTCTCCCAGGCCTCTCTCCAGTTCCCCTACAAAGCAGAGCCTCCCTGTGGGCCTTGCTTGTCTGAGTTCCAGGGGCCACGTGTCAATGAAAGCACTTGGAGTCACAGTCAGTTGTCTCTAACTACCATCTCTGACTTCAACTCTCCAAACTCTTGCGTTAAGTTCAAACCAGGCTGTCCAGGGGGATTTTTATTATTAATAAGACCATAGAAACATGGCTAAGAACTGGACAAAACAAAGTAAAAACAACCATAAACTCACATTTGATTTTTATTGTGAACTGAGCATCAACTTCCATGATTCTTGCCTTGGCATTCTCTGCAGATAAGAGGTTCCATGACCTTGTCCTAAGGTGACCCTTCCGATGTGTATGTTCATTGAGTTCTATTCAGCAACAACATATCTGATGCCCCATGTGATCAGTCTGAGGGACTCATGGGTGGTCAATATTTATTGTAAAGCAAATCATTTTTTTCCTTTCCATTATGTATGGGGCATACTGTGCTCAGATGTTTAGTTGTGTTTGACTCTTTGCAACCCCATGGACTGTAGCCTGCCAAGTTCCTCTGTCCATGGGATTTCCCAGGCAAGAATACTGGAGTGGGTTGCTATTTCCTCCTCCAGGGGATCTTTCCAACCCAGGGATTGAACCCTTGTCTCTTGAGTTTTTTGTTTTGACAGGTGGATTCCTTGGGCTTCCCTAGTGGCTCAGCTGGTAAAGAATCCTCCTGTAATATGGGAGACCTGGGTTTGATCTCTGGGTTGGGAAGATCCTCTGGAGAGGGGAATGGCAACCCACTTCGGTATTCTGGCCTGGAAAATTCCATGGACTGTATAGTGCATGGGATCGCAAAGAGCTGGACACAACTGAGCGACTTTCAATTTCACTTCCACTTCACTTCAGCACCATCTGGGAAGCCATTGTCTATGGAAGCACGATATTTAATATGTTGATTGCAGGAAAAATAGCAACAGAAATCTGTTGGCCGTGACTGTTTCACAACATGATTTCTGAAAATTCTTTCTTTCCAATCTATTTTCCCTTTGCTTCTGATCTTACTTGAGGTCTCTTGCTCTGTATTTGAATTTAATCATTAGTACTCCCTTTCAAGTGGGCTTCCCTGTTGACTCAGTGATTAAAAAATCTTCCTGCCAATGCAGAAGACTTGGGTCGATCCCCGGGTCGGGAAGATCCCCTGGAGAAGGAAATGGCAAAGCACTCCAGTATTCTTGCCTGGGAAATCCCATGGACAGAGGAGCCTGGTGGGTTAAAGTCCATGGGGTCACCAAGGAGTCAGACACGACTTAACAACTAAAACATCAACAGTAACTCTCTCTCAAATACCAATGCTTGTCGGATGGTTCTCGGTAAAGACCTCTCGTAATTCTGTCTGGCTCCTGGAACCTGCTGAACGCCATGGCTGCTGCTGCGTTTGCCTCAGACATGAAGCGGGAACCAGAAGGAATGGGAAAATGTTGACTAACCCATCTCTCCGCCTTCCACTAACGCTTCTCTGGCTTCACCTTCAGGCATAAGCAGGTGATTATTTTTCTGAATTCCACAGCATCCTGGAGAACTGGAGATGGGCTTTCAGCTTGAGTTTTTTCTCTATAGCCCTGGGGTAATGGGCATGTTACCCTGAGGACTGTTCCTGAGGGTGAAGGCACGTGCAGGAGTGAGTGCCCGCCAAGCAGGAGGGCTCAGCGAGAGTCAGCCTGAACTCCCAGAATGCTCCTGATGTGACCTGCCTTTACTTCACACGGGCATCCCAGGTGGCGCTAGTGGTAAAGAACCTGCCTGCCAATGCAGGAGACACAGGAGACGCAGGTTCGATCCTTGGGTCGGGCAGATCCCCTGGAGGAGGGCATGGCAACCCACTCCAGTGTTCTTGCCTGGAGATTCCCACAGAGGAGCCTGGCAGGCTACAGTCCATAGGGTCCCAAAGAGTTGGACACGACTGAGCGACTTAGCACGCATCCACATCTCGATTCTGGGGTTACTCTGAGCCTGGAATCATGATGTTGGAGCTGACTGTAACTTGAACTCCTCTGTCCAGACACAGGTCCTGAAGGAAGATGGGATGTGTGCTGTAAGCCACGTGGAATCTCTTTAAGAAATGTGATCATGTCCTCTGGGTTTCCTAAATGTTTTTGCCTTTTATTTCTGCTTCTGCAAAGGAAACGTGTGGGGGTTTATCTAGTGCATTCAAGTTCTCTGAGGCAGAGACAGCGTCGCAAAGAAGGAGAAGCACCGGCTTTGTGGCCTCCCTCTGTCACTTTCTGATAATGCGACCCTGGGTAAGGGTAAGACTTTGCCTGAGTTTTGTTTCCTCACCTGCTAAATGGGCATAAATTAGGGGAAAGTCCAGGTTTTTTGGGGGTAAAACTTACATAATTTGGGGGCTCTGTTTGAGCAAAAGAACACAAAATTGTGAATACAAAACTCGTTATAAAACTTACAATGAGGAAAGAAATCACTGTAAACTATACATTAAAAAATTTAAAAATACCATAAACATTATATAATTTAGAAAGCTAATATTTTTTACTATTTAACTACTTGGCATACTTCCATAATATTCTCTTTGCTTACCTTTTTAGCTAATTGTTGTCTGATTACCTTTCCATACAACAACCATTTTGGAATATCTTTGTAGAGAGAATAGAAAGATACTGTACTCTTTCCTTGGAGAAGGTGATGGCACCCTACTCCAGTACTCTTGCCTGGAAAATCCCATGGACGGAGGAGCCTGGTAGGCTGCAGTCCATGGGGTCACGAAGAGTCGGACACGACTGAGCAACTTCCCTTTCGCTTTTCACTTTCATGCATTGGAGAAGGAAATGGCAACCCACTCCAGTGTTCTTGCCTGGAGAATCCCAGGGACGGGGGAGCCTGGTGGGCTGCCGTCTATGGGGTCGAAGAGTCGGACACGACTGAAGCGACTTAGCAGCAGTACTCTTTCATCCTGCATGCTAATCAAAATTTTTATTTCATTGTTAAGAGTATTAAGAGGTTTTTCAGTTCCACCTGTATTGTATAAATGTTAAGAATTGTCAATTTGGGAGAACTTTTATCAAGTTCAAAAACATATGTGTATATAAGTTGTGGGCTTCCATGGTGGCTGAGACGGTAAAGAATCTGCCTGCAATGCAGGAGACCCAGGTTCCATCCTGGGTCGGAAGGATGGGAGAAGCGAATATTAAGATGCGTTTAAGTTTTCTTACATAGAACGTACAGTAAACACTCTGTGAAATGAGAGTATTCGTTGGTCAGCTTGCCATTTCTATGTGTCAACCAGCAAAAATGTTTAAATGCATTAAATGAGTCTTTCCTCTTCATTAATTGGATTATCGAACAATCCAGGAACTTATTTATTGCCTCTGTTTGGAATTGATCTCTTCCTTTTCAAGATTTAACGACACTTGTTCACTTGTTCGTGATCTGAATGTTGCTTTTTGTTACAATTGTATCTCAGGGTCAGAGCAATTTTGGTTGATTTCCTAGCTTACGTATTTTATGAATTTATTTTAATCTCCTCTCAGTTCTTTAATAAATTGGTGATCTGCTTTGGTCCCACCAGCTCAAGGAGTTTGTGGAGAGACTTGCATGAGATGATATAAGTGAAGAGACTTTGTGAATGTCAAAATGCTGTTGTTTAGTCATGAAGTCGTATCGTACTCTTTGGGACCCTATGTACTGTAGCTCTTCAAACTTTCTGTCCATGGGATTCCTAGGCAAGGACACTGGAGGGGGCTGCCCTTTCCTTCTCCAGGCAAAAGACCCCAAAAATCTGGGTCTCTCCTCTCCCCCAACTCCCACCACCACCACCCCTCCCCCCCACCCCTAGGACCTTGCAGAGCTCAAGGCCTCCCACAGTGAGTGCCCAGGAAAGATCTAGAAGCTGACCTACTGGTTCCCTTTCTAAAAACTGGGAGGAGGGAAGGTGATGGAGCGGGGAGGGTGAAGAGTGGAGTTTTAATTCTTTTATGTCACTGTCAACTTGCATTATGGTTTCTCTCTAGGACAGACAGGATGAAGTGTGACACTTAAAATTGTACTTGAAAATGAGTTTTAGAGAAAATGATCTCAGAATTTCCTTACGTCTAATAAGAAATCTTTAATCAGGACTTCAGAAATTTACCCTGCTTCTGCAGCCTGGGCCAGATGTATAAAGTAGAGGCCTCTAGTACATCCCCACCCGCAACCCCTCACCCCCATTTATTGAACCTCAAAGCGTTTTCCTGAGAAGATCAGGGCTGGGCGCCTGTGGCTCGGTCCATATTCTATCTGTTATCTCCTCCCAATAAAGTTCCTGATCCCTGAAATCTCAAGCACACCTGAATGGCAGGTTTCCTGAACAGCATAAACACTCTTGGAGCTTGGATTTAAATGCCGAAAGTAAAGCAATCTACTTTTAAGAAGAATTTCCCTATTTGAAAAAAATCAAGCTTCAGGGTAATTTTATAGAGGAAAAAATCCATGAAGGAAACTAATTGCACTTGGTTGTTCTTTTAAAATGAATAAAGGACCAGGTATGCCCTTACCAGTGTACTGGTGGCATTTCTGTTTGTTTTTCTAAGTGCAGTTAATTAAACCCTGGGTGGTTCCAGGGGGCTGTCTGTGGAACAGAGAAATATCACCTCCTCCTGAAAGTCTCCCTTGATTCCCCTGCAGAGTTAGCAGCTTCTTCCTTTTGTCTCCTCAAATCCCTCAGAATGCCCTGTGTTCACGTCCATCATAGGACTTATCGTGTTAGAATTATTAACCTACTTTTGTGCTTCCTGAACCAAGTGCCAGCTCCCTGAGGGCAGGAGCTATGGTTTTTAGCATCTTTCAATCCTCACTTACCTGTAGGCATTTACTACCTGTAGGTGTTTACTAAATGTCTCACTACCTGCAGATGTTTACTAAAACCTCCCACCTGGACTTCCCCTCTAATGGGCTCCTGGTACTTACTCTGCCCCAGAGGCTCTGCTGGTCCCATGCAGGTCATCCCTGCCTTCGGCACAACCTCTCCAGCCCTTGAATCCAGGCCCAGGCCTGCTGAGTCCTTCCGGTCCGGATGGCATTGGTCCCGACACGTTGGATGGAGCCCTCTGTGGACGTAATGGTCACCCCTGTGACCGTGAAGGCGGATGAGTTGGCTTCCTTGTGAGTTCGGGTGCTTTGGTGCTTCCACTCTCTTGGACTGGGCCTGCCTGCCAGGATCTCCCTGGTCTTGTCTGTTGCCCAACAAGTTGTCACGTTGGAGCCTGACTTGAGGTTAAGGATGTCTAACTCTCAGGAGGCCTTGCTCAGACCCGGTAGGAAGGTTTTTCAAGAAGATCCCAGACCTCCGACTCTGGGCTGATCCTGGCCCGCCTGACTCCAGAAAGAAATGGCAACAGGTAGAGAGGATGATGAATGGCTCTGGAAAGCATAGGAAATTGGGTTTTGTTTGTGACAAGTCATCTATTAGTCCCCCTACCATCCCTCTGTCCCCAAAGCCACAGATAAATAAATAAAAACCACTCAATATTTCAACCAACTGGAGAAACAGCAAAAAATCCACGTGCCATGTAGGAAGAGAGACAAGCCCGTGATGTGCACGGCTCCTCCCCAGCAGATGTGCGGAGCAGGAGGGGGAAGGCTGATTTCTGTGGAGCTGTTCATGCAGGGATAGTTGGTTTCCCGTGTCACCCACAGCCCACTCTGGGATATGGACTTCCAGGATAAGTCCTCACTGTCATTCTGTGGGCCAGGCTGCCCCCTTCCACCTCCCAGACCACAGCATTCGCCTTCCGATGGCTCTCTCAGTTCCTTGGGTCTCCCTCAACCCATCGACCACATGGCAGGCTGAACGACCTTTGAAACTGTACAGACGAGGTCACAGCGCACCCAGCCACGCAGTGTCTGTTCTGCTCCCCAATGGCTCAGCCCCTTCCCCGCTCAGGAGCCCTTTGAGCTGATTCCATTCCTCTGTCTCTTCACTGGTCTTACTTCGTTGCCTCCCTCAGGCCTCAGACCCAAACTTTGCTTCTTCAGGGAAAGGTTCTCTGCCTTGCCGACCTAAATGCTCTCCTTCCCATCCTGTGTCCTCATAGGAACCTCTGCTTTTCCTTCATGGCATGTGCTAAAATTTGTAATCACATATTCATTTGTCTGGGCTTCTCAGGTGGCTCAGCAGTAAAGAATCCACCTGCCAATGCAGGAGATGGGGGTTTGATCCTTGGATTGGGAAGATCCCTTGGAGAAGGAAATGACAACCCACTCCAGTATTCTTGCCTGGAGAATCCCATGGACAGAGGAGCCTGGCAGACTACAGTCCATGAAGTCACAAAGAGTCAGACATGACTGAGCGACTAAATAACAACAAAAAATTCATTTGTCTATGCTTTTTTTTTTTTTTTTAATTTATTTTAGTTTTGTCTGAGCTTGGTCTTTGTTGCTGTGCAGGCTTTCTCTAGGTGCAGCGAGTGTGGGCTCCTCTGTAGATGTGGTGCGTGGGCTTATCTTGTTGTGGGGTGCAGGAGGCAGGGTGCACGGCTTTCAGCAGTTGAGGCACGCACGCTCAGTGGCTCCGTGGCATGTGGAATCCTTATGGACCAGGGGTCAAGCCCGTGTCCCCTGCACTGGCAGGCGGATTCTTCACCACTGTACCATCAGGGAAGTCCTTGTCTACCATTTCCTCCTCCAACCATCCCGTGTCCTCCATGAAGGCAGGGGGCAGTGTCCGGTTGATGAATCATTGCATATCTAATGTCTAGTACAGAGTAGGTGCTCATCAAACGTTTGTTGAATGAAAGAATCAGCAGTGACTTGATACAATAAACTTCAATATAATAACACACATGGGCGGGGATTAGAGCTTGTATGCTATGAGTCGAATAGTTAGGAGAAAGCCCCAGTACATAATTGTGTTTATCTGCTAATTTATAAGACCAAGGACTGGGACTGAGATTTAAGTCCTATCCATCTTAGAGCTTAGACACAAGGAAATATGTGTGAGAAGTAAGAATAGATTCCAGGGAGGCCAAGTCAGAAGGGAGAATATCAGGGTTTTTTGAGGCAAAAAAATCACCCAAAGAATTTCTCAACATCAGTACTATTGACATTTTAGGTGGATAACTTTTGTTGAGGAGGCTTTTTCTATGCAGGACAGCATGTTTTGCAACATTCCTTGCCTCCACTCACTCGGTTTCATTAGCAGCCTTCTTTCCTAGTTTGACAAGCAAAAACATCCCTAAACATGGCCTAACATACCCTGGGGATGGGATGTAAAACTGCCCCCCATTTGAGAACAACTACCCTAAGAGAGGAAATGACACAGTGAACAGAACCCAGTAAATGCCAGAAAGACGAAGGCATGGAGGCAGCTAACGTCAGCATTTACTGCAGCCACTCTGTTGGCTTGTATAAACCCTGGAAGAGAGCATGGGGTCCCTTGTAATTATACCATTTCGGACTCCAGCTTTCTGACTGTGGGAACCCTCCCTGCCGTCTGCACGAAGCACTAACAGAGCTCCTTCCGCCTGACTTCAAGTGGCCGTGGCTCACTCCACCCAGATTCACAGCTGGCCCAGATCCTTGGTGGGACCATCAGAGCCTGGGGCAGTGCTGGCTGCTACTTGGGGTGACCCAGCTCACTGATTCTGAGATAAGAATATAAGACATCCCTTGGGATTCCCCTCAAATATTTCGGAGGTAGGATTTGGGGAAAGGTTGACTTCCAGTAATCAAACTGGCAGCAGAACTTACCCACAGTCAGGAGTTTGTAATAAACTTAACAACATTATGATTAACTCAAAATCTGGTGAAGCTAAAGATGCTAACATTTACAAAGCCTTGGTTTCATCTGCTCTCCACAAAAACTCTACACCAGTACTATTATTAGTCACTATTTTATGGATAAACCAACTTCCCAGGGCACCACTGCCTGGATGAGGACTAGGTCCTGGGCTCCAACACAAGCCATGATTACTCCTTTCAATAAAATCCTTTATCATCTTCTGCCAAGTTAGAGGGATAGTTTAATTCATTCAGCTAAGGTTGGCCAGTTGAAGCACAGACTGGTTTTTGTTAGCTCTGCCTTTCTAATTAATGAACTGAGCAAAGCAAGAAAATGTATCCACACTGAAGAGGAAAAGTTAAAATTTTACATAACCTCCTGCTCGTTCTGCCTGTGTAACTCAGCTTGCTCCTTGCAAAGTCTGGATCATGTAGGTCATGTAGTCTCAGAAAGTGGGGACTTGGAATACTAAGAACTGGAGCTTATCTCACTCACCCTTGTCCTGCTCTTTGCAACTGCCCGGCCCCTGCAAACCTGCTTAATCAGGCCTGTCCGTGTAAAGGTCAGCCATCCCCCTCCCTGTCTTGATCGCTGTTCCTGGGCACGTGAAACCCCTTAGTTTAAACCAGCCTATTAGCAGCTAGTGTTGGCCACTATAGTCTGTTTGTAAAAACTCTGTAACCCCTTTGTTTGGGGCTCAGAAATTGGCGTGTTAACTGCTCTGGGGCTGCTGGTGTAATAAACCTGAGTTCTTCAAGTCTCCGAGTGTGGTGCTTGCTTGCTCGATTACTGGTTTCTGCAACACCATGTCTGTAAATTACTACTTTTCAGTATCTAGTTATTTGTTTATATATTCAGGAACCATTTGTTGATTGAACAAATGAATGATTAAATATTATGAATTTATATCCTGAGCTGCTACTGGTCCATTCTAGCAGTGGATTATGGCCATAGTGTGGGGTGACCGGCTGACTTGGTCTTTGCCCAGGACTAATGGATTTCCTGGGATTTGGGACTTTCAGTATTTTCCTTGGGATGAGTTGGTCACCTGTCCATAAAACTCTTTTAATGTGGATGTCCAATCCTCCCAGCTTGCAGAGGCATTAGTTCACCAAACACACGTTGCAGTCTTTCTCCACGCCAAGCAATGGTGTAGAGATAAGAAACACGTAGTCTCTGCCCTTGGGTACTTTATGCTGAAATGTTAGTTAACTGTGAAGCTTTATGCTGGAGCTGGTGCTGCAGCAATGAGAGACAGCCCTCCCAAGCTCTCAACCAGGCTCTGCAGTGCCCACCTTCTTAGTATCCCGGTCCAAGCCAGGAGCACTCCTGCACCCCTTTCTGCTTCCCCCTCTTGCTCATTCTACTCTGCACGTTCCCTCTAGTGTGAACCATTCCAGGTGTCAAAGCTTCTAATGAGTTCTGGGGGAAACAAACACTCGGGAGTTCTGGGACTGAAACACCAGCTCAGTGAGTGAATTATCAAGCTCTTTCACTTCTTTTGCTAAAGGCCGAGAGGCCTAGATTGTGAGATTAGCAGAGAGGACCTCGCTGTCTGCTTTTTATACAATTTAAAAAGCTATGCAATATTGTGTTAGTTTCAGACATATAGCTTCAGATTCTTTTCCAGTGTAAGTTATTATAAGATACTGAATATCATTCCCAGTGCTATAATATGGTAAATCCTGTTGCTTGCCTATAGAGTGATGTGTATGTTAGTTTGTATGGGATTAACAGATATGTATCTCAGCTTTTTGATTCAACTTTCCTAGTAGCTCAGATGGTAAAGAATCTGCCTGCAGTGCAGGAGACCTGGGTTCAATCCCTGGGTTGGGAAGATTCCTTGGAGAAGGAAATAGCAACCCACTCCAGTATCCTTGTCTGGGAAATCCCATGGACAGAAGAGCCTGGTGGGCTACAATCCATGGGGTTGGACACAACTTAGAAACTAATACTTTAAACACTGCTCTTTGATTCAACTTGGGGTGAGATACGTGCTTCCAGATTTTCATTATACAATATCATTAGCTCCTTATACCACCTGCCCCCAGGGGATGTTCCTGAAGGAAGACTAGAGAGACTGGAAGTAAAAAAGTGCAGCCAATCCTCTGAGCCTGACTAGCCTGCAGAGTACCAGAGAGGAAGGATGAGCGGCTGCAGACTCATCACAGTGGTGAGCAGGGCCGGGAGGCGTGTGAGGGTCTCCTGCTGGTGGCCTCGGTTTCCTCTCTGAAAAAGAACTCCTCAGAATCCAACCCACAGGCATAACTCATACCCTCAAGCCACATCCGTACCCTCAAGCAAAATTCAGACCACTGGGATTGTATGTAAATGAAAACAGGACAAGACCCTGCTGTTTTTCCTATGCAAGGTAATTGGGTTGAAACTGATTTCAGTATGGTTTAGCGTTTATAAGAAAAGCTTTCCTTTAGCTTAATTTGTTGTTGTTGCTTAGTCGCTAAGTTGTAGGACTCTTTTGTGACCCCATGGACTGTAGCCCGCCAGGCTCCTCTGACCATGGGATTCTCCAGGTAAGAATACTGGAGTGGGGTGCCATGTTCTCCTCCAGGGGCTCTTCCCGACCCAGGGATGGAACCCGTGTCTCCTGCATCGGCAGGCAGATTCCTTACCTCTGAGCCACCAGGGAAGCCCGCCAGTCCACATTAGAGACAATGATATGGGCTTGGCTGGCCTTCAGGTCCCACACCCCTGCCGTCTGCCTTCCCCATCCTCCTCCATAGTGGGGCGGGCAGATTCTTTTACCACTGAGGCACCAGGAAAGCACCTTTAGCTTAAGGGAACTGTCCTATTTGCTGATTTGTTCCATCAGTCTGGCATGGTCTGTCCACAAGACCTGTGCTAATTCAAGTCTCAGCCTAAATGCTGTGACAAACCTTATGAAGCTTCCCTATCTAAGCAAGGCAAGCTTGAGGGCTTTTTCTTCTCTGTGCTCCTGGCATGGGGCCCTTCAATTCTGCATTTTCTCTTCAGGTTGCGTACGTGCGTGCTAAGTCACTTCAGTTGTGTCTGACTCTTTGTGACCCCATGGACTGTAGCCCGCCAGAGTCCTCTGTCCATGGGGATTCTCCAGGCAAGAATACTGAAGTGGGTTGTCATGCCCTCCTCCAGGGGATCTTTCCGACCCAGGGATCAAACCAGTGACTCCTGTAGCTCCTGCATTGCAGGCGGATTCTTTACCACAGAGCCACTGGGGAAGCCCTTGCTTCAGGTTACAGTGACACTGAATGTCTACTGGGAACCCTGGAGGGGGAGGTGCCCTTCTTCTTTGAGTCTTTAGCTCCAAGCACAGGACCCAGCACACAGCACGTGCTCATTAAATTCATGATTGAATGAGAGTGAATAACGGGGCTGGGCCTACTAGCTTAGGGAGATATGCCCCCTCACACTCCATGCCTTGAGAGCTCCTAGGACAGCAAAGAGATCCAACTAGTCCATCCTAAAGGAAATCAGTCCTGAATATTCACTGGAAGGACTGATGTTGAAGCTGAAACTACAATACTTTGGCCACCTGATGGGAAGAGCTGACTCATTTGAAAAGACCCTGATGCTGGGAAAGATTGAGGGCAGGAGGAGAAGGGGACGACAGAGGATGAGATGGTTGGATGGCATCACTGACTCAATGGACATGATTTTGAGTAAACTCAGGGAATTGGTGATGGACAGGAGGCCTGGCGTGCTGCAGTCCATGGGGTCGCAGAGTTGGACATGATTAAGCAACTGAACTGAATCTAACTCCATGCCTGTGTGTGTGCTAAGTCACTTTAGTCATGTCCGACTCTTTGAGACTCCGTGGACTGTAGCCCGCCAGGCTCCTCTGCCCATGGGTTTCTCCAGGCAAGAATACTGCAGTGGGTTGCTGTGCCCTCGTCATACTCCACGTCACTGGTCAGATCCAAAGCCTGGCGGTGAGGGAGGTAAGGTGTGTAGACATCTGTAAATAGTTGGCGCTGAGTCCTTGGGAGGAACCATCCAAAAAGATATATGCAAACTGTATCCAAGTGCCAAGAACAAAACTCTGTGGGAGAGCTTCCAGTAAATCAGGCTGAGAATTTGGTTAGTTCAGTCGTTCAGTCGTGTCTGACTCTTTGCGACCCCATGGACCACAGCACGCCAGGCCTCCCTGTCCATCACCAACTCCCAGAGCTCACCAAAACTCATGTCCATTGAGTCGGTGATGCCATCCAGCCATCTCACGCTCTGTCGTCCTCGTCTCCTCCCGCCTTCAGTCTTTCCCTGCGTCAGGAGGGGTGTTTAAGGTAGGACAGTGACACCTAGTGGTGGAAGGACTACCCCGCTTCAGACTCCCGATCCAGCTCATCACTGGAGGGTCTGCGGGCTGGTTGGGATTTTGGCAGGGCTCCATCCGGGAGCGGTGGGTAGGAAGTGCTCCGCCTGCAGGACCTCTGGTCTCTAAAGTGGAATAGATGGGCTGACTGGCAAAACCACAAACATTGTGCCTTAAGTTAATGATGCTGTTGTTGTTTAGTCGCTCAGTCGTGTCCAACTTTTTGCGATTCTATGCCCTGTAGCCCACCAAGCTCCTTGGTCCGTGGGATTCTCCAGGCAAGAATACTGGAACGGGTTGCCATTTCCTTCTTCAGGGGATCTTCCCAACCCAGGGATTGACCCCGAGTCTCCTGCTCTGGCAGGCAGATTTTTTTTTTTTTTTTTTTAACCACTGAGCCACCAGGAAAGCCCAGTGATGCTGTGCTGTACACTTAAACATTTGTTTAAATGTTCTTACAACAATTACGCTCACATGCACACCAATTGGCAGGGCCAGATTAGATGACCATAGAGTCCCCCGTGCAACCCTCCTTGAGCCCAGAGAGTGAAAAAAGACCAACTGAAAGTCACAGCCAATTAGCCCCAGAGCCTGACTTTGAATCCAGCTTTGCTGATACTCAGAAAGACATCTTTCCTCTCGATCACCCTTCCTCTCCTGAAGGCAGGGCAAACTGACTTCAGTAGGGTGGGGTTATGTTACCATGAAACTAAGGCAAACTTAGGAACAAAACAATATGTGGGGGAAACTTGAAGATGTGTCCAAGGGGACTCACACCTTCTCTGTCTGAAGAAAGGAAGGAGGGGTGGGATCAAGCCCGTGCTCTCCATCTCTGCTCGCACCCAGCACCTGCCTTCTTCCCCCTGACTTCTCAGGGCCAAGAGCTACTGTCTGTGTCCTCACTCGAAGGACCAATTTGATGGTTCACACTAAAAAGACGTCGCAATGGATTCTTTGTAAGGGCAGTGGTGGGAAGCCTGGAAAGTGTTAGAATCACCCGAGGGGCTCAGGCACTTACAGGGTGTTTGTTATCTTGCCCCAGTCTGCAGAAAGTGGTGCAGTGGAAGGAAGAGCACCATGTACAATGTGAGAGGAGCTTAGGCTAGGGGCTGGGAGGGGATTCGCACAGGGACTCCTGGCTGAGGGGCTCTGGCCAGGGGAGCCTGTCCTTCTCTGCTGCCAGCGGAGCTGGCCTGCTGAGTCGTCTTCAGGGGCCTCCTGGTGCCTGGCACAGAGCCCAGGCTCCGGGAACGTCCCTGTGGCTCCTCCCTTGACTCCAGTTTCCCACAATGTCTGCTTTTCTGCCGCATGCGTGTATTTCCATCTCAGCCAAGGTGTCTGTCTGGTTCGGCTTTTCAACTGGCTTCTCCCTGAGACACAGATTCTCTTATCATCGTCAGTCCCTCATTCCCCACAGGCTGTCCCAGGCTCCATGATGGGAACAAGTAAGGAACCGCTATCTCTTGCTTCCAGCAAAACCTGTCGCTGCAAACATGGAGCAGAAAATGGAGCTTGATTTAAACTTACCAAAAGTGCACGGTGGAAAGATGTGCTACCAAGATGCTCCAGGCATGTGTTCTTGCTGTTTCTCTAGAGTCCTCCTTTGGGTGGAGATTTGGTTATTCTTTCGTGCGGTGATAGAACTCTTAATTTAGTGATTTTTTTCTAATATACATGAAAACATAAGCATTCCAAAGACATGAAGGCGTGGATATAGATGATTTGTTCGTCATTCAGTGTAGCAAAGAGATGTATATTTGGCTAATTGATATAAGACTAAATCCAAGTTGTTAAGGGACACTTAATGTGTGTTTTCGCTGTGTTAAGCACTTTATGTGCGTTTTATCATTAAATATTGGAGGTAGACAATTATCCCAATCTGTGGTTGAGAAAACTGACACTCAGCTACTCGCCTAAAATCACACACAGGTTATAAGATTCTTGAGGGCAAGACCCTTGTCTTATTTCCTGCTCTCCCATTTGTCTCCCGGTGGCTAATGCTGATGGTGAAGTGACGATGACCGAGAATGACTCTGAGATGGGAGATCTCCATTCTACCACTGACCCCTGTACTCTGCCCCCAGGCATAATCTACACAGAACTTGTCCCATTGGAACTCTTTAGAATATATCTCACCTTACCTCCATATCAGGGTAAGATGATCGTATTTTAATTCTGTTCTTGTCTCAGTTTCTTTATCTGTAAAATGGGAATAAAAATATGACTTTAGGGAAAGTGAGACATAAATGTGCGTCAGATGTGAAAATCCTTTGTGAGTTGTTCATCATCAAACATATGAAAGGTGTTATTTCTATTAACACTCTGATATTAAATATTAATAATAATATCCATACCTATGTGAGAGGTAGACTACATTTTCCTCACTCAGGGCATAAAGCAAAACTGATCTTATATTCTATGCTTGTATCTTGATATTTTAAAGGTGGAAAGGGACAATTTTAAGCTACTCTATTCTTCTCTTGGGGCTTCCCCAGTGGCTCAGCAGAAAAGGATCCACCTACAATGTAGGAGACACAGGAGACGTGGGTTCTATGCCCTGGAGGAGGATCCCCTGGAGGAGGGCATAGCAACCCACTCCAATATTCTCACCTGGAGAATCCCGTGGACAGAGGAGCCTGGTGGGCCATGGTCCACAAGGTCACAAAGAGTTGGACAGGACTGAAGTGACTGAGAATATACACACGGACTCAGACATTCTTCTCCTGACAAAGCTTGACTGTCAAGTCTATTTTCTTGCTGTGGATGAGAAAAACTTATTTTGAACATCTGAAGCTCTATATTGCATTCTTAATATTACAACAGTAATTACCCCCTGCCCCCTATGGATGGTTGCTTGGGTTGTCCACAATGGAGGCTGAAGAAGCCCTTTTTATACATTATAGTGATATTAGTCAAAGTATGGTGTTTGGCTTCGGCTTGTCAATGAACTTTTCATTATTAGCTGAAAAATAAACATTTAGAAGTTGACAGTAAAGCACCTAGAAACATTGTATGGCAACTTTACAGAGTTTATGTCCGTCGAATCTAATACTAAAAAAAGTGTGGCTTGCATTTCATCTTTTTTATTTTGCATTTTAACAATACATTTTGATTGTGTTTTCCAAAAACATGTACATAGGACAGATTGGAATCTAAAAAGAAAGGTCATTTACTCCTGGTAGTTTGAGAAGTCTTGCTTTGTATCTGAAAAGGAGGGGTGGAGTTTCTAGTCATTTATGCCAAGGATCCTTCTTGGAGCTATGAAAATGTGCTCTTCTTTTTCTTAGGTCTCTAAGACCTAAGAGGTACTGTCAAAAACACACCCTGAGGCATGGTCAGAAGCCTGGTTTGGGCCATAAATGTCCCATACTCTCTTCCCAGGGAAGTAGATGCTAAGTACTTTGTATTTGCAGACTCAAATAGGCCATTTTAGTTATTGTTTCCTCAAGATCAAAGTCTGCTCCGTGGTGACTCCTGGCTGTCAGCTTCCAGATGCAGTAATAACTGGCCATGGTTTCAAGACATGGCTCACCAGGTACCTCTTTACCACGAGACGAGGAAACTGGGGCCCAGAGAGGTTGAGTAACTTGTCCTAGGCACACAGTTCTTATAGATTAGAACCAAGATTCAAACCCAGCTCTGTTTTCTCCAAGAGCACATGATCTTTCACAATAAGTCATTTCGGTGAAATGAGACAGATTCCCCAGGTTCCTCGGGGCGTCACACAGAAAGAGTTGAGGGGCCTACAGGGAAGAAGAGAATGGCGGGGGCATGCACGATGTGAGAAGTGACAATAGATTGATAGAGGGAGATGCAATTGTTATGGGTTGACTCTACGCCCTACTTCCAGAAATTCTTGTATTGAAATTCTAGCTCCCAATACCTCACAATGTGACTTTATTTGGACACAGGATCTTTTCTCAGCCTTAGTTCAGTTCCTCATTCGTGTCTGACTCTTTGCGACCCCATGGACTGCAGCACGCCAGGCCTCCCTGTCCAACACCAACTTCCAGAGTTTACTCAGACTCATGTCCATTGAGTCGGTGATGCCATCCAACCATCTCATCCTCTGGTCTTTTCAGAAGTAATCAAATTAAAATGAGGTCATTAACTGTGTGCTTAGTCGCTCAGTCTTGTCCGACTCTTTCTGACCCCATGGACTGTAGCCCACCAGGCTCCTCTGTCCATGGGATTCTCCAGGCAAGAATACTGGAGTGGGTAGTGGTTACCTTCTCCAGGGGATCTTCCCAACCCAGGGATCGAACCCAGGTCTCCCGCATTGCAGAAGGATTCTTTACCATCTGAGCCACCAGGGAAGCCCAAGGTCATTAGGACGAACCGTAATCCAATCTCATTGATGAAAAAGGGGAAACTTGGAGGCAGATCCGTACAGAGGACAACGATGTGAGGAGCCACAGGGGGAAGGTGGCCCCTCTACAGCCAAGGAGAAACTCCAGTGTCGGGCCTTTCCTCACAGCTGTCAGAAGGAGCCAACTCTGCTGACTCCTGATCTCAGACATTCAGCCTCCAGGACTGTGAGCAAAGGCATTTCTGCCGTTGAAGCTGCTGCAGGAAGGGGGACCCCTTCCAGGGCCGGAGAGTGGGCTCTTGTCCAACACTCAGAAATGAACTGTCTGAGGAGACGCACATGCTGACAAAGCAAGAGACTTCACTGGGAAGGGGCACCGGGCGGAGAGCAGGAGTGAGGGAACCCGGGAGGACTGCTCTGCCACGAGGCTCGCAGTCTCGGGTTTGGGGGATGGGATTAGTTTCCAGCTTGTCTCTGGCCCATCACTCTGACTCAGGTCCTTCCTGGCTTTGTGTGCATATCTCAGCCAAGATGGATTCCAGCGAGGACTCTGGGAGGTTGGTTAGACATGTGGACTGGCCTCTCCTTTCCTTTTGACCTTTCCCAGATTCTGCAAGTCGGTGATCACTTGTTAGTTCTGAGTTCCTTACCAGGACCCCCTGTTCTAAAATAACTCGTGCAAGTGGCTACTAGCTTGCCCGGCCAGGGAGGGTAGTTTCTGTCAGTGTTTCCCCTCACAAAGCCACCCAGTCTGGGGTACTTTGTTACAGCAGCCCCGGCAAACTAACATAGACATTGTAGACTAAAGAGCATTCTGACAGAGCCCTCAGTTCAGTTCAGTCACTCAGTTGTGTCTGACTCTTTGAGACCCCATGGACTGCAGCATGCCCAGCTTCCCTATCCATCACCAACTCCTGGAGCTAATTCAAACTCATGTCCATCGAGTCGGTGATGCCATCCAGCCATCTCATCCTCTGTCATCCCCTTCTCCCGCCTTCAATCTTTCCCAGCATCAGGGTCTTTTCAAATGAGTCAGTTCTTCACATCAGGTGGCCAAAGTATTGGAGTTTCAGCTTCAGCATCAGTCCTTTCAATGAATATTCAGGACTGATGTCCTTTAGGATGGACTGGTTGGATCTCCTTGCAGTCCAAGGGACTCTCAAGAGTCTTCTCCAACACCACAGTTCAAAAGCATCAATTCTTTGATGCTCAGCTTTCTTTATAGTCCAACTCTCACATTCATACATGACTACTGGAAAAACCATAGCCTAGACTAGATGGACCTTTGTTAGCAAAGTAATGTCTCTACTTTTTAATATGCTGTCTAGTTTGGTCCTAACTTTTCTTCCAAGGAGCAAGTGTCTTTTAATTTCATGGTTGCAGTCACCATCTACAGTGATTTTGGAGCCCCCCAGAATAAAGTCTGCCACTGTTTCCACTGTTTCCCCATCTATTTGCCATGAAGCGATTTGCCATGACAGAGCCCTAGCTTTCAGACTATAACAGCATCATTAAAGATGCTGGAGACACTGGTCCCCACAGTGGCAGAGACAGAGGACGCCCTGCTGGCTCAGACTGTAGACAGGGCTCCGCCCTGTTAACAATTCCTCGCCCCTGGCCAGGGCAGGGTGAATGACAGTGTTCTTTTCAATCCTGTCAACTTCCTAATCTAGTTCCAGCCCCACTGCCCTGCCTCCTGATGACTTTCTTTCTGGCCTGACTTTCTGTCATTCTTTCAGGCCTGACCTCCGCAGACCCCTTACAAAGAGATTTTTCAGCAGCCTCATCTCTATCAGTCTTAAATGTATTTTAAGCATTGCTTTGTATGGGGAATACTTTACAAATGACACAGCTGTTCCCCCCTAGCTCTTAACCACTTCTTTAAAAGCAAACTGACTCTCTATCCTCCACCACAAAATTCTTCCAGTTCTGTTGGAAGGAAAGGCTACTGAGAATGAGTGTGCTTCCCAGGGAAGGAGCCGCCTGTGGTCTCTGGAGGTCGAGGGGCAGGGTTCTGCTGGCCATCGGTGGGCCATGGGAGTAGGAAATCAAGGTAGACCAGATGCTCTGTCTCAGAAGGGAGTGTTTTTGTGAATTCTGCATACTGTTCTGGCTGGAGGGTTTGTTCTAACTACATGCAGAAGCTCTCCATGCCTTTTCTGGAAGCTTCTTTGGAACTTAAAAAATTTTTTTTTCTTTCAGTTTTATCCAGGCATAATTGACATACAGCACCATATACGTTAAAGGTGTACATTATGATTTGACATATATATCATGGAATGATTCCTGCAAATTTAGTCATCTCTCATCTCATATAGATATACATTATAGAAGTTAAAAATTTTTTTCTTGTGATGAGATCTCTTAGGACTTTCTTTCCTAACAATTTTCATGTATAACATACATCAGTGTTAATTATCTTTATGTTGTATGTTATGTCTCCAGTACTTGTTTTCTTATAACTGGAAGTTTGTGCATTTTGACCACCTTCATCCAACTCTCTTTCTCGCCACCCCCACCTCTGGTAACCACAAATCCAATCTCTTTTTCTATAAGTGGATCTGTATTGAAAGTATAATTGACCTAAAACAACACTGTGTTAGTTCCTATTATACAGTATGCTGCTGCTGCTGCTAAATCGCTTCAGTCGTGTCCAACTCTGTGCGACCCCATAGACGGCAGCACACCAGGCTCCCCCGTCCCTGGGATTCTCCAGGCAAGAACACCGGAGTGGGTTGCCATTTCCTTCTCCAATGTGTGAAAGTGAAAAGTGAAAGGGAAGTCGCTCGGTCGTGTCCGACTCTTAGCAACCCCATGGACTACAGCCTACCAGGCTCCTCTGTCCATGGGATTTTCCAGGCAAAAGTACTGGAGTGGGGTGCCATCGCCTTCTCAGATTACACAGTATAGTGATTGTATATTTCTGTACATTTCAAAATGATAGCCACCACCATAAGTCTAATTACAATATGTCACCATACAAAGATACTGCAAGCAAGTCTTTTTAGTTTAATATAATTTCATTTGTTTTATTTTGGTTTCATTCTCTTGCCTGAGGCGATACATCCAAAAGAGTATTACTAAGATCAATGTGACTGAGCATACTGTCTATGTGTTTTTTTCCTAAAAGGTCTTACTTTTCAGTCTTTTTAAAATTTGAATTTATTTTTGTGCACGGTGTGAGAGCATAGTCCAACTTGATTCTTTTGCATGCAGCTGTCCAGTTTTTCCAATGTCATTTATTGAGAAAGTTGTCTTTTCCCCGTGGTATATTCTTACCTCCTTTGTTGCAGATTGCCTGTACAAGTGTGGGTTCTCCTCTGGGCTCTCTACTCTGTTCCATTAATTTACATGTATGTTTTTGTGCCAGTACCATACTCTTGGGTTTCCCAGGTGGTGCTAGTGGTAAAGAACCTGCTTGCCAATGCAGGAGATATAAGAACCCATGGGTTCTCCTGGGTAGGGAAGATCCCCTGGAGGAGGGCATGGCAACCCACGCTAGTATTCTTGCCTGGAGAATCCCATGGACAGAGGAGCCTGGCAGCTACAGTCCATGGGGCCGCAAGGAGTCAGACACGACTGAAGCAACCTAGCATGCACATATTCACCATGCTCCTTTGATGGCTGCAGGCTTGTAGTATAGTTTGAAATCAGGGAGCATGATATCATCAGCTCTGTTCTTCTTTGGCAACTTCTCTACTTACCTTATAAAATAATTATTTACCATTTCAGGCAGAAGGATTTCCATGGAGGAATGTTCTACCTCTTTTCAGTGATGCAGGTGAGCCCTGTGAGGTGGTCTGCAGAGATATTACAGGTTGGTCACTGCCGTTTTTCTTCTAGATCAGATCTTGTTGTAGATCACCTGCATTAGAATCACCCCAGAATTTAAACAGTAAATATTCCTGGGTTTTTATTCCCTAACATACTGACTCAGGAATCTGGGTTTATAGCTAAGAATTTGTATTTTAAAAATATCATCAGGTGACTGTAATGTACAACCAGGTTTAGGAAACAACTCTTCATTTCTGCATCGCTATTCTATTTCGTATCTTTATCTGATGTTCACTGAGCATTTTCCCTGTTCCAGAAACTGATCAAAGACCAAAGGATAAAGGGATCAAAGGCATAGTGTTTGTTCTCGGGTATTCCACAGTTTGATGGGAAAGACAGACTGGCAGCAAATGTTCACATAATGTCAGAGTCGCTTGAGTAGAATTAGGTCCAGTAAGGCTGAGAACATTAAACCTGCTTTGAGGGGAGAAGGTGAGAGTAGGGTTAGAACATTAGTTTTCAGCTGGGGGCGCTTTTGTTCCTGAAAGATAGTTGGCAAGGTCTGGAGATGTTTTTGATGGCCAGAAGTTGGGAGGGGTGATGGTGAGCAGGAATCTGGTGAGCAGGAATCTGGTGAGCAGGGGTCAGAGCTACAGTTTGAGCTGGGTTCTTCGGTGAATGCCTTTCCCAACAGACCCTCCTGCTCTGCTAATGAGAACAAATCAAGAAAACCAATATACATTAGTCAGGACCTTGCATCAGTAAAAACACTTTCATATATATTGTCTTAAATTTTTTGTTACTTTAAAAACCCCATGTATTTGGAAATTAAATGTTAACTGAGGCTTATAATAACCCCCTGAGGGCTGGAAGAACTGATATTTTTGTTCAAAGAAAAGAAAGCAAACAAATATTTGAAACCATAAAGGGCTAATTTTCTCAGTAAGCAAAGGATGCTTGTGCTTATTCCCTCAGTCATGTCTGACTCTTTGCGACCTCATGGACTTTAAGCTCAGCACGCTCCTCTGTCCTTGGGGATTCTCCAGGCAAGAATACTGGAGTGGGTTGCCAGGTTCTCCTCCAGGGGATCTTCCCGACCCAGGGATATAACCTAGGTCTCCCAAGTTGCAGGCAGATTCTTTACAGTCTGAGCCACCAGGGAAGCCCAGAAGATGCTTAAGCATCAATAAGAAAAACAAAATTGAACAGAAAAGTGAGCAAAAGACCGCAAACAGACAATCTATATATGGGGAAATGTCAGTGAACAATAAACATATAAAAAGATGTAATATCATTCAAAATAAAGGAAATGCCAAATATAACAGGTGAAATGTTTTCTCCTGTCGGATTGACATAGACCTTTAGGTTCCATGATACCCAGTGTTGCTTAAAGACAGGAGTGGGGCCTGAAGTTAGAATCCTTCTGCTGTTGATGGGAGAATAAATTAGTACAACAGATTTGGAGGGTAATTTTTAAAACATTATTAGAAATAAGCATATGAAATTTGACTTAGCTATTTTATTTTAAGGAATTTTCCTGAAAGCTGCTGCTGCTGCTGCTGCTAAGTCACTTCAGTCATGTCCGACTCTATGCGACCCCATAGATGGAGCCCACCAGGCTCCCCCGTCCCTGGGATTCTCCAGGCAAGAACATTGGAGTGGGTTGCCATTTCCTTCTCCAATGCATGAAAGTGAGAAGTGAAAGTGAAGTCGCTCAGTCGTGTCCAACTCTTAGCGACCCCATGGACTGCAGCCCACCAGGCTCCTCCCTCCAGGGATTTTCCAGGCAAGAGTACTGGAGTGGGGTGCCATTGCCTTCTCCTATGTCTGCAAAGATATATTAATACACAGGACTGTTTATTGATACATTGTTTGCAATAACCAAACAACAGAGACACTGTAACTCAGTGTTAAAGAATGGGTTAAATATATTTTATTTCAGCATTGCCCAGACTGGAGCACAGATGTCAAGGAGACAGAAACAGATCTCCATGTCCTGGCATGAAAATGTCTCTGAGACATCTTGTGTAGAAAAAAAAAAAATCACAAGTCTGTGAAAGAGATATACAATTTTCATTTGTATAAAATAAAGATATAGATATCCATGTAGGTGTCTACAAAGAAATCTCGAGGAACACCTAAGAAGCTAGTGACTAATTCTGAGGATGGGTCCCAAGGTAAAGGGGGAAAAGAACAGCTCTCTCTTCCTTACTGTTAGAATTATTTTTCCAGGAACATGGATCACTTTTTTGTCTATCTATCTATCTATATAAAGCAGAATAAAGAACAGAGACCAGATTGAGTGTATTGTCTTTAAGTATCCTTTTTTACAGGCACGTCTTACCTTTATAGTTGGCGCATTTGCTCAATTAGCAATTTTTTTTTTTAACTGCCCTCATCTCCATCTATTATGAAGACTTTATTCTTGCTCAGTTTTAATACTTGAGAATTCCCAGGAATTGTTTCCAAGGAAACCCATCTATAACCAGAAGTTATTGGCACAATCTCTTATGGACTCAGAAAGGGTCCTGTTTCTTAGCAACTCATCCAAATTTTCTCATTTTAATTGAAATCATACATTTCCTTAAAAGCCTTTTCAAAGCAGTGATATGGAAGGTCATTTATCCTTGTTGGTGAGATTTCCCTTGAAAAAAGGCTTTGGTGAATGTCAAATTCAAAATGTTCAAAAACACTTCCCCATGCAAAGTATGCCTTCTTTTTTAATTGAATAAATCTGTCTCTGCTTTCTATCCACCTACAGTCAATCCAACATGTGTCTCTGCCTTTGACCTCCTCCGGTAAAATGAGAGGTGGGTGGGAACAGCTTCCTGACCCACCTGGGGTTTCCTGTTAAGTTTGAATGGGACTTCCCTGGTGGCTCAATAGCAAAGAAGTGTCTGCCAATGCAGGGAACAGTGTGATCCCTCCCTGGTCTGGGAAGATCCCACATGCCTCGGGACAACTAACCCTATGCACCACAACTCCTGAGCCAGCCCTCTAAATCCCATGAGTCGCAACTGCTGAACCCACGCACTGCAACAAGAGAAACCACTGCAGTGAGAAGCCTGTGTTCTGCAACAGGAGAGTAGACCGCATTCACCGCAGCTAGAGAAAGCCCACCCAGGGACCCAGGGAAGTGACTGTCATCCCAGGAAAGGCCTGTCTGTGTAGGACACCTTGGAGTCTCTGGGCAGACAGAGATCTGAAAGGATTTTCGTGGTGCTGAGGAAGTAGTCAGGAACCTTGAGGCTGGATGGAAAGTGGACGCTGTGAGTCAACTTCACACACTGAGTCCTACGTCCCAGCTCCTCTGGGCCAACAGAGCAGGTCGCTTCCTCATTCTTTGGCAAGTGTTTACTGGCCCTGTCCTAGGAGCTAGGCTTCAGCCCATGAGCAGGACTAACTTCAAGTCTAGGGAAAGGTCTGCATGCAGACAAAAATAAGAAACAGGGTTAGGGAGAGTGTGGGAACTAGGGGTGTGCTATCAGGAGATCCGTTCCTAAACTTGCAGAGTCAGGGAAGGCTTCTTGAAGGAAGCTGACAGCATCAAGTCTGAGACCTAAATGTTGGATGCAGGTTAAGCAGGTAACATGAAGTGAGAGCCAGCCCCTCTGTGAACAACAGGCTTGGACTTGATCATGATCAAGTTCCCTTCCAGATCCCATAGTCTGACTTTCTTTCCAGGTTCCTACCTCTGGCCTTGAGCTCGGTCCTGCTGGTGACAGGTCTGGGTCCCCAGGTGAACAGGACAGAGGTCGCGTCTCCAGGGCTCTCCGTCTCCCTGATATGCCTATGGGGCTGGTGCAGCGCCTCCGCGAGGAGACAGCCTGGCTGACACTGGCTGTCCTGTCTAGACGGGAGAGCGTGCCCTCCCTCGGTGAGCAGGAGTCTTAAGGCACGGCTTTGCTGTCTGCTTTGAGCAATCGATAAACGAAGCTCCCAGACGCCGGCAGCTAGATGCTGAGGTGCCAGGGGTGTCGAGGCCAAGCATGTGGCCTGAATCTTCTCTGAGCAGGGTCTTTTTGAGGCAGACTCCTACAGGCTGACTCCCTCAAGCAAGAGCAAATCTCAGGCTCCCTGGCTGCATGGCAAATGGCTAATGCTTTGACGCTGGAGGTGAGGGGGAAGGATGAGAACCACCTCTGTCCCAGTTGGCACGCTGCAGGGCCTAATTATAACCCACCAGGACACTCCAGTACAGAGTGAGTTTTGGAGACGCAAGAAAGAGCAGAGAATAATCACAATATAACTTGGAAGAGGCATCCACAGGCAGACGTCAGGAGGAGTCAGGAAGGGAGTGGTATTACCTGAGGCTGGGGAGCCTGGGTTTGCAGACAGATCACCTTGGGTTATGAACCTCTCCAAGCCTGAGCTTTCTAATCTATAAACTGGAAGTTATGATAACACTGTCCTCATCGGATTATTATAACATTAAGTAAAATAGTGCAGATTTTAGCACTCACTTTGGTACCTGATAAGCGCTCAAGAAACATTAGCTATTTTTATAATAATAATGATTATTTATGAATCACATTCTGTGCCAAGCATTGCAATAAGTAGACAGTTTTAAAAGTTCTTTAAGGAGGGCATTAAGGAGGCGCAATGCACCTTAAACGCTCTGCTCATTTACCTAAAACAAGATCTGTCAAGATCATCTAGCGTGAGCTTCGCTTTTCTTATCTGTAAAGCGCAGATGATGACCTCTGCCCTACAAGTTTGGAGTTTCATGTCATTAATATCTTTCTTGCAGAAGCCAGAGCTGTACTGCATTGCCTACAATTTCCTGCACCGATTCCTTTAAAGTAGACAAAGATCCCAAGGACACTTGAAAAATCAATCGAAGCTTATCATCCTTCTGTATTTTTAAATGACTTCTTCCTGTATCTTTTATGGATGTTTCTCCCCCAACTTTTTCAGATTTTCCCGAAGTCTTTAACTTAGTTTCCATAGAAACAACTCTCTTCCTTTTCAGGCAGGAAGTTTGTACTTTCAAACAGGATTTAATGAAATGATTTAATTACAGTGATAAGTACAACCAGGATGAACAGATGGAGATATGGACAAACTGATTCTTGGTATTATTACACAACTCAACTGAAGGATGCAGAGCGAGCAGATAAACTGAGAGCAGCCCGCTGGCTATGGGCATTCGGGTGGCATGGGCATTAGTCATTTCATGTTATAGGAAATGGAGAGCCCCAGCCAAACCCACTACCTGTTTAAGCGAAGGTCTGTAACAGAGCTCCTACTGTACTTGCAGATTCCATCCTGCACCATCCTCTCTCGTGGTCTGGGTCTCTATGTTCTGTTCTCTTTGTCAGAATGCCCTTCTCATCTCTTTCCACCTCCCCCTCCACCCCCTCCCCTTTTTTTTCCAGGCCAGTTCTTAACCTTTCCTCTTGATTTAGTTTAGAGAGTCTTTCCTTCTACCCTACTCATTCCTCCTCTCCCATCACTCTCCCTAAAACTTCTTGTCGGATCATGTGCCCTTCTTGCCGCCCCTGTCTTCCTCATGCAGATGGCCGAGCCCCAAGACGGCAGGAGTCTGGGTTTCCTCCCAGCTCCTCCTACTTCTCCAAGGGCACGCACCCCACTCTATTAAATTTAGTCAATTATTTCTCTGTCCTCCATTCCACTAATATCTGAGCATCTTGATGGTAGTCCTATGTCATATTCAACTTGGTTTCCTTATCACCAAACCCAGTGCCTGATACACTGTTTTTCACTTGAGATTTGTTGAATGAGTTGCAATCTTTCTGAAGCTATGCATATAGTAAACACAGTGATGTCAGACAGATAATCAGCCTAGTGATCAAAAGTAATTTGCAAATGGGTTGAGCCACTTAGTTACATGTTCATGAATGCGGTGGACATAGCTTCGTGGCTTAATCCCACTGTCTTTTTCTAAGCTTTTATGTACTTTTCAACTACGGTTGGTTTTCATAGTCAGAAGTGTGGGAAAAGGAGCATAGAGAACCTCATATGTCAGGTTTTTATGCCCAGTACTGGAAATGGCACATATTACTACCTACTCATACTCCTAAAACCAGAACTCAATTATGTGCCCTCTTTCTCCAGTTTCAAAGGGGGCTGGGAAATGTATTCCAGCAGTATTCCAGGCAGACTAGATTACTGGGTCATGGGGGCACACATATCTTTAACATCATTAGATAACGCCAAAATATTTCCAATGTGGAGTGCCGATTTATACTCCCACCAGTAAAGGATGAGAATTCTTGTCTACATTCTGGCCAACATTTGCTGCTCATCTTTGGACTTCCATGATATGTTAGTTGGTAAAATTTAGTATTCAGGGTATATTTGTCTCCTTTATAAGACTGTATCTTTATTGGTGGAAGTTACCTTGTTTTTCTATTCCAAGTTCTCAGCAATTCTATCCTAGGTATATATCCAGCAGTGAGATGTGGGCCCATGCACTAGAGATGTGTGTAATAATGTTTAAACAAATAGTATGTAGGAGGAAACTGGAAGAGACCCGAGTGTCCAGTGAGAGTAAAGTGGAGTACTAGACAGCAATGATAAAGAACAGGCTGTAACTACACAGAGCAACATGGCTGGGGGCATTAGAAACATAGTTCTCTGCAAAACAAGTGCATGCTGTATAAATCCATTTATATAAAGTTCAATGTTCTTGACTGATCTAGACATTGTTGTGTTTAAGGTTATGTACTTAGGTGGTGTGAATATAGAGAGGAGAAAAGAAAGGAAGCAATAACCATGAAAATCAGGTTACTGTTAGGGATGGGGGGAAGGTGTAGGTATGAGAAGAGGCTCATTAGTGTCTCCATAGATGGGAATTAGAAGATTGATACAGGGTTTTAGGGACCAGAGTTAGTCCTATGGTCGTTTTAGGAGAGAAGATAACAAACTGGGCAAATATTGATCAGAATTTTCAAACTAGGTGAGTTGTTGGCAACGGTTAGTGTTATTAACTTTGTAACACTTGAGTCCATGAGGAACTTCTATTACTATGGTTTTTACCTTGGAAAATATAGTTCCAGGAGCTGGGGATAAAACAGTATCTAGAAGCTGGTGTTAAAATAATTTGCGCCTTGATGCTTTGTGTTGTGTGCCATGATCTGGCAGAAATTGTTATGCAAATCATGATATTATTTTGCAAATGTTGGGGTTTGATTCATTTCTGAAGGCATGTACATCAAAAAGTGTGAAAGTGAAAGTGTTAGCTGTTCAGCCATGTCTGACTCTTTGTGACCTGGTTGACTGTAGCCTGACAGGCTCCTCTGTCCATGGAATTCTCCAGGCAAGAATACTGGAGTAGATATTCATTCCCTTCTCCAGCGGATCTTCCAGACTCAGGGACCGAACCTGGGTCTCCCACATTGCAGGCAGATTCTGTACTGTCTGAGTCATCAGTGTTTAATTTATTGAGTTGGGTGGTTCATCTTCCAGTCCTTTCATTTTACATTCGTATTTTTTCACTCTTCTGTATGTGTGTCATATTTTGAATTAAAATTACATATATATTAATTTAGAAATTTTGTAATTTATAAATATTTGTTCAGAAAGATACATATACAATATTGGAAGAACAAATGCCAAAGTGAAATTTATGGTTACTCCCACATAGCAGGATTATGATTTTTAATTTCTTCCTATGTGCTTGAATTGACCTTGAAAGGTTGAGTTTGTTTAAACAATAGATTAAAACATGACAGCGTCACTCCTGGTGGGGCAAATCTGTTTTCAGTTTAAACCCGTTAATGTTTTTACAACTCAGTGCCAAGCAGTTCCACCAGGCTAATTTAACAAACATGTATTGCCTCTGTGTAATGGACACCAGGCTAAATGCTGGAAAGATAGAGATGAAAACTTATTCACTACCCTCAAGGATCTCGTGAGGGCAAATAAGCCCACATGTACACAAACAAAATACATACAAACTGTGACATTTCAAGACAGAATTCGATGTGAAAATCAGTAGCGGTGACAGGGAAGCTCCAGGAAGGCTCACAGAGAGGGACTCCTGAGTTGGACCTTGAGAGACTGAAAACAAGCAGGGCCTGGAAGGGTTCCTGGGCTTGGGGAGCCTTTCTGTTCAGCCTCAGTGACCCTCCAAAGAGCTAATCTGGGAAGGGATGCAGAGTCAAGGGAGGAACATTCACGAAACAGTAGTACAGCCTTGGGGCAGGACCCTGGTTCCACCTCAAGGGACACAAATAACAATAGGGCTTTCCTGGTGGCTCAGAGGGTCAAGAATCCATCTACAAAGCAGGAGACCCGGGTTCGGGTTCCATCCCTGGGTCGGGAAGATCCCCTGGAGAAGGGGATGCCTACCCACTCCAGTATTCTTGCCTGGAGAATCCCATGGACAGAGGAGCCTGGCGGGCTACAGTCCAGGGGGTTGCAGAGAGTTGGTCACAACTGAGTGGCTAAGCACACATAGAATTAAAACCCAACAACTGGAAGAGATCAGCATTCTCCATATCAGAGAAGACCACAAGAGGCAGACTAAACGAACCAGAGAAGCTTATCAGGATTACTTGAGGGGCTTCCCTGGTGATCCATTTGGTTAAGAATTTGCCTTGTAATGCAAGGGACACCCGTTGAATCCCTGGTTCTGGAAGATCCCATATGCTGTGTAGCAACTAAGTCAGTGAGCTGCAGCTACTGATCCCACGTGCAGTAACTACGGAAGCCACGTGGAGATAGGGCTTCCCAGGTGGCTCAGTGGGAAAGAAAGCACCTGCCATTGCAGGAGATGTGGGTTCAATCCCTGGGTCAGGATGATCCCCTGGAGAAGGAAATGGCAACCCACTCCAGTATTCGTGTCTTGAACATCCCATGGACAGAGGAGTCTGGCAGGCTACAGTCCATGGCGTCACAGTTGAACACAATTGGGCGATTGAGCATGCATGTGGAGACAAGGGAGGAACAGTCAAGAAACAATAAGGCATTTTTGGGGAACCTTCCTGGTTCCCCCTCAAGGGATATACCTAACAATATCTTGGAGCTGTTTTGCAGGTATTGAAACCCTCACCAGGTGGGAGAAGTTAAAAGTATGCTGTCCATAAGCATGTAGACCCCAGACTGGTTGGAACCAGAAGGTTGATGATGCTGACTCCCACTTACCTCACCACCAACCAATCAGAAGAAAGTCCACAAGCTGGCCACGCCCTTCCTGAGGCATTACTATGAGACTCCTCACTACCCGCTCCAGGTCAGGACACACAATTCTGAGGGCTTTAGACAGCTGTGGCCTCCTTTGCCTGGCAAAGCAATACATCTAATCTTTTCTACTTCATCCAAAACTCTGTCTCCAAGACTTAATTCAGTGTTGGGGTACAGAGGCTAATTTGGCTTCAGGATCTAGATGGATTTCAGGCAGAAAAGCAACTTGGTTGTGTCTGCTTTAGAAAAATTATTCAGTACAGCAACTATATTTCAGTAAAAGAAAAAAAAATTATTAAAAAATCCCCAAACCAAACAACAAACAAACAAAAAGCAGAATGACTCAGGCACAAGCGAACAGAAACAGAAAGAGGAAAACCTAAAAGGAGGAAAACTATTCGGGAGGTAGGTACCCCTCTCTCCACTGAAAAAGGCTGACGGGAAAGCCTGGGCTATGGTCTGGAGAATGCAGAGAAGAGAAGCGGCTGATGCAGTCACTGTCCCGCTGATGCTGAGTGAGGACGAGACGGGCACTGAGGATGGTCTTGGGCCAGCCCGCACGGCTTTGTGAACAGTGTGCTTCCCCTGTAAAAGCAGGGGGCGCACAGCATCTCTCATGTAGGCTTGCTGGCACTTTGCAGGAGGCAGGAAGAGGGCTGTCTGCTTGCTAACTTGGTGGGAGCTTTGAGTCTCCCCGGCTTTCAGATAGACACATGGTTCCCAAGCAGAGTTATGCTTCTTTTGTATGAAAATGATTGAGAAAATTTGTAACGATACCTGACAATATCCCTCTTCCAGTAGAAGAGAATATTGTTCCCTCGAAACGCAAAGCCCCAGTTTGGAGCCATCCAATCCATGGTTGTTGCATTGTCCTGTAAGGTGAGAATATTATTCAGGGTGTTAACCTGGCCCATCCTCCCTGAGAGAAAGTCTTCCCAGAATCAGTGATTAGGTAAGATGAGGCGTGGTTGTCTGAATACCTTGCTGTGCTATCCGAATTTCTCCCATCTGCACATTCTCTGTGAACCAGGATCTGTGACCCAGGATCCCATCTTTGATGAGAAATTTTGCTTGAATATTTAAATTTAACTCCCCAAACTCAGAGATTAAGTATCACTGTGCAAAACATTTCCATTAATCTTTGCAGATATTATGTCTCGGAAGGCAATGACAAGATCTTCTGGAGGCTCTTGGGCCTTTATCTGCCACCATCATCATCCTTTTTTTTTTTTTCCTGTCAAATGAAAATATTTATCTTCCCCTGGCCAGACTGGAGTGATTCCCTGGTACACCAAATTCATCACTGACTAACTCATGGATAAATATTCCTTACATGAGATTTATTTCCAACCCCAATAGTTTTCTCCTCCACCTAAACAAGGAAAAGAACACATTCATTTTCCTTAAAAAAAAAAAAAAAAAGAAAAGATCCTTTGAAAATGTGATGGGGTGGGAAAGAAATGTGAGAGACCTTCTTAAATTTTTAAGATTTAGTTTTGATCCTGTCTTGAGTCTGGATAAGTCTCTTAACATTTAGCTTGTTGATTTATAAATTATATGGATCTTATGTCCCGGACATTTGGTTTTTTATGTTCTTAATTTATTTCCTCACTTTGATGGAGATCATCAACTAGAAGTTTCCAGAAAAGGAATTAAGGAAAGATTATTTTTTTGAAAAGTTGTACGTAGGAAGGGCCTCCCAGGTAGCTCAGTGGTAAGGAACCTGCCTGCCAATGCAGGAGATGGGGGTTCGATCCCTGGTTTGGGAATATCCCCTGGGGGCGGAAAATGGCAACCCATTCCAATATCGTTGCCTGGAGAATTCCACGGACAGAGGAGCCTGGCGGGCGACAGTTCATGGGGTCACAGAGAGTCAGACACGACTGATCATGCACACGTGCGTGTAGGAAAATGTATCTTTTCCCCCAAACTCACATTTTAATGGTGGTATGTCTGGTTAGGGCACTAGCTTAGAAACCTCAGGATTGGGAAGACCTTGTTGGATTGAGTTTTGGCTTTCAGTGTTGTTGTAAGTAATAAAATACCTATTCCTAGTATTTAGTACATCACTTCTGTTTTTCTTTTTTTCTGTGTAGGTTTTACAGTCTTGTCTCCTAAGTTCTGAAATTTATGCTCATTTCCCATCAACTTTTCCAAGCAATGAGTGGGAACACTCAATTCAGAAACTCAGATCCTTCTGTTCTGGAAAAATTTTCAATATTACTTCTTACATAATGTCCTTCTAGCCCTGTCTTCTTTTCCTGAAATTCTACATGTTGGACCTCCTACACTGATCCTCTAATTGCTTCATCTTTTGCCAGAAGAAAATTTAGAAAGCCTCACTTGATATGAAAATTTTGTTGGTCGAAAAACAAACTGTGAACTGGGAGATTTCAAGCTTGGAACTGGTAGGGGTCTCAGTGACATGACATTGCAGGATGGCTTCTAAAGCCAGAATGAAGATGCTCTTGATCTTCATGATGATTGGTTATTGCAGTGTGGACAGCAGGGGATTGGTTTAAAATGATTATCTTACATCATTTTAGGCAGATGACAAGTTTTGATTATGATTATTAGAATTATTTACAAGAATTAACTTAAGTTTCACTTATATAAATGAAATAAACTAGATTAAGTTTTCCTTATGTGGCTTAAGTGGGTTTGTCTGATCAGAGGATCATCAAACTTGGTCACCATTTGATTTTACATAATACTCTCCCCCCGTATATCCCATCACTTGGCCTATTTTCCCAATGCTTTCCTTTATTTTCTCTTTCAATCATTTTATTGAATTTGTATTTCTCTTATTATGCTTTTAATTTGCAAGATTCTTTTTTCTATAAAGTTTCTGTTACAAACATTATCTTACAAAATAGCATCCTAGTCTTCTTTTCCTGGCTCTGTAAAGATATCAGTTGTAGTTTTCTAACTTTTTCCTCTGCATTTTTCTCTGTTTTCACTGAGGTGAGTTACTTTAAAATATGTTTATTGTGGTCTCTGTCTTTCATATAAAGACTTTAGATGAATGTCTGCGGATTCTTAGGTTATTCACTGTTACGAGAGACATCATTTACAGGTGGTTTGAAATCCTATCTCTGGGAGGAGTTTGACAGCTCTGTGTCAATTTCACTGTCAATTTCACCAGGGACTGATTTGGTCAGACCAATTTCACCAGGACTTTCTATTAGGAGATTCCCAAACACCTGTTTATAGACCTTTCCAGTGGATCATTTGATTTTTCCTGGAAACCTGGATCTTCCCTGGAAAAAACACACCTGAATACTATCAATCCAGGAGCCAGGTTGTACTAGCAGAATGGGAAATCCCATATTTCAGTGTGTAAAATCCCAATTCATTCCTTTGTTTTCACTATAGTCCTCTTCCTGCTAACCCCAAATTAGGAACTGCTTCATGTCAGTTTCTCACATAATAATCCTCTGGTTTCCTGCCAGTGTGTGAGAGAGAGAGAATTTTCTGGCTTCAAACAATGGGAATCTGTTTGTTAAAGAGACTTTCCCAAACCCCCTTGCTTCACACTCCCCTGTGGTGGGAGCTGGCACCTCCTTGCACAAGCCTCTCTGGAGCCTTGCTGCACGAATGGGCCCTGTCTCACTGGGTTCTTTCCTGTGGAACCTGGCATTCAACTTTCTCAAAGTCCACCAACGCCTTCTTTTACTTTTCATTTCCAAAAATTTGTTGACACCTGTCTCTCTCTCAATCATTGCCCTTGCAGTCTATGCTTTTTGAGTTCCAATAATATCATTTTAGAAGGGTGCAGAGGGAGAGAACAAGGATCAACACATGGCTTCAACCCATCATTTTACACCAGAAACCCAGATGGACTTTTTCTTAGAGTGATTTTATTCTGCCATGCCTGAGTTATTTTCTGCTATGTGTCACTTCACTACAATCTGAAATCATGATGCTAAAATAAACCTATTTCCTCTGATCTCTCTCTCTGCAGATTTCCCATTAAAAGGCAAATCTTGAATTTGAAATAGAGTTCCAGCTGGCTCGATTTGAGGTGCTAAAATTCAGCTGATCCAAACATATTTTTCTGATTCTAGGAGTCTGCTGCTACTTAATTCCACTGTGAACTGGACATTTTCTTTCACCCACCTTTTAGATGGGCCAGCTCTGCGCTGGTCTGCACACTATTGCCTACTTTGTTCCTGCTATTTGTTTTAATCTGGTGGCTCATTACAGATGACTTGGTAAGGTCCGTTATAGTAAGTGACTGAACACCAAATAGGAGTTTGGAAATAAAGTTGTTACTGAATCCAAGCTTGGTTTGCTTCGCTATTCTGTATGAAACTATAATGATGGGTATATGTCACCATACATTTGTCAAGATCCCCTAGCGTGTGGCTTCCCTGGTGGCTCAGACGGTGGAGAATCTGCCTGCAGTGCAGGAGACCTGGGTTTGATCCCTGGGTAGGGAAGACCCCCTGGAGAAGGGAATGGCAACCCACCCCAGTATTCTTGCCTGGAGAACTCTATGGACAGAGAAGCCTGGTGGTCTGCAGTCCGTGGGGTCTCAAAGAGTCAGATATGACTGAACAACTAACACTCAATCGCAGATATACACCATGAAGAGTGAATCCTACTGTAAACTATGGACTCTGGGTGATAATATGATGTCAGCATAGGTTCATGCATTGTAGCAAACGTGACACTCTGGTTCCAGGTGTTGACAGTGGGAGAGCCCACGCACATGTGGAGGAGGGGCGTGTAGGGGAGCTCTGTGCTTGCCTTTTTTTTTTAAATATAAATTTATTTATTTTAATTGGAGGTTAATTACTTTACAATATTGTATTGGTTTTGCCATACATCAACATGAATCTGCCATGGGTGTACACGTGTTCCCCATCCCGAACCCCCCTCCCTCCTCCCTCCCCATACCATCCCTCTGCGTCATCCCAGTGCACCAGCCCCAAGCAACCAGTATCATGCATTGAACTTGGCCTGGCGATTCATTTCATATATGATATTATACATGTTTCAATGCCATTCTCCCAAATCATCCCACCCTCTCCCTCTCCTACAGAGTCCAAAAGACTGTTCTATACATCTGTGTCTCTTTTGCTGTCTCACATACAGGGTTATCATTACCATCTTTCTAAATTCCATATATATGCGTTAGTATACTGTATTGGAGTTTTTCTTTCTGGCGTACTTCACTCTGTATAATTGGCTGTAGTTTCTTCCACCTCATTAGAACTGATTCAAATGTATTCTTTTTAATGGCTGAGTAATACTCCATTGTATATATGTACCACTGCTTTCTTATCCATTCATCTGCTGATGGACATCTAGGTTGCTTCCATGTCCTGGCTATTATAAACAGTGCTGTGATGAACACTGGGGTACACGTGTCTCTTTCAATTCTGGTTGCCTCGGTGTGTATGCCCAGCAGTGGGATTGCTGGGTCATAAGGCGGTTCTGTTTCCAGTTTTTTAAGGAATCTCCACACTGTTCTCCATAGTGGCTGTACTAGTTTGCATTCCCACCAACAGTGTAAGAGGGTTTCCTTTTCTCCAAACTCTCTCCAGCATTTATTGCTTGTTGACTTTTGGATCACAGCCATTCTGATTGGCGTGAAATTGTGGTTTTGATTTACATTTCTCTGATAATGAGTGATGTTGAGCATATTTTCATGTGTTTGTTAGCCATCTGCATGTCTTCTTTGGAGAAATGTCTATTTAGTTCTTTGGCCCATTTTTTGATTGGGTCATTTATTTTTCTGGAATTGAGCTGCAGAAGTTGCTTGTATATTTTTGAGATTAGTTATTTGTCAGTTGCTTGATTTGCTATTATTTTCTCCCATTCTGAAGGCTGTCTTTTCACCTTGCTTATAGTTTCCTTTGTTGTGCAGAAGCTTTTAAGTTTAATTAGGTCCCATTTGTTTATTTTTGCTTTTATTTCCAATATTCTGGGAGGTGGGTCATAGAGGATCCTGCTGTGATTTATGTCGGAGAGTGTTTTGCCTATGTTCTCCTCTAGGAGTTTTATAGTTTCTGGTCTTACGTTTAGATCTTTAATCCATTTTGAGTTTATTTTTGTGTATGGTGTTAGAAAGTGTTCTAGTTTCATTCTTTTACAAGTGGTTGACCAGTTTTCCCACCACCACTTGTTAAAGAGATTGTCTTTAATCCATTGTATATTCTTGACTCCTTTGTCAAAGATAAGGTGTTCATAGGTGTGTGGATTTATCTCTGGACTTTCTATTTTGTTCCACTGATCTATATTTCTGTCTTGTGCCAGTACCAGACTGTCTTGATGACTGTGGCTTTGTAGTAGAGCCTGAAGTCAGGCAGGTTGATTCCTCCAGTTCCATTCTTCTTTCTCAAGATTGCTTTGGCTATTTGAGGTTTTATGTATTTCCATACAAATTGTGAAATTATTTGTTCTAGCTCTGTGAAAAATACTGTTGGTAGCTTGATAGGGATTGCATTGAATCTATAGATTGCTTTGGGTAGTATACTCATTTTCATTATATTGATTCTTCCAATCCATGAACATGCTATTTCTCCATCTATTAGTGTCCTCTTTGATTTCTTTCACCAGTGTTTTATAGTTTTCTATATATAGGTCTGTAGTTTCTTTAGGTAAATATATTCCTAGGTATTTTATTCTTTTCATTGCAATGGTGAATGGAATTGTTTCCTTAATTTCTCTTTCTATTTTCTCATTATTAGTGTATAGGAATGCAAGGGATTTCGGTGTGTTGATTTTATATCCTGCAACTTTACTATATTCATTGATCAGCTCTAGTAATTTTCTGGTGGAGTCTTTAGGGTTTTCTATATAGAGGATCATGTCATCTGCAAACAGTGAGAGTTTTACTTCTTCTTTTCCAATTTGGATTCCTTTTATTTTTTTCTGCCCTGATTCCTGTGGCCAAAACTTCCAAAACTATGTTGAATAGTAGTGGTGAGAATGGGCACCCTTGTCTTGTTCCTGACTTCAGGGGAAATGCTTTCAATTTTTCACCATCGAGGATAATGTTTGCTGTGGGGTTGTCATATATAGCTTTTATTATGTTGAGGTATGTTCCTTCTATTCCTGCTTTCTGGAGAGTTATTATCGTAAATGGATGTTGAATTTTGTCAAAGGCTTTCTCTGCATCTATTGAGATAATCATATGGCTTTTATTTTTCAATTTGTTAATGTGGTGTATTACAATGATTGATTTGTGGATATTGAAGAATCCTTGCATCCCTGGGATAAAGCCCACTTGGTCATGGTATATGATCTTTTTAATGTGCTGTTGGATTCTGATTGCTAGAATTTTGTCAAGGATTTTTGCATCTATGTTCATCAGTGATATTGGCCTATAGTTTTCTTTTTTTGTGGCATCTTTGTCAGGTTTTGGTATTAGGGTGACGGTGGCCTCATAGAATGAGTTTGGAAGTTTACCTTCCTCTGCAATTTTCTGAAAGAGTTTGAGTAGGATAGGTGTTAGCTCTTCTCTAAATTTTTGGTAGAATTCAGCTGTGAAGCCTTCTGGACCTGGGCTTTTGTTTGCTGGAAGATTTCTGATTACAGTTTCAATTTCCGTGCTTGTGATGGGTCTGTTAAGATTTTCTATTTCTTCCTGGTTCGGTTTTGGAAGGTTGTACTTTTCTAGGTATTTGTCCATTTCTTCCACGTTGTCCATTTTATTGGCATATATTTGCTGATAGTAGTCTCTTATGAACCCACTCCAGTACTCTTGCCTGGCAAATCCCATGGACAGAGGAGCCTGGTAGGCTGCAGTCCATGGGGTCTTAAAGAGTTGGACATGACTGAGCAACTTCACTTTCACTTTTCACTTTCATGCATTGGAGAAGGAAATGGCAACCCACTTCAGTGTTCTTGCCTGGAGAATCCCAGGGACAGTGGAGCCTGGTGGGCTGCCATCTATGGGGTTTCACAGAGTCAGAAATGACTGAAGCGACTTAGCAGCAGCAGCAGCAGCCTCTTATGATCCTTTGTATTTCTGTGTTGTCTGTTGTGATCTCTCCATTTTCATTTCTAATTTTATTGATTTGATTTTTCTCCCTTTGTTTCTTGATGAGTCTGGCTAATGGTTTGTCAATTTTATTTATCCTTTCAAAGAACCAGCTTTTGGCTTTGTTGATTTTTGCTATGGTCTCTTTTGTTTCTTTTGCATTTATTTCTGCCCTAATTTTTAAGATTTCTTTCCTTCTACTAACCCTGGGGTTCTTCATTTCTTCCTTTTCTAGTTGCTGTAGGTGTAGAGTTAGGTTATTTATTTGACTTTTTTCTTGTTTCTTGAGGTATGCCTGTCTTGCTATGAACTTTCCCCTTAGCACTGCTTTTACAGTGTCCTACAGGTTTTGGGTTGTTGTGTTTTCATTTTCATTCATTTCTATGCATATTTTGATTTCTTTTTTGATTTCTTCTGTGATCTGTTGGTTATTCAGCAGCATGTTGTTCAGCCTCCATATGTTGGAATTTTTAATAGTTTTTCTACTGTAATGTGCTTGCTTTTTGATTCTGCTCTGAACTTCTCTGTTTTAAGAAATAAAGTTTTTCTACTTAAAAAATTTCTTTTACTTTATATCTATTCACCTAATAAATGAATTATAAAAATGTGGTATTATTTTGAATGGATGTAAATTTATTACAACAGTCCACAGTTGCTGAATATTTACACTTTTTCTCTTATATTTTTATTGCAATTAAATGCTTTACAATTGACCTCTTTCTGCACAGATTTTTGGGCACATTTTTCTCATATATTGCCTATATCCTTCCTAAACTCTAAATTCCTTGTATGTGGGACTTGACCTATCTAATCTTTATATGCTCAGAACCTGGTACAGTGTGAGGTACCCAGTAGATACTTAATACATATTTCTTGACTAAGTGAATACACTTTCATTTTCTCATGTAGAGTGACCCTGTGAGATTTCAGACTATATTTCTGGTCTCTGGTCTCTATACCAGACATGTTACATAATGCTGTAAGACCTTATATTTAAGTTAAACACACACACACACTGCTTTGAAAATCAAACATGGTTCTGAAAGTATAGCAGTAATTTATTTACAAATTCATCTATTGAAATTTAGATACTGGAGTATAGTCAAAGAAACCAGACATCTAATATGGTCTACCATTTTGAATATCATGCTTTTCCATTTCTTTCTTTTCTGAAGAAAGCAATACAAATGATCCACATCCTAAGAGCACTTGAGTTGCTAGTGCGCTTTGAGCATGAGTGGATCCCAAGGCAAACTGAATTGAATTGCAGAAGGGTGGGAGTGGAGTGGAAGCAAATGCTGAAGGGTCTTCTCCTGTAGCCCTCACGTCGCTGGATGGATTTCCTTGAGGGCGGGCCTTTGTTCCCTTCCCACCGCTGTGGGATTCTGCTTGTTAGAACATTTCTTCTGAGGCAACTCCATCCTATAAATACAGAGTGGGTCCTGAACACTGGAATATAGATGAATAACGTACTCTCTTTTCCCTGAAGAATCTCACAATTTTCAGACGTTTTCATACAGACAAATTCAGTTGGATGCTTGTCTCAACAATAAAGTCGAGCTTATCTACAGGTCCAAGGGAGTTGTTGACAGACTTTCTGCGAAGACGAGGAGAGACCTCCCTGAACCTGCCTCCTCTTCCTTGCAGCTTTCCCCTGTTACTCCCTGCTGTGGGCTTTAACGCAAAACAGGACTTCCTCACTCATCACTGCTCTCCAGACAGTCAAAGAAAGAGATCACATGTCTCCCAAGACTCCTCTGGGTTATACATCTCAGATCCTTTAACAACTCCTTTCTGACATAATTTCAAGTCCCTTCAGCATTTAGTCATTCTTCATTAACTACATTTTTGTTCACCGAACCTGCTGCTTTTGGTGTGTTCTCTATGGCATGCAGGACTATTAATTTCCTTGATCTCTAGACACTATATTTTTTATGCATACAGACTAGCAATGAGTTTGGGTTTTTTTGGAAGCCAAGTGTAATATTGATTCCTAATGAGCTTATAGGTTACAAACCTTTCCTTTTATGAACCTTGATTTCTGAAACTTAAAGTTCCGGGAATTACATTTGAGCTCTTCAGGTCTACCTTGTCAGATGTATTGAGCCCTTAATCCCAACCTATCACAATGCTGAATTTTCCACCCTGAATCAGCCAATTGTTATATTGGCTATCTCTCCCAACTTTAATTTATATTAACAGATTTTCTTAATATGAAAGTCAGTCAGAGTATGTTTAGCTATATTGAAGGATAAATGAGTCCTAAATCCCCAGTGGCTAATAAAAGCCCAGAGCTCATTCTCTGATTATTTTACAGTCCATGATGAATTGGCGGAGACCCTCTTCCATGTCATCTCACTCCAGGAGCCAAGCAGAGAGACACCTGCACCTCAAACATTGCTGATCAACAAGGTGAAGGAAAAGCTCTGAAGCTCTCACGCCAGAAATGAGATGCCCCAGCCTGGAAGTAATACTCATTACTTTTTCTCATTAGCTGGAATTAGTTTCATGACCTCATCAGTCACACAGAGGTCAGAAATTGCAATTCAATCATGTGCTCAGAGATAGTTAATGAACAGTGCCAATGACTATCACAGCATGATCTCCATGTTCTTGACACAGTAATTAATAAAAATATTGGCTAGGATAAGACCTAGAGAGTATCTCTATAGTATACTTCTAGAGATATCCTTTAAGATGGATATGGATGCATTAATAAGTACTCTTTGGGTACATTCTTTCAAAAAAGTACAAGGTCAAATCAATGTACTGACTTCTGGACCACACTTTCCAATCTTCCTCGCAGTATATTATGAAAGATTAAGGCAAAGCCCTTGCTGAAATTTGTCTGTAGCAGGCTACACCTCTTTGGGTGGTAGAAAGAGCCTTGATTTAAAAAAAAACCTGAGTTATATTCTTTGCTTTATCATTCTCTAGACTTATGAGCACTGGCAAATAAATATATCTCTCTGAGCCTTAGGATTTTCTCTTTTTGAAGTTTACAAAATTGTTGTTCAGTTGCTAAGTCGTGTCCAACTCTTCGTGACCCCATGGACTGCAACATGCCAAGCTTCCCTGTCCTTCACTATCTTCTGGAGCTTGCTCAAACTCATGTCCATTGAGTCAGTGATGTGATTCAACCATCTCATCCTCAGTTGCCCTCTTCTCCTCTTGCCCTCAATCTTTCCCTGAATCAGGATTTTTTTCCAGTGAGTCAGTTCTTCACATTAGGTGGCCAAAGTATTGGAGCTTCAGCTTCAGCACCGGTCCTTCCAAAGAATATTCAGGGCTGATTGCCTTTAGGATTGACTGGTTGGATCTCCTTGCAGTCCAAAGGACTCAAGAGTCTTCTCCAGCACTACAGTTGGAAAGCACCAATTCTTCGGTGCTCAGCCTTCTTTATGGTACAACTCTTACATCTGCACATTACTACTGGAAAAGTCATATCTTTGACTATGTGGACCTTTGTCAGAAATGTGAAATCTCTGCTTTTCAATACACTGTCTAGGTTTGTCATCACCCTCCAAAGTGATTTTGAAACCCCGAAATAAAATCTGTCAGACTATTAAAAAATCCCTTTTATTTATAAAATTTAAGAAACCTTATCTGGCACTTCCAACCCAATAACTCTTCATAAAATAAGTAATGTACTTTTGGCCATGATGAACTTTGTAGGTGTGGGGATCATTAATTCCATTTTTATATCATCACTCCCAGATTCTACAGTGGAAGGGAGAGAGCAAGACACAGCACCAAGTGGGCTCCTGAGTTAAGAATGGATACAAGAAAGAAAATGCAGCATTATCTCTGGAAACATCATGGATTCCTCAGCCATGAATTCAGCAAGGCATTCCAAGTATAGTAGGCTGCATGATTGTTTACACTTATTTTCTGCCTTTCCTGTAAGATTACACTTCTGTGTACCATTGATTTTAGGCTGAACTTTGTGATTTACTTTATCCAATGAAATGTGAGTAGAAGTCATTTCTGATGAACAGAATCATTAAGAAATATCACTGCACTGCTCCTTTCCTCCATGCACAAAAAATGGCATCTTCCAAGTAGGTTTTCTCCTTCAGGCTAGCTCCGAGAAAGAGGTGCACATACGGAATAGAACTACAGCCAACTTACAGCAGACATGCAACTGACGGATTAATTTTGACATCAGTCACTGAGATAGTAGGATTGTTTGTTACCACAGCAGTACCTAGTGAAAGTTGGCTGATACTCTAGGCTGACCAATAGGTGGGTGGGACATAGTCTAGGGGCTCAAGATCAGGAACTAAAAAATGTTTCAAGAGAGGAGAGATTTTCAAGGTTACTAGGATTGTAAAATTCAGTTTAAAAAAATCAAGAAATAGAATAACTGAGAGACCATTTGGGGACCAGGTAATGCAAGAGCAAAGGGTTTTATAAATAGTAAAGAGATAGGTGAGGAGAAGACGTTGAGATCAGGGACTTCACTGGTGGCCCAGGGGTTAAGACTTCATCTTCCAATGCAGGGAGTGCTGGTTTGATCCCTGGTCAGCGAGCCAAGATCCTACATGTGTCACAGCTAAAAAACTGGAACATAAACCACAGAAGCAATGTTGTAAAAAAATTTTTTTTAAAAGACTTAAAAAAAGAAAGACATAGTGATTAAAAGACCATTAATTTCTAGCAGATGAATTCAGTGTTAGCTAGAGAAATAGCAATGTCTGAAAACTAGGAAGACAAATACCAAATCAAGGAGTCAGAGAAGAAAGCAGGTGTTAAAAAATGATGATATCCAGTGGAGGGACTTTTGGGAGAATTCCTCTTCTCTTACTTAGATCAATAGCTTTGTTGATACAAATCTTTGTGCTGAGCTTTGAAGACATCAGATATCTTGATCTCAGAGGAGGTCCGAAGCTGACTCTGGCTGTTTTATCGCGGAGAGGAGTACTGAAATCTTGCTCTTAATAAATGGCCCTGTCATGCAAAGAGTCTTTCTTGTTCATGTGGGGAAGACAGACAGAGACATGCCATCCAGAATTCAAGCACCATCTCCCTGATTGACTGCAAACTACTCACCGAGTCAGTGGTGGAAAAGGCCTAGAGGGCGGGGACACAGGCTGTCTTTTTCTGATTATAACACAGGATGATAAAATGTGTTCTGCCAAGTGTCTGGGTATTTCTCTTTCTTGAAAAAAAAAAAAAATTGTTCACAGCTTTCATCACCACTTTATCACATTTCTTCATGTAATTGAAGACATGGGGTTGGACTACATTAATCTCTGCTCTGAAAGGCAAGGCTGAGTCCTGATCAACATCTGAAAGAGTGGCTGAAAGTAACAGAAATCTCAAAGTGGGTGTTGGGAGGAACGTTGTCTTAACGAATATGTGGGAAGACATAGAATGATCCATGATGGAAGGAGGGATTTGGCAGTTATTTAGAAAGTAAATTTCATATTACTCTTCTGCTTATATTCCTTTGGGTATATCTACATCGTTTAGGATAAAGCAGCTTGGTTTTCCATACTCATATTTTGTGGAGCCACTCTGACGGACCTGACTTTCTGGGTTTCCCTGGTGGCTCACTCAGATGGCAAAGGGTCTGCCTGCAATGCAGAAGACCAGAGTTCCATCTCTGGGTCAGGAAGAGCCCCTGGCGAAGGGAATGGCAACCCCCTCCAGTGTTCTTGCCCAGAGAATCCCATGGACAGAGGGCCTGGTAGGCTGCAGTCCATGGGGTTGCAAAGAGTCAGACATGACTGAGATGCTTATATTCCATCGGGGACATCCACATCATTTAGGATAAAGCAACTTGGTTTTCCATACCCACACTTTGTGGGAGCCACTTTGATGGATCTGTACCTTCTGCCTTTCCTGCCTTTCTTTTCATGGCAAACTCTTGCTTGTCTTCCAAAGTGTAGTCCAAGAGTTCTGCCTCAGACTTTTCTGATCTGCACTGTGATTTCATCCTTATCACCCCGAATCCTGATGGGTGAGTTGTTTTGTCTCTCTCCTCCATATTGGCATTTAACTGCATCAGGACAGAGACCACGCAGAAGTTAATAGTGCCTGGAGCCGTGCATGGCATGGGGCAGAAGCTCAATGAGTGTTGAATTTGTTCTACAGTCTCCTGGCCTGGCCCCAGAGCCGTGGCCCTGATCGCTGAAACTTACTGCTATTTCCAGATACCTTCATGGCTTCAAGGAAGGAATGAGAACCTCTCTAAGGAAAAATAGCTGGAGAGAGGCCAGGGAAGAATTCCCAGAGGGCCTGAGCTGGACCTGCTGTCTTAAGGGATGAGTAGGATTGTATCAGGCACATGAAGTACCAGGAAAGTGTGTATAGAGGCAGAAAAAAGAAAAGCGTTAGTCGCTCAGCCATGCCCGACTCTTTGTGACCCTTTGGACTGCACCCCACCAGGCTCCTCTGTCCATGGGATTTTCCAGGCAAGGATACTGGAGTGGTTTGCCATTTCCTTCTCCAGGGGATCATCCCGACCCAGGGATCGAACCCGGGTCTCCTGCACTGGAGGCAGATTCTTTACTGACTGAGCTACCAGGAGGCAGAAGTACAAAACAAAACATTACAGGTAACAAATTTGCCGTTGACTTAGCGCACACTTTGTGATGCTCTTGTTGGGTGTTTATGTTCAGCATCTCTAAGTCTGACAACAGTCTTACAGTGATGGACCCCTTTTCTAGGCTCCCAAAGGGAACATCCACTGAAACATTGTTGCTCAGAGAGGCTCAGTGATAAACTCAAGGCCACATATCTCTCAGGTGACCGCTGGAATTCCAACTCTCTATGGTCTGACAATAAAAGCCTAAGCGCTTTTCACCACTGAAGGCTGTAGATGTAGTTTGAAATTAATCTATGCCTCATATGCACCATCAGTAAAATATGTGTTTGATCTTGTAAATGTTGATGCTCTTTTCCAAATCCGAAATTTCTGTGGGCTCAGCTCGAGAGCAGCAAGGCACAGTGATTAAGGCGTGGGCTCCAGAGCTGGAGTGTCCAGGTTCTAGTCTCAGCTCTGCCTGGGGTAATCTCTTCACCTCTCTTTGTTTCTATTTCCCCATAATGACCGAGGGGCCTCCATAAATGATGTCCTTAGCACAGGCATTAGCATACAGCAAAGTCCTCAGTAAAACAATTTCAGCACTTCTCAAGGATTACCTTTGAGCTGTATGCTGGGCCTTTATTTACCTCAATAGACCCTATTGTTTCTTATTTACTCACTGAATGAATATTTATTTAAACCTGTTAGACGTTAGCTGCAGTGCATTCGTTGGCGATGAGACCCACAAGACACAGGGCACCCAGGTATGGCGGGACCAACATTTGTTCAGCTCCTCACGGTTCACAAACACACTCTGCACTTCCAGTGCTAACTCACCTCCAGGTGCTGCTTGCTGTTTTAGACACAGAAGCAGGCTTGAAATGGTTAAATTGCAAAACTCAAGTTGGGGAGATTGGAAAATCATGTAACGTGAAGTAAACCAAATGGGTTATTTGCCTGCTTGAAGGACTAGCTGGGCAAACAGAGAACAGGAGGAGAAGGGAAGCAGGGAGGCCCAGGGCTGCTGCCCAGACGTTTAAGCAGAAGGCATCCTGGCTTCCCCGCTGGTTCAGCAGTAAAGAACCCACCTGCCAATGCAGGAGACCCGGGTTTGATCCCTGGGCCGGGAAGATCCCCTGGAGAAGGAAACAGCAACCCTCTCCAGTATTCTTGCCTGGGAAATTCCAGTATTCTTGCCTGGACAGACGAGCCTGAAGGGCTGTAGTCCAAAGGACCAGAAGAGTGGCACACGACTTAGCGACTAACCAACAGCAACAATGCTGGGCAAAGGTGCCTTCGTTCTCCTGGGCACGCCCTGATCTTGGATTCTGGAAGGTGTTTGGGCTGTAGTATGATAGATGCTTGGAATTGTGTTTCTGCTGGGAGACCCTGTGTGTGTGTGTGTGTGTTTTAATGTGTGCATCATCCCATCACAGCAGTATCTGCCTTTCCAACCTTATAACTGATTTCTCTAATTTGAGGGCCTTCTCCACTCAGGGATACATTTTCAATCACTGTCCAAGAGTAGCTGAAAAAGGACAAAGAGGAGCACAGCAAAGTGTGCTGTCAGTAAGTAACCAGGCCGTCATCTTACAGAGTTAAATCTAGCTTTCGAGCTCCTTTGCCAGTGCCTTGTACTCACTCTTCGGGTCACGTTGCCTCATTGTATGGATTTCAGAGAGCTCTTCAGCAGCATTACTCAGCAGTCCTAGCTGCCATTTACTGATGGCTGCGTGTTCTTCCTAATCTCTCACCTCACTTTTCACAACAGTAAAATCTCCACTATCTTAGGTCAAGAAAGGAAGGCTCAGAGAATTGAAGTAATGACTTCACACCCCCCAAACTCTGAAGGGCAGAGTTTGGAGCCCAGCCTTGCTGCATACTAGCGATGTCATAGAAAATTTCTATGCCTCAGTTTCCTCTTCTGTAAAATGGGAACAGCAATGCTTCTGTGACAGGGCTGTTGAGAAGATTCAGAGACTCAGCACATAGTAAGGCTCTCCAGGTAGAAGTCAGCAAGGGCCAGACGGCCTTATTGCCATACTCATCTGCCACTTTTCCAAGCAGACGCTGCGGGGCTTGGATGAGAGCCAGCTTTTGGGAGTGTGCACCAAATGCAGTTGTCTTCTTGATCATGCCCCTGCTGAGGTGACTGCTTTCATTCAGAAAGGCAAGAGCATCCCTTCTTTTTTCTAGCGCACCTGGATGAGTTAATTCACCAGCTGCATGTTGTTCGGGGAGTTTCCTCCTCTCGAGCCAATTAACTTCCCTAATTGTCCACATCTCCATGACCGTGGGCTAGGGGTGTGTCGTTATGAAGCCTCCTCCTGTCTGGTCATCTGTTGAGCAGAAGAGGTGCTTCCGTTTTTGGTTGTTTGGAAGTTCTCAGTACTGGGTTCTTATCAGCATCAATGGAACAAATGAACCATTAATACTTGTCTGCATTTGACAGCTCAGACCTTGAGATTCCGATTTAGCAGGACCTGGGATTTGCATTTTGCAAAACTGTTTGCATGCACTTTGGAGGCACAGCCTGGCTGAGAACCACCGGATGTGGAATCTGGTTGGTGGAGAATCAAATGTGACTGTCAGATGTCCCCTTTGTGCAACTGTCAGACAGCTGTTCAAGTCCCAAATGCCAGGACTGTAAGGAGTGGTCTGAACAGTGGTTTGAACCTCATGCCAGTCATGAGGTGATGAACTTTCACATAGGTTAGACCACTGAAGGGCTTCCTTGGTGGCTCAGCAGTAAAGAATCCACCTGCCAAGGCAGGAGACGTGGATTCAATCCCTGGGTCAGGAAGATCCCTGGAGAACATGGCAACCCACTCCTGTGTTCTTGCCTGGAGAATCCCATGGACAGAGGAGCTTGGCAGGCTATAGTCCAGAGGGTTGCAAAGAGTCGGACACGACTTAGCAACTAAACAGTTTCAAACAGGAAGCCCTTAGAAGGTATTCAAGTAACAGTGTTTTCCAGTTGATAAGTTTATGGAAATGATGATTCCTGTAATGGTTTGACTATTAGAGCACAAAATTGCTTAATTAGAATTATTGAATTGAACTTACCTCTGTTGATATGCAGAGGGGATTCTTCCCTTATATTTAACAAAGTACTAGTTGCGTGGCAGGATGTAATTAAAAGCAAATATTAAACTCTTCAAGAGAATCAGCTTGTCATAGGAAGATCTAACCTATGAATTGAATATGTATATACTACAGTCTCCAGTGACAGAGCAGGGGATGGTACATTCCTGCCTCTCATGCTTTTAGGGATTTTAAAGCAAGATAGAGTGATATAATTTTCAAGATGCCCAAATTGAAGTATCTCAGAGTATTTATTCCTTTATTCACTCAGCAAACTTTTCTGACTACCTGCTGTGTGTTGGAGGAGGTCATCAAAATGTGACTGCTGGTTGACCTGAGAGATGACCCTGGACAATGGGAGATTCCTCACCACCCCCCACCACCCCCAATCCCACCACCCTCCCACCTCACTCTTTTTTGGAATGTATATTCCACCCACCATTCAAAGCCAGAGCCATTCAGAGATGGAGCCTTGAGAGAGCCATCTGTATGGTATACATGACTGAACCCTGTTAAAGCCCTCTGTACACTTCTAAGGTTCTGCTGGGAGATCTACTCACCTCACAGCTGCTTCAGACAAGGCTTGTAGGTAAGTCCCCCAGCTTATTAAACAGGCCACCTACCAATCTTGGGGGCTTCCCAGGTGGCTCAGTGGTAAAGAATCCGCCTGCCAAAGCAGGAGATGCAGGAGACGCAGGTTCAATTTCTGGGTTGGGAAGATCCTTTGAAGAAGGAAATAGCAACCCACTCCAGTATTCTTGTCTGGAAAATCCCATGGACAGAGGAGGCTGGCGGGCTACAGTCCATGGGGTTGCAGAATTGGACATGACTGAGCACAGCACAGCAGCTACCAGCCTGGGGTGTCTGTCTCTTTCTCTCATCTCTCTGTGCCCCCTGGGGAGGCTGGGGGGCCAGTTTATGAACCAACACTATGTTAGTTATGGAGAAGAAAGATAATAATCCTTCCCTGTTTTCACAGAACAGAAGAGCAAAGTAAACAAATTTACAAGATACCGTGTCTATTTTGGTGCAGTAGAGACGTGTTCAGAGGCTAAAGGGACATAGGGGAGAGGGCTTGGTCAGGAAGGTGTCTTTGGAAGGCTAAGCTCAGTAGATACCAATCAAAGTATGGTTATGTGATATGCAAGGGTCGAGGTGGCAAGAATACACAGAAGAACTGTATGAAGAAGATCTTCACGACCCAGATACTCATGATGGTGTGATCACTGACCTAGAGCCAGACATCATGGAATGTGAAGTCAAGTGGGCCTTAGAAAGCATCACTACGAACAAAGCTAGTGGAGGTGATGGAATTCCAGTTGAGCTATTTCAGATCCTGAAAGATGATGCTGTGAAAGTGCTGCACTCAATATGCCAGCAAATCTGGAAAACTCAGAAGTGGCCACAGGACTGGAAAAGGCAGTTTTCATTCCAATCCCAAAGAAAGGCAATGCCAAAGAATGCTCAAACTACCACACAATTGCACTAATCTCACATGCTAGTAAAGTAATGCTCAAAATTCTCCAAGCCAGACTTCAGCAATATGTGAACCGTGAACTTCCTGATGTTCAAGCTAGTTTTAGAAAAGGCAGAGGAACCAGAGATCAAATTCCCAACATCCGCTGGATCATGGAAAAAGCAAGAGAGTTCCAGAAAAACATCTATTTCTGCTTTATTGACTATGTCATAGCCTTTGACTGTATGGATCACAATAAACTGTGGCAAATTGTGAAGGAGATGGGAATACCAGACCACCTGACCTGCTTCTTGAGAAATTTGTATGCAGGTTAGGAAGCAACAGTTAGAACAGGACATGGAAAAACAGACTGGTTCCAAATAGGAAAAGGAGTACGTCAAGGCTATATATTATCACCCTGCTTATTTAACTTATATGCAGAGTACATCATGAGAAACACTGGACTGGAAGAAATACAAGCTGGAATCAAGATTGCCGGGAGAAGTATCAATAACCTCAGATATGCAGATGACACAACACTTATGGCAGAAAGTGAAGAGGAACTAAAAAGCCTCTTGATGAAAGTCAAAGTGGAGAGTGAAAAAAGTTGGCTTAAAGCTCAACATTCAGAAAACAAAGATCATGGCATCCGGTCCCATCACTTCATGGCAAATAGATGGGGAAACAGTGGAAACAGTGTCAAACTTTATTTTTTTGGGCTCCAAAATCACTGCAGATGGTGACTGCAGCCATGAAATTAAAAGACGCTTACTCCTTGGAAGGAAAGTGATGACCAACGTAGATAGCATATTCAAAAGCAGAGACATTACTTTGCCAACAAAGGTCCGTCTAGTCAAGGCTATGGTTTTTCCAGTGGTCATGTATGGATGTGAGAGTTGGACTGTGAAGAAGGCTGAGTACCGAAGAATTGATGCTTTTGAAGTGTGGTGTTGGAGAAGACTCTTGAGAGTCCCTTGGACTGCAAGGAGATCCAACCAGTCCATTCTGAAGGAGATCAGCCCTGGGATTTCTTCGGAAGGAATGATGCTAAAACTGAAACTCCAGTACTTTGGCCACCTCATGCAAAGAGTTGACTCATTGGAAAAGACTCTGATGCTGGGAGGGATTGGGGGCAGGAGGAGAAGGGGACGACAGAGGATGAGATGGCTGGATGGCATCACTGACTCAGTGAACGTGAGTCTGGGTGAACTCCGGGAGTTGGTGATGGACAGGGAGGCCTGGCATGCAGTGATTCATGGGGTTGCAAAGAGTCAGACACGACTGAGCACCTGAACTGAACTGGGCAAGAGGAGTAGAGTCTGGTGAAGTTAGTGCTTTAACAACAACAAAAACAACAATAATTTCAGCTGCAATAAAAGCAACAAAACACAGCTCCATGTGGAGGCAGTTCTGAACTTTGGTTGTGGTAGGACTGAGACCAGACTGAGATGAAAGGCAGAGGGCATGCCAACAAAGGCTGAGCTTGCCAGACTTAAAAGGTGGAACTTCACGCTCAAAATATTGTGGCCTTGGTGAATATCCAGGCGTAAACACAATCAGCATTGTTTTTGCTTGTCTTTCAGCAAAAGAGTAATTTACCAGCTTCTGTAGTTGACAAAGATATAGTGGTAACTGTAAGGAATCAGACGAGGGATGAGAACCAAGGTGCTGATGTTGCCAGGATGCTCCATGTCGCGTCTGCTTATTTCTCCTTTTGAGCACTGGCCTCAGCCTCGCCTTGTGCACACAGCCTTCCCCACTGGGCAGAAGACATGAGAGGGTGTTTCATTTTTCAGCCTGTGTGGCGGCTCTAGTGGAGCACTCTGCATAGGCTTGCTTGGACTAGTCACTCTCACCAGTTATGTGAGATACTGCACAGAACTGAGGATCAAGGAACTCACTCCAGAAGATGGGAAGGAGAGCAGCGGGGCCAGCGGCTGGGAGGACGGAGACGCTGAGTCCTGAACTGAGGCAGAGACAGAGGGAGGGGTGTGGAAGGGCAGGTCCAGACTCTGAAGAGGTCACAGAGCCCGGGGACTGCGTGAAGGGGCAGGGCGGGGAATGCAAGTCTGAAGCATGGCCGATGTTGTACTTGATCCATTGGCTGGATGAAGGAAGTATTTGCTGAGGGATGGGGTAGAAACATTTTATTATGGGAAAGAAGAAATTCACTCTTCCTCTTTTACTTCCCATTATTATTTAAACCTTTCCTTTGGTTTTTTCAAAGCCTATAATTGTCACTTCTGATTTAAAAACTCATGCAATGAATATTAAATTTCATTTGTATTATGGAAAAGAGTGCTATCTTACTTATACAGGTCTTCAGGAGCAGATAAACAGATATAATAATGTTCAAATCCTTAGGCTGGCAAAGGTGGTTGTGAGAATTTAAAGATAGAAAGTGTGTATAATCCCTAATTACACAATTCAAGAAAGGCTGGGTTCCATACACAGATGTCAATAGGGCCAAAAATAGTTTGTACTAAAATTAAACAGACCACTTGACAACTTTTTCTTTTCTTTTTTTTAAAGAACTTTGTGTTGGTAGGCACACCAAATGTAATAAAACTGCATTTAGTTCTGTTTATAAATGAACATGGGTTTCCCAAGTGGCTCTGTAGTAAAGAATCTGCCTGCCAATACAAGAGACATGGGTTTGATCTCTGGATTGGGAAGACCCCCTGGAGGAAGGCATGGCAACCCACTCCTGTATTCTTGCCTGGAGAATCCCATGGACGGAGGAGCCTGGCGGGCTACAGTCCATGGGGTGGCAAAAGCATCTGACATGACTTTAGTGACTAAACAGTAATAGCAACAATAAATGACCATAGTTCAGATCTTTCACTAATTCAGACTCCCTGCTCTAGCAGTTTGAGTTACTGGGATTAATTGATCTTGGATGTGAAAGGCTGAACAACAGCATAAGCTGCACATGTGGTCTTTTCACACTTTCTCTCCTCTGCTCGCAGTGTCCTTTACCATAGTCTCTGCTGGGTAAATTCTTCCTTGGCCTTGAAGACTTCCCTGGACAACAGGTCACTGTTTTCCTATGTTCCTCTGTTTTGTTCAAACTTCTACCACATGGTAGCCCAGTGGGTAAGACCCGGCCTTTGATGTGACTTGTATTCACGTCTGCTGCTGTGAAGTATTAGGCAGGTTACTTAACCTCCCTGAGCCTCAGTTTTCCTACCATGCAATGGGGTTAATAATAGTGTCTCATAGGGTTATTATGGAGACTAAGCAACAAAAGTCTGTCTAGTCAAGGCTATGGTTTTTCCTGTGGTCGTGTATGGATGTGAGAGTTGGACTGTGAAGAAAGCTGAGCGCCGAAGAATTGATGCTTTTGAATTGCGGTGTTGGAGAAGACTCTTGACAGTCCCTTGGACTGCAAGGAGATCCAACCAGTCCATTCTGAAGGAGATCAGCCCTGGGATTTCTTTGGAGGGAATGATGCTGAAGCTAAAACTCCAGTACTTTGGCCACCTCATGCAAAGAGTTGACTCATTGGAAAAGACTCTGATGCTGGGAGGGATTGGGGGCAGGAGGAGAAGGGGACAACAGAGGATGAGACGGCTGGATGGCATCACTGACTCAATGGACGTGAGTCTGAGTGAACTCCTGGAGTTGGTGATGGACAGGGAGGCCTGGCGTGCTGCGATTCATGGGGTCGTAAAGAGTCGGACACGACTTAGCAACTGAACTGAACTGAACTGAAGCAATGTAACGCACATGAAGTACACAGTATGGGTCGGACACCTAGTAAATGCTCAGTAAATGAATAAAATAATTAATTTTGCATAAAAGAATTGCCTAAGACAAAAGGGGTTACTGGATGGTGATTATTTCACAGTGGAGTTCTTGACAGATGAGTGTCTTCACACTTACTGAGCAGTTGGAAGTGTCAACGGGGATTTTGTTTTCCAGTGAGGTATGGTATTCTGACCTCTGTATGATGACAGTTGTACTTTTCAAAGGCAGAAAGACTGAGAAGTTGAAGTGCTTTTTGGAACGTGCTGATTGGAATCCAGGAAATGCAGCCCCCAACTTCAGGGTGTGTTTGAGACTTGGTTTCACTCATTCTCATACTCCACTATCCTGGCGTCAGTGGCTATCACAGGGGTGAGTGTGGATCCAAGATGGACCCATCAAAGTCCTCTTCTTGAGTCATATGCAGAGCCTGGGCAAGAGAGGCTGGATGTCCCTCCTGGTAGATTATCAGCCATTTTTCCTCCTCTCTCCTCACTGCTCTGTGTGTGTGTGTGAGAGTCGTTCAGTCGTGTCCAACCCTGCGACCCTATGGACTGCAGCCCACCAGGTTCCTCTGTCCAAGGGATTCTCCAGGCAAGAATACTGGAGTGGGTTGCCATTTCCTTCTCGACTCCTTACTGCTGCATGGAGCAAAACCAGCTGCACTAGATGTGAATCGGGTCAACATACAGGAGACAACAGTCTTGACCATGTTATTTGAGTCCACGGAGTCCCTGGGCCTCTTTTTCCCTTGGACTTCCTAGTTAGATGATACATTCTTTCTTCTTTTGAAGCTTAAAGTAGCTTGAATGAAGTGTTTTTTTTTTTTTTTGCCGTACAGTATCTCAGTTGTGGCATGTGAGATATAGTTCCCTGACCAGGGATCAAACCCAAGAACCCCTGCACTGGGGACTCAGAAGATTAGCCACTAAATCCCCAGGAAGTCCCAAATTAAGCTTTTCCATTCAAGACCCACTGTCTTGAATAAATGGTTCATGACTTTCACCACGGTCTTATGAGTTAAATACTATCCCTCTCTTCTTTTTAGATATAAAATCAGAGAGGTTACTTGTACAAAAACACACAATTACTAAATGGTAAAGATAGGTTTGAAATTCTGGTCTGTGTGGTTCTAAAACCCTTACTGCCTTGATTGCTTTCATCACTTCTTTTGACATGTGGCCTTGACACCTACTCATGGCCTCGACCTTCCCAAATGCCAGTCTATGAAGAAGGGGAAGGGGCTGTCATTCTCCTGGGTCCCCGGCCACTCTGTCTTAGCAGTATCAGCGTGTCTTTGCTCTTTTGTATATTCAGTTCCCTCTTTAGTCAAATTCAAATTTATTTGTAGACTCTTCTACTTAAACTCCTCCTCACTCCCTTTCAAGTAACTCAGGGCCCATGAAGGAGCCTCCTCCCAGGCTGCCCGTGACCCAGGCCATGATGGGCCCATTAATCTTGCAGATACGAGGGAGGCTGGGACCCTTCCCCAGATGGCTTTTTCTTAGGAGACAATAGAGACCGCCAGGACATGACCGGAACTGAAAAGGCAGTGGCCTGTTTAGGGCAGGAAGGTTTGGGAGGCCTGGGAAGAAAACCAAGGTGGCCGCTTTATTTAATTCATTTATTGATGCATTATATCAAGAGTGAATGTAATGGTCTTTGATTTCATAATTTGTGAGATGAGAGTGGTCATTGGCAACCTGAAGAGAAATTCTTGGGGCAGAGAGGAAGAGATCCAAAATATATGCTTACATGTTTTATATTTATATCAATGATTCAAGTTATACTCAACTGTGTTTGTAGCTGTACTCTTATAACTATCTACTATTTTCCTATTTCATATTAGAGGCTACAAATTATAATTGTATCCTTTAGGATTCCAGTGTCAGTTTTATTCATGAGATAGTTTTTCAAACTCTTATGGAGGAGCTAGAATTCTATCCCCAATCTGCATCTTAAGGGATTCTGTGTCTGCTTTTACATCTATATTTTAAGGATAGCACAGCTTATAATTCTGGATGAAGTTTCTTTCATTTTGATGAACATACTTATACGTCTTCTCAGTCCCTTCTTTGAACTAACTCCTCCTCAAACCTTGGTCTCACGTCCTTCAGGAAGTTTTAAATTTCTTGGCATCAACGTCTCTACTTGCTGATATTCATCACATTTGCAATTTTTTGTTCAACATTATCTTTTTGGCTAGATTACAGATACAGAGCAATGCCTGAAACAGGGTCTTACATGTCTGTGTTTATCAAACTTCTGTTGAAAGAGTCAGGGGGCTACAGTCTGTATCATGTCATCAGAGTTGCTCAGGTAGTTTGGGCTGGTTGCGAAGTAAAAATGTCTATTCCGGTAAGCATCACCCATGCCAAACCTACACTGAGCCGCTGCTCCTCATAGGAATCCATCCTCTTCCTCAGGAGTCAGGGGGCAGAAAGAAGGTTGTGGACCATTGCAAACCCGGACTTCTTTCTAGTACTGATCCTACTGTATTACAGGCGTAATATATACGTAACATATGTAAAAACATATTTTACATAAATTAATTCATTGTTCCTCTCAACACCCCATGTGAAACCCTATTCCATTTTAAATTTGAGAACACTGAGGGTCACAGGGATTTTAAGTAGCTGCTAAAGACCTTACAAGTGAGACCCTAAGCGATAAGACTGATTTCAAACTCAGACAGCAGCAACAAAGACCACACTACCAATACTATTTCTCCATATGTGTTTGAATTAAATTAAATTTGAGATGAACATGTATTCCTTGTCTGAGGCCTCAAAAGAAAGAGACACCTTTTATTTTAGACAAGGTAAGATGGATGAGGGCTTCCCCGATAGCTCAGTTGGTAAAGAATCTGTCTGCAATGCAGGAGACCCTTGTTTGATTTCTGGGTCAGGAAGATCCACTGGGGAAGGGCTAGGCTACCCACTCCAGTATTCTTGGGCTTCCCTTGTGACTGAGCTGGTAAAGAATCCACCTGCAATGCAGGAGACCTGGGTTCGATCCCTTGGTTGGAAAAATCCCCTGAAGAAAGGAAAGGCTACCCACTCCAGTATTCTGGCCTGGAAAATTCCATGGACTATATAGTCCATGGGGTTGCAAAAAGTCAGACATGACTGAGGGACTTTCACTCACTCAAGATGGATAAGATAGGCCCAGCTTTGTGACAGGTCAAGTATGCATGTAAAATCATATCTTAGAATGTGAGCATCTGCAGGAATTCAAGCTCAAGTGGGGTGCCCTCGTGTTGGGAAAGCCATGAGCACCTAGGAGGTGGTAGTGGTAGTGGGGTGACAGTCCCATGTGACATGAGGTCACTTTATCGTAGTGGTCAAGAGCACATTGTGAAGGCAGAGGACAGACTAAACACTCAATCCACAACGTTTATCCATTGCCACTGTGTTCGAGTGTTTGGAGTATTTAGAACTAATGCTGCATATCCATAAAGATCAGGACACTAACACTTGTGCAATCTTCAGGAGTGGAAGTCCTGCAGAGGCAGGAACCAGACGGGTTCTGCCTCACAGTGAGCTGGTCCTCCTTCCCAGCATGTCTGGGACCCGAGGCCGCCACACCTGTTGGGGTATCTGGCATCCAGAGAAGGATGTGCTTTGCCGAGCAGAGGGCTGAATCCTACCTGTGCTGCTCGTGGCTGTTTCTGTGAAGAAGTTATGTCTCTTTCCATTTCTCTTATCCATTAACCCACGCAAGGCTCTCTCTGGCTAATTGAATTCGCTAGAAGGCTGCCTTCGGTGATTAGACATCCTGCAGCCTGAGCTGAGAGGAAGAAGGGAACAGGCAGAGAGGCGAACATCTTGGTGAGCACAATTCAATCTGCTGCTAAATTTAATCTGTGTGTTTCTGGTTTCTGTTCGCATTCAACCACCTGCAGTGATATGTTTAAAATGCTCCCGACGCATCAGCAAGGTGGGCACCGTGCCAGGACCAAGTCTGCCCGTTTTTGCTTCATTTTATGTAAAACTTGACTGAATATCAGCTCGGGTTTTTTCTTTTCTTGGCACATCTGAGGTTTTAAATTGCTGATGAAGACAGGACAGCAGTATCTGCCCCAAATGTGATCTCTAAAATAGGTTTTCACAGTGTCATCCTCCCTGCCTCCATCCCACAGATTTCCCCTGCCCAGAAGATATCAGTAGGCCCTACGTACTCAGCATTAGAGCTCTAGCCTTGAATTATATCAAACACATTAATCCCTATACATATTGCATGATATAAAATTTATTTAAAATTTCAGGTAGTAAAATGCAGCTGAGCTGAAGATGTGTTGATACACAATTAAGTGCATATTTGTTTGAATTTAAGTTTTCTTTTTGTATTTTGCAGGCAATATGTATTCTTTGTCAGGTCTTACACCTCTTATGTAGGCCTCCTAAGAGCTCATAGGTCCCAAGTCCTTTGCCCATGCGTGGGCCAAACTGGGAGCTTCAGAGATGGTGTTTTGTTGTCTGCCCACCATTCTGAAGTTTCCTAAAGTAGAAGCAAAGAATGTCTACGTGATGGTTCCACACACAGGCTTTGGCATCAAGCAAGTCCAAGTCTGTCTGCTCAGAGAATCAGTTTCTGAGAACAGAATCTCAGTTTCTGCCTTGTTAAAGTCTGGATGATGATGGTGTCTACTCACTGCTGTTATTTGAAAAGTATCATTTGCAGAGAAGGCAATGGCACCCCACTCCAGTACTCTTGCCTGGAAAATCCCATGGATGGAGGAGCCTAGTAGGCTGCAGTCCATGGGGTTGCTAGGAGTCAGACACGACTGAGCGACTTCACTTTCATGCATTGGAGAAGGAAATGGCAACCCACTCCAGTGTCCTTGCCTGGAGAATCCCAGGGACAGGGGAGCCTCATGGGCTGCCGTCTATGGAGTCGCATGGAGTCGGACACGACTGAAGTGACTTAGCAGCATTCGTGTTTTGTACCGTGACAACTTGGCCGGGCTGAACTGCATTTCCCAGAATCCTTTCCTGTACATTTCCTGTTAGGGCGGGCCCCCATAGAGATTCCAGGGGGAGGTTTGCCAAGTGTGTGTTGAGCAGCAGGCATTTTGCAGTTCACACGTGTTGTCACTTACCTGCTGGTTCACCTAATTGGAGGGAAGTAATAACCAGGCCTGCAGTGACTCTGTGTGTGTGTGCTTAGTTGCTCAGTCGTGTCCAACTCTTTGCGACCCCACGGCCTGTAGCCCGCCAGGCTCCTCTGTGCCTGGGGATTCTCCAGGCAAGAAACCTGGAGGTCGGTTGCCATGCCCTCCTCCCTTTACTAAATCCTCCTTCAGTTTCTCTGACTCCTAGGCCGGGTGTGTCTCGTTTAGTTTCAGGACAAGGCACCTGCAGGATGAGATCAGAAGCAAAGAAAATCTGACATGGTTTTTCAATCCCTTCTTGTGGGTTTTGGTTCATTATTTCTCTCCCTCAGTCCATATCCATCTTCTCTTCCTGACTGCCTCCCCTGATGGCTTCATACTCCAGCATCAGATGTGAAGGCAACCAGCTCTCATGATTGTGTAAGGTCAAATTCCTGCAACAAATCCCTTTCTAAATTTATAGTAGTTCTGTTTCTCTGATCGATTCCTGCCTGAAATAGAACTTATGGTTGTTGTTTGACTGAGATAAACCTTGTAAAGTGCATAGTAGCAGACCTGGCATATAGTCAGTGCTTGATAAACACCTCCATTACAGTCCCCAAAGATGGACATTATTTCATGGACACAAATCTAAGTCCAGTACCTGTCACATAGCAGATGCTCTACACAAACTTGTTGAATGTTTCTCAACACAAGAGGAACAGGACTGTATGCGGCAATACATGGGAGTTGAGGGGGAGGTGGTTGAATCAGTTGAGTAATAGGACATCTATATTTAAGAAAACTATTTAAAGAGATGCAATGTATCATTTCACATTGATAGAATGATCACCTGTGGCAACATCATATGCTCTAAATTTAAACATTTGCCAAGTATGTTCCTTGGGACCAGTGTGTATGAACAGTTAGATTGATACCTAATAAGCGTGTATAAATAAAAATAGAGGTTCCTATGGTACTTGAGAAGGAAATTATTTTCTTGTGGGGTTTTGCACATCTGACAAGTCTCTCTTCTTCCCCTCTGTCTGTCTGGGGTCTCTGTCCTGAGTGAGGGTTTCTTCCTCTGGTGTGGCCTTCTTGACCCTAGGGAGTTTCACTTTTATTTTTCTCTCCCACCCACATCATCATGGCTATTCCTTGGCTCTTCTCTTCAGCCTAGACTGCAACACCTCTGAAAGCTTAAGTCCAATTTTTCTGGTTATTAAGTGCTGCCTAATAAAATATTGCATAGGAACTGGGAAGTTAGGTCTATGAATCAAGGTAAATTAGAAGTGGTCAAACAGGAGATGGCAAGAATGAACACTGACATTTTAGGAATCAGTAAACTAAAATGGACTGGAATGGGTGAATTTAATTCAGATGACCATTAAATCTACTACTGTGGGCAAGAATCCCTTGGAAGAAATGGAGTAACCCTCATAGTCAACAAAAGAGTCCTAAATGGGTGCAATCTAAAAAATGACAGAATGATCTTTGTTTGTTTCCAAGGCAAACCATTCAATATCATAGTAAACCAAGTCTATGCCCAACCAGTAATGCTGAAGAAGCTGAAGCTGAACGGTTCTATGAAGACGTACAAGACCTTCTAGAACTAACACCCAAAAGAGATGCTCTTTTCATTATAGGGGACTGGAATGCAAAAGTAGGAAGTCAAGAGCTACCTAGAGTAACAGGCAAATTTGGCCTTGGAGTACAGAATGAAGCAGGGCAAAGGCTAATAGAGTTCTGCCAAGAGAATGCACTGGTCATAACAAACACCCTCCTCCAACAATGCAAGAGAAGACTCTACACATGGACATCACCAGACGGTCAACACTGAAATCAGATTGATTGTATTCCTTGCAGCCAAAGATGGAGAAGCTCTATACAGTCAGCAAAAACAAGACTGAGAGCTGACTGTGGCTCAGATCATGAACTTCTTATTGCAAAATTCAGACTTAAATGGAAGAAAGTAGGGAAAACCACTAGACCATTCAGGTATGACCTAAATCAAATCCATTATGATTATATGGTGGAAGTGACAAATAGATTCAAGGGATTAGATCTGACAGAGTGTCTGAAGAACTATGGATGGAGGTTCCTGACATTGTACACGAGGCAGTGATCAAGACCATCCCCAAGGAAAAGAAATGCAAAAAGGCAAAATGGTTGTCTGAGGAGGCCTTACAAATAGCTAAGAAAAGAAGAGAAGCAAAAGACAAAGGAGAAAAGGAAAGATATACCCATTTGAATACAGAGTTCCAAAGAATAGCAAGGAGAGATAAGAAAGCCTTCTTCGGTGATCAGTGCAAAGAAATAGAGGAAAGCAATAGAATGGGAAAGACTAGAGATATCTTTTAAGAAAATAAGACATACCAAAGGAATATTTCATGCAAAGATGGGCACACTAAAGGACAGAAATGGTATGGACCTAACAGAAGATATTAAGAAGAGGTGGCAAGAATACACAGAAGAACCATAGAAAAAAGATCTTCATAACTCAGATAACCATGATGGTGTGATCACTCATCTAGAGCCAGACATCCTGGAATGCGAAGTCAAGTGGACCTTAGGAAGCATCACCACGAACAAAGCTAGTGGAAGTGATGGAATTCCAGTTGAGCTTTTTCCAATCCCAAAAGATGATGCTGTGAAAGTGCTGCACTCAATATGCCAGAAAATTTGGAAAACTCAGGCCACAAGACTGGAAAAGGTCAGTTTTCATTCCAATCCCAAAGAAAAATGAAAGTGAAAGTTGCTCAGTCGTGTCCCACTCTTTGTGACCCCATAGACTATACAGACCATGGAATTCTCCAGGCAAGAATACTGGAGTGGGTAGCCTTTTCTTTCTCCAGGGGATCTTTCCAATCCAGGGATCAAACTCAGGTCTCCCACATTGCTGGTGGATTCATCCCAAAGAAAGGTAATGCTAAAGAATGTTCAAACTACCACACAATTGCACTCATCTCACATGCTAGCAAATAATGCTCAAAATTCTCCAAGCCAGGCTTCAACAGTACATGAACAGTGAACTTCTAGATGTTCAAGCTGGACTTAGAAAAGGCAGAAGAAGCAAAGATCAAATTGCCTACATCTATTGGATCATAGAAAAAGCAAGAGAGTTCCAGAAAAACATCTGCTTCTGCTTTATTGACTACACCAAAGCCTTTGACTGTGTGGATCACAACAAACTGTGGAAAATTCTTCAAGAGATGGGAATACCAGACCACCTTACCTGCCTCCTGAGAAATCTGTATGCAGGTCAAGAAGCAACATTTAGAACCGAACATGGAATAGCAGACTGGTTCCAAATTGGGAAAGGAGTACGTCAAGGCTGTATGTTGTCACCCTGCTTATTTAACTTATATGCAGAGTACATCATGAGAAACGCTGGGCTGGAGGAAGCTAAAGCTGGAATCAAGATTGCTTGGAGAAGTATCAGTAACCTCAGATATGCAGATGACCCCACCCTTAGGGCAGAAGTGAAGAAGAACTATAGAGCCTCTTGATGAAACTGCAAAAGGAGAGTGAAAAGTCGATTCAAAACTCAACATCCAAAAAACGAAGATCATGGCATCCGATCCCATCACCTCATGGCAAATAAATGGAGAAACAATGGAAACAGTGACAGACTTTATATTTTGGGCTCCAAAATCACTGGACATGGTGACTGAAGCCATGAAATTAAAAGATGCTTGTTTCTTGGAAGAAAAGCTATGATCAACCTAGACAGCATATTAAAAAGCAGAGACATTACTTTGCTGACAAAGTTCCGTCTAGTCAAGGCTATGGTTTTTCCAGTGGTCATGTATGGATATGAGAGTTGCACTATAAAGAAACCTGAACACTAAAGAATTGATGCTTTTGAACTGTGGTGTTGGAGAAGACTCTTAGAGTCCCTTGGACTGCAAGGAGATCCAACCAGTCCATCCTAAAGGAAATCAGTCCTGAAATATACATTGGAAGGACTGATGCTGAAGCTGAAAGTCCAATACTTTGGCCATTTGATGCGAAGAACTGACTCATTAGAAAAGACCCTGATGCTGGGAAAGATTGAAGACAGGAGGAGAAGGGGACAACAGAGGACAAGATGGTTGGATAGCATCACTGACTCAATGGATATGAGTTGGAACAAGCTCCAGGTGTTGGTGAAGGACAGGAGTCCTGGTGTGCTGCAGTCCATGGGGTCGCAGAGAGTTGGACATGACTGAGTGAGTTAACTGAACTGAACTGAATAAAATATCCCTGGATCTTCCCAGGTGGCCCAGAGTCAAAGAATCCTCCTGCCAATGTAGGAGATACAGGTTCAATTCCTGAGTTGGGAAGATCCCCTGGAGAAGGAAATGGCAACCCACTCCAGTATTCTTGCCTGGGAAATCCTTTGGACAGAGGAGCATAACAGGCTACAGTCCATGGGGTCGAAAAAGATTTCCAACATGCTCCATAACTAATTCCTTATCTTTCCTGTACCTTCAGTGTCTATTTTTAATGCTCTTTCTTATCACCAAGTTGGAATATCAACCACAGAAACAGCTAATATTTATTGCTTACCAACTGTCAGACACTATCTTTGCACTGCCATCTTGTAACTTATTTATTAATACTTGCAACAATGATTAGTATTGTTATTATCTCCACCTTTACAGATGAGTAAAACAGAATCCTGCGACATTAAAGAATATACTCAAGGTCACACAGCTTTTGTGTGGAACTGGGACTGCTTCTAGAGCTTGAATACATGCTGAAAGTGAAAGTGAAGTCGCTGAGTCAGGTCCAACTCTTTGCGATCCTGTGGACTGTAGCCTACCAGGCTCCTCCGTCCATGGGATTTTCCATGCAAAAGTACTGGAGTGGGTTGCCATTCCCTTCTCCAGGGGATCTTCCCAACCCAGGAGTCCAACCCAGGTTTCCTGCATCATAGGCAGATGCTTTATATCTGAGCCACTAGGAAAGTCCATAATACATGCTCTTCACCACATACTGCTCCAACACATGTAGAAATGTTCCAGAAAGAAATCCAAGATATATTTTTTCTACCTTTAGCTCTTGTCCCATCTCTCACGTTTTTTTGAATCATCTTCACAAAATATCTTTTCCACTTCCTCACTTCATCTTCAACTGCTTGCAGCAGACCACAGAGACAACCCGAGCACCTGGAACCCCCATTTTAGACTTCCGTCCCGGTTTGTCTGTGGCCCCGCTGCCTCTGAGCACGGTGTGTCCAGTTCCCTCCTACCTTCATTCTCTCATGATTTTCCTCCCACTCTGGCCCCTCCGCAGTCCCCTTTGCCAGCTCTTCCCCCTCTGCGTTGCTCTTCTCTTAATTGCTCTGTTCCTCAGGCTTCTATCTGTGTCCAGGTCTCCTTACTCTGGGTGAGTTCAATGCAGGCAGACTCCCGTCTGAGCCACCAGGGTCTCTGGGGTGAACTCATCTCTTCTCAGGGCTGCCCTTGTACAAACTCCGCCTGATTACTCTCAGATGGAGACTTCTCACTCAGATTTCACTTTGATCCCCAGCTCCACTCATGAAGCTGCTGACTGGAGACTTGGTTGCTTGATGGGCTGAATCACCCTGTTGGAGGGGTTGGTGGGCCAGGGAGAAGCTTGGGAAGGTAGGCAGCTTGTGACAAAATCCTTGGGAAACTGGAGAGAACCAATAAGAAAGCTGGATCAATTCATGAGTTGGTCGGAGCTCAATGACAGAGGTTTGGGATGACTGTATAGACTCGCGGGTGGTCTGTGCGTGAGGAAATGAAGTGTTCCATACATCAAGAAATGGGGTCAGCATGGGCCATGCAGAAGCCACAGGTGAAGTATGTACAAAACCGTGCTGACCCTGTTCTGTCAGAAGCTTGCTGCTCTTGTTCTTTGAATTAGAGCCTATATATGGAATCTAGAAAAATGGTACTGCTGCTGCTGCTGCTGCTAAGTCGCTTCAGTCGTGTCCGACTCTGTGCGACCCCATAGACGGCAGCCCACCAGGCTCCCTTGTCCCTGGGATTCTCCAGGCAAGAACACTGGAGTGGGTTGCCATTTCCTTCTCCAATGCGTGAAAGTGAAAAGTCAAAGTGAAGTCGATCAGTCGTGTCTGACTCTTCGAGACCCCATGGGCTGCAGCCTACCAGGCTCCTCCACCCATGGGATTTTCCAGGCAAGAGTACTGGAGTAGGGTGCCATTGCCTTCTCCCAGAAAAATGGTACAGATGAACCTATTTCCAGGGCACAAATAGAGACAAAGATAGAAAATGGATATGTGGATACAGGGTAGGGGAATGGGAAGACTTGGGAGATTAGGACTAACATACACACCACCATGTGTAAAATAGATGGCTAGTGGGAAGCTGCTGTGTAGTACAGGGAGCTGAGCTCAGTGTTCTGTGGGGACCTAGGGAGGGGCACTGGGGGCCGGGAGGGAGGTTCAGGAGGGAGGGGACATAGTATGCATGTAGCTGACTCACTTTGCTATACAGCAGAAACTAACACAACATGGTAAGGCAACAATACCCCAATAAATTCAAGTGCGTGGCTCACCCAGATCTCTGACCACCCAAATCAGATTCTGGCTCATTTGCTGTTTTTTGCCCCCCTCATTAAATTAGACCATAAGTCCTGTTGATTGTGCTTCCCAATTACATTTTGAATTCACTCAGGCCTCTTGTCACTTCTATTTCCTTAAGTTACGCCATCATCATTACCTGTCTGGACTCTTCCAACAGCCTCTTAACTTATCCCCCAGGTGCTATCTGACTGTCCTTCTAGAAAGACTGTGTAAAATGTAACTGTGATAGTATAGCCCCACTTTCCCAATGGGAGTGGGGCTACTCCCATTGCTTGCTGAACGAGACCCAGATTCCTCAGCATGGCAAGCAAGGCCCTTCTTTATGTGGCTCCTGACCCCCCTCCAGCTCCACTCTGTCTCATCCTCCCCGTGCTCTCAAAGACTGTATGTCCTGAGATGCTTTGCAGTTCCCCGGCATTCACACCTTTGCCTGCTGCTCCTTCTGAACAGCTTGTCTGGTCTGACATCCTGGTCACCCCTCCCTGTCCTCCTGTCTCCACTCCACTCACCTTCTGGAAGCCTTCTCTGGCTGCATTCCGGGGTTGACTGGCCCCTTCTGTGCCTGGGAAGGGCCCTGGACTGTGCCAGGAAGTGTCCTCCTCTCTGAGGCTGAGTTCCCAGAGGGCCAGGACCAGGTACAGTATCTGTATCTATCCACAAGTGATCCCAGAGTTAGCTGGGCCAACTCCTTTCAGCCCTGAGAACCTTACCCTAGCATCCTTACCATGGGTGAGGCCCTTCCTATTCCCAAGGAAAATTAATTAGCCTTTCTATATTACTTCTGAACACTGTATTTGCTCCATTTATGTTATTAATAATAATAACATCAATCAAATACTTATCTATGTGTTCAGCTATATGCTAACTGCTTTACTGCTGATTGGAGAGATTATTGCCTTTAATCTTTATAACATGCCCATGAAGTAGTTACTATATTTGCATTTTTCTAGAGGAAAAAACCAGAGAAGGCAATGGCACCCCACTCCAGTACTCTTGCCTGGAAAATCCCATGGGTGGAGGAGCCTGGTAGGCTGCAGTCCATGGGGTCTTGAAGAGTTGGACATGACTGAGTGACTTCACTTTGACTTTTCACTTTCATGCATTGGAGAAGGAAATGGCAACCCACTCCAGTGTTCTTGCCTGGAGAATCCCAGGGACGGGGGAGCCTGGTGGGCTGCCATCTATGGGGTCGCACAGAGTCGACATGACTGAAGTGACTTAGCAGCAGCAGCAGCAGAGGATAAAACTAGAGTTTTGAGGTCCTGTGATAGGCGCAGTAGATATGGCATGAACAAAACCCACAGGGCCTCTGCCTCCTTGAAGCTACCAGTCTGGAGGGAGGTGTGGACATTAAAGTAAAACTCTCATAAGCAATAATAAAATCTTAATATTTCTTAAGACCTTACTATCTGTCAGGCACTCCTCCAAGTGCCTTTCATATACCACCTTATTTAATGCTTATAAAACCCTAGGAATTAGGTATTATTATCCCCATTTTTCAAGAGGATGCCAATACATGGCGATGCTAAGTAACTCGGCCAAGGTCCCAAAGCCAGGCTTTGAACCCTCTGCCACTTGAATCCTGGGCCTATGCTCCTGGGGAATGACAGGGCACCCTCTGAGAGTGTCATTAGGGACCTGGCTTGATTGGGATATGTGTGGAGGGAAGGCTGCCTAGAGGACATGTGACATGTGAGCTGAGACTTGAAAGATCTGCTGGTGGAGGAGAAGCGTTTCAGGATTCTTTGGTTTCCTCCTAGAATAGAATTGAGGTTCACTCTTTTTTGTATCACCGATATTATGTACTGTGCCTGTAAGCGTGTATATGTGTGTGTGTACTATGGTGGTTAGTACATGGAGATATTCAAACACTTGAAAAACATACATGTTGTTTCAATAAGCATGTCTCTTTTGATTCCTTAGTCATAGAACTGCAAGGTAGGTAGAATAAATATTCCAAATTTCTTTAAAAAGATATAAAAAAAGATAAATAAGAACAAAACAAGTGATTTGCTTAATGTCTCCAGACCACAAAAAGGCGGAAGTGAAGGGAGAATCTAAAATCAAGTCTCTTTGAGTTCAGACCATCTTGGTGACATCCTCGTATCAGAGTGGCTCACCTTCTGGTTATTTCCACTGTCCTTCGCAACTTGAGGCACAGCTGTGGACCTAGAAGGCTGGCTGCATGTGGCCCTGGTGTCCCCAGGACACAGGTTCTCACCAGCAGAGAACTCAGTCTGTGTGCAGGCCGTTTGCACTCTCAGTGCCTTTTTACTGAAGCCCGAAGTCTCCGCTTTCTCCCGTGTAAACCAGCAGGCATCACAAGTTAGAGCACATGCGCACTGTGGGCAGGTGAGGACCCACCCTGGGAATTCTACCCAAAGGGTCCGCATGGGCTATTTTGTCCCCTTTCACCGTCTATCTGGTTGACCACCCAGTAACCCACACCCCTCCTGTACTGAGGGGTTGTCTCAGGAATGGACGAAGTCTTCCAAAGCCTTGGCAACTTGGCTCCCCTTTTCTTTGTCCAAGGACGTCACGGAGCCCCCGGGCTTCTGCCTGCGTTGTGCCTCCTGTCTTTTTCTCTCCTGCGCTCCCCGCATGCCTCTTCTTGCTACCTCGAGGGCAACCGCTGGTTGACCTCGGCACTCCAGCTCTTTTATTTTCATAACTACAGGAGCCAAAGTCAAGCCCTGATGGCTGCTTTGCAACCATGCGGTAGAGCTCTGTCTTTTGTAATTGACATAAAGGCTCTGGATCCCTCTTTTCCGAGAGCCATGATTTCCCGTCGGGTCACTGCCATGGCCAAATGGGGCAACCGTGTCTGTATCATATGACTCTTCTTTCTGCTGTGGCCGATCATATCAGAAATGGTATCTCAGGGAGATGATCGGCTGCAGCTAGGAACTGAAGGGTGGAGAAGATTCAGGCAGGCTGAAGGAAGGGACAGGGCAGAGAATGAGGGAAGGCAGGAATGGAGAGTGGAAAGCTAGGGGCAGGACAGACACGACTCATGTAGGGGATAACTAGCTGGCTCGATTGGCATTAACTGGGATTCTTACAGGAGCCTGCAAGCGGCTGTGGAAGGAAGAAACAGATTGCTGCTGCTGCTGCTGCTAAGTCACTTCAGTCGTGTCCGACTCTGTGCGACCCCATAGACGGCAGCTCACCAGGCTCCCTGTCCATGGGATTCTCCAGGCAAGGACACTGGAGTGGGTTGCCATTTCCTTCTCCAATGCATGAAAGTGAAAAGTCAAAGTGAAGTCACTCAGTCGTGTCTGACTCTTCGCAACCCCATGGACTGCAGCCTACCAGGCTCCTCCGTCCGTGGGATTTTCCAGGCAAGAGTACTGGAATGGGGTGCCATTGCCTTCTCCAAAGAAACAGATTGCAAGGTCTTAAAAGCCATTCTGGATCCATATTCCACACCCCAATTCTACCCTAAAATTGAACACCATGATATAGATGAGGGTTTTCCATTTTCAAAAGAAGACATATGGTGGGTGAGAATGGAAATAATATTTGTCAAATACCAGTGACTATTTGGAGAAGGAAATGGCAATCCATGCCAGTATTTTTGCCTGGAGAATCCCATGGACAGAGGAGACTGGTGAGTTACAGACCATGGGGTCACAAAGAGTCAGACACAGCTGAGTTAAAAACAACACACAGTGACGATTATAACTGCTTTCAATACATCATTTACTCCTATCAATAACGCATTTGGTGATAAGAAACAGAATTCAGCATGCAGTGGCTTAAATTGAAGAGACACAATTTTACATATCATGAGAAGTTGATGGCTTCAGCATTGATTCAATATCTTGATGCTGTCGGGGCTAATAACTCTGAAATTCTCTTGGTCACAAGATGGCTCCTGAAACTCCAGACATCACATCTTTGTTCAAGGCAGGAAGTAGAAGAAAGAGGGAAAGAGCTTCATCTATCCTCTTTTATTAGGAAAACAGAAACATTTCCAGAACCTGCCCTCAGACTTCTGCTTATATTCCCCTGCCCAGAACTTTGTTTCCTGGTCATCCCTTGCTGAAAGGCACCCTTGGAAAGTGAGTATTAAGTTCTTCCAGTCTCTAAAGTAAAAGTGTCTGTTATAATTATGTTATTTATTTCAGATGTTAATATCATTTCCATATTGTATGTGAGAAAATTGAGGCTTCATAAGGAAAGTCGTGCTAGTATCTGGGAGAGTTAGAATTCAAATCTTGGACATTCTGATGCCAAAGTCCCTGTCTTTCCTGTGAGCCCTGGCAGGCTCAAGCTTGCTTGTGGTCAGGAACATTCTCAGACTTTCTGCATGAAAATCTCTGCTGGCCCTAAAGCAGGCTCCTGAAAATCTTATATGCTGGAAGGGTGAGAAAGAAAATGTTGGAACTTCAGAGGATTATTTGATTCTCTTAGAAAGCCCAGGGTTCCTGCAGAGATGCCAGGCAGAGGGGGTGGCTAGAGTTGATGAGGAGGAGGAAAGGCAAAAATTGTGTCCTTACTCTTTGTTCTAACTGGCACCTAAATAGGGTTGGACATGCAGCTCTGGAAGGGGTATATTTTTATGAAGAAAGAACAAAGGGACCTGGAAATTTGATCTGTTAGGCTGGGGGAATTGCTCTGTGAAAAATACCACAGGATACTCAAGCTCCCTGCTGTTTCTAGAACAGCGGCTGACAGGCCCTTGTTCATGGGGGAGCAAACATGAGAAATAAAAGGCTTAGTTAAGTTTGACTGAATGATGTTTCCTACGGAGCCGGAAATGACAAGCAGTGATTTCCTATCAATCGTACCTTAGGTGACTATTTTAAAAGCAAATGGTCCCTATTGACATGAAAAGAAAAAAAAAAAAAGAAAGCAAGAACATTTCTGGGTATGCATTTTTGCCCTTAACCTAACTGGATATTTAGAAGACTTTGAAATGAAAAATTGCCTGGTTCCAAGAGGGCAGCAGGCAGTAGGGAAGTCTGTCTCAAGGTTATTGGTATTCCTGTGTGAGGAGGAAGTTGTCCGAGAATCACAGCCTCTCTTGTCTGTCAGGGAGACAAGGCCCCTCTAGGAACGATGACTTGGGCCAAAGCTGTCCCAGTCTATTCAGGCTTTCCAGAGAAGTTGAGGAAGGGATTCCTCTTCCCTTAAGCAGCCAGATCTCAGGACGCATTTCACGTATCCTTCCTGTCAGTGGTGGCTCAGGTGGTAAAGAATCTGCCTGCAATGTGGGAGACCCGGGGTAGATCCCTGGGTCAGGAAGATCCCCTGGAGAAGGGAATATCAACCCACCCCAGTGTTCTTGCTGGAGAATTCCATGGACAGAGGAGCCTGGCGGGCTACAGTCCTCAGGGTCACACAGAGTCGGACACGATTGAGCAACTTTCACTCACTCCTGTCAGCGAGATTATCTGTAACCAGCTCCCTCTGTCTCCATATTGTTTCAACCGTCATGTTACTTGAGCAGTTCCTCTGAGACTTTGGAGGCCTTTCATTGGCCGGGACGATGGCAGGAAAGGTAAAGTTCAGAGAAATGATATGGAAGGGGGATAGAATTTGCCACCTCAAAATGTACCTCTTTGGCATAAGAATCACTTTGATTATTTTTAAGAAATAGCTGACTATTGGAGAAGCTCTGAGTAAAGAAGCCACCCTTTTGTAAGGGCTTCCCTGGTGACTCAGTGGTAAAGAACCTGACTGCCAATGCAGGGGATGTGGGTTCGATCCCTGGTCTGGGAAGATGCCCTGGAGAAGGAAGTGACAACCCACTCTGGTAATCTTGCCTGGGAAATCCCATAGGCAAAGGAGCCTGGAGGGCTACAGTCCATGGGGGTCACAAAAGTCAAATAGGGCTTAGTGACTAAACAACAGTAACAAGAAACATTTACAAGTGAAATCTCCATTTGTAAGGGTGTCTTCCTCTTGGTACCCAGAAAATAAGAATGACTGAATCTCTAGAAATGTATCAGTGGAGAAGGAATGCGTTCAATCTGTCTCTTGTCTTTAGCTGGAGATGGTACTTAAGGTGGTGGTTTGGACCATTTCAAGAGTTAATCAGTTTTACTGGGTTCTCCCATGAGTACAGGAGCTATACATGTTATTAAATGTCTCTTTGTTCTTCTCTTGTTAATCTGCCTTTAATTATAGGGGAGTTTCAGCCAAGGATCTAGAAGGGTAGAGGGAAAATTATTGCTCCTCCCCTACAGTATTAAAGGAAAATACAGAGAAACTGTTTTAAAGGACCCCTGGAAACTTTTACTTTTAAGCCTTGCATACTTGGCTTTCCTAGTTTGCCTCTGGTCTAATATACTACTACCCTTTGATGTTCCAATTAGATGGAGCATCTATTCTCTGCTTCGCCCATCCCCCTCTCCAGAGATTACCATGATTTTCATGATTCTGGGCTTTTGCGTTTCCTCTGCCTAGAGTTCTCTTCCTGGCAGACACATTTGGGACTCACTCAACTCAATGTCATATCAGGGGTGCCATCTCTAGCTCCTTTATGCAGGGAGCCTCTTGAATCCATGACTCATGAATCCATGAGCCTCAACCATAACACCTATGAGATAGAACAGTAGTTCTCAAACCCTGCACTCTGAGATTTCTTGGGGGCTTGTTTAGAGCACAGATTCCTGGATTTCAACCCCAGAACTTCTGCTCAGTATACCTGGGGTGAGTCTAGGACCCTGCATTTAAAGAAGCCCCCAGGAGATTCCTGTGCATCCTAATATTGGAGTCCCATTGCTCCACCGAAAATAGGGAATCATCTGACAATACTTTGAAAGCTCTGTGGTCAAATAGACATCTGTTTGAACTGGTCTGGCTCCCCTGACATGATACTGGCTTTTCAGGCACAGACAGAGTCTGCAGTGCTGGGCACAGTGCCGGGCACATAGAGCAAGTCCTCACCATTCTAGAAGGTCAGGGGAGAGGTCATCATTTTACTGATGAATGGGGGCTTGTCGGACACCCAACTGGCATTCAAACCCAGGCTTGGGTGTGCGAGTTGTGAGTGAGACCTATATTTCACATGAAAGGTGGTTTTGCACAAGAGGGAAAAAAAATCATAAAATAGAAACAGTTGAGGGAGCGCTAGAACCTTATTTTTCTGTTCTGTTTATGCTTGTTGGAAGTTTTAGGCTAGATTCTATCGAGGCTGTTTCTAACCCCTTCCTCTCAGAAAGTAGTAAATATATTTGGGGAGTCTGTTAATGTCATTCTCTTTTTTTTGGAAGTGCTTCCCCAAACCCTTCTGCCACTCTTGAGTCCAGAAAGAACAGAATGATGATTGTTTGAAGTGACTTCGATTTTCAGGCACAACTGGCCCTGAATGAATATCAGATTCTGTTTTCAGAACTTAAACCAAGAGATCCAGAGGTTGTCAGATGGCCATGGGCAGGGGAGCTGAAAGGTCAAGTCGCAAACAGTCAGCACCATGGCAACGCAGTGGTCCATGTATTAGGAGATTTCATGAAGGAAGAGCCTTGCAGAGAAGATGGTCCAGGGAGAAAACGAATAAAGAAGAATGCAATCAATTTCTAGCAGTACAAGAGGCCACGTGTCTCCAGAGAGCAGCAGTTTGGATGGATCAAGAGGGTAGCAGCTCACTGATTTTCCGGTTCCTATGTGGCTCAGCTCTGTTTCTCCTCATTGCCCTCCCGATTCCTTATAACCAACCCTTCTCATCTTAAGTTTGCTTGAATCTCTCCCTTGAAACTGAAGACAGTGAGCCAAGGAAAGATCCACAGGCAAACTTGGCATAAATAAGGCCACTAGCTACCCCATTGCTCCTTGCTGTTGAAGGTCCCACAGCAAGCTGCCATCTTGTATTTAACTTTGATGAATCCTGTCTGGTTTTCTATTTAATCCTGGGCTAAAGTTGTTCTCCCTCCCTTTTGCTGGGTTGAGAATCTTAGTCCCAGTTGGAATATACCAAGACTCAAATCTGAGGAAAGTTTTAATATACAGACTCCCTGCATTTAGGAACCAACCCCCAAAAGTGAGATCATCTTGCCAGAGCTCTGAGCCCCATCCATGATAAGCAATTTGGACCCATGGAAGTCATAGGAAACTGTGGGCTGACTTGGTCAAAAGATATATTGATACCCCCCAACCAGCTCTGTCAATTAGTCTGTCAATAAATCAACTATTCCATCAAATCTGTGCAAATTCACTGATTGTAGGACTTATTCAATAAAACATTATACCTGGAAATAAGAGGTCCTAAAAGGGTGACTTTACAACCAGACGCACCCACCTTGCAGCCTGTTCCATCACTTCTTCCTTCACGAGCTTGAGCAAATTCACTTAACTCCTTTTAGGCTCCAATTCCTCATGTCCAAAGCAAGGTTAATAGCCTCTCTCTTGGGATGTCTTAGGAGTATTACAATGTATAATGCAGGAAAAGTTCATAGCAAAACACTCAGGGCATAGTAAATGCTCAATACATGTTTCTCTTCTTGCCCCATATCACTAAGTTACATAAGAGAGCAGAGATAAATCTGTTGTATTTTCTTACATATATCTTCCCAATAGCGGCCAACACAGAGCCTGGCAAACTTGAGCGAGCTGTGGTGTGTTAGACAGTTGCCCCTCTGTGGTGTTGCTCCCCTAGGGTGCCGTGGCCGAGGGGGAGACCCACTATACCTGAAGTTAGAATACCTTGACTCCAGTTCTGCATCACAGTCTCTCCTTCACTCTCTCCCAACCAAGAAAGGGTGGGATCATCCCAGATCACCAGCTTTTTGTAAAGACTGCATGAGAAATTGGAGAGAAAACATTTGGGCATTGTAGGGCTTCCCTGGTGGCTCAGATGGTAAAGCGTCTGCCTGCAATGCAGGAGACCTGGGTTCAATCCCTGGGTTGGGAAGATCCTATGGAGAAGGAAATGGCAGCCCACTCCAGTATTCTTGCCTGGAAAATTCCATGGACTGAGGAGCCTGGTAGGGTACAGTCCATGGGGTCGCAAAGAGTCAGACACGACTGAGCGACTTCACTTTCACTTTTCACTTTCAGGACCCTCACAAAGGCTGGGTGAAGATGGCCATGACTCGTAGAAACCCTGAGGCCAGGTGAGCTGCTCTTATAAGAAGGCATGTTCTGGATTTGGCAACCTCACGCTAGTTGGAGCGACGTTGAGAATGAATTATTGCAGAATGGGGGGTGGGGGGTGGAGTAATGTATGGAAAAATTGATACTAGCCTTTCAGATAGTCATTTAGGACGTTGCTCTCAAAGCCTTGTAGGTAGGTCAGCACCTGGCGTGTCGTTAGGAAGACAGGATCTCAGGCTCCACACAGGAGCCACTGAGCTGAAATCAGCATTTTAACTAGATCCCCAGTTGATTCCCATGTTCACTGAACTTTGAGAAGCACTGCAGTCTGGTAGAGTCCATACGAAACTGGCTTTCAGCGGGCTTCTAATTAGAATCGTGGTACAAATCTCAGGATTGATTGAAAGTCCCTCCTGTCCATCAGCCAGGAAGAGGAAAACCCTTTTTCTTTTTAGTTCTCTTCCGAGCAAACATGGCCTTCAGCTGCTTTGTATTTATATAATGAATTAGGTTTCAGATGAAAGATAATGTATTAGTTTTATTAGCACCTTTGACAGCAATGGCTGATGAACGGTTCGCTTGTCATCTCTGAGAGGAAGGAAGGGTAGCCCAGGGAAATGGGTACCACACCCGTGGGAAGAATAATACAATTTCCATACGCTTTCATTAATTCCTCACAAAAACGCTATTGGGAGTTTTATTGTCAGTATTTTACAGACCAGAAACAGGCCCAGTGAGGTAACACTCACGCACTCTGTGTAGTGGGGTAGAGCTAGAACTCATATATATGCAGGCCTGTTTGACTTTAAGTCCTATTTACAACTGTTTGTCCTAAGTGCTCTTTATGAAAAAAATATTGGAGTATAATTGATTTACAATGTTGTGTTAGTTTCAGGTGTACAGTAAAGAGATTCAATTTTACATATATGCACTCTTTTTAAGATTCTTACCCATACAATTTCTTACAGAATATTGAGTAGAGTTCCCTGTGCTATACAGTAGGTCCTTGTTGGCTATCTATTTTATATAAAGTACAGTGTTTATGTTAATCCCAAGCTCTTAATTCGGGCTTCCCAGGTGGCAGTAGAGGTAAAGAACTTGCACGTCAACGCAGGAGACATAAGAGATGCAGGTTTGATTCCTGGGTTGGGAAGATCCCCTGGAGCATGACGTGGCCACCCACTCCAGTATTCTTGCCTGGTGAATCCCAGGGACAGAGGAGCCTGGCGAGCTATGGTCCATGGGGTCACAAAGAGTTGGACACAACTGAAGCGACATAGCATGAACCCTGCCTCCCATCCCCCACACCATGTTGTTGCATTTGGTAATCGCAGGTTTGTTTGCAAAATCTGTTAGTCTGTTTTTATTTTGTAAATAAGGGGTTGCTTTTGCTGCTAACAGATTAATGCAAATGTAGCTGAAAATGACCATTTTATTAATATTACGCCCATGGAGTCCGTGGGTCAGAAATCCCAGACAAGGCACTGTGGGAATGCCTTGTCTCACCCCTAGATAGCTAGGGTGAGTTTATGTCTGGGACTGGGTTAATAGGAAGGCATCTTTACCTCCACATCTGGCAGTTGATGACAGCTGCCAGCTTGGACCTCAGCTGGTGCTGTGGACCAGAAAACCCATGTGTGGCTCCTCCAAGTGGCCTGGACTTGCTAACACTATGGCAGCCTCAGGGGAATTGCACATCTTCTATGAAACCCCAGGGATCCAAGAGTGAGCATCCCAGTGAACAAGGCAGTGTCACCTCTGCTGACCGAGCCTCAGAAGTCTCCAAGCCTCTGTCTGTCCCATTCTATTGGTTACAAGTAAGTCACAAATACTTTGGCCACCTCGTGCGAAGAGTTGACTCATTGGAAAAGACTCTGATGCTGGGAGGGATTGGAGGCAGGAGGAGAAGGGGACGACAGAGGATGAGATGGCTGGATGGCATCACCGACTCGATGGACATGAGTTTGGGTGAACTCTGGGAATTGGTGATGGACAGGGAGGCCTGGTGTGCTGCGATTCATGGAGTTGCAAAGAGTCGGACATGACTGAATGACTGAACTGAACTGAACTGAACTGAAGTCACAAACTTGCCCAGATTTAATGGGAGAGGACTCAGACCCCATCTTTGATGGTGGGATTGTCAAAAGACCTGTAGCCATTTTTCTTTAATTTCCCCAAAGTTTGAGAAGATACCCGCAAGGTCTACTTTGCTAGAAGAAGGTAGATCACTTGAAGCTGTGTTTTACTTCCCACCATGGCTCAGGACCAACTCTATTAAGCAGGAAAGCAGGTGGGACCACAGGCCGGGCCTCACCTGAAGGCTGACTTGTTGACATTGCACAGTTATCTTTGTAGCTTTGCCAAGTTGCATAGGACTTTTGAGCTCTAGTGTGCATCAGCAGGAGCTAGAAACCTCCATGAAAGCTGCCAAAAGAGACTGAAAATAGCTAGGTGGAGTCTTTGTGTCATCTGGAAGAAAAGCTTAATGCGTGGGAGGTGGACATTGGATTGTTGATAACTGGCAAAGATGACAAAAGGCATTCATGCTTTCCCATTACTTTCAGGCTTCTTTTGCTTTTTGTGCTTTTTTGACCTGATTTACTTTGACAAGAAAGACTCCATTTTCCAAGATGTTGTTGCTTCTCAGTTTACTGGAGTCAAATGTCAGGGAGGCAATAGAAAAAATAACTTACGAACCTGAGGGGAGTTAGCAAATTCTGGGGAAGAAAGGCCTCAGTTCAGTTCAGTTCAGTCACTCAGTTGTGTCTAACTCTTTGCAACCCCATGAATCGCAGCACGCCAGGCCTCCCTGTCCATTACCAACTCCCAGAGTTCACTCAAACTCATGTCCATCGAGTCGGTGATGCCATCCAGCCATCTCATCCTCTGTTGTCCCCTTCTCCTGCCTCCAATCCCTCCCAGCATCAGAGTTTTTCCCAGTGAGTCAACTCTTCACACGACGTGGCCAAAGTACTGGAGTTTCAGCTTTAGCATCAGTCCTTCCAATGAACACCCAGGACTGATCTCCTTTAGAATGGACTGGTTGGATCTCCTTGCAGTCCAAGGGACTCTCAAGAGTCTTCTCCAACACCACAGTTCAAAAGCATCAATTCTTCGGCACTCAGCTTTCTTCACAGTCCAACTCTCACATCCATACATGACCACTGGAAAAACCATAGCCTTGACTAGACGAACCTTTGTTGGCAAAGTAATGTCTCTGCTTTTGAATATGCTATCTAGGTTGGTCATAGCTTTCCTTCCAAGGAGTAAGCGTCTTTTAATTTCATGGCTGCAATCACCATCTGCAGTGATTTTGGAGCCCCCAAAAAATAAAGTCTGACACTGTTTCCACTGTTTCCCATCTATTTGCCATGAAGTGATGGGACCAGATGCCATGATCTTCGTTTTCTGAATGTTGAGCTTTAAGCCCACTTTTTCACTCTCCACTTTCATTTTCATCAAGAGGCTTTTTAGTTCCTCTTCAGTTTCTGCCATAAGGGTGGTGTCATCTGCATATTTGAGGTTATTGATATTTCTCCCGGCAATCTTGATTCTAGCTTGTGCCTCTTCCAGCCCAGCATTAGAAGGCCTAGATAGGTGTAAAAAAGACCTCCTTAGCTTGATTCTGATGAACTGTAGTCATGCTCCAAATAAACGGTTTCTCCGTGACTCTCTAGAAGATCTGAAAACCATGATTCACTGAGTCTAGAAGGAAGTATCTCACCTAACATAATGCTTCAGTTCAGTTCAGTTCAGTCGTTCAGTCACGTCTGACTCTTTGTGATCCCATGAACCACAGCACGCCAGGCCTCCCTGTCCATCACCAACTCCTGGAGTTTACTCAAACTCATGTCCATTGAGTCAATGATGTCATCCAACCATCTCATCCTCTGTCGTCCCCTTCTTCTCCCACCATCAATTTTTCCCTGCATCAGGGTCTTTTCAAACATAATGCTTGTGTGCATGCTAAGTCACTTCAGATGTGTCCAACTCTTTACAACCCTGTGAACTGTAGCCCACCAGACTCCTCTGTCCCTGGGATTCTCCAGGCAAGAATACTGGAGTGGGTTGCCATGCCCTCCTCCAGGGGATCTTCCAGACCCAGGGATGGAGCCAATGTCTCGTCATGTCTCCTGCATTGTCAGGAGGGTTCTTCACCATTAGCAGCACCTGAGAAGCCCACCTAACATAATGTTCAGTGTTGAAAAGGTCACTGTTGTCAGCCTCAGATGAGAATAATCCTTGGTCTTAAGGAGAGGGAAGGCCATGAGCAGAGTCGACAATAATAGTGAATGTAACAGTCATAAAAGGCTCTGCCGCGTGAGGAATAGCTCCCACATGCCACTCTGTGTGCTGGATGTCCGTATCACCTCACTCCCCTGCGGCCAGGACAGTTCCTGATACACGAAGGCAGTCGTTCAGCAGCATTGTCCAATGACTGAATGACGGCATAGGATCTAACAGGTTACAGAGAGTGGCTTCGCCAGCCTCTAAGTTGTCAATGTGCAGTTGTGAGTAGAAGCCCAGTCCTCCAATTTGCTGCCCTATTTCGTTCCCACAGAAAACCACCAACATAAAGTCAAACCATTAACAGAGTCATCGTCTCCCTTTGCAGCGCTTTCCAGCATGTAATGCTACGGCACCCCAGGGATTGACTTTCTTTTGCTCTGTGAAGAAGCGACATAAGGACATTAACATGTATTCCTCGTATATTATGATCTGGGGCTTAGCAGTTAGGAAAATTAGGGAGAACAGGGTAGGCACAGGATTTATTGAGATTTATGGAGAAGAACCCAAAACAAGACAGGTAGATCAGGCCATGAGTGAGCTGGCCCATGAACACAGAGGTTGAAAGGGGGGTGGTGAAAGCCTGTGCTGCCACACATTTTGCTCTGAGTACTCTGAATCACAAAGGATTGGAAATCTTCTGACATGAGGAACTGCAGCAGAAGCAAAGTGGTCTTTTGTCTGAAGTTGCCTTGACTCCAATCACTGTGCCCTGGAGGGCTGCCCTTCTGCCTCCGTGTAGATGGAAGTGATTTCCCCGCACGGAGCTGTGCTCGTCGTCAAAGGAGCAGCAAAAAGAGCCTGCAGACTTTGAGGTGAGGGTGGTGCTCGCTGAGATAATGATGAACCACAGCCTTAGGTTTCAGGTTTACAGAGATCCTGGCACAGAATCAAGCAGTGGTGCTCTCCTCAGGCTTAGTTCCAGAAGAAATTGGACCAGGTCCCAGACTCCATCCTAAGCCCATCCTTCCACACTCTCTCTCTTCAGGATGTGGAGAATTGGCTGGTTTGTTTTCTTCAAGTAAAGAATACTGTGTTGGGGACATGTGGGACCTAAGTTCCCAGGCCAGGGATCGAACCCACATCCCCTGCCTTGGATGGTGGATTCTTAACCACTGGACCACCAACTAGACGAGCCCGTGTAGCACGGGCTCCACCATGGAGACCCAGCAAAGCGCGTTTCTCCTTCCCTGTATCTGGTGTCCTCGTCTGTGTTGGTTTGGACATATTAGACGTCTGGGACTTAGTCCAGCTCTCTGGTTGGGACTAGTGGACCCCACGGGCTGTTACTTCAGGCTGACAGGTCACCATGGTGCGTGAAGCCATCTCTTGCCACAGACGTCTGCCGGCCTCCTGGTGGTTCTTGCCGCAAAGGGAGAAGTGAGAGTGTGGATGGATGAATACAGCTTCCTGCTCACTCCCCACGGATGGGATTCTACCTGATTTCATTCAATCCAGGGTAATGGAGTCCCTTGCCCTGCTCCCCCAGTCCATCCTATCCCATCCCAGCTCAGCCCATCCCCTTCCATTACATCCGTTTTGCAAGTTTCATTCCATTTATTAGATATAAAATTCTATTCTATTAACTGAGCCCCTCACCCACCATGGGAGGACAGAACATCCTATTAGCCATCCAGGGACGCATGAAGGTTAGTAAATCCCAGGCAGCCCATCATAGAAATGACTTAGGGAATTTACTGAATTATCTTCAGTTTAATCCACTCCAAGCTCCTCCTGGTCTTCTTACAGAGACACCCTTTCTGCTTCTCTTCCTTTGAGTCGCTGTGAAAAGGAGGAAGGGACCCAAGAAGGAAGGCTGGCACCTTAGACTCTGACCAATTCTCATTTTCCTGGAGCTCCAGAGTGTGTCCAAAACAAGGTATATACACTAAGTCCTCCACATACAGACCTTCAAATTGTGAACTTTCAAGGATGCAAATATGGGTTTCATCAACGTCAGGCACAAGCGAAATTGCAGCTTGCCCTCCATCTCTGTTGCTGACAATCCTTCAGCTCTCCCATCTCCCACCGCCTCCAATCGGTAGCTCTTCTTGCCTGTTCACTTGATGCCAGCCCCTGTAAGCCAGATGTTGTACTGTGCTACTGCACTTTTCAAAGTACGGTAAGATTAAAAATGTTTTCTTTACTTTTTTTGCGATTGCTTGTTTTTTTATGTATTACTTGTGTGAAAGCATTACAAACCTACTACAGTAGTATACCATATGGTGTTAGTTAGCCAATTAGTTAACTAGTTAGTGTTAGCCGATTGTGTTAGTTGGGTACCTGGGCTAACTTTGTTGGACCTATGAACAAACTGCCCTTATGAACACACTTTTGGAAGAGAATGCATCCATAACTAAGGGATTCACTGTACTTGTCACACTACACATGTTTACTTGACATCTCTGTTGGTTGAATGAAAATAACCTGTGTGGCCTTGGACAAGACTCTTCCCCTCTCTGAATCTGAGTTTTCCATTCCTGCAGACAGGTGGTTTGAATAGGTTAGTGAATTTTAGACTGTGACAGTTTCTGAGTCAGGAGACTGGTTCCCTTGGGATCAGGCTCTGAGAAGCAGGCTGGCACAATGGTTAGAGGACTTATGATGAGCCCATGGGGCAACTTATACACATGGAGAATTTTCTTGGAAAATACTGTTTATGATTAACCCTGTTACCTAAGAAGAGGGGTAGTGTTGGTGGTAGTTTAGTTGCAAAATCGTGTCCAACTCTTTGTGACCCCATGGACTGTAGCCCACCAGGCTCCTCTGTCCATGGGATTCTCCAGACAAGGATACTGGAGTGGGTTGCCATTCCCTTCTCCAGGGGATCTTCCTGACCCAGGGACCAAACCTTGATCTCCTGCATTGCAGGCAGATTCTTTGCTGTCTGAACCACCAGGGAAGCCCGGAAGAGGTAGAGGCCACAGTGAGTGTGTGATTTATGCTATATTATTTTGAATAAATGAATAAAAATAATTTTGTCATAGCCAATGAGGTTTGCACAGGAACTTGTTTTAATTTCCAAGTATTATTCAGTGTTGGGTGAGCATGATAAATTTGCTGAGGTTAAACTTATTTGTCCCTCTATTTTCTGCATGGACCTTAGGATGAACTAGCTCTACTTCTGTAGCTGCACAAAAGGCAAGATTCCAGTGAATGTGCTACTAGGGGTGTTGTTGAGGAGCTTCCATCTGCAGGCAAAATGCCAGAACTAGAAACAGATCCTTTTCTAGCCCAGAGGCTGTGGAAGAGTCTTGGCCACTTGTTTGTTTTCTAGATCTAACAATCAGACCTCTTTTCCTTTTATTGCCAACTAGTAAATATCAACTGCGAATCTACTAAGTATCAGGAAGTGATGGTGAGTAAAAGAGGCAGAGCCTCTGTCATCAGTATTAATTAATATTTTTTATATGATGGGCACTAAATATTTTGCATGTATTAACCCATGTAATCCCTTCAAACTTAGAAGGGAAGTACTCTCATCATCTCCAATTTAGAGAAATGAAAATAGAAATATATAGAGATCAAATATTTGCAGACTTTCACAGCTAATTAACTAGAGGGGAGATGTTGCTGGGATTTGAATCCACGGTTCATGGTTCCAGAGTCCAACTCCTAAACATTTATGCTATCCCACACCATATAGGTATATGGTGAGCCTGCAGAGAGCCTCTATTGAGTGTATAAGTCAAAGGGGCAGATTAGAAAGGATTAAAACACACACGGTAGAGAGGATTAAAATTGGCCATTAAACATCCAGCAAGTAATTTATAAACCACTTTGCAGTACTTTTTTTTCCCTTGGGAGTCTTTGCAAAAGCTGTCCTCCTGCCTAAAAAGCCCTTAAAAATATGTCTGAGATATGATTTACATAAGGTGATATGCCAGATCTTTATTAAGTACACAGTTAAATGAGTTTTCACAAATGAATACATTGGTATAGCCACGACCCCAAACAAGATTTTTATCACCTAGGAAAGTCCTCTATGCACTCAATCACTCCACCCTCTACTCTTTCTCCCCTCAAATGAGGTTCTGATTTCTACTAACATTTCTACTAAGTTTTGCCTGTTCTAGAATTTCATGTAACTGAAATCATGTAGCCACTCTTTTTTGTCTAGCTTTGTTCACTCACCATAATGTTTGTGAGATTCATTCATGATGCCGTGGGGGTTATTTTGGTTTTGTTTTATTACTCAGTCTATTGCATGAATTTACCATGCTTCTAAAATTCATTTACTTATTGATGTTTTGGATTTTTTCTAGTTTGGGACTATTATGAATAAAGTTTCTATGAACGTTATTTTGTGTGAACACATGTTTTCATTTCTTTTGAGTATATACCTAGAACTCCAATTGCTAGGTCATATAGCAAGTGTATGATTAATGAAATTATTTTATAAAGGGGCTGCATCTCTTTTGCATTCCCATCAGCAAGCAGCCTAGGAGAGTTACAGTGGCTCCATATCCTCACCAATATTTTGCACTGTTGATCTTTTTAATTATTCTAGTGACTGTAACTAGAAAAATTAACTTCCCTGGTGGCTCAGATGGTAAAGCGTCTGTCTACAACATGGGAGACCCGGGTTCGATCTCTGGGTTGGGAAGATCCCTTGGAGAAGGAAATGGCAACCCACTCCAGTACAATTGCCTGGAAAATCCCATGGACAGAGGAGCCTGGTAGGCTACAGTCCATGGGGTCGCAAAGAGTTGGACACGACTGAGCGACTTCACGTTATGTTCAGTGACTGTAATGTGATATCTCATTGTGGTTTCACTTTTTATTTTTCTGATAATTAATGATGTTAAATATCTTTTCATGTCTTTCTGGGACAGTCATATATCTTTGAGAAACACCTGCTTGAATCTTTTGCCCACTCTTTAATTTGTCTGACTTTCAAAATATTAAATTATAGGAGTTCTTTATATATTCTGAATTCCATTTTTTGTTTAATATATGATTATGGTTTTTTTCCCCCCAATCTGTGGCTTATCTTTCATTATCTTAACAGTGTATTTTGAAGAACAGATGTTTTGAATTTGGATGAAATTCAGTTTACCAAGTTTTTCTTTCATGACTGATGCTTTGTACATCTTAGGTAACTTGCCTTACACTAAGGATATGGAGATGTTTTCCATCATCTTTCTCTAGCAGTTTTATAATTTTATCTTTTATGCTTAGATCTGTGATACATCTTGAATAAATTTTTGCCTTTTATGTGAGCTAAAAGTCAAAGATCAATCTGTATTATGTTGATTTCTAGGTTTTCCAGTAATATTTGTTAAAAAGAATGTAATTTTCTTATGGAAATACCTTGGAAGTGTTTTTGAAAATAAATTAATTGTGTATATATGAATCTATCTTTGGTCTGTCTTCTTTGATCTACCTGTGTGCTCTTCACATATACCACCCTGACTTGATTACTGTAGCTTTTCAGTAAATCTTGAAATCAGCTTGTATAATTATTCCCTCCTTATTCATTTCCAAAATTCTTTTGTTTATTCAAAGTCCTTTGCATTTCTAGATAACATTTAGAAATGTTAGTCTTGCCATGCCTGCTGAGATTTTGACTAGATGAATTTGGGCAGACTTGGCAACTACATAATATTGAATCTTCCTATTCATGAATAAAATCAATTTTTCCAAAATTTATTTGTCTTCTATAGCATATGTCTGTAATGTTTTATACTCCACAGTATAGAGATCTCACACATTTTTGTCAAATATATTCCAAAGTATTTTATACTTTTTAATGCTATTATAAGTGGTATTGTTTTTTAATTTTCATTTTTCAGTTTTTTTTTTCCTGCTATATAAATGCAGTTGATGTTTGGATATTGAACTTGTATCTTGTGTCTTTGCTAAGCAGTAGGTTTTGGGTAGGGTAGCTATGGCGTTCCCCTGTAAGGAATCATATTGTCTATTATAAAGACAGTTTTACTTATACTTGGAGAAGGGATAGACTACTCACTCCAGTATTCTTGGGCTTCCCTTGTGGCTCAGCTGGCAAAGAATCAGCCTGCAATGTAGGATACCTGGGTTTGATCCCTGGGTTGGGAATATCCTCTGGAGAAGAGAAAGGGTACCCACTCTAGTATTCTGGCCTAGAGAATTCCATGGACTGTATAGTCCATGAGGTCGTAAAGAATTGGGCACAACTGAGTGACTTTCACTTTCAATCTTCATACCTTTTATGTTTTTATCTTGACTTATTGTACTGGCTAGAATCTCTAGGACAATGTTCAGTAGAAATGCTGAAAATGTATCAACATGTCCTATTCTCAACTGTAGAATGACATGTAACATTGCATCATTAAGTGTGATGTTAATGAAGAATTTCTGTAGATATTCTTTATCAAATTGAAAAAATATTCTTCTATCTTTTCCTTGCTGAAAGATACTTTTTAATATGAATGAGTGTTGATTTATGTCGAGTGTTTTTTCTGCACCTATTACTGTGATCATATTTTTTTCCTTTATTCTGTTTATTTGGTGTCTTAACTCAATTGATTTACGAATGCTGAAATTTGGACTAGATGAAATTGGACAGACTTAGCAACTTTATAATACTGACTCTTCCAATTCATGAATAAAATTAATTTTTCCTAAATATTTCTGACTTCTTTAGCATCTTTCTGTAATCTCTGTCCAAACTTGGAGGGTAAGTCTCACTTGGTCATGATATATTATTCTTTTTGTATATTGCTAGATTTCATTTGCCATTATATTGTTCAATATTTTTGTGCCTATATTAATGAGGGATTTTTAATTTTTGCCACTTTCTTTTTTAATTGAAGGATAATTGCTTTACAGAATTTTGTGGCTTTCTGTCACACATCAACAAGAATCAGCCGTAGGTACACCCACGTCCCCTCCCTCCCAACCTTCCCTCCCATCTCCCTCCCCATCCCATCCTTCTAGATTGTCACAGAGCCCCTGTTTGAGTCCCCTGAGTCATACAGCAAATTCCCATTGGCTATCTATTTTACAAACATTTTGTAGATTTCCCTGTTACCCTCTCCTACATCTCATCCTCTCCCTCCTCCCCTTCCCCTGTGTTCATAGATCTGTTCTCTATGTCTGCTTCTCCATTGCTGCCCTGATAATAAATTCATCAGAATCATCTTTCTAGATTTCATATATATGCTTCAATATGCAATATTTGTTTCTCTTTATAACTTCACTCTGTACAATAGGCTCTAGGTTCATCCACTTCATTAGAACTGACTCAAATGTGTTCCCTTCTATGGCTGAGTAGAATTCCATTATATACATGTATCACAGTTTCTTTATCCATTCATCTGTCAATGGACATCTAGGTTGCTTCCATGTTCTAGCTATTGTAAATAGTGTGGCAATGAACATTGGGGTATATGTGTCTTTTTCAATTTTGGTTTAATGAGGGATTTTTAAAAAATATCCTCAAACATGTTTTATCAGGATTACATTAACCTTATAAAATGAGTTGGGAAGAGGATATTTTCTGAACTGTAAAAGTACTCGTACAGTTATTGTACAGTATTGTACAACTGTAAAAGTATTAATACAGTTATTAATATTTTCTATTTTTCCTTATTTTAGTTTGGCAAGTTGTGTTTTTAAGAAATAATATATCTTCATTATTCTATGGCTGTGGGATCTATAATGCAGATAACTTGTCTTCTCTCTTGTCTCTCTTTTGATTAAACCAGCCTTGCTTTCTTGCAAGACACAGTCAAGAGAATGAAAAGACTAGCCATAGATTGGAAAGACATTTGCAAATCATAGATCTAATAAAGAAATTTTATGCAGAATATGTAAAGTACATTCAACACTCAATAACGATAGAACAAACGAGGCAACAACAGCAAAAAAAAAATGGGTAAAAACTTTTAGCAGACACTTTACCAAAGAAGATATACAGATGATGAATAAACATGAAAATCTCATCAAAGTTGTTGGTACTTAGGGAAAGCCAAGTGAAAACTATAGTGAGTTAACCCAGCATGCCATTTAGAATGGCTAAAATTAAAAAGCCTGGTCATATCAAATGTTGGCAAGAGTGTGGGGTAATTGGGACTCATACATCTACTCACCAGTCGTGGCTGGTGATGTTGTAAAATGTATAACAAAACGTTGTGCATAGGGCTACCACAATTCACTAATTCCACTCAAGAGAAATAAAAGCATACATCCATACACAGATTTATACTTAACTGATCAAAGAAGCTTTATTTGTGTTATTACTACTATTTATATGCATAACAACATGGATGAATCCCCCCAAAATTAAGCTAAGTGTAAATAGAGTACACAATGTGTGATTCATTTATATAAATTCTAAATAATGCAATCTGATCTAATGTTAGAGACAGAAAGCAGATCAGTGATTGCCTGAAATGGAGAATGGTAGATTACATTCTACCATGTAATGGTAAGATTACAAAGGTGCATTGAGTTCACTGTGGGTAATGAATATGCTTATTTTGACTGTGGTGATGATTTCACAGGTATGTACATATATGTATTGTATATAGTATGTTAATTACATCTCAATGAGACAAACTAGATAATTATGCAGCTTTCATGAGAATTTCATTATTTATCTCTCTCTTTAGGATAAGAGATATATATGCTAGGCAAAACATAAATGTAACCATTTAGAAATATTTTTATCTTTTAAATATCTTCATGGAAATAAACCTAAGATATATATACAGCATGATTCTAGCCCCAAAGATGGAAAACAGAAAAATGTAGGTTTGAGAAGCTGAAACCTTAGCTCCCACTGGCTCTTTGTTAGGATGTATGGTTGGAGCCGGGGATTTTCATAATGTTAATGATGAGCATAACTGTTGAGTTGAATTTTAAGTCTTGATACTAAAATAGCTATCACCGGGAGCTATGTGGAGCCCAATTATAAATGAATTGAGTTGTAAGTTGCTGAATATAGTAAGACAGTGGCAGATGTACAGTAATTAGCTTCTAGCACTAAGCTTTTTACTTTGTGATTTTTGCAATACCTTCTAAAAGAGGAGAAGTAACTATGGACAGTCAGAATCAGATTTGGAATCTGAAGTGTTCTTAGGATTTATTTTTCTGCAGAGAGCCAGGGCTTGAATGTTGGCAAGCAATGCTATGAAAGAAGATTCTGGCTCAGAAGTTACAGATGAAAGAGAGCATGGTAGTGAAAGAGCTAGATGCTACACTTGGGCAAGGAAATGTATGATTTTTGAGTGGGATGTCAATATATAAAGGAATAATACCACTGATTAGCTGGTAATAGCTAATTGACAAGTTATCGTAACAAATGTTACAATTAGTCTCTAAGTGTCTCTTAGTGTCCAACTCTTTTGTGACCCCACGGACTGAAGTCTGCCAGACTTCACTGTCCATGGGATTTCCCAGCAAGAATACTGGAGTGGGTTGCCATTTCTTTTTCCAGGGGATCTTCCTGACCCAGGGATTGAACCCCAAGTCTCCTGCTTTGCAGGTGGATTCTTTACCACTGAGTCGCTAGGGAAGCCCTATCAGTACAATTAACAAAACTTTGCATCAAGTTCTGTCGGCATATTCGTAGCCTTAAGTAGTAGAATAGAAGTATTGATAGTATCAATAAGAAGAATCTGGGAGCTGGGTAAACAGGTTGGAATCCAACTAAGTGAGGAGTCTTAGCCACTAGACCACCAGGGAAGTCCCAAGAAGCTGGGTTTTCTATATCACCTAGTATGCACGTATGTGTGCTAAGTCACTTCAGCTGTGCCTGACTCTTTGCGACCCTCTGGCCTGTAGCCCCCCAGGCTCCTCTGTCCATGGGGATTCTCTAGGCAAGAGTACTGGAGTGGGTTGCCATCCCCTCCTCCAGGGGATCTTCCTGACTCAGGGATGGAACAGGCATCTCTTACATCTTGTGCATTGGCAGGCAGGTTCTTTACCGTTTGTGGCACTTGAGAAGCCAGCTGCTATGTATGTTGTTAGAGAAACTTGGTTAGGGATCCAAACTAGGATTCCAAGGACCTGGTCCAGGTTGAAGTTCTACTGTAACCAGCTGTGTACCCTCGAGCAACTTGGCACTTCTTTCTGTGCTAATGACCACTAATGCCACTTCTCCCATTGTAATTCTATAACTTATTTCTTCTGTTCTTAACTTCTTAATTATGATAAAACAAAACAAAGAACAAGAATTCCAACAGTGAGTGGAGAATGATGTTGGTCTCTGTCATCTAGATCCTTAACTACTATCAATTGTCTTTTGTGTGTTCTTTCAGGAAATGTTTGGGGTCTCTCTCTCTCTCTCTTTACTTGTACACAGTAAGATACACATGTTATTCTATATCTCTTATTCTATATCCTAATCAAACTTTCCACAAATGCCAGTTTGTCTTGAAGACCTTTCCATGTCAACACATATAAATCTTCCACATTTGGTTCATGTCAATGGCATGGTCTTCATGACCCAGATAATCACTACGGTGTGATCACTCACACTCACCTAGAGCCAGACATCCTGGAATGTGAAGTCAGCTGGGCCTTAGGAAGCATCACTATGAACAAAGCTAGTGGAGGTGATGGAATTCCAGTTGAGCTGTTTCAAATCTTAAAAGATGATGCTGTGAAAGTGCTGCACTCAATATGTCAGCAAATTTGGAAAACTAAGCAGGGGCCACAGGACTGGAAAAGGTCAGTTTTCATTCCAATCTCAAAGAAAGGCAATACCAAGTAATGCTCAAACTACTGCACAATTGCACTTATCTCACTCGCTAGTAAAGTAATGCTCAAAATTCTCCAAGCCAGGCTGCAGCAATACGTGAACTGTGAACCTCCAGATGTTCAAGCTGGTTTTAGAAAAGGCAGAGGAACCAGAGATCAAATTGCCAACATCCACTGGAACATCAGAAAAGCAAGACAGTTTCAGAAAAACACCCATTTCTGCTTTATTGACTATGCCAAAGCCTTTGACTGCATGGATCACAATAAACTGTGGAAAATTCTGAAAGAGATGGGAATACCAGACCACCTGACCTGCCTCTTGGGAAACCTGTATGCAGGTCAGGAAGCAACAGTTAGAACTGGACATGGAACAACAGACTGGTTCCAAATAGGAAAAGGAGTATGTCAAGGCTGTATATTGTCACCCTGCTTATTTAACTTATTTGCAGAGTACGTCATGAGAAACACTGGGCTGGAGGAAGCACAAGCTGGAATCGAGATTGCCGGGAGAAATATCAATAACCTCAGATATGCAGATGACACCACCCTTATGGCAGAAAGTGAAGAGGAACTAAAAAGCCTCTTGATGAAAGTGAAAGACGAGAGTGAAAAAGTTGGCTTAAAGCTCAACATTCAGAAAACGAAGATCATGGCATCCAGTCCCATCACTTCATGGGAAATAGATGGGGAAACAGTGGAAACAGTGGCTGACTTTATTTTTGGGGCTCCAAAATCACTGCAGATGGTGACTGCAGCCATGAAATTAAGACACTTACTCCTTGGAAGGAAAGTTTTGATCAATCTAGACAGCATATTCAAAATCAGAGACATTACTTTGCCAACAAAGGTCCTTCTAGTCAAGGCTATGGTTTTTCCACCTATCATGTATGGATGTGAGAGTTGAACTATAAGAAAGCTGAGCACCAAAGAATTGATGCTTTTGAACTATGGTGTTGGAGAAGACTCTTGACAGTCCCTTGTACTGCAAGGAGATCCAACCAGTCCATCCTAAAGGAGATCTGTCCTGGGTGTTCATTGTTAGGACTGATGTTGAAGCTGAAACTCCAATACTTTGGCCACCTGATGTGAAGAACTGACTCATTTGAAAAGACCCTGATGCTGAGAGGGATTGAGGGCAGGAGGAGAAGGGGATGACAGAGGATGAGATGGTTGGATGGCATCACAGACTCAATGGACACGGGTTTGGGTAGACTCTGACAGCTGGTGATGGACAGGGAGGACTGGTGTCCTGCGGTTCATGGGATCACAAAGAATCGGACACAACTGAGTGACTGAACTGAATTGAACTGAATGACATGGTAATAGCTGCATGATATGCCAAATAACTGGAAGTAATATTATTATTAGTTTTCTATTTAGCTTAGTAATCCATTTCCTATTAACAGACTTATAGGCTATTTTCTTTGTTTTTAAAAATGATGAAGCAAACATCCATGCACATTATTTTTTGTATATGCATGCATTTATTTGTAGAATGGATTTTCAGAAGCTGAATTGCTGGGTCAAATGGTGGGTATAATAAAATTTTAATAAATATTCTCCAATTGACCTCCCGAGAGGATGAACCAATTTATATAACCACTAACTATGTGTTTGTAATTATTTCCCCACACACTTACCGACATTGTGATAACTTGCTTTTGTGCAAAGAGTAATTTTTTTTATTGACATTATTCACAATTTATCCTCTATTACTCTCACCGCCCCCCCCCCAGTGGAAATGACTTGATTCAACAAATATTTAATCTTGTAAAACTTTGTTCTGTTGAAGTATAGTATCAGATATTTTCAGAAGTCACAATTCATTAGATACCGTTTCTGCCCCTGGCCAGATGCTAATACTATTGAGAGAGGCAGACACACTGTGGCTTCAGATTATTTTTCCCACCTTATCTATTTGTAATAACTTTTGTGACCATCGTGGGACTGAAATAAGCAAGTTTCATGAATATTTTAAGTGAGTACTAGAAGTTTCATGAATATGTTAAGTAGGTGTGAGAATTTCCATGAATATATTAAGTAGAAGAATAATGAACATGGATAGGGCATCATAGCTCACTAACCTCCATCTCCTACATGTTCTTTTAATACCATCTGCATCTTTTTTTCACGGCTACAAGCTAGTACAAGGAGGTGTGACTGGGAATTTATGATTTCATGCCTCTTTCACAGATCTTCCTGGTCAGCTGACTTACAATCTCACCTGCCAATAATTACATTACAAAGGTTCTGCATCATTATGGAAAAGTGATCCCTCCTGGAAGATAACAATATCTTAATGAGCAGCCATATGTCACGATTGGGACAACATACAAAACAGTAAACATGAATGGGCTTGTGAAAGGTAGAAATGGGTGCCTGGAGTGAGGAGAGGATGGTTGGGGGAAATGAATGCACTGACCGCTGGCATCTACGCTGCTAAGTCACCCCAGTCGTGTCTGACTCTGTGAGACCCCACAGACGGCAGCCCACCAGGCTCCCCCGTCCCTGGGACTCTCCAGGCAAGAACACTGTAGTGGGTTGCCATTTCCTTCTCCAATGCATGAAACTGAAAAGTGAAAGTAAAGTCGCTCAGTCGTGTCCGACCCTCAGCAGCCCCATCGACCATAGCCTTCCAGGCTCCTCCGTCCACGGGATTCTCCAGGCAGGAGTACCCGAGGGAGGGACAATGACAAGAGCGAAATACACAGATGAAGACAAGTAATGGCCGCATGGAAGTTCTTGTGGGCCTTGTGTTCGATTTTTAATATTCATGTTCATTAATTTTAGGCTGCCTGTGCACAAGAGGTGTTCTATATGAAACACATTTTCTTTATTAAATACGTCATAGTGAATATTGAAGCTCCAATACTTTGGCCACCTGATGCAAAGAACTGATTCATTGGAATAGACCCTAATGCTGGGAAAGATTGAAGGCAGGAGGAGAAGGGGACGGCAGAGGATGAGATGGTTGGATGACATCACTGACTCAATGGACATGAGTTTTAGCAAACTCTGGGAGATGGTGAAGGACAGGGAAGCCTGGTGTGCTGCAGCCCACGAGGTCGCAAAGAGTTGGACATGACTTAGTGACCAAAAAACAAGTGAATAAGTGTGCTAGCCTCCTCTTTGCCCTAATTTTGGCTCCTGGGGTGGTGTGATGAGAGCCATGTCAACTGTCTAATGTAAGTAGCTGGATACCCTATAGTTGAGGAATGAGGAAAATAATTTTCTCTTCTTACAAAAGAGAAGGCAGGGACTTCCCTGGTGGTCCGGTGGCTAACACTCCACACTCCCAATGCAGGGGCCTGGTTTCAATCTCTGGTCAGGGAACTACATCCCACATGATGCAACTAAGCATTCACATGTGACAACTAAGGATTCCACATGCCACACAAAGATCAAAGATGCTGTGTACCTCAACCAAGGCCCGGCGCGGCCACATGAATAATAATCTAAAAAATATTAAAGTTTTTAATGAAAGGAGAAGGCAGTTGTCTCCAATCTCTCCTGAAAGAAGAGACTATAGATCTTTGGTTTGCAAATAGCCTTTCTCCAGGAGTTTGAGAGTTTCTTGCCTCTAGTTTCTTTCTCAAGGTAAGGGGTTCATTCCTCCTTGAAATGGAAAAGCCTAAGGAGACAATGCTCCCTTCTCCAAGCACCTTCTAAACTAATCCAGGGACCCAGCCTGGGGCATACCCACTTAACTTTTGGATCAATAGGAGAAATATTAAGCTATACATCTAATCCTTATGGCATGTAGAAATGTTTTTAGGAGAAGTGAAAGTAAGATTTCCTTTACTTGAGAGTATGCAAGTTTTCATAGCTCAAAGGCTAAGACTTTTTACAGGGTCACTGTCATATTCTGGGCAATGTCAGTTCCCTACATCTTGTATGCTGGCATTCAGTGGCTTTTACTGAGATGTATTAGTTTGTGGGGACTTCCCTGGGGGCAAAAAAATCCACCTGCAATGCAGGAGTTCAATCCCTGGGTTGGGAAGATCCCCTGGAGAAGGAAAGGACAACCCACTCCAGTATTCTTGCCTGGAAAATCCCACAGACAGAGGAGCCTGGTGGGCTACAGTCTGTGAGGTCACAAAAGACACCATTGAGTTACTAAGCACACATGCACGTACATATATGGAACATATACATAGACACACACATATAGTAATGTATGTAATTTAAGGAAAAAGAAACATGGATACCCCTCAGTTGTTTTATTGTTTATATATTATCCCATAGTATAGATGTACCAAAATTTATCTAACCATCCCTTTTATGACAGACGTGTAGGTTGCTGGTAAGAATGTCTTCATTTAAAAGAAGCATCAGCTACTTGGATGCTAGTCACAGTGCAAAGTAAGCCATCTGGTGAGTGAACAATGAATCCATTTAAAATTCCTATTTTAGAAAACTTACTTAAATTTGTTGTTTAAAATATTTGTTCACAAGATGATACTATTGATGGAGAAGATGAGAGGAAATGATCACTCTCAGATTCTGCTAGAAAGAGTGGAAATTAATGCAGTTTTGCTGAGAAAGAATTTGACAATGTGTACCAAGAGTTTTAAAAATGATTTATCCCCATTGATCCAGTAATTCTATTTCTGGGGATTAATTTCAAGGTAATAATAAAAGCTGTAGAAAAAGATTTATGGATATAGACATTTAATAGTCTTATTTATAATAGGAAAAAAAAAACATGGAAACACATACTAACTAGTGACTAAGTAAATTATGGCCCATTAATATGACTGCATTGTAGTTTGCAGACAATATAACCATGTTTTCAAAAATTTAGTTGCATGAAAAATACTTGTGATATAATGTCTAATGAAAAAAACTAGAGTTATCTCCTGAAATGTCCTCTTTACATTTTAAATTTCAGCTTTCTATAAGAAACACATTTTTGCACATAAGAAAATTTTTAAGAATAAGCCGTATTGAGGTAATCTGTGCTGGAGGAGATAGCAGGTGTTTATGAAGGGAATATCTTTAGCTCCTTCCTGCTGACATTGTTTATGGAAACTACGAAAGTTCCTAGGGGGCTTCCCAGGTGGTACCAGTGCTAAAGAACCCGCCTGCCAATGTGGGAAACGCCAGAGATGTGGGTTCCATCCCTGGGTCAGGAAGATCCCCTGGAGGAGGGCCTGGCACCCCACCGCAGTATTCTTGCCTGGAGACTCCCCATGGACAGAGGAGCCTGGTGGGCTGCAGTCCATGGGGTGGCAAAGAGTTGGACACGACTGAAGCGACTTTGCCCGCCCTCCCTCCCCCACACACAAGGTTCCTAAGGATTGACTTCAAATTAAGGGAATACCATTTTTAAAATTAATTTATTTATTTTGTTTCAATTTTTGCAGTGACTTGGGATAGCATCTACTGGATATACTGCTGAGGAAGGGAGGCTCACTCTGGATAAGAGGTTGAAGGACACATTAGAGGGTTGTAGGGCAGAAAGTGTTATTTGCTGACTTGGGGTTTCTTGTGCATTTTTCAGACACAAAGCACATCTTCCTCTCATCCCCTAACAGCATTCCTCCCGTGACTGAGATAGAGGACAAAGTCCAGATCCATCACTCTAAAAACATTTTGTAGATTTGTATTCTAGGTGAAAGCATGTATTGGAAAGTTGCTGTTCAAACCTCAAAGTTTTGAGACTTAATGGCAAATAGGAGAGAAGCTATTTTCCTCTTTGAAGTTATAAAGTGAAAGAAGGCAGAAGGCTCAGGGTTCTAACATCTGAGAAGTACTGAGGGAGCACAGAGGTTTATGTAGGGGTTATTTTATTTGAAACATAAAGCTACTTATTATTTCTATCATAATTCTTGATATTTTTAATGTTTTAACTTCAATATGTTTGAAAGAAAGTTCTGATCTGTAGTTCAAATAAAACTTCTAGTTATCATTCAGTCACTAGGTCATGTTTGACTCTTCGCAGTTTAGTTATTTCTTTGGATTGTGCAGTTAAGACACTAACCATTACTTGGGCTTCCCTGGTGGCTCAGATGGTAAGAATCCGCCTGCGATGCGGGAGACCTGGGTTAGATGCCTGGATTGGGAAGATGCCCTGGAGAAGGGAAAGGCTACCCACTCCAGTATTCTTGCCTGAAGAATTCCATGGACAGAGGGGCCTGGCAGGCTACAGTCCATGGTGTCACAAACAGTCAGACATGACTGAGTGACTAACACTTTTTTTTTTTCACCATTACTTGATGGTGAACTGTAAGTTGAATAAGCAAATCTGGTGTCAGATGGATGATTGTAGCAGACTGGTCCAGATTTCTGACTATGCATTGAGTGGTTTTATGTGTCCTGAACTTTTCCCCTCTCCTCTCTTCATCTTCCCCTTCTTTTCTTTCTAATTGGGGTATAGTTGCTTTACAATGATGTGTTAGTTTCCGCTGTACAATGAAATAAATCAGCCAAATGCATACATATATCCATCCCTCTTGAATCCCCTTCCCATCCGCCCCCAAACCACCCTCTAGGTCACCACAGAGCACTGAGCTGAGCTCTCTGCATGCTATACAATAGGTGCCTACTCCTGTTCATGCTGCGTGCTTGGTGGTGTCCCATTCTTTGCAACCAAGTTGTCTTTGCAACTAACTCTCAGTAATGTTTGACTCTGTGACCCCATGGACTGTAGCCCGCCAGGCTCCCCTGTCCATGGGATTTTCCAGGCAAGAATACTGGAGTGGGTTGCCATTTCCTCCTCCAGGGGATCTTCCCAACCCAGGGATCTAACCTGAATCTCCTGCATTGGCAAGAAGATTCTTTACCACTGAGCTACCTGGGAAGCCCACTAGCTATCTATTTTATACATGGTAGCATATCTCCTCCTCCTTGCTTACTTTAAATAGCTCCTTCCTTATCCAAACTATGTGATTTTAATCAAGTTTTTTTCATCTTTCCTACCAGTATAAGAGGCTATGGTTTTTCCAGTGGTCATGTATGGATGCGAGAGTTGGACTGTGAAGAAAGCTGCGCGCTGAAGAATTGACGCTTTTGAACTGTGGTGTTGGAGAAGACTCTTGAGGGTCCCTTGGACTGCAAAGGAGATCCAACCAGTCCATTCTAAAGGAGATCATCCCTGGAATTTCTTTGGAAGGAATGATGCTAAAGCTGAAGCTCCAGTACTTTGGCCACCTCATGCAAAGAGTTGACTCTCTAGAAAAGACTCTGATGCTGGGAGGGATTGGGGTCAGGAGGAAAAGGGGACGACAGAGGATGAGAAGCCTGGATAGCATCACCTACTCGATGGATGTGAGTGTGAGTGAACTCCCGGAGTTGGTGATGGACAGGGAGGCCTGGCGTGCTGCAATTCATGGGGTCGCAAAGAGTTGGACACGACTGAGTGACTGAACTGAACTGAACTGAAGCACCATGAGAATGTCATTTTCTAAAACAGATTATCATCATCTAGATATCCCTTAGATAGATTTCTATTTTTTAAAGCACTTTGAAATATTTGAGATTAATATGTCCCACATCAAAATCTAAGTCAGTCACGAAAATCATTACACCTCAGGCTTGGGATATAGAAATCAGAGTTCTTTCTGAACATCTCTTGAATTGGAAGTAGACAGGAATCTTTCTTGCTTTCTGGCCATGGAAATAAGTCTGGGGTTGCTTATAGCTATATTTACAGGCTTGTAGGAAAAAATCCTATATATAATGGGGAAGAATAAGCCACAGCACAGAGAGATGCAGAGATGAGTAACACATACCCACACACACACAGAGAAAAAGAGAGAAGGTTACCACCCTTTTCCTTTTTTGCAGTTGTAATACTTTTCCGTTTTGGCATAAACTCATTTAGATTGGATTTCTGTCACTTGCAGTCAAAGAGTTCTGATTATTTCAATGACCATATGGGATTAGCAGTCAGAATCAGATATAGCAGTAGGTACATGAAGTTATCCTTGAATATACTAACTTCATTTTTTTTTTAAACTGCCACAGAAAAATAAGTATTTAAGGAGTAAAAAAAAAAAAAAAAAAAAAGCCAAACTTCAGTTTCTTTGAAACTGTTTAGCTTTGGGGAAGAGCTAGCGATGATTAGGACAAGGAGTTTGACTTATAAATAAGAAATGCGAAGAGAGCAGTGAGACCCTTATACAGCACAGAAGCTGTGTCTTGAAAAGGAATAAAAGAAATTAATTTAGAATCCCAGGCATCCCACTTTTCATCTGCTCTCAGACACAGAAATGTGATTGAATACATTATATAGTGATAATACAGAATTTGCCCTTTTCATATTTAAGAAAGATGAGTCTGTGGATATACATATATTTTTGATTATCAGTTCAGATAAAGAAAATCTTCTTTCAGTCTGTATTCCTCCTATCAGGAAGGCTGGTATTGCACAGCTTCCGTGTATCCTTCCTGATAGGAGGAATACAGGACTGAAAGAAGATTTCTCTTTATCTGAACTCCAGTAATCTTGCCTGGAGAATTCCATGGACAGAGAGCGTGGTGAGCTATAGTCCAGAGAATCTCAAAGAGTTGGATGTAATTAACACTTTCACATTCACCTTAGGATTTATAACATACACCTTTAATTTACTGTGCCCTTCAGGTAATGTCCCATTTGGCATATGGTGAAGAACCTTAACAACAGTATACTCCCATTTCCTCCCTCCTGAATTTTGAGCTATTCTGTCACACACTTTACTTTTATATATGTTACAAGCATCATACTGCATTTTTTTCTATTTTTGTTCAAACCAGGGACTGGAAAACTTTTTCTATGAAGAGATAGTCAATATTTTAGGCTTTGTGTACCACATGGTCTCTATTACAAGTTACCTCTACCACTGTAGCTCAAAGAAGCCTTAGATAAAAAGTACATAAATGAATAAGCATAACTGTGTTCCATAGCACTTCATTTAAAAAAGAGCAAGAAGGTTCGGTCTGTCTTAGTCAATTTGGGCTGCTATAACAAAATACCACAGACTCATAAACAACAGAAATTTATTCCTCATAGTTTTGGGGACTGGAAGTCTGAGAATATGGTGCTGGTATGGTCAGGTGAAGGCCCTTTCCAGGTCATAGACTTCTTGCTGTATGACAGAAGGAGTTATGGATCTTTCTGGAGTCCCTTTTATAATGTATTAATTCCATTCAGTAGGGTTCTACCCTCATGACCTAAGTACTTCCAAAGGACCCCACCCACAAATACTATCATCTTTGAGCATTAGGATCTCAACATGTGAAGTTTGAGGATATTCAGACCATAGCATCGTCTGTGAGCTATGGTTTGCTAATCCCTGGTTTGCTGTTGTTCAGCTGCTAAGTCATGTCTGACTCTGTGACCCCATGGACTGCAGCACACAAGGCTTCCCTGTCCTTCACTATCTTCTGGAGTTTGCTCAAACTCATATCTATTGAGTTGGTGATGTCATCCAACCATCTCATCCTCTGTTATCCCCTTCTCCTCCTGCCTTCAATCTTTCCCAGCATCAGAATTTTTTCCCATGAGTCAGCTCTTCACATTAGGTGGCTGAAGTATTGGAGCTTCAGTTTCAGTATCAGTCCTTTGACTATCAAATCCCTGGTTTAAATAATCATTTATCTTTTGAAAGATTTTACTGGTGTTCTTCACTCCTTTATGTAGATTCATATGTTCCTCTGATATAATTTCCCTTCTACCTGAAGAAGAGAGAAGAGAAGTCGCTCAGTTGTGTCCGACTCTTTGTGACCCCATGGACTGTAGCCCACCAGGCTCCTCGGTCCATGGGATTTTCCAGGCATGAATACTGGAGTGGGTTGCCATTTCCTTCTCCAGGGGATCTTCCCGACCCAGGGATTAAACCCGGGTATCCCACATTGTAGGCAGACGCTTTACCGTCCAAGCTACCAGGGAAGCCATCTACCTGAAGGAATCACTTTAAACTTTCTTGCCATGCAGATCTGTTGATGTTAATTTTTTCCAGCTTTCATATGTCTGAAATATTCTAAATTTCACCTTCCTTTGTAAAAGATATATTCTGGGTATAGAAGTCTAAATTAGTAATATTTTCCTATTGTCATTTAAAAATGTTGCTGTACTCTTTTTATGTTTGTGTTTTCCAGCAAAACGTCTGTTGCTGTTCTTGTCTTTATTCTTGTTTACACGAAACTTGCATTTTTTTTCTTTTGGTTGCTTCCAAGATTTTTCACTGTATCACTGTTTTTGAGAAATTTGATACATGGTATAGTTTTATTCATGTTTATTGTACTTGGGATTCTTTTAAATTCTTGGTTTTATAGACTTATGGTACTTGTGTTCAGTTGCTCAGTCGTGTCTGACTCTTAGCAACCCCCGAACTGTAGCCCTCCAGGCTCCTCTGTCCATGGGATTCTCCAGGCAAAGATACTGGAGTGGGCTGCCATTTCCTTCTCCAGGGGATCTTCCCAACCCAGGGATTGAACCCAAATCTCCTGCACTGGCAGGTGGATTCTTTACCACTGAGCCACCTGAGAAGCCCTTATAGACCGTTTTCATCAAATAAAGAAAAATTTTGACCCTTATTCTTCAAATACCTGCCAGCATTTCAGAAACCCACTCATTTGTGATTTAGGGTTCTTGATGCTTTCCTCCCCTCTCCTCCTTTCCCTTCTCTTTCCCCTCTGACATATTCTCTTTCTGTGATTCATTTTGCAGAGTTTCTATCACTATGTCATCAGGTTACTAGCTTACTCTTCTGCATTTTCTAATTTGCCATGCATCCCAGCCAGCATATTTTTCATTTTATGCATTTTAACTTTTAGTTCTAGAAGCACCATTTGGGACTTTAAAAAATATCTTCCTTGTCTCTAGTTAACTTTTTAACATATGGAATACCATTATAATATCTGTTTTAACTTCCTTTTCTGCTAACTTTAACATTTATGTCAGTTCTGGATGGGTTTTGGTTGAATGATTTTTCTCCTTATTATGGGTTGTATTTTCCTGCTGCTTTGCATGTGTGACTAGATGCCAGACTTCGATGTTTACCTTGTTGGATTCTGGAGATCTTTATATTCCTCTACATTTTCACGAGTTTTGTTCTGGATGTAATTATGTTACTTGGAAAAAGCGTGATACTTTTGGGTCATGCTTTTATGATCTATTAGGTAGGTCTGATCTTCCCTTCGCTCAGTCTTGTCCGACTGTTTGTGACCCTGGTAGACAGTAGCCTACCAGGCTCCGCCATCCATGGGACTTTCCAGGCAAGAATACTGGAGTGGGCTGCCATTTCCTTCTCCAGGGGATCTTCCCAACCCAGGGATCGAACCCAGATTTCCTGCATTGCAGACAGATGCTTTACCGTCTGAGCCACCAGGGAAGCCTAAAGTAGTGCTCAATTTAGAGATCACTATGTCCCACAAACCAGACCACCTGATCGGCCTCTTGAGAAATTTGTATGCAGGTCAGGAAGCAACAGTTAGAACTGGACATGGAACAACAGACTGGTTCCAAATAGGAAAAGGAGTTTGTCAAGGCTGTATATTGTCACACTGTTTATTTAACTTATATGCAGAGTACATCATGAGAAACGCTGGACTGGAAGAAACACAAGCTGGAATCAAGATTGCTAGGAGAAATATCAATCACCTCAGATATGCAGATGACACCACCCTTATGGCAGAAAGTGAAGAGGAACTCAAAAGCCTCTTGATGAAAGTGAAAGAGGAGAGTGAAAAAGTTGGCTTAAAGCTCAACATTCAGAAAATGAAGATCATGGCATCTGGTCCCATCACTTCATGGGAAATAGATGGGGAAACAGTGGAAGCAGTGTCAGACTTAATTTTTTTGGGCTCCAAAATCACTGCGGATGGTTACTGCAGCCATGAAATTAAAAGACACTTACTCCTTGGAAGGAAAGTTATAACCAACCTAGATTGCAAATTAAAAAGCAGAGACATTACTTTACCAACAAAGGTCCATCTAGTCAAGGCTATGGTTTTTCCACCTGTCATGTATGGATGTGAGTTGGATTGTGAAGAAAGCTGAGTGCCGAAGAATTGATGCTTTTGAACTGTGGTGTTGGAGAAGACTCTTGAGAGTCCCTTGGGCTGCAGGGAGATCCAACCTGTCCATTCTAAGGGAGATCAGTCCTGGGTGTTGATTGAAGTACTGATGCTGAGGCTGAAACTCCAATTCTTTGGCCACCTTATGCGAAGAGTTGACTCATTGGAAAAGACTCTGATGCTGGGAGGGATTGGGGCAGGAGGAGAAGGGGACGACAGAGGATGAGATGGCTGGATGGCATCACTGACTCGATGGACATGAGTTTGAATAAACTCTTGGAGTTGGTGATGGACAGGGAGGCCTGGTGTGCTGCAATTCATGGGGTCACAAAGAGTCAGACAAAACTGAGTGATTGAACTGAACTGAACTGAACTGAACCCAGTCACAGATAGCCTGAAAAAATACAGGCCAACCTCAGGGACCTATCCAGGTAAACTTGCAGCCTGAAGGGGAAATGAATGTTTCCCCAAGACAAGTAGGACATGCAATAAGGAAACAGAAGAAGGAGTTGGGTGAAGCTCTATCTCCCAAATTCTACAGATAAACAACTTCTCCTCCCATGGGGATAACTAGTGTGGACTTTGAAAGAGGTTTTGAATGTCGCAATAAGAAAAGTACCTCCCTGTGGAAGCTAGAGGGATGGAGATGAATGATCTCATAAAGAGAGTGGGTTCAATGGCAGATGGTGCTTCCAAGTGACCTTGGACACATTAATCCCTAACCTTATTTCTTTGTCTTTGAAGCTGCCCCACAACCTTAAAGCATGTATTCCTCATCTATCTCCTACCATCCCTCTCCCTCTCTTTCTGTCTTTTTCTTAGGACAATACCAGCTTCTAAGGCATACGTGATGATGAGTAGCCTTGTATTTCTGACTTCCACAGGATCATAACCAGCCCATAAATTTGTGTGAATGGGAACTGTCATGGGATTAAAGTTGCTTCTCCTCCCTGGAGAAGTAATTCTTTCCTGTCTTAACATCGAGGAGTTCATAGATATTTAATTCGAAGATACATACAAGGACGTCCCGAATGTGGACCTCAGACCCTACTCCAACCGTGCCACTAGCTGGAGCACCTCCCCACCCACCCTGCATCAGAGCAGTTGTTAGTAAGGTATTTGGGAAACATCCTGCCAGTCTGGAGCTCTAGAACCCGGTGATCCCTCCCTTGCTGTCTGTCATCTGTCCATTGTCTATTTCAGATCATAGGGTAAAACACATTTCTCCTGCCAGATGCTTGGTAATCCAATCTATCCAGAGGGCTTTAAAAGCTCAATAACAATAAACCTCCATTCATTTCATTTCAGTTAATTAGGAGTCAACCAGCAGGCTGATAACGGCTAGACTGAAATTTACCTTTGGTATGAAAAAACTTTCTTCATACACAGTGAAAATTAACTGGGTAAATAGAATATCAGGTGAATGATGGGAGGCGGGGAGGAAGCAGAAGAATAAGAGGCATTAAATTGCTCTTTTGATAAAAATAACCTTTTACAAACAAGCAAGAGCAATCTCATAGCAGTGGAAAGGGTAGAAAGGGCTAGGTGTTTAGAGTTCTGAGTATGTAACTTGTTCTAGCTCATCTGTCACAACTGTGCAACTCAGCATACTGCTTCCTTGCCTTGGGACTCAGTTGGCTCCATCATAAAACCAGAAGTTATTCTCCATGGACTTTTATAACTTCATACAACAAAAGTTGATGTGCTCACTCTAAAAATAAACCCCAAGTTTTCATTAAGCCAGGCAACCCACCCAAACATTGTAGTAGGAAGGAGTATTCTGTACTAAGACATCTAGATAAACCACCAACTCCCAGAATGCCAGTCTCTTCCAGCTCCAATCTGTTCTTCTCACTTTTGCCAGCGATCTTTCCAAGAGTTAGTTCTGACCTTGCCCTCAGGCAGTGGCTCTAGGGCCTTAGGATAAAGTCCATACTCCCTCAGTTCAGTTCATTCACTCAGTTGTGTCTGACTCTTTGCGACCCATGAATCACAGCACACCAGGCCTCCCTGTCTATCACCAACTCCCGGAGTCTACTCAAATTCATGTCTATCGAGTCGGTGATGCCATCCAGCCATCTCATCCTCTGTTGTCCCCTTCTCCTCCTGCCCCCAATCTCTCCCAGCATCAGAGTCTTTTCCAATGAGTCAACTCTTCGCATGAGGTGGCCAAAGTATTGGAGTTTCAGCTTTAGCATCAGTCTTTCCAATGAACGCCCAGGACTGATCTCCTTTAGAATGGACAGGTTGGATCTCCTTGCAGTCCAAGGGACTCTCAAGAGTCTTCTACAACACCACAGTTCAAAAGCATCAATTCTTCGGTGCTCAGCTTTCTTCACAGTCCAACTCTCACATCCATACATGACCACTGGAAAAACCATAGCCTTGACTAGACGGACCTTTGTTGGCAAAGTAATGTCTTGGTGTTTGAATATGCTATCTAGGTTGGTCATAACTTTCCTTCCCAGGAGTAAGTGTCTCTTAATTTCATGGCTGCATCACTATCTGCAGTGATTTTGGAGCCCCCCAAAATAAAGTCTGACACTGTTTCCACTGTTTGCCCATCTATTTGCCATGAAGTGATGGGACCAGATGCCATGATCTTAGTTTTCTGAATGTTGAGCTTTAAGCCCACTTTTTCACTCTCCTCTTTCACTTTCATCAAGAGGGTCTTTAGATCCTCTTCACTTTCTGCCATAAGGGTGGTGTCATCTGCATATCTGAGGTTATTGATATTTCTCCCGTCAATCTAGATTCCAGCTTGTGCTTCTTCCAACCCAGCGTTTCTCATGATGTACTCTGCATATAAGTTAAATAAGCAGGGTGACAATATACAGCCTTGACATACTTCTTTTCCTATTTGGAACCAGTCTGTTGTTCCATGTCCAGTTCTAACTGTTGTTTCCTGACATGCATACAGGTTTCTCAAGAGGCAGATCAGGTGGTCTGGTATTCCCATCTCTTTCAGAATTCTCCACACTTTATTGTGACCCACACAGTCAAAGGCTTGGACATAGTCAACAAAGCAGAAATGGAAGTTTTTCTGGAACTCTTTTGCTTTTTCGATGATCCAGTGGATGTTGGCAATTTCATCTCGGTTCCTTTGCCTTTTCTAAAACCAGCTTGAACATCTGGAAGTTCACAGTTCACGTATTGCTGAAGCCTGGCTTGGAGAATTTTAAGCATTACTTTACTAGCTTGTGAGATGAGTGCAATTGTGTGGTAGTTTGAGCATTCTTTGGCATTGCCTTTCTTTGGGATTGGAACAAAAACTGACCTTTTGCAGTCTTGTGGCCACTGCTGAGTTTTCCAAATTTGCAGACATATTGAGTGCAGCACTTTCACAGCATCATCTTTCAGGATTTGAAATAGCTCAACTGGAATTCCATCTCCTCCACTAGCTTTGTTCATAGTGATGCCTTCTAAGGCCCACTTGACTTCACATTCCAGGATGTCTGGCTCTAGGTGAGTGATCACACCATCGTGTGATTATCTGGGTCGTGAAGATCATTTTTGTACAGTTCTTCTGTGTATTCTTGCCACCTCTTCTTAATGTCTTCTGCTTCTGTTAGGTCCATACCATTTCTGTCCTTTATCAAGCCCATCTTTGCATGAAATGTTCCCTTGGTATCTCTAATTTTCTTGAAGAGATCTCTAGTCTTTCCCATTCTGTTGTTTTCCTCTATTTCTTTGCATTGATTGCTGAGGAAGCCTTTCTTATCTCTTCTTGCTATTCTTTGGAACTCTGCATTCAGATGCTTATATCTCTCCTTTTCTCCTTTGCTTTCCGCTTCTCTTCTTTTCACAGCTATTTGTAAGGCCTCCCCAGACAGCCATTTTGCCTTTTTTTTGCATTTCTTTTCCATGGGGATGGTCTTGATCCCTGTCTCCTGTACAGTGTCATGAACCTCAGTCCATAGTTCATCAGGCACTCTATCTATCAGATCTAGGCCCTTAAATCTATTTCTCACTTCAACTGTATAATCATAAGGGATTTGATTTAGGTCATACCCGAATGGTCTAGTGGTTTTCCCTACTTTCTTCAATTTCAGTCTGAATTTGGCAATAAGGAGTTCATGATCTGAGCCACAGTCAGCTCCTGGTCTTGTTTTTGCTGACTGTATAGAGCTTCTCCATCTTTGGCTGTAAAGAATATAATCAGTCTGGTTTCGGTGTTGACCATCTGGTGATGTCCATGTGTAGAGTGTTCTCTTGTGTTGTTGGAAGAGTGTGTTTGCTATGACCAGTGCATTTTCTTGGCAAAACTCTATTAGCTTTTGCCCTGCTTCATTCTGTACTCCAAGGCCAAATTTACCTGTTACTCCAGGTGTTTCTTGACTTTTTACTTTTGCATTCCAGTCCCCTATAATGAAAAGGACATCTTTTTTGGGTGTTAGCTCTGAAAGGTCTTGTAGGTCTTCATAGAACCATTCAACTTCAGCTTCTTCAGCGTTACTGGTTGGAGCATAGGCTTGGATTACCGTGATATTGAATGGTTTGCCTTGGAAATGAACAGAGATCATTCTGTTGTTTTTGAGATTGCATCCAAGTACTGCATTTCGGACTCTTTTGTTGACCATAATGGCTACTCCATTTCTTCTAAGGGATTCCTGCCCATAGTAGTAGAATACTCTCTAGCAAGGCACATAAAGTGAAAGTGAAAGTGTTAGTTGCTCAGTCAAGTCTGACTCTTTGCGACCCCATGGACTGTAGCCACCAGGCTCCTCTTTCCATGGGATTTTCCAGGCAAGGATACTGGAGTGGATTGCCATTTCTTTCTCCAGGGGATCTTCCCAAACCAGGGATCAAACCCAGGTCTCCTGCATTGCAGGCAGATCCTTTACTGTCTGAGTCATCAGGAAATCAAGAAAGGCACATAAGAGAACCCACAAAATCTCCTTCTTTGTCACTTGCTCATCACCCAGGCCTTGGGGTGCTTTCTCCCCCATCATTCACCTGATGCTCTCTACTCCTTCAGACTCAGAGTGCTTGAATATGCTATTCCTCTGTTTGCCTGAGAAAAGTTAGAAGTCCTCCAAATCCTAGCTTAAGTAAGTGCTTTTTGTAAATTCTCCCCTACCCCAAGCTGGTGACTTCCGCCTCAATGCTTTCCTTGAGTACAATCGAAAGGTGGCCGGCTTGCCTCTTCTGAGGGCCTGTGGATCCTTAAGCATGGGGATTTTGCCGTATTCCATCTTTGCATTTTCAAAGTTCAGTCTGGGAATACAAAAGGGCTTGTTGCCTGAATGAATGAAAGTAGTATTTAAAAGTAATAAAGAGGCAATTTTAGAGCTGTGCCATACTTTAGAAATTTCTTTTATTTGAGACTGGCCTTCCCCTGATGATCTGAATTAATGAAGGGTACTGACATTTCTGAGGATTCTCTAAGAACCATTAGTCAGGAATAGTTTGCTTTGAAAATTGTATTTGAGATGAAGAAATGGTTTAGTTAGTGAACTGAGACTGGATGTTAAAGAAAAGTCATTTGGAAAATGTCATGAGCAATTTTTTAAACAGTACTTTTATCAGCCCACAGTACTAGAGCCTGGTTTATTTGCTGTTACGCTGAGCAGAGTCATAGCCATGCTTGTACAATAAGAAATTAAAATGGGTGCTTCTGGAAGTGAGTGGGATTCCTCAGAGTCTATACTTTTCTGGCCTCTGGAGATGAGCTGTTTGGGTAGACACTTAGGGCCAGCTGATGGGGTTGCTAGAAAGAAAATGCAAGCATTGGATGAGAGTGCTTTCAACTCAAAGACTGTGTTTTGGAAACCATGGACTTCCATTTATATATGAGAAAACTGAGGTTCAGAAAGGTGCTCCATATTGACTGAGTGAATTCAAAGTTCCTGGATCTTGGCACTGTTGACATTCTGGACTAAATAACTCTGTTGTTAGAGGCCAGCCTGCACGTGTAGATGCTGAGCCACGAACCTGGCTTTTGCCCACTAGATGCCCATCCTTAGTGGTGCAAAAGGTCTCTCACCATACGCTAACAATGGGGAAAGAAAATTACCCTGTTAAGAACCACTGGATTCAATGAATCAATTTAAAAGTCCTACCTGAAGAAAGGGTTTCCCCAGGTGGCTCAGTGGTAAAGAATCTGCCTGCCGATGCAGGAGTTGCAGGAGATGTGGGTTCTATCCCTCTATCCCCTGGAGGAGGAAAGGGCAACCCACCTGGGAAATCCCATGAACAGAAGGAGCCTGGTGGGTTCCATGCCCTTGCAAAGAGTTGGACTTGACTGAGTGACTGAGCACGCAATCACCTGAAGAAAGCTGAAAGTTGCATGAAGTTCATGCTGAGGTTTTTGGTTTTGATTTGGTGTTAAAATTAATTAGATTCAAAGGACACACATTGCACACTTGCCCGTGAAGCAATGAACAAGACACTATGGTGGAGAGAGCTGAAGAACAACTCTGTCCCTTTAAAAACCTACAAATAATTACCTTACAGCATGGTGGGGAGGGTTCAGTGAATTAAAATGAGATCACTGTAGCCAAGCTAGTATCCCTCCTCTTTTCTTGTACAACCAGTGCCCAAACAGTAGTTGTCAATCAATTCTCGCACCTTAGTGATCAAACACATGATATTCTATAACCATAGTAAATCTTGACTAGGCATATAAGGGTGTATACATAATTGTTATTGCTTTCAGTTATTTTTAAAGAAAACATTATATCAACCAATGACAGAGAAGCATGATAGAAATATTGTCTTCACTGTTGCATAATGAAAAGAAAATAGATTCCATTTCCAACCTTTGGAAAGTTCAAAGAAATGTTTTGATAAGCCAAAGGGATGATGCAGAGTGGATAAATGGGAACTGAACAGAATTGGGGAGCAGATTCTGTCCCTTCATCTTTTGCTGGTAGAACCAAGGCAATCAGAAGGGATTATCAAATGTAATATACTTCAGAGGTTCACCCTCCATCTGTGATGTTTATTGGCCATGAGGCCCAAGCTCAATCTCTACAGGGTGGCTGTAAAAGTTCATCAAGGAAAATATAGTGTTTGGAACACGGCCGGCAGGCCGTTCTAAATGGGTTTTATTTTCCTCTTAGACCTCTGAAGCATTTAGTAACTCACAGGTCACTCATTTACTCAACAATGAGACCCCACAGACACTTGTCAGTAGAGAGCAATGTTATTAGAAAGTGGGCTAGAAACGCTGGTCGAGATCAGATTGTAGGGGTCCTTGAAGAACATATCTTTTGGTGGACAATGGGGGCAATTTAAGGGTTTTAGGAAGGTGGTGATAGGAAGTGAAGGATAGGAAGCTCTATTTTAATTTATTTACATAAAATGACTACCACTATTTCTCTCCTTCTTCCCCTCCTTACTCTCCTCTTCTGTTATCTCTATAATGTTCTATGAATTTTGTTAAGCATTCGTTCCCATTAGTTAATTTGATCCCCAAAGCAATACAGTGGTATATGCATTATTGCTATCTACATTTTACCACTGAGGAAATGGACATTCATGTACTTTGATCAAGATTACACAGTTGGTAAACAGAAGAAGGTGTTGGAGAAGACTCTTGAGAGTCCCTTGGACTGCAAGGAGATCCAACCAATCCATCCTAACGGAAATCAGTCCTGAATGTTCATTGGAAGGACTGATGCTGAAGCTGAAGCTCCAATACTTTGGCCACCTGATGCGAAGAGCTGACTCATTGGAAAATAGAATGCTGATGCTGGAAAAGATTAAAGGCAGGGGGAGAAGGGGAAGACAGAGGATGAGATGGTTGGATGGCATCACCAACTTGTTGGACATGAGTTTGAGCAAGATCCGGGAGTTGGTGATGGACAGGGAAGCAGTCCATGGGATTGCAAAGAATCAGACATGACTGAGTGACTGAACTGAACTGAACTGAATGCAGGAGATTCTGGTTCCATCCCTGGGTCAGCCCAGGGACCAGCAACAGCAATGAAACCTGTGAGGTGATAGAAATTCAGAATCTGGGGCCCTATCCCAGGTTTACCAAATCAGAATCTGAATTGTAGCAACATACCCAGATGACTGATAGGTATGTTAATGTTTAAGAAGCACTGTTTTAAATTGAGCTTCTGCGTTTGTAGGTGTTTGAAGCTGTGTATACGTGTGTGTATGGGCTTCCCAGCTGGCTCAGTGATAAAGACTCCATCTGCTAACGCAAGAGATGAACGAGATGCACATTCAACCCCTGGGTCAGGAAGATCCCCTGAAAGAGGAAATAGCAACCCATTCCAGTGTTCTTGCCTGGAGAATTCCACGGACAGAGGAGACTGGTGGGCTACAGTCCATGGGGTTGCAGAGAGTAAGCATGCACGCATGCATAAGTGTATGTGTGTGAGGGGCAACAAGGAAGGAAAGGACAGGAAGAGGGTCAGGGCATGAGGTGGGGGTGGGCAGGAGAGGCAGGGAAAGAAAAAAATGACTCAGTGATTGATTCTGACTTGAGCTGTTGAAATGGGCACACGCTGTCCTTGAAACACGTGACACATGGAGCTGGCGTTCAGGGCTGAGAGCTAGGTCAAGATACTAATTTGCGTGCAGGACATTTGTAGACAGCTGGTCAATAAAACATGGAGGGAACAAGATTATTCAGAGGGAGTGGGAGGAAACACTGATACTTGGAAGCTGGCAGACTGACTAAAAGAGCTGTCGAGGAAAGGCCAGGACATAGTCATGAAGACCCCAGTGTCCAAGAAGCCAAGAAGTGTTTTTAATTCTTTGGTTAAATGTGGTCAGATAACCAAAAAACAAAGATCAGAGAGATGAAAACTGAAAATTCTCCTTTATGTTTTGTAGCGAGTAGGCCTTTGGCTAGCTGGCCATTGAAAGCTTTTGTCCTTTGGATTCCAGAAGCTTCCGTTCAGCAGATGTCTTGGATACTAACCTCAGGCCATTCTTGCCCTTCGTGGGAGGACCTCGCACCAGCAGAGCTACACCTGCCGCTTCTGCTGCTGCCGCTCCTGGTCTCCCGCCTGCCTCTGACCTGTTGGCTCTTGACGTGCCTCTTGGTCACTGGACTAAACCTCCCATCTGACCCTTTTCCTCTCCTTTGTGTACCCCCCTTTTTCCATCCACCAGTGCCTCCTAACTTTAGGTTTGCTTGGCCTGATCTTCACTACCTGATTGTTTCTATTCCTGTCAACTCCCAGCACATGTTCTTTTCACTGAAATGATCTGAGCTGTTAATAGCCGGGGCACCAGACTCTGTTTAGATCAGAGTCATTCTCAATAGTTCATGTGAATAGGAACACCTCCTCTCATAGAGCAAGGAGATTATGGTTTAAACTAGGCTCCTAGAAAGAAGTCCTGGTTTGCTCTTGGTGCCAATGGCTTAGCTGATCCATCAGGAGGGAGGTTTTCAAAATTTAAGCCATTTGCTCCAACACAATTGCCTGCACATAATTTTTAACATGTGTTTTGGGCATCGGCATGATTCTGGAGAGAAATAGAAAACACTTAACACAAAACAGCTGGTAGAACTTAGATTCCTAGCTACTGCTTTAAGAACAGGATTACTGACAGTTACTGCCTAGAGTCTCCAGTTGCTGGTTGCCTTCTCTCTTTCAGGCTGGAATAGCTACTATAGACAATTTTTATGTCAAAGATGTTAGCAGGGCTATGAAAAGTCAGGAGGAAGGAGGATGTCAAGAATGGCCAAATACAGCCAATTTCATCTGTACCAGCCCCAGACTATACTTTCGTGTGTGTGTGTGTGTGTGTGTGTGTGTGTGCATGCGTGCAGGGCACTAACTGGGTGTCTTCACACATCACCTTGTTTAGTTCTCACAACAGCCATATGGAGTAGGTGTTATCTCGACTTTGTACACACATATTAGCAAAGTTACAGAGCTTGTTAGTGACAAGAAGCGCTTCCCAGGTGGCTGGCGCTAATGGTAAAGAACCTGCCTGCTAATGCGGGAGACTTACGAGACACAGGTTCAATTCCTGGTTGGCAAGATCCCCTGGAGGAGGGCATGGCAAGCCCCTCCAGTATTCTTGCCTGGGAAATCCTATGGCAGTCCATAGTGCTGTAAAAAGTAGGACGTGACTTAAGTGACTTAGCATGCACTCATGGTGGCAAGAAGCAAAATACTAACACTCTGTGTACTGGTAATTTTAAAACTTGGGTCAGAGTCAATGGTTAAAAGTATTAGAGAGAAGAAGAGTCAGAGGGGAGAAGTATTACAGAATAAAGGAGTATTTTCTATATTTCCTTTATAAAACATTACACACCTATTATATTTCACCAGAGGTAAGGTTGTCCTTCAAAATGTGACACAGCTCTAGGATGATGATGGAAAAGGAGAGTTCCCCCCAAATTAAAGATCCTAGGCCAGCCAGGTCCTCTCTCAGCTCTGCACTTCGGTTTAGGCTTGAATGGCTCTTCCCCGCACCTGGAATGTTCATATGCTCTGCTCAGCATCTTTCTTTAAAAAAAAAAAAAAACAATTTATTTTTTATTGCAGGATAATTGCTTTACAGAATTTTGCTGTTTTCTGTCAAACCTCAACATGAATCTTCATCCAGTTATCATCTTCAATAAGTGTCCTTCTTAAAGTCACCTATGGAGCCATTTAGGTGCCATGAGCCTCAGTTTCTCCATCTATAACTTGGAAATGATAGAATTAACCCATGAGATCATTTGGTGTTTGAATCATGAAATGTAAAACGAATGTGGCAATTTTGCTAAAGAGTAATGGAAAAATATGAAACATTGAGGCCAGCAACTAGTGCATTTGAAAACTAGTTCAAAACGTTTTAGAAAGAAATTTTGGTTCATTGAATGGAAAAAGCTTGTAAGTGTTTGGTGGATTCAATGACCAAAAATGAAAAAAAGTGGCTGAACAAAAACTGAACTGGATTTCTGAAAGAAACACAGAAAAACCTGTTTAAACTGCTTTAAACATGGCTAACTAGCCCACCATGTTTCATGAGTCTTTATCTCATGTGTAGAGACATTTCTTTACAAATGAGGCAACTCAATAATGAGAGACATTTGAGACATTTCTGGTTACCTTTAGATATTATCATCAGTTTTCTTCCTGCTCATGTACCAGTTATCTTATATTTCCCCGGAAGCAGTGATTAAAACAAGAATTTTATCAGAATGTGCATTCTTGACTCTTTTCATAATTATAATTCAATTTAATAAATGCTAATTTAGTACCTTAAAATGTAGTCTATAGGGCTTCCCTGGTGGCTCAGCAGTAAAGAATCTGCCTGCCAATGCAGGAGACATGTGTTCAATCCTTGGACTGGGGATATTCCTCAGAGGAGGAGGAAATAGCAACCCACTCTGGTATTCTTGCCTGGGAAATCCCACGGGCAGAGGAGCCTGGAGGGCTACAGTCCACGGGGTCACAAAGAGTCGGACATGACTGGGCGACTAAACAGTAACAGCAACAAATGTAGTCTATGGAATTAGGCAGTGTGCAGATGTTGATGTACGGCAAAACCAATACAATATTGCAAAGTAATTAACCTCCAATTAAAATAAATACATTTATATTAAAAAAAAGAAAATTCACACAAAATTTGTCTTCATCATGAGTTCTATTTTTAATGTAAGTCTTAAGAGGGCTGGCACTGTGTTTTATTCAGATTTTTCATATGTAGCCAAGGCAGAGAGCAGTGGTTTAAGAGGCCAGAAATAATATAAGTAACTTTAGGTTGCTTAGAGACCCTATGTTAAGTAAAAAGTAAATCAGGAATTAGGCAAAGGCTGAGGCATTTATGTTAGTTGCTGAGTCATGTCCAACTTGTTATGACCCCATGGACTGTTGCCCAGCAGGTTCCTTGTCCATGGGATTTCTCCAGGTAAGAATACTGGAATGGGTAGCCATCCCCTTCTCCAGAGGATCTTCCCCACCCAGGGATCAAACCAGGGTCTCCTGCATTGCAGCCCCAAGGGAATTTGAATGTATTATGTTACAAATGGAGAAAGCTGTTAGCAGAGGATGGATGGTGGATGGAGACCCAAGTCTTTCTCTTCGGTTGTAGAATCAGGCTTCCCAGGAGGGTCAGTGGTAAAGAATCCACCTGCCAGGGCAGGAGACACAAGAGGTGCGGGTTCTATCCCCGAGTCCAGGAGATTCCTTGGAAGAGGAAATGGTGACCCACTCCAGTATTTTTGCCCGGTTAGTCCATGGGCAAAGAAGCCTGGGCTATAGTCCACCGGGTCGCAAAGAGTCAACTGAACAGCTGAGGACTGAGCACACACGGGGCTTTTAGTAGACTCTAAAGCAGGTGAAAGATTTCGTGGATGTCTCATTGTGTAGAATGAGAATGGACGGATTCTCTTGCCCCTGCTAAAGGTCCATCACTAGACCAAAACAGGAAATGAAGAAAATATTTATAAAATAAAAAAAATTGTATAAAATATTTATAATAGAAGAAAATATTTTATAAAATATATGGAAATGTGTTCTTGCTGAGCACCCTCCATAGACAAGGTGGCTATAATGGTAATAAAAGTGAAAATATGTGCTTTATTGATCTGTTTCATATTTGGAATGTGGTGGGACAGTTGACATCATTCCCCTCAAACTGGGAGGGACTGAGGGAAGAGGGCCTGGTAATGGCCTTGGGCTCGTCTTGAACGACTGGCGCAGTCAAGTGCTTAATTTTTATGGAACAAGTAGTGACAAGCATCAGTTTGAGGGTTACTGGGAAGAAAACGGTCAGAAATCAAAAGAGAGAAGACAAGACTAGAGCCTGACTCCCTCGTTAATTACCTATGTGATCTTGACAAAGTAAGGCTGAGCTCAGTTTCCTAGTCACAGAAAGGGACCTAAGAATACTGTATCCATTTGGTAGGTCATGTGATGATTTCTGCGAAGGCCCCTTATAAATTACAAATTGTCCTATGAAATTTGTAATCTCTGCTTGTGGACAGGGCTTCCCTGGTGGCTCAGATGGTCAAGAATCTGCCTGCAATGTGGGAGACCTGGGTTTGACCGCTGGGTGGGGAAGATCCCCTGGAGAAGGGAAAGGCTACCCACTCCAGTATTCTGGCCTGGAGAATTCCAGGGACAGAGGAGCCTGGCGGCTACAATCCATGGGGTCACAAAGAGTTAGACATGACTTACAGACTTTCACTTCCACTTGTGAACAAGAGGGTATTGTTGTAGGGCAGGGTGAGTTCAGGTGGTTTCATTGCAAATCATATTTCCTACTTTTCAAATATTAAATCAAGTCTGCTGGTGAATAGACTATAAATCTTTTCTTGACGTTTTCTTTTCAATGATCTTTCACTTTTTGCTAAATTCTGACCAAGTATGGTCTCAGCAGAATTGTATGTAAAAAGTTTGGAGACTGACTTCTGAGAGCAGTATCATATTTTAATTTAGTTGGAGTAAGGCAATAGCACCCCACTCCAGTACTCTCGTCTGGAAAATCACATGGATGGAGGAACCTGGTGGGCTAAAGTCCATGGGGTCGCTAAGAGTCGGACACGACTGAGCAGCTTCACTTTCCCTTTTCACTTTCATGCATTGGAGAAGGAAATGGCAATCCACTCCAGTGTTCTTGCCTGGAGAATCCCAGAGACGGGGGAACCTGGTGGGCTGCCATCTATGGGGTCGCACAGAGTCAGACACAACTGAAGCGACTTAGCAGCATAGGTTGTCTTTCTATAATCCCATCTCTTGGTTTGATTCATGTTGTTCAGCTATTCAAAATGGATCTCCCTGAGACTGCTCCTCACAGACCTGTCAGGAAGCAGCCAGAGAACAGCCCAGAGCCAGCGGTAGACACTGAGGTAAGAAGAGGACCACGAACTGCCCTCCCTAGATTTCAGGTTGTCTCTGGTGGCCCAATTAAAAGTCGATCACTGTGACGATAAGAAAGGAAGAAGGAGGCAGAAGAGAGACTGCTAAAGGAGGAGGTGCTCAGGTAGCTCTGGCCATAAACTGAACGAGAACAGCTGGTTTACTTTGGGGAGTTCTTTTTTTTTTAAAAAAACAAGTGACTTAAAATAGAGAGCTTAAAAAGTTATCTCAGAAAGAAATTCATCTGAAGTAAAGTGGAAAAGTGTGAAAGTGAAAGGCGCTCAGTCCTGTCTGACTCTTCGCGGCCCCATGGACTATACAGTCCACGGAATTCTCCAGGCCAGGATACTGGAATATCCTGGAATATCCTAGCCTGCCAGGATACTTTCCCTTCTCCAGGGGATCTTCCCAACCCAGGGATGGAACCCAGGTCTCCCGCATTGCAGGCAGATTCTTTACCAGCTGAGCCACCAGGGAAGCCCTCATTTGAAGTAAACCAGGGTGGAAATGGCACCCCACTCCAGTACTCTTGCCTGGAAAATCCCATGGACAGAGGGGCCTGGTGGGCTGCAGTCCATGGGGTCGCTGGGAGTTGGACACGACTGAGAGACTTCACTTTCACTTTTCACTTTCCTGCATTGGAGAGGGCAATGGCAACCCACTCCAGTGTTCTTGCCTGGAGAATCCCATGGACGGGGGAGCCTGGTGAGCTGCCGTCTATGGGGTCACACAGAGTCGGACACGACTGAAGCGACTTAGCAGCAGCAGCAGCAGGGTGGAAATGCCTGGTCCAAAATATTGTGAAATATTTTTGTTGCACTGAGTAACTGAGTATGAAATTTTCAAGAAGTTATAAAAAGTGATTTAGTTGTGCCTCTAGTGTTGTGGGAAATAACTTATTGATGAAGCGGGTTTTGCAACTTGAGCTGACTCTAAAATTTTAGCAACCAGACAGGAGCATGAAGATTAATTAATAAGGTATCCTGATCCCTAAGGTGCCTGCATCTCTGCAAGGGTGTTACAAAAGTTTGAAAATGTTTGAAGTTTTTGACTTACCGGTCATTAAAGTAGTAAAAGAAATCTGTCCAAGTTAGCTTTGCAGTCTCAGTGAGAAAGCCAAGCCAAGTGGAGTAGATTTTCTTCCTTCATCTTTTTTTTAAATTGGGGATTTTTTTTTTACAAGCTTTTACAGTGTTGTGTTAGAGTCCTCTGTGTAATAAAGTGAATCAGCTCTACATACATATATCCCCTCCCTCTTGGCCTCTCTCTACCCGCACCCCCACCCCATCCTCCAGCTCATCACAGAGCACTGAGCTGAGCTCCCTGTGTGTACAGGGTCCCACTAGCTGCCTGTTTCACACAAGCCAGTGCACAGACATCATTCCCAGTCTCCCCATTCACCCCCCTCCCCATGTCGACCTGTCCATCCTCTACGTCTGCTTCTCTATTCCTGCCCTATAAACAGGTTCATCTGTACCATTTTTCTAGATTCCACATACATGTGTTAATATATGACATGTGCTTTTCTCTTTCTGACTTCGCTTTGTGTGACAGACTCTAGGTCCATCCATGTCTCTATAAATGACCCATTTTCATTCCTTTTTATGGCTGAGAAAAAAAAAAAAGAGTTGAAGGAATCAGGCTGTCTGACTTCAGACTAGACTAGTAATCAAGACAGTTTGGTAATGGCACAAAATCAAAGATATGGATCAATAAAACAGGGTAGAAAGCTCAGAGACAAACTCGTGCACCTATGGTCGCCTAATCATGTATGGATGTGAGAGTTGGACTGTGAAGAAGGCTGAGCGCTGAAGAATTGATGCTTTTGAACTGTGGTGTTGGAGAAGACTCTTGAGAGTCCCTTGGACTGCAAGGAGATCCAACCAGTCCATTCTGAAGGAGATCAGCCCTTGGAATTCTTTGGAAGGAATGATGCTAAAGCTGAAACTCCAGTACTTTGGCCACCTCATGCAAAGAGTTGACTCACTGGAAAAGACTCTGATGCTGGCAGGGATTGGGGGCAGGAGGAGAAGGGGACAACAGAGGATGAGATGGCTGGATGGCATCACTGACTCGATGGACATGAGTCTGAGTGAACTCCAGGAGTTGGTGATAGACAGGGAGGCCCGGCGTGCTGCGATTCATGGGGTTGCAAAGAGTCGGACACGACTGATCTGATCTGAATCTATGTCAAAGGAGTCAAGAAATACAGTGGAGAAAAGACAATAGCTTCAAAAAATGGTGCTGGAAAAACTGGACAACTACGTGTAAAAGAATGAAATTAGAACACTCCATAACACCGTGGTGGTGGTGGTTTAGTCGCGAAGTCGTGTTCGACTCTTGCAACCCCATGGATTGTAGCCCGCCAGTCTCCTCCGTCCATGGGATTCTCCAGGCAAGAATACTGGCGTGGGTTGCCATTTCCTTCTCCAGGGGATCTTCCCAACCCAGGAACACCATACACAAAAATAATCTCCCCTCATTTTGTCTCATCTGCTTATTTCATGATTAGCAGATGGACAGGTGTGTGAATGTAAATGCAAATCACTCTGACAGCTACTGGAAAGAAAGGGTTGCTTATGACGATAAAGTCCTTGTGGTCTGCAAGCTTCTACCGTCTGTAATACAGCAGGTGGATGGATAATGGCCATCACATTATATGGCCACTGTCTCAGCTAACAAAAACCTGTGCACATACAGCAGGGAATTATATGCAATATTTTTCTTTTTCTTTTTTCAGGTTAATTGAGGTGTAATTGGAAATGAAAAGTACATATATTTAAGGTTTGCAATGTGGTATTTTGACATACATTGTACATTGTGATATACGTGTACAATGTGAGATGATTACCACAATCAAGTTAATTAATAGATTCATCATCTTTACATTGTTATTAATTTTTTTTAATTAATTTATTTTTTAGTTGAAGGATAATTGTTTTACATGTTACCAATTTTGGGGCATGGTGAGAACATGTATGGCCTTCTCTCTTACCAAAAATAAAGGATATAGTACAGTGTTATTAACTGTAGGCAAAAGCTTGTACATTCGATCTCTAGAATGCATTCATCTTGTGTAACTGAAACTTTACACTCATTGAACAGTAAGTCTCCATTTTCTCCTCCCCTAGTTCTTAGCAACTACTTCTTCTCTTTGCTGTTCCTGTGAGTCTTGCCTTCTTAGATGCCATGTGTAAGTGAGAGCATATGTGTCTTTCTGTGTCTGGCTTATTTAGACTAGCATAATGACCTCCAGGTTTATTCATCTTGTTGTAAATGGTAAGATTTCCTTATTTTTCATGAATGAATAATAGTCCATTGTATGTATATGTATGTGTGTCTGTGTATGTATGTGTGTGTGCATGCTCAATCACTCAGTTGTGTCCTACTCTTTGCAACCCTATGGACTATAGCCTACCAGGCTCCTTTGTCCATGGAAATTTCCAGACAAGAATACTGGAGTGTGTTGCCATTTCCTACTTCAGGAGATCTTCCAGACCCAGGGATTGAACCTGTGTCTCTTGTGTCTCCAGCATTGGCAGGCAGATTCTTTACCACTGTATTACCTGGGATGTCCATGTGTGTGTGTGTGTATATATATACACACACACATATATATATATACATATATATATGTATATATATATGATATAGTTGCTAAGTTGTGTCCAACTCTTTGTGATCCCATGGACTGTAGCCTACTAGCTTCTTCTATCCATAGGATTTTCCAGGCAGGAATACTAGAGTGAGTTGCCATTCCCTTCTCTAGGGGATCTCCCTGACCCAGAGATCAAACCTGGGTCTCCTGCACTGCAGACAGATTCTTTACCAACTGGGCTACCTGGGAAGCTGATATATCAGATCAGATCAGATCAGATCAGATCAGTCACTCAGTCATGTCCGACTCTTTGAGACCCCATGAATCGCAGCACGCTGGGCTTCCCTGTTCATCACCAACTCCTGGAGTTCACTCAGACTCATGTCCATCGAGTCAGTGATGCCATCCAGCCATCTCATCCTCTGTCGTCCCCTTCTCCTCCTGCTCCCAATCCCTGCCAGCATCAGAGTCTTTTCCAATGAGTCAATTCTTCGCATGAGGTGGCCAAAGTACTGGAGTTTCTGCTTTAGCATCAGTCCTTCCAAAGAAATCCCAGGGCTGATCTCCTTCAGAATGGACTGGTTGGATCTCCTTGCAGTCCAAGGGACTCTCAAGAGTCTTCTCCAACACCACAGTTCAAAAGCATCAGTTCTTCAGCTCTCAGCCTTCTTCACAGTCCAACTCTCACATCCATACATGACCACAGGAAAAACCATAGGCTTGACTAGACGAACCTTTGTTGGCAAAGTAATGTCTCTGCTTTTGAATATGCTATCTAGGTTGGTCATCACTTTCCTTCCAAGGAGTAAGCGTCTTTTAATTTCATGGCTGCAGTCACCATCTGCAGTGATTTTGGAGCCCCCCCCCCCCAAATAAAGTCTTACACTTTCCACTGTTTCTCCATCTATTTCCCATGAAGTGATGGGAACGGATGCCATGATCTTCGTTTTCTGAATGCTGAGCTTTAAGCCAACTTTTTCACTCTCCACTTTCTCCACTCTTGAAAGCATCAAGAAGCTTTTTAGTTTCTCTTCACTTCTGCCATAAGGGTGGTGTCATCTGCATATCTGAGGTTATTGATATTTCTCCCGTCAATCTAGATTCCAGCTTGTGTCTCTTCCAGCCCAGCATTTCTCATGATGTACGCTGCATATAAGTTAAATAAACAGGGTGACAATATACAGCCTTGACGAACTCCTTTTCCTATTTGGAACCAGTCTGTTGTTCCATGTCCAGTTCTAACTGTTGCTTCCTGACCTGCATACAAATTTCTCAGGAGGCAGATCAGGTGGTCTGGTATTCCCATCTCTTGAAGAATTTTCCACAGTTTATTGTGATCCACACAGTCAAAGGCTTTGGCATAATCAATAAAGCAGAAATAGATGTTTTTCTGGAACTCTCTTGCTTTTTCTATGATCCAGAGGATGTTGGCAATTTGATCTTTGGTTCCTCTGCCTTTTCTAAAACCAGCTTGAACATCAGGAAGTTCACAGTTCACATATTGCTGAAGCCTGGCTTGGAGAATTTTGAGCATTACTTTACTAGCATGTGAGATGATATATATATACACACAAATGAATGGAGAAAGAAGATACGAGCTATATCTATATATCTATATCTACCTATCTGTCTAAACCATGCAGCAGTGACCACAGGAGTGCAGATATTTCTCTGAGATACTGATTTCATTCTCTTTGGATATGTATCCAGAAGAGGAATTGTTGGATCATATGGTAAATGTATTTTTAACTTTTCGAGGAGCTTAGATACTGTTTTTCATACTGGCTGTACCAATTTATATTCTCACCACCAATTAGCAAGGGTTCCCTTTTCTCCAAATCCTTGCTAACACTTGCTATTTGTTATCTTTTTTTTTTTTTGAGGGGGGAATATGTAGCTTTTTTTAATTAGAGGGTAATTGCTTTGCAATATTATATTGGCTTTGGCCATACAACAATATGGATCAGAGAACAGCCATTCTGACAGGAGTGAGGTGGTATCTCATCAGGGTTTTGATTTGTATTATGCTAATGAAAGTGGAATCAGCTATATATATATATATATATATATATATATATATATACATACACATATACACACACACATATACCCCTCCCTCTTGAACCTCCCTCTCACCCCGCATCCTCTAGGTCTTCACAGAGCACCAAACTGAGCTCCCTGTGCTATACAGCATGTTTCCACCAGCTATCTATTTTACATATGGTAGTGTACATGCTCAGTTGCTCAATCATGTCATACTCTTTACAACTCCATGCATTGTAGTCTGCAAGACTCCTCTGTCCATGGGATTTCTCAGGCAAGAATACCAGAGTGCATTGCCATTTCCTCCTCCAGGGGATCTTCCTAATCCAGGGATCAAACCTGTATCTCCTATGTCTCCTGCTTTGCAGGCGATCCTTTACCGCTGAGCCGTTCGGGAAGCCCATGGTGGTGTATACATGCCAATCTTAATCTCCCGTTCATCCCACCCTCGCAGTCTTCTGCTGTGCCCACAGGTCCATTCTCAACGTCTGCATCTCTATTCCTATCCTGCAGATAGGTCCATCTGCACCATTTTTTGCAGTCCATGCAGTTGCAAAGAGTCAGACATGGCTTGGTGACTGAACAACAACATAGCTGATTCACTTCCTGTACAACAGAATCTAACATACATTGTAAAGCAATTAAACTCCAATTTTTTCTTTTTTAAGTTGTACGACGTCACACTTGTGCCTGTTTAGAAGTCATACTTGGTCTGATTGGTGCTAGATTCTTTCTTGGTTTGGAATGGTGCACATCTGTACTTCATTTGCATTTTTGTTAGTTGCTTTATTTACACTGTTTCCAGTCTAACCAGCTGCAAGACTCCCCCTAGTAACAAGCCTAAATGAACTTGTTGGACTCCATTGCATCTATTATGTTTTTTTAATACTATTTTTTAACTGATAATATTATAAAACTTGATGACATAGTTGAGACTGAAGCAAAGAGATGAGTATTTTTAGAAGGAAATCGTAACCCATTCCAATGTTCTTGCCTGGAAAATTCCATGGACAGAGGAGCCTGGTGGGCTACAGTCTGTGGGGCTGCAAAGGGTCAGACTCAACTGAGCACAAACACACATACACCTTTACTATAATGATGTCAAGCCTTTTTGTGGGATACAGGATCTGCTGTACAAAACCTCTTTTCTATTATCTACCCAGAGTTAAACATACATCCCCATCTCATGAACATTTAAAAAAAATCTATTTCCCTCTTTGGTAATTTAACACTATGGCAGTAGTTTTTTATACTAATGAGTAGAAAAATTGAGGAGGAGAAACACATTTTTGGATGACCAAGGAACTTTGTGACTTGCTGTGATCCTTAACTGCTGTTTAAATATGTCTGGAATCTTGATGTTTCAGGAGTTAGCATAAAGGGGAAGCAGGGTATGGTACCCAGATGAAATGGTGCAATTTCACCTTACTGTCCTCTCTTAATTAATTTCAAGGTGAAACGCAAAAGGCCATGAAGAGGTGGAATGAAAATGAGACACTTCAATCCTGTCCTATTTTTGTTTCCTGAGTTCAATATGTCTTAAAATCGGAAGGCAGAGTCCAGGTGTTAGCGAGGTATTAGCCTGGGGAGATGTGAGAGTGGAGGTCAGGCAGTAAAAGGGCATTAAACTATGCATATTACATGAGGGATTAATTGCCAGGAGCGTGTGAGAAGAATCATGGCAGTTAATATCCAGAGTCTGAGCAAATACCAACGTGAGAAAATCGTCCCCTGTCTGCAAACATAGGAGGGCTACAAGCCAGTGGGTAAAAATGAGATTAGCTTTTTTTGTTATAAATGATAGAAGATGCTTTGGGGGAAAAAACACCAAAGACAGAACTGCGTGGTGTAGCCTAGATAGTTTCAAGTTCAATTCGGAACCATGATCATGCTAATAGGGACTTAAAAAAAAAAAATAACTGGAGAGAGGCACCCTGGAGTTTCCTGGCTTCATGGTACACCTTCAAGTCTAGCTTTCCTCTCTTGTAAATCTGCAGCTCTAGTGCTAGAATGAAGAGTCAAGTTTATCACCCAGAGCCTGAGGCACTATTAGATGCTAAGTGCTAAATGGGAATTCAATTACGTTCTGGCCATCCTATTTACTAAAGCAGAAAATTGGGATTATTTAGTCTTCGAGCAGCGTTTCTCCCTTGTGGGTAGGGAGTGGGCAGAGACTCTTCCCCTGGAGGACGCATCATATTCTGCAGAAGTGTGTATGAAAACAATGTATTTAATATTACATTATAAATTTTAAAACTGAGACACCACCCAGAGTCATTATTTTTGTGATGTAAACTCCATCAGGAAGGTGGAAGGAAAGGTCTTTTATATAAGAAAATAAACTTTCCTCTGTCTCTCAGTGATTTCATTAGGAAGACAAGAGCAAGGCCCCTGGATGCATGCTGAAAAGTGGGAGAGATTTTGATGTTCATCAAGGAAGAGCCTAGCGTGGTCTTCCTTGGTGGCCCAGTGGTTATGAATCCGCCTGCCAATGCAAGGGACATGGGTTTGATCCCTGGTCCGGGAAGACTCCACATGCCATGGGGTAACTAAGCCTGTGCAACATGACTACCGAAGCCTGTGTGCCTAGAGCCCTGCTCCTCAACAAGAGGAGCCACCGCAACGAGGAGCCTGCACCCTGCATCTAGAGAGTAGCCCCTGTTCGCTGCAATAGAGAGGTCAGTATGCAGCAACCAAGACCCAGCACGGCAGAAAAACACACGCAAGTAAAAAGAATGCAAAGGCAATCTGACAAATACATTTTTTTTTTTAAAGAAAATAGTTTAAAAAGCATTGAAAAGCGTAAGCCCACAGCAGGGTCTCATACAACAGATCTCATAAAAATGGTGCCATGCTTTCCCTTCACTTAAACTGGCAAATTCAATCTAATGGAGGCTTCCTAACCATTTGATTAACAGAAGATTAACTGTTACCCATTTGTGTTTTTTTTTTTGCATTAATCATTTTTGGTAGTATCTACACCTGATCTTCATGGTAACGGTCTGTTTGAAGCCAGAACGGTTCTTTCTGGCATGGCTGAGTTCTTTCACTGCTGGTGGCAGCTTGCCGGTGTGGGAGAGGAGTTATTGAGCACAGATGTCCTTTATGATTTGATTCTTAGCAAAATGAGGTAATGGAGTGCTCACTAAAGCATGGAATCTGTTACAGTTCTCCTGCTTCGCTTGGAGGAAGCATGGAAATAAGAAATGTCTTTTCTTTCTCTTTTCATTTCTCACTAAGCTTGTTAGGAGAAGAAATGACATTAAGCTATTCTGTGTGTTGAATTTGTGCCTGCTTCCATATCTAACAATGTTTTCAGTTATAAAACCATTAACAAATTTCAGAAAAGGAAGCAAAGCATGTCATGTAATTATCAGATAGTTTCAAGATTAGTGGTTTCAACTATGTTTTCCTTAAAACTCCAAGATCTTATACCAAAATTAAAGTGCAGAATCATTAATTTATGGTTAATCATTCAAGAATTGTCATCGTTTGTCGGCAAATTTTGCCGTTTGTAGGCAAAATGTTACATGAGCTTTAAGGATCATGTTTTTATTTCTCTTTTACCTTTGAAAGTCTTGAATGTGTTTTCAGTAAAAACACTTTCTAAATGTCCTTTTGATGACTGTATCTGCTGTATTTAGCAGAAATGCATCCTCTGATATGCCTGTAGAACTACAGGGGTAATCTTTCCATTAAAAGCATCAGGAACATCATGCTTAGGAGGGATCTATGTTCTTTCCTGGGTTTCTCAACTTAGAAAGGATTTGAAGAAATACAGAGGAAGCCAAAAATATCAGTAGAAAGTTGAAAGGATCTGAGTTCAAATGCATACACACTTAGGAAAGAACAAGAGGCTAACAAAGTTGCCATATGAAGATACAGACCAGTATTTGTCACAAATAATTTGAGTGATGCTACCAGCTCTTTCATGAAAGGTGGCCTCTTCCACAAACAGTTCCATAGCAATGGCTTCCAGGGATAGTTCTAACACTTGCTCTGCCAGGCATCGTGATAGCAAAATGCAGGGCTAGACATCACATCACGGTGTATGTCTTACTCTGCCTGACCCTGGAATATGTAGGCCAGGCTTACTGGAAGGAACTGGAAGCTTGTCTGTGGAATGTTCTTCCCATCATCAGATGTGCAACATTGTAAACAGGATTCAGTTCTCACGAATGCCTCTGTGGTTCAGTCACTAAGCCATGTGGGACTCTTTGCAACCCCATGGACTGCAGCATGCCAGGCTCCCCTGTTCTCCACTATCTCCTGGAGTTTGCTCAAACTCGTTGGGTAGGTGATGCCATCCAACCATGTCATCCTCTGTTATCCCCTTCTCCTGCCTTCAATATTTCCCAGCATTGGGGTCTTTTCCAAAGAGTTGGCTTTCACATAGCTAAAGTTTTGGAGCTTCAGCTTCAGTATCAGTCCTTCCAATGAATATTCAAGGTAGATTTTCTTTAGGATTGATTTGTTTGATCCCCTTGCAGCCAAGAGATTCTCAAAGCTCTTTTCTAGCACCACAATTTGAAAGCATCAGTTCTTTGGTGGTCAGCCTTCTTTATGGTCCAACTCACATCTGTACATGATTACTAGAAAAATCATAGCTTTGACTCTATGGACCTTTATTGGTAAAGTGATGTCTCTGCTTTTTAATATGTTGTCTAGGTTTGTTGAAACCATTAATAATATAAAACAGTATTTGATCAACCATGCTAGAAAAAGTACTCTTTTTATTTTCTTCTACAAAGAATAATACAACAACGTTGTCAAATAAAGAAGCAATCAAAGAGTAAGCGACAAAATCATGTACAAAGTAAAACAGAAGTGGTTCAATCAGTCATAGTAAGCGTTATTTTCCTGAATGTTGGTGAGGTTTGCCACATTTGTCAGCTTTTTAAGATTTGCAATTTATTGGACTTTCTGTTTTTCAGTTTGAATTTTGTACCCAATTTCCTATTTATGTTTTAAAACTTCTTTTTCTTCAGAATGGCCCTCCAAACTGGGTAAGATCCAAGATTCCCCAAACCTGGTTTGGTAATTAAGATTATGCTATCCTAGCTTATAATGACATAGCCCAGATGTGTTGTCTTTCTTGATGTGTGTGCAAAGGTTTGTAACACACCCCAAGGAGGGCATTTCTCAAGCTTGTCTGGACAGCTCATCTGTTCTGTTGGTATTCTCTTGCCCAATTAAGTCTTGGGTTCTATAGAGCTCCTGATTAAGTAGCTCATCCAATACTTGGTCCTCAGCGTTGTCCAAAAGGATTCATTCAACACAATTTATAAGGAAGAAATAAATCTTATTAATTCAAATGGGTCTAAATAAGATAAATCTTCCTTATTCTTAGAGACAATAACTGTGGGTAAAATAAAATGAGGAAGAATGTAAGGAGTATCCAACCATTAACTAAAGGAGTAATCTTGTTTGCACTGGTTACTGATGTGTTTCTGCTGAGTGTCAGCTTAACTATTGCTTGAAGTATATTCAACTACAACAGCCACAACAAAATAGAGTACGCCATTCATCATTCAGCGGCTGTTTGCCCTCAGAACATAATGGAGCCACAGTGCTTTGGTTTCCAGTGAGTAATTTCTCTTTGGGGCTTGGTGAGAACTCAGATTCCCTTGGTACAGATATCAATCTTAATTGAATAGACATGATGACAAAACACAGACAGTAGAACTACAGAGAGGCAAGGGCAGATAAATAGCTCTGCTTGAGTGAGTTTCAAGGCAACACTTGCTAACGAGAAGCCAGTGAGACAACAATGGTGTCATTGTCATGCGCCCCAAGAGTGATGGAAATGCTGCTGTTTCCCACTGCCAGGCTCAGGAAGTCATGACCTCAGGTTAGAACGCCTAGCTCTCTGGTACTGTGCTGTGAGCTTGTTATTAGGACTGCTCCCTTCTCTTTACCTTTATGTCTAAAGCCTATTCAAAGAGTCCAGCTAGCCCTCCCCACTTCTTTTTCCACTCAACAACCTACCTGAATTTCTTTTTACCATTATTGCTTTCTTGCCTGTGTTTTGTTGGCTATCACAGTGCTGGTCATTGGGTAGGTTCTCAAACATTTGTTGAATTAATGGTCATGGTCACCTTACATTAGTGACAGGAAATGAAATTTGTTATTAATGATAATGATGAATATTATGGGCAAAGAGCAATAGTAGCAGGTACTGCTGCTGCTGCTAAGTCGCTTCAGTCGTGTCCGACTCTGTGTGACCCCATAGACAGCAGCCCACCAGGCTCCCCCATCCCTGGGATTCTCCAGGCAAGAACACTGGAGTGGGTTGCCATTTCCTTCTCCAAGCAGGTACTAGGTACCACATATTAAATGGCAAAAACTTTTTACATATTGTCTATTTGAACCTTCACAGAAAGTTTTCAAGGTAGTTATCACTGTTTCTATGTAACATTTCAGAACACTGAGACTCAGAAATTTAATAATGTATCCAAAAAGTTTAAAGCTAAGATTTTTGTTTTGGCAGGGTGGGGTGGGAAATCTAAACATCACATTATTTTTGCATTCATTTTCTATGGAACAAAACTATGTTTTGTATATAATGTAAATTTTGTTGCTTTTCAGTCACTAAGTCAGAGTCAGCTCTTTGTGACCCCATGGACTGTAGCCCGCCAGGCTCCTCTGTCCATTGGATTCTCCAAGCAAGAATACTGGAGTGAGTTGCCATTTCCTCCTCCAGGGGATCTTCCCAATCCAGGGACTGAACCTGCATCTCTTGCATTGGCAGGCAGATTCTTTACCACTGAGGCACCAGGGAAGCTACCATCACATAAGTATACTGTGTTTAATATATCATACATGCATATGTTTGTATGTATATGAATCTATCATCTGTTTCTCTTACCATGATATAAGTTCAGTGAAGGCAGAGATGGCTCCTATTTCATATTTTCAAATATTTATGAAATCTAATCATTTAGTAAATTCATCACTGGACCTTTGTTTTCTCTCAAAAAAAATCTTTCTGGGCATTTTATCTGGTAGATACTTGAGACTAGCAGAATGTGCAGGTGCCTTGATTTAAGGCAGATTATTTCAATTGGATTGCAAGAATTTAATGTCAAGTGTTTAATGTCTAATACTGTGCAAAAAGACATCAGAATAGAAGTGTTGATACTCATTTCCAGTGGGAAAGTAGACATAGATTTACTCTGCAATGGGAAAGAATGGACTCATTAAATAGACGATAGCTTTGCTGTTGACTGTCTACCAGTGTACTCAGTGGTTATGTTCTTCAAAAGTATCTTTATTTTACCATAAGTTTCCCTGAAAATGGAGCCTGAGTAAAAAGCCTGAATGCAGGTGGTTTATTTGGAATATGTTCTGGGAGCAGAAGTGAGGAAGAAGGAATGAACAGAGAAGGAGAGAAAATACACTGAAGCTAATGCAGTGGCTACAGTGATGGGTGATTTTTTGCTTAATCCTTTGGGATAAAATATGTCTAAGACCTACCCACCTGATTGGAGAAAGAGGAAACATGTATCCGTGAGCTCACCTTTCCACAGGTCAAGGATGGCCTGCATGTTGTTAAACCCCCTGCTTCTGGACTGTGATATGATGAAGCAGGGGTGAGTTTGTGGGGGCGGGGCAGAGGAAGGAGTTTTCCAGTGGGAAAAAAAAACAATCCCAGGTGTTTGCAATAGCGGCTAGAATGGGACCTGAAGCTGGGAGGATTTTAGTTGTATTTAAGAAGTATAAGTTACGCTTGGGCAATTAAAAATGTTTTTATTAAGATTGATTTTTAGCAACATTTAAGAGATAAAGAAACAGTAGGATATATTGAATAGGCTAAAGCATGTTCTGGTTTTATCATTACATTAATGTGAACAAGGGCTCCCCATCTTGGTGCAGTAGTAAAGAATCTACCTGTCAACACAGGAGACACAAGAGATGTGAGTAAAATCCCTGGGTCGGGAAGATCCCCTGGAGAAGGAAATGGCAATCTACTTCAATATTCTTGCCTGGGAAATTCCATGGACAGAGGAGCCTGGAGAGCTACAGTCCATGTGGTCACAAAGAGTCAGACACCACTGAACAACTGAACACACACACACACGACACAAACAAATCACCAGCTTACGGGGAAGAAATAAATGTTAAAAAAAATCCAAAATTTTTCTAGTAACGTCCAGTTGATCCAGATGACACTAGCATAATCTATTAGCTATGTCAATCTCTATCTTCTAGATTAAAATAATTTTGCATATGAAGTTTTTATCATAACCAATGACAAGTTCAGAACAATGATGTCCTGAACTTAGTGCTTTTGTTCATATTGATGATGTCGCCTGCTCTCGTTTCACCAAGGTGAACTATTCATCTGGGGCTGATGACATTTTTACTTTTTTCGGTTTAAAATAACTTTTTATTGCCCAGGATATTTTTTTTCCTTGTCTTGTTTTGTCTGTTTTATTTGTTTTTGTTTTCTTTTTTCGTAACTATAAATTCAAGCTTAGGGAAGCTTGCCTTTGTCTAGGAAAACAAAACAACAAAGCTTTCATATCATTTGCAACCTGGTCTCAATTGAAAAGACAGGTGGGTTATCTTGCAAGAATAAGATTTATACCATGAATGGTGCAGGTCTAGGTTTGGTGGTACTGAGAGAAGACAATGGCATTCTTGACAAAATTACAATCTGCTGGTGGCGTTTGCGGAAAAGAAGTCCTTGCAAATTTCTAAACAACAGTAAAGTCTTATTAGAAAATTCTAAAGTGTTTTCAGGCCCCAAAGGGAATGAGGTTATTAACAAAATGCCTCAACAGAGTTGGAATAAAATACTGGATTTGAGAGTTACTGGAACTTGGATATGTATAAAGAGGGTGGAGGTTGGGTCACGCTTACAATGGTCTCAAGTTCAAATAAACTACTGTGGCAAGACACCACTTCACAAGTCACACACTGGCCCAGGGACTCTTCTCCTCTCTTAGTAGGTGCTGGCAGAAGGCGTGCTCAGTCGTTTTGCAATGTAGATGCTTAGTCCCAAAGCCAGAACATGGGAGAGGAAGAGAGATAGAATGAACACCTTAAGAAACTGTGGAGAAGATGCCCCCTTTCCTCATAGCTCCACTTTTCCTCATGCTTGAGGAAACGGAACGTTTAGGGTGCCTGAAGTGGAACTCCTTGGGTGGAATGTTTTCAGGTCTACTGGGCCAGTCGGACACCCAGTCCACACTTTTCTTCAGAGCATCCACTTCTTCCTCTCCTTCTGCAACTTCTTCTTCTGACTGAGAGCTATGGTCCTTGCTGGTATGCATTTCCACATCAAACATGATCTGCCCATCTTCTTGTGGGGAAGGGCTGTCACAGTGAGAGCTGCCTCTTGAACTGCTCTGTCTGGGTTCATGCTGTGCGTCCAAAAGAGTCTTCTCCACGTCCCCATCAAGGAGGGTATGTGCTCCAGCCCCCCATTCTTCCCATTGCCGTTATCACTGCCATTGCTGCTGTTCCTGGGGAGCTCCACCCAGGAGCTGTTGAGGCTGGTGGGCGGTGGCAGAGACTGTGGGCCTTCCTCACAGTTGTTGTGCGGGGTGGCGGCTGTTCTACTAAGTGAGACAACATTGTCAGGCGGCTGGAAGAGCTGCGGCCCTGCAGCAAGGACCGTCTGCGGTTCTCCAGCAGCAACACAACCAACATTTTTACTTTCATGGAAGGAAAACTTGACGGTTTCTTGCTCCCTTATCCCGTGAATGTTAACTAATGTTTTATAGCCTAATATGTCTAGCTTAAAACCTAATGTTTTAAATTTATACATTAAAATAAAACACTGGAAATATATGTGCATTTACGGAATATAATCTTTGTACATCTGAGCAGTGCAGAGTAACATGAAAACCAAGGATGCTTTTGAAGGTGAGGAAGTCGCCTTGCATCACGTTATGAATGCGTTATGCTGTTTTTTTTCATGACCTAGCAGTCTTCCTTAACTGCACTGCTTTTTCATATTTTCTAGTGACTGAAAAAAAACCTGCCTAGACAGCTCAATAACATCATTTTGGGTAGGAATTCTGATCTACCACTCTAAGATCTTGTTTAAGCCTGGGACCCCAGTGTACCGGATGGAACATATCATAAAAGTAAACTATTAGACCTAGAGAGGAAAGGGAAGGAGGGAAAGGGAAAATGAACATATCATAAAAGTAAACTATTAGACCTAGAGAGGAAAGGGAAGGAGGGAAAGGGAAAATGAAAACAAAGAGGAAATACTACATAGGAACTTAGCAGCAACCTGACATATGAATGATGAAGAATATCTTAAGAATAACAAATTCTCACATCATAAAACACTGAATATTAAGCAAAATTAGTAAAAATGTATCAGTTTCTAGTCAGAGTCCTGAAAATGAAAAAAGTCAAGGATGAAGATAATTCTGGGATTTCCCTGGTGGTCCAGTGAGTAAACACTTCACTCCCAATGCAAGGGGCCTGGGTTCAATCCCTGCTCCAGGTACAAGGTCCTGCATACATGCCACAACCAAGAAGCCTGCATGCTGCAGTGAAGATCCCGCAGCTAGGACTAAGACCTGGCACAATGGGATATTACCTAGCCACTAAAAAGAATTGAAATAATGCCATCTGCAGCAACATGAAAGGACCTACAGATTGTCACACTAAGTGAAGTCAGTCAGACAGAGAAGGAGAAATACTGTATAAATCCCTTAAATGTGGAATATGAACAGAAATGATGAAAGCTGAACTTGTAAAGCAGAAAGATACTCATAGACTCAGAGAATGAATTTATGGTTTCCAGGGGGAAGGATGGAGGGAAGGGATAGTTAGGGAGTTTGGAGTGGATACGCACACACTGCTATATTTAAAATGGATAAGCAGCAGGGTCGTACAGTACAGTACCTGGAACTCTGCTCAGTGTTATGTGGCAGCCTGGATAGGAGGGGAATTTGGAGGAGCAGGGATACGTGTGTATGTATGGCTGAGTCTCTTCACTGTTCACCTGAAACTGTAACAACATTGTTTGTTAATCAGCTATACCCTATTACAAAATAAAAAGGAAAAAAAAAAAAGACCCAGTACAGCCAAAATAAATAAATAATAAAATTTAAAAATGAATATAATAAATCCAACTACTTTTAATTCTTAAAAAAGATAATATTATAAACTATCAGAAGGAAAAGCAAGATTGACTTCAAAGAAATAGCAATTAGATAAATGGTAGATTTAAGATAAGGGAGAGTAGACGTGGGAAGAAAGTAAAGTAATATTGTCCAATTCTTGAGGGAAGTTTATTTTTAGCCTGGAATTTTATACCCAGTTATCATTACAGAGGGACTGCAACTGACATTCTTAGGTGTACAAAACCTCTACATTCTCACTTAAAGAACTGCTGCTGCTGCTGCTAAGTCGCTTCAGTCGTGTCCGACTCTGTGCGACCCCAGAGACGGCAGCCCACCAGGCTCCCCCATCCCTGGGATTCTCCAGGCAAGAACACTGGAGTGGGTTGCCATTTCCTTCTCCAATGCATGAAAATGAAAAGTGAAAGTGAAGCCGCTCAGTCATGTCTGGCTCTTCTCGACCCCATGGACAGCAGCCCACCAGGCTCTTCCGTCCATGGGATTTTCCAGGCAAGAGTACTGGAGTGGGGTGCCATTGCTTTCTCTGCACTTAAAGAACTATTAAAGGACAAATGTCACCAATGAGAAGGAATAGGGTAATATCATGACACAGATACTGATAAAATTTAATTAATGAACATAAAAGTGCTAATCACTTAGCTCTTTTTTACACAAAAAGAAACTATAATATTCTAAGCAAAAACAGATTAGGAGTGTGAAAGTTTACTAACATTCTTGTGATCTGGGATAAGGATAGAAATACTGAAGAAGCGTACATTTCCTAAGAAAAAATTGGAGATTCCAGACCAAGATGGCAACACAGAAGGCTCCTGAAGTTTCCTCCCATGGATGCTCCAAGCTACACATGGAGCAGTTCCCTCTGAGAGACAGCCACCAGCCCACTGAGTGATTCCAATACTTTGGTGACTGAAAATACCCACATTGATATTTCAGAGAGGCAGACACACTCTCACCATAAAATAAGCCCCCAGCAGAGCACCATACAACCAGGGGCTTTCCCAAATCCCAGCTTCTCTCTGAGGGAGCAAATCATACACCTAGTGTGCCAGCTTCTAAGGCTGCCACTTAAGGGCTGCCACCTAGACCTTCAGCTGCCACCTAGCTTAAAGTCTGGAAGGGGCTTTCATGAGCCCCCTCCCCCTCGCCCCAGACTCTAGAAAGCAAACTTTTCACTTGCTTTGGCTGTCCCCCAGAGCTCAGTGCAGAGGGTGAAGGCAAAAACATCCCTGTCCTTGTCTGTCCCTGGAAGAGGTTTGACTACATACCTTACAAGCTGCTGACTGAGGATCAGTCATCTGATTAGCAGGCATCTGAGAAATGAAACATTTCCTGCCATATCAGTAGACAAGGGAGTCATGTCATCAGCGATTGCAGCCTCCAACTCTGAGGGAACCCAGGAAGGAAAAGAAGACCTGCCATTTAGCACCTACAGGCCACTGGCTACACTGACTCCCAGGGAAGCTCCAGATGTGAAAAACACAGACACTGGCCCCGGAGAGCTGCAGGGCATAGCAAGGAAATGATTCCAGTGAGCCCAGAGCGTGCATCTTCCCATACACAGGGAAGTGCTGAATTCCTTACCTTGGGTTATCCGGTTTTCCCTAAATAACAATAATCTTTTGATATTCAAAGTACTTGTCATTTGTCAAAAAACTATATAACCTGGCTCCTCCCTTTGCCTCCTCAGAGCAGTTCTCTTAGGCTTACTTAAGATGCTGTCTCCTAGCCTTGAAGTCCTAAAAATCCACACTAAATAAGACATAACTCTTAGATCATGATTATTTTTTTAAGGTGATAAATCCTACCTGGATCTGGTTGAAAAGAGCCGGTGGCACTTACTTTGCCTTCACGCTCTGACTTGCTCCAATAGAACTGTCACCAGCGTCTCCCTGGAAGCAGTTTCTCCACACACTTAGCGCCCCAACTTTCACAGCTGCCATCCAAAGAATGAGTCCCCAAACCACCTAGCTCTGACAGCCAATGGAGTGTTAAATAATAAAAACTCAACTGAGTAAAGTTGAAGATCCAATTGGTTCTATGAAATGGTTCATGCATCAAGAAGCATCCCATTTAGCAACAGAAAGGAGCTCTCCAAAATGAGCAGCAGAAAAGACAAGGTTTTCAAAGGCAAAGAGGGAGCCAAAAAAAGGAAACTTAGCAAAGAACCCATTGTTTAGGCAAATTCTTCTGCCTACAGGAAAGGAACAATGGGACTGTCATCAGATTTCCCAGTGCTGACCAGGAAATTCCAAGCTGGCCAGTTAATGGTTAACACTTCGGAGAAGTAATTAGATTAGATATTAAGTCTTGGTCTGCTGCCATGAGACCTAACACAAGTGACTTCATTTGGGGCCCATTTCCTTTCCAACAATTCCTCCGTTTTGATCAGACTCTCAGCTTAACTGAGAGATGTGATCAAAATTTCAGGCGCTAGTGCCACTCTGGGCTGCTGCTCTGTAGTTCTTGCAGCTTTTGTGAAATTTGGTTGATCCTTTTTGTGGTATTTGCAGGTCATGACCTTTTATTGTTGTTGTAGTTTAATCTCTGTTATATTTACGGTCCACGACTTTAAGTTCACAAATTTCAAGTTGGTTATCCTTTTTATTCCTTTTCAGAAATTCTGATCTTAGATCATTTGCTTGGTATTTAGCAACTGCAAACATGCATGTAAAGCCTTTGAGAGAACTCAGTGCACCATGGAGATTATTATGATTTTTTATAAGCAGGAAAATTCCCAATGCTTGAGAGCACTTCGGAGCCATGGTCCCTAAGACCTAAACCAATCAAAATCAAATAAGTCAGAGAAAGACTCTGTGAAAGGGTCACCTTTTTAAGCCAAGTGCCTAGCTCGGTGAGTGAATGTAACTGAGTTTCAGTGTCCCCAGAAATGTTAATCTTGGTGCAGTAGGTGGTGTTGGTCACAGCCCAGTTAGCTCCTTGCTCAGCTAAAACATAACTGAGGGCTATCCTATTAGAGATATGGTTTTCCCAGTAGTCATGTACAAGATGTGAGAGTTGGACCATAAAGGAGACTGAGTGCTGAAGAATTAATGCTTTGGAGTTGTGGTGCTGGAGAAGACTCTTGAGAGTCCCTTGACTGCAAATCAGTCAATCCAAAAGGAAATAAACCCTGATTATCCACTGGAGCTCCAGTACTTTGGCCACCTGATGCAAAGAGTCAACTCATTGGAAAAGACCCTGATGCTGGGAAAGATTGAAGGCTCAAGGAGAAGGGGGTGACAGAGGATAAGATGGCTGGATAGCATCATAGACTCAATGGACATGAATTTGAGCAAGCCCCAGGAGATAGTGAAGGACAGAGGGGACTGATATGCTGGAGTCCATGGGGTTGCAAAGAGTCATATATGACTTAGCGACTGAACAACAAATTCTATTATAGGACTTTCCTTGTGTCTCAGTGGTAAGGAATCCACCTGCCAATGCACAAAATATGGATTCAAACCCTGGGTAGGGAAGAACCCTTGGAGAAGGAAATGGCAACTCACTCCAGTATTCTTGCCTGGGAAATCACATGGACAGAGGAGCCTGGTGGGCTATAGTCCATAGGGTTGCAAAAGAGTTGGACATGACTCAGCAACTAAACAACAGCAACATCCTTTTATCAAGAGCAGCTTTAAAAAAATATTTATCTATGTGGCTGTGTCGAGTCTTCTTCATGGTGCACGGGACCTTTATTGTGTCATTTGGGGTCTTTGTTGCAGCACACAGATTCTCTAGGTGTGGTACACAAGCTCATATTTGTGGCTCAGGCTTAGTGCTCGGCAGCATGTGGGACCCAGTTACCCGACCAGGTGTTGAACCCAGGTCCCCTGCATTGCAAGGCGTATTCTTAACAACCAGACCACCAGGGAAGTCCTTTAAGAACAAGTTTAACCTGAGAGTCTAAGGATCTTTTGGGGGGGGGCAGATACTGTGTTAGTAGCAAAATCTGCAATATCTCCAAAAGTAAGGAGAGGTTTCTGATCACATTCTCATTTTCATTTACTGCTGGAAGGTCCTTTCTAACAATTTATTTGCCAGATTAGGGGTATCAGAGGAAGCCTTCAACTCACCCAGAAAACATACATAATATTAATACAACAAGACCATACTGATGACCCACACTAGATGGCAACTGAAAGAAGTTCAGCTGCAGAATCCAGAGGGATCCAGAGGGAGGAATTTTGAGCTCCCAGGGCATAAAAATAGTTTTCTAGGATTATGGACCTAACAAGTCAGACTTTGTTGGTGAACTATTTTCACAGGTTTATAGAAGTCTTGCCACCAATGGTGATGGTGGTGGTTTATTTGAGAAGTCATGTCCAACTCTTGTGATTCCGTGGACTGTAACCTGCCAGTCTCCTCTGTCCATGGAATTTTTCAGGCAAGAATACTGGAGTGAGTTGCCATTCCCTTCTCCAGAGTATCTTCCCAACCCAGGGATCAAACTCAGGTCTCCTTCATTGCAACTGGTCTCCTGAATTGCTGGTGGATTCTTTACTGACTGAGTCACCAGGGAAGCCCTTTTCCCACCAATGCTTAGTCATAATTTGAATCATCTTAAATGCACCTTGGATGCAAAAAAATGGTATTTACTAGGGAACAGGGAAGAAGAACCAAACAGCTGTCTTGGGTTTCTCATAAACCCACCTGTTCATTTAATTTATACCCATTATTTGCCCACTTTAATTTCTCTGAGCAGACAGCTACCATGCTACAAGGACATCAGGATGCAAAAATCTGACAATGAGGAGTCATATTTTGTAGAAACAGGATGGACTTCATCCATGTTATAACTTTTACCAATTCTGTTGCAGTTCCCTTTACATGTAAGTTGGCTAGGGCACATCACTGGCATTTCGGTTCAGTCTTCTAGCGTAAGCAATTTTATGGCCACAATTTCAGAAGGTAAGAGAATAACAATAAGAAGTTCATTTACTTGTTGCCCATTTTTGATTGAGGTCTCTGTGGACTTAAGACAACCCCTTTGTTTCCATAACATCCTAAAATCATGGATGACCTGAAAGGCATATCAGCTCTCAGTATAAACATGAACATTAACAGTTTACCCTTATGATGAGTGGCATGCTCTGGTCAAGGCATAGAGCTCTGCTTCTTGGTTGAATTTAGTTTGTGGGAGATTCTCCCTTTTCAAGTAGTTTATATCAGATAGTAACAGTATAAACCAGCTTGGAAATTCCTTCTCTCATTTTTACAATATGACCCATGAACAAACAAAATGAGGGCAGGACTAGTTAAAATGATGTCTCATATCAGGACCGGTGTCATGAAATGGGACATATGACCTCACAATCAAGGGGCTCGCCTTCGTCAGGCAGAAGTGGTGATGTGGCTGGATTAAGATGGTTGCCATGTTGGGAATGCAGATTCAGTGGTGAAAGCAGAAAGATCTCAGAGCAGGTTACTCTGATCCCAGAGAGATATTGAGTTAATTAAGAGTTAAGAAGATTCTGGAGAGCATGTGGGGTTTATAGATAAATGTCATACCCTAAGTTTGAATTCCAGAGGCTTTTGCCAGTTTTGAAGCTGTGGCTCTAGCCTTAAGGCAGTTGGGATGGGCAAGAGCAATTGAATGTATGCTCTAACAGGTGTTAGACTCATGCTTATTGCCATGTTCTCGTGTGAGCATTCCCAGGGCCTGGTTATCTTTTTCATGTACAAATAAGGTGATATTTTTAAATTTTATTTTTTATTTTTGGCTGTGCTGGGTCTTTGTTGCTTCTCGACGGCTTTCTCTGGTTGTGGCGCACAGGCTTCTCATTGTGATGGCTTTTCTTGTTGCAGAGCACAGGCTATAGGGTCCTCGGGCTCAGTGGCTGTGGTGTAAGGGCTTAGCTGCCTGACATGTGGACTGTCCCCCGACCAGGGATCGAACCCATGTGCCTTCTTAACCACCAGTGGATTCTTAACCACTGGACCACCAGAGAAGCCCCAGTTCAGTTCAGTCACTCAATCGTGTCTGACTTTTTGCAGCCCCGTGGACTACAGCACATCAGGCTTCCCTGTCCATCACCAACTCCCAGAGTTTACCCAAACTCCTGTCCATTGAGTTGGTGATGCTATCCAACCATCTCATCTTCTGTCGTCCCCTTCTCCTCCCACCTTCAATCTTTCCCAGCATCAGGGTCTTTTCAAATGAGTCAGCTCTGTGCATCATGTGGCCAAAGTATTGGAGTTTCAGCTTCAACATCAGTCCTGATGAAAGGTTTTGAACAGTTTGGCAGCCCTAGGGCAGATGGCTCTTGTGGTGCTTGTTCTAGTCTTGTAAAGGCCTGCTCATGTTTATCTTCCCATGGAAGAGGTTCAGGGACTGAAATTTTATGAATTTCATAAACTGGGGAAGCCAACAGAGGAAAAATTTAGAAACCCACAGTCTGCAGTTATCAGTCTAGCCTTGCGTAGAAATCTATGGAGCTGAGGCTATCATTTAGTTGTGGGCCTAGGAAGTTCTTTAATGAGTTTAACCTTTTTGGAGATAGCTCTTAGATCATTCCTTAAGTAATGAACAGTGTCCAACTTATTGTTGTTGTTCTGTTGCTCAGTTGTGTCTGACTCTTTGCAGCCCCATAGACTGCAGCACACTTGCAGTTTCCCTGTCCCTCACTATCTCCCAGAGTTTGCCCAAGTTCATGTCCATTGAGTCAGTGATGACTTTCAATCATCTCATCCTCTGCTGCCCTCTTCTCCTTTTGCCTTCAGTCTTTCCCAGCATCAGAATCTTTTCCAATGAGTTTGCTGTTCATTATAATTTCTCTTTAGATATTTTATGTCCCTTCTCAGCTAACTATTGCAGCAAACAAATGAAATCTTTTATAAACGCCTCTTTGGTACTTGAGCCCAGGATGAGATCATCTACATATTATAAAAGGACTGGGTTCCTAGGGAACTGGCAGGTGCTTAGATCTTGAGGGAACACTTGGGAGAAATGAGAAAGGCCTCAGTAAACTCTGAGGTACAACTGTCCAGCTACATTGTTAATTGTCTCAAGTAAAGGCAAATAGATACTGGCTGTTTGCGTTTACAGGAATGCTGAAAAAGGTGGGAAAAAGTCTAAAACACTCAACCATTTTGAGTCAGATAGAACTTGTAACAAGAGTGTTCAAGTTTGAAACAACTGGGAAATGGGGATTGACATCTTATTAATGGCTCTTAAGATCTAGACAAATTACCATCCCCGTGGGGGTGACATGATATGACAAATCACCCATAAGGCCTCCAGACTGGAGAATCAGTGTTAGGGAAACTGGTCAGGAAATAAATAGGTCTTTTACTATTGGTGTGAGGGCCTTGTAGACCTCAGATTTTAATGGGGAGGTTTAGTCAGATTTATTGGAATTTTGGAGGCTTCCCAGAAGCTGCAGTGGTAAAGAATCCATCTGCCAATGCAGGAGATGCAGGAGACTTGGGTTGGATCCCTGGGTCAGGAAGATCCCTGGAGAATCTCATGGACAGAGGAGCGTGGTGGGCTACAGTCCATGGGGTTACAAAGAGTCAGACATGACTGAGGGACTCACCCTTTGACTTTCATAGTTTCTGAACTTTTTATTCTCCCAATGTCAACATTAAAGGTAGCCCATGGATTTTCAAATGCCTCAATTAAATTTACTGTAATTCTTCCTCTTCTACATCAAAGAAATATTGTAAAGAACATAAAAGACCAGATTCAAGCTATTCAGCAAATTCTAAGGTGAGGCCTCCATTAGAAGTAAAATGTATTAGCCTTTTTAATTTAGAGAGGAGATCTCTGCTTCACAGATTGGCAGGGGCTGTGTCACATAGCAAAAAAAGAATTCCTTTCAATCAAAGGTCCCAGAGTCATTTGTACTAGTTGAGACAGAAATCCTCTCTGAACTTGATTAAATACCTCCAAAATGGAAAACTTCAGTTTCACTCCGAGGCATCTGTTGTTTTATGAGAGTGGGGTTTAAAGTAGAAAGTATAGCCCGAGTATCTACCAGAATTTGGAAAGATTTTTTGATTAATTTTAATTTTAGTTTCTCCTTGGCTGTTTAAGGGTATTACTGGTAGCTGTTTACTAGTGGGTCCCAGGGAGCCCCATCAGTTCTGGGAGGGTCTCACAGGGGGCTTACTCTTGAGGAATTACGAGTGGATATTGAGGGATTTGTATTGGACTGAAGAGGACAGTTTTTTTCTCCAGTGCCCTAATTGTTTACATGTGAGACACTGAACTCTGGTTCAGCTGTTGTTGTTTTAATTTTATTTATTGGGCTGTGCCAGATCTTAATTGTGGCATGTGGGATCTAGTTCCCTGGCCAGATGGAACCGGGCCCCCTGCACTGGGAGCATGGAGTTTCAGCCGCGGAACTACCAGGGAACACCCTGGGTCAAATCTTGATGACAGACCCCTAGGGGGGTGCAATGAGGGAGGTCTAGATTTTATTTGAGGCCTCTAGCCTTGGAGCTGCTGCAATTGTAAGACCATTAGTTTGATGAATCTTTATTTAAGGTCTTGGTCCAAAGTCCTTTCAAACTGCTCAGCTGTGGCTTCAGTCAGGCCTGTGGCCTCTAATTCTATTTTCTGCCTTTTTACCTACTGATTAACATGAAATTCCATTCATTTACAAACAGGGCAACTAGAGCAGGTTGGGTGACCTTACTTATTGTATGGAACCCAGAGTATTGTAGGAGGAGCCCTTCCAAACAGGATCTAAAGTCTGCCATGGTTTTTCATTTATATGTTTGAATAATAGACCAATCAATGTGAGCGAGGAAGATTCTAGGAATGGTTTTCAAAAGATCAGTTGCTATTTTGGGATCTTTTTCTGGTTGTTAGGGAGCCATGTTGGAGACTGAAGATCTTGACTACCATCCTCTGGATAATTCTATTCTGCTTCCCACATCCATTTTGGGGCTTCACCAGGTCCTACCAACATATGCATAAGCAATGTTCTGGCAGCCCGGGATCATAAGCCCTGATAAGAGTTCTGTAAAGTGAAAAAGTTAATCACCCTGTCATGTCCCGTTCTTTAGAACCACCAGACTGTGCATGGAATTCTCAGGCATGAATACTGGAGTGGGTAACCATTCCTGTCTCTAGGGCATCTTCCCAACCCAGGGATTGAACCTGGGTCTCCTGCATTGCAGGCAGATTCCTTACCTTTTGAAGCTCTAATAAGGATTCTAAATTTTTTGAAAAACTTCTGTGGATCCTCCCTGGGCTTAGGAATTTCTTTAACAATGGCTCTTAGTTCTGTCTTTGACCAAGGAGTGAAAGATATCTCAGAAGGATTGCCTATAACCTTGGGTGGTTTTATTTTTAAAAGTAACTCTTTAATAGTCTCTTGAGAGTGGAAAGGCAGTTCAGATAATTAGTAAAATGTCCTGGGTACTCAGGCGAAGAAGGAGAGACGGGCTGTAGAAGTCACATCATTCCTATCGTCTTTTGTTTTGGGTATCTCTTGTGTATTTAAATTTTCATTAGCTTTCTGTAAGGAGTCTTTTAATGAAGTTATTTGGGAATCGTGGCATCTTTTGGAGGCTTCTGCATACCAATTAAAATAGGCATCCTTTTCAATTTGTTTAATTTGGGAACCATTCTTAAATGAATGATCTTGCCTAATTAGAATATTCCCCATAATGGCTATTGTAATTTTATGCTGCTCTTAAAAACATTTTGCCATTTTTGTAGATGTTTATAGCTCTTGTGGCCATAGTTTTTAGACATAAAATAAACAAATATGTTGGAAGGTGGCACACTTGACCCTTTAGAACTTAAGGGTCCCATTGGCTCAGACTTTGAATTTCTTGGAGATGAAAACCGAAAAGGGATGGACTTCTGGGTTAGGAATTGTGCATGTTTTACAGTTTACATCGTTGCATGGAAATTTTCTTGAGGTTGGTAGGCGACCTACTATCAATCTAACCCATTCTAGTTTAACCTACCCTAACACAAGAGTCTTGGAGTTAGGTGGAAAACAGTCTAACTGCCTTTTAATTCTTGACTTTTGCCCAATTTCTGTGGATTTTTGGCTTATGAGCTCTGTTGACAATAGCCTTTATTTACATAAAACAAGACAAACAAATGTGTACTTTAACACACTGGCAGTAAGCAAAAGATGTTACTGCAGACTGACCAAGACAAGGTCATGCCCATCACCAACAATTCACATGCAGGCTGGACTACACCAACAGACTCCAGGAAATAGAGACTGTGGACTAGAACTGGGGAGAGGGATTCCAAGCAACTGGGGAACTGCTGATGGAACCGAGGACCAGGGACTCAATTTAGAGATGGAACACTGGTCTGCCACTCCAGTTGACCCATTAAGCCCTGGACGGGAAAGCCAGTTTAGATCAGGAACATGACCTGTTCTTCACTGTCTCCCGGACTTTGCTCAGGGTCTTAACCCAAAGAAGTGGAGCTCAGAACCAAGAGATAAATCCTCATGACCCTTGGGAATGGTGAGAAAAACAGTGTATTCTGTAAGGTATAGTTCGGGCCAAGGCAGAAAAGGAGAGACGGCCTCAACGGAGGTAGGTTACCTTTATTCAGGCAAGGAGGGGCGACAGTCGGCCTAACGGCCAGGCTGAGCACGAGAGGGATCAGGAAGGCTTCATATTTAAAGGGAGGTTTGTGGAAGCGATAAGGGAAAGTTAGTCAGGCAGGACGCTTTTGGTATTCTTTAGGTGAGATGGCATTTGCAGTTGAACAGAGGGTGGGAGGTTTTGGGGAGGGGGTGATAAGTCCTCTGGGCAAGGGGTGATAAGTCCTGGGCAGAGGTAGTGGGTTGGGAGGTTTCTGGGCAGGGTTTGATAAGTCCCTGGTAGATGCAACCACCCTGGAGCATCAGGGCGGGACTTAAAGTTTGGTTTTGTTTTCCCCAAAGTTAGATGACTCAGCAAGGGCCTTTGAGACCATTGTTTTCTTTTCTAGGCCCAAGGACTCCTTCATACTCAAAAAGGAGTTTGCAGGTACCTATGTGTCACTTTGCTCATAGTGATACTTTCTAAGGCCCACTTGACTTCACATTCCAGGATGTCTGGCTCTAGGTCAGTGATCACACCATCGTGATTATCTGGGTCATGAAGATCTTTTTTGTACAGTTCTTCTGTGTAATTTTTCACCTCTTCTTAATATCTTCTGCTTCTGTTAGGCCCATACCATTTCTGTCCTTTATTGAGCCCATCTTTGCATGAAATATTCCCTTGGTATCTCTAATTTTCTTGAAGAGATCTCTAGTCTTTCCCATTCTGTTGTTTCCCTCTATTTCTTTGCACTGATCGCTGAGGAAGGCTTTCTTATCTCTTCTTGCTCTTCTTTGGAACTCTGCATTCAGATGCTTATATCTCTCCTTTTCTCCTTTGCTTTCTGCTTCTCTTCTTTTCACAGCTATTTGTAAGGCCTCCCCAGACAGCCATTTTACTTTTTTGCATTTCTTTTCCATGGGGATGGTCTTGATCCCTGTCTCCTGTACAGTGTCACAAACTTCATTCCATAGTTCATCAGGCACTCTATCTATCAGATCTAGGCCCTTAAATCTATTTCTCATTTCCACTGTATAATCATAAGGGATTTGATTTAGGTCATACCTGAATGGTCTAGTGGTTTTCCCTACTTTCTTCAATTTCAGTCTGAATTTGTCAATAAGGAGTTCATGATCTGAGCCACAGTCAGCTCCCGGTCTTGTTTTTGCTGACTGTATAGAGCTTCTCCATCTTTGGCTACAAAGAATATAATTAATCTAATTTCAGTGTTGACTATCTGGTGATGTCCATGTGTAGAGTCTTCTCTTGTATTGTTGGAAGAGGGTGTTTGTTATGACCAGTGCATTTTCTTGGCAAAACTCTGTTAGTCTTTGCCCTGCTTCATTCCGTATTCCAAGGCCAAATTTACCTGTTACTCCAGGTGTTTCTTGACTTCCTACTTTTGCATTCCAGTACCCTATAATGAAAAGGACATCTTTTGTGGGTGTTAGTTCTAAAAGCTCTTATAGGTCTTCATAGAACCGTTCAACTTCACCTTCTTCAGCATTACTGGTTGGGGCATAGACTTGGATTACTGTGATATTGAATGGTTCGCCTTGGAAATGAACAGAGATCATTATGTCATTTTTGAGATTGCATCCAAGTACTGCATTTCGGACTCTTTTGTTGACCATGATGGCTACTCCATTTCTTCTGAGGGATTCCGGCCCACCATAGTAGATATAATGGTCATCTGAGTTAAATTCACCCATTCCAGTCCATTTTAGTTCACTGATTCCTAGAATGTTGACATTCACTCTTGGCCATCTCTTGTTTGACCACTTCCAATTTGCCTTGATTCATGGACCTGACATTCCAGGTTCCTATGCAATATTGTTCTTTACAACATCGGACCTTGCTTCTATCACCAGTCACATCCACAGCTGGGTATTATTTTTGCTTTGGCTCCATCCCTTCATTCTTTCTGGAGTTATTTCTCCACTGATCTCCAGTAGCATATTGGGCCTCTACTGACCTGGGGAGTTCCTCTTTCAGTATCCTATCATTTTGCCTTTTCATACTGTTCATGGGGTTCTCAAGGCAAGAATACTGAAGTGGTTTGCCATTCCTTTCTCCAGTGGACCACATTCTGTCAGATCTCTCCACCATGGCCCACCCATCTTGGGTTGTCCCACAGGCATGGCTTAGTTTCATTGAGTTAGTTTCAGTGATTAGATTGTCCTAGTGTGATTAGATTGACTAGTTTCCTGTGAGTATGGTTTCAGTGTGTCTTCCCTCTGATGCCCTCTTGCAACACCTACCATCTTATTTGGGTTTCTCTTACCTTGGGCGTTGAGGATCTCTTCACGGCTGCTCCAGCAAAGCGCATCCTCTGTTCCTTACCTTGGACAAGGGGTATCTCCTCACCGCCGCCCTTTGTGACCTTCAACGTGGGATAGCTCCTCTAGGCCCTCCTGTGCCTGCGTAGCCACTGCTCCTTGGGCGTGGGGTTGCTTCTCACAAAGCGAGTGGAACAAAGCTAGTGGAGGTGATAGAATTCCAGTTGAGCTATTCCAAATCCTGAAAGATGATGCTGTGAAAGTGCTGCACTCAATATGCCAGCAAATTTGGAAAACGCAGCAGTGGCCACAGGACTGGAAAAGGTCAGTTTTCATTCCAATCCCAAAGAAAGGCAATGCCAAAGAATGCTCAAACTACCGCACAATTGCACTCATCTCACACACTAGTAAAGTAATGCTCAAAATTCTCCAAGCCAGGCTTCAGCAATATGTGAACCATGAACTTCCTGATGTTTAAGCTGGTTTTAGAAAAGGCAGAGGAACCAGAGGTCAAATTGCCAACATCCACTGGATCATGGAAAAAGCAAGAGAGTTCCAGAAAAGCATCTATTTCTGCTTTATTGACTATGCCAAAGCCTTTGACTGTGTGGATCACAATAAACTGTGGAAAATTCTTCAAGAGATGGGAATACCAGACCACCTGACCTGCCTTTTGAGAAATCTGTATGCAGGTCAGGAAGCAACAGTTAGAACTGGACATGGAACAACAGACTGGTTCCAAATAGGAAAAGGAGTATGTCAAGGCTGTATATTGTCACCCTGCTTATTTAACTTATATGCAGAGTGCATCATGAGAAATGCTGGACTGGAAGAAACACAAGCTGGAATCAAGATTGCTGGGAGAAATATCAATAACCTCAGATATGCAGATGACACCACCCTTATGGCAGAAAGTGAAGAGGAACTAAAAAGCCTCTTGATGAAAGTGAAAGTGGATAGTGAAGAAGTTGGCTTAAAGCTCAGCAATCAGAAAACGAAGATCATGGCATCCATTCCCATCACTTCATGGGAAATAGATGGAGAAACAGTGGAAAGTGTAAGACTTTATTTTTTGGGGGGGCTCCAAAATCACTACAGATGGTGACTGCAGCCATGAAATTAAAAGACGCTTACTCCTTGGAAGGAAAGTTATGACCAACCTAGACAGCATATCCAAAAGCAGAGACGTTACTTTTCAACAAAGTTCCGTCTAGTCAAGGCTATGGTTTTTCCAGTGGTCATGTATGGATGTGAGAGTGGACTGTGAAGAAGGCTGAGCGCCGAAGAATTGATACTTTTGAACTGTGGTGTTGGAGAAGACTCTTGAGAGTCCCTTGGACTGTAAAGGAGATCCAACCAGTCCATTCTGAAGGAGATCAGCCCTGGGATTTCTTTGGAAGGAATGATGCTAAAGCTGAAACTCCAATACTTTGGCCACCTCATTCGAAGAGTTAACTCATTGGAAAAGACTCTGATGCTGGGAGGGATTGGGAGCAGGAGGAGAAGGGGACGACAGAGGATGAGATGGCTGGATGGCATCACTAACTTGATGGACGTGAGTCTGAGTGAACTCTGGGAGTTGGTGATGGACAGGGAGGCCTGGCATGCTGCGATTCATGGGGTCGCAAAGAGTCAGACACGACTGAGCGACTGAACTGAACTGAATGTGTCACTTTGTTCCTGAAGTCACAGGAAGTCTTCTTCAACCCCATCACTGCTAACAAATCTGTTAAATAACAAAAATTCTACTGAATAAATATGAAGATCTAATATTCATTGAGGACTGATGCTGAAGATGAAGCTCCAATACTTTGGCCACCTGATGTAAAGAACTGACTCATTGGAAAAGACCATGGTGCTGGGAAAGATTGAAGGCAGGAGAAGAAGGGGATGACAGAGGATGAGATGCTTGGATGGCATCACCGACTCATGGATAGGAGTTTTGGTAAACTCCGGGAGTTGGTGATGAACAGGTAGGCCTGGCGTGCTACAGTCCATGGTCTCGCAAAGAGCTAAACACACTATTAAGTGATTCACAGACTAGGAAGCATCCCATCTTGGCTAGAAAGAGCTCCACTGAACTGTTGAAAAGGAAAAGTTTGTAAAGGCAAGGAGGGAGAAAAAAGGAAATTATTAGCAAAGAATGCATTGCCTTAGGCAAGTTAACCCTCCTAAGGGGAAAGGAAGGGGTCTTTCAGTAGATTTCCTGGGGCTGACCAGGAAATTCCAGGCTGGGTAGCTAAAGGTCACATTCCTTGGGAAGTAATTAGGTTAGGTGTTAAGTCTGGTCTGCTGCCAGGGAGGGGGCGGGGTACCTCACACAAGAGACTCCATTTGGAGACTATTGTTTCCTTTTTTTTCCCCACATTTAATTTTTTTTATTATACTAAACTTCCAAAAGCTAGAGTGAAATGTTTAATATTAATTTCTAGCTGATGATTTTCAGCCTCTATTTTTTCAGTTATCTCTAGGATTAGCCTCTAAGTCTGAACAAAATTAATTTAAATGTACTGATTTAAAAAACAAAATGCTGAAATTGCTCATCAGAATTAGGAATGCTGTTGCAAAATAAGAATTAAATATATGAAATCCATAAGAAGATATCAATTTTCCACTTTCTTTCTGGAGGGCATAATCTAATACTCCTTTAGTCATGCCCAGAGTTAACAAATGATGATATTTTAGCCATTTTGCTTTAGTCTAAGTGATTCACCATTACAAAGATGAAACCTTTCTTCTCCCATTGTGAAGAAATATTCTTGACCTGCCCCCAAAGCTAATCCTGTCATGAATTCAAAACATATCCAGGTCCCGACTCTACTGCAGCACAACAGGCCTTCCTGTCCATCGTCAACTCCCAGAGCTTGCTCAAACTCATGTCCATTGAGATGGTGATGGTGATATTGTTTCCTTTTTAACAGGTGCTTGTACACACAGCCCCGTAGGTCTATAGCAAACAAAACATTGGGTTTTTGTTTGATTAACTTTTATTGGATTATAGTTGCTTTACAATGTCGTGTTAGTTTCTGCTGTACAGCAAAGTGAACCAGTTACATGCATACATATATCCCCTCTTTTGGATTTCCTTCCCATTTAGGTCACCACAGAGCATTGAATAGAGTTCCCTGTGCTATACAATATGCTCTCTCTCTTTTTTTTGAAAGTCTCTCAGTCATGTCCGAGTCTTTGTGACCCCATGGATTATGTAGTCCGTGGAATTCTCCAGGCCAGAATACTGGAGTGGGTAGCCTTCCCTTCTTCAGGGAATCTTCCCAACCTAAGGATCAAACCCAGATCTCCTGCATTGCAGGCAGATTCTTTATCAGCTGAGCCACAAGGGAAGCCCAAGAATACTGGAGTGGGTAGCCTATATCTTCTCCAGGGGATCACCTGACCCAGGAATTGAACCAGCGTCTCCTGCATTACTGGCAGATTCTTTACCAACTGAGCTATCAGGGAGTTATCTATTTTATACCCAGTATCAATAGTGTATACATGTCAATCCCAGTCTTCCAGTTCATCCCACCCTCAAGATAACAATTTTTAAATGGGTGTAGGAGCCTCCCTCTTCTTCCATGGTGATGAGAACCCTCAGGTTTTATTCTTAATTTATATAGAACGTGAGTGCTAAATCACTTGAGTCATGTCCAACTCTTTACAAGGCCACAGACTGTAGCCCCCCAGGCTCCTCTGTCCATGGGATTTTCCAGGCAAGAGTACTGGAATGGGTTGCCACACCCTCCTCCAGGGGATCTTCCTGACCCAGGGATCGAACCCAGGTCTCCTGCATTGCACACGGATTCTTTACCAGCTGAACCACAAGGAAAGCCCCAGAATATACTGAAGTGCTAATTATATTTCTCATTCTTACTCTTGTTTTTGCTCCTACTTGAACTGAGTTTTTTGTTTCACACTAAAGATTTGGTTGGGTTACGTAGCCAGTACAGGGAAAAAAGCCCTAGAAGATACAGAAGTGTTAATTATATTTCTCATGTTGTACATCACATTTCTAGTATTTATTTAGTCATGGGAAGTTTGCATCTTTTAACTGCCCCCATCAAATTCCCTTTCCCCCATCAACCCCTCCTGCCTCTGGTAATCATAAATCTGATCTCTTTATCCATGAGTTTGTTTGCTTTTGAACCATACCTGACCTGCACCAAGTTGTTAGTTCATGTCATAGAACATAGTGATTAGATATTTCTATGCATTTTAAACTGATCACTGTAAATCTAGTTACTCAATGTCAGCTTCCAAAGGTGTTACATAGTTATTGACTATATTCCCCAGATTGTACATTTCATGCCAGTGACTTATTTATTTTGTAAACAGAATTTGTAGTTTTTAATCTTCCTCACCTATTCCTGTCCTTCCCCTACTCTCCTCCCCGTGGCTAAAGGTCCAAGGTGTCTCAGAGCTGGTATTGGCCTGCTTTTGGGAAGGGATCAGCCTGGGGGTTCCCAGGGCTGGATTCACCTTGGTAGAGGGTGGAGGTAGGACTCAGGGGTCCTGGCGCATGTGCTGCCCTACTGGTGGGTGGGCTGGGTCCTGCCATGGCAGGCTGCAGGGCTGCAGTGGTCCCGGACTGGTGTCCTCCGACGGGGGCCCGAGGAATCTCAGCTGTGTCTGCTCGCTAGTGGGTGGAGCCGGGTGCTGGGGCTTCTGGCTGCAGGGCCCTGAGTATTGTAGGTAGGGCCTGTATACCAGTGTTTGGGGTAGGTCCTGCACCCTCTAGTGGGCCCTCTGCTGGAGCAGCTGTGGGCTCAGCAGCCTGCCTTCTGGTGGGTGGGTCTGTGTCGCCACCTGGTTTACTGCTTGGCGTGAGACATGCCAGTTCTGGTATTGACAGGCTGGTAGTCAGGTCTGGGTCCTGGTGTTACCAAGCTAGAGGGAGGATTGTGAAATGTTGCTTGCCAGCCCCACCGTCCTTGTAGTAGACACGTGCTCCCCCAAATGACTGCCACCAAACTCTTCATCCTAGGGTGAGTTCCAGTCGCCCCCTGCCACTGTGACAGGGCTCACCAAGATCAGCGGCTGGGTCCGGCCCAGGCTTCTTTTAAATTACCGCTTCTACCCTAGGTCCCAGAGCATGTGAGGTTTCATGTGAGCCCTTAAGAGTAGAGTCTGTATTTCCCACAGACCTCTGACTCTGCAGGAAGGAAGCACCACTTGCTTTCAAAGACAAACATTCTTGGGGATCATCTTCCCCGAGCAGGACCCCAGTGTTGGGGTGTCGGGTGTGGAGCTCACATCTCCCATTCCTTGGGGAGGACTTTTGCAATTATAATTAATTCTCGCTTTGTGGGTCACCCACCTGGAGGTATGGGTATCAACTATACCATGTCTCTTTCCCTCCTACCTGACTTGTTTTTGTTCCTTCTTTATATCTTTGGTTGTGAAAGACATTTTCTGCTAGATTCTGGTCTTGCTCATCAATAATTTCTCTATAAATAGTCATAACTTCGGTGTGTTTATGGGAGGAGGTGAACTCAGGGTCTTCCTACCCTACCATTTTATCCATGCCTTCAGGAAATACATTTTGTTAGTTAGCCAGATTCCAGCACTTACCCACTTCACTTTAAATCTGTGAGTCTTTACTTTGCTACTATAATTAATGTGACCACATAACTTATCATCCATATTGGGACATTTTTGAGAATGAAAGCTAATGAGAAAGTGCCAATTGCTCAGTTGTGTTCAACTCTTTGTGACCTCAGAAACTGTAATCTGCCAGGCTCCTCTGTCCATGGGATTCTTCAGGCAAGAATACTGGGGTGGGTAGCCATTACCTTCTCCAGGGGATCTTCCAGACCCAGGCATCAAACCCAAGTCTTCCACATTGCAGGCAGATTCTTTACCATCCGAGCCACCAGGGAAGACTGAAAGCTGGTATAGTGAATAACAAAGTTCGGAAACAAGGCCTAAACCAGGCATGTCCTGAGCAAATCTGGACACATGAACTCTGATGAGTACAGAAATTTTTCCTCCATTTTAACTTGTCATGGAAATTGATACAAATGGCAAAATACCATTTTCACACCTGAGATTTTCTAGAAACATTACATTTTTCAAGCATAGTAAATTAGTTCCAGATGACTAATCCAGTTTCATGTAGTCATCAAAAAAGAAATAGGACTGTAACGATGGTTTTTCATTTCCTATTGGCATAATAGTTTCTAAATATTTTCTAGGCAACAGCTTTATCTATACAAATGAAAATAAGGTACTTTTTGATGAACATAATAATGCCCCTCACCTTTTCATAAGCTCCATCTTTCTCTTAATTCAAACAACAACAAAAAAAAGGATTGATCTGGTCACTCACAAGCCAATGAATATACTGCTTTGAGTCAATTCCTCATGTATGGTTCGATCAGCTTTGATCAGGTTGAGGATGGGGACAATTTATTATATGGTCTACTGTCCACTCAGATATTGATTTTTACATTTACTGACTGCCTCCTTGTATAAGAACTACTTCCTTTTCTCCTGAAACTTGGGTCTGGTTTACAATGTACAAATCCAACTTGGAGTGAAATCTTAAACTATATTTTGACTTAGGGAACTTGGAATGATTTCATTCCTGGCTAGCAGTGATTCCTCATTTTGGTCTGTCAGATAAAAGTCTAAATCCATTAGTTGACAACAAAGCTTGCAGTTGAATCCTAGCTACCCAAATAAGTTTCTTTCCTCTCAGTGTGAATTCAAATAACAATCACAGTCACAATCATAATCATAATGAAAAATCCATCTCTCTAGGTAAGGATTCTGAACCCCATGGTTTTCACCCACTGTCTTCCCACCGCTATTTAAACTGGGTTACCATTTCATCTTTTCTTATGTTTCTTAAGTTTCCTAAGTTCCTATGGCTTAGAAAGAGGGGAAACATCTCTCTGTGTGAATGCAATGAAGGCAAAATTCACTTTTATCTTCTATTGTGTTATCTTTCCAGATTTTGTTTGGCAAAACCCTCCAAGTTCCTAGGACCTGCTGAGCCCAATCAAGCAGATATCTGTAGTGGATAATGACTATCCCTCAGCACAGCAAAGGTGTTATTTCACATCTCTGTTAAAGAGCCACCAAGAGATGAAGGGATTTTCTTGACTTTTTGTCTTTTTCTTTGTCTTTCAGCTCTAGTAATTAGTTGCTGCTTATCAGGTGAAACAAAATCCACAAAGAAGAAAGGAGAAACTAATAAATGGTTATTTATCATGAAGGAGGTAGAAGTAAGGGGAAGCTATAAAGTAAAATCAGTGTGGTTTCCTAATGCCTTAAATATACTGTGGAGAAATTTTTGCTTTTTATTATCACATTGGTGGTTAAGTGCTCACTCACTGGTAAAATCTCATTTATCCTTCTAAATATTTTTCTCACCAGTGATCTCACTAAAGGCCCATGAGAGAAGAAGTCATCTTCCTTTGCTTGTTACGAAAGGAAATCATTAACTTCCAGGTTATTAGGTTTCACGGTGTTCATAAAGAAGTAGTGACATTCAGCATATTTTTAATTGGTTCCACTGATATTTCCTTGTTAGAGGTCTTGATCTCTTATTTCTGCTTCCATTATGGGAAAGTCTCTGACAATTAGAGATATTTGGTTGATTTGGGGGGGCCTAGAAGCCAATGTATTTGGGCTTTCTGTTACAGTATGTCCCTCACATAGAAACAAATTCTATTTCAAGAGCATATCCGTAAGTTCAAGTTGTTAGTAAGTTCAACAAAGTTAGCCTAGCTACTCAACTAACACAGTCAGCCGCCTAGTACTTTACTGTAATGGGTTTGTAATATGTTTCACACAAATAATACATTAAAAAACACCAAAATAAAACATTTAAAATCTTACAGTACAGGACCTTGAAAAATACAGTGTATAGTATAACAGTTGGTACATGGGCTGGCATCGGGTGAACAGGCAAGAAGAGTTACTGGAGGAGGGAGAGGTGGCGGGAGTTGGTAGAGCTGAAGGGTCATCAGCAACAGAGATGGAGGGCAAGCTGCCATTTCACTCATGCCTGACATTGATGGAACACACGTTACATCTTTGACAGTTCACAACTTGAAGGTTCATATGTAGAGGACTTACTGTATTCCCTGAAACTTTTGTGAACTTTTGGGAAGACTGAGTCAGAAAGCCTTAAGAATAAAGCCCAAGCACCCAGTTCTTAATGACATTAACCCAGACTGTGGGACTAAGTAGAGGAAAATTTATGCCATGGAATTCCAAAGAAATCAGAGGAAGACAGGACTAAAATTCACATTCCAGAATCTGCCTTGACCAGAAGTGGGTATCAGAGCATGAGTTTAGGAGAACAGAAGAGAGAGCTCTTGAGGTTATAGAAGGCTGCCAATTATGATGCAATTCCTCTTATAACAACCTTTCCTTCCATAAAGTTACTAGATTCATATAGAACAAAGATGGGAGACATTGAAATAAAAGCTTAAGCAACGAGAGCTTGAGGAAGAAAGGCTGAACACGTTTTGAAGAATGCAGGTAGGGCTTCCCACAAATTGGTCATGGCAAAGGAATAGGAGAACTCAAAGTGACCTGTGAGTGACCAGGTGAGTCCACCCAGGTTCTTTGAACCATAATGTAAGTACTCAATTGCATCTTGAAATAGATTGTTTCTCTAGGACTGAGCCAGAAGTGTACCCTCTTACCACGCATGCTGGACAATAGCTCTGAGGAGTGGAGCCTGACTCAGGGCTGGTCTGAAAATATCACTCCAAAGTCAGAAGAAAGTTGTGGAAACTATTAGATTTCAGCAGAGGAAGTCATCATTCAAGATGATGCTTCAGCAGGAGAGACAAATTTATATCTTATTATGTGAGCTGCCTCTACTATGTCTAGAAACTTCCTCTTAAACATTAATTTGGAAGATGGTGGGCCACTCAGTCTCTGTAAACACACAATTTCTGAAAATTCATGCTGTAAAAAGAGAATTTTGAGTCATGACTACACAGGTCATAGAAAGGTTCAGAACAAAAGGAACTAGACTAAACAGAAAACTGGGATTGAGAGTATAGTTCAGATCAGAGTCTTAAGGTTCCTATATCATTTGAAAGGAGGGAAGGAATACTGATTAACTTTAGACTTTATTAGGGCAACCCTTGGGCTTCCCCAGTGGCTCAGTGGTAAAGAATTTGTCTGCAATACAGGAGACTCAGGTTCAATCCCTGGGTTGGGGAGATCCCCTGGAGGAGGGTGTGGAAACTCACTACAGCGGTTTTGCCTGGAGATTCTTGTGGATAGAGGAGCCTGGCAGGCTACAGTCCACAGGGTTGCGAAGAGTCGGACATGACTAAAGTGACTAAAAACGCTTAAAAGAAGGGTCATAGGATGTTTAAAATTAGGAGAGGGGAAGTAAACAGAAGAGTTAGTATTAACAGAAAGAAGGGAAGAAGACAGGCTTAGGGACAATTTATAGAGGAGTTTAGAATATGATGGCTTCCAGGATCAAATTACTAGCCACCCAGTACTTAGTAAAGCTTTCTTGGAGGGCTTTGGGCTTCACCTGTAGTGGGGGAGGTATATGCATTTTCTTGGTAAGTGTAGTACGTTCATGTGAGGAATCTATTCTCACACAAAATGTGAGACAGATGAGAATAGATGAAGCACAAGGTTGCCGTGAGAAATAACCTCAGATATGGAGATGACACCTCCCTTATGGCAGAAAGGGAAGAAGAACTAAAGAGTCTCTTGATGAAAGTGAAAGAGGAGGTGAAAACATTGGCTTAAAACTCAGTATCAAAAAATGAAGATCTTGGCATATTGTCCCAGCTCTTCATGGAAAATAGATGGGGAAAATAATGGAAACAGTGACAGACTTTATTTTCTTAGGCTCCAAAATCACTGCAGATAGTGACTGTAGACATAAAATTAAAAGACGCTTGCTCCTTGAAAGAAAAAGCTATGACCAACCTAGACAGCATATTAAAAAGCAGAGACATTACTTTGCCAACAAAGGTCCATCTGCTAAAGCTATGGTTTTTCCAGTAGTCATGTGTGGATGTGAGAGCTGGACTATAAAGAAAGTTGAGTGCTGAAGAATTGATGCTTTTGAACTGCAGTGTTGGAGAAGACTCTTGAGAGTCCCTTGGACTGCAAGGAGATCCAACCTGTCAATCCTAAAAGAAATCTGTCCTGAATATTCATTGGAAGGACTGATGCTAAAGCTGAAACTCCAATACTTTGGCCACCTAATTCAAAGAACTGACTCATTGAAAAAGACCCTAATGCTGGGAAAGATTGAAGGCAGGAGGAGAAGAAGACAACAGAGGATGAGATGGTTGGATGGCATCACTGACTTAATGGTCATGAGTTTGAGTAAACTCTGGGAATTGGTGATGGACAGGGAAGCCTGGCATGTTGCAGTCCGTGGGCTCGCAAAGAGTTGCCATGACTGAGTGACTCACAGGAATCTTGTCTATTTTCTCCAAACAGGATTGACTATCAGGGCTGGTAGTAACTAACTCACAGGGTCTGGGGGTGATGCGGATGTAATTCAATTTTTTAAATTAGATGTCTGGATAAAAGTTTCCTTAGATCAGCTCTTGGGCTCTGTGAAGAGGCTACAATCACTGATTTGAGATGGAAGAGTTCACCTGTTTTATTTAAGATGAACTTTCACTGCAGTATTCTTGCCTGGAGAATTCCACGAACAGAGGAGCCTGGTGGGTTACAGTCCATGGGGTCACGAAGAGTCAGACACGACTGAGTGGCTAACACTTTCACTTTCCTCCAGTTATTTTGGTAGGTCAGGTAAAGATAATTAAGGACTTGGAGATTTGGCCTTTATCCTTTTGATTTTCTAACTCAAATTATACAAGTGTGATTATTCAGACACCAAATCTTGTGAAGCAGATTCCAGGGGAAAAGAAAGTACTGCCGGGACTCCATGAAGTGGGAATGTCCACATCTTGTTTTAGTTGCTATGGCATCACCAGTGCAATGAACATGAACATGGGCAAACTCTGGGAGATGGTGAGGGACAGGGAGGCCTGGCATGCTGCAGTCCACGGGCTCACAAAGTATAGGGCACAACTGGGAGACTGAACAACAGCAGCGAAGAGTAGGCATTTTGTAACAAACTGATTCTTCAGAGACTAAGATCTGGAAAGAAGAGGATAACATAATAAGCTGTTCTCCACCCAGAACAAGAAAAATTAAAGATGTCTGAAAGTGCCTTTTCTCTTTCTTTTTTCCAGTAGTCACGCATGGATGTGAGAGTTGGACTATAAAGAAAGCTGAGTGCTGAAGAACTGATGCTTGTGAACTGTGGTGTTGGAGAAGACTCCTGAGATTCTTTTGGATGGGAAGATCAAGCCAGTCAATCCTAAAAGAATTCAGTCCTGAATGCTCACTGGAAGGACTGATGCTGAAGCTGAAGCTCCAATACTTTGGCCACCTGATGCAAAGAGCTGACTCACTGGAAAAGATTCTAATGCTGGGAAAGATTGAAGGCAGGAGGAGAAGGAGACAACAGAAGATTAGAAGGTTGTGAAAGGTTGTTGCTGAACCACGCAAAGATGCCAGGATTCTTGGCCTCTTTGGAGAAGAATTCAATCCAGGGCCAGAGACAAGGCTTGATTGCTCAGAGCTTTTGTGTAATAAAGTTTCATTAAAGTATAATGGAGATAGAGAAAGCTTCTGACATAGGCATCAGAAGCAGGCAGAAAGAGTACCTGCTTGCTAGTGTTAGCAATGGAGTTATATACTCTCCAATGAATCCAAAGAATGTCTGGAGGTTGTAAAGACCTCACCAGACCTACTCCCATAATGTACATTTTAAGATAACAGGATTAGCCAGAAGGTTTAATCCAGAGACTGTCCTTAGGCAGGATACATAATCCTAAAGAATGTAGAGGGAAAAAAAAAAAAAAGTTTGTCCTTTCTTCCTCCTTGAGAATTCCAGACCCCTCTCTCCTTGGGGACCCCTAGACTTCTTATCAACTTGCCTAGGAAATGACTCTCAGTTGGATGGCATCACTGACTTGATGGACATGAGTTTGAGCAAACTCTGGGAGATGGTGATGGACAGTGAAGCCTGGCACACTGCAGTCCATGGGCTCGCAAAGACTGAGCAACCGAACTGAACTGAACTGGTCCCCTGGAGTGAGTGACTGGGCAAAACAGGATCCCCACCAGCTGCTGCTCCCTCCCAGGGCATTAAAGTCAGAGCCACAGTGGTGGGCCTTCCATCGAGGGGTGAGAAGGTAAGATCCCTTCTGGGAATGCAGTCCGTATTCTGGTGACTTTTCAGCTCCAGTGCTTCTGTGTTGGATCCAATAATACCTGAAAATCCCCAAATCTCACAGAGCTTCTGGGGGTTCCTCCCACTGTGAAATTTCTGCCCAACTGGCCTAGACCCAACTGTGGCAGTTGTTGGGGACGTCAACAAATTAGTTAATTTAAATAGTCAATTTGACTTTTTTTTCCCCCCACTTTTTACTGCTGAAAATACCAGACTGACTACAATTGTCACACGTGCTATGGGCACAATAGCATATTTCAACCTTCTGAGAACTCTTGGAACAGCCAATTTAATTCCCTTTGGTTTCAGGAGCAACCCTTGCAGTGATCCAAACTCATTCAGAGGCCATAAAACTCCCTCTCCTGCCAGCTATATTTATAGCACAGTCAGTGAAGAACATTCTTCCCCACTGGTGTTGAGAAGGTTTCAGGGCAGATGGAGGCTTATCAATAAGTCTCTTCAAGGTTTATTCCCACTCGCTTTTGGAGACAATGATTTGTACTTCATTCTAAACACAGTTTCTTTCTATTTTTTCAGATAAGATTTATACCTAATTCTATCTACTAAATTATCTTTGCCAGACATAGGTTTATCCTCACTCTGTGAAGAGCTTAGGAATTTGTAGCACAACTCTTACTTCCCATTTTAAGAAAGCAACTTAATGGTCATGTTGGTGTTCTTGTCAGTGATGTGACAGAGACCATGTTACATCTTGTCTGATTAAAATGAACATCAAGTTTGTGGTTGAAGAGGATGGAATAAACATTAGCAAAGGAACATGGATGACATCAACTCCTGAAAATAATAATAAAAATTTAACCTCTCAGACTAAGAAAAAGTTAACTAAGACATCAAATTTTTGTTTTGGAAATCAAAGCAGTCAAGAAATAATAATAAAGACTAATAATTGCTTTACTTATAAGGAGGGGATTTAATTGGGGAGAATCTAATGCTCAGATTGGGTTTTTGCATCTGCCATGCCTTAGAAATCAGTCAGTAGATATGGATTGCATACCTAACAAGTGTGGGGCTCTGGGAAAATTGGGATGGTGGACCTTGATATGACCAGAAAAATCAGCAGACTGTGAGTCTCTTTTTAAAAGCAGACTCTACATTCATTCATTCAACAAACACTTATCAAAGGTCTTCAACATGCCTAGCACTGTCTAGGCTTTAGTTGGAAGGCCTTTACAAGAACAGAAATTACTAGACTGTGTGTCTTTGGGGAAAGATACTTAAAATTCATTCAACACACAATGATCAAATTTTTGTTGCGTGCTGGGTGAAGCCAGGGGAGGAGGCAGGTACCTGAATTTACAGTACTGCTGCAGCATGCTAAGTGGTACTCTGATGACCTCTTTAACTTCTTTAGGCTTAAGTTTCTGGCCAGAGCTGACCACAGAATAACTACCCAGCAAATGTTTGTGGGATAAATGATAAGTGAACAAGTCATTTAAATGTAATTTCTAAAAAAGACTAGATTTATTATTCTCATACAGACAAAAATGAACACACATTAAAGATTTTGCTTAACTCCTCCTGAGAGAATCAGGCATGATAACTGATTCAAAAGAAAATTTGAAGAAAAGACATATCTATAGATTAGGAATAATTGGCATGATTATATGAAAGGTGGTGAACTAATTTTTTATCAGAGTGGGAGAGAAGACAATTGAATCTCTACTGGGCAAAACAGAATATGCATGTCCATAGATAAGAATTATTTTACATTGTGATTGGTTACCTATAATTTACACGGCTATAACATAGCTCAAAGACAAGGAAAGTGCAGAATCAGATCATCTGGAGGGGTATCCTCTAGACGGAGTATAGTTTTCCCTGGAAGTACAATTCTTTTTTCTAAAGAATAGATTAAATATGGTGTGGCTGGCTGCATGAAAGGAAGGAAATCTTGGGTCACCATCAGAAATGGCTGAATACCAAACCCACTGTTGTCATGCAGGGCCCACTGCACTGGTATTACTTCCTGTTTCCTTGCTGAAGATTCACTTTACTTTCCTGTGAGATATTCATGTGGTAAGGTAGTATTTAGACATTATGTTACAAAGCTCCTCCTCCACATAGTGTATTAATTAATTCTTGTAACAGCCCTGTGAAGTAGTCAGAGAGAAGACAATCATTTCCCTTTGTGATGAGGATGAAGCAGTCTCAGAGAAGTTCTTACTACAACTGAGAAAGTGGTGGTTCTGGAATCCAGACTCTAATGCTTCTGATTCCAAACCTCTGATGCTTCTATCACAGAGTCAAGATTACCTCAGCAATAAAGTGTGAATGATCTTTTTTGTTTTTTTTTTCTCGCTGCACCACACGACATGTAGGATCTTAGTTCCCCGACCAGGGATCGAACCCACACTCATTGAATTGCAAGCACAGAGTCTTAACCACTGGACTGCCAGGTAAGTCCTAGGAAAAATTTATATTTACTTACGTTACAGACTTTTAAAGAAAGCTCTCTGTCTTACACAAATACAAGAAATGGATACTTCCTAGCCTCTTCTCTCTATATCTTTCTTAAAATGGTCCTGGATATAACAAATGCCTGCATGTCATCACTCTTTCATAATAACCCTTTATTATCGTATGCTGAAATGACATCAGTCAACAGTCACTGAGCACCTTCTAATACCTAGAACTAAGAGGTAAAAGGCATGCTTTGTATTTTCTATCAGGTCTCTCTGTAATTCCTTGAGAACTATACCTTTTATTTTTATGACCATCATTATCAGTAGCACTTACTAAGAGGCTCTGTGGCATGTCTTGTCCAGACACTGTGTTAATTTAACAAAACCTGATCATCTGATTTATTCTCCACAATAATCTTAAGGCTGCTTCCCACGTAGCTCAGTCAGTAAGAATCTGTCTGCACTGCAGGAGACTCGGGTTCAATTTTTGGGTCAGGAAGATCCCCTGGAGAAGGAAATGGCAACCCACTCCAGTATTCTTGCCTGGAGAATCCCAAGGACAGAGGAGCCTGGTGGGCTACAGTCTATGGGGTTGCAAGAGTTGGACACAACTTAGTGACTAAACCATCACATAATCTTAAGGGAAAGATATTTTCATACCCATTTTACAGATGATAAAACTGAGAAAGGTTAATTGACTTGGTCAAGATCACTTCTAATGGGTTAGAACCCAATTCTGACTCCATAGCCTGTTTCTTTGACCACTGCAACTTATCTATTTTTTTAATTAAAAAGATTTTATCTATTTCTGGCTCTGGTTGGTCTTTGTTGATTTGTGCAGGCTTTCTGTTTTTCCACGAGGGTGGGGGGGTAGTCTCTTGTGGTGCATGGCTTGTCACTGCAGTGGCTTCTCTTGTGTAGCACAGACTGTAGGCACTCAGGCTTCAGCAGTTGCAGTGCACGGGCTTAGTTGCTCTACTGTGTGTGGGATTGTCTCAGAACAGGGGTCAAACCCGTGTCCTTGCCTTAGCAGTTAGACTCTCAACCCACTGGACCATCAGGGAAGTCCTAACCACTGCAGTTTATAAAGCAAATCATGGTAAAGTTCTTTAGACTACGTCTAGTGATTTGTTATGACTGTGTGAATGATTATCACTTAGAAGAGTGTGAACATACATGAGATGTTGACACAGTGGGAGATATTTGTTAAATTCAAATATTCGCAATGAAATGCTGCAAGATTGATGCTTAAAACACATAGGTACCATTAGAGGGAGGGGGTGAGAAGACTTTGAACCACAGTTTAGATGCAGAGGAACATCAGCCGTGAGCTGGTTTATTTTTTCTCCATAATAAACCTGCGGTGAGGCAGGGCTTTCCCCTCGTTCATAATTTTCTATGAGAACGCCCAGGATCCTCAGATGGGCTTTTCTATTCTTCCTCCATCTCCTTAGGTATGTTCCCTATAGTACCATATCTGTGTTTAATTACACAAGCAATGGGGTTCCTCTAATTTCCCTTGGAAGATAGCTTCCCAACCTAATTGTCTTCCATGTGCTTGCTCTGCCATTTCCCTTGGTGGGCAGCCCGCATTCTACTTGGCGTAATTTTGTTTCCTCCGTCTGGCTCCCTTCCTCTCTGTTATAATTATCCCCACTTGGACAATAGCATTTTCTGCTATACTTTTTTTTTCTTCCTCTCTCCTCTAAAAACCACGGGGAAAGGTAATCAGCTCACATCCTGGTCTGTCATTTGGCTGAGCAAGGGCTGTTGTCTTTGCACCAATCTCACCCTTCGTGTCAATTCTTCCTTCCTTAGTTTTTCCTTTTTTTTTGCTTTTACACACACAGGAAAACAAAGAGGAAACCTCTGGTTGATTGTGCTCAAGCTCATTAGAAATAACCGAGCACAAATTCAACAAAATCACCAAAGTTCCGTATTTTTTTAGACTTTGCCAGTTTGTGGAATAAAACTCTCACCTTCTTTCTGCCTCCCTTTTCCCTTGGTCGCCATTCACAAGGCTAAATAATCTGATTTTAAAGTCATGTAGGGCTTCCCTGGTTGCCCAGTGGTTAAGACTCTGTGCTCCCAATGCAGGGGGCATGGATTTCCCTAGTTGGGAAACTAATCCTGCATGCATGCTGCACCACGTGGCCAAGAAAGGAAAAACCAAACAAAGTCATCTATATGCTTTGCCTGTTTGTTTTGTTCCATTTTAGCCTGTTGGGATGATGGTTCAGAAGGACTGGGTCCTATTTCCTGAGAGGTGGACCAGAGAGTTAAAGCACTAAACACCACTGTACCTCAGTTTCCTCATCTGATGGGTAGCAACAGTCCTTTAACTTAATAAAGGAAAACTTGCTATCCTTGGATTAGCTCACCCGGACTCTAGGACTCCTTCTGTCTCCACTCAAGACATATCTTCAGCCACCTGTCCACCTTCAGATTAGACCTCTGGCTTTCTGACTGCCCTGCACATAAACCTCTGCTCCCCTTTTGACTTGAGAACAGATTCCTGGACATATGACTCTGCTCACACTGCTCTGCACACAGCTTCTTCTCACTTGTTCCTCTGGCATCTACTGCACTTGACCTGCCTCATCTGCTCTGGATCAATAGTGACTGCACACAAATCTTGATGCATGCTGCTGCTGCTGGTGCTAAGTCGCTTCAGTCGTGTCCGACTCTGTGCGACCCCATAGACAGCAGCCCACCAGGCTCCGCCAGGGATGGAATAAAATCTTTTATTAATGTGGATTGCTTGGTGATGGGGGCTGAAACTCCAGCACTGCCATTTATCCCTGAGATATAAAAGCAACTCTCTAGTTTCTGGGAAACTCAATTTTTGCATAAGTGAAGTGGGAGTTATAACAAGGCCTGCCTTGTACATTTAATCCAGGTCAAAATGTTTCCCATTAAAATGTTATACAATTATCTGCAAGTATATTTCCTGGGGAAAAACACCATTAGGCCATTCAAGATGGTATATACATAATTCCTTATTGTCTGGAACAAGTCTGTGATTCATAGATGCCAGTGTTTCCACAGCGATTTAGGACCAAAATCTCATCCTAAAGACATATAACATCTATGCTCATCCTGTATTCACACCTCCTTTAGGACAAATGGGATTGATTATGATCTTGGTACGTACTAGCTCAGGCTCCCCAGGTGGCTCAGTGGTAAAGAATACACCTGCAATGTAGGACACTTGGGTTTGATCCCTGGATCAGGAAGATCCCCTGGAGAAGGAAATGGCAACCCACTACAGTAGTCTTGCCTGGAAAATTCCATGGACAGTGGAGCCTGGGAGGCTACAGTCCATGGGGTTGCAAAGAGTTGGACACAGCTGAGCAACTAGACAGCATATTAAAAAGCAGAGACGTTACTTTGCCAACAAAGGTCCGTACAGTCAAAGCTATGGTTTTTCCAGTAGTCCTGTATTGATGTGAGAATTGGACCATAAAGAAGGCTGAGTGCCAAAGAATTGATGCTTTTTAACTGTGGTGTTGGAGAAGACTCTTGAGAGTCCCTTGGACTGCAAGGAGATCAAACCAGTCCATGCTAAAGGAAATCAGTCCTGAGTGCTCATTGGAAGGACTGATTCTGAAGCTGAAACTCCAATACTTTGGCCACCTGATTCAAAGAACTGACTCATTGGAAAAGACCCTGATGCTGGGAAAGATTGAAGGCGGGAGGAGAGGGGATGACAGAGGATGAGATGGTTGGATGGCATCACCAACTTGATGGACATGAGTTTGAGCAAGCTCCAGAAGTTGGTGATGGATAGGGAGGCCTGGTGTGCTGCAGTCCATGGGGTCACAAAGAGTCTGACACGACTGAGCGACTGAACTGACTGACCGAACAACTAAACAATAACAACAACTTGTTAGTTCAGGATTCTAGTTGTTTCTTTCTCTGATACTCTCCCCAAAGAAATGTATTTTAATGATTTTATTTCTTCTTCCCAGGTATTTTGACTTTTACATTGCTGCATATTCTGAGATGAGATAGGTTTTCAATTTCTCTTCTTTCTCTTGCCTCCATGATATCTAGATATTCTTATTTATCCATTAATGAGTATGTAACCACACCACAGCAACTTTATTTCTTTTCTAATAAAGAATTGGCAGTTGATAATATGTTTTAGAGTAATTTATTGTTCTCAACGAACTTGCTCTAAAATGTGCAAACAGTGGCATGCAATGCTACAATATTATTTATTACTGTAGCTGACTTTTCCATTTTTTTGCTATCATAATTCATTTGGTGTTTATCTCAGATGGATGTCTTCCTGTCTTTACATGTGATGGATATTTTCTCCAATACAATCAATCTTTCAATGGATATTCCTTCTCAGATTTATTTCTGTTAGAAATATAATAGTCTATCCCAGAAGAGTTGATGTATTTGATTGCTTATGTTATGTTTTGTTGCAACCACAGATGGAAAGAACTTTTGAAAGTCATTTAATCTGTTGCTCTGCCTTCAGGCAAAAAGGAACAAAACAGAATTATCTTTAGGGTATAAACAGTTCCGCAAAAGAGACAATTCCACTCTTTTCAGGCAATCATTTTTTTAATATAAAATTTGCAACCCTCGGCAGCTTTCCTTCTTTTGGGAAAAAAAGAATGTCTTCTTTTTGATAAGTTAGATATGCTCACTGAATTGCATTTACTGTCACAACTGCAGTTTGGCTGTCACCTAATTTTAGACTTTAAATGCTTTCTTCAAGTTTCCTTTGATTTCTATATATTGTTTGCTTTTAACCTCTGTTGCTTTGCAAAATATCAGTTCAATTTTTAATTATACCTGGAATTAGTTTGCAAGTTTGAATAAGGAACAAAATAGTGTAACTTTGTGATTCTCCCCTATGGGTTATATTACATTTATCATATTTTTGCCTTCCTTGTCGTTCCCCAGAGTATATTCTCCTTGGCCCTTGTTAGTTTGATCTGGGATTGTAAACCAGTTTATTATCATACTTTTATTGTCCTATGAATGCTCCATATTTCCTCCCCACAGACCATTCTACCCTCTGCCTATCCAATGTCTACCAAGGTTATTCTCATTCAAGTCAATGGTTATGTCCTAAGAGCCAGAACCATGGAATTCTCTTAAACTGAAACTTTCTGGATCTTTTTGCAACAGTGTCATTGAACACTTGCATGGTCTCTCTCCTTGAGAGAACCTGCACAGCCCCAGAGACACGTTTTCTCTCCCTTTCCCTTAATTAGCAGATTTTCCCTTTACTGAGGCACTACTCTTCTAAGGGCTCAGCTTGATGAGTCATAGGGTATTTTTTTTTTTTTTTCTTTCTTTTGAGCTGGTGGGCCTAGGAACTATGCCCAGCCATGTGTGACCTCTAAAGATGGTTTCCTCCTGATACTGTTGGGTGCTTTTTTCTCCTGGCCTTGACCATTTTCTTCAAATATATGTGAGCATTACAAGTCAGTTGAAGTTTTGAGGGGCACGCTTTGCAAATCTCTAGAGGACTCTTGTGTATTTATGTATTCTCCATTCCTTGTGTTGCAAATTCTTTCCACTATGACCTCCCTGCATTCAAATGGGTATATCTTTCCTTTTCTCCTTTGCTTTTCACTTCTCTTCTTTTCACAGCTATTTGTAAGGCCTCCTCAGACAGACATTTTGCTTGTTTACATTTATTTTTCTTGGGGATGGTCTTGATCCCTGTCTCCCGTACAATGTCACGAACCTCCATCCATAGTTCATCAGGCACTCTGTCTATCAGATCTAATTTCTTGAATCTATTTGTTACTTTCACTGTATAATTGTAAGGGATTTGATTAAGGTCATACCTGAATGGTCTAGTGGTTTTCCCTACTTTTTTCAATTTAAGTCTGAATTTGGCAATAAGGAGTTCATGGTCTGAGCCACAGTCAGCTCCTGGTCTTGTTTTTGCTGACTGTATAGAGCTTCTCCAATTTTGGCTGCAAAGAATATAATCAGTTTGATTTCGGTGTTGACCATCTGGTGATGCCCATGTGTAGAGTGTTCTCTTGTGTTGTTGGAAGAGTGTGTTTGCTATGACCAGTGCATTTTCTTGGCAAAACTCTATTAGTCTTTGCCCTGCTTCATTCCGTATTCCAAGGCCAAATTCGCCTGTTATCCCAAGTGTTTCTTGACTTCCTACTTGTGCATTCCAGTCCCCTATAATGAAGAGGACATCTTTTTTGGGTGTTAGTTCTCAAAGGTCTTGTAGGTCTTCATAGAACCGTTCAACTTCACCTTCTTCAGCATTACTGGTCAGAACATAGACTTGGATTACTGTGATATTGAATGCTTTGCTTTGGAAACGAACAGAGATCATTCTCTCATTTTTGAGATCGCATCCAAGTACTGCATTTCGGACTCTTTTTTTGATAATGGCTACTCCTTTTCTTCTAAGGGATTCCTGCCCACAGTAGTAGATATAATGGTCATCTGAGTTAAATTCACCCATTCCAGTCCATTTTAGTTCTCTAATTCCTAAAATGTTGACATTCACTCTTGCCTTCTGTTTGACCACTTCCAATTTGCCTTGATTCATGGACCTAACATTCCAGGTTCCTATGTATTATTGCTCTTTACAGCATCAGACCTTGCTTCTATCATCAGTCATATCTACAATTGGGTGTTGTTTTACCTTTGGCTCCATCTCTTCATTCTTTCTGGAGTTATTTCTCCACTGATCTCCAGTAGCATATTGGGTACCTACCGACCAGGGGAGTTCATCTTTCAGTATCCTATCTTTTTGCCTTTTGATACTGTTCATGGGGTTCTCAAGACAAGAATACTGAAGTGGTTTGAAAGTCTTCCTCAGTGATCAGTACAAAGAAACAGGAAAACAATAAAATGGGAAAGACTAGAGATCTCTTCAAGAAAACTAGAGCTACCAGGGGAACTTTTCATGCAAAGATGGGCACAATAAAGGACAGAGCAGAAGATATTAAGAAGAGGTGGCAAGAGTACACAGAAGAACTACACGAAAAAGATCTTCATGACCCAGATAATCACGATGGTGTGATCACTCACCTAGAGCCAGACATCCTGGAATGTGAAGTCAAGTGGGCCTTAGGAAGCATCACTATAAACAAAGCTAATGGAGGTGATGGAATTCCAGTTGAGCTATTTCAAATCCTGAAAGATGATGCTGTGAAAGTGCTGTACTCAATATGCCAGCAAATTTGGAAAACTCAGCAGTGGCCACAGGACTGGAAAAGGTCAGTATTCATTCCAATCCCAAAGAAAGGCAATGCCAAAGAATGCTCAAACTACCACACAATTGCACTCATCTCACATGCTAGTAAAGCAGTGCTCAAAATTCTCCAAGCCAGGCTTCAGCAATACGTGAACTGTGAACTTCCAAATTTTCAAGCTGGATTTAGAAAAGGCAGAGGAACCAGAGATCAAATTGTCAATATCTGTTGAATCATGGAAAAAGCAAGAGAGTTTTAGAAAAGCATCTATTTCTGCGTTATTGACTATGCCAAAGCCGTTGGCTGTGTAGATCACAACAAACTGTGGAAAATTCTGAAGGAGATGGGAATACCAGACCACCTGACCTGTCTCTTGAGAAATCTGTATACAGGTCAGGAAGCAACAGTTAGAACTGGTCATGGAACAACAGGCTGGTTCCAAATTGGGAAAGGAGTATGTCAAGGCTGTATATTGTCACCCTGCTTATTTAACTTATATGCAGAGTACATCATGAGAAACGCTGGGCTGGAAGAATCACAAGCTGGAATCAAGTTTGCTGGGAGAAATATCAAAACTTCAGATATGCAGATTAAACCAGCCTTATGGCAGAAAGTGAAGAACTAAAGAGCCTCTTGAGGAAAGTGAAAGAGGAGAGTGAAAAAGTTGGTTTAAAGCTCAACATTCAAAAAACGAAGATAATGGCAAGTGGTCCCATCACTTCACGGCAAATAGATGGTGAAATAGTGGAAACAGTGGCTGACTTTATTTTTTTGGGCTCCAAAATCACTGCAGATGGTGATTGCAGCCATGAAATTTAAAGATGCTTGCTCCTTGGAAGAAAAGTTATGACCAACCTAGACAGCATATTCAAAAGCAGAGATATTACTTTGCCAACAAAAGCCAAGACTATGGTTTTTCCTGTGGTCATGTATGGATGTGACATTTGGAGTATTAAGAAACCTGAGTGCCGAAGAATTGATGCTTTTGAACTGTGGTGTTGGAGAAGACTCTTGAGAATCACTTGGACTGCAAGGAGTTCCAACCAGTCCATCTTAAAGGAAATCAGTCCTGAATATTCATTGGAAGGACTGATGCTGAAGCTGAAACTCCAATACTTCGGGCACCTGATTCAAAGAACTGACTCATTTGAAAAGACCCTGATGCTGGGAAAGATTGAAGGTGGGAGGAGAAGTAGACGACAGAGGATGAGATGGTTGGATGGTTCACCTGCTCAATGGACATAAATTTGAGTAAACTCTGGGAGTTGGTGATAGACAGGGAGGCCTGGAGGGCTGCAGGCAGTATGTTATCACAGTGTTCACCTACTTGGTTTCCCCTGTGGCAGGGATTAAAGTCCTGTTCAATTTGCTGTTCAATATCTGAAACTGTATTTTCATAGATTTTGTCTGTGTTTTATTATTTTTCTCAGTTAAAGGGTAAACGTAGTCCCTGTTACTCTGTTGGGCTAGTGGTAAAGAACCTGCCAGTGCAGGAGATATAAGAGACATGGGTTTGATCCCTGGGTGGGGAAGATCCCCTGGAGGAGGGCACAGTGACTATTTCAGTATTCTTGCCTGGAGAATCCCAAGAACAGAGGAGCCTGGATGACTACTGTTCATAATGTTGCAAAGAGTCAGACACGACTGAAGCAACTTAGCACACACTCTGTCAAGGACAGTGGCATCTGAATTTTGAGAGTCAATGTTGGTTGTTCAGTTGCTAAGTCATATCTGATTCTTTGTGACCCCATGGACTGCAGCATGCTAGGCTCCTCTGTTCTCCACTATCTCCCACAGTTTGCTCAAATTCATGTCCATAGAGTTGGTGATGATATTTTACCATCTCATTCTCTGCCACCACCTTCTCATTTTGCCTTCAGCCTTTCCCAGCATCAGGGACTTTTCCAATGAGTTGACTCTTTGCATCAGGTGGCCAAAGTATTGGAGCCTCAGCTTCAACATCAGTCTTTCCAATGAGTATTCAGGGTCAATTTCCCTTAGGATTGACTGGTTTGATCTCCTTGCTGTCCAAGGGACCCTCAAGAGTCTTCTCCAACACTTTTGTAAAGTCATCTGTTACAATGTCTGGTACCTCTTGAGCACTAGTGAAAAGTGTAAAGCAGTAATGTAAAGTGATGTCTCTGCTTTTTAGCATCCTGTCTAGGTTTTCCTTCAAAGGAGCAAGTATCGATGATCAATATTGAGCCTGTTATATCAGGCACTATAGGCAGAGTGGTGGAGAAGACAGTTATCATGTTTCTCTTTCTCTGTACCCTCTAAGTGCTCAGTTCCCAGGTTTCTTCCTTCTTGTTCTGCCTGTGGCTACTTGCATTTTTCTACACCATTGTGATATCTAGGTCCCTCCAACTTGTCTTTCCTGGCTCCTACTTCTTATTGTCAACCTAGACATATTAATTTAATTAGTTTAAAGAACCTTAAATAAAAAATGGTCCAAGCTTAATTTATCAACTTCCAGACATAAGGGGATTTCATTTATTCTGTTCAATAAAAGTAGTACTGTTATGTTAGAGTCATCTTTATCTCCAATCCCTTTCTCTTCACATTCAATGAATTACCATTTTAGTTATTCATTCAGATACTATTTATTGTATTGAGTATCAATCTTCTAGGTACCAAAATTGTCCACTGAACAAAACAGACAAAATTCCTGGCGTCTTGTAGTTTACCTTCTTACAGGGTAAGTCAAACAGTTTTGAAAACAAATTATATAAAATGTTTGAAGATGATATGGACTATGGAGAATGATTAGGCAGAGAAGGAGTAAGGCATGGTGGAGGTAGGAATTTTAATTTTAAACAGTATGATGAGGAAGGGCTTCCTGGGTGACTCAGTGGTGAAGAATCTGCTTGCAATGCAGGAAATGTGGAAACAGGGTTCTATCCTTGGGTTGGGAAGATCCCCTGGAGAAGGAAATGACAACCAACTCCAGTATTCCTGCCTGAAAATGTCCATGATTAGAGGAGCCTGGTGGACTACAGTCCATGGGGGTCGAAAAAGAGTCAGACGGGACTGAGTGACTAAACAACAAAAATGTGATGAGCAAAGGTCTTTAGAAACATGGCATTTGAGTAGTTGAGGAAAGAAGCCACGGGGCTATTTAAGGAAAGACTCAGGTAGAGGGAAGAGCTGGAGCAGAGCCCTCAGGTGGAATCCTGCATGCCTGCAGTGTTTTAAGAACAGCAAGAGACCGGCAAGGGTGACGAGGAGGGAGTTAGAAGAGGTGAACAAGGAGATGACGGAGACTGTATTGCTTCGGGGCTTTTTAGTTATTGGAAGTTCTTTTAGACTTTGAAAGAGCTAGGAGCCTTGTGAATCTGTGAGCCCAGGTGTGTCATTACCTTACTCACGGTCCTGGAAGCATCAAGCCCTACTATGGGTTGAGACTGGACTGCAGGTGGTCAAGAGTGGAAACAGGAAGACCATTTAGGAGCTGGTTGAAATTTTTAAGGTGGGAGAAGAAGGTGAATTGGACTAGGATGAGAACTATGGAATTGGAAGGAAGTAGTTTTGGGATAGTTTGAGGATAGAATCAACAGAACTGAGAGAAAAGAAGTCAAGATCACTTTCCTCACTCTGAGTTTTATGTTTGAACAACTCAAGGAATAGAGTTGTGTTGAACTGAGATGTGGAAAACCATGGATAGGACAGGTATTGGGCAGAAGGTTAAGAGCTTGTTAGCTTAAAGACGCCTGTTAGATAGCCAAGTGGATGGGTAAAGAAGACAATTGTAGATATTATACAGATCTAGAGTTCAAGGCAGATATCTGATCTACAGAGAAGAAATTAAAGGTTATCAAGATAGGTGAAATGTCATATCATGGGACTAATGGGAATACCAAAGGGATGAGTGTAGCCAGAAGAAAGATGAAGTCCTAATGGTAAGCCCTGGAAAACCCAAGGTAAAGAGGATAGAAGAAGAAAACAAGCCAACCAAGGCTGCTGAAAAGGAGCTACCAGGGAAATGGGAAGAAAACATGAGTGTGATGTCTTGGAATCCAAGAGAAGAAAGTGTTTTTAAGAGGGGAAGGTGTTTAGTCGCTACGTCATGTCTGACTCTTTGCGACCCCATGGACTGTAGCCCACTAGGCTCCTCTGTCTATGGGATTCTCCAGGCAAGAATACTGGAGTGGGTTGCCATTTCCTTCTCCAGAGGATCTTCCCTAGCCAGGGATCGAACTCAAGTCTCCTGCATTGGCAGGCAGGTTCTGTACCAGTGAGCCACCAGGGAAGCCCTTAGCAACCTGTTAAATATTCCTTGCTTTTATTCTCTCCTACTGTCAGTATCTTTGCTTCAAACTTTCACATCTCACTTGGAAATTTACATAAAAATTCCAGATAGGTCTTCTTGCGCCAACTCACCAGCACTCTCTATCTATATACATCACACTGTCATCAGAGTGACATTTCTCAGTGCTCCCATCACATAGTTCACCAAACATTTTGTTTCTTTGCCTGGTTCCTCTATCAGATTTAAAACTCCTTGAGGTGAAGCAGCAGATTCTCTTACTATATGCTTGGAAAATGAATTAAGGAATGAAGAAGAGCTCTCCAGGATTACTGTTGCCATCTTGAATCCTCTGACTCTAATGCCACTCATGCTCATTTAAACCTTGATGGTTATTGGTTCTTATTTCATATGTCTTTATTCTTCCCTTGTGGCTCAGATGGTAAAGAATCCACCTGCAATGCGGGAGATCTGGGTTCAATCCCTGGGTTGGGAAGATCTCCTGGAAAAGGGAATGGCAACCTACTCCAGTATTCTGGCCTGGAGAATTCCATGGACTGTATAGTCCATGGAGTCGCAAAGAGTCAGACACAATGGAGTGACTTTCACTTTTCACTTTGTTCTGTCAGGTCATGTTTATATTAAAAGTTAGGATTTATTAAGCAATATCTGCAGTGTACCAAGCATCGCTCTGGACATTTTTATCTCTTATTTTCCTAGGCATAATTTTTACTTCTCAACAATCTGATGAAGTAGTATTATTATCATGTTTTTTTCAGGTAAGGAATTCAGGACTGAAAGAGGTTAAGTTGTACAAGGTCACATAAGACTAGAGAATGGTAGATCCATGATTTGAGCACAAGCATTCTCATCTATTAAGCTATATTTGAAAGAATCATGTACTGGGCAGTCCTTGAAGCTACTGGCTGCATCCTATAGGCATTCTTATCCCTCTGGTTCTTTCTCTATACCCAGCATCCTGGTAACAGAGAAAGACACATGGTAAGATTCCAAGAAATGGTACTACTAATCACTTTGTGGGATGATGAAGGCTATTCTCAAGAGAACCAGATCATAGAGTGGCTAGCTTCTCCTACCCGGTCACTGCCCAGCATATGAGAGAATTGGCAAAAAGCCCAGAACGAGCAGAATCAGTCTCCAGAAGAATATGTCATCCAGGAAAGGTACATGCTGTGTGCAAGAAAAATGTAAATGCCAGTCAAACTGAAAAGAGCTTTGTCAGGGAGAGAAAAATTTGCAACAACAAAAAAAGTGTTTTGGTGAAATGTCTTCAAATTGATTATTTTTTAATTAAACTGTGAGCTTCCTAGAGAAAAGCGGCATGTTATAACAGTCTTTTGAGCAATACAGGCCAAGCACTGCTGTTGTTGAGTCACTGTGTCCGACTCTTTGCAACCCTAAGGACTGCAGCAAGCCAGGCTCATCTGTCCTCCGCTGTCTCCTGGAATTTGCTCAGATTCATGTCCACTGAGTCGGTGGTGCTTCCTAGCATTCTCATCCTCTGCCACCCTCTTCTTTGGCTTCCAGTCTTTTCCAGAATCAGGGGCTTTTCCAAGCACTATGCAAACTCATGTATATTTATTCATTCAATCTCTGTTTATTGAGTAGCTATTGTGAACTAGGATCTTTTCCAGTAATCGGGATACATCAGTGAATAAATAGACAAAAATGTTTGTCTCTGTGAAAGGAAATTAGTAGATAAGGAATAGGTGGACTACAAGCATAGTAAATCCTTAAATTAAATGACATGTTAAAAAGGTTATAGATGTCACAGGAAAAAGAAATATATTTAAGGCAAGTGAGATCAGGCATGTCAGAGGGAGGGAATGACAGGTGGGATTTTATAATAATCATTGGCTTCCTTCAAAGGTGATATTTGAGCAAAACAAAACAGCCGAGAGAGTTCTCTGAGCATATGTGGGGAAGTATCTGCCAGCACCAATGTGGCTAAATAGCGTGAAGAAGAGAGTGGTGGAGGTATGATTACCTACGGCTATATCAGCCATTGCAACAACTTGGTCTCATGATTTCTGCTTGATCCTTAGACCACTCCATAGAGGGTATTAACATTATCATCTTTGACTAAGAGATGAAGAACCCACAGCCCAGACAGAGGCTGAGTGATTCGTTCTCAGTTACATAGTTATGCAAGTGGGGAAGCTTGAATTCTAATTCGAAGATCGAGTCTGGACTCAAAAAGGAATTTTTGCTTTTTCTATCTCCATCATCTAAAATAGTACCTAACATATAGTAGTTGCTCAATAAATGTGGATGCAGAAGTAAACCATAATCACTATTTTCAGGTGGCAATTTTCCACGTCCTTTTCTCAGATTCACTCTCTAAGAATCTCATGCTTGAGAGCTAACACTCATAACAGGGGAGATTAAAAGTAATACTTGCCAGTTTAGATGTGAAAGGTAAGGAAGGCAGATTTGGATTCATTTTGTTTGGTTTCAATGCTATTTATAGTATTTACCAGTTGTGGGACATTGGGTACTTTTCTTCTCTGGAAAATGAAGACAAAAATAATATATGCAAATATATGTATAAAAAAAAACAAAAAGGAAAAATATATGCATATAAAATATTGTGTATATTTATATATGTATACAAATGTATATAAGTACATGTATATTAAGGTTGTTAATTACCAACCAAGGACTTAGAACAGTATGTGGTAAATACTTAATAAAGATGGTGATGATGATGATAATGATAATGATGCATGGTTGGAAGAAAGATAGGAAGGTTCTTGGCTATTAAATCTCAATTTACATTTAAAAAAATCTTTCTTATTAAGGTCTGACTTCTTTGGCAAAAGATTCAGCAAAGGAAGGACTACCTTGGAGATGGGTGTTTTAACTGAGTCTTATCTTTTAAAGAATGAGGTTGTTTCTAGGCTCTGGCCTGGGAATAAGGGATGACCGTGGGATTGTTGCTCACTGCCTGCCTTGATCCTGTCTCTAGGGTTTTCAGCCTTGCCCTTTGGTGATGTTATGGACTCAACAAAGTAAAAGAAATGAAATAACAGAAAGAGTAAGGGCAGATGAGATACAAATCTGGTCTCAAAAACACAGAAATGACAAGTTTTATCAGGGATTTCACTGCAGCATGAACAAAGACCAAAAATGGCATCTGGAAACCATTGATGCTGCACTGAGCCTGTGCCCATCCCTGTGCTGGATCGAGGAGTCACAGACACTAATAGCATGAGTAGTAGCATGAGGTTGTTGTCTTCAAGGATCTTATGATCTCTTAGGGGAGTTGTTGTTCAGTCGCTAAGCTTTATCTGACTCTTTGAGACCTCACAGACTGCACCACACCAGGCTGTCCTGTCCTTCACTATCTCCCGAAGTTTGTCCAAACTCATGTCCATTGAGTCAGTGATGCCAGCCAACCATCTCATCATCTCCCACCCGCTTCTCCTCCTGCCCTCAATCTTTCCTAGCATCAGGGTCTTCTCAGTTTCAGACTAGAGAGCTGGGACTGAACTATGAGCAGGTACATGCTGGGCCAAGAGTAAGGCTTGATTTAATTATGGTTGTAGTCTAGAGCATTGAGGGTTTCACAGTGTAACACTCAGGCAACACTCCTTTCTTTCTTTCTTTTCCTTTAGTGTTTTACTTTATTTTTGGTCGTGCCACTCAGCATGTGGGATCTTAGTTCTCAACCAGGGATTGAACCCATGCTCCCTGCAACAGAAGCACAGCGTCTTAACTACTGGACTGCCAGGGAAGTCCCCCCCCACCCCCCCACCCCGCCGCCCCACCCTTTTCCTCTATGGTTTTAGTTTTAGGGAAGGGAATTCAAGTCAAAAATCTATGTCTTTATTTTTTTTTTTACTGTGTTATTGTTAATTAAACTTTTTATTTAATATTGGAGTATAGCCGATTAACAATGCTGTGATAGTTTCACAGCAGAGCAACTCAGCCATACACATACATGTATCCATTTCCCCCCAAGCTGCCCTGCCATCCAGGATGCCACATAACATTGAGCAGAGTTCCCTGTGCCATACAGTAGGTCCTTGTTGGTTATCCTTTTTAAATATAGCAGAGTGTATCTGTCCATCCCAAACTCCCTAACTATCCCTTCCCCCATCCTTCTTGCCCTCCCACCCACCCCCACAACCATTAGTTCATTCTCTGAGTCTGTGAGTCTGTTTCTGCTTTGTAAATAAGTTCATTTGTATCATGTCTTTTTAGATGCCGCATATAAGGGATGTCATACAATGTTCCTGCTTCTCTGAAAGTTAGAAATTTCAATAGTAAAATGTACTTGATACTGTCAGGCTTTTCAGAGCTCTTTAATGCTTCAAGAGACTTTTGGCATCAAAGTCTAGGTTTGAGCAAGTCTTTTAACCAACTGCTTGGATCTATTTGCTTGGAAAATGGGACAATGGCCAAAGGCATCAGCCTCTTAGAATCACAATACTCTTTGAGGAAATTACTTAGCTTTCCTACATTAGCTACTCATCTCAGAGACACAGAAAGCAACACTCTCTCAGTGTAACAGGAAAGGGAGCAACTCAGAGACCCGACTCAGCTTTGAGTGTCTTACTTAGAAATTCAGTAATTTATTCCACAAATATGTATTGAATTTTTGCTATAGTCCAGGCACAGAGATGAATGGTCAGGATGAAATTCTTTTCTTGAAGGAAGTTACAGCCCGGAAGTGCTATGGCATGACAGTAGGTTGCCTTGAGCTTTTTATAGACAGTTTGATTTAACTTTGTCTAGTGCATGCTTCCGGAGAAGGCAATGGCGACCCACTCCAGTACTCTTGCCTGGAAAATCCCATGGACGGAGGAGCCTGGTAGGCTGCAGGCCATGGGGTCGCGGAGAGTCAGACACGACTGAGCGACTTCACTTTCACTTTTCACTTTCATGCATTGGAGAAGGAAATGACAACCCACTCCAGTGTTCTTGCCTGGAGAACCCCAAGGATGGCAGAGCCTGGTGGGCTGCCGTCTATGGGGTCGCACAGAGTCGGACACGACTGAAGTGACTTAGCAGCAGCAGAAGCAGCAGCAGTGCATGCTTCACCCAAAGCAAACTTTCTCTCCTTCAGGCATGAAAAAAATGAGGCAAATTTTCATATTATAAAATATGAAGTCACAACAACTTTCCTTCACCCAGACCAACATTCCTGGTCCCAGGGCTGGAAACATCATGATTGGCTCTTTCCTCTTGGAGGTTGCATCTGATGGCGGACATGGTCTTTCGGTTCATGTCTAGAATGTACTGGCCCCCTGGCAGAGTTGAGTCTCAGGCACATGTACAAACTGGGAGCTGCATTTCCCTCACATGACAACCAATCAACGTTTCCTGTTGAACTGGGGCTCCTGGCAACCCAGGTTTTGAATAATGAGTAGCCATGTCCTCTTTTTTATTTTGAGACTTGAGCAAGTTGAAATTTTCTGCTGATGTTCTACCTACTGAAATTTCTCTTTTGGGAGACTATTCTTCATAACCATTTCTCCCAAGAAAATCTGTAGACTTTTGATATGTTCAAAATTTACTCTCTAGTTCATGCCTACAAAAGCCACCACTCCCTCAACTGAAGTCCTGAAGGGTTGAAAAATCTGCATTTTGACATGACCATGGTTCTGAGAAGAGTTGTACTCCTAATAAGCTACTATCATTGAAGGCTATTCTTATGTTTTATACCATGTTAAATTGTCAGTGGTTGTCTATGGTTTCAAGAATGGAGTCGTCTTCTTCAAGTAAAAGATAGCACAGGTTACCTTATTATAATAAATGATAAAAAGCCACTGTGAGTGGAACACCACCTTGGAGTTAATGTTTTATCCATCACATGGAGGGCAGACATGTGTGTGAGGCCGTGACAATGCCCGGGGCATAAAGGATGGACTCTGTATCCCTCTGAAACAACTGCATGCATGCCTGTTAAGTCGCTTTAGTCGTGTCTGACTCTTTGTGATGCAATGGACTGTAGCCTGCCAGGCTCCTCTGTCCATGGGATTCTTCAGGCAAGAACACTGGAGTGGGTTGCCACACCCTTCTCCAAGGAATCTTCCCACCCAGGGATTGAACCCACGCCTCCATCATTGGCAGGCAGGTTCTTTACCACTAGCGCTGCCTGTGGAAGCCAAATGTCAGGAAGCATTTAACTGGAGGCTTCCTGTGTGCTCTTTTGGATCTGTCAGGAATTCTCTGTTCCTTATTAATTCCTGAATATGCAGGAATTAAGAGGAGAGGCAAGCCTCTCCCGGGGGCTGAGGAATCCAGGCATTTCCTTCGTTAGTTTTTCTATACAGTGATAAGTACCCTCTTCCTTTTTATGAACCATATGGTTAAAGTGATTATTTACAACCCTCTCTCTTTCATGTGGATGACCTCATGTTTCCTTGATAACTTGTAAGTTTTGATTTTATCTCTGATGAAAATAGCTGCCTTGTAAGATAGTATAAATACTCACACAATGTTGAATAAAACACCTTTGCTCCATCAGAGCTTTGGTCCCCGTGTCTTGCTTTCTCTCTCTCTCTCTCTGGCTATTTCTTTGGAGCACAGAGGCCCTCTGAGTTCACTTTCCTGCCTGGGCTTCTAAGACCCTCTCGAGAAGGCACTCTGCGCCTTCACCCCATTGACAGGGTGCCTGAGGCCTCCGTGAACAGAGCAAACCCTGTGCCAGGGGCTTTATTGGCCTTCTGCATAAACCAAGGAATATCATCCTCTTTCTCTCTCCTTTACTTTCTTATCGGTTGTCTCTGGACCACCAGGTTCTGGTTCATTAAAGACCTCAACAGCCGAAGAATAACCGCAGTTTCCTGAAGTCCTTGGCCTTCAGTCTGGAAGCTCCAGCTCCACTGGCACAGTGATTCCCAGATCTGTCTTCTTTGTCTCCTCTCTTCTCAGAGCTTTTTAAGCAGCCAACAGGGCATGCTGTTAGAGCTACAAATTCTTTGTGAAGGAAAGCCATTAGAGGAAAGCCATCCTCAGCCATTAGAGGAAAAAAAAAATCCAATAAAGCCAAAAATGCAACTTAACCACTCTGGTACAAGCAAAGCAATAACTATTTCATGGCCAGTAAATTTAATTGTGGAGATGATTTTTTTTTTTTTTTTTTTTTTTACAGAAATAAATGTGATTGCACTTTGGCTCTGTGCTTCCATGGCCAGCTGTGAAAAGCCATTTGTCACTTGCCAGGCTGTCTGGGTCACCTGCTCTGCTCTCACTGTCAGAGACACTGCTAACCAGCCTAGAACCGAGCACAGTTAATTAATTCCAGAGAAGTTCTAACAGGTCACCTTCTCCATAGATGCTCTTTTGGGAAAGAAAGCACATGAAGATTATTTAAGCTTTGAGTACTTAGGTTTTATTGGCTCAGAAGATAGATATCTGGCTTAAATTTAGTATCAAATAATATGAAGTCTTGACTGATTATAAAGTTTTTTTTTTTTTAAATCAGGCTGGAATTTGGGGTGACCTCATGGTAGCTGAGTTAGACAGACAGTCCCAATTCCCATGCTTAAAGGACTTCCCAGGTGGCTCAGATGGTAAAGAGTCTACCTGCCAATGCAGGAGACTCAGGTTTGATCCCTGGGTGGGGAAAATCCCTGGAGAAGGAAATAGCAACCCACTCCAATATTCTTGCCTGGGAAATCCCATGGACAGAGGAGCCTGGCAGGCTACAGTCCATGGGGTCTCAAAGAGTCAGACACAACTGAGCATGCACACATGCCCATGCTTAAATCCCAGTATAATACTTTTCTTTTAGACAGGCTGATGGTGAATATTCTCATTCTGGGTTGTGGACTGAGGGAGACTATCTGCTTCTATTTTAGTCTGAAGGAGTTTTCTGGGATCTTTGCTGAGAGCTGAGTTTAACTGGGGAAGGAAGTTTGAGCACAGTGAGCGTGGAGCAGGGAGGGATGACAAAGATAAGGGAGCAGGATTAACAAGGTGTAGACACAGACAATGAGGACTGGACATGGGGCATTTCAATGGATATTGCTTTACTGCTTCCAGGGCCAGTAAGGTATATCTCTGGACATTATGCAGGACTACAAAACAACGAATGGACCATCTTCCAGAGTCTGTGTGACCACAGTTGAGCCTCCGTTTGGAGGCAAAATGAGTAAATGCGTGTATTGCTCATTTAGTGCTTATGGAGGGAGAGGATGTCTTATACTGTGCTTGGAGGATGCATTCTTTTGACTCTTTGAACACAGAATAACTCTTTAGGCATCTACACTGTTTATTCTCTCTCCCAACCCTTCAAATTAACAGTTTTTCTTCCATCATTCATGTCTTGCCTCAAAGGTTAGTCCTCCTTGGAGGCCTTCCTCTGAATTATTGTGTTAGGGCCAAACCTAAGTTAATTAATGAAATCATGAGATTCCAAAAATATAATATTCTCTTCCTTTCCAATTTGGATTTCATTTGTTTTTCTCCTCTGATTGCTGTGGCAGAACTTCCAAACCTATGTTGAATAATAGTGGTGAGAGTGGACATCCATGTGTTGTTCCTGATCTTAGAGGAACCAAAGTTAAAATTTTTACCATTGAGAATGATAGTGACTTACCTGGTGGTCCAGTGGTTAAGACTCCACACTCTTCCACCAGCAGCGGGCAAGAGTTTGATCCCTGGTCGGGGAACTGAGATCCCACAGGCTTCATGGTGCAGTAAAAACACTAAATTAAAAAAAAAAAAAGAATACATCTTTTTGGACTGGAAGATGCTTTGTTCATTCAGGAGGATTCTAATATGTGTCAATCTTTCTGCAGTGTTTGCAGAGTTTGAGGTCGGCTTCAGTTATTTTAACAACTCACACTCAAACACACTATGAGGAATTACACAAATACTGGCTCAGCACCTCATATATTAGCTGACATAAAATAAGAGCTAAATAAATACTTATTAAATGAATTAATACATGGACAAACTCCATAGACATTTTCACAACCATCTTTTTGATAAATATTATCTATATTTTACAATTGCCCAGGCAACAGTAATAAGAGCAATCACTTGTATAATAGGCTGACCTGGGAAAAGTCACCAAGGAACATTCAGGGCTATTTAGAAACATTAAATGTTTGCCTTGCCTTCTGAGCAGCAAGGCAAACAGTTCTTTTCACAAGAAGATATTGTAATTTGTCTCCTTCTCTGCTCCTCTAATTCATTAAAATTAAAATTTAAAAATCTGAATATCTCCCAAGGGTGTCCTAACAGCTCTTGGTGTTTTGTGTGATTTCTTTGTTTAGCGTACAGGTAATCACATGCCTTGGAGCTTCCCCGGTGGCTCAGGGGTAAAGAATCTGCTTGCAAATCAGGAGATGTGGGTTCAATTCATGGGTGGGTCAGAAAGAACCCCTGGAGGAGGGCATGCAACCCACTCCAGTGTTCTTGCTGGGATAGTTTCACGGACAGAAGAGCCTGTTGGGCTACAGTGCACAGGGTTGCAAAGAGTTGGGCAGGACTGAAATGACTGAGCATGTGTGCAATTACATGTGCCACGAAAGGCTTGACTGCTCTTTCAAACATAGTGGCACTTCATTAGATTTTGAATAGACTTTAATATTTTGTCTATTTTTTGATGGGAACAATCTGCTTTCTTGGTTTTGGAAAAAATTGGAACAAATGTATGTAATATAGAGGTCATCTGAATTTAAGATTCAGGAAAGAATTATTGAGCACTTACTTACAAGGGGTCAGGGCTTCCCTGGTGGCTCAGATGGTAAAGAATCTTCCTGCAAAGCAGGAGATCTGTGTTTGATCCCTGAGTTGGGAAGATATCCTGGAGAAAGGAATAGCAACCCACTCATGTATTCTTGCCTGGAGAATCCCATGGACAGAGGAGTCTGGCTAGCTATAGTCCATGGGGTTGCAGAGTAGGACACAAATGAGCAACTAACCCACACATATAAGGGGTCACACACGAGTTACATAGTGCCAGATACTCACATATACAGTCCTTTGTCTAATTATGTCAATGATAATTTCAGCATCTTTCCTATAAATTATCTCATTGTTGGACAACTTTTGCATAATTGACCTTTTATTTTGGACTTGTGTGGATCTGCTTAAAAACACATTTGTAATTTCAGCAATTGTCTAATTGCTTATTATAGAATTGATTGATTATAGTTGATGAAGAGCTTGCTGAAACCAGGAGCTGTTCATCCATAGCATTTATCACTTAGAGCCTGACACAGGGCACTGACTCAAAATATGTCTGTTGAAAGAATGAATGAGTGAGTGACCCAGGAAACTGGTCACATCCTGTATTTTGTGTTTCTCTCTACTAAATTTAGGGTGTGTCATGCATGCCCTTATGATGCCATCTGTTAGGGATTTACTCAATAAGTTTGACAAGAGCAGAAAAAAGCTAGAAGCAGGACAAGTGCATAAGTTAATAAGCTAGCCTCATATAGCTGCTTGGGTATAGATAGAAAACATGAGACTCCTGGGTCAGAGACTAAGGGCTTTATCATCCACTGTAAAATCAGTAGCAAGAGTATTAGCCTAGTCGCACGGTTCCACAGCCCCCAAGTTGCATTCAGCCACAAAGAGGCCACAGAAAGGCCAAGTAGAGCCTTTCTGCTCAGTGTGTGCACCACAGAGAGGGCTTTGGGATTAGGGCCTCTCCTGCTCTTACAGCGAGCAGTGAGCAAGCCTGTGCTGCGACCAGAGGGACAGCACCTGCTAGCATAGGTCCACGTGGCGCATTTCTCACTTCTCAGGATTACCAACGGCATAAAAACAAGTCCCGAGAAGCAGCACAGCAGCATTTTCACGGAGTGAAAGCCTGGTCAAGACCTTGTAATTTTGGCCTTCACAGCCAAGACATGCAGGGAGTGTGAGACGCCCATGGCAGGCTGAATCCAGCGCCAGCGGGAAGACACTTTCACAGGATGCGGAGAAGCCTGAGGCTCTGAGAGGTGAAATGGCCTGTTCACGTTATACCTGCTTTCAGGACAGAAACCCATTTCTCCAGACTCTAAACCCCAGCACTCTTTCCGGGGCACTACCCTTGCCTCTCCATATTACTTTGGTCATTCTTATTCCTTACAGCTGTACCACGATTTTCAACTGCTAAACAAGATTCCTTATGTATTCCTTTGCTTTACTTTATATCCACAAAAATAAGTGCTTTGGTCCTGTGGTTCACGGCTTCACAAAGCAAACTGTATTGAACACTGGGACAGCAAAATGTGCTATGGAAAACCATTCAATCCTCAAATATGTTTAGAAAAGACTGCACATACTGCCCCAGAGCTAGAGATTCGTAACATAGGGAGCATACCTTATAAAGCTTAAGAGAATGGGCTCTGAAGTCAGGGAGATTTGGGTTCAAAACCTGTTCATTGAGTTTATGATCTTGACCATGGTATTTCAATTTTATGAGCTATAGTTTCATCCTCAAAAAGTGTAGATGATAATATCTTTTCCACAAATTTGATGAAAATATTAAATGAGGTAACGTATTTAAAATGCTTGGCACATTGTCTGACATATAGCTTAAATATGGGTAGATAAGTTTGTCATAATTAACACAGAGTAAAGGTTCTGAGAAATCCTGCACTAAAGAAACCTGCCAAACAAGCAGCATTTCTCAAATATTCAGACCACGCAGCAGTAAATCTATTTATTTTTTGCATTGCTAATCTTAATAATGCACAGATCTATTACTCTGAAATACACATTAAACGGAAATTTACTGAAGAAACAAAAGGGTTCTGCCTCATTTAGAGATGGCTAAACCAAGGAATTAAACTCTATAGAGAGGAGTTAAATTTCATGAATAACTTCCCTAGTATCCTTGAATCACTACACAAAACAGGAAAAGTTTCGCTTTGGGGGTGTTCTGAAACTCTGGTTAGGGTTCTTGGCAGTTTCTGATTTGTGTTAAAACATCCCAGCTTGTTGATTTAACTGTATTCCACCAAAGAGGCTGATTTCCCTCTGCCACCGCAGGGGAACATCTTCTGATGGCAGGTTCAGTGACTTTTTATTCCAGGGGAATGTGGCTAATTATCTGAGCAAACACACCACTCCAGAATGCCAAAGACTCTTCGTAGATGCTGGTAAACATAGGTGGGACCCAGCAGTCAGGCAGCTCTGCTTTCAATGACAAAAGGGCTCTCTGAGCTTAGGTTGGTCCAGACTCTCTGCTCAGAATTTAATAAATATTGTGCGTCCTGAGTTCCCCAGCTGAGTGCCCCAGCTTTTGGGGGGAAAGCTCTCTGTTTAGAAAACTCTTAGTTGAAAGGTCAAACACACAAGAAAGCCTTTGCCATTGCTTCTGAGAACCTGCCCTATACTGCCAGGGTGTACTGATTAGTAAGACGAACTATCGTCACTCTTACCAACTTTGTGTTCGATGATGTCTTGTTGGTAGCTTGACATCGGCCTCGGTGGGAGCTTTTCTAGCACAGAAATCAGAAAATGCTAAAAATCAGAGCTTCTTCCACCCCCAGAGCTGGCTATCAGCACACTGCCACTGTTTTCCATCACCTTAACCCACGGGCATTGCATGGATTGTTTGCTTTGCCCACTAGACTTGAGGGCAAAAACTGCATTTGCATTTCCCCATGTGTTCAACATCTATCACACGGGTAGGTATTCAGTAAAGGTGGTTGAATCCATAAATGAATTAATGATTCTGTGAACCAGTCACTTACATGTGATTTTATTTTCTGTGAGGGTGGAAAGAGTTGTGTAGGTATATGCTTTACATTATTAAACAACGTTGATGCTGAGGCTGAAGCTCTAATACTTTGGCCACTTGATGAGAAGAGCTCATTCATTGGAAAAGACCCTGATGCTGGGAAAAACTGAGGATGGGAGAAGGGGGTGACAGAGGATGAAATGGTTGGAAGGTATCACTGACTTAATGGGCATGAGTTTGGGTAAGTTCCAGGAGTTGGTGATGGACAGGGAAGACTGGCATGCTGCAGTCCATGGGTCCATGGGGTTGCAAAGAGTCAACCATGATTTAAGGAGTGAACAAGATTAAACAATGTGGTCAGTTCCACTGGAGTACTTGTACTGAATTAGGTTGCAATGTATGGAGCTGTTCCAAGGATAGTTACTCTGTATCTTTATTCCCAGAGCTGGATTGCCTGATTGCTATGGCATCACCCTGGGTGACCATTTGGTGGGAGGCAATCAAAGCTAAGTCTAATTGCTTTCCGGGGCTACTAACCCCTCCCATTCTCTCAGGAACTAGATGGGAATGCTTCCTCCTCAGAAGGAGATTGAAGTTACAGCTTTTGCTAGAATCACAAATTATTCGTTAGGGTAGAATGTTCTGTGTCAGTATGGTTTCAATCAGGATACCTGAGTGAAAAAACTTTATGATGAAGTAAAGTAAAGACTTTATGATGAAGGATCACTGTTCTCAAGGTTTAAAGAGGGTGGTGTTGACAGATGACTAAGAATTGGTGTTTTAGTCAGAACTGAACGCAGAAACCACATTTTATTGAGGATTAAAAATTAGGGTCTAAAGGAGGAAATGACTTTGTCTAACTGTGCCATTAGGATGGATGAAAGACCTTACGATCACCTGGTTCTTGTCCTTTACATGCTGAGGCCAATGATTGTGGCCACTGTGTTTTGTGATTGGTACTAAGAGAAGTTAAATTAATTCTGATGAGAATGAAGGAGTTTTATCAGAAGAAATAAAAGCGATCTTTTATTCTGTGCTCACTGTGGTGCCAGGCCTGCGCTAAGTGGTTTACATATATTATTTAATCAGCAAAATCAAATGAGGGAGAGATAGTTATCTTCATTTTTACAGATGAGAAAACTGGGACCCAGAGTGATTGACTTAGCTGTCCATGACCACACCTAGTGGTCTGAACTACTTAGAGGCAGACCGGTGCTTGCATCTAAGTGTGTCTCCTACCAAAGCCAAAGCTGTTAACCAGTACAGTACACAGTCTTCCATATACTAGGGCAGGGCTTTCTTCTCCTTCCCTCAGTATAATAGGTGAGTTTATGACAAAGACGGTCTCTACTACACAAAGTAGGCATATATATGAGTTGCTAGAACCAGAAGCCCAAATGAAGCAGGAACAGCCTCTGGAAGGCAGCCGTGCCCTAGAGAGCTTATGCCATGTGGTTTGGTAGCACAAACAGAGATAGAGGAGGAGGTCTGCTACATTTGAGTGCAGTAAGTTAAAAAAAAAATCAGCTCCAGTCAAATGCAGGAAGTGCATCTCAACCATGTCCATGTTGAAAGTATGAAGGTTTTACTGTATAAAGAGCAAGACTGAATAGATGCAATTTAAGTTCTGTACTTGAGGGCATTAGAAGGCTACACCTTGTGTCCTCAACTAGTCCCCAAAGCACATTTCTTTTGCAATGGCTCTTTAATCATTTCTACTGAATGAAGGTGCTACTTGCCTTGGGTCAAGAAAATTTAAGGTGAAATCTTGATCCTACCATTTACCTACTGGCTGTCCTTGGCTAATCACTCAGCTCCCTGAACCCTGGTTTTCCCATCTGGACACCCAAACAAGGAACAGAGCTGCCTTGTACCTGTGAAGTAGCATTTAGATCCACTTCATAGTCATTCTTTCACTGGCATCTCTCAGTAACCCAGAGCCACTGGCAACGTGGTAGCAGAGCTAGGAAGCCGACTCAGAGCTTTCATTTCCATGGCTAGAAGATGCTGGTACAAAGAATATGGGTTTTACAAGGAGAGCATCCTGTATACAGAACCTCTTCTAGCATGCTTAGCTTTTTGTAACTCCTCCAAGTCTCAGCCCCTTGCTGTAAAATCCCCATGCAAATACTTCACTCTTGGGAAATACTGGTCCTTCAGATATATTTACATCCTTATCCCAGAATCTGTGACTATGTTACCTTTCATGGCAAAAAGCACTTGGCAGATGAGATTAAGGCTCTTGAGATGGGAAGATCATCCTGAATTTCTCTGTTGGGCCCAATGTAATCACGAGGGTCCACATAAGACAGTGATAGGAGGGTCAGTGTCAGAGAAGGGGATGTGACAATGGAAGTAGAAGGTGGATAATGCAGGGAAGGAGCTGTGAGCCCAGGACTGCAGGCAGACTCCAGGTGGTGGAAAAGGCGAGGAGATGAATTCTCCCTTGGACCCTCTGGAAGGGACATGAGTTTAGCACTTCTGACCCCCAGGACTTAAGATAACAAGTTTGTGCTGTTTTAAGCCACTAAATCTGTGGTCATTTGTTACTTCAACAATAAGAAATGCACATAGTAATAATGATAATTTATAATAATAATGATGACTAATGACAATAATAATGAATAACAATGCTGAATATGGTATCTATGTCCTTGACATTTTCCCAAGTTTTATAAATGCATATAGATTTTATATATCTTCTAGCATATATTTTACATATTATTATGTAATAAAAAATAAATAAATATTTTACATATTATTATGTAAAGCATATTAATTAATGCTTTATATATTTATATTTAGATACATTTCATATGTTATATATTTACATAATATTTCAAACAACCCTCACAAAAGCATTTTACATAGGAGGAAATTGAGGCAGAGAGAGGCAAAGTAACATCCTCAAGGTCACACAGGTAGGGATGGGCAAGGTTGGCATTTGAATGTAGGCCATCTGTAAAGTACCTACAGAGTCTGGCACATGGTTCCTTCCTAACACATGGAGGCCAGTTATTGCTATTCTCGCTGCATCACACTGCTTCTAAATCTCTACAGCCATGAGAGTCCTCCTATGGAAGCAATGACTGGCACTGCTGAAGTTTCTTTTTCTCTATCTCTTTTTAATTTGTTTTTTAATTGGAGTATAATTACTTTACAACATTGTATTGGTTTCTGCTGTACAACCGTGTGGATCAGCCACATGTGTCCATATATCCCCTCCCTCCTGGACCGCTCTCTGCCACCCTCTAGGTTATCACAGAGCACAGTGAGCTGAGCTCCCTCCTCTTCCTGCTAGCTCTCTGTTTGACGCAGGGTAGTGTCTCACAGGGGCTGCTCTCATAGCTCAGTTGGTAAAGAATCAGTCTGCAACGCAGGAGACCCGGTTCAATCCCTGGGTCAGGAAGATCCCCTGGAGAAGGGAATGGCAACCCACTCCAGTTGGAGAATTCCATGGACAGAGGAGCCTGGCGGGCTACAGTCTGTGGGGTCACAAGAATTGGACACACCACCACGGTGTCTCACATGCCCCCTCTCCTCTCCTCCCTGCACCCACCCTGTGTCCACAGGTCCGCTCTCCATGTCCATCTGCATCTCTATTCCTGCTGGAGCTCTCCTCTCTTGATTACAGACACAGTCTGCAGAGCCGCCCCCTGCCCCCATTCCAGGATCGGGCGGAACCAGTTCCTCCCCTCCTCTGTGGGCACCGGGGTCGGGACACCAGGGTGCGGGGAGACCGCCCTGGGGGCGCGCCGGCTGCTCCCGCCCTTGCCTTCCCACGCCCGCATCCTCCTCCTTCGGAGGATCGCCCAGCCAAGCCCTGGGGACAGGATGATGGAGCCGGCCGGCGCTTGCAGCTGGGCTAAGTCCACAAAGGTGATAATGAGCACTAAACGGAATCTGAAGGATGGCTGCAAAAATTGCTGCAGTTGATATTCCGGGCAGCCATCTGCTGCAGAAGCAGGCTGGAGTGGGTCGTGCCACGTGGAGCATCCTGTGGAGACAAATGGCGGCAGCCGTGAGGAGAGCTTTCGTTTGTGTGGCTTCTCTGAGCAGCTTTAACATATATTATCTAATTTTGTTTCTAGAAAACCCCTGTGAGGTCAGACTCCTTTCACAGGTGAGGGGAAAGGAAAGCACACACCTCAGAGGACTCATTTCATTACTGGACCCTTTTTGCCTAATGGTCGCTGCAGAAAGAGTGATTCTGGAATGTCAGGGAGGACAGACTTTGGGGGTCGTGGTTGGGAGGGGTCTCCCCAGACCCCTCACTAGGACAGTGGCTTTGGTTGCACTGTTGACAGCCCCAGGCCAGCGGAGCTGTGCTCATTTGAAATTGTTCTGCCTCATAAACATTAAGGAAAGTGAAAGTGCTAGTCGCTCAGTCGTGTCCAACTCTGCGACCCCATGGACTGCAGCCCATCAGGCTCCTCTGTCCATAGGATTCTCCAGGCAAGAATACCAGAGTGGGGAGCCAGGCCCTTCTCCAAGGGATCTTCCCCCGACCCAGAGATTGAACCCAGGTCTCCTGCATTGCAGGAGATTCTTTACTGTCTGAGCCATCAGGGAAGCCCTCTCCAAGAACTGTTAGGACCCATATCCAACCCCACATCTTTACCCTCCTCTCAGCACTTGGCTGGCTCTCCCCAGATCCGTTCTCAAGTCCTGTGCCCCAGGTGGAAGGAGTTGCTCTAAACCCTGCAGTCCCATACGTGGACTCCTCAAAGCAGGCTTTGCCCCGGGGACATCCCCAGCCTCTAGAACTGGCTCTGCACACAGTAGGTATGCGATAAAATAGATAGACAATTCAAGGAAATATTTAGGTTCATGAGACACAGTTTTCCATTTGTGGTTCTGTAGAACATTTTTAGCAAAAGGCGTTTTTAAATCAACTCATTGTTTTGTTGTTTGTTTAGTCCTATTTGTAAGTCTTATTTCACAGTTACATAAGAAGCTTGAATAAGCCTTGTGACAGAACCACAGTGGTCACTATTTTAAAATCGCAGTGTGGTAGAAGAGCAGGAAGTCCCAGGAATCAGATAAAATGAGGACTGAGGAAGAGTGAGTTCAAGGTCATACAGTGAGTTCATGGTTCACGGTAGAGCCATGACAAGAAAGAATGGACTGATATATATACACTGCTGCTGCTGCTGCTGCTAAGTCGCTTCAGTCGTGTCCGACTCTGTGCGACCCCATAGATGGCAGCCCACCAGGCTCCCCCATCCCTGGGATTCTCCAGGCAAGAACACTGGGGTGGGTTGCCATTTCCTTCTCCAATGCATGAAAGTGAAAAGTGAAAGTGAAGTCGCTCAGTCGTGTCCGACTCTTTGCGACCCCATGGACTGCAGCCTACCAGGCTCCTCTGTCCATGGGATTTTCCAGGCAAGAGTACTGGAGTGGGGTGCCATTGCCTCCTCCAATATATACACTAGCATACGTCAAATAGATAGCTGTGGGAATCTGCTGTATAGCACAGGGGGCTCAGCTTGGTGCTCTGTGGGGACCTTTAAGAGTGGGATTGGTGGGGAGGACATATACACATGTTCAACAGGGAGGGAATATATATATATATAGCTGACTCACTTTGTTGTACAGCAGAAACCAACACAACATTGTAAAGCAGCTATATCCCAATAAAAATTTTTTAAATTTAAAAAACTTAAATTTTTTGTATTTGTATTAAATATTTTGTATTTAACTTTTTGTATTCCCTATAGAAAAAGTATGATAGTAGTTCTTATATGCACACATTATTTTATGTAACCTTCAACCTATGGGCCTTAGGAAGATTAAATAACTTGCCTACAACACAGTTTGTAAAGTGAAAAGTATTAGTCGTGTTTGACTCTTTGCGACGATATGGATTATAGCCCACCAGGCTCCTCTGTCCATGGAATTCTCCAGACAAAAATACCAGGGCAGGTTGCCAATTTCTTCTCCAGGGGATCTTCCTGACCCAGGGATTGAACCTGGGTCTCCCACATCACAGGCAGATTCTTTGCTGTCTTAGCCACCAGGGAAGCCTGTGTTTTATACTTTACAATTTGTAAAGAAAAGATGAAAGTTGGATTCTGACTTAGGACTTTGAGTCCAGAGCCCTATCCTTTAGGGAATCAGGTTTCCCCATACCTTGAATTATTTATAATTTATCCTAGTTCATGGCTACATCTTCAGGAGTCACACTTAATTAGACTTCTTGTTACACAGAACATCTTACTATATTTGTTAGAAATAAATATAATTTCTAGCCAGTGGAAGAGCTGATCCCTACTCCCACTGACAGTCTCCAGTTTAAAATGTAAATTGCTGAATTCTTTTCCTAAGGTTACAGAGTGACTTTTATAATCCTCTACTATCAGAGTCTTGGTATGCCTGTTACTAGTTGATAGTTGATCTGTGTTTTGTTTTTTTGCCACTTTATTTCTTTTTTAATGGAAGGATAATTGCCTTACAGAATTTTGTGGTTTTCTGTCACACATCAACAAGAATCAGCCATAGGTACACCCATGTCCCTTCCCTCCTGAGCCCCCTTCCCATGTCCCTCCTCATCCCACCCTTCTAGATTGTCACAGAGGCCCTGTTTGAGTTCCCTGAGTCATATAGCAAGTTCCCATTGGCTATCTATTTTACAGATGGTAGTGTACATTTCCATGTTACTCTGTGTTTTAAACTATACATCATATAAAATACTTTCATACATTCATTATTCTATTGGATTATTGTAGCAACAGATATGTGATAACCCATATTATTCTCCTGTTTTCCAGATAATAAGACAATAACAGTGGAGTCTATAGAACTGCACTGCCCAAGGTCACAGTGCCCAAGGTCATGGTGCTTGGAAACTGCAGGACTAGGACCAGCCCTGCCAGAGAGTTGAAGATTGCATGCTCCATCCTTCCCTGTGAGGCCTGTGTTTCTGCACTGGCTCCCGACGCAGGTGAGTGTAGAAGGGGAGGGCGGTGTGAAGTTTAGGTTTGGGCAACCAGATGTGCATGCTTGGAATGTGCATCCTGGTGCCTCGTACACCTTCGTCCTGAGAGAACTATTTTCCTGAGCCCATTAGGAAAGACCAGAGCACAGGGGTGGTTACTGCTCAAAGGGGCCTGTATAGGTAAGTGATTAGGCAGCCTGGGCTGCTGTAACAAGAGCCCCCAGACTGGGTGGCTTAAACAATAGAAAGTCATTTTCTCACAGTCTGGAGGCTGGAAGTCCAAGATCGAGGTGCTGGCAGGTTCGGTTTCTCTCTCTTTGGCTTGCACTGTGCCCTCACGTGGCCCTTGCTCTACGTTTGTGCATCCCTGACGTCTCTTCCTCTTCCTATAAGGACACTAGTCCTGTTGGATTAGAACTCACCCTTACCTCCTCCTCAATTACTTTTAAAGGCCCTGTCTCTCAACTGGGGCTTCCCTGGTGACTCAGCAGTAAAGAATCCGCCTGCTATTCAGGAGACACAGAAGGCACAGGTTCAATCCCTGGGTTGGGAAGATACCCTGGAGGAGGGCATGGCTACCCACTGGAGTATTCTTGCCTAGAGAATCCCATGGACAGAGGAGCCTGGTGGGATACAGTCCATGGGATCACAAGAACCAGACACGAATGAGTGACTAAGCATAGCATAGCACATCTTTCAAATTGGTTGCATTGGGGGTTACACTTCAACATGTGAATTTTGGGGGACACATGGTTGAAATGCATCTTGTTCAGAGAGTATGCCCTTCTTTGCCACAGCCTGTTTAAACATCTTCTATAGCTGTCGTGTGTATGGGCTTGGATGAGTTGTTTTTGAGACTACTAAGTCCCATTGATTTCCTCTCCAAACATTGTGCTTCCAAGCATACTGTACACATTGAAATGAGAAAGCAAGAAGAAAGAGATGCTGTCGTAAAGCTGCAAGCAAAAGGGGGGGAAAAAGACTGTGGAGAGATGGAAATAAGAAAACTGATAATTCTCTCTGAGCTGGAAAACAAAAAAAAATCAATTGTTACGACATCATCCCTGACAGTGATCTAGTTGAGATCAATTCAGGAAAAGTTAATAACACCTGCCTGAGTTCCACGGGAGCAGACTGTCAGTTTTATAACCAGTTCTGTAAGCGATGGATGCCAGCTTTCAAAATAAATACAAATGAATGCTGGGATCTCAACCGTTACAAGGGGATTTGTTAAGAAATAATTCTTGCGTTCTTTGAACTGCCTGAGATAGCAATCAGCTTCGAGACTCAAATCACTTCTAGGAGGTGGCTTATTAGAGGCTGCACACATGCTCCACCAGACCCAGAGCTTCAACATGAAGCTCGGAGGGGAGTCTATGCCAGGGCTGTCTGACTCTGATGGGAAACGCCTGAGTGGTGTTGCTGTCTTCTTTTTATTTTATTTCTGTAGTCTACCAAGGACTTGTGTCAAGCAGCAGACCTTCCGCCCAGCCAGTTTTGGCAGGTGTTTGAATTGTGTTCTGAACCCAAAGTTCAAGGCCAGTGTTCCAGGTCAGTTTCCTGCACACATTGGTTGAGAAGTACACCCCTCTCCATTGTGATGCAAACATCTAAAGCTGGTGCCCTTCCCCAGGCAGACGGCTTCATTCTGGACTGTCAGATGATCCTCTCATCTTCTCCATGTACACACGTCTAGTTCCTGAGAGCTTAAGGTGTGAGCTGTCTGCCATCGAGCCACCTGGTTATGAAGGGCGATTCTGAGCCCCCAGACTTGACAGGATGGGGTGTGGCAGGGGCAAGAGATGTGAATCTTTTAGCTAGCATCCCAGGAGTTTTTGCATGCCATAGCTCAGGAACCACTAATTTCTAAGAGTTCCATAGGTCCCATAACTCCTGGACGACTGAGAAAGGGAAGGGACCTAAATTTTGTTCATTTCTTCACACAGCATAGACTGCTAGTTGCTTAAAAAGTCCACATCCTGTTCTTTATAGGAAACAGCTAAACTACATTTCCCAGTCTCTGCTGTAGTCAGACATGGCCTGTTTGATTGAGTTCTAACCAATGGAATGTGTCTCTAGGATTGCTCAATAAAATGCAGGATACTCAGTTAAACTTGCATTTTAGATAAAATACATTTAGTATAAATATGTTCCCAATACTGCATAGGACACATGACTCATACTAAAAATCTGCCTTAAGTATCTGGAATTCAAATTTAAGTGGTTAAAATACAGGATGCCCACTCTGTGTTTTGTTTTGCTACACCTGGCATCCCGGAACATCAGTAGAGTGGCAGGTTTCAGTCCCAAGCAGAGCTCACAGACACCTCCATGCGTGCGCCTCTGTGTTCTTCCCCGTTTGAGCTGAGTGGATAGAGATGATGCTCAGGGAGATTTGCAAAGCCAGATGAAGACGGCAGGCCCACCGTTGGTCTGGGTTACTGAGGGATGGCACGAAGGAGGGCCACTGCTCACTCATTCGTCCTCTCTGACCTGTTCTGGGAGCAAAAAAGATACATCCACTGTCTCTGAGCTGTGAAAACTGTGGGGCTCTCTTTCCCTCAGCAAGTGGCCTGCCCAGATGATACACTTCATATACAACAGAAGCTGCACATATGAATTAGTAATGAATCTTCCTGCAATTCCCTCAAACTGGTTTTGTCCCTATTTTACTCATAGGGTGAATGAGACTCAGAGCTGTTAAACAACTTACCAAATGTGCATACATGCTAAGTCGCTTCAGTCATGTCCGACTCTTTGTGACCCCACGGACTGTAGCCCACCAGGCTCCTCTGTCCCTGGGATTCTCCAGGCAAGAATACTGGAGTGGGTTGCCATGCCGTCCTCTAGGGGATCTTCCCGACCCAGGGATTGAACCGAGTCTCTTTGTCTCCTGCATTGGCGGGCAGGTTCTTTACCACTAGCGCCACCTGGGAAGCCCAAATTACCAAATACCTTATCACTAAATATGTGGGACTTCTCACATATCTCAGTTGGTAAAGCATCTGCCAGCAATGTGGGAGACCTGGGTTCAATTCCTGGGTTGGGAAGTTCCCCTGGAGGAGCAAACGGCAGCCCACTCCAGTATTCTTGCCTGGAGAATCCCATGGACAAAGGAACCTGGCAGGCTACAGTTCATGGGATCACAAAAGACTTGGTGCTATAAAATATATATATATATAGAGAGAGAGTAATATTTTTTGGTGGTAGAATATACATAACATTTCAGCATTTTAAAGTATCAGTTCAGTGGCATTAAGTACATGCCCACAGATGTGCAACCATCAACATCACTCATCTCCAAAATGCTTTCCTCTTCCCAGTCTGAAACATTGTACCTGTTAAACCATAGCCCCCCATTTCAAGCTAGTTACTTTTTGAAACTCTTTGTATTCATCTGTAAATTTTTTTTTTAAGTTCTATCAGTTTACTGCTACCAACCCATCTCCCTCCACCCTCATGCACACATGCTCAGTCATGTAACCCCAAGGACAGCCAGGCTCCTCTGTCCATGGGATTTTCCAGGCAAGAATACTGAAGTGGGTTGTCATTTCCTTCTCCATCATCTGTAAATTTGAATAATAAATAAAATTCCCTTTAATCATGAGATGTTCATAGTTTAGCGAGCTTCAGGTGTTAGTTCTAAATTAATTCATTGATTTGATTGAGGGCGGGGGTGCATCTAAAATGTTCAAAAGAGACTTCTCTGAAAATTCAGTCTCACTAGTACCTCTGTTCCCTAGCAACCAGTTCCCTAGGTGGGAAACAACAGCTGTTGCTTGTGTTTGTGTGTTTTGTGTGTGATGTGTGTGTTCCTGTGTGTATACTTTTAGTTGTATCCTCTGCATGCACACACACACACACACACACACACACATACTGTCTTACTTCTATTTTTTTTTAAATTTTATTTTATTTTTAAACTTTACATAATTGTATTAGTTTTGCCAGATATCAAAATGAATCCATCACAGGTATACATGTGTTCCCCATCCTGAAGCCTCCTCCCTCCTCCCTCCCCATACCATCCCTCTGGGTCGTCCCAGTGCACTAGCCCCAAGCATCCAGTATCGTGCATTGAACCTGGACTGGCATCTCGTTTCATACATGATATTTACATGTTTCAATGCCATTCTCCCAATACTTCTATTTTAACCCAAATGATAGCATGCTATTGTAGAAATGAATGAATATCACCCATATGAGAAAAAAAATCCCTGTTTATTCAGAGCTTGCCATAGCAAGAGAGTCAGCCACCATCGTTATGTTTGACAGAGACCCAAAGCATGGCAGGAGACTGAGAAAACTTCACAGGGAAGCAAAGAGAAGCCTTCCAACAGGCCCTGATGAAAGTTTGTTGGCCTGGGGAAGCTGGAGCTGGGCTAATTCGAAGCAGACCCCCCTATACGATCAGTCTGGCCTGCTCCAATTTGTCCAGAGATGAACGTGGGGACAACAGACAGGGAGGCTGGTTACCCCTGACCAAGTTGTGACCAGAAGCTGTGGTTTGGCTCCTGCGCTAGTTGATGCAGGGACTATATGTCAGAATTTTACTGTCACGTATGACCTGACCACTGCCTGATTGTATATGCAGTCTTTCATTATCTACACTTTCCATTTGTTGATTTTTTTTGTTAGACTAGAGCAATATTGGCCTTTTCAGTATAAAATCCTATGAATTTTGATATCAGAGCATATTCAGGTAACCATTATCTCAATCAGGATTCAGAACAGTTTTATCACACTGGGAACACTCCCTCTTGCAAATGTAAACAAACCATCCCTGGTTTTTCTATTGTTTTTGCTATCGCTTAGTCATGTCCAACTCTTTTGTGACCCCATGGACTGCAGACTGCCAGGCTCCACTGTCCATGGAATTTTCTAGGCAAGAATACTGGAGTGGGTTGTCATTTACTACTCCAGGGGATCTTTCTGACCCAGCGATCAAGCTTGCGTCTCTTGTCACTCCTGCATTGCAGGCAGATTCTTTTACTGGTGAATCACTGGTGAAATCCATTGAATCTGTTATACCATAAGATGCCAGCATGAATTCATTTCCATTCAGCAGACATTGAGCATACTTTTCTGCTTAACTACACATGCTGCTGCTGCTGCTAAGTCGCTTCAGTCGTGTCCAACTCTGTGCAACCCCATAGACAGCAGCCCACCAGGCTCCCCCATCCCTGGGATTCTCCAGGCAAGAACACTGGGGTGGGTTGCCATTTCCTTCTCCAATGCATGAAAGTGAAAAGTGAAAGTGAAGTCGCTCAGTCGTGTCCGACTCTTTGCGACCCCATGGACTGCAGCCTACCAGGCTCCTCCGTCCATGGGATTTTCCAGGCAAGAGTACTGGAGTGGGGTGCCATAGCCTTCTCCATAACTACTACATAGTTGTAATAAATAGAAGGGTGTTACTCAATAGTTCTAAATAGAGAGATAAATAATGATTATGATTCCAGAAGCTGGGGAGTGGGGAGGCTCTCATGATCACCGTGGAGGTATGAGAAGGGGTGGGTAAGTGTAATGTGAAAAGGATTGGTGCCTGGTGGTTTAGTCAGTCATGTCCAACTCTTGTGACCCCATGGGCTGTAGCCTGCCAGGCTCCTCTGTCCATGGGATTCTCCATGCAAGAATACTGGAGTGGGTTGCCATTCCCTCTTCTGGTGGATCTTCCCTACCCAGGGATCAAACAGGCGTCTGCTGCATTGACAGGCAGATTCTTTGGTGCTGAGCCACCAGGGAAGCCCCTGAAGAGGATTAAAGTGCCTCTAAATACACATTGCATGAACATAAATAAACCTGTGTGATTCTGTAATTTTGCAGTTGTATCAAATATTCTGCCATGCTTTGCACTTTAGTGATGGAGTATGGAAACTGAGGTCCCAATTTTACCCTCTAGGATTAAAATTAGTGAGGAAGTCCTCCAGCCAAACAGAACAAAGTACAGCATGCTCAGTGCTATGACAGGCACCTGCAAACACCACAGCTAGCCCAGAACGCGGGGTGGAAAGTGTTCAGGGAAGGATTCCCATCTAAACCGAATCGTGAGATATGGGTAGAATTTAGTCAAAGGGGAGGGTGGTGTGCATAAAGCAACATGCGAAAATCAGCAGAGAAGACAGTGTGAAGTGCCCAGTACAGGGTGATAGAGGGCTAGCACACGGGGCCTTGTGTGCCATGTCAGTATTCTGGAATTTTCCCCCAAAGGCCATGGTGATTTTTATTTAGTTTTTAATTCATGCACCAGGCCTTCACTGCTGTGCATGGCTCTCTTTGGTTGCAGTGAGCAGGGTCTACTCTCTAGCTGTGGCGCGTAGGGGCCACTCTCTAGCTGCGGTGCCTGGGCTTTCGTTGTGACGGCTTCTCTTGCTGCAGAGCACAGGCCCTAGGGCACACTGACATACAGGTGTTGCCCCACAGTATGCAGAACCTTCCGGACTAAGGATCGAACCCATATGCCCTACATTGGCAGGCAGATTCTCAGCCACTGGCCCACCAGGGAATTCCCATGGTAATTTTAAACAGAGGGTTCATGTAACCATTGCAAAGCTGTGTCTGACTCACCAAGGCAGAGTTAGGGCTGGCTTCTCCTATGCCCTGAACGTTCTACACCCTTCTTCTTCAACAATTATCTCACTGAATTCCCACTGTTGGTAATTGAAAGGCAGAAGAGCACATGGGAATTGAGTCAGATAGAAAAGGGTTCAAACGCCAACCATAGCGTTTATCCTTCTTTCCAGCATTTATTTCCTTTGTTTCCTTGGGCAAGCCATTATACTTCTCCAAATGCCAAGTTATACTCTGGAGGATGGGCTCATTCCCACATCATAAAGTTAAGAGTTAAGATTAAATGCTGTAATCAGTGCAAAGTCGCTTGCCACTTAGTAGGTCTTCAAGAAAATAGTAGCTATGATGGTTTGCAATGTTATCTCCCCAGTTTATTACATTCTAGAGTGCAGCGTCTTTTGTATTCCTTGCATGCTTGCAGCCCACATCTATCAAGTATCTGTCACAAAGGGTGTGCTCAGTAAACATTTGTGGAATGACTGCATAAATCAGATTCAGAGTTTGGAGAGATCAATTTGGGCTTTGGAAAATAGGTTGGTGAAAAATAAGCTTGTATGTTAGTTTATCCAGCAGAAACATCACCCTTCATTTTAAGCAAACAGGCTAGTTTGTGAGGCTGAAAGAAGCAATTTTGGTTATTATAAAAAGCAGTTGGCACCAATAGTCAGAAAAGGTTTCTTTTGGCATTTTAACTTAATCATTACTTATAAATAGCATTTTAAATTATCACTAACATCATCATCATAGGAAACATGATTTATGAATTTTTTGTGTGCCAGGCTCTGTGTTAGGCTTTTATTTGGACTGGCCTATTCATTCTCACCATAGCCCTAAGAGGCAGGTAGTCTTACCTGCATTGTACAGATAAGGAAACTGAGATCTGGAGATAGAGTAACATGAATTAATATGATCCAGTATTGGTGTTAGTAAAGGGATAATGTGGTTTTTAAATTTTATATGTCAGTTGGACTAGGCCATGAGGCCCAGATACTTGTCAAGCACCCATCTGGATGCTTCTGTGAAGGTGTTTTTAGATATGACTAACATTCAACTGAGTAGATTTTGAAAAATTAAATTGTCTTCCGTGATGTGGGTGGACCTCATCGAATTACTTGAAGACCTTAAGGATAAAAGACTGAGCTACCAAAGGAAGAAGGACTTCGGCTTCCAAATTGCCTTCAGATTTGAACTTCAGCACTAACTCTTCTGCAAGTTTCCAGCCTGCACACCTGCCCTGAAATGTGGGATTTGCTAACCCCCATCATACGAGCTGATTCCTTAAAATAAACCTTTCTTTCTTGTTACATAGGACATATATATATTTCTACATACATTTATATCCTACATAGTTGGGCTTCTCAGGTGGCACAGTGGTAAAGAATCAGCCTGCCATTGCAGGAGACACAAGAGATCGTGGTTCGACCCCTAGATTGGGAAGATCCCCTGGAGGAGGGCATGGAAGCCCACTCCAGTATTCTTGCCTGGAGAATTCCATGGACAGAGGGGCCTGGCGGGCTATAGTTCATGGGGTCACAAAGTGTCAGACATGACTGAGAGACTAAAGCACATATTCTACATAGAACATATATTTATATGGTAATATGTAATATACATAGAGGCTTCACAGGTGGCTCAGTGAGTAAAGAATCCACCTGAAATGCAGAAGACACAGGAGATATGGGTTCATTCCCTGGGTCAGGAAGATTCCCTGGAGGAAGGCATGGCAACCCACTCCAGCATTCTTGCCTGGAGAACCCCATGGACAAAGGAGCCTGGTGGGCTACAGTCCACAGAGTGACAGAGAGTCATCAGACATGACTGAAATGGCTGAGCATGCACAGACATGTGTAATATATAATAGAATATATATATTTGATGAGGATGTATATTTTGTGTGTACACATATACTATGCATATAACAGACACATCAGATACATATTGTATAATGTATAATGTACTGTGCTGTGCTAGGCCGCTCAGTCGTGTCTGACTCTTTGCGACCCCTGGTGGGACTGTGGCCCACCAGGCTCCCCTGTCCGTGGGGATTCGCCAGGCAAGAATACTGGAGTGGGTTGCCATGCCTCCTTCAGGGGATCTTCCCGACCCAGGGATTGAATCCAGGTCTCCTGCACTGCAGGTGGATTCTTTACCAATCTGAGTCACCAGGGGAGCCCAGTATATAATAGGATATGTATGTATGATGTGTGTATACATATTCTTTATATGTATTACACACACATCATACACACACACTCCATATATACATATCCTATTGGTTCTTTCTTTCTGGAGATATCTAATATAAATATCATTATTCTATTTTACAAATGAAATTGAGGCATCAAAATCCCACAGCTAATAACTGTTATACCTCAAAATTCTTTCTTTTCATTTAAGATTGGGACACACCATTGATATTTATATGATGTTCCCTTCCCTCTCCTGTTTACTTTTGGAAGAGAAGGAAAGAAGGGAGATGTTAATGAAGGAACCTTAATAGAAAAGAGGACTGAATCCCGAGGAGGGTGACAGAGGGCAGACAGTGCAGACAGCCATGAAGCGAGCAGCCTGTTTCCTAAAGGCATCATAGTAATTTCCCTGGCTCCCTAGGGTGGCTGTAAGTCATCAGGTCTGTTCCCGTAGAGTCACATGACATGGTGATCAGTAGGCCCTCCTTAACCCTATCAGACGCTGCTCCTTTCTGCCCATACGGGGATGTTATTCCCAATCATGTCATCTTGCTTTCTTCCTTTGTGGCTCTAGCAATAATCTCTCATTGTCTTGTTTAACTAAGTAAGTAAGTGAGTAACTACTTAGTTTAGTTGCTTATTGTCTGCCTTTCCAACTAGAATGTGCATGCTGGGAAGAAAGGGGTGTTTCCCATGTTCACTCACTGCTTCTGTTTAATTTAGAGCACGCGGTGGAAGCTGAATGAATGAGTGAATGCCGTGATTTTCCTCACCTTCCTGTCTTCACCCGCTCTGTCTCCTTTCTCATTCTTCATTTCTTGGCCATGCCATGCGGCATCGTTCCCCCAGCAGGGGTGGAATCTATGCCCCATGCAGTGGAGCTGTGGAGTCCTAACCACTGAAGAGACGGCAAATTCTACTACCTGTTTTCTTCATCGCCTTCCTAACGGTACCCATCACTCCAAACCCAGTCTAAACTTCCGTGTGTCCCCAAGCCCTCCATGGTATGATCTGTCCCAGCCACACCTGACTTCTTGCAGCACCTAAAACATGCAGTGTTTTCCCCTAGTTCCAGAGGCTCTTCCCTTTGCCTAGGATGCTCTCCAACCTCTCTCCTCCCTTTGCTCAGCCAAACCAGTTTGAACATCCCTCCTCTAGGAAACCTTCCCTGACTTCTGATAATATTGAAATCAATATCATTAACAGATCCTGTTATGCACTGTTGTAATTGCTTTCCCACCCTTTTTCTATGTTTTCATGATTGATTCCCTTTGTAATAATCAATACCCTTAAAATAACTTTCTATGGCTCATCAAGTTTGAAAGAACTAGTTCAGTATATACCTTGGCTTTTTGTGCTCAATGTGTTCAATCATGTCTGACTCTTTGGCGACCCTTTGGCTTCTGTATTTTAAATAATATTAAAGCAGTCCCAGTTTTCTCCTTTTGCTGCTATATCTACAGTAACAAATTCTTTGACTAGCAATAGAAATGGTGTTTAAGAAATATCTGTTGGTTGAATGACAGGACAGTATTCAATGATGTATGCATTTGCACAACTGTAAAAACAAGTATATGTTCGGTGATGAAATATAAAAATAGCTATCCAATTTTACCCACACAGCCCGGCATTTCTCATGATGTGCTAAGTTAAATATACAGGGTGACAACAGACAGCACTGCTGTACTTCTTTCTCAATCCTGAACCAATCAGTTGTTCCATGCAGGGTTCTAACTGTTGCTTCTTGACCTGCATATAGGTTTTCCAGGAGACAGGTAAGGTGATCTGGTATTCCCATCTCTTTAAGAGCTTTCGACAGTTTGTGATGATCCACACCCAGATGAGTTACAAGCTGGAATCAAGATAGGTGAGAAAAACATTAACAACCTCAGATATGTGGATGCCTCAGATATGCCTCAGATATTTGGCAGAAAGCAAAGAGGAACCAAAGAAACTCTTGATGAGGGTGAAAGAGGAGAGTGAAAAAGATAGCTTAAAACTAAATATTAATAAAACTAAGATCATGGTACCTAGTCCCATCACTTCATGACAAACAGAAGGGAAAAAGGTGGAAGCTGTGACAGATTTCCTCTTCGTGGGCTCTAAAATCACTGTGGACTGTGACTGCAGCCATGAAATCATAAGACAATTGCTTCTTGGCAGGAAAGCTATGACAAAGCTAGATAGTGTGTTGAAAAGCAGACATCACTCTGCCGACAAAGGTCCATATAGTCAGTGGTTGCATATGGTTGTGAGAGTTCAACTGTAAGGAGGGCAGAGTGCCAAAGAATTGATGCCCTCAAACTGCAGTGCTGGAAAGGACTCCTGAGAGTCGCTTAGACAGCAAGGAGATCAAACCAGTCAATCTTAAGGGAAATCAACCCTGAATACTCATTGGAAGGACTGATGCCAAAGCTGAAGTTCCAGTATTTTGATCATCTGATGCAAACAGCTGACTCATTGGCAAAGCCCCTCATGCTGGGAAAGACTGAGGGCAGAAGGAAAAGAGGGCATCAGAGGATGAGGTGGCTGGATGGAATCACCGATGCAATGGACATGAACTTGGGAAAACTCCAGGAGATGGTGAGGGACAGGGAGGCCTGGCATGCTGCAGTCCATGGGGTAACAAAGGAGCAGGAGGTGACTAACACTTTCACTTTCTGGCTGTGGTGCACTTGGCCAGCAGACTTACATTTTGGGATTATCAGAGCAGTTACCAGCAGTAGACTTAACAGATGTTAAGAAGAAAGAGTTTGCAGAGGGCTACAGTTCAAAAGCAGAGACATTACTTTGCCAACAAAGGTTCGTCTAGTCAAGGCTATGGTATTTCCTGTAGTCATATATGGATGTGAGTGTTGGACTGTGAAGAAGGCTGAGTGCTGAAGAATTGATGCTTTTGAGCTGTGGTGTTGAAGACTCTTGAGAGTCCCTTGGACTGTAAGGAGATCCAACCAGTCCATTCTGAAGGAGATCAGCCCTGGGATTTCTTTGGAAGGAATGATGCTAAAGCTGAAACTCCAGTACTTTGGCCACCTCATGTGAAGAGCTGACTCATTGGAAAAGACTCTGATGCTGGGAGGGATTGGGGGCAAGAGGAGAAGGGGACGACAGAGGATGAGATGGCTGGATGGCATCACTGACTCGATGGACATGAGTCTGAGTGAACTCCGGGAGTTGGTGATGGACAGGGAGGCCTGGTACACTGCAATTCATGGGGTCGCAGAGTCGGACACGACCGAACGACTGATCTGATCTGATCTGACAGTAGTCTGAGCTGCATTTATGAACCATAGTGCTTGAACTGGTCTAGAAGGAAGCGTAGGATTTGCACATTTGGAAAGGGATAGAGGCTTTCAGTCATGGCATATACAATGTACATACTTTATCATGGAATGTCCTGTTTTAAGTGTTTATTCTATGGCCTCCCTACTCAAAATCTAGCCTGGGAGTGTGTTAGAGGTGCAGCATCATGGGTTCCACCCTAGAATCTGCATTTTTAACAAGCTATCCAGGTGACTCCTATGTAATTAAAGTCTGAAAACCATGATTTTCTATGTTAACCTTGGCACCTCCCACCCACCTAATAAACTGGAAGGTCCTTTTAAGAATAGGGCATGACATATTAGAAGAATATTTATAGAAATAGTTTAGATGCACATGTATTTATTTAATCCACTCAACCCACATGATACTGGATGCTTGGGGCTAGTGCACTGGGACGACCCAGAGGGGTGGTATGGGGAAGGAGAAGGGAGGAGGGTTCAGGATGGGGAACACATGTATACCTATGGCAGATTCATTTTGATATTTGGCAAAACTAATACAATTTTGTAAAGTTTAAAAAAAAAAAAAAAAAAAAACACCACCATGTGAGGTACACTATTGTTATACCCATTTTTCAGAGATGCAAATTGAGGCTTAGGGAAGTCAATTGTTACTTGTTATTTCAAGTCTAATGCTCCATCTACTATACGACCAGGATTTCTTTTATTCTTCACTCTCCTTCTGATTATCCAACACCATGAAAAACAAGATTGCAGGTTCAGAAAACTCCTAAAAATCATACATTTTTGTAATAAGCTGGAAGGAAATTTAGAAGTAACATTGCCAATTAAAGTTGAAGAAACGACTCTGCTCAAGGTCACAGAGCTAGCGCACGAGTGACGTAGTGAAACGAGCCTTCAGATCTCGGGCTCCGTGTCCAGGGTGCTTTCCTCTACATCTAGGTGCTCACCTGTTTGTTGTTCTTACTCCTGCGACTGCCTTTTTTTGCGTGTTACAAACATAGCTTCCTGGAGTAGCCTGGTTTTTAAGGGCCACTTTAAGACAGAGCCATATAAGCACTTTGGGTAGAAAGCAGCTTTAAAATGTGCCTGGGTGGAAAATTACCTACAACAGACTGTACTTAGAGTCGCTGTATGGTTTCTGGTTATTTCATAGATGTAAGAGGACACGGGCCTCCTTTATATAAGTAGGTCCGATTCTGAGCCCCCCTGATGAAGTTTAGTCACCTGGATTCTTGCTGGCCTTTTCATTTCCCATCAGAATGTCTTCCAGCCCTGACTGAGTCTTTGGCCTTTTACTAGCATGTAGAAAATTGTGATAATAACTGTTTTTTTGGGGGAAGACAGTGCTGTCATTTTGGTTCACCTTTGGTTCTGACCTGTCATTAACATCGCCTGTGCATCAAGCTGCGGGTAACTCTCTGGAACCCCAAAGGCTGCCCCAGCCGGCTGCACAAAGCCGAGTGTCAGACTAAGTCTCCAAAACCTTTCAAGGAGTTGCTCTCCAAATCAGAGCCTGATTCTCAGCTCATAATAATACTTTTGTTCCAAATTTCATTTTCTCCCTCTTCCTTGCTGTTCTTAATGCATTCTTGAAGCATGCAATCAACTTGAAAGGGACAAGTGCTCAAATTCAAGATCAGAACGAAAGCTGTCGCCTTCTTGACTGCTCTGGACTTGTGAAATTCTCTACCCTGGTCTCTTTCTTTGCTTTGGTGTCCTTGCACAGTCTGCAAAGCTCTTCCCAGGTTTATAACGAATAGTTTTACTCCCCACTTCTTCCTTTTAACCCAGGTTGGAAGTAATTAATACAATTCTAACTGGATAGGAAAAAAGGGAGGATCTTTGTAACTAAGGAGGGAGCAAGGCTATTACCACCTAAACCCAGGCTTGATTCATCCGGGTACCATGTGCTTCAAACAACTGCTTTATGTCTTCGGTGTTACTCTCTTTAGAGTAAAGTCCCATTTATTCAAGGAAAACTCCTCCAGTTCTGGCTTCTGCCTGAGACAAGGGAAGAGGTAGACTCTTACATACCTTACATGTTTGCTAAGTCCCTTCAGTCATGTCTGACTGTGTGACCCTATGGACTTAAGTCCTCCAGGCTCCTCTGTCCATGGGATTCTCCTGGAAAGAACACTGGAGTGGGCTGCCATGCCCTCCTCCAGAGGATCTTCCTGAACCAGTGATTGAATCTACGTCTCTTATATTTCTTGCATTGGCAGACGGGTTCTTTACCAATAGTGCTACCTGGGAAGGCCCTTATTTATCTTGTGTTTAGTTGCTCAGTCATGTCTGACTCTTTGTAACCCCATGGACTGTAGCCTGCCAGGCACCTCTGTCCTTGGGGATTCTCCAGGCAAGAACACTGGAGTGGGTTGCCATGCCCTCCTCCAGGAGATCTTTCCAACCCAGAAATCGAACCCAGGTCTCCTGCATTGCAGGCGGATTCTTTACCACCTGAGTCACCAGGGAAGCCTTGTTTACCTTAATAAGTATCTAAAAACAGTGAAAACCAACCAGAGCATTGAAACCCTGAAGATTAATTCTATCATCCTGGTGAGTTTGCCACTCAGCAGGGAAAGGAAAATTCCTATTAGCTGGCAAGTCCACAGAAAGCCAATCTTGAACAAACAAAAGATATGAAGGAAGAGAAGAAGCAGCAAAGCAATGTGCAGAGTGGGAAGAAGGTGGCTGATCTCAGGCATGCAGAGGGGACTGGAGGTCATTGGCTTGAGTTTAGAAGAACCCTCTGGGGCTCATTTGGAACATGTCAATCTGACTTCACACTCAATTCAACCAGCTTGGTTATCTAGTTTTCTCAGTCTGCAGGAGATTCAAAGCAACAAATTAGGAAGCATGAAAGAGCCTGTAAGAAGCAGCGCACTGACAGTACCCAGAAAGGACATGCCAGCTCTCAAGGCAGAGAGTGGAAATCTGTGACATGCAGGCTGAGGAGTCTGAAAAGCAAAGAAGTCAAAGGCCAGCCAGAGTTAGAAGCGAGTCCAATAATCAAGGTTCCTAACAAAGACCCAGAGTCTTCCAAAAATGTTGATTTATTTCATGTATTGTACTTTAAGAAGACAGAGAAAAATGTAATATTTTTAAGGAATTTTTTTTTAAATGAAGCCTTTTGATGCTTAATGTAAGCCTTATTTACTTATCTGGAAGAGTCATTGCCATATTTTCTTTTCCTGGCATTCTATTCCCATCTTTAACAAATAGTTTTGTGCTCATAGTCCATGCCAGCGACTATGATGAACAGACTAAGCCATAGTCCCTGTTTCACGTTCCTAACAGTTTAATCTCAAGGACACAAAATCAATGTTTAATAAGTAAAGTTTAATGAATGATGATTATTCCATTAGAATACAGACAAATGTGACTTGTGCCACCATAGAGGGACATTCTGTGCTACGTGAGTCTGCAGCATGGGGCGGGCTGGGGGGTGATGAAGTCAAAGGTCAGATGGCTCCCCCAAGGACTTGCTGTGTGTTGTTTGAAGGGTGAGAACTAACTAGGGGAGAAAAGGGGACTGCCTGTGTGTTCAGTTGTGTCTGGCTCTTTTCGGCCCTTTGGTTGTATCCCTCCAGGCTCCTCTGTCCATGGGATTTCCCAGGCAAGAACACTGGAGTGGGTTGCCATTTCCTACTCCAGGGGATCATCCTAACCCAGGGATCGAGCCCACATCTCCTGCACTGCGGGCAGATTCTTTACGGCTGAGCCATTGTGGAAGAGAAAGGGAGACAAAAGCCTTGCAAGCAGAGAAAACCAACTCCTATGTTGGAAATGGGGATGAACAGTCAGTGGGGGGCTGAAAAGTGAGCAGTTGGGGTACAGAGAGGAGGGGGAACAAGGGCCAGTACATCTTGGGATGAGGCTGGGGAAGCAAGAACCAGACCACGTTAGCCACTGCTGCTGCTGCCAAGTCGCTTCAGTCGTGTCCGACTCTGTGTGACCCCATAGATGGCAGCCCACCAGGCTCCCCCATCCCTGGGATTCTCCAGGCAAGAATATTGGAGTGGGTTGCCATTTCCTTCTCCAATGCATGAAAGTGAAAAGTGAAAGTGAAGTCGCTCAGTCATGTCCGACTCAGCGACCTCATGGACTGCAGCCCACCAGGCTCCTCCGTCCATGGGATTTTCCAGGCAAGAGTACTGGAGTGGGGTGCCATTGCCTTTTCCGACGTTGGCCACAGTGGGCCTTATTCATGAATCCTGTCTTTAACTTGAAATCCAAGGAAAACCTTTGGAAGCCTACCTGATCAGATTTTCATCCTACAGGGGTCTTTGGCTGCCCTACAGAGGATTAACAAGTGGGGGAAGGTTGGTGGGGATGGTGGGCCAGTGGACATGGAGAGAGCCATTGTAATTCAAGGGGGCAATGGCAGTGGTTCGTATAAGATCAAGGGTGAGACTGAGAGAGCTAGACAGATCCCAGGGACATTTCAGGAAGTCAGCATGAAGGTTAGTGATTGGCTTCATAAGGGAAGTGAGGCAGAAGGGGTCCTATGGACCACGCCCAGGTTTCTGCCTGCACAGGTGAGTGGTGGTACTTAGTCACTGAGACAGGGAACTCTAAGAAGAGGACACAGCTTAATTAGGACCTCTCGTTGAATTTGAGAGGTCCTAGAGACACCTTTCTCAGCTCTCAGGACTTGGCATGTCAGTTATCACCACTTCTTGAAAGCTTTCCCAAAGTGCTCACCATCACCAATCATGGGCCGGACACTGCTCCCTTAGAGAGCCTTGTGGACCTCTGTTTTCTGTGTAACCCAATCAGAAGGCAGCTTCTCTGGAGGAATCCTTTTTTTTTTTTTAATTTTGTTTTATTTTTAAACTTTACAAAATTGTATTAGTTTTGCCAAATATCAAAATGAATCCACCACAGGTATACATGTGTTCCCCATCCTGAACCCTCCTCCCTCCTCCCTCCCCATACCATCCCTCTGGGTCGTCCCAGTGCACTAGCCCCAAGCATCCCGTATCGTGCATCGAACCTGGACTGGCAACTCGTTTCATACATGATATTATACATGTTTCAATGCCATTCTCCCAAATCTTCCCACCCTCTCCCTCTCCAACAGAGTCCATAAGACTGTTCTATGATAGACTTTTTTCTTTCTTTGCGTTCAGCCTGTTTGCTGCATACAGTAGAGGCTTAACAAGGATATCTCAAATGCGTGATGAGGAATGAGTAATCCGCAGGGGTGTTGGTGTTTCAGAGGTGAGGCTCCGAGCCTCAGAGAAGCTGAAAACCCCTCCCAGAGCACAGAGTGGCTGTGTTGGGACTCAGTCTCAGGTCTGTGAGATCAACTCTAACAGTCTTTATCCAAGTTCACAGGGGAGCTGGATCAGTCAGAGCCCAAACTGAAGAGCACATTTACGTTAAGGTTTAAGTAGGGGCTGTTTGCAAAGATTTTGGGGTGGGGTGAGTGTAGGAAAACACAAAGGGTAGTGCGATCTTGGTGAGTGTCCATAGACCTAGTCCCTCCCTTGGGATCTGAAAGGCGGTAGGGACTCTAGTAGAGGTGAGCACCTTGAGAAGAACCAGGGCCTTTGGAGTGGGGACAACTGGTTTGCGGTGACCTCAGAGGGAGGGAGTCAGGGACCCCCAACCTCACCCTTCCCTTTCCCTCTGCTTTCTTACTGGGGCTCCCCACTTAGCTGGATTCAGTAGGAAGCCAGGGGGACCCCTTGATATAGTCTCTCTGAGCTGGCCTGCAGGGTGATGTGCAGGATAGAGGAGTGTAGAAAGGGGCGGGGACTCTGGAGGCTAACAGAGGGGTCTCACCCAGCACAGAAGGCAATTTTTAAGCCTGACTTTGAGGACTGAGCACAACGCTTGCCCAATGAGTCGAGGTAAGATATAGAATTTAACAAGCTCATTTATGATGCTAGGCAGCTTTGATGAATTCCTAGATGAGAAACAGCAAATTGTCAAGGATAGAGCACTGGAATCAGAAAATATTTCTCGGTCCACTTTGCCTGCTCTGGCCTGCAGGCTCCTCTTGTGGCAAATGGAAACACCATTTGCTACTTCACAGGGTAGGGAAAGGATCAAAGAGGAAACTATATATAAAAATCCCTTTAGAGGTAATTCCCTGGCAGTCCAGTGGCTAAGACTTCGCCTTCCAGTGCAGGCGGCTGAGGGTTCAATCCTTGGTCGGGGAGCTAAGACCCCACATGTCCTGTAGCCAAAAAATCAAAACACAAAACAGAAGAAATACTGTAACAAAATCAATAAAGACTTTAAAAATGGTCCATATGCAAACATTTTTTTTAAAAATAATCCTTTCTAAGATTAAATAACTGTACAATTCATTGTGGTAAAGCAGAAAAGACTAGAAATGCTAGTTACTAGCTGATTGTGCTGTTTCATTGGTGCCTCAGTTTCCTTATAAGCAAAATACCAGTGATAATACCTGTAACACTGAATGTTTTATGAGGATTAAATGAGATAATACATATAATACAGACTTTAACATGTAATACCCACCCAACAAAGGGCTTTCCAGGTGGCTCAGTGGTAAATCGGAGAAGGCAATGGCACCCCACTCCAGTACTCTTGCCTGGAAAATCCCATGGACGGAGGAGCCTGGTGGGCTGCAGTCCATGGGGTCACTAAGAGTCGGACACGACTGAGCGACTTCACTTTCACTTTTCACTTTCATGCATTGGAGAAGGAAATGGCAACCCACTCCAGTGTTTTTGCCTGGAGAATCCCAGGGATGGAGGGGCCTGGTGGGCTGCCGTCTGTGGGGTCGCACAGAGTCGGACACGACTGAAGCGACTTAACAGAAGCAGCAGCAGCAGTGGTAAATAATCTGCCTGCCAATGCAGGAGACACAGGAGACATGGATTTAATTCCAGGGGTGGGAAGGTCCCCTGGAAGAGGAAATGGCAACTCACTCCAGTATTCTTGCCTGGAGAATCCCATGGACAGAGCAGCCTGGAGGGCTAGAGTCCTTGGGGTCACAAAGAGTCAGACACGACTTACTGATGAACACCCACACACAATAACTGATTACTATCATTCTATACCCATTTCTTATTTCTACTCCTGGAGGTACCTAAAGGAAACTGTACCTTACACATCTCTGTATCTCCCCCAGAGCTCACTGTAAGACTCCCTGCACCCCATTGCCACTGATCAGAGGGACAATCACCTTACTTGGCACTTTCAAAATGTTGCTGCCTAGAGAGCATTTGGATTGTACTTAAAAGCACCCTAGACATTGTAAAAATAATTTGTAGGGAACCTCTAGAAAAGTCAGTTAACTTCTGCCATTCAGACCAACTTGGGCAAGATTATGAAGGTTTGAGACGTTCCTCTAAATGCAGTTATGTTTGTAAAAATATGCAGTATTTTGTAAGAATATTTGTGTGTAATAATATGCAATAAATGTGGCCACACTGTATGGCTAGGAGCATGCTGGTAGGAATTCTCAGTGCTTAGAGAACCAGGGAGGAGAGGCACAGGGAGACAGAAGAGAAAGCACGTGGTTTTCTCATTGAGATCGGAAATGACAAGTAATAAGCTGTTAAGAAATGAAACTTAGGAGAATCAGACCCTGGGATAAGATGAGGTGAGCGAGAAGTTCACCTCTGACTCACATTTTAAGGTGACTGCCCAGACCTCAGCAAGCAACACAGACATTTTAAGGCAACATTTAAAAGAATCAAATCAACAAACTCCTGCCCGCTGGCTGGCTCATGAGTTTCTAAATAAAGTTGTACTAGAAACAGGGCCAAGATTAGGGTGAGACTAGTAAGACAGGCTGGAGCAGAAAATGGCAGCCCGCTCCAGCGTGCTGGCCTGGAGAATCCCACAGAAAGAGGGGCCTGCCGGGCTACAGTCCATGGGGTCCCAGAGTTGGACACGACTGAGCAACTGAGCACAGTGCAGTAAGACAAGATTGTATCACGGAGGGTCAGAATCTGTCCTTACTTAAGATTTAGATAATTTATCCATCATAGATTTTGTTGCAGTAATTTTTAAAATATTGCTTTAAAATAGTACTTATTTTGGTTCCTGAGTTTTGGGGGCTCCCTAAAACTTTGTGCACATAGGGGTCACTCACTTGCTTTACCTTGGTCCTGACTCTGAGCAGCAATATGCTTTTGGGGGTATATTTATATATATAAATAAATAAATAAATAAATAAATAAATAAATAAATATATATATATAAAATATAACATATGTACATATATGTGTACATATGTATGTATGGAATTTAGCATATACTACCTTTTTAAAAAATTAATTGTTTATTTTTGACTGCACTCATCTTTGTTGCTGCTCACTGGCCTTCTCTAGTTTTAGAGAGGGGGCTACTCTTCATTGCGTGTCTGCGGCTTCTCATTGTGGCAAGCCGGCTTCTCTTGCAAAGCACGGGCTCTAGGGCTCTCTGGGCTCTAGGGCACAGGCTCAATAGTGTGGCTTAGGCTTAGTTGCTCTGCTGCCTGAGGGATCTTCCCAGACCAGGGATTGAACCTGTCGCCTGCACTGGCAGGCCGATTCTTTACCACTGAGCCACCAGGGAAGCCCAACATATATTTCGTCGCTTCTATGTCCCTGTGAGATGGGTACTGTCATCTTCATTCTTGACATGAGAAAACCACCTCCGAGAGAGAGGAGTAAGTTGCTAAAATGGCACGACTGACTGGAAAGCTCATTCTTCCTCATGCTTCAGGCATGGCTGACTCTAAACACTCCTCTCTAACTCAAGCCGCCCACCCCAGAGCAGAATCTCTGCAGAGCTGGCAGCCTTAAGTGGTGACTGTTGGTCTCTTCCCTGCGTGCCCCCGCCAGACAACACTACATGGGCCAGAGGAGAATCATATGCCCTGCTCTGCTTCGTGCTTTGTAGCAGCTCAAAGGAAAATAGCCAATCTTTTCAGCTGCAACATGCTGGCTGCCAGAGGAGGAGAAGAGTAGCAGCTGTTCCTGGGAAAACACACCGTGTCTCTTACCCAGATGGGCAGCAGTGGGCTCCTGGCTGAAGCTCAGGCGAAATGGTGGTTTTGTGGGTTGAAACTTGACTCCACTCTGAGGAGGCTCATCTTACAGTTGATCCATTTCAATATTTTATAGTTCACCAGTGCATGGGGGCCCTCCATAGAGCCCTAACTGTTCGAAGATGGCCCAGGGACACGCCAGGTTCCTAAAGGGGATACTCAGAAAGCCTGGGTGGCTTCCCGTTTAAAAATTTATTTGACTATTCCCTCGAAAAAACAAAGGCGCCGGAAAACTAAAGTCTATTAGACGTGCTACAGCAATGGCATCGGAACCGCTGCCACTCCTGACTTCTGAGACTGATGAAGATGCACTGATAACAATAACTGGCGTTGGAATCACGCGCCACCTCGTGAAACAGAGCAGGACCTCAGGCCCGAGAGGGGAAGGACTATTCTTCTCCCTCTGTCTTATGTTTCATTCTGGATCAGAGACCCAGGTCTTTATTAAAATACCAGAAAATGATGTCTCCATCCATTATGGACTGCATGCTTGTGGCCCTGCCGCCAAATTCATACACTGGAATTCTAACCCCTTATATGCTATGAGGAAATGGGGCTCTGGGTTGCAGTTTGGTCCTGAGAGTGGAACCCTCATGAGTGAGATTGGCATTCTGTTAAGAGGAACACTTAAGACATAACAATTTGCCCTCTGCTACATGAGGAGACAATGAGCAGATGGCCTCTACCAACCAAGAAGGAGGACCTTCATCACAAAGGGGTGTGTCTTCACTTTGATCTTGGACCTCCCAACCTCTACTACTATGAGAAAGAACGGTTGTTTAAGCCACCCAACCTATGCTATATTTGCTGTAACAGTCTGGACTAAGTCACTGCCCCTCTTCTAAATGGATACTCTTTTGAGGGAGTGCAAATATTTCCCCTTTATGCTCACATCTTTTGTGTATTCTTGTAAGACTAGCAGACCATAAAATAGCTTCTCAGAAAACAAGCAGAGACAAAGGCGAGGAGCAGTACATTATACACGTAAGGTGGTGCAATAAATGTTGGTTGAATGAAGAAAGGATTCCAAGAGATGCTGGACCCTAGGCACTAGGAAAATGCTGTTGATGGGGGTCAAGGCTGGCAGAACACTCCTGGTAACACAGGTTAAGACTACACATTTAGTTTTATATACATTCTGAATTATGAGTATAGAAGAGTATGGATATAATCCCAGATGGGATTATATGTTCTTCAGAAGAACATGAGAATAAAGCAGGCCAGCACAAGAAATTGTGATTGGATGTGTGTTGCTGATAACAATATGAGGAAGGTATTCCATTAGTGAAAAAAGTGTTGAAAGCGTCAGTTGCTCCATTGTGTCCAACTGTGACCCCACGGACTCAGGCCCACCAGGCTCCTCTGTCTGTGGGATTCTCCAGGCAAGAACCCTGGAGTGGGTTGCCATTTCCTTCTCCAGGAGATCTTCTCAATCCAGGGATTGAACCCAGTCTCCTGTATTGCAGGCACATTCTTCACTGTCTGAGCCACCAGGGAAACCCTGGTGTACATAAGGAAGTCTTGGTACATACGGGCTGCGAAAGAAACCGAACAGCACCGGGCCTCCTGCTCACAGCAAACGCGAGGCTGCTGTGCATGCGGGCTGCGAAAGAAACCGAGCACCACCGGGCCTCCTGCTCACAGCAAATGCGAGGCTGCTGTGCAGGCAAAATAAGCAATAAGAACAAAACCCCCAGATAGACAGAACATAAGCAATCCTCCATATTTACAAAAATACGGAAAGAGGCAAATGACTAAAGACTCAACGGAAGAGTGGGCCTTTGTTTATGATGGAACTCCCCCCAAATGTTTGGAAAACTCTTGAAAAGATCTATGAGATATAATAAGACAAGACCATTATGAAACAAGAGCAGAAAGCTAAAAGGGAGAATCTGTGAGAATCATCAACCCCATAACATGAGGGTGATTTGTAAGACAAGGGGAAGTGTTGAAGAAATAAGATGAGGAAGAACAACAAGTAACATTGGGTAGCAAATTAACATGCACATGGGGAGTGTATGTATTTCTTAAAAAAGAAATATGAAGAAATAATACAGATATTAAGGAATTGCATAACAGAACAGGATTGAATCCAAGAGCCATTTCTTTGAAAATAAAAAGAAAATCAAACTTTTGAAAGTGTCTTTTGAAAGAGAGAAAAAAGAAATGAAAAAGACTTATAATAATAAACAGAAGCATTTAAATTCTGAAAAACACGTGTTATAAAGCTCTATGACAATAAATTGGAACTTGGGTGAAATGGATGAATTTTGCCTGAGAAGAGTGTTTTATTAAACTGACTTAAAAACAAATGAACATATCAGCAATCAAGGACTAAATGGATGAGTTATCAAAGAATTACCTTCAAAAATATTTAGATGGTTTAAAACTTTGAGGAAACAAATGATTCTTTTGTAACCTACCCTTATTATGTATACTCTATAAAAGCTTAGAAAAATATGACAAGATAACCAAATCATTTTATAAAAATACCACATGCTTATTCACAATTCTGACAAACATAATACAGGCCAAAACAAAACAAAACAAAAAAACAAAAAAAAACTTTTTTAAATGGACTTGGGTTTCCCGGGTGGCGCTAGTGGTAAAGAATCCTCCTGCCAATGCAGGAGATGCAAGAGACATGAGTTTGATCCCTGGGTTGGGGAGTGAGAAATGGAACCCCTGAAGTGAGAAATGGAACCCCACCCCAGTATTCTTGCCTGGAAAATTCCATGGGCAGAGGAGCCAGGCAGGCTATAGTCCACGGGGTTGAAAAGAGACAGAAATGACTTAGAGACTAAACAACATCTATTATTTTTACCCCAAACAATTTGTTTTTTACACTCATCCTCTGCTGCCCCTTCTCCTCCCACCTTCAATATTTCCCAGCATCAGGGTCTTTTCCAATGAGTCAGTTCTTTGAATAAGGTGGCCAAAGTATTGGAGTTTCAGCTTCAGAATCAGTCCTCCAGTGAATTTTCCGGGTTGGTTTCCTTTAGTATTGGCCAGTTTGATCTCCTTGCAGTCCAAGGGACTCTCAAGAGTCTTCTCCAACACCACAGTTCAAAAGCATCAATTCTTCAGTGCTCAGCTTTCTTCACAGTCCAACTCTCACATCCATATATGACCACTGGAAAAACCATAGTTTTCACTATACTGACCTTTGTCAAACAACTGATGTCTTTTCTTTTTAATACTGAGATGATTGGATAGCATCACTGACTCAATGGTCATGAACTTGAGCAAACTCTGGGAGACAGTTGAGGACAGGGAGGTCTGGTATGCTGCGGGTCCATGGAGTCGCAGAGTCGGACATGACTTAGCAACTGAACAACAATCAAAAATTTTAAACAATATTAGTTGGCTCTGTGAAAGCCTATATTCTCAGATTTTTCTTTACCTCTGTATATCTTTCCTATCTCCTTTAAGGGTCATCTCATTGATGCAATGAATGTATATGATGTATAACCTTTCAATTTTCTTTGTTTTCGAGATAAGTGTACAGAAGGATGGCATTGAGGCAGTGGAGTAGTCGCTACCGCTTCCAAACAAGGGAGCATGAGATTTAGTATCAGACACTTCCAATTTCAGAGTCTAGCTCTGCAGTTTCTGAGTTCTGACCTTAATTATTCTCTCAGCCCATTTTCCCGATCTGAACTCTAATATGCTTGCAGTGACAGTAGTGGATAGCACTGCTATCCACCTCTTAGGGATGTTTTGAAGCTTAAATGCTTCCTAGGTGGTGCTAGTGGTAAAGAAACCACCTGCAAATGCAGGAGACATGAGATTCGGGTTTGATCCCTGGGTGGGGAAGACCACCTGGAGGGGGAAAAGGAAACCCACTCCAGTGTTCTTGCCTGGAGAAGCCCAGGGACAGAGGAGCTTGCCAGGGTGCAGTCTGTAGGGTCACAATGAGTCAGACACAACTGTAGCAACTTAGCCAGCACACACGGAGATTAAATGAGACAGTATACATACAGTAAATAGGTGGGTGTTTGGTAACTAGCAAAAGATCTATAAATGTTTATTAAGTAAAGATAAAAGTAAACTCTTCTAGGACTCGAAGGATAATCTTTTTGGTATATACTGATGTATTCTCAGATTGATAACAGAGCATATCACTTAAAGTAATATATAATGTGGAAAATCTCCAGGTTGTACTCTTTGTCTGAAATAGATTCTCTTGTTCTTTCTCTCAAAGCAGTTTTCTGTTTTCTTTGAAATTTAGAGACTGAATCTTTAGTGAGGGCTTCCCAGATATCCTACTTTTCTGAGACAGATAGTCAAAGCTCTGAAAACAAAAGAAAACAAAAGCTCTTCTTTCCTCCTCTGTCTGGAGGAAAGGAGCTGTGGCGCTTGCTGCCTGAGGGAAATCTTCCCCTTTTCCTGGCATTTTACGGCTAACAATGCCTATGAGTCTCATTTCAGATTCTGAGTCTCCTGAGTAGATACAATGCTTCCCTGAGTCTTTCAGGATTGAAATTAGGCTGTCCGGATCCATGATTCTGTGGTTTATAACAGAAGACATAATCAGACATGGAACAATTTGGGTCTTCTTTTTTAAAAATTTTGTTGAGTTTTGTCTGCACTGGGTCTTCGTGGCAGTGGGTGGCTACCTAGTTGCGGTGTGTGGGCTTCTCATTGCGATGGCTTCTCTCCTTGGGGAGCACGGGCTCTAGAACACGGGCTCAGTACTTGTGGTGCTTAGGTGCTCTGTGGCATGCGGAATCTTCCTGGACCAGGGATTGAAACTGGGTCCCCTGCATTGGCAAGCAGACTCTTAACCACTGGACCACCAGGGAAATCCCAATTTGAGTATTCTTGGAGGGCTGTGTGCCCAGGATCTTTCAGTGTCCAAGATGAAGGGAGATAGCAAAACCCCAGATAATGAAGACTGCACATTCATTACCTGGGGTTTTCTATTCTATTCATTCTATTCGTTCAACAATCACCAAGCACCATCTAGCCAAGTGCAGGTTAGCAAACTATTACTGTCAACATAATCTGCTTCTTCAAGCGTTTTAGAAGACAGATTTTCCTTTGACATATCAAGCTCAGCCTCATGGCTAGGGATAGCAGAGGTGTTTAATATTCTGCAACACTGCTTCCCTGTTGCTGCCAGAGAACTGACAATGACCCAGCCAGACCCTGTTTACGATCTGCCCCTCACCCTCCTTCCTGCAACTCTAAGTAGAGACTCTAGCATACTTAGTGTATCTGTATATGTAGTGTATCCAACATATAGTGTATCTGTTACCCAGCCCAAATACCAAACCGTATGGTGGTGTCTCCACAGTTTAGTACTCAGTCCATGTGCTAATACTTGTGACTTGAGGTTGAGAGCAGTGATGAGTTTGCTAAAGAAAAAATGAGCCTTGGGCTCCATTTGTACGTGTGTGTGTGAATCTGGTTTGATTGCATAATTGTGCTTGTTTCTTTCAATTTTTTAATGTATGAATGTCTCTGAAATCCCAACTAGATTAATGTTCTTTATGAACCTGGATCATATTATAACCTCAAATTTTGATGCCTCTTGCAGTTATCTACTGTGTTTGGAGTACATTCAGCTTCATGATTCATACATGGTAGGCACAGAAATGTCCATTTAATGAATGTATCAATGATTGATTAAATTAAAAAGAGAAAACCAAAGAGTAGGAAATAGGATGGGATGTATAGTCAATGTGTGGATAAGATGGTAGAAAGTGATGGCAGAAGCTCTCAATTAGAAGGCAGAGGTCAGGGAATGAGGAGGATTTTCCTAGTGTTTCCAAGTCATATCTCAGATTGTGAAGGTTGGGAAACACAGATTTAGGGAAGAAAAGTGTATTCCTAAGGAGCTGGAATTCTCTCACACTAATCATTTCCATTCAAAGTCTAGGATTCTTAGATTTTAAGAGGCCATGTTACCTAATTACCAATGTCAATAAGACATTGCCTGTCCCTGTTTCTGGACCAAATGTGGAGTCTTGAGCAGCTGGAGGGAACTTGCAGGTCCACCGCTCCTGGTAGATGATTGCTGGTAAGTTCTTCTTTAAGAAGACCAAGCGTTCTGAAGGGATGCAGGTGGATAAGAAAGTACTCTGAAAGCAACTTTCAGTGTTAACCTTGAATCAGTTGACTTGGACAATTACTTGGACATAATAATGGTTCACTACTATTGCTGAGTACAGTCACTGTGTGCCAAACACTATTTATCACGTAATCACCCCATTTAAATGTTACAATAACCTGATAAATTAGACAGTTTTTAGATGAGGAAAATGAAGCTTACTAAGTTAAGTGGTTTGCTATGTGACTAGTGCATTCTCTTGGCAAAACTCTATTAGCCTTCGCCCTGCTTCATTCTGTACTCCAAGGCCAAATTTACCTGTTACTCCAGGTGTTTCTTGACTTCCTACTTTTGCATTCCAGTCCCTATAATGAAAAGGACATCTTTTTTGGGTGTCAGTTCTAGAAGGTCTTGTAGGTCTTCACAGAACTGTTCAACTTCAGCTTCTTTAGGATTACTAGTCGGAGCATAGACTTGGATTACCGTGATACTGAATGGTTTGACTTGGAAACGAACAGAGATCATTCTGTCGTTTTTGAGATTGCACCCAAGAAATGCATTTTAGACTGTTTTATTGAACATAAGGGCTACTCCATTTCTTCTAAGGGATTCTTGCCCACAGTAGCAGATATAATGGTCATCAGAGTTAAATTCACCCATTCCAGTCCATTTTAGTTTGGTGATTCCTAAAATGTTGACATTCTCTCTTGCCATCTCCTGTTTGACCAATTCCAATTTGCCTTGATTCATGGACCTAACTGCCGGAGTCCAGTTCCAGCAGCCAGGGGATCAGCCTGAGGAGATGAGCAGTGTCGGCAGGAAATGATGTAGCCTCTGACTCCAGGTATGGGACTACATGTTTATTTCAAGCATCGGGTTCTCTTTTATACTTTTTCAAAAGCATTAGGTCAGAGGTTTGACATTTTCAGTTCCCCCTCACCCAGATTATTGTCTCATTGTTGCCCTTCAAATAGAGCTCCTGCTTCAGTGATTCTCTCAGAATCCTGTTTACTTGTGATTACATTGTAGCTCATGCTTATGTCTGGGCAGCATACCACATTCCTCAGTTTATATCTTATCTTTTTAAATCCTGCTTGCCCCTAGTATCCTGTGCTCACTATCTCCTAAAAAGGCTTCTAACTATTCTTAATTATTCCTAAACCCTAAACTCAGCAAACTTCTTTTGCCATAAACATTTCCCTCACAAACAGGTCTCAGGTAACAATCTTTCCTATGGCCTCAAGCTGTGGCCTACATGCTCATCCTGGGACATTCTTTGCAAAAATCCTTGAACAAATGTCAATGGTTACTTTACAGATTATTTTCTGGGCACAACTGCAGAAGGCTTTGTGCTTTCTCATGCTTTTCTCAAGAATAATAAGCACCTTAACATTCTTTCCAGTCAACTCAACCGAAAAAAGGAAGAAACAAGTCAGAATCACAAGAGCTAACTCCTTCATCCCAGGTCCATGCTTGTGGAATGAGAGGGGGCTGGGGCCGTGCCTCCATTTTTTCAGTAATGCCTAACGTGGTTCCCAACATGTAACATTCCAGGTTCCTATGCAATATTGCTCTTCACAGCCTTGGACTTTGCTTTTACCATCAGTCACATCCACAACTGGGTGTTGTTTTTGCATTGGCTCTTTCTCTTCATTCTTTCTGGAGTTATTTCTCCACTGATCTCCAGTAGCATATTGGGCACCTACTGACCTGGGGAGTTCATCTTTCAGTGTCATCTCTTTTTGCCTTTTCATACTGTTCGTGGGGTTCTCAAGGCAAGAATACTGAAGTGGTTTGTCATTCCCTTCTCCAGTGGACCACATTCTATCCGACCTTTCCACCATGACCCATTAGTCTTGGGTGGCCCTACACAGCATGGCTTAGAGTTACATTGAGTTAAACAAGGCTGAGGTCCATGTGATCAGATTGGTTAGTTTTCTGTGACTGTGGTTTTCAGTCTGTCTGCCCTCTTATGGAGAAGGATAAGAGGCTTATGGAAGCTTCCTGATGGGAGAGACTGACTGAGGGGTAAACTGAGTCTTGTTCTGATGGGCGTGAGCATGCTCAGTAAATCTTTAATCCAATTTTCTGTTGACGGGTGGAACTGTGTTCCCTCCCTGCTATTTACCTGGGGCCAAACTATGGTGGACGTAATGATAATGGTGACCTCCTTCAAAAGATCCCATGCATGTACTGCTACACTCACTGCCTCCAATCCCCCCCCCCAACCCCCCACCCCACAAAAGATCTTCATGACCTAGATAATCACGATGGCATGATCACTCACCTACAGCCAGACATTCTGGAATGTGAAGTCAAGTGGGCCTTAAGAAGCTTCACTAAGAACAAAGCTAGTGGAGGTGACAGAATTCCAGTTAAGCTATTTCAAATCCTAAAAGATGATGCTGTGAAAGTGCTGCACTCCATATGCCAGCAAATTTGGAAAATGCAGCAGTGGCCACAGGACTGGAAAAGTCAGTTTTCATGTCAATCCCAAAGAAAGGCAATGTCAAAGACTGGTCAAACTACCACACAATTGCACTCATCTCACAAGGTAGTAAAGTAATGCTCAAAATTCTCCAAACCAGGCTTCAACAGTATGTGAACTGTGAACTTCCAGATGTTCAAGCTGGTTTTAGGAAAAGCAGAGTAACAACAGATCATATTGCTGACATCCATTGGATTATCAAAAAAGCAAGAGAGTTCCAGAAAAAATCTATTTCTGTAGATTCCTGTGAGATCTACATCTATTTCTCCTTTATTTACTATGCCAAAGTCTTTGACTGTGTGGACCACAATGAACTGTGGAAAATTCTTAAAAAGATGGGAATACCAGGCCACCTGACCTTCTTGAGAAATCTGTGTGCAGATCAGGAAGCAACAGTTAGAACTGGACATGGAACAGTTAGAACAACAGACTGGTTCCAAATTGGGTAAGGAGTACATCAAGGCTGTATATTGTCACCCTGCTTATTTAACTTATATGCAGAGTACATTATGAGAAACACTGGGCTGGATGAAGCAAAAGCTGGAATCAAGATTTCCAGGAGAAATATCAATATCCTCAGATATGCACCTCAGATGACACCACCCTTGTGGCAGAAAGTGAAGCAGAGCTAAAAAGTCTCTTGATGAAAGTGAAAGAAGAGAGTGAAAAAGTTGGCTTAAAGCTCAACATTCAGAAAACTAAGATCATGGCATCTGGTCACATTCAGTTCAGTTCAGTCGTTCAGTCGTGTCTGACTCTTTGTGACCATTTATCGCAGCACGCCAGGCCTCCCTGTCCATCACCAACTCCTGGAGTTTACTCAAACTCATGTCCATCGAGTCGGTGATGCCATCCAGCCATCTCATCCTCTGTCGTCCCCTTCTCCTCCTGCCCCAATCCGTCCCAGCATCAGACTATTTTCCAATGAGTCAACTCTTTGCATGAGGTGGCCAAAGTACTGGAGTTTCAGCTTCAGCATCAGTCCTTCCAAAGAAATCCCAGGGCTGATCTCCTTCAGAATGGACTGGTTGGATCTCCTTGCAGTCCAAGGGACTCTCAAGAGTCTCCTGCAACACCACAGTTCAAAAGCATCAATTCTTCAGCACACAGCTTTCTTCACAGTCCAACTCTCACATCCATACATGACCACTGGAAAAACCATAGCCTTGACTAGACGGACCTTTGTTGGCAAAGTAATGTCTCTGCTTTTGAATATGCTATCTAGGTTGGTCATAACTTTCCTTCCAAGGAGTAAGCGTCTTTTAATTTCATGGCTGCAATCACCATCTGCCGTGATTTTAGAGCCCCCCAAAATAAAGTCTGACAGTTTCCATTGTTTCCCCATCTATTTCCCATGAAGTGATGGGACCAGATGTCATGATCTTAGTTTTCTGAATGTTGAGCTTTAAGCCAACTTTTTCACTCTCCTCTTTCATTTTCATCAAGAGGCTCTTTAGTTCCTCTTCACTTTCTGCCATAAGGGTGGTGTCATCTGCATATCTGAGGTGATTGATATTTCTCCCGGCAATCTTGATTCCAGCTTGTGCTTCTTCCAGCCCAGTGTTTCTCATGATGTACTCTGCATATAAGTTAAATAAGCAGGGTGACAATATACAGCCTTGACGTACTCCTTTTCCTATTTGGAACCAGTCTGTTGTTTCAGTGGTCATGTATGGATGTGAGAGTTGGACTATAAAGAAAGCTGAGCGCTGAAGAATTGATGCTTTTGAGCTGTGGTGTTGGAGAAGACTGTTGAGTCCCTTGCACTGCGAGGACATCCTACCAGTCCATCCTAAAGGAAATCAGTCCTGAGTATTGATTGGAAGGACTGATGTTGAAGCTGAAACTCTGATAGTCTGGCCCCCTGATGTGAAGAAATGACTCATTTGAAAAGACCCTGAAGCTGGGAAAGTTTGAAGGCGGGAGGAGAAGGGGGTGGCAGAGGATGAGATGGTTGGATGGTCTCACTGACTCAATGGACATGAGTTCGAGTAAACTTCATGAGTTCGTGATGGACAGGGAGGCCTGGTGTGCTGGAGTCCATGGGGTTGCAAAGAGTTGGACAGGACTGAGCAACTGAACTGAACTGAACTGAAGTTAAGTGGTTAAGTTCACACACTTGGTAAGTCATAAAGCTAAAGAGTCTTTCTTCTTTACTTTGCTCTTCCATCACATTGGGCTGCCTCTGTCAATCAATTAGACTGGACTATGGGTTAGGGGCAGCTAAGAAGGAACTTCTATGCATAATCCATTGCCATTATGTGGCCTTAAACTAGCAATCACTCTGTTACTAGGCAGCACTAAGAACTTTACATGGATTAATGCATTTTATTTTTGTGAGATAATTGCTACTGGTATCTGCACTATATAAAAACGAACTCACAAACAATACTCAAAGGGAAATAAAATTTGACTCTTTTTTTTTTTTAAGATTTTTGTTTGTTTGTTCCATGTGGACCATTTTTAAAGTCTTTATTCAGTCTATTGCAACACTGTTGTCTTCTGTTTTGTTTTTTTCGTAGCTACCATGTGGGATCTTACCTCCCAAGCTGGGATTCAACCTGTATCCCCTGCATTGGAAGGCGAAGTCTTAACCACTGAGTCACCTTGATTGATTGACTGGGAATTCACCACTGGAAGTCACCGTGATTGACTGATTCAAGGGGAAGTCTCATTGGTTCTTAATTATACCCAGTAGAGACATAACCTGTTGGGAGATAGTTCCAAACCATCTTCCATGTGTTTGTTCATCTTAGGAGAAGAGGCACCGATCACCTCTGTTTTGGACTATCTTTTCCAGCATGTCTGTATGGGGAAGAGTCTTGAAAGCTAGGAATTGTGTCCTCTGAAACAAAAGTCAGGCAGGCTTATTATCTAGCATAGTAAAGTGAGTAAGACAGTGTTTCCCTTTGGATGGAGGGCCAGACAAGCTTACTGCACATTATAAAAGATTTGGGTTCCCACACCCAGAGTCCCTCTCCCGAAACACAACCTGTTGTGTATTCAGGTGTGAACTGACCCTTTTTGAATCACCCCATGGGAATTTGGGCTTAGAGAACTGACAAAAATGTTAATACTCTAACAATTGCTGTTGCTGTGAGTAGTAAATTGGCCTTTGTCTTTGACACAGGAGTCTTATGTGTCATACCAATATCCATTAAACTGTGACCAGCAAACTTACTAGCTTACAAGTAGAGTACAAATCTCTGAACCTTCAGAGCTATATCAAATTCAATTCAGTCTGAGTCCAAAACCCATAGTCTTTACCATTGCACTTTTGTGCTAGCCGTCGTGTGCTCAGAGGTAAAGTGATATAAGCTGAATGATATTATCTTTTCTCCTTCCTCATTGAGCCATCTTTTTCATTCAAAATACTTCCTGAGGAAAACGGCAGTTTTGACTTGTAAGCCAGCTCTGATTCTGTTTTCTTGTCCTTTATACCACTTTTAGAAGATGTTTTAGACTCTGACAGTGAACCCTCTTCAGTAACTAGGTTTGGGGTATGGAGGAAGGAGTCTGTGGTCTTCTGACTCTGTGGGGATAAAATAGGGAACTTAATCTGGGGTCAAGGTGGGGGCAAATACCAAGCAACTTGACACCGTTTTTCCTCATCTTACTTGTCCTTTCAACACACACACACACACACACACACACACACACACACACACACAGAAGGCTCTAAATTACAGTTACTGGCTTATATACCCAGTAGTTTGCAGTTTACTGGCCTATCTCAACTCATCCTATGAGCTGAATTTACCACAGTAGCCTTCATATATATATATATATATATATATATATATATATATATAATTCTTCACCATTAACCAATTACAAAAATTCAAGCATTAGTTGCCTATTTGAGTACAGCAATCATTTTGTAAGGTTCAGAGAGGTTAGGTGACTTACCAAGAGTCATACTGTTCTAGAATTAGAACTTGAACCAGATCTACTGACTTCCTGCTCAGTGTCTTCTCTGCAAAGATTTCTCTCACTGAATTTTTCTTCAGTTCAAATTGGCCTTCATACCCTTTGTAAGGATGTCCATGCTTTAACAAGAAATGAGCCCTCAGCTAATCTCAAATGAGCAACAAACTAGATAATTTCAGTCTACAGGGAAGTGATCAAAATCTTGCCTCTCCAATATTCCAAACTAAAGGAAAGCATGAAAGTGCAATTTGGAGGTCAAGGAGCACACGGTAAGTATTCAATTTGTATTGATTGAGTCACAAATTAATGGAATTTCTCTCCATAGAATAATACATACCATCTCCGTCTTCCACCTTCTTATTATGAGATAAGTATGGATTCCCAGGTGGCTCAGTGGCAAAGAATCTGCCTGCCAATGCAGGCGAGGCAGAAGATGCAATTTCAATACCTGGGTCAGGAAGAATCCCTGGAGGAGGAAGTGGCAACCCACTCTAGTATTCTTTTTTTCCCCCCAAGTTCTGATAGGAAATTCTTCAGTTTAGTTCAGTCGCTCAGTCGTGTCTGACTCTTCGAGACCGCATGAATCGCAGCACACCAGGCCTCCCTGTCCATCACCAACTTCCAAAGTTCACTCAGACTCACGTCCATCGAGTCAGTGATGCCATCCAGCCATCTCATCCTCTATCATCCCCTTCTCCTCTTGCCGCAATCCCTCCCAGCATCAGAGTCTTTTCCAATGAGTCAACTCTTCACATGAGGTGGCCAAAGTATTGGAGTTTCAGCTTCAGCATCAGTCCTTCCAAAGAAATCCCAGGGCTGATCTCCTTCAGAATGGACTGGTTGGATCTCCTTGCAGTCCAAGGGACTCTCAAGAGTCTTCTCCAACACCACAGTTCAAAAGCATCAATTCTTTGGAGCCCAGCTTTCTTCACAGTCCAACTCTCACATCCATACATGACCACTGGAGAAACCATAGCCTTGACTAGATGGACCTTTGTTGGCAAAGTAATGTCTCTGCTTTTGAATATACTATCTAGGTTGGTCATAACTTTTCTTCCAAGGAAATTCTTAGATAACTTAAAACATAGAGACCCATGCACTTCCAACTTAAAATGATTCCAAAGTTACAAAATTTATAAGTAAATCACGGGCAAGCTCTGAACCCCATGTACCATGAGTTCACTCCAGATACAGACCAAAATACCATTAAAGCTGATTCACAGCAACGGACTAGATGACACGTGACAAACGACACCAGCAGAAGACGCAAGAGATGACCTAACTGCATAAGGTGAAGCAACTTCGATAAAAACTGTTGGGTTGCATCACACTGAGCGTCTTCAAGTGCCAGGGCCCAGTTTACATGGTCACGGCCCTTGGTGCAGGTGCACGGTCAGGACAGTGGCTGCAGGGCACAACACTGTCCCCTGCCCTGACAGGGTTGGGAAGTTTTCTTTGGAGTCAGTTCCTGCGAGTCCTGCCAGCTCCACCCTCGGGCTCCTTGGCACCAGCCTGGGAGAAGCAGGTAAATGGACAGGCTCCAAAGGGCTGCCTGCTGATGCGCCCTCGCAGGGTCACATACGTAATCCAGGAACAAGACATTTCTGCCTGGACATGACGCTGGCTCCAGACCCAGAAAAAGATGCTCTTGGGTGGGCACGGACTAGTTCCAGGGCCTAGGAGTTGTCCACCACTGCTTGGCGTCTGCTCAGAAGCCCATGGTCCCCAGGTCAACCAGGTCCTCTTGAAAGCCAGCTTCACACTGAGGACCCTGCAGAAGGTGTCAGCTTTGCCTGTGGAAGGCCGATGGAAAGCCTCCCACCACCGCCTTGCGCCGGGTCGAGACCCCAGCGTCCCAGGGGCGTGTGGGCCGACTAGGCTGTCAGGGGATGGACGCCCTCCTTCCTCTGGCGGCAAGGCAAGGGCGGCGGCTGCACCTCCCGCAGTCACAGGCGGCCCTAGCGCGTCAGGTCCGGGGCTTCTCCAGCTTGTCCCCCGGGCTCTGCCTGTGCCTCACCAGGGCGCGGCCACGGCAGCTGTGGGACGTGCATTCGGCGTCGAGGTGCAGGTCGTGCTTGCACGGCACGTTGACCGGAGCCAGTCAGGCGCCCGACGACGCGTCCTCACCGTGTAGGCACGCAGGTCCTCTCGGCACAGGTGCAGGTGGTGCGCCAGGTCGGGCAGGAGCACACGGCTGCCGCCAAGTGCATACGGGAGGGAGTGGTGGCACAGCTGCCTGTGGTCCCGGGCCGGCCACGGCCACAGCCCCTGAAGAAGCCCCGGTAGAAGCGGCGGCAGCGGTGGTGGTGGTGGAAGCGGGGCGTGGGGAGGGGTGGGGTTGGGGGGTGGGGTTGCGGGCTCGCGAACGCGTCGTTGTCTGCTTTGAGTGGGAACTCGAAGGCCACGTACTCTTCTAGCCAGGCCAGTACGGCCGGCTCCTTGGCCGTGAGGCCCTAGGCGTCATGCAGCCTGGGCGGCAGCAGGTCACCACGCTGGCCTGCTCTGGCTCCAGGGAGTGCCGCTCCTCGTCGCCCAGCCACACACACACGCACGCACTCACACACACACACGTCATTAGAAATTTTATTCCTACCTCATAGGAATGTCAATCAGATAATTTTCAGAGCAAAACTTCCTCCAGATGTGCCAGTGTCTTAAGAAGTTTTCTTTTCTTTTCTTTCTAAATTCCTCAAAACTTTTATGTGAAGGTACTGTTTCAGTGATTGAGGAAATGAGAATGATGAATTAAAAAACCACCTCTTTCATTGAATATTTTGCATTCCTGAGGTGATTTCAGAAATATATGCAACCAGCTCCACCCCTCCCCCCCGCCAAAAAAAAGCATGGAAGATGACCGTTGTAGAGAAAAGGTCAAGTCGTTGTATGGGAACAGATAAATGGAGTCCAGTTAGCACTACTGGTAATGGCTTTATTACAAAGATGTGTTTGAACCAACCGAGTCTTCCAGGGTGGGTAGGGTTTTGGTAGACAGAAGAGACCATTCCTGGCAGAAGGAATAGCATAGACATAAGGGATGGAAAATAAAAGTGAAAACTAAATGAGAGGGAAAAGTAGAATTATGGGGTTTGGGGAAAAATATAATGGACAGTGAAGACAGGAAAGTAGGAGAGGGTTAGAGTGAAGAGTGTTCAATGACGTTTGTGGACACAATGCACGTTGATTTATAGTCTTTGCCGAGTCATTGAAGTTATCTGGGGAGAGATGTAGCATGAATCATACTCTCCACAACACGAATTACATGTGTTGGCTGCATTTTCTAGAAACAGAAATGGAAACTTAGAAAAATAACCTTCCCTATGTCACCATATTGGTGACAAAGGAAAGCTTACAGCCCAAGTCTTTTTCTTACGTGGCAGCCTCCAGCATGGAAAATGACCACTTTTGTAGTCCTTTCCATTACTACTAAGGAACAAAAACAGAATGCTGAAGGTAAATGGCTTGGTATAATTGCAGTGGGGAAAACTGGCAGTCCCTTTTCATTTTCTAATTCAAGGATTCTTAAATTTTAGAGTGCGTACAAATGACCTGGGATTCAGATTCAGGAGGTGTGGGAAATCACCTGAAATTCTGAATATCTAATAAGTTTCCTGGGAATCCTGATGCCTTTGATTCTGGAACCAAATTTTGCACAGCAGGGCTCCCCAATGTGCCTCTTGCCTCCTAGCCCTATATTGAAGACACACATGTACTTTAAATTTCACGCACCTTCCCCAAAATGAGCTCAGTAACATTTCCTTTTGTGTGTTACCCTGCGTGGGTTGTGTCTCTGGCTTGTGAAGGAGAATTGAATTTGTGAAGGAGAATTGACTTTGCAAGAGCCTGGCTTGGCTTGGCTATCCATGTTCTTATTGGAAATCCCTCCTTTCTTTTATAAGGGAGGTCCCCAGCCTTTTTGGCATGAGGGACCAGTTTTGTGGAAATCAATTTTTCCACAGACTGAGGGGCAGGATGGAGCATGCAGCGTAGATCCCTCATGTGGGCAGTTCACAGTAGGGTTCCGTGCTTCTAGATCTGACTGGAGGCAGAGCTCAGGCAGTAATATGAGCTCTGGGAATGGCTGTAAATATAGAAGAAGCTTTGTTGGCTCCCCACCTGCTCACCTCCTGCTGAGTGGCCAGCTCCTAACAGGCCACGGACTGGTACCTGGAGCTGGGGACCCCGGCTCTATTACGTCTACAGCTCACTCTCTTCTCTCAGTGATTCTTTCCAAGTGAAAATATAGATTAATTATTTTAGGGGAAAAAAATCAATGAAAAATTAGGATTTTATTTCTTGTGAAAGAAAGTTCAAATTTAAAGAACTTTATGAATTACCATTTCTAAGCTAAAATCACTTGGTGATTTAGAAGTTCAGAAATTAAGCTATGATGCTTTAGGCAGCTTCTGCTTTGGAAGATCTGAGCCCTGTTCAGAGGAGCCCTGGCCCCCGCAGGTTTCTCTCCACCCTGTATCGTCTCTATGAATTCTGAGAAGCAGGTCTCTGGGCTGACCGTGCCAAGAGCATCACGGGTCTCAGCCTTATTTGCTCTCTGCCGTTAGACTCCATTTCTTCTCCAGTGCCCTTTCTTTTTTCCTCTGTCTCTCTCTCTCTCTGCACTTTGAAGCCCGTCTCATTATTTTTCTTTGATCTCTAGTTTCTCTGACTTCTTTCTATTGTCTTTTTGTTAGTTGTCACGGGAATAGTATTAGTTGAAAGGGCCAAATCACGAGGCTACAGGCAGACCTAGTCTGTACTCAAACATCCATGGAATACTTGTTGCATCTGGAGAAAACTAAGTGATCCCTCATCACTTCTTAAGGCAGAGAACAACAACAATAGCAAAACCCCAAGACTTAGTGAGAAACTGACTTTTTCAGCGAATCTGTCTCCTGACTGATTAGACACATGAACCTTAGCTTATGCACGTTCCTTTATCTTCACTGATACGGAGACGAGGAAGAGCTGACAACCATGGATTCCTTAGAGTGCACCAGATGCTGTGCAAGGTAACTTCCATCTATAACTCCTTTTAGCCTCACAAAAGCTATGTAAAGTGGGAATCACTGTCTCTGTGGTACAGAGGAAGAGACTTAAGTTTCAGAGAGGGTAAGCAGGTTTCTTAGAGCTGCTCAAACTAACCAGTGGCAGAACTAAAATGAAAACTCAAGGCTCTGTAATAACAAATCCATAGGAATGATAAAGACTAAGAGTGGAGATTAATGAAGAACAAGGGAACAAAAAGCAGAAAATATCAACAAAAGAAAAAGTTCGTTCATTAAAAAAAATCAGTGAAATCGGTAAGCTTCAAGCTGGGTGAATCATGAAAAAATAAGAGAAAACACAAATGATTAATATCAGTAATGAAAGAACAGGCATCACTAACAATGCTACATAGACAGTGAATGCATAGTAAGAGACTAGCATACATAGAATGCCCACAAACTGGATACATTAGATGGAACTGCTAAGTCCCTGAGATACAAATTATCCAAACTGACACCAAAATAAGTCCTAAAATTGCCCTGTACTTACTAAAAAATTGATTTCATAGTTAACAATCTTCCCACCAACAAACTCAAGGGCCAAATGGTTTCACTGGTGAATTCCATTGAACATATAAGGAAGAAATAATACCAGTCTTATATGAACTCTTTTAGAAAATATAAAAAGAGGTCCACATTAACCTGATACCAAAACCAACAAAGATTAGAAGAACAAAAGCTACAGACCAATATAACTCATGAATAGGGATGCAGAAATCCTCAAAAATATGTTACCAAATAAAATTTAGTAATATATCAAAGTGATAATACATTAGGAAGAAAATCATTTTATTATGGAAATTCAGGTTTGTTTAATATTTGTAAATAAATCATTGCCATTCAATACATTAAGAATAAAAGACAAAATATCCTATGACCCTGCAATTCCATTTCTAGGTGTTTACCAAACAACAACAACAAAAACTAAAATCACATGATAGGTCAAAATAAAAGCCTTTTGTGCACACAAAAGAATTTGTATATATATGTTTGAAATAGCTTTCTTCATAAGAGCTGAAAGCTGGAAAAAGCCAAGATGTCCATTAATAGGTGGACAGATGAACATGTTGTTGTATATTCATACAATGAGATACGACTCGGTTATAAAATGAAGCAATGTCTGATAAATTCAAGACTGCAGGTGAGTTTCAAACATACACAAAGAGAAGCCAGCTCAAAAAAGAGTACATATGCTTCCATTTCTTTAAAATTCCTGAGTAGGTAAAACCAAGTTACATTGATAGAAATCAGAGCAGCTGTTGCTTCCAGAGAGATATAGTGATTTGCTTGAAGTGACAGGAGGGATCGTTCTGAGATAATGGGATGTTCTCTTTCGATAGGTGTGTTTGTTATAAAAGTATATGTCTCTATCAAAACCTTCCAACCCACATACTTAGGATGTGTGTATTTCACTGTTTGTAATTGATGCCTCAGGAAAAAACCAAATCAAGTTATTGTCAGCTGAAACATGTCACTGGCTATGCAGACCACATCAAACCTGTTAAGGAAAACTCTTACTTTGCTGAAAGGATGAAATACAGTGTAGACTCAATGATAAGCAGATCTATTGAGAGAATTGCTTCCAAAGGTATGAGAAATATGGATGAAAGGGAAGAACTGAGGGAATGGGGGAAAGTTAGACTGCAAAGAGGGAGAAAAGCACATAGTACATGGGACTGAGTAAAGGGCAACTCTAACTGTGGAGAAATTTAACCTTCTTGTTAAATCTAGTCACTCTGGTGACTCAGATGGTAAAGTATCTGAGTTTGATCCCTGGGTTGGGAAGACCCCCTGCAGGAGGGCATGGTAACCCACTCCAGTATTCTTGCCTGGAGAATCCCCATGGACAGAGGTGCCTGGCAAGTTGCAGTCCAGGGGTTGCAAAGAGTTAGACATGACTGAACGATTAAGGCCTTGGACTGCAAGGAGATCCAACCAGTCCATTCTGAAGGAGATCAGCCCTGGGATTTCTTTGGAAGGAATGATGCTAAAGCTGAAACTCCAGTACTTTGGCCACCTCATGTGAAGAGTTGACTCATCGGAAAAGATTCTGATGCTGGGAGGGATTGGGGGCAGGAGGAGAAGGGGACGACAGAGGATAAGATGGCTGGATGGCATCACTGACTCGATGGACGTGAGTCTGAGTGAACTCCGGGAGTTGGTGATGGACAGGGAGGCCTGGTGTGCTGCAATTCATGGGGTCGCAAAGAGTCGGACATGACTGAGTGACTGAACTGAATTGAGCGATTAAGCACACACACACACACCCTCCTCAGGGCTTGCTTCCCAGGTGGCTCAGATGGTAAAGACACCACCTGTCAATGCAGGAGACACAGGTTCAATCCATGGGTTGGGAAGATACCCTGGTGAAGGCAATGACAACCCACTCCAGTATTCTTGCCTGGGAAATCCCATGGACAGAGGGGCCATGGGGTTGCAAACAGTCAGACTCAATGACTAAACAACAACATCCACCACCTCAGGGCTCAGTGACCTGTCTATAAATATAGCATGCTGGGACAGGTGAATCTCCTTTCTCTACTGCGAATCTCATCGTCAAGAAGGAAAGAGGTGATTCATGGGTTCCTCTTGCTCTACAGGCTGGGGGGGTCCTCCCCCAAGATTGTGTTTATTGACGAAGACATATTATAGAGAAGGACATCTACTCACTTAGTAGATGCTTATTGAGCTGCTGGTATATACACAGTGCTTGTCAAGGAGCTGTGGATACAACAAAAACAAATGAGGGAAAGTCCCTGTTCTCATGCTGTGATTCATGGGGTCGCAGAGAGTCAGACACGACTTAGCGACTGATCTGATCTGGATACTCCACTGTGTATATGTACCACAGCTTTCTTATCCATTCATCTGCTGATGGACATCTAGGTTGGTTCCATGTCCTGGCTATTATAAACAGTGCTGCGATGAACATTGGGGTACACGTGTCTCTTTCAATTCTGGTTGCCTCGGTGTGTATGCCCAGCAGTGGGATTGCTGGGTCTTCCGGAAGTTCTATTTCCAGTTTTTTAAGGAATCTCCACACTGTTCTCCGTAGTGGCTGAACTAGTTTGCATTCCCATCAACAGTGTAAAAGGGTTCCCTTTTCTCCACACCCTCTACAGCATTTACTGCTTGTAGACTTTTGGATAATTGCCATTCTGACTGGCATGAAATGGTACCTCATTGTGGTTTTGATTTTCATTTCTCTGATGATGAGTGATGATGAGCATCTTTTCATGTGTTTGTTAGCCATCTGTATGTCTTCTTTAGAGAAATGTCTATTTAGTTCTTTGGCCCATTTTTTGATTGGGTCATTTATTTTTCTGGAATTGAGCTGCAGGAGTTGCTTGTATATTTTTGAGATTAGTTGTTTCTCAGTTGCTTCATTTGCTATTATTTTCTCCCATTCTGAAGGCTGTCTTTTCACCTTGCTTATAGTTTCCTTTGTGGTGCAGAAGCTTTTAATTTTAATTAGGTCCCATTTGTTTATTTTTGCTTTTATTTCCAATATTCTTGGAGGTGGGTCATAGAGGATCCTGCTGTGATTTATGTCAGAGAGTCTTTTGCCTATGTTCTCCTCTAGGAGTTTTATATTTTCTGGTCTTACGTTTAGATCTTTAATCCATTTTGAGTTTATTTTTGTGTATGGTGTTAGAAAGTGTTCTAGTTTCATTCTTTTACAAGTGGTTGACCAGTTTTCCCACCACCACTTGTTAAAGAGATTGTTTTTTCTCCATTGTATATTCTTGCCTCCTTTGTCAAAGATAAGGTGTCCATAGGTGCGTGGGTTTATCTCTGGGCTTTCTATTTTGTTCCATTGATCTATATTTCTGTCTTTGTGCCAGTACCATACTGTCTTGATGACTGTGGCTTTGTAGTAGAGCCTGAAGTCAGGCAGGTTGATTCCTCCAGTTCCATTCTTCTTTCTCAAGATTGCTTTGGCTATTCGAGGTTTTCTGTATTTCCATACAAGTTGTGAAATTATTTGTTCTAGCTCTGTGAAAAATACCGGTGGTAGCTTGATAGGGATTGCATTGAATCTAAAGGTTGCTTTGGGTAGTATACTCATTTTCACTATATTGATTCTTCAGATCCATGAACATGGTATATTTCTCCATCTATTAGTGTCCTCTTTGATTTCTTTCACCAGTGTTTTATAGTTTTCTATATATAGGTATTTAGTTTCTTTAGGTAGACACATTCCTGAGTATTTTATTCTTTTCGTTGCAATGGTGAATGGAATTGTTCTCTTAATTTCTCTTTCTATTTTCTCATTATTAGTGTATAGGAATGCAAGGGATTTCTGTGTGTTGATTTTATATCCTGCAACTTTACTATATTCATTGATGAGCTCTAGTAATTTTCTGGTGGAGTCTTTAGGGTTTTCTATGTAGGGACCATGTCATCTGCAAACAGTGAGAGTTTTACTTCTTCTTTTCCAATTTGCTCTGATTGCTGTGGCCAAAACTTCCAAAACTATGTTGAATAGTACTGGCGAGAATGGGCACCCTTGTCTTGTTCCTGACTTTAGGGGAAATGTTTTCAGTTTTTCACCATTGAGGATAATGTTTGCTGTGGGTTTGTCATATATAGCTTTTATTACACTGAGGTATGTTTCTTCTATTCCTGCTTTCTGGAGAGATTTTTTTTTTTTTTAATAATAAATGGATGATGAATTTTGTCAAAGGCTTTCTCTCCATCTATTGAGATAATCATATGGCTTTCATTTTTCCATTTGTTAATGTGGTGTATTACATTGATTGATTTGTGGATATTGAAGAATCCTTGCATCCCTGGGATAAAGCCCACTTGGTCATTGTGTATGATCTTTTTAATGTATTGTTGGATTCTGATTGCTAAAATTTTGTTAAGGATTTTTGCATCTATGGTCATCAGTGATATTGGCCTGTAGTTTTCTTTTTTTGTGGCATCTTTGTCAGGTTTTGGTATTAGGGTGATGGTGGCCTCATAGAATGAGTATGGAAGTTTACCTTCCTCTGCAATTTTCTGGAAGAGTTTGGGTAGGATAGGTATTAGCTCTTCTCTAATTTTTGGTAGAATTCAGCTGTGAAGCTGTCTGGACCTGGGCTTTTGTTTGCTGGAAGATTTCTGATTACAGTTTCAATTTCTGTGCTTGTGATGGGTTCTGTTAAGATTTTCTATTTCTTTCTGGTTCAGTTTGGGAAAGTTGTACTTTTCTAAGAATTTGTCCATTTTTTCCACGTTGTCCATTTTATTGGCATATAATTGCTGATAGCAGTCTCTTATGATCCTTTGTATTTCTGTGTTGTCTGTTGTGATGTCTCCATTTTCATTTCTAATTTTATTGATTTGATTTTTCTCCCTTTGTTTCTTGATGAGTCTGGCTAATGGATTGTCAATTTTATTTATCCTTTCAAAGAACCAGCTTTTGGCTTTGTTGATTTTTGCTATGGTCTCTTGTTTCTTTTGCATTTATTTCTGCCCTAATTTGTAAGATTTCTTTCCTTCTACTCACCCTGGGGTTCTTCATTTCTTCCTTTTCTAGTTGCTGTAGGTGTAGAGTTAGGTTATTTATTTGACTTTTTTCTTGTTTCTTGAGGTGTGCCTGTATTGCTATGAACTTTCCCCTTAGCACTGCTTTTACAGTGTCCCACAGGTTTTGATTTGTTGTGTTTTCACTTTCATTCATTTCTATGCATATTTTGATTTCTTTTTTGATTTTTTCTGTGATTTGTTGGTTATTCAGCAGCATGTTGTTCAGCCTCCATATTTTGGAATTTTTAATAGTTTTTCTCCTGTAATTGAGATCTAATCTTACTGCATTGTGGTCAGAAAAGATGCTTGGAATGATTTAAATTTTTTTGAATTTACCAAGGCTAGATTTATGGCCCAGGATGTGATCTATCCTGGGGAAGGTTCCGTGTGCACTTGAGAAAAATGTGAAATTCATTATTTTGGGGTGAAATGTCGTATAGATATCAATTAGGTCTAACTGGTCTATTGTTTCATTTAAAGTTTGTGTTTCCTTTTAATTTTCTGTTTAGTTGATCTATCCACGGGTGTGAGTGGGGTATTAAAGCCTCCCACTATTACTGTGTTACTGTTAATTTCCCCTTTCATACTTGTTAGCATTTGTCTTACATATTGCAGTGCTCCTATGTTGGGTGCATATATATTTATAATTGTTATATGTTCTTGGATTGATCCTTTGATCATTATGTAGTGTCCTTCTTTGTCTCTTTTCACAGCCTTTTTTTTAAAGTCTATTTTATCTGATATGAGTACTGCTACTCCTGCTTTCTTTTGGTCCCTATTTGCATGGAAAATCTTTTCCAGCCCTTCACTTTCAGTCTGTATGTGTCCCCTGTTTTGAGGTGGGTCTCTTGTAGACAACATATATAGGGGTCTTGTTTTTGTATCCATTCAGCCAGTCTTTGTCTTTTGGTTCGGGCATTCAACCCATTTACGTTTAAGGTAATTATTGATAAGTATAATCCCATTGCCATTTACTTTATTCTTTTGGGTTCGAGTTTATACACCCTTTTTGTGTTTCCTGTCTAGAGAATCTCCTTTAGCATTTGTTGGAGAGCCAGTTTGGTGGTGCTGAATTCTCTCAGCTTTTGCTTGTCTGTAAAGCTTTTGATTTCTCCTTCATATTTGAATGAGATCCTTGCTGGGTACAGTAATCTGGGCTGTAGGTTATTTTCTTTCATCACTTTGAGTATGTCTTGTCATTCCCTCCTGGCCTGAAGAGTTTCTATTGAAAGATCAGCTGCTATCCTTATGGGAATCCTCTTGTGTGTTATTTATTGTTTTTCCCTTGCTGCTTTTAATATTTGTTCTTTGTGCTTTATCTTTGTTAATTTGATTAATATGTGTCTTGGGGTGTTTCGCCTTGGGTTTATCCTGTTTGGGACTCTCTGGGTTTCTTGGACTTGGGTGATTATTTCCTTCGCAATTTTAGGGAAGTTTATAACAATTATCTCCTCAAGTATTTTCTCATGGTCTTTCTTTTTGTCTTCTTCTTCTGGGACTCCTATGATTCAAATGTTGGGGCATTTAACACTGTCCTAGAGGTCTCTGAGATTGTCCTTATTTCTTTTTATTCGTTTTTCTTTTTTCCTCTCTGATTCATTTATTTCTACCATTCTATCTTCTAATTCACTAATCCTATCTTCTGCCTCTGTTATTCTACTATTTGTTGCCTCCAGAGTGTTTTTGATTTCATTTATTGCATTATTCATTATATATTGACTCTTTTTTATTTCTTCTAGGTCCTTGTTAAACCTTTCTTGCATCTTCTCAATCCTTGTCTCCAGGCTATTTATCTGTGATTCCATTTTGATTTCAAGATTTTGGATCAATTTCACTATTATTATTCGGAATTCTTTATCAGGTAGATTCCCTATCTCTTCCTCTTTTGTTTGGTTTGCTGCGCATTTATCCTGTTCCTTTACCTGCTGGGTATCCCTCTGTCTCTTCATCTTGTTTATATCGCTGAGTTTGGGGTGGCCTTTCTGTATTCTGGCAGTTTGTGGAGTTCTCTTTATTGCGGAGTTTCCTCACTGTGGGTGGGGTTGTACAGGTGGCTTGTCAAGATTTCTTGGTTAGGGAAGCTTGTGTCGGTGTTCTGGTGTGTGGAGCTGGATTTCTTCTCTCTGGAGTGCAATGAAGTGTCCAGTAATGAGTTATGAGATGTCAGTGGTTTTGGAGTGACTTTGGGCAGCCTGTATATTGGAGCTCAGGGCTGTGTTCCTGTGTTGCTGGAGATTTTGCATTGTATGTCTTGCTCTGGAACTTGTTGTCCCTTGGGTGGTGCTTGGTTTCAGTGTAGGTATGGACGCGTTTGATGAACTCCTGTCAATTAATGTTCCCTGGAGTCAGGAGTTCTCTAGTGTTCTCAGGGTTTGGACTTAAGCCTCCTGCTTCTGGTTTTCAGCCTTATTTTTACAGTAATCTCAAGACTTCTCCGTCTATACAGCACCATTGATAAAATATCTAGGTTAAAGATGAAAAGTTTCTCCACAGTGAGGGACATCCAGAGAGGTTCACAGAGTTACATGGAGAAGAGAAGAGGGAGGAGGGAGTTAGAGGTGACCTGAATGAAATGAGGTGGAATCAATAGAGGAGAGAGCAAGCTATCCAGTAATCACTTCCTTATGTGCACTCTACAACTGGACCGCTCAGAGATGTTCATGGAGTTATACAGAGAAGAGAAGAGGGAGGAAGGAGACAGAGGTGGCCAGGAGGATAAAAGGGGGGAATCAAAAGGAGAGAGACAGATCCAGCCAGTAATCAGTTCCCTAAGTGTTCTCCACCGTCTGGAACACACAGAGATTCACAGGGGGTAGGGAGGAGACAGAGGCAACCTGGTGGAGAAAAAGGAGAGTCCAAAGGGGGAGAGAGAGGTCAAGCCAGTAACTTGCTCCCAAGTAAAAATGGGTACTGAAGATTGGGTTCTTAAAGGTACAAAATTGATAACAAATACCAAAAAGCACAGATTAAAAATCTAGAGTAGAGTTTGGAATTTCAAAAATACAATATTAAAGAAAAGAAGAAAAAAAAAAGAAAGAGAAAAAAATCACAAAAATGATAATATATATATATATATATATAAAATTTGCTTTTAAAAAATAGGGTCTTTTTTTTTTTGCAAAGTAATAGTAGGTTATAAAAGTGAAAATTAAAGGAGTAATAGAGGACTTAAAATTAAAAAAATTTAAAAAAAGAATGATCATAAAAATAATAAAAATATATCTAGGACTTTCTCTGGTGTTGTTGTGGGTATTGTGGGGCCAATTCATTTTCAGATAGTTCCTTGGTCCAGCTTATATTTCTCAAATCTATAGGCTCCTTCCCATGTAGTCGGTACTAACGACAGGGTTTTAATCTATTGCACCTGTCACTTCCAAGGGGGTTCCCTCTGTTTTAGCTTCTTCTGTTTGCTGGTCTCTTCAGTGTCTGATTTCCACCCTGACACAAAGGGGGCGGTAGTGGACACTCTTTTAGGCTCACTTGTTCAGTTGTGCTGTGGGGAGGGAGGGACACTTCTTTCAAAGACAATGGGCTGCTTTTCTGGGTGCCTGATGTCCTCTGCTGGCATTCAGAAGTTGTTTGTGGAATTTACTCAGTGTTTAAATGTTCTTTTGATGAATTTGTGGGGGAGAAAATGGTCTCCCCCTCCTATTCTTCTGCCATCTTAGGACCACCCCCTCAATTCCCAATTTTTTTTTTAAAAAGTACTATGATATTTACATTCAAAGCTTTGTTATTTCCTCATTTTCATTGCTGTAGTTATTCTAGGGGGTTGTATTTGTGGAAGGGCAGAAGCTGGCAGGATCCTCTAACAGGTAAGGGCTCTATTAGCAGTGACAAGATAGGAAAACATCCAGGGAGGCTGTCTGGAATATGAAAGGTGAGTATGATAGATGACAAGCTCCTGAGTCTTCGCCAAACATCACTGAGAGGTGGCTGCGGAAGTCAGGGCGAGGTGAGGTCCCCGGGCCATCCATGTCCCTGCTAAATCAATAACTGTCAGGGCCGGGCAAGAAGGATGGAGGTGCTGCAAGGAGGTCGAACTTCTCAAGGTTCCCTGAAGTTTGCAGGCGGAGCTCTCAGCGGCAAGGATGCGTTTTACAACACAAGGACTCAAGGATGCTGGGGAGGGAAGCAGGCAGCATTACGACTTCCTTTCCACCTCCACAGTGGGCTGTAAATGGAGAGAAATGGGGAAAGTGTCCAGGACAATCGCCTCTCCCAGCAGCAAATGTCTAGCCTGGGAAGGGCGGCGGCTGACGACCAGGAGGCTCACATCTGCCTGAGGATGTCCCTCATGGTAACCGCGATTCTCAGATGGGGGAGGGACTTCATCAGGGTGTGGGGTAAGAGGTCAGGTAAAGCCGGAAAACCACACAAGAAAATGACTCCCCCATCCCACTTTCCTGCCCCCTTTCACTTCTTCTCTCCCTTCCCAGCCAAAGGCTTCTCAACACAGTGTTTTCCCAGCCATGCTCTGCATTGCCCTGGGCATCCCCCACTTTGTCTCCATGGCCGTAGGAGTGACAAGTGAAGCACGGGGAGAAGCCAGGATGGCTCCACCATCACCTATCACCAAACAGAGAAGCTTCTTTTTGGTTGGTTTGTGTTACCTATTATGGGTTACGGTTCTGAGGTTTCATTTGCAAAAATGCCTTTTGTTCTTCAACACCCATCTCCCAACAAATCCAAACCAATCATGTGGGTTATTTTGGGGGATAATTTTGTTTATTTAGTGAGTTTTGGTTGTGCTGTATCTTGGTTGCTGCACGGACTTTTCCTAGTTGCGGTGAGTGGGGTCTCCTCTTTGCTGCGGTGTGGGGGCTTCTCATTACGGTGGCTTCTCTTGGGGAGCACAGGCTCTAAGAACATGGGCTTCAGTAGCTGCAGCACGTAGGCTCAGGAGTTGTGACACATGGGCTTAGGTACTCCACAGTGTGTGGGCTCTTCCAGGACTAGGCATCGAACCCATGTCCCCTGCACTGGAAGGTGGGTTCTTCTCCATTGTACCATCAGGGAAGTCCCATGTGGGTTATTTCTGCCTTTTTGAGGGCATAGCACCTGATGGGTACTTGGTACATAGTAGCCATTATTCAGGGCTTCCCTGGTGGCTCAGACAGCAAAGAATCCGCCTGCAATATGGGAGACCTGGGTTCGATCCTTGTCTTGGGAAGATCCCCTGGAGAAAGGAATGTCTACCCACTCCAGTATTCTTGCCTGCAGAATCCCATGGACAGAGGAACCTGACGGGTTGTAGTCCATGGGGTCGAAAAGAGTTGGACATGACTGAATGACTAAGCACCACACAGCATGTAGCACAGCCATTATTAATCACGATGCCTCACAGCATCTGCCCTCTGGCGTGCTGGCATTCGAGGACACAGACGATGCGTTCCTCTTCCTGTTTCAGGAGAAGCTGTGCTAGGCTGTGCTAGGCTGTGCTCACACCACACCCTCCCTAATCTCTTCCCGGAAGATGGGTTATACCCCTGCTTGTTCTCTGTAGCCTGAATTCCAAACTGAGTCTCTCCTATCCAGGAGCAAACAGCCTAGGATAAAGACAAGACTCATGTCAAAGTGCTCCTTCAGTTGTAAAAGGCTGTAAAAATACGTGCCGTTGTCCTCTTATTGTATTTCTAGGAGGAAACAGACTCACAATGAATACTACTAGTGGGCAGTTTGAATTCCCCCAGCAGACCTGCTCCAGTTCTCAAAAGCAGCCTATGTTCCCCAGGCACTTCACTCTGGAACACTGACAGAGATGCTAAGAAGCTCGTGGGACAGGGTCATTGCCTCTAGAGCCCCAGCTGGAAAGCCGCAATTAACCAGACCCTACCCGGCTGTGTCTTCAATTAAATAGAATGACAGTACTTTTTTAAAAAACACTTTTATGAAAAAGGTAAATGCCAAAACGACAAAATTACATTATTGCTTATTTTTATGTTTGTAAAAGTTTATTTTGCAAGGGTAAATTTAGGGTATGCCCCGTAGTAATTCACTGAGTGCATGTTTATGAAGCTGTACTCTGACCAGGGCGTGGAGACCGGAGGGAGACTGTAGGGTAAGGACTGACCTCAGACCCTGGTGCAGTCTTCGGGATAACACAGACCTGCAGGAAGATGGTCGAGTGCAAAAGGATGACAAGTGACATAAAAGCAGTACAGAAATCATATATTAATTTTTAAAGTAGGAATCAGAGTCATGCAGAGAATGACTTTAGGATGTTGCAACAGTGAGGGGTGAAATAGCTACTTTAGATACGCTGGTCAGGAGAGACCTCTACGAGGAGGGAACATCTGAGCAAAGACCTGCGTATAGGGATGTAGGTCCAGTGTTCCAGAAACAGGGGATGTGCAAGGACCTTGAGGCAGAAGTGTTTAAAGTTTGAGGAGCAGAAAGAAAGGCAGTTGTTACAGAGGAGTGCCTGAGAGAGAAAGCACCAAGGCAGGAAGTTAGACAGGCAGATGGGATTTTGAACTTTGATCTTAGTGTGATTAACAACAAAAAAAATCTCTATCTATTCATCATCTATGTATCCATCTATCCAAAACAGTCTTTGAATCCAACCTCAGATCCCAGTACCATTCCAGGTACATAGTAAGTGCTCAATAAATAATTGTGTCTGTTGACTATGCAAGGGTCAGATCATAAACCAAAGTTATAAAGTCCTGATGGTAAATGAAGAGGCATTTCTGCCAGGAGGTAGAAGACTGGAGGGGTCCTCCAAGTGTCCCAAGGAATATCCTGTGAAATGGCCACTGTCCACAGACCCCAAAGACATTCACCTTCTCCCCCAGCCCTCTTTTTTGATCCCATGGATTGTATCCCACCAGGTTCCTCTGTCCACTGGATTCTCCAGGCAAGAATACTAGAGTCTGTTGCCATGCCCTCCTCCAGAGGATCTTCCCAACCCAGGTATAGATGCCTTGTCTCTTAGGTCTTGCATTGGCAGGCAGGTTCTTTGCCACTAGAGCCACCTGGGAAGCAGATTATGACTACGCTAAGACATGATAGATTTCTAAAACATTCAGCACTGGTTCACACCCCATATGTAACCAGGAAATTGGACTCTACTTTTTGGAAAGATTTTTCTTTTCCAGCTAGAGCGTTACCAAAAGGGGTGGGGGATTTCTGCCTATTGATATGTTAATCTGAATATCCAATTCCAGGACAATTTCATTTGATTAAATTTCATTCCATTTAGGAAGGGAGGGAGGAAGAGCACCTTAAGAGTTTGGGTAAGTTCTTTTCTCAGTCTGCCAGGTTTCCCTGGATGAGACTGTTCCAGTCCCCCAGCTTGTGGGGGCAGCGGGAGAAAGGCTCATAGGCGTGAATCTGAAGTTTACAATGGCCCAAGCTAACCACATCTCTGGCATGCGATTGACCATTTGAAAGCAGATCTTCTGATCATTTTAATATTGTAGAAACTGTTGGCTGGCTTACTTCTGAGCTATAGGTAAGTGTACATTGATTTTAAACCTTAGTAAGAACATGAATTCTGGCAAAGAGGCTGTTGTTCCCACAGGGATGTTCAAGGCTTCAGAGGAACAGATGAACATTTGCATAACCTTCAATGTGAAGACAGCAGCCAGCACTAATTTTTTATTTTCCCCCAGAGTAAGTATCTCTTGGTAACTCTTGGTCAGCTAGACAATAAGGGTTTGGTAAAATTGTTTAAAAGTCAGAAGGAGAAAAAAATTCCAAAGATGCTGAAGGTGGGAGGGGAGTTCAGGATGGGGAACGTGTGTACACCCGTGATGGATTCATGTTGATGTATGGCAAAACCAATACAATATTGTAAAGTAATTAGTCTCCAATTAAAATAAATAAATTTATATTAAAAAAATAAATAGCAGATCATGCTAAACAAAAAAAATAAAAATAAAAAAATAAATGTACACACACACACAAAACAAAGGTGCTGAAGGTGAAGGGAAAATAAATACTCATGGATGGACTGTTTTGCTTCTAAACTCAAGTGTATAAAAATGAAAGTTGCTGAGTCGTGTCCGACTCAGCAATCCCATGGGCTGCAGACCATGGAGTTCTCCAGGCCAGAACACTGGAGTGGGTAGCCTTTCCCTTCTCCAGGGGATCTTCCCAACCCAGGGATCGAACCCAGGTCTCCTGCATTGCAGGCAGATTCTTTACCAGCTGAGCCATCAGGGAAGCCTGAGGTGTATAAATGGTATAGAATCTGGTTTGCACTGTAGACTTTATGGAGTGACACTGTATGTTTGAATTTGCTGAGTTTTCTCTCTTGCTTTGGTATAACATGATTTGTTATGGACTGAGTGTTTATGTCCCCCCTGCCCCCAAATTCATATGTTGAAATGTAATCCCTAATGTGATGGTATTTGGAGGTAAGGCCTTTGGGAGGTGACTAGGTCAGGAGGATGGAGCCCTTGTTCAGGACTGATGCCCTTATGAGAGGGCAGAGAGCTAGCTTGCTTTTTCCTGCCATTCAAGGATACAATGAGCAGTCTGCAGTCTGTACCCTAGAAGAGGATTCTCACAGGGAGCTGACCATGCTGACACTCTGATCTCAGACTGCCAGCCTCCACGATTGTGAGAAATAAATATCTGTTGGTTATAACTCAGTCTTATGAGACTTTTTATAGCAACCTGAACTGACTTGGACATTATTCCATGGCCCATTTAATTAAAAGAAAAGAACTATAATGATTGGTATAAAATGACTATAATGAGGATGAGATGGTTGGATAGCATCACTGATTCAATGAATGTGAACTTGGACAAACTCTGGGAGATGCTGAGGGACAGGGAAGCCTGGCGTGCTGCAGTCATGAACGCAATGAGTCAGACACGACTTAGTGACTGAACAACAAGAAGTATAATGATAGGTTTTTAATTACTTGAAGGATACTTTTGGTGATCTTTCCTATCTCTTATTACGGAAATTGTTTCAGATTTTTAAAATAGAATGAAGGATCATAAGACTCATGGTTTTGGCTCCTGGGTCTGTGCAAATAACTGTTCTGGGGAGGAAAGGTGGTATATCTTAGCTTTTATCCCAGGAAATTTCAACCAACCACCATCTCACCACCAACCAAGTAATAAGTCCTGTCAACAGGGCCATGCAAATATTAATGACAAATATTTGCTTAGCATTTATCATTTAGAGTATACATTTGTTTATGGTATCCAACCTCAGTAACACTTTCAGAAAACATCATCACATGTTGAGGAAATAATAATAGCAATGAAAGTAATGATAATAATAATAATAATGAGGAGAAAGAAGAGGAGGAGGAGGAGAAGGAAAGAAGACTGTGGCTTGCCCTAAATCATACAGACCTGAGGACACAGCGAGGCTCCAGACTTCTTTCTTCTGATTCCAAATGTAATATTCTTTCCACAGTGTTTGTTTTCTAGAATCAAGGGTAAATGTGTGAGACTGATTACAGAATTTCAGAATTTTGATTCACAGAGTTGAAAGAAACCTTAGGGACCTAGAAAAACATAACCATCTTCCTACCTTAGGAAGATGGAGATGAAAAGAATCACTACTTGCGCATGGACCTTTGGTGGGAAAGCCTAGTCGTCAAGCAAAGCTTCTGGCATCTGGTTTCGTCTTCTCATTGCACTCTCTCCTTCTCCCAATTCATGGCACATGGCAATACATGTAGGCATGCACTTACTAGTTATTTTTGTGCTTGCTTATTTATTTATTTTTCTTCATTACAGTAAGTGCTCTACACATGACAAGTTCCATTCCAAGAGTATGTTTGTAAGTCCAATTTGTTTCTAAGCCCAACAAACTTAGCCTGCATGCCCAACTAACACAGTCAGCTTTATAACACTGTACTCTAATAGGTTTATCGTACTTTTCACATAAATAATACATAAAAGTAAACACAAAAATAAAACAGTTGAATCTTATAGTATAGTACCTTGAAAAGTATAGTAGTACAGCTGGCATACAGGGGCTGGCATCGAGTGAACAGGCAAGAACAGTTACTAACTGGAGGAAGGAGAGTAGGTGGGAGATGGTAGAGCTGAAGGATCATCCGCAACAGAGATGGAGGGCAAGCTGAGATTTCACTCATGCCAGTTGATGCATTGATGCATTTCAATACTGATGGAATGCAGGTTCGAATCTGTGAAAGTCCAATACTTGAAGGATTGTAGGAGACTTATGGTACTGTTTTACTTCTCAGTTGGTCAGGAAGCCAGAATGACATTTTCCAATAGAAGAGAAGGCCTTATTTTTTTTATCTTATATACTTAACGTGGTACAGATTTAGGTTTTAGGTTGGGATAGGCATCATTTTCCTATTTTGGCTAAGAAAATGAGATGTCAGAGTTCTCTAGAAATTATTTCCTTTATTCCTGCCCCCTCCCTTTCCCTCTTGTATCCCTGCTCAACTTTTATTCTGCTGAGGTTTCTAGTATTTTCACGTAGATCATGCAGAGTGCCAAGTGTGAGTCAGTAAATAAGAAAAAAAATACATGGAAAACTGGCCAATTTGTGGAGTAAACAAACAGCAAAATACTTTTTCTTTTTTTCTTTTGGTGTTTGGATCAACCTGAATGCACTCCAAAGCTGGCTGTGACTTCTTTTCCCAGCCAAGTGAGTCAGTACATTAGTCAAGGTGGGAATGATGATTTACTGGAGTGGACATGTTTCAAAATCAGTTTGGCTTTAGAAAATGTTGCTGTCCTGTACTGTCATAAAACACACTGTGAAAATTATTAAGCTTGGTCCTGCAGAGATTTGAAGAAGGTGCAATGTGAGGTAGTCATTTCTACCATAGCCAGGGACCCTCGGGGCTGAAGAGTTACTGCAAATCCTTCACATTTCCACAGACTGAAAATATAGAAGTTGTTTATCAAGATGACAGGCTCACAATAAACTCAGGCTGCTTCACCTACCCCAGCTTTCTCAGGTAAAAATTCATGTATTTTGGTCTGCTGACCCTGGTCATGGTTCTGCTCAGGGAAGTAGAGAGAGCTTCAGCCCAGAAAGGGACCGTGTCGAGAATCGATTTGGGGAAAGAGAAAGGGAGGTAGCCTGTGATATTGAGCAACAAGGGCAGAGACAAATATAGCCCCTGAGGCTGAGTTTGGAGCAAATTTGGGAAGTATAGAGACTGAGACTAGAGAGCTAAGGCAAGATATAAACAGTGAAGACAAAGCTGAGGAGAAAGGGATTTTTAAGATGACTTGCTGTGTGTAATTAATGGCTCTCCTTTGGCTCGTCTTATGGAGACTTTAGACAAAATTTAAATTGCTTTTAACAGATTCTATATTTTTCAAGCTATAATACCTGTGTTTTGAATCTGACAACGTCCTTGAATGTATCACTCAATGTGCAGATCATGACGCACCCGACACTTTCCGGAAGTATGTAGTTATTCTTGTAATTAATAACATAAAGTCCATTTAAAAGTGATCTTAAAATCATAATAGTCCAATATCACTATGCATTTGCTGAATCAGTGTGTACTATACTTCTACCATGAGGGGAGGCGATGTTTTTTTTTTTTTTGTCAAGAGTCCTCCTGCTCAAAAAGTTTTTAAAAGCAACTATGATAATGGCCATGAGATCAAGTTTGCAAATCTGCAGAGCTGTTTGTAAATGCAAAGCCTTCTTATCATCAATCTTGATAATATTTACTCCCTTACAGTAAATTCAGATGCTAGAACCCATGTTTAAGAAAAGTTGTCTAATTAATCCTCAACAGTGAATAACTATAAAATGGGTATAAAATACTGTGGAAGGAAGAGTCATTCTGTCAGAGGTGGTCTCACCTTCAGAGAAGAGACAAGATGAGAGTGTGGTCAAGTGTGTGGTGGATTCGGAAAGCAGACAAGATAAGTGGATGGTCTAGGAGAAAAGGTATAAGCAAACATGGAGAAATTTACCCAGGAGGAACACTATTTTTGCCATGTGGACTACTGAATAACAATGCAAAATCCTACCTAGAGGCTGTCATACAAAGTGAACTAAACCAGGAAAACAAATATCTTATATTAACATATGTATGTGGAATCTAGAAAAATGGCATCGCTGATCTTATTAAACAGAAATAGAGACACAGACAATAGAGAACAAACATATGGACACCAAGTGGGCAGCTGGAGTACATTGGGAGATTGGGATTGCTATATATGCACTATTACACTATGTATAAAATAGATGACTAGTGAGAACCTACTGTGTAGCACAGGGAACGCGACTCAGTGCTCTGTGGTGACCTAATGGGAAGGAAATCCAAAAAAGAGGGGATATATGTGTGTATACAGCTGATTCATCTGGACATCTGGCCCTTTAAAACCATTTTGCTGTTGTTACTTGCTCAATTGTGGCAGACTCTTGTTGATACCCATGGACTGTAGTTCACCAGGATCCTCTGTTCATGGGATTTTTCAGGCAAGAAGGCTGGAATGGTTTGTCATTTCCTTCTCCAGGGGATCTTGCTGATCCAGAGATTGAACCCATGTCTCCTGCATTGCAGTAGGATTCATTACCCACTGAGACATCTGGGGAGCCTTAGACAGTGTATTAAAAGGCAGAGACATCACTTTGCCAACACAGGTCCATATAGTCAAAGCCAGGGTTTTTCCAGTACTCATGTACATTTATGAAAGTTGGTCCATGAAGGCTAAGTGCCAAAGAATTGATGCTTTTGAGTTGTGGTGTTGGAGAAGACTCTTAAGAGTCCCTTGGAGAGCAAGAAGGTCAAACCAGCCAATCCTAAATGAAATCAACCCTGAGTATTCATTGGAAGGACTGATGACTGATGGCATCACTGAGTCAAAGGACACGAGTTTGAGCAAGCTCCAGGAGTTGGTGATGGACAGGGAAGCCTGGTATGTGCAGTCCATGGGTTGGCAAAGAGTTGGACATGACTGAGTGACTGAACTGAACTGATACTAATGCTGAAGCTCCAATACTTTGGCCACTGAAGAGCCTGCTCATTGGAAAAGACCCTGATGTTGGGAAAGATTGAAGGCAAAAGGAGAAGGTTGCAACAGAAGACACGATGATTAGATTACATCACCAACTGAATGGACATGAATTTGAGCAAACTCTGGGAGATGGTGGAGGACAGAAGAGCCTGGTGTGCTGCAGTCCATGGGGTCATAGAGTCAGACATGCTTTGCGACTGAAAAACAATAACATAGCTGATTCCCTTTGCTGTGCAGTAGAAATTAACACAATATTGTAAAGCAACTATACTCCAGTAAAAATTAATTTTTTTAAAAAAGCAACATCCTCAGCAGAAATGACTGTCTTAATGAAACGCACGCAGGTATTCTAAGGAGCTGAAGCTGTCAATAGGGAGCTTTGGTGATGATTGGAGCAACTGAATTTTCACACTATCCTTGGGGTAGGGACAGGAGACATATATTGTTGGAATCACTGTGAACAGCTCATTTGGTTATATTTAGTAAATTTAAATATATTCAAACCCTGTGTTATGCAGGTCTACTTCATTTTTCCAGAGGACACAATATAAGAATGTTTACTACACTATTCATGCTAATACTGAAAACCTGGAAACAATTCAAATGTCTATCAACAGGAGGACAAGGAGATAAACTGTGCTATCTTCTTTCGGTTAAACATAGGTCAGTTCAGTTCAGTCGCTCAGTCGTGTCCAGCTCTTTGTGACCCCATGGACTTGAGCACGCCAGGCTTCCTGTCCGTCACCGACTCCCAGAGCTTAATCAAACTCATGTCTATCGAGTCAGTGATGCCATCCAACCATCTCATCCTCTGTCATCCCCTTCTCCACTTGCTTTCAATCTTGCCCAGCATCAGGGTCTTTTCGAATGAGTCAGCTCTTCCCATCAGGTGGCCAAAATATTGGAGTTTCAGCTTCAGCAACCATCCTTCCAATGAATATTCAGGACTGACTTCCTTTAGGATTGACTGGTTTGATCTCCTTGCAGTCCAAGGGACTCTCAAGAGTCTTCTCCAACACCACAGTTCAAAAGCATCAATTCTTTGGTGATTGGTGATTTGGTGATTTGGTGATTCTCCCAGCAATCTTGATTCCAGCTTGTGCTTCAACGAGCCCAGCATTCACATGATGTACTCTGCATATAAGTTAAATAGCAGGGTGACAATATACAGCCTTGACGTACTCCTTTCCCAATTTGGAACCAGTCTGTTGTTCCATGTCTGGTACAAACTGTTGCTTCTTGACCTGCATACAGATTTCTCAGGAGGCATTTGGTTGAATATAGACAGCAGTTAAATGATCTAAAACTACTATCATCATAGTTAAATCTCAGGAACATAGTATGTAATGAAAAAGCAAATTGCAAAATGAGATGTACAATATGATGTTGTTTCTATAAGTCTGAAAACAGTGTAACATTTTATTTTTACATGATGATGGTATAAAAATATACAAAGGTTTGCAGTGTAGCAATTTTTCCAGGGAGGGAAAGAGTAGGAATGGGATTAGAAAGTATCCCCAAACTTCAACAATATATTTTTAAAAATCTGCCACACACAATTATATGAATTTAATATATGAATTCTCTACCTTTATATGTATGATTGAAATAATTTAGAAAACAAAATTAGAAAACATTAAATACTGTAACATAATTATTGAAATAATAAAAAATTAGAAAACATTAAATAATACAAAATGATTATTAAAATAAGCAGTCCTTGGTCTTTCTCCTTCACACCCCTATTTCTATTCCCCAGAAGTAATTGCTCTGAAATTGTTTTGGTATTCATGTCCATATTTTTTAATCATATGCTTTTCCTGCCATTTTTTCTTTATAAGATGTAGGCACTATCTACTGTTGTCTTATCTGTGATTGAAATTTAGCTTCCCCATTCAGGTTTGCTCCTCCATTCTTTTAAAATAAATACGTGCTTCACAGTTTGGGATTAAATCATTAGTCAATGTTTATTTTATTGCGATCACATAATTAGTGTTTACGGCTGAGCCCTATAGTATTCCTCTATGCTATGCTATGCTAAGTCGCTTCAGTCGTGTCCGACTCTGTGCGACCCCATAGACGGCAGCCCACCAGGCTCCCCCATCCCTGGGATTCTCCAGGCAAGAACACTGGAGTGGGTTGCCATTTCTTTCTCCAGTGCATGAAAAGAGAAAAGTGAAAGTGAAGTCGCTCAGTCGTGTCCGACTCCCAGCGACCCCATGGACTGCAGCCCACCAGGCTCCTCCGTCCATGGGATTTTCCAGGCAAGAGTACTGGAGTGGGGTGCCATTACCTTCTCCATACTATCTTTTATCTTGAGCAAAAAGTGACTCTCATTGACATATTATTTGCCAGTTTTCTATATACCTACTGGTAATTTTCTCTATAGACTTATAGAGTGCCTCTTCATAAATTTTCCAAATGCTCTAACAGACAAAATAATTTAAAAAAAATTTTTTCCCTGGAGACCCTAGTTCTATAAGTCTGTATTCTCTGTTCTACTGGGGATGGAACCCAGGTCTCCTGCATTGCAGGTAGATTTTTTACCATCTGAGCGCACCAGGGAAGCCCCATTAGGAACTAGTGTATCTCTAAGCCTGGTTCATACCTCCCTAAAAGGGACTTCCCCAAGCCAAAACTTTCATTGGAGCTCTTGTGTCCTGGTTCTTCTGTTCTCCTTCTAGATTCATCCTTCTGATTTGGTGTAGCGACTTTTTACTAGTTTCCCGAGTAAAGATACTTACTCATTGATTGACAGTTAGCTGGGTAGAAAACACCTGTGAGAAATCGTTTCTCTTAGTATACTTTTTAAAGTTATTGTTCAGTAGTCTTACAGTTACCATGTTTGCTGCTGGAATATCCACTGCAATTTTGTTTTTATATTTGTGTGTGTGATTGCTTAACCTTGCGGAAAGATTTTAGGATCAATTCCTTACTCCTGGTTCTGTAAACATAAATGAATAGTGTCCATATTGAGCAGCATCATGATGCTGCTCAATATGGACACTATTCATTTATGTCAGATGCTTGCGGGCACTTTCGGCTGCAGACAAGGGAAACTTGTGTTTTTTGTTTTTATAATTTTGTCTCCTCTATTTTCTCTTTCCTTTCCTTCTGGAACTCCTGTTCATTGGATAGTGGGCATCCTGGATCAGTTGTCTGGTTTTCTTAACTTTATTTTTCTCTTTTGTACACTATTTTATGTTTGCTATTCTTCCTGCAGATTGTCTCAATTTTATCTCCCAATACTTGTTTTATTCCTAGTATTATTATTATTGTTTCCAAGAGTTACTTTTCATTTTTTTTAGGTATCTTTTACTTGTTTCATAATGTAGTCTATCTCTGAAGAAGATAATTTGTCTTATCATTCCTGTATTATCTTCTCTTCCTAACCAGTCAGCCTTTTTTTCTTTTTCCCTTGGTCTTTCGTGTTGATAACTGGTGATACAAAATATTCTTACTAAAAAAAAGAGACACCCAAAAGTTATGAGAATGCCTCCAAATGTGGGGAAGATTTACTAACAAGTGGGTTCACGAGGCGGTGGCTGGACGGCCTGCCCACCTTCCCAGGTGGAGGCCCCTGAATGGCGGCATCTAGAGATCTCTTCCTCGGCAGGGCTGCGTTTCTCCTGGCTCTTTCCTTGGGCATTCAGTCTTATAAACACTCCGGCGTCAGGATGTGAGCGGGAGTCAGTGGCCTGTTTCTGTCCGCCAGCCCTACTTCTTGCTCGTGTGTCTGACTCCAGCTACTGGGGCCTGCTCGTTCTCCTCCCTGATCTGGAACTTACCCGTGCAGCTGAGAAAAGGCGCGGACGGGGGCCCGGTGTCCTGTTCTCAGGCTCAGCCTTTACCACTTCACTGATATTTGGTGCCTCCAACTCCGGAGTGGCCAAGTTCTGCTGGGGGTTTCAGCTTCTTTCTGTATTATGCTTAGGAGTCCACATCCTCTGCCTCACAGTCAGTCGCCTCTCCCTTGTTGGGAAAAAAAAAAAAGAAAGAAAGACTTGACATCTCCTATCAGCTGTTCTGTCTTTCCCCTTTTTCTTTGTCATTAGAAATTTATACTTTTTTCTTTTTTTTTCAGTGGGGTTTCTGGAGGGAATGAAGATAAATTCATATGTTTAATAACAGAAGTGAGTAAAGCAACTTACTGTTCCTCAGTATCCTTTTGTACAGGATGGGAATATAACATCTACCTCAGAGCTGTGAGGAATAAATGAGTTGCAAGTGTGCATGCTAGGTTGCTTCAATAGTGTCTGACTCTTTGCGACACTATGGACTCTAGCCCACCAGGCTCCTCTGTCCATGCGATTCTCCAAAGCAAAAATATTGGAGTGGGTTGCCACTGCCTTCTCTAGGGGATCTTCCTGACCCAGGAATCAAACCCACATCTCTTATGTCTCCTGTTGGCAGGTGGGTTCTTTACCACTGTGCCACCTAGGAAGCCCAATAAATGACTTACTACATGTCAAATGCTCAGAACAGTGTTAGCACATGGAACATTCTCAGTATTTGCTACCATATTTTTATTAGTATTATTATTCAAAATGGCAACCCACTCCAGTGTTCCTGCCTGGAGAATCCCAGGGGCTGGGGGGGCCTCGTGGGCTGCCGTCCCTGGGGTCCCACAGAGTCGGACACGACTGAATCGACTTAGCAGCAGCAGCAGCAGCAGTGCCTTTCTCAGCTAACAGTTTCTTAGTTGGCTCTTGGCACCTCTCTTGTAGCACACATGACTAAAAAGCAAAACCGATGCATTGAGAATTAGAATATTTGATAAAAAAAACTAGAGCAGTATAGAACACATAGTAGGTTCTCAATAAATGTTAGTAATTCTGGATCTGTATCTTTGTTTTCTCATCCCAGACTCCGAGAACCTTTGTATATCCCAAGGGCCCGATTTAGTACTTAAGCTTATAAGCTGTTTCCATGGCTATATCAAGTTGAACGAAACTAAATTTGTATTGGCACCTGTTTTGGGAAACATAGATATACTACAAAGCTTGATTTAGATGTCAATAAGTTGAGTTAAATACAGATATTTTTAACCAAAATTTTAGTAATGCTGCCTCAAAAATCAACATATTTTGAGGGAACGTTTTTATTACTTTATTTCCACTCCATGAATGTCATAAAAAAATTCAGCCAGCAAAACGTTGCCTTGTGTACACTGCGTTCTTTGTTTACATTTATGTATTTCTTTGGATGGATTTGTTTCAATGCTGCTTACCCATCATAATGTTGAATTTTCCCTCTTAATTATCTTTAGCAAATTGGAGTCTGCGACAGTGCTGAAATATTTCCTTCTAAGTTTTCCTGATTTGGGACATTAAATCAACATTCCTTCTTCACGTATTCTTAGACAGATACTGTTTGAAATCCCAGCTCAGACTTCCCAGCCCGTCCAGTGGGTAAGACTTTGCCTTCCAGTGCAGGAGTGTGGGCTCAATCCCTGGTCCAGAAGCTAGGATCCCACATGTCTTGTGGCAAAAAAAACCCAAAACCCAAAACAGAAGCAATATGGTAGCGAATTCAATAAAGACTTAAAAAAAAGAATGAGTCTCAGCTTAGTTCCCAAGAAGACTGTTACTATGTCCTGAGTGTTTTGCAGAGCGAGCATGCAGTATATACTAGGGCCGAGGTGGATCCTGCCCTTCGGACTCTCACTAGGGATGCTGTGGTATAATGTCAGACAATCCAAGGATGTGGGCTCTGCCATCTCAAGAGCCAACAGAGGAAGGGAACCTAAGGCTATGTGCTACCGTCCTCGAAGGTCACCACAGTGACACAGGGAAAGATCTCACATGGGCCTCTGTTTCCCTCACCGAGTGACAGGCTTGGTATGCCTTTTAATTCCTCTCCCAGATGTATGCAAAATATAAACCAAGATATAAAATTCTCTTTTTATAGCTATTTTCAAAATGCTTGGACATACTTGCACATCGTTCCCTCTGTGGAATTGTATTTGAAAGTTGTTTTGTTGTTTGTTTTAGTTGCTAACTCCTATCTGACTCTTCTGCAACTCAATGGACTGTAGCCCTCTAGGTTCCTCTATCCATGGTATTCTCCAGGCAAGAGTACTGGAGTGGGTTAGCATTTTCTCTTCCAGAGGACCTTCCTGACCCAGGGATCAAACTCGAGTCTCCTGCATTGCACATGGGTTCTTTACCACCAATCCACCATGGAAAGCCTGAAAGTTATCTTAAATTGCTTTAAAAAAATAGTCCTCTTGTCTTGACTGCTTTACATGTCAAGTAAGGTTTAGGGCAACTGATGCCACAGAAGCTCATATTTGGGACAAAAAGAAATAAGACTCTAGAAGCTAAATTCTGCAGTTTAAAAGGAGTCCAACCTGAGACTTTCTCTGCCTGCATTTGAAAACTGTACCAAAATATGGCGCTCTTCTGCACAGGGAAGCTCTCTGTTACTGGGCTCAAGCCTGCCTGAGCAAACCATCTGCATGACACAGGCGGCCAAGCTGCCTAGTGCTTTTGACAGATCCTCTAACAGATATGCTCTCACGTGGATCCTCCTTTCCTCTGCTCTGAGGGTAGCTTTAGGCTGCAGGAAATAAAGCCTGAAATGATATAACTGGAATATTGGTTGTGAGACTCTTTGATCTAACAAAGTCCCTTTGTAGTCAAATAAAACAACTCAGGCTCATTTTAAGTGAGAGGAACCTAAGCTTTCTCATGCACTCTGTAACTCTCACCTATCCCAGTGAGATGCTAGAAATATTTTCACTTTGAGTTTCTGGAACCAATCCTGACTTTAAGACGAGGTAACCTCATGGTAGAGACCTGGCAAAGAATGACTGTGCTTGTAATTTCCTGGATCTTTCCCTGGAAAGATTTTTTCCCTTGGTTGATAAGTTTGGGAGAGTAAACTAGAAACCTGAACAACTAGGCCACATGGGATGCACTTATGAAGGTTTAATATTTATCTTTAGGCCCAGACAGTTATGCAAACGCTTGGTGCTATATTCTCCCCACATAAAAATAGACATCAAAGATAAGTTATGGCACATTTCAAAACAGTGCACCATCAGATATTACTAGTCGGGTGACATTGGCACACAAACCTCTGCCCATCATGAACCCATGGCTTGAACTGGCAGGGCGGGTGCTCAGAGGGAAGGCTGACCTGTTTTTATTACTCAGAAGAAATGAACTGTTACCTTTTACAGACACATGTTTTAACGGGCTCAACGGAGTGGCAGACCTACGCACTGAAGTGGAGGCAGCACTCCACAACCCCAATAAAGGATACAGCTATATGTACCCGCATTTATCTTCTGACTTCGCTTTCTTCAAAGACTGAGGATCCTCAACATTATAAATTACATTAATATTTCTGAACAAACATAAGATTGATCGGTGTGTGGGATTTACACATATTTTCTTATGACCTAAAGGGGTTGAATGCTCCATGTTAAATACAAACTACTAAAGTATGAGAGATGTATCCAAACAATACATGTCTAATGAAGACTATCCATCACATTTCAGATCAAAATTAATGTCTGTGCAACCAATCTGCAAGCCTGTAATATTTTAGAATCCCTTTCAATGCTAAGCCCTACTTCACTCTAGGATTTGTTCTTATTTACTATAGTCTTAATAAGCAGTACTTCATTCTTTGTGTTTCAAATAATCACTAATGGAAAAAGAAAAAAAAAAACCCATAACAGTTTACTCTGTAACTCAAGGATAGGCAAGGGACAGTGTCTTTCTTCCTCTGAAGAGGTGTTTCATGCTAATATCCAAAGATTACTCAGCAATCCCACGGACCTTCCAAGCACTAAGAGCAAATGTTCATGTACTCGATACTCATATTCAGTGTGACACTTGAATTAAGCTAATTTATTCAGCACAAACATGACCTTGAATTATAGCATAATATTTTAATGTTGTGCTTAGGAACTTAAATCCTTGGGAAGAATTTTAATTAGGGGATAAGAAAAGGCACTTAGTTTGGTTCATTGACTTGTTGCTGTTCAGGAAATAATTGGCACTGTTTGCACACTGTGTGGAGGGTTTCACATTAAAGAATCATTTGGACAAATTTATCAAGCTATATTTTAGAGTGGGAGTAAGTGAGTCTGAGATTCTTAGTTCTCTTGCTCATCCATGAATGAAATTAAACAATGCCGAAGGTTTAAAAAACCCTCTTTTGAAAGCATATCTTTGGTAGAGATCCAATATTTTGCTGCTGTTTTTTTTCCCTTCTATAATAGTCAGGACATTCACATTCAATAAACTATCGAAAAGGAGTCCACAGGTCTCACTGTTATTTTCAGCCTACCCATTCATTCAGAAATATTTTAAAGCTGTTTTGGGTCTCCTCGGTACTGTCAGCAGAGTTTTATTGTTTTGGAGCATGGTAGTTATCCAGACCATCTTACCTGTCTCCTGAGAAACCTATATGCAGGCCAAGAAGTAATAGAATTGGACATGGAACAACAGACTAGTTCAAAATGGGGAGAGGGGTATCACAAGGCTGTATATTGTCGCCATGCTTATTTAACTTCAATGCAGAGTACGTCATGTGGAATTCTGGGCTCTAGAATCACAAGTTGGAATCAAGATTGTTGGGAGAGAAATCAACAACCTAAGATATGCGGATGTGCAGATGATACCACATTAATGGCAGAAAGCAAAAAGGAACTAAAGAGCCTTTTGATGAAAGTGAAACAGGAGAGTGAAAAGGCTGACTTGAAATTCAGCATTCCAAAAGCTAAGATCATGGCATCCAATCCCATCACTTCATGGCAAATAGATGGGGAAAAGGTGGAAACAGTGACAGATTTCATTTTCTTAGGCTTCAAAATCACTGCAGATGTTGACTGCAGCCATGAAACTAAAAGACACTTGCTCCTTGGAGGGAAAGCTATGACAAACCTAAACAGTGTATTTAAAAAGCAGAGACAACTCTTTGCTGACAAAGGTCCATAATAGTGAAAGCTGTGATTTTCCCAGTAGTCATGTGTGGATGTGAGAGCTGGATCACAAGGGACACTGAGCACCCAAGTACTGATGCTTCTGAACTGTGCTGTTGAAGAAGACTCTTGAGAGTCCCTGGGACCTCAAGGAGATCCAACCAGTCCATCCTAAAGGAGATCAAACCCTGAATATCCAGTGGAAGGTTTTTGTTAAAGCTGAAGTCCCTATACTTTGGCCACCTGATTCAAAGAGCTGACTCACTGGAAAAACCCTGATGGTGGGAAAGATTGAAGGGAGGAGAAGGGGATGACAGAGGATGAGATGGTTGGATGGCATCACCGACTCAATGGTCATGAGTTTGAACAGACTCTGGGAGATGGTGGAGGACAGAGGAGCCTGGCGTGCTGCAGTCTATGGGATCACAGAGTTGGACAGGACATAGCGACTGAACAAGTGAGCAAGGCATACCCCAGTCTGCCAGAGGCTTTCAGCCTATAGGGAGAAACTGACGTAAACAGGCATTAAAAAGCAGTGTCACATCTGCGATAATGGGTGAGCCAGCTTGCTGTGTTCATCTCAATATATCCCAAATAAGGTAAAGTAGTGCATCCAAGATTATTTCAAATATCCTACTGATTGTGGGTTTTAAAATAATTATTAAAACTATGTTTATTATAGAATAAAGTATAAATCTAGAAAAACACTGGAGAAGGCAATGGCAACCCACTCCAGTACTCTTGCCTGGAAAATCCCATGGACGAAGGAGCTTGGTAGGCTGCAGTCCATGAGGTCGCGAAGAGTCAGACATGACTGAGCGACATCACTTTCACTTTTCACTTTCCTGCATTGGAAAAGGAAATGGTAACCCACTCCAGTGTTCTTGCCTGGAGAATCCCAGGGACAGGGGAACCTGGTGGGCTGCTGTCTATGGGGTCGCACAGAGTTGGACACGACTGAAACGACTTAGCAGAAGCAGCAGCAGCAGCTAGAAAAACACTGGAGCTGCATCATAAATGTAGATAACTCATATAAATTCAACCATTCCTTTTTACCATCCTTTTTAGGTCTCACAAATATTTCCTTTGACTTTCAATCTAGAGGGAGAAAGCAGACTCTTCAAAAGGCCTCATTCCCAACACTATGAAACCTCTCTTTCAGTGCTTTTGCTATTGAGATAGTTTTACTTTAATCTGTGAGATTATTTGATTAATGTCTACTCCCTATGCTATGTTATCAAGCAGGGGCCCAGTCTTTTTTCAATTTACTTTTGTGTTCAGAGTGCCTTGCAAAGTGCTTGTCTCATAGTGACTATTTAGTATTTATTGGTGGGTGGATAAACAAATATATAAAACAGGGGTACAGAGGTAGAACCCTGGCGCAGAAATCATGGTGACCTAGACTAGAGAAGTGACATTGGAACTGTGGGAACATGGATGGATTTAAGAGATTGGAAGGTAATGCAGAACTTGGTTATTGATTAAATGTATGCAGTGAAGGAGAAAAAGGCGACAAGGACGACAGGCAGATATCTGGTCTGAGTAATTGGTAGATGGTAGTGCCCTTCCTCGAGACAGACGGATAAATCATATCCCAGTGCACTAAAGGACTTGCAGATGTAATCAAAGAACAACTGTCAGTAACTGGTGAGAAATGAAAGAAAATGAGAACCGCACTGAAACACAGGGATCAGATATGTTTTGAAGAGCCTCTGGGAGAATTACTAAGAAACTCTGCAGCTTGATTTAGTTAGACATTTAATAAATCCACTTGTATTAATTTCCTAGGGCTGCCATAACAAATGACCACAAACTTAGTAGCTTAAAACAACAGAAACTTATTCTCCCACAGTTCCAGAGGCTAGAAGTCTGAAATCAAGGTGTTGGCAGAATCGTTGTCACTCTGCAGGCTTTAGGGAGAACCTTTCCGTGCCTTTTCCTGCTCTGGAGCCTTGTGGCAGTGTGACTCCAATCTCAGGCTCTACATGCATCTCCTTTCTCTAAGTGTCTTCTTAGAAAGACACCAGTCATTGGATTTGGTCTGGACAAAGACACCAGTCATTGGATTAGAGCTCTAAGCTCTGATACTTTGGCCACCTGATGTGAAGAGCTGACTCACCCGAAAAGGCCCTGATGCTGGGAAAGATTGAGGGCAAAAGAGAAGGGGGCAGTGGAGGATGAGATGGTTAAATAGCATCATCAACTCAACAGACATGAGTTTGAGCATAATTAGGGAGATAGTAAAGGGTAGGGAATCCTAGCATGATGCAGTTCATGGGGTCTCAAAGAGTTGCATACAACTTAGCAACTGAACAAAAATCCAATATGACCTCATCTTGACATAATGACATCTGCAAAGATCCTATCTACAAATTAGGTCACATTCTCAGGTTTTGCACGGACAGAGATTCTGTGGGGACAGAATTTAGTCTACTGCATCATTCAACCTATTTCTGTGAACTGGAATTATTAACTGATGTATTTGTCAATTATTTTTAGTGATAATTCAATCACAAATGTTTATTATTTTTACCTGACAGGTGGAAAAAGAATGTGAGTGTAGTAAAATGTAAGGAAGCCTCTTTAAAAGCTCTTTATTGACTATGTGGCTTGGGCAAGATACACATTCAAATTTCAGACTGCTGCTGCTGCTAAATCGCTTCAGTCGTGTCCAACTCTGTGCGACCCCATAGACAGCAGCCCACCAGGCTCCCCGTCCACGGGACTCTCCAGGCAAGAGTACTGGAGTAGGTTGCCATTTCCTTCTCCTCAAATTTCAGACTAGGTAACTATAAATCTCTGCATTCAAATACCTAGAGATTCTGAACTATATATAACAAAGAGCATTTTAACTACATAGCTGAATTCATAAACAGGAGAAATTGCATGGGGCCATAAATGAAGAGGAAAGTGAAAGAGGTTAAGTAGGTGAGCCCAGAAGCCCAGGGTGTGGTAATCTGAACCAAGCAGATAATCAAGCTTGGTAATAGAAGGGCTTAGAAAAGAAGATGAAACTTTCAGGCACAGGAGGCAGGCTGTTAAAACTGAGACCTCTCCCTGCCCTCTACCTCCATTCATCTCAGGTCATCAAAGCTCTGCCACACTTTAACTGAAAAGGTGGATTTAAAAAAAGAAAAAAGAAAAAAAAACCCTCAACAAAGCCTCCATTTGGGGTAGCAAAAAAGTGTCCCTGAGAATTTACAATAACAACCCTAAATCTTCTGTGGGTTGAAGAGGTCTGAGAAATTGATATGGAATTGGTCAGTGATGACCTTCAGGTGCCTAGAAGAGGCAATAAAAAACATATTCTGTACAGACAGTATTTCAGTGCAGGCTATGAAGACGTCCCCAAGATAAAGTCTTACTGAAGATTAATTTATAATAAAAAAATGTGAAACTATGAGGGAAAAAGTCAAATATGAATAAGAATGAAAAGACACTCAAAAAATGACATTAGACACCTAAACCCTTTAGATAATGACATACTGCAATAGAAGCTATAAAATACATATTCTATAGATACAATTTGAAATTTAAGAACAATTTTAGAATATATAAAAATTGTGAGTATACTATAGAGAATTCCCATAGACTGTATACTATATCCTCTACTAACAATATCTTACATATCATCAGTGGTGATGTTGACCTTGATCACTTGGCTGAGACAGTGTCTGTCGGGTTTTTCCAACTGGAAAATTGTAAAACTCTTTTTTTTCTCCTTTTCATGCTCTCCTCTTTAGAAGAATATAATTGTATACAGAGCACATTAAGAAGTGAAAAGTTACATTCTACCCCTATAAGAGCAGATCACTCTTTTGCATGGAAAATTTGTTCTCCCTCATTTACTTATTTATTCATTAAATTATATCAGTCTTGACTCACAGATATTTTTATTTTATTCTATAATTTATGTTATAAACAAATATGGTTTTATTTCTTCTTTTGCTCTAATTCTTCTAGCTTTGGCAATTGGAAGCTCTTTCAGCTGACTCTGTGTCCCTTTGGCATACTCCTATCATTGTGGGTCTCTGTTAATTTTCTTAAAGCAAGTTCTTCATTTTTGGTACTACAAATGCTCCAGTATTTCTTATGTTTTTCCTGTCCCAGTCCTAGAATCAGCCCTTTCTCTGAGAAGCCTTGGTTTCTTCAGTTGCAAATGACACTAGAAATCAAGATCTTGATGCTAGGTGGGTTCATTACTCTGGGGCCGTCTTTGCTTCTAGATTTTTCAGTTAACAGAACAAAGAAATGCATGTACACTTACCTGTGCGCAGACACTACCAACAAATATTTATATGTTAATCTCTGCAACCACATAAAGCTAACAATGCGCTCACATTGATGCCTCCACCTCTAATCCATTGCCACAGAGATCACTCTAGTCTCCTCCTTTCAAATAGTTATCCATATCTGGTGGGCATACATATGGTGCTATCAGAATTGTTAACCTGTATCCCCCTGGGAAACAATTTTATCAAGTAAGATTCAAGGCTCATGTAGTTTCTTTAGCTAAAATACATACTTTAAATGTCTATATAAGTAAATATATTAACATATAATAAAAGAACAGGACATCATAAAATAATACACTGTTTTGAAAATAATCAAATACAAATTCTAGAAATTAAAAATATAGTCAATGAAATTAAAAACCTATTATGTGCACTCAACAGTATAGTAAACTCAGATGAAAAGAGAATTAGAAATGAAAAATAAAAGAGAAGTTCAATGACATCATGGATGGAATAAGAAAATTCACTATATGTTTATTAGGAGCTTCAGAAAGAAAGTACAGTGAGAACAAGAAAGAGAAAATACTTTACATTATAGTAAAGACTTTATCCAGGATTTATGAAATAGATGACTTCTCAGAAAACGTAAGCACATTGCAAGCAAAATTCATAAAAAGTAAGCTTCACCTTGACACATCATTGTAAAACTGAGAAATACCTAGAGGAAAAAACCCTAAATGCAATCAGAGAAAAATACAATTTACTTAAGAAAGAAAAGAATTGTCCATCAGCCATCTTTTCAACAACAGTGATAGAAATCAAAATACAATGGAAAAGATTTTCAAAGTGCTGAGATGAATAACTGTCAATGCAAAACTCTACACTTCAATGTGAGGTCAAAATAAATACTTTTTCAAATAAAAACGGAAGTGGCTCCCCATGAATAGATTATTGTTGGAAATGAGTCTACAAAATTTACTTCTTTTAAGTGAATTTACAAAATGTACTTCAGGAAGAAAGAAATTGAACCCAGAATGAGGAATAGTGAATAATGAGGAATAAGTGTGGGCATGCACAACACAAACATTAAGCTGCCAGCCTCCTCTGTCTTCCGGTGGAGGAGGTCTTCCCGGGTGGCACAGTGGTAAAGAACCCGCCTGCCGATGCAGGAGACAGAAGAGACAAGGGTTCAATCCCTGGGTCAGGAAGATCCACTGGAGGAGGGCATTGGCAACACGCTCCAGGATAGACGAGCCTGGTGGTTACCGTCCATTGGGTAGCAAAGAGTCAGACACCACTGAAGCGACTTAGCACCCAAGGACGCATGTCAAATAGAGAAGAAGATTGTCTAACATTCAAACATTGAGAAAAAGAGAGGAATAAAGTAAATGTGATCTATGCAATAGGAGATTAAGAAGAAACAGTAAGTAAATAAGACACAAAATAAGATGGTATAATTACAAGTATACAGTGGTAACACTACAATTAAAAGGATTTAAATTAACAGTTAAACAATATAGATTATCAGAGTGAAATTAAAGAAAAGCTACTACTTATAGCTTACAGGAGACTCATCTAACTCATAAGGATACAAAAGAAAATGAAATTTAAATGATGGAAAACTTAAACCATAAAAATACCATCCCCTGTATCTGAGGGCTCTGCATGTGTGGATTCATGGAGCTGACTGTACTATAGCATTTTATATAAGGGACTTGACCATCTGCAGGTATCGGTATCCATGGTGAGTCCTGGAACCAAAACCCTGAAGATACTGAGGGAGATGGATGACCATACTACCTGAAAGAAAGCTGATACAACTATATAAATGCTAGACAAAATCTGTTATAGCAAAGAGGGAATATTCAGGATAAGGAATGATGAATCATTCCTTATGAGCATATCTAATTTAAAAATACAAAGTGTGTTGTGTATAAAATATTATACATATATTTAATATATTTTACTTACATTTTAATACACATACATTATATATATATGTATATATATATATATGAGTGAGATATAAAATTTGATAAATCCATCATCATACTAGATTTCTCTCATAATTGGTAGTAACAGGTAACATTTATTAAGATTTTACTGTCATATACTGTTCTAATTGCTTAATATGGGTCAATATATTCAATAGCCATAACTTCATAGACATATGTTGTTTTATAATAACTTTGTACTACTTTAAAGTAATACTTTTATACAGTAGATATTAGCACTTCGCTTTGTAGATAAGGAACTTGAGGTATATAGGGGTTAATATAGACCATGTTATATGACATGATTAAATTAAAAGTCAATAATTAAAAACTGGGCTTCCCTGCTGGCGCACTGGTAACTATCTGCCTGCCAATACAGGAGGCATGGGTTTGATCCCTGGGTCAGGAAGACCCCCTGGAGAAAGAAATGGTAACCCATTCCAGTATTCTTGCCTGGGAAATCTCATGGACAGAGGAGCCTGAGGACTAGAGTCCATGGGGTCACAAAAAGAGTTAGACACAAATTAGCAACTAAACAACAACAAATTAAAAACCATTGCCAATACAATTGAGTTTTTAAAATACATATTGCTAAGAAATATGTAGATTAAAGAAGGAATCATAGAATTTAAAAATATTTAGATGGAAATGAAAATGCTATCAAAATATATATGAATACATATACTATATGTAAAACTGTTACATTTAGAGATATTATACATCAAAACTGATTGCAGAAAAACATTCTAAGAAAATCACTGAAACACTTCATATAAAAGAAAAAAACCTAAAAATTAAATAAGCTGGAAAATATCCAACAAACTAAACTGAAGAATTAATGACATAAAATAGAGCATGTCAAGAAACCCAAAAGCTTTAAAGACAAATAAAATGGTTAAAACTGTCAAGATTGATCAAGAAAAAAAGGAAAGATATTTAGATATTTTAAAAAATGGTTAGAAAAGGTATTAACAATTTAGCACAATAACTTGGAAATTTGGATGTAATGGGTAATGTCATAAAAATATTAATATTAAATATATTTAATGATAAATAGAAAACCAAAATAGACCTCTGATAATTAAAGAAAATATGTAAGTTTTAAAAAATTCTCCAATCATCTTCCTTTCAAAATGCACCAGATCTAGATGCATTTTTCAGTGAGTTTTCCCAAAGATTCAATCTCAAACTCATATACAGTTTTCCCCAGAGGTTAGAAGAAGAAACACTCTTATTTATGAAGTAATATGTCATTAATAATTTGGTTCTCTTCCTTTTGGAAACATGAGAAATTTTTAAAAAAGATTTTAATAGAAAAGAATTTAGTAAAAATTATAAACATACAATTATATGACATTAATTGGGTTTTAAACACATCACAACAAATAAACAAAACATATAATCTGTGAAACAACCAAAACTATTTTTTAAAAATCTAGGATTCTATCTAAAAAACATTTGTAAGGCTCTTAAAAAAAAAGTATGGCATTCATGAAATAGACAAAAATAAGCCATATTAAATTTAGAGAGAAAGCACTGAAGAATTGATCCTTTTGAACTGTGGGGTTGGAGGAGACTCTTGAGAGTCCCTTGCACTGCAAGGAGATCCAACCAGTCAGTCCTAAAGGAATATTCATTGGAAGGACTGATGCTGAAGCTGAAGCTCCAATACTTTGGCCACCTGATGGTAGAAGAACTGACTAACTGAAAAAGACCCTGATGCTGGGAAAGGTTGAAGGCAGGAGGAGAAGTGGGTGACAGAGATGAGATGGTTGGATGGCATCACTGATGCAATGGACATGAGTTTGAGCAAGCTCCGGGAGTTGGTGATGGACTGGGAAGCCTGGCGTGCTGCAGCCATGGGGTCGCAGAGTCAGACACGACTGAGTGACTGAACTGAACTGAATTGATCATATTCATGGGTAGGGAGACAGTATTATGAATTGAATATTCTTAAAATTAAATTAGAACATTAAGTACAATTTCAGTAAAAACATACAAAGGATTGAGTTCTTTGAAATCAAGTCAGTAAATATAAGGAAGAATAAATGTAAAGATTAGTCACGGCAAATGTGATGGGTCTTGCTTATGTATGTGGATATATATGGCACCCCACTCCAGTACTCTTGCCTGGAAAATCCCATGGACGGAGGAGCCTGGTAGGCTGCAGTTCATGGGGTCGCTGAGGGTCAGACACGACTGAGTGACTTCACTTTTACTTTTCACTTTCATGCATTGGAGAAGGAAATGACAACCCACTCCAGTGTTCTTGCCTGGAGAATCCCAGGGACGGGGGAGCCTGGTGGGTTGCCGTCTATGGGGTCGCACAGAGTCGGACACGACTGAAGTGACTTAGCATTAGCATATATATATGTAACTGTGACATGTACGGAAAGATAAATAGATGACTTTAGGAGAATAAAGAGCACAGAAACAGACCCATCATGTATGAAAACTTCGATTATAACATAGGTTGCCTACAAAGCAGTGGGAAGAAAATAGATTATTTAATAAATGGCTATGAAAACACTGGAAAGGAAGTCAACAAACTGGAAAGACATGAAATTAGAACTCTACTTTTTGCCCTCTGTACAAATGACTTCCAGGTAGACTGAGGACATAATGAAAAGCCAAACATAATAAATAGAACTCTTGGGGTACAAGATATAATTTCTTGATAAACCACTAGAACGGAACATTTAAAATAATGATAAATTTGACTCCATTAAAATTTAAATTCTATGTGGCCAAGACCTACAAAGTGAAAGATAAACCACAGATTTGGAGAAAATATTTATAATGCATATAACCAAGAATTAATATTTAAATGCATATGTAATGACTGTAAGTAAAAATTTTTGAAAGACAAACAACCAGAAGGAAATTAGTAAAAGGGATAGAACATTTCTTAAAGAGAAGAACCAATGTCTGATAAGCAATAATAGTCAGGGAAGGACAAAGGAAACCATGAAGTTATACCATGTTACTCCAACAGATTGGCAAATATTAAAAGACTAAACATACAAAGTGGTGGCAAGAATACGGAATAATGGGAGCTCTCAAACTTTACTAGTGGGTGTATAAAAATGTATACCACTTTGGATTTGGCAATATCTAGGAGTTAACAGTAGGGCTTCCCTGATGGCTCAGATGGTAAAGGATCTACCTACCATGCTGGAGACCCGGGTTTTATCCCTGGGTAGGGAAGATCCTTCGGAGGAGGAAATGGCAACCCACTCCAGTATTTTTGCCTGGAGAATTCCATGGACAGAGGAGCCTGGCAGGCTACAGTCATGGGTCACATACAGTCAAATACGACTGAGTGACTAATACACACACACAGGAGTTAACAGTGGTGTATATTCTTCAACAAAGTCATTCCTCTAGGTCTATATTTTAGATTAGAACCATTCACACATGTGTAATGTGATACTTGCATAAGAATATTCACTGCAGCATCATTTGCAAAAACACAATATTGAATGCAACCTAAGTACCCATTACCAGAAAAATAGAAAGACAAAGTTAAGATACTGCATACGAAGTCATATTAAAATTATATGGATATGCCAATGTTCCATGTATTAGAAGATGTATTTCAAAGATCTAATGTTTGGTGAAAACAAAGAAAGTTGAAAAATGGCATTTAGTTTGAATATGTGCAAAACTCATTTTATGTTATCCATTATGCTGACTTACATAATCAGTTCACATAAATATGCCTGGCAATAATACAAATCAAATTCAGGATACTTTTTGGATTTAAAGGGGAATTAATCACATCTGTTATATTTTACTTTTTAATGAAAATATATCAACTCATGTTCTTACAAAGCTATGAACCATATGTAACATATATATTTTTTTGGTAAAGAAATACTTTGTAAAAAGGTAAAAAAATATTCTTTGAGTATTTCACAATAAAGTATTTTAAGGGAAAAAATGATGCTTATTAAATGAATATCGGAGAAGGCAATGGCACCCCACTCCAGTACTCTTGCCTGGAAAATCCCAGGGGTGGAGGAGCCTGATAGGCTGCTGTCCATGGCGTTGCGAAGAGTCGGACACGACTGAGCAACTTCACTCTCACTCTTCACTTTCACGCATTGGAGAAGGAAATGGCAACCCACTCCAGTGTTCTTGCCTGGAGAATCCCAGGGACGGGGGAGCCTGGTGGGCTGCCGTCTATGGAGTCGCACAGAGTCGGACAGGACTGAAGCGACTTAGCAGCAGCAGCAGCATTAAATGAATATAACAGTGAATAATGCAGGCTTGGAGTATGGATGGGATTTTTTTTTTTTTTAAATAGAAAATGCTTTAATTTTCCTGAGTCCTTGGCAGACAAAAAAACAGTTTTTAAAATTTTCAAAGTATTCCTGTTTGCTTTTTCTTGGGTACCCTCACAGTTCGGAACGGCACGTGTCTCACTGTTAGTTGTTACATATCCAGGTGAACAGATACCACTGGTGCCAATTTCCAACGACTAATCAAATATGGCGATTGAAAAAAAACACCCATCATCTACGAAATTGCTCAAAATGAACATTTCTTGACATTGTTATAAATGCAGTATCAATTTGATTTTCTGACCATACAAAAGTATGAATTTCTATTCCATTAATGATACTGAATGATTAACATCATAACAGTGATAAAAATTTTAAAACATTTAAAAAATACATAGGATCCCGTTTTTACATCATAATTCTGATGTGCTGTTGTGCCTTCTATTTTGTCTGCAAAACTTCTATAGGGTACAGTGCACTGATGTGATAAAACCAAGGCACAAGAATACAGCTACAATAATTGTATATAAACCTTTAGCACTCTGTGCCAATTTTGGAAAAATTTAGAGAGGAGATCAAAAAGCTTGAAAATTTTTCACATCCCATATGATTAATGAACAATCAATTATGAGAGGGAGAAAGAATTTGGATGAGAATCTGAACAAAGGCGAAGGCACAGTGGCAGGGACAAGCAGGGTGACAGGAGAACTCCCAAGCTCTGAGAGTGTGTGCAGTGGCGGAGGGCAGGGCCTTTAGAGTCGGGGACAGGCTTGCTTCTGCTCCCAGCTCTAGCGTCCACATCGTGTGGTCGTGTGGAAATTGAATCTGATGCACAGGAAAGGTCTAAGCCTCATGCTCGGCCCTGAATTCCCCCCACAAGTGGCCATTCTTGTGGCCACGGGGAGGGCGGGGGAGGGTGGAGGAGGGAGGCAAAGGCAGCTTGGGGCCAGATCCGCAGCCTTGATCCTGAAGACAGTGGAAAGCCACTGGCAGCATCTCAGTAAGAAAAGAAGCCAAGGACACCGTGGTGGACACGCAGGCGTGAGGGGATAGGGGACAGGAGACCTTCCTCAAGGGGGCAGTCAGAGTTTCACGACAGAAAGGGAGACGGGGAGGCTGGCCAAGGATGCTGGCATTTTAAGCCTGAGTGAACGAAAGGTATGGTGCTTTTAGCACGGATAGAAAGCAGCATGGAAAGTTAGTTTCGATGTAAAATCTGTTTCACAAGACATGAAAGAGTTCCACTGGTCCAGTCCAGCCATCAGTAAAGCCTCTGAGTACTCTCTATCTTTTCAGCTTTCCATGGTAGGCAGTGTGTCCCTGTGAATGGTGTATGACTTAAGTAGAGAATATCTGGATTTTAAATCTTGACTCTGCTAACATAGTACCAATCTCAACATGTTCATCTGTTGAATGGGGATAATAACACCTAATTTGCAGGAAAGATGAAGTGCATTTTGTTCCAGGCCCATGATTCTGCTTAGAAATGTGCACTGGGTCTTAAATCAGAGAGGAGGATGAACTGTTGCCAAAAACTCTAAAGTGAATGGGCTCCCAGCTGATTGCAGGTTTACAGAAAAATGATGAAAATTTCTGGCTTAGACAGTAATGAAGAGGTTCAAAACAGCAATTCTTCTTTCACACAAGGTAGTAATTTAGCTTGAGTAAGTTAAAGCACCGGTGAATAATTGATTGCAAAATATGCATTATGATGTGCATAATTTAGTCAAATAAAAGCTCATGAAAAAGTCAACTTCAAAAAGAGGCACATTAACTCAGGCTATAGGCACAGTGTTTCTATCTAGAACATCCTTTGAAATTTTACAACATAAGTGGATTCAGGGAAATTGTCAATACTTATTTGAGAAGAAACAGTTTTGTGTGCATGTGAAAATATGTATGCTACATAATTAAATACTATTATATATTAGCATAGACACCACATGTCCAATATATTATATTGAAGAGTTACCTTATAGTCAGTAGAAATCATATTTTTGTAAATACTATATGTGATGTGCATGAGTGCCAAGTGCCTCAGTCATGTCTGACTCTTTGCAACCCCATGAACTTCGGCCCACCAGGCTCCTCCAGGTGATTCTCCATGGAGGAGTCCATGGGATTCTCCAGGTGGAGTGGGCTGCCATGCCCTCCTCCAGGGGATCTTCCTGCCCCAGGGAACAAACCTGTGTCTATTATGTCTCCTGCATTGGCAGGAGTGCCACCTGGGAAGCCCACTATATGTGATATAGAAATAGAAATATACTTAAAATAGGCACCGTATATATTATATATTAACCAGATATTATATATATAACCAGATGGAGTACATACATTAGGAAGTACTTATACACAGGCTAATGAATCTATAAGTTATATATATCCTTATATCAATATCTCTGTAGGTGTGCTGTGCTGTGCTTAGTCACTCGGTCGTGTCTGACTCGTTGTGACCCCATAGACTGTAGCCCAACAGGCTCCTTTGTCCATGGGGATTCTCCAGGCAAGAATACTGAAGTTGGTTGCCAAGCCCTCCTCCAGGGGATTTTCCCAGCCCAGGGATCAAACCCAGGTCTCCCACATTGCGGGTGGATTCTTTACCACCTGAGCCACCAGAGAAGCCCATCAATACTGGAGTGGGTAGCCTATCCCTTCTCCAGGGGATCTTCCCAAGCAGATTTTTACCAGCTGAGCTACCAGGGAAGCCCCATCTCTATAGATACTATACATTAAAATATCTACTTGGTATATAGAAACCAGTGAAAACATATAAGTAAAAGCATTTTACATGCTTTAAGACATTATATCCACCTTACCATGCATACAAATCCCAATCTGCCAAAAGATTGTAATAGGGAAGAACAAATCTGAATCTGTATTAAATCTGTTTCTTTTTCTTTAACCTTTCTGCTCTGTTGCCTGGGCTTAGTCATGCTGACTCTGCACCCTTTGTAAAAGAATGTTGCCTATTGCCTGAAATACACAAGATAGCCCATTTTCAAGCTCTGACCTTTAAAGGTATAACACTTTTCCATTCATATAGAGATAAAAAGTTGGAGAAGAGAGAATAACATTTGTCTTGCTGGAGGTTTACAGGAACATCATGACCTGATCTACCTGGACATCTACCAGACTAAAGGATTCTGACGTCAGGAAGTTTGCAGGCACTTACAATACACACTCAAAGAGATAGGAATACCAGACCACCTTACATGCCTCATGAGAAATCTATATGCAACAGTGAGAACCAAACATGGAACAATAGACTGGTTCCAAATTGGGAAAGGAGTATGTCAAGGCTGTATATTGTCGCCCTGCTTATTTAACTTATATGCAGAGTACATCATGAGAAAGGCTAGACTGGATGAAGCACAAGCTGGAATCAAGATTGCTGGGAGAAATATCAATAACCTCATATATGCAGATAACACCACCCTTATGGCAGAAAGTGAAGAGGAACTGAAGAGCCTCTTGATGAAAGTGAAAGAGGAGAGTGAAAAAGCTGGCTTAAAACTCAACATTCAAGAAATGAAGATCATGGCATCTGGTCCCATCACTTCATGGCAAACAGATGGGGAAACAGTGGAAACAGTGAGAGACTATTTTCTTGTGCTCCAAAATCACTGCAGATGGTGACTGCAGCCATGAAATTAAAAGATGCTTGCTCCTTGGAAGAAAAGCTATGACCATCCTAGAGAGCATACTGAAAAGCAGACATTACTTTGCCAACAAAGGTCCATCTAGTCAAGGCTATGGTTTTTCCAGTGGTTATGTATGGATGTGAGAGTTGGACTATAAAGAAAGCTGAGCACTGAAGAATTGATGCTTTTGAACTGTGGTGTTGGAGAAGACTCTTGAGAGTCCCTTGGACTGCAAGGAGATCCAACCAGTCCATCCTAGAGGAAATCAGTCCTGAGTATTGATTGGAAGGACTGATGCTGAAGCTGAAACTCCAGTATTTTGGCCACCTGATGCAAAGAACCAACTCATTGGAAAAGACCCTGATGCTGGGAAAAATTGAAGGCAGGAGAAGGGGACGACAGAGGATGAGATGGTTGGATGGCATCACCAACTCGATGGACATGAGTTTGAGCAAACTTTGGGAGTTGGTGATGGACAGGGAAGCCTGGTGTGCGCAGTCCATGGGGTTGCAAAAAGTCAGACACGACTGAGCAACTGAACTGAACCACACCACTTCCCCTTTTACTATAAAAGAAGCCTGAATTCTAACTTGGGTAACAGGGTTCTTTGAAACATTGGTCTGCTATCTTCTTGGTCTGCTGGCTTTCAAATAAAGTAATTATTCCTTGCACCAACAACTCCTCTCCTGATTTACTGGCCTGTTGTGTGGTGAGCAGAATGAGTTTGGACTTGGTAGCAAGACCAGAAATATATAGAAGAATTACATACTAGGGCTTTTAGTGTTAGTTGCTCAGTCATGTCTGACTCTGTGATCTCGTGGACTGTTAGTCCGCCAGGTTCCTCTGTCCATGGGATTCTCTAGGCAAGAATACTGCAGTGGGTTGCCATTTCCTTCTCCACAGGATCTTCCTAACCCAGGAATTGAACCCCAGTCTCCCGCAGTGCAGGCAGATTCTTTATCTTCTGAGTCACCAGGGAAGCCCTTTTAACACATTCCTAATATAAAACTGATCTACTCCCCTCTTCACAATTATTAATTTGCCATGGTTCAAAATCTCCAGTGAACCCCACCTATGGATCACAAATATTCTGATCAAAACCAAATAATTTTTTTAAAAGAATGTTCACCGAAATGAGACTTTAAAATTTTTTTTTAGTTTATAGATTTTTTTGTTTATAAAGGTTTATTAAACATCAGTAATTTTACAAAGAAAATATTAATAGAGGTTGTTAGAAAATTTTTGCCAAATATGTACAAATGTAAAAAGCCTTGATGACTAGCAACTCATTTTATCAAATCAAACCATCCTTTCTACTTTCAGACCTCCTGGAGAAATAATTTACTACCAATCCTGAACCAAAGCATTGACAGAAAAAAACAAATTTACAACAGTATCAGATAATGTGCTCAGTTCCTGGAAAGTTATAAAAAGATATATGTATAAAAAATCCTAAGCCACAAATACTTTCATATAGAGCTAATATAAATCATGTTTTGTTAGTTATAGTATCTAGGAGGTTGTTCAAACTTTCATATTCTTTTATATTTTCTAAAATATCTAAGCCAAAAGAGGCCTTCTCAGATTATTAAAATGCATGAGCTACTGCATATGGTACACATTCCTGGGTCATCATAACCTCCAGAGTGTTCCAAAGTCCTTTCAGTGGGGGCTCTACTTCCCTTCACCTGCACTCTGCTTCTCGGGCTCTGGACCCATGTGGACACAGAGTCTGGCTTTCTGATGGGTCAAACGTTAATGGTGCTGCAGGGTTTCTGTATTCATGGGTTTCGATGACAGGATCTCTGAATAAGAGACCATAGTAGCTATGCCTTATGCATGGATTGTCAGGTAGAACCACCCAGGTGGAGAAGGCTGAGACCCTTCACCTTGAGCCCCAGACTACTCCTTCTATGGCAGCATGCAGTCTTGTTTTCTAGACTTGGGTTTGCCGTGGAAACTCAGATGATCAACATTCTTAAGAGTCAATGGATGGCAAGGGATGGTTAGCAGCACTTCCCCACTTTACTGTAACTGACATCATGTCACAAATACCAATATTGTGTGTTTCAAGGTCTTTTCGCTCTCCTCCAGGCGCCTGAGTACTTGAATTTGCAGCACTCCAGTACATGAACAATTACATTTTTGGGTAAGTGGCTAGCAATTAGTGAACACTGGCATTGCAGTAGACAGGGTGGTAAACCCTGGGAATACAAAGATCAATACCATATACAGACTGTGTGAAATTAAAAAAAAACTCATAATGTAGAGAGGGAATTAATGCAGAGCTAACTACAATGTAAATGTGACATATACAATACTAATGTTGCAAGGAGCATAATCAAGCACCAAGGGAGCCCCAAGGAGGTCACCATGGGAGAGAAGGCGAGAGAGCACGCCACGGGAGCATCAAGGAGAGTAATCAAGTCTATCTGGAAGCCTTCGCAGCTTCCCTGAAGGACAGGTCAGGTTTTGATGAGTTAAGAAGGGAGAAGTGATTATGAAGGGCAGTGTGAGTGAAGCGTCTGATAGACTTACAGGGCTGGACTGCAGCAGGCATGGAGAAGGGGCAAAAGATGAGTTGAACAGGTTGCAGGAGACAAGAGCCTAGATGAGTATTTTGTGAAGGAAGATGGCAGGAATGGAATTCCAGCTTCCCTGGTGTGCTTTCATTTTGAAAGCAAGCTGTACTCGTCCCCGACAGACACCAAATATGCAGGCAGTCCTGCACAACAGCACCCTTTGGATTTGTAGCTTCAAATAAGAGGAGCCATAGAAAGGAGCTGCCGGCAACCCCGACATTGCCTGTCTAGAAAGCTGTGGACTCCTGTCGGGCCTCGGAAAGTAATCACTTTGATGTTAATTGATGCCAACTGGAGAGTATTTACAGTGATTTGGAAGATCAAAGAAGACATTTTAAAAGTAATTTTTGAGATAAGACCACATGACAGTTGTAAGGAAGAAATCATTGCGCTTGGATTTAATACCTATCACTATTACTCTTACGGTGGGGCTTCCCTGATGGCTCAGTTGGTAAAGAATCCACCTGCAATGCAGGAGACCTGGGTTCTATGCCTGGGTGGGAAAGATCCCCTGGAGGAGGGCATGGCAACCCACTCCAGTATTCTTACCCGGAGAATCCCCATGGATTCTCCCCAGAGGAGACTGGCGGGCTAGAGTCCCTGGGGTCGCAAAGAGTCAGACACGACTGAGCGACCAAACACAGCACTCCTACTGTGGGGTCTGACAGTCACTGAGGTCGTCTCCTCTCAGGGCCCCTCGGTCAGCAGGCAGACGCAGCCCAAGACTCACAGAGGACACAGAGAACCCTGCTTCTAAAGTCAGGGAGCCAAAGAAACCCCGTGACAGAAAAAACCAGAAGCCCCCTCTCATCCTGTTTCACACAGAGGCCTGCAACCAAAGGCTTCAAGGGAAAGAAGGCTTAATTTTCTTGCCAGAAAGCCAGTGATAGCGGCGGCAAACTGTAAGACAGCTCTATCCTCTCACACTGCATTTTCCAAATGAAAAAGCCAGGACTCATCAGCACCATCTTTCCAGAGTCTGTACATATGCATTCCTATACGATGTATGTCTTTTTCCTTCTGACTTACTTCACTCTGTGTAACAGGCTGTAGGTTCATCGACCTCATGAGAACTGACTCAAACGTATTCCTTTTTGTGGGCGAGTAATATTCCATTATGTATATGTGCCACACTTCTTTATCCATTCATCCGTCGATGATGAACCTGTCTGCAGGGAAGCAATGGAGAAGCAGATATGGAGAACAGAACTGTGGACACAGTGGGGGAAGCAGAGTGTGGGATGGATGGAGAGTGGCCGGGAAACATGCACATTACCATGCGTAGAGTGACAGCCAGTGGGGATTTTTCGTATGACTCCGGGCACTCAAACCAGTGTCCTGTGTCAACCTGGAGTGGGTGGGGTAGAGTGAGAGGTGAGACAGAGGTTCAAGACAGAGGGGATGTATGTCTGCCTATGCCTGATTCATGTTGATAGATGGCAGAAGCCAACACAATATTGTAAAGAGATTATCCTTCAATTGAAAAGAAAAAAAAGGTCAGGGCGTGTACTCTGACAAAGAAGATATTCCAACTTGTGATTAATTTTCACGGGAAAACAAAGGGATAAAACATTTGCAGTGTAAATAGTCCTAAAAAACCCACGTGGAAAAGGAATGCATTGTCTTAGGAGGACACGGATCTGGCCTCTGCAGCTGTTTCGAGTTGCAGCCCCACTGTTAGAAGGCATCGGAGTGCCAGCCACAGCACGACAAAGGTGAGAGGGGGATACTGCCTAAGGAATGCGTTTACTACATACTTATTACTGAATACATTAATAGCTACAGTCTGTGGACCGTCTAGTCAAGGCTATGGTTTTTCCAGTAGTCATGTATGGATGTGAGAGTTGGACTATAAAGAAAGCTGAGCGCCAAAGAATTGATGCTTTTGACCTGTAGTGTTGGAGAAGATTCTTGAGAGTCCCTTGGACGGCAAGGAGATCCAAGCAGTCCATCCCAAAGGAAATCAGTCCTGAATATTCACTGGAAGGACTGATGTTGAAGCTGAAACTCCAATACTTTGGCCACCTAATGGGAAGAGCTGACTCATTGGAAAAGACCCTGATGCTGGGAAAGATTGAAGGTGGGAGGAGAAGGGGACGACAGAGGATGAGATGGTTGGATGGCATCACCGACTCAATGGACGTGAGTCTGAGTGGACTCCAAGAGTGGGTGATGGACAGGGAGGCCTGACGAGCTGCAGTCCATAGGGTTGCAAAGAGTCGGACTTAACTGGGCGACTGAACTGAACTGACCGACTGTGGAAGGCAATAGGTAATGGGAAGAACAGATAAACAAGCCTGTCCTCAGGCCGTGGAAAGAACTGCAGTCCTGCTCTCAGGCCTTCCTACTTAAAATGTGGGCCCTAAACACCAGCAATGGCCTGCTCGGGGAACTTGTTAGAAATTCAGAAGCTCCAGCCCCACACAGACCTATTAAGTTGTTATCTACATTTTAACCAGCTCCCCAGGTGATTGCATGTCCAGTCAGAGTCATGAGAAAGGAGAGACGCACGGGACACAGAGTCATCTGAAGCTGACCAATCACTGTCTGCAGGCTGTGAGGACAGGTCGTCACAAATCACAGGTTTCACAAGGAATAAACACACAGAATAGGGACAGACAGAAGCAATCACAGGCTAGAAGAGATGATCACAGTCAGAGACGATGTGAGAGACAGAGCAGGCATAGGAACAGAATAAATGAGAACTGGCTAATGTAAGGGTATATGGACTTCCCTGGTGGCTCAACTGGTAAAGAATTTGCCTGCAATGCAAGGGTATACACAAATATTTTCTTAAAAATTTGAATTAAACATTTCCCCTGGGACTTCCCTGGCCCATTTAAGATGCCAGGCTTCCGCAGTAGGGGGCGCAGTTTCCATCTCTGGTCAGGGAATTAAGATCCCGCTTGCCATGTGGGCTTCCCCAGTGTCTCAGATGGCAAAGAATCTGCCTGCCAATGCAGGAGACCCAGGTTCGAGCCCTGTGTTGGGAAGATACTATGGTAAAGGGAACGGCAACCCACTCCAGGATTTTTGCCTGAAGAATCCCACGGACAGAGAAGCCTGGCGGGCTATAGTTCATGGGGGTGCAAAGAGTCAGACACAACTGAGTGACTAACACTTTCACACGCCATGCTGTGCAGCCAAAAATAACTGAAATCAATAAATGACTTCATGGGAAAAAACAAAAACAAAAACACAAAACATTTCCCCTGGTGCAAAAATCGAAAGAGAATTCCTCCTCCCTTTTCTTTTAGCATTCTTTTTAGAAAACTTGACATTGGAAATGCTTTCTCTGTCTATTTCAGATGTATTATATATGTAAATCTTTTTAAAAGCTAAGTAAGCCTATGGTCAGTTTTATCTCCCAAGAATGTCTTCCTTCAATGCCTCCTGGCATGTCTTTGCAATGTAAGCAAGGGGAGGATGGTACCCTTTCCCAGTCTGTGTGGGAGTTTAGCTTAGACACCCAGCTCCAGGTTGTAACTAGCTGCTTTGTCATAAAGTTAAAGCTTTATTTTTCCTTGGGATAAAGATAATTGATACGTATGTAATGGGTTGTATTTGCCTGGCTATATACAAAGATGGGGTTTATTTCTGTCTTTGCAACTGTTTCATTCTTTTCTATGCTTTTGCAGAGGATTCTTTTGGGCTGGCAGGAGGTTTTATTTTTAAATTATTTCTCCATCACCAATCACAAAAGGCATGAGGACTGGGAGTGTCTTCATCACCAACTGTGACAGGTAAAATGACTCCCATCACAGTCGCAGGGAAAGGCAAGAGAATCAAGGGTGGATTGTTATTTGATTTGTATTTGACAGCTTAGAATGTATAGTGGTAAGTGCTTATTATGTGTTCGTGCTCAGTCGCTCAGTCATGTCCAACTCTTTACGACCCCATGGACTGTAGCCCGCCAGGCTCCTCGTGTCCATGGCCTTTTCAGGCAATACCGGAATGGGTTGCTATTTTCCTCCTCCACGGGATTTTCTCAACCCAGCGACTGGACCTCATCTCTTACGTCTCCTGCGTTGACAGGCATATTTTTTACCACTAGTGCCACCTGGGGTGTTCATTACATATCTTAAAATGGAATTAAGACGGTGTGACAGTGGAGAAACACGAACTGTTTTTAAAGCTGACGTGCAAAATCCTGAAAGCATAAATTTCTTAAAACCCTTTTCCTTAAACTGGCAGAGAAAAAGTGGTCCATCTAGTTCTAAACATCACAAATGATGATGGTGTGAGAGGAAAACCTGAGCAGCTTGCCTGTCCCACCAGAGAGACCCTGGCTCTGAAGGCCTAGAATCACTGACTTTCCCAGAGGGAACTGGAGCCCAGAGGAGTATAACTGCTTCCACAGCAGGTCCGTCTCCTTTAGAAGATCCCAACAAGCCCACTTACTTCTTCATTCATTCCTATCCCTTACACTTACTGAACATCCTAGGGGAAAAGTTTCAGCCCCTAGAGCTGGATATATAATCTGATTAAAGCTCAGGTCTTACTTTCAAGGAGCTTATGGTTTGTTGAGGAAGAAAAGACCCATAAAGGAAAAGGATTATAGTAGAGGGTGATAAAGGCTGCGACTGGAATCTGTACAAGAAGTGAAAATTCTGAGGATAACCGAGAGCCTGGGGGAGGTCTGGGAAGTCTCGGGGAAGCTGGGAGTCCAACTTCTGTAAATGTGGCTCTCACATTTCTTCCATTTGGACTGGCAAATTCCTAAAACCTAGATCCTGCAGGTCTCCTCTTATGTGGCCTCCACTAGGGAGGCTTCAGGGGCCTTGCGAGGCCAGGATCGGGACCCTCCTTCGTGACCCAGTACAGCATTAGTCTTCACTGTTATGCCCATTTACCGGTCTCAGCACGCTGCAAGCCCCTTTAGGGCAAGGGCTGTGTCATATCACCTCTGCATCTCCAGCACCTGGCATGGTGCCTGGTGCACAGGTTGTACTTAATAAATACCTGTGACATGAATAAAAGTTAGGCGAAAGGCAGTCCTCAAGGTAGGAGAGAGAGGGAGTGGGAGGCGGGGAGAGGCATTACTGACAGTCCCAGTAGAGAGACTGCAGAAGGGAATGGCAACACACTCCAGTGTTCTTGCCTGGAGAATCCCATGAACAGAGGAGTTGGCAGGAAACAGTCCATGGAGCTGCAAAGAGTCGGATGCGACTGAGCGACTAAGCACTAGTATGGAGAAGAGCATGGACACATGAAGGCAGAAAACAGCTAAGTATTGTGATTACAAAATGACAAATATTTTGAAGTTGCTGGACCATACATTGCAAAGGAGAATGGCAGGAGATAAAAGTGCAAAGCTAAGCAGAGACCCTGCTTCAGTCTCAAGGTAAACGGAGTCAAGTGCCCTTTCCACTGATCTCTGTTTCCCTTTGGCAGGGTCTCAAGGACTGCTCACTGAAATCGACGTTTGTCTAATATGAACATGGTACAGACAATTCTCCCTGCTACGGGATCCACAGAGATGCAGTGTTTATAGCAGTGGGATTCCAAAACAAATACAACCCTAACTACAGCCTACTGTGAACCTCCTCTGGCGGACCCTTCTCCAGAAGAAGAGCTAGCCACCTGAGAGGGAATCCTCACACAAACTGGATCCAGGAATTGGGAACGACAGGCAAGCACAAACATCCAATTAGTACCTGACGTGTGTCAAGTTGAAGAACGTCTAAGAACTTGCATGGCCCCTAGGGGTTTTCAACACAAGCTTGTCAATGGGTTAGGTCCACCGTGGTGGAGGATAGGAGGCCAGCTGTGCTTTAGTATCTTTGTATCCCAGTCTGACTCAGTTTTGGGGCTCAGTACCTTATAATCCTTACTGAGACCAGTGCTGACCTCAGAGATGGTCTTGAGAGAACGATGGAAATCAGCCAGCTCGCTGCACTGGGATGAGGTTTGGATGGAAGGTCAGAGGACCTGAGTTCTGTCCTGTGCTGTGTCTCAAACATTTTCTGTGTTCGCTAGCAAGTTATTTACTCCGGCTTTTGAGAATGCAAGGAGAGCTGGGATGCAGAACTCTAGAATAATAAACAATTATAGCACTTTATTACTTATAGAAATCAGTGTTGAAACTTATCAAGTAGTCACTACAAGCTTATTTAAATACAAAGGCAGGAGGGAATACAGCAAAGAAAACTTTCTGTTCCTACCCTCAAGGTTTTTTTTTTTTTTTTACTTTAACAGGCAAAGACAGAACTGACACACACACAATAGAGAACAATTAGCACTGATCCTTAAAGCAATCTGAGTTCAGACAAGAGGAATCTGAACAAAAGAATTTTTGAGGTAGGCTTCAAACTGAACGGGACAGAATGAATTTATCCTCTCTATCTCGTTTCTTACTCTTTCCCATTCCTACATTAAAAAAAAAAGAACAACATTCTATACTTATTCATCATAAAAACTCTCAGTAAGCTAAGACTAGAAGGGAACTACCTTAATTTGCCAAAAGTCACTTATGAAAAACTGACAGCCAATATTATATCTACTGGTTAAATTCAAGGTTGTCTGCTCTTATCTTTTAATTCAATACTCCGCTAGAAGTTCTGAAAATGCAATGAGGCAATGGAAAGCTAATAAAAACAACTAACAGAACTATAATAATACGTAAATTCATCAAGGTTACAGGAGTCAAGATATAGAAATTAATTGTAGTTTTATGTATTAGCTGAAAACTTTTGGAAAATGAAAAAAATATTTATAGTAATGCAACAGAGGAATATAAACTATTTAGACATAATTTTAACAAATGTATTCAGCATCTATACACTAAAAATTGCTAAGACAAACAAAGACTCAACTAAAAGCAATACATACCATATTCAAGGTTTGGATACAACTCAATAGACAATTATTTTTAATTTATTTAGAGTTCCAAAATAGGAAATACTAATCTAGAGTTGAAAAAATTCAGAATACTCTGGAAAGGTAAGACTAAGAAAAGACACAAGGACATTTTCTAAAGCCGTGGAACTAGTTCATGTATTAATAAGAACGGGAATGATATAGAGGTACACACTTGCCAAAACTCGAGAAATTTTATATCCAAGATTTTCATGTTCACTGAATGTAAATTTTATCTGAGTGAATATGCAGTCATACTGAACTCTAGCAAGTGTGCTTTCCACTGTGGTGTGGGATAGCAATTCTAAAGCTACTCTTTGCATATTATAAGCTTGAACAAGTGAGTAAATGTAGTAAGAAAAAGGGAACCAGGTTTCTCACCAATATGGGTATTCTTACTACTACACATTTGTGTGTGTTTATACATATTTATATACTATTAAATAAATCACTGCAGATGGTGACTGCAGCCATGAAATTAAAAGACGCTTACTTCTTGGAAGGAACGTTATGACCAACCTAGACAGCATATTCAAAAGCAGAGACATTACTTTGCCAACAAAGGTCTGTCTAGTCAAGGCTATGGTTTTTCCTGTGGTCATGTATGGATGTGAGAGTTGGACTCTGAAGAAGACTGAGCGCCAAAGAATTGATGCTTTTGAACTATGGTGTTGGAGAAGACTCTTGAGAGTCCCTTGGACTGCAAGGAGATCCAACCAGTCCATTCTGAAGGAGATCAGTCCTGGGTGTTCTTTGGGAGGAATGATGCTAAAGCTGAAACTCCAGTACTTTAGCCACCTCATGCGAAGAGTTGACTCATCGGAAAAGACTCTGATGCTGGGAGGGATTGGGGGCAGGAGGAGAAGGGGATGACAGAGGATGAGATGGCTGGATGGTATCACTGACTCAATGGATGTGAGTCTGAGTGAACTCCGAGAGTTGGTGATGGACAGGGAGGCCTGGCGTGCTGCAATTCATGGGGTTGCAAAGAGTCGGACACGACTGAGCGACTGAACTGAACTGAATTGACTGATAATATGTATATGTACATATATGTATATCCCTGGATATGTCCATTGAGATAAAGCTGTAACACATCAGTAACCTTGAATCCAGACCTTGATTTATAAATATCGTTTTCCAGGACTTCCCTGGTGGTGCAATGGATAAGAATCTGCCTGCAAATGGAGGGGACACAGGTTCAATCCCTAGTCTGGGAAGATTGCCCATGCTGTGGAGCCACTAAGCCCGTGTAGCACAACTACTGAGCCCATGCTTGCAAATCCTCAAGTCACAACTATCGAGCCTGTGAGCTGCACCGACTGAAGCCTGGGGGCCCTAGAGCCCGGGCTCTGCAGCAAAGGAAGCCACTGCAGTGAGAAGCTCACACACCGTGACGAAGAGGAGGCCCTGCTCGCTGCAGCTAGAGAAAGCCCACCCAAAGCAACGAAAACCCAGTGGAGCCAAATATATATATATATATATATATATATATGTTTTCTATTAAATGGAGCCAAGACCTCTTAAAGAAGTAAATGACTCTAGGAATGAGGGAGGGGAATTACAAGTTGATCCTAGAATATCTTATTTTGCCAGAAAGTAAGGAATTATTCAAGGACATTATGCTGATTTTATAAAGGATCCCAGAGAGGGATTGAAGCAGCTCCCACTGAACAGATATGGGACAGTTTAGCCATCAGAATAAATACATAATATATATTTACGTATGACAGGATAAACCCAAATTAAGAGACATTCTACCAAATAACTGTCCTGCTTTCTTGAGAACTCTCAAGATCAAAAAAGATGAAAAAGAATGAAGAAATGATTCTATATGAAAGGAAACTACTAAAGGGGTGTGACAAATGAACGAAATGTATGATCATGGGTTGGCTCCTTAACTGGGGGGAAAAGGTTATAGGATATATTGGAGCAGCTGATAAAATTTTAAAATGGATTGTGGATTATAAAACAGATTCTGGGAGTATTAACTACATTTCTCAACTTTGGATAACTGTATTTGATTATATAAGAAAGCACCTTTGTTCTCAGGAAATACAGTGATCTTGTTCTTAGAAAATAGACATATTTAGGGGTAAATGAGAAAATTGTCTCCCAAGTTATCTCAAATGGTTCATAAAAGAGTTTATGTAATGATATAGCAAATGAATAAAATTTAAACAAATGGTAAATCTGGGTAGAAGTGTATATAGGATTTGTTTGTACTATTCTTGCAATTTTTTTGTAAGTTGAAATTATGTACAAATTAAAATTACTAAAACGGTGGCAGGATGACTAAAAGAAGTCAAGATGCTGGTTACATCTTAAGGGAAAGGGAAAATAGGGAGATCCTACTGGGGAAGAGCATGTTAGAACATATTGAGATTTATCATGTGCTTGGAATTTTCTGTTTCCTAGTCTGAATAATAGATCTATGGTTATTATTATGATTATTATTAAAACTCTGAATATGTATTTTATGCCTGTTTCTGTAGATATGATTCATTTAATAATAGAAAATGAGAATCTGAAAGGATAAATAAATAACCATCCAAAATGGTGCTATTTGTTTACACTGATGACAGGGTTAAAACCCAAATCTTGGATTCCCATCAGGTTCATTTCTCTGCCAGGTGACAGTGTTGGGAACCATGGTGGGGTTAATACATGCTGGGCTAGGGGACTCAAATCCCAACCTCACCTGCCATTCCTCTCCACGTGGTCCTGAAGGGAAATGTACACACAGAAAAATGTCCTGGTGACTGACAGAGCAAAACTTCAGCACTAAGTCCCTGATCCCTAAACTCAAGGCAATCTCTGGTGAGTAATTGGATCAAGTAGAGAACTTCTCTTTAGACTCCAGGTGGCCAGCCCATCACAGCAGGCTGAATGGCCTCTTTATCCACTCTCACTAAGTACACCCAAGTCTTAGACTGTGTATGAACTTATTGGTGACAAAAGATTTCACCAGGGCAGCCCAGCTGGTGAGTAGAAGAAAAAGCCTCTGTGTGTGTAAATACTTACTCATATCCTGCTCGGGTCCCATTTAGTAAAAGCTGCCCAATCAGTATTCTTGCCCTCAACCAAGTAAAAATGATACTACTTACCCTTGAGAATAGAGGGGAAAGTGATTTGTGAGCTTGTTCTGGTCAACAGACATTGTCGTCTGTTCTTATTTTAGGTTATCCTCACAGATTGATTCCTGGGTCGGGAAGATCCCCTGCAGAAGGAAATGGCAACTCACTCCAGTATTCTTGCCTGGGAAATCCCATGGACAGAGGAACCTGGCAAGCTGCAGTTCTTGGCTTGCAAAGAGTTGGATACGACTTAGCGACTAAACAACAACAACAGGGCCAGCAAGACCAGAGAGGCGGGTACATATTTGAGACCCACTTGCCTTGTGAATATAGACAACTAAAGGAATTCATGCCTGTGGCATCTTGTGAGCAAGACCAACCATAACATTTCTTGTCTGCTTTCCTATTACATGACTATAAAAAGATATCCAAAAGTACATTTAAATTTTCCTGTAGAGAGGAAATATGCAGATCATAATGGAGGTAAGAAAATGCTCATAACCATATGTTTGTTCTCACACAAAAAATGTGCCAATATAAGAAATGTTCCCTTTTGAAGTTTTTGGTACCATGTGGTGGAGGTGGGTTGAAACTTCCATGGTGGGTTCGTTTGGTTTTTCTCCGCCTCATATTATATATTTACATTGTACAATCTAAAGGTTCCTAAACACCACCTCCTCTGTGCCTCCTTCCTCCCCATCATCACCCTCTCCTTTGTATTAAGGTGCAGCCTGAAAACACATTCCAAACAATGTCACATTCCATATACTTAGAGACAAAGGATATGGTTGCTTAGCAACAAGGCCCTGGTAAAAAAAATTTTGAGCATTCTTTTACTTTCCAATTTAGGGCAATGCTCAGGAAGCTGTTTGCAAAGAGATCCAGGCTTAGTAGAACTCTGTCTGAAACAGAGGGAAATAGCAAAGGAGGAAGAGAAAGAGGAGGAGGAGGAGGAAGAGGAGAAGGATGGGTGAGAAGGAGGGGAAGGGAAAGGGGATAAGCATTAAGGTCCTTTCATCACAACCGAAGTGTTCGACAAATGGGAGCAGAAAGACTTGGCCAAAGAGGAATGGAGCACTTCAATTATCCCTGTCTCTTCTGGTTTCCCTGATGTTTCTAAACTTAATCCCAATCCATCAGCTGAGACTAGAAGGCACTCTGAGAAGGGCACCATCATTCTCTCAGCAATTCAAAGCTGTCTGATCTTGAGGACTCTAGGCCCTGCCTGGGAGGGGGAACAGCTGAACATTAGTTTTGTCTTTTACTAGCTCCCCTTCAGGGCTTCCCAAATGGTGCTAGTGGTAAAGAACCCACCTGCCAGTGCAGGAAGACCTAAGAGATGCAGGTTAGATCGCTGGGTTGGGAAGATCCCCTGGAGGAGGGCATGGCAACTAGCTCCAGTATTCTTTCCTGGAGAATCCCATGGACAGAGGAACCTGGTGGGCTACAGTCCATAGTGTTGCAAAGAGTCGGACACGACTGAAGCAACTTGGCAGGCACGCATGCAGGCCTCCTTAAAACAACTATCTGGCCTCTGTAGACTGACAACTGTTGTATTTCAATTGATTTTCTTTCAGGGATGTTTTCCCACATTATTAAGTATTTAATGAAAATGTGATTGTTTGGAAACTTCTGCTGTGGGTACCACATGATTGACCTATGCATCCCCTACTGTACATTTAGTTTACTCTGAGCAATCTGCTTCCATTAATGCTGTTTCTATGAATTTACTCTTCTATAACTATATATCTCAAAATTTCTGTAGGATGGATGACTAATAGAATTGGTAGATTTGAAACTATGTTAAATTCTTAAAAGTTTTGAATATTTCAAATAGTCTTGATATTTATAAACTAATTGCTTCTAGAAAACTTGTACTAACATACCAATAAGTGTTTTCTGAGTTGATGGGAATTAACACCTTGATACAGTGGCAACACACTCCAGTCCTCTTGCCTGGAAAATCCCATGGATGGAGGAGCCTGGTAGGCTGCAGTCCATGGGGTCACTAGGAGTCAGACATGACTGAGTGACTTCACTTTCACTTTTCACTTTCATGCATTGAAGGAAATGGCAACCCACTCCAGTGTTCTTGCCTGGAGAATCCCAAGGATGGGGGAGCCTGGTGGGCTGCCATCTATGGGGTCGCACAGAGTCGGACACGACTGAAGTGACTTAGCAGCAGCAGCAGCAACAGCAGCAACACCTTGATATCAGGTTTATTTAGCTATTACTTGGTTATTAGGTTGTGCATGTGTGCTAAAGGTTTTATATATACATATGAAAAACTTCGTTTATACATATATATGTATATTACATATATACATATGTATATATATGTATACACACATACATATACATAAATATATATTACTTGGTTAACATATATTATTAAGTATATATATATATATATAATATTTTTTATAGTCCATTTCTAAGTCTTTTTTCCTGAAACTTCTGATCATATTATTATCCATTTACTTCCTATTTGAGTGTTGTCTTTTTTCATTGATTTTTGAAAGCTCCTTAGATGAACACACACATAACACACTTACACACACATGCAAATATATTCTTAATATGATGACTACTGAAATAAGGATGGAGTAAAGAGAACTAATATAAAGGACATATCAGTTCAGTTCAGTTCAGTTCAGTCACTCGGTCATGTCTGACTTTTTGCAATCCCATGGACTGCATTGCCTTTCTTTGAGATTGGAATGAAAACTGACCTTTTCGCATCCTATGACCACTGTTGAGTTTTCCAAATTTGTTGACATATTGAATGCAGCGCTTTCATAGCATGAGCTTTTAGGATATGAAATAGCTGGAATTCCATCACATACACTAGCTTTGTGATGCTTCCTAAGGGCCACTTGACTCCACACTCTGTGGTCATATTTATTGAAAATACTTCTCTCAATTTGTTATTTGCCTTTTACTTAATGGGACTTAAAAAAAATATTATTATTTTTAACTTATTGCCATACTGAGAAAAAAGTCAATATAGTTTTAATATTTACTGGGTCAACTCTGACCTCATCATTTTCAAAATTCTCCTATTTTCCAGCTGTGAAGTTGACCAAGTGATTATATAAACCATTTTAATATGCTAAAAATGTCATTGGGATTTTGAATAAGGTTATAGCAATCTATAAATTGATTTGGGGAAACAGATACTTTATTTTGTTTCTTCTTTTACAAATCTTTCATATATCTCAATAGTTTTTTTTAAGTTTTTTCACAAAGTTTTCCACACGTTTCTTAATATTCTTAGCAGTTAACATCTTTTTTAATAATTATAAAAAGAATCTTCTCCCCTAGAACAACTAGATATAGGAAGAAAAAAGTAATAGTCATAGTTCTTGACTCAACCTGAACTTTTTCACCCACAGGTATATGTGGGTGTATACCTCTGTGTATACTTTTTGTAGGATATTTATCTGACTCAGGAACTACTTGCCAAATATCATTTAAATCTGAAATGAGAATGCTTGTTTCTAAAAGCTATTTTTTCCTAGTCTAACCAATTTTTATAGTGTCCGAAATGTATGTACGGTTTATTTGCAGACATAGGAATGATCTGTGTGATAGAACTGGCGTTAGAGAACTGATTTAATGGCGGCTGTGATAGGGACTAGGGAAAATGACTGGCGCTCAAGATAAGGGTCTAATTTGAAGTGTGATTTCCTATGGGACCACGGGAGGTGATCTCTAGAAAGTGACATTTGAGCTGAGCTCTGCGAGAAGAATAGGAATTAACTAGGCAACCTATGAATGCTTTTGACAGAGAAATAGACCAGCATGCAGGAAGCTCAAGGAATTAAGACAGGGTTTCTGTGGCTGTCACATGGAAATGGGGAGATAGGTGGGAAGTAACATTAGACCAGAGAAACCACTGGGGGTAGGTTCACAGTAAGGTTCTTAGCCCCAAGAGGAAAACAGAAATCATTTGTAAAAAGTTAAAAACAGAAAAACCATCAAAATTCGGAGTATCATGCATATTTTTAAAATAAAATCTTATATAAATATACACACTATTTATCTTTATGTATTCCCTTGGAAACCAGGGTTGTTCCCATGGTTATATTGCCATAGTCCCCGAGGAAATATCTCTGTGGCAATTACTGTTCTTTAGCCTGGAGGGAAGAAAGTCTAGCTTCTTCAAGATTTCCAGACAGAGTTTGTTGCCATAAACAAAGACCAACCAGGCCTCTGCCTGCCACGAGATGGAGAGGTATCGAGACATTACTGACTGACAGTCCTGTTCTCTCTGCAGTTCTCTTGTTAGTGTTGTTGTGAGAAAACCACCGCCCATTTTGTAAAAGTATTGGGATGGCCAAAACGTTCCTTCTGGACTTATGGCAAACCTGAACAAACTTTTTGGCCAACTCAAAAGTTTTTTGTGGAGTAATTGTATAGTCCCTTCTGTGAAGCTTCAGTCTGCTAAAATAGGCTTCCCAAATAGGCTTATGTAATGTTAAATCACCCGTAGGACCTGAAGAGTTTGACTGTAGTGTTTCTCGATTCTGGACTAGTAATTACTTGTCTGGGGGGCTGTTCAGTGCCTTGTAGAGGGTTTGGTAACAATGTGTTGGCCCATACCCACTAGGTGCCAGTAATACTCTCCTCTAGTTTTGACAAGCAAATGACATCTGAGGGGCAGAATTGCCCAGGTCAAGAATCACTAAGTTATAGAAAATATTAAAGTCATTCTTCCCAGTTAAAACTATTATACTCATTTTTGCTTTACCATGAATTCACTTAGACACTAACATTTAACAAATGAGATTCAGAATTATTATTAACAGTTCATTCATATACTGCATAAAGCACATAAAGAATATACTATATTCTTTATTCACTTATTTCGGCAAACATTTATAGAACACTTTCTCTTGAAGCCACTATGCTGATTGCTAGAGCCACAAGTTTCAATGAGACAACTTTGCAAGGAGTCTAGTCTACAGGGAAGACAAAAATAAGTGAATATATCATGGAAACCGGATAGAAATTCAACAGAAGTTTACTAAGGAGAAACCCAGGTGAGGGGAGGAGCTATCAGGGAATGGTAAGAATTAGGAAGTGACACCTGAAACATGATATTTTTCAGGCTAATGGATTTGGGAAGTGTTTGGAGAGCTGTAAGACTTACAATAATATTCTAAGACATATATTATGATCCTCTCTTTTAAGGATGAGAAAACCAAAAGGTTAAATATTTAGCTTAGGGTCATTTAGCTAGATAGCAGCAAAATTAACCTATGAATTTAACCATTATCTCAATTAATGGTATTTGTCTTATCAAGTTGAATACAATGGAATAAAAGAGATTTGGGGAACATTCTTGATGAATAGATCTCTTAAAACTACAGTGACAAAAATAATACTCCCTTATATGAATATGGGGCTTCCCTGATGGCTCAGAAGGTGAACAATATGCCTGTAATGCGGGAGACCGGGGTTCAATCCCTGGGTGGGGAAGATACCCTGGAGAAGGGAATGGCTACCCTCTCCAGTATTCTTGCCTGGAGAATTCCATGGACAGAGGAGCCTCGTGGGCCACAGTCCATGAGGTTGCCAAGTCAGACACCCACTGAGCAACTAGCACACTCACTTTCCCTTCACTGTATGAATGTATCTCACAAGGCACATTCACAGAAATGATTTCTTGTGATCCTTCCGTCAATCCTGTCAATTCAACAGTAGGCATGCATATCACCTCTGCTTTCTAGAGTGAAAGCAGAGACTTGGGGAGTTTGGTTATAGAGCTCACAGAGCGTGTTGCCCTTCTCAGCATGGACATAAGGTTCCCAGAGGGCAATGGAATGATCATTGTATTCCAGCTTGTCATTGTATTTTAGCACCAGGATGCTGCCATCTTTTTTTGCTATCCTTGAAAGCAGTTCAATTTCTGCAATTAGAGCTGAAATTGCAGTATCTCAAAGCTAAATTTAAAAGAGCAATTTACTGCAGTCCCCATGAAGAAACAGAACCAATCAATGTAATAAAAAAAAAAATTAAGATCATTCTGTACTTTGTATGGTTGCTATTGTGGTCATGCGAATCATAGGGAGCAGCAAAATGCCTGTCGTTATGGAATATTTAGAAAGCAGAACAGTGCTTGGCCTGAGGTAGGTACTCAAGAAGTGTATGTCAGAAGGATGAAAGTGAGAGTTATTTGGTCAGTTGTGTCCAACTCTTTGGTACCTCACGGACTGTAGTCCGCCAGGCTTCTCTGTCCATGAAATTCTCCAGGCAAGAATAATGGAGTGGGTTGATATTGCCTTCTCTAGGGAATCTTCCCCACTCATGGATCGAACCCATGTTTCCCACATAGTAGGCAGATTCTCTACCATCTGAGGCAGCAGGGAAGCCCTGTTAGAAGGATAAACAGTGGAAAAGTGAATGGATGGATGTGAAGGCAGATGGAAGGGTGGCCACTTCCAGAAATGAGAAATGGTGAGCTGCTGTCAACATCTACCTCCATTTTCTGTTAGGAACAATTTCCTTGTTGCTGGCTTCCACAGGGTTTCTAATCTCAGTTCTTATCTAAAAGAAGAACAAGAACAGGTAAAAAAAAAAAAAAAACGGAACTGTAGAGGAGCAAAACTTGCCACCCCCAAATAATCTCTTTGGCATGCAGATTACTTTGAGCTGTAAAACCAAACTCAAAAGACTTAGGAAAAACTTTGACCTCCCTCCAAGATCCCCTGGAGGAAAAAATGGCAACCCACTCCAGTTTTCTTGCCTGGAGAATTCTATGGACAGAGGAGACTGGCAGGCTACAGTCCATGGGGTCACAGAGTCGGACACGACTTGGCGACTAACACTTTCACTAACTGCCTAAAGAATGTCTATGGAGGACTTGCTCCCAAGAAGGGAGCTACCACCACAGATGTCTATAGGATCAACTAGGTGTCAGACAGGGATGGACCTAGCAAAACCTGTTTGTCAAAATGCTTCTCGACAGATCCCAGCAAATATTTGCTTACAAACGTTTGCTTTTCCAACTCCATGTCAGTTGCCTTCCTCTCCTCTGAAGTCCCAACCCATGACCCCCACATCCTCTTCAGTCTCCAGATGAAGACAGTATTCAAGGTAACCGGGGTCAGCTGTTTTGCTGAAGATATTCAGTCCTTTTGAGTATCTCCCATGTATACATTACTGAACCTTTACTTACTTGACTTCTGTTAATCCATCTCATGTCAATTTAATTCTTCTATTAATACCAGCCAGAAGAACCTACAAGGGTAAAGTTTCTTTGTCCCTGGCCAAATCAAGGGCAGCCTTTGAGTCTGGAAACCTCCTTCCTGAAGGAGACGTACTCAAGACATTTGAGTTGTTTTCCGTGAATACTGTAATGATCAGACTCAAACTTGGCCCCTCCCCCTTCTCTTCCTAGTTTTCTACCCTATCTCGTGAGTTACCGAGTCCTGTCATAACTTTCTCTCGCAGAGCATTTCAAAACTGTCCCTTAATTTCCATTTCTATTCTTGTTGTTTTAGCTTAGACCCCTATCACCTCATTTCTAGGCTGTTATTCTAATGTATCAACTACTCTGTCTTCACATTTTTCCATTCTCTCTTAAGCATTGTGTTAAACTAAAATTAAAATAATTCTTTTGTTATTTCTTTTGTCTTCAGTGACTATACATGATTATGTTCAATTTTCTTTTTCCAGCATACTAGACTTCCCATAATGAGGCCCTTCTTATTTAATCTCTGCATGAAGCTACTCAAACCTGAACGACCTTCACTGTACACAGAACATCTTTTACACGTCACCTCCCACAGTTAACATTGTTTTCTCCAGTATTTACTGAGAACCTTCTATGTAAGCTGCGTGTTAGATCATGAGTATTCAGAAAAGGACAAGAATATGAACTGGCAAACTCCTGCCCTCCAGGTCTCAGTTTCCTGGGATAGACAACTATTTTATTAGAGAGTGAATATGCTGCATTAGGATAAGAACAAGACTCTGGAGGAGTTCAGGGGAGGGACACCCCTAGACTAAGTCTCAGACTTCCTTCTGTGGGTCACTTCTGTATCTGTATTTCAATACTTCTTGTATTATAATTTTATATTTACCCTAACGTATAATTATTTACCCCTGAAATCAGAGATAGACTCTTACTTACCTCTGGCTTCTAGAAGCCCAGTTCGGTGCCAAACCACCACACATCAACATACACAACAGTTGCTAATTCTGTGAGAGGTGTCATGGTGAAAGCTTTGTTCACATTTTCCCAGCTGACTTCCACAGTGCGGTAGGTGTGATTAACGTATTATAGTATCTCTATTTTGCATGGTGATATCAAATAACACATCCAACCATTAAGTGGAGGAGCCAGGATTGGAATCCTGTCAGTGTGATGCCAAAGCCCATGCTCCTAACTGCTTCCAAATACTAACGTATAGATGATTTACTAATGAATGAATGAATGCTCTTCTTTCTCTTTAGGTGGCTCCTTTGGGACTTCATGAAGTCTGGGGAAAAGTCAGACACGTTCAAACATTATTTTCCTTTTCCTTTAAAACAAGAGTTGTGGAAGTTGAAATGACAAAAATGAAATTAGTCACCCCAGGGAAGCTGCAAGCTCCAGGCACATGCAAGGTGCTGGGCCAGATAAGAAGTGTGATGAGAACTGAACGCTGATCCTGGGAGTTCTGGAAATGGAGCCCACACAGTTATCTAGAAGCGATAAGAGCAAAACACATAATGTGTTTCGCTTTATGTGACCAATAAAATAATGCGACCAGGGGAGGGAGTGACACGTCGAGGGCAAGGGGACGGCTGCTTTCTGGAGATCTCTGCTAGGGCTCTTCTCCGGCTGATCTGGCTGCCTTAAGTCGTCCTCTCTGTGGAGAGAGAACGTCTCCTTCTTCTCCAGCTGCAAGCCATTAGAGAGACGATTGCAGGGGAGGAAGCTTGTCTGTGCAGAGGGACAATGAGCAGCACTGGACCTGGCAGGATTGCTTCGCCGGCCACCGTACAGTGTAAGAGAAGGGGGACCGAGCTAGTGAACAGTGTCGGCCAGCTTGCTCCTGCCCCCATCCCTCTCCTGAACATGTCCTCGGGCCCTGCAGAGGTTTCATAGACCAGACTTTTCAAATCCTCAAGCTCCTGACTTAGCTGAAGCTAACCTTGAGGATACACCTGAGGTCAGAGCTATTGAGAGGAAGGAGCTGTGATAAAGTGGAGAGAACATGGGCCCTGACTTCAGGTGCTGACTGTGTCTTGGCTTCTTGCCAGCTGGGTGTGCCTTTTTGAGTTTCAGCTTAAGGTCTGTAAATGAAGATAAAATACCCACAAAAGGTTATTTTAATGATTACATGGAATTTTGCTTGTGGAAGTGTCTAAAACTTAAGAGCTACTCCAAGTTTTTATTATCTTTAAATCCCCAGTTGAATACTTCTCTCACCCTCATCCCCACCCCGGTGGATTTTGATGGAGATTGATTTTGCTGATCTATGGGAAAAAGTGATGTAAAAGCAAACAATGGTATGATAAGGCCACAAACTATAAATGACAATTATTTCTAGCCTCTTTCCTTGGCCAGTAAGGAGAATTCTGGCATTTTTTGCTCTTCTGGGATATGGTTGGTCAAAATTCCCTTCACAAATCTGAAGATTTCCTGAAATTTACCAAATAATTAACAATTTTCCTCTTTTTCTTATAACTCTTTAACTGTCATTCATTGTACTTAAGAAGTGAAATCTCATCCCAAAGTAATTAATGAAATAAAGTACAGTAAGAAATGAGGATATGTAATGATTTCAAAATACTGTGAGAACTGTCTCTGTCCAAAAATTATATTTTCTTTCTGTTTGGAAAACAGCCCTCTGGAGGCCTTGCTACTCTGTACTTGACTGGGTAGAAGCAGACTGATAACTTGGTGAGCAGAGTGCAGGCTCCATCCTAGCCCTTCCCAGTTCGGTGCTCTTGTGTGACACCTGGACCACTGTTCCTCATGGCCCTGATTAATGGGATTACAGCATCCCCTCCTCTTTTAAAGCCTTTGTCTGCTGATGTCACTAGAGAGTGATTGTAGACTGCATGCACACCTCTATGCCTTCTTCTAGAATCAAGTTACTGTCAATTGAGAATTGTTCAGAATTATAAAGAAAAATATTGATTAAAGTATCAATAAAAGTTTATTGAGTACCTATAAGTGCACTACAGAGAAGGCAATGGCACCCCACTCCAGTACTCTTGCCTGGAAAATCCCATGGACGGAGGAGCCTGGTGGGCTGCTGTCTATGGGGTCAACACAGAGTCTAACACGACTGAAGCGACTTAGCAGCAGCAGCAGCATAAATGACTAATCATCAAGACTGATGCTTTTAAAAATATTGTTTCATTTAATCCCACAGTAGAGCTGGAGGAGGTTATTATTGTCCCTATCTTACAGCCGAAGAAATTGTGGTTTGGAGGTGAAATAAGACCACATAAGAAACAAATATCAGAGGCAAATCTGAATCTGAAATCCTTTCATAGCATTGCATGCATGCTAAATCACCTCAGTTATGTCCTATTCTTTGTCATCCTGTGGACTGTAGCTTGCCAGGCTCCTCTGTCCATGGGATTCTCCAGGCAAGAATGCTGGGGTGGGTTGCCATGCCCTCCTCCAGCCAATCTTCTGAACCCAGTGTCTGAACCCATGTCTCTTTTGTCTCCTGCACTGGTAGGCAGGTTCTTTACCACAAGCGCCACCTGGGAATATCTACCCTTTTACAGTATGACGCTGCCTTAAAACTACCCATCTGGGTGATGTCAAATTCCCTTCATCTCAAGGCTTCTCCCACATCACAGTGTGGGCGGGTATGTAGATTATTCCTCCAGGGTAAGTGTGAAAGTGGGCTGTGCGCTAAACTGAACAACAAGGCGGACAATAAACGGCACAACATGGATTTAATTTGAATAGCTTCCTTTTCTCTTTTCTTGATTGATTAAACTTGTCAGTGAAGTGAGCTGTTCAGAGAAAATAAACAATGATCCATTTGACCTACCAGCATCCATTAGGCAACGTGGCTAATAAATCTATTCATTCATTACTTTAATCATTCATTCAACACAAATGTTTACTGATATTTTATTCGGTTTTAGACTTGGCTGGGAGTCTAAAGAAGATGAATGGGGCTGAAATAAAGGGTTTTGCTCACGTAGGGAATACAGTCATGTGAACAAATAATTATGATACTCATCCTTCAAAACTCTGCCAAAATGTCTTCATCTCTAGAAGCCCTCCTGAGTTATATTAAGTACTTATCTGTTGTGTTATCATGGCAAACCATGCACAATGCTTTGTTAGCATTTGGCCATATAATACTGAAATCTGTTGGTTGTACATGACCACCTGAATAAATTCTGGGAAAGTTGTAACCAAAAACAGAAAATCTTTCTTCATTTTACTCAGTATCCTACCTTCTCTTCTTCCTTCTGTGTCCAGACCCGGCTCTAACTCAGCCTAATTATCAGGCTCATTTTCCTATAGGTTTGTTTGCTTGATGGCTCATGTTACCAAACCACCATATCATTACTGGGCCATATGAAGTTTTTTATAGCACATTATAATGAAAATACCATAGGGTTGATTCATCTGCACAACATGTAGTTTTATGAAATTGACACATACTCTTGATTCTTGTTATGAGTTTATCCTTAGGTACATCAGGGTAACGAGTGCAACAACTGTTATTAATAAGTAAAGTCTGAACATGTATGTTTGAATCTCAGCTCTACCAGCTCAGTCACAAAATGGAAATTATACTAAAATTGAAATTATCCTTCTTTTTCTATCTTCAGGTATATCTGTGTGAAGCACATGAAGAGATGAAAAAACCCTTTGAATATACAAAGTGTACATAAAGTACAAACTTAGTAATTAGGTACATGGGTTTTGAACTCAGAAGATGGATTCAAATCCTGGGTCTGCCAGCTTGTTGCTGCTGTTGTGCAGTCGCTCAGTCACGTTTGACTTTTTGTGACCCCAAGGACTGCAGCACGCCAGGCTTCCCTGTCCTTCACTATCTCCCTGAGTTTGCTCAAACTCATGTCCATCGAGTCGATGATGCCATCCAACCATCTCATCCTCTGTTGTTCCCCTCTCCTTCTGCCTTCCATCTTTCCCAGCATCATGGTCTCTTCCAATGAGTCAGTTCTTTGCATCAGGTGGCCAAAGTATTGGAGTTTGAGCTTCAGCATCAGTCCTTCCAATGAATATCTTGATTTCTTTTAGGATGGACTGGTTTGATCTCCTTGCTCTCCAAGGGATTCTCCAGTCTTCTCCAGCACCAGCTACTAGCTAAGTAATCCCAAGCAGTCCTGTGCATTACTTTCCATATCTATATATGTTCTTTAGTCCAATCACAGGGTTCTTCTGAAGAACCTGAAGAGTAAATGTACTAATGTGTGGTGGTTGTAAAACATGTCTGCAAATTCTGACACACTCCCCATTGAGATGTGGTCTGTGTTCCTTACCTTGGATCTGGATGAGCTTATGAGCAACAGTGAGAATGAGCTATATAACTTCTGAAGTTAGGTCACAAAAGGCCTTGCAGCTTATTTCTTGTTCCTGGAATACTGAGCAGCCATGTAAGACTACTAAGGCAGGAAGCTGGAGAGACATTAGTTGTAGAAGCTCCACCAACAAGGTGCCAGACATGTGAATGAGAAAATTACTCTGCAAATCGAATCTTCCAGCCTCAACTTTTACAGTCCCTAAACACTCAACGTCCCACCAGCCATTTAAGTCTTCCTAATTGAGGCTCTCGGCATGGAGAAGCAGGGGCAAGACTATGCTCTATTCAAATTCCTGGGCCGCAGCAGAATTCATGAGCATAATCATGTGGCTGTTTTAGTCCACTAAATTTTGAGTGACTCATTACACAGCCGTGATACGAAGTTGGTTGAATCCACATATGTGGAACCTTGAATATGGAGGAACAACTGTAGCTACAGAAGGCTGACTGTAAGTTAAACGTGGATTTTCCACCGGGTGGAAGGTTGGCGCCCCTACTCCCTGTGCTCCTCAAGTGCCAACTGTGTTTAGCACAATACCTTGCACATAAAACTGAATAAAAAGTGTCTGTCTACCTCATTCTGCTGATGTTATAAACATCCTTGGTTATGGCTTCAGAATCCTCCCCATTCACTGCCATGCTTTCTTGCCCTCAAAGTTCCCTGGTACTTTTTTTAGATTACCTGCCTCTCTCCCACTGCTAACAGATGCTAGGGACTGAATGTGTGTGTCCTCCAATATTCATGTGTTAAGCCATAATTTCCAATGTGATGGAATTTTGAGGTGAGGTCTTTGGGAAACAACCAGGTTTAGATAAAGTCATGGGGGGTGAAGCTTCATGATGGGAATAATGTCCTTAAAATGGAAACAGACCAGAACTCTCTCTCTCTTTCTACCTGTGAAGATACAGCAACAAGGCAGACTGAAAACAAGGAAGTTTGTTCTCCCCAGACACAGAATCTGCTGGCACCTTGATCGTGAACTTCTCAGCCTCCAGAACTATAAGAAATAAATGCTTGCTGTTTAAGCCACTCAGGCCATGGTATATGCTATCACAGTCCTTTTGAGCTGCTACAACAGAATATCATACACTGGATGACTTATAAACAAAGAAACTTATTTCTCATAGCTCTAGAAGCTAGGAAGTTCCATGATCTGGTGGGCCCCCACTTCTGGGTTCATTGGTGGCCATCTTTTTACTGTGACCTCACATGGCAGAAAGGACAAATAAGGCCTCTGGGATCTCTTTTATAAGGGTACCAATCTCATTCATGAGGGCTCTATTCTCATGACTTAATCACTTCCCAAAGCTCCACCTTCAAACAACATCACATTTGAGGTTAAGATTTCAGCATATGACTTTGGGGGACAAAAACATTCATGCTTATAACACAGCTGGAGCTAAGATGACAAATTTACTGGGTGAGATCCTGTCCCCACTTCTGAAGGGAAGGGGATTGAACAGTTTAAGCCAATCACTGTATCCCCATTCCCTGGCAAGAGGGATTGTTTCTGAGATAAACCTGAGACCTAATGAAGTTCTAGCAGAAAGAATCAGTCTGATGAGAACCAATTTAGGCCAATAAATTCCAGTCCATGTGAAAAGTTACTGGAACTCTCTTCATTATTTTTCTGAAAAGAAAGAAGTGAGGTATTTCACTGCAGTAAAGAAGTTTAAAGCTGCTGGCCTGAGGTTAGAGATGTCAAGGGTAATGGTGGGCTGTACCAAAATGAAGTTCACAGCGTGGAAGGCAGAATAGAGATGGGAGATTTGGGGCTTTTGTACACATTTTGACCATGACACCAAAGCCTTATTTAGAGTCTGTTTTCTGAATTGTTCAATTAGAAGCTCTAATAATTTTTCTCTTTCAGTTTAAGCCATTTGGGGGTGAATTTTTCATCACTCTACTCCAAAGAGGCCTTCTAATTTTAGCTGTTGTTGTTGTTGAGTTGCTTAGTTGTGTCCGACTCTTTGTGACCCCATGGACTGCAGAACACCAGGCCTCCCTATCCTTCACCATCTCCCGCAGCTTGCTCAAATTCATTTCCATTCAGTCAATGATGCCATCTAACTATCTCATCCTCTGTCATCCCCTTTCCTCCTGCCTTCCATCTTTCCCAGCATCAGGGTCTTTTCCAATGAGTCAGCTCTTTGCATCAGGTGGCCAAAGTATTGGAGTTTCAGCTTCAGCATCAGTTCTTCTAATGAATATTAAGGACAGATTTCCTTTAGGATGGACTGCTTGGATCTCCTTGCAGTCCAAGGGACTCTTATGAGTCTTCTCCAACATAACAGCTTAAAAGCATCAATTCTTTGGCACTCAGCCTTCTTTATGGTCCAACTCTCATACCCATACATGACTACTGGAAAAACCATAGCTTTGACTAGATGGACCTTTGTTGGCAAAATAATGACTCTGGTTTTTAATATGCTCTCTAGGTTGGTCATAGTTTTTCTTCCAAGGAGCAAGCGTTTTTTAATGTCATGGCTGCAGTCACCATTTGCAGTGATTTTGGAGCCCAAGAAAGTAAAATCTGTCAGTGTTTCCATCTTTTTCCCCATCTATTTGCCATGAAATGATGGGCCAGATGCCATGATCTTGCTTTTTGAATGCTGAGTTTTAAGTCAGCTTTTTCACTCTCCTCTCTCACCTTCATCAAGAGGCTCTTTAAATCCTCTTCATTTTCTTCCTTTTCTGGGTCTTCCTTGATAGCTCAGTTGGTAAAGAATCCGCCTGCAGTGTAGGAGACCCCAGTTTGATTCCTGGGTCGGGAAGATCTGCTGGAGAAGGGATAGGCTACCCACTCCAGTATTCTTAGGCTTCCCTTATGGCTCAGCTGATAAAGAATCCGCCTGCAATGAGGGAGACCTGGGTCCTATCTCTGGGTTGGGAGAAGGGAAAGGCTACCCACTCCAGTAATCTGCCCTGGAGTGGGCACTGCCACTCCAGTAATCTGCCCTATACAGTCCATGGGGTCGCAGAGTTGGACACGACTGAGCAACTTTCACTTTCTGCCATAAGGGTGGTGTCATCTGCATATCTGGGGTTATTGATATTTCTACTGGTAATCTTGATTCTGCCTTGGGCATCATCCAGCCCAACATTTTTCATGATGTACTCTGCATATAAGTTAAATAAGCAGGGTGACAATAGACAGCCTTGATGTACTCCTTTCCCTATTTTCAACTAGTCTGTTGTTCCATGTCCCATTCGACCTGTTGCTTCTTGACCTGCATACAGATTTCACAAGAGGTAGGTAAGGTGGTCAAGTATTCCCATCTCTTTAAGAATTTTCCACAGCTTCTTGTGGAAAATTTTGGTAAAGCTGATTAAATAAATTATCTCTAATGCTACATTTTTGGCTGTTGTTTCTCAGCAAAGTTAACTTGGAATTGTAGATGTTATTTTTGTATTAAATTTTTTTTTTTTTTTGGTGTGAACCATTTTTTAAGTATTTACTGAATTTGTTACAATACTGCTTTTTGTTTTATGTTTTGATTTTTTTGGCTGTGAGGCATGTGGGATCCTAGCTGCCCAACCAGAGATCAAACCTGCACTCCTGCGCTGGAAAGTGAAGCTCCAACTACTGAATTGCCAGGGAAGTTCCATGTAGCTGTTACAGGGCTTACGAGATCATTACATTGACAATGCAAGTAGATAATGCAGAAGAGCACGCTCCTCTCAAATGGACATGAAATAACCAGATTCATTATTTTTTGTTTGAAATGATTTTCTCATTGCATAATCATACACTAAAATTTCAAATCATTGTTAGTGTAGAATTAACCATGGAAACTATTTATTTGTGTTATTTATTAATAATCTTTTAAACATTCCTGAGAAACAGGAGCTATTTTTAAGATATAGCTATATAAAATCACAGCAGATGGTGATTGCAGCCATGAAATTAAAAGACGCTTACTCCTTGGAAGGAAAGTTATGACCAACCTAGATAGCATATTCAAAAGCAGAGACATTACCTTGCCAACAAAGTCCGTCTAGTCAAGGCTATGGTTTTTCCTGTGGTCATTATGGATGTGAGAGTTGGACTGTGAAGAAAGCTGAGCACCGAAGAATTGATGCTTTTGAATTGTGGTTGTTGGAGAAGACTCTTGAGAGTCCCTTGGGCTGCAAGGAGATCCAACCAGTCCATTCTGAAGGAGATCAGCCCTGGGATTTCTTTGGAAGGAATGATGCTAAAGCTGAAACTCCAGTACTTTGGCCACCTCATGTGAAGAGTTGACTCATTGGAAGAGACTCTGATGCTGGGAGGGATTGGGGGCAGGAGGAGAAGGGGACGACAGAGGATGAGATGGCTGGATGGCATCACTGACTTGATGGACTTGAGTCTGAGTGAACTCCAGGAGTCGGTGATGGACAGGGAGGCCTGGCATGCTGCAATTCATGGGGTCGCAAAGAGTCAGACACGACTGAGCGACTTTACTGAACTGAACGGAACTGATGTATATGTTTGTCTGTATACATGTGTATATACACATATGTTTATATGCAAAAGATATAACAGTCCATATAGATACATAGAAAGATACACAAACCACTTTTCTGTGTATCATTTTATAATTTGGGGAGTGCTTACATATCTATTACTTCATTTCATCCTTATAATAGCTGTAGATTGGTGTTTTGTCTTCATTTTATTATTTATGTTAGACTGGTACTATTAACATAAATAAGAACATGTACTAATTATTTCTGCTAATTATTAAACTAGTTATTGCTAATTATTAAGACTGAGTGACTGAACTGAACTGAACTAATAATTATTAGCTATTTATCATTTATTCATTTAGTTGTTATAAATTATTAATTTAGCTAGCTAATCATTAACTAATACTTATTGCTAATCATTAACTAATTTACTGCTAATTAAAGTATTTATATACTAACTACATAAAGAAGTTACATAAATAATAAAATTGGTTTCAGGGAATTTATGTGACTGCCCAATGACACAGAAATACTAAGATGTAGAATTTCTGCATCCAGAAAGATTGAGGAGATGTACTTTTCCCTGTTTCTGCTGCCAAGTACAGATAGAAATCCTAGACATTATATATAAAACAGACATAGGAAGACTTTGAAGAAGAAAGCGAAGGCAAATAGGCTAGGGTTTTTAGGATCCAAAGGAACAACCTGCTTCCTTTGGAGTATGTTGCCATGCCTTCCTCCAGGGGATCTTCCCCACCTGGGGATCTATCCATTTCTTGCCTGGAAAATCCCATGGACAGAGGAGCCTGGCGGGCTAGAGTTCATGGGGTTGCAAAGAGTCAGACACGGCTGAAGCAACTGAGTGGAAACGCAAAAATGAGGTGAATGTGTATCCTCCACATGTATGCCTGCATGTTGGTATATTTATATATGTATGTATCCTCTTTGTGGTTTTCTGTTTCTTAAAGTCCTCTTTGTTATATATAAGTATCTATATACATACAGATAGATGTAAAATATATGTATGCGTGCTCAGTCACTTCAGTCATGTCCGACTCTTTGTGACCCTCTGGACTGTAGCCTGCCAGGCTCCTCTGTCCATGGAATTTTCCAGGCAAGAATACTGGAGTGGGCTGCCATGTGCTTCTCCAGGGGATCTTCCCAACCCAGGGACTGAACTCGGGCCTCCTGCATCTAATACATTGAAGGCAAATTCTTTATCTGCTGAGCCACCAGGGAATCCCCATAAAATATATAAAAATCAATGTATATTTTTAAACTCCAAAAATAATGTTTGTGGAAAAACACATTCCACTTTCTATTTAGTTACAAATGCAGAACAAGTTTATAATTTGCCAGTCAAGAAAAGTATTTGTAGGGATATCCATCCCTTTGAGATATTTCACTTATGCTGTCTCATTAAATTCTTCCCCCCCAGTTTCACAAGGCAAGTATTACTACTGACCAAGCCTTTATAGATCTGGAAACTAAGTTGAGGTATTTTATCACATATTAGTAAACAGCAGATCTAGATTCAAAACTCAAGTCAGTCTGATACCAACTCTCTGCTCTTTAGAAAGCAGAATGTATGTGTTGCAAGGAAAATCTAAGTTTCGCCAGAGCAAAAGAATATTTGAGTTTTAAACAAATATCCCCTTCAAATGCAGACAGTTTAGAAGGGTATTTTCAGTGTCTTTAGCTCTTGCATAGATGTTCATATGTCTAGTATTTAAGATTTCAAAGTTTAGCCTAATCTTCTTGCCATCTGCTCGGAAATGATGAGCCCATCTGTCAAGATATTCAAGACAGTATCAGATTTCATTAATTCTATGAGAAGACAATGACTTTTGAAATATGAAATTTGAATGTGTCTGATTATAAGATTGTGTTATGCTTAAAAATTGAAAAGCTAGTTCTATATGGTTGAATGATAGCTGAAGTCCCAGCATTGATTAAAAGTGACAATGAGGCAGACACACGGGGAAATCCAGACCATCCAAAGCTGATTTGGGGATCTTTCAGATCTGGCATGATGGCCACTATCTCAACTGTTGTTGTTTAAAGGTTCATTCCTGGGTTTGAATTCCTAGGGAAGATACCCTAGACAAGGGATAGGCTACCCACTCCAGTATTCTTGGGCTTCCCTTGTGGCTCAGCTGGTAAAGAATCTGCCTGCAGTGTGGGAGACCTGGGTTCAATCCCTGGGTTGGGAAGATCCCCTGGAGAAGGGAAAGGCTGCCCACTCCAGTATTCTGGCCTGGAGAATTCCGTGGACTGGATAGTCCATGGGGCCACGAACAGTCAGACACGACTGAGCAACTTTCACTTTCATTCACTAAGTCATGTTTGACTCTTTTGCAGCCCCATGGAGTGCAGCCCGCCAGGCTCCTCTGTCCATGGGATTTCCCAGGTAAGAATACTAGAGTGGGTTGTCATTTGCTTCTCCAGGGGATCTTCCCAACCTAGGGATTGAACCCACATATATTGCATTTCAGGTGGATTCTTTTACCACTGAGCCACCAGGGAAGCCCACTATATTAATTGTTTCTTAATTATTATGTTCTATAATATACATTCTCTAGACGTTTTGGAAGTAATATTCTTTTTTTTAATATAAATTTATTAATTTTAATTGGAGGCTAATTACTTTACAATATTGTAGTGGGTTTTGCCATACATCAACATGAATCTGCCATGGGTGTACATGTGTTCCCTACCCTGAACCCCGCTCCCACCTCCCTCCCCATACCATCCCTCTGGGTCATCCCAGTGCACCAGCCCCAAGCATCCTGTATCATGCATCGAACCTGGACTGGCGATTCGTTTCACATATGATAATATACATATTTCAATGCCACTCTCCCAAATCATCCCATGCTCTCCCTCTCCCACAGATTCCGAAAGACTGTTCTATACATCTGTGTCTCTTTTGCTGTCTCACATACAGGATAACATTACCATCTTCCTAAATTCCATATATATGTGTTAGTATACTGTACTGGTGTTTTTCTTTCTGGCTTACTTCACTCTGTATAATAGGCTCCAGTTTCATCCACCTCATTAGAACTGAGTCAAATGTATTCTTTTTAATGGCTGAGTAATACTCCATTGTGTATATGTACCACAGCTTTCTTATCCATTCTTCTGCTGATGGACATCTAGGTTCCTTCCATAGAGAATTTTACAAAGTGCTTCCAACGTCATTACTCCATTACTCATGTACATTTCTATTCTATCTATTTTTTATATTTTTAAAGAAATAACCAAGTAATCTAAGTGGAACTGCCAATCACATGCTTCTAAAAAGGAAATACATGGACCGCGGGAGTGTCCTGTCTGGAGACTAAACAAGAGATCTACACAGGAATAACAGGTGATACCACCACATTCTTCTTTCTTTCTTTTTTTTTTTTTGGTCAAATTAGTTTAAACAAATAGATCCTTGGGTTTTAAAATATGCTGACTCATGAGTGTGTTTTTGGCCACCTTGATAGAGATTATCTTCTCTTTACTTCAATCTTGCTTGATTTTAGTTAGTTCTAGAGTCACCTAGATTCCAAATTCCAAAAACAAATTAAAATTCCTCCTAAACAAGTACTTTTTCAATTTTCAGGACAAATGAAATCTCCAAATACTATGAACATTTCCTATCTTCCTATTCCCCCTTATTCTGTTCCATTTCAATCTTGGGTTGCCTGCCTCCTGAACTTTGGTTTATTTCTGCAATGGCTGGATGCTTTTCTCACAGTGGAACGGGCACCTCCAAAGAGCTAATATTCCCATCTTAAAGCACTTCTATACAAATTTCTAGCAGACCAACAGGACATATTAACATGTCTCAAGAGGAGCCTATTTGTATACACATGCACACACACACACACCACAATTAAGAAATTGCATCATTCCCAGAATCCTAAGTATGTTGCCATCTAGACACATACTACTATTACCAACTTTGACCATTATTAAGATTTTGTGTAGTGCAAGAAAGTAATAGATAAAAATCACAAGATAAAGAAAAGAGAAAATCTCTCATATTCGGGTTTTCCAGTCCATTTCTATCTATTGAGTTCATGATCCAAGTACGTAAGTATCAATAGAGAGATATCTCAGAAGGGTTACCTACACCATCAAGTGTACCTCGCACACCTTACTGAAGGCCAAGGTGGTGCTGAAAGCCCACGCTGTTGCTGTTGGCACTTCCCTTCCTGTGTTTTCAGGGGCCTAGTTTACAAGACTGCAGAGAGTCTTGCCTCTCTCTGGTCTATCCTTAGCAGGTACAATCTAAAACTAAGATTTCTCAGGTAGCTGCTCTTTCTTACAGAGCTTTGCTTCCCTCCCTTCATCATCATGGTGCAATGGGAGGACACTCCACTGCAGAGTTCTGCCTGAGGTCCCCCTCCAACATTGTTTTGCATCTCTTCTTGCTCTCAGGCTGTGTTCAAGCAACATGACACATGGTTCCCTGCAAACAGAGTGTGTCTCAGTCCTGCTTAATACCTTCCAAAGGCTGCCCGTGACACTGAAGGTAAAACCTGATTCCAGACCCTGTATGATCTGGCCTCTGCCAATCTCTCCAGCCTCATCTTTTACTGTTTTCTGCCTGTCCACTACTTTAATTATGTTCCTTTTGCTCTTCCTTTATGCAAGGCTTTTTATCACATGCTGTTCTGTCCACCTGGAATGGTCTTTTTGTCCTTTCTTAACAATCACTGTGAGATGATGATATTTTTTTGCTCAGTCACTTTAGTCATGTCCAACTCTTGCAACTCTATGGACTGTAGTCTGCCAGGCTCCTCTCCATGGGATTTCATGGCTGATGCCTCTCATCCTTCAGATCTCAGTATAAATATTGGGCTTCTCTGGTGGCTCAGATGGTAAAGAATACACCTGCAATGCAGGAGACCTGTGTTCAATCCCTGGGTTGGGAAGATCCCTTGGAGGAGGGCATGGCAACCCGCTCTAGTATTCTTGTCCGGATAATCCCCATGGACAGAGGAGCCTGGCAGGCTACAGTCTGTGGGGTTGCAAAGGGTCGGACACAACTGAGCGCCTAAGCACAGCAACATATAAATATCATCAGGCCCTCCCTGGTGGCTCAGTCAGTAAAGAATCTGCCTGCAGTGCAGGAGACCTGGGTTTGATCCCTGGATGGGGAAGATCCCCTGAAAAAGGAAATGGCAACCCACTCCAGTATTCTTGCTAGGGAAATCCCATGGAAAGGAGCCTGGCAGACTACAGTCCATAGAGTTGCAAGAGTTGGACACCACTGAAGTGACTGAGCAAATAAATATCATCATCTCACAGTGACTGTCCATGGCCACTGTATCCAATGTAGTAATCCTTTATAAAGGAGTCAAATTATTTTGCTCATTAGCGTCTACCAGAGTGTCATATTTTTTTAAAAAAATAAATCAAGTAACATTTCTTCCCAAGATTCTTCTATATTCTCTCTGATGTCTTTGCTAACCACCTAGATGAAATTGATTTTTTTCAATCACATCTAATGGCATAATGTATGTAGGTAATTATGTTGCATTTAATTGTTTATATGACTGTCTGTCCCACCAGTCATTGAGATTCTTGAAGCCTATATCAGACATTTTTGTATTTCCAGACCTTGAAAAATACTAATTTCTCAACCAGCAGCAGCTGAATACAGAGAACGAATGAATTCAAAGTTTGATTTCATGTTTGAATAACTCAGAATCTCAGGGCACCAAATGCATGTCCATGCACAGGTCAAAGTATGGGGCCATGTTATAGGATTTAGTTTAGCAGACAAATCTGTCTTATGTTCATCTTTCTTCTTTTCCTACCCCAGCTCCTTCAAAGATAACTTGGACCAAGAAACGTTTTTCCCAGTATGCTTAGGGAAAATGTCTGTGCTGAGCAATACTAAGCATATTCACTGCACCCTGCCTACCCAGACAGACTTGCTATCATATTCTAGAAGCTTTATCTCCTAGTGTTCTATCTGCATTAGGCCTGTATTTGGGTTATCTCAGCCCCTGACTCCATCTCTGATATCATCTACCAGGTCTTGCTAAAGAAGTCAACCTAAATAGCTGTATTTATGTATCTGCTGACCTCTGCATTTGACCAACGATAACTGGACTAATGTGGAGACTGGCCCAAGCTAAGTCAAACAGGTTCATTTATCCTAAGGCAGAAGGTCACAGTCTGAATATAAGTTCTCCCACTTTCCAACCTAGACACTTGGACTTCACATCCCTATTTTCTTTTCCCTGTCTCGTTCATAAGAGAAATTGAGGTTGGCTGAGGATGGAGCGCAGTTATGATCAGAAAACCTGGTAGTAATGGTGATGCTTGCAGGGAAGAGTGAAACTGGTTTATGAGTTCTGAATCCCTCCAGAAAGAAACTTCATTTCAGCTGCAAGATGCAGCTGAGCAGAAAGTGGAAAGAAGAGAGGATGCTATAAACAGCTCTAAGACTTGGGAAGAATGGCCTAGAGTTTGAACCACACTTGTATTGGTGAGTCCATCCTGCCCAAAGCCAGGTAGCACCTGCTGGGCTTATGAACCAAGTCCAGGGACTGGAGATACTAGCTTGCATGCCTGTATTATGTAATCTTGGGGAAAATCACTTGACTTCTTGGATTCGTTGTTTCATCTCAAGGGCAAGATATAATAACTGTCTCCCTCTCCTCACCAAGTCTTCTCTTTTTCTTAACTATTTATTTATCTACATTATTTGGCTGGTCAGGTCTTACTAGCAACATGCACAATCTTCATTGCATCATATGGGATCTTTCCCTGTGGTGCACAGATGCTCTAGTTGTGGCCACGGGTTTAGTAGTTGAGGTGTTTGGGTCTAGGTGCTCCATGGGATATGGGATCTTAGTTCCCAGACCAGGGATTGAACCCACGTCCCCTGCCATTACAAGGCAGATTCTTAATCGCTGGCCCACTATGGAAATCCCAACAAGTCTTCTTTGAACATCAAAAGAAATAATGAAAAGTAAATAAAACTTCTTAATGAGTAAAGCAAAAATTGAGACTATTATCCTTAAGAAACAAAACAACCAAATGGATGGCAGAGGATAATATGTGAAGCTGAATCTGTGCCTAAGAATATAAGTAAATCTGACAGGAAGATGAAAAGATTTTAAATGCACCCCATGCTTGGTGCGTTGCTGCACTGCCAAGGTCGTTAAAAACCCCCAATGCGTGTGCTAAGTCACGTTCAACTCTTCACGACCCCATGGACTGTAGTCCACCAGGCTCCTCTGTCCATGGCATTTTTCAGGCAAAACACTGGAGTGGGTTGCCATTTCCTTCTCCAGGGGACCTTCCCCACCCAGGGATCGAACTTGCATCTCTTGAGTCTCCCGCATTGGCAGAAAGATTGTTGTTTTTTTTTTTTTTTTAACCACTGGTGCCACCAGGGAAGTCCCAAGTAATGACTGTTATATAACCAGAGGCCATTCTTCCTTCTTTGCTTCACAGAACTAGTTCCTTTTATTATTCTTCAATCAGAAAGAAAGATATGGGTAACAGAAGAATATGATTTTACCTGAAGTGATTGTGCAGTAAATTAAAGTCTGGTATTATATGCTTAAAATTCTGATCCTTTTTGATAACTGTTGCTTTGTAAATAGGGAAAGAGAATGAGAGACAGAGAGGGTGAAAGGGAGAGACAGAAAGAGCCAGCCAGACTTTTCTAAAACTTAAATCTTCCTTTTTCCTTCAGCACCAGGTTCAAAGTGAGTATTGCTCTTTTAAGTTTAATGTCCTAAATTCTTTCCCCTTGAGCTCAAGTACTTCTTCACCAAGTCACTTTCTAAAGGAGAAGAATACTATACCTCTGGACCTGATTTTTAAAACTCTAGATTGGATTTTGGATTTCTGCAAGTTTCACATTAAAGTTAAAAATCTTTGCCAGCTTCACACAATTATGTCCTTTTGTATTTCACAGTAAAAGAGCAAAGTAGTTAGAAAATGTTTGTATGACTCATTTTTTCTATAACTCTGAAGTTTGGAAAAACTTTCCCTTCTAATAAATCCCTCCTGTTAACACATCCCCACCCCTAGCATCCTGATGACTTTTACTTTCATCTCCAGGTCGGGTGGCATATCCAGGCCAACCTACTGTGGGACAGATACTTAATAAATATACCGGCACATAAGCCTAAGGAAAAACAACTTAGGATGTAGATATTTCCCCTTTACTTTAATGATAAGGAAGCCAAGGATCTACGGAGTTAAGAATTATACTGAAAATCTCAGGTAGGAAATGGCAAAGTTAGAATTTGAACTGAGATTATTTCTTCCCTTCAGAGCTCTTTATACTGCCATGGTCTTGCCTTCACCTAGGAATAAAGAGTTATTTATATTCTAACTGGAGACACAGCTGGAGAGAGAGTGCTGGGCGGGCAAAGATAAACCCCTCACAGTCCCTTCCAACAAGACATTTATAGTCTAGAAGTGCAGATAGATGCAGACATAAATGATAATTGCAAAATTCTGTGATAAAAAATAATCATAGACCACATTACATGCATTGAGTGTATTCCATTTGCAAAGTACTTTCTTAAGTGCTTGTGTTGACTCATATGTATAAAAATAGAGGAATGCATGAGGGGCATGGTGGCCAAATAAAGGGAGGAAGCAGATCTGTTACAGCAGGCACCGAAGGTTGGTTAAGACCCCATGGTATGTTTGGGCGGGAACACTGCAGGCAACATGGATATACATGCAGGAGCAAAGAAATGTGCAGAAGCTTGACCTCTGGGATTTGCCCCAGTAGAGGGAGAACGTAGGAAGTAGATGGAGCGTCTGGAACAGGTACATAGGGTTCAGGTCTGGAAAGGCCACGCATACCATGTTGCAGACTTTGAACTTCTTCCTATCAGCAGAAGTAATTAAAGGGTTTTAAGCTGTTGAATGACATGGGACCTCAGCCACGTGCAAACAGCATTCGGGGGTGTCTTTTCCAACCATAAATGCTGAGGTCAGGGGGCAGGTTGGAGACAGGGTTCTCTCCACATCACGGGAAACACAAGCCCTGGACCCCAGACCTCAACGACGGCAGTGCAGGGCTAGCACTTCCCCAGTCACATGGCCTAAAAGTCCCGGTGCCCGAGGATCATGGCCCGGCTCCCAGAGTCCAGTGACAGCCAGCTAGATCCCTGGGTGCTACCCCCGAAGGTGGTAGGAAACAGAATCTATACATTTGCTATTTCTCCTGTCTTCAGAATTTCCCCAATTTAGGGGGAAAGCTTGGCATCCAGACTCACTCTGGCTTGTTTATCAGGTATATACTAATACAAACCTCTCCCTATAAGGCGTGGCAGAGTTCCCTGGCTACAAGTTAAGCACAGCTTTACTTCTTTCCCTGTTGGCTTAGACGTCATTCCTCCTGAAGGCAGGAGGATGGAACAGAAGGCTTTTATCAGTCCCTCTTAACTCGGTTTCTGCAACAATCCTCTCTCTATTATGCGATACCCTCATCACTTAATTCAGAGAATAATGGTGTATCCTTCTCCAATTTACTCTTGCCATTTCCCCAGCTTCAATCAGAGGTCTCTTCAGAGCTTGCAGCCTCAGGCAGATGTGGGATCCTTGTGTCAGGCACAGAAACAGCTGGATTACAATCATATTCCTTTAATGATCTCATTCTAACTTGGAAGCAGCTTGATACCCCATCAAAGATCCGCCTTCAGGGCTCTGTCACAATGTCATGCTTGGATGTCTGTCCTTCTATTTCTCCTTCCTTGTGACAAGAGGCAACAGTTAGAATCAGACATGGAACAATGAACTGGTTCCAAAATTCTGAAAGGAGTACATCAAGGCTGTACATTGTCACTCTGTTTATTTAACTTACATACAGAGTGCATCATGTGAAATGCCAGGCTGGAAGAGTCACAATCAGGAATCAAGATTGCCGGGAGAAATATCAACAACCTCAGATGATAGATATCACTATAATGGCAGAAAGTAGAGAGAAACTAAACAGCCTCTTGATCAGAGGGTGAAAGAGGAGAGTGGAAAAACCTGGCTTAAACTCAACATTCAGAGATTGAAGATCATGACATCCAGTCCCATCACCTAATGGCAAATAGATGGGGAAAAAAATGGAAATGGTAACAAACTTTATTTCTGGGGGCTCCAAAATCACTGCAGAAGGTGACTGCAGCCACAAAATTAAAAGACACTTGTTCCTTGGAAGGAAAGCTATGACAAAGCTAAAAAGCATATTAAAAAGCAGAGACATCATTTTGTCAACAAAGGTCCATATAGTCAAAGCTATGGTTTTTCCAGTAGTCATGTAGAACTAGACCATAAAGAAGGCTGAATGCTGAAGAATTACGCTTTTGAATTGTGGTGCTGGAGAAGACTCTTGAGAGTCCCTTGGACTGCAAGGAGATCAAAACAGTCAATCCTAAAGGAAATCAGTCCTGAACATTCATTGGAAGGACTGAGCTGAAGCTGAAGCTCCAATATTTTGGTCACCTAATGCAAAGAACCTACTCATTGGAAAAGATTCTGATGCTGGGAAAGATTGAAGGCAGGAGAAGAAGGGGGCAACAGAGGATGAGATGGTTGGATGGCATCACCAACTCAATGGACATGAGTTTGAGCAAACCCTTGGAATTAGTGAAGAACAGGGAAATCTGGAGTGCTGCAGTTCATGGGGTGGCAGAGTCAGACAATACTTAGTGATTGAAAAACAACAACAACAAATTTATGAAGCACCCAATTGTTCAATGGAACAAATGAATCCTTCTTACCTTCCCTCTAGGGGCATTTGCTAAGTTTGTCCTTCTTGCCCCATCACACTTGGTTACCAAGCTCACTGAGCAGGGCACTGCCTAGGAGGGTGCTTTTCTGCTAGTGGCTTGCTCTTCTCTTTCCACCAGGGACACTGAGAATCTGCCTCCTTCATTCCTTCCAAAGTCTGTCTCATGCCATTATTCCTCTAACCTCATTTTCCAAGCCAATTATGATCCCATTATCTCTGTTAACTTGCTACATTATGCACACATAGATTACTGAAAATGAAGAGATGACAATCTTAATATTTAACTGCTTTTCATAATGTGGCATTTGTTTGGAAATGAAACTCTGATGTGGTGACATTTCTCTTTTGTATACTGTTCAGTGACAGTCAATTAACTGCAAAAGAAAACCAAACAAAACCTTAGTTGTGTTTTTTTTTTTTTTCAGGAAGAAAGGGTATTTCTGCATAAGCCCAGATTACTGACATTCATCTATTTAAAATGAAAAGGGGAACGTGGGGACCTTAAAGAGAAACATTACCTCAGAGCTATAGAAAATATTCCTTCTCCAAGGAAACAGGGTGGATCTGATGAAGGAACTCTCATTCCCCGTCAACACAGTCTGTCCCAACATGACTCAGAATCATAAATGGAGGTCATTTATTCATAGAAATCCATTCCATTCAAACACAAATTGATTGACACAGTCATCCACTCAAATACTTAATGAGCACCGACAATATGCTAGGCACCAGAAGTTGAGGTTCAATAAGACATAACTCAATGGACGTGAGTCTGAGTGAACTCTGGGAGTTGGTGATGGACAGGGAGGCCTGGCGTGCTGCAATTCATGGGGTCTCAAAGAGTCGGACATGACTGAGTGACTGAAATGAACTGAACTGAACTGAAGACATAACCAATTTTTGCCTTCAAGGATATCAGGTCATCAAGGAGGTTGGCAGAAAAATATAAAAGGGTCACATGAGGAGAGAATGAATTTACACAAAATAAAGAGTCCTGCAATCAGGGGCAGTGATGATCAAGTTGAGCATTAAAGGTTTAGTTGTAATGAGACAAAGTAGAAGAGGAACAAGATCTTGTTGATAAATGAAATAGCCTGTACAGAAACATCAAAGCTATAGTCTGGCTGCCTGCAGTTGGAATAGCTCTTCAGAAAAGTTCTGTTTGGTCTCAGCATAGAGTTTTACATTTGACTTTCAGTGGGGTTTTGCACACTTGCCATAGTTTTCACTGCTCCCTATTACCCTAAACTCAGGCTGTTTTACACACTCATGTGGTCTCTAAATATATGGAGTTTTCAAACTGTGGCATAAAGAAAGCAAACAGAATGGGGCAGGCATTGGGAAAAGCTAAGTGTTAACAGCTTGGTATGGGCAGAACAAAGTGTGGATGCGGAGAAGAGGGAGAAAGGAATCTGTAGACATGAGAGTGTCAGATATGAAGGGCCCTGTATGCGCTGATGAAGAATCTAAGTTCCATCCAGAAATTAAAGGAAGCAATTAAAGCAGATTAAGCAGGAAGTGTCAGGGCCAGGTCCGTCTTACAGAAAGATCACGAGGCAACAGTGTGCAGGATGGAATGGAAGAGATAACAAATGGAGACAAGGATAAAAATCCTGATATTATTGATTAAACCAGGCTGAATATCATAAAGGCCCACATAGTAAGCACCGGAAAATGTGTGGGACATATCTTTTGAGATATTAAAGAGGTTGAAAGAATACAACTTTGCGGATGATTGTTGTGGGAAATGATTAAAAGGGAAATATCTTGGTTGAAGTCAATTTTCTGTCTTAGACAGCTAGACTGATGTTGCTGCCATTTGCCAAAACAGGGAGGGAAGATTAAGTTGTGGGAATGAAAAAACCCTTCTTTTTTTGTCCCCACTCATTATCCCCTCATGTAGACATAAGTACTCTGCTTGTATCTCTGATCCTGCACCGAGGCACCGAGGATGAAGATTGTTGTTTCATGAAGAGTGTATTAGGTTCAATCAGAAGACCCAGTTTCATACCATCTCTTTATATAATCTTGGACATGTTATTTTTCTGTGCCTCAAGTATCTCATCTGTAAGATGGAAATACTAAAACTTTCTGCTTAGCCCAAGGCTTGTTGGGAGATTGAATATGCTGAAAAAAGTGAATTTACTTTGGGAAGTGCAAAGGTAATGTATTACCTAAGAAGTGAATTAAGCCTCTGGGGCACATTCATGTCAGAAAATTAAATATTGACCCAGAGGTTATCATACAGGCTGATTAAATGCAGCAAGGGATATAACAGGCTTGCTGTGTCAAAACTGGAAGCAAATGAAGATAAAATAAGTAATCAGTTGTGTTGAGACCCCATGGACCACAGCCCACCAGACTCCTCTCTCCATAGAATTCCCCAGGCAAGAATACTGGAATGGGTTACCATTTCCTTCTCCAGGGGATCTTCCCCATCCAGGGATCAAACCTGGGTATCCTGCCTTGCAGGTGGATTCCTTACCAACTGAGCCACCAGGGAAGCCGAAGTGTAAACTGATGAGATGCAATGGAATCTTCAAAGTCAGATCGGACGGAGAGGGAAACAATCTCTCTGAGGAGTCAACAAAAAAAGCACGTAGAAGCATTCTGGATTTGCTCCGTAGTTCTCTCTTTGGAGAAACAGGCTGGAGCTTCATTTAAGGTCTATCTGCTGTCTCTGTAAACCCTCATTCAAACAATGCATTCAAACCCTAGAATGTAATGCTTATGCAGAAGCTTGTGAGCTGCACAGGGCAGCTGGAGATACTGTTTACTCTCTATCTTTCAGGGATGCTGCCTCCCTTGGGGCTGGAGGTTCATTTGTGGATGCTGAAGATCCAATCTGACAGTGACCTCTGCCTCATATCCTTCTGGGAACCTCTTCTCAAGCAGATGTTTAGTGGATCCCTGAAGCATGATCATAAAGAGTTTGCTTACACGTAGGGTGGTTTTCTTAAGCAGGATGTGGATGAGGTGGCTATTAACAAGATATCCCAAATACAGTAGTGTAAAGAAGAGATAAATTTATTTCTTTCTCCTTTAGAAGTCTTGTTAAGTGGCCCAGGGCAACGTTGGTGATTTGACAGGGTGAGAACCCAAGCTCCTTTTATCTTAATGCACCATCATTGTCTTACCCACGTGTCTAAAAGTAGTTCGATATTATAATTGCTGGAAGTACATTTTGGCCGGCAGAGAAGGGTAAAGGAGAGGAGAAATCATGCTGTCTCCCTTTTAAGATCATAATGCAGAAGTTGCTTATGTTCAACTAGGCAGAACTTAATTTTCAGTCTAGGATTCCCAGGTGGCTCAGTGGTAAAGAATGCATCTGCCAGTGCAGGAGACACTGGTTCCACTCCTGGATTGGGAAGGTCTCCTGGAGGAGGAAATGGCAACCCATTCCAGTATTCATGCCTGAAAAATGTTATCGAAGAGGAGCCAGGTGGGCTATGGTCCGTGGGATCGTAAAGAGCCAGACATGACTGAGCATGCATGAAATCTTATGTCCAAAGCTAACTTTAAGAAAGGCTGAGGCGTGTGGTCTTTAGCTGGTGGTTCATATGCAGCTAAACTTGGGAATTACGGAAGTAGAAAGGGTGATTGCATACGGGGCGAGGGATTGTAACTATCAGTCTCTGTGTAGCAGTAAAAGCAGTTTGGTCTGGAACTTTAGCAATAAAAATTGTCTCAGAATTAGTCCTTGTGGATAGCTTTGAAACTAATCCTCAATCTGAAGAGATGAAGTGAAATACGACTCTGATGAAAAATCAAATTATAGCTTCTATTGCATTTTCTTTTTATCGAGGTATAATTTATGAGATAACTAAGGTAATTTATACCCAGCACAATGTACAGATCTTACTGTTACAATGAACTTTGATGAATATATACCTGTTAAGACAATGAGCATTTTCATCACTCTAGATCGCTCCTTCATGCCCCTGTAAGCCAATCCCCAACACTTAGATGATCACTGTTCTAAATATTATCACAGAATAGTTTTACCTATTTTAGTGCTTCATGAAAATGAAGTCAGACAGTGTATACCACTTTACTTCCTTCACTCAGACAAATGAGTTTTAAGATGCATCTGTGTTGCTATGACTAGGATTCCAATATATGAGTTTACCAAAGCTTGTTTGTCCATTTTTCTATTGATGAACATTGGGGCTATTTACAAATTTAGATTGCTATGAATAAAGTGACTATGAATATTCATGTGTAAGTATTTTTATGGACATTTGTTTTCATTCTCTTGAATAAATATCTCAGAGTGGAATTGATGGGTCACAGGATTGATGTATGTTATGTTCATAAGAAATTGGTAGTTTTCTAGCCAGCAATTTCTAGCCAGAGCATTCCAGGTGCTCTAAATCCACACCCATATATGCTTTTAGCAGAATTTTCAATAGAAGCTCTTCTAATGATCCTCCTGCGTTTTAAAAGGGGAAAAATATGATTTGATTTCTGATTTGCATATTAGCATATTTTTCAACAACTCCTTTCCACACATCAGCAATACCTAGAAAATGTGTATAAAATTCTTCAAAATATACAAAATCTTTTATAGAAAAATGAGCCTATGACCATTTTTTAAATAAAAAGGGCTCTTAATAAGACTTTATGGTATAATGAATTCTTGGAGCCAGAACACCTGGGTCTTATCTCTGAGCCCTAGATTTTTCATCTACAAAATGAATAGCCTTTTCAAGGTTTTTGTGAGATCTAACTCAGGTAATATGCCCAGCGGCAGCATGGCGCCTAACACAGAGTAAAGGATGAGTATGTTTTACTAGAATCTTATCACATAATCATGAACATGATCATCATCACCATCATTATCCTTATCTTCATCACTTCATCATCACCCTTAACTGTTCCCCAAACTTTACCATATTCCAGGAACTGCTGTGTACTTACATCTTCTAATTAAATTCTCAAAACAATTCCTAACTTCAGCACTGATGCTTTAATTTGTTATGCATCAGCTGGCCCATGGGTTCCAGCTTGTGCCAAGTCATGCTCACTGCTTTGTGCTCTCTGTATGCTAGGGGAGCCACCACTGTACCAGGAGCTTGCACAAACACAGAGGCATCGCTTAATGCAAACCAGAACTCACGGGCAGAAATGTCAACTGTGATACTGGTCCTCCGTTTCCTTGTCGCCTGTTGGAGAAGGGGTCCTTTCCTGGACCGGACTCCACAGTGCATCTGGCTGCGGCTCATCCCAAGCATGTCCTCTGCACTGCTCTAAGGGCACGGGGAGCTTGTGCACCTGCTCATCCTTCTGACTACAGGTTCCAGCCTGTTCCAAGGGACACTACAGCTGTCGTTTTAAATGCACTGCTTGCACTATATAACAGATGAAGAACCTGAACTCAGAAGAAGGGCATCATTTGCAAAGTTAGCAAGCTGAAGAAACAACATTCAACCCCAGGCTGTGTGACTCAAAGCCACTACTCTAAGTTACTGTGAGATATAGACACCTTACCTATCGTAAACCAAACTGGGACTTCACTTCTTTTTTGAATGCCAAAGTTTCTTCACGCATTGTGTCTGTGGAAGCCATGTGGAGAAATCAAGCGCATGTAATAAATTTGCACACACAGAAGAGTGAGAACTGAAAATGAGAGCATTGACCCAACAACAAACATCTGAGTATCTAGGTCATTTCAAAGCAGATCTTTAGGATACAGCTTTGGTTTAAAGATTAGAGGGAACAGTAACTTTGGTCAGACAGACCAAGATCACAATCACATCTCTCCCATTTACTGGCTGTGTAATCTGGGACCTGACTCTGTTTTCAGGAATCATTTGGACTCATACGGCTAAAGGAAGGTTTCTTAGCATGTCTGGCTTTGCATGGCGAACTGTCACAGCATCCATTTAGCTGGACTTAGGTGAAGATTTGTTTCTTTAGAAATTAAAGCATTTTCCACTGTTGTGAGTGAGAGCAAGTCAACAGCTGCTGTAGAAGTGTCAACACTCGCAGATACCTTCCAATTATCCTTGAAGCTCTGATGACAAGGAGAAAGCAATAGTCTTTGCCTGAGGGGTTGCCTGTGGGAAAAGCACAGGAGTTTTCAAGAGCACTAAACAAGCAGATTTGACAGAGTAAGTGAGAGTATCTGAATGGAACCGCAGTTGGGCAGAGTGGCTTTCATCACGGTAATCTCTGCCAAGTCCAGTCCTTTCCTCTCAGGGTACAAAGGGGCCTATTTCCACATGGCAAAGGATATGCTGTATGAGATTGGAAACAGCCTCAGGTTTCTGGAAAAAAAAAATTCTCTTGTTTCCACATATACAGATTGAGCATACTATTGACCAGAGTTGTGGCACCACCCTGGTTTTGACCTGACAATGGAGTTTTTTATATTAATAGCCTGAAATCAAACCAAGCGAGTTTGCATCACAGTTCTATCACTTACTGGATGTGTTCTCTTAAGGAGATCCCCTAATCCCCTGGTACCACAATCTCTTTCCCATTAATACGGGAAATAACAGAGTTGATCTGAGAATTACACCACTTAGTTATTGTACTTAAGGCAGTGAGCTACCACAAATCGTTATTAGCAGCTATTCCTCCCTCAGCCTTCCCGTCTCTGCCACTGTGGTTGACACTTGTATTCTGTGTCCTTTCTGTCAAGGTCATGGTTGTCACTACTGTCACATGTAGGTAGGGTGCTTTATGCTCTTTAAAAAGCCTGCCTATTCCTTCACTTAGTTATGTTTGTAACAGTCCATGGAGGCAAAGAAACTGCAACTCGGGGTTGTTTTTTGCTCATGCAATAAAACATGTAACCTAACAAGCAACTGTCAGGTGCATTAGGGCCTGAATTATGTACCAGGAGAAATGCAGAGACGTTTAGAGGGGCTTTCAGACTAGTATGAATAGGCAGAGAGATTTAGAAACCAACACTGTTGACTAGCTACAATACTGCAGACGTTTTGTTGGGTGAATCACCAGTATTAGCTACTATTATGCTCACTATGCTGCTGTTGTTGCTCAGTTGCTACGTCGTGTCCAGCTCTTTGTGACTCCATGGACTATACAGTGCAAGTATAGTTTAAATTGAGGTTTCACAGGTAGTAATGATCAGAATGGAATTTAGCCCAGTTATACTTGACTGGAAGCTTCATGTTCTTTCCACTATGCAATGATGTTCATTCAAATAATAATAGTAACTAAAGCATGCATAAGGGCCACCCATCACAAAGCAATTAGAGCTTGCACCGCTATGTCCAGTGTACAGATTCTGAGGGTGAGTGACTGGGAGCCTCAGGAACTGGTATCAAAGACAAGGCTCTAATCGATCAGCTTTCTGTCTCCAGCGCCTATCACAGGGCAGATCACGGGGATTGAGTCTGTGCTGGTGTAATGACGGGGACAGAAGAGGCATCGAGCAGTCAGGAGAAGGAGCAGGCTGGGTGCAGAAACGGCCCACTGGTCTTCAATATCCCTACAGGTTTCCACTGTCCTTTTGACATGCTTCCTGAGTCACTAAGGGTTTTGCTCGTTTCTCTTTGTGTGCACTCTGTTTTTCCAATGTTCTAGATATGAACACAGTTTCCAGGTGTTATTTGCTGACAGATGATTGATACAGCCTGTAAAAGGATTGTTGTTTCTGTTAGGTTCTGAAGGCAAGAACATTTTGGCAATAGCACCACATTTGCTCAGACCTATTACTAAGCTTCCCATTAGCAGTTACCTGAGAACCTCTTGACAGCAGCCCAACATTCTGCACATGCATGATTGATTTCTTAAAACGGAAACTCAGAACTTGACAGTTACTTCTGCTGGGCTGTTTGTGAAGCGATGGCTTTCTGAAAGATGAAGTTTTAGGGATTGTTTAGATGGTGGGAGTGGGTAGGTTGAATGTCAATGTAGGTAGAGAGGGTCGTTAGGCTGAAGGTATGTGCAGGGATGGCTGAAGAGATTGATAAGTAGCTTTTGGTCCAGGGGCCTGGCCTGGTCGGGGAAAGGAGACTTCCTGAGAGAAGACCCTGTAGGAGAGGGTGAAGGCTAGAAAAAGAGTGTAATGAGAAAGGTGGCCCTAGTGGTAAAGAATCCTCCTGCCAGTGATGCAACGTAGGAGACGGGGGTTGTATCCCTGGGTTGGGAAGATCCCCTGGAGGAGGAAACGGTAACCCACTCCAGTACTCTTGCCTGGAGAATCCCATGGACAGAGGAGCCTGGCGGGCTAGGGTCCCTAGGGTCACAAAGAGTCAGACGTGATGAAGCTACTTAGCACGCACACATGCATAATGAGAAACAGCTGTAAGGCCTGGAATGGGCTGGAAGGAAGGAGAGAAAGTGAGCTCTGGGAGGACGCGGGGCCTCTCATCTTTCCCATCTCCTCAAACCCCTCCTGGCAGGACTCCTGTACTGTGCTCAGAAGCACCAAAGAGAGGCTTAAGCAATAGGTTTTCTGTCTCCAGTAAATCGAGTGTCTACTTCCATGTGTTAAACCTAGGATAAAAATACCGTGAACAAGCCTAGCTTGATTCAAGGGCAGCATTTCTTCTATAAGTCCCATATATTGAGGATGATTCATAATTACAGTGGACGCTAGAAATAGGAATCCCATTGTGGTCCTGCAGAGTGTTCCCACATTCAATTATTGCCTTTCGCTTACCATGCCTAATGAGTTCCAGCAGTTAATAGCTAATATAAGAAGCAGAAAGCCACTTGTCACATTTTTAAAAATATTCCATTTCTTTCTGGCTGCTGTCATGGCTTTCTATTCGGAAAGCCAAGATTTACCCTCAGCACCTTCTCACTCCCTTTTTACCCATTCGAAAGAACTAACGTTCTTAGTGCCCCTGACATCATTTTTGGCTGAGGTCTTTTTTTGTTTTTTTGTTTTTTTTTTGTTTTTTCTTCTGGAGGGAATTTTACCAAGTATTTTTTTCATAGCCTTAAAATTTTGGTAGAGACACGGTGATAAGGGGATTAAAGGCAGGAGACCAACTTAAAATGTATTTTTAAAAATGATTGTTGAGTCGATCTGGTTTTACTAATCATAAGCAGAAGTTATTCTTGCTTTCTGTCACGTAGAATATTATCACTGAAAAATTATAGCAAGGACAGGGAACTTAGTGATTTTAGCAAGATGGAAGGAAATGGGGTTCTTAGCATTTTGCCACTTACAGGTCTCCTGAGAACAGAACGCCTTTACTAAAGCTGACCTGGAGAACACGAAGAGTGAAGCACTTGGGTCTCCTCAGTCACCGGCCTCTGAAGCAGTGGAGGGGAGAGTGCTGGTCTACTCACCACCGGAGACCCCTTCAGAAGTGGCTCAGGGCTTGCCATAGGCTGACTGTGAGGTTGCTCTTGGGAGTTACAGAATTGCAAGGCATCGAAGATCCTCATCTCAATGATAAGGTGTCCAGACATAACATCTGGGAAGCCATCCCTTCAGAAAACACAGCAGTTTCTTTGTCTCTCTTCTTTTCCTGGCCTCGCCATCTCCCAGGACTCCCATCGAACCATACCAGCTTACCCCAAACTGTCTGGAATTCAGAATGTCTTTCCAACTTTGCTGTCTGTAACTAGATCCCCTGGACTCGATGGAATTAAGATGTTAGGAAGCTGAAAACTGACCTGGCAGGTCTCCATCTGTGATAGAGAAAGTAGGTTTGTACGTTATTGCTGCCTCATCCAGGAGTACAAGAGGAGAGACCTATAAATCAACAAGGTGCTATGAGCCTGACTCCTAGGATCTCTGCAATATTCCAGCTGGAATCCTGTGGCCAGAACTCAGCAAAGGCTGGAAGCAGTTTAGGATTCAGGAAGAAAGCACGTCCTGAACTGTCACATGTACCTGGTAGTTGGAGAAGCCCTATTTTGTGGTTCAGCCTGGGAAGCCATCTGAGCGTGGAGGGCCCCTGAAATGTTGCAAAGGTCACCAGAGGGGCAAGTAATGTTTTACTTACATAAGAACATAATGGTTAGTTCTGCCTCTATGAAAAAAATATTTGAAATAGTAACATGTGCATCAGAGAAAAGTTTTTTCATTATTAGAGCCATAGCTGTAGAAAGAAAAGCTAAAGACTAAACTCCATCAATGATTTGAGAGAATAGCATTGAAACATGTACATTGCCATATGTAAAACAGATGACCAGCATAAGTTCAAGGCATGAAGCAGGGCATCCAAAGCTGGTGCTCTGGGACAACCCAAAAGGATAGGGTGGGGAGGGAGGTGGGAGGGGGTTTCAGAATAGGGGGACACATGTATATCTGTGGCTGATTCATGCTGATGCATGACAAAAACCATTACCATATTGTAAAGTAATTATCTTCCAATCAAAATAAATTAATTAATTTAAAAAATTAAAGCAGAATGAAACACTAAAAAAAGAAAAAGAAAATGGAGGACCAAAGAAGCAGAGTAACATTACCAATGGCACACAGCTTAGAAGCAGCAGAGCTGGGGTTCAGACTTAGTTCTGGATGAAATAAGTATCAAGAGTTAGACTCATGTTAATAGCTTACCATCTGAAAGAAATAAGCTACAAATAAAGTACTAATATAAATACAATTAAAAAAAATTCAAACAAAGAGTATTACATATGAATAGGGAAAAGTTATTCTCTGGGATATCTGTGATTAGGTCAACAGGGAATAAATTTATATTTGCACAGAGAAGTTCAGGTTAGACTTGAGAGATCGAGCACCTTTTCTGGAATGATTATGTGATCCTAGAAAATTTCAGAGGTCGTGAAATCCTTGGTGAAATATCTAGTTATCTCTACGTAGGCCCCTGTCTTCTTATTCCTTGAATTTTCTTTGGAGGCTGTTTGAACTAGAAAAGTAATTTGTTTTATTTTGTTTTTGAAACTAAAAGGCCAAATTTGGGTCAAGAATTAAGGACTCTGGTTAGTTTATTTTTAAATTTTACATGGGATGAGACAGAAAGTCATTTTTATTTTTATTCTTATTTAAAATATTTTCATATTCTGTGAGCCCACTGTCTCTGCCTTAGCAAGTCAAGTATAGTGAATATTAGTACAAATGTTGTTGATTCCAGATTCTACAGTGACTATTGTTTTCATTTCAGTCAACTGAGGATTCTCCAATGGGCCTGATGACATATTAATGCTGCTGCTGCTGCTGCTGCTAAGTTGCTTCAGTCGTGTCCGACTCTGTGACACCATAGACGGCAGCCCACCAGGCTCCGTCATCCCTGGGATTCTCCAGGCAAGAACACTGGAGTGGGTTGCCATTTTCCTTCTCCAATGCATGAAAGTGAAAAGTGAAAGTGAAGTCGCTCAGTCGTGTCTGACTCTTAGCAACCCCATGGACTGCAGTCCACCAGGCTCCTCCTTCCATGGGATTTTCCAGGCAAGAGTACTGGAGTGGGGTGCCATTGTCTTCTCCGACATACTAATGAAAGTGAAAGTGAAATAGTTCAGTCGTGTCCGAGTCTTTGCAACCCCGTGGACTGTAGCCCACCAGGCTCCTCCGTCCATGGGATTCTCCAGGCAAGAATACTGGAGTGGGTTGCCATTTCCTTCTCCAGGGGATCTTCCCAACCCAGGGATCGAACCCAGGTATCCCGCATTGCAGGCAGACACTTTAACCTCTGAGCCACCAGGGAAGCCGACATACTAATAGTTGGTCATAAATGAGGTTTTGGTAGAGAGACAGTAAGATAAAGACTCAGATCTTGACTTCAGAGTGTTTATAATTTTTTTTCAATTCAGTGCAAATCCTATGGAAAGAGACAATACCCAAATGAAGGGAGAGTGATCTAATGTCCGAGGTGAAAGATCAGGGAAAGACATGGGCTTTTTGCGTATTTATGATATAATCATGTTTCAGGGTCTAGTCCTAAAATGAAATTTAACTGCCAGCTAACCAATGGATAAATAATAGGAGCAGTTTTCTCATCAAGTCCCTCATTGTTATGTTTTTCTGTTTCAAAATGGAAAGAAAATGTTAAGAAAAGATATGGGGACTGCCTAGTATTCTCAGGCAGTTTCTGTGGTGTTATACTAATAGTTGGTCATAATTGGTCATAATGTTTGGTCCTTAACTTTTGACCAAAATTTAGCCTTTTAGTCTCTTTCTATTTCTATGGTAAAACTGGGTGAGTGCTGTTTGAGTTCAGTTTGGGCACATATCATTTAAAATTTCAACTTATATCTGAATACTGAAATGAGACATATTAAACATATTTTGTATTCTTTTATTTTTACATTTTTAAGCTGTTTCTTTTTATCTCTTTCTTTTAACTCTCCTGCCATATTTTTCTGTGAGAGAGTTTCAGTGTTAGCATGCTGCTGCTGCTGCTGCTAAATCACTTCAGTCGTGTGCGACTCTGTGCAACCCCATAGACAGCAGCCCACCAGGCTCCACCGTCCCTGAGATTCTCCAGGCAAGAACACTGGAGTGGGTTGCCATTTCCTTTTCCAGTGCATAAAAGTGAAAAGTGAAAGTGAAGTCGCTCAGTCATATCCGACTCCCAGCGACCCCATGGACTGCAGCCCACCAGGCTCCTCCGTCCATGGGATTCTCCAGGCAAGAGTACTGGAGTGGGCTGCCATTGCCTTCTCCAAGTGTTAGCATAGCTGCTGATAAAAATTTAAGAGTCATGAATCAGTATGACTGCTTGGAAAATTATTCTCTTTTTGAAGCAAATTTTCATCAAGTTAAATTGCATACCCAACATCTCTTCCCGGTTTATTTCCTAAGAGTATATCTGGGAAATGTTGTGTCAGTCTGGACCTGATTCATTAAAGAAACTCACAGGAGAGGTTTTTATGAGGGATTGGCTTCACACCTGATCCTTGAAGGGTTTGCAACATCATTGTGCTACTGTAGTGACATGAAGTCATGTTCATGATCAAGCCTCAGAACAGGAGGTGCTGGTTTTCATTGTTTTAGGGGGGCTTCCTCCCTCCCTCTCATCCTTCCTCCTTTTCCCTTTCTTTCTGTTACTTAAGTAAAGACAGATAAGTGGACACTAACTAATAAGTTTGACTAAGCAAACCTAAAATGATCCAGTGCTGCTTATGTTATGATCTTTGGTAACTCCTGGAGCAGAAGGATGTAGAAGGGGAAACTAAACACAGATACTGCCATGTCAGAAATCAACTCCTTCTTCTTTCAGTCCAGGCACATCTATCTTCTCAAATCTGCTCACGTTTGATATCTGTTCTGGAGCTGGGTGGAGAAAAGGCAGGGAGATTCTGGTTCTCAGAATTTCTGATTTCATATCAGACTTCATCCTTGTGGCTCACAATTATTATCTGTTCCTGGAAGACTTGACAATTTCGCCCACAGGGTCAATTTGAGAGCTGCATTCTTGGCATCTCCAATGCCTAGACAATCTTACATTAAGGCACTCACCATTTTAAATTGTAGCCTTTTGATTATATTGCTTTCTTTTCTAGCATACTGTGGGCTACTTGATGGAAAGGAACATGACTTTTTCATGCTTGTTTTCCCAGTTTTACCAGCAGCGTATCTAAATGTAGCTGCTGCTGCTAAGTCGCTTCAGTTGTGTCCAACTCTGTGCGACCCCATAGACAGAAGCCCACCAGGCTCCCCCATCCCTGGGATTCTCCAGGCAAGAACACTGGAGTGGGTTTTCATTTCCTTCTCCAATGCATGAAAGTAAAAAGTGAAAGTGAAGTCGCTCAGTCGTGTCCAACTGTTCGCGACCCCATGGACTGCAGCCTACCAGGCTCCTCTGTCCATGGGATTTTCCAGGCAAGAGTACTAAAGTAGGGTGCGATCGCCTTCTCCTCTAAATGTAGCAGGTTCTCACTAACTGCAAATGAATATTGAATGTATGAATAATTGCATGGGTAGGTAGGTAGATGAATGGGTGGATGGATTCTGACCTCATATTTCCTAGGAACTTAACATTTCTCCTCTGAAAAATGAAGGCTTGATGAATACTTCTAAGACCTTTCCTAGCATGCTGGGATTCTATAACTCATTGACTAGGGCTTTAGTTCCAAAACACGCCTCTGGATTCCTTGCCTTTTTTTTTTTTTCTCTCCTTGACAAGGATCCTGATTCCTGTTGTTTTAGGAATTATTCCTATTAGACCACCTGGAGGCTTCATCCTAGCTTTCCTATTGCGTTTTCCTCTTAAACCTGGCTTTGCTCACGTGTCTGGGTCTGGGGCCTCATCTGTTAAGTCACATTGCCTCTGCTCCTCCCTGTCTCTCTCCCATCCCAATCGGGGAACGGCATCATTCTCTGAAATGCTACACTAGAACTGATGAATGATTCATTGTCTCACAATGGCCCCGAGGTACGTGTTGTGGGAAGGAATGGTCATAATGCTTCTGTCCTTTCTTCCATCCATACATCCATTTATCCATCCTTTCCATGCTATTTTTATAAGTGGGTATCATTTGCCAGATACATTATATGTGTTCTTGTCTTTTAGAAAAAGTGATGAGTAAGTTGGTTGCCTGATCTCCATAAGCTTAGCATCTAGTGGAGATAGGCATATAAATCAGTAAGTATAATACAGATGTCTATACAGGGTCTGCAAGGAGATCCAACCAGTCCATTCTGAAGGAGATCAGCCCTGGGATTTCTTTGGAAGGAATGATACTAAAGCTGAAACTCCGGTACTTTGGCCATCTCACGTGAAGAGTTGACTCATTGGAAAAGACTCTGATGCTGTGAGGGATTGGGGGCAGGAGGAAAAGGGGACGACAGAGGATGAGATGGCTGTATGGTATCACTGACTTGATGGACGTGAGTCTGAGTGAACTCCGGGAGTTGGTGATGGACAGGGAGGCCTGGCATGCTGCGATTCATGGGGTCGCAAAGAGTCAGACATGACTGAGTGACTGAACTGAACTGAACTGAACTGTACAGGGTATTATGAGAGATCAGAGGAGAGAATGATCAGTATATCTAAAAGAGAAAGATGGATGTCTTGAGCTGAGCTAATGAGAAGCTGCAAGCAGATAAATATGGTTGGAGGTTGGAGCATTAGGGAAAGGAAATAAACAGAGGTTGCTAGTAGGTCCACATCACAACTTAATGTTTCTCTCCACCCTCTCTTGCTTCTTTCTCCTCCCTTCAGTAGGTGTTGACCTCAAAGGCACTTCCTGATAAACATCCTATATGCTTAACTCTGCCTCAGAGACTGCTTTACTGTGAATACAACCTACTACCTAAGAAGACTTCCTGTAAGTAGTGAAGAGATGTGAAACAGGAGAGTAATGTGACATCAATAGTGATTTAGGAAGATCACTTCAATAACAGTTTGGATATACTATGTAATAAATCAGTTGGTTATTAGACTATTGCCATAGTCCTTATGGAGAAGGCAATGGCACCCCACTCCAGTACTCTTGCCTGGAAAATCCCATGGATGGAGGAGCCTGGTAGGCTGCAGTCCATGAGGTAGTTGGACATGACTAAGTGACTTCACTTTCACTTTTCACTTTCATGCATTGGAGAAGGAAATGGCAACACACTCCAGTGTTCTTGCCTGGAGAATCCCAGAGACAGAGGAGCCTGGTAGGAGGCCATCTATGGGGTCGCACAGAGTCGGACACAACTGAATCGACTTAGCAGCAGCAGCAGCATAGTCCTTATGGGCTTCCCAGATGGCTCAGCGGTAAAAAAAATTCACCTGCCAATGCAGGAGACGCAAGAGATATGGGTTCAATCCCTGGGTCAGGAAGATACCCTGGAGGAAGAAACAGCAATATTCTTGCCTGGAAAATATATGGACAGAAGGGCTTGGTGGGCTACAGTCCACGGGGTCACAAAAGAGTTGGACACTATTTAGCAAGTAAACAACAACAGATCAACTACTTAGTCATCTTCTATCATGGACTCAATGACATGAATTTGAGCAGACTCTGTTAGATAGTGAAGGTTAGGGAACCCTGGCATGCTCCAACTCATGGGGTCACAAAGAGCCAGACATGACTTAGCGACTGAAAAACAACAAATCATGTTTACAGCACTCTGTCAGGACAGGATATTTAGGACAGGATGATGCTAGGTCCTGCCTCATGGTAACTACAGTCCACTAAGGCATATATACACGAACCAGAATGTTTCTAGGTAGTGTGATAAGAGCTCTGATGAAGATACATACTTCATCAAAACATGATGCTGGAAAAAATGAGTAGGGGGTGGGGAGAGCCAACCTGGTCTTCCTGGAGCTACTCTTAGATGACAGGGACCTTTGGGGGGGAATAGGGTTTCAGCAGGAGAAAAGCAGGAAAGTATTCAGAGAATGTGAGGTATGAAAGGGTCTATAGTAAAATGAATGCCTCGTTATCTAACAGGCCGACATTTCTTGAGAAAGAATGGCACAGACTACTCAGAACACATTCTCAAACTTCAGAAAGCTATATGCAACTCTCCGCAGCTTCCCTTCACTGTTCTCTGCAGGCTACCCTTCCATCTTCTCCAAATCAAATCACAAAAGTCACATCTCACTCAGGAGACCGGTCCAAAGAGTAGTGGATTTTTCAGAGTTTATTGACTGAAGCTTATGCTTGCTCTAGGGCCAAGTAAATAAAATTTTATTTGCAACAAATGTAGCCTTTAGTTTTCTACAGTCCAGGGACCAGAATTTTGAGCTTAGAAAATAACACTTTTCCCAAATTACATTTTCAATGCTATATGCTCACCTTCTTTTAAAAACAGTATTTTCTTTCTCATTTTATAGTCATACTTCTTATTTCCTGAAATGAAAAACTGCACTCATATAAGGAAGAAAATAAAAACCACCCATAGTCCCAGTACACAGAGATGACCAGTTTAAATAATTTGAAGAATTATATCCACTATTTATTCTATGTGTGTTCCTTCATATTGAATTGTGTTTAGTTTTGTGTCTTGCTTTTATCGCTTAATATATTTACAGAAGATTCTATGGTATTATTTTCTGACTTCTGCATAACTGGATTTTTTCATTAAGCAGTGTCTCTTGGTAGCATATACTGTTTCTCATTCATTACCTTTTTAAGGAACTTTTCCTAGATGCCGTTCTTCCCTGTAGGATTGATGTCTACCACCTTGTGCTGTGCTTTATATTCCTCACTGGCTCTTTTCATGGGGGCTTCCCTGGTGGCTGTGTTGGTGATATGCTTTTGGACAAAAGCCCTGCCTCAGGAATCTTTGTGTCCCCTTATATTAATCTAAGGTATGATTTTGTGGTTCAGTTGCTCAGTTGTGTCTCTTTGTGACCCCATGGACTGCAGCACGCCAGGCTTCCCTGTCCATCACCAACTCCCAGAGTTTGCTCAAACTCATATCCATTGAGTCCATGATGTCATCCAACCATCTCATCCTCTGTCATCCCCTTCTCCTCCTGCCTTCAATCCTTCCCAGCATCAGGGTCTTTTCTAATGATTTGGCTTTTCATATCAGGTGGCCAAAGTATTGGAGCTTCAGCTTCAGCATCAGTCTTCCCAATGAATATTCAGGACTGATTTCCTTTAGGATGGACTGGATGGATCTCCTTGCAGTCCAAGGGACTCTCAAGAGTCTTCTCTAACACCACAGTTCCAAAGCATCAGTTCTTCAGTGCTCAGCCTTCTTTATGGCCCAACTGTCACAAATGATATGATAAAGACTTCTGTTATATATCTGCTGACTTAATAATGACTTTAATGATTTCAAAGTCAATGACCTTCAGTTTTGAAAGCCTAGGTGGCAGGCTTGTGCCAAAGATTTTACCCATTTTATTGCTAATCTGCATCACAGCTTCACAGGTGGACATTACTATCCTATTTTTTTTAGACAAAGAACTGGAGATTTAAATTCACTGACTTTTAAGTTATGAATTAAAAATCTTTCACTGGTGGCTCAGATGGAATCTACCGGCAATGCAAGAGACCAGGGTTTGATCCATGGGTCTGAAAGATGCCCTGGAGAAGGGAATGGCAACCCACTCCAGTATTCTGGCCTGGAGAATTCAATGGACAAAGAAGCCTGGTGGCCTATAATCCATGGGGTCACAAAGAGACGGACATGACTGAACGACTAACACTTTCACTATTTTTCAACCTGAACCAGGTAAATCACTGTGGTGAGGAGGACCCAGACCCATTTCCCTCACTTAAACATGACATCAGTGCCGGTCCCTAAGGGGCTGTGAAATTGAACAAGGCGTGGAGGTTGACCTCTAAAAGCCAACAACAGGGCAGGAAAGGCAAGACACACCTATCAGGTGATGAATCAAAGAAGGGAGCAAAAGCAGGTTTTCTTTTGAGAGGGGAGAACTCTTTTATTACTGACATTATTTAGAACTGCTGGAACATTATGGTAATAAAAATGTATAGTCTTTAGTTAGTTTCATTATTTTTAAAAAATTCTCTACAGTCGATACACCCACTTATTGTCTGCAACTATACAGATATCTCCTGCCCGTCTCACATCTGAGTATGCTCTGCACATATAAAAATATTACTGAAAATCACTATACTATCAATCCTTTTGTAATAAAAGGACTGTGTTTGGAAAGTAATAAATGAGTAGAGTGAGAATAAACAGCATCTCATATTTTAATCAAACATTACAATTTACTACCTCCGTTCCATTGTTTGCATATTGCACTCTTGGGTCAAAGATAATGAATAGAAGAGGCCAGCACCACAACGAGGACACAACAGTAGGCAACTCTGAGATTAATGTAGGATTGGGACTTGTGCAATCAGATTATCTGGAAATGCACACATCCTGAGGTTGCCTCCTGATCGTCTCTTAGCTGTGTCCTCTTAGGGGCATTCACTGTCCTCCAATAAACGGCCATTAAATGTTTGCATTCTTGTCCCCAGCGACCCTAAACACATTCATTCCCCAGTAATCATAATAGGTGATAATTTACTAAGTACTCAGTTTGAGTTAGACACTAGTTTGTATAGATTACTTCATTTTATCCTGAGAGCAACCCTCTGAGGATTCCAAAAATCATACCCATAGAATAGCTATTAAGAAGGGGACCTAAGTTTGAACTCTGGGCCATTTAATGCTGAAATCATAGCTCTTTCCAAGTATGCCAAGCTTCTTCCTTATCTTCTGAGACTTTGCTTGAGACAGATATTCTGCTTGCTGAACATTTATTCTCCTTGCTTCTACTAAAAGCATCTGATTTTTCCATTGCAGAAGTACAGCTTTCCCATCAGTTGTATTCCTAGTGAGCTCATTGATCCAAATGCCTCCCTCCAGCTTTCTTGATGTAGGAGTGACCTAAGCTAGGCCAATCAAATGCTCTGTCCCCAGATTTTGAATTTTGAACAGTGTAGAATAGTATGGTCACTGATGGGATTTATTTATCCCTGTGGTGAATGAAGCCCTAAGGAGACTTCCCATTAGTTTCTGTTATCTCAATTCCAGAATTACCTTAGTTCTTAGGGTATTTTTTTGGAGCTATCTCTCAGCTTTCCAAAAAACAAACAAACAAACATTTTGGCATAAATTAACAAGGGTTGATAATAGGGTATCTATATATTGCTTGCAACCAAAGAACTCCAAAAAACATTGCCATGTACTGTGTTTTATCTATTAAAAACAAAACAAACCAAGACAAAAACAAACTATTGACAACTGGTCTCTATAGGGAACATTGCTTTATTGTGTGCTGTACTCTTACTCTGGTGAGGGTTGGGGGTTTCAACAGATTAATGTAGAGATAAAGAGAAGAGGGCTCTAAGATATGTGTTGCAGACTTACAAAAGTCCATTGTATAGACATGGAGACTAAGAAAATGATGAGTAAAAGATATGATCAATCTGTTAGAATGAGTTAATGGACTAGAACCTGGGACCAGGCCTCAGCCATCCACTGTAAGGATGCAGGTTTACCGAGTGCTGTGGCATGCAACTGTATCATTTCATTTTCATTTTCCATTATTAATAACTTTTATTGGAGTATAGTTGCTTTACAATGTTGTGTTAGTTTCTACTGTACAGCAAAGTGAACCAACTATGTATACATCATTTTGGGCTTCCCCGATGGTGCAGATGGTAAAGAATCCACCCGCAGTGCAGGAGACCCGGGTTCTATCTGTCAGTCGAAAAGATCCCCTGGAGTAGGAAATGGCAACCCACTCCAGTATTCTTGCCTGGAGAATTCCTTGGGCAGAGGAGCCTGGTGGGCTACAGTTCATGGGGTTCAAAGAGTCTGACATGACTGAGCAACTAATACAACACACATATCTCATTTTAAACATCTCTTTAGATTATATATATTATTCCAAACTTTAACCAAAATTTGCTCTATTTCCTTCAGAAAATTGTTCTGCAACAAAATCTTAAAGTAATTCGTAATACTGACATAATCAATTTATTGTTTTTGAGAAAGAAGGAGAATCTCTTCAGGTGTGAGATTATAGAGCCCAGACTGGCTAATAGTGGCTCCATCTCTCTTTGAAGATATCTTGAGTATTAAATAACCCAGATGCCTGGTTCTAAGCAATATCTTGTCATTCTAACCCACGTGCTAAAGGTAATTTGGACTTTGGTCAAAGTCTAAGTGTTTAAGAAACTAGTTTATCTCTGGAGCATTTTACTTATCACTTCACAGAAGATTTCCTTTCCAATGAATTAAAAATAAAATGTGGCTAAAAAGAATCCATTTGTTTACCCATCCATATATGTGTGCATTTGTTTATCCAGTCAGGACATAATTATTGAAAGCTTTGCAGGAAGGATCAAAGATGACAAAGATAAGTAACATTTATCACCTCAAAGAGCTATAACAAAGAGAAAACACACGAAACTAATTCCCAAGGTAGTATATGCAGTCTGTAGTTGAGTATATAAAAGGTGCTCTCTCCCAATCCAAAGTAGCTCTATGTATCCTGATGTATTATTCTTAATCCAATCCTCACTATTTGGAAGTATGTGTCCATGTATTTAATTACTGTCTTTATTACATGGCCTTCACCAGAATGTAAAATGAATGAGGGCAAGAACCTTGCCTGGTTCATCTCTGTATTGCCAGCAATGCAATCAGTAACTGGCACAAAGAAGACATTCAGTAGACGCTGAATGAATGAATGAGCAATGAACTTTACCTAGAAATTCTTGAGGTTTGTGAGACGAAAAGATGACTGAATTGTACCTAAAAACCTCAATCTAACTTTAAGAGTAAAGTCAGTAGGGGTAGAAGGGCATTTCAGGAAACAACAACTTTGAGAGGAAAACATTCAAAAGCATGGGAGGAAGGGAAGGTAGGAGGGATGAGGAAGAGAGAGGGAGAGAGTTGTATTGAAGGAATGCTGAGTAACAGCTCAGGTAAGCAGAAAGACATGAAAGGTTTCTTGGGACTGATTCATAAACTTCTAATTTTAATCTCTTAGAGACAGGGTTGTCCATTAATGGTTTTATGAAAAGGTAGTGACAGGATGCTGCCTGTTGGGAAATCACTCCTGCAGTACTGCAGAAGTTGCTGGAAAAGCACTTGGGTTGGAGCAGGGAGGGCAGCTGGGAAGCTACTGCAATGATCCAAGCTAGAGATCATAAAGGCTTGAAATCACGGCCCCACTGAAAGTGCAGAAGAGAAAATGAAAATTAATGATTCTCCGTTCATTGGAGCTTGGTTGACATGGGGCATCTCATTTACAGCACTTTATCCACTGAAGGTATTAAATGCTACCAGGCGCACCTGCTTCTTAACTTGAGCATCACTCAAGAATAGAACTCAAGCCAAGTAAAATGCAATTTTCCCAGTATGGGACTTCAGCTAAAAACAAGTGAGCACAGCAGTTCCTAATTGCTAGACTGGTGACTTTTTACCAAGGTGGGGAGATCAATTTGAAATAACATCAACAAAACAGGATGTATTCTGTGGTAAATATCTCTCCAAAGGCAATCTGGCCAAGGGGAAGTCTGCAAAATCCAAACCTGTGGCAAAGAGAAAGTGTTTTTTTTGTTTGTTTTGTTTTTTTTAAGCTAAGTTGTTGGGAATGGGACAGGAATTCAGTGTAACTGACCTTACACTTCAAATGCTTTTAACATTTCCTGATTTAGAGAAAAGGTAGGTTGGTTAATTGCTGGCTTTTACTGTGGTTCCAAAATAAATCACTGATCACACAATGCCACTACCAGAAACCCCTCCCTAGTCATATACTCCCCAGAATCACAGTAGAATCATGATAATACAATAGCTTATGGGATGGTGCTAGTGGTAAAGAACCTGCCTGACAATGCAGTAGACGTAAGAGACACGGGTTCGATCTCTGGGTTGGGAAGATCTGCTGGAGAAGGAAATGACAACCCACTCCAGTACTCTTTGGCCTGAAGAATCCCAAGGACAGAGGAGCTTGGCAGGCTACAGTCCATGGGGTTGCACAGTCGGACATGACTAAAGTGACTTAGCACGTAGCATGCACGCAAGGTAAGGGATATCATGGTGGTGGTGGTTAAATCGTGTCCAACTCTTGCGACCCCATGAACTGTAGCCTGCCAGGCTCCGCTGTCCATGGGATTCTCCAGACAGGAATATTGGAGTGGGTTGCCATTTCCTTCCCCAAGGGCTGTCATAAGTCTTTATTATTAAAAACTACAGTATGGTGAAGAATACATCTTCCAATGCAGGGGACGTGGGTTCAATCCCTGGTCAGGGAACTAAAGATCCCACATGTCATGGGGCAACTAAGCCCATGTGCCACAACTAGACAAGCCCGAGAGCCGTAACTACGGAGCCCTTGTGCTCTAGAACTCGCCCTCTGCACGCCATAGCAAAGACCGAGGGTAGCGCCCAAAATTAAAGTGTGGAAGCTTGAGACTATTTACTTAATTTTTATTATGGCAGACTCAAGAAAGACAGAAAGGTGCTCTATCGTGTCTGACTCTTTGCCACCCCATGAACTCTACCCCACCAGGCTCCTCTGTCCATGGAACCCTTCAGGCAAGAATACTGGAGTGGGTTGCCATTCCCTTCTCCAGGGGATTTTCCCAAACCAGGGACTGAACACCAGTCTCCATCACAGGCTGATTCTTTACCATTTAACACCAGGGAAGCCCTGGCAGACTCAAGGTTGTAACTAATATAAGACTATACTTGCCCAGGGGCATCACACCACACTTTCTTGAAAGTCAAGGAAGGGGATTAGAATGTCAGGTCTTTGAGGATTTCCAACATCCTGGCTATGCCCTTGGGATGAAGGTGCAAACATGATGACTGCCGTTAAAAAAAAAAAAAAATTGATAATCACTGACCACAAGAAGGTACATTTTAGACTAATGATATTCAAAACCTTTAGAACCTTACCCCAACCTTTCTTCCTCTTCCATGGTCAATGCTCCCAGGACACACTTCACGTTTGGCCTAGGAACGTGCTGTACTTCTTTACCTCTGCTTCTTCTGCCCAGATTGTCCATCCTCTTCCTCCCTGCTCCAGCCTCTTCAAAGTACTTTCTGACTCCTACTGTGAGCCATACCCCACACCATCCGCACATACTTTGAAACTGCTGCACCTACCTTGCTTGACAAGATTTATGAGTTAGGGGGGCTATCTCCCCTAAAAGACTGCCAGGCCCTCAGGGGGAGGGACCCTTTATCACTTTTGCAATATGCCTGACTCACACCAGTGCTCAGTCAGTGTTTAGGGAAGGTTTAGTAAATATGGAGGCAGTAACATCAGGGAGTGTTAGATTTGTGATAATTTTCTATGTCACAAGCTTAGTATTTAAAAAAAAATTTTTTTTTAAACATCTATTTTGGCATGTGTCTTTTCTTCTGCTGGAAAGAGCATAACTTCATATCATGGTCATGTTAATTTAGCAAATATTTCTTGAACATATTTTTAAGGCTAAACCTTGCGGGGATACCGTGATCAAAGATTAATAATAAAGTGTCCTTACCCTCAAGTTGCTCACAAGATGAAGAGACATATTTACCCCAAGACTCTATGTCAAACAAGTATATGAACATATGCGCACATTGCAATGAGCTGAAGAAAAATTACAGTTCATTAGGCTAAAATGAGGTCATGGTATCAGCCCTAAGTTCAAAGAGCAGAGCAAAGGAAAGTAAGTTAATTTCTAATGTTAATTATTATTCAGTTCAGTTCAGTTCCTCAGTCATGTCTGACTCTTTGTGACCCCATGGACAGCAGCACGCCACGCCTCCCTATCCATCACCAACTCCCAGAGCCTGCTCAAACTCATGTCCTTCAAGTTGGTGATGCCACCCAACCATCTCATCCTCTGTCATCCCCTTCTCTTCCTGCCTTCAATCTTTCCCAGTACCAGGGTCTTTTCCAATGAGTCAGTTCTTCACATCAGGTGGCCAAAGTATTGGAGTTTCAGCTTTAGCATCAGTCCTTCCAATGAATATTCAGGACTGATTTCCTTTAGGATTGACTGGTTGGATCTCCTTGCAGTCCCAGGGACTCCCAAGAGTCTTCTCCAACACCACAGTTCAAAAGCATCAATTCTTTGGCGCTCAGCTTTCTTTATAGTCCAACTCTCACATCCATACATGACTACTGGAAAAAGCATAGCTTTGACTAGATGGAGCTTTGTTGGCAAAGTAATATCTCTGCTTTTTAATATGCTGCCTAGGTTGGTTATAGCTTTTCTTCCAAGGAGCAAGTGTCTTTTGATTTCATGGCTGCCGTCACCATCTGCATTGATTTTGGAGCCCCCAAAAATAAAGTCTTTCACTGTTTTCATTGTTTCCCCATCTATTTCCCATGAAGTGATGGGACAAATGCCATGATCTTAGGTTTCTGAATGTTGAGTTTTAAGCCAATTTTTCCAGTCTTCTCTTTCACTTTCCTCAAGAGGCTCTTTAATTCTTCTTCACTTTCTGCCACAAGGGTGGTATCATCTGCATATCTGAGGTTATTGATATTTCTCCCAGCACTCTTGATTCCCGCTTGTCTGGTTCAACCGTTAGAACCGGACATGGAACACAGACTGGTTCCAAATCAGGAAAGGAGTATGTCAAGGCTGTATATTGTCACCCTGCTTATTTAACTTCTATGCAGAGTACATCATGTGAAAGGCCAGGCTGGATGAAGCACAAGCTGGAATGTTAATTATTATTAGAGATAATTAATTTCTGGGGACTTCCTAATGTAGGTAAATAATGGCTTAAATGTGAGTCATACTTTCTTATAGGCTTGAAGAGATCCCTACGTCCTCTGAGAAATGGAAAGAGGAAGTCCTCAATCCTGCATACAATCTTCTCTTTACAATTAAATTGAAACAGCCCAGTAGCCCAGCAGCCTTTAGGAGACTGCTTCAGGGAAGAATTTTCTTATCCTGAACCTGAAGCTCAATATCTGTGATTTAGTCAGCAGCAGGAGATGGGACTCTTAAGAAAGTGAGTGAAGTTATCTAATGATTCCCTGTAAGAGTGAAATTCATGATGGCAAGGGAGGAGAAATAAATGGCACTGATGATAACATCATTTAGAGTCTCAAAGCTTTGGTCTGAGATGCTTGTCCTAAGTGTGGTGGACCTGGGTAAGAGGAAGGAAATCCTTGTCTGGTGAAGCCATAGCAAAAGAGGCAATTTCCAAATGCTGGCTGGGGAGACAGGCAGGAACCACATTCATTCAGTTCAGTTCAGTCACTCAGTCGTGTCCGACTCTGCAACCCCATGAATCGCAGCACGCCAGGCCTCCCTGTCCATCACCAATTCCTGGAGTTCACTCAGACCCATGTCCATCGAGTCATTGATGCCATCCAGCCATCTCATCCTCTGTTGTCCCCTTCTCCTGCCTCCAATCCCTCCCAGCATCAGAGTCTTTTCCAATGAGTCAACTCTTCACATGAGGTGGCCAAAGTACTGGAGTTTCAGCTTTAGAATCATTCCTTCCAAAGAAATCCCAGGGCTGATCTCCTTCAGAATGGACTGGTTGGTCTCCTTGCAGCCCAAGGGACTCTCAAGAGTCTTCTCCAACACCACAGTTCAAACGCATCAATTCGTCGGCGCTCAGCTTTCTTCACGGTCCAACTCTCACATCCATACATGACCACTGGAAAAAACCATAGCCTTGACTAGATGGACCTTTGTTGGCAAAGTAATGTCTCTGCTTTTCAATATGCTATCTAGGTTGGTCATAACTTTTTTTCCAGGAGTAAGCGTCTTTTAACTTCATGGCTGCAGTCACCATCTGCAGTGATTTTGGAGACCCCCAAAATAAAGTCTGATACTGTTTCTACTGTTTCCCCATGTATTTCCCATGAACTGATGGGGCCAGATGCCATGATCTTAGTTTTCTGAATGTTGAGCTTTAAGCCAGCTTTTTCACTCTCCTCTTTCACTTTCATCAAGGGGCTTTTTAGTCCCTCTTCACTTTCTGCCATAAGGGTGATGTCATCTGCATATCTGAGGTTATTGATATTTCTCCCAGAAATCTTGATTCCAACTTGTGCTTCTTCCAGCCCAGCGTTTCTCATGATGTACTTTGCATATGAGTTAAATAAGCAGGGTGACAATATACAGCCTTGACATACTCTTCCTATTTGGAACCAGTCTGTTGTTCCATGTCCAGTTCTAACAGTTGCTTCCTGACCTGCATATAGGTTTCTCAAGAGGCAGGTCAGGTGGCCTGGTATTCCCATGTCTTTCAGAATTTTCCACAGTTTATTGTGATCCACACAGTCAAAGGTTTTGGCATAGTCAATAAAGCAGAAATAGATGTTTTTCTGGAACTCTCTTGCTTTTTCCATTATCCAGCGGATGTTGGCAATTTGATCTCTGGTTCCTCTGCCTTCTCTAAAACCAGCTTGAACATCAGGAGGTTCACGGTTCACGTATTGCTGAAGCCTGGCTTGGAGAATTTTGAGCATTACTTTACTAGTGTGTAAGATGAGTGCATTCATTGAGGTATTTCAAATATCTAAGCTTAAGGCATATTTGGTGGATTCTGAAGGTTGTTCTTTGAGTTTAATCAATCCCAGAATACCTATCATGGATTAACTATGAGAGGCTCTGGAGCTACAGAAAACACATAGTCTTGCAGACCTGGGGTGTTTCCTAATCCACTACTATGTGCTTTTGGAGAAGTCATTTAACTTCTCTGAGGCTTCATTTCCTTATCCATAAAACTGATATAATAGTAGTTCACCACACTTTTGCTGAAATACTAGCTACTATAAGCTCAGTGAATGATGGCAGTTATTAATATCATATGGGTGGAGGTTAAGACCTAGCTCTGAACCAGAAATACCTGGACCCAAATCTTCTTGTTCAGTTGTTCATGTCTGACTCTTTGTGACCCCATGGACTGCAGCATGTCTGGCTTCCCGGTCCTTCACTGTCTCCAAGAGTTTGCTCAGACTCACGTCCATTGAGTCAGTGATGCCATCCAACGAACTCATTCTCTGTCACCTCCTTCTCCTCCTGCCTTCAATCTTTCCCAGCATCAGGATCTTTTCTAATGAGTCAGCTTTTTGGGTCAGCTTCAGCATCAGTCTTTCCAATGAATATTCAGGACTGATTTCCTTTAGTATGGACTGGTTGGATCTCCTTGCAGTCCAAGGGACTCTCAAGAGTTTTCTCCAACACCACAGTTCAAAAGCATCAATTCTTTGGTGCTCAGCCTTCTTTATGGTCCAACTCTCACGTCCATGCATGACTACTGGAAAAACCATAGCTTTGACTACTCTACTTAAAATTCCTCTGCCACTCTTCATAAATTTCAAAATAAAGTTTAAGCTTCTACAGGGCATTCCACAACTTGGCCTATCTGCCTGCCCAGGCTCCTCAACCACACCCCATCTCAGGCACCTCACACCAATTTCCTGAGTTGGTTTCATTTTCTTGACAGTGTCGTGCACTCTCTGCCTTTGCAGGTTTTGCTTTGTCTGTAGGGCTGTTTCTTCTTTTATTATCTAGGTAATCCCACCAATCCTTCAGTGCTCAGCTCACTCAGGCATCCCATCTCCAAGAAGCCTTCTTTGATCACCCAGAAGGACAGGCTGTTCCTCTAAGTACTGCCATCATAATACTTACAGTCATCACTGCTTTACATTTTGGGATTTGCTCCATCTTGAGAGTTCTTTGAGGGAGCCACTGATGTTATATTTGGTTCCATAAGCCTCGAGCACTTCTTGGAAGAAGCAAGGTATATAGAAACGTGTGTGTGCCTGTGTGTGTCTGTGTGTGTGTGTGTGTCTGTGTGTGTGTGTGTGTGTGTGTGAAAGTCGCTCAGTTGTGTCTGACTCTTTGTGACCCCATGGACTATACAGTTTGTGGAGCTCTCCAGGCCATAATACTGGAGTGGGTAAGCCTTTGCCCTCTCCATGTAGTCATCTTTATATTCCGACCAGCTGATATGAGCCCAATGTATATTGTGTTCAATAAATATTTATTGAATGGACTGAATGTCAATGATAATTCTAGAGATGAAAGTATTATTCAGCAAGGAGGGGAAGGTTTACTTTAACCTAGACAACAGAAGATTCAGTATTTATTTCAGCTAGTGGTGGAGTTCAGAGGGAACATATCTGTCAGGGAGCCTGTGGAAGGAACTCAAGCATCATGTTTTTAACGGGGCTTTGCATGTTGTCAGTGATATTCAGCTGTTCTTCTGACTCAGAGTTTCCAGGATCTTTCACCACTGGGTTCTGTCATTCCACTCTGACCCATGCTGGCACACAGGTACAAGAGAGGCTTCTAGACCCTGATGCACAGGGATGGCTGTTGCAGCCCCGTCTCTAGAAAGGTAGTTTGGCTGTCTATACCAGGTGTGCCTGTCTGACCCGGTCTGCCAGAATTCCATTCTATGTGGACCCTTTCAGTTGCAGAGGAACTTGTCACTAGATACACGGTGTATTTTTAATACACAGCAATTGGAAGCATTCTCTTTGAGTTTCTTCTGGGGAACAGTTGCAACAGTGCCTTTAAAATACCAGTGAATCATCTCTAACCACATCCTAAAATTATATGATGAAGCCATCTGTATTAAACTGGGAAAATATCATGTGGTATAATTAATTTGTTGGATGTGATGATTACTTAGAATCACTGAAACGTCGTGTTGGAAGGGCTTTCATGAGGCTTTGTCAAAAATTCCCAGATTCCTCTATAGACCTGTATTTAAACTTACCAAAAGAATAATTACTCCATCCTTTAGATTATCTAGTCACAACTTAAATATTTGCCATTAGTGAGCTAGTGAAATTAGACAAGTAACTTGATCTCCTCAGGCCTCAGGGTCTCATTTTTAAAAGTGGAATGCATCATTTTCTGTGAATGCTGTGGTTCTACATAGGATCCTTTACAGTTACTGGAAACAGAGCACTGTCTAGAATAGACAGCATTCCCTTCCCACATTGTTGTTTAAAGTAGAGAAATCTGCTGTTTTCTTGCATGTTTCTCAGTCTCTGACTTGACTAGAATAAAAGAAAAAAATATATGATTTGACATTAAAGTCATAATCACCAGAACTGGCAATGGCCTTTTTCTTACTTTAATAGTCATTAAATTTATCAGCTTCACTGAGAAGTGATCTGCTGTAGAGACTACTAGGTTAAATATATTAATAGCAATTTTGAGTCAAAAGATAAGATTAGGATGATGGCTCAGACCATCACCATCTGTGAGTCTCTAGGTAAGTCGCAGATTTACTTCTCGTCTGAACTGTAGGTCTAAAAACAGCTTTCTCACAGAGCATCTTAGATGGGTTTCCCAGGAAGCAAAGCCTGGGACAGGTTTATGTGGGAGTGTTGATACTTTCCTGGGGATGTCACTCCAGCAGCAGACATGACGGACAGGGGTGCAAAGCAGGAAAGGAGTGAGAACCAGTACAGAAATGTATTACGGGCTGGTTGCTTGATTCTGGACCACCTGAGAAGCAGCACAAGTGTCTCAGAACTCTCAGGGCCACAGAGAAGAAGGCACTTGCCCATTGGCTTCTATCTGCTATCATAAATGGTCACCTTGAAGGCTGTTAACCATTTCATATTTCTGCTCTGTGCACGTGTAGGCATCAAGCAGCTCCCACGGGTGACTTCCTTCCTGACTGTGGGGCAAGGCAAGGGGTAAGTAGTGAGCCTGATGAGTCAGTCTGTAAGTGCATGAAGCTGGCTGGAACTTGTGCTGAACTAGTTGAGGCAACCATGGCTGGAATGAGAAGTACAGCTAAAAGATTTCTAACAGTTCACTCTTTTCACTCCTTGTACTACTCCAATCCACCAGTGCCCTCACTCAAGTCCAATCTGTTGTAGAAGTCCCTTCTGGGTGGTTCACAGCCATAATTTCTGCAGAGACCATGTGAAAGGCCCAGGGAAACAAAGTAAGCTATGGTCCCCATGACTGTAGCAGCTTATGTGTCTATAACGGTACACATACCCTCCTCCATCACCCATTCTAGATACTGCTCATCCTTGGTCAGCACTTTAGTTGGTCTGGGCAATTTATCTGGTGGGGTGATCCAGGCCTGTATTCCCAAGTGATCTGAGCCCCTTTATTTCTTTGCCTTTGTCCAGACTTGTCTGCAACAATTATCCATTCATCATTGGACACAGAAGATACATAGGCCTATGGGAACCCCCTGGACTCCATATAAATTCATTTCCATGCTGTTTTATTCCATGGCAGCCGCTCATCATGGTAATCAGTCCGCTATCCCTCATGTCAGCGACTTTCCTTGTCTGTTGGTATATGGATATGAGGAACCCCCAGTGTCCAGGCTGCAGTCACAGTCTCAAGTTCAGAGAAGCCCTGACTACATCCTTGGTGGAAGCGTTAACCTGCTGGGAACCTGCCTTTTAATCTAGCAGACTAGAGAGTTTGGAGATAGAAAAACCTTGCAAGTGGACCACTTGGAATTACGGTGATCAGTCAATACCCTTTCCAGCCCTTGAAGACTGAAATCACATACTCTGACTGTTAAGAAACATAGTGCCATGGGCTTAGTTCCTGGAGTGTAATCTCCAAGCCTGAGCACTTTGAGTATAATACCCTCATACTGTTCTAGGACGCTGCCTACTTATGGGTTTAAATTATAAAACTAGTGGATATATGCCAACTGTCTCACCTCTTCTGCTGACCATGATGTCAGATGAAATATTTGGTAAGCCCTCAGATGGTGTTCTGGCAGAGTTACTGTGGGAAAGAGAGGCAAATACATATCCAGAGACAATTTCCATGCTGGTGAGGTTAAATTACTTACCAGGCTTCAATTTAGGTAGGGGTAAATTTAAAGTAGAAAAGGTCTAATGTATACATGTTCCCACTTAGTTGGCTGGGTTCTTTAAGAAACCGTCCATTAATGAGGGTTAATCACTGGCCTCTGCTCTGGCAGGCTTGTTATTTCATAGTGGCAGTAGCTAAATCAGTTTCCTCCCTGATGAAGGAGATTCAAGAAGAAGATGTTTGTCAGATGACTAGCGGCCTATCTGGCACCAAAGGCTGTGCTGATCTGTGCCGGTACACACGGACCACACCCACCTCAGAGGCTGAGGCTGGGGCTGCCACCTGAAAAAGAAGGGGATGACAGAAGCTGAGATGGTTGGATGGCATCACAAACTCAATGGACATGAGTTTGAGCAAGTTCCAGGAGATGGTGAAGGACAGGGAAGCCTGGCATGCTACAGTCCATGGGGTCACAGTGCGTCAGACACGACTGAATAACAACAACAACCTCCCTTATCAAGCATAATCTACCTGGGTTTTCAGAGACTATTCAGGTTACTTAAATGGCTACCAGCTGTAAGAGAAATGCAAATCAAAACCACGAAAAGATACCACCTCATGCCTGTTAGAATGGCTATGACAAAAAAGACAAAAGATAATGAGTGCTGGCTTTCCCTGGTGGCTCAGATGGTAAAGAATCTGCCTGCTATGCAGGAGACCTGGGTTCCATTCCTGGTTTGGAAAAATCCCCTGGAAAAGAGAATAGCTACCCATTCCAGTATTCTTGCCTGATAAATCCCATGAACAGAGGAGCCTGGTGGGCTACAGTCCATGGTGCCACAAAGAGTCAGACACGACTGGGTGACTAAAAACAAAAACAAATGCTGGCAAAGACGCAGAGAAAAAGGAATCTTTGTACAGTGTTCATGGACTTATAAAATGATGGGGCTACTATGGAAAATAGTATGGAGGACCCTTAAAAAAAGAAAAAAATAGGACTACCGTATGAGCCAACAATTTCACTTCTGGGAATATATCTAAAGGAAATGAAAACACTACCCCAAAAGAAATCTGCAGCCCCATGTTCATAACATTATTATTTATAATAGTGGGTGGGAAACAACCTAGGTGTCCACTGATGGATGAAAGGATAAAGTTGTGTATATAACAGAATATTACTCAGCCATAAAAATGATAAAAACTTGCCATTTGCAACAATATTGATGAACCTCAAGGGGATTATATAAGTATGTCAGAGAGAGAAAGACAAATACTGTATGATCTCACATGTGTAATCTAAAAAAAAACAAAATAAAACAAAACACAAAACCAAGCTCACAGATAAAAAGCTCAGATTTGCAGTTACCAGAGGTGAGAGGATAGGGAGGACTAGACTATTGGAGGAAGGTGGTCAAAGGGTAAAAACCTCCAGTTATAAAGCAAGTAAGTACTAGCGATGATGTGCTATGATACTGCTTTATGACATGTTTAAAAGATGTTAAGAGAGTCAATTCCATAACTTATTATAAGGAAAATTTTTTCTTCAGTTTTGCTTTCTTTTTTTATTGTATATAAATGACATGACAGGTGCTAACTAAACTGACTGCAGTAATCATTTCACAATATATGTAAGTCAAACCAGTACACCACACACCTTAAACTTACACAGTGATGTATGTCAAGTCAATTATGTCTCAATAAAACTGGAGGAAAAGTAGCGGCTATCACCTCCTTAAATCTCTGATGATGTCATTAAATCTCAGCCATTTCTCCCTGGATAAGGGATTATTTCTAACTTCATATCTTGGCTGGTGTGGTAGTAGGCAGGGGGATGATGGTAAACAGTTTCAGAAACTTTCACATGACTCTTCCTACAATGATGTTTTTACTCCACAGGTAAAGGGATCAAAGAGAGGGTTCTCTCAGCTACTCTAAAACTTTGAGAGGCCAGGTAAATAACCACAGGATATGATCCTGGGGCCCACTGGACCCACTATGAATGAGAACTGTGCCAGAATTCTGGCTGATATTTATACAAACCATCACTGTATCAAAACTTTCTGGATTCCCAGAATTTCTGAGCTCTGGTATGTGCCTGATCCTGAATATATGCATTTCATAACTCACAGAACTGGGAGTTTTACTGCTTTCTGAATCAAACAGTCTAAAGTTAAAGCTCTCAGTGATTCCACCTAAGTGTTTGCTGTATCTTCTGTCTTCATCTTAAAAATTTCTTTGAGCATTACTGGTAATGAACACACACTGTTCTTACTTGCCTACCCTCTAGGAGTAATGTGATTTAGTCATTTTCACACTAGCAAATATATACCTGAGCCTCATTTGTATAAGTAAATTAATACAATAAACGTCTACATTAATGCTAATTTTTTTTGATACCTGCCCTAAAGAGAACATTGCAGGTGAGAAACCTGATGATCTTGGGCTTATCTGACAAAATAATTTGTGATGAGATGACATACACACGAAGGTTACCTCTGGTTGAAAAATCGTAATCACCTCAAGGAAGCTAGAGTGGTTAAGTACAGATCTTAGGCAATTAAGTGGATTTCTGATAGTAGATAAACTATCTCAATCTAAAGTGCTTCTGCACCTTTCCTCTCTAAAATCACAATAATAATTGGCACTTACATAGTAAATTATAATTAACAAAAACATTCATGATCACCTTTAGTTTATAATTTTCAAAAACTTTTAATAATCATATTTAATCTTCTAGCAAATTTATGAAGGTTGCTTGCACTCTGCTTATGAGAATTCACATTCAAAACTATGCCTACTTCTTTCTTGTTCACGAAGCCATCAAGGGGCTATCCTCGATTATTTTTGCGTTTTCCCATCCTATCTCTGTTAACCTCTTATAGTGGAGATACAATAGTACAATGAATAACATTAAGAATAAGGGAAGTCACTTATACACCCAAAGTTGTTGTGGAAAAAAATTGAGAAATGTATAGGCTTTTAAGTTATTATAGAGGCATAAGGAAACGTTATTGAAAAAGTCAAGAGAAGGTGGCTGTGAGGGTGGATTTTAGCTAAATGATGTTTTTAGTTTGTTTTCTAAGTATCTGGCACTTTGAAATACGCAAAAGAACATAGAGATGTCACGTTATACCATCTCTGGAATTCAGAAATATTTATTACATGGCTTTATAAATGATTTAATTTTTCTACAATGTCAATAATTTTCAACTGGAGATTATTTCTAGTTGACATTAAGAAATGCAAATTCCACAAATATTCATTGAATATCATCACTGTACCTGATGTAGGTAATAGAGAAGACAACTTTAGTTAAAAAAATTAATAAACAGAAAGCTCAATTAAATAGTCAGGAGACCAGAAGAGGCGTGCACACTGCAACGACAGCAGAAGACAGCAGGGAGAGAGACTCCTCTTCTTTTCTGGCAAGTACTCAGCCAGGGAAAAGCCAGGGACTCTGTTTTCTTAGCACTAGTTATTTAGAAATATCTAGTAGTCTGTTTCGGGGGAGGCACTGGCACCCCACTCCAGTACTCTTGCCTGGAAAATCCCATGGACGGAGGGCCTGGTGGGCTGCAGTCCATGGGGTCGCTAAGAGTCGGGCACGACTGAGCAACTTCACTTTCACTTTTCACTTTCATGCATTGGAGAAGGAAATGGCAACCCACTCCAGTGTTCTTGCCTGGAGAATCCCAGGGACAGGGGAGCCTGGTGGGCTGCCATCTATGGGGTTGCACAGAGTTGGACACGACTGAAGCGACTTAGCAGCAGCAGCAGCAGCAGCAGTCTGTTTATGGCAACATCTTTGTGGTTCATACAGGGACCAGGGAAGACCCCTGGAGGCTGGTGAGCAAACAAGTGTGGTATCCACAGCTGAGTCCATCAAACTCACAGCTTTTCTCAGCAACCCTGGAGTCTGAAGTCCTCTTTCTCCTGGATCCAAGATCACGTCCTCTGCATTTGAAGACCTCCAGGCTTTATTTGGGACCTGTTTTAAGGTTTCATCCTTTTGGTTTAAGGTCTTGCTCTGTACGTGAATACTTGTTTGACACCAGCCTGATTCTGAGATCACACTGTTTCAAATGAAACTGCATGAGAAGGCTTTGGCTGAGTATTTTGGGAACAGGGGTTGTCTCACTAAAACGGTACCAGCTCAGCCTTTGGTCCTTGGGTTTAGAACAGGGGATACTCTATGGGAACTGAAGCCTGACTCCTACAGGACCAAGCTGTCCCCTTAGAACTAGCTACTATTAGACCTGAAGTTATTTGAGCCACAAACTATTTAACTGAGTTGTTTGAGCTTCAAAGTGTTAAAGCTGTTTGAAGATTCTTATTCTACTTTAGAGAAAAATCCTGGAGAAATGAGTTCCCACTTATGTAAACATTCTGAGGGCATCCCTCACAGGGAATGTGGTCAACTTAATATTTAAAAATGATACAAATAAACTTCTTTACAAAACAGGAAGAGACTCAGACTTGGAGAAGGAATTTATGATTAGGAGGGGGGAAGGTGGAGGAAGGGACAGTTAGGGAGTCTGGGACTGACGTGTGTGTGCGGTTATATTTCAGGCAGGTAACCAACAAGGATCTTCTGTGTAGCACAGGGAACTTTGCTCAATATTCTGAAACAGCCTAACTGGGAAAAGAAATTGAAGATGAATAGATATATGTATACGTATATCACTTCGTTTACACCTGAAACTGACAAACGGTGTTAATCAACTATGCTCCAATATAAAATAAAAAAGCAAGTTCCAGGAGTTGGTGATGGACAGGGAAGCCTGGCGGCCTGGCGAAGAGTTGGACGCGACTGAACGACTGAACTGAACTGATAAAATAAAAAGTTAACAAGAGTACTGCCTCCTGCACATTTCTAACCAAAGGACCAACCTGACCAAAGGCAAGTTACATCAGTGGCCACTCTGGGGAACTTTTGAAATCCCCAAACTTAATGTTTTTAAACTGAAGTGGATTTGTCCTAGAATTTCCAAAATTGAATGGTATGCCTGTTTCAATGGGTATTTTGAGGCTTCCAAACATTATCAGGAACCTAAAATTGCCTCTCTGAAAATAAGGTTTTGAGGTCACCTGAGGTAAGCAGATGACTAAAGAAAGGTGAAGTGGCTCCTGAAGCCTCAGGCTCTTCTCCCTCGATTTCTTTAGTCACGGGTTCCTTCTCCCCTTCGATGCTGCCCACACCTCCTCTATACTCTCAAATCCCTCACACGAATTTTCTCCCTATTGCTCCCTTTTCCTGGAAATTCTTCCCACTCCCTTTTCCTCTGAACTCATCAAAACATGCCAGAAATTAAACCCTTAACTTATATTCCTAGAACTAAAGCAGAACTGCAAGTGTAGTCAAAGATTTTCCCAAGGTAAACAAAGATTCTCACAAACTCACTGAGGAACTTAATATAGTCATTCAAATGTCTCAATCTGGTTTCTTTCACTTATACCAGTTAGTTCATATGCTTCTTGGTGAAGGCCAGGCCAAGCATTGGCTGAAAACAGCTAGCTTGGAAAATCCTGAAAAGTCTCTAGAATTACATCCCACTAACTAATTAGATGACACCACCCTTATGGCAGAAAGTGAAGAGGAACTAAAAAGCCTCTTGATGAAAGTGAAAGTGGAGAGTAAAAAAGTTGGCTTAAAGCTTAACATTCAGAAAAAGAAGATCATGGTCCCATCACTTCATGGGAAATAGATGGGGAAACAGTGGAAACAGTGTCAGACTTTATTTTATGGGCTCCAAAATCACTGCAGATGGTGACTGCAGCCATGAAATTAAAAGACGCTTACTCCTTGAAAGAAAAGTTATGACCAACCTAGATAGCATATTGAAAATCAGAGACATTACTTTGCCAACAAAGGTTCGTCTAGTCAAGGCTATGGTTTTTCCTGTGGTCATGCATGGATGTGAGAGTTGGACTGTGAAGAAGGCTGAGCACCAAAGAATTGATGCTTTTGAAGTGTGGTGTTGGAGAAGACTCCTGAGAGTCCCTTGGACTGCAAGAAGATCCAACCAGTCCATTCTGAAGGAGATCAGCCCTGGATGTTCTTTGGAAGGAATGATGCTAAAGCTGAAACTCCAGTACTTTGGCCACCTCATGTGAAGAGTTGACTCATTGGAAAAGACTCTGATGCTGGGAGGGATTGGGGGCAGGAGGAGAAGGGGACAACAGAGGATGAGATGGCTGGATGGCATCACTGACTCGATGGATGTGAGTCTGAGTGAACTCCGGCAATTGGTGATGGACAGGGAGGCCTGGCGTGCTGCAATTCATGGGGTCGCAAAGAGTCGTACATGACTGAGCGATTGAACTGAACTGAACTTATTATATTATCAGGCTTGGGCAGTTGCTAGGGAACTTCATCAAGCAATCCTAGGGCTTTTCCAAAGCCTGTTGGTTGGAACAAAATTCAGTCTTGCCCACAAAAATCTGATGAACCTGTTCATCATGACTATTACAATTGACTTCAGATTTTTTTAAACAAAATTTGGGTTGGTCTTCCTTCAGTTGTTGATTTCACCCAGGAAGCTTTTAATTCCATGTTGATTAATGGGCGGCACCAGGACCTTTCCTTTCTAATAAAGAGGGCGAGGATGGAATGGAAAGCTGTGTCCACTCCAGAATGAGTTAATGTGGCAAACCAGTGCTTCCTTGCACTCTGGATGAGTCACCTAAAAGAAACACGGCTAAAATTCTTAACTTCTAAAAAAATAAAAAATAAAAAAAAAAAAATAAAATAAAATTCTTAACTTCTTCAACTCCAGCAAATGAAGGCCCCCAAATGAAATGAAAACCTTCCTCGCTTCTGCTATTATTGCCAAGAGCTCAGGGCACTGGAAAAGAGACTGTTACAAATCTAATCATTCTAGGCACCTTTAGCCTTCCAGCCATCCTTTCCAGCACCCTCCCAATTCTCAATGGCAGGGCTCTGAGGAACTTCAGGGGCTCTTTCCAATCTCCCTCTTAATGGGTTTGGAGAAACATGTCTCCAAACTGGGGGTGCACCTCTTCCTATCCTAATTAACACCAGAGCCACACTCTCGGTGCTCAACCTCACTACTGTGAATGAGTCCCTGCCTTGAAGCACTAAAACAGCTTAAACAGTGGAGACCTCCAATAAACTTCAAGAAGTACCCATATCTAAACCTATTCTCTTTTGCTGGGGCTCCTTGAGAGATATACACACCCCTTTATCCTTAGTTCCTCTGCCCCTGTCCATTTATAAGGTCAAGACTTCTTTCTCCCCAAAGGGGGATATCATTTTAGAATTCAACAGTAGTTATCAAAATAATTAATCAGGTGAATTAAATAAACCTTTGGTATCTTTTATTTATCTCTGATGGTACTAAAGATGACTCTTGGAAAACCGAGCACTTCTCCCTATGAAATCAGCTATCACCCTATTTATGGGTAAAGTCTATAGCTGAAATTGGAAAAATTCACAGTGCACCTCCTATCAAAATTTAAGTAGATCCTTCAACACCTCTTCCCAGTATTAATCAATATCCTAAAAGTAAAGAAATCCTTTAAGACATAGAGCTCATAATAGAAAATTACAAACCTCAAAGCCTCTTTATCCCTCTTTTTTGTCCTACTAATATTTCTATTTTACAGATGAAAAACCTAAAGGCCAAGGGTGGCGGTCTGTCCAGGACCTCCGAGCAATAAACAACATTGCTTTCCCTCGACACCTTGTGTTCCTAACCTTCATTTGTCATTAACATCCATTTCTACTGAAAGAAAATTTCTTATTGTATTGACTTATGCAGTGTATAAATGAACAGAAGAAAAACTATGACAAACCTGGGAAGTGTATTAAAAAGCAGAGACATTACTTTGCTGATAAAGGTCCGTCTAGTCAAAACTATGGTTTTTCCAGTAATAATGTATGGATGTAAGAGTTGGACCATAAAGAAGGCTGAGCAATGAAGAATTGATGCTTTTGAACTGTGGTGCTGGAGAAGACTTTTGAGAGTCCCTTGTACAGCAAGGAGATTAAGCCAGTCAATCCCAAAGGAAATCAACCCTGAATATTGATTGGAGGGACAGATGCTGAAGCTGAAGCTCCAATACTTTGGCCAATTGATGGGAAAAACTGACTCATTAAAAAATACCCTGTTGCTGGGAAAGATCAAAGGCAGGAGGAGAAGGGGATGACGGAGGATGAGATGGTTGGATGACATCACCGACTCGATGGACATGAGTTTGAGTAAGCTTCGGGAGATGGTAAAGGACAGGGAAGCCTGGTGTTCCGCAGTCCATGGGGTCTCAAAGAGTTAGACACGACTGAGCGACTGAACAACAACAAAAAGCAAAGAAGCCCTTTAAGACGTAGAGCTCATATTAGAAAATCACAAAGCTCAAGGCCTCTTAATCCCTCATATTTGCCCTTCTACTATTTCTATTTTACAGATGAAAAACCTAAAGGCCAAGGGTAGAGGTCTGTCCAGGACCTCTGGGCAATAAACAACATTTTTATCCCTTGACACCTTGTTGTTCCTAACCTTCATTCGTTATTAGCATCGATTTCCACCGAAAGCCACATTTTTATTGCATTGACTTATGCAGTGTACTCTTTAGTTTTCTCGTTGGTGAAGCTGGCCATACATTTCTGCCTTTGTTTGAGAAGAAAAACAATTCACCTGGATGGTAAAGCCTCAGGGTTTTAATGACAGTCCTCCTTATTTCTCAAAACTGCCAAAGGCTGATTTGGATGGTATAAGTTCCTAAAGGTCCTACTTTGCCGCAATATGTGGATAATTTGCTTCTTTGCTCTCCTTCTCAAGCCTCTTCATAGGAAGACAGCATCCACATGCTAAAGGTTTTTTTTATTTTATTTTATTTTTAAACTTTACAATATTGTATTAGTTTTGCCAAACATCAAAATGAATCCGCCACAGGTATACCCGTGCTCCCATTCTGAACCCTCCTCCCTCCTCCCTCCCCATACCCTCCCTCTGGGTCGTCCCAGTGCACCAGCCCCAAGCATCCAGTATCGTGCATCGAACATGGACTGGCGACTCGTTTCATACATGATATTATACATGTTTCAATGCCATTCTCCCAAATTTCCCACCCTCTCCCTCTCCCACAGAGTCCATAAGACTGATCTATACATCAGTGTCTCTTTTGCTGTCTCGTACACAAGCTAAACGTTTTAACCTTAAAGGGACATAACTCTCGTCTCAAAAATTGCCCAGATTCTGGTTTGATATTTAGGGCATCTGACATCAGAATAAGGGCTATAACTAGGTTCAGATAGGCTTCATAGTGTCCCAAGTGTTCCCAAATCCAAAACTAAGTGACAGCTGCAAGGTTTACTCAAGCGAGTTGGTTAATCCCCAAACTGGAATCCAAATATCTCTCTTGCAGCCAAAACTCTGTGGGTTTTACTAAACAACAGCCTTGATCCACTCTAATGGGAAGAACCGGATGACATAGCCTTTAAAACCTTAAAGGGGAGTTTGATGGACCCACCTCCTCCTGGGCAGCCTAATTATCAGATGCCTGTGAAAAGGAAGAGAACACCTTGGAGTACCCACCTAACAACATGGGGACCAGTGTTAGCCCGTAAGGCACAACAGTCAGCACATAGGTTCTGTGTCATGGGGAATATCTATCGCCTTTGAGCCACTGAACCCACTGCCTCTTTGGTTAAGGCCACCAGGGGAACTGTTATGGGGCCCCGTGACCATCTTCATCCTCATACAGTAGACGTGCTCTTACACTCTCATCATGTCTCTCAGTCAGCCACCTCACTCCCTGTGAAGCACTTCTGTTAACTGTTCCTCACATAACTCTTTTACATGGTAAAACCTGAACCCCGTTACTCTCTCCTCTTCATCATCAATGCATGTTTATGACTGCATAACGCCAGTGGACCACCTCCCGTATCCTTGTGGTAATCTACAGGAAATGCCTTTGGGAACAGTTGACTTCTCATGGTTCACTGATCGCACCTATTTAAAAGCTAACAATGGCAAATGTTGTGTTGGGGTAGTTCCTTTTAATGTTGTTGAGGTAGTATGTTTACCTATGGTTATTTTAGTCCATTAGGCTGTATTATATGTTCTTATATGGGCTTGTGGTGTTTCCCTGGTGGCTCAACAGTAAAGAATTCACCTGCCAGTGAAGGAGATACAGGTTCGATCCCTGGGTTGGGAAGATCCTCTGGAGAAGGAAATAGCAACTCACTCCAGTGTTCTTGCCATGGAAATCCCATGGACAGAGGAACCTGGCGGGCTACAGTGCCTGGGGTCACAAAAGAGTTGGACACCACCGAGTGACTAAATAACAATTAATGATATGGGCTTGACCTTCTATAGGAAAATATTCAGTCTGTTACTGGGATTTCCTTCCCGGGTTTATTTTTTTCACTTTCCCACCTCTTTCTGGTGGATGACCTAAACTCGAGTGGTAAGAGGCAGTGAGTAGAAGCATTGTCCTGGCGTTGGGTAGAGACATCTGGTCCACTTCTGTCTTCTGTCCTGTGTGGGAGTTCAACCCCTTTTATGCTTTCAGCACTGGTGTCTGTATGCTTGCTTACAGTGGCTCTGCCGAGGTCCTCCTGGGTTTACTGTGGCCACTGGTCAACAGGCCCACGTCTTCTAGTCTGCCTAATTTCAGTCTTTGTATTGCTCTCCTGGGACACAGAAAACCTTTCTCTACGACTCTGTGAGGGCTTGAATTCTGCTGACGCTTTAGGCCCATTTGTCAAGTTTGACCACTCAGACTGTTCTGCTCTTCCATACTTACCTGGACCAAGCAAGCAGCTTCTCTACAGGGCTTTCTGCCTGGGAAATGAGCCAAACATCCTCTCTACAGGTGTCCTCCAGAACTTCTCTGGGGATTCTATCATTTTCCTTTGAGAGGATTTGCTCTAGAGTTAGGGACTGAAGACAGTGAACTCTCTGCCCACAATCTGTAAATCATTTACTGTTTTTCTCTATTTTCTGTACACATGAACAAGAAGTCCTTCCCCGATGAAGAAATTGTTTTATCTCCTCATCTTGTATAAAGAAAACTTGTCTTACAATCTTTGTGATTTTTTTCAAATTTATTTAGTTTCAACTTCTTGAGTTTAAACTCAAAAAGTCCTTTGTCTCGTAAGGATTTCAGCCTTCAATGACAACCTTTGGTTTCAAGGTTGTTCTCTCCTTCGTGAGTTTTAAGAGCCTTTTTAGAATTCAGTGTCAACATTCTGACTCCATGCTCTAAGCGGTATATGTCCTCCCATAGAAGGGCAGTAAATAAAGTACCTTTTGCTCTCTGAGTACTTTCTACTTAAACGGTGGCAAAAGGATAGTGCAAAAAAGCAGTAGTGCATCTGAGTATGAAAAAATCTGTTTCAACATTTATTTTTTTTTTTCTTTTTTGTTTTGTTTTGTTTTTTACGTTTTTTTTTTCTAATTTTATTTTATTTTTAAACTTTACATAATTGTATTAGTTTTGCCAAATATCAATTCTTTCTTTTTTCTCTCTTTCTCTCTTGCTTCCATCTCTCTTTGCTTCCTCCCTTTCTTCCTTCCACCCATCAATCATCTGTTTATACACACACACACACATATACATGTATATACACAGGTACACCTAAATTTTGGAAAACCCCAAGGAAAGAGAAAAATCTTAAAATCAGCCAAATTACCTTTGATGGGGCAATTAAACTGACAGCTAACTTCTCCAATGCAGAAACCAGGGGAATTTTATCTTTACCACACTGAAACAAAGTAACCGATAGTCTAGAAAACTGTTCCAAGTGCAAATACCCCTCATGAATATAGGCAAAATAAACACACTGTAAGATAACAAAGCTATGAAACATAAGAGATTTCACCTTCAGTAGATCCACTATATTAGAATTTGCAGATGGTGACTGCAGTCATGAAATTAAAAGACACTTACTCCTTGGAAGGAAAGTTATGACCAACCTAGATAGCATGTTCAAAAGCAGAGACATTATTTGCCAACAAAGGTTCATCTAGTCAAGGCTATGGTTTTTCCTGTGGTCATGTATGGATGTGAGAGTTGGACTGTGAAGAAGGCTGAGCGCTGAAGAATTGATGCTTTTGAACTGTGGTGTTGGAGAAGACTCTTGAGAGTCCCTTGGACTGCAAGAAGATCCAACCAGTCCATTCTGAAGGAGATCAGCCCTGGGATTTCTTTGGAAGAAATGATGCTAAAGCTGAAACTCCAGTACTTTGGCCACCTCATGGGAAGAGTTGACTCATTGGAAAAGACTCTGATGCTGGGAGGGATTGGGGGCAGGAGGAGAAGGGGACGACAGAGGATGAGATGGCTGGATGGCATCACTGACTCAATGGATGTGAGTCTGGGTGAACTCCGGGAGTTGGTGATGGACAGGGAGGCCTGGTGTGCTGTGATTCATGGGGTCGCAAAGAGTTGGACATGACTGAGCGACTGAACTGAACTGAACTGAACTGAAACATGTACCAGAAGAACAGTGTAGGAACATTATACCAAGAGAAAGCTCAGAAATATAGGAAGGAAAAAGATCAAATGAAATAAGAATAGTGGGTAAATTTAAATGAAAAATGACATTAAAATAACACATGAAACTTTGTAGAATATATATATATACATGCATATGTATATAAAGCACTAATCTATAATATATTCTATTACATGTATAATTAATGACAATAATAATGATATTTATCAAGTGGAATGATAGTTGAAGTGTTGTAAGCTCTGCATTTTCTTGTGGTGGAAATATGTCAATTAATAACAGCTTTTAACAAATTAAAGATGTATGCTCAAGAGTAATCATAAAAAGCATAGATATGGAGCATATAACCCCTAAACTGGTAGAGGGGAAAGTGAAAGTGAAATGAATGTGAAAGTCACTCAGTCCTGTCGACTCTTTGAGATCCCAGTGACTGTACTCCAGTCTGAATTCTCCAGGCCAGAACACTGGAGTGGGTAGCCTTTCCCTTCTCCAGGGGATCTTCCAACCTAGGGATTGAACCCAGATTTCCCACATTGTGGGCAGATTCTTTACCAGCTGAGCCACAAGGGAAGTCCAAGAATACTGGAGTGGGTAGCCTATCCCTTCTCCAGGGGATCTTCCCGACCCAGGAATTGAACTGGGGTCTCCTGCATTGCAGGTGAATTCTTTACCAACTGAACAATGAGGGAAGCCCTGGTAGAGGGAAGGAACTGGAATTGCCAAAGGTAATCAGTTTCATAGAAGGCAAGATGAAAGAGACAAAGGAGTCTAAATTTGGCATGACAAACAGTGATCACTCACCTAGAGCCAGACATCTTGGGATGTGAAGTCAAGTGGGCCTTAGGAAGCATCACTACGAACAAAGCTAGTGGAGGTGACGGAATTCCAGTTGAGCTATTCCAAATCCTGAAAGATGATGCTGTGAAAGTGCTGCACTCAATATGCCAGCAAATTTGGAAAACTCAGCAGTGGCCACAGGACTGCAAAAGGTCAGTTTTCATTCCAATCCCAAAGAAAGACAATGCTAAGGAATGCTCAAACTACCGCACAATAGCACTCATCTCACACACTCGTAAAGTAATGCTTAAAATTCTCCAAGCCAGGCTTCAGCAATACATGAACTGTGAACTTCCAGATGTTCAAGCTGGTTTTAGAAAAGGCAGAGGAAGCAGAGATCAAATTGCCAACATCTGCTGGATCTTCGACAAAGCAAGAGAGTTCCAGAAAAACATCTATTTCTGCTTTATTGACTGTGCCAAAGCCTTTGGCTGTGTGGATCACAATACACTGTGGAAAATTCTGAAAGAGATGGGAATACCAGAACACCTGGTCTGCCTCTTGAGAAACCTGTATGCAGGTCAGGAAGCAACAGTTAGAACTGGACATGGAACAACAGACTGGTTCCAAATAGGAAAAAGAGTACGTCAAGGTTGTATTTAACTTATATGCAGAGTACATCATGAGAAATGCTGGGCTGGATGAAGCACAAGATAGAATCAAGATTTCTGGGAGAAATGTCAATAACCTCAGATATGCAGATGACACCACCCTTAGGGCAGAAAGTAAAGAGGAGCTAAAAGCCTCTTGATGAAAGTGAAAGAGGAGAGTGAAAAAGTTGGCTTAAAGCTCAACATTCAGAAAACGAAGATCATGGCATCTGGTCCCATCACTTCATGGGAAATAGATGGGGAAACAGTGGAAACAGTGTCAGACTTTTTTTGGGGGGGCTCCAAAATCACTGCAGATGGTGACTGCAGTCATGAAATTAAAAGACACTCCTTGGAAGAAAAGTTATGACCAACATAGATAGCATATTGAAAAGCAGAGACATTATTACTTTGCCAACAAAGGTCCATCTAGTCAAGGCTATGGTTTTTCCAATGGTCATGTATGGATGTGAGAGTTGGACTGTGAAGAAAGCTGAGCACCGAAGAATTGAGGCTTTTGAACTGTGGTGTTGGAGAAGACTCTTGAGAGTCCCTGGGACTGCAAGGAGATCCAACCAGTCCATGCTAAAGGAGATCAGTCCTGGGTGTTCATTGGAAGGACTGATGTTAAAGCTGAAACTCCAATACTTTGGCCACCTGATTCAAAGAGCTAACTCATTGGAAAAGACCCTGATGCTGGGAGAGATTGAGGGCAGGAGGAGGAAGGGGATGACAGAGGATGAGATGGCTGGATGGCATCACCAACTTGAGGGACATGGGTTTGGTTGGACTCCGGGAGTTGGTGATAGACAGGGAGGCCTGGCATGCTGCAGTTCATGGGGTCGCAAAGAGTTGGACACGACTGAGTGACTGAACTGAACTGAAACCCATGTATGAGTAACTTCCCAGGCACCAGTGGTAAAGAACCTGCCTGCCAATGAAGGAGATACAATTTTACCCCTAGTTTGGGAAGATCCCCTGGAGAAGGGAATGGCTACCCATTCCAATATTTTTGCCTGGAGAATCCCATGGACAGAAGACCTGGTGGGCTACAGTTCATAGGGTTGCAGAGTCGGACATGATTGAAGCACCTTAGTATGAATGCACAAGGAACTCATGAGTAATTCCATTTACTATAACTGGAGTAAATGATACAACTTAAGGAAAAATAGTTCTGAATTGGATAAAACTCAGTTATATGAGTTCACAAGAGCCACATCTACAACATAAGGATACAGATGTTTTGAAAGTGAGAGGGTTGTAAAAGAGTTACCAAGAAATCCTAACAAAAGGTGGCACAACTACTGTTTTGCTCAGCCTGTAAAAGAATCTTCACACTTAATCCTGGATTTAAAAACAGACCATCCAGTGGGGGAGACACTAAGCCAGTCTTGGTCTGGGGCCAGGGCTGCAGCCTTGGTTCTGCTGAGCTCCGCTCCAGCAGCGGCAAGTCATGCTTATCAGCACTCCGTGCAGCTCGATGAAGCGCTGATGTGAACTTGGACCTACTGATAAAAGACATACATTCAAGTGGAAAAAATATAGGAAATCTTCCTCAACCTGGGTAATCTTTCCATTTTCAGAAGCCCAATGACTGTATTTTTGTTTTTAAAAGAATTCTCAGAGAGGGATAGACATTTCTTACAGGGCAAACTCTGAAGAAAACATTAAGAAGGTAAATGGTCTATTTCCAAAGCTATTTTTATTGCTTTTTTCTGTCCTTTTGTCCTTCATTTCTTGCTATCTATTTAATAATCTGGACACTAAATCCTGAAAATAAAATAACTTTGATGGTAATGTTAATTGTTTCCTTTGCTCAAGAATTTCCTATTCTTTATAAACTAGAAAAGATAAGCTTATCAAGTTTCCATATATTTTATCTCTTCTGTATTTAAAAGTAATAAAAATAAGTCAGATGTTAATTGAAATTGTGAAAATAACATACTATTTTAAACTGTATGCCTTTCAATTCCTCGCCAGTTTCTGTCACTTCTCAGACATGTAAGAAGAGTAGAAGAAAATTTATTTTTCCATTAACACATCAAAATTTCTGAAAAATTTAGATTGCCTATTATCTTATAGACACAGAGGGGATTTAAGTTTCAAATAGAGCTTTTATTTTAAGTTAGGTAGTAATTATAAAGCTGGAGGAAATCTAGTCTTAGCTATGTCCTTGTTATAAGTAATTCTGTAACCCAGTGGTTATATTCTTTCCACTGTAAGGGCGAAGTTCTATTAGCACAGATGGAGACAGTAAGTATAATCTACTCATCAATCTTTCTTTCTGAAATGCAAATAGCACCTTACACCCACTGCTTAAATTTTTCAATGATACAATGCTGCATAGAGAAAAAAAGGACCAAATTCAGTGATTGGGCTTTTCTTATCTCTTCATGCATATTTTCTGCCTCTATTCTCAGAAACTTTGTGGCCTATACTGTTCTGAAGGGTAGGCCCTCTTTTGGGAATGCTTACTCCATTACCATTTTCTTTGCTGTAGAATCTTTTAGGGGCTACTAGTCTCATCTCTGAAAATTTCTTTTTCCTGTTCTCTGGCTCCACATATATAATTGTTCCCTCATTTTGATTGCCTTAATCAAGCCTTTATTATACCATATTTTACCATGCTTTTTAAATTTCAGGGAAAAGCAAGAGACAACAGGGATTGTACTTGTTTTAAAAATTCTAACAACACCTTCTCTAAATGAGTATTATTCCTACTATATACATTAAGTACCTAATATTTATAAAATGTAAGAAATTTACTAGAGGTCTTTCATGTGAATTTATAGATATTTGGGGGAGAAGGAAATGGCAACCCAGTCAAGTATTCTTGCCTGGAGAATCCCATGGTCAGAGGAGCTTGACAGGCTATAGTCCATGGGGTCCAAAGAATTGGACATGACTGAGCAACTAACACACACACATAGATGTCTGGGAGACACTGAAATATATACAATTTCAAATAGTTCCTTTTCAGGTGGCAATTACAAGTGAGCCATCTGAGTTTCCTTTATTTGTTTCTGTTATGAAATATTTATATTTTGTATACTCTTAGAAAATCAGATCAACCTGACTCTAATGCTTTGCCATAGATCAAACTAGGAACCTTGAAGTTGTTAGAGAACTTCTACTTGGTTAGGATGCTATTCACTATAAAGTAGAGAAGAATTCAGTATTTAGGAATTAAGATTTCAACTTGACCACCACTGAAGTTGGGCAAATAACTTCCTTTTCTTATTTGTAAAATGAAGTAGGTCACTCAATTTTTTAAAAATCCATTTTTGCTCAGTACACAAGACTTCCCTGTTATTCATGGGGCTGTCCTGATATGCCATTAGGGTCACCTCATGCCTCTATCCCCAGTGATGAAATCACCTTCAAGAGTACTTCCTGTGTGTTTAGCACTGGTCTGAGCTTATTTTGTCCCATTTAATCTGCTCCACAAATATATGAAAATTCAGGTTATGAAAAGAGTAAACACAATTTCAATTCCTAAAACTGAATGTATTTAGTTGCACGTTTTTTGTTGCAGAATTTGAACCAGTTCTAATGAGGTGGATGAAACTGGAGCCGATTATACAGCATGAAATAAGCCAGAAAGAAAAACACCAATACAGTATACTAACGCATATATATGGAATTTAGAAAGATGGTAATGACAACCCTGTATGCGAGACAGCAAAAGAGACACAGATGTATAGAACAGTCTTTTGGACTCTGTGGGAGAAGGAAGGGGGGATGATTTGGGAGAATGGCATTAAAACATGTATAATATCATATAAGAAACGAATCACCAGTCCAGGTTTGATGCAGGATACAGGAAGCCTGGGGCTGGTGCACTGAGATGATCCAGAGGGATGGTATGGGGAGGGAGGTGGGAGGGGGGTTCAGGATGGGGAACACGTGTACACCCATGGTGGATGCATGTTGATGTATGGCAAAACCAATACAATATTGTAAAGTAAATAATAATAATAATAAAATTAAAAAAAAAAGAAACTGCTCTGTATATACCAATTACTGATATTCAATCAGAACATGAACAACATAAAGAGTCTTTTGGGGATTTCTCAGTAAATGGAGCTGTGCATGTTTTTCCAACCAAAAAGCATGGTCCTGACTGTACTCTGTGCTCTGGAGTCTTAGAAGCAGCTTTGCTGGTCTTTCAGAGGTCCCAGGCTTCTCATCACACATCTTGCATTCATCTGACCAGCAGAACAGACCTCTCAGCTTTTGTGAAAAATGCTGAAAGACTGAATCCTCATGTCAGCAATTTCTGGTTGCTTGGAAACAATTTTCGATTTGCTACTGTGAAAGAATTTAGGTCAGCAGTGAATTAATCCTTTACAAATTAGAGAAATATAGCCAATCATAGATTCTAAATTCTCCTGTTGAATACAAATACTGAAAAACTGATTCTCCTCCCCTCCCCCACACCCCCATGGATGAGAAACAAATTTAAAGTCTATCTTCTAAAGAAATTCTCTGACAATGAGCAAGATTATTTTATAGAAAAATGTCCACTTTTATGAAAAAGAGCCAGTGCTTCTTTTTTTCTTTTTTTTTGAGCCAGTGCTTCTTATCACCCACTGCCAAAACCATAGTTCTTTTTCCATCTCACATTAGTAATGTAATAGGAGCTAGAGGAAATAAAAGGGTGCTTCTATGAGGTACCCTAATTTGAAGAAAATGCAGATACTATTTCCTGTCCTTCAGTCCAATAAAAACAGCAAAATGACCACTTGAGAAACCTCAGAGGAATTTATTTCAAATGATAAATTTTGGTAGGATATGAGGAGGAAGGTGATTCCTAAGCTGTTTTTAAAATCCACCTGAGCATTAAGGCAGCACAGTGTGTTGATGGAAACCTGTGCCAGTCTTAAGGCTGAAATCAAGATTAAGACTTATCCAAGGTTAAGACTCTTTTTTCTCCCTTTCCAGGAGGCAAGTAAGCAAGAGGGGGAAGTAGGGGAGAAAATCAGATAAAGAGCTCTTAGTTCATCTGCTTGGGCTATGAAAGCACTTTGGGTAAAGGAGCACCTGCACAAGCTTGCCCTCCCAGGAAGAAAGTCTCCTAAGAGCTGGAATAGAGGGCTATGGTTGCCAAAGACCAATCCTCTCCACTTGCAGGACTGGGGAATCTTCTGTGGTAGAGCAAGATCTAACACGTGCATTCAGGCTCAGGATTCCGGAAGAACACAGTGCTCTCAGGAGGTCACATTAGATTTGAACAGTTTCCCCTTTCTGTCCCTCCTAATCTAGTTCTTTCAGGTGATCGGGCTAGTCTACATCTAAACAAACCCTCTGCCACAGTCAGTGTCCACACTCTGTCTTGCGCAACCCCTTTAGCTGAGTCCTGAATATGCTCTGTTCTTGCCACTCTCAGCTCTCCTGGTTCCTCAAGTTTCCTGCTTTTGACTGTAAGTTTCCTGGTTTTGACTGTAAGCCTTGATTCTTCTTCTTAACTCCTCTGATGGAAGATAAATTTGCATTTCTTCTATCATAGTTCTCCTTCAGGATATATCTGCTAGTACCTCCATTTAGCTCTATAAACTCCGCAAACAGTAGCGATAGCCCTGTGGGACCTGTGACAGCCCTGTCATGGACTCTCTGTGGTCTTATTGTTTCCAACATAAATGATATTGTGCAGGGCCCGGTGGGGCTCCTGGGCACAAGGCTGTTCTGTGTCCCCATTTCACTGATTATAGGAGACAGTCTTTATCCAGCCTCCATGACCTTCCCTGAGTTTCAATGGGCAGATTCAAGCTGTTGTTAATTAGGGAAGGGAGGGGATGTGAGACCATGGAGAAACAGCAATCAAGAGCAACCTTGGGACAAGGTCTTGTTTTGCCATCAACAGATAGACACAATTAATGGTGTTGTCTAGTCGCTCAGTGGTGTCCTACTCTTTGTGACCCCATGCACTGCAGCACACCAGGTTTCTTCTGTCCTTCACAGTCTCCCAGAGTTTGCTCAGACTCATTGAGTCGATGATGCCATCCAACCATCTCATCACACAACAGTATCTTTGACTTATTCTGCAGATACTAAAACCACTTCCAGGTGAGAGAAGTTAGTGATTAATGATGGTACGCTGCCCACAGGCATGCAGACCCCAGACCAGCTGGACCTGAAGATTGATGATGCTCACTCCTATGGACCTCATCACTAACCCATCAAAGGAACATCCACGAGCTGACCATGCCCTCTTTGATCAATTACAATAAAACTTCCTACTGTTTTAGCCAAATTGGGACACACGGTTTCGTGGGCACCAGCCCACTGTGGCTCCCTATGCCTGGCAAAGCAATAAAGCTCCTCTTTCCTACTTCGCCCAAAGCTCTTTGTGATTCAACTAGGCACCAGTGTGCAGAGAAGTTGAGTTTTCAGCATCCCAGCGAGAGGGGACAAGAAGATACTTCCCAGAATCCTCTGGGAGAATGTGGTGCCAGCTGTGGCTCTCACAGCATTAACCACATCAACCCCCTTACAGCTGTCTTCTCAACCAGTGTGTCTGTGCCCAGTCACTCGATCGTCTCTGACTCTTTGTGACACCACGGACTGTAGCCCACCAGGTTCTTCTGTCCATGGAGTCTTCCAGGCAAAAAACTGGAGCAGGCTGCCATTTCCTCCTCCAGGAGATCTTCCTGACCCAGGGATCCAACCTATGTCTCCTGTACTGCAAGTAGATTCTTTGCTACTGAGCCACCTAGGAAGCCCCTTCTCAATAAGGTTGACAATAATTAACAAAAAGAGAGGCAATTTTAGTGAGCACTTATGAATACAAGGTTAGATATTTTATATGCATTAGTTCATTCAACCTTAAGTCCACTGTACACATGAAGAAACAGTCTTACCAAAGATCAGCCAGCTTGTAAGTGACAAAGGAGCCAATACCTTAAATATTGGGCCTATATGATTCTATTTAGTGGATTTTCACTATCTTAGGAACCTTATCAGTAAGAGAATGAGCTCTCTCCTCTGTCTTGCTCTGGCTTGGCAAGCCTCATTTCCTTCCTGCAGCCTCAGACCTGGGTACCTCCTCACTCCATTGGGTTGACACGTTGGTTCAATTGATACCTAGATCTCCTGACATGAGGACTGACTTTCAGACACGTTTGCCTTCAAGCTCTGCAGCTCACAGGCCAGCCTTGCTGTTTCCCCACACCAAATCTTGGCTCCCAAGATCCCAGGCCCCAGGCTTCCTTGGATATTCCCACCTATTCACAAGAAGCTGGGGCAATGAGGCTGAGTTAGTCTACTAGTCTATGAGAATCAGGCACGCCCAGGGAGGCGGGATTCAGAATTGAGAGGCCCCCGGTGGACAGCAGCAGACTGGGCAAATTCGACACAGCACCTTCCCTCATGACTTCTGTTCCCTTCCTCTTTTCCAGAGGCAGAACGATGAAGCAGAGAGAGAACGAGTTTTCCAGTCAGAGAGACCTGGATCTGAACTGTGAATCTACTACTAAAATGTTCTATGACTTTAAGTAATTTACCTAAAGCATTTGAAATTCAAGTTTCTCATCTGTAAAAACCTGTAAGAAGCTGTTTGAACTAAATAAGATAATGTATATGATGCAAAGCATGTTTCTGAAATGACATCAGCTTGAAATATTACTTTTGGCTTCTTCTTCTCAACAACTGACCCATTAGTCTTGATTCCAGTCCCTGGGCAGCAACTGGGAACTAGAATTCGCTTCTGTGTTGGCTTTCACCCTTGTGTTCATTAGCTTTTACTCACAAAGAGCAGAAATATATAGAACATTAAAGGTAAATATTAATATCTTTGCTTATTTTGGGCTTCCCTTGTGGCTCAGCTGGTAAAGAATCTGTCTGCAATGGGGGAGACCTGGGTTTCCCCTGGGTTGATTGGGAAGATCTCCTGGAGAAGAGAAAGGCTACCCACTTCAGTATACTGGCCTGGAGAATTCCACGGACTGTATAGTCCACAGCTCACAAAGAGTCGGACACGACTGAGTGACTTTCACTTTCACTTTCTTTTTGCTTATTTCAGCTCCCAGTGTTGAAATAAGCAAAAAGAGTGCTTGTTTCACTCTTTAAATCAATCACTTATTCTTCTCACACCCTCTTCATCTTCTAGGGCTCTTGAGTTGCATTTAGCTTTTGAGAATGAGAGTTGAATAATGTTTAACCTTCAGAAGATTATAACATTGATCTTGATATTTATGCCTAAAAGAATTATAAACCTTCTACCTCTTCCAAGCCTGATCTAGGCTTATCATTCCTTCACCATCTACCACTGGCAGCTTTCCTGCGACCTACAACTGTCAACTATAGCGGATTTTTCAAGCTTTTCATTAGTGTTTCTTTCTCAGTCTAAAGATTGAAGCCTCAGTTACATCTCTACTTTCTCATAGGATATAAATTTTTCTTGAAGTGGGATCTCATACTGTGATGTTTAATGTCATGTGTCAACTTGGATAGCCTATAGTGTCCAGCTGTTTGGCCAAAAACTAGTCCAGATGCTGATGTGAAGGTATTTTTAAAATGTGACTAACATTTAAATCAGTAAACGGAGTAAGCAAATCATTCTCTATAATGTAGGTGGGCCTCATCTAATCGGTTAAATGACTTAAGGACAAAGATAGGTTTCCCAGAGAAGGAGGAATTCTCCTAATATATCATAGAAATCCTCCCTGAATTTCTAGCCTGCTGCTTGCATAATCCAGACTCAACATGGTAGCATCAATTCTTGTCTAAATTTCCAGTCTGCCAGTGTGTTCTGCAGGTTTCAGTCATGACAGCTCCAATAAACACATGAAACAATTCCCTAAAATAAATCAATCTCTCCCTCTCTCTTTTCATATATATACATGAAGTGAAGTGAAAGCTGTTCAGTCATGTCTGACTCTTTGCGATCCCATGGACTGTAGCTCACCAGGCTTCTCAGTCCATGGAATTCTCCAGGAAAGAATCCTGGAGTGGGTGGCCATTCTCTTATCCAGGGGATCTTCCTGACTGAGGGAAGGCCTCCTACATTGCAGGCAGACTCTTCATTGTCTGAGCCACCAGGGAAGTCTATATATATATATATATATATATATATATATATATATTTCTATTGGGTTTGTTTCTTAGGAAAACTTTATTACATAAAAGTTAAGCTGTATTCTAAATATCTAGGAAGCTTGTTAAAGATGCAGATTTGATGGCTCCACCTTATCTGAGATGACATCTGAGAATCCATAGTTTTAAACAAGCGTCACCAGTGACTCTGAGACATGGTAAAATTTAGACACCGCTATGTTAGAGCAATAGCAGCATGGATGTGGAGCTCCTTCCCTCCATGAGTTAAGCATCAGGTTTATTATCATTTATAACATCATGCAGGCCTTTAAAAACTTTATGAGGTGGGCAATAATAATAAATCAGATGAAGATATTTGGGGTCAGCAGGCCAGATAATTAACACCCTTAACCTAATTGGGATTTTTCCATCTGCTCAAATTAAGAGTTTCTGTATAACTACTAGATGTAGCAGTGCTAGGAACTGCTATCAAGTTTGACAAATTGATAGTTTTTGTGGAAATCTCAAAGGACCTTGATCAAAATCTTTACCTAGTTAGAACAGGATCTACTTCATAAGACTCCCAAAGGAATCAAACATTCTGTTCCTCACTGTAAATAATAGTTTTCAATGTATCCATTGCACTATTCTTTACTCATGGCTATAAAAAAGAAGAAAAATCAATTTAAATAATCCTTCAGTCTTATAGATTAAGGAAAGAGACTTAGGAAAGTTTTGCCCAGTTGCTCAGTTCAGTTCAGTTCAGTCACTCAGTCGTGTCCGACTCTTTGTGACCCCATGAATTGCAGCACGCCAGGCCTCCCTGTCCATCACCAACTCCTGGAGTTCACTCAGATTCACGTCCAATGAGTTGGTGATGCCATCCAGCCATCTCATCCTCTGTTGTCCCCCTCTCCTCCTGCCCCCAATCCCTCCCAGCATCAGAGTCTTTTCCAATGAGTCAACTCTTTGCATGAGGTGGCCAAAGTACTGGAGTTTCAGCTTTAGCATCATTCTTTCCAAAGAAATCCCAGGGCTGATCTCTTTCAGAATGGACTGGTTGGATCTCCTTGCAGTCCAAGGGACTCTCAAGAGTCTTCTCCAACACCACAGTTCAAAAGCATCAATTCTTCTGTGCTCAGCCTTCTTCAGAGTCCAACTCTCACTTTCATACACGCCATCTCTTTGCGACTCCTTGGACTGTAGCTTGCCAGGCTCCTCTGTGCATGAAATTTTTCGGCAAGAATTCTGGAGTGGGTTGCCATTTCCTACTCCAGGGGATCTTCCCAACCTAGGCATTGAACACTTATCTTTGGCATCTCCTGCATTGCAGGCAGATCCTTCACTTACGAGATATTTCAGAAGTTAGATGACTTTAAAAAATTATGGAGGCTGAAACATTTAAATCATTTAAGTATTCTCATTTGTTAAAAATTTCTTCTCTTTTGACTTTTCTAAAGTAGTAGTTTCATTTTCAGTTTTGAGAATGATGTTAAATTAATCTTACTTAAAGCTCAAATACATTCTATAGAGTTTTGTTCCTGCACTGAATCAGGTTTAATCTTAAAGTTCGCCCTAGGTCACTTTCTACTCATGAAACTTAACAAACAATGTGAAACTTAAATAGAAAAGCCTTACAAGGTTGAGTCAAATAATCACCAGTTAGAAAAATTAATCAAATATTCACTTTTTATGGAGAAGTAGAAATCAGCTTGCTTTTTGGGGCAACTCAAATGTTCTGCCTGCTTCAACTGTGGAGAAATTCTAGCGGTGTCTTCTAATGACTGTGATAATCACAATGTTACATCTCATTCCACACAAGAAGAAACCATTATAAAATAATTGATAGTTTCAAATGCTGTAAAGACAAAATGATTAACTATTAATCAAGAATCTTAGTGATCAGATGGGCTCATAGAACAAGGTGATTGCAGCATCCTTTTGGAGCTGTGGGAGTTGATTCTAGAAAAATCAGTGTCTCAGGATTAGATCCAAAATCTTCTTTTGGGCAGAGTTAGCCTTGGGCAAAATTGGGAAAGGCAACATTTTTTTCTCTAACACTAGTGTCTCTCAAGGGCTTCCCTTGTGGCCCAGTGGTAAAGAATCTGCCTGACAATGTAGGAGATGCAGGTTTGATCCGATCCCTCAGTCAGGAAAATCCCCTGGAGAAGGAAATGGCAACCCATTCCAGTATTCTTGCCTGGGAAATCCCACGGACAGAGGAGCCTGGCGGACTACAGTCCAGGAGGTTGCAAAAGAGTCAGACACGACTGAACGACTAAACAGCAACGTCTCCAAATTTTTGTGTACATCACACTCACTGGAGGCTTGTTGAAACAGATTAGGCTGGGCTGCATCTCTAGGATTTCTTATTCACTAATACTCAAGGTAAGGCTTGATAATTTGCTTTTCTAACATGTCCTTAGCTGTGGTAATACTGGCAGCCTGGAACCACAGTGTGAGAATTACCACCCTAGTAAGCAAGATGCCCTAAAAGGGAAAAAATATTCATCCTTTAATATACAAAACTAGTATGTCATATTTTTAATCAAACGAATATGCACAATGATAGCAATTCACACTTACTGAAAGCTGAGCAATATAGGTCATTTGATCCTCTCAAGAATCCTGAGATGCACGCGCCCTAATGTTCACTGCAGCACTGTTTACAGTAGCCAAGACATGGAAACAAGCTAATTGTCCATGACAGAGGAAGGGACAAAGAAGATGTGGTACATATATACAAGGAACAACACTCAGCCATTAAAAAGAACAAAATAATACTGTTTGCAGCAACATGAATGGACCTAGAGATTGTCATACTGAGTGAAACAAGTCAGAGAAGGAGAACTATCAGACATCCCTTATATATGGAATCTAAAAAGAAATGATACAAATAAACTTAACTACAAAACAGAAAGAGACTCACAGACTTAAGAGAACGAACTTCTGTTTGCCAGGGGGTGGGGTAAGGGGTTGGGGGGAAGAGACAGACAGGGAGTTTGGAATGGACATGTACAAACAGTTACATTTAAAATGGATAATAAACAAGGACATGGCACATGGACACTGTTCAATGTTGTGTGGCAGCCTGGATGGGAAGGGAGTTTGGGGAAGAATGGATACATGTATACCTATGGCTGAGTCCCTTCACTGTTTCACCTAAAAACTATCACAATGCTGTTAATCAGCTATACCCCAATAGAAAATAAAAAGTTTAAATTAAATAAAAATAAAATAGAAGAATCTTCATAGGTAAGTAACTTCATTATCTCCATTTACAGAGAGAAAACTGAAGATAAGTTGCTGTTGTTGTTTAGTCACTAAGTCATGTCTGACTCTTTGCAACCCCTGGACGGTAGCCCACCAGGCTCCTCTATCCATGGGATTTCCCAGGCAAGAATACTGGAGTGGGTTGCCATTTCATTCTCCAGGGGATCTTCCCCACCCAGGGATCAAATCTGTGTCTCCTGCATTGGCAGACGGATTCTTTACCACTGAGCCATCAGAGTTAAATAAATAGCCTGAAGTCACATAGACAGTAGAAGATGGAACTGACATTTGGACCCAGGCAGTCTGACACTAAAGCATAGTATTGACCTTTGACTTATGTATACATCTCTCAAAGACAGCTTGTCACATAGTAAGAAGAGACTAAGCTTTGAGGTCAGATAGAATTGCAGTGAAACCTAAGCTTCACATCACATTTACTGCTGTAAGTGACAAATTAATCTTTTATCTTCAGTGTTTTTTGAGGACAAATGGAAATGATATCTATCTTTGTAGAAAGGTTGGAAAATGAAAATCAAATAATTTATGTAAAATGATTGATAAAAGTCTAGCAGGTGTGGTGATCAACAAATGGTTTTCATCATCTGTTCACATTGATGGTACCTCTAGATACCTTAGGAATTAGCTTCCCAACTCTATCATCCATCCATCCATCCAATTTTCATCTGTTAAACAATTATTATAAACAAACATTGAGATGATTTCTGAGAACTACAGATCTACAAACCAATAGCATTCTATAAACACTAATGATAAACTGGTTTCAGATGAAGACCAGTCAATGTGATGAGATGCAGTGTTTACTGATTCAAGTTTGAGGTTTTCTACTACAGCTGTTCTCTCAGCAGCCCCTTTTCCCCCTACACGTTCCAAGTGCCAGCTCAGTACCTGGGTATTCAGTCTTTCAGGACAAATGCTTTTCGGAGCTTTGGTATTGTCCAGAAACAGGCAATGTAGCCTACTGAACAGTTGCCTCAACCTTGGAAGTGTGGAATCCATCTGTGGAAAGAGTTTTTACTTGCTTCCTTTGGCTGCAGTACATTTGCCATATGGTGCACTGCAGCACTGCAGATGTAGCGCTGCCCAGTATGTGATTCATATCTGCAGATAGTGTGGGGAGATATCCATAGCAACAGGCCCCTCAAAATTGAGACAATTAAAAAGCCAATGTTATATAACAGGATTTTTTTGTTTTATTTTTATATTGGGAGGGAAACTAGTTTGTATTTTTTATAGATTATATTGAGATAATACACTGAATTTAACAATTACATTAATAATCCACTTCTCCTGTAAGTCATGCCACAAAAAAAGGGAACAAAAAAACTCAAAAAGTGCCAGATGTTCTATCATCAGTTAATAAAATTTCAAATTGGAATTTCTTTGCCTGGTCCTAATTATAAGTCCACAAATTAGATTTATAAGTAATCAATAAGGAACAAGAAAATGTGATTTTATGTAGAATTGACTGACACTCATTTATTCAATATGTATTGAGTCCCTATTATAAGCCAGGCACTGAAATGAACAAACAGTCTTTGTCTTTGAGAGGCTACAATTCTGGCAGAGAAGAAAGAAACTCAAATACATTCAATACATTTATTTTAATCCATACATGTTGTACTATGAGAAGCTGCAAGGCTATTCTTTTAGTAAGACAGAAGGTGAGTTTCCTGGATCACTCCTTCATGTTGAAATATCCTAAAAGTACCAGATGATATATTAAAAATAGATTTGAAGCACTAATAAGCTACCAGGAAAGTAAGGCAGTCTAGGTCAGGCACTGATAAAGAATAGCAATTCAAAGAACAGCTAACAAGGGCTTGGCAGATGAACGCACTCTAAAGACAGATGCCAAACTACATGAACCTTAGTGTGGGCTCTCAGGGACGCATGAGATGAAACGCATGAATGAAAGAGATGGAAACAAAGTCTTAGAGCCAGCCAAAACTGAAAGCTAGGACTTTGAGAGTAGAAGAACCTCTCCAGAATGGAGATAGATTAGAACCAAAAAAACCCAATAAAATCACTTTCGGTGAATGAAAGATTAATTGTGTTGAAACCTGGTCACACATTTAAATTAGAGTGGTCCTGTATTGGCAACAATTGGCAAAAGCAAGGCAAAGAAATCCTCACTGTAGTATTCATCTTTATACCAGGCCTCAAATAATTCCCATGTATGAAAGTCTAAGGAAAAAAAGTACATGAAAAAATAAGATAAAAAACCCAGCAAACTAAATCCACAAGGAAACAAGCTACCATAAATAAGAACCAGTATTAAACAGACGGCTAACACATTCTTATAAAGTCAGATAATTAAATAATCAGATACAGATTATAACTGTTAAAAGAAATAAAATACAAGCTTGAAATTATGTATACAGAAAAAAGGAACTAGAATCAAAGACCAGATTGAAAATAGTTCAAAAAGAATAAGTGGATTTAGCACCATGTTAGAGAGAAGAATAAGGAATTAGTAAAGTAAAAGATGGATCTGAGAAATCATCTCAAACCAACATGGAGCGATTGCATGTAATATATAAAAGAGAAGCAAAGAGGCACAGATATTGAAAAGAATCCAACATTTCTTAGGGTTCCCAGAGGAGAAAAAAGGAAGGGCATAAGTAACAATGAAATGAATTTTGGCTGAGAATTTTCCAGTACATGTTATGTATAACTCTCATGATAATCACAAAGCAAAATCCTATAATATATACACAAAAGACAAAGATAGAGGAATATAAGCATTTCACTAAAGAAAGTCATGATGCTTTTCAACCGTGGTGTTGGAGAAGACTCTTGAGAGTCCCTTGGACTGCAAGGAGATCCAAACAGTCCATTCTGAAGGAGATCAGTCCTGAGTGTTCATTGGAAGGACTGATGTTGAAACTGAAACTCCAAAACTTTGGCCACCTGATGCGAAGAGCTGACTCATTTGAAAAGACCCTCATGCTGGGAAAGATGGAGGGCAGGAGGAGAAGGGGATGACAGAGGATGATATGGTTAGATGGCATCATGGACTCAATGGACATGAGTTTAGGTAAACCCTGAGAGTTGGTGATGGACAGGGAGGCCTAGTGTGCTACAGTTCATGGGGTCGCAAAGAGTCGGACACGACTGAGCGACTGAACTGAACTGAAAGAAAGTCATCAAACCAAAAAGTAAGACAGTAAGAGAAGAAAGGAACAGAAAGGATTGAAAAACAGCCCATAAACCGTTAATAAAATGGTAATACAAATATGCATGTGTGTGTGCTAAGTCACTTAAGCTGTGTCTGACACTTTGCAACCCCATGGACTTTAGCACGCCAGATTCCTCTGTCCATAGGATTCTCCAGACAAGAATACTGGAGTGGGTTGCCAGTTCCTTCTCCAGGGGATCTTCTCGACTCAGGGATTGAACCTGCAGCTCATGCACTGCAGGGGGATTCTTTACTGCTGAGCCACCAGGAAAACTCCTATCAATATACCTGTCAATAATTACTCTAAATTGAAATGGACTAAATTCTCCAATCAAAAGACACTGAATGGCTGAATAGGTGAAAAGCAAGACCCATCTATGTGTGCATATGAGAGACTTGTTTTAAATTACACAGACTGACAATGAAAAGATGAAAAAAGTATTCAATGCAAAAGGAAACCAAAAGAAAGTTGGAGTCGGTATACTTATATCAGAAAATAAACTTTAAAACAAAGACTCGAACAAGGAGAGACAACGATGAGTGTTACATAATGATAAAGATATCCATTCAACAAAAGGATATAATGTTTGTAAATATTTATGTAAATATCTACACATAGGAGCATCTAAAGATACAGAGCAAACATTAAAAGACCTAAAGGGAGAAACTGACAGCAATAATAATAGTAGGAGGTTTTTAGACCCTGTTTACATCAATGGATACTTAATGCAACAAAATAAATAAGGAAATATTAGCCAGCCTAAACAACATGTTATACCAGATATATACAGAACATTCTGTACAAAAGGAACAGGAGACTGACATATATACACCACTATGTATAATCAGATAACTAATGAGAACCTACTGTTTGGCACAGGGAGCCTTCTCAGTGATCTGTGGTGACCTAAATGGGAAGGAAGTCTAAAGAATGGTTATATGTAAATGTGTAATGATTGACTTTACAGCAGAAAGTAATACATTTTAAAGCAACTGTATTCCAGTTAAGATTTTAAAAAATAAACCTAATAAAAGCAACAGCGTTTTCCAGGATAGATTATATGTTGGGTCACAAAACAAGTCTTAATAAATATCAGAGGACTAAAATCATATCAAGCACCTTTTCCAATCACAATGGTATAAAACCAGAAATTAACTACATGTAAAAATTGGAAAGTTCACAAATATGTGGAGATTAAACAACGTGCTACTGAACAAAGAAGAAATCAAGGACCTATCTCCAAATATAATCAAATTCAGAGTCACTTAGGGTTAGGGCTTCAGATGGATTTTCAGTTCAGTTCACTTCACTTCAGTCGCTCAGTCGTGTCCAGCTCTTTGAGACCCCATGAACCACAGCATGCCAGGCCTTCCTATCCATCAGCAATTCCCAGAGTTTACCCAAACTCATGTCCATTAAGTCCACGATGTCATCTAACCATCTCATTCTCTGTTGTCTCCTTCTCCTCTTGCCTTCAATGTTTCCCAGCACAAGGGTCTTTTCAAATGAGTCAGCTCTTTACATCAGGTGGCCAAAATATGGAGTTTCAGCTTCAACATCAGTCTTTCCAATGAATACCCAGGATTGATCTCCTTTAGGATGGACTGGTTGTATCTCCTTGCAGTCCAAGGGACTCTCAAGAGTCTTCTCCACAGTTCAAAGCATCAATTCTTTGGTGTCCAGCTTTCTTTATAGTCCAACTCTCACATCCATACATGACTACTGGAAAAACCATAGCCTTGACTAAACGGACCTTTGTTGACAAAGTAATTTCTCTCCTTTTTAATCACTGTCTATGTTGGTCATAACTTTCCTTCCAAGGAGTAAGCATCTTTTAATTTCATGGCTGCAATCACCATCTGCAGTGATTTTGGATGGATTTTAGTGGGACACAATTCAGTCCTTTACTGAAAGGGAATAAAGAGAATAGCCCTGTGTAAGGCTAGGGGCAAAGGTCAGGGAAAGACATCTTTAAAAAAAAGAGAGAGCCACTATTGGATGCCTTTACTATTGAGAAGTAATGGCTCATGGGAGTTTGGGAAGAAACAATAATAGGTATATCATCTTTAAACAAACAAATCATGAAACAATTACTAATTTCAGGGAACCAAAAGATATAAAAAAAAAAAAAAAACTATTTAGTTTAGCTATGAGTTATATTGTCACCCTGCTTATTTAACTTCTATGCAGAGCACATCATGAGAAACGCTGGACTGGAAGAAGCACAAGCTGGAATCAAGATTGCCGGGAGAAATATCAATCACCTCAGATATGCAGATGACACCACCCTTACGGCAGAAAGTGAAGAGGAACTAAAAAGCCTCTTGATGAAAGTGAAAGTGGAGAGTGAAAAAGTTGGCTTAAAGCTCAACATTCAGAAAACAAAGATCATGGCATCTGGTCCCATCACTTCATGGGAAATAGATGGGGAATCTGTGGAAACAGTGTCAGACTTTATTTTGGGGGGCTCCAAAATCATTTCAGATGGTGGTTGCAGCCATGAAATTAAAAGACGCTTTCTCCTTGGAAGGAAAGTTATGACCAACCTAGATAGCATATTCAAAAGCAGAGACATTACTTTGCCAACAAAGGTCTGTCTAGTCAAGGCTATGGTTTTTCCTGTGGTCATGTATGGATGTGAGAGTTGGACTGTGAAGAAGGCTGAGCGCCGAAGAATTGATGCTTTTGAACTGTGGTGTTGGAGAAGACTCTTGAGAGTCCCTTGGACTGCAAGGAGATCCAACCAGTCCATTCGAAGTAGATCAGCCCTTGGATTTCTTTGGAAGGAATGATGCTAAAGCTGAAACTCCAGTACTTTGGCCACCTTATGCGAAGAGTCGACTCATTGGAAAAGACTCTGATGCTGGGAGGGATTGGGGGCAGGAGGAGAAGGGAACGACAGAGGATGAGATGGCTGGATGGCATCACTGACTCGATGGATGTGAGTCTGGGTGAACTCCGGGAGTTGGTGATGGACAGGGAGGCCTGCCGTGCTGTGATTCATGGGGTCGCAAAGAGTCAGACACGACTGAGTGACTAAACTGAACTGAACTGATGAGTTATACTTACATAGCTATAATAATCATCTGTACAATGCTTTAATGAAAAACTCTGTGATATATCTATACTGGTAAGGTGGAGAGAAATATTGAGAATTGGATTGTGGTTTTTATCTTCACAGTAAAAAACCAATAGATCTTTAAAATGGTAAATCCGAGGGTTAATATATGCATATTATTAATAAATATGAAGGTATATAATGGGAGGAAGAATGGAAAGATTTGAAAATTGTATCCTTTGGGGATCAGCGTTTGGTAAATAAGGAGTGGCAGGAAAGTAGATTATATGCATATACGACTTTTATAAAATAAATGCAATGTGGTTAGAACAATATAACACTGTTTATTTCAGGTTATAAAATTAATACATGTTCACTGTATAAAATTTGGAAAATACAGAAGTGCCAAAAGAAAATACTCCACTGTTAACATGGTTATCTCACATACGTGCTGCACCTGCTATTTCATAATCTTATCATTTAAAAACATATGATGATTTTCCCATGATTTTAACTTCTATATTTTTTCAAATAAAAAAAAATGCAAGGAAACCCAAAGTAAAAATCACAAATTCTCCATGGAAATGAAAGGAAGTCTCCATAAAAGAAGTGACACTTGAACTGGACCTTAAAACACAGGAAATAATAAAATAATCGAGTTCTTACTATTGGTCAGACAATTAACTAAATGCTTTACTTGCATCATACTATTTAATTTTCATAATCAATCTGAAAATCAGCTACTGTTAATATATCTCAAATTTACATAGTTGGAGATGAAAGCTTAGTGAGGTTTTGCTCAAGGTCATTTGGCTAATATGTGGCAGTGTTAGAAGTTTAAAAATCATGACCACATGGTAAAAAGCTCTCTACATGTTGGTCTCAAACAGACCCAGCTGCCCAGTCTCGTCTCCCTGACCGAAGTCAGGACACAGAGGAATTGTTTAATGAAGATAAGAAGGGAGGACACCTAAAATAGAAGGAACCATTTATTAAATAGTCCAGAAGCATGACAACTTAAGGCCTGGGCTTGAGACAAATGTTTTTTTCTTGCATGGAAATCATGGTATGTGTAGGAAGATTTGGGCTTCCCTGTGGCTCAGTGGTAAAGAATTTGCCTACAGGGCAGGAGACTCAGGCTCAGTTCCTGGGTTGGGAAGATCCCGTGGAAGAGGAAATGGCAACCTACTCCAGTATTCTTGCCTGAAAATTTCCATGGACTGAGGTGTCTGGAGGGTCCAAAGGATCTAGAGTCTGGAGTCCAAAGGGTCTGGAGTCCAAAGAGTCACAAGGAATCAGATATGACTTACCAGCTGAGCATGCACATGTGTAGGAAGATTTGACTGAAGAGGTTATTTGATGTCACAATAGGAAACACTTTGACTAGGATGGTCCCCAAAAACACTGCAGATGGTGACTACAGCCATGAAATTAAAAGACACTTGCTCCTTGGAAGAAAAGCTATGACCAAACTAGACAGCATATTATTACTTTGCCAACAAAGGTCTGTCTAGTCAAGGCTATGGTTTTTCCAGTAGTCATGTGTGGATGTGAGAGTTGGACTATAAAGAAAGCTGAGCATCGAAGAATAAATGCTTTTGAACTGTGGTGTTGGAGAAGACTCTTGAGAGTCCCTTGGACTGCAAGGAGATCCAACCAGTCCATCCTAAAAGAAATCAGTTCTGAATATTCATTGGAAGAACTGATGCTGAAGCTGAAGCTCCAATACTCTGGCCACCTGATGTGGAGAACTGACTTATTTGAAAAAGACCCTGATTCTGGGAAAGACTAAAGGTGGGATGAGAAGGGGACAACAGAGGATGAGGTGGTTGAATGGCATCACCGACTCAGTGGACATGAGTTTGGGTAAACTCCGGAAGTTGGTGATGGACAGGGAGGCCTGGTGTGCTGCAGTCCATGGGGTCGCAGAGTTGGATATGACTAAGTGACTGAACTGATTGACTGAGTAGCATGGACTTTCATCAGCTGGCTCTGTTTGTCAAACAGGGACCTCGGTATCCCCGATCATCAGTGTAAAAGGAGGTTTATGAAGGCACAGGATAAACAGCACTCGGTTTTGACTTGTTAGTAAATAATTTAAAAGATCAATTTTACATTAAAACAAATGCAAATATCCATGGAATAGAGTTCAAAATTTATTTGAATTTTTAACTTTAAAGCTGAAGACTTCAAAAAATTCTCTCATTAGAAAAAATTTAGTGGAAATTTTCTAAGAAATATTCTGGAAATATTAATATAATTGAGAATGACATGACTGATCAGTTTTATTTAAAATGTTACTTACTTTTAAGGAAATATAACATATAACCATAATAATAATAACAAAAATTTAGCTATGTTTTTTTCTTTCACTAACCCTAGCCTGAAAACATATGAATCTGCTCCAATGGTAGTGTTGATTTAGGAAGAATGTGAGTGAGTTAGAAGCCAGGCTAAATCAGAAAATAAAAATCCCTAAGCCCATATTACTGCCATGCACTGAAAATGTCTTGATGTTCTTTGTCTTTCTACCACCAAAATAATCAGTTCACTTGTAGAATATTTGTAAAACTTCAGACAAAAACCAATCTTGAATGCATCTTTTTTCAAACAGAAATTCTATTAATAGCAACATGTAGAAATTGCTATAAACCACAGCTTACAAAATGGAGAAATAGGTTGTCTGCTATAGTTATTAATAGCTTTCTAAATGGAAAAGATGAGATTAAAACCCAGCAGCATCTAAAAACAATGTGGTAATCTTGGGTTGGATCCTGAGACAGAAAAAGAACATTAGTGGAAAATCTGGTGAAATTCAAATACTGCCCTGGAGTTTAGGAAATAGTAATTCACCAATGTTGGTTTCTTAGTTTTGTCAGAAGTACCAGGGTAATAAAGGATTAACACTAGCAGAAAATGAGTGAGGATTATATGGGAACTCCCTCTGCTATCTTTGAAACATTTCTGTAAATCTAAATATTATAAAATACAATATTTACTAAAAATTATTTTAAAAACACTGAATTCAACATTATGCAAACAAATATTTGTTCAAAACCACAACGAGATTTCACTGCATACCTGTCAGAAAGGTGATCATCAAATAGACAACAAGTAACAAATGTTGGTGAGGATGCAGGGAAAGAGAACCCTAGTTCACTGTTGGTAGGAATGTAAGTTGGTACAACCACCATGAAAAACAGTATGCAGGTTCTTTAAACAATTAAAACTAGAACTACCACGTGATTCAGCAGTCAACTCCTGGGTTGACATGGAAGGAGCTTAAGTGTCCAACAAAAGATGAATGGATAAAGAAGATGGGCTATATATGCATGCAGGAATATTCAGTTCAGTTCAGTCGCTCAATCGTGTCCAACTCTTTGCAACCCCATGAATCGCAGCATGCCAGGCCTCCCTGTCCATCACCAACTCCCGGAGTTCACCCAGACTCACATCCATAGAGTCAGTGATGCCATCCAGCCATCTCATCCTCTGTTGTCCCCTTCTCCTCCTGCCCCCAATCCCTCCCAGCATCAGAGTCTTTTCCAATGAGTCAACTCTTCACATGAGGTGACCAAAGTACTGGAGTTTCAGCCTCAGCATCATTCCTTCCAAAGAAATCCCAGGGCTGATCTCCTTCAGAATGGACTAGTTGGATCTCCTTGCAGTCCAAGGGACTCTCAAGAGTCTTCTCCAACACCACAGTTCAAAAGCATCAATTTTTCAGCGCTCAGCTTTCTTCACAGTCCAACTCTCACATCCATACATGACCACAGGAAAAACCATACCCTTGAGTAGACAGACCTTTGTTGGCAAAGTGATGTCTTTACTTTTGAATATGCTATCTAGGTTGGTCATAACTTTCCTTCCAAGGAGAAAGCATCTTTTAATTTCATGGCTGCAGTCACCATCTGCAGTGATTTTGGAGTCCATAAAATAAAGTCTGACACTGTTTCCACTGTTTCTCCATCTATTTCCCATGAAGTGATGGGATATTACTCAGCCATAAAAAGAATGAAATTTTGCCATTTGCAACAACATACCTGGACCTGGAGGGTATTTATGCTTCGTGAAGTTAAGTCAGACAGAGAAAGACAAACACTGTATGTTTTCACTTATATGTGGAATGTAGAAAATAAAATAAATGAATCTAATAAAATAGAATCACATGTAATACGAGAACAACCAGAAGTTACCAGTGGGGAGAGGGGTAAAAGGAAGGACAAAGATCGGGTAACGGTATCAAGAAGTATACACTATCACTATAAAATAAATAAGATGCAAGCATGTGCTCTAAAGGGAATATTGCCAATATTTTATATTAACTTTAAATGTGTATAATCTGTAAAAATATTGGATCACTATATTGTACACCTGAAACTAATATAGCACTATAAATCAATTACACTTGAATGAAAAAATTCCCAGGCAGGGAGTTTTGGATAGCTATGACTCAAGTGAGAAAATACTGGTATATCTGAGGGACTCCAAGTAGGTCACAGTGATTGCAACCAGGTAGAGTGAGGCAGGTCACTACAAACAAAGCTGGTGGAGGCGATGGAATTCCAGTTGAGCTATTTCAAATCCTGAAAGATGATGCTGTGAAAGTGCTGCACTCAATATGCCAGCAAATTTGGAAAACTCAGCAGTGGTCACAGGACTGGAAAAGGTCAGTTTTCATTCCAATCCCAAAGAAAGGCAATATCAAAGAATGCTTAAACTATCGCTTAACTGCACTCATCTCACACGCTAGTAAAGTAATGCTCAAAATTCTCCAAGCCAGGCTTCAGCAATACATTAACTGTGAACTTCCAGATGTTCAAGCTGGTTTTAGAAAAGGCAGAGGAACCAGAGATCAAATTGTGAATATCCGCTGGATCATGGAAAAAGCAAGAGAGTTCCAGAAGAACATCTATTTCTGCTTTATTGACTATGCCAAAGCCTTTGACTATGTGAGTCACAACAAACTGTGGAAAATTCTTCAAGAAATGGGAATACCAGACTACCTTACCTGCCTCTTGAGAAACCTGTATGCAGGTCAGGAAGCAACAGTTAGAATTGGACATGGAAAAACAGATTGGTTCCAAATAGGAAAAGGAGTAGGTCAAGGCTGTATATTGTCACCCTGTTTATTTAACTTATATGCAGAGTACATCATGAGAAATAATGTGCTGGAGGAAGCACAAGCTGGAATCAAGATTGCTAGGAGAAATATCAATAACCTCAGATATGCAGATGACACCACCCTTATGGCAGAAAGTGAAGAAGAACTAAAGAGCCTCTTGATGAAAGTGAAAGTGGAGAGTGAAAAAGTTGGCTTAAAGCTCAACATTCAGAAAACGAAGATCATGGCATCTGGTCCCATCACTTCATGGCAAATAGATGGGGAAACAGTGACTGACTTTACTTTTCTGGGGGGTCCAAAATCACTGCAGATGGTGATTCCATCCATGAAATTAAAAGATGCTTGCTCCTTGGAAGGAAAGTTATGACCAACCTAGACAGCATATTGAAAAGCAGAGACATTACTTTGCCAACAAAAGTCCGTCTAGTTAAGGCTATGGTTTTTCCAGTGGTCATGTATGGATGTGAGAGTTGGACTGTGAAGAAAGCTGTGTGCTGAAGAACTGATGCTTTTGAACTGTGGTGTTGGAGAAGACTCTTGAGAGTCCCTTGGACTGCAAGGAGATCCAACCAGTCCATCTTAAAGGAGATCAGTCCTGGGGGTTCATTGGAAGTACTGATATTGAAGCTGAAACTCCAATATTTTGGCTGCCTTCTGTGAAGAGCTGACTCATTGGAAAAGACCCTGATGCTGGGAAAGATTGAAGACAGGAGGAGAAGGGGACAACAGAGGATGAGATGGTTGGATGGCATCACCACCTCAATGGACATGAGTTTGGGTAAACTCTGGGAGTTAGTGATGGACAGGGATGCCTGGAGTGTTGCGGTCCATGGGGTAGCAAAGAGTCAGACACGACTGAGCGCCTAAACTGAAGAGTGAGGCAAAAAGAGCACAGAGATGATAAAGGAAATCAGATTCCGTAAGTCCTTGTGGTGAGAATGAAGGACTTATATGTCAGAACAGTGGAAGCTATAGAGTGACAGGACTTGAATAACAAACTTTAGAGATCATTCTGGCACTCTGTCGGAGGAGATTAGAAAAGAGCAAGAACCAAATCAGGGAAAACTAATTCTGAGTACATGGTAAAGGCTGATGTGAACATAATATTTGAGATATATTTTGGAACTTGTGGTAGGCTGAATAGTTCATTACCTCTAAAGATGTCCATGCTTTAATCTTTAGAGTTTGTGAATATGTTCTCTTGCATGTAAAATGGGATTTTATAGATGCAGTTGAGGAGATAAGCTTGGCTTATCCAAGTGGTTATACTTTAATTGCACGAGCTCTCAGAAGGAGAGAACTATCTCTAGCTAGGAGCAGAAGACTTCAGTGACCCGCCATAAGGAGAAGTCAGAGATTCCAAGTATGAGAATGACTGGATGGGGTGTTGCTGGCCCCTGAGCACAGGACAGGCTGTGCCTCATTGAGGGGTCTAACAGAGCTCAGAGTTCCCAGGTGTCCCAAGGTGGGCAGGTGTAGTAGAACGTCTCCTACGTGCCCCATAGTGTCTTGGAAATGCTAAAGATGAGAGATAGCCCCAGTGAGTTTTGAAATTCCAGATGGTTAAGGAGTTTCCAAAGGTCTTGTGATCTAGAGAGGAATAGAAGCTTGATTGCAAGAATGATAAACCCCAAGGGGCATGCCTCCTGCACCCCATTGCCTTGTCACTGAGGACACTGCAGACACAGCCCTAGGAAGAGTTCCTGGAGTTTTCAAGACACCTTGGAAGAATGGAAACTTGGAAATATACATTCAGCTTAGAAAACAAAGGTACATTTCTTACAGAGGCGAGTTTCTGGACTGCTATTCATACACAATTAAACGACTGTCATCATCATCATCATCATAGGAGATTGAGAGGCAAATTAGGAGTCTAGAAAGTAAAGCAAGGCAGGAAGAGATGAAGACAGTTGTGGAAAACGAAGGCTGTTGAAGTCCACTTTATTCTGTGTATTGTGTACAGCCAGTGGAGGAGGAGGTCAGGGGAAGATCACCAGGCTGTTCTTGCTCAGAGGGCAACTGCTGGACAAAGACTTTGCACATCATCCATGGCTGCCATGCTTTACTCCCTCCTCCACCCTTTTGGTACCCATTCTCCAGTAACTGCTTATTCATTGACTTATTCTATGAATTGTTTTTCAAGTCGTTCATCAGCTTTTCTGATTACCAAACATCATGCTTTAAATTTGGCAAGCTAACTGACTTCGTGATGAATGATTATAAATGTACATATTTATTTTCTTCTGCAACTTCCTGTTTGAACAATGCACTCATTTAAATGGATTTAGCAAAGGGCATACATTTGAGAGTTAATACCTTAAAGAGACTTAATTGCTGATTCACCTTGCGAGTACTCTAACAAATCTCTGCTCTTCTGCCTCTGTGCCTATTAAGCGATACACAGATTTCTCAGGTTAATCTGGGATAAAATATTGTGTGCTTTATTAAATTTTTGGAACACTCCTACGATGGAGTTGTACTAAACTAATTCTCAAAATGAGAAAGAGGATACGAAAGGCAATTAACTACACATGGAAAATTTAGGTAAAACCAGATATGAAACTTTTCACAATAGGTACTTCTGAGCAGTGGGAATAGTGAGGGGTGAGGAGAGAGGAGCTATTACCTTCCCTTCTCTGTTACTGGAGTTTCATTTTTACTAACAACACACACTAATTTAATCAATTAAATTTTTCAAAAAATAAAATTACCAAATGATTATAATTTTCCTGTTCCTTATTTAGTTTGATTTATATATAATGGAGTAATTTGCGGCTGTCATCACCTCCCAAATTATTTCCTGGTTTCTGTCAACTGAATGCTCAGTTCAGTCAATACTCCTTTGAACCCTTTTCCCAATTCTGCTCTATTAGATTAGCCAGCTAATATAGCTTATTTTTTCAATAATTATTCAGTCAAGGGTATTTATCTGATACATACTATGTGTTCAGCATTATACTAAACATTGTGGAAGGTATAGGATAATAGTAAAGGTAATAATAATAAAAAATAACAATGGATAATGTTGAGTACGTAGATGTCAGTGAGTATTTTAAGAGTTTTTCATGAGTTCCCTCCTTTTATTTCCCAGAACAACCCAATGAAGTATACAATTATTCTCTTCACTTTATAGATGAAGTAATTAAGTTTTAGAGAAGGAAGTCCCCCAAGGTGAAATGGCTAGTAAGAAATAGCCAGGATCAAATGTATATTGGAATGCATTCCAATACACAGTAGGTGTAGACAAACACTGATTCCACTTACACGAGGTACCTAGAATAATCGAATTCAGAGTCAGAAAGTATAGTGGTAGAGGCCAGAGGGAGGGGGACTGGGGAGTTAATATTTAATAGGGACAGAATTTCAGTTTAGAAAGGTGAAAAATCCTAGAGATGGATGATGGTGAGCATGGCTCAACAATGTGAACATACCTAGTGCCACTGAACTCTACAGTTAAGTATGGTTAAAATGTCTTATATTATGGGATTTTTACCAAAATAATTTTTTTAAGTGATAGCCAGGATCTGAATGCAGCCTGTTGGACTCCAGAACTTATTTCTTAGGGGGCTCTGTGAGGAGTCTGCAGTACAGTGGAAGAGACAAGACTTACACACACATTAGCAAACTAAAAAAACATTAAAATTTGGGCAAATGTCACAGGTTATGCCCAACACACATGACTGTCATATCAAAGACATATACATATATGGATAGCATAGTTAAGAAGGACTTTGTGGAGCAGGAGGTGGGCTTTCAAGCTGGTGCCTGGACAATATTTAGAAAGGGAAGCCAGAGAGGGGATAAGCAAAGGCCTAGCAAAACAGGGAGTTACGCATGCTTCTCCAACAGAAAGAGGGTGGCGTAGCCTGCACAAAGTGTGCATCCCAAGGAACAGAGAGAAATAAGGCAGAGCAGACAGGGCAAGTGGCCAGGAGAAGCATGGCTCAGAGTCTAGACTATGTGGTATGGAAGTAGAAAGTGTGAAAGTGTTAGTCACTCAGTTATGTCTGACTCTTTGTGACCCCGTGGACTGTACAGTGCCAGGCTCCTCTGTTCACGGGCTTCTCCAGGCAAGAATACTGGAGTCAGTTGCCATTCCCTTCTCCCTGAAAGTAGAAGCAATGGTAATAGTAGTAACAATTCCTAGTCTTTACAGGTGCCCCTCTTCTTTCAAAGACATGATCTCACTTGATGTGTTTGTGGAATATTAATCTGGCAGGAAATAGGTTTGAAGGGAAAATGTTTAGTGTCAATAAGACCTATTAGGATGTTACTATTAGCCTACAATGCAGTGAGGAGACTCTGAGCTGGGGTCAGAATGATATAAGGGAAATGGAGGATATAACAGCTATTAAATGCCTACTCTGTATCAGTTCAGTTCAGCTCAGTCGCTCAGTTGTGTCCAACTCTTTGCGACCTCATGAATTGCAGCACGCCAGGCCTCCCTGTCCATTGCCAACTCCTGGAGTTCAGTCAAACTCACGTCCATCGAGTTGGTGATGCCATCCAGCCATCTCATCCTCTGTTGTCCCCTTCTCCTCCTGCCCCCAATCCCTCCCAGCATCAGAGTCTTTTCCAATGAGTTGACTCTTCGCATGAGGTGGCCAAAGTACTGGAGTTTCAGCTTCAGCATCATTCCTTGCAAAGAACACCCAGGACTGATCTCCTTTAGAATGGACTGGCTGGATCTCTTTGCAGTACAAGGGAGTCTCAAGAGTCTTCTCCAACACCACAGTTCAAAAGCATCAATTCTTTGGCGCTCAGCTTTCTTCACAGTCCAACTCTCACATCCATACATGACCACTGGAAAAACCATAGCCTTGACTAGACAGACGTTTGTTGGCAAAGTTATGTCTCTGCTTTTGAATATGCCATCTAGTTTGGTCATAACTTTCCTTCCAAGGAGTAAGCGTCTTTTAATTTCATGGCTGCAGTCACCATCTGCAGTGATTTTGCTGCTGCTGCTGCTAAGTCGCTTCAGTCATGTCCGACTCTGTGCGACCCCATAGACAGCAGCCCGTCAGGCTCCACCGTCCCTGGGATTCTCCAGGCAAGAACACTGGAATGGGTTGCCATTTCCTTCTCCAATGTATGAAAGTGAAAAGTGAAAGTGAAGTCACTCAGTCTTGTCCGACTCTTAGTGACCCCTTGGACTGCAGCCTGCCAGGCTCCTCCGTCCATGGGATTTTTCCAGGCAAGAGTACTGGAGTGATTTTGGAGCCCCAAAATTAAAGTCTGACACTGTTTCCTCATCTATTTCCCATGAAGTGATGGGACCAGATGCCATGATCTTTGTTTTCTGAATGTTGAGCTTTAAGCCAACTTTTTCACTCTCCTCTTTCACTTTCATCATGAGGCTTTTTAGTTCCTCTTCACTTTCTGCCATAAGGGTGGTGTCATATCTGAGGTTATTGATATTTCTCCTGGCAATCTTGATTCCAGCTTGTACTTCTTCCAGCCCAGTGTTTCTCATGATGTACTCTGCATATAAGTTAAATAAGCAGGGTGACAATATACAGCCTTGATGTACTCCTTTTCCTATTTGGAACCAGTCTGTTGTTCCATGACCAGTTCTAACAGTTGCTTCTTGACCTGCATACAGGTTTCTCAAGAGGCAGGTCAGGTGGTCTGGTATGCCCATCTCTTTCAGAATTTTCCACAGTTTGTTGTGATCCACATAGTCAAAGGCTTTGGCATAGTCAGTAAAGCAGAAAATAGATGTTTTTCTGGAATGCTCTTGCTTTTTTATTGATCCAGCAGCTGTTGGCAATTTGAACTCTGTATCAGAGGCTTTATATATACTCTTGTATGTCTTGCCTGGAGAATACCAGGGATGGGGGAGCCTGGTGGGCTGCCATCTATGGGGTCGCACAGAATTGGACATGACTGAAGCAACTTAGCAGCAGCAGCAGCAATGTTCAAAATGATGACATAATATTTATAGAATTATGGCATGAGCTCAAGGCCTAGGTCAAACACTAACTCTATGACATGAAGCAAGTTAAGTAAACACTATTCCTTCATTTCTCTAACAAAATCCGTTTAGAATATCTACTATATGCCAAGAACTGTGCTAGGTCTCAGTGATGGAGAGACACAGTCCCTATACTTACAGAACCCACAGTATGAGGGAGACTGACATTAATGTGTATATGTGTTAGTTTCTTATTTCAGCAGTAACAAATTAGCACAAAATAGAGGCTTAGAAAACAAAAGAAACAAAACACCCAGTTTATTTCTCACCATTCTGCAGTGCAGAAGTCCAGCTGGCTCAACTGCTTTCTCAGCTCCTGGTTTCTCAAGGCCAAATTCAAGGTATTGGCCAGCTGGGCCCTTACTGGAAGGCTTTGGGAAGAACCTCCTTCCAAGCTCATTCAGCTTGTTGGTAGACTCTAGTTGCTAGTGGCTGTAGGACTGAGGCCCATTTCTTTGCTGGCTATCAACAGGGGGTTCCCTGAACTTCTCTGCAGGTCTCTCTCCAGTCCTGGCACAAGGACACCTACATCTCAGGGCCAGCAAAGGGATGGCATGTCCCTCCCACTCTTGCCATCTCTGATTTCCAATACCATGTCTCTCACCCTCGCCTGCTTCCTGCTGGAAACAGTTTTCTTTTTAAGGGCTCATGTGATTAGACTGGGGCTTCCTAGCTAGCGCTAGTGGTAAAGAATCCACCTGCCAATGCAGGAGACACAGGAGATGTGTGTTTGATCCCTGAGTCAGGTCGATCCCTGAGTCAGGTCGATCCCTGAGGAGGGCATGGCAACCCACTCCAATATTCTTGCCTGGAGGATCCTATGGAATGAGGACCCTGGTAGGCTACAGTCCATGGCGGGTTAGGGTTGCAAAGAGTTGGACACAACTGAAGCAACAGTGTGCATCATGCATGTAATTAGATTGAACCACTTGGATAATTCAGATACTCCCTATTTTAAGGCCAATAACCTTAATTACATATGCAAAGTCCTTTTTGCCACCTAACATAACATTCACAAGTTTCAGATATCAGTGTGTAGTCATTTTTTGGAGGCCATTATTTAGCCTATTGCAACCTTCAAAACACATATCAAGTATATATAGATATATTATTACATACTAAGCATTTTCTATAAACTTTAAACATGGTTATTTATATAATCTTCCTAAGAATCTATGAGGTAAGTACATTTAACATTATTATTTCTATTTTATAGGTGAAGAAACTGAAGCGCAGAGAAGTAACTTGTCCAAGGCAATAGCCAATAGGTAGAACCCCCAAGGGGTCCAGGTCCATCAACTATGCTCTTAACCAAAGTGTCACATTGCTATTAAGGTGTGTTGAGAGGTATTTATGTCTTTGCTTACTGTGTGTAGTAGGCAGAATAATGTCCTCCCAAAGAGGACCATAGCCTGAATCCAAAGCCTGTCAATATGTTACATTACATAGAAAAATGGATTTTATAGATGCAATTACAGCTATTACTCAGCTGGTTTTAACACAGGAAGAGTATCCTGGATTATTCATGAGCCTTTCAAAGCAGAGAACTCTCTCCAGCTGGAAGAGGAGGGATGCAGCAGAAAAGTCAGAGAGTCAGAGCATGCGGGGGAACTGGAGCTGCTGTTGGTGGAGGAGCTCCATGGAAGGTGTGAGAAGGGACAGTCAATCTCCAGCATCAAAGATCAGCCCCTAGCTGACAACCAGCAGGGAAAGTGGAACCTCGGTCCTACCATCACAAAACAAAACTGAACTCATCCAGCAGTCTCAATGAGTTCAGAAAAAGATTTACCCCCAGAACTCTCCAAAAGGAGATTCGTCACTACCAACATCTTGATTTTTAGTCTTGTGAGATTCTAGGTTGAGACCCAGTTGAGCCACATGGTAGCCAGATTTCTGACCTTCAGAAATGGGAGAGTGGATGTTTTAGCCTTCTAAACTGGTGGTAATTTGTTCGAGTAGCAAGAGACTAATACAGAGGCTAAGTTACTGGGACTTTCTTGTGATGGGAAGTAGGGGAGGTGAAGAAATTAGAGGTGTCAATAATAACCAAGGTTTTAGTATTGAGAAACTTGGTTGTCATCATTTATTGAGTTGAGGAAAGAATAAGAGCTCAAGATTTCATTTTTTAATAAATTGGGTTTACAATATGTCAGACTGGTAGTTGGGCATATTGGTTTGGAGCTCAGAAGACAGACCTGGAGTCTGGAAGAAGCATCTGAGAGTAGCTGACAAGCAGCATCATTATCTTTATCTATAAAGCTGGTATTAATAATACTTGTTATGATAAGGGGTCATTATGAGAAACAAATGACATGATGTATATAAAATACCAAAGAGACACCTGAAGTCTGATAAGTGCCTGACAAATCTTTGGTATTATACATTATGATTTCAAATTTTCTTATGAGGAAACTGATGCTTAGATTCAGAAACTAGCTCATGTCTGGTGAATAGTGGAGTCAAGACTTAAACCTTAAACCCAGACCTTAAACCCAGGTCTGCTTGCGCTGCAGATTGTTCTCCTCATACTATACCACAAGAAATTTTATCATAATTCAACATGGAAAAGAATCTCCAGGTGCTTCGTTCTCAAGGGTTTTTAGTTAGAAATATGAGGAATCATATCTGACTAATTGAATCAGAGAAAGCAAAACGCTGGTACTTGGTATCCTCGAAAAGCTGGAGAATGAGGCTAAGAAGATGAGCAGAGACCAAGCGAGGCAAAGCTGGAAGAAGCAGGAAGAACTACCAGGTAAGCCTCCGCCTGCCAACTGGACCAAGGCCATGTGGCTGGCACTGTCCCCAGCAAAGGCACGGAACAATGGCATGCTGGCTGTCATTGACGGACCTTCATCCTGGGTGTTGTGACTCCTCTCTCTAAACCCCTGGGATGAATTCCTACTGTCTCTATAGTCTATGAATCACGCCTTCTATTGGGTTGGTCAAAAGTCCATTCGGGTTTTTCCAGAAGATGGTACATAAACCCAAATGAACTTTCTGGCCAACCCCATGTATGGTGCTCCTCCTTAGGGCATTTTACCAAAGATACTGGTACAGGATATGTCTTCTCTGCCCTCAGTCTCACATGCTGAAGTCCGAACCTGCAGTACCTCAAAATGTGACATATTTGGAGGTAGGGTCTTCACTGAAATAAAGTTAACATGAGGGCGTTGGCCCCAACACATGAGGTGTTGGCCCTAATCCAACAGGACTGATGCCCTTATAAGAAAGGAAGTTTGGTCACGGGCCTGTGTGGGCAGAAGCCACTGTGAAGATAGAGGGAGAAGATACCAAGTGAAGAGTCCCAGAAGAGATCCTGCCCTCAGAGCCCTTAGGAGGGGCTGCCACCATCTTGATCTCAGACTTCCAAGCCTCCATAATTGGGAGAAACTAAATTACCACTGGGGAACTTACCCAGCCTGTGGCACTTTGATATGGCAGCCCTTGCAAACTAATGCAGAAGAAAAGGGGTTCCGACACGAATCCACTGCCTGATCAGATGCTTCGGCTTTCTCCATTGACATCAGGACATCTATTCTTCTCTGCATTAGAATGAGGTCCGGGATAACAAATAGAGTTTTTAGCCTGCACTTTCCCTTCAACAAGTCTCAAAATTTCCACCCATTATATAGCCATGCTAATGTGGAGAAAGCCAGTGCAATTTCCCAGTGCAATTTCCCTTATAAAAGGAATAATCGATGAGCAGATTCTTCACAGTGACTTTTTATGCAAGACTTGAATTTTTCAGATAAATTCATCTTTGAAAACCTCATTCAAAACCGATCTGGGGTGTTGCGCAGACAATTGTGCAATTAGATAACTAAACTCGATTTATTTCTCTTTGATCTGTCCTTTCTCTGCCATTCCCTTTACTGACAAATGAAAGTTCTGTCCACCTAGTTTCTCAGCCCGGAAACCTGTGAACTATTTTTTGACTAACGTTCTCATTCAACTTCCTCATTCAATTAACCGCCATCTGTTGCTGACTCAATTACCTCAGAGAGCTGTCTACCCCTTCTAGTTCTCTCATCCTTTCTGCTGCTACCCTAGTCCAGCATATCATCATCTCTCTCTCAAAACTGCCACCAGAAAATCCTAATTGTTTGCCTTGACTTCAGGCTCTGTTCCTCCCATCCTTTCTCTGTACTGGAGCCAGTGTTCCTTCTAAGTGAAAGTTGGTTCTGGTCCATGTTCAAACCCTCCACTGGCTTTCCACAGCCCTCAGAGTAAAGCATGGGGACTTCTTTCCCCAGTTTATTCAGTTCTTGTCTGTCTGCTCTTGCTTTCCCCCCAAACCCCCTCTTAGCTCCCACCACACCACCGCCATTTAGTTTCTCTTTTCTGTTTGTTCTTTTCTTTTTCTTCAATTTTTTGGTCATGCCATGCAGCATGTGGGATCTGAGCTCCCTGACCAGGGATCAAACCCACGCCCCCTGCCTTGGAAGCACAGAGCCTTAACTATCGGACCACTCAGTAAATCTCTAGTTTCTCTTTTCATGTTCTGTCTCCAGGGCTTTGGACTTGTAATATCCTCTGCCTAGAAGACTTTGCCCCCACTTTCTTCCCAGATTTCCCCTTTTAACTACTTAAAAGTTTCTATCTAGATAGCAGATCCCAGTGTCTCACTTACTAGGTGTTTTATCGTAAAAATTACTTGATCTCTGTACCTCAGTTCTTTCATCAGTAAAACAGGTATCCTCTTCACTGAACTATTACAGAGAATAACAAAGTTAGGTTTGATACAGCACTCATAATAGCTAAGTGACCATTGCAAGCACTCAGTAAATGGTATCCATTACTATCCTATTGTCATTCTCTTTCAACAAGATTTCCTTGATCACTCCACTCCTGAACTCAAAACTGAAATGCCTCTTATATACTTCCATGGGACCCTACATGTCCCCCATATTCACACATAAATTTTGTTTAAAGTACTGAATACTTGTCTGTGAAGACTCATTTATATCCGTAATGCCAGGCATAATGTGAGTATCTACTATATATTTTTCTTGAATGAATGAGATTCTGCTACCATCCATTCTTCCAGCAGAAGCATAAGGTTTGATCTAAAATTGGCTTTGGCAGGTATCACTTAAAGCACTGGAATACGCTTCTGAAGTTCTAAATCTGTATCAGTCATAACTAATATTAAATAAAAGATTAAAAGGATACAGTAGTGCTACAGTATAAGTGCCATGAAATACAGTATAACTGAAGACGGGGGGCAAATTAAAATAGTGTTTACTCAAAGTGGTGTTAGCCAATGGTTTGACTCAATCTTCACAAAAACTAAATGAGTCATGGTTCCCTCATTTTATTGATGAGACAACTGAGGACAAAATAAACTAAGATTTTTGCTCCATATCACACACATAGTAAGTTTAATACTTACTTTGAAACTAACTTTTGACCACAGCTTTTGCACTCTCCATCCTACCAAGTTGGACAATCATTCCCCACAGGGGATAGGAGTGACGAAAATATAAAACATTAAGGATATCTACAAAGATATATGAAGACACTCTTGATGTTTAAGTCTACAAATTAATAGTTTTGCCTTATTTTGAAATGAATTTTCTGCTCTTGAAATCAACTACTTTCTCCTAAGCAGAGTTTATCAGTGAGCAATTTTTCAATAAAGGCTCAGTGAATATTCCACGTGTGGATGTTGCTTAATACTTTGTGATATGTACCCAGTCCTTCTCAGTGAACAAATACAGAAAGAAATGGTTGTGCTTATTTTATGCAACAGCCAGACTCAGGAATCAGTAGCTATTTATTACCAGCAGTCATCCTTCACGTATGAATTTGAATCCATGGTCTGTCTTTCTCCAGCTGGTAATGGTATGGCTTTGTGAGATCTGACTTTCTTCTGGAGAGGGCAAAATACCTAAGAGGAGTTGAGTTATCCCAGAGAATCTTGGTGTGCTTGCTACCTTTAAGAAGGAGAAGCACCCTGGCAAGCATTAACCTTTTCTGGAAAGAAGAAAATGCCCATTATGTGGGTGCACATGAAGCTGGTGGATATTTCATATTTCTCTGTTTTAATTCCAATCCTACACCATGAAAACAACATATGACATCTCAAAATAGTCCTGCCAGCTTGTCCTCTGCTAGCTTTAAAAATAACTAACATTTATGGAGTGCTTACTACATACCGACACCATGTAGAACTTATGACTGTCATCATCTTGCTTAGTTCTCATAACAATGCTGGTAAATTTTAATATTTTCTCTATTTCACAGGTAAGTTGTTCAAACCCCATAAGTCATTAAGACGCCTAGGCAAAGGCCTGTGCTCCTAATCAATATGCTATGTTACTTTGGTTGTGTGCTACTCCTCATGGGACACGAGAGAAATATTAGATTGGGATGATTTTATTTTAGCTAATATCCCAGTGAAAGACCCTCTATTTAATGGCTTTCCTAAATTCAGCTATTAGAAAGTGAATTTCAGGCGCTTCCATCTCTTACCTCCTGCTTTTAAGTGTGCCCAGTGGATTTCTGTCCTCAGTCCTTTGATCAAATATCATGTCTTATCTTTTGTTGGTGTCTCCAATTAACACAATGCTTTGCAATTGAAGACATGCAATAAATACCTTGTTAATTAAATTAAATGACCAGAGATGCCACAGAAAACTCATGATTCAGGCCGATGGTGGTCAACATGTCTGGGCTTTGACCCGTGGTTATCAAACATAGGAATCTCAGATCATACTTGGCTATACTTTTAGACTGCCTCGCTTTTCAGTAAAAAGTATTGCCAAACCAGCCAAGCTATGATTCCTAATACATCTGACCAAGACCATCTTGAGTAGAATGAATAAAAATACATCATTTGGTTACTTTGAACACACAAGATAAAACTATCTATTAGAGTTTCTAAGTGGCAAGCCTTTTAAGTAGCAGAAATTTTATGTACTTGAGATATATTTGAACAAACCTTCTTTATATAACGTATTGGGAAAGGAATGAAATAGAAGATAAAGAATACATTTGACTTAGACACAAGTTTCTCCAGCATCATCCATTCAAAACAATGTACTGATAACTGAGTTGATGTCAGGAACTGGACCAAACTCTGAGTGTACCAAGAATGATTCTTCATCTGGCAGTAAAGAGGAATCTTTGGATCATCGCTGTGCCTCAAATGGCTTCTGTTACTTTGACTGTGGAGACTCACATCATAGAGGCTTGAAAAGCACAGAGATGAAAACAAAGAGAACAAGAATATTCTTGTCGCCCAGTGAACCTACATAATATCATTGACGAGACTGGGCTCCAGGCAACAGGAAAATAACTGGCAGAAGTTCAAAGAAGCCTCTATTGGTGAATACAAATGATGCTGAACTATGTGGAAAGAGGGAGAAAGAGGGAGATATGAAAAGAGAAGAGAGGGCAGAGAAACGATAACAAATAAATAATAAGGAAGAGTTAGGGAGATGCTGATATTGAAGTGCATGGTGATTGCTGGAAGGATTACCAAATTGTGTCAGGGTTTGAACCAGAGAAAAGGAATGAGTTCCCTTCCTCCTTGGTAAAACTGAGAAGTGTGGGAAGTCAATATAAGCCTTGAGTTTCAGAGCGAAAAAGCGAGAGTGCAGAGATAAGGTGCCCAAAGACTACCCAAAGACCAGAAACAGTTTTGAATTTCAGGTATTCTGTACCTAATTCTCAGAATATGCAATACAGAACGGATGTGAAAAGACTCACTCTTAATATTTTCTGTGGGTAAACAAATCTAGGTGATTTGAAGGATAAAGTGTGGTGATAACTGGTTTGGAAGTGAGGACAAGATAAACCAGAATGTCCTGGGCAATATGGGAGGAAAGGTCACCCACCTGTAACTTACTTCTGCTTTCTGTTGGGGGACATTTGAAGAATGCACTGTATGAGTGGCTTCCTGTTCTCTGAGACTCACCCAGCTGTGTGTTATCTATTTTTTTGTTTCCTCCTTTCTTTTTGTTGTCCTTTGAAACATTTTTGCCACAGGAAGGGAAGCAGACAGGGTGCAGAGGCTGAAGGAGGCAATTATCTTTTTATAACCTGACTTTTTTGCTGTCCTATTAGAGTGAGTTTTGAGAAGTGCCATGGATAAATAAAGAAGAATGTGTCACGGAGACTGTTCAAAGAAAGAATAAGGAATTGCAGCTTACTAGGCCAGAATAAATGACATGAAGGGAGAAGATGACACAGAAATCTGCAGTCCCAAAGTCAAGAACTCCCCCAGAGAAAAGACAATGCATCATTAAGTGGTGTTAATGAGAGACTAAGAGGGAGAGAAGAAAAAATATCTTCAACTGTTTGTGCCAAATTTGATGGAAAGTTCACATGAGACAAGCTGGAACTCCAGAGGAGTCCCCATAAGATTGCACAAAGAGGCTTCTAGGCCCCCTCTTTTGATGACATCCAAAGCCCAAAGGAGCTTCCTGTGCAGTAGAGGGTGGCGAGGGTTCATTCTCATTGAGAAATTCAGAGAGCAACTCCTGACTGGAATCTGGAAAATTAATTTGTGCCATAAATATCTTTAAAGGAAGCTTATCCAAAATTTATAATAAATTGTGAACTATATAAATGAATGTGTCTCCTAATATTCCCTAAACAAAGACTTTTTTTTTTTTAATTTTCTCCTTTATTCTGCCGATTATCTCTATTTCAACCTGACTCTCCTGAAAATGACTCTACTCTGCCATACACAAGCCATCCATACTGCCCAAAACATCAGTAGCCTTCCCTCATCAGCAGCTACACTCCCACCCTCCCCACCCCACACATAATCTTCTATCATTTGAGAGGCAATTTTCATAAAACGTATGAGATTTGTCTCAATAGGAAGTTTATATTTGGCCAAGCTGGGCTTTGCAGCCATGGAAACAAGTCGTCGGAGAGTGTTAGTTGTAATAGGCAGAGTAGGGCTTTAGCTTAGGGGCTATATGAGCTCTTTCCCTCCCATGAGATCCAGGTATACCTTGTTATTTTCTCATATCTGATACCTCATATCTAAACAAAAAAGATGTTTTGTTTGGACAGCTCATTTGGCCCCACTGAGATGCACTGAGAAGGGGCATCACAAAGCTCGTGTTGACACCCCCACTTTTTTAATAGACAGCTGGATGCACTCTGTCTACCTCTGCAAATTCTCTGTTGAGCAGATGTAAGGTGAGCATCTTTCAGTAGAAGCCTAGTCCACAAATGTCCCAAACAACCAGGACCTGAACTTCTTACATAAAATTTTACTGGCTTGTATCCAACTCCCAGAGAAGGGAATGGCAACCCACTCCAGTACTCTTGCCTGGAGAATTCCATGGGTAAAGGAGCCTGGCAGGCTACAGTCCATGAGAGTTGGACATGACTGAGCAACTAACACACACGCACTCCATTAGAATCACCTTTTTTTTTTTTTTTTTCAGTTTTCTTTGTTTGGAAGTTGTGATGGGTAGTTAAGGTACTAAGAGACTCCACATGTGTATTCAGAGAAGCAAGAACCAAGTGTGAGTGTTACTGCATAGTTAGCTGAAGCTATCAGCTCCTCAGAAGCTGGACATTCACTTAGTCTCTGCTGCCACATCAAGGCCAAGGTATTATACCTCTTACATGCTTCTGGAAGCTTCATTGACTGGCATATGCATTGCTAACTCCTAATAAAGAAGGAGCAGCACTACCTTTGGAGTCAAAAGATCCAGGTTGAAATCTCAGCTCCATGGTTTATTTCTGAGATAATTTTTTCCATTCTATTTAAACCCCTAAATCTAAATTTGCTCATAAAAAGTGAAATTAATATCTGCATCACCTCATAAGGCTGCTGTAAAATATTCCAAAAAAATAAATGAGGAATTAGTTTAGAAACAAACAAACAAAAAAAACATAGTATGAAAATAAAGTATGGTTCCTCCAGACTGGTAACAAAAAGGAATAGCGTAGGCTCTGAGTAATGTAAATTTTCCATTCTTTCTCTCTCAAGAGATTCAGTTAGTTACAAAAACCTCCTTCACTGCACGCATTATCACCTTTTAATTTTAAAGGCACATTGTTCTTTAGATGTTATCCTATTATTAATTGGCTTGGACTTTTAACACCTTTCCTCTTAGTTTAGTTTTAATCTATTCAGGATGTTTAACTGGTTGTGTTTTTCGCTTGTGAGCTTTCACAAAATGTCCCATTAAAGTTACCAGTACTCCTTGCATTTTGTATGGTTCTCTATATTTACCAAAACATTTTCCTATAGATTATTACCTTTGATCCTCACAATAATGATCCTTGGAAAAGAATGAAGAATACTCTTTCAAACTGACTTACATGGAAACTAAAATATACAGAGATGGTTACTCGTTTGATTTCAGGACTGTTTCTAACTCATAAACACTACCATTTTTCAACTTGTTTCAAGTATGATTTAATTATCTTCTTACTATAGGTTGAGATTTCAATGCATGTCAGGCCCTATGCTAAGCAGTTTGCACAATGACACGGAATTCTCATGAGAACCTTATGAGAGAGGAATCATTCTTGTCACTGCAGTTGAGTAAACAGAGGCTAAGATAGGATAAGTAATTTCCCTAAGGTTACAGAGCTAGACAGTAGATCTGGGACTTGATTCCCAGGGCTATATTTGTTTGATTCCAAGGGCTATACTCTTTACCACTGCTGTATATTCTCATTCAGATTCATCTCTCGTTCCTTACTTTTCTCAAAATATATCTTATCAATTTTTGGCTATTCTTGACATTGTCATCATGAGCCTTCTACAACTCTGCATCCCTACTGCTGAATTTAAAACTAAACTAAAGCAAATGTTCACTTTTGACCTTATCAGTTTGCCTTGTATATATGGGGAAACTCACAATTAACTGACAAACCTTAACTTAAACCCTGAAAAACATGCCAAAACCGATGTAGCACAAATCTTGATAACAAAGCTGAGATTTGAACCACTAATACAAGACTAAACCTAATCCCTGAAAAGCACACATATCAGATCAGATCAGATCAGTCGCACAGTCGTGTCCGACACTTTGTGACCCCGTGAATCACAGCACGCCAGGCCTCCCTGTCCATCACCAACTCCCAGAGTTCACTGAGACTCACGTCCATCGAGTCAGTGATGCCATCCAGCCATCTCATCCTCTGTCGTCCCCTTCTCCCCCTGCCCCCAATCCCTCCCAGCATCAGAGTCTTTTCCAATGAGTCAACTCTTCACATGAGGTGGCCAAAGTACTGGAGTTTCAGCTTCAGCATCATTCCTTCCAAAGAAATCCCAGGGCTGATCTCCTTCAGAATGGACTGGATGGATCTCCCTGCAGTCCAAGGGACTCTCAAGAGTCTTCTCCAACACCACAGTTCTTCAGCGCTCAGCCTTCTTCACAGTCCAACTCTCACATCCATACATGACCACAGGAAAAACCATAGCCTTGACTAGACAGACCTTTGTTGGCAACGTAATGTCTCTGCTTTTGAATGTGCTATCTAGGTTGATCATAACTTTCCTTCCAAGGAGTAAGCGTCTTTTAATTTCATGGCTGCCGTCACCATCTGCAGTGATTTTGGAGCCAGGAAAAATAAAGTCTGACACTGTTTCCACTGTTTCCGCATCTATTTCCCATGAAGTGGTGGGACCGGATGCCATGATTTTTGTTTTCTGAATGTTGAGCTTTAAGCCAACTTTTTCACTCTCCACTTTCACTTTCATCAAGAGGCTTTTTAGTTCCTCTTCACTTTCTGCCATAAGGGTGGTGTCATCTGCATATTCAAATCAGCATAGCAAAAGTTTTAAAAACTAAACTGAGATTTGAATCATCTGTACAAATCTCGGCATAATTATCAAATGCATACCTATAATAGTCATAAATAAACACAGTCATAATTTAAAGAACTAAACTGAAACTTGAGGCATCATCCACAAGATAAGACAGAACTTGAGGTTCACATCTCACTTGTGTATTGCTTGCTAATATAAAAATGTCAACATTCTTCAAAAGATTATAATAGACCACAAAGTCTAAGATATGATCCCAGATTACCTGACACACAAAGAATGAGGAAAATGTAGCTCACATTTAACAAAGCAAAGGACACCACGCCAAAATGACAAATACTGGAATATTCAAGGACTTTAAAACATCACTATGTTCCATAAAGTCAAAAACAACAAACACACATGGAATTAATTAGAATGTATGAAATCTCAACAAGAAATAAAAACAATAAAAAAAGAAGCAAGTGAAAATTTTAGACCTGAAAATTTAATATCAGAAATTTAAAAAATCACTGAATGGACTCAAAAGTAAAATGGAAATTATAATGGAAATAACAAAGAAAGAAAAGGTTAAAAAGGTCTAATATATGTACATTTGAAGTTCCAAAAAAGTGAAGAGAAAGATATTGGAGTAGAAAAATATTTTGTGATATAATGGCTGAACACTTTCCAACCTTCATAAGAGACATAACATTTATAGATTCAGAAATGTTTGGTGAACTCCCAAAGAAAATAATGCTGGACAGATTAGAGACAAACTGCCAAAATTCAAATATAAAGTCCTGAAAACATTTAAAGAAAAATGACGTTACTTACAGGCGGACAATAATTTGAATAATTATTGATTTCTCAACAGAAGCTACCAAGGCCAAAAGATAACATCTTCAAAGTGCTAAAATAAAGTCTTATCAAAGCAAATTCTGTATCTAATGAAAATATCCTTCAAAAATGAAGGTGAGTTAAAGATACTTTCAGATGGAATAAAACTAACAATATGTGTCACTAACAAATGATATAAAAAGAAATTCTAAATAGACTGAAAATTTAATTATGTATATTGTGATTCTCAAAGGAACAACTAAAAATGAAGCAAACAATCAAATAAAACACACACACATATAACCAAAAAGCCAAGTAATAAAATGAAATACTAGAAATACTCCAAAAAAAAAAAAAATCAAGAAAGAGAAACTATAGGGAAAAAAAAAAAAGGACAAATAAGAAAATTGCGGAACTAAATCCAACCACAGCAATAACTATATAAACCACTATTGATCTTACTATTCCAATGAACAGAAATTGACAAATGGGTAAAGGTAAGACTGAACAACTTGCTGTTCAGTTGCTCAGTCACGTCCGACTCTTTGAGATCCCATGGGCTGCACCATACCTGGCTTCCCTGGTCCTTTACCATCTCCTGGAGTTCACTCAAACTCATGTCCATTGACTCGGTGATGCCATCCAACCATCTCATCCTCTGTCGTCCCCTTCTCCTCCTGCCTTCAATCCTTCCCAGCATCAGGGTCTTTTCCAGTGAGTTGGCTCTTCATGTCAGGGGGCCAAAGTATTGGAGCTTCAGCTTCAGCATCAGTCCTTCCAATGAATATTCAGGGTTGACTGGTTTGATCTCTTTTCTGTCCAAGGGACTCTCAAGAGTCTTCTCCAGCACCACAGTTCGAAGGCATCAATTCTTTAATGCTCAGCCTTTTTTATTGTCCAGGGTGAAGGCCAGACTGAACAACTATATGCTGCTTCAAGAACCAGACTTAAAGACACAGATAAGTTTAAAGTAAGTGGATGCAGAAAACATGAAACATTAATAGTAAGCATATGAAGACTGAAATGCCTTCACTAGTATCAGATAAAATAAACTTTAATAAAATAAGTATTACCACAGATCACTTTTTATAAATAATGATAAATTAATCAGGAAGAAATAATTATCAATGCCTATGTACTTAATTACAAAGCCTCAACATACATGAATCAAATATTGAGAGAATTAAAGGGAAACAATTTTTTGACCATACTAGAATATTATAACAACTCTCTTTCATCATTTGATATAATAGCTAGATAAAGACTCAGTAAGGACACAGAAGATCTTGTAATAGGGAGGAACAAATATGGCTCATATTAGATCTGTTCCTTTTTGTTTAAACTTTGTTCTCTGTTGCCTTTAGAGTCCTGCTGGTTCTGCACCTTTTCTAAAAGAATGTTGCCTGTAGCCTGAAATACACAGGATAGCCTATTCTCAGGGCTCTGATATTTAAGAGTTCATATATGTACAGATAAAAAGTTTCAGAACAGAGAAAAACATTTGTCTTGTTGGCGGTTTACAGGAACACGGTGACAACCTACATGAACACCTGCAAGAACAAAGTACTCCTGCATCAAGAAGCTTGCAACGAACAGCTACCACTTGCCCTTTCTGAAGTCTGACTGGGGTAAAATGTTTCTTTGAGACACTAGTCTGACATCTCAGTCTGCTGGATTTCCAAATACAGTCACTATTCCTTGCCCCAACAATTCATCCTCCGATTTACTGGCCTGTTGTGTGATGAGCAACTGAGTCTGGACTCAGCAGCAATCTCAACGGCACTTTGAACCACTTCAATCTAATTACACTTATAGAGAACCCCATCCAGGAAGCAAAGAATACACATTTTTCTCAAAGTACACACTGTAGATTCATTGAGATAGATCATATTTTGGAGTATGAAACAAGGCTGTTAAAAATCCAGGTTATATCAAGTGTATTCTCTCATATCAATGGAATTAAATCAGAACTAAACAACAAAAAAAAATTGTTAAATCCTATTGATCTGGAGATTAAAAACACTTTAAATAATTCATGGGGCACAGAACAAATTACAAGGAGATTTACAAAATATGTTGAACTGATATAATAATTAAAATAGGACATAATCAAAATCTGTAGGATGCAGCTAAAGTGCTGGTAAGTGGAAAACATAACATTAAATGTACAAACTAGGAAAGAAGATCTAAAACCAACAGGATCCCATCCTAAGAAATAAAAATCAAGAACTCAGTAATAAAAAATAATTAATAAAGATAAGAATATAAATCAGCGATTTTAAAAAGAGACAGAAAAAATCAAGCAAAAATCTGGTTCTTCAAAACAAAATCAAGAAAATTGACAAATCTCCAGTTAGCCTTTTCATGAGAAAAGGAGAGAGACTATAAATCAAAAATAGTAATAAAAATGTTTAATGTGAAGGATTTGTCACCAAGGATTGTACACATTAAAAAAATAAGGAAACACTGTGAAGACCTTTGGGCTAAAAAGTTTGACAGTTTGCATGAAATGGACACATTTTTTGAAAGATACAACTTATAAAAACTGAACAGTTTTTATAAGAAACAGAACAGCTAAAAAGAAACAGAACAGCTTGTTGTGCCAGGTAAAGAAACTGGGTCTGTTACCAGGCTTGGGGTTTAACTATGAGACCAACATGTCTTCTGTAAATAGGCTTCTCTTGGGCACATTACAACTATAAATTTAACCTGAAACACCAGAAATCCAGAAATCAAGTGGGAGGAATGGAGACTCAAGGAAGCAAAGACAAGTTCTTCTACTGACCATCAATAATGGCAGTGTTCTGAGGCGAACACATCCTATTCCTTCCCTTAAAGAACAGAAGGAAGGGAAGAATAAAAGAGCTCCGAGTGAAAAAGAAGCCTGACATCCTTAACCAGAGGCCAACAATTTCCAATTAAATAAATCTCTAAATGTCAAAGTATACAATTAAGTCTAGTAAGCTTTACTCTATTATGAACGATTCTCTAATTCTGCTACATTTTCCCACTTTCTTGAAAAAGGGTAACCAATTAATTCTCAATTTCCTATAACCACTTGTGTTTTTAATCTAACTTTGATATATTGCCTTCCTGCACCATTCCCAATTTGCAGTTTTCAGGAAATATTTTTTACCATCCAGGGAAACAAATCACCATCTACTTAGCAAGTTCAGAGTAACAGGGGTAGACAAAGTTACAAAGAACGGCCAGAATCGAATTTCCTCTCCAGAGTCTTCTTGCTACTCAATTAAGCATATCCTTAATGCTGGTCTGCAGTCTTGGACCCTCTCCCCAATTCCCAGGTCTGATCATTTACGATGAAAGAATAAACACATTCTCCTTCTGCCTAAAATGTTGGAAGTGATAACAAATTGAAATTTTAATGGTGTACTCTTAGTTCAGGCATACAAAAATGGTACTGGGCAGCCACTGAGGATCTGATCTCAGACATACTGCTGCATCACTGAGAATTTGAAATTTCTGAACTGTATCAAATAGAAGGATGTGTGCACGCTAAGTGGCTTCGGTCATGTCCAACTGCGATCCCATGGACTTTAGTAGGGCTCAGGCTCCTCTCTGTTCATGGGATTCTCCAGGCAAGAATACTGGAGTGGGTTGCCATGGCCTCCTCCAGGGGATCTTCCTGACCCAGGGATTGAACCCACGTCTCTTAGTCTGATGCATTGGCAGGCAGGTTCTTTACCACTAGCGCCACCTGGGAAGCCCAAACATAAGGATGCCACCAGTTATTTCCAGAACAATATCTACTAGCAGCTGCTAGCTTCCCTCTTGTAGTGTTTAAGTCCTTGCCCTGCTTTGCAACTAGGTGATTATTTGGAATGCCTACCAATCCTTTCTTAAAATCAGCCTTACCTCTTGCCAGCTCCAACCATAATTCTTAACAAAAATATTATGTAACCTTACGGCTTTTTGACTTTGTAAGTGTCCCTCATTTTGTATTCCTGGCAGAAAAAAATTCAAGTGCCTTCTTAGATTTGTGCTTTCTGAGATGCAGTCCTAACAAACCCCAAATAAAATCTTTTGTGTTGCCCCAACCAGGTCTCCATTCTTGGAATGCTCCATTAACAGAATTTATTTTTATTTTTTTAAATTTTATTTTATTTTTAAACTTTACAATATTGTATTAGTTTTGCCAAATATTGAAATGAATCTGCCACAGGTATACCTGTGTTCCCCATCCTGAACCCTCCTCCCTCCTCCCTCCCCATACCATCCCTCTGGGTCGTCCCAGTGCACCAGCCCCAAGCATCCAGTATTGTGCATCGAACCTGGACTGGCAACTCATTTCATACATGATATTATACATGTTTCAATGCCATTCTCCCAAATCATCTCACCCTCTCCCTCTCCCACAGAGTCCATAAGACTGATCTATACATCAGTGTCTCTTTTGCTGTCTCGTACACAGGGTTATTGTTACCATCTTTCACCATTTCACGCCAGTCAGAATGGCTGCAATCCAAAAGTCTACAAGCAATAAATGCTGGAGAGGGTGTGGAGAAAAGGGAACCCTCTTACACTGTTGGTGGGAATGCAAACTAGTACAGTCACTATGGAGAACAGTGTGGAGATTCCTTAAAAACCTGGAAATAGAACTGCCTTATGATCCAGCAATCCCACTGCTGGGCATACACACTGAGGAAACCAGAAGGGAAAGAGACACGTGTACCCCAATGTTCATCGCAGCACTGTTTATAATAGCCAGGACATGGAAGCAACCTAGATGTCCATCAGCAGATGAATGGATAAGAAAGCTGAGGTACATATACACAATGGAGTAATACTCAGCCATTAAAAAGAATAAATTTGAATCAGTTCTAATGAGGTGGATGAAACTGGAGCCGATTATACAGAGTGAAGTAAGCGAGAAAGAAAAACATCATTAACAGAATTTAATATTCTCTCTGATTCTGAGCGAGAAAAGAATGGCTATTAAACTCAATTAAGTCTAATTAATTGACTGCCTTAAAATTATCCCTGTTATATCTTATTATATTTTACTTGTAATTTATCATTCTATTTATCTCCCATTCAAAACAGAAAAATATGTTCACATGACTATATTGTCCACAAGATCCAGTCAACAAAAAGACTTAAAAGAATAAACACCAAATTTAGAAACATCTTCCTTCTACATTCTAATGTATGCTCAATACATAATAACATATCATGTTCATACAGTTTTGAAGGTTTTTATCTCTCTGTGCCGACAGTAAAACAGCAAAGCTTAACAAAAGGCCACATCTGAAACTGAAAAAGCTTTGGATTGTTTAGAAACAAATTATCCTAAAATCAGTACATACCTAAGGAAGAAAAGGAGTTACTAACCTATTGTAGGACAACATGCGCTTGTATCACTGACTTAACACTTCATTCACATAGTCAAGCATTAGTCTCAGCACTAATGTAGCCATATTGTGACAGTTAGGTCCTCTTTTATGCTAATACAGATAGCCTGTGTCTCTAGCCGTGTTACCAGCACTTACTTTTCACTTTGGACTTAGGAACAAGTTTCAGTCTCTCACAAGGGCCTACTCACATCTGAACAGTGCTTTACATTCCTCAGAGCAAATCACAGGGCCCTGACACTCATGACGTTTGACACTACAGAGCATTGCGCTGAAATCACAAAATTCATACACTGGAATAGAATTCTGTGTCCTACGGGCTTCCCTCGTGGCTCAGACAGTAGAGAATCTGCTTGCAATGCAGGAGATTCATTGACCTGGGTTCAATTCCTGGGTCAGGAAGATCCCCTGGAGAAGGGCATAGCAACCGGCTGCACTGTCCTTGCCTGGAGAATCCCATGGACAGAGGAACCTTGCGGGCTACAGTCCAGGGGGTCACACAGAGTCAGCCACGACTGAGCGACTTCACTTTCGTGTTTCCCTCATGTTACCACTCTCCTCTGAATTACATGGCTGCTTTACGGGATTAGTGTGATGCCTTGCAAAGAGTTTCAGCATGCCACACACTCCTCACATCCCCACCATTTCACAGGCTTCAGCCTTGAGCCCAGCTGTTACCTCTTCCTGATGGTGGATATCACTTGGGAGATTCCGTTGTCTTCTGCCAGCCAACCAAGTGCTCAGTAACTTCAGTCTTCATAGAGAAATAATCTCTCTCCTTCCGTTTTTCCATCCAGAAAGTTCCCTGAAGAAATATGATGGATTAAACAAGTACTAGGTAAGTATATCGGAACTTCACCTTCTGGAATTTAAACCCTAGAATCTTCAGAGCCAAAAAAAGGATCTTGTCCCTCCTCCCAACAATGTGTGGGCCTTGTTTTGCTTTCTATGGTATAACCAAAGGGTCCTTAGGACGGTCTTCTCACTCCAGTAACATTCCAGTCAAAGGTGGCTTGATCACACCACCACCAGCAACAGAAACAGCAAGCAGCTTTGAAATGGCTGTTTTCCTGAACAAAAGAAAGCAAGTTCTGCCTCCCTGGGTCCTTCCTGGTAGGTACACACATTTACACACCACACACACACACTTTTGTAACAGGGAAGAAATAATCTGACTCCATGCAGGATCTGTTCCTTTTACTTAACCTTTGTGCTGGGTTGGGAAGATCTCCCGGAGAAGGGAATGGCTACCCACTCCAGTATTCTTGTCTGGAGAATTCCACAGACAGAGGAGCCTGGCGGGTTATAGTCCATGGGATCACAAAGATTCGGGCACAACTGAGCAACTGGCCCTGTGCTCTGTTGCCTGCGCTTAGTCATGGTGGTGCTGCACCTTTTGTAGAAGACTGTTGCCTACAGCCTGAAAAATAGAGGCTAGTTTATTCTCAGGGCTCTGATGCTTGACAGTCTATTCATATAGAGATTAAAAAGTTGCAGAATAGAAAGTAACATTTGTTTTGTTGGGCATTTATAGGAACATCATGACTTGGCCTCTGACCTATGTAGACAGCTGTAGGAACAACAGATTCTGACATCAACAAGTTTGCAACTAATGATGCCTTCCTCCCTTCTCCTTGCCTTTAAAAATGCTTTGCTGAAACCCTTCAAGGGGTCTGGGGCTTTGGGGGAAAGAGCCACTCATCTCTTTGCATCTGTGCATGCTAAGTCACTTTAGTCATTTCCAACTCTACACGACCCTATGGATTGTAGCCCACTTGGTTCGTATGTCCCAGAGATTCTCCAGGCAAAAATACTGCAGGGAGTTGCTGTGCCCTCCTCCTGGATCGTCCTGACCCAGGGATTGAACCTACCTCTCTAATGTCTCCTGCATTGGCAGGTGGGTTCCTTACTACTAGCACTGCCTAGGAATCTCTTTACATGGCCCTACAGTAAACCTTTCTCTGGTCTAAAGTCTGATGTTTTTGTTTGCTTGGCTCCACTGTGTGTTGGGCATACAAAGCTTGTGTTCGGTAACCCCTTTCTACATAAATATATTTCAAACTTAGCACAGGAACTCACTCAACTAGTTAAGCAATTGAATCTTTGTCTGCAGAAGGACCAGGTCTTCATAAGATAAGCCATAACCAAAGTACCAAAGCACCGATTCAGCAAAATATTATAGTTCTGCTGCAGCCTCTTTCCCTAGGGACACCATCTTATAATAGTTGATTTTTCCTAGAAATGAAAAAAGTCTCTCTTCTTCTCTCTAACACACAAACATGCTTGCTTTGTAAATTTAAGGGTTACAATTCTCTCACCCCATCCCCATAACTGTGACAGTGTTGCTTTTTACCATACTTCCTATTTCTACAAATAATCTTCCTCTTAAACCAGAGAGTTTGGTGTGTGTATGTATTAGGGGAGGTTAGTGAAGGGTGTACAAAGCCCCTTAGGAACTGCTCCTTTGTGATGGCTCATAGTCTCATTCAGTTTTGTAGTCTTTGGATCACTAGTCAAAATATTTTAAGCACAAGACCTGCATTTTCTTAATCTCTTCTGCCGCACCCACCCCCCAACTCTGCTCCAAAAATACACCACCAAAGACTGATTGAAGAATTTGCTAAGAACTAGATGGGGAAACAGTGGAAACAGTGTCAGACTTTATTTTTCTGGGCTCCAAAACCACTGCACTTGGTGATTTCAGCCATGAAATTAAAAGACGCTTACTCCTTGGAAGGAAAGTTATGACCAACCTAGATAGCATATTCAAAAGCAGAGACATTACTTTGCCAACAAAGGTCTGTCTAGTCAAGGCTATGGTTTTTCCAGTAGTCATGTATGGATGTGAGAGTTGGACTATAAAGAAAGTTGAGCGTCAAAGAATTGATGCTTTTGAACTGTGGTGTTGGAGAAGACTCTTGAGAGTCCCTTGGACTGCAAGGAGATCCAACCAGTCTATTCTAAAGGAGATCAGTCCTGGGTGTTCTTTGGAAGGAATGATGCTAAAGCTGAAACTCCAGTACTTTGGCCACCTCATGTGAAGAGTTGACTCATTGGAAAAGACTCTGATGCTGGGAGGGATTGGGGGCAGGAGGAGAAGGGGACGATAGAGGATGAGATGGCTGGATGGCATGACCAACTCGATGGACGTGAGTTTGAGTGAACTCTGGGAGTTGGTGATGGACAGGGAGGCCTGGCGTGCCGCGATTCATGGGATCGCAAAGAGTCGGACACGACTGAGCGACTGAACTGAACTGAAGCGACTGAAGACACACACACACCAGCAGACACACAGACAGTGTCTGCATTCCATCATCAAAGTGTTAGAAGTACTTCTTGATATTTAATCTTAGGGATTTTATCTGAATGCTTCAACTCATTTCCAAAACAGATCTTACTTGCATCCTGGAGCATCAGAGGGCTTGTCCTTTCCATTGAGCTGTGTAGCAATTCAACAGTATTCATAAAATTCAAATATACTCATTAAAACTGATCTAGCTTTGAGAATCTACATTTCATGGTTGTTCCAACAGCTTCAGGTTGGAGGTGGTCCTCCCTCCTGTTAAGGAGAAGGATGCACTGGCACCTAATACAATATGCATCCTTGGCCTTACTTCTGGAAAAGGTACACAGTGTCTTATAGTAATTTCCTTCACTTCCTTCAAATGAGAATAACAACAACATTTTACTGAGACTGACTGTAGCATCTGTTACCCTAGGCATTTATTTGCTTACCTCTCTTCCCACCCATAGCTCCCACCACTAAATTGTAAACCCCTTCAATGCAGAGGCTATGTTTCACTGACTTCCTATCTTTAGCATTTAGCATGGCACACACTGCCTGGCATATTAGGAGTTCATGAAAATGGATTGAAGTGATTTCCACATCATAAAGTCATACCATTTAAAGTGAAATTGAATCCCAAATTATTTTTTCCCCACAGTTCACAGAACCTTTATTTAGATTACCTAAAGGCAGTGTTTGGAATGTCACTTCATGCCTAAATAAGCAAACATTTAAAGATAAACTGTTTCAGTTGTCTCTTTGTTTAGTCTGAACTATCTGGGAAACATGCTTACAGAATTGTTCTGAGTTATTACCTGCATATGAATGTAAGTTGAACTTAATGTCATTAAAAGAACAAAAGAACAGATAATAAAAGCTGAGACTATGAAGCTGGTGTCAGGAAGGAAAAATTTTCCTTCTACTTTTCTAGGTTCTTTGGCTGATTTAACAACCAAATTAAAAAAAAAAAACAGATTAACAGAAGAAAAACAAACTTGTATGTACGAGAACCTTAAAGATATGAGGCTCCTTAACAGTCAGGCAATGAAATTTATATGTTATTGTGAGTTACAGAGAAGGAGTAGGGGTCTGGAACTTCCAAGGGAGGATGACAATTTACAGGAAGATGGGGAAAGCAAGCGTTTGGTAAAGAAGTGTTTGCCATGCCATGCCATGCAGAGACAACAGACATAAAGCAGCGTTTCGTAAGTTTTTCCCAATCTACCACAGCTAGGTCGCGTCCTCTGTAGTTATCTCCCGGCAATACCTCTCTTCCTGGAATAGAACTTCTATCTAAATTCTTTTCAGGAAGTTAAGGGGAAGGTGAGATAAGAAGAAAAACTTCCTGAGTCTTCTGTTTGTTTGTTTTTTTTAATCAGCCTAGAATAATTTTCATGCCAGAGACACATTTTAGGGTGGTAATGTGCGCTCCCCTACACTGGGCAGGGAGGGTAGTTTCCATTTAGTAAGTTCTAAAAAACTCACATGAGGCTGAAGTTATTAAATCTCTTAAATCTCAAAATTAAACTCTGCACAGAGCTTGGATTCTTCTGCGAATGTACTCTCAACACAATCTGGGTCATTCTGGGAAATTCTACCACCTGGAAATGGTTGATTGAACTCTGAACTCTGAAACTCGTAAACATGCCCTCCTAATCATTTTACTCCCCACCCCCACCATACACACACACACACACACACACACACACACACACACACACACACTTCACAGCTGTTGAAAACAGCAGCAACCAAGGCAAATTTTCTGCTGGGAAGAAGTGTTCTTCCAGTTTGATAAGATTCTGAGAAAAAATATTCTTTAGAAAATGGTGTCTGTTCCTGATCATAATATAACGTTCTTTTTTTTACAACTTTTATTGGCATGTAGCTGCTTTACAATGTTGTGTTAGTTTCTGCTGTACAGCAAAGTGAATCAGCTACATGTACACATATATTTCCCTCTTTTTTGGATTTCCTTCCCATTTAGGTCACCACTGAGCCCTGAGCAGAGTTCCCTGTGCTATATAGCAGGTTCCCATCAGCTACTGATTCTATTGTTGTTGTTTAGTCGCTAAATTATGTCCAACTCTTTTGTGACACCACAGACTATAGCCCTCCAAGCTCCTCTGTCCATGGGATTTCCCAGCAAAGAATAATGGAGTGGGCTGCCATTTCCTTCTCCAGGGAATCTTCTGATCCAGAGATCAAACCTGCATCTCCTGAATTGCAGGCAGATTCTTTACCACTGAGCCATAATATCAATAGGGTACATATGTCAATCCCAATCTCCCAACTCAACAATCCCAATACTGGGCACACACTCAAATAAAACCATAATTCAAAAAGACACATGCACCCCAGTGTTCATTGCAGCACTATGTACAACAGCCAGGATATGGACACAACCTAAATATCTATCAACAAAGGAGTGGCTAAAGAAGATGTAGTACATATATACACAATGGAATATTACTCAGCCATAAAAAGGAACAAAACTGTGTCATTTGCAGAGATGTGGATGGACCTAGAAACTGTCATACAGAAGTCAGAAAGACAATATTAATGCATATATGTGCAATCAGAAAACTGGTATAGATGACCTTATTTACAAAGCAGTGGAAGTCACTCAGACGTGTCCAACTCTTTGCAACCCCAAGGACTACATGATCCATGGAATTCTCCAAGCCAGAATACTGGAGTGGGTAGCCTTTCCTTTCTCCAGTGGATCTTCCCAATCCAGGGATCGAACCCAGGTCTCCCACACTGCAGGTAGATTCTTTACTAACTGAGCCACCAGGGAAGCCCAAGAATACTAGAGTGGGTAGCCTATCCCTTCTCCAACGGATCTTCCTGACCCAGGAATTAAACTGGGATTCTTTACCAACTGAGCTATCAGGGAAGCCCTTACAAAGAAGAACTAGAGACAAAGATGTAGAGAACAAATGTACGGATGCCAAAGGGGAAGGGAGGTGGTGGTGGGATGAACTGGAAGACTGGGATAATATATCTTTCGTGACATTGATCTTAAAAAATCCCATGATATTGAGATATCAATAGCATGCCATGATTAAGTCCTAGGCAACAGATTCCAATTGTAATAGCAAGTTTCAACATAAAAATAAGATATTTTTCCTTATCCCAGAGTTAAATATATTTATGTCTTTTTCACAGGGCTAAACATCAAATACTGCTGGAAATAGGTAGGACCATTTACATATACAGATAGTAGCAACTGAGAGTTAGGGGGAGTTGTATATAAACCGTGCAGCACACATCCTTGTTTTGCTGCTCCTCTCCCCTCTGCTAATCTGCAAACTGGCCCCCACACATGGAGGGAAAGAGAGACTGAAGAAAAAGCCAGACCCCTCCAAATAGGAAAGTGGCAGGTTTAATAAGCAATGGAGCATACATACTAGCTTTGTCTTTGGGGCTGCAAGATGAGTAGCTCTTTGCACCTACTTTCCAGAATCTTAAAAGTTTATAGAGAGGCTTTAATGGGGCTCAGCCATGCACACTGTCCAGATGCTCACAGCAACACATTGCTTTCTCAAGACTTCATTCATGAAGTGACTCGAGCCATAGGAAAGGTGGACAGAACGTATGTCCAAATGATTGGGATGGAGATGAAGACCCTTCTATTGTCTGGGTCCAGTTCATGGGTCAGCTGGTGGTCACTTCCTCTCAGTGGCCTCCTCCGACATCTTTGCCTGTTCTCCTCTTTACTGCCTTCTTTACAAATTCTCCTGGATCTCTCAGCCATGCTTCTTCCACTCTGTAAACGTCTTTTCCTTTTTCTAAAGTCTGGATACTAGCCAAATCCAGATCCTGGTGGCTACACATCTACCTGAAATTGACTTATCAAGGCATATGTCACAACAAAATGGAATGCTTCTTAACTAACAGGAATACTTGTAATAACCACAAGGTAAATTTTAAAGTCTGCCTCTTATAAATAAATGTGCCACAGTTTTTATATCACAGGTGAAGGAGAACATCCATTCGGGTTAAGAAAAGGATTGGTCAGGTACACCTGGGAAGGTTTGTGAAGGCTCTACAAAGGACATGGCATTTCATTCAAGGCAGAAGTGATAACAAAAGCCAAGAAATGCAAGTACAGGATAAATGCTATGGTCTAGGAGATGAAAGTTTAATTGGAGCACACATGTGATTTGGGAGCAGTGTAAAAGGGACCCACAAAATATCTGAATTTTTAAATCAGCAAAGTCTTGAATGTGACCAAACTGCTGGTATATTAGTTTTCAACTACTATTGCAATAAGTTATCATAAACTTAGGGGTTTAAAACAACACAACTTATTATCTTACAATCCTGTGTCCCATAAGCCCGACATGGTCACATCAGCCTAAAATCAAGGTCTCAACAGAGCTACTGTGTCCTTTTCTAGAGGCTGCAGGTGTGGATCCAGTTCAGTTCAGTTCAGTCACTCAGCCGTGTCTGACTCTTCCCGACGCTATGGACTGCAGTACACCAGTCTTCCCTGTCCATCACCAACTCCTGGAGCCTACTCAAACTCATGTCCATCACGTCAGTGATGCCATCCAACCATCTCATCCTCTGTCATCCCCTTCTCCTCCTGCCTTCAATCTTTCCCAGCATCAGGGTCTTTTCAAATGAGTCAGTTCTTCGCATCAGGTGGCCAAAGTATTGGAGTTTCAGCTTCAGCATCAGTCCTTCCAATGAATATTCTGGACTGATTTCCTTTAGGATGGACTGGTTGGATCTCCTTGCAGTACAAGGGACTCTCAAGAGTCTTCTCCAACGCCACCGTTCAAAAGCATAAGTTCTTTTTTTTTTTAATTTAATTTTTAAACTTTACATAATTGTGTTAGTTTTGCTAAATATCAAAATGAATCCACCACAGGTATACATGTGTTCCCCATCCTGAACCCTCCTCCCTCCTCCCTCCCCATACCATCCCTCTAGGTCGTCCCAGTGCACTAGCCCCAAGCATCCAGTATCGTGCATCGAACCTGGACTGGCATCTCGGTTCATACATGCTATTTTACATGTTTCAATGCCATTCTCCCAAATCTTCCCACCCTCTCCCTCTCCCACAGAGTCCATAAGACTGTTCTATACATCAGTGTCTCTTTTGCTGTCTCGTACACCGGGTTATTGTTACCATCTTTCTAAATTCCATATATATGCATTAGTATACTGTATTGGTGTTTTTCCTTCTGGCTTACTTCACTCTGTATAATAGGCTCCAGTTTCATCCACCTCATTAGAACTGATTCAAATGTATTCTTTTTAATGGCTGAGTAATACTCCATTGTGTATATGTACCATTGCTTTCTTATCCATTCATCTGCTGATGGGCATCTAGGTTGCTTCTGTGCCCTGGCTATTATAAACAGTGCTGTGATGAACATTGGGGTACACGTGTCTTTCCCTTCTGGTTTCCTCAGTGTATATGCCCAGCAGTGGGATTGCTGGATCATAAGGCAGTTCTATTTCCAGGTTTTTAAGGAATCTCCACACTGTTCTCCATAGTGGCTGTACTAGTTTGCATTCCCACCAACAGTGTAAGAGGGTTCCCTTTTCTCCACACCCTCTCCACCATTTATTATTTGCAGACTTTTGGATCACAGCCATTCTGACTAGTGTGAAATGGTACCTCATAGTGGTTTTGATTTGCATTTCTCTGATAATGAGTGATGTTGAGCATCTTTTCATGTGTTTGTTAGCCATCTGTATGTCTTCTTTGGAGAAATGTCTATTTAGTTCTTTGGCCCATTTTTTGATTGGGTCATTTATTTTTCTGGAGTTGAGCTGTAGGAGTCGCTTGTATATTTTTGAGATTAGTTGTTTGTCAGTTGCTTCATTTGCTATTATTTTCTCCCATTCTGAAGGCTGTCTTTTCACCTTGCTAATAGTTTCCTTTGATGTGCAGAAGCTTTTAAGGTTAATTAGGTCCCATTTGTTTATTTTTGCTTTTATTTCCAATATTCTGGGAGGTAAGTTCTTCAGTGCTCAGCTTTCTTTACAGTCCAACACTCACATGACTTAACTGGAAAAAACCATAGTTTTGACTAGATGGAACTTTGTTGGCAAAGTAATGTCTCTGCTTTTTATATGCTATCTAGATTGGTCATAGCTTTTCTTCCAAGGAGCAAGCGTCCTTTAATTTCATTCAGGTTGTTGGCAGAATTGATGATGACCCTCCACCCCTTTCCCTCTTTGTTTCCTCCTGGCTGTCAGCTGAGGAGCTCTTTGGTTTCTCAAGGCTTTCCAGGTTAATATCCTCTTACTCTAACTTCAAACCAGCAACAGCAGGTAGAGGCCTTCTCATGCTGTCTCTCCCCACAGCCACGGATAGTTCTCTGCTTTTACTGGCTCATGTCTTAGGTTGGGCCCATCTGGATGATCCAGGTTATTCTCTCCATCTGGAGATGATGGAGAGAACCTTCACATCTGCAAAGTCTCTTCTGTCATGTAAGGTAACATATTCACAAGTTCTAGGGATTAGCTTGTGGACATTTTTAGAGCACCATTATTCTGTCAACTGCAGTTGGTAAAATAAAGTATTTCAGTTGATGTGACGGCAGATAAATTAGCTGATATTCTATACAAGTTACCTGAAAATGTGGTATCTCATTAGTATTTGAGCTTAATTTCCCTTGGTATTCAGAGAAGTGTTTGCTGTGAGACTCTATGGGAAATTGAAAGAATTTCCCTTCATGTCTCAGGTTCTGCTCTTGCATTCTCTTCTTTCCTTATATTCTCCTTCCTAGGGGACAAATAACGCATGTGGTGAACAGGGAAATGATCCACTCTTGGCACATAAAACTTGCTAGTGGAACATGAATTTGGAGAGATTTGGAGAGATCAGTGTTCATCTGTCAGGAAGCCGTTTGTTCCCTTGGTCTTTTGATTTAGTTCATGGTAGCAACCACATGTAAATCCATGTTAAGTGAAATATTTTCTCCCAAGAAGCAAAATTTTATAATTGAATTTCTGTTCACAAAACTTAATTTTATGATATGAAAATACCAAAATTGATCCCTAAAATAGGGAATTAAAAATAAAACAGCTTTTTTTAAACATTTAAACATTAAGAAATTTAAACATTTCTTAATTATGTAAAGATAAAACAGTAAACACAAAATAACAGGAAAACTTTTTCCCTGTATTTTATACATTTGTTAGACTGGCTGAGATTTCTTAAAATATATACCTATTGAAGTTTGGACTAAAAATTCCATCTATTTTTCATGGACAATTTTCCTGTTAGTAAATAGAAGGAATTTGTATCATTCCATTGCTCTGAAAATGCTCAGATTTCATCAAAATTGGAATCATTGTTCTCAAATTTTTCATAGTTCATTCAGTGTATGTGAATGTTTCCATAAAGTTGTGGATGGAAAGCCAGAGAGAAGTACAGTTTCCTTGGTCTCCTTTTCTTCAATAAATTTCCGATTTTCCATTTCTGCAGTATCCCTGTAGACCTCTGCTGGCCTACTGAGGTTGTAAATCAATTCAGAACAGTGGCCTTGTCAACAACATGCACAGTCATCAGATAGTAACAAATGACTTTGGGTCATTATGCTAGAGGCATTATTTATTGCCATGGCTTCAAGTTGATCAATTCCAAGTATTCAAGTTAATATGGAGACTAGAGAGGTGGAATGAAGTAGAAGTTTTAAAATATCACTTCACAAATAATGGTTTGTCACAGATTTTCAAAGATGATCACAAAGAAAAATTACATAAATGTGTTTCATAGAATAAACACCTAGCCTATAGAATATAAATAGGAATGGAGGAGTTAGAATTTACTCTTCTCCTAAATAGAGAATACTCTATACAATCTAATTACAGTAGATATTCAGATTTCTTTTTCATATTCATCTTTTAAACAATCCTGAACTAGGATAGCTTCAGCATAGTGGGGTTTTCCTAGTGGCTCAGATGGTAAAAAATCTACCTGCAATGCAGGAGACTTGGTTTCGATCCCTGAGTTGGGAAGATACCCCTGGAGAAGGGCATGGCAACCCAGTCCAGTATTCTAGCCTGGAGAATTCCACAGACTGAGAGGCCTGGCGGGTGACTTGGCAACGAACACTTTCACTTTCACATTTTCATATTTTTTTCTTCATATTTTTCTGTATATACTTTCCATAGATTTCCTATAAGGAAACATTCAATCTATAGTAGAACACAGAACTTTTCCAACATTCAGTTGTGTTCCTCAAGCATTTTAAACTAATGGTTTTCTAAAAGTCATTATTTCATAAAACACCATGATGCGACTGAAATACAATGCTAAAACAAAGACATATAATGTGATATATGTGAAAGAGACAATGATATAAACTCACAAACTTTTTTCACTTTCTTACTGTGCATACAGAAAGACTAAATATCCTAAGCCTTAGAAGTAAATATAAAGTCATAAACCACATCCTGCCCATAAGGATTGAGTGGAAGTGATGTGCTCCACATCTGTGACTGACACATAAAACCATCTGGATGATTCTCCACATACTCCTCCTGTCCTATTGAAACTTTGTGTTAAGATGGAGGTGACATGACATGAAAAGATTCTGGATCTGTGGATAACTGCATGCAGCACTCACTCACACTGGACTATGATATGAGTGAAAGATAAACCTTTATTATTTTAAGCCACTAACATTTGGAGGTTGGTTGCTGCAGCAAGTAGGCATACTTATTCAAATAAAACATCTTAATATGGAATTCAGTATGTGAAAGGAATCACAGACACATGTTTTAGATAAATTTATTATTGAGAAATCTTTTTTCATCATATCTAGAAATAACTGAAATAATACAAATTTAACATTCATTTCAGATCAGTTCAGTAGCTCAGTTGTGTCCAACCCTGTGACCCTATAAACTGCAGCACGTGACGTTTCTCTGTCTGTCACCAACTCCTGAAGCTTAGTCAAACTCATGTCCATCTAGTCAGTGATGCCATCCAACTATTTCATCCTCTGTCATCCCCTTCTCCTTCTGCTTCCATCTTTCCCAGCATCAGAGTCTTTTCAAATGAGTCAGATCTTTGCATCAGGTGGCCAAAGTATTGGAGTTTCAGCTTCAACATCAGTCTTTCCAATGAATATTCTGGACTGATTTCCTTTAGGATAGACTGGTTGGATCTCCTTGCAGTCCAAGGGACTCTCAAGAGTCTTCTCCAACACCACAGTTCAAAAGCATCAATTCTTTGGCACTCAGCTTTCTTTATAGTCCAACTCTCACATCCATACATGACTACTGGAAAAATGATAGTTTTGACTAGATGGACCTTTGTTGACAAAGTTATGTCTCTGCTTTTTGATATGCTGTCTAGGTTGGTCATAGCTTTTCTTCCAAGGAGTAAACATCTTTTAATTTCATGGCTGGACTCACCATCTGCAGTGATTTTGGAGCCCAAGAAAATAAAGTCTCTCACTCTTTCCATTGTTTCCCCACCTATTGGCCATGAAGTGATGGGACTGGATACCATGATCTTTGTTTTCTGAATGTTGAGGTTTTTTTTTTTAATTTATTTATTTTAATTGGAGGCTGATTACAATATTGTAGTGGTTTTCTCATACATCAGCATGAATGAGCCACGGGTGTACAGGTGTTCACAATCCTGAACCCCCCTCCCACGTCCCTCCCCATACCATCCCTCTGGGTCATCCCAGTGCACCAGCCCCAAGCATCCTGTATCCTGCATCAAACCTGGACTGGCAATTCGTTTCTTATATGATATTATACATGTTTCCATACCATTCTCCCAAACCATCACACCCTCTCCCTCTCCCACAGAGTCCAAAAGACTGTTCTATACATATGTGTCTCTTTTGCTGTCTCGCATACAGGGTTATCTTTCTAAATTCCATAAAAATGCATTAGTATACTGTATTGGTGTTTTTCTTTCTGGCTTACTTCACTCTGTATAATCAGCTCCAGTTTCAACCACCTCATTAGAACCGATTCAAAAATATTCTTTTTAATGGCTGAGTAATACTCCATTGTGTATATGTACCACAGCTTTCTTATCCATTCATCTGCTGATGGACATCTAGGTTGCTTCCACGTCCTGGCTATTATAAGCAGTGCTGTGATGAACACTGTGGTACACGTGTCTGAATGTTGAGTTTAAAGCCAACTTTTCCACTCTGTTCTTTCACTTTCATCAAGAGGATCTTTAGTTCTTCTTCACTTTCTGCCATAAGGGTAGTATCATCTGCAAATATGAGGTTATTGACAGTTCTCTCAGCAATCTTGATTCCAGCTTGTGCTTCATCCAGCCCAGCATTTCGCATGATGTACTCTGCATATAAATTAAATAAACAGGGTGACAATATACAGCCTTAATGTACTCCTTTCCTGATGTAGAACCAGACTGTTGTTCCATGTTCAGTTCTTTTTTTTTTTTTTAATTGAAGGAAAACTGCTTTACAGAACTTTGCTGTTTTCTGTCAAACTTCACCATGAATCAGCCATCAGATCAGATCAGATCAGTTGCTCAGTTGTGTCCGACTCTTTGCGACCCCATGAATCGCAGCACGCCAGGCCTCCCTGTCCATCACCAACTCCCTGAGTTCACTCAGACTCACATCCATTGAGTCAGCGATGCCATCCAGCCATCTCATCCTCTGTCGTCCCCTTCTCCTCTTGCGCCCAATCCCTCCCAGCATCAGAGTCTTTTCCAATAAGTCAACTCTTCGCATGAGGTGGCCCAAGTACTGGAGTTTCAGCTTTAGTATCATTCCTTCCAAAGAAATCCCAGGGCTGATCTTCAGAATGGACTGGTTGGATCTCCTTGCAGTCCAAAGGACTCTCAAGAGTCTTCTCCAACACCACAGTTCAAAAGCATCAGTTCTTTGGCGCTCAGCCTTCTTCAGAGTCCAACTCTCACATCCATACATGACCACTGGAAAAACCATAGCCTTGACTAGATGAACCTTTGTTGGCAAAGTAATGTCTCTGCTTTTCAATATGCTATCTAGGTTGGTCATAACTTTCCTTCCAAGCAGTAAGCGTCTTTTAATTTCATGGCTGCAGTCACCATCTGCAGTGATTTTGGAGCCCAGAAAAATAAAGTCTGACACTGTTTCCACTGTTTCCCCATCTATTTCCCATGAAGTGATGGGACCAGATGCCATGATCTTCGTTTTCTGAATGTTGAGCTTTAAGCCAACTTTTTCACTCTCCACTTTTACTTTCATCAAGAGGCTTTTGAGTCCTCTTCACTTTCTGCCATAAGGGTGGTGTCATCTGCATATCTGAGGTTATTGATATTTCTCCCAGAAATCTTGATTCCAGCTTTTGCTTCTTCCAGTCCAGCGTTTCTCATGATGTACTCTGCATATAAGTTAAATAAACAGGGTGACAATATACAGCCTTGACAAACTCCTTTTCCTATTTGGAACCAGTCTGTTGTTCCATGTCCAGTTCTAACTGTTGCTTCCTGACCTGCATACAAATTTCTCAAGAGGCAGATCAGGTGGTCTGGTATTCCCATCTTTCAGAATTTTCCACAGTTTATTGTGATACACAGAGTCAAAGGCTTTAGCATAGTCAATAAAACAGAAATAGATGTTTTTCTGGAACTCTCTTGCTTTTTCCATGATCCAGCAGATGTTGGCAATTTGATCTCTGGTTCCTCTGCCTTTTCTAAAGCCAGCTTGAACATCAGGAAGTTCACGGTTCACATATTGCTGAAGCCTGGCTTGGAGAATTTTGAGCTTTACTTTACTAGTATGTGAGATGAATAGCTCAACTGGAATTCTATCACCTCCACTAGCTTTGTTCGTAGTGATGCTTTCTAAGGCCCACTTGACTTCACATTCCAGGATGTCTGGCTCTAGGTCAGTGATCACACCATCGTGATTGTCTGGGTCGTGAAGACCTTTTTTGTACAGTTCTTCTGTGTATTCTTGCCATCTCTTCTTAATATCTTCTGCTTCTGTTAGGTCCATACCATTTCTGTCCTTTATCGAGCCCATCTTTGAATGAAATGTTCCTTTGGTTACCTTTGATTTTCTTGAAGAGATCTCTAGTCTTTCCCATTCTGTTGTTTTCCTCTATTTCTTTGCATTGATCACTGAAGAAGGCTTTCTTATCTCTTTTTGCTATTCTTTGGAACTCTGCATTCAGATGTTTATATCTTTCTTTTTCTCCTTTGCTTTTCACTTCTCCTTTTCACAGCTATTTGTAAGGCCTCCCCAGACAATCAGCCATAGGTAAACGTATATCCCCTCCCTTTTGAACCTCCCTCCCATCCCTCCCCATCCCACCCTTCTAGGCTGATACAGAGCCCCTGTGTGAGTTTTCTGAGCCATACAGTAAATTCCCATTGGCTATCTATTTTACATATGGTAATGTAAGTTTCCATGTTACTCTTTCCATTCATTTCACCCTGTCCTCCCCTCTTCCCATGTCCATAAATCTATTCTCTATGTTTGTTTCTCCACTGTTGCCCTGTAAATAAATTTTTCAGTACCATTTTTCTAGATTCCGTATATATGCGTTAGAATTTGATATTTATCTTTCTCTGATTCACTTCACTTTATATAATAGGTTCTAGATTCACCCACCTCATTAGAACTGCCTCAAATGTGTTCCATTTTATGGCTGAGTAATATTCCATTGTGTATATGTACCACAACTTCTTTATCCATTCATCTGTTGATGGACATCTAGGTTGCTTCCATGTTCTAGCTATTGTAAATAGTGCTGCAATGAACAATGGGATGCAGGTGTCTCTTTCAATTTTGGTTTCTTCAGGGTATATGCCTCAGAGTGTGATTGCTGGGTCATATGATGGTTTTATTCCTAGTTTTTAAAGGAATCTCCATACTGTCTTCCATAGTGGCTGTATCAATTTACATTCCCACCAACAGTGCAAGAGTGTTCCCTTTTCTCCACACCCTCTCCAGCATTTACTGTTTGTGGACTTTTTGATGATGTACATTCTGACTAGGGTGCGGTAATATTTTCTTTATGAATTATACTTTTTTTTACTCTGTAAGCCACTCTGCCTCACTGCTATCAGCAGTGGGTTTAAGTAAAAAAAGGAAGAAACGTGTAAGCTGCGTCCACAGATTGTAAACTGTGTGACAAAACAATCTTTGTTTTTTTGCCTTTAGCATAACATTTACTCATACGTTAACTGCCAGTCATTGTTGTTTTGATTGCATTTCTCTAATAATGGGCGATGTTGAGCATCTTTTCATGCGTTTGCTAGCCATCTGTATATCTTCTTTGGAGAAATGTCTGTTTAGGTCTTTTCCCCACTTTTTGATTGGCTTGTTTGTTTTTCTGGTGTTGAATTGTATGATCCGCTTGTATATTTTGGAAATTAATCCTTTGGCCGTTGTTTCATTTGCTATTATTTTCTCCCATTCTGAGAGTTGCCTTTTCACGTTTTTTATAGTTTCCTTTGCTGTGTGAAAGCTTTTAAGTTTAATCAGGTCCCACTTGTTTACTTTTGTTTTTATTTCTGTTACTCTAGGAGGTGGGTCTCAGAGGATCTTGCTTTGATTTATGTCAACACATGTTCTGCCTATGTTTTTCTCTAAGAGTTTTATAGTTTCTGGTCTTACATTTAGGTCTGTAATCTATTTTGAGTTTATCTTTGTGTTCAACCAGTTTTTTTTTTTTTTTTAAATTTAAATTTATTTAACTGGAGGCTAATTACTTTACAATATTGTATTGGTTCTGCCACACATCAACATGAATCCTCCACGGGTATACACGTGTTCCCCATCCTGAACCCCCCTCCCACCTCCATCCCCGTACCATACCTCTGGGTCATCCCAGTGCACCAGCCCCAAGCATCCTGTATCAAACCTGGACTGGCGATTTGTTTCTTATATGATATTATACATGCTTCCATGCCATTCCCCCAAATCATCCCACCCTCTCCCTCTCCCACAGAGTCCAAAAGACTGTTCTATACATCTGTGTCTCTTTTGCTGTGATAACAGGGTTATCATTACCATTTTTCTAAATTCCATATATATGAGTTAGTATACTGCATTGGTGTTTTTCTTTCTGGCTTACTTTACTCTGTATAATCGGCTCCAGTTTCATCCACCCCATTGGAACTGATTCAAACATATTCTTTTTAATGGCTGAGTAATACTCCATTGTGTATATATACCACAGCTTTCTTATCCATTCGTCTGCTGATGGACATCTAGGTTGCTTCCACGTCCCGGCTATTATAAACAGTGCTGCGATGAACATTGGGGTACACGTATCTCTTTCAATTCTTGTTTCCTCAGTGTGTATGCACAGAAGTGAGATTGCTGGATCATAAGGCAGTTCTATTTCCAGTTTTTTACGGAATCTCCACACTGTTCTCCATAGTGGCTGTACTAGTTTGCATTCCCACCAACACTGTAAGAGGCTTCCCTTTTCTCCACACCCTCTCCACCACTTATCGCTTGTAGACTTTTGGATCATAGCCATTCTGACTAGTGTGAAATGGTACCTCATAGTGGTTTTGATTTGCATTTCTCTGATAATGAGTGATGTTGAGCATCTTTTCATGTGTTTGTTAGCCATCCGTATGTCTTCTTTGGAGACATGTCTGTTTAGTTCTTTGGCCCATTTTTTGATTGGGTCGTTTATTTTTCTGGTATTGAGCTCCAGGAGGTGCTTGTATATTTTTGAGGTTAGTCCTTTGTCAGTTGCTTCATTTGCTATTATTTTCTCCCATTCTGAAGGCTGTCTTTTCACCTTTCTTTAAGTTTCCTTTGTTGTGCAGAAGCTTTTAATTTTATTTAGGTCCCATTTGTTTATTTTTGCTTTTATTTACAATATTCTGGGAGGTGGGTCATAGAGGATCCTGCTGTGATGTATGTTGGAGAGTGTTTTGCCTATGTTGTCCTCTAGGAGTTTTATAGTTTCTGGTCTTCCATTTAGATCTTTAATCCATTTTGAGTTTATTTTTGTGTATGGTGTTAGAACGTGTTCTAGTTTCATCCTTTTACAAGTGGTTGACCAGTTTTCCCAGCACTTGTTAAAGAGATTGTCTTTTCTCCATTGTATATTCTTGCCTCCATTGTCAAAGATAAGGTGTCCATAGGTGCGTGGATTTATCTCTGGGCTTTCTATTTTGTTCCATTGATCTATATTTCTGTCTTTGTGCCATTACCATACTGTCTTGATAACTGTGGCTTTGTAGTAGAGCCTGAAGGCAGGCAGGTTGATTCCTCCAGTTCCATTCTTCTTTCTCAAGATTGCTTTGGCTATTCGAGGTTTTTTGTATTTCCATACAAATTGTGAAATTTTTGTTCTAGCTCTGTGAAAAATACCATTGGTAGCTTTTTAGGGATTGCATTGAATCTATAGATTGCTTTGGGTAGCATACTCATTTTCACTATATTGATTCTTCCACTCCATTAACATGGTATATTTCTCCATCTATTAGTGTCCTCTTTCATTTCTTTCACCAGTGTTTTATAGTTTTCTGTATATAGGTATTTTGTTTCTTTAGGTAGATATATTCCTAAGTATTTTATTCTTTTCGTTACAATGGTGAATGGAATTGTTTCCTTAATTTCTCCATTTTCTCATTGTTAGTGTATAGGAATGCAAGGGATTTCTGTGTGTTGGTTTTATATCCTGCAACTTTACTATATTCATTGATTAGCTCTAGTAATTTTCTGATGGAGTCTTTAGGGTTTTCTATGTAGAGGATCATGTCATCTGCAAACGGTGAGAGTTTTACTTCTTTTCCATTTGGATTCATCTCTTTTTCTGCTATAATTGCTATGGCCAAAACTTCCAAAACTATGTTGAATAATATTGGTGAAAGTGGGCACCCTTGTCTTGTTCCTGACTTTAGAGGAAATGCTTTCAATTTTTCACCATTGAGGATAATGTTTGCTGTGGGGTTGTCATATACAGCTTTTATTATGTTGAGGTATGTTCCTTCTATTCCTGCTTTCTGGAGAGTTTTTATCATAAATGGATATTGAATTTTGTCAAAGGCTTTCTCTGCATCTATTGAGATAATCATATGGCTTTTATTTTTCAATTTGTTAGTGTGGTGTATTACATTGACTGATTTACGGATATTGAAGAATCCTTGCATCCCTGGGATAAAGCCCACTTGGTCATGATGTATGATCTTTTTAATGTGTTGTTGGATTCTGATTGCTAGAATTTTGTTAAGGATTTTTGCATCTATGTTCATCAGTGATATTGGCCTGTAGTTTTCTTTTTTTGTGGCACCTTTGTCAGGTTTTGGTATTAGGGTGATGGTGGCCTCATAGAATGAGTTTGGAAGTTTACATTCCTCTGCAATTTTCTGGAAGAGTTTGAGTAGGATAGTGTTAGCTCTTCTCTAAATTTTTGGTAGAATTCAGCTGTGAAGCCGTCTGGACCAGGGCTTTTGTTTGCTGGAAGATTTCTGATTACAGTTTCAATTTCTGTGCTTGTGATGGGTCTGTTAAGATTTTCTATTTCTTCCTGGTCGAGTTTTGGAAAGTTGTACTTTTCTAAGAATTTGTCCACTTGTTCCACGTCGTCCATTTTATTGGCATATAATTGCTGATAGTAGTCTCTTATGATCCTTTGTATTTCTGTGTTGTCTGTTGTGATCTCTCCATTTTAATTTCTAATTTTATTGATTTGATTTTTCTCCCTTTGTTTCTTGATGGTTCTGGCTAATGGTTTGTCAATTTTATTTGTCCTTTCAAAGAACCAGCTTTTGGCTTTGTTGATTTTTGCTATGGTCTCTTTTGTTTCTTTTGCATTTATTTCTGCCCTAATTTTTAAGATTTATTTCCTTTTACTAACCCTGGGGTTCTTCCTTTCTTCCCTTTCTAGTTGCTTTAGGTGTAGAGTTAGGCTATTTATTTGATTTTTTTCTTGTTTCTTGAGGTATGCCTGTATTGCTATGAACTTTCCCCTTAGCACTGCTTTTATGGTATCCCACAGGTCTGGGGTTGTTGTGTTTTCATTTTCATTCATTTCTATGCATATTTTGATTTCTTCTGTGATTTGTTGGTTATTCAGCAGTGTATTGTTCAGCCTCCATAGGTTGCAATCTTTAATAGTATTTCTCCTGTAATTGAGATCTAATCTTACTGCATTGTGGTCAGAAAAGATGCTTGGAATGACTTCAATTTTTTTTTTTTTTTAATTTACCAAGGCTAGGTTTATGGCCCAGGATGTGATCTGTCCTGGAGAAGGTTCTGTGTGCACTTGAGAAAAAGGTGAAATTCATTGTTTTGTGGTGAAATGTCCTATAGATATCAATTAGGTCTAACTGGTCTATTGTATCATTTAAAGTTTGTGTTTCCTTGTTAATTTTCTGTTTAGTTGATCTATCCATAGGTGTGAGTGGGGTATTAAAGTCTCCCACTATTATTGTGTTATTGTTAATTTCCCCTTTCATACTTGTTAGCATTTGTCTTACACATTGTGGTGCTCATATGTTGGGTGCATATATAATTGTTATATCTTCTTCTTGGATTGATCCTTTGATCATTATGTAGTGTCCTTCTTTGTCTCTTTTCACAGCCTTTGTTTTAAAGTCTATTTTATCTGATATGAGTATTGCTATTCCTGCTTTCTTTTGGTCTCTATTTGCATGGAATATCTTTTTCCAGCCCTTCACTTTCAGTCTGTATGTGTCCCCTGTTTTGAGGTGGGTCTCTTGTAGACAACATATATAGGGGTCTTGTTTTTGTATCCATTCAGCCAGTCTTTGTTTTTTGGTTGAGGCATTCAACCCATTTACATTTAAGGTAGTTATTGATAAGTATGATCCCATTGCCATTTACGTTATTGTTTTGGGTTCGAGTTTATACACCCTTTTTGTGTTTCTTGTCTAGAGAAGATCCTTTAGCATTTGTTGGAGAGCTGGCTTGGTGGTGCTGAATTCTCCAAGCTTTTTCTTGCCTGTAAAGCTTTTGATTTCTCCTTCATATTTGAATGAGATCCTTGCTGGGTACAGTAAACTAGGCTGTAGGTTATTTTCTTTCATCACTTTAAGTATGTCCTGCCATTCCCTCCTGCCTGAAAAGTTTCTATTGAAAGATCAGCTATTATGGGAATCCCCTTGTGTGTTACTTGTTGTTTTCCCTTGCTGCTTTTAATATTTTTTCTTTGTGTTTGATCTTTGTTAATCTGATTAATATGTGTCTTGGGTGTTTCACCTTGGGTTTATCCTGTTTGGGACTCTGGATTTCTTGGACTTGGGTGATTATTTCTTTCCCCATTTTAGGGAAGTTTTCAACTATTATCTCCTCAAGTATTTTCTCATGGTCTTTCTTTTTGTCTTCTTCTGATTTTAATGTTGGGGCGTTTAACATTGTCCTGGAGGTCTCTGAGATTGTCCTCATTTCTTTTAATTCGTTTTTCTTTTTTCCTCTCTGATTCATTTATTTCTACCATTCTATCTTCTACTTCACTAATCCTATCTTCTGCCTCCGTTATTCTACTATTTGTTGCCTCCAGAATGTTTTTGATCACATTTATTGCATTATTCATTATATATTGACTCTTTTTTATTTCTTCTAGGTCCTTGTTAAACCTTTCTTGCATCTTCTCAATCCTTGTTTCCAGGCTATTTATCTATGATTCCATTTTGATTTCAAGATTTTGGATCATTTTCACTATCATTATTCGGAATTCTTTATCAGGTAGATTCCCTATCTCTTCCTCTTTTGTTTGGTTTGGTGGGCATTTATCCTGTTCCTTTACCTGCTGGGTATTCCTCTGTCTCTTCATCTTGTTTATATTACTGTGTTTGGGGTGGCCTTTCTGTATTCTGGCAGTTTGTGGAGTTCTCTTTGTTGTGGAGTTTCCTCGCTGTGGGTGGGGTTGTATGGGTGGCTTGTCAAGGTTTCCTGGTTACGGAAGCTTGTTGTCGGTGTTCTCATGGGTGGAGCTGTATTTCTTCCCTCTGGAGTGCAATGAAGTGTCCAGTAATGAGTTATGAGATGTCAATGGGTTTGGAGTAACTTTGAGCAGCCTGTATATTGAAGCTCAGGGCTGTGAATCTGTGTTGCTGGAGAATTTGAGTGGTATGTCTTGCTCTGAAACTTGTTGGCCCTTGGGTGGTGCTTGGTTTCAGTGTAGGTATGGAGGCATTTGATGAGCTCCTGTCGATGAATGTTCCCGGGAGTCAGGAGTTCTCTGGTGTTCTCAGGCTTTAGACTTAAGCCTCCTGCTTCTGGTTTTCAGTCTTATTTTTACAGTAGTCTCAAGACTTCTCCATCTATACAGCACCATTGATAAAACATCTAGGTTAAAGATGAAAAGTTTATCCACAGTGAGGGACACCCAGAGAGGTTCCCAGAGTTACATGGTGAAGAGAAGAGGGAGGAGGGAGTTAGAGGTGACCCGAATGAGATGAGGTGGAATCAAAAGAGGAGAGAGCAAGCTAGCTAGTAATCACTTCCTTATGTGTGCTCCACAGTCTGGATCGCTCAGAGATGTTCATGGAGTTATACAGAGAAGAGAAGAGGGAGGAAGGAGACAGAGGTGGCCAGGAGGATAAAGGGGGGAATCAAAAGCAGAGAGACAGATCTAGCCAGTAATCAGTTCCTTAAGTGTTCTCCACCATCTGGAACACATAAAGAGATTCACAGAGTTGGGTAGAGAAGAGAAGGGGTAGGGAGGACATAGAGGTGACCTGGTGGAGAAAAAGGAGAGTCCAAAGGGAGAGAGAGCAGTCAAGCCAGTAATCTCACTCCCAAGTAAAAATGGTACTGAAGATTGGGTTCTTAAAGGTACAAAATTGATAACAAATACCAAAAAGCAAAGGTTAAAAATCTAGAGTAGAGGTTGGATTTTCAAAAATACAATATTAAAGAAAAGAAAAAAAGTCACAAAAATTATAAATATATATATATATATGAAGTTTGCTTTAAAAGCAAAGTAATAGTAGGTTATAAAATAAAAATTAAAGGAGTAATAGAGGACTTAAAAAAAAAAAGAATGATAGTAAAAATAGTAAAAATATATCTAGGACTTTCACTGGTATTGTTGTGGGCAGTGTGGGGTCAGTTCATTTTTGGATAGTTCCTTGGTCTGGCTTATATTTCTCAAGGCCCCTTCCTATGTAGTCGGTACTAACTACAGGGTTTTAATCTATTGCACCTGTCACTTCCAAGGTGGTTTCCTCTGTTTTAGCTTCTTCTGTTTGCTGGTCTCTTTAGTATCTGATTTCCACCCTAACACAAGGGGGCGGTGGTGGACACTTTTTAGGCTCACTTGTTCAGTCGCGCTGTGGGGAGGGAGGGACACTGCCAACAGATAACACTGGCATGTGCTCACAGTGTCTCAGCCACAGTGGGCCTGCCCCCACTTATGGTGCATGTGCCCTCCCTGCCCACACTGCTCAGGCTCTAGGTTGCTCGGCCAGGAACCATCCGAGGCCTGCCCTGGGCTGCGTGCACCTCCCAGGTCTAAGTTGCTCAGGTTCAGGCACTCAGGCAGTCCTCAGAGGCGCAGACTCGGTTGGGCCTGAGTTTTCTGCCCTTCCCAGGTCCGAGCAGCTCAGGTGATGAGGTGTTTGGTGAGCGCGGTTGCTGCGACTTATCGCCTCCCCAATCTCTGCCACTTGGTTTTCTGGGTGTACAACCAGCGCACCTTCTCAGGCGGATGTTGACCATTCAGAACCCCAAGAAGTCTGTTAGCAAAGAAGCCTGCTTGCAGTTTGGTCGATAATGTCTCTCTTGGGCTGCGATTGCCCCCTTCCGGCTCTGGCTGCCTGTCACTGGAGGGGGATGGTCTGCTGCGGGCTAGCTCTGTTCAGTCCTTCATTCTGTGAGAGGGCCTGACAGTGTCTTAGGTTAGGGCTTTTTGCGTAGCTCTAGTCAGTCCTTTGTTCTTTGAGCGGGCCTGGTGGTGTCTTAGGTTAGAGCTTTCTGCATGGTAGCTCTCCCACAGTCTGGTTTGCTAGCCCAAGTTAGTTCCCACAGATTGCCCTTGGGGCATTCAGGCCCAGTCCTTACTCTAAACAATATAGCCTGCGCCTCCCTGCCCAGCCCCCGCTTGCTAGTGGTGGGTGCAGGCGTCTGTGCTGCTTCTCAACTGAGGGAGTTACCGTTGGGCACATAATCTGTGGGTTGTAATTATTTATTTATTTTTCCTCCCACTTATGTTGCCCTCTGTGGTTCCAAGGCTCACCACAAACTCGGCAGCGAAAGTGTTTCCTGGTGTTTGGAAACCTCTCTTTTTAAGACTCCCTTTAGGGATGGAGCTCCATCCCTACCTCTCTTGTCTCATTTTTTGTCTTTTATATTTTTTCCTACCTCCTTTCAAAGACACTGGGCTGCTTTTCTGGGTGCCTGATGTCCTTTGCCAGCATTCAGAAGTCGTTTTGTGGAATTTACTCAAGCATTTAAATGTTCTTTTGATGAATTTGTGGGGGAGAAAGTGGTCTCCCCGTCCTATTCCTCTGTCATCTTAGGACCACCCCCTATGTCCTGTTCTAACTGTTGCTTCTTGACCTGCATTGAGATTTCTCAAGAGGCAGGTCACGTGGTCTGGTATTCCCATCTCTTTAAGAATTTTCCATATAATTTAAGAATTTAACATTAGAATATTTATTCCCACTAAACAAAGCTTGAGAACAACTGCTTCAAACAAAACAAGGACTGAATCATGTCAGAAAATCTAGATCATCAAAGTTCATCTATAGTTGATTGAGGTATTTTTAAACTATATTTTTGTCTAGCAGGTAAAATAGAATGAATTGCCAAATCCACATAAAAAAAGTTATTAGCTGTCTACTTCATATAATTTATAAAAACAAAAACCCTAGATCAAAGACCAGCAAACAATGGTCCATGGGCCAAGTCCAGGCTGCTACCTACTTTTATAAATAAAGTTTTATTAGAATACAGTCACACACATTAATTTATGGATTACCTGTAACTTCTTTCATGCTACATCATCTGAACTGAATAGTTTTGACAGGAATCATGTGACTCACAAAGCCAAATTATTTATTATCTGGCTCTTAACATAAAAAATTTTTGACCCCTGCCTAGATGGATTAGTAAATATAATACACTTTAAAACTCTTAGTACAATTTACAAGTAAATATCTTTCAGGTCACTTTAGGGGAAATATTTTTAAGCAAAATAACAAGATTATTGATCATAAAATAAAAATTATAGTCTTGTCTACATTAAAATAAACAAGTATAGTTCATAAATAAACACCTTAAAACATGAAAAGACAAGTTATAAATGGGGATACTTGCATTGTACACCACTGACAAAGGATTAGTATCAATATTAACGTTTTATAAAGGATATATAAACTTTAAACATATATATTTCAGTAATAAAATGCACTATGAATCCCAGAAACATGAACAGACATTTTCACAGATGAGGCAACACATAAAGCAAACACAAGAAGATACGTTTAACATAACATGTCATTATTCAGGTAAATGCCAAACAAAAGTACTTGAAATACATTTTATGCCTGATTGAAAAACTAAAAAACTCTAATATTGCCAAGTGTTAGAAAAGCTGTAGAGTGAGAGAAGACATTGCTGGCAAGCACAAAGATTAGTGCTGCCACATTGTAAAAGTATTTGACATTATCTCCTAATCCTGAATATTTATATGACCAACTGTATTCCTGGATACACATGCAAGAGGAAACTTTGTACATGTCATTACTACCCTCAGACACGGGTAAGAGGAAACCCTTGCCCTGGACCCTAAATATAACCTCCCTGCTTTAGAGTAACTTCCTCAGCTTTTTGTAAGGCCCCTCCAATGCTAGGATGAGCCTTGGTGCACGGTGCCACTCTGGTGGGCACCCTGATCCCAGACCAGACCCTGTGGCCCTCAGTCATTGTTTCTCTCCTTTGGGATACTCTCTGGCTCTCTACTCTGTGGTGGGGTTGACCAAACGCTCTGCAGAACTCTGAACTCATGCCTGTGGCATTCTCCTAGAGCTCAGTGGCAGGGTCATGGTTCCTGAAGGGCAACCTGATAAGGATTGCTCCTACAGGCCATAAAGGTATTCTGTGCAAACCCATGGACTATAGCCCCCCAGGCTTTTCTATCCATGGGGTTTTCCAGGCGAGATGCTGGAGTCGGTTGCCATGCCCTCCTCCAGGGGATCTTCCTGACCCAGGGATTGAACCAGGTCTCTTATGTCTCCTGCATTGGAAGGTGGGTTCTTTACCACTAAAGCCATCTGGAAAGCCCTCACATGAGATTGGGCAGCTAGAAAGTTTGTGGCATGCTTATTTGGGGTGATTAAAATTGTTTATAGTCCAAGGTCCCACAAAAATATTTTTCCAAAGCCCTGCAGATGCTAAGGGCATCTCTGATCTCACCGTTTAAAGTTAACAAACTGAAATAAATGTTTAATTCTAGAAGTAATTATAGAACTTAAAAAGTATTTGTAATATTTACAACAGTACTTACAAAGGAAGCAGGAGAACAATGGATTAGCAGGAAATGGGATAGGGAGAAGATAGTCCAAAAATGAGATATATCCAATAGGTCCGTTGTTAAGGTCCTAGATTTTGCTCCCAGTTATGGATTTGCAGGTATTTATTAAATTGTCAAACCAACCAAATAAATGAAATCAGGTAATTCAGAAACCAATGGTGACAGGATACAACAAAATAAAGAATATTATTACTACATTTATGAATGCTGCTAAGTCACTTCAGTAGTGTCTGACTCTGTGTGACCCCATAGACGGCAGCCCACCAGGCTACCCTGTCCCTGGGATTCTCCAGGCAAGAACATGGAGTGGGTTGCCATTTCCTTCTCTAATGCATGAAAGTGAAAAGTGAAAGTGAAGTCACTCAGTTGTATCTGACTCTTAGCGACCCCATGGACTGCAGCCTACCAGGCTCCTCCATCCATGGGATTTTCCAGGCAAGAGTACTGGAGTGGGGTGCCATTGCCTTCTCCAACATTTGTGAATACCTGAGGCCAAAAAAAACAAAAAAAGTGAAATAGATCAGTGAAGCAGAATAAAGCTAGGCAACAGACTAAGGTGTAATGAAGATAAAATGACACTTCAAATCACTGGAAAGGAATGAGCTATTTAATAAATAGCATTAATATTTAGCACAATTGACAATTATATATTACCTTACAATATGCAACAAATTCCAAATATTTTTAAAAGCAAATAGTAAAATAAATTTTAAAATTAAGTATAAAATACAAATTCAAGGAAGTTAATACTTTTCAGTAAGTCCATCTAAATTAGACAAATAAATCAACTACAGAGATGACCAACCTAGATAGCATATTAAAAAGCAGAGACATTACTTTGGCAACAAAGGTCCGTCTAGTCAAGGCTATGGTTTTTCCAGTAGTCATGTATGGATGTGAGAGTTGGACTGTGAAGAAAGCTGAGCGCTGAAGAATTGATGCTTTTGAACTGTGGTGTTGGAGAAGACTCTTGAGAGTCCCTTGGACTGCAAGGAGATCCAAGCAGTCCATTCTAAAGGAGATCAGTCCTGGGTGTTCTTTGGAAGAAACGATGCTAAAGCTGAAACTCCAGTACTTTGGCCACCTCATGAGAAGAGTTGACTCACTGGAAAAGACTCTGATGCTGGGAGGGATTGGGGGCAGGAGGAGAAGGGGATGACAGAGGATGAGATGGCTGGATGGCATCACTGACTCAAAGGACATGAGTTTGGGTAAACTCTGGGCATTGGTGATGGACAGGGAGGCCTAGTATGCTGCGATTCATGGGGTCGCAAAGAGTCAGATACGACTGAGTGACTGAACTGAACTGAACAGAGAAAATAACTAACAGATGTCATGACACTGGTAAAATTTTAAATCATCCGTTTGAGAATTCCATAAATATTATTTCAAGACAAGGGGTTTGGAAGAAAATACACATACCTTATGTAATAAAGGATTAATTTAAAGGCTATGTGAAGACTGCCTAAAAGTCATACGAATTACCTAATAGAAAAATGGGAAAAAATGTATGCAGAATTAAATCACAGAAGAAAAATTATAAATGGTCAAAACATGTATAAAAAAAATGACCAATAAGTTATCAGATAATACAATTAAAAATTTTTTAAATATTTTGTCAGAAGATAAAATTATGATATTCTTTACAGCTGGGGTTTTGTATTTTGGTTGGTAGAATCTATGGAAGGGCAATTTGTTATCATCTATCATAATTTCAACTGTATATACTCTTATTAGCCTGACAGTTGTATTTCTAGGTGTCAGCACCACCAAGATATCTTTTGGTTGTCATAACAGAAAAGCTAATTTATAATGGCTTAGTCAGAAAAAGGAAATGTATTGGCTCACATGACTGTAAAGTCCCAGGGCTTATTTGCTGGCAGCAGGAAACATCTTGTTTGAGGAACTGGCATTTGGTCAGCAGGACTTACTTCTCTGCTTCTTGGCTCTGCTTCCTTTATTTTGGCTCCATTCCCAGACAGGTTCACTCATGGTAGTGGCAGAAAGGTTGCAGCAGTTTCAACACTGTATTGTATCAGACTTACATTTAGTAGAAAATGACGTTTCTCTTCTTTCCAAATTAAGTGGAAATCAGGATGCTTACTGACTTGCATGGGTCAAGTGCTCATCACCAAAGCAAACAGCATGTCTTCGGTGTGGGATATTCTGACTGGCACAGGTCTGGGTCACACTTGGTTAATTGGGATAAGCTCCTCTCTGAGTCACATGGAAGAGTGGTAGGGAGATTCCAAAAGAAGTCATTTAGTCATTGGGATTTCACTATTAGAAAAAAACAGATAATGGACACTGGATGCCTATAAGTTTCACTATACTATATTAAAGGTACATATTGTAAAGGTATATTGTAAAGATACAAAGACAGAACTGCAGTAGTGACAGCATAGACAAATAATCATCAATAAAGCAGTAATGCAAGACAGGAATTAAATGACTTCAGTTCAGATGAAAGAAAGTGAAAGTGAAGTCGCTCAGTTATGTCCGACTCTTTGTGACATGGACTGTAGCCTACCAGGCTCCTCTGTCCATGGGATTTTCCAGGCAAGAGTACTGGAGTGGGGTGCCATTGCCTTCTCCAGGGGATTTTCCTGACCCAGGGATTGAACCCAGGTCTTCCGCCTTGCAGGCAGAAGCTTTACTGTCTGAGCCACCAGGGAAGTTCCTAAATAAGTTTAATTGTACTGACTTAGAAATATCACTGAGATATATCATTAAGTAAAGAGGGCATATTACAGGACAACATGAACAGTGCGACCTTTTTATGTAAAAATTAAATTATAATTTGTAAAGCTAAATGTACATGCAATGTACATGAAGGTTATAAAAGAATAGATATCAAACTGTTAACACTGATTACTTTTAGGGAAGGAGTGAAGAATTTGAGGGGTGAGATAAAGTGAGACATTTCCTTTTCACTGTACATACTTTGCATTATATATAATTTTAAAAGGAAATGTATTTTTCATAAAATATTAAAATGGATTCAGCCTTTTAAAATAAGAGTATGGAGTTATCTGCCAATTGACAGATTTACTTGATTGTTAGACTAAGCTGATTAAAATTAATGCTAGGGAAATGAAAACAATGAAACAAAAACTCCAACTTATTTGATAGAAAATAAATAACATCTGAACCTTGTATCTTCTGAGAAAGTCAAACATAAAAGATAGTAATTGGGTTTTTTATTTATTTGTTTTTATCTTAAAAAGTCAGAGCTATTTATACAACCAGCTGAAGCTTTTTGAAGAAAGGAGCTGTTGTTTAGTCACTCAGTCGTGTTTGACTCTTTTTGACTCCATGGACTATAGCCCGCCAGGCTCCTCCATCCATGGGATTCTCTAGGCAAGAATACTGGGGTGCGTTGCCACTTCCTTCTCCAGGAGATCATCTTAACCCAGGGATTGAACCCAGGTCTCTTGCATTGCAGGCAGGTTCTTTACCACTGAGCCACCAGGGATACCCAAAGGAGCTGTATGTATTAATTAAGAATCCCACTTTGAATATTATATATATATAGCTATGAAGTCCTTATCTTTATCAACGAATAAACTTACCCACGAGGTGAATACTTGAACATAAGGCTCACTTTAATACAGTGATTCATCTGTTGTGCTTTCCTTCTGCATGGATCATCACTGAGTTTCCCTAATGCTACTGCATGTGTATCTTCAGTGTCTTGAGTATCACCAGATACACAGAAAATATTTGATGATGTTCACTGTTAGGGGGTGGATGGAGAAGAGTGAGGAAAAGAATGAACAGTGGAGGCATGGTGATCGTGGTCTCCCAAAGTTACAGAGGCTTGGGTTCTAATACCAGTTCTGCAAGAGGAGAAGCTGCCTAGTATATGTTACATGCCCAATATGTCATGTGCCCCAAACAGTCTGGTTTCCTTTCTTCCTTCTGCATTCTTTTTGTAAGACCACCACTGAGCAACGTGCCTCACTCTTCACCAGCAAGCATGACGTGGGAGTGAGCTGAAGGGGCAAGATTATAGCTACGGGTGGTGTATGTACAACCTAAATCCCCATGGCGGGAAGTGCACTAACTTTCAGGCACATAACTGGGTCAGAATCTGCAGAAATACATGAAAGTGAACTGTGAAACATAAGACACAACTGGAATTTGTTTTATGGTAGTGTAAACACCACGGTGCTCTAAATAAAAATTCAGAGAGTGACAGATTGAGGCCCCCCTCAAAGGTCATAACCCACTGCTTGATAAAATCACACTCTGGTGGCTGTATTTTTAATACTTTGAAAGAGGATGGTGGTTGGTACAAAGACTTAAGTCTCCTGCATTATTTAGTAATCAATGCAATTACTCACTGAAAATCTGTGATTTTAAAATTGTTTATTTCTTCTCCTACTCGTATCTCTGGTCATTTAGCTCATGCATTCTTCCGAAGTCTGATTCACAGACTTTTATTTTAGGTCAATGAGAAAAGTGGTGAAAAGAACTCATTTTGCAGCCAGAAGCCCTTGGCTTGAATTCTAGTTCCATGACTGTCTCTTACTATGACCTTGGGCAATTTTCTCTCCCTCAGCCCCATTCTTGGGTTTTACAATGGGAATAATAAATATTTAACAAGTTTGCCCTAAGAATCAATTAAGTGACACATGTGAACATAATTAGAACTGTGCCTAGCGTGTAGCTTGCTCTTAAAAACAGTGAAATATACGTTAGAAAAATTAAAATAACATTAATCAACATGTTATTTTCAACTTTTTGCACTGGCTGGAAAACGCTTACTGAATATACATTTGTATTTTACATACGAGTTTGTAAAGCCTTTTTGGCAGGGATTATGTCTGTTTTTGTTGCTATTTGACTCTCTTCCTGGAGTACCCTGAAGTAGCTAATCAGTATTAATTAATTATTCAGAATGCTTCAACAACTGTTTGTTATTTCATTCTCTCTCTAGTGTCTCAGTACAACACTAAAATCCTCCTCTGCATGGAACAGTAAAGTTCTTTTTAATTAGGTTCCACCTTCCTTATTGACAGGACTTCCCTAGTGGCTCAGATGGTAAAGTGTCTGCTTACAATGTGAGAGATCTGGGTTCGATCCCTGGGTCGGGAAGATCCCCTGGAGAAGGAAATGGCAACCCACTCCAGTATTCTTGCCTGGAAAATTCCATGGATGGAGGAGCCTGGTGGGCTATGGCCCACAGGGTCCCAAAGAGTCGGACACGACTGAGCGACTTCACTTTCACTTTTCCTTACTGACACTGTTTCCCACTATTTCCTGCCTCTGAATTTATGAAGTGTTCATGGGAACACCAATGCAATAGGATATCATAAAATGTTCCTTAAAAGAAAGAGGATTCAAGGTCAAATTCATTAGTGAAATTTTAAGTAGGTTTTTCTATTGCTAAATTTGGCAAAGCCTTGAATGTAATGAAATACAACGAGCCTCTCCAAAAAAGTAACATCATGTCCAATATTTCCCAAACTATCTTGACAATGGAGTCTCTTGCTCACAGAGTCCCTCAAAGATAGTTACATGGGAATTTTGGAAACCACACTCTGCCTAGAAAGGAGTGCCAGGACTTCCTTCCTACTTGTTTTGGCGGTCCCTTCATTGTTTCCCTTCAGGGCCTGGTGGTAACCTCACATTGCTATTCTACTAGATTGATATAATTCTCCCCCAACTCAAGTCTATTCAAATACTCTCTTGTGGACAATTTGTTTTAAAACCTATAATAAGAGACCCTGCCCAATAAGTTTAATTGTTGATTTTCCAGATTATGTAAAACACATAGGGTTTACTACTACATTTGAGGCATCTTACTACATTATAGCATTTATGTTACTTGAGGACTTATTCTGGGCCTCAAAATACTATGAAGTTAAAGAGTCATCAGAAAATAAGCATAATTTTTTAATACCTACCTCTTTAGCTTGAGAAAATTCATTGGTTGCTTTAAGCTTTTAGCACAATGCTTGGCCTACAGAATTCACTCAACACATGTAAATTATTACTATTATTACCAGTAGGAGTAGCAGCAGCATTTTACTTCATTATATTTACATCATTTCATTTAACCTTGAAACAACCCTCTCAGTAAGTTTCACAGTAGTCTTACATTCCTGGAACACCACAGTTTTCAGGCATTATATGAATTATTTAACAATTATTGTCTTATTTAATTTTGACAGCACATTTAGAAGGTAAGACTTTTTAACCTTTTCTTTAATCATATAAAGAAATTCAGTCTTAAAGGAGCTAAGTGATTTGTCCAAAGCCATACTGCTAGTGAATGTCAGGCTAGGATCTAATGTCAATTATTTGGAATTCTTTTTTTAATTAATTTATTTATTTTAACTGGAGACTAATTACTTTACAATTATTTGGAATTCTAAGTTCTGTCCTCCACACCAACTGTGAAGAGAATAACAGAACAGTTACAAACATTGAAATAAATAAAAAAGATAAAGTATAAAAAAACTACTAGTTGAGGAAAAGTTAGATGAGGGAAAAGAGAGAATAGGTTAACCTCGCAGATGCACAGTTCTTAGTGTGGTTGATCACCACCAACATAAACTCCCAGAGGTGAATGAGCAACAGATCCTCCAACCAATTTATGTATTTGAAGAGTCAGTTTTTCTACCTCAAAATCTAACTGAGTAAATATGACTATTCTCCTGTCATCTACACTTTGCAAAGTGTTTGACAAAATGATGGTCACTTATTTTGACCATGTGTAATAGAAAAGGTACAGATAGGCTCCTGTAAGAGGGTCACCAGAAAGGGAAACAGGGGCAGGGAAGAGTAGAAGAAGTAGAAGAAGGGAAGAACAGGAAGAAATGGAGTGTGAAAGGCTGAATAATGGACCCCCCCAAAAATGTCCATGTGCTTATACCCAGAACTTGTGAATATGTTACCTCACATAGTAAAGGGGATTTTCAGATGTGATTAAGGTAAAGATCTTGAGATGTGGCAATTATGCTGGATTATCCAGGTGGACCCGATGTAATTACAAGGGTCCTAGCAACAAGGAAGCAAGTGACTCAGAGTCAGAGAGAGAAGATGTAAGGAAAGAAACAAAGGCCAAAGAGGAGAGACGATGCTATGCAGCTGGCTTTGAAGATGGAGGAAGGGGCCACAAGTTAAGGAACGCAGGTAATCTCTAAAATCTAAAGACAATAAGGAAATGGATTCTCGAGCAGAGCATCCCAAAGGAACACAGTTCTGCTGATATCTTGATTTTAGACCAGTGAAATTGATTTTGGACATCTGAATTCAAAACCATAAAATAATAAACGTGTTAGTCACTGAGTTTGTGGTAGTTTGTTAGAGCAGCAATATAAAACTAATACATAGAGGAAGTCAAGAAAAGAGGAAATGAAGGGAAGGGATGGAAGAAAAGACGAGAGAAGAAAGGAGAAACTCAAGGCTAAGCAATCATGAGAGTCAGCAGACTCAGGAAGTCCATCAGCATAAACATAACAAGGTGTGTGGTAGGGGGGCGATTTGTATGTACTAGGGTTTGTCCCAGATAAGTATTTCACGTGGTTGAAAGAATTAAGGGGTAGAGGGTTGGGTGGCAAAGCTTAGATACCAAGGAGCACATTGGAGCAACAACAGATGGCTCCTCATCTTTCTTCTTAACCTTGGAAAGAAGGAAACAGAGGGAAATTTACATTTATCAAGTACCTACAATGGGTTGGCTGTTAGCTTTTGCAATAGAAAATATTATTCTCAATTTTAGAGAAGAGAAATCTGAGGCACAGAAGGCATGCATGAAAAGTGGAGCCAAGATTTAAACCAGGTTGGTTTCCTTCCACGATGAGGAATTAAACTACCTGAAAAGGAGAAAATTAGGGAAAAGAACAAAAGGACATCCAAAGCAAGAAGGGAGTCGGGAGGAAGGGAAAGAGGCTGAGAGCTACTAAACCTTGCCAGAATATTGAGAAAATTGTTAAAGAAGGAGTAAGTGTCAATATTTCTGGGTCCCTGAGTGTACATCAACTTTAATTTTGATGGGCAAATTTTTGGGCAATCCTTCTAACTGAGTCACTTCCAATACCACTGCTTTCTATAGATTTCATGACATGTTTATCTTTATAAGCATGTTTATCAGGTAAAAAAGTAAGACAGCCCTACTTAAGCTCTATTTTTAGCTTTCTATCACAACTGAAATGAGATGGATTCTATTATTGATCTAAGCTGCTTTCTAAAGCATCTTAGCACTTCCCTTATGATATATACTCATTGAGAAAACTCCCTTCACCAAAACTCGTTATTTATTTTTCCTCTCTCTGTTCATTCTATTTCAATTAGCATGTATGAAACTCCTACCATGTGCCAGATTATGGGCAAGGTGTTGTAGTAAGACATGGTAGCCTACACTAATTGAATAAACAAGCAATTATGCAATCTTCTGGGAAAAAAGTCAAGAGGTAAATGGCTGAAATGCCCAGTATGGATCAAGGGCACAGGGATGAACATTCAACTGAAAATGAGGTGTCAGGGAAGTGGGCTGGATTGTGCTGAAGACAGTTAAGCTAGGAACCATGTCTTTCCATTTCCATGTGAAATGCCAGGCTGGATGGATGAAGCACAAGCTGGAATCAAGACTGCTAGGAGAAATGTCAATAACCTCAGATACGCAGATGACACCACCCTTATGGCAGAAAGTGAAGAAGAACTAAAGAGCCTCTTGATGAAAGTGAAAGAGAGTGATAAAGTTGGCTTAAAACTCAGCTTTCAAAAAACTAAGATCATGGTATCTGGTCCCATCACTTCATGGCAAATAGATGGGGAAACAGTGGCTGACTTTATTTTCTTGAGCTCCAAAATCACTGCAGATGGTGACTGTAGCCATGAAATTAAAAGACACTTGCTCCTTGGAAGAAAAGCTATGACTAACCTAGACAACATATTAAAAAGCAAAGACATTACTTTGCTGAAAAAGGTCCATCTAGTCAAAGGTATGGTTTTTCCAGTAGTCATGTATGGATGTGAGAGTTCTACTATAAAGAAAGTTGAGCACTGAAGAATTGATGGTTTTGAACTGTGGTGTTGGAGAAGACTCCTGAGAGTCCCTTGGACTGCAAGGAGATCCAACCAGTCAATCCTAAAGGAAATCAGTCCTGAATATTCACTGGAAGGACATATGTTGAAGCTGAAACTCCAATACTTCGGCCACCTGATGCAGAGAACTGGCCCATTGGAAAAGACCCCAATGCTGGGAAAGATCAAAAGCAGGGGAAGGGGACAGAGGATGAGATGGTTGGATGGCATCACTGACTGGATGGACATGAGTTGGAGGAAGCTCCAGGAGTTGCTGATGGGCAGGGAAGCCTGGCATGCTGCAGTCCACAGGGTCACAAAGAGTCAGACACAACTGAGTGATTGAATTGATGTCTTCCAGAATTCCTTTCCCTTTACAGTTCTAGCTTAGAGTTGGGTAGAAAAGAAACCTGTGGAAGATCAGGAGGGCAGAAGTGAATCAGTGGCCACTGTCCCCTGGCAGTATTTGAAGTCATTTATGATGATGGGTGGATGCAGACATAACTGGATAGAGTCAACCTATTCTTGTTCTTCTCTGGTTTGCATCCAGCTCATTTCTGATTCTGGTTGTGAATATGAGTACCACCACGACCACCCCTCCACACACACACCATCATATGCTAGGCAGCAGGCCAGCAGACACAGCTGCTACACAGAGGCAACCACTTTCTATAGACCCTCCCACAAGCACCTACTTGATCCTAGCTTGCTACGTGGCCAAGCTTGGCTCCTAAGATTTCACTGCAAACTCTGACTTGCCACTAAAATGGAAGAATCTTGCTTCTGAAGGAACTCTGAAACTAGGTATGAGAAATACACAAAATGTTCAGAAGAGGCTTTGAGAGCTCTGGTTTGGGTAGGATGGGCAGAGGGCTCTGTGGTAGCCTACACCCTAGAGGTTCTCAGCAGTGCCTTACAAACTGGCTCACCCAGAACACAGACTCCTTAGGAGAAACTTCTGGGAGCAGATTCCTGATTGAGCAGGAAGGAATGAATGTTGGCGGTAAAGAAGATTTAAGTTCTATTGGATAAGGGATGAGAAAATAAATATCTTGGAAACAACTGTGGAAATTACCACATGGATGAGCCATATTTCTCCCCAAAATATCCATTTTAAGACATTTCAAACCTACAGAAAAAGTGAAAGATTAATATATTGAGCATCCAAATACCTACATTTAAGGTTGACAAACTGTTAGTACCATAACACATCTGTTACTCTCTCACACACCTATGTGCACATGCACACTGCTTGTGCTCAAACTGAAAATAAACACATATCACACTACCTGAGCCCGAAGTAAGTATTTCAACAGTAAGTCATGTCTTACTCCTTAGTATCCTTTAATCCAAAGTTCCTGGCTTTTTCATTCTCACTAATGATGTAGACTTTTTTGAAGAATCCAGTATAACTGTCCTACAGAATGCCCTGCCTATATATTTGTATAATCATTTTCTTATTATTAAATTCATGAGTCCTTTATTTATCCAAAGATACCAGAAACCTTTAGCCAACACTAACGCACAAACTGTGCTACCCTCTATCTTATCACAACTATGTGTAACAATTTGTTGTTGCTGTTGTTCAGTCACAACATCATGTCCGACTCTGCAACCCCATGGACTGTAGCCCTTCAGGCTCCTCTGTTCTGCGCTACCCTCCAGAGTTTGCTCAGTGTATAACAAGAGTGATTGGCATTTAAATATACACTTTTATATATTATCTTACTTGCTCTGTATAGCTAGAAATAGCCAGGATTACTAGCCCTACGGTAAAAGAAGAGGAAAGAGTAGCATAGTGCTCTCTGACGACCACCCAGAGTCCCCATCACTAAGCAGTCTTAGCAACCACTACAGCACAGGGCTTTCCCCAGTGTATTCTATGAAAACCGCCGAAAATTCCAACTATAAATGGAGATGGAATCAAGAATCTGGTGTAAAGTGACATTTATTCTATCTGTACCCACTAAAATTACAATTAAAAACAACTGTCAATAAATAAACAACAGCAAATTGCTTAAATAATAGAAATTAACCAGTACCTGCTTTTCCGTGAGAACCAACTTTGATGAAGAAAGATACACTAGATGCTTTAGGACCCGGTCTAGGCCAATCTTTTCTGTGTGTGTGTGTGTGTGTGTGTGTGTGTGTGTTTCCAGGGCCTGGCCTATGTACGACCTTGGTGCAGGAGGCCCTGGGGCAGCTGAGGTTGCCCACAAGTAGTGGGCACGAAACAGCTGGACACAGATTCTCTGTGACCTTGTGTGTGGACTGAATCTCTCTCCCTGCTTCTTTTTCCTTTCTTTTCTTAAATGGAAGTACGGTTGGTAAAACATTACTAACATTGTAAAATGTTAGTTTCAGGTGTACCACATAGTGACTCAACACTCATAGATCATCCTTCCTTTAAAGCTACTATAAAATAGCAGTTGAAAATCTCAGTATCTCATCTACACTGAGCGATTGGTGCCTCCCAGCTCCCTTTCCTTGTATCGCCTCTCCCACATTCCTCTCCATTTTCTGGTAACTACGAGTTACCAGACTCTGTCTGAGTCTGTTTCTGTTACATTCATTCCCTTGTTGTATATTTCAGGTTCCACGTGTCAGTGGAAACATATAGTATATGTCTTTTCTCTGTCTGACTTACTTCACTAAGCATAATACCCTCCAGGTTCATCCATGCTGTAGTAAATGTCAAGATTTCACTTTTTTATGACTAATGGTCCATTTTAATACGTATATACCACATCTTCCTTATCCATTCATCTGTTGATAGACATTTACATTGCTTCCATACTTTGGCTGTTGTAAATAAGGCTGCTATGAACACTAGGCACAAAACCTTTTTTAACTAGTGTTTTCATTTTCTTTGGATATATAACCAGAAGTGGAATAGCTGGATTGTACAGTAATTCTATTTTTCATTTTTAGAGTCACCTCCAAACTGTTTTTCATAGTGTCTGCACTAATTCACCAATTTATATTCCCACCAAAGGATTCCCTTTTCTCCACATCTTCCCCAACATTTATTATTTGTTGTGTTTCTGACAATAGCTATTTTTGACAGCGTGAGATGGTATTGCACTATGGTTTTCATTTCCTGATAATTAGTGGTGTCAAGCATCTTTTCATGTGCCTTTTGGTCATCAATATGTCTTTATTCTTTGAAAAAAAGAGTCTATCAGGTTTTCTGCCCATTTTTAAAATAAGGGTTGCTTTTTTATTGAGTTGTATGAACTCTTTATATATTTTAGATACTAACCCCTTATCAGATATATCATTTGCAACTATCTTCTCCCCTTCAGTAGGCTATCTTTTAGTTTTATTGATTGTTTCTTTTGCTGTGCAAAGCTTTTAGGTTTAATTAGGTCCCATTTATTTTTGCTTTTGTTTCCCTTGCCTGAGGAGATAGATCCAAAAATGTTGCTAATGTTTGTCAAAGAATGTTCTGACTGTTTTCTTCTAGGAGTTTTATGACTTCCAGTCTTACATTTAGGACTTTCTTACTGCTTTGGTTTCTAAATCAATGGGAATAATATCTCTTAAGGTAATCTTTAAGAGTAAAGGAACACCACCATGGCCAATTAGCAGTTCATATTTCTAAAGACTAAAATTTGTCTCCATGAGACAACTTTATTTTCAGGCTTTGGAGCTTTAAAAACAGTAGATAGGAGACAGAAAAAATATGCCATAAAAATAAAGGGCTTCATGGTACTGAGGAAAAGTTGTCCATGCAACGCTTGGTCTAAAAATCGATCATAGCTTCATGAAAAGTCACACCTAATTAATATAGTCACAGAGGGTATTCATAAGGCTCTTCTAGAAACTGTTTGTAGCCAGAAGACATTGGTGGAGCTTGCTGATATTTGAGGAAGAATTAGACCTTATAGATATCCCCAAATTGTACATATGTGGCAATAGCTATTGAGATGGTAATAACCAGAGAATTAAAAATGTAATTGATACAGTCTGACATTCAAAAAGGTACCCTCTATGTTTGAGGACTACAACCACTATGCAATTAGCTATTGCTTCCCCTGTGTCAGATACTGCTCTGAGTGCTTTAACTGTACTAGCTCACTGAATTATCAAGGAACATTAAGAGGTAGGTAACACTTCTATCAGAGGCAGGTATTCAGTTTTACAGATATAGAGACTGAGGCCCACAGCGCAGCTCCCTGAGCCAATAAATGGTGGAGATAAATTTCAAACCCAAGTTACATGTCTGTACCCTGGGCCTTACCCACGTCACTCTGCCATGTTTCACACTTTAAGGACAAAACACTCCAGAGTTTTGGGCAAAGCTGCTGAAACCCACTGCAGTGGGTATACCAAGACTGATATACAGAAATGACAAGTATGGCATGGAATATCTTGAACTGTGGGACATTATGGAACAAAGAATGTGACAACAGAAATTAAAGACTGATCCAGATTGAGGCGGGGGTGGTGGGGGGGAAGGGAATCAAAGAAAAGAAACGGTAAGTCTTTTCCTTATCTTTAATGTGTGAGCGTAGGCACACATTAGGCCATATACTCCCAGCAGAGGGCATCTCTGCTACTGAACAGCCCCTCCTGAGTTCGGAAGGTGGTGCTCTACCCACATCCCCTTTACCGGCTGGTGTATCACCCCAGGCGCTTCAAGCGCTTGCTTTCCAGGAGGAGTGCCCCTATTAGGCAAGAGAGCTCCCATCTCGGCCCCACGTCCTTTGGATCCACATGATGCAGCCAATGACAGACTTCCCTGGGAGCAGCAAAGGCTGCCCCCACCGCCCCGAGACAAGACTGCCAGACTGCTCCTGCGTCAGAGCTCCCTGCTGGGAACAGACTGAAGGGAGTCTGTGGCTGGGCCTCGTTCCTGGTTGACTTTTCCCACTGCCCTATCCTATCCTCGCTCTCCTACCAGCAGCCAGGGAAGTAAAACCATAAAGCAAACCATTCAAAATATCACTATTATTACAGCTTACATTTTTGTGGCAAAATGTCCTTTAATGTTCTCTGCTACCTGATCATCATTTGCTTTCATTAAGGTCAGTTATTATTTGCTAGATCATTTAGTATGCTCCACTTATTATTAGATAATACATGTTATGTAATTTAATCTTCCTTAATATTAGGTGGTAAATATTATACTAAACTTAAATATTAGACAACTGGGATTCTGAGAAATTAAATGACCACTCACAGTCACTATAGCTTCAGGGCCTGCACGGGAACCCTGAGAAGAGGCTTGCCCAATCCACTACACAGCTTCTGTGAACAGAGCTACATTAACAAAAGTATTGATTCTCCTTGGAAAATGCTGCAATTTTATTGTGATTGGATATATCACGGCATAACTGGTATAGTGCTGTCATTCTAAGGCATATATCAGGTATTTTTTATCGTTTTCATTGATTTCTGCTAAGTATTTGTAAAGGATTTGCTGAAAACATTGGGATATACTCAAAATGATCTTTAATAACATTGTCCTTGTTTGTTTGCATTCCTTTCTGCTTTCTTGAGTAAGAGACAGCCCATAACCTACATCCTCCCTATCAGTCCAGAAAAGCCCAACCAGTGGCTGTGTTCTTGTGTGATACACACGATACTTCCAGCACTGGTGGCAAAAGCATGCACCTACTACCAAATCAAAAGCAACTAGATTAAGCTAATTCTGGAGAAAAAAAACTAGTACCATAAAACACATGATGAAAGTCAGAAAATTCTATTACAACTTTAACAATAAAAATTATGTCTTTGCTGATCCTGAAATGAAATTAAATTGTTCATCTTAATAATACCTGTGGAACAGAAGTCCAGGAAAAAAAATCAGACCTTTCTAAAAATAACTTTAGATTAGTCATGATATTCTTTAGCCTTTTAAAGCAAATATTTATTTGGGACTGATTTTATTATCGATTTTATTATTGACAGGCTCTCATTAAATATTTTGCATGAGTGCTTCCCTCAGAGCTCAGTGGGTAAAGAATCCACCTGCAATGCAGGAGATCCTGGTTCAGTTCCTGGGTCGGGAAGATTCTCTGGAGAAGGGATAGGCTATCCACTCCAGTATTCCTGGTTTTCCCTTGTGGCTCAGCTGGTAAAGAATCTGAGTGCAATGCAGGAGACCTGGTTTCTATCCCTGGATTGGGAAGATCTACTGGAGAAGGGAAAGGCTACCCACTCCAGTATTCTGGCCTGGAGAATGCCATGGACTGTATAGTCCATGGGGTCACAAAGAGTCGGACATGGCGGAGCAATTTTCACTTTCTTGAGTGCCTCACAGAAAAGTAAAGATTTCTGCGGGGCTAGTTACTGTCTGTTCTCACAAAAGCCTCTGTAGTTCTGTGAAAAATCTGTGTATGCCCAGAATGACAGACATATGAACATCACCCGCTGTGAGTCACCATGAAAAAGGCTCAGAAATACTGCTATACAGGGGTGTATAAAACAGATTTGTGCCAAAGCTGAATTAGGTCTTCTGTTCATGATGCAGCTGCTTGTGCTCACTTCTACACATAATTCATTTTTTTTTCAAGAAACACCTTTTGTCAAACAAAATAAAAATCATTGCAGGGCCTACACACCTATTGTCACCAGGGCTCCATCACTCTTCTTTACTATAGCTGCTGGCTCCTCTGGCTTTCTGAGTTGTTTCTTTATTCTTGTTTTCCTTTGGGTGATTTTGAGCTAAATTAGAACCCTGTTTGTATTTTCTAATAACATTCACATTAAAAAAGATTTCCATGTAAATTGCAGGAGAAAAATGATTATCAAGCATACAACCCAATTGCTCTTATACTCTGCCCAAGCTGGTTCTCAGACTCCAGTTCTGAAGCTGAGGTCTGGAAAGGAAAAGTAAGGAGAGGAGAGTGACAGCCTCAACCGTGTGGGGTTTCTCCCAGTCTGGTGTTTGTGTATGGAATAACAATCATTGTCTTGCTGTTTGTGCTTTTTGTTCAGACCAAATAAAAACTGGTTTTTCATTCACAATACAATCATTCAATCCTACATTTTATGCAATTTGTGTGTGTGTGTGTGTGTTTTTACCACTCATAGCATTGTTGTGTTTTACTACAGTATTCAAAATGTTAAAATGATTTCATAACTATATTTTACATACAAACAATCCCATTTGTTCCAAACTTTAATCTGGATCCAAACACTGGCTTTAATATATAATATGTAAAAATTGAACCAACAACTTTGAGAAAATCATTTTATGTTTAGTTGATTTCACCTGAGGGCCCAAATATGATGCAAGTTTGTTGTTAGTCTGTTTGTCAAAGCATGTCATTATGTATTCTCACTGCCTCCAGGACAAGCTGTTGAAATGTCTAGATTCCAGAGAAGCAGACTGTGATCTATTCTCAACAAGCCCTCCCCACCTTCTGCCACCAGCTCGGCTTAGGTAAGATGTCGGGCATCGTGTGAAAAAAAAGATGACATCTACAAAACAAATCCCCAAATATGTGATATGTTCTAGGATTTCAAACCCGATCCCTAAGTTTGTGGTATAAACACACACACACATACATACACACACTTTAAATCTTTATTAGTGTCTCCCCATGAAAAACATAAATTATCTACAACAAATCTTGTATATTTTAAAATATACTTTCATAGAAATACACATACAGAAAAATGAGCAAATCATAAGTATCTAGCTCAATCCATCTTCCAGTATCTCCCCACTTCCTTGCTGAATGGGCTCCACTTGGCTAGCAGTATGGCCCTCCTAAAAGAGTTACATCCTCACAGCTGATGTCCTTGGTGAGGCTCTCACTCCATTTCACTCTCTGGCTCACTGTAGGAGCCATCCCACACCCTCTACCTGCTACCACAGTCCTAAACTTCCAGATCCTCATTTCTCCCATCCCCTCTTGAGTACATGACTAATCTCTATTGTAATAGTTCTACACTGTGGTGTCTGCTCTGTTTCAGACTCTCGGCATGCATTATTTCTTAGGTGTTCAGCTGCTCAGTCATGTCTGACTCTGCCAGCTCCTCTATCCATGGGATTTTCCAGGCAAGAATACTGGAGTGGGTTGCCATTTCCTACTCTAGGGGATCTTCCCAACCCAGGGATGAAACCCATGTTCCCTGTATTGGCAAGCAGATTCCTTACCACTAGCCCCACCTCAGAAGCTGCACTTGAGTGTTCAATTTTATTTTGTATATAAGAAAACTAAGCCTTAAGTCTGAGAAAATTTAAATAAATTCCCACAATCCCCTAGCTGGCTTGAAACAGGGCTGGGATCAGGATGCATTTGGCCTGACTTTTAACACCTGGGCTTTATTCTTTATAATTTTTTTTCTTAAATTGTTCTTGCATCCCTAGGAAGATGCCCTGGAGAAGGACATGGTAACCCACTCCAGTACTCTTGCCTAGAAAATCCCACAGATGGAGTAGCCTGGCAGGCTACAGTCTATGGGATCGCAAACAGTTGGACACGACTGAGCAGGTTTCACTTGCATCCCTAGTGCTTAACAGGAGCTCAGAGAAGTACTTTGTTTGAATTAAATGATCTCAGCATCTTGCTTGTGAAGACCCCAGTTATTCAGCTCACAAAACAGCAGAGGGCAGTGCAAGAGCTTCACAACATTTCACAAAGTAGACAATAAAATGCTATAAAACTGCAAAATGAAGAGGAAGTGTTCCATGGTTTCTGGAAGAATTTATCCCAAGGCAATGCTGAGTATGTCAAAGAACGTTTTCATCAAGGATACTTTCTGTTTTCGAAAAACAATTCCCATTGCTGACAGTGAGACTGTGCTAAATTGCATTTTCCACTCCCCAGTTTCAGCTCCCCTTTATTTCATGTAATATCACATACAGGTAAGCAAATCACAGCAGTGAAATCCAGCTGTGAGCCACTTACATCTGCAAAAACAGTGGGTTCACCAGGTGAGCTGCTTGCTCAATCCACCTCTTTACTCCATCCTGTGGAGAGAAAAATGTGACTTTGGCTCAAGGATGAAATTGTTCCCCTACCTCATTACACCATTCTCATTACATCTGTTATTTCCATATTACTGCAATGGAAAATATCCAAGTCAAGTAGCCTATCCTAGCTGGCTTCTTTACTTTGCAGAACAATTATTGAATCTTTCTTTTGCTGCGGTGGGAAAATTTATATTGCCTAAGAATGTAAATTCTGGCAAAGAAGTTAGGCCGGGGTGGGAGGAGGCAGGACATATTAAAAAGCTTGGCAGAACTCTATCTATTTTGGGTTTGTTTTTTGACTATGGAAAGATAATGGTGTTCATACTAAGAATATCATAAATATAAATTGTGTTGTTTACTAATGCCTACATCAATCAGTAAAACAATAAATTACTTAAGCTGACCATAAAATTTCTCATTTACTTGGAAAGGGACTGTGTGTACTCACAAATATTTTTTTATTTATGTGGAGATGTAACCACAATGCCACCATGCATAGCATGTCTCAACAAAAGACAAATATGAAAGGAAGCACCTACTTCACTACAATTCACTTCTTTCTCTAGGTCGGTTCAGTTCAGTTCACTCAGTCGTGTCCAACTCTGTGAGATCCCATGGACTGCAGCACACCAGGCTTCTCTGTCCTTCATCATCTCCCAGAGCTTGCTCAAACTCATGTCCATCGAGTCAGTGATGCCTTCCAACAATCTCATCTTCTGTCATCCCATTTCCTCCTGCCCTCAATCTTCCCCAGCATCAGGGTCTTTTCAAATGAGTCAGTTCTTCACATCAGATGGCCAAAGTATTGGAGTTTCAGCTTCAACATCAGTCCTTCCAATGAATATTCAGAACTGATTTCCTTTAGGATGGACTGGTTGGATCTCCTTGCAGTCCAAGGGACTCTCAAGAGTCTTCTCCAATGTCACAGTTCAAAAGCATCAATTCTTTAGTGCTCAGCTTTCTTTATAGTCCAACTCTCAAATCCGTACATGACTAGTGGAAAAACCAGAGCTTTGACTAGACAAAGCAATGTTGCTGCTTTTTAATATGCTGTCTAGGTTGCTCATAGCTTTTCTTCCAGGGAGCATCTTTTAATTTCATGGCTGCAGTCACCATCTGCAGTGATTTTGGAGCCCCAAAAAATAAAGTCTGTCACTGTTTCCCTACCTATTTTCCATGAAGTGATGGGACTGGATGCCATGATCTTCGTTTTCTGAATGTTGAATTTGAAGTCAACTTTTCCACTCTCCTCTTTCACTTTCCTCAAGAGGCTCTTAAGTTCTTCTTCGCTTTCTGCCATAAGGGTGGTATCATATGCATATCTGAGGTTATTGTTATTTCTCCCAACAATCTTGATTCCAACTTGTGCTTCATCCAGCCCAGCACTTCGCATGATGTACTCTGCATATAAGTTAAATAAGCAGGGGGACAATATACACCCTTGACGTCCTCCTTTCCTGATCTGGAACCAGTCTGTTGTTCCATTTCCACTTCTAACTGTTGCTTCTTGACCTGCATACAGCCTTCTCAGAGGCAAGTAGTCTGGTATTCTCATCCCTTGAAGAATCTGGCACAGTTTTTTGTGATCCACACAGTCAAAGGCTTTGGCATAGTCAATAAAGCAGATGTTTTTCTGGAACTCCCTTGCTTTTTTGATGATCCAGCAGATGTTGGCAATTTGATCTCTGGGTCTTCTATCTTTGCTAAATCCAGCTTGAACATCTGGAATCTCATGGTTCACATACTGTTTAAGCCTGGCTTGGAAAATTTTGAACATTACTTTGCTAGTGTGTGAGATGAGTATAACTGTTTGGTAGTATGAGCATTCTTTGGCATTTCCCTTCTTTGGGATTGGAATGAAAATTGACCTTTTCCAGTCCTGTGGCCACTGCTGAGTTTTCCAGATTAGCTGGCATACTGAGTGCAACACTTTAACAGCAACATCTCTTAGGATTTGGAATAGCTCAACTGGAATTCCATCACCTCCACTAGCTTTATTCATAGTAATGCTTCCTAGGTCCATTTGATTTCGCATTCCAGGTTGTCTGGCTCTGGGTGAGTGATCACACCATCGTGGTTATCTGGGTCTTGAAGATCTTTTTTTGTATAGTTCTTCTGTGTATTCTTGCCACCTCTTCTTAATATCTTCTGCTTCTGTTAGGTCCGTACCATTTCTTTCCTTTATTGTGCCCATCTTTGCATGATCAACAGGTAGGTAAAATGGATTAGATAGATAGATAGATGGATAGATAAGTCAATAGATGATAGACTAGATGATAGATAGATAATATACAAGATAGATGACCTTCCCAGGTGGCTCAGTGGTAAAGAACCTGACTGCCAATGCAAGAGATATGGGTTTGACCCATGGGTCAGAAAGATCCCCTGGAGAAGAAAATGGCAACTCACTCTAGTATTCTTGCCTAGGAAATCCCATGGACAGAGAAGCCTGGTGGGTTACAGTCCATGAGATCACCAAAGAGTTGGACATGACTTAGTGAATAAATGACAATACTATACAGATAGGTATGAGGGAACGACTAGACAGATAAGATAGATGATAGATAGATAAGTAGACAAATGATCAGAAAGACCCCCTGGAGAAGGAAATGGCAACTCACTCCAGTATTCTTGCCTGGGAAATCCCATGGACAGAAGATCCTGGTGGGCTTCAGAAGTTCACAGGGTTACAAAAGGGTTGGACACAACTTAGTGAATAAACAACACCACCAGATTGATAAAGGTGATAGATATTAATTAGATAGATGATCGATAGATAAGTAGGTAAATGATAGACTAGACACATGGTAGATGGATAGGTAAAGGGATACGGACATACAGTGTTTTGCAGTGATGTTGATTTTTCTTAAGTTGGGACTACAAAAAGACAAAAATATTTGCTTAAAAGAAGTAGGGCACACACTCCAGTATGGGAAGTCTGCGGGCTTTATCTCCAGTGCTCCATGCAGCAGACCAAAGGGACGCACAGTGGATCTCATCTCTGGTTCTTTCTCACAGAGGAGCTGGTGAGAATCTCTGTGTGCTCATGGAACAGTCTCAGTGCTCATCTCAAGTGGGTTTTCCTCTGGGAGTTTTACATAGTTTCATTCTATGTGACATAACCTGAGATAAAACCGTCTCATTCTTGTTTTAGAAACTTTCATTACCAAGGCTGCTGTTGTTGTTAAGTCACTAAGTCGTGTCAGACTCTTCTGACTCCATGGACTGTAGCCTACCAGGCTCCTCTGTCCATGGGATTTCCCAGGCAAGAATACTGGAGTAGGTTGCCAGTTCCTTCTGCACAGGATCTTCCTGACTCACGGACTGAACCTGCATCTCCTGCTTGGCATGCAGATTCTTTACCACTCAGTCACCTGGGAAGCCCATTACCAAGACTAATCACTGCCTATTCAGTTATTTGAAGTATATTAATTACTCTGTGACCTTGAGTAAGCTTCTGATTTTCTCTGAGGTTTGATTTACCCATCCACAAAACAACAATAGTGTCTATCTCTTATCATTGTGAAAAATAAATGCAATAATATCTTTCAAGTTCCTGATACTCAGCAAATGTTCAAAATCTTAGTAATTTTTATCATTTTAAAATATTATGATTTTCCCACAGCCTACTCTTATCAATACACTCATCTTTCTTTCTAAACTGTAGGCTATAAGACACAGAGTGATATATAGTAATAACTTCATATATATCTAGTGAATGAATTAAGTGACATCTTAATACTGGGTCTTTATTAAAGAATTTGTATATACTACTTTTTTCCCATTTGTGTTTTCTATACCTGTTGGCTATGACTAGAAATAGTATGGCTCATCTTATTTTTAAACTCAGTGTAGAAAAAATACAAGAGACCATGCTATGTGTTCACTAAACCATAATTTTCCTCCTTGGCACACAGGATACATTTTTTCAGCCCCTTACAGCTCGATGAGACCATGCTAATGGAATACGAAGGAAGTCATGTGTATTATTTCACGTCCTAGCCATAGCATGCCACACATACCTTCCCTGTTCTCTCTACTCCCACTTTAAAGCCTTGAAAAGAAAGAGTTCAAAAGATTTCAAAGAGCTCCATGGTGGAGCCACGAGATGGAAAGAGTTGAGCTCCTCAAGTCACAGCTTATAGGAGAACCACTCAAGGAGTAGTGACAGGAAAAAGCAGCTATGTTTTACTGTGTTAGACTGAAACTGTGGAGTTTATTTTTATCACATTGAGACTAGATGATATTGACTACTGCTTCAAGTTGAGGAATTCCACTTTGGCGAGAACAGCGATTTCCTGTTTGGTGTGGGAACAGAAAGCATATATCCTGTATGACTAGAACAGAAAGTATATATTTTATATGACCACCACTCTTTCTATATTTTATGCTCGATAAATGACCTCTCAAGCTAGTGTTTGTAAAGAAACTCAGAATTTCCTTTTTAATCACTTCATTCCCAAGATTATTCACTCACTCACTCTCTCTTTCATTTATTCATCTATTCAACTAGTAACTGATGAGTAGGGTCCACAAAAGGCATTGGGAATACAATGGTGAACAGGAAAGATGGGTCATTTTCCCCGTGGAGCACACTTTCAGGAGCTGCAGACATATTTTATGTAGATATAATGTATCATCCTGGGCCATAAAGCTAGCCTTGGTAAATTCAAAAAAATAGAAATCATTCCAAGCATCTTTTCTGACCACAATGCAGTGAGATTAGATCTCAATTACAGGAGAAAAACTATTAAAAATTCCAACATATGGAGGCTGACCAACACGCTGCTGAATAACCAACAAATCACAGAAGAAATCAAAAAAGAAATCAAAATTTGCATAGAAACGAATGAAAATGAAAACACAACAACCCAAAACCTGTGGGATACCGTAAAAGCAGTCCTAAGGGGAAAGTTCATAGCAATACAGGCACACCTCAAGAAACAAGAAAAAAGTCAAATAAATAACCTAACTCTACACCTAAAACAACTAGAAAAGGAAGAAAGGAAGAACCCCAGGGTTAGTAGAAGGAAAGAAATCTTAAAAATTAGAGCAGAAATAAATGCAAAAGAAACAAAAGAGACCATAGCAAAAATCAACAAAACCAAAAGCTGGTTCTTTGAAAGGATAAATAAAATTGACAAACCATTAGCCAGAACCATCAAGAAACAAAGGGAGAAAAATCAAATCAATAAAATTAGAAAAGAAAATGGAGAGATCACAACAGACAACACAGAAATACAAAGGATCATAAGAGACTACTATCAACAATTATATGCCAATAAAATGGACAACGTGGAACAAATGGACAAATTCTTAGAAAAGTACAACTTTCCAAAACTCGACCAGGAAGAAATAGAAAATCTTAACAGACCCATCACAAGCACAGAAATTGAAACTGTAATCAAAAATCTTCCAGCAAACAAAAGCCCAGGTCCAGATGGCTTCACAGCTGAATTCTACCAAAAATTTAGAGAAGAGCTAACACCTATCCTGCTCAAACTCTTCCAGAAAATTGCAGAGGAAGGTAAACTTCCAAACTCATTCTATGAGGCCACCATCACCCTAATACCAAAACCTGACAAAGATCCCACAAAAAAAGAGAACTACAGGCCAATATCACTGATGAACATAGATGCAAAAATCCTTAACAAAATTCTAGCTATCAGAATCCAACAACACATTAAAAAGATCACACACCATGACCAAGTGGGCTTTATCCCAGGGATGCAAGGATTCTTCAATATCCGCAAATCAATCAATGTAATACACCACATTAACAAATTGAAAAATAAAAACCATATGATTATCTCAATAGATGCAGAGAAAGCCTTTGACAAAATTCAATATCCATTTATGATAAAAACTCTCCAGAAAGCAGGAATAGAAGGAACATACCTCAACATAATAAAAGCTATATATGACAAACCCACAGCAAACATTATCCTCAATGGTGAAAAATTGAAAGCATTTCCTCTAAAGTCAGGAACAAGACAAGGGTGCCCACTTTCACCATTACTATTCAACATAGTTTTGGAAGTTTTGGCCACAGCAATCGGAGCAGAAAAAGAAATAAAAGGAATCCAAATTGGAAAAGAAGAAGTAAAACTCTCACTGTTTGCAGATGACATGATCCTCTACATAGAAAACCCTAAAGACTCCACCAGAAAATTACTAGAACTAATCAATGACTATAGTAAAGTTGCAGGATATAAAATCAACACACAGAAATCCCTTGCATTCCTATACACTAATAATGAGAAAACTGAAAGAGAAATTAAGGAAACAATTCCATTCACCATTGCAATGGAAAGAATAAAATACTTAGGAATATATCTACCTAAAGAAACTAAAGACCTATATATAGAAAACTATAAAACACTGGTGAAAGAAATCAAAGAGGACACTAATAGATGGAGAAATATACCATGTTCATGGATTGGAAGAATCAATATAGTGAAAATGAGTATACTACCCAAAGCAATTTATAGATTCAATGCAATCCCTATCAAGCTACCAACGGTATTCTTCACAGAGCTAGAACAAATAATTTCACAATTTGTATGGAAATACAAAAAACCTCGAATAGCCAAAGCGATCTTGAGAAAGAAGAATGGAACTGGAGGAATCAACCTACCTGACTTCAGGCTCTACTACAAAGCCACAGTTATCAAGACAGTATGGTACTGGCACAAAGACAGAAATATAGATCAATGGAACAAAATAGAAAGCCCAGAGATAAATCCACGCACATATGGACACCTTATCTTTGACAAAGGAGGCAAAAATATACAATGGATTAAAGACAATCTCTTTAACAAGTGGTGCTGGGAAAACTGGTCAACCACTTGTAAAAGAATGAAACTAGAACACTTTCTAACACCATACACAAAAATAAACTCAAAATGGATTAAAGATCTCAATGTAAGACCAGAAACTATAAAACTCCTAGAGGAGAACATAGGCAAAACACTCTCTGACATACATCACAGCAGGATCCTCTATGACCCACCTCCCAGAATATTGGAAATAAAAGCAAAAATAAACAAATGGGACCTAATTAACCTTAAAAGCCTCTGCACATCAAAGGAAACTATTAGCAAGGTGAAAAGACAGCCTTCAGAATGGGAGAAAATAATAGCAAATGAAGCAACGGACAAACAACTAATCTCAAAAATATACAAGCAACTCCTACAGCTCAATACCAGAAAAATAAATGACCCAATCAAAAAATGGGCCAAAGAACTAAATAGACATTTCTCCAAAGAAGACATACAGATGGCTAACAAACACATGAAAAGATGCTCAACATCACTCATTATCAGAGAAATGCAAATCAAAACCACAATGAGGTACCATTTCACACCAGTCAGAATGGCTGCGATCCAAAAGTCTACAAATAATAAATGCTGGAGAGGGTGTGGAGAAAAGGGAACCCTCTTACACTGTTGGTGGGAATGCAAACTAGTACAGCCACTATGGAGAACAGTGTGGAGATTCCTTAAAAAACTGGAAATAGAACTGCCTTATGATCCAGCAATCCCACTGCTGGGCATACACACTGAGGAAACCAGAAGGGAAAGAGACACGTGTACCCCAATGTTCATTGCAGCACTATTTATAATAGCCAGGACATGGAAGCAACCTAGATGTCCATCAGCAGATGAATGGATAAGAAAGCTGAGGTACATATACACAATGGAGTATTACTCAGCCATTAAAAAGAATACACTTGAATCAGTTCTAATGAGGTGGATGAAACTGGAGCCTATTATACAGAGTGAAGTAAGCCAGAAGGAAAATCATCAATACAGTATACTAACGCATATATATGGAATTTAGAAAGATGATAACAATAACCCTGTGTACGAGACAGCAAAAGAGACATTGATGTATAGAACGGTCTTATGGACTCTGTGGGAGAGGAAGAGGGTGGGAAGATTTGGGAGAATGGCATTGAAACATGTAAAATATCATGTATGAAACAAGATGCCAGTCCAGGTTTGATGCACGATACTGGATGCTTGGGGCTAGTGCACTGGGACAACCCAGAGGGATGGTATGGGGAGGGAGGAGGGTTCAGGATGGGGAACACATGTATACCTGTGGCGGATTCATTTTGATATTTGGCAAAACTAATACAATTATGTAAAGTTTAAAAATAAAATAAAATTTAAAAAATATTTTATAATAAAATATCAACTAGTGTTTCTATGGCTGCAAGATCACTGCAGGCAGTGAGTGCAGCCAGGAAATTAAAAGATGTTTGCTTATTTAGAAGAAAAGCTACGACAATCCTAGACAGCACATTAAGAAGCAGAGATACCACTTTTCTGAGAAAGAACCATATAGTCAAAGCTATGGTTTTTCCAGTAGTCATGTATGGATGTGAGAGTTATACCATAAGGAAGGCTGAGTGCCAAAGAACTGATGCTTTCAAACTATGGTTCTGGAGAGGATTCCTGAGAGTGACTTGGACAGCAAGATGAAACCAGTCAATCCTAAAGGAAATCAGTCCTGAATATTCACTGGAAAGACTGATGCTAAAATTCCAATACACTGGCCACCTGATGGGAAGAGTTGACTTATTGGAAAAGACTCTGATGCTGGGAAAGATAAAAGTGCAGGAGGAGAAGGGGGCAACAGAGATGAGATGGTTGGATGGTATCACTGACTCAATGGACCTCAGTTTGAGCAAGCTCCGTAGTTGGTGATGGACAGGGAAGCCTGGCCTGCTGCAGCCCATGGGGTCACAGAGCTGGACATGACTGAACGACTGAACAACAAGCTTAGGTAATTCTAGGACTACTAATCTGAGGCTTGCTTGCATTTGGGAATCACTTTACCAGGATAATGTAATATTCACCTTCATTCTACCAACATGTATGAGAACTTCGTTCCTGTTTGCCATGATGCTAAATGATATGGATGTAAACTGATGGGTTAGTTCCTGTATTCAAAATATAATAGGGTCTGATGTCTAACATTTCAAGGAAAAATCAAATGGGATGTGATAATGAACAAGAAGTCTCTATAGCTACACATTTTGGTTTTTGTCATTGTGTCTTTCTCCTGTCAGCTATAGAATATCAACATTAGGGATGATTCCCATGGAAACTGAGTTAACATATTTTCTTAAGGAGTACTTGGATTACTTTTCAGGAAATGGCTTTATGAGGCATGGCTTTTGTGAGCTTTCCTTCTCTCCCAAAGATGACAATAAACCTGGCTGAAATTAAAGTGGAATTTACTCTTTTTTCCCCTATTTTTATTGCTCTGTAAGACAGCTTTGAGTTCTAACACAGCTATTTGGAGAGGATTCATTTAATTTTTTCTTATTTATCTTTTAATTTTAAATAAATATCCTGTGTGACCACGGTGGGCAAAGCTTTGTGAAATTAACCTAGCTTAAACTAGTTAAACCTTGTTAAACCTAGTATTTCTAGAATATCTAGAAATACTCTCCACGGGGTGGATGGGGGGGGGGGGGTTGCTCTGGACATGCCACCAAGAGCAACTTCTATTTTCAGATTAAGTCTAGACGACTCCATGCAACTCTGAAAATAAATCCCCCTCTACCACCACCACAGCAACCCAACTGTTGCCATGGAAATTCTCTACTAACCCAGGGAATTGATTTACTGCATCCTTGATAGAGGAGACAACAAAAGGAAGATGAGAAATAAATGGTCTTGGGAATTGAATGATGCCAGTTCAGACCTCAGTTTGACATTTGCTGCCTAGGTTACTTCTGGCAAATTCATCTCTCTGAGTCACATTTCCCTCATCCTCAAAGTAGGGTTAAGTATCTCTCTTTAATCGTGTTGTTGAGAGGATACAGTAATGCACAGAGAGCAAAAGAAATGGTAGCCATGTGTGGTAAAGGAAAGTGGCCCCCCAGTGATGTCCGCATCCTAATCTCTGGAACTTGCGAATACCTTATCACAAAGGAAATCGCTGGACTTGCATGCTATTAAGACAGAGCAAGAGAAACAGCTGTCAGTGGTAGGTTGGAGCTGCCTGAAAGAATTTATATCACAGACATCATCAGATGCTACAACCAGAGACCCGCCCCCGCCCCAGAGAGTCTGTCATTAAGCATTTCCAATACACCACCACTTGGTTTGCAACTAGTCAAGCAGTCTGATTCTACCCAAGGGTATCAAGGTCAGGAGAAATAGCTCTTAAACTAACCCCTTCTTAGGTGTAAAGCAATTTTAATTATCTCTTCTAATCCTTACAGCTGCCCTATAATAATAAAAAAAAAAGACAGCATTTTGTTCATTTTACATAAACAAAGTGAGGTTTAGAAACATGAGCTGATTGTCCAAGGTTACACCACCTTATAGAGCCAGGGTTCTCATAGATATCCTGATGCTGAAGCTCTTTTTTTTTTTTTTTTTCTTTTTACACTGATATCCAGCATGTTGTGTGGTGTATCACTGTACTGAATGAATGTGTTGAATAAAAGATTACATGTGTCAACCAGTTTTGGAGCAGAGGAAATAGAAAACAGTTTTCCTTAGCCAGTTTAACTCTCTTGAAGAAAGGGCCTTATTGTACAATGAGAATGAGATACTTAGCTCAAAACTAACCCATGAAATGGGAAAATAGAACTGTCTTCCCAGGAGTGCCTGTGTGTGCTAAGTGTGACCAAATCATATTCATTATCTCCTTTAAGGCAAACAAAAACCCAGCAGATTTACAATTACCATCTTCCTTTACATAAAAATGAGACTCTGAGAAGCTAAACAACTTTCCCAGTTCTTGTAGTCAGTGAGTGACTTTGAGATTCAAACCCCAAAGTATGTCTGACTCCAACATCCACCTTATCCTATGTGTTCTATCAAGAAAAAGCTGTGAGTCTTTGTACGGCAAATGCAGAGAAAAAGAGAGCAAGCCGGGCAGTCAGGCAAGAAAAGGAAATTTATCAGAGCAAAAAGAGAGGTTGACTGGCTCTTAAGGAGAACCAGCGTTCTCCCTTTCTGATGGGAGTCCTTCTTATACCCCACCAATGAAAAATTCTCTGAAGGGATGGGAATCTGGTGGTCTCACAGCTTTGAGAAGATAGGCGCCAGTGAGGTAACAGGATGCCATTTGGGAAATTCAGTCAGTCTCATAGATCACTGTGATTTATAGTTTGCAAAGTCGACATAAGGAGCCATCTTATCAATGAGACCCCATGTGGGTCCTATTGGTCATAAGTGTCAACTGAAAAAAAAAAAAAAGCACAACCTAAAAGCTGAGAATTATGTTTTATTTGGTGGGCATAATCAAGGACTTAAGCCTGAAACACAGCCACTCACATAGTGCTAAGGGACCGCTTTGAAATAATAAAGGAGAAGCTAGGATATATAGGGGTTTTTGCAACAAAGACCAGACAGTTGGAACATCAAATGATCACTGTTAAAGAAAACCAGGTATCTCAAGTTAAAGAATTTAGTGCTTTTCTATATGTTGGAAGATTCAAGAGTCTGGGCTCACTGAAATCACTCCTTTGATACACCTCAACCACCTGGGGCCAGCGCCCTGGGCTTTATCCTGAGTCTCCTCAGGCTCACCCTCAGGTGTGGCTGCAATTGCTGCCAGCTAGATGGTGGGCTGCCGTCTATGGGGTCACACAGAGTCAGACATGACTGAAGTGACTTAGCAGCAGCAGCAGCAGATGGTGGGCATCCTGTTTCTATCCTGAGGTCCCCCAAGGCTCATCATTGGGCCACTGTAATGTGAAGACTTGACAGCCGCAATATCCTTTGTAGACTGATATGGCAGGCAAGTTTTTCATTGACATTAGTTACTCACTGTTGTCCTGGCCACTCTTACCTTCTTCTTTCTTCAGGGGCCCAAACAGAAATTTGTTATTTAATTTGCCAGAAACTGACTAGCATTTGTCATGTGCTCTACAGAGTACTCTATCTCTAGTGTGATGTACAGAAAATATTTGAAAAGTAACAGAAAGTGATGTTTAACAGCAAGATTTAGTTTGAAAATCTGGGTTAAAACTATGCTCTTTCTAGTGGTATTTTGTTGTTGTTCAGTTGCTAAGTTGAGTCTGACTCTTAGCGAATCCATGAACTGCAGCACACCAGGCTTCCCTGTCCTTCACTATCTCCCTGAGTTTTCTCAAACTCATGTCCATTGAGTCGATGATGACATCCATCTCATCTCTGTCTCCCACTTCTCTTGCCCTCAATCTTTTCCAGCATTAGGGTCTTTTCCACTAAGTAAATTCTTCACATCAGGTGGCTAAAGTATTGGAGTTTCTGCTTCAACATCAGTCCTTCAAATGAATATTCAGGGTTTATTTCCTTTACAATTGACTGGTTTGATCTCATTGCTGTTTAGGGGACTCTTAAGAGTCTTCTCCAACACAATTCAAAAGCATCAATTCTTCAGCACTTAGCATACGTTATGGTCCAAATTTCACACCCATACATGAATATTGGAAAAACCATAGCTTCGACTATATGGACACTTGTTGTCAAAGTGATGTCTCTGCTTTTCAGTACGTTGTCTATGTTTGTCATAGCTTTTCTTCCAAGAAGCTAGTGTCTTTTAATTTCTTGGCTACAGTCACCATCTGCAGTGATTTTGGAGCCCAGGAAAATGAAACCTGTCACTGTTTCCACTTTTTCCTAGTGGTATGAATTTGAGCAAATTATGTAATCTTTTAAAGCATCATTTCATTTTCTGTAAAATCAGGAAAATAATAACTATTTGGCAAGACTGGTTGTTGGGATTAAAGGATGTAATATATGCTATAACACAATACTTGAAGGACAGTAAGATCTCAATGGCTGAAGGGAGAGAGCAAACTCATGAATGGATCCCAAGATTATGTGGGACAATTTGAATGATTATTATCACAGGTCAATCTTATGTAATGAGGAAATTTGAGCATAATAATAATACAAGCAAAAATATAATGATAAAAGCAAAGCCACTTTGACTCTTCTAACTTTGGTCTAAGAATCTCACAGTTGCTACTTTTCCATATAATACTCTCCCTTTGCACATATTATGTAATATAATCCTCATAATATTTCTGGAAAAAAAAGTGTTATCTCCAGTTTTATAAAAGCAGCACACAAAAACCAGGAAATCTTTTCATGCTAACAGTAGCTACAGTAGCAGCATATAGATTTGAACCCAAGTTTTTCTGGAAAAAAAAAAAAGCTCATACTCTACTACATCATTATGTGACACTATTTCATACTATATGTGTGTGTACATATTTGTTTTACTGTTATTTTTGCTGCTAGAAATGCTATTTTCTCTGCTACATATCATAAGGGCAGGTATTATACGTCTCCTCTATACCGCCAGTATTTAGAGAATTTGATAATATTAGAGGCACAGTGAGTGATTTATTGGTTCTATTAACTGTATAAAAATTATAAATGATAGAAAATAATTTTTTAAGAAAGATTTTTTAAAGACATTCTATGTACAGAACACTACTCTACAGATTAGATTTGCAGAGGTGAAGAAGTAAAAGTATCTGCCTTCTAAGAGCTCACAATCTAGTGGAATTATGGAGAATCACCTCCATATATTTTTACTTAACTATGTAATATGAAAAACTGTAAAACCATGGAATCTTAGGGCTAGAAAAGACTCTGAAGTTCATATACAATTGACCTTTGAACAGCATGGATTTGAACTGTGTGGGTTCACCTACGCACAGATTTTCTTAAGTATGTATTATAGTACTACATGAACTATGTAAAGTTTATTGAATCTGCAGACATGGAGCTGTGGATACGGAGAGCCAACTATCAAATTATATGTATTGACTTCTTACTGTCAAAGCTAAGAAATCTTATATTTTATCCTGTATATAAATATTTTATCTTGTGCCTAGGTCAATTATGGGCTTCCCTCATGGCTCAGACAGTAAAGCATCTGCCTGCAATGCCAGAGATCCAGGTTTCGTCCCTGGGTTGGGAAGATCTCCTGGAGAAGGAAATGTCAACCAACTTCAGTATTCTTGCCTGGAAAATCCCATGGATGGAGGAGCCTGGTAGGCTACAATCCATGGAGTCACAAAGAGTTGGACACGACTGAGTGACTTCACTTCACTTTCACTAGGTCAATTGTAAAAGTTGAATTATGGTTTGGATGTATTTTAGCTAGAGTTATCAGGATCTGCTTATTAGATGTGGAATGTGAAGAGTGGCATCAAGGCTGTCTCTTAAGAGTTTTGGCTGGAGCCACTGCAAGGATGGAGTTGCTACCAAATGAGAAGGGGATGGGCCGTGGATGGAGCAGATCTGGAGTGAATACATGATGCTTATATTTTATTATATTGAGTTTAAGATTATTAAACCTCTGAGAGAAGATATCTTGTGAGAATATATGCAACTGAGCCTGTTTGGTGAACTGATTATATAATTGGAAATTCTTCAAATAATCTAACATATATAATAAATACATTTGAGAAAAGATATATAATAAAAATGTACAAATTTGAACCTTCAAAAATGTTTAATCATAGTGTACAATTATGCAAAAATAGTTTGCTGCAAAGACAAGTCAATAATTTTGTAAAGACTAATTTTACTTTTATATGCTAGTGAGAAGCAGTTGAAAAATTAAAACAATAGATTTTAAAATATGGATTAAAAAATCAATTACCCATGAGGAAATATATGTAAGATGTACACTGGAAACTGAAAAACATGGTTGAGAGGTTGATGGTAGCAGAATATGCCATCCCCAAAAAGCTTCTTTGCCATAAGGATTTTGGGGGTTGATTATTTTGACAAACAGCAGACACAGAAGAGGCTCTGAACACAGGGCAGAAATTACTCTTTTGTAGGAAATTTGCATTTGTAAAGGAAATATCCATTCGTAAGGGAGCCTTCCTCTCATTACCAGGAGAAGGATAACTAAATCAAACAGAATTTTATCTAAGGAGAAGGCACCAACTTAAGTCAGTGGAAAAAACATGACCTTGATCATCATGCTTTTCCTGGTAACTCTTCTACAACTTGTTTCCCCATACCTCTCCTCCCACAAGATACACACCTTTCTTCTTTTGTCTTTAGCCAAAGATAGTACTTAAGTCAGAGTTCTAAGCCACCTCAGAGTTATTCATTTTTCCCTGGCTATCTTTCAAATATACATGAGACATACACAGTAACAAATTTGTTTTCCTCTTATTGATCCATCTTTTATTACAGGGGGTCTTAGCCAAGAACTAAGAAAGATAGGAGAAAAATTATTTTTCCTTCCCAACATACCTCTACTGCTTAAGTATCCCTTGAAACTTACCTAGCCCTCAGTCCATCTATCACCAGCCAAAGAAACTTTCTTTGCACCATATCCCTGTTATTTACCTGTTTATTGGACTTATATGAATTATTTAAGCCATATAATAAAGCCTAGCCTCTTCAGAATGGCATGCAAAGCTTTCAAAATTTTCATTTTTTTTTCAACTTCATCTCTCCCTGTGCTGTGCTTAACCACTCAGTCGTGTCCAACTCTTTGCGACCCCATGGACTCCACTGTCCCGCCAGGCTCTACTGTCCATGGAATTCTCCAGGCAATACTGGATTGGGCTTTCATGCTCTCCTCCAAGGGATCTTTCCAACCCAGGGATTGAACCCAGGTCTCCTGCATTGCAGGTGGATTCTTTACTGTCTGAGCCACCAAGGAAGTCCAAATAGGCTGGGCTTGTCATGAATTCAAATTTCCTATCATTTCCCGAATCACAGAAGTTCTTTTCTCTTCTGTGCTTCCACACAAATATTTTTCTGTATTGAAAAATATTTTTCCTTTCTACTTAGAAACTTCCAACTTACGTTTAAGGAAAAAAACTTATTCATTGATGAATTCATTCACTTACTGAGTAGTCACTGTGTTCAGGTATTGAACTACTGTACCTGAACTAGTATATCCTATCTAGGTTCAGTGCAAAATGAAAGCATCGGCCTCTTGCTAAAAAAATGAATATGAATGTTAAGAGAGCAACAGCAGAACATTAAGGCCAGAATGAGGCCCTTCTAATTTTTGCACAGGTCACATGCTCATAAGCCAGCCCTGATCTCCTCTCTCATTTTGGCTACTGTTGTCAAGAAACAACAGTTCAATGATAGGGCAGAGTCTCAGTTCCTTCTCTCTTACTGAAGACTGAGTCTTTCATACATCAGGAAACATTACACTGGCAAGCTTTCAAGCCTCATGATTCTTAAGAGTTTTAATTTCCAAAGGTGACTGGATCCTGTTCCAGTTCTTGTTTAGAAATATGCTGGGAAGGGGTTTGGTTGGCCTAGCTAAGGCCAATCAGCTGTGACCAAGAGGCAGAGAGTTGACCACAGAACAGCCCCCCAACAAACACAGGAGAGCCACTCAGGTGTGCAGGACTGAGACGTGAGGGAGGAATAAACAGTTTTGCAGAGAAAGGACATGCTAGTCCAAGAGTAAAGGAGTAGTGTTAGACAGTCAAAAACAGTATTTTTTTTGGCCAGACCTTGCAGCTTATAGGATGCTAGTTCCCCAACTAGGGATTGAACCCTGTCCTTTGGCATTGAGAGCACCACTGGGCCACCGTGGAATTCCCACTAGCCATTTTAATGATGGTGATGATAATTATCTTCATGATGTATTATATACCACAGATTCCTTATGAGTAGTTCCACCATATTATGCACCAGGGGTGAAAATACTGATTTAAATGTGCTGCTTCTCAAAGGCATCACTGTGAGATACAGATGTACCTTAATGATTTGAACACATAAATTCTGCTGTACTGGTTAAAGAAATACCCTTGGCACTTTATTGTCTTGCCTGGTAGTGATGATATTCATTTCATATTAAAATTTGGAACAACAGTATTAAAATAATATCCAGGATGTCTGCTATTGTGTGGGACATATGCTGGATGATATATATGAAATATACTTTTTCATATGTATTACTGAATATATATATAATATACACACTACATGTATACATATATGTATTCATTTACTCACCAAACATTTCTATGATGTTAAAAGAAAACAAATATAAAATGTTTATTATTATGAAGGAGCTAGGACCATAAACATATTGAATTTCCTTTCTTTGGAAAAAGAAGGGGTTAAACAGCCCTGATTACAAATGAGCATCTACAGCAGCCACCTTAATCACCAATGTATTAAGTCATCTCAGTTTCTGTAAAAGAAATGTGTTTCTCCAGCACCTTCTTGGCCTCATTTTGTAGGGTTGATGGAGTTCAACAGAAATGGTTACTCAGTCTTGGAAAACAGACTGAGTTTGTTTAAAGAGAAGAATAAAAAGCACCCTCAGGTGTGAACTGCTTTAGTGAGGAACCCGAGGAAAGAAAGCAGCTTTTTTGACTCATGAGTGTGGTTGCTAAATGGAAGGCATGAAATATCCTTGATGGATCCTATGTGAGTCAAACACAGGACAGATGATGGGCGGGGTGGGGATAATACTTAAACATAACTCTTTCCTTGGTGTCAGATACAGTATAAGATTTGGAAAGGGGCAGGGGTGTAAGGAATTGTAGGGAACATAGGCTTGTGCTCCTTCCAGGAGGTGCCCAGGGTGGGGAGGGGGGGCCACTTATACTCCTTAAGCCTTTGCTTTGAGGAGCAAGAGAAGAGGGGGTGGCAGGGACTCATGAAACTTGTTTCACTCCAAGTATGTGATGAGCAACTTAAAAAGTTTTTTTTAATTTATTTCTCCCAACTTCTCAGAAAACAAGGGACTACTGGTCCCGCTTCATGGATGAGCAACTGAGGCATCCAGGTAAACAGTGGGGCATCTCTGACTCCAATGTTCACACTCCTGCTGCTGCACCACCCAGCTTCACAACAGGCGAGTGTGCCTGACCCTGCTTTGGTGTGTGTGTACTTCCAATCCATACAGCACACACAGTCTGAAGGCTAACTTTATGCAGGCCACTGGGCCACACAGAAATGAAACACAGAGTGTATGCACAACCTAGTTGAGAAGACAGACTCATACTTACTATTCCAAGTGTAAAGCAGACTGTGATGAGTGCTATAAATGAGGGTACAAACCAAGTCTTTGAAAGGAATATTTCTTGTACACACTATTCCCTTGTAGGTATTTGTGCCTTGAAAGTGAAAGTATTAGTCACTCAGTCATGTCTGTCTCTTTGCACCCCCGTGAACTGTAGCCTGCCAGGATCCTCTGTCCATGGAATTCTCCAGGCAAGAATAGTGGAGTGTGTTGCCATTACCTTCTCCAGGGGATCTTCTCAACCCAGGGATCGAACCCAGGTCTCCTGCATTTTAGGCAGAGTCTTTACCATCTGAGACACCTTGGTACATGTTATTTGGCCCCCTTTCCCTCTACGTGATTTTAAAGTCAGGCAGCTGCATGACTACTGCTGAGTCACATACTCCCTGATCTTCCATTTCCACTGACATTTAGAAGGTGATCATGTCAAGGGTCATTAAATTCTTCTCCAGACAACTTTTGAAAGAGTCTCTGAAACTCTAGATCACAAGATGTCTATACCAAAAGTGGTACATTATGAGAAGGCAAAAATCTGGTTAGAAATCAGGAGAGGCAGTGTTTTCTGGAATCTGGGTCAACTCATGTAGGAAGAAGAAAACCATTTCAAATTGCATGTAGACACATTACATCAAACATACTGCTCTCTGCTAAGGGTTATGACAAAGACTATTCGGAGTCTCCAACTTTCTATTAATCTCAAAATGTAGCTACTAAAAACTATCCAAAGCAAGTCTCCTGTGGGTGTTGAACTAGGGGACAGAAAAAGTAGAATTATTTGTCTTCTCAACAGGTATTTCCAGGGAGTGGGAAAGAAAGGGAGCATCTCTAAGTCAGACAGACATGGGTTCAGATCCCAGACGTGCACGTCGCGTAAGTGACTTATCCTATAGACCCTCAATTCCCTCCTTTGCAATCCAGGACTGGTGCTATCTGTGTTAAATATCTTTATGAATATTAAAGAGCCTAGTATGTATAAAGTATGCAGCAAAGAGCCTGGTACATATTAGACTCTAAAAAGAGCTTGCATATTCCTCTGCTCTGTATTCAGTTGATTTCATCCTATTCCAATTGCTTTGGGCACAAGAATGATTCATTAATAGTTTACTTGCTCGCAAAAAGACTCCATAGACATCTTTTACTTGAAGCCTGTATTACTGATCTTGTTTTTGCTTTTTAAGTGCACACATCTGACATAGTCTATAACTTAGAAGAGAGTATTTTTACTACCAGTTGGGAAATTTTATACTTGTAAAGTACGTAGAATGAACATACATAAATATACATTTAAAACAATTCTTCAAACTTGCCCCCAAACTAATGAGAACCATAAATTAAAATCTGCATTCTTCTTGGTAACCTCTCCCACATGTCTAAAATCATGGGACAGCCAATATGCCTACAGATTTGACCCTGAAGCTTTACTTGCTGACACTTTTATTAAAATTCCACTTGGAAAGGCTGTAAATATTTTATCATTGTAGGTTTTTGCAAACACTGATATTTTATGCCTCCAGCAATCTCCAGTTTCTAAATATTTCATCTTCTTGGGTAGCATGCAATATCTGAAACAAAGTTCTGAGGCCAAATTTCCCAAATCTTAAAAACCTGAAGTTCTTGAAGTTAATACTGATTAGTGTTTGGATATATATTTTTGTAATTTCCTCTGTAGACTTGGTATCATTGTTCTCTTTTAAAGAAACTAAAAAACAGAAGAAATGTTATCAATGGAAGGATTTATCCCCCAAATTTTCAGAACAAATGCATACATTTGCCTAAATTTTAGAGAATTGTAAAGCACCAGTCCACTTGGAATTGCTTTTAAGAGCTGAGAATGAAGATATAGCTCCAGAATTCATTCAAAGGCAAACTACGCTTCCAAAGTGGATGCTACGAATGGTGTCCACTTTTATTTTTAATACCCAGAGGGAAAGACGTCTCCAAGTAAGTCTCAGCACCAGTGGAAAATATAGCCTTTCTTTCTTTCCAAGACAAAGGCAGAAAAGCAGAGTGATCAGGACGCTAAAATTGAGTTAGGGTCTGACCAAAAGACAAAAAGAAGATGGAACCTGAGACAGACATGAGTCAGAATCCCAGTCATGATATGACTACAAGCAGCCACCAAGAGTCTGGAAGAACTGGCACTAGAAATGATATCTATTTGCCACCTCAGGATTGAATGATTTTTTAAATTTTTTTTGCTATAAATCTAGGTTATATTCACCAGAGGAAAAAAAGAAAAACATTCCAAATGTTCAACTGGATAGATGAATAACCTCTAAAAGCTACCAACTCAGTGAAAATGTTAGTCAGTCAGTTGTGTCCCACTCTTGAGACCCTATGGACTGTAGCCTGCCAGTTTCCTCTGTCCATGAAATTCTCCAGGCAAGAATACTGGAGTGGGTTGCCATGCCCTTCTCCAGGAGATCTTACCAGCCTATGGATCAAACCTGGGTCTTTTGCATTGCAGGCAGATTCTTTACCATCTGAGCTATCAGGGAAGCCCCAACAACTTTGTAGAGATAGTAAAAATTGTGACTAGTTGAAATGAACATCTGACCTTCTCCAGGGAAAGGCCCTACCAGGTACTATGAATTCACTCAGTGCCTGCTCTTCAAATGCACTACTTTCACTTCCCCAATATACCATCTTCCCACCAACCACAGGGCCTTTGCACATGCTGTTACATTTAGGGAGAAAAACTTTTCTTCCTCACCCCTTGCTTTCTACTCTTTTCCTCTAATAACATTCCTGCTCACCTTCATATCTCACACCAGTCAACTCTATAGAGTAGCCACTTTCCCTGAATCTCAAGATACAAAATTACTTTTTGAGTGCAAACCTCAGGTGCAACTTTGCATTTACTTTCAATTTTGAAAATGAACAAGGGCCTCCTTTCTAGACTCTGGACCCTACAACAGCAGAGGCCTATCTGGTCTTGCTCAGGACCGTTATCTTCAGCACTATGCTTAACAACTGGCATGCATTGGGTGCTGAATAAATACTTAAGAACTACATCAATGAATAAAATGTCACATGTTTCAATGCTCATTGTTTCTAAAATTCTAGCAAGGCATATTGTTATAGTCTTGGGGTTCTTTTTCTTAGTTTAGTAGGGTGAGGAATGCAAGTTTTTCACCAGTTCCCAACTATGCCTCTGGGTTTTTTTAAGAGTTCCTTACTTGAATAATTATGGCAATAATTTCTGTTACTATTTTCTACAAGACAGAATGGCAGAAGGTACCAAGGATGTGGTCATAAGACAAACCAGAAGTTCCTCATGGAGTAAGGACCACGAGGCTCTCCAGTACAGCAGGACCCAGATACAACCCCTGCTGATGCCTGCTATTGCACTTTGAAGCTTCCATGGTGGCTCTGATGGTGAACAATCTGCCTGCAATGTAGGAGACCTAGATTCAATCCCTGGGTCAGAAAGATTCCCTGGAGAAGGGAATGGCTACTCACTCCAGTATTCTTGTCTGGAGAATCCCATGGACAAAGAAGCCCAGCAGCGGGTCACAAAAGTCCTAGCAGAAGTCCATGGGGTTGCAAAAAGTTGGACACAACTAAGCAACTAACACACACACACCCAATGCACTTTTAGTTTTATTGCTTCCTACCAAGGTATTCTGTCTGAAGGCTTTTATTTCTAACGCAAATATTCTCAGAAATGGTGCCGCTGTTGCTAACACTTAGGCAGGAATTAAGTTATCTGTGTAAATTTGCTGATACTAGATATTGGTGTGGAGGCTGATGATAAGTAGGGCACTTTAACACTGAAATGGGCTGCTTGAGGAAAGAATAAGGTGCCCACTGCTGTGGATATTCCACTGAAGCGAACTGTCTACTTTTAAAGACCCCTGTGGAGGGGATTACTGCACGGGGTGCATAAATGGAGGAGTGGCCTAAGATTTCCTCTGACTCTCAGATGCTATGAGCTTCTGGCATATTTCTGATGAACTGGAAAGGAATGCCTTTCAAACGCATATGAAAGGCGTGGGGCAATGCAGTAAGATTAGATCTCAATTACAGGAGAAAAACTATTAAAAATTCCAACATATGGAGGCTGACCAACACGCTGCTGAATAACCAACAAATCGCAGAAGAAATCAAAAAAGAAATCAAAATTTGCATAGAAACGAATGAAAATGAAAACACAACAACCCAAAACCTGTGGGACACGGTAAAAGCAGTCCTAAGGGGAAAGTTCATAGCAATACAGGCACACCTCAAGAAACAAGAAAAAAGTCAAATAAATAACCTAACTCTACACCTAAAACAACTAGAAAAGGAAGAAAGGAAGAACCCCAGGGTTAGTAGAAGGAAAGAAATCTTAAAAATTAGAGCAGAAATAAATGCAAAAGAAACAAAAGAGACCATAGCAAAAATCAACAAAACCAAAAGCTGGTTCTTTGAAAGGATAAATAAAATTGACAAACCATTAGCCAGACTCATCAAGAAACAAAGGGAGAAAAATCAAATCAACAAAATTAGAAAAGAAAATGGAGAGATCACAACAGACAACACAGAAATACAAAGGATCATAAGAGACTACTATCAACAATTATATGCCAATAAAATGGACAACGTGGAAGAAATGGACAAATTCTTAGAAAAGTACAACTTCCCAAAACTCGACCAGGAAGAAATAGAAAATCTTAACAGACCCATTACAAGCACGGAAATTGAAACTGTAATCAAAAATCTTCCAGCAAACAAAAGCCCAGGTCCAGATGGCTTCACAGCTGAATTCTACCAAAAATTTAGAGAAGAGCTAACACCTATCCTGCTCAAACTCTTCCAGAAAATTGCAGAGGAAGGTAAACTTCCAAACTCATTCTATGAGGCCACCATCACCCTAATACCAAAACCTGACAAAGATCCCACAAAAAAAGAGAACTACAGGCCAATATCACTGATGAACATAGATGCAAAAATCCTTAACAAAATTCTAGCTATCAGAATCCAACAACACATTAAAAAGATCATACACCATGATCAAGTGGGCTTTATCCCAGGGATTCAAGGATTCTTCAATATCCGCAAATCAATCAATGTAATACACCACATTAATAAATTGAAAAATAAAAACCATATGATTATCTCAATAGATGCAGAGAAAGCCTTTGACAAAATTCAACATTTTTATGATAAAAGCTCTCCAGAAAGCAGGAATAGAAGGAACATACCTCAACATAATAAAAGCTATATATGACAAACCCACAGCAAACATTATCCTCAATGGTGAAAAATTGAAAGCATTTCCTCTAAAGTCAGGAACAAGACAAGGGTGCCCACTTTCACCATTACTATTCAACATAGTTTTGGAAGTTTTGGCCACAGCAATCAGAGCAGAAAAAGAAGTAAAAGGAATCCAAATTGGAAAAGAAGAAGTAAAACTCTCACTATTTGCAGATGACATGATCCTCTACATAGAAAACCCTAAAGACTCCACCAGAAAATTACTAGAACTAATCAATGACTATAGTAAAGTTGCAGGATATAAAGTCAACACACAGAAATCCCTTGCATTCCTATACACTAATAATGAGAAAACTGAAAGAGAAATTAAGGAAACAATTCCATTCACCATTGCAATGGAAAGAATAAAATACTTAGGAATATATCTACCTAAAGAAACTAAAGACCTATATATAGAAAACTATAAAACACTGGTGAAAGAAATCAAAGAGGACACTAATAGATGGAGAAATATACCATGTTCATGGATTGGAAGAATCAATATAGTGAAAATGAGTATACTACCCAAAGCAATTTATAGATTCAATGCAATCCCTATCAAGCTACCAACGGTATTCTTCACAGAGCTAGAACAAATAATTTCACAATTTGTATGGAAATACAAAAAACCTCGAATAGCCAAAGCGATCTTGAGAAAGAAGAATGGAACTGGAGGAATCAACCTACCTGACTTCAGGCTCTACTACAAAGCCACAGTTATCAAGACAGTATGGTACTGGCACAAAGACAGAAATATTGATCAATGGAATAAAATAGAAAGCCCAGAGATAAATCCACGCACATATGGACACCTTCTCTTTGACAAAGGAGGCAAGAATATACAATGGATTAAAGACAATCTCTTTAACAAGTGGTGCTGGGAAATCTGGTCAACCACTTTTAAAAGAATGAAACTAGACCACTTTCTAACACCATACACAAAAATAAACTAAAAATGGATTAAAGATCTCAACATAAGACCAGAAACTATAAAACTCCTAAAGGAGAACATAGGCAAAACACTCTCCGACATACATCACAGCAGGATCCTCTATGACCCACCTCCCAGAATATCGGAAATAAAAGCAAAAATAAACGGGACCTAATTAACCTTAAAAGCTTCTGCACATCAAAGGAAACTATTAGCAAGGTGAAAAGACAGCCTTCAGAATGGGAGAAAATAATAGCAAATGAAGCAACCGACAAACAACTAATCTCAAAAAAATACAAGCAACTCCTCCAGCTCAACTCCAGAAAAATAAACGACCCAATCAAAAAATGGGCCAAAGAACTAAAAAGACATTTCTCCAAAGAAGACATACAGATGGCTAACAAACACATGAAAAGATGTTCAACATCACTCATTATCAGAGAAATGCAAATCAAAACCACTATGAGGTACCATTTCACACCAGTCAGAATGGCTGCGATCCAAAAGTCTACAAATAATAAATGCTGGAGAGGGTGTGGAGAAAAGGGAACCCTCTTACACTGTTGGTGGGAATGCAAACTAGTACAGCCACTATGGAGAACAGTGTGGAGATTCCTTAAAAAACTGGAAATAGAACTGCCTTATGATCCAGCAATCCCACTGCTGGGCATACACACTGAGGAAACCAGAAGGGAAAGAGACACGTGTACCCCAATGTTCATCGCAGCACTATTTATAATAGCCAGGACATGGAAGCAACCTAGATGTCCATCAGCAGATGAATGGATAAGAAAGCTGAGGTACATATACACAATGGAGTATTACTCAGCCATTAAAAAGAATACATTTGAATCAGTTCTAATGAGGTGGATGAAACTGGAGCCTATTATACAGAGTGAAGTAAGCCAGAAGGAAAAACATAAATACAGTATACTAACGCATATATATGGAATTTAGAAAGATGATAACAATAACCCGGTGTACGAGACAGCAAAAGAGACACTGATGTATAGAACAGTCTTATGGATTCTGTGGGAGAGGGAGAGGGTGGGAAGATTTGGGAGAATGGCAATGAAACATGTAAAATATCATGTAGGAAATGAGTTGCCAGTCCAGGTTCGATGCACGATACTGGATGCTTGGGGCTGGTGCACTGGGACGGCCCAGAGGGATGGTATGGTGAGGGAGGAGGGAGGAGGGTTGGGGATGGGGAACACATGTATACCTGTGGCGGATTCATTTTGATATTTGGCAAAACTAATACAATTATGTAAAGTTTAAAAATAAAATAAAATTAGGAAAAAAAAAAAAGAAAGGCGTGGGGGAAAGGCACTCTCTGGTACAAGTCTGGAAAAAGACATGTGCTGGCCAAATGACTTTGGGAAAAACTTAACTTTTTAAGTCTGTTTCCATTTCTTAATAATGGCTTTTGAAGGATTTGGAAATCATCAAAGAGGACACATGCTATAAAATTCTACATGAACTTGTTGCACTATGCACGTGGGTTTTTTGTTTTTGTTTTTGTTTTTTTGCTACTGTTACATCAAGAAAAACTACATCTTCATTGCTTTATGATTTCCATGGGCTGAAAGGAAAATTTCAGGACAAGTAGCATCAAGGAAGGAACACAATTATTCTTCTCTATCCCAGTGTCCTAAAAGGCAGAAATAAGAGTTGAGTCATCCAGGGATGGTGTGCCTGAAGACAGGAACATTGAGAGGAGTTATGAAAGACAAACTAAGCTGGAATAAGGTGCAGCTGTTCTGCACTTGGTCATGTCGACTCTTTGCGACCCCATGGGCTGAAGCCTACCAGGTTCCTCTGTCCATGGAATTTTCCAGGCAAGAATACTGGAGTGGGTTGCCACTTCCTTCTCCAGGAAGGAGAAGGCAGGGCATCTTCCTTCTCCAGGGATCAACCCACGCCTCTTGTGTTCCCTGCGTCAGCAGCTGGATTGTTTCCCAACGTGCCACCTGCGAAGTCCTCCATGTAAGTAAGGTGGGAGTGAGCCAAAACCTTCTAAACTAAAACTAAGAAAACAGCACATGCCAAGTCCCAAAGCCTATTTTCATCCTCCACTAACATTTCAGGGTTAGTCCAGTGGAGACTGACACAGAGGAACTAAAATCCCACTGACTTTCTAGGATCCCCCACATCTGGAAAGGGAAGAGACAAGGAAGAATGTTTATTATATTGGTCAGGTCATAATGCATAAAATCCATAAGCTTGCTCACAAAACAGCAACAAATAACATTTAAGTAAGTGTCTAAAGGTGGTATCTGTCCCTTATTGAACATTCATCTTCACCAGCTTAGAAACTCACTCCAAAGGTCACCTTTATATCGGAGTATAATTGCTTTACAATGTTGTGTTAAGTTTCTGCTGTACAATAGCATGACTCAGTCGTAAGTATACATATACCTGCTCCCTACTGAGTCTCCCTCCCACCCCCCACTCCACCGCTCTAGGTTGTCACAAGGCGCTGGGTTGAGCTCCTGGGCTATGTAGCCGCTTCCCACGAGCTGTCTACTTCACGTGAGCTAGTGTGCATCTGCAATGCTCCTCTCTCACCTCGTCCCACTCTCTCCATCCCCCACACCCACAGTCCTTTCTCTACATCTGCCTCTCTACTGCTGCCTGCAAACAGGCACATCAGTACCTTTCTTCTAGATTCCATATATATGTGTTAACATATATTTTTCTCTTTCTGACTTACTTCACTCTGTATGACAGATTCTAGGTTCATCCACATTGCTACAAATGATCCAATTTCATTCCTCTTTTTTGGCTGAGGAATATTTCACTGGATATATGCACCACATCTTCTTTATCTATTCATCTGTCAGACATTTAGGTTGCTTCCATGTCCTGGCTGTTGTAAAGAGTCCTGCAATGAACATTGAGGTACATGTCTTTTTGAGTTATGGTTTTCTCAGGGTTTATGCCCAATAGTAGGAATGTTGCATCATATGGTAGTTCTATGCTTAGTTTTTAAGGGATTTCCACACTGTTCTCCATAGTCGCTCTATCAATTTACATTCCCATCAGTACTGTAAAAGCCTCTTCTCCACACCCCCTCACCTTTTGTCAGATACATCACTATTCCTAATGTTTACCTAATTTTAATCTCTCCCACATTCTCTGACCTGCTGTTACAGAGAAAAAAAAAGAGGAGGAGGAGGAAGAGGAGGGGGAAGAAAAAGAAGAAAAGAGGGGGTAGTGAAGAGCTGCTAGTGTTTCCCTTTTTCACCCTTCTCTCATGCATATTTTTCTCTTCCTTCCTTCCTTTATTAATTCCCATCAAATCCTTCCTGTTACACTTACTAGAAATCTCATTTCATTTCTAACTACCTCCTTTGAGTCCTCAAAATTCATGCAGGTTTTTTCTCTACATCCAACACCAACTAAATAATAGCTTTCCAGTTTTGTTTCCTCTGGTTTGTTCACCCTCAGTAAATCATGTCTGTACATGAGAAGTAACACAGGGCCTTTCCAAACTGCAGATGCTTGAGCCTTCCTTCCAGAGATGAGGGTTTAATTGCCGGGGGTGTGTTCCTTCCATAAATATTTATTAAAAGCTTCCCAAGTGATTCATGTGCACTAAGAGCTATTAATAAAAACCACTGCAGACTGATCCCAGGGCAAGGTTACCATATGTATCTGTTTTTCTGATTCTTGCACCCACTCCAGTACTCTTGCCTGGAAAATCCCATGGACGGAGGAGCCTGGTAGGCTGCAGTCCATGGGGTCGCTAAGTCGGGCACGACTGAACGATTTCACTTCCACTTTTCACTTTCATGCATTGGAGAAGGAAATGGCAACCCACTCCAGTGTTCTTGCCTGGAGAATCCCAGAGACAGGGGAGCCTAGTGGGCTGCCGTCTATGGGGTTGTACAGAGTCGGACATGACTGAAGCGACTTAGCAGCAGCAGCAGCACCTAATACGGTCTCAGTACATGCTCGCTGAATTAACCAAAAGTGCAGCCTATTTTGTTGTTCCTGGATTCTACAGCATTTCATGGGGCTCCCATTTCAATTTTCAGAGTTGTTTTGGAGAATGTGGAACACCACATCCCATCAGGAAAGTGTAAACTCTTCTCCCTAGTGAATTTTATCCTTCCATCAGCCTCATTCAACTTTTATCAACAACAGTGCTATAAACGTCAGCCTGAAAGCACATGGAAGCATATTTCCCAGGGCTGCTAAGTCAGTCTCCCCTGCCCCAATAGAACAACAGATACACTGACCTGCAGTAATGTTAATAAGCCACAGAAGGTCAGGGATTCTAATAGAGGAGTAAATTCCACACATTCAAACTGAACAGTTAATTATCCCAGAATAAAGTAATAACCAAAACTGTACTTAATGCTAGAAATCTTAAAAGTATCATCCCATTTCAGAAAAGATTTTAGGACACTAATGATCATAATCAGGCAGGAAAGTCCTTCAGCTCATGGGCCAACCGAAAGTATCTTAATGTTAGAGAATGTGGCGTGGCTTATGTAGCATCTAGAACTGCTTGCTGCATTGAATATGGTATTATGTTTTGCAGATTTTTCCTTTTCACCTTAAGTCACATGAGAAATTTCATGCAAAGGGAGGAGAAGGCTCAACAAAGGCATCAATACAGGAAAGAACAAAAAACTAAGTTATCAAATTTATTGGTATTAAGTTGTTCATGAATTTTGTTATATTCTTTTTAGTGCTTGTAGCATATACCTACAGTGATATACTTTTGTTTATTCCTCATATTAGTGATACATTTTGTGTTTTCTTTCTTATCTAAGGGTTTATCATCATTAATATTTTCAAAGAACCAACTTTAGTTCTGTTAATTTTCTCTATTGCTTTCTACTATGAATTTCTGTTGTCATCTGTAGTATCTCTTCTTTCTCGTTACTTTTAAGACTTTATCCTTAGTTTGCAATATTTTGATTAAAATGGGCATTGGTGTCATTTTGTTTATCTTGCTTGGGGCTTGTTGAATCTTGGATTTAAGAGCTTGTATTTTACATGAAATCTGAAAAATTTTAATCATCGTTTCCTTCATTTTTCCCACACATTGCCTCCCTCTACCCCTTAGCTCTTTCTTGGCTTCTTCTAGGACTCCAATTACACATCTTGCTACTTGTTACTGTCCCATAGTTTACTGAGATTCTTTTTACTTCTCCTTATTTAAGATTTAATAATTTCTATTCCTCTGTCTTCAAGGTCACTGATACATTTTTTTCCCTACAGTTTATAATTTACTTACAAGTTTATCTGATAAACATTTTTCAGGTATTTTTTCAATATCAAAATGCTCTTTTCTTTTATAGTTTGCATTTTTTTCCACTACAATACTTTAATCTGTTCCCTCCTTATTCTTATTTATTCAAGTTCTTATTTCTGCTTAGAATGCCTATTCTTAATCATTGTCCCCTTTCCTATGTCTTTTAAATTGGTCTTTTTCTTTTTGATTTGCAATATTTTAAAGTAGAATCATGACATTAGTTCTTTGATATATGTTGCAAATATTAACTTATTCATAGAGTGGGGTTTTTTTTGTGTGTGTGTATTTTGACTATATTTGTAATAGTTGCTTCCTGTCCTGGTAAGTTAATTCTACCATCTTTGTCACTTCTGCATGTCCTTAATACTTGATTCATTTTTCTCTTGATTGTGGGTCATTTTGCTGTGTCTTTGCATGTCTAATGTTTTACTTAATCCTAGATATTGAAGATGCTATATTTTTGGTCCCAGTTAAAGAGAGAAATTTTAACATGCAGACTATCGGTTTACTTGTGCTTATCAGCTTGATCATCTTGAGACTTTTTATAAATTTTGTTAGAGCTGGGCTGAATCCTCAGATGTGGCAAGGATCAAGGTTATTTTCAGATTTTTGCCTTTTAAAATAAAACTGCACTAATTATTTTTGTACATGTATCTCTGTGTATGTGTGAATATGACTAGGTAAATCTCTAAAACTAAGATTGCTAGGTTAAACAGTTACATACAGTTTTACCTTATGGTCAATACAGTTGGCTTTTTCCAAAGAGTTTCTCAATTTATACCTCCACAAACAATGCTTATTTCTCCACACTCTTCCCAAAGTTATGTATTATCAAACTTTCATATCTATCTCATTTGATATGTGAAATACAGACTCAATATTTTCCTTTGCATTTCTTTTAGTATTATTAAAATAGAACATTTTCATTTGTTTATGAGTTACTTACGTTTCTTTTAGTCTAAAATGCCTATTCTTAATCATTGTCCCCTTTCCTACTTCTAAGTTGGTCCTTTTCTTATTGATTTGCAAGATTTTAAAGCAGAATCAAGAGATTAGTTCTTTGACATGTTACAAATATTAACTTTTACATACAGAGGTTTAATTTACTTTTTTACATTTTGTAGTTTAATTTGACTTTCTTTTGGACGGTTTCCTACACAGTTGTTTAAAATGTTTACATAGACAACATTTTCAATAATTTCCACTCTGGTTTTCAGTTTTCATAACCTTTTTTCCCTAATACATGACTATTTAAAAATTGTCAGGGACTTCTCCGGTGGTCCAGTGGTTGGGAATCCGCCTTCCAGTGCAGATGAAGGGTTTGATCCCTGGTCGGCTAACTAAAGCCCCATATGCGGTGTGGCAACTAAGCCCCTGCCACCGCTGCTGAGCCTGCCCACTGCAGAGCCAGGTGCCACAACTAAAGAGACATCTGTATGCCACAGCAAAGAGCCTGTGCTCCACAACAGAGACCCTGCATGCCACACCTAAGACCACAAAAATCCAAACACATAATAAATAAAAGATTTTTTAAAAAATTGTCCTATGGGCATCCTTTGACACATTAATTTTTCAAATTTCCAACATTTAAATTTTTTTTCTTTTTTTTTCTTTTTTTTTTTTTTTAAATTTATTCCTTTATTTCTCATGTGTTCCCCATCCTGAACCCTCCTCCCTCCTCCCTCCCCATACCATCCCTCTATCCATGGGAAACAGATTTTTAAGAACTGAAGTAATGATTTTTTAATAATCAGTTGACCCATTCACTGAATAATTTCAGTACCTGAGTGACTGATTAGAAAGTTAGCTCAATGATGTTTCTCTTTCCCGTTATGAATGCTGTGTTTATGTTCTACTCACACACACACACACATAATCCTAGAAACCTTTACAAATCCAACATAATGGGTTAAGTTTGCTAACACTTGTTTTCTGGTGCAAATTCTAATACATACATGCACATATAAATATGTAGAATATATATAATATGCTGGGTTAGAAAATGTCTGATTTACTGATTCTAACACCTCTATCTTAACTGCACACAATATTTACAATAGTTATCGTGTTGTTCCTTTCTCCTTTTAAAACTAAAATGCATTTTGTAACCATAAGTCTAAGTCATGAGACTTACCGTGAATTCTCTCAGGGAGAATTTCTGCCTGGCCATATAGCAGTTCAGAGGAATGCCTTGCTCATGAGAGGGAATGAAATTCCCGTGCTCAACTGTGAGTGTGATTGGATTTACAGATTAACAAAATGAGAAAGATCAAAGCCCTGTTATCAAGCAGACCTACAAGTCTAGAGCTTGCTCTTCGAAGAAAAATTGCTCTGTACCCTTAATCTTTCTAATCTTGACCTCACAGTGGGGTTTTATACTTAAGACACTGCCATCAGGATGCAAAATTCAACCTCAGGCCACATTCCACTTTCTCTTAACGTGGGTGTACATGCCCTCAGTGACTTAATTGGCAACTGTATGGAAACTTCAGGCTTCAAACAGAATTTCTAATTCCATCTAATTCCATTAAACTGATGTTCAGCAGAGCACACTGATATTTGCAGTTACTAAAGAAATAACTAGGCACACATGCTTACTTTTAATTAATCACAGTCTCTTTTTTCCCCAAATGGTATGGACTTTGATGTTCTCATCTACACTACATCTTCTTTGTCAGTTCATCCATTGATGGGTACTTTGATTCTTGGCTATGTAAGTTACTGCAATGAACACACAGGTGTATGTGTGTGTGTGTGTGTGTATATATAGGTATATACATATATATACATATATGTACATATGTATATGTACTGTATATGTACATATACATACGTACTGCCATGAACACACAGGTGTATGTGTGTGTGTATATATATATATATATATATATATATATATATATATGAATTAGTATTTTGTAGTCTTTGGATAAATATCCAGAAGTGGAATAGCTGGATCACATGATAATTCTATTTGTAATTTCTTGAGGGATCTCTGCTATGTTTTCCATAGTGGCTGCACCATTTTATGCTCCCATCAACAGTGTATGAACATTCCCTTTCACCACACCCTTTCCAACGTGTGTTATTCCCTATATTTTTAACAACAGTCATTCTAATGAGTGTGAGATGGTATCTCACTGTAGGTTTAGTTGCATTTCTGTAATGATTAGTGTTGAGTATTTTTTCATATGCCTGTTGGTCCTATGTAAGTCTTCATTGGGAAAATGTCCATTAAAATCCTCTAACCATTTTTAATTGGTTTTGTTGTTGTTGTTGTGTAAGTTCTTCATGTATATTTTGGATGTGTGTGTTAGTTGCTCAGTTGTGTCTAATTCTTTGTGACTCCATGGACTGTAGCCCACCAGACTCCTCTGTCCATGGGATTCTCCAGGGAATAACTGGGGTGAATACCCATTTCCTCTGCCGGATCAAACCTGGGTCCCCTGCATTCCAGGCAGATGCTCTACCATCTGAGCCACCAGGGTAGTGCATTTTGGCTATCAACTCCCTCTTGGATATATGATTTGCAAATATTTTCTCCCATGCAGTATGTTGTGTTTTCATTTTGTTAACAGTTTCCTTTGCTCTGCAGAAGCTTTTAGTTTGTAGTCCTATTTGTTTATTTTTGCTTTTGCTCCCTTTGCCTGAGGAAACATTCAAAAGAATATTGCTAAGACGAATGTCAAAGAGCATACTGTGTTTCTTCTTAGAGTTTTATGGGTTCAGGTCTTAAAATCTTTAAATGATTTTGAATTAATTTTTTTTGCTATGTAAGACAGTAGACTAGTTTCATTCTTTCACATATGGTTGTCCAGTTTTCCCAACACCATTTATTAAGAGAATATCCTTTCTCAATTGTATTTCTTTGCTCTTTTGTCATAAATTAACTGTCCCTATAGGTGTGGGCTTATTTCTGGGCTCTTTAATTCTACTCCATTGATTTGCAAGTCTTTTTTTTTTTTTTAATGCAGGTTGGTAAATATCCTTTCAGGTTTTATTTTGTGAATATTTTCATTTTACATAGTGAGAATCACATACACATATATTTCTGTATCTTCCTTCCTTCATTTAGTGCCACATAGCATAAACATCCTCAGATAATACTAAGAATTCTGCATAATTATTATCCTTAAGAGCTTCAGAATATCCTTGCCTCAAACCAGCCTACTGTTTAACCAATTCACTGTTTCTAGACACCTTCAGTGTTTCCACTATCGTGTTATGAAAAACAATATTGTGATAAATTCAAACTGTGCTCCACATTTTGGATTTTTTTTTTTAACAGACAACTAGAATTACTAGGTCAAAGGTAGAGAACAAATGTTCCCACTCAAATTGCCAAATCATCTTCCATAAAAACTATATGAATTTATAGCTTCAGTGGCAGACAGAGCTGGTCTCATTACATCCTTACCAGCACCGAGGTTTCTGTATTTGTTTTGGTTTTTAGGTCCTAACTGATTTGATTGGCTTACACACGTATTGTTGGCTTACACACATATTGCTGAGGCTCTGACATGTCTCTGAGGAAAGCTAAGTTCAAGTAGAACTGTAGGTCACTGATGTCCTTATTTCTGTGAATTCCCTGTTCCAAGGCATAGGGATGGAGAGATGGGAGTAGGGAGAGATTAGCGGTATCTTCTCATGATCTCTTTTACCCGATCAACAAACTTGCAGACTTGGGTATAGACACCTGGCTCACTGCGTGGGCCACAAGGGAAACTTCCCCATGACACCAGGCCTTGCAAGGTACCTCTGCACATCAGTGGTCTCCTTGAGTCACTGTTGCAGGCACACCACTCCACAGGTGCTGTAGTTGAGGATGCCAGCACGGAGCATGGAGTATCCCAGCAAGTCCTTACAAACCTTCCTTAAGTCTTGGGGGGAGATGAGCTTGACATCTGTGCACATGAGCTGTGCTGGAAAGGTCACATCAGGGCTACTGGTGGTGCCCCAGCCATAAACAGTACACGTGGTCTGGGGCGGGTTGTGGGTCACAGTGGGAAGGCAGGTTGACATTCTTGACATTGGATGATAGCCTGGCCCAGCCATTTGGCTTCACCAGCATGAGGCTGTTAGTGCAGGTCTGGGTGGCATAACCCGGATGGTGGACAGGACAGCATGGCCTTGATGTTCTGGCCTCCCACCAGCTGATCACTGTGCATGTGCAAATTGTACTCATTCATCTTCCAGTGGGCAGTGGTGAGCACCCACTGCCTGCTGAGCAGCACGCCTCCACAGTGGGGCTGACTGCCCTTGTGCAGGGCCACCTGCCAGGGCTGGGAGCCTCTTGGACATGGGACTCCATCAATAATCTCCAAACTCTCATCACCCTGGGCGTACTGTGCAGCAGATCCCAGGACAAAGGACAGCAATAGGATCAGCAAGGGTGCTGCCATGGCGACCTCTGAGTCTTTCAGGGGCTGCCAGCAAGGGAGGGCTCTCTTCTGCTGGGGCATAAATGAAGCCCCTTCTCAGCTCTGGAAGGTCAGATCTGATCTGGGCACCAGACTCCGTTGGGAGCCAGGCACTGATGTCTACTTTTTCTAACAACTTAGTTCAGTCTTTCAGATGTGTTCACTTCTTTGCGACCCCATGGACTGCAGCACACAAGGCTTCCCTGTCCTTCACCATCTCCCAGAGCTTGCTCAAACTCATGTCCATTGAGTTGGTGATGCCATTCAACTATCTCATCCTCTGTTGTCCCCTTCTCCTCCTGCCTTCAATCTTTCCCAGCATCAGAGTCTTTTCCAGTGAGTCGGCCCTTCACATCACGTGGCCAAAGTATTGGAGCTTCAGCTTCAGCATCAGTCCTTCCAATGAAAACTCAGGATTGATTTCTTTTAGGATTGACTAGTTGGATCTCCTTGCTGTCCAAGGGACTGTCAAGAGTCTTCTCCAACACCACAATTCGAAGGCATCAATGCTTCTGTGCTCAGCCTTTTTTACTGTTCAGCTCTCACATCCATACATGACTACTGGAAAAACCACAGCTTTGACTATGTGGACCTTTGTAGGAAAATAATGTCTGCTTTTTAATATGCTGTCTAGGTTTGTCATTGCTTTTCTTCCAATACCATGCTGTTTTGATTGCTACACTTTGTATTTTAACTTGAAATTAGGGAGTGTGATGCCTCCAGATCTATTCCTTTTTCTCAGGATTGCTTTGGCTATTCATAGCCTTTGTTGTTCCATACAGGTATTAGGATTTTTTGTTCTATTCCTCTGAAAAAATGTCATTGGGATTTTGATAGAAATTGCCTTAAATATGCATATTATGATAAGTAATATGGAAATTTTTGCAAAGTTAATTCTTCCAATCCATGAACACAGAAAACATTTCTATTTTGGGGTATTCTTTCATTTCTTTCATAGTTTTGAGTGTACTATCTCTCACATCCTTAAATTTACTCATAGGTATTTTATTCTTTTTGCTGCAACAATAAATGGGACAATTTTCTATATTTCTGACAGCTCAAAGAAATGAAAGAAGACTTTTCTATACTGATTTTTCACCCTGAAATTCTGCTAAATTATTACTTCCAGTATTTTGGTAGCTTTTAGGGTTTTCTGTATACAAAATAACATCATCTGCAAAGAGTGAATTTTGCTTCTTCCTTTCCAATTTGGATGCTTTTAGCCTTCAGCAATATGTGAACCATGAACTTCCAGATGTTCAAGCTGGTTTTAGAAAAGGCAGAGGAACCACAGATCAAATTGCCAACATCCGCTGGATCATCGAAAAAGCAAGAGAGTTCCAGAAAAACATCTATTTCTGCTTTATTGACTATGCCAAAGCCTTTGACTGTGGATCACAATAAACTGTGGAAAATTCTGAAAGAGATGGGAATACCAGATCACCTGACCTGCCTCTTGAGAAATTTGTATGCCAGTCAGGAAGCAACAGTTAGAACTAGACATGGAACAACAGACTGGTTCCAAATAGGAAAATGTGTACATCAAGGCTGTATATTGTCACCCTGCTCATTTAACTTATATGCAGAGTACATCATGAGAAACGCTGGGCTGAAAGAAGCACAAGCTGGAATCAAGATTCCCGGGAGAAATGTCAATAACCTCAGATATGCAGATGACACCACCTTTATGGCGGAAAGTGAAGAGGAACTAAAAAGCCTCTTTTTGAAAGTGAAAGTGGAGAGTGAGAAAGTTGGCTTAAAGCTCAACATTCAGAAAATGAAGATCATAGCATCTGGTCCCATCACTTCATGGGAAATAGATGGGAAAACGGTGGAAACAGTGTCAGACTTTATTTTTGGGGGCTCCAAAATCACTGCAGATGTTGACTGCAGCCATGAAATTAAAAGACACTTACTCCTTGGAAGAAAAGTTATGACCAACCTAGACAGCACATTCAAAAGCAGAGAGATTACTTTACCAACTAAGGTTCGTCTAGTCAAGGCTATGGTTTTTCCAGTGGTCATGTTTGGATGTGAGAGTTGGACTGTGAAGAAGGCTGAGCACCGAAGAATTGATGCTGTGGTCTTGAGAGTCCCTTGGACTGCAAGGAGATCCAACCAGTCCATTCTGAAGGAGATCAGCCCTCGGATTTCTTTGGAAGGAATGATGCTAAAGCTGAAACTCCAGTACTTTGGCCACCTCACGCGAAGAGTTGACTCATTACAAAAGACTCTGATGTGGGAGGGATTGGGGGCAAGAGGAGAAGGAGACGACAGAGGATGAGATGGCTGGATGGCATCACTGACTCGATGGACGTGAGTCTGAGTGAACTCCGGGAGTTGGTGACGGACAGGAAGGCCTGGTGTGCTGCGATTCATGGGGTCGCAAAGAGTCGGACACGATTGAGCGACTGAACTGAACTGATTCCTTATTCTTACCTAATGCTCTAACTAGAACTTTGAATACCATGCTGAATAAAAGTGGCAAGAATGGGCATCCTCGTCTAACTCCTGATGTTTATTAAAGGAAAAGTTTTCAGTTTTTCTCATTGACAAAAGGTTAACTATGGGTTTCTCACATATTGCTTTTATTGTATTAAGGTACATTTTTATTGAGTTTTTATCATAAATATGTATGAATCATGTTAAATGATTTTTCTGCATCTATTGAGTTGGTTATATGATTTTTATTCTTCAGGTTGTTAATGTGGTGGATCACACTGATTGATTTAGAGACACTGAATCATCTTTCTATCCCTGGAACAGATTTCACTTGACCATGCGGTATGATACCTTTATTGTATTATTTAGTTTGCCAATATTTTGTTGGACTGGAAAAGGTCAGTTTTCCTTCCAATCCCATAGAAAGGCAATGCCAAAGAATGCTCAAACTGCCGCACAATTGCACTCATCTCACACGCTAGTAAAGTAATGCTCAAAATTCTCCAAGCCAGGCTTCAACAATATGTGAACCATGAACTTTCAGACATTCAAGCTGGTTTTAGAAAAGGCAGAGGAACCACAGATCAAATTGCCAACATCCACTGGATCATCAAAAAGCAAGAGAGTTCCAGAAAAACATCTATTTCTGCTTTATTGACTATGCCAAAGCCTTTGACTGTGTGGATCACAATAAACTGTGGAAAATTCTGAAAGAGATGGGAATAGCAGACCATCTGATCTGCCTCTTGAGAAATCTGTATGCAGGTCAGGAAGCAACAGTTAGAACTGGACATGGAACAATAGACTGGTTCCAAATAGGAAAAGGAGAATGTCAAGGCTGTATATTGTCACCGTTTATTTAAGTTATATGCAGAGTACATCATGTGAAATGCCAGGCTGGATGAAGCACAAGTTGGAAACAAGATTGCTGGAAGAAATAACAATAACCTCAGACACAGAGATACCACCACCATTATGGCAGAAAGTGAAGAAGAGCTTAAGAGCCTCTTGATGAAAGTGAAAGAGGAGAGTGAAAAAGTTGGCTTAAAACTCAACATTCAGAAAACGAAGATCATGGCATCTGGTCCCATCACTTCATGGCAAATAGATGGGGAAACAGTGGAAACAGTGACTGACTATTTTTTTGGCCTCCAAAATCACTGCAGATCATAATTGCAGCCATGAAATTAAAAGACGCTTACTCCTTGGAAGGAAAGTTACGACCAACCTAGATGGTATATTCAAAAGCAGAGACATTACTTTGCCAACAAGTTCCATCTAATCAAGGCTATGGTTTTTCCAGTGGTCATGTATGGATGTGAGAGTTGGACTATAAAGGACGCTGAGTGCAGATGAATTGATGCTTTTGAACTGTGGTGTTGGAGAAGACTCTTGAGAGTCCCTTGGACTGCAAGGAAATCCAGCCAGTCCATCCTAAAGGAGATCAGTCCTGGGTGTTCATTGGAAGGACTGATGCTGAAGCTGAAACTCCAGTGCTTTGGCCGCCTGATGCAAAGAGCTGACCCTCTTTGAAAAGACCCTGATGCTGGGAAAGGTTGAAAAGGGCAGTAGGAGAAGGGGAAGACAGAGGATGAGATAGTTGGATGGCATCACCGACTCAATGGACATGAGTTTGGGTAGGCTCTGGGAGTTGGTGATAGACAGGGAGGCCTGGTGTGCTGCAGTTCATGGGGCAGTAAAGAGTCGGACATGGCAGAGCAACTGAACTGAACTGAACTGAATATTTGAGGATTTTTGCATCTATGTTCCATCAGTTATTTTGGTCTGCAATTTGTGTATTACCTGTGGTTTTGTCATCAAGACAATGCTAGTCTCATAAAATGTATTAAAAAGCATTCCCTCCTTTTCAATTTTTTGAGAGTTTGAGAAAGGTGGATATTAGATTGTTTTTGAATGTTTGGCAGAATTCACCTGTGAAGCCATCTAGTCCTTGGCTTTGTTTTTTGTGAGATTTTGATTTCTATTTCAATCTCCTTAATAGTGATTAGTCTATTCAGATTTTTCTATTTCTTTGTGATTCAGTCTTGGAAGATTGTATGATTCTAAGATTTTGTCCATTTCTCATATAGGCACAATTTGTTGACATATAGCTAGCTGTTCATAGTATTCTCTTATTATCCTTTGTATTTGTTTCACATTGTAATTTCTCATTTTTTTTTACATGAGCCTTTTCTTTTTTTCTTATTGAGTGTAGTGAAAGTTTGTCAAATTTATCTTTTCAAAGAAAACAGCTCTTACTTTCACTGATCTCTTCTATATTGCCTTTGTAGTCTATTTATTTCCACTCTGATTTCTTCTTCCTCTACTGATTTTGGGCTTTGCTTATTCTTATTTTTCTAGTTCCTTTAGGTGTAAGGTTAGATTGTTTCAGAGATTTTTGCTTCCTGAGGTAGGCCTGTATTTCTATAAACTTCCTTCTTAGTATCACCTTCATTTCATCCCAGAGTTCCTGCTATATTGCACTTTCATTTCCCTTTGTCCTCAGGTATTTTTTAATTCTCATTTCACTTCTTCATTGATCAAATAGCTGTTCAGTAACATATTGCTTAGTTTCCACATATTTGTGATTTTTCCAGCTTTCTTCTTGCAGATGCAGTTTCATATCACGTGGTCATAAAAGATACTTAACAATTTCAATTTTCTTAAACTTTCTGAGACTTATATCCCAAAATATAGGCTATCCTTGAGAATGGTCCTTGTACACTTGAGAAGCTGCTGCATTTGTATGGAATAGTCTATATATGTATCAATTGCTCAATCGTGTCCAACTCTGCGCAACCCCATGGACTGTAGCCCACCAGGCTCCCATGCCCAAGGGATTATCCAAGCAAGAATACTGGAGTAAGTTGCCATTTCTTCCTCCAGGGGATCTTCTGGACCCAGGAATCAAACCTGAGTCTCCTGCATTGGCAGGCAGATAACCACTGTGCCAGCTGGGAAGCCGTATCACTTAGGTACATCTAGTATAATACTCCATTTAAGTCATTATTTCTTTGTTGACTTCTGTCTTGATGGTCTATCCATTGATATAAGCGGGGTGTTAAAGTCCCCTACTATTGAGGTGCTGTCAATTTCTCCCCATAGATCTATTAGTAATTGTTTTATGTACTTCTGGTACTCCCGTGTTAGGTACACAGGTACTAGGAAGTATCATGTCTTCTTGATGAATTACTCTCTTTACCAGTATATAATGTCCATCTTTGTCTTGTTATCTTTTTTGACTTTAAATCTGTTTGTCTGATATGAGTAGGGCTACCCCGGCTTTCTTTTGCCTGCCACTTTCTTGGAATATCATCTTTCATCTCTTAACTCTGAATCTGTGTTTGTCTTCAGAACTAAATCTCCTGAATTTGCAGATAGCTGAGTATTGTTTCTTAATCCATCCAGTCACTCTGTCTTTTGATTGGTGCTATGAATCCATTCACTTAGGGTTATCACTGACAGATAAGAACATAGCACTGTTATTTTTTTTGTTTTGGTTGCACTGTATCCTTTTTCTTTTCTCTGTGTTTCTGTCATTTTGGTTTGGTGATTTTCTTACAGTATTTTTCTCAGTTTTCTCTTTATGTTTCATGTCTCTGCTCTAGATTTATGTTTTAAGGTTACTTTTAGGTTTATATCAAGTGTCTCATAGATGATATGACCATTTTTTTTCTGTTGAAAGCATTTTATCTTTATTTGCCTATATGGGTTCATTCATTTCCTCTTTCTCTTTAAAACTTTTGTTATCTCAACTTAGTCTCTTATGTTGTGAGCTCATTATCAAATTGAAGTAACTACTGTTTCTTCTGTTTATTCCTTTATAAGTTTTATGTTATAATTAAACATTTAATGACGTATTCTGATATAGAGTTGCAACTTTCTATTTATCACCTTACTCAAAGTCTTTTGTACTTTTACCTTTTCATGTGTAAGAGCTCTTCTTAACACTTCTTGTGAGGCAAGTCAGCTTCTGTTTGCCTGAGAAAGCCTTTACTTCTCCATATCTGTAACTTTGCTGGATAGAGTATTCTTGGCTGACAGTTTTTAATCCTTCAGTATTTTGAGTATGTCATTCTACTCTCCCCTGGCCTGTAGTTTCAGCTGGGAAATCTGCTCATCACACCCATCTGTCATGGGTGTTCCTTTGTAGGCTGCTGTCTTTCTTCCTCTGGCTGCCTTCAAAATTGTTTATCATTGATTTTTCTTCTTTAACACTGATTTTTGACAGTTCTAATACAACGTGTTTTGGAAAAAGGTCTTTTGACATTGAGACAATTAGATGTTCTCTTAGCTTTGTGGAATTGTTTGTCCAGTTCCTTCCCCATGGTTGAGAAGTTCTCAGCTATTATTTTTTAAAATAAACTCACTGCTCCCTTCTCCCTTTCTTCTATTTGGGGGATACTCATTAACCTTATGTTGCTTTTCCTAATGGAATCAGATTGTTCTCACAGAATTTCTTCATTTTGAAAAAAAACCTCTCCTCATCTACCTGAATCATTTCTAGATTTCTATTTTTGAGCTTGCTAATTCTCTCTTCCATATGTTCTGCTCAATTTCCAATGCTTTCTATTGCATTCTTCATCTCATTTATTGAGCTCTTCAGCTTTAAAATTTCTTAGTTCTTTATTACAGCTTCAATCTCTTTTATAAAAGTGTTCCTTCTGTTCATTAATTTTATTACTGGGCTCATTAAACTGCTTTTCTGAGCCTTTTTTAAAGTTTGTTAAGTTTTTTTTTTAAGGACACTATTTTTTAGTTCTCTATCAGATCACACACTTCTGTGACCTAAGTTGTCAAGTAGTTCAAGTTGGTTTATAGTGTTTTTCAAGTCTTTTATAACCCTACTGATTTTCTTTCTAGTTGTTCTACCATTTATGGAAGAGTATTGAAATGTCCAGTTTATTTGTAGATTTTCTTAATTTCTCCTTGCAATTTTATCAGTTTTATTTTTTGCCAAGGATTTTGAAATTTGTTATTAGCATAAACATCTACAATTATTATGTACCATTAGATTTAATGACTACCATTTCATTATGACTCCCTACATCCCTGGTAATATTCTTTACTATGAATTATTTGATATCAATACAGTCATTCAAGTTTTCTCTGATTAGTAGCAGTCTGGTATGTCTGACTCTGTGCTTTCCTTTTAAACTGTTTTTGTTTTTATAACTGAAGTGTGTATCTTAAAGTAATGTGTAGTTGAACCTTGTTTTCTGTTGTTTTAAATCCAGTTTCTCAACTGCTGACTTTAATTCAGGGGTTAACACACATTTGATGTGATTATTGATGTGACCACTATGATGTTTGTTTTTTAACTTATTACAATTGTTCTTTTTGCTTTGTTCCTTCCCTCTCTGGGGTTAGTGGGTTTTTTATGTTATTATTATTTTTAATGATTCCAGGTTTTTCTCCTTGTTGGCTATAATTCTGTTGTGTCCTTGTAGTGGTTGCTTTAGGGTACATAGTATAGTATACATGGTTAATGTATCATAGTCTTTATTTAAGTGATATTATACAACTTTGCTTATAATAAAAGAAATCTATAACACTATGTTTCCATTTCTCCTTCTCAATCAGTTATATAGTGGCCATACATTTTACTTTTGCATATGGTATAGCTCCACAATATATTATCATTTTTGCTTTAAACATTTATTAAATATATTTTAATACATAATCACCATGTTTACATATTATTTATCATTTCTAGTGATTGTCAATCCTTTGTATAGATACAATTTCTATCTGATATCACTGTCCTCTGTTTGAAGGATTTCCTTTAAAGGGCTTCATTGCATAGGTCTTCTGAAATTGGGCTTTTCCTACTTTTCCTCATCTGCAAATGTGTTTTTGTTCCTGAGAAATATTCTTATTGGGTAAAAAATTGTTCGTAGGTATTTTTCTTTTCTTTCCATACTTTAATGATTTGATTACATTTCTTAATGCTTCTGAAGTTTTTTTTCACGTCAAGAAATTTAGTGGTATCCTTTTCTCTATTTCTTTGTATATAATTTATTTTTACGTATTATCTATGTCTCAGAATTTTTCTCTCATTTAAAAAAATCTGATTATCATGCCCTCTGGTGAAGTTCCTCATGTTTTTGTGCTTGTGGTTTTTTGAGCTTTTTGAATAAGTGGGTAATAATTTTTATAAAGTTGGAAAATTTATATCATTATTTCTTCAAATATTTTCTTCCCTCCAGGAACACTAATTTTATGTAACTGCCCCCCTTTCAGCTGATGTATCATTCTATTTTCTTTTTTCAGCTTTTTTTTGTATGTTTTAGTCTGGATAGTTTCAATTGGTATGTAATCAAGTTCACTAATTTTATACAATATCCATTGGCCATTAACCCCATCCAATGTGCTTACATGCCAAACACTGAGACATTGCAGACTTCATTTTTAAAGGTTTGCTTTCCATGCTTAAGACATGCAATTCTTTTAGCTACCTGAACTTGTAGAATGAAATTATATTAACCATTTTAATGTCCTTGTCTACTAATCTATTACTTGCACTACATCTGTGTCAGTTTCAGTTGACTTTTATCTTCATTATGAAGAATAGCAAGGAGAGATAAGAAAGCCTTCCTGGGCGTTTACTGGAAGGACTGATGCTGAAGCTGAAACTCCAATACTTTGGGCACCTCATGCAAAGAGTTGACTTACTGGAAAAGACCCTGATGCTGGGAAGGATTGGGGGCAGTACAAGGGGACGACAGAGAATGAGATGGCTGGATGGCATCACCGACTCGATGGACGTGAGTTTGAGTGAACTCCAGGAGATGGTCATATACAGGGAGGCCTGGCATGCTGCGATTCAAGGGGTCGCAAAGAGTCGGACATGACTGAGCAACTGAACTGAACTGATGAGTATCAGTTCCTTGTTTTTTTGCATGCTGGTAATTTTTTACTGGATGCTAGACATTGTAGCGGAGAAGGCAATGGCAACCCACTCCAGTACTCTTGCCTGGAAAAGCCCATGGAAGGAGGAGCCTGGTAGGCTGCAGTCCATGGGGTCGCTAGGAGTCGGACACGACTGAGCAACTTCACTTTCACTTTTCACTTTCATGCATTGGAGAAGGAAATGGCAACCCACTCCAGTGTTCTTGCCTGGAGAATCCCAGGGACGGGGGAGCCTCGTGGGCTGCCATCTATGGGGTTGCACAGAGTCGGACATGACTGAAGTGACTTAGCAGCAGCAGCAGACATTGTATATTTTACCTTGTCAGGAGATAGATACTTTTCTATTACTAAACATAATTTTGAGTTTTTTTCTGGGTCATGCTTAAAGTTATTTCAAATAATTGGATCCTTTCAGATTTTGCTTTTAGAGTTTGTTAGATGGAGTTGAAACAGTGTTTAATCTTGGGCTACTCTCCTTTACTCTTATTGAACCAAAACCGTTCATTGTACTTTAACTGATATCCTTTGAATTATGAGGCTTTTCCACTCTGGATGATGTCACTCTTCATAACCCTATGAGAGGTTAAGGCATTATTTCCTATTATCTTTTTAGGTATTATCTTAGTGCTATGGCCTGGAGAGTTCTTCATCTGTGTGTACTGATTAGCAGTCAGTTGAATACTCTGGTGGATCTTCCTGCAGAACTCTGCAGTTTTCATTCCATACAGCTCAATCCTCTCCAGTATTCTGTTTGGCAAATTCTTCTCAGCCGTGCTTCCCCAGCTCTTCTTTCTCATGTCAGGCAAACTGTTGCCTGGTTTCCCTCTCCCCTATATCTTTATCTGAACACTCTCTGAGGAAAGAAAGCTGAGCAATGATAGAGCTAATCTCATTTCTACCCAGTCTCTTATGGCCCTCTCTCTTTCACGGCCAGATATTCCCTTTCTCAGAACTGTTTTTCTTATGCTTTGTCTTTTTTTTTAGTTAAAAGGCTAAATCTAGTTATTATTTGACCTTGTTTGGGAGAGCAATCTATATAATCCCTTGATCCTTTTTAAATTCATACTTCCAGTACTACTAATTGATAAAGAGTTTCCAGAGAGGATAATACCTATCTGCTATCCCCAAAGTGGCCTCTCATTTCTCATCCTAAAAACAGCTAGTTCCTGAAGCCATGTCAAGGTTAAACATGCTTCTCAGGCTCAGCTTCAACACAGTGTTAAAACACAGCATATATGTATGTGTATGTATGTATGTGTGTGTGTGTGTATGTATATATATATATATATAAAATGCTGTGTAAAAAAGTAGTGGTGGTATACCTATATTTTAAATACATACATATTTACTCTTTCTGTACTATTCATGCCTTTTGACTTTTTTCCTGTATCCATGGGCCCTAGTACATGTCTACACAAGGTAAGCCCTCAGTAAATATTTATATGAATAACCGAATTAAAAAATTGGTTATTAGATCCGTCTTTTCTCAGGTAGTAGAGAGCTTACTGCATCACGATAAATTCCATTTTGAAGCAGCATGTTCCATAAAAACTACTGAAGAGATAACCCAGTCTCTGAGGCCACTGAGGCACAAAAGCACAGGGCCGAACCTGAGGGAAGTCAGAATTGTGCCAGCCATGAGGAAGGAGCAAGACAACAAAGGCTATCTGCTACTTCAGACACACAGTTCTCCAAAGTACCTGTATCCTCTGTTCTAAAGAGAATGTCTTAAACACTTTAAACAATATTTTAGACTAGTTTCATGACAGTATCTAACTTATATGACTGTAAATATTTCCAGAACACAATAAACTCCACTTCCGTGCCAAGCTGCTTCATGCAGTGTGTCACTTTAGATGGTAATTATATTGCATTAGGGAGACAGATTGTGCAGCCTCAAAAGCAGAGAGAATATATGGGTAAATCTGTCATCCACCCCCACAGCACACACTGTCTACAGAAGAGAATTCTATTATTTCTGGGATCATCTTAATTTCACATTTATTATTTTTTGAAAAGGCTGCCTATTTTAAATATTTTAGTACAGGACAATTCCTAGGGAGCAAGTGCTTGTTTTAATGATAGAAATTTCTTGCTTCTCCCACTTTTTATCCACTTTTTCATGGAGCGTGTTCAAGCACATAATCTCCCTATTTATATCTTTTCACCTTTTTGATAAAAAGCAAATCTTAATTCCCTTGTCGTATTCTTATTAAATATTCAAATCATTCAAATTTTCTGAGTCTCAAGATAATTATGTCTACCTTACAGAGATTTTTCTCATTCTGAGAATGAAGGAGCAAAAATTCTCTGTACATGACAAAGCACTGAGCAAATTGTCAATGTAAGGTTTGAGGTATATGAAACTTCGGTGGTTATTCATCTTGTTAGCCCAATAACCTTACAGACTGGCTGAATTGTGGTCACATTCAGTACATAGATTAAAGAAAGAGAAAAGGAGGATGGATGATGGATGGGATATAAGGAGAAAATGAAAGAGAGGGAAAAGAGAGAGGGAGCAGGAAAGAAAAAAGAAATAAAAGAAGGGAGAGACAGATGGAGGGAGGGGAAAATAAGGGAAACTGGGAAGAGAGAAATGAAGGGGGAAAGGGGAGATTAAAGTAGGGATGGCAGAAAAAAGAGATGGAAGGAAAAGTCATGACTACTATGAGACTGGTTGACTAATTTTGACTTTGACATGCACATGATAACAACTGATCACTGCTATAACTGTTCCCCTCCCAGACAACATAAATAACAAAACGACAGTGACTAATCTTACATGATGTTTAGACATGGTAGTCTTAGGCTTAGGAGATGGAAATAGTAATATTTGCTATATTATGAATATTAGTACTCATATTATTGCCTTTGAGGATGAAAGAGAAAGAAAGGTTGGCACTCTCAAATGTTGTAGCTAAGATGAAACCCTAGAAAATGAGATTCATTCATCAAGAGGATTGTCATTTTTTCTATTTTCCAGAGTATACAGGAAACAACGTACTTTTAAAATCTTTCTTAGATTCTGATACTTGAGTTAGAAATAATCTCTTTTATTTCTCTTTTTCTCAAAATAATCTCATTTATTTTGCTCTTAGCTCATTAGTGGGGGCATCTTAACAAAAAAAGAGAATATAAGATATTTGAATCTTGCTCCAATACATAAAAATCAATTAATTCTGTGTGTGTGTGTGTGTGTGTGTGCATGAGGTTTGTGATGGTGGCTTTTTGGCAGCCTAAAGCCTTAAGTTTTTAAAAGACACCAATAATATTTCTTATGCAAACCAACAATTCTGGTGTTGTAACAGGAAAGAGACCACTTGGTGCCATAGATACATTTAATGATAGCACTAATACTGTCATTAATTAAGCACCTGCTTTGAGTAAATCACTGCACAGCTGCCATCTCCTTTAATTCTCCTGGTGACGCTGTAAAGTTAGCATCTGCATCACAGTTTTGCAGTTGAGGAGCCATAGCCTCGGAGGAAATAGCAAACTTTTGCAAAGACTGTGGCTGACACCTCTTATCATGTTCACCTTTCCAGGTCAGAGAGTGACTGAAGATCAGAGAGATGGAAAAGCAATAAAACAAAACATCTCAAAGCCTTCTTTCATCCCTAAGAGCTAAAGGTACATATTACACACACTTTCATTTAAATGAGATGCCTGACATTGCTGTAAATTCTTCAGTAATGTATTTTAATTAATCCTCTGACACTGATTTATTTGACTGATGGGAAAAGGAAAGTTTGGGAGGTTAAATTGCTCAGTCCCCTGGCAAGTGTCAGAATATGTATTTGAGTTCAAAATACACATGCCTGTGCCCCTTTTCCTTATCACATTGACCTTCATTGCTCCACAAATACTTGTAGAGCACCTGCTGTGTGAAAACAGTTTTGCAAGCGCGGGACACTTAAAGACATAAACAAGACACAGCCTTGAACTCAAAAAGCAAACTCCAATCACTTAAAAGGTCTCAGCTGGAGTAACATTTATGAGGAAATGTGAATTGGTTTGCAAAATCGTCTTCTGAAGTCATAAATTGTAACATTAACTGGTGGGCCTTTTCCTGTTGGGCAAATCTCTCACAGAAAGTGAGCCTTGACAGCACAGTACCGGGAGAGGAGCTTATTAACATGATGCGACACAACTGAGCAACTGAACTGAACTGATCCACGGTCAAGGGACATTCCCCATACTCTACCAGGCAACAGACTTTTGCAGTGAAGGCGAGCCCTTCCTCCATCTTGGAGGGGGAAAAGATTTTACCCATATGCTCTCAGATAATGCTTATCATAGTTCAATGGGCGGGAAATTTATTCCCCTTTACCCGAGGCAACAAAGATTTATAAACGTCAAGGGACCACCTTGGGTCAAACAGGTCGTAAGGGGTCCAGGTAGGGTTCAAACCAATGTCTACCTCACTCCAAAGAACTATTTCTGCTGCACTATTCTGCCCTCCTCATGTATACAAATGGATCTGTATATGTGCATGTATGCACATGTGTATGTACGTGTACATATGCACATGTGTACATATGTATATGTGTGCATGTATGACAAACGAACATTTCCTGCTGATTCTAAGACTGACTAAAAATGTTTTCAAACTTCATTGACGTGCAGCTGACAGAATTATGTTAAAGTGTATAATGTGACGATCCGATATATAGGTACATCCTGAAAGAATTTCCCCTTTGAGTTAATGAACACATCCATCACCTCGCATATTTACTTTTTTTTGGCGAGGAAATTTAAGTTCTACTCTCTCACCAAATTTCAATTACCTGATAACAGTGTTATCAACTATACTTAGGTTTTACATTTGTCTTTCTTGTCTCTCAGTGGTCTCTTCAGGATCTTATTTTTAACTTGTGGTTATAGAAAGTGTGTAGGGAAAAAGGAACAAATGTTTTATAACGACCTATAAATCAGTACCGTGGGCTACTTCAGAGCTCACCCATTTGGTTGTTTTTCGTTTTCTTCCCCTCTGCCAAAGCAAGATACAAGGGCCCTGGCTGCACCACATGGCTAAAACTGAGCCACAGAGGAAAGGTTCCACTTCTTGCCCTCTTTTCCCCCTCATCCTCCCCACTAGCCCTCTCAGCCACCGAAGCCCCTCTCTCCCGCCCCTGTGACCGGCCCTGAGCCCCACGCTGTCTTCCCTTCCCCTGCATCCTCCACCCCGCGCCACCTACCTTCATACCCACCAGGTTGTTGTGGAAGTCCATGGGGGTTTGCAGAACCGGGTTCCACCTCCATCTCAGGAACTCTCCGATGAACCTGCTGCCGCATTTGAGACTGTCCCTGCAGCCGCCCCACCGCCAGGCCGCCAGGTTTTTTCCGGGTCAGGCCTCCTGGAAACGCCAGCTTTGCCTGAGGCCTGCGTTGCACGCCTTGGCCAGTACGTGCATTAAGCAGACCGGGAGACGGTGGAGTGGAAAGAGGATTTTTGGAAGACTCATTTGGGGAGGCTGGCCCGGGGGGCGACCATCTGTGGCGCAGTTCCAGCGAAGGAACCGGAATGAGTACCATACTCCAGCGACCTCACGGGGACCGCACCTGTGCATCTCCACCACTCCCGGGAGCACCCACGCCACAGATGCCAGCATGCTCACGTGGACCGCATCTCCGCCATTCCCAGCAGTACCCACGCCAGACTCCAGCGTGCTCACATGGACCGCGTCTCTGCACCTCCCCCACTCCAGGCAGCACCCACACCACAGAATCCAGCGTGTTCACGTGGACCGTGCCTTGGCATTTCCACCACTCCCGGCAGCACTCACACCACAGACGCCAGCGTGCACACGTGGACCACGCCTCTGCATCTCCGCCAATCCCGGCAGCACCCGCGCCACCAAGTCCTCTCCAGCTTCAGCCAATTACAGGCTTCATAGTGCCCCTGGGCAGCAGCCTGCACCAGGGTCCGCGGCAGGGTTGTACCTGCCTGTGGTATGCGAGGCGCGGCCCAGCCAGCGTGTGTGTCAGTGCCAAGTCTGTTTGTCAGCGAGCCCATTCAGCAACTTGCAGCAGCTGCCGATCCACTCCTAGCCCGGAGCCACAGCTCAGGGGAGGAAAGTGGAAGCTTTTCCACTTCCTTAGCAAGCCTGTGCACCCGGGATGGTGGAGAGGAATGGACTAAGGGGACTGTGCTGACTGTAGGGACCGTGAAGTCTTGAACGAAGGAAAACCCAGAGGGCCTGCTCTTGCTGGTGGTTCATCTCTCCGGCTTGCAAGTCAGAAGAAGGGGATGAAATTCCTGCCGTGACAGTTCACCATACCTGACTCTGCTGTATCCAACATCTCAATGCACTATTGAGTTCAGATTGGTACCTCTTAAGTGGTAAAGTCCATAAGTGTTTAGCTTTCATAGGCTTAATTCAAATGCCAACTCATTCCCAAAGTGCCTCTAATTACCCTCGCCTCAATGTTAACATCAGGAACTTATTATTATTATTTTTTTTTACAAATACTTATTAAGCAGCTACCACGCACCAGATACTAGGTGTATTTGTTCATTCCTCCATGTTTCCATTGTGTGTGTTCATCTCTGTTGTGTTCCACTCTGATTATTTTTCTAAATATCTGTGTTATGAACTGACAAAGAGACTCTTTATCTGGCTAGCTTTTAGCACAATCTAGGCATAGAATAATTGTACAGTAAATATTTGTTTACAAAGACATCCAGAGAAGGCACCAAGCAGAGATGATCTTGGCTAGTTGCAGGGCAAAGGGAACCAAAGGCGGAGTTTTTTAGTCTATCCGTCCCTCAGGGTAGTCTTATACCCCAGGAGGGAACCAGTGGGTAAATGTCAGTGGAAGCAGATGACAGCATTAAGGAAGGTCATTCAGTTCAGTTGCTCAGTCGTATCCGACTCTTTTCGACCCCATGAATTGCAGCACGCCAGGCCTCCCTGTCCATCACTAACTCCCGGAGTTCACCCAAACTTATGTCCATCGAATCAGTGATGCCATCCAGCCATCTCATCCTCTGTTGTCCCCTTCTCCTCCTGCCCCCAATCCCTCCCAGCATCAGAGTCTTTTCCAATGAGTCAGCTCTTCGCATGAGGTGGCCAAAGTATTGGAGTTTCAGCTTTAGCATCAGTCCTTCCAAAGAACACCCAGGGCCGATCCCCTTTAGAATGGACTGGTTGGATCTCCAAGGAAGGTCGTAGTTCTTCCTATTAAGTTATCCAGTTGTGGGATAGGCTGTCTCTATAAGTAATTCACTTTCTTTTTTTTTTTTTAATTTTATTTTATTTTTAAACTTTACATAATTGTATTAGTTTTGCCAAATATCAAAATGAATCCGTCACAGGTATACATGTGTTCCCCATCCTGAACCCTCCTCCCTCCTCCCTCCCCATACCATCCCTCTGGGTCATCCCAGTGCACCAGCCCCAAGCATCCAGTATCGTGCATCGAACCTGGACTGGCAACTCGTTTCTTACATGATATTTCACATGTTTCAATGTCATTCTCCCAAATCTTCCCACCCTCTCCCTCTCCCACAGAGTCCATAAGACTGTTCTATACATCAGTGTCTCTTTTGCTGTCTCGTACACCGGGTTATTGTTACCATCTTTCTAAATTCCATTATATGCGTTAGTATACTGTATTGATGTTTTTCCTTCTGGCTTACTTCACTCTGTATAATAGGCTCCAGTTTCATCCACCTCATTAGAACTGATTCAAATGTATTCTTTTTAATGGCTGAGTAATACTCCATTGTGTATATGTACCACAGCTTTCTTATCCATTCATCTGCTCATGGACATTTAGGTTGCTTCCATGTCCTGGCTATTATAAACAATGCTGCGATGAACATTGGGGTACACTTTCTATCACTAGTGTTGAAGCAAAGTTTAATGCATTCATCTGTCTGGAGTGACCTGGAAGGATTTTTCACATTTATTTGGCATACAGTTATCTTTTTTAATATCAATATTTGCCGTCCTGTGAACAGGACAGTTTTATGGACAGAATAGTAATTGTGTTAAGCCTTACAAGAAGCAGAAGTGAAGAGTTCATGTCAGAATTCCCCACACCTCTCCTATTCAGACCCCTACTCATACATGCTTAACATAGTACAGAGACGGCAACATTGTTGAGCTATGACCTACACTTGACTTCTAATACAGAGTTCTCTGTCCATGGATATTAGTAGACAGATCGAAACAATGAAAGAATCTTTCCCTTTTGCTGTCATGATGCCCACCTCATATTTCCATCCTCGGGTCTCTCAGCCTAATTTCTCTCCTTCCTGTTTCAAAAGTCCCAAACCAATGTTTCTGATTGAAGTTTCAAAAAAGTTATTGCATCCCCTAACATTTAAAAAAAATTATAAAATGTTACTAGATTATTATCAGTTAAAATGTAGTGGGAATGTGCTGGCCTTGAAGAAATCATCTGACTAGCAAAGAAATCATCTGACTAGTGCCAGCTCAGTTCACAGCCAGCTGGGTGACCTCAGGAAAGTCAGCTCTCCTTTCTGACCCTCATCTGTGAAATCAGAAGACTAATTAACCTAAACTATCTCTGAAGAATTGTCCAACTCAATTCTGAATAAATAAAATGCTATTATTTTTCCTGTATCCTCAGTCCCAAAGAATAGCAAGTGTAGCCCCTGAAATCATGTAGTTAAGCCCAAGTACACAAGACAGCTGCTAAGTTATTGTAGACCCGTCTAAATGAGAATTAGGAGAAGCAAACTGATCTGGCAGGTGACAGCCTCGGCTGGTGCCATTGAAGAGTGGGGCTTTATTACAAGGCAATGAACAAAGGGTGGGCTTCTTCAGGGGCCTGACCAGCCAGTCTATAACAAAGCAGTCATCCATCAATGCCAGGGCTGATTCCACTGATGGGCTACAACTCTAACAAGCAGGCTGCATTTACACAGCTTCATCTGCTTCCCCTGGGAGACTTTCCTGGCCTACTTTAATCAATTCTAGAATACCAGCAGTGGTATCATCAGTGGAGGAGGTGGTTCCTACAGTGCTGAGAGTTTGCTCAGAAGAAATGAGATAAATAACATGATGACATGTGCACATGCATCTGAATGATAAAGTAGACAGATCTCAGCTATACTGGCCCAGCTGTTATCCTGCGTATTTTCTATCTATCCAAGAAGACTTATAAAGAACAACTACAGGTGGTTATTACTCAAAAAGAGACTTCCCCCTAAAAACGCAACTTGGCTGTGAATAGACAATATACTTATTGTGATATTCTCAACTCCCTATCTCTAGACTGAGCAAGTGGGGATTACGTGGATTATATCTTTACATACCAGCACCTAGAAGAGAGCACTCACAGAGCTAGTCTTCCAATATAGGCTTGAGAAGTGTAAGTTGAGAATCACTTTTGTTTTGAGGTTGTCAGACTATAAATATTTTTTTTCTTTTCAAAAGTACCCATAATACTGTGTTTTAGTTTTTATCTGAAAGTGAGCTGCTTACAGTATGACCTGTCTTCTTCCACTGGAGTTCTTTAAATGGAATTGCTTTCTTTGCCTAAATAGCTAATTTATTTGCGCATCAAATTGTATTTGTACATACAACACTGCATCCAATATTAGACGCCTTCCCAGTTTTCCTGGGGTAGTCAGTCTCTCCCTTCCTTAGTTTCTAATAGTTCCTGGTTCATAAATCTATGAGTGATCTCGTCTATCCTTTACTCTCTGTTGCTCCTGTGTTGTGCTGTGTGTCCTTGGGCAAGTTATTTAATTTTTCTGTGCTGCTTTTTTGAGCTGCAATATGAGGATTGTAAGAGGAGCTATCATAGTTTTATAATGGGGTTTAAATGAGCTAATACATGTGATATACTCAAATTATACCTGGCAAATAAGCGGTAGTGGCAGCACTTTTTTGTTTTACTTTTAAATGTTATACTTTTGGTAGGTAAAGTCATTTTGATAAAAACTAGTTTACATTTAAAAAAATCAATTCTATAGGGGGTATACAGAGTATCTCTGTACTTTCCCCTCAATTTTGCTATGAACCTAAAATTGCTCCAAAAATTGTGTTAACTTTTAAAAGTGATTTAAATCAATACTTTTGAAGACTGCTTCCTTGGTGGCTCAGAGGTAAAGAGCCTGCCTGCAACTGCAGGAGACATGGGAGATGAGGGTTCAATGCCTGAGTTGGGAAGATCCCCTGGAGAAAGAAATGGCACCCCACTCCGGTATTCTTACCTGGAGAACCCCATGGACAGAGTAGCCTGGCAGGCTACAGTCCATAGTCACAAAGAGTCGGACACAACTGAGCACACATGCAATCTGCAATCTACAAAGAAGACTAATTTATCTGAAATGAAAGCTACTGTAGAGTGTCGCTTCATCTGATCAAATAAGTTACAGGTTTGAAAGTTCTTTTGAATCCTGTCTCCCCAGTGATACAGAATTCTTTTTACTTGATGACATTAAGCGTATTTAGATCCAATTAAATCTAATACAAATTAACAATTTAAACACTTAGTAAATGTCATCAAGACAAACTGTCTAAAAAATTTTTCAGTGAGCAAAAAAATGAATCAAAGAAACAAAACACACAAGAATATAAAACACTTCTCCAGTTCATTAAAACACTATCAGTGTTATAAACTTAGAAGTAAGGAAAAGGTGTTTAAATAAATTTGCTTTAAATTTTTTTCACAGAATAGGACCACAGAGAGTTGGAAAAACACTCAATTTACTAACATGAAAATAAAAAGAGTAACAAAAAATATCACTCATTTCTTTGCTACATTTGAATGCCATAAGATAGAGAGTAAAAGCTCCTCAGCCCTACTTATCCAATTTTTCCTGCAGAGGTAACCATTATTAACAGTGTGATAGTCTTTTTTCCAAATTTTTTCTATACTGGTACAAAAATTTGGTACTTAGTTAATTAAAGACATAGTGCTGGGTACACTCTATATTGTAACCTCTTTTAGCAATAGAACCTGGGCATATTTTCATATACATAGTTCAGTTCAGTTCAGTCCCTCAGTCGTGTCTGACTCTTTGTGACCCCATAAATCGCAGCACGCCAGGCCTCCCTGTCCATCACCAACTCTCGGAGTTCACTCAGACTCACATCCATCGAGTCAGTGATGCCATCCAGCCATCTCATCCTCTGTCGTCCCCTTCTCCCCCTGCCCCCAATCCCTCCCAGCATCAGAGTCTTTTCCAATGAGTCAACTCTTCGCATGAGGTGGCCAAAGTACTGGAGTTTCAGCTTTAGCATCAGTCCTTCCAATGAAATCCCAGGGCTGATCTTCAGAATGGACCGGTTGGATCTCCTTGCAGTCCAAGGGACTCTCAAGAGTCTTCTCCAACACCACAGTTCAAAAGCATCAATTCTTCGGCGCTCAGCCTTCTTCACAGTCCAACTCTCACATCCATACATGACCACTGGAAAAACCATAGCCTTGACTAGACGAACCTTTGTTGGCAAAGTAATGTCTGTGTTTTTCAATATGCTATCTAGGTTGGTCATAACTTTCCTTCCAAGGAGTAAGCGTCTTTTAATTTCATGGCTGCAATCACCATCTGCAGTGATTTTGGAGCCTAGAAAAATAAAGTTTGACACTGTTTCCACTGTTTCCCCATCTATTTCCCATGAAGTGATGGGACCAGATGCCATGATCTTCGTTTTCTGAATGTTGAGCTTTAAGCCAACCTTTTCACTCTCCACTTTCACTCTCATCAAGAGGCTTTTTAGTTCCTCTACACTTTCTGCCATAAAGGTGGTGTCATCTGCATATCTGAGGTTATTGATATTTCTCCTGGCAATCTTGATTCTAGCTTGTGCTTCTTCCAGCCCAGCGTTTCTCATGATGTACTCTGCGTAGAAGTTAAATAAGCACGGTGACAATATACCACCTTGACGCACTCCTTTTCCTATTTGGAACCAGTCTGTTGTTCCATGTCCAGTTCTAACTGTTGCTTCCTGACTGGCATACAAATTTCTCAAGAGGCAGGTCAGGTGGTCTGGTATTCCCATCTCTTTCAGAATTTTCCACAGTTTATTGTGATCCACGCAGTCAAAGGCTGTGGGAGTTGAATTTTAGGTGATCTCCTTCTGTCCGTGGGACTCCCCAGGTGGTAATAGTGGTAAAGAACCCTCCTGCCAATGCAGGAAGCACAAGACTAGGGTTCGATGCCTGGGTTGCGAAGATCCCCTGGAGTAGGGAATGGCAACCCACTCCAGTATTCTTGCCTGGAAAATTCCATGGACAGGGGAGCTGGCAGGCTTCAGTCGTTAGGGTCTCAAAGAGTCGGACACGACTGAGCGACTGAGCACACTAACACACACACTGCTTTTTGCTACTCCTTTACTGTGCTGCGCAGCCTTGGACAAGTTACTTAACCTTTTCAAATAATCATTCGTGTTATCATTTTAAATGGTCATTCAGAAAATTTTTATAGGCATAGTTTAATTTTCTTGTTTTATATATGTATTTATTTTTTTCTTTTATTTGCTCTTAATATACATATTTTACTGAAATATAGTTGACTTACAATGTTTTAAGTGCACAGCAAGGTGATTTAGCCATATATATACACACATATATTATTTTTGCAATTATTTTCCTTTATAGATTATTACAAGATATTGACCATAGTTCCCTGTGCTATACAGTATAATTTTCATTCTTAAATCATCCAATGGATAGTAAGACCAACAAAGTCTTTAAAGACAGGAGTAATATACTAAGCATCCTTGAACTCTGTCCTCCCAAAGAGAATTTAATGTATTCTTCTAAGGAAAAGGGGGAAGGAAGGAGGAAAATAGAAGGTGGTTTGGGTTTTCTCTTTCTGTTATATCTGCTGTCCGTCTTAAAGTATGAGGAGAAAGAGCACCACCTAAGATGAGAGGGTGTAGCTAGTTCCATGTTGGCTGGTGCTGTGCAGTAGGGTGGGAGGCCTGTCTGCTCATCGCTGGCCGGGGATCCAGAGCAAGGAGGCATTTAGCAGGACATGGGATTGAGAAGTCACATTTTCTTTCAGAGACCACTGGCCCCCAGGTGCTATATGGTTGCTTCCCTGCTGTGAATTCGCTGAACTCCAGGCGCTCCAGTATTCAAAATGTCACAATTTTCAAAGCCAAACAGGAATTCTATGTGAATCACCCATGGTATCAGTCTCTTTTGTAGCTTCGATGATTCAGAGGGAATGCATGTGTTAAAGTAACAAGTATATGAAGGCCTTTTGATGTCTGTAACCTTTTCATTAGCTAGTACATAGCGCACCTCTCTAATTCTTGCTGCACTGTGTTTTTAACACTTGGGTAAGAGCAAAACTGAAGTGTATATGTGTTCTCTGATTAAAGAACCAGCACCTCCATTTGCTGCAAGCAAGAGAGGGAGGAAAGTAAAGAAGGAAAGGAGGGGTATTTGGCTAATGTGCATAGGTGGTGGGAGAGGGAGTGGTGGGGGAAAATGTGAGTCTTGTGCCTTATTATACAACTAGACCCTCCAGGAAATCTGAACAAGGAGGAGACCTTTCAGCTCAGCTCCTCAAGGCCAAATTACTCACTTTCCCCATTCCCAGGTCCCAATTCCAGGCTTCTAGGATGGGATCCAGTGTCCACCCTGGGCATATCAGCTATGACCATGAACAGGAGTATTTGCTGAGAAAGAGATTCAGGCTGGATGGCAGTGATTGAACTCTCTTGGGGACAGAGTTTGACACCATCAGAAGAAAGGGAGAAACTTGGAATGTGGAATTTGCAAGGCATCTTAGAAAGAGATTTGTGCAAGGAGTTTCTACTTTGTCTGGGTTGGGAGGCCCAGCTCACTGAGCTCCTTGACCAGAACAGCCAGGCTGTCGCTATGGGCTCTTCCTACCATCTCAACAAAGCCACCCTCTGCTTCCTTTAGTGTCTTTAATGGGCTGTGGCCCAGAACAGTAAGGTGCATCTCTCTTGGATCCTGGGATTATTAGCCTGCTGTGAGAAGTCCAGGTGACCAGCTTCCCTACAGCCTGGTTTCCCATGTGTTGTATAAGCATCTAGGTCCCAGTTTCAGCCCTGTTCCTCTGCCCTTCCTTCTGCATAAGCAGAGCTGCGGCTAGTTGTCCACTGCATAGGCAGAAACTGCCTGAATCATCTCACTGCACCTTTCGGACAGCTGAAGCTCAGGCTTCAAACTGGGTTGCTCAGATCTTACAAATTGGACATTTCTAATTCTGAAATCAGCAGCTAGGAGACATAGGAACAGGCCATCTTACTGCATTTTCGTTTTCTTAATTTGGAGTCAAGGCATTGAGGTTGAATCATAGAACACAGACTATGGTCAGCTAAATTACATTTCCTCAAGAGCCTCATCAATGCCCTTAAGAATGCAATAGGACAGCCTGCTACACACCACTCAAAACATTACCAGCGGAGGCTCACCGCAGAATAAAGACGAACCCTCCGTGACTGCAAGAAGAAAGATGCTGACTCAAGATCCTGATTAGTCAGGCAATTGCTGGGCATTTTCAAGGCAGAGAAGCAGAAGCATAAATGCCATAAAAAAGTACTCAGGAGAGGAACTTCAGTGTGACTTTGTAATAGGAGAAAAACATACTGGAGTTTGTTGCCTAAAATCCTCTCCATCTTTTTGTGGCACTGATACCTTCATTTTCCTTTGAGAAAGCCACCTCTTTCCAACTTCCATATCATTTTTGAGATAAAGTTGATTTCATACACAGGTCACAAGAATGCAACGTGTGGTCCAGACTCTCTTTGTCACCTTATTCTATCCTTCTGGCCATCACATGGTTTTGAGATGGGCTCATGTCCCAAGGCAGGTCCCGCAGAGCCAAGAAGATTGAGGACTTCTGTTTTGAGTGCTCAGAAAAGCAGACTCTCCCAACTGCTGAACAGATATGAGATGCCATAAATGTGGAGCATCCTTAATGTTCTGTGCAGAACTGAGAACCAAACCAGTTCTAAAGAAGCAGAGTCAAGAGACTGATCCATCTAACATTATTTGAGCCCTGAATCAAGCTATACTTAGAGAAGAACTAACCCTGGACTTGTCAGTTTACATAAAGCAGTACATTTGCTTTTTTTTTTTTTTTTTTTAACAAATTTCCATTTAGCATTAAGCTAATACACCAATGGCAGAAAATGAAATCCTGTCAAAACTGGCATTTTTCAACTCAGAAAGTATTACTTGAAAGACCTTCCTTACCCAAGCTTCTCTGCTTCTCATTTAAATTCATTCTTAAGTAGCCAGTTACCTTTCAACAACTCCATGGATTAATCTATGACTCTCCTAGGCCACCCAGTGAGGCATTTGACTATATCCAGAGTGTGTGTAAAGGTGTCTCAGATAAAACTTAAATCTGAATGCATCTCAGTTACATCCTGCATGCCTTTGTGCTTGAACAAACGTTGCTGTAACTGAGGGGGAGATCCATGAATGCCAAGTGCCTATTCATTACCTGTACAAGCACCTTTTCAGAAAAACTTGAAGCCTCAATTTTGGCCTTCTCAACCCTCATCCCATTTGCTATGACCATTGTAAATTTGTTAGTGAAAAAAATTCTTTCATATTATTATAACAGACTGGATTAGAAGACAAATAAGTGATTTGGTTTTAACCTCCTATGTAGCCTGGTGGGAAAACTACCCAATAGTGTTATTTTTATACCCAGAGACAAAACTGTTCCTATTAAATCCATTCTTTGGGAAAATATAAGTTCCATAGTATCATAAAAGATGATTAATTTAAAGTGGCTCTCCCAGACGATGCTAATTGCTTTCTGAGTTCTGCATGCTGTCCATCTCAGTCTCAAAGGAAGTGAGGCATTTAGTTTGTACATCTTCTCTTAAAAATATTCCATTTATGAATATAATTTATATGAGTATAGTATCAGGGACTGGCCAGGAAAAAAAAAAAAAAGCATATACAGTATTTCCACTGAAAAAGTTTAATATTAGAGTTTGGCTAAGAACATGTTATGAAACAAAGAATGTGAAAAGGGAATGTTGAGCTAACACCGAGATAGTTTTTGCAGCAAACAGCTACCACCTCTTACAATGGGGCAACAATGGGAAGAGATCAGCGTTAACAAACCTTAGATGTTGACGAAGAAACCAAGAACGGTTGGGACTAGACTTCTGAGAAGGGCTACAATCTAGTTAGTTCTATTGTCTTTGACATGATGAAGTTGGTTCTGAGGTTGCTGGGGGAAAAAAGCTGGAGACTAGGAACAGATTCCCACTGCCAAGGGGAAGAGTCTTGGCTAGAGCCTCGGCTGGCAGGAAGCACAAGCACATACAAAAGGGCACGTCCTCTCTCTATTGCTTGTGTTTTCGTTTCCTGAGGTCCCCTACCGATGGAACCCAGCAGGGAGCCAGCTGGTAAAGGATGAAGGTGGTGTGCACAATTCCAGTTTTTGTATCACAAAGAAGAGTGTAGAACAGGGGTCTTAAAGCTGATAGTTCATAGCTTACTTGGCACATAGAGCATCCTTGTAAATGCTAAAGGATTTGACCAATGCTATTACTGATGTTGGGCCTTCCCTGGTGACTCAGTGGTAAATGATCTGCCTGCGAATGCAGAAGATGTGGGTTTGATCCCTGGGTTGGAGGAGGGCAAGGCAACCACTCCGGTGTTCTTGCCTAGGAAATTGCGTGGACAGAGGAGCCTGGAAAGCTATAGTCCTTGAGGTCACAAAAGAATCAGACACAACTTAGTGACTAAGCAGCAATTACTCATATTAAATCAAGCATATGAGTTTGTAACGCAGGCTGCATACTGAGTCTGTAACCCGTCTGGCACTAGGAAACCCACTGCCCCATCAGTCTTCTGGGGTGTTTTTTCATTGACAACTTTTATAAAATGGTAGGGATGGAGGTTGGAGCTTTAATACATACCTTAGGTTTATGTGTCTGGTAGCCAGGGACTTCAAATTTTCTGTAAAACTACAGGGATTTGTTTTCCTGATCACCTCTAATTCCACGCCCTTCTTCTCACTGAAGTCTCACTTTAGGAATTTTTTTTTCTCTGCCTTCCATCATCCCAAATAAGGAATGGCACCATTTCTCCTTTAGACCCCCAAAGGAACACTAACAAAACAGTTATTATCAAGTGTCTGGGTGAAGTGTTGTTATATGATATGATAACAATAACAATGAAGTGTTGTTATATGATAATTAAAATTGTTTATTAGATATCCTTTTTGGTAACAGTTCCTCAGTTGCTTCATCCATGTGGAATTCCTCTCTGGCCTTATTTCCTTTTGAGAGGCTCTTGCAATAAGCTTCTGGCCCTCTGCCTCTCCCCATTTTCTTCATTTCCTTGTCTTTTTACTGCTTCCCTCATGGGATTCCTCTGAAAATTCAAAATTCTTTATTATTTATTATTTTCAATAAGTCAGCTCTTCACCCTTGCTGCCACTTTTCCTTCCAGACCATGCCCTTGGGAAGACTTCAGTTTTTATATTCAACCTCTGTGGAGGTTTGTTATTCTGCTCTGAGAATAGATTAATATTGTTATTTCTTAGAAGAACCAACTGCTGTTTCTTTCTCTCTCTTTCCTTTTTCTTCTTTTGTTTCTTCCTTCCTTCCTTCTCCCCCTCAGTCTCCCCCCTTCTTTATTAATCATTTTATTGAAATAATTACAGATTAATGTCCAGTTGTAAGAGTTAATGCACATAGATGCTAGTACCCTGTACCTACTTTCCTCTAATGCTAAACTCTTAAAAAAACTGTAGTACAATATCATAGCCAGGATATGGACATGTTGCAGAACATTCTTATCAGCACAAGGATCCCCAGTTTTGCCCTTTTATAACCACACCCCCTTCCCTCCCACCCTGACTTCCTCTATACTTTGGACAACCAATCATATTTAGAGTCTTGTCATTTGAAGACTATTATATATAAGTGGCATCCGGTCCCATCACTTCATGGGAAATAGATGGGGAAACAGTGGAAACGGTGTCATACTTTATTTTTTGGCCTCCAAAATCACTGCAGATGGTGACTGCAGCCATGAAATTAAAAGACGCTTACTCCTTGGAAGGAAAGTTATGACCAACCTAGATAGCATATTCAAAAGCAGAGACATTACTTTGCCAACAAAGGTTCGTCTAGTCAAGGCTATGGTTTTTCCAGTGGTCATGTATGGATGTGAGAGTTGGACTGTGAAGAAGGCTGAGCGCTGAAGAATTGATGCTTTTGAACTGTGGTGTTGGAGAAGACTCTTGAGAGTCCCTTGGACTGCAAGGAGATCCAACTGGTCCATTCTGAAGGAGATCAGCCCTGGGATTTCTTTGGAAGGAATGATGCTGAGGCTGAAACTCCAGTACTTTGGCCACCTCATGTGAAGAGTTGACTCATTGGAAAAGACTCTGATGCTGGGAGGGATTGGGGGCAAGAGGAGAAGGGGACGACAGAGGATGAGATGGCTGGATGGCATCACTGACTTGATGGACATGAGTCTGAGTGAACTCCGGGAGTTGGTGATGGACAGGGAGGCCTGGCGTGCTGTGATTCATGGGGTCGAAAAGAGTCGGACACGACTGAGCGACTGATCTGATCTGATATATAAGTGGAATCAAATAGTATGTAGTCCTTCAGAATTGACTTTTTTTCACCCAAAGTGTTTTTAATTTGCACTTATTTTATGGCTACTGATGTTGAACACCTTGTCACCTGCCTATTTGCCATCTGTGTCTTATTTATTCATGTCTAGTTGGATTTTTAGCATTTTGCTTTGTTGGCTATTGAGTTTTCAGAATTCTTTATATAATCTGGATACTAGTCCCTTGTTGAATATGTGAGTTGCAAATGTATTCTACTTCTCTCTAGTTTGTCTTTTTATCTTCTTAACAGGGTCTGTTCTGTTGCAAAGTAAAAGTTTTAAATTTTGGTGAAGCCCAGTTTATCAGTTTTTCCTTTTATGGATCATGTTTTGGTTCCAAGTCTAAGAACTATTTGCATAGCTCTTAACCGTAGAGGTTTTCTCCTATGTTTTCTTTCTAAAAGTTTTATATTTTACATGTATGGCCATGATTCATTTTGAGCTAACCTTTGTGGATGGGGTGAGACTTAGGGCAAGGTTTATTACTTATTTGTTTGCCTCTGTATGTCCAATTGCTGTCTTCTCTGCCTGCATGTCAGGTACAGATGAGACAAAAAGAAAACTCAGAAACTCGTTGATGTGTAGCTCCTCAAACCTAAAATCCCTAGACGGTCTGTTTTCTCTTCTTATATTTGTTTTAGGTGTAATTACAGGACTTTTGTTCTACTATTAAGTCCTATTCCTAAGAGGAATAGGAAGTATGTCTATTGCATCTTCCCAGAGGTGGAAGTCATTTTAAAATTTTTTTAAATTGCATTTTATTTTACTTTATAAGTTAATTTTAGTGCCTGCCAGACACAAAATACCATTCCTTGTAGAGAATCTAACATTGCTATTTGTGATTGGGTGTGTTTATGGTCACCCAGTTTTCAGCCAAACCCAACTTAAAATTCATATCTTTGAACTAGCTGTCATGGTGCACCTACGTAGATTCTTCCCCTTAGAAGACTCTGAGTTCAAATGCAGGGATGTATTGGGTTTCTCTGCAGGCTCAGTCGGTAAAGAATTGACCTGCAATGCAGGAGACATGGGTTTGATCCCTGGATGGGAAAGATCCCCTGGAGAAGGAAATACTGGCAACCCAGTCCAGTATTCTTGCCTGGAGACTTCCATGGACAGGGGAGCCTGGCGGGCTGCAGTCCATGGGGCCACAAGAGTTGGATATGACTTGGCCACTAAACCAAAGTAATCACGCAGTTATTTCCTGGAAATAGCACCTCCGAACACTCTTTCTTCTGTGTCTTTGGTAACTTCTCTGTCCCCACCCCAATCACAGAAATGACCTAGTGGCTCAGACTGCCCCAGTGTCTAGTCCTCTGGACATAGCAATTGTTCATAGAGGGGAATGCAACTTACATTCATCACAGTTTTATCTAGGTTTTATCTGGATGGGGCTAGATGGGCCATTTGCTTTTCTCTCTCATCAGAAGATGTAAAAATTGGGGGGAAAAATCAAGTAGGCATATCTTCACATATGGCAAAATGAAATAAAAGTACTATTTTATATTAAAAGCATCCCTCTTCTCAATTTGCTTCCCCATTGCCTCATAAAGCAAGAACTTGTGTTCTTCATTGTCATAGCCCAAACACTGAGCACCTGGTTAATGCTTCGCAAATATAAAATGAATGAATGAAGAAAGGAATAGACACTTCTCAGTACTGCCTATAAGTCAATGCTGTCAGAAAATGGTAGGAGAAAACAAAAAAGACTTCAAATGTTCTTTCTTTTTAAGTTACTGAGGATTACTGAATACAACTAAAGAACATGATTAATTACTGTTTGGGTGATGTTAAGTTCTCAATTTGCCTTGCTCTTCTTCCCTTCTGTATCGCTATGGGAAAGTCAGACCCTGAGAGACACACAGTTCCCCTTACCTGTCAGCAGAAAGAAGCCCTGGTCTCAGAGTCATCTCCAGAGGGAATGCTTTTCTTACCTCTGTCCCTCTCTTGCTCCTTGCCTGGGTGTCTGATAGATGCTGACAGCCCTGACTCCCTTCCTTGTGCCAAATAGCGTCCTCACCAAGAAAACTGTGCACAACCTGATTTTGATACCGGCTGCAATTATCTCTCTCCTTGTAAATAATATCTTCACTTCCTGATAGTTTCTATGCCACGAGCTGTGCCTGATCTCAGAGCTTGGGGGGAAAAATCATACAATCAAGTTTCTCAGATTTTAAGGAGAATTACTCATGGATCTTACTAAATTCCGAGTGTTTCCCAGTAGGGAAGTGGGTGGGGCTTGAAATAAGACATTTCTAACAAGTTGATGTGGCTGGTTTACCCATGTAACATTGAGTAGGAAAGACATGCCATTTTAGCTTCAATATTCTTAGATGTAAACCTTGGACAATTAACCTCCATTCCGATGGATTCCCAGGGTTGTAATAATTGAGACATAGAATGTAAATAAAAGGTTTTAAGGGTCTACAACTCACTGCTGCTGCTAAGTCGCATCAGTTGTGTCCAACTCTGTGTGACCCCATAGACAGCAGCCCACCAGGCTCTGCTGTCCCTGGGAGTCTCCAGGCAAGACTACAACTCACTATATAAACCTAAACTTTATACCCTTGTGATCACCTTAGCGTAGTCATTCTCAACATCGAGTCAATCCCAATATTTATATATAAATATACATATAAATATAATATATAATATATAAATATTAAGGCCTGAGGGGCAATAAAAAATTTACTAGCTCAAAAATAAACTTCCCTACTGGCATTGGTGCCTAAAAGTCACAATTATATATAATTTATAATGGAATATTTGGACTGGAAGGACCATTAGGGAGTGTCTATGTGAGCGGATTTCAAAACCAGCTGAAAGTTAGAATCATCTGAGTATTATTGAAAGAATAAAGACCCATCCTGGAACCACCCACAAATCTGAGAGATGTCCACACACTGGTGTCAAGTGTATCCTCCAGATGAGTCTGATGTAGCCATTCTCATACTCAAACTTTATATCCATTGAGCTCTAATTCTGTCATTTTGCAAATGGAGGGACCAAGACTTACTCAATGGGCTGAGCCTTTTTCCTATTCCCTCAAGACAGGGAATCTGGGGACTAGTTCTATAATGGGACTCAAGAAGTTAGAAAACTGGAGTGGGGAGTTCTGACCCAGAACAGAAGGAAGTCCCCAGATTAGTCTAATAAACATAGCTGAATCTATTCACAGCAACCGAGATCTAAGAAACTAGGAAGAGAAAGATTTAACTTAGCAATCAGAAGTTAGAAAACTGGAGTGGGGAGTTCTGACCCAGAACAGAAGGAAGTCCCCAAATTAGTCTAATAAACATAGCTGAATCTATTCACAGCAACCGAGATCTAAGAAACTAGGAAAAGAAAGATTTAACTTAGCAATCAGGGCCAAAATCAGAGAAAACGACATGTGTTCACATCCAATATCTTTCCCATTTGGGGAGTGTATCTGATTCAGATTATGGGAGTGAAGTGAAGTGTTAGTCACTCAGTCATCTCTGACTCTTTGCAACCCTATGGACTGTAACTGCCAGGCTCCTCTTCTATGGGATTCTCCAAGAAAGAATACTGGAATGGGTTGCCATTCCCTCCTCCAGGGGGTCTTCTCGGCCCAGAGATCAAACCCGTGTCTCTTGCATCTCCTGTTTTGGCAGGCAGATTTTTTTTTTACCACTGTGCCACCTGAATGAGAGGGAGAGAAAACAGTAGGTACATGAGTGCAGAGAATGCCTAGAAAAATGGTGAGGAAAGAAAGTGGCAGAAGGCTTGGAGACAAGGCAGGAGGGGGAGACGAGGCAAGGATACACCTGTGAACACCCATGCTGGTCATTTCATTCGCAACCCAGCAAGAAGAGTAGATATTAGAACTGGAAATGTCTTTAAAATCAGCCAGCTCAAGCTGCTCCTGTTCCCAATGTACTCGCCTAAGGTTATGACAGCACAGATAAAACTAAACCAGGTTATCTGCATCTAAATGTCGAAATTACTCCACTTAGCATCCTCCCTGACATAAAGAATGCAACTGAATAAAGACATTAAGTTAATTTTTATTGAAAATCTCTGATGTGGCAGGCACTAATTCCAGGATCTTTGTATTTATTATTTCTAATTCTCACAATCACCCTTCATGGTGGTAGGATAATCACTGCACAGATGGAGAAGCTGAGGCAAAGAGATTAAATAGCTTGCCCAAGTTCATACAGGTAGCCTATGGTAAAACCAGAATTTGAATTCTGATTGGTCTGATGTCATGAGTGTTCACAGCTGAATAGTAGGGAGACAGGTACGAACTGACCAAATGTCTTAGAAAATTGAATCTCTCCATCCAAAGCTTCAACAGTGCCCTGCCAGGTGAAACCTGGGGCAGGGGGAGAAGCTTAAGTTCTCCTCAGTACCATGGTCAGTTATTCAGCTTTTTGATGGTAGACTGTGCCCTCTGAGCCGTGTGGGCCAGCCTTGGGTCTTTCTTCATGTGTGAGCACATTTGGAGTTTAGTCTTTTTTTAAATTTTAAACCACAGCTGTTCCTAAAGAGCCTCCAACCCCCATACTAATGGGTGCATTTAAAAACAGCTTGTTTTAGGGAAGGTTATTTGCAATGCAGGAGTTTGATCCCTGGATCAGGAAGATCCCCTGGAGAAGGGAATGGCTACCGACTCTAGTATTCTTCCCTGGAGAATTCCATGGACAGAGGAGACTGTGGACTACCTTCTATGGGGTCGAAAAGAGTCGGATGGGACTGAGTGACTGATACTTAGCACCTCATGGTATTGACAAATCAGACTTGACTAATAACTGCTCCACAGCCCCTGTGCATAAACACACACACATTCACAGATATATGCATTCACGTCTGCACATGTACACAAACACTCCCACATAAACACAGAGTAACACATCACCTGCACCCTCTTTGGTGTTCAGCCTGAGCCTTGAGCTGTAGAGGGGAGGCAGAGCCCTGAATTCTACTGAGAAATTTGTCTCTCTGTAAATAAAGTATTGATCTAGCACTTCTCCTATAAGAGTAGTGGGCATCCCTTCCACCAGGTATTGCCCCGACATACCTGAGGCAGATAAAGCCATCAGCCTCTCCCCAACTTGGCTTCTTTAGTCTCTGGAAGATGAGTTCAGTCACCCAGGCCCCTGAGTTCTGAGAAATCCTGCCTACAGCCATGCCTGGAGGATGTCCTTCTGAAGACGGGACATCTTGGGTCCGTTGCTCCGTATGCCAGGGTACAGACCAGTGCTGGTCACTCATGGAACTCTCACTAATGTTCCTGACTACATGAGAAAAACAGAGTAAACACAAGGAGTTAATTTTTCATAATTTAAAAATATATTCAACATCAGGACTATTTTATTCTCCTGGGATTATATCCTTTTGTTGTTGTTAAAAGGTCTTTGTGTGTGTGTGTGTGTGTGTGAATGAAATGATGATGATAGTAGACAGCATTTGTTTTTAAAAATATCCTTTTAAAGGACATTGCAAAGGAAATAGCTAACCCTGTCTCAGTTCCCCATTAAAATAGTAGTCCATGAAGTACAAAAATCTAAGAGCCAGGGTCTCACCTACCCATGAGGAGGAGGAGGGCTTAGAGAGCCTACATTAGTTTAGCAGAGCCGTGTCTATTAAAATAGTAGGGAGGGGGCTAGAGAAGAAGGCTAAAGAAAAAAGGGCAAGACATTGACTGAGAAGACACTTTGTCTGCAGTGCGGAGATAGTACCTCATTCATCAGCTCATTTTTCAAGAAGCTTCTAAGGAAGGTAGGATTATTTCTGTTTTACAGAGAGGTAAACTTACATTCAAAATTTTCGATGAGTTGACTAAGGCAACACAACTGAATACAAGTCATAAGTTGTACCCAAGCTTAAAGTCTTGATTTTTATCCCCTAAAGACTGTGAGTTTTTCCCCTGTTGTCAAGGACAGTTCATTAAGTTTCAACAATTCTGGCTGAACCACATGCCACATTGTTCGTGCATTGTAACAATAAGTGACAAGAACACGGTGGTATAACCCTTTTGAGAAGCTCTTGTTTCTTTATATTGGAATCACTCTGGTTTGAGAACCCTGAACAGCTCTGAAAAGTCCATCGGTTGTAATTTACCTTGCTTTTTTGACACCGGTGTTGTTAGTTTTTTTGTGTTTTTTTTTTAACTCCAAGGAATGAGTCTTTAATTGGATCTGTCTTCACCACTGCCAGAGGCAATTAAGAGGAATATTTCAGAGAAAAAATCACCAATTAGGATGCCCAGGGACATGGAATATTTTTAGGTATTAAATGCCACAAATAAATTTAATTCTAATTGTTCATAATCACAGTTTAGAGATCTCCAGAGGATGAGAGCTCTGAGCATTTACAATGCCTAAATCTAGTTTAAGTTGTCTTTGACATCAATTGTCACTTAATGAAATGACTGCATTTGCATAGTGCTGTTTTGCTGAAAAGAGAATTGTGGCATTATGAAGTAAGATTTATTTTGCATACTGAAAAGGGAAAAGGGTAAGTCTCCCAAGCAATGTAGGGTAGCTCTAATCATATTAAATGCAAGGGAATTTATACAACCAAATATTCACTCATTGAGTTACTTATTTAACAGACTTAGGGTAAACCAAATTGAAAGATTATGCTCTTATGTTATTTGGGAGTTCAAAAAAAGGACAACTGATCTAATCTGGAGTTGGGGGATTGTCAGAGAAGGGTGCCTTGGAGAAGGTATAAGCTAATCTGAACACGGAACAGTAAGTCAGTTATGATAGGGGATGTGTTCCCAGCACAGAGTGGACAGATGTAGAGAGGGGGGAACAGGGTGTTGTGGAAAGTCTGGCTGATTGGATATGACTCTAGTCAGAGCTGGACTAAGTCTGGTGAGCACCCAGAGCAAGTGGTAATGAGGTGTTCCCGATGTTCAGTTAACAAAGCCATTCATATCTCTTTTTACATTAAAAATGAGGCCTCTATATATAGGGATGCAATAAAATCTTTTCTTTTTTGACTTTATTTTCATTTTTGATTGGGGTATAGTTGCTTTACAATGTTGTATTGGTTTCTGCTGTACAACAAAGTGAATCAGCTATGTGTACACATATATTCCCTCCCTCAGGGACCCCCTCCCAGCCCACCCCCACCCCACACCTCTAGGTCATCACAGAACGCCAGACCGAGCTCTGTGCAGTGTGGCTGGTTCCCACCAACTGTCTGTTTTACACGTGGCGGCGTATATATGTCAATCCCAGTCTCCCAGTTTATCCCCTACCTGTGTCCACATATCCATTTTTTATGTCTGTGTCCCTACTTCTGCCCCACAAATAGGTTTCTTTTATATGGACTCAACAGCAAGAACATACTCTACATTCAAGGATGTTAAATAATGTTATGTTATTAAATATAAAATAATATTAATAAATTTATTAATTTATATTAAATAATAAATACTTTGATAAGAGCTAGACCAGTAGTTATTTGTCCAGTTACACAAGGAATGATAGGAACCTGTATTAACTGGCACCATATTTTCTCATTTATTCTGGTTACGTTTAATAGCACTTTATGTATTAAGAATATGCCCAAGTATCCTGAAATTTTTCTCCCCCTTGGAATGGTGATTTTGCTTCCCTTAATCAGAACTATTATAGGTTCCCTCTTTAGGATTCTTCTTCAAGCACTGAGCTGCAATGAAAAGATCATGGACTTCAGAGTCTTGCTCTGACACTTAACCTGTGAAGCCTTCAGCACATTCCTCAACTTTTTGAGCCTTAGCTTTTACATCTAGAAATAGAGAAAATGATGTCTTGAGGTTAACTGGAAGGACTTCTGTAAAATCATCTAACATCATGGAAAGTGAATTTTAGCTCTTTTCGTTCTTTATATACTTAATAAAATATCCAGTCATCTTAATTTCCTTTTTTTATGTCAGAAGTAAAAGGCTCAATTATATTCAACAAATTAGGTTTTGAATGATTTTTTTTATCTGTTCTAAAAAATTAAGTACACACACAAAAGAAGGTAGTGACTTTTGGCAGATGCCAGAGAATAGTCCCCAAATTGCACAGCACAATAACATCATCTTTTGAAATCTGCGCAGCCTGTCATGAAGTCCAGTTTCCATTTGGATGATTGATTCTGGTGCATTTATGGAAAAATCTGCCAAGGTACCTTCATGCAGGCTCGTCTTCAGTCTCCACTGAAGTTGCATTTCATAGGGGTTGGAGGAAGGATATGGAGAAAACAGGTTAGAGAGTGGCTGGCCCAGTCAGCAACTGAAGTCCTAAGTTCACGTTTTCATCGTGGCTCTTCATCTCTTACTTGTTGGCCAGCTCTGCCCTTTCCTGCAGCTTACAGCAGGGCTCGTTAGTGCCTCTCAATCTCCTGAACTCTCCATTCTGGGAATTCACGTACTCATTTAGAGGGGACATCGATGAGCTCAAATGTAGCCAGCAGGAAATTCTAGGGAATTGTGTGAAGCTAAAGGTTGCCCTGTGTTAAAGTGAAGAGTCGTTTTTTAGGGACCAAGCAATACTTTGTTTCTGATTTTTCTGCTGGTCCGTCTGCTGTCTTGGCCTCTCCATATTTTCCTCTCTTCCTCTGTTCATTTTCTTACCCCTCTGCCTTCCTTAGGACATTGTATTCACCCTCCACATAGGACCCTGGGGGCAGGAATACACACAAAGGAGACAAATGGGTCCTGCACGCACATCAGAAGGCGCTGGTGAGTGGCACAGTCACTGTATTCCAGGGACTATCGAGATCAAGCCCTGTGTTGGAGAGTTCAGAGAATGGAAGAGGCTGCGTTTGAGCTGGGCCTCTAGGATTTTTTCCCTTTTTTACAACATTTGTCTAATTATTACTAAAGCCCATGCTCACTGATAAGCATTTGGAAAATGCAGATGAATATACAAATAGGAAAAAAAATTATCATAAACTCACTGGTCTGAGATAGCCATTGTTCTTCTGTGTCCTCATATGTAGTATTTTCTCATGTGTCAAATATTTTTCAAAGATATGATTTTAATATCAGCAGTTGCTCATTATACAGACATATCATTTTATATTTAAGCAGAGATCCTAATGATTAACTCATTTATTCATCCAAAGACCATTTACTATATGACCATCATGTGTCCTATAGTGTTCTAGAGACTGGAGATATAACAGCAAACAAGACAAAGTCACAATCCGTGCAGAACTTATATCCTCTTGAGACAGGAAAACCCTGCAGGGCCCTCCTAAGTACAAAGGTCCCTACATGTCCTCTGCCTCTTGTTTGTAGAAGAGCCGAAATCTCGGGACTTACCTGCTGGTCCAGTGGCTAAACACTCTGTGCTCCCAATGCCGGCTTGCCTGAGTTCAAGTCCTGGTCAGGGCACTAGGTCCCACATGTCCCAACTGAGATCTGAGGCAGCCAAATAAATAAATAAATACTAAAAAAAAGAAAAGCTGAAATCTCCCAGGCCTCCCTGAGTCACAAAAGTGGGCTCAATCATTCATGATTAGGATAATAGAGTCACAGACCCTTTCAATGTCTGATGCAATATTCCTAAGTCATTTTGTTGCAGGTAGGAATTGAATTGTACAAGGAGACACACCTTATGATTAAGCAAAAGACCTTCTTTGGAAGGGTGCCTCAGCAGAGAGCAGTAGGGTCAGGGAACCCAGGAGAACTGCTCTGCCATGTGACTTGCCGTCTCAGGTTTTATGGTGATGGGCTTGTCTCCTGCCAGTCATCCTGACTTAGGGTCCTTCCTGGTGGCCCTCACATTGCTCAGCTAAGAGGGATTCTAGTGAGGAGGATTCTGGGAGGTTGGGAGGACATGGGATGTCTCCTTTTGACCTTTCCCAAATTCTTCCAGTTGGTGGTGGCTTGTTAGTTCCATGTTCCTTACCAGGACCTCCTGTCATAAAATAACCCATACACATGGTTACGTGGTGCCTGGCCAAGGTGGGTGGTTTCAGTCAGTATTTCCCCAAACAGTTTTACAAATACTGTAACTGCTACCAGAGGGGGAAAACTAATTGCATGATGACCAGACTGTGGCTATGACGTAATCTGCTCCATCTTGAGCAGTACTGAATCTATGGCTTGCACAATCCCAGGAACCGGCCTTAAGAGAATGAGATGAACACTGTGCTCCTAATAATCTCTGCATTCAGTTCAGTTCAGTTCAGTTCAGTTGCTCAGTCGTGTCCAACTCTTTGCAACCCCATGAATTACAGCACGCCAGGCCTCCCTGTCCATCACCAACTCCTGGAGTTTACTCAGACTCGTCCATCGAGTCAGTGATACCTTCCAGCCATCTCATCCTCTGTCGTCCCCTTTTCCTCCTGCCCCCAATCCCTCCCAGCATCAGGGTCTTTTCCAATGAGTCAACTCTCCGCATGAGGTGGCCAAAGTACTGGAGTTTCAGCTTCAGCATCATTTCTTCCAAAGAAATCCCAGGGCTGATCTCCTTCAGAATGGACTGGTTGGATCTCCTTGCAGTCCAAGGGACTCTCAAGAGTCTTCTCCAACACCACAGTTCAAAAGCATCAATTCTTCGGCGCTCAGCCTTCTTCACAGTCCAACTCCCACATCCATACATGACCACAGGAAAAACCATAGCCTTGACTAGATGGACCTTTGTTGGCAAAGTAATATCTCTGCTTTTGAATATGCTGTCTAGGTTGGTCATAACTTTCCTTCCAAGGAGTAAGCATCTTTTAATTTCATGGCTGCAATCACCATCTGCAGTGATTTTGGAGCCCCAAAAAATAAAGTCTGACACTGTTTCCACTGTTTCCCCATCTATTTCCCATGAAGTGATGGGACCTGATGCCATGATCTTAGTTGTAGCTTGTTCTGCCCATATATGTTAAGTGAGCAACTGCAATTGTCAGCAAACAGAGGATTCAAACCCATGTTGACCTCTTTGACACTGAGAATATGGCACCTTATGTCATCATGAAGAAGTTACAGAAGATGGACCTTGGCCCATAATCCCACAGACATGGAATGGTTGGGACTTTGTAGGCAGCTTTTTACTGCAAAGACTCTCCTGCAGGAGACTGCTTTTGTTTTGTTGCTTTCACGAAGCCATGTTTAATTAATCTCCGGCCCAAGCACACCTTTCAAATCTTTTGTTCACACAATGCCTTGCCTAACCCGTTGGTCCTTTCCTTAGGGTCAAAGAAATAGAAATGAAGAATAAGTAATTAACAGATAACGAGACCTTTTCCCTAGTTTCCCCTTCAGCAAACTTGTGAATAAACTGTGTGAATAAGATAGCATCTAAAGAAGTATCACAGAAGTCAAAGCTTGCATGCAATGGGAGATGGCAATGAATCTGACCCCCTATCTCAGTGATTAACTGAGATTATTCCCCCCTTTCCCTTTAAAACTTTCCTGGATGCGAACAATCTTTTGGGTTTTGTTTTGGGACGTAAGTCCGCTTTCTCCTGAGGATGCCAGTTTTCTGATTAAAATAACCTTTCTGTTTCTACCAGCATGTGCCTCTTGAGTATTGGTTTATAAGCAGTGAGCAGTCAGACCCAAGTTAAGTAACACTCCAGGAAAGAAAATAGTAAGGAAGCAAAAGATATGTGTGTGTGTGTGTGTGTGTGTGGATGAGGTAGTGATATTAATAGATGTATAGAAAAAAGTAGAGCAAAGTGGAGATTAGAGAGTGATGGGAGATAGAATATTTACCATTTTTCAATATTTCAGGAATTTAAAAATGTTGCAGCCTCTGTTTTTACATATGCAATTTTATGTACCTCTCTTATTTACTGCCATAAAATAAATATCTGGATTTAGAATATTGACTCCTTCCAACAGTAAATGAAAATACCTGTATTATGCCTTCCTGAACAGCATTGTATGTTTCTTTTTCATCTTTGCCAGTTTTTTAGGCCTGAAGTAAAATTTCTTTGTTTTGGTATTTTATTATTTATTAGATTGAGCACTTTTTAAATTGATTTGTATTTTACTTTTAATTCATTTGTCTGCAGCAGTGGACAGCTTGATAACACATCTTTGTATTGACTTTCTCCTTTTCCTGTTTCTCCTTCCCTGACCTTTATTCCCCTTCCCTGGAATCACTTCTAGTATAAAATCCCTGCATGGAAATCTCCGTCTCAGGCACAGGCTTTTATGAACTCAAGAAGGAACCTCAGAAGGCATCCAGCCTTCTTCTTTGATCTCTTGTGCTCCTCTTTGCACAACTACAGACTTTCCTTGGTAATTAGAGAAGTTGAACCCCAAGCGAGAGCATACAGAGTCAGGCTCTTGGCAATATGGTAATTCACGAGAACACTGTATTCACCTATTCCTCACCTCTGATGTGGTTTGTGAAGGAAGGAAATAGACAGCAGAGTAGAGCTGTCCTTGGCTTTGTTAACCTAAAGAATACAGAAAACATTCTTCTTCCAAGGGTTGGAAAATGGTTGGCCAAAAAATACTTACCAAACTGATGTCAAGACAGATGGAACTAGTCACCACAAAGAGCATTATTCTTTAAAAGGGTCTGTGTTTGCTCTTTGAAAAGGCAGCATTTCTGCTCTGCCAGAGTAAATGGCATATGCAAATCCTGTTTAATACCCTTCCTTGAGGAAGGCTGCTTATTTGCTTTTATGTGTGTTTCTATAAATTGATTAGCCAGGAACTTGCTTGTTTATACCCCAAATAAAACAATAGAGAATTGTAATTATATTTCACTGCTGGCCCACAGTTTCTGCCCTGGAGAATATAACAAAAGGACAGAAACACCCCTCCCTCCTTTGGAACTGAGAGCTGTGCTTTAGGCTGTTGGCAAGATGTCTGTTATGCATGCCCCAGCAACCATCAAATGGGCCCTAGGATTAAGATTCCTGTCTCCAGGCTGAGAGCCAAAAGTTGTACAGTAATTGCAGCATGTTGCTTGGAGTTGAATTTGATAAGGAATTAATGACATGTGAAACATTCTAATTTTGAATATCTCCTGTTTCATTGTGATTAAAAGAATCAAAATGCAATCTGACTTGGGGTTGCAGGTAGCCTAAATTGGGCAACCCTCCATTATCGTAAAAAGCACAGTGAGGTAAGGGATTGTAGTTTCTGTCTGAGAAAATGGGGTGAGTGAATCTCAAAGAAGAAATCATCTTTCCAAGGTCATGTTCTGTACAGATGGTAGAACTTGCCTTTGTGCTCGTCACTGCCTGATTCTTCAACACTGTGCTACCTGCAGATACTCATACGCATAAGATTCATACTCATATGTGTATTGGTGGGGTGCTTTCTGTGGGCTGGGTGTTCTACTATATGTTCCATGGGTACCCACTGTTTTAGGTCAGATTGCCCACAGCTCCTGAATTTGTACAGGGCACCTGGTCACCCAGAGATTCACTACTAAGCTTCCCACTAGGTGTGGCCCAATGACCTAGTTCTCACTAAGGGACTATGAGCACTGGTCGTAAAACGTGCCACAGCTGATCAAGTGCCCAGTAGCAAAATGTGCAAACTTTGCATCTTTTTTCTTCAAGTGCTGTCCTCTCTCTTCTCTCTTTCCCTTTTCCCTAAAACAGAAGCCTGATACAGTGTCAGGGAGCCTAGTCAACCACATCCCAGGAGAGAGCAGAGAGTCAAAATAGATGGATCCTGGTAGATGACCTCATGGAACAAAACCACCAGTTCACTCTGGACCACCTTCCTGCCTCTGGGCTACTATGCAGAAATAAATGACTCTCTTGTACACACCACAGTTTGGGGGAGTCTCTTGATTAATATGGGGCTTCCCTGGTGGCTCAGATGGTAAAGAGTCTACCTGCAATGCAGGAGAATCAGGTTCAGTCCCTGGACTGGGAAGATGCCTTGGAGTCCATGGGGTCAGAAAGAGTAGGACACAACTGAGCGACTAAGGCTCACTACCCACCCCCACTTTCATTAATATATCCTGTGGCGCTAGTGGTAAAGAACTCACCTGCCAATGCAGTAGACCTAAAAGACCCAGGTTCAATCCCTGAGTTGGGAGGATCCCCTGGAGAAGGAAATGGCAACCCACTCCAGTATTCTTGCCTGGAGAATCCCATGGACAGAGGAGCCTAGCAGGCTGCTGTCCATAGGGTCACACAGAGTCGGACACAACTGAAGCGACTTAGCAGGCGTGCACGTAACCTGAATAATAAAACTCCAAGGAACTTGGGACACTTAGAAACACTGGAGTCAAGGAGATTAAATAATTTGTCAAAGTTCACTTAGCTAGTTAAGAGGCAGATCAGGATTTAAACCGAAATGTTTTCTCCATTTTCAGGGTTTTTCACCGAACTGTATAATTGACTTAAAAAAGTGCTTCTCAAAGTTTTGCAGGCACTGAAACCTCTTGGAAAACTTATTACTATATAGAGCCCTTCCCCAGACATTTGGATAAGGAGGTTTTGACCCAGCTTAAGAATATGCAATTCTAACAAGCTCCCATGATGCTGACATTGCTTGTCTAGGGACCATGTTTCTGTAGCACTGAACAGCCCACTCCTTAAACAGGGATGGTAGACAAAAGAATTAGAGAAATTGGATTTTAATTAGAATATTAAGGAATTTAAGTTCAAAAGGCAGAAGTCTTGGGCAACATGACTGAAAGCAGAGAGCTGGCTAATGGTGACAGTAATAACAAGCATGATAAAAGCCAGCATTTATTGTGTTCTGGACACTGTTTTAAGTACTACATGCATATCAGATCAATCATCACATATATTCTCTGAGGTAATTTGAAAATTGCCTTGCGTATACGAGGAAACAAAGTAAGGATTAGTCCCTGTGGTTACAGTCGTGTGTGCAGACTGGAAACATGAACATACGTTTGTCTGACTTCTGCACTGGGATTCCACTTAACCTCTGAATTTTACTACTCCTGTATTTGTCGTGGTACCCAGTTTCATAAGCACAGCTCTTTAATGCTTATTATAAGTAAACATTATTCCTAAAGGGGCACCTGAGGAATTTGCACCAACTCATTTCTCTGGAGAAGCTAAAGTCTATAATACTTGTATTGCTTCAGACCAGCCAAATACACCTGGATTTCTCCAGGCTTTAGTTTTGTCCATTTGTCACATGGTCCATTTGTAGATATGCTATAAGAACTACAGTTGGTGTGTGGAGATGAACTCAGTTCATAGGAGAATTAACAATGTTAAGAAGCAAAGTTCCGGTCTCGCGGGACCGCCGCTGGTAGACGCGCTCTCGGGCGGCTCTGGCTGGGGAAGAGGAATCGCATGTGTCGCTTCAGCTGGCGGTAGTGGCGGGAGCGGAGGCGGCGGAGGCTGTGCGACCGCCTGGGTTTTGAAATGGCTGCTGACATTTCTGAATCAGGTGGGCATGATTGCAGAGGAGACCAGAGGAGCAACACCAAGTTAGATGCAGATTACCCACTTCGAGTCCTTTACTGTGGAGTCTGTTCATTACCAACAGAGTACTGTGAATATATGCCTGATGTTGCTAAATGTAGACAATGGTTAGAGAAGAATTTTCCAAATGAGTTTGCAAAACTTACTGTAGAAAATTCACCCAAACAAGAAGCTGGAATTAGTGAGGGTCAAGGAACAGCAGGGGAAGAGGAAGAGAAGAAAAAACAAAAGAGAGGTGGAAGGGGTCAAATAAAACAGAAAAAGAAAACTGTACCACAAAAGGTTACGATAGCCAAAATTCCCAGAGCAAAGAAGAAATATGTAACAAGAGTGTGTGGCCTTGCAACTTTTGAAATTGATCTTAAAGAAGCACAAAGATTTTTTGCTCAGAAATTCTCCTGTGGTGCCTCAGTAACAGGGGAGGATGAAATCATCATTCAGGGAGACTTTACAGATGATATTATTGATGTCATTCAGGAAAAATGGCCAGAGGTGGATGATGATAGCATTGAAGATCTTGGAGAAGTGAAGAAGTGATTTTGAAAATGTGTCTGTATTTAATGATCTGAACTGATAGTTGATGTGGCCAAAGGGAGAGAGGCCTTTTAAAAATATATATATTTATCCTACAGTAAAACTGTAGCCTACCCCTCGCCCTTTGAATTGTCACTGTTCTGTACGAGGCTGCTTGTTTTTGGGTGTTGTTTTTTTTTTTTTAATTGCCAAAGTCTAATAAATAGGAGAGACTGTCATGCTTATGCATGAGATAGAATTTAGTCAAATAAAAAATTTTGGTCGTTTGGTACTGACTTTTCTCTTTCTTTTTAACTTTATTTTTGGAAAAACTAGATTTTCTGTGGAAAGCTTTTCTGTTGATTATTTTAAAATAATCACAATTTAATCAAAAATGATTTTTTTTTATCTGAGTGATATTTTAAAGATTTGAATTTGGCTTCATCACCAGTAATAACTCTCCTTGCTTATTTGGTGTGGTAGTTTTGAGATGCTTGAGTATCTCATGGATCTATGGTTGAATTTGCTTCATGGTCACCAACCAAGTTCACTTTGTGGGCATATTAACATATTGTTGGTAACAGTTGTTTAAGCTGTTGTGGAGATTATTTGGTAAAGTATATTAAAAGCCTTAAAACCATCTGCACTGTTTGACCCACTTCTTTGGCATTATCCTAAAGATATAATGTCTTGCTTAAAACTATGGATGAGGGTGTTCATCACAGTGCTACTCATAATATTTAAAAAATTGCAAATGATTATAAATGCACAGTTGGGAAATGGTTAAAGAAATAATGGTATATCATATGGTAGGATATTTGCATATATTTTAAAATACTTTCTAAGAATACTTGGAAAGGTGTTTGATAATGGTAAGTAGGAGGTCAGACACCCAAATCCATGTTATACATTATTTTCATCATCTTGAGAGGACAACCATTCAGAGAGCCTGAGTTCTTGTTCTGGCTGTAAATTTATGTGAGTGAAATTCTGCTAGTCATTTGAAAATAATATACACCATTGCTCAGTATAGTCTGGAAAGCAGCAATTGAAATGTGTTTTTCTCGGAAGAGAAGCAGTGACAATGAATCTTAATGAATATATTAAATGAATTTAAACTGTTTTTATAAAGGTCCTAAGTCTGGTGCTACAAATTGGAAAGAAGACTCAGTGGTATTTTAAGTTGCTGTCAACACCTTTAAGAAAGTTAGAACCCATTGTCTGTTGCCATGCAGAATACCATCTTGAATGAATGAGTGGGTTTTTGAGTAATTGAAACATTAGGAAGAATGTATAAATAAAGATGTAAATTAAGAAAATGAAATTCTGCATTAACTGTGAGTTTAGTTAAAATTATCTAATGAAGCAAATTTATCCATTAAGACCACTTGATATGTGTTATGTATGTATTTTGTTGGTGCTAGAAGATGTCTATGTGCTTGTATCAACACATGTGACTTCATGTAAAGATTCTTAATGTTCACAGTTATTGGCAAATGCAGTTTCAGTCCATTTATAGCCACAGTGGATGTTACTGCAGGAAAATGCAGGATTAAAACTGTCCTTGTGTAAAAAAAAAAAAAAAAAAGAAGCAAAGTTCCAAGAAAATGAACAAAGACATATATACTCTTGCTGCTAAGTTGCTTCAGTCATGTCTGACTCTGTGCAACCCATGGACTGCAGCCCACCAGGCTCCTCTGTCCCTGGGATTCTCCAGGCAAGAACACTGGAGTGGGTTGCCATTTCCTTCTCCAATGCATGAAAGATAAAAGTGAAAGTGAAGTCGCTCAGTCGTGCCTGACTCTTTGTGACCCCTTGGAATACAGCCTACCAGGCTCCTCCGCGCATGGAATTTTCTAGGCAAGAGTACTGGAGTGGGGTGCCATTGCCTTCTCCTATATACTCCTAAACAGAAGTAAAAATCACTTTCCACTGAGAGGAGACAGAAGACAATCTTAAACTCAGTCCTCCAATACTTCAAGGTCAGTGTCTCTTTCTGTGCTGTGGCCTGTCAGAATAAACTCACATTTCCAGGGAATTCCCTAAACAATCTGTTAGTTAGGACTCTGCGCTTCCAATGTAGGGGCCATGGGTTCCGTCTCTGGTCTGGGACCTAAGACCCTGCATGCACACAGAAAGAAAGTGAAGTCACTCAGTCGTGCCCGACTCCTTGTGACCCCATGGATAGTAGCCTGCACCAAGCTCCTCCGTCCATGGGATTTTCAAGGCAAGAGTACTGGAGTGGATTGCCATTTCCTTCTCCAGGGAATCTTCCCAACCCAGGCATTGAACCCAGGTCTCCCACATTGTAGACAGACACTTTACCATCTGAGCCACCAGGGAAGTGACCAAAAATAAAAATAGACATTTCCAGATGCTGGAATTCTAAAAACCAGAAACATTAAAATATTTTTAAAAATTACATTTCTAAGCATATCTGACCCCCTTTTGCCTCCTCCAAAACCTCAGGGCACTTGTGGTCCTGGTCTCCCTCTCAGGCAGAACAGCTGAAGCGACCATTTGGAGAGCACGCTAATCCCAGCCAGAGTCAGGGCTGTGGAGGCTTAGTGGAGATTTGTCCGATAATTTGAAGTTTCCTGAGGACTGACTTCAGCTCCTCAGGACCCCAGTGAATGCTCCTTAAAAACAAGTTTAAGGAGACGTGTGTAATCCCACAGAATTGAGATGAAGTGATTAACAGAGGTGTTCTGAGCTGCTGACGGCTGCAGGACATGTGAATGTGTAGGAGTATTTCCTAAGAAGCATCACCGCTGCTCACGTGGCCAGCCATGCATGCGGCATGTCGAAACCAACCTCAGAGGCCAATCTCTCAGCATCAGATAACCCAGGGGACCCTCCTGAGGCCCAAATCTGGAACGAACAGCAAGTCCAAATTGATATGATTTTTCCTCCCAGACATCCAGTCCTTCCTTTTTATGCTAAATCCGACTCTGGCACGTTCTTAAGAGAACAAGGATTCTGTGATCTAAGGAACGCTGGGAATCGGACCTCAGGACTAAAAAGAGCTACAGCGTTGCTGCCAAGGGAGAGAGTCGCCATTGGGTGAAAACAGACCAAGTACTGCTTGGGGTTGTCTTTACCCGGCGCGCTGCGATTCATGGGGTCGCAGAGTCGGACACGACTGAGCGACTGAACTGAACTTACCTGTGTAAGACAGAACACGGCATTTTCCATCTAAACTGTAAGGTTGCAAATGTTCGCAGGGATGTCGAGAAAGGGAACCTTCATTTGCTGTTGGTGGGAATGTAAATTGGTGCAGCCACCATTGAAACCTGCAGTATGGAGGTTTCTCAGAATAACTAAAAATACGACTACCATACGGTCCAGCAGTTCCACACCTGGGTACGTATCTGAAAAAGACCAAAAACACTAATTCGAAGAGAGAAGCGCACCCCAGTGTTTATAATAGCCTCGTTTATAATTGCCAATATGTGGAAGCAACCAAAGTGTCCATCAGCAGATGAATGGATAAAGCAGGTGTGATATATAAAGACAATGGAATATTATTCATCCATAAAAAGAATCAAATTTTGCCATTTGCAACAAAATGGATGAACTTAGTATTATGCTAAGTGCAATAAGTCAGACATAGATACTATATGATATCACTTATACATGGAATCTAAAAAATACAAAAACTAGTGAATATAACAAAAATGAAGAGACTCACAGATATAGAGGACAAAATAGGTGTTGCCGGTATGGAGAGAGAAGGGGGAAGGGACAATTAGGGGTAATAAGAGAGTAAGAGATACAAACTATTAGGTATAAAATAATTTACAAGAATATATCATACAACACAAGGAATTTGCCAGAATTTTATAATAACTATAAATGGAGCATGTGAAGTGAAGTGAGAGTTGCTCAGTTGTGTCCAACTCTTTCCGACCCCATGGACTATACAGTCCATGGAATTCTCCAGGCCAGAATCCTGAAGTGGGTCACTGTTCCCTTCCCCAGTGGATCTTCTCAACCCAGGAATCGAACCAGGGTCTCCTCCATTGTAGGTGGATTCTTTACCAACTGAGGTACCAGGGAAGCCCATAAATGGAGCATAACAATTCTTAAATGTTATGTGTTATAAATGGAGCATAACATTTAAAAATTGTGAATCACTGTATGTACACTTATATAATTTGGAGAGCAACTATACTTCAATAAAAATAAATAGTAGGTTTACATTATTTCAGATTCAAACCTTGATTTTTTTCCAAGAAGTCATGAGATTTAGTAAATATATATGATATATCATATATATATATATATATGATGCTTAGTAAAAAAAAATAAAAGGTATGGTTCAAAATGAGGCACTGAGAATATAAGGAGACCAAGACATGGAGAAAGAAGAATTTCAGTTCAGAAAACTTTCATATTAGTCCTGGATGTTTGATCTTAGCCAAGAATGTTATCTGTCTGAGTGTCCATATCCTTAATTTGTAAACAGGAGTTAAACAAGTGCCCATTTTATAAAGTTATTAGTAGGACTAAATTGCAAAGTGATGATGAAAACCCTTGTTTTCTGTGTTTTGTAAGTATTTATTTATTCGTCTGCATGCGGGATTTTTGTTGTGGCAGGCAGGCACGTTGCTTTAGTTGCCCTTCAGCATGTGGGATCTTAGTTCTTCAATCAGGAATGGAACCCAAGTCCCCTGCATTGGAAAGCAGATTCTTAACCACTGTGCTACCAGGGAGGTCTCTGAAATTCTTTGTAAATTGATTTATTTTTCCCTCTCCTCTTCTCTCTAAACCAAGAGAACACAAAGAAAGCCTTAAGATGTCAACCAATATCCTTTCCTCTGAAAGTGAGTCACTCAGTCGTGTCCAGTTCTTTGCAACCGCATGGACTATACAGTCATGGAATTCTCCAGGCCAGGCTACTGGAGTGGGTAGCTGTTTTCTTCTCAAGGGGATCTTCCCAACCCAGAGATCTAACCCAGGTCTCCTGCATTGCAGGCAGATTCTTTACCAGCTGAGCCACTGAGTCTGATGAAACCTCAGCTCAAGAATTCTAGTTAAGTATGAACTTTTGCAGAGACTAATCCCATGTATCTTCCTACTTTCCCATTTCAACTTTGTGTTTATGGTGGTGTCCTAAGACCACTCCTTGGGATGAGCTCTCTGCATCCACGTTATTTCTCTGCAAGGACCTCTGTATCCTAGACTCAGCTGAGCTTATCTCTCTGCTGTCCTTTAGCACCCATTGAAAGGTTTCTCAGTGTACATATACCTCTCACAAAGTGTGTTAGCTTTATCTAGCTACTGTAACAAATTATCCTAAATTCAGCGGCTTGAAATAAAGCCCATTTACCATCTCACAGGTTTGTAGGTCAAAAGTCTGGATGAGCTCAGCTGCTTTCTCTGAGCCAACAGAGCTAACATTAAGTTGTGTTACTTTATGGAGACTCTAGAGAAGAATCTATTTTCAAACTCATTCAGGTTATTAGAACAATTCAGTCTCATGTGGTTGTAGGACTATGGTCCCTATTTCCTTGCTGACTGCTGCCCAAAGGTCATGCTTAGCATTCTTAGCTTCAAGAGATCATCTGCTTGGTGTGTGGCTTCCTTCAAAGCCAACAATGCTGGGTTGAATACTTCTCACTCTTCAAATCTCTCTGCCTCATCTCCTTTTTGCTTTCCTTTTCTGATTCCAGCAGAAGTTTCTGTAATTTTAAGGACTCAAGTGATTAGGTTGGGCCCACCCAATAAACCAGAATTATCTCCTTATTTTAAGGCCTTTAATTTTAATCATATCTTCAAAACTCCTTTCCATTGATGACTAGATTAGTGTTTGATTAAACAACCAGAGGAATAAAATTTGGGAGGAGAGTATCTTTTGGAAGTAACAGAAAAACCACACAGAAATTTCCATGGTTATCCTCATCCGAATTTTGCAGAACTGAGCAGTTTCTCACTGTTTCAGGAAACAGAAGACCTAAGAACAACCTGTTTTGCCCTTTTCTTAAGCAATGCAAACCAGAAAGATGCCTCTTTCATCTTGGAATGAAGAGATAGTAAAAAGGTAACCTGTTTTTTAAACCCTTGCTTTGTCATATACTACCTGGAGTTCCAAACCCATCTACAGGTACTTTGCTTCATCTGTAAAATGGGACTCAAAAAAACTAGTCATCTCTCAGGGCTTCCGTGAAGATTAAGGTGAAGCTACTGCTATAAAAGCACTTGATATAATGTTGAGCTATTTGTAAATGACAATGTTTATTATTATACCTCTTTAGAATAACTTGATATAAATAGCACAGAGTACATGGAAACATATTAGTGTGATAACAACTGTACAGAATATTAATCATTTAAATTTCTACCCACTCATAAACATACATACACATATGCGTACAAAAATAATGAACACAACAGCTCCTAACCTGAAATCTTTTTTTAAATGTTTACTATAATTTTATTATTTTTTAAAATATTTTATTTATTTATTTGGCTCACTCAGTCTTAGTTGCATCATGAGGGATCTTCAGTTGCAGTGTGCAAACTCTTAGTTGGGGCCTATGAGATCTATTCCCTCACCAGGGGTTGAATCCAGGCTCCCTGCCTTGGGAGCATGGCGTCTGAGCCAGTGAACCACCAGGGAAGTCCCCTATCCTGAAATCTTGACACTTGGGTTGTTTGTGATCAGTCGTGGAACAGGACAAAAGTAATTTGACATTCAAAATATATGTTCAGATTCTTGACATTCAAATATATGTTGCCTATAATATAACATATACAGTACTGGGAAACCTTACATTCTGCAAAATTATGACTAAAATAGTAAGACAGTGAAACACACAAGGGTGAAGTAAGCCAGTTAGTATCTATGTAACATTTTAACTAGAGCACTGACAGAAGAAGGATGAAAGCTTTTAACCAAAATATAAGCCAAACCAGAATGCTAAATTGCTAATGCATAAGGAAATATTACTGTTAAATATAAGATCCAAAAAATGAAGATAATGATAGAAAAAAGTTTTTTAAGTGATGGTAGAGGCTGCTAGGTTTGGAGATAAGAACCAACATGTAACTATATAATAAGACATAACTATATATAAGGCGTAAATATATAATAAGAACTTCTGAGATAGAGTATGTGGTCAGTACAAGATGATGCTCAGGTTTATATATCCATTATCTATTGTTGTAAAACAAACGCCAAATGTAGTTGTTTAACAACAATTTATTATTTGCAGGAAATCTGAAGGTCCACTGAGTGGTTTTACAGATCTGAGCCAGGCTTGGTTGATCTCAGTTGGTCTCACTGGTGCATCTTAAATCAGTTAGCAGGTCATCAACAGTCTGGCTGATTTAAGGAGACCTCAAATGAGATAACTCTTCTCGGCTTCAAGTGATTTTTCGTTCTTCAGTAGGTTAGTCTAGGCTCATTCACATAATAGCCACATGGTTTTAAGAGAACAAATGGAATTATAAAAGATCCCTTGAGGCCTAGCCTTGGAAATGGCTATGGTCACTTCTGCTACCACTGACTGGCTAAAGCAAGCCATGAAGCCGTTCCAGGTTCAAGGGGCCTGGAAACAGACTTCTGCTCATGCTGGAGGGAGCTCCGAAATAGAAAACTGACATTGCAAAGATATGGATTCAGCATGAGGGGTGATGGAGAACTGGGTTCAGTTTTTAAAAATATTTGTTCATTTGTGTGGTTGCGGGGTCTCAGGTACAGCGTGGGGAGTCTTTCCCTGTGGTGCACGGGCTCTAGTTGTGGCTCAGGGGCTCAGGAGCTGCAGCCACACAAGCTTACTTGCTCCACAGCGTGTGGGACCCCAGTTCCGTGACCAGTGACCAAACCCATGTCCCCTGCACCACAAGGTGGATTCTTAACCCCTGGGCCACCAGGGAAGTCTCTGGGTTCTTCTTGCAACCCATAAATCAACAGGTCAACAGGCCTGGGATATATAATATAACAACATTATATTCCTTTATCCGGATTCTTCTGTGGCCGCTAGGTGGTATGAAACACTAATGAACTAGAAAAAAAAATATATATATATATATATCACATATGAAAAAGCGTTACCTCTATGTTTTGTTGGCAGTATTCCTTTATTTATAATCACATATGGACTAATTCAGATTATAAAAACATATGTTGTAGCAGAACAGACCACCAAGATTTGTAAATGATTTGTTTTACTAAACACATTTGAAGGAAGTTTCAAGGTTATCCACGCAATTAAGAACCATCTCTCTTACTTGCATTCCACTACATTTCCTTGACTTGGGAACAGACACACGAAGTTTACAGCCTGAGCAGAGATTCCCAACCTCAACACGGTTGAGGTTGATGTGTTAATGTCTTGGGCCAGGTAACTTTGTTGTGTGGAATTGTTCTGTGTGTTACAGGACATTTAGCAGCATCTGCCCACTAGCATGCTTCCAGGTTGATAGTGAAAGTTGTTCCACCATGTCCAACTCTTTGTGACCCCATGGACTATACAGTCCATGGAATTCTCTGGGGAAGAATACTGGAGTGGGTAGATGTTACCTTCTCCAGGAGATCTTCCCAATCCAAGAATCAAACCCAGGTCTTCCGCACTGCAGGCAGATTCTTTACCAGCTGAGCCACAAGGGAAGCCCATGCTTCCCAGGTTCAGAAAACCAAAAATATCCCCAGACACTGCCAAATGTCTCCTGGGATGGGTGAGGGGGTGGGGGTAGGGTGGGACCACAATCACCACTCCCCATTGAAACCCACCAGACTAATAACATCAGGAAATGTACATAACCCACAGCCTATTGTAACTATGTCACAACTATGCATTAGTTTCTGGAAATGTGTCTTCAGGTAAATATCATCCATTAATGTGTTACAGTAATGAAAAATTGAGGATCACATGCTTGGGGAAACTGTAACTGTTTTTAGAGGAGAATAATAGTTCTCGCTGGATATTACTTTACATAGGGAGGGAGCACTAGTCACACCCCTGGCTTTTTCCCATACTCTTACTCTCTTATTTTTTTTAAAAAAGATTAATTAATCTACTTATTTTTGGCAGCATTGGGTCTTCGCTGTGGCACACGGGCTCTTTCATTGCTCTTCATTTCAGCATGCTGGCTTCTCTCTGGTTGTGGTCCTTTAGAGCTTTACAGCAGGCAGGCTCAGTAGCTGCGGGGTGCGGGCTCTGTTGCCCCACGGCCTGTGGGATCTGAGCCCCCTGACCAGGGATTGAATCCACGTCCCCTGCAATGGAAGTTGGATTCTTAACCACTGCACCACCAGGGAAGTCCCTCCTCTCACTCTTAAGTGATTACTGAGTTTGGAAGAGGAATCCCTCACGTGTTCCCAGTTCCCATCCGTTGTCTTTACTCTTGAGAGCAAACTGCTCACTCTGCTGCTCTGCTCTTGCAGGGGTTAGGGGTTTGAGCAGCAGGCTTTAAAGCCTCCAGGCGATAGGATAGAGGATGAATGTTAATAAAAGAAGGGTTGTAATCTAGTGCGTTGGTCAAGATAATTGGTAAATAGTGAAATTTGGTTCAGGGTAAAATACTTATAAGGTGACTGAGCATTTCAATTCAGTTAAGGCACATGACTTTAGTGGCCTCAAGCAAACAAGGTAGCTGGCTTTTACAGTTGTTTGGTTAACTTTTACCAGTTTTAACCAGGGTAGATGGTATTAGTCCTTAAGCGATTGCATGTAGGATTTTGTCCATTATGGGATGTTACAGCTTAAGGCATCTTTGTCCCCAGGCAAGTGGCTTTTTTTTTTTTTTTTAATAGAAACAACTGAATGTGCTACTCTGAAGGAAAAAGCATTGACCTGCTTATTTTAAGCAAAAGTAAATGGTCAGCACAAATGAGAGTTGCAGGCTTCAGCAAAGAATTATGCCTCTTCTCTTAGGAAGTGTATAGACTTCAGTCCCAGAAAAGGTACAGGGAAAGGTCCTCAAGGAAGATTTGGGGCCTCAGGTCCAGCAAAGATGGAGGTTGTCCTGAGTCTACCAGAGAGACAGCAGTTATAGCACCAGGATTAGCAGAGATACAGGCTACAGGGACCGCTATGGATCAGAGCTGGTCAATTTCATATGACAGCAAACCCTTTCTTCTCGAGAAGGAGGTTCCTTTAGGCCTGAGCAGTGTCATACCACGAGGCCACAATGGACCAAGCACGAAAATATTTGCAGATAGCAGCGTATTGATTATTTGTCATTAGAATCATACTCTGATGATTCTAATACTCATACTCATCTCAGAACCACAGAGACAACCCATACCCATCTCAGAACCACAGAGACAGAAACACCGGGCTCAAATGGGAAATAACAAGGAACCATTTCCCAGTGCATCAGATAGAAAAGAAAGGTACCTCCTAACTGACAGGGGCTGCCATGAATATATTTTTCTAAATATGCAAAAGAGCAGCAATGCCTCAAATGCCACACGTAAGAGTGCTCTTTGCCCCTATCATCTAGTAAATTAAAAATACCAAAAGTAACCTCCTGGGACTTCCCTGGTGGGCCAGTGGTTAAGAATCCACCTTCTAATGCAGGGGACGAAGGTTCAGTCCCTAGTCAGGGAACTAAGAGCCCACATGCCATGGGGCAACTGAGCCGGCACACCGCAAATAGAGAACAGCCCATGTACTGCAATAAAGACCCAGTGCAGCCAAAAAAAATTTTTAATAATAAAAAGAGTAACCTCCCAATTAAGTTTTTAAGACATGGGTCATAGATTTTGGACAAGATACCAGAGACTGGCATTGTCTCTAGAGTGAAAGAAAAATTTTTTTGCGCCATCTTTCCTCCACCATATAGATCCTACAAAGTCCGTGCTGTCAGCCTTGGCAACATTACGTTCATAATTCTGTCTGGGATGACTTCTCTAGAGGCTAGAATTGGATCATTTTCAAAATTTCTTGGATTTGGATCAGTGCTGTGATGATCATATATGTCTTACTAACTCTGAATTTCTGAAAAGGGATGCTCTTAAGACATTGTATTGAACAGATTCAGGTGATGGGCGCACAGCTATTCCAATGGAAGACTGTTTGGGCTTTGCTACTGAAGGAATGTTAACTCCAACCAGACAGGGATCATTCCTCTGGCTGAGATTAACCTGAATATGATATTAATTTAGGCAATGATTAAGGCCAGAGAATTTTACTTCCAAATTTAATTCTTTAGAACTTTAACATCTTTGAGCTTTCACCCGCTAAGAGGTTGGAGCTTCAAAACTTATTTTCTACTCTGAATTGAGAAACATTTTTATCCAAATTTGTGGTGCTTCATTTTTGGCATTTTATTGTTAGAGTATTATAATATGGCTACTTGAACTCTTTGAAGAACCGATTGACTATGCTGGACAAAATAGCTGGATAATTTGGAGTGGGAAATAATGACTTGGACATGAAATTAATATGTTGTTTGGATCAATTTCAGAACCTTCTAGGGTCAAATATGCACTGTCCACTGTGGTTTTAGGAGTACATTCAAAGAATTAGTAGTTGATAGTTTGAAAATATCCTCATAATATTGGGAAGGAGATTGTCATAAGAGATGGCAGATGTGCATGCGTTAGGGAGATAGTTTTACCACAGGTTGGTCAGCAGTTAATTATAAAGTCTGATGTGTTAAAAGAAAAAAAGTTGGGGAATGTGGGGGTGGAGAGGAATGCATCTTCTCTGGTTCCGATGTTTCCCACCAAGAGGAGGAAGCTCTGTCACAGAAACACCATTGCATCCTTCCTCCTTCTCAGGCAACCCTCCCCAGAGAGAAGGAGGAGGCTCCACTTTATTAGAAATCTTGGGAAGAGTAAAATGAATGAGCTTGGCTCAGTGTCTACCTTTCTTTTGAGGGATGATCTTGGCTGCAGATTTCATGCACTCATGATCGCTCTTAGTCTCTACACAAGCCTAACAGGAAAAGTCCTGCTGGTGCTGGTGGGGAGGAAAGTGGACGGGACGCCACCCTTAGGGGTCCAGCAGTACTTCCCGCAGGATGGGCACCTCTGCCGATTCTGAGATTCCTTCCTGGAAACCCATTTGCTTGTAACTGCTAAGTCGCTTCAGTCGTGTCCGACTCTGTGCGACCCATAGACGGCAGCCCACCAGGCTGCCCCGTCCCTGGGATTCTCCAGGCAAGAACAGTGGAGTGGGTTGCCATTTCCTTCTCCAAGGCATGAAAGTGAAAAGTGAAAGTGAAGTCGCTCAGTCGTGTCCGACTCTTAGCGACCCCATGGACTGCAGCCTGCTAGGCTCTTCCATCCATGGGATTTTCCAGGCAAGAGGACTGGAGTGGGGTGCCATTGCCTTCTCCAATTTGCTTGTAAATATAAGCCATATTTCCCAGTGTATTCTTCTGCAGTAATAACGTTGATGATTTGGTCACTCATTTAGGGCTTTCCTGGTGGCTTAGTGGTAAAGAATCTGCCTGCCAATGCAGGTGAGGCAAGAGATGCAGGTTCAGTCCCTGGGCCAGGAAGATCCCCTGGAGAAGGAAATGGAAGCCCACTCCAGTATTCCTGCCTGGAGAATCCCATGGACAGAGGAACGTGGTGGGCTACCGTTCATGGGGTCGAAAAGAGTCGTACACGACTGAGCAGCTAAAAACAACAATAGTATTTACCTTAATTAGCATTATTTTGGAACAGTTCAGAACTCAGAAAAATAAAGAGAGGTGCGATTTATTGTACCTTCTCAATTTCCCAAAAACTGATAATGGTTTTTTTCTTGTTATGCTTTATGGCTTGTCTTTTTTTATGTTATTAATTTGGTTCCCAGATCCTTACTATTTTAGCCTTCCATTCCTCACCATTCAGGGTGTAAGCTGTGACGTCCCCAGTATCCATATCCCTTTCTTCCTTCCAGTCACTCACTGGTAGGGTTTGGCTGGGCACGAGGTATCTAGATAGCAGCTACACTTCCCAGTCTCCTGTCCTTCGAGATGTTGACTGCGACCAAGATATGGTAATATGATCAAAGGGATGTGAGCAGAGGCAACACGGACACTTATGAGGCATGTGTCATAGGAAAGAAGCTTTTTGTACTAAACATCTTTTTCATAGACTCAGACATTGAAATAGTGGTGGTGAGCCACCTTCAACCGTGATGCATAGACCATAACGCATCCCAGCAGTTTGGCTCAAAGCTGCAGTACACAAAGAGATAAGAAGTTTGCATCATAACACAATCCAAAGTGCTGCTTTCTTCACTAAGAAAATCTGGCTAAGAAAAGAAAAATTATCTGGACAAAGCCATGCGTTTAGTCATATAGTTGTTTAGCATAATGGTACAAGCTTCTTATCCCACTGCAGACCAAAGAGTTGATGGATCATATTTGAGTAGAATTTCCCAAGAGGATGGCATAGCTATGTAGCTGAATAAATCTGGTTCCTAGAAAAGCATGCATAGAGGAGGCATCCTATTCCCAGGGAATACAGCTGGGACCCTTTCATGGGAGAGTAAAAAAAAAAAAAATCCCTTTTATTTAAGCTTACATTGTTTTGTGTGTTAGCCACTCAGTCATGTCTGACTCTTTGCGACCCCATGGTTATTCTCCATTAAAACAGCTGAACTAATCCTAACCAATGCTTCTATCAGCTACCTTCCTCCCATTAGTCTTGCGCTTTGCACTTCATTTTTAGGCAGACCCTTAAACCTAGCCCTGTTTCATCAATGTCCTATGGAAATATATGGAACAACGTCTTTTGACTCCCTCTTTACTTTTTTTCCTATCAACTTTGACATGAGTATTTGGGTAAAGAAGGAGAAGAATAAAAGTTGACTCAGATCACAATAACAATACAAAAATTATGGGGACTTCCCTGGTGGTCCAGTGGATAGGAATTCAGCTTGCAGTGCAGGGGACGGTGGTTCAATTCCTGTTCGGGGAACTAAGATCCCATGTGCCACCGAGCAGCTAAGGCTGTGTGCCACACTAATGAAGCCCGTGCACTCTGAAGCCTCCACACCACAACTAGAGGGCCCAGGGTCTGCAACAAAAGATCACATATGACACAGCAAATATCTGTTGTATCTCAACTAAGACCCAAGTAAATGAATACATATTTTTAAAAAATACAGAAATGATGATGCAGAGGACTTTTCCTACTTGCTGTTACTCAATTGCAACAGAAAGTCCTCATCTCACATGACCATCATTATTCTTTGGTGTAACTGGTCACTCCCTCTCTAAGACAAATACATACACAAAGATACACACACGTTGTATCATATACAAAAGGTATCTTAAATATCTAAGGTAAGCATTTGTTAAAATAGAAAATATCACTATGAAATCAGCAGTATAAAATTGATTGTTTAAATGCTGCATGGTACTCAGCTCTGATACTATTTAAGCAAGGCCTGGAGGAAGATGTCTAGGGCCTTGAGGACAAATGATGTCATATGGTCCTTGATTTATTAATTTATTATTATTATTAAATCATAAAAATTTTAGACAGCCAAAATGTTAGTCACTTAGTGTCCAACTCTTTGCAACTCCATGGACTGTAGCCCTCCAGACTCCTCTGTCCATGGGATTCTCCAGGCAAGAACATTGGAATGGATTGCCATGCTCTCCTCCAGGGGATATTCCTGACCCAGGGATCCAACCTGGGTATCCTACATTGGCAGGCAGATTGTTTACCATCTGAGCCACCAGGGAAGCCCCAAGAAGGCAAGTCAAAATAATTCAACCTACAGAGCAAGTAGCTTTAGAGTCTCAGAGAAACATATCTGTGCTGGAAAATTTTCTTTATCCAAAGTAGGCCAGAACTACAGTACAGAACAGATGAATTTACAACACATTTGACATTCCATGTTTAGTTTTCTATTTCTTTACCTTACCATAAGTTAGTATAGTCCAGCATAAAGGAGTCTGCCTTTAGTTTTGGCAATTTCATTTTTGTTCCTGTAACGACTGAGCAACTTCACTTTCACTTTTCACTTTCATACATTGGATAAGGAAATGGCAGCCCACTCCAGTGTTCTTGCCAGGAGAATCCCAGGGACGGGGGAGCCTGGTGGGCTGCCATCTATGGGGTCGCACAGAGTCGGACACGACTGAAGTGACTTAGCAGCAGCAGCAGCAGCAATGACACTACAGTGGAGTCTGGTGATGCCAAGCTCAGGTGCAGCCATGACCAGAGAATCACCCACACACTCCTAGCCATAGCTGGCTCCCTAAGTGCGCCGCTAGCATTGGGCAGAGCAAGCTTTGGCAAATGGATAGTGAGTGTGTTCAGAAAGCCTGCTGAAATCTGCGTGCCTTGCAAAGACCACAAGAAGCGTTTAGCAACATCCTCATGAACGTCAGCTGGAGGCTGTGGGCACCCAGCCTGATGTGTCACAGGATCAAGAGAAGATATACAATGGATATGTGAGAAGATGCGCAGTATCACTAATCGTCAGGGAAATGCAAATCAAAGCCACAGTGCAGTGTCACTCACACTTGGTAGAATAGCTGTTATCGGAAAGACAAGAGACAGCAAGTGTTGGTAAGGATGTGGAGAAAAGGGAAACTCTATACTGTTGGTGGGGATGCAGATTGGTGCAGCCACTATTGAAGACAGTAAGGCAGCTCCTCCAAAAATTCAAACGAGAACTACCATGTCATCCAGTAGTCTCACTTCTGGGTGTATATTTAAGGGAAATAAAATCAAGATCTCAAAGAGATATCTGTACTCAGGTTCACTGCAGCATCACTTCACAATAGCCCAGATATGGAAATAACCTAAGTGCCTAAGAACCAGTGGATAGGGAGGATGTGGTGTATATATACAATGGAGTACTCGGCCATAAGAAGGAAATCCATGTTTCATGACAACATGGATGAAACTATATTGCTATGGGAAAGAAGTCAGACAGAGAAAGAAAAATACCATGTGGTATCCATTATAGGTGGAATCTAAGAAAAGCCAAACTTATAGAGAGAGCAGAAGAATGGTTGCCAGAGGCTGAGGACGAGAGAAATGGAGAAATGTGGGTCAAAGGGTCCAAACTTCCAGTTAAAAGATAAGTCCTGGGGATCTGATGCACACATGGTAACCATGGTTACCAGTACTGTATTACATAACTGACATTTGCTAAGGGAGTAGATCTTAGCCGTTCTTACCACACACACACAAGGGTAAATATGTGAGGTGCTGGAGGTGTTAACCCCCTTGTGGTAGTCATTTCGCAATAGATAAATGTATCAAATCATAACAATGTACACCTTAAATGTATACAACCTTCCTGTCAATTATATCTCAGTAAAGCTGGAACAAAAAAAGAGATTCAAAATTAGAAGACTGAGAGGAAGTGGCAGCGGAAATCAGCTCTCAGAGACGACAGCTGAACAGAGCTGGACTAGAAAGCCGGAATGGCATTCCACTTGGAAGCATGGCTTAAGGGGACACCAAAAATCGCAATAATCTTGAGGAGTAACATTTCAATAGAATACTTTAAAAATCAAAATGCAAAAATAAAAAATCCACAATGAACAAAATATCAAAACATTTTTAATTTTTTAAAGATTTTTCTTGATGACCATTAAAAAAAATCTTTATTGAATTTGTTACATTACTTGTTTTATGTTTTGGTTTTTTGGTTGAGAGGCATATGGGATCTTAACCTCCCAATCTAGGATCAAACCTGCACCCCTGCACTGGAAGGCAAGTTCTTAACCACTGGACTGCCAGGGAAGTCCCAATATCAAAATTTTAAATAAAATCATGTTCCAACCCCATACTTGTACTGCCGTACCTCATTTGTCGCATCCTAGCCCTCGTTCTACTGGATTTTATCTTTATTTAAAATTCTGACATTTTTGTTCACAATAGAATTTTTTGTATTAACTTTGATTCTTAAAAATACTGCGTTGAAATATTAGTTATCCTGATTACTGAATTTATCCATGCCCTCTCACATTTATACCTGTAGGTAGTGCCTCGTTTACTCCACCTAGGTCCCAGCCCCGAACTAAATTCCTTCCATAGTCAGAACATAAACTTGCCCTGTTATTTTAGAAAAGTCATTTCTTGTTATTTATTTAATTCCATAAAATAGAAGATTCTGACTTGATGATTTCCAACAGCGCGTCTAGCTCTGACATTCTCCAGGTGGTCTGGTCGGGCCCTCAGAGAAGGAGCCTTAGAGAGTTGGGGAATTATATGTAGACTCGTATCATCAAGCTGAGCCTTGTAGGGGAAGCAGAGCTGATGGGTGAAGAGGGAGAGAGAGTTGAAAGCTGACAGCTGATTCCAGGTGCCTTACTGAGTTCCATATATTTAGGGCTTTAATTTTCCTCTGCTTCCTAGAAACTGAGACAAACATTTAAGCAACGCTGGCGTGAGATGGCAAAGGACAGGATGAGTCCCTGAGCAGCAGTTAAATGTCACTCTCGAGCCCTGGTATTTGAAACACAAATGGAGCACCCAAGTGTAGGAAGTCACAACGACTCTCTGGCGGGTGCTAAAAAGGCTCGTTTTACAACTCGGGCCACCTTCCAAGGGCGGCAGTCCTCAGCACTGCACAAACTTCTTCCATCGTTTCTCACTCCACTGATGACTCCTGCCTGGTTATTGGTTTGGTTTTTCAGTTGACTAGATTTCAAGCTATTGAAAAGCAATCAGGGCGCGAGGACTAGGTCTCAGAGCTGAGCTGGAGTGAATTTAATTGGCTGTGAGATGCTCCAGCTGAGAAGCGAGGCGGGCGGGGTAGTTCCAGAATGCTGACGCGCTGATGGAGCTGTAATGAGGCAGGAAGAACATGGCTTCAAGGGTGCTTCCAAATGGGTTTCTTTTGTTGAAATGAAGTCAGGAAAAGCAGGAGAGCGCCCTTCAAATTGTGTTTTCACGCTTGAAAATGACAATGGCCACCACTAATACGTGTCCGTGAATTGGAGGGAACCTGGACGAATGCGCAGCTCAGAATATGTGGGAAAGTGACCCCCGTGCCTAACACATCTATTCAGGTTTTTCTCTCTTGCCGCTTCCACTCTTGCCTGTAGGACGAGGTAACATGAACAAAATGTGTTTGTGTCAGTAAGGGAATTGAAAGCTAGTGGCTTCTTGTTTCAGATCTATAGACATGGAATGAAAGGCAAGCGATATTTGAGCAAAGCAAAGGCATAACCATGTTCTAGTGTGTGGAGGGGGTGCTTCCGAGGCGGCGCTAGTGGTAAAGAACCTGCTTGCCAATGCAGGGGACATAAGAGATACAGGTTCAGTCCCTGGGCCGGGAAGATCCCCTGGAGAAGGAAATGGCAACCCACTCCAGTATTCTTGCCTGGAGAATCCCATGGACAGAGGAAGCTGGTAGAATACAGTCCATGGGATCGCAAAGAGTCAGACATGACTGAGCAACTGACATGTTCGCTTTTCACTTCTAAACTGAGTCAGAGGTCAAAATAAACCTGATAATAAAAAGGACAAAGAAATACCAAGGAAAGAAAATGTAGGGAGCATTCAGTATCCCTATAATGTATTATCAACAATGACAAACATAATACAAAAATGTGCTTAGATAGTCAGAGAAATAGGAAAATTAATCCATAATCAAGCAAGACAAGAAGTCAATAGACACAGATACCAAGATAATCCAGTTATTAGAATTAGCATAAAAAAACCTTTAAAAGAAACTAATGTGAAATATGTTCATGGACCTAAAGATGATTATAATGAGAGAATATGTGGAGAAGCTAAACAGCAAAAATAGAAATAAACCCCAAAGAAATAATCAAATAGAAATTTTAGAACTGAAAAACCATAATCTGGATGTAGAAATTTATGGTGGTTTAGTTGCTAAGCCATGTCGGACTCTGCGACAATATGGTCTACAGCCCACTGGGCTCCTCTGTCCAGAGGATTCTCCAGGCAAGAATACTGGAGTGTGTTGCCATTTCCTTCTCCAGGGGATCTTCCCAATCCAGGGATTGAATCTGAGTCTCCTGCTTGGCAGGAGGATTCTTCACCACTAAGCCCGTAGAAATTTATAGATTGGGGCTTAACAGCAGGCTTGATATTGCAAAATCAGGGGTCAGGAACAAATTAGTAGAAATTCTCCAACCTTAAGAATAAAGGGGGAAGAAAGACCAAACAATGAACAAAACCTTTGTAGAGAAAGCAAGTTCTATCTTCAAGGGATAGCTCTTTTTTTTTTCCTTTTGGCAGCACTCCACAGCACGTGGGATTTTAGTTCCCTGACCTGGGGTTGAACCCATACCCGCTGCACTGGCAGCCCAGAGTCTACTGGGCCACCAGGAAAGTCCCAAGGGATGACTCCTTGTTTTGGTTCAGTGTTTCACTTTTATAAGCACCGTCCCATCTAATTCTCCCAATAACTCTGTAAGTACCATTCTTTCTATTTTGTAAATGGGAAATTTGAGACCAAAAAGTGTGACTTGCCCAAGTTCCAAGGCAGGATTTAAGTCCAGATGTTCAGAACCTCATCTGCTTTACTTTCCTTATGGGTTCCTCTTTGGTGCCAGATCCTCACCCTTTAGTATCTTTTATTCCCTGTCTGCCTATTTAATGTTCCCGAACCTCAGAACCTCCACTTCCATCTGGAGGAATCCACGGGAGAGACCACAGTCAACCATTACCTCTACCTTCCCGGAAATTTATCTCCCTGGCACTGACTTATTAAGAATAAAGTTGTCAGAACCAATGAAGGAGACGTCTTGGTGACCTGACAGCCTATTCCAGACTGATTTCTATTGTGACAAGTTATTAAATGGTTTTGCAGTGCTCTTTCACCTTCACATAATTTAACTGGGATAAGACAGATGTAGCTCCCACCTCATAAGACACTGTATTAAAAGCTTATATTGCATACATTATTAATTTTTCATGTGAGCATTCGTTATATTTATGGTAGGCCCATTGCCAGATGCAGGGAATAATACCAGAGTGTATAAGACCCCTGCTTTCATTAAAATGTACAGTTATATTCAACCTAATTTAATCTTCAAATCAAGTTTATCTCTGTCAGGGAGGAATCATTATTCTCACTTTACAGATTCAAAAACTGAGCCTTGCAGAAGTTTGACCTGCTTAAAGTAATATCGAGAGTAAATAAATGTAGCCCAAATGCAAACCCAGCTGTATCTGATTCAAAAGCAGGCGCTCTTAAGAACTCTCCTTGTTAATGATCTCAAAAAGATGATGAAAATGGCAAAATAGAAAAAGTTTAAATATAAATCAGGATGGGAATGTAGCCAGGCTAGTCTTGATAATAATTATCACCTAGGTCAGCATCTACTGGGTGCTTTTCTATACCTTTAATATACATTGTCTCTCATAGCCTTTCAAAATCACATCACGGTGTAGACTCCCAAAGGCAAAGTGGTAAAGAGCATGCCTGCCAATGCAAGAGACATAAGAGACACGAGTTTGATCCCTTGACTGGGAAGATCCCCTGGAGGAAGGCATGGCAATCCACTCCAGTATTCTTGCCTGGAGTACCCCATGGATAGAGTAGCCTGGTGGGCTTTAGCTCATGGGGTCGCAGAGAGTCAGACACGACTGAGCGACTTAGAGGGCACACACGTAGATATTACAATTCTCATCTACACATTGGAAAACCACAGTTCAGGATTCAACAATTTTTCTCAAAGTCAGATAGTAAAGAACTAGAACACCTGGGATTAAAGCATAGGCCCGCCCAAGTCTTGATCGAAGACTTGGATCCAAGATCCAAGATCCAAGTCTTGATCTTTACTAAAACTCACTGTCATGCTTGGTCCTGCTTGTCCAAGTCACAAGTACTAGGGGCACACTCCCTTCCTCCACTTCCTTTCCAGACTCCACACGCCCTGTCCTTAAGTCATCTCAAACTGAGAGATTCACCGAGACATGACACAGCACTGGATTTGGAATCAGAGATTCCCACCCTGATCCTAGTCCTGCCACTACCCTCGGCCAATGGCCTTTCCCTCCCTGGGTCTCACCAGTTTTCTGGTCTGGTAATCTGGTCACCAGGGCTTCCCTGGTGGCTCAGAAGGTAAAGAATCTGCCTGCAATGCAGGAGACCTGGGTTCGATCCCTGGGTAGGGATGATCCCCCTGGAGAAGGGAAAAGCTACCACTCCAATATTCTTGCCTGGGAAATCCCATGGACAGGGGAACGTGGACGGCCACAGTCCATGGGGTTGCAGAGAGTTGGACATAACTGGGCAAGTAGCACTTGTTTTCACATCCAATCTAGTCGCCAAGAGGTATGGAGCAGGTATAGAGAAACCTCTAGACTGTGACCTACTGGTTTATGAAGTTGATGATCGGCCAGGAGCCGATCAACTCCTCAGCTGAGGCAGGAACAGAGAGAGTTACCATGTTGTTCAGATCCTTGGAAGGACGCCAAGGGAGGCACCTTTCAGTGTCTGTGTCAAGAAAGGGGACCAGCAGCGAGAGAAGCCACCGCATCTGTCGGGAACGGGCCAGAACCAGGACTGTGTGTAACCAACAGGGAGGACAGCGGTGGGCACCAAGCATGGTAAGGAGCCTTGTGTCTTATTGGGCTTATCCTGCCAAAGTTTCTGTTAAAAGTGTTTTGCTAAATAGACGTTTCTCCAAAACAGGTGGCCAAGAAGCACATGGAAACATGCTCAGCATTGCTATTATTAGAGATATGCGAATGAAAACTATAATGAGATATCACCTCACACCAGTCAGAAAGGCCATCATCAAAACATCTACAAACAGTCCTCTGAAGAGGATGTGGAGAAAAGGGAACCCGCATACACTGTCGGTGGGAATGTAAATTGATGCAGCCACCAGGGAAAACAGTGTGGAGGTTCCTTAAAAAACTAAAAATAGAGCTACCATACCATCCTGCAATCCCATTCCTGGGCGTATATCCAGAGTATATCCAGAGAAAACCACGGTTTACAAGGATACATGCACCCCAGTGTTCATTGCAGCACTGTTTACAATAACAAAGACATAGAAGCAACCTGAATGTCCATCCACAGAGGAATGGATAAAGAAGATGTGGTACATATACACAATGGAATATTACTCAGCCATTTAAAAGAATGAAATAATGCCATTTGCAGCAACACGGATGAACCTAGAGATTATCACACTAAGGGAAGTAAGTCAGAAAGAGAAAGACGAATGCCATATGATATTATTTATATGCAGAATCTAAAAAGAAATGATACAAGTGAACTTATTTACAAAAACAGAAACAGACTCACAAACTTAGAGAATGAACTATAATTACCAGGGTGTGTGTGTGTGTGGGGGATAGATTGGGAGTTTGAGATTGGCGTGTACAATGTCAATGCTGTATTAAAAACAGATAACCAACAAAGGTGTAACTGCTTTGTTGTACACCTGAAACTAACACAACATTGTTCATCTAAAAAAACTAAAACCATAAATATATTATTAAAAAATAAATGGTTTGAAGCCTAGACTGCTGCATCTCTGGCGGTGTGTTTCTCAGGCTGAGAACTTGAGGGAAGAAGAATTAGCAGGTCCCCCGAAATAACCTGAGTCCTTTGTCACGTGGACCCAGGCTCCCCCAAAGTAACCCAAGTCCTTTGTCACGTGGACCCAGGCTCCAAGACAAGAATGACACGCACAGCAAATCCCAACCACCTAGGCAAGAAGTGATAAGGTTCTGAAAGCTCCATTTGTGTGAGAGAAAGAAGATTACTTACTATTTTATTTAGTATAGTTCTCCCGCTCTACTTTCCACCCTTCGTCTGTGTCTGGTGGGTGCTGGTGGAAGCACGCTGAATCTGATCAAAGCAGTGTTTCTCCTCACTAAGCCATTGGAAGCATCTGACTTGTTGAAACTCAGAGGGAAACTCTTTTTCAATACCTACAATTTTTGAAGAATTGATGCTTTTGAACTGTGGTGTTGGAGAAGACTCCTGAGAGTCGCTTGGACAGCAAGGGGACCCAACCAGTCCATCCTAAAGGAAATCAGTCCTGAATATTAATTGGAAGGTCTGATGCTGAAGCTGAAGCTCTGATACTTTGGCCACATGATGCAAAGAACTGACTCATTGGAAAGACCTTGATGCTGAGAAAGACTGAAGGTGGGAGGAGAAGGGGGTGACAGAAGATGAGATGGTTGGATGGCATCACCAACTCGATGGACATGAGTTTGAGCAAGCTTTAGGAGTTGGTGATGGACAGGGAAGCCTGGCATGCTGCAGTCCATGGGGTCACAAAGAGTCCGACATGACTGAGTGAATGAACTGACTGACAATTTTAAAATAATTATTTCAAACGACCAAATACACAAAGAGGTGAATTTGTAGTCTGAGGAAGATCCCCTCTGAATTCCAAAAGCACACATACCACAAAGTTCTCAGGATCTCAGTTTCCTTACTTGTAAAGTGAAGTACTCCAGACAAATCTTATATCTAAGATTCTTTCCAGTTCTGAATTCTGTAGGTCTATTAATGCATTGGAGTTCAATTACCCCAGAATGCCTGTAGGTAATTAACTTTCTCAGAGTACCGAACATAATCCAGCAGGAAATCTTAAATAGTTATCTAATCTCAGATCCCTTTGAGAATGCCAGTTAGGAACAGGGGTAGAAAATTGGAACCAAGAAACAACAGCCGTGATATTAATTGTCTTTGCTTATCAGTCTAAAGCAGGGCTGAGGAGAGCATCCTTTATTTGCTTTAGTTCATCAATTTCTTTTGTTTAGAGCAAGTGCACGTTCAACAGCATAAAAATGGATGTTGTTTTATTTTCTGCTAATAACATCCAAGGATGTGGCTTCACGATTGCTTTTTCATTTCTGTTGTTTTCCAGCATTTGGAATAACTGGAACAAAAGGAAGGTTCAGAACTGTTGGAGAATGACTAACAGTGTGGAAGGCAATGCCAAGATTTTATTCTGCCTGACTCAAAACCAAAGGATCTGAAGATTGATGCCTGCGTATGTACTGTTGCTTCAGTTGTGTCTGACTCTTTGCAAACTGTTAAGAGTCCACCCGCTATGGACTGTAGCCTACCAGGCTTCTCTGTCCATGCGAGTTCTCCAGGCATGAATACTGGAGTGGGTTGCCAAGCCCTCCTTCCCAACCCAGGGATCAAATTCGGATCTCTTATGTTTCCTGCATTGGCAGGTGGGCTCTTTACCATGAGAGCACCCTTGGAGACTGATGCCTGCCTACAAAATGCTGCAGTGAAACACTGAGAAAGGAGCCCAGAACGCTTGGGATGGTGAGCTGTGAAATCAGTCAAAGAGGGACTCATCAGAGGTGCTGGTGCTGAGATGGTAGAAAGAAGTGAAGCATGGCCACGTCCTAGTTGCCAAGATCTCTGGAGCTTATGATTTTCTAATGAGGGCCTTCAGTGTTCGCCCTGCCCTGCTAACACCCTGCACTGGAATAGAATAGCTATTTTTCAAGGCCATGCAATAAAGCCTTGCCAGAAAGCAGACACATTGAGATTAAAATCAATTACATGGGTAAAGTGCATAGCTGAGTTCCCTTTTCATATGCCACATAGCCGTGCACCATAAATAACACCAGAATCGCAGCAGCAGCAGCAGTGGTAAAAGTGGTCGCATTAGAAGTGGTGACTGGAGTGGTCATTGCTGCTGTTACCCTATTATTAAGTAAGAGGTGGAAGGTTAGTGCCCTGCTGGGGGCACTCTCCCATCCCGTCTTGGTCTTTGGTATCAGCCGTCAAGGACGGTGGGTGCTCCCCTAAAAGAAATGAAGGGGGTCGGAGTAAAAGTGCCAGGGGTCACAGTAGCTACTTACATACGCTAATTTCTATACTTCTGTGGTAGGTCGTTCCAACTCTGTGTTACAGATGAGGAAACTGAGGTCAGGAAGTTGAAATGAGCATTCTACAAATTCATACAGTTGCTAGGGGCTTCCCTGATGGCTCAGACAGTAAAGACCCCATCGGCAATGCAGGAGACACAGGAGATGTGGGTTTAATCCCCGGGTCGGGAAGGTCTGCTGGAGGAGGAAATGGCAACCCACTCCAGTATTCTTGCCTGGAGAATCCCATGGACAGAGGAGCCTGGCGGGCTACAGTCCCTAGGGTCACAAAGAGTCGGACACGACTGAACATACATGCAGCCTCCGTTGACTAAGAGGTGTCACAATAACTGCTTACATACCTTGTCTAATTTCTATATTTCTATATAGGCTGTTTTACCGATGAGGAAGCTGAGAGTCAGAAAGTTGATATTAACATTCTACAAGTTCATGCAGTTGTTCAGCAGCACAGGTAGAATGAAAACCCAGAACTGCCTGGCCCCCACCACCTGCTTCATAATGCACCCTCATCTATATATATCCTCAGATTACAGGAGTGGAAATGACCTGTCTGTTACTCACTTTACCACACAGCATTGCTATTAGGTAGGTATTCTTGGGCTGCCCAGGTGGCTCAGGGGTAAATAATCCGCGTGCCAATGCAAGAGACACAAGAGAGGTGGGTTCAGTCCCTGGGTTGGGAAGATCCCCTGGAGAAGGAAATGGCAACCCATTTCACTATTCTTGCCTGGAAAATTGCATGGATAGAGGAGCTGAGCAGGCTACATAGTGCATGCGTTGCAAAGAGTCAGACAGGACTGAACACGTGCCCCCCCACACACACGCACACACACGCACGCACGCACACACATGCACACGCACGCAGGTGTCGTTATCCCTGTTTGAGATCCACAATTTAAGTTTTAACTCCAGATGTCCTCTTGTATCCTCCCAGCATCCACACTCTGGTTGTGGGAGTCCTGTGGGTGGTGGTGGTCATCCCACATCTGCCCTTCCCAGCCCCCTTACCTACCCTGCAGACAAAACTGGCTCTGTATGCTAAGTCACTTCAGCCATGTCCGACTCTTTGCGACCCCATGGATTGTAACCTGCCAGGCTCCTCTGTCCATGGGATTCTCCAGGCAAGTATACTGGAGTGTGTTGCCCTCCTCCAGGAGATCTTCCCAACCCAGGGATCGAACCCATGTCTCTTATGGCTCCTGCACTGGCAGGCGGGTTCTTTACCACTAGTTCCGGGAGGATTGTTCCTCACTTCTTCGGCTTCCTGCTGGGCTTTGTTACATCCCTAGTGGCTGGAGTGAGGGTGGAAAGGGATAGTTTGGAGCTTCTGATGCTCAGCAATGAGTGAGGTGGCAGTTACCAAGGCAACAGAGGCAGGACCCCAGGGTTTCTGTGGGAAAGAGGACAAACAGATAAGGCAACCTCTAGCAATCTGTAAAGAGTCAACATCCAGGGATTGTTGAAAGTAAAAATGACAATCGAAGCAAACTAGCAATTAGTAATGCGTGCGTGCTCAATTGCTCAGTCATGTCCAACTCTTTGTGACCCTGTGGACTGTAGCCTGCCTGTCTCCTCTGTCCATGGGATTCTCCATGCAAGAATACTGGAGTGGGTTGCTGTGTCCTATTCCAGGGGATCTTCCCAACCCAGGGATCCAACACACATCTCTTGTATCTCCTGTGTTGGCAGGCAGGGTTATTTTTTTTTTTTTTTTTACCACTAAGCCACCTGGGAATCCCCAACCAATAATAGGTCAACCTTATAAGTGCCAAGTGGCACCCAGTTGCCTACATTTCTTTACACATTTTGTTAGTTACAAATTCTCCTTGTCATGTTAATTCTTGGTAAGAATTGTAATTGCTTTTTGGTTTTTCTTTTTTTCCCAAGAAACATATGGCTGGCTAAATCGTGGGTGAGTCCTCAGTCATCTGACCAGGTATACAGAGCGGGAAAGAGGAAGTTTCCGCCATTTGCTGAATGCTGAGTAAACTAAGGGCGCAACCCTACAGGGGCAGACTCATTTCCCCAGGCACTCAGGGCATCGTCATGTGTGTTAGTCCTTCCGGTAATGTACTGTAGAGTCAGGCTGATTGCTTCCAATCTCATCACTACCAAGTCCTCACTGTGACCTTGGGCAGGTCAATTAACCCCGCCCCAGCCTCTCTTGGTCAATATAATATGGTTTTCTGTGAGGATAAAATGAGACAATCATGCTGGTAAAGCACTTAGCATGTAACAAGTGATCAATAAGTATTAACGATTATTCTGATCATTGCCCTGCAGGGGTTCAGGATATGAAAATGTGTTCATCTTGCCATTGTGGTGATCTGGGTGTTTATTAGACCTATTAAGGGGGGAGAGTCTCAAGAAGGAGGGGAGAACAGGTTATGAAAACATCCATCAAATCAAAGCTAATATTGCTTCTTCCAATAAAGACGGCATCCAGTCCTTCTAAAAGGTCCCTTGTGGGCCATTGCTTGTCCCCAAGCTGTTGTTTTGGTTAAAAGAATGTCTTGAGTCTTCAGAAAGAAAAATCTTTCTGGTTGGAAAGCCTGGGGCCCAGGTCTTAGGCAGTCTGAAGACCTATTCCCCCCGTCACCCACCTCTGTTGCAGGTAAGGTGTTGTGTTGGCCAAAAAGTTTGTTCAGGATTTTTCATAGCCTCTTTATGGGAAAAACCCCAAGCGAACTTTTTGGCTAACCCACTATTCACCCCACTGCTGGCTACTTGCGGGTTCTGAGTTTGTGGGTCAGAGAGAGAAAGCAAGCTACCGCTCAGCCATCACCCTTCCACCCCAACAGTAGCCCCGTCTTCACCTAATATTTTGACAACTTGGAGTCCTCGTGTAGGAAAAAGAAGCTTTGATGTGTATACTTGAACTGCCTGCCAAGATCAGCGTCTTCTGTCTGTTCAGTGGCTGATAGTCTTCTGGTACCAAGGAAGGCTAACTCCTGCCCCGACGGGCAGCAGGCTATGGTGGAGTGTATACCACGTGGAAGCGCTCAAAGACCAGTGCTCCGGGCTGTGCACTCCTAGGATAACTGCTTTAACTTTCTGAAACTCAGCTTTCTCATCTACAGTCAGAATGAGAAAACCTGCTTCAGTGGGGCAGCGAGGACTTCGGTGAAAATGGGGATGAGACTACCTGCCTCAAGAACCTACTCAGCTGCCTGTGAAATCCAATGTGAAGAGTAGGGATTATTGATACGAAGATAATTTTGCCTGTAGTGAAAGGAGACATCTTCTCATTACCTCCCTTCTGGATGAGGGATACAGTTTTTCCCTCCCAGCTAAAGATGCATCCTCCTTCCTAACAGGGCTTCGTGAGTCCGTGGTCATTTTCATCTTCACCTCCCAGAGATGCCACAAGGGGGAGGACTTGCCCTTCTGGACATGCCTCTGCGCCATCGCCACTCGAACACCATTTCCTGGTGTGAAATGTTTTCTTCCCTAAAAACGGATGCAGGAAAGATAAAGAGAGACCTAAACCAGGCAAGAAAAACACGGTGCTCTTGCCTGGTACAGCCACTGACTAGCTTGGCTAAGTCTCTTAACACTCCTCTAGATCTCATTTTTCCTTATTTGTAAAATTCATGGAAAACTTGCAATGCCTAGGCAATGATGACTCACAAGTGAAAAGATTTTGAGTCCTTGCCTTCAAGAATCCACAGTATCAATGGTTAAACAGTCCTGCAAACCTACAGTTACCAAGTGATAAACGCTACTAGGGAATAAGCTTGAAGGAAGAAACCTTTAGGGTTTGTTAAGCGTCAGAAAAAAACAGCTTCACAGACACGGCAAAGCTTAAGTTTAAATCTGAAGGAGAAGTAGCAGTTTGGTAGGTGAGAAAATAAAAGATGGGTACTGCAGGCAGAGGATAAAATGCAGAAGCACAGACATGACGGTGGGAAGGCCAGTTAGCTCAGGACGCGCTTGGGATGGTGTCCGGATTCTTGCCCTTTGGTCCATGAATATTTGTTTATATATGATATTGCGTATATGTGCTTCTTTCCATTCTTCTGTGAAGGAAATCCACTCATTGATCTCATCATATTCCCAAATTGATTGGTAATAAGGAGACTGTATAATATATATGTGGCCTTCCGTGATGGCAGTGGCAAAGAATCTGCCTGCCAACGCGGGAGACACAGAAGATCCGGGTTGGATCCTGGAGTTGGAAAGATGCTCTGGAGGAAGAAATGGCAACCCACTCCACTATTCTTGCCTGAAAAATTCTATGGACAAGGAGCCTGGTGGGCTACAGTCCAAGGGTCACAAAGCGTTGGACACGACTGAGAGACTGAGCACGCATAAACATGTGTACATGTAAAGCTATACATAATTATGTAAAAAAACAAAGGAGTTATATAATCTCTCAGTTTGTATAACCGACTCTGTCATTCTGTGATATTTATTTACAGTAAAGAAATTGTGCATATAAAACTGTACCTATGTCTCAAGGGAGTCTATATCTAATTAGTTATAGTACAACAATTTTTAATCTATTAAAATCACCTGGAGAATCCCATGGACAGAGGAGCATGGCGTGCTGCAGTCCATGGTGTCGCAAAGAGTCGGACATGACTTAGCAGCTAAACAACAGCATATCTGGGTCTTAAATTGAGTCCTTTCCAGCCTTCCTTGAAATCTGCATTTGTTCCAGGACCCCTGCTTTCAACAGTCTTGGACAATTTCAACTCTCTCTCTGTGTGTTACCCAGACCTTTTCTTCTTTCATTTTTTTCTATATTAAAACAAAATTGGCCAAAGAGTTTTAAATATATGGCTAAACAGTGGAGGCGAAGGGAAGAACAATTCCACAGGATTTCCTCTTTTGTCAAATCTTCTATCAACTCCTTTCTGTCAGCCAGTAACCCTGCTCCTTATTTCAGGGAGAAAAACAGAAGCACAAAGAGGACTTTTCCACCTGCCTCCATGTCCACGCTGCCACCTGCCTCTGTACATATTTACCTGCCGACCTTCCTGTTGTATCTAACGTCAGCCTCTTCACTTAGCACCAAATCCCCTCCTCATAAAAAGATATTTCTCTAGCATTGTTTGTCCATTCTTTTTCTTATTTCATCACTTTTTTCCCCCTCTACTGGATTTCTTCCACTGCCATTCAGTGAACTATCTCTGATCTTAAAAGAAAATCCTCCCTTTAAGCTCACATCCATCTCTGATGGTCACCCCATTTCTGTTTTCCTTTAGAGGAAAATTCCTGAAAAGAGTTGTATGTCTATATAAACCGTCTCCAATGCCTCACCTCTCTGCTGCTCATCTGAACCTACTCCAGACAGATCTCTGTCCCTCGCAGAAACCAGACACAGCCCCAGATTCTCAGCCTTCATATAGTTTCACTCAACAGCAACACTGTCGTGCTCAGTCGTTCCCGTTTATGGAAGCACTTTCTTCATTTTAAGTGGACAGTACATTTTCTCATTTTCTTTCCCACCTGACCGGCTGCTCTTCTTCTATTTCCTTTGCTGGATTTTTTTTACCGTCTCCATCTCTAGATGATGGAGTGCTCTACAAATCATGCTTTCTTCCTCTTCTGTCTTCTGTAACCACATTATACTCACTCCCTGGATGGTTTCCATAAATCATTTGGAACACTTTCTATTCAGTAATGTTGCCAAATTTATATGAGTGGATTAGACTTTTGACTTAAATTTCAGAATCATGTGTCCAACTGCTTCTTGACACCTTTGCTTGAAGGACTAACAGTTATTTTTAGTTCCCCACCTACAGCACCACCCACAAACCTGCTCCATGTCCAGCTTTCTCCATCTCTGTGAATGGTACCACTATTCCCCAAGTTTCACAGATCAAAAACCTTAGCGTCATCTACAACTTCTCTCTTTTTTTTTTTTTAATGGAGATACACATCCAGTCTGTCCTCACATCCTCTCAGCTTCCCATTTGAAATATACCCGGAATCCAACCTCCTTTCTCCATCCCTACTAACACTACCCTGCTATATGTCATGAGGTCTCTCACCTGGTCCCTAGGCATAAACTTCTAAGGATCCTGTTTCCATTCTTTCCTCCCTAATCCACAGCAGCCAGTGTAAAGCATTTGAAATGTAAATTATATCCTCCAGGCTCCTCTGTCCATGGACTTCTTCAAGCAGGAATACTGGAATGGGTTGCCATTCCCTTCCCCAGGGGATCTTCCTGACCCAGAGATCGAACATAGGTCTCCTGCTTTGCAGAGAGATTGTTTACTGTCTGTGCCACCAGGGAAGCCCCATTCCCTGCTTGTAACACTCAAAAGGCTTTCCATCTAAACTCTTTAAAATATCTGCCAAGAAAAATCTAGCCCCTACACCCTCCTCTGCACTCAATTTCTACCATATCCTCAGCTCCCACTCCTGTTCCCTGAATGCTTCCAAATGTGCTGCTGCCTCAGTTTCTTTATGTTATAGCTTTCTGCCTTAAAATGTTTTCACTATATAGTTAGAACTCTTTCCTTCACTTCATGAGTCTCTACCTAACATAACTCTGAGCATCTTCTGTGATCTCTTAAAATAGTACCCTGATTTTCTTTGTTCTTCCTAGATTTATCCATACCTGATATTAACATAAATATAGTTCTATGCTTGTGATCTGTCCCCTCCACACACAGAGCTATTTAGAACAGAGACTTTTCTCTGACTTACCACTGTATACATGCTCTCAGAACAGTGCCCAGTATCCGATTGTCATTTATATATGGCCCCATTACCTCATGGCAAATAGAGGGGGAAAAGATGGTAATAGTGTCGGATTTCCTCTTCATGGGCTCCAAAATCACTGCAGACAGTGACTGCAGTCATGAAATCAGAAGACGATTGCTTCTTGGCAGGAAAGCTATGACAAACCTAGACAGTGTATTGAAAAGCAGAGACGTGACTCTGCTGACAAAGGTCCGTATAGTCAAGGGTATGGTCTTCCCAGTGGTCACGTACGGTTGTGAGAGCTGGACCGTAAAGAAGGCAGAACACCCAAGAATTGATGCCTTTGAACTATGGTGCTGGAGAAGACTCCTGAAGGTCCCTTGGACAGCAAGGAGATCAAATCAGTCAATCTTAAGGGAGATCGACCCTGAATATTCACTGGAAGGACTAATGCTGAAGCTGAAACTCCAGTATTTTGGTCACCTGATATGGACAGATGACTCGTTGAAAAAGTCCCTGATGCTGGGAAAGATCAAGGGCAGAAGGAGAAGGGCGCCAGAAGATGAGATGACTGGACGGCATCACCGATACAATGAACATGATGTTGGGCAAACTCCGGGAGATGGTGAGGGACAGGGAGGCCTGGCGTGTTGCAGTCCATGGGGTCGCAGGGTTGGACAACAACAGCAGTACAATAAATATGAGAGGGCAGAGGTCAATAAGTCTTTGGTCTCTGTGATAACCTTCACACGAGTCTAATCCAAAAAGGGACTCTAACAAAAGCTACTGACAAGAACCAGCTGATTTGTCTTTGGCCATTTGTATCTAGAGTATACGAAGTTTTCATAGGGTAAGTAAAATTTACATAGATGAAATCATCTGTTAGGCAGAAAATTAATCTTTCAACTTGGAGAAAACAATAATTTTCAATAAAAGTAGACACCTTGATATGAGTCTCTAATAATACTATTAATAATGGTAATATTGATTTCTACTGAGTATTTATCATATGCTATGTGCTATGCTCCCTGAAGAAGGGCGTGGCAACCCACTCGAGTATTCTGTGAACAGAATCCCATGGTCAGAGGAGCCTAGTTGGCTACAGTCCACGGGGTTGCACAGAGTCGGACACCGCTGAGCAACTAGCACACAGAGACAGACGTGTGCTAGTCTAAGTGGTTTATATGTACTACCTTAGGTAATCCTTACATTACCATGCACAAGGTACTTTTATTAATATGTTCTCCATCTGACAGGTGAAGATCAGAAGAACAATAGATATCACAGAACTAGTAAGTGGCAAAAACAGGTTTTTGAACTAGGGAGTCTCTCAATTACTCTGTGACTCTTTTTCTTCTAAATAATGCAGACACAACCAATAATCTCGGGATAAGACTCCTTATTCTAAGCTGTTTTATCAGTCGTTATGAACCTGTCATCATCTGCTTGTATCTTTTAAATTAATAAAAATTTTTCTATTTATAGAGAGTTCAAGTATTTATATATGTATGTTCATTCATATAAGATTCATATAAGATAGACAGAGAGAGAGATTTTGCTTTGTGAAAGATCTTGTAAAGAGAATGAAAAGGAAAGCTACAGACTTGGAGAAAATATTTGCAAATTACACATATATTAAGAAAGGATTTATATCTAGAATATATGTAAAAAATTCTCAAAACTCAACAGTAAAAAAAAAAAAAATCCATCTAAGTAGAAAATAGGCAAAAGACAGGAACAGAGACATTCCATCAAAGAAGATATGCGGATGGCCAATTGGCACGTGAAAATATGTGCATCATGAGCCACTGGTGAAATGCAAATTAAAACCACAGTGAGATAATACCGCATGTCTATCTTAATGGCTAAACTTTTTCAAAGCACCAAATACTTAAAGGGATGAAGGAAAAATGGATCACACAAACACACGTGTACACCTGTGGCATATTCATATTGATGTATGGCAAAACCAATACAATATTGTAAAGTAATTTACCTCCAATTAAAATAAATAAATTTATATTAAAAAAATAAAAATGAATATACTCAGAAAAAAACCCCACTACTTTTAGAAATGTAAAAACGATACAGCCACTCTTGAAAACAAGTTAGTAGTTGCTTATAAAATTAAATGTGCAACTAATATAAGCCAGCAGTTGTGCCCTTGGGCATTTACCCTAGAGAAGGAAAACATGTTCACATGAAAACCTATATGTAAATTACAGAAATTTTTGTAAAATTTCCAGCCAAAAACTGGAAACAACCCAATAATCTTCAGTGACAAATACCTAAACAGACAGTGGCTCGTTGTGACTATGGACTATAACTCAGCAAGAAGAAAAAATAGATTATTGTTGAACCTCAAGGGGAATACGCTGAGTGAAACAGGCCATTTGAGAAAGGTTACATGCTATTGGAAAACAGTATGGAGGTTCCTCAAAAAGCTAAAAAATATAGTCGCCATGTGATCTAGCAATTCCACTCCTGGGCATATATCAGACAAAACACTAATTCAAAAAGATACATGCACCCTTATGTTCACAGCAGCACTGTTTACAGTAGCCAAGACATGGAAACAACCGAAACATCCATCAACAGATGAGTGGACAAAGAAGATGTGGTGCATGTATACAGTGGAATGCTACTCAGTCGTAAGGAACAATGAAGCAATGCCATTTGCAGCATCATGAATGAAATTAGGGATTATCATCCTAAGCGAAGTAAGTCAGAAAGACAAAGACAAATACCATACAGTATCACACTTATACGTAGAATCTAAAATACTATACAAATTAGCTTATTTATGAAATAGAAACAAACTCACAGACATAGAGAACAGACTGTGTGGATCACAATAAACTGTGGAAAATTCTGAAAGAGATGGGAATCCCAGATCACCTGACCTGCCTCTTGAGAAATTTTTTTTTTTTTTCTTGAGAAATTTGTATGCAGGTCAGGAAGCAACAGTTAGAACTGGACATGGAACAACAGACTGGTTCCAAATCGGGAAAGGAGTACATCAAGGCTGTATATTGTCACCCTGCTTATTTAACTTATATGCAGAGTACATCATGAGAAACGCTGGGCTGCAAGAAGCACAAGCTGGAATCAAGATTGCCAGGAGAAATATCAATAACCTCAGATATGCAGATGACACCACCCTAATGGCAGAAAATGAAGAGGAACTAAAAAGCCTCTTGATGAAGGTGAAAGAGGAGAGTGAAAAAGTTGGCTTAAAGCTCAACATTCAGAAAACGAAGATCATGGCATCTGGTCCCATCACTTCATGGCAAATAGATGGGGAAACAGTGGAAACAGTGTCAGACTTAATTTTTGGGGGCTCCAAAATCACTGCAGATGTTGACTGCAGCCATGAAATTAAAAGACACTTACTCCTTGGAAGAAAAGTTATGACCAACCTAGATAGCATATTCAAAAGCAGAGACATTACTTTGCCAACAAAGGTTCGTCTAATCAAGGCTATGATTTTTCCAGTGGTCATGTATGGATGTGAGAGTTGGACTGTGAAGAAAGCTGAGTGCCAAAGAATTGATGCTTCTGAACTGTGGTGTTGGAGAAGACTGTTGAGAGTCCCTTGGACTGCAAGGAGATCCAACCAGTCCATTCTGAAGGAGATCAGCCCTGGGATTTCTTTGGAAGGAATGATGCTAAAGCTGAAACTCCAGTACTTTGGCCACCTCATGCGAAGAGTTGACTCATTGGAAAAGACTCTGATGCTGGGAGGGATTGGGGGCAGGAGGAGAAGGGGACAAAAGAGGATGAGATGGCTGGATGGCATCACCGACTCGATGGACATGAGTCTGAGTGAACTCCGGGAGTTGGTGATGGACAGGGAGGCCTGGCGTGCTGCGATTCATGGGGTCGCAAAGAGTTGGACATGACTGAGTAACTGAACTGAACTGAACTGAACTGAAGGAAGGGGTGATGGGAAAGGGATAAATGGGGAGTTTGGGGTTAGTGGATGCAAACTATTACATGCAGAAAGGATAACAGCAAACTCCTATTGTACAGCATATGGAACTTTGTTTAATATCTTGTTATGAACCACAATGGAAAAGATTATATAAGTGTGTGTGTATAACTAGATCATCTCATAGTCTAATAGACATTAACACAACATAGTGAATCAACTATGAGTGAAGTCGCTCAGTTGTGTCCAACTCTGTGACCCCATGGACTGTAACCTACCAGACTTCTCAGTCCATGGGATTTTCCAGGCGAGAGTACTGGAGTGGATTGCCATTCCCTTCTCCAGGGGATGTTCCCGACCCAGGGATTGAACCCGGGTCTCCTGCATTGTAGGCAAACGCTTTACCCTCTGAGCCACCAGGGAATCAACCATACTTCAATTTAAAAAAATTAAAGCGTGTACATTCAAAATAATGCAATGCAGTTACTTGCATTAATTTTTTTCAAAGTGGATATGTTATCAGTTGATATACAGATAAGCTCATTTGTTTCTCTTTTGTGTTGAATTTTGAAAATATATCAATGGAGACACATGTATGATTATTTGCCTTAAAACTGTCAACAGAATCTTTTATATTAATAGATTTCCTAAATACTGGGTCATTCTTTGATTCCCCAGAGTAATTATCATTTGTCTATGGTGACATTTTCTTAATATGTTATTGGAGGGGATCCAGTCTTTTGCCTTTGTGTATTGTGTTGCTTGTCTTCTTATTAAAGAAAGTTGTAAGAATATTCACAAAGATACTTAAAAAATCATTGATACATAAAATATATGGTGAAATTACATACAAATTGAATTATATCCATAAGATGAATATTGTGTATGTTTGTATAGAGAATATAAAATATTTTCTGCCAGTTATGACTTGTTCTTTCAGTTTAATAATGGTGCTTTTTGAAGAGCCTTGTCTGAAATTGCTCTCTCTGTATCTCTGCTCTTTTCCATTATGTAACCCAAGAAATTTCCCTCCGTGTAAAGTCAGTGTAAGCTGACTTTCTGCCAAGCAGAGAGAATCCTCAGGAATGCCTAGTGAGCTCTAGGCAATCTATCAATAGCTTTCTTTGTGTCAAGGTGTTAAATCAACAAAAATATTTATTGCCATTTGGGAACTCAACTCAGCGTATTGAAGTAGCTGGTTCCAGATCATACAGCAATTGCAATATCGACTTTTTATTCTTCTCTGGGAAGCAGATGGTATCGTTTCCCCATAATGTGCATTTCCCATAAATTTGATATCTTTGCTAAGCCATTTCAATTTTCTCTATTAATTTAGATGTACGTCTCAACTTCCAGCAAGATTGTGAATTCATTAATAGCACAATATATTTCACAATACTTATAAATACAGAAAAAAAATTCTGAGCACCCTAAGCTTGTTCTTGGTCTGGTGTTCTATCCAAAAAAAGAAAAGAAAATCACCAATTTTTACGCAATTTTCCATGTCAGCAACTTCAGAATCATTTCCTTCCCCTTCTTACATTTTATTCAATTGAACATCAAGCATTCTGCTTAGTTAAACATCAAGCCCTGCCAACTGTTTACCTCTAAAATCTGTTTTTCTCCATCCCCACTATTGCGTATTTAGTCCAGACACATCATTTTTTTGCTCACATGATGAATCATTTTCACTCTGTTTTCTAGATCTCACTGGGTGATACATTAAAGTCACATCCAAGACATCCTCTATGTTGCAACCAGCAGAACTTTCCACAAATCTATTTCATTCTTTTATTTCTTTACTATATGCAGGCACTCTGCTATGCTTTCTGATAGTTAAGATGAAAAATCCTATCTATCTAACCCTTAACTATCTTCTGATAGTTAAGATGAAGAGCCCCAGGTTTTACTTTTACAAGTAGGGTAGACAAACTTTAAAAAGTAATAAATGATTAAAAAATAAAAACATGAATCAATTTATTTGGAAGCATATAAATATGAGTGAATTTTTGAGCTGAACCTTAAAGGAAGAGAAGAATTTTATTTTTTCTGTACTCCTTTGCTTTTTTAGTTGGAACCAACTGTACGCTCCAGGGCATATAGTTGTGCCCCATGCCCCCTTCATGGGTCCTCCTCCTGTGGCAGGACCAACTACTGTTGCTATGTGGGATCTCCCATCTCTGCCCGGCTGGCTTCGAGGTTCTAGGGCAGACGCTGCTGGCCACAGGTGAGCATGGCTGCGTGGAGATATAGCTGGTAGCTTGATGGGTGGGCTCCAAGAGCTGGAGCCCGCCTGCTAGTGGGCAGGTAAGCCTCTGGCCCTAGTAAGCTAGAAGGAAGAGTCCAAAATGGTGCTTGCTAGCGCCAGTGACCTCGTGTAAAACAAGTCCCCCAAATCGGCTATCTCCAGCATCTGCGTCCCCAGGCAGAATCCCAATCTCCTTCCGCCATTTCCAAGTTCAGTAAGTGGGTCTGATCCAGGCTCCTTTCAAATTACTGCCTCTGCACCGGGACCCAGAGAGTGTGAAACTTGGTGTGTGCCCTTTAAGTGCAGAGTCTCTATTTCCAACTGTCCTCCAGGTCTCCCATAGCAAGCCCTGCTAGCCTTCAAAGCTGAATGCCCTGGGGGCTCATCTTCCTGGAGCAGGACCCGAAGCTGGGCAACCTGATGTGGGACTCAGACCCTTCCATCCTTGGGAGACTCTCTGCAACTGTGATTATTCTGTTTTGGTTTACCTACCTAAGGAGGTAGGTCTCCAGTCCATCACATCTCCAGTCCATCACATCACATCTGTTTGTATTGCTGTGGTTCTTTCTTTATATCTTTCATTGTGGACAATCTCTTCTGCTCATCTTCAGGCTGCTCTCATAGACAGTTGCTGTGAACATAGCTGTAATGCTGGCGTGTTCATGGAAGGAAGTCACCTCAGGGTCTTACTCCTCCACCATTTTGGCCACACCCTTCAGACTTCCCTGATGGCTCATGGATAAAGAATTTACCTGCAATGCAGGAGATACAGGTTCGCTCCTTGAGACAGGACAATCCCCTGGAGGAGGAAATTAGCTTAGAAGCAGGACTGGCCACTCTGAAAAGTTCCCCAGAGGGTTCTTAGACAATTAATGAGTATTCAGAGTGCCCTCAAAGAGATACTCTAAAATCCTAGTTTGAGTGTTGTCACAAAGCATCACAGACTAGATGGCTTAAACAACTTATTTTCTTTTTTTTTTAATTTTATTTTATTTTTTAACTTTACAGTATTGTATTGCTTTTGCCATACATCGAAATGAATCCGCCAAAGGTATACATATGCTCCCCATCCTGAACCCTCCTCCCTCCCCATACCATCCCTCTGGGTCGTCATATTGCACCAGCCCCAAGCATCCAGTATCGTGCATCGAACTTGGACTGGCGACTCGTTTCATATATGATATTATACATATTTCAATGCCATTCTCCCAAATCATCCCACCCTCTCCCTTTCCCACAGAGTCCAAAAGACTGTTCTATACATCAGTGTTTCTTTTGCTGTTTCATATACAGGGTTATTGTTACCATCTTTCTAAATTCCATATATATGCGTTAGTATACTGTATTGGTGTTATTTTCTTGGAGTTCTAAAGTCTATTAAGTGCAAGATTGGAATGTCAGCAGAGCTGCTTTCCTCGTAGGCCTCTCTCCGTGGCTTGTGCGTGGCCATCTTCTCCCTGAGTCTTCACGTGGTCTTCCTTCTGTGTGTGTCTGTGCTCCAGGTTCCTCTTCTTATAAGGACACCAGGCGTATTGGATTATGAACCATGCACAGGACCTCACTTTAACTTGATCACTTGTCTAAAGACATGAGTTCCAAACATAGTAATATTCTGAGGTGCTTGGGATTGGGGCTTCGACGTGTAAACTTTGTGGGAACACAATTCAGTCTATAGCATTTACCAAGTTGAGCAGATGGAGACTTGCGTGAATTGGAATGCTAGAAAGATGTAACTTTTAGCATTTTTAAAGGTATTTTATTATTCAGTCAATACCCATCACCAATTTCATCATATCCAATGCTATGCCAACTTGCTTCAGAACTCTTTGTTAAAAAGATGGAGAAGACATGATTGGGGGTCCCCGCGACTCCTTCTTCACTCCCATCCACTTCTGTCCCTCCACAGAAATCATCAATATTTACCCCCAAAACATGTCTGTGGATTTTTTTTTCTTATGTTGTAAACTCGCTTGTATTCTAAGCTGGTGAAAATACAGCTTAGAATACTTCACCAGCTTAGGATACAAGCAAGTTTAATATTCTTATGTATCACCTTCAGACTAAAGTGCGTACTCGCTAGCATGATGCCGTCCTTAAAGACTCTCCTTACCTGCCCTTGAGTTCCACCCACTGCCCCTCCCTTATATGCTGGTGAGCTGAGCAAGTCATTTGCACTCATATATTTTCTCCCCTTGGACGCGTTCTTGACTTTGCCTAGATTGACCTTACCTCCTGCCGTCTGGTTTCCTGTCCCTCTTATACTCTTGTATTACTGAATAATGCCTCTGCCACAATCAATACACATTACATCAGATTAAAATTGTAAGTTGTCTTACGTGATTTACCCAGAGGATTCAGAATGCCTTGGATACAAGGAGTGAAGCTTTCATAATTTAATGTTTAGAGCTTAGCATGTGGAATATTGTTAGCCCAACTAAGATTTGTTAACTGAATGATGAATGAATTGATTAGTTGCTGATGATTTTGATTGTAAAATCACTTAGAGGGGGTTCCCAGGGCGCTAGTGGTGAAGAATCTGCCTTCCAATGCAAGAGACGTAAGGGATGCTGGTTTGATCCCCGGATCAGGAAGATCCCCTGGAGATCATGGCACCCCACTCCAGTTCTTGCCTGGTGAATCACATGGACAGAGGAGCCTGGTGGGCTACAGTCCATGGGGTTGCACAGAGTCGGACATGACTGAGTGACTTAGCACGCAGCTGAGTGACTTAGCACACACATGTGCATTGCTTCGTGGACCCATGTTCCATGAAACTGAGAAATGTTTCATTTTTAAATAAGTCTTAAAATAATATGTTTCTGATACCCCATTCCAACAACAGAGGCAGGACCTTGATAAGGAGAAAAGACAAACATACTTTCCAAAAATTGTTTTTCTTCTGCTGAGATTTTCACGACACCACTGCCTTCCTCCTGTGGCTGTGGCATGTGTGGGTGACAGGGTCCAGGAACCCTGAGTACAGCCTTCGCCTGACACCTGACAGCTCAGGAACGACCCCCTCTTCCCCACCCAATCCGGCTGGGAGCTATACGAGCGAGCAGGTGGCAGGGACTTTCATTCCCAACTTATTAAGATGGAAAACCCTATCCTGGAAACAAAATCCACCTCATAACTCAGGGAAGGGAGTGGGGGTTTAGGGAGACATATAATAGAGCCTTCAAACAAATTGAAAAGCTAGTCCAGGTTCTAAAATTTTAAAGCCCTTTTCATCACATCCATATTCGAGATCTATCTCTCCTCAAGGAGAAAAAAAAAAAAAATTATTTCTATTCAATCCTAGGTCATTGGCTTCCCAGCAGAAGGCAAAAGTCAGCTTCTTTCCAGGTAACAAAGTCTCCAAGCTATAGCTCTCTCTGCATGGCAGACAGCTCCTCACCTGCTTCCTGCTTAACAGAGCAGTCACTTTCTGCACTCAGCCTTGCTCTACCACCAGAGGTAATTGCTTCCTTGGGGTGTTTGAGAAGCCCGGCAGCCTCCGCAGGAGATCCTGAGGGCTCCCCTCCTGCTCTCATTACCCCTTTCTGACACTAGCAGCTTCCAGGCTTCCTGGGAGTACCTCACCTGGGTCGGCCAGAGGAAGGCACCGTAGGCGACCCTCCCTCCTGAATGACAGAACCGGAGGTTAATTCCCAGGCACAGTGCCCGGGCCAGCCAGGGAGTGTGCCCCGGAGACAGGCTGATCCCTGTCTGCTCCCCACCCCGATTAGTGGGAGCAGACAGAAGCCATCTAGGTTGGCAAACCTCAGGGCACCCTGGCTGCCTGTGGCATCATTGCTGGACAGCAACTCAGAGGACAGAGCCAAGACTTCTAGGGCAGCTTTGCCTGGAAGGAAGTGTGAGCACAGGGAAATAAGACCCCCAGGTGGTCTTCTTTAGGGGTCCGCAGGACTCGTTATATGATGGGTCATTATCACCTACCTTGGCTCAGAGACTGAACAGAAATGATCTTACAAAAGTCAATAGACCCCACTCCAGTACTCTTGCCTGGAAAATCCCATGGATGGAGGAACCTGGTAGGCTGCAGTCCATGGGGTCGCTGGGAGTCGGACATGACTGAGCGACTTCCCTTTCACTTTTCGCTTTCATGCATTGGAGAAGGAAATGGCGACCCACTCCAGTGTTCTTGCCTGGAGAATCCCAGGGATGGCGGAGCCTGGTGGGCTGCCGTCTATGGGGCCGCACAGAGTAGAACATGACTGAAGCGACTTAGCAGCAGCAGCAGCAGCAGCAACAAGCACTTGAAACACAAGTAGTATGTATTTTAAAATAAAAGCTCTCCCATCACACACACACATGCACACACAGTGAGCAAAAAGAGAATTTCTTCTTTATTTGGAAAAGAAGTGTTGTTTTCAACAAACAACTGTGTTGTTGTTGTTCAGTCCCTTAGCTGTATCTGACTTTTTACAACCCGATGGACTACAGCATGCCAGGATTCCCTGTCCTTCACTATCTCTTTGAGTTTGCTCAAACTCATGTCCATTGAGTCAGTGATGCCATCCAACCATCTCATCCTCTGACGTCCCCTTCTCCTCCTGCCCTCAATCTTTCCCAGCATCAGGGTCTCTTCCAGTGAGTCAGTTCTTTGCATCAGGTGGCCAAAGTATTGGAGCTTCAGCTGTAGCATCAGTCCTTCCAATGAATATTCAGGACTGATTTCCTTTAGGATGGACTGGTTGGATCTCCTTGCAGTACAAGGGACTCTCAAGAATCTTCTCCAACACCGCAGTTCAAAAGCATCAATTCTTCAGTGCTCAGCCTTCTTTATGGTCCAACTCTCACATCCATACATTACTCCTGGGAAAAAGCATAGCTTTGACTAGATGGATATTTGTTGACCAACTTATGTCTCTGCTTTTTAATAAGCTGTCTAGGTTTGTCATAGTTTTTCTTCTAAGGAGCAAGAGTCTTTTCATTTCATGGCTGCAGTCACCATCTGCAGTGATTTTGGAGCCCAAGAAAATAGTCTGTCACTGTTTCCATTTTTTTCCCTGTTTGCCATGAGGTGATGGGGCCAGATGCCATGATCTTAGAAGCCTGTGAAAAAGTGGCAAATTTGAGAAATGCTAACTGACTCTAAAGATCAGAAATATCATCTAGAAGGACCATTTCTCTGAGACATTTCTACACTATTGTTCCAAGATTGTTTCAATTCTTTCATGCAGTCCTGCCTGTTTCCTCAAATAGATGATGTTCCTAGCCAGATCAGTGTTTATCTCGTCTACTATTGTATAGTTTATGGTGTCTAGGAAAGTGACAGGAATAAAGGAGGTGCTAAACCGGTGTTTCCCAAAAGGAAGGAAAGATGGGGAGAAGACAACACTGGCAGGATGGAGGCAGGAAAGGAGATAAGGGGGAAAATAGATGAGCGATGTCTCAGGGTTTTCCAAGAGTATAGAAAAATCCACTCTCTGGGCCAAAATATAGGTTAAAACCATTATTTTTTCATTGCTAGGGATGCAAGATGTCCAGAGGCCATGAAGTTAAAAAGCATTCAGCAGTTTTTGAACATAGCTCCTTTGCTCCAATCGAATTCAATGATCAAACAACATTTGGATACACTCTGTAATGCTTTTTAACTTTCTTTCACCTACAGCTGCCCGTATTCAATAAATAAAACTCCTGGGCCCAGGAGCAAATAAGCAGAAATCCTAAACAAAGGACTTCAAACAGGGCACTTGAATATTTTTTTAACTTTTTTCAAGGTATGTGTGCAAATAGCGAAAGACAGCTCTGAACTTGATCTACCTGCTTCAAACCAACCATCTACCCTTAAGTGTTCTTTTTTCTTATAAATAGGACAGATTGCAGTGTGCTCAATGCTAGCAAATACTGTATTCATGAAAGAGGTTTATCCCCTGATAATTCCCCCAAAACAAGAAGGAAAGAGGAAGCCAAGGTAGAGACTCAAAAGTTCAAAATTCTAATATTTTTCTCTTCCATTAATTTTGAGGAAAACATGGGGAATCTTTATATAGCTAAATCTATAGCATCTTTATCTGTCTCCTCCACCCCATCTTTCTGCTTCTCTCTCTCTCTCTCTCTCTGGAACATGAATGCCTACATGCCTGCTCGTGTGCATACACTCATGTACACACCCCTGGAGGATGAAAGAAACGAAAGGAACACATTGAATCATTCCTGGAAAGTCTGAATGTTAATTTTATTTTTAATCACTCCAAGATTTACCAGGAAAAATAATGTGACAGAATTTTTTTTTTTTAAGAAACTTTTCCTATTTGTTTTCCTAGAATTTACTTCCTTTGTCCTTGTCTTGCCTCTGGCCTCGATCAATCGATGGATCCTTACAGCACTTCAAGAAGAGTCATCTCTAGTTCTGGTTCTAGTTAAGGTGGAGTAGGCACCCTCCACCTTGTCTCTGTCACTAAGTACAGCTATGAAATGTGGACAAAATGCATAGAGTGGATGCTTCAGGACTTTGAAAAACCAATGATAGCAGATAGGCTAAGGAAGAAGACTGAAATTCAAAGTGCCACCAAACTGCGGTATTTACCATTTTTTCCCCCACAACTTCATGCCAGAGGGAGGCACAGGTGTGGAAACTCACACACAAATGCAAGGTTGGAATTCTGGTGAGAGGAGTGGTGCAGAGATATAAAGTGCAGAACTGGATCTGGTCTTTACTTAAAATTGTAATATTTTGTTCACTATGAGTTTGACATTAATTTTGACTTTTAAATGATACATTAAATCTTTATTTATCTTCATTATTGACTTTTGGCGCCCCCTTAAATTTTGCACTTGCAGCAAGGCCTCGCTTGTCTCACCCTCGTCCTGGCCCTGTAGGAAGGTGGGGTAACTAAACCCCAGCTTTTTGGCTGGAGGACCAGAAAAGTGAGCCCCAAGGAAATTGGAAACTGCCAAGGAGATGAAAAGAGAGGCGTGCAGGAAAGTGACTCCCTGAAAATTGTATATGAGGACTTCACTGGTGATTCAGTGGCTAAGACTCGATGCAACGCAAAGGGCTTGAGTTCAGTCCCTGGTCAGGGTACTAGATCCTGCTGCTGCTGCTGAGTCACTTCAGTCATGTCCAACTCTTTGCGACCCCATGGACTTTAGCCCTCGTCTGTCCATGGGAATTCTCCAGGCAAGAATACTGGAGTGGGTTGCCATGCCCTCCTCGAGGGGATCTTCCAGACCCAGGGGTCAAACCTGCGTCTCTTCCGTCTCCTGCACTGGCAGGCAGGTTCTTTACTACCAGTGCCACCTGGGAAGCGCTGGTCAGGGAACTAGGTCCTACATGTCCCAGCTAAGACCTGGTGCAGCCAAACAAATATCAATCAATCAATCAATATCTTTTTAAAAAATGTATATGAACTCCTGGGCTAAACCCCAAGCTGTCCAGGCATAACTCTGATGCTAATCAGCAAAGCTCTAGTACTGAACCACAATACATCACTATCAAGGATACAGACTGGCCCCTAGATGTAGGACAGGACAGACACGAGCAAATGCTTTGAAAACTCAGCTGACACTGGAACCACAGATGGACAGCCCCACAGAAAGCAGGGTTGACTTGCAGTCTGCACCTACCTGAAACAAAATATCAGCATTCTTCATAGTATTTAAATAGGATAGAATCCTATTTTAAAATTAGGCAGCATATGAAACAAGAGGAAAATCTTAATTACACTGGAAAAGACAATCAATGGATACCAAGGCCAAAATGATAGAGATGTTGGAATTATCCAACAGTCTCTCAAGTAGCTATTATAAAATGACCCAACAAACCATCATAAATAATCTTTATGTATTTATTTATGCATTTATTTAGATGAAAATGTAGAAAGTCTCAATGAAGAATTAAAAGATATAAAGAAGAAACAAGTAGACATCTTACAGCTAAAAGATACAATAGCAGAAATAAAGAATTCACCATACCTTAAATTTACACAATATTATGTGTCAATTGTATTTTAATAAAGCTTGAAAAAAATAATAAAAATTCAGTAGTTGGAGCCAACAGTGAAATGGAACTGAATTGAAAAAAATTGAGAAAAGAATCAGAAAACTTGAAGATAGATGGACATAAATAACCCAGTTTGAGCAACAGATATTGAACAAAAAAAAGAAAGAGTTACAGTTTTAGAGAACTGTAGGAAAATGTAAAAAAAAAAGGTCAAATATTTGTGTCATCAGAGTCCCAGAATGGAGTAGGAAATGGCAATCCACTCCAATATTCTTGTGGGGAAAATACCATGGAAAGAGGAGCTTGGCATGCTATAGTCCATAGGGTCACAAAGAGTTGGACATGATTGAGCATGAACACACCACACACACACACACACACACACACACACACACACTACATTATACACACAGAGTCCCAGAAAGTGGTGAGGACAATTTGGTGCTGAAAAAATAGTTGCTGAAATAATATTAGCTAAAACTTCAAATCTTCTATTGAATAGTTCTGTAAATTTTAATGCTTATATTGAATCATATAATGACTACTGCAAACCAGATTTGAATCCTAGGTCTTTTTTTTTACTGAAAAACGTATTCAGGTCCTGTTTATGTGCTTTGCTATGTCTGCACTTGAACTTTCCAAACAGACACTCTCCTTTTTAAAATGTCAAGGGAAGGTATTATTTGGCTCTCATAATTTCCTCCATTCTCAAAAGTTCCTGACACCAATCTATCATTGCTGCATTAACAACTGTGTTCCAGGCAGTTTCCCTCAAATCAAGTTTCTTTAATAGATGAAAATATCCAGTGGCCTAAAAGAAATTGAGGCCATCCCTCTGAAAATCAGCATGGCATGCTTTCAGTATGTGGGGTCTCTTTACTTGCTAGGTCTTTAGCTGAGGGTGAAGGGGAAGGTTAATGTGAAAATTATATACCTCCTACCCTTACCTCCGAGAAAGCCATCACACAAACATGAAAGTCACCAGACAGCCGTGTCCAGGGGGAAAATTGGAGCTTCACTCACAATAGTAAAGTTAAAGCCAAATGAAATCAGAAGGTTGGGGCCATGAGACCAAACCTGGGAATTTAAATGAGTTTTATCAAAAGCTTTAATTACACAGAGGTTTGCCAAGGACAAATAGCCAATTTAGTTTTCAATCAGGTGTACTGTTAGAATGCTTAAGCATTTTCATTCTACAGCAAAGCCACTGGTCAGGGAAAAACATCTGAATGACTGAGATGAAAAAAGCATTCCTATTTATGCCATTGTTGCTCATAGAGCAAGTGTCCTACACCAGGTAGTATAGTACAAAGTGTCATTTTAAAATCAGAACTTGTCATAAATCGCACATCTCCAGTTGTACATGAGCAGGTCCTTATATTAGGGTGGCCAAAAGGTTCATTTGGTAAGATGGTCCAGAAAAACCTGAATGAACTTTCTAGCCAACTCAGTCCCTCTGACCTGACCTCACTTTCATAAACTGTGGAGAATGAAGCTATGATGTGGCCTCTCGTGACTGTTGGAAGAATTAATGCACATGAAGGGTCTTGCACATACCAGGCCTCACCTCTGAGGGCTTGGGTATTCAGGAGGAGGCACTTTGCTTGCATGTGGAATGACAATTAACATTCGTTTGAAAGGCCTTCCAACTTCATCCTTTTCTGTAAGGCTTGAAGAATCAGGCTAGAATAAAACCAGGTCTCTTTGAGTTGACTATACCGCTGGGTAGTGTTCTGCAGCTTCCTGGCCTTGAAACAACTCAGTGAAGCAAGTAGGTCACCTGGAATATCAGTATGAATTTTGGAAAAAAGCAAAAGGGTAATAAAGATCATCTAAGAATGCCTCAAACACAGTTTGAAGGCAAAAAACCCAATTGATAGTTCAGCTCAAATAGAGTTCACTGAGCAGCTACTGGATATGACACGTTCTCTGCCCTTTAGTTGCCCAAAGCATCGCTGGGCAGACAGAAATCTCACTGGACTTCCTCGTGCCATAAGGCCAGTAATGGAAAGATAGGTAAGGAACAGAAAGAATGTAAAAGAGGCCACTAACATTGCTTAGGAGAACAGGTATGTTTCACAGAGAACATGGTGCCTGAACAATAAGATAGATACAGTTATGTTTTATTGATATATAGTTAATTTACAATGTTGTGTTAGTTCAAATCCAACTTGAACATCTAGAAGTTTACGGTTCATGGACTATTGAAGCCTGTCTTGGAGAATTTTGAGTATTACTTGCTAGCGTGGGGGATGAGTGCAATTGTGTGGTAGTTTGAGCATTCTTTGGCATTGCCTTTCTTTAGGATTAGAATGAAAACTGACCTTTTCCAGTCCTGTGGCCCCTGCTGAGTTTTCCAAATTTGCTGGCATATTGAGTGTAGCACTTTCACAGCATCATCTCTTAGATTTGAAATAGCTCAACTGGAATTCCATCACCTCCACTAGCTTTGTTCATAGTGATGCTTTCTAAGGCCCACTTGACTTCACATTCCAGGATGTCTGGCTCTAGGTGAGTGATCACACCGTCGTGGTTACGCTGGTCATTAAGACCTTTTTTGTATAGCTCTTCTGTGTATTATTGCCACCTCTTCTTAATATCTTCTCCTTCTGTTAGGTCCATACCATTTCTGTCCTTTATTGGGCTCATCTTTGCATGAAGCGTTCCCTTGGTAATCTCTAATTTTCTTGAAGAAATTTCTAGTCTTTCCCATTCTATTTTTCTCCTTTGCATTGATTACTGAGGAAGGCTTTCTTATCTCTCCTTGCTATTCTTTGGAACTCTGCATTCAAATGGGTATATCTTTCTTTTTCTACTTTGCCTTTAGCTTCTCTCTTCTCAGCTATTTGTAAGGCCTCATCAGACAACCCTTTTGCCTTTTTGCATTTCTTTTTCTTGGGGATGGTCTCAATCCCTGCCTCCTGTATAATGTCAAGAACCTCAGTCTATAGTTCTTAAGTCACTCTGTGTATCAGATCTAATTCCTTGAATCTGTTTGTCACTTCCACTGTATAATTGTAAGGGATTTAATTTAGGTCATACCTGAATGGTCTAGTGGTTTTCCCTATGTTCTTCAATTTAAGTCTGAATTTTACAATAAGGAGTTCATGATCTGAGCTACAGTCAGCTCTCAGTCTTGTTTTTGCTGACTGTATAGAGCTTCTCCATCTTTGGCTGCAAAGAATATAATCAATATGATTTTGGTATTGACCATCTGGTGATGTCCACGTGTAGAGTCTTCTCTTGTGTTGTTGTAAGAGGGTGTTGCTATGACCACTGGACTTTCCTGGAAAAACTCTGTTAGCCTTTGCCCTGCTTCATTTTGTACTCCAAGGCCAAATTTGCTTGTTACTTCAGGTATCTCTTGACTTCCTACTTTTGCGTTCCAGATCCCTATAATGAAAAGGTCATCTTTTGGGGGTGTTAGTTCTAGAAGGTCTTGTAGGTCTTCATAGAGCCGTTCAACTTCAGCTTTTTCAGCATTACTGTTTGAGACATAGACTTGGATTACTGTGATATTGAATGGTTTGCCTTGGAAATGAACAGAGACCATTCTGGTGTTTTTGAAATTGCATCCAAGTACTGCATTTTGAACTCTTTAGTTGACTATGAGGACTACTCCCTTTCTTCTAAGGGATTCTTGCCCACAGTAGCAGATGTAATGGTTATCTGAGTTAAATTCACCCATTCCAGTCCATTTTAGTTCACTGATTCCTAAAATTTCAGTGTTCACTCTTGCCATCTCCTGTTTGACCACTTCTAATTTGCCTTGATTCATGTACCTAACATTCCAGGTTCCTATGCAATATTGTTCTTTACAGCATCAGACCTTACTTCCACCACCAGTCCCATCCATACCTGGGTGTTGTTTTTGCTTTGGCTCCATTTCTTCATTCTTTCTGGAGTTATTTCAAGAGACTGACCCAGACTTGCCCATGAGTGTCCAGGAGTCTCCGGCAGAGGCGTGGGTCGGCGGTGGCCTGCTGCAGGGTCTGGGGCACTGACTGCAGCAGTGCCTGCATGGGACCTTTTGAAGGAGGAGGTCATTATCTTCATTACCTCTACCATAGTTTGGCCTCAGGTCCAACAAAAGGGAGGGAACACGGCCCAGTCCCCTGAGTAATATAGCAGCAACGTTTAATCCAGAAAATTGGATTAAAGATATGCTGAGCATGGTCTGGAGCATCAAAACAAGACCCAGTTTCCCCCTCAGTCAGTCTCTCCCATCAGGAAGCTTCCATAAGCCTCTTATCTTTATCCTTCAGAGGGCAGACAGAATGAAAGCCACAGTCACAGAAAACTAACCAATCTGATCACATGGACCACAGCCTTGTCTAACTCAATGAAACTATGATCCATGCCATGTAGGGCCACCTAAGACAGATGGGTCATGGTGGAGAGTCCACCCTCTGTCTGACTCGTCCCATAAACAGGAGGTGGAAATAACAGGAGGTCAGGCAATTCCTTGGAGCATCCTCTTGAACAGCAAATCTTGATCAGCAAATCTCTGCCTCAGTCAGAGGTTTTTACCTGCAGTGCAAGGTCCTATAAATTTCCAGGTGAATGACCATACATTTTGGCACCCAAAACAAAGGAGGAAATATGAATGTGTATATGATTCAGTGTGTAAAAAAGGAAGGCAAACCAAAAGCATGAGAAAAAACACACTCATCAGTGGTATTAAAATCAGAGAATCACTTCTCTGGGGCCTCACACAGAGGACACTGTTTAATTTAAATAACAATACCCACAAGAACACCCTGGTTGTAAATACAGCACTCAACAGAAAGATCATAACCATGAAATCTCGGGACGTTCCCACTGGTGATTTGCAAACTAGAAGTAGATTTTACAGTACCTAGAGGAGCAAATGGACAGTATAACCCTCAGACAGTCCTGCATAAGCATCATTTTCTCAGAGCCAGTTGATAAGCACGGAGAATCTGTGACTTTGAGAACCAGCCCCCTGAGTAGTATAGCAGCAGTATTACATAGTGGCTAAAAATCCAGGTTCTAGACTTCTATGACCTTGGGAAAGTCACTTACTCTCCCTGGGCCTCAATTTTCTTGTCGGTAAGAATGGGGATAACAATAGGATTTATATCATAGAGTTGTTATGAGCAAAAAATAAAATGTGTGGAAAGCACTTAACTCAATATGGGAGACATGGTAGGCATTTAATGAATGAATGAATGAATGAAGTCGCTCAGTCGTTTCCGACTCTTTGAGACCCAGTGGACTGTAGCCTACCAGGCTCCTCTGTCCATGGGATTTTCCAGGCAATAGTACTGGAGTGGATTGCCATTTCCTTCTCCAGTGGATCTTCCCGACCCAGGGATCGAACCCGGGTCTCCCACATTGTAGACAGACACTTTACCGTCTGAGCCACCAGGGAAGTCATTTAATAAATGTTATTTATTAACACGTGCTATGAAGGGAAATCATTAACTCTCCTAACACGTCACTTCCTTTAGTTGAGTTTGGTTATATTTCATTCTGGCTTCTAATTTCTATTCTTTTTAAAATTAGTTTTTATTGGAGTACAGTGTTTTACAGTGTGGCGTTAGTTTCTCCTGTACAGCAAAATGAATCGGTCAGCCATACATATACGTATACCCCTTCCTTTTGGACTTCCTCCCCATTCAGGTCACACAGTGCATTGAGTCGAGTTCCCTGTGCTATACAGTAGGTTTTCATTGGTTGATTTCTTTCCAGTGCCTCTGCTAATGTGAGAGAAGGAATCCACTTGATTAGGCAGTTACTCCTTTTATGTGAAAACATAAGCCTCACTTCTTGAAAGAAGCATCATCTTTCAGGAATGTTCCTAAACTAACCATGAATCATGCAGCTCAAAGGCCTCCACACAAGCCATTATACCTCTTGTGGGAGGAAACTCCCTTGGTTTCTGCCCAGAGTGTTCCTCGAGGGATTCAGAGTCAGACGTTACTAGCCTCAGGAATGTTCTGTTTCAGGGTTTCCACGGGGCCATTCAGTAATGGTTTATTAAGCACCTACTATGTGCCAGGTACTGGGCTTGATCCTGAGCCTCTTATAGTGAACAGATTGCATGCATCCTTGCTCACAGGGCCCCCAGACAGGCTCCTCAGCTCCTACTCCCTACGTGCTTCAACATTTTGTAAAACATAGTTTATTTTAAAAGAGCTTTTTGGTCTTCCCTTAAAAATGGAACTCCTCTGTCCTACTTGAATCCTCAAATGGATGATAAGCATTTGGTCCAGTGGTCTGTCCCTCTACCTGTGTTGGTCTCATTCCACTCTAGACCTCTCAGCAGGGCTCCTCTGTGTAGAAAATGTGTTCCTCCTACAGAACCACCCCATGGCTGATCCAAGTACCACAGGCGTCAATACATCCCTGAAGTCTCATCATTTTGTCAGCAAGTCTGGACACACAGACTGGACACATGGTTTATGTATCTCCAAGAACCTGGTCTGGCTCGCTGCCAGCCAACACCGAAGCTTGAGCTTGAAGACTAGCCGGTGAATTGCAGTGGGTGCACATGAGCTGCCTTCTCTCACCCCAAGGCTGCACCCTGACTCTGGACGCTCACAGTTTCCTTGGAGGCTCTAGCTGCACTATAATAATCTTGGTAAAAGTAAGCCTTTGTGATTCTAAGCAATCAATTAGGTCAACATTGAATTGTGTGGATACTCACTGAGCTCAGCAAATGAACGGAATCAACATCTTCACTTTTAGCTCCTTGGCATGCTCCAGCTTCTCTTAAAGTGGCCTATCTTTGACAGGCAAAGGCAAAAGTTATTCAGCGGCCACAAAAGGGAGAAGGCACAGTATCCATTTTCCTACTCTTTATGCAAACATACTTTTGATCAGGTCCACCCTACTTTCTGTGTCCAAAGAATAGATATATCCTTGAGTCTTGTTAAGAACCACAGATCTCTTGGTATTACATTTGTTGTTGTTGCTCAGTCGTTCAGTCATGTCCAACTTTTTGCAACCACATGGATTATAGCATGCCAGGCTCCCCTGTCCTTCACTGTCTCCCAGAGTTTGCTCAAATTCATGTCTATTGAGCCAATGATTTGCTATCTAACCATCTCATCCTCTGTCATCCCCTTTTCCTTTTGCCTTGAATCTTTCCCAGCTTCAGGGTTTTTTCAATGAGTCAGCTCTTCCTATAAGGTGGCCAAAGTATTGGAGCTTCAGCATCAGCCCTTCCAATGAATATTCAGGATAGATTTCCTTTAGGATGGACTGGTTTGATCTCCTTGCAGTCCAAGGGACTCTCAAGAATCTTCTCCAGCAGCACAAGTCAAAAGCATCGATTCTTCAGTGTTCAGCCCTCTTTATGGTCCAACTGTCACATCCATGCATGACTACTGGAAAAAAATTACAGCTTTGACTATATGGACCTTTGTTGGGAAAATGATGTATCTGGTTTTTAAGGTGCTATCTAGATTTGCCATAGCTTTCCTTCCAAGAAGCAAGTGTCTTTTAATTTAATGGCTACGTCAATGTCCGCAGTGATTTTGGAGCCCAAGAAAAAAAAATCTGTCATGGTTTCCACTTTTCCCCCTTCTATTTTCCATGAAGTGATGGAACCAGATGCCATGATCTTAGTTATTTGAATGTTGAGTTTTAAGCCAGTTGCTTCTCTTCTTTCGCTCTCATCAAGAGGTTCTTTAGTTCATTTTCTACCATTAAAGTGATATTATCTGCATATCTGAGGTTGTTGATATTTCTCTTGACAGTCTTGATTCCAGCCTGTGATTCATCCAACCCAGCATTTCACATAATGTGCTCTGTATAAAAACTAAATAAGCCAGGTGACAGGATACAGTCTGGATGTACTCCTTTCCCAGTTTTCAACCAGTCATTTTTTCCCTTCCCCAGTTCTAACTACTGCTTCCAGACCTGCATACAGGAGACAGGTGAGGTGTTCTGGTATTTCTATCTCTTTAAGAGTTTTCCACACTTTGTTGTGAGCCACACAGTCGAAGGCTTTAGCATAGTTGGTGAAGCAGAAATAGATGTTTTTTCTGGAATTCTCTTGCTTTCTCTATGATCCAACAAATGTTGGCAGTTTGATCTCTTGTTGTTCTGCCTTTTCTAAACCCATTTGGAAGTTCTCGGTTTGTGCTGCTGAAACCTAGCTTGAAGGATTTTGAGCATAATCTTGCCAGTATGTGAAATGAGCACAGTTGTAAAGTAGTTTGAGCATCCTTTGGCATTGCCATTCTTTGGGATTAGAATTAAAAAGTCATACTTTCCAGTCTTGTGGCTACTGCTGAGCTTTCCAAATTTGCTGAAATATTGAGTGTAGCACTTTAACAGCATCATTTTTTAGGATTTTGAATAGCTCTGCTGGAATTCGGAGAAGTCAATGGCACCTCACTCCAGTATTCTTGCCCGGAAAACCCCATAGATGGAGGAGCCTGGTGGGCTGCAGTCCATGGGGTCGCTGAGAGTCGGACATGACTGAGCAATTTCACTTTCACTTTTCGCTTTCATGCATTGGAGAAGGAAATGGCAACCCACTCTAGTGTTCTTGCCTGGAGAATCCCAAGGATGGCGGTGCCTGGTGGGCTGCCATCTATGGGGTCGCACAGAGTTGGACACAACTGAAGCAACTTAGCAGCAGCAGCAGCAGCAGCTGGAATTCCATCACCTCCACTAGCTTTGTTCATAGTGATGCTTCCTAAGGCTCACTTGACTTCACATTCCAGGATGTCTGGCTTGCAGTGAGTGATCACACCATCGTGGTTACCCTGGTCATTAAGACCTTTTTTGTATAGTTCTTCTATGTATGGTATGACATAGAAAGACTAGTATAATACAGTGTCACCTGTATGTGGAATCTTTTAAAAAAGGGCATAAACGAACTTACTTACAAAATGGAAATAGAGTTAACAGATGCAGAAAACAAATATGGTTACCAAGGGGTAAGGGGGCAAGGAAGGGATAAATTGGGAGACTGGAATTGATACATATGCACCACTGTATGGGGCTTCCCTGGTGGCTCAGACAGTAAATAATCTGCCTGCATTGCTGGGGACCCAGGTCCAATCCCTGGATCAGGAAGATCCCTGGAGAAGGGATTGGTAACCCATTCTAATATTCTTGCCTGGAGAACTCCATGGACAGAAGAGCCTGGCAAGCTATAGTCCGTAGGGTTGCAAAAGGGTGGACACGACTGAGCGACTAACACATGACACTTCTGCATATGAAATAGATAACTAATAAGAACATACTGCATAACACAGGGAGCTCTACTCAGTACTCTGTAATGACAGAGTACTTACAGAAAAGAATCAAAAAAGAATGGATATATGTATATGTACCACTGATTCACTTTGCTATACACTTGAATGCAACATTTTAAATCAACTATAATCTAATAAAAATTAAAAAGAATCTCTGGGTCTTGTTAAGATTATTCAGATTCCTACTTCTGTCTACCTTATGGATGGAGGTTAGTGACACTGTACAGGAGGCAGAGATCAAGACCATCCTCAAGAAAAAGAAATGCAAAAAGGCAAAATGGTTGTCTGGCAAGGCTTTACAAATAGCTGAGAAAAGAAGAGAAGCTAACAGCAAAGGAGAAAAGGAAAGATATATCCATTTCAATGCAGATGTCCAAAGAATAGCAAGGAGAGATAAGAAAGCCTTTCTCAGCGAACTATGCAAAGAAATAGAGGAAAACAATAGAATGGGAAAGACTAGAGATCTCTTCAAGAAAATTAGAGATACAAAGGGAACATTTCATGCAAAGCTGGGCACAATAAAGGACAGAAATGGTATGGACCTAACAGAAGCAGAAGATATTAAGCAGAGGATGCAAGAATTCACAGAAGAACTATACAAAAAAGATCTTCACGACCCAGATAACCACGATGGTGTGATCACTCACCTAGAGCCATACATCCTAGAATGTGAAGTCAAGTGGGCCTTATGAAGCATCACTATGAACAAAGCTAGTGGAGGTGATGGAATTCCAGTTGAACTATTTCAAATCCTAAGAGATGATGCTATGAAAGTGCTACACTCAATATGCCAGCAAATCTGGAAAACTCAGCAGTGCCAACAGGACTGGAAAAGGTCAGTTTTCATTCCAATCCCAAAGAAAGGCAATGCCAAAGCATGCTTAAACTATTGCACAAATGCAGTCATCTCACACACTAGCAAGTAATACTCAAAATTCTCCAAGCCAGGCTTCAACAGTATGTGAACCATGGACTTCCAGATGTTCAAGCTGGATTTAGAAAAGGCAGAAGAACCAGAGATCAAATTACCAACATCTGCTGAATTATAGAAAAAGCAAGAGAGTTCCAGAGAAACATCTACTTCAGCTTTATTGACTATGCCAAAGCCTTTGACTGTGTGGATCACAATAATCTGTGGACAATTCTTCAAGAGGTTTGAATACCAGACCACCTGACCTGCCTCTTGAGAAATCTGTATGCAGGTCAGGAAGCAACAGTTAGAACTGGACATGGAACAACAGACTGGTTCCAAATTGGGAAAGAAGTATGTCAAGGATGTATACTGTCACTCTGCCTATTTAAATTGTATGCAGAGTACAGCATGTTAAATGCCAGGCTGGATGAAACACAAGCTGGAATCAAGATTGCCGGGAGAAATATCAATAACCTCAGATATGCAGATGACAGCACCCTTGTGACATAAAGAAGAAGAAGAACTCAAAAGCTTCTTGATGAAAGTTGAGAGTGAAAAAGTTGGCTTAAAACTCAACATTCAGAAAACTAAGATCATGGCATCCGATCCCATCACTTCATGGCAAATAGATGGGGAACCAATGGAAACAGTGACAGACTTTCTTTTGGGGGGCCGCAAAATCACTGCATATGGTGACTGTGGCCATGAAGTTAAAAGATGCTTGCTCCTTGGAAGAAAAGCTATGACCAACGTAGACAGCATATTAAAAAGCAGAGACATTACTTTGCTAACAAAGGTCTGTCTAGTCAAAGCTATGGTTTTCCCAGTGGTCATGTATGGATGTGAGAGTTCGATTATAAAGAAAGCTGAGTGCTGAAGAATTGATGCTTTTGAACTGTGGTGTTGGAGAAGACACTTGAGAGTCCCTTGGACTGCAAGGAGATCCAACCAGTCAATCCTAAAGGAAATCGGTCCTGAATATTCATTGGAAGGATTGATGCTGAAGCTGAAACTCCAATACTTTTGCCAGCTGATACAAAGAACTGACTCATTGGTAAAGACCCTGATGCTGGGAAAGACTGAGGGCAGGAGGAGAAGGGGATGACAGAGGATGAGATGGTTAGATGGCATCACTGACTCAAGGGACATGAGCTTGAGCAAGCTCTAGGAGTTGGTGATGGACAGGGAAGCCTGGTGTGCTGCAGTCCATGGGGCTGCAAAGAGTCAGACATGACTGAGCGACTAAACTGAACTGAACTACTTTCTGTGTCTAGATTCTTGTAACACTTTATGTCAGACAGAACAAGGGAGTACAGAGAAGTCAAGCATCTTGTCCAAATCCACAAAGCAGGAGAACAACTGAGTTGGGACTGGAACTTAGCTCTGACTCCAAAGCCATATTTTCTGTTATATCAGGGTTTCTCTACCTCAGCACTATCAACACTTGGAAGCCAGATAATCCTTTGCTGTCTGTATGTCCTACATCCTGTATTTTAGAATGTTTAGCAGCAACTTGGACCTGTACCAACCAGCTGCCAGTAGCAGTCTCCATTTGTGGCAGCCAAAATTTTCTCTGGATATAGCCAAATGTCCCTGCATTAAAAACTGCTGCTTATGATAGAGAGAAATCATTTATCCAACCTAAGTGGTCCTTCCTCCTGAAAAATCACTGAAAGAAGAAATTACATAAGGCCCTATAATAGGGACTGTGCCACTGCAAAGATACATGAAGCATTTACCTTTTAGGAGCTTAAGGAAAAGGCTCTAGAATCAGGGAAAGGAAGTTGGGATTGCTTGTGGGGATATTAATTTGTTTTATCAAGGGAGGGAGCTATTAAAGAATTGTTTATTAATTGATCTGTCCAACATTATCAACACCCTATGATGATGTGACGGTAACATGGATTGCAATAATCACAGTTACAACAACACTCTTGCTAATACTGCAAATGAGGAGACTGAAACCGAGGAAAATGAAGTGGCCTGCTTCAGATCAGGCAGCTGTGAGGAGGAAAGGCCAGCACAGACATTCATTTCTGCCTGGTTCAGACCAGCATTTAGGGGATCACCAAGGGTAAACTGTCACAGATGCTGCAAAAGACCCAAGTGCAAGCAGTTGGCAGAAGCTTCAGAAGGGAAGTGAAAATAGCAAATTAAGCACGAGTTGCAGTGCTGAGTAAAATAAGAATATTAATCATACATATTTGGATAAAACATCCCAGATGTCTAGAGACATTAGCCTGTTTGTGTATTGTAAATGCAGACATTGCTTTGTTTAATAATCATTTAAGAATCAAATTGCAATATGTGTTTGCCTTAAAAAGAGGACTGCTTTGAACTGGTAACATATTTAACTAAGGCAAATTAGAAACATTGGGGCCATGGAAAGACTTTTTCTCTACATAAACTTAATTGAAAAAAGAAACTCAAATGATATCACATTTTTTATCCTAGCTTGTTCACAGACTGAAGCCACGCTGGTAATGTTTCTGCCCTTTGTGCCTCTGAGACACTTCCGCAGGCTCCAGAGAACTGCTCGGAATGGCTCAGCACAGGCATGAGGCCTGCCTTCCTCTCCTGTGATGACTGGCTGCGCAAGGAAGACCTGCCAGGCCTCTCCACCGGCGCCCAGCTGGCACGGCCCGGAGCTGTCACGGTGAGAGGAAGCGAGCGGGCCTCTTCTGCTTTAACCTTCCTGTGACTGCAACGCTTCATCTCAGTGACTGTAGGTTTACTCCCCTCAGTCCACTCTGAAACGATCTTCTTCAGCGGGGGAAATTTTACAGTACAGGGAAAAATCTTTTTTAATCTTTCAAAAGATGTCATAAAAAGTGCTTAATGTACTGGAAAAAAATGACATGAAATAGCTTTTAATGTAACAAAGTTGGGAAATATTTCTAATATGTATGACAGAAAAGGACCTACGGTTTTTAATATACAAAGAGCTTTCATAAATCAAGAAGACGAAGATGATTAACTCAATAGAAACACCAAAAAAGTATACAGGAAGACATTTCATGTAAAGAAATGCACTGGCCAATAAATGTAAGAAAACCATGTTCACCATCACAGATTTTAAAAATTAAAATGAGATGTGGTTTCTACTTATTATCTTGATGTATATGACATATATATGATACATATATTTCAAAACATATATATAATATATACATATATATATGACAAAACAGTCAATCTTGCTGTTCTAGAATTTTTTTTTTTCATTTCAAATTCTCACCACCTTGGAATTGTCAGATAAATTTGTATTCATATATCAACATTTTAAAGAGGAAAAAAGTTCAATAAATAATGTATAGTAACAAATATTTAATGAAACAGATTTGGCAATCAAATACTAAATTTGCAGTGCTTTAATCAAATCTGTTTTGTAAGTACTTCTATAAATCTCATCTCTCCAGAAGCATCTCTAAGCTCCTTATGGAAGGTGGTAGCACATGTTTTCCCTAAAAAGTAGCTATTTAACATAACTGCTGTTAATTAACTTGAGTCATGTGTGGATGTGAGAGTTGGACTGTGAAGAAGGCTGAGCACCAAAGAATTGATGCTTTTGAACTGTGGTGTTGGAGAAGACTCTTGAGAGTCTCCTGGACTGCAAGGAGATCCAACCAGTCCATTCTGAAGGAGATCAGCCCTGGGATTTCTTTGGAAGGAATGATGCTAAAGCTGAAACTCCAGTACTTTGGCCACCTCATATGAAGAGTTGACTCACTGGAAAAGACTCTGATGCTGGGAGGGATTGGGGGCAGGAGGAGAAGGGGACGACAGAGGATGAGATGGCTGGATGGCATCACTGACTCGATGGACGTGAGTCTGAGTGAACTCCAGGAGTTGGTGATGGACAGGGAGGCCTGGCGTGCTTCGATTCATGGGGTCGCAAAGAGTCGGACCCGACTGAGCAACTGAACTGAAGATAAAAATGCAACATAGAAGAACTGGACTAAGAATTCAGAAACTGTTTTCTAGTGCCAGATTTTATACTAAAAAGGCTGGTGATATTCAGCAAGTCCCTGAAATCCTCTGGCTTGCATTTGCCTCACCTGTTAAATGAGTGTTAGACAAATTAAAGTTAAAATTTTACAACCCCATGAATAATTGATTTCCCCTAAGTCTCCATGGCCACCTGATGCGAAGAGCTGACTCACTAGAAAAGACCCTGATGCTGGGAAAGATTGAAGGCAGGAGGGGAAGGGGATGACAGAGGATGAGATGGTTGGATGGCATCACTGACTCAATGGACATGAGTTTGAGCAAGCTCCAGAAGATACTGAAGGAGAGGAAAGCCTGGTGTGCTGCAGTCCATGGGGTCACAAAGAGTCAGACACAACTGAGCTGAACTGAAATTTAACTACAGTCTAACATCTAGGATTTGACCAGCTTCTGTGACTTCATTGTTCTTCTGTTACTGTAGACTTCAGTTCAGCTCAGTTGTGTCCGACTCTTTGTGACCTCATGGACTGCAGCACACCAGGTTTCTCTGTCTAGGAGTTTGCTCAAACTCATGTCCATCGAGCTGGTGATACCATCCAGCCATCTCATCCTCTATCAACCCCTTCTCCTCCCACCTTCAATCTTTCCCAGCATCAAGGTCTTTTCCAATGAGTCAGTTCTTCACATCAGGTGGCCAAAGTATTGGAGTTTCAGCTTCAGCATCAGCCCTTCCAGTGAGTATTCAGGACTGATTCCCTTTAGTATTGACTGGTTAGATCTCCTTGCAGTCCAAGGGACTCTCAAGAGTCTTCTTCAACGCCACAGTTCAAAAGCATCAATTCTTCGGCACTCAGCTTTCTTTATGGTCTAGCTCTCACATCCATACATGACTACTGGAAAAACCATAGCTTCGACTGGATGGACCTTTGTCAGCAAAGTAATGTCTCTTATTTAACTCCCAATTTCCTCAGCAGTTATATGGTGAGAATAATAGTACCTAACTCATAGGGTTGCCACGTGACTTAAAGACTGTCACCTACAATATGCTCAATAAATGTCAGCTAGTTGCAGCAGTAATAGTGAGAGTGCTATTAAATGGCTTTTAATGTAAGTGACAACCTTGACCTTTATCATGTTTTAATATTTCCCTTCTTCCCTCATTATGGGATCATAAGAGGAAAGATGATTTCAGTGCAAAAGCAAGAAAGAGGAATTACTACTTCCATGTACATTATTCCTGAGGAATGTGGAAAAGTGCCCATATTGACTCTCCAGCAGGATCTTTGTATCAGATATGTTTCTTATGAAGTGGACTCAAACACTTTTTTGCTTTCAGATATTTGGGTTCAGCAAGAAAATAAGCATGCATTTATGAAACACCTACTGTATATTTCGGCTTCCCAGATGGTGCAGTGGTAAAGAGTCATAGGAGACATGGATTCAATTCGATCCCTGGTTAGAGGCGATCCCCTGGATTAAGAAATGGCAACCTGCTCCAGTATTCTTGCTTGGAAAATGCTGTGGACAGAGGCGCCTGGTGGAGTACAGTTCATGGCATCACAAAGAGTGGGACACAACTGAGCGACTGAGCTCACACACACACACACACACACACTGTATATTTAGCACTGTTCTAGACACCAACATGTGATGACTAAGAAAAGAAAGATGTGGTTTCTGACCTATGTTATAAACATTGAAGAGATTGAGAACAAAAGTAAATAATGGAGGTATAATCATTTTGCTATGAAGAGAAAAAAAGCTCTGAAATACAGAGTTTCCAGGAGGACTCGCAGAAATAAATCCATTTAGTGATAATCCAATATGTTCAAAAAACCATACATTTTAAGCATTTAGAGCAGATAACTAGGGGATTTTGACAGGTGTTGCCTGAAAAGGAAAAATCTGTATTCAAGTAACTTGAAGGAACTGTGGTTAAACCTTAAACAGATTCTTTTATTGCAGTGCTTATCAGAGCTTTTATTTACTGACGCACAATGTTGGTTTTCACAGGAAAACTACAGAGTGCACCGCCTTCCAATCTTCCTTAACTACAGAACAATATTTTCACAAATCATCTTTAGTAGAACAAAGATGACTTGTGCACATGTTCTGGAAATTGCAACTTTAGAAAGATCATACAAAATTGAAAAAAAAATTAAAGTTATACTAAATGATTTTCTAAGAATATTTTTGAAAAATTTTATACTGTAATATAGATACACTTGCTGCAAAGAATATTTCAATCTAGTATTTTTATCTCATTAGTCTTGAATATCCCATACTTTACGCCCCTAGAGAACCTGAACAAATTTATTTTCTCAGTCTTCTTAGTATGCAAACAAGTTGACCTTGACCTAGGTCAGTGCAGCCACAGAAACAAGTATAGGCAGTAGAGTAGATCAACAAGTTTTTCCAATTTTAGTGGGGAAGGAATAGAATATTTGATAATGGGAGAGAATGGGTAGCTAAAAAGGCCTGAATGTGGGGGTGGGGGGTGGATAAATTAGGAGTTTGAGACTAGCAAACACAAACTTCTATATATATAAGAGATGAACAGCACAGCCCTACTGTTTTAACACAGGGAACTATATTTAATATCCTTTAATAATAATAATAATGAAAATAATATACATAATAATAAAAATAATAATGAAAATAATATACATATGTATACCTGAATCACTTTGCTGTATACCAGAAACTAATGTAACACTGTAAATCAACTATACTTCAAATAAATAAATAGGACTGAGTCTTGACTCTCCCACTCAAAACTGTGTGATGTGTATCCTTGGGAAAATCAACATAGCCAGCTAACATACTTTGTTAATCCATGGGTGGGTATATTAATAGTGAAGCCCAGATGGGTAGGGTAAGGAGGGGTGGGAAGGAGGATCAAGAGGAAGGGGATATATGTGTACATGGAGGTGATTCCCTTTGCTGTACAACATTGTAAAGCAAGTATATACCAATTTTTTAAAATAAATAAATTCTTTTAAAATAGTGAGGCCTTATAGGGTTGCCGTGAGGATTGAATGGATGTATTAGTGCTCTCCATTAATACTTGGTTTCAGAGAGTGAACCACAAAGGTTATACAGCACAATAAGACATTTCTAAGTTAATGTGCATCCTGATACAAAGAGAAAAACATCCTTTCGATTTCATCACATGTCCTTATGAAAACTTATATTTCAGGTTTAGTTTTCTGTATCTTTTTCTGAGCGTTTTAATGAGAAGTTTGGAGAAGTATCAAGTAAGGTGATTGTAAATTTAGAAACTGCTGCCTCATTTACAGAAGAAATAACCCTGAGGTGACCTCAGCCCTGCACAGTCATGGCAGACTGCTTTGTTCTATAATCACCGAAGCACTCAGGGACTTCTGCTGACATTTCTGATTTGGAGATTTAAACACACAGTTTCTAACCGATGGTGAGATAATAGGTTCACTTGATTGCTAAAGCTCCACCTTAGAGACACGCCCAACTCCTCGCTGGCTCTCTGCACACAGACGTGGTAACATCTTTCATATCAGAGGACTTATGAGTTACCATTTGAATATGTTGCCTGAGATTATTGCAGCCAGCATATTACTCTCAAAATAGTTGGAAATGCATGTTGATGAGGGAGAGGAACTGATTCCACTGGATGAATCCTAGGTCTCATCCTCCTACCCAAACATTTTGAAACAGGTATGTTTTCCTTCTACAGTTTTGTGTAACTCATATCCCCAGGAAGAAGTCAGGATATTTGTATGTAATATCATAAAAGCATGTAATATTAAAAAAAAAAAAAACATAAGCATGTTGCTCTGTCTTAGTCAATGTGACATGGTTACTAAGGATAAAATAATACAGTTTGATTGCAAAACATGGCAGGATGCGCCAGTCTCCCCACAGGGAGTGGGGCCTGGTGGTTAAGTGTATAGGCTGTGCACTTAAACACACCTGGATTTGACCTCTGTACAGTCACCAGTAAACGTGAACTGGAAGAAATTACCTGAACATTCAGGTTCTCAGTTTTTTCATCTGGAAAGTAGTTATAAAAATTTCTATTCTGTAGGATATTTTTAAGAAGCTTAATTTTTCCTCTCAATTGTTCATTACAGTATAAACTATCTTCTATGATAGAGCCATATTTAATACGTACAATTTATGAGTTTTTCAAATGTATACACACTTTCATCAAGATATAGCACATTTTTTGGAGAATCAGACATAGAGAAGGCAATGGCAACCCACTCCAGTACTCTTGCCTGGAAAATGCCATGGATGGAGGAGCCTGGTAGGCTGCAGTCCATGGGGTCGCACAGAGTCGGACACGACTGAAGTGACTTAGCAGCAGCAGCAGACACAGAGAACAGATTTATGTGGGGTGGGGAAGGAAGGAGAGGGTGAGATGTATGGAGAAAGTAACGCGGAAACTTATGTTACCATATGTAAAATTTATAGCCAGTGAGAGTTCACTGCATAACTCAGGGAACTTAAACAGGGGCTCTGTATCAACCTAGAGAGGTGGGGTGGGGATGGAGATTGGAGGGAGGTTCAAGAGGGAGGGGATATGTATATCTATGGCTGATTCATGTTGATATTTGGCAGAAAACAACAAAATTCTGTAAAGCAATTATTCTTCAATTAAATTTAATAAAGTAAATTAAAATTAAAAAATACACACAGCACATTTTTATTACCTCAGAAAGTTCTTTTGGGTTCCTTTTCAATTAATTCCTTTCTATCTCACCCAGAAAGCAATGACTGTACTGATTTTTTAATTATAAATTAATTTTTCCTTTAGGATTGAAGAAGGATTGACAAAATGTGAAATAATGTATATAAAGTGCTTAAACTATTTTGGTGTATCTGACAAGCATTCAAAAAGTTGAGCCAATTATTATTATTAATATTTCTATACAAAGTGATGGTTAGGATGACATGCATAGAAAATGCTAGAAGAGAAAGTTCCGAATTGACAGGGGATGAAGTGTATCTAAAAATCAAGAAAAGAGGAGAAAATTTGGAATGAATATCTAAAAACAGGGTATCTTTTAACATTCGTTGAATATCTTCTAGATACTATCCCAAGAGTTTGTCATTTTAATTTTCTCAATAGACAGCACTTCTCCTTTAGGAACCCCTCATCAGATCAGTTCAGCTCAGATCAGTCGCTCAGTCATGTCCGACTCTTTGCGACCCCTCATGGAGAAACAAACTCAAGGAAGTTAGGTAGCTTCCTAGCACCACAAGCACTGCTAAGTAGAGCGCATTCCACTTAGCTAAGATGGAATCACATCACATTCCACTGCTAAGAGGCTGGAATTCAAGCCTCTGTCCAACTCTAGAGCTCCTGCTGTTGCTGCTGCTGCTGCTGCTGCTAAGTCACTTCAGTCGTGTCTGACCCCATAGATGGCAGCCCACCAAGCTCCACCGTCCCTGGGATTCTCTAGGCAAGAATACTGGAGTGGGTTGCCATTCCCTAGAGCTCCTAGAACACCTTGATTGCCATATTAAAGACATGTAAAGCAAAAGGAAAATAGCATTGAGTCTTAAAATGGCAACATAGTAATCTTCATACTTTTCACATATTATCTCATCTAATCCCCAGAGGCCTGGCGAGCTGCAATTCATGGGGTCGCAAAGAGTTGGACACAACAGAACGACTGATCTGATCTGATCCGATCTGAATCCGCAGAGAGTTTAATTCAGCCCTCTTCCCCACTTCACTTTTGAGGAATCAGAGTTAAAATTTTAGTCTAGCTTCAAATGACAGTCTCTCCCCACTGTTTATCAAAAGAAAGAAGACTTTCTCTTAAATTAGGTCCCAAATCTCCCAAAACACTCAACAAAATGGCCAAATTAAATTTCAGTATTTTAGATGGAAGGTTAAAGAATGTGATACAATCCTAAAGTTGGAAAACATGGTGATGTCAGATCAAGACAGATAAACCCTTACTCATTGTATACACATTTTAACCCCTGGGTGAGTGTGCATAAAATATCTAAGTGTTGCTGAGTCATACTTTGGATAACATATCATCTATACTTCCGTGTGTTTTGTACTATTTTTTAAAATTCTGTTAACTTTTATATGTGGAGGCATTGTCTGATCCTGTGAACTAGAAATAAAGCAATCAATATCTGAAGAACTGTTAGAACCTTCAGGAACCTCATATAAAAACAGTAAATTTGAAAGTTAGAATGCAAACTAGGATTAAAACAGAAAATTAGGGATTTCCAGATCCTCTGAACTGTCATTGTATTTAAGCCTGACGTTTTTTCCTTTTCATTTTTTAAAACAACTATTTAGTTTCGACTGTGCTGGATCTTTGCTGCTGCCAGGGCACTCCTCTAGTTGCAGATAGGACTACTGCCCAGTGGGGGCACATAGGCTTCTAGCTGCGGTGGTGTCTCTCGTCGCAGAGGACGGGCTCTAGGGCGCATGGGCTTCAGTGTCTGCGGCTCCCGGGTTCTAGAGCACAGGTGGGAATCTACCAGGACCAGAGACTGACCCTGTGTGTCCTGCCACCACCGGCAGAAGGATTCACTGAGTCACCAAGGAAGCCCTCTTCCTTTTTCATTTAACTAATATTTGAACAAAACCAAATACAGTGACACTTTTTATATTAAAAGTCAAGAATTTTTCTAAAGGTATTATAGAAATACATTGACCCAAACCAGTACTTTATACTATTATAAAATGAAAGTGAAAGTTGCTCAGTGGTATCTGACTCTTTGTGACACCATGGGCTGTACAGTCCATGGAATTCTTCAGGCCAGAATAATGGAATGGGTAGCCGTTCCCTTCTCCAGGGGATCTTCCCAGCCCAGGGATCAAACCCAGGTCTCCCGCATTGCAGGCAGATTCTTTACCTCTGAGCCACAAGGGAAGCCCAAGAACACTGGAGTGGGTAGCCTATCCCTTCTCCAGCAGATCTTTCTGACCCAGGAATTATCTTAGTATAAGTTTCCCCTAAAATGGCAAGTCAACCTTTTCAATCAGGCTGTGATAAATAAAGTATTGCTGTCTGTATCAAGGAATTATAAAATCAATAAATTGAGGACATCAGTTGAAGTCAAAGCATCTTTAACTCTGGCACCAGTTCATTCTATTTTTGATGAAATAGTATCTTGAGTAGGGCACTAGGAAGCAACATGGACCTGACCAATTTAAAAAAAGCTTTTTTGGAAATTAAAAGTATGACTGTCCTCCTGATGACAGGTAATACTTTCTCAAGTTTTAATATCATCTAAGAAAAAGAGAGAGGGGGAGAAAATTTAAAAAACAAAAATAAAAACACTGAAGACTGAGATCAAGAATGACACACTAGTCATCTCTGGTTACCAGACTTCAGGGTATCAAGATGAGTAAAATGGGCTTGCCAGGCGGCCCTAGTGGTAAAGAACTCGCCTGCCAATGCAGGAGACATAAGAGACTCAGGTTTGATCCCTGAGTCAGGGAGATCCCCCGGAGGAGGGCATGGCAACCCACTCCAGTGTTCTTGCCTGGAGAATCCCAGGGACAGAGGAACCTGGAGGGTTACAGCCCATGGAATCACAAAGAGTCAGACATGACTGAAGCAACTTAGCAAGCATACGCTAAGCACATTGGACAAAAATTCCACTTTCACTCTGAATGGAGAAAGCTGAAAAAGAATGTTCCTCTCATCACCACCACCCCTCTCCACAAAAAAAAAAAAAAAACAACTCGGGGGGGGGATAAAAAGCAATATTCAAAATTACAGCTTCTCTTGAGCCCATCAGATAGCTGAGGTTTCAAGACAGTAAGACCTGGATTGAATTTCAAAGAGTGATAAGCTCCTTCAAGGAGAGACAGGACATGTGAACTGTGTCAGTATTTCTAGAACAAGGGAGGAAGAAGTGGATGCTGTAAAACTGGTAGAACGCCAACTAAATTTTAAATGAATTTTTTTAAAGGCCAAATATGAACTAGCATGAAAAGTTTAAAACAACTGGGAGCCCAAAAGACTCAGGAGGAGTTCCCAAGGACACACTTAGAATTCTCACGGGCCTTGACTAGATGCTCAAAAGAAAAAAGGAACTTGGGGCAAGAGAGTGGAAACAGTTGGTGATGGACAGGGAGGCCCGGCGTGCTGCAGTCCATGAGGTTGCCGAGTCGGACACGAGTGAGTGACTGAACTGAGTGGAAACAGCCCTGCTCGGTGGTGCGGGCATGCAAGGCACGATTGATCCGGGCCACTGGAGGATAAGCACAAGACCTTCCCTGTCTTCCAGGACTCATTCCCCATAGAAGGCAAAAACCTGACATCATTGGGAGCGGGTAGAACCAACTTTTCATCCAAACACACGCACATATACACACAGCCTACCTGGACTCGGGCAGAGAGATATTATTCCTTGGAGAGGAATGGAAGCAAAAATCCACCTGTCCATAGCGGAGGGATGGGAAACCCTTTTCTGCACAGAATCTGCCAAGACTTGCTGCTCCTGGGACAGTGGCAGAAGAAAAAATCATCTAACCTTGGGAAAGGGCAGGGAATTCTCTACGGCTGAGGATCTTGCGCCGATAGAGAGCAGATCTCGGCTACCCCTGCAGGAGCCGCAGGAAACCTTCTGCACCTAAGACAAGCCACAAATGAACGAGTCCTAGGAAATGTACTGTATCATTAGGAAAGTAATTGTGAAAGACGCAACAGGCAGTTCATATTGTCAAACTGGTTCCCGTGGAAGGTAGTTTGGCCTAGTGGTTGAGAAAAAATTTCGTCTTGAATCTGTTTTCTTTTTCAATAGCTATATGACCTCTCAGTGTCTCAATTTGTAAAATGGGAATAATTGGTCCACATCAAGGGGTATTGCTGAGGACATTAAAAGAGATTATATGTGGAAAGTTCTTAGAATGCTTCCAGGTGTGTATAAATGTCAACAAAAATGGTAACTATTCCTGCAAATACAGATGAAATCAAAATGTTGATTTGTAAAAACAACCGAAAAGTCATTATAGTAATCGTCCCAATCCTGAATCTCTGGCTCAGTTTTCTGCAAGTTTATTCTGAGAGCTTTAAATATAGGCATTTTACCTGTTGAATTTTACTTCAGTGGTTTAGACTTGCATTTTTTAAAATGATTTATTTATTGTATTTTTGGCTGTGCTGGGCGTTCACTGGCACATGTGGGCTCAGCAGAGGCTACTCTCACTGCAGAGCACCGGCTCTAGGGTGCGTGGGCTTCGGTGCTTGGGGCTCAAAGGCTCCAGAGCGCAGGTTCAACTCTGATGGCACACAGGCTTGGGTTGCCCTGCAGTGTGGAATCGAACCCATGTCCCTTGCATTGGCTTACGGATTCTTTACCACTGGACCGCCAGGCAAGTCCTAGACTTGCATTTTGAGGTGCAGTCATCTAGCTAAGAGTGGGGCAGTACTCTCGACAAAAGAAACTAGAGAGAAAAACAATAAAATACAGCAAATAGCTGTTAGAAAGCAGCAGAAAGCTTCTGATGCGACTAGAGCTGCAGGGACTGAAATTCTGGAAGGAAAAGCCCCGATCACCTGGACTCACCCTCTGTCACTTCCTTCACCCTGGGGGATGCTGTTGGTTCTGGGCACAGACAGGAAGTTCACAGTTCAGGCTTTCAGTCTGTGGAGGGCTCAGAAAAACCAGCAAAGTATTTTGAGGAGAATTGAGGGGCTTCAAACCCGTTTCCGGCTTTCCCCGGGGCTGGAGCCAAGACTATCACGGAAAGATTCTGAAGATCTGAGCAGGGGATTTCCTTAGTCTCAAACACAGAGATGACATTTCTGTACTCACAAGGAGGGGGAGTAAGGAATATATCAGCTCGCAGTTGAAAATCCGAGGGGAGTAGGGAGGACTGGGGATAAATTATTCACCCTTATAGCAGCTGCAAAAACCCAGCCTTTCCTCAGAACAGGCCATGATTGGCTTAAGGCCCCCACCCTAACTGCCTAGAAAGAAAAGGGTGAAAGATAACATCATCTGAAGTCTCTGTATTTTTAATAAGCAATCAAAATTCTTTAAAAATTAATAAGACCAACAAAGGACAGTCTGCATAACTAAAAACAATGGAATAATTAAATCAGCAGAAGCTGCTGGAGTGCAGTAATGAGAACTCACAATGATAAACATGACTAAGCAAGAGAAAACGAATGACAGAGAGATTAAAATTTAGCTAAAAACTGATCTTATGGAAGATATTCAAATGAAAATTCTGTAATTGAAAAGTACAATATCAAAGTACAATACAATTTTGATATTGTGCAAAAGTACAATATCAATTGAAAGTGAAATCAAACTGGATTAAACTGAAATTTTTAACATAGACCTAAGAAGACCCCTTTCTTCTCATTTGTATGCAGTGAGATCCTGAGGCTGGGTGTAGAGTGAATGATGATGCATTGACCTTTTCCCCTGTCACTGTCCTTCCTCCCAGCCTCTGCCACTCAGGTTCTGTTATTAATTCAAAAATAAATATGACAGTCTGTGCCGTATTCAGAGGCCCACGCTGGGTAACCGCAGGTGGAAAGAGCAGCTGCGAGTTCAAGAGGAAAGATTGCTAAGGCCTGGTCTGCACCCTCAGAGGAGACCACTGTATAATGAAGAACATTAGAAATTCAGGAGAGTGGCTTCTAGTCCGAGCTTCTTATTCAGTAGCTGTGAGGCCTTAGGAAAGACTGTTTTCTCTAGACTTCAGTTTTGTTCCGTGTAAAACAGGAGAGTGACCCAAATATCCATGTCCAAGATTCCTTCCAGTTCTGAGATTTAAAGCAAACTGAGCCAATCAGACAACGTTCAGAAATCCCCAGATTAAGCATAGGAGAATCTATTCATGGTTTTCCTAAAGATGTTATAAAATCAGGTTTTTTGAGGTATAACTTATATAAAACACATTTCACCCATTTTAAGTGTAACGTTTCATACTTCTTGACAAATATACATATGTAACTGCTACTGCGATCAAGATATAGAACATCTCCAACAACCCCGGAAGTCCCCATGTCTCTTTGAAGGCAATGTCAGCTTCTGGTAACCACTGATCTGATTCATGTCAGTGTGGTTTTGCATTTTCTTAAATATCGTATAAATAAAATCATTATGTACTCTTTTGTGCCTGGATCCCTTCCTTTAACATAATGATTTTCAAATGTGTTCATGTTGGTGCATTTATCAACAGTCCACTCATTTTGTACATTGCTGAGTAGTATTTCATTCTAAAGATTGAGGGCAGGAGAAGGGGATGACAGAGGATGAGATGGTTGGATGGCATCATTGACTCGATGGCCCTGGGTTTGGGTGGACTCCGGGAGTTGGTGATGGACAGGGAGGCCTGGCGTGCTGTGGTTCATGGGGTCGCAAAGAGTCAGACAGGACTAAATGACTGAACTGAACTGAACTGTGCTTTGTTGATCAGTTTATCAGTAGACAGATGACTGGGTTCCCAGTTCTCAATGGAGTTATCATGCATAAAGTGACTATGGCCATCAGTGCATGATTTTTTTACCTAGACATGTTGTTTTAAATGGTAAATACCCTGATGTAAGATATCTGGTTCACATAACAGCTGTAATTTTTGCTTTATGAAAACTCTACTAAACTACTTTCCAAAGTAGCTGTGCCATTTTGTGTCTCAACCAGCACCAAATGAGAGTTCCTGCTGCTCCATAGCCTCTCCAACACATTCCTGTGGTTTTAATTAGCATTTTCTTAACAGCTACTGATGGTCACTATCTTTTCATGTCCTTACATGCCATGTGTAACCTTTGGTGAGATGAATGACCGTTAAAATCCTTTAGTTCCGTTTTCTAATTTTTAATTGAAATTTGTGCTCAGATCTTTATAGATTCACATAGAGTTGCAAGAAATAATGTAGAGTGATCCCTTGTAAAATTTGCTCAGTTTTGGACAAGAGTAGCAGCTTGCAAAGCTAAAGCGAATATTACAACCAGCATATTGACATTGGTTTATCCACCAATCTTTTTCAGATTTCCCATGTTTTAGTGTGTATGCGTGTGCATTTGTGTGAAATTGTATACAGTGACATCACTGGTGTAGTTTTGCGTATCTGTCCCTCATGTTAAGGTACTCAACAGCTGCAGCACTGCAAGGATCATTCCTGACGCCCTTTCATAATCACGCCTGCCTCTCCCACCTGCTCTTCTCCCATGCCTATACTTGGCAATCCCTAATCTGTCCTCCATTTCTAAAATAACTTTCTAAAAGTTATATGATTGGAATCACATAGTGTGTAACCTTTTGTGATTGACTTTTTCACCTAGCATGTTCCCTGAAGATTCATGCAAGCTGTTGTGTGTTTTAATAGTCTGTTCTTTTTTATTGCTGAATAGTATTCCATAGGATGGCTTACCCACAGATTGGTTAAACGCTCACCTAAATGACATCTGGCTTGATTCTAGATTTTGACTATTGTAAATACGGTTGCTGTGAACATTCATGTATATAGGAGCACAGGTAGAGGAATTCCACTCCACTCTCCCATCAAGAGACACCAGGTGACCTTGCCTGATGAAACCCCTTCCACCTCCACAGGCAGCATCAGCAGGGTTTCTATCATCTGTGTACAGCAATACATCTTATGGAATGGTTGCTTTTAACTGTCTCTCGTAGCAAAGACTTTTTTTTTTAATCACAAATTCGCCTTGCTTCCTCTCCCCTCTTGCCTCACAGCCTTGGCAAAAATTACCTTGAAACAGAACATGGTCTCAGAGTAAAAGCTAAAATTCTAAGTAAACATAGAAAAGCATCTTTATGAACTTGGGTTATGCAAACATTACTTAGGCTACAAAATACATGAAACATAAAAGACAAAATTATAAATTGCTCTTCAAATAAAATGCAAACTTTTACGCTTCCCCAAACACTGAAAACAAGGTGAAAAGGCAAGCTGTGTATTAGGTGAAAATATTTGCAATTCACAAGAGTAATAAAGGACTTATGTTCAGAGTATTTCAAGCATTCTTATGACTCCAAAGTCAGAATACAATTAAATATTGGGCCAAGTTAGGGCTGGCAAGAGGAAGAAGTAAAATGAAACAGTTACAAGGACCCAATCCAGGCAGTCTCTTTTACCCTTGGCCCAATACTGTCCTTTCCTGCTTAGAGAAAACATCTCCATTTTGAAAGGAATAGGCAACCATTGGAACTTGAGCTTGTTCCATTAATCCCACTGATGTATCCAAGTGGTACATAGGCACCTTGGGGTCCATTTTCTCCCATATTCATCTATCTCCTGGGCTGGTTCTCTCTGAGACCCCTTAACCCAGAGAGAGGTGGGAAATATGGAGAGTTACTTACAAAGTGCTCCCTTTTCTAATCCATTAACTCCTTTTTTCTCTTCTTCCAACATTTCCCTGCAACAGCATCCCCTTAAGCCACAAGAGGGAGGTGGCCTCTGATGGCATGGAGTCTGGTTATGCAATGAGTACCAGCCTGAGGGGTCGTCCTCAGCAGGGGCATAGGCTCTCAGGCTAAATCCAGGTGCTGGTATAGTCTTTTCAACAACTGATGCTTGAACGACTGGAATCCACATGCAAAAGAATGAAGCTGGATGGCATCCTCATATCATGATCAAAAATTAACTAAAATATATGATAGACCTGGACATAAGAGCTAAAAGTATAAACACTGTGGAAAAAATATAGGAATAAATCACCAGGACCCTGAATTAGCCAAAACCTTCTTAGCTATGGGATCAATCACACAAGAGAGAAAAGAAACAATGAACAAATCAGATGTCATCAAAATAAAAAACTTACACTCCTAAGGATGCCATCAAGAAAGTAAACAGATAACCCATAGGAGAAAATGTTTATAAGTCTGATATGAGATTTTTTTTATAGAGAATTATATAAAGAACTCTTTTACTATTAAATAATAAAAGGACAGTGGCTCAGATGGTAAAGAATCTGTCTGCAAAGTGGGAGACCTGTGTTTGATCCCTGGGTGTGGAAGATCTCCTGGAGAAGGGAAAGGCAACCCACTCCAGTATTCTTGCCTGGAGAATTCCATGGACAGAAGAGCCTGGTGGGCTAAAGTCCAAGGGCTCCAAAAGAATCAGACACGACTGAGAGACTAACACTTTCAATGAAAAGACAAGGGGCCAATTTAACATGGGCAGACCATCTGAATAGATATTTACTTAAGGAAGATATGCAAATGGCCAATAAAAATACGAAAAGATACTTTTTATCGTTAGAAATCAGTTAAATGCAAACCAAAACCACAACGAGTTACCACTTCACATCCACTAGGGAGGTATAATCAAAAACAGTGAGGCAATAATAATTGTTGATAAGGATGTTGAGAAATTGTAAGTCTCATATATTCCTGGTGGGAATGTAAAGTGATACAACCATGGTGGAAGAGAATATGGCTGTACCTCAAAAAGTTAAACATAAAGTTACTGTATGAGCCAGAAATTCTACTCCTAGGGTATATAATCCAAGAGAACTGGGAACACGTCCACAGAAAAACTTGCACTTCAAGTGAAGAAGCCGGTCATGAAAGACCACATATTCTATGATTCAGTTTATTAGAAAATGTCTAGAATAGGCAAATCCAAGAGATAGAAGGATTTTCCCAGTGGCTCAGTAGTAAATTATTCCCTGAATCCCTCGGTTGGGAAGATTCCCTGGAGAAAGGAAATGGCAACCCACTCCTGTGTTCTTGCCTGGGAAATCCCATGGAGCAGGAGCCTGGTAGGCTGCAGTCCCTGAGGTTGCAAAACAGTCGGACACAACCTGAGTGACTCAACAGAAAGGGAGATAGAAAGTAGATTAGTGATTGCTAGGGAACGGGGAAGGGGTTAGCAATAGAGAGTAACTGCTCATGGTAATGGGGTTTCTCTCAAGGGTAATGATAATGTTCTAAAGCTGATTGTAGTCTTCGTCAAAAGACTTTGTGGATATACTGAAAAACATTTAAAGATATGGTTTAAAAAATATCAGCTGCAACCTTATATACACATAGCCATTCTTCTTGCTGATTGAGACCCTTGCCAATTTTTACTTGGGTTATTATAACAACATCCTAATTTGTTTTCCACCTCCAGGGCTGATTTCAACCCATCTTCCATACAACTTCCAGAAGTTTTATAAAATCTAGACCTGGTAGTCACTCCTTTGTTTAAAACCAGTGGTGACTCCAACTGTTTACAACATGAGGCATCCTTACCATGGCTTCAGCTTGTGTTTCAGACCCAACTCAACAACTTCTATTAATATACTATTTACACAGTAAGTAAGTGCCCTGCCAGTTAACTCTCCCCTCACAATTCACTTCATTTTTGTACACTTTCTGTCTCTGCAAGATGCCCTAACCTCTTTATCTGTCTTGAAAGATGTATTTATCCTTCAAAGGACTCCCAGCTACCTTATCTGAGAAGGTTCCTCCAACACCTTCCACTCTTTCGTTGTTGTCTCCATGGCTGGTTGATCACATAGAACACAGCTTTAATGATCTGTTTTCTGTCTCTTCCACTGGTCAGGAGCCTGGGTAAGTGGACTCTTTCTTTCAGCCAGCTTGAGTGTTTATACAACATTCTCCCCCATTCCTGGAGAGACACCAACTTCCAAAACTACTCTCTTCCTTTGTATTTAAAGATTTTATCCTGTGACTCACCATGACTTTCTAATTCCACCTGTGTGATAATACTTTTTGTGGTTTAAATAGACACATGGATAATTTCTCTAATAGCATGGACCTTATCTTCTTTAGGGGCTTCTCCAGGGGCTCAGTGGTAAAGAATCTGCTTGTAATGCAGAAGCTGCAGGAGATGCAGGTTTAATCGCTGGGTCAGGAAGATCCCCTGGAAAAGGAAATGTCAACCTGCTCCAGTATTCTTACCTGGAAAATCCTATGGACAAAGGAGCCTGGCAGGCTACCGTCCACGGTGTTGCAAAGAGCCAGACAGGACTGAGCATGCACACAGGCAGGCGTATCTTTAATACCAGCTCCTTACTGTGCCTCAACTCCTCATGTCTTCACTTTCGCCCTTACCCACTGAAACTCCACTGCTAATTACTGTATGAACTCTCACACACACTCTGATTTCCACTGTCCCTCTTTTCCTAAGTCGTACTTTCACATTAAATTACAACACAGGTTAAATATAAATCTCTTCCTACTCTCACTGAACCTGCGTGGCATATGCGCCTGGGAAAAAGAAGCACAATACTGGCTGACCTCATGTTAAATTCACAACCATCAGCTTCAAATAAGTTTTTTGTGCTGTCAGGCTATTATATTTTTTAATCAAGTCATCCTCTTCCCTTCTTTGACTATTCCACACCTTTTCATTTCTACTCAAACCTTCCTTCACTGCCACCAACATCATCACTCCCTTGGATCATCATCATAGTGATCTCCTACCTGGTCTCTCTGCTGTTGCCTCTGATTCTATAACCTCTTCTCCACTCAGACCTCAGAGAGGTCTTCTTCAGATCTAACTAGATCATGCCACTCTTCTTCTCAATATTGTCTAATCACTCCCTGCTGCTGCTGCTGCTGCTGCCGCTAAGTTGCTTCAGTAGTGTGCGACTAAGTCGCTTCAGTCGTGTCCAACTCTTTGTGACCCCATAGACGGCAGCCCACCAGGCCCCGCCATCCCTGGGATTCTCTAGGCAAGAACACTGGAGTGGGTTGCCATTTCCTCCTCCAAAGCATGAAAGTGAAAAGTGAAAGTGAAGTCATTCAGTCATGTCCAACTTTTTGCGACCCCATGGACTGCAGCCTACCAGGCTCCTCCATCCATGGGATTTTCCAGGCAAGAGTACTGGAGTGGGTGCCATTGCCTTCTCCAATCACTCCCTATCTTATTCCAATTAAAAGGCAAGGTAAAAAAACTGGATCATCTCCCTTCCCAGTTCTTTCTTATCTCCTATGCTGTTCTTCTCCTTTTGCTCAACATCTTCAAGTCACACTGGCCTTTTTGAGATTTTTTTTTTTTGGACACTCCAAATACATGCAAATCTCAGTGCTTCTGCATTTCCTATTCTTTCCATCTGGAATTTTCTTCTCTCAGACATTTTCATGGTTTAGTTTTGCTTTGAAACTCTGCTTAAGTCTCTGCTCAATGGTTGCTGCATCATAGAAGACTTCTTTGACTATTTTATGCAAACAGGACCCCAACAAAATATTCTCTCTCCCTCTTACATGTCCTTATTTTTCTCTGTGAAATTCGTTAACATTGACCATCTTGTATATTTATTTGCACATTGTTCATTAGTAACCATTAGGGTGCAATCTCTAGAAAACAAAAGACAAAAAAATGATCCATAGCAACTCAAAACTGCTGGCAACTTGTTGAATAAATAAGTTGCGCTTGAAGAAAGAATTCTATTACAATAACAATAATGAAGTAAAGAAAGAAAGTGAGGATAAAGTGAAGGAAGGAAGCAAGATTTTCTTTTAAAACCTGTTTGTTTGTTTGTTTGTTTTTTAAAAAGAGGTTCTGTACAGAGAAGAAATTATCTTATTTAGGGAACATTCTGTTAATAACTTGATACCACATTTTAAAAATTTTTAAAAAGGAAAGAAAACATGTATACACAGAAAATAGTCTAGAAATATATGTATCTTACAATATCACCAGAGTGTATCTTTCAGTAGTATGAATGTGGTGAAATGGTTTTTTATTTTGCTTGTTGAGGAGGGGCCTATTCTTTTGTCTGTTATTTTGTCTTTCTAAAAGAAAAAGCAGAATTTATCCCTGTGAAAATTTTTAAACAGAAAAAATTCTTATGAATAAAATACAAGAAAGAAAAAGGAAATATGGATCCCCATATTTTAGAAATTCATTGTCTACACAGAAACCTCAAATACAGGACAATCTAAGTCCAGACAGACTTGGTTTTACACGTAAAGGAGACTTTTCTTTCCATCCCTTTTCCCATGGCCATGAAGTGGCTGTCATTCTGGAGGGGTCAGAGTGTTTCCAGTCCAGTTCGAGACGCACAGTTTGGGCAGGTTCAATCAGACAGTCAGCACACCTTCAGCACCTCTCTGGTTGTGAGCTGGGAACAGAAGAAACACACCACTCCATCTGTGCCCCAGAGAGCTCATCAGCTTTGGGGGAATGATGCCAAGTCTGAATTTGGAAAGAAAAGCAGTCTTTTACTGTGAGTAACGCATGTGCCTTGCTCTGCAGGAACACAGGGAAATGAGTGGCCGGCGGTGGGGATGGAGTCCTCTGCAGGCACAGCCAGGACACGCTAGGGCTGCTGCGACCTCACAGGGCTGGGGGCTGCAGGGTGGCTTCAGCTCTGTCTCTCATAAAGGTGTAGTGGGGAGGTGATGAATGCACCAGGACCAAATTTATTAAATCCTACACACAGCATTGGAGTTCCTTCATGCTTTCATCTCCCCGTTGACTCTACATTCTCATAGCCAACCTTCATGTCCAAACCCAAAAAAATTCCTACACTAAGAGAAGCCTGGATAATTAGAAAAGGACAAAGAGGTTTCTGAAGGTGGAGGGTAAGTTCTGATTATGTTTCTGAATAGCTGATATCTTAATTACATTCAAATATCAGAGCCTCAGCTTTCTTATCAGTAAAATAAGTGGTTGTCATACAATTCAGCAATTCCACTTCCTAGAATATAGCCTAAGGAAATGAAACACTAACTGGAAAAGATATCTGCACTTTCATTTCATAGCAACATTATTCATAATAGCCAAGACATGGAAACAATCTGAGTGTCCGCTGATGGATCAATGAATAAAGAAGTTGTGGTATATATATATATATGTGTGTATATATATATATATATATATATATATATATATATATATAATATATTATTACAATATAATAATAATTATTTTGATAGAAGGAAGTAAAAAGTACAAACTTACAGATATTGGAAGGAAGATGGTCAAAAGTACAAACTTACAGATATAAGATAAACAAGTACTAGAGATATAATGTATAATATAGATGACTATAGTTAATACTATAATGTGATATAAAGGAAAGTTCTTAAGAGGGTAGATCCTAACTTTTCTCATCACAGGGAAAATTTTTTTCTCTTTTATTGTATCTATATAAGATGCTAGATGTTAATTAACATCTTGTGGTCATCATATATATATATATTTAATGTAAATATATATATAAATATATATAAATAAATGTATATATATATAATAAATGGAATATTTTTCAACTATTTAAAAGACAAGGGAATCCTACCATTTGAAACAATATGAATGGATCTTGAATCCTACCATTTGCAATACTAATCCTACCATTTACAACAACTTGAATGGGCCTTTAAGGCAAAATGAAATATATCAAACAGGGAAAGACAAATACCATACAATCTCATTTATAGATGAAATCCAAAAAACAAAAAAACAAAAACAAAAACCTCACCAAACTCATAGAGAAAGAGATTCAATTTATGGCTACCAGAGATAGGAAGGTGGGGGGAGGGAAAATAGGAGGAAAGTAGTCAAAAATACAAACTTCCAGATATAAGATAAACAAGTACTAGAGATACAATGTACAGTGTAGATGACTATAGTTAATACTATAATTTGATGTAAAGGAAAGTCATTAAGAGAGTAGATCCTAACTTTTCTCATCACAGGGAAAGTTTTTTTCTCTTTTATTGTATCTGTATAAGATGCTGGATGTTAATTAAACTCTTGTGGTCATCATTTCACAGCATATTAAATCAAACCTTATGCTGTACCCCTTAAACTCATACAATGATATATGTCAATTATTTCTCAATAAGACTGGCAAAAAAACAAACAAGCCAAAATATTTTAAATATGTTAAAGCATTATTAAGCCTTCTAAATGATAATACTTAAGACTGTTAACTTTAAGATGTTAAGATGTCAATAGTTTGAATACTATTGTGCTGAAATTGATTCTGTTGCTATTCACGTAAATAAATGAATAATGAGTTATTTATGTAAAAAAGAAATATTTGGTTGTGAACATTGAATATAGTGAAGATCCAAAAAACACTGAACAAACACAGCGTCACTTTGGCAATCCTCCACTGCTCAGGACTCTCTTTTGTGGTCAGCCCCTCCACACAGCCATCATCCTGCCTTTCTATTTGATGTATCACGGAGAATGGCTAAGCACGTTTGGCATTTGCCCAGAGCCCGCTCTGAGCCAGTACAGACCAGTAATGTTAGAGATGCAGATAATACACATTACTCTATAATGTATGTTTTATATGTATGCATTTTTAAATGTATAGGTATCACATATACTCCTATTGGCAGTGCCTGCCTGACTTCTTATTGGAAATTTAGTACAAACCAGGCAGAAGCACAATGAAAGATACGTCAACAGCTAGAGAGAGCAGGATGGAATAGAGAGGCTGTTGTGGAGGAGACAGGGCGGTGTACCAGAAGGACACCCCGCTGAGTCAGAACTGGATTTGAACCCATTTTTACTTTTGTGTGACCTCACGCAAGGTATTACCCTCTCTAAGCCTTGTTTCCTGTATTTGTCAAACATAAATTTAAATCTACATTGCAAATTTGTGATGGCAATTAAGTAAAATAATGTGAGTGGAATGGCCTGTACCCGATAGACACTCAGTGGCAGGAAATATTACTAGGGGAATGGTGGAGATGTAGTTTTTAGCCATTATTCTATATCTTACCTTGTTGCATGACCTCACATATGTCACTGACCTCCCTGAACTTCAATTTCATTTGTAAAATGAATGGCTTGGGTAAAACCCTAAAGACATTGCCACTCTATGTTTTTAAAGCAACTTAGCTTTGGGGGACGATATAGAAAGAAAGTTATACTTTGTGCTTTCACTAATGTCTTACAAAAGCACCTCTGGGACGCAACAGAAGAGTCAAACCCAAGGCCAGTGCTATTAGTGTGCACTTCAGCTGACCTTGGTAGGCTGCTCCTATTAGAAGCCTGATTTAACAGTTAATGACTAAGGACATCCTATGTATTACATTTATTCCTGACATCCCCATCATGTCCTAGAGAGAACAGACCCCTACATTGTGTAAAAACAGTCCATCTTCAATTTGTGTCTTCTTAACAGGCATAAAACTAAAAAAAAAAAAGTCATAAAATAGATTCTTTGTAGAGAAGCTAGTTCTATCCTGAATCTTTTCTTTGTTTTTGTTTTTAACTGAGCATAGAATTGAACAATAGAAATGAAAATGCTTCCCTACTTGTTTGTTTCAAATAAAGCTCTTTAATCATTTTTATTTGTTTTAATGATTATTAAAAGCCAAATAGAATTATAGCTGATCTAAAAAATCAAATGCAATCTCAATAGAATAGGAAATTTGTCTATGTAACTTTCTCCTTTGCAAACTGATTATGTGTAATATATTAAAATGCTATAAAATGAAAAATAGACTGGGCTTAAAATCTGGTTTGTTATTAAATACTCAATGACTTTTATGCTCTAGAGTTCAAGGAAACCCTTTTCTTTGTTATATTATTTTGCTTTTCAGTTTTCACAGAATTCATTCCCTCTTGAGTCTCTCAAGTTGTTGTGTGTGTGTGTGTGTGTGTGTGTGACATTTCAGAAATCATATGAAGGGAAGGAGAAAGAGAACTTCAAATTGACACAGGAAATTCTGTTTAAATCATATTAACATTCCATTGCCTTCCGTTAGAATTGCCTAAGGAGAGGAAACGAAGCCAAAGTGTAAGCATAGCTAAATTAAAACACAGTGCAGGGACATGTGGGCATGTACACGCACACACACACACACACACACACACACACACACACACCTCTCACAATCCCAGCTAGGAGGTTAACAAATGGGAGCGTATGTAAAAGTATGCCAAATGAGCCTCCTCCAGCGCTTGCAGGGCTTGACATCCTCTTAGAATAGGAGTGTTGGGCTCTAATCTCTCTAAATCTAAATACATGGTTGCCACAGAAAAGACCCTTGAACATAGTATCCAGTTATGACTTTTGCCTTGTGACAACTTGAATCTCAATACATATCAGAATAATAATAGCTAGCATGTCCTTAGTTTAAGATTTTAGACACTCTGCTTCAACTGTGTGTATGCTTAGTGCTTAGTAATATCCAACTCTTTGCGACGCTATGGACTGTAGCCCTCCAGGCTCCCTTGTCCATGAGGATATTCCAAGCAAGAATACTGGAATGGGGTTGCCATGCCCTCCTCCAGGGGATCTTCTCAACCCAGAGATGGAACTGAGGTCTCCCACATTGCGGGAAGATTCTTTACCATCTGAGCCACCAGAGAACCCCTGTTTCAAGTAAATTCTCTCATTCAATCCAGTCAGAAACTCCGTGATTAGGAATTTTACTCTTGCTGTTTTATTAGAAAGTATTTAATCCTGGCAACTTCTGATGGCCTCCCTTAACGATAAATCACACATGCCCCGTCCTCCCCACACACAGACACAAATAAAAGAACTCACCCCACCCTCTATCCCAAATCCCCAAGAATGCGGATAGCATAGTCTCACAGATGTCGTAAACTCCGAATTAAGGTCAAAGTAAATTGAGAAGCATTTACGGAATGACTGTTTTCTAGGAGGCTAGCGTTCTTCCGGGGGTTCTGTGGTGGCTCAGTAAAGAATCTGCCTGCCAATTCAGGAGACTCAGGTTCAGTCCCTGGTTCTCGAATATCCCCTGGAGAAGGCAATGGCAACCCACTCCTGTATTCTTGCCTGGGAAATCTCATGGACAGAGGAGACTGGCAGGCTACATTCCAAGGGGTCGCACAAAGGTTGGACACAATTTAGCAACTAAATACAACACAACAAGCATTCTTCTGAGGAAACAAAGAAATGAAAGAGGATGGTGAAATGATGCATAACCTGGAAAAAAAACCACAAGAAATAGCATAAGAAAATACTTTAAAATGGCCGGTTAAAATTATAATGCATACCTCACTAACCCTTGATGTTTCATATTTTATGTCCCACTAATCTATCAAAGAACCTGGTTCCCTTTTTAATTAAAATAGACTGAATATACTGAGGGGAAAACTGCCATGCCTGTATATATCCTGTTTTTAGAATTCTAGTTTATGCTAAGTTAATGTACGAACAACCTCCGTAGTTTCACTCCAGTTCAGTTCAGTCGCTCAGTCGTGTCCAACTCTTTGAGACCCCATGGATCGCAGCACCAGGCCTCCCTGTCCATCACCAACTCCCAGAGTCCACTCAAACTCATGTTCATTGAGTTGGTGATGCCATCCAACCATCTCATCCTCTGTCGTTCTCTTCTCTTCTGCCTTCAATCTTTCCCAGCATCAGGGTCTTTTCAAATGAGTCAGCTCTTCACATCAGGTGGCCAGAGTATTGGAGTTTCAGCTTCAACATCAGTCCTTCCAATGAACACCCAGGACTGATCTCCTTTAGGATGGACTGGTTGGTTCTCCTTGCAGTCCAAGGGACTCTCAAGAGTCTTCTCCAACACCACAGTTCAAAAGCATCAATTCTTCTGCACTCAGCTTTCTTCACAGTCCAACTCTCACATCCATGCATGACTACTGGAAATATCATAGCTTTGACTAGACAGACTTTTGTTGGCAAAGTAATGTCTCTGCTCTTTAATATGCTGTCTAGGTTGATCATAACTTTCTTTCCAAGGAGTAAGCGTCTTTTAATTTCATGGCTGCAATCACCATCTGCAGTGATTTTGGAGCCCAAAAAAATAAAGTCAGCCACTGTTTCTACTGTCTCCCCATCTATTTGCTATGAAGTTGGGACCAGATGCCATGATTTTCGTTTTCTGAATGTTGAGTTTTAAGCCAACTTTTTCATCCTCCTCTATCACTTTCATCAAGAGGCTCTTTAGTTCTTCTTCACTTTCTGCCAGTAGTTTGGGGAAGTATATTCTATTGCCATGGATTTAGAACAAACTAAAAAAATTCAGCAGTCCAAACTGTAAACACTTTTGGTACCATAGATGTACTATCATACTGACTATAAAACACAATGACAACTTATTAATTTTAGTAGTATTATGGGCAAGCAGGTTTTGCAAGAGCCTGCAGATTTTACCTATTAAGTAGACAAAATACTTCTTTTGTTTTTTTTTTTTACTATCACACCAGAAATATTTATTAAGCACCTACTCAACCCTGTTTTCTCTTAAATTTATTTTTATTTACTGCCATAATACTTTGACTGTTAGAGAACAAACCAATCTTTCTCAAGGGTATTGCAGGAGATGGAGAGAGAAGAGACTCACATTTGAATTTAATCTGATCTCCAATGGAAAGTGACATTGCTGTAATCTGACATCATGTTTTTAGTGTCAGCAAAGCCTTCTCTTCTATTCATATATTTACTACCCTTCCCCCAAACACATTGGAAGACCTTCTGCAGGGGATCTGCTGTGCTTGTGAATATAAATAGGAGCTATAATCATATCTTATTGTGCACTTTGGATATTTCAAAATATCACTGATGAGAGTAGAAATTTGTATACACTTTCCAAAGCAATTATAAAGATTGCTTTAAAATTTTGCTTAACTTTTGATTCAGCAATTTTGCTACTAGGAATTTATTCTAAAGAATTGATCATGGGTATGCATGAAAATTTATCTTTGTAGCACTATTTAAAGGCATCAGTCAGTTCAGTCATTCAGCCCTGTCCAACTCTTTGTGACCCCGTGGACTGCAGACGCCAGGCTTCCCTGTCTATCACCAACTCCTGGAGCTTGCTGACACTCATGTCCATCGAGTTGGTGATGCCATCCAACCATCTCATCCTCTGCCATCCCCTTCTACTCCTGCTTTCAATCTTTCCCATCATCAGGGTCTTTTCCAATCAGTCGGTTCTTTGCATCAGGTGGCCAAAGTATTGGAGCTTCAGCTTCAACATCAATTCTTTCAATGAATATTCAGGGTTGATTTCTTTTAGAATTGACTGTAGGATCTCCTTGCAGTCTGAGGGACTCTCAAGAGTCTTCTCCAATACCACAGTTCAAAAGCACCAATTCTTCAGCACTCAGCTTTCTTTATGGTCCAACTCTCACATCAGTACATGACTACTTGAAAAGCCATAGCTTTGAATAGACAGACCTTTATTGGCAAAGTAATGTCTCTGCTTTTTAATATGCTGTCTAGGTTGGTCATAGCTTTTCTTTCAAGGATCAAGTGTCTTTTAATTTCATGGCTGCAGTCACCATCTGCAGTGATTTGGGGGCCCAAGAAAATAAAGTCTGTCACTGTTTCCATTGTTTCCCCATCTATTTGCCATGAACTGATGGGACCAGATGCCATGATTTTAGTTTTTTGAATGTTGAGTTTTAAGCCAGCCTTTTCACTTTCCTCTTTCACTTTCATCAAGAGGCTTCTTCTTCACTTTCTGCCATAAGGGTGCTATTATCTGCACATCTGAGGTTGTTAACATTTCCCCTGGCAATCTTGATTCCAGCTTGTGCAAAGGCAGAGCTACTGACAGTATATTAGATGTCCAGTATTAATGGTTTAGTTTAAAAAAACACATTATATATATATATATATATATATATATATATATATGTATATATATATATATGTATATATATTCAGTTCACTTCAGTTCAGTCTCTCAGTCGTGTCCGACTCTTTGTGACCCTGTGGACTGCAGCCCACCAGGCTTCCCTGTCCATCACCAACTCCCAGAGTTTACTTAACTCATGTCCATTGAGTCGGTGATGGACACAGACATTCAGACAATAGCAGGTGGCAACTAGCCATCTCTTCCACAGAGATGTTAAGTAGATTCTCTAAGGGCAGTGAGTATTAAGTCATAAGGCTGGAATCTGAATGTAGGTAATATCATTTCAAGGAGAAGGGGAAGAAGGAGAATGGGATAACAGAGGATGAGTTGGTTGGATGGCATCACCAACTCAATGGACATGAGTTTGAGCAAACTCCGGGAGATAGCAAAGGACAGGGAAGCCTGGCGTGCTGCAATTCATTGGATCGCAAGTCAAACATGACTGAGTGACTGAACAACAAATACCATTTCGGAACAAAAGCACTCAAGCTTCATGTCTTGAACTTCTGGTGTACCAGTTAAGCCAAATGGGTGTGATGATGCTCCTTAGGTAGGCACCTAATGAGCATTTAGGGTACTGTTTCTCCCCTCCCTGAGCACATGACTGTTCAGTCAGTGTTACATTATCCCTCTCTTCTCTTTCCTTCTTTTAATCTCACAAACACACATCAGATTCTGATACGGCCTTCTCCCGGTACCCTCTCTACCTTCTATGTATCACTCCCATCTTCCAGTCCTTACCATCACAAATCCGTGAGGATTTTTAAATCTTCTGAGATGCCTATTATAAAAATATTAGATATTTTATTTTTCCAAATATAAAACTATTAGTTGAAGTATTTTTCCCATTATCACCATCTTTTTGAGGTTTTAATGCCTTACCCATTCTCTCTTCTACCCTTGATGTTGACTGATTTAGAGAATCTAATATTTACTGAATAGTTAAGTATGTACTGAATACTAAACGGCAGGATCTAAGTTGCATTGATCATGCTGTTTAGTGCTTTATATAATATTTCTTTAAATCCCGCGGCATTCTTATCAGTAAATATCATTATCTTATATGATACATAAGTTCATTAAGACTCTGAGAGGCATAACAACTTATACAAGGTTACCGCTAACAAGACAGAGCGAACATTTGTTATCTCATGTGGCAGAGACAAGCCAAATGTTCACTCTCCATTGTTTTTTTCTCTGGTTCATTCCCAGCTGCTGTTACAAATAGATGGCATCTTCTAAGTTTCGGTCACTCCACTGTAGGCAAATGTGATATAACGATGTACAGGACTGGCTTGAAAGCATGGTCCTCAATATCCTGTTTTCTTCTTCCCATTTGCAGAAGCAAAAGACTTCCAGGAGATGGAGGTCCACAAGGGAAGAATTGTGGTTGAATTTCTGCTTATAGAAGAGTAACCTTGTAGAGTCTCTTGATCATGATTTCAATGTCATGATCATTATTATTGTGAAACTGACTTAAAGTTCTTTGGTCTCACAGTTATCATGACTGACCCTAATTAATACACTGTGCCCATTATCAACGTATTGCCTTGGTCCTCCAAATCTACCCTCTTTCCCAAGCTTTTTGATTCTAGATCTGGATGTTTGTAAACATCTCCCCTTTTCACAGACAGCACAGTATATGACTTTGTCAGTGGAGGGTGCTAGAGGAATACTGGAGGAAGAATGGGATTCTGTGCCTGGAATCAGCGCTTTTATTCTTGCTTGTACGGTGCACTGCCAGAGGGCACCTTCCTTACCAGCAGAAAGGGTGTTTTTTTTTGTTTGTTTTGTTTTTTGCCAGAAAGCATTGGCAGTGATGGAGAGCAAGTAGTGGATGCCCTCTGGTGAGTTTCAGTGGTACCCCAGCAGGCAACTTCCCAGTGACCGGATTCTTGTTCACCAGCTCTGGCATGAGGCACCTCAGTGAACATCACCAGCCTATAGGTCTCAGCAATACCTTCTCCATCAAGGTCTGAATCACAGCTGGAGTCAAGACGTAGGGAGTTGGGAGACTGCCAAGTGTTTTCCTGCTTCGGATGCTCTTCCTAAGCCACAGAAGTGGAAGCTTTACCCTGCACCTTTGACTCTGGTATTTTGGGGGGTTCTTTCTAATTTCTTTTTAATTAATATCTTTCACTAATAATTCCTTATATTAGATATTCTTTGTTCTGTTACTTTATAAGTAAAAGTATTAGTTGCTCAGTTGTGTCTGACTTTTCGACCTCATGGATTATAGCCTCTGTCCATGGAATTCTCATCTCTTTGCCGAATCTTAACTGATACATTCACAAAATAAATATTCAACTTAAAAATTGGTGCCATCTAAACTACGGTGGAATGAAAATGTGGTCACAGCAACCAGTCTTGAGCTTGACTGTTGGCTCTGTCACTTGCTAGCTATGTGAGTTGGGGAGAGTTTTTAAATATCTCTAACCTCTAAAGTTGGGTTGACTCTTATTTGTAAAATTGGGTTAATAATGATGATCTTGTGGCATTGTTATGAAGATAAAGTAGCATATATACAGTAGTGGGCACAGTGTAGTTACTAAATAAGTAGCATTTTAAATAATAATTTACTGTGGTAGCTTTTTATTTATTTATTTTTGGGGGGCTCCAAAATCACTGCAGATGGTGACTGCAGCCATGAAATTAAAAGACGCTTGCCCCTTGGAAGTAACGCTATGACCAACCTAGACAGCATATTAAAAAACAGAGGCATTACTTTACCAACAAAGGTCTGTCTAGTCAAAGCTATGGTTTTTCCAGTAGTCATCTCTCATGGATGTGAGAGTTGGACTATAAAGAAAGCTGAGTGCCAAAGAATTGATGCTTTTGAAGTGTGGTGTTGGAAAAGACTCTTGAGAGTCCCTTGGACAGCAAGGAGATTCAACCAGTCTGTCCTAAAGGAAATCAGTCTTGAATATTCACTGGAAGGACTGATGCTGAAGCTGAAACTCCAATACTTTGACCACCTGATGTGAAGAATTGACTCATTTGAAAAGACCCTGATGCTGGAAAAGATTGAAGGCGGGAGGAGAAGGGGATGACAGAGGATCAGATAGTTGGATGGTATCACCAACTCAATGGACATGAGTTTGGGTAGGCTCTGGGAGTTACTGATGGACAGGGAGGCCTGGTGTGCTGCAATCCACGGGGTCGCAAAGAGTCAGACACGACTGAGCGACTGAACTGAACTGATGGTAGCTTTTCAGTTCTTGTGATTTAGCATTAATTTATTTGTCATAGTCAAGTGATTGTGTTCCTCCATAAACTCCCTATGGTTCTTTGTGTGCTATGTCCAAACAAAGCATTTCTGAATGTAACTTAATCTTTGTCCTCTCATTTTTTTCCTTTGCTAAAGGGGATAACTGAATATCACTTTTATTAAAGTTAACCAGAATTTGAGTCATTTATCAAATTCCTTCTCATGCTTCTTCGGGGAGGGTCCATGATCCCACACTATTTTGCACTTTCACAAAATTTTTATTTTCCATGTTTTTTGGACTCCTCTCAATGTTCTTTCTCTCTCTCTCTATAAAATAGAGATTTCCAGAACTTACTTTATGAAATTTCAGTAATAACTGTCTCCTGATTCTTGATTTGCAAATACCATCTGGTTAAAGCATTTTTAAATTTAATTTTTTATTGAAGTGTACATAGTTGATTTACAATGATTCAGGTGTACAACAAAGTGATTCAGTTATGTATATACATATATAATAAATATATAATATATATACAATCTTTTTCAGATTCTTTTCCATTTTAGATTATTTCAAGATATTGAATATAGTTCACTGTGTTATACAGTAGATCCTTGTTAGTGTCCTTGTTAGTAGCATGTATCTGTTAATCCCAAATTCCAATTTAAATTACAATTTAAGAAAAAGTGTTTTTATATTAATTTCAAAATATTAATTTAAATACTACAAGTGGTATATTATGCCTATTAGAACTCATCTGCAGTAATTTCACAATGTCATCTATTCCCAAAAAACATTTGTATGCTTTATTTCTAATCTATAAGCCCCTTGTCACTATTTACCTATTTACTTTGGGGATACTGACTGTTTAGTTACTATTAACATAAAACATTGTTCTTCCATCAGTCATGACTCTACCTATTTCCCTACTAGTAGAATATTTGAAGTAAAGCCTCCAATGCTTATAAAAATCTCCTTTTTACGTGAGATCTATTATTATAAGTAAACTTTAGACACCTGAAGGAATCCTCACCTACTTTTGGTGGGAATGTAAATAGATGCAGCTAGTATGGAAAACAGTATGAAGATTCCTCAAAAAATTAAGAATAGAGCTACTATGTGATTCCAGAGAATATGAGAACACTAATTTAAAAAGTTATCTTCTCCCCTATGCTCATCAGTGCATTATTTACTGCAAGTAAGATATAGGAACTACCTAAGTGCCCATCAATGGGTGAACAAATAAAGATGTGGTATGTGTGTGTGTGTGTGTGTGTGTGTGTGTATAAAATATACTATGAATCATCCATAAAAAAGAAGAAATCTTGCCGTTTGCAACGCCATGGATAGACCTTGAGGTTATTACACTAAGTGAAATAGACCAGGTGGAGAAATAAGATTACAGTATGAGTTCACTCATTTGTGAAATTTAAAATAATTAAAATAAAGGAACACAACAAACATATAGATACAGAGAACAGAATAGTGATCATCAGAGGAGAAGGGGGACAGCAGGATGGCACGGGTAAGGGGATCAGCTGTACGATGACAAATGGAATCTAAACTTTTGGTCATGAGCATGCTATGCTGCTGCTGCTGCTAAGTCGCTTCAGTCGTGTCCGACTCTGTGCGACCCCATAGGCGGGAGCCCACCAGGCTCCCCTGTCCCAGGAATTCTCCAGGCAAGAACACTGGAATGTTGCCATTTCCTTCTCCAATGCATGAAAGTGAAAAAATAAAGTGAAGTCACTCAGTTGTGAACGACTCCTAGCGACCCCATGGACTGCAGCCTACCAGGCTCCTCTGTCCATGGGATTTTCCAGGCAAGAGTACTGGAGTGGGGTGTCATTGCCTTCTCCGATGAGCATGCTATAGTGTAGAAGTAAAACTATAATATTATATTCATAAAACTTATACAATGTCATAAACCAATAAAAAAAGTTTAAAAAAAAAAACATGGACCGGTACACAGATATGTGACTACAAAACCACTGTTAATTGTGTGGTTGTATTTTCAGTAGAGTCTGAGTTTCAAGTGGCAAAAGAGCAATTCAAAATGCCTCAAACAGATAAACAAAGAAACCAAAGAGGATTTTACTGCTTCGTGTGAACCGGCAAGTTAAAGTTTAAATCAGGGGTCATACACAGCTGGGCCAAGTCCTACCACTTCTCACCACCCTCCTCTCTCTCAGGGTGGCCTCCTCACCTCTCTGTGTAATAATGGAATGGAAGAAAGTATGAGTCGCTCAGTCGTGTCCAACTCTCGTGACCCCATGGACTGTCACCCGCCAAGCTCCTCTGTCCATGGGATTCTCCAGGCAAGAGCACTAGAATACTGGAGTGGGTAGCCACGCCCTTCTCCAGGGCATCTTCCAGACCCAGGGACTGAACCCAAGTCCCCTGCTCTGCAGGCGGATTCTCTACCATCTGAGCCACTATGGCTCATCTAACTGTCATCTGTCGCATGTTACATGGGTGAGAAAATGATGGCAATTCCCTGTGGCCCCCTTTCCGAAAGCACTGATGGGAAGTGGCAGGAGGCACAGGAGAGGATTCTGCGGGTCGGTTGGATCATCCGAGAGGATCTAGGCTCCTCTCTAGATCTGTCACTTTAGCCTGGAGGGATAAGGGCCTTTGATTTGGAGGGCATAAAGGAAGATGTGTTGACTAGAAATCCTGCCAGAATCACATAATATATATGCATATTATTTTTTATCATTTTCTTTTCTTATCCATAAAATGTGAAATCACTCTCCCCCTAATAGTGTGGTAGTGATGATGAAATGACATTACATTTGAAACTTACGGTATAGAACTGAGCAATAAATGATAACTATTAATAATTACTATAAAAGTGAAATAAAAATGAGGACTCTTTATGTAGTGAAAACAGAAACCATCTTCATTTCTTGATCTGTAATGGTATCTTTTGCCTGTCTCATTACTCTCCCCAAGAAAAGAGCAAATTTAAAGAGCAGGGACCCATGACTTTTATTCCTCATGTTTCCATGACAACAACTATCACAGAGAAAGAAAAGAAACTAACATATATTAAGTACTCCGCATTTTAGTAGAGACCTTAACATGTGTTCTACTTAAATGCACAGCAACTTGCTCAAGCCATCGTATGATATCTGTTTATTCAATGAATGCAAACTGATTGATGTTACACATCTGGCATAAGGTAATTTCTTAAAAGTTCAGCTGAAGATGGAACAGAACATACACATTGTATTGTATTAGAAGTAATAGCAACTCTTTGATATTTCACATTAAAACAAAACTTTCATTAGGTTTTTCTAAGCTCTTTTGAAACAAACTTTGTCCCAATAGAAAGCATAATCTGGGCCAGCTGGAGTTTTGAATTTCAGAATTTTATGTCTACAATGACAGTTTCAGTGAGCATACCGCACTTGCATGCCGTGTGCTCATTCGTGTCTGACACTTTGCTCCTCCTCTGTCCATGGAATTTTCCAGGCAATAATACTAGAGTGGGTTGCCATTTCCTCCTCCAGGGGATCTTCCTGGCCCAGGGATCAAACCAGCGTTTCCTATGTCTCCTGAATTGCAGGTGGATTTTTTACCCACTGAGCCACTGGGGAAGTATGTATATACTAAAGCCTGTGCCTGAATATTAACATTCTGAGAAGCTATCAGTTAGTTCAGTCGCTCAGTCATGTCTGACTCTTTGCATCCCCATGGACTGCAGCACACCAGGCTTCCCTGTGCATCACCAATGCCTGGAGTTTACTCAAACTCATGTCTGTTGAGTCAGTGATGCCATCCAACCATCTCATCCGCTGTAATCCCCTTCTCCTCCTGCCTTCAGTCTTTCCCAACATCAGGGTCTTTTCAAATGAGTCAGTTCTTTGCATCAGGTGGCCAAAGTGTTAGAGCTTCAGCTTCAGCTTCAGCATCAGTCCTTCCAATGAATATTCAGGACTGATTTCCTTTAGAATGGACTGGTTGGATCTCCTTGCAGTCTAAGGGACTCTCAAGAGTCTTCTCCAACACCACAGTTCAAAAACATCAGTTCTTTGGCCTTCAGCTTTCTTTATAGTCCAACTATCACAACCATACATGAGTACTGGAAAAACCATAGCTTTGACTAGACAGATCTTTGTTGGCAAAATAATGTCTCTTTTTTTAACATGCTGTCTAGGTTGGTCATAACTTTTCTTCCAAGGAGTAAGCATCTTCTAATTTGAGAAACTATCAGATTGAACAAAATAAGTGGGTTTGTTGAAACGGAAAATTTCACTCGTCAATGCAGTGAAATACTGTTCATTTGCTCCTCAGAGGCATTTGCCCTCATCTTTGAGAGTTACTTTGACTAGTTCATCAGCACTTCTGACCTGTTTATTGGGATTTCTCGTGCTCTCTTCTCTTACAGTACTGGGGAGTTGTGTGGTCCTTGGGGATCCCAGAAAGCCAAGAATATTTTCAGACAGAAAAAAAACTGAGATGTATCTAAATTTAAACCCATGTATAATGCTAGTTCCAACATCCGAGTGTGAGTCATGAATGGAGAAGTGATGAAAAAATAGGTAGATGACAATAGTGGTATAAAGGATCCCTAGGATTTCGTCCTGTGGAAAAACGCCAGGGCTATGCTCCATAATGCCACTAATGTATTGCAGTGGGGGAAACAATAATCTCATGCTGCTTTCTCCTATGGCCTTACTTTTTTTCTTGTCACAGTTTTATTCCTAATTGTTTGCACGCCATACATTTCACCCATTTAAAGCATGCTGGAATTAAGCTGCTGTGTTGGAGTCCTTGCTTTGCCGGTTGGTTTCTGTGTGAGCTTTGGCAAATTGCTCAATATCTGTGTACTTCAATTTCTCCATATATAATATGAGGAGATGAATACTTTTGTGTAGCGTTGCCATGGGAATTGAATGGCATAATAAAGTTGCACATCAGTGATTGTCCTATAGAATGTGTTCTATAAATAAAAGTTGATACAGCACTATAAAGCAGTATATGAGTGTTGATGATAGAATCAATCAAGAGCTGTGCAAATTACAAGAAAATTGGCGTCATTTACAGAGATAGACAGGCTTCCCAGGTGGTGCTAGCGGTAAAGAACCCACCTGCCAATGCAGGAGACATAAGAGGTTCAGGTTCAATCCTTGGGTAGGGAACGGCAGGAGGGCATGGCAACCCACTCCAGTGTTCATGCCAGGAGAATCCCTTGGACAGAGGAGCCTGGTGGGCTATGGTCCATTGGGTCACAAAGTGTTGGACACGACTGACTCGACTTACCATGCACTCAAGAGATAGGCAAGACTAAAAGTCTGTGCCATAGTGTTCATCTTTAAGGAATGGGTAGGATTTCCACACAAAGAAAGGAAAGGAATATTGCAGACAGCAGGGAGAGCTAGCTGAACAAAGTAGTCTAAAGTGGCTAGATCCCAGTGTCCCAGGAAGAATGTATGTAGGCACGTATATTCTGTTTCCTTAAATACATTTGGAGCTGCAGCTTCTGCATTTAGAAATAAATCATGTTTTCAGAAGAGATGTCTTGGGTTGGACATCTGACTTCTCTCTTGACTCATGGTGAATTATTTACATGTTTGTGTCTCCTAGCTGATCATAACACTTTAAGATCTGAGACCATGACTTAGTTATTCACATGTCCACAACAGGGCCCAGCCAAGTATGGGGATACAGTCATTGTTCAATGAATATTCGTCAAGGGAGAGAAGGAATCCATGAATATTCATTTTGCAGACAGTATACATAACAACTTTCTGGGATGGATGAGGGTTATTATACTTAGTTCTGATCTTACCATGCATATCTTAAACATCACATTTCAGTGCATGTTTAAATACAAAAGCAGTGGACTAGCGATTGCATGGTAGTAAGGGCTATTGTCTCGATGCTCAGGCATTTTAAGAGCCACTGGCAACTGTAACTCAATCAAACATGAAAATCTCTGAACGGGGAGGTGATCTTTGGGAGCATTGATAGAGGAGCAGTGAGACTGGGAAGGAAAGGCAAAAAAAGGGTGTGATAATGCGCAGGTTGCACTGAGTGAAACTTGACTCAGCTGCGCTGAGCATCTCTGAGTAAATACAGCGAGGCTCAGGTGAATCCCACCTGAGGGGTGGGGACACTGAAGTATTTATCTACCAGTTTACGTTAGTCTCAGATGAGGCTGCTCCTGAAGGCATTAACTCTAGCACTCCCATCTGTCCAACGTGCGAGACAAATATGCTTCATGCACCTAAAGACCATTTTAAGGTAGAATCGGGGGGATGTCAGGGGACTGCAATGGATTGTTCACTTCCTCTGCTTCTATTGTTGTTATTCAGTCGCTCAGTCGTGTCTGACTCTCTGTGACCCCATGGACTGCAGCACACAGGCTTCCCCGTCCTTCATTATCTCCCGTAGTTTGCTCAAACTCAAGTCCTTTGAATCCATGAGGCCATTCAACCATCTCATCCTCTGTCGCCCCTTCACCTCCTGCCATCCGTCTTTCCTCTGCTATGGTCTACCATAGCCCACTGCATGCAATACCCAGATTCACTCACATTGCAGGTCAAGTTCATTCTGTCTTTTCACTGATTTTTTTCTTTTAGATCACTTGTTATAGTTCCAAAAGAGAGACCAAGAAAGAGAGAACTTAAAACAGGAAGGCTGTAGTCTCCTGCTGTAGTTAATCTTGAAGCCATAACTGATATTCATCATTTCCCTCCTTTATTACTTCCATTCCCTAGACCAAGCTGCTTCTAGTCTGGTTCATCGTGTGGTGAAGTGACTCAGTCTTCGAGCCCTTAGAGGATGAGTCCCTGGTTGCTTGTCCTCATCAAGATGTTGTAGCTGCAATTGCCATCTCGTTTTCTCACCAGGGATGCATCAAGATGCAGGCCAGTGAGTCCCATGATTTCCAGACATACTCCTTCCTGCTCCATTATTTAGCAACAACTCTATGGCCTCGTCACAATCAGGATGAATTACCCTTGTCCATATAGTAACTGCCTTCTCTGACTGCTGGCCACTGGGCATAAGAGCCAAGAATGATCAGGCTGCAGCCGAAGTCGTAGGTTTACTGTGTCCCCTGGTAGAACTATCAAGAGTTCTAACCCAGCAAAACCTGAAGCTATAAAAAGGGGAAGACCACTTTCTTTTTCTTTTTTTTTTTTCAATTTATTTTATTGGAGCATAGTTGATTTCCAATGTGTGTTAATTTCTGCCATACAGCACAGTGATTCAGTTATAAATACATACATTCTTTTTTATATTATTTTCCATTATGGCTAATCACAGGACATTGAATATAGTTCCCTGGGCTACACAGTAGGACAGGAAGCCCACTTTCTTAAGTGGATTATTTAAAGTGATGGTGGAAGGCTTTGTTCTCCCCTTTGATGCTAGCTATCTAGGACTCAGAACTACATATACAGTATCACTTAATAGTACAACCACATTTTGAACCATGCAGTCTCAAGACTGGATTACGGGGAACAGGCACCACTGACCTTCTCACTGAAGTTGGCATCCCTCTTTTGGGGATATGCCTTATTGGTTTGGGGGGACTTCCCTGGTGGCTCAGTGGTAAAGAACCCACCTGCAATGCAGGAGATGTGAGTTTGATCCCTGGGTGGGGGAGAGCCCCTGAAGAAGGAAGCAGCAACCCACTCCAGTCTTCTTGCCAGGAAATCCTATGGACAGAGGAGCCTGGAGGGCTACAGTCCATGGGGTCACAAAAGATTTGGGCGTGACTTTAGTGACTAAACAATCTTATTGTTCTAGTGAAGCGAATGTCATCTGGGCTCTCCTGGGGAACATAATCAGCTGGTAGTTTCTTTGACATTACAAAATAAATACATTATAACATGCCCACTTCTCCGAGACCTTGGAACTCTTCTCTAGTGCTTTGCCAAGGTGGTTCTGGCATAACCACATCGTTTGTTTTAGGCCAACATCATTTCCAAGCTTTTAAGGGCTATTCCAGTAGCACGTTGGGATCAGCTCCAGGTGTACTTGCCCAGAATGTTAAAAATTAACCCACATAAGAGTGCTCTCAAACAAATAGATTGTTATCTGATCTTACGTTCTGTCCTCTCTGATCCAGTGTCTCAAGACCAGTTCCTCAGAATATCCTCCTGATTCCTAGAAGCAATCATTAGCCAGGTTCAATAGTTCACTTGCTTAATAATCCATCTCATCTTGAAACACGGATCATACTTTTCCACTCAAGTCATACTGAGATTTGATCCTAATTATTTGTCTAGAAGCAATGAAGGGAGATGGGAGCAGAGCTTGAGAAAGGAAACATCACCTTATAAAACATCCTGCTGAGGTGGGGTTTTAACGTGGTAACCGGCTGTTCTCCACAGGAGAGGGTAAGGGCCTCTTTTTCTGGAGCAGAGTTTCAGAAGACTCTCTGGGTTCAAGCCTCTTTAGAACATCTACCCAAATGTTTCCTCGCATGTCTCAGTGTCCGACTCTTTCCCTATAAAGACCCTGATTTTAGTGGAGAAGACTTGCTAGCTCTGTGAACGTAGCCTCCATTATAGTTTTCTTTTCCTAAAATCAAATCTTAGGCCTGATTTTCAGCATGGCCTATCCTGGGGCTGAAGGAAGTGAGGGTCACTTTGATTGTTGGTTGGAAGTCTTTAAATTTTTACACCAAATCTCGAGTCAAGTGTTAACTGACACAAGCCTGTAATTTTTTTTTTTTCCCTATAGAGTTTCATAGAAGTTAATAAACTCTGCAATCACGTCTTTCCAACACAAGAGCAACATAAAATTTACTTTCGACTGTATTCTATCTCAATCTACCTGATGAGACTCTTAGTAATTATGATGCTATAACTGGCCAGGGATTGGCTCCCCCATATTATCCACCAGTAAGGGGTTCCTTGCTACCACCTAGGTAGTGAGTCATTCAGTTCAAAAGCTCGTGTCAAGCCTCAGCTTCCTAAACCACTTCTATCCCAACTAACTTGGGCAGGTTTTGGTTTCTACCATAAGACCCTGAAAGAAGGATTTGCGTGAAAGTAACTTATCTAGAAAGTGACCCAGGAAGCACTTGTAGAAGAGTGAGGCGGTGAGGAAAGAAGGAAATGGAGTTAATAAAGATGAAAGCCAATAAGGATGAAATGAAGACCATAAAGGATGAGGCAGGTGGGAAGGTCTCCCCTATGAGAACCAAGATCTATTAATCCCACTGGGGGTGTCTAAGAGACTGCAGAGAGCATGCTCAGAACTGGTCTTCCTGAAAGAAAAAGAACCTAAAGTATTTATCCCCCAATCCCTGCTGTCATTGGTTCAGGGATGCTCTGGAGATATTAACTCACTGGCCTGCCTGCCTCATGGGTCAAGAGTTCCAGGGGCCAGAGAATGCCCTTAGGGAAAGGATCACAAACACGAATAATAGGAAGCGGTGTGGTCGGTATTTATGGAGACAATGAATGCCAAGATAATATGGGTAGGACACCCAAAAAAAAATCTGTTACCAAGTTCCTATGAGTATATTATCAACACCAATGAAAACTAATGCCCTTCAAGAGCGGTAGCTACCTGCAGCATACCTGTACCACAAACATCGTACAAAGCAAGATATCAACACACGTGTTTTAGCTGTTTCTCTCTATGTTGATTGGTTTGGCAGCTTTCCTGGCCAGAATATATGAAAATATATTCCTCTGCTTAACCAAAAGTTGTGTAGGTACACTGCTTGCACTCTTGGCCTACATGCCAATATGAACTGTAGATACAGACGAGATGCATGACTCATCTCAGTTGTAACAGTACCCTTCCTTTAAGTGCGTCCCTCACATCCCTTTTTTGAAATTACATTTTAGAAATGGGTCGAGAGAACAATGGACACACAGTCAAAAAAAGAAAAAAAAGTTCAGAATACTGAGAAACTTGAAGCATTTGCAGAAATAAGGAAACAGCATCTTTTCATGTTTTATTTTTCACTTGTGAAAATATATATAATATATATTACACATACAGAAGAGTCCCACAGCTCGGGTGTTAGAGAAAGCGAACAGAAAGGCACGTACCAGGGGAGGTCTTTTCATAAAGTTTTCAGTGAAACCAACATTCAGGGCACGGCAATTGACAATAAAAGCAACGAAAGCACAGGAAGCCTGTGTCCACGACTCTGAAGAGCTAAATCAGAGACAACTCCAGGTCCGCTGAGAATGAAGGTCATCTCTGGAGAAAGGACAGCTTCTACTTAATAGGCCTGTCAGAGCAGCAGAGGATGTACTGAGGTCTGGACAAAGACACCAGGGGCAAAGTGAAAGCCAGCGCTTAACTTGACAGCTAGTCTGTTCTTGTCCCCTTTCTCTTTCAGACCTGAGGCCCTGGCTGACCCAAAGATGCCAATAATAGGGCCAACTCTGTTTGTGCAGAATTACGGTCAGCTACAAGACAGAATTTTGTAACAGACTAAATATTTTAAAAGCTTGTAAACACTGTGCTGATGCTGTGTGGGGGTGGGGTGGGGGGGCAGACATAAAAAGGAACATTTGCTATTTCTCTTGGAGGAAAGAAAGTTACAGGCATAGGTCTTTGGCTTGCCCCAGGTGTATCCCCATCCTGACATTTATCCAAGATGGTAGGATTTGAGACGCAATTCATGAGATGATTGGATTCCTCCCACCATACTCCAGCACAGAAGCCTACTAGGATTTGGAACAGCTGGAGCAGCTGACAACCCTGGGCGATGTGAGATGTGGCTTCACAATGTCAGGCTGAATGGACTCCATCAGGTCACACTCATTGGCAAGTATATGTTTCACCAGGCATCTGGAGGCCTCATCGATGTTGATATTTTCCTAAGGGGAGAAAACAGCTTTTAGTATTCAGTATTCTAGAATAACACCAGAGCAGAGATTTATATGAAACAAAGGGCAGTATTTAAATATCTCTTTCTAAACCCTGTCCCATGCATCCTCTTTCTATTCCCCTTGCTCTTGTTTATTCCTTCTAAGAACTTTACATTTTAGTCTTTCACAAAAGTAAATATATGGATTTGTTTTGTAAATATTCATTAGCACATTTTTGATCATTTAAGCTCAACCCTGAGTTCACGTGCTATGAAAGCTTTCAGTAACTTTTTGAGTTCCACAAACAACAAACCTCTCACATTTAACAGAGCCTTAATAAAAATTCCTCTGAGGGTTTCTAAATCTAAAACAAGGTGAAGTTCTGGTTGTTTTTTTGTTTGTTTGTGATGTTGTTGTTGTTCTTACTGGTTTTTATACCAGAATTCATTCACACCCCCAAATCAGTGGCTTAAAGCAACAAAGTCCTTGTCACTCATCCTACATGCATCATGGGATACCTGGCTTTTCCGCCATCAACCCAGGCCAAGAGAATTCCAACTCTATGCTTGCCATGCTTGCAGAAGCAGGGAGAACAGACATGGTGAATTGAGCATTGGCTCTTATTGCTTCTGGAGAAAAGTGAAAGGGAGACACAGCGTTTATCCTCCCATTTCATTGTCCCATGAAAGTCACGTGTTCATGCCCAAGTTCAGAGCGGCCGAAGCAGTGCAATCCTTCCATTGGACTGGAAGCTGGAGAGCCAGAATTCATGTCCCTGGGCTTCCCTTTCCTCATCTATGTGACAGTCTTGATGATAATGCACGTGCTGCATGCTCAGTCACAAATATCAAATGTGGGATATCATATCTGTTCACAGGTAAGACAAATTTAGAGAGATTAAGAGATTCCTCCCAGCACCAAGATCATACAGCAGAAGGGTTTGAGGGCCAGAATTCACAACCAGATGTTGCTGACATCAAAGCCTGGCTCTTACCAAGTTTTATTCCTTTTTCAACTTTTCAAAATCAAGAGCAATAACAAAAGTTCTTACTACAATGTTAGGACCAGTGGGTGCAAAATAAATCTTAGATCCTTTCTCTTTAATAAAGCAAGTTTTAAGCATTAAAAAGCACCCTCCTAGATAAGCAATATAAGTTAGATTTGACAGTAGTATTTTTTAAACCTCCACTCCTATATTAACTTGCCAGTAAAATAGGGTTCTTTTATTTTAATGTATAAATTGGCAAAATCTACTAATGAAGACAGTGAAGCGTGGACAAATGAATGAAAATCCACCAACCTCATAAGAAAAACAGCTAAAACTTAAGCCAAATTAGTGGCAGCCTAGCAGGGTCATTTTAGTAAAAGACAAGATGATCTCAGTGAAACTGTGACTTTTAACACATTAGCTGGTGTCAAGACTAGGATGTGAGATTATGGAGGATGGGGCTCTGGACTAAGGAAACCATCAGAGCCAAGGAGTGGCTGTGCCTACGTTTAGACTGTACATGGGAACAGGGTAGCAATTCATGATGACTCACCGTCACTCAATCTAAACTATTTAGATTCCTCCTAAGAACGAGGCATACAAAGACAACACTAAAGTCTGTCCTTGCGAGAACTTATACTAGCAAGGTAAACAGCAGAGGTATAATAAGGTTGAAAAGGGTGTCTGGAACCTGACTACTATGAGCCCTGGATGAGAACTTGGCCAGACAGAGCCACTGAGATTTCTTTGCAAGTGAAGTGTCAAAAAACAATTCAATACAAATCCATTACTAGACAAAACTTATATGGACCCTTGGGTGGTGGTGGTTTAGTCACCAAGTCATGTCCAACTCTTGTAGCCCTATTAACTGTAGCCCACCAGGCTTCTATATCCATGGAATTCTCCAGGCAAGAATACCGAAGTGGGTTACCATTTCCTTCTCCAGGGGATCTTCCCGACCGAGGGATCAAACCCATGTCTCCTGTATTGGCAGGTGGATTTTTTACCAGTAAGCCATCAGGGAAGGCCTGGACCCTTAGTACTCTTTTTAATTACTTAATTTATCAGTGAGACCTTGGGAAATACTTATTATGTGTACCGTGGTTGCCGTGGCACATCTATTTCAGATTGGAACCTATCAGAGGAAGCCAGGTAGAGGAACAAGCACTATACTGACCCCATGCGTTCTGCAAAAGAGCACAGTGTATAGTACATATAGCACAAGCCTGAAGCCAAACTTATCGCAGCTCCCTTTCTGGTGATGTGACCTTGGGAAAACTGTTTCAACCACTCCCCACCTTAGTTTCCTCCTCTCTAAAAGGAATCTACTTTACAGATGATTGTAATTTAATACATGTTAATACTTACAACATGCAAGACACTTAGAACAGTGAAGAGGACATAGCATACATTTAATAAATGCTATCTACATCTCAGCTCAGTCACTCAGTCGTGTCCAACTCTTTGTGACCCCATGGACTGCAGCACACCAGGCTTCCCTGTCCATCACCAACGCACAGAGAGTACTCAAACTCACGTCCATCAAGTTGGTCATGGACTTTAGTTTGGCATCAGTCCTTCCAAAGAATATTCAGGACTCATCTCCTTTAGGATGGACTGGTTTGATCTCCATGCAGTCCAAAGGACTCTCAAGAGTCTTCTCCAACACTACAGTTCAAAAGCATCCATTCTTTGGTGCTCAGCTTTCTTTATAGTCCAATTCTCACATCCATACATGACTACTGGAAAAACCATAGCTTTGACAAGACAGATCTTTGTTGGCAAAGTAATGTCTCTGCTTTTTAATATGCTGCCTAGGTTGGCCATAGCTTTTCTTCCAAGGAGCAGTTCAGTTCAGTTCAGTTGCTCAGTCGTGTCTGACTCTTTGGGATGCCATGTACTGCAGCACACCAGGCTTCCTTGCCCATCACCAACTCCTGGAGCCTACTCAAACTCATGTCCATCAAGTCAGTGATGCCATCCAACCATCTCATCCTCTGTCGTCCCCTTCTCCTCCTGTCTTCAATTTTTCCCAGCATCAGTGTCTTTTCCAATGAGTCAGTTCTTCGCATCAGGTGGCCAGAGTATTGGAGTTTCAGCTTCAGCATCAGTCCTTCCAATGAATATTCAGGATTGATTTCCTTTAGGACAGACTGGTTGGATTTCCTTGCAGTCCAAGGGACTCACAAGAGTCTTCTCCAACACCACAGTTCAAAAACATCAATTCTTCAGTGCTCAGCTTTCTTTATAGTCCAACTCTCACATCCATACATGACCACTGGAAAAACCATAGCTTTGATGAGATGGACCTTTGTTGGTGAAGTAATGTCTGTGCTTTTCAATATGCTGTCTAGGCTGGTTATAACTTTTCTTCCAAGGAGCAAGTGTCTTTTTATTTTATGGCTGCAGTCACTATCTGCAGTGATTGTGGAGCCAAAAAAATAAATAAATAAAGTCTGTCACTATTTCCATTCATTGTTTCCCCATCTATTTGCCATGAAGTGATGGGACCAGATGCCATGATCTTCGTTTTCTGAATGTTGAGTTTCAAGCCAACTTTTTCACTCTGCTCTTTCACTTTCATCAAGAGGCCTCCTCTTCACTTTCTGCCATAAGGGTGATGTCATCTGCATATCTGAGGTTACTGATATTTCTCCCAGCATTTCTCATGATGTACTCTGCATATAAGTTAAATAAACAGGGTGACAATATACAGCCTTGACATACTCCTTTCTAATTTGGAACCAGTCTGTTGTTCCATGTCCAGTTCTAATTGTCGCTTCCTGACCTGCATAAAGATTTATCAGGAGGCAGATAAGGTGGTTTGGTATTCCCATCTCTTGAAGAATTTTCCACAGTTTGTTGTGATCTAAACAGTGGAAGGTTTTGGCATAATTGATAAAGCAGCAGTAGATGTTTTTCTGGAATTCTCTTGCTTTTTCTGATCCAGCGAATGTTGGCAATTTGATCTCTGGTTCCTCTACCTTTTCTAAAACCAGCTTGAACATCTGGAAGTTCACGGTTCACATACTGTTGAGGCCTGGCTTGGAGAATTTTGAGCATTACTTTACTAGCGTGTGAGGTGAGTGCAATTGTGTGGTAGTTTGAACATTCTTTGTCATCGCCCTTCTTTGTGATTGGAATGAAAACTGACCTTTTCCAGTCCTGTGGCCACTGCTGAGTTTTAGAAATTTGCTGGCATATTGAGTGCAGCACTTTCACAGCATCATCTTTTAGGATTTGAAATAGCTCAACTGGAATTCCATCACCTCCACTGGCTTTATTTGTAGTGATGCTTCCTAAGGCCCACTTGATTTTTCATTCCAGGATGTCTGGCTCTAGGTGGGTTATCATACCATCGTGGTTATCTGGGTCATGAAGATCTTTTTTGTAGAGTTCTGTGTATTCTTGCCATCTCCTTGAAATATCTTCTGCTTCTGTTAGGTCCATACCATTTCTGTCCTTTATTGTGCTCATCTTTGCATGAAATGTTCCCCTGGTATCTCTAATTTTCTTGAAGAGATCTCCAGTCTTTCCCATTCTATTGTTTTCCTCTATTTCTTTGCACTGATCACTGAGGAAGGCTTCCTTATCTCTCCTTGCTATTCTTTGGAACTCTGCATTCAGATGGGTGCAAGTGAAAGTGAAGTTGCTCAGTCATGTCCGACTCTTTGTGACCCCATGAACTATACAGTCCATGGAATTCTCCAGGCCAGAATACTGGAGTGGGTAGCCTTTCCCTTCTCCACGGGATCTTCCCAACCCAGGGATCAAACCCAGGTCTCCTGCATTGTGGACGAATTCACATGGGTATATCTTTCCTTCTCTCCTTTACCTTTAGTTTCTCTTCTTTTCTCAGCTATTTATCTACATATTCTCCTCATTTAATCACCAGGAGAACATGATAATGTGTGTATTCTATTCCTTTACTTTGCAGCTCAGGAAACTGAGATTGAGACGGGATCGGTGGCTGGCCCAGAGCCAGATGTGAGTCTAAGAACAGTAAACACTAATATTTGCCATGATCTCTACAATATACTAACTATAAAAAGGCAAGATGTATGTGTTTAGGGCACAGCCTTATCTCAAGTCCCCGGAAGTATTTTCCCCAAATAAATAAAGGAGCGCAGTATAAGCAGGGCATGCATTTCCAGCCTTAAACGGTTAAGAAGTTGTGTCGGGGCCTAGGCCAGGCTGCTCTGCACTGCTGCCCATCTGTCTTTCTGTTCACTCTTAAAGTCACAGCCAACGTCTAGACTAGCAGAAGAGAGAGCAATACAGAACTCACTTCCCTCTCCCTCTCCTGTGAAACATGAGCATGAACAATCAAACCCTGCCTGATAAAACTGTAGGTTTGGACCTTTGGGGCAATTATATTGTGATATAACTGACTGTGCTTCTTGGCAGCCAAGTAGACACAGCCAGGCCCACATTTTCTAGGTGATTGTTGAGAATCAGCTGTTGGTTTAAGTGCTAAATACCTTCTGGGAATTTTTATTGACATTTCTTCTAGAGAGTTTTAACAACACTTGCAGGAGCATCTTTTGCAGTAAAGGTAATTTATCCATCCTAAGACTTCCAAGACACATACACTTAGACTGAATCTGGCTGTGATTTCTTTACATATTTGCAGTATGACAAGGTGGTCTATTGTGCTGACCACTTTAGGTTGATGTGTGCTCATCTTCACATCTCTAAGCTTGCCTCGAGAAGTAGCCTTAAAATGCCCAACAAAGCATTTTAGTGGTAACTACCATAGTATTACTGAGTGTCCACACTGTGCTGGGCATATAGCAGATGCTTTACTTATGGACACATTGTTCACATCCAATCCTTACAAAAATCTATTACATAACTAACAGCCATATTTTAAAGGTAAGGAAACTTTAACCTTTACCAAGGTTAAGTAACTTAACTAGAACAGAGTAAGAGCTTGGTCAATGTGTCATTCCAACCAAATAGACCTAACTCCATTTTCTATCCTGCTCCCATATATGACATGACCTTATCTCCAAGATTAGAACAGATATTAAAGTAGTTTTATTTCTAAATCAGCAGTATGCAATCCCGGCTGCATATTCATTCAGCGAGTTCAATAAAATTTGTTGCCAGGGCCCTCCTTCCAGACATTGGTCTGGGATGAGGCCCAGCATGGGTATTTTTTTTGTTTTTAAGATTTTCCACTTCTTTGAAATGTGCCTTCAGATTTCAGACACACTCATATCATTAAGAGACACATATCATATCATTAAGAATGTCTTTAAAGATGCTCCTTTCATTTCAGTCGTGAACTCTCTGGAAATAACATGTAGTGCAGCGATTTTAAGCTGCAGTGATTTTGATCTTCCCAGAGAGAAAGGCATATAAATCTAACTATCTGAGGTCTTGGGTACGTGTCAGTTTTTTTTAATTAGCTCTTTAGAACATCTGTCTGGTGGCAAACTATTAATCTCTGACCCCCACCCCCCCACCCCCAGTGCCAGAGAGCAAAAACATCCTAGCAGAAAACCTTTACTTCTGCCTCGTTAGAAGCTGGCAGAGAATTCATCCTCCTCTAATCTTTCCAAATACATCACCCTCCAACACACCAAGTGTACCAGGCGCTCTGAGGTTAGGGTACTAAATTCCTCAGCTCCGTGAAATTTTAATTAGAGCAGATGGCTCATCAGATAATAATGCCAGTGCAAGAAGTCTTACGCAGAACAAGTGCTTTGAAAATACTTTCTCTAAGAAGATCCAGCGCTTGTTTATGGAGTGCATAAGTGGCAAACCCTCTGCGAGCTCTCATTGACTGTAGGTCCAGTCTAATGCAGGGCAAGCACAATGCACACCCGTATTTCCATCTGTACAGAGCGTTTTCTTCCCTCACCCCCCAGATCACTCTTCCCTTCCTTTGGGCAACTACTTCCTCCCTTTGGCAGTCATGAGCTTCTCCTGAGACTCCTCTAAACTGAGCCCTACATCTCAGACCTTGTTCTCAGAAGCTGGAGTTTCATGTAATCTTCACGACAAAGACAAGATGGGAAGTATTGATGTTATTTGACAGAACAGGAAAGTGAAGTTCTGAGCGGGTAAAATGACATAGTCAAGGTCTCAGAGACAGTAAGAGGCAAAATTTGGCTTCCAATCCAATCCTCAAAGGTTCTATATCATCTCTCCTTCTCCTCATTGATGTCTTATAGTTCCCGGCCAACAGTTTGTAAGGGCCCAAGCGAGGGTCTACCTCAATCCAAAGCCCATAGTTTTGCATTTCGCCACATGTTCTCAATGAAAGGAAGACAGATCTGAAAGTTATCAGACTTTAGTCTACCTAATAGGCACTGGGAAGGATGGGTGGAGTCATATTGTCACTGATTTCAACACAGGATAGAGTCCCATTGTCAGCATGGACATATGGAGGAAGAGAACGTTCACAGATAAGATCAGCTCCAAAGACCGCGTCCCTCAGACAATAACTCCTCTATCCCCACCATCACCCAAGTTCAGCCCCTGTCCCTCATGCACTAGATGTAAAAGTCCATCTCACACCCTCTTTCTCCCCACTTTCCTACAGTCCCAGGGCCTCCTACCTTAGAGCCCTTTCTCCGTATCTCCCTCTCATCCCTCTCCCAGCACCTAGAGCTCCACTCCAGCCATGGAGCATTTCCAAGTTTATAGAGAACCACCCAACATTAAAGAGAGAGGGAAATTAGACATCAATAATTCAGCTGATGCACTAATTCAGCCTGACTTTGATGCATTAGGAAATTAAGGCACAGAGGAGGGAAGAGACGTGCCTGGCATCACACAGGTTACCTCTTAGTTCTCCAAGTAGCACTACTGGTGAAAAATCCACCTGCCAATGCAAGAGACATAAGAGACAAGGGTTTGATCCCTGGATTGGGAAGATTTCCTGAAATGGCACCCCACTCCAGTATTAAAAATTCCATGGGCACAGGAGCCTGGTGGGCTGGCTACAGTCCAAGGGCTTGCAAAGAGTCAGACAGGACTGAGCAACCAAGCTCTTAGCTTGCACAGTAGTAAAGAATTTGCCTGCCAAGCAGGAAACACGAGTTCAATCCCTAGGGCAGGAAGATGCCCTGAAGGAAATGACAACCCACTCCGGTATTCTTGCCTGGAGGAGCCTGGCGGGTTACAGTCCATGGGCTCACAGAGTTGGACATTTCTACCATGATTAAAGGCTTCCATCCTGACATCTCTATGTGCCAAGTCAGAGGACTGAGACTAGAACATTGCTGTCCCAGGAAGTAACGGAAAGAGAATGAGGCTTGGAGTCAAACTTGGAAACTCGGTTGCCATTTACTGCAGGACCAAGAGAAAGTCCAAACCCTGAGCCTCCTTTGCTTAGTCTGTAAAATGAGGTTAATGACAACTACAGTGCATAAGGTACCTGTTAGATTAAATGATACACACAGACGAAGCCCCTAGACATCACATATATGCCCTCGGATGAATACATGCTCTGTTTTTGAATCTGCCTCTCTTCACCTTCTCCCTTTAAGTCATTCTTCAGGGATCACTTTTCATAAGAAGTTGCCTCTCACTCCCCCAGGCTGAGACAAGTGCCCCTCTATGTGGGCACCTATCACTAGTCAATATGATGGCTGGTTTGTCTGTATTTTCACAGCACAGGAGGCTCCTGGGCGCTTATTGCTGTAGCCTAGTGTCCAGCACAGTACCTGCAAGTAGCAGGCACTTGGAAGACACTGGGGAAGTGAACGAACAAATGAATGCGTGACCTAATCAAGGAGGCCCTCAGAACAGCAACAAGTTCAGGTTTCAACCTGAAGACAATTTCAGTTGTGAGTTATTTCTTCAGGGGGTAAAAAGGAAAACATATGCACAGCAGAATTTACTTCACAAGTCAAACTGCTTGTTCTTATCTTGTGTTCCAGCTACGATTTGACACAATTCTTTTTAGGTAAAATGAAGGAAGACTGACTGAACCAGTTTATAAAAATTGAGCTGAACTGCTAAAGGCTTTGCAGTCGAGTGGACCTATGTCAGAGTACTGACTTTTCTCTTTTAAAAATAACTCTTCATATCTTGTTGCTTCAAAAACTACTTCAGGTGACCTATGCTATTTAATAAGTAGGTGAACTTAGACAAATACTTAATTTTTCTGGACCTCAGCTACAATTTAGAGAGAATAACACCCACTTGACAGAATTAGCATGATTAGAAATATCTTGCTGCTACTGCTGCTAAGTTGCTTCAGTGGTGTCCGACTCTGTGCAACCCCATAGACGATAGCCCACCAGGCTCCCCCGTCCCTGGGATTCTCCAGGCAAGAACACTGGAGTGGGTTGCCATTTCCTTCTCCAAGGCAGGAAAGTGAAAAGTGAAAGTGAAGTCGCTCAGTCGTGTCCAACCCTTAGCGACCCCATGGAGTGCAGCCTACCAGGCTCCTCCGTCCATGGGATTTTCCAGGCAAGAGTACTGGAGTGGGGTGCCATTGCCTTCTCATTGGGGCAAAAAGTAGAAGGTGGGGAACATTATGTATTTTAATGACTCTATATTATACATAATTATTTTAATATCATCTTCTCTTAAGAACTTTTATGAAACTGAATGGGAGGTCAGTTCTAGCTGAAGAATTTATTTAGTTTATCTTTTCTTTACATGTGCTCCTTTTATCCAGCCCTTAACTCACTTTTTAGTAGAAGAGTTTAAAATCTTTACTTTTTCAGAAAGTATTGTTGGAATGAAAAGTTGAGGGGTGAGAAAACTGACATGTTGTAATGTTGAGAATGATGTTGTGTTTGCAGGCCAAGCTGAGGACTTAAACCCAGGACTTAGCCTCTTGATAGCTCTGAGCAACTGTTCTGAAGACGGAAAGGAGAAGCCTGGATACACAGGAGGTTTTGCAACAATAATCAGGTAGTCAGAACATCCAAAAATTACTGTTAACTAAGAAAAACCAGATATGGCAAGTGAAGGAATTTAGCGTTTTTCTATGTATGGGAAAATGCAAGGGTCTGGGCTCAATGAAATTATTCCTTTGATATGCACATCAGCTGTCTGGGGCCAATATCCTGGGCTTTTTCACCCTGAGTGTCCTCAAGGATGGCTGCAGGAGCTGACTGCTAAATGGAGGGCATCCTGTTTTACCCTAAGATCCCTCAGGGCTCACTGTGCAGGTGGCTGTAATGTGATGGTTCGATGGCTGCAACATCCTTTGCTTAAAATACTGTTCTCTTATAGAAAACATATAGAAACAAGTGAAAACATACAGAAACAAGTGTGTGCGTGCTAAGTCGCTTCAGTCCTGTCCGACTGTTTGTGACCCTACGGACTGTAGTCCTCCAGGCTCCTTTGTCCATGAGATTCTCAAGGGAAGAATACTGGAGTGGGTTGCCATGCTCTCCTCCAGCGGGGCACAGAGGAGCTTTTAAACATCCTCTGTTTAGAATAATACTCTCTTGGGTGAAAACATATAGAGAAAAGAACTATGAGTAAAAGTGAATGTGTGGATAAAACTAAATAAATCCATCTTTCTATCACCTTTTTATATTAGGAAGGTCATGATGCTAGCTAGCTACCAGAACTGTGGCTCCAACCCTAGAAGCTATGTCTACTCTTTGCCAATAACCCCTGATGTCTAACTCCTAAATTCCTCAGTCAGATATCAAGTCATTCTTAGCCTGGGCAACCTCTCTGAGGCAGTACTTTGCATGTGCTATATAATTTTTTCTCTTCCTGATATGGAATAACATTATTTTTTCTTCCTTCTACACACTTGTAATAGGAAAAAAAAAAAAGAAAAGAGAGGTGATACATCAATTTGAAGTTCCTATCATGTAATATTGAAAGATCATGTAACTAAACGAAATAATTCATTTTTCAGCAAATAATCATTGAGCACTCTTCAGGGACCAAGCACTATTCATCAAAGTCTACACTCTGTGCTTTCTTACACTGTGGAGTCAGCCAGGCTGTGACTATCTCATTAGCTCAGGCCTCTTCCGCCCCTGCTTTGAGATGAGGACAGTGATACGCTCCTTTCTCACAATCAGATTCTGACATTTCAGCCTGAGTCAGCCCTGTGTAATCGCCTCTCTTCTCTGATCATAGGCCTTCATTTTTTTCCCATGGCAAGCGTCCTCCATATTCCTGCCAGATTGTCTCCTGACCATTCTCATCAAAACGTAGTGATGGTCATGCCTCAATCCCATTCCCAGCTCAAAAACTCTGGGTTGGCTCCCATTGCCTGCTCAGAATCAGTGCAGACCCTGATACTTGACCCTTGACACTTGACCCTTGAGGGCCAGCCAGCTCAGCCACAACTTGACTCTGCTGTCTCCTCTCCTCTGGTTCTCCTCACTTGGCTAAGTTCCAGCTAAGCTAAGCCATAGGCCATTCCCTCCATGTGTTTTGCTTGGGTTATTCTTATTCCGTCTGTATCTGCCAAACACAGTTCATTTGGAAGAATATAGCTGCTGGTGTCTACTTGATTCACAGGGATTCCATTGCGTTCTGCTTTGAATTTTTGGATGAAATTCAAGTACGTTACCCAGTTTTAAAATCTTTTAGTTATTTTCAACATTTATTACTTGTGCATGTATTTATTGAAGAGGAGCAGTGTGGTAGAAAGACTCAGAACTATACTAGCTCCGTCAATGCTAGCTGGGTAATCTCAGAGAAGTCACCATAACCTCACTCTCCTCATTCTGCGCCTCAATTACTTTACCTATAATCTGGGATTAAAATGACAGTTTTGCAAGGTTGTTGTGAATGTGTATAAGATGAGATGAGATATTTGAAAGAATGCAGCAATAGTTTAGGCATGCAAGAGCCCCTGAGAAGAAAATACACTTTGGAAATAATCCAACATTGCATAGTAAGTTTTATATGAGAATGTTTGAAGGGATAAACATACTTCTTTGTCAGAGTAAGCTATCTTAAAGCAGGTTTTGCAGTTTTGTAAGGTGATACAGGGGGAAAAAGCAATTTTTTAAACTTAACATGCCTAAATAATTTTAGGCATGTTAAGTTTAAGATAATTCATAATGTTTCTTTATCACAGGATTCCTCAGGCAGATTCAGGTTGGGAGGGGAGGCTTAGAAAGGAACAAGCTGTTCCCCTTCCCCCCTCCTATCTCCAAGCAGAGAATGAGTATGCAGGATTCTGTGAACTTATCTGATCACAGAATACTGATCTCATGCTCTGTCTCCCAGGGCTGGTGTTCCTCTTTGCACAATTTGGCAACTTTTGATTGAGAGCAGTGGTAGAATAAATGGGACTGGCTGTGGATGGCCTCTGTAGGGCTGGGTGGATAGAGACCCGATTAACTGATAACCAATTAACCCGATGATTTTGTGTTATACTGGTGGCTTTTTTAACCCTTTCATAGGTCGTGCTACCTCCACATTTGCCTTTTTCCATTTTTCTGAGCCTTACCTGAAAAGAAGTACATGCTTTTGTTTGTTTGTTATTTGTTTTTATTTGGGCCAGTTCCTTAGTTGCAGCATGTGGGATCTAGTTCCCTGACCAGGAATCGAACCCAGGCTCCTTGCATTGGAGTGTGGAGTCTTAGCCAATGGACCATTATGGAAATTCTGACGTGTTTTATTTTGCTTGTTTGTTTTTACTTTTTGTTTTAACATGACTTTAACAGAGGAGGGTGAGATCACACTTGTAACAAAATTGTAAGCCATGGGCCTGGTTTGGAATGATGAGATCCTGAGATTATTCCCTCTGGTGAGTCTTCTCCGACCAGCGCCTCACCCCACCCTGAGCAAGGTAGGGCTGGGTAGTTCTCTTAGGTGCATCCATGCTGCTGCTGCTGCTGCTGCTAAGTCACTTCAGTCGTGTCCGACTCTGTGCGACCCCATAAACGGCAGCCCACCAGGCTCCCCCGTCCCTGGGATTCTCCAGGCAAGAACACTGGAGTGGGTTGCCATTTCCTTCTCCAATGCATGAAAGTGAAAAGTGAGAGTGAAGGCGCTCAGTCCTGTCGACTCTTAGTCACCCATGGACTGCAGCCCACCAGGCTCCTCCATCCACGGGATTTCCCAGGCAAGAGTACTGGAGTGGGGTGCCAGGTGCTTCCATAGCAGTTCCCTATTGAAATTCTAATCATGCACAATTGCAATGACCCCTAGAAATTTACCTTCTCACCAGATAGTAAAATTCTTAAGAGAGAAAGTGGCCCTTTATGCACTTGGGAGTGCTACCAGCACCTTACACAGGGCCTATTGACATGTATGTGCTCAACAAGTATCTTATGAATGGACTGGCCAGGGGAAGGGAAAGAAAAATGGACTGATACCAATTAAAAATCACAAAAAATACTGTGAGCTGCTCTATGTTGAAATCTATTATAATGAAGTTCCCCTTAAACTCGGGATAGCTTTAGACAGGAGAATTAAGGGCCCCGGGTCCTAACCTTGATGCTGCTACAAATTAGCTCAGTCATTATAAAAGGATCAAGCCTCCTCTCTGACGTCAGTTTCATCAGGCACAGGAGGAGAGTATTTATACCCTGCCTTTTTCCAAACAGGACTGAAGATGACTCTTGAGACCATCTCCAGCGCTTGACTAGTGTAGTTAAATTCGTAAGAGTCCTAAGAATAATGCTTCCTTAACGGGAAAGATTTCTCAAATTTAAAGTTTAAGTATGAGACGTTCATTTAACCAATCATTACTAGCACGAGTGTGCTCCATCTACATGATTAGCCAGAAGTTTTTGGTTTGCAAAAATCAGAAACTCACTGAATTGTCTAGGTCCTCTGGAGGCTAGCTCCCAGGGGAAACAGAATTGGTAAAAGATTCAGTCCACACCAAGACCCTTAGAAAATGTCCGTAGGCTCTCAAACACCAGCAGGTCAGCTTGTTTTTCTCTGTCCAGCTGTTTTTTCCATATAAAGAGGGAGACAGACAGGAGTTCCCTGGAGGTCCTGTGATTAAAAACCCCTCTTCAATGCAGATGCAGGGGAATGGGTGTGATCCCTGGTCAATAACCACAGCCCACAAGCCTTAGGGCAATTAACCTCCCCTCAACCCTTCCCAGCTGGAGAAGCCTGCATACCTTAACAAAGACCCAGCACAGCCACCAAAAAAAAAAAAAAAAATGAGGGCAACAGATGCCAGCAGCCTCTGAGCTAATATTCTTGTAGCTCTGTCACTAAAGAGAAAAGCCTCCTTCCCTCAAACTCAGCTGGAGGAATCTTGGGGGAGAAGGCTGATGAGTTTGGCTTCAGTCTCACGTTCACACTTGAGACTAAAGTGACTCTGTGTCCAGGAGAGAAGTGATACTAGGACTGAGTCCAATTTAGGTCATGTGAGCACTCTGGGCTAATGACTGTGATTTCAGAGAAGGAATACATAGGAGATGGAGACTTACCTATGGACAACCTGTAGGGAGAGCTGAAAGGGAATGCCTAGGGTAAAAGCAGAAAAAGCACGAGAGAATCACTGCAAATATCAGGAAGCCTTCAGTGGTATTTATTAATACTATATTGTTTTATGGACATTTGCAATCATCCATAGCAATGCAGATATATGCATGAACTTTTTAAACAGATACAAGCCATGTATAATTTGTAAAAGAAATAGAAAACTATTTTCCCACAAAGTTATACATTGTCAGATACATATCTAGTGGCATCTGATAACTTCAACATATGCAGAATAAGTGGGAAACTGAGGCTTCCATATTAAACATACAAAAAGAGAAAAACGAAGTTTTTCTGACAAGAAGTACCTCTTCAGAAAGGCATAAGTAGTTACTGAATAATTTTTTCTGGAACAAAATAAAAGAGAGAGAACAAAAGAGGCTACTTGGAGCTTGAGACAATCTCAGTTCTGATTTTCTATTTTTTTAATAGAAATCTACTGAATTAAATAGGTTCAAAAGGACGATAACTTTTCCAGATAAAGGATGCTTCTGTTTCAAATGTAAACTTTAAAAATATTGACTTCTTTCCTGAGAACCACTTAAGATGTATTACATGCTTTCTTGCATCGTAAAATATTGTTCAGAAGACAATTTAATTTTTTTTCTTGCTAATCCTAATAATTTTTTTTTTTTACTTCTTTTTTCCTTCCTCCTCCTGCTGGTATTGTATATATGTAACTATAAGTCTGTATCTAACAAGCCAATTCTATGGGTTGACACTTTATGGATAAATATTACTTAAAAGGGATAGGATGAAATTCTTTTTAATATATACACATTTCTGATTAGAAAGGAAACAGACCAAATCTTAACACTGAAATCTATTGGTAGTTTGATTACAAATCATTTTAATCTTCTGTTTCATAATTCTAGCTGTTTTCTAAGTTCTTCATACAGAATATATATTTTTGAATACTGACATTCAAAAGTGTAGCACAAAGAAAATAAGAGTGATTAATTTTGAACCATGAATAGTGTAGGAAGTCCTAATATCTTTATTTCACCCCTGAATCCCATACAGCAGGAAGGAAAGAGTACATCTATAAATATTTCATGAACTTTAAAACAGAAATAGATGAGAATGAATGGAAAGTTATGTAGGTTTTCCTCACAGATGGAAAACTATCCATAAGACTGAGTCTAGGGAAAAATAAGATCAGGACGCTCAGAAACAGAGATTCTAACTATACAATCACAAGTAACCCAGTGAAGAAGAAAGGAAAAAGTTCTTTAAAACAGACCAGTTTGGCTACAGGAATATCTCAGGTAAGATCAAGTTTAAAAATAACACATACAAAAGATAGAAGAAGGGAAGTGAACTCAGAACAGATTCAAGGGTGGTCTGAACTCATCCAGATTGGGTCAGGAAGCTCAGACCGAGTCTAAGAACATGCCTGGAGAAAGTGCTAAAGGCAGAAAAAGCCAGTATTGGAGTTTATTCAGAGCAAAGTAGTATCACAAAGGGGCAGGCTAATGCTTGAAGAATATGGTATGGGATGACACAGAGAAGGCAGAGCTAACACAAAAAAACTAACTCTGTTTTTTTCTGTAATAAAGATTTCAGACTGAATGCTCAGAAGACTGCCTTCTGCATTATGTTTAGTATAATACCCACCATAATGTCCTATGGATGAGGTGGCTGTAGGTTGGAGGCAAACTTGGTAAATTTAATTGTCTCAAATGGTGCCTGAGGACTACTAATTATTTGATTACACTAAACAAGAATAGTTTTTCATGTAATGACACAAAGCTCAAACCTCTGATCTTATAAAGAATTAACCTCATTTTTTTATTAGAAGTTTTGAGGAAGTCATAAAAGGCATACTTAGCATTTTTTTTTTTTTTAGATACAAAGGTAAAAAGCAGACTGACATTATGATAAAATTAGGATTTTAGAGTGTTTTCATAGAAATATGAAAACATCTATCCATTGTTGGCAAGTATAAATTAGCTCATCATTTTTGGAAAGTAGGTATGAAATTATGTAATAAGATCCATAAAAAGTCCATTCTTTTTGATTCAGTAATTCTATTAAATTCTACTTCACTGACAAAGGTCCATATAGTCAGTGTTATGGCTTTTCCAGTAGTCATGTACAGATGTGAGAGTTGTACTGTAAAGAAAGCTGAGCACCAAAGAATTGATGCTTTCCAACTGTGGTGCTGGAGAAGACTCTTGAGAGTCCCTTGGACTGCAAGATCAAACCAGTCAATCCAAAAGGAAATCAAACCTGGATATTCATCGGAAGGACTGATGCTGAAGCTGGAGCTCCAATGCTTTGGCCACCTAATGCAAAGAGCTGACTCATTGGAAAAGATCCTGATGCTGGGAAAGATTGAGGGCAATAGAAGAAGGGGGCAACAGAAGGTGAGAAGGTTGGATGACATCACCGACTCAATGGACATGAGTCCGAGCAAACTCCACGAGATGGTGATTGACAGGGAAGCCTGGGGTCACAAAGAGTTGTACATGACTGAGCAACTGAACAACAAGACTAAAAATAAAGTCTAATAAAATAGTCTTAAATGTATAAAATATTTTACATAAAAAGTACTCATCATGACATTATTATTTATAATAGTGAAAGCTACCCAAATGTAGGGTTTTTCTAGTAGTCATGTACAGAGGTAAGAAAGCTGAGCACTGAAGAACTGATGAGAATTAATTATGAGATATTATGGTGTATCCTTATGATGGAACATTATACAGTTATTAAACTATATTTGCAAAGAGTTTATCACAAAAATGTTCATAATTTAAGTTGCATATAATACGATGTAGTTAAGAAATACGACAATGTTAACAATGATTAATCCTGTGTGGGAGCTTTTTTGTGATTTTTTTTTTCATTATTAACTTCCATTTTTCCTAAACTAGACAAGATTTGTTTTCTCCATTTGGCATTTTCATTCATGCCCTGGCTATTGTATTTATGCAATATGCAACATCTCCTCTTCCTTTCTAATAGAATCCTAATTACAAGTAGATAGTGAAAACTTGATTTTCCTGGTTTCCTTGTGCTAAGGGTAGTTGTGGGTATTGAAATATAAGCAGAAGTCAATTGGGTGGGGCTTCCAGTAAAACTTGTTTTCTGATGGTCAAAAAGGATGGAGAGTTGTTACATGTCGTTACATGTCCCTTACACTCAGTTGTTACACGTCGGTTTGCTCTTAAACTTTCCAGAAAACTTGTTTCTGTCTGGAAACCACTATGGCAGGCAGAAATCTAAGAGTTGTCCATGAGAGTTCTGCCTTCTGGGACACGTGACCACTGAGTGTAGACCGGACCTGTAAACAGGGTGGAATAGTCACCTCCTTGGTTAAGTTGCCTTATATAAGCCTCTGTCATAGCCAACTGGAAAGAGATTCTTCTTCTGTCGTGTTGTGAGAAGGCTGTGGCTGGGAACCCAAGTCAGCCTCTAGAACCTAACAGCAACCAAGGCCAACTGCCAGCTGTCACTGATTTTAGAGTCTCTTTCAAAGGTAGATGGACATGACCCTAAGGGAAACTGACATCTGACTTTGATAAGCAAAGTAGTAGATTAAAAATGAAGCTGGAATCATAGATTGAAGCCTCAGAATAAGATTTAATAGACGTTAATATAAAATACCACCAGGTGTGTGTGTTAGTCACTTGGTCACGTCCTACTCTTTGTGAGCCCATGGACTGTAGCTGGCCAGACTCCTCTGTTCATGGGATTCTCCAGGACTGGATTGCCATTTCCTTCTCCAGGGGACCTTCCTGACCCAGGATTGAACCTAGGTCTCCTGCTTTGCAGGCAGATTCTTTACCATCTGAGCTATAGGGAAATCCTATAGCTAAAATATCACACTTTGGTTCAAATTATCAATAGCTTAAATGCATAAGACCTTATTTGATGGTCTATTATTTGCAGAAAAAAAAGGGTGGGGACGTTTAGATGACCATGAGTACAGCATGTGTCGACAGTTTGATCCGGCTGTTAAAAGAAATTAGCACAGGACAATACTATCTAAAATAGAAATGTGATTTAGGCAAGGTAAGTTTAAGTTTCATTATGCTATGCTTCTACATCTGGTATGTTGACAACAGATCTGGTCACTACATTAGTAAAAGGAAAAAGGCATATGGACAGATTAGAGAATATCCAGGTAGGGAAACCAGAATGGTAAAGGTTCTGAAAGCCATTTCACATCGACTACAGGCAGGAGTTTAACAAAGAGAAGTCTTACAAAAGAGTGAAAAAATCTTTTTGTGCTGAGGATGTGTAGCCAGCCAAATACATAAGTTGGAGAAGGCAATGGCACCCCACTCCAGTACTCTTGCCTGGAAAATCCCATGGACGGAGGAGCCTGATAGGCTGCAGTCCATGGGGTCGCTGAGAGTTGGACACAACTGAGCAACTTCCCTTTCACTTTTCACTTTCATGCATTGGAGAAGGCAATGGCAACCCACTCCAGTGTTCTTGCCTGGAGAATCCCAGGGACAGGGGAGCCTGGTGGGCTGCCGTCTGTGGGGTCGCACAGAGTCAGACATGACTGAAGTGACTTAGCAGCAGCAAATACATAAGTAGATGCTGGAAGCATTCTAAATTCTAAATCCTAAAGGACTATACAAATGTTAAATATCATTATTTTGAATATTCTTGGCAAATAACAAAAGCAGACTTTTGATCTATATGATGAATGTAATTTACAAGGTTTCTAAATATTTTGGCCCTTTTAAGATCTGAAACAAATTTGCATAATTACTCTTAAAGTTAGATTTAAATATCTCCAGCCAGCCAAAAACCTAGCAGAAGGCACGCTTCAATCATATCCTAGACACCTCTGACCTATGTTAGAACGACTGGCAACTTAAAAGAAAGTGCCCGGTTGTTGGCATAGAGGGAGACCATCACTTAGTCATCTTACTTGTCTGCTTTGATTTTCAGACCCACTACCTAGCAGAGGCACAGTGAATAAATCTAATTTTTGGTGATTTAGAAAGAGAAAGAGAGAGCACCAGTGCGGTGCAATCTGGTTTTGTATTTTGTTTTTCTCTCGTCCAACATCTTCCCACTATATTACTGAGAGGAGTAGCACAGGCAAAGAAGATGAAAACCCAGGCTACCTAAATGTAACCTTATTATAATTGTGCACTGAGCAGAGTCCACTGTTTTCCAATCTTAGCTCTTCTGTGAAATACACAGTTCCTCTACCCCTTCCTTTCTCAGTGGCCTCATTTTCTTGTCAAAATGTTGGGCGTACCCAGAGATCAGTCCTTGGTCCTCTTATCGTGGCCTAGATGTTTCTCTTGAACTCCAGAATCACACACACCTACCTACTTGCCAGGTGCTCTTAGATGTCTCCTAGATGTTAACATACACAAAACTGAGTCCTTGTAGCTTTCCCTATGGCACATTCACGTCTCAGGACCCCCAGCTCAGGCAGTGGCAACTTGACTTCTCCAGTTGCTCAGAACAAAAACTGTGGAGCCATCCCCAAATGTCCTCTTTCTCTCATAACCTTCATCCAAATCATCAGTTAATCCTGTCTGCTGTATGTTCAAAAATATATGTAGGCACTTCCTTGGCAATCCAGTGGTTAAGACTTCAAAGTTCCACTGCAGGGGGCATGGGTTTGATCCCTGATTAGGGAACTAAGTTCCTGCACGTGTGGCCAAAAAGTTAAAAAATAAAATATATTTTTAAAGCATATAGAGTTTGATTATTTTTCAGAATTTTTCTTCCCTAGATACACAATAGAGTCCTAGCTGATTTCCTGCTTCCAACTTTTCCTACTATAATCCAAGCTCAACATAACCACCAGAACAACTGTCTAAATCAAATCATAGCACTCATCAAAGCAGATGTCTTCTCATCTCACTGAGAGCAAAACCCAAAGTTGTCACAATGCTTTAAAGACTGGACACATCACCTCTTACCTCATCTCTGTCATCCTAGCAAAGCCCAGCTACCAGTTCCAGAGGCACCTCTGCCCATGCTAAACCCTCTTCCATGACCATTCCCCTCCCGGGAATCTAAACGACTCCATGCTGGCCCTCTTCCAAACCTTTAATTAAAAAAAAAAAAAAAAACCTGAGTGAAACCTTCCCTAGTCACCTGTCTAAAACTGCTTTCCTCTCTGAATCCCCATGGATACATGTGACTCAAGCTCTAGGCTCCTTTCCTGTACAAACGAACCCCCTAGCACTTAGTTCTACGGGACAAACTTATTTATCTTTTAATTACCTACAGCCACACTACAATGCAGGCTCTCAAAAGACACGGACTTGATCTGTTTTGCCCAGCATAATCCTACAGCCTAACACAGTGTTAGGCTGGAGGAGAGGTACTCAGATTCTCTAAAGAATGAATAAAGGAAACCATAAAATAAGGAGTTAGATGACAAGATGATTTTGAAGTACTCTCCAAATCTAATTTTTCCTGGGTTTCCATGCAATGGTAGAAGACACAGTGAGGCGACAATGGGGGTCTGAGTATGGGTTTCTATTACCGTAGTAACACAAGGCCTCTTGAGACTTTGATAATTTAAATTTACTGCTCATGTCTGTCCTTCTTTACAAAAATCTGCAACATGGAACTATGCTTATAACCACATGAACCAGACGATGATACTTCTCTTTCCCAAGAAACTCTTCCTTTTCAAAGGGACTCATCCTGGGAGACCTGCCACAATGAGCCCATTGAGGCAGCATGTAAAAACGGGATTTACATACAATGTTTCAGAAACACACTGTACAAGCACTGCTAGGCACCCACTGCGGCCACCCCTCTCTCTCATTTTGGGAGCCCCAAAATGAAAGCTGAGTGACTTGCCTCACCATTCACAAAGATCATGCTTACATTAGAGAATTCAAAGTGACCTAAGAATTAGAAAGGGTCTCAACAGAATTTCCTTCCCTTGAAGCAACCTGTGACAGGCAAATTTTTTCTCAAAAGATGGCTCCACTTCATTTAGTTCAAGGACGTGGATTTACAGCTCTCGATCTTTCTGTCCGTGGCTTTGCTACATTATTCCAGGAACAATCTCATCCCTTCCGATCACCCTTGGACACCCCAGGCTAACCTCATCCTTGAAACAGCATTCCCGCATGTTAGGTCAGTGAGCAGGCTGACTGGGAGGCAGCTGCCGTTGCTTCCCGCTTCTGTCTAATGGACTATTGATCTCCCCCCACCACCATCCCCTGTCCCAGCAGGTTCTCCCAAGAAATCAATACCTCACTAGTCAGCGAAGCAGAGATGAAACAAGGCCATGGGAGGGCAACGCTGCCGCTCACAAACCTAAGGGTCCTTCAGGGATGGCACGCAAGACGCATCGAAGGAGGGAAAGGACCACAAAATGGGAACAGACCAAATCAGCACTGAAAAAAAGGGGGGAAACACACAGAGGAAGAAAGCAAACACGTCTCCGCCACAAACTCCCTCATGAAAAAAGGAAGCAACCCCTTCCAGAAGTTTCTAACAATGGTCTGGCGAGAGGAGACAGAGCCTTTGCCCACACTTTTAAGAGTAGAAAGGTGGGAAAGAAAGCACCAGGTAGATCCACAATCAATCAGACCCAGTTCAAATCCTAGCTCTGGTACTCCTTTGGGTGAGTGTCTTAAATCCTGCTGGACTTTAGTTTCCACATGTCTCTATTATTCTTTAACTTTTTATTTTCTACCAGAGTGTAGCTGATTAACAATGTTTCGATAGTCCTGAGTGTATAGCAAAATGATTCAGTTATACATGCATACATGCATCTATTCTTTCTTAAATTCTTTACCCACTTAGGTTGTTACATAATATCGAGCAGAGTTACAGTAAGATCTTGTTGGTTATCCATTTTTTATTATAAAAGCTTATTTTTAATCCGGAAGAGTAAAAATAGGAAATTTTAAATTCTTCCCAAAGCTTGCCATTTTTAAAAGTTTAATGTGCAGTATAACTTTCCAGATTTTCTAAGTATATATAGATTTCTATTTTTACATAGAAGAATTCACAGGGAACACACTAATTTTTAATCAGCTTTTTTTTTACTTGACAATATATTGAGGATATAGCAGTGTGCGCATATCAACCCTAAACTCCCTAGCTACCCCTTCCCCGCCCTTCTCCCCTGGCCATCATAAGTTCATTCTCTAAGTCTATGAGTCTGTTTTGTAAATAAGTTCACTGGTATCATTTCTTTTTAGATTCTGCATATAGGGGATGTCATTCTATTATTTTTAATAGTAAGTCTCCATGGTCTTGTATTGACAATTTTCTGACTGCTGATAAAGCTAGGTAACTAGGCAGTGACGCATCCTTACTTTGATATTTTAGGGTAAAGATAATATTTGTCTTTCTCTGTCTTGACTTACTTCACTTAGCATGATGATGTCTAGGTCTATCTATGTTGCTACAAATGGGATTTCATTATTTTTATGACTAATATTCCATTGTGTATATAAACACCACATCTTTATCCATTCATCTGTCAACGGACACTTTAGGTTGCTTCCATGTGTTGGCTATTGTAAATAGTGCAACATTGTAAATCAAGTATATTTCAACAGCAAAAATTTTTTTAAAAGATGAGAAACTCTCCTTGCTTTTTAAAACACCCAGGGATTTCTAAAGGTGGATTCCTATGCCCCTCTGCACAGACGTGTTAAAAAGAAGCTCCTCCCAGCGGTCTCCTTGGATCTTCCTTTGGGGACTCTCTTATCCCTGCTAACTCAGAACAAATATCAAGTTAGCTGCCTCATTCACAGGTAGAGGTAACATCTTCTCCTTCAAGTGCTCTCACAGCCCTGTAGAGTCCACTAGTATTTATGGAACTTCCTACTATATTGTAGTTATTCATTTATATGATTTTTCTTTCAGGAGACTGAGAACGTCTTAATGGGAAGAAACTGTACCCTTCATCACCAGGGCCTCAGTGCTTAGCAAAGTGCTTGGATATACAACAGGTCTTCAAGGAATATATCAGGAATGAATGAAGGAGTGAGTGCTCAAGTGTAAAACAGCTTGTGGATATCAAAATCACCAAAGCACTGTTTTCCAAAAACATACATCCTCTGCTCCTCTGGATATTTCTGAGATTAGGGCCAAGGCACCTGCGGTATATTTCAACAAGCTCCTCGGGTGTTCCTGATGTACGACTCTATTCAGGAATCACATCACTGGAGAGAGTTCTAGCCTAGATCTGTTGTCTAGGATTCGTTTCTTCAATGAAAATCGCTGAAAAACCTCTCTCTGAAACTCTGTTTATTAGTTAAAAAATAAAAGACAAAAACAGCAGTCTGTGTGGCTCAAATGACAATACCTGAAACCAGCGAGAGGTATGTGAGAATTTCAATGAGGAGGAAACTTCTCGATGCTGGTTCTGGGGTATGAAGAAGCAATATGCTGGCTAATAAAATCCACAGGCTGATGGTAGATTCTTGGGCAGTCTTAGTGGAATCACTGAGCTAAAAACTCTGCAGTTGCTAGTTTGGGCCCAAGGCACTAAGGGGGACGGTCTCCCTCGTCTTCAGTTTTCGTCTCTACCCCCGCTTCACGCTGTGGGACGCTGCAATCTCCCTGCTGTGCAAAGTGTCTAGAGAGCTTTCTGGATGAAAGGAGTTACATAATGTGGTATGCTCCTGGGAAATATAGCAGTAAATTAATTTTTCTGCTTCTTCTTCACAGTTCTCTAAGGACAGAAAAACCCCCACCACAGGCAGAAGAAAGAATAATACAGAAAAAAGAATCTTCTGAATAAGTGCTTGAAAAGCACTGCAGCAAAAAAATTCTGTTCCAGCCAATAAACACTGACCAAGTGATCGATGTTCACCTGGATGGGTAAACAGGAGGATTTCACAGTCAGCACGGGAGACAGGTCCACAGAGGAAAAAGTTTAACACAATGTGGTAAGAGATAGGAGAGACTACCTGAGAGTCAGTGGCAGATGATGCTTGAGCTGAGTCCTGAAGGAAGAGTGGAGGACAGGTGAATTAACTGTAGGAAGCATGTTCCAGGAAGCAGGAATTCCAGAATGTGAACAGGGGACTTGATGCAGTTTAGTATCACTAGGGGATAAACAGGTAGGAAGTAGCCAGGGATAGACTCGGAGAGGCAGAGAAGAGCATCACTATGGGTTTTGGGTTTTTGGGGGGGGTTTTTGCTCAGGAATTTGGGCTTTCTGAAGGATAAGTAACTTGGTTCTATGGGAGTATGGATCAAATGTCTGGGTGGATGTGAGGTCTCCCACAAAGATGATCTAATTTGCAGAAGAGCTAACAAATTCTGTTTCCAACATGTTGGATTTGAAGAGTTGTCGAGGTGAGATCTAAGCAGAGATCCAGAGGGACCTGGAAGTCTGAGGTTTGGAAGGAAGCCATGCTGGAGGTAGAGATCCAGGAAGAATGCTGATTCCAGAAGCTAAGTCTGGTATTTAATCATTCTTTGAGTCTGGGAATTGCAGCCATGGTTTACTACTGAAAATCAGAGACCAAAGAGGACATATCTGTCATGGTCTGTACCCAGGCAACATTTCCATTCCCAAAGGCACTGGATTCTACTTGCTTTTCCCATCCTCCTTCACCTACACTTTTCCATACCCCTCACCTCTGCTGCAGATTAAGCTCCAGAGAGGATAGAACCTCAGGAATATCCTTCCTCCTGGAAATCCTGAAAGATATGCCTTTTTCCTTTAAAAGATTTTTACAGAAATCATTATGATGGACAGATAGGATAGGATTTTTAAAAGTGAAAAAGTGGAAATCTTACAAAGATTTCAGATTTTCCCTGCCTCGAATTTTGGCGCCCTGTCTTGGCACCAGGAAACCCATCATGTCCTTCTGAACTCTTCTACTGTCCTTTAGAACAGAGCTCCACTCTTCCTCTAATTAAGCGCATCATTTGCCAGCTTCCAGGTCCTGCTTCCACACCAAGAAGCAGGGCAACACACTCCGAGGGCAACATCTCTCGTGTCCGACTCTTTGCGACCCCATGGACTGTAGCCCACCACGCTTCTCCATCCATGGGATTTTCCAGGCAAGAGTACTGGAGTGGGTTGCCATTTCCTTCTCCAAAGAATCTTCCCGACCCAGGGATCGAACCCAGGTCTCCCACATTGTAAGCAAGATGCTTTACCGTCTGAGCCACCAGGGAAGTCCTTTCTCAGTACACGCAGAGATCCTCAAAGGGGATGGGTGGACAGTAACGTACCATCGACAGAGGGGTTGTGCAAAAATCCGAGGAGAGAGTTTTGTTTGACAAGGCTCCCTGTTCCCTTTCTGGGTCTGATACTCCACCCCAACATAAAATTCCTGCCCCAGCTGAATAGAACTTTTTCTCCAGGAGTCCCCTAATCCTAACACATTTTTCTAAAGATATCATTAGAAAGGAATTAAGCAATTGAAGGTGCCACGGGCTGCTTCTAGAACAAGCATCCATGACTCAGTGGGCAGGATTGTCTGGGAAGCCTCTGAAACTGGGAGCAATTTTTGCACACATGTGTATTTTTTTTAAGAGAGACCTAATCTAATCTTCCAGGCATTTTGCACTTACTATCACTGATTCTTATGACAACTCCATTTTTCATATGAGAAATAGAGGCTCAGCATGATTAAGTGTTTGGCCCAAAACCACACACCTCGGGTTCCAAGGCAAGAGCCTGACCCCCATCCACACGGCCTCCACGCCCACACTCACCATTCTCTGCTGAAGTGCCCCTCCGTGCTTCTCAGAGTCTTTTTCCAGGTTCAGAAATCCACAGTGATCCTACAGCCTGGATCCAGCTGAGGAAAAGGTGGATTTTCTGGGCTTAGAGAGACACAGTCTCTCAGAGATTCATAGCCTGCCTCAACCCTGTAGGCAACATCCATCATCCAGAGGGAGGGCCGAGCCACCCGGGGTGAGCTGGCCCAGCAGAGGGCCACCGCCCAGTGGCAGACACTTAGGCAGCAGAGGCAGAGTTCCTTAAGGAAACATCTGTAAATGCTGAAGCCAATGGCACCCCACTCCAGTACGCTTGCCTGGAAAATCCCATGGATAGAGGAGCCTGGTGGGCTGTAGTCCACGGGGTCACTAAGAGTCGGACATGACTGAGCAACTTCCCTTTCACTTTTTACTTTCATGCATTGGAGAAGGAAATGGCAACCCACTCCAGTGTTCTTGCCTGGAGCATGTCTGTGATCGGAGGCTTGCTCCTGGTGGTGGCCCTGGGCCTGGGGGGTGTGTCCATGGATGAGAAGAAGAAAGAATGGTAACAGAGTCCTCCCTGCCTGGCTGGGACCCGTGGCCGTCGAGGACTGGTTCAGGGTGGATTTGAGTAACTGCCAGCATCTCCTGTACCCTCTTTCCTTCCCTCCCTTGGTAAAGGCACAGATGTTTTGAGAACTTTATTTGCAGACACCTTAATGACTAAACCTGCTAAGGACCCACAGCCTGGCATCTGACCACCTGGAGCCGGCCTGCCGAGGCCAGTGCCCCCCACACCCCAGGGCAGGGCCGTGGCTTGTTGGAGTGAGCATCTTGCTTGGCTGTGGCCTGTCAGCCCAACTTTTTTTTTTTATTTTTTTGGGGTGAGGGACCTTGAAGCTGTACTGTGAGCAGATACATTTCGTCTATGGGGGTGCACAGAGTCAGACATGACTGAAGTGACTTAGCAGCAAGGAAACATCTGTAGAGGCTGTACGGTGTGAGTAGGAAGAGAACAATGATATGGAAAATCTGGAATTACTTAAGGCAAAGACCAGAGAAGGATATCTGAAGCAGAAGGAGCTGCATGGAAAAAGCATGGAGATGAATACTGGGAATACTAAAATTCAGATATTAAAGTAGTAGGTGGGTGGGAAACAGAGAAGGGAAAACTCTGCCATGAGTCAGACAATGTCCCCGAGAGTCAGCCCCTCAGCCAGAGAATCCATAAAAGGCTACAGAAGCCTCAACAGTTTTTTTTTTTTTTTTCAATTTTATTATGTCTTTATTTATAAATGTATCTTTGTCATTGTAAAAGCAACATAATCACACTAAAAGATGAAAACCAGCAGCTTTTAAGTTTAATTGGGTCCCATTTGTTTATTTTTGCTTTTATTTCCAATATTCTGGGAGGCGGGTCATAGAGGATCCTGCTGTGATGTATGTCAGAGAGTGTTTTGCCTATGTTCTCCTCTAGGAGTTTTATAGTTTCTGGTCTTACGTTTAGATCTTTAATCCATTTTGAGTTTATTTTTGTGTATGGTGTTAGAAAGTGTTCTAGTTTCATTCTTTTACACGTGGTTGACCAGATTTCCCAGCACCACTTGTTAAAGAGATTGTCTTTAATCCATTGTATATTCTTGCCTCCTTTGTCAAAGATAAGGTGTCCATATGTGCATGGATTTATCTCTGGGCTTTCTATTTTGTTCCATTGATCAATATTTCTGTCTTTCTGCCAGTACCATACTGTCTTGATAACTGTGGCTTTGTAGTAGAGCCTGAAGTCAGGTACGTTGATTCCTCCAGTTCCATTCTTCTTTCTCAAGATTGCTTTGGCTATTCGAGGTTTTTTGTATTTCCATACAAATTGTGAAATTATTTGTTCTAGCTCTGTGAAGAATACCGTTGGTAGCTTGATAGGGATTGCATTGAATCTATAAATTGCTTTGAGTAGTATACTCATTTTCACTATATTGATTCTTCCAATCCATGAACATGGTATATTTCTCCATCTATTAATGTCCTCTTTGATTTCTTTCACCAGTGTTTTATAGTTTTCTATATATAGGTCTTCTTTAGGTAGATATATTCCTAAGTATTTTATTCTTTCCGTTGCAATGGTTAATGGAATTGTTTCCTTAATTTCTCTTTCTGTTTTCTCATTATTAGTGTATAGGAATGCAAGGGATTTCTGTGTGTTGATTTTATATCCTGCAACTTTACTATAGTCATTGATTAGTTCTAGTAATTTTCTGGTGGAGTCTTTAGGGTTTTCTATGTAGAAGATCATGTCATCTGCAAATAGTGAGAGTTTTACTTCTTCTTTTCCAATTTGGATTCCTTTTATTTCTTTTTCTGCTCTGATTGCTGTGGCCAAAACTTCCAAAACTATGTTGAATAGTAATGGTGAAAGTGGGCACCCTTGTCTTGTTCCTGACTTTAGAGGAAATGCTTTCAATTTTTCACCATTGAGGATAATGTTTGCTGTGGGTTTGTCATATATAGCTTTTATTATGTTGAGGTATGTTCCTTCTATTCCTGATTTCTGGAGAGTTTTTATCATAAAAGGATGTTGAATTTTGTCAAAGGCTTTCTCTGCATCTATTGAGATAATCATATGGTTTTTATTTTTCAATTTGTTAATGTGATGTATTAAACTTAAAAGCTTCTGCACATTAAAGGAAACTATTAGCAAGGTGAAAAGGCAGCCTTTAGAATGGGAGAAAATAATAGCAAATGAAGCAACTAACAAACAACTAATCTCAAAAATACACAAGCAACTCCTACAGCTCAACTCCAGAAAAATAAATGACCCAATCAAAAAATGGGCCAAAGAACTAAATAGACATTTCTCCAAAGAAGACATACAGATGGTTAACAAACACATGAAAAGATGCTCAACATCACTCATTATCAGAGAAATGCAAATCAAAACCACTATGAGGTACCATTTCACACCAGTCAGAATGGCTGCGATCCAAAAGTCTACAAGCAATAAATGCTGGAGAGGGTGTGGAGAAAAGGGAACCCTCTTACACTGTTAGTGGGAATGCAAACTAGTACAGCCACTATGGAGAACAGTGTGGAGATTCCTTAAAAAACTGGAAATAGAACTGCCTTATGATCCAGCAATCCCACTGCTGGGCATACACACTGAGGGAACCAGAAGGGAAAGAGACACGTGTACCCCAATGTTCACTGCAGCACTGTTTATAATAGCTAGGACATGGAAGCAACCAAGATGTCCATCAGCAGATGAATGGATAGGAAAGCTATGGTACATATACACATTGGAGTATTACTCAGCCATTAAAAAGAATACATTTGAATCAGTTCTAATGAGGTGGATGAAACTGGAACCTATTATACAGAGTGAAGTAAGTCAGAAAGAAAAACACCAATACAGTATACTAACGCATATATATGGAATTTAGAAAGATGGTAACAATAACCCTGTATACGAGACAGCAAAAGAGACACTGATGTATAGAACAGTCTTATGGACTCTGTTGGAGAGGGAGAGGGTGGGAAGATTTGGGAGAATGGCATTGAAACATGTATAATATCATGTATGAAACGAGTTGCCAGTCCAGGTTCGATGCACGATACTGGATGCTTGGGGCTGGTGCACTGGGACAACCCAGAGGGATGGTACGGGGAGGGGGGAGGGAGGAGGGAGGAGGGTTCAGGATGGGGAACACATGTATACCTGTGGCGGATTCATTTCGATATTTGGCAAAACTAATACAATTTTGTAAAGTTTAAAAATAAAATAAAATTTTAAAAAAATTAAAAAAAAAAAAGATGAAAACCAGAAACATGAAAACAAGATCACCCACAACCCCACAATCTAACAACTGTTACCACTGGGCAAGAATTATCTCATAACTTTTTTCATATAATTGCATACTTGGTAAACAGACAAAACTCAAAAGTCCACCCTACTTGATTTTCCTTAAGAGAAAACTGCCAACCAACAGGAACTTGTATTCAATTAGTACCTTTTCCTTAGAGGATTTAGAAAATTCTAAGATAAAGCATGATATATGGGTTTCTTAGGCTCAGGACTATTGAAATTTGGTGCCAAATCATTTTCTTGGGAAGTGTGTTTGAGAGGGTATACTGTGCACTCTAGGATGTCTATAAGACATTATGGGGAAACCCGGATGAACTTTTTGGCCAATGCAATATTTATCTATGGATCCCAGTCTCTAGCCAACCAAGTATCAGTTGCTCCATAAACAGTTATTATATAATAAGGCTAGATTGGAAAAGCTATAAGATAGTGCAGGGTGGTGGCTGGGTGTACAATTAGCACATCTGGCTTGAAATCCCAACTTTACAACCTACCAACTGTGAGATCTTTAGCCAGTCATTTATGTTCTCCAATTTAAACTTTAATCCCTTCATCCATAAAGCAAGAATAATAAAAGGACTTACAAGAATCTTTTAAGGATGAGCTATTGCATATAAAGCCACAAGCTAAAAAGAGAAGCAGTTGCTGTTGTAAGACATAATGAGTAGAGGGTCAGATCAGATGATACATAGTTCAGGCTTTGAAAGCCACAAGGCTGCTGTTGCAACTACTCAAGTCTGCAGTTGTAGTAGAAAAGCAGGCACAGATAACACGTGCACCAATGAGCATGGCTGTGCTCTGATAACACTTCATTTACTACAGAGGGGCAGCCACATTTGGCCCACAGGTCATAGCCAGCTGACCTCTGCTTTAAGATGTCTAAATTTAAATCAAGAAGTACACCCTACAGAAGATTCTTGAACTGGGCTACAAAAAAATCAAAGTGATTCCTTGGATAGGTTGAATTTTTAGCATCATGCTGTATAGTCTACCTCAAGCCAGGTCTGGAGTCTATAACAACTGTCTAAGCATGAGACAAGAAGGACCTGCACTGTGGGTAATACAAATGCAATCCCTGCAGGAGAGGATGGCAAATGCAACTCCTTGCCTCCCGCACACCTGGCTGTGGTAATAACCTCTGAGGGTCTGTCTGTATTTTTCTGCACTGTCTTAGTCATAGTTGGAGCCCATTAGTTCAGTTCAGTTCAGTCGCTCAGTCGTGTCCGATTCTTTGCGAACCCATGAATCGCAGCACGCCAGGCCTCCCTGTCTATCACCAACTCCCAAACTCATGTCCATTGAGTCGGTGATGCCATCCAACCATCTCATCCTCTGTGGTCCCATTCTCCTGCCCCCAATCCCTCCCAGCATCAGGGTCTTTTCCAATGAGTCAACTCTTCGCATCAGGTGGCCAAAGTATTGGAGTTTCAGCTTCAGCATTAGTCCTTCCAATGAACACCGAGAACTGATCTCCTTTAGGATGGACTGGTTGGATCTCCTTGCAGTCCAAGGGACTCTCAACAGTCTTCTCCAATACCACAGTTCAAAAGCATCAATTCTTCGGCACTCAGCTTTCTTCACAGTCCAACTCTCACATCCATACATGACCACAGGAAAAACCATAGCCTTGACTAGACGGACCTTTGTTGGCAAAGTAATGTCTCTCCATTTTAATATGCTATCTAGGTTGGTCATAACCTTCCTTCCAAGGAGTAAGCATCTTTTAATTTCATGGCTGCAATCACCATCTGCAGTGATTTTGGAGCCCAGAAAAATAAAGCCAGCCACTGTTTCCACTGTTTCCCCATCTATTTCCCATGAAGTGATGGGACCAGATGCCATGATCTTAGTTTTCTGAATGTTGAGTTTTAAGCCAACTTTTTCACTCTCCTCTTTCACTTTCATCAAGAGGCTTTTTAGTTCCTCTTCACTTTCTGCCATAAGGGTGGTGTCATCTGCATATCTGAGGTTATTGATATTTCTCCCGCCAATCTTGATTCCAGCTTGTGCTTCTTCCCATATTACCTAGCAAATAATTAGCATAGACCTAGAAAACCTCTGGAGAATTAATTAGCTAAAGTTAAAAATTAAAATGTTATTCTTAATTTATACTGACTCCTAAACAGATGAGTTGCTTGAATTTGAGACTCATACTTAAGCTACTCTCAGTTTCAAGCAATGATTCCATTTTTCATGCAGGGCATTAAGAATCTGTCAGAAATGATGATTCAAATAGTTGTACTACAGACTAGTGGTCACTATATGAAATGATCATGACTCTTAACCATTGCCATCATTTCCTGTACATGATACCTTCTAACTTTGGTCTGGTTTTGGATTTTCAAATTGGGCCCTTCCTTTTATGTTCCTAAGAACAACAGCTTTAAGCAGATTGGTTAAAAATGCCAGGTTAAACATGTTGTACCCCAACCGAGTCAGGGGAGGCACAGCCTACAACCCCAGATAAAGTCTTTGGAGACAGATGCCTAAAATGTGGCATATCTACTTCCCATAGGGAGTTCTGGCATTTTAAGAACAGGAACCTAAAAGCATGCTCTGAGCCCAGAAAAGGTTTAATACACATTGTTCACAGCACAGACTTGAACAGTCATTTGATACAAATTGTGTTGAATCAATGAATGTACCAGAGACTATCAAGAATTTTTTCATGGATTGATATTTAAAATTTGGGACTAAGCCAGAGATGGCTTACTACTCGATTGAAAAATAAAAGGATTTTTTAAGAACAGTGTCCTATACTCAATTCATTAAAAAATGAATTAGTGTAACCATCTACCCATACCCAAGCTCAACAATGCATTTCCGGTTTGTATAAATGCATTGTATTTCTAATTACATATTTTCTAAAAGCCTATAAAAATAAATGATGTGTGATCCTACCCTTCAAGCAGTTTCTAGAAAATGAGCCACTTAACTGCTGCTTATTTCAGCTTTCAGAGCAATTAAAAAATAATAATGATAATGAATAAAAGTTTACTAAACAATGAAATACAGGGATTTCCTTGGCAGTCCAATGGTTATGAGTTGGCCTTCCAATGCAGGGGTGAGGTTTTGATCCCTGGTCAGGGAGCTAAGATTCCACATGACTCAAAGCCAAAAAACCAAAAGGTAAAACAGAAGCAATATTATAACAAATTAAAAAACGTTTTAAAAAAATACAACGAAATACAGAAAACTTTCCCTTTCCAAGAGAATTCTAGGCCCGCATTTCCTTACTGTTGTTGCTCAGCCGTGTCTGACTCTGTGACCGCATGGACTACAGCACGCTAGGCTCCGCCATTCCCCACTATCTCCCGGAGTTTGCTCAGATCCATGTCCCTTGAGTCGGTGATGCTATCCAACCGCCTCATTCTCTGCTGCCCTCTTCTCCTTTTGCCTTCAGTCTTTCCCTTTCACAGCATTTCCTTAAAGTGTTCTATTAGTTTGTTAAGTGTTCTATGTGGCCAAAAATAATTTACAAACTGATGCCCGAGAGAGTGCCCTTTTGGAGGAGATAATACAAAAAATACCACTACACGTGTGACACACTGTCGTTTTAGAAATCCACACTAACTAGAGACATATCTTGATTTTGAAATCTTAATCTAGGAAGGAACAAAAAGTGTCTGTTAGAATCAAAGAAGTAAGGTAATAACTATATAGCTTTAGGGAAATCGCCTAGGTCTCATCTCAACGTTTTTTTTTAATTGTAATACCATTAGTAGTTACTCTATAGGATCATGCCAGGATTGAATGAGTTCATACATGTAAAAATTTCTACACAAAGTTCACATACAGCAAACAGGAAGAACCTAGACATGGTTATTACCAGAGATTCAGCATGTGCGTAAGATATCAAAGGCCTGAGAATTCCAACAGCAAAGGGGAGAGCGAAGTTGGCTTTCTCAAATCCATTTGATCACGTATATTAATTTGAATTTTCAGTCACAAGACTCAGAAGCCAGTGCTAGCTAAACATGAAATCATTTATTCAAGGCATATTAGATTTTTTTCAGAATTACTCAGTAGGCTACAGAAAGAGTAGTCTAGAAAAACCAGATTTAGCCTAAGCTTCCAGAAACTCAGACCCCATATACAACAAGTGTGATGAGAACACTGCTACCAGCCACCACTGAACACTAGGTCCTGTAATCTGCAAAGCTCTGAGGAACTCAACTTGAATGCAGTTGTTCCTGGGACGGGATCTTGATTCTGCATCCAGCACAGGACTCAGCAAACCACACTCTCTCCCAAAAATGGAAGTCTGTTCTGCCAGCACCCTCCCCAGAGGGGGCAAAACACAGGTTCTGCATTGCACCTTTATCCTCTAGTTGCTCACTTATGAATCAGTCTGTAGGCGGAATCTAGGTCATATGTCTGTTTTTTAGCTGCAAAGAAAGCAAAAGAAGAAAGTTTTATGGGCTCTCCCTGGGGAGGTGAGCCTTCCCTGGCGAGAAGCTCCCTAAAGATAATAAATGCGTTTTCAACAGTTACTGGAAACCCAAAACACATGAAAAATAGGTGTTTCGCTGCACCATGAAACCCCTGTGTGTTGTTGTTCAGTGGCTAAGTTGTGTCTGACTTTCTGTGACCCCATGAACTGCAGCACGCCAGGCTTCCCTGTCTTTCACCATTACCCAGAGTCTGCTCAAACTCAGTCCATTGGGTTTGTGATGCCATCCAACCATTCCATCCTCTGTTGCCCCCTTCTCTTCCTGCCTTCAATCTTTCCATGTATCAGGGTCTTTTCCAAGAAGTCGGCTCTTCACATCAGGTGGCCGAAGTATTGGAGTTTCAGCTTCAGCATCAGTCCTTCCAGTGAGTATTCAGGGTTGATTTCCTTTAGGATTGACTGGTTTGATTTCCTTGTTGTCCAATCAACTCTCAAGAGTCTTCTCCTCTCCCTAAAAGCTACTGATGTCTTATAGAAACTACTACTGTGTATATTCCTTCCCTTAGCAGGCCACACATCAACATCTTGCTTTTTAGTTTTAGGGAAGAGACTAAAATTCAAGAGTTTAATGTTAGAAAGTTTCTTCTAGGGTACCTATTGATCTTAGAATATTCTGAGATTGAAGTGGGCCTAAAGGTCACTATAAATAGGACAGAAACAGAAAGGAAATCTTCCAGAAGTAGAGCATGCTGTGGAGGCTGCATAAACGGAAGACACTGCAGGTCTTTCTGAGACTGTTCTTGTGGCCGCTCGGGTAGATCCCACCCGCCCTATTATTTCCCATCCATATGGCATTTTCCTGGTGTCCTGCTTCTGAACACAACCTCATGGGAACCACCACAGCATAAGAGTAAGATGGAGCAGCCTGGGAAGGACTGAGATGTAGAAACAGACCCTTCTTCTGAGTGCAGCTTTTGTGAGCCTCAGAGTCAGCTACAGAGATTGAGACAAGGTGGGATGTGTGTGTGGTGGGATCAGACATAAAACATTCAGGGACCCCTGGGTTACTTAATCTCATAGTAACTCTAAAAGGTAATTGGATCTGGCCATAGCATGAATCCAAAGGAAGTACCTTCAGAGATTCAGGCAAAAAGTATCAAGAAGGCACCAGGTAAATGGAGTAGAAGGTCAGGGGGCTCCATCAGCCATTGATATGGGCCCAAAAGATAGGATTCTCAATCTTGGGAATGCTCTGGCAAGAGCAGGCCAAGGCCCTCATTCTAAATAGACAAATCTACCAAAGCATATTATAAATACCGAGCTTGGACACAAAAATGCATAAGAGCCATTATTAGAGATAAGGTATGATGTGGACAGTGAGATGCATCAGAGCTCCTGACCTACAGGTTAAATTAAATTACAGACCAGAAATGAAGGTGTTAAAAATAATTTTGCTAGGACCCCAGGCATAAATCAGGAATGTTCCAGAAAATGGGACATATGCTCACCCCAGTTATATGTTACCTGGCTGTAGTGAATCCCCAGGCAGAATTCAACTAAACATGGCTAAGAAAAGAAGAGAATGCAGAGGTTGAAAACGAAAGAAAACCTGACTTAGGAGACTGCTTTTCTTTTCCTTCCTTTGCTTTTGGTATTTGAAGAGATGGTGTGAAAAACCAAAGATGCTAGCATACATTTACTTTTAATTTTTTTCCCTCTCTTAATTCACAGCCAGAGGGTACCATGCTTATTCCAGCAATAGCACACGGCATGAAAATTCTTGCAGAAAGTTTCTCGAGAAGATTGAAGAGCAAAAGGCAAATTTACTTTGGCAGTGGGGTCAGCAGCAGAAAGGAGGCTTGTCTAAAGAAGAAGCTCCTCTAACATCCTGCTAGTTTCAGCTTCGGGCATGGCCAGACTGCTGATGATGCCCACAGGATTTGTGCAAGAGGTGGCTGGGAGAACAAAGCCAGAGGCTGTGGACGTTAGCTCATTAGAAGTTTTGGAAACACTAAAAAAAAAGAAAATCAGATGTTTATCACCAGACTGATAATGATGTGACCCAAGAGGACTCACGTTGTTAGGAGAGACACTTTTATAAGACAAAGATCTTTATGGGAAATGTTCCCTGGTCCCAAAGGTAATCAAAGAATGAATTGGTGCTGCCTCCAAATGCTGCCATCTTAGCTTCAGGCAGACAGTCTGAGCCGGGCCTCTGTTTTGTAAACGCTGAAATACTATCCTCAGAAAGGAAGCAGAGCTTTATCAGAGATCTTAAAAATAAAAAGACTTTGGGAACAATCTGACTAATCAAGGCTGCAGTATTGTTCCTGCTGCAGGATTGTTCCTGCACACCTCGGTGTCAACTTTGAAAACCCGCCTGGCTCTGGGAAGCCATTTTCATTATTAAGACATCCGGAAGGACAATTTCAACAGCAGTATGCTTGGAGGGAAGACAGGTGTAGGTTCTACCTTCTACAGTGAGGCCTTGTACCTTCTTGGTCATATTAGCAGTTCAGTGCCCTTTAGCCTTGGGAAACTCCCTCCGCCCTCTCTCTGTACACAGCTTCTCTTCAAAGTTTACACTTGGATTTGTAAAGGATTTGGGATTTGGAGGATTAGAAATCCAGCATTAAAGTGCATGGTGGGTCAGCCAGGCCTTAAGTTAATTAACATCATGCCCTTAAGTAGAGTTTGACACTGCAATCATTGTGCAAGGAATGTCAGCATGAAGTGAAAGAAAGTCCTTGTCCCACAAGACATTTCAGCCCTCCTCACAAATTCATAGGCCTCTTTCTTCCTTTTCTCTTATTTTTCTGTTGGTACTTATTGTCTGTCCAATATATATTGGATATATCCATATGTTTTACTTAGGTTTTGTTGTTATTGTTATACATGAAGTCAGGATCCTGTTTCATAAATTTCTCTGTTCCCAGTGCCTGGTATATAACAGGCAATTCCATAACATTTGCTGAATGAAAGAATGATGGATTTAAATATATCCTTATATAATATGAGTCATTTGATATAGATTGCCCTCCAGATGTAAGGTCATTAATTGAGAAAAGGAGTTCTCCAAAATTCTGGTTTTTCCCCCTGTGCCTAGAGGCTTCTGGGCTGGAGACTCTTAGGAAAGAAAGGAATTTGAAGGAATATTCAAGGATCCATGGAATGAAGTTGAGTATGGGGCTAAGGAATTGGTAAATGGATGCATTCACCCACATTTTGGAATTTTTTAAAAAGCCAGACTAACGCCCAATAACTATTAAAAATGTACTATTTCTGGGACTTTCCTGACGGTCCAGCAGTTAAGACTCTGCTTCCAATGCAGGCAGCACAGGTTCGATCCCTGGTCAGGGAGCCGAGATTCCACGAGCAGCTTGGTGTGGGGGATGGTGGAGGGGTGGGGAGGAGGGCGGAGGATAGTGTTTCTTAAATGTCCGTCTCTTAATCATATCAGCAAGTATTACTTGGCTGACCTATCATTACAATAAATTCTTGAAACAAACAAACCGACAAGGTTCAATGAGAGCCAGGAAATAGAAAACAGGTATTGTGTCCCAAATCTAAGGAAAAAAATCCTAAAAAATAATAAGGAAAACAAAGGATTTTAAAAGGAAAAAGGGGAAGCACGTACAAGCATGCTGAGGCCTCAAGAAGGAAAACAAGGAAACAAGAAGTAAAACTTTCTAAACATAAGGCCAACTTAGAGGCAGCACTGGGAGAGGGCGGGCACTGAGACCCTCCCCCAAAGACTGAACCAACAGGTCAGATAAGAGGCATCATTGCCCCGACCTCCCGCTCCAGCGCCTCCCACCCCAAGCAGTTGTTCAGTCCTCCTGCTCAAGCTTTCACTGTAGCGATAGTCTCACATCAGGTTTTTGTCTGCAATCTCTACAGCCATTACCTTAGCTCAAGGCTTTGTTGTTTTCCCATAAGAATACAATCACTACCATGTCAATCTGTCTTTCCAGAGTCTCCAAGGGCAAATCTGACCACTCTACCCTCTGGTGTAAAATCCTTCAGAGGCTCCTCCTCAGCCTATTTACCGTCTGACGGTAAATCGTCTACCTACCATGTGGGAGACCTGGGTTCAGTCCTAGGGTCTGGAAGATCCCCTGGAGAAGGAAGTGGCCACCCACTCCAGTATTCTTGCCTGGAAAATCCCATGGACGGAAGAACCTGGTGGGCTATAGTCCATGGGGTCGCAAAGAGTCGGACACAATTGAATGATTTCTCTTTCTTTCTTTCTTTAAGCCTATTTAAATGATGTCCATTCAAGCTGTATTTCCAAACCACGCACTCAAAGGTTCACAGCAAGGCCTAGGTGTTAACTTCCCTCAGAGCAGAGACAATGCCTATCTTACTCAAAGATGAATCCCAAACAATTAGCACAGTGACTGTGCTCCACAAGTATACATATGTGTATTCCACAAATAAATAAGTGGAAAAATTATGATTTACAACTATGCAGAATGCAATCTTAGTAATGCAAAACATATATATATATATGCACATAGAAAATATCAGAAAAATATATTAAACCATTTACTTTTAATTTATGATTTTTTAAATTTTTTTCAAAATGTATGATGAAACTATTTTTCTCTCTGATACTGAGACACAGAGACAAAGGGAGCAGAGTAAAAATTGTGCCCCTGATACATTAGATAACAGCGTGGAGCACAGAGGGGAGGTTAAGCCTCTCACCAGCTCACACTGGATTCTGCGTCTTCCGGCCCTGACTCTGCCCACACTTCCTGCTACTCGCTGCCACCAGGACGGTGAGCAGTGCCAAGCCACACTATGTTCCTTACAGGCGTATTTGCCACCCATTCTCTCAGCCCACTATTCCAACATTCCCAATGTGCTCGTTCTGTGCTCTGGCCATCTTTTCATTTCTAGGGCAAAGCACAGTTCCTAATACACAGTGAAACATATTAAGTGCTGATGGAGTCAACTAATACTTGAGTAAAGCAGTGACACTGAAAGTGAAGCCTGTTTCCTTCATTGACTAAAATCATTCTTACCTACCAGGGCTATTGTGGGGCCTAAATGAGAAAACACACAAAAATCCCACTGGCATATCATAAGCACTCCAAACATGAACACAGTTATTGAATACTGTCAGTGTGATCACATACAGGTTGCTTTGCTGCCTTAGCCACAAACACCTTAAATTGTGGGTCACAGTTGCACCCATCCCCTTGAAATAAGAACGAGATTAAAGCAGTTTGAGAACTACAAATCGCTAAACAAACATATACTATCATTATGGTAATAATGATGATGATGATATGCCATTTTCTTTGTGAATCCTGCCTACAATAAGCTTATCCTTTAACGTCACATTACCTTTGCCGATGTTTCGAACCATCCCACGAAACCATGCTCCTTGCAGAACTGGTCCATCTTGAGGCCGTTGTTCAGTAGCACATCCTTCCCCTGGTCACATTTGTTGGCCAACAAAACCACAGAAACTGGTTTGCCATTAGGGAGACTTAACTTTGAGTCCAAGTCATTCTTCCACTTTGTCACTGCTTCAAATGTAGCTGGCCTGGTGACATCGAAGACAATAAATGCACCCATAGCTTCTCGGTAATAGACCCGTGTCATGTTTCCAAATCTTTCTTGACCTATCACCAAAAAGAAACAGAAATCAAAAATTCACTTCTGTTGTAAACTGAATCATATACTGGACCCTAACAAGGCTTCCAGAATGAGCAGATCACTCCGCAAAGTGTTTCATTGCTTCTCTATAAAAAATGCACTAAATACACAACCAGGAAGCTCTTGTTTGTTTGTTTGTTTGTTTTTTGAATCCCAAGGGGATTCATTCATGTAATAAGTAATTATTGAAATATCCTTGGACCGTGTAACACTCCAGGACTGTGCTAATACAGTGTACCCCTAGCACATATGCCTACCTTGGTTTAATTAAAATGAAATAAAATTTAAAATTCAGTTCCACAGTCACATTTCAAGTGTTCGATAACCACATGTGGTTGTGGCTACAGTATTAGACACCCCAGTAGAGAATACTTTCATTATCACAGGATGCTCTATTGGACAGTAGTGTTCTAAATATTTGGAATACAATGATTAAAACATGAAAATACCTCCCATCATGGAGTTTACATTTTAGTGGGACAATTAGTACTAATTAGATTAGCATGTTACAGAGGCATCCGCAGTCAACTCCTATTAAGGATAATAGTACATTCGCTAACCATCAGAAATATAATTTTCATAAATAATCACGAAGGTACAATTAATATTCCCATTTTAAAGTGAGATCAAGAGAGGCTAAGTAACTTCTTCAAATTATACAGATGCAAGCTTAAGAAGTTACAATCCAAAGTTGAGCTTTTTGCATCCAAAGCTCATAGTCGTTTACCAACAACAAATACCCTCAGTTACTAAACCATTGTCTTATACTCTCTCTCCCCTGGGTTTATGTACCAGGAGTGTCCCATCCAACTCAACTGAACAGAACACATGTTTATCCATCGATGTCAGTTTCTGAGCTACATGCTAGGAATACAACACTGAACTAGATGACCTATACCCTTAACTAGTCTGCAATCTATTGGATAAGGAAAGCCTTCTGACATATAAATACATTGTTGTTGTTGTAAAAGTTGCTCAGTCATGTCCAACTCTTTGCGATCCCATGGACTATACAGTCCATGGAATTCTCCAGGCCAGAATACTGGAGTGGGTAGCCTTTCCCTTCTCCAGGGGACCTTCCCAACTCAGGGATCTAACCCAGGTCTCCTGCATTGCAGGTGGATTCTTTACCATGGATTGGTCTTATTTAGACCAATCAGCCAGAATCAGTTTTGCTCTGATTATTAATTTTCTAAATGAATATTAGCAAGTTTCTTAAACACAGTAAGTTTAGCCTTCCCCATCTGCAAAAGTAATAATATGTACCTCACAGGGCTGTTACATGGATGACATGAACTGATGTATGTAAAGTACCCAGCACAGTCCCTAGCAACTAGCTAGTACTTGAGCTTTCTCTCCCTTTCTCCAGCATGTTAAAAATTATAAAAGACAATATGACAATGGTAGTGAAATCAGAGTTCTAGACCAGACTTTATGAAAGAACATCACAAGAATTTGAGCTGATCAACAAATATGGAAAAAATCCTATTGCTTTTAACTCTGTCCACAAGCAATTGCTGAAGATGGGAGATACTGAAGACTGGGTTTATGTTTTCTGAACCCCAAACTCCAGAAGTGTATGACCAGGCAGAGTTATTTTATTGTGATTTGGGAACTTCTTCATGTTCAGAGTTTTATAAAGTTTCAGAAATTAAAGTGTGTATTGAATAAGCCAACTTCTTTTTAAAAAAAAATGCTGAAACTGGCATGTATCTGTAGGTCAACATACTTCTAAGGACACTTAACATTTGAGTTCAAGGTTTTGTCATGGTGAGTTTTAATTCAAGTTACCAAATTCTTTTGTAGGTCATGTTCACACTGGCATTAGCACTGTGGATTGTAAGAGGAACTGATCCATAAGCACTTAATGAAAACACATGAAGGTCAAGGTTTCCTCACCTAGTGTGTGAGCCTGTGTTCTCAGGCACATATCACTGGAAAGAAGAGCACTTTGTCAGAGCCACATGACTGTCCTAAAATATTCCTTACTTGGGTTATACCAGCATTTAAAAAAAATTCCTCACAGTCATCTAGTCAATGAAAGAGAGTGGTATAATACTCCTCATATGACCCAAAGCCCACAGATGAACTTTCATTTTTCCAAAATGAGTTCTAAATTTCTTTTATTTCCATTTTTTGTTGTTTTAGATCCTTATGCATACAGTGATTTCCTTTGATACTGATCAGGGTGGCCATGACATTTCAGGAAGACAAGGGAAAAAGGCCCTCTGTGATCATTCGGAACTCTGAAGGCCTCTGGGCTTTTTCAGGATGTCTTATGATCCCTTTCAGAAAAATAATCAGATGAAGGGCAAAGTCATGGGTTATTCAATAATCTGCTTGTCCAGGGTTTTCATAGTACAGTAAGGCAGCCTTTAGGAAGAAAGATTTTACATTTCAAATATATGGCAAAGGGTCTATACAGGGAGAAAAAAAAGAGATATACTACATAGACCGCATAGACTTAAACTTTCATAGGGAGTGTGTGTGTGTGTGTTTGAGTTTGTGAGGGTATGTGTGTCAGATCAGAAACCAGAAGAAAAAGGTTTGTTTCTAGAAAGAAAAGACCTTTGTATATGGAGGTCACTGGGCCAGGAGACTTGGCAAGTTCGTATTTTTGGCATTCCAGCAAGAGGTCACATTCAGACCAAGAGCTTTCCGGCACTCATTTTATCCTGCCTTCGTCAGCTGACAGCCCTCTCTGCTGTTTCTTAAGAAAAGAATGAGAACCATGTGACGCTTAGTGAGTGCCTACATGTGGACCCAGTAGAGACCTGAGGAATCCATCACAGGTGATTTACTTTTTAAACAAAGACTATAATTCAAAAAAAAAAAAACAAAAAACAAAACACGCCACTGGGGTCAAATCACACATTTGACCCACATTTATTGACTAGACAATATGGTCCAGGTTCGGTGCTTTGTGCTGTAGATACAGAACTTCTAAACCAAGAGTGTCATACTGGAGGCCCAGATTGAAAATAAGTTGGTTTTCCATGTAGGTCCCCATTTCTTGTCGAACCTAAACACATACTCCATAGCCATGTGGACATGGCTCATGATTCAGTTTTCCGTCTAAAGGGATATTAAATGATAAAGCAATCAGCCGAATCACAAAGGTTAGTACAATGGCTGCGGTAATAGTTCGGATGACCTCCCACAGAAATCACTAAGTTGAAGGGTCAGAAGGTGGCCGGAGGGAGTGGGGTGGGGGCAGGGGGAGGCTTCATCTTAATCCCTTGTTACCTGTGCTGTTGCTGCTGCTGCTAAGTCACTTCAGCCGTGTCCGTTACCTGTGCAGCCTTATACAACTATATTTCTCTCCCTGAGACTCAGTTTTCTCATCTGTAAAATCAAGTTGTTCTGGCCAATCTCTAAGTACGCTTGCTGTTTTCATGCCTCCTAGCTTTATGTTCTGGAGAAGGTGATGGCACCCCACTCCTGTACTCTTGCCTGGAAAATCCCATGGATGGAGGAGCCTGGTGGGTTGCAAAGAGTCGGACACGACTGAGTGACTTCATTTTGACTTTTCACTTTCATGCATTGGAGAAGGAAATGGCAACCCACTCCAGTGTCCTTGCCTGGAGAATCCCAGGGATGGGGGAGCCTGGTGGGCTGCTGTCTATGGGGTCGCACAGAGTCGGACACGACTGAAGCGACTTAGCAGCAGCAGCAGCTCTATGTTGGCCTTCCCAGGTGGTGCTAGTGGTAAAGAACCTGCCTGCCAATGCAGGAGATGTAACAGATGCGCGTTCGATCCCTGGGTCAGGAAGATCCCCTGGAGGAAGGCATGGCAACTCACTCCAGTATTCTTGCCTGGAGAATCCCATGGACAGAGGAGCCTGGCAGCTACAGTCCATAGGATCACACAGAGTGAGACACGACTGAAGAGACTTAGCACATATGCACAAAGCCCCATGATAACACCATGAAATCAAGACCTGGTTCTCTCTTCCAACGGCCTGCAATGGCCAGTTTGCTGTCATGGATTCAGCTAAAAACATACACCAGCAACACCACTATAGTATATATCTAATAATATTTTTCACTTGGTAATTATTTACTAGTACTATTTGGATGCTCTCAGCATAACCAAGCAGTGAATCTTCTAGACAGGTATAAAAACAAGAGGATTTTCTAATAACCAACTAGCTGTGTGACCTCAAACTAGTCACGTCATCATTCAGTGTCTCAGTTACCTCACTGGTAAACAAGGAACTGAATTACACACCTAAATTGAGTTCATTATTGCCTCTGGCCAACCCCCTTTGATCAGCCTCCCCCATATGAAGACATCCGGTTATCTGCTTCCTACTCCTCCTGTTCTCCCTGTGGTGGCTCCCAGAAACACCATCCACACCACCACCAGAGTGGTCCCTAAAGTCATCTTCCAGCTCCTTTCTCATCCCCACACACAAAGGGTCTCCCACATCCCACCAACACTTGTAGTTCAAAAGGGGCTCTTGACTTGGCCCCTCTGCTCCATCAGCAGTCTCTCTGCTCCAGTTCAAGCCCTCATCTGGACCCCTGAAAGCTCCTGAGGTTCTTGGCATCTCAGTTTTCATCACCTCCATTTCCCCTTACAATAAATATAAGTATAACTAACACAGGTCTTCAGACAGTTGCTGTTCTGGCAGCACAAGAAATCACCTAATGGGTATAGATAAAGGAAATGAAATCACTGCCTTGAACAGGCACTCTCATGTCCATTGACAGAGCAATGAACAAAGAAAATGTGGTTGGTCAAACCTCAGTACACGCAGAACATTGGTTCCAGGACCCACTAAACATGAAAATCCACGGGTGCCCAGGTCCCTTATAAAATGCACTCTGTCCTTTATAATCTGTGGATGTGGAATTTGCAGATACAGAGGACCAACTGTATACATGTACAACAGAATATTAGTCGTAAAAAAGAAGGAAATCCTATCTTTTGCAACAACATTAGTATTATGTTAGAGAAATAAGTCAGACAGAGGAAGGAAAATACCATTTGATCTCACTAATAGGAAGAAACTAAAAACTCCGTAACCGCCAAAAATTCATAAAAACAAAGAATAAAATGGTGGTTGTCAGGGGCTAGGGGATGAGAGAACTGGGGAGATGTTGGTTAAAGGTATGCATTTCCAGTTGTAAGATGAATAAATTCTGAGATCTCAGGTACAGCACAATGACTATAGTCAGCAATACTGTATTACATAATGGAAAGTTGCTAAAAGAGTAAGCCTCAAATGTTCTCAGCAAACACAAGAAGGTCATCAGGTGAGGTGTGTGCTCTGTTGTTTCAGTCATGTCCGACTCTTTGCGACCTATGGACTGCAGCCTGACCGGCTCCTCCATCCATGGGATTCTCTAGGCAAGGATTCTGGAGTGGGTTGCCGTGCTCTCCTCCAGGGGATCTTCCCGAACCAGGAATCAAACTCCAGCATGTCCTGCATTGCAGGCAGATTCTTTACCTACTGAGCCACCTGGGAGTCCCTATGTGAGGTGATGGAGATGTTATTCACCTCACTGTGGGAATGATTTCACAGTATACACATATATGAAATTATCACATTGTACACCTTAAACTTACACAAACTGAGTAACCTTATATCTCAATAGAGGCTTCCCTGGTGGCTCAGACGGTAAAGAAACTGCCTGCAGTGCAAGGGACTTGATTCGATCCCTAGGTAGGGAAGATCCCCTGGAGAAGGCAATAACTACCCGCTCCGGTATTCTTGCCTGGAAAATTCCATGGACAGAGGAGCCTGGAGGGTTACAGTCCATAGGGTCACAAAGAGTTGGACACGACTGAGCGACTAACACATATCTCAGTAGGGCTGGGGGGACAGAAGAAATTACCCAAAATGTTTACAGAACACCCGTCCCCAGGGCATCCTCCTCAGAGATTCTTACTGTACTGCTTTTGTGTGGGGCCTAGGAAACTCTTTTTTTGTTTTTTTTTTTAAGCCCTCTCTAGCTGAAGTTTTAAAACTTCTATTTCTATTAGAATCACTTTCAAAATACAAATATTACCACTCTTCTCTGCCATTGTAGCCCTTCAATGATTCTTCCACGCTTTAAAAAAAGACACTCAAATGAAACTACACATTGGAAGACTGTGTCCAACCACCCTTCCAAGCTCTTCTCCCGTCCCTTCCTTCCGAGTGCTCCACAGCCAAGCCACACTGGGTGACCTGTCCTTCCCAGAACACATCCTTCACTACTCTCTGGCTTTCCTGGCCTTTTTTTCTTGCAGCTCTGTTCCCAAAGTCTGAATTCCTTCCACATGTCCCCTCTCACCTTCAATTACATCCTGTGTATCCTATCTCTGTGCCCTGAAACCTCACAGAACCTGCCAGCCGGAACCCTGGCTCCCTTTTTCACGACCCCACAGCATTTTCTTTATCCTGTTCCATTCACACTTATCATGCTGCATCTTCATGCTTCTGTCTCCAACTTGGCATTGCAAAAACCTTGAGAGCAGGCTGGTCACATTTTACACCGTAAATCTGAAGTTTATTCCTCTACTGTTTGGATATAGTAAGAGCTCTTAGTATTGTGGTAGAAATAAACTGAAATTAAAATTCTTCCTTCCTCTAAAATACAGCATTATCTTGTTTTCATGAGCCAGTGCCACCTACTAATACACTTACTCTATATTCTCCTCTTGTTTTCAGTAAATAATCAATAGATGTTCATTGATGGAGAAAATTAACATTATTACAACAGGGTTATGTGCATATCCTTGCAGTGAATTTCAGACTGGAATGTTGTGCTTTCACAGTAATTCTCATCTTAAGAAATAATCTCTTGGAATCAATTTATTCCAAATATAAATTTTGGAGGTCATGGCAAGATCAGTAGGGTTAAAAGTATACCATACCAAGGTACTCTCTTAATTTCTAGAGAGAAATGGTATGAAAAGCAGGTAGATAAAACCAAAAGTAACCATGAACTTTGAACAAGGATCTGGAGAAAGGAAAAAAAAATATCCAGTTGCTACGGAGAGTAAATGGCCACTGAATTTCCTGTGATATAAGCAGGTTTTGAAGGCTCAGGGAGACCCCCGACAAGGATCAGAGTCAGGCTATTGCTGGAGAGCACGGTTCTCATCACTTTCCAAGAGCCCATCTGACCCTCTGGCAGCGGTTCTGGAACTTTTTCACCATCTCTCCTCACTTCTTTGTTCCACCAAACCAGTGACAGAAAAGTGTCAATGAATCACTGTTTTTCCAAGTCACTTAGGCTTCTATTCTAGAATTAACCTTGGGTAATTATCCCCTACAAAATTGCCAGCCTCTTTCCCCCCAGCCAGAGCCAAGTTTCTGCAGCCCCATGACAAACACTGACCTGGGCGCCTAGTAGGTGGTCAATAAGATCTCCTTGCTGAGTGAACAGATAACCCCTGACTCTTCACTCCCTCCCAGTGATTACTTTCAGGCTTACCAAGTCTTTAAGAATCATCGTCTGTCATGTCCCCGACAATTATCACTTTCTTTCCACTCCCACTGAAATCACTTTATTTAAGTTATGTCCTACCACTTTACTTCTTTCATCCATCTAACAAAAAATTCTGAATGCCAGTGAATTTCCAGGCACTAGAAACATGCAATGAAAAAAAATCAGCAACTAAGGGGGAAAAAAAAAAAACATTAAAAATTGTTGCCTTCCTGGCAGGTGGGTTCTTTACCACTGAGCCACCAGGGAAGCCCTCATGAAGTTTACATTCTAGTAAAAAGAGATCCACAGTAAACAAAAACAGTAAGATACATATAATATTACATTATCTGGTGAAAAGTGCTATGGAGAAAAGCAGGGACTTCCTGGTGGTCCAGCAGTTAAAAATTCACCTTGCAATGCAGAGGACATACGTGGGTTCCACCCCTGGTCAGGGAACTAAGATCCCACATGCCGCAGGTCACCTAAGCCCACGTGCCACAGCCACTGAGCCTGCACTCTGCAACTAAGACCCACCCAATGCAGCCAAACAAATATTAAATAAATGAAAAAAGCAGCAAATGAGAAATGAGTATGCTAGTGAAAGTTGCTCCGTCATGTCTGACTCTTTGCAACCCTGTAGACTATACAGTCCACAGAATTCTCCCGGCCAGAATAGTGTAGTGGGTAACCTTTCCCTTCTCCAGGGGATCTTCCCAACCCGGGGATTGAACCCAGGTCTCCTGCATTGCAGGTGGATTCTTAACCAGCTGAGCCATAAGAGGCCAGGGTAAAGTAAAGCAAGATGGATAAGGAAGGCTCAGTGAGAAGGTATCATTTGAGTAAAGATCAAAAAGAAGTAAAGGAGCAAGCCATTAGGACGCTTAGGAGAAGAGGGCTTCAGACAGGAGGAGTGGCAAGTACAAAGATGCTGAGGCTCAGAAGTGTCTGCCACGCATGTGGAAAACACAGGGAGACTGTTGGCTGGTGAGAGCTGAGCAAGGAGAAGAAGAATGTGCAATGAGGCAGGCGGATCACAGGATCCAGACTGTTGACAGTTTCAGGCCATTATCCTGAGGCTACCTGCTATTCTGGATGAAAGAGTGTGCACAGATGAGAAACAAGAACCGATAGAAGTAAATGGACCCCTATGGATGTTGCATTGAGGCATGACATACAGGAATCAAGGTTGGAAGCGGGGAAACCACAGTCCAGGCAAGAGATATTGATGCTGACCAAAGGGGCAGTGGTGAAGATGGTCTAGACTGGCCGTTTTCCAGATATATTTGGAGACAGAGAAGATAGGTGAACTATAACTTATGAGATGATCCAGACATGACTACCAAGCTTTTGACCTGAATTACTGAAAGCATGGAGCTGCCATTAGCTGAAATGGAGCAGGTTTTGGGAGGCACAGGTTTCACGGAAGTTGACTGGGACTTTGACATGTTAGGTTTGAGATGTCCGTTATGCAGATGTGGTGAGTAGGCAGCTGGATATGTGAGTCTGAAGTTCCAGGGCTGAGGTGGTCAGGACTGGAGATTTACTCGTATTTTAATTTCTGTACACCTCCGCCAGATTTACCATCCAAAGCCCTGTTGTCACTCTATAATTTGCTTAATTAAATCTACTGCTGCCCAGAACAGGTGCCAAAATGGGAGACTGGGCTGCTCACATGTTATGTGACCCACACAAGATTTAAAGCAATTTGAACAATTTCCCAACAGTTGCAAATTGGAAGATAAATACAAATATGGAATGTCTTGAAAATTCAGAATATGCAGAAATCTGGGGTCAATATTTTATGAATTGCTCCGTCGAGTTCATTTGAGCTGATCAGTACCAAGCACTTGGTCTTTTTTATGTTTATTTTTTATCATTATTGAGACTTAAATTTTTGAAAACACTTTTAGGTTCACAGAAAAATTGAATGAAATGTACAGAGATTTCCCATATACTCTCTGCCCGGATACATGTATAGCTTCCCTTGTTATCCATATCACCCACCAGAGTGATACACTAACAGTTATAATTGCTGACTCTAAACTGACATATCATAATCCCTCAAAGCCCACGGTTTACCTTAGGGTGAATTTTTAGTGTTGTATATTCTACGGCACTGGACAAATGTTTAAGGACATGTATTCATCATTACGGGATCATCCAGGGTTCTTTCATTGCCCTGAACATCCTCTTGCTCCGTTATTTCCCCCCCTCCCTACCCCAACTCTAGCAACCACTATTCTCTTCACTGTCTCCATAGCGTTGCCTTTCTCAGAATGTGATGGAGTTGGAATCACATACCGTACGGCCTTTTCAAGTTGGCTTCTTTCACTTAGTAATATACATTCCAGTTCCCTCCATGTCTTCTCATGGCTTCATAGCTCACTTCTTTTTAATGCTGAATCATATTCCATTATCTGGTTTAACCATTCAACTGTGTGTGTGTTCAGTCGAATCTGACTCTTCTGTGACCCTGTGGACTGTAGCCCACCAGGCTCCTCTGTCCATGGGATTTCTCAGGCAAGAATACCACAGTGAGTTGTCATTTCCTTCTCCAGGGGATCTTCCTGACTCAGGAATTGAACCTGAGTCTCCTGCATTTGGCAGGCAAATTCTTTACAGCTCAGCCACCAGGGGAGCCCCAACCATTCACCTATTGAAGGACATCTCTGTGGCTCCCAACTTTTGGCAGTTAGGAATACAGCTGCTATAAACATCTGTGTGTAGCTTTTGTGTGGACATAATTTTTCAACTCCTTTGGGTAAATACCAAGGAGCACAGTTGCTGGGTTATATGGTATATTTAGTTTTGTAAGTAACTGCCAAACTGCCTTCCATAGCCAAGCACTCAATTTTGAAGTCAAAAAAAAAAAAAAAAGGTGGCTAAGATACTATTACTTTCACATTGTTAGATAACACTGCCTTAAATTTAAATGTATGTATCTATATCCATTTTATTCAAATAATTATAACAAACTATTTGGAATTCAATGACATTTATATAATTTTATTTTAAAGTAAATCATTGCTATTGATCCACTTTTTTAAAGTCTCTTATACATGCTTATGTAGGATCCCATGATTTGGTTCTTTGTCTCAAAATACTCTTTAACACACTCAGCCTCATTTCTATACAACCATCCAGCTGTACATGAAATTTTGCAGAGAAACAAAATGGGAACCAGGATTCAGGGGAAGTTTTATCTTCATTTCCTAGGGAAACAGGGAGCAGAAGAGTGAGTGGTCCAGAAGTGAGAACCGATTTTTTCAGAGAAGACCTTAGGAAAGATGAACAAGTGATTGCCAGGTAGAGAAAAGAGTTCATTTACTTTACCCCTTGGGCTCCTGTGGGATTTTTAAGGTTTCACAGCTTGATCTACAAGTCAAAGGCTAATCCTCAGACTGTGGATTGCTGCGTGCAATCTAGCAATCTATGCCTTGCTGGGCTCACTAAGTTCTGCCTCTTGCTTTCATTCACCATTCCACGGCCTTCCCATCCTCACTGGAACATACACCATCTCTGACTCTGCCTGACTACATCCTACCTATTCTTCAAGATTGTACCAAATCCTACTTCCTTGGACCTTTTTCTGACTACCTGGCCCCAGGCTCAGTTCGTTCCTCCCCGATATCAGACAGCGCTGACAATGCGCCACTGGCTCGCCCGTCCAATCAGACCCCGCCCCACACCGCTTTCTACGTGCTGCAAACTGCAGACCATGTCCCCAGTTACACTGTAGTCTCCTCAAGCCCGCTGTGGAATTCCTGTAATACTGATCTCTACTGATGCTTTAGAACTGTGGTGCTGAAGAAGACTCCTGAGAGTCCCTTGGACAGCAAGGAGATCAAACCAGTCAGTCTTAAAGGAAATCAACCCTGAATATTCATCGGAAGGACTGAGGCTGAAGTTGAAACTCCAATACTTTGGCCACCTGATGGGAAGAGCCAACTCACTGGAAAAGACCCTGATGCTGGGAAAGATTGAGGGCAGGAGGAGAAGGGGATGATAGAGGATGAGATGGTTGGATGGCATCACTGACTCAATGGACATGAGTTTGAGCAAGCTCTGGGAGATAGTGAAGACATGCAAGCCTGGCGTGCTGCAGTCCATGGGGTTGCAAAGAGCTGGACATAGTGACTTAATGACAATGATCTCTCCCTCGTACATGTACTCTGAGAAGCTCTTAGTCTGTGCTCACAATGGTCTTGCAAAACAGAATGGAGCTGGTAACACAAGTACTCTTTACACAATAAAGTAACAATGAATAATGATTTCTTATTTAAGAGAGGGAGCCCCATCAGGGAGAGGAGTGGACTGAATAAAGCAAGATCTCTAATCCAATTCATTGACTTTCCATGACTACTAAGCTCCTGCTCACTCTTAAAATCCACTCCGAAAAAAAATCTGTCCCCAGTTCAGAACCGCCTCTCCACAGTTTCTTTAAAGATACTTTCATAACTCACAAGGGACCCTGGACTCTAAGGGTTTCACTCTTAAATAATTCACAGATTCCTTCCTAGGTAAAATTCCCAAAATGTGTTCCAAGGTGCTCTGGGGGGCCTCAGTGAAGTCACAGGGTTGCAACTGGATAATTTTAAATTACCCAGGCAAGCAGTGGTGATCAAGATCAGACACCTCGGGAACTACTAACTAGAGGCAGGTCACGATTTTAACATTAGATTGTGCTACATTCCCTTTGATGTGCTCATATCTCTTTGAAGCTGGCGTTTTTTCAGTTTGTGTGATAAAAAGCAAGATCATGTGAAAATCAATAAGAAACAGGAAATGAGGGTGGTGGTGACCACTCTGACTCAGTTTTGAGATGCTGTTCTATAGCCCAAAGCAATACATGTCCCTATAGTAAATAATCATAGCTATTAAAAATGAAATAAAAATCATTTTCACTTATGTCCTCCATTTTCCCAAAGGACTATTAAATTATTAGACTATAATACTTATGAAATTGTTGGTGCTAATTACTTAACAAACTATAGTCAATATCTTATAACAAGCTTTAATGGAAAATAACTTCAAAAATAATGTATGTGTATATGTATAGCTGAGTCACTTTGCTGTGCGCCTGAAACATTGTAAGTCAACTATACTTCAATAAAATATATATTCCAAAAAATAATAAAAATAAAAAATTGATGAATATATATTCTGTTGGCCTAAAGACACCATGAAAAAATTATCTGTACTTTGATACTAAAGGTTCTGTGAACTGAGGAGTTTGAGAAACTCTGTTGTAGCTTCTCAAATCTAGTCTAGAGGATTCTTTCATTAAGTTTAAAATGCACAGATACACACACACACCCCCTTCTACCACCATAAAGACTTAATTTTTATTCCAATACCATCAAGCATCATAGCTACTCTTATCTTTATTCTTCAAACTAGAGTCTATATCCCTTATGCACTGTGGTTTTCCTGTCTAAATATAGTATATTTAGATATTTCTTAATAAGTCAAACCAACCACATGATCTAAGCAATGATATATGCAAAGAATTCAGCTCATTCAATTCTTAGCTCTATCCAAAGTAGAAGGGTTAAAAATAATAATAAATATTCCTTTAAAATAAATACTATCCATTTTCAAAATGCAACTTAATCCTTGATATGTGAAAACTATCACACTGTCATATTACCTATTACCCCACAGGCAATAGTAGATGGAGCAGTTAGAAGGTAGCTACTACTTTGTAACCGGGCAAATCTCAGTTCATATCCCAGCACTATCTCTTACCTGCTATGCACCTTTTGAAGAGTTTTGTGTGTTTATCTGTTTTTTAGCCCTTGTAAGCGTAGACCTCTATGATGAGGTTAGTAACAGAACCTATAAGATCAGTTCCTTGTGAGCAGTAAATAAAATGATGCACAAAAAGTGCACAGTACCATGCCTGACACCCAATAAATGGTGGTATTCATAACACGTTATATTACAGGGGAAACAGTCCTGTCGACAAGTAATTTAAATCATTTGCTGTCAAACTTCACCCTACAAATTAGGTTGAAATGTGTTTGAATCCCTCACACAGTAGATAATTTCTTGATCTCCAATAGGCTGAGGTGGTATACAAGAAGCTAAGTTGTCCATTGTCCTTCCCGAGAGAGCACATTTACACAAGGCTGATGAGGAAGAAAGATTAAATAATGAATCAGGATAACACAGACTAGAAAACATAATGGTTCAGAGCAAAAAGTAATAATTCCAATTTCTCCCGGACATTTGAAATGATTGACTACCCTCTTCCTGAACTCGCTTGCCTTTGCATCCCAAACCTGCTTTTGCTTCACTCTCCTCCATGGTACTTTCTCTTTCTCCACATCTTGGCTAAGTCCACAGTCATTTCATTAGATCATGAGACAAATAATTGCAGCAAGCTCTGCTAAATACTGGAAAGGATATCTAGAGAGGTACAGTAGAACTCTAATAAGTTGCTGAAAGGAGACAAGACAGGAGGGAGTGGAGCTGTGTTGATTCAAGGGAGGAAGGAGTTACCACTGGAGGAGAGAATTAGGGAAGTCTTTGTACAGGAGGTCCCTTTCAGGCAGGTCTTTGGGTATGTGGAGATAAAGGGAAGGACATGTGAATTAGTAAGAAGAACAGGAGCAGAGGTGCGGAGGCGATAAATACGGAGTGTGAATAAGGAAGAGGAAGTCCAAGGGGCCACATATTGAGCCTGTAATGGAGCACTGGGGAAATTAAACCAGGCATGTCTTTTGAATCCAAACTGTGGGTGTCTTTGGTTCACCTCAACGCCATACCAACATTCTCTCTTCTTTATTGCTTTATTGTGAACTCTCAAAGCTGAAAGTGAAAGTGAAGTCACTCAGTTGTGCCCGACTCTTTGCGACCCCATGGACAGTAGCCTACCAGGCTCCTCTGTCCATGGGATTCTCCAGGCAAGAATACTGGAGTGGGTTGCCATTTCCTTCTCCAGGGGATCTTCCCGACTCAGGGATCACACCCAGATCTCCCACATTGCAAGCAGACGCTTTAGAGCCACCAGGGAAGCTCTCAAAGCTGAGTACCTACTAAATTCATTTATTCCTGTGCCCCAGGACTAAGACAATGCCAAAACACCCGGTGTTTAAAAAGAATTTTTTAATTCCTCACATCTCATCCCTAACAAATCAGAGAAGCCAGCATTCTTGTTCCAGTTCTACCTCTGACTAGCTCTCTGAGCCTGAGAAATCAATAGAAACCCCCTTTCAGAGCACAGCTTCCTCAACTGTAAAATGCAGGATTTGTTTTGATGACCTACAGGTTTTAACTCTGTCAAAATTACCTTTATTACTTCATCTAATCTATCCAAAAATCATAAAAGGAAAATACAGCTTTGTCATTTGACCTCCAAATGAATGACGTTTCACTTTGAATTAGGAAGATTTTGTTAAATGAAGAAGCACAGTTCTTAAGAATGCTCTTTAAGGTCACTCCCTAGTTTTTATGGTGAAAAATAAAATGGAATGCCACCTTAAGAAAAATGATTGCTGTATTTATCAATTCTAAAAGGCATGCCTTTTTCTGTTAGTGTTCAGAAAATTACCAAGTCTTTGAAGCATGAAAAACTTTTGTTTGTAAACAAAAAGTTTCTTTTGTTTATTGAAGAAATTTTTAGAGCAATGATGAAATAGTTGACTGAAGCTTTTTATTGAATAAAACTCACTAAACACGGACTAGAACCAAGTTCTAGGGTTATAATTGGGAAGAAAGAGCATCTCAATGCAGTGGTAGAGGACTTCTAATCTGGGGTAAGCATGGGATATTATGGGAGCAGATAAACAGTATCTTCCTCAGCCACCTGGACTCAAAAGAGACTTCCTGAAGGAAGTGAGATGGGTGATGACCAAAGGCCTATAGGAGCTATTTAAGAAAAGAAAGGGGAAAGTGTAGTTAGCCAGAGACAACTGTACAAGCCACAGTATAAAGGGGATGGTAGTTGAACTGAAGCCACAGTAAGATATCCAGAATGGTCAAAATCACAGGTACAGGAGATGGGACTAGGATGGCTAACGATGACCAGATCAAGAAAGGCCTTGAACTTCATGCTAAAATGCTTAGTCTCTCACTCTGAGAGTGATGAGGATCCACTGAAGGCTGCCATACTGGAGAACACCTGACTGGAGACAGACGCTGCCTTAAGGAGCTTCACCTCTGTGGATTGCAAGCTGATGGGCGGGAAAGCTTGAGGAAGGGATGAGCTTTAGTGCAATGCTGCAGTAGTTCAGACGAGTTGTGAGGAAGACATGGCTACTGAAAGGAGGGATAAGAGAGAGCTATTTTCTAAGATAGAAAAGATAGGACAGGATTAATACCTGAGAATAGAAAACTAAAGGGAGTGGGGAATGGTGAAGTTTAAACCCTGACATATTTTCAGAGAGTAATTTAAGACCATATAACTTCTCAAGCAAGCTCTCAAACAACTGGAAAAAGTTAGTGGAACTCAATAATTTGGAATCCCAGGCTACAGTCTCAGACTTGACCTTGTCAGGTTGATGGAGACTACTCTAATACACCCCCCTAGAAGATGAGGCTCTTCCCTTCACAGAATAAACCTATTTCCACCCAAGGAGCAGCAGGACCACCATATCCATCTGGGAAGGTCCATTCCAGAAGCAAAGAGAATACACTGTTAAAAAGACTCTCAATGCGTTGAAAGCTTTGCAGGGTTTTCCAAAGTTAATTCTCAGAAGAGGGAGCAATCAAGTCTAAACATTCCACAAGACAACTCTCCTCAAAATGTTTCAGTTGCGCAATGACCGTAGTATCAACCCACTGGCCATTTAACACCAAACCAACTTTTACTGAGCAACTACAGCGTACCAGGCACCACGTTCTACTTACCCTTGGCTCAGTCTCCTCGCTTATAAAACTGGAAATAAAATGACCTATTTGCCAGAATCATGGTGCTGTTTTAACTGCAAAGATTTTCTCTGATAAATTGATAAATGTACAGAACGACCCCTCTTAACCACTGGCAGAGCATATGCATCCTTTCATAATTTGTCTGCTGCTGCTGCCTCTCTCCACCTCCTCCTAGCCACAGCCCTCTCCTCCACACCATGGCGATGGCAGGGCCCATGATGTGACTTTCTTTAGCACCTGACATTTCTCCTTCAGAGGTTTATCAAAACAGTCAGTAATCATCTGCATGATTATATTTAAATAACTTCATGTCCCCTGTGGAATATCAGATTCCATACCAATGCCTGGTTCATCCCCTCCTAAAAACCCTGTGCTTATCAAATGAATGAACACATTTTCCCAGGCAGGATCTTACACTTCTCAAATTCTCATATTGTAAAATGACTTTTTAAGTTAAACACATTAAAAAAAAATCTTAAGTATCATTTTGACCCTCAATGAGAGTAACTGTGTTCTGACAAGTCCACAGTGAGACAGATCCCGGGTTTCCTTTGCACCAGGTCAGGCCTCAAGGACTCCACGTACTTCTGAACATCTTGGACCCCACGAACTTCTCCCTCAACAGCTCTAAAATTTAGAATCTGTCCTCTTTCTAGTCATCATCTGTCCAATCATCTCATCCCAAGGACTTTCATTTCTTTCACCATGATGTTTATAATCTGTAGGCAATGAAGAACCACCAAAGCGATATTCTGGGAAGATAAATTTGACCTTAGTCCACATAAGAACTGGAGGAGGAGGAGACTAGAACTAGCCAGGGAGTTAGGACAGCAGGACAGGGGATAACAGAGCTGCCCCTGGTTTAGGGCAGTTGCCGGAGAGGCACAATCACCATCTGACCTGGAGATGGAGAGCATGCGCAGCTCAGAAGAGACGGAGAAAAGACGGCAGAGGTTTCAGGGCTTCGTAACTGGGTAAAAAGCAGTATAGTTTACTACACTGTGAAGATCGGTACGTGGAGAGATAGCTCTGGTTAAGATTTGCAAAGACATCATTTACTACTTTCATTAAGAGCGGTAACGTCTATGTTCCTTGTTGCTGTGTCGTATTTTTGTTTTCTTTTGTACTTTCCACATTTGCTACATTGAGCATATATTACTATATTACTAGAGAAAACAAGCAATCTTGCTTTTTTATGCGACTTGGCTATGACATATTGATCTTGCAATATATCTGAGATATCATAAAGGCAATGTCCAGTAGGAAGACGGAATTGTAGGTCTGAACCTCATGAGAAGGCAAGGTTATCAGCACAGTTTGGGAGTCACCGGTACAGAGTTTAAAGCCACAGGAATGCATGAGCTCCTCAGGAGGAGACAGAATTAAAAAGGGCCAGAGGATGAACTTTTGTCTCAAGGTGTGTGGCATGGAAGTCCCTCCCGGGGAGTCACTGGTGCTAGGAAAGAGCTCAGGAAATCACCCTAGCCAGAGGCTTTGTTTAGTCTGATCAGGCTTAATCTCAGAGAATGGAGGATGTGGTGTGGACAGGACCCCTTCTGTATCACCAGAGAATTTCAGAGTCACGTTTACCAACACAATTTACTCACCATTACAGTGTATTTGCTTTCACGCTATCATGCCCACTAAACCATGAACTTGTTAAGGTCTTGTTCAAGTCTTTATTCTTGTTTCCCCAACCAGTACAGTGCCTAACAGATACGTGTGTGTGTGTGTGTGTGTGTGTATTAGTCGCTCAGTCGTGTCTGACTCTATGCGACCCCATGGAGTGTAGCCCGCCAGGCTCCTCTGTCCATGGAAATCTCCAGGCAAGAATACTGGAGCGGGTTGCCATTCCCTTCTCCAGGGGATCTTCCTGACCCAGGGATGGAACCCAGGTCTCCTACATTGCAGGCAAATTCTTCACTGTCTGAGCCACCAGGGAAGCAGCAGGCATTTAATAGACACATTTGCTGAAAAAATCAAACATACACATAGAAGCTGCTCCCCACATTCCTTCCTCTCAAGCATTTCAGCGCTCCTTGGTCAGGCTGCTCTGTGCCCACCTGTCAGAACCAGTCCTCTAATCTAAAGCCTAGATTAGAGAACGTATCCCACAGGCCTAATGCCCATGTGTCTGTGATGCCCAGAGAGTCTAACAACCTCCTTGTAAGAAGCCCTGAGGTGTGTTCCCCACCCAGCCCTCACCTCATGTTGAAAGTTCACTGTTCCGTTCAGTGTACATATTATTTACTTGTAAGCACATAGCATGTTAACCCACATGGTATTTAGAAACTCTGTAATTAGCCAGGCTAGCAACAAGACAATAACTGCCCACTTGAACGTGGCCCAGACTTGCCATGCATTTTTATTTTTTTGCCTGGCACGGCGGTTGCCAAATTTAGCACTCTCTACATTTTCAGATCCATTGCATTAATATTTAAGACACTTCTAAAACCTCCCGGAGAATTTGTCTTTTAGAAATAGATATAAAAGGGCTTCCCTGGTGGCTCAGTGGTAAAGATTCCACTTGCCAATGTAGGAGACACGGATTCAATCCCTGATCCGGGAAGATCCCACATGCCGCAGGACCACTAGGCCCGGGGGCCACAGCTATCGAGCCCATGCTCCAGGGTCCAGAAGCCACAACCACTGAGCCTGGCTCCACAACGAGAGAGACCACCACGGCGGTCCATGCCCTGCCAGCAGAGCATAGCTTCTGCTCACCATAACTAGCGAAAGGTCGCACAGCAGCAAAGACCCAGCAAGCCGATAAATAATTTAAAAAAAAAAAAAAGATATTGAATAGAAAGTGAAGTCACCCAGTCGTTCCTGACTCTTTGCAACCCCGTAGACCTACTGGGCTCCTCTGTCCATAGGATTTTCCAGGTAAGAATACTAGAGTGGGTTGCCATTTCCTTCTCTACCAGATCTTCCTGACCCAGGGATTGAACCCAGGCCTCCTGCATTGTAGGCAGACGCTTTACCGTCTGAGCCACCAGGGAAGTCTCGGTTGACGTCTATTGAAGAGAAGTCAAGTCCAAAACCTCGGTTGAATTTTACAATGTGGAAGCACATCACAGACACTAAAACAACCGAGCACTGTGACCCAGATGACCTTCAGGGCCACTGATGCTCTGGGCTCCTGCCTCTAGACGCGGGTAACTCTAGACCCGCTCTGCTGCCCCTCTGCCTGTTGGAGAGTTAATGTCCTCCAGGGCTTCGTCACACGGCTTAGGTGGGGAAAGTCAATACAGATGTGCCCTGCGGGGAAATATTTTTCCTACGTGTTGGATTTTAACTATTTAGGGGAATGTATTACTTAGGAGAGTCTTGCCGTGAAACTTTTCACGTGGGAGAGAAGGATTCTCTACATCACCTGCCAACTTTATTTTCTACTGTATCTGTTAAATGTGGGATTGAGTTTTCTGATGACCCACAGATCTGGTCATTTTTCTCAAATATATGCATCAAAGATGGAGTTAAACAGACCTGCTCTTCCTGCTCTCCTCTGCCACGTGAGAGCTGTTGTGATCTTGGGTCTCTGATTCTTGATCTAATATAAAATAGGTTTGACACCACCTGCTCTGTCTATGCCCTCAGCAACTCTGAGAAGATCAAGCAGGAAAATGTATGTGAAAGAAGTTTGTGATAACAGTTAATAAAAGAAGAGTAATAGCTAACATTCAGAACGCATCAGGCACAGCTTTACATGAATTAACCCATCTCATTCTTTCAATTCTAAGATGCAGGGTCTGCCATTGTCCCCAGGTTTTAGACAGGAAACCAAGGCACAGAAATTAAGTAACTTGCACAAGTCACAAAGCTAGTAAGTAAAGTTGGAATAAGCTGTTACATACTAACTGGGCATGTTAATACTGGAATGGGTTGCCATGCCCTCCTCCAAGAAAACTTCCCAACCCAGGGATCAAACCCAGGTCTTCTGCATTGCAGGTGTATTCTTTACCATCTGCACCACCAAGAAAGCCCATGAATACTGGAGTGGGTAGCCTATCCCTGCTCCGGGGGATCTTCCTGACTCAGGAATTGAACCAGAGTCTCCTGCATTGCAGGCAGATTCTTTACCAGCTGAGCTACCAGAGAAGCAACTGGGCAGTGAGACCATATTAGAGCTGAAAGAGACTGCAAGAGACAATACCATGAAACAATTGTCATTTTAAAGATGGGGACTGAGATCCAGCACGGTTTCATGATTTGCCCAACGTCAAGTATCTCAGTTTTAGAATATCCATAATTTATATTTATTAGACTACATCTGAAGTATTCTATTTCTGAACTGTGGGAAGTAGAGCAAAACTATTAGGAACCTAGGTGCTAGATTCAATGACCAAGTTTTAAGTTCCAGCACTACCACTTAACCAGCTATTTTACTGGGAAATTAAAAATTACGTACGCACAGACAATTGTAAGAATAAATGTCTAAAGATGTTAGCTACTATTACTATCACTGTCCTAATTCCAGTACCTGGTTCCCAAAGCACAGCAAGATTTGTAGACAAAATTGTGTTGTTCTCTTTGAAAGTGCTGATGGAGTCATCAAAGTAATCAATAGAATACTTCAGATGTATTCTAATAAATATATTATTTATTATATTTATTAAATATATAATTAATTATATATTATTAATTATGGATTATAAATTATGGATATTCTAAAGCTGTAATACTTGACATTGGGCAAATCGTGAAACTTTGTTGGATCTCAGTTGCCCATCTTTCAAGTGGCAATTGTTTTCTTTCCCTGCGATATCACTGTGGTGCCTTCTCTTGTTGCAGAGCCTGGGCTCCAGGGCGTGTGGGCTTCAGTATCTGGAGCACAAGGGCTCAGCAGCTGTACCTCGGGGCTCCAGAGCACAGGCTCAGTAGTCGAGCACTCAGGCTTGAGCCCCACAGCATGTGGGATCTTCTCAGATCAGGGCTCGAATCCATGTCTCAGGAGGATTGCAGGCCGATTCTTTACCATTGAGCCATCAGGGAAGCCCAGAAATAGATTTCTGTTCCATTTCTTTTCACTCTCTGCACTGTGGTACCATCCAAAAACATATTAGCAATAAGGGAAAGAAGGCAAGGATAATCCATCTACTAAATAAGCAGTGCCCTTAAAGAGGAATTGTGTATAACCCCAGTGGGTCCCTCACAGGGCTATGGTTATAAAAAGCATGGCTTGATTCCAAATCAAACAGACCTGAGTCAAATTCAGCTCTTCCACTTACTAGCTGGGTGGCCTTGAGCAAAATTACTTAATTTCTCTGACTCTATCAAGAGTTTCCAAATCCAAAGCTAACTCAGATGCTCCTCTATGGTGGAATCACTGGGATTCAGAGTCTTCTATGGGGTTTGTGGGATTCATCTCAGTGATTTCAAGGTCTACTTCACAAGTTCCTAAAAGGTACTTTCTGCAGTCTTTTGCAGAAGCAGACTGGCCAGTCTAAGTGACCACAAGACAAAGATCACGGGAATTAGTTGAACAAATAGGACCCGACTTGGCCCTGAACCAAATGGATATTAAAAGTCTAATTGAGCAAAAGATTCCCTTGATAGCAGATGGATGTGATATCCTCTCGGACAGGGCAAGTTTCCTCTACTTCATCAACACCCCTCGCAAGCTCAAAATGAGTGTCACTACCCGTGCCTGTAAGACACATGCCAAAAGTAAGCAGCAAGCAGACAGGAAGCATTCCCCAAGGTTGGACCGACAGGCAGATCTAAAGACGCTCTAAGATACACTTAGCTGATTGGGTCTGACTGGGGTCTGACTGGGCCACTGAGGCTGGGTTCCATATGCACTTACTCTTCACAGGACTAGCTATGGAGCTTGAAACATGTCCATTCTACACTCCAATCACCCTTCCCCACAATGGCCCAGCTCCCCCTCCCCCCCCGCCCCGCCCCCAACAAGCTTTGCCTGCTGCCCAACTTCTAAGCCGGCTTCCTGGGTAGCTCAGTTGGTTAAAGAGTCTGCCTGCAATGTAGGGGGTCCCAGTTTGATCCTTGGGTCAGGAAGTTCCCATGCAGAAGGAAATGGCTAGGTACTCCAGTATTCTTGCCTGGGAAATCCCATGGACAGATAAGCCTGGTGGGCTACAGTCCATGGCATTGCCAAGAGTCAACACGACTGAGTGACTAAACCACCATCACCAAGAACTTCAAACCCAGCCCACAGCGCTCTTTGGGCTGGAGGCTGAAATGACAGGTTAGCATTGAACATCAAAGCTCTGGGAAAAATAAACTTCCCTACAGAGATGGTGCACACCACCATAGCTATAGAACTGACTTTCTGAGGCTCCTTGGATTTCTTATATACACAGACTTCTGTGACTATAGCCTCTACGGCAACTTCAGAACTGGAGGAGGTATTTTTAAGCTTGAGAATGAAATTGCTCAAGATGGCATGTTGTAATATGGATAAGAGCTGAAAAATGGTGCTGGGTGTTTTAGAACAGGTTATATTCGTTCATCAGGAATTATTGTTTAATAAGATCTAATTAGCACACTCATATCATGTCCTTCTTGCCTAGCATTTACACATATTCAAAAAACAAAAAGTAGCTAGTATAGCAACAATTCCTGCAGGTCTCCTAGGGAGTAAGTACTAATGGGTTCAGTTAGCATTTGTCGGTTTTCCTCTCGTTTTCTCCTTTGTTGGGAGAAAGCATTCTATTTACAGATAAGGAACGGAGACTAGGAAGTTAGGAAACTTACTTAAAATTGCCCAAGAGATATGGGGTGAAACAGGGATTCAGATGGAAGCATTTCAAGTGGAAGTTAGGCTCTTCATCTCTATACCCGAGTATTCTTAGGACACTGAGATTCACAGACATTATGTAACATGCCTGAGGTCACATCCTCATTTGATTTTCACATAAAAAACTAAATTACAGCTACACCCCTGTTCAAAGAGTAAGCTAATTCTATACCTGGGTCCTAGAGATGTTGATGCAACATCAGAGGTGTTAGACACTAAGAACAGCAGCAGCAAAGTGCCCAGGCTCACAGAGGGTTTTCTACATATACAGCCCAATCAGATAGTGGCCAATGACATCTTCTGGTCTCTGCTAATCCCTGTGCTCCTAGAGCAGTTAACGATGCCACTAAAGGCATGAATCTGTTCACATGTCAAGAGTTTTATCATAAGACCTGGCAGCTCCTGATTAAAGAGGCACCGGAATCCCCAGAACAAGAAATGCCCTTCGGAAAACTTCCCACATATGTTCTCACTTCAAGCCATAATAAAGTTTCCAGTCAAATGCATCTGCTAAAATGAACCTATTTTCTCAAACAGAAGTGGCCAGTTTGGGTCCAGCACTTGTAAAGGTTCCTAGTGCCACAGACTATGAAATAGACCCAGGTGAAGTGGATTGATTGTTTGAAGGGGTTCACAAGGAATCCCAGGGGACCTGAAAATTTCTTAGCAGGAGAGTCCCCAAGTTGTCACTGTCTGACTGCTTTCCAACTTAACGGGGAAGCGGCTGAGCTGAAGGGGCTTGTGGGGAGCAGGATGGTGAGCTCGGGATCCGCAGTGAAGGGTTGGACACGCCGACAGTCTGGGCCCAGGGACACTTTGCACCTCCACCTTAGACTGAAGCCCCAACTCCTGGTACAAACCCTGGGAATTAAATTCTGATTTCAAACATTGTAAGAGGCTCCTCATTTTCCAGACCTCTCAGTGAAAACTTTAGGAACAAATCAAGAAATCTGTGGCGAATGTCATAGAAAGGGGCTGCCCCAATGGCTTACACGGTAAAGAAATCCGCCTGCAACGCAAGAGACCTGGCTTCCATCCCTGTGTTGGGAAGATCCCCTGGAGAAGGGCATGGTCACCCGCCCCTGTATCCTTGCCTGGAGAATTCCATGGACAGAAGAGCCCGGTGGGCTAGAGTCCATGGGGTCGCAAAGAATAGACCCTTATAAAAAAAATGACCCTAACAGGAATATATATACTCGATCTCCTTTTCATAGACGAGAGAGACAGAAGGACAAACAGAAACAGTGAGAGATTTACCCCCAATGCAGACACAGAAAGGTCCTTGGCTTTCTCAAAGCAGAGAACCTCCAGCTTTCTTGATTGAACGCTAGAAAAGCGGGTGTCGAAAGTTGGAATAAAGGGAGCAGTTAGGAACAGGAATTGGGAAACACCACAAGTCCGGAACTCTCCTGGTTCCCTCTGTGAACTGGTCTAGGGGCTTCCCCTCGCGGGTCCCGGCACCAGGCTAGGAAGGGCGGGCGGGACGCTCCGGGCGGCGTCACCCGAAGGACTGCCGGTGCCCGGAAAGTGAGCTGGGGATCAGAACCTAGTCCAATTCCGGAGGGTCTCCCTCTGGGTCCCGGGGAGGCCCGCGCTGCGCCCAGAGATCCCAGGGGAGGTTGTGGGAGGCGGAGATAAAGCAGCCGCCGCAAAGCGCCAAGGAACGCACGTGAAGTTGCAGCGCGCTAGGGAGAAACTTTTTTTGTTTCCTTTGAAACCAAGTTTGCAGTCCATCCCGGAAAGTTTTTCTTGGCGCAGCGCCCGGGAGGTAGACCCGGGTCTCCGCGGGGCCGCGAGCCGCTGCCCTGGCACAGGAGATGGTCTGCGAGGTGCCCCCGCCCCAGTTCCCGGCCCCGGGGCTCACCAGCGATGTCCCAGAGCTGCAGGCGCACCACGGTCTCCGGGTCCCAGTGGAGCACCTTGAGCGCGAAGTCCACGCCGATGGTGGCCCGGTAGTGCGAGGAGAAGTTCTGGTGCACGTAGCGCTTAATGATGCTGGTCTTGCCCACGCCCAGGTCGCCGATCACCAGTAACTTGTACAGGTGCTCCTTGTGCGGGACCTGCATGGTGGCGGCCCGCCTGCCGCGCGGTGCCTGCTGCGGACCCGGGAAGCGCCGCCGGGGGCCGGGCCAGAGAGACTCGGGGAGCGAGAGTGCGGGCGCGAGGCGGCGGCTGGGCGGGACGGGGGCGAGGGCGGAACTCCTCCCCGGCCGCTGCAGAAACGCCCAGACCCGAGCCCCGCGGGCTGACCCGCCTGCTCACCCCGCCCGCGCGGCTCGGGGGGAGACCCGAGCGATTCCTGGGCCCCGGAGACTGGGGAGGCTCACGCGCAGATGCCCTTTTGCAAACGTTATTCGTTACAGCTCCTGACAGTTTCCGACGTGCTTTTCTCGCCTGTAATCTTGGCCACAAAGCTGGAGGTGTGGGTTTCAGTTTTCAGGTTTGGCAAGTGAGAGTGTCTAAAAAGTTAAGTGAATTGCGGGGAGACAGACGGTAGGTAACCGGTCTGGCTGAACATGGGACTCTTGAGGTCGTGGGCTGCGCCTCCGCCCCGCGGGGTAGAGAGAATTTGGAGGCGAGGCAACGTGTAAAACAGTTTCAGGAGGCCCATCAGCTGGGTTTGGGTCCGGCACGCCTGGTTTTCGAGGTGAGTGACCTCACACTAGTCATCTGAGCTGCCCCAGCCTCTTCTTTTTCCGTGATCTGGTACAGCTTGGGAGTGTGAACGCCGAGGGCCTTTCACACCTATTCAACTATTAATGGTCTGAAATGAAGTGAAAGTCGCTTAGTCGTGCGACTCTGTGCGACCCCATGGACTGTACAGTCCATGGAATTCTCCAGGCCAGAATACTGGAGTGGGTAGCCTTTCCCTTCTCCAGGGGATCTTCCCAACCAAGGCATCGAACCCAGGTCTCCTGTGTTGCAGGCGGATTCTTTGCCAGCTGAGCCACAGGGGAAGCCCAATTAATGGTCTAACAGGAGGATAGTTGGGCTGTAAGTGCTGAGGGCATCCATGGCTTAGTTTCCTCCTATCCTCTCCTATAAGCTCTGAGCAGCATTGAAAGACAATTTAGACAACTGGTCAGATAATGTTACATGATAATAAGAGCAAGCATATATCCAGCACTTGGTATGAGCCAGGTTTTATACACATGTCATCTAATCATCCCAGCAGTCCTAAAAATAGATACGATTATTCTTCCCATTTTACAAATGAGGAAAACAAGACCTAGACATTTTGGGTGTGTATAGGCAGCCCTATAGGCTAGCTCACATATCCTGAAATGTTCAGGTCAAGTATCAGTGTCTTGTGATACCTTCCAAGAATAGTATCGGCTACAGCGATTACTCTCTTTTTTCTTATCTCATGGCACTTTAAACTAACTAAATAATAAGGATCATATTATAGTATCCTAGCCTCTAATATATATTTCTAATCCAGTAAAGAGCCTAGACATTTTAAGTAACGTACATGGGGGCAAACAGCTTGTGATGAAAAAGCCAAATTCAAACTTAAATCTTCCAGTACTAATTTGAGAAAACATAAATTGGCAGTATGAGTTCCTATAGACATTAAAAAAATGAATGAAAATATATTGTGAACAGATCTATGTGAATAAATTTAAAAATTTAAGCAACATGGGCAAATTCCTTGAAAAACACAATTAACAAAATTGACTCCCCTACAACATGGAAAAGCTAAATCATTCACTCTATGTGGATTAGAGATTGGGTCTGCATTTAAAAGTTTATTTAAAACAATAAAGTTTTCACAAGTTAAAATTTTAAAAAAGAAGTAGAAGCTAATGGTGGTGGAAGCAAGGAGGGGGTGGCTGGCTGAGACATCATGTGAGCCAGCTCTGCCTGATCCAACATCACAGGCCCCAGCGTGTTCTCCCAGCCGGGTCTGGCTGAATCATCCTCACCTCATCTCCTTTTCTCACCCGGGCCTGTTGGAGCATCAGAGGTTTAGATTTACTGTGTGTAGCAGGCTGACCAAGATTCAGGACCTGGAGTTTATACACGAGGGGAAGAGGGCTCTTTACACCACAGAATGCAAAATTGAGGACTGGGTCCTGAGGTTTCGACTTTGCTGCCTCTCCGAGGACAGTGGTCGGTCACGGTGAGCGAGCTGCTGGCTGGGAAGGAAGTCCTGCAGCTTGTTTCCAGGGTCACTCAGTTAGGTCTCATGACAGTTCTTCACAGAGGGAAGAAATGACTCTCAGTTTACAATTTTTAAATCTTTTAGACTAAAGTGGCTTGAAGGGCTTTCCTGATAGGTCAGTTGGTAAAGAATCCACCTGCAATGCAGGAGACCTGGGTTTGATTCCTGGGTTGGGGAGATCCCCTGGAGACGGGAAAGGCTACCCACTCCAGTATTTTGGCCTGGAGAATTCCCTGGACTGTATAGTCCATGGGGGTCACAAAGAGTCAGACACGACTGAACGACTTTCACTTTTGACTTTCAGAGTGGCTTGACAAGCACCACGGCCTAGCAGTTCACAGGCTAGAATTCTGAAAGACCCTGTGTAAAATGACAGAGTTGGGTTGCGAGATCTCTGCAGAGTACCTCTGACTCTAAAATAGTATTCTGGGTCTTCTGGATGTATTCCGGCAAGTGACAGCCCAGTCTTCTAACCACCCCACCATGGCACCATTACCTGAGAGGTGGAAAAAGTCTGTGCAAAGGCATTTTCAAACCAAACCTTATGCTGTAGTTCTCTTCTAGTTTCCTGGCTGTGGCTCTGTAAGCTGCTCAGCTGCTGTATATTTCTCCCCCAAGATAAGCGCTCTCCAAGCACATTTTTTTTGGAGGGCAAACGCGTCTGTGCTCCCTTGCTTTGCTTTGAATTTATTTCCTTTGCTCAGAAGTAGATTGCAAACAGGGACCCAGGTAAGTGGGGACAGAATATAAACTAGAGTCAGGCTAGAGCTTCTTTAGATTGCAAGGGCCTTAGCAAACAGGCAGACCATCCTTGTCTCCCATCCTCCCTCTACCCCCAGATCATGAGGCTTCCTGAGACCCCGTCTGCCTCAGACTGTCCACAAGGGTGCCCAGCTTTATCCTGGCAAGCCGTTCTTCTTCCAGAAAGAAGGGTCTGCTGCTGTGCCATGTGTCGCCTCCTCCCAGCAGCCGCCTGGCACCATGAAACCTGCTTTCCGCAGTAAATCTCAGAGCATCTTTGGGGATGTTTTGACCATCTGACTACCCTCAGGTTGCTAAACCACAGCACACCCTCTCCTGAAAAACAGTAAAGCGGGTGACTCAAGTCTGTAAAAGGTGTAGGAAATCACAAAGGGCTCGGAATTCAAGGATGAATGGTGTCGCACACGGCACAGAGTCAGATTTCTCTGAGACTCCGCTCCCTTGCTGACCAGTGTGGAAACAAATTATTGCACATATTAAGTGGAAAAACTAATTTAAATGATGGCTTTGCAAACACAAACTTGAAACCCTCATGCTCCCCTCCTAGGCCTGCTATATTAGGCGAGCCCCTATGAAGTTGCTTTATTTGCTTTGAACAATAGGAGAGCCATAGGAGTTATTCATTAGCTTATGTGGTTTTTAATTGCTGCTCGGAAGAAATATGTAAATGACTGTAAGGTAGGGTGCCAAATGTTCTGTTGTAGGACAGGTACAGTGATTTTTCTTAGATTAACACAATCTTCAAAGACATGGACTTTATTCCAAAAAGGCCTGTTAGAGGACACCATAAATTTTTATCATCCAAACTGGGACTCTTGAGAGTGAAAGGGGTCACCATTAATAATTATACCAAACCAGAGGGACAAGCCAGGGATGTCCTAAAGAAAGTTCATTCCTGAAGCAGAGGATTAGAGTTCTCAAATGAGATATACAGCTGAGAGTGGCATTTGAAAAAAATCTCCTAAATCACTATTTTAATAAATAGTTTTGCCAAGTTAAGGCTGCAGTTCATTTCTTTATTGTCTTCAAAGACTTTGCTTTTAATCTCCTAGGCTGGTCTAAAACCTGTGTTAACTTGCAATGGGAGTTACGTCCAGTATTGATTCAGGGGTGCAGCCGTTGTCTAGAAATATGCAACACTATTTGGGCTTCCCAGGTGGCGCTAGTGGTAAAGAATCCACCTGCAAAGGAGACACAAGAGACGTGGGCTTGATCTCTGGGTGGGGAAGATTCCGTGGAGAAGGAAATGACAACCCACTCCAATATTTTCTTCCTGGAAAGATCCTCGGACAGAGGAATCTTGCAGCCTACAGTCCATGGGGTTATAAAGAGTCAGATACAACTGTGCACGCACACACTAGACATTCAGACTGCAAAGAAAAGGGGCTGACTGTACATTTTACAAAGTCCTAAGTATGCAGGGAAATATCTAACAAAAGAGGGAAAAAATGTATGCTTCAAAGGTAAAAGGATACTCATACTCATTCAACAACTCAAGCAAAAGGCAATGAGCCCCTCGCTCATAACAAGTGGGGACCCAGGGACTGGGACGGTCTGACTCAGAGGGTAACTCAAGAAAGTTGCTGACACAGCATCAGGGTCAAATCAAGATACATGTTTGTGTAAAACATTGTGACTGAATTTTTGAGGGTCAGGTTGAGGAGTCAGGTCTCATGTATCTACGAGAATATTTAGAACATAAGCCCCTGTCATCAAACTGTGAGCATCCTGGTTGGAGTGTCAGTCGGCACGCACACACGGCCCTCTGCTTCCTTCTCAGACCCCTTTGCTGGCTTCTCCCCTTCTCTGCTGCCCACCACTCCAGAGGGCAATTCTCCACCCTCAGGACCCAGACTTTCCTTGCTTGAGGACACTCCTGTGATAAAAGAGCAAAACTGGCTAGAGATTAAACTCAGTCATTGGACTGTCTTCTTTCATTTTACAGCCAAGGTCTACCACTAACCAGGCGTAGTACCTTAGTAAAGTCATCTAACTTCTGTAGGCTTGTCCCCCATGTATAACATGAGGATAGGGACTTCCCTGGTGGTTGAGTGGTTAATAATCTGCCTTCCAAAGCAGGGGACATGGGTTCAATCCCTGGTGAGGGAACTAAGATCCCACACACCCAAGGGGCAACTAAGCCCACGGGCCACAGAGAGAGTAGCCCTTGGGCTACAACCGAAGACCTGCATGGTCAAAAATTAAATAAATATTTACTTAAGAAATAAATTAATTAAATACAATGAGGATAATAATTTCTACCTCCTAAAGGAAGAAGCCTAAAGGAAATAATACAGTAAAATGCTCAGCACATTGACCCAGGAGATGCGCTGAAAATGCTGTTCAGCTATCAAGTGTCTGCTGATGACCTCTGTATTTGTACTAAAAACCCCAAACCCACTCCTGCCTTCTGCACCCTTGTTCCAACTGCCTTTTGGGCATTTCTGCCAGGCTTTCTGGAAGACATCTCAAATGCAACCTGTACAGAGCTGCAGTCATTATCTACCCCAACAGACTTGTTCCTTTTCCTGTATTCCTGGTTTTAGTCATTGGTTCCACCCTCCCCAAAGCCTACCGAGCCTGGAAACAGCCACACTCGACTCCTCCCTCTTTATTGCCACACATCCCAGCAGCCCGAGTCTTCTGACTCTATCTCAGGTCCCTCAATACATTTCTTATAGTCCATAAAGGTGCTGTTGGAACATAGAGGTGAATACCTATTCAATGTTATTGTGGTCAAAGGATTTTTAAGCATTATGCAAAAGGAAGAAATCATAAGAGGAAAAACATTTTGCAAATGCGAAATAGGGAAGATTTTTGCCTGCCTTAAATGTCTGACATTTAAGGCAGGCAAAAAGGGAATATACTTTATACTTTATATATGAAGAGCTCTTGTAAATTGTTTTAACATATCCAAATAGATAAAGAACAGGAATACAAATAAACAACTGAAGACAACTGACCACACAAAAAGTCAATAATAATGTCAAAAATTATTTTTCACAGTAATAGGAATAGAAAAACAATAACAAGAAACCATTTTGCATTTTTCTAAATGACATACATGTTTTAATATAAAAATATCTAATACCAGTAAGGATGCAAAGAATGGACATTAACATGATCTTGGTGGGATTATAATTGAAGAAAAAGCTGTTAGAGAAAAATTGGGTTATATGTATCAAAAACATTAAAAATGCATGTGTCTCTTTACCTAAAAATTCTATTTGTAGGAATTTATGAACATCTATCATTAGAGAGAGAAGTTTATAAAAATTTAACTCCATGGATGCATATTACAATGTTGTTTATCATAGAAAACAACTGGCATTTTCTAAATGTGCATCAGGTGAAATATTACAATGTTGTAAATACATGATGACATATTATACAACATTTATAAATGATGTTTAAGAAAAATACTGAATTATCTGGAAAGATATTCACAATATTTTTCACTGCATTTTAAAATTGGGAGAAAATTACAAAATATATACCTAGTTTGTTCAACTATCAAGTGTCTGCTGATAATCTCTGTATTTGTACTATATTTGTACTAAACCCAGTTTGGCATAAAATACATAATTTCCATTATTCATACACACAAACACACATAAAGATATAGAAAATCATACACCGATATGTCATCACAGATGATCTCTAGATGACAAAATTACTGCTTTGCTTTATTATGTATTTTTCTACTTTTCTATATTTCTATTTTTACAGGAATAATTATTGTTTTCAAAAGAAGAAAAAAAATGAATGTGCACTGAATGGATCTTAGAGGAGGATTCCCAGCAATCATCACAATGACTTTTTCTAGATCTCTCCAGGAAGTACAGAGTATCAGCATTTTAAGTTTCAGTAATTTTGCAGCCAACCTTTTCTCATCTTGATTCCACTTATCTTATCAGTGCTGAGAGACATGCCTTCCCCAGAGAACCAAAGCTCCATTTCCGGGGCAGCAAAGTCCCCACGCTGTCCTGGAGTGACTGCACGCCTGGCAGCCGGGTCTGCAGGCCAGTCACTGACGGGAGCCTCCCTGCAAGGCACGCATCCCCAGAAGGAGACAGAAGTCTTCTCGTAAGGGGATGGCCTCCCAAACCCTGTTGTCATTCTGCCCCCTTCCTGTTTGTGCCCCACTTTCCCACTCTGGGGTTTCCCTGGTGGCTCAGCTGGTAAAGAATCCACCTGCAGTGCGGAAGACCTGGATTCGATCCCTGGGTTGGGAAGATCCCCTGGGAATGGCTACCCACCCCAGTATTCTGGCCTGGAGAATCCCATAGACTATATAGTCCATGGGGTTGCAAAGAGCCGGACACGACTGAATGACTTCACTTTTCCACTCTGACACCGATTCTCTGATGCTCCCCTCCAGACTCTCTCCCATTCACCCTGTCTTCTTCACTTCAGCCCTTCTTGACGTCTCACCAAGTAGCGGTTTCCTAAGGCCATCTCCCTGACTCCATTTACCCTGCTTGCACCTGCCACTATTCCCAGATCAATCCTCTCTGTAAAGCACAGGAAGCTCAACTTGGGGCTCTGTGATGACCTGGAGGGGTGGGATGGGTGGGGGTGGGAGAGAGCTCCAAGAGGGAGGGGGTATGTGTATACACAGAGCTGATTCACTTTGCTGGAGAGCAGAAAGAACAACACTGTAAGGCAATTATACTCCAGAAAATATATATATATGTAAAAAAATAAATTACTTCAGTGGGGCATTCTTCCACTCACAATCTCTGAACTTATTTTATGTGTGAGAGGCAAACATTCTATCTTATTTAACCCTTTGTTGAGTTGTGTTTTCTGTTCTATGCAGCCAAATAAAATTGCAAATGATAAGCCTCCTTGAGTAAGACAGGACAAGGTCGTCTCCCTCCCAAGCATGCTTATAAAACAGGAGTTTATATATATGCCGTCTCAGCATGTCCTATCGGCATTCTTTTTGTAGATTTCTTCCCACTCTATATCCTACCAATTCTATACCCTACCAGCACCTGGCACAGCCTCTGCCATGCTCCAACTGTGGGCTCAAGACATTCTGTCATTCGGGCTACGGCAGGACATTAAATGTCCTGATTGGCACAGACAGTAAATGCTTTAATGACGATGGAAAACATGAATGATATGAAACCATGTCTTATGTTACTGCCAATCACTTCGGCCACTTTGGCCACCTGATGTGAAGAACTGACTCACCAGAAAAGACCCTGATGCTGGGAAAGATTGAAGGTGGGAGGTGAGGGGTACGACAGAGGATGAGATGGTTGGATGGGATCACCGACTCAATGGACACGAGTTTGAGCAAGCTCTGGGAGTTGGTGATGGACAGGGAGGCCTGGTCTGGTGTGCTGCAGTCCATGGGGCCACAAAGAGCGGGACATGACTGAGCAACTGAACTGAACTGAACTGAATTACTTAGAGTCCTGGGTGCTATACACTGCCTGTTTTTTTCTACAAGGAACTTAAACATTGCTACCCGCTTCTGCAGAAAGCCATGCAAAGGGGGCAGGGGCAGGGCGTCCAAAGACTGCTGGACTACAAGTTTTAAGAACTGTGTTCCATTTGTGATTCTGCTGCTGCTAAGTCACATCAGTCGTGTCCGACTCTGTGTGACCCCATAGACGGTACCCAACAGGCTCCTCTGTCCCTGGGAGTCTCCAGGCAAGAATACTAGAGTGGGTTGCCATTTCCTTCTCCAGTGCATGAAAATGAAAAATGAAAGTGAAGTCGCTCAGTCATGTCCGACTCTTAGCGACCCCATGGACTGCAGCCCACCATGCTCCTCCATCCATGGGATTCTCCAGACAAGAGTACTGGAGTGGGGTGGCATCGCCTTCTCCATGTGACTCTGCTACTAACTCCCAAGTTAGTCTGGTCACTTCATCTCATACACCTGGAATCCGCTTCGAATGGCTTCACCAAATTGTTCCGACTTTCTCAACAATAACCTGGCCATGTGCATTAAGAGTCTTAAATACAGGCATAATTATCCAACAAAGAGTAAATGCCATTTAAACATTTATTCCACTTGTAAGAATCCATCCTAAAGAAATAATCAGTCTTTCAAAGACTTTATGCACTAGCTATTTAATGCAGCACTATTTTTAGTAGCCATCTGAGTACCAATCAATAGAAAATTGGTTAAAAAGACAATGTCATATCCATAAAATGTAATATTTACAGCCATTAAACATCATGTTTATGCAAAATATTTAGAGCCATGCAATGTTTAGGATACAATATTATTCTGGAAAAAGCAAGATATAAAATTACATATGAAACATAAATGTGTACATATACATATATACATATGTACACTCAACCCTATTTTGCAAACATATGTGCGTGATTATACATATAGCTGGAAGGAAACTTAAAATATGGATAGACTTATTGGTGATTTTTCATCTTTGTACTTTTCTAAATTCTCTATAATATACATATATTGACTTTAAAAATGTTGAAAATTAATGTATGATTATCTTGGAACTCTCAGGATTTACTATTTATTTTTATTTACTTTTGGCATTTTGAGATTTTACATAATATAACTTGTTTTAAGTAACTAAGTAATTTCTGACACCCAGATACTCATGCACTTGATTTTCCAGAAGCATTGTTGCATTATTTCTTAGACAATTTTTTTCTACCTTTTCCTAACTAACTGTAGACCAGCATTATTAAGACTTTTAAAAATTACTATTTTGTTCTTTTTTGTCTCATTATTCTACTTTCTGGAAGATTTCCTCAGCTTACTTTTCCAAGTCTTCCACTGAGAGTGTTTTATTAGTTGATTATTTTCTTAGCAGTTACTTGATTTCCAAGAAATGTTTAGATCTATTTACTTTTTAAAGAAATGTAATAGCTTCCTTGATCAATTAATTTTTTAAATAACAATCTCATAGAAGCTTCCTAAAAATTATTGGAAAATTTACTACCCAGCACTTCAACGCCTAGTGCACCACACTGGAAGTGTTTAAATACCACTGGAATTGTAAGTTGCCTGTAGATTTTCAAGTCCTAACGCGCCCAAAGCCTTAACCGTAACCTAGGTGTTTTGTGAAACAGATAATAGATGGTCTGTGGGAAATAGGAATTCTTAAACTGCATTACCGAATGAAGATCCTTTCATTGAGCTGAACTCAACTTGGGGCAACCTGGGAGACAGGATAAAATGACATGTTTCTGTTGTCCCCCAGTAATCCCTGCCTCTACACCCTCTCTGCATCTAATGACCATCTGTATTTCAGAAAGTTGGTTTAGGAAGAACCAAAAGGAAAGACAGACAACATCTTAATGAGCAGAGAGGGGAGTTTGCTTTTGTCATTGCTCTTTCCAAAGGAGGGGAAAAAAAAAAAACCAAACTCTTAGCTCTGGTCTGTATAGACTAAGTCTACCCACTAAAGGTGTTGGAATACCTTTCTGTCGATCAGGGTTTCAATCCCAGATCTGTGTCAGCAGCAGAGTTCCTGAGTCAGAAGCCACGCTGAGTGGTGCCCGCCTCCTTCGGTCAGTGCACCTTGGAGAAGAGATGCTTATCCTGCAGCTGGGATCATCTTCCCCAGGGAAGGCATGCTACTGCACAATGTGGCATATGGTACAGAGAGGGTCGGATGCCCCCGGACTTGTCCATTAGCCTTCCTCAAGCTGATAATCCCATAATAAATTCCCCCCAAAATGGTACCAGGACCTCCAGCAGTCTCAAGAAGATCAGGATCATGTGAAGCTAAAGCTCCAGGCCCCGTTAGAAAAGTGCTTACGGCAGTGGCAGCTGTCTTGCTGCTACTTCCTCCATCTGCTGAAACAATTCTTCAGCCGAGCCTTTACCACTGACTCATTAAAGCCAAGTTCCTCCAAGGTGATTCAATCTGGGCATATGGTCTTGATGAACAAATCTTCCATCGTGCTCAGCTCTTCTGGAATAAAGTTTGTGCGTCTTCAGTGAGCACACCTTGGCTTTGCTGACTTGAGGTCCTTTGGGAATGCAGTAACTCAATCAGCTGAATCCTCTGACCCAGTGACTCCTGAGTTACTGGTAGCACCTCAGTTTAGGGATCATTGTTGTTGTTTTACAGTTTGTTAATTCTCTTCCAGGTAGGAGAATTTTACATAGCCAGGAACTTTTCACGCATCATTTTTCAAGCAGCTCCCTTGGAAAATACCCATCAGACAAGCAAGGTCCTGAAGCTTCCCCACCTCCAGCCCCACCAGGGTCATGGCCTCTCTGCCCCATGGCCCAGTCTTCCAGCTCCTGGTATGCAAAGCTGGCATTCTTTCCTGCTAAAACAGACTCCTGAGGCTCAGCCTGGGGGATTAGACAGCCCCTTGCCCTCTGAAGAAAAGGGCAAAATAAATAATAATTGAAGATGAAAGGGATTTTCACAGTTTCAACTAAGGCTAAGAAGATTACATGTATTCTAAGCCTAATCACAGTGGTGGCTTTATTGCATCTGGGTTCACGGTGAGGTCACAAGTCACTGGCAGCAAACAGGGGCCCTGGAAGAGTAAGAATTATGTATCAGTATGCAGTGTCTGCTGTTTGCTAATTAGCTAGTGCTGCCCGGTATTTATTATACAAGAAGTTAGCAGAACTAGGAAAAACAAGATTTGGAATGCTGGGCTGACAAGCATTATTAAAAGGGTTATAATTACAGGTCCGAGCAAAGGAAGGAGTGGTCATTTCCGCTGAAAGAAGGAAACATACATAACAGATCATTGCTATTGTTGTTCAGTCACTAAGTCGTGCCTGACTCTTTGCAACCCCATGGACTGATGCTTGGGGCATACTAAATGTGGAGGCCAACAATAACTCTTAATTTTGCATACATGATTCTTCAAATTCCACCAAAAAGATAAATTCCTGGGTCAAGTCTCAGCTCTAAAACTCACTTGGAGTATGACCTTGAATTGTCATTGGATCTCCCTGAGCCTCAGATTCTTTAGCAGTAAAATGTGATGAATATTATCATCCTCCCTGGTTGTAAAAATCAAATCACATAAATGACTAAGCAACTGTTTAGGAAATTGAAGAGATCACTATACAAAAGTCAGTTATGACTTCTTCCTAGTGCTCTAAGACTAAATACTTTAAGACTAGCTATGATGTTTATCCTGTAGGGCTAAAAGAACTCTAAAGCTCATATATAAATCTAAAAGACAAAAAGAATTCAACTTCCCCTAAGAAAGCATCACTGAGCCCTGCTAAAAGTGATTCCCCAGCCGCTCTGAAAGTCTAAAACGCATGCTGCTTTTGCATCAAGAAGACCTGAGTTTGAATTGTGGCTCCATCACTCTCTACCTGATAATCACGGGAAATCACTGGAGCCAAACTGCCTGGGTTCATTCTGTTGCTGTCATTTGTTAGCTGTGTGACCGTGGGCCAGATACATAACCTCTCTGCGCTTCGGTGTACTCCCTGTAAAACGGAGATAAAACTAGTACTCCCTAGTAGGGTTGTTCTGAGTACTAAGTAGAAGAATGTAAAGTATGTAGAGTAGGTGCTCAAAAATCTAAACTATTATTGCTTAATAAGCAATAGTTTTCTGAACTTCACCAATCTGTAACATACTATTATCCATTTTATAAAGGAACATAATATAATTACCAAAAAGAAAATTTATTTTTGGAGAGTTACTGCTGCTGCTGCTGCTAAGTCGATTCAGTCGTGTCCGACTCTGTGCAACCCCATAGACGGCAGCCCACCAGGCTCCCCTGTCCCTGGGATTCTCCAGGCAAGAACACTGGAGTGGGTTGCCATTTCCTTCTCCAATGCATGAAAGTGAAAAGAGAAAGTGAAGTCGCTCAGTCGTATCCGACTCTTTGTGACCCCATGGACTGCAGCCTACCAGGCTCCTCCATCCATGGGATTTTTCCAGGCAAGAGTACTGGAGTGGGGTGCCATCGCCTTCTCCAGAGAGCTAATACATATATTTAAAGTTGAATTTTCACTCAGCGCTCAGAGACAAATAGTAGTTACATTCCTAAAGGTTCATTTTCAGAAAGTTTGACAAGTATCAAAAGTAGAAAAAATAAACCAGCCACAATTTCATCATCTAACACAATTACTGCCAACATTATATTGTGCGTTATTTTATTATTTATTTTTATTCTTAAAATGTATATTTAATATGTAGGTATATAAATATAGTTATAACGAACTATATATGTACCTTGATTTCTTAATTTTACTTGTTTACATAATGAGGATTTCCCTCATTTCAAACATTATGAAATAAATTTTTTTCCCAATCATAGATCGTTGTCCTTTAAAAGTGTATCTAAGATGAAGCTTAGCAAATTATCAGTTCTCAACCCCAATAGAGCTTGTTAAGTATAACTTCACTTGAGTCTTAATGAGTTTTTTCTTGACTTTTATCATATTGTGTAGGAAGTGATATATCACAGGAAATGGCATGTTAGGAAAATATTTCCTTTTCAAGAGATAATACAACATCTGTCTTTTAAAAAAATATTAAATAAGTAGTAATAAAAATAGTCTTCTTGGGCTTTATAAAATTACCTTTCATATATTTTGGGAATTCATTCAAAATGTGAATTTCACAAAAAAAATTAATGAGGCCTTTGAACATAATTTTTAGCACATGCAAATTTTCTACATCTAATTATACTTAGTATTTGGCACTCTTTATCTTGAGTGCCTCAAAGCATTTCACACATTTTAATAAAGACAAAGTTTTTAAATTACAGATTTAATTTGGGGTGATAGTCAACAAATACATTCTACAAAAATATCCTTTTTAAGATGCTACCTGTAATATATGATAATATATGATATACTCAAATTCTAGAGCACTAAAATGAATACTCTATTTCAAGATGAAGATTTGGCAAATGGAATCAAACAAGCCTATTTATTTTCATTATTCACCTATTATAATTATTTATTAAAATGAAATAGATCCAAATAGTAATTTTTTATCAAGTATGGTCAATTAGATAAATGAGTAGCTTTAAAAACTCTACTAAATCCTCAGGCTTTTCCATCTTCCATTAAAATGTTTTGCTCTGTCATCATTTTAACTTTTGATTATTATTTTGGATGTCTAATTGCTCTCTACAGTAACTCCTCTGTAACATGTCTGGGAAGTAACACTAGACCATCAACCCAGTTGGACAGTGATGTGTTACTTTTGGAGTTAGAATTAAAAAAACCAACTATGCAGTATCTAGGAAGGAAAGAAAGTACATATCTCATAAGTGAAATTTTTATCTATAGTCTCGATTAGATACTTAAAGGGCATATAATCTGCGCTGTTTGCGCTGATGACTATTTGTTGGAATTTCAGTTTAACCTTAGAGGATGGAAAGTTAGCCATTAGCATGTTTAACTGGAAAAGGCAGGTAGAAAATTAGGGTGTTGGAAAAGAAGGAAGGAAAACAGAAAATGAGAAAGAGAAAGAGAGAAGGTGAAAGAAAGTAGAGGGAAGGTGAGAGAGACAAAAAGAAAGAGGGAAGAGGGAGCATTTATTATGCCCCATTCTGTGCCAAGCGCTTTCACTAACACTGTATAATTTAGCTATTAATCTAACCTTGAAATAATGGTATTATCCACACGTTTACAACAAAGAAATTAAAGCACAGATAGGATAGCTTAATTTCACAATTAACACAATTTGTAAGTAATTAAGTTGGAGGTTAAACTCAATAGTATCTAACTTCAACACCTTATTTTCCCCCCATGCTTATTTTCCACAGCACCATTCTAGAAATTGCCTAAATGCTCCATGAGCTTTTCTCCTTTCTGATCTGTGGAAGTTGCTCAGTCTAGCTTTTTTCCTAGCACAGTGCAGAGTCTGATACACAGTGGACATTCAGTAAATATTTGTTGACTGAATTGATGAATGAATGAATGATTCCCAAAAGCAGAAAAAGGAAATGGGAAAATGAGTTTCTCTTCTTAATAAGGAAGCAAAGGGAGGCAGACACCAGTGAGCTTCTCTGTTGACAAAGGAGACAGAAGGAAGCAGACACCACAAAATGAGAACTGTGCTCAGTTTTATTTTGGCCTTGAGAAGTAAGATTGTTTGAATTTAGTTTAAGACCTGAGTTCAGATTGGGTATTACCAAGAAGTGTGGCCAAGACTCAACTGATCTCTCAGCTGGGAAAAGCAAACAAACAAAACCCTGGAGTCAAGTTTGAACCAGTGACTAAGCTGTGGGTTTTCTTCTGCTCTTGAGAAGTTCAAAGATGTGGTCGTAGATTCTGAGAACTTGAGACGCCATATGGACTTCCAGGTGGTTCAGTGGTAAAGAATCCGCCTGGCAAGCAGGAGATGCAGGTTCAGTTCCTGAGTTGGGAATTGAGGTCGGGCTTGCTATTTCCTTCTCCTGGAAATGGCAGCTCACTCAAGTATTCTTGCCTGGGAAATTCCATGGACAGGGGAGTCTGGTGGGCTATAGTCCATGGGGTCACAAACGAGTCGGATATGACTTAGCAAGTAAACCACTACCAGTGGAGTGTCACACATCGAATTTCTACTAAGAGATTAACTCTCAGATAAACATGAATTCCGAGTGTTCTTCAAACCTGGAATTAGCCAGCCTCCAAACTCTTGTGTTATGTATTTTGAAGCCTCATCCCATGGACCAAGCTGAATCTCTCAGGATGCAAGCCTGATACATCAGATGCTTCAGTGGGAACCCAAACATTAGACATTCTAACTTCTTTACACAAATAGATAACCGGGAGGCATCACAGGGCGTTTGGTTTGTTAGTTGATATTAATGGAAAATTCTTCTGGCAACTGAACTGTATTAATTACAATACTTGGCAAAGCAAGTTGTAGAAAAGAATGTTAGCTAACACCATTGAAAAGTCCAGTGCTATTAATAAAATGAACTTGATTGAGTAGCTCAAGGATGTCAAGAAGGATTTCACTTTTTTGATCTTCCTACTCGATCTTCCGCAGTTTTGGTTTATGTGCAGAAACTGGGTAGCTGCTCACCAAAGTTTTTGCTTTCTCCTGATGAGGCAAGAGGACTGTATGATTTCCTAGCCTTCCTTACAATTAGGTTTGGTCATGTGACTGTGTTGCGGCCAAGAAGAAGTGGCATAAATCTAATAGCTTGTGGAAGGAGAAAGCATGCAGAAGCGTGCAAAGGCTACACATGGCCATGAACCGATATTAAAGATATCTTGACCACACATGCCTCAGACACAGATAGGCTCCAAAATTTCATGAACAGAAAAGAAGTATGAAATCTATGTACCCCCTGAGAAAAAACTGCTCCTCAGGACAGAATTTCGGCTGTCACCATACCATAAAAGAGAATAGTATTGAAACATGTATATTACCATATGTGAACTGGATCGCCAGTCCAGGTTCGATGCATGAGACAGGGCACTCAGGGCTGGTGCACTGGGATGACCCTGAGGGATGAGATGGGGAGGGAGGTGGAAGAGGCATTCAGGATGGGGAACACATGTACACCCATGGCTGATTCATGTCAATGCATGGCAAAAACCACTACAATATTGTAAAGTAATTAGCCTCCAATTAAAATAAATAAATAAATAATTAAAAAAAAAAAAGATCAGGAAGGATAATTAATAAGGAAGCACCTCCCAGAGGGAGGAGCCAGGGCCTGCAGAAAGCAAAAGATGAAAATGTTCTTTTCAGAAACTAGAATAAAAGTCTAATCAAAGGACCTGCCCTATTTGTTAGGGGAGAGGGGCCTCCCCGTGCCTGCTGGCAGAGCATTTATCAATGCTATGGGCCACAGTAGAATCCCACTCTTTTCCTTTGTCTGAACAGACTCTGCTCCAATACTTTATGTTGGGTGGGCATGGGAAACAGATAATGTATTTTTGTTTGTTTGTTTCATATCCTGCAAGATAATTAGAGGTGCTATTCAGACTCAGTGGAGAAGAGCAAGCATCACTTGAAGATCATAAATACATGGATGACTGTCTTCCTTGACACAGAATAAGTGTCTTCTATTTTGTGGAAGGAAGGATAAAATAGGCATTTGGTGTCCATAAAAATGCAACGTGGCAGAAACTGGCTAGATATTCACCAAAACCCATTTCCTTTTTCTGTTTGACTATAATGTCCCGTTAGCCTTTCTGTCAGATGTGGCCATGTGATCCATGTCTGGCCAGGGAGACGTCACAGATGTGAGCAACCCCCCTTCAGACCTGACTCATAAAAATTACCCACATGTGATCCTTTGTACGTTTTCTCTTTCTGCGGCTTGACGGAAAAGAGCACAGAGATCCTGCAAGCTTTGTGTTGAGAGCCGAGGAGCCAAGAGCTGTAAGGAGCTGGGGCACTTCCACTTCTAACTGAGATGGAGTTAAGAGACTAGATTTACCCTCCTTCCCAAAGCAGTCAATGAACAGGACAAGATATTTGAAACAATGGTTTTCAAGGCATTGGTCATAGATGTTAGGCAGTGAAGAAGTGTGGTCATTGAGAAGTTAAGCAAGATCAGCCCCATCCTTCCAACCCTGGAGAGAGAGGTGCTGGGACATGGCTCAGGGAGTGCGACTTCAGGCAGGGCCCAGCACACTGTCTGGAGGAGGAGTCAGAGATGGGACTCTAAGGGTACCTAGGCAGCTAGAGTTCACAGGATAAAGCATCATAAAGGGTAGAGCGGCACAGAGAGAGAGCCCTTGGGAAGTGTGCAGGGGGTACCCCTTGAGTGTTCAGCACAGTACTGATCAGCACGTGCGAGGAAACTATTTGAGTCTGGAAAAACAATGTTCTAGAAGGAACACTTGGAGAAGGCAATGGCACCCCATTCCAGTACTCTTGCCTGGAAAATCCCGTGGAGGGAGGAGCCTGGTAGGCTGCCGTCCTTGGGGTCGATAGGAGTCGGACACGACTGAGTGACTTCACTTTCATTTTTCAGTTTCATGCATTGGAGAAGGAAATGGCAATTCACTCCAGTGTTCTTGCCTGGAGAATCCCAGGGACAGGGAAGCCTGGTGGGCTGCCATCTATGGGATCGCACAGAGTCGGACACAACTGAAGCGACTTAGCAGCAGCAGCAGAAGGAACACTATCTGGAACTCACACAGGGCTGAAATTAGTGTCTCTTCTCAACAGCTAAGGCTTCCCTGGTAACTCAGAGGTTAAAGAATCTGCCCACAATGTAGGAGACTTGGACTCAATCCCTGGGTTGGGAAGATCCCCTGGAGAGGAAAACAGCAACCCACTCCAGTATTCCTGCCTGGAAAACTCCATTGGCAGAAGAGCCTGGAGGGCTATAGTCCATGGGGTTGCAAAGAATCCAGCTAGGCTGAAAACCCTCATAATTCATGGGAGTAATAAGTAGTTTTCAAAGGAGTCTTGTCTCAGCAGTGGGACTAAATTAGCCCGAAACTAAAGGCTCTCTCATTGTTCCTAACAAATAATAAAAGTAAAACCTGAAAGAATAAAACTGTTTCTAACTAACGCAAGACCACCCCAGAACAAAGCTCAACAATGTTTATGTACATGCGTGCTCAGCCATGTCTGACTGTTTGCAACGCCATGGACTTTAGCCCGCCAGGCACTTCTGTCCTTGGAATTTTCCAGGCAAGAATACTGGAGCAGGTGGCCATTTCCTACTTCAGGGGATCTTTGTGACCCAGGGATTGAACCCACCTCCCTGTGTCTCCTGCATTGGCAGGTGGATTCTTTACCACCTGGGAAGCCCCAACAATGTTTATAGGAACACAAAAATCTTGTTGGGTGCTGGCAATTTTTGATTGGATGTCAGCAATAAAAAACGTAACTGATGTAAGTGAGGAACAAACCTGTACTGTATTTGAGCCATTTCTGTGTCTTTGTGTGTTATACCTAATATAGCTTCCTATTTGGCCTGGTTACAAGATCTCACGATCCTGCATTAACTAAGGCTATCTCTTTCTTATTCATGTCCAATGAGACCGACTGTCTTTTTCAGTAGCTTCCATAGAGAATTTTATTTCCCAAATCCTCCATTAACGTATCACATTTTATTAGTCTAAGTTGATTCATGGTACAATATCTAAGTGAATGATGGTCGATGCCACCATAGACAACTGTGCATGTTACACCTTGAACAGGGGCACTCAACCAACGGAAAAAATGTGGGTTGAAACCAGCTTGTGCTCTGTTTACCAGACCATGCAATCTGGTGCTGGGCTGCCTTCACCTAGAGAAGGGGCACCTTTCTCTCATTTGAACAAAGCTACCACATAGCCTCGTGTAGACCCTGATCTTGGTGATAAAGCAGAGAGACTCTAGTAGGAAAAGGGAAGAAAGCTGCATGCTTTCTAGGGATCGGGGGAACCAGAACACAAGACACGGTTGTTAATATTTGTTATATTTGCTATCATTTGCTATATTTCAATATATCTTTTCAAATATCCTAAATGAAAGGAATCTCACTTATCTGAAATCTTATACAATTTTATCTGATAAAACTTTCTTGGAATGTTCGAGACTTTCTACCTTTAAATATAGCTAATTGCACACACGTAGGGCTTCCCAGGTGGCTCAGGGAAAGAACCCACCTGCAATGCAGGAGATGTGAGTTTGATCCCTGGGTTTGCAAGATCCCCTGGAGGAGGGCATGGCAACCCACACCAGTATTCTTGCCTGGAGAATCCCTGGACAAAGGAAAGCCGATAGGGTCACAAAGAGTTGGACACAACTGAAGCGACTGAGCACGCATGCATGCACACATATACCAAGCCATGGATAGAACACAGAGAGAGCCAAGGACTGAGGACTCCGTGGCACACCTCTTATAGAACCAAAGGAGACAAGGAATTCTTTTGGCCAACACAGGAAAAGCTGGTATAAGGAGAAAGAGTTTGAGCAAGTGTTATATTTTGAGTGGAAAATACTTAGGTGGCAAATGCTACTATGCCATCTTTCCTTTTCTTGAGATAAGAAATAAAAGTGATTTCTTCAGTGTACAGTGTGTTATACCCAACAATGACCAAGACTAAGAAAATGCCTTGATGGACGCAGTATCCAAGCAGGTCTCATAGACACATCAGTGACGTTTCATTAAATCTGGGAGACCAAACATAGAATAAAATAGATAATCTAGCAGCTGTGCCAATCTTTTTTGGCACGAAGGACTGTGCTACCGTGGAAAACAATTTTTCCATGGATGCGGTGGGGGTGGGGGACGTTTTCGGCATGATTTAAGTGCATTACATTTATGATGCACTTTATTTCTGTTATTATTATATCAGCTCTACCTCAGATCATCAGACCTTAGATCCCGGGGGTTGGGGACCCCTGATGAGAACCAAATTAAAAATTAATTCTGTTCCCTGGTTTGTTTTTGGATGTATAATCAGTTTGGTGCTGTGACAGCTGAAAGTTGCCATAACATCATGTTAACAGGTCATGTTGAACTCACACTGTTCTGTGCCTGAATAGTAAGTCCAAGTTGCAAGCAAATGCTTTCGGCAGGTCATTTGTGTCAGCTTACCGACTTATACAAGTTCATTGGCAGTATGTATAGTTGTAAATAAAAAATGAAGAAATGTTTAAAATGGTCCTTAAAATGTTCCAGTGTTGTACTCTATAATGCAACATTACTGGCCCACTGAAATCATGTTTTGGTAGTTACAAAAATGTTCTATTAAACATTAAATTAAAATGATAGGAATAACAATAAAAAAATAATCTGAGCAGTTCAAAAGAACAAAATCAAGTACACAGAAAGTAAAACAGACAGACAACCAACAAGAACCTACTGTATAGAACAGCAGACTACACTCAATATTATATAATAACCTATGTGAGAAAAATATGAAAATGAATAGACATATAAAATCGAATCACCTGCTGTACATGTGAAACTAACATGACATTGTAAATCAACTATACTTCAAGAAAAAGTAAATAGAGAAAAACACAGAAAGTAAAACAGCAAATGAGCAAGTGCATATTTGTACTATGAAATTCAATATTGGCCTTTAAATTTAAAAGATGACATTACCTATCCCATTCAATTAATATCTTAATTTTAATAAAATGTTATATTTATATATGCTCTGTTGCTCAAACTTGCACCATTCTTTGCAACCCTATGGACGGTGGTTTGACAAGCTCCTCTGTCCATGGGATTCTCCAGGCAAGAGTACTAGAGCAGCCTGCCATTTCCTCCTCCAGGGGATCTTCCCGACCCAGGGATCGAACCTACATCTCTTGTGTCTCTTGCATTGCAGGCGGATTCTTTACCACTGAGCCACCTGGGAAGCCCACATGCATATAACTAATCTATAAATGTGTTTTGATATTTTAGTTCTAAAAGAGCTAGTGAATTTATACCTGTTCTTAAGTATATTTTATTAATGCTATAATAAAAATAAGTTAAGACAACGCTAGAAATCCATGAAAATATTTTCCTTTTAAGGGAGGAAAATACTTTACTCAACCCACTCCAGTATTCCTGCCTGGAGAATTTCAAGGACAGAGGAGCCTGGTGGGCTACAGTCCATGGGGTCACAAAGAATTGGACAGGACTGAAGCAGCTTAGCATGTACAACACATTCTTTACTCAAGTTTGAGAAGTAATCTTATATAGAATTTTTCCTTAAGTAAACATGTAGCTAGAGGGCTTGTTCTACATTTCTGAAATTCTCAAGCCTGCTGGGAAAAGTACCAGAAAATATGGAATCCAAGAGAAAGAGGTAGAAGAGAGTTATGAAATGGAAATATGCCACCCAGAAATTCCTCACCCTTCAGACAATTAATAAGAAACCCTCTGTAAATGGAGACACCTCAGAGGCATCACTATGACTTTCACTCTACCCTAGACTTTAGGTGCTTTAAGGAAGTTTTCTGATTCTTCACTACCTTGTATTCTATTTTATTTCAAACATGTGTATTAATTTAAGTAAATTCCAAAATTAGTCAAAATTAAGGAAGTGGCAGATTAGTCCATAAACCAAACATATTTCAACTTAACAAAGTTTCTTAATTGTGTCCCAAGAGCAGTTACAATGCTAGGTGTCATGAAAATGAAATAATAAATCCTCACGAATAATCACTAATGGAAATAGATATAAATAAATAGTAAAATAGCATGAAAAATTTAAATACATATGTATACATGTATATGGGATTCCCTGGTGGCTCAGATGGTAAAGAATCCACTTGTAATGCAGGAGACCTGGAGAAAGGAATGGCTAACCAATCCATCCTAAAGGAGATCAGTCCTGGGTGTTCATTGGAAGGACTGATGCTAAAGCTGAAACTCCAGTACTTTGGCCACCTCATGCAAAGAGTTGACTCATTGGAAAAGACCCTGATGCTGGGAGGGATTGGGGGCAGGAGGAGAAGGGGATGACAGAGGATGAGATGGCTGGATGGCATCACTGACTCGATGGGCGTGAGTTTGGGTGAACTCCAGGAGTTGGTGATGGACAGGGAGCTGGCGTGCTGCAATTCATGGGGTCGCAAAGAGTCGGACACGACTGAGTGACTGAACTGAACTGAACTGAACCACTCCAGTATTCTTGCCTGGAGAATCCCATGGACAGAGGAGCCTGGTGGGCTACAGTCCATGGGGTCACAGAGTCAGACATGGCCAACTAACATTTTCACATACATGTATTTGTTTTAGATACACATACATACACATATATCAGGGGACAGAAAGGTTAACTTCAGAATGGTGCAAGAGTGTGTGAGAACAACAGGAACTAGGTTAGAATTTCAGGGAAAGGAGTGTCCTGGGAAAGTGAGCTGATGATCTCCATTCATTTTCCTGCTAAGGGCATCTGTGCACTGTGACAGCAAGCTGAGGCCTGCGGTTAGCCCAAACCTATGGCCTCTGCCAGGGAAAGAGACATCAGAAAGCTTTCAGCAATCATGCAGGGCTGGTGTAAAACAAACTGGGAACTTGAGGGACCTCAGAGGCTACAGGGATCTTGCCCTCCATTTCCAGTGTGCTGGGAGAACTGCCCACAGCACCAATTCTCTGACACCAGCTGGGTGCCATATTTCTTGCTTGCTAAGTCGATTCAGTCCTGTCTGACTCTTTGCAGCCCACCAAGCCCCTCTGTCCATGGGATTCTCCAGGCAAGAATACTGGAGTGGGTTGTCATGCTCTTCTCCACGGAGTCCTATAGTTCAACTCAGTCCTGACACTATCGACTGGGAGATAGTATCAGATGCCACAGGTTATGGACTCAGTCCCCAACCACCTTAATATCAAACAAATTACCTGATTAAAAAAAAGAGTCAGAGGGCCTGGATAGACATTTCCAAAGAAGACATACAGATAGTCAACAGGTAGATGGAAAAATGCTTAACATTGTTAATCATCAGATCAGATCAGATCAGTCGCTCAGTCGAGTCCGACTCTTTGCCACCTCATGAATGGCAGCACGCCAGGCCTCCCTGTCCATCACCAACTCCCGGAGTTCACTCAGACTCACGTCCATCGAGTCAGTAATGCCATCCAGCCATCTCAGCCTCTGTAGTCCCCTTCTCCTCCTGCCCCCAGTCCCTCCCAGCATCAGAGTCTTTTCCAATGAGTCAACTCTTCGCGTGAGGTGGCCAAAGTACTGGAGTTTCAGCTTTAGCATCATTCCTTCCAAAGAAATCCCAGGGCTGGTCTCCTTCAGAATGGACTGGCTGGATCTCTTTGCAGTCCAAGGGACTCTCAAGAGTCTTCTCCAACACCACAGTCACAAGCTAGAATCAAGATTGCCGGGAGAAATATCAATAACCTCAGATATGCAGATGACACCACCCTTATGGCAGAAAGTGAAGAGGAACTAAAATGCCTCTTGATGAAAGTTAAAGTGGAGAGTGAAAAAGTTGGCTTAAAGCTCAACATTCAGAAAACGAGGATCATGGCATCTGGTCCCATCACTTCATGGGAAATAGATGGGGAAACAGTGGAAACAGTGTTAATTATCAGGGACATGCAAATCAAAATCACAGTTCGTTATCATCTGACCCCTAACAGAACGGCTATTATCACAAAGTCAACAAAGAACAAGCGTTGATGAAGATGTGGAGAAAAGAGAACCCTCATACACTGTTGGTTGGGATGTAAATTGGTACAATCACTATGGAAAACAGTATGGCGTTTCCTCAAAAAACTAAAAAACAGAACTACCTTATGATCCAGGAATTCCACTTCTGGGTATTTACCTGAAGAAAATGAAACATTAATTTAAAAAGATGTATATACCCCTATTCACTGCAGCACTGTTTACAATAACCAAGATGGAACAACCTAAGTGTCTCCATAGATAAATGGGTAAAGAAGATGTGGTGTATATACATACAATAGAATATTACTCAACCATAAAAAAGACTGGCATCTTGCCATCTGCAGCAGCATGAATGGCCCTGGAGGGTACTGTGCTAAGTGAACTAAATCAGAAAGGGGAAAACTAATAGAGTATGATCGCACTTACGTGTGGAATCTAAAAAACAATACAAACACACAAAACAAAATAGAAACAGACTCCTAGAGAACAAACTAGCGGTTGCCAGAGGGAAGGGGGCTGGGGAGTTGGAGGAAATCGGTGAAGGGCTTAAGAGGTACAAATTCATAGCTGTAAAATAAGTAAGCCACAGGGATACATATACACACGCACATATATATAATTGACTACATAGTGAATACTGCTGCTGCTGCTGCTGCTGCTGCTGCTAAGTCGCTTCAGTTGTGTCCGACTCTGTGCGACCCCATAGACGGCAGCCCACCAGGCTCCCCCGTCCCTGGGATTCTCCAGGCAAGAATTCTGGAGTGGGTTGCCATTTCCTCCTCCAATGCATGAAAGTGAAAAGTGAAAGTGAAGTCGCTCAGTCGTGTCCGACTTGTAGCGACCCCATGGACTGCAGCCTACCAGGCTCCTCCATCCATGGGATTTTCCAGGCAAGAGTACTGGAGTGGGGTGCCATCGCCTTCTCCCATAGGGAATACAGTCAATAATATTGTCAGAATTTTGTATGGTGACAGATGGCAACTAGTCTTACTGAGGTGATCGTTTCATAAGGTTTAAAAATATTGAAACACTATTCTATACACTGGAAACTAATATACTATGGTTATGTTAATTGTAAATCAATTAAAAATGGGAAACATAGGTTTATTAATAAATAGGGTTGGAAGAAATCTGAAGACGATGCCCAATGCACTAAGGTGTAATTCTTCCTCTTTCTTTCCCAGTCAGAATGCAAATGAGTGGGCCATGACTTTTAGACAATCCATTATGATTTATTTCTTAAAAGCAAATCATTCCTTGGATATTTTGCTTATTATTAAGCCAACAATATGTTAAACTGAGCATTTTCTCAGTATTGTCTCAGGTTAGAGAAACAACGCAATATATGTCAACATTCACTCCCCTAAAATTTCAAAGGAATTCAAACTACCTATGCAGATCTTGCCAACAATGTGACTAAAAAGCCACAACCTCCTGAGATGAGGTTGAAGGATGAGAGAAATATTGAAGGAAAACAGTTGAGAATGTTATGGTAATTTTTCCTCACCACTTGCTCTTATATAAGGGAAAAGATGTTCTTCTCTTTATTTCAGGTAGGTTGTGAAAGGTTTCAAGAAGCCACTTACAGGGACTTCCCTGGTGGTCCAGTGGTTAGGAATCCTTCTTGCAACGCAGAGGACGCAGGTTCCATCCCTGGCTGAGGAACTAAGACCCCACACTCCGCACCAGAGAGTCCATGTCCCATGGTCATCCCACGTGATGCAAGGAATTGCCGCAACTAAGACCTGACACAGTCAAAGAAATAATTAAAAAAACAAAAACACCACTTATACAGCTTGGTCTGCATCCCTTTGGGCTTTCCCTGTGGCTCAGCCGGTAAAGAACCCGCCTGCAATGCGGGAGACCTGGGTTCGATCCCTGGATGAGGAAGATCCCCTGGAGAAGGGATAGGCTACTCACTCCAGTGTTCTTGGGCTTCCCTGGTGGCTCTTCAGCTGGTAAAGAATCCACCTGCAATGCAGGAGACCTGGATTCGATCCCTGGGTCGGGAAGATCCCTTGGAGAAGGGAAAGACTACCCACTCCAGTATTCTGGCCAGGAGAATCCCATGGGGTTGCAAAGAGTCAGACACGACTGAGCGACTTTCACTTTCACTTTCATGCATCCCTTTGAATAGGAACAAGACGCTGTGCTCCCTGTCCTTCATGTTCTCTGCCTGCCTTTCATCTGTGGGAAAACGTTAATCAAAGAATAAGTGAGTCAGAGAAGTGAGAACATTCAGAAAAGAAAACAATCAAAGGAGACCAAATAATAGTAGTTTAGTCATTAAGTCAAGTCAAGAACCTGTAGTTCCTTCTCAAAGGCTATAGATATTATTCTGAGCCATATCCTGTGAGCTTTCTTGTAAATACTGGAATCTCCATCAGGCAAAAAAGCTAACTACATGATGATCAGGCTATGGCCACGACATACGCTGTCACAATTTTGAGAAATGGCCTCAAGAAAAGGAAACAAACTGATCTTGGACCTGAAGATTAACTGTACCTAATCAAGATAATGCTGATCAGACAACTACATGACTAATTTCAGGATGACGGGCAGAGCTGACTGTGCTGTTTCTGCACGGAGTCCCCTCCCTCGGACTATAAAAGCTCTTGCCCACTGACTGTCAGTGAAGGAGGTCAGCTTTTGGACAGGAGTCCACCCTTCCCCAGGCTGCCAGCATCCAAAATGAAGCCAACATTCATTTCTACCAGTTTTGCCTCATTCTTGAGCAGGAAGCAGCCAGACCCCACTTTCTGTTACACCTTGGAGTTTGCAAAGAAATGCCTGAGAAATCGAAAATGAATAGGCTGGGACTATTGTCCTAGTCTCAGAATGAAATGTGCTCTCTACAGGGGGAAGAAGCTTAGTGTTCACTGATGTCAGAAGATTTGTCAAGAAGCCAAGAAAGACTGTATAATAGGGAGCCAGTCTGAAGGATTCTTTTTAAAAAAATAAACTGTCCAAGAGTCAGCCTTGTTATGAACATGTTTATTAGATGCATAAACATAAGGGTAAGGATCAGACTTCACTGCTGGGCCAGAGTTTAAGAATCTGCCTGCCAGAGCAGGGCACACAGGTTCTATCCCCGGTCCAGGAAGATTCCATATGCCAGGGAGCAACCAAGTCTGTGCACCACAGCTACTAGGCCCAAGCATCCTAGAGCCTGGGCTCTGCAACAAGAGGAGCCACCACAATAGGAAGCCCTCATGCTCACTGCTACAACTAGAGAAGGCCCGTGTGCAGCAACGAAGGCCCAGAGCAGCCAAAAATCAATAAATAACGTGAAAAACAAAACAAAGAAGAGAGATAGGGATCATTCAGACAGCCAAGATGAAGATGTTACCAACATCAAGGGTGAGGAAGTCAAATGTCCTTAACTGGGAAATCTCCAAGGAACTCATAATGTACTACATAAAGGGGAAAAAGATTTTTAGTATCTACCATACCCAGAGAGCACTAGCTCCTGGCTAGGAGCATACAGTTAAAACCTAATATGCCCTAAGTGTATCCTCTTGGTTTTCTCCCGGTGCCAATCCTCGTCTCAGGAATCACCACTAGTTAAGAGAAGCCCATCGTGTTTCCTGCTTCTCACTGTGATGGAGATGCAGGATGGAAAGAGGAATACTTTAGTTTCAAATGGATTTCAGAGTCAGTCTGGATGTTTCAATTACTAGACTGAGAATGTTCTTGGAACTCAAGTGATGCTTTATTATCTGGGAGTGACTGGTCAAGACATGATCTAGTTTTCAGGTGGAACAGGTAAGAGATAGCTTCATAGAAGTCTTTCGGATGGGTGCCAGTCAAGGGGAGACTGATGACGGGTCACAGACAAGCTAGAAGCTGATCAATTCCATTTTCTCTTCCAGGGAACACAAGAAAAGTAATCCCCAGCTTCTGTTGTTGAGTTGAGGTCATGTGACTGGGATCTGGCCAATAAAAATGTGAATGGAGATATACTATTAAGTCACTGTTGTTATTTACTCCCTAAGTGTATTTGTCACTCTGTTGTGCCCACTTCTTTTGTGACCCCATGCACTGTAGCCCACCAGGCTCCTCTGTCCATGGGATTCTCCAGGCAAGAATACTGGAGTGGGTAGCCATTCCCTTCTCCAGGGGATCTTCCCGACCCAGGGATCAAACCCGGGTCTGCTGCATTGCAGGCAGACTCTTTACCTCTGAGCCACCTGATTTAGTTGCTAAGTGGTGTCCAGCTCTTTGCAGCCCCATAGACTGCAGTATGCTAGCTTCCTTATCCTTCACTACCTCCTGGAGTTTGCTCAGATGCAGGTCCATTGAGTCAGTGATGCTATCCACTCACCATCCTTTGTCACCTGCTCTCCTCTTACCCTCAGTCTTTCCTAGCATCAGGGTCTCTTCTAATGAGTTAGCTCTTTGCATCAGATGGCCAAAGTATTGGAGCTTCAGCTTCAGTCCTTCCAGTGAATATTCAGTGTTGATTTCCTTTAGGACTGATTAGTTTGATCACCTTGCAGTCCAAGGGACTCTCAAGAGTCTTCTCTAGCTCGTTCAGCCTTGTTATGGTCCAACTCTCACATCTGTACGTGACTACATAGCTTTGACTATAGGGATCTTTGTCTGCGACGTGCTGTCTCTGCTTCTTACTACACTGTCTAGGCTTGTCGTAGCTTTCCTCCCAAGAAGCAGGTGTCTCTGCACTTCATGGCTGTAGTTACCTTGCATCTGTGCTCCGTTCTTCAGTTGTGTCTGATTCTTTGCGACCCCATGGACTGTAGCCTGCCAGTGTCCTCTGTCCACAGGATTCTCCAGGCAAGAATACTGGAGTGGGTTGTCATGCCCTCCTGTAGAGGATCTTCCTTATCCAGAGGTTGAACCCATGTCTCCTGCATCTTTTGTATTGCAGGTGGATTCTTTACCCACCAAGCTACCCGGGAAGCCCCTGCAGTCACTGTCCACAGTGACTATCATGTAACCCCAGCTGTAAACCACTCCAGTGATTGATTCCCATTCTAACTCACTCATGACCATGTGCAATGTGGGGAATCATGCTGCATGATGGGAAACCAGTTTCCCTGAGTCACTGCTTGGAAGCCAGCACTTCCTTAGATCTCCAGCAGGTCACCTGACCCTAGGCAGACAGAAATATGAATAAAAAATAAACCTTTTTTTTTAATCCACTGTGATTTGAGTTTGTTTTCTCCAGCAGCTAGAATTAATTACCCTGATGAATACACAGCACAACTATCTCTCCATAAAATTTTGATAATGTCAGCAATTACATGCAGCAATTCACAACAGATCGTGATTAATCAGTGAACGGTAACAGTAAGGAGAGAATGATATTTCCTTGGAGAACCAAGTATCCAATAGTCTCTTACCCTAAAGCCAGATGCGACTCACAAAATCTGTCCTTTGGTGGACAAGGCTAGGACTATGGCATCAGGCTGTCGTGTGGAGAGAGGAGTGTGTGCGTGCTAAATCTGTTCAGTCGAGTCTGACTCTGTGACCCCCTGAACTGTATCTTGCTAGGCTCCTCTGTCCGTGCGAGTCTCCAGGCAAGAATACTGGAGACGGTAACCATGGCCTCCTCCAGGGGGTCTGCCCGACCCAGGGATCGAGCCCAGGTCTCTTATGTCTCCTGCATTGCCAGGTGGGTTCTTCACCACCAGCCAACCGGGAAGCCCCGGAGAGAGGAGTAGTGTGTATCAATCTGAAGTCCACAGGAATAGGTAAGACCACCTGAGAATGTTAAACTCTAATGCCAAAGCTTAATTATGCTTGGAAAGAACTTAAAGAGCAGCTGGGTGAGGATATTGATTCCAAAGTGAGGGGAACGGTCCTTCTCAAAAGAAAGCAGGGTGCTTGCCTGGATAGCCCTACTGCAGCAGGAACAGAAGTACAGCGAAAGGGGCATGACTCACGGCGCCGGCAGCTTTCGGTGGCCACGGAGCAACCAGAGCTGGAAGGACCACGGGAAGGATGTCGCAGCTTCCAAGGGCAGCGGGAGGGAATCTGAGGCTTCAGGGACCCGGGAAAGAAGTGGGAGCTTCCAAGGGCAGCGATCAAGAGGCGGCAACAAAAATAGCGGATTCCAAAACAAAGGCCCGAGGCGGCATTTTAATTAAGCATTCGAACAGTAATCTGAAGTAGAGGATTTATTTGGCAAAAACAGAACTATGTTCAGCAACATGGAACTGAACATTATTTTTCATCCAAAGTTAAAAGCACATTGCATTTCCTTCCTGACCACTTGCCCAGTCCCTATCTCTTCGAGACAGATAAGCTTTATCTAAATTATTTATCGGATTGATGACTGTCATTTATAACTTTGTTGCTACTTCTGTCTTGGGTATTCCTTTGGAAAAGCTGTATGGATTCATGACATTCTAATGTATTGTCTATAGATTATAAGATAAAGTCAAGCACGTATCTGCTGATACTTTTTAAGTTGACCTGTTTTTATACTTAGAAATGTCTCTTAATAGTAGGCTTCCCTGGTGGCTCAGATGGTAAAGAATCTGCCTGCAATGAAGGAGATCCCTATTCAATCCCTGGATCGGGAAGACCCTCTGGAGAAAGAAATGGCAACCCACTCTGGTATTGTTGCTTGGGAAATCGCATGGACAGAGGAGCCTGGCAGGCTACAGTCCACGGGGTCCCAGAGTCAGATATAACCGAGGCTCTATCACTCACACTCAGTCATAAAACAAGATTAACTCCTGGCTTCTCAGTGGGAAGAAGGAAGTACTAATTGAGAAGGATTTGGTTAAGCACAAATTTGAGCTGGGCCTGGAGAGGTGAGTAGGATCTGATGACACAAAGAACAGAGAGTGTATTCTTGGAAAGAAGTGCCCCAAAATGACTGCAGACACAGGACCAGTGTGTTGCTAGGATAGAAAATGGACTAGTAATTTAATAAGATAGATTCTTATATTTAGACCATGGATATTAACAGCAAAAAAGATGAAAAGGTATACAGGAAAAATTTTAAAAATGGATTAATAAGATAGCATAACTATTAGATGATTTCCAGGAAAGTATATTGAGAGCTTGTTATGTGCCAGTTACTGTATTAGGTTGTTCATATTTCATATAATTCTTATAATCCAGTGAGGTATGGACTTTTATTAATTCCATTTTATAGATGAGAAGGCAGAGGAAAACAACGTAATTTGACCTCAAGTCATAAGCATAGTAAATATAACATCCAGTATTCAGACACAAGTTGGCTAACTCGTAAATACTCTTAACCACTATATTGTATTTTAAAAATGAGAGAGAATATTAGAGGCAGCAAGTAGTGAAAGAACTAACTTTGAAATCATAAAAACTGTGGCTCGAATCTTTTCTCTGTTATATGAAATCTTGGGCACGTATGCAGAGTTCCAAAGAATAGCAAGGAGAGGTAAGAAAGCCTTCCTCAGCAATCAATGCAAAGAAATAGAGGAAAACAATAGAATGGGAAAGATGAGAGATCTCTTCAAGAAAAATAGATACCAAGGGAATATTTCATGCAAAGATGGGCACAATAAAGGACAGAAATGATATGGACCTAACAGAAGCAGAAGATATTAAGAAGAGATGGCAAGAATACACAGAAGAACTATACAAAAAAGATCTTCACGACCCAGATAATCACGATGGTGTGATACTCACCTAGAGCCAGACATCCTGGAACGTGAAGTCAAGTGGGCCTTAGAAAGCATCACTACGAACAAAGCTAGTGGAGGCGATGGGATTCCAGTTGAGCTATTTCAAATCCTAAGAGATGATGCTGTGAAAGTGTTGCACTCAATATGCCAGCAAATTTGGAAAACTCAGCAGTGGCCACAGGACTGGAAAAGGTCAGTTTTCATTCCAATCCCAAAGAAAGGCAATGCCAAAGAATGCTCAAACTATCGCACAATTGCACTCACCTCACACGCTAGTAAAGTAATGCTCAAAATTCTCCAAGCCAGGCTTCAACAGTACGTGAACTGTGAACTTCCAGATGTTCAAGCTGGAATTAGAAAAGGCAGAGGAACCAGAGATCAAATTGCCAAAAACCACGGGATCATTGAAAAAGCAAGAGAGTTCCAGAAAAACATCTATTTCTGCTTTATTGACTATACCAAAGCCTTTGACTGTGTGGACCACAACAAACTGTGGAAAATTCTGAAAGAGATGGGAATACCAGACTACCTGACCTGCCTCTTGAGAAACCTGTATGCAGGTCAGGAAGCAACAGTTAGAACTGGACATGGAACAACAGACTGGTTCCAAATCGGGAAAAGAGTACATCAAAGCTGTATATTGTTACCCTGCTTATTTAACTTATATGCAGAGTACATCATGAGAAATGCTGGGCTGGATGAAACACAAGCTGGAATCAAGATTGCCGGGAGAGATATCAATAACCTCAGATATGCAGATGACACCACGTTTATGGCAGAAAGTGAAGAGGAACTAAAAAGCCTCTTGATGAAGGTGAAAGAAGAGAGTGAAAAAGTTGGCTTAAAGCTCAACATTCAGAAAATGAAGATCATGGCATCTGGTCCCATCACTTCATGGGAAATAGATGGGGAAACAGTGGAAACAGTGGCAGACTTTGTTTTTTTGGGCTCCAAAATCACTGCAGGTGTTGACTGCAGCCATGAAAGTAGAAGACGCTTACTCCTTGGAAGGAAAGTTACGACATACCTGCTGCTGCTAAGTCGCTTCAGTTGTGTCCGACTCTGTGTGACCCCATAGATGGCAGCCCACCAGGCTCCCCCATCCCTGGGATTCTCCAGGCAAGAACACTGGAGTGGGTTGCCATTTCCTTCTCCAATGCATGAAAGTGAAAAGAGAAAGTGAAGTCTCTCAGTCGTGTCCAACTCTTAGCAACCCCATGGACTGCAGCACACCAGGCTCCTCAGTCCATGGGATTTTCCAGGCAAGAGTACTGGAGTAGGGTGCCATTGCCTTCTCCGATGACATACCTAGACAGCATATTAAAAACCAGAGACATTATTTTGCCAACAAAGGTCCATCTAGTCAAAGATATGGTTTTTCCAGTAGTCATGTATGGATGTGAGAATTGGACTATAAAGAAAGCTAAGTGCCAAAGAATTGACGCCTTTGAACTGTGGTGTTGAAGAAAACTCTTGAGAGTCCCTTGGACAGCAAGGAGATCCAATCAGTCCATCCTAAAGGAAATCAGTCCTGGGTATTCATTGGAAGGACTGATGAAGCTGAAACTCCAGTACTTTGGCCACCTGATGCGAAGAACTGACTCATTTGAAAAGATCCTGTTGCTGGGAAAGATTGAAGGCAGGAGGAGAAGGGGATGACAGAGGATGAGATGGTTGGATGGCATCACCAACTCAACGGACATGAGTTTGAGTAAACTCTAGGAGTTGGTGATGGACAGGAAGGCCTGGCGTGCTGCAGTCAGACACAAAGAGTCAGACACAACTGAGTGACTGAACTGAACTGAACTGGGCACATAAAACGTTCTGAATCTAAATATTTTTTAATCAAGATATCATCTTGATAAATATCAAGATATAAATAAATATCATCCACCTTTATTTTTTAATTAAAGAGATCTCCTGTATACAGGGTGACACGTACAGTACATAGAGCTCAGTTGGGTGGCTCAGTGCACAGCAGCTCTTATGATAACGCAACATCATATGGGCTGGAAAGAAGACTATGTATTTAAATTCAAGATACTTTTTATTCTGCAGTTGGAGAACAGAGATAAGCATGCCTAGAAATTGCCCAACAGATACTTGGTATTTAAAGTCAGTTTAATATATGACAAGGCCCTAGTGTACAGCACAGGGAGCTATATTCAATATCCTGTGATAAACCATAATGGGAAAGAGTATGAAAAATAATATATGTGTGTGTGAGGGAATCAATGCTGTAAAGCAGAAATTAACACAATATTTAAACCAACTACACTTCTGCTGCTGCTGCTGCTAAGTCGCTTCAGTCGTGTCCAACTCTGTGCAACCCCAGAGATGGCAGCCCACCAGGCTCCCCCGTCCCTGGGATTCTCCAGGCAAGAACACTGGAGTGGGTTGCCATTTCCTTCTCCAATGCAGGAAAGTGAAAAGTGAAAGTGAAGTCACTCAGTCGTGTCCAACTCTTAGCGACCCCCTGGACTGCAGCCTACCAGGCCCCTCTGTCCATGGGATTTTCCAGGCAAGGGTACTGGAGTGGGGTGCCATTGCCTTCCCTGAACTACACTTCAGTAAAGCTTTAAAAAATTTTTTTTAAAGTCAATACAATCTGAATCTGATTTTGGGGTACTAGTAGGGCATTCAAGGGGCACTGCCTGATTACATTTACAGAAAAAATGATTGGAGCTCAGGATAAAGGTGAGTGTTGAAACAACAGCCACCTATATAATGTGCTAACTGAGTTTCTTAACAGCGGGTGAGCTTTGTGAGAAAGAGGTGTAAAGTGAGGACACTGGTAGCTGTTAGGTTGTGAGAGATGAAATGAATCTAGGAAAGAACCATTAGAGAAACAGTAACTGTGTTTTGTTACACTTAAATAAAAAAAGTGTTTGAACTTCCTAAAGAGAAATGGGACAATCTAACGAGGATTGTCTCTTATTTGGAATACCAAGTGTCAATATAAAAAGATTGCTGAAGATGAAATATTTGTCATATACAACCCACAATGTGAGTTCAAATGTGGGTAATATTTTTTAATGGTATTTTTAAATAAAAAGTTACCTTTCTCTTTCCTTGAAAATAACTGGTAAATTAGAAATGTGGTTATTCATTCCTACTTATTATCATGCAAACACTTTAAATAGCTTCTTGTGTTTCTATTGGACTTTTTTTTCAGAATAGCAAAATGAAAGATAATTCTTTTCATGAAGAATTTAGCTTCCCAGGTGGCACATTGGTAAAGAATCCACTTGCCAATTCAGGAGACACAGTTTCGAACCCTGGATCACAAAGATCCCCCAGAGAAGGCAACCCACTACAGAATTCTTGCCTGGGAAATCCCATGAACAGAGAAGACTGTCAGGCTTCAGTCCCTGGGGTCACTGAGTCAAACATGATTTAGTGACTAAACAACAACCTACTCAAAAGGCAGGAAGAGATTCCTTTACTGCAAACTCAGTGACCACAAGAATCTAACTCATTCAAGATGGAAGAACTAATTCAGTTCCTGCTGCTGCTGCTGCTGCTACTAAGTCGCTTCAGTTGTGTCCGATTCTGTGTGACCCCATAGACGGCAGCCCACCAGCCTCCCCCGTCCCTGGGATTCTCCAGGCTGTTCATTTATAAGACTTTCCAAATTGTTTTTTATGAAATAAGTTAAGGTTTTATCCAATGATTAATACACCACAGGGATAAACTGATCCTCGGCATTTAGAGCAGATCTTTCTTGTCTTTGAAGAGTATCACAGATTTTTAAGAGTTTGTTACCAAGGGAATACAGTAGAGGGAAAGTATATGCATGCATATTAAGTTGCTTCAGTTGTGTCGGACTCTTTGCAGTCCTCTGGATGCAGCTTGCTGGGCTCCTCTGTCCATGGGACTCTCCAGGCAAGACTGCTGGAGTGGGTTGTCATGCCCTCCTCCAGGGGATCTTCCTGACCCAGGAACTGAACTCGCATCTTATTATGTGTCCTGCATTGGCAGGTAGGTTCTTTACCACTAGCACCACCTGGGAACCCCAGCCCACAGACAGCTAGGATTTTGTTAGATCCTAGCTGTCTTCACTTACTGTCAATTCTTGAGAGAAAAGCTTGGAGAAATCTCTCTCTGTCATGTTTTGTATTATCGTTCCTATAGTTTTTCACAATGTGTACCACCAAGAAGCTATCAATCATTGGATAAGAGATTCAGACTCTACTTCATTAAAAAAAAAAAAAAAAGACTCCTTAGGAGACTCAGCCATATTTTAATAACAATGAAATAAGAATAGAACTTACTGAATTCTAATGATATATCAGTTACTGAACTAAATGGTTTATCACACACCTCAAGTTTGTAGGCATCATGGTGTAATGAAAAGAGCTCAAGTTTTAGGGTTAGGGTCAGGTAAGTCTGAGTTCAAAACTGACTTTTGACTCAAGTATCTGGATCGATACTTGATCTCAAGTATCTAATCCAGTTACTCAAGTAACTGGATCGTCGAGCAAGTTGCATAAATTCCATGAGTCTCAGTCCCTTATCTCTAAGAAAAGGACCAAAATATCTGACAGGTGTTATATGTGTAAAATCTCTTCTAGAGCACTTGACACATAATATGTGTTCAATAATTACAAGCCTAACGACAGACGCACAAGATTTATCCATGCTTTGAATAACACTGTCCTAATATTCCTCACCATGAGGGCTTAGCTTCACAGAGGACAGACTATAAATGACTTTCAGTACACTAAAAGTTAGATTTGGGTACACATTAAGGTTGAAACAAAAGATGGAAATTGCTGTTAACACTGTGCCTTGGTTACAGTTGAAAACCTAAGTCAGGTGACCTGCTGCTTGCCTTTGGACCCTCAGGGCAGCTACACAGGCATAAATTCATCTGTCCTATCAGCCCTCTCCAGTTTCTTCACCCCCCTCATCAGCGGCACTTTGAAGATCACTATCAACATTATCTTCCTTAGCTCTTCTGATGTTCGATACACTCATAAGACACATCACAACCCTTCCTGCCAGATATGAACAGAGCCTTGAAATCAATGAGTTTTTTCACAAAACTTTTTGGAAAACCATCCTCTGATAAGCAATTAATAGGTTGTCTCCTGACTGGGGCTTCCAGGAAATTAGGACTAACATTTCATGGGCATTTTTTAATGTTTTTGTTTTTGATCTGGATCTATCTGAGTATGTTTAGAATCTCACAATAGTGTTTCAAAGTGTTCTGTGTATAGGCAGGCTTTGTACATCATTCATTAGCTATGTAGTTTTAATTGTTTTTCTAATCACTTTTTTGCTGGTATATAAAGTGCAAATTGATACTTGTACGCCGAATTTACTAAATTCACTTGCTAATTCTTATAAATGGTCTGGAGATTCTTTTGGATTTTCCACATCTATAATCATGTTATCCACAAATAATGACAGTATTTTTCCCTTTCCAGGACTCACACCATTTGTCCTGACTGGATCTCCAGTATATTGTTAAACAGAAGAGATGAGAGTGGGCATCTTGACCTTGTTCCTGAGCTCATGATGCAAACTTCAAAGATTTTACCTTTAATTGTGACGTACACAGTAAAGGTTGGATAGGTGTTCTTTAGCATATTAAAGAAGTTTCTTTCTAGTTCTAGCAGGCTAAGAGTTTATAACACGAATGAGTGAGGAGAGGTATCAATGCTTTTCTCTGATTTTCTTCTTTATGTTCTAACTATAGTGAATATTTTTTGAATATTGAAACAATCTAAAACAAACGTACCTTAATCTCACTTGATTCAGTTACCAGCTAACACAATTTAGGGTTTTTGAATCTATGTTCATGAGAGATATTAACCTGACATATTTCTTTCTTATGTTTGCATCAGATTTTATTATCAAGATTATACTGGCATTGTAAAATTGGAAGTATTCCTTCTTTTTTTATTCTCATAAAGTTTAGCAGAAGTTGGTGTTATATTTTCCTTGAATGTTTGGAATAATTTACCACTTCTGGTCAGGACGCAACAGTTAGAACTGGACATGGAACAACAGACTCGTTCCAAATAGGAAAAGGAGTACATCAAGGCTGTATATTGTCACCCTGCTTATTTAACTTATATGCAGAGTACATCATGAGAAATGCTGGGCTGGATGAAGCACAAGCTGGAATCAAGATTGCTGGGAGAAATATCAATAACTTCAGATATGCAGATGACACCACCTTTATGGCAGAAAGTGAAGAGGAACTAAATAGCCTCTTGATGAAGGTGAAAGAAGAGAGTGAAGAAGTTGGCTTAAAGCTCAACATTCAGAAAATGAAGATCATGGCATCTGGTCCCATCACTTCATGGGAAATAGATGGGGAAATAGTGGAAACAGTGTCAGACTTTATTTTTTGGAGCTCCAAAATCACTGCAGATGGTGATTGCAGCCATGAAATTAAAAGACGCTTGCTCCTTGGAAGAAAAGTTATGACCAACCTAGATAGCATATTCAAAAGCAGAGACATTACTTTGCCAACAAAGGTCCGTCTAGTCAAGGCTATGGTTTTTCCAGTGGTCATATATGGATGTGAGAGTTGAACTATGAAGAAAGCTGAGCGCCGAAGAATTGATGCTTTTGAAGTGTGGTGTTGGAGAAGACTCTTGAGAGTCCCTTGGACTGCAAGCAGATCCAACCAGTCCATTCTAATGGAAATCAGTCCTGGGTGTTCATTGGAAGGACTGATGCTAAAGCTGAAACTCCAGTACTTTGGCCACCTCACGCGAAGAGTTGACTCATTGGAAAAGACTCTTATGCTGGGAGGGATAGGCAGCAGGAGGAAAAGGGGATGTCAGAGGATGAGATGGCTGGATGGCATCACCGACTCGATGGGCGTGAGTCTGAGTGAACTCCGGGAGTTGGTGACGGACAGGGAGGCCTGGCGTGCTGCAATTCATGGGATCGCAAAGAGTCGGACACGACTGAGTGACCGAACTGAACTGAACTGAACTGAAACATTATCTGTGCCTGGAGTTTCCTTTGTGGGAATGTTTTTATTTTCAGACACATTTCTTTACTAGTAAAGGACTATTCCATTTTTATAATACATCTTGTGAATGTTCCAATAAATTGAATTTTAAAGTAACTTACTCATTTTATCAAAATTTTACTATTTTTTTGCAAACACCTTCCATTATTTTTTATCATTTTAATTTCTCTCGTAACGAATAAAGATGTCAGCAATTTTGTTCCTGATATTTGTGCTCACATTTAATCTTCATAACAATGCTACATAATGAGTATTATTATTTCTCACCTTTACAAAAGAGTAGGAGTAAAGGAATCCTGAAGACCTAAAGCACTGTCAGTGTTTAATTAGCTGGAAAGCACGGAGCTAGGACTCAAAGCAAGACCTGTAGCCTCAAAAGCCCATATTCTTTAAAAACACATCATACCCCCCTCAAACGTACGCAGTAGTCATGGTTATACTGATTTCAGTCCTTTTAGAAAAAGAAAAGGCATATAAGGGCAGTGCTTTTGATGAAGCAAATGAAACAGGAACAAGATAAATTTACTTTTCTCCGTCTCCAAACACTCGCACATTTGACATCAGTGCTGTGAATCACTTTCCACTTAACATGTGCAGTTACATCCTCTTCCATTTCTCTGACGAGCTCCTCCCACCCTGTTAGAAAACGCTAAATTATCCTTTAAGCACCAACCTCTATTCTGTGAAGGATTTTTTCCTACTCTATTCTCCTACAGTATTCTGTTAGTGCTTCCATGAAGGATTCCTTAACTCTCCCAATAAAATACATGTCTCTGTTATATTACAACTGTAGTTACTGGGAAAAAAAAAAAAACCTTTATTATAGATCTTATATTTATATTAATATTATGAGTATGTTTATAAACATCTGCCTCTCCTTCTGACTTACCAGTCTCTTGAGGGTGATAGCAACCGTGTCTCCTGGATCTTTCTATGTCCCTTGGTCAACAAAGGAGGTGCCTGGTGGAAACATCTCCATCATTTTATTGGACTAAGTATTTTGACATGCTTTTCTTACCTCCCCTATGGACTTTTCTCTCAAGGATTCTACCACAGTAGAACTCTGCTTAGAATGCACTAACTGTGGTCTCTATGTATGAAATCTCTCCAAAGTAAGAATAGTTTACTCCCATCATTTGAGGCTGCAGTTCTGATACTGGTGTGCACACTGTGTGCTGTCACTTCAGTCGTGCCTGACTTTGCGACCCTGTAAGGTGTAGCCCGCCAGGCTCCTCTGTCCATGGGGCTCTCCAGGCAAGAATACAGGAATGGGTTATCATACCCTCTTCCAGCAGGTCTTCCTGACCCAGAGATCAAACCCTCATCTCTTATGTTTCCTGCATTGGCAGGTGGGTTCTTTACCGCTAGTGCCACCTGGGAAGCGTGGGTACAAAAACTGGATCACATTTTAGGTAAACACATTTTAAGTCTGCACATTTAATTAATGTATGTAGAAACACAGACATTCACAGACTCAATAGATATCTGAGCTGTGCTGTGCTGAGTCGTGTCCGACTCTTTGCCACCTCATGGACTGTCGCCCACCAGGTTCCTCTCTCCATGGAGTTCTCCAGGCAAGAACACTGGAGTGGGTTGCCAAGGCCTTGTCCACGGGATCTTCACAACCCAGGGATCGAACCCTGGTCTCCTGCATTGCAGGCATATTCTTTCTCAAAGTAAGTATTTTCCTTCTCCCCTTCTTCATACCACTCCTCCCCATTCTCCCCTGTTTTACTAATTACGAACCTACTGTGTGATGGGCAACACAAAGCTATCTGAAGCCCCTCACCAAAGGCCTAAGAAAACCGGATAGAACTTAGAACTGCAATATGGGGCAAAGCCACTAGGGGGAGCCCCATAAAACACATGGTCATGTCGGTTCAGTTCAGTCGCTCAGTCGTGTCCGGCTCTTTGCGACCCCATGGATGGCAGCACGCTAGGCCTCCCTGTCCATCACCAACTCCCAGAGTTGGTCATCTCGGGCCCTTATTAATCACTTTATTGCATGCTCATGCAGGAAAGGACCAAGGAGAGTGAGAATCCAAGCCCTTCATTTTCACAGAGCGGGCATCTGGGGGCCAATTAGGAAAAGAACTAAACTAGGTCACACATTCACCTTAGCGAAACCAGGCAGAACCCTGTGAGGCCCTGTCAGATGCAGAGGCCATTCCATGTACCCTGGGTCGTCTGTAGAAAAGCCATAGCCTCCAGACCTCCCCTGAATCACAAAAGAGGAGGTTCAAGCAGTTAATGATTAGGACAACAGTCACAGAATCTTTAGTTCCTAGCTGAAGGACATAGATAACAGTGTCCGATGCACATCCCTGAGTTGCTTTGCAGATACTACAGCCACCACCAAAGGGAAAAAGCTAACTGCATGGTGACCAGACTGTAACCATGACATCAGCGTCTCCATCTTGAGCAGTACTGAGTCTATGGCTTGCATAATCCCAGGAACTGGCCTGAAGGAAAAGAGAACACACAGACCCTCAAGTTGAAGGCTATGTGTGCAAACCAAGTAGCTTCAGTCGTGTCCGACTCTTTGCGACCCCGTGGACTGCAGCCCACCAGGCTCCTCTGTCCAGGGGATTTTCTAGGCAACAATACTGGAGTGGGTTGCCATGTGCTCCTCCAGGGGATCTTCCCTACCCAGGGATCAAATCAGCACCTCCTGAGTCTCCTGCATTGGCAGGCAGGTTCTTTACCACTAGCACCACGTAGGGAGCACACAGAGTTGAAGGCTAATTGTGCTTAAAACAGTCAAGATGACGCTCACCAGACCACAGCACAACCAGTTTCCAGATGATTATTGGAACTGACTGCTGTTCTGCCCATGGCCCCTGCCTGCACAGCCCTGAGACTTCCTGGCTTTTGCCTATGAAACACTTTTCCCTCTAACTGGTAAGAGGGAGCTACTCTAGAGGACAGTAGTCCACTATTATCCCAGGTTGCCAGCTTCCTGAATAACGCATCTTACTTTTTCCATCAACCCTTGTCTCTCAAACGCTGACTTTTGAGCGATGAGCTGGGTTCTGACTCTGGATGGTAACAGTAGTAGAAACCCCAAATTAGCACCCAAAGTCTGCATTGTTGTGGGTCTTCGAATTTGCCACAGTAATCATCTTGTCATGAGAGTTACGAATGGAAAAGATGTTGTTCAGTCGCTAAGTCGAGTCTGGCTCTTTCTGACCCCGTGGACTGCATCACGCCAGGCTTCCCTGTTCTTCACCATCTCCTGGAGTTTGGTCAAACTCATGTCCGTAGAATCAGTGATGCTATCCTACTATCTCATCCTCTGTTGCCCCCTTCTCCTCCTGCCCTCAATCTTTCCCAGCATCAAAGTATTTTCCAATGGGTCAGCTGTTCCCATCAGGTGGCCAAAGTACTGGAGCTTCAGCTTCAGCATCAGTCCTTCCAATGAGTATTCAGGGGTGATTTCCTTTATGATTGACTCAAGTCTTCTCCAGCACCACAGTTCAAAAGCATCAATTCTTCAGGGATCAGCCTTCTTTATGGTCCAACTCTCACATCCATACATGGATGGAAAAAACCAAAACTTTAACTAGATGGATCTTTGTTTGCAAAGTGATGTCTCTGCTTTTTACAGCTTAAAAAAAAACATGATACACACAATCAATCTCCTCAGTGGCAAAGCAAAACAGTATTGGCATAACATTAATTAGCTTGTGTTCTGCAGTCATATTCTTTTAGCCAAAGGAAGTGGGCTTCATGGTCAGTGTCTGCAATAGTGTGTATTAGAATGAAGGTATCTAGGCTTCTCTCCACTGGATAATCAAAGGGATTATTTCATCACTTATTTCACCATTCTGCTTCAGCTATGGAAAGCGGTTTGGGCCGTGTGTGGAAAGGGCTGCCTGGAGCCCTTCCACTGACAAACTGTGTATTCTCAGAGAAAAGTTTCCTGCCTTCTGCTTTCATGGGGGAAGACAGCACAGACCGCTTTGCCTAATGGGCACAATCAGAACAAAAAGGTATGAGGATTTGGGATAAGAAGATTACAGGACAAAACTGATCATCATGGGTTGTCCCCAGTAGCTTCTCTGCCCTTCCAATCTGGTCAGTTCCCTTTCCCCATGGTTGTCCTCATTCTACCACGCCTCTGTCCGAGAAAAGAACAGATAAGCCACAATTACACACTGCGATCTGAGGAATGGAAGTAATATGATAGGTAGGGTTGATCGCGGAGAAGGCAATGGCACCCCACTCCAGTACTCTTGCCTGGAAAATCCCATGGATGGAGGAGCCTGGTAGGCTGCAGTCCATGGGGTCGCTAACAGTCGGACACGACTGAGCGACTTCACTTTCACTTTTCGCTTTCATGTATTGGAGAAGGAAATGGCAATCCACTCCAATGTTCTTGCCTGGAGAGTCCCAGGGATGGGGAGCTTGGTGGGCTGCCGTCTATGGGATCACACAGAATCGGACACGACTGAAGTGACTTAGCAGCAGTAGTAGGGTTGACCATGACATTAGGGGAAAATGTGATTCAAACATCTAGCAAAATCTCTGGCATACACAGAAGTGTTAAAAAAAAAAAAGTTGCTCTTTCTACGTTGCCTCATTCCTCTCAGATGTGCTACATTTAAAGAAAAACTAAAGTGAGACTATCTTTTTATCTCTGTAACAGAAGAGATTCGTCTTCTGACAGAGAGCTTTTGTGTAAGTTAAATATTTGTACATAGCATGTAATAGCTACTCTAATTAGAGATGCTCCATACCTCCACACATAAGGATTATTTAGACACTGGCATCTTCATTTTTAAAATTTGTAAATTGCAAGTAAAAGGTAAGTTAGAAGCTTCCTATAGCATTCACAGGAGAAGGTAACGGCACCCCACTCCAGTACTCTTGCCTGGAAAATCCCATGGATGGAGGAGCCTGGTAGGCTGCAGTCCATGGGGTTGCGAAGAGTCGGACACGACTGAGCAACTTCACTTTCACTTTTCACTTTCATGCATTGGAGAAGGAAATGGCAACCCACTCCAGTGTTCTTGCCTGGAGAATCCCAGGGACGGGGGAGCCTGATGGGCTGCCGTCTACGGGGTCGCACAGAGTCGAACACGACTGAAGTGACTTAGCAGCAGCAGCGTAGCATTCACAGAGGATAATGTGCAAAGCAGGTCGGTGCTCTCACACTTTGTGTCATTCCATATTACAGAGAACATTTAGGAAACGTTTTTATAATCCAGTAAAATTAAAATGTAAATCTAGTAATCTAGTAAAACTGAAATAACAAAGCACTTAACTTATTCCAGGCCCTGTTTCAATTGCGATATATAAGGATTATTTTACCTATCCATTACAAGTAAATTTGTTAGTTAGGTAGAATTACCCCAATATTTCAAAAGAAAATGCCAAGACAACAACAAAAATAAATTGTGTCGCCGGTAAATGTCAGAGTTAGAATTTGATATTTCGTCTGTTTGGCTCCCAGACCTGTGCTCCTAAGTACTATATACTTAGGCTCATTATTTGTTTCCTTGGACTCAAAGCTAAGAAAATTAACTACGGAAAAGCTACTTGCATATAAAGGTTTACTTATAACAGTGATAAGTTAAAAGCAAAAGCATTAACTAGATTGGAGAACGGTTAATGTAGAAGGCTCTAAGAATCTAGAAGAAGCCAACAAGTTGTCTTTCTACTCTAGATAAGTCTGAGACCCCTTTGTCTTCTCTCCATTTCCATTCTCAGAGTCTAGGGCTCTGACAACACACACACACGCACACACACACACACACACACATACATATATACACAGATAGAAATATTCCCGCAGTTCCTACGTTTGTAAAATCAGCTCTCCTCCTCTTGGATTTCCTCTTGCTATGATATCTATCCTGGCAGTGAATCATCTCTCCCTGACCCCTCCCCTCCTTGACTTCTGCACTTCTTTCCTCATACTTTATACTCCAGTAGTTTGAAAGCACATGCATTTCTCCAAATACACCAGAACATTCAGTAACTCAGTGCCTCCCTGCAAGCCTCACCTCTAAAAACCCTTTCTTCTTCCTCATCCTAAACTACATATTCTTCAGGTGACCTCTCCCCATTAAGGCCTTCCCTACATCACACTCCCCCTCCCTACTAGTGAGAGCCTGCCCCATAGGGCTAAAAAAAAAGAAGGAAAAAACCCAACCTAGTACTGAACACAAATTCTTGAGCTAGTCTTATAGGAGAGCAGATAAAGAACCAACTTGCTGAAATACGCTCTGCTTCTAACACAATAAAACTGGCTGAAAACAGATGGAGGAAGACGTGCTATGCTGTGCTGTGCTTAGTCACTCTGTTGTGTCAGACTCTTTGCAAGCCCATGGACTGTAGCCCAGCAGGCCCCTATGTCCATGGGATTCTCCAGGCAAGACTACTGGAGTGGGTTGTCATGCTCTCTTCCAGGTGGAGCCAATATAGCTGGTTAAAATTTGGGCCGAATAAACCTGCTTGTCCAATGGGTGACCTGTTGAAATTGAGACAGGATGGGACCTGGAGCCTGGGATGCTTTGCTGCAGTGCCCACACCTGGACAAATGTCTCCTCAAGTAACAAAATACAAACTACAAGGGACTAAAAATAACTATCTGTATGGGCAGGTGGGGAAAATTCCAGACAAGATAAAAAAAAAAGACCAAAAAGTCCAACTCCCACTCCGGAACATCTGGGAGCAAAAGCAGGGTACTGAATGAGCCCCTGTACCACGCCACCTAGTTCAGTTCAGTTCAGTCGCTCAATCGTGTCCGACTCTTTTCGACCCCATGAATCGCAGCACGCCAGGCCTCTCTGTCCATCACCAACTCCCGAAGTTCACTCAAACTCATGTCCATCGAGTCAGCGATGCCATCCAGCCATCTCATCCTCTGTCGTCCCCTTCTCCTCCTGCCCCCAATCCCTCCCAGCATCAGAGTCTTTTCCAATGAGTCAACTCTTTGCATGAGGTGGCCAAAGTATTGGAGTTTCAGCTTTAGCATCAGTCCTTCCAAAGAAATTCCAGGGCTGATCTCCTTCAGAATGGACTGGATGGATCTCCTTGCAGTCCAAGGGACTCTCAAGAGTCTTCTCCAACACCACACTTCAAAAGCATCAATTCTTGGGTGCTCAGCTTTCTTCACAGTCCAACTCTCACATCCATACATGACCACCACCACCTAAGGGGAGGGCAAATCACCTTGGACATCCTTCCAGCCCACCCCCTGGACATATCCCTCCCCTAACCCCACGTAAGTCCTGTGGTCCATACAGGATGGAAAATAATTTCCAGACACAGAGTATTTCAGAACAGACTGAGTTCATTCAGAGCAAAGAGCAGAGATAATGAGGGTATTACAAACACAGTGGGCTGACCTCCTGACAGACCATGGTAAGTTGACCCCTTTTGTGGGTTAGTAGCCAATTTTTATTGGAGAAGGCAATGGTATCCAACTCCAGTACTCTTGCCTGGAAAATCCCATGGATGGAGGAGCCTGGTAGGCTGCAGTCCATGGTACAGTGGATATTTCACCCAGTATGGAGTTGGTGAGTGGCCAGTTTAGGTCAGGGCAGGGCTCATGGCAACAGTTGCTCTGTGGTTCTATCAGTTCTGGAGATTTTTGTCCAGAACCTTGGTACAGGGCTCCAACACGTCTGTGACCTTGGTACAAGGCTCCACACTTGTGACCTTAATCGAGGAGTCCACAAAGGAACCGGCTATCTGTCCACCCCTTAAAGAGTGAGCAGGCAAGCAAGGCAACATGTTTGCTCTTGCTCCTCCACCGCTGCAGCAGAGGCCCCAACAAAGCCTTGCCTGAAGTTTTTGTCTGGCCTCTGATCAATTTCTATTGATTATGGAGGCCAAGAATCCTGGTTGGTAACAGTAACACAGCCCAACTTTCTGCCTCATGCTTCATACCAACACGCTTGGAGTTTGCACACGAAGACACAGGAAATCAGGTTGGACCTGTGCATGAGATCTTAGCACTTGTGGAAAACAGTATGGAGGTTCCTTAAAAAGCTAAAAATAGAGCTACCATAGGGTCCCACAGCCGCACTCCTGGGCATGTACCCAGACAAAAACATGGTCTGAAAGGATACAGGCATCCCAGTATTCATTGCAGCACGATTTACAATAGCCAAAACAGGGAAGCAACCTAAATGTCCATGGACAGATGAATGAGTGAAAAAACAATGTGGTACACAAATACAATGGAATGCTACTCAGCCTTTAAAAAAGAGTCAAATAATGGCATTTTCTGCAACATGGATGGATCTAGGGATTAGCATATTGAGTGCAGTAAGTCAGAGAAAGAAAAATATTCTATGATATCACTTACATGTAGAATCTTTTTTAAAATGATACAAATGAACTTATGTACAAAATAGAAACAGACGCACAGACTTAGAGAACAGAGATGAGGGGGGAAGGGATAGTTAGGGAGCCTGGGATGGACACGTGCACACTTTTATGTTTAAAATGGATAACCAACAAGGACCTACTGTATAGCTCAGCAAACTCTACTCGGTATCGTGTAACAACCTAAATGAGAAAAGAATTTGAAAAACAATAGATACATGTGTATTTATAACTGAATCGCTTTACTGTTTACTGAAACTAATGCAACATTGTTAATGAACAATACTGCAATATAAAATAAAAAATTAACAATAACAACAAGAAAAACTTATCACTTCCTTAACCTTCATAACCACCACACCCTTCCTTTTTCTTCACAGCCCTAGAACCGAATCCTTAAATACTCACCTCATCTTGCCATCTGGGAGACAGATTTGGCAGTTCTTGCTTCCTGTCTCCTTGCTTGACCCCCATGTAATAAAACCTTTTTCTCCCTACAAAAGACAGCTATCTCCAGTTGTGGGGTGGGGTGGGGGCGGGGGAAGCCACGGAACTCTGCTCAGTTGGGTAACACTAGCTGCGTATTCATAAGATACTCTCAGAATCCAGTGTAAAACCCCGTTTTATAATGCAGTTATTTGTTTATATACCCATCTCTTCCTCTGGACTGTGAACTCCTTAAAAGTAGAGACTTTTGTTTGACTTTATGACTTTCTACCCCAGCAGACAAAATAGATGTTCAATATTAGTAGCCATGATGTTAATGACAGCGATGACGATGGATGGATGAACGGATGGAGAACTGAAAGGGCATGCAGCGACAATAGGTAAGATGTTTGAAATGTCACCAACCGGAAATCTACTCTGGAGCCCGGCATGGCACGTGTGCAAACCCTCAGTCCTGTTCTCCCTGGCTGTGGATCCGTCTGTATCCAGCTGCTCTGATGGGGTCTGCAGCCGGACCACAACTGAGGGACCGGAAGACCAGAGACTGCTCAGGGCACAGGAAAACCACCCAGTGTCAGAAACCAGCAATCTTGGATTCTGCTTCTCTGAAGAACCCTGCCTTAAATTCTTAAGCAAGATTCTGTCTTCAATTAGCCTGTGATCTTGGGCAAGTCTATAATTTTCCCAAGAAAATTCTGTGTCTTCATCTACAAGGAGGATAGTTAAGGCCGGCCTGTATTTATTTCCAAGTGATGTGGTTAAGAAGCTGCTGGAGCCCGACGCTGGTCTGGTCCAGCCCTAACTGGAAACACAGAAGGTGGAAGCCGGCGAGGAGGGCGGACGCGGAGGGACGCAGAGCCCGGCCCGGGATGTGGGGATGGGGGCTCCTCAGGGACAGGCCGTGCCCTCTCCTGTGCCCCTCCTGCGAGCTGACAGTGGGTCCTACTGCCACCATCAACTAGGCGTCTGTCGAGAAAGAAGGCTGCTTCCAGAAGCACGGTGAATCCACCAAGACTCGTAGGCGCGGGACATCCTAAGAGTGAGGGCTCCTCGCTGGATGGAAGGAGCGCCTGGGGCCCCGCCGGACCCCGTCTGCTCTCAACAACTTCCCCATCAAAGAACGTCCCTGATGAGGAACGGGAGACAGCGCCCATCTCCTGTGCCGTAGCCGCCTGCCACGGACCGCAGGCACCGCATGGGAAGGTGAGTCTGGGCCTCCGCGAGGCCGCCCTCTGAGAGCTGCCAGGCGTGGCGTGAGAAGGGGTGCAGACGGACACATTCCTCTGGTCTTAGGCCTTCTGCGAGCCGAGAAGGGCAGGACTCCAGGGCCCCTGGATCCAGCTCTGTGTGAGCAGACCGGAGGATGCAGGATGCGTGGGAACCCTGGGCAGAGCTTGTCCACAGTGTGGAGGGGCGGGGCCTCTGCTGGACTGGAACTCTGCAGAGGGTAAGCGCCCTCCTTCCTTGATGGGCATTGTCACTGATCTGGTGGCCCAGTCACCAAAGCAGAATCAGGTTTTTTTTTAAAGATCAATTTAGTAATCATAAGAGATGATACAGAATCGCCCAGTTCAAAAATTAAACAGTCCAAGTTGGTGTCTGGCGAAAGCTTCGCTCTTACTTCTGCTTCCGGCACCAAGTTAAGTGCAGTTCTTAAGAGCTTTCTTCACGCATGGACAAGCTCATTCAGAACCTTTTGGGCTCTACTCTCCTTGTTTTTCCTTTTTTACAGAAAAGGTGGCATTGTATGCAAACTGTTCTGAATTTGCTTTTTTCACTTATCTAGTGGACTCTTTCTGCTTCAATATAGAGAGAACTGTGCAGCATACTTTTAAATAGCTACACATGTATGTCACCAACTTAGGTTTAGCAGTTCTTTATTAATGGTGATGGGTGGGGAGCTGTTTCCGAACAAGGCCACACTGTGCTTCTCTCATTTCACATATGTGCAGTTAAATCTGTAAGATGAATTCTTAGAGGTAATTTCTGAGTCACACAGAATATGCACTTGTCATTTTGAGAAACGTTTCTATTAGGCCATGTCCAAGAGCATTCTTGGGCTTCCCAGGTAGCTCAGTGGTAAAGAATCCACCTACCAGTGCAGGACATGGAGGAAATGCAGGTTTGATCCCTGGGTCGGGAAGATACCCTGGAGGAAGCCATGGCAACCCTCTCCTGTATTCTTGCCTGGAAAATTCCATGGGGTCTGTCTGGCAAGCTACAGTCCATGAGGTCACAAAGAATTGGACACAACTGGACGACTGAGCACGCGTGCACAAGAGCATTCTTACAGCCTTGTTTTCAAATGTTGGATTTTTTTTTTTTTTTTGATCTGTGGAAAATGGCACCACAGGGAAGTTTCAGCTGACTTTCTCTTTCTTTGGGTGAATTCGAATGTCCTTTCATATATGTAAAGGCCGTGTCAGTTTCTGTCCTGTCTGTCCATATCCTTTGTCTATGTTTCTATTGGATAGTTGGTCTTTTCCTTTTTAATTTCATGTTGCATGCTAAGTCACTTGAGTCATCTCTGACTCTTTGCGACCCTATGGACTGTAGCCCTCTGTCCATGGGGTTCTCTAGGCAAGAATACTGGAGTGGGTTACCATTTCCTCCTCCAGGGACAGAACCTGCGTCTCTCACATCTCCTGCACTGGCAGGCAGGTTCTTTACCTCTAGCGCCACCGGGGAAGACTTTATCTTTGAAAGCTCTTTATATATTAGGGAGCTTAACCCTTAGTAATAAGTGGTGAATATTTTTTCCCCACTTTGTCCTTTTGGACCTGACTTTGAGAGATACTCCTTTAGCTTGTCTATGAGATGAGGGTTCAGCTCACCCTCTGGAGAACCAGAAAACAGTGTCATCCAAGAGAACTTTCTGTCATGATAGTAATGTTTAATACATGTGGTGTCCAGGAAGGTTGCCACATGTGGCTGTGGAGCCTTTGAAATATGACTAGAACAACTGAGAAATGGAATTTTTATTTAATTAATTTATATTTAAATAGCCACTTATGGCTAATGGTCACCCTTTTGAACAGTGCATTTCTAGAATGTATACGAAACAACATCACAAAATGTGTTGCCACAGTCTGTACTGTAATTATTGTTACATACTTTCCCAGAGTTAAAAATATATTCGCCCACCCAAAGAGAACAGAATTACCATCTCAAGTCACCTAGGTGTGACTCAGCTGAAAACTGCGGTCAAAACACAGACTGCCAGTGAAAGCAAATTGAGACCATAGGGTGGCTCAGTGGTCAAAATCCCCATGCTGATGCAGGAGACACGGGTTCAATCCCTGGGTCAGGAAGATACCCGTGGAGGAGGACGGGTATTCTTGCCTCTCCTGTATTCTTGCCTGGAAAATTCCTTGGACAGGGGAGCCTGGCGGTGTTCAGTCCATGGAGCTGTAAAGAGCTGGACATGACTGAGGGACTGAGCACGCACCCCAGGTACACAGGACCTGAGTTTGGGCTGAGTTTTGAAGGCTGGGTAGGAATTGAGCACAGAGATAGGAAGGAGAGAGTGACTCCAGGAAGAGAGACCCATATATGGGACAGCTTATTTTCCAGGGACCACAGAGGACTCTGCATCACCAGAAAATCAAAGGGCCGGGGGTCTTAGAAGTGCAAGCCTTGAAGCTGGAGATCTCAGCCAAGGCCTGAACTCCAGATGGAGACCTCCGCAGGGTCTGGCAGGCCAGAGTCAACTCGAGTTTGTCACAGGATTGCTAAAAGCTTCAAGGGGATGATAAACAGGAAATCCTTGATGCAGCGATACCTGGCACACAGTTTGCAAGCCCAAAAAAGGAGCAGCACAAAGCTTTTTAATAGGCCAGAGAACTGCTCAGGTTTCCATTATAGTAAGATACCATGCCCTTCAGCCTGGAGAAGAGTCCCTTTCCTGAGACCTGGGGGCTGGGGGAAGGACTGAAGTCCCTACTTTCTTGTTTTTTTCTTAGCAACTCTTACTGCCACTGGAGAGAAATCTGCTGGGTCTGATCTGAGACCAAGTCTCAGATTTCTGACCTTAACTCAAAGGGGAGATGTGAATAGAAACCCAGCGAGAGGCAGGGGAACACCGCTGTCTAGAGCTCGGTCCTCCCGCTGTCCTCTCGGCCTTGCTCCAGTGGCCAGAGGCATCAGGCTGCTCCTAGGGGGTGCTGGACAGTGGAGATGGGACAGAGGACAGACAGGGGTCACGCTGGTGATGAGTCCTGGCCTGAAGACTGCAGCGGCCTCCCACTGGGCTCCCAATGGCCACTCGTGACTCCCCCAGAGGGCATTATTATTGATCCCCAAGGGATACGTAAGAGTCCCTTGGCTAGCAAGATGAAACTAGTTCATCCTAAAAGAAATCAACCCTGAAGATTCATTGGAAGGATTGATGCTGAAGCTGAAGCTCCAATACTTTGACCACCTGATGCGAAGTGCTGACCCACTGGAAGACTCTGATGCTGGGAAAGACTGAGGTCAGGAGGAGAAAGGGGCGAGAGAGGATGAGATGGTTGGATGGGATTACCGACTCAAGGGACATGAGTTTGAGCAAACTCCAGGAGCTGGTGATAGACAGGGAAGCCTGGCGTGCTGCAGTCCATGTGGTTGCAAAGAGTCAAACATGACTTGGCGACAGAACAAGAGCAAAGGGATGTGACCCCTCAATGGGTCCTTTGCTGGAAGTCGTAAATACCAATCAAACAAAACCGGGCTCCATATGGCAGAGCAGAAATGTCATCATTGAACTAGGATTGGAGAAGGGAGAGCTCTGCTCTGAAAACACCTTGTTCCCAAAGGGAGGGGAGAAAGGGAATTTTAAAGGTGTAGGAGGCAGGGCTCAAGCAAAGGGGCAGAGATTTTCAGGGGCAGCCTGGGGCAGCTGGGGCATGCACAGTCTTCCAGGCTTCTTTGCACACAGCATGGATTGTGCCTAACAAAATACAAAAACCACCTTGAGGGGAGATCCTAGCATGGTAGTCAGCAAAAGTAACTTGCAGACACCTCCAGGCCTTACTTGTGCAGGCAGTTCTGTGATCACTGCATGTCTTTTTAAGAACAGCTGCAAAACATATCTGTCAAATCCCAGGTGGTTTCGGAACAAACACAGAGGTACATCAAGGCAAAGATCCTTTAGGTCAAAGAGGCTGATGCAGATGACAACATCTACATGGATATTCTTCTTAAGGAAAAAAAATAAAAACCTTCTATTCTGTAGGTTAACAAACAATGTTGTGATAGTTTCAGGTGAACAGCAAAAGGACTCAGCCGAAGGCAATGGCACCCTACTCCAGTTCTCTTGCTTGGAAAATCCATGGACAGAGGAGCCTGGTGGGCTGCAGTCCATGGGGTCGCTAGGAGTCGGACACGACTAGGCGACTTCATTTTCACTTTTCACTTTCATGCATTGGAGAAGGAAATGGCAACGCACTCCAGTGTTCTTACCTGGAGAATCCCAGGGACGGGGGAGCCTGGTGGGCTGCCGTCTATGGGGTCGCACAGAGTCGGACACGACTGAAGCGACTTAGCAGCAGCAGCAGCAGCAGCAGCCTACATATACATGTATCCATTCTCCCCCAAACTCCCCTCCCATCCAGGCTGCCAAATAACAATGAGCAGAGTTCCCTGTGCTATACAGTAGGTCCTTGTTGGTTATCCATTTTAAACATAGCATACACTGATATTCTTTAAAACAAACAAACCAAAAATATATTACATAGGAACACACACACAGCCAAAAGGGAAAGATACATTACATGGTTAACTGTAGTCATTTCTAAATAGTAAAAATGGATATTTTTTACTTTCCATATTTCTATCACTTCCAAAATGTTCTTTGATGATAGTCTGTTTAATTTCACAATAGAAAAATAATTTTTTTTAAATAAGGAAAAATGGGAGAGAGAGAGAGGAAGCAAGTAAGTAGAAAAAGGCAGATATAGCAGCGTTGCACACATTTCAGAATGCTAAGTAAATTATCCATCAGTTTACTGAGCTTGCTTTTTTTCTTGTGTAATAAAAGTCACCCATATATCTCCCGTTTATAGCCAAACTCAGTTAATTACAGCATTGTTTGTGGTTGCTTCTGGGCAGGGTCAATATGAGTAATTAGATCTTTTAAAGTCTTTAGAAAGTTACTCTCATTCCTCTTGAAACACTGCATCCATGTCAGATGCAAACGTGGGTTAAGAAGGAAACACGATGAGTAACGTGGACGAATAACATGATCCCAAGGTCAGTGGAGTGAATAACTGAGGCACTTAAAAAGAAAACTCAGTCACAGTTTACCATCCCTGAATAACCAGGAACAATAACTGTTTTAGAATTATTTAGAAAAAAGTCTCAATTCTGAGGTCTAACAAAGCCAGGTGCAGTAAAGAATCATACACTCTTAGAGCTAGATGGCCCCTTGTTGTTGTTTAATTGCTAAGTCATGCCGAGACTCTTGCAATCCCATGGACTGTAGCCCATCAGGCTCCTCTATCCATGGGATTTCCCAGGCAAGAATACTGGGTTGCCATTTCCTTCTCCAGGGCATCTTCCCAACCCAGGGGATCAAACCCTCATCTTCTGCATTGCAGGCAGATTGTTTATCATTGAGCCACCACGGAAACCCAGATGGACCCTTAGGAGTTGTCAGACTTTGCTCTAGCACTGAAAGCTTTTCTTAAGTCAACTCTTAAATAAAAGCTCAATACCATGACCTTTGGGTAGTATGCAGAAAAAGCAGGAGCTAGAAAACAAACCTGGGCTCGAATTCCAGTTCCATCATTGGGCCAAGTAACTTGACCTGAACATCTGCTTGCTTGTGAATTAAATAAGGATGATTAATACTGACTTCAAAGATTGGTTGTGAGAACAAATGAAATCACAGCCTCGATATGGCAGGTGGTATTGGCAAGCGGGGAGGTGGTGTAGTTTGTTAGCCCTCTCAAAACCAAATAGTATGGAAATGAATTTGCCCCTTGGAAATTAAAATTGGGGCTGACATATGCAAAATCACTGAACAAGTCTGAATAATTTACAGTCCAGCAGAACTGTTCCTGTCTGATTGAATTTATTAACATTTAAAGGAAGAATGTGAAGCTCAGAAGGAGGTGTTGAGTATCTTAGAGGCATTCCACTTGTAAATATTTTTCATAGGAGTTTTGCATTTAGCCAATAATCTCCTCTTTGGAAAAGACCATGATGCTGGGAAAGATTAAGGGCAAGAGGAAAAGAGGGTGGCAGAGGATGAGATGGTTGGATGGCATCATGGACTCAATGGACATGAGACTGAGTGAAGGACAGGGAAGCCTGGCGTGCTGCAGTTCATGAGATTGCGAAGAGTCAGACACGAGTTAGCAACTGAACAACTCACAACAACTCCATGTCCTACACATAAGGAGATCCCCAGTGTGGAAAGGTTGGAGGGGTTTCCTGCCAAGGAGTTTAAGATTCTTGTTTTCCCAGGCACTGTCGCCCTTACTTGCAGATGTGATATCAGGGTGTCTGAGTCTAATGCTTTTAGACCTTGGGTGCCTCCGGCTCCCTTTGTCCTGATCCCATGCCTTCCATGCAACCTCTGCTGCTTATTTGGAATCTCATGTGGGTCGGCCTCTGGCAACAGTATGCAGTGGTCACTTGGAGGTTGAGTATTCCAGTCCCTGTGGCCTTTATTTCTAACGGTAAATTCATGAGTTGGTATTTAAGTTTTATCCATCCCTTCTATGAACGTACTAGTTATGACCCTGCCCAAGAGATGAATCTGCTCTTTTTGCTGGTAAGATCACCAAGGTCTTAGATTGGGGGAAATGTACCAAGGCAGTAAGTTTTCTCTAATGAGGGAGACCTTAGAGCCTAGGTGACAGCCGCCTTTGATGGGACAACCCAACGTCACTGTGTGGCCACATTAAATATTCTTTAGAAAAAAATAAATAAATAAATATTCTTTAGTTTTATTAATAGTTTCCATATTAGTCACTCCAGAAGTGTTCATTACCTCCCTTTTCTATCCCAAGGAGTTGTCTGTGGTTGGATACTCCCTGAAGTAGTCTGAGACAAATACTTGTGGGCAAATAATATATTTGGGAGGTGGTCCTGGGAAACCCCAATAGCAAAGTGGGGACAGGAGACAGGAAATGGAAGAAAGCCAGTAAGGTTTACAATAATAAGCAGATCAATGTTGAGGGCAGCTGGGACTCACCCAATCCCAGTGGGAACTCAGGGAGACAGTGGAGGGCATGGCACAAGGTTACTCACCCCCCGTTCCCAGGGGCACCGGAGAGGTGACTGGATCCTTTCATTCCCCTCTCTCTTTGCCTGACGTTGTTTCCTGGTGCATCAGCCCATGGCACTTCTGGTTGTTAGGGGCTGGAACCTAGAGAGTGCTTTCAAGTGGGAATCACAAGGGTTTCCAGTAGAACTGTGTAGGCATGTGCTAGCAAAGGGGAGTGCCCAGAGGAGCAGGATGATGGATAGGGCAACAAATGGTGTCTGCTGCCAGAGGTAAGCCGTGGAAGAATAAAGCACAACTCGTAACTCCCACATGCTGATGCCAACTGGTAGTAGAAGCGTGCGTGCTCAGGCATGTCTCAGACTTTGCAACCCCAAGGACTATAGCCCACCAGGCCTCTCTGTCTCTGGGATTTTTCCAGATAATAATACTGGAGTGGGTTGCCATTTCCTTCTCCAGGGGATCCTTCTGACCCAGGAATGGAACCCACATCTCCTGCATTAGCAGGCGGATGCATTACTACTAAGCCCCCAGGGAAGCACAATAATGACTAGACATCATTCTAAGATAATCCAGTTCACTCAGATCGGTAAAAGCCACCCAAGACTCTTCTCTGTTGATTAGGATCCGGTTCCCCAAAAGACACTGGAAGGAAGGAAGGAAGAGCAAATCTGCTGCTGACTTCCATTTCTCTGCATTCTCTGTGATTTGTTTCTTTGCACCTAATGATGAAAAGCTATTCTATCTGCATCAAGGTATCCAGAAAGTGAAGCTGCATTTGGGGCACATTATACATGAGGAATGATCCTTATGCGGTAAGTACAAAAATTAGCTGCAGAATTATTCCCTAAGCCCTTACCAGGTACTCCATTAGCAGTACCTAATTGAAAGTAAAACATGGTTTGCTACACTAAAAGGCTAAAAGTGAAATACGACAGAATTTAAACCAGCAGATATAAATGCAGCACCTAACTGTAAAAAACAAACAAAACAAAACAAAACAAAGACTGGAAAAATCAAATACTGAGGAAGAGCTGCCTCAAGCATATCTCACCTAAAGTGATGAGTAAAATGATGACTGTAGCAAGTTACTCCCGCACGCAATGCTAAATCACCATGCTACAGCCTCGCCTTCCATTAACATTCCATTTCCGTGTCAGCAGAAATCAAAGCGTTGGGGTCTGCCAGCTGACCCCAGTATCACTCAGGCAAGTTGATGGGTTTAGTACACACGTCCAAACTTTTCAGTATTCAAAGGGCAAGTAATATTGTGTTTATTTAAATGTGTGTTTTATTTAAGATCCACTAAAGACCTCCAACAACAGACTGGTTCCAAATAGGAAAAGGAGTTCCTCAAGGCTGTATATTGTCACCCTGTTAAATAAACAATAAATTAATAAATTTAATAAATAAATTTAAATTACTTATATGCAGAGTACATCATGAGAAACATTGGACTGGAAGAAACACAAACTGGAATCAAGATTGCCGGAAGAAATATCAATAACCTCAGATATGCAGATGACACCACCCTCATGGCAGAAAGTGAAGAGGAACTAAAAAGCCTCTTGATGAAAGTGAAAGTGGAGAGTGAAAAAGTTGGCTTAAAGCTCAACATTCAGAAAACGAAGATCATGGCATCCGGTCCCACCACTTCATGGGAAATAGATGGGGAAACAGTGGAAACAGTGTCAGACTTTATTTTTCTGGGCTCCAAAATCACTACAGATGGTGACTGCAGCCATGAAATTAAAAGACACTTACTCCTTGGAAGGAAAGTTATGACCAACCTAGATAGCATATTCAAAAGCGGAGACATTACTTTGCCAACTAAGGTTCGTCTAGTCAAGACTATGGTTTTTCCTGTGGTCATGTATGGATGTGAGAGTTGGACTGTGAAGAAGGCTGAGCACCGAAGAATTGATGCTTTTGAACTGTGGTGTTGGAGAAGACTCTTGAGAGTCCCTTGGACTGCAAGGAGATCCAACCAGTCCATTCTGAAGGAGATCAGCCCTGGGATTTCTTTGGAAGGAATGATGCTAAAGCTGAAACTCCAGTACTTTGGCCACCTCATGCGAAGAGTTGACTCATTGGAAAAGACTCTGATGCTGCGAGGGGTTGGGGGCAGGAGGAAAAGGAGACGACAGAGGCTGAGATGGCTGGATGGCATCACTGACCTGATGGATGTGAGTCTGAGTGAACTCCGGGAGTTGGTGATGTATAGGGAGGCCTGACATGCTTCAATTCATGGGGTCGCAAAGAGTCGGACACGACTGAGCAACTGATCTGATCTGAAAGACCTCCCCACCTACCCCAAGTCATAAGAAATTCAATACCAGTTATTTGGAGGACTGTAGGGGTCCCTTTCTCTCTTCTCGTGTGTGATACAGAACACCTGCAGAGCAGCAGGGAGGGAGGCAGGGCTCACAGAGATCTGAAATGGTGTCTACCAGACTTCATAGTCTTGAGCCAGGAAAAGTGATCATTGTAGACCTGTCTCTGCTGTGCTTGCTCCTTGCAGCTGTGTGATGCCTTGAAGGAGTAGAGGAGTCCCTACCTATTCTGACCCAAACAGTAGCGGAGTGTCCTTGTCCAGCTCTGGGCCCTGGAGGGCAGCTCTCTGGGGACTCCAGGACCTCAAAGCTAAATCGAGCTCCAATGCTTCTTCACACAGTGGTCTCAGCTCACAATGCCCAGCCCTGCTTTCCCTCTAACCCTTTCTCCCAGATCCCACTGGCTATGGGTTTCCCACCCCAGCCCCACTCTCAAAGTCAGAAGTGCTCTTCACTCACCTGTTGTGGACAAGATAACCCAAAGGCATCATTAACACTCATTAGCTTCTTCCTTGGTTATTTCTACCTTCTCTCTCTCTCTCTTTTTTTTTTTTTTTTTGCCCTGTAAATATGCATATATATAAACATAGACTCAGGACGAGAGGAGAAGTAGAGAAAGTGACTTGGCGATTAGGTAGTTGGAAGGGTCACACATTTCCAAAGTTACTCACCACAACTATAAAGCACAGCAGATTTCAAAGGCATCTGAATTATTAAAAGCAGCAGAAATAAAATTTCCAGCCTAGAATTCCACCAGAAAGTTTCAGCAGTTATTTTCGTGTACGCACAGGGGCTTCTGAGAAAATTGTCCTTGCCTTGATCTCCTTGGTTGTCACTCTCATTTCATAGGCATCTGATTTCAGACAGTCTTTAAGTCCCAGACTGCCCCCCCAAACCCTGATTCTCATCAGCAAAGATTACTGTAGTCAGACTACCATTCATGTGATACTTAAAGACATAAAGAATTCACAGAGATTTTTCTTTCAGATGTCACGGCTTTGAAGTGTGTATTGTATTCCCCCAAATCCTCTCATTTTGATTTATATACAGTTAAGCTCATTTTATCTACAGTGCAGTGAGTGATACTTCTGTTGGTTCTAAGATCATTTGAAGATTCTCATTGGAGGCTTTTCTGGTTCTCTGAGATAATATATATGTCAGCAATATTTAACATTTGTCTAGTGCGGTTATTTTCAATCTCAGGGAAGAATTGCTAGAGGAGTTTGTTGAAAATGTAGATCACAACCTAAGATTCTAATTCAGTAGGTCTGGTATGGGCCTCAGGAATCTATATTTGTAAAAATGACTTTCAGATGCAGTGAGTTATAAAAAGATATACTTCCTGTAAAACACTTATTTGATACCATCTATGTGTCAGACAATTTGCTAAAAGCTTTACCAGCCTTATTTTATCAAACCATTACATCAATGCTGTGACAAAATATATTACTAGCCTCATTTTATAGATGAGTAAACAGGGGCTGAAAAAGAGAAATTGAAACTTAAGGTTATTAAACAAGTTGGCCACCTCATGCGAAGAGTTGACTCATTGGAAAAGACTCTGATGCTGGGAGGGATTGGGGGCAGGAGGAGAAGGGGGAGACAGAGGATGAGATGGCTGGATGGCATCACTGACTCAATGGACGTGAGTCTCAGTGAACTCCGGGAGTTGGTGATGGACAGGGAGGCCTGGCATGCTGCGATTCATGGGGTCGAAAAGACTCGGACATGACTGAGCGACTGATCTGATCTGATCTGATCTGATAGGTTAGATCAGAGATTCAAATTAAATTATACATCTACATGGTTGCAAGACCCAAACTCTTTCAATTATATTATATTATAAAGTAAATTCTAGTGTTAAAAGGATATTTCAATTCTAGCAAAAATGGCAGTTCCCTACTAATCTAATACTAATCTAATACTAATCTAACGTATTAGCGGGGGTAGGGAGCATGCTGCACAGTTTGGGACCTTTTAGTTCCCCAACCAGGGATCAAACCTAGGCCCATGGCAGTGAAAGTACCAAGTCTTAACAACTAGACCACTAAGGGATTCCTCCTACTAATACTTCTTAAGTTAAAAATTAATCTGTTCTTTAGCCATAATTTATGAATTAATCAAGTAAGGTTGCATGCACGCGTGCTAAGTCGATCCAGTTGTATCTGACTCTTTTTGACCCCTTGGACTGTAGCCCGCCAGGCTCCTCTATCCATGGGATTCTCCAGGCAAGAATACTGGAGTGGCTTGCCATTCCCTCCTTCAGAGGATCTTCCCAACCCAGGGATTCAACCTGCATCTCTTACATCTCCTGTATTGGCAGGCAGGTTCTTTACCACTAGTGCCGCCTGGAAAGCCCCACATAAGGTTAGGCCATGATCACAAGCAACCCCTGGAGAGCAGTGACTTAATGCAGATTCCTTTTCACTTACAATCCACGCTCATCTTGAGTTGTGCTGGAGGCTCTTTTCCATGTTTTCTTTACACAGGGGCACAAGGTGGCAGAGCCACGACCGTCTGGAATGTCACTGCTCCCTGTGGCAGGAAGGGGCAGTAAGGCAAAAAGGAGCCATCTCTTCTGGTTCCATTCCATGGGCCCAAGCAAGTGGCATGGCCATGCTTAACACTCGGTGGGTAGCAAAGTCTATTCTTCTTTGTGTTCAGAAGGCAGAGAGCTGGAAACACGTGTAAACAGCACAAAGCATCACAGATGGACTGGAAACTACCAGCCTTGGAGAAAGAAGATTTGAGTTCAAATTGTGGCCTCTTGATTTACTAACACTATGACTTTAACCAAGTGAGTAGATTTCAGTTCTTCATTTCCTAAACAGGTAGAATAATACTTATGCCCTATGGTGGTACATATGTAAATATGTACATTCAAACAATTTCATGCCTGAACCATAATAAATAATGCTTTCACTAAAACAACTAAGCTATCGGGGCTTCCCTTGTGGCTAAGCTGGTAAAGAATCTACCTGCAATGCAGGAGACCCAGGTTCGATCCCCGGGTTGGGAAGATCCTCTGGAGAAGGGAAAGGCTACCCACTCCAGTATTCTGGCCTGGACAATTCCACCCATGGGGTCGCAAAGAGTCGGACACGACTGAGCAACTTTCACTCACTAAAACTGAATTAGAAACGATCACTTTTCTGCCTACAGTTACATATCCACATACCAATGATGTTTCTGATTCACAGAGTTGTTACTTTATTTGCACATTTAAATTCAGAGATGGTGTCTAATGAAACCTGGGAAATCGTTGCATAGGGCAAATTGAAGCCAGTTAACTTGCTAGTGTAAGAAGCTATCCTCGGCTGGGTTCCTCAGTACACAGAGTCTGGGGTAAAGACTTAATCTGTAGGAATGGCACCCGAAAAGGGGTGAGAGAAGTTGGACTGGGTAAGAAGAAGGCTGACTGTGAGGCAGGAATTATGGAGTGTCTGCCCAGCAGCTGGGGAGTTGAGATGGTCCTTCAAGGGCATTCTGGATCGTGGCAAGGGAGCCAGGCCTGACTTTGGCCCAGGTGGTACTCTTACAGGGAAGTTTCTGGAGAGGGACTTAAATAAAAGCCCTCACCAGGGGTTGCTTACGGCATCTGGGGAAACTAGAGAGCTCAGAGCTTCAGAGCTGAATCTAGGGCCCTGAGTAACATGACAGGGGAGCAACCTTTAAACTTTAGCCTGGAAATGGAACAGGCTATAAAACTGAAGACCCCTGCCTATGGCTTATTATTTCTCATTAAATTGTGCTTTCACTTGAAGAGTGAGTTAGGTGAGGTTTTTTATGTTTAATATTCTAATATATAAACAATGAACTTTATAGAAAAATATGTCATTGGCATAGAACCTGAAACACTTTTCTCTTGCCTCTCTGTTGTCCCCATCCAGGAATAATTGGCCTCCCAGGGACCATCCCACCTAACATCAGAATATTAGGTCTAATGTCAGAAAGGAGCTTATTCTCATGACAATCACTTCAGAAACAGTTCCTAGAAGGCAAACATTCTTATTTGGTCTATTTCTACTTAGGCTGAAATATTTTCCAAATTTGTACTTCCTAGACTGAATATCAGATTTCCCCCAAAACTTCTTAGAGATGTTTCTATGAAGCATAGACATAAGATAAATATGATGGACATGGCTGGATGACTTGAAAAGTTGACAGGTTGGGGAGTAGACTTAATAATTCTTTTTCAAATAAAACAGATGTATACCAAGGGTTACAAAACTGCACATCTTAAAGAGTAAATAATATTCTTTAAATAAGATGGAAAGGAGTGTTTAAATCTATACTAGAGCATTCAAACCACATAGATATATAAGTTCATTCTGCCATGCCTTTAAGGGGGCATCACTGGAAAAGCCTGAGAAGCCGACTCTAAACCTTTACTCTTTTCCCATTATTGGCTGATCATGTTTTCAAATTTCACAGTATTTATCCTGAAGAGACATGCCGCCAGCAATAGAACAAATAAAGGAGGCTTATTATTTCTGTAGAGCAGTAAACGTGAATGACAACATACCGTATCCTTCAAAGGGGCTTTGTGTCAGCAAACTCAGCGACACTCCAAAGAGATAGGAAGAACTCTCCATCTCAAAGCGTCTTCCAAAATAGGATCACTGTGGAATGTAAGTGAGAATAAGATATGAAATAGTGTTTGTCAAGCATTTCCCACAAGCTAAAAATCTTTTCACAGAAGTTATCCCCTGTCATCTAAGTTTCAAGAAATGTTTCTTACCCTGATCTGATGAATGAAGAAACTGAGGCTTAGAGAAGTTAAGAAAATGGGAAAGAGTTTAAACTCAACTTTGCTTGTCTTCAAAGCAACTTTGCTTGTCTTCAGCTCATGAATCCCTGTAAGCAAGCTCTTGGCAAAATGTTAAATTCTTTTGACTAACACGGGAGAGGTAGGGAAACTTGTCTGGGCTCTGGGATTAGACAGATGTTTAGGTCTTGGTTCTACTGTGTACTAAGTCTATGACATTTGGAAAGGGCTTAATATTTTTGAACATCAGATTTTTTATCTAGAAAATGGAAAATAGCAGTGTTGAGTTGTTAGGATTGGAGTGATATATAAGTGCACAGCAGAAATCAAATAAGTAATAGTAATTTTGTTATATATTATATTTGAGATACATAAAACAATCTTCCAGGAGATTCCACATGTAGTTTTATATAATTCCTTGAATGATGAATTCAGTGAGTGTGTCTAAATGAATGTGCTACTCCTCCTTACCACTCTACTTAGAAAGAAACCTGCTGGAGCCGTGGCAGTCACTCGGGGACCCTGGGCAGGGGAGGGAGACATTCCGGTTGAGAGACCCCACGTCCGTGTAATTCAACCTGGCCTGAAATGCCTATGCTTCTCTCAAGCAGTTGGTGAGAAACAGTTCATCAGGTATCCTCCTTCATTTTTCCTAAAGAAGACTTGGTAATAATAGTCCCAGTATAATGTTACTGTTTCTTTCTCTTTTTTTTTCAAATCTTCCTTTTTCACCTGACCCATTTTTGTGTGGGATATTTTCTCCACCAATTGAGTCAGTTTTAATTAAAGCTGATATTTCTGGGGTGCCTTCCACATGCTCCCTGATGAGTGTGATATAAATGGACACAATAAACAGACCATCTAATATTGATAGAGTCTACAGCTGCATCTGCTAATTAGGGCCAGTAAAGGTTTGGGGGCAAGAGTTCCCATGTGACATTGTTTAATTAAAGCCTTTGTATCCCTTACTCAGAAGGGTGAAAAATATTCCACTTAAAATGTACTGAAAACAAACACAGCCTTTAGAATGCTGAACATTCTATAACAGTCTCTCCTGGGCTCCAAGAAGGAAACTTTTAAGTCAAAGTAATATTTTCTCTTGATAATGCATATCATGCTGCTGTTTTAATTAAACTAGATAATTTATTCCATTTCCCAATGCGCATGTTTACATAGAAGTAGGTCCAGCCAATAAGCTCTAAGAGGGGAATGGGTTCAGAGACAAGCCAGGAAGGATTGGGGCAGGGGTCAATGGGCCTAGGGGCACGCTGAACGTCTTGTATATCACCCTGCGGATGATAAGCCGACCTTGATCAACAATATACATGTTTGCTCTCCATAACAGGCTGAGCTGTTTACTGCAGATTTTTAGTCATCTATTGTAGGTCAAGGAATAAGATGCATTGTGCTAGGAGGACACAGGAAGTGTGGAATTGGAGATTAGGAGAGACAGGAAATGTGGATTTCAGTCCTGACTTTGCCTTGAATGTGGAAAATTATTCTTGAAATCTTAGCTGCTTTATCTTGAGAATTGGAAGTATGGCTATTTGGGGAGGACTTTAAGTTACTTGATTTTAAGACTTCCTTGTTTCAATTTCTCAATCTTTAAGTAATCAAAGTACAAAAACTTATATTAACAATAAATTGGTAAATTGTGCTGTCACAATATATTCTAAGGTTTTTATCAAGCTGCTTTCAATTCACTATGAAGAATTTAGATTATCAATGAGATGTAGATATAGGGAATGAATAAATAGAAAGTGTTGCCTATCAGAACCCTATACTAGGGGAAAGATGTTTTCTGCAGCATAGATAGAAATCTCCCATCTATACAGCTGTCCCTACCTCATGATTCCATTCTATATTTGGCTAAAAACAATAAATACCACAGTGTCTTGATGCTAAGACCTTATTCCTTCTCCACATTTTAATGTTTCTGAAATCAAGACATTTCTCAAAATCAAATCCAAAAGGGCTAAGCCTAAATTGTAACCTAGCTGTCATTATCTACAGGCCTTCCTAGGTGGCGCTAGTGGTAAAGAATCCACCTGCCAGGGCAGGAGAGAAGAGACCCAGGTTTGATCCCTGGGTCGGGAAAATCTCCAGGAGCAGGAAATGCCAACTCACTCCAGTATTCTTGCCTGGAAAATCCCACAGAGGAGCCTAGCGGGTCATAGTCCAGGGAGTGGCAGAGAGTCAGACACGAATGAGTGACTGAGCACTCTATTCTTAGGAGCACAAATAAGCTCTGTTGTGTGTGACAGGAGAAAACTTTTCATCTGATACTCATTTAAGTTTAGTTACTTGCACGATACCATGGACTACATTTCAACTTTTAAATTTGGAACCCAATTGTGTGTGTGTAGTCAGTCATGTCCATCTCTTTGCAGCCCCATGAACTGGAGCCCACCAGACACCTCTGTCCACAGAATCTTCCAGGCAAGAAGGCTAAAATGGGTTGCCATTTCCTCCCCCGGGGATCTTCCTGACCCAAGAATTGAACCCACGTCTCTTGCGTCCCCTGCACTGGCAGGAGGATCGTTTATCACTGGTGCCACCTGGGAAGCTCTGCTAGTTAGATAAGGAGAACAAACAAATCTCCTCTGCAGAAGAATTCTAAATAATTTATCTACATACTTCACCCTCAAAAAAGTGAAACGTAACTCCCAACTCTTACGTGTGGGTCGTGTGTATCTACTTCTCTCTGAAGAGTGAAGTATGAGAAGTGGTGAAAAGAAGACCTTTACTGTGGAGAGACCTGACAACCGCACCCTCGGCCAGGTGGCCACAGTTAACAGCGATCAGTCGTGTTGACTGTGGATCCTCCGTATAATATCATGAAAATGGCATTTACCCTTGGAATCTTCCTCCACAGAACCCATAAGCCCAGTTTAGCCAGGAAAATATATCAAATAAATCCCAGCTGAGGGACAGTCTATGAAATACCTACCTATATTCATCAAAATGGTCAAGGTCATCAAAACTAGGGGAGGCTGAGAAACTGTGAGAGCCAGTGAGGGCCGAAGGAGACGTGATCGCTTCATTGTAACGTGATATCCTAGAAAGGACCCTGGAGTAGGAAAAGACAGTGGGTAAAAATGAAGGGACTTTGACTAAGGAATTAAAGTACAAACTTTAGTTAATAGTAATGATCAATATTGATAAATGTACCATACCAACATAAGATGATAATAACAGGGGAAACTGGCTGTGGGGGTAGATGAGAAGTCTCTGTATTATCTTCATGATTTTTCTATAAATCTGTAACTATTCTAAAGGGAAAAAGGTTCATTTTAAAAGCAAATGCATCAAGGGGATTATTGCATTTTTGAAGTCTTTTGTTATCCCAAGAGATATTTCCTAAAATGTATTTCTACTTATTACATGTACACTTACTGTTGAAATGTTAGAGTCATGTTTTTTAAAGTATTTTTTTTTTTTTCAACTTCAGGATCATCTGTAAGAGGTGAAAAATTAGTACAATTATATATTATTGCTTCTTCCTTTCTTCCAACCCAGGTTTTAATGTTTATATTATTACACTTAAAATATTTTGGGAATTCCACTGGTTCAGACTATGCCTTTCACTGCCAAGGGCCCAGGTTTAGTCCCTGTTTGGGGAGCCAAGATCCACAAGCTGCTCAGGACAGCCAAATAAATAAATTATATAATAAAGTGAAATATTTTATGTTTATAATATATAAATTCTGTCCTGTAACAATAGCCTCTACAGATGTTTAACTATACTTCTGTATTTAAATAATTCAGTGCTAGCACTTTTATCCTATTTTTTTTCATTTCTGATATTTTTATTTTAAATACATCTGTAGATACTCTAGATCTCACTTTCAAGTTGTTTTTTTGTTTGTTTTACAATAATAACTGATAGATTTCATATTTCCTGAGATCTGGGATGCTTGAAAATATCTCTGGGTAGTTTTATATGTCAAGAAATTATAGCTAGGTATGAAATTGTTGTGTTGCACTTTTTAATCAATGCTTTTATCTATATATTTTTAATGCAAACCATATATATGTGTGTTGCATTAAAAAATAAGCTTACATTGTTTTCTTAACTGATTCTGTTAGCCTATTTGTATCTATGTAGCTAAATAACTTCACCTTTTGCAGTATCACAGAGTTTAAGGGTAAGACTTTTTACATTCAGAATTCAAAAATCCTATTGAATCAATTTATTTGGAGTTTTATATATATATATATATATATGCAAAGAAAAGAAAGCTAGAATAAGGGAAGAGAGAAAATAAAATAGGTGATATGAGGGGAAATGGAAAACTCAAAAGAGCATGACTTTGTTTTAAGTCACCAACAGTTATTGAAGTGACTAGTATTCTGTTTAAAATATGACTGTCCATATGGAAGTCTAGAAATTAACTCTTCTCCTGACATAAAATTTGAGAACACTTTGTATGGGGCCAAGCAGAACAAAGGTTTCTAATGGGAACTGGTGGATGAATGCCGACAACACATTTACAGTTACGATGCCCGTTATCCCTGCCAACCTGGAGCACAGCCTCAGTGCCCTGGGACCCTGGCTTGTCCTAGCATTATTATGATTCTTTCTGGGACCTTATCAATTCTGTATATTCATCCCAGCACTTATCTCATCAGTAGTATGTGGCCCACCTATTAGGCATATGAATTAGTCATGGAGCACAATATTCCAGGGACTTAGAAATAAAAACTCATGTCTAGAATTGGAGGCTGCAAGTCCACTTCAAGTAAGTTTTCAGTATTATGGACAGAAATTTTTTCAGTAACAGCTGCTGTATGTGTAAATATAAAGAGACCAGGCCTCTATCATCCATTGAATTAAGTGGTGAAAGATGAATAGGATCTCGTGAGGTTCAGAATAGGCTGTCCCTTTAAGTGCCCTTTGGTATACAGAGCTGACATTTGTCTCTTGTCCTCTCCATTACAAAGCGAATTCCTTGTTCAAAGACCATCCATCATACCAGAGACTTTAATCCTCTGAATTCTCCCTTACAGTAAGTTGGGACTTTGTCCTTTACACACACACACAAAAACATCACTTTAGACAAAGTGGGAATGTGCTATGAGGACACAGGGTAAATTAAGAGAAATTTTAGTCCTGCTTTGTCTCTAGGAGATATTGGAGCCAAGATTAGAAAACTGGATGGCCTGTCATCTCAGCTCCTGTTAACAGCTATTCTCATTTTTGTTTTCACTCTCTCTCTCTCTCTAGCTTAATGTCCTGTGTTTACATCATCAAATTCATATGAAGGAATTACTTGCTGTATAGAATTTGAATAATATATGATGGAGAAGGATGATAATGAAGATGAATCTACTTATTAGTCTGAAAATCAGAATAATATCTCTCCATAGGATTGTTATGAATACTGGACAAAATTACATGTGGAGAAATCCAGAAAAGTCCCTGAGATATACTAAATTGTAAATAAAAGTCAGATAAGGATCCAAGCATCTTTGGCAGCCATGTTTTTGCAGCCAAAGATAGAGAAGCTCTATACAGTCAGCAAAAATAAGACTGGGCTCAGACTGTGGCTCAGATCATGAAATCCTTATTTCCAAATTCAGACTTAAATTTAAGAAAGTAGGGAAAATCTCTAGATGATTCAGGTATGACCTAAATCAAATCCCTTACAATTATACAGTGGAAGTGACAAACAGATTCAAGGGATTAGATCTGATAGACAGAGTTCCTGAAGAACTATGTTCGTGACATTGTACAGGAGGCAGTGATCAAAACCACCCCCAAGAAAAAACATGCAAAAAGACAAAATGGTTGTCTGAGGAGGCATTAAAAATAGCTAAGAAAAAGAAGAGAAGCTAAAGGCAAAGGAGAAAAGAAAAGATGTACCTATTTGAATGCAGAGTTCCAAAGAATAGCAAGAACAGATAAGGAAGCCTTCTTCAGTGATCAATGCAAAGAAATAGAGGAAAACAACAGAATGGGAAAGACTAGAGATCTCTTCAAGAAAAGCAGAGATACCAAGGGAATATTTCATGCAAAGATGGGCACAATAAAGGACAGAAATGGTATGGACCTAACAGAAGCAAAAGATATTAAGAAGTGGCAAGAATACACAGAAGAACTGTACAAAAAAGAGCTTCATGACCCAGATAATCACAATGGTGTGATCACTCACCTAGAGCCAGACATCCTGGAATGAGAAGTCAAGTGGGCCTTAGGAAGCATCACTATGAACAAAGCTAGGGGAGGTGATGGAATTCCAGCTGAGCTATTTCAAATCCTTAAAAATGATACTGTTAAAGTGCTGCACTCAATATGCCAGTAAATTTGGGAAACTCAGCAGTGGCCACAGGACTGGAAAAGGTCAGTTTTCATTCCAATCCCAAAGAAGGGCAATGCCAAAAAATGTTCAAACTACCGCACAATTGCACTTATCTCACAAGCTAGCAAAGTAATGCTCAAAATTCTTCAAGACATGCTTCAACAGTATGTGAATTGTGAATTTCCAGATGTTCAAGCTGGATTTAGAAAAGACAGGGGAACCAGGGATCGAATTGCCAACATCTGCTGGATCATTGAAAAAGCAAGAGAGTTCCAGAAAAACATCTATTTCTGCTTTATTGACTATGCCAAAGCTTTTGACTCTGTGGACCACAACAAACTCTGGAAAATTCTGAAAGAGATGGGAATACCAAACCACCTGACCTGCCTCTTGAGTAATCTGTATGCAGGTCAGGAAGCAAGAGTTAGAACTGGATATGGAACAACAGACTGGTTCCAAACTAGTACAGCCACTATGGAGAACAGTGTGGAGATTCCTTAAAAAACTGGAAATAGAACTGCCTTATGATCCAGCAATCCCACTGCTGGGCATACACACTGAGGAAACCAGAAGGGAAAGAGACACGTGTACCCCAGTGTTCATCGCAGCACTGTTTATAATAGCCAGGACATGGAAGCAACCTAGATGTCCATCAGCAGATGAATGGATAAGAAAGCTGTGGTACATATACACAATGGAGTATTACTCAGCCATTAAAAAGAATACATTTGAATCAGTTCTAATGAGGTGGATGAAACTGGAGCCTATTATACAGAGTGAAGTAAGCCAGAAGGAAAAACACCAATACAGTATACTAACGCATATATATGGAATTTAGAAAGATGGTAACGATAACCCTGTATACGAGACAGCAAAAGAGACACTGATGTATAGAACAGTCTTATGGACTCTGTGGGAGAGGGAAAGGGTGGGAAGATTTGGGAGAATGGCATTGAAACATGTGAAACGTCATGTATGAAACGAGATGCCAGTCCAGGTTCAATGCACGATGCTGGATGCTTGGGGCTGGTGCACTGGGACGACCCAGAGGGATGGTGTGGGGAGGGAGGAGGGAGGAGGGTTCAGGATGGGGAACACATGTATACTAATTAAATAATTTTCTATTCAAGAAAGAAAAAAGAAAAGAAAAAAAAAAAAAAAAAGACTGTGGGCTCTGGTCCAACCGCTGATTATGTAGACTATGGGCATTTTATTTAATCCTGCTACATTTCACCATCCTCATCTGTAAAGTGCGGATAATCAGACTGGCCTCATAAGACTGTTACAGGATTAAATGAGATATCCATGTCTGGTACCTAAAAAGGATTTCTTGAATGGAAAAAAGAAAAAAGAAAACTAAGATCTTGGCATCCAGTCCCATCACTTCATGGCAAATATATGGGGAAACAATGGAAAAAATGACAGACTTTATTTTCTTGGGCTCCAAAATCACTGCAAATGGTGATTGCATGAAATTAAAAGAGGCTTGCTCCTTGGAAAAAATACTATGACCATCCTAGACAGCATACTAAAAAGCAGAGACGTTACTTTGCTGACAAAGGTCCGTCTAGTCAAAGCTATGGTTTTTCCAGTGCTCCTGGATGGATATGAGAGTTGGACTGTAAAGAAAACTGAGTGCCAAAGAATTGATGCTTTTGAACTGTGGTGTTGGAGAAGACTCTTGAGAGTCCCTTGGACTGCAAGGAGATCCAACCAGTCCATCCTAAAGGAAATCAGTCCTGAATATTCATTGGAAGCTGAAACTCCAATACTTTGGCCACCTGATGTGAAGAACTGACTCACTGGAAAAGACTCTGATGCTGGGAAAGATTGAAGGCAGGAGGAGAAAGGGATGACAGAGGATGAGATGGTTGGATGGCATCACAGACTCGATGGACATGACTTGAGTAAGCTCCGGGAGTCAGTGATGCACAGGGAAGCCTGGTGTGCTGCAGTCCATGGGGTCGCAAAGAGTCAGACACGACTGAGCGACTGAACTGAACTGAAGGATCCAGCCACCAACTATCCTGTATCCTGGGTCAATGTTAAAGTCAGATACCATTCATTAAACCTTTATTGTGTGCCAGGCACTTTTTGAACAGATTTAGGTCACTTAGCTTCTTTAATACTCTTGACATATGTATGAGATGGATGCTATCTTTATACTCATTTTCCAGATGAGGAAACTGAAATACAGACAAGTGAGTAAGCATGTAGAATCTAGAATTGAAGCTGGACAGTCTGACTTGAGGGTTTGTGGTTTTAACCTCGGTTACAGTGACTCTTGCTTGAATTTTAACCCAAAGAGAGTGGTAATCTTGTGAAGGTTTTAACCAATGCAGGTTTGGAAACAATTTGAGACATATTTGGTTTTTATAACAATCATTCAGATGATAAAATAGAAAAATAGTTCATGACACAAAGGTTAGCTTAGTATTGCTAGTAAAGAATAAACTTACTATGCAAAAAAAAAAAAAGAAAAAGATGTGGCTCAAAATAACCCAGATGAATATATAACAGACCTGAAATCATTTGATGATTTTAGAGTTTAGACCAAGGTCAACCTACATGCTGATTTTTCAAAAAGTCTAGTTCTTTCTCTTTTTTCTCTTGTGAGGCAAAATCTAGCTTAATGGCAGGACTAAAAACTTTTGAGTTACAGATGGCATGCCAAGCCTTGGGATAAAACAGCTTCAGATGCGTGAAGAGATCATTCAGGTATCCAGCACTTCCAGGATCAGATTTCGAGAGAGCACTAGCAGGAAGCATCAGGACTGATTTAAATGTCTCCAAACCACAGGCGTGTAAAGGAAATATCCACATGCTGCAAACTCTACACCCGAACAATTGTAACTGGAGGAATGCCTCATCAACTCAAAATATTTCATCCTCCTCTCCTCCTCTCAGGCACAGCCCCAGTTTCCATTTGTAAGTTGATGATACAAACTTCAAATTTCTCTTGGCAATTGGCCTTTACTTCTCAGTTTCTCTTCTCTCTCTCTGTCACACACACGTGTGCACCCCCACATATACATTAATGTATGTATACATTGTTGTTTAGTTGCTAAGTCATGTCCAACTCTTTGCGACCCCATGGACTGTAGCCCACCTGGCTACTCTGTCCATGGCATTCCCTAGGCAAGAATACTGGAGTGGGTTGCCATTTCCTTCTCCAGGGCATCTTCCTGACCCGGGGATCAGATGTGCAGTTCCTGCATTGGCAGGTAGAGTCTTTACCACTGAGCCCCCTGGGAACATGTACAATCTAAATACACATACATGCATAGTTTAGTGATTAATTTTCTTTTGATACCCCATGTTAGTCTGCTCAGAATCTACCTCAATAAGTGGTAGATTCAGAACAAAAAGAAATCATAGCCTTTTTGTTTCTAATAATGTTTCATAATATTTAGGCTGCTTTTATAGGACATGAAGGCATTGTTGTTCTGGCCACAAGAAAAAGAAGTCCATCTTCTCCCTCCTTGGCAATAAGCCTATATTTTAGAGGGAGCTGTGATCAGATCACTTCCCTTGACTACTTCCAGATGTTATTATGTAGAATATTAACATAATCTCTAGATGAACTCCAAATATATCCCAAACCTTCACACTTCAGAATGTCTGTGTAGTTATCAGAGCTTAACATGAGGTTACATGGCAATTATTCCCCACAGAGTCACTACCAAGACCCAGAAATAAAGCATGACTAAGGCACTTTAGTGAGGCAAGGTGGAAAGGTTTATTAGCTATGACAAAAGAAATATAGAGATATTAGTGTATTTTCTCTTTGTTAGATTTTTGTAGTCATATTTGGAACAAGTCATCCCAGAGTATCTTTGATTATCATGGAGACCTGCCTTGTAGAAGGTCTTCTCCTTCTTTGCTCTTATTTACTGATGTCAAGTGAGTAGCTCAGCTGGTAAAGAATCCACCTGAAATTCAGGGGAGACTCCTGTGTTGGGAAGATCCCCTGGAGAAGGGATAGGTTACCCACTCCAGTATTTTTGGGCTGCCCTGGTGGGTCAACTGGTAAAGAATCCGCCTGCAATGTGGGAGACCTGGGTCCAGTGCCTGGGTTGGGAAGATCCCCTGGAGAAGGGAAAGGCTACCCACTCCAGTATTCTGCCCTGGAGAATTCCATGGACTGTATAGTCCATGGGGTCACAATGAGTTGGACACGACTGAGTGAGTTTCATTTCCAGCAAAACAAAAGAATTCTGTTTTCCCTTCATATTCAAGGACATGATAGAGTTTATTTCACTTTTTTCTGTCCAAAACCATATTTGGATTTAAGCACAGATGAACTTAAACAATAATTTGAAGATTTATAATTAGCAGGTAGGACTATTCATATTATAAAACTAGCAAATATTTTTTGAACATCAACTTTGCACCAACAATTGTGTTAAATATAGAAAATGTATCATCTGAGTCCAACGTTTTCTTAGAATGTAGAAGGTTGGGGAGAATGTGTGTGAAGCAAGGTGGGGAGGTTTATTATCCACAACAAAGGAACTTGTGAGCTCTCGGTAAGTACATGAAAGAAACAGCAGGGGTATGAGGGGGTGGATATGGAGATCTTTGTGCCATAGCATTTAGAGATTAATCAAAATTCCATCTACTTCCTTCCTTAAAACAAAACAAATTTTGACTGCACTGTGTGTTCATTGAGGTGCCCAGGCTCCCTGATTCGGTCCATGGGCTTAGGTGCCAAAATCTAGACCATGTTTCGACTCCCACTGGGGCTTCCTGATGACTCAGTGGTAAAGAATCCATCTGCCAATGCAGGAGACATGGGTTTGATCCTTGGGTTGGGAAGTTCCCCTGGAGAAGGAAGTGGCAACACACTGTGATATTCCTGCCTGGGAAATCCCCTGGACAGAGGGGCTTGGCCAACTGCAGTCCCTGATGTCTCAAAGAACTGGACACTGCTCAGCAACTAACGAACAAGAACAATCCCTTCCAGGGAAAATAGAGTTGACATGAGAATCAAGGAATACTACCCCCAAACTACTCCTCTGCAAGTGAATATTCTGCCCCTTCATTTCTGTGCCCCTCATAAGTGCTTGCCAAAGCAACCCAGGGCGGTAGATGGTCGCCTGTCTCCCTGTACTCACTCTCCGAGAGCATTATCCTTGTTTAAATAAATTTTCACTTTACTTTCTTAACCTTTCTGCTTCTCTCCAAATTCTTTCACAACGAAGAAAGAACCTTAAATTTACTGGCAACAGCCAGATCATATCATCATGTTTCATTAAAATTTATATATTGGACTGTTGTTTCCTTTTATTCCACAGCAACCCACCTCAGAGGCCCTTGATTATTGGACAAGCATTGGTTTATAAGGCTACCCTTTTGACTCCTCCCTCATCAACTCCTGCTCTCCCTTCTTTAAAAAAAAAGACATAGGGTGATAGAAAGCAATACGCACAAGATTGAAATAACATAGAATTTAAATTATCTGATTAATTGAAAGTGAATTAAAGCTATTGGGTTTTGACAAAGAAGAGACAGGTTATGTTCCTGTCTCATAACAAAGACCCCATTTGGAGGTCCCAAAGATTAAATGATATGTGGATATGGGTTAGAGGATGGTGAATTACAAGGAATCCTGGCAAAATTAATTTTCTAGGAAAAAAGAACATAGCTGATCCTAATTTATGGACCAGGACATATTCATTTATGGGCATGTTTGTAGACAACCAAGCCTATATAGATCCATCGTGGGTAGGATAATTACATTCACAAATAGTGTAGAAGTATTAATGGTAAGGAAAGCATAAATAATTCTCCAAGTCATTATTTGGCTAAGAGGGGTGTATAATTTTAGTCAGGTGCCGTTCAAGGAAGAATTATTATCTTAGTGCCTGAAACATTGCATTTCAGAAAATATACATTGACAAGAATGGGGCAAAAATAGAGACCAGGCTTATGTCTAAAGTTCTGGGCTCAGGTATTAGTTCTTACAAGTACTGTGAACCAGGCTTTTGGTGTCACAGAACCTGTTATTATACCTATAAAATAGACTGCTAAACCCTGTCTTATCTCTCTGAGAGATTATTTTGCTTTGCCTGGTGGTTCTGGTGGTAAAGAATTCACCTGCAATGCATGAGACCTGGGATCGATCCCTGGATTGGGAAGATCCCCTGGAGGAGGAAAAGGCTACCTATTCCAGTATTCTGGCCTGGAGAATTCCGTGAACAGAGGAGCCTAGTGGGCTACAGTCCACAGGGTCACAAAGAGCCGGACACAACTCAAACGACTTAGCACACGTGCATATGAACAGTACACTTCCATTCAAAAAGCAGTTATTTCACTATTCTAGCTACTTGGACGGGCACAGTGACTCATAATCAGGTTAACATAATGATTCATTTCTGACATGTAAATGGTCATTAAGCGTTTTAAATCCGTTTTTAACACAGAAGATTTGAAGATCAGCTTTTGAGGCCAGAGTTTTGGGCAGAGACCAAGATAATTCAGCTGCCAGCTGCAAAGTACTACAGCCAAGTGCCAGAAACACTATTCATTTTTGCATGGGAAAATATTTCTGCCAAACCAAGTCTTTGGGGTTTTTATAGTTCTTTCCCATATGTCCCCATGAAAATGTTATTTTTCATATCTCATTTTTGAATGGGGCTGTCAGGATAACAAGTGTCAACTGTTTTCCAGGCCTGGCAAATTGATCCAGCTAAACTGAATTTAAGGAGGACGTGTATTTTAGGGAATTCTGTGAGTTCTGTCTCAAGGATAATGATGACACATTAAAATAAGCACAGGTGTTTGGCCTCCAGTTTCTAGTTGGCTTATCAGGTCTGCTTCTGATAGACAACTTCATAGACAGCTCTCAGCCAAACATTCCAGAACTGGTATCAGCACCTTATGGGGACACCAATTAGGAAAATATTTAACAACCAATCATGTTATAACTCCTGGAGAAGGAAATGGCAACCTGCTCCAGCATTCTTGCCTAGAGAATCCCATGGACAGAGGAGCCTGGTGGGCTGCTGTCCATAGCATTGCAGACAGGCGGACACGACTGAAGCAACTTAGCATGCATCATGCATTGGAGAAGGAAATGGCAACCCGCTCCAGTGTTCTTTCCTGGAGAATCCCAGGGACAGAGGAGCCTGGTGGGCTGCTGTCTATGGGGTTGCACAGAGCTGGACTCGACTGAGGCAACTGAGCAGCAGCAGCAGCATGTTATCAGGAAGTGCCATTTTTCACTCTCAATCATTCAATCCCATGGGGCCAGAGTAGAACAAGAGGGAGATTTAAAAGCAGACAACAACATTGCTGAACTCCAAGAAACTATAATGGAATATGGTCTGGGGAGGAATTACAGTTTGATCTGTAATGTGCAAGTCCTTGCCTTTGACCACATAGGAACATCTTCCTGTCCTTATACTATCATCCTGTGGGCTGGCAGAGACTCTGAGAGATGAGTCGTTGGGATAGTTAGGGCTGAGTTTCTGAGAACTGTTAGGAAAGTTTTAATAGACAAAAATGCCTGGAAAGTTATATGACTGGACTTTGTCATCTGATAGAAAATACCTTTGAGGAATTCAGGCTTCCAAAAAGTAATGTTTTAAAGAAAAATTGATGGCAGTTACCAAAGACAGACACAACTGTTTTGACTTTACATCTGCCGTATTTGAGACACCACACTAAACCACTAGAATTCTATTTAGGAGTTTCAAAGAGAAAGCTATTTTCCTCATAATATTTGTCTCTCAAATACTGTGTATCCCTACCAGCCAAGAAGATTTTGCTGGGTTTAAATTTCTGTAGTCTGCATTATGAAAACCACAGGTTTACTGAATGTGCGTTTTTATACTATGAGGCTGTCTACCTTGAAATATGCCCAAACTGGGAAGCCATTAAAGATTTTAAACAGAGCCGTGACATTGTCAACATTGCTGTGGGGAGGGCAAGGCTGGAAGTAGAAACATATACTAGGAGGACATAGCAGTGACACAAGTTACAGATCACGAAGGTTTAAGGCAGGTGTGCAGAGAGACAGATCTAATAGGCATTTAGAAATTAGAACTGGGGGGAGGACAGATCCAGAGCCTGGGGGGCTACAGTCCACGCGGTGGCAAAGAGTCAGACACAACTGAGCATGTTCAACTAACTGAACGTCGTGGATGAGGAAGAGGAACGACCCAATGGAATTCCTAGGTTTCTGATTTTGGAAACTGGGTGGATGAGGGAGCCAACCAATAACCAGAAGGATGAAAGTGAGCTGGTTTTGGGGATGGGAAAAAGATGATATATTCAGATTTTTGCATTTTGCACTGGCTAATGGGTTTGTATATCTAGGTACAAGTAGGAAAGGAAATATCTGGTTTAAAGCTATGGTAGGCATCATTACGACAGACCCAGTGATCTCTATCTCCTGGTAGTCAAGCTTTCTGAAATACTCTCTCCTTGAGGAATTTGCTTCTGACCAATAGAATATGGAACCACTGAGAAGGCTATTTCTTCCATGATTAGATTACAAAGATGGTGACTCCTACCTTGCTAGTACACGCCCTCTATTTCTATCATAACTGGCACACTTAGGTACACTCACATTAGAGAAGCCCATATGGCAAGGCACCAAAGACGGTCTCTGGTCAACAGATGGCAAGGATCTAATGCCTTTCATCCAAGAACCTGCAAGGAACTGAATACTGCCTACAGTCTCTGATCTTTCAGATGAGACGACAGACCATAGGCTGACACCTTGATTGCAGCCTTGTGAGAGACCATGAGGCACAGAATCCAGTGAGACTGCACCCACATTCCAGACCCACCACAAATGTGAGGTAATAAACCTGTGTTGGTTTAAACCACTGAGTCTTTGGGTAGTGTGTTATGCCACAGTAGATAACTAATACATGAGCTCTGGAGAGGGAGGCTAAATTGGGGTTCTTCCAGCTCATAAATAATATATACTGACTGTAAAAAAGCTCAGCTTGAGAAAAGATGTAGTGATGGGGAGAAGAGGATTGTACAGAAGCTGGAGGAATAGTAAAATTGAGGACCGGGTAGAAGACTAGGAGCCTGAAAACTGCAAAGACATAGTTAGAGATCTGAAAGCTGAGAGGTGCAAAGTTAAGGAAGGCATGGCCAAATATCAAATACTGAGATAAACATTGAAAACTGCTTTTAGTAACATAAGGTGTTTTTTGCTTACCTTAATGTGAAAAATTTCAAAGAAGTGACCTGGTGGAAGGCAGATGTCATTAGATTAAGGAGAAAACACATAGCAAGAAGGTAAAAAAAAATTTCTTTGAAGAAGCTTAGGTGTTGAGAGAAGGAAAGAATAATGTGATATACTTTGTAGGATGAAAAATTGGTGGCTTTTTTATGAGGCAAAAAAGACTTGAGCATATTTATGTGATGAGGGCTTCTGGGCCACCATGCAAATTTTGATTACATTTTCTGTTATTTATAACATAGCTGTTATAACAAAACCAATAAAGGAAACAACTTTAGCCATTCATAATCCTTCTGCCCTTTTAAAGGTGCTTATATGCCCACTCGCATTTTATGTAACACAACACAGTATCATTTTTTCTACATATTATAACATAGACATTTCTTACGGTTGTCACACTGGTGGCATAGTTATTTTTAATACTGTATAATACATTGTCAAGCCTATGTACTATAAATGATCTATTTCCTATCTCCTGGACCTCTAGGTTGTTTCCAAATTCTTACAACTGTAAATAATGCTGTGATTAATTCTGCAAAGCTGCTCCAAAACAAAAACAGAGAGGCTTCCCCTAAGAGATGTTTTTCTGGACGCTTGCCAAAGCCAGCACTCTTCATGAAAAAAGGGCTCTGAGCTGAATTCAATAAAAATTTATGCAAAAATCGCAGGAACCATTTTTTCTTCTCTTTTTATTATCTCCCAACTTCAAAAGCCCAACAGCTAGGCAGCTCAAATATATAGAAAGAGTCCCTGACTGGCTTTAAACTTGCACAGGACACACAAATGTGTTCTGTGAACCCGTCCTGCGGTGATATCTTTTCTACAACATTCCAAGGTACATGGAATACAGCAGAGAAGGCCTCACTCATTTTTCATCTTTAATTAATTAATTAATTACTTTTACACTGGAAAGACATTGTTACTCTTAATACCTTCCTTGCCATGTGACTCCAAGTAATAGAATCCACTCTCCCTTGGAGGGCCAGATGCACTGCCAGAAAATATCTTTCATTTGAGCTTAGAGCTATTGTTGCAAATCTGCTAAACATTAGCTTTGTCAAATCCTTCCGGAGACTAGCTATCACCTTTCTGCTGAGACACGTGTTGAAAGGAGAAGCTTTCCCTGCTTGTGCAGTGGTCAGCTGAAATGCAACGCGTCTAAGACAGAGCGTGTCATCCCTTTCCCACCATTTCTCTCCTGACTTAATGTCTCTCTCTGAGATCACCCTTCTTTTTTTCATCTTGCTTTAAGATGCTGAAGGCATATATTTTTAATCTCTCAGGATTTGAGCAAGTATAATAGTTACCTACAGACCAGGACCTGAAGAATCAACACACCACAAGGAAAAACACAGGAAAGACATCTTGAGGGAGGAATATAGCGTAGTTGAGCTCTGTGGTTCTACCATGTAGAGACCTGGGTTCAAACAACAACTAAATGCTCTTTGTAAGCAAAAATACTACAACCTTTCTTGTCCTTATCTTGCTCAAAGGTGTGGTGGGTTGAAATGGTGTGTTCATCTACGGCAGAATTTTGTTGCACACAGTTCAGTTGCTCAGTTGTGTCTGACTGTTTGCGACCCTATGAACTGCAGCACACCAGGCCTCCCTGTCCATCACCAACTCCTGGAGTTTACCCAAACTCATGTCCATTGAGTCAGTGATGCCATCCAACCATCTTATCCTCTGCCATCCCCTTCTCCTCCTGCCCTCAGTCTTTCCCAGCATCAGGGTCTTGCACACAAGGACCTCCAATTAGCATTCTATGTTCTCACTTGCTCCCCTCTTCCTTTTTTAGAATAAGGATTCATCCAGTCTCTCCTCCATCAGTTAAGTTCCCATTGGAACATATGGTTTCAGTGGGTTCCTATCAGGTGGGAGGTCCTGCAGAACGGGCTCAGCCTGTCGTCTCAGAACAGAAGGGAAGAGCCCTTCTCTGGTCTCATGACGTCAGTTAGCCTTCACTCCCTGGGCCTTGACTTTTACTACTCCTCTTGATTCTTCGAAGTTTAGCCCAAGTTCTGGAAGCTTCTGGGATAATGTTAGCGCTCAGAATTCTCTCCATCCTCCAGAGTCAGTAACATTCATTTGGTGGCAGGGAAGAAAGCTTAAAGGAGTTGGCATGTTGTAGCTTGGACTTTCTCAGCCTGGGCACTGCTGACATATGGGGCTGGATAATTCTTCACTGGAGACTGCATCTCCTCCCCTAGTGTGACAACCCATGTCTACACACATTGCCAGATGTCCCCTGAGGAACAAAAGTCACTTCTGGTTGAGAACCAGTGTTTGAGTGGGATCCCCATGTATCAGGTGTGGACTTAAATGCACAACCCAGAAGTTGAGAGCTTTGTTTGAGTCAGGGGGAATTTTTAGGACTTCAAGCTCAAGAGGCAGCATCACGAACAACTGTGAGAGAACTCCTCCAGGGAGGCAAGGGGAGGAACCAGCTTCTATAGCAGCTTTGCAACAAAGGGCAGGTAGTCAGTACATCAAAAGATTATTGTTAGAGAAAAGCTAAACAGCCCAAGTTAAGGAATTTAGCACTTTTCTGTTTATGGGAGTGTTCAAGTGTCTGGGCCCACTGAAATTATCCCTTTGATATGTACCTCAGCTATCTAGGGCCACTGTTTTTGCATCCTGAGTTTCCTTGGGTCTCACCCTAGAGAGTGGCTGCAGTATGATGGCTAATAGAGGGCAGGTGTTCTCTCCTGCCTGAGTTCCCTCTGGGCTCACCAGCTCACCGCTGCAATTGCTGATGACTGTGATGTCCTCTGTTTACTGACCTGGCAGGAAATGTTCCATTTCTCACAGGTAATGTGCTAGACTCTGTTCAGACTTTATTCACAGCCACATCCTACTTTTCCACCTTAAACTTCTTTGGGTTTCAGTTTGCTCACTTATTTTAAATGTATTTTGTACTGCATCTTTTCCTTTGTAAAGCACCTGAAAACTTAAAATGTTTTTTTTTACACAGGCAGGTAGTATGTAAATACTCACAGCTTTTTTGAAACCTGGCCACAACCCTTGATTGTAGATATTGGCATCACCTTTTGTTTTTTTATTTATTTATTTAGGCCATACCCCATGGCTTGAGGGATCTTAGTTCCCCAAGCGGGGATGGAACCTAGGCCACGGCAGTGAAAGTTCCAAGTCCTAACTACTGGACCGCCAGGAAATTCCCTGGCATCACTTTTTAACAAGTGAACACTGAAGACTATAGATCTCTGTTCAGTGACTGGACTAAGGTCTAAATAACAATCACTGGAGGAGCACAGGTTGTCTGATTCCAGAGTACATGGTATTTTCAGGACACAGTGCTCTTTTGCTTTCTCTTCATAGACCTGTTCTTATTGCTCTGCTGAATTTCAGTCTGCAGAACTGGGATTGTGTCTACTATCTCTTGGGAATACTGTGCATATGGGGGCATAAGAATAGTTATCTAGAGGGAAAACAAGTTTTTCTCTTAATTGTCCAGAAACCCCTCAAACGAGAGAATGGGGGGGGTAGAAAAATCTGATACTAAAAGCATTCATTTTCTTTCATTTATCTTATACTTCACTTGAAAATATTCAATACTTTTGAAGCTGCAAGAAATACCTTACAGGAAACACACACACACAAATCATCTCAATGATTACTTTAACGCACAATCTTAGCTTCCTGGCATTTCCTTCATTTCCTCAAGGGAAGGTTATTTCTCCAACTTATTTCTTTCCAATTGATTGCTAGGATTTCAATCTCTTTAGACCTTTTGCATTAGAGGAAGAAACACATCTGCTTTTTTTCCCCTCAATTTGGGCAGTTTGGAGTTCATCACAGTCTTTCCTTGTTTAACTACCTATAGAATTTGAATTTCAAAAAGCAAATTGCCTTTTAGGCTAGAAAGTTCAAACTCAAAACATAGCAGCTTCACATCCTCAAAACAGGAAAAGGAGAAGTTTAATTTCTTACTTCTGCTTTCTCTTCATGTAGGAAAAAGGGATCTTGATATAAACGATCTTCTGAAAGGAAAACGAAGACACCAACGAAGGCGTGAGTCCGAGGGCTGTTTTACCTCCTACCACTTTGGTTTGCTGTCATCAAGAGGACATTGTGCAGAGCAGCCATAACGCAGGCTAAGGATTCAATTATTTCACAGTCTAGGCGATTTCAGGCAAATCCACTTTTAATCAGAACTACAGTTCCATGAGGTCAGTATTTTACAGCTGATGAAACTAAGGCCCAATCGCTAGCTAACCCATGACCAATGTACAAACTCAAGTCCATGCGCTTGCTGTCGAGCTGAAGAATTTATGTCTTAAGCTTGCCTGTCTTGGTCAGGAAGTTTCTACTTAACCATAGTCCAAAAAAAAATCTTTATTACAGTTAATAAATATAAACATCAGTGTATTTAGAGGAAAACTGTTAAGATTAAACCTCCCAAGCCACCCCGCATGGATTAGAGCTTAGAGAACTTGCCACCAAGTGTTCAGAATAGGATTTCTGAGAACTGGAAAGGATCTTAGAAATGATTTTACAGAACAAGGTCAGCTTGTCTTGTAACATTTATATCTCTTTCTCCATTTTTCTTAATTGGGAGGCAGCAGGTACAGTAGAAAGTCTGTCACACACCGGGGTCTAAATTTATCTTTATTAGCTAGGCATGTCCAGCTCACTGAATCCATTTTTATGTTAATGACAGAGGTGGAATAGATGGCCTACCAGCTCTGTTGTTTCGTGAATCTGTTGCTTATTCTAATAGGACAATCCTGATTATAAAAATTGAATTGTTACAACCTTAGCTTAACCTTTAGACTTTCTTGCTTCAAAGTTGTTTGCTCTCAGCTGGGGCCTGATTTTCCACTCTGCTGTAGCCATCTAAACCTGATCGCCTGTCACAATTCTTTCCACAAAGGCAGCAGGCGAGGCAATGATGTGGTGGGGAATGTAAAACCTCAGTTCCAGAAAATCAAAATCGTCTCCCTAATTCACAAAGTTTTTGAAGATTCTTCTCTGTAGGTTTCTCTGTGCCACGTTCCTGTTCTTTACTCCCTTTAAAAAAATCTCTCTGAAACCCCTCCTCTACCCTCTCAGTAGAGTTGAGCTTGTTTAACAGAAATACATCTCAGTTGCTTCCCCAAAGCAAAAGATTATTTTACAATCTGAATCTGGGAAAAAGATGACTTGAACAGTAACTAATAATTACATACTCTTTACTGTGTTCCAAGCACAGTTGCACATGCTTTCCATTCGTGAAGACATTTAACCCCCGGAGCTCTGAGAAGTAGATACATATATCCTTTACAGTCCAAATCTAGTCAGTTCCTGAGACCAGGTTAGAAATCAGAGTTCAGTAAGTCTGAAAGGTCAGGGAAACTTCATTATCTGAATCTATCTTTGTTTACCTGCTTGGGATGGGGTAAGGCCTGACCTTAAATAAAGCAAATAATGTCATTCAAAAGTGCAAACCCATTTGGTTCCTTTATTGTAACAGCAAGGGTTTAGGAAGCGTTCACACAGGGATAGATATTTACCCCATTATCCCCGTTTTACAGATGAGCAAACAGACGCACAGGCAGGCTGAGTAAGCTGCCCTAGGTTTCAGAGCTCGTGTGGCAGAGCCAGCAATCCCTCCTAGGCACTAAAGCACCAGGGTCAGGATCGTCTGTGCTGGACTGCCCAGCTAAAGCTATTGTTTTCTTTGTGGCCAGTGGTATCATCAATGCACATTACCACTGGAGCTTTTCCGGGAGTGTTTTGGGGGAGGCTTACCAGAATTCCCAAACTCATTTTTTTTTTTTTTTCCCTTAGAGCTCACTTTCTCAACAGACTTTGATGATATGTTCTGATGATATGTTCTTTTGATGATTATGTTCTTTTCTGATATAAAAAATTTTTAGATAATGCAACTAGCTACTTTTGTAGTTTAACAGTTTAATGACGTGGCTTGAGGAACCATGATGTTCCATTCAGTCAACATCTTGAATTAATTCCACCACTGCACATGAAATGGTGATCTTTCTCTTGTAGAGTCACAGGAAAAGCAGACGTCTCACAGCAGAAAAATGCAAGTTGGAGGGCAGTGTAATTGGAGCTTCTGGGTGATTCTGCTTGCAATCTCTGAAAACTTGGGGCCTCTTCAAACCATTGTTTGTCCTCAACTAATCATGCTTGTGAGACCAGACCATGGCTGTATTTAGTCCTTTAATATTTCCTCAAGTATTTAATGAATGATACGGGCCAACAATTTTCCTTCAGAGCTCAGCCAGGGCCCTCATGAGATTATGGAAAAGTTTGGACATGCTCTCCCGTGGGTCAGCTGACTGATGTCCAAATAAAAACCAAAGGATGGGCTCATGTTTACAGGTTAAAGAAAATCTTAGGTATTAAGCTGATGTATCTTTATAAATTTTAGTGAAAAATGAATTCCTGCCTCATTGCAAAGTTTATTTACACATTCATATAGCAACAAGGCTAAGCATAAACTATATTCAACAAGTAACAGTAACAAAGAAAATATACCTCCTTGGAGGTCTTCCAGGTAATGAGGACTCTGGTTACACCTGCTACTCAGAGTGTCTGCCTCTTTGTCATCCTGTGGTAAAAAGGTCAAAAGTATGTGGCCATGTGCCAGGGGCCACCCTTTAAAAACAAGGCAAACTCCTGGAATATGCCTCAGTTTAACAGCAAAAATGTCATTGTAGTGAGTTGCAATGCAAGAAGGACATGGGGTTTAAGACAAAGCTCTGAGACTTCACATGTCAATGTGAAATTTCCAAGTATGCACCTGGTATCCTCGGTGATTTTGGACCCTCTGGTGGAAAGTGCAGAGATTCAGTGTCTAAGGCACTCAAGGAGAGCCAGACTTAGAGAATCTAGGTTCTAATCAAGACTCATCATTTGACCTTGGATGAGTCACGTGCCCACTGAGTGAGCCTTAGTTTCTTTTTCTGATTAAGAGAAAGTAAGACGGCATGATCTCTATGATCACTAGGGTTCCTGTCAGTTCTAGAAGCCTTATGGTTCTTATTTATGGTTTAGAGCTTTGACTAATTTGCCTAATTTTGCCTGATCTATCATTTCTACAGGATCCTATCTGTTTACTCAGTGTGGAGGTTTCACATCTCTGAAATATCCCTTGGAGATCCCAAGTCGCTCAGTCGTGTCCGACTCTTTGCAAGTCCATGGACTGTAGCCTACCAGGCTCCATCCATGAGATTTTCCAGGCAAGAATACTGGAGTGGGTTGCCATTTCCTTCTCCAGAGGATCTTCACGACCCAGGGATCGAACCCGGGTCTCCCGCATTGTGGGCAGACGCTTTACCGTCTGAGCCACCAGGGAAGCCCAGAGATCCCAAAGACCTGACCAAATCTAAACTGCTAATATTCCACTTATTGGGCTATTACTGCTCAGCCAGTGAAGGCTAACCAATACCTTCAAGGGCAAGATACACTGTAAAACGTTTTAACCAATATCCAGACTCATCAAAACTGGAGTTTCTTTTCTCTATAATCCCTGGCTCCTCAAATACCCAGGAGATAACTTTTCAGGGTTCATGCATGCATGCTCATTCACTAAGTTGTGTCTGACTCTTTGCAACCCCATGGACTGTAGCCCGCCAAGCTCCTCTGTCCATGGGATTCTTCAGGCAGTGATACTGGAATGAGTTGCCATCTCCTCCTCCAGGGGAATCTTCCTGATCTAGGCATAGAAATAGCATCTCCTAAGTCTCCAGCATTGCATGTAGATTTTTTACCACTGAGCCACAGGAGAACAGTTCACTAGATTTCAATTGCATATACCCCCTATTATAAAGATTCATAATTTTGTTTTTAGTGGAGATGCCCTGAAATGAGTTTTCTTTTTCAAGTATTTACATATGTGAAATAAATAAATATAACAGAAGGAGTCAAGAGTAAAAATTCTCTTAAGCACATACATAAATTCCATAGTACATATCACTTGAATATTTTTTCTTTTTTTATATCACTTGAATATTTATAAAATTTTTTTAATAACCATTGTCACATTGTCTCATGATTTATACAATTTAAAAATAAGCCTGTGTGGTTCTGTCGATTGTTTTTAAAATACAGCATGCGTTTGAATCACAAAATGATTAGCAAAATCCATTACTTCGTCTCTCACCATCCTCCATAAAAACCGCACTGAACAGAGTACTGAGGAAAAAGCAGACTGCTTTTCAGGGGGAAAGTGTATTAAAATTAAAATCAAGGGCACTTTTAATTGTAAAGGCACAGATCTTCACAGGAAGCTATCTATAATCTTTTGAAACTGCAGTAGCAATACCGTACATGTCTCCAGTCCCTGAATAAGGCATCTTCCCTTCCTGGCTGGCGGTGGTCAGCGTGAAACCCTGCGAGGTACACCCTACAACTTAGGAATCGGGGTGGCCGCCAGCGCTATGCTTTCGATCGCACACTCGTCGGTTCCTCTGCGGATGCGGAAGTAACCGTTCTCACCCCAGCTGGTGCCCCAGCTGTTTTTAACAATCCAGTAATCCAGTCCAGAGGCCGCGTCAGTGCCATAGCCCACCAGCAGCACAGCATGATTGGTCAGCTCGAAGGGGTTGAAAGGGTCTCGCAGCCCCGTGTGGTGGTAGACGCCCTTGCGGTAGTGGAGGAAGTCGTCGTAGACTTCAAAGGCGACGGCCATGGGCCCCTGATGGACCAGCTCAAGCTTCATCAGGGCTTCATTGCAGCCCCCGTAGAAACCGCCCACGTAGTGGTACTCGGAGGAATAGTACCGGAAGCAGCCCTCTTTCAGTCTGCACGGCGAATCCGTGCCTGTGTAGGGGAAACAGTCCTCTTCCACCAACCCAAAGTCCTGGGCATACTTCCCTGCGATGAGGTAAGGGAAGCCACCTTCACAGCCTGCGGGTGAAGAACACACAGGGTTACCACCGTCTGTCAGAAAAGGCTACAGGAGAAACTGTCCCGTTTCACGTGTTTTCGACTCCATTAATTTGTTTTTAAAGACTTATTTGCTATTTGGCTGTGACGGGCCTTGGTTACTGTGCGCAGGCCTTCTGCGGTCGTGGCGAGCGGGGGCTCCTCTCCAGCTGTGGCGGGCGGGCTTCTTATCGCAGTGCCTCTCTGGTTGGGCACCTCCCCAGATGTGGATCCTGGTCTCGGCTGTCCTGTGGCACGTGGGATCTTCCCGGACCAGGGAGAGAACCCGTGTCCCCTGCATTGTCAGGTGGATTCTTTATCACTGAGCCACCAAGGAAGCCCACTAACTATTATGTCACCCCTGGAAGTTGCTCTTGGCTTAAATACCGCTCCATTCACCCTTCCATCAGCCATCTAGCTAACTACCCTTTCATCCCCATCTATCTGACAGACATTTATTTGGCCCCTGATGTGGAAGGTAGCTTCATGGTTAAGTGGGAGGCTCTGAAGCCTATGTAGATTCAAATCCAAAACTGTGTTAAGAATTTAATTTCCCTGTACCTCTGTTTATTTATCTGTAAAATATAGATAGCACTTGCACCTTCCTCGTAGGATTAAGTCACGTAAAAGCAATAAAAGCTTGCAATTATTGTCACTATTAAATAGGCAGACGCTTCCTCAAGGAAGTCTTCTCTGACCATCTCCTGCAGAAAAGTCTGAATCAGGTCCCCATATCCTTCCCTCCAGTCCTGGCCCTATTATATCTCAGAGACACTGCAGGTTCAGTTCCAGATCACCACAATAAAGCAAATATCACAATGAAGAAAGCCACACAAATGCTTTGTTTTCCCAGGGTATATAAGAATTATGTTTACAGTTTACTGTAGTCTACTAAGTGTTCATGTTTTCCAAAAGAAGCAATACATACACCATAATTTAAAAATGCTCTATTGCAAACAAAACAAAACAAAACAAAACCCACTAACCATCACCAGAGCATTCAGTGAGTCATAACAGTTTTGCTGGGGGGAGGGTTGGAAGCATTTTGAGAATTACCAAAATGTGACAAAGAGACAAGAAGTGAGCAAACGCTGCTGGGAAAATGGCGCTGACAGCCTGGCTCAACGCAGGTCACCACAAACCTTCAATTTGTAAAAACACACCGTGTCTGAGAAGAGCAACACACCAAGCTATACCTGTATACACATCCATAACCCTGTACTTTTCCTTCATTGTTCTCATACTCACTGAATTTCTATTTTCCTCACTTTACTGTAAGCTTCATGAGGTCACTCTCTTGATACTTTAGAGTCTTCGGGGCCCAGAAGTCACAATGTGGGTGTTTAATAAGTATCTCAGGAAGAATAAAAGGCTCACTGACAAATAACTACACACCAGCAGTTGCACTGGTGAACTGAGAAGCTTTCAAGCAGCCAAATCTGGGTGGGGATGACAGCATCAAACTTCCAAATGAGACGATTTCTCCCTGAATCCACTGGCTTTCTACATACCTTATATATGCCCTGTTCTGAAAGCCTATGTACAAAACTTTTACATCCTTCTAGAGAGAAACTAGCGTTCATACGCTTTCAATAAGAATTAGGTTTCAGAGTGAGACCTTATTTGGAACTGAAACTCGTAGTTAGAAGCTGGGAGGTCTTCAAAATCCTAGAGAACAGCTTCATGTCTGTCCCCTGTCTATATGTAGCGTAACAGCTGCTCCCTCAGGGTTCTGACCACTCTTGGGTAATGAATGTAAGAGGCTCCAGAGAGCCCGTCCTTACTCAGATTATAGCGATTCCTGACACTGTGCTGGATGCCACAGTGAGTTCCATGAGAAAGCACTAAGTAGTGAGTGACAGGGCCAGAACTTGCACCCAGGTTTTCTGAGAGCAGACACTGTGCTCTCTCTACCCCCCATCCTGATGGTTTTGCCAACAATGGCAAACTACACACAGCTCCACAGTGCCTGAAACACAACACTTACCTTGAGCATACTGACTGCAAGACACAACCTCCTGAGGACTCAAGATCGGGGTCTGAGTGTTGTTGGTTAGTATGCGGATTCTTGCTTCCATCATCCCCATAGAAGCAAATGAGTAGCAGCTTCCACAAGACCCTGGTGATGGAAAAGGAAGACATATAACCTAAGAGACTCTGATGCCCTCAACAAAAGCCAAAGAAAACCTGAGTGGATGAATACATTAATATAGCTATATTGAGTGTTGCTGCTTTTGTTCCTAAGGATTAGCACAATAAAGGAGATTCAATCAATGAACGCTACTGACCTTACAGGCAAATCTTAAGATTTCAGCTTTTTCACTGAAGGCAAACATTACTACATGGGACTTTCCTTGAGAATGCTTTGGGAGGGAAAAAACCTCCTAACTTCTGCAAAGCACTTGACAATATTCTTAATAATGAAGAAATGATGTATTGATACATCTGCAACATTCTGAGTCATCAAGTTGAAAGAAAATTAGGGAGGAATACATACGAACTGAGCTTCTAAATATCGCCAGAGAGATGTTTTCTAAGGCAACTTGTTGGGTGGAATTAACTCTAAGAATGGCTCAAGTATAGGTGTATCATTATAGAGAGTTGGACTCAACCAGGGAAAATGTAACAAAAAGAGTAATTATTATATAATGACCAATATGGTATTTAAAGTATTCAATAAGGAAGTAAAGATATTAAAGCAGATGGAGGTAGTGAAATTGAAAATAAATTGAAAAGTGGTTGGATGGAAGTAGGGGAGAAAGGAAAAGAAAACAGCTTAATTTAATACCTGAATGCTCTGGCAAAGACAAAATGAATTTACTTACGAAGCATATGCTAGGAATATAGTTGCTACTTCAAAAGAAGAAAAACATACTGTATTATGAGGTAATTTACATAATGATATTTTTTAATCTGATTCAATATGTGAGTAGAAGAAATTTATACACAGAATAAAATATGGCATGTATGTAATAAAACTAGATTTCCACTTATTACAATTCCAGGAAGAAATGAACATAATTTTAACATCTCTATTATAACATGGCCTCTTTTACCTCTGCCATTGATGTAAATTCTACATGGAGATATACTTGTACCAAAACCCCCCAAAGTAAAAGCTAGTCACTCAGTCGACCCAGGGATTGAACCCAGGTATCCTGCATCCAAGATCTCCTGCAGCCAAGACACTGGAAATTAAATGAAGTTGATATATTATTCAATTTACTAGTAACTTAAAAAACCCCAAAAAACTAACAAAACTCATTCTACATAAAGAGAATGCTGCCTTTGTTCTCTTTAATAAATCTGAATTTAGTAATTTAGTGACTGCCTTCCTCAGAAAAATATTCATAACATTATACTTTAAAAATACAAGGGGCATCGTTTTTCTCTTCTCCAAGGAAATGTTCATTCATGTCCTTCCCTAAGAACAAGGAGCACCAGGATATTCTAAGCTCCATCTCCGGCGTGCTATGCAAGAAAGTCAAAGTGTTAGTTGCTCAGTTATGTCTGACTCTTTGTGGCCCCGTGGACAGTAGCCCGCCAGGCTCCTCTGTCCATGGAATTCCCCAGGCAAGAATACTGGAGGGGGTAACCGTTCCCTTCTCCAGGGGAGCTTTCCAACCCAGGGATTGAACCCAGGTCTCCCACATTGCAGGCAGATTCTTTACCATCTGAGCCACCAGGGAACATTCTAAACTCTACTTGAATTACTTTATACTGTTTTTCTCAAACTAAACTATGAATTTCCTGGAGTGTTTACAGGAACTCTGTCTTCTTCACCTTGATGCAATGAAGGAACTCAGTGCATCTCTGTAGAAAGAAGTCATATTATGAACAAGCAGACACATATTTATAGCCAGGAAAGAAAGCTATTTCAATGGAAACAGTCAACATTTACTTTTAGTCTATTAGTGCCCTGTTACCCTTTAACTGCTACCATTTCTGATGGTTCCCAAAATTCTCCCCATAAACATCTCAGATTCATCCATACTGCTTTTGCTCAATTGTGACCATTAGAAGAGAAACATTTGGAAGGGGGCCTTGGAATCCATCTAGTGTACAATCTACTCACTTGACAACGCATACACGGAGACTCAGAAAGAGGCAATGGCCTGGCCAGTCACCAAACTAAAGGGCGGCAGATGCCAGCACCTAGCTGCCTCCTAACACAGGAATACCGTTTTCTTCCATTTGCAGATCCATATCTACTTTAAAGAATTCTCAAATTTCCTTTCCCCACCTTCCAATTACTCGGCAGACCAAACTTAACTTGTCCATTTTGTTTAGGAAGCCATCTAAATACTACTACCCTTAGGACTCCTCTTTCACATGATACAAAGTCAGAGAACTAGGTGAGTGACAGTAAATGGCAAAGCCAATGTTCCTTTCATGAGACATCAGTAGTATCACAAGAGAGTCTAGAAACGATCCCAATTTGGCCATTTAGCAGTCTTGGCCCATGGCAGCCACGGAAATAACTCTCTTGGCTTTAAGTATTAAACCTTCATTATCAGCCTATCCAGTATCGTGGGAGGGACAGGCCACATGTCCATTCCAGGACTCAGAATGTGCTATTACCAGAGAAATTAGAAGGAGGGAAGGAAATAATCTTCCTCAAGCCTCTGATGTTCCCAAAAGGTCAGCTGCCGAAGTAATTAACATCTCTTCAAAAGTCAATGCCAGAGTCTAGCTTCCAAAAGGACCCTTTTCTCTTAAGATTACGGGGCAAGAAAGAATAGGAGGGCTTTCCTGGTTAAGAATCAGCTCACCAATGCAGGAGATAAGAGTTCAGTTCTTGGGCTGGGAGGGTGCCCTGGAGGAGGAAATGGCAACCCACTCCAGTGTTCTTGCCTGGAAAATCCTGTGGACAGAGGAGCCTGGCGGGCTACAGTACATGGGGTCGCAAAAGAGTTAGACTTAGCAACTAAACAACAACAAGAAAAGAATAAGAAGGGGAGTTGGCCCAGGCAGAGTTCTGCAGTAATCAAGTTTCCACAGTCTTAAAATAGATAATGTGATTGCCACATGGCTTACCTGCGTGTCAGTTCTCAGCCTTCACCTTCTAACAGTGGTGAACACACTGAGCCGGTAGTAAGGAGCCAGGATTCCTTTTTGCCCTTCCTGCTCACCCCATCAGTCAGCTATGTGACTGGGCAATTCACTTGACCTTTCTGACATTTCTTGTCATCTTGGGTGTAAAAGGAATAGGGTGGAACAGTTTAAGGCCCCTGCCTTCCAGCTTTAGTAGAAACAATAGTTAGAACAGGACTAAGATGAACTAGAGTTTTAAAGTTAGGAAGCCACTCTGCATTTCCCAATTAATGTGACCTGAAAGACACTCCCCTTCTCTCTTGAAGACACAGTAATAAAGACAGCACAACTGGGAGATGAACAAGCAAAGTCCGTCTCTTCCAATTTCCTAGCTCTCTTCCCTCTCACATGCAAAGTAGACCTTAGCTATAAGGCTGGTGCTTAAACTTACCCTAACAAGTTTAGGGTAAAGGTTTATCCCCCTACCCAGGAATTTTTTGGTTTTTTTGTTTTTCATTACTCTTAATTTGCTCTCTGAATAGAGAAAAGTTGTGAGTTCCCTGAACTGCGGGTAATTTTGAATTCTATAGGACGCTGGCATATTTAAGTTAGTGGAAACTTCCAAGTAGCCCAGTTAGTAGGAAGAGAAAATAATTTTTTTCATAAAGTACAGAACACCACAAAGAAGTCCAAAGAGGAACCTCCGTGTACCCAGTGTACATTATTTTCTCAGATATCTGAGAAGATACCACAGATGAGGGCTCAATTTAAAAGCAATGAATCACTCAAAGCCCTCTATTTTTAAACTGCCCATGTCTATACAAACCATATTTATAACACTCAAAGAATATGGAATATTACAGACAACAAGAGCTTTTACTCAGCTACAAGAGAGACACTGTCAGAGAATCTGGGATTGGAAAGTCTGATTTCCTTCGAATTATTATCTCATCACTAGTCAATTAAACCTTTTTGGGAAGTGAGCTGAGCTAAATTTTTCCTCCAACCTTCTCTGAATGAATTTTTTAAGCGCCCTACTTAAAGCAGTTATATTGTATCTTAATGTTTTGTTTGTAAGTCTTGCTAAGCTGTAGTCTCTAGGACAAAGGACTGTATCATATTAGTCTTCATATCCTCAGCCTTTAAACAAAAATTCCTGACATGTTGGATACCCTATAAACACAACACAGTGGGAACAGCCATGTGCTAAGCCCTCGACAATCAACGTGTAGAAGTGAAGTCGCTCAAACGTGTCCGACTCTTTGCGACCCTATGGACTGTTGCCTACCAGACTCCTCTGTCCATGGGATTTTCCAGGCAATAGTACTGGAGTGGATTGCCATTTCCTCCTCCAGTGGATCTTCCCCACCCAAGGATCAAACCTGGGTCTCCTGCATTGTAGACAGACACTTTACCGTCTGAGCCACCAGGGAAGTCTACTTAATCCTCTCCAGGAAGGACAGGAAACCTATTTGATGACAGAATAAATCTTAATCCTCTCTTAACATCAAATCTTTTTAACTGACTTTCCACTCATTTCTCAATCACCTTTAAATTTCCAATCCCTCATTTTCAAAGAAGCTGTCCCAAGAAAGGTAGGGATGGATTTCAGGACCCACACTTTCTCTGGAGCCAAAGAGGCCAAGAATAACTGGCACAAAGGAAAGACAAAGAGATGAGACCTCCAGTGTCAGATAAAGGACAGGAACCCTGCCGTTGCAAGACTTGCCCAAAGCCCCGTATATTCAGAACACTCTCTAAGAATGCAGTGGGCATGAACTGAAGGGGTGGTGGTGAATACTGAGAACTGGCAGAGGCTGATTACTGATTTTTTAGGAAAGGGGAAGGAAAATTTATCTTTGGGTGTTATTAATTTATAATCCTTTCAGGAGACACCATCAGAATGTTTCCAGACAGCAAATACTATACCCACTTTATAGTAACAAATCAGTCCTGCGTACTACAATTGTCTTCAAAACGAGCTTAGAAGTAATAAACCTGAGCGTTGTATAAATGATTCTCCAATCATTGTTGGCTAAAATTTAGGCTAAGATAATTTGCTCTCAAGTGCTATTAGAGGCAACGTTATTAAATCTACTCATACTGTATCTAATTTTCTGAAACAACTGACAAAATGCAATTATAGTGATAATGCTGGTAAACATTCCACCGGGAAGCTGAGTTAGTACTTACATTATATGTCATATCCTGATGTAAAGTTAATTGAAAGATCCTTATGCAATTCAAAAAATCTACTTCATCAGCAAAAAAAAATTAAGGATTCATTTTCTGGGCTCCTATAATTAGACTAATGATGGGGGAGGGGTGGGGGGAGAGTAGGTGGATACTTAAAGAAGGATTCCAGAATAAAGAAGATACGGTGTGTGCGCGTGTATATATATACACATATATATATATGTATATATACATATATATATATACACACACAGTGGAGTATTACTCAGCCATAGGAAAAGAATGAAATAATGCAATTTGTAGCAACATGGATGAACCTAGAGATTCTCATACTAAGTAAATCAGCCCTCCAGGCTCCTCTTTCATCGGAATTCTCCAGGCATGAATACTGAAGCGGGTTGCCATGCCCTCCTCCAGGGGATCTTCCCAAACCAGGGATCGAACCCAGGTCTCCTGCACTGCAGGCGTTCTTTACAGACTGAAAAGCCCAAGGAAAGCCCAAGCACCAGGAAAGCCCAAGAATACTGAGCTGGTAGCCTATCCCTTCTCCAAGGGATCTTCCCAACCCAAGAATCGAACCAGGGTCTCCTATATTGCAGGTGGATTCTTTACCAGCTGAGCTACAGGGGAAGCCCAAGTGAATCACAGAGAAAGACAAATAACGTATGAGATCACTTATTCATATCACATATGCAATATCTTAAACTATAATGGAAAAGAATCTGAAAAAGTATATATAAACTGAATCACTCTGCTGTACACTTGAAACTAATACAGCATTCTAAGTCAACTATATTTCAGTTAAAAAAATGAAAGATTCCAACAAACCACCTGCAGAAGGAAGACAAGAAAGACTAATTTTAGCTGCAATTCTTTGCTTCTGTACAAGTCTCCGTAACCTGGAGTGCAAATGAGTTTGGCTTATATACCACTCTAATGAATATCACTAGCTATCTGGAACACATACTGAGGACACTGAAGAAATGCTGAGCTCAGCTGGAGAGATCAGGTATTACCAGTGTCTGTCAAGGATACAAAAAGAAGAAGTGTGTATTCATTAGATTTATTCATTAGCTATAGATTTTCTATTTCTTCACTAATGTAGATCATACCAGTTTCATCTCTGTACCCCCAGAATGTGAGAGCCTGGTACATAGTAAATGTTCAATAAATATTTCAGAATGATTTAATAAAAAAGAAAAAAAATCAGACATTTTTTTACCTTGGTTTCGAACAGGAGTAACAAAATTGATACCATGAACGTTTCTCCAATCCCAGGATGTTGGCAAATGCAAAATCTTTTTCTGTATTTCAGCAGTGATTGGTGCAGGTTTGGGCCTAGGATGGAAATAGACACTTGACATCAATGTACAGTCTTTCCTTTGAGGATGATTTCCTAACCTTTAATCCCATAATTTCAACCACCTGGCTGGCTTGGATGTAGATTCAGATCCAAAGAACACTTGTCCATCAGTGTTTCAATGTTTCTATTATACAAAAATGTATCTATTATGGACTTCCCTGGTGTCTCCGACCGTAAAGTGTCTGCCTACAATGTGGGTTCCATCCCTGGGTTGGGAAGATACCTTGGAGAAGGAAATGGCAACCCACTTCAGTACTCTTGCATGGAGAATCCCATGGATGGAGGAGCCTGGTGGGCTGCAGTCAAAAATGTATCTATTATACAATGTGTCAATTATACAACTAAGTTATACAGATTGCCCATTTCTGTTTTTTTTTTAACTGTTACAATTATTTATTTTTCAATTTATTTATTTGGCTATGAGTGATCTTAGTTGTGGCATGCGGGATCTTTAGTTCCAACATGTAGGGTCTAGTTCCTCGACTAGGGATTGAACCCAGGCCTCCTGCACTGGGATCACAGTGTCTCAGCCACTGGCTACTGGAGAAGTCTCAAAATTACCCATCTATTTTTCAGGATCTAGTAATTTTCCCCTATGAAACAATACTGGTTTTATATATTGCCATTGCTAGTTTTAGTATGCCTAAATAACAGCATTCTCTTTTCATATATTTTGACCCAAAAAAGTAGATATGGGAAATTGAAGATAGCCTATAAATGTTTTAGAGAAAACAGAGGAATTACTGATGTTTGACTCTACGGAGGGTGGTGATGGTAGTCACAAAAGAAGTGAAAGGCAGAGAAATACAGGATGTAAGTAGAAGAAGGCAAACCAGGTCAATAAACAGATAAAAGACAGACATAAAGACAACTACAATGGCTTCACCACTTCCTAGCTGTGTGACACTCATCAAAGAACTTAACATCATAAAACTATGATCACCTCCTATTACGATGTGCATAGTCATACCTACCTCTAAGCACTGTTATGATAATTCAATGCAATAATGATTAATGTGCTTAAAACATTACCTAGTCTTGGATGTCTTTAATAAGCTATTAAGCTATTATGGTGATTACCACGACCATCAACATCCATGTCTTTAAGACTAAATATGCTGGTGATACATTTAAGTAACTATCTTAAATGTGAACAAAACATTCAATTGAAGTGTTAACTTCCTTCTTCCTACATCCTATAGGCAGAGTGTTTATCCATTTATCAATGCATTTATCCATTTATCAATGCACACACAGACAGAATAAAAGCAACGTGACAAATGAAGCTCAATGGTATGAAAATGAAGTGAGTGAAAGAGGACGCTGGGTGGCGGAGAAGTGAGAATTACAGACATCATAGGCACACTGTACATTATTGGCTCTTCATCTTTGGGTCCAGATGCTTTTAAGAATTCGGAGAAAGCTCTGGACTCACTCAGAGAGATGTCCATAAACAGTACATTTTCCTCCAATTTGAGCAGGTTCAGTTTCAGAGTTTCAGGTTAAGAATCGCTGAGTTTCTACTATGTCACTTTCAGCAGATCTAACACATATACAAAAGTGCTACTGAAAATCAGGCAGCTAGACCACAGTGTCTGGCTTCGACATTTCCCACTTCTATCTTCTTATCCTAAACCTTCTATGGAGACTTATTAGCCTTAAAAACAGGGCTTCATAAATCTATCTCTTCTCTAAAACCAAGGTGGTTGGGTGGAAAGAGAAAAATTCAAAGTTCTTCAGAAACTCTCTTCAGGAGTTCTTCAGAAACATGGCATCTGACACGTGGCAATGCAGTTGTGTCTCGGGCTCAAATCTTTCAGATAGGAGCCCTGGTCTCCCTAAGGTTCCAACACTGATCACATCTCCTCTGGGGGCTCCTCTGGATTGCTACTGAACAGCTCTCAACTTTCCGTCTCACACAGACACAGGATGACTCTTTCACTTTAGTAAATCCGAGAAGGGATACAATATGCTCCCTTTCTGAGTTCTGACTAACCAGAACATCTCGTAGACTAGTCCACTCCTTAGAAACACTATGAGAAACATTATACCAAATTTTTTTTTTTTGAGAGAGGGGTAGAATTATGAGAGAATGCTATCAGTCGGACAGGGAAAAACTCCATACAGTCTCAGAGTAGAAAAATGCCAGATTATGATTATTAGTCTGCAGAAGAAAAACTTAGCAATGAATTTTATTGTTGTTCATTTGCCAAGTTGTGTCCTACTCTTTATGACGCCATAGACTGCAGTACGCCAGGCTCCTCTGTCCTCCACTATCTCCTGGAGTTTGCTCAAACTCATGTCCACTGAATAGGTGATGCTATTTAATCATCTCATCCTCTCACACCCCCTTCTCCTCCTGCCCTCAATCTTTCCCAGCATCAGGATCTTTTCCAATGGGTTGGCTCTTTGCATCAGGTGCCCAAAGTATTGCAGCTTCAGTGACAGTCTTTCCAATGAATATTTAGGGTTGATTTCCTTTAGGATTGAGCAGCTTGATCTCCTTACAGTCCAAGGGACTCTCAAGAGTATTCCCTAGCACCATGATTCAAAAGCACCAATTCTTTGGCATTCAGCATTCTTTATCATCCAACTCTCACATCTGTATATGACTACTGGAAAAACCATAGCTTTGACTATACGGACCTTTGTTGGCAAAGTGATATCTCTGCTTTTCAATACACTGTCTAGATTTGTCATAACTTTCCTCCCAAGGAGCAAGCATCTTTTAATTTCATGGCTGCAGTCACCGTCCTCAGTGATTTTGGAGCCCAAGAAAATTAACTCTGTCACTGCTTCCACTTTTTCCCCTTCTATTTGTCATGAAATGGTAGGACCGTATGACATGATCTTAGTTTTTTAAACGTTGAGTTTTAAGCCAGCTTTTTCACTCTCCCCTTTCACCTTCATCAAGAGGCTCTCTAGTTCCTCTTCACTTTCTGCCATTAGAGTGGTATCATTTGTGTATCTGAATTGTTGATATTTCTCCCAGCGATCTTGATTCTAGCTTGTTATTCATCCAGTCTGGTATTCGGCCAGCAATGTATTTTAGTTAACCATTAATCTATCAGTGGTCTGTTTAAACAATAAAACTTGACCAAAGGACTCTATAGCTATTAAGAAAATAATCATTATATTCTCTGAATATTAGAAAATGCTTCAATATACTAAAAGAAAATAACCCATCTACACAACTTTTGAGTCCCATTAACTTTTCCAATTGGTTTTCCTACCCTTCAGTTACATCAATTTCTCCTGCAGCAAGGTATGGCATTACAAGAACGTCGTTGGTCATTTAATAAATGTTAATGGAAGGAAATGGCAACCCACTCCAGTGTTCTTGCCTGGAGAATCCCAGGGATGGGGGAGCCTGATGCTGCCATCATGGGGTCGCACAGAGTCGAACACGACTGAAGCGACTCAGCAGCAGCAAGGGACTACATATGCTAAACTCAGCTATAGCTTTCAGGGTATAAAATAAATCTACCAAACTCCTGACTATATAAATTCAAAGAATGATATAATTTCCCATCAGATGCATATCATGGGGTATGTAAACTAAGATAGGAAATGCCACTTCTGGCTGAAGGCAGGAGAAGTATATTGATAAATATGTAACTTTTTTTTTTTTTGGCTGGACCTCAAAACTGAAAAAGGATTTTGAGATTTTTACCGGTGGCAAATTGATTTTTGCCAATGGTTTTTATAGGCCAGTTCAGGGGTATGTGAGGCAAAGAAAGTTTCATGAATGGTGGTAGGTGAAAGTTTTCAGTAATTTTTTGTCATATTGTTTGAAAGCAGGTCAAGGTGTAAACAGAGTTACGGTCAAATTTAGATGGTTTTGATTACCAGGCTAAATGTATTCCTTAGACAATAGGTAGTAACCCGATCACAGCTGAATACAGGAAGATGTAACTGGCAGTATTTCATAGAATGGCTAAGAATGGGGACAGGGAGGGAAAGAGATCAAAAGGACAGAAGACAGGAAGCGGATCCATCATACAGGCAAGAGATGACAAGGCCCTCAAGCCAAAGTGGAGAAATGCAAACAGAGCAAAGGAGGCAGAAGATGCTGTGAAAGCAAAGCCCATAAACAGGGCCTGGAGAACATCAGGACATGTATGAATAGGAGAGGGGCACGGTCAGAGAAAAGATAACATAAACATCTAAGCTGGGATAACCAATAAAATAGTGAGCATCGCAAGGAGGGCTGGTTAGAAGGGAAGATATCAATCAACATATATCTTTATTCATGATAAAGAGATATGTTTTATTACCTTGGAATTCTCCGGCTATGGCCACCACCTCTCCTAATCATCTCTTTTAGGGTAAGAGTCTCATATTCCATGTATGGGGCTGCAGTCCAAGACTTCTGAATGGCATTGATAGCTTTCACAAAGTCATGGTTATATCTGTAGAGCCTATTAGAATACCTGCCAAGAAAAGTAAGATAGCTTCACATACACTCTTTACTGATATAAAACAGATTCCATTAAAATAGGCATTCATACTCTGAGCTTGAGTGTAAAGTGATATAACCTTTCAGGAAGGCAACTGGGTATATCAGTCTCTATATCTCTACATTTATATCCACAGCCTAGAACTGGAATATGTCCTATGAAAATAAAATTTAAGTGAACTAAGATAACTGTATAACGATACTCAGTGAAACACTTTTATACTAGTAATAGATTATAAACATAAATTCTAAAACAAACAATGGATTAAATGAATAATGGCACTTCGTTTGCTATACAGTTATTCAGTAAAAATGTCTGGAAGATTATTTAGTGATACGGGAGAATGTTCACACTATATTAGACAAAAAAGCAGACTATCAAAGAAGTTGACACAGCATGAATCAAATTTTTGTGAAAGTGTATATTTATACTGATACTATATAAAGTACATACAACCAAGGTTATCTCTGAGTGGTAAGATAGAGTCACACCTCTATTAATACAATTTCTACAATGTACCTTTTAAACTTGGCAATGATAAAAAAGGGTGGAGGAGACAGCAAAACTGTCCTCAATGTGTGTATGTGGCACAGAGGGAAAGAATCCGCCTGCCAATGCAGGAGGCAAAAGAAACTCAGGTGTGGTCCCTCGGGCGGGAAAATCCCTTGGAGCAGGAATGGCAACCCATGGCTACAGAGAGTTGGATACAACTGCGTACACAAACATCACCTTTTAAACTTTGCAATAATAAAAGAGGGTGGGTGAAGCACAGCAAAACTGTATTCAACGTACATACAGCAAGGCAAGTATTGTAACCACATGACGAACAAAAAGTTGTTCCATTCGGACAAGGTTTATATCCTCGTCACTCAGATTTGGTTCTTGAGCCAGTATCAGCAGAAGCACCTGGAAGCTGGCTAGAAATGAAGACTCTAAATGTCATTCCAGGCCACCTGAATCAGAATAGACATTTTTAACAGGATTCCCAGATGATTCACAGCAACATTAAATACTGAGAGGCACTGGTTTAACTGATGCCAAATGCTTGGACAGAGATGTAAACAAATCGAATACACAAAGAGCATGTTTACAAAGGCAAAAGACTGAGGGAGTTGATCATTCATTTAACTCAAATATGTATTACACCTATGCGCCAGGTGCCAGGAATTACAGAAGTCACCACATTATTTCTACTAAAAAAAGGTTCTATGACTTAAGTATGACTCCTATCCATATAGTGTATGGATAACTTCATACACTATATATACATATAAGTTATACATATAGTGAATAAGTTATACTTATTATGTTATATTATGTAAGTTATGACATATTATATAACTTATTATATAAGTTATATTCACTATAAGTTATACATATAGTGAGTGTATAACTTCCATTAACATTCAGTTATACAAAGCAAGATATACCTAACCTGAGTAACTTTAGGCATACTGTGAACTTTTCTTTCTCTTTTCATTCACAGAGAGAGATGTTCACGGAGTATTGAGATATAGCCAAATAACCTGGAAGCATTAGAAATAATAACAAAAATGTGCAACCACATTGACAATGTTTTTTAATGTTTTTATCAAAGTACTTTCCCACATTTTTCAAAATGTGAAAACAGAGAGGTACATTTATTAAGCATAAAACTGTCTGTATTCTATTTCTGACAAGCTAACAAACAATAAAAACCAGCTACAGTTGTTTTTTCTTAAGACACAGGTTCAGTTCAGTTCAGTTCCTCAGTTGTGTCTGACTCTTTGCAACCCCATGGACTGCAGCAGGCCTACACCAGGCCTCCCTGTCCATCATGAACTCCCAGAGCTTACTCAAACTCATGGCCATGGAGTCAGTGATGCCATGCAACCATCTTATCCTCTGTCGTCCTCTTCTCCTCCTGCCTTCAATCCTTCCCAGCATCAGGGTCTTTACCAATGAGTCAGTTCTTTGCATTAGCTGTCCAAAGTATTGGAGTTTCAGGTTCAGCATCAATCCTTCTAATGAATATTCAGGACTAAATTCCTTTAGGATGGACTGGTTGGATCTCCTTGCAGTCCAAGGGACTCTCAAGAGTCTTCTCAAACACCAAAAGAAACACGTTTTTAAATTGTAAATATCTATTTTGAGATCTGATCATTAAGAGCTGAAAGAGATGTTGATGGTAACTTAGGTCCTAAATGTTTATTTTCCAACTGAGGCAACATAGATTCTGAGCTCTCTGGTTGTAGCTTCTTCACTAAATGAGGCAATGCTTGAAATATCAGAAAAGTACACAGTACACTGCTGCTGCTGCTGCTAAGTCGCTTCAGTCGTGTCCGACTCTGTGCGACCCCATAGACGGCAGCCCATCAGGCTCCTCCATCCCTGGGTTTCTCCGTCCCAGGCAAGAACACTGGAGTGGGTTGCCATTTCCTTTATATCCTAAATGGCAGGGTGAAAAGTGAGCAGCTTCACAGGAAATGAGTCACTCAAAGGTCAAGCCAAGCAAAGCAACTTAAAATCTATGTTCAAAATGGAGGGGATGAATTGGTCTAAATCTTGAGGGGACGGGGTGCCTCCCCAGACAAGAGCAATCCGTCCTCTTTGAACTCACGTTCCCCCTTTTCTGCTGTAGAGCCCTTCACTGCCTGTGTGGCCTGGCTTTGGGTGATCTGCTCATACACACTTCCAGGGGATTTCACAGTCAAATAAAACACAAAATCTGCTACCAATAATATTTATCTTTTCCTTCCAAACTAATAAAGTTTGAAATCTCTTGTGTGGTTCACAGTGACTTACACTGGACCTGACTTAAGAAAAATATTAACTGTCTGTTATAAGCTAAATACATGTGTTCATGTCCTAACCTTCAGCGTATCAGAATGTGACTATATTGAGACATGGCCTTTAAAGAGGACATCAAGGTTAAATGAGGTCACATGGATGGGCTCTACTCCAGTATGACTGGTATTTGTGTGTGTGTTTGCTCAATCATGTCACACTCTTTGTGACCCCATGGACTAAAGGCTGCCAGGCTCCTCTGTCCCTGGGATTTCCCAGGCAAGAATACTGGAGCAGGTTGCCATTTCCTTCTCCAAGGGATTTTCCCGACCCAGGATCAAACCCAAGTCTCTTGCATCTCCTGCAATTAGCAGGTGGATTCTTTACCACTGAGCCACCTGGGAAGCTCACATGACTGGTATACTTATAAGAAATGGAGATTAGAACACTTACAGGCTGACTGTGTAGGGACAACTGTTAGCAGCCATCTGCAAGCCAAGGACAGAGCCCTCAGAAGAAATCAAACCTGCTGACGCTGTGACCTTGGACTTACAGCCTCCAGAACTATGAGAAAATAAATCTCTGTTGCTTAACCCAGTCTGTGTAATCTGTTATGTTAGCCTCAGCAAATATACTACATAAATACTAAGAACCTGAAATTCAGTTATTATTGCCTTAAGATTTATGTTAGATTAGTATCACCTATATTTGATGCAAAATAAACATATGTATCTGCAAGGATTCTGCAACATCTTATTGTGCTGTGCTGTGAAGTCACTTCAGTCTTGTCCAATTCTTTGCAATCCCAAGGACTGTAGCCCACCAGGCTCCTCTGTCCATGGGATTTTCCAGGAAAGAATACTGGAGTGGGTTGCCATTCCACGCTCCAAGGGATCTTCCTGGCCCAGGTATCAAACTCATGTCCCTTATGTCTCCCACACTGACAGGTGGGTTCTTTACCACTAGGGCCATCTGAGAAGCCCACAACATCTTATTATATGACAATAATAAAATGATTTTTCTGTATTAGAATTAGTTCAGTCACTCAGTCATGTCTCTGTGACTCCATGGACTGCAGCATACCAGGCTTCCCTGTGCATCACCAACTCCTGGAGTTTACTCAAACTCATCTCCATCGAGTCAGTGATGCCATCCAACCATTGTATCTTCTGTCGCCCTCTTCTCCTGCTGCCCTCAATCTTTCCCAGCATCAGGGTCTTTTCAAATGAGTGAGTTCTTTGCATGAGGTGGCCAAAGTATTGGAGTTTCAGCTTCAGCATCAGTCCTTCCAGTGAACACCCAGGACTGATCTCCTTTAGAATGGACTGGTTGGATCTCCTTGCAGTCCAAGGGACTCTCAAGAGTCTTCTCCAACACCACACTTCAAAAGCATCAATTCTTCAGCACTCAGCCTTCTTCACAGTCCAACTCTCACATCCATACATGACCACAGGAAAAACCATAGCTTTGACTAGATGGACCTTTGTTGGCAAAGTAACGTCTCTGCTTTTGAATATGCTATCTAGGTTGGTCATAACTTTCCTTCCAAGGAGCAAGCGTCTTTTAATTTCATGGCTGCAATCACCATCTGCAGTGATTTTGAAGCCCCCAAAAATAAAGTCTGTCACTGTTTCCATTGTTTCCCCATCTATTTCCCATGAAGTGATAGGACCGGATGCCATGATCTTAGTTTTCTGAATGTTAAGTTTTAAGCCAACTTTTTCACTCTCCTCTTTCACTTTTATCAAGAGGCTTTTGAGTTCCTCTTCACTTTCTGCCATAAGGGTGGTGTCATCTGCATATCTGAGGTTATTGATATTTCTCCCGGCAATCTTTATTTTAGGGTGTGCTTCATCCAGCCCAGCATTTTGCATGATGTACTCTGCATATAAGTTAAATAAGCAGGGTAACAATATACAGCCTTGACATACTCCTTTTGTGATCTGGAACCCCGTCTGTCGTTCCATTTGCATGTATAAGTCACTCAATTCCGTGGTCCTTTATATGAATCTTCTTTAAAGCCCTCACTGGTCCATTACTTTAGAAGTATTTTGAAAAAATACTTTCTTCTCTCAGTTAAATCACCCAATGTGTTTTTCCAGTAAAGTGGTACATAACATGGTTTATGTTTCTAGGTCAAATAAAGTTAATATAATCAAATTAAAATTTCCAAGGATTAATATAGACACATCCCTATAAACACCATAAAAAACTAAATGGATCTTTCACTGACGACAACTCACGTTTCCTCGAGACCCGCAAGGCGTGCTGTGTTCACGTTCACGTTCTCCGAGGTATTTCCTGTCTTCCTTCCAGTGAAACAGGCCCAGTTCCGGCCCAGCACGTCATGGACCCAGCCAGTCATGGTCTCGTGGCAGTAACTGGTTACCTTGCCACCCTCTTCTTTATACTGCAATCAAGAGAAGGAAAAGCCCCATGAACCTGTTCTCTCTCAGGTCCGTTTCCTCGTCTCTCATTCACAGTAACGATGCCTCTTTTTCTCTTCACCTGAGGGACCAGCCTCTGTCAGCCAAAACAAAATCTGAGAGTTTCAGTCTGAGAACTATTCTAGAAGAGGAAGAGAAAGAAACATTTCTAGGATTAGCATCACTGACCACCGAGCAAAATTTACACAATCAACACTGCAAGAGAATGAAACGCAGGTAAAGAAAATAATATTTTTAAAGCAGCTGCTTTCCAAGGCACTTTGCCAAAGTCACCTCATTTAATCTTCAAGCCTCCGAGGAGAGCGGCACTAGTAACCCCAACTGACCAGTGAGTAAGCGGAGGCTCACCTCAGACAGCAAGCGGTCCCTACCTACGCTAACAGAGCTGTGAAGGGGCAGAAACAACACAGCCCTGCTCACTTCCTCAGACTGGTCCACTCAGAGAAGAGGCATGCCAGCAAAACACAAAAACCTTCCAAAGAATTCAAATGTTTTCTTCCATCAACCTCCCAACTTCTTAGCAAATTCTAAGCATGAGGGAGTTAAAATATCCTAATTAGTAAATATTCTCTCCACTTTATTTCACAAACACAGCCTGTTGCTTTATATCAGTGTTGACACTGAAAAATAACTACAGCTGGTCCTTGAAGAGAGCAGGGGCACCGATAACACCATGGGCAAAAATCCACATATAATTTTTCAGTCATCCATCTGTATCCTGGGTGCTGCGTCCAAGGAACCAACCAACCCTGGCTCACGTAGTACTACAGTATGTATTTAATTTTTAAAAACCTGAATACAAGTGGACCTGTGCAGTTCAAACCTATGTCATTCAAGGGTCAACTGTATAAAGTGATAGATCTATAACTCAGATACTTTGGCTCCAGAGCCTTAAAAAAAACCCTCATATTTTAATATATCCTTATGGAGGAAGGATATATAATTCTGAATGAAAGTAGACAGCATAGGAGGAGGAAAGAAAAAAAAATGCATGGTAAACTTTTTTAAGAAGGGACTTGAATACAGACAGTTTCAGGCACTGACTTCATGGAACAGAAGCACAAAAGCAGTCAAAGGCAACATAAACATATGAGCACAGGCAGCTGTGTTTCAACGCTTTTCTTTACAGAGACACACAGTAGGGTGGTTTCGGCCCACAGGATGTAGTTTGTAGACTCTTAAATCTAGCATAATGGATACTACTTTACCTGTGATAGGTGGCCTGAGTAAGGGCCAAACAGTAAATACATTAACATTTGCAGGTTATAAGGCTTCTGCCATACTCAACCCTGCCTTTGCAGTGTGCGAGGTACACCAGAAATACATAAAGGAATGAACCACAGTCTGTTCCAATTAAACTTCATTTACAAAAACAGACCCATGGTTTGCAAACCCCAAGTTTAAAGGAATGTATAAGCTGAACTACACTGAAAGGTAAAACTACCTTACTGCATCGGAGTCTCTGAATTCAAATTATACCTAGGTGTAGAGTTAAAAGGGCTTCCTTGGTGGCTCAGTAATAAGGAATCTGTCTGCCAATGCAGGAGGCATGGGTTTGATCCCTGGTATGGGAAGAAGATGGAGAAGGCAATGGCACCCCACTCCAGTACTCTTGCCTGGAAAATCCCATGGATGGAGGAGCCTGGTAGGCTGCAGTCCATGGGGTCAATAAGAGTCGGATACGACTGAGCAACTTCACTTTCACTTTTCACTTTCATGCATTGGAGAAGGAAATGGCAACCCACTGCAGTGTTCTTGCCTGGAGAATCCGAGGGACTTGGGAGCCTGGTGGGCTGCTGTCTATGGGGTCGCACAGAGTCGGACACAACTGAAGTGACTTAGCAGCATTACTCAGCCACAAAAAGGAACACATTTGAGTCAGTTCTAGCGAGGTGGATGAACTCAGAACTTGTTATACGGAGTGAAGTTAAGTTAGAAAAAGAACAAATACCATACATCAATGCATATGTATGGAAACTAGAAAAATAATACCGGTGAACCTATTTGCAGGGAAGGAAATGGAGACACAGACATAGAGAACAGACTTTGGGATACATTACGGGGAAGGGGAGGGCGGGATGAATTGAGAAAGTAGCACTGACATATAAGCACCCACCATACATAAAACAGTTGATGGGAAGTCGCTATGTAACACAGGGAGCCCAGCCTGGCACTCTGTGATGACCCACAGGGGCTGGATGGGCGAGAGGAGGGAGGCTCACGTGGGAGGGCCTGTGTGCTAAGTCGCTTCAGGCATGTCCGACTCTGTGCTATCCCATGGACTATAGCCCACCAGGCTCCTCCTTCATGGGATTCTCCAGACAAGAACACTGCAGTGGGTTGCCATACCCTCCTCCAGGGGATCTTCCCCACACAGGGATTGAACCCATGTCTCTTACAGGTCCTGCACTGGCAGGCAGGTTCTTTAGCACTAGCGCCACCTGGGAAGCCCCATGTGGGGAGGGGTTTTATATATAAAATTATGATGATTTGCATTACTGTACAGTCCTATACAGCAGACTTCCCTGGTGGCTCAGATGGTAAAGCGTCTGCCTACAATTTGGGATACCTGGGTTCAATCTCTGGGTCAGGAAGATCTCCTGGAAAAGGAAATGGCAACCCACTCCAGTACTCTTGCCTGGAAAATCCCATGGACAGAGGAGCCTGGTGGGCTGCAGTCCATGGGGTCATAAAGAGTCGGACACAACTGAGAGACTTCACTCACTCACTCACTCACAGTAGAAAACAATAACGTTGTAAAGCAACTTTCCTCCAATTAAACAAAAAAGTAATCTAACAAGGCTTTAAGAGTTTTTCAGAGCTACCTTGCTGAAAGTGTCAGATACACATAAATGAAAAAAAAAAAAAGCTAAACACAGGAGGATGTTCATCACAGAGGAAGAGGCTGGAGAAGGCTGCTTGCTTTTACACACAGTGTTGCTGGAACTCAGCCAGGGCCACTTGTTATAGTATCTTGACTCTGGCTGCTTTGGTGCAACAACAGCAGGAATGAGGTGCTGCAGCAGAGACTACAAGGCTCATAAAGCCTAAAACATTTACTATCTACCCTGCAAGAAAATGTGCTGACCTCTCTGCTTAGAACAATTAAAAAAGAGAGAGAGAGAACCTGGGAATTCCCTGGTGGTTCAGTGGGTAGGACTCCACACGCTCTCCACCGAGGGCCCAGGTTTGAGTCCTGCTGCAGTTCATGGGGTTGCAAAGAGTCAGACACGACTGGGTGACTGAACAACAACAGGGAAATAAAATCCTACAACCTTGCAGGGTGTCCAAAGAAAAAACAAACAAAACAACCCAAGAGGTATTAACAGGAAAAAAAATTACAAGATGGTACTTGAGTGGAATGTAAATATGTAAAATTTTTTATTAATATGAAATATGATTTTTAAAAAATGAAAGGTAAAAACAGCCTTTGGGTGGGGTTTTCTTGGTTATTTATAAAAAAATAGCTATATAAAAAGTTATGTAAAAACTTTTTAACTTTATAAAGTTATATATTTATAAAAAGGTAGATTTTGTAAAGCTCATCACTTTAAAAAAATGCTCCTGTTTCCTAAGAACGAGAAACATGCCAACAAAGTCCTAGAAAAGAACATCTATGAGGGATGGTCCAGATGTTGCTAGAATAACTTTGTTCTGTCTGGGATTATGGTTAAGTTTCTTGAAAAAAAAAAAACAACACATTATTTATATATCTTATTGGGCTGCAAGGAGATCAAACCAATAAATCATAAAGGAAATCAACCCTGAATATTCACTGGAAGGACTGATGCTGAAGCTCCAATATTTTGGCCACCTGATGTGAAGAGTCGACTCACTGGAAAAGACCCTGATGCTGGGAAAGACTGAAGGCAAAAGGAGAAGAGGGCATCTCCAACTCAACGGACATGAATCTGAACAAACTCCAGGAGATAGTGGAGGACAGAAAAGCCTGGCGTGCTATGGGATCGCAAAGAGACGAAAATGACTCAGCGACTGAACAACAATAAGCCCTTTCACTTATATGTCAAATACTTACTGGTCACATAACATTTTCCAGGCATCATGCTAAGTGCTAGCCACGCACACACTGTATATTGATGGAGCACCAGACCTTAAGACAACAGGAACTCCGTGAAATATGCAAAATGTAATTAATGGAGTTATTTATCTGAACCAAAACCCTGTGGTTCAGCAAGTTAACCATGCTTGAAAAAGCCTGGGAAATTTCCCCAGCAGTGTAGATCACAGATGAAGTGACTTTCCCCACATACCAAAAGCTCAAGGCATGCAAGTCAGAAGAAATGGGCCCCGTGTGTTTCGTCAGTGTGGCTTTGTTTGCCTAGTTGGCACAGCTGGTCGGTTACAAACATGATCGCTAATACGAAATCAATTTCCCTTTGAGGGAAAGGCTGAGTTGTTACTTTGACTGGAGAAGAAGAAGGAAAAAAATCCTTAAAACATGACCAACTGTGCTAAAGATTCTTACTGTTCATATTGATCAATGACTCTATACCCTTCATCATCAATATTATGGAACTACAGGATCTTAACATTTACCTATCACATTTTATATACATTTTACAGATTACTCATAAATCTTAGAGGTTCAACAGAACATAAAGGTATAGACTCGGGGGACAGAAGAAAGATCTAAAAGAGGTGGCTGAACTAGAATTTAGAACCAAGGACTCTAGAACCAAGTGTTCTTCCCAAATACCAAGCACCATTTCTTTATACACTCCTTCTCACAGAGTGCCAGAGAAATAAACATACAAGTCAATGGCCAAAAACACTGAGGAGATACCTGGAAACCACACAGGAAAGGCTTAAGCAATCTGCAAAGGGTTTTCATCTATATTATGTGAGTTTCAAAATGATTCTTTGGGATACTGTTCTCATGGGGAGAAAAAAAAAAAGGAGACTTTGCAAAGTTAAATACAGAAGATATAATTAAAGTATGAGTTCAAATGTTGTAAGAATCATTGCTTTATTATTTCCTTTAAAAAAAAAGTTGGAAATTAACTGGCTTTCATGAGTCAGATTCAAATTGTTGCCCCACACATCTTAAGGGTCATCTAAATTCTCCATCCAAGGAGAGACCCACATGGCTAAAGGTCATCTAATTTCACCTAAATTTTTACCTAATTTTTAAATTTTTCTTTCACCGAAACATTTATTTCATCTGATTTCATCTAAGAGCCACACATCTAAAGATCATCTAATTTCACCTAAATTTTTGTTGAAGATTTTTGATTCAGGGCAGAGGCAGAGGACATGGTCTGCAGGCGTGACTCCTGGATAGCACCCAGTTCTGCTTCTTATAGGCTGTGTGATCCTGAGCAAGTTACCCTCTCTGTACTTTCCGTGTCCACATCTGCAAAATCAGGATGGTGTAACAGACTGGGCCTCACAGGCTGTATTTTATAAATACTAACCCGTTTAATTTAACAGTAGCCTGTAGGGTTATTCTTTCCACATAAGCACTGTTCTCACAGTGAACAGGATTTTTGCTTATTTGGTAACTAGGACACTAGCAGTAGAAAGCAATTAGTTACTGGATGAGTGATGAGTGAATAAATAAATGAATAACAGAAAGAACAACAAATGCCAAATTCTACTTAAACAGTAACATAAGAAACTCAGAAAAGTTTATAATTAAAGTGTGATACTTTTATAATTAAAAAGGGGTCGCAGAGACCCAAGTTCTGACTCCTAGTATGACTTCAGGAATGTCAATTTTTCCTCTCCAAACCTGTCTCCTTACCTGTAAACTTAAGCTGACCTGAAAGTTCCAAAATATCCCTTCAAGCTTCCTAACTGCACAGTCTTTACATCTACGGTTTTCTTATTATTCACAAACTAGGTAAATAATTTAGACTCCCTACTTATACAGAGCATCTATACATTCTCTAAATGTGCTTGTTAGTCGCTCAGTTGTGTCTGACTCTCTGCAACCTCATGAACTGTAGCCCACTAGGCTCCTCTGTCCATGGGATTCTCCAGGCAAGAATACTGGAGTGGGTAGCCACTCTCTTCTCCAGGGCATATTCCTGACCCACGGATCAAACCTGAGTCACCTGCACTGCAGGCAGATTCTTTACCATCTGAACCACCAAGGAAGCCCCATCTAAACATTCTAAGTGATCCAAAATAATCCTAAAAAAACTATACCTGTTTTCACTCAAGCAAATTACTAAGAGATGCTATACCCATTTATGTACCATTTTTTATACATTAATTTGATGGCATTATTTTCCATTTAAAATTTTTATTTTATATTATTCTGTAGTTTTCCCAATCTACAATAATATGGTTTTCTTTTAGAACCTGAAATCACCTTATGAAGGGTAGGTGAGGGCTGTAATACCACTATGCAGGACAGCTGTAACTTAGTAGAAAAGAGATATTTAACCCACCCTATAAGCCAAGTACTGAGTACCTTGAGAGGACCATGCAGGGTGCCCCCATTGTTTTCTTGATCTGAATATTCTCAGTATTCCTGTAATTTTTTTGCTACTGTAAAATACATCTTACGTGATTTCTGAAAATATTACCAAGTAGGAAACTGAAGTTTTGGCCACACTATCCAGCTTGAAATGTAGTCAAAATTTTTTCTAACCATTTTCATTTATTTATATAAACAGTCTCTGAATACTGACTTGCACAAATGAGATAATTTAAGTTTCTATTCATTGATGCCAATTTCTATTGCAACAAATAGATAATCACACAAAATGTGAAGAAATTACAAATCCTAGCACTTAAGTTTAGAAAACTACTAGCATTCAGTAACTATTCATTTGCTTCTTCAAAATTATCGTTGAGTTGCCATTCTGAAAGCCGCCCTTCTTCAGTTTGCTATTCATTTTATCAACTCTTCAATTCCATCCAATTACCTAGCAATATTAACCAATTGAAACAGAAAAGGTTGGGATATTTTAGAACTTAAGTTATTTATCCTGGATCTCATTCTCAACTGCTTTTTGACACTAAGCGTGAGAAAATCACTTACACCTTTTATTCCACTGTTTTCCTGATTACATTCACAAACATTTGAATCCTTCCTTTATGTAATGCACTGCCTATGAGAAAAAAATGCTCTTTAGTAAAAGGACTTAGCCCTTTAAATTCCCGTTCTTCCACTTATCATTTATGGAACTTTGGACAACTCACAACTAAGGAGCCTCAATTTCACCAGCTGGTAACAGGCATATCTACTTCACTGGATTCCTATCAAAGATAAAGATGACACTGATGTCAAGAGTTTAAAACCTTATAAAACACTAAACAAGTAACAATATAAACACTACCATCTGTTACCATGGGGCATACGAAGCCGTTAAGACTTTATTCATGTACTCTCAAACCCAACTCTCAACTGAGCAGCTGATAAAGGTTTTATTTTGTCAACCAGCGGTTTTCCAAAATGAGAAGATAATCCACTAAAATATTAGAAAATTTTATAGTTTATATTTATAATACAGAAATAAAACTGAAAACCAACTTCCACTATTAGTTTATATACAAAGTAACACTGATATGCCCACGCACTTCCAGTGTCAGACGCTCACCTGTTAATTGCAGCATGCTGCCTGTAAGACGGCTAGAACACGGCATATTCCCGCTCATGTGTGCCTGCTTAGATTCACGCACATCCGATGTAATTAACTAACTCACACAAAATGAACAAGTGGCTTCAAATAACACTTACAAGGAAAACAGGATTTGCAAATACTAATGATGTAATTGGGCTTCCCTCATAGCTCTGTTGGTAAAGAATCCGCCTGCAATGCAGGAGACCTGGGTTCGATCCCTGAGTTGGGAAGATCCCCTGGAGAAGGAAATGGCAACCCACACCAGTACTCTTGCCTGGAAAATTCCATGGACAGAGGCACCTGGCAGGCTCTAGTCCATGGGGTCACAAAAAAAAAGAGTCAGACACATCTTAGTGATTAAACAACAATACATACTATGGACTAAACAACAACACATACTGTGAAACATCTAAGAAAAAAAATCTGGACATATAGGTCTAATCCATCAAGCACCATTTTGGAAAAGAATACTTTGCATGACGTTAAATGATCTGATGATACACGGTTCAAGTAGAGAGATTTCCTTCCAACAACACAGAAGAACAGTGTTAACTCCACATTCTGCCCTTTGTGTTCCGTGTCTGTCTCCGCAAGTGCAGATTTGCACATGCCATCAGTCTGGAGTGTGAATAAAGCCTTTAGAACAGGCCACATCTTCCTAAACAGGTATTTCGCCAACCGTCCAGGACGGTCACATCTTTCATCAACAAACCTATGTCATTTCAAGGAATCCTTGTAGTTTTCTGCCCACTATTTCAGCTGGACCATTTATTTTAAAAGTTGAATTTTAATGAATTGTGAAACTGATAGGAAACTGTGGCAGTGGTTGCAACCAAATAATTTCTAGCATTTTACTTAAGGAATGGGCAATTAGATTTAATGTGAAAATGGAGGCTCACAGATTTATTTCCAGAGCTGAGAAGATGTCCCCTTTAAACCAAAATGTAGGTTCTAGAACTAGTTAAGAAAACAGCAATTTGATCCTCAGCAAGGTAACCAAAGTCCCTTGGCCCATTCCTCATTTACTTGCTCATAAACCCTTAAGATGGAAGAAATGTCAGAATTCACTGACTCTAGCACTGATGCTGAAGCTGAAGTTCTAATACTCTGGCCACCTGGTGCTACGAGGCAACCCACTGGAAAAGACCCTGATGCTGGGAAAAACTGAGAGCAGGAGAAGGGGGCAACAGAGGATTAAATGGTTGGATGGCATCACCGACTCGATGGACATGAGTTTGAACAAACTCCAGAAAATAGTGAAAGACAAGGAAGCCTGGCATGCTGCTGTTCATGAAGTCGTGAAGAGTCAGACACAACTGAGTGACTGGACAATAATGACCTTCAGCTAGCCTTCTCAAGGGGCGGGGCACAGATAACCCACAGCATCCTAAGCAGACATGAGTCCTTGGTTACCTAGGCTTTGGGGAACCACCGTAGTCACCAATAAAGCTCAGTATTTCCCGACAGCTAATTTGTGTGCATGCTCAGTCACTGAGCTGTGTCCGACTCTCTGCGATCCCATGTACTAGAGCCCACCAGGCTCCTCTGTCCACTGGATTCTCCAGGCAGGAATACTGGAGTGGGTTGCCATTTCCTCCTCCAGGGGAAGATCTTCCAGGGGATCTTCCTGACACAGGGATCAAACCTGTGTCTCCTGCATCGGATTCTTTACCACTGAGCCACTTGGGAAGCCCAACAGCTTATTTAGTTTTTAGTAATTCTGAAAGTTAGAAGTTTACTATTTTTAAATGACTTTCATTTTAGCCTCTATAGTCTCACACAAAAAATTAAAAATGACAAATAAGCAGAATAAAGTTTTAAAAGTCTCATCCCTTTTCTACAAAGTCATTCAACAAATATGGCTTGAGGGTCCACCGTAGCCTCTAAAGGACACAAAGGCAAAAATACTTTCAGAAACACAACAATGAAACAGGAAAACAACACAATGATATATGATTCAATTTTCTTTTTTTTTACAAATATTTATTGAAGGTCTATTATTTATCACATAGTGTGCTACACATATGGAATAAAAAGGTCAGTAACACAGAGTTGATCACTGCCCTCAAGGAGTTTAAAAATCAGAGGAAAGGACAAACAGGCAATTACAACAGAGAATGCTAAGCAGTAATCTATTATGGGTACTTCTAACACAGATACCTGCAATTTTGTACCCAAGTCTTCTATAATCAAAACAAACATTAAATGCAAAATTACTCAAAGAAACCACTTTGGGAAAAAAAAAACCACTTTGGTAGGGGTGATTTTAAATGCCTTGCTAAATATATAAACATTTGTTGCTTTGTCAGTATTTACATCCAGTCAGTTTGAAAATATACAACTCTTACAGAACACTGGAGGCATGTAACATATTTTTTAGAACAGAACACCAAAAATATACACATAGCACCAGCACCATTCCTGATTTGTGCTTCTAGAACCCTACAGAATTAATTTTTTGAAAGCTGGTATTACTTCTGAAGTCTTTGAAAAGACTAGAGAAATGTGGATAATCTTCCAAAGTTCCCAGATAAAGTTCTACATGCATTAGAATCTGAAGATATACAGGCTTTCAGTCTGGAAGAAGATGACATGCTCAAGTCATTCCTTTTACAGCAGAATGAGTACTACCAGGTCAGAGATGCCTGTCAAGTACAACTGGAACCAACATAATGGCATCCCTCCCAGTAACGGAGAGAGCTGGGGAACTGCACAGATGTGGCACCAAGAACCTGAGTGATACAGAATTATCAGGATGGAAGAAAGTATCCAGGCAGCAGTTGGATGTACTGTTCCTTAGTATTTATAAGATACAACCTTTCCAGAACAGCAGATCAGTGCCTCTCAAACGACATAATTATCTGAACCAATAAAGTAATGATGACAACCTACCATCTAGAGAAAGATTTCTCCACTCAAGGAGTAATTCAAGGGATGCAGAAAAGTCCTCCCAGGAAATATGAATTGGGTGGAGCCCCACGTTGCTGGTTTGCCAAGGCTGATGTTTAATCAGCTCTACACAACTGAGGAGGAAACCAGTCCACTGTGTAGCAGGAAAGAACTAAAAGGCAGCAATGGCTCTGAACAACACCTTAAGAGAAGTAAGCTTGGCAAGGGTACTTAATTCGAAGCTTATAAAACACTCCTCCAATTTGGAGAACTGTAAAAGGAAAGAGAAAGTAAATTTTTGTCTTGAATAAAGGGACCTAGGCTTAGGAAAGAAAATGAGTAGCCTCATTTGGTAAGGAAATCTAAGCTTCAGGCCAGTTCTTCTCCTAAAATTTCAACAAGAGCAATGCAGTGCATTGAACTAACATTTGGGATTCACCAGAAAATCTGCCTAAATGTGACTTGAAGTACCAGTCTTTTTTTCTGAAACAAACTTGACAAATAGCCCATATCATTTTACAATTAGAAGCTGGGTGGGACTTCCCTGGTGGTCCAGTGATGAAGGTTCCACACTTCAGTACAGGGAGTGTGGGTTTGATCTCTGGTAGGGAAACTAAGATGCCACAAGCATGGCCAAAGACATTTAAAAAAATAACAAAATTAAAAAAAAAAAAAAAGAAGCTGTGTGAGCTTAAGCACTGTATGAGAGTAATTCTCCCTATGTGAAAACTGAAGCTAGTAATATCTACTTCACAGGACATTTGTAAGGTAAACCGTGTTAAGCTCTTAGCACAAGACTGGCATTTAAGTAAAAAAATACAGCCCCCCCCTCCCCCCGCCCCAAATGTATTAATCATACCATCTTTCTGGCCAGGGGCACTGCAGATCCATGATCTGCAAAAAGAGACCCTTCGGCAGTTCAGCTTATCTCAGAAAGCCCCCTCCCCCAAAACATGTCTTCCCTGGGACCATCTTCCCTCCCATAATGCATCTCAAGATATTCTGAAGCTTGATTTTCTTCTTATAACACGTGTTGGGGTTCCTCAAGGTCATTAGAGAAAGAGAAGGCACGTGGGAAGACCATTTTAACTGTGAGTAAAATCTGCATAAAATACAACAAATAATTCAAGTCCTAAGCAGTTTGAAAAAAAAAAATCACTTCAACAAAAGAACATTCAAAAGGGAAAAAAATACAAAAACAACAAAAAACCCTTGTGTTGCATATCTTTCCTTTCATTCAAAGGCCGAAGGATAAAGCCACCTAAGACTTGCAGAACTTTCTCCTTTTTCCTGCTTGGTCTTTGGTTGCTCACAGTCCAAAACGGCGGTGGCTGCTTTCCAAGGGAACGTTCGGAGGGCAGCTGCCTCGGAGGTAGGTACCAGGACTCCTCTGCATGTTAGGTGCCCTTAGAGACTCCAGAGGGACTGCAGCTGCTAGAGGCCTCTGCTAGCTGTTAGAGGGAGGCAGGTCCGCTGTGCCTCTTAGCCCCAAAGTCTGTTTTTGGCTGTGGTTTTAAAAGAGCCGCTCAACAGACGCTCTATTTAATAACTAAAAGACAATGAAAACTAGAGTTACAAGCCAACAAGGATCATACTGTCTCTTAAAAAAAATGCTTAAACATATTCATTTCTTTACGTGGAAAAAAAAAAAAAAAATACCAGCATTTAGTATTTCAAATGCTGGTATTTTTTTTTTTTAATGTTATTTAAGACATTCACAAAAAAGCCACTGTTCTCAAAAGCTGAATGCTTAAGCAACACGTACTGTGCGTGCAGCCAACATGCTTAAGAAGCACATGCAGATGCATTTCAAATTAAACGCTACCAAATAAGCCTAATTTGGCTTTTGAATATAGATAAGAAACAGCCTAATCTAGCAACCTAGACATAATAGCATGTATATCTTACAAATTCCAAGCATAGGCTTAATGCTACTTTGATCAATATTTCCAGGTACAAGGCCACTTATCCCATTTACAAAGTAAATACTAGGATCTATCTTTTCTACCGGTAGAAGCATCTCCCCAGTTAGGAAAAGAACGAGAGCTTTAAGACAGAATTTTATAAACCGCATTCTGAGAATACCGTATTTTTTGTGAGGAAAACGTGGTAAACTTTTGAAAAGTTTTTCTATTGTATCTCCCTCCTCAGCTACAGCATAACAAAGATTCTGAGCAGTCCTGAAAGGAAGCTATTTCACACAGTCTACACTTACTCAACTACCAGAAATAAATTCAGAAGAAAGAGCCTTTTGGTTCCAGCTCTAATCTGCACTTTGATCTGTTCTTAGTGGCTGCCTGGAACCTTTAGAGCTTTACAAAACGAAGTGACACAACTTAGGAACATTTTTTTCCTGGCAGATGTGTGGCCCACTGCTGGCCCATTAAACAGCTTGAAAAATGCTGACCCAGGATAAGGCTATGGTGCTTTCATCACCTGCCCCAGTTCCCTTTTTCATATCTCATTTCCTTACTTGGGAGCTAAGTAAAAGAGGAAGGGAAAGGGGAAAGATTGCTGTATAAAACGCAAGGGACGGCAAGTCCCCATCAGCTCTTCTTTCTCACCGCCTACTTCTCCATCAAAATTTATGGATCCAGGGAGAGCAGTGATTTAAACATCTATTCTGAAAGTATGAGGAGAATGTACACAGTAAAAAAAGATCCTCTTCTCCCTAGCCAAGAGTCTGTTCTGGGAAGGAACCAGTTTAAAAAGACACAGGTGGTGTCTCATAGGGCTGAATGACAGGTATACTAATTTCTGTCATTAGGAGGAGCCACCTTTTCTACTGGGAAAGCACATCTAAAATGCCATGGTCTCACACAGGTCCCTCCTGAGTCATTTTAGGAAAAGAATGAGTAATCTCAGGCAGCACAGCTACTTCAAGGGCGTGAACTGAATTGGGGCCATCCTCTCCTTCACTGAGTCTTTACCTTTTTGGTTTCACGTCCACTTACGAGCATCACGCTTGAGAAAGCTTGTGTGTAAACAGAGCATACTAAAGTGAAAATACTGCAGGCAGGTAAGAAGCGCAAATAAGCAGGCTCAAGCACGGAATCTGTAAGAAAACCATAATCTGTCTATTCTCCAACTCCCTCTCCCTGATGAAAAAACAAACATTAACTTGCCTAAGCCACCAGGGAGGAGGGAAGCTTGCATTTAATAAGAAAGTTAGAAGTATTTCAATGGAGCTCACCCAGTTTGTTCCTCAGATGTGGAATATCATACATCCCCACAGTTCCCAGTTGCATGAAAAACTGACTGATAAGATCAGTGACATCCTATGAAAGGTTTACAATGGAAAACTCAGTCATTACGTTGAGATTAAAGCATCATCACGAAAGAAAACAAATGGCTAGGCGTCTTCTGATTCTTTTCCTCAATCCAAACACTTTAAAAAGTAAACATCAAATTATTTAAAAGAAAGACAAGACAAACACCTCATTTTGGTGTATTCAATCTCTATTAAAGCAGGTAACTCTATCTCAGTAATACTCTGAAAGTTGAATTGTTACATCTTAGAAATAAACCCAGAAGTCACAACAGAAGAGACCACACGAGACTCCCAAATCCTTTGCTGTAGAAAACACATGATTTCTGGCTGTTGTAACAAGCTTGAAATTTGCAAGTCACTAGCACACGAAATGGGCAAATAAATCCTCTGGTATGGATTTCCCAACATCTTTGTTTTGAGTACCAAGCTGCTTTAGAAATACTCATGGTAGAGTTTTTAGCTTACAGTTCTACTAAGACTGGTAGGTCCCAAACAAAAACTCAATTAGAAAATCAGTGAACTTTGTTTAACTATCACCAAATAAGTTTTTCAGCCATTATGAGTCTAGCTTCTATGTACTTTCTTTAGCCCTTGAGTAGTTTAATCTTCAAAATATAAACTGAGTTCATTCTCTGCTGCTCCCTTTTACCGTCTCAGAAAGTAAAAGGAGAAACAGCAAAACGTTAGAAAGCCTATTCAACTTAAGGGTATCCTTTGGAGCTGAGTCTGTTTCATACCACTTCCTTCCTTGGCAATCAGGTAGAGGACAGTGGAGAGGAGCGTTACACATGCTCATGGTAAAAAAATGGACAAAGTACACAAAAGCATAAAGAAGAAAAAATAATCACTTACCTACCCATCACAAAATCAGTCATAATTAAACATCCTTTGTATTGTTTTGTTACATTGTGTGTTTTCATAAACGAAGTTGGTTGTTTTTTATCTGCAAGTACTTTTCATTTGCAGAGATGGTGGACTTACAATCAAATGGCAATGCTATTAAAAGCTGATAGTCTTAGAAACTGGTCTGTGGCCAGCACATTATTTTAAGGGAAAACTGAATTCAAATGTCTGTAGGAAAGTTTTCATTTCATAGGCCATAAATCAAATTACTCCTTACTGCTTTACATAAAGTTGTTTCAGATGCCTAGGTATCTGCCTCCGTGAGCCCTAAATTCATTTGAGTTTGTAACCCCCCCAGAGTGTTCTGATCACTGCACCTACGGTGAAAGTTGAGTAGGAAAAAGTGTCTTCCAAAAATACAAACCCAGTGCTTCCTTCCTGACTCACACAGTGCGTAAACTTTCAGCGTCAAGATTTCCTCCCAAACTTTTATCTAGCTTGAGATCATACATTACAAGAAAACAAGATCATCCTACTCCACTGCCGATTTCTTAAGCAGTTAAAACCAAGGGGAAAAAGGCCTAAAAGAACAAATCATGAAGAATTCTGCTTACTCTCCAGATGAGGCCAGAATAAGGAGAACTGAATACAGCACGTTCCTGGCAACAAAAGTGGTGCCCCATGGCTCCAAAGTTGGAATGCAGGGAGAATGAGGTGGAAGTTGTCTGTTCTGAACTGCAGGCTGAGCTGGGGGATGAGGAATAGGCACCGAACAGGAAACCTTGCCCGCATCACCTGCTCAACAAACTCGAGCAGGAACAACCCTAAGAACCAATTTCATGAAAGCATATCTGAAACAGGGCGAAGGGAAACAAGTGGGAGAGTCTGTTATGAGTCAGTGGAGGGACCTGAAATCCAGCTGATTCGCAGACCAACAACGGAGGGTATATCTGACAAACGTTCGTCAGATGTTTCTGCAATGTCAGTTAGTTGAGTGGATTACAATAGCAGTTAGCTTATGTATGATAGCTGAATAGTAAAATACTGCTTATATTTTGATAACTGCTCTTTTTAAAAAAGTAATTTTCATTTAAAAGTTACTTCTAAAATCGGTAGGAAGAAAAGAATCTCACGTGCCTCTGCGTACACAGGTGCCCTTTGTTGGGTCACAGCATGGTCTCCCCAGCACCTCCAGCACTGCAGGAAATACCCTAAGCTTCGGGTAAAGGCCAGCAAGACTTTTATGTTAAAAAGTGTTCCCCCAAAAGTATTTGTCCTATTATGTAAAGTCAACTCCACTTTATCATTTTTTCCTAAATTTGTTAAGCTTTGCTGCTCTCCATTACTTTTCCTGTTGGATTTGCTAAGAGAACATGGCATTTTATCACTCTGGAAAGCATGTTTCTCTGGAACTACTTGATTATGTTGAGAGAAATTTTAAAACCATATACCTTGTTAATGTTTTGCTCTGCTTACTGAAATTATGACATCACATGACCTAACCACAGACGAGAGTGTCTGATTTTTCAGCAGGAAAAGAAAACACATTCCTGATAATGGTTCTGGTCAAATGGACACTTTAAAAAAATATACTGAAATCAGTAGCAAGAGAACACTCTTGTTATTTTTATTACTAATGAGAGGATGCCATTCAGAAGCACAAGATCAGGTAGGGTTCTACCCTACAAGAGAGTATACAATGACTTCCCAATTATCGTTGAGAACACTTAAAACCTTATTTGGCTTTAAAAAGCCTTTATTTACCTGAAAATAATGTTCTGAGGCTACAGAAAAGTGCGAAATCTGCTTACACCTTCAGTCTAAAGAGAAATAAGAGCTGACCCTTGAACAAAGGAAGAGCACAGGGTTTGGGGCACCAATCCTGCAAGTAGCTGAAAATCCACCAATAATTAATAGCCAGCCCTCCACAAACAGGGTTCTACATCTAAGGTATCAACCAACCTTGGATTCTCATCTGCAGATTCAACTAACCTCTGATCGTGTAGTACTGCAGCATTTACTATAGGAAAAAAAAAAAAATCTCTGTGTAAGTGGGCCCATGAAGTTCAAACCTGTTACTGTTCAAGGGTCAGTATGGCTGGTAGCCATACCCTCTGTCCCCACCACCTCCAGACTCCTATTCAAGCTGAGAGCAGACAAACCGATAGGAAAATATTAGTGGAGGGAAATGGCCCTTGCCTCTTTCTAATTACATCTCGGGTAACTGACTGGGTCATCAGAACTCCGCTACCTGTCTCTCCAAGTCTACCGAAGTGAAGAATGAAAAGTCTTCCAAGCCAAATGGGTAAAACTATTTATTCATCTATTTACATACTACACCCTATCTCGTACTTATTCAGGCAACCTATTTCTCAACTGAATTCTACTTCACTTGCATGTTTTAAACAAATATTGGTTACCTGTTTTGTATCCACAGAAGAAAAAGGAAAGGGAGAAAAAGGGAAAGGAGGGGCAAGAGGGTACATGGGAAGAATTGATTCGAATCTCTCTTTCATTGAGCATCAAGTCCACAGGCACTGACTCCCAACCTAAAAGCAAAGAACTTTTAAAGGGCTGTAACAGAGTACCCGCAAGAGGTCTCCAAAGCCCTAGACCTATCAAAACGTAGATCAAGAGTTATACTCAGATGGAATCACATTTACACACTACCACTTTAAAAGCTCATACAGATACTCTTAACAATTTTTAAAAATATATAGTATCTATAGGGTGATAGTATCTAGGGGTGATAATAAAAAATATTTAATAAATGGTCAAGCATGGGCTTCAACTAATAAAGCAGACTGCTGGCCTGCCAGTGGCCAGCACAGATGGACTGGTTCCCACCAGCTAAAAAGCAGATAGCCAATCCAGGTGAGAGCAGACAATTTTTCCTGTCTCTCTTTTCTTTTTTCATATTAAGAAAGGGTCCTCATAGTTAAAAAAAAAAAGTATTGGGCATTATGATTCTAAGACATTTGACTCAGATTATATCACAACCCACATGAGGAATCACAATAAATTTAGAAACTCATCTTTTGCTGGTTGTCTTTCCTCATCTTTAACAGACTCATTCCCTCATGTTTCCACAAAATCCTGTAATTGCTTAACTCTTACCATTTAACTGGTTAACTCTTACCATATGTTTTAAACGCTATCGACACTATCCCTTGATAGAGTCTCTATTTATTAACCTTTATTTATAATAAGAAACAGCTAGTCTCAGGCTTGTGGATTCAACTTAGTTAAGCCATTTAATACTCTGCAAACAGAAAGGATATCTGGGATGGACTTCAGTTTGTGCCCAACTGTTTTACCCTAGAGCGTGTCTGCAATTAGAAGCAGTGTGTAAGACTACCGGAATGGACATCAGTTCTTCCCTGGTGAGAGAAGAAAACCAGCTGGGCTGGTGGGGCTACCTTTTACTTTAGCCCAAGGGGTAACTCCAACGCTCTCCATCTCTTTGAGCTTAGTCAAATAAGTTATTCACATTAATATATTTAGTATATGACATTATTTCAATGAGACATTAATATATTTAGTATATGACATTATTTCAATGAGTCATTCAAGTCAATTTCTTAGAGCTAACAAACAATGATAAGAGGGACAGTATAATAACCTCAAGAACAATTTATAAAATTCCTATCTTTCCTACAGATTCATTAGGAAGCCAAGTAACTAAGCAATTAGAAATAAAGGTGTAGTAATTAAGAAAATAAATTAAGTATTTAGTCATACTTACCAAAATGTAAATTTAAATACAGATGGATTGCACACAAATATAGATTTGATGTGTTTTTTTTTTTAAACCAAAGTCATAATTTTAAATAAAGTGGCAAAATTACATCATTTAATTTCTCCTTTGAAAAACTGGTACAATTCTTGTTATCTTCCTAATCTAAAGTTCAAATACTGAGGGTCTCCCTATTAGAATAGTCTTCAGATACCAAATCACTGGAAATAACGAATGCATATTCCAACAAAACTTACCTTAAAAAAGGCGAACCACTTGTAGTCATTCAACACAATCTCAAAGCCTTGATTGTAAATGATGGTGAAATGGCCGGAATTGCCAAAGTCATCATATGCTGTATCCAACTTCTTGAGGTGCACCACCACTTTTTTTTCTGGGGGTCCTAAAGAAAAGAAAATACACAACAAAGGAAAGTTATTTGGACTTCGATGGGAGGTCGTCTCATCTGTAAGTTCCATTATTTTTAAGCAGCTTTCTTTTCACGCTGCTGAATACCAGGGATCTGGCTTATGAAGATATCAGAGTGTGCTGTGGCCTCTTTCTGAATAATCCCAGAGGGGTCTCAGGCAAGCCTGTGAAGTGAAGGCTCAAAAAGATATATTAAGTAACCCATCACGTAGAGACCCCCAAAAGTGCAGCCACTACCTTCCCAGAGGATCCAAGCACTAAAAAAAAATTTTCCCTGAAGAAAAGGAGAAATAGGGAATGTTGAAAATGAGAGACAGAAATGGAGAGAAGACAAAATGGTAGTCAAAAAGTGGAAATATAAAAACATCTGCTATCAGGTCATAAGAACAAAGGACAATGATCTCTTCAAAGAAGAAATGGGGTATCTTTCTCCAAAATGGCTACAAAGCTCAGAATCTCAGAATCTCAATCCTTCCAGTCTTCAGCAAACTCAAGGTTTTTATCCTACATAGCTAATTTATATTGATAGGAACTAAACTTTTAACCTTCAGAAAATGGGGACTCAGATTTGTCTTTAATGATTCGATTAAGGTCAAAGTGTGGTATATGGGCAGAGGCTGCCTGAAAAGGATTCTGCCTGTCCACTCTGGAAGCTTCCACACTGTACACAAATTTTCCAAGTTTCCTATTACCGCTCTGAAATAGGAGATTCCAAGGGCTTCTCAGGTGGCACTAGTGGTGAAGGGGAAGGCCAAGGCAGGAGACACACGAGAACTGGGTTCGATCCCTGGGTGGGGAAGATCCCCTGGAGTACGAATGGCAACCCGCTCCAGTATTCCTGCCTGGAAAATTCCAAGGACAGAGGAGTCTGGCGGGCCACAGTCCATGGGAGCTGCAAAGAGTTGCATGGGACTGAGTGACCGAGTGCACACAGGAGATTCTATGTGACAGAACAAAGCAAATCCTGATCTCCCTTCTGCTTTGGACCTCCAAGTTCAACTTTTAAAAGAGAACATGATTATAATGCCCTATATTATGAAGTGCCACATAGTCATTTGGAGTTGGACAGCTGAGTCAGTCTGTTCAGTGACAAATGAACTGGCAATCTTCGTTCTGTTAACAAGGAAATTGTGGCCAAGAGCTTTGCTCATTCTGCAGAAGCCACAATGTGGTAAGGGTCTGAGAACAAGACCCAAGACTGAGTTTTTCCTCTCCCTTCTCCCTTTGTCCTCAGGATAGCAGTGTTATCTGAGAGCAGATGAAATGTTCTAGCGTGTTCAAATGTTGTTGTTCAGTGGCTCAGTCGTGTCTGACTCTTTGTGACCCAGTGGACTGCAGCAAGCCAGGCTTCCCTGTCCTTCACCATCTCCCTGAGTTTGCTCAGATACAAGATACTGAGAGCCTTCCGTGAGCTACACATTGTGCTTGGCTCCCTGCATTTCAAATTACTGGCTAAAGAGGTATTAAAAAAAAAAAATTGTATACTACCTGCCCTGCAATACATGAACCCATCCTGCAATGCATGAAACTGTGGAGGGGTACCATACCAGAAGCTTTCTCAGACTAACAGCATCAACACAAGTCCAAATCAAAACCGCTGGGCATAAGGGCTCTTTTCCACAATCAAATAAAAGGAGAAAAAGTTAACAGCTATATTCTCAAGAGTCTTTACGCTCATTTTTCACTATCACAATGAAATACTGAGGATTGGATGGGGAGATAAGATTGCCTGGTCTCAACTCTCTTCCAAACAAACAAACAAACAACAAACAAGAAACAAAACTCAAGGGAGAAAAAAAAAAGTTACTGCAGAAAGTGTTGAGGGCCCAAGGAAATAATCAAGACCACGTGAAGTTAGAAGCGCTCAGCCTCTCCACTCTGACATCGCCGCCCTGGAGCGAGAGGGGGCGCTCGGGGGGACCCCAAGTCCAGCCAGGACTTCCTGGCCTCCCGCCAACGCGGGGCGGCGGGGTGGGGGGTTCGCTTCGGGGACAAGGGCACCAGGGATCGAAGCGCAGGAGCCCCGGGCAGACCCAGGGAGGAAGCGGGTGCCCAGGCGCCAGCGGCTTACCCATCACCGAGCAGTTGACATCGCGCTGGGAGCCGCTGGAGCCCACCTGGAAGACCCAGGTGCCCAGCAGGTCGGGGTAGGTGCAGTTGGCAGGCGTGTCCCCGCGCACGGAGCCAGCGCCATAGACGAGCAGCAAGAGAGCGACGAGCCGCGAGCCGGACCAGGGACCCATGCCGGCAGAGCCGGGAGGAAGCGGGGGCGACAGAAAGCCGCGGCGAGCCGGGCGAGACTGCAGCCACCGCGACCGCGCGCGCCTTAAAGTCGGCAGAGGGGCCGGAAACGCGGCCCGGCGGGGGTGGGGTCTCGGGCGGGGCTAAGGGTCGCGCCCGGGAGTCGCTCCGCCCCTCAGGTGGGGCTCGGGGCGCGCGGGTCACCCGGGGGCCGCCGGCTCTGGGGTTCGGTTGCCCGAGGACAGGTCTCCGAGGGCGGGAGAGTCACCGCCGCTCCGTGGGCGCCCAGGACGCGCTCCTTCGCTCCTGGAGGGGTAACGGAGGGAGGGAGAGTGAGAATAAAAAAGAAAAATAAAAGGCCGGGGGCCGTACAGAGTCAGGCCTGCGGGCGAGGGGAGACCGAAAGTCAGAGAGAAGCGGGAGCCAGGTGCGGAGGCGGCGGTGAGGGGCTGGCGGCATCCAGGCTGGGAAAGAGGTCCAGAGCACGCGGTCTAACTAGGGCAGCTTTCCTTACTTGCTCGTCGTCCCCACTTAGTCCTCACTCAGTTAACTTTTTTTTCCCTCATAACTACTGTCTTTACCTGCGACCACCAGCACACTCCCACCCACCCCCCCAGCTGTTTGAAAACTCCTCTTCCTTCCTTTTCCCAAAACTTTCTCTGCCTTTTTTTTTTTTTGCTGGATTTTGTCGGTTTCCCGTTAATGTTCTTGGCCTGTTGTCTACAGGAGAATTCAGCTGTAGAGCAGACTTGGAGTTTTTGTGTATTAGTGTTTTGTTTTTTTGTCCTCCTGTTAATTTTATAGGATTTAGTTGTGCTCACGCGCGCCGGCAAACGCACACAGGCACTGAAGCTCTTGTTTTACAACTGAAAAGCTTCAGGCCCAGAGAGAGGAAGTAACTTGCCCTGGATGAGGAAGGTAGCTGGTGGGAGAAAGCCGGTCTTGTGATCAGGTTTCAGAGTGCCAGTCTGATCGCTGGTAATTATTAAGTAGCACGATTTCCAGATGCTTCCTTGTTCAGTTTAATTATCACCCTTTTCTGTGAGAGCTGCTGTCTTTCCTGTCTGTTGTTGGAAGTCGGGGCTCCTTTCCTGCACAGAGTGTTCTAGGCGTCAGGTGATGAAGAAGACAGACTTTCCTGTGTTCCTGCTAGGGCACGTTCATTTTGCCCTCATTACACTGGTTTCAAATAAATATTTTTATGTCCACCTTTTCCACCAGATTGAAGGAAGCAAGTCCAGATTAAACACCTTTGTCTCCCTATATAATGGCTTGAAAAAACTAAGGAAGTGTCCTAAGGTGTTAAAGTAAATTCACTTAATAACCTTATCTTGGTTTCTAGGCCTGAAAGCCAATTTCAATTTGGCAGAAGGTGTTGCTGTTGAAAGCTCAGAAATGAAAATGCTCTCTAATATAGTCACAAACTGCAAAGGCATGGGTGGGGCTAACACCCTTCTTCCAGGTTTTATTGCCGTTTTCTTAGGATGAAAAGCTGACAGCATGAATTAAACTAGCCCATTTACTGTTCAGAGATAACACTCTGACAGAGAAACAGCATTCCTAATCTCTGAGAAAATGTGCCATTGGTTGTTAAAATACTAAAACTTATATTAGATCATCAGTTATGAATTGAATAATCAAGTTGAAATTTTCTTTGATCGTGCAAAGTAGCACAAACAATTGTGAAAAAAGTTGAAAACACATCTCTAGTCAGTGAATAAATAGGAAAGAATCTTGAAGACTTCTTAACCTAATGGATTTGTTTCGCTATTTGGAAATGAAGATCCAGAGATAATAATAACATCGCATTGCCAGTTACTAAGATTTAGGAATAAACCTCAGGTACTTTGACTTTCAATTTAGTTTATTTCCACTAATCTAATAATTCTCAAACTAGTCCTCTCTCCATTAGCAGGGAAAAAAACTAGTGATTCTCAAATTGATCAGATGTAAAGTTTTATTTTTATAACAAATATTTTATAGAGACCTTTTGCTAATTTGAAATGAAATTCATATATAAGCTTATTTGAAAAGTACCAATAATATGAAAGACAAAAAGATATTTTAAAAAATTAAAATGAAAACAGAGGGAAAAAAATCTCATTGATATGACCACAGAAAGTAAGGGCAAAAGGTGTAAATATTGAGGAAAAGATATTTCAGATAAAGTTTAATACAAACACCTGTATTTCATTTCCTAAAATGCTCATGTATGAATGTCCTGGAGAATAAAATGAGATATTCAGATACTTGCATTTTATGTCTCTATGTAGAATTGTAAAATTGACAGGTACCTTTTTTCTAAGAATAGAAAGTATTTCAGTGAGTTTATAACTCAAATACCCCTTAGTCTAGTGGATGTATTTTACTATTGGGAAATGATCCAGAGATGACAGTATCTTGAATGAATGTCACAGTTGCTTTATCAGATGTCATGCTGGAAAACTCTTGGTCAAGTTCCCAGCAGAACAAAGTCCTACTGATTTATCTAAAAGTTGCATTCCTGAAAATTTCGTATATTTCAAAGGATATGAAGTAAAAGTCAATTTATGAGCAAACCACAGTTTGGTACTGGGCTCAGATCATTTTAACTAGGTTTATAAAGAAGTAGCATTGCTTATCAGACCTCCCTGTAACTCAGATGGTAAAGAATCCATCTGTAATGCAGGAGACTTGGGTTGGATCCCTGGGTTGGGAAGATCCCCTGGAGGAAGGCATGTCAATCTCCTCCAGTATCCTGGCCTGGAGAATCCCATGGACAGAGGAGCCTGGCAGGCTATGGTCCATGGGGTCACCATGGGGTCACAGAGAGTGGGACACGGCTGAGTGACTAAGCACAGCACAGCATTACTTGGCAGTAATTCTCAAACTGCTGGATGAAAATGACCAGATACATATGCATCTCTTTGGAATTTGCTAGAAATGTAGATTCTTGACTCCCAGCCATACCTACTGAATCAGTTCCCCACTATCTTATGTTTTAACCCTTTCAAAGGATCCTCAGATAGCTGCAGCTTGAGAATCACTTAGATTCTCAGCGATAGCTTAGAGGTGAACAAGAACTTGTATCACACTGCCTAAGTTTGAAGCATAGTTCTGCTACTCACCAACTATTAATATTTTGATCTTGAGGAAGTTATCTGACTTCTCTTTGTGCCTTAGTTTTCTCATTTACAACTTGTGCATAATTGGTGTAGACCTATGACTACCTCATCTAGCTTTGAGAAGACAGTTAATACAGATTCTACAGATAACTGACATTTATTACTGTATATATTACTACTAGAAAACTATCTTTATTAGACAATAGACTCCAAATCCTGTTTCTCTGCTACAATCCTAGCACCCTCAATAATTCTGGTACATAGTACTCACGTATTTTTTGAATGAATGAATAGTATCATGGGCATAAATATAGCTATATTTCATGTATTTGGCAAAGAGCATCTTGATTCCCATATTCCTTTTGAATAAGTTTGAAAGTCACTGTTCAGAAATGCATATCGAAACAAAGAAGGATCAAAGAAATAGAGAAAAAATATGACATATCAATGTAGAATACCATTTGGCATTCTACATATCTGGCATTGGTAGTCAGAGTAGCAACGATAATAATTTCATTTATTTACGACTTTATTGTGTTTGTCACTGAGTCATGTCTGACTCGTTGAGACCCCATGGACTGTAGCCTGCCAGGCTCCTCTGTATCCATGGGATTTTCCAGGCAAGAATACTGGATTGGTTTGCCATTTCCTTCTCCAGGGGATCTTCCCAACCCAGGAATCGAACTGAGTCTCCGCCATTGCAGGCAGGTTGTTTACTCTCTGAGTCACCAGGGAAGCCCATTTAGGAGTCTACATTTTATCAAGGTAATTCACATATATCATCTCATCTAATTATTATACAATTGTGTGAGCAAGATATTACATGATTTCAATTTCACTGGAACTAGAGACAGAACTGAGGTTCAGAGAATTAATTAGGGGGTAATGCCTGGGAACTTTCAGATGTTCAAGCTGGTTGTAGAAAAGACAGAGGAACCAGAGATCAAATTGCCAACATCTGCTGGATCATTGAAAAAGCAAGAGAGTTCCAGAAAAACATCTATTTCTGCATTATTGACTATGCCAAAGCCTTTGACTGTGTGGATCACAATAAACTGGAAAATTCTGAAAGAGATGGGAATACCAGACCACCTGACCTGCCTCTTGAGAAACCTATATGCAGGTCAGGAAGCAACAGTTAGAACTGGGCATGGAACAACAGACTGGTTCCGAATAGGGAAAGGAGTACATCAAGGCTGAATATTGTCACCATGCTTATTTAACTTATATGCAGAGTACATCATGAGAAATGCTGGGCTGGAAGAAGCACAAGCTGGAATCAAGATTGCTGGGAGAAATATCAATAACCTCAGATACGCAGATGACATCACCCTTATGGCAGAAAGTGAAGAGGAACTAAAAAGCCTCTTGATGAAGGTGAACGAGGAGAGTGAAAAAGTTGGCTTAAAGCTCAACATTCAGAAAACGAAGATCATGGCATCTGGTCCCATCACTTCATGGAAAATAGATGGGGAAACAGTGGAAACAGTGGCAGACTTTATTTTGGGGGGCTCCAAAATCACTGCAGATGGTGATTGCAGCCATGAAAGTAAAAGACGCTTATTCCTTGGAAGGAAAGTTATGACCAACCTAGATAGCATATTCAAAAGTAGAGACATTTCTTTGCCAACAAAGGTTCGTCTAGTCAAGGCTATGGTTTTTCCACTGGTCATGTATGGATGTGAGAGCTGGACTGTAAAGAAAGCTGAGCGCCGAAGAATTGATGCTTTTGAACTATGGTGTTGGAGAAGACTCTTGAGAGTCCCTTGGACTGCAAGGAGATCCAACCAGTACATTCTAAAGGAGATCAGTCCTGGGTATTCTTTGGAAGGAATGATGCTAAAGCTGAAACTCCAATACTTTGGCCACCTGATGTGAAGAGTTGACTCATTGGAAAAAACCCTGATGCTGGGAGGGATTGGGGGCAGGAGGAGAAGGGGACAGAGGAAGAGATGGCTGGTGGCATCACCGACTCGATGGACATGAGTTTGAGTGATCTCCAGGAGCTGGTGATGGACAGGGAGGCCTGGCGTGCTGCAATTCATGGGGTTGCAAAGAGTCAGACACGACTGAGCGACTGAACTGCACTGAACTGATTGCCTGCAAAAGAACTTAGAAAGGGAAAAGGAATAGGAAGGCAAAGTCTCAGACTCCAGTGTAGTTCTGACCTCTGTGAAAATGAAGGAGGATCAATCTGAGAGAAAGAGACTTGGGAATACTACTCTGAGATAGTGTCAGCCGGTCCAATAGGGAACTCTTGTGCGATGACACCCATGCAAGAGCTTGTCTTGGGAAAAATGCCCAGGCCGATGGTCAATTCATGGTGCCCTTGCCATTGTCCTGGACTGGAAAACTGAGGTGGTTCCTGAAGTCACTGCAACCGGAGTCTGTCACAAACTGCACTCCTGTGACACCTTCTCTCTTGAAGAGAAATAGGAGTAAGGTACCACCTTGGTGGCTACAGTGGGCCACTTCTATTTAAAATAAGAGGTTGAGCCACAAGAGTAAAAAGAGAGCTGAATTATTTGTTCAGATCTTGTGATGCCCCAAGTGCCATACTCTGCTTTTCTCCTTCTGATCTCCTAGGCAGATGTCAAAACTCTCTCTTCTGTGATCTTATGTTCCTGTGTTCACAGTTCACTATCATCATTTTATTGACTGCCTTTTCCACTAGAGTCCATGCTCTATATGGACTCTATGGACTATTATTTTGCATCTCAAGATTTTGTCAGTTAGCCAACTCGTTCATCCTCTCAATAAAATTAATGAAAGAAAGGAAGGGAGGAAGATAAGCAAGAAGAAAGGCAGAAGGTTTTACACCTTTACAGAAGGCAGAAGGATTAGCTTTCTGTGCATGAAAACTCAACTGATGAGAGCTTATCCGGGAAAGATCACAGGGTTGCTTAATAATGCTGCATAGGCTGGTTGATTGCACTCTGCCAATATTTCACAGACTTTTTGTTCTTGGCATCCCTTTACATTCTTAAAGATTATGAGGACTCCAAAGAGCTTTATATGGATTATATCCGGCAGTGTTAACTCCATTAGGACAAAAGTAAAAAAAAAAAAAAAAAAAAATTAACAATTGACTTACTCATTTAATAATAATAAAATGAAAGTGGCACTCTAAAATATAGCATGAAAAAAATCAGAAGAGTTACATTGTTTTACAGTTTTGCAAACTCTATTGCCTGGCTTAATTGATGGATGCTGTATTATCTGTTCCTCTACTCCATTTGTTATGATACATTGTTTCGGTTGCAGTATGTGAAGAAAATACAGTATTATACAGACTTAATACTTGAAAAAGGAATAACTTGTCAACCCATGAAGGAGTCTCATGAATCCCCTGGCTCCTTGGACCACATTCTGAGAACTTCTTCACCAGAATAATTTTACATTCTGAGATTCTCTCACTGTCAACTACTGAAAAGTGTGTGCCCTTGGTCATGAGGTGAATAGGGGCAAGCAGAGATGTGGTTATGTGACCACGGACACAATTCCAACCATGGAAAAAATCCACTCAAGCACATTCCAGTGTCTTTTTCCAGGGGTAGGAATATTGGAGGTTTACTTAGTTAAGATACAGAAAAGAAGGAAGTTACCTTGAATTTGATGCAATGTGAGCTGGTGAAAGTGAAGAGGAACTCAAAAGCCTCTTGATGAAAGTGAAAGTGGAGAGTGAAAAAGTTGGCTTAAAGCTCAACATTCAGAAAACGAGGATCATGGCATCCGGTCCCACCACTTCATGGGAAATAGATGGGGAAACAGTGGAAACAGTGTCAGACTTTATTTTTCTGGGCTCCAAAATCACTACAGATGGTGACTGCAGCCATGAAATTAAAAGATGCTTACTCCTTGGAAGGAAAGTTATGACCAACCTAGATAGCATATTGAAAAGCAGAGACATTACTTTGCCAACAAAGGTCTGTCTAGTCAAGGCTATGGTTTTTCCTGTGGTCATGTATGGATGTGAAAGTTGGACTGTGAAGAAGGCTGAGCGCCAAAGAATTGATGCTTTTGAACTGTGGTGTTGGAGAAGACTCTTGAGAGTCCCTTGGACTGCAAGGAGATCCAACAAGTCCATTCTGAAGGCGATCAGCCCTGGGATTTCTTTGGAAGGAATGATGCTAAAGCTGAAACTCCAGTACTTTGGCCACCTCATGCGAAGAATTGACTCATTGGGAAAGACTCTGATGCTGGGAGGGATTGGGGGCAGGAGGAGAAGGGGATGACAGAGGATGAGATGGCTGGATGGCATCACTGACTCAATGGACGTGAGTCTTAGTGAACTCCAGGAGTTGGTGATGGACAGGGAGACCTGGGGTGCTGCGATTCATGGGGTCGAAAAGAGTCGGACACAACCGAGTGACTGATCTGATCTGATCTGAGCTGGTGAAGGTAGAAAAATAACAATTATGTTTTCTATTTGAATAGTTCATCATTATTTGCATAGTACATTCACATATTGTGTCAATATGATAGTAATCTCCCAGATAGTATTACTCCTATTTTAGAGATAAGAAAAATGGGACTTAGAAAGGATAAGTGACTTTTCTGTGGTCAAACTGCCAGTGAGTATAGATCTGATAACCAATGAAAAGCCTCCATTTTTAAGTTAGAGTGTTAGAATGAAATTAAACACGTGAAGCTTTGCCTGCTTGGGTGAGAGTCAGATACAAAATTAAGAGAAAGAAAAGTTCTACAGCAGATGCATGCTGATGCAGCTGTGAAACTAAGAATCGCTGAGGTAGTCTCTACTGTTGATCCTGTTCTCAGTTCACTATTTCCTTCTGTTAAATAAACCGTGTTTTTGAAATGAGAATTTTGAGAAGCTTTACTTTTTACAGATACACCAGGATTATCCTGTAGGTCAGGGGTCCACAACCCGCAGGCCACAGACCAGCACACACAGCAGGAAGTGAATGGCAGATGAGCAAGCTGAACCTCCTCTGTGTTTACAACTGCTCCCCATAGCTCACATAACCACCTGAGCTCAAGAAAACAAGCTCAGGGCTCCCACTGGTTCTGCACTATGGTGAGCTGTATAATTGTTTCATCATCCATCACAATTAATAATAATAGAAATAAAGCACACAATAAGTATAATGTGCTTGAATCATCCTGAAACCACCCCCAACACCAGCACATACATATCCACACCACCCCACGCCCCCACCTGGAAAGATTGCTGCTGCTAAGTCACTTCAGTCGTGTCCGACTCTGTGCAACAGCCCACCAGGCTCCCCCGTCCCTGAGATTCTCTAGGCAAGAACACTGGAGTGGGCATGGAAAGATTGTCTTCCACGAAACCCAGCCCTGGGGATGGCTGCTATAGGTCACACAAAGGGAGAGCAACCCTAGAGACCCAATAAATAGTGAATGTCTCCACTTTCCTCCTTTCCCGCCAACACCACTCTGGGCCAATAGGCTATCATTTCTTCTTGGTCGATCAAATTTACCTTCTAGTTTCATCCACTGTTTCTTGAATTTATGAAAGCCAGGAACTTAAGTGTCGTCCTTGACTCATCCTCCCCCCCAGGGCCCCCACCCAAGCTGATCTGCCAATTTATCATACAAAGTTTGTTTTACTTGAACCATTTTTTTTTATTGAAATGTAAACCATATCAAGGTACTCCCAATGTTGACAAGTGGAATACTTCACAATAGGTTACTTTCGTCATCTTCGAATAAAATTCTATAAGATCCTGTACAATATGCCCAACTTATTCCTTCATCCCCCTAATTGTGTCAGGAAACTCTGCCTTCTGTTAATCCTCAAACCTTCTAGATTTTCTGTCTCAATTACCTTTGTGCTTTATCGTCCTCTCTGCCTGAAATAATTTAGTCAGCTTTCCCCACGACCTGTCATTCTCACTGTATGAAATTCTCACTGATAAATATTTTATCCCTGCAGGAAGGGATCCTCTAATCATGCTATCTGAAGTGGTCTTCTCTAGCTCTTCATTTTATTGCTGTTTCTACAATGATAAATGCCTATATTTATTACACTTTCTTGTTTATTGTGTATCTGCCTCACCGGAACAGAAGCTCCATGAGGTTTGGGCCTCGTCTGTCTTGTTCACCACTGTGTCACCAGGACATAATAGATGCTCAATAAATATTTATTAAATGTTGATTGAAACCACTTACTCTACAACTTTGACAATCAGGTTTATGATGTCAGCTTATTTTCAGCTTATTTTGGTGAAAGTCGTTCAGTCATGTCCGACTCCCTGAGGGCCCATGGACTATACAGTCCATGGAATTCTGCAGGCAAGAATACTGGAGTGGGTAGCCTTTCCCTTCTCCAGGGGACCTTCCCAACACAGGGATCGAACCCAGGTCTCCCACATTACAGGGGATTCTTTACCAGCTGAGCTATGAGGGAAGCCCTTTCAACGTATTAAAATGAAGTATTTTAAACAACCCCATATCATCACCAGGGTTAGTAATGTGATTCTTGGGAAATGAATGCAGTTTCTCAACTTGGAGAAACTGATAGTCTTGACCTTTAGATCAGTCTCAAATTTTCACGGGGCAAATATGTCACCCGATAAATGTTTATATTTCTCATCTCATGCTGTTCACTTTCAGAGATATTCAGCTTGTAAGGGACCAACTTTGCAGCCCCAGCAATATCTAAAATTTTGAGTTTATATACCTGTGTGGATTAGCTTCGAAGTTGTAGACACTGATCTGGAACTATTTCATATGCTATCAGCAGGTCAGGGGGTAAGCACACGGAGGACAAGAGGACCATGTCTTGCTGTTCTGTCGCTCAGTCGCGTCCGACCTCTGCGACCGCATGGACTGCAGCACGCCAGGCCTCCCTGTCCATCACCATCTCCCTAAGTTTGCTCAAACTCATGTTTGTTGAGTCAGTGATGGCATCCAACCATCTCATCCTCTGTCACCCCCCTTCTCCTCTTGGCACTTTATTTCCAAAGTTTTGCAGTTCAGTTTGACTCCCCTTCTTTCCCTAGGTTATTGCCAAAAGGGAAACATGAAGTCAAGGTAAATTCTAAAATAGCAAGCTGTAGAGAGTCTTGGCATGAAGATAGCCAAACCAGCACAGGGTGGCTGATTTAAAGGTCAAGACTATCAGTTTATTCACATTGAGAAAGTGCATTCCTTTACCAAGAATTACATTATTTACCCAGGTAATGATATGGGAATGTTTAAAATATTTCATTTTGATAGGTTGAAAATAAGCTGAGATTATCATTACTTTTTACTTATTTAATTGACAAGATCAAACTGATTTATGCATTTCTCTCATTTTTTAAACTAATACTTAGTACTTCTTAGAATTTAAAAATAGTTAAATATTTAAATAAATTAGTTCAGATTTAGTTAATGTAACAACTTGAGCCAAAAAGCTCTCAAATTTATCGTCATTTTCATTTGTTCCTATTCCTTCTTTTTTTTAAAATCCCTTCTTAATCATATTTGTGTTTTTGTTATATGAGGTAGTAAAACTCAATAAATTACATTAAATATATTTTGCCATTTGCTACAGATTTTTCCCATTTCCATCTATACTCTGCCAAGAAAGGCAACTTTTGTTCCCTCCCTGGTGTGAACACTTCCAAATTTTCTGCTAAAATTACCCAGTCACTTACAAATATGAATAAGAAACAGGGCACATATGTTCAAGGGTACAGATTCTAGATACAGAATGCCATGATTTGAATCTTAATATCACTTCTTACTATGTTCAGAAAAGCTATTTATATTCTCTGACTCAGTTTCCTTGTTAGCAAAACTGGGATTAATAATAGGCCCTCCCTCATAGGGATGTAGTGAAGTTCTGACTGAGTTAAAAGGTGAAATGCTTAGAACAATGCTGTAACTACTTTTCATTCTTTCTTTCATTCTCTTCAACCTCATTTCATTCTTAATGAAGTTCTTTCATTCTTAAAAATACATTAGAGAGATCTCTTCACAGCAAAAAATTGAGTTCATTTTAAGGAAAATAGCTGCATGGTACTTTCCAGGTGGCACAATGGTAAAGAATCTGCCTGCCAGTGCAGGAGATGCAAAAGATGTGGATTTGATCCCTGGGTCAGTAAGATCCCCTAGAGAAGAAAATGGCAACCCCCTCCAGTGTTCTTGCCTGGAAAAGTTGGCAGGCTACAGTTCATGGGATTGCTAAGAGTCAGACATGACCCACTGTGCGCACACGCGCACACACACACTGCTAAACATGGTCCACAGATCCAAAACGGCCTCACATGTGCTAAAAATCCATGGTACCAAACCTAGATTTAATACCTAACCGCAGTTTTGACCTTCAGTTCAGTTCAGTTCAGTCGCTCAGTCATATCTGACTCTTTGCAACCCCATGAATTGCAGCACGCCAGGCCTCCCTGTCCATCACCAACTCCCAGAGCTCACCCAAACTCGTCCATCGAGTCGGTGATGCCATCCAGCCATCTCATCCTCTGTTGTCCCATTCTCCTCCTGCCCCCAATCCCTCCCAGCATCAGAGTCTTTCCCAATGAGTCAACACTTTGCATGAGGTGGCCAAAGTATTGGAGCTTCAGTTTCAGCATCAGTCCTTCCAAGGAACATTCAGGACTGATTTCCTTTAGGATGGACTGGTTGGATCTCCTTGCAGTCCAAGGGACTCTCAAGAGTCTTCTCCAACACCACAGATCAAAAGCATCAATTCTTTGGCGCTCAGCTTTCTTTACAGTTCAACTCTCACATCCATACATGACCACTGGAAAAACCATAGCCTTGACTAGACAGACCTTTGTTGGCAAAGTAATGTCTCTGCTTTTGAATATGCTATCTAGGTTGGTCATGACTTTTCTTCCAAGGAGTAAGTGTCTTTTAATTTCATGGCTGCAATTACCATCTGCATTACCATTTTGGAGCCCAGAAAAATAAAGTCTGCCACTGTTTCCACTGTTTCCCCATCTATTTCCCATGAAGTGATGGGACCAGATGCCATGATCTTCGTTTTCTGAATGTTGAGCTTTAAGCCAACTTTTTCACTCTCTTCTTTCACTTTCATCAGGAGGCTTTTTAGTTCCTCTTCACTTTGTGCCATAAGGGTGATGTCATCTGCATATCTGAGGTTCTTGATATTTCTCCCAGAAATCTTAATTCCAGCTTGTGCTTCTTCCAGCCCAGCGTTTGTCATGATGTACTCTGCATATAAGTTAAATAAGCAGGGTGACAGTATACAGCCTTGATGTACTCCTTTTCCTATTTGGAACCAGTCTGTTGTACCATGCCCAGTTCTAACTGTTGCTTCCTGACCTGCATATAGGTTTCTCAAGAGGCAGGTCAGGTGATCTGGTATGCCCATCTCTTTCAGAATTTTCCACAGTTCATTGTGATCCACACAGTCAAAAGCTTTGGCATAGTCAATAACGCAGAAATAGATGTTTTTCTGGAACTCTCTTGCTTTTTTCATGATCCAGCAGATGTTGACCTTACTCCCAAATAAAACCTTAATCAAGCAGTTTGGAATTTTCTGGTTAGAACCAATGAGGTATTCTGGGCCTTCTCCAGTCTACTACAGAGGAAGAAGAGGGAACCTTTTATATATTTATATATTATTTATTGCTGATGACTTATTTTGGGGGGGCTCCAAAATCACTGCAGATGGTGACTGCAGCCATGAAATTAAAAGACACTTGTTCCTTGGAAGAAAAGCTATGACCAACCTAGACAGCGTATTAAAAAGCAGAAACATTACTTTGCCAACAAAGGTCCATCTAGTCAAAGCTATGGTTTTTCAACTAGTCATGTATGGATGTGAGAATTGGACTATAAAAAAGGCTGAGTGCCGAAGAATAGATGCTTTTGAATTGTGGTGTTGGAGAAGACTCTTGAGAGTCCCTTGGTCTGCAAGGAGATCCAACCAGTCCATCCTAAAGGTAATCAGTCCTGAATGTTCCTTGGAAGGACTGATGCTGAAACTGATGCTCAAATACTTTGGCGACCTGATGTGAAGAACTGACTCATTTGAAAAGACCCTGATGCTGGGAAAGATTGAAGGCAGGAGGAGAAGGGGACAACAGAGGATGAGATGGTTGGATGGCATCACAGACTTGATGAACATGAGTTTGAGCAAGCTCCAGGAGGTGGTGATGGACAGGGAAGCCTGGTGTACTGCAGTCCATGGGGTCGCAAAGAGTCAGATAGCTGAGTGACTGAACCCAACTGAACTCCTTGCCCCTACCCTCTTTTCTATAAAAGCTTTCCATTTTGTGGCACTTATCAGAGCTCTCTTCTGTTTATTAGATTTATGGACTTCTCTGGTCACTCAGCGGGGAGAGAATCTGCCTGCATTGTGGAAGACCTGGGTTCAGTCCGTGGGTTGGGAAGATCCCCTGGAGGAGGGCACAGCAACCCACTCCAGTATTCTTGCCTGGAGAATCCCATTGACAGAGGAGCCTGGCAGGCTACAGTCTGTGGGGTCACAAAGAGTTAGACATGACTGAGTGACTAAGCACACATACACATCCTTGAATAACACCAAACATGTCTTCAAATTTAATCAATTGAATTTTGTTTTTAACCAGTACTTCAGTTCAGTTCAGTCGCTCAGTCATGTCTGATTCTTTGCAACGCCATGGACTGTAGCACACCAAACTTCCCTGCCCATCACCAATTTCCAAAGCTTGCTCAAACTCATGTCCATCCAGTCAGTGACGGTAGTGGAAGTGATATAATTCCAGTTGAGCTATTTCAAATCATAAAAGATGATACTGTTAAAGTGCTACACTCAATATGCCAGCAAATTTGTAAAACTCAGCAGTGGCCACAGGACTGGAAAAGGTCAGTTTTTATTCCAATCCCAAAGAAAGGCAATGCAAAAGAATGTTCAATACTTAAGGCATTGAATACTAAGGTATGTAGCAAATCTATTTAACTATTGTTAAATGGCCATTTGTGTTGTTTCTAGGTATTTAGCATTATTTTTTGCCAGTGCAAACAATATCGCAATAAGAAATTTTGAATACACATACTTTCTGTAGCTCCTTTTATTTCCATAGGAAAGTGACAACCATATCCTTTCCTTACAAATTATCTTTCCTGGGTTGTTTTAAATGCTTTAAGTTGTTTTAAATTTTGATATTTTAAGTTGTTTCAAATTGAAATATTTTAAATTATTGCCATTTAATTTTAAATTAGTATTTTGGAAGCACCATGGGAAAAGCAAGAGAGTTCCAGAAAAACATCTATTTCTGCATTATCGACTATGCCAAAGTCTTTGACTGAGTGGATCACAATAAACTGTGGAAAATTCTGAAAGAGATGGGAATACCAGAACACCTGATCTGCCTCTTGAGAAATTTGTATGCAGGTCAGGAAGCAACAGTTAGAACTGGGCATGGAACAACAGAATGGTTCCAAATAGGAAAAGGAGTTCGTCAAGGCTGTATATTGTCACCCTGTTTATTTAACTTATATGCAGAGTACATCATGAGAAACGCTGGACTGGAAGAAACACAAGCTGGAATCAAGATTGCCAGGAGAAATATGAAGAACCTCAGATATGCAGATGATACCACCCTTATGGCACAAAGTGAAGAGGAACTCAAAAGCCTCTTTATGAAAGTGAAAGTGAAGAGTGAAAAAGTTGGCTTAAAGCTCAACATTCAGAAAATGAAGATCATGGCATCTGGTCCCACCACTTCATGGGAAATAGATGGGGAAACAGTGGCAGACTTTATTTTTCTGGGCTCCAAAATCACTGCAGATGGTGACTGCAGCCATGAAATTAAAAGACGCTTATTCCTTGGAAGGAAAGTTATGACCAACCTAGATAGCATATTCAAAAGCAGAGACATTACTTTGCCAACAAAGGTTCACCTAGTCAAGGCTATGGTTTTTCCTGTGGTCATGTATAGATGTGAGAATTGGACTGTGAAGAAGGCTGAGCGCCGAAGAATTGATGCTTTTGAACTGTGGTGTTAGAGAAGACTCTTGAGAGTCCCTTGGACTGCAAGGAGATCCATCCAGTCCATTCTGAAGGAGATCAGCCCTGGGATTTCTTTGGAAGGAATGATGCTGAAGCTGAAACTCCAGTACTTTGGCCACCTCATGCGAAGAGTTGACTCATTGGGAAAGACTCTGATGCTGGGAGGGATTGGGGGCAGGAGGAGAAGGGGACGACACAGGATGAGATGGCTGGATGGCATCACTGACTCAATGGACGTGAGTCTGAGTGAACTCCGGGAGTTGGTGATGGACAGGGAGGCCTGGGGTGCTGCGATTCATGGGGTCGAAAAGAGTCGGACACAACTGAGTGACTGATCTGATCTGATCTGAAGGTCTGCTTTTGTATATGATATCATATTTTTATTTAAGGCAATGATGATAGTGCTGTTTATAAAATAAACCTTATTTTCCCTCCAAATTAAACACCAAATATGAATATATTCAGTTCATTAAATACTAGAATATTTTGTTTCACTGATTGATTTTAAAGCAAGTTTGCTTCCTAGTCTTCTTTGTCATGTTTTCCTCAGCTCCCACTCTGTATAAATATTATGATTGCTTTATTTGTTTTAAAATTTTTTACTCAGTTTCAAAATTGTATGCTTTTACTACCCCCTCTACTATTTTTTTAATTCAGTGGAGCATTCAGTGAAATTAAATTTGGGATATTACTTTCAAGTAACCAATTTTGGGTATTTTGTTTGTTTGTTTATTTTTTAACCAATTTCATCTTTTATTTGGAATAATTTTTATTTCTACTTTATTGAGTTTGTTTTGCTTTTCTTTTCTTAATTTGTTAATATGAGAAATTAGCACCTCACTCTTAGTCTTTTCCTTTAATAATAAAGGTGTATTAGGCTCAGGTTTTTTTTTTTTTGAAACAAGTTTTAACTGTATTCCACAAGTTATCACATGACATACTTGTTTTTCTTTGTAATTTAAAAAGTTTATAACTGAGGTTTAATATCTAGTTGATTCCATTTCTTATTTCAACTGCTGCTGCTAAGTCGCCTCAGTCGTGTCCAACTCTGTGCGACCCCATAGACGGCAGCCCACCAGGCTCCCCTGTCCCTGGGATTCTCCAGGCAAGAACACTGGAGTGGGTTGCCATTTCCTTCTCCAATGCATGAAAGTGGAAAGTGAAAGTGAAGTCACTCAGTCATGTCTGACTCTTAGCGACCCCATGGACTGCAGCCCACCAGGCCCTCCGTCCATGGGATTTTCCAGGCAGGAGTACTGGAGTGGGGTGCCGTTGCCTTCTCTGTTAACAGCAGCTAGGCATATTATATTTACTTGGAGCTGGTGTACTTGGTGACAGCCTTAGTGCCCTCAGACACGGCATGTTTGGCCAGCTCCCCAGGTAGCAGCAAGCACACGGCGGTCTGGATCTCCCTGGATGTGATAGTCGAGCGCTTGTTGTAATGTGCCAGGCGGGATGCCTCACCAGTGATGCGCTGGAAAATGTCGTTGACGAAGGAGTTCATGATGCCCGTGGCCTTGGACGAGATGCTGGTGTCTGGATGGACTTGCTTCAGCACCTTGTACACGTACGAGGAGTAGCTCTCCTTGCGGCTGCGCTTGCGCTTCTTGCCGTCCTTCTTCTGGGCCTTGGTCACAGCTTTTTTAGAGCCCTTTTTAGGGGCAGCAGCAGACTTAGCCGGTTCAGGCATGTCTATAATGACAACACCCAACAACACAGAAAGATCTTTCTTATTTCAACTAGTTATATTTATTTTCTTTTTTAAAAAATTAGATTATGTTCTAAGAATGTAGCATATATAATATTAACATTTAAAATTTAAGCAATCATTTTTTCTGGTTAAATTTATGGCTTAAGTTTATGAGATAAACATTAAAAATTATGTTTTCTCTACTCAGAAGAACTTTGATATACACTCAAAGTGATTACATCTCTTATGACTATGCTTAATTTTTGTCTACTACATCTTTCAGTTGTAAAAGGTTGAAGTATCTCAAGGTAACTTCATTTTAATACATTTCTTAGTTATCTCATCATTTGTTCTTAATATTTTAATTGCTTTCTTATTTAGTACATTTCCATACTTTGAAAAACATATGCTTTTTGCCTGATCATAGATTTCCTACAATAACCCTCTCCTCTAGAATTTCTACCTAAACCTGCAATCTCAAAAGTAGTTCTAAGACTTGCCTCTCCTGGGTGTTGACTTGTTCCAAGACCTAGTTAAGGTTGGGTTTAGAGGGAAAGAATGATTGAAATGCAAATTCACACTGCTATTAGGTGCTTTAGGCTTTTAATGTCTAATATATTTTTTTCTTCCTGATTTTTATGATTTTAACAAGTCTTCTCAACAATTTGGAATACAGAATACTGACAAGTATTAGTAGTAAACTAAGAAGAACAGAGAAATTGAATTAAAAGTGAGGAAATGGAGAGAGGCAAAATGCACAGGTATAATTGCTTTTTATGATAACAGTTATCAGTTATTGAATGTCTTCTGTGTGTAGACACTACATGCATGTGCTCACTGTCTAATCCCTACAGCTGTGCTATAAGGTAGGTATTACTCACTTTAGTTTAGAAATGAAAAAGTGTTTAGAGCAGAGAGATTAAGGATCATGCCGAGTGTCATACAACTTGAGTGACTGAGCTAGAGAATTTGGCTGATTCCCAAAGTGTGTCTGAGTTCCAGTGCCCCCTTCTTTCCACTGTAGCACACTCCTTTACTTGTAGGCAGACTTAAGGAGATATTCTGAATAAATAGTTGTCCATAAATAAAAAGCACAATACTTCTTTAGCCACAAAACTATACATATTTATTCAACATGGTAGTGTTGTAGCCACTAAGAGGAAGTGATGGTAGAGTAGGTGTTTCTGGAAGAAAGTAAAGACAAATGGAGGCTTCCCTGGTCGCTCAGCAGTAAAGAATCTACCTGCCCTTGCAGGAGATGAGGGCTCAGTCCTGCGTCGGAAAGATCCCCTGGAGAAGGAAAAGACAACCCACTCAGTATTCTTGCCTGGGAAATTCCAAGGACAGAGGAGCCCAGCGCACTAGAGTCCATGGGGTCAAAAAAGAGTCAGACACAACCTAGCAACTAAACAACAACAACAACAAAAACAAATGGAGACATTTATTTCAAGTACCTGTGGGATATCAGAATGAGGGTATCTAATGATAAGCTGGATATATTGCTGTAGGACTCAAGGAAGGGGTCATTCAGTCATTCAGGTTAATACATATATTTATCGGGCATCTCCTCTACTCAGGTATAGACAGGCAATGAGAATACCTGCAGGGTATTCAGACTACTTTAGGTATTGACTGAAGGCAGTTTTTATTAATTCTCACCAAATAAGTAAGAGTTGACATGGCGGTAGAGATCACCCAAAGCAAGCCCATAGAACATAGAGGAAGTGGAGGGAAGAGGCTGAAGACAGCCTGACAATTACCAAAGTGTAAGGGCTAAGCTGAAGAACAGGAGTTCACAAAGGAAAAATTAAGAGAATCAGAAGGAGGACCAAGAAGGTTAATGATACGTTGAAATATCATTAACTCGATAAGAGGAAATATCGAGTCTAAAATCTAATGAACAAGTTTTTGCTTCAACCGTCACTAAGTCAGGACCAATTCTAGCTTCTGCTTCTAGAACCACATACCAAATTGGTGTTCTATTTCTTTGGTTCAGGACAAAGATCCCTGTTCTTTGTGAAACTGATTCAGAAAGCTGGAGGTGATAGTCCTGAAATCCTCTAGACAGCTGACAGCTACCTGAAACTGCAGCAGGGCCATTCCTGATGGACAGGACCACAAGCCCTGACTCATATTCTGTGACTCAAGATGGTTGGATGGCATCACTGACTCAATGGACATGAGTTTGAGCAAGCTCCAGGAGATGGTGAAGGACATGGAAGCCTGGCATGCTGCAGTCCATAGGGTTGCAAAGAGTTGGACATGAATAAGCGACTGAACAACAAGATATAGACTGAAAAGTGTCTCATACCTGTCCTGTTTCATTATACCTTTTTACTACAATGTGGCCATGCTTAGAGTTGCTTTAAAAAATAAATTTTTCATATCAAGCCATCGTATGTGTATCTTTATAAAAGTATGCAGACACATTACCATAATTTGAACTTTCATAATTCTAGTCACTTAGAACCTGAGTAAATAGGAATAAACAGGAATTATTGTGCCTTGTTGAATTTCTTTATTAATTTCTTTGAAAACCTTTACCTGTAGGCCACAGACTTGTTGCATAATTGCGAGAGCTAATGAAAAAAGATCATCTGCGCATGATTCACATGACATGTCTCAAAGTCAAAAAGAAAGTGTAATTTCATTTCCCGTACAATGTTAAGTTCAACATTCTGGCTCCCTAGAAGACTGGGAAAACAGTTCTTCACTCTACAGTTATAATTCCTCATTTGGTTCAACTGAATCCATTAATTGGGAAATAATTAAATCAGAGACATTATGATATATCTCTACAGAGACAGTAATGTATTTAAAGAATCTCTATGATATCTCCAATTGAGATCTCAATTTCCCTGAGATATGTTATTTTTAATGATAAATATATTCAAATATTTCTTGAAGAATTGATTGAACTTTTTCTAAAATCTCTGCCAGAAGTCAGGAAAGCTGGGTTGTGATAATGTCTTTGCCACTAACTCACATGGTGATCTTGAGGAGATCAATTCAAACTATGCCTGTGATTCTTCCTTGAAACTTTACTGGATTCTTATAAAATTTGAAAAAGATTAATTGATTCAAGAAATATGTATTAAGTAATTACTGTATGTCAAGATCTGATTTAGCACCAAGGATTCAGTGAAGAACATGCCAAATGAGATTTTTGCTTTCCTGGGCTTAAATTCAAGCCAAGAATAAAATTACTTAACAGTTACATGTGCATAAATAACACAAAGGAAAGTATTAGAGGTAAGGGTAGTGTGTGTTAGTTTGGGAGTCGGAAAAGAATCCTTTGAGAAGATAACGTGTAAGCTGAGATGTGCAGGGTGAGAATTGCACACGTCAACACCATTCTATGTAGAAGGAGCAACATATAGAGAGGCTGGAAGTATCTGAGGACGTATGAAAAGTTCAGAAGAGCTATCATGGTAAGTGATGGGGAGGAAGTGAAAGGCAGTTATGAAGACACCTTGTGACGTGGCTCGTGGGAATGTAAATTGGTTTGAACATTTTGGAAAGTATTTTGGCAACATGAAATAAAAGTCTCAAAAAGTAGTTCTAGTCTTTGATTCAACAATTTGATATCTGGAAGTCTATTCTGCTAAAAGTCATATGAAATACTGAAAGAAATTTTAAGAACAAAGATTGTGCAATGCATTTGTAACAGGAAAATAAATGACTACACAGAGGTGAGCAAAAATATAGCGTGTGGAAATCAAGAAATACATACAGCTAACAAAAGTCTGTTTGTGAAGAGTTTGTAACAATATTAAACATTATATGATAAACTGTTTTGTAATACTTAAAGAAAGAAACAGGCAGTCCAGGCATGGGTCCAGGTGAGCAATGCTCACACCATGGTCTGGATCGCAACTGAGGAATTCTCAGATGAGGATATCCTGATCTCTGTAGGAGTTACTGGCAAATTAGTCTCACCTCTCATCTGCAGAGAGATACTATCTTTGTTGTCTGGACTGTCTCCGGGAATAAGAGGGAATCGTCTTGTATTTACTGTCCTGGTCACCAAAAAAATCTGTTCTTTGACCTCTGGCATGGTGTGTGCATGCTCAGTCATGTCCAGCTGTTTGCAATCCCATGGACTGTAGCCCACCAGGCTCTTCTCTCCATGGAATTTTCCAGGCAAGAATATTGGAATGGGTTGCCAGATGCCATTTTTACCTCCAGAAGATCTTCCCAACCCAGGGATCTAACCCATGTCTCTTGCATCTCCTGTACTGGCAGGCAGATTCTTTACCACTTTCACGACCCAGGAAGCCCTCTTTTGACCTCTAGAGAGACCCCATTTCTAGCTTCCAAGGCCTTCTGCTAAGAGAACAATCTTGAAAAGATACTCTCTCACAAGATGTGTAGAATTGCCATGGAGAATTGGCTCCTTAAATCCCTTATTAATATTTTTATCATTTTAACTGATGATAATTATTAATGTTGTTTTAGCCAGGATTATTATAACAAGCATATAATATTCATAGTTGTGTGAAAAATAGAAAGTTGGCAACATATGACCCAGGTTTCCCTCCCCGGAAGTGTTAGCCAATCTAGGAAAGTTTTTGCCACTAATTAGCTGTAACACTTTTATGGGCTCCAGTTTCTATTAAATGACAGTTCAAGACTTGTTGGCTGTCTAATCTCTAGCCTACTTTAAATTCTGTCTTTTTGTTATTCCATATGTGGAGGAGGGGGATACATATAACTTAGTGAATACAAACAGACTTAAATCACTTTATTTGAAGGAATTTGTCCAGTTGTAATCTCAATAGTATACAGTTAAATTAATCCAATCAAAGATCTAGTACATCTTCTGTGTGCAGAAATATAAAGAATTATATAGATTTAAAACCAAATTCAAGTAGTTTTCAATGCACATATTAATTCCACAGGCTATTTCTATAGCAAAAACACAGCTGTGATTTTAGAGATAGATAATAACAAGATGTGATAAAGACTACTGTAAACTTAAACATACAAGGAGAAGCAAGGAAAACTAGAAAGTTGAAAAATATGCTGCTTATTATTTTCTCCATTCACAGCCAAGTATGATTTTCTCAATTTGTAAGGTGTTATATAAAGAATTTTGTCTCATTGTTCTGTCGTGGAAAGAACACTAGCATCAGAAGACAATTTTGGCATCCACTTACTAGGTGTATTGGGAAATTTCTCTGAGGTTTAGATATTCTTAATATAAAACAAAAACAGGTTTTACCATAAAGAGCTGCCATTGGGGTCACATGTGTTGATATAGGTAAAAGTGCTTTGTAAACTGTACCATCTACAATAGGAATGTAAAGGTTTATTTCTATTGAATTGGCTGCTGATGGTGATAATACACAGAATTATCTGCTAAGGGATCTGTGGTGGGGAGAGAGGGTCACTAACAAGGAGTGCACCTTGGGTGGAGGGGGAAAAATAGGCAAAGAGGTATGAAAGTTTCTACTTTGTAAAAAGTGTTGATGTGACAAGAAGACAGAGCTTAGCTTCTCGGTAGCAATTTCACTTCTAGTTTATCACTTATGTCAGAAAGTTCACTTTTATTTCACTTGTATGATTGATTCCAAGACCTTCCTGTTATACCAACTATGCTTAACCATTCCTTTTTCTGTAAAACAGATTTGTAATGTACCTGCTTTCACCAACAGTTTCATTGTAAGCATGCTTGCTCAGTCACGTCCGACTTTTTGCGACCCCGTCAACTGTAGCCCACCAGGCTCCTCTGTCCATGGGATTTTCCGGGCAAGAAAACTGGAGTGGGCTGCCGTTTCCTTCTCCAACTCAGAGACTGAACTCACGTCTCCTTCATTGGCAGGAGGATTCTTACAACTGAGTTCCCTGGGAAGCCCCACCGTACTCATTCAATTCATCGATTTGTCTGTGTTTCTGAGCATGCCCTAGGGGCGGGCCTGGGGCAGAGGAGGGGCTGTGACTAGTACTATACGGGCTTGGATTCAGCTTTAATGAAGGGTTGTTGGATTGAATTGTCCCCAGTTAACATGCAAGCCCTTTGGAGCACTATGACAAAATGTGCCTAAATCATGATCTCTCCACTAATAAAACTGAAAAACCACTTCTAATTTCACTGTTGACTAAGATCCTGTTTCCTACACAACCCCTTAGTGATACTAGAAATAGGGGTGGATTCAGAGTTGAGTAAAGCTCAGAGAGGGAGAAGGCAATGGCAACCCACCCCAGTACTCTTGCCTGGAAAATCCCATGGATGGAGGGGCCTGGTGGGCTGCAGTCCATGGGGTCACTAGGAGTCGGACACGACTGAGTGATTTCACTTTATTTTTTCACTCTCATGCATTGGAGAAGGAAATGGCAGCCCACTCCAGTGTTCTTACCTGGAGAATACCAGGGACGGGGGAGCCTGGCGGGCTGCCGTCTATGGGGTCGCACAGAGTCGGACACGACTGAAGCGACTTAGCAGCAGCAGCAGCAGCAAAGCTCAGAGAGAGCATCACAGCAGGGGAGCCCTCAAGTGCGAGAGGTTTCCTGAGAGCCAGCCTGAGGAAAGGAGAAGGCGATGGCACCCCACTCCAGTACTCTTTTGCCTGGAAAATCCCGTGGACGGGGGAGCCTGGCAGGCTTCAGTCCATGGGGTCGCTAAGAGTCCAACACGACTGAGCGACTTCAGTTTTAATTGTCACTTTCATGCATTGGAGAAGGAAATGGCAACCCACTCCAGTGTTCTTGCCTGGAGAATCCCAGGGACGGGGGAGCCTGGTGGGCTGCCGTCTATGGAGTCACATAGAGTCGGACACGACTGAAGCGACTTAGCAGCAGCAGCAGCAGCCTGAGGAAAGGGGAAATGGAGCAATAGAAACAACACTGACCTTCCTCATATTTCTTCCAAGAATTGGCCCTCCCTGCCTTCAGCAAACTCATGTGCTTAAAAAAGAAGAACTGTACTTCCACAATTTTCAAACATGGATTATATGAAGTTATTTTGTAGGATGTAAGGAACAAAATGCATCAATATGTATGTAAATAGGTAATATGTCTCATATTCATGTGCATGGCTCTTTTCATAGATATGTATTAAAGTAGGTCCTGTTGGATTAAGAAGATACAATTTTATGTAAGGCAATCCATAGAAATATTTAGTTAAAATGTGTGTTCTTTAGGAACTAACTTTAAAGGTAGAGCCATTAAGAGAGTAGTGAAATGGAAATGGTGACATTTTAAAAATTATTTTAAATGAAGATTTTATATTTGAAAACGTGGAAGGGACTACCGCATACCGTCTTTGAGAAGCAGCTTTTGGTATTCTCCGCTCAAGTGTCAGGAAAACTAGATTTCAGGCCAAACTTAATCATTGAATACTATCTAGCTGGTGATCTTGGACAAGTCACTCTGCCTCAATGCGTCTGCCTTGACTTATCTGTTTTGTGTTAGTCAGATATGTCTTAAGGATAATCGGGAGAGTTGGAGAAGGAAATGGAGACCCATGCCAGTATTCTTGCCTGGAGAATCCCATGGATAGAGGAGCCTGGGGGGCTATACAGTCTATGGGGTCGCAGAGAGTCAGACAGGACTGAGCAACTAAATAACTACAACAACAATCAGGAGAGTATTTTGTAATCATCAAAGTTCCTGAATTAGATTTAGGAATGATAGTTCCCTGGGTAAAGACTTATCAAAAAATTCTAGTCATTTGAAATTTGGTTACTTGAATCTCAGCACAAATAGTATAGTACCTGCTAATTCTGGTATTTTGCTTTAATTTTTAACAGATGCAACCCTCATAAAAACATGAAATATGTATAACAATGTACAGGTGACCACCTTGCAGACAGCCCCCTGCTTATAAATCATGGTAAACATTCAACCCAGGCCAATGTCTAATCCCCATGCTCTCTCCTTGTATCACATGCCTTATGCACCCAAATTTTTATTGTATAAAAATAAAAGTAAACTTTCCTATCCTCCAAAACCCCCAAAATTAAACATTGTCTAACATTATTGTGAGCTTCTGTTTCCCTTGAGAAATTGTGAGAGTTTAAGAAACATTTCTATTATTTAACAAGTAGCTCTCTCATAGACAAAACTTCAAAATCAGTCTGACAGAGCTCCCCAAACCACAAGATCTCTCACTTTTGGGTGAGTTAGAGTCACTTTTAACTTCCTTTGTTTCGAAATGAGAGCAACTACCACCCTAATGGGGTTTTCCCAGGTGGCTTACTGATAAATAATCCGCCTGCCAGTGCAGGAGATGAAGGAGACATGAGTTTGTCAGGAAGGTCCCCTGGAGGAGGAAATAGCAACCTACTCTAGTATTCTTGCCTGGGAAATTCCATGGACAGAGGAACCTGGCAGGCTACAGTCCACGAGGCTGCAAAGAGTTGGACGTGACTTAGCAACTGAAGCAACCACCACCACCCTAGTAGACCCTGTGGCCAGCAGGGGTGCAGTGTGGCCGTGAGAGGCGCTGAGCAGCCTTGGAAAGAGTGTAATTATCCACAGGGAGAGTAAACTGACCCTGCAGCGGCTTTAAGAAATGAGGAAATGGTTTCTATAGATGCTGACGAAGCTCTCACATGTCCAGTTGGAATACGTATGCCACCCGAACCCGGGATGAATTTCCCTTTATTTTTCTCTTTTGCTTCATCTTTTCTTGAACAAAGGAAGGGTTTGAAAGAAAGAAGTAGGACATTTTTATATGGGAAAAGATTTTAATTTTTTTGTCCTACTTTCTTCTCTCTAAAAGTAGAAGATTGGACTGTTTATTCTTTTAGTTTTGGTATGCTGAAATCACAGTTTTACATTTAGAAACTTATTTTAGTTAGCAGCTTATAAAACATTAAAAATTTTTAGGAATAGTCAGAAATAGGCTTATTTCTTCCAAATATATAAAGGACCAAGCATTTATTGTGTATTTGTGACAAATTAATACACCCACATACATCAATACTGTTTTAACACTAGTCAAATTCTTGAATGCAAACCAGCATCTCTGGAATACAGTGAGGGAAACAGGAAGGTTTAACCCAAAGAAAACATAACCAGAAAAGAGAAAAGCAACTCACGAAGTGTTTTCTATTAACTTTGCTAGATATTAATAAAAAATAACTAGATAAAATAATTATAGTTTAGGAACTATTTTTACCATCATTATGTTTGTTAATAACCCAAACATGTTCACCAGCTTTGCACCTTGTCTCCCCATTTTGCCAAGTTTTTCAAAATTTATCAGTCTGTATATTTAGCTCTGCCTTACGCCCCTACCTCTACTGAAGTAAAGGAAAAGGGGAAAGAATTCTAGTTGTCTCTCTCCCCAGCTTTTGGGAATTAAGTCACAACTGTTTTCTCTTACAGTGTGCCTATTAACTAGCAATCACCTATGAATAGATGAACTGACACCTCTTCAACCTGAAGAGGTGAAGAAGTATCTGAAACATTGATAGGAGCTTCCCTCCCCAGTAGAAAACTGAGGGCCCAGTCAAACTCTTAACCTTCTGCTTTGGGGGCTTAGATACTTGTTTTCAAGCACAAAGGATTTTCTTTGCTTCTAGGGAGGGAATAAGAGCAAAGCTAGCTCTTGCTGAAATTGCCAAATTGAATCTTTTCTGCTTCCCTTTGGACTTTTCTTTACTCCCCAGCTGTAAATGATTTATCTCTCCTGGGAAAAAGACTTACATTTAGCAAGGCTCTTTAGTGATTTCATTTCAATCTTCCTTTTGAACAGATACACATTCTTCATTAATAATGAAAGAAAATTCAATAGAAAAATGAACCAGAAATATGAGTTAGCAGTTTAAGTGAAATAAAAATATTTTAATTTTTTTCAATTAATTCAAAATGCATATTAAAGTGCGATATTAATTTTTGCCTGTTACAGTGATAAAAATGTAATAAATAGACTGATCATATCCACTTCAGCTGAAGATGTGGGAAAATAGGTACCTTGCTACATTATTGACGAGCCCAATAATGGAAATAGCCTTTCTGAAGAGTAATTGACGATATTGATAAAAAGTTTAAGTACATGTAGTGCTTTGACTCTGCAATTCCATGGGTTATGGGTTCATTATAGCATTGCTTACAATAGTGAAATGATGAGTAATAAAAGAGAGGTAAAGTAAATTAAGGAAAATGCATACTATGACATTTTTGGAGATGTTCAAACAAAGAATAAGGTAGAAGTTTACACACAGACATGGAAAGGTAGACATAATGCATGATATGAAAACAAATTACTTGGTAAAAGAATATGAGTAATTTCATGTTTGTATATACAAGAAAGGAACTGAGATAATCAGAACACTCTTAACAATGGTTGCTTTGTGGTGCGGGGGTAGGGGAAGCAGCAGGACACGTGCACTGCAGTCTTCTAAATGAGCACTTACCCTAATACTCTGTGAGGCAGTGGTGTTTATCACCCCAATTTTTATGTTGTAAACTCAAAGAAAATGCTTAAAGCAAAATTTCAACCTTAATACACTTAAGGTATAATGTGAAATTTTTCTCTATTTATTCCCCACACATATATTATTTGAATACTTTATCTATGCCATGAATTTTGCGAAACAACTATAATATATATGCAAATACACATTGCACACAGACACACACACACATCTCTGCTCTCATAGAGCTAACAGACTGTGTGCATACATGCTTTTCTCTACTCTTTCTTAGAACTCATACCTGCTATTATTTTTCCTATTTTATTACCTAATTTAGTAATTATTATTTTGAATATTCCATTAAAGAGAAGTCCCCAAATGGACATAATTATTGCCCTATAGATGAGCATTTAGGATTAAGTGGCCTAACACAGGGGTCCCTAGAAGGAAAACAGTTACATTAACACCTTCCCTTCCTCTGTACTTCTACTACCCAACCACCTTATAGAACACTTTCATTCTCACAATAGCAACATAGTATTAGTGTCCTGATTTTACCAATCTTTACCAAAATTTACCAATAAATTTACCAAAATGTACCAAAATTTTACCAATTTTACCAACTCTGAGAAGTTCAGAGAAATTTTGTAAGGAGAATATGATTCACTGCCACTTTAAAGAAAAAAATAAAAAGCTCCTTCTAAATTGCCTATTTCAGTTTAGGAGCTTGATTAATGGTTACATAATCATTATGTTCGGAGAAGGCAATGGCACCCCAATCCAGTACTCTTGCTTGCAAAATCCCATGGAAGGAGGAGCCTGTTAGGCTGCAGTCCATGGGGTCGCTAAGAGTCGGACAAGACTGAGCGACTTCACTTTCACTTTTCACTTTCATGCACTGGAGAAGGAAGTGGCAACCCACTCCGGTGTCCTTGCCTGGAGAATCCCAGGGACGGGGGAGCCTGGTGGGCTGCTGTCTATGGGGTCGCACAGAGTCGGACACGACTGAAGTGACTTAGCATAGCATAGCAATCATTATGTTTAATCCATGAAAAGCTTCAAGTGGATACATATCCCAAATTTATATCTGAGGAAATTCAAAGAAAATAAAGTCTTAGTTCACATCAGCGACTAACTTACCAGGCTGTTAGCGAGGGTGTCAAGCAACACTAGTGAGTGATCCCTCTCACTGTGAGAACAGACTCATCCCCACCCAAGTACAGGTGTCAGGTGAGGAGGAATTCTCCGTTTCAAGTCTTCCTTCCTTGTTGTTACCACACTGGACATCCTCAGCTAGTGCTCCTTAGGTGGAACTAAGTTATTATTCCTCCTTCATATGTCCCCAAATTCCCGTTGACATTTTGGTGGAAACCAGACGAATGAAAAGAACACAGGACCGGACTCCCCTGGTGCTATAGTGATGAGAATCTGGCCACCAAAGCAGCTGACACGGGATTGATGCCTGGTCAGGGAAGATTCCACCTGCAGAGGAGCAACTGAGCCTGCAAGCCACAAGTACTGAGCCTGAACACTGCAACTACTCAAGCCCGTGTGCCTGGAGTCTGTGCTCCACAGCAGGAGAAGCACCGCGGTGAGAAGCCGTGCGCCCCGGTGAAGAGTATGCCCCACTCTCGGCAACTAGAAAGCCAAGAGCAACAAGGCAGGCTCAGCGCAACCATAAATAAATAAGTGGATTTTTTTTTTTTTAAGTGCAGGACTGGGCACTGCTGAGGTACTTGATGTGAAGGGAGCAAAGGCAAAGAGGAGGCATGAGTTTAATGGAGAGGCTAAGAATAATCTTAGCTTTAACACTTCACGCTGGGAAGATCACCCCTAAACGGAAGCTTCCTTTTCTTACAGAAAGCACCACACCTTCTGCCTCTGAAGGACTCCTAACTGAAGGAGGTTTCCCCCTCTCCAGAGGTCATAGCCTGGAATGCCTGGTCTTTCCCCTTCTCCTCTGCAGAACCCACGGGGTTTTTTTCAGTCTACCAAAGAGGGTTCAAAGCAGCTTCCCCGCACTATCTGGAATCTTGGAGTCGAAATTCTGCATATTCATTTATTAAAGGACAGACCTGTCATGCATTTCAGTTGTGCCCAAGGACATTAGTATTAAGTTATGCCAACCTACTTTACTCCTCCAGAGGCAGGAGAGTAGTGGTTATGGGCATAGAACTTCAAGTTAAAAGGTTTTCATCACAATCACCAGTCTGCTCCTGATTAAATTTTGGCAATTAAATTTTGGCTAGCTCTGAGCCACCTTTATATATATATATATATACAGTTCATGGGGTTTTCAGCAAGAATACTGGAGTGGTTTGCCATTCCCTCCTCCAGTTGGATGGTTGGATGGCGTCACCAATCAATAGACATGAACTTAGGCAAATTCCCAGAGATGGTGAGGGACAGACAGGCCTGGCATCCATGGGGCTGCAAAAAGTCAAACACAACTTGGCAACTGAATGACAACAACAACAAGCTAGCTTTTATATAATGACAAAACTATTATTAGATTTTTCATAAAATTGTGAATATTAAGTGTGGCTGGCCAGCATAGGAAGCTCTCATCGTCATCATCATCACCATAATTAATATTTTATAGGTCTAAAAGCCTTAACAACTTCCATGTTGGGTTATACTGTCCATTCTTTCTGACCCCAGGCTTGAACTTTTCTTCAACTGTGACTCATTCCTCGTCTCCTCCGACTTCCCGGGAGTGCTCTCAGTCCACCGGATGCTTGTCTAGCCTTTGGAACTACTACAGTGGCCAAAAGTTTGTTCATTCTTTCTGTGTACAATAGCTCTAGTAGAGCTTCAGTGCAGTTCAGTCGCGCAGTCGTGTCCGACTCTTTGCGACCCCATGAACCGCAGCACGCCAGGCCTCCCTGTCCATCACCAACTCCCGGAGTTCACTCAGACTCACATCCATCGAGTCAGTGATGGTATCCTGCCATCTCATCCTCTGTCGTCCCCTTCTCCTCCTGCCCCCAATCCCTCCCAGCATCAGGGTCTTTTCCAATGAGTCAACTCTTCGCATGAGGTGGCCAAAGTACTGGAGTTTCAGCTTTAGCATCAGTCCTTCCAAAGAACATCCAGGACTGATCTTCTTTAGGATGGACTGGTTGGATCTCCTTGCAGTCCAAGGGACTCTCAAGAGTCTTCTCCAATGACACAGTTCAAAAGCATCAATTCTTTGGCACTCAGCTTTCTTCACAGTCCAACTCTTACATCCATACATGACTACTGGAAAAACCATAGCCTTGACTAGACAGACCTTTGTTGGCAAAGTAATGTCTCTGCTTTTCAATATGCTATCTATGTTGGTCATAACTTTCCTTCCAAGGAGTAAGCGTCTTTTAACTTCATGGCCGCAATCACCATCTGCAGTGATTTTGGAACCCAGAAAAATAAAGTCTGACACTGTTTCCACTGTTTTCCCATCTATTTGCCATGAAGTAATAGGACCAGATGCCATGATCTTCGTTTTCTGAATGTTGAGCTTTAAGACAACTTTTTCACTCTCCTCTTTCACTTTCATCAAGAGGCTTTTTTGCTGTCTTTAATTCCATTTGAAACATTTTTGTTAGATTGTATTGTGACAGTTATCATGTTATTTTAGTCACCAGCTATCATATCAATGTGCATTTAATAAAAAACTTACAAAAATTGGTAAATTTTTGTGTAGCCAATTTAAGATTGAGGGTGGAAGAAAAAAGCAACACTTTCATCATATTATATTTTATTATTTCAAAAAAGGTAAAAATGAAGCTGAAATGCAAAGAGCCTTGTATGGAGAAAGTGCTGTAACTGATCAAATGTGTCAAAAGTTGTTTGTGAAGTTTTGTCTGGAAGTTTCTCACCAAACAATTCTCCATAATCGAACACAATAGTTGAAATTGATGGTGATCAAATCAAGACATTAACTGAGAACAATAAATGTTATACCACATGGGAGACAGCTGAAATACTCAAAATATCCAAATCAAGCACTGAAAATCATTGCACCAGCTTGGTTATATTAATCATTTTATGTTTGGGTTCCATAGAAGTTAGAAAAAAAAACATCCTTTTGGACCTATTTCCACATGTGATTCTCTACTTAAATATAAAGAAAACATTTCGTTTTTAAAACAAATTGTCACAGGCAATGAAACTGAATATTGTACAGTAATTGTATTGTTGAGTGGGCTTCCCTGGTGGCTCAGACAGTAAAGAATCTACCTGCAGTGCAGGAGACCCAGGTTCAATTCCTGGATTGGGAAGATCCCCTGGAGGAGTAAAGGGCTACCCACTCCTGTATTCTTGCCTGGAGAATTCCATGGACAGAGAGCCTGACAGGCTGCAGTCCATGGGGTCACAAAGAGTCAGACACGACTGAGTGGCTAACACTTTGATTTGGGCTTCCCCAATGGCTCAGTGGGTAAAGAACCCACCTGCAGTGCAGCAGACACAGGAAATGCAGGTTCACTCCCTGGGTTGGGAAGATCCCCTGGAGTAGGAAATGGCAACCCACTCCAGTATTCCTGTCTGGGAAATTCCATGGAGAGAGGAGCCTGGCAGGTCTCAAAGAGTCGGACATGAATGAACACTTGATACACAAGGTGGAACGAAAGAGACGGTGGGGCAAGCGGAATGAACCGCCAGCAACCACACCAGAGGCCATCTTCATTCAAAGGTGATGTGTGTCCGTGGTGGGAATCCTCTATTATGAGCTCCTCCCAGGAAACCAAATGATTAATTCCAACAAGTGCAGCTCCCAGTTAGGCCAACTGAAGATAGCGCTCGAGGAAAAGTGTCTGGAATTAGTCAACAGGAAATGTGTCATCTTCCAACAGGATAACGCAAGACCACATGTTTCTCTGATAACCAGGTGAAAGCTCTTATAGGTTGGCTGGGAAGTTCTGATTCATCTGCTGTGTTCACCAGACATTGCACCTTCAGATGTCCATTTATTTAGGTCTTTACAAAATTCTCTTCATGAAAAAATTTCAATTCCCTGGAAGCCTTTAAAAAAGCACCTGAAACAGTTCTTTGCTCAAAAAGATTAAAAGTTTAGGGAAGATGGAATTATGAAGTTGCCTGAAAAATGGCAGAAGGTAGTGGAACAAAACGTTGAAAACGTTGTTCAACAAAGTTCTTGCAGAAAATGAAAATGTATCTGTTATTTTTAGTTTTAAAACCGAAGGAACTTTCTGGCCAACCCATAGACGGTTCTGTTACTCCTTGACATCCGGGATGACAGTGTCCCTGTTGAATACCGTCAGGACCCATCACAACAGGCCTCTGTTTCTTGCACACAGGCTAAGATAAGATTTCAAGAAAGGCTTTTCTATTTTTGTGACTCATAATTTCAACCTTCTCACTCTGCACTTTCAAGCTTTCCCAAAACCTTTAATTGTTGTTCTTAGTCTAATCTGGTTCAAGAGTGATTTATGTGAAATTCTTTGAAAATTATAAAGTGCTGTAGAAATGTTGAAATTGTTATTGCTTCCATCTTCTGCTTAGCTGTTAGTAACTCTTATCACAAAATTCTGATTATTATACCTAAAACACTGGGACTTCCCTGGCTGTCCAGTGGTTAAGACTCTGTGCTTCCAATGTAGGGGGTGGGGGTTCGATACCTGGTTGGGGAAGTAAGATTCCCACATGCTGGGCAGCCAAAACGAAAACTACAAAAATCCCCCCAAATAAAACTAACACATCGAAAATCTTATTTACATTTTGATCTTTTCTATACTTGTACATCTACAACAAAGTTACACATTTACTTATATTCTGAAGGAGAAGGTTTTACAACATCATTTTTTTTTTGTAGGATACTTTTCCAGATGTTTGAGGACTTATATAGCTTCTCAGTCTTGCAATTCAATAAAGCCTCCGTAGTTATGGAAAACTGGGAATAAAGTTAAGCTTATTTAAGATGTATTTAATTCTTTAAGAAAAACAGTTTAATTCATTTCTATTCATAATCATAAGTCTATCAATCAAGTCTTGATCTGAGATCTTCAGAAAATTACTTTGATGAATACATATATATTTTACAACTTATGAAGCAAAACCCTTTTATGGGACAAATAATACCACTATAATATTATTTAAATCACTCTTGCTCTGATACATTGTCATTCAATAACTATCTTGCATATTAATGATAAAAGACAAACAATCCTATAGAAAAATGGAGAATGACTGTGAACAGCCATTTACTAAAAGAAATGTAATCAATAACAATTTTTAAATGGTTACAACTTGAATTAAAACATAAAATTTAACATGAGGCCTTATTAAATTTATTTTATTGCCCCAAATATAAAAGATTTATAATATCCAATGTTAGCTGTTTTGAGCGGCACTCTCCAGTAGAACTTTCATGAGGAACAGATATCTTAGTTATTTTTCTGAATATGGGAAGATGCAGGAAATTAGGCTCATAAAAATTTCCCCTGAAAACATCCAGCTGTCAGAGAGCCAAATCTTTCAGTTTCTCAGAGCACAGGGTTCTCATCTCGATTTTGCTCTGAATTCCCTTCAGGTTGTAGCGTCAGTGACGGCAGTAGCTAGTGGCTCTGTCCTTATAGAACCAGATGGTGTCAGCCTTCGTGATTTTATAATTCTCTCCCTTTCAGTCTTCATTTTGACCCAGAGTTGGCAGGCATTTCATGATCAGTTTGTCCCTAAGAACGCTCATTCCTAGACAGAGAGACAATTTCATTATTATGTTAGTCAGTTTACTACTATTGGATGAGGCCCTGTTACAGGCTCTAAAAGCCTCTGGATCACCGGTCTCACTGGTCTGTTATAGTCCAGAAAGTGACTCCATCTTATTCTTTTTTCCATTATCTTAGAGTTGCTGCTGCTGCTAAGTCACTTTAGTCGTGTCTGACTCTGTGCGACCCTGTAGACGGCAGCGCACCAGGCTCCCCCGTCCCTGGGATTCTCCAGGCAAGAACACTAGGGTAGGTTGCCATTTCCTTCTCAATGCATGAAAGTGAAAAGTGGAAGTGAAGTTGCTCAGTCATGTCCGACTCTTATCGACCCTCTTAGAGTTACACTATTACAATTATTGATCTTATAGAACTGTATTTGTTCAGTCATTTAAAGTATCCAACCATCATTAATTTTTTCTGAGTCTCATGCACACATTTGGTAATGTGGGCAACAATAATCTTATAAAATAGAATAGCATTGAAACATATACAAGATCATATGTAAAGTAGATGCCCAGTGCAAGTTTGATGCGGGAAGCAGGGCACCCAAAGCTGGTGCTCTGGGACAACCTAGAGGGGTAGGATGGGGAGGGATCAGGGAGGGGGTTTCAGGATGGGAGGGGACACATGTATACCTATAGCCGATTCATGCTGATGTATGGCAAAAACCATCACAACACTGTAAAGTAATTGTCTTCCAATGAAAATAAATTAGTTAATTTAAAAAGTAAAATAAAATAAAAGAATACAAGTAATATACCTAGCAACAAAAAACCACAGGTAAGTATTAAACTAAGAATGTTCATTAGACGCAGCCTGGATCTTCTTGAGTTGTCTGACCAGTCTGTTTGACCCCGATTGCCGTCTTCAAGGGAAATGATCTGTTGGCATTGTACATAAAGTTTACCAAAGATGTCTGCACATACCAGATGAGTGATGGATCACTGTGACTACTTATAGGATTGAGAAAGAAATGTTATCTTTTAAGGAGTTACGTGGGTGGTGTCAGAAGAGGAAAAACTGCTCTTTATGCTTGAGCAAGTATTTCTGCCATTGAGGAGGCCTGATTAATGCTTTATGCAGATGGACGATGCACACTGGTGGGGAGGGAGGAGTTTCCGACAGGCAGAGAAAATTTCATGTTTAATTCTTGCTTATCTTACCTTAAAATATGAATTTTTATTTCATCAAGAAGAAACTCAAAGAAGTATATCCTGTTTTATAGAGTCAAACTGTTCTATAATGAGCATAACTCCAGGTCTCATTGGTGGTTAAATTCCTGGCCTTTGCTCAGTATTCTTGGACCTCAATCCTCCTTTCTAAACATGCCAATAAATATTTTCTTTCAAATATGCCTCAGCCTCTGAGCCACGCTACTACTCATATTCTTCCCTGTATTCAGAATGTCCCGCTCTCTCTCTTCAGGTTCAAATCCTACCCATCCTTCAAGAGCCAATTCACATTCTTAGGTTCTTCCTTATCCAGCTCCACTGGCAGCAATGATCAGATTTCTTCTTCTCCATCATTTCTATGAATTTCTTCCTCTCTATCACTTCCTTTATCTGTACCTGGTATATATAAATATATTTAATTTCTATATCTCTCTCAAATAAAGTCTAATATAATACCTTGTACAATGTCCAGATTTCATATATTTTTCTTGAATAAAATAACTTTCAATGTGACTTTTACTGAGTCATGCTTGAGACTGATGAAATAATTCAGATGGGGCCTCAAAGGTCCATAGAGTCCCAAAGCAAAACTCTTTAGTAAAACTTTAGTTTAGTCATGTACTTTCATCATGTATATCAAGTTTGCTTGCAATCTCTCCTAGCAAGGAGTTGTGAAGAAATCAATAGACTTCTGTAACCACTCTTGGAGATTAAGAGAATAACCCTTAGAGCCTAGTACTTCAGTACTTCCCTACCACTATACGTACATACATACATCATGACAAAGACATTTATTTCCATTATTTTTTAAATTAAAATCCTAAAATTTTCCCCCACTTTGTGTCTATAGAAGTCTGTTTTGTTGAAGCTATAACTCTGCTCTCTCCTTGTACCAGCTTCACATAATTTTAAGGAATAAATAAAATTTGGGTCTGAGGTCCAAGGAGGCATGGGTTATGAAACCTACCTATTTTTTCTGCATCTCCTTGAAAAGAAGTCTTGAAAGAGCTGATTCAATCATGGTCTTCTCCTTAAAGCATCAGTACCTTCCCTCTGACCCAAAACTTTAGTTTTTAAAAACTTGATTTTTCTTTTGACAAATTGGAGGGCTTACATCATTCCTGATATCAAAGCTGTGGAGATGAAGTATGTAGTTCAGGGGCCTGGATAGTTAATTATGATCCTGTCCAGTAAAGACATGATGTTGTCAATGTTTGAGTCTGCAGAAGTCCCATTGCTATGCAAGAAAAACTAATCTGTGGTCACAGAATGAACTGCTGAATTTGGCTGGCCACCTTGTGGATGCATTTAATCACCAGACTGCAAAATAGGAAAACCGTTGATCTTGGATCCGTAGTTTCACTTTCATGAGCGAGGAATGAAGAATATTTGAAGTTAGGAAGAGCCTTCCTCCCCAACTTTATTTCTCACTGACAGCAAAGTGCCAAGATATTTCCACCTCTCTTTGAGTACAGTGCAGTCCACAAATGAAACATGAAGAGTATGCTTGAGTCAAGCATGACTGAAGTATTCATAGTTCCATTGAATTTGTGAAACAGCCACTACTTAAGAAGTCCAGCTGATGAGTGTGATTCCTTAGGGATTCAGTCAGCAGAGCTGTGGGAGTGCCTCAGAAAACAAAACAAGGCAATCGCTTCATCTACACCAGGGAGGATACTTCACATAATCATGAGAACAGGAAACACATTGGCCTGAGGTCCACATTATACCAACTGGTTTAGAGTGCCATCTCAACTGATTCTGCACCAGTCAGCTTTTTGCTCTCCTGCCTCCAAGTTCTGTCTCTTTCTCTGCAGGATTAGTCACGTTGACTTTTCCGGTTCTGTAGTTTTTTTTATTTTTTTTTTTTGAACCAGAACCAGGAATTTCTTACTGAGAGATAAGAGAGATAATTTCACCGTAATGTTGTTCTTTCTTTTTTTTTTTTTTTGATTTCTAAGAATTTCATACACATCAAATGTGACTGAAATGTGAGGTCTGCTCATGTTTTACTGGTGGTGTTTGTTCAGAGGTGGAAGCATGGAGGAAGAAGGGCCTGGAATCCACAGCACGCTGAAAGAAGATCTATTCATTTACCTGTTGTTTAGTTGCTAAGTCACATCCAACTCTTTTGATCCCATGGACTGTAGCCCACCAGGTTCCTCTGTCCATGGGATTTTCCAGGACAGAAGACTGGAGTGGGTTGCCACTTCCTTCTCCAGGGAATCATCCCAACCCAGGGATCAAACCCAAGTCTCCTGAGCAAGAGGCAGCTCCTGCATTGCAGGCAGAGTCTTTACCGCTGAGCCACAGGGGAAGACCAGTTCATTTGTCTGACTTCTCCCTAATCTGTACTCTTCTCCCAGAGCGGGATATATATTCCCACTTGCCGCTGTATTCCCAGTGTCTTCCTTAGTGTCTGGTATACCAGTGAATGTTACTAAAAAAAATAAACAGAAGAGGAAGACAAGTGACAGCCTTTGAGATGTTTTGTAGAACATAAAATACCTAAAAGGGTCATGAATCCCACCTACTGGTTTCTTAAGAGTGGACATTTGGGGTGGACCTGGGAGTGATCTTCTCGGTGTTAACCGTAACAGCAGAGTCCAGAGTCAGGACCAACAAGAGTTTGTTCATGAAGAAAGATTTGTTTCAAGGATCTAAGGCTTTTTAAAACTATCATCAAGGCTTATATAGCAGCTACATCTGCGAATGTGAATGAAGAGGAAGCCAGCGTGAGAATGTGATTTTTATCCCTCATTTCAAGTACACGGATTAGGTGGTGCTTTTCTAGTACTACAGGCTCATTTGTCCTGTGTAACTTTCTCCAACTTTCTCCCCACTTGGGAAGAAATAACTCCTTGGTGTTAGGATAGCACTTCACACATCTCTTAGTACTGCTACCCTTAAAACACATTTCACTTGCAATAAATCAAGATCCTGGCTGGAAAGGGAAATGGAAAGGAAACTAAGTGTTAATTGAGTCATTGTTCCATCAGATACAATACTCAATTTTTAAAATATTCTGTGACTCATTTCTTTAACAGCTTTATTTTATTTATGTGTTTATTTTCAGCCGTGCTGGGTCATCACTGCTGCACAGGCTTTTCTCTAGTTGTGGAGGTGGGGGGCTCCTCTCCAGTTGCAGTGTGTGGGCCTCTTGTTGTGGGGGCTGCTCCTGTTATGGAGCGTGGGCTCTGGGGTGCGCAGACTTCAGTGGTGGCAGCCTGTGGGCTCAGTAGTTGTGACTCTCAAGCTCTAGAGCACAGGCTCACTAGTCCTGGCACGTGGCCATACGTGGCTCTGCGGCATGTGGGGTAGTTCTGGATGAGGGATCAAACCTGTGTTTCCTGCAGTGGCAGGCAGATTCTTTACCACTGAGCCACCAGGGAAGCCCTGTACTTTGTTTTAATCACTTAATTGTACAGGTACTATTTGCCTGTTTTTCAGATGAAAAACTAAACAGAGATGAACAGAACCTAACCAGGAATCAGTGGTGTTTCCAAGATCCCTAAACTTTACTGACAGCTGTACCTATTTTTTCTTCATAGTTCATGTATCTCAGGAAACTTAATGTGAGGTGCCCTCCTTTTTACTCACTGACACTCAAGAACGCTTTTCCACCTGTTTTTTCCCCAAAATACAAGCTCTCAAATGTCAATTAATAAATGTGAAAAGGATGATGAACTTAGAAAAATTTACAACAGGACTGACAATTTCAGATAAGTCATCAGATGATGCGAAAACTAGTGGACAAGCATTTCCATTTCTGCTTAGGATGTAGGAAGTGGCAAGCAAACGTCAGTACTGCCTTAACAATAAGAAAAAGTTAGGTAATTTACAAAATCATAAATTTTCTTGAAACTGTTAGGTAGTTAGAATAGGAAAAAGGAGTCCAAAATGGCTGTGGCTAAAAGACAAAGAAGGGGAAAACCCACAGAAATAGAACAGAGGAAGGTCCAAGGATGGGAGTGAGGACCTCAGGTAAAACAAACAGCCCTCCTGGCTAGCCCAGTCTACATAGGGCAGGCTCGTGGGGAGGACAAAAACATAAAAACAGGAGCCAAAATTGAACCGGAGGCCTCTTTTCTCTTTGCACCTTATGGGTTGACCTTCCCTCACGCCTCGAGGATACATTTTCCTTTGTTTTCTAAATAAAACTGAGCTGCAACCCGGAGCTGTAACACTGGCCTATTCGAGGAAATTACATGGGGCTCTAACAATGGTCTGGCCATTGCTTCAAATTTTTCTTGTGATGAGACAGAACTGAGGAAATTACAAACTCCCCCCAGAGTTGAGACTTCAAGGCAAAGCAACTGAATTTCAACGAATGGCATACACCTCTGAGAAGAGATGAGACTAAGGAACTATTTTATCTTTGACAGAACAGTAGAGGACAGTTTTGCTGTCATCAAAGCAGTTGAAGAGGAAATCAGCTACCAAATGCTGAAAATCAGTGTGTAGGATAGCCTATCAGTTTAAAATGACTGCAAGAACCTGGCCTGTGGAATGGAACGTGTGTGTTAGCATGAACTCCCCCTGTGTCCAGGCCACCAGAAGTGTTCCTGTGTAAGACCGGGTGCAGGGCTGAAAACAGCAGAGACTCCCCCTCAGTGAAACTAGTGCGCAGGTGATTGATTAGTGATTGGTTGTCATTGGGACAAAGTTGCAAATTACCTCTCACTTGGCTGGAAACGTGTCTCATATAAAACACAATTCTTAAGCCAACTGGGAGAGGGGTAGTGCCCTCTCCAACATGAAGGGCCCAGAGAAAGGTCCTCTATTTATGTGAAAGTGATGATGTGAAAACTATCTATTCCCAAGGAAAAATAGGAAACTCTCCCAGTCCTGGGACCTAGGGGGGTAAAAAATCCTCTTCTCCTGGGAGAAGTGTAGCATTAAAAGACCTCTGCCTTTGGGAAAGGTGAAAGAAAAGCTCCTGGACCCTGGTTGCTGGACTGACACAGCAGAGTTCAGTTACTACTGGGAGATGGTTAGGAAACTCTTTCCTGCCCAAGACCTGACACTGAGAGGAAAAACAAAAAACATCTTGGAAAGGAGCAGGAATGCAGAAAAATTATGACTCTAAGGCCAGACATATGGGCCCTGCCTAAGATGGAGGCATGAATTTTATTTATGATAATTAACTGCAGTAATGACATTCCACGTTATGATTCTTTTCTAATCACTTAATTCACATGATGTCCATATTGCCAAGTTGAAAGCCTTGATTGTGATTTTCAGAATCCATTAGACATGCAGAAGTTACATCCAGCATCTGTAATCACACTGACCCACCCTCAATCATCTTATTTACATTCCACTCTACCCTACATGTGGAGAAGGAAATGACAACTCACTCCAGTATTCTTGCCTGGAGAATCCTATGGACAGAGGAGTCTGGAGAGCTACAGTCCATGGGGTCACAAGAGTCAGACATCATTGAGTGACTAAACCACCACCTACTCTATATGGACTTCCTCCTGGTGGCTCAGTGGTAAAGAATCCTCCTGCAATGCAGGAGACGATCCCTAGGTTGGAAAGATCCCCTGGAGGAGGGCACGGCAATCCACTCCAGTATTCTTGCCTGGAGAATCCCATGGACGGAGGAGCCTGGTGGGCTACAGCCCATAGAGTTGCAAAGAATTGGACATGACTGAAGTGACTTAGCACGCATGCTTGCCCTACACTATGTAACTCAAGTTCTAATAAGCCTTCTAGACATCAAACATCACATCTTCCATGAAGAAGTCTTTCCTAGCACTCTAGGCTGAATTAATTTTCCCATCTATTCTAGAAAATAAGACTGTTTATCACAGTTCACGAAAAATGTCATTAATTTTGCAAAGCTAAGGCTAATCCCAAGCCTATACATTTATAAGCTTTAGTGTTCAAATACTACCCACCACAAAAACACTTACCTGACTCTTGTAAAATTCTCATCCCCATTGAACTCATTTGGAACCACACATAAGCTAAGAAATAAAGAAGACAAGATATATTTATCTTAGTGTTTTCACTTTGATTTCTTTGGGATCATACAGTAAGCTGGGCATCCTTTTGTGTCTGGTTTTTGCTATTCTAGACAAACTGAAATTACTTTGTCCAAATAAATAATGCTGTCAACTTATAAAATAAGAGTATATTTTTTTATACTGGTTGGACATTGATAGCCCTAGCCAGAAAACTGCCTACTGCAGCATGACAACAAGGCGTATGGAAACAAAAAGTCTAATAACAGATCGCTTAGAACAAATAGACTTGGAACAAAAGCAAAGGTTTTTGGCTCAGAGTGCTGGGTATTTTACTTAGACCAATGTTTCACAAACTCTGTCTGTGTTTCTCAAGCTGATAATAAGTTTCCCCTGAAATTAATAATTTCCTAGTGAAACACATTGGGGAAATGATGCACAGTGTGATTTACAACACAAATGGAGTACTTAAAGTTTTTGAGAAGTCCTACGGAAAAGAAATCTATTATACTTAAACACCTATTTAGATATCTCTCAGATCACTAACATTTTCAGATCAGTTTGGGAGATTTTGACTTTGACTATTATCACAACTCTTTCAAGGCACGTTCTCCTTTTGTTACTCAATATTGTGTCTGTTTGATTGCATAGTACTGAGTCCACTGTAGCTAATGCAAAGAGAAAGAAATTTACTAACTTGTATTAAATGACCTAGAAAAATCTGGGGATAAATAATGTAACAGAGTTTAGTCTGAACTTCTATCAATGACCCCCAAAGCTTCAGCATAGAACTGTACTTCAGGACTTCCCTGGTTGTCCAGTGATTAGGGCTCTGTGCTTCCACTGAAGGGGGTGAGGGTTCAACCCCTGGTTAGGGAACTAAAATCCCACACACCACCAGGGTGCCCCCAAAAAATTTTTTAAAAAAGCCCATAAATCTACAGGTGCTGCTCTTCCCATTGTAGTCAAGAATCTTCCTGTTAAATCAAGATGCTGCTGCTAGAGTCAGATCTATAAACTCTCTATTCTGCTGTAAGTCACATCAGCAGAACATATTCATCACACCTGGCCCTTCTCTCTGTTTTATTGTGTGTGTGTGTGTGTGTTCAGTTGCTCAGTCAGATCCGACTCTTTGTGACCCTATGGACTGTAGCCTACCAGGTTCCTCTGTTCATGGGATTTTCCAGGCAAGAATACTGGAGTGGATTGCTACTTCCTGCTCCAGGGGATCTTCCAGACTCGGAGATTGAACCTGTGTCTCTTGCATCTCCTGCATTGGCAGGCAGATTCTTTTCCACTGAACCATCAGGGAAGACCCTTCATTATATTAACCCAGTTTAAATTCAGGTTTCAAGCTTGTGCATCTGGTTTGTAAAACATACGCATATGCAGAATCTTAGTGTCAAGGGAATATGGAAAAAGTGATTTTTCAGTTTTCCGGCCTCAACAATACTAGAAAGTGATTGAAGTAGATACAGAGATCATCAATCCACAGTATCCTATACACCATTGCTATTTTCTCCCAGCACACATGACATTGCAAAGTAATGAGGTTTCTGATGATGCTATGAGATGAAACAATAATTTTAAAAATTTAAGAGTTAATTTTACAAAGGAAGGAACTACTATTATTACAAGTCTCTAGTTCCTTGGTTGTCTGCCACATTTCTCTGCTGAAAATTATACCCTTGTCCTTTGTACGTAATTTACCATGCAGGGGAACTGTGTGTCTATGTAAATATTATATTTTTCCTCAAACTGTGCCTGCTAGCTTTAGGATTTAGTGATGCACTTTGCCCAAATCAATTATTATTATGATGCTTGACAAGTTGTAATTTTTAATTCCATCATTCCTTATATATTTGTTTGGCAGCTTTCTACTATAAGGAAGAACTTTCGTTATCCCCTTATATATTTACCTATTTTGTTTATATCAGAGAAGACTCACAGATTCTTTATTCAAGCGTTATAATCCTTTGCTGTCATTGTTTTGATGTTTCAGTTTTTCCTGATTTGGCCAGGAGGAACCACTTAAAGCTGACCCCTGTGCCCTTTTGACATGACCGATCATTATTTGGTGGCTCAGTGGTAAAGAATCCATAGTCAGTGCATGAGACACAGGAGATGTGGGTTGGATCCCTGGGTTAGTAAAATCCTTTGGAGGAGAATATAGCAACCCCCTCCAATATTCTTGCCTGGGGTAATCCCATAGACAGAGAAGCCAGGTGGACTAGTCCATGGGGTTGCAAAGAGCTGACCTGACTTCGTGACAGAGCGCATGCGCACACACACACACACACACACACACACACACACACACACACATCTTTCTTTAGCAACCTTACTTTCTGTTACCACTAGATGTTCTAGGAACATCTTTTCTCTTCCTTTGTTGGATTCTACAGCTAGTTATTTCTCCCTTGAGCGCTTGTTCCTCCATTTAGCGAAGTATGGTGTTTGGAGACCAAGATGTAGGCTATCCTTTTTAATCTTAAAAATAATGCCTATAAACTAGCAGATGACATGAAAACAAATTGATATTACATTGTTCCTGAAGCATAACAGGTCCTCAATAAAAATCTATTGAATGAATAGAGAACAACTTTTAAAGTAGATTTTTAATAAGTAATTTGAGTTTGACAATTTCATCCATTATTTCTGCTCTCCTTAAGTCATTTTGCAACTGTTGATGGGACAAGTTTAATTCTCCTGAATTTTATATCTAGATCTATCACTCATCTATTCAAATACACTATCTTGCTAAGTCACTTCAGTCGTGTCCGACTCTGTGCTACCCCATAGAGGGCAGCCCACCAATCTCCCCCGTCCCTGGGATTCTCCAGGCAAGAACACTGGAGTGGGTTGCCATTTCCTTCTCCAGTGCATGAAAGTGAAAAGTGAAAGTGAAGTTGCTCAGTTGTGTCCGACCCTCAGAGACCCCATGGATTGCAGCCTACCAGGCCCCTCCATCCATGGGATTTTCCAGGCAGGAGTATTGGAGTGGGGTGCCATTGCCTTCTCCGATTCAAATACAATACACTATATTCTGTATTTAATCTAAACCTCTTGTTCTGATGATAAGGCCTGAGACTCTAGGTCATGTGTAAGCATCCGTGCATCTATTTCCTCTGTTAATCATGTTCCAGTGAAAATTTGCCAACAACCAAGGATGTGGTTCTCTGTGTCTCTTTCTTTCATATACTGTACCAACGCTTGAAAACTTACCTACCCTACCAAACAAGTTACTCATTCATGAAGTTTTCCCTGATTTCCCTCGCTTCAGGTGATTTATACTTTTTTCAGATTCATCAAATTCTGATTGATTTATCTGAATTGTCTCATCTCTCACAATCATTTTATCTCAGAAGCATACTAAGTAGGTTTGTCTGGGGAAGGATGTGGCAACCCACTCCAGTATTCTTGCCTGGAGAATTCCATGGACACAGGAGCCTGGTGGGCTATGGTCCATAGTGTTGCAGAGAGTCAGACAATTCATTAAACTAATGTCCTTGTGATGTAAAAAGATATATATGTATATATACATATATATATACATACACACATTTATATGTATACACATCAGTATGTATACATCACTGTACTTCACCTGCTTTGTGATTTAAAAATAGCCATAGCTATAATGTTTGCCATGATTTAGGTAGCACATAGTTTTCTAAGCATCATTGTTTCCAAAATATTAGATTTGTTTTAGAAAGAATGCATTTGTAAAAATGTACCCTTTGTATGAAAGGATGAAGCCTGTTAAACTATGTACAAAATATTATGAAAAGTTATGTATTGCTAGATACAATGTTAAATGAGATTAGCCAATTCAAGTAATTTTTGTTAGAAGAATGCTTGTATCTCTAAAAGAATCCTTGAGTATTTCCAGAATTTGTCTTGATTACAGTAAAGGTGAAATACAATGATTAAAAGAAGGCAAATACTGTAATACAATGCTTTATCATCATTTTAAAGCCAAAAAAGCCTTTTACAGGAATACTGAATAGAGGCCAAATACAGAGAATATATTTATAGCTCCATTCTTAGCAGGTTGAATTGGAAGTGCAGAAAGCTTCCTTAGGAGGATCCCCTTCCACTTCCTTTGCATTTGCACACACACACACATACACACACACTCCCCTGAAGCTCAAGGAAACTGCACTGCCCCATCTGAGACAGATTGAAAACATCTGTGCACTAGAAGGAATCATAAACAGGGCATCGGGGGACACGGATAAATAACAGTCTTTTTACCAGAACATTCATGATCTTAATTTTTAAAAGTTCTCCAAGTGATTCCAATATTTAGCTAGACTTAGGATCACTGGCCTCTTGTTGAAAGTGAAAGAGGAGAGTGAAAAAACTGGCTTAAATCTCAACATTCAGAAAATGAAGATCATGGCATCTGGTCCTATCACTTCATGGCAAATAGATGGGGAAACAGTGGAAACAGTGGCAGATATTTTGGGCTCCAAAATCACTGCAGATGGTGACTGCAACCATGAAATAAAAAGACGCTTACTCCTTGGAAGAAAAGTTATGACCAACCTAGACAGCATATTCAAAAGCAGAGACATTACTTTGCCAACAAAGGTCCATCTAGTCAAGGCTATGGTTTCTCCAGTGGTCATGTATGGATGTGAGAGTTGGACTGTGAAGACGGCTGAGTGCTGAAGAATTGATGCTTTTGAAGTGTGGTGTTGGAGAAGACTCTTGAGAGTCCCTTAGACTGCAAGGAGATCCAACTAGTCCATCCTAAAGGAAATCAGTCCTGAATATTCATTGAAAAGACTGACTGATGTTGAAGCTGAAGCTCCAATACTTTGGCCACCTGATGCGAAGAGCTGACTCATTTGAAAAGACCCTGATGCTGGGAAAGATTGAGGGCAGGAGGAGAAGGGGACGACAGAGAATGAGATGGTTGGATGGTATCATCCACTCAATGGACATGAGATTGAGCAAACTCCAGGAGTTGGTGATGGACAGGGAGGCCTGGTGTGCTGCAATTCATGGGGTCACAAAGAGTCGGACACGACTGAGTGACTGAACTGAACTGAATTGAGGATCACTGGATACATATCCTTAAGGTCTCCTTAAATTGTATGGCTCTATTATTTTTTTCCCCAAATCTTTCATTTTTCTTTTTTCTTCCTCTTTAGCTTCTTTCTTACTCTTCTCCCCACTTTACATCTTTTTTCTTCTCTTTCCTTTTTCTTCCTTTGCCTTCCTGAATAATTGAGGCCAGAAATCATGACATGGAGCCAATAGCAGGAAGAAGGCCACTATGGCACAAAGTGGGGAGACAGAACTTGGGGTCGGGGTGGGGGCAAGGAGGGCATCTTTATGGGGGCATGCTACAGTGATGATACCAGAACCGAAGAGTGGGGGGACATGGTCCCGCACAGGGTGCTGAAGCCAGAGCAGGGTGAAGAGGGCGTCTGCATGCTGGGGATTGGAACCAACAGTTCTCAGGTCAACCTGGGAACCCAGCCCCCTGCACACCCTCCTTGCCAAGTAGGTGCCTGATTCCTGTCACTGTGCCACACAGCACAAGGTGTGTGGTCCACGCGGAATGAGGACTCCTTGGAGAAATAGCTGTTTCCAGGTCTGAGGGCGGGAAAGTACAAAACGATGCTGGAACAAATATCCTGTTCTGAGAGAAAGAAAGATGTGCTCAAGGAGTGATGGAGACATGTCAAAATGATGCGGAAGCCAGCTAAAATGGGCTCCCACAGGCCAAATGTGGGACAGTGTGAGCATCAGAATAAAAAAATAACAGTAATGGATGAAAACCCATTGAATGAAATAGGAAACTATGAGTGTAGTGTAACCCTGATAGTTATGTTTTTTTTTTTTCTCTTTTTTTGTGGTCCACATACCTGACTAAAGCTTTAATTCCTGAGATATCTTTTCCAAGGGTGTTCCCTTCAGTGGGTACAATAAACGTTAATTGAATGTGAAAGATTTCCTTTTAGTGCATATTGTTTTATTTTACTGTTTTGTAAAATACAGGATTGCTAATGCTTTGCCAAGTTCTTTCCATGTGTTTCATTTCTCCTTAAAAACTTCTACTGTATTTTAGATATTTCATGATATAAACATTTGTTCCTTCAATTTTGGTCAGCTTAATGCTGATTTTCTGTTCTACAATTATTTTTTTCCTATGTAAAATCTGAGTCATCAGTATGCCTTATCTGTAAACCGTTTGTTTTGGGAAACAGGTATTGTTGAGTTGGAGGCCATTAAGTCAAGTGAGGTCAAAGCAGAGGTATATATGCATCAACACAGCTCTCTTTTCTCAGATTCGCCTTCACTGGGGACCTGTGGGTTGGATTACCATCTAGGAACTTGACAAATGACCTAAACCCATAAACGGTTTCTGTGTCTCTATTCCACTGGTATTCCTGGTAGTAAACCATTATTGTTATATCTCATGAGGTGCTACTCAAGGACAACTATCGCTATGTTCCTTTTCAAAACTGAGTGAATCGTTCTGGGCTAGCAGAGAAGATGGAAGATTCCTAACAAATAACACTGGGGCTTCCCAGGTGATGCCAGTGGTAAAGAATCCACCTGCCAGTGCAGGAGAGGCTGGTCCCATCCCTGGGTTGGGACCATCCTTTGGAGAAGGAAATGGTAACCCATTCCAGTATTCTTGTCTTGAAAGTCCCATGGACAGAGTAGCCTGGTGAGCTGCAGTCCATGATGTCGCAAAGAGTTGTATATGACTGAGGACTGAGCACACAGCACAGTGCAACAAATAACGTATCCCATGTCAGACTCGTTACTTATTATTCTCAGATGACGTCTACTATTCAGGGTGGGCTGTAACTCCCATCGCACTCTCCTGCTTTCTCTGTATCCTTAGTAGATCCTGATTTTCTAGGACCACCCACTCAGAGCTCAACTGGTAGGAATAGTAACGGCATTTAATAGAATACTCGTGGTAATGTAATTCTATCCTGATAAATTCAGTCAAACAAATTTCTGGAATGTCTATTATAAATGAGGCACTCTGGTGGATTATAAAGATGAAAAAGACATGATCACTTTCTAAACACAACTGAACGCCTTATCACTTTTTGCATCCCCTATCCTTAGCCCAGTAACTAGCAGGGTGCTCAATAAATGTATTTTTTTTTTTAATTAATTAAACAAAAACCACACTGAAAAATAGCAAGAAGCAGAGCTCTTTTATAAATGTGTTCCTCAAGAAATGAGGACAATTTTTTTTATAAATCTTTTAAATAAAATGCAACAAAAATGTCAAAATACAAAAACAAGTCAAATAATTTTTTCATTTAAATGCTTCACTGAGAACATACTTATCAGTGTTTAAATATCATGTACATTGCTTGCAGTTCTCTGCTGAAGGTAGGTTTATTTTGCACCCTTGAGCCATCTAGACACTTGAACTGGCATATCTCCTTTGGAAAGGGAAGCAGAAATTAAATTTGCTCCAAAGTCAAAGTCCACAGGCAAGACTACAGGATGCTCAAAGGTAAGTACACTTGATCTTCTGCATCCACGAGTCCCACCTCTACCAGTTCAACCAACAGAACCAACAGATGTGGTTGGTTGAATCTAGGCGGTCGGACCAACAGATACCGAGGGCCGAGTGTACCATGCCATTATATATAAAGGACTTGAGAGCCGGATTTTGATATCCACAGGGAGGATGGGAGCATGTCCTGAAACTAATTCCCCACAGCTACCGATGGACAACCGTAATCAGATCACTTTTAATCACCTCTCCTAAAGGCTGAGTGCCAAAGAATTGATGCCATTGAACTGTGGTGCTGGAGAAGACTCTTGAGAGTCCCTTGACAGCAAACCAGTCAATCCTAAAGGGGATCAATCCTGAATATTCATTGGAAGGACTGATGCTGAAGCTGAAGTTCTAGTACTTTGGCCACCTGATGCAAAGAGCTGACTCATTGAAAAAGACCCTGATTCTTGGCAAGATTGAAGGCAGAAGAAGGGGACGACAGAGGATGAGATGGTTGGATGGCATCATGGACTCAATGGACATGAGTTTGAGCAAACTCTGGTAGATGGTGATGGACAGGGAGGCCTGGCTGCTGCAGTTCATGGAGTTGCTAAGAGTCAGACACGACTGAGTGATTGAACAAGAAAGGCAGAAATATTGATGTTCAAACTCTGTTTGTTCATTTGGGATGGTGTCTATATTCTCTGAAGGAATCATTCAAAAGCAACTAAAGACAGTTTTTAGACTAGAAGAATTTCCCTCAGAATTTTTGAAATGTCTCTATCCCTGTTTCTCTCTCTAACTATCTTGTTTCATGTAGAGTGTTTAAGATGGGGAGTCTTCAAGCCCATAAACTGGAAGGTGTTCATCATGTCCACTGTGTCATAGACCTCTGGTTGCTTCCTTTTGCCATTTCCTGAGAAAGACACAGCTCTCTCAACTATTTTCCAGAACAATAGAATAATTTAATTCCCCGATTCTCCCTAAATTCCTCTAAACAGATGTTCAAACTTGTAATACTAGAATAACAACTTTACAACAATCATATGTATCTTCACAAGACTCTTCAACTTCCCATTAAGCATGAATCAACTTTTACAATGGTGGGTACAATATTCATGGTTTCTCAAGGAATTGCAGCTACCTGACATTAATCAAACACACTGGGAAGAGAGATACAGAGAAACAGTTAGCAAGATACATACATATACACACACGTGTGCTAAGTTGCTTCAGTTGGGTCCGACTCTTTGCGACCCCAGGGACTGTAGCCCACCAGGCTCCTCTGTCCATGGGATTCTCCAGGCAAGAATATTGGAGTGAATTGCCATGCCCTCCTCCAGGGGATCTTCCTGACCCAGAGATCAAACCTGCCTCTCTTATGTCTCCTGCATTGCAGGCGGGTTCTTTACCACTAGCGCCACTTGGGAAGCCCTATACACACATACCTAAATGTAAATTTATATATTTATATACAGAAATGGAGTGAGATCAAGAGTGAGAGAAAGAGAAATTCCAGAATCCATATGTTCTACTTTCTGAGAGAGCAAGAGGAATGTTGGCTCCTTCATATAGTCTCTTTCCACATGCCCAGGATGATCATCTTATTGAACTGGAATGATTTCAAGATTTAAGAATTTCTTGCTTTGATATGGCATGGTCACTAATGTAAGCCAATTATTAGGCTGAATCATATAAACTTTTCATTTTTTCAGGTCAAATATGTCACATTTTAGCAATTTTCTATTGTTCCACTGTTTAGATCACCTTCTACTCATTCTGCTGATGAAGGAGGGATTTCCCTACCTTAAGTAATACGAGATAATCAAACACAGGACACCCAACTCTGGACAAATAAGATCAACAGCTGTTTATTAGTCACATGCACTCACAGCAGGGGGAGAAGGACATTATTGGCCCTGTAGGGCCACAAGGATCGCACTTGGGAGGAGAGTGAATAAGAAGGGGTGGTGGGAGGCAGGCTTTAGAGGATGAAGATAGATGCCCTTGGTTCCTGCAGGAGAATGTAACTGACTAGGTTGAAAAATTTCCCAGATTACAGGAAGCAGAGCAGCAAGGTTGAGGTAGTGTGCAGCTGGTCCAGCTGCCAGGGGAACCAGCTGAGTGAGGAGAGTTTCCTGCTCGGCAGGAGGCATATTGGGTAAGCAAGGAACTGCTAGACCCTGGGGACCCTCTGAGTCACGTCAAGGCAGCGAATGAAATTGTCAGTATCATAATACTTCAACCGCACTTCAACAGGCATTCAACTGACAGAGAAAAGAGTGCTCCATTCTACTGGTGTAGAAAATTTTGTCTGTTGTATTCATACCTCTGACAAAGAATGTTCTCAGTGTTAATTTTTCAATCTGATTTTCTGATTATGTGCTGAGACAGTTGCTGCTCGTCATGTGCCCACTATTGGTTCTTGCCTTCTTCAGTACCAGCACAACCTCAGTTTTATTCAGCATGACCACGTCCTCAGAAAACTTGGTGTCACAATCTCCATTTTATTGCTGGTAGCCTGGCCAAGAAGATATTGTTAGGGGCTACTGGGAGGATCTTTCCAGAAAGCAGTATGTCCTTAATGTAATGTAGCATGCTTACCTAGCATACCTCTTTGGTTCTTGGCATCTTCTTTTGTTTCCTTCCTTGCGCTTAAGCGTGAAGGTGCAATACCTGGAAATGAAGAATCATGACCGTGAGAATAATGTAATGCATACGTACATGTGAAAATTTTCAGGAGTTAGTGTAGCATAATTTGAATCTTGGTTTCCACTCACAGCTATGTGAAAACATTATGAGTCTCAGTTTCCTCTCCATGTACTTTTCAAGGTCCCTGTGAAAATCTTATCAATACCGTAAAACATTGGTACATTTATTTAAAAACATTTATTGTTTCAACCCCTTGGTTCGTAAAAGTATGAAAAGCAAAATGAACACAGGAATGCCCCCTAAAGAGTTTCTAGGGAGGGAAGTCAGTATCTTAAAAGAAGTGCACTGTCCTGGGTTATAAATTATTATGAAATATAAGGTATGACAGGCCGTATGTTATTATTGGAGACAGAAGAGGCATTCAAGAAAGTTTTGCTACTTTCCTTCATCACTAAACTTTTCAAAATAGTTATTTATTCTTGACTTCATTCTTTGCCCCCTCCCCCAGTCTCTTTCCAGTCTATTCTAATCTGTCTTTCCCGTTTCTATCTTGTCCTTCTGAAGGAGATCAGCCCTGGGATTTCTTTGGAAGGAATGATGCTAAAGCTGAAACTCCAGTACTTTGGCCACCTCCTGTGAAGAGTTGACTCATTGGAAAAGACTCTGATGCTGGGAGGGATTGGGGCCAGGAGGAGAAGGGGACGATGGAGGATGAGATGGCTGGATGGCATCACCGACTCAATGGATGTGAGTTTGAGTGAACTCCAGGAATTGGTGATGGACAGGGAGGCCTGGCATGCTGCGATTCATGAGGTCGCAAAGAGTCGGACACGACTGAGCAACTGAACTGAACTGAATCTTGTCACTGCAGTGAAAACAGCACTATCATACTCACCAGTAACTTCATGTCTCTATAATGAATGTACATTTTTTGGCACCTGGTTTTAATTATCTTTTTGACATCATCTGACCCGATTAAATTCCCCCTCCCTCTTGAAGGACCCCCTTCTCTTCTGTGACACCCCCCACTCTATTTTTCCTCCTGACCTCCCTGTCAGCCTGCCAGCTCATCCTTGTTTACTTTCTATCATATGTTGAAATTCCTCAGAGCCAGACCTGAAATCTCTTTCTCTTATCTTTCTATATTCTTGATGATATGATTCATCCCTTGGGGTCAATAATAGTTATGTGTCAGTAATTCCAAATTTTTATCTAAAGCCAAGATTTCTTCTTCAAGTTACAGATTCCTGACAAATCCCTGCTACCACATGACAAATTATAGTTAAAACTGGACTTGCTTTTAACTTCCCAGTATGGGAACCCTCTTTTCTTACTTGAGAAAATTAAGGGAGATAGCCCTCGTCCTGCAATAAAAGTTTGAAGTTCCATATCCTTGTTTTTCCACATTTCCTGGGAAATGGGGAGCAAATGAGGACATGTCATAGGATCCGTCAATCTGATGTATGTGTCACAGACTTTGAATGGAGAACTGGTGACATAAGGAATCAAAATTTGTGAGACATTTCCTCTGGCCACGGTGTCAAGGGGAAAAATGATCTAGCAGCTATGGTGGAGTTGGTGACAGGACTCAGTGTTCAGAGTTCGTAAGGTCAGGGCGCAGTCTACGGTGTCTGTGGGTGGGTTCTCAAGGACCAGTTCTATGGCATAGTTTTGGCCATTGTTGCTGAATCTGCATTCATGGACCTGGCTCTCTACCAGACTGGTGATTCTGTGAGCCACTAGATAACATTTCTTTTGCTTGCAAACTGTTTACTGAAACATAACACTGATACAGACAAGTGACCAAATTCTAAGTGGTTAGGCTTAATGAAATGAGTGCAAACTAAAAAATAATGAACATGTAATCGACACCCCCGGAAGCACCCTTTACGCCTACTTCCTTTCACAGCCTCTCTGACAAATGTAACTAGAACCCTGACTTGTGAAACCACAGATTTGAACTCTGTATGAATAGTTCCATATAATGCATGTCCTTGGCGTCTGACTTCTCTCACGTAACATTATATACTTGGGATTCACCCTCATTTTTGCAGGTGGTTGTCGACTTATTCATTCTTATTGGTTTATATTTACTATCAGGTGAGAATACACAGTTTATTAATCCATTTTCCTGTATACATCCGAGTAGTTGCCAGAGAGGGACTGTGTCCACCATTATTTGCAACAGTATTGTTTTGAACTTGCCTGTATTTATCTTTTGGTGAAAATAGGTAGGCAATTCAATTGGATACCTATTTATGAGTGGAATTGCTAGTCACAGGGTTTTTGAATGTTCAGTTAGACATTTCCAAACAGTTCTCTAAAGTGATTATTACAATTCACTCTTTCGTTAAAGTGTATAAGCACCCCAGTTCCTGTGTACTGTCATCAACATTTTAAGTCAACATTTACGTTTTAGCCACTTTGGTGACTAGGTAGTTTGTTGAATGAACTTATTTCAGATTTCCTTTATAAGCAATTGTCTTTGTTCTGACTGCTATAGCAAAAACACCATATGCCGGGTGGGTGGCTTAAATGAAAATCATTTATTTCTCATGGTTCTGGAGGTTAAGTCTAAGATTATGGTTTTTGCAGATCCAGTGTTTGGAAAGGGCCCACTGCCTGGCATATAGGCAGCCCCTTTCTCCCTCTATCCTCACATGGTTGAGAGAGAGGGAGCAAGGTCTCTGTGTCTTTATGAGGATGCTAATGACATAATAAGGGCTCCACCCTAATGACCCAATCGCCTCCCAAAGGCCACATCTCCAAATACCAGCATGTTGAGGATTAGAGTTTCAATAAACAAATTTGGAGGGGGGATATAAACATTCAGTTTTTAGCAGCAATGAAATTGAGCATCTCTTCATGTGTATATTTTCCATTTGGATAGCCTATGATCATTTCTCTCTTGAGAGCTCTGCCTTTCCCATTAATTCGTAGGTTTTCTTGTATATTCTGCATATATTGCTTTGTTAACATATGCATGTAACTATTTGTAGGTTTTTTTATGCTTTCTGGATAAGATTCCTTTGAGATACATAATATCATGTCTCAATCTGTGGGTTGCTTTTATCTTTTCATTCTCTTACTGATGTCTTTTTATAAAAAAGTTTTTTTAAAGAAGAAAATTTTGAAGTTATTCTGTATGTTCAGTGCTTTTTTGTCCTAATTAAGAAACAACTGAGTTCATGTAGATGTTTTTCCATATTTTCTTCCAAAGATTTTTTCCCCAGCAAGTTATTTTCTGTATAAACCAGACAAAGCTTGCTTACTTTGCTTGCAACTAAGAATCCTGATATTTATAATTACTAGATGTCCCAAGGTACCCCAGATCCATACAAAATAAAGCAAAATTTGTTCTACCTTCAAAAATAGGTCATTCCCTCTATTATCTGTAAAAACATGTCAAACCAGCTGTGCAAGCCAGAAATCTAGGAATTATCCTTGATAGCTCCACCTTTCTCAGTTATAATGTTTAATCTGTCACCCTATTAACTGTCTATTGCAATGTAACAAGTTAGTAGTTTAAAACAACAATGCTGCGGCTGCTAAGTCGCTTCAGTCGTGTCCAACTCTGTGCAACCCCATAGACAGCAGCCCACCAAGCTCCTCTGTCCCTGGGATTCTCCAGGCAAGAACACTGGAGTGGGTTGCCATTTCCTCCTCCAATGCATGAAAGTGAAAAGTCAAAGAGAAGTCGCTCAGTCGTGTCCGGCTCCTAGCGACCCCATGGACTGCAGCCCACCAGCCTCCTCCATCCATGGGATTTTCCAGGCAAGAATACTGGAGTGGAGTGCCATTGCCTTCTCCATAAGACAACAATTACCTATGTTATCTCACCATTTCTGTCATTCAGTAATTCAGATGTAGCTTGGCTTGGGAATTCTCTTAAGGATGTAGTCAGATATCAGCTGAGACTGCACTGATCTGAAAGCTTGACTGGGGCAGAAAAATCTACTTTGAAATTGGTTCATTCACATGGTTTGCAAGTTGGTCCTAGCTGTTGATGTGAAGCCCCACTCTTCTCCATATAGACTTCAAAGGGCTGCTTGAGTGTACTCATGACACAGTTGCTAGCTTTCCCCAAAAAGAGTGATCTAAGACACCAAGGCAGAAGTCGCAATGCCTTTTATGATCTAACCTCAGTAGTCATACACTGTCATTTTTGTAACATTCTGTTGGTCATGCTGGCCAATCCGACTCAATATGGAAGTAGCTTATAGAAGCACGTGACTATCAGGAGGTGAGGTTCACTGGGAATCATTTTGGAGGTGACTCCGAGATCATTAAGTCTTCTCTAGCTTCATTTGTTGTTATTAAAATGAAAATACAGAAAGCCTTAGTGAATATTCTGATTGTAAATGTTGTATATTCTGATGGTAAAGCATTCAAACAATACAAAAACATTTAAAGAAGTAATTACAAATCATTGGAAATTTCATCTTCTATGGCCAATTTTTTAGGTATCTCTTTATGCAAACCCTCTTAGTTTGACCTTCATAATATATCCAGGTTCATAGTACACACTTGTCTTACCCAACATGTTATAGGCATATGTCCAGTTAATAAATGTAGATTTATATTACTATTTTACTCACTTCCTAGTAATCTACCTTAAGAATTACCAAATTTAACATTATAGGTGGTCCTTTAAGTAATTTCCAGATTACCTTCTGTTTTATACAGTACTGTATTAGGCAATATTATACATAGATCAAGTCTTCTCTATTTTTGGTGAGAAATATCTCTCAGCTGTGCCACCACTGTGGTTCAAGAGACGGTCATTTTTCTCTTGTTTAATATACATAGCCTCTCTGGAGCCCCTCATCTACCTTCATCTCACCAGCAACCAGAGTGATTGTTTTCAAAAGATAAATCTGAACTTTTTAGTCTTCAGTAGTTTTAGGAAAATGTCTAAAACCTCTCTGAAAGATGTACTGAGTCTTTCATGATCTGGCTCTTCCTCTATTTGCTGTACTATTTCCTCCCTGGTCCCCTTTCACTTTCTCAGTGCCTAGACACATTCAACTTGAAAGCTTCCTCCTGAATACTGTACTCTCTACTCCCATTTCTTATTTGACTAACTCTTAATCATTCCTAAATACCCAATTTAAGTGCTATTTTCTTAAAGTTCTTTTTTCCACCTAAGTTCTCAAACTAAATTAAACCTCACTCTTAGTCTCTCTTAAAGGATATGATACTTTTCTACCATACTCTTTATTTCAGTCAACAACTCTTTGGTATTTAGGCAACTATTTACTTACCATCTCTTCTACTGAAGTACTATGAGAATAGGAATCATATTTCTTTTGCCTCCCTTAAAGAAATGCCTAACTTAGTAGAGTAAGTCAGTGCATACTTTTGAATAGTTTTGAACAAGTGGATGGATGAGAGTGACTTAGTATCTAAAAGGCCAAATGAGTAGGTTGGTAGACTTAGCTGGCCATATCATTTCCCAAAATGACTGGTTCCAGAATGTCTTTTATGAAATTGTCTGTGTCTGGTGAGTGGTGGAGGGGCTGGGGGATTGCACTCTGGTCAACAGGCGCAATTTGTAAAGCAACTCTCAGCAAGGTTTCACTCAGAGTGGGAGCTTAATATGTCGTTGTTATTGAAGGAACGCCAGTGCATGCATATAAAAGAGTGACCACTCTGCAGACACATTTTGCCCTACATGTGTTACTGCTCATTATCATACTCTACTTTAGCTGCTGCTGATGCTACTAAGTCGCTTCAGTCGTGTCCGACTCTTAGCGACCCCATGGACTGTAGCCCACCAGGCTCCTCCATCCATGGGATTTTCTAGGCAAGAGTACTGGAGTGGGGTGCCATTGCCTTCTCCACTACTTTAGCTAGATTATATAAACATTTCTGATACTCTTGCACTTTGTTTAACTACAAAAGTCCCTAGCATTGGCGGGAGATCTCTAAATCTGAAAAGTCTCTGTTTCCTCCAGTCTTTACTTAATCAGAAGCAACCTAGATTCTATGTTAGTTTAATGCTCTATGGAATAAAAGGGCAATGAAAGAACTATTTTCAACTAGGGCCATAACTTGAACTCTTTAAAATAAATGCTTCAAGGCTTCAAAAAATGAGGGCATGAAATATTTTTAGTTGTCGTTATTCTTTATTTGAGGCCCAGTTTTTAATTCCATGGGATAACTTGATAACTTTTAGTTTCTTAGAAATACAAAAGGAACAGCAATTTCACAGCTATAAATCAACTTCCTGAAAAGCAAATTTGGAAACAAGATCTATACAAAGATGAACATTACATACAGTGCAAGGGTTTGCTATATTTATTTTTTTCAGTTTCATGTATGGTGGAAAAAAATCTACGTAGTTGAAATATACAACATATGTTGAAGACCACTTGTTTTGCTGTGGACCCTCAATTTCTGAATCTTTTGTCACGTTTCTCTCCTGTTCATAGGCATAATTTGTCTCATGCTGAAGTTTCTCTCTATTTGCTGAAACCAGATGTGCATGGGGATTTCATGCAGTATTTAGGAAAGAGGAGTCGTTGAAGAATTTTATTTGCCTCCATCAAGCAATTTTTTGGTGGAAAATAACAAACAAGTTCAATTTCTCCCAAGAGAGAATCATTCTGCCTCACTTCCTGGGATGGAAAGCATTAAAATAGCAGTTATAAGCTAGACTCTTAATGGCAACTAAAAAATACAAATTTTTAACTTCAATTTTATTCTACTTTCTAATAATAATCCTTTGTAATTTGTGTAACATTATAGGGTTCTTATAGTATTTCCATGTTTACTGAAATATATTTTGTGCTTGCTTATACTTTCTTGTTAAAGAATTTTTGTGTTTCTTATACTTAACACGTTAGCTTTAGTCTTTTCATCATCTCCTTTTGGGATGAGGTTCCCAGAACTTTTTTGATGAAAACACATTTATTGGATCTGTTCCAGGAATACTTGTGCTCAGTACGTTTAAGAATTCATACACACACACACACAAGAAAAAAAACATGTGCTCATGATCCAGAATCCAGTATAAAGCAAGAACAAGTACCTAGACACCAATAACTCAAGAGAAATGTGGTAATATATGAAAGGATTGATAAAATAAAAATGCCAAAAAAGTTCTGAGCAGAAAAACTATCGTTTAGGATATTTGAGTATCTATTATACACTAGATACTTTGTACTTTTATATACTAAGTTTGAATAGTTGACCATTTTTATGTAAAACAACTCATTTTGTATTTTTACTCACTTGCTAATGAATGAAAAAAGATCCTTAAATTTCTTGAGTTCACAAACCCAGAATAAAATAAATAAAGGGATGATTTAGAATCAAAAAGTGTGTCTCCAGCCCAGGTATTTGTTTACGGAAAAGCTTCCTAGAGGAGTGTCCTTTGAACTAAACTGAGCCTTGAAGGAAGAGTGAGTAGAATTTTGAAAAGGCAAAGAAAACAGCAGAGGAAGCCAACTGCCTGAGCACGGGTGTGGAATGGATCTCTGTAGAGGGAGTGAACTCAAGCACAAAAGTGAGCTCTTGGCACAGAGCTGAAAGTTGATGGGGAACATGAACGCTCATGTACAACCGAGAATGAAGCCAGGAATAAGATAAGAGGGGAGACTGGGCATTAAGTGAGAAGGAAGTTAAGAAGGTGGAGGCATGAATCAGCTTTTAGGAGGAGAAATGAGAGACTAAGATGTTAAAATACATCATGTCACTATATGAACTGAGCTTGAAAAATTCCCATGTCTATTTTTTTCTTATACTGCAAAGCATTCTGGTACCTCACTTGCCTTGTGTGTCAGAGACTTCAAATGGTCACCAGTAGCTTTATTGTCCTCATCTCCAGGACATATGATTTCTTTGTTCATTTCCCCTGGCAATTACATAAAACCAGTGCTAAAGTCCTGGCCAGTGAAGCTGGAGTGGAAGGGATAAGCAGCAAGTACATCCAAGCCTAGCTCATCAAAGCCCCCCATGTCTGATCCTAGCATTTTTACTGCATCACTGGATAAATAAAGAGAACTGGAAGACCTGCATGAGAGGCAAGAGGCAAGGATCTGGGTGCCCAAGTGACTTTATGGATCAGAGACCATCCACAGACCTACACTTCCATGTCAAGCGAGAAGCAAGTTCTATTTTGAGGTAAGTCACTAGAATTTGGGGACTATTTCTTTCAGCAGTTATTCTACCCTTGCTGAATAATCTGCAATAATCATTATCAATGACTTGGACTCTGATTGTTCACCACTATTCCCAAGAGAATGAACAGTGTGGGAAAAATTGTTTCAACCCTGTTGAATACTACCTCAACAGGACTCACAGTATTGCCATGGAACGCTGCATTCTACTGGTTACAAACTGTTCTCATTCCTTTCATAGCCTAATTTAAAGATTCTTCTTTCTCCTTAGGATTTTCCTGCTCCTACTTCCAGCAGTGAATTGGCTGTTTTGTTTTTAGTTAAGTACTTATTCAAGAATCATGACCCATCTTTGGTTTTTTTCTTATTAATTCTTTAGGTACTAGAGATATAAGATCATTATAGATATAACACATAAAATGGCTACAATTTTAAAAGACCGATTATACCAAAAATTGAACAAGATGTGGAAAACCCAAAACTCTCGTGTACTCTAGATGGGAATGTAAAATGGTACAATCACTTTGTAAAATAGTTTGGCAATTTTTTAAAAATTTCATCTATCGTATAATCCAGTCATTCTACTCCTGGGTAGTTATTCAAAGATCAGAGAGGAAGTCCCCAATAGTACATGGCCAAGAAGAGGTCTTCCAGTGAAGATTTTCCGTGGTTTGTGGTTGGAGCAACATGTAAACACTTTTCTCTATTTTTCCCGTGAAACCTTCAGTAAGGTCTGTGTAAGTCACTGGTTATTGTGTATCAGTCGTTTTTTTTATGAAAAGACTGTTGATGATTTGGCTACAATAGTAACATCTGTTGACCCTTTAACTTTGTTGAGGTATTCTACTGTGCACAGTCACATATATTATCTATTTCAAATCATACATTTTGAACAGTAATTATTATTACCCTTTTAGAGATTAAAAAACATATACCCCATACTAAACCCCAAATGAAACAGATAGCAACAGAAAACTTGCTAAGAATAACATACTGGAAGGTCCCAAACTTTGCCCTCCACATTCCGATTAAAGATAGAGCTGGGACTTCCCTGGTGCTCCAGTGGCTAAGACTACTGTCTGTCCACGCATGGGTCCTGAATTCAATCTCTGGTCAGGGAGCTGGATCCCACATATCACAACTGAAGGTTCACTTGCCCCAACTAAAGGTCCTGCAGGCTGCAAGTGAGACCTGGTGCAGCCGGGTAAATGAATAAAATAAGTAAGAGGTAAAATAAATAAATAAAATAAATGCAAAGATAAGGCTGCTTATGGACTTCCTTGGCAGTCCAGTGGTTAAGACTCCATGCTGTCGATACAGGGGGCATGGATTCAGTGCGTGGCTGAGGAACTAAGATCCCGCATGGTGTGGCAAAAAACAAACAAACCAACGGAGCAACAACAGTAACAAATCAGTAAGTCTGTTTATTTTACCTCTACTTGGAATTTTGATCATGTTTTTATTTCTATTTTTGACCAGTCTCCAGTTAAGTATTAGTGAGAACCTATTGTGCACTGGGCTTGAGATTAAAAAGAAAAAAAAAAAAAAAAAGAAAGAGGGGCAGAATAAGAGAGGGTCCCTACATTCAGTGTTTGAAAGAAGATGGGGACTAACAAGATATTCCCTAGATATCTACAGTGAAAGTCAAGACAGAGTCCAAAGAAACCCAGACACAGGGTCTTGATGGTGTGAGAGATGCAAGTCTTTTCAGAGGAAGTGACCCTTAGCTGAGTCTTAAAGATAGGCAGATGCAGAAGAAAGGTAGGGGAAAGGAGCACCAAGCCATTTCTGAGGGAGGGACTAGCTGGTACTAAGGCATTACCATGAGGAATCCCAGAATCATCAGAGAACAGCAGATAGTCCCGAACGGCTACAGCCTGCTGCAGGTCAGTGCATGGGCCCCGGGATGAGCCTGGGGAGCAATAGGCGATGCAATCTGCAAGGCAAGCTCCTGAGAAACTATTCTCATGCCTGGCAACCAACTGAACCCCAAACTGGACTCAATCTCCTGGACACTACCCACAGGGATTTTCCAACCATTTTCTTTTTTTCCCTCTTAGATGTATAATATGGAACTCAGGACCTTGATTTTCATTTATTTTTTAATATGGTTATATTCATTTTAAATGAGAGAACAAATGATTTAATGGGGCAGGACTTCTTATGTGGACAAAGATTGATAAAAATATCAATCTTTTGATATTTTGATCAATCAAGATTGATTTTGTCCACAATTGTGCAGGTTCTTTTTTTTTTTTTAGAGTTGACATTGTGATTTCTTTTTTTTTTTTCTGCCACATTGTTTTATTATTATTATTTTACTTTACAATATTGTATTGGTTTTGCCATACATCAACATGCATCCGCCATGGGTGTACACGTTTTCCCCATCCTGAACTCCCCCCCAACCTCCCTCCCCACACCATCCCTCTGGGTCATCCCAGTGCACCAGCCCCAAGCTTCCTGTATCCTGCATCGAACCTGGACTGGTGATTCGTTTCTTATATGATAGTATACATATTTTAATGCCATTCTCCCAAATCATCCTCCCGCAGGTTCTTTAATGCGACCTGATCACCTTCTCCAGGGATGAGCAGGCCTTAGAGGCCCTAGAGGACCACCTCATACTAAAAATACTTAACTACTGAACTGACAAATTAAATGGCAACTTATTCATTTGTAACACAGGGATTACTCTCCATTATCCAAAATACCAGATCTGGATGTGCTGAGTAAGGGAATATCATTTAGTGAAGAACTACTCCGTGTAATAGTGGGCATTTCGTTGTATTATTTCAATCACTTGTCACCACAACTCTGTGATATAGTTCTTATTTTGTCCCAGATTTATATATGAGAAACTTAAGTGACAGACATTAAATGATCTACTTTAATCCCACAGCCTATAAGTTTTGGAGCTAAGATTCAAGTGCTTTGATTTCTACCCCATGCAATGAGCTGAGTGCACCCACACTGGCTGGAAAAAAAAAAGATAATTATTTAATTAACGTAATTATGATTTATTGGATATTTTCTGCATGCATGCATGCTTGCTAAGTCTCTTCAGTCATGTCCAACTCTTTGTGACCCTTTGGACTATAGCCCACCCGCCTCCTCTGTCCATGGGATTCTCTAGGCAAGAATACTGGAGAGGGTTGCTATTACCTTAAATTCTTTGACATGCATTATCTTATGTAACCTTAGCAACTCTATTAAGTGAGAAACTATTTCCACTGAACAATGAGGAAACAGTTTGCTCAAAAAGTTTAAATAACTTTCTTAACCTGATTAATTGAAGGGGCCGATATTCAAACCAGGTCTCTCTGCCCACAAAGTACTTTTTGCTGCCAGGCAATGTTAAGACTATCTGATGAATAAGAGTCAGAATGGAAAGAATTTGTTAGTGGACAGAACATTTCATCAGGGGTGTGGTAGAGGATAGAAAACCACTGAAGTTCTCCTAGGAGGGACTGATCATGTACCTTCATGCCATGATGCAGCATACATTGAATATCTAATATTATTTTTCATTCTTACTAAATATTCTTATTAGTCACAAAAACTCATCACTATCTTTTTTCATGATAGAGAGTATGCATTATAATTTTCAGTCTGTATTGTCTCACCTTTTTCTGAGGATAAATTTTAGGAATTGAAAAAGAAATGAAATGTCCCAAACCTGAGGAAACACGTGATTACTTTTTGATGATATACTTGACCAATCTTTCTTTACTAAATTGGTGGTATATCTGATTAACTTCCAGGTCAGTGAAATTAGAATTTCGCCTGCAAAATGGATGTGCATAGGCTAGTTTTACAGATTTAAACCCTTTAAGAAATCTTGGGACTAGATCAATAAATGTTAACAGATATTTCCTTCTAGCACCTCAACTTACAAACTTATTAAGACAGTGTTTTTTTTTGGTTTGCTTCTCTTTGTGGAAGTAAGATTTGAGTGGGCTTTCCCTGAAGTTGTGCCCTTGTGGCAAGTTTGAAGTAAACCTTGACCTTTGCTCAAAACCAAGCATCTGAGAACTTTCCGTTAACATCCCTTTGTTTCTTGAACCTGGACTCTTTGGGAAAGGGTTTGTTTCTTTCCACTGCAGCCCAGTCACCTGGTAGGAGGCTGTGTACCAAAGAATGTGCTTTCTAAATGTCAGTTGAATAAACGAATATTTGAATAAATTCACCAACTATGAACTTTGTTTCATTTTTACATTGCTTACTTTTTAAAAGAAAATACTCAATTGAGTTTTCTCATCCATTCATTTTTATTCCTTTGGGTCGTCTTTGCCAGATCTTTCCGTGGTGCCCTAGCCTGTCTGGCTTGGTATCTTCTTGACAGTCTGGGAGGACCCTGCACTTCCCCCTGAGCCACCTCTCCCCCAGATCAATTCACATCGTCTTTGAGGATGGAGTTTCCAAACCACGTTCTACTATGCATGGTTTCCCCCTCCTAAACTTGAACAGGATGTTAGGCAACGTAGAAAATATTTAAAACAAAAGAGAAGTAACAGAAGATTTAGGAAAGGTCACTACAATTAGCAAGAAGGGTGTGACTCACTTAAAAAAAAAAAAAAAAAAGCCACGTTTAACTGAAAAAAAGCAAACCAGAAAAATCAGATGTTTTATTTTTCAAAATCAAACAATACCAGAGCTACAAGTGATGAGAGTAGGAAAGTTAATCAGAAAAGATTATGAGGTGAAGAAATTTGCACGACTCATGGAGGGAGGTCTATGCCTGGCTTTCCCCAGGCTAACTGACTTTTCTGGCCATATGACCCTCATTTTTAAAATAAGGATATTAGATCAAATGATATATAAGATCCTTTCCAATTTTAACGTTTTATAGAGGGCTAGAATTTTCTAGCAGATTAAATAGATTCTTTTTTTTGGTTGGACTGGGTCTTTCGTTGCTGTATGCGGGTTCTCTCTAGCCGTGGAGAGCAGGAGCTCCTTTGTAGTCGTGCTGCGTGGGCTTATTGTGGTGGCTTCTCTTGCCGCAGGGCACAGGCTCTCGGCACGTCGGCTCCAGTACCTGCAGCACGTGAGCTCAGTCGCTGTGAAACACTGGCTTAGTTGCTCCACCCTTCCCCCACCCCACCCGCCATGTGGAATCTTCTGGGACCAGGGGCTGAACTTGTGTCCCCTGCATTGGCAGGCAGATTCTTATCCACTGAGCCACCAGGGAATTCCTAACTGGATTCTTGTTTCAAGTCCCATATGTATATTTAGTCTCACATAATTTGATTGCTATTTGTATTTTCTTCCTTATTTTATCCACATTTATTGAGTGGCTGCCTGGTATCTGACCAGTGGGCATACAAGATGGGGAAGATATTATCACTGCCATCTACCACCTCACAGGCTGGGTGGCCACTGCTTTGTAAACAGCAACAAGGCAGTTGGAGCAGAAGCCAGGGCTGCGGAAGGGAGGCAGGGATGGAGATGGAATGGAAAGGACAAGGGCAAGAGAGAACATTTTATAATTTCCTGAGATACAAATGAGGCCACCACGTTCACAAAATACAGTAAAAGATGGTTTTGATTTTTACTCTTACTCCTTCATTTTATGAGGATGGATAGTGCCTACTGTATGACCGTGGCTACTTAGAAGGTTTTGAGGGATTCACTGGACTTTCCACACCGCCTGTGAAGGAGATGGTTGATTTTTGTCTTATTGATGTGGCCACTACCAAGCCTATATGTTTGTGTTAACTGCACAGTTGGCTGCTTGGAGATTTCAAAGGTTGCTCAGTGATTCCTCGTGGAGCTTGATGGTGACATTCAAATTCAAATTGCAGGTGGCAGTCCTAAGAATAGAAGAGCCTAGCACTGATTGGGGCCCTGCAAGTGAGCATGTGTCTGTGAAGCAGATGGGCACATGGCAACAGCTAGTGGTGTCGTTAGCAATTAACCAGAAAGCACAAGCTTCACCCCAACACTGTGACTTTTGATCTCCAGTGCCTGGCACACTGTCGCCTTTAACCAAAGAAGCTATTTTTGTTGTTATTTGTTTTTATCCCCCCTTGTCATGGCATCTGGTCCCATCACTTCATGGCAGATAGATGGGGAAACAGTGGAAACAATGGCTGACTTTATTTTTCTGGGCTCCAAAAGCACTGCAGATGGTGACTGCAGCCATGAAATTAAAAGACGCTTACTCCTTGGAAGGAAAGTTATGACCAACCTAGACAGCATATTCAAAAGCAGAGACATTACTTTGCCAACAAAGGTCCATCTAGTCAAGGCTATGGTTTTCCAGTGGTCATGTATGGATGTGAAAGTTGGACTATAAAGAAAGCTGAGCACTGAAGAATTGATACTTTTGAACTGTGGTGTTGGAGAAGACTCTTGAGAGTCCTTTGGACTGCAAGGAGATCCAACGAGTCCATCCTAAAGGTGATCAGTCCTGGGTATTCATTGGAAGGACTGACTGATGTTGAAGCTGAAACTCCAATACTTTGGCCACCTGATGAGACTCATTTGGAAAGACCCTGATGCTGGGAAAGATTGAAGGTGGGAGGAGGAGATGACAGAGGATGAGATGGTTGGATGGCATCACCGACTCAATGGACATGAGTTTGGGTAAACTCTGGGAGTTGGTGATAGACAGGGAGGCCTGGTGTGCTGCGGTTTATGGGGTCACAAAGAATCGCACACGACTGAGCAACTGAACTGAACTGAACTGTTGGACAAAAGTATTTAAGTTGGTCAAAGGCTAAATATTATTAGGATGATTATTAGAAACAATACTGGATTTAGAGCCGAATATAGTATGAAATGGGAGAAGGACATGGCAACCCACTCTAGTACTCTTGCCTGGAAAATCCTATGGATGGAGGAGCCTGGTGGGCTACAGTCCATGGGGTCTCGAAGAGTTGGACATGACTGAGTGGCTTCACTTTCACTTTTCACTCTCATGCATTGGAGACAGAAATGGCAACCCACTCCAGTGTTCTTGCTTAGAGAATCCCAGGGACAGAGGAGCCTGGTGGGCTGCTGTCTATGGAGTCGTACAGGGCTGGACACGACTGAAGTGACCTAGGAGTAGCAGCAGCAGCATAGTATGAAATGGTTGGATGCCATCACTAATTCAATGGACATGAGTTTGAGCAAGCTCCAGGAGATAGTGAAAGACACGGAAGCCTGGAGTGCTGCAGTCCATGGGGTCACAAAGAATCAGACACAATTTAATGACTGAACAACAACAACTATATGTAATTAGTTGAAGGGGATTTTAAACTTTTTTTAATTAAAATAGTACCTATAGAATACAGAAATACGTTAAAAATTGATATAGAAAACTACATAAAAGCACAAACTGAACCCGCCAACCTTAAGGAACACATCATCAGTATCAAAGAATGAGGAGCTAAGAGTTCCTCTCTAAAGCTTATTGTAATACCAGTTGGTAGTATCTGCCCTCTAAAGTCATCTAAATTATAGACATGAATTATCTCACTTCTCCATCAGATTGTGACAAACATTAGCTAGGGAGTGGTCTTTTTCTCCTTGCATTCATGCTCCAACAGCTCATAGTAGGTTTCTGTAGGCGTTTGTTGAGCCGTGAGTCAACTGAAAGACCCCAGAGCCCAAACATCTGTCTAATGGGGAGTCCCAGAAAAATCCCGTTTCCAGGTCACATCTCAGTTTCTGAGTTTATTTCTCAGATTGAGCTCTTTAGGTGTACTTAGAGCTCTCAGGAAAGAGGCCTTTTCTAAATTTAGTCTCTCTGGTTGAACATTAAAATATTGGAGTGGGAGAGTGACGGTAGCAAAAGGGGTTAATTAGCATTTTGTGTACATTAGATAACACAGCTGCTTCCAATTCAATGGCCAACATCAGAGGTTCTGTAGAAATATGTTCCATGGAAATTCCCATTTATGTTTGCTTAACTGGGGTGTTGAGAGTTAAGTAAGCAAATTGCATCACTGGGGATAAAATGGAGACAAGCACCAACAAAGAATTTAACTCAAGTGCTTGCTGGTTGGCCAAATAGCTGTGGGGAAAATCAGGGCAGGATCAGTTTTCTGGCAAGTAGCCCCTTTATTCAGTTCCCTGTCTTTTTTTCACTGGATTATAGCACAGATCTTGGTACATGCCTATTTCCTTTGCAGACCCTTGTCTTTAGCTTAGATATGCCTCTGATCATTTCAAATTATCCTGCCAGTGCTGTGTTGAAATGCTACTGAGCACTCACCAGAAGAGATCGGACTGTTTTATAAGATGGGGGTCCAGCAAGCCATGAAGAAAGGGTGCACTAGTCAGTCTAGAAACATCTGTAGAAGTTGCCAGATGGTTTAATTAGAAGAGAATCACAGGCTGCGTGAACAACAGAAAGAGATAAAGGATTGGATGACTCATGTCTGAGGAGATTAGAGCATGAATGCTCATGGATTTGCCCTTTTTTTAAACACTGTGGTTGGATTAGGTGTTTGAAATCAACTCCTTCATGCCTTATATATTTTTAAACCCCCCTTTTTGTGTGTGTGTGGAGGGGGAGGAGATTCGTGAGTCCTACTCAAGGATCACTGTCTTCGCCTAGCAGGTTTCTGGTACCTGGATTAGAAGAATGAGAGCAAGGCCATATCTCTATGTAGGCTGATGCCATGGTGGTATGATTTCAAGGCCACCAGGAAAGCCTTCACTGACCTTTCTTTCTCCATGAAGTTCGTAATCTCACCATGAAGGATTCCTTCTTTCTTCAAAATCAATCAGCATCTCAAACTTGGTTTTAAAATGCACATCCTGGTAAAAGGATTTTTATTAAAAGATAAAATTCTGTCTGAATCTCTCAGGGCCTGAGAAAAAGCTGTAGTGACATGTATCACTGATTCCTGAGAATGGAGCCCATCAGAGTCATCCCTGATCCCAGATTTTGAAATTCTAGCAGCAAGCAGAAACAGAAAGGCTTTTGAGGTAGATGTGTACATGTGTGCTAAGTGGCTTCAGTCATGTCTGACTCTTTGCAGTCCTATGGATTGTAACCCAGCAGACTTCTCTATCAATGGGATTCTCCAGGCAAGAATACTGGAGGGGTTGCCATGCCCTCCTTCAGGGGATCTTCCCAACCCAGGGATCGAACTCACATCTATTTGTCTTCTGCATTGGCAGGTGGGTTCTTTACCACTAGGGCCACCTGGGAAGCCATTTGAGGTAGATAGGAAGAAGTAAAAAGGAAGATAAGGGCTCAGAAAGTGAAGGAGATAAGATGAGTAGAGGTCAATTGGATTTAGAACTGATGATTTGACTTTTCTAAGCCTCAGTTTCTTCATCTGTAAAATAGAACCAATAACATTTTTTTGTGGAGATTCTTGGTCAGTGATCAGGGGAGACTCTCTTTCCTTTGTCAGACTAATTAATTAATTTGTTCTCTATACAAAACTGTAAAATTCAGAATCTCGGGAGATATATATCATCAAAATAATCTTTTCCAATATCTCCTGTATTTGTTTCTTGGCTCTCCCTGGTAAGAATTCTTTGCTTTTTTTAAAGGTATATTGAAAGGATAACTCATATCATCTTAGATTAGGGACTGAAGTTGGCCCAAGTTCATAGTTCATGGACATGATTTGATCAATAATTTGAAAAGACAAGATGGTTTTGTGCTTTTGTTCTCTTTCGTTGTTATTTAAGTAATTTGGGGGCAAAGTCTTTTTAGATATTGTACTCCAGATTGCTCCCCTAATAACAGTTGCTGCTGCTGCTGCTGCTAAGTCGCTTCAGTCGTGTCCGACTCTGTGCGACCGCATAGACGGCAGCCCACCAGGCTCCTCTGTTCATGGGATTCTCCAGGCAAGAACACTGGAATGGGTTGCCATTTCCTTCTCCAATGCATGAAAGTGAAAAGTGAAAGTGAAGTTTCTCCGTTGGGTCCGACTCTTAGCGACCCCATGGACTGAAGCCTACCAGGCTCCTCTGTCCATGGGGTTTTCCAGGCAAGAGTACTGGAGTGGGTTGCCATTGCCTTCTCCTAATAACAGTTGAAAAAAAGCCCAAATTTTTCCTGAAAAGGGAGAGTGGTTTAATGTCAAATGTTCATCAGTCTTGGCCCTACACGCCTGTAGGAACAGCTCAGGGTCATGCACATTATGTCTGCAGGCAGATGAGAAAAGTAAGCATTTCACTGTATGTAAAGTGCCTAGCAGAGAGACAACATTCAGGAGGTATTCATGACAACCTATATACTAAACAATTTTAAGAGTTGCTTTCCTAGGTTTGGGGGGACCACTGTATTTTATGCTGCAAAATTGGTTGTCCTTCTTCAATCATTGAATAAATAAAACATAAACTGACAGGAAATTCAAATTTCAGGACACATTATATTTGTTTCTATGGGCACCCAGAACTGTTGTTACTACTGAATTATCAGTACATTGGATATTAATGTATTAACATCCAGCTTATCTGTCTAAAATAAAACAAATCAAAACTGCATGATTGGCTGACTGGAGACACGGGGATATCATACATTTTTTTTCATTACCTGTTGGCACAGAGTCTGTTCCGTGTATCGATTTAGACTTTATCTGAAGCCGTTTTTCAATCTGTACCGCTTCTTGAAGTAATGAGTTTCAGAAGCTTGCTTCCTGGTGTGTGGACTCAGCCTTCTCTTCTTCCTCCCCTTCCCCTTCCTTTGCTCTTTCCTCCTCCTCCTTTATTTTCTTCTTTTTGTAGTAAAATTAACTGTCAAGCTTAAGTTAGCATTTCCTAGAGCTGATAGACTGAAACTTCCAAATTATGTTCACCTATGAATATGATCAGATTTGGGGAGTATTTTTAAGCATTTTGGTTGTCATCATCTCCAGGCTGTTCACAAGTATTACATTTCTTATCCTTTCTGTCACGTAGAGAAATGTTACTCCCCACCTACTTTAATATTGGGCATGTGTGTATGCTAAGTCACTTGGGTCGTGTCTGACTCTTTGCAACCTTATAGACTCTGTAGCCCACCAGGCTTCTCTGTCCATGGGATTCTCCAGACAAGAATACTGGAGTGGGTTGCCACTGACTTCTCCAGGGGATCTTCCTGACCCACGGATCAAACCTGCGTCTCTTATATCTTGTGCGTTGGCAGGCGGGTTCTTTACTACTGGTGCCATCTGGGAAGCCCAGTACTGGGGATAGTCGTATGATTTACTCTTCCCAGTGAAATCTGAATGAAAGTGGCATATACGAACTTCCGAGCAGAAATTTTAAGAGCCATGCTCTATTTGCCCCATCTTTTCTCCTGTCAAAGTAATTGAAGATTAAACCCCTATCAGCCTGGGTCCCTGAGGGAATAGTATGAGCGGTGATGACCAGAATGGAAATGTACAAAGAAGAGAGGAATAAGTCAGCAGTTAAGACATAGAGATTCAGAAGTCGGTTGTTACTGCAGCATAATCTACACTACTGCAATAAAACGCAACTGCATTATAGATTCTTAATCTTATCTTCTCAGACTGAAAAGTTAGTTTCTAAAGATAGTCTTCAGGTCAATGCAAACACATGCTGTAAGTTCATTATAAAATCTTATACTCTTGGCTAGTGGAATCCTGGCTTGAATCATTTACTTTTTAAATCATAATCAGTATTACCAATCATTTACTGAACAGTAAATTAGAGACTCTTAAAGGATAAAATAAGCTATCTAACAGTCTTATTTCAGAAAGGAGAAACTTCAGATTTTCCAAAAGATAAGAAATTTATCTGGGAACATCCAGGTACTTTTCTCCTAAATTTTAACCTGGGATATTTTTCTAGGTCTTTGTACCGTGTAACCTACTCCATTCATTTATTCATTCAATTTTTTAGGTTAAAATTTAACAAGTGAATATTTGCTACTTAGTCCTAATGATTTTTACTAACGACCAGTGCGGCTTCTAAGCTTGTTAGTTTGCTGCTGCTGCTGCTAAGTCGCTTCAGTCGTGTCCGACTCTGTGCGACCCCATAGATGGCAGCCCATCAGGCTCCCCCGTCGCTGAGATTCTCCAGGCAAGAACACTGGAGTGGGTTGCCATTTCCTTCTCCAATGCATGAAAGGAAAAGTGAAAGTGAAGTCGCTCAGTCCTGTCCGACTCTTAGCGACCCCGTGGACTGCAGCCCACCAGGCTCCTCTGTCCATGGGATTTTCCAGGCAAGAGTACTGGAGTGGGGTGCCATTGCCTTCTCTGGTTAGTTTGCTAGGGCTGCCATAACAAAACACCACAGGCTGCATGACTTAAACAGAGACCCACTCTCTCATAGTTTTGGGGGCTGGAAGTCCTCACGCCGTCAGCGGCGTTTGGCTTCTGCAGCCCCTCCCCTGGTGCACAGACGGTCGTGTTCATGTGTGTTCTCACACGGTCTTTCCCCCATGCACACGTTTCCCTGGTGTCTCTGTGAGTGTCCAAGTTTTCTTTTCTTATGAGGATGCCAGTCAGATAGGATTATGACCCACCCTCAGAGCCTCTTTTTACCTTGTTGTAGGTTGCTAAGTCGTGTCTGGACTATGGGTTACATGTTTGCACACACATATAAAGGTGAATGCAATGTTGAACTATATTATGAGGATTATTTTCATCAATAACTCCATAAATATAAGTGTTGTGTGTGTGTTTGTGTCTGTGCGTGCACAGTTGTCTGATTCTTTGTGACCCCATGGACGGTAGCCACCAGACTCCTCTGTCCGTGGGATTCTCCAGGCAAGAATACTGGAGTGGGCTGCCATGCCCTCCTCCAGGGGATTTTCCCAGACCAGGGATCGAACGCACATCTCCTGCACTGCAGGCAAATTCTTTACCACTGAGCCACCTACCTTAATCAGTTCTTCAAAAGTCCTGTCCCCAAATACAGTCACATTTTGAAGTACTCAGGGTAACAGCTTGAACACATCATTTGGGAAGCAGGACATAGTTCAGCTGATAACACAAAGATATGACAAATTGAAAGCATTTTACATTAAAACAAAATAAAAGAAACCATGATTAGAATCCCATCATGGTCTTCAGCAGCAGTGGTGCTCATGGAGTATGAGGTTGGTAGAGTTTGGCATAAAATATCGACTAGACTTTCTTATTATTTGTCCATCTTACCAAAGAGCTTTAATCCCAGTGCCTAGACTATATGCAGCTTGGTACAGCTGACAGCTGAGATCCTTATGCTAGTTCAGTTCAGTGCAGTCACTCAGTCATGTCTGACTCTGCGACCCCATGGACTGCAGCATGCCAGGCCTCCCTGTCCATCACCAATTCCTGGAGCTTGCTCAAACTGATGTCTATCGAATCGGTGCTGCCATCCAACCGTCTCATCCTCTGTCGTCCCCTTCTCCTCCTGCCCTGTGCTAAGCCATCCACAAGCTATTCATTTGACCACACCTCTGAAGGGAGATTCTCCCAGTTGCCAAATCAAAGCTATTGTGTAGAATAATCTCACTCCCACGAATGATAGTCATAATAGGTTCTTTTCTCTCTCTTCTTCCCACTCCTCCCTTTCCTTTCTTTCCATAAAAACTCCTGTGAGTACACTGCCAGTTTCCATTTCCTATGCTGGGAACTGAATTTTGGTAAACTAAAACCCTGCCCTGGTCATGTCTAGGATAGCAGACAGACAAGTAATTGCATGACTGTAATATAACATAGTATGTGTGATGCTGTCGACTCTGTAAAAGCATGGGAGAGGATTTTCTAAGTCACATGTTGGGTGGGGGAAGAATCTTAAACCTTAAATTTCTACAACTTTTGCTTTTCCAAGGGTATTCCACCATTCTATCCCAGGACTAATGAACTGGGAAATATGCTGCAAAACAAGATTGCCTCTTTAAAGTCACCCCCTGAGAGGCTTTGCACTAATTCCAAAAATGCTGTCTTTCATTAATGCATCTTGGAATTTATATTCGGTCAGACTGTGAACTTGCCTGCTGCTGCTGCTGCTAAGTCGCTTCAGTCGTGTCCGACTCTGTGCGACCCCATAGACGGCAGCCCACCAGGCTCCCCCATCCCTGGGATTCTCCAGGCAAGAATACTGGAGTGGGTTGCCATTTCCTTCTCCAGTGCGTGAAAGTGAAGTCTCTCAGTCGTGTCCGACTCTTAGCGACCCCATGGACTGCAGCCTACCAGGCTCCTCCATCCATGGGATTTTCCAGGCAAGAGTACTGGAGTGGGGTGCCATTGCCTTCTCCGGTGAACTCGCCTAGAGCAGAACAAAGAACATATGATGCATGATTAAGGTTTATAGAACGAGTAAATTAATCCAGAGACACGGTCACATTTGAAACACCTTGACTGGTGGAGAATACCTGTTCCTGGGTGTTTTGGGTGTCTAGAGATTTAAGACAACCACATGCAAAAAAATCATGACCTATGTTTGGAGTTCATGGTGAAGTATGGCTATACAGTAACAGAACTGGATTTATTGCAGACCAGCTCCAAAGAAAACCAGAATGAAAGTAAGAAGAGAAAAAGGTTTGATGAATAGTAATGTCATCCTCAAATGTGAAGAGTGCTGGGTGTAATGTAGGGGGAGAGGGCTACATAAAACCATGAGGACTGTCTCAGAAAAGCCAATTGTATTAGAAGCGTAATTTATCTTGGGAACAAAAGCACCATCCCAGGGTTACTCAGACCCTGTAGGCTCTTGAATAAGCAAAAGTAATCTAGAGCTGAATTTGGGGAGTGGGACTTGATTTCACTACACTATTCTCCAAAGGATGTGGAGTTCCTAGGAGCAAGCCAGGAGGCCTGCCTGGAAGGAGAAGTGAGCGGGAAAGGGGAGGGGATGCCATCAAGATGAAGAAAGAGCAGATGACAGCCCTGTGTTCTGTGGCCAGAGGACTGAGGTGTCCTGGTTCAAATGGGTCATGGTTTCACACAGGGCTTTTGTTCCTTGTGCCTTATACTGTTGTTACAAGTATGAGAATGATACCAGCATGATTTTGTTGGTGATATTTATTTAGTTCAGTTGCTCAGTCGTGTCCGACTCTTTGCAACCCCATGGACTGCAGCACTCCAGGCTTCCCCCTGTCCATCACCAACTCCCGGAGCCTACTCAAATTCATGTCCATTGAGTTGGTGAGGCCATCCAACCATCTCATCCTGTCATCCCCTTCTCCTCCTACCTCAATCTTTCCCAGCATCAGGGTCTTTTCCAATGAGTCAGTTCTTCACATCAGGTGGCCAAAGTATTGGAATTTCAGCTTCAGCATCAGTCCTTCCAATGAATATTCAGGACTGATTTCCTTTAGGATGAACTGGTTGGATCTCCCTGCAGTCCAAGGGACTCTCAAGAGTCTTTTCCGACACCACAGTTCAAAAGCATCAGTTCTTCAGTGCTCAGCGTTCTTTACAGTCCAACTCTCACATCCATACATGACTACTGGAAAAACCATAGTTTTGACTAGATGGACCTTTGTTGGCAAAATAGTAATGTCTCTGCTTTTTAATATGCTGTCTAGGTTGGCCATAGCTTTTCTTCCAAGGAGCAAGTATCTTTTAATTTCATGGCTACAGTCCCCATCTGCAGTGATTTGGGGGCCCAAAAGGTGAAGGAAAAGATTTTATTAAGGTCAAGGAAAAGATTTGAAGTCCTATACCTGAGTCAAAGTGTAAATTGGAGGCATTATGCAAGGAAAATGAAATAATCCTTCAACAGAGCTGATTTGTGGGAGCAGGAGCTCAGAGCTAGGCATGACATTGGACACCCATGTCTGCCAGGGATTCACGGAACAACTCTGATTGTAGCAGTAGAGTTCTGAGTAATCTTAGCTCAAGGCACAGCATTACCCCAGTTGACTTACGGGTATTATGTAAACTATAACACTAGATGAACTTTTCTTTTTTTTTAAGAATACTTGATTTGAACAAACAGAAATATTTACTCTCCTTTTAATCCTGTTTATTTTGTACAATTTGTTTCCAAGTATCTGTGGTATGATTCAATCCTGGTAGAGGATGTGATGTCACTTGCAGAAAACATGGGACAAGCTCGACGTAAAATCTGAGCGCCTCAGTTTTGATCATAGAAAGGTGATCTTAAAGTGCTTTTCCCCCAGAAACTTCCTCTTCTTTCTTCCTTTTGCTTTATTAAGACAATTTCCCACTCAGCTACTCCCATCATTGCAAAGTTGATCACAGTGTCTACTGATTGCTCCGATCCCGTTGTATTCTCTAGAAATGTCCATTTTAGCACATGTAAAATGTTAGACAGTATATATCATTACATACCCTTCTCTATCCCTTTAGGTAATGAGCTACTTGAGGGCAAGGGATATGTCTTATTTATACCTGTTTACTCTGAATCTATTGTTCATATCAAACATTCAGTAAATGTCTGTTGTATGAAAGGATGAATTCGTGATTAAACATATATATTCATAATAAGTAAATGATATGGGTATCTATGCTCATAGAATTTATAATCTAAACATAGGAAATTTTATATAACAAACTCAAGTGAGGGATCGAATCAAACTGGAATCTTTCAATTGTCAAAAGGAGTTCTGGTGGACCTCTTTTCTAGAGACTGTTTTGTGTTGCTTATTTTAAATATAATTCATTTCCAAGTCTTGTTCCTAACATTTCTATAAGCCATCACCATCACTATTAACTCCCATCCTCCCCCCCACACACACACACAAACCCAAAAGACAAAAAAATTGTTCTCTGAGAAACAAAAGAAATAAGTGAAGTCAGTTTGCACGTCTTGATGAATTTTTAGGAGGAAAGAGTAACCTGGAAGCATTTTCTCTTGCACTCGGCTGAACCATTTTTCCATCTATATGTGAAAGTTGCTCAGTCATGTCTGACTCTTTGCGACCCCATTACTCTACAGTCCATGGAATTCTCCAGGCCAGAATACTGGAGTGGGTAGCCTTTCCCTTCTCCAGGGCATCTTCCCAGCCCAGGGATCGAACCCAGGTCTCCCGACATTGCAGGTGGGTTCTTTACCAGCTGAGCCACAAGGGAAGCCCAAGAATACTGGAGTGGGTAGCCTATCCCTTCTCCAGCAGATCTTCCCCACTCAGGAGTCGAACCAGGGTCTCCTGCATTGCAGGCGGATTCTTTACCAACTGAGCTATAAGGGAATTACCCACTACCTAAATACAACCTTGAAATGTGGTTAGGAATGGAACAAAATCCAAAGAATCAATTACATCCCCAATCAGGGTTACTGGCAACTTGTTTAGCACCTTGTGGGAATAAAGAGGAAGTTGCTAAAACAGAAGATGTAGTCAGTCTGTTGATCATCTGAGGGGACCATAAGATTTCTTATTGCTAGTCTTACAGAGGCTCCGTATCACTCAGAGACAAGGGACCTCCATAAAGAGGTTGAAGGTGATAACAGGAGTCCACGTGTAAATCTGAACCCTGGAGATGGGTTGTTGGGAGAAAACTAGAAGCAAGAACTTGCCCTGTTCCCGGCTTCTTCTGAGACCTGTTTTGAAAGCTGGCCAGCAGGAGTCAACTATTGTTGCTTTGCGGTCGACCAGAACACAGTCAATTAATGGAGCAAAAATGGTACCTGTGGGAGGGAGATCGGGGCTCTTTTGTGGGCCCTGGATTGTTGCTGCACACAGAGGACCCTGACAAAAGGAAACGAGCTAGATTCAGCTGCTTTTTTTTTTTTTTTTTAAAAAGAGAATGCTTGATTTGAACAAGCAGCTCTGTAGCCTCCCTTAAATCCTTCTGCTTATTTTGTGCAGTTGGTTTCCAAGGATCTGTGGTAAAAATTTGATTCCAATGAGGGAAGTGATGTCATGTGAGCTGAAAAAGGCTTATATTAAGACATCATTTTAAGACTGAAAAAGAAATGGAGGCAGGAAGAAGGAGAGGATGTGGCTTAGCGGCAAGGAGAGAAGAGGATGTGTTAGGGGAGGGCCATGTGACATGTGAGATCCCAGGAGACAGGAGATCTGCTTGGGGAGGGAAGGGAAGGCTGTTTGTGTCGAGCAGCAGGGCGGGGAAACCACTGTGGGGAAGGGGGCAAATTATAGCTCTGGGCAGAGGACTGCTGCAGCCTACGAAACCTGAGCTGAGAGCCACGGAGACACTGGTTTCGTTGTTGGTTTTAATAGCTGGTGCACGGCTGTGCCCATCTAAGGATGCTGTGAGGAACATCCTGTTTCTGACAAGTTCCCCCCACCCTCCAACCCCTCTCGGTTGTCACTGAGCAGCGGGCCGGGTTCCCTGTATAGCAGCTTCCCACTAGCTGTCTGTTTTACACTTGCAAATGAATGTATTTCAGGGCTACTCGTTCAATTCCTCCTTCCCTCTCCTTCCCCAGTTGTGTCCACAAGCCCATTCTCTGTGTCTGCATGCATCTCGATTCCTGCCCTGCAGACTGATTCATCAACAGCACTTGTGCAGATCCCATGTATGTACGTAGCACATGACAAGGCCCTGACAGTGTATAAAGTCCTCTAGGCGATTTTACTGTGCTGCAGGATAGCGGAAGCACCCACTCCGCCTTGTAAAACCCCCGACAGTATTTCTCTGCCTCTTCAGCTCTAATGACAATCTGCAGTGTAGTCACCTGCTGCTACATCTGCCTCCCCAAACAGTGGCTTTCTATTTTAAGGTGCTTAAGAATTTCAAGGGTATCTTACAAAAGAATTGTAAAAGACAGATTTTGACTTTATGAATCTGGAGTGGGACCCCCAATGTCAACATTCTGGGAGGTTCCCCCTTCTGAACACACAGAGGAGCAAGGGCTTACCCTCCACCTACCCATAGCCTTGTTCTTGGTTCAATTTTGGTGTCGTTTTTCAGAGTCCAGGCTGTAAGCTCAGACCACTTTGGCTTCTGTTTTGTATTTGCTATTGAGTCTGGACACATTTATTAACCTTATTATCTAGTTTCTTCACTTCTGACAAGAGAAATCAACGCTAGGGCAGTGGTCCCCAACACTTTAGGCACCAGGGACCCGTTTTGTGGAGAACAGTTTTTCCACAGACTTGAGGAGGGGATTGTTTTGGAATGATTCAAGCTCGTCACATTTGCTGTGCACTCTATTTCTGTTATTATTACATCAGGTCCACCTCAGCTCTCCAGCATTAGATCCCAGAGGCTGGGAAGCCCTGCACTAAGGAATGCCTTACGATCCAGGGCTTAGGACTCTGCACTCTTACTGCCGAGGACCAAGGTTCAACCCCTGGTCTGGGAACTAAGATGCCACAAGCCCTGTTATATGGCCAGAAAGAAAAAAAGAGAAAGAGAGAGAAAGAAACAGTAAAGCAAGCCAGCAGCTAGCTTTTTTCTGATTTCTGTGGTATAAATATATCCACTATGGCCAATTTCAAGCTAGCCATATGACATCACCGAACAAGGAGTTAGGAAGAAATGTGCACGTCCGTAAACAATGTTTCCACCACAGAGATACCATCAATGAAAGTAACCTCAAGAGAAAAGATAAGAGTGAATAGGTGAGCGATAAATAGGAATGATGAGTCTGATTATTTATTACCTCTTAGGAATAAAATTTATTTGATTATATACGTTCATTTTTTTTAATAATATGTACGGTTAGCCTCTGGATTACAAAATGTGTGAACATTTAATAATAGGCCCTTGTTAGTTGATATAGGCTGGCTCCAGCGCATTGCTGACTTGTGAAATAGAGGCAGTCACTGCCCTCATGAAGCGTATAGTCCAGAAGTGAATGGGCGTGGTTCCTATGAGGACACGAAGCCAAAGGAGTGATCAGTGGGGTAGGCAGAAATTTGACCCCCATAACCTTCACCATCTGGTTGTTATGACAATGAATATGTTATGATACATGGTAACAGGACTTTGTAGATCTCACTGGTTTTATAAAGTAGAAGACCAGGAATTCCCTGGTGGTCAAGTGGTTAGGACTTTTCACTTTTCCTGTCAGGGGCTCAGGTTCAATCCCTGGTCGGGGGACTAAGATCCTGCAAGTCATGGCAAGGCCAGAAAAATTTAAAAAAAAATTTTAATTAGATGGCCTTTAGACAGAGAGGTTATCTTTGGTTATCCAAGTGTGTGTAATGTAATCACATGAACCCTTAAAACAGAAGAGGGAGGCAGAAGCAGAAACCACAGAGGTTCAAAGCACAGAAAAGATCTGAGGTTCTGTTGTTTGTTTGAGGAGGAGGGGAATCATGTCACAGGGAAATGGCAACCACTGTCCTCTAACCGCCAGAAGCTGAATTCTGTCAATAACCAGTAAGTCTGAAAGAGGAACCTCCCTCAGCTGCCAATGAGAAGCCAGTCCTGGCCAATACTTTGATTTTAACCCAGTGAGACGTTAAGAAGAGAACCAAGCCATACCATTCCAGACATCTGACCTAGAGAAACAGTGAGGCTTGTGTAAAACTGCTACATGTGTGATAATTGGTTACACATCAACACAAAAGTAACACAGTCAGTACAGAAAGGATCAGAGTAATAGCTACTAAAGAAGAGCAGGGTGGGGAAGAGTATGCCAACACTTTCAGCGATTTAGAGGTGTTTGGAATGGACAAGGGAGCTTCCCTGGTGGCTTAGTCTGTAAAGAGTTCGCCTGCAGTGCAGGAGACTGGGGTTCCATCTCTGGGTCTGGAAGATCCCCTGGAGAAGGAAATGGAATGTGTGAGGAGAAGAGAGAAGAGACTGAAAGACGAGATGAGGTGAGTCTGATCGTGAAGAGCATTGTAAGCCAGGAGACTATTTTCCAAGAGCAAAGGGAAGCAGTGAACTGTTTAACAGAGCTTGCTGTTTAACTGTTTAACAGAGCTCCATAAACATGGAGCATGAGGAACACGGCACAGCCTGGGACCAGGCATTCAGGATCCCCGGCTTCGTCAGTCAGGGAAGCCGGCGAGCAGGAAGAGTGGCTTGAGGGTGCCGAGCCCCAGACGCTGACCAACATCTGCTTGCTTGTTCTTTCTCATCTCAGTTACTCACAGCACCAGCTACGTGTAGGGCACCACTCCAGGGGGCAGGGACACCCACTGCTCCGAGCTCCCAGACCTCAGCAGGGCCTTTGTTATTGCTCTTGTTTTTCCAGAAGTCATGTGGAGTAAGATAAATATAGTTTATGGATTCCCACAACTAGTTCTGCCACTTATTAAGCCCACAAGCCAGGGCAAGTCACTTAACCTTTCTGAGTTTCCCTTTTCTGATTTGTAAATAACTATTATAGCTACTTCAGCAGGCTATTGCAGGAATCAAAGACAAAGTAGATAAAAACTTTAAACCTCATGAAAGCCCTGTTCAGATGATCCACTTTCCTCTCTTTGTCTGTCTACCATCCATGTGCTCTCGTTCTCATATTCTTTTTTTTTTTCTCTCTCTTTCCTTTCATTGTTTTCTTTATTAAATTAGTTCAACAAATATTTCTTGGGAGCCTGTGCTATTCATTCATCTAAATGTCTGTCCATGTCTGCTTCACACACACACATTCGCATCATGGAGCTTACTCTATGAACACTTAAGGATACAGAACAAAGCTCCTAATGTATTTTTAAGTGGAAAATAAAAGTGATTACAAAATATGTTCGATTGACAAGCAGGTGTTTTGGTGAATATGTGTGTGCTGCGTGAAAGGGAGCAAGAGAGAAAAAGTACAAATATATTCATAGAGCCAAACATTAGAAAATACACCTCAAAACGTTAGTAGAATACCTCTAGATGCTTTCATTTGGCTTTGTTTTCCCATTTCCCCGTATTTCTCAAATTTTCTGCAAGAAATACATTTTATAAATAGTATAGCAGCCCAACATGTTTTAAGAAAAATACAAGATGTCAAATGCTAGGAATAAGTTATACATAGGATGTTATGGGAATGGATGTTTCTGAATTAAATGTTGACTGGGTAGAATCTCTATGCTTAGCTTTGAAGGATAAAAAGCTCTTTAGGAAAGACCTTAGTGAATGGCATTCGGGAGAAGGACCCGAGGTGTGCACACACTGGAGTGGTCAGCTCTTGTCACCTGAAGTGCATCCTGAGTCACACTAGGAGATGGGAATTAGAAGCCATGCTATGAATCTTAGCTTTTATCCTCTAAGTACAGAGGCATTTAAGCAGAGGATTCATATAGTCAGACCTTCATTTCTATAGATTACAGTGGGTGGCAGTGTGGAATGCATAGTATAAAGAGGTTAGAAGCAGACAGGAAGCATGGAAATTTGTCAGGACGCTAGCGTCCAAGTAAAAGACAATGAAGGTCTGGACCAGAACAATGTAGTGAGAATGGAGAGAAATATTTTAGGGATAGTTGAGAATTGTTTAAGGCTTATTTCCCATTCTGCCTGTGTTATACTATATTGTTAAATTAGCAACACTATAACTTATTTAAGAAAGTGTACTTAGGTGCCTATATAATATGCCTGCATAATTTTCCAACTGGAAGAAAAGTATCAAAGGGCATGGGAAGGCTAAGACCCAAAGACCTTGGACGATTTCATAATTTGGCTTGGGTCTCACTTCTGCAAGCCCAAAGGAGACAGTCAGAGTTAGAAAATGCTTCCCTCCTGCTGGAAACTAAGCTGTGGGGAGACTGGAAACAGCAGAGGGCCTGAAAGAGTCTGGAGGAGTTCCCACCAACGAACGCGGCAGACAAGACCAGATGAGCAACTGTGGTGTCATGGGCAGTCAGAGAGCAGGCTGTGCAGTGATGTGACTTGGAAAGAGACAGGAGGGTTTTGTGTGTGTGTGTGTGTGTGAGAGAGAGAGAGAGAGATGTTTGGCTTTTTCTGAGTCATGTTTAGTTTTTATAACAGCAGACTTTCCAACTGGCATAAAGACAGTCAGGAGTTAAGAGAGAAAGCAAAGCACCTAAGTATGTCATGCCAGCAGGGTGCCAGCACGAGTTTGCTAGCGGTTAGGAGCAGCCTGGCTGTCCGTGCTAAGGAGGGACATGAGCACAGGGAGGAATAAATTCCTGAGCTCTTCTTTGGCTCATGTTTTTACTTTGTTGACTTAAAAAATAATCACAACCTAAAAAACTGAGAGTTATGTTTTATTTGGTAGGAATTTTTAGGACTTCAAGGCCAACAGACAGCATCTCAAGTAATCCCGAGAGAATTGCTCCGAGGAACGGCAGGTGGGAAGTAAGGGGTCAGGTTATATAAAAGAAGTGAAGTGAAGTGGTGTCTGACTCTTTGTGCCCCCATGGACTGTAGCCTAACAGGATTCTCCATCCATGCGATTTTCCAGGCAAGAGTACTGGAGTGGGTTGCCATTTCCTCCTCCAGGGTATCTTCCTGACCCAGGGATCGAACCCAAGTCTCCCGCATTGTAGGCAAACGCTTTACCGTCTGAGCCAGAAGTTAGTAACAAAGGACTGGTAGCCTGAACATCAAGAGACTGTTGTGAATTAAAGAAACCTAGATATCTCAAGTTAAGGAGTTTAGCACTTTTTTATGTGTGAGAAGATGCAGGAGTCTGCTCCCTGAAATCATTGCTTTCATCATCTCAGCTGGGGTGAGTATCCAGTGATTTTTCACATCCTGAGTCCTTCAGGACGCCCTGCAGGGAGTGGCTGCAGCCTTGCAGCTGCCAGATCTGTGCAGGTATTCTTCTCCTTCCTGAGCGCCCTGGAGGACGGGAATCCCTGATGACTGTGACCTCCTTGCTTATTGATCTGATAACAAATACTTCATTTCTCAATCTCATCCACGTTCTGCTTTATGTTTGCACCAAGTGAGTAAATGCTTTCCTAATGAAATTTTGAGGCTTTTTCTTAAACCCCTCTTTCTAATCACATTCATGGGAAGTGTCTAAAATCCTCCAAGTAAGGCACAAATCTTCTTTCATGAAAAAGTGAATATTGATATTGAAATCCAAGATAAGTTTTAGATGCTCTCAGCCCTCTGGCTGGATGTAGGCAGGCACAAGAGAAGCCTTAATACAAGGAGTCAGGAACACAAGAAGGCTTTATCATAGAGTGCAAAGAGTTGGGTTTGGAGGTCTGGAGCCCTGACGTCAGCCCAGAGAGGGTCACAGCATCTTTCTCTGAGGGTCTCTCTGAGCTCAGCTGCTTGGGGAAGTCAAGCCTCTGGTCATATCAGAAGGGGCTGAACAACCTCAGGTAATCCCTAACGGTCTTTTCATTTGTATATTTAGATTCCGTGGACCAGGAGGACTTAAAATAACAATTATTTGCAGCTTTGCAGAAAATTAGAGAAACTTGTAAGAGTGAGCTTTCTACAACAGGATAACAGAGGATTTAAACTGAACCAGCACAGAAAGCCAGAGGTAGAACTCAGAGGAATACTTTTTTCCAGTGAGGTCTGTTCTGACTTTCAAAGGGATGTGTCCCCCTCTAGCCCTGTATTAAAGTAAACTTGGTGTTTGGGAGGGTGCTGTCTTTGTGTGTTGATTTCTTTTAATGAGAGTGAAAATTCTTTCTTTGGCAATAAAGGTCCAGAGCAGAGGAAATATAGTGAGGTGGCAGTGGGTGGTGGGGGTGGGGTGGCAGGTGTCCTCAGATTGGATACCAGGAAACGACCTCTCATGTGACCTCCAAGAACCTGAAGGCTTGAGGAATCACTTTTCTGAGAAATCTTGTCTAGCAAACGCCTCACCCACAGCTTCTTCTAGCCAGTAAGTCCTAAAGCTCACGGGTTAGCAGGGCAAGAGCATCTACCTTGATCTCTGCTGCCCTGGAGTCCTGCCCTCCAAAATGGCTCAGAGAAGCCAGCAAGTTCCTTTTCTGGCTTTCTTTTCCCTTTTCCTATTGCATTCTAATTCACAGGCAAAAGAATTATCTGCTGTTTTAATTCTGGTTAGGCCCACAGGGACATACAATAACATTTCTCTTGCCTTTTCTTTTTTTAAAGTATTTGTTTGGACTGCACTTCTATAAGCTAGGTCTTGTTCTGGGAGGGGCTGAAATTGCCTGAGGGAGGCTGTGTGGGTGGAGTAAGAAAATCTGAATGGGATTCCTACCTTGATGAGCGGGTAAAAATTCTGTGTGTGTGTTATGTGTCTGTCTGTCTAACCCTTAGAAAAAGTTAATTATCATATTTCCAAGTACTCAGAGCAGAACGGATGATACACTGACCAATTTTAACGTTGCATTTTGATCCTCTATTTGAAATTCCCCCAGAACAACGGCTCTAGGTCCAGTTTCTACATTGCCTCTGAGGGTCCCCTGTTGTGAAATGCTAAGGGCTAGACAGACTTGAGATCCTAAGATTACTTCCACTTCCCCACCTCCCTGCATTATCATTTCCCTACCATATTATACAGTGAAAGAATGTCATCTAACTTTTTGAGAAAGACAGCTAGCTGGCAAAATATACCTCTTTCCTTCTCTGCGTTAGAGGCAGATTCTGAGACCCTTCTCTATGTCAACTTTTTGAGAAAGACAGCTAGCTGGCCTTCTCTGCGTTAGAGGCAGATTCTGAGACCCTTCTCTATGTCAAAATGATACCTATATTTCAAAGCATAGACAACATACATTGTGAAGCCTCCTCTAATTCTTCCAAACCCAAAACTAAATGAAACAAACTATATGTATATACATGGCTTCCATGGTGGCTCAGTGGAAAAGCATCTGCCTGTCAATTCAGGAGACAGGGTTTGATCCCTGGGTTGGGTTGGGAAAATCCCCTGGAGAAGGAAATGGCAACCCACTCCAGTATTCTTACCTGGGAAATCCTATGGACAGAAGAGCCTGGCAGGCTACAGTCCAAAGGGTGCAAAAGAATTGGACATGACTTAGCAACTAAATAAAAACAACCATATATATGTAAGGTTTCCCTCGCTTAAACTTCCAAGTGCATTTAAGGGTATACATTGTGTTTTGTTAATTTATGATGAGAATTTAGTCTATGTCAGGTGCTAGGTTAAGCATTTTACATGTATTAACATTGCAGGTAAATGCAACTTTTGACTCCATCTCATATCTGAACAAAGAGATCATGTGACTTGCCCATGACCGCTGGGAAACGGTAGAGTCATTTATTTCCTGTATTGGTAGAGATAGTACTCCATCTTTTGCTAAGATTTTATTATGTTTTACCTACCTTTTGCTTGCAAGAATAATTGACATTTGTAAGGGGATTAACATTTTACCATTCATCAGCTCATTAATGTCAAAGATACTTTTGTGGTGTTGTTATTACTATTTTCCCACATTTCACAGGAGGTATGTGGCAGAAATAGTATTCGGCCAGGTGATATTTCACCCTACCTCAGGCCACTGAACTCCCTTCCCTGGCCTCCTGCAAGGTCAGCTTGGTGATTTCATTGCCTTTGCAGGGCTAGAACTTTCCCTTCACCACAGCTACCAAAAGATCTAAATTATGGTACCAGGGCAGGGGCGTGGCCCATACTGGCCCAGGCTTAATCTAAGAGCTACACAAAGGAGAGAGAGCTCAGATCTTTCTCAAGTTGTCCAGGTGGTCACCTATCTGCAAGTTTTGCATCCACAGATTTGGAGAGCTGTCTTCATGGTACTATGCTATTTTATATAAGGGCCTTAAGCATCCGTGAATTTTGTTATCAGTAGAGGTCCTAGAACCAGTCCCTCCCAGGGATAATGAAGGGTGAGCTCCAATAGAATGTAGAGTTTCCATTTATATTGGAGAATTATAGGATATAAGGGGCCAAATCAATATGACCAGTGGCTTTATATGACCAGATCAATATACCCAGTGGCTTTTATCAGCTGAAATCTTCATATTGGTTTATAGAATGGGTCCTGCTCTTCTCTGAGAATAGAATGAAGATTCAGGTCCATTTGGCCAGCACATACTAAGAAAAACTAAATTGGGTTAAAGAGTCCCTTAACTGAATCCTGCATAAAGGGCATGTTACAGTTCATTTATCCTTTTAATGAGAAAATAATGAGCACTTACTATACACCAAAATATATGTGCATATTAGAGCTTTAGAAGTAAAATTGACCAAGAATTTTTCCACACCTTTGGTATTTTGTCAGTCTAAATAAAGAAGTAAACTGGAACAAGTTCCAATTACCAGAAATTGAGTTTGTTTGGAAATAGCAGATGAATTGCAATTCAGAAAACATGTGCTAATTATAATTGGACTTTTCTGCAGAATATCTAGCCAGGAGACCTGAATCCACTTGCAATAAGGAAGATAAAGTTAAAAAAAAAAACAAAACAGAAAACGTGCTGTAGCAAGTTACAGGTGAGTCCATGGGGATCGGGGAAGGCTGAATTTATGGGGGAAAGTGGGAAGAAGGAGAAGTCCAGCGAGAGTCCAGGCAGGAAGTTCACCAGTTTGAGGATGGGAGAGATTCTTAGCAAATATTCATTGGTCTGGAGGTAAGTCTTAGTTTTTAGTACAGCAGGCATGTATAGAAATCAGTCTCACTTCTTAAATTCCATTCTTCTGAGGGCACGTGTATAAGATTTTCCATTTCGTATCATCCGGTTTCATTTTGAATTGGAAGTCTTTCATGATTTCATAATCATACGAGAGAAACACGAAAAAAGGCAGTTACTGTGTAATGTGATGCTCATTCACAATGCAGAAGCAGGGGGCTGTGCAGTCAGAAGAGGCTCATTTATACTGTAGGGAGTTGGATAAGGAAGAAGGTGATGATGGAGGGGAGGAATATGATGGAAGGAGTGAGATTCAGGGGAGATACCCCTGGTGAAAGGAAGAGTGTGCACAAAAGAAAGAAAGAGAGTAGAACACAGCCAGGCTGCAGAGGCGGTGGTGGGAGTTTGGCGTTCTTGAAATGCACTGGTACACAGCAGGTCTGTGCGCCCCTAGGGGCTGCAGCCCGCCAGGCTCCTCCTTCCACAGGATTCTCCAGGCAAGAATACTGGAGTGGGTTGCCATGCCCTCCTCCAGGGGATCTTCCCAACCCAGGGATGGAACCTGTGTCTCTTACATCTCCTGCATTGGCAGGGGGCTTCTTTACCACAAGTGACACCTCTGGGATTCATTCTCCTTTCTGAAGATAGAGCATCTGCTGGTCTTTGAGGGTTATACTGCTTCTCAATGTACTCACCTAAAAACATGTTAAAAATCATTTATGTTCAAAGGGCCCACCTAGTGCCTCGATTTAGAAATAAATCAACGGAGAAGAGTGTTCCGTTTACTATGCTGTGTAAGAAACTGTTCTACAGGTAGTGGCTTAAAAGGACAATTGTTTTGTTTATGTGGATCAGGAGCTCATACTAGAGTGTTGAGGAAGCCTGTCACACATCCATGTCTGAAGGCTATCTCCTGTTGAGTACAGAATCTGTCTTTGGTGGGCCACTTATTCTTGCCCAGGGGGCAAGCCAGGGCATGTTAAGAGTCTTCTGGGAGGCAGACTCCTCCTCCAGTTTCCTTGGTCCTGCTGATTCAGCTGGGCCTCCCGTGACCTTCCAGTTGCAGAGCTCCTGCTTGGCACCAGGGGGCGTGCCTGGGTCTTTACTCTCCCTCTAAACAAGGCCTTATCAATGGACTTTTGTGAATGGACTGGTCTCCTGAGGCCACAGTGGCCCCTCTTGACCACCTTTCTATCCTGCTTGTTCTCACCTCTTTCCTTCAGCTCAGAACTAAGCATGAGTTGAGATGCCCTGGTATTTTCACAGAAACTGTAGTTGAGGTTCCTGTTAGATTCCTGATAGTTATCAAACATTTCAGGTTTTTTTTTTTTTTTTTCCCTTTTCTTCCACCTTCCAGCATAATTTGAAGAAGCTTATCAACCTTATCAAGTCAAAGCTATGGTTTTTCCAGTAGTCATGTACAGATGTCAGAACTGGACCATAAAGAAGGCTGAGTGCTAAAGAAGGCTGATGCTTTTGAACTGTGTTGTTAGAAAAGACTCTTGAGAGTCCCTTGGACAGCAAGGAGATCAAACCAGTGCATCCTTAAGGAAATCAACCCTGAATATTCATTGGAAGGACTGATGCTGAAGCTGAAGTTCCAGCACTTTGGCCACCTCATGCGAAGAGCTGACTCATTGGAAAAGACCCTGATGCTGGGAAAGATTGAGGGCAGGGGAGAAGAGGGTGACAGAGGATGAGATGGTTGGATGGGACCATCGACTCAATGGATATGAGTTTGAGGAAACTCTAGGAGATAGTGAAGGACAGGGAAGCCTGGCGTGCAGGAATCCATGGGGTCACCAAGAATTGGACATGACTGAGCAACTGAACAACAAAAAAAATCAAAGGTAAGACTAGAATTATGTCTTATAGGTTTCTTTTTGTAATTTTCACTTTAAAATGATTCACTTTTTTTTGAATATGCAATTCATTCAGAAAGATCAGAATTCTAAGATGAAAGTAGGTAAGTACCAAGAATCCGTTCCACATTGCCATGTTCCTCATAAATGTCTCCAGTTTTGCTAGTGTAGGATCTCAACATCATCGCTGAATTTTAACTGTCAAGTTCCTAGCCGAGTACACTTAGCACAGGAGATGGATTTACCTGCTTGGGCCCTGTCTTAGCCTGTTCAGGCTGCTGTGACAAAATACCGTCGACTGGGTGGCTTATAAATAATAGAAATTCCTCCTAGCTCTGGATGCTCAACAGCCTGAGCCTAAGGTGCCAGCAGGTCTGATGTCTGCTAAAGCCTGCCTCCTGGTTCACAGTTGTCTTTTCACAGTGTTTCTACCTGCGGCAGGGGGAAGGAGACTCTCTGGGGTCTCTTTTATAATGTTACGGATTCCATTCCTGCAGGCTCTCCCCTGACGACCCAGTGATCTTCCAAAGGCGCCACATCCTAACACCATTATATTGGGAGCTAGAATTTAACATATGAACTTGGGGAGACATAAACATCCAGTCTGTAGCAGGCCACTTCCAAGTCATCTTCTAGGAACATTATTTTTTTTCTTCCATAATGAATTTTATTTTTAAATTTTTATTTATTTTCTATTATTTATTTGACTGCCTCAGGTCCTCGTTGCATCAGGCAGGATCTTTCATTGTGGTGTGTGGACTCTCTAGTTGTGGCACGTGGACTCAGTGGTTGCAACACACAGGCTTAGTTCCTCTGAGGTATGTGGGACCTTACTTCCCCTACCTGGACTGAACCCAAGTCTCCTGCATTGCAAGGCAGATTCTTCACCACTGAGCCACTAGGAAAGCTCCCTAGGTGCACTATTAACATGTTGATATGCCTTGTTAAATGCACAGTCCTAATACATTTTAACCACATGAGTTGCTTATTGCCTTTTTAAGCTCCAGAACCTAGAGGACCAGAGTTATTTGCTATATAAAAGTGCTCCATATAAGGCACCAGTAATAGGACATACGTATGGAGGGAAAAAAGCATCATCATGGTGGAAGAGACAGTCTATTAATAAGAATATTATGCTATTTTTCTAGGTTTTGTGATGGCTGTAGTATCTGTCATTACTTCTACATGTGTCATTTTCCGGGTTTCTTTTGCCATTTTCTAAACACTTGGTTACACAATTTTAATTTGTTATTGTGTGCCCTGTTTTCTTAGGAACCCCACATTGGGAGAACTTCTGGTTGCACACAACTCTGAGCCTCTCCTGATAAATAGCCCAGCAGGTGTCTCACCGCTTTGAGTTACGTGTGGTTTGCCCATCTGCGCAGCGTGAGTGACCCAGACAGCAGAAGGACGGGCCTTGTTTCTCAGTGTACGGTCTTGGCAATTTCTTGGCCCTTGTCCAAGTCACCAGACACACTCTCCATCATTACCATTAACAGCAACGTGTTACAATGCAGCCATTACCACTCATCTACGCCAGCGCCTGAGTTGATGAGTTGAGAGGAGAGGAGGACAGAAAGGGGAAATCTAAAGGCAAGGTGCGGTGGGGGCGGGAGACAGCTTCTCCTTTTCTGCCCTTTCTCCAAAAACTTCCCTAGTTTTATTTCCCATTTGCTCAGCCGTGTGTTCTCACACTCTCCTTTACCTTGAGAGCTGACTGTTGGACGCGCACAAGAGAAGAACATGAAGGCCTCCAGATAAAGTAGACACGGAATCAACACAGGGTTCCAGTCACTCGTTTTCTTTGACGGGGCTTTACCAGGCTGGATGGAAGAAGAAAAGACAGCCAGGAAAGCGGGAGTTATAAATCAGCTCTGTGCTCTTCCGAGGATTTATATTCAACTGAAGACGTGTCCAATGCAGGACCTTATGGCTTTCTGTTTTCTTTTTGCTTACATGGAGAAATAACAGTTAATATAGTCAACTATCCCAAGGCAGAAGAGTATTATTAAAAAAAGAATACTTTGCAATATTATTGATTTCTCAAGTAACTGTGAGATATTTTAAGATTTTGATTTAATAAAATATAGTATGATTTCTTTTATGGGATTTTTATGTTTTCCCAATCTTTATCACCCTTGTGTGTTTCTTAGTTGAAAATGAGAGTGTCTACTAAGTATCAGCTGAACAAATCCTGATCTAAGTTACAAAAACCTTTATGGCCACATTGTCATTTTCCTCCACTTACCTCTTTCTGTAAGTAGATTTGTGGGGCAGGGGTCGTCCCTGGAGAAAGAGAACCAGGCATGGCTTTCTTGACATAAGGGAAGCTGTTTTGGGCCCAAGCCCTTGGTGGTCTCAGCCTGGCCATAATGCTTGGTCTTGAACAGGTCTCAGTGATAAACGGTCTTAAGGGAACAAAAGAATGCATAAACAACGGACTGTTAACGGGCAAGAGAAATAACAAGAGCAAAAATATTAGATCTGTCACAAAGACTCTCAGTTCTCTTTTGATGGTAAAGACTAGCCTAAAGCACGGTCTTGAGCCATTTTGCAGAATCGAAATGCCAACAACTAGATCAACTGGAATCGAAAGGAATGTTGACCTTTTCTGACCCTCTTGACTTCAATCAACTGAAGCTTGGACTCTGCCTACCATCCAGGCCCCTTCATGAATATGCATGTACCAATAGCTTAAACTTTCCCACTTTTGCTGTTCAGAGAAAACACTGCTCTGGGAAAGATCCCTAGTGTTCGCCTCACTTGCAGTGAGTAAAAAAGACCTTCTGCAATTTGGCTTTTCTGTCTTTTGGCAATACCACCAAAAGGCAAACCCAACATTCAGGTAACAATTCTATGTCATTGAGCCTTCTTTATATTTATTCATATTTTTCTATATACACAGCATTTATTATATATACCCAGTATAATGTGATACAGTGTGTAAGAGGAAAGACTGGAGAAGCAAGGATCCCTAAGTTGGTTTGGGGAGTAGGTAAAGAAAACTTGGTCTTCACTGATAGCACAGATGGTGAAGAATCAGCCTGAATTCAGGAGACCGGGGTTCAATCCCTGGGATGGGAAGATCCCCTGGAGAAGGGAACGGTAACCCACTTCAGTATTCTTGCCTGGAGAATTCCACGGACAGAGGAGCCTGGTGGGCTACAGTCCATGGGGTTGCAAAGGGATGGACACGACTAAGCAACTAACACATACACACGAAGAAAACTTATTCTGAGCTGGACAGTAATGCTCTTCAAAGAAGAACCATGTCTGTTCTCCACTCTCTACCTAGCACATGGGAGCTCCTCCGGTATGGCAAAAGGATGTGGAAATGGAAAAAAGAAATTGTTTTGGGTAGAAATAACAGACGTTGTTGTTATTATGTCTCTAAGTCATGTCGGATTCTTTTGCAACCCTGTGGACTATAGACTGAGAAGCTCCTCTGTCCATGGGGTTCTCCAGGCAAGAATACTGGAGTGGGTATCCATTTACTTCTTCAGGACATCTTTTTGACTCAGGGATTGAGCCTGCCTTTCCTACATTGGCAGGCTTTACCACTGAAAGAAACCTCAGGGAAGCCCTGAAATTATTAACAGACATCCTCAAAGGAGGAGGAATGACAGAGATTAACATTTACTTTTTATTAAGCCCCTAAAATGTGCTAAAAATGCACAGATTAAAGATAAATCTGAGGAGTGGTGATTAGTTGGTAAGTATGTTCACACCTGGCAGCTCTAGAATTTTCAGTTATATTCAAAAAGAGGTCATTTACTTGGAAAGAAGCAGATAGCTGGCAACATAATTGGGCTACAGCTGAAGCCCTCAAACCTCTAAACTCAATCTGCATGAGGAAATAAATTCCCTTTGTTATTTAAGCCAGTTTCTGTTATTTGCAACTGAAAGCAGCTGAGCTTTATGTCAGGTAAGATAAAGGTTAAAAGCAGAAAAAAGTGACAGGGTCTCCCTGTTCTGCTCTAATGTGGTCTGAGAATGGTAGCATCACCATGGAACTTGTTAGAAAAGCAAATTCTTGGGCCCCATCCCAGACCTACTAAATCCGAGCCACTGCAGCCCAGATCGACGCCTGATTTGCATTTCCAACAAGCCGCAGGTGTTGCTGATGGTCTTGGAAGGCAGACCGCCTTTGAGCAGCTCCTCTGAAATACTCCCCTGGGTGGACGATGAGGCTAAGACTTCAGAGCTTTGAGGGATGAATACTAAGTTTTTCTCCTTACCAGAGGTAAGCTCTAACTGTGAACTAATTCAAGTCAATTTCTTTCCAAAAGAGGAGGTGAAGCAACTGGGAGAATATTTCTTCTTTGTATCAGCACATCAGTGATAAAGAAAAGTGTATCCTGTTGTTGCTGACAGTGGGGTCTGGCTGCTCCTAGCTCTAAAATCAATAAAGGGGCAGATGCCTGTCCAAAGGCGGTGTTCCTCCTCCCAACAAGCAGTGGGCAAGAGCTTTTAAATGGGATTTTAGGGTGTATAGGTGGAGGGAGGGGGCTACATGCAGAGACAGCACAGTCAGCTCTGATAGTGACTTGAAATTGCTCAAGCAGCAGTCTGACCAGCATCATCTTAGTTGTTTTTAGTACAGTTAATCTTCAAGTCCAGGACTGGTTTGTTTCCATTTCTTTGAGGCCTGTTCTCAGAATTGTTGCAGCTTATATTATGGTCTGGTCATCATGTAGTTAATTTCTTCCACTTGGTGAGGGTTTCAGTATCTACAAAACAGCTCAGAAATATAGCTCAGAATATTATCTATGATCCTGGAAGGGGTACTGAAAGCCCTTGACTTTTCTTAATGACCAAACTGTTATTGTTTTTTTCTTGTTTGACTGCTTTTCTTGGCTTCTGCATGTTCTCACTTCTCGGATTAAATGTATTCTTTGGCTCATGTTTTTCTACAGACAAAAGGCAGACTGATGACATGGTGGGGGAAGAACCACAGGGTCTGGCTCCATTTCGCTGTAGGTTCCTTGGCTATTTGCAGGCATAGGTCTCTAAAGATTTTAAATGAGGAGAACAGTTAGTGGGCAGATTCTGCAGAGTTCCCAGAGAGAGGAATCGGTGCAGCTTGTAGCACCAGCAGCGCGTGACTGATGAGCGCTGCCGCTGGATGAAGCCCTTACAACTGTCTCGTGCTCTTGTGTGCCTTCACACGAGCGCATAAGTGTGTCATTCCCAACAGAGAAGACAGATTGGCCTAGCTTTGGGCCCCCTGGTCACCGTGTGTTCAGGAGAGAAGGGAACTCATGAACAGCAGATTCACTAAAAATCACAGAAACAGAGCGGGTGAGATACTGTTCTTCCAAAGGAAGAGTTGCCAAACTACAGAAACACAAATGTCCATGATACTGTTTCTAATACAGAAAAGTAAAAAAAAAAGAAGTATGTGTGGAATTAAAGATTCTATCAGAAAGCCAAAAGCTGAGTTGGAGCGTAGTTTAAAAAACGCTGCCTGCCACATGAGTAAACAAGGATGTGCAGGCCATCAAGACATCAGTCACTGCCGCCATTCCCGCACTGTGCAGCCCAGGGGACTGGGGAGGAAGGAGCCAGGATACTGGCCCCAGGAAGCTAGGGTGCAGATCAAAGAAATGATTTCAAGGAGCCCAGACTCTTGCATCTTCCTGTATATAGAAAAGTACTAAGTTCATTAATTTGAGATGTCTGGTTTTCATTAATTAGCAGCAATCTTTGATGTTCAACTATGTGACTTTTTGTTTGTTTGAACTCTTGTATATCCTGGCTCCTCCCTTACCTCTTTGGAGCAGCCCCTCAAAGGCTGTCTTCTGGGCTTCCGTCCTCAGTGAGTCCATTGAGTAAAACATAATTAGGTTGTGAATTTTTTTTTTTTCAGTTGATGTAAGAACAAAATTTGAGAAGCTATAATACTGATCTGCTGCTGCTAAGTCGCTTCAGTTGTGTCTGACTCTGTGTGACCCCATACACGGCAGCCCACCAGGCTCCCCCGTCCCTGGGATTCTCCAGGCAAGAACACTGGAGTGGGTTGCCATTGCCTTCTCCAATGCACGAAAGTGAAAAGTGAAGGTCAAGTCACTCAGTCGTGTCCGACTCTGGTCTAATGGGATATATACACTTAATAATAAAAATTTTTAAAGAGCATATGATAGTTATTGTGTATTCATGGCAAGTGTGAGGCTTGTTTTGTATAGCAGAGTTTCACAGTATCAGTGCAACTTATATTTATTCTTTGTGCATTGTCAAGTATTTAGCAACATCCTGGCCTCCACGTATCAGGTGCTAGTAGCATCCCAGCTCTGTTCGTAATAATTACAAATGTCTCCAGATATCGCCAATGTACCCTGGGTCCAAACTGCACTTGGTTTGGTACCACTGACTTAGAGATTTCAGATCTTTTGGAAAAGACATGATCCAGTAAGTATGATTTTCAAGCACTGTTGGGAACAGGAAAGCTTGACATTGATCACAGGAGGCATGGAAAAGTTGGCATGGCTGTTGATAACTTTCTACTGATTCATTTAGATGCAGATGAATGTAAATATCCTCATAATTTAGGAGATGTGTTGTTTTTCCAAAGCATATATCCTATAAGGGAAGAATAACTTTATCAAGATGGTTAACCATTTCCCACTCTTGCTGACTCATCTCAGGATTAAAGACATTTGAAAACAGGATTCTTTCTGAAATGTTGGGTAGGAAGTGAAAGGAGGGAAAGGGGCTATGGATGCTAAGTGGTATTTTCAACATATTTTTCTATCCATAAGATTTTAGAAGAGAAAAACTGTCTTGAAGTCAAACATTTGGCTACACAGATGGTATTGGCAATCATTGGAATTTCTGGACAATAGCTTAAGATGTTGGAATAATAGGCTCTTGGATAATGTAGCCTGTCTCAGTAAAGGAGGAACTTTTTTTTTTTTTTTGGTCTGGAATAGTACTTCTCAAAGGGTTCAATTCAGTTCAGTCGCTCAGTCCTGTCTGACTCTGTGTGACCCCAAGAATTGCAGCATGCCAGGCCTCCCTGTCCATCACCAACTCCCGGAGTTCACTCAAACTCTTATCCATTGAGTCGGTGATGCCATCCAGCCATCTCATCCTCTGTCATCCCCTTCTCCTCCTGCCCCCAATCCCTCCCAGCATCAGAGTCTTTTCCAATGAGTCAACTCTTCGCATGAGGTGGCCAAAGTACTGGAGTTTCAGCTTTAGCATCAGTCCTTCCAAAGAAATCCCAGGGCTGATCTCCTTTAGAATGGACTGGTAGGATCTCCTTGCAGTCCAAGGGACTCTCAAGAGTCTTCTCCAACACCACAGTTCAAAAGCATCAATTCTTTGGCACTCAGCTTTCTTCACAGTCCAACTTTCACATCCGTACATGACCACTAGAAAAACCATAGCCTTGACTAGATGGACCTCTCAAAGGGTAGTCTGTGTCAAAATTATTGCCTAGAATACCAATTCATGGGCCCTACTATAAATCTATGGATTCCATTGTGAAAGGGGGGTTGGATATCATTGAATCTGCAACTCTAAATTCATCCTACAGGTGCCTGTTATGTACTGTGGGCTTTGAGAATTCATGGCCTATTAGTTTATCTGTCAATTAAATAGCGCCAAACCAGGGAGTCAGTGAGTGAAAATACATTGAGATAAAGTGAAGAAAGGAAAAAATATCAAGTATCTCTCAATTCTTAAAAAAAAAGTGGTAAACAAGATAAGACCAGGTATACATGTATATTAAATTATGAAATTAAGATTATTACCTCAGATAATACTAATCTTATAAGGATTATTGAGATTCGCTGAGTTAAAGCTCAAGATTGGAATATGGTGATTTAAGTGTGAGTGTTATTTTTTTTAAATGCTTCTTTTAACCTGGGATTTGGAGCTCTGTGTATCAAGAGTGTATACAATGCGGAAATCTGCACATTAGACTTTAGAGTGTATCTGCATGATGACGGAAGGAGAGAAAGAACGGTGGTGTCACAGTGGCTGTCCACTGTAAGCATGAGGAGCCAGCTGCAGAAAAGAACAACACACCCTGACCAGGAAAACACACGGAGCCTCACGTAACATTTGTCAAAACGCTCCTTTGGCTCAAAGAAGAGTTTCTGACAAATTCTTTACTGTCTTTTAGATAATTTCATCTGGAGAAGAAGATAAAATGTCTCAGGGAACTGATATTTGGGGCCTCACCATGAAGGGAAAGGAAAGAGATTGGCCTTGGGGTAGAAGCTGTCGTGTTTGCTAGTTGATCTCATAGCTGGAGAAATAAAGACCGAGCACAGTCTGAAGTTTGCTTCAAGAAGCAAATTTCAAGAAGTTCAGAGAGAAAAACAGTCATGACACAGCATCTGAAACATCTGGAAGGGAAGTCTATTAGAAAGATTGCAAAGTTTTAAAAAAGAAAAGCAGTTCACTTTGTACACTTGCAAGTAGCCTCAATGAAGAACAACAGGACATGATTTAAAAAATCAGGGGCATTGTATACAGTGCTGAAGTGACCAGATTTTTTTCTTTTTTGGTAAGGAGCATGTGTGTGGTAGAATAATTTATCAAACTATTAATTTGTTCACTTACTTTTCCACTTCCCATTTCATAAAAAAAAGATCAGGATAATTCATTTCCTCATGAATTTTTCTAAATTGGGAGACAGAAAACAATTTTTCTAAATTGGTCTCATGTTCCATGGTCTCATGTCCAACTAATTACAACCCTCTAGGAAGTTCCCCTGACCACAGACAGAATAGTAAAGAATATCTATATATCTAAATATGAGATATGTTTCATGTCTTTAAGTTATCCAAAAATCCCTAACATTTTATCATGTAATACTTTTTTTTGTTTGTTTGTTTTTAATTAATTTTTTTTATTGAAGGATAATTGCTTTACAGAATTTTGTTGCTTTCTGTCAAACCTCAACATGAATCAGCCATGGGTATACATATATTCCATCTCTTTTGAACCTCCCTCCCATGTCCCTCAGAGAAGGCAATGGCACCCCACTCCAGTACTCTTGCCTGGAAAATCCCATGGACAGAGGAGCCTGATAAGCTGCAGTCCATGGGGTCGCTAAGAGTCAGACACGACTTAGCGACTTCACTTTCACTTTTCACTTTCATGCATCAGAAAGGAGATGGCAACCCACTGCAGTGTTCTTACCTGGAGAGTCCCAGGAATGGGGGAGCCTGGTGGGCTGCCATCTCTGGGGTCGCACAGAGTCGGACACAACTGAAGCGACTTAGCAGCCCATGTCCCTCCCTACCCTACCCCTCTAGGTTTATACAGAGCCCCTGTTTGAGTTTCCTGAGCCATACAGAAAATTCTCCTTGGCTGTCCATTTTACATACGGTAATGTAGATTTCCATGTTACTCTTTCCATGAATCTCACCCTCTTCTCCTCTCTCCCCAATGTGATAATTTTTTCTTTGGCCTCAAGAAGATTTGGGATATAATCATAAATTTTAAAAAATGGAATGAAAGAGAAAAAGCAATATGTCTTTTCTTTTATCCTGCCCATCTATCTTGGGCAGAATAATCCAGACTTTTTTCATGTTTTATGCCTTTCTTAATATGTGCTGATAATAATTCCTCATGTACATTTAAATTATAATCATGAAGTAATTCACATAGACCGCTCTAAAGAAAACACTATGGGCTTCTTATTTCTAATCATTTTCTAATGAAAATGATTTCATTTCTCAATAGAATATTAATAATGATGACAAAGATAATAGTAAAAATGATAATAACAAATTCTTATGGAATGGTCTAGTCAAAGCTATGGTTTTTCCAGTAGTATGCATAGGAGATCCAATATGTCCATCCTAAAGGAAATCAGTCCAGAATATTCATCGGAAGGACCGATGCTAAAGCTGAAACTCCGATACTTTGGCCACCTGATGCGAAGAACTGACTCATTTGAAAAGGCCCTGATCTTGGGAAAGATTGAAGGTGAGAGGAGAAGGGGATGACTCGATGGACATGAGTTTGAGTAAATTCCGGGAGTTGGTGATGGACAGGGAGGCCTGGCGTGCTGTGGTCCATGGGGTCGCAAAGAATTGGACACGACTGAGTGACTGAACTGAACTGAATGGAACGGTCACTGTGTGTCAGACACTATTTTAAGCAATTTGTATGTATAAATGCATTTAATCCTCACAAAAATCCTCTGAATTAGGCACTACTCAACTCCCAAATGAACAAACTATAGTTGCCAAGTCAAATATTAATCTTGCACAGAAGTCAATGCTAAATGCATTTAGAAGAAATAAATTTGTGTTTAAAAAGAACCATACTTCTAAGACACATTCAGAATTTCAAGTGACCAAATGACCAAAGCCATAGAGGGACTTTTAACAGGAACTCCAATACTATTTCATACCTCCCAATGTTTTCATACTGCAAAATACAAGTCTAAATCGATCAGTTCTTGCCACTTTTCATAGGCTATTGCCACAGGACAACATTAATTACTGTAAAGCTATATCAAAAAGCACTAACTTTGGTTACCTTGAAATATGGCACTTAGCTCTGACGATACTTCCTTGGGGCTGTTCCAGTGCAAAAGCAAATGCAGTTTTTGGATTTTTGTTTGTTTTTGATCGTGCCGTGCAGCATGTGAGATCTTCTTTCCCAGACTGAGGATGAACGCGTGCCTCCTGCAGTGAAAGCATGGAGTCTTAACCACTGGATCACCGGGTAAGTCCCTGGATTTTTTTTGTTTTTGTTTTTTTTTCCTTTTTTTCAGTTTGATTCACCGTTGCTTAAATTATGTAGATTAAAAAAAAATTCTTCAGATGATGCTAATTTCAAAGACAGTACCCATGCCTGATGAGTGAAACAGTCTTTTCTAATGTGGACTAATCATTTCTTGTTTGGTCAGTAAGTCATGTCCAACTCTTTGTGACCCCACGGACTATAACCCGCCAGGCTCCTCCCATAGGATTTCCCAGGCAAGACTACTGGAGTGGGTTGCCATTTCTTTCTCCAAGGGATCTTCTGGACCCAGGGATCAAACCCACGTCCTCTGCATTGGCGGGTGGATTATTTACTACTGAGTTCCCTGGGAAGCCAGACTAATAATAAGAGCTACTAATTATTGAGTGACTACTCTGCAACACAGAATAGTCCCAGATATCTTACATACTTTGTCTCATTTCTTCCCTGAACCGCCTCACAAATTAGTCTTTATACTACTCCTTTCACAGATGAGGAAAATTAGGTGTGAGGAAGTTTTGTAACTGATCAAAATTTATATGTTTTCGGATTAAGCTAGGATTCAAAGACTCTGAAATTAGGGAGTTTCCCATACTACCAAACCTCTCTGATAAGAAAACAATTTGTATTTGGTTTTTAAATATTCCATTTTTGAATTTTGCTGAAAATGTTTTCCTCTGAGGAATACGGACTTTTATATATGTAAGAAAGGAATTTACAGAACTGTATTAGAGGTTGTTTGTGAGAATCTCCAAGGGAATTTGTTTCATTTGATGAAAATTTTCAACTTTGTCATAAAGCTTCCAAAGAGAAACTGGTTAGTGAGGGACGTATTTTTCTATCTCACGGGATAGATGTTCAGAGGTTTTATCAATTGATTTTTCCAATCAGATTGCCTAAGTTCATTTACTAGTTGTGTGACACTGGACAATTTCCTTATGTTCTCTGTCTCAGATTTCTCATCTGTTAACTGGGATCATTAACTGTACTGACTTCGTAGGTGTTTGCTAAAATAAAGTTAGGAAATACATGCAAAATCCATTGTAATGCCCTGGCATACAGTAGATAACTATACTGACTTTGTAGGTGTTTGTTAAAATAAAGTTAGGAAATACATGCAAAATCCATCATAATGCCCTGGCGCACAGTAGATGGTCAAATAGACCTTTGCTAGCTGTTGTGTTTTTTGGCATGTAGAATCTTAGTTCCCAGACCAGGGATCAAATCCATGTCCCCTGCATTGGAAGGGGATTCTTGACCACTGGACCACCAGGGAAGTCCTGCTAGCTGTTACTTTAACATAAAATTTCATAATGGAGTCTACATAAATACAGAAAGTGTGAACATCGAATAAACTTGGGACTTTGATAGCTGTCGTCACCCATCTGATTCTTCTGTCCTATGGCAGATGGCATTGGCTGCCCATGCCCATCTAGCAACTGTTTTCCTCTCCTTTTTGCTTTGAAAGCAGTGTCTGCCTCTCATGATAGATACTTGGCATTGTGGACATCATGTTCAGCCACTCATGCATGTAGAGTGTGGGCATATCACCATTCCTGATAAATGGGACCTGAAAATAAGTCTTCTTGGAGACCTAAAGCTAAGTTTTCCTCCTGGGAAAGAAAACTTTTTTTTTTCTTTTTCCTAAAAAAAAAAAATAGCACTCTAGGAGAAATTGTCCTTTTTTGGATGTGGCAGAATATAGTGCCTGGAACTGCAGCAGTTGTTTTGTGAGTATGTGGAGGAATTGGCAAAAAGAAGAAGGTTGAGGATGGCAGAGCTTCAACAACGTGTATTAATTTCCTAGTTATGAGCTACTACAACGAAGTACCGTAAACTGTGGGACTTAACAGAAACTCAAATTCATTCTTCTATGTTTTGAGTTTCTGTTGTTTTAAGTCCCACAGTTTACTGTACTTATTTGTGGCAGCTCACATCTAGGAAATTAATACACATTGTTGCAGCTCTGCCATCCTCAACCTTATTCTTTTCTCCAATCCCTGCACGATGGTGTGTAAACTGGTGGGAAGTTGCTGGGTAGCACAGGGACCCAGTCTGGCACTCTGTGACGATCTAGAGGGGTGGAGTGAGGAGATACGTATATAATTATGGCCGATTTGCGTTGTTGTATGGCAGAAACCAACACAACATTGTAAAAGTAAAAAATAAACAGAAACCGATTGCCCCACAATTCTAGAGGTTAGTAGTCTGAAATCAAGGTATCAGCAGGGCCACGCTGTCTCTGAAAACTATCCAGGAATCTTTCCTTGCCTGCTCCTAACTTCTGGTGATTTCTTGGCAACCTTTGGCTTTCCTCGCCTTTTAGATACATTAGTCCTCTGTCTTGATGGGTGTTTGTTTACAACCTGTGTTTTCTCTATGTTTGTTTATAACATTTTCCCTCTGTGAATGTCCGTTTCTATATCCAAATTTCCCTTTTTTTATGAGGACTCTAGTCATCTTGTGTTGGAGCCCACCTACTTAATCTTGACTCCCTCTGTTAAGGCCCTATTTCCAAATGAAGTCACATTCTTAGGCACTGGGGGTTGCGTCCTCAGCATATCATTTTGCGAGGATGCGATTTAACCCACAACAGAGTAGAGAGACATGGTCCTTGTTAATGTCAGGGGGTCACAGCACTAATCCTAGTACTGCCTCTTCTCATGTCTTTCTCTCTTGGGTGAGACATTTTGTTTCAGTATGGTTTAAGCCACTTTTAGATGGGTAGTCTGCTACTTTCAGCTGGAATTACCTTCCCCCGTCCATGTACCTTAGTTTTAAAATTTTTATTATAGCACCAAAATGTATTACACAGAATAATGGAAGATTTGAGTTGTGAGTCCAGATCTATCTGGCTCCAAAGCTAAAGCATTTAATCATTCTTCTATATTGCCTTGTTCATTCATTCAAACATGACTGCATCTATCCTTTATAATTCCAACTCAGTACAATAACTTTTATCTTAGTAGAGACCTAATGGCCATGCAGAACTGAATTTATTTAAAATGAATCCTTCTTCACAGTGAAATGTTCTCCTCATCCCAGAAAGATAATAGAGCAATGAAACAACTATCAACCTAGATTTTTGATATTCATGTCTTTCAAGGTGCTTTCTCTTCTCAAATCCATCTTTCTAGATATGTAGCCTCACATCCCAAGGGAAATATTATTGTCATATAAGCAGTACTAAATCCAACTCCAGCTCCCTTTACTATTTACTCAGCCTCACCCAGAGCAGGCTGTTCTCTGGAAGCAGCTTAAAACCTTTTCTTCACGTCAATATGGCTCCAGAGACAAGTTGGAATCTACCCCATATCTTTAGAGTTTTGAAGTCTGTTAGCTTCCTCTTCCTTTTCTTCTACACAGCTCTCCCTCTTATGGGTAGAGGCAAAGAACATTTTTGGCACAGCTTTTAAATCAGAAGGAGACATTCCCTGAGGTTCTGAAGTCAGAAAAATAAAAACATTTAATATAGAGTTCTACTTTAGTTCTTTGGGTTCAATCAGTGAGAAAGAAGAGTGCCTTTCATGAGTCCTGCTCTCTCTCTCTCACACTTAGCACATTGAGCAAGACATACCCTCACTAGAAACTTACACTCTAGTGTGGACACAGCCACTTTAACAAGTCATTATTGTATGTGATAAGTCATATCTTAGGTAATGTGCAAGGTCCTAACAAGACACAGAGAAGGAACAATGAATAGTCAGAGCCTGTAGCAAGGTACACTCAGCTTTTGAAATCTCTGCCATGTCTTGAAGGTTGAGAAATAGTTTGTTAGGCAGAAGAAAGAAAAGGAAAAAAGGAAAAGCCAAGTCTGCTCCAGAGCGGGGCGAGTGTGAACAGAGCCATGTGAGAGACAGTGTTCTTCATTTTTCAGCACGCTTTTCCCCTGCAGGAGGAGAGCATGGTTGAAGGCCAGCAGGAGTTTGAGGCTGGACAGGGCCGTGGGGGGCATCCCCTGCCTCACTCTCCCTCTGTGCCAGGGCAGACAGATGGCGGCAGGGAATGAAGAGCCCCACCCTCGCCTTGCCCAGTGTCTCTGCACCACTGCCGTCTGTTCTGCTGCAGAGCTTTCTAACTGGGGCTCAGGCTTTTCCTCCTCAACCCTTCAAATTCGACTCAAGGCATTTTTGCTGGTTTCTGTGCACCTCCCTTTGTACGTGACTCCTGTTCTCTCTCCCAGGAACGTTCCTGAGCATCCTTCAGGTAAGCACAATTCACAGTCCTTGCAGGCTTCCTCCTTAGCCCTGCCACTGGTGGCCTTCCTGGAGGCCACATCACAGACGCTTTGTGCAACATGCTAAGGAGTCTGGATTTTATTTTGAGGCCAGTGATGAACATTTTATAATCTGTGAACAAAGGAGTGACATGAGCAGATTTGCGTTTTGGGAACTATATCTGGTTATGTAATAGGGAAGAACAAGCCTGGTGCCATACTGGATCTATCCTTTCAGCTCTAACCCTTGTGCTCTGTTGCTTGTGCTAAGAATGACTAAAAGAATGTTGCCTATAGCCTGAAATGTGTATGCTAGTCCATTCTCCAGGCTTTGACTTTTAAAGGTATAACACGTTTCTATTCATACAGAGATGAATAGTTGCAGCACAGAAAGATTCTTCTGAAAGAAACAAAGTGAAGTTGCTTCTGTCGTGTCTGACTCTTTGAGACCCCCTGGACTGCAGCCTGCCAGGCTTCTCTGTCCATGGGATTCTCCAGGCAAGAATACTAGAGTGGGCTGCCAACTTTTGTCTTGTTGGAGGTTTTCAGTAGCATTGTGACCACAGCCCTGGTGGATAGGTATTAGAACAAAGAATGCCTGCACCAAGATGTTTACAACAAGCGGCCACTCTCTCCTCCCCTTTAAATACTTACAGGAGAAGCCTGAATTCTAACTCAGGTAAGGCAGTTCTTTGGAACACTAGTCTCCCATCTTCTTGGTCTGCTGGCTTTCCCAATAAAGTCACTATCCCTTGCCCCAGCAACCTCATCTCTCAGTTTCTTGGCCTGTCACACTGGGAGTAGTCTGAGCTTGTAATCATGATAGCAGCTGCAGTGGAGAAGCAAATTGGAAGATAATAAGAAGGGAAGAAGGAAAGTTGATGGGCAAGTTCAAGATGGTTGAGACTGAGAGGGTAACAGGCAGGAAGGCCAGGGGTCTCCAAATAGAGGAAATAGCCTGCAAGTGTCAGACATTTTTATCTCTCTTAAGCGGCAGGAGGAAACAAACTAGCAATATTTTTTCCTTCTCTACACAAATTTAAAGGGAGGTTTCTCTTAAAATATTGTGTTGCCATAATGACACCCGGCTTCGCCTGAAGTTAGCTATTCTCGAGTCTAGAGATAACCAATGCCTTTTTCTTATGGAAATGTTTGTCTTAAGCTATGCTAATGTACTATGCCTTTACCCCAAACTCTGTCTCCAAGTCGGTTCTGCCTCTTGGCCCAGAACCTACTTGACAAACCAGTATGGATATTGTTTCCCTAATCTATGTAAATGAAACTATTTGTATGGTGGTCTGCCCTTCTTCAAGATTCAAGTTAATCATTTTATGGCCCAGGATAAACCATTTGGTGCCAAGATTATCCCAAAATGCATCTTATGGGCGAGGGGCCTGGTGCCATTCTGAATTTTAAGACACTCCTTTCTTTCATTAACAGACTGCTAGTGACTATAACATCCAGTTAAAGACTAGCAGAGGGGTACTCTTTCTGCCCCCTTCTGATGCCTATGTCAGAAGCTTTCTCTATCTCCTTTATACTTTAATAAAACTTTATTACACAAAAGCTCTGAGCGATCAAGCCTCGTCTCTGGCTCCGGATTGAGTTCTTCTCCTCCGGGGGCCAAGAATCCTGGTGTATTCTCGTGATTCAACAACAACCTTTCAAGACCACGAATGGTGATGGGGAACTGATCAAAGGGGACAGAGAGGTGATTCTAGAGTCAATCAGTAGATTCAGTGTCATGTAACCACCAGTCACCATAATGGACTTAGGTCAGTTTTCTCTTTTATTTCTTAAAAGGAACTCCCAATTTCTACACAGCTACTCTTTATTTTATCCCTTAAATCCCTCTCCCCAATTAAAATAAGCAAGCAATTATTAATCCACAGAAATAAACTTTTAGGGCTGACTTTGACATCATCTGAGGCAGCTCTCGCATCGATGACCAAACAGAGGTGACATTTTGCTGTGACCTCGAACACAAAGAGCTGTTCCCCTGCCCTCTGTCCGCTCTGCATGCCATTACACAAGGGCTTTGGTTGTTCTTTCCACGCCTTATTTTCACTTAAATAAATTCTCAAACAGAAGCATGCACTGCTTCCACAATCCGCACTCTTTCTCCAGGGGGTGGGTAGGGTTGCAGAGATGTGAAGAGAGGGACGGGAAATCCATCCACGAGCAGCAATGGCCCTGCTTACCCACTGAGCCCCATCCTAAGTCACCGGGCTGTACAACCCTCTCCTGAGTTGTTCGGTTCTGCACTATAATCCTGCTTCCAGCCCACTGGTTATGCCTCCCCTTGGAAAGCTCACACTTCTGTCTGTTTGGGGATGGCATTAAATGGAATGTCACCCCAGTGCTGCCTTTGTGGCTTTCCATCAGCATCTCCCATTAAGTACAGCCAAGTGGGCACCTGATGGCCTGTGTGAAAGAGGCAGTTTCCCAATTATAAGGAATTCTAATGGTTTAACAGCCCCAAACCCTGTCAAACATGTCTACTGAAGGAAGATACTGCTTTTAAGCTTGTTACAGAATATGATTCCCTTGGTATAATAGCTCTCTGTACTTCAGTATTAATCTTTAAAAGCCTGCCTGCTCCTCTCATATCACTAGCAGCTGTTGTTAAATTAAATTTCTAAGGAAAATAAACAATTCATCTTTGGGGGATTCAGGCCTAAAGAGTTTTGCAAATGTCAAATTACCTTTTCTGGGTTCACTCCAGGAAGGCTTCACTTCTTTTATCCATTCTCTATAACTAATTCCAGGGTATGAAGATGTTTCAAAGTTTTGGGATGAATCTATATTGTCTACATTCCATTGTCCTTGATGTACTTTAGCATTTCTGTAATCTCTCCCATAGAGAAAAAAAAATCCCCAGCCTTATATATATATTTTTTTTTCTTCCTGTGGGCTTTCTCCTTTGTACAAAATGAAATGGACCTTCAAAAGGGTCTCAGTAAATAGTATTTCTCTTTCACAGCTGAATACATTTGCAGCCTTTTTAAAAAAGCAAACATTGTCAGCTATAGTGCATTCTTAGGCTTTATGATCTAGAAGGGACTTTCAAGTTTCCACTGTCTGATATTTTGCAAACCAAATCATATTGCAGACTCAGTGGTCATCATCCACCAGATAAAATATAGAATATGTGTCAGGAAGAGGGAAATCTGAACCTTATACTCCCACAGCGATGAATGGTGAAAAAATAGTCACTCAGGGGTAAACAATTTGCTGCATTGGTCAGTGGATCAGTAGAATGGAAAACAGACCTAATTTGCAGAGAATAAAATGGGATAAAGAGAGAGTAAAGACTTGCTCAAGGTCGCACAGCCGGTCATTGGCTGTCTGAAGATGCGACCTTGAGGCTATTGGTTTTTTACATCATAGCTGCTACTTGGTTCATTATTTAGATCAAGTGAGACTTTGTCAGTTAAAAAAGACTAAAGTGCCTTTCTTTTCTTAAACACTAAACAAACATCTATGAGTGTCTGAGAGGTCTAAGTTTGAATTCTTCTCCACTATATAACGCAGGGTAATATGCTACAATAGCTTTCTAAGCTTCAATGGTAATATACTAACAGTACATATGTACCATACCATAAATATTAAATGATAAATGCATGCAAATGTTTTTGTTGAAGCCTGATACTGTTGCAGGAAGAGGGACCCCTTGCAGGGCTCTTGAGTGAGTTTCTGCCTAACACTCAGAAATGAATTATTTGAGGAGACACATGCGATGACAAAGCAAGAGACTTTTCTGGGAAGGGGCGCCTGGGTGGAGAGCAGCAGGGTGAGGGAACCCAGGAGGACTGCTCTGCCGCGTGACTGCCAGGGGTTTATGCTCCCGGATTGTCTCTGGCCAATCATCCTGTCCCAGGGGTTCCTGGTGACTCATGTGTCACTTGGCCAAGATGGATTCCAGGGAGGGTCCTGGGAGGTGGCAGGGCACCTGGTGCCCTCTTTTGACGTTTCTCGAACTCTTCCGGTTGCTGGTGGCTTGTTAGTTCCATGTTCCTTCCCAGGCCCTCCTGCCGGAAAGTGACTCAGGCAAACAGTTACTGTGGTGCCTGGGTCGTGGGCTGTCTCAGTCAGTGTTTCTTCTAAAAACACCATGCTTGACGAAAGTCGTCACTATTATTATGATGTGTAATTCGCCTGTGAAAGTGCACAGCACATAGGCACCAAAAGCCTCTGAGCCTTTTCCTCATTTTATCTGTCTTATAAGTTGGAAGTCTTCCATTGCTTCCTCTTCATTCTTAGGATCCTCAACAAATACTTCCCTTTCTACTCTTGCATTGAGACTGCCAAGAAAGCAATCTTATTCCCTTGAGAGTCTTTGGTAATGAGAAGACTCCACCGTTTCCTACCCACTGACTGTGACATTTTCCTAGAATGTAATCAGATATCACCACTCTGACAAAACATTGCCAGATGCCTACACCATCTTCTAATAATATGATCAATTGTCTTTATAATCACATTTCTGGCTTAAATATGAGCACAATAATTTCAATGCTTGGCAGGCAAATTTTTACCAATTTATCATCTTGAGCTCATCTGTCACCAAGTCTTGTTGATCAAGCCTTGAGCTCCGATCCTTCAGAGCCCTTGTTAGAGTGTTTTTTTCAGCCACTGTTCCCTTTATCTCCAGTGGTTCTCCCTGGAAGTCAGGCTTTCTTCACACTGGTTCCAGAGTGGCCTTCATGAAGCACAGTGGTGATCCCATCATTTCCTACTTCAAACTCTTCAGAACGCATAGGATGGATCATCTTATTGTCCACACTGCATGATTCACTGAAGGGTAAAAATCAGTACCCTGTATGAAGACATGGAGAAGGCAATGGCACCCCACTCCAGTACTCTTGCCTGGAAAATCCCATGCATGGAGGAGCCTGGTAGGCTGCAGTCCATGGGGTCGAGAAGAGTCAGACATGACTGAGCGACTTCACTTTCACTTTTCACTTTCATGCATCGGAGAAGGAAATGGCAACCCACTCCAGTGTTCTTGCCTGGAGAATCCCAGGGATGGGGGAGCCTGGTGGGCTGCCGTCTATGGGGTCGCACAGAGTCGGACACGACTGAAGCGACTTAGCAGCAGCAGCAGTATGAAGACAACCCCCTTACGTCTGTAAGCCAGCCCATGGCCACCTATGCAAACAGCCTCGCTTCCTTTCACCTTTTCTGACCGCTCCCTTCCCATCTATTCCCCCATGCCTCCACACTGTTACCAATTACATTTTCTCGTTTGAAATGCTCTTTCACAACTGTTTATACCTGTGCTCCCCTCGCTGACACTTTTGTCTTCTTTTGCTTCTTTCACTCTTCACATTTTAAAACCATCACTGTGGTAGGCAGAATATCGGCCCTTCAGAATTGTTCATCTATTAATCCTTGAAACCTATCGCCACAGGCATACCCTGGAAATATGGTAGAATTCTGCTCCAGACCACTGCAATAAAATGACTGTCTCAATAACCTGAGTCATACACATTTTTGGTTTCCCCGTGCATATAAAAGTTATGCTCACACTGTGCAGTAGTCTATTAAATGTGTTACAGCGTTATGCCTAATAAAGACACATACCTGATTTAAAGATCCTTTATTGCGGAACTTCCCTGTTGGCTCAGTGGTAAAGAATCCCCCTGCCAGTGCAGGAGACACAGTTTCAATCCTTGGTCCAGGAAGATCCCACGTGCCAAGGAGCAACTAAGCCCGTGTATCACAATGATTGAGCCTGTGCTCTAGAGTCAGGACCCACAACTACAGAAGCCCGTGCGCCCTAGAAACCGTGCTCTGCAACAAGAGAAACCCCCTCAATGAGAAGCCTGCACATCATGACTAGAGAGCTGCCCCTGCTCGCCACAACCAGGGAAAAGTCTGCACAGCAGCAAAGACTCAGCATAACCAAAAATAAACAAAATTAAAAAGCATGACTTATTGCTAAAGAACGCTAACCATCATCTGAGAAATGCAGGGTTACCACAGGTGCTTTTTCATTTTGTAAAAACGGTATCTGCAGAGCACAATAATCTAATAATAATCTAATAATAATATGAAGTTTGCCTGTATGTGTGATGGTTAATTTTCTGTGTCAGCTAGGCCGGGTACTTGGTCAAGTGTTATTTTATATATTGTAAAGTAATTTTTACATGAGATTGACATTTAAATCAATGGCTTTAATTATCCTCTATAATGTGAGTAGACCTTAATAGAAAAAAAACAACATGAAAACTAACCTCCAATAATGAAGAAAGAAAAATATTTGTGTATATATGTATGTACATATATGTCACAGATAATACACAGATTTGTGTATTTATTTACATGTATATATGTGTGTGTGTGTGTATAGATAGATAGATAGATAACTTCCCAAGTGGTGCTAGTGGTAAAGGGCTCATCTGACATTGCAGGGGACATAAGAGACACAAGTTCGATTCCTGGGTTGGGAAGATCCCCTGGAGGAGGCCATGGCAACCCACTCCAGTATTCTGACTTGTAGAATCCCATGGACAGATGAGCCTGGTGGGCTACAGTCCATAGGGTTGCAAACAGTTGGACACGACCAAAGCGACTTAGCACAATGTACATATAATTGGTTCTTTCTGCCTCTTTGGAGAACCCTGAATGATATACTATGTTACATGAGCTGACAAAGCAAAAGGAGCTTGGTGACTAAGTTAGGAATCTTGTGATGGAAAGATTACCCTGGGTCATCCAGAATATCCAGCATAGTCACAAGGGAGGTGGGAGCAGCAGAGTTAAAGAGAAGATTAAGGTGCCGCCTGACTGACTTTGGAAATGGAGGAAGATGTAACAACCCAAGGAACTCACGAGGCTCCTAGAAGCTGTGAAAGCAAAAGAGACAGATTCTCCCCTAGAGCCTCCAGGGGAATTCAGCCCTGCTGACACCATAGTTTTAACCAAATTAAATCTATTTTAGATTTATGACATTCAAAACTATAAGATAATAAATTGTGTTAAGCCACTGTTTGGGGCATTTTGTTATAGAAGCAATAAGAAGCTAATACATATTTTGGTACCTGAAAGTGGAGCCCTGCTGGGTAAACACCTAAAATATAGAACTAGTTTTAGAATTGGGCACTGGGCAGAAGATGAAAGAATTTTTAGGCACATGATAGAAGAAGACTAGATTGCCTTGAACAGACTGTTAGTTTAGAAGTGGGCATGAACCACTCTTCTAGTGAAGATTCACAAGAAACTGAAAATCATGGTAAAGAAAACCTGCATTGTCTTAGTGAACATATAAAGCATTATAAACAGACTGTTGGTGGAAATATGAGCATTAAAGATATTGCTGATGAAGGGTCAAAACAAAATGAGAATCATGTTCTTGGAAACTGGAGGAAAGGAGAGCCTTGCTATACAGTGGCAGAAAAGCAAGCTGCATTGTACCTGCAGCTCTGTGGGAAGCAGAACCTGTGAGCAGTGAAGCTGGATATTTACCCAGATACCTTTCTAAGCAGATGCTTGATGGAGTAACTTGGTCCCTTCTTGCTGCTTAGTAAAATAAAAAATAGATTGAGGGAAGAACTTTGAAGCAAAAAGGAACTGTGACTTTATGATTTTTGAACGTTCTCAACCTATCCGCGTTGCAAAGGATGCAATGATTGGAAGATTCGCTGTTAGGAATCTGTGCCCTGGACAGAAAGCTAAGAATATAGTTCAAGAGCTTTTTGAGAGTGGCTTATAAATATTTTTTTTAGAAAGTCAGTGTATTGAGTCATATAGAAGACTCTTTGAAGAGACTGGTCACGTGATTCCCCAAAGCCAGAAATAGAGACGAAGTTACAGGAGAAAGACCTGTAGAAGCATTTCTTATTTAATGGAGTGAATTCTTGAAACATACATGGTCTCCCCCAAAATTGTTGAAAATGTTATACCATCAGAAACACAGCATGGAATGAAAAAAGAAAGTATAAATACAAAATAAAGGAAGGCTTTTAGATTCACAAAATTCTGTAAGAGAAAACAGGCAAATAAATTGGAATTTGCTAAGAGTAAAAATTTAAAGGTTTGCACCAAAAAAATGTAGTTAAATGTGTGAGGTGAAAAAATATACATAATTTTCAAATTTTAAAATGTGTCCAAAGAGGAATTAAAAAAGATAATGTAGACACCTTTGAAACAGTTACTAGTGTTTTGGAAGAAAAAGGAGAAATGACCAAACATAAAATATAAGGAAATGGTAGCAATGGGAAAAAGGACTTAAAAGAAAAACCCACAGGATTTAACTTTCACAATGGGACTTTTAGAAGGTAAAGTGAAAGTCACTCAGTCGTGTCCGACTCTCTGAGACTCTGTGGACTGCCAGTTTTCTCTGTCTACGGAATTCTCAGGCGAGAATACTGGAGTGGGTAGCCTTTCCTTTCTCCAGGGAATCTTCCCAATCCAGGGATTGAACCCAGGTCTCCCACATTGCAAGTGAATTCTTTACCATCTGAGCCACCAGGGAAGCCCAAGAATACTGGAATGGGTAGCCTATTCCTTCTCCAGGGGATCTTCCTGACCCGGGGATCGAACTGGGGTCTCCTCTATAGCAGGTGGATTCTTTACCAGCTGAGCTACCAGGGAAGCCCTTTAGAAGGTAAAGGAGCTGAAATAAGAGAGGAAATGGTTAAATGATAGAAGAAAATCTCATTGAATTTAAGAACATTTAAATTATCTTATTTAAAGTCCCCATCATATTCCAGGCAAGATTGGTAGGACAAAGGTATACACACACAAATATCCTGGTAAAACACCTACATTCTAAAGGGAAAGGTTTTTTTAAATATTAAAAGAAAGATTAAAGTGTTACTTTTTTTGAGGGGGGCTGGGGAAGATATTTTTTTAATTAAAAAATTATTTATTTTAATTGGAAGCTAATTGCTCTACAATATTGTGGTGGTTTTTGCAATACATTGACGTGAATCAGCCATGGATGTACATGTGTCCCCAATCCCGAACCCCCCCTCCCACCTCCCTCCTTATCCCATCCCTCTGGGTTGTCCCAGTGCACCGGCTTTGAGTGCCCTGTCTCATGCATCAAACTTGGACTGGTGATCTATTTCATATACGGTAATATACATGTTTCAGTACTATTCTCTCAAATCATCCCCCCTTGCCTTCTTCCACAGAGTCCAAAAGTCTGTTCCTTACATGTGTTTCTTTTGCTGTCTTGCATATAGGGTCATTGTTGCCATCTTTCTAAATTCCATATATATGCGTTAATTTACTGTATTGGTGTTTTTTTATTTTTTCTGACTTACTTCACTCTGTATAATAGGCTCTAGTTTCATCCACCTCGTTAGAACTGGCTCAAATGCATTCTTTTTAATAGTCCATTGTGTATATGTACCACAGCTTTCTTATCCATTCATCTGCCAACACACATCTAGCTTGCTTCCATGTCCTGGCTATTGTAAACAGTGCTGCGACGAACACTGGGGTACATGCGTCTCTTTCAATTCTGGTTTCCTTGGTGTGTGCGCCCAGGAGTGGGATTGTTGGGTCATATGGCAGTTCTATTTCCAGGTTTTTAAGGAATCTCCACACTGTTCTCCATAGTGGCCATACTAGTTTGCATTCCCACCAACAGTGTAAAAGGGTTCCTTTTTCTATACACCCTCTCCAGCATTTATTTCTTGTAGACTTCTGGATCGCAGCCGTTCTGACTGGAGTTAAATGGTACATCATTGTGGTTTTGATTTGCATTTCTCTAATAATGAGTGATGTTGAGCATCTTTTCATGTGTTTGTTAGCCATCTGTATGTCTTCTTTGGAGAAATGTCTGTTTAGTTCTTTGGCCCATTTTTTGATTGGATCATTTATTTTTCTGGTATTGAGCTACATGAGCTGCTTGTATATTTTGGAGATTCTTTGTCAGTTGTTTCATTTGCTATTATTTTCTCCCATTCTGAAGGCTGCCTTTTCACCTTGCTTATCGTTTCCTTTGTTGTGCAAAAGCTTTTAAGTTAATTAGGTCCCATTTGTTTATTTTTGCTTTTTCCCCCATTACTCTAGGAAGTGGGTCATAGAAGATTTTGCTGTAATTTATGTCAGAGAGTGTTTTGCCTGTGTTTTCCTCTAGGAAACTATAGTTTCCTATAGTTTCTGGTCTTACACAAAATATTAAATTTTTCTGCAGAAAAACAAGTTACTTATAAAAAATTAGAGTGTTATCAGATATTTCATCTGAAACAGTAGATCTAGAAGATGAAGAATATTATCTACAGATGACAGAGAAAAGAGCTACTGTACTAGATTGTTATAACCAATCAGTAGATCATTTATCTGTCAGGAAAAATGAAAATAATTTTATAGATATTGAAATATTTAGAGAATATATCTATTTGATAAAAATACTCCTGCAAGGATTCTAACAAGCCAAGAGATAAAACAAATCAGAGAATCAATCTTTATTTTATTTTAGGGTTTTTTTTTTGTGTGTGTGTGTGTGTGTGGCCACACTCTGTAGCATGTGGGATCTTAGTTCCTCCACCGGGGATTGAACCCATGCCTTCTGCACTGAGAGCACCAAGCCTTACCCACTGGACCTCCAGGGAATGCCCAGAAAATCAAGATGGGAGAAAGTTAAGTGGTTAGAAATGACTCAGTCTGTCTCTTATTTTTAACCTCTATGCATGTGTCTGTAAATGGTTAGTGATAGGCTATAAATGTAGAATAAAAATTCTAAACAGGGACTCTTTATTATAGTTATACTGCAAGCAAGGGAAAATTTGATAACTGTCTTTGTTTAAAATCTCTAATTTATCTGAAGGTGTTCAGGAAGTAGGTGACAGGAGAGAAATCTTGGAACTTTCTAAATTTCTTATCCTGGAGTAAGCCATAGCTAGGGAAGCAAAATACACTAAAATATTTATCTTAACACAGTGTGAAATAAGGCAAGTAAAACAGGGAATTACAGATGTGGAGAAGAGTTGGTATCATATAGCATTAAGTGTATAGACTTATAGAAGGATATATAGATTTGAGGTTGAGGAAATGGAGGGTAGACACAGTGGTTTGGAAAAACACACATCTTTCATAACAAAAGGGAGAAATATTGAGTAAATATTTAACAAAACCAAAATAAACTTTTTAATGAATAAAAAGGAAAACTTATGTAGTCAATACAGAGTAAAATGTGGAGGAAAAACCAAGCATATCATTTGCTACAGCAAATGTGAGATGCCTCTTCCCTTATTGAAACGCAGAGCAATGGGGAAAAGGCATCTTTTTCAATAAATGCTTTAGACAATTGAGTATTTTTAGGTAAATAAATAAAAGTGGATGCTTCCCACACATGAAACAAAGGCATTTACCTCAGAGAGTTTGTCGGTTCAGTTCAGTTCAGTCGTTCAGTCGTGTCTGACTCTTTGTGACCTCATGAATCACAGCACGCCAGGCCTCCCTGTCCATCATCAACTCCCAGAGTTCACTCAAACTCACGTCCATCGAGTCAGTGATGCCATCCAGCCATCTCATCCTCTGTTGTCCCCTTCTCCTCCTGCCCCCAATCCCTCCCAGCATCAGAGTCTTTTCCAATGAGTCAACTCTGCATGAGGTGGCCAAAGTACTGGAGTTTCAGCTTTAGCATCAGTCCTTCCAATGACACTCAGGACTGCTCTCCTTTGACCTAAATAAAAATGGAAAAAACTACAATGCTTTCAGAAGATTACATGAGAAGATATCACCACCTAGTATTATGGAAAACTTGCTTAAGTGAAACAAAAAGGGAAAAAAGCAATATGATGAAAGACTGTCATCGTAAGTGAAATGAGACAAAAGATATGTGCAATATATATACCTGGCAAAAGGCTTGTCTGAGAGTACTTTAAAATATCTGTAAAAACGATAAGACAGGAAACTCAACAGCGTATTAAGCAGAAGACTTGAGTTATGATTTCCTTCTATAAGTAGGAAATGCAAATGGTCACTAAACATTAAAAAAAAAAAAAAAACCCACGATGGTATCAGTACTCAGAAAAGAAAAATTTAGCAATACCTCTACAGCAGAATGGTAAACAAAAATAGAAGAGTTTAAGAATACTAAATGTTATGCAGGATATCAACCAAAAGTTACTCTTAGTCACCATTGGTGGTTTTGCAAATTGACTCAGATACACAAGAAAATGGGCGTGTGTGCACCAGCCTTACTCACAATGGCCAGAACTAGAAAAAAGCAAAGAAAGGCCATCAACAGGAGAACGGATAAATTGCAGTATATTCATAAAAGAGAATTCTATACAGTTATGAAAATAAATGACCGATGTTCAAGAAAATGAATGAATCTTACAAATATACTGTTGGGGAAAAAAAGGAGCAACTTGTGAAATAATGCATACAGCATAATTCCAAACTGGGTTTGCTGTGTCCAACTTAAGAGTGGTAACAGTGGCGTGCCTGGGATACTACATTATCCCTCGCAATTTTAGTACAGCTTAATTCCACATTTGCAAAATAGTCTCCTGTAAACTCCTCAAAATTTATAATTTATGTACACCATCTCTGCTATATTCCTCTGATTCAGCTCTTGAAATTATAGTGTATGTAGTTTGGAAATACTATTGTTGCTGACTGTATTTTCCAAAATCAGCCACAAAAGTCTTCCCATCATACATGCTCTTCCTACAATGACGTTCCTTCCATAGGCAGGTGAGGTTTATGGTCTCTCCTTTTAAGCTGCCTGGGCTTGAGACAGCTGAGTGATGCTATGTAACCTCTGAAGTTAGGTCAGAAAAGGTGACACGTGAGTGCATGCTAAGTCACTTTAGTCATGTCTAATTCTTTGCCATCCTATGGACTGTAGCCTGCCAGGCTCTTCTGTCCAAGGGATTCTCCAGGCAAGAATACTGGAGTGGGTTGCTATGCCTTCCTCCAGGGGATCTTCCCCGCCCAGGGATCGAACCTGCATTTCTTACCTCTCCTGCACTGACAGGCAGGTTCTTTACCACTACGCTACCTGCAAAGGTGATAGAACATCCTCCTTATTCTCTTTGGACTTTCCCTCCGGGAACCCAGTCACTCTGCATGCCAAAGCCTAATCAGCCATACAGAGCGGTCATTTTAGGTGTTTGTGTGTAAGTACAGGTAAGGCTATGGTCTTCCCAGTGGTCACGTATGGTTGTGAGAGCTGGACTGTAAAGAAGGCAGAGCATCAAATAATTGATGCCTTCAAACTGTGGTGCTGGAGAAGATTCCTGGAAGTCCCTTGGACAGCAAGGAGATCAAACCAGTCAATCTTAAGGTAAATTGACCCTGAATACTCACTGGAGGGACTGATGCTGAGCTGAAGCTCCAGTATTTTGGTCATCTGATGCAAACATGTGACTCATTGGAAAAGACCCTAATGCTGGGAAAAATTGAGGGCAGAAGGAGAAGAGGGTGACAGAGGATGAGATGGCTGGATGGCATCACCGATTGCAATGGACATGAACTTGGGCGAACTTTGGGAGATGGTGAGGGACAGGGAGGCCTGGTGTGCTGCAGTCCAGGGGTCGCAAAGAGTCAGACACGACTGGATGATGGAACGGCAACAACAATGTAGGTATGAGGTCCCAGCTGATAAGCAGCAAAATCTACCACCCATGCGAGTAAACAGTCATCAAGTGACTCCAGATCTCACTTGTGGAGTCAACCCTGGTCACTGAGCCTTACTATCCTATGCCCCAGACATTTAGAGTAGAAGCAACCTATTACTACAGTAACATTTCTGAACCCTGACCCACAGCATTAAGGACCATAATAAGATGATGGTTGTTTTACATAACTAGGTTTGGGGTTGTTATGCAGCAAAAGAGTAACTAGAAGATATTTGGGCACCAGAAGTTGTGTACCGCTATCACAAAAGCCTAAAATAATGATCATTAACTTTGGAATTATGCAGTGAGTGAGATTCAGTTCAGTTCAGTCGCTCAGTCGTGTCCGACTCTTTGCAACCCCATGAATCGTGGCACGCCAGGCCTCCCTGTCCATGACCAACTCCCGGAGTTCACTCAAACTTATGTCCATTGAGTCAGTGATGCCATCCAGCCATCTCATCCTCTGTCGTCCCCTCCTCCTCCTGCCCCCAATCCCTCCCAGCATCAGAGTCTTTTCCAATGAGTCAACTCTTTGCATGAGGTGGCCAAAGTACTGGAGTTTCAGCTTTAGCATCGTTCCTTCCAAAGAACACCAAGGACTGGTCTCCTTTAGGATGGACTGGTTGGATCTCCTTGCAGTCCAAGGGACTCTCAAGAGTCTTCTCCAACACCACAGTTCAAAAGCATCAATTCTTCGACGCTCAGCTTTCTTCACAGAGGGCCTCAAAAAAGAGTTATCAGTGAAGTCAACGGTTTTGAGAAGGGCCATCAGTGAAAGCTTGAAGGAAAGTGAGTAACATTTGTTGATAGTGGGAGGAAAGGGGACCCTTGTTACTTAGTATAGAGAGTTTGGCAACACTGTCACATACAGCAATGTGGAAAATAAGACACGTATCTGATAAACTCTGTGATGTAGTCATGGAGGTTTCCAGGAAGACAAAAGTATCACCTGACTTTCTCTCACTGCCATAATGAATGTGAAAGGAGACTGATGAGCTAAAGGGGTGGAAAAAAGTTACATGTGAAGGATCCAGGACTTGCTGGATTCAGAAATGTAACTGCATCTCATTCCCACCTTCTCCAGATGGTGAAAAATTCTGAATTTATGAAACGAGCGCCAGTTAAAGATCAAAATTAGGATATGGCTGTGAGATCCTTTGTTAAGACACCAAAAACAGGCAAGGGAAATTTTCCTAGAAGCTTTCAGACAAACAAAACTGTCTGAAAGAAGGTGCTTTGGAGACAATCTCCAAGAGGGCTTGTAGGCTCACTGTGGCTAAGAATTTTCCCCAGGTGTTTTTTTTCACTGCTTTATGATGTGAAACTGATTTATGTTCTTTAAAAGAAATTTCCTCATTGAAGAGTGTACGTATTCTTTATCTGAAACTGAATTTTAAACAGAACATGTGTGCCACCCTGAGAGAAATAGTAAATGCATAGCACGTTCAGTTATTTTTTAACTTTAAAAATTGGTTTAAATGAATTTTTATTGAGTATGGTTGTTTTTACAAAGGTGTGTTGATTTCTTGCTGTACAACAAAGTGAATCAGCGTATGTATACATATACCCACTCTCTGTTTTGGATTTCCACTACAGAGCAGTAAGCAGAGGTCCTTGTGCTGCACATGAGGTTCTCCTTAGTTATCTACTTATAGATAGTAGTGTGTGTATTCGGAGAAGGAAATGGCAACCCACCCCAGTACTCTTGCCTGGAAAATCCCATGGACGGAGGGGCCTGGTGGGCTGCCGTCTATGGGGTAGCACAGAGTCGGACACGACTGAAGTGACTTAGCAGCAGCAGCAGTGTATGTCCCAACCCCCCAGTTCATCCCACCCCAACTTTCCCCTTTGGTAACCATAAGGACCTAGAAACTGTCACACAGAGTAAAGCAAGTCAGGAAGAGAAGAGCAAGCATCATATAACATTTCTTATAAATACATGTTGACTTTTCACAAAACCAAAAATTATGCTAAGTGAAAGAGGTGAAACTCAAAAGAATAAATCCTGTCTGATTGCATTTATATGAAATCTTATAATTGGAAAAACTAGTGATAGAAAGCAGAGCAGTGAATGCCTGCACTGGAAATTGCCTAACACTTTCAATTATTAATGATAAAGTTTTTGAGTGGCCACTTGTATCCAGCCTTTTCATTACTAGCATCAAGAAGTCGCTCATACTCTTGGTTAAAATAATAAATTAGTTTTTCTTACCCAACATACCAATTAATTTGTTTTTACTTTTTTTTAAAACTAACTTTCACATCATCAAAAAATATTCCCGGCTTTTCTAAATTTTGCACAATATCAGAAAAATGTCTAGACTGCAGTTCATTGTCAATGTCATTTTTTTCCTCCTTTACCTTCGGAGGATTTATCTAAACTCAGAAGTATTAGTCATAGCGTAACTCAAGGATAATGATGAATTGGTACTTCACTTAAAGCATACAGCATTTGATAAACAATCTTTGGAGGAGCCTTGCAACTAATCATGATTTTGGCCAACTGGAAGGCAGTGTGAGTATTTCACACACGCCACCATGATGGTAGTCCAATCCCCAAGCATCCTCAGACACAGCATCAACCAATGAAATCACAGTGTTTATCATTAGTTAAGCTTGCTGTGTACCACAAGCATTATTACATTAGTTACCAAGTGGTATGAAGAAATTTCAATTGAAAAAACAAGAAGGGCCATTTCAATACTGAAATGGTAAAATAAAGTTTTGAGAACTTAAAAACAAGATCATATAAAAGTGGAAGCAAGCAGACTGAGGTGGCTATTTTAAGAGCCCAAGCAAATAAGACAGGAAATTTATTCTATATGAGATGACAATAACTGTTACAGTGAAAAAAAGGAAGTGGGACTGATGAGAGACATTGAGTTTGCAGTTTCCATTTCATATGGGAAGGGATAGTCAGTAGCAGTCATTCTTTTGTAATAATTCGTGTGTGTGTGTGTGTGTGTGTGTGTGAGCACGTGCCCACACTTGGTCACATCCAGCTCTTTGCGACACCATGGGCTGTAGCCCACCAGGCTCCTCTGTCCATGGAATTGGGATCATTTAGAGAGCTGTAAACTCACAATGGGCATGCTTTCCTACTTCTGTTCATTATACTTCAAAAGTTTCATCTGCTTCACTTGTTTTAGAAATGTACTTAAAACATAGAATTCCTAACTTTGAAGTTATTTTTATGGTTTATGTTGATCGTGTGAACTGTAAAGGACATTATCTGAAATGATATATCTAGCTTTATTATTTGTGACAGAAGAATGGGGTTATTAAAAACTTTGAAAACCTTGCTGCAGATGGTACAGTATAACACTAGAGAGAGCGATGGGAGTTTCAGCCAAGATTCTGAAAGTTTCCAGATGTTTTAGTTGGCACTGTCTCCAGATAAAAGTATCTCTTCATCTTGTAATAATTAAGAAAATCATTTAAATCATCTTTTTCAATGAATGTTATACTTACTCCAAGTCAACATAGAAACATCAAGGAGGATTAAAAAATGTGAGGAGCTAGAAACTGGAAATGGGAAGAATATAAGCCAAATTGGCCAGTTCTCCTCTTCTATCTAGTGAAGTGGTTTGGAAATGTTATCAGCCCTCGGATATTCAATTAGCTGAAAATTGTGAAATGGAAGTCATTAAAAATTTGAAGAATAAATTTTAGGCTAAATTTGGCTTTTCTAAATGGTATTTTAACAAATATGCTATTTTTTCTTTTCAAAAATATGACAAAAAGAGACATATCAATAATAAGCCTCATAGATTAATTCAATAAACAATTAAAGTGACTGAATGTATGAATCAAAACAAAGAATCCATGAAAGAGAAGTGAAACTCTAGAAATGAACAAAGATAACATGCCATTTGAAACAAAACAAAGTAACAATTCCTAGGGGGTTAGATTGCATAACAAGTTATAGGAAAATATGCTTAGAATATGACAAATAACAAGTTTTGTATTTCTTGTAATTTATTGAGTTCTGAAAGTTGGCTCAATGATATCTGTAAGGCTCTGAGTAGTAAAATATAATTAAATTAGGGCAACAAATTAAATATGATATTCTAATAAATAATCTTCATCACTTAACATAATCTAACAAGTGATTTTATTTACTTAGTCAAAAGTAGAGAGATTGAACATATTAAAATCTAAAGTAGTATTAAAGGTAGTAACAGAATTTTTGAAAATGAGGAAACCATATATAAAAATAATATATGGAACTCTTTGGCCAAAAACTCCCAAACTTTCAGATCTAGAAGAAAGAAATAATTAATCAACAAAATATGTTACAAAAATGACTTCACCCTCCATATGTCATTTAAATCAGTTTCCAAGAAGAGATGTGACTAAGATATATAATTTTAACAGACAATAGGACTAGATGGTTTTATAGCTAAGATCTAACTTTAAAATATACAGAATTCCAATGGTCAATAGTTGTGGATCATTGAAAAAGAAGGGTAATACCCCAATTCATTTTAAGCCAGGCATAAAAGTTCAGTTCAGTTCAGTCGCTCAGTTGTGTCCGACTCTTTGCAATCCCATGGACTGTATGTAGCCTGCCAGGCTCCTCTGTCCATGGGATTTTCCAGGAAAGAATACTGGAGTGGGTTGCCATTCCATGCTCCAAGGGATCTTCCTGACCCAGGTATCAAACCCATGTCCCTTATGTCTCCCACACTGACAGGTGGGTTCTTTACCACTAGGGCCATCTGGGAAGCCTGCAACATCTTATTACATGGCAAAAATGATTTTTCTGTATTAGGATTAGTTCAGTCATTCAGTCATGTCCAGCTCTTTGTGACCCCATGGACTATAGCATGCCAGGCTTCCCTGTCCATCACCAACTCCCGGAGCTTGCTCAAACTCATATCCATTGAGTTGGTGATGCCATCCAATCATCTCATCCTCTGTCATCCCTTTCTCCTCCCGCCTTCAGTCTTTCCCAGCATCAGGGTCTTTTTTAATGAATCAGTTCTTAGCATCAGGTGGTCAAAGTATTGGAGTTTCAGCTTTAGCATTAGTCCTTCCAATGAATATTCAGGCCTGCTTTCCTTTAGGATGGACTGGCTAGATCTCCTTGCAGTCCAAGGGACTCTCAAGAGTCTTCTCCAGCATCACAGTTCAAAAGCATCAATTCTTAGGCGCTCAGCTTTCTTTATAGTCCAGCTCTCACATCCATGCATGACTATTGGGAAAACCATAGCTCTGACTGATGGACCTTTGTTGGCAAAGTAATGTCTCTGCTTTTTAATATGTTGTCTAGTTTGGCCATATCAGTTATGGATCCTTTTAACTGCACATATTAGAAAACCCTACTACAATGGATAAAAATAAATGCAATGTCAGCCTTGAAACAAGCATGTCCATGGCAGGGGGGTTGCTGGCCTTAGTTCCATAGGTTAGGAAGTTCAAACCAACAGCTCTCCTATTCCCCGGCTTTTCCCTCAAGATGGTTCCTGCTCTTCCAGCCCCTGAGGGTTAAAGTGTGATGATGATTGAAAGAGGCAAGAGGGCATCTCGCTAGACTTCTGCTTATGTCTGCTGGACCAGTGTGATACCACTGCTCCTCACAAGGAGTGGGGGATGGAGGTAGGGAGTTTTACAGCTTCCAGAGTAGAAATAGGTGGCAAATTAAAATTAGACGAGTCAGTCTCTTGTCATTGCTATTACAAGCATAAATAGAGAAACTGCTCGAGACTTTACAGTGTAGGGCAAAGTGGCTTTTGACAGAAGAGAATTCTGTTGGGGAAAATTGTACATTTTTAAAAGGAACAAAGCCAAATTATGTAAAATAATCTGATGTCAAAATTGAGAGATCTTTGGAAAAATTTGGTTCCTGACTGTAGTATGTTCGCAAAAATCTGCCACGGAAGTCAGTTCAGTTTAGTCGCTCAGTCATGTCTGACTCTTTGCGACCCCATGGACTGTAGCACACCAGGCCTCCCTGTCCATCACCAACTCTCAGGGTTTACCTAAACTCATGTCCATTGAGTCGGTGATGCCATCCAACCATCTCAGCCTCTGTCGTCCCCTTTTCCTCCCGCCCGCAATCTTTCCCAGCAACATGGTCTTTTCAAATGACTCAGCTCTTTGCATCAGGTGGCCAAAGCATTGGAGTTTCAGCTTCAGCATCAGTCCTTCCAATGAATATTCAGGACTGATATCCTTTAGGATGTTCAGATATCTTAATTAAAACTGAGAATTGGGCTGGGAGTTATTGTGGGCTGAAGTGCACAGATGTGTGGAGGCTACCAAGCCTGACACCCCTCCAGAGCTTGCTGTGCCCTGCCGCCAGCTCTCTCTCAATTCATATGTGGTTCCTGCCAAGTCTCTGTGCTCTAGGATACATCCAGTCTCTTCATTTTGATGATGGCTTCAAACCAGACAGGATGTGAGCAGTTGAAGCCCCCAAGCGCTACTTCTTCTATAGGTCTAATTTAGATCCCGATGGAAGAAGAGCTGATGATGAAACTGAAGTAGAGTTTACTGATTATGTACATGGATACCAGATTCAAATGGATATGGATTGGACCCCCCCCCCCCCCACCCAGTGAATTGTTAACAGTGTGGCCTTTGGTAAAAAATTTAACCTCCCTTAATCTTAGATACCACCCCTGCAAAATATCTCCTACACAGAGCAATACAAGTATTCAATATATTGGTTGGCACATAGTAATGGGTTAATACATTTTAGCTATAAATATTATGACTAGATGATGCTTATGAACAAGCAAGTATCTTGTTAGGGATTTTCTCACAGCATAGTTTAAAACCATTCAGTCATTTATTCAGCATCTTCTGTTGTGCTAGAAACTCTGGGACTCACCAAATGTGGACCTAACAGTTTATCACAAGTATTGATTTAAATAATACATACAGTGACCCTAAGACAATTTTCTTTCTACATAAAAAGAAGCTGAAAATCAGATCGGCTAAGTTACTCACCCCAAACTAAAAGATTAAAGGTAGGAATACCCTTCTCTATTCTACGTACACTACTTCTTCTTGAGAAGTTTCTTCTTGAGAAGGTGTTTGTACATCAGAATTCCCTGGGAAACTTTTTCTTTAAATATATTAAGAAAATATCAGGTTGTTTATTTTTGGCTGTGCTGGGTCGTGTTGCTGTGCCTAGGCTTTCTTTCATTGTGTTCGGGGGGCTGCTCATTGCAGGGGCTCCTCTCGTTGCAGAGCACAGGTTCTCAGTGCAGGGCCCGGGCTCAGTAGTTGTGTCCAGGCTTAGCTGCCCCGTGGCATATGGGATCTTCCAGGACCAGGGATCGAACCCTTGTCCCCTGTATTGTCTGTCCCAGGTATCTGACCCCAGGCCAATTCTTAACCAACAAACCACCAGGAAAGTTCCAGGAAGCCTTCAGAACACAAAGCAGAGATGCCTGAGGCCCACTTACAAAGTTTTCTGGTTCAGTGACTTTAGGAGCCACCGCAATACCTTTACTGTCCAGGAGCCTGCTCACTAGTCACATGCAGCTACTTACATTTGAATTAAAATCAAATAAACTTTCAAGTCAGTGCCTCAGTCACACTGGCTCCATTTGAAGTGCTCACTAGCTACATACAACGAGCAGTTCCTGTGTTGTACCACCCAGATTGTAGAATATCCCCATCACCACCAGAAGTTCTATGGGGCACTGCACTGCTTTTCTGTCTCATCCTTCTCTCGGGAACAGTTTGCCTAACTACATACAAAGGAAGAGGTTTTGCTACCAAAAATTTATGCAGGGTGTGGAGAAGCACTATGAGTTAGTCCTCCAGAACTTGGAGGTAAGATGTTGCTCTGAGGAGAAACCTGTAGAAACAAGGTCATTTCACAGAAATGAAAGGTCTAGCAGCAGCAGCTCCCCAGCCATTGGGCTTAAAATAAGATGCTTGATTATAATAACATACTTATGATGGGCTTTTAGAATGGCATTAGGTCACTCACTCAAGATTGCTGCTACTGCTGCTGCTGCTAAGTTGCTTCAGTCGTGTCGACTCTGTGCGACCCCATAGATGGCAGCCCACCACGCTCCCCCGTCCCTGGGATTCTCCAGGTAAGAACACTGGAGTGTGTTGCCATTTCCTTCTCCAATGCAGGAAAGTGAAAAGTGAAAGTGAAGTCACTCAGTCGTGTCCCACTCTTAGCGACTCCATGGACTGCAGCCTACCAGGCTCCTCTGTCCAGGAGATTTTCCAGGCAAGAGTACTGGAGTGGGGTGCCATTGCCTTCTCCGCACTCAAGATTAGGAAAGGAGAATCACAGAGGTACGCTTTGGACCATGACCATCTAAGTACCACCCAAAGTACTTTACCAAGACCTTCTTTATCATGGTACTCCTATAGTAGCTTAGAGTATAATGTCATACAGTTATAGTTTTATACTTCACATTTTATGTAATTCCTCATATTTTAATTCCATATGTTAAAATGATCAATATCTGACATCATTAATATCAGTCTTCTTGTGAAAGTTGGCCAAAAGAGAAAATACGATGCAAGTTCTACTTCAAGTATTTAATTCTCATCGATCGTCATGTCTTGTTATAAATTAGAACATTGGAACTCTGTTCTTTTTCCCATTTTATTTGCTTCTGCACGAGTCTGCCCCTGGGAAATGGATCCGTTTCCCCTCCTGCTGAGCCTGCAAGGCTGAGGTCAGACCTCGAGGCACAGTAAGTGAAGCACACCAAAGTGACGGTGAAACTCTAAGGCAGTTTCCTGGCACCCAGGCCTACCCTCTTTGCCGAGAAACCAATGACCCACCCAACCCGGTCCCTCATGTGTTAGCAAAACTGATCGGCAGACTATGAAATAATGTCTTCCTGCAATAGCTCACTCATTCCCATCACAGAGTCACAAAGGTATTTTAGTGTAATTTATATAAGGAAATTTGAAGTTCGGAGAAATATAAAGATTTGACCCAAGTCATGAAATTATTTGGATAATTTCATAAGCATAAGTCAACACCCAGTTTTTCTAATCCTAGCTAAGTTCTTTTTCCATTATTTCCTTCTCATTCTGTCAAGACTGAACAGCAACCTACAGCCCAGTCAGACCAGACTTCTGTAGCCTTCACAATCTGTTCTGAAAATTAACTTTTAATTGATTTATCAAGCTCATTTAATCATCACAGTGAAGTGTTGTTTATTATTTCTCTGATATCAATGCAGTAGAATTCTCTGATGTGTCTGTGGTTTGAGTGTGTTGGAGCTCATTAAGTAGAGAATTTGTCATTGTCTTATGCCATCCAGTCGGAAAATCACCATTCGGAAATTACACTACAGGCTAGTCAAATGTCATAAACACAGTATCATTCATGTTTTCTTAGAATAACAGATCATTTTAAGTCGTGGCCTAAATGGATCCTTGTTATCCAGAACCAGTGTTAAAATTACATTTCTGCCACGCACATATTAGATATCTCTAATATATATTTACTGATGGATGCACGCACTCTATCTCCTTATACATAGAATTTTCTACCGATCACATCCCAAGCTGAAAATCACACCCAATGATATATGAGACTCATGACTCCAAAATCTACACCTCTCCTTGGATTCCTGAGTCCCACATTCTGTTTCAAGTTTCCGGCTGCATATTTCATGCGAATATCTTTTCTATATCTTAAAATCCATGTGGCATGAATCAGACATGTTTCACGCTGTCCCTCTACAAACCTGCTTCCCTTGCTCCTAGCTCTCATTGTAGTATCTTCTCCGGAACCCGAATAGAAATGTCAGAGTCATCTTTACTTTCCTATGCTAATGGCATCAAAGCTGTCCCCTAAATGCCCCACCAACTTTATCTCTGAAACGTCTCTTTCATTCGTCACACCTTTATACTGCTTTTCCAAAGACATATAGTGCTTGCTATACACAAACATTAACACATTTAACCCTCTTGAGACCCCAAGGAAGATAGTTGATAGTCTTATCCTTGTTTTGCAAATGAAGAAATTGAAGCTGGGCTTAAGTAACTCCCTGGGGTCACACAGCTATCAGACACAGGGCTGGGCGTGTATGTATACTGTCCTTTCTGACTCTTGGAGGCCCAGGAGAAGATTCAAATCCCCTATAGCTGATTTATGTTGACGCATTACAGAAACAAACACAATATTGTGAAACAATTATCCTTCAATTGAAAATAAATAATTAAAACAAAAAAAGTCCAACTCCAGGCAGCCTGGTCCTAGAAGCCTTGCTCCTAAGGACTGGCTGCCCTGTGGGGCAGCTCTGCTGCCTGCCCATCCCAGTGCTGCTAATCCCACCAGGTCTGCAGTCTCCGAACCGGTCTTTCTGCATCTGGCAACTCCCCTGTTCTGAACCACTCAGGAAAGGTGAGAGGATGAGGACAAGAGAAATTCTTCGGACATTATTTTATCTTCCTCTCACTTAAAATCTTTAAAACCTTTTGTCACCTACGCCTCTCCACCCACTCGCACAATTCCCCCAACTTACAAAGTTCCTCCATAAAATGAGCCCAGCCTCCTCCTTGCCGCTTTCTCCTAGGTCGAGTGCCAGTTTCGCCAGGGTGCTCTGTCCTGCCTCAGTTCCCACGTTAGCATTGGTGCCTGCTCTCTAGATGCCTTGATCCACATCGAGCCAACACACTTGGTCCTATGAGGTCTCCAAAGTCATGGTGTCTTGGAAAGCTTTCCTTGGGAATCTCTTGATTCCCAAATGAAGTTACCTCCCCACTTTCTCTCTTTGTCTCTCTGTCTCTGTGTCTCTACCTCATTCTGGGAGGTGAACAAAGATAGGGAACATAAATCTAGAAAGGAAAATTTGAGGCATGATGTCCAGAAGTTTGGAATATCAGCCTTAGGGATGTCACCTACTTCAAATTCCTTATTTTGGGGTACAAACTTTTAAAAGATATGAGAGAAAGGGACTTATTATGAGTTGATAGAAACTACTGACTGTGATTCCAGCATAGTCACTACTGTTAATAAGCCTCATCTATACCAGAGGGATGTTACGGGGAGGGAGGTGGAAGTGGGGTTCAGGATGGGGAACACGTGTATACCTGTGGCAGGTTCATGTTGATGTATGGCAAAACCAATACAATATTGTAAAGTAACTAGCCTTCAATTAAAATAAATAAATTTAAATTTAAAAAATAAAACCAAAAAAAAATAATAAAATCCAGATTTTATTTAAATAAAATCACATTTAAAATAAAAAAATTCAAAAAAGAAAAAGAAATGCTAAGCAGACACTACATTATTGCAAAATTAAGACTTAAATCAAAGAAAGTAGGGAAAACTACTAGATGATTCAGGTATGACCTAAATCAAATCCCTTACAATTATACAGTAGAAGTGACAAATAGATTCAAGGGATTAGTTCTGATAGACAGAGTACCTGAAGAACTATGGACAGAGGTTCATGACATTGTACAGGATGCACAGATTAAGACCATCCCCCAGAAAAAGAAATGCAAAAAGGCAAAATGGTTGAGGAGGCCTTACAAATAGCTGAGAAAAGAAAAGAAGTGAAAGGCAAAGGAGAAAAGGAAAGATATACCCATCTGAATGCAGAGTTCCAAAGAATAGCCAGAAGAGATAAGAAAGCCTTCCTCAGTGATCAGTGCAAACAAATAGAGGAAAACAATAGAATGGGAAAGACTAGAGATCTCTTCAAAAAAATTAGAGATATTAAGGGAGCATTTCATGCAAAGATGATCACAATAAAGGACTGAAATGGTGTGGACCTAAGAGAAGCAGCCTTAGGAAAAATGGGCCTTAGGAAGCATCACCATGAACAAAGCTAGTGGAGATGATGGAATTCAAGTTGAGTTCTTTCAGATATTAAAAGATGATGCTGTTAAAGTGCTGCATGGCCACAGGACTAGAAAAGGTTGGTTTTCATTCCAATCCCCAAAAAAGGCAATGCCAAAGAATGTTCAGACTATCACACAATTGCACTCATCTCACACGTTAGCAAAGTAATGCCCCAAATTCTCCAATCCAGGCTTCAACAGTACGTGAACTGTGAACTTCCAGATGTTCAAGCTGGATTTAGAAAAGGCAGAGGAACCAGAGATCAAATTGCCAACATCCACTGGATCATCAAAAAAGCAAGAGAATTCCTGAAAAACATCTACTTCTGCTTTATTGATTACACCAAAGCCTTTGATGGTGTAGATCACAACAAACTGGAAAATTCTTCAAGATATGGGAATACCAGACCACCTGACCTGCATCCTGAGAAATCTGTATGCAGGTCAAGAAGGAACAGTTAGAACTGGACATGGAACAACAGACTGGTTCCAAATTAGGAAAAGGCTGTATATTGTCACCCTGCTTATTTAACTTATATGTAGAGTACATCATGCGAAATGCTGGGCTGGATGAAGCACAAGCTGGAATCAAGATTGCTGGGAGAAATATCAATAACTTCAGATATGCAGATGACACCACCCTTATGGCAGAAAGTGAAGAGGAACTAAAGAGCCTCTTGATGAAAGTGAAAGAGGAGAGTGAAAATGTTGGCTTAAAGCTCAACATTCAGAAAACTAAGATCATGGCATCCAGTCCCATCACTTCATGGCAAATAAATGGGGAAACAATGGGAACAGTGAGAGACTTTATTTTTGGGGGGCTCCCAAATCACTACAGATGGTGATTGCAGCCATGAAATTAAAAGATACTTGCTCCTTGGAAGAAAAATTATGACCAAATTAGGCATCATATTAAAAAGCAGAGACATTACTTTGCCAACAAGGTCCATCTAGTCTAAGCTATGGTTTTCCAGTAGTCATGTATGGATGTGAGAGTTGGACTATAAAGAAAGCTGAGCACCAAAGAATTGATGCTTTTGAACTGTGGTGTTGGAGAAGACGCTTGAGAGACCCTTGGACAGCAAGGAGATCCAACCAGTCAATCATAAAAGAAATCATTCCTGAATATTCATTAGAAGGACTCATGCTGAAGTTGAAGCTCCAATGCTTTGGTCACCTGATGCAAAGAACTGACTCACTGGAAAAGACCCTGATGCTGGGAAAGACTGAAGGCAGGGGGTGAAGGGGATGACAGAGGATGAGATGGTTGAATGGCATTGCTGACTTGATGGACATGAGTTTGAGCAAGCTCCAGGAGTTGGTGATGGACAGGGAGGCCTGTTGTGCTGTAGTCCATGGGCTCACAAAGTCAGACACGACTGAGTGACTAAACTGTACTACACTGAAGCAGACCTTTAGCATGATAATAAAAACTTGAAAAGATATCCATGGAAACTTGCAAAGAAGATTAATAAAATGTACATTACATGTGTATGATTCCATTTATATAGGATTATGTATATATCTGTACGTGTGTGTATGTTCCTGTGTGTGAGCACATGCAGAAGAGAGACAGATAAGGTACATGTGTACAGAGGACTGGTCATCAAAATTGCTAGCAATGTTTTATGTTTAGATTATTTTTTCTATATAATCTTGATATCCCTTAAAATAATTGCATCAAGAATGCATTATTGCTTGTGATCAGTAAAACCACAAAAAGGCTGAATTGTTATTTACAGTGTAAAAGGAAATTGCTTCCTGTAAAGTTTGCTTGGAGATTCAACAAAGATTTTACTAGAGAATCCCAATCATTTTATTTCCTTCTTAAAGTTTCCACTTTACGGTATTTTTAAGAAGAACTGTATAGCCAGGTAGTATAGGTGGAACTGAGTAGTTTCTCTGCTCTTTTAAATTTAACTTAAGATAATGAAGTTGCTTTAGTGGCTTTTTTGTTGTTATTGTTGAGTCACTAAGTCGTGTGTGAGACTCCTTTGCAACTCCATGGACTGTAGCCCTCCAGGCTCCTCTGTCCATGGACTTTCCCAGGCAAGGATACAGGACTGAATTGCCATTCCCTTCTCCAGGGGATCTTCCCAATCCAGAGACTGAACCCACTTCTCCTGCATTGGTAGGCCGGTTCTTTACTAAGAGAATCTGGTAAGTAGCTTTATTCACAGTTAAAAAAGAAAGAGTGCTATTTCTAATAAAACCTCTTTTATTAGTAAAGCTATGGTTTTTCCAGTATTCATGTATGGATGTGAGAGTTGAACTATAAAGAAAGCTGACCACTGAAGAATTGATGCTTTTGAACTGTGGTGCTGGAGAAGACTCTTGAGAGTCCCTTGGACTGCAAGGAGATCTAACCAGTCCATCCTAAAGGAGATCAGTCCTGAATATTCATTGGCAGGACTGATGCTAAAGCTGAAACTCCAATATTTTGGCCACCTGATGCGAAGAGCTGACTCATTTGAAAAGACCCTGAGGGGGATTGGGGGCAGGAGGAGAAGGGGACGACAAAGGATGAGATGGTTGGATGGCATTACCGACTCGATGGACGTGAGTTTGGGTAAACTCCGGGAGCTGGTCATGGACAGGGGGAAGCCTGGTGTGCTGCAGTCCATGGGGTCGCAAAGAGTCAGACACGACTGAGTGACTGAACTGAACTGAACTGATTCTAGGACCATATTAGCCAAGAGGGTTGAAAATCTCCTCTATGTTTCATTTAAATAGCTGTGTAATGTTTTTACAAGTAATTTTAAAATGCTCACAAAATAGATACTAATGGACTGAAGGGTCACATTTAAAGTAGACCCTTTTAAAGGCCACTTTCTACTAAGAGCGATCTTCCTGAGACCTTGCAGCACACTAACTTTGAACAGCATTCTCAATTGCCTCACTAACCGTATTTCACTGAGTCCCTGACTGCTTATCATTACAGGGAAATGAAGATTCTACCCTAAATGTTTTAACATTTTAAGAGCAACAGATTTTTTTTTTTTCCATAAGCCTATCCTTTGATGGTTTGTCCTGGTTTCTCCAGAGAGTACACACTTCTGCCTAGCCCCAACATCTCTCCCACCCACTTTGCACAGCTCACACCAGTCACAACTCCATGCAATTTTAATTTGGGCAACATCTGTTACTTCACACAGCTGTAGCAGTGCCAGGTGGTGCAGAGAGCATGGGCCTTGGAGCCAAAGAGACTTGGAACTGTGCTTTGGTCCTACCCACTGCCAAGTAGCCTTGGCTAAGATGTTTAACTTCTTCTGAGCCTCAGTGTCTTCATGTGAAAGTGGGAGGAATGCTAAATCCTGCTTGTTGTGAGAATTTAGTGAATCAGTGAATGTGTCTATAAAGTTCTTAGCAGTGACTGGCATACTGTAGATACTCTATAATGTATATCTATAAAAAATTGAACTAAAATCACTCTGGAACTTCCCTTGATGGTTCAATGGTTGAGAATCTGCCTACCAATTCTGGGGAATGGGTTTGATCTCTGGTCCAGGAGGATTCTGCCTGCTGCGGGACAATTGATAGCTTATGGCGAACAGTGTGGGATTCATGGTCTCCAAAGAAGATTTGGCTTTGGGACCAGGGACCGGGCTTCATCACTCAAGAGCTTTTGTGTACCAGAGTTTTGTTAAAGTAAGAAAAGGGACTGAGAAAGCTTCTGACATAGACATCAGAGGGGGATGGAGAGCACCACCCTCGCTGGTGTTAGCAAGGGAGTTATACACTTTCTTAATTAATCATTACAATACATCAAACGAATGTCTCAAGGTTGTAAAAATTTTACCAGACCCACTCCCACAATTTACATTTTAAGATAACAGGATTAGAATTTAACAATAGAAAGATTTTACCAGACCCACTCCCATAATATACATTCTAAGATATCAGGATTAGTCAAAAGGTTTTCAGGAAGGGGAAACTGTCCTCAAGCAGGATACATTTTTGTTATATAATCTTTAAAATCCCATGGATGGAGGAGCCTGGTAGGCTGCAGTCCATGGGGTCACTAAGGGTCAGACACGACTGAGCGACTTCACTTTCACTTTTCACTTTCATGCATTGGAGAAGGAAATGGCAACCCACTCCAGTGTTCTTGCCTGGAGAATCCCAGGGATGGTGGAGCCTGGTGGGCTGCCGTCTATGGGGTCGCACAGAGTCAGACACGACTGAAGCGACTTAGCAGCAGCAGCAGCAGCAGCAGCAGCAGCATATGAGTTTGAGTATATGGACATGTGTTTGAGTAAGCTCTGGGAGCTGGTGAAGGACAGGGAGGCCTGGCGTGCTGCAGTCCATGGGGTCGCCAAGTTGGACAGGACTGAACGACTGAACTGAACCAAACTGAATCCTTAGAGCAGAGTTTAAACTGAGTAGTTTGTTGTGTAATCATCAGTTCCATGCTTAAAGAAAAATAAAACGTTTTAGGTGACTAAGGAACGTAGAGAAACAAAAGGCGTTTGTCCCCCTCCTCCTTGAGATTTCCAGACCCCTATCTCCTCTTCGTGAGTCCCAAACCCCCCTCTCCTCCTCACGCACCCCGGACTTCCTATCAACTTGCCTAGGAATTGCCTCTCTCACAGCTAAGCCCATGTGCCAAGACCACTGAGCCTGTGCTGCAGAGCCCGAGCTTTGAGACAGGAGAAGCAGCCATAAGGAAAAGCCTGTGCACCACACCTAGAGAGCAGCCCCATTTACCGTATCTAGAGAAAGTCCCTGCGGCAGCAACGAAGACCCATATAGCCAAAAATAAATAGTAAAAAAAGAAAAATATTAAACAAAAACAAAACCCTCTGGCTTCTCCCATAAGTGATGCCATAGTGTTTCTCTGTAGTCTTTTCTATAGTAAAATGAGTCATTTGGATTTTTAAAGCATTTTATTTTACAAAGAACTTCTGTATGCATAATGTTACTACCAAAAGTCTATGTGGTATATATGTAAAATACCCCCATTTAACAGATAGTAGTATTAAGGCTGGAAATGTTAAGCCTTAGGTTGAAAGTTTTGTTGTTTTTCAGTTGCTCAGTCGTGTCTGACTCTCTGCGACCTCATAGACTGCAGCACACCAGGCTTCCCTGTACTTCACTGTCTCCTGGAGCTTGCTCAAACTCATGTCTGTAGAGTCAATGATGCCATCCAACCAACTCATCCTCTGTCACCCCCTTCTCCTCCTACCCTCAATCTTTCACCGTATCAAGATAGGAAGAAGGGAGGTTAGTAATAAACCTCAAGTATTCAGAAATGAAGACACATTTTCTTTATAGCACATTCATACTACTTCCCTGCTCTAACTGGTAATTTACAGTAATGATCACAAGTCTGGAGTGAGGTTGGTCCTACAAACACAATTACCTACTTATATATTTGAAATATATATAAACTTGAGTCTCTACTGTATGTCAAGCATACTACTTGGAATTTGCACAAATATCATAATTTGTAATCTGGGTTGCAACTCTCTGGAATAGGAAGCATCTCCACTTTACAGATAAGGGCAATTGACTTGCCCATGGGCACACCATCACTGAGTGTTCGTTGGAAGAAAAAGTGTTTGAAAAATATTGGGCCAAATGGTCCAGAAGTCCTAAGAAGCTCTAAACTTTAAGCTTCTTTTCCCTTAAGACAATATTCATGTGAGATCCTTGTAAACTTTTTTCAACTTCAATGTTTTATTCACATGAAAAACTTAGAAATATAGTAAGTGTACTATAGAAAACTGATCAAGAAATTTATTTGGGTTAATTAAATTAAATAGTTAAAAACTGGCTTAAAACAATATTACAAAAACTAAGATCATGGTATCTGGTCTGAAAAGTGGAAGCAGTGGCAGATTTAAATTTCTTGGTCTCCAAAATCACTGTGGTTGGTGACTGCAACCATGAGATTAAAACATGCTTGCTCCTTGGAAGGGAAGCTTTGACAAACCTAGATAGCATATTAAAAATAGAGACATCACTTTGCTGACAAAGGTCCCTATAGTCAAAGTTAAGATTTTTCCAATAATCACATACAGATGTGAGAGGTGGACTACAAAGAAGACCGAGCACCAAAAAACTGATGCTTTCAAATTATGGTGCTCTAGACTCCTGAGAGTACCTTGGGCTGCAAGGAGCTCAAACCAGTCAATCCTAAAGGAAATCAACCCTGAATATTCACTGGAAGGACTGATGCTGAAGCTGAAGCTCCAATACTCGGGTCATCTACTGCAAAGAGCCAACTCATTGGAAAAGACCCTGATGCTGGGAAAGACTGAAGGCAAAAGGAGAAGGGGGCGGCAGAGGATAAAATGGTTAAATAGCATCACTTACTCAATGGACATAAGTTTGAGCAACCTCCAGGAGACAGTGAAGGACAAGGAAGCCTGGTGTGCTACAGTCCATGGAGTTAGTCAGACATGACTCGGTGACTGAACAACAACAAATGGAATTATTAAAGTAATTTCTTATCAAGGATTTACTGGTACTTGCATAATTCTCATTTAAATGTTTGTTCTCATTAATACAGAACCAAAGTGCTCTGAAAGTAAAAGTCACTCAGTTGTGTGTGACTCTTTGTGACTCCATGGACTGTTTAGTGCATGGAATACTGGAGTGGGTAGCCTTTCCCTTCTCCAGGGGATCTTCCCAACCCAGGGATTGAACCCAGGTCTTCCACATTGTAGGCAATTCTTTACCAGCTGAGCCACAAGGAAGCCCAGGAATACTGGAGTGGGTAGCCTATCCCTTCTCCAGGGGATCTTCCCAACCCAGGAATCAAATGGGGGTCTCTTGCCTTGCAGGTGGAGTCTTTCCCAACTGAGCTATGAGGGAAGCAAAGTGCTCTGAGGGTCATAACAGTGAGGGCAAAAAAGAAAGATTATAATAGTGGGATGAAACATGTGCTATTTCTCCAGTACAGAGGAAGCTTCTAATTATCTTTGAACAAGTATGATTTCATTAATCAATTTCTAACTACTATATAATCCACTAACTGAAAATACGTGTTTATGTATACAATGAAATAGTATTCAGCCTTAAAAAAGAAAGAAATCCTGCAACAGCATTTGGGGCAACATGGATAAACATGGAGGACATTATGCTAAGTGAAATAAGTCAGACACAGAAAAATAAATATGGCATGATCTCATCTATATGTGGAATCTAAAAGAGTTGAACTCTTAAAAGCAGAAAGTAGAATGGTGGCCTCCAGGGCCTGAGGTGGGGGGTGGAGAGAAGTCAGGAGATATTGATCAAAGGGCATGAAGGTTCTGTTTGGATATACATTGTGGAGATCTAACGTCCAGCATGATGGCTATAGTTAATACTGTATCGTATACCTGAAATTTGTTGAGAGATTTGATCTTAAGTGTTTTCACCACACACACACGCACACAGAAAAATGTCCCACACACAAAAAACCATAACTTTGTGAGGTGGTGGATATGTTAATTAGCTTGACTGTGGTAATCATTACATCAAAACACCACATTCTATACCTCAAATATATGAAATTCATCTGTGTCGAGTATACCTCAATGAAGCTGGGCCAGGAAAAAGTATAATTTAAAAATTAGAAAATCTAATTATATATTAAATATTGCACATTTGATATAGGGATTCTTCTGACCTTCGTAAGTAAAATATTTTCATCATTTCTGAGAGCATAAAACTAAGCAAGAGAGTGCTCAGCAACGATAAGAATAACCTGCGTATGTTCCAACCGCATGAATGAATGTCACAGACAGTGTGAACTGACAGCTGCTGCTGCTGCTGCTGCTAAGTCGCTTCAGTCGTGTCCGACTCTGTGCGACCCCATAGACGGCAGCCCACCAGGCTCCGCCGTCCCTGGGATTCTCCAGGCAAGGGGCAGACACAAATAGTATATATACACTGTTATCATCCAGCTTACCCAAGTCATGGAAAGAGAGATCTAGGACCTGGGAAGCTGAGTGTTCCTCTCTTGGGAAGGCAGAGACTAAAAGGAAGCATGAGGGGGGCTTTGAGGTTGTTGGTTACACATCTGTGTGTTCAGCCTGCACTTCTGATATGTACTTTCTTATGTATTTACCATAAATACATAAACATATAAATACATAAAATAAAAAATAATAAAAAAATAAAACTCCTAGAGACCCGTGTTCTTGAAACCACAAAGCTAACACTCACTGGCTATTAATGTTTTTCAAATATGGTCAGATGAGTTTTAGTCTGGGGCCTCCCTTGGGTAGGCCTTTGAAACAGCACAATCCTAGGAATCAAGTGAGGATGGACTCATTTGAGTGTCTGGAGATACTGATTAAAAAAAAGAGAGAGAGAGGAATCTGAGCATAAAGGTGCCTCCGCAGAGGCTCTGTGTTCAGGGAGATGGTGGTGGGGAAGGGAATTCAGTGATGAGGAGGAAAGCAAGGATGCAATCAGTGACTTCCAGCAGAGCCAGGTTAGGAAGCAGATTCAGCTGATTCCAGGCACAGGCCAGTAAATGTCAGGAAACAGCATCAGAGAGATTGAAGGTTCAGGCTTCGGACAAACTGGTTTTGATTCTTGGCTGCTACATCAGGAAAAACTACTCTAGCTCAATAAGCTTCATCCACCTCTTTTCTAAAATGGGATATTAGCACAGTGGTGTTGGTGGGATTCCATGAGATAATTATGCTGCTGGTGAATTTAAGGTTCTTGCTTCATTGTGAAAGAATTCTGACATGAAGTGATAGGTAAAAAGCAGATTTATTTAGAGAGAAACACGCTCCATAGACGGAGTGTGTGCCGTCGCAGAGGTGAGAGAGAGACACCCCTGAAGTACGGACTGGTGAGTTTTTATGGGCTGGGTAATTTCATAGGTTAATAAGCGGGAGTATTATTCTAATTATTTGGGGGGATGGGGCGGTAATTTCCAGGAGTTGGGCCACCACTCACTTTTAGACTATTTACGGTTAGCCTCAGAACTATCAATGGCAACCCATTCCAGTATTCTTGCCTGGAAAATCCCATGGACAGAGGAGCCTGGGAGGTTACGGTCCACGGGGTTGCAAAGAGTCGGACACGACTGAGGGACTTCACTTTCCTTTTAGAACGGTCATGGCGCTGGTCGTGTGGCATTTAGCATGCTAATGTATCACGATGAGCATACAACAAGGCCCAAGGTCTGCTGGAAGTCAGATCTTCTACCGTTTTGGACCTAGTTGGTTCTAACCGATTTTTATGTCCTATGGTTATACTCGGCTTCTCAGGTAGCACTAGTGGTAAAGAACCCACCTGCCAATGCAGGAGACTTAAGAGGTACTGGGTAGACCCCTGGATTGGGAAGATCCCCTGGAGGAGGGCATGGAAACCCACTCCAGTAGTTTCGCCCGGAGAATCCCTTGGACAGAGGAGCCTGGCAGGCTACAGCCCTTAGGGTCTCAGAGTTGGACACGACTGAAATGACTTAGCATGTATACACGCATGGTTACACCATTCTTTAAAGGTTGTGCCCTGCCCTCTTCTCTCCTGTTTTAATTATACAAAGTATACAGCATTGTGTCTGACAGGTGGTAAATGGCAATTCTCCCCCTTTCCCTCATGTTCACACTTCCAATTTTAAAATAAAAGATTGCATGTTGATATTTGGAATCAAGAGGCAAGTGTTTTCCAGACAGCAGGAAGAACATGAACAAATATGGAAAGATGGTAAGACACAGCCTGTGTACAGAATACAGATGAGGAATAAAGATTATGGGGTTGGGCTGTGGAGAGTCTCAAGTAGTCAAATTCATACTTTGCTTTTCAGTGACCTTGGTAAGGTGTTAGCAAAGTTGCAGTTAATGGATACGCTCAAGATGGAATAATGTTGGAAAACCCCTGATGATGGAGAGGCCACCGTGAATAGAATTACTTACTTCATTCTAAGAATAAGGTGGAATAAGAGGGAGGGCTTACTGTAAAGTGAAACATAATCACTCCCTAAACTCCATAAAGGTCTTTACGGACTCAAGATCCCACTTGAGGTATGTCATCCAGAAATTTGACATCAACAGGATTGAATTTCTGCTTTTCAACAAGATTTATTTGGTGCCAGTCACAGCCTGTCACGGAGAAGGTAATGGCACCCCACTTCAGTACTCTTGCCTAGAAAATCCCATGGGTGGAGGAGCCTGATAGGCTGTAATCCATGGGGTCGCAAAGAGTTGGACATGACTGAGGGACTTCACTTTGACTTTTTCACTTTCATGCATTGGAAAAGGAAATGGCTTCAGTGTTCTTGCCTGGAGAATCCCAGGGATGGGGGAGCCTGGTGGGCTGCCCTCTATGGGGTCGCACAGAGTCGGACACGACTGAAGCGACTTAGCAGCAGCAGCACAGCCTGTCATGTTTCCCGGTTCTGTTAAAATTATTCTGTACAAAAAGTAAAATTCTACTGACAGTGAACTCCGGGGGGATGCCTACACTCAGCCCTGCTTGTCCCCAGACCCTGCCTCTGGGATAGATTTTCTGGGTTAGGCTCTCTGGAAAGACACTCAACTTGCTTTCTGGTGGAAAGCAGGGTTTTTACAATAGAGATTGGAAGGAACATGGCCTCACAATCTTGTCTTTTGGCCAAAGAAAGAGGCTTAAAAATCGGAAACATTTGGGAGCAAGAAAGGTAGTATTTTGGCAGTGAGTAAGCTCAGATGGTAAAGAATCTGCCTGGAATGCAGGAGACTTGGGGTTGAACCCTGGGTGGAGACGATCCCCTGGAGCAGGGCATGGCAACCCTGCTCCAGTATGCTCTTGCCTGGAGAATGCCCACAGACAGAAGAGCCTGGCGGGCTACAGTCTGTGGGGTCGCAACGAATCTGACATGACGGAGCAACTAAGCACACACACACAATACACTTTTAATTTTTATTTTTTTCTAGTAAGTAAGACACTTTTGATTTAATCTTCTAGTTAGCAGAAATGAACTTTTCTGCTCTAGTCTGGATATATGTCCTTGATGCTGTACTCTTGAAGCATATGTATTCTTGAAGCACGGCTTGCCCTGTGGGTGAGCAGCAAATAAACGTTCCCTTTGGGGTGGAGTAAAATGAGGCTGGCACGCATCCTAGGTAACTGGGCATTGTTCCCCAGCCCCTCACCTGCTCCGCCAGAGCCTTCAGCTCAGTGTGACGGCCTCTGCTGAGAGGAGCCTGGAATCAGTGTGCCCGTGTGGCCCAGAGGAAACAGCCAGCTGTTCCACGCCTCGCAGGGACACTTCAACTCGGGGCAGCCTTCCTCTTAACAAGGACCTCTAAGTGTCGTCTTGTCGTTTCCCAAAGACATGAAGAAGCCTGATGTTAGGTCTGTTTCTTTTCTCTGCATCCACTGGAAATCCTGTACCAAATATGAGACAGCAAAAGAAATAGAAAGCAACAAGAAAAGAAATGCCCTGACCCATGCCATTAGTGGAGGTGTAATTGGGGCTTTAAGGGCTTACTACTTTCTGTTAGCTACACATCACATTTAGGAGGATGCCCGAGCACACTCTTCCGTCCAGTTCCTCAGTCTCTGACCAGTCACCACCTCCAGTCACAGCAGGAAGCACTCAGAAGCATCACAGGTTACCCTCTCCTGTCTTCTTCCTTTAGAATATCATCTGCGTCGGTCTTTTCCTCTCTGTGCTGTGCCAGCAGCCTGGACCAGGTCTCAATAATTCATGCCTAGTCTGTGGCCATGTTCTTCTGGCTGACTTCTCCTGGCCATACATCTCAGCTCAATTCATAGTCTTTAATTGCCAATTTCATCATTGACATTTCCTGATTTAAGTGCCTCTGATAATTTTCTCTTTCCTGCAAGTCTGTGGCTTGGCTTTCAAGTTCTCTGTGACACCCACCCTCGTCTCAGTTTTGCGTCTTCTTTTTTCTAGCACCTCTCTCCTATGTGTGCAGATTCTCCACCCATCCACTGATAAAGAATGGATGGCACACCCCTTCATATCTGCATTTCCCAGCACAGGATCTGCCACATAAGAGAAGTCCAATTAATAATAACCTATTGCATAAACGAATCTACGAATCACAGAAACCTCCCCTTTCCCACTGTTTCCTACATGGAACAGCCTTGTCGTATCCCATTCCAAACACAGCAATCCTTCCAGGTCTAGAGCATGGTCAGACTCCCGTGGGGAAACCTCTCCTTCCACTCTGGTCATTTGACTTCATTTTCTCCAAGTTTTTACGCTATCTGATATCTTCATTGCATCATAAAGTGTTTTATTAGTCGACCAATTTCTCCTTTAATTCTGTTTTATGATAGTCCGATCATTCAAAACAAAGCTCAAATTTTGTGCAGAAAAATAATTTGCCTTGTGCTACTTTGCCACCTTTATATAAATGCACAATTATTCATGGTTAGGGAATGGTATTAAATAGTGTATTGTGTCTACCCAGCCACAGTCTTTTCTACTAGAATATGTTTGCCCAGTTTTGGCTGAGCAAACACTTAAATATCCTCTTGGCAAACAGCTGTCTAGGTCAGGGTTTACACCTGTATCAAAGTTTGACCCTTCAATCTGCTGCAAAAAGATAAGCTGTAGTTGAAATTTGGTTTATCCTGGACCTAGAGATTGTCATACTGAATGAAGTAAGTCACACAGAGAAGGAGAAATATCATATGATATCCCTTATATGTGGAACTTAAAGAAATGATACAAATGAACTTACTTACAAAACAGAAAGAGACTCATAGACTTAGAGAACGAACTTATGGTTGCCAGGCAGAAGGGATAGTTAGGGAGTCTGGGATGGACATGTACATACTGCTATGTTTAAAATGGATAAACAACAAGATCTTACGGTATAGCACAGGGAACTCTGCTCAAAATTATGTGGCAGCCTAGATCAGAGGGGAGTTTGGGGAGAATGGATACATGTATATGTATGGCTGGGTCCCTTTTGCTGTTCACCTGAAATTATCACAATGTTACTAGTTGGCTATGTTGTTGTTAAGTCACCCAGTCATGTCAGACTCTCTGCGACCCCCTGGACTGCAGCATGCCAGGCCTCCCTGTCCCTCCCATCTCCTGAAGTTTATCCAAGTTCATGTCCATTGCATTGGTCATGCCATCCAGCCATCTCATCCTCTTATGCCCTCTTCTTCTGTCCTCAGTCTTTCCAGCATCAGGGACTTTTCCAATGAGTCGTCTGATTGCATCAGGAGACCAAAATACCGGAGCTTGAGCTTTGTCAGCTTTGTGAGCTTTGGAGCTTGAGCTCAGCATCAGTCCTTTCAAGAGTATTCAGGGTTGATTTCCCTGAAGATTGACTGGTTTGATCTTCTTGTTGTCCAAGGGACTTTCAGGAGAAAGTCCTGATTGACCTGATGACCGCATGCAATTTACTTTGATTCATGGACCTAACATTCCAAGTTCCTATGCAATACTGTTTTTTGCAGCATCAGATTTTACTTTCATCACCAGACACGTCCACAACTGATCATCATTTCTGATTTGGGCCAGCCACTTCATTCTTTCTGGGGCTGTTAGTAGTTCTCCTCTGTTCTTCCCCAGTAGCATATTGAGCACCTTCTGACAACTCTGGGGGACGCATCTTTCGGTATCATATGTTTTTGTCCTTTTATACAATTCATGAGGTTCTCATGGCAAGTATACTGGGGTGGTTTGCCATTCCCCCCTCCAGTGGATCATGTTTTGTCAGAACTCTCCACTATGTCCCATCCATCTTGGGTGGCCCTGCCCAGCATGGCTCATAGCTTTATTGAGTTACACGAGCCTCTTCACCATGACAAGGCAGTAATTGTGAAGGGAATTGGCTATACCCCAACCAGTTCAGTCGCTCAGTTGTCTCTGACTCTTTGTGACACCATGGACTGCAGCACACCAGGCCTCCCTGTCCATCACCAACTCCCAGAGTTTACTCAAGCTCATGTCCTTTGAGTCGGTGATACCATCCAACCATCTCATCCTTTGTCGTCCCCTTCTCCTGCCTTCAATCTTTTCCAGCATCAGGGTCTTTTCAAATGAGTCAGCTCTTTGCATCAGGTGACAAAGTATTGGAGTTTCAGCTTCAGCATCAGTCCTTCCAATGAATATTCAGGACTGATTTCCTTTAGGATGGATGGGTTGGATCTTCTTGCAGTCCAAGGGACTCTCAGTACAAAATAAAAAGATTAAAGATTTTGTTTTAAAAAATTCAGTTCATCCTTATCGATGAAGTATATTGCTTGACTCTCAGGTCTCTCCGTATCTCCTGGCCTCATCTCAGTTTTGCATCTCCTACCTTGTGTAGCACCTCCCTCCTATGTATGCAGAATCTCCATCCCTCCTTTCATAAAGGGTGTATGGAGTACCTTTTCAGGTCTGCGCATCCCAGCACAAGATCTGCCACATAAAGAGAGGTTCAATTAATACCTTTTGCATAAATGAATCTACGAATCAAAGAAACCTCCCATTTCCCACTCTTTACTACATGGAATTAGTTAAATGCAGAAAAGAAAGAGGCAAATTCTGCCTACGATCACATTAGTGGCAGGCCTTCTGGTCAACACTCTTGCCTTTTTCTCAGAGCTCCAGCCCAGCATCCAGGTGCCCAGCAGTGCCAGGGGGCTTGTCCACCAGTCTTTGAGCCCCACTGTATCCTGACAACACCCTCGCCCTTTTCTCTTCATTTGGTAGGTCTCCTGAACTCCGGGAGTTGGTGATGGATAGGGAGGCCTGGCGTGCTGCGATTCATGGGGTTGCAAAGAGTCAGACACGACTGAGCAACTGAACTGAACTGAACTCTTTCTCGAGAAAGCATGTTCCTTTGGGAAATGATGGAGATCCCCTCCCCTCCCTGGCTCCCTGGCTCCTTGCCATGGTCTTTTGGCTCTCTGCTCCTTGACTCAGTCAGTTTTGCCATTTTTCTCACGCTCTCGTTTCCTTTGGTCATGGGACTTTACTCTGGAACTAGAACTGAGTGAGGCCGAGTAATAAATCACATAAATTTTATGAACCATGAAACTGAGTGAAACCAAAATTTCTGAGAGAGGCATCAAAATATTTATCACAAATGCCAAACACAGTGCTTCCCAAAAGACTCTCATGAAATAATTTGAGCCAACATTGAAAGCATTTTTTTTCCCTAAAACTACCAAAATAGGACACCGGAGTATGAAAAACTTGTATAAACAAAGATCCAGATGCTCAGTAATATTTCAATTGTCTGATCCTCTGACTATAACACTGTTTTCTGGTACTCAGATTCAGTGGTTGAGAGTAATGACAGTTTCTTACATCTGAGTCATGCTTTATTGATTTCTAAGTGTTTTCACCTCCATGTTAGGACTTGTTGAGAAGGTGGCCTCAAAAGCTGTATTCCATTGCTTATAGCTGTATACTTGAGCAAGTTTTTCTTCTCTGTTTCTCAGTTTCTCCATTAAATAAATCAGCCACCATCTCATAGGGTTAATGAGAGAGTGACGTCAGTAATACATAAAAGACTTAAAATAGTGCTTACGTGTGATAAGAACTTAACTCGCCTTACCCTAGGAGGAGGAGAAGTTGTTCTGTTTGGTCCATCACAATCAACCTGTGAGTTGGGCTAGGCGAGGATATTTATGGAGACTTTAATTTTGAGGAAATCAGGACCCGGAGAGAACAAACCACTTATTTAATGACATTTGTATAAAGCAGATCTAAAAATCAGTTCTTTAAAATTTCAAGTCCAGGGATATTTGATGATAGAAAATTTTTGAACTCTCTTTACAATTTACAGTGATTGTTAAGGGATAAAATGCCTCTTATATACAGAGATGGTCCCTCAAGCCCTCCCAGACCCCATTGACTATATCACAATTGGGTGTCTACTCATAGTTCAATTAGAATTCTCTTTCTTTAAAATTTTATTTTTGTTAAGCTTTTTTTTTTTTTTTTGATGTGCACTATTTTTGAAAGTCTGTATTGAATTTGTTGTTCCTGCTCTGTTTTGCTTTTTTGGCTACAAGGCATGTGGGATCTTTGCTCTCCCAATCACGGATCAAACTCACGCCCCTACATTGGAAGGTGACGTCTTAACCACTGGACCAACAGGGAAGTCCCCAGTCAGAATTATTTTGCCAGGCATTTGGCATCTAGAAAGAGAGTAAGAGTCAAAATAAGAATAAAATTAAGAGAGAAAGAGCCAGAACTCGGTCATATAACCTTGGGAACCAAGGATAGAACCTGTCTATGCACTATTCCCATACTCCACCAGGTGGCTATAAAAGATGTTGATGGTGAAAGTCACTCAGTCATGTCCGACTGTGCAACCCCATGGACTATACAGTCCATGGAATTCTCCAGGCCAGAATACTGGAGTGGGTGGCCTCTCCTTTCTCCAGGGGATCTTCCCCATCCAGGGATCGAACCCAGGTCTCCCACATCGCAGGTGGATTCTTTACCAGCTGAGCCACCAGGGAAGCCCATAAAAGATGAAGACCATTGTTTTTTGGCCATCCATTTCCGTTCCCAATTTTCAGCCCTTCCTGAGAGCTGGCTGTATTCCTTCTGCAAAGGTGCGGATTCTGTGAGACAAGAATTAGCTGTGGCTGAGAAATGCTGATTAGAGCAAAGACTTTGGTCTAGGTTGTTTGATTTCAAATCTTACCTCTACCACTTACTGGCCATGTGACCTTGGTTAAAAGCTCTGGTGTCATTTTCCTCTTCTGTAAAATGGGGATGAAAATAGTCCCTAGCTCATCAATACTATTACGGATAGGAAATGAGATAACTAGTGCCTGGCACTATTCAGTTCAGTTCAGTTCAGTCGCTCAGTCGTGTCCGACTCTTCATGACCCCAGGAACCACAGCACGCCAGGCCTGCCTGTCCATCACCAACTCCCGGAGTCCACCCAAACCCATGTGCATTGAGTTGGTGATGCCATCCAACCATCTCATCCTCTGTCGTCCCCTTCTCCTCCTGCCTTCAATCTTTCCAAGCATCAGGGTCTTTGCAAATGAGTAAGCCCTTTGCATCAGGTGGCCAAAGTACTGGAGTTTCAGCTTCAACATCAGTCCTTCCAATGAACACCCAGGACTGATCTCCTTCAGAATGGACTGGTTGGATCTCCATGCAGTCCAAGGGCCTCTCAAGAGTCTTCTCCAACACCACAGTTCAAAAGCATCAATTCATTGGCACTCAGCTTTCTTTATAGTCCAACTCTCACATCTATACATGACCACTGGAAAAACCATAGCCTTGACTAGACGGACCTTTGTTGGCAAAGTAATGTCTCTGCTTTTTAATATGCTATCTAGGTTGGTCATAACTTTCCTTCCAAAGAGTAAGTGTCTTTTAATTTCATGGCTGCAATTGCCATCTGCAGTGATTTTGGAGCCCAGAAAAATAAAGTCAGCCACTGTTTCCCCATCTATTTGGCATAAAGTGATGGTACTGGATGCCATGATCTTAGTTTTCTGAATGGAACCAGAGATCAAATTGCCAACATCTGCTGGATCATCGAAAAAGCAAGAGAGTTCCAGAAAAACATCTATTTCTGCTTTATTGACTGTGCCAAAGCCTTTGACTGTGTGGATCACAATAAACTGTGGAAAATTCTGAAAGAGATGGGCATACGAGACCACCTGACCTGCCTCTTGAGAAACCTGTATGCAGGTCAGGAAGCAACAGTTAGAACTGGACATGGAACAACAGACTGGTTCCAACTAGGAAAAGGAGTACGTCAAGGCTGTATATTCTCACCCTGCTTATTTATTTAACCTATATGCCTGGCACTATAGATGCTCAATAACTGTTAGCTGTTACTCTGTTTATAATAAACTCCCCTTGGGAGCTTACGCTAGGTCAAAATGGCCAGCAACTAAAGTGGTTTAGGACATCACCGTTTTCTCCAAACAATCTAACTTGAATATCAGAGTCATCTGCCTTCCCTTTTTCTTTCATTTTCCAAATCCAATCAGTTACTCAGTCCTACCGATTCTAGCATTGTTTAAGTGGTTTAGGACATCACCATCTTCCAAACAATCCAATTTGAATATCAGAACCCTCTCCCTTCTCTTTTTCTTTGACTTTCTGAATCTAATCAGTTACTGAGTCCTACAGTTTCTAGCACTGTGATGCTTGGCTACTGCCCTCCAGACTCCCGCATTTCATCACAAGGCTCATTAGATCACAGAGGTGTCTGTCTTTCACACTGCTTCCAGGGCAGGTAACTGTAGGCACAGAACAGCACTGTCGAATGGGGCTGACCCGCTGTTGCTGAGTAAAAAGTGATAGTTATAAGTAGGGAATATGCTGTCCTGTTCCCCACAGTCTCTACATAGAGAATAGTATCCAAGCTTACTAATCTAGAACCCGAAACCCTTCAGATCTGCCCCCTACACAGCATTCAGTTCTCATTTTCCAATGTATGCTTGACATCATGTACACTCTACCTTCCCTAGACTGATTATTAACTTTCCTTAAAGTCATGTAGCTCTTCCATATCTTGATAACTTGTTCCCTCTGGAATCTTTTCTGCCTGGGATAATCCTATTTATTCCTTAAGTCAGAATCACAAACTTTATGTTCCAAGAAGCCTTTCAGAATGTCCCAGGCTGACTGATGATGCTTCTGCTGTGCCTGCACCTCTCATACACCCTCACCATGTCCGTTCTTAATTCTCTTGGTACAGGGGTTACTTCCATATACCTCTCCCACCACTAAGCTATACCGTAAGCTTAATGAGGCAACTGAGCCATCTCCTGGAAGCCTTTCCTGACCCCCCTTTCTTGGTTTTCTACCCTCATCCACTGTTCCACAGTACCCTGTGAACACTTACAGCACACACTTTTTGTGTGCTGGACAACATCTGTCACATGTTCACTTCTCTAAACTGTAAGCTCCCTGAGGGCAGGGAATATTGTTTTCACCTTTGTAAACCTATGTATGGCACATACTTACCTCTGTTTGCTGATTTAACTGAACTTGAGGGGAGAGATTGATGCTTTTGAACTGTGGCGTTGGAGAAGACTCTTGAGAGGCCCTTGGACTACAAGGAGATCCAACCAGTCCAGCCTAAAGGAAATCAGTCCTGAATATTCATTGGAAGGACTGATGCTGAAGCTGAAGCTCCAATACTTTGGCCACCTGATGCGAAGAACTAACTCATTTGAAGAGACCCTGATGCTGGGAAAGATTGAAGGCGGGAGGAGAAGGGGATGACGGAGGATGAGATGGCTGGAGGGCATCACCGACTTGATGCACATGGGTTTGGGTGAACTCCAGGAGTTGATGATGGACAGGGAGGCCTGGCGTGCTGCAGTCCATGGGGTCGCAGAGTCTGACACGACTGAGTGATTGAACTGAACTGAGGGGAGAGAGCCTCTCTAGACCAACTTGGCTGCTCCTTATTCAGCTACTATGACCATTTGTAGAGTCCTTAGAGCAAAAGGTCCCAAAGTCTCCCAGTAAGCAGGATCAGTGTCACCTTATACAGGACTTAATAGATATGTAAATTCTCAAACCTCCCTCCAGACTGATTGAAACAGAAGTTCTGCTGTGCAGAAAGGCACAGCAATTAAGGTTTTAACAAGTCCTCTGGATGATTCCGATGCCCACTGGAGTGTGAGAGCTACTGCTACCATGTCTAAACTGCCACAAACATTAATTCCATACCTGACTTTGCCTGACTCTAGCCCCCGTATCAGTTTAAACTAACTTACCCAGGAGGGCAGTGTACAGAAAGCAAGTGTCAGGGGATGTTTTGATCCAGGTAGTGTTTTCCAGAAGGTAATTTATATCATCCTCAATCCTAAGAGGGGCCAGTCAAAGTAGAATCCCAAGGACACTTTCAGTCAAAGGCTAGAAAAATCAAATATTGAATTAAAAAGAATTAGATGGATGCAAAATCAGAAGACTCAGAAGCAAGCATAGGGGGAAAAGGTGGGAGTGAGTAAAGTCAATTATCTAGAACCTACATAACTCACAGGAAAAATGTTTTTTAACATGACCCTGGTTAATCACAATTGGTTGTGGATAGATCCACCGTTAGGTCTGCAATCTTTGTATAGTTATGATAATTTTCCCTTATTCTTTATAGATAAGCAAACTGAGGTTCAGAGTGAATGCTAGAGTAAGTACCAAAATGACTGAGACAGGTGCTCAGCAGACCTGCAGGCCAAGCCTCACGATGAGACCCAGGCTACTTCCATTCTGCCCTGTAGCTTCATTTGCCAATAAATAAATACAGACGCAAACTGAATGACCTGCAGAAAAAAACATCGTCCTCATCATTAGAGAGAGCTGCTGTCTCGGAAGACTCTTCTGTGAACAGTCTGCATCATGTCCCTCGGGATCTGGTTGCTTACCTATTATCCCATTGTTTTCTTTTTTTTTTTTTAATGCATTTGTGGCCTCATTTTCTTGACTTGCTACACGCTAAGAGTAATGCTACCCATCTGAATGTCAAATGTCATAAAAATTCTTTCAGTTAGGAAGTGGCCTTTATTGCAGATAGCATCAACATAATCACTCAACCAATATTTATTGTGTGATAACTGCAGCTTCCCAGATGATGCTAGTGGTAAAGAACTCCCCACCAGTGCAGAGACGCAAGAGCCATGGGTTCGATCCCTGGGTCAGGAAGATCCCCTGGAGGAGGGAGTGGCAACCCACTCCTATATTCTTGCCTGGAGAATCTCTTGGACAGAGGAGCCTGGAAGGTTACAGTCCATAGGGTCTTAAAGAGTCAGACACGACTGAAGCAACTTAGCACAAATGAATTAATGCACAGCTATGTCGTAGAGTCTAAAATTACAGTGATAAGTTGATAGGCACACACAACAAACAAATTTTGATAGTGTTGAAGAATGAAAGTTAAAAGGATGGTAGAGGTCATGTGGTTACTTTATTTCTCCATTCTACCCTAAACGCTTTGTCTTGAGGCAATAATGGAAATAACTATAATCCCATTTCCATACCACTTCCCTGGTGGCTCAGACGGTAAAGTGTCTGTCTATAGTGCGGGAGACACGGATTCGATCCCCGGGTCGGGAAGATCTCCTGGAGAAGGAAATGGCAATCCACTCCAGTACTATTGCCTGGAAAATCCCATGGACAGAGGGGCCTGGTAGGCTACAGTCCATGGGGTCGGAAAGAGTCGGACACAACTGAATGACTTCACTTTCACTTTAAGGTTTGAGGAGCCCAAAATGAGAAAAATTCAAACCCACCAGCTCTAAGGGAAGTCATCTACGGGCTCTGGGGAAGGGTTGTCTGCTAGAAAGAGGGCGCTCCAGGAAGACACATTCCCTTTCTTCTTCCAGGCACTGGTGTATCTACACGTGGCACTGCTGAAGTCATCTTACTATTAATACTTACCCAAGGAGAAAATTCTCAGGGAGGAAGATGGCACCTCAGAGAAGCTCACAGTCCTCTGGATGTCTGGTTGGGTCAGATTGTGCATTTCCTTCTGGTGTGAGCCATGTGGAGCTGACACTTGCCAGTATTTGCCTTTGGCAGTATCCTAATGGGCCAAGGGATAGAGCGCTATGGCGGGGGTGGTGGTGATGGTTTAGTTGCTCAGTCATGTCCAACTCTTGTGACCCCAGGACTATAGTCTGCCAGGCTCCTCTTTCCATGGGATTCTCCAGGCAAGAGTATTGGAGTGGGTTGCCATTTCCTTAGTGAGGATATTATATGGAAAGATGTTTAAGGATCTCATTGGCCTGATTTGTGTCCTACAGCTAGTCCTCAAGCCTTGACTGGTCTGGGAATGGGATTACAGTCATTTCTACAGTTGCCTTGATACAAGCACGTAGGGTAAAATGAGGTTGAGCTCAGATCAACAAAAAAGCCAGTCATGAGAGGTAAAGTGAGGAAGGCTGAGAACTGTGTTGATATTTCTCATATGATAAATTTAGTAATACCTAAACTGTGATATTGGAGAAGACTCTTGAGAGTCCCTGGGACTGCAAGGAAATCCAACCAGTCTATCCTAAAGGAGATCAGTCCTGGGTGTTCATTGGAAGGACTGATGCTGAAGCTGAAACTCCAATATTTTGACCACCTGATGTGAAGAGCTGACTCATTTGAAAAGACCCTGATGCTGGGAAAGATTGAAGGTGGGAGGAGAAGGGGATGACGGAGGATGAGATGGTTGGATGGCATCACTGACTCAATGGACATGAGTTTGGGTAGACTCCGGGAGTTGGTGATGGACAGGGAGGCCTGGCGTGCTGCGGTTCATGGGGTCTCAAGGAGTTGGACACGACTGAGAGACTGAATTGAACTGAAACTGACAATCTGTGCTTGTTGGGCAACACATATAGTAAACTGACAGTCATTTGCAGAGAATAAAACAGTGCCTAATGCTTACCTTTCTTCTGCTGGCTTCTATATGCTCAATGGTAGGCTGTAAAACTTTCAGATATTAGATGGGTAGACGTCATCTCCCAAATAATATGCCTTTTATTATTTGTTTAGTTAATTGGAATAAAATTGCTTTACGGTGTTGTGTTAGTCTCTGCAGTACAGTGAAGTGAACCAGCCATATATGTATACATATCCCCTTCCCTTGGAGCCCCCCTTCCACGTGGCCGTAGAGCATCGAGCTGAGCTCCCCGTGCTCTGCTGCACCATCCAACTTCTGTCTATTTCACACTTGGTAGTGTGTATACGTCAATCCCAATCTCCAATTCATCTCCCTACCCGTGTCCATGACATGTTGCTGAAAGGCTCCAAACTGTGAGATCTGATATTTTTTAAACCCTGAAACAAATTACAAAAGGAAGCCGCAAAGAGATGAACGCTGGACAGTTGAAACCATGTTATTTTCTACTGGATATAAAGACAAGGCTTTGTGCATATTATCATCTTCAGGTCAAATGTTCATTCTCTAGAAAGAAACCGTAACTCAGACATGTTGAACAAAACAGTGATTTGAAGTGAAAATGCTTCCCACAAGGCATTAAGTATGTCATGTTTGAATGATTGTCCCTGTCCATTTTCAAAAGTATGGGTCTCATTCCATTACTTAAAGTCAACAGACAGCTGGCAAACTGTCATTGTTACATCTTGGAGAGAAACTATTTTCTTCATCTATCCTTTAAATTGTGTCATGTAAATATTGTTTCTGAAATTTCAATTTTCACCCAGTCCTAGGAGGAAGATGGCATTATTATTTCCATTTTGTAGTTGATGAAACTGAGTATTAGGGAGATAAAGTAACTGGCCCAAGATTCCAGTTTCAGTAAACAGCACAGGATACTATTGAGTTGGCCAAAACATTCTTTGGGTTTTTCTGTCTGTAAAATATTATGGAAAAACCCAAACAAACTTTTTGGCCAAGCCCGAACTAAGTGAAGGGCTTCCTGGGTGGCTCAGTGGTAAATAATCTGCCTGCCAATGCAGGAGACATGGGTTCAGTCCACGGATTGGGAAGAATCCCTGGAGAAGGAAATGACAACCTGCTCAAATATTCTTGCCTGGGAAATCCCACAGACAGAGCAGCTTGGTGGGCTACAGTCCATGGTGTCACAAAAGAGTCTGACATGACTTAGCAACTAAACAGCGTCAACAATACTAATTGGAAGAGCAGGGATTAGAATGTAGATGTGTCTGACTCCAAAGTATGTCTCACAGAAGTCCATCTTTGATATCTATAGTCTACTTACATCTAATATTCGGGTTCCATACTTAGAGGCCACATAATTAATACCTAAATTGGGATACTTTTGAGGGTGAAAGCAGATGCTGTCAAAGATTATGCTGAGTCAGCAGGCATAAATTGGGACTGTCCCAAGGAAAATCAGGCTGTGTCATCCTAGTTATGTGTCTACTGGAGGCAAGAGCATAGACTCAGGAGGGAAACAATCTCAGGATTCAGTTCATTTTAAAAACCTTGATTTCCTCATGACTAAAGTGATTATGAGAAGGCAATGGCACCCCACTCCAGTACTCCTGCCTGGAAAATCCCATGGGCGGAGGAGCCTGATAGGCTGCAGTCCATGGGGTCGCGAAGAGTTGAACATGACTGGGCGACTTCACTTTCACTTTTCACTTTCATGCATTGGAGAAGGAAATGGCAACCCACTCCAGTGTTCTTGCCTGGAGAATCCTAGGGACGGGGGAGCCTGGTGGGTTGCAGTCTATGGGGTTGCACACAGTTGGACACAACTGAAGCGACTTAGCAGCAGCAAAGTGATTATAATCAAATTCTTAAATGAGATATTTGTAGATCACCCAGCATCATAAAAGGGCTTCCCTGGTGGTTCAGTGGTAAAGAATCCCCCTGCCAATGCAGAAGATGCATGTTCCATCCTTGGGTCGGGAAGATCCCCTGGAGAAAGCAATGGCAACCCACTGCAGTATTCTCGCCTGGGAAATCCCATGGACAGAGAAGCCTGGCAGGCTACACTCTATGGGGTCACAGGGAGTCAGACCTGAGTTGTTGATTAAACAACAGCAGCAGCATCATAAAAACTGAGCATTATAACTAGTGCTCAAGGAAGCTAAGACCTTTTCTACTTCCCTCCTTTCCCATCAGGTATTTTTTCCTCACTCATACATTTGCATAAGTATTCATATCACTATTTAAATACCCTGAGGATATGAGGTACAAAATCAGATTTGGCCACTCACAGTATAGGTTGGAAACTTCATTAGCACACAGTATGTATTTTATGATTTGGTTATTGGGGAAATAGATGGCATGTAAAATTTGACAATAACTATTTTTGAAAAATGATTTATGTCTAGGCTTTCTTGTATACAAATAAGTTCCTTTGTATTTCTTTTTCTATACATTTCTGGTCATTCATATGGGTCACTCCTCTACCTTGTTACCTCATTAGTGTCGATGGTATTCCATCAATTTCATCACAGTGCCATGTCAGTAAAATAATAAAATAAAAGGAGAATAATACTCAGCAATCCTTGCTGCTTAGCTGCTTCAGTCATGTCTGATTCTTTGCAACTCTATGGGCTGTAGCCCGCCAGGCTCCTCTGTCCATGGAATTCTCCAGGCAAGAATACTGGAGTGGGTAGCCATTCCCTCCTCCTTGGGGTCTTCCCAATGCAGGGATCGAACCCAGGTCTCCTGCATTGCAGGCAGATTCTTTACCACTGTGCCACCAGGGAAGCCCCCAGTGTTCCTTTAACCACCTCAAATGTTCCTTCATATGGACTTCTAATAGACTGCATCAGAATCGCCTGGATTGGATAAAAAATATGCTTTTCGAGTTCCATCCCTCGAGATTCTGGTTCTATATTTTTTGGAGTTAGTACATGTGGACTCGGCTTCTTTCTTCTTTCTCTCTCTTTATTTCTCTCTTCAGCCCACCAGCTAATTCTGACTAACAGAGTTGCAAGTCGCTTTTTCAGAACCTTCTTATAGCTCTTCTAAATCAGCCATCCCAGTAACTCATCAACAAAGAATTATGTATAATGCATATGATGGGCACAAGTTGTAGAGAGAGGATAAAGCTATGAATAAGACAGATGCTGATTGCACGGCAACTAAGCACAGAGGTTTCTTTCAACACCATAATTTTGAGAGAGCTCTAATGCTAGGGATGGAAATACTAGTTGTAGGATAGACACTTGCTATTCATAAGGGGTGAATTCAGAGATTTTCACAAATTTCCAAAGCCTTGAAGAGAGAACAGCAAAGCTACAGGGAGGAAGGCTCATTCATTAGCTAAAAAACAGAGACCTACAAGTGTGTCAGGGAATAGTTGAAATCAAGAGTCAAATCTGTGGATAAAAGTTTCCATTACACTCACAACAAAATGAAAGGCTTTGTCATTGCATCATTTCTCTAGTATCTGCTCTCTGGGTACCATGCAACCTCATTCAAGACATGAATATCTCTACAATTGCAATGTCCCCGTTAGTTTGTGTAATAAATTGATTACTATTTGTATCACTGTACTAGATGATCCTTGAGGGTGACAACTGACAAGCTTCCTGTTCACCGTCAGATACACAGGGTCTGCCTTCATACCTGACACATAGTAGACAATCAAAACCATTGGCTGGAGGATGAGTGAATGAATTCATGAGACTCTTGCCCTAGCCATCATCCTAAAACATTCACTTTATCGAGGATTTCAGAGCACTTCCATTAGTTCCCTTGGGAAACTCCATGCTTCTTATGATAAATCTAGCATTACCAAATCATTTCTGGAAATCTACTGAGCCTGCTGTGCATTTCATTAGATAAATATCTTCAGCGAAAGCAAATATTTATAATTTAAGAGTGGTTTTTATTTAAAGAAAGAGTCAAAGGTCATGCCTGATAAAATATTTGAAAAAATAAAAATATTTACATAGACAGTTTGGTCTGAATTCTTGGGTAAATAGTCAGTCATTGCTAAAATTCTTGCTAGAGATGCTATGCACTTTATTTCCCTACCCTCAATGGGACTTGTTTAATTATCTTTTGGTTAACATTAAGATTTATCATTTAAATATGTTTGCTTGATGTGTTAGAAATGATTATTTGTCATTGTAATGTGTAATTCTTTCATTTCTCAGAAAACTCAAATCTTTCCTATTTGTCATTTGTATTTCTTTTAATTTTTAAAAATAATCAAATACGTTGATTTTTTCCCCTCTTTGTGATCTTTTCCTTGCTTCTAAGCTAAGGGTCCTGTTTTTAATCTCAAGCTTAAATAACCACTTTTTTCTTTTTTAGAACTTCAACTACTTAATTACATTTACATTTAACACTTCAATTGTACTTAAATATAACATGGTGTTTGGTGTTTCATAATTCTCTAGTTTCAGTTTTCACTTGCTGTATTTTTATGTGGCAGGTATATGTTTGTGTTGTATGGGCATTTCTTCTTTTTTTAACCTTGTAATATGAAGCTGCTGGTTGGGAAAAAGAGCCTTTCTCTTTCCTTTTTCGTTTCTTTCCTGTGGCAGGAGAGCTATTTATTTCTATTATCCTTTATCCTGTTTGCAATGGGTCTGAAGGTTCTAATACTGCTTCCACAGCGGGAGAGTGACTTTGAAAGGAAAGCCAAGGACGAGAACACGTTGGGCTTGTTTGAATCTCATGTCTGAGTGTTCATCAAAAATGAAGAGATCACTTTCTCCTATGGAGCTGCTTGAGTTGGAGAAAAGATTGGCTGTAGATTGGCAAGTGCTCCCTGCTAAACTGTAGGAAATATTTTTGGTTTTGGTTTACAGAGATGACAAAAAAAAAAAAAAAGAAGATAATTTAATTACCTAATTTTTAGATTCAGAGAAACCCAAGCTTAAAGAACAAACATGATGATATATCTGATAATACCTAGCACAGTGCCTGGCATATGAAAAGCATCAGTGGATAACTAGTTTGCTTCTTCTATACCAAACATAAAAGCAAAATTTTCTTTTTTGGAAAGCCTATATAGCATATATTCAAGAACATTGGTCTTAGAATCATACTTCCAGGTGAATAATTTCTGCTCAATACTCTCAGCTGTATAATATCAGATAAATTATATAACCTCTCTGTACTTGGGTTCCTAAATCTAAAATGAGAATCCAGTTCTGTACCACTTAGGATTAGTTTGGCAACATAAAAATAAAATCCAAAATTATAGTGGTTTCTTTCTTTCTTTTGTAAACAAATTACAGAAGGAGACCATCCAGGGAATGTATAGTGTCTTCTAGCATCAGGAACTCAGGTTATTTCTACGTTGCCTCCATGGTATGTGGCTTCCATCCTTAAAGTCCTTTTAGAGTCCAAGACAGCCGCTAGAGTTCCAGTCATCTTATATACGCTCTAGGTGTTAAGAACCTAACATCAAAGTGGGGATCTTTTGCTAAGTACAAAGGAGAGAACAGTTAAGGTGTGGAAATCTGGCAGTATCTGCCACGTAATAACTCTTTTGCAGGGTTAGTGGGATAATTGAACAGGATAACGTATGTCAGATGCCAAGCACAATGCCTGGGACTAGGAGTTGAGCATACAAGTGGTCCTGTGAGTGACCAGTATTACAGAGCAAACTGGCCAAATTCAAGACCTGTATCTAAGTTTCCAGATCTTCCCTATTGATCATTTCTCATGTATTAATTATATATTAATGGGTAAAAGATGTTAGGGTACCTAGGGGTTTCCACCAGCTACTAATTTATGGGTTTTGAATGAGGTGAAGCTCTCACAGGCCCTCTCAAAGCCTGGAGATTTTCAGGTTCAGAAACCTGATTTTGTTAACATAATGATAACAGATGTGTCTCTTAAAACAGACTCATAGCAAACAAGCCCACATAAGCTAATGTATAGTTACTGTGTGCTCAATTGCTCAGTTGTGTTTGACTCTTTGCTGCCCCATGGACTGTAGCCTGCCAGGCTTCTCTGTCCATTGGATTTTGTAGGCAAGAATACTGGAGTGGGTTGCCACTTCCTGCTCCAGGGGATTTTCCCAACCCAGGGATTGAACCTGCATCTCTTGCACCTCCTGCATTGGCAGGTGGATTCTTTACCACTAGCGCCACCTGGGAAGCCATATAGTTACTAGGATGTCCATTTATTACTGTATCCTGAGAAATATAACTTTCAAAAGAAAAAGTATTGTAATATTTGGCCCACATATTCATTCCCTGTTGTCACCTAAGCCCAAACCAAAACTTTTCCCCACCTCTAAGACATATCTAAATAAATTAATTATTTAAAAAAATGAAATGAGCTTCAATTGGAAAATTGCATCATCTACCTAGATCACTTCTCTCTTGTGCCATGCTGGCATTTATAGTCCTCTTTTTTCTTTCTTAAAAATCTATTAAAATTCACCCCTAAGTTAGTTACTGCCAAACTTTGCTGATCATTTGATGCTGAATTTTATACCTAGGTCCTGGCTCAGGCCCTTAATCTTAATCTTAATTTTTACTTAATCTGAATTTCTAGGGACTTCTAGAGAAGTAGCTCAGGCGTCCAGGTATTCAAAATTTACCCCAGATGATCCTGCGGGATGACTCTCCCTAACCTGCTTTGAGGAACTGCTGGTCTGGTCTACAGAGTCAACACACTGAAATGAGACTAGAGAAGGCAGGGCTGGGATGCGGGCTTGGTGTGGAGGGAGGGACAACAAATCTCTCTCTGAAAAGGTATGTTACCCTACAGGAAAGTGTGGTCTTTCTTAATCACACTTTTTTGGTGGGGGAGGGGTGCAGATAGGTAAGAAGTAGATTTATTGAGAGAGAAACACACTCCACACTCTGTGGAGTGTGGGCCATTTCAGAAGTCTCATCATCCTCGAATCCCCACTATGAAATTCTGAAGGATCTTTTCCCTACTTGCCTTGAGAACTAATGTTACAATGCACCAATGTTACTAATTTTGTCTTGGAGGAAAAGACAATCTGTCAGTACTTGACAGACTTACTCAGTAGTTTTAGAAGAGGAAAACTGAGAAGGAGAAATTTGGGGGTGGGGGTTGGGCAAGGGAAGGAATAACCACTCTTGACTGGATAGGTTATGTAAGGAGCCAGGAAGGCGGTGTTACACAAGGTTAGCCATGGCTGGGGGGTGGGATTTTGACGCATGACAGATGAAAGACAGCAGTACTTAGACACAGAGCCCTGACACTCTAGCGTGGTCTCTTGGGAGCTTAGACTAGAGGTCAGCTCTGTTCTCTCCCTTGACTGGATTGTAAGGTGATTTCCCTGAGCTTCACAGGTATTCCATGTGGGTGCACGATGTTGCCTGTGTTGAAAGGTTGGTTTCTAGAACTTTGAGAGCCTGGTCTAAAGCCACATCTTATGATCTAACACAGAAATAATAACAGATAGGTCCCCTGGTCTGTAGCCTGCCAAGCTCCTCTGTGCATGGAATTCTCCAGGCAACAATATGGGAGGGGGTGGCCATTCCCTTCTCCAGGGGATCTTTCCTAACTTAGGGATTGAACCTGGGTCTCCTGCGTTGCAGACAGATTCTTTAACGTCTGAGCCACCAGGGAAGCCAAACAGATAGGAAAGTGGCTTGAAATCTGTCCAAACTCCGTGGGAGGTTAAAGTTGGAAGTGAATGGTTTCACTGCCTCTTAGTTGGTCTTCAGAGACTGCAAATTGTTTTGACATATATGTTGTGATTTATTAGAAGGACAGCCTTAAAGGAATAAAAAGACTATGAAGGCTATTGTAAGTATTTTAGCTTCTATTTTCAGTAAAATCAGAAGTCCTAGAAGGTTTTGAGTAGAAGAGTGTCATACTTATTTTGAAAGAAATTGGTTTGGCTATCGTGCTGAAAAAATTGGGGGTTGGGGGAGCTGGGTGGGGAAGGAGGTAGGAGAGAGGCAAAGGTGAAAGCAGAGATGTGTTGAAGGCTCTCCCTGAAACTCCGACAAGAGATGGTGAGCTTTTGAACAGGGTGGAAGTAGATTGGTTTCCCTGGTGGCTCAAATGGTAAAGAATCCGCCTGCAATGCTGGAGACCTGGGTTCGATCCCTGGGTCAGGAAAATCCCCTGGAGAAGGGAATGGCAACCCACTCCTGTATTCTTGCCTGGAGAATCCCACGGACAGAGGAGCCTGGTGGGCCACAGCCTACAGGGCCACCAAGAGTCAGGCATGACTGAGTGACTGATACACACATGTACAGACTGGTGTCAAGTGTTCTGATTCTGTATGTATTTTGAATGTAGGTCAAATGACTGCTATGAATGCATGAGAGAGGGAGGAAGGAAAAAAGAGACGAGTCATGGGTGCAGTTTTTTCTGAACAATTAGAAGAATGGAGTAGATAGCAGATTGAGCCGAAACGTTTTAGCATTTTAATACCTGCTATAACAGCTAATGGCTAATCATTTTATAATTCTTTATAATGACAAGGGCATTTGTATATATTATTACATTATTTTTTCATCCAAGCAACCTTGAGATAGGCTTGGCATCATTATTATCCCTATTTTACAGAAAATGAAACCATGGCTCAGGGAAATTAAATTACTTGGCCCAAGATCTCACAGCTAGTTGGTGATAAGACTCGAATTTTTGTCCAGATCTGTTGGGCCCAAATCCAGGTCATCTGTTTGCCTTTCAATTTGCTATTTATCCAATGTTTACTCAAACTAAAAGTACTTCTGTTTGCATATTGTTTTCTCTTACTCCAACCTATGGAACCAGGCAACTGACAGCTAATGCCATTCTGGGGAGATGCAGACACAAGGGGAAAGGTGACAGAGAGGAATGCTTAACTGTATGACCTTGCTTCTCGAAGAAATTGACACTTAGCCATGAACTTGTGACCCGGAAGCGCAACTTCTTTTGCAAATTGCCAAGATACAGCAAGAGTTCAGTTAAAGGAGGAGGCATTGGGATGTCACAGAGGTAGACCTGACATCAAGAACTAAAGTTAGAAGACCTAGTTCAAGTTTTAGCATTTTAGCTGTCTGATCATGTTCCTTTCAAAAAGCTGATACAGAGCTTATTTAGAACGGGATTTTATCTTATTAAAATTAATAACAGTAACTAACAGCTCATGACTGACATTGATCACAAATATTACTTTGATTCAGCCTCCACTAATCTGGCAAAGGAGGATTTCTTAATGATGAGAATTCTGAGACTGTTAGTAAATAGTAAACAGAACTGAGGACACGTTAAGTCCATTGCTCTTTGCAGAAAACTTGCCATACTTAGTCTTCTGAAAACCTTGGGCCAACCTTCTACTTTATTTCTTTCATCTTCAAGAATTTTGGCTACAATTCATGAACGCTTAATCTATTGAACATTCTAAAATCAAAATGTTAGTGAAAAACTTGCTAAGCTTTATCCTTTCCCTCTTCTTCGTCTCTTGCCATCCTTTGTCCAGACACGATTTGTCACTTCAGTTGGGACCCGACAGCGGGCAAGGTGTGCTGGTACTGAGCTGTTTGCCTGGCTCAAATAGGTGCACATTTCTCAGCACTCTGAATGTCTCTCTGGATGCTCGGCGTGTCGTCCCTGAACAGCAGTGTTGGCAAAACTGACTTAAAATATTAATCACAGTGGTCCTGGGAGGCCAACATGGGGTATAATGCATAATCTTGAAAGACGACCATTTCCCACATTCCCAGATGCTGTTCCATGCAGCTTGCCTATCTGTTGGCAGAACAAATTTTTAGCATATTGTCTACAGATGGATGATGTTAGCAGTGGCTACAATCCCTTGGCCAGGAGTTCTGAGTCAGAAGTGTGTCAGCCTCATCTCTGGAGAATGCTGAGGGAAACACTGCTGTATACCATCTCTTACCCCTTGATGCTAGTTAGTGATTGCATGAGCATCTCATATTCTCTAGTTAAGAAAAGTGCGAAGTCATCTGGGACCATCCTAATTTACTGTCTCTAGGAAAGAACTGGATGGGAGAAAGATTTTCAAGTCTGATCCCAATATCCTAAAATCATTTGAATCAGAGTGCCTTTATGACCTTGGCCCACCAGCTGCTCTGTTCAGCTCCTCCAGAATCCCATCCATTTATGACTTTCAAGCCACCTGTCACCATGGTAATCAGGAGAGAGGCTGCGGCGAGGGGGCAAATTAGATGTGAATGTCTCTGTCATTGGAAGCTGATGCAATTACATGTTGAGAAAGTAGAAGATACAAACCAAAGAGAATCAGTGTGCTGGAGCAGGAAGCCTCTGGAAAGGGAGCTAGGAAGTAGGTTCCAATTTAATTCACCAGGGCTTTTGTGTGGATTAAATGCCACTACGTATGTTCCATGTCCAGTTACAGTCACAGAGCAGATGCTCAGTCTTTCCCTTTCCTCCTTGTTCATGAATTACTTGTGGCGTTGAGCACATCAGCAACACTGTGTAACCACATCTCCAGGGGAAGAAATGCTAACAACGGAAGGAGTACACATTCAGATACTATGTTGGGTATTTAACACAAATGCTCTCATTTCATCCTCAGAACGCTTATGTTTAGGCATTATCATCATGAGAGACAAAGGAGGAGATATCCAAGGTTCTGACAATTTTAAAAATTTGTTCAAGGTCATGCAAAATTTGAATTGACAAGAGTTGGACTCCAATTGATATTGTGGGCTCCAATATTAAGGTCAATGAGAGAAGTGGAAATAATGCTTCTCAAGTTTTTCCTCATGGAAGAAGAACATGAACACATGAAGTCACTTTACATTTTCTGTTTTTTCTTTAAAATCCATATGGATTTATTTGCATTCTACCCCACCATGTGTATGCGATTGTTGTATTGTAAAATGAATAACTTATAGTTGTGTTTAATTTCTGCTTCTGTGTATCCCCTTTATGTGTTAGTTCCTAGACAATGTGCACATCCAGAGATGTGTTAATAATAAACTTTAGCAGATGGTCTCTATGGTCCCTTTCTGATTTTAATGATTTAGAGCTTTAACTAATTTCACTGGTTACCAAGCAGTTAGCATTGTAGAGGTGAACAGTTGTCACTTTGAAACGTAATGCCATCTTAATGCAAGTCCAGTTGCTTCAAGAGTTGTTCATGGGGCAGTCTCCCTCAGCTGTTGTAAAGGACCAGCTGTTAGGACTGATGACTACCTTCTCCTGAGTCTGTGTATCTCCTGTAGTCAACCATCAGACAGTTCTAGGCAGCCCAGATGACATGTGCGGACAGCTTTGATTGGGGGAATGTGGCATCGCCCAGCTCCAAAACGGCACCATAGCTGCAGGTCTTACCATGCAGGAAACCCTTTTCCCTCTTACCCTTCAGTCCTAGGAGTTATGGCCACTTCCCACTGTTACTTCTCCCTATGAATTCCCAGTTAATTGCCTAGCCCTGCTCGTACCTTGATAAATACTTCCTTTGGTAACACCTTTCCAATCCCCTTTTGCATCACTCACCTGTTACTTGCTGTAATCCTCACTTATTCTCTTTCCTGAGCTCTACCCCTATGGTCCAGTACTATCTGAATGTATTGACTGTCACTTCACAGGAGTCTCAACTCCCAAACAGAACTCATCAGAAAGCTGCCCCTCTTCATGCATTGCCTGACTCAGCAGAGACTCTAGTTTATATTAGGTACCACCCCAGACACGGAGATATCACCCACTTCTTTCCATCTCACATCACCCTGATCATCACTAATTTATATCAACTCCTTCCTAAGGTTTCCCAAATTTACCACTTCTTCACCATCTTTACAGCTCTGTTCTCATTATTTGTCAACATTGCCTTCTAATGGATCCAGCTGCCCCCAACTCTCCTTCCCTATTTCTTTTCCATTGTTTTCGTCTTCTCAGAATCGTACATTACAAAGACAAAAACTGTCTCTACCAAGTACTCTATAAAACCTTTAATGGCTTATTATCACCATAAAGAGAAAGTTTAAACTTCTTAACAAAGCATGTAAGTTTGTTTTTCTTCCTTTCTTCCTTAAAAAAAAACATATATATTTCTTTGGCTGTATTGCGCCAGTTGTGGTGGGAGGGACCTTGGTTCATCATGCAGGCTCTTGTGTACAGCGGGTGGTTTCTCTGTTGTGGCTCGTGAGCTCAGGAGATGCGGCCCTCAGGCCTAGATGCCCTGTGCCATGTGGGGTCCTAGTTCCTGACCAGGGATCAAACCCACATTCCCTGCATTGCAAGGTGGATGCTTAACCACAGGACCACCAAGGAGATCCCCTTTTTCTTCCTTTCCTTTTTTTTAAACTTCTTAACCTTTTTCCTGGTACTTCCTCATAAGCACTCTATACTGAGTGCTACAAAGTCCTCCCATGTTTATCAGAGATGGTTGAAGTTCACACTCATGCATTTGTACATCTATTGCCTTTGCCAAGGGGAATCTCGGCATGGTAGTCCTTCAAGTCCTACCTCCAGCATAACCCTCTCTAGGCCACCTGCCCAGATAACCACAACCCCTATAACTTGTTTGGGAGCATCTCAAGGGTTCCGTTGGCCTCTGTTCCGCAGGTGATGGCACGTGCCAGGGCAAGGTGCTCTGTTCTTCTGGAGGAAATACCATCACTTTCATAGTGATACGTAATCTCGCAACACCCCTTAGAATTAAAAAAAATCCTATGTTTTAGGTGTGTGCATGCCAAGTCACTTCAGTCATGTCCAACTCTTTGTGACTCTGTACACTTTAGCCCACCAGGCCCTTTTGTCCGTGGGATTCTCCAGGCAAGAAGGCTGTAGTGGGTTGTCATGCCCTCCTCCAGGGGATCTTCCCAACCCAGGGATCGAACCCACATCTCTGACTGAATTGTTTCTCAACTCAGTTAAGGGCCACTCCATCCTGGCCCAAAACCCTGGAGCTATTTTGTACTCTTCTTTCTTTAAAGTCCAGCACACATCCATCAGCAAAGCTTGATGAGCCTACTTTATAAACATACACAAAGTATGACCGCTTCTCATGACCTCCATTGCCACCACCATGGCCTCAAAGTCACTATTATTATGTCTGTTTATTGCAATAGTTTCTTACTAGCCTCCCTGTTTCTAACTTTACTTCCTAACAATTTATTCCAGGGCTTCCAGATTGCTTCTTTTAAAATAAACCAGATGTTTCTCTTTTACTCAAAATCTTTAGTATAAAAGCCAACTTCCTTATACTGACTTCCAGAACTTTCATGAGTTGATGCTGGGCTTACTAAGATCAGCTCTGACTGCCCTACTTAAGGCTCAGTCCCTTTCAGCCACACTAGACTTGCTGCTGCTGCTAAATCTCTTCAGTCGTGTCCGACTCTGTGTGACCCCATAGACGGCAGCCCACCAGGCTCCCCCGTCCCTGAGATTCTCCAGACAAGAACACTGGAGTGGGTTGCCATTTCAGTTCCTAACTTTTCCAGTCTTAGCCCTTCCTCATGCTCTTTGCTTTAATTATTTTCTCTGCCTGCCATATTCTGTCCCCAGATATATTCATGGTTTGCTTTTCTATTTCCTTCAAGTCTCTGTTCCTGATTTATCAGGAACAATCTTTCCTGATAAACGTATTTAAAATTACTCCCCTTTCCAGAATTTATGTCTCCTTTACCTACTTTATTTTTCTCCACAGCACTTATCATTTCATAATGTATACTAAACTTCCTTTTTAATTTTTGTCTTTTCCATCAACACTCATATTCATACACATAATAAAAAGTAAGGTCCATATAGACATAATTTTAGTTTTGTTCATTGCTGGATTCCCTCAAGTCTAGAAAATTGTCCTGGCACATACATAGCAGACACCCAGAAAGTATTTGTTATTTGAATAAATAATATACAAAGGTAAATTTCAATTTTTTTCTATTTATCAGAAAGCTTCTTGAAAATTACTTTAAATTACATTCAGAAGCGAAAATCAAGTTTTGGTGACAAAAGAAGGCTTGGGATCATTTTATATGTAGTTTAGATATTGAATATAATTTAAAGGTAGGCTGAAATGACACTGGAGCTTCCCAGATGGCTCATTGGTAAAGAATCTGCCTGCAGTGTAGAAGACATGGGTTAGATCCCTGGGTTGAGATGATCTCTTGGAGAGCAAAGTGGCAGCCGCCTCCAGTATTCTCGCCTGGAGAATCCCATAGACAGGGGAGCCTGGTGGTCGATGCTCCATGGGGTTGCAAAGAGTTGACACTATACAGTATGGCAAAAACACCTTGCTTTCATGATCTAATGTTAGAAAATATATCTGGAGTTTAAAAAAACCAAATTGCATAAGTGAGAGAGGAGAGTGAAAAATTTGGCTTAAAGCTCAACATTCAGAAAACAAAGATCATGGCATCTGGTCCCATCACTTCATGGCAAATAGATGGAGAAACAGTGGAAACAGTGTCAAACTTTATTTTTGGGGGCTCCAAAATCACTGCAGCCATGAAATTAAAAGACACTTACTCCTTGGAAGGAAAGTTATGACCAACCTAGATAGCATATTGAAAAGCAGAGACGTTACTTTGCCAACAAAGGTCCATCTAGTCAAGGCTATGGTTTTTCCAGTGGTCATGTATGGATGTGAGAGTTGGACTGTGAAGAAAGCTGAGCACCAAAGAATTGATGCTTTTGAACTGTGGTGTTGGAGAAGACTCTTGAGAGTCCCTTGGCTGCAAGGAGATCCAGCCAGTCCATCCTAAAGGAAATCAGGCCTGAATGTTCATTGGAGGGACTGATGCTGAAGCTGAAACTTCAATACTTTGGCCACCTGTTGTGAAAAGCTGACTAATTGGAAAAGACCCTGATGCTAGGAAAGATTGAAGGCAGGAGGAGAAGGGGACGACAGAGGATGAGATGGTTGGATGGCATCACCGACTCAATGGACATGAGTTTGGTTAAACTCTAGGAGTTGGTGATGGACAGGGAGGCCTGGCATGCTGCAGTCCATGGAGTCGCCAAGAGTCGGACATGACTGAGCGACTGGACTGAGCTGAACTGAACTGATAATGTTCATTATTTGTTTCTAAATTAAGCCAGACATGTTTAAACCAATATTAAGTTGAAAAATAATCAAAAGCAACTCAGTGCTTAATAGTGTTTAGTAGTCTAAATGAAGGTATACTGAAGCCACATGAGTCTCATTCTTAGCTGTGAGCCCTCCCTAGCCTTTCTCAGTGTTCATGCCATTCTTGCGACCTCCCGACACTAGAGTAAGGTTTTCTCCCAAAATGAGTATGGCTTTTCGCACCCTCTGGACTTGCCCACATCCCAACATGGGAGGATTGTGAAACTTTTCACCAGCAAGTTGCCTCCCTGGCCCTTCCTGCCTTTGTAGCTGTCACTCTTGATGTCTGTTACTCTGGCTTTGATTCAGGTTCATGAGCTGTTCTGTAAGGCCCCAGTAGGCTTACTCTGTCTCCTGTCCAGCCCATTTTAGTTAGACTATGTCATGGTGAGGCTGCCAGGGCTTTTGTTTGAATTCCGTGACTCTCTACCTGGCCTACCTTTGGTGAAATCCAGATAGTTTCCTGTGAAGAAGCTTCAGTTATGCATGACGAATAAATTCTAGAGATCTGCTCTACATAAATGTTGCCTACAGTTAACAATACTGTAATGCACACTTAAAATACTTTTAAGAGGGTAGGTTTCATGGTGTTATTACCACAATAAAAAAAAGAGACAGAGAAATGAAAATGGATGCTTACAGTGGCGTAAAGGCTATAGAGTAACTTTGAAAATCTTGGAAATGTTGAGCTTAAACAGCTGTTGCAGCTTATGGAAGAAAGAAGATCTATAAAAAGAGGCTTAAGTGACTGGAGGAGGCTTCAGAACTGAAGAAGGTGTTTGACCAAAGTTATACACAATGTAATTTGTATATTTCTAAATCCTTTCTTTTTTTTTTCTCCCCAGTTTTAAATATGGCATGCCTTTGTTATATTCTCTGCATTTTTGTTATTATTGAGTATTATTTATTTATTTTTTATTAATTACTAACCATAGGTGATTTACTAATTTCATCTTTCATTTCATCAAGTTTGATTGTAAATATCAATATCAATTTCTTTCTTGAGTTTATTATAGTTCTGGTATTTGCTACAGCAAACAATTGTGTACACACGTGATCACGGGTGATTAGGATCCTTCTGAGCTCTGAATGGTTGAATTTAGTTGTGTTGTTAGAAAAAGATGCATATATATGCAGGAATAAAAGTAGAATAACCAGTTTTACAAAGATGCATGATTACTCAATAGACTCAATGGACATGAGTTTGAGTAAACTCTGGGAGTTGGTGATGGACAGGGAGGCCTGGTGTGCTGCAGTCCATGGGGTTGCAAGAGTTGGATACGACTGAGCGATTGGACTGAACTGAATGATTACATGTATTTTAGATTTTATATAGTATTCTGTGAGATCTAGACATCTAGCACTGCCATTCCTACACTGACTAGTAGTACTATTAAAGCAGCTAGCATTGAAGGAGCATGCACCGCGTGCCCAGCACTGCGTACTTCATGTACTTTATCTCATTTAATCCTCCCAAGGAGCTCTAATTACTAAACTAAAGCTACTTCCCTGAACACTCTATGCACTTTCTTGTCTCCGTGGACAGGCTGTTTCCTGTGCCTGTTTTCCTTGCATGTATCTATCTGGTTAGCAGGTGCTGACTCTTTAAAATTCTATTTGGAAAACTCTTAGGGAAGTGTTCCGAGACACTGCTTTCACCGACATTCTTCCCCTTTGCTTCCTTTTCATCAAGTACACTTTACCGTATTTTTGACAATTAAAAGATCATTGTTTATATCTTTAAGTTTTCCTATTACTTTAGCAGATCTTATGATGCTCATGAACAACCCATGACAAGAAAATGCTTGCTCAAAGTCATATAGCTCATCTAGTTATTGTTCCTTTTGCCCTTTCATATCATTACATTGACTTTTATTTTTATTCTATTTTGTATGATTTCAGTTATTTACTTATTTTTAGTTGTGCTGGGTCTTCATTGCTGCACCCTTTTCTCTAGTTGCAGCGAGTAGGAGTAACTCTCCAGTTGCGGTGCACAGGTTTCTCATGGTGATGGCGCCTCTTGCTGCAGAGCATGCGCTCTGGGGCACTCAGGCTTCAGTAGTTGCTGCACGTGGGCTCCGTAGCTGTGGCTCCCTGGCTCTAGGGCACAGGCTCAGGAGCTGTGGCGCGCAAGCTCAATTGCTCCACTGCACGTGGGAACTTCCCAGATCAAGGATTGAACCCATGTGTCATGCATTGGCAAGCAGATTCTTTACCACTGAGCCACCAGGAAAGCTTTAATAATTTTCTTAATCTTAATCTTTTAATATTTCATCTTTTGATTATTTTAGATTCTATAGGTTAATGAATCTGCTGATAGTAGATTTATTTCTTTCTTCTAAGTATTAATATCTGCTTCTGCTGCTGCATCACTTCAGGCGTGTCTGACTCGGTGACCCCACGGACTGCAGCCCGCCAGGCTCCTCTGTCGATGGGATTCTCTAGGCAAGAGTTCTAGAGGGGGTTGCCATTTCCTCCTCCAGGGGATCTTCTCAACCCAGGGATCAAACCCAGGTCTCCTGCACTGCAGGCAGATTCTTTACTTCTGAGCCACCAGGGAAGCCCAGTGATATCTACTTTCTTTTTCTTGACTTAGAGTTTTATCTAGAACATCAAATACCATATTAAATACTAGTGATTTAGAATGGGTCTGTGTTCTGGTTTGCCAGAACAGTACAGGTATAAATGGTTGTCCCAAGAAAGGCCACTGTCTGGGTACAATAAATGCTTGCACGTTATTTAATTTTCAGAAAATGTGCTGAGAAGAACTGAAAAATTTCATTTTCAGTTTAGAATTGTGGATATATGGAATACATCTTTCATTCCTGATTTAATGGGAATTCTTCTGATATTTTTCTGTCAGTATTATGTTTGCCATAGGTTTATAATAGAAATTTTTCATCTTACAAAAATTTCCTTTTATTTTTAGTTGTTTTATTTTAATCAGAAATTGTTTACTTGATCAAATGTTTCTATCTTATCTACTAGATAATTACATTTTAATGTAGCAAGCTATAATAATTGATTTCCTAATATTGAGCAACATTTAAAATCCTAGTGTAAACTGTCATGAAGTATTATTAGTTTATTAAATTTCAAAATTTGATGTATGAATAGTTTATATGGGATTCTAAAACTGATGTTTATGGGAATAGTTTATAACTTTATGTCCTTGCTTGTCTGATTTGTGTACCAAAGTTATAAAAGCCTCATAAAATGAGCTATAGATATTTCCATGTATCCATATTCTATATCATGATGAAACTAAAATGTTTAAGCTTATTACACTTAGAGTTAAATATTTTCAAATTCCTTTTCATGATATTCTATCAGTATTGGTTTATCTGCATTTTCTACTTGTTTTTGTTTCAATTTGATAATTTATATTTTCCTAGAATATTATTTCATCTATATTTTAAAATTTATTAATTGAAAACAAAGTTTTACCTAGTGTTTTCTTTTGCATATCTTCTCTAATGTTTAGCTATATCTCTTTTCTCACAATAGTAATTGTGGTTTCTTTTTTACTAGATTAAGCTTGACAGATGTTCATCAATGTGTTGGTCTTTACAAGTTAAAAGACTTTGGTTTTAATGATCACTTAAAATTTTTTGTTAGATGTTTGTTTTCTTGTATTAATTCCAATTTATTCAATGTTTTTTGTATTTTCTTTGTTTTTTTATTGATTATTTTTCAACTTCTTCAACTGAATGTCTAGTTAATTTATTTTTAGTTAATTTTTTAATGTATACATTTAGAGTAAAACATTTTCTTTAGAGTACTGTGTGCAGGGTTTTCAATAACTTCATTTCTAGGTAAGATATAGTTAAGTTTTTCTCTTTAACCAAAAATGCTCTTAGAAGAGAGATCCCAAGTTTTTTTGGAGGGGTATCACTTTTTTTTTTTAATTAAAAATTTTGACTTTAAGTTGGTGAATGTAGTCTATATGATTTTTACCTTTTGGAATGTGTTAAGGTCTTTTTTGTGGTCAAATTCAAGGTTAATGTTTGTGAATGTTTCATGAAACTCTCATGAAAACAATGTCTATTCTCTTTTTAATACCTATAAAGCTCTAAATAAATTTCATTATTCATTGTTTTGTTACTTGATTCCTTTAAATTTTGTGTTTTTTTTGACTTCCTAATGTATTTGTGTTTTAAGTATATTAAAGAGGTTCTTTGTGACTGTGGAATTTGTATGTGTGTGTGTATGTTTCTATTAGTCTTTACTTTGTATATTTTAAACCCATATTTTAAAGTACATATTGGTTCATGCACTATATGTTGTTCACCAATTTAAAATTGGCCATTTTAATACATTTTAATTTGTGTTACTTCTTGCCAGACGTCAATATTCCTACACCTACTTTTGTTTATCTTGCACTCACCTTCCCCAGTGTTTTGCATATACCAGAGCTAGGTTAGCTGATGGTGTTGCTTCAGCAAATAACATCACTAACACAACTGCATTATTTCTTAGGGCCTCTCAGTTTCCTTTAATTTATTCAGACTTTTTATCTATTTATTAGCCTAATCTTTCTTACTTGCATTTTTCTTGGATTCCTGACCACCACTTTATCAGTTAGAAATGGTTATATCTCAGCCTTCTCTTATTTCTTAAAATTAAATTTGGGGGTTTTTGTTACTATGCAAAGTATAAGTGTTCTTGCTCTCATAGTGACTGAATAGAACTAGTCAGGATAGTCCCCTGATTTTTTTGCTGATTGTCCTGGATTATTAGAGTGGGTATTTGCAATCCCAGAATAAGCCCTTTTCTCTCTGTATACATTTAGAGTGTTTCATGCCTCCTTGAAGAGCGGGGTGAATGTAGCAGGATTAGTGATATGACTTGAGCTCTTTAGAGAGAGAAAGTGCATGACAGAAAGTACCCCAGCATACAGGGAAGTGAAAGGTGGAAATCACGGCTTTTAACATGCTGGAGTAGGATCACATCAGTATGGTACATGTGTTAGATGTGGCCATGTAATTTTGATTACTTAGGTAAATTAGAAAACATGTGATAAGAGTTTCCAAAATAAGTTCTGGATAATACTCCCATAGCCTTTTACTGCTCTTGGAATATAGTTCACTGGCTACTTAACATCTACTACTGCTACTATTTCATGTATAGCTTCATCTGAGGCTGGCAGAGTTAAGGAAACCATCCAACATGTTGATTGAAAAAGAAAAAGAAAATCTTCTGTTTGACTGCTGGGAGTAAGTTAAAGTGCTGGTCGAGCTCTGAGAAATCAGAAGACAGGAGGAAAGAGGATAATAAAATGAAGAAAGGCATTCCATGATTCAGTAGAATGGCTCTGAAAGTGATGATAGACTCTATGTTTTCTTCTCTGAAATCCTTAAGAGAGCATCATGGAAATTGCAATTAATTTTCAAGATTGAAAGAAAAAGTTGTCTACAAATTATAAATTTTATATCATAGCATTTTTGAAATTCATTCTATGAAGTTCTACTCTGAGAAGACTACTCATAAAAAAATAAAAGTAAAAATACTTCCAAGGTTAATGCGTATTAGCATATTTAAAGAAGAGTGGCAAATTCTGAGGTAAAGGCAGCCATTAAACTTGGAGTTGTTATGATTTCCAAACATTTAAAACTCTAAAAACTATTACCATTTAGCAGTTCAGAAAAGCCAATTTATATATTAAATTATAATTTTCATGGACATATAATTCATAAATTTATTACATAATATCTATCCTGTTACAGAAATAAATTTATTATATAATATCTATCCTGTTACAGAAACATGCTAGTTATGTAAGGCTTTGCTTTATGTCAATGAGACAAAATACAAGTTATATACACATAAACCAAATGTGTCTGGTCTATATACCATATATTTGTATAAATGTTCATACAAAAAGACTGACATGTCATGACAAAAATAAGTGTGTTTGGTCTGGACTTAAAGCTAATTTAAAATATTTATTCTTGTGGAGGTTCAGCTAAGTTTTCCCATAATACTTTTTGTTTAGGTGTCTAAACATGGCCAGGAAACCTGAGTCTGAAGTTCTCTTCTTAAAACTTATCTTTTGAAATTATTCTTAAAAAATAATGTAGTAACTGATTTCATATTTCAAAATACTTTGAGAAAAAAAAATGAAATTACTGTGTTTTTAAGGGGACAATTTCATTAATATAATCTTATTTACCTACGTATCTGGGGCTTCCCTAGTGGCTCAGCAATAAAGAATCCGCCTGCAGTGGAGGAGCAGTGGGAGATACCAGTTCGAACCCTCGATCAGGAAGATTCCTTGGAGGAGGGCATGGCACCTCACTTCAGTATTCTTGCCTGGAGAATCCCATGGACAGAAGAGCCTGACAGGCTAAGGTCCATAGAGTCACAATGAGCTGGACATGAATGAGGTGACTTAGCACGCACCTACCTATCTAGCTAGCCACCATAAAAAAGAAAATGTTTGAGAACTGTTAATTTTTACAAACTGATCATTTACATACTATACCCCCAAACTGGTTAGCATGCAGCATAGACTATAACAGAAGAAAAACGTTCTTTCTGTGGTGCTTAAGATCACTTTACTAAGTCATACTATATGGACAGTTCCAACCTCCATAGGCTTTCCCCCGCAATGATATATGCCTTATGTTGGACAAGAATTTGTTACCACTCCACAAGTAATATTGGACTTAATATATCTAAGCTGCCTGCTGGATATTAACTATATAAAAAATACTATGTTGCCATTGATAGCTATCACCTATTAAGTATTTACCACATACCAGGAATGCTGGAAATGAAATAAATCTCACAGGTTATTGTTACTCATGTCTGCATTTAAATAAAAATGAACTGAGTTTTATAGATGTCAAGGTTATTCATCCAAGATCATATGGGACAGGGCAATAGGGAGTGACTTTTAATCCTATTTAATGCTGTTTCTACTGCATCATCTGGTTTTATCTGACCTCCTGTGATTCTATGGAGTCTTACAAAACTCTTTTGATCTTTAGGAGATAATTTTCTGTATGTAGTCCAGGTATTTCATATTAACCTTAAGTTCACATAAACATATGCCCATTTGGATTACTTAGAAGAGACTGAATTAGAGAGTCTGACAAAAAAAGGTTTTCTTTTGTAAGTTCAGACATACTTTGTATCCACTTATATACGTATAAGAATAAATGTGTATATACATATTAAATGTGTACAAATAATATAGGGGAGTAGAAAGAAGATATATTTAAAAATTTACATTGTTTTTCTTTTCCATACATCATTCATCTAGTCTACATTATGCTTTTAGGTTTTAGCTAATTTGTGTTCAGGGAGTGTAAATTTGCTTAAGAATCTATCAAAGCAAAAAGTGAGTTAATAAGTAATTTTTTCCAGAAAAATTATATAGATGTGACCGTACATACACACATAAGCATACACATACAAAACTATATAGATTCTAAGGTAAAATATCTATGTTGATGTGTGTAAGTCTGTATACATATGCAGACACATATATATATATATACACACACACATAATCTATATTATTTTTGTGATCTTCTATCAACACAGATAACTGTGGAACTACACCTATAATTTGTATTGGTATTTTCAGACACACACAAGACTTATTCCCTACATGCTTCCTTGTTTTAATATAAGTATTTATTTATGTCTTGAAAGGTATTTGCAGGTGCCTTTGGGGACAGCATCTCTGGTTGTTTGTGCTTAGTTTACATTTATATTTTAATCTATTGTCCACAGGCTGCTTTGTAAACCCCATAACTCGAACGTACAGATTGTTCAGAATTTAAGGTGAGTTAATAGTATGGCTCTTTGGGTCACAGAAAACACTATTAAGACAACAATCTAAACATTTAAGGGGAAGAATCTTAAAGTCATGTCATAGTTTCTTTTTTAATATTTTTCAAAAAGTAACTGACTTCACAAATACCAGCTCTAACATGAGTTAGACAACTGAGAAACAGGCAAGTATATTTTAAAGTACTAAAATAAAACACATTTATACAAGTACAAAGCAAAACAATGCTGATAGAAATGTTAAACTTTATGAAAAAATCATTTGCAATTCACATCAAAATAATTTAACATTCTCTATCATTTTAATAGCACAAGCTGCAACAACAGAAAAAAATAAAAGAAAAACATACACGCACACCATCTTAAAACCAAATCAGTTAAAGTGCAGAAAAACGTAAGTACAAGCACTTGTAGCCCACACAAATCTTTTAGGATTGGCACCATCTCTCTAAAACATCTATATTCTATATAGATTTCTAATTACAACACCACCAGCAGCTGCCATTGAATTCTAGAAATACACACAATATACATAGTATATTTGTTCACATTGGGAAGATCAGTGAAATTCGGCCATTTCATACATGCCTCATTCTTCAACAGATAGTAGAGCATCTCTCAGGCTTCAGGCCCTCTTTAAAGTGAATTCCAACTTATCTTTCAGTTTTCACTGATCTGTATATTTTTCACAGTATAAAATTGTAAATGGTAACTATAGAGATTCTGACAGCTTGAGGGTTATTAATAAGCTGTGGCTAAATGTGAACTCAGGTAATAACCTTTGAAGTCTCCGAAACACATACATTTTGCTGGGAGACTAGCACAGGAAAACATTTTTTTAAAGAGTTTATTCCTGGTTTGGAAGTCACAGAACTGCACAGAATTATACAATTCATTGACAGTCAGAAATAGTTCCTAGTCTTTCTGATCACATGCTGGTAACAGCAGAAACTTGGGAAAGACTGTTACTAACAAGGATTAGCACATTCAGGGGTCTGCTTTTTTCTCTTTGCTTCAGTCAAATCTCACATGTTCTCCTTTCCACACTCCCTTTCTGTTCCCCACCCCTAACCCAGAGAGGTGGTTCTGCTTCTTCGCGGTGCAGACACGGTCTTCTCAGGCGGTCCCCACCGCTTCCCACAATAGAGAATGGGTGGACTGCTCAGATCGTCCGTACAACTTGATCGAACCAGGTCTTCTCTTTTTAATTCCGGGACCAAACTGTCCTTTAGGGTCGCTCTTCTGAAGCTCAGCGTTTCACTGCACTTTCCCCTTCCCTTGAGTCATGCTGGTCCCACCTCAATTATCACTGGGCACCAGGAACAGATTGTTTTCTAGGAAATTCAATGAAAATAGGTACTCAAATGAATTGTGAAGTTCATATCCTAGCCCTAGAATGAATATTCAGTTCTCTTTTGTACTGTAGATTTAACTTGGAACCTGGTATTAGAATTGGCAAAGAGACAGAGTTAGTATCATTCCAAAATAAAAGATCCCAAGAATGCATTACCAATAATATTATATATTATACAATGTACTGAATGAAGTGGCAAAGGGTTATATAAATACACAGAAAAATACCTCTTGTTCTCCTCTAATTAGATAAATTATTTTTCTTATGTTGACTATTAATTCACATAGAATTATATGATGGCAATTTATTCACATTAAATTTTAATTTCTAATGAATTTTCTCATATGGTAGTATACTTTTAAAGGAAATATGTCACTAAAAAAATAGAAAAGGAATTTGATCATGGAGAAAGTTTTAAAAATGTTTTCCTGTTGGTCAACACAGTGAAACTTGCATTTGAGAATACAGTGGAAACCAACATAATGGTTCTTTGAAACAAATTTAAAAACTTAGATAGAGCATACTTAGGAAGGTTTCCATGCCTAAGAAATCAAGACAGGAACCCCCAGGTGAACGCCACCCCTTTGATGAGAATCCAGGGATATTAATATTTACTTCAAAATATTTACATTTGTTTTTCAAGTAGACGCAGACATTTGCTTTCAATGAAACCACAAAACTTAGCTAGATTGACTGTTTCAAGAGTCTCATAATATTTGGGATCAAGGGGCTCCAACGATGCTATTTTCAAATTTGCACGGGAGGTTTGATTTTTTAAAAATTTCTATTTTAGTAAATTAATGTTAGCTTTTAATGTTTTATATTGGGAGATTTGATTTAATATAATTTAATATGAAGATAGTTATCAGGAAAGGTAAAACAGTGTATTATAACGTTTAAAAGTAGAGAATGATAAATTATGGTAATAGATATACTTTCATTTCTCAATTCCTTCTTTTAAGTAGATGTGAAATAAAAAATACCAAATAAGGATATTGAGCAAAAGGAAAAAGGTTTTTATTTATTTTTCTCTCTGCTAAAAATATACTTCTGCCTTACAGCAAATCTTTCTCATAAGGCTATCTTTAGTATAAGGCTGGGTCAACTGGACTTTAAATTTATAGGATACCTCCTCCTTTTATTACTATCCTTATTTAAAAATCAAAAACATTTGGCACCTGAGGATAGCTGTAATGGGAGGAAGAAAGAAATGACAGCGGATGCAGGTCTTGAGCTGAATTCTATCTATAGGAGCCTATCAAAGCACAGATATGTCTATTAGAACTTTAAATCTCTTTTCTGCAGTTTTTAAAAAGTGACAGTATGAAGTGCACAAAATTATATTCATAATTATCTTAAAAAGGAAAATATTAATAATTGCTTTGCCTCTTTTTGGAATGGCTAAGAAAGATTGTGTGGTTTGTATCTGTTAAGGTTCCTCTGTTTTAGTTTTCTGTATTGCTTTGAAAAATCTACATGTGTCATAGTTCATAGCTGCCCTGTTCAAGCAGCCGAGAAAAGTTAAAATCACTGCTCACTGGCATAGCTAAATCTCTGCTAAGCCGACTTGACAGTTTAAAGTCTCCAGTGTATTAAGATCATGTTAATTTTTTGAACAGTCCCTCCAATCACGACAGTGTCTTCATTGGGTCTACGGACCATTCTTCCAGTGGTGGGACTTGAAAAGAACAGAGGAGCTCTTTGTGCGTCAGGTTCTCAAAAGAAATGAATGAAGAAGCCCAAATGCATATTTTAAATATTTTAGCTGGCAATGCATTCATAATGAGTGGCCACATTTCATGAAGAGATAGCCAAGCTGGAGCTCAAGAATTATTATTATTAGAAAGAGAATTTCCAGCTACACAACGCACCCCAGTGAGGGAATTACAAAACAGTATTCCAGAAAATATTTTTTGCTACTCCAGTATTGATTGGCAACATGGTGAAATAGTCAAGAAATCTCCACTGGTTTTCTTGGTTAATGGAGGTGAACTGAAATAACTAGGTGGAATCCAGGATGCAGGCTTTTGGAAGAGGAGGTCACAACCAAATTGGAAAGTGTCTGGTAAAAGCCCTACATACATCAGCGTGGCCCTCATCACACAGTTGCGTGTTGCCCGTGGGACACAATCATATCAACGCCTCAGCAAATACTGGGCCCAAGTCTGCTTTCCAAGGTCTTTAAAGGAAAGAAAAAGGGAAAAAAAAAAAAAAAAAAGAGGAAGAGAAAGGTTGATGTTTTGGTCCCAGATTTTGAGTTTGTTAGAAAATGTACATTCATGTTTGGTGAATCAAAGAATCTTCTGGGAAAAGAATTAAAGTAAACAAAAAAATTTTTTTTTACAGTATCTTATTAACTATGTCTTTTCAACCCTCCGTTTTGCTGTTTCACACTCCTTGTTTCCCTAGAGCAAAGCACTTGGGATGTAACTGGTTCAACAGACTCCTCGTGAGCCCTCAAAAGTAGAAGCGGTGTTTTGTAAAAGCCCATATTTTCTAAGGCCACTAGAAGAAAATCTGCCGAAAGATTTGTGGTTGGTGTCTTCGTCGGTGGATGGTAGATAGCACTCTTGATCTCTTGTTTCCGCTGCGGGTGTACGCGATGTCTTCCACCTCGGGGTCTTAAGCAGGCGCCCAGGCCTGTCCTTGCTGTCTGTGGGGACACCGGAGGGTCTCGGCTCCTTGGGGCGGGGGGGACCCCAGCGTGGTTTCCAAGGACATTCACAAGGACGAGGAGCTCTGGGTGTAATCTCTGATGATAAGCGTGTCGTACTTGGGGGACGACGGGATACACAGGGCCGACTCGGACACGGGCGAGTTGGGGGTGGTGCTCCCGGAGTCCACCGAGTCCCTGAAGGGGGATGGCGGTGTGAGCGCCACCAGCTCCTCCAGGTCCGCCTTGCCGGCCGCAGCCTCGGGCCCGGCCGCCGCCGCCGAGGGGGAAGGCTCCCGGGCGGCGCCCTCCGCCGACGGGGCCGCGCCGCCCGGGCCCTCGGCGGCGGGCGGCGGCTGGATCTCCGCGAACGTGGTCATCACGGCGGCGGGCAGCTGCATCTCCGTGGGGATCAGGTAGGCCGAGCAGAGCGCGGCGCCCGCGCCGGGCGCCCCCGGGGAGGCCAGCATCATGGAGTTGAGCTCGCTGATGTTGGCCGTGAAGCGGGTCACCACGCTGCTGATCTGCTCCAGCAGCGAGCCCTGCGACGAGCTGCTGCGCGCCGCGGGCTCCGAGCGCAGCGAGCGCGCGTCCTCGTTGTCGGGGTGGCCGCCCGCGTGCCGGCTCAGCGTGCTGATGGGCGACGGCGCGCGCGGCACGGCGAGGCGCTCCGCGGCCTCGGCCGCGGCGGGGCGCGCCTTGGGGCCGGTGTCCGGGGGCTCGGGCCCGCCGCCGCCCGCGCCCCCCGCGCCGCGACCCTCCGTGCTCTTGGGGAAGGGCTTGATGACGGCCGTCTGGTTGGGGTTCTCCTTCTTGTTGATGTGCACCGACAGCCTCTGCCACAGGTGCTGCCCGCGGCTGCTCTTCTCGTTCTGCGCCCAAGTGACCGACTTGCCGTTGGAGCTGCGGAGAGAAGGTAGACGAGAGGTGACTGCGCGCTCCTCCGTGTGGTGGTGGGGCTGGGGGGCTGTGGGACTCGGACTGGGGACAGGAGGCATCCAAGGACACCAGGGGAAGAGATCTGGGAACGGGCTTTCTGCTGCCTTTGAGTTCAAGGCTGCTTTCTTGTCTCTGGCCTTCCGTTCGTTCATCATTACCGCGAAAGGATGTCGAAGGGGATACTGGGAAGGTTAAAGGGGTTGTTCATGGGAACCCTGGAGGACGAAATGGTCCGAGGAGCCTGGCGGGCTGCAGACCACCAGCTCGGAAAACCCATCCAAGAGGACTTGGCGACTAAACAATAATGTCAGTTCCGCCTCCCGGGAGTGCGGCAGCTGGTTAAGTTGCAAACATAGAAGCAAGGGCTTGCGGTATTGTGGTTGTATGTAGATGTGCCCGGTATACAGCACGGGCTTCCTAAAGTTGGGAGCCTCTGAAAGGAAACGTTAAAACTAGGAGCACCCCTCAACCTGATCATCAGAGGGGACCGTAGAGGTAGGAGTCGGGGGTCACCAGAAAGGAGATAGTGGTTCCAATTCAGTTTTTATTCTGCATGCCAGTGGTTGGTGCATTTAACTAGGGTTTACTGTAAGAACTCCTGACTTAGAACACGATTTTACTTAGTCTGACTTATGGGGTGGAAAATACAAATTCAGTGAACACACACACTGATTTATAATTAGAACTTTTTTACCTCCTAGAAACTTTCCTCACACATTTATTTTTAGGCCTAAAAGTCGAATAACAATTCTGCCAGGGAGCATTGCAGTATTATTGCCCTTGGCACCTGGCACACTACATTCAAGTTAGGGTCTTGATGAGTACTGCCTGATTGACATGGTTTCTTAGAGTCTTTTTCCCGCCTTTCTTTCCCAAGTAGTCCTTTCTGGTCTCCCCTCTGGGAACTGAAATCTCCTCTGGTGAAGAAAGCCTCTAATGAGTTGATGCTTCAGCCTTACAGACAGAGGGCCTGTACCCTTCTTCGCTCTAAAGAAATGAGACAACTGCCTCTCAGAACACAATCAAGAAGTTCACCTGTGTTCAGAGGATGTGGCCTGACCTTTAGGGAGGTGATATGGAGAGATCCTGGTGTGGTTTACCCCCAGGAAGGAATGTGAGAGCTCTGTAACTAGGGGTCTGTTATGTCTAGACAGCTCTGTTCTAGGTTCTGTGGACCAAGAGAGAGCTCTGCTGCTGCTGCTGCTAAGTTGCTTCAGTCGTGTCCGACTCTGTGCGACCCCATAGACGGCGGCCCACCAGGCTCCCCCGTCCCTGGGATTCTCTAGGCAAGAACACTGGAGTGGGTTGCCATTTCCTTCTCCAATGCATGAAAGCGAAAGTAAATTGAAGTCTCTCAGTCGTGTCCGACTCTTAGCGACCCCATGGACTGCAGCCCACCAGGCTCTTCCGTCCATGGCATTTTCCAGGCAAGAGTGCTGGAGTGGGGTGCCATTGCCTTTTCCGAGAGAGAGCACTAGGCAGTGTCTAAACAAAGGCTTTAGCCACCCAATTTGATTATCTCAGCTGGTGGTTATTAAACTTAATAGCATATAGGACTCACCTGTGGTATTTGTCATATACCCAGGCGGGACCCCAGAGATTCTGATTGTCTAGGTTGGGTTCTATGGATCCATGCATTTGACAAGCACTCTGCTTCCCTAAAGTGATTCTGCAGTCAGTGTTCCACAGACTAAGAAACTCTAACAAGAAGGTATCCTTTTTCTCTAGGTTCCTGTTGTTCCTTCGACCTCCTGGCTGACAGACTGACTGGCCTTTGCCAGGCAAGGGACCGAATTGTGTTTGGAGCCCACCTGCCTTGGGACTGCCGACTGCAACTTTGAGAGCCTGTGTTGCTTGAGACGTCCAGTCCCTTGATAACAAACCACTGTTTTTACAGCCCCTATGACAAGCATGCTTCCTGCCTCTTTGCCACACTGCTTCCCATGTCTTCATCTGTCCCTTTCCACTGTGTGGTCTTCCTATTTTTGCTCTTTCCACTGAAATCCCAGTCCATTTAATCTACCCTGTATTTTGCCACTTGGTGTCCTTCAAAATTCTGGAATATGAGATATCCCCGCCCCCACCCTGCCCCAATGGACATTATTTCCAGCTATTGAGGTTTTATGCATCCCTAGTAACAGAAGGGACCCTGCTAACCTGTAAACTTTCCAGAGAGTTTCAGGTGCTTTTTTTTTTTTTAACATTTTTGCATTAACCTGACCTGCCACCCTTTTTGTTTTCAGCACATCACTTTTCTTCTTCCCAAGTGTCCACTAACTTCTGGAGCATGGCACAGGAGAAACGGGCCAAACGATGCATGGGATTTGATTGGGAACACGGTTGCCAGCAACCCCGTTTCTCTCCTGCAGGCAGGATAAGAAACACAAGTCTGGAGGGACAGTTAGACTTTCGGGTAGCTGGGGCCACTTTTGCCACAAAGCACAGGCTAGAAGCTAGAAGTGTAGCTGGATTCACTCTACCAAGCTTTACCCTAGGGAAGCTCTCACCTCCAGCACACAGAGGTTTTGATGGAACGTAACCCTAACAGTGACAGTCATCAGAATCCCAGGTAGCCGGGCTCCAAGACAGGAGAGCGGGTTGAAAAACCCTTGGGTGAATGTGGGAGAAGGAAACGGTCCCAACGAGTGTCGGGAAAGAGCAAGTTAGCCAAGATGGGATGGTCAGGCTCTCTCACCCCACCCTCTCACCACACTTTGTAAATAATCGTTATGTAACAGCTGAGCTCACTTAGGGCACTGTGCATGTGCCTCCCGAGGCACTGGCTTGCCCACAGGCTGCTTTTGTTGTGTAGGAATATAGAAAGTGAAAGTGAAGTCGTGTCCGACTCTTTGCGACCCCATGGACTCTAGCCCACCAGGCTCCTCCGTCCATGGGATTTTCCAGGCAAGAATTCTGGACTGGGTTGCTATTTCCTCCTCCAGGGGATCTTCATGACCCAGGGATTGAACCCAGGTCTCCCGCATTGTAGGCAGATGCTTTACCGTCTGAGCCACCAGGGAAGCCCCAAGGTATATATAAGCTCCACCTTAAAAAGCCCTTGGGGTGGTATTAGGGCTGTGCTATGGCTACGTGTTTTATTTATTTTCTGGGGCTCCAAAATCACTGCACTGCAGATGGTGACTACAGCCATGAAATTAAAAGATGCTTACTCCTTGGAAGTAAAGTTATGACCAACCTAGATAGCATATTCAAAAGCAGAGATATTACTTTGCCAACAAAGGTCTGTCTAGGCAAGGCTATGGTTTTTCCAGTGGTCATGTATGGATGTGAGAGTTGGACTGTGAAGAAGGCTGAGCGCCGAAGAATGGATGCTTTTGAACTGTGGTGTTGGAGAAGACTCTTGAGAGTCCCTTGGACTGCAAGGAGATCCAACCAGTCCATTCTAAAGGAGACCAGCCCTGGGATTTCTTTGGAAGGACTGATGCTAAAGCTGAAACTCTAGTACTTTGGCCACCTCATGCGAAGAGTTGACTCATTAGAAAAGACTCTGATGCTGGGAGAGATTGGGGGCAAGAGGAGAAGGGGACGACAGAGGATGAGATGGCTGGATGGCATCACTGACTCGATGGACGTGAGTCTGAGTGAACTCTGGGAGTTGGTGATGGACAGGGAGGCCTGGCGTGCTGCGATTCATGGGGTCGCAAAGAGTCGGACACGATTGAGCAACTGAACTGAACTGATGGCTACGTTAAGCTGGTGAGGCTGCGGAAGGGCTGTGTCCACTGGGTCAACCAGGAGAGAATACAGCATGGCTGCTACAGCCGCAGTGCCGGCCCCCAGAGAATAAACATATCTGCAGTTCCTAGGGCTCCTTGCGCTTTCTTCCAGCCTCATAGCTCGCGCCTTGCTCACCACAGGTTCAGTGAACAGTGCAAACAGTGTCATCAGCGAGATGGTTGGCATGGCTGGCAGGATCGGCCAGACACCAGGCCGCCTGTGCAGGGGACTGCCACCTTTCCTGGCTGTGTCTTTGCTCACAGAGTGGCAGGGCCTGTGGTCACACAGGAGAGAGTGCACCAGGCAATCTAAATAACAGTGGAAATGGACACAGGAGACGCTGGAGATACGGAGTCCCTAACTGAACACTTCATTGCCTTTCTTGGGTCATGGGGTATTTTTTTTTTTCTCCAAAGCACATGGGAATTAAGAGAAAACTGACCTTATGACATTAGTCAGTTTACTAGTGGAATATAGTTTCCATGAAGATAGGAACCTGTTCTGTCTTGTTCATTGGCACACAGCAAGATCTTAATAAGGGTTTGATGGAAGATTAGGATTTTTAAGCCAGCAGGGCCATTGTGTGGTGTCCTGGAAAGTACAGTGGACAAAGGATTCTAAAATCAGAGTTCTAATTCTGGGTCTGTCATTCTGGATGTTTACAAAATAATAATCTCCTTAAGTCTCAGTAAAAAAGCAGGTGGTATAGACTTCATTTGGTGAAGACCGTTCTAAGGATTAAAGGAAACAACGAAAGTAAGAAGGTATCTAAGGAGTTATTTTTTGCATTCTATGTGAATGCTGTTTCAGGAAACAAAAATAATATCTATAGTTGGCCCTCGGTATCTGCCGTTTGCTGTCCTTGGCTACAACCCAAAGCAGTCAGGTCTGCTGTCGGTTGAATCTGTGGATGCGAAACCTGAGGATACGGAGTGCCAACTGCATTCATTTTACTGTGCCGTTTATGTCAGGGGTGTGAGCAGCTGGGGCTTTGGTCTCCATCGGGACTCCTAGAATCAATGCCCAGGAGATATGGAGGGCCCACTATTCCCTGTGCTGTCTTGAGCTCTGCTTGAAGAAGAGAGAATTCAGTGCAAAGTCAGTGTTTATGGTAATGCTGTAACATACTTCTGGTTGTTCCTCCTTAACCTGACCAACTGTACCCAGCTGTGGAGTTACATAGAGTTTTATCTGCGGCATGCCTTTTCTCACCCTAGCTGTCTCCTTGGGTGATCACCTCTACTCCAATAGATTCAACATTATTCTACTTTCAAAGTTTACTTCCTGTTCTTTCCTTTGCACTCCCTCCTCTGCCTTTTTCTTCCTTTTTGCCTAAATAGCTCCTTTTTTTTTTTTTTTGGACTTTACCTTAATTGCTTTTTCTTGAAGGACGTTTTCCTGACACCATCCCTGACCGGGTTAGATTCCTAGAGCCCCCGCCTTAGGCACTGAGTAACTCTGTGGTATGTCCATCGCATCTGAGGGATGGAGTGTTTGAAGACAGAGACAGAGGGTTCTTTGTTTCCTGTTATATGCATAATACCCAGTGCGGTGTTGTTGTTCAGTCACTAAGCTGTGTCAACTCTTTGCAACCCCATGGACTGTAGCCCACCAGACTCCTCTGTCCATGAAATTCTCCAGGCAAGAATGCTACAGTGGGTTACCATTTCCTCCCCCAGCAGATCTTCCTGACCCAGGGATTAAACCCATGTCTCCAGCTTAGCAGGCAGATTCTTTGCCATGGAGCCACTGGGGACACTCCATTGCCTGCTCAGTAATATTTTTTGGCTCATAACTGAGTGGATAAATCCTTTCTAATCTTAAAAAGTCATACATTCATAATTATTTTTGTTAGAATTAAGTTTTAAAAATTTAGTATTAATGAAATTTTATTTCTTTTGTCATATGGATTAATCTTTTTATATAACTCAGTGTAATTAGTACTCAGTGTATACAGAGAAAAGGTTATTTCATAAATGAAGTAAAAAACACAGATCTGGATATCTGTCATGAAATACACAAAGGAACTGTTGATTTCGTTTTTGTCGTTCTTGTATCTGTTTGAGAGAAACTTCTCAGTGATGAAAGCTTATTGAGGCAATATGAGTAGGGGACCCAAAATGTGGCTACAGGAGCTGGCCCTGATTGATGTTGGGCAAATCAGTTAATACCTTTCAGCCTCTTTGCTTAGTGGTAAAAAATAGAAGAACCACTCTTTCTCATCTCATGTGATTTCTGGGAGGAACCAAAAGGGTTACTATATATTAGGGTACTTTATGAAGCAGAGCACCTCTGCAAGGGGTTAGCACCATCAAACCTTCCACTCAATGGAGGTAAAATGTTGTTTATTATTAACAGTATTTAGGCTGATATATATATATATATATTATATATGTATATATATTATTGCAGTTCATGGGGTCACAGAGAGTTGGACATGACTTGGAGACTGAACAACAACTATATATACTATATATATATATACACACACACACACACGCATATATATATATACACATATAAAGTATCAGGATTATATGTTTGTCCTAGTGTGCGAGGTAAGAGAAAGGACTGAGCTTTTCCTTACTTGTCTATAGCACTTCACTTTCTCAGGTAATATTTTGGGCATTAACAAAGGAGGAAGAGGAAGGAGGATTGGAGGGAGAGACAGAACCAGTGTTTTGCTTGGGAAGAACACACTGGCCAAAAAAAAGAAGAGAAAACAAGGACCTTGCTCTTTGCAGGCCCCAGTTACCCTATTGCCATATGTAATACTGTCTAGTCTGTAGTCTAATGTTCTTTTTTTTTATGATGATTTGTTCTTTATCTCTGGAAAAACAAAAACAGCAAAATTCAACATTTCAATAATGTTATTGCTGCTGCTGCTAAGTCACATCAGTTGTGTCCGACTCTGTGCAACCCCATAGACGGCAGCCCACCAGGCTTCTCCATCCCTGGGATTCTCCAGGCAAGAACACTGGAGTGGGTTGCCATTGCCATCTCCAATGCATGAAAGTGAAAAGTGAAAGTGAAGTCGCTCAGTCGTGGCCGAGTCTTAGAGACCCCATGGACTGCAGCCTACCAGGCTCCTCCACCCGTGGGATTTTCCAGGCAAGAGTACTGGAGTGGGGTGCCATCGCCTTCTCCAATATTAGAGGGTTGGATTTTTTGTTTGCTTTCTTTTTGTTTACATTCTGGGCCTGCCAAAATGACCCTTTCTACTTTTATTCTCAAAGTTTGTTCTCCCAACTTCTTCCCTTCCATGTGGGACCCTTGAATAATTTATTCATTTCAGGCAGGCTCTGAATGTCAGCTCAATGACCTCTCCTGATTCCTCGATTCATCTGCCAAAACCTGCGGGAATTAGAGCACACTGCTATGGTATGCCATCATTAGGAAGCAAAAGTGAATAAAGAGAGAGTTTGACTGTCAATAAGGTCCATGGAATTTAGAATTTTTGTGTTCATTTTAAATGGCTGTTGAATAGTCTGATTTTTTTTCCCCCTCAGAACTCATTTAGTTTTATTAATGGCATGTAAGCAATTAAAATTCTCAGACTACTTTATGAAATTTAAAAAACTAGGCGTTTATCCTCTCCTTTGTTCTGTGGTTTATTAACACTTTCCTAAGTTGCACAGTTGTAGGGCATAAGAAAAATTAAATATTGACTATATCCTCTGAAAATCCAAAAATTCTTGTTATGAAAAAACTATCATTACTAACCTCTCTTGTTTGTGATTTTGAATTCAGGGGTAGCCAAGAGAGAGGTATATAAAAAAGAACTTCCTAATATAAAAACGTATTTAAAAAATACAAAAACCTTATAACATCATTAGCAAATATGTCTTTAGAGTTACATTAGACAACAGATCAATAAAATAATTTCATTAATATTATAAGCAGAAAATTTGCAATTGCAGTTCCATTTTCTGAGCATTTTCTTAAACTTTTAAAAATCAGTATTTTGCTTTCAATAGTTTTGAATTACAAAGTATGGAAATACAGTTTTTTAAAAATACTGAGGAATCTGATATTGTTTATATTCAGACACTCTAAATTAGATGGAAAAATTTCTTTCTGAGCTTTGCCTAAAACCTGACATCTTGATTTTGACAGTTACACTGAGAAACGCACCATAATATATAAGAAAATGGCAGAATCATCTATATAAATTTTCCCAGTTACGGCGTAAATGGATGTAAATAGCTGGCTTGCTGTCAAGAACAATTTAAATGGCCAGGATGATGTATGCATTAGAGATGCATGTATAGAGAAAAACACTTGAGTAAATTGAAATGAAGTCAAGGACCAAATTACCTGATAGAGACATAATAATCAAAGCAACAACATCTATTTTCATAGTGCTTTATAAAGCACTTTTAGAAACACTGACTGTCAGAAGTTGATAGGATCAAAGTCTTTATCCTCCTTCCAAAAATAAGAAAATCAAGGCTCAGTGAGATTAGGTGATCTACCCAAGGTTACACAGAAAGTGGCAAAATGTGTACTAATATGTCATGATTTTTCAATTCCATTTTCCATGACAGTACATTGCCAGACTTGCTTTCTGAAGTGAACTTTCTTTATTCTATGGAAGAGCGGCCTCAGATGTTATCTGGTGATGATATGTGTTTTTAAGGAGATAAATTATTGATTTATATTCTCTTTTATTTACCCCATATCTCTTTATATTTCACATATTTGCAATTTCAAGAAAACACCCTGCATATCTCTTTGGTTGCTGACTCAAATAGCACAGGTTGATTGAGCACCTGTATTGGTCAAGGATAAGGATGAAGGAATTTGAAACTTGCAATCATACAAGTTAATAGTATCAGCCTTTTTTTCCATCTGTGATTCAACAAAAGACAGTTTTCCTCTGTATGCATTCAGTTCAGTTCAGTCGCTCAGTCGTGTCCGACTCTGCGACCCCGTGAATTGTAGCACACCAGACCTCCCTGTCTATCACCAGCTCCCGGAGTTTACTCAAACTCGTGTCCATCCAGTAGGTAATGCCATCCAGCCATCTCATCCTCTGTTGTCCCCTTCTCCTCCTGCCCCCAATCCCTCCCGGCATCAGAGTCTTTTCCAATGAGTCAACTCTTCGCATGAGGTGGTCAAAGTATTGGAGTTTCAGCTTTAGCATCAGTCCTTCCAATGAAAACCCAGGACTGATCTCCTTTAGGATGGACTGGTTGGATCTCCTTGCAGTCCAAGGGACTCTCAAGAGTCTTCTCCAACACCACAGTTCAAAAGCATCAATTGTTCGGTGCTCAGCTTTCTTTACAGTCCAACTCTCACATCCATACATGACCACAGGAAAAACCATAGCCTTGACTAGACGACCTTTGTTGGCAAAGTAATGTCTCTGCTTTTGAATATGCTATCTAGGTTGGTCATAACTTTCCTTCCAAGGAGTAAGCATCTTTTAATTTCATGGCTGCAGTCAACATCTGCAGTGATTTTGGAGCCCCCCAAAATAAGTCTGACACTGTTTCCACTATTTCTCCATCTATTTTTCATGAAGTGATGGGACCAGATGCCATGATCTTAGTTTTCTGAATGTTGAACTTTAAGCCAACTTTTTCACTCTCCTCTTTCCCTTTCATCAAGAGGCTTTTTAGTTCCTCTTCACTTTCTGTCATAAGGGTGGTGTCATCTGCATATCTGAGGTTATTGATATTTCTTCCAGCAATCTTGATTCCAGCTTGTGCTTCTTCCAGCCCAGCGTTTGTCATGATGTACTCTGCATATAAGTTAAATAAACAGGGTGACAATATACAGCCTTGATGTACTTCCTTTCCTATTTGGAACCAGTCTGTTGTTGTTCCATGTCCAGTTCTAACTGTTGCTTCCTGACCTGCATATAGGTTTCTCAAGAGGCGGGTCAGGTGGTCTGGTATTCCCATCTCTTGAAGAATTTTCCACAGTTTATTGTGATCCACACAGTCAAAGGCTTTGGCATAGTCAATAAAGCAGAAATAGATGTTTTTCTGGAACTCTCTTGCTATTTCCATGATCCAGTGGATGTTGGCAATTTGATCTCTGGATCCTCTGCCTTTTCTAAAACCAGCTTGAACATCTGAAAGTTCACGGTTCACATATTCCTGAAGCCTGACTTGGAGAATTTTGAGCATTACTTTACTAGCGTGTGAGAGGAGTGCAATGTGCGGTAGTTTGAGCATTCTTTGGCATTGCCTTTCTTTGGGATTGGAATGAAAACTGACCTTTTCCAGTCAGTGGCCACTGCTGAGTTTTCCAAATTTGCTGGCATATTGAGTTCAGCACTTTAAAAGCATCATCTTTCAGGATTTGAAATAGCTCAACTGGAATTCCATCACCTCCACTAGCTTTGTTCGTAGTGATGCTTTCTAAGGCCCACTTGACTTCACATTCCAGGATGTCTGGCTTTAGGTGAGTGATCACACCATCGTGATTATCTTGGTCATGAAGATCTTTTTTGTACAGTTCTTCTGTGTATTCTTGCCACCTCTTCTTAATATCTTCTGCTTCTATTAGGTCCATACCATTTTTGTCCTTTATTGAGCCCATCTTTGCATTAAGTGTTCCCTTGGTATCTCTAATTTTCTTGCAGAGATCTCTAGTCTTTCCCATTCTGTTGTTTTCTTCTATTTCTTTGCATTGATCGCTGAGGAATGCTTTCTTATCTCTCCTTGCTATTCTTTGGAACTCTGCATTCAGATGCTTTTATCTGTATGCATACATACATGCTAAGTCACTTCAGTCGTGTTGGACTCTGTGTGACCCTGTGGCCTGTAGCCCGCCAGGCTCCTCTGTCCACGGGATTCTCCAGGCAAGAATACTGGAGTGGGTAGCCATGCCCTCCTCCAGGTGTTGTCTCTATAGTACACTTATTTTCTCTCTGACTTATTTTGAAATACTAGTAAATAAGAGGGGTGTACTGTCAGGGATAATCTTAAATCTGCACTGTTTTGAAAATTTTTGTATTTCAAATACTAATATTGGTAATAAGATCTTTTTGACAGACACATTTGCCAATGATTTTGATTCACCTGAGCTTTTTATATTGTGGTTGAGAGTTCTTGATATGAGACTTCCCTCAAAGAGGGTATAACTGAATTCAACAGAGAGCACACTTATGGAAGAAGGCTAGCACTGTGAGTTACAGGAGTCTGATAGATGTTTTTCTTTTCCTAGGACCTTGAAATGAGGAAGGAGATGGACAGAAGGAAGGATGCTTAGCATGAGGTGAGTGAGGGATGGTGGAGCGTGGGGACAAGTGGTCAGTTTACTGAGCTATTAGAGGGTACAAAGCACAAGGGTTTCAAAACCTCACAGGAGGAAGAAGCCATTTCCCATGGGAGGGGATTGGCCAGGGAATGCTGCCTGCATACACGAGGCAGACTGTATCTAGATTTTGAATAATTAGTAGCTTATGGCAAGATCCAAAGAGAGAATGCCAGGCAGTGCTCTCCAGGAAGGTTCGCAGTGATGGAAGTCTGGGAATCCACAAAGCCCTTTCCAGGAGATAGCCAGTAGTCCAGTTTGAATGTGTGGGGATAGAGTTAAGAAGTTAAGGAATCAGAAGGTAGTGTTTAGATTTTTTTGTCTGCTGTAAAAAGTATTCTTGGCCATCCCAGACCTACAAGAATCTTCTTTCTTCTACTTTCTTTTTCTCTTTTAATAACTCAGTAGTAATCCGCCTTGGGCTTATTATTAATAGCATCTGGGATAGATGGGTGGTCTGATATATTAGACCAGAGAAGTGCTCTCACTGTGTGTGCATGCTCAGTCTCTTCAGCTGTGACCAATCTCTGAGAAAATGGTATGTTGGGAAAGGAGGAAAGAAAGGCCTTAGCTTCTTTGAGCACTAGTTATAATGCTGGGTTTTTATGCTGCTGCTGCTGCTGCTGTTTTGTCAACAACTCATGTCTGGCTCTCTGTGACCCCATGAACTGTAGCCCACCAGGCTCCTCTGTCCATGGGATTCTCCAGGCAAGAATACTGGAGTGGGTTGCTATTTCCTCCTTCAGGGGATCTTCCTGACCCAGGGGTCAAATCTGACTCTCCTGCATTGGCAGGTGGATTCTTTAATACCAGTGAGCCACCTGGGAAGCTCCTCATTATTAGATGCCCATGTAATCTACAGGACTGATCAATTAGTAAATGATTATATAAAGAAATACACATGGCTTTTCTGTGTTAAACTTCAACTGTAAGAATTCCCTTCTGTTCGTTAATATTTTATGCATTCGATCTTCTTTCTTGAGCTCAACTGAAACAGTTGAACACAGGAAGCGTGCATGCCACACGCTTTAATCTTCTTTAACCTTCACCACAGCTTCATCCGTTGACCGTACTCCTCATCTGGTCCCTAGTCCTGGTCCTACTTCAGCAAAGTATTCAAGCCTATTTAGTATTTAACTTAGTCCTTCAGGCAGTGAGAAGAAAAGTGACATAAACAATAATGGTGCCCAGGGTAGATTTAAGAGCTTGTTTTAAGAGGGTAGGATACAGTTTGAAGATGCTAACAGGTGTGGCCAAAATGAGGATAGAAAGGAACATATACATGTGAAAACTATTGTGAAAAGAAAAAAAAAGACATTTGTCTTTGTGCACTGAGTTTTTCTTGTTGGTATTAGGGGAATTCAGAGAAAAGGTTGCTCATGGGGGAAGAAGCTCAAAGAAGGATTTGCAAATAAAGTGGAGCTTACCGAGGCCTGAAAGCCTAGGGAATGTTGAAATAACATGGATAAACAAAATCCAGTTAATATGCATCATGCATATATGGCGAAGAAAATAATTCCATGTGTTTAATCCTAAGCAGCCCTTCCAAGAACCCCATGGTGGACTTTTGCCTCTCTTTTAAAGTAGCTGGAACAAGAGCAGTGGCTGCATGCTTCTAACACGGTTCTCTCGGAGGACATCTCTTAGTAAGCATTTAGTCCCTAATAAAACCCTGGTGGGAGGAGAAGCTTTCAGCCCTATTTTAACTGTCTTTGGTCAAATAGCAGCAGGAGGCCTTTTCAGTACATCCCAGGTCCACTCAGGTGGGTTATTAAAGTGCCTGATGGTCTAGTACTGATGCTGCTTTAAAAAATATATAAATATTTTAAATTACTTTTTATTGTATAAATAGTTGATTTGCAATATTTTATGAGTTTCAGGTGAATACCAAAGTGATTCAAAATTTTTATAGATTATATTTCATTTAAAGTCACTACAAAATGATGGCTATATTTTCCTGTACAATATATAGCCTTATAGCTTATTTATTTTCCCCTCCCCCCAGCTTATTTATTTTGTACACAGTATAGAATTGTGACTAAACCGCAAGATTTTATAAAGAGGAATATCCAATGCAGGACAGGCAATAGTGTGTGCCAAGCAGAGGCAGTTTGTTGAATGATCAGAGTTTTCTTTCTCACATTAAGCTGTTTCTTTCAATCCGTAATTCAGTAACGTGGACTCTCAACTCCTCTTCATACTGAGATATGGGTTCTAGGCTTAGCTGAGGTGCTTTGGCTAAGATGAGCAGTTTTTTCCGAAATAGGAAATGATTTTTTTTCCCTGAGCCATCACTGTAATGCCCAGATTGCAACTGAGGAGAGAACAAAAGAAGACGCAGCTGTTTTGTGCCTCTGCTGCCCAGAGCAGGCGGGAAGACTTTGCGGAAGAATCCAGGTTGATGTAAGCCTTGAATAAAACATGGGGTTGGGATTGGTGGCAAAGGAGAGTCCTGGAATGCTAATAGCTCCCATTTGAATGGAATTTTCTACTTCACAAGGTGTTTTTCCCTATATTGTTATATTTGACCTTCTCAACAGCAGTTTGACATGCACTTAGCAATATAGCATTTTTAATGATAGGTCTGTTCCTGCAGTAAATGTGGAACCCTCCCGGGCAGCAACTGCACGCATCTCCCGTGCTTAGTATGGTACCTGGTACAGAGTAGGGGGCTGGGAGTATCAAGAAGTTAAAGTGAAGTTGCTCAGTCGTGTCCGACTCTTTATGACCCCATGGACTGTAACCTACCAGGCTCCTTCTTCCGTGTGATTCTCGAGGCAAGAATACTGGAGTGGGTTGCCATTTCCTTCTCCCTTTCACTTCAAGAAGATGAAGTCAATTCTTTCACCTTGAATGCTTGGTATAGACAGGTATTACTAACTTGTGTTATAGATGCAAAAACTGAGGTTTATGGAACTTAACTAAACTGTCTAACTCAAAAGGCAGAACAGGGCCTCGAATATGACCCTGAATGAAGATCACAGCCACCAGGCAATATTGTCTCTGCGAAGGGCCAAGATGCATGCTGAACTGAGGGCCTGACAAGACATACTTTGTGGAACAGCAAGGGCAATGGCAGCACCAAAGTCTGTGTCCGTACAATGACCTGCTGATAAATTCCAAACCTCTGTATCGACATTCACCTGAACACGGCAGAGATGACTCCTGAGGGATTGTAGGATAAGAGAACTTCCCTGGAATTTTACAGCAGTTGCTGAAAACTAATTTCTTCTTCTTCTTCTTTTTTTGGCCACTCGTTGTGGCATGTAAGATCTTAATTCCCTGACCAGGGGTCAAACCCATGCCGCCTGCAGTGGAAGCATGGAGCCCTAACTACCGGACTGCCAGGGAAGTCCCCAAAATGGTTTCCATTTAGACAAAAGATTCCTTTCGACCTTAGTTGAAGCACTTCAACTAAAGCATGGAGTTTAAATCTGATGTATGAAGAGTACTCGAAGTTCACGGCTTGAATCCCACTTAAACGTCTACCACTGACCTGCTTATTGTTAACATCTATAAAAGAACTTCTCATTTAAGAAAGCAATTTTTTGGATTATTTTTCCTTATTGCATAAAATGGACGCATGCCACAGATGGGAGGCACTCAGTTCCGGTTCTATTCCCCTTGGGATGCTTTACACGCTTCATGATATATCTTTGCAAACTTTCCTTCCTCTCTCCCTTCCTTCCTTCCTTGTATTATCATAAGGACACTTAAAATGAGACTCACCCTTTTAAATTTTTTAGTGGACAACATAGTATTATCACATCATACCTGTTAGGATAACTATTAAACAACAACAACAAAGAAACTTTGTTGTTTTTATTATCCTTTACAAAGGATAATAAATGTTCGTAAGGATGTGGAGAAATTGGAATCCTTGCACAGTGTTGGTGGGAATGCAAAACATCTGTGGAAAACAGTATGGAAGTTCCTTAAAGAATTGAAAACACACTGCCACCTGATCCAGCAATCCTACTTCTGGGTTCAGCTCAGTTCAGTCGTTCAGTCGAGTCCGACTCTTTGCGACCCCATGAATCGCAGCACACTAGGCCTCCCTGTCCATCACCAACTCCCGGAGTTTACCCAAACTCACGTCCATCAAGTCAGTGATGCCATCCAGCCATCTCATCCTCTGTCATCCCTTTCTCCTCCTGCCCCCAATCCCTCCCAGCATCAGGGTCTTTTCCAATGAGTCAACTCTTTGCATGAGGTGGCCAAAGTACTGGAGTTTCAGCTTCAGCATCAGTCCTTCCAATGAAAACCCAGGACTGATCTCCTTCAGAATGGACTGGTTGGATCTCCTTTCAGACCAAGGGACTCTCAAGAGTCTTCTCCAACACCACAGTTCAAAAGCATCAATTCTTTGGCGCTCAGCTTTCCTCACAGTCCAACTCTCACATCCATACATGACCACAGGAAAAACCATAGCCTTGACTAGATGGACCTTTGTTGGCAAAGTAATATCTCTGCTTTTCAATATGCTATCTAGGTTGGTCATAATTTTTCCTTCCAAAGAGTAAGCGTCTTTTAATTTCATGGCTGCAATCACCATCTGCAGTGATTTTGGAGCCCCAAAATAAAGTCTGACACTGTTTCCACTGTTTCCCCATCTATTTCCCATGAAGTGATGGGACCAGATGCCATGATCTTAGTTTTCTGAATGTTGAGCTCTAAGCCAACTTTTTCATTCTCCTCTTTCACTTTCATCAAGAGGCTTTTTAGTTCCTCTTCACTTTCTGCCATAAGGGTGGTGTCATCTGCATATTTGAGGTTACTGATATTTCTCCTGGCAATCTTATATTTAAAAAAAAAATTGGAATTAGGATCTCAAAGAGGCATTAGTACCTCCATGTTCACAGTAGCCTAACAACCTAAATGCCCATTGATGGATAAGTGGATAAAGAGAATGTGTCCTTTCTGAAGAGTCATTTTTCCAAAGAAGACATACAAATGGCCAACAGGTATGTGAAAAGGTGCTTATCATTATTAATAATCAGGGAAATGCAAATCAAAACCACAATCACGTCATGCCTGTTAGAATGGCTGCTATCAAAAAAGAGAGGAAATGACAAGTCTTGACAAGGATAGGGAGAAGAGGGAACCCTTGTACACTTTGGTGGGAATATGAATGGATGCAGCCACTGTGGAAAACAGTTTGGAGATTCCTCAAAAAATTAAAAAAATCACACTACCATGTGAATCCAGCAATTCCACTACTAGATATTAATCCCAAAGAAATGAAATCAATATCTTGAAAAGACATTGTACCCCATGTTCATTGCAGCAGTATTTACAATGGCCAAAATATGGAAGCAATGTAAGAGTCCATGGGCTTCCCAGGTGGTGCTAGTGGTAAAGAACCCACCTGCGAGAACAGGAGGTGTAGGAGATGTGAGTTCAGTCCCTGGGTTGGGAAGATGCCCTGGAGGAGGAAATGGCAACCACTCCAGTATTCTTGCCTGGAGAATCCCAAGGACAGAGGAGCAGAGTCGAACACAGCTGAAGCGACTTAGCACTAGCATTGAGAGTCCATTGGTGGGCAAATGGATAAAGGAAATGCGGTTAAAAAATATTATTCAACTAATTCTATTTAGAAATAGAAGGAAATCCTGCCATTTGTGACAACATGGATGAAACTCGAGGGCATTATATTAAGTGAAATAAGCTAGAGAAAGACAAATATTGTTATGATCTCATATGTCCCATGGAAAGGAAAAATATCTTGCTCTTGTGAGAACTTGTATAACATTTGTGAAGGGACTACCAGTGTCTGGTGCATAGTAATTACACTAATGGAAGCAACTGTTATTAGTTTTATTTGTTTTAGAACGTCTCTGAATATGTTAGAACGTTAATTTGAAGTTGATGTTGGGGAGGAATGAAGACAAGACTATTTCACCCATCCTCATCTATTGCTCAGCAACCAGCTGGCCTCTGCTATGCTGCAAAGCTGGATTCTTTCTCTTCTATGGACTCTGAAGTTTTTCTTTATGCCTGTTTTGATATGGTCTGTTTTGTCTGATATGAGTATTGGGACCCTTGCTTTTTTGTCATTCCCATTTGTATGAAATATTTTTTCTAACCTCTTACTTTCAATCTGTTTGTGTGCTTTGCCCCAAAGTGGGTCTCTTGTAGGCCACATATTGTAGGCTTTTCTTTTTTAAACAATCTGCTGCTCTATGTCTTTTGATTGGAGCATTTTATGGACTCTGAATTTTGTATGTGTCTAGCCATTTCTGAACATTTATTATTATTTAGTTTCTATTATTCTTAATTCTGTTCGCACTGGCATAGGTTACTGTATATGATATTAAATGAGGAGTTAATCTGATAAATAATTATTCTATGGGGGAAGAGTTCCACATTGCTTTGCAGTGATCTGTTTTTCTGACTCTGTTCCTCAATGGACAGTGGGTTTTCAGAAACATTAGTCTTGGTCATCCATTCACCCTGGGTCTTGTCAGTGCTTGGATCATAGTAGACGCTTAATAATGAGCATTACATGGAGGAAGAAGTAATTGAATGAATGAAAGGCAAAAGAATCCTAGTACAGATATCATGTTTTGGGGTTACTTTCAAATCTGAGTTCCTTATTCATTTAATAATGACTCTTATGACATCACTGTTACTGGGTTCTCCAAGGAATTATTAAATATTTATACCCACTAAAATTAGATGCTGCATCTACTAGGTGAAAATCAGTTAATCAACTGATTGGGGATTGATCTTTCTTTCACATAATTGATATCATGACATAGCAACAGTAAAAATCGCCCCTTGCCACCCTCCTTCCCTCAAGCACTGAATGGGGGCTTTAGATCTATTTCATTTGTTGAAGGAGGGCCCTTTCTCAGAGACTAGGAGACTCAGAGTGGCTGTGCCTCTCCATCACGGAGTCTAACGTGAGCACATTGGAATGCAGATTTAAGAAGCACAGAGGTGGAGTCCCCCTGCTGAGACGGGCAGTGATGACATTCATCGTTGAGGTTCTAGCCATTCCTGGGGGTGGATCATCTCTGTATGAACTCCCACGTTCCAGGGTTTAGAGAATTCCCGTTTCTTAGAGCATCTCCCTGTTCAGGACTCTCTTTCACTCCTCCTGCAATCAGGAAGACTACTCTGAAACACAGACTGTCCACTGTGAAAGCATGAACAAATGACAAATTACGCTACAGTCAGACAGAAAAAGAAAGTTCCCCCAAGGGAAAACAATGACATAGTGTTCCAGGAAGCTAGACTGTTATGGATACCTACAGTGTTCCGATTCCTTTCCAAGTGTGGAGGAGGAGGGAGAGGGGAGGGGTGTCTCCAGGCCCTGCCAGCGCTGCTGATAAGGTCACGCTGTTCTGCTGGGCTGTGACTGCATGCCTTGTACAGCTGCTCCTCCTTCCTGCTAAGCAGTGTGGCTCACAAGGACCTCCCCAGGCGTAAATTCATAGGATCCAGTCCACTCTGTAGTTTCATCATAGACACCGTGGGCAGTGAGATGCAGGCTGACGTTCCTGGTTTTCTGTGGTGGCTTGAGCTTCCCTTAGCCCCTCCCTGGGACTGGTTGGACTTGATGGCCACAGAACCACCCCTGATGTTTGCAGAGTAAATATGATGCATGCCTGTGAGTCTGCGAAGTGACTGGGGGACGGAGTGAGAGTGGATAAGAAAGAGGGCCTTATCAGCAGGTACGAAAAGTACCCACCAAAGTCTCCTGTAGGTATTCGGTTTCCAGCCCTTCCATTCTATTTCTGAGCAAGCAACTTGAGATTAACTATTCTAACCCCTTATTTAGAAATAGTTTACACTGCAGTGGTCTCCCCTCTGATATCTTAATATCTTTCTCTTAATATTCACGTTAAGCTTATTTCTTCTGGATAAATATATTTGTGTGTGTATTGATATGAACAACTATAAGGACTCCTCCCATACACTTTCTCTCTCTTTGTCAGTTTTTACTTGATGCTAAAGAAATTAGAAGAAAAAGTAGGAAGGGAAGGTCATTTGCTGCTTCTTAACTGTTGTTATATGTGGGGCTGAGGTGTTTGCGCCAACAGAACTGTCTTTGGTGCAGCGTACACTGTTCCCATCTGCCTGCCAGGACATATCAGTGTAATAAGCCTCGCCATTACTGTGGCTGTATACAAACAAATGCTAAATGATGTCTTCCTATTGTAGGGAAACAGACCATTCCAGTGTAGACATACTGCATGGCTACCCTTGTAGATCTGGACTTGAACCAAGGAAGCTGGCGTCCCCATACTCACGCTCTGTCTTCTCACCTGTTTTCAGTCAAGGCAGCCTTAAACAAATCTAGTTGCTAGGCTGATCAGACGTGAGAGTTCCAGGCACTGACCAAACACTCTCAAGAATACTGCGTGACAGAACTGAAACCTGATGTTTGCCATGAATAGTCCACGTCATCTCCTACACAAATGGATTATTTCAAAATACAGGTTTATGGACTGACTACATCAGAATGACCTTGGAAACTTGTTGCAGTACAGATTCCTGGGTTTTGCCTCAGTATATATATATATTAAACTTTTTATTTTGTATTGCGGTAAAGTCGATTAACAACGTGGTGATAGTTTAAGGTAAACAGTGAAGGGACTCAGCCATACATATACATGAATCCACTTGCCCCCAAACTCCCCTCCCATCCTGCCACATAACATGGAGCAGAGTTCCATGTGCTATATGCACTAGATCCGTGTTATCCGGTTTTGCCTTAGTATATTTGATAGGCAATCAGGTTTGCTAGGTTTGGGAAGTCCAGAGACAGTGCTTCAAATCAGAAGTCACTTTGGACAGAGCCCCTGTTGTCATCTGGTGCAGTCTTTTCACCTTGTCCTGCCGACCCTGACACTGTTTGAATGATTTTCAAGTACAGGAACTATGCCACTTTCTCAGATCTGCACGGAAGGACACTAGGAGCCCCAGTAGCAGTCTGTTGAGTGACCCCCACAAAATGATGCATTGGTGGTTATCTTCCAGATACACTGGGATCTGAAGATGGCCCTATAAGGGGGCGTAAGGCCATCAGATATACCCGTGTGCGCACGTACGTGCCTACACGTACGCATGCTCTCACTGTCTTGTGTCTGGGAGCAGTGGATGAAGTCAGTCAAGCTCTTGACCAGGCTGCGAGGAACAATGGCTCAGGCTATACACCGCACAGGTCAGGACACCATTTTCACAGACTGCAATGTGAATGGCCTTCCAAAAGTTGTGCAGTGTCCTTGTAGAAACTTAGGCATTATTTTGGAAACCAAAAGAAACCCACTGCTGTGGAATCGAACAGTGTTGGGGAGTGAAAGTTCAGTGGGACTGGATTCTCTCGTTGCTCTGCAGCAGGATCGCAGCCTCTGCTCTCAGCACCTGCACACACGTGTGTGCACACTGCACTCTGCACCTTTCCTTTAACCCAGGCTGATTTGCGAGAGCTTCCCTTCCACACCTGTGTACGACAGATGGACTGGGAAATGCCATAGCAAATTAGAGGTGGGCAGTTAGTTCATGGTGATCAGTTTCCCAACTCAGGGCCCCTCCAGCCTCCTGGAACCATTTAATGCCAGCCTTGACAGTCTTTATCTCCAGAGCCCTCTCCTTTGAAACCCAGTCCCATGCAATAAAGCACGATTATTTCATGCAACACAGCTCAGTCGATGCTCATAGTTCCAAGTATTCCCGTTTCCTGGACACAGCTCGATTGGGAAGGCCTGGTGGGAAGGAACATGCACAGCGCAGCGACATGGGGTGTTCACCACCAAACACAGAGGAGGAGGGAGCTGCAAAGCTGCAGTAGCTAGAGGAGGACTAGCTTTCCTGCTGTCAGTTCACAAAAAGCCTCTGGCCTCTGCGGTTTGCTTGTTTGGCCTGGCATTTGCCTTTGGCTGTGAGATGACTTTTCATTCAATGTAAGTCAGATTAATTCCCAGGCTTGTGAGATCAGGGCTGGCTCTTTCCCTCCATTGCAGTCCTTCCCTCAAAACCAGTCCTAGGGTTTTGCCGTTTAATTTTTGTCAAGTGACTGGATAGTTTTGAGTTTCCTCCCATCTCTTCCACTTTGCAAACTCCACAGAAGCGTTTGACCAGTAAGTTAAGATCCACAGGGACACTGACTGTGAGCTAAGGCTTCAGACATGCAAAGCGCACAGCCCTGGGGAACAGCAGCATCTGGGACAGGAGGCTCCCATCACTTCTCGTGAGGATGGTGTGGGTTTTGCAAATCAAACACACAAAGAAACCCAGCGGTGGCCCAGGTTGGACACACTGCCTGGGAGGCAGGGTTGAGTGAGGGCCTGGACCAGGGAGCCACCTGTGCCTACAGCTTGCAGACACTTAGTTCACACCACCTCAGGCCACTCACGTTTTGCTTACCTGCTCATGGTTGCTCTCCCACCATTCCCCATACTCCCTTTGGGGGTGAAACACTCTATTTCCGACTTGTGCTGGGCCAGTCTCCTGTCTTTGTACCTGGTGAGCGTGAACAAGGACAGGAGCAAACAGAAAGATGTGATTGTGGGCTTCACTGGCCGGGCCGAGGGAGAGCTGGGCTCTCGAGGGTGGCCCCGAGGCTGAACGGGCCCCTGCTTTCACTGCGTGGCTGACCGGTGACGCTGTAGATACTTGTGATGGTATGTGCATCACGCTGTGGGACAATTTTGTTACTTCTTGATTGAACCACGTGTGGTCTACCCTTTTAAATTGCCTGTTGATCATATTTGATAATCTTTCGTACAAGGAACATAATTCATAGCATCTAAGGAAAAGATAGAGAAGGCAATGGCACCCCACTGCAGTACTCTTGCCTGGAAAATCCCATGGATGGAGGAGCCTGGTAGGCTGCAGTCCATGGGGTCGTAAAGAGTCGGACACGACTGAGCGACTTCACTTTCCCTTTTCACTTTCATGCATTGGAGAAGGAAATGGCAACCCACTCCAGTATTCTTGCCTGGAGAATCCCAGGGAAGGGGGAGCCTGGTGGGCTGCCGTCTATGGGGTCGCACAGAGTCGGACACGACTGAAGCAACTTAGCAGCAGCAGCAAGGAAAAGATGAATGTCAGTAAATTAGAATTTATTTAATGTTTACCATGTGTCAGCCATGATGCTGGCATTTGACCTAAATGCAGTCCTGGCAACAACTCGTGGCAGAGCCTCTGTTTTTATTATATCTGTTTTACCGAAGCAGAAACCTGAGATTATAAGGACTGAGCAGACTGATCAAGGATTTGAACACAGGAAGCTAAATTTAGAACCTACACTTTAGCTATGATAATGTGTTGTCTCCTAGTTTAAAAAGTATCAATAATGAAGCTTCACTGAATAGTACTATGTCTGTGTGTTATATTGGAAACTGGTGATGCTAAAAGAGAAAAGAGATGTTCCTTCAGTGTAGGAGGTTTATATAACCGTTAAACTGATGTGTTAACAGTCAGCACTGAGCTGCCTGGATTGTGGAGGGTGGCTCAAACAGCTTTTACCTGAGTTTGCAATTCAGCACTCCTGGAAGATACTAGAAGTTTCAACTAAAATATGGCACTTCCAACATGTGTCAGCTACGTGGTGCATCAAGATGAGCCCTTGTATTTGTATGCCAGTTTTCAGAGCCTACATGCTTTCACAGAAATAATCTCTTTTTTATTCATCAGTTTAAGTCTGCGGGGGAAGCACTGTGATCCCCATTGGCCAAATGAGGAAACAGACTTACTTAACTAACTTGACCGGAATCACAAGCCTACCTAGCAGGGCGGAATCGTCTGTGGAGCTTGTAAGCATCCAAGACTCTTAAGATTTATTGTGTTTATTACGTTTCCCTCCTAAATCAGGAGCCTGATCTGGTGCCACGCCATCCAGGTTCCTGACATTCAGCAGGTCGTGATAGAGTGTCTTACTTTCAGAAGACTTGTTTGCCCTCAATATAGTCACTTTTTAGAAAAGTTTCTTTTCCTTCTGTTTCAATATTAATATTAAATAAAACAAAAAGCAATAAAATTATAATCATTATTTGTCCTGGGATAAAGGCCTTCCTCATAACTTTGTTTTCTTCTAAGATGTTAAAAAGTATTTAGCATCTGAATGAAAGTGAAATGGCTTTTTAAGTGAAGCAAAATGGATTAGCATCTTCGGTAGATGTTAGCTGAGCATCTGTTAAATTCTAGGCATTGGGCTTTGTCCTGGGGATAGAGAGATAATAACCCACAGGCGTTACCTCATAGAGCTCACCGTCTCTTGGGAGAAGGAAGGCGAGAAGGCAGTATGTACTCAGTAACTTTAGGTCTAGGCCATAAAGAAGAGAGGAAAAGAACTTAAAGACCAGATTGAGCAGTCTTGACTGCACCAAAGAAAACACCTCAGAAGAGGATCCCTTGTGAAGTACCAGTCGTCACATTGCAGTAGAAAACATGTTGTATTTATTTGTGAACTTAGTCACACTGCCAGGGCATGGCTTTAGAGATTAAGAGAATGTTAATAGAACAATAGAATTATTCACAGTTCCTTACAAAGGGGTCCTTGAATTATTTTTTAATATCTTCTGTTAGGCTAATTTCCAGTTAATTTAAATATTTTAATAGATAATTTAGGACATCTACACTTCCAGTTCAAAAACTTCTGTCTCTGTTTGTCTGTCTTGCTTATGTACACACACACACACACACACACACTGCCAAGTGCCCCTGCTTATGAAACAGATCCTAAACATTCTATTCTCTCATAACCCATTCTGTTTTGGTAAAAAATTTTATAAAGAAATACAAGTCCCAACTTAATTCTAGTAAAGCAAGAGATACATTAGATTTATTTGGAACTTCCAAATAGTTCTTGTTTTCAGAGTAAGGTGAATTTACAGACTGTCACTTACAGACTGGGAAGCTCATCTTTGCTATCAGATGGGAGCCTCCCTCTTCCTGTCTGTAACTATAATTACAGCGTAAGTATGTTTACCAGATGCCTAAATAGACCACATTTTCATTCATTCACTTATGCATTATTCCATTCAACAATAATGTACACTTTAAAGTAGCTAATAATGCTTTTATAGTCTCTGCTGCAGCTGCATAATTCTTTCTCTTTGAGCTTATTTAAAAAATAAAAAACATCAACTAAAAATAGTTGAAGCTCTTCAGAATGTATAATTAATACAATGTCCGTGAAATTTATTTCTCTTCTGTAATAAGTTCATATATCTTTTAGGCACCTACTAAAACCTAGGCACACACACACATATCCACATGTATCCACACACATGCACATACTTGTGAGGACTGTTTTAAGTGTTTTACAAATATTGACTCACTTTTCAAATTGCTTTGTAATTATTTTCAAGGTCACAATAAAAATAATAACTATATATACATGTAAATACCTTAATCACTTTGTTATACGCAAGAGACTTACACACGTTGTAAATCAACTATACTTCCATGTTCAAAAGTCCTAAAAAAAGAAATAATGACAACAGAATATTGAGTGTACCAGGTTCTTTTTGCTATATTATCCTCAGTTCTTAAAACTACCCTAAAGCGTGGGTGCTATTATCATCCTAAAGAGGCAGGCCTTGAGGATGAACATGAGTAAACCCAGGCTCACGTGGTTTATGCATGGGGAACTCAGGATGAGAATTTGTGCCTCTGATTCCTAAGCTCATCTTATTTCCATTCAACTTCCATATAAGTAACAATGTCAATAATTTTAGAAACAAGACTACGACTTATTATGGACTGTGAAGAAAGCTGAGCGCCGAAGAATTGATGCTTTTGAATGGTGGTGTTGGAGAAGACTCTTGAGAGTCCCTTGGTCTGCAAGAAGATCCAACCAGTCCATTCTAAAAGAGATCAGGCCTGGGTGTTCATTAGAAGGACTGATGCTGAAGCTGAAACTCCAATACTTTGGCCACCTCCTGCAAAGAGTTGACTCATTGGAAAAGACTCTGATGCTGGGAGGGATTGGGGGCAGGAGGAGAAGGGGACGACAGAGGATGAGATGGCTGGATGGCATACCGACTCGATGCACATGAGTTTGAGTGAACTCTGGGAGTTGGTGATGGACAGGGAGGCCTGGCGTGCTGCGGTTCATGGGGTCGCAAAGAGTCAGACACGACTGAGCGACTGAACTGAACTGATGACTTATTAACTTTAAATCGTGTTCTCTGGTTTGGGTTTAATTTACAGCATTCCTATTTACTGAATACTCTGTGCAAGGCACTGTGATAAGGAGCATGTGGGTAACTCACCGATACATTCACAATCTGGAGTGGGATGATGAACTGTAAACAGGTAATTTTTAAAGAAAGTGAGAAGTTTTATTGTAGAAACATTCAAGAAAGACTCTTAACCCATACTAGGAGGGCTGGAAAAACTTTAGCAAGATATGATCCTATGGTAAATCATCAAAGATGAGAAGGAATACAGTATGAAGAGACTGGTAAGCAGGCAGAAAAAAAAAATCAAGCACAAACACGTGAGAGTCTTAGCAGCATGGTGTAGACAGGGAAACAGTGCTTCTCCCCCTCGGCACCCCCAACCCTACCGCCGACTGTGATGGTAGTTTAACTGCCAAGACCTGTCCAATTCTTTGTGACCCTCTGGACTGCACCCCGCCAGGCTCCTCTGTCCATGGGATTTCCCAAGCAAGAATCTTGGAGTGGATTGCCATCTCCTTCTCTGGGGATGTTCCCAATCCAGGGATCTAACCTGTGCTGGCAGGCAGATTCTTTACCACTGAGCCAATCAAGTGTAAAATAAGACAAAGTAAAATACAGGTGTAGATGGAGCAGGATATAAAACATAGCTTATGGATGAATTTATACTGTATGTTGTAAGATTCCACTGTGAGATCTTAAGGCTAAAGAAAAAAACATAGAGTTGACATTTAGATAAAATACTGTGGACTTGAGTATAGACTTGAGATAGACTACTTAAAATAGACTCATTTGACTGCAATAGTCATGAGATGAGATAATTCCTTGGGGTAGTGATGATATGGAGAAAGAGTAGATAACAGTTTCAAGAATATATGGGAAGTAAAATGAGTAGGATTATTGACGAATTTGGGCTTCCCTTGTGGCTCAGCTGGTAAAGAATTCACCTGCAATGCAGGAGACCTGTGTTCAATCCCTGGGTTGGGAAGATCCCTTAGAGAAGGGAAAGGCTACCCACTCCAGTATTCTGGCCTGAAGAATTCCGTGGACTGTATAGTCCATGGGGTCGCAAAGAGTTGGACACGACTGAGCGACTTTCACTTTTCATTGATAAAGAGAGAAGTGTAGAATGCTACCTCAGTTACTGCCTTGCGTGGTGCACTTAACTAAGTTAAGAAAATATAGGAGAAGGTATATATTTGGAGGCAGAAATAAAAAGCTTCATTGTGGAATATGAGCTGGTGGACCATACAATTGGACACATTTAGTAAGCACGTGGATTTAAGAATCCAGAAGTTAGGGGATTCTTACGTACTTGGGAGCCGTCAGCATACAGATGATTGCAAATACCATGAGGATGGTTGAAAGTACCCGCAGAAAGCAGATAAACTATGGGATGGTTGAGGGAAGGGAATTACATATTCAGTCTACCTGTTCAAAAACTTCTATAGCACTGTTTATGTAAGCATTCCTGATAAACACTTTTTGAGTGCCTACTATATGTTAGATGCTGAATTCAGGGTTCTTCAATCTGCAATATTTTTTTTACTTCATACTCTTTAGGCTTGTAGATCTGTGCTACAGATCTCAGTATAGCTTTGACCCTTTGGTTTCTATGCCATAACTCTGGTATGAAAAACTGTCATAATAGTTTTTAAATATTTAAGAATGAATTGTTCTGAAATTAGCTTTAGTTACCTTCTGTAAAGATTTTTTATTTTTGTTCCTTTTGTATCTCCTTTGTTCAGAAAGCTCTAGTTCCTCTTTACTTAGTTCTACAAGAGACCATGTTTATCTGGTGACAAAATTAAAAAATTAAAAATAAATAAATAAAATTAAAAAATACAGGGGTGGATAATAAATGTAATTTGCCCATAATGATTTGAATAAAAGTTCCATTTATTTCCTTTCCCCTGTTTCTATCAGTGTCTACTAGACATTGGAAATTTTTAGAAATCTACTAGACATATTGAAATTTCTATACAGGCTATGTGGTTCAAACTGGCTAAATGAATGCAGAATGAGATGAAAGATTAGAATAAAATAAATATATTCAAACAAAAGTGTGTATGTTAGGTGAAATAGCAGATATTGTGGAGATGATGCCTAAAGCTAGAAGGAAAAGACATGTATACCTGTGGTGGATTCATTTTGATGTTTGGCAAAGCTAATACAATTATGTGGAGTTTGAAAATAAAATAAAATTAATTAAAATTAAAAAAAAAAAGAATTTGATATTAGAAGTAACTATTACTTATGTGATGGAGATTCGGGTAATAAATTTATCAGAAGTAGAGTGACTAAAATGATGATTCTAATTGTATTAGAAGCTAATCGTTACAACTGAGAAATGAGCCTATGATGATAGTTTGCCCTTTGTTGCTGTTTTGTTGCTAAAAAGTCATGCCTGACTCTTTGTGACCCCAGGCTCCTCTGTCCTTGGGAATTCTCCAGGCAGGAGTACTGGAGTGGGTTGCCATTTCCTTCTCCAGGGGATCTTCCCGACCCAGGGATTGAAAGATGGCAGATGGATTCTTTACCACTGAGTCACCTGGGAAGCCCTAGTTTGCCATTTATATAGCCATTAAAGTAACTCAGAATGGTAGCAGAGCTTGGAGTAGACAGAAATTCTTTACCCAGTAGATGGTACTTTTAAACAAAGTTGAAGGATGGATGGATAACTAGATGTCAGGAGCCTCAAAGAAGGTGGTTTTTCACTTTTGCGTTTCTACATGACGTGTGGAATGTGTCTGGAGGCAGTATGGACTTGCTAATTCCCAGCCGTGTGCGTTGAGGAATATGTGATGCTGAAGGATAAGTAATGTTCTATGAAAGGCCTGTAGAGGGAGGCATGTCCTTAGATCCACCTTCATCTTCAGCCTCTTCACCAAACACACCATTTACTGTATTTCTTTAACTCTCAAACCACACTAGGTATCATTCAGTTTAGTGAAATCCACAGGGACATAGTTTATCTGATGTGCAGAAACCACAGTACACATATTTTACTTTATTCTGCTGCTGCTGCTGCTAAGTCGCTTCAGTCGTGTCCGACTCTGTGCGACCCCATAGACGACAGCTCACAAGGTTCCCTGTCCCTGGGATTCTCCAGGCAAGAACATTGCCTAGTGGCTTACTCTACTTTCTTCAACTTAAATCTGAATTTTGCAATAAAAGATGATTATTTGAGCCACAGTCAGCTCTAGGCCTTAATGCTGAGTGGTTTGTTTTTGAGATTGCACCCAAGTACTGCATTTCAGACTCTTGTTGACTATGAGGCTATTCTATTTCTTCTTCTAAGGGCTTGCCCACAGTAGTAGATATAATGGCCATCTGAATTAAATTAAATTTCCCCATTCCCATCCATTTTATTTCACTGATTTCTAAAATGTCCATGTTCACTCTTGCCATCTCCTATTCGACCACTTGCATTTAACCACTCTCTTAATAATAATTTCCAAATGTCTTTAATCCAAAGAAAAGACTTAAAGCTTATTTCCCTGTCTTATACACACCTGAAAAACAGGAAGTGCATGTTTTAGGGATAAACTGTTTAACCATCCCTTGGTCTATTTATATATAAGATTGCTTTTTGAAGCACATACCTTATTTTAAATGATGCACAAACTGAAGGCATTAATAAAATTAAAAAGTCAGTGAAAGGATCATGGAAAATGTTGGAAATTTCATGTATGTTTTCTGTGTAAATTCCATATGAAATGGACATCAGTGGAGCAGGAGAGGAGTACTGCACAGTTAGTGTGTAGGAGAGTGTTCTTTAAGGAAATCTCTCATTTAAATGATCATAAATGCATCCCATTTACAAAGTAAATTTAAATCTTATTTTTCTTCATCTATTTTCTCTTATTCAGGATAGACATATGTATGAGCTGTGCAAAATGATATGAGAGAAAAGAGTCTTTTTGGCCAATAAAGTACAGAAAAAATAAGAATTATTGAAGTTATTATAAAACAAATCACTTTGAATGTCAGAAAACCCAAAAAGATTTTCACACCAAAATTGCTGTCAAGAAGGCAGAGTTTTGAGGCTAAGACTAAGAATAAATCTGGAAAACTGGAGAATTAAATGATCAGAGTGAGTAAAACTTGTGAATGAGTATGTGGATGAATAAATGAATAAAATGGAAAGGTAACTTGAGGGGTTATCAGATCTTCAAAGGGCTTTGTTGTTGTTTATTTTGCTTGTTTTTTTTTTTTTTCAATAAATGGAAACTGAAGCAACTTTGTAGACTTATGTTAAGAGACCAAGGAAAAGAGAACAAATGAAAGATGTTTGGGGAAAGAGAAAAACTAATATAGTGTTTTGAGATAATTACAGAAAAAAAGGAGGAAAGAACACACAGTTTTCACTTATAATTCATCATTAACCAGTTGGCATATACCGCAGGCTTCATTTTCAAAACATACCCAGAACCTGGCCATTTTTAACCACCTCCTCTATTTATTACTCTGGTCCAAGCCACCATCACTTTTATTATGAAAATTACAATAGCTTCCCGAACTGGTCCTGCTTCTGTCCTTACTAATCCCTTCCTCTTACTCAACCCAAGCCAACCCAACCCAATCTCTACACAGCAACCAGCATAATCCTTTGAAAACAAAATTATTTTTATAATACTTCTCTGTTGAAAGCTCTCAACTAGTTACCCATCTCCCTGAGTAAAATCTAAATTTATTATAATGGTTTACAAAATTCTATACAGTCTTCTCCATCCTCTATTATCTCTCTGATCCCATAACTTACTCTTTTCTCCCTTCTTGCTCACTTTCTTCTCCTTGAAGACCCTGGGCATCCTCCCACTGAAGTGCCTTTGCTATGGCCATTTCCTCTGCTTTCAGGGCTTTTCTCCCAAATATCCTGAGAGAGGATCTCCCTTAAATCTTTTCTCAAATGTTACTGTTGCAATATAGCCTGCCATGACTACTCAGTTTAAAAAATGCAACTGTGACCTCACTCTTCCTGCTCTTCCTACCATTTCCTGCTTTTCTCTTATCCATCGTAATTTATATTTTTACTTATTTGTTTTATTTACTGTCTGTTTTTTCCCAGCAGAATCTTCAAAAGCATGTGAACTCTGTGAAGTCATGGATCTTAGACTGTTTTCTTCACTGCCATCCTTCCAGCACTGTGACAGTACTGAGCTTATTGCAGGCGATTATGTTTGTTCGATGAATGCATGCGTACATGAACGAATGAATGAAAGGAGAATCATGTTAAGGGAAAATGTTCAGCTGGGGAGGAGGAAAGAGTAGCAAGTTCATAAGAAATGACATTAGGTCTCTCAGAGTTGGAGTGATGATAGGAGTAGAGTGGTTGAAACTGGAGGTTTGTGAAAGTTTGGGTGGAAAAGTGAAAGAGCAATGTTGGGCAGGAAGCTTATGGAGTAAGCAAGAATGTAGGGAGAATGATTGTCAGGTGAAACACAGAAGATTGTGTAAAAGATCCTCATTTTAAAAAATATTTTTGCCTCTCTTTCACATTATCCCATTCTTCACACCAAGCTGTTCCATTCTTGCATTCGAGTTAAACTGAGATGATAATGGTAACCAATGTTACTTGTCATTGTCAGCCAGTGATCATGAGAGGGGGTATTCTGGAGATTTCTAATGATTTTTTTAGTCTTATCAATAAGACACTGGAAAACATGGCCCCTTTTGCTGTGGATGGTTGTTTGGATGTTATATCTGACAATGTTACAATATGCTGTAAGGTGAGAGAAGTGAAGCCAACTTTCCAAAAAATGGCGGCATGGAAGATTAAATGAATGTAGGTCCTAGACAGTCTCTCTGAGGCACTGAATTAGCCTCTTGAACCTCAGAACTTTCTTTAGGTGAGGTTAGTTTCCTTATGATGTAAGTAACTGTGCATTATGTTTTAGATACTCTGATGCCAGCACCCTCCTACGGCTTACCTTGTTTCATTACTTTCTCTACCAAGGCTCAGTTCAAAATTTCTAAGGTTGTTTATGGCATTTGTTTATGTTAAGGTATTTATCAGGGAGTGTGTTTATATGTATTTATGAAAATCCTAAAGAAGCAAGTTACTACCAAATACTTTAGTCTTACCTAATCATTTGTTCAGTTCAGTTCAATTGTTCAGTCGTGTCTGACTCTTTGCAACCCCATGAATCGCAGCACGCCAGACCTCCCTGTCCATCACCAACTCCCAGAGTTTACTCAAACTCATGTCCATCGAGTTGGTGATGCCATCCAGCCATCTCATTCTCTGTCGTCCCCTTTTCCTCCTGTCCCCAATCCCTCCCAGCATCAGGGTCTTTTCCAATGAGTCAACTCTTGGCATGAGGTGGCCAAAGTATTGGAGTTTCAGCTTCAGCACCAGTCCTTCCAATGAACACCCAGGACTGATCTCCTTTAGGATGGACTGGTTGGACCTCCTTGCAGTCCCAGGGACTCTCAAGAGTCTTCTCCAACACCAAAGTTCAAAAGCACCAATTCTTTGGCACTCAGCTTTCTTCACAGTCCAACTCTCACATCCATACATGACCACTGGAAAAAACCTTGACTAGACGGATCTTTGTTGGCAAAGTAATATCTCTGCTTTTTAATAGTCTTTTAAATAGTGTTCCTTTTTATACATATTGTTGTATATAAAAAGTATGAGAGTCTTCATAGCGTTATATTTGTATAGAAAACAGAAGCGGGAGATAGACTGAGTAAAAAGATGTATTGTGATCTCAGTAATCCAGATTTAGAAAATGCCTAAACAGTTGGCCCTTGTAACCATGGTACAAACACCACTGTTCACTTATCAGAAGCTATGCTAATTACATTTATAACCAGTACAGCATCATGATTTATAAGATTTCAGATCACCAAAATGTGTGTTTCATATATATTTGGTCTTCCTCCACTATTCCTGGCTCACAGCTCTAAAACCTCTTGGAATTTCCTAAGTACTAAGAGTGATAAATGTGTCTTCTGTGATGTTAATGAGGTGACTTTTGAAACTCAGCTAAGGATTGGGCTTGGTTGCCAGTGGATCCAACCATGTGATTAGAGGGTTAGAACTTCCAGTTCCACCCTTTTGACCTCCACGGAGGGGAAGGGGGCCAGAGATTGATTTCAGTTGCCCGTGGTTAGTGATTTAATCCATCAGGCCTATGTAATGAAGCCTCCATAAAAATCCAAAGGATGGGTGTGGAAACTTTGGTTTCTTATAGAGATGCTGGGAGGGATTGGGGGCAGGAGGAGAAGGGGACGACAAAGGATGAGATGGCTGGATGGCATCACTGACTCGATGGACGTGAGTCTGAGTGAACTCCGGGAGTTGGTGATGGACAGGGAGGCCTGGGGTGCTGTGATTCATGGGGTCGCAAAAAGTTGGACACGACTGAGCGACTGAACTGAACTGAACTGAGAGATGATGGGAAATTCACTCTTCAGTTAACTCCTACTTCCAAAGGCCCCTAAGCTGGACTGGTCCATAGACAGGCCTGCTGACCTCAAACTCACCTTAAAACAATGCTCAGACAGGAAACTACACTACACTAGGAGGAGGAGGAGATGACATCAGAAGCAGACAGCTTGCCCAAGATGCTGATCTGACTTGTATGATCATTTATAATGTTTTCTTGATTCCTTGGACCTATGCCTATCAATCCCATGTTTTCTATCATGGACATGATTCTATGCTAGTTTAAAACTCAATCCAATCCACAGGTAATACCTGTACCTATTCTGGGTTACCTTGGTGGATTTCTCTTCTTTAGGGCTCTGATTGGATACCCCCTAGGAAATTTGTTTTAGATGAGTGTTCAGTCCTGTTCTATCTATTCATAATAATTCTAGATGGGATCCTCTCACCTGGCCAGTTAAAAAATACCTGCTTTGAGGCTGGCCATAGATTTAAGTTTTCTCTTAGGGTCATTTAAACTCAATCGGAGTGATGAGCTAAGTCTCAATAAAAAATTAACTTCTCATCTAGTAAAAGGAGAGAAAACTCCTACAATTATGGGGGGGATCTACATGTTTAACACCAGGGTATGGTCATTTAAGTTTAAAGGCTCCTCTATGTTGGGAATGGTTAAATCATACTAAAAATGATCAACCTGGTAATTTTGAGACAAGGCTGGGTGCTTAATGAACTATGCCTGTTATTACCCTTAGAGAGAGAGATTGGTATGGGACTCAATGGTTTTGTGGCACTAATTTATGGCCTTGACATCTACAGGGATGATACGAAGGTGTAGCCTGGGATTCCCATGAATTTAAGGTCATACATGTTAACAAATTATAGGTAACGCCAACCAATCTACCATTGCTATGATCCCAATGGGTCAAAGATCTGTATTCCACTGGTATGACCATTTAGCTGTGTGTGTGTGTGTGTGTGTGTGTGCCTTCAGTGGGGTTGGAGGATGTAATTGACCATATCTAAGCCTTGACAACTTTCATAAGCTTTAAATGATAGTAACTGGGCTATTAGCCTATTGAATTCTGAGATCTCTTTGATGAGAAAGGCAGTGCTACACAACTGCAAGACCCTTGACACCTTACAGCATCTCGGGGAGATATCTGCTGTAATTCAAACTGAATGCTGTATTTTTGTACCTGGTAAATCCTTTAATGTAACACATTTGAACCACATGAAAAATCAGATTTCTGCTCTAAGTGACCCATTCCCTAGTTTTGACAATCTTTAAAAAAAAAACTGGTGTGGGAGGCTCATTGCTAAAATATTTACTTTTAATTCCACTAATGTTATTAACTATTCCATTTGTAGTTTGCTTGTTTCACAAGATTATTATTTCTTGTATTACCAAGTATATGACTGAGCCTTCAACGAAAATGATGACTAGACTTGAAGCAGTTGATCAGATGTATAGTTCAATATGTGATCAATGATTGTAATAGTGTAACTCTAGAAGGCAATGGCACCCCACTTCAGTACTCTTGCCTGGAAAATCCCATGGATGGAGGAGCCTGGTAGGCTGCAGTCCATGGGGTCGTGAAGAGTCGGACACGACTGACTTCACTTTCACTTTTCACTTTCATGCATTGGAGAAGGAAATGGCAACCTACTCCAGTGTTCTTGCCTGGAGAATCCCAGGGACGGGGGAGCCTGGTGGGCTGCCATCTACGGGGTCGCACAGAGTTGGACACGACTGAAGTGACTTAGCAGCAACAGTAGCAGCAGAGAAGGCAATGGCACCCCACTCCAGTACTCTTGCCTGGAAAATCCCCTGGACGGAGAAGCCTGGTGGGCTGTAGTCCATGGGGTCTCGAAGAGTCAGACACGACTGAGCGTCTTCACTTTCACTTTTCACTTTCATGCATTGGAGAAGGAAATGGCAACCCACTCCAGTGTTCTTGCCTGGAGAACCCCAGGGATGGGGGAGCCTTGTGGGCTTCTGTCTATGGGGTCGCACCGAGTCGGACACGACTGAAGTGAGTTAGCAGCAGAGATGATGGGAGAATGCAGAGCCTGGAGAGGGAATGGAATCTCAGTGTCTCTGACCACATACCTTGCTCTCTGAATCTTTTCTGTCTGGCTGTTCTGAGTTCTGTCCTCGTACAGTAAATTAGTGATCTAGTAAGTACAGTGTTTCTCTGAGTCCTGTGAGCCACTCTAGCAAATTTATCCAGCCGAGGAGGAGGTCATGTGAACCTCTGATTTATGGCCAGAGAGAAATACAGATAACAGCTTGGACTTGGGACTGGTCCTGACATCCAAAGAAGGGGTCGTGGGCACCTCCCGTCTGTCATTGGTTGGGGATAGCTGTGAGGGGGAGGGTAGACTTGTGGGACTGAACCCTTAGCCTGTGGGATCTGATGTTATCTTCAGGTAGGTAGGGTTAGAATTGAGTTGAATTGTCGGACATCCAGTTGGTGTTCAAAGAATTGCTTGTTTGTGTGGGGGGACCACCCCATACTTGGAACTGAGTCCAGAAACCCAAAATAACCAGTCACTAACTATGTATTCATTGTTGCGTTCTCAAACTGCTTTAACTAGTGGAACCACACAAGTCCAAGAACTTATAAATACTTAGATAAAGTTTTTGGTCACATGTTTGCAGAATTGGCATTGGCTAGCAGGTATTTTTCAAATATTTCCCTCAGTTACCTTTCAAGTCACTAGACTAGGAAAGTATCAACAAACACAAAATGAAGAAAACGAAGCTTAGTGTTACTATGTGCTTATACCTTACTTGGGCAGTTACACATTCATGTAAAAGAGCGCTTGGCTTCACCCAGTGATGATTTTGGAATTCTTTTCCAAGTGTGAAAGTTGCTCAGTCATGTCCAACTCTTTGTGACCCCATGGAATAGTCCATGAATTCTCCAGGCCAGAATACTGGAACAGGTAGCCGTTCCTTCGCTAGGAGATCTTCCCAACCCAGGGATCGAACCCAGGTCTCCTGCATTGCAGGCGGATTCTTTACCAGCTGAGCCAGCAGGGAAGCCCTTTTGCAGGTACTGTCTTATTTGAGCCCGATTATAGTAAGTTTAGGAGCCAGTTTTATTTCTCTGCTCTTTCACTTTGCCTCCCTGGCTTTGGACGGGCTGTTTCTGCCTTCAGTTTTCAATTTTAACTTTGGTCCAGTCATTGTCCCCACTTTTCCTGTCTACAACCTTTATAACAGCTCTGGGCACATTCAGCTCTCTTCCTATGTGGTCTCCTCAACCACCAGGCTTGTAGCCTCCAGGCAAAGTTTGGATCGATCCTACAGATATATGCTAGGAGATCTCTGTAGTGACCACCCGGAAACACAGTGTCTACTTCTATTTTATTTTGTAAAAATTACTTTATTTATTTTAAAATTTTTATTGGAGTGTAGTTGCTTGATAATGTCATGTTACATTCTGCTGTACAGCATAGCGAATCAGCTGTACATATACATGTATCCCCTCTTTTTTAGACTTTCTCACAGTTTCTAATTTTAAAATGAACGAGGCAGAGTGTAAAACGGCATTTTATTTTTCAGATTTATTGCCATGGTACCTTTAGGATCATCCTAATTTTGGATCCTGACAGTGATAAAGTAAGGAGAGAAACTATGATATACATTTGAATAGCATTTAAAATATTGCAGGAAGCTTCTCCTCTACCATCTAATTCTCTCAATAAACTAAAGTCATTATTATCCTTCAAATAAGAAATGTATGGCTCAGAAAGCTGCTCCAGTCTGGCCATGGCCCCATAAGTGGTAAGTCACAGAAATGGGACTAGAAACCAGATGTCTTACCTCCAATCATGCTCCTTATTAACACCTCACTTTCTTCATTTTATGCTGGAAAAAATGCCCTTATCTAAATAATTTGATAACCCATTTGAGGGACCGAAAAGGTCACACATGAGAGCAACAGTGTGTATTCAGGAGAGGGAGGTTTTGAGCACAATATAAACTTATTTTTCCAAAGGTCAGATTCGACTCCATAGTGGCCAGGTGGCATAAATCACCCTCCAGGGCCCCAGCCATCCCTTTGACAGGAGTTTGCAGACCCAGGACTACGCAGAAGTCTCAAACCTGTGACAGAGGCTTCTCTGAGAAGAGCATCAGTGTTGCTGCATGGGACGCTGTGTGACCGCAGAGACAGACGGGGGGGGTGGGGGATACTGGAGAGAGCTGAAGCAAAAGCCTGAGTCATCCTTTCAAATTGCATTGATCAAAGGAGAATTTTAGACGTGAGTGAATGAGAGTTCTTATGAGTGAATCTTCCGAGGGGAAGGGGAAGGCCAAACCTGGCTCATTATCACCAAGTAATACTGCAGAGTAATTCGCTACTTCAGTCTCATCCCTCTGCCCTCTGTGAGCTGCTACAGAAGTAAATACTTTGGAGTACTTTACTACGTGTTCCGGCAGATCTTGTGGTCTCCATCTGCAGAAAAGCAGCATTTGCTCAGACTTGAAATGTCAGCTTGATCCATTCAGGGATTTCAGATTAAAAACAAAAATTGAGCATGATTAATAGGCCCAGAAAAGAATGTCAGAATTGAATATGCGTTGCGAAAGTATTTGAGAAGCTGCCAGGGAGCATATGGCTCTATCCTCTATTAAATAAAAGGAAGTAGAAGTTGGCAGGTGGGGAAGCAATGCAAATAAGCACTTAAAATGTAAAGAATCAGCCATCTTGACCCAGTAATTCTATTCAGAGGAATTCATTCTAAAGAAATAACAGAATCTGGAAGGCTTCTTGCAAAGACTTCTCTCTTCAGTGATATAGAAAATGGCAAAAATGATACAAAAGAAGAACAAATAAACCACTGGAGAACAGTGTAATAAATTACAGCAATATTATGGAAATGCATTAAATTTTGTATTGGGTAAAGCCTTTCATTGAACTTCCAGAGAGTTCCCAAAGGATGTATTTTAATCGTACTTACGATGAGAACTTGTTTTCAGATATGAATCATCTTAAGTCATTGCCTTTCCATTGTGTACTTTCCCTTGATGTTGCTGTTTGTTTCACAATCGGTAGAAACTTGGGAACATACAGATTTTAAAACTAATTCTAATGTGCTTTACATGCTTACGCAACATCAAGAGGGAGGAGTTTGCAAGGAGCAAAATGTTGACCAGAAGGAGGGTCTCCTTAGGAGAACAGGGTCAGCCAGAAGAAACTCGCAGGAGTGTTAATTTAATATTGCTGGCTGCGATCTTCAGGGTGGGCTTCCCAAGTGGTGTTACTGGTAAAGAACCCACCTGCCAATGCAGGAGACATAAGAGACACAGGTTTAATCCCTGGGCCAGGAAGATCCCCTGCAGTAGGAAATGGCATCCCATTCCAGCATTCTTGCCTGGAAAATTCCATGGACAGAGGAGCCTAGTGGGCTACAGTCCATGGGGTCACAAAGAGTTAGACATGAATTAGTGACTGAGCACATCTTTGGGTTGAGAAATTTTTAGACTAAATTATTTATTCTTTCTAAAGATAGATGAGTAACTTTCAAGGAGGCATTTTTCCTAACATTTTTGTGCATGGAAATTGGAAAAGCTTTGGAGTCAGACCAAGCTGGGTCATAATGACAGTGAGAGCCAATATTTACTGAGCACTTGGAATAGATCAGACACAGTCTATACCCAAATTTTTACTGATTTAATCATTGCAGCAGCCCTTTGAACTAGATACGTCTCTTATCTTTATTTTGCAAATGAGGAAGAACTAGAACACAAGGAGATTAAGTAACTTGCCCAGGGTTACTGGATTGGTTAACCATGATGCATATTATCACTTAAATGCTGGTTATAGACACCGATTGGGCCATTTGTTGGGCTCTTCTGTCTTTTCATTTTAAGTGGCTTAAGGTACTCAGGTAACTGTGCTGTGTTTCAAATCCTTTCACCTTTGTTCTGATCTACTGGCTTGAGCCACTGCCTCGCACTTTTTTGACCATTACTACCCTAAAAGAGGGGCTCCCCAGGTGGCACTAGTGGTAAAGAACCCGCCTGCCAATGCAGGAGATAGAAGAGTCTCAGGTGCGATCCCTGGGTTGGAAAGATACCCTGGAGGAGGGGATGGCAACCCACTCCAGTATTCTGCTTGGAAAATCCCATGGACAGAGGACCCTGGCGGGCTACAGTCCATCAGATGGCAAAGAGTTGGGCATGATTGAAGCAACTTAGCATACTCACATGAACCCTAGAAGGTTGGAAACCTGATCCCTTTTCAGCACTGATCTCAGTTGCAATTTGCCCTTAGCAACTTGGTTTTCTCTGTCTGGGGTCTGTAGGAGCCCACACCTCAGGGCATCTCCGTGGAAGCAGATTGCTTTAAAGCTGATGAAGGATCAGGGCCCCTCACATACAGCAGTCCCTTGCAAGGCCCTGTTCCTACTTGTGTATTCACATTTTTCAAACTTTTTCTTAAATAGAGTTCCCCCTTCCCTGGAATTGCATGAACTCTAAGTCTCACAAATACAGTGGAAGTGAAAAATAGATTCAAGGGATTAGATCTGATAGAGTACATCATGCAAAATGCCAGGCTGGATGAAGCACAAGCTGGAATCAAGATTGCTGGGAGAAATATCAATTACCTCAGACACACAGATGACACTACCCTTATGGCAGAAAGTGAAGAGGAACTAAAGGGTTTCTTGATGAAAGTGAAAGAGGAGAGTGAAAAAGTTGGCTTAAAACTCAACATTCAGAAAAGTAAGATCATGACATCTGGTCCCATAACTTCATGGCAAATAGGTGGGGAAACAATGAGAGACTTTATTTTGGGGGGAGACTCCAAATCACTACAGATGGTGACTGTAGCCATGAAATTAAAAGATGCTTGCTCCTTGGAAGAAAAGTTATGACCATTCTAGACAGCATATTAAAAAGCAGAGACATTACTTTACTGACAAAAGTCCGTCTAGTCAAAACTATGGGTTTTCCAGTAGTCATATATGGATGTGAGAGTTGTACCATAAAGAAAACTGAGCGCCATAGAATTGATGCTTTTGAACTATGGTGTTGGAAAAGACTCTTGAGAGTCCCTTGGACTGCAAGGAGATCCAGCCAGTCAATCCCAAAGGAAATCAGTCCTGAATATTCATTGGAAGGACTGATGCTGAAGCGAAAACTCCAGTACTTTGGCGACCTGATGTGAAGAACTGACTCATTTGAAAAGGCCCTGATGCTGGGAAAGATTGAAAGCAGGAGGGGAAGGAGAAAATAGCAGATGAGCTGGTTGGATGGCATCACCGACTTGATGGACATGAGTTTGAGCAAGCTCCGGGAGTTGGTGATGGACAAGGAGGCCTGGCGTGCTGCAGTCCATGGGGGCACAAAGAGTCAGACACGACTGAGCAACTGAACTGATATGTATTCCTGTAGCTGATTCACTTTGCTATACAGTAGAAATGCATACATTTTAACTAAAAAACAAACAAACACCTCCCTCTCACCGCTAAAAGACTTGCTGATGCTTTCTGAGTTATAATTTCTATATTTGTAAAATGGAAATGTTGGGGATCAGGTGAAATTCTTGTAAAATTCTTGATCTTAGTAGGTGCATATTAATGTTACTCTATCTGTGATTCTAGTAACTTCTGTGTCCAGGCAGGTTTTCCCCAGACAATTCTGATACAGAATACTTTGTCTTGTTTTCTCCACATGTTCTCCTAATACTTATGAAACCATTGGCCCTTCTGCTGGGTATGACATGTATCATCTCCACTAAATCTTATGGTTTAATAAATCTTTGATTTTTAACACCATCCAGACCTAGTTCATGTGCTCCTGCACATTCTAAGTTAGGCAGCTGTGATTTAGGCTGGATTTGAAAATGAACTGGAGACAGATGATGGTCTATTGTATCTAAGCCTATCACCCCTGTTAATCTGTATTAGAACCCTATTCTCCTCCTTCATACCCTCATTTCAAGTTATAAATAGATATTAGTTTGCTTATTAGTCTATGATCTGTGTTTCTCATTAGCCTGTGATTTTCATGGAACCAAAGGCACATCTGTTCTTTTCACAGACACCTAGCATATGGCCAGGCATATAGCAGCAACTCAACAAATGCTTTTTTGCATGCAGGTAGCCATGAAGATGGTAAAGGCAAGAACATTTGCCAGAGGTGAGGCCCTGCGATTCATCCAAACGTGGCTCCCTCCGCACAGGCTCTCCCCTTCTGTTGTACACAGACGTTCACCAGTTCTTCGTATCTCAGCAGAGTTCTTCTGTTTGTATCCCCCCTTTCTTCCTCTAGTCCTCTTCCTTCACCTTGGTTGTTCCCATCTCACATCCGCACACAAAATGCCCTTCTTTTTTCTCTTCCTCTGGCTTCTATGGAGGAACACAAAGTGTTTCCAAATATTGCAAAAAAAAAAAAACCAAAAACCTTAGGTCCCATTTCACTCAGGTTTAAAGATTACTTGGTTTTTGACAAGACCAAGATGAAGTAGTGTGGTCAAGGGAGGCTGGGGAGTTCCCAGCCCCTGTAGGAACGTGGGGATGAGGATGGGAGAGGCATGCTTACCATACAGTTACGGTGGCAGAGTGCGGACAGCACCTGCAGAGAGGGAGGTGGTCTCTCTGCAAATCCTTAGCTGGCTGAGGGCGCTCTTACCTGAGTGTCAAGAGAACCATCTCTGCTCCATGTTACCGCACAAGATACTAATCACAGGCCAGGGACTGTCTGTCCATTTCCATTCTTCCTCCCATTGTTTTAATAGTATCATTTTAATAAAGGGAATTATGTTTCTTCTGGTTTTAGGATAATGTCTTATGGTTTACTATAATCACGTGTCATTACAATAGAAGTATTTACTAATTTTGCCCTTTCTAAACAGGTTTCTCATTATTCATTGCCTAATATCACAAAAACTCTAATTGAGATTGTTCTAATTTCATAATGGTAGATAAAGAAACATTACATAAAAACGATGCAATAAGGCCTCATCTGTAGAGTTTAGTCTCTTGTGTTTCTTAAGGACTTATGTACCAGATACTGAACGAGGAGTTGCATGGTGATCTAGAAATTCGGATAGAATGTAATAAAATAATTTATGCAATTATACAGCATTATTATACTACATGTATAACATATATACACATACTGCACATATATGCATACAAATACACATGTCTCTATAAAATCATATACAAATACACACGAATAGATAGATATACAATATTTCTCCAAATTTTTCTGAAGGCACTGGGCTTGTTTTCTTGAGACAGGCTATGAATGTATGTATGTAGATATGAGCGCCTGTGCTCAGTCATGTCCGATTCTTTGTGACCCCAAGGACTGGCTTTGGAGTGAATCAGCATGGTTTTGGTTCCTAGCAATACCACTTACTTGCTATATGATTTCGTGTGACTTATATAGTTTTTCTTAAATTTCATTTTTGAATAATGAGAGCAGTGTTTCTTAACTCCCAACACTGATGTTTTACATTGGATTTTAGCATTTATTTTCACAAAGACACTATAAAGTCGGAACTGTTGTCATCCGCATTTTACAGATAAAGAAGCTGAGTCACAAAGTAGTTAAATGACTTGCTCAGAGGTCAGAGGGCAAAATCAGACACATCTCTGGGCTGTCGAACTATAATGCTTATACTGTAGGGCATTAGATCAAAGAAAATAACTGAAATTGCCAAAGGGATGACTACAAGAGAAAATAAAACTCAATTAGAAGAATCAAGAAGAAGCCAAAAAATAAGAGGAAACATGTGCCAGGCACCCTTAGGAGTCTTTAGACACTGTCTCAAACATCCTTAAAACCCTGGGGCGGGGCCGTGATGACCTTTTAAAAAAGAGAACTGCAGTTCACAACTACAGCTGATGAAAGCTGATACTGGGATTCAATCTAGGTCCTTCTGATTATAAATGCTATGCTGAGATACATCTTGTGCTTCTAGGTACATAGCATAGTTCTGTAGTTGGCATTAGGAAAATACGTTTCACAGGCTCTGAGCTCAAGGAGCTTAGAGTCTTAACGGGGATGACAGGCATGGGAGCCGCAAGCAAGGAAACGCAACATTCACGGTGAAGGTAACAACACCCATCGGTGTGGGTGGCTAGGACGGGAAAGATCCTAGAGCTCAAATGGAAAATGTCACGGTGGACCTTGATCTTCACCCGGACCGAGAGGCTGAAGCTTGGCACACTGCACAATCACTGTTTGTCGAATGCCTAAGTGATCAGGAGAGTTAAGGGAAAAGACATAGTTCTTTTCCAGTCACCTTCCTCCTCACACAGGACCTATTAGCTTTCCCCTTCAACTCTGGAGAGAGGGCAGGAGGGGGCGGTCCCGCAGGGGCATGCTCGCTGCCTTGCCAGTTAATGCCAGGTCAGGGACCACATCTGTATCAGTGCCCTCAGCAGTGACTGGAGCCTGGCAGGGCTGCATGAAGAAATGTGCTGGATGAACGAATAAATGAATGAGACATACACAGTAAGAGATAGATTATTTCAGGGAAGACCTACAGAGATCAGAAAGGGGAGCGGAAAAAAAAAAAATCACAACCAGGATCCATACCATCATATTATCCTTTCTTTGAGGTCTCTCCCTTCCCCTCTCACGTAATTATTTCCTTTTCTGTGCTCCTACAGTCCTCCTACAAAGACTTAAACCTCCCCCAACCCTCTGCTGACATTGTTGGCTTACATCCCTGGCTCTATTGAAAGGAGAGGCGTTATCTAGAGGGAGGAAGGTATCGTATTCACCTTTATATCTCTAGTGCCTAAAACACCATCTAGCTCAGCAGACAGCAAGATGAATGATACATTCTCAGCAAATAATACCTATTTATTATTGCTGTTTGGGTAATAAACAGCACTGAGTGGAGACCGTTACTTTCCTGTGATTGACTTCTGCCCAAGTCTCCTCCTGCTAACTTGTTTTTGTTGCCTGATACACAACTTACATTTTTCCACCTCTTGTATTACTGACTCCCTTTAATTCACTACATTTTAATTTTGATTCCATGCTCCATAAAAGTGTGTATTGCCCTCTTGTGTCTCCTTCAATGGAACTGCCCACAAGCATCCCCTTTTAGGTGTTTCTGCCCCCTTCTGCAGGACTCTGCTGCCCTCTAGGGGGCCTTGCTCACCACATACGTCTCCAGACCCCGTTTGCTCTGCGATTGACCATCCAGTCCTTGGTTGGGATTGCTGCCCTCATGGCAGGGCTGCCAGACTCTGAGGCTCCTTTATCTGCTCCTGCAGCCCCCAGTTTATAAACCTGTGGCTGTACAGTGTAATGGGCTTAGGAATATGAGCCTGTGGCATAAGCAAGCAAGGAAGCTGTCAAAAATTGAATCCCATCCCAAGAGGAGCTTTTTGAGGTGGCAGCCACTGGGTCCCAGTGCTCTTGGTACCAACAGGATCCTCAGCTGTGAGTATCCCACCTGTATCTCGGAGAAGTGAAGTGAAGTGAAGTCATTTCGTCGTGTCCCACACTTTGCGACACCGTGAACTGTAGCTCCTCTGTCCATAGGATTTTCCAGGCAAGAATACTGGAGTGGATTGCCATTTCCTTCTCCAGGGGATCGTCCCAACCCATGGATCAAACCGGGTCTCCTGCATTGCAGGCAGGCTCCTTACTGGCTGAGCCACGAGGAAAGTGTCTTGGTAGTATGCATATTATGTCAAAGTTTATTCTCTGGAATCCAGTATCCAGCTAATGAGAGTGTTCTACCTGGTAAATGAATGATGATTTCCATCTTTGCTTGGGCCTCTGTGATATAAAGAACTTCCTCAAAGAACTGGGGCCTCGGTGGTTTTCTTGGTTAAACCAAACCAACATCTGGTTACCATATCCAGTGGTGATGACTCGTAACTCTATCTAATTTGACTTCTCTGTAACACTGGAACTATTGATCACTCTCGGATCATTCTTCCTACTTTTGTGTTATCAGTTGTGTCTAGGTCTCAAATGTACTTAATACTAATATTCAGGAATTTTTTGTCTACTTATCAGACTTTCCTTTATCTAGTCTGGGCTCTTTATCTAGAGGACCCTGCCCTTTGCTTTTCCAAACTGTACTTCAGACACCAAACTCTCTAGTTTTGCAGGCTAGTTTTTCCAGCAGCTTCTTGGATGTGTTCACTTAGATGTCTCTTAGGATTCTCAGATTTAACAGTTCCAAAATGAAGCTCATTTTCCTTCCACCTTTCTCTCCTTTATCTTACCATCTTTGCTCCCAAATTTATGCTCATTTAGTCTGATTATCATCCAATGCAAATGATTCTCCAACCCTTTAATTTTAGTATCCATCCTGGACTTTTCTGAGCTCATCAGACATAGTATTGACAAAACTTCACACTTCATTTTATCCTTCAAGATTCTCCTCTCCAAGTCTGAATTATATAGGTCCCAATCCCCCGATTTTGATACAGGTCAAAAACCTAGTACTCATCTTTTTCTCTTTCTTTCACATACACATACCAATGATTAAGTCCTATTGTTTTACTTTCTATTTGAAGCCATCATAATCTCTAAGCCTAGCCCATCACAATGGACATCGAGCTGATTTCTCACTTCTCTTCTTTCCACTCTATATTCTGTTCTATCTATAGAAACCAGAAGGATCACTTTAACATATCAGTCTCATCATGTAACTTGCCATGCATCCCATTATACTCAGGACAAAGTACAAAATCTGTATCTCATGCCGTTTGATCTCCACGTGCCGGTCCACCTGTTCTCTGACCATCATCGCCCCTTCTTAAGCTTCTCCACCCACAGTGGGTCTTGCTTGTCCCCCAAAATGATAGTCTCGCTCCTGCCTCAAAATCTTCTCACTTGCTGTTCCCTCTACCTCCCCAATCTTTATGAATCCTGTTTTCCTACTTCATTTTGCTCTGTGTTCAGCTTAGTCAGAGAGGCTATTCATGACACCATAATTAAAAATGTCTAAAATTACTCTCTATCCAGCACACTCTAGTTCTTCACTTTTCTTCATTATTTTTAATAGCAGTTATACCTATATAGAATTGTTTTGTTTACTTTTTATTGTTGTTCTCTCTGATTGCAATTGAAGTTCTGTGAGGGTTGAGATTTTGTTTTCTTTACCACTTTGTCCTCAAAGAGAAGACAATTCCTGGTACACAGCACCTTCTCAGTAAATCATTGCTGGGTGTAGTGGTGAGCAAGTCAGGGTATTGAAATGTATGCCAAGTTCTCTGTCATATAACTTTAGGTTTATCTTCAATGGGGACTCTCTCTCTATATATATACACACACACATATATATATGAAATATATATCTGATGTATTATGTATTAGTATACTTTTTATTGTAGTAGTTGAATGCTATAGTTTTTATACAAACATCTTTCTAAAAGGAAGAAAATTTTACTTAGACAAACTATAACCAAACTACACTTTATTCCTTTTAGAAAGATGTTTATATAAAAACTATAGCATTCAAAACTAACAAGTTTTTCTATGTACTATGAAGAACCCATAAAAATGGAAGGTATGGAAGAAATTTAAAATTTTTACTACAGAGATATGATATCACACACATTATAATAGCTTAAATGATCTCTACCATATATATATATATCTATATCTCCATCTAACTGAATGGTGAAGTCATTAATAATGGGGTATATGTGTTTAGAACTTTTGTAGACTAGATGGTGAATAATGGCTTTATAAATGGCATAAGCTGGATCAGTAAATATGAGTGAGGGTGAATTAATTTCATGGTCAGTAAATAATGTATAGAAGCAGCGATGTAAAAAAGCGTTTGGGATCCATAGGTGAGGCAACTTGATTTATGCAGAAGACTAAAGCTCAGGAGGAGCATGAAGGAAGGTTGGAAAGGTAAGAAGATAACCTGAAGACGTTCTGAAGAGCCTTGAACTGTCTCTGGTGTATTTTTCAACATATAGGAACTGAGGAAACATTGACGGTTTTTGAGAAGGTCAAATGTATTGGATTTATCACCCTTGCAGTAATTCAGATGTACAGAGATAAAGTAATGGATTTGTGTAGCAGTTATTGAAATACAAATGAAGATAAAAAATGTTTGAAAAAACATTTTAAATAACATGTAATATCTCACCAGCATCTAATCTCTAATTAAATATGTTTCAGTTGAGGACAAAGACAAGCATGGCTAACATTTTGATGGTGGGAAGTAGCACTTGTTACATTTAACAGCAACACAGAAAAAAGAAATCATTAAAGAACTTATTTGATATAAAGGAGTGAGTTTCAGTATGTGTTGAGATGATGCTGGGTATGAAGATGGAACTATCCAGCTGCCATCTGGCTACTCATTACTAGACCTCAAGAAAGAACCCTTGAGATTTGAAGGTAGGATTATAGCTGAATTCTCTGAAGAAGAGAACACAGGGACAAAGGAGCCAGGGGCCGTGGATTAACCTTAGTGACACGGAGAGCTGGGATACAGGAAGTGGCCCCAAACAGCCCTGACCTCTGAACCTTTGTGTCTGTTGTTATCTCTTGTTGGAACTTCTTTCCTCACCTAAGCAACTCAGACACTCCTACTTATCTTTCTTTTCAGTGTTATCTGCTTCCTGAGTCTCTTTAGCATGTTACTGGGGGTAGAAAGTTATGACCAACCTAGATAGCATATTGAAAAGCAGAGACATTACTTTGCCAACAAAGGTCCGTCTAGTCAAGGCTATGGTTTTTCCAGTGGTCATGTATGGATGTGAGAGTTGGACTATAAAGAAAGCTAAGTGCCAAAGAATTGATGCTTTTGAACTGTGGTGTTGGAGAAGACTCTTGAGAGGCCCTTGGACTGCAAGGAGATCCAACTAGTCCATTCTAAAGGAGATCAGCCCTGGGTGTTCTTTGGAAGGAATGATGCTAAAGCTGAAACTCCAGTACTTTGGCCACCTCATGCGAAGAGTTGACTCATTGGAAAAGACTCTGATGCTGGGAGGGATTGGGGGCAGGAGGAGAAAGGTATGACAGGGGATGAGATGGTGGGATGGCATCACTGACTTGATGGATATGAGTTTGAGTGAACTCCGGGAGATGGTGATGGACAGGGAGGCCTGGCGTGCTGCGATTCATGGGGTCGCAAAGAGTCGGACACAACTGAGTGACTGGACTGAACTGAACTGAACTGAGGGTTGAAAGTCTATGACTGATTCTCCCTTTGAAGAGCCACAGGAATCTTTTTGCGGCTTTGAGTAACGGAGAATATAATAAGGCATTATATATATATATATATATATATATATATATATATGTATGTATAAAATAATATATGTAATAGGAGGAATGCCAGACAAATTGTGGGGGGAAGAGGGGACCAAACAACTCAGGAAAGGTAGAGAACTTATTTTCGCCAAGAAGTTAGAGAAAAGGACATTCCATCTTTACCAAGGGAATAGATTTAAGGGAGGAGAAGGAATTGTTAACTCACAGGTGTATGCCTGAGACATACTCTTTTTCTGGGTATGTTCTACAAGAGATATGACTTGCATGCCCAGATATGATGTAGTTAAGCCACACAGGGCTAATGCAAATAAAAGGAACATTTCTGGATACAGAATTTTGACAAAAATGCTATTTACCCCACCACCCAACAATTTATATCAGTTAATCAAAAACATTTTAATCAAATTCAAGTAGTAACAAATGAGACTACTAACATCACATCCAAATTAAAATTCACTGTAATCACAGCATTCAAAAATATCAATTCATTATACAAAGGGAGTGTTTTAGATGTGATTCATCAAAATCATCCAGACATAGTCTTTTATAGCTCCACAGATATACTTCAATTATTGCAGAGCCAAGCCAGTTAATTAATCATTTCAAAGCATTTCTCTCCCCCGAATTAAACACCTGAAACACGTTATTCATAACACTATAACCCACCAGATCTAAATCTTCTTAGCATTTGCTTTCTACATGCCCAGTGAAAGACAGAAGCACATTTAAATAGTATATTAGACAATGGTAGAGTGAGACTTAAAAAGTTGACTTATTCTTTTAGAAAATGAACTACCATTGAGTGTTTTTTTCACTATTAGGGAAGGAACTGGGTTTTCACCAGAGACTATAGAAGTGCATTTTTGCTGCCTATTCCTCACATTTTTACTGGTGAATCTGTTTAAAAAGGCATTGTGAGTTACTGGTGATGGAGACACAGAAGTCAGTGCCTACAAGAAACGTAGTCTAGCAGGGAGAAGGACACACAAACGACACGATAATACAATGTGAAGAGTTCCGTATGAGGCGATCCAGAAAGTCCAGGGGAAATACAGTTTTTAAGGAGGTGTTACATTTAGGTGAGAATCTGGAGGGTGAGAAGGTGTTTTCTAGGTAAAAGGAAGAGAGGTGAATGAGAAAGAATAGAATACACACAGCAGGAGTAGGCCAGACAGAGGCCTGACTAAAGTGTGGCGGACTGGGGAGTCGTGTGCAGTCTGGCCTTGCGAGCATATGCAGTATGTGTTGGGAGGAGCAATGTTGGGATGGGGGAAAAGGGGGAATTTGGTGGAACAGATTGGGGACTGGGCCTCAGGTAGAGAAGGTCAAGTCTTCAAGGGCCAGGTCCTAAAGGGTTTTGTGAGCCATGGGCAAGAGTTTTTGATGTTTATATTTTAAGACATGTATACCTGCCAATTTAAAGGCTGAGTGATGTGATCAAATTTGTACTTTAGGAGGGCAGCTGTTGAGAAAGTGTGCTGCATGCGTGCTCAGTCACTAATTCACTCTTTGCAACCTCATGGACTGTAACCTGCCAGGCTCCTCTGTTCGTGGGATTCTCCGGGCAACAATACCAGAGTGGGTTGCCATTTCCTTCTCCAGGGGATCTTCCTGACTCAGGGATTGAACCTGTATCTCCTGTGTCTCCTGCATTGGCAGGCTGATTCTTTACCACTGAGCCACCTGGGAAGATTGTTGGGACGGGTGTATGTCAATCATAGAGATTTAGGACATTTTGTTGGAAATTCAGACTGTAGTTGATGGTGTCCTGATCTACAGTAGTATCATTAAGAATGCAAAAGATGAAGTAAAACAAGTAGAAAAAAATGGTTGAGGGAAGACTCAAAAATGACACTGGGCTGGGCAACTAGGTTGAAGGTATTGCATTTATGTAGAGTGGAGGTATAAGAGGAAGAAGAACCTTCAATGATAACTCCTTTTCCCTTTTGAGAAATGTTCATTTTATTCAATGTCAAGTTTTTTTTTTTTTTTTTTTTAAATATGCAAGATAATCCCAAACTGCCCACTGGGGCAATAAGAGTTAAGTATTAAACCTAGCAGCTAGAAGCTCCAATACTGGCCACCTAATGTGAAGAGCTGATTCACTGAAAAAGCCACTGATGCTGGGAGAGATTGAGGGCAGGGGGAGAAGGGGGCGACAGAGGATGAGATGGTTGGATGGCATCAGTGACTCAGTGGACATGAGTTTCAGTAAACTCCAGGAGATAGTGAAGGACAGGGAAGCTTGGTGAGCTAGAGTCCATGGGGTCGCAAAGAGTTGGACATGACTTAATGACTAAACAACAAGTTGAAGCTAGCACCTTGTCTCAAGTTGCAGAAATAATAGTGAAAAGAGTCATTTTTAAGGCAATGATAATTGCACCTAGTTTCTGACTTCTTTCATTTAGCACTTTCACAAGTTATGATGAAATCATTATTTAATTTCTTGGTCAAGATAATGCTTTCTTCCAATTACCTGTCTTACATGTTATAATTATCCAGGATGTCAAATACACTTAATTCTAAAAATTTAACTGAAATATTTGCATCAAGTAGGTGCTAGAGAAATCTCTGGTGAATGTCAACTATATCTAGTCATTTGTAAAAGAAACCTTCACCATCTCAAACATTTGTAAATGGACAACTTTAGGAATAGTCTTCATTTGAAGAATGGGAAGACAAAGAAATCATAAAAGTAAATCATTTATTTTTATATTTATAAATATGATTTATAATATATAATTTTATATTTATAAGTATATATTTTTATATTTAAAAATGAATCATAACTAAGAAAAATTACTTAGTTATTAAGTACCATGTACTTAATCTGAATCTGCCTTTAGAAGATATATCCTTTTCCTTGTAGTAATGTATTTCAGTCGGTGCTGTCTGCCTTATGCAGACATTTCTGTCAAGACATTGAAATGTCCTTCTCTTGGGTGTTTGCTTTAATGACCAAACCGGATTGGCTCTGGGCCTTAACTGGATTAACTAGAGTGCTCTAGACCAGGGTTTCCCAGCCCCCGGGCCACAGACTGGGGCCTGTGGGTGGTCTGTTGGGAGCCAGGTCGCACAGCAGGAGGTGAGTGAGGGAACTTTGCTGGGTGTTTTCGGCCACCCCCACCTGTGTTTGTGGCATCACCTCCCGAGTGCCACCTCCTGCCAGAGCGGCGGCAGCTTTGGATTCTCATAGCAGCTCAGACCCTCCTGTAAACCGGGCATGCGAGGGGGCTAGGTTGAGTGCTCCTTATGAGAACCATCCCGAAACCATTTCCCCACCCCCGTCTGTGGGAAAATCGCCTTCCTCAGAACTGGTCGCTGGTGCCAGAAAGGTTGGGGACTGGTGCTCCCAAGAGGGGCTTTAAGACTTCCAGAAAGAGGGTGGGTGGGAGAGAGGCTCAACAGGGAGACAATATGTATAAAATACATATAATATATATATAGGACTGATCTGCATTGTTGTACAGCAGAAACCAACACACTGTAAAGCAATTATCCTCCAGCCAAAAAATAAAAAATAAAAAAAATCAAATTATGGCGACGGTGACACATTCTCAAATGTCGTCTTTCTCGAGCCTGACCTTTTGTCCATTCCTAGTAACTCTTTACTACCCTTTCAAATACAGTCTTCACATTTGTAATTGCTGCTGGTGAAGGCCATGGACTGCTTGGATTAGAATTCAAGGTTCAGATCCTTTCCAGATATCTGTCCCTGGGCGGTGGGCTTTCCGGCTCTGTCTCTCAGTTCACTCAATGATAAAATGAGGCTGCTCACGTTGCCTCCTTCACGGGGCTGTCTCAAGGAGTCAATGAATGTTTGTGAGGAACTGATCATAGTGCCTGCGATGTGCTAAGTGTTCATAAAAGTAGGCTGTCGTCACCAGCGTCATCACGGTGATTAGCCTTTTTCACATCCTACGCGGCACCTTCCCTTCCCTAGGTTCAGCCTGTTTAAACCTTGAGCTGGAGTGCCTGTGGGCTTGATTTCACGTCCGGCAGCAGTGACTGCCTGACCCCGCCCTCAGCGTGCTTTCTCACCCCCTCCCACCCCAGACCCATCTCACTTGCACTGAGCCCCAGATATGAAGTGCTGCATACAGAATCTGACTCATTAATTTTCACTCAGGTTGAAGGCTACGACTTGTCTCTTCACTATTCTTTGTTCCTCTCCAGAAACAGTGGGACTAAGCGTGTGACACAGCAGACTGGCTTCTCAGGCTTTAGAGAAAGCCTTACATTTTGGGGTGTCTTAGGGCTGAAGTTCTTCACTGCAGCAACTGAGTTCAAACCCTTAGGTAGCCGCTCACCCTGGTGGGCAAGTGTCTTTATCTCTCTAAGCCTCATCAGCATAGTGGGCATACTGACCCTCCTGAACAGGGTTGCTGTAAGAAACACACTGGATGAAATAAATCGCACTTATGGGCATTTGGGGCATCCTCAGTAAATGGAAGCTATTGATGGTAGTCAGTTTGATTCCTGAAGACTCAACACTGGTAGCATGACCTATTGGATTTGAAAGGCATTTCTGGTGGAAAAGTGAGCGGCAGGAGAATATTTAGGCAAGGCTTCTCTGTGATGTGTGAGAATAATAGGCATGTTATAAAAATCTGGCATTTGTGTGCTAGGAAATAATATTGATTTTTTTCCCCCAGCTTTTATATGCTATATTACTTTGTGGGTATAGAAATATGATAGCCACGATGATGAGGAAATGAGCATGAGGAATGTCCTTCAGTTGGTACAGCCAGGAGTCAGAACATCTGCTGTTAGCAGCGTTTCCATGAGAGTTAGCGTCTGGCTCCATGCATCAGGCTCTTTGTACGAGCCCATGGTGGCGGTTCCTTTTCCCTGGTACACAAGGTGAGAACTCCTACAGCAGAAACACGCTGTCCCTTCTTAGATGCCCAGACTCCCTCCTGGCAGCCAGTGCAGGCGAGGGACCTGGTCCGCTGACTGCTGGGGGCTGGGGACAAAGGTTGCAGGGCGAGAAAGGAGACAAGGGGGGAGGCGTCTGTAAGCAGCTGACACCCGGAGTCTGGTCCTTCACCAGCATCTCTCAGGACAGTTAGAGATGCCCTGGAGTTTAGAAGCTGTCTGCTAGCTCACACTCTGTCTGGCACGGTTCTCCGTGGAGAAGCAGTCACAAAGCAGTGTCTGCACAGTGAATACAATTAAACAGAAGCCTCTGGAAATGTCCAAGGGGAAATTAGATAACCTGTGCCTTGATGCAGGGATCTGGAGTTTGAAGGTGAAAGAGACAGGCCAGACGCCCGAAGTCCGTATCCGCTCGGCTCCCGTTTGGCACATTAGCATTCTGCCCAGGTGTCTGCAAGCTCTCCACTGAAGTCAGGGTGCTCAGTTTTTCTCAAGTATCATCAGATATTGCAAACATCCTTTAGATTAAAACAAATCCTGGAGTTAGACTCCAGTTGTGAGTGGAGGTTGGAATCGATTTTTCCTTAGATTTTCATTAGTGAACTATCGAAAGGGAAAAGCGCTTGCTAGTCTGCTTGCGGGCTGGAACACTGGGTTCTCCACGTGCTGCCCTGGCAGCCGCCAGCCCTGTGCCCAGAGGAGCAGAGCCTGCTTCGCCCAGGCCCATCCTTCCAGTGAGGGGCTGCACACTTGGCTGTGCCCGGTGGTGGGAGAGTCCCTGCGAGACGTGTCTACGGTCACTCTGGACTCAGGTCTCCCCTCATTTCCCTCAGATGCCCCCGCAATGTCACCGTGTGTCTGTCTGGGTCAGAGCACACTGTCCATGGTGCCAGGCTCGCCCCAGTGAGTCAAGTGGGCCCTGCTCCTCTCAGCTGCTGACCAGGACTCCGCTGGGATCTGGAGTACCATGGACAGGACATAACCTTGGGAGAGGCTGAGATGGAAGGGTAGCACAGTGGGCCCTGTGGATACTTGGAGGAGCAAAGTCAGGGCTCAGTAGGGCTTGATTTCCATTTATTTCCTCTGTGATCACAATAACAATTTACCAGGTTTCTGCTAGAGATGATGAGAAACGTGGGGACTGAATAATTCAACCTAGGGATGAATAAGAAAATGGTCTTGTCTCAGTGATCTCTAGTTTGTGTGTGTGTGTGTGTGTGTCTCACACTGAACCAGAATAAAACCTTGGAGAATGTCATGAACTGCACAGGAGTTCTGTGTAAAGATGAAAATCTCCTCTCTGTCTGGTTGAATCAGGGTATCTTTTTGGGGGTGTTTGTGCCCCTGATCTTACAGAAGGTGTGTGTTTTCTCTTCCTTCTATAATGAATGACCACAAACTTAATGACTTAAATTTATTATCTTACAGTTCTATAGATCAGGAGTCCAAGGCTTCCATTAAGTTAAAATCATGGTGTTAAGAGAACCTCATTCCTTCTGAGCCTCTAGAGGATGATCCATTTCCTTGCCTTTCCAGCTTCTAGAGGCTGCCTTGCCCTCTAGGCCCTTCCTCCATCCTCTAAGTCAGCATCTTCAGTTCTCTCCGACTCTGATATCCCTGCCTTCCTCTTGTAAGCCTGTGTACTCAGTCATGTCCGACCCTTTACGACTCTGTGGACTGTAGCCCGCCAGGCTCCTCTGACCATGGGATTCTCTGGGCAAGAATACTGGAGTGGGTTGCCATGCCCTCCTCCAGGGGATCTTCCTGACCCAGGGAATGAAACAGCATCTCTTGTGCCTCCTGCATTGGTAGGGAGGTGATTTACCACCAGTTCCAATAAGGACCCTTGTGATTACACTGGGCCCACTTGGATAATCCAGGATAATCTCGTCTCAAGATCTTGAACATAGGCACATCCTCAAAGTCTGTTTGCCACGGGAGATAGCATACTGACAGGTTCCAGGGAATGAGGCGTTACCGTGTTTGGGAATCATTATTCTGCCCGTCACAGCGGGCATCCACACTGATACTGTAGCACTCCGTGTCTCCCTTGGGCTACCCATGCCAGCTGAGCCAGAAGAAAGTGTCTTCGCTTGTCGGCTTTTACTCCTGTTGCTCTGGCAGTGTTATGTGGTGACTACACCCTGGGATTCTGGCCAGTGTGTGCCCCAAGGCCTGTTCACACTCCCACTAGCTAACCACAGCCCCCGGCTGGCACTGAGGCACTCGCGTATCTAGACCTGTGTGCAGAGGAGCGGCTCCTGATGTTGGACACTGGCACTGGGGGGCACGTGGGGAGGCCCCACCGTCAGAAGCAGGCAGACAGAGGAGGAGCATGTTAGGGTCATTTCTGAGACTGCTGTGGCCTTTACTACGTATGTGGAGAGCAGAGCGTATGCTGAAGACTCCAGCCAGTAGCCAGCCTCTTAGAGTTTCATGAGTCCACAGAGCAAAAGTCCTAATGGGGGGCAGACAGGAAGGGGGGACAATTACCCACTTGTTATATCCTCTTCAGGACTTACCAGTGATGCTGTTGTGGAAAAAACATGGTGTTTAGATTCAGAGGACACTGGGTTTGAATACCATCCATTTCCCTTAACAGCTTTGCCGTCTTGGACAAAACAACCTCTTTGCACTTGAGTTCTCTCACTTTTAAAACAGAGAATAATAATATAATACTATCTACTTCATGTGGTCGCTGTGAGCTTAGCATATGGAAGTTGGTGGTTCTCAAAGCATGAGGCCTGTGTTGGCAGCATGTTAATGATATCGACCACTATTATCTCTCAATGGTGGTTGAGACTTGCTTAACAGACCTGGATCGTACCTTCCCTTATCTTCCCCGGAAGCTTCGTTGGGCTTACCATGCTTTGTTTTCAGTCATTGTCTGTTTTTTGGAAGAGGAAGGTCAGTGCCCCATCTGTTTGTTTCCCAACTCAGGGTCTCTCTTTTTCTCTCCAGTTTAAACAGCCATGTGAATAACAGATCGGAGAAAACAGAGTGATTAGTTTGCATTTTGGGCTCCGCCATTTTAACTCAGCAGAGAGAGCTCTCTGGCAACTCCCACCACCTGGTGTATCCGTTGTGTGCCCCCGAGTCAGCCGGGCGGCTCCCTTGTGCCCATCAGGGAGGTGGTAACTCTTTCCTTCCGCTGCTTTTTCTTTTTTGGTTAAACATAAGTGAATAATGTGAGCATGCACTTGCCTCACCAAACAGAGCTTCATATTATGTTATGTATAAAATTCACCACAGGGGTTCGTCATCTCATTTCTGTACATTAGGTGAAGTGGAGCTGCATGTTCTAGGCCAAGTTAAAAGTCAATTTTGTTTTTTTCATGAAGTATAAATGCATTACCAAAACCACAAGGAGAATGACAAAAACGGCTAATTCCTACAAGTCGCCTTGAAACTCTGAGGAAGACCTGACTTCTAAAAAAGTAGTTTAATGGAAATTTCTTAATGCACCACTTCAGAATATGATGGAAATGTGGGGGAGCAGGAGCCCCCAGGATATAGCAGTGATTGACCAATAACTTGGGCCCGATTTGGGCCCCCTAGGTGGTGCTAGTGGTAAAGAACCGGCCTGCCAGTGCAGAGGACCTAAGAGGCTTGGGTTCAATCTGCAGGTTGGGATGATTCCCTGAAGAAGGAAATGGCAACCCACTTCAGTATTCTCGCCTGGAGAATCCCACAGACAGAAGAGCCTGGTGGGCTACAGTCCACGGGGTCGCAAAGAGTTGGACACGACTGAAGCGACGGAACACACACATCCAGGCCAGATTTACATGGTCAAACATTTCTAGTTCAGTAACTTTCCCAAAGAGTGACGTTATGGAGCCTCCTCATATTATGTTCCCAGAGCTGTGTATGGGGTCGACAGGAGCTGAGAGGGCCCCATGATGAGGGGTCTCATCTCATGAACCTGGACGCGCTCCATGTCATGCTCTCAGTGACCCTGTGAGCTTAATGCAGAGAGTGATGTGTGTTACTGTCCTCACCAGCCAGAGGCTCCAGCTAAGACCCCAGCTCAGACACGGCAGAGCCGCCAGGACTGGAATCCATGTCCTTGCTGACCAGGCTCACTTCCCCACACCACACTGCTTCTGCCAAGTTGGAAGGTAAGTGGCACCAAAGGCTACCTTGTTGCATGACGTCACCTCAACTGATCTGTCTCTGTATCAAAAAAAGTCACCTTTGGGGTCATTTCCCTGGGTGTAAAATCAGAATCAAAATATGGATATTTTATGTGACAGAAATATGTTCACAGTGCCCTTATTTATGAACAACGATAATGTGGGATACACGGTTGAGAAAATGAATGTTTTTATATTATTTATATTTATATCTATTTTTTATATTTATATTTATATATATATAATATATATAGATATTTATATATATCTATTATTTATATCTAATTTATATTAGAATGAAAGAAAATGAAAATCTATGGACTTGGGTTTGAATCCAAAACTTACTACTTACTATTCTTGCCTGGAGAATCCCAGGGACGGGGGAGCCTGGTGGGCTGCTGTCTATGGGGTCACACAGAGTCGGACATGACTGACGCGACTTAGCAGCAGCAGCAGCAGCAGCAGCAGCAGCAGCATCTGTACACATCTCAGTTTACTATGTTTTCTTACCCGTGGATTGGGGTAATGCTTTCTATTATATAATACTGTGTGAAGACCCAATGAGACAATGTATGTCAAAGTGCCTGGCACAGTGTCTGTAGCAAAGTAGTTGCACAATAAGTGTTTGCTACATAAAGGATGAAGCAGGAAATCAGTCCTGAATATTCATTGGAAGGACTGATGCTGAAGCTGAAACTCCAATACTTTGGCCACCTGATGCGAAGAGCTGATTCATTGGAAAAGACCCCAATGCTAGGAAAGACTGAAGGCGGGGGAGAAGGGGACGACAGAGGATGAGATGCTTGGATGGCATCACTGACTCAATGGACATGAGTTTGAGGAAGCTCTGGGAGTTGGTGATGGATGGGAAAGCCTGGCGTGCTGCAGTCCTTGGAGTCACAAAGAGTCAGCCACGGCTGAGTGACTGAACTGAACTGAGATCACTAGTAATCAGTATTTAGAAGCGTAAATGAATCTGTTGTCTAGCAGGGAGACAGGGTGGGGAGTGTCAAGTTGATGTTGGAAGGTGGCTGCGAGGAAAGTAGATATCTAAGGTGGGTGTTAGGTACTTCCCTGGTGGTCCAGTGGTTAAGAATCCACCCACCAGCGCAGGGAACACGGGTTCGATCCTCAGTCTGGAAAGATCCCACATACTGTGGGGTAACTAAGCCTGGCACCGCAACCACTGAGCCCACACCCTAGAGCCCATGGTCCACAAGAAGAGAACCCACCAGAGTGAGAAGACTGTGCACTGCAGCTAGAGCGTGCCCCCACTTGCAGCAACTAGAGAAAGGCCACGCACGGCAACAAAGACCCAGAGCAACCAAAAATGAAACAGGTCAATAAATACAACTATAAAAGGAAGTGAAGTGGGTGTTAAACAAAGAGATTGTTGGAAGGAAATCAAGAGAGCAGGGAGGTGGTTGGCAGAGAGTTCCTCCGCCTACACCTCTCCAGCCCACTTCCTATAAACCGTTGGCCCACGTTTCACACCCTCTGAGTCCCTGCATGCACTGCTCGGCTCAAACCTCTGGGATCTCATTCATATTCTTGCCCAGAACAGTGTGTCCCTTGGTTTTCACCTGACTTGTCTCATCTTCCATCCATCGGGATTCAACCCAGGTATCACCCTTCTAGGAAGCCTTCCCGAGACCCTCAGGTTGGGCAAAGTGCCCTTAGTAACCTCTGCTTTTGTGTGCATTCTTTCCTTTATTACTTCATGAAAGTGAAAGTGAAGTCGTGTTCGATTCTTTGCGACCCCATGGACTGTAGCCCACCAGGCTCCTCTGTCCATGGATTTTCCAGGCAGGAATACTGGAGTGGGTAGCCATTTCCTTCTCCAGGGAATCTTTCCAACCCAGAGATTGAACCCCGGTCTCCCGAATTGCAGACAGATGCTTTACCTGAGTCACCAGGGAGGCCCCTTATTCATATACTATAAAAATTAATTATTTGTGTATGGGTTGGTCTTTCTCACTACTCTGTGAGCTGCTCCTAAGGTCAGAGTTTGTGTCTTATTTATCTTTATACTCCTAGCTAGAACTCAGCAATGTGCCTGGTATTAAGAGATTACTTTAAAAACACTGGTTGGAATTAAACTGAACTGGACCAAGGTGGGAAACATCAGGATTCCTTGCCTGTTTCATGAGCTCTTATATGAGATTGTGTGCATGCGTGCTCAGTCGCGGCTGACTCTTCACAACCCCAGGGCCTGTAGCCCTCCAAGCTCCTCTGTCCATGGGATTTCCCAGGCAAGAATTCTGAGTGGGTTGCTATCCCCTTCTCCAGGGGATCTTTCTAAACCAGGGATTGAACCCACATCTCCTGTGTCTCCTGAATTGGCAGGTGGATGCTTTATACTGAGTCACCTGGGAAGCCCTTATATGAGATTAGACAGAGCAAAAGGAGGAGGGTGGGGGGAGAAAGGAGGAGAGGAAGGAGAACTATTATTATACATGAAAGTAGTATAAATCCTCATTATTCCTTGTTATAATAAAATGATATTATTAATAAGCATAATAAGTAGTAAAAATGGGTCAGCCAGATTTTTTTCCCTCACAAGCAGAATCTATACAGAAATTTTAACATCACCACTCATCGAGAAGATTTCAGGCAACCCTTAAAGTTCAGATTTTATCTCACAGGCCTCTGTGTACATTATTCATATGTAGCATAAAAGTAAATCATGTCAGGCTCAGCTGAAGGTATGACCACACCCAGAAAATACAGTACAGAAAAGAACGAGGGAGCAGTGCTCAGGGAGACTCCTTGGAGGAGAGTCCTTTTCCACGCCCATGTGGTCTTGTTTTTCCTAAGTTCAGGCCACAGTGTATAAGAGCTGGAATGGGGAATATCCATTTAGTAGTTAACACGCATGGGCTCTGAAACTAGCCTCCCTCTCTCCTACTTAGTCTGTATGGATGTGAGCAGATAAATTCACCTCTGCTTGCCTCAGTTTCCTCATCTGTACAATAAAGGTTAGAAGAGTTAATACTTGTAAGGGGTTCAGAGCAGTACCTGGCCCATAGCAAGTGCTCAATAAATGCAATTATCCACTATCTTTAGTCCTTCTTTTTTCATTGTCAAATGCCAGTGTAGCTCAGACATCATTTTTTGTTATCTGTCCATCCATCCAGCCATTCATCCATTCATTTAGCAAGTATATTTGCACACTGACTATGTGTCTGGTACTGTGCTGGGTGTCAACTACACAGAAAAAGAGTAAGACATGGATCCTGTGCTGAGTAAATCCATGGCATTGTGTGTGTGTGTGTACATGTGCACACATGCTTGTGGGTAAGAGGGTCACAGTTAAGCAGGTCATAACAACAAAGATGATAAATTCTGTGTAGGGAGAAGCTCATGTGGACTGTGAAGAGAGAGACCTAATGCCCCTGTAATGTCCCAGATGGTCAGGACAGAATTTCCAGTAGAAATGATGTTAAAAATGGGTCTGAGTTGGCCAAGTGAGAGTTGAAGGTGAGTGGGCCAGGTATATTCAATACCAATGGAGCCACCTTGATAGAGGCCTGAAAGCTGGAAACTTGTGAGCAGGTTGGTATGGAAAATCAAGCAGGGAGGGACGAGATGCAAGGATGGCCAGGGAAGGGGTTGTCGTATTATCAGGGGCCTTCCCTTCCAGGAAGAGAGAGCTCTTCTCTGTCCTATCTTAGCCAATAAAGAAGTCCTGAGGACATCTAAGTAGACATTGAAATTTATCAAATGATAAATAATTTTTATCATTTGAATTGGTTCCTTTGAAAAGTTTTGCTAATCCTTAATATGTACAATTTACTGCTTCTACATTTGGGCCCCTCTAGTCCCCTGTAGATTCTTAATAAGTATCCTGTATCCCTTTACTAAACTTCAGTCTACTCAGTTCAGTCGCTCAGTCATGTCTGACTCTTTGCAACCCCACGGACTGCAGCACGCCAGGCCTCCCTGTCCATCACCAACTACCAGAGTTTGCTCAAACTCATGTCCATTGAGTTGGTGATTCCATCTAACCATCTCATCCTCTGTTGTCCCCTTCTCTGAGCCTTCGATATTCCCCTGCATCAGGGTCTTTTCCAATGAGTCGGCTCTTCGCATGAAGTGGCCAAAATTTTACAGTTTCAGCTTCAGCATCACTTCTTCTAATGAATATTCAGGAAATATTGATTTCCTTTAGGATTTGACTGGTTTGATCTCCTTGAAGTCAAAGGGATTTCCAGAAGTCTTGTCCAGCACTGCAGTTCAAAAGCATCAATTCTTCAGTGCTCAGCTTTCTTTATAGTGCAACTCTCACATCCATACTTGAATACTGGAAAAACCATAGTTTTGACTAGACAGATCTTTGTCGGCAAAGTGATATATGCTTTTTAATATGCTGTCTAGGTTTGTCATAGCTTTTCTTTTAATTTCATGACTGCATTCATCATCCACAGTGATTTTGAAGCCAAAGAAAATAAAATCTGCCATTGTTACCCTTTTTTCCCCTTCTGTTTTCATGAAGTGATGGGACAGGATGTCATGGTCTTAGTTTTTTGAATGTTGAATTTTAAGCCAGCTTTTTCACTCTCCTCACCCTCAACAAGAATCTCTTTTGTTCCTCTTTGCTTTCTGCCATTAGGGTAGTATCATCTGCATTTCTGAGGTTATTGATATTTCTCCCGGCAATCTTGATTCCAGCTTGGGATTCATCTAGCCTGGCATTTCACATGATGTACCTGCATAGAAGTTAAATAGGCAGGGTGACAATATACAGCCTTGAAGTCCTCCTTTCCCAATTTTAAACCTGTCCATTGTTCCATGTCTGGTTCTAACTGTTGTTTCTTGACCTGCATACACGTTTCTCAGGAGGTAGATAAGGTGGCCTGGTATTCCCATCTCTTGAAGAATTTTCCACAGTTTGTTGTGATCCACACAGTCAAAGGCTTTAATATAGTCAATGAAGCAGAAGTAGATATTATTCTGGAATTCCCTTGCTTTTTATATGATCCAGCAGATGTTGGCAATTTGATCTCTTGTTTCTCTGCCTTTTCTAGAATCCAGTTCATACATCTGAAAGTTCTTGGTTCACATACAATTGGAGCCTAGCTTGAAGGATTTTGAGCATTACCTTGCTAGCGTGTGAAATGAGTGCAATTGTGCAGTAGTCTTAACATTCTTTGGCATTGCCCTTCTTTGGAATTGGAATGAAAACTGACCTTTTCCAGTCCTGTGGCCACTGCTGAGTTTTTCATATTTGCTGGCATATTGAGTGCAACACTTTAACAGCATCGTTTTAAGGATTTAAAATAGTTCAGCTGGAATTCCATCACTTCCACTAGCTTTGTTTTTAGTAATGCTTCCTAAGGCTCACTTGGCTTCACACTTCAGGATGTTGATTCTAGGTGAGTGACCACACCATTGTGGTTATCCATGTCATTAACACCTTTTTTAAAAAACAAACAAACAAACAGTTTTTCTGTTTATTCTTTCCACCTCTTCTTAATCTCTTCTGCTTCTGTTAGGTTCTTGCTCTTTCTGTCCTTTATTGTCCCCATCTTTGCATGAAATATTTCCTTGGCATCTCCAATTTTCTTGAAGAAATCTCTAGTCTTTCCCATTTTATTGTTTTCCTCTTATTTATTTGCATTGTTCCCTTAAGAAGGCTTTCTTAACTCTCCTTGCTATTCTTTGGAACTCTGCATTCAGTTGAATATATCTTTCCCTTTCTTCCTTGCCTTTTGCGTCTCTTTTTTTCTCAGCTATTTGTAAGGTCTCCTCTGACAACCATTTTGCCTTCTTGCATTTCTTTTTCTTTTAAATGATTCTGGCCACTGCCTTCTGTACAATGTTATAGATCTCCATCCTTAGTTCTTCAGGCACTTTGTCTATCAGATATAATCCCTTGAAACTATTTGTTACTTCCACTGTATAATCATAGCAGATTTGATTTATATCATAGATGAATGCCTTTCCCTATTTTATTCAATAATGCCTTTCCCTATTTTATTCAATTTAAGTCTAAATTTTGCAGTAAAGAGTTCATGATCTGAGCAACAGTCAACTCCAGGTCTTATTTTTGCTGACTCTATAGAGCTTCTCAATCTTCGGCTGCAGAGAATATAATCAGTCTGATTTCGATGTTGTCTGTCTCATGATGTCCATGTGTAGAGTCTTGTGCTGTTGGAAGAGGGTGTTTGCTAGGACCAGTGCGTTCTCTTGGCAAAATTCTGTTAGTCTTTGCCTGCTTCATTTTGTACTCCAAGGCAAAACTTGCCTACTACTCCACGTATGTCTTGACTTCCTACTTTCCCATTCCAGTCCCCTAAGATGGAAAAGACATCTCTTTTTGTGTTAGTTCTAGAAGGTCTTTTAGGTCTTCATAGAACTGTTCAATTTCAGCTTCTTTAGCATTAGTGGTTGGGGCATAGACTTGGATTACTGTGATATTGAATAATTTGCCTTGGAAATGCACCAATTTCATCTGTCATTTTTGAGATCACTCCCAATTACTGCATTTCAGGCTCTTCTGTTGACAATGAGAGCTACACCATTTCTTCTAAGGGATTCTTGCCCACAGTAGTAGATATAATAGTCACCTGAATTACATTCGCCCAGGGCTCTCAGGTGACGCTAGTGGTAAAGAATCTCCCTGCCAATGCAGGAGACATAAGAGATGTGGGTTTGACCCCTGAGTTGGGAAGATCCCCGGGAGGAGGAAAAAGCAACTCACTCTAGTATCTTTGCCTGGGAAATACCATGAACAGAGAAGCCTGGTGGTCTACAGTCCATGGGGTCACAAAGAGTCCACCTCAGCAACTTAGCACACACACATGTACCTCTTAAAAATATATACATGTATGTACCTTTTCAGATTCTTTTCTGTTGTCAGTTATTACAAAACATTGAGTAGAGTTTCCTGTGCTATACAGTAGCTACTTGTTGGTTATCTGTTTTATATAGTGTGTATATGTTAATCCAGATACTTTTAATATCTCATTAGCTAGGTTGTGAAACTATTGTGTACATACACAAAATAACCCTCAGATCCCCAGGACCTAGCACAGTGCCTGGCAATCCTCAGTTCTCAGTAATTGCTTGTGAATAAATAATAAATGAAGAAGGCGTGAGGAATGCATGCTAAATGTTCTGAGTCCAGATGAGGGAAAGTCTAAGAGGTAGTTTAGTCTCATAGAGTTTCACTGAGGAACCTGGGCCTTGGAAGATAAAAAAGATCTGGAGAGAGAGAAGGAAGAGGCAGACAATTCTAGAGAGGGACAATTAGCATGCAAATCACTTCATCAAGACGAATCACCACTTAATGAAATCTAAGCAATTGGAAATCTTCAAAGCTCTAATAGTTGGATATATTGGAATTCACACAAGAGAGCCAATTTTCCGGGCAGATTGTAATTCGGGCGATGAACGTGAAAGGGCTTAGCCAGTTGCTTTAGAAAATAGCCTAAGGTGTGCCTTCACGACAATGTTAATTAGACCAAAGTTAATTAGTTAATTAAAACAAAAGTGGCAAATGATAGTTTCTAAAATTAAGGTGGAGACAATGCTAATGTCTCTGCCACCTGACCAGAATCCCCGGGGAGGGTTTTACCTTCTGAGAAAATTTATCATTTAGGGCTCTAGGCCTCTGCCATTCATTTAACCACAAAAGGCCCACTGCTGCTCACAACCTTAGCCCTGTGACCCTGGCATTTCTGACTGTTGAAGGGCTAGAACTTTAGACTCATCCAATTCAATGCTTTATTTAGGTCAGAACTGGCTTTGTGTTCATTTGTCAATTTGCAGCTGAAGTGAAGGCCCTAAACAGAAGCATGGCATTATCTTCCTGACAGTGATTTGACGCTCACCATGTTGTGCTAGAAAATTAGGGTCTAGAACCAAAATGTTAATCACAGGGACCTCTATACATTGATGGCACAAATAATACATTTCTATATATATAAAAAAAAATCTGTAGTGACTCACTCTCTTTTAAATAAAAATCTCCCCTTGCTATTTCAGTGAACTGAATGACTGACTCCAGGCACTTTTGTTTTTTGTGCTCTAGGATGAGCCTATTTAACTTCTCAGGAAACTTTTCGATCTGTTAGAATTAGGCTCTGTGCTTCCCTTTGGTGTTCAGAGAACAAAAGTGATTCTCTCCATGATTGGAGGTGGAATTGGCTCTTTCTAGCCTCCTTCTCATTGAAGATAGGAACTATTCTTCAGGCCCCCTGAACTGTGTCTTCTTTTTTGGCTATGGTGATGGTTTCCAAAGAGAATCCTGCTTGTAATATCAACTCTCCAGAACATTAGGAGAGTTACTTGAAAAAGTAGTGTTATGCTCAGCGAGCTTGGGAAGAGTTGGAAAAGATTGGTGTACACACTGCAAGGCTTCTCGGTGTTTATCTCCAGTAATAGAGTTTTTTCAAGCTTGTTTGACCAAATAAATTTTTTTTTCAAGGAACGGTTTGTGACACTAGCTTACCAAAGAATATATTCTGGGAAATGCCCTGCTCCAAAGCCAAAAAGCAGCCAAAAAGCTGCTCCATAACTTACTAGTCATGAGACTAGGGCAAGTGTTCTACCCACTCTGGACCTCAAACCCTTCATTTGAAAAATGGGAATAATTATTGCTTCTACTTTAAACATTTTGTGTTGTTGTTGCTCAATCACTCAGTTGTGTCCAACTCTTCGTGACCCCACAGATTGCAGCACACCAGGCTTCCCCATCCTTCACTGTCTCCTGGAGTTTGCTCAGACTCATGTCCATTGAGTCAATGATGCCATCCAAACATCTCATCCTCTTTTGCCCCCTTCTCCTCCACCCTTCAAATCTTTCCCAGCATCAAGGTCTTTTCCAGTGAGTCAGCTCTTTGCATCAATCAGGTGGCCAAAGTATTCTGTGGCTGCTAGACAATTCTATTAGTATTACTCTGTGTGTGTGTGTGTGTGTGTGTGTGTGTGTGTGTGTGTATGCATGCTCAGTCACGTCTGACTTTTGTGACCCCATGGATGTAGCCCACCAGGCTCCTCTGTCAATGGGATTTCCCAGGCAAAAATACTGGAGTGGGTTGCCATTTTCTCCTGCAAGGGCATCTTCCTGACCCAGGGACTGAACCCGCATCTCCTGCATTGGCAGGTGGACTCTTTAGTACTGAGCCACCTGGGAAGCCCATGAGTATTACTACTACTGCTAAACTGCTAAGTGCTGCCACTGTCCATGGCAGACACTGCTCTTTGAGTATCCAACAAGCACCTGACACCTCCTCCCTCCCTTTCAGTTTCCATAATAGAAGATGTGAAAACTAAATGAAATGCATGCTTTCTTACACTCTCTTGCAGCTAGGGGTATCTATTATATGAGACAGTCTGGGCCAATAAGACTGAAAGGCAATTCTTAGGGGACTCTTAGAAGAATACTGCTTTCCCTCATAAGGGGATGCCATGCATGGAGCTCTCGCACATAAGACACCTGAGGAAGTTGCCTCTGGCATAGGTGAGCACTGGAGGAATGCCAGGAACAGTCTATCTGCATACTTTTTGTAACACGTGGAAGTGAAAAGCAAACAAGTCATATAAGTCTCTGAAAAGCAAGTTTACTTGTAGCTGAACACTCTTCTAAAAGATTTATCTACCATCTATTGAGTGGTTTCCTTGTGTTCCTAGGAAGCATTTAATACATATGAATTCGGCCACTCCTCACAACACTGTAATACCATTTCACAGATGAGGAAGCAGACCTTGTTCAAATTCACACAAAGGATGGACTAACCTTTGGAAATGTAGTCACTATAACCTCAGAAGTTATTAATATTTCTCATTTTAAATTAGGCAGTTAGTGTCCTCTTTTAAGTGTCACCGTCTGCCATGAAATGTGGAAGAGACATGTATAAGCCTTTTCAGAGAGAGGGCCCACACCCAGTGCAGATTTACAGCAACCAGTCCGGGTTTACGGCAGCCAGTGCGGGTTTACGGCAGTCAGTTCAGGTTTACGGCAGCCAGTACGGGTTTACGGCATCCAGGATGGGTTTATGGCACACAGTGCGGGTTTACAGCAGCCTGCCTCTCCATACACCATATAGAGGGGAGCAGGGCCAGGCAGGCATGGCAGCTTCACCCCAGAGACTGATATCCACAGACTTAGGTTACACCGTTAAGTTCATCCTAGATCCCAGTAGTGGGCCCATTGGCATATTACAGGATGCAAACCAGAGAAGCGCAACTAATGAAGGTGCTGCTGCTGCTGCTGCTAAGTCACTTCAGTCGTGTCCGACTCTGTGCAACCCCATAGATGGCAGCCCACCAGGATCCCCCATCCCTGGGATTCTCCAGGCAAGAACACTGGAGTGGGTTGCCATTTCCTTCTCCAATGCATGAAAGTGAAAAGTGAAAGTGAAGTCGCTCAGTCGTGTCCGACTCTGTGTGACCCCATAGACGGCAGCCCACCAGGCTCCCAGTTCCTGGGATGCTCCAGGCAAGAACACTGGAGTGGGTTGCCATTTCCTTCTCCAATGCATGAAAGTGAAAGTGAAGTTGCTCAGTCGTGTCCAACTCTTAGCGACCCCATGGACTGCAGCCTACCAGGCTCCTCCATCCAAGGGATTTTCCAGGCAAGAGTACTGGAGTGGGGTGCCATTGCCTTCTCTGCTAATGAAGGTAATTCAGACTAAAATGTGAAAATATTTGGAGCACCCAAGTCCACTTGTTTGCCTTTAAATAAGCCCCAGAGTGACAGGTAAGGTGATATACACTGGCCTCTAGAAAGCTATAAAAGGAGACAGAAATCCATACACGAGCAGTTATGTCTACAGTGTTCTGAATGTCTTGATTTTGGACCACAGAGAAGGAATCCTTAGTTCGAGGGCTCATGGTAGGTATAGAGGAATTTTTGTTGTTATTTAGTTGCTAAGTCATGTCCAACTCTTTGTGGCCCCATGGACTGTAGCCCACCAGTCTCCTCTGTCCATGGAATTTCCCAGGCAAAAATACTAGAGTGGGTAGCCATTCCCTTCTCCAGGGGATCTTCCCGACCCAGGGATGGAACCCATGTCCCTGCAATAGCAGGTGGATGCTTTACCACTGAGCCACCAGGGAAGTGCTATAAGAAGAATTTTAATTTGGATCTAATTTATTTCTTAGAATTATAGCTTCAAAACGGGGAGTTGCTGTGGAATATATGTGATGCAAGGGTATGCTAGCTTTCTCTGATCTTTCATCTTCTTTATGTCAAAAGTAGGTTCCAGCCTGAATATCTTGGTTAATGGCAGAAAGAAGTTTCTATATAATCAGAGTGTAGCCTATCTCAACTATAATCACATAGACAGACCAGCAGTTGCCAACACTGCGTACAGAAAAGCCAACACTAGCCAAAGTTCCCTCTGTAACTTCTTTGATATTCTAATACCCAGATGTACTGACTGCAAAATCTAATCATGAATAACTACATGACCCCATAGGGGAAACAAGTTAAAATACTGCCCCAAATCTTGAGAACTCCTATTTTGTATGGACTATCAAGTGGCGCTATGGTAAAGAACCAATGTAGGCAAGAAAGAGATGTGGGTTTGATCCCCTAGAGGAGGGCATGGCAACCCACTCCAGTATTCTTGTGTGCAAAATCCCATGGACAGAGGAGCCTGGTGGGCTACAATCCATGGGGTCGCAAGAGTCAGATACGACTGAAGCAATTTAGCAAGCACGCATGCCTTAGCATTATCAGTGAATTTTGTTGCTTATGTTGCCATTAGAAATGAGATAGTTGAAAACAGTAATTTAATATTACTAGAGGAATGTTGCTGCTGCTACTGCTGCTAAGTTGCTTCAGTAGTGTCCGACTCTTAGTAACCCCATGGACTGTAGCCCACTAGGCTCCTCCATCCATGGGATTTTTCAGGCAAGAGTACTGGAATGGGATGCCATTGCCTTCTCCGTTAGAATTATAGCAAAACATGAGATCTGTGGATGGGATTAATGATCCCAGTCTTGAGCAGAAACTGATGATCCCAGGAGTGAGCGCAGAGGGTATCTGTAATACAGATCACTGCAGACTTGGTCTTATGAAAGAACCACTAGGGGGCAGTAGTGTGAACACTTGAAGACAAGCAAAAAGTAGCTACCACATTACTACCTTCTCCAGTCCATTCATTCAACAGACATACCAACGATGATTGCTGAGTGTCATCTATGTGTCAAGCACCCTTCTCAGTACTTCTAGGCACTGGAGGCACAGTGATGAACAAGGTAGACAAGGCCTCCACTCCTAAGCTTACCCTGCAAAGGCTGTGCTCTTTAGTCGGGCATACAGCTGGACAAGGTGAAAACAGATACTCCATCAGGCCCAGGCTATATAATCAATATATCTATAGGTTTGTCCTGCCTTTTATGATGCTCTCTTTGTTAAGATCATCCTTATTGTGTACCCGACATAGATACTTTCAGGTGTGGAAAAAGATGGACAGTTGTTAAGTTAGTACACACCAGCAAAGTAATGCTGAAAATTCTCCCAGCCAGGCTTCAACAGTACATGAACCAAGAACTTCCAGATGTTCAAGCTGGATTTAGAAAATGCAGAGGAACCAGAGATCAAATTGCCAACATCTGCTGGATCATAGAAAAAGCAAGAGAATTCCAGAAAAACATCTACTTCTGCTTTATTGATTATGCCAAAGCCTTTGACTGTGTAGATCACAACAAACTGTGGAAAATTCTTCAAGAGATGGAAAAACCAGACCACCTTACCTGCCTCCTGAGAAATCTGTGTGCATGTCAAGAAGCAACAGTTAGAACTGGACGTGGAACAACAGACTGCTTCCAAATCAGGAAAGGAGTACGTAAAGGCTGTATATTGTCACCTTGCTTATTTAACTTATATGCAAAATACATCATGTGAAATGCTGGGATTTCTCTGGAAATAAAGATTAGAATAAAGCTGGAATAAAGATTGCTGGGAGAAATATCAATAACCTTAGATACGCAGATGGCACCACCCTTATGGCAGAAAGCGAAGAAGAACTCAAGAGCCTCTGGATGAAAGTGAAAGAGGAGAGTGAAAAGCTGGCTTAAAACTCAACATTCAAAAAACTAAGATCATGGCATCCAGTCCCATCACTTCATGGCAAATAGATGGTGAAATAATGGAATCAGTGAGGGACTTTATATTTTGGGGCTCCAAAATCACTGCAGATGGTGACTGCATCCATGAAATTAAAAAATGCTTGCTCCTTGGAAGAAAAGCTATAACCAACCTAGACAGCATATTAAAAAGCAGAGACATTACTTTGCCAACAAAGGTCCACCTAGTCAAAGCTATGGTTTTTCCAGTAGTCATGTATGGATGTAAGAGTTGGGCCATAAAGAAAGCTGAGCACCGAAGAATCAATGCTTTTGAACTCTGGTGTTGGAGAAGACTCTTGAGAGGCCCTTGGACTGCAAGGAAATCCAACTAGTCCATCCTAAAAGAAATCAGTCCTGAATATTCATTGGAAGGCCTGATGCTGAAGCTGAAACTCCAATACTTTGGCCACCTGATGGGAAGAACTGACTCATTGGAAAAGACCCTGATTCTGGAAAAGATTGAAGGAGAAGGGGACAACAGAGGATGAGATGGTTGGATGACATCGCCAACTTGATGGACATGAGTTTGAGTAAGCTCTGGGAGTTGGTGAGGGACAGGGAAGCCTGGCATGCTGCAGTCCATGGGGTTGCAAAGAGTCAGACAAGACTGAGCGGCCGAATTGAATAATAATAGCAAACACTTCAGTAGTACTTGCTGTTGTCGTTTAGTCACTATGTCATGTCCGACTCTTCGTGACCCCATGGAATGTAGCCCACCCCAGGCTCCTCTGTCCCTGGTACTTACTGTGTGGCAAGCACTTACATATATTTACTCATTTAGTTTTATAACAACTATATGTAATATGTGTTTCATTCATCAGAGGAGGAAATCGAGGTATAGAGAGGTCACGTAACTTGCCCATGGTTGGTCATACAGCTGGTGAGTGATGCTGCTGCTGTTCAATTCCATGCTGCCCAGCTCTGCACTCTGCTACCTCCACTAACATGTCTACTGTCTGCCTGGCCTTTGCACACACTATTTTTTTCACTCCTGACAATCCTGTGAGGTAGGTGATAGGATCTCAGTATGGCAGAGGAAGAAACTAAGGCTCAGAGAGAAATGGCAGTGCTACTGTTCAAACTCAGGACAAGCTGGCTTCAAGGTCAGTGCTCTTCACCATTGCTGCATCCTCTCTCTAAGGAGCCTACCCCGGTGAGTTTTGGGGTACTTAGGTACAGACTCACAACTTTCCCTCCAGCAACCTGTTTCTTTTATCTATCAGGATGCCTTGGAAGATTATATTTGAAGAGAGAGTTTAAAGAAAAGCTGATAAAATGAAAGCTTGGAAAAATAAATTTTCTTAGACAAAATAAAAGGCTGATCATGCAGAGCTGCAGAAAAAGAATGTTTGAGAGTGGAGTCAGGAAGATAGATGGAAAATATGCCTGAAGTTAGATATGTGGAAGGTCTTCTGTGTATAGACCATGGCATTTCCAGGATTTATTGAAGAAGTAGACGAAGTTATTTTTACTAAGGCTTACAAGTTAGTTGAAGACCTTTCACAGTATACATGGAAAGAGATGAGAGGCATACAGGAATCAGAAGAGAATTGAAAGAGGCAAGGAGGCAAGGTAACAATGCAAATGAGTTAGGCCGTGTGGATAAACTCCAAGCATTTTGTGAAATCTGTTTTAGTCCTCAGCAGACACAGTACCTTTACCATCACCCATCATCCAGGCTTTGATGAATTAGGGCTGACTGGAAAGTAGGACTTTTCATGCTGGCTAAATGATGGGGTAAGAGAATTGTTCAAGGATTCGTGTTTAGCTTTTTATCTTTCGTTTGAAAAGTATTTCTCTCCCACTTGTCTATTCAGATTTTCGGAAAATTCTCAAATCTCTGTAAGAGTTAGCGGATGATATTCTGACTGGTTCTTTTGAGATGTATTCTTAAATGTTATTCCCAGTAACAGTCTATGTAGCCTTTTTGACACCTCCATAATGGTTCTCAAGCCACTAAAATGATCTCATTGCCTTTTGAAGCGCTTTAGTCCCTCATATGGGGGCGAGGGGGCGTCCTTGCGTGTTGGCTTCAGATTCTTTTCTGATAGCGGTTGGCCAAAAACTGTTACCTGGGACACTGACCTTGGTGGGTGGGGCGGGACAACAGGCAGCGTGGGGAACTGGCTGCTTGTTAAGGCTGATTATAGGCAAAACCACTCTGTTGTTCTGCTCCTTTCAGCTCCTTAGACATGTCCCAGGGGTTCAAGTTGCCCCTTAAGAATGAAAAGACCAATCCTATATTCTTGCATCTCTGTGGCACAGGTAGTCAAGGGTTCGTCTGGGCTCAGGAAAGAGTCAGACTCGTGTGAGAGCAGACGGGTAAGGCTCTTGGTGCCCTGCTCTCTACACACTCTTTTCTGCTCTATTCTAGTGAGTCAGAATTTAGTCCACAGTGGATCTCTGTGCCCCTCACGACCCAGACACCCTGCCTTGCCTTAGTGACTTAGCTGTGCCCTCCCAGTCCTTCTGACCTCACTTCCCTTTGCCCTAAGTCTTTGCTTTTTTTCCCTTTATCTCAACTTTTAAGTTTCTAGGATTAGGCTGTCACTAGGTCCCATATCCACTTATAGGTACGTATCCAAGTCTTTCCACGAAAAGCATTCAAGGCTGATGTCCAAAACCCTTAGCCAGCACCCTGCCTCCCCTAGTTTTAGTTCCTCAGCTATTTTCCATGTAAAAGCCCCGGGAAACAAAGGCCACTGCTTCGGCCACAGGGGCCAGCCACCGCCCCCCCGCCGCCACACACACAGAGGCTTTACCTTAGGGTTTCCCCAGAGGAGCCCCTCCTCTTCCACAGGTTGACCAGGCTGCTGGACCTGCTGGCGGCAGAGGAGGACTTGCCGTCGCCCACGTGCATGCGCACCACTGTGGATGTGGTGAAGGCGCTGCGCACGTTCCTCTCGGGTTTGGCCAGGATGATGTACACCTTGGGCACGAACATGCAGCCGAGCGCCACCGTGGCGCTGAGGCTGACGGAGAAGCACATGGTGATGATCTTGTAGTTGCTGCCGAAGTAGATGGGCACAAAGGCCAGCCAAATGATGCAGGTGGTGTACATCGTGAAGGCGATGTACTTGGCCTCGTTGAAGTTCGCCGGAACGTTTCTGGTCTTGAAGGCGTAGAAGGTGCAGCTCAGGATCAGCAGTCCGTTGTATCCCAGAGGGGTGACGACCCCCAGGTTGGTGGTGTTACAGATCAGGTAGACCTCTCGAATGCTCGGGTAGTCATGCATTATATCCGGAGGCTCCATGATAAACAGGGCGACGATGATGCCCAGCTGAATGCATATGAGGATGAACGCGATCACCAGCTGGGCGCAGGCACTCATGAATCGGGGCTTTTTGGTACAGATCTTCTTCTTGCTGCCAGCCAGGATCCTGGCAATCCGATTGGTCTTGGTGACCAGAGCCGAGTAGCTCATGGCTGGGGAGAGACCAATGCCTATTCTTTGCAGGTAGCAATAAATCTGTTTGGGCTTTGCAATGAGGCAGAAGGTACACAGGTAGCCCAGGCAGATGCCAGCAAGGATAATGTAGCAGAGTTCCCTGCTGGAGGACTTGACTACTGGCGTATCTCGGTAGATGATGAAGATCGCGGTGACAAACAGGGTGGCCAGCAGGCCAAGGCAGGCAAACACCACGGCTGCAATGGGCTCGGGGTCACCCCAGCGGAGATACTGCACTGGGATCAAGTCACAACCTGCAGAGACACAGACACACAGTGAAGAAGAGGGAAGAAATGTGGATGTGGGTCACCTGCGCTAAGGTACAAGCAGATGCTTGTGACTCTCTCAGTTGGTCTCCAGTCGACCCTTTTAACTTCAGTATCCCATACTGCTCCTTTCCTCAGATATTCAGTCATTAAATATTTATCTTTAGATTATGAAATGTATACTCTGTGACAGGAGCTGTTCTGGGTTCTGAAAACAAAATGATAAAGAACGTATTCCCTGCCCTTAAACAAACAAATGTGGTGGGGAAGCCACTTTTAAAGACTCACAGGTGGGATAAGGGCCATGTTGACACACAGCAAGGATCTTGACTCCATCTGCAGATAGTAAAGTCTCCTTCAACAGGAATGAGCAAATGCAAGCGCTGAGGGTTAGCTTCCTTTGTGGATTTGGTTGTTTTTGGCAAACAAATCAATTGTACAGAAAGAGCTTGGGGGCATGGGAGGAGGTCATATACAGTAATGTGATGAGTGGCCCAAGATAAGCCCAGGATGTAGGCAGGAGGGGATCTTGCCCAGCAAAGAGTCTTAGATAGATGGGAAGTCATTGGAGGGATCTATGCAGAGTAGAGGAATGAGGTGGTCAGATTTGCGTGTGTGTGTTTTAAACATTCTTTGGATTGCTGTGTGGATTTTGGATCAGATAAAGGTGTAGAAAGATTTGAGAACTATTTGAAATGATAGACTGTTTACGCAGATGAGATGGTATGTGAAAGGTAAAGGCATCAAGATGACCAACGTTGGATCCATCTAAGCTATCTTTGACTCTACCACAAAAAACACAGCAATGTGGCAACATTTGGGTTATGTGCCTTCTTTTAAAATGTCTTTAGGACAGTGATTCTCAAGCTTGACTACACACTGTAATCACTTAGGTATTTTTTTAAGAATACTGTGGCTTAGGTTTTACTGCCAGAGTTTCTGATTTCACTGGCCTGGGCATCAGGATTTTTAAAAGGCACTCCAAGGGCTTCTAAGTGTGCAGCCAGAGTTGAGAACCATTGCTTTAGAAGGATCATTCCTGTCAATTAGATTTTTAAAACAGAATTGAGATATCTTTATTGAGTAAGCAGGAGAGGAGTTGGTTTTCCCTGATGGCTCAGTGGTAAAGAATCTGCCTGCAGTTCAGGAGACCAGGGTTTGATCCCTGGTTTGGGAAGATCCCCTGGAGGAGAGCATGGCAACCCACTCCAGTATTCTTGCCTGGAGAATCCCACGGACAGAGGAACCTGTTGGGCTACAGTCCTTGGGGTCGTAAAAGAGTCAGACATGACTGAGTGATTAAATAACAACAATGCAGCCAGACCAGATCCTAACTGATATAGGCATAACTTCCTATATCCCATGGTCAAGGGTGTTGTAGTAAGTGACTGAATGTCAATGGTTAATTGGAGCTAAGGGAGGCAGCAATAACAATATGTAATGATGGTATGGGGGTGCAGGATTTGCTACCCCAAAATATGTCTCTTTGACATATTAATTATTTTAAGATGGTTATTTTCTAAGAAACTGCAGACAGAGGAAGAACTCTGAAAACCAAATAGGAGCCGCCTTTTTGTCAGAAACGTTTGCATTTATAAGGGAAATTTCTTTTTGTAAGGGGATCTCCCTCACTGTATAGAAGAGGAGGCTGAACAATATCGCTAGAAATTCTGATTGATGGAGAAGGCAAAGACTTAAATCTGCATAATGACCTTTGTTCCCCTTACTGCTGTGCTTTTTCTCCCCTTGCTGACTGTCACCACCCTTAACATCTTTTGTCTTTAACTGAGGATGGTATTTAAGGTAAGGGCTTTGGCCATTTTGGTGAGTTCCTCATTTTTCCTGAGTCTCTCCCCTGTCTACAGGTTATTAAGCTCTTCGATTTCTCTTCTTGTTGTCTCGTGTCAATTTTATTCTTAGACCAGCCAGAAGAACCTAGAAGGGCAGAGGAAAAATTCTTTCTCCCTGATAGTGACAAAGAAGTGTGTGGTTCTTTCAAAATATGTTTAAGGGCAGCTGTCTTGTAAAAAGGAATGGAAACATTCTTTTTCTTTTCCCTTATTTCTGACTTGCCAGTCTCTTTCTTCAAGATCTTAGATTCCAAATAGTATTATTAGTTTCTAATAAGATTCATTATGGGCTTAATAGGATTTGTGAGTTAGCTTAGGATCCCCAGCACACTTTACAAAATAGTTTCTGTGGGAAAATATATGCTTATTTAAAACACCTGTGCTTTTAACTTTAAAAAGTGTGTATGTGGATAGCCCAGAGAAAATATGAGCTATTTTATATAGTGTATAGAATTATAAATAAATGCATATCTCATTGCTAATGAATATGTGTGTTAGTCGCTCAGCCGTGTCTGACTCTTTGTGACCCCGTGGACTGTAGCCTGTCAGGCACCTCTGTCCGTGGAATTCTCCAGGCAAGAATATTGCAATGGGCCATTCCCTTCTCCAGGGGATCTTCTGACCCAGAGACCGAACCTGGGTATCCTGAATTGAAAGCAGATTCTTTACCACCTGAGCCACCAGGGATGCCCGCTAATGACTATACCTGTATCCACAGTTTAGGCAACCGTGTTCACATATGCTGTTTTTATGTAGGAATTCAGCTTCTGAAACTTTAGTATACCATAGGGTTAAGGTTCATATTTACAAATTTGTTCCTCATAGAGACTATTTTACAACAAGAAAATAGGGACCAATCATTTTTATCATTCTTCCATAACAGTTTATAATAGTGATATGGCAGTGAAATTTACCATATACTGTAGTTAATTCTCTAGGAGTCTATTTCCCCTCTAGGTCCTGAGCTATTAAATGACCATAGTAATTTACTTATAGAGGAAAGATATTATGTGGTACATGAAGCAGGAATCCCTTCATTAGCTAAAGAGAATCACTGTATTTATATAATTACATATATATATTTCCCTAATGGCTCAGTGGTAGACTCCACCTGCTGATGAGGGAGACGCAGTTTCAGTCCCTGGTTTGGGAAGATCTCCTGGAGAAGGAAACAGCAATGCACTCCAATATTCTTGCCTCAGAAACCCCATGGACAAAGTACCTAGAGGGCTATAGTCCATGGACTTGCAAAGAGCTGGACACGACTTAGCGATGAAACAACAAGAAAGGTTTTCCCTCGACTCACTTCTTTTTGTTACCCCATACTGTTTTACTGAATCTTAACTGTTTTTGTACAAATGTAATTAGCATACTAATTACTAAATGCTTTCTATATGATAAGATTCACACTATTTTTATGTCAAATATATTCTTGAACTCTTCATGTACAACCTATTAACATCATGTGTGAACCTAAAGAGAGCTCCACTAGATATGTGTTGGAAGAAATGTGTATAAGGGATGCCTCTAATATGTTGTGACTATTTTCAAAAACTTGTGAGAATTTATACATTCAAATGAGTGTTTTTTTTTTTTTCATTTGACATGAACCACTCCAAAGACTTTATGTTGAGTTTAATGATGCTGCCATTGCACAAAATACTTTTGAAGCTATTCTCTTGGAATAGTAAATTGGATTCTGATTAGAGCGTTATAATCACTGAATCTTATAATTGGATAAGATCTTAGAGTTTCCAAAAATGAATGTGCATCACAGTCACTGGGAGAGTCTAGAAAAGTACAACTCAAGAGTCTAAACTCAAGAGATTTCGAATCAGTACATGGGGGTGGGACAAAGGATTTTTTTTTTAATAAGAAGGCTCAACAATGGATGTGAGAGTTGGATCATAAAGAAGGATGAGCACCGAGGAATTGATGCTTTTGGACTGTGGTGTTGCAGAAGACTCTTGAGAGTCCCTTGGACAGCAAGGAAATCAAACCAGTCAGTCCTAAAGGAAATCAACCCTGAATATTCACTGGAAGGACTGATGCTGAACCTGAAGCTCCAATACTTTGGCCACCTGATGCAAAGAGCTGACTCATTGGAAAAGATCCTCATGCTAGGAAAGATTGAGGGCAGGAGAAGGGGGCAACAGAGAATGAGATGGTTGGGTTGCAACACCAACTCAGTGAACATGAAACTGAGCAAACTCTGGGAGAGAGTGAAGGACAGGGAAGCCTGGCACACTGCAGCCCATGGAGTCACAAAGAGTGAGACACAACTGACCGACTGAACAACAACAAAGTTCAGTGACTGTACAACTGGCCCTGGGTTGGCAGCCCAACCGTAGAGATCATCAAGCTGACTTCTCATCCAGTATATGAATGTCTTATATGACAATTCCCTGACCCTACCTCAGGCTTTCCATGAACTATAGTGTCTCAAGGCCAGGACTAGTAGGAGGGGGAAAGTAGATTGGAAATTCAGGAGGTCTGGATGGCAGGTAGAGACTAGAGGTGAACTAAATGGTTAGAAAGCTATCACAATAGGGCAAGAACTAAAAGCCACTGTCCTGAGAACATTCAGCTGGTAAAGATATTTCAGGGCTAGTACTGAAAGAAATGATGATGTAGATAGATAGCAGAGTCAGGATAGAGGCTTCCAACCAAGCCAATGGCAGTGCTATTAACTGCGAAGAGGGCTGTTGGAAGAAAAGGATCACAGTTTATAGGCATGACATCTAGTCCCAGGTTGGACGTGTTGTATTTGAAATGTTTATGACCAGTGGAGCGGACAGAAGCAGAAGCTTAGGAGAGATATCAGGGTGGGAGGTAGAGCTTTAGGCATCATCTGTGAGTAGAAATTAGAGACATGGAAATGAATGTAATCAACAGGAAATTCATGGATATAGATTTAGAATTCTGAGGAGCCTGCAAGTCTGATGTGACACTGACCTCAAGGAATGGCAGCGGAAAGATGACATGCCAGGGAAGACATAAGCTAGATCAGCTAGAAGGAAGAAAGGATGTCAGAGGCCAAAGGAAAGTGGTTCCCTGGATGACCCACCACACCCCTTCTCTAAAGATACAGTTTATTTTTTTTTTCTTTTGCCTTCTTAAATCCTCACCCAAAGAACTTGCACAGGTTTCTGAGCTTCAGTTTCCAGAGCTCTTTCCTAGTGGCGTATTGCTCTCGTATGTACCCGTTTCCTATTCATGCTCGTGTTCAGTTGCTTCAGGTGTGCCCAACTCTTTGCAACCCATGGACTGTAGCCCACCAGGCTCCTCTGTCCATGGAATTCTCCAGGCAAGAAAACTGGAGTGGGTTGCCATTTCCTTCTCTAGGGGATCCTCCCGACCCAGGAATTGAACCTTTGTCTCTTATGTCTTTATTGGCAGGTGGGTTCTTTACCTCTAGTGCCACTTGGGAAGCCCCCTGCTTTCCCTACTATTACATCTAATTCCTTTGAGCAAGGGGTGGTATCCTTCCATTGCTGTATTCCTGTCATGGGACATGTTCTATCTAATCTCAGAATCTTGAGATACTGTTAACATTATTATATATTTAGATTTTCATTGATTACTGTCCCCACTTTGCATTGGTTTACAAACATCCGAACGCCCTGTTATTCTTCCTAAATCTCTTCCTTATATTCTTCTGTGAATTACTGGGTCTTTTCTCCAGTAATGGTTTTCTTTCTTTTTTATTTTAATCCCTGTTTCATTCTTATATATATGGTATATAAGAATATATATATTCTTATATATATAAGAATATATATATATGGTATATAAGTATAATGGTAAATTATTGGCAGTACTCAGTGTACTGGTAAGTCACGATTAGAAGGGTTTAGTCTAGAATTTTAGTCTAACTAAAGTTAGTCTTAGAAGTTAACTAAGAATGTATGGAATGTGTACTTTATATTTTATTATGCATTTAATCAGTTTAGCATATGCTTTCATATTTTAGATTAAAGAATCTTGATCATATCAGTGAAGTTCCCTCCTAACAAGCATATTAGAGTTTCTCAGAAGATGCACAAGTATTTCCTTTCTGAAAAGCACAGGAGGCATAAATTACAAAATCAAGGCCTGTTTTCTGATGACATTTATTTAGAAAGGTCTCCATTTCTCACTTTCCCCCCACCCCCACTTTCATGCCTGATCTGTATTCTGTGGTTCTCTAGTATAATCCATCCTTTCATAGCGTGCAGTGACATATATTGGAGATAACAAGAGTTTTTTGCTTTTCCATTACAGTTTATTGCAAGATACTGAATGTAGTTCCTTGTGCTGTGCATGGCATCTTGCTGTGTATCTGTTTCATGTATCGTGGTTTGTATCTGCTCACCCCTAAATCCTAGTTTATCCCTCCCCACCCCCTTTCCCCTTTGGTAACTACAAGTTTGTTTTCTATGTCAATGGGTCTGTTTCTGTTTTGAAAATAAGTGCATTTGTATCATTTTTTTTTAAGATTCCAAATATAAGTGGTATCATATGATATTTGCTTTTCTCTGACATACTTCACTTAGCATGATAATCTCCAGGTCCGTCCATGTTGCAGCAAATGGCATTATTTTATTTTTTACGGCCGAATAATATTCCATGATACATATGTATGTATACATGCCCATATATGTGTGTACATCTGTGTCGCGTCTTTTATCCACCCATCTGTCAGGGGGCGTTTAGGTCACTCCCATGTCTTGGCTGTTGTGAATAGTGCTGCTGTGAACATGGGTTCATAAAGCTTTTTGAATTAGAGTTTTTCCCAGGTAGATGCCGAGGAGTGGGATTATAGGAATCATTTGGTAACTCTGTTTTTGGTTTTATAAGGAACCTCCATACTGTTCTCCATAGTGGCTGTACCAGTTTACATTCCCAGCAACAATGTAGGAGAGTTCCCTTTTCTCTATACCTTCTCCAGCAGAAAATACAAGTTTTTTTTTTTTTTTTTTAAGGGATAGCAAGGTGCCAAAACTGTACTATGCACATTATCCTGTGATTCCCCTTGTGTGCTGCCCATACATCTGATGAGAGATGGATGGCTCAATGATTTCCTGGACACCTAAAAACAATATGACTGCTTAGTAATAATTGGTACTCATGCTTACTGTTTGGGTATCAGTCTTACAGGGTTAATATTCCTGTAGTTCATAGTTCCTAGACTGTTGGGTTTTCAAACCCTCTTCCAAGTGTTTGTTCAGGCAGAGTGAATGAGGAGTCAAAGATCTTAGAACATGTACCTGATGGTCTGTATGTTGACTTGGCAGGGACTCCTTACTGAGCTCCACACTTCCTGTATGATTTTGGAGGAAAGGAAGATGCTGCTGAGAATATCTGAGAGTCCGATTGTGTGTCCTTTGCTGTCAGTCAGGGCATTTCAGGTATAAAGCTCATGTGGGGCTCTTGTGGGACTCTCCTTTGGCACATGAACAACAGGTGTGCCCAGAGTGCAAGGGGCTGCCTGGAACCAACACCGTCACGCCTGCTTTCATGTGGTTCCACCAACAGACCACGGGTCTGCCTTTGCTTCTTTCTTTACGTGTTTGGATTTGGGTCTCTTGCATGCTGGCTTGAGATCACAGGATGATGCAAACTCAGAATTCTTTCTGCCTTGTTCATAACCCTGATCATTTAATATCTTCTCATCACTTAGCCTAAGCTGAAGTTTTTCTGCTTTGATATTTGAGAAGAATTGGAAGTGGTGTGTGTGTCTGTGTTATATTTAGTGTTGTTTAGTTGCTAAGTTGTGTCCAGGTCTTTGCAACCTCATGGACTGTAGCCTGCCAGGCTCCTCTGTCCATGGGTGTTCCCAGGCAAGAATACTGGAGAAGGTTGCCATTTGCTTCTCCAGGGGATTTTCTTGACCCAAGGATCAAACCCATGTCTCCTGCATTGGCAGACAGATTCTTTACCACTGAGCCACCTGGGAAGCCCATGTTCTATTTAGATACCTTATTTTCCCTTGTATTACTGTAAATACAATCTGTTTTGTGTGTATATATGTGCATATGTGAGGGGGTGTGAGAGAGACGTCATATTGTTTAGGTCTATCTACAGGGACGGGGGAGCCTGGTGGGCTGCCATCTATGGGGTCGCACAGAGTCCGACATGACTGAAGTGACTTAGCAGCAGCAGCAGCAGCTCTACTTTACTATAAGCACCCTGATGTCAGAGACGACTTTGCCTCTTTTGCTCACAAATAGAACCCTGTCCTGAGCACAGTGCTTCACTCATATGGTTAGCATAGAATTTACAAATTAATATACAGTACCTACTATATAATCAAAGTATGTAATTATCATTGTGGTATATAGATCAAGTCATTCTCAGCAAACCTTTTTGTTGCCTTTAGGAAGTCCCAAGTTACAGAACTGTTATGTACTGTTGTAGAAAGAAATTTAAATTTGGTGTTTTACAACTGAATCTTAGAGTCAGGATTCTAAACCAGAGAGGGCAAAACTAAGTAAACACCTAAGAGGCTTCCTCCTGCCTAGTGGCGTGACGTGTCTCACATTAGAAATGTTCCTGGTACTGACTTGGCAGTGATCAATATTTGTACTTGACTGATTAATTCTGAGTAATTCACTGGATCTGGGAATTATGAGTAGAAGAAAGAGGGTGGCAGTCAGAAGTCATTCTTTAACAAGTATCATTTACTGTAAAGTTCAGATACACTGTTCCCCAAAAAGCTGTTGTTAATTGCAACATTTTTTACTCTAGGCCAGAACAAAAGTCCCCAGGTCCTCTTCAGGAAAAGCATATTCTAGAGTTGATTGATTTTCCCTTTCCCTTAGCATGAAACAAAACCTACCACGAACACTCCCTCAAATAAAAATTTAGTCTCTATTCAAAATGTTAGGTTTTATGACAGTCACTCAGTGGGAAGCCACTTTATTCTTGTTTATGCCAGCATTAAAAAAAGGAGAAACTAACATTTATTGAATGCCTACTAAATTTCAGGTGTTATCCTAGATATTTTAGGTAATTTTCTTAATAAACAAGTCAGGTAAGCATCATTAACTCTATTTTACAGAGAGACAAAATGAGGTTTAATCTGACTTGGTGCTGAGATTAAAACCCTGTGAAAGTTTTTATTGATTGATTAACTGATTGACTTAGCTATTCGCTTCTCCAGGGGGATCTTCCAACCCAGTGATCAAACCCAAGTCTCCTGCACTTCAGGCAGATTCTTTACCATCTGAGCCACCAGAGAAGCTTATGTTACATCAGGGGAGCCAGACTGATCAAAGTGTTCCTTTCAAAGGGCCCCTGAGGTTAATTGTAGGAGGGAGACTCATGAATTATCAGCAGTGTCTGCCATGGGCAAGGAGGTGTTAATGGTGACATAGGTATTTGATGATTGTTAGTAGTAGTGTTAGTCACTCAGTTGTGTTCAACTCTTTGCAACCCCATGGTCTGCAGCCCCTCAGGCTCCTCTGTCCATGGGATTCTCAAGAATACTGGAGTGGGTTGCCATTCTCTTCTCCAAGGGATCTTCCAGACCCAGGGATGGAGCCCAGGTCTCCTGCATTGTAGGTAGTTTCTTTACCATCTGAGACATTGATATTTGTTATCCTGATATAAATCCATGCTCCCATCTGAGAAGTCTCATTGGTTCAGAGTCTTCAGCAAGGTTCTCATCCTGGCTTATACGTTGTCCCGAGGGTTGCTAGCTAGACACAGATTAGTAAATTAGTCCTTTTGTGTCCCTAAAGTTTTCTAGCGTAGATATTTTTTTCTGAATGTGCACCCAGTACCCATAGCACATGGGGACAAGAACTGTTGATAGGACACAGCTAACATAGGGGACTCCCAGCCACCCATTTGTCATCAGATCCAGCCTATTTCACGCCCTTCCAGGTTTAGGGCATATTTTTTGTTTTAGATTCCCTTAAATAACATTCCCTCAGAGAAATGGCAACTGAGGGCTATAGTTTTTATTTATTTATTTTTTGCTGGTTTATTTTATAGGGGAATTTGAAATTGTATGCAAAGATTTATTTCACAATTAAGACAATAAAGAATGATCTAATAGTTCTGCAGAGTGCTGAGAGGGGGATTATCACAGATGCACATTGGCAGGGAACAGCTTTGCAAAACATGACTTCCGGTCATACTGCACATGAATAAGAGAGGGAAAACAGCATATGAATTTAAGTAATAATAAAATGTGCTGGCTGGGATACTTCACTCCATCTTTACCTTTCCTCTCTCCCTCCCTAGCTGACATTACTCTTTCATTTTCCGGCTCTTCTTTGAGCATGGCTTTTCTGATTCCTGGAGCGACAGATTCCTCCCATGTGGTCAGACAGCTCCTCCCGCCTGTCATGTCTCTTGCACACTTTTTTTTCGCACATGATAGCACAACTATGATGCTCATAGTGAGCTTGTCAGTTTCATGCAGTAGGCGGAGAGACTGAGCAGCAGGAGACTGCATTTTGCTCTGCTGCGCCAGGCACTGTAGCCAGCACACAACAGGCCGTTAAACACGTTGAACAAATGAATGATTCTGCCAATGGCAGGGAGACCAGCTGAGGACTCCGGAGACACCAATTTCACTTCCGGCTCCACAAATTTCACTTCCGGCTCGCGTGCAAATACTTCCTGTGATTATGGGGGTCTTCCTCCGCTCCTCTGCGTCTCCATTTTTCTATACAAAAAATGGAAATAACGCAAACCTCCCTTTCCCGATGAAGACTTTAATATAGAAAACCTTTGTAGAAAAGTCTGCGTATGAGAAATTTAAGACTGATTGCCTGAAAAGCCCAGTGAAGCAATTATTCAGGACTGAGAAAATAAAACACTTAGACTGTTTTTGTATTTTACTGGAATAAAACATTGAAGTCATCAATGTTAAAACAACAGATAATGAATGAAATTTTACGGACATGATTTGAGCTATAATGAGTGTTTTACAATTAATTTCTATTTATTTCTGTTAATTTTCTGGCTTGCCAGACTCTTTTCAGGCTCCCTTTCCTCTGCTTTCAGTCAGTCTTTTTTTTTTTTTTTTTTTAACTTTTTTGACAAATAATCTGCTTAGACAGTAAAAAGCCTTTTCTTCTTGTGATTGTTCTTCTATCCAAATGTTCAAAGGGTTTCAGATTTTGTGACTCAGAATTCTTGCTGCCACTCTCTAGGTTTGACGGTACTCCTGTATTTCCATAGACCCTGTTACACAGTCTTGATTTTTTATTTTTTCCTTTGAGATACACCAGACTGTTCTAGGGCTTGGGTTTACATCACCTTTCCTAAGATTGGCTGCAAAAATTCAGTGCATACCCTGCCATGGATTTTTACTTCCTGTTTCTCCTCCTCAGGATGCCAGTTTCTGAAATTTAAGTATTATCATATTATAAGGATTCCACAAGTAAGCTACTGGTATATATTTAAGTAACAACAATACTCATGTTTATTACAAAATGAAAATATGAGAAACAAAGCCCCCATGTGAAAGTGCACTGAAAATTGTTCACTGAGCAAATCTAGTGTGTTACACTCCCCTCTTAGTTCAGTTCACATTATTGAGTGCCTGTTCTGCCCAAGGTCCTGAGTCTGCACTGTGTCTATACAAAGGCAATTGTTTATTCCTTTAAAATGGTCTGCTGGTCCAGTGCTCAGGCTCTGTGCTCTGCTGGGCACCACCCTGAGTACTGTACACTTATTTCTTTTTTACGATCCACAACCTTCTGTGAAGTGGGCCCCGTTGTTTCATGCATTTTCAATCAAGGAAACCAAGGTAGTAGGATTGTAATTGAGGAGCATTTGAAAAGGAGCCAGAGGAGGAGAAGAAGAGAGAAGAGGGGAGAGAAAAAGAAGAAATGTAAAGGAAACAGCCAAAATTACAAGTCAGATATACAGAGGAAGCCTTCTACAGCACAGTGATAGAATGTCATGAGAGAATTATAGTATTTCTGGGAATTACTACTGAGAGTTCAGGTGGGAAATCAGTAAAAGCTTTAGGAGGGAAGATAATAATGCCTTCCTGCCTTAAAGTGAACACCATATAAAATAACACGTGACTTGAACAGTGGTGTAATAATTATGAAGTGTGAAAAAGGGGGAAAGAGAAGTATATACATAAAACAATACCGAGTCAACATCTGCTAAATTGCTTGTGTGTTTTATTGGATTGTGCTATGTTTTTCTGGGGAAAATCCAGGCCTGTTTTATCTTTCCAGCCGGTTTATAAATACACGACCCAAGTAAATGGTATTGTATTGTCTTAAGTTGCTTCTAAGTACAAGGCAGCACATACGCTCTCTGAATTTTTCACTCAAAGTGATTTTTTAAGAGGTGGCAAGATAGGAGACATTTATCTACTTCAAATTACTCATGTAATACACCAGTGCTTTATGAAGCATTTTCCAAGTAGGTTAGATAATGTAGTGGTAGGCACTGTGTTATAATGTTTTATGTTCCTTGGGGGGGGTGGGGAGGGTGAGACTTGAGAATTTATTTCGGCTAAGCTATATTTATCAAAAGCTGAAATCAATGAAACCACAGTATTTCCTTCAGTCTGGTTATATCAGAGTGGTTTTTGACCATGATGACATTGTTTTTAGCCAGACCACAAATTTATCATTGTGAAGAGGAATGTAATGTACATTTTTCATTGCTCAGTTTCTGGCAAGATGCAAAGTGGCTTATGTTCTCTTTGAGGACCTGTTTTGAGAAGGTCCATTGAGAGAGGGCACTTTAGCATTTATTTTTCCTGAAGGAAATGGTGTTTACATTTATAAGAATACCATCTTTTTGACTGATCTGGTGAGATACATAAATTTATAAGTTACTGAGAAATGAGAATAGTAAGGAGCCATTTTATAATTTATCAATATACGAGTCCTGGCACCTCACTGAAAAGATGTTGTTCTTTTTAGCAGTGACTGAAACAACTTCATCAAATTCATTTATTTGAAAAAGACCACTGCACAAAAATTTTCACAGCATTTTAGAAATTCTTTTAGAGAGAATCCAGCAATTAATGGCCATTTTGTTGTTGCCTGCAGCTTCTGATTATCAAGGATAAAAACATGAGTTTTCAAGGAAGACTTTCATACTAAGGCTTGAGCCTTACTCCTGCTACTTACTGTGTGATCACAAGTATGGATATTTTACATTTTCAACTCAGTTTTCTGTAAAATGGAGATAGTGATTCCAATTTTTCTGGATAAGACCTTTCAGTATAAGGAGGATTGGGGGCAGAACATGAGGTTCCTATTATAGTGGGTGACAGGCACTCAATACATGGGGATTTGTTGCCTTTCTTCTATTCTGTAATTTATTTCTTAACAAATATTTATTGAGTGTCTGCTGTGTTCTAGAAGCCTGTTTTTCCCAAGTGGACAAAACATACAACCCTCGCCCCCACTTTAGTTTGTATTCTAATTGGGGAGACTAACAATATGTAATCAGCAAAAATAAATGAACACATTAGCAACAGGATAGAATAAAAGGTTATATGTGAAGTGGGGAAAATAAGAGGTAGAAGAGGCTAAAGAGGAACAACTGGTAGTCCTAAGCAAGTTGGTCAAGGTAGACATGTGAGCAAGGACTTGTAATAGCAGTGTGGGTGTTTAGGGTGGAGCATTCTAGGCAGAGACCCTGGGATAAGAGCTTCCGGATATTTAACAGAAGAACAAAAGGACCAGTATATCGGGGGACAAAGAGAGATGAAGGGAAAGGGAAAGTAGTCCAGATTTATACTTTCAAAGGGAAAGTAATCCAGGTTCTATAAGACCATAAATGTGACTTTGAATGAGGGGGAACTACTGTGTATCCTTGGACCAGGGACTAACATGATCTGGCTTACTTTTTAAAAAGGTATCTTTGCCCAGGTTATTGAGAAAGTGGCTTTAGGTCAGGGCAAGGGTAGAATAAGGATGATTAGTTAGGAGGTTATTTCACTAGTAAAGGTGATTAATCACGATTACTAGGGGCTGGATCTGTTTCTCCCGGGGGAGGTAGTGAGATGTGCTGGACTTCTATATTTGAAGGAAGAGTCAATGGAACTTCCTGACCAGTTGACCAAAGGATAAGAGAAAATTCGAAAGATGATTCCAAAGTTACTGGCCTGAGCTACTGAAAGAATGAATTTGCCATCCCATGAAATACAGAATGCTAAGGATAGAGCAGCCTTGGGGAATCAGAAGGTAAAGACCCGGATTTCAGTTTTGGAAATGTAAAATGAAATATCTATTGCACATTCAAATAAATATGTCAAGTAGGCAGTTGAATATTCAAGTCTGGAGGTTTAAGAGAAGTCTGGGCTATATATTTAAATTCAGAAATTTGCAGTGTATAACCGAGAATGAGACTAAGAAAAGCAGTGAAGCAAATGTAGATAGAAGAGGATGAAGACTGAAGCCCGGGACACCCCAAAAGTCTATCCTTAGTTCTATTTCCACCACACAGTTAGATGTAAATGTAAGAATACTGAAAGCAGTAGACGCTAGATCTCCCCTGAGAAGGTTCATTTTTTTTTTTTTTTTGTCATTGAGGAAAACAGAAAAAGCAAATAATGATTCTGTTATTATCCACTGAAACCAGGAAAAACTTTTGTTTGGAGATAGTGATTAAAAAAATAGATAGCAGGGGGGAAAATAATCTAGTTTCAAGCATAAAAGGAATCAAAGCATCAGTCTTGGGAATAGATTTCAATCTAGAATGAAAGACAAAAATAGGCACATGTATGAAAATATGTTAATGTTAGTGTTCACATAATATTTTTTAACATACTTTGGCAAACTGGAAACAATCAACATTAACACAAAATAATAAATGTGGTTTATGTGTCCAGTTGTTAATATACAGGCAGTGATTATTGTACTCCTTGTCATTCATGCATTGATAATGAAATAGCAGCAAAATATATTAATTAAAGAAAAAAACAGTAGAGACTGGGCACTGTAGCTGAGTTTATCAGCACTCCAGAACCTAAAAGAAATAAATAGGAAACAACAAGAAATTAAAAATAGAAAGATGGCATATGCTGTTTAGATTTGTTAGAGCTCATGACTATGATATCTTTTTGGAGCTTCCAAATTACATTAACCTTGTGTGATCCATTCATTTGGAATCAGAAATCATTTGGAATCTTATTATATTTTCTAAGAAGGTAATCTAAGTGAGGTTAAAAGAGAAGTTTATAATAGTTCAACAAATTCAAATTCATTGCCTATTCTGTGCCATTTGCTGGGCTAGACAATCATTGACTTAGAGGATATTACTTTAAAATGTGAAAGACATTCAATAGAGGTTGGAACTTTTCCCAGATTTTCTCATTTATTTTTAAATCAGTCTATCTCTATATTCATTTTTAGTCACTATGTTTTTAAACTTAATTAACACTAGTCAATTAAGTGATGCTAGTGGTAAATCATCCATCTGCCAGTGCAGGAGAGGCAAGAGAAGCAGCTTCAGTCCCTGGGTTGGGAAGATCCCCTCCAGAAGGAAAGGGCAACCCACTCCGGTATTCTTGCCTGGAAAATTCCATTGACAGAGAAGTGTGGCAGGCTACAGACCACATGGTCGCAAGGAGTTGGACCCGACTTAGTGACTAAACAACAACCACCACAAAAAAGTAATAATAACTAACATAATTGAATTGTTAATAGGTACCAAACTCCGGGAGTTGGTGATGGACAGGGAGGCCTGGCGTGCTGCGATTCATGGGGTCGCAAAGAGTCGGACACGACTGAGCGACTGATCTGATCTGATCTGACCAAACTATTTGTGTGCTATTTAATCTCTCCAGTAATTCTATGAACTAATTACTACTGTTACCTATACTTTTTAGGTAAGAGGAGCTGAAGCTCAGGGAAGGGAAATTTACATTTTCTTAAAGTCACACAGTGAGTCATTGATGGTGTGTGGATTTCAACAGGGATGTGTCTGACTCCAAGCCTTTTGATTTAAGCCACTGTTATTGGGAGATAATAAAGATGAATTGTTCAAGACATGTTTCACACGCAGTTAGAAATCTCAGCTATATTTTTTTACACTATGTTTATCATAAATGTTGCCTTTCTTAGATAGCACTGGTGAGTATATATAACAAATGTAAGGGAAATCTATTAATAGAAAATGCTTAGGGATCCAGGAATTCTATTGTTAAAGTATTTTTTTTACAACTGGTTAGAAAGCATCACTATGAACAAAGCTAGTGGAGGTGATAGAATTCCAGTTGAGCTATTCCAAATCCTGAAAGATGATGCTGTGAAAGTGCTGCAGTCAATATGCCAGCAAATTTGGGAAACTCAGCAGTGGCCACAGGACTGGAAAACGTCAGTTTTCATTCCAATCCCAAAGAAAGGCAATGCCAAAGAATGCTCAAACTACTGCACAATTACACTCATCTCACATGCTAGTAAAGTAATGCTCAAAATTCTCCAAGCCAGGGTTCAGCAATATGTGAACCATGAACTTCCTGATGTTCAAGCTGGTTTTAGAAAAGGCAGAAGAACCAGATATCAAATTGCCAACATCCACTGGATCAAGGAAAAAGCAAGAGAGTTCCAGAAGAGCATCTATTTCTGTTTTCTTGACTATGCCAAAGCCTTTGACTGTGTGGATCACAATAAACTGTGGAAAATTCTGAAAGAGATGGGAATACCAGACCACCTGACCTGCCTCTTGAGAAATCTGTATGCAGGTCAGGAAGCAAAAGTTAGAACTGGACATGGAACAACAGACTGGTTCCAAATAGGAAAAGGAGTATGTCAAGGCTGTATATTGTCACCCTACTTATTTAACTTCTATGCAGAGTACATCATGAGAAACGCTGGACTGGAAGAAGCACAAGCTGGAATCAAGATTGCTGGGAGAAAGATCAATAACCTCAGATATGCAGATGACACCACCCTTATGGCAGAAAGTGAAGAGAAACTAAAAAGCCTCTTGATGAAAGTGAAAGTGGAGAGTGAAAAAGTGGGCTTAAAGCTCAACATTCAGAAAACGAAGATCATGGCATCTGGTCCCATCACTTCATGGGAAATAGATGGGGAAACAGTGGAAACAGTGTCAGACTTTATTTTTCTGGGCTCCAAAATCACTGCAGATGTTGATTGCAGCCATGAAATTAAAAGACACTTACTCCTTGGAAGGAAAGTTATGACCAACCCAGATAGCATATTCAAAAGCAGAGACATTACTTTGCCAACAAAGGTTCGTCTAGTCAAGGGTATGGTTTTTCCTGTGGTCATGTATGGATGTGAGAAGAAGGCTGAGCACTGAAGAATTGATGCTTTTGAACTGTGGTGTTGGAGAAGACTCTTGAGAGTCCCTTGGACTGCAAGGAGATCCAACCAGTCCATTCTGAAGGAGATCAGCCCTGGGATTTCTTTGGAAGGAATGATGCTAAAGCTGAAACTCCAGTACTTTGGCCACCTCATGCGAAGAGTTGACTCATTGGAAAAGACTCTGATGCTGGGAGGGATTGGGGGCAAGAGGAAAAGGGGACGACAGAGGATGAGATGGCTGGATGGCATCACTGACTCGATGGACATGAGTCTGAGTGAACTCCGGGAGTTGGTGATGGACAGGGAGGCCTGGCGTGCTGCAATTCATGGGGTCGCAAAGAGTCAGACACGACTGAGCAACTGATCTGATCTGATCTGACCATTATGATGTCTGATATTTAGAAAAGGATATTTTCCACAAGTAGGCTTTGATAGGAAACTAAATGTGAAATAGTGATTCACGTGCTTCGAAACAGCTTGGTTACATTCGAAAAAATATTTATGAATACACATTCCTTAGAAATATTCCTTAGAGTTTTGCTTTCTCCTTAAAAATTCTTCTCCCTTTTACCTGGTTAACTTCTCATTTAGACATGAACTTTGATTTGGACATGAAATTTTATTCCATTCCATGACCTGGTTAATTTTTTCCTCCTCCAATATAATCAGCACTTACTCTCATGTAAGCAGTTTTTTTTTTTTTTTTTTCCTTCTGTCTTCCTTCCTTCCCTTTGTTGTTCTGTTCATTCATTCATTTTCCCTTATTCCTTCTCTCTCTCATTATTAGACAAACGTTAGATTAGTTTCCATGTATGCATGGCGTACTTAACGCATTGAAATTGCTCTTTATTTGTGTGTGTGTCTGCCCAGGCCCTGGAACGCTCGAGGGTGGGAATTGTGACTCCATGATCCCTGTGTGTCCAGTGTCCAGTGCTTTGTTTGAGCCTCACTGGGGCTATTTGCTAATGAGTGTTTCTGTCCTTTGTGCCGCCAATGCAAATTTAATTATTGTATGTATTATATGTTGTACTCTTAGTGCGGTTATTTAAGTCAACCTTCTTCTACTGTGGACATCTGATGCATAGAAATGGGAGGTCAGACACTTGACATACTTATTTTAATCAAAAGAACCTAGCACAGTGTTGAAAATAGTGTAGAAAGTTGATTAACAAAAAGAACTTTTGCTGAATGAATGAGTAATGGGATAGACAGCTTGTATAGCATGTATTTCCATTCAGATTATTACTTAACTTAGAAGCCAAGAAATTAGAGGTTGCATTATGAAAAACTATTCCATTTAAAATACTAACAGGAACTACTTATTACCACTGTAATTATAAAAAAATAAGCATATTTGTTATCTAAACTTGTAACAAATTTCCTCTAAAGAACCAGAAACACATAATAAATGGAAAGAGGTTTTTTTTTTTTTTTTACCCTTTCCTCATCCAAAGTGAATTGTAATAATCAAATAGGCAGCACTTTTTACAAACATTTCAAATGAAAAATATCAGAGCAACCTGGAGATAATTAACATGTAACCAGTTTGAAAGCTGAATTTTTTTCTCTTTCTATAATTTCCTGAAAATACAGGGCTCCCAAATGTAATTGTGAAGAGAGACATGTGGTGTAGCATAAAATGGTGGAATCATAGTGGCTGGGCTTGATTTTCCACTAGCTTTGTGACCTTGAGCAATTTATAGAATCTTCCTGGGTCTTAGTTAATTCAGTGGTAAAATAATATGTACCTCATTGGATTCAAAAGGGTAATGCTTAAGATAGTTAAAAAATATTGGTGATGAAAAGCAATTCTTCCCATGTTTCTATTTACTTGTTAAAAGGTAAAATAAATAAATAAATAAATAAAGTTCCAAGAAAAGTAGGGCAAACCGAGGAACATAGATGAAGGCCACGTTTGTAAGAAGAGAGTAACTCAAATGCCAGAGCTGTGAAACTTGTCAGCAGTTCTGCCTCCTTGGAGCTCACCCCCCTTCCACCCTGCCAGGGTTCCCACCAACTCTCTTTTGTCTGACTCTGTTCTCTTTTTCTCCCCTGAAGTGAAGAGACACAGGTTCCAAAGCAATTAGGTAACTTAGGGAACCACAGGACTTCCTAGAGAATGTTCCTACTGACATTAAAATGTAGATGGGTACTGCCCTCCTTCCATTTTACAACTTTGCACTCTAAGTTATATTTCTTTATGAGTGAAAAGCAGGGAATCATTCTTTCTGTCATAAAGCTTCCCACCAGTTTACTTCTTGAAAGTCATGTTGTTGTTGTTTTATGCTTTTTCCTTTCACTTGGGTTTGTTGGAAGGTTGCCAGAGTTGGCATACCCACCTGAAAGTGTTTCCCTGGCTTTGGCTTTGGCCTGGGCAGCTTGTGATCTGCTGCTTATAACCCATCCTAAATTCTCTGAAGGAAAACAAAGATGCTTTCTAGTACAATATTTGCATGTACTGGTGGGGAGTTGTGTTCAGTGAAAAAGTTGTCTTGGCAGAAAACTGAAGGGAATTTTCTGAGTGCCTAGCCCAATTGTTGCCTTCCACTATTTCTTCTTCCTTCCTCTTTCAAACCAGACCTCACTGAAGTTACATTCTTGTCTCAGGGCAACAGTGACCTCCTCCTGTTGACTGTAATTTCTGATCTCTTCATTGCCCTTTATTCCCACTGCATCATCACAGTCCAAACCACCAACAGATTCACGCTGTGACTTGCAACATTTCATTCCCATGGTTTTCTCTCTCCCTCCTTTCAAAGTCCCCAAATGGAGTCTTTATTTTAAAATTTTATCTTTTAATATTCAATTATTTAACTAGCTCAAATAGTATAAAGTATTTTAAACAAATTTTAAACACACAGGGAAGTATAGAACAAACATAAACATCTGGATTCAACAGATACTGATATTTGGTCATTTGTTTCAAATTACATACACATACAACTTACGGATATAATTAAAAACCCTCTTATAAATCCTACCAGACTCCCTCTCATCTGTTTCCAGATGAAACCACTATTCCGAAATCAATATCCTTTCTACTCATGTTTTTAAACAACACTAACACTTTACATTGACTATATGAATGACATTTATAAAGTAGCCCATCATGATTGCAGGTTTCTCTGGTGGCTCAGTGGTAAAGAATCTGCCTGCCAATGCAGGAGACTGGGGTTCGATCCCTGGGTCAGAAGATCCCCTGGAGAAGGAAATGACAACCCACTCTGGTATTCTTACATGGGAAATCCCACGGACAGAGGAGCCTGGTGGGCTACAATCCATAGGGTTGCAAAAGAGTCAGACAAGACTTAGCGACTAAACACCAGTAACAACTATCATGATCGCACTTCCTTTTCTCATTCAATTTTTGGATACTCCTGGAAATAATACTTGCTCTGTTTAAAACTATTCTCTCTGCTCGAATGTAGACATAAGGTCAGAGAATTTTATGTTTTGGTCAGAGAAATGTTGACATTTTCAGTACTTACAACATTGCCTGGGATAAAGGCATTGCTAGTTATATCACTGTTGAATGAATGACTACATGACTGAATGAATATATATAATGAGTCTTGATTTCCTGTAGAATAAACTTTAAAATAGTTACCATGCCTTATGAAGCCCTGCAAGAGCTGGCCTTTGCTTGGCTTACCTGTCTCATTCCCCCAGGCTCTCAGTTCCTCCTCAGTTTTTGTATTCTAGGCCCAGACACTCTTCTCTTTCATTTGAATTTGGCCAACTTCCATCTTTAATTCCTACATGGATATGCAGTTCATTGAGGAGGCAACTCTAAACGTCATCCAAGCAGCTTCCAATGACACAGGCTCCTACACCATTCTAGTCTTCTCTGTTGGCACTCAGCATCTTATTACTTGTCAGTATCTAGGATGATAATCACTATGAGGGCAGCGATCCTGTTTATCTTCTTCACTGCCAACATGGATACCTGAAGACTGTTAGACAAACTACTTGCTGTCATTAATGAAAGTGACTTGAATTAGGAATATTGTCTATGTTCTGCCCTCATCCTCCATTTAAAATCTTTCTTTTCTTTCTCGTTTTCCTGCCAGGTTTCCGTTCTTTCTCTTTCTAATTCTTGGTTCCTGGTTACTTTCAGTTTATGATGGCTATTAAAAATATTGCTGGCGTGATATTGGGGCTTCCTCAGTGGCACTAGTGGTAAACAATCCACCTGGACCAAGAGATGCAGGTTCGATCCTTGGGTCAGGAGGATCCCCTAGAGTAGTGAATGGCAACCCACTCCAGTATTCTTACCTGGAAAATTCCATGGACAGAAAGACCTGGTGGTGGCTACCGTCCATGGGGTTGCAAAGAGTCAGACATGACTGAGGGTGCATGCACATACACACACACATTTATTTTAATGGAGTTATTGATGGAAATACATTCTCATAATACAATATTATATGCATCTGTATGTGTGTGTGCAAACAAGTAACCCACAATCTTACCTCTCATAAACATTTTTCAACAATAGGTAACGTGCATTTCAAACATCTTTCTATGAATATATACAAGGAAATGGCTAAATATAATATAGACATTAATGTCAGTTGACTGTCTCTCCTAGGTGTTTTTGCAGTTATTTAATCCTAAGATCTCTAACTGTGCTAACAATCTTACAGAGTTGTACTGGAATTAAACAAATTAACATTTGTATGAGGCTTCAGCCAGTTCCTGGCACACAGGAAACATTATGTGTGTGTTAGTTGCTATTATCACAGTGAGGGCACTGACCCGGAGTGACCTGAGCTGTCATGTTATAGGCTGAAGTAGGGCAACTGTAAGCCGAGTAGGTAGAAGAAAGACCCAAGCATCTCTGTAACAAGGTTTGGAATAGCTGAAGCCATCAGAGCAGTCGTCCGGCTTAGCTAGCAGAGCCAGGTGCCAAGTGACTGAATCAGAGTCAGTGAGATAGCTACAAACAGCTATAAGCTCTTTGGAAAAGTGCTGCAGATCTTAATTAAAAGTTAAACTTCATGTACTGTCAGTGTGGAGACCTTTCCAGGTTTAGCACTTATTCGCCTTTCTCCCCTCCCACTTTCTCCCCCCTATCCCTGCATATAAACATGCTCACATATATGCATGGAGCAAGAGGAAGGTCATTTCATTCTTCTGCTTGAAAAACTTCCCTGGCCCCACACAGTCCATAGGCTAAGGTCCACACTCCTTAGTTAAAGCTGTCTTCAGAGGATGGCCCTAATACTTCCATCTTCTTTTTTTTAACATTCCCCATCATTTATTGCAGATTGACACACACTTACTGAGGGTCTGCTCTGTGTCAGGCATGGCGTTAGATGCTAGGGATGCAAAGATAAGTGAGATACAGTTATGTCCTTGAGAAACTAAATGATTCAGCAGTAGCGGGGGGTGGGGGGAGATAAGGATATAGGACCTTAAAATCTGTTTGAAAATGTAAAGAGGGAAGCAGAATTTAGAAATACAGAATAGGGGGCTTATCAGTGTCTAAGTACAGCAAAGAAAGTATCAGAGAGAAGGTGACATCTAGGCAGAGGTGAGCAGGAATTATTCAAGTAAATAAGGCAGGGAAGGTAACACATGTATGGACATGGAGGAATCAAATAGTGTTGTGTGTAGATGAGAAATTATAAGCAGCCCTTGATACTAGAATGTAAAATGAGAATCGTAAAGTGGTGGTGAATGAAATTAGAAAGATCATAGGAGGGTGAGGGAACTCTATGCCAGGTTGAAAAACTTGGATATATCCCTTAGAGTTCTGAAAACACTGGTAAGTGTTGAGCAATTAAATAAAATGGACAGATCTGTATTTGGATACATTATGTACTAGCGAGATGAAAAAACAGAGGCATGTAGCATAAATTTGGGAATAGAGAAATAAAATGGGAGACTACTGCAATAGTCAAATGTGAGATGATAACTTAGCTAAGGGAAAAGTTTTACAAATAAATGGAGAGGAGGGATAAAAATATTTAGCAGTGCCAATAGGAGAACTTGTTGAGTGACTGGATATGGGTGGCCAGGGAGAGGGGAGAGTTTATATGACTCACTTCTTTTTATTTGGAGAAATGAGAATGATGGTGCCATTCAGAGCCTCAATGCTGCATACTCTTTCCAGTATGATCTTCTTCACTTTAAAAATTTTTAATTTTATTTTTCTCTTTCTTTTGTGGCCACACCATGCAGCATGGAGGATCTTAGTTCCCTGAATTAAGGGGGAATTGAACAGGAATTGAACCTGTGCCCCCCTGCATTTGAAGCCTGAAGTCTTAACCACTGGACTACCAAGGAGGTCCTCTTCTTCACTGTTTTAAAAGTGAACTTGAAGACTATGCCTCAAGACTAAACCTTCTTAAATTTCCCCAGGGTTAGGTGTGGCCTTCTCCATTTTTCCATAATACTTTGCTCATTCCTCCCCTATAGCACTTGGTCGTGAATATACAAATGAAATTTTTTTGTCCTATGTTTTGTAAAATTATCACAATGAGCATGGTCTACTTTTTCATTCAACAGAAAAGAATTTTATTATTACTATTTGGACTATAATAATATGCTGGGAAAACTGGGGTTAAAAAACAGACATAATTCTTATATAATTTACCATCTTCTTGGGAGAGAGATAAGACTTTCCCTCTCCCAGGAGAAGCAGTTATTGTTTACATGCTTTTCTCCCACTAGATTATTAAGTTTCTTGGAAAATTAGACTAATTTTATATTTCCAGGTTTTCTATTTATCTGTTACATTTTCTGGTACACACTAAGGCCTTAATTTGTTAAATGAATTCATACTTGAAAATCTCAAAGACATCTCCAGCTGATCTTGTCTAAAACCAAACTACTGATCTTTATCAAAAAAAGCATTTATTTCTCCAGTCCTCAAGGCAGAAAACTGGGCAGCCTTACTTAATATCCATTGCAACCAATCATCTGTATGTCCCGTTGATTCTACTCCAAAGTACATCTGAAATCTTCCAATGCACTGTTCAGCCCAAGACACCAAGAACTTTTGGTGCCTGCAGTGGCAAGCAGCGGTAACCACCCCATCTATCTCCCTGGTTCCACTTTCCATTCATCTCCAAATTATTCTCCCCCACAGCAAACAGAATAATATTTCAGAAATATGCATCCAATCATGTTTTCTTCTTCTACTATACTCCCTGCAAAGGTTTCTCAATGCACTTAGGATTAAACACGCAAATCCTGAACCTGTTCTGTAAGGCTGTATGTGAACCAGCCCCTGCTCTCTTTATGATCTCTTATCACATCGTTTTCTCATTGGCTTATCCATAAATAGACCTTTTGTCTTAGCCAGAAATGCCCTTCTCATCATTTTTTGATAGCTACGTCTGTATTTATCACTTAGGTCTCTGCTAATTTTCACTTCTTTAGAGAGATCTTTTATGATCACAAATTTAAATTATGTCTCCCCTACTATCTTCATTTTCTAAAAATGCTTATTCTTTTGCTTCATACTCCTTAACACAATCTGTCTGTGCCTGTGTATGTGGGACAGGGGGAGGGAGGAAGAGGAAAAGAGTCATATCTCTCTCCCAACAAGAGGGTAAACTACATAAGAACCATGTATATTTTTCAACCCTAGTTTTATCCAGCACATTATTCTAGTGCAAATGGTAATAATAAAATACTTTTCTATTGAATGAATGAAAAGACCATGTTTCATTGTGATAGTTTTACAAAATATAGGACAAGAGTTTACATCATTACACTCATGTTCAAGGTGTTTAGCCATGTAGATAGTTGAATCTGTGAAATACTTGTTCAATTTAATGATAATCCATATTGAAATAAGAAGTTATGAATAGAAAAAAAGTAAAGAAATAGTATAAAGGAAAAGATCACCAATACTGATTTTTATTTCCCTCACAAGAGAACCAATTGTATTTTTTTTCTTTCTTATATTTTTACTCTATGTGTGTGTGTGCTTTATTTCATCTGTTTAGCTAAATTTAATAAAAACTTTATGTTCAGCCCTGACTTGGGCTCTGGGGACACCAGAATTTATGAGTATCAGAAAGCTTATCGTCTGTGGTGAAAATGGGACTCAAATGCTGTCACAAGGTACTTGGGTGTTTTATTAAATCAGAATTTTTAATTTTTTTTAAGAAAAGGAAAGTTTTCTGCATAAATACCACTCACTGAAAACAAAGTCTTAATGTGAGCTGGTCTCAGAGGGCCCAAAATCGCAGGATTTTTAGAACCAGGTTTTTGCAATAAGCTAACACAGCTACCATGGATAATCTCTTGTCCTGTGAGGGATTGAGTGTAACACCAACGACGTTATAATCTAGCCTCTAGGAGTCTGTGTTAAATCCATCTTAATTGTAAAATGACCAGATGACCTGACCTACCAGGTGGGCCCTCTGCCTGAAATGTCTTTTTCTCTTATTTTCCTGGAAAACTTAGTTTCACAGGTCCCCTTCTCATACTTTCTGTTCACAAATCTGTATCCTTTACTTTATTGTAATCACACTTTTACTTTTTGCCTCTCTCATTAACTTCTTGACAATAGAGTGGCATATCTTTATTTTTATATATTTCAGTGTTAGGCAAAAAGGTGCATAAAATGCATTTACTAAAGGTTTATTGAATAAATTGGAAGGAAAGATGGAAGGTATCATTCGGTTTTCATATTGTAAAGATTAGAAACAACTATAAACTACCATTTTGAGAAGACAGTGACAATCATTTCCTAACATTTTTGGAGGAAAAACTCCTAAACCAAAACATCACGAAAACAACAACAAAAAAAACAACCCTCCCAAAGTACCCCCCAGATCAGGGAGACACGAGTCTTACCCTGTGTTGACATTATTTGAAAACTCTAATGAGTTAGAGGTTTCTGGTTTAGGTTAGGATAAGCACTAAGAGAAACAAAGAGTTTTAGACCAAATTCTACCTAATTCTGTGCTATCCTTTGGTCCTTGGACATAGCATGACGTATTTTAGTCTCTTCCCGGCCAATGTTTCTCTCTCTACTCCTCTCTACGCCTCCACAGTTAACTGGGGTCCTTCCTAGCAACTTCTGGGACTATCCTGAAGATGGGCTGAAAATGCCCAGTAGACAACCTAAGGATTCTGGTCCAGTTTAGCGGTGAAGGCAGGAATGTAGGCTGATTTCTCTGAGATACAAGATTTTCATGATTAGCCTGGGTGTTGGGAAGCATTCTGTTCCTAAGGGAACTCTTTGTTGCATAAACAGTTCCACTAAGATGAGGACCGCTTGGAGATGTAACCCCCTCCCACGTCTGTGTCCTTCCGGAGTTTGGAGGGAGGTGCCTGTGCTGACATGGTGCTGCGTGTACCTGTGAGGTCGTCAGTGGGCCAGGACCCCAGCTGGCACGCCTTGCAGGTATACTCATCAAAGACATACTCGTTCTCCTTACAAGGTGTGCAGGTCCAACAGCAGCTCACCTCTCCCTTCCGGATCACCTACGGCAAATATCGACATTTTTGATTATTTTTTTTCTCACATAGATAAAAATACAGCAATCTCCTACTCAAACATACTGCTTTACAAAGCCGAAAGGGGCTTTCACATAAATTATTTCAGATGTTTTTGGTTAGTATGAATATGGACATTCTCATTTTATAATTAAAGAAACAGACTGAGTTTAAGCAACCAGTCCAACATCATAAACCTGGTTGGAGACAGGGTCAAGAATGAAATTAAGTGTAAATCTCTGGATAATTAGCTTTAGCTACCTGTACTAATGAAGTGACTGTATTTGTGCTCACAAGTAAATATGTTTACATTTCCATATGTGTAAATGTAACTGAATTTCCCCCAGAGTTTGTGCCTTTCTTTGCTTCAAATTATGAATTTTTGCTTTCTGGATTTCCCTTGGCTTCCTGCCACTAGTTGAATAATTGTTAGGGAAAAAAAAAAGCCCCTCGTGGTATATCTATTAAAGTTTAAAAAAATCTATCTATATTGATAAAGCAATTAAGAATTTGTTTTGAATTCAGAGGCAGAAGATGCTTTTTCTGGAGATCACTTCTTAGACTGTTTTACTAAAAATCTGGCTCAACAATTCATCCCATTCCTTCCTATTCTAGTAGTTTTGATTTGCTTGGGAGGAAGAGGGATAAGGTCACTGAGACTGTTATATTCCTCTTCATCTGTTTCATTTTTTAAAAAGGCAATGGAAAATAATTGAAATAATTTAACAGCTGAAAGAGTCCCAGATGTTATTCTTTAGAAATGGGTCTCTCTCTCTCTCTCTCTTTTTTTTTTCCCCCCACCAACTGGTACATGAATAGCCTCTGTGGAATAGAGACAGCATTCATTAAACATTCCTATAAATAATTAAATCTGTGATTAAAAACTAGACACAGAAGTGATTACACTTCAGATTCCTTGTCTGAGATGCTAACTCTGTTAACGACCTTTGATAATAACGTCTGGATTTCTGTAGCTAAACACAGTTGTAAGCTGGCACGCCTTTCTTCTATTCTGCACTGTCCCTCGTGCTGACTTTTGGCACTCCAGCAATATAAGTAGGAAATGATGACAAAAGGACCTGAAACATCCTTTCCCTAAAATAACCAGATACATGAGGCAAAACTGCTAATCAGACCTGCTTCATCTATCTAAAGCTTCCTTCATGAGAATATTGACTGTGTACAGGTAATTTAGTGCATGCCATATGGTGTCATCTCATTGAAACTTTGGAATAGCTCTGTATAAGGCAGCTAGTTTTATTTTATTCATTTTTTTGGGGGTGGGGGAGAAAACTAAAGTTTAGAGAGTTCGCACAACATGTGGGTAAATGAGAGATCAAATAATGCCTGTTGGACTTTGAGGTCATGCTCATAAATATTGCGCCTTATTGGTTTATATCAAGATAGGGTTCATGATATTTTGAAATAGGTGGAGGAAAGAGAATCAAGGGGTACCAAAGTTCCAGTCTTACTTATGGTGTTGTTCAGTCGCTCACTTGTGTCCACCTCTTTGTGACCCCACAGAGCAGAAGCTTACCAGGCTCCTCTGTCCATGTGATTCTCCAGACAAGAATACAGGGTTGCCATTGCCTCCTGCAGGGGATTTTTCCAACCCAGATTTTGAACCCAGGTCTCTTGCATTGGCAGGCACATTCTTTACCACTGAGCCATCAGGGAAGCCATCTTACTTAGAGCCACCAAATAATTGTGTAGCCTGGAGCAGTCTCCCAGCTGATTCTCTTTCTTCCAACCGAGACTAATGCTTTTGAAATAAAACCTGTGTTTAGAGTCCCCTGAGGATTAAATCTGTGGCGAAGGGAATGGCAACCCACTCCGGTATTCTTGCCTAGAAAATTCAGTGGACAGAGAAGCTTGATGCTCTATAGTCCATGGGGTTGTAAGGAGTCAAACACAGCTGAGTGAATCGAGTATCATGATGATTTGTAAACTGTGTGTGTGTTAGTTGCTCAGTTGCGTCTGACTCTTGCGACCCCATGGACTGTAACCTGCCGGGCTCCTCTGTCCGTGGAATTCTCCAGGCCAGAATTCTGGAGTGGGGAGCCATTCCCTTCTCCAGGGGATCTTCCCAACCCAGGGATGAAACCCAGGTCTCCTTCATTGCAGGCAGATTCTTTACCATCTGAGACACCAGGGAAGCCCTTGTAAACTGTAGAATACTTTTAAATATTAACTATTTTATTAGTAATATACATATACATACCCACATAGAGATATGGAATTCATTTTCAGGGTATTTTCAACCACACTTGGTAAAAAATTATCATTGGGACAGTTACTAGATTTTGTAATGCAAGGAGGCACATTTCAAATGCTGAAGGATTCTTTCTTAGCGGCCTAGCAAACAAAAGCACTTGCATTTTTCCTCTTAGAAATATGCTGACTTTCTGTGATTCAACTTGCATGGCTTTATAAATTTCAGTTTTTTACCAGAAAAGCTCATGACCTTTTCCAAGATTAATTCCAATTATTATGATCTTTTTTGAATTGATAGGGACAACATAATGTCTTCCGATCATTAAGAACTGGTTTGTTTTACCTTTTGTCATTTGTTATATATGTTCTGTTTCACATTCATTTTGAATACAAGAGGTGCTGACAGTTCTTTCAGACTAATTTCTAATCTTTTTGAACACCCTGGAAGTAGTATGCTTTCCTTATGAATAACAATATGTAAAATATTTGACCCTTTGCCAGACTAAGTGTCCTTTCATGGACCCTAAATTAACAAATCTGACCAATGCTATGAGGTGTTGATATCATTAGGGAAGCTGTTCAGTGACCATTTTAAGCCATATCAAGAAAGTGTAGTCAGTTATATATTTCAGTTCAGTTCAGTCGCTCAGTAGTGTCTGACTCTTTGCGATCCCATGAACCGCAGCACGCCAGGCCTCCCTGTCCGTGACCAACTCCTGGAGTCCACCCAAACCCATGTCCATTGAGTCAGTGATGCCATCCAACCATCTTATCCTCGGTCATCCCCTTCTCCTCCTGCCCTCAATCTTTCCCAGCATCAGGGTCTTTTCAAATGAGTCAGTTCTTTGCATCAGGTGGCCAAAGTATTGGAGTTTCAGCTTCAACATCAGTCCTTCCAATGAACATCCAGGACTGATCTCCTTTAAGATGGACTGGTTGGATCTCCTTGCAGTCCAAGGGACTCTCAAGAGTCTTCTCCAACATCACAGTTCAAAAGCATCAATTCTTCGGTGCTCAGCTTTCTTTATAGTCCAACTCTCACATCCATACACGACCACTGTAAAAACCATAGCCTTGACTAGACTGACCTTTTTTGACAAAGTAATGTCTCTGCTTTTGAATATGCTATCTAGGTTGGTCATAACTTTCCTTCCAAGGAGTAAGCATCTTTTAATTTCATGGCTACAATCACCATCTGCAGTAATTTTGGAGCCCAGAAAAATAAAGTCTGACACTGTTTCCCCATCTATTTGGCATGAAATGATGGGACCATATGCCATGATCTTCGTTTTCTGAATGTTGAGCTTTAAGCCAACTTTTACACTCTCCTCTTTCACTTTCATCAAGAGGCTCTTTAGTTCTTTTTCACTTTCTGCCATAAGGGTGGTGTCATCTGCATATCTGAGGTTATTGATCTTTCTCCCAGCAATCTTGATTCCAGCTTGTGCTTCTTCCAGCCCAGCATTTCTCATGATGTACTCTGCATAGAAGTTAAATAAGTAGGGTGACAATATACAGCCTTGACGTACTCCTTTTCCTATTTGGAACCAGTCTGTTGTTCCATGTCCAGTTCTAACTGTTGCTTCCTGATGTGCATACAGGTTTCTCAAGAGGCAGGTCAGGTGGTCTGGTATTCCCATATCTTGAAGAATTTTCCACAGTTTATTGAGATCCACACAGTCAAAGGCTTTGGCATAGTCAATAAAGCAGAAATAGATGTTTTTCTGGAATTCTCTTGCTTTTTTGATGATCCAGCGGATGTTGGCAATTTGATCTCTGGTTCCTCTGCCTTTTCTAAATCTAGCTTGAACATCTGGAAGTTCACAGTTCACGTATTGCTAAAGCCTGGCTTGGAGAATTTTGAGCATTGCTTTACTAGCGTGTGAGATGAGTGTAATTGTGTGGTAGTCAGAACATTCTTTGGCATTGCCTTTCTTTGGGATTGGAAGGAAAACTGATGTTTTCCAGTCCTGTGGCCACTGCTGAGTTTTCCAAATTTGCTGGCATATTGACTGCAGCACTTTCACAGCATCATCTTCCAGGATTTGAAATAGCTCAACTGGAATTCCATCACCTCCACTAGCTTTGTTCGTAGTGATGCTTTCTAAGGCCCATTTGACTTCACATCCAGGATGTCTGGCTCTAGGTGAGTGATCACACCATCATGATTATCTGGGTCATGAAGATCTTTTTTGTACTGTTCTTCTGTGTATTCTTGCCACCTCTTCTTAATATCTTCTGCTTCTGTTAGATCCATACTATTTCTGTCCTTTATTGAGCCCATCTTTGCATGAAATGTTCCCTTGGTATCTCTAATTTTCTTGAAAAGATCTCTAGTCTTTCCCATTCTATTTTTTTCCTCTATTTTTTTGCACTGATCACTGAAGAAGGCTTTCTTATCTCTCCTTGCTATTCTCTGTAACTCTGCATTCAAATGGGTATACCTTTCCTTTTCTCCTTTGCTTTTTGCTTCCCTTCTTTTCACAGGTATTTCTAACGCCTCCTCAGACAGCCATTTTACTTTTTTGCATTTCTTTTTCTTGGGGATGGTCTTGATTCCTGCCTCCTCTACAATGTCACGAACCTCCATTATATATTTAATGGAGTGAAAATGAGATCTGGTTGGGAAAATAGAATTTGGGATTAAAAAAGACTATATAAACATTACAACAAATTAACTAGTATTGAAAATATGGTAACAGGGAGTTAAGTTCTTCCACTGGGTAAGTTATTCCTGGGAGAAAGGGGTAGAAAAGCATATATAAAGAAATCTCCTGAAACAATCATTCAACATTTTGAAGTTACAGGTTCAAACTGTATTGCTATGAAGGGTCAAAACAGACCACTTCCATGTAGTAATTTATACCAGCTAATCTTTATATGGGAAGGGCTGGAAATTATGGACAGTTGATATTTTAAGTGAGTCTAAAAAGAGTTTCACATGAAGAGTTTAATTGCAAGATGATTGGTCAAGATGCAAATGGTCAGTGAATATTAGGAGTTGGCAACCTTTTTCTACAAAAGACCAGATAGTAAATATTTTCGGCTTATGGTCGATAGCCAGGGCTGATTAAGGCTACCCCTCTAATGTTTTTTTCAAATAGCTCCCCTCCCACTTTCCACTCTCACTGTTGCTTCCATAATGCAGGGCCCTTGGCATCACTGTTGCGGTGTCCTTTTAACTTGTCTCTTCTTTCTTTATTCTTTTCTCATAACTCTTCTCATGAATCTTCACTACTCAGACGGTAAAGAATCTGCCTGCAATTCAGCAGATCCCTGGGTCAGGAAGATCCCCTGGATCTCCAGTATTCCTGCCTGGAGAATCCCTTGGACAGAGGAGCCTGGTGGGCCACATTCCATGGGTTTGCAAAGAGTTGGACATGACTGAGTGACTAACACTTTCGCCTTATGTCAGCATCTTGGACAAAATTTTTTCAGACTCCTGGTTAAAAATAAGTTCAACCTGTTTAGTATGGTATCCAAAACTCTCCACAAATGTGGCTTCAATCTATCATTGCAGCTTTCTCTTTCACAGTAACCATTTAGAGCACTGCACCCTAGCTTAATTCACTGTTATTCCAGAACAATCTGACCACTTCTGTACTTTTCCTGTTGTTCTTCCCTCTAAATTGATGACTTCCCTGCATCCCTCTCTGATATCATATCCACTTTTCATGGTTCAATGTCTGACATTTTATGGAGAAGACATTTGTTCCTTTCTTCTGTAGGAACTTATTTAAGCTCCCTTTTATTTTCTTTCTTTTAATGAAGTCATCACATTTTATATAACATTACTTCTCTGTGCCCACACGGTTGTTCCTCATTGAGACTATTAATCTTGTGAGAGTAAATGTGTCTTACTTATTTTTGCCCCACTAATGTAAACTATTACATTAGAGGAGTTTGATAAATATTTGTTGTTAATTAGAAATTGATGTGAATTCCAGCTGTGAACTCTTTATTCCCAGGAAGCACGTCTTCTAAAGGCTTACATGAGTAGACAGGGTGTAAGCATGACTCACCAGTTGGTTCAGTCAGTCCCACTGCTAAGACTGTTCTGGGTTTTACTAAGTATTGAAAGGACTTAATAAGAAAAGAATTAGATGTTTTTGACATTAGAAGCTTACTGTGGAAAAGGCAAAACAAATGTCTCAACTTGTTCAAAACATTCAGTGATAATGAATCCATTAGAACTTACAACAAAAACGAAAGAAACACAGGCTCTATTTTACCTTTATCTGGCCTTTTTCACATGGTTCACTGCACACAGATCTGATGATGTGGCTTTTCTTGGCCCACACTTCATCATCATCCATTTTTAATTCTCCATTGTCCCAGCTTCCAACATTGATATAATCAAAATAATCTTTTCCCATTTCTTTGAAGTTCATTATTTCATACCTTAGAAACAAGAATGTAATAATTATTCAGTTAAAATATAAATATTCAGCTATGAAAAAGCAACAGATTTCTGTCCTCCAAAATGTACCTATTGTCATATTAGTGACACTGGAATTTTCCATGACAGTACACTTAGAATAACAAAAAGCTTGTCTGTTTCACTTTCTCTTCAGAGACCTTTTTTTTTTTTTTTTTTTAAACTTTGAAGCTTACACCTGAAATAGAAAATAATCCCATGTGAGAAGGTGACTTGACCTCAGCATGATGAAAGACAGTTTTGGAAAAACTTTAAGAAGTTTAAGGAAGTACTTCTTTAGGCTTCTTAAAAAGACAGCAAGGTTTTCATCTCTGAAATAAAATGATAAATTTCCTTTGTTAACTAAGTGAGAAATTTGGTAAATCTTTAATCTTAGCTTCAGCTTTAGAGAATGTGGAGGTAATTTGGATAGGATCTGAGCCTTTCTTATTTTATCCTTTATCAATGGCTAAACTCATTGTATAAAGACACTTTAAGGAATGATGTTTAAAATAGTTGTGACAATTGACAGCTTCTAAAGTACCGTATGCAATGTAGAAATGCTGGAAAGTACTAGTACCTTGTGAATTCTCAGCCTTTATCATCTCTTGTTCTTAGGCCATGTTGTCTGTTTTATATACTCATACTTACAAATCCCCACAATATAATGTTTATATTTTTGCTTTAAATAGTGATTTGTACTTAATCTGACGTTGATTCTCCATGTCTCCTCTGCTCAGTTATGGTTATTCCCAGGCATCAACATGTGTGTGTGTGTGTGTGTGTGCGTGCGCGCATGTGTGCGTCTGACTCTCTTCGACCCCATGGATTGTATTCCGCCAGGCTCCTCTGTCCATGGGATTCTTCAGGCAAGAACACTGGAGCCGGTTGCCATTTCCTCCTCCAGGGGATCTTCCTGACTGAAGGATTGAACCCGAGCCTACTGCCTGTGTCTCCCGCATTGGCAGGCAGATTCCTTACCTCTTGAGCCTGGGAAGAGGTAGGTACCTGGGAAGCCCCGGGCAGTCACGGGGCCTCTTAAACCTTATTTGTCAGTGGACTCCTATTTATCTGTTGGGGTCAGAAAACTTTTGCTATAATGGGACAGATAGTAAATATTTTAGGCTTTGTGAGATGGCTTCTGCTGAAACTACACAACACTGTTAGAGCAGTGTGAAAGAGCCATAGACAGTATCTAAACAAACAACTACGCCAGGGGAATCTTCCCAGCCCAGGGTCCTCTGCACTAGCAGGCAGATTCTTTACCACTGAGTCACCAGGAAAGTCCAAAATAAATTAAGCTGTGTTCCAGTAAAACCTTATTTACAAAAACAGCAGACCTGATTTGGCCTGTGGGGCAGTTTGCCAACCTGTGATCTATCCCGTTAGTGGTAAATAGTAAAGGTCCATATTTTTTGTCTATAATTCTAAATCCTTAGAGCTCTTACAAACCATAAGTTTTTTCATAATGCACTTGGCAGCAAATCATGAGCCATTCTGAACTTATCTAGTGACAGAACTTGACCCACAGTGTCATGAGACACTTAACTGTGAATATGCATATGTTTTGCGGTAGAAATATTAATGCGTTGTTTAAGGAATACTGCTCCACAGTATGCTGCAGGCATTATATGACTGTATACTTTTGTAAACCAAAAATTCAGCATTCTGTACCACACTTGCCCAAGGGTTTCAAGAACTGTAATAGTCTAGTTATGTGAGACTTAAAAGCAGTGATTGAATTTGAGTCTCTAACAATCTGTAGTTATGCGTGCCAGTCTAAGTTGTCACCTCTCCTAGCTTCCCCTGTTTAGGATCTTCCTCTTGTGACCCCAGCATTTTAGGAGAACCCCTAATCACCCTAGTCTCCTCTGGTTTATGGCCCAGGTTGAAATGCCTTTGATTCAGCTGCAACTTTTACTCTAGAGAAATAACAATGCAGTGCCTACAAATACATTTCCACGAGAACAGGGGCTTTTTGATTTTGATACTGTAATTGGCAGGCTGCTGTATCGGGTTAGGAGTTGAAGTCCAGAAGACTGAGTTAGAATCTTGACTCTATCGTATATTAGGCTGTATCTTTGGGCAAGTCATTTAACCTTTGTAAGTCTCAGTTTGTGAGCCTTCAGCTAGAAAAGAGTATGATAATATTACTTACCTCATAGGATTAAAATGTAGAGGATTTAGCTAAGTGTTTGCCTCAGAACACACACTCAGTAGATATGAGTTGTAATTATCTTGTAACTATCACTGGATTCATTGGAAAAAACAGAAAATTTGCAAACTGCTTTTTTCTGAGTTTGGCTTGTATGCTCAGGGGCCAATTCTGATTATTTATTAGTAGATTACTGTAATATCCAACCTTAGTAATGAATGAGAAGTCTCTAAACAACTGTGAATTCCCAGAAATTGTTTGCAAAATTTTATGGATATTGTCCATGAGAGAATACTTATAAATCTCATCTGAGTCTTAAAGAGATTCCTATTCTGCAAATGGTTAAGGGCCAGTGTCCTAAACATCCCCTATTCCAGCATATTTGGGAGATTGTGAATGAGACAGTGATGTTCAGATCTGTTAAGCTTTCCCACTAGAATAGAGCTGAGCCATCTGAGCTATTTCTTCATTGTCTGGTTTCTGGAACTGACTTAGGTACATGTCATGATTGAATGGATGGAGCTGTAGTCAACAAAGGCTATGAACAAGTCCCAAGCTGATGTCAGTGCTCCAGGGATGCACACAGGAATAATAAATCCACGGGACGATGTCGGAGCCCAGCCTTGACCTGAGCCTGAAGCCTGAGCTTATTCACTGACCTGTCCTAAGAAGTTCTGGAGAAGGAAATGGCAACCCATTCCAGTATTCTCACCTGGGAAGTCCCATGGACAGAAAAGCCTGGCAGGCTATAGTCCATGGGGTCACAAATGACATGACTTAACAACTAAACACCAAACACCAAGCTGCCTTACAATGAATGTGAAGTTCTCTTTGGCCCAGAGAAAATGCTTACATTTCTGCCAAGTAGAAAACAATATATAAAAGTCTTTATATATATATATAAAAGTCTTATCTTGGCCAACAGCTTGCATGGAGCAGTAGTCATCAACTCGCTAGAACAGAGAAAGTATCCAGCTCTCCTCTTGGCTGCCTGACTTGGAACTGCTGTCACATAGAAGTTCAGCTTGTGAGATAGTAACAGCTGCATCAGCGACGAACTCCAGCTCGCATCAGGCATGTGAAACAAGCTAGACCAAGATGGCTGGTACCATGTGTGGGCACATGGCGTGTGAGTCATGGAGGGACTCATGGGACCTTCTCTTGGCAGGATCAGCTGCAAACAGTGTAAACACAGCCTCTCCAGGCATACCTGTCAAGCAAAAGCTGTGGCTGGAAAAATAGCAGGGGTTTTACAGTGGCCAACCCAAGGACCCTGACTGTCCTAATGCAGGGCAGATCGAAGACTCAGCCCTGCTATAAGTCAGAATGTCACTTCAGTGACATTATCCCTCATGGATTAAAAGTCTCATGTGAAGAGTCACTTAAGAATTTAGAGTCTTAGATAGATGTGGAAGATGGTAAGTTCTAGGTACTTAATGACTTCCCTGGAGGCTGGCCTATAATTATGAGTGAGTTCGTATTTCTCAGGCTCCTCTGTAAGTGAAAGGTAAAATTTTAGAGAAAAATGCCATTTAGACCTCAAGAAGGGAGACAGTGTTCCAGTGGAGGATTCTAAAATAAAATATGACTTGTAACTTACTGTACCTACAACAAACAATAGAATAACACCTCAGTCCTGTTTCTGGATTACCAGAAATGAAATTCTTCCTGTTTCAGAATAATTCTGTGACCCAAGAAGATATCAGAATACGTGGAATAACAGGGCAAGTATGTACAGAGAAACCATGAACTGGCTTTTAATTATCCAACTATACTGTGAGGCTCCTGTCTCTAAGTGTGGGTCTCGGAAGTGTGGTGATGATTCCAAGAGCGCGTTTTAGACATCGGCATTCACACTTTTTCCTGGCCACAGGAAATGGGGCTTCCTCTCTCTGTCTTTACTCGCTTTGTGATGTCAGAACTAAGCACACATGTCCGGGAAGCATAGATAACCACAAAGGAGAGAAATAGGCTCCACAGGATCAAGAGACAGAGTGATCAGGCTCTGGTGTCTAGAGGAGAATGGTAACAATACCTTCCTGGAGAGTCTCCATTCTCATCAAATAGGATCATGTCTCCAGAAACCCCAGTAAAATTGGTTTTCATCAGAGAGTCCAAAAGTTTCCGTCCGTCAATTGGCTTCATGGCGTCACAGAGGCCCGCATAGCCTGGACAGAGGGCCATCTGCATGTTGTGGAGCCCGTAGGCCATGGAATAGATTGCATTGATCACAAATCCCATTTTGGAGTCTTGCACATGATGTGTTCTCAGAGTCAGAGAACCTGTGGAAAAACAAATTAGGGATTAAATTTGAGATTTAATCCTACTGTAGCTCTTTATGGATTCTGAATAATTTGACAATGCATTAGAACAATTTATAAGAATTAGAACCAGAGGAAATACGAAGAACAGGTGCCAAAATAGTATTCCTAATACTATTAGTATTCCTAATTCTCTTCTATGTTCATGTTTTTCCCCCAAGACCTTAAAGACCTGAATCCCCTCCAGTACCAAGATTCACTTCCTCTATTACCAAATTCTGGGGATGGATGGAGTATAGCACTCCATCAAATTCCACAAACTTTATCTTAAAGACAGATTAATCTACCAAGTACTTACCTGTGATAATACACTTCCTTGGTTTAGATATCCTCAACAAATCTCCAGTTTCTCCAATTAATCTCTGACAAATCTCCAATTAAGTCTTAGCTGAGCAAAGTAGATACCCTATTGTCTTGCCTCAACTTACCTAGTTGGATTTAACACCTACTACTTCCAGCCTCAAAGTATATGTGCTCCATAAATTGACCTATTTGGAAATTCTGAAATACAATATTTAAGCCCCATTAATTCATCCATGAATTAAATATTTACTGGAGTCTGAGTACACATAAAGCTCTGTGTATGGTGATCTAAGGAAAATATAAAAATGAATTGGAGATGGATTCTGCACTTTAGAGGAGACTTGTTCAGTAATAGAGATAAATTATGTAACACTGAAAGGCAGAAGGTGATAAATCTATAACAGATGTGGAGTTAAAATCTATTGAGATCCAAAGAGGGAGCAATCCCTGTCAATGAAGGGCCCTTGGGAACATTTCATTAAAGAACTAACATTTGGGATGAATTACTGGTTAAACAAATATGGAATGAATGCCTGTTCGTTCTGACTGCTCAGAACTTGCTGAAAGTGGGGAACATAATGTAGAATAAAATAGACATGGTTACTGTTTTTGTTTACTCAGTCTAGAGGGCAGATAAGCATCTTAGCAGGACTGAACAGGGAGGAGCACTAGACCAAGACACTCACTGATGCTGAGCACTGTAGCTGAGTATCTGCTGGATGAAGAGGGGAGGACAGCATGTTTGAAGGTTCACAGGTGAGATCAAACACACTATGTTGGGGAACCTTTAAAGAGGTTGGAATGTTTGGAATGTAGGGTAGGAGGTAGGAGAATGAGGAGAAATGAAATAGTAGAGGAAGGCAGGATTGCTTAAGCCAGGTTAAGAGCCCTAGGATCTTTTGCTGTGTTTAAAATAGGAAAAAAACATGATCAGATTTCTAATTTAGAAAGATCAATCTGACTACATTGGAGAAACATTTAAAGGGCTGCAGGAGTGGAGTCATGAAGACCCATTAAGTGGTAATGCAGTGATCCCAGGGACAGGTGAAAATGCCCTTGCTGAGGGTAGAGGTCATGATTATGGACAGAAGTATTTAGGAGATGGAATCTACTACCAGGCCTGGTGATTGAGGAATGGAGAGGAGTGAAACATGTAGAAAGAACATGGGTATTACATGAAAGTAACAGATCAGGTAAAGACAGAACATTTCATATGGGGAGAAGTTTTTATTTAAGAGATATATAGGAACTCTCCAAAGATGACATGACTTTTTATGACTTTCAAACAGTATTGGCATAGAGGCTCCTGGGGAAGCCAGCATGGTTCATCCTAACATAAGTATAAGATGGGTAATCTTGTTTCCATCTCAGGACAAGACACTGGCCCTAGGCTACTTTCCAACCAAATCTTACAATTTCCTTTTCTGCACAGACTCTATTCACATTCACATTTGACATTTGACCTCATACCACTGGAAACGCCATTGTTCTAGGTGCTAAGTTAATACTTGGGAGTCACTTTTGACTTTTTTTCTTTCCTTCATTCTCTGTCTACTTTTATTTGATCTATCTTCAAAATATATCCAGAATTAGATTATTTGATGCAAATCTACTTTTGTCAGGTTCAAGATATATATCCTGTCTGGATTATAGCAATAGTCTTTTAACTAGATTCTTTCTTTCTACCTTAAACTATTCTATACCCACTCCAGTAAATTTTTAATGCAATAACTATAAAAATATTCTTAAAATAAGAGTCAGATTATGATACTCCTCTGATCAGACTTTCTAGTGGCTCCATTATTACTGAAGGAAAAAGCCAATGTCCAAGCCATGACTTTCAAAGACAAACAGGATTTTGACTCATGGTATTCTACACCTTATCCTTCTGACTCTTAATATTCTTTACTTAAATTATTCCTCCCTGAATATTTAGAAAGAAAAGCAACTAATTACATACAATTAAGAATGTTAAAAGACAAATATTAAAATAATCTGTACCTATTAATACAATAAGAAGTTGAGGGATACACAAAATTTAAAAAATGTAAAATATGACATCAAAACCCTAAAATGGTGGGGGCTGGTGGTAGTAAAAGCATAAGCTTATTAGAATGCATTTGAATTTATGAGATCACTAACTTAAAATAGTCATCTATAAATATAGATTGTTATATAGGAACCTCATGGTACACAAACCAAAAACCTATATAATAGATACACACCAAAAAGAGAAAGGATGCTGAACATAACACAGCAGTTATAAAATCAGAAGAGAGAAAGGAAAAAGGAACAAAAAAGAACTATGGAACAACCCCAAAACAATTAACCAAAATGCAGTGAGCTAATTGCTGTTGTGGTTTAGTTGCTAAGTTGAGTCAGACTCTTTTGTGACGCTATGGACTGTAGCCCACCTGGTTCATGTGTCCTTGGGATTTCCCAGGCAGGCATACTGGAATGGGTTGCCATTTCCTTCTCCAGGATATCTTGCTGACCCAGGGATCAAACCCATGTCTTCTGCATTGGCAGGCAGATTTTTTACCACTGAACCACCAGGGAAACCCAATAAGTAAATACTTATCAATAATTCTTTAAATGTAAAGGGACTTTAGTCCATATATGTTCCAATCAAAATACATAGAATGAATGGATAGAAATACAAGACCCATGTATACATTGTCTATAAGAGACTCACTTCAGATCTAAAGACAAGTGAAAGTGAGGGGATGGAAAAAGATAATCCATGCAAGTGGAAATGAAAAGAAACTGGGGCAGCAATACTTGAATCAGACAAAATGGACTTTAAGACAAAGACTGTTACCATCTTTCTAAATTCCATATATATGTATTAGTATACTGTATTGGTGTTTTTCTTTCTGGCTTACTTCACTCTGTATAATAGGCTCCAGTTTCATTCACCTCATTAGAACTGATTCAAATGCATTCTTTTTAATGGCTGAGTAATACTCCATTGTGTATATGTACCACAGCTTTCTTATCCATTCATCTGCTGATGGACATCTAGGTTGCTTCCATGTCCTGGCTATTATAAACAGTGCTGCGATGAACATTGGGGTACACATGTCTCTTTCCCTTCTGGTTTCCTCAGTGTGTATGCCCAGCAGTGGGATTGCTGGGTCATAAGGCAGTTCTATTTCCAGTTTTTTAAGGAATCTCCACACTGTTCTCCATAGTGGCTGTACTAGTTTGCATTCCCACCAACAGTGTAAGAGGGTTCCCTTTTCTCCACACCCTTTCCAGCATTTATTGCTTGTAGACTTTTGGATCACAGCAATTCTGACTGGTGTGAAATGGTACCTCATTGTGGTTTTGATTTGCATTTCTCTGATAATGAGTGATGTTGAGCATCTTTTCATGTGTTTGTTAACCATCTGTATGTCTTCTTTGGAGAAATGTCTATTTAGTTCTTTGGCCCATTTTTTGATTGGGTCATTTATTTTTCTGGAATTGAGCTGCAGGAGTTGCTTGTATATTTTTGAGATTAGCTGTATATGAGACAGCAAAAGAGACACTAATGTACAGAAGTCTTTTGGACTCTGTGGGAGAGGGAGAGGGTGGGATGATTTGGGAGAATGGCATTGAAACATGTATAATATCATATATAAAACGAGTCACCAGTCCAGGTTCAATGCACGATACTGGATGCTTGGGGCTGGTGCACTGGGACGACCCAGAGGGATGGTATGGGGAGGGAGGAGGGAGGAGGGTTCAGGATGGGGAACACGTGTATACCTGTGGGGGATTCATGTTGATATATGGCACAACCAATACAATATTGTAAAGTTAAAAAATAAAATAAAATTAAAATTAAAAAAAAATAAACAAAGACTGTACCAATAGACAAAGAAGGACATTACTTAATGATAAAGAGATCAATCCAAGATGAAGATATAACTGTTGTAAATATATATGTAGTCGAAATAGAAGCATCTCAATATATAAAGCAAATAACTGAGAAACATAAAAGGAGAAATTGACAGTAATTCAATAGTAGGAGAATGCTTTAAGACTTCACTTAAATCAATGGACAGATTATCCAGACGGAAAGTCAGTAATGTCCTTATGATATATTAGACCAGATGGATTTAACAGCTACACATGGAACATTCCATCCAAAAGCAACATTCTTCTCAAGTGCACAGGGAACATTCCTTAGGATAGAACACATATTAGGCCAGAAAACAAGCCTTAATAAATTTAATATTTATTAAATAAATAAATAAAACTCTGACCATAACAGTATGAGACTAGAAATTGACTACAAGAAAAAACTACAAAAAATACAAACAGCTGGAGTCTAAAGAATATGAAAATAAACAACCATCAATGAATAAGTCAAAGAGGAAATTATACTTAGAAATAAGTGAAAAATGGAAAAACAATGATTCAACTCTAAGGAGCACAGCAAAAGCAGTTTAGAACTGCTTTAGAGGAAAGTTGATGGTGATAGAGGCCTACAGCAGGAAACAAGAAAAGGCCAAGTTAACAACCTAAATTTACACCTAAAGTAACTAGAGGAAAAGGTCAAACAAAACCCATAATTAGTAGAAGATATACAAGATCAAAATGAAAATAAATTAGACTAAGAAAAATAGGAATGGTTAATGAAATTAAGAGGTTGTTTTTTAAAAATAAAATTGATAAAACTTTATCCAGATTAATTAAGGAAAAAAAAGAGAAGTGGCCTAAATAAATAAAATATTAATGAGTATAAGTTACAGTTAACACCACAGAAATAGCAAGGATCACAAGAGATTACTATGAATAATCATATGGCAATAAAATGGACAAACTAGAAGAAATGGATAAATTCCTAGAAATGAATGATCTCCTAAGACTCAATAAAGATGAAATAGAAAATATGAACAGACCAATTACTGGTAATGAAACTGAATCAGTCACTAAATAAAAAACTCTTAAGCAACAAAAGTCTAGGACAAAATGGCTTCACATGTGAATTCTATAAAACATTTAAAAGAAGAGTTAAAACCTAGCCTTCTCAAACTGTTTCAAAAAATTTAAGAGAGAGGAACACGTCTGAACTAATTCTATGAGGCTAGTTTCATCCTGATACCAAAGCTAAAGGCACAACATACACAGAAAAGAACATTACAGACAAATATTACTAATAAAAATATATGTAAAAATCCTCAATAAAATGCTAGAATATAGAATTCAAAAGTACAGTAAATGGATCGTATATCAAGATCAAGTGGGATTTATCCTAGGGATGCAAGGATGTTTCAATATTCAGAAAACAATCAATGTGACAACACCACATTAACAAATTGAAGTAATATGATTTTCTCTATAGATGCAGAAAAAGCTTTTGACAAAATTCAACATCCATTAAACTCTCCAAAAAGTGGTGTAGAGGGAATGTACCTCAACCTAAGGGTCCTACTGGATAAACCCATAGTCAACCTCCATTGACCATTTTATCTACTACTGTGGGCAAGAATCCCTTAGAAGAAATGGAGTAGCCCTCATAGTCAACAAAAGAGTCCAAAATGCAGTATTTGGATACAATCTCAAATACGACAGAAGGATCTCTGTTCATTTCCAAGGAAAACCATTCAGTATCACAGTAATCCAAGTCTGTCCCCCAACCAGTAGTGCTGAAGAAGCTGACGTTGAATGCTTCTATGAAGGCAGATAAGACCTTCTAGAACTAACACCCCCAAAGATGTCTTTTTCATTATAGGGGACTGGAATGCAAAAGTAGGAAGTCAAGAGATACCTGAAGTAACAGGCAAATTTGGCTTTGGAGTACAAAATGAGGCAGGACAAAGGCTAACAAGAGTTTGCCAAGAGAATGCACTGGTCATATCAAACACCCTCTTCCAACAACACAAGAGAAGACTCTACACATGGACATCACCAGATGGTCAATACTGAAATCAGATTGATTATATCCTTTGCAGCCAAAGATGGAGAAGGTCTATACAGTTGGCAAAAACAAGACTGGGAGCTGACTGTGCCTCAGATCATGAACTCTTATTGCCAAATTCAGACTTAAATTGAAGAAAGTAGGGAAAACCACTAGACAATTCAGGTATGATCTAAATCAAATCCCTTACAATTGTATAGTGGAAGTGACAAATAGGTTCAAGGGATTAGATCTGACAGACAGAGTGCCTAAAGAACTATGGACTGAGGTTCATGACATTGTAGAGGAGGCAGTGATAGAGACCATCCCCAAGAAAAAGAAATGCAGAAGGGCAATGTCTGAGGAGGCCTTAAAAATAGGTGAAAAAAGAAGAGAAGTGAAAGGCAAAGGAAAAAGGAAAGATATACACATTTGAATTCAGAATTCCAAAGAATACCATACTGTCTTGATAACTGTGGCTTTGTAATAGAGCCTGAAGTCAGGTAGGTTGATTCCTCCAGTTCCATTCTTCTTTCTCAAGATAGCTTTGGCTATTCGAGGTTTTTTGTATTTCCATACAAATTGTGCAATTATTTGTTCTAGCTCTGTGAAGAATACCGTTGGTAGCTTGATAGGGATTGCATTGAACCTATAAATTGCTTTGGGTAGTATACTCATTTTCACTATATTGATTCTTCCAATCCATGAACATGGTATATTTCTCCATCTATTAGTGTCCTCTTTGATTTCTTTTTTTTTTTTTTCTAATTTTATTTTATTTTTAAACTTTACATAATTGTATTAGTTTTGCCAAATATCAAAATGAATCCGCCACAGGTATACGTGTGTTCCCCATCCTGAACCCTCCTCCCTCCTCCCTCCCCATACCATCCCTCTGGGTCGTCCCAGTGCACTAGCCCCAAGCATCCAGTATCGTGCATCGAACCTGGACTGGCAACTCATTTCTTACATGATATTTTACATGTTTCAATGCCATTCTCCCAAATCTTCCCACCCTCTCCCTCTCCCACAGAGTCCATAAGACTGTTCTATACATCAGTGTCTCTTTTGCTGTCTCGTACACCGGGTTATTGTTACCATCTTTCTAAATTCCATATATATGCGTTAGTATACTGTATTTATGTTTTTCCTTCTGGCTTACTTCACTCTGTAAAATAGGCTCCAGTTTCATCCACCTCATTAGAACTGATTCAAATATATTCTTTTTAATGGCTGAGTAATACTCCATTGTGTATATGTACCACTGCTTTCTTATCCATTCATCTGCTGATGGGCATCTAGGTTGCTTCCATGTCCTGGCTATTATAAACAGTGCTGCGATGAACATTGGGGTACATGTGTCTCTTTCCCTTCTGGTTTCCTCAGTGTGTATGCCCAGCAGTGGGGTTGCTGGATCATAAGGCAGTTCTATTTCCAGTTTTTTAAGGAATCTCCACACTGTTCTCCATAGTGGCTGTACTAGTTTGCATTCCCACCAACAGTGTAAGAGGGTTCCCTTTTCTCCACACCCTCTCCAGCATTTATTATTTGTAGACTTTTGGATCACAGCCATTCTGACTGGTGTGAAATGGTACCTCATAGTGGTTTTGATTTGCATTTCTCTGATAATGAGTGATGTTGAGCATCTTTACATGTGTTTGTTAGCCATCTGTATGTCTTCTTTGGAGAAATGTCTATTTAGTTCTTTGGCCCATTTTTTGATTGGGTCGTTTATTTTTCTGGAGTTGAGCTGTAGGAGTTGCTTATATATTTTTGAGATTAGTTGTTTGTCGGTTGCTTCATTTGCTATTATTTTCTCCCATTCTGAAGGCTGTCTTTTCACCTTGCTTATAGTTTCCTTTGATGTGCAGAAGCTTTGATGGTTAATTAGGTCCCATTTATTTATTTTTGCTTTTATTTCCAATATTCTGGGAGGTGGGTCATAGAGAATCCTGTTGTGATGTATGTCGGAGAGTGTTTTGCCTATGTTCTCCTCTAAGAGTTTTATAGTTTCTGGTCTTACATTTAGATCTTTAATCCATTTTGAGTTTATTTTTGTGTATGGTGTTAGAAAGTGGTCTAGTTTCATTCTTTTACAAGTGGTTGACCAGATTTCCCAGCACCACTTGTTAAAGAGATTGTCTTTAATCCATTGTATATTCTTGCCTCCTTTGTCAAAGATAAGGTGTCCATATGTGCATGGATTTATCTCTGGGCTTTCTATTTTATTCCATTGATCAATATTTCTGTCTTTGTGCCAGTACCATACTGTCTTGATAACTGTGGCTTTGTAGTAGAGCCTGAAGTCAGGTAGGTTGATTCCTCCAGTTCCATTCTTCTTTCTCAAGATCGCTTTGGCTATTCGAGGTTTTTTGTATTTCCATACAAATTGTGCAATTATTTGTTCTAGCTCTGTGAAGAATACTGTTGGTAGCTTGATAGGGATTGCGTTGAATCTATAAATTGCTTTGGGTAGTATACTCATTTTCACTATATTGATTCTTCCAATCCATGAACATGGTATATTTCTCCATCTATTAGTGTCCTCTTTGATTTCTTTCACCAGTGTTTTATAGTTTTCTATATATAGGTCTTTAGTTTCTTTAGGTAGATATATTCCTAAGTATTTTATTCTTTCCGTTGCAATGGTGAATGGAATTGTTTCCTTAATTTCTCTTTCAGTTTTCTCATTATTAGTGTATAGGAATGCAAGGGATTTCTGTGTGTTGATTTTATATCCTGCAACTTTACTATAATCATTGATTAGTTCTAGTAATTTTCTGGTGGAATCTTTAGGGTTTTCTATGTAGAGGATCATGTCATTTGCAAATAGTGAGAGTTTTACTTCTTCTTTTCCAATTTGGATTCCTTTTATTTCTTTTTCTGCTCTGATTGCTGTGGCCAAAACTTCCAAAACTATGTTGAATAGTAATGGTGAAAGTGGGCACCCTTGTCTTGTTCCTGACTTTAGAGGAAATGCTTTCAATTTTTCACCATTGAGGATAATGTTTGCTGTGGGTTTGTCATATATAGCTTTTATTGTGTTGAGATATGTTCCTTCTATTCCTGCTTTCTGGAGAGTTTTTATCATAAATGGATGTCGGATTTTGTCAAAGGCTTTCTCTGCATCTATTGAGATAATCATATGGTTTTTATTTTTCAATTTGGTAATGTGGTGTATTACATTAATTGATTTGCGGATTGATCAATGGAACAAAATAGAAAGCCCAGAGATAAATCCATGCACATATGGACACCTTATCTTTGACAAAGGAGGCAAGAATATACAATGGATTAAAAATCTCTTTAACAAGTGGTGCTGGGAAAACTGGTCAACCACTTGTAAAAGAATGAAACTAGAACACTTTCTAACACCGTACACACACAAAAAAACTCAAAATGGATTAAAGATCTCAATGTAAGACCAGAAACTATAAAACTCCTAGAGGAGAACATAGGCAAAACACTCTCCGACATACATCACAGCAGGATCCTCTATGACCCACCTCCCAGAATATTGGAAATAAAAGCAAAAATAAATAAATGGGACCTAATTAAACTTAAAAGCTTTTGCACAACAAAGGAAACTATTAGCAAGGTGAAAAGGCAGCCTTCAGAATGGGAGAAAATAATAGCAAATGAAGCAACTGACAAACAACTAATCTCAAAAATATACAAGCAACTCCTACAGGTCAACTCCAGACAAATAAATGACCCAATCAAAAAATGGGCCAAAGAACTAAATAGACATTTCTCCAAAGAAGACATACAGATGGCTAACAAACACATGAAAAGATGCTCAACATCACTCATCGTCAGAGAAATGCAAATCAAAACCACTATGAGGTACCATTTCACACCAGTCAGAATGGCTGTGATCCAAAAGTCTACAAGCAATAAATGCTGGAGAGGGTGTGGAGAAAAGGGAACCCTCTTACACTGTTGGTGGGAATGCAAACTAGTACAGCCACTATGGAGAACAGTGTGGAGATTCCTTAAAAAACTGGAAATAGAACTGCCTTATGATCCAGCAATCCCACTGCTGGGCATACACACTGAGGAAACCAGAAGGGAAAGAGACACGTGTACCCTAATGTTCATCACAGCACTGTTTATAATAGCCAGGACATGGAAGCAACCTAGATGCCCATCAGCAGATGAATGGATAAGAAAGCAGTGGTACATATACACAATGGAGTATTACTCAGCCATTAAAAAGAATACATTTGAATCAGTTCTAATGAGGTGGATGAAACTGGAACCTTCAGTCTAATGCTCTCCCAACTGAGCTATTTCGGCGCCCTAACTGGAACCTATTATACAGAGTGAAGTAAGCCAGAAAGAAAAACACCAATACAATATACTAACACATATATATGGAATTTAGAAAGATGTTAACAATAACCCTGTGTACGAGACAGCAAAAGAGACACTGATGTATAGAACAGTCTTATGGACTCTGTGGGAGAGGGAGAGGGTGGGGAGATTTTGGAGAATGGCATTGAAACATGTATAATATCATATATGAAACGAGTCACCAGTCCAGGTTCGATGCACTATACTGGATGCTTGGGGCTGGTGCACTGGGATGACCCAGAGAGAGGGTATGGGGAGGGAGGAGGGAGGAGGGTTCAGGATCAGGAACACAGGTATACCTGTGGTGGATTCATTTCGATATTTGGCAAAACTAATACAATATTGTAAAGTTTAAAAATAAAATAAAATTAAAAAAATAATAAAATGTATAATATATACTTTACATGATATAAAATAAAATTTTGTATTTTGCTTCAAAAAAAAAAAAAAAAAAGAATTCCAAAGAATAGCATGGAGAGATGAGAAAGCCTTACTCAGTGATCAGTGTAAAGAAATAGAGGAAAACAACAGAATGGTAAAGACTAGAGATCTCTTCAAGAAAATTAGAGATACCAAGGGAACATTTCATGCAAAAATGGGCTCAATCAAGGACAGAAATGGTATGGACCTAACAGAAGCAGAAGATATAAAGAAGAGGTGGAAAGAATACACAGAAGAACTGTACAAAAAAGTTCTTCATGACCAAGATAATCACGATGGTGTGATCACTCACCTAGAGCCAGGCATCCTGAATGTGAAGTCAAACAGGCCTTAGAAAGCATCACTATGAACAAAGCTAGTGGAGGTGATGGAATTCCAGTTGAGCTATTTCAAATCCTGAAAGATGATGCTGTGAAAGTGCTGCAGTCAATATGCCAGCAAATTTGGGAAACTCAGCAGTGGCCACAGGACTGGAAAAGGTCAGTTTTCATTCCAATCCCAAAGAAAGGCAATGCCAAAGAATGCTCAAACTACTGCTCAATTGCACTCCTCTCACACGCTAGTAAAGTAATGTTCAAAATTCTCCAAGCCAGGCTTCAGCAATATGTGAACTGTGAACTTACTGATGTTCAAGCTGGTTTTAGAAAAGGCAGAGGAACAAGAGATCAAATTGCCAACATCAGTTGGATCATCGAAAAACCAAGAGAGTTCCAAAAAAAAAAAAAAAAAACCCATCTACTTCTGGTTTATTGACTAATCCAAAGCCTTTGACTGTGTGGATCACAACAAACTGTGGAAAATTCTTCAAGAGATGGGAATATCAGACCTATCACCTTACCTGCCTCCTGAGAATCTGTATGCATGTCAAGAAGCAACAGTTAGAACTGGACATGGAACAACAGACTGCTTCCAAATCAGGAAAGGAGTACGTAAAGCCTGTATATTGTCACCCTGCTTATTTAACTTATATGCAAAATACATCAGGTGAAATGCTGGGTTGGATGAAGCACAAGCTGGAATCAAGATTGCTTGGAGAAATATCAGTAACCTCAGATATGCAGATGACACCACCCTTATGGCAGAAAGGGAGCCTCTTGATGAAAGTGAAAGAGGAGAGTGAAAAATTTGGCTTAAAGCTCAACATTCAAAAAACTAAGATCATGGCATCTGGTCCTATTACTTCTTGGCAAATAGATGGGGAAACAATGGAGACAATCAGAGACTTTTTGAGGTGGTGGTGGGGGGCTCCAAAATCACTGCAGATGGTCACTGCAGCCATGAAATTAAAAGATGTTTGCTCCTTAGAAGAAAAGCTATGGCCAACCTAGACAGCATATTAAAAAGCAGACAGATTACTTTGCCAGCAAAGGTACATATAGTCAAAGCTGTAGTTTTTCCAGTAGTCATGTATGGATGTGAGAGTTGGACTAAAAAGAAAGCTGAGTGCCGAAGAGTTGATGTTTTTGAACTGTGGTGTTGGAGAAGACTCTTGAGAGTCCCTTGGTCTGCAAGGAGATCCAACCAGTCCATCCTAAAGGAAATAAGTCCTGGATATTTATTGGAAAGACTGATGCTGAAGCTGAAACTCCAATACTTTGGCCACCTGATTTGAAGAACTGACTCATTGGTAAAGACCCGGATGCTAGTAAAGATTGAAGGAGGGAGGAGAAGGGGACAAGAGAGGATGAGATAGTTGGATGGCATCACTGACTCGATGGACATGAGTTTGTGTAAGCTCTGGGAGTTGTTGATGGACTGGGAAACTGGTGTGCTGCAGTCCATGGGGTTGCAAAGAGTAGGAGACGACTGAGCGACTGAACTGATAGTCAACCTCATACTCTTCAGTGAAAAACAAGGTATTTCATCTAAGATCCGGAAAAAACAAGGATGCCCACTCTTTCTACTTTTATTCAACATCATATTGGAAATCATACCCATAACAGTCAGATAAGAAAAACAAAAGTAATGCAAAGAGGAAAGTGAATGTGAAAGTCACTCAGTCGTGTCCTACTCTTTGCGACCCCATGGACTATACAGTCTGTGGCATTCTCCAAGTCAGAATACTGAATTGGGTAGCCTTTCCCTTCTCCAGGGGATCTTCCCAACCCAGGGGCTGAACCATCTCCCCCTCTGCAGTTGGATTCTTTACCAGCTGAGTCACAAAGTGGGAAAGAAGTAAAACTGTCCCTGTTTGCAGATGACATGATACTATATATAGAAAACCCTAAAGACTCCATCAAAGAAACTATTAGAAGTATTAAAAGTATCAATTAAATTTTCAGGATACAATTTTTCTGGAATCTGTTGTGTTTCTATATACTAACAACAAATGATTAGAAATAGAAATTAAGAAAGCAATCCCATTTATAATCACATCGGAAAGAATAAAACAGTAGGAGTAAATCTAACCAAAATAGTAAATATTTGTACTCAGGTAACTGTAAATTGTTGATGAAACAAATTGAAGATGACACAATAAAATGTGTCATGAATTGGAAGAGTTATCATTGTTAAAATGACCATACTCCTGAAGGAAATGTACCGCTTCAATGTAATCTCTATCAAAATTCCAATGGTATTTTTCACAGCTGGAAAAAATAATCCTGAAGTTTCTATGGAACCACAGAAGATCCCAAATAGCTAAGGCAATCTCAAGAAAGAACAAAGCTGGAAGAACTCCCTGTGTTCAAATAATAATACAAAGCTACAGTAATCAAAACAGTATGGTACCGGCACAAAAACAGACACATGGATCAATGGTACAGAATAGAGAGCTCAGAGATAAACCTCTTATATTGGCAATTAATAATCTATGACAGCGGAGTCAAGGATACACAAAAATACTTTCTTCAATAAATGGTGCTGGGAAAACTGGACAGCTACTTTCAAAAATTTTAACTGGATCACTTTTGTACACCATATGCAAACATAAACTAAAAATGGATGAAAGACTTAAATATTAGACCTAAAAATATAAAACCCATAGAAAACACAGGCAGTATACTCTTTGATAGTCTTAGCAACATTTTTTTGTATCTGTTGCCTCAGACAAGAGAAACAAAAGCAAAAATAAAGAAATGGTACTAAAAATATCAAACTAAAAAAGCTCTTGTGTAGAAAAGGAAAACAGTAACAAAATGCAAAGGCAGTCTATTGAATGAGAAGTTAATATGCAAAATATATAAAGAATTGGTATAACTCAAAATCAGGGAAACAGTCAAATTGGAAAGTGGTCTGAGAACCTCAATGGACATTCTTCCAAAGAATACACGTAGCGTTCCAACAGACACATGAAAAAATAATCAACATCACTAATCATTAAGGAAATGCAAATGCAAACCACAATGAGTTACTCCCTCATGCCTGTCAGAATGACTGGCATCAAGTAGTATGAACTGGTGGCAAGGATATGGAGAAGGGGCTCTTGAGAATTGTTGGTGGGGTCATAAACTGGTGCAGTCACTATGGAAAAACAGTATGGAGGGCCCTCAAAAAAAAAACAAAAGTCATGCTTTCAGCAGTTTCACTTCTGGGTATTCAGTCAAAGAAAACAAAAAACACTAACATGAAAAGATATATGCATCCCAATGTTCATTACAGCATTGTTTATAATAATGAAGACGTGGAAGCAAGCTATATTCCATAAGTAGATAAATGGATAGAGAAGATGTGGTACACACACACACACACACACACACACACACACACACACACACACACACACACAGAATGGAATATTATCCAGCCATAAAAAAGAAAGCTTGCCATTTGTGACAACATAGATGGATGTAGAGGGCATCATGCTAAGTGAAATAAGTTAGAAAGACAAATGCCAAATGACCTCACTTACATGTGGTATCTAAAACACAAATAAGCAAAACAGAACAAAACTAGGCTCATACATATGGAGAACAAGTGGGTGGTTGCCCAAGGGCAGGGTGGTGGTGGGGTGTTGGGTGGAATAGGTAGAGGAGATTAAGAGGTATAAACCTCCAGTTCTAAAATAAACAGATCATGAGGATATAATATACAGTATGAGGGATGTGGTCAAAAATATTGTATTAACTTTGTATGAGAGTAGATGGTCACTGGACTTATTGTGGTGACCATTTCCCAATAAACGATTTACATAAATGTTGAATCACTATGTGGTACACCTGAAACTAATATCATATTGTGTATCAACTATATTTTAATAAAAATAGTTAAATCACTCATCAATCCTCTGCAGCTACACCATCCTCCTCCCTGATCCTCAAGCATTCTGGGCCCTTGAATTGGGTTGGCAAAAAAGTTCATCTGGATTATTAGTGTTTTGGGAAAACCTGGACAAATGTTTTGGTCCACCCAATACTTGCTGTTCATTCTATGTGGGGAATATTTGCCTCAGAGATGTGCAGAGCTGTTCCTTCCCCAATTCAGGTCTTTCCTCAAATATCATCTCCTCTGTGAGATTTCTCTGATATCCTGTCTAAATCTCATCTCTGTTCCACTCCCCTGCACCCCCCACCACCACACACACACACACACACACACACACACACACTCCCTATCTCTTTTCTCAACATTATTTTTCTCCTTACCACTTCTTAGAACAGTTCCCAGAACAATTCCTAGCACATAGTAGGCCCTTGATAAATATTTGTTAAATGAATTAAAGAACCAACTTGGACTATCCCTTCTGTTTTCTTTTCCTCAACCCTACTAATGCTAACCAATGTTTCAAGACTCCAAGAGCACTTCTTTCCTAAAGCCACCATGGTTTCAGGTACTAAAATTAATCTTGCTCTTCTGATCTCCCTATCATTTTCTCTATACAAGCATACCTTGTTTTATTCCTCTTTGTGGATATCATATTTTTCATAAGTTGAAAGACTATCACAACCTTGTGTTGAGCAAGTCTATGGACACTATTTTTCCCAACACTATTTGCTCACTTCATGTCTCTGTGTCACATTTGGCAATCCTAATTTCACACTTTTTCATTATTATCATACTTGTTATGGTGATCACTGCAGATGTTGATTGCAGCCATGAAATTAAAAGACGCTTACTCCTTGGAAGGAAAGTTATGACCAACTAGACAGCATATTCAAAAGCAGAGACATTACTTTGCCAACAAAGGTCTGTCTGGTCAAGGCTTTGGTTTTTCCAGTGGTCATGTATGGATGTGAGAGTTGGACTGTGAAGAAAGCTGAGCACTGAAGAATTGATGCTTTTGAACTGTGGTGTTGGAGAAGACTCTTGAGAGTCCCTTAGACTGCAAGGAGATCCAACCAGTCCATCCTGAAGGAAATCAGTCCTAAATATTCATTGGAAGGACTGATGCTGAAGCTGAAACTCCAATATTTTGGCCACCTGATGTGAAGAGCTGACTCATTTGAAAAGATCCTGATGTTGGGACAGATTGAAGGCAGGAGGAGAAGGGGACCACAGAGGATGAGATGGTTGGATGGCATCACCGCCTCAATGGACATGAGTTTGGGTAAACTCCAGGAGTTGGTGATGGACAGGGAGGCCTGGAGTGCTGCGGTTCATAGGGTCACAAAGAGTCGGACACGACTGAGCGACTGAATTGAACTGAACTGAACTGATGGTGATCTGTGATCAGTGTTCTTTGCTGCTACTACTATGACTTACTGAAAGAACAGATGATAGTTATCATCTTTTAGCAGCACAGGATTTTTGAATGAAGGTATGTCCATCTTTTTTTTAGACATAATGCTATTGTACCGTGTATGTATGTACTGTAGGCTACAGTACAGTATCTAAACATAATTGTTATATACACTTGAAACCTACAAGTTTGTGAGACTTGCTTTGCTGTAGCATTCACTTTATCATGACAGTCTGGAACCGAATTTGCAGCATGTGCTAGGTCAGCCTATACTTATGTCAGGTACCCTTCCCACTATGTTTTAGAAATGTGGGCATACTTTGGGGGAGGAGGATTTGAAACATCCAGTTCCCAAGTTAGTCCAGCTCCCTTCCTCCATGTAACTCCCTAAATGGAGGTAGTTACTCACCTGACTGATTCTCTTTCCAGGTAGTCTTTGAGGCCATGCTTAAGTGCTTCATATTGAGCCTAAGCCAGGTACTACAACTCAGTCTCCTAACCCACTATCAGGGGTTAGCAGTAGGTGCTTTTGCGGCTAGTAAGAGGTGGTAGGTAGGTACTTTGATTCTCATTCTTTTGTTTTGAGCAGAAGAAAGGGATCTAGGTTTAAATTTCTGCTTGACATCTTCGTAGCTCTGTGACTTGGAGAAGTTACTTGGATACTCTTAAAATTCAGTTTAACCATCTGTTAAATATGGTGACCTTTATCTTGAAAAGGGGATGTGAGAATGAAATGTTACGTTGCACACAGCCTGGCACAAGGTCAATGCTTCATCAAGATTAACTGTGCCAAGATGTAAATCATAATAACGTTTAGCCACTGTGTTTTGTGGTTAAGACTCTGGAGAATAAAAGCAAGCCAAAGGTCTCTCCTGATGTGATGCCCAGGAGAGCTCTCCAGCAGTCATCTTTCAGGTTCCCTTCCTGATTTTTCTTTGTGCCTCCTGGACAACAGACAGCAATTGGCATAAAGGCCAGTTGGAGCCTTATTCATTTGTAATCAAACCAAAGTGTCAGGGCCTGGGTTACTGTACTGTTTGTTGAATTGAATGGAGGCAAGGATGAAAATTTGCATTTGTATGATACTTTAAAAAATAATTTTGGCATTCATTAGCCAGGTGCATCAATACTGTTTCCATCCTGTAGAGATAAAGAAGCAAAGGTGCAGACGGGTCAAGTAGGTTTCCCAGGATCACAAAGATAATAATAATTGGAAGTTGACAAGGATTTCTAATTCCAAGATCAGTGTCCTTTTTGATATACTCAATTGCTTTGCATTGGAAATATGCGCTCCCTGAACAGTATTATTGTATCACCTTTTGAAAATATTCTGATTAAGATACGAAGTTAGGGAAGACAAACTGGTAACAAGATCAGGTCTTTCCTGGAAAGTGCTGTGTTTCTGTTCCCTCAAATAATGCCCATTAGTGCTGCCCAAAACCTGGGCTCGGAATCTGCAGAAGAAGCTGACCGAGAGCAAGAAGTTGAAACCCAAGGGATACAGTGTTCATGTGTAGTCTGCTGAGTCCTTTGGTTTTGTTAGGCATCTGGGAACATCTGACCTCTTTGGGCAACATTAGGGTCTTGTAGATGTCCTGGTGACTATCTTCCCTTGCCACCCAAACATTCCAAATGATTACAAATTCAAAAAAAGAAAAAAAAAAGGAAAAATATGCCAGAAGAAAACCAATGGAAGTGTACCTTTGTAATTTCTCCTTAAGTCATTTTGATGCCTGTGGTTTCCCACCCTCCTTCCCTGATTTTGTCTCTATTTATCTATTTTTATGAAGTATAGTTAATTTACAATATTATATTAGTTTCAGATGTGATGACTCAGTATTTGTGTGTGTGTGTGTGTTTTAAAGAAAGATATCTTAATCTGTTTCATGCATTCAGGATGCAACAGGGGATCAATTCAGTGCAATTCAAGTTTGAATTCTCCTTACACCAGTTTGTCATCTTTCTAGTCTTATCCCTCCATTATAAGAAGCAGCCATAGATGGGCTATGAACTTCAGGTTGCTAAGAAAGCTCTGTTGAAATGTGAGCTAACAAGTGCTTTAAAAACATTTAAATATCATAAGACTCAGGGAGCTAGGAGCTATTTCCACTATACATGAAGAAATGAAGGAAATAAAGATGACTGACAGTAGTTGACAAGCTTGTCTTTCTTTGGATGGAGGCGAGCATCTGGTACCCATAATTAAAAGAAATTTATGCAATAGACTCAATATTTGTAGCTATTGGGGAGATATTGGCTTCTTAGGGGATTCTTATGCCTCTTATCTCTTTAGGCTTAGATCTCTGTCTATCTCCACCCCTCCCTAATGCCACATATTTAAAGGGGGTGAATCTGCGTGATATTGTCTTACTTTGTGTTAGAGGGTGCGGGTAGCAGAGTAAACAGGATGAGAGTACAGGTTCTGGGACAAGGTAGCAGGTTAGTGTTACGGCTCTGCTACTTACTATTCATGGCTGTGTGACTATGGCCAAAGTCATTAGCGTCTCTGTGCCTGAAAAAAATGAGCTTAATAATAGTTTCTAACTAATAGATTTATAATAGGATGAGATGGCTGGATGGCATCACTGACTCGATGGATGTGAGTCTCAGTGAACTCCGGGAGTTGGTGATGGACAGGGAGGCCTGGCATGCTGCGATTCATGGGGTCGCAAAGAGTCGGATATGACTGAGCGACTGATCTGATCTGAATAGATTTATACAAAGAATAAATGAATTTATACTTATAAAGCATTTGCTAAATTGATCAATATTACTTGGTTCTTGATCGATGTTACCCAAGTTCTGTTACTAATGATCGTTTGTTTCTTTCTATTCAAAATATAAACATCTGGAAGAAGCATGTTGCTAAGAAGAGACATTAGCTATTGAGTAAAGAATAGAACAAAGGCTAAAACAGTGAGGAAGGGGAAGAGAAGCAGGATTTGAGGGATGGCAGCTAGGCAGGGCTGTAGGGTATAGGTTTGGGGATTTTTTTTTTTTACTCAGAGAACGATCATAGTCTCATTTTCATTTAAACATTTTTTTCATTGAGGAGGGAAAATAGAACGAGAGTGGAAAAAACTAGGGGATAATGAGATAGGATGCTAAGAGGTGATGGTGGCTTAATCCAGGGTAGGATTCTAATTATATATTGAAATCAGGGAGAATAGGATATATCGGTGGATTGTATGTGAATTGTAAAGGAAAAAGAAGAATCAGGAGTTAGTCCAGGTTTTCCTTTTTAAGCAATGGATTAGAATGACGTTGAATGTGAGAAATAGGTTGGTGGAGATGTAGGCTCAAAAGTGCTGTTTAACCTGTTAAACAGTGAGGTCAGTGTCCAACGGGACTGAGCAGACAAGGGGTATTGGTGGTTTAGATTAGAGTGATAGCAGCTGAGATGATAAGAAGTGTTCAGATTCAGGACATATTTGGAAAATAGAACTGACATGAGTACCTGGATCTATCTCAGACACCAGACTTCTTTTTGAGTTCCTGATCACTCCTTTAAAACAAGCAGAAATGCTAGATTAATTTTACTGGCTGTATAGTGTTCTCTTGTATGGATATATTTTTACTGGTTTCAGAATGTCTTAAAAATTCCTTGCTTGGGTTACTACAACAGCCTCCTAACTAACATCACTGCCTCTAATCTTGCCCTGCTCAAATCTGTGTATTTCCAGTGTAGATATATAGTGAGTGGTCTTTCTCAAGAACAAAAGTGATTTTGTTAGTCTTCTCTTGGAACCATTCAGTTGATAAACAAATTATACCCTAAATACTTTGTCCTGACCTTCAAGACCTTTCCTCTCCTGCCCTGTATTCGCCTCTCTGCTCTGATCCATCATACACTGTGCATCAGCTGTCTGGAACTTCTTGCATCCACATAACAAACTCTTCTGTATCTGAGCCTCTGGGTGTCTCACTCCATACATCTGGAACATACTTTCTGGTAGATTTTCTACTTATTAATTTGTGTGTGTCTAGGAGTCACTTCCACTTAGAAGTTGTTTAGGGCCCTCCTCCAGTTCAGAATTAAAGTTTTGCTCTGTTCTCCTCTAGCCCTGGTGCTCAGTAAATATCTGATAAACATCAGTTTATCATACACTGAATATCCTATAAGGAAATTTCCTGCTTACATATCTGTCTCTAATATAGACTTAAGGTTCTGCTTCGTCCTCTCGTAGCACTGGTGATGACCTGTGGCTGATTTCTAGTACACAGTGGCCTCCCTGAGGACAAGGGTCCTATGCCTTTCACAGAGGTAGCCTTTGTGCTTACCATAGCATCTGACACATAATTGTCACTATTAAAATAACCTAGGATATGAATGAGGTCTGATGCTTGACCAGATGTCTCAAAGCAAGTCACCAAATACCAGGTATGGTTTTCAGATTGTCAAGTCAGTTTATTAGAGTAATCATTGCTTTGCAGGATGGCACCAAACAAAACTAAATATCAATGTCAATTTACAACAGAATCTGCCAGGTGATCCATACAATCCCAGTAAGCAATCTTCTGTGCTTTCACCATCTAATAACATTTCATGGGGAGAATTCTGGTCTAATCAAAGTGGAGTAAGCACTGTCCACCATGTTTCTCCTGTGGAGTGCAGTTGAAAATCCTGAATGGAATGACTGGAGCAGCTTTTTGAGCATTCTGAAAAGTAAATGGTAATGAGTGGATTGGGGAAAAAAACAGAATTGAGAATGCTACTGAGCCATGCATGAGATTTTTGGATTTTTTCCTTCAGAGTCTCCAGAGCTAGAGTCAAATAAAGACAGTGAAAGTGTTAGTTGCTCACTCATGTCCGACTCTTTGCTACTCCATGGATTGTAGCCAGCTAGTCTTCTTTGTCCATGGAATTCTCCAGGCAAGAATATTGGAGCAGGTTGCCATTTCCTTCTCCAGAGTATCTTCCTGATCCAGGGATTAAACCCAGGTCTCCTGCATTGCAGGCAGATTCTTTACTGTCTGAGCCAGCAGACAGCCCCAAACGGGTACCAGACAAAAAGAGCTCTACGAGAGGGCCTCCTTTGTGGTCTGTGGAAAGGGGCACCCTACAAGTCAAGGAGAGTGGGAGAAATTCCATTTTTGTTTTTTGTTTGCTTTCCTGTGTAAGTCCTGGAGCAGCCCTGCAGAGATGGTGGTAGTGAAGGCCATGGTGGCTGGGCAGGCACTCCATGACCTGAGGAACTGTCCCCAAAAGTATGGGGAAACTCCCTGTTGCTTTTTTCCGTTCTTGAGCCTCTCCCCACTTGGCTCCCATGGCAGTCTAGCTGGGGAACAGGATGTGTGAGGCAGAGGTAGAAACTAAAGCCTTTGACTTTTGCCCAGAGGTCCAAGAACGGGATGGAAGGGACTGGAGGCTGGGAAGTTTCAGGGAGACCGTGAACAGGGCAGATCTCAAGAAAACGATCGCACGAAATTGAGTATGAACTCCTGGGCTCCTTGCTGAGTTGTGCAGGGATGGCTTTGACCCTGGTCAACACACCAGAGTTCTGAGAAGGAAACAACAGGATAGAATTCTGCCTGAATCCCAGACTCATTCAATGAGGCACACCTTCAGCAAACTCTGATCGAACTTCAAAGGCTCTGAAAACCGCACTGACGACGGGACCACAGCCACAGAAGGCAGGTGTGAACTTACAGCCTAAAGCAAACCAGGCTGGTTTCTAATTTTTTAAAAATCAGTATTCTCTGTAAGATAACATTATATCTGAAACATCCAGAACCACGAGATGACACTTGGCGTAAAGGGACCATCTGTGACCACTGCGGGTGCTGTAAGAGTCTGTATTCCCAAACGCTCTTCTTTGGTCGGCATAGCCTTTCTTTAGCTGTCTTAATAGAAACTTAGAATTATATTCCACTGTTTTTTATCTTGCTTCTTAGGCCCTAAAGAGAAATCCTGGCTTCTTAAGTAATTTATTTGTTGACTCACTCAGAGATTAAGTTATTGATTAAACAGACATTTATTAAGCCCTTACTGTAGGTCAGATATTATGCTGCAGGGGTCCCGAACCCCTGGGCCATGGACAGTACTGGTCAGTGGCCTGTTAGGAACCAGGCCACACAGCAGAAGGTGAGTGATGGGCAGGCGAGCAAAATTTCACCTGTATTTACAGCTGCTTCCCATTGTTCTCCCTTCACCCGAAGATGAAACCATCTAGTTGCAGGAAGCTCAGGGCTCCCACTGATCCTGTGTTATGATGAGTTGTATAATTATTTCATCATATATTGTAATGTAATAATAATAGAAATAAAGTGCACATAAATGTAATGCACTTGAACCATCTCAAAACCATCCCCACCACCCGTCTGTGAAAAAATTGTCTCCCGTGAAACAGGTCCCTGGTTCCAAAAAGGTTGGGGACCATTGTTTTTCTGGATGCTGGTGATCCCAGCATGAGTGACATAGTATCTCCTCAGAAACACAGCCTATGAGGGACTGGCTCAGGGATAGAAGTGTGTGGTGGGCCCAAGGAGTTTCACCTTATCAGGCAAGGTTTAAAGTCGATGCACGATACTGGATGCTTGGGGCTGGTGCACTGGGACGACCCAGAGGGAGGGTATGGGGAGGGAGAAGGGAGGAGGGTTCAGGATGGGGAGCACGGGTATACCTGTGGCAGATTCATTTTGATGTTTGGCAAAACTAATACAATATTAAAAGTTTAAAAATAAAATAAAATTAAAAAAAGAAAACAAACAAACAAAAAGAAAACAAAACAACAACAACAAAAAGAAATCAACCCTGAATATTCATTGGAAGGACTAATGCTAAAGCTCCAATACTTTGGCCACCTGATGCAAAGAGCCAACTCATTGAAAAAGACCATGATGCTGGGAAAAACTGAGGGCTGGAGGAGAAGGGGGCAACAGAGGATGAGATGGTTGGATGGCATCACCGACTCAATGGACATGAGTTTGAGCAAACTCTGGGAGATAGTGGTGGATGGGGAAGCCTGGTGTGCTGCAGTCCATGGGGTCACAGGGGGACACGTGACTGGGTGGGACACGACTGGGTGACTGAACAACAAGAAAAAGCCCTGAGTGCTCATTTTATCCAGGCTTCTTTTCTTATCCACTAAGTGGTAGGGAAGAGAGGGGATGTTAATTAGTTGGCATGTTAACGCACAAAACAACTAGACTTCATTCAGCCGTATTTGCTTTGCTCAAGGATGAGTTTTTAGGGTCTCCTGAAGGCCAGACCCAGGGTCAGCATGAGGATCTGTGCAACCCCGAGCTTGCCAGCTGCTCCTCCAGGCTGGGTCTGTCCGTCAGCGTCCCAGAGAGAGGAAGTGGAAGCCGGGTAGCATGGCTGTTCCCGCTTTGTTTCTTTCTTCAGAGCTGGGTTCTCTGATTTAGAACACTTCACATTCCATCCTAATTTTACTATTGTTTAATCAAATCAGAAGGCTCCAAAGGGATAAGCAGCAACTGAAATACTTCAATCTGTGATCACAATTTAATTTTACAGCACTCAAAGCCTGTTCTTTAATTCATCTGGGGAACCGGAACTTTGAAGTTGCTGTTAAACAAAGGGAAATCAGACTCTGAATGCAGAATCAGAGAAGGTCTGAGATCCAAGGGACATTGACTAGAGAGTGCCTAGTTCCGAAGCTGCAGAAAGCAAGCCCTTGGGCTGAATCTGGCCTTTAGTTATGTTTCGTTGGGCCTACGTGCTATTGTGTGGAAATTTCACGTAAAAATCGAGCTTTGTACACTCTCTGGGAAAAATCAGAAGTTATCACAATTCTGGCATCAGATTCTGAAATGGCAAATGCTGACCTGTTTCTATCTCTTACATTCTCTCTCTGACCCTACACTCACTGGAGAGTGGCACCTCATAATCTGGTCCAGCAAACTCACTGGAGGAAAATAAGGCCAAGAGAGGAAAAAGGACATCCCTAAAGTCATACCTGTGGTTAGTGACAGCTGGCCCCAGACCTTTTGCATCCAACCTCTTGGACTGAAGCTGTTTTCATATGGGAGGCAAAGGAGATCATGATTTAACACTCTTTTCAGCAAGTGAATTTATGACCAGAGAGTAATGAAACCAGCAACAATTTATTTTTTAAAAATCCAAAGCTGTTCTTTGTGTTAGCCCTTATACTAGATACCGAAATACTTTGGGATCATCTTCATTATTTCCTTTCTACTCACCAGTAGGGGAAAGATAGTAAAGGGTAGGAGGATATAAGGAAAGGGATTCAAGGGGGAAAAAAGTGAAAGTGTTAGTTGTTCAGTTGGGTCCAGACTCTTTGTGACCCCATGGACTGTAGCCCGCCAGGCTCCTCCGTTCATGGAATTTTCCAGGCAAGAATGCTGGAGTGGTTGCCATTTCCTTCTCCAGGGGATTTTCCTGACCCAGGGATCAAACCTGGGTCTCCAGCATTGCAGGCAGATTCTTTATCATCTGAGCCACCAGGGATTCAAGGGAAGGAGACCATAAATCTACAAGAGTCCGTTGGATAACATATTGTAACATTGCAGTGAAACAAATTCTCCCCGCTCTCATTTATTTTCTACTCATTCCTTACGCATCTGGCGAATGGATTCCATTTATACTCAGTGGATGAGACAATAATTTGTTTCCTGCCGTGACAGAAGGGCAGAGCATCCCCCTAGCCAGAATTAATCTTTTGCCATTACACGCTCCCACAGAAATGTGTTTATACCTCTATTACGGCACAAATGCTTTCTGCCATGCATTAGGATTATCTATGTGCTTGTCTGTGCCCACCACAGAGTATGAGCATCCTGAAAACTTAAAACTGTCTTGTTTAGGCTGTATCCTCCACAGTTCCTAACACAGTGGCATCAAGTGAACAATCCATTCTTTCACTTAACATTTACTAAGCATTTCTTTGGTGCAAAAGCCTCTATAAACATACCATGGGATTCAGGGATTGATTCAGAATAGACTTAGATTCGTTCAGAATAGTTCAGCTTCAAGCAGATTGGGCCCACACTGATTCTGCATATATTACATTGCTTGTACCCAGAACTATGGTCATAATAATGGTTGGTTATATGAATGATGGGCTTCCATCATTCACTGGTGGTGCAGTAGGAAAGAAACTGCCTGCCAGTGCAGCAGACATAAGAGACATTGGTTTAGTTCCTGGGTCAGGAAGATCCCGTGGAGGAGGACACGGCAACCCACTCCAGTATTCTTGCCTGGAGGATCCCATGGACAGAGGAGCCTGGCAGGCTGCAGTTCATGGGGTCACAAAGAGTGGGACACAACTGAAGTGACTTAGCATGCATATAAATGATGAATGAATATGAACAAACTTACTGTATAGTGATTCAGACAGAGAAATGAATGTTATAATGAAGATGCAGGTAGGTTCTTGGGAGTGTAGGTTCAGTCAGTTCAGTTCAATTCAGTCGCTCAGTCGTGTCCAACTCTTTGCGACCCCATAAATCGCAACACTTCAGGCCTCCCTGTCCATCTCCAACTCCTGGAGTTCACCCAGACTCATGTGCATCAGTCGTGATGCCATCCAGCCATCTCATCCTCTGTCATCCCCTTCTCCTCCTGCTCCCAACCCCTCCCAGCATCAGGGTCTTTTCCAATGAGTCAACTCTTCGCATGAGGTGGCCAAAGTATTGGAGTTTCAGCTTCAGCATCGGTCCTTCCAATGAATACCCAGGACTGATTTAGGATGGACTGGTTGGATATCCTTGCAGTCCACGGGACTCTCAAGATTCTTCTCCAAAACCACAGTTCAAAAGCATCAATTCTTCAGTGTTCAGCTTTCTTTACAAGCTTTCTTCACAGTCCAACTCTCACATCCATACATGACCACTGGAAAAACCATAGCCTTGACTAGACGGACCTTTGTTGGCAAAGTAATGTCTCTGCTTTTGAATATGCTATCTAGGTTAAGATTAGTAAAATAAAGAACTGGTTAGGACCAGTTAGGTGATGTAGGGCTTGAACAGGGACTAGTGATGTCAAGCTGGAAGGCACAACCTACAAAAGTGTTGGAAAAAACTGATGACATCATATAAATCATTCAGCCTTTATTCTTAACACTATATGTGCCTCTTCTGGGTCAGGAAGCATGGCAACATTGGGAACCCAGAGCTGTAGCCACAAGCCTAGAGAGACACTGGTTTGTAATATCTGTAGCTACTTCAATTTATTTTATTTATTTTTTTGTAGCTACTTCAATTTAAACTGTGCCTGAAATACAGGCAGTTGACCCCTAAATGCTCACATTGAAATGCAAATGAAGGCAGCATCTGCAGAGAGAAGACATGTCTCCAGGGAGCTACAGAAACTCAACAGGGATGGTAAACTTCTATGTGCAAAACACCAAATTTTAAATTTAAATGATTCACCATGAAATGCAGGTTGGCAGCCCTCTGATGGATATGTTATTTCAGATAGTATGTCTCTTTTATTCACATTACAGATTTTTGAGGAACTTCCATATGGTGTGTAAATGAAGGAAGAATTTCACAGGGATATGAAAGCTGGCGGTTATGATATTATTTAAAAGACTATGTTGCAAAAAGTCCTAGCATTCCATTCTCCTTACTATAGTAAGACCAAATTCCTAGGCCAGACCTTTCCTACTTGGCTGTACATCCTACTTGGTCCATCTTCATCACCACTCTTCTTTTTCATTTTAATTGTGTTTCATAATATTTCCTGAAGTCTTGACTTTCCCATTTCTATTTGATGAGCTTCCTATCATATTTTAAAACATGGTTTAACGACCACTTTAGTGTACAGCTTTGCTAGAGTTATTCAGGTAGAATTCTTTTTCCAGGGCTTCCTCATTTGGAAAATAAAGAAAATAATACCTTCTTGTAGAGTTGTGACAATTAAAGACAATATATGTAGAAGTCAAGACCCCGTAGGGTACTTGCTGTTGTATATCTAGTACAATTTAATACAAGAAGTCACTAGATTAGTGTAAGATATTTGTAAAATTAGCACTCCCACCTTTGAAAATTTCAGAATTACTATATTTTTATTCACAAAATGTTCCAGAGTTTATGTTTCTGAAAATAAGTGATGCTAAAAATTTAAGTTCCATTAAGACTTTTACTTCTAATTAAAAATAACAAGCAGCTAAATGAAAACCCCATCTCATATAATAAGCTTCACTAGAAGTGAAGTAGAAAATTAAAAAAAAATACACTTCAGTGTATAAATCTGTAAATGCAGAGTTCACAGATTGTACACATGGAAGATTAATTATCATGTCTAATACAAGAGACTTGATTAGGGTAGAAGGATTTGTATAAAATGATAGACATTGGATCATTTTTATCAAAATGTTTTTATGAAGCACCTTCTTATGAGTATGCTACTTATGAGTGGCTATTATGCCACTTGTACCAGCTTCTTTATTATAGAGGTTACTTTAAAATGACAATAATGTCACTTTCAACAATGACAATGATTATTTTCTACAGGTGACTTTATTTTGAAAAGTTCAAAGGCAGTCATTAAAGGAGAAGAGATGGGAGAAGAAAGTATCCCACACATGCTAGATGCTATGTGCTGGACATTCACTACCTTATTTAACCCTCACAGCAAACATAAAAGCTTGATAAGCATTGTCCTCCGCCTTGGTTTAGATGAGAAAATTTGGACTCATAGAGTTAAAGTAAAATGCCCAGTAACATAAAACTAAAACTTAAAGTAGGATTTCAAACTCAGTATCTCCCCTTTTTATAAATGTAACAAGCTTAATTTTGTGACTATCATTTTCCTTCACTGGAAAACAAGAATAATCATCCCTACTAACTTCTGAAGACAGCACTTGAGAAAATAAATGAGAGGTTATATGTAAAAGATTCTGATTAATAGTAATGGGTACATTTATTGAGAAATGACTACTATTCTAATTTAGCCATTTCAAAAGCCTTCTAAGTAGTTACTACCATTAGTCTCACTGTATTTTTTTTTTTAACAAGGAAACTGAGTTTTGCAGACATTTCACTTTTTCTAAGAACTCATAGATCAAAAGGGCTTCCCTGGTGGCTCAGATGGTAAAGAATCCGCCTGCAATGCAGGAGACCAGGTTCGATCCCCTGGGTTAGGAAGATCCCCTGGAGAAAGGAATGGCTAATCACTTCAGTATTCTTGCCTGGAGAATTCCGCGGACAGAGGAGACTGGTGGGCTACAGTCCACGGAGTCGCAAAGAGTCAGACACCACTGAGCAAATAACACTACTACTGCAGGTTGCTGCTGCTGCTGCTGCTAAGTCGCCTCAGTCGTGTCCGACTCTGTGCGACCCCATAGACAGCAGCCCACCAGGCTCCCCCGTCCCTGGGATTCTCCAGGCAAGAACACTGGAGTGGGTTGCCATTTCCTTCTTCACAGGTTGAAAACACATCAAATTGCTTATATCTTGACTGAGCATTTTTCGAACACTGCAGCACTGTATTAACATAGAGAATCACTGAGGGGTTATAAGAAACCATTCTTTGAAATACTTTTTTATCTCCTGGACTCAGTCCCAACTTAACTCTGCCATCATGTCACCAGACATGCCTTCAGAATGCCAGACACAACACAGCCCAGGTCCTTTCCAGTGGATTGGTATCTAATACAATGTACTGAGGGAGAAGGCAATGGCACCCCACTCCAGTACTCTTGCCTGGCAAATCCCATGGACGGAGGAGTCTGGTGGGCTGCAGTCCATGGGGTCGCTAGGAGTTGGACACGACTGAGCAACTTCCCTTTCACTTTTCACTTTCCTGCATTGGAGAAGGAAGTGGCAACCCACTCCAGTGTTCTTGCCTGGAGAATCCCAGGGACGAGGGAGCCTGGTGGACTGCCGTCTATGGGGTTGCACAGAGTCGGACACGACTGAAGCGACTTAGCAGTACAATGTACTGAAGTCAAAACCCAATAACATGGGAAGCACTAGACTAAATCTCCTTGAGACTACTCAGTGAGAGACTGATTTTTCTTGCTTTCCATCATTCTGCGATTCCATGTTGGATTCAGTGGTGTCCCAATATTAGCAACTGGACAACCACTTGCTAATTACTGTATTTGAGTTCCAATTCAACTATTCATTTTTATAATAATTACAATTTTGTTTCTATCCAGTGTCCCATGGATTTGTTTTGCATTTACTGAAAGCAACACAATATAATTAAAAGAATGTAATTAAAATAACATAGATTCAGATTTTAGCTCTTAATTTGTCAGTTATATGCTCTTTCCTGGGCAAGCCAGGAAACCTTTTTGAGTTTGCTCATCTGTAAAATAACAACAATAATATCTGAGGATCAAGAGAGGGCCAGTGAATCAAAGAGGAAACAATGAACCATTTTGCAATTGTAATAAATTAGTGTTATTATTTTCTAATCTATAGATCTGAGAATAAGATCTCCAAAGAAATATTTGGCCTGTCTCATCCTGGTCTGATTACTATCTACAATGAAGCAGTTCAGAGCTGAGACACTGTACTTTGAAAAGAATTTCTGACTTTTTAAGTCTAATTTTTGCTTAAGTCTTAAGCAAAATTTAAGTTTCTTCATTCTAATTATTGCTAGAGGTTAAGGTGGAACCTGTCTTTGGGTATGTTAACTGTGGCTCATCCATAGATGTCTGTCCAGTGTCTAAAATATTCTTTATTTCTTAGTCTCCAGGATTGATCCATTTTTTAAAAGGTGGAGTGGAAAACCATGGAGTTAAAGCATTAAATATTCACAAAGATATTCCAACTGTATACAATCTTTTATCCAAAGAAGCCATTAAAAATATTATCATATATACAAAGTAATAAAGATAAGAAACTGCTTAAATACACAGTTTATGGTATCATTATGAATATACATTCATTTCATTATAACTTAGACTTCAATCCTTTTTTCCATGGGATCACCAACTCAGCACTGGGTTCAGACTGCATGCTGCGGGGGAACTATGAAGGGGAGGGACACCTGCCAGGTGTTTTATTAAATATGTAATATTGTTGTTATTCAGTAGCTAAATTGTGTCTGACTCTTTGTGACGCCATGGACTACAGCATGCCAGGCCTCCCTGTCCTTCACCATCTCCTGGAGTTTGCTCAAACTCATGTCCATCGAGTTGGTGATGCCATCCAACCATCTCATCCTCTGTTGTTTCCTTCTCCTCCTGACCTCAATATTTCCCAGCATCAAGGTCTTTTCCAATGAGTCAGCTCTTCGCATCAGGTGGCCGAAGTATTGGAGCTTCAGCATCAGTCCTTCCAATGAATATTCCGGATTTATTCCCTTTAGAATTGACTGGTTTGATCTCCCTGCAGTCCAAAGGACTCTCAAGAGTCTTCTCCAGCACCACAATTCAAAAACCATCAATTCTTCGACAATCAGCCTTCTTTATGGTCCAACTTTCACATCCGTACAGGACTACTGGAAAAACCGTATCTTTGACTAGACAGACCTTTGTCAGCAAAATGATATCTCTGCTTTTTAATATGCTGTCTAGGGCTCCAAACTCACTGCAGATGGTGACTGCAGCCATGAAATTAAAATTAAAGCTTTTCTTATTCTTAGAAGAAAAGCTGTCACCAACCTAGATAGAATATTAAAAACCAGAGACATTATTTTGCCAACAAAGGTCTGTCTAGTCAGAGCTATGGTTCTTCAGTAGTCACGTATGGATATGAGAGTTGGACCATAAAGAAAGCTGAACACTGAAGAATTGATGCTTTTGAACTGTGGTGCTGGAGAAGACTCTTGAGAGTCCTTTGGACTGCAAGGAGATCAAACCAGTCAATCCTAAAGGAAATCAGTCCTGAATATTCATTGGAAGGACTGATGCTTAAGCTGAAACTCTGATACTTTGACCACCTGATGCGAAGAATTGACTCATTGGAAAAGACTGTGATGCTGGGAAAGATTGAAGGCAGGAAGAGAAGGGGATAACAGGATGAGATGGTTGGATGGCATCACCAACTCAATGGACATGAGCTTGAACAAGCTCTGGGAGTTGGTGATGGACAGGGAGGCCTGGCGTGCTGCAGTCCATGGGGTCTCAAAGAGTCAGACATGACTGTACAACTAAACTAAACAGAAGTTTGTCATAGCTTTTATTTCAAGGAGCAAGTGTCTTTAATTTCATGGCTACAGTCACTGTCCACAGTGATTTTGGAGCCCAAGAAAATAAAATCTGTCACTGTTTCCACTTCCTTCCCTTCTATTTGCCAAGTAGGTGTGAGACTGGATGTTGTGATATTAGTTTTGTGAATGTTGGGTTTAGGCCAGCTTTTTCACTCTCCTCTTTCACCCTCATCAAGAGGCTCTTTCAGTCTTCTTTGCTTTCTGCCATTGGAGTGATATTGTCTGCATACCTGCTGCTGCTAAGTTGCTTCAGTCGTGTCTGACTCTGTGTGACCCCATAGACGGCAGCCCACCAGGCTTCCCAGTCCCTGGGATTCTCCAGGCAAGAACACTGGAGTGGGTTGCCATTTCCTTCTCCAATGCAGGAAAGTGAAAAGTGAAAGGGAAGTCGCTCAGTTATGTCCAACTCTTTGGGACCCCATGGACTGCAGACTACCAGGCTCCTCTGCCCATGGGATTTTCCAGGCAAGAGTACTGGAGTGGGGGTGCCATTGCCTTCTCCATCTGCCTACCTGAGGTGGTTGATATTTCTCCTGGCAGTCTTAATCCCAGCTTGTGATTCATTCAGCCTGGCATTTTGCATGATGTAATATACATTTCTTTATTCATTCAACAAGTATTGAGCACCAACTATATACTCCAGCTGTTCAAGCTGAGTTTTCAGCAGGTACTTATTAAGCAGTTGGTGTATTTAATAATCTATAAAATTGCCTCGTGGCAGCTGAGAAGTCAGCTCCATGTGTGTGCTTTAGCTTATTTGGAGTTACACAGCCTGAAGTTTGAGGTTGCTTTGCTACTTACTAGCTGTGTAATCTTAGCAAGTCAGTTAACCTCACTAAGTATTTTTTCTTCCATTTTTTTCCATAAAAGAATGCTAAAGGTAGTTATAAGATTGTTGAGAGCTTAAAATAAGACAGAGCCTAGCAAGCAAATAACTGCTTATTAAATGTTAATTATGATAATGATGCTAGTAATGAAGCCACTTATATCATTTCCAATTACTGAATTAAGCGATAGTAAACTTCACTATTTGGTTGCCTAGAATCCAAATCCTTTCCTAATACTGATGAATTCCTCATTGTACTTAGATTCTAGAAGACCATATATTCCTTTCATTAGGGAAGCTGAAGTAGCTGTTTCCTCCTGCATTCTCCATGCCCTGGTTGCCAGGTAACAGGAATGTAACCCAGGCCCAAGGAATTAGAAGCTTTTTCCCAGGAATCTGGAGAAAGTGAAGTAAATCAAAGCATGGCCGCTATTTATTCAAAATAAAGTGAGTGGATAGGGTCCAAGTGCAGATATACTCTGGCCAAACTGCTGAAAGCTGAGCTTCCTGTTTCATGGCCTTTGGGAACAGGTCCACGTTTAACAACTTAGTCCTCTAGCTACCAGTAGATCCTGGGAGGCCACAATATTCTTCCAAATAATAGTATTTATTTATATTTATATGTATTTATTTTACTTAAGAGAGCCAAGCTAAAATTGGTTTCCAGTGATTACAACCCAAATCCCAACATGAGTCGGATTCTTGTTTGGAAAAGCAACCTGTTATCAGCTGGACAACTAATGGACTAATTATTTGAATTCTAATTCTACTGTTAATTTTTTGTAATAATTACTGGTTTTACTCTATCTAGTATTTCATGGGTGCCTACAGTACGAGAGAGGCAAATTATTTAATTTTATATTGAAGTAGAACCATGGACCAAAAGATTTCTGGGACTGAATTATTTGACAAAGAGAATGCAGACATCAAATTTAACTCACAATTCCTCATCTGGGATAGCAGATGCCTTGTACCCTGGAAGCTGACCTCACGATGAAGAACATTCTCCAGTTACCTGTGACTATTTGAACCACCTATTCAGTTTAGAAAGAATCAGTAGATGACTTTTCTTCTCTCTCATCACTAATTGAGGTTTAATTAAACATTGCCTGAGAACATAAAAGGAAACCCTGGTCCATGCCTACTTCTTCACCTCCTCCAAAGAAACTAAGAGACATGGAAGAAAGAAAAAATAACATCAGATAAAGTGGGATCAGAGGCTTAAAATTTCAGGCATCAAGGGAACTCCCATGAAACAAAATTTGCCATGTGCTTTTGAGGCAGTCAGTTCAAATACGAATTTTGTTGTCCCAAATCTCCCACATGATGTCCGATTACCCTTAGTTATCCAGAATTTTAAAGAAACATCCACTTTGAAGGAGTTTACTAAATGCCAAATAAAGTATTTTAGAACCATTAAATACCCTTGAATAAGGTTTTTATATTTTGCTAGAATTTCCCAGATGCAACATACACCAATTCAATCAGAATCTGGAAAACATTTTGACCTGGAACATTTGTGGAAGCAAGGGTTTGCACATGGTTCATAAATGCACAGACCTCTTGTGTTTCTACTGTACCCAGTAGAGATTTGTGACTTACACTTGTTTGAGTTGCATTTTTCATACATTGTAAATTTTGGTTTAGAATTCTTAGAATCACATTCTTTTTTTTATTGTTGTTCTTAGAATCACATTATTGTATTTATTTTGAAATGCTGGGATTCGTAAGAAGCTCTGTGAAGTTTCTAGAGAAAAATACTGTGCAGAAGAAAAATGATACTAGTGATATGATTTTTTGAATTTTACTAAATGCTAGAGACTATGTGCTATGGACCGATTTGTGTCCCCTCAAAATTCACACATTGTGGTCCTAACTGCCAGAGTGTTGACAGGACTTTTGAGGCGGGTATTTGGGATGGGGCCTGTGAGATCCAAGGGTGGGGCCCTCATCATGGGATTAGAGTCCTTATGAGCAGAGATACCAGAGAGCTTGCTCTGTTTCTCTCTGCCAAGTGAGGAGGTGGCTGTCTGCAAGCCAGGAAGAGGTCCTCACCACAGCCCAACCATACTGGCACCGTGATCTTGGTCAGGCTTAAATATTCCAGGCAACAGTATTTTGTTTTGGTAACCTGAACTGAGACACTGTTAAATGCTTCATGGGTACCAGTCAATGTTCTTCTCTTAAGACCGCTATCAAGTAGGCATTTAATATCCCAAACTTACAAGAGAAGAAAGTGTGGAAAGAGCATTTCAGTAACTTGTCCAGTGTTGTTGTTTCATCATGAAGTCGTGTCTGACTCTATTGCAACCCCATGGACTGTAGACCCACCAAACTCCTCGGTCCATGGGATTTTCCAGGCAAGAGTACTGGAGCAGGTTGCCAATACTTCAGTACTTTCATTCTTCAGGGGATCTTCTCGATCCAGGGATCAAACCCAAGTCTCTTGCATCTTCTGCACAGGCAGGTGGATTCTTTACCAGTGCTCTTCCAGGAAGCCCTTTGTCCAGTGTAACAAAGCTACCAAGCAGAAAAGTCAGCATATAAATGACTTTGGCATTTGACAGGCTAGTCCAATGCCAACAATTGCCTTTCTATGATGATGTCTTAACTTCCCATTTGTGCAAATTCACCACTCAAGAATCAGTCACATTTGTCATACACAATATATTTGTCACAATATATAAGTTTACTGGTTCCAAATAGGAAAAGGAGTACATCAAGGCTGTGTATTGTCACCCTGTTTATTTAACTTATATGCAGAGTACATCATGAGAAACGCTGGACTGGAAGAAACACAAGCTGGAATCAAGATTGCTGGGAGAAAGATCAATAACCTCAGATATGCAGATGACACCACCCTTATGGCAGAAAGTGAAGAGGAGCTAAAAAGCCTCTTGATGAAAGTGAAAGTGGAGAGTGAAAAAGTGGGCTTAAAGCTCAACATTCAGAAAATGAAGATCATGGCATCTGGTCCCATCACTTTATAGGAAATAGATGGGGAAACAGTGGAAACAGTGTCAGACTTTATTTTTCTGGGCTCCAAAATCACTACAGATGGTGACTGCAGCCATGAAATTAAAAGACGCTTGCTCCTTGGAAGGAAAGTTATGACCAACCTAGATAGCATATTGAAAAGCAGAGACATTACTTTGCCAACGAAGGTTCATCTAGTCAAGGCTATGGTTTTTCCTGTGGTCATGTATGGATGTGAGAGTTGGACTGTGAAGAAGGCTGAGCGCCAAAGAATTGATGCTTTTGAACTGTGGTGTTGGAGAAGACTCTTGAGAGTCCCTTGGACTGCAAGGAGATCTGACCAGTCCATTCTGAAGGAGATCAGCCCTGGGATTTCTTTGGAAGGACTGATGCTAAAGCTGAAACTCTAGTACTTTGGCCACCTCATGCGAAGAGTTGACTCATTGGAAAAGACTCTGATGCTGGGAGGGATTGGGGGCAAGAGGAGAAGGGGATGACAGAGGATGAGATGGCTGGATGGCATCACTGACTCGATGGACGTGAGTCTCAGTGAACTCTGGGAGTTGGTGATGGACAGGGAGGCCTGGCGTGCTGCGATTCATGGGGTCGCAAAGAGTCGGACATGACTGAGCGACTGATCTGATCTGATCTGATAAGTTTACCTCATAGTTCTTTGTGAAACATTTTTAGGTCTCTAGTGGTCCCTGATCTTCCTGCAGGTACTGTCTGAAACACAGATATTAAGGACAGTTTTCATTTGCCTCGAAGTTCTTCATGTCTCCAGGCTTCCAGTCTTCTACTGACTGCCAGTCATTTTGCTCCAGGGGCTCTCCACTACCGCTGCACGTCACTGTGGTACCGGTTCCACTTCTCTCATTCGTCTTCACACGTCTACCTGTGTAACTTCACACTTCAAATATTTTGTGTGAAACTCAGCTTCTTTACCCACCCTGTCCCCCTTTCCCTTTTCCCTACTAACAAAATTTTCTGAAGAACCTACAGCTGAAATCTTGAAGTCACCTTTGACACCTCCTCTCCCCTCAGCCCTGCGGAAGATCACCAAGGTTACACCACTCCTGTGTCATTTGACAGCACATGCTGTTACACCCTCAGATTCCCAGTAGCTTCGTGCAATAAAAATTCATTTCTTGCTCACATCCAGTACTGACCTCTGTTTCATCCAATGAACTTCAAATGATACTGTCAGATTGACATTTTTAAGTGTGATTTTTATCATATAATTTTCTTGCTCCAATGTTTTTGTCGATTACTTAGGATGTAGAAGAAAACTCCCCCTTTCATGGCCTAGCATATTTGATCCTTAAGACATCTTTTCCCACTTTCACGGCCCAGCCTTATCTGTTGTTCCATATGACATTTCCACTCTGGTTGAAACAAGTTTACTTTCCATTATCTGAACTGGCCTTGTATTTTCTCAGCTCCATTCTTCCATTTTTCTAGTCTTCCAAGCTTGGAAGACTAGAAAACTAGAAACCTAGTTTGCCTCAAACTCTCCTTCTTGCAGCCCAACCAAACTTCAGGACTCAACAAGTGCTAACCATATCGTGAAGCCCTAACATCCCCAGCCAGACACAAGCATTTTCTACCTTTGCTAATGCCTAGAGCTCTTAAGGACCATTTCACTTAGTTTCTACTTAACATGTGTAGCTTTATCATTTTTTTAATGAATTAATTGTTGGCCGTGCTGGGCTTTCTCTGCTTGCTGTGCAGGGGGTTGCCCTCCCGTTGCGGTGTGCGGGCTTCTCACGGCGGTGACTTCTCTTTTTGTGGAGCACTGGCTCTAGAGTGCCAGCTTCAGTGGTTGTGCTGCATGCACATAGCTGCCCTGAGGCATGTGCAGTCTTCCTGCATCAGGGATTGAACCCATGTCCCCTGCACGGGCAGATACTCTCCACCAGGACCACCAGGGAAGTCCTGTATAACCTTATTTTAAAGGTATCTCCAGATAAATTATAACATACCTGGAAAGAAGAAAGAGATCAATTGCTAGCTAATCTTTGCATCCTCTCTTAACAACTCTTGAATGAACTCATGAGCATGTTAAAGGATGTTCAAAAAGTGGTAATTGGGTAAAGAAAATATGCTGCTACTGCTGCTGCTAAGTCACTTCAGTCGTGTCCGACTCTGTGCGGCTCCATAGACGGCAGCCCACCAGGCTCCTCTGTCCATGGGATTTTCCAGGCAAGAGTACTGGAGTGGGGTGCCATTGCCTTCTCCAAAGAAGCTATAGCAGAAGTTTAATAAATGCCCTGAACTTGGATTAATACTTTATTTCTTGGAAAATAAATCACGTGCCACTTCAGTCATATTTAATATCTGCTCTGATAGTCATGAAGCTTTGAATTAATCAGTAAATATTTTGTAAGCAACAGCTTGGTGGGAGTCACCATGGAAATGGATGCATCCTCTAATTTCTGTAGTCACTTTGGAGTGGCGGAGCGTTTGCGCATCTCGATGAAAGCCTGGGAGCTGCTGCCCCTCAGCAGTTGTGGGAAGGTATTAATGTATCAAGTCAGAGTAGTAAATATACCTTCTGTGACAACCCTCAGATTTCTGCCAGCTTCATAAAAGTTTATTTCTTGCTCACATAACAGTCTGACGTAGACGGTGAAGCTTTCTATCACAGGACTTGTGGGTTGGAATCCTGTCATGATTGTCCCTCAGCAAGTAGAAGCCCCCTTCGTAACGGACTCTTCTCCTCCAGCACTGTTTTCTCTTTGCTTGGGCTACTTTGGCCTGACCTCTCCTCTCCACTCACCCACATCACATCCAAGATGTCCCTTCCTTGGATACCCTGATCCATGCTGATTTCTCCTGCCCATAGACTTCCATGACTCTTACTGATGCAGTCACACATCCTGTAGTGCTTTAAACCTGAGAGACCTTGTGGCAGAATGTGGACTCTGGAGTCAGACTGAGTTCAATACATGTGGTCTTAGAAAAACTAGTGAACCTGCCCAAGCTTTAGTTCCCTATTGAACAAAACAGTTATACTACTACTTGTCTCCAGGAAAGAGTACTGGGCCTGGCAAACCACTCTGCTCTTCTTGCCTGGAGAATCCCATGGGAAGAGTCTGATGGGCTGCAGTCCACAGGGTTGCAAAGAGTCAGACATGACTGAAGCAACTTAGCACGCACTGTCCAATAGAACTACATGAAGAACAAATGATACGACTGTACCTGAACCTCCTTTCACAGTGCCTGGCACAGAGGCACTCAGCAAATGGAGGTTCCCTGTATTTGACTTTCACTAACTAAAAATATCCATTGCTTCCACTGCTAACTGCGTGGATCCAAGGCATCATATCTCATCCTGATATCTCAGTAGTCTTCTAATTATCTCTGTGGTTTCTTTTATGCCCATGCCTACTATCTATTCATTTTTTGTTTAAAATTTTTATTGTGTATTGGGGTATTGCCAGTTAACAGTGTTGCCATAGTTTCAGATGAACAACAAAGGAGCTTAGCCATACATATACATATATTCTTTCCCCCCTAAATTCCCCTCCTGAAACTCCAGTACTTTGGCCACCTCATGAGAAGAGTTGACTCATTGGAAAAGACTCTGATGCTGGGAGGGATTGGGGGCAGGAGGAGAAGGGGATGACAGAGGAGAGATGGCTGGATGGCATCACTGACTCGATGGACGTGAGTCTGAGTGAACTCCAGGAGTTGGTGAGGGACAGGGAGGCCTGGCGTGCTGTGATTCATGGGGTCGCAAAGAGTTGGACACGACTGAGCGACTGAACTGAACTGAAACTCCCCTCCCATCCAGGCTGCCACGTGACATTGAGTGGAGTTCCATGTGCTGTACGTCTACCATCAATTCTTAACATAAAGTGATCTTTAAAAAAAAAAAAAAGTCAGTGCAAGTACTTCCTTTGCCCAACCTCTAAAGGTTTCATGTTTCATTTGAATAAAAGCCAAGGTCAATGCAGTGCCAGTCGACCCTACAAGACCTCCCCTCTGTGACCTCTTTGCCATCATCTGCTGGGTTCCCTGAACTTTGCTCCAGCCGCACCAGCCTTCCAACTGCTTCCTCAAATATCGCAGCTCGTGCCCTTCTCTGGACTTTGTACCTGTGGTTTCCCCCTCCTGGGATCATCTTCCTCTGTGTCCACCTGTTTCCCCCATGTTACTCCCTCATCTCCTCCTGGGATTTACCAAGTCACGTCCCCAGTAAGATGGTCCCTGACCACCCTATTTAGTTGTGCTCTGTCTCACGTTCTAAATCCTGTTTCCCTAGTTTATCTTCCTCTTAGCAGTCATCATCACGTAACATAGTATAACTTACTTTACTTTATTTTTTCCTGCCTTCCTCTAACAGGAATGTTAAGCTCCATTCAGGAAGGTATTAATATTTTTCTCTGTTTTGTTTCCTGCTATAGCTCCAGAACCTAAAAATAAATGAGGGGCACATAATAGGCATTCAGTAAGTATTTGCTGAAGAGATAAACAAGTTGCTAGTTCTAATAGTACATTTTTTTATTCATTTATATGGATACCCTGAAGTCAAGTACCAGAGCATGTGTTTCCCCTGGATTCTACCCTGGCATGTTGTCAGGATGCAATCACAATTTCCTAATTCACATCATCTTTTAATGGTCAAGTTCTTTCACATCATTTTCTCAGTGACCGCATCTTTGATAGAAGCTCACTTGTCACCTCAATGCCCATCACAGTTGTAGGGGACAGTAGCTTCTTTATTTAGTAGCCATATGGCCTGGGTGCCAGTTCTTGACAATTTTTAAAGGTTGCGACACTGGCAATTACTGGAATGTCAAAACTCCAGGCCAAGCATGTGGGCTGCGGCAACAGTTATCCCACACAGTTGCTATGGTGATGTGGACACACTCATATATAGCATCCGACACTGAGCCATAAGATTACAATAGAGATTTGCTCTCTGTAGTGTCTCCAGGGAATGGCACTTGTTATAAGGCAGGTATACTAAACTAAAACACCTACGTTAATATGAAGACTAGGGCCACCAACAGGCAGAGGAACCCATCTGTTTTTTTATATTGGTTTCTAATAATATGTGGGCTTCCCAGGTGGCAATAATGGGAAAGAGGCCACCTTTCAATGCAGTAGATAGAAGAGACATGGGTTGAATCCATGGGTAGGAAGGATCCTGTGGAGGCAGGCACAGCAACCCACTTCAGTATTCTTGCCTGGAGAATCCCCATGGACAGAGGAGACTAGCGGGCTACAGTCCATAGGGTTGCAAAGAGTCAGACACGCTGAAGCGACTGAGCACACACGCAATCATCACCTGTAGCCATGGGATTATTAGAAAATATATTTAACCATACCACCTGGTATATTCCTTCTTCACAACAATGTAAGCATAAGAATTTTTTAAAGCACAATCTATTGTGATAATTTATAAGCATAAGTACAATAGAACATTTCTAGAGATCCTTTTATTAGAATCTTTACCTATACCATCTTCCTTTATCTTCATAATGACTCTGAAATATAAGAATTATTTACATTATATCATTAAAGAAGGCAAGGCTAAGTGACTGGCCCAAGGTTAAAGAGCGAGTGAGTGGTGAAGCTGAATTTAACACTCTCCTTACTCTCTAGCCTTCTGGCCATCACTCAGCACAGCCTCCTGAGTCAGCTCCATGAGAGAATGCTCCACTGGGCAACCCCGAAGGGATGAGCTTAGGAATGAAAAGCAAGAGGGAAAAAATCCTTCTATAAAATCAATTTCTATTTGGCTCTGGGCATCAAAATCGCAAGAGTTGTAAGAGATAGACAGCTTGGTTATTTGCGAAACTTCTCTGAAGCCTGAGACAAAGTCTGGTAAAAAATGGTACATTTTATATAATATATATTTTATACCTATTCTAATGTGATATATTAATATAATTTGTATAGGTAGATTGTTATATAATTTTTATGTAACACTTCCCAGGTGGCTCAGTGGTATCCTTTATTGAAAAGAATAGTGTTTAATGATGGGGAAGGAAAATAAACATCTAATTTATGCTGCTGCATGCATAATGGCACATCCTCTATTCTTCCATCACCTAGAAATCATATTTCCAGTATCCTACTCTCTGAATAGAGGCTTCCCAGGTGGTCATTGATAAAGAATCTGCCTACCAACGTAGGAGACCACAGGTTCAATCCCCTGGGCCAGGAAGATCCCCTGGAGAAGGAAATGGCAAGCCACTCCAGTATTCTTGCCTGGGAAATCCCGTGGACAGAGGAGCCTGGTGGGCTACAGTCCATGGGGTTGCATAAGAATCAGATACAACTTAGTGACTAAACAACAATATCTATATCTATATCTATATCTATATCTATACTTAAACACCTCTAAAGAGCTTTATTAAGATAAAATTGACATACAATGCACTACACATATTGAAATTGAGCAATTTGGTAAACATACATTTTCATTTATGTTTTCTTTTGTGAAATCATTTCAACAAACAAGATAGCGAATATATCCATCAACTCCAAGTGTCCTCATGGACTTTCTTAATGCCTCCCATCCCCTGATGCGATCTGATGTAACTACTAATCTGTGTTCTGTCCCTGGAGATTACTTTGTATTTTTCTTAAGTTTCATAGAAATTGAATCATGCAGTGTTTATCTTCCTTTTCCTGGTGTCTTTCACTCAGCATAATTATTTTGAGATTTGCTACACAGGTATATCAATCGTGTATTGCTTTCTGTTGATGAGTTTCCAATGAACTAATGGCTATCCAGATTTTCCAGTGCCATTTGTTAAAAAGCCTATCTTTGCATATGGCGGGTGCATGCTCAGTCACTCCAACTCTTTTCAACCCCATGGACTGTAGCTCACCAGGGCCCTCTGTCCATGGAATTTTCCAGAAATAGAAAAAGAAATACTGGAGTGTGTTGGCATTTTCTTCTCCAGGGGATCTTCCTGACCCAGGGATTGAACCATCATTTCTTACATCTCCTGCATTGCCAGGCAGATTCTTCAGCACTTGCACCACTGGGAAGCCCAATATTTGAATATTGAGTTCTTTTGAGTATTCTAGATCCTTTGCATTTCCATAAAATATATTTAATCAGTTTTCCAATTTATGTTTCAAAAAGATTGCTAGGATTTTGATTAGAATTCTTCAAATCCATATATCAATTTTGGGAGAATTGACATCTTAATGTTATGAAGTCTCATGATATGTGCACACAATGTATCTTAAACAACAAAAAAGTTGCTTAAGTCATCTTTAATTTTCTGAGCAATGATTTGTAGCTTTTATCATAAAGAGTTGCATATCTATTGCTAGATACACCCTATAGTATTTCAAAGTTTTAGTATTATTTTAAGCAGTACTAATTTTTAACTTTACTTTCTGTTCACTGTTACTGTAGAGAAATAGAGTAGATTTTTGTAGGTTAATCTTGCAGACTTAATACACTCCCTAGAACTTTTTGTAGATACCACTGGATTTTTTTAGGCTAGAATTCATGTAATTTGTTAATAAAGACAGTTTTATTGTTTCAAATCTGGGTGCATTTAATTTCCTTTCTTGATGTATATTTCACTGACTAGACCCTCTTGTAGTAAGAGCTTATCTCTTTGCCTAATCATAGGGGGATATATTATTAGCTTGAGGAGATTTATATCTAATTCTAATTTGCTGAGAATTTTGTCAGAAATAAATATTAGGTTTCAACACATTTAACAGTTTTGTAGGTCTTGTGGCTCAGCTGGTAAAGAGTCTGCCTGCAATGTAGCAGACCTGGTTTCGATCCCTGGGTTGGGAAGATCCCCCGGAGAAGGGAAAGGCTACCCTGTCTGGTATTCTGGCCTGGAGAATTCTATGGTCTGTAGCGCCCATGGGGTTGCAAAGAGTTGGACACAACTGAATGACTTTCACTCATAAAATTACTTTGATGAATCTTTGACTATTTAATCAGTCTTAGATGTGGGGCTAAATCATACTTGTTCATGACATAATATACTTTTTACATTTGTTGGATATGATTTGCTAAAATTTTGTTTGGAATATTTATACCAATGCTTATGAAGTACATTGGTTGTAGTTTTCTTGTGATCATCTTGGTCTGATTTTTGTACAAGGCAATGCCAGCTTCATTGATCAAACTGGGAAGTATTCTTGCCTCTTTAATTTTCTGGTAGAGTTTACATAGAATTTATATCAGTTCTTCCTTAAATATTTGGTGGCATTTCACCAGTTAAATGATAAAGCTTAGAGGGATGTGTGTGTGTATGTGTGTAAGATAAAGTTTTTAACTACTACTACTTTATCATACTACTACTATGAAAAAGTTTTAACTAAATTAAATTTAAATTGAATTTCTTTAAGAGCTATAGGACTATTTAGGCTGTGTGTTCTTCTTTGAAGTCCTGTAGGTTTTGAATTTCAAGGAACTTCTCCATTTTATTTAAATTAACATTTATTAGATGTTTTAAAAAATATTTCCTTGTTTTCCTTTTCACATCTATAGACACTGTAGTGATGTTACTGCTCTCATTCCTGACAGTGGTAATTTGTGTTTTCTATCTCTCTGCGATCAGTCTGTCTTCAGTTTTATTGATCTTTTCAAAGAACCAAGCTTTCGGTTCATTGATTTGCTCCACTGTGTTTCTGTTTTATATTTCATTGAGTTTTCACTCTGATCTATTACTTCATTTCTTCCATTTACTTTGGGTTTAATTTTCTCTTTTTTTCCAAATTTCTTTTTTTTTTTCTTAAGCTGGCTCTATGGTCACTGAGTTGAGATATTTTTCTTCTCTAATATATCCTGCTCATGCTACATGTGCTGTGTATACTTAATTGCTCAGTTGTGTTTGACTCTTTGCAACCCCATGGACTGTGGCCCACCAGGCTCCTCTGTTCATGGGGTTTTCCAGGCAAGAATACTGGAGTGGTTGCCCTTTCTTTCTCCAGGAGATCCCTCCAACCCAGGGATTGAACTGTAGTCGCTTGCATCTCCTGTGCTGGCAGGTGGATTCCTTACCTCTCGCGCCACCTGGGAATCCATTAGTGCTACATAGTTTCTCTTAAGTATTGTTTCTGCCCAGTGAATTATGAGTTTTTCCATTCTGACTGCTGGGGACAGACACTGTTCTTGTCCCATATGGGTGCCAGGAGCCCTGATCTCTCTGTTCCTTCGGGGTGGTTCTTTCTCGGGTCTCAAGTGTTATCCTCACATGCATATAATGATCAATACTCAGCTGAATACTCAAAAGGGAGCCTACACAGATTCCGAGTTCTCTTTACATGGCCCTTTTGCCTTTTTGTTCTGTGCTCTGTGAACTCTAGCTTTCATGGTCTCTCTTAACTTACAATTCCATCTTCTCAACTCAGAGGGCTCACCTCATTTATTTCCTGTCTCTTAAGAATAAACTGTCCTCCACCTCTTCATGTCCAATATCTTGAAAACAATTATTTTTAGTGCTTTGTCTTATATGTTGTTGTTATTTCAAGCAGGAAAATAAGTCCAGTGTCAATTATTTTGTTTTGGTTGGAAACAGGCATTTTCTTCCCACACACCATCCTATTCAATCCTCTCTCAAGTCCTGTGAGTTAGGTGTTTTTAATAATCATCATCCTCTCTCGAGTCCTGTGAGTTAGGTGTTTTTAATAATCATCCCCATCTTACACATGAGAAACGGAGACTCGGGAAGATATAGTGTCAGCTACTGGTTAAGTTTTCTTTATAGATCTTTGGAATCTAAATCCAGTGCCTCAAGTGACTGACTGAGCAAACTGGTTGGTTTATTTTAAACGTCTTTATTACATCTTGGATTTCAGTCCCAGTGTATTAAGAGTTTATAAGATTTTGCAGTTTTCTAATGCAAGGGCTTTTTTCAAAGGATCTCTTGGAGTACTTTTGATGGTGGGTACTCATCATGGAAAATTACATGCACTAACACTTGGATGGATAATTACTCTCATTTCTTAAACTCTGGAATTGAAATTAAAAAAAATGTGACAGCTAATGTTTCTCAAAACTTTGATGTGTTAGTATCTGAGGTCTTGATCTGGCTCTACGTTCCATTTCCTTAAAGTAGACTCCAAGACAGAAATTTTTATTTACCCCGGCAATGAGAAGTAGTGTCAAAGTGTAAAAAATCCAAGAAGTATATTAAACCAAAGCTGTCATGTCAAATGTTAATTAACTTAAATCTTTGGCTAACAGAAAGACAAACATGGACTTCTGTTTAGCACAGACCCTGATTCTGGGAAAGACTGAGTACAGGAGGAGAGGTGGTGACGGATGATGAGATGGTTAGATAGCATCACTGAATCAATGGACGTGAGTCTGAGCAAACTCCAGGAGACGGTGAAGGTCAGGGAAGCCTGGCGTATGCAGTCCATGGGATCACAAAGAGTTGGACACAACTTAGCAGTAGAACAACAGCAACAACAACAGCAACAACAACAGCAACAACACTAGTATAATGTGATGAAATTTCTTCATCAATGTATGGTTATTAATACTGTTCTGGTGTAGTCTTTCTTGAAGTGAGTTCATACATAGTAAAACAAAAAGGAAGTGCTGAATTAAAGAAAGATAATTTTCTTTTTGTTTCTACAAAATTTGACCTTTGTCAATGTGTTGGTGTATTTTATGATGAGAAATCTCTAATTCAGGGGTGGCTGTGACACTTAGTTTATTTTGTTTGGCCCTCGTGATAGTTTTCCTTTAGTCCAGCTACTCTTACCAGACAGTTCTTTCCTCTCAACACATTGTTTTGGCTTTTCCACTCATGCTTTCAGACGGAGCTGCCGAAGTGTTTTGAGCAATGGCTAAACCATTAATAAGCTTTTTTAAAGCAAACAAGGTGGTAGGAAAGAAATTCTGAGGCATCAGGAAGTATCCTGTAACTAACCACCTCAAATCCTCATGAGATATTTTTATCAGATAAAATGTGGACAGCTCCAGCTGGAAATGTACTGTAACAGAAAGGGAAAAGAAACTCTGCCACACTAGTGGGACCAGCCTTTTTAAATAAAGAAAATTGTTTTAATGCCAAAAAATTCCATGTACTTCATAAATGTTATTTGTACTTTTAGTATTTTTTCTTACAGAAAACACATAGTAACCAGAAATTACTGACTTCAGTCACTTAACAATTAATTTATAATTTGTTAACTGCAGCAGCTTGTGTATTAAAAATAAGGCACATGTATGTATAAACACATACACATCTATATAAGGAGATGCAAGGTATAATTCAGTATCCTGACAGTGCTCAACCATACAAGAATTCTAGACCCAGTCAACAAATCAACAGTGACCCCTGGAACCTGCAGCCCACAGACTGGGAAGAAGCACTGTTTTAGGTTCTCTAGCCATTGTAACCCCACCTAGGTCGGAGGGAAATAAAGTCATGTTTATTTAGCAGTATTTTTCAAATACTTGCCATATATAAGGCATTGTGCTAGGAATTTGGAAAGCAGAGATAAGTAAGGCATTGTTTTCTCCAGAAATCTATAGTTTAATGGAGAAAAAGGAACATGTTTATATGCTGGTGTAACAATATGAGATTTCCATTTGTATGTTGGTGTAATTCAGTGGAAAAAATTACATTGCTGCAGTTGCATTATCCCCTGTAGGGAGCACATCATTTTCTTCCCTCTGGAGTAAATGGCCTTCTATGTGACAGAGTAACTTATTTATTTTGGTGTGTAGAAATACTGAGAAGAAAGGAAGTAAGGATTACAGAGAAAGCGAGGGAGAAGAATCAATCATCATGGTGGCAGAAATCTGGTTGGAGGCACAGGAGTGTGCAGGGGAGAGTGCTGTGGAAAAAAAAAAAAAACGTGGACTGGAAGAAATGTTAGACTGGATATAGTGGTCATAGGACTTTTATCTGGATAGAGGGTTAAGGTGAACTCTTACAAAAACATTAACACAGGAAAGTGTAAAAATCATAACCATACATTAGTTTTTCTCAAAACACACACATCCTGGCTCAAGAAATAGAGCATTATTAGAATCCAGAAATTCCCTAAGGGCCAAAGTACTTGTTTATTGTTCTGAACATATTTATCTCATCCTCTTTTTGTTGATAGTAGTTTGGCGCACACATAGATGCCTGTGTGAGTGGTTGTGATGTGCCATGCCAAGTCGCTTCAGTCGTGCCCGACTCTTTGGGACTCTGTGGACTGTAGCCCGCCAGGCCCCTCTGTCCATAGGATTCTCCAGGCAAGAATACTGGAGTGGGTTGCCAGGGATTGAACTCATATCTCCTGCATTGGCAGGGGGTTCTTTACCACTTGAACCATCTGGGAAGCCCGAGTGAGTGCTTAGTTGGTGGCATAAAGCTAAGGAAGCGGAGAACCTGTGTTCAGTATCTGGATTGTACGTGACAAAAGGAAGACAAACACAGGAAGTGACATGTAAGGGACATAGTTTATTTGAGAATGGACAACTAGAGTTATTAGAAACCAGGAGAATGTGAGCTCAGTGGAACTGACCAATAACTCGAGGTAGGCTTTTCACTGAGCGAGACTTAGCGTGTGCAGAAGCACAGGGATATAAGTGGGCGTGCAGCTTTAAAATGCAAGAGCACTATCAGTGAAGAGGCTGGAGCATAGATTTCATGCATTTAAAGAATTAAAGAGGCATGAAAAATGTAAATGATGAATTTGAAGAGTTTTGACTGGAGCAGAGGAGTTGGGATTCCTTTTTGTAGCCACTGCAGAACCAAAGATCTTTAAAAATGGAAGTAACGTGATAAAACCTGTTCTTTGCATAGACAGTTTAAGAACTAGTTTTCAGCATAAAAGGTAGGAGGAAAAAGCCAGTATCAATCTAGAGGAGTGGGATGGGGTGGGAGGTGGGAGGGAGGTTCTAGATGGAGGGGATATATTTATACCTATGGCTGATTCATGTTGATGTATGGCAGAAACCAACACAATATTGTAAAGCAATTATTCTCCAATTAAAAAAAATAAATTTAGTTTTTTTTTTTTTTAAAGAGAGAAGATTCAATAGGGAGATTATTCTAAATGCTGAGGTGAGAGATGATGAAAATCTAAACCACAGCAATAGTATAAAGATTTGAATTCAGGCAGCAATGTAAAGGAGGGAACAGATGTGGAAGGTGTTCAGACAGAAGAATTCGTAGTATTTGGTCACCAGTTGGCGGTGAAGATGACAGAAGGGGATACAGGAGGATCCCTTAGTCCCACATCTTTGGAGACAGAGTGGATGAGTGTATTATCTACTTAAATTGGAGAGGCTAAGAGAAGGAACTCAAACTTTGGGGCTGTGGTTGGAAAAGTTATAATGAGATTAGTTTTGAACACATAAGTTTGAGATGCTCTCAGGATATGGAGGTGAGAATGTTTGTGTGTTAATGTCATAAATAATACCACTGGAAGTTACCGGAGGTGACAGGGAGAAATCATAGCAAGGAGACAGTAAATGAATGTGAGTGGGTGACAGAGTATAACTGTAAAGGAAATAGTCCTTAAATTGGTCCCAAAATAGAACAGCATTCCATTAATAGAAAACAGTTTTATTTTAATTCTCTGTAGCTTTTCTTACTGGGTTACTTAAGTGAACAATTAGAATTAAATTATATTCTTAATGCTTCTAATTTATTAGTATTCATTGAATTTATAATTTAACTCTGACATAATTATGCATTTCAAGTAAAGTTTACTAAATCAGGCTCATGGTTATCAGTAGATAAAGCTGTAGTCTAACAATACCACATAGTTTAAGTTTCTGAATGCTTAAAAGTAAAACAAAGTTGACAAAAGTATAAGCATTATAGGCATTATTAACTTACAGGTTTTAATTAGACATCAACATTGGGATGGGGTGGTAGCAATTAAAAGTAGAGGAGGAACTTGTGGTGTTAGGTAGAAGGGAGAAGAAAGCAAATGAACATTCTTTTACTGTTATGCAGTACAATACAGCTACTGTGCAGTAATTTAAAAGGTCAAAAAATGCAAAAACCAAAAAAATTAAGGCAATGAAGATGTATAGAAGCAACAAAGTTAAAATGAACAGAGAGGAAACCTGTACAAGTGGACAGGAGTCACCAGTTGCTTTACTGTCTGAGCGTACTAAGGTGCTTCAGTTGTGTCCTACTCTTTGTGACCCCACGGACTGTAGCCCACAAGGCTTCTCTGTGGGATTTTTCCAGGCAAGAATACTGGAGTGGGTTGCCATTTCCTCCTCCAGGGGCAATTCCAACCCAGGGATCTAACACACGTCTCCTAAGTCTCCTGCATTGGCAGGTGGGTTCTGTACCCACTAGCTCCACCCAGGAAGCCTCTTTACTGTTGGAGGGTATCTGCAGATGCTGAACTCAGGCTGATGATCCAGCTTGGTTTAAATGAAGGGTCATTAGTTTCCTAAGTTTTCCATACAAAGTGCCACAAAATAGGTTGGCAATGGCACCCCACTCCAGTACTCTTGCCTGGAAAATCCCATGGACGGAGGAGCCTTGGTAGGCTGCAGTCCATGGGGTCGCTAGGAGTCAGACATGACTGAGTGCCTTCACTTTCACTTTTCACTTTCATGCATTGGAGGAGGAAATGGCAACCCACTCCAGTGTTCTTGCCTGGAGAATCCCAGCGACGGGGGGCCTAGTGGGCTGCCGTCTATGGGGTCGCACAGAGTCGGACACAACTGAAGCGACTTAGCAGCAGCAAAGCAACAGAAATTTATTCTCTCCCAGTTCTAGATGCTAGAAGTTTGAAATCACAGTGGGAGCAGGGCCTCACTCCTCTGAGACTCTGTGTAGACTCTTCCTTGCCTCTCCTAGCTTCTGGTGGTGGCTGTTAATCCTTGGCGTTCCTGGGCTTTTGGCTGCATCACTCAAGCTCCCGCTGTGTCTTCCCATGCCACTTTCCCTCTGTATCTCTCATCTCTGTGTCCCTTCTCTCTCTCTCTCTCTCTAAGGATTTATTTATTGGCTGCATGTGGGCTTTCTTTGGTTGTGGTGAGTGGGGGCTACTCTCAAGTTTCCATGTGAAGGCTTCTCATTGCAGTGGCTTCTCTTGTTGGGACCATGGGCTCTAGGAGGAGCAAACTTCGGTAGTTGGGGTGTTCTGGCTCAGAAGTTTGTCTCCCAGGCTCTAGGGCGCATGCTCAGAAGTTGTGGCACATGGGTTTAGTTTCCCCATGGCATGTAAGATCTTAGTTCCCAGACCAGGGATTGAACCACTAACCCCTGCATTGGCAGGCAGATTCCTAACCCCTGGACTACCAAGGAAGGCCCTGTCCCTTCTCTTCTTTTTGTCATATTGAATTACAAGCACATCCTCTTTCAGTCTGACCTCATTTTAACTAATTACATCTACAGTAACACCATTTCTAGTGAAGTCACATTCTGAGGTTCTGGGAAAGGATATGAATTGGGGTTGGGAGAGGGGGCAATGTAATTATACCTAGTATATGACACTGCTGGAAGAAAGAAACTCAAAAAATGTTTGGATATTGAAATGATCTGATGTGTGAATTTGTAAACTCCAGGAGACCTAAATGCATAATAGTCATTTGACCTCATGCTTCACTTGCTGATTCTGGAAGCTACATGAGAGGCTCATGACTCTGAAAGTGAATACTGAAATCTTACACTGTTTCATGATATTTGGAAGAAAAGCACCACTTGAGGAATGAAAACTGCTCAAACTTCCATTAGGTTTTTACTCATGCTCTATTTAGAAACATTATGGTGCAGGAGGTTAGAGGACAAAACTCAAAAATATAAAAATCTAAGTCAGCCAGGTTAGGGGATACGTTAGCTAGTTGTTGTTGCTAAGTTGCCAAGTTGTGCCTGACTCTTGTGACCCCTTGGACTGTAGCTCACCAGGCTCCTCTGTCCAAGGGATTCTTCAGGCAAGAATACTGGAGTGGGTTGCCATGCCCTCCTCCAGAGGATCTTTCTGAGCCAAGGACTGAACTTGTCTCCTGCATTGGTAGGCAGATTCTTTACCACTGAGCCACCAGGGAAGCCCTCATGCTAGCCAGACTCTCAATTAAAATTCCATGCCAACTGTCCTGTAAAGATGTTCTTAATCAGAAGTTGATTGCTTCTGTCTTCTGCTGCAACCTTGTCTATCTCAGTTACTTTGAATCTGGAAAAGGCAAACCATCACTGGGGGAAAAGTAAAATCCAGTCCATATGGTTACTTTATATTCAATATCTGGCATTAAAAATAAACATTGTGATGTGTCAAGAAGCATAAAAGGTGACCAGTAACTGAGAAAAATAAGTCAATAGAAGTAGACTGATAGAAGATCTTGGATGTTACAGTTTGAAGAAAAGTACCTTAAAATATCTATAATCAATATGTTAAAAAAATTGAGTAAGGATTGAAAAATGAATGAGGAGAACTTCAACAGAAAATTTGAAATTATAGAAAGAATTAAGTAGGCATTCTTGGATTGTAAAATGCTATATCTGAAATTAAGAAATTTAATGATGGTTAACAGCAGACTGGACACAGGAGAAGACATGATCAGTGAAATCAAAGAAAGAAAAGCAGAAAAAAGTCAAACACAGAGTGAAAGAAAGAGAACCCAGAGAAAATGTCACGTGTGAGACATAGTCAAATGATCTAATGCAGGTGTGACTGGGTACTATAAGGAGCAGAGAGAGAAATGTGGCAGAAGGAATGTTTCAGGGAACAATATCTGGTGAAGTTTCAAAACAGATGCAAGTCTTTAATCCACAGGTTTAAGAAGTTCTAGAAACCCTAAAAACGAAATACGTACTGGAAATCACAACTACTTTCATTACAGTCAACCAAAACATTTTTAAAAAGCCATCTTAAAACCCTAGAGAAAAAGACATATTTGTATCAGTGAAACAACACAAAGAATGACAGCTAATTTCTCAATGAAATCATGATCTTAAGGGAAAAAAGGAAAGCTGTTTTTAAAGGAAAAAGAAAACTGAGAAAAACGTAAATGAGAAAACCTACCAATATAGAATGCTATACTCAGTAAATATATCCTTCAAAAACAATACATTTTGAAATGTATAGAAATATCAAATAACAAACATCAAATCAAATAGATCATATCTCTGGCTACCAGAGGGAGAGGGGGGAGGAGAGGGGTTTGGATGATGGCAGTCAAAAGGTACAAACTTAGAGGATAAATAAGTACTAGGGATATAATGTACAATATGATAAAAATAATTATTAATAACACTGCTGTACATTGTAAAGGAAACCTGTTGAGAGAGTAAATCCTAATAATTTTCATCACAAAGAGAAAAACATTTTTTTTTCTATAAAGTGTCTAAATGAGATGACAGATGTTCACCAAACTATTGTGGTAACCATTTCATAGGGCTTCCCTGGTGGCTCAGATGGTAAATAATCTGCCTTCAATGCAGGAAACCTGGGTTCAGTCCCCAGGTTGGGATGATTCCCTGGAGAAGAAATGGTTACCCACTCCAGTATTCTTGCCTGGAGAACCCCATGGACGGAGGAGCCTGGCGGGCTACAGTCCATGGGGTTGAAGAGTCAGACACAACTGAGTGACTAACACTTTCACTTTTCATGATGTATGTAAGTCAAATCATTATGTCAAACACCTTAAATTTATACAGCACTGTATGTGAATTATATCTCTATAAAACTTGAAAAAATAAAGGGAAAATAAAGATATTCTGAGGAAAAAATATGATAAATTTGTTGGTAGTGGCCTACATTATAAAAAACACTAAAGAAAAATCTTTAGCCTGAAAAAATCAGAGATGAAAACAAAGACATACCAGAAGGAATGAAGAAAAAGCATGAGTAAATCTGATTGTTGACCATTCAGAGCAACAATCATGACAAATCAAATAAATCATAACAAAGTAGTATATATAATACATATAAAATAAATTAAATGGCAGTAACAAAAAAAAACAGTGAAAGCAGATCAGTTCAATTCAGTCACTCAGTCATGTCCAACTCTTTGCGACCCCATGAATTGCAGCACGCCAGGCCTCCCTCTCCATTACCAACTCCTGGAGTTCGCTCAAACTCACGTCCATCGAGTTGGTGATGCCATCCAGCCATCTTATCCTGTCATCTCCTTCTCCTCCTGCCCGCAATCCCTCCCAGCATCAGAGTCTTTTCCAATGAGTCAACTCTTCGCATGAGGTGGCCAAAGTACTGGAGGTTCAGCTTTAGCATCATTCCTTCCAATGAACACCCAGGACTGATGTCCTTCAGAATGGACTGGCTGGATCTCCTTGCAGTCCAAGGGACTCTCAAGAGTCTTCTCCAACACCACTGTTCAAAAGCATCAATTCTTCAGTGCTCAGCTTTCTTCACAGTCCAACTCTCACATCCATACATGACCACTGGAAAAACCATAGCCTTGACTAGATGGACCTTTGTTGGCAAAGTAACGCCTCTGCTGTTCAATATGCTATCTAGGTTGGTCATAACTTTCCTTCCAAGGAGTAAGCGTCTTTTAATTTCATGGCTGCAATCACCATCTGTAATTTTGGAGCCCCCCAAAATAAAGTCTGACATGGTTTCCACTGTTTCCCCATCTATTTCCCATGAAGTGATGGGACCAGATGCCATGATCTTTGTTTTCTCAATGTTGAGCTTTAAGCCAACTTTTTCACTCTCCACTTTTACTTTCATCAAGAGGCTTTTTAGTTCCTCTTCACTTTCTGCCATAAGGGTGGTGTCATCTGCATATCTGAAGTTATTTGATATTTCTCCTGGCAATCTTGATTCCAGCTTGTGCTTCTTCCTGCCCATGATGTACTCTGCATATAAGTTAAATAAGCAGGGTGACAATATACAGCCTTGACGTACTCCTTTTCCTATTTGGAACCAGTCCGTTGTTCCATGTCCAGTTCTAACTTTTGCTTCCTGACCTGCATATAGGTTTCTCAAGAGGCAGGTCAGGTGGTCTGGTATTCCCATCTCTTGAAGAATTTTCCAGTTTATTGTGATCCACACAGTGAAAGGCTTTGGCATACTCAACAAAGCAGAAATAGACGTTTTTCTGGAACTCTCTACCTTTTTTCATGATCCAGCTGATGTTGGCAATTTGATTTCTTGTTCCTCTGCCTTTTCTAAAACCAGCTTGAACATCTGGAAATTCATGGTTCACGTATTGCTGAAGCCTGGCTTGGAGAATTCTGAGCATTACTTTACTAGCGTGTGAGAGGAGTGCAATTGTGTGGTAGTTTGAGCATTCTTTGGCATTGCCTTTCTTTGGGATTGGAATGAAAACTGACCTTTTCCAGTCCTGTGGCCACTGCTGAGTTTTCCAAATTTGCTGGCATATTGAGTGCAGCACTTTCACAGCATCCTCTTTCAGGATTTGAAATAGCTCAACTGGAATTCCATCACCTGCACTAGCTTTGTTCATAGTGATGCTTTCTAAGGCGCACTTGACTTCACATTCTAGAATATCTGCCTCTAGGTGAATGATCACACCATCGTGAAAGCAGATAAACAGGTATAAATATTTGTAAGATTCTTGAATGTAAATAAGAGCCAACTTAACATAGTTTGTATTAAGGATTCATTTATATTTATTGAAAACTCAAAATGAAATGTACTGAGATGAAATAAAAATGCTCATAGAGGTGACAAAATAGGATAATAAAAAGTACTGATTAATCCAAAATAAAGTGGCAAGTAGGAAAAGAAGAATAAAAAAATTAAAGAAAAATTGGACAAATAGAAAAAAAAAGCAAAATAAATAGCAAATGAGAGAAATAGAAAATAGTAATAAGCTACACTTCAACTGGGTGATTTTCATGGTATGTATATCTAACCAAAGACTTGTATCCATAGGATATAGGAAGTTTTAAAATATATATTAAGAAGTAATCAATTCAAAGAAATATGCAAAAGACTGGACAATATACTTTACAAAAGAGGATACCTATATTTCCAATAAACATTTGAAATGGAACTTAGCTTCCTAATGCACAAGGGAAATGCCAATCAAAATCACAATATAATAATCCAACACTAACAATGTTTAAAGTGAAAAAAGATAATACCAACTCTTGTGAAGGGTGCACAGAAACTTGACTTATTACACATTTCAGTGGAAGTTTAAATTAGTTCAGTTAGTCTGGAAAACTGCTTGGTAATATCTAAGAAAGCTAAACATATGCTTAGCTTATGACCTAGCAATTTACAGGTATATAGTACATTTAACAGGAATTAGGATGTGTTTGCCAGATGGTATGTATAGTAGTGTTCATAAAAGCTTTATTTATAATACTTAAAACTGTGAATAATCCAAATTTCCATCTATAGGAGAACTGATAGATAAATTCTGCTCTCTCCATACAAAGGATCACTACACAATGATGACAAAGAATAAACTACTGATACATATAACAACAGGGATGAACCCTACAACATTATTTTGAGGGGGAAAGGCCAGACACAAAAGGTAAATAAGATATGATTCCATTTATATGATGTACAAGGGTAGGTGAAACTGATGGGCATTAAAAAATGTTATATTGGAGGAGAACAAGAAGGCGGAGGAGTAGGTGGGCGTGGAGTACATCTCTCTCCACGGATACATCAGGAACACACCTTCAGACACAGAAGTGCATGCAGAACACCCGCTGAGAGTGGACAGGAGGACCTGACCAGTGGAAAAGAATATATAGACCCACACAAACCTCGGTAGGATGAAGGAACTAGCGGGGGAAACAGGAGTGTTAGTAGGACTGGACCTGCCCTCGGCGGCTGGGGGAGCTGAAGCAGGGGTCTGATCCCCACATCGGGGGAACTGTCTGAGTCAGAGGAGAAATCTTTAAGGCTGAGAGTGAAACAGCTGATCTGTGGCGGCCTAAATGGAATGAGAATCAGACTGGCCTTGCCGCAGCCACACACACCCTGAACGGGGATGCCGGTCCCCTAGAGGGAGCAGCAGCTGGGAGCTGGAGTTTAGGGATTGCAGAGCAATCCCAGGGTGAGGACTGTTGTCGACTGCAGAGAGAAGGACTGAGGGGATGTGAAGGAGGAGATTGTGGTGGGAAATGCCTGTGGAGGAAAGCCAGGCAGCCATGGAAGCAAGGCAATACTGCTGAGTCATGCATAGGGGGTAGAGCCATCAACCATAGCCTCTCTCTTCCCACATGCCAGCATTGGCAACTTAACAATAGACAGGCTGGCCCATCAAGCACCTGACCTGCCAATGTACAGAATAGGACCCCAGCCAGGGGGCCCTCTAAGTGCCTGAACAGGTGGAACTATGGAGAAAGACTGGCCAAAGAGGCCTTCTGATCACCAGCTACAAGGGGTTGAAAAAAGACTCTGATTGGGCCATAACTCCTGCAGAGGAGGCAGTCCATGTCCCTGCACACTTGGTGCCACAAGGGTTTCCACAACCCAAGCAGCTGTGCCAACTTCACGCTCAACCCTCACTGGGGCAGACCTGCCACAGGCAAAAAAAAGCTTGCATCTATGCACGCAGGGTCACTTCGGTCATGTTCAACTCTTGGCAACCCTGTGGCCTGCCAGGCTTCTCTGTCAGGGGCTTTCTCCAGTCAATAATACTGGAGCGTACTGGCCAATACTGGTTGCCATACCCTTCTAGAGCACTATATTTCCTACTACCTTAGTCGCCAACCCCCCTGAGTACCTGGTGCTGCCAGAACCCCTGCAACCCAAGCAGCTGCACCACCTCCACACCTGGCCCTCACTGGGGCAGACCCAAGTCTTCTAGGACAGCCTCAGGAGGAAACCCCCGTGGATGACCCACATGCAGAGGTGGAAATAAAACTACAATTGAAACCCAGGGCCAGTGTGGCTAAAGAAGAACACTCAAAACCTTCCCCAGGCTGTACAAGCTGCAGATTAAATCCACATGATCAACTAAGCAGACTCTGTGCCTCTGGAATATATAAAAGGACATTGAAAGCTCCCACAAAAGAAAACACACTACTTCTGATAGACATGGACACTGGAGGCAAGAACACACAGGAGGAGGACCAGATTAGAATCTGAGCCGCCCCCACAGCAGGTCCAGAGACCAGCACAGTGTTGGAGGGCATCCGAGGGAGGTGAGGTGGACTGTGACTCCCAGCGAGGGGAAGGACTCTGACAGCAGTGACTCAAGAGAAACACCTATTATTCTTATGTTTTGACTTGTTCTGTAGATTCTTTTGGATGTTTTTTACTTTTTTTCTTTTCCTCCCACCTCCATTGTAGTTGTCAATTTTATTGGCACAATAAACTCGAATTAAGCTTTTGATTTTTTTTTTTTTCCCACTCAGTAACATTTTTTATTGTTGTTATAAACCTCTGTCTCTATTTTGGGCTTTCTCAGTTCTGTGGAGTTTTCCTTTTTTTCTTTTTTCTTTCTTCTTCCTTTCTTTTTTTTTAAATTAAAAAATTTAAACCTAATATTATTTTCCCACATTTATTCCTTTGTTTACCTTTCCTACTGTTCTTTTCCCCTTGCAATTAATCTTTAATGTATATAAATCTTCCTCTACCTCTATTTTCTTTGCATATCTGTTCTTTCTTTCCTTTCCTCTCCACATATTTGCTAGTTTTGTGTTCATTGCTTTGTTCCCCACTTGGCACCTTGCTTTAGTTGTGTTTTCTAGTTTGTGCATTAGTTAGTTTTGTCCTTAACTGGTAGATACAATTTTGGGTCTCCTTTGTTCGCTGGGTAAATCTATTGTACTTTATTTTTGTTGAACTATTTTGATTTTATTTATGGGTGTATATGTGTATATTCCCTTATTTTAATTATTAAATGCCTGATTTGTAACGGCCATTTGTCTGGGGTTCAAACATCTTTGGTTTCTTATTTTTGGATATCTGACTCAATCTCACTTAATGCCGTAACAAACCACTTGTGGAATCTTCATTCATGACCAGAGATCAAGCCATGAGCCTTTGGAGTGGGAACACTGACTCCGAGACCCTAGACTATCAGAGAACTAACCCAAGGGAGTATCAGATAGTGAGAACTCACACAAAGGAAACCACTTGAATACAAGACCCAGCATCACCCAACCGCCATTAGCACCATGAGGACACCTCATCTAAACAAGAAACAAAACAAAAATACAAACCCAGTCATCAGCAGACAGAACCACCTCACTCAGCCTTGCCCATCAACAAAAACTCAGCACAAATTTGACCCTATACAAAGTTTATACAAACCAATGGACCAAACATAGGAGGGCAGAAACCAAGGGGAAGAAAGAACTCAACCTTGAAGCCTCAGAAAAGGAGACCTCAAACACAATAATTAAAAAAAAAACACACAAAAAGGCAGAGAAATAATACACAAATGAATAAACAAACTAGAAACACAGGAGTCCAAAGAAATGAAGAAGAAATTACCTGAAAACTCAGAATAATGATAGTAAAGATGATCAAAAACCTTGAAAACAGAATTGAGAAAATGCAAGAATCAATTAACAAAGACTTAGAAGAATTAAAGAATAAACATACAGAGACAAACAACACAATTACTGAAATTAAAAATACTCTAGAAGGAATCAGTAGGAGAATATTTGAAGCACAAGGATGAATCAGTGAGCTGGAAGATAAAATGGTGGAAATAACTTCTGAAGAGCAGAATAAAGTAAAAAGAATGAAAAGAACTGAGGACAGTCTCAGAGACCTCTGGGATACTATCAAACACACCAACATTAGAATTATAGAGGTCCCAGAAGAAGAAGAGAAAAAGGGTATGAGAAAATTTTTGAAGAGATTATAGCTGAAAATTTCCCCAACATGGAAAAGGAAACAGTCAATCAAGTTCAAGAGGCACAAAGAGTTCCATATAGGATAAATCCTAGGAGAAACACAGCAAGACACACACTTTTCAAACTAATGAAGACTAAACACAAAGAAAAAAACATTAAAAGCAGAAAGGGAAAGGCAACAAGTAATATACAAGGGAAACCCAACAGGTTTAACAGCTGATCTTTCAGCAGAAACTGCAGGCCAAAAGGGAATGGTAGGATATAAAGTACTGAAAGGGAAAAACCTACAACCAAGATTACTGTACCCAGCAAGGATCTCATTCAAAATTGATGGAGAAATCAAAACCTTTTCAGACAAGCAAAAGTTAAGATAATTCAGTACCACCAAACCAGCTTTACAACAAATGTTAAAGGAACTTATATAGTCAAAAAATACAAGAGAAGATAAAGATCTACAGAATCAAACCCCAAACAATTAAGAAAATGGCAATAGGAACATATATATCAATAATTACTTTAAATGTAAATGGATCAAATGCTCCAAATTACACAGGCTGGCTGAATGGATACCAAAACAAGACCCATATATATGCTGTCTACAAGAAACCCACTTTAGACCTGAAGACATATATAGACTGAAAGTGAGAAGATGGAAAAATATATTCCATGCAAATGGGAAGCAAAAGAAAGCTGGAGTAGCAATCCTCATATCAGACAAAACAGACCTTATAATAAAGAATATTACAAGGAAGGACACTCCATAATGATCAGGGGATCAGTCCAAGAGGAAGACAGCACAATTGTAAATATCTCTGCACTCAACATAGGAGCACCTCAATACATAAGACAAACACTAACAGACATAAAAGGAGAAATTGACAGTAACACAATCATAATAGGAGACTTTAACGCCCCACTCATACCAACGGACAGATCATCAAAACAGAAAATTAATACAGAAACCCAAGTCTTAAATGATACATTAGATGAGATGGGTCTCACTGATATCTTCAGGACATTTCATCTAAATGCAAAAGAATACACCTTCTTCTCAAGTGCACATGGAACATTGTCCGGGATAGACCACATCTTGGGTCACAAATCATACCTCAGTACATTTAAGAAAATTGAAATCATATCAAGCATCTTTTCTGATCACAAGGCTATGAGACTAGATATCAGTTACAAGAAAAGAACTGTAAAAAAAACACAAAACATGTGGAGATCAAACAATATGTTTCTATGTAACACACACACACCCAAAACAATATGTTTCTAAATAACAGGTTACTGAAGAAATCAAAAGGGAAATAAAAAAATTTTCTAGAAACAAATGACAGTGAAAACACAACTCAAAACCTACGGGATGTAGCAAAAGCCATTCTAAGAGGGAAGTTGATAGCAATACAATCCTACCTCAAGGAACAAGAAAAACATCAAATAGACAACCTAACTTTACACCTAAAACAACTGGAAAAAGAACAAAAGACTCCACAACATTAGCAGAAGGAAAGAAATAATAAATATCAGAGCAGAAATAAATGAAAAAGAAATGAAAGAAATAATAGTAAAGATTAATAATACTAAAAGCTTGTTCTTTGAGAAGATAAACAAATTTGAGAAACCTTTACCCAGACTCATCAAGAAAAAAAGAGAGAAGAATCAAATCAACAAAATTAGAAGTGAAACAGGAGAGGTTACAACAGACAATGCCAAAATACAAAGGATTTAAGAGACTATTTTGAACAAATTTATAGCAATAAAATGGATAACCTGGAAGAAATGGACAGATTCTCAGAAAAGTTCCATCTTCCAAGACTAAACCAGGAAGAAACAGAAAGTATGAACAACCCAGTTACAAGCACTGAAATTGAAGCTGTGATAAAAAAAAATCTCCCAAAAAACTAAAGCCCAGGACCAGATGGCTTCACAGGAGAATTCTATCAATAACTAAAGAAAAGCTAATGCCTATCCTTCTAAAACTCTTTCAAAAAATTGCAGAGGAAGGAACACTTCCAAACTCATTCTACGAGGCCACCATCACCCTGATACCAAAATCAGACAAAGACAACACAAAAAAAGAAAACTACAGGCCAGTAACACTGATCAACATAGAGGCAAAACTCCTCAACAAAATTTTAGCAAGGAGAATTCAGCAACACATCGAAAAGCTTATACACCATGATCAAGTTGGGTTTATTCCAGGGATGCAAGGATTCTTCAATATATACAAATCAATCAATGTGATACACTATATTAACAAATTGAAACATAAAAACCATATATTAATCTCAATAGATACAGAAAAAGCCCTTGACAAAATTCAGCACCCATTTATGATTAAAACTCTTCAACAAATGTGCATAGAAAGAACCTACCTCAAATAGTAAAGGCCATATATGATAAGTCTACACCAAATATTGTTCTCAGTGGTGAAAGACTGACAGCATTCCCCCAACATCAGGAACAAAACAAGGGTGTCCACTTTCATGACTATTATTCGACATAGTTTTGGAAGTCCTGCCTACTGCAATCAGAGCAGAAAAAGAAATAAAAGGAGCCCATATCAGAAAAGAAGAAATAAAGCTCTCACTATTTTCAGATAATATGATACTGTACATAGAAAACCCTTAAGATACTATCAGAAAATTACTAGAACTAATCAATTAATTTAGCAAAGTTGCAGGATACAAAATCAATACACAGAAATCTCTTGCATTTCTATATACTAACAATGAAAAATCAGAAAGAGAAATTAAGGAATCAATCCCATTCACCATTGCAACAAAAATAATTAAATATCTAGGAATAAACTTATCTAAGGAGACAAAATAACTGTACACAGAAAATTATAAGACACTGATAAAAGAAATCAAAGATAACATAAACAGATAGAGAGATATGCCATGTTCCTGGGTAGGGAGAATCAATATTGTGAAAATGACTATACTAACAAATGTAATCTACAGATTCAATGTGATCCCTATCAAATTACCAATGGCATTTTTCACAGAAGTAGAACAAAAAATTTCACAATTCATATGGAAACCCCAAAGTACCTGAGTAGCCAAAGCAGTCCTGAGAAAGAAGAATGGAGCTGGAGGAATCAACCTTCCTGTCTTCAGATTATACTACAAAGCTACAGTCATCAAGATAGTGTGGTTCTGGCACAAAACCAGAAATATAGACCAATGGAACAAGATAGAAAGCCCAGAAATAAACCCATGCACCTATGCGTACCTTATTTTCGACAAAGGAGGCAAGACTATACAATGGGGCAAAGACAGCCTCTTCAATAAATGGTACTGGGAAAACTGGACAGCTACATGTAAAAGAATGAAATTAGAACACTTCCTAACACTGTACACAAAGATAAACTCAAAATGGATTAAAGACCTAAATGTAAGACCAGAAACTATAAACCTCTTAAAGGAGAACATAGGCAGAACACTCGATGACATAAATCAAAGCAAGACCCTCTATGACCTACCTCCTAGAGTAATGGAAATAAAAACAAAAGTAAACAAGTGGGACCTGATTAAACTTAAAAGCTTTTGTATAGCAAAGGAAACTATAAGTAAGGTGTAAAGACAACCCTCAGAATGGGAGAAAATAATAGCAAATGAAACAACTGACAAAGGATTAATTTCCAAAATATACAAGCAGCTCATACAACTCAATTCCAGAAAAACAAACAACCCAATAAAAAAGTGGGAAAAAAACCTAAACAGACATTTCTCCAAAGTAGATATACAGATGGCTAACAGACGCATGAAAAGATGCTGAACACCACTCATTATTGGAGAAGGCAATGGCACCCCACTCCACTACTCTTGCCTCATTATTAGAGAAATGCAAATCAAAACTACAATGAGGTATCACCTTGCACCAGTAAGAATGGCCATCATCAAAAAGTCTACAAACAATAAATGCTGGAGAGGGTAAGGAGAAAAGGGAATGCTCTTGCACTGTTGGTGGGAATGTAAATGGATACAGCCACTATGGATGACGATACGGAGATTCCTTAAAAAACTAGGAATAAAACCACCATATGACCCAGAAATCCCACTCCTAGGCATATACCCTGAGGAAACCAAAATTGAAAAAGACACGTGCATCCCATTGTTCATTACAGCACTGTTTACAGTAGCTAGAGCATGGAAGCAACTTAGATGTCCATCAACAGTTGAATGGATAAAGAAGTTGTGGTACATATACACAATGGAATGTTATTCAGCCATAAAATGGAATACATTTGAGTCAGTTCTAATGAGGTGGATGAACCTACAGCCTATTTTACAGAGTGAATTAAGTCAGGAAGAGAAAGACAAATATCATATATGAACACTTATATACGGAATCTAGAAAAATGGTACTGAAGAATTTATTTGCAGGGCAGCAATGGGAAAGAGACATAGAGAATAGACTTATGGACATGGGGAGAGGGAAGAGAGGGTGAGATGCATGGAAAGAGTAACATGGAAACTTACATTACCATCTGTAAAATAGATAGCCAACGGGAATTTGCTGCATGTCTCAGGAAATCAAACCAGCCCTCTGTATCAACCTAGGAGGGTGGCATGGGGAGGGAGATCGGAGGGGATATATGTATGCCTATGGCTGATTTATGTTGAGGTTTGACAGGAAACAAAATTCTGTAAAGCAATTATCCTTCAATTAAAAAATAAATTAATTTTTTTTCAATTTTATATTAATGGAGCATGTTATTGTTTGGGACTGGGTATGAGAGAACTTTCTGATATTGTTTCTTTGGATGGTATTTACAGAGATGTGTGTGTGTGTTTATGTATTTATTATATAAATTCATAAAACATAAATTCACTTGAGTTGTGTATTTTATGTAATTACTATTATTATAAGACATACATGCACCACACACATATAAATGAAAATGCCTCAATAATGTGTGGGGGGGGTGTAGTGTCCTTAAATAATAATTTGAAAATGTTATTTCTTTTTCTTTTTTTGGGGGGATAAGAAATAACTTATCCTCATTCTGGAATGTTTGGAAAATACAGAAAGATAAAAGGAAGAACATTTGTATTTTTACAATTAATAATGAGAGTGAACTTTTCTCAATAATGAGTGAATTTTTCTTATGTTTATTAATAATTTTTAATTGTTCTATGAAGCATTTGCTAGTATATCCATTGTACATTTGTTTTGTTTTTTATTTTTATGTTTTAAAGTTGGATGGGTTTTTCTTGTAAGAAATAAATATTTAGACTGACATATTGGCCCCTTTTCCCTTTTTATTATGTTTTTAACACATGGAATTTAAATTTTTTTATTTAATTAAAACCACCATGGAGTAGTATACTCATTTTCACTATATTGATTCTTCCAATCCATGAACATGGTATATTTCTCCATCTATTAGTGTCCTCTTTGATTTCTTTCACCAGTGTTTTATAGTTTTCTATATATAGGTCTTTAGTTTCTTTAGGTAGATATATTCCTAAGTATTTTATTCTTTCCGTTGCAATGGTGAATGGAATTGTTTCCTTAATTTCTCTTTCTGTTTTCTCATTATTAGTGTATAGGAATGCAAGGGATTTCTGTGTGTTGATTTTATATCCTGCAACTTTACTATAGTCATTGATTAGTTCTAGTAATTTTCTGGTGGAGTCTTTAGGGTTTTCTATGTAGAGGATCATGCCATCTGCAAATAGTGAGAGTTTTACTTCTTCTTTTCCAATTTGGATTCCTTTTATTTCTTTTTCTGCTCTGATTGCTGTGGCCAAAACTTCCAAAACTATGTTGAATAGTAATGGTGAAAGTGGGCACCCTTGTCTTGTTCCTGACTTTAGAGGAAATGCTTTCAATTTTTCACCATTGAGGATAATGTTTGCTGTGGGTTTGTCATATATAGCTTTTATTATGTTGAGGTATGTTCCTTCTATTCCTGCTTTCTGGAGAGTTTTTATCATAAATGGATGTTGAATTTTGTCAAAGGCTTTCTCTGCATCTATTGAGATAATCATATGGTTTTTATTTTTCAATTTGTTAATGTGGTGTATTACATTGATTGATTTGCGGATATTGAAGAATCCTTGCATCCCTGGGATAAAGCCCACTTGGTCATGGTGTATGATCTTTTTAATGTGTTGTTGGATTCTGATTGCTAGAATTTTGTTAAGGATTTTTGCATCTATGTTCATCAGTGATATTGGCCTGTAGTTTTCTTTTTTTTGTGGGATCTTTGTCAGGTTTTGGTATTAGGGTGATGGTGGCCTCATAGAATGAGTTTGGAAGTTTACCTTCCTCTGCAATTTATAGATTCAATGCAATTCCTATCAAGCTACCAACAGTATTCTTCACAGAGCTAGAACAAATAATTTCACAATTTGTATGGAAATACAAAAAAACCTCGAATAGCCAAAGTGATCTTGAGAAAGAAGAAAGGAACTGGAGGAATCAACCTACCTGACTTCAGGCTCTACTACAAAGCCACAGTCATCAAGACAGTATGGTACTGGCACAAAGACAGAAATATAGATCAATGGAACAAAATAGAAAGCCCAGAGATAAATCCACGCACATATGGACACCTTATCTTTGACAAAGGAGGCAAGAATATACCATGGATTAAAGACAATCTCTTTAACAAGTGGTGCTGGGAAAACTGGTCAACCACTTGTAAAAGAATGAAACTAGAACACTTTCTAACACCATACACAAAAATAAACTCAAAATGGATTAAAGATCTAAACATAAGACCAGAAACTATAAAACTCCTAGAGGAGAACATAGGCAAAACACTCTCCGACATACATCACAGCAGGATCCTCTATGACCCACATCCCAGAATATCGGAAATAAAAGCAAAAATAAACAAATGGGACCTAATTAACCTTAAAAGCTTCTGCACATCAAAGGAAACTATCAGCAAGGTGAAAAGACAGCCTTCAGAATGGGAGAAAATAATAGCAAATGAAGCAACTGACAAACAACTAATCTCAAAAATATACAAGCAACTCCTACAGCTCAACTCCAGAAAAATAAATGACCCAATCAAAAAATGGGCCAAAGAACTAAATAGACATTTCACCAAAGAAGACATACAGATGGCTAACAAACACATGAAAAGATGCTCAACATCACTCATTATCAGAGAAATGCAAATCAAGACCACTATGAGGTACCATTTCACACTAGTCAGAATGGCTGCGATCCAAAAATCTACAAATAATAAATGTTGGAGAGGGTGTGGAGAAAAGGGAACCCTCTTACACTGTTGGTGGGAATGCAAACTAGTACAGCCACTATGGAGAACAGTGTGGAGATTCCTTAAAAAACTGGAAATAGAATTGCCTTATGATCCAGCAATCCCACTGCTGGGCATACACACTGAGGAAACCAGAAGGGAAAGAGACACGTGTACCCCAATGTTCATCGCAGCACTGTTTATAATAGCCAGGACATGGAAGCAACCTAGATGTCCATCAGCAGATGAATGGATAAGAAAGCTGTGGTACATATACACAATGGAGTATTACTCAGCCATTAAAAAGAATACATTCGAATCAGTTCTAATGAGGTGGATGAAACTGGAGCCTATTTTACAGAGTGAAGTAAGCCAGAAGGAAAAACACCAATACAGTATACTAACGCATATATATGGAATTTAGAAAGATGATAACAATAACCCTGTGTACGAGACAGCAAAAGAGACACTGATGTATGGAACAGTCTTATAGACTCTGTGGGAGAGGGAGAGGGTGGGAAGATTTGGGAGAATGGCATTGAAACATGTAAAATATCATGTATGAAATGAGATGCCAGTCCAGGTTCAATGCACAATACTGGATGCTTGGGGCTAGTGCACTGGGACGACCCAGAGGGATGGTATGGGGAGGGAGGAGGGAGGAGGGTTCAGGATGGGGAGCACATGTATACCTGTGGCGGATTCATTTTGATATTTGGCAAAACTAATACAATTATGTAAAGTTTAAAAATAAAATAAAATTAAAAAAAAAAAAAAACCACCATGGAGAAGGAAGGGGCAACCCACTCCAGTATTCTTGCCTGGGAAATCCAGTGGACAGAGGAGCCTGGTGGGTTACAGACCATGGGGTCACAAAAGGGTTGAACAATAACTGTTCAATGTTATAGAACATTTTATTATAAATAAAAACAATATTATTACAATAATGTTACAATAACAATAACTACACCCCACACACACATTTTTGAGGCATTTTCATTTATATGCATGTGGTGCATATATGTCATATAATAATTAATAGTAATTACATGAAATACAGGTATTTAAAGTTATTTTAAGTTATTAAAATAACTTAGTGACTAATCAACAGCAACATGAAAAAAAAAAACCACGAAACATTCTCAGTCTCATAAACTGTATCATTCTTTTTCTGAGTAAAACCTTCCTAATCTGTATGCAGGTCAAGAAGCAACAAACAGTTAGATCTGGACATGGAACAACAGACTGGTTCCAAATCAGGAAAGGAGTACATCAAGGCTATATATTGTCACCCTGCTTATGTAACATATGCAGAGTACATCAAGTGAAATGCTGGGCTGCGTGAAACACAAGCTGGAATCAAGAGTGCCAGGAGAAATACCAATAACCTCAGATATGCAGATGACACCATCCTTATGGCAGAAAGCAAAGAAGAACTCAAGAGCCTCTTGATGAAAGGAAAAACACCGATACAGTATAATAACGCATATATATGGAATTTAGAAAGATGGTAACAATAACCCTGTGTACGAGACAGCAAAAGAGACACTGATGTATAGAACAGTCTTATGGACTCTATGCGAGAGGGAGAGGGTGGGAAGATTTGGGAGAATGGCATTGAAACATGTAAAATATCATGTATGAAACGAGATGCCGGTCCAGGTTCGATGCACGATACTGGATGCTTGGGGCTAGTGCACTGGGACGACCCAGAGGGATGGTATGGGGAGGGAGGAGGGAGGAGGGTTCAGGATGGGGAACACATGTATACCTGTGGCAGATTCATTTTGATATTTGGCAAAACTAATACAATTATGTAAAGTTTAAAAATAAAATAAAATAAAAAAAAATAAAAACATATAGAAATTTAAAAACAAACAAACAAAAAAAACTCAACATTCAGAAAACTAAGATCATGGCATCCGGTCCCATCACTTCATGGCAAATAGAAGGGGAAACAATGGAAACAGTAACAAACTTTATTTTCTTGGGCTCCAAAATCACTGCAGATGGTGACTACAGCCATGAAATTAAAAGACGCTTGCTCCCTGGAAGAAAAGCTCTGACCAACCTAGATAGCATATTAAAAAGCAGAGACATCACTTTGCTGACAAAGGTCCATTTAGTCAAAGCTATGGTTTTTCCAGTAGTCATTTATGGATTTGAGAGTTGAACTATTAAGAAAGCTGAGCACTGAAGAATTGAATGCTTTTGAACTGTGGTGTTGGAGAAGACTCTTGACAGGCCCTTGGACTGCAAGGAGATCCAACCAGTCCATCCTGAAGGAAATCAGTCCTGAATATTCATTGGAAGGACTGATGCTGAAGCTGAAACTCCAATACTTTGGCCTCCTGATGTGAAGAACCAACTCATTGGAAAAGACCCTGATGCTGGGAAAGACTGAAGGTGGGAGGAGAAGGGGACGACAGAGGATGAGATGGTTGGACGGCATCACTGACGTGATGGACATGAGTTTGAGTCAGCTCTGGGAGTTGTTGATGGACAGGGAAGCCTGGCGTGCTGCAGACCATGGGGTTGAGGGGAGTCAGACATGACTGAGTGACTGCTCTGAATTGAATCCCTCTACAGTGATTTCTTTTGTCTCCATAGTTTTCTTTTTTCACACTTAAGTATTTTGCTCATCTGGGTGTGTATGTATATATGTATACAAGTGTGTGTGTGTATACATTGTGGTATGAGGCTACACCAGCTTTTTTCTCTATAGTTAGCCAGTTGTACCAATATCTGATTTCATAGGTGTACTGGCTATTTAGTGGAAGTCTTCCGGGCACTGGCATTCCGATGGCTGCCTTTCTCAAAGATTGTTGTTACATGAGTTTTCTATTGTTATGGATACAGTCATCAGTACTTTAGTGGGAAACCAGAAGAGGCTATATGAAAGACTGTTATCCAGGTGTTACTATAAATCATTAGTTTGAAGAAAAAATAAACTGTACTTAGAAAATTATACTAAGGTAATATTAGTGGTTTTGCCATGAACATTGTGCTGTTAATATTAGTCACATTGGTTTCCCATACAGATTAAAAAAAAAATCACTTCAGCTGTAATCTATTGGGAATTAATTTCTAGGAGTTGGTCTCTAAGATGGCTCTGCTACTTATTCAGTGTTAAGTGTTTTCTGTTAAGTGTTAAGCTTTTTGGTTACTCAGAGCTTTTCTTTAGCTCATTCTGTATAAGGCTACTGCTAATTTTACTCAGATTCATATACTTCTCCTAGGTCTTATACTTTGCCTTTCAAGAAGTTTCTAAAAAAACAAAACAAAATGGCAGTTATTCAGCTATGAGTATTTCCACTCTTTGTATCAAGTCATTTTGCTTATTGACGTATCTATTAGATTTGGGTACTATAGAGAGTGAATAAGGTGAAGATTTCTTGCCTGTCATGAATTGTAAAGTCCAACTTACTTCTCCAACTCAAAAATGGTTGTCTTATGCACACTGCTTGATGAAAGTATATTCAGGGAAACACTACTCATATTCAGTAGTGTTACAGAATAAACTACCTGGGGTCATTTGAAAATGTAGATACTGAAAGGACATTTGAGTAAATAAGGAAATATGGTCAAAAGTAGAGATTATTGAATATTGAGGTATCTATTACTGCATTCCATAGTTATATACAAATAATCTTAATATTTATTTTTCTCTTTTTTGTATTTTTGACCTATATGTTAACTATTATAGAAGGCAATTTTGATTGTGATTTTTAAAATTAAATAGTCTCTCTCTTTAGTGTAGTATGGACTTCCCTTGTGGCTCAGCTGGTAAAGAGTCCACCTGCAAAGTGGGAGACCTGGGTTCGATCCCTGAGTTGGGAAGATCTCCTGAAGAAGGGAAAGACTACCCATTCCAGTATTCTACTATACAGTATTCTGTATAGTCCATGGGATCGCAAAGAGTCAGACATGACTGAGTGACTTTCACTTAGTGTAGCATATAAGCTAAACTTCAGACAAACCTGAGTTTGAGTCTCAGTTCTGGTGTTTTCCTGAGCAAGTTGTTTTGTCTCTCTAATTCTTGGTTTTGTTATCTTTAATGATAACGACAGTTCTTCTCTCATTGAGAAGAATAACGGAGGTATTACATACCCGTGTTCATCTTTATGTACACGGATGACACCTGTTGACAGATAAGATTCCACGGGGGTGGGACTAAAAGAATGCTTTTCCATAACTAGAGTGAGGGACAGCCCCTGAGCAGAGAAATCACATCAGGGTGTTCATGGGAAAGGCAGAGCTGCAGCAACAATTTCAAATGGAGAATTTTATAGAATAATTTCCATAGAAATAATGTTTCCATGTAAATCAAAGAGTTTTTCAAGACTGTATGTCAAAAGGCCTCCAAAAGAAAAAAAAAAAAAAAAGTAAGAGAAACAAAGAATTATTTCCAGGAGAGGACATTTCAGACAAAAAGAAGTTGGGGAGGAAGAACACTAGTACAAAAGAGGGCGAAGGAACAACTGGAAACATTTACTTAGCCACACTGGTTAGGGGCTGTCACTAACTCCTTACCAGAAACGAGACTGGGTCTGCAGCTGACCCTCCAAAATGCCTCCAATGTAGCTACATAGAGTTATCTGTACACAATCATAGGATCAGTGCATAGAGGATGTGTGCACCCCAGATCTCAAGGGAAGAAAGAAGTTTGTGTCCTTCAGAAACTGGATAGACTTTTTGATGATGGCCATTCTGACTGTTGTGAGATGATGCCTTGTTGTGGTTTTGATTTGCATTTCTCTGATAATGAGCGATGTTGAGCATCTTTTCATGTGTTTATTAGCCATCCCTATGTCTTCTTTGGAGAAATGTCTGTCTAAGTCTTCTGCCTAGTCTTTGATTGGATTATTTTTCTGGTATTTAGCTTCATGCATTGCTTGTATATTTTGGAAATTAGTTCTTTGTCGGTTGTCTCATTTGCTGTTATTTTCTCCCATTCTGAGGGTTTTCTTTTTACCTTGTTTTTAGTTTCCTTCATATGCTTTCCTTGCAAAAGCTTTTAAGTTTAATTAGGTCAGAGTTGTTTATTTTTGTTTGTATTTCCATTACTCTAGGAGGTGGGTCATAGAGGATCTTGCTATGCTTTATGTCAAAGAGTGTTCTGCCTATGTTTCCTCTAAGAGTTTTATAGTTTCTAGTCTTACATTTGGGTGTTTCTTTAATCCATTTTGAGTTTATTTTTGTGTATGGTGTTAGGAAGTGTTCTAATTTTATTATTTTACATGTCGCTGGCCTCTTTTCCCAGCACCACTTTTTGCATTTAGGTTGGTTCACATGTGGTGGACAAACCTAGAGATTATTATACAAAGTGAAGCCAGAAAGAAAAAGACAAATATTGTATTTTAACGTGTATGTGTAGAGTCTAGAAAGACGGTAGTGATGAACCTATGTACAGGGCAGCCCTGGAGATGCAGACATGGAGAACGCGCTTTTGGGCACGGTAGGGGAGAGAAGGTGGCGTGATTTGCGAGAGTAGCATTGACACATATCTATGGCCATATGTAAAGTAGCTAGCCCGTGGACTTTTGGCTTCCCTGGTGGCTCAGACGGTAAAGAGTCTGCCTGCAATACGGTGGACCTTAGTTTGATCCCTGGATGGGGAAGAGTCCCCGGAGAAGGGAATGGCAACCCACTCCAGTATTCTTGCCTGGAGAATTCCATGGAAAGAGGAGCCTGGTGGACTACAGTCCATGGGGTCACAAAGAGTCAGACATGACTGAGCGACTAATGCACACAGTGAGCATTTGCTGTATGACACAGAACCCAAAGCCAGTGCACTGTGACAGCCTAGAGGGAGGGGTGGGATGGGTGGGAGATAGGAGGGAACTTAGGAGGAAGGCGATGTATGGATACATATGGCGGATTCAGGTTGGTGTACGGTGGAAACCATCACAATATTGTAAAGTAATTATCCTCCAATTAGAAGTAAAATTAAATTGAAAAAAGAAACTGGATAGAACTGTGAAAAATATAAACTTGGGTATAAAAATTGTGAAACAGAAGTCACAGTCCTGTGTATTCACACACGTTTTTTTTTTCATGAAAATAAAACATAAAAACAAAGGAAATGAAGAAGCATTTGAAGATTCTGGACAAGAGTTGGCAGTATTTAAAGCAGGAGAGAAGCAAATGTAGTTTCATAGCAGGCTGCTGTGGCTTCTGGATTTCACGGGGCAGTACCATCCCACACCCCAGCCTTCCTGTCCACTGTTGCTAGACTAGGTAGGAACTTACATGAGGCTGCCACAGTCTCACTTTTCCAAATACTGACATGTAAGAGTCATCACAGATCAGCACTTACTACTTCTTTCATTTCACAAAAGAAGGGACTGATAGAAAAAACACAGTATGGATGTGAACTCAGGAGATGCATTATAAAGAAGTCCCTACATTGTTCCTATTTTCCTCATTTTGGTGCTGGTGACAGCTTCTCTGTAGACTGGAATTAATTCATGGGCTAGGATTTCAACCTCAGCCTCATTGCTCCAGTGCTCTCTCCTGTTCCAGCATCATGATAGAGGCATTATACCACCAACTAAAACATTTCACTCCTTTGTAAACACATATGAGGTGCTTGTTACACAATGCGGGACAAATCAGTCTTAGCAAACCCTTTGTTGGTTTTAACAAATCTTAACCTTTGCACTTTGACTTACAGATCAACATTGACCCTGTCTGATTATTAAGAGTCAAGATTCCCTTTGGATTTGCTACAAATAAAACTGACCAAACCCTTTGTTTAAAATTCCTGTTACATCATGTACAACACTGAAGTGCAACTTTTGTTGGCATCATGATCTCCCTAACTAGACAATAAATCCCTTGAGGGTGGGATCTAGTTTTCCTCATCTTGTTACCCTTACAACTAAAGGATTCGTTGTGAATCCTTATAAATCATTTGAATGGCTCTGCTTAGTTTATGTGTCCTGGAACATCATAATTATACACAGCAAATCCTTGCTACTGTTTTATAGTTTATTGATGGAAGTAGGAATTGATCCGTCCTTCAACATGCACTAATTCATTTTTCAGACATACATGAAACCCTTGTTATGTGCCTTCCACTGTGCTAATTGCTAAAGATAATCAAAATAACCAGAATGTAGTTCTTGCCTTCAAAAATGTCAAGAAGAGTTCCTTTCTGGAGCTCACATTAGCTTTGTAGTACACTGCCAATATCCTGAATGATAGAAACAGTTTGCAATCTTAATAGAGTGAACATTTACTCTCTTATGTTTTCTTATCCCTCTAAGAAGCAGTACCCACTCTATATAAGAGCCCTCCTTTCTAACAGATGACAGCCGCTATCCTCATAACACAGTTCACTTAAATTGGAGCCTTACCCACTTTAAATGAAAGAATAAATCTGCTTACTATTGCAAGTCTTGTTGTATTTGCTGTTCTCCTGTGCAAACCCTTCCAGCCGGCACTGAAAGCGATGCTGCCAGAATTCTTGAAACCAAGGGTTTCGGAGGTTTGTTTCTGGCCGGAGCTTCAGATAATAATCATCAAACCACTTGACGTCGGGAGACTGGAGCTTGATTGTGATTCCACCAACAGCTTCTCGCTGATAGCCATCTGTCACATCATACCTGTCAGCCCAGCCGTCACTGTGGGGAAACAAAAACCCCTCAGCTCAGAACAGGTCTCGTCTGAGAAAACGATGCTGTTTGCTATCGTTTTGAAAACATTCATCAGTAAATGGCACTCAGGCCACACTATGGTCTTACATTATACTACATGATTATTGAGATAGCAGCTCAAATCAAATAGGATAAAAAGTGCAAAATACAATGGAAACTTTGCGTGTAAGAATGCTGGAAGGTACTGGTCTCACTTACCTTGGACTGCAGAGAATAACCCAATGCTTTTGGCAGAATTTCACTGGTTGTAAAATAGAGTATAATCATGAAAGCTATATATCACCGTTCACACTATTTACTGAATGTTTAATAGCTAGGTTAAATTAATTTTAAGTATATTTCTTTTCCTTTACTTAATAATAAATCATGATAAGGATCATAAAGTAAAACTGAAAAATACTTCTAAAATATACCTAATGTTAATTTAACCATCATATGATATTCATTTTTTTCCTACATTTTACATGTAATGATGTGTGAGTGTGTGTGTGTGATCACTTGTGTCTGACTCTTTGTGACCCCATGGACTGTAGCCCGCCAGGCTCCTCTGTCCATGGGATTTTCCAGGCAAGACTACTAGGGAGGGTTGCCATTTCCTACTTGAGGGGATTTTCCTGAGTGGTTAAACAAGAGAAACTTTCTGATCATGATCATTCTATTAATTGATTCATCAGAGCCCAAACCGAAGTCCTTATAGTCCATATCCTCTTTCCTATCCCATGATACTTCTTTAATAAGGATACATGTAAAATACACATATGAAATCATGTTTTACACTATCAGTACCAGTTCAGTCACTCAGTCGTGTCTGACTCTTTGTGACCCTATGGACTAAGCAAGGCAGGCCTCCCAGAACCTACTCAAACTCATGTCCATCACGTTGGTGGTGCCATCCAACCATCTCATCCTCTGTTGTCCCCTTCTCCTCCTGCCTTCAATATTTCCCAGCACCAGGGTCTTTTCCAATGACTCAACTCTTTGCATCAGGTGGCCAATGTATTGGAGTTTCAGCTTCAGCATCTGTCCTTCCAATGAACACCCAGGACTGATTTCCTTTTCATGGACTGGTTGGATCTCCTTGCAGTCCAAGGGACTCTCAAGAGTCTTCTCCAACACCACAGTTCAAAAGCATCAATTCTTCGGTGCTCAGCTTTCTTTATAGTCCAACTCTCACATCCATACATGACTACAGGAAAAACCACAGGATTGACTAGATGGACCTTTGTTGGTAAAGTAATGTCTCTGCTTTTTAATATGCTGTCTAGGTTGGTCATAGCTTTTGTGTCTCTTTACACTAGAGTCATTGAAACAACTTCTTAACAACAGGCCATCAACGATGGTGACAGGAATCATACTCTTCAACATCAATATCATTCTATGTACTGATCACTCAAAGTAACCTAGGAATTTCAAAACAAGTTTGAAATTGGAGAGTTTCTATTATAATAGTGTAACAGAATAAGGAAGAGTATTCTAAGTTTATTTGGAAAATACATGAGATAAAACTTTGGAAATAAAAGACATAAAAATGTGTTTCTTTGAAATCTGGACACACCTTGGGACATTCAGGAAAAAAGTGTCTGACTTTTCCCATCCTTCCTGTCATTTGAAATATGCATAGCTTATGCTGTGTATCTGCTGGACCCAGCAGTACTAACTGTCCTTTAAAGAGGCACACGTGCCCTTTCAGGAGAAGTAAATAAAGTCAAGGGAAATTTAACAATGAAAAAAGGCTAACAACAAAGAAGGAAGAGATGACATGGAGAGAGTTGAGAGGAAGAGTGGAATGGAGCCTCCTGAATGCAAGGCAGGAAAGGGTTTGGAGATAAGCTGGGTGAGGGGTAGTAGTCACTGGGAAAAGTTGAGTGAAATGGTTTACATTAACAATCATTATTTATTTCACCAATATTCAGGTATTTCTATTTATTGGAATGTTCATTTCTTTTTATCTTCCTCCCAATGCATTTTTGTTTTTTATACTTTTTATTTCAGTAAGCAGAGGGCATGCTCCAATATTTTGGATATAAAATCTGTGTATTATGTAAGGTTTTATGTAAGTAATATGTAAGTAATAAATTAGAATAAGTAAAAAAAAAAAAGCATGTACTTTTTTCAGTGTGTTCTGCTATACAAACTCTGACTTAAAAATTGATGAGAGTTGTTCCAAAGGTCACAGATTACTCATTAAGATATCATAGGGGCTTAGGATAACTTGAGATTCTTCCGAAGGCATCAGTGGGTGAAGAAGGAGGAAAAATAAACAAACAGAAAAAATAAGCAATTTCTTCCTCTTAAGTCCTCCTTGACAAGAAAAGATTTTATTAAAAATGATCTCTGCTGAAATTTCAGAAACTTTTGTGGCAGATCAGGAAAAAACAAGTAATGGAATATGTTTTGTCCCCAAGTTGAAAGTGGTTACTTCACACATTGTCTTCCCTCAAGTTTCTCATTTTCAGCTGCAGAGGTTTTATTTAAAGCTGACAAGTTGAAATGAAGTGGGCTTGTTTGCTTCATTTTCTCGCTCTGTTTTGGAGGGTTTATTATATCACTGATAGGAGAGTGTGGGTCTCACTGGCACTCGAGGAGATGCATGGGCGTGCTGCAAATGGGACAGGAAGCCCTGTTTGTCAGGCGGAGCGGCGTTCTCCAAGAAGGGGAAATTTAAATTGCTCCTTTTGTTAGTGTTAGCTTGCTCTTATGTAATGCTGTGATTATGAGTATTACATAAGAAATGTTAAGATTATAATGGGTCCAATTTACCCTTCACAATTCATTCACTGAATTTAATGGGGATTGTAAAAAGCCTGTCTTGATAAACTTTTCTGGAGGTAATGTTTCCATTAAAAAGTCAGGACCAGTTTGTTAATTTACTCCTCTCTCATAACATTCTTCAGCTTTTTTCTTTCTTTTTTTTTCCCCCAGGAATTAATTTCTACATTTAATTTAGTAAAAGATGATCTTTTTTTCAGTAGTATATAAGTAAGCTGATTTTAAAACAGGTTTGTTGTAGGGATTTCCATTCAACAGCAAAATAAAAACTGTAGCATAGTTTGTACATAAACAGAAAATTCCAGTATCTGTGGACAGAAAAGGGTTATTGTGTTTAAGCTTAGCGGGGAATATTTGCCATCTAAGTCTCAATAAAGTTCAATCCATATTGGCTAAGTTAGATGGTGCTCTATTGACTTTAGCTTATTAAATATTAACATTTTCATAAAAATATGCTTTTAAGGTTTGCTTTAAGATGATAGGGTATCTCTTAGTAAGGAATAATAAATCCAAAAATGAATAGCCAAGAAAACCTTGGGCTTACCTTTCTACTATCTAATGCTTTCCATTGCATTGTTAGAGTGGACTCTTAGGATTCTGGCACTACTGTAATGCTTTTGGGTGACCTGTGTGTGTGTGTGTGTGTGTGTGTGTGCTCAGACATGACTGCCTCTTTGTGACCCCGTGGACTGTAGCCCACAGGCTACTCTGTCCATGGGATTCTCAAGAATACTGGAGTGGGTTGCCATTTCCTTTTCCAGAGGATGTTCCTGACCCAGGGATGGAACCCGTGTCTCTTGCATCTCCTGCACTGGCAGGCAAATTTTTTACCAGTGCGCCACTTGGGTGACATAAATTTTACCAAGTTAGATAAAAAAGTAGGGGGAGATAAGGAGAAAAACTGAAAATGTACCACATTTAAAGCAGTTTTATAGATTTAGTATCTATTCTTTCTTCCTTCCTTTCTTTATGTCTATCTGTCCATCCATCTGTCTGGTTTCTCTCTCTTCTAATTGGTGGGCATTTTAACCATCTCCTTATAATCCATTTCATTACTTTCCTTCTAATTCTTTGCTATATAGTCATTCTTCATTATTTGCATATTCTGAATTTGCAAATTCATGGGTTTCCTAAAATTTATTTGCAGCCCCCATTTCAATACTCAGACCACTTTTATGGTCACTCTTAGACATGCACAGGGTAGCAAAAAATTCGAGTCTCCTGATGTGCATGTTCACAGAGGAAGCTGGACAAGGTAAACCTCTGCTTTTTTGCTTCAGTTTTGCTACTATAAAGACATTTTCTTCATTGTCTATTAAGTGCCAGATTTTTGTATTTTGTGATTTTAGCATTAAAAGATATACATTACCACATATAAAACAGATAGCCAGTGGGAGTTTGATGTATGATTCAGGGCACTCAAAGCCAGTGCTCTGGGACAACCTGGAGGGGTGGAGTGGGGCAGGGGCTGAGAGGGGTGTTCAGGAACTAGGGGACACATGTGTGCCAGGGCTGATTCATGCTGATGTCTGGCAAAACCCACCACAATACTGTAAAGTAGTTATCCTCCAATTTAACTGAATTTAAAAAATGGTTTTGCTGTTTAAAATACCCCCAAGTATATAATATATAATACTGATATGTTATCTAGAGTTCCCAATGGCAAGAAATCTGTGATATGCTTTACATACAAAGTCAGATGCATTCAGGCATGAGTACAGGGCTGTTTTTCTATGAATTGAATATGAATTCATCAACTATATATATATATATATGTATAGTGTTTTTAGATTGGAATATCTATGAAACAAGGTTATATATTGACTCAGTTCACTTCAGTCACTCAATCGTGTCCAACTCTTTGCAACCCCATGGACTGCAGCACACCAGGCTTCCCTGTCCATGACAAACTACTGGAGTTTACTCAAACTCATGTCCATTGAGTTGGTGATGCAAGCCAACCATCTCATCCTCTGTTGTCCCCTTTTCCTCCTGCCTTCAATCTTTCCCAGCATCAGGATCTTTTCCAATGAGTTGGTTCTTTGCATCAGGTGGCCAAAGTATTATGGAGATTCAGCTTCAGCATGAGTCCTTCCAATGAATATTCAGGACTGATTTCCTTTAGGATGGACTGGTTGGATCTCCTTGCAGTCCAAGGGACTCTCAAGAGTCTTCTTCAACACCACAGTTCAAAAGCATCAATTCTTCAGTGCTCAGCTTTCTTTACAGTCCAACTCTCACATACATACATAACTACTAGCAAAACCATAGTTTTGACTAGACGGACCATTGTCGTCAAAGTAATGTCTCTGCTTTTTAATATGCTGTCTAGAATGGTCAGAGCTTTTCTTCCAGGGAGCAAGCGTCTTTTAATTTCATGGCTGCAGTCACCATCTGCAGTGATTTTGGAGCCCAAGAAAATAAAGTCTGTCATTGTTTCCCTTGTTTCCCCATCTATTTCCATGAAGTGATGGGGCTGGATGCCATGATCTTCGTTTTTCTGAGTGTTGAGTTTTAAATCAGCTTTTTCACTCCCCTCTTTCACTTTCACTCTTTAGTCCTCTTTGCTTTCTGCCAAGAAGTTGGCATCATTTGCATTTCTGAGGTTACTGATATTTCTCCTGCAATCTTAATTCCAGCTTGTGCTTCATCTAGTCCAGCATTTTACATGCTGTACTCTGCATATAAGTTAAATAAGAAGGGTAACAATATACAGCCTGATGTACTCCTTTCCCAGTTTAGAACCAGTCCATTGTTTCATGTCTGGTTCTAACTGTTGCTTCTTGACCTCCATACAGATTTCTCAAGAGGCAGGTCAGGTGGTCTGGTATTCCCATCTCTGTAAGAATTTTCCAGTTTGTTATGATCCACACTGTCAAAGGTTTTAGCGTAGCCAATGAAGTGGAAGTAGACATTTTTTGGAAATTATCTTGCTTTTTCTATGATCCAACAAGTGTTGGCAATTTAATTTCTGGTTTCTCTGCCTTTTCTAAATCCAGCTTGAACATGTGGAATTTCTCGGTTCATGTACTGTTGAAGCCTAGCTTAGAGAATTTTGAGCATTACTTTGCTAGTAGATGAGTGCAATTTTGCAGTACTTTGAACATTCTTTGGCATTGCCTTTCTTAGTGATTGGAATGAAAACTAACCTTTTCCAGTCCTGTGGCCACTGCTGAGTTTTCCAAATTTACTAGCATATTGAGTGCATCACTTTCACAGCATCGTTTTTTAGGATCTGAAGTAGCTCAACTGGGATTCCATCACCACCCCTAGTTTTGTTCGTAGTGATGCTTCCTAAGGCCCACTTCGCATTCCAGGATGTCCGGCTGTAGGTAAGTGTTCACACCATTGTGGTTATCTGAGTCATTATGATCTTTTTTTGGTAGTTCTTCTATGTATTCTTGTCACCTCTTCTTAATATCTTCTGGTTCTGCTAGTTCCATACGTTTCTGTCCTTTCTTGTCCCCATCTTTGCATGAAATGTTCCCCTGGCATCTCTAATTTTCTAAAAGAGATCTCTAGTCTTTCCCATTCCATTTTTTCCCTCTATGTCTTTGCATTAATCACTTAGGAAGGCATTCCTATCTGTCCTTGCTATTCTTTGGAACTCAGCATTCAGGTGGTATATCTTTCCTTTTCTCTTCCATAAGCTTCTTATCCTTATCCTTCAGAGGGCAGACAGAATGAAAAGCACAATCCAGAAAACTAATCAAACTGATCACATGGACCACAGCCTTGTCTAACTCAAAGAAACTGAGAGCCATGTCATATAGGGCCGTCCAAGTTGGACCAGTTATGGTGGAGAGTTCTGACAAAACACAGTCCACTCGAAAAGGCAATGGCAAACCACTTCATTATTCTTGCCTTGAGAACCCCATGAATAGTATGAAAAGGCGAAAAGATAGGACACTGAAAGATGAACTCCCCAGGTCAGTAGGGGCCCAATATGCTACTGGAGAAGAGTGCAGAGTAACTCCAGAAAGAATGAAGAGACAGAGCCAAAGCAAAAACAACACCCAGTTGCGCATGTAACTGGTGATGGAAGTAAAGTCCAATGCTGTAAAGAATAATATTGCATAGGAAACTGGAATGTTAGGTCCATGAATCAAGGTAAATTGGAAGTGGTCAAACAGAAGATGGCAAGAGTGAACACTGACATTTTAGGAATCAGTGAACCAAAATGGACTGGAATGGGTGAATTTAATTCAGATGACCATTATATCTACTACTGTGTACAAGAATCCCTTAGAAGAAATGGAGTAGCCATCATAGTCAACAAGAGTCCAAAATGGAGTATTTGGGTGCAGTCTCAAAAACGACAGAATGATCTCTTCGTTTCCAAGGCAAACCATTCAATATCACAGTAATCCAAGTTTATGCCCCTGCAAGTAAAGCTTAAGAAGCTAAAGTCAAACAGTTCTATGAAGGCCTACAAGACCTTCTAGAACTAACACCTCCAAAAGATGTCCTTTTCATCATAGGGGACTGAAACGCAAAAGTAGGAAGCCAAGAAACACCTGGAGTAGCAGGAAAATTTGGCCTTGGAGTACAAAATGAAGCAGGGCATAAGGCTAACAGAGTTTTGCTAAGAGAATGCAATGGTCATAGCAAACACTCTCTTCCAACAACACAAGAGAAGGCTCTACACATGGACATCACCAGATGGCCAACACCGAAATCAGACTGATTATATTCTTTGCAGCCCCAGATGGAGAAACTCTATACAGTCAGCAAAAACAAGACTGGGAGCTGACTATGGCTCAGATCAGTTCAGTTCAGTTCAGTTGCTCAGTCGTGTCCGATTCTTTGTGACCCCATGAATTGCAGCACGCCAGGCATCCCTGTCCATCACCAACTCCCGGAGTTCACTCAGACTCACGTCCATCGAGTCAGTGATGCCATCCAGCCATCTCATCCTCTGTCGTCCCCTTCTCCTCCTGCCCCCAATCTCTCCCATCATCAGAGTCTTTTCCAATGAGTCAACTCTTCGCATGAGGATGGCTCAGATCATGAACTCCTTATTGCCAATTCAGACTTAAATTGAAGAAAGTAGGGAAAACCACTAGACTATTCAGGTATGACCTAAATCAAATCCCTTATGATTATACAGTGGAAGTGACGAATAGATTCAAGGGATTAGATCTGATAGAGTGCCTGAAGAACTATGGATGGAGGTTCATGACATTGTACAGGAGGCAGTGTTCAAGACCATCCCCAAGAAAAAGAAATGCAAAAAAGGCAATATGGCTGTCTGAGGAGGCCTTACAAATAGCTGTGAAAAGAAGAGAAGTGAAAGGCAAAGGAGAAAAGGAAAGATGTACCCATCTGAATGCAGAGTTCTGAAGAATAGCAAGGAGAGTTAGAAAAGCCTCTCCTGGTAGGAGACCTTGTAGATGTGTGTTAGAGAATCAAGTTAGGAAATATGCGTCAGTGGTTAAGGAAACTAATGGATGGTTGTATTAGCAGTGGGAAGGAAGAGGTTATTTGTAAGGAATTCTCAGAAATCCAAGGACTAGTTATGTGGAGAATAGTGGGTAAAGGAAGATATTTATGGTTTATGGGAAACATTAATGATACTGTAAGTGACATTGTCACTCCATATCCTAGGTTAAAGTATAGAAAAATAGGTTTGAGTTTGAAAAAGGAGGGAAATGAATACAAGTAGGGGCTCTGCAATGATCCAATTTCCTTTTATATGCTCTCCAGCACTTTGTTTCTTCTGGATTTCTGTTCTCTGCAAATAAAATTAATGAGTGTAAAAAAGTACAGGTTAAAAATCTTTGCTGTGGTGCAGTAGCATTTTAATCCACCTTCTACTATTGTATTTAGCATTTTGTATGCTGAGAAATAGCTATTTGCACTCAAAAAAAAGGTAAAGCTAATGAAAATCATAGCACTCTAAAGATCTGATGCTCTATACAATTATATCCTTATAAACATTTTAACTTTAGAATTGTTATTTTAATTATTTTTGTGTTAACTAATAGATATTTAAAGCAGGCCAGTGATCATGGCTGTAATATAATTACTGCAGGGTTTATAGTCAGTAGAATTAATTGCAAAATATAATTCTGGAATGTGGAATCCCTTAAGGATCCATAGTAATAAAATATCATTGGAAAATTATGAAGGAGAAAGGTTTACTAATTATTGAATGTTAAACAGAGTTGATCAATAATTTAAAAATTTGTCTCTCTTATCAAAGTATAAATCTGTACAATGCAGACAATATGTTCTTTCTTTTCTTTCCTCATTTTGTATTAATATATCTTTTAAAAAAAACTACTGGACCACAAAGGAAGTCCCCTGGTTTCTCTTTGTTTAATCAATTAGTTACCTTATTTCTATTTTTGCCTGTCTGGGTACTTGTTGCTGCACACAGCTTCCTCTAGATGCACCGAACAGGAGCTACCTCCCAGTTGCGGCATTCAGGCTCTAGAGTGTGTGCTCAGAAGCTATGGCCGATGGACTTAGCTACCCCATGGCATGTGGAATATTCCCAGACCAGGGATCATACCCATGTGCCCTGCATTGGCAGGTGGATTCTTAACCTCTGGACCACCAGGGAAGATCCTCAATATATATTTTAAGTTATTGCTATGGAAACAAAAAATTGTGTGACACAGAAAGTTGAGTCAAGTGATCCTCCAGTAACAGTCTCCATGTTCTTTTTATTCCAATTAATTAATCTAATAAGCATTTGAATGCATATTATGCATATTCTGTACATTCAAATTGCACAGATAGTGTGGTAGCTGCCAATACATGCCCTCAAGGAGCTGGTAGTCCATTAGACACGGCCTGCTTGAATGGGTGATGCTGACTTCTAGCCCACTGGAAGTTTCCTCATTTATCCTTCAGACTGAACATCCTCTTCTCTTTTTATTCACTCTTCCTATTAACAGTACAATTCATTAGGTTCCCAGTCACTGAATCGCCACTTACTGAAAATTGCATTCCAGTCCTGCCTTCCTGAGATTTATTCTCCCATCACCTCAATTAGTATTCTGGGTGTTCCTAAACTCTTAGTTCTTACATCTATTGTCTCTTGATTTATTTACATGGAAGGCTAATCACATACAACGGGTAAGGATTTCATTAGTTGAACTCTCAAATGGCAACATGATTATTTAGTATAACTCTGCAGAGTTCTTGGGGAGATATCTGCCATGGGCAAACAACATAAATAAATCATCTCAAAGTGTTAGAAGGAGCAATACCAGACCAAAAATGTAGGCATCAGAATGACTTTTCCTAGAAGGTGTGCTGTGCTTAGTCACTCAGTCATGTCTGACTCTTTGCGACCCCATGGACGTTAGCCTGCCAGACTCCTCTGACCTTGGGGATTCTCCAGGCAAGAATACTGGAGTGGATAGCCATGCCCTCCTCCACGGGATCTCCCCAACCCAGGGATCAAACCCTGGTCTTCTGCATTGCAGGTGGATTCTTTAACATCTAAGCCCAAGAATACTGGCGTGGGTAGCCTATCCCTTCTCTAGGGGATCTTCCCGACCTGGGAGTCGAACGGGGGTCTCCTACATCGCAGGTGGATTCTTTATCAGCTGAGCTATCAGGGAAGCCCATTCTGAGAAGTTCAGTTCAGTTCAGTTGCTCAGTCATGTCCGACTCTTTGTGACCCCATGAATTGCAGCACGCCAGGCCTCCCTGTCCATCACCAACTCCTGGAGTTCACCCAGACTCATGTCCATCGAGTCAGTAATGCCATCCAACCATCTCATCCTCTGTCATCCCCTTTTCCTCCTGCCCCCAATCCCTCCCAGCATCAGAGTCATTTCCAATGAGTCAACTCTTCACATGAGGTGACCAAAGTACTGGAGTTTCAGCTTTAGCATCATTCCTTCCAAAGAAATCCCAGGGCTGATCTCTTTCAGAATGGACTGGTTGGATCTCCTTGCAGTCCAAGGGACTCAAGAGTCTTCTCCAACACCACAGTTGAAAACCATCAATTCTTTGATGCTCAGCTTTCTTCACAGTCCAACTCTCACATCCATACATGACCACTGGAAAAACCATAGCCTTGACTAGATGGACCATAGCAAAGTAATGTCTCTGCTTTTCAATATGCTATCTAGGCTGGTCATAACTTTTCTTTCAAGGAGTAAGTGCCTTTTAACTTCATGGCTGCAGTCACCATCTGCAGTGATTTTGGACCCCCCCAAAATTAAAGTCTGACACTGTTTCCATTGTTTCCCCATCTATTTCCCATGAAGTGATGGGACCAGATGCCATGATCTTCGTTTTCTGAATGTTGAGCTTTAAGCCAACTTTTTCACTCTCCACTTTCACTTTCATCAAGAGGCTTTTGAGTTCCTCTTCACTTTCTGCCATAAGGGTGGTGTCATCTGCATATCTGAAATTATTGATATTTCTCCCGGCAATCTTGATTCCAGCTTGTGCTTCTTCCTGCCCAGTGTTTTTCATGATGTACTCTGCATAGAAGTGAAATAAGCAGGGTGACAATATACAGCCTTGACGTACTCCTTTTGCTATTTGGAACCAGTCTGTTGTTCCATGTCCAGTTCTAACTGTTGCTTCCTGACCTGGATAGTAGTCATTAAATTTGTGTCAGGTGTGCATGTGTGTATTAGGGAGCTGGAGGTAGGGTTGTGGGTATGCCAGGCACACACAGTTATTCTTGGTCACTGAACTCTTTAGTCCCACTTGGCATGATGATTGGAGAAGGCAATGGCACCCCACTCCAATACTCTTGCCTGGAAAATGCTATGGATGGAAGAGCCTGGTAGGCTGCAGTCCATGGGGTCTCTAAGACTCGGCCACGACTGAGCGACTTCACTTTCACTTTTCACTTTCATGAATTGGAGAAGGAAATGGCAACCCACTCCAGTGTTCTTGCCTGGAGAATCCCAGGGACGGCGGCACCTGGTGGGCTGCCATCTATGGGGTCGCACAGAGTTGGACATGACTGAAGCAACTTAGTAGCAGCAGCAGCAGCATGGTAATATTGGTACTGCTGCGGCTTTCACACACATACTGTGTATTGGAGACACTGTACTTGATTCTTATTCCTCCAATACATCAGACTTTCACACCTCCAAGCCTTTGAGTATGCTGGTCCCTCTGCATGGAGAGTCACCTCTGTTTTAACCCCTCACATTTTTCCTGATTTGATAAAGTCCAATTCATCTATCAAGCAGACAGACTGAACTTGAATGCAGCTTATTAAAACCTTTCTCAAGCTCCCGTTGGTTTAATAGTCCCTTCCTCTCTGCTTACAAAATCCTGTGACATTTATTTCTTATTCACTGAATAAGTATTGGGTAACTAATAACTTGCTAGATATGTGGGAATAGGGAGGTCAACCAGAAGACAAGATTTCTTCTCTCATAGAGATAACATGTTGATGCTTTTGGGAACCCTCTTACACTGTTGGTGGGAATGCAAACTAGTACAGCCACTATGGAGAACAGTGTGGAGATTCCTTAAAAAACTGGAAATAGAACTGCCTTATGATCCAGCAATCCCACTGCTGGGCATACACACTGAGGAAACCAGAAGGGAAAGAGACACGTGTACCCCAATGTTCATCGCAGCACTGTTTATAATAGCCAGGACATGGAAGCAACCTAGATGTCCATCAGCAGATGAATGGATAAGAAAGCTATGGTACATGTACACAATGGAGTATTACTCAGCCATTAAAAAGAAAACATTTGAATCAGTTCTAATGAGGTGGATGAAACTGGAACCTATTATACAGAGTGAAGTAAGCCAGAAGGAAAAACACCAATACAGTATACTAACGCATATATATGGAATTTATAAAGATGGTAACAATAACCCTGTGTATGAGACAGCAAAAGAGACACTGATGTATAGAACAGTCTTATGGACTCTATGGGAGAGGGAGAGGGTGGGAAGATTTGGGAGAATGGCATTGAAACATGTAAAATATCATGTATGAAACGAGATGCCAGTCCAGGTTCGATGCACGAAACTGGATGCTTGGGGCTAGTGCACTGGGACGACCCAGAGGGATGGTATGGGGAGGGAGGAGGGAGGAGGGTTCAGGATGGGGAACACATGTATACCTGTGGTGGATTCATTTTGATATTTGGCAAAACTAATACAATTATGTAAAGTTTAAAAAAAAAAATTAGGTACCTTCATTTATGTTTTCTCTATATTGACTATAAATTTCATGTTTTGGACATCTTATCCTTAATGTTTATTATAACGCCTTGAACATGCTAAATACTTAAGGTATGTTTAACATAACATTAGAAAATTAGACTTTAAAAAGCAAATTTCAGTTTATAGAGCATTCTTTTCAGATAACTGCCTGTATTCATTTGTAACCGAGAAAACAACACTGTTGGATGTGCCTTATAAAATGACTCTGAAGGGCTGAATTCATGCCTCCTCCAAACTGGTCCTCTCCTCTACCTGATGCTATTAAGGTTAATGAGTACATTCATTAGGCTGCATCTCAGCATTTTTTGTTTTTTTTTTTCAAAATCTGTTCACAGCCCACAGAATTATTATGGAAACTGCTGTTCTACTCACGTGTAATCATCATCTTGCCAAATCTCTTACCAATAGCTTTTTTTTTTTTAATTTTATTTTATTTAACTTTACAATAGGAGGGAGGGGGGTTCAGGATGGGGGACACATGTATACCTGTGGCAGATTCATTTTGATATATGGCATTACCAATAGCATTTTAACAGATATTTGGGGACTTTTTTTTCCCTAATACTAGAAGTCTACTGACTGGTTGTCTGTCTTTATGTAATATTCTTTGCTTTCTGCCCCTGGGGGAGTAAGAGATTAGGATCCCTAAAAAATAGTGAAAACAAAGAAAGATACTGAGCTTTTAAATGAAAATTCTTATGAATGTACACCAGTTAACACTAATGAACTAATTCCAAAGTGAACAGCAATATAGACTTCTTGAGAAAATGGTTAGGTTATTGACTGAAAATCACCTTATCTCCAGGGCTTGTAAATCTTATTTTTGTCCCATTTCCAATGATAAGTGATGGGGATGGAGGAGCTATATGGGAACATTCAAAAGAATGAAGAAATGTCAGGACTTATGTAAGTCAGGTGATTTCCATTATATTTTTGTTAGTCCCTCAGATGTGTCCCACTATTTGCGACCCCGTGGACTGTAGCCCACCAGGCTCCTCTGTCCATGGGATTTTCCAGGCAAGAGTACTAGAGTGGGTAGCCATTTCTTTCTCCAGAGAATCTTCCTGACCCAGGGCTCAAACCTGGGTCTCCTGCACTGCCAGCAGAGTTTTTACCACCTGAGCCATCAGGGAGGCCCGAATTTCATTATACCACTTTCCTAATTCTCTGCAGGCCTTAGAGGTAATAATTAGCTCTAGTTTTTACCATTGAGGACATTGAAAGTGAAAGTGAAGTCACTCGGTTGTGCCCTACTCTTTGAGACCCCATGGACTGTAGCCCACCAGGCTCCTCTGTCCATGGGATTTTCCAGGCAAGAGTACTGGAGTGGGTTGCCATTACCTTCTTCAGGGGATCTTCCCAACCCAAGGATCAAACCCGGGTCTCCTGCATTGCAGGCAGATGCTTTACCCTCTGAGCCATATTGAGGCTCTGAGGAATTAAATAACCCACTCAAAATCCTACAAATCTTTCTTACTCCAACACTCTAGCATGTTCCATACTGCCTAGAGCCTCCAAAGTGATGACATACAGTGACAGTAGCTCTGAGAAATGTTAAGGGGATCATATTCAAGAGGCACATGAAGGAGGACAGGAAACAGAGTAAAGAGCCAGGGATACATGAGTAAGATTCTCACGCTGGTGCAGTCACACCGGCTACTGCTTCAATCAAAGACTAATCTAGATTGATGCTGCTGGGAAGAGATACTTAAAATATAATTAATATCCGAAGGGGGCTTCCCAGGCAGCGCTCCTAGTAACCCACTTGCCAGTGCAGGAGACATAAGAGATATTGGTTCAATACCTGGGTTAGGAAGATCCCCTGGAGTAGGAAATGGCAACCGACTCCAGTATTCTTGCCTGGAGAATCCCATGGACAGAGGAGCCTGGTGGGCTCCAGTCCATGGGGTCACAAAGAGTCAGATACGACTAAAGTGACTTAGCATGCAGACAAGATCCCAAGAAAAGTAGCCTTGAAATAGGGAGGTAAGTCTTAGTAGGTCTCACATAATCAGGAAAGTCCATAAAAAGTGAATGTCTTTTCCTGACAAAAGACATTGAAACATGAGTAGGATTTGGCAGGAGAAAGAGTTCAAGAGGGACTTCCCTGGTAGTTCAGCTGGTAAAGAATCTGCCTGCAATGCAGGAGACCCCAGTTGGATTCCTGGGTTGGGAAGATTCCCTGGAAAAGGGATAGGCTACTCACTCCAGTATTCTTGCTTGGAGAATTCTCATGAACAGAGGAGATTGACGGTTACAGTCCATGGGGTTGCAAAGAGTCAGACAGGACTGAGTGACTAAGCACAGCACCAAGCTGCAGGATGGAGGGAGCTGCCCAGTAAGGAGTGCAGGTGGCCCTGAGGAGCTCTGTGTGCCCCTGGGTCATACCAGCAAAGAAATGGAGACTTAAAGGAACTGAATTCCACCAAAATTCGAATGAGCTTGGTAGCAGATTCTTCCACAAAGCCTCCAGAAAGGAATGCATCTTGGTTTCAGCCTGTTTTCTCCTGATTGGAGAACCCAGTTATGCTCTACATAGACTCCTGATCTCCAGAAAGTTCAATAGAATATTGAAAAATTGTTTTAAGTAGCTGAATATGTGGTAATTTGTCACACAGCAATAGTTATTACTCACTCTCCACCTCTTTTCTATGTTTCATCACTTGGAAGGCTTTGTTGTTGTTGCTCAGTCGCTAAGTCCTGCCCAGCTCTTTGTGACCCCATGGACTGCAGCATGCCAGGTCTTCTGTCCTTCATCATCTCCTGAAGCTTGCTCAAATTCATGTCCATTGAGTGGGTGATGCCATCCAACCATCTCATCCTTTGCCGCCCTTCTCCTCCTGCCTTCAGTCTTTCCCAGCATGAGGGTCTTTTCCAATGAGTTGGCTCTTTACTTTGAAGAAAGCTGAGCGCCAAAGAATTGATGCTTTTGAACTGTGGTGTTGGAGAAGACTCTTCAGAGTCCCTTGGACTGCAAGGATATCCAACCAGTCCATTCTGAAGGAAACCAGCCCTGGGATTTCTTTGGAAGGAATGATGCTAAAGCCCACACTCCAATACTTTGGCCACCTCATGCGAAGAGTTGACTCATTGGAAAAGACTCTGATGCTGGGAGGGATTGGGGGCAGGAGGAAGAGGGGACGACAGAGGATGAGATGGCTGGCTGGCATCACTGACTCGATGGATGTGAATCTGAGTGAACTCTGGGAGTTGGTGATGGACAGGGAGGCCTGGCGTGCTGTGATTCATGGGGTTGCAAAGAGTTGGACACGACTGAGCGACTGAACTGAACTAAACTGGCTCTTTGAATCAGGTGGCCACAGTATTGGAGCTTCAAATGAGTCCTTCCAAAGAACATTCAGGGTTGATTTCCTTTAGGATTGACTGGGTTGATCTCCTTGGAAGGCTAAAGCATGTTAATATCAGAAGTGATATAATCTGACCTAATTCTGGGTTTGATCAGAGCAGACCAACTTCCAGAGACTTAGGGATCACAGAAAATGATGGAAGGTATTACATACAAAATCCTTCCATCCATCCTTGGAACATCCATCCTGCCTCCATTTAGGGTTTAAGTTGAGGTAGATATTTCCCCCTCTGGTTAAAAATTTTATCCCTCCATGGATGCTTCCTTACCATACACATCCTTCACAGAGAAGCTAAGAAAAATCATTGTAAATAGATTGAGAATTACACAATCTATTGTTTCTCTTGTCATATTACAGCCATTTAGAGAATTGCAGAAATTGCAGCAATTGTGTAAAATGTGCAATATAGTGAGCGAAATGACTCAGTTAAATAGAGAAAGCATGTTATGAATAAGCTATTGTATCGATTACTTTACATAACCTTCTTTTTTCCTGAAAGCTTCCTTACTTAGGGTAACTTCCAGTTTCAAACCCCTTCCCATTGAATTGAGCTAATTTCTTCTGTTACTCTGTTAACTGAGCATGGTGTTCAGCTGGATAGTCAATTATTGGACATCTATTCAATCCCAAGCAGTAAGGCAGACTTTATAATGATGTTGGTGATTATAATTCCAAGTGTCCAATTTGTTTTCTTAACCTTACCCCTTATAACAGGTCACAAAAGAATTCATAATTTCAGATCTAAGATGTTTTTCTCTTACTTTCTTCAACTTCCTCCAGTATTTGATACTGTTTTTTCATTTAGCTGAATCTTGTGACCAACACCGTACATGCCAATTTTCCTGCAGAGTACTGCACAGGAGGGATAAAGAAAAGAAAAACTGGCATTCCCTACCCACTCTTGAACATTAGATTCGGGCAAACAAATACTTAGAGTGATAACAAGTGTGAACTGGTGAGATAAATATTTTTACATCTTTACATTTCACTTTTCAGCTTGAAAAGCAGGCGGTAACACTGAGTTAAAGAGGATTCAGTAAATTCAGCCTACCTAAATCTACAAAACAAAACTGAACCAGTACAACCCATCATTGTGGTCTTTGATCCAAACCTGTACCCAAACTTTTCTGATTGTGTCCATGAAAATGCACAGGGGGAAGTATTTTTATTTGTTACACACGCACACATGTGCCTTGGAATTCATTTCTCTTTTTCCTTTCTGAGACTTTAAATAAAGAATTGCCTAAATCATTGCATTCATCTTCTGATAAAATGCCCATCTTTGTAGTGTTAAAATAAACTGGCAGAGTTATTAAGAGTCTCTCTACTGACAAGGTAAGGGGCTATTAGCAGATGCTCAGGAGACTGATATCTGTGCATAAACAGAATGAACTCTCTTCGGTTCCCATTTTACTTGGAGACAATATGTTCTTCACTGACCAATTATCCCCATGACAAGCACTGAAACCAAGTCCACTGTTAACTTCTCACACCCATCAGATCTGGTTTACAAATGAACACAAGCTGTAGAAGACCAGTAAATGATCAAAGATTCTTCAGGGCGTGACATTAAGGTTTAGAAGTAGTCATTAAGTAAGAATCCAGGTAAAAGTCACAGCCTGAAAGTCTGGAAAATTTAGATGCCACATGCACAATGCTGCTGCTGCTGCTAAGTCGCTTCGGTCGTGTCTGACTCTGTGCGACTCTATAGATGGCAGCCCACCAGGCTCCCCCGTCCCTGGGATTCTCCAGGCAAGAACACTGGAGTGGGTTGCCATTTCCTTCTCCAATGCATGAAAGTGAAAAGTGAAAGTGAAGACGCTCAGTCATGTCCAACTCTTAGAGACCCTATGGACTGCAGCCCACCAGGCTCCTCCGTCCATGGGATTTTCCAGGCAAGAGTACTGGAGTGGGTGCCATTGCCTTCTCCAGCCACATGCCCAATAATTAATCCAAATAGACTGAAATGGTAAATCACATATTAGAAACTGAACTACTTCCATTTCTAGCTACTATAGATTAGACAAACCTTCCTCTGAAGACAACTACAAAGGCTGGGTAAACTTAAATGTCTTTAAACTATCAGAAAGCTATTTAGACAGCTAGAACTCAAGTGACCAAAATCCTAGGGAGGAAAAAAAAAATGATGTACTGAGGTAAGACATTCCCTTGAGGTATGTGACACATTTACTGAAAGACAAGGATGGCAGGTGAAGAAGCTGGATCAAAAGCAGTAGGTGAGGCTCAAGAAATTGTTCTCTCATAACTGAAACTTGGTACCCATGGACTAGTAACTGCCCATTTTTCCCTTTCCTCCACACCTGGCAAGTACCATCTTACTTTCTACTTCTATTAACTTGACTGTTTAAGATACTTCATATAAATGAAATCGGGCTTCCCAGTTGGGCCTAGTGGTAAAGAACCCACCTGCCAATGCAGGAGACATTAGAGATGCAGATTCAATCCCTCCATTGGGAATAATCCCTGGAGGAGGACATGGCAACCCACTCCAGTATTCTTGCCTGGAGAATCCCATGCACAGTGGAGCTTGGCGGGCTACAGTCCAGAGTGTCCCGAAGATCTGGACATGACTGAAGCAACTTAGCATGTACATAAATGAAATCATGTGACATTCATCTCTGTGATTGGTTTATTTCACTTAGGATAATGTTTTCAAAGTTCGTCCATGTTGTCACATATGGCAATAAGGTACAACTATCATTGAACAGAGTTTGGCATTTCCTAAAACAATTAAAATATATTAACATATGATTCAGCAATCCCATTTGTGGGTATTTATACAAAATAATTAAAATCAGGATCTCAGTGATATGCACAACTGGGTTTTAAGCCACAATATGAAAACAACATCCATTAATGTCTATCAGTAAATGAATGGATAAAGAAAATGGAGAAATGAAATTTGAAGTTTTATATTTTAAAATCAACCAGTTTAATTTACCATGTTAACAAAATTATGGAGGAAAATATCTGACAAATTAACATCACTCTGATAAAAAGTCCTCAGCAAACTAGCTAAAAAATACAACTCCCTAAATCTGTGCATGAGTTTTTACAGTAAACATCATACACAAAAATTGTTTAACGATTTCTTCCTGATATGTAGAACAAGTAAAGGATATCTTCTCTTACTTTTCTTCAATATTTTATTGCATCTTCTAGGCAATTAAGGGAAAAAAAGGAATAAATTGTTATTATTCAAGACAAGTCGATTGTTTACATAGAAAATCTGAAATTGTATGGATAAGCTATTAAAATAAGTAGTGAATAAATTTAGAAAATTTGGTGAACATTAGTGTAGCCTACATAAATCAGCTAATTTCTATATATCTGGAACATACAATTAGAAAACTGTTTTTAAAATACTACTTAAAAGCCATAGTTAGAAAAAAATCTAAAGAAGATAAATAATATTTCTCCATGCATGTAAAAGCAATTATGGAAGACTTAAATTAAAAAGGAAATGCTACATTCATAAATTAGAGGAGTCAATAAAGTTCATTTTCCTGAAATTGATCTATAGATTCAACGTTATCCTAATCAAAATTCCAAGAGATTTTTTTTGGGGGGAAGGGAGTGTTAGAGGAGACATGTGGAGGATATTTATGAAAAAATTCTAAAATTTTTGTGGAATTTTAAAGGAACAAGTATATATGTTTTAATGCCATTCTCCCAAATCATCCCCCCTCCCCAACCCACAGAGTCCAAAAGACTGTTCTATACATCTGTGTCTCTTTTGTTGTCTCACATACAGGGTTGTCATTACCATTTTTCTAATATTGTAAAGTAAAAATAAATAAATTAATTAATTAAAAAAAATAAAGGACCAAGTATAGTCAAGATAATACTGATAAAGAACAAAGTTGGGGAAATAAACTATTAGGTAGTAAGACATCATAAAGATACACAATTTGTATATTTTCAATGATATACAATTTGTAGGGATAAATAGACTAATGGAACAGAATTCACAGGTACTTAGAGAATTGATTTTTGACAAAGGCAACACTGCAAAGAAGTAGGAAAAACATTCTATTAAATAAATGATTCTGGGTAAATTTATATTTGGGCTTCCCTGGTGGCTCAGTTCAGTTCAGTAGCTCAGTCATGTCTGACTCTTTGTGACCCCATGAATCGCAGCACGCCAGGCCTCCCTGTCCATCACCAATTCCCCGAGTTTACCCAAACTCATGTCCATTGAGTCGGTGATACCATCCAGCCATCTCATCCTCTGTTGTCCCCTTCTCCTCCTGCCCCCAATCCCTCCCAGCATCAGGGTCTTTTCCAGTGAGTCAACTCTTCCCATGAGGTGGCCAAAGTATTGGAGTTTCAGCTTCAGCATCAGTCCTTCCAAAGAACACCCAGGACTGATCTCCTTTAGGATGGACTGGTTGGATCTCCTTATAGTCCAGGCGACTCTCAAGAGTCTTCTCCAACACCACAGTTCAAATCATCAATTCTTTGGCATTCAGCTTTCTTCACAGTCCAACTCTCACATCCATACATGACCACTGGAAAAACCATAGCCTTGACTAGACGAACCTTTGTTGGCAAAGTAATGTCTCTGCTTTTGAATATGCTATCTAGGTTGGTCATAACTTTCCTTCCAAGGAGTAAGCATCTTTTAATTTCATGGCTGCAGTCACCATCTGCAGTGATTTTGGAGCCCCCCAAAATTAAATCTGACACTGTTTCCACTGTTTCCCCATATATTTCCCATGAAGTGATGGGACCAGATGCCATGATCTTAGGTTTCTAAATGTTGAACTTTAAGCTAACTTTTTCACTCTCCTCTTTCACTTTCATCAAGAGGCTTTTTAGTTCCTCTTCACTTTCTGCCATAAGGGTGGTGTCATCTCTATATCTCAGGTTATTGATATTTTTCCTGGCAATCTGTGGAAAATTCTGAAAGAAATGGGAATACCAGACCATCTGACCTGCCTCTTGAGAAACCTATATGCAGGTCAGGAAGCAAGTTAGAACTGGACATGGAACAACACAGTGGTTCCAAATAGGAAAAGGAGTTCGTCAAGGCTGTATATTGTCACCCTGCTTATTTAACTTATATGCAGAGTACATCATGAGAAATGGTGGGCTGGAAGCACAAGCTGGAATAAAGATTGCCGGGAGTAATATCAGTAACCCTGGTCACTCAGGAGGTAACAAATCTGCCTGCAAGTGGGAGACCAGGGTTCAATACCTGGGTTGGGAAGATCCCCTGGAGAAGGAAATGGCAACCCACTCTAGTATTCTTGCCTGGAGAATTCCACGGACAGAGGAGACTGGCAGGCTACAGTCCATGGGGTCACAAAGAGTTGGACATGACAGAGCGACTAACACCTTCACTTTCAAATTTATATTTGGGGGAAATACATTGATAAGAAAGGTTTCTCTAGCACATCACATAAAAGATTAATCATAAAGTCAAGATTGTTAAGTGTATTTACAATAAGATTGATAACTTATTTTCATCAAGTAAGTTACAGTTTTAACAGTTAAAATATTGGTTCCTTTTGATGAGTATGTTCTAGGTTTCCCACTTTTATGGATTTCTTGTTTCATTCCATTGCTGCATTTCTATTGTCTTGAATTCGTTAAGACTTTTTATGGCCTAACATATGACCTATCCTAGAGAATATTCTGTGTACACGAGGAAAATGTATAATATGCTGGTGTTAGAAGGAATGTTGTATATGTGGTTGTTAGGACCCTTTGATCTATAGTGTAGTTCAGATCTTCTGTTTCCTTATAGATTTTTGTATCTAGATGATCTATCCCTTGTTAAGAGTCAGGTATTAATGTCCCCAACTACTAATGTTTTGATGTTTACTTTTCCTTTGAGTTCTGTTAGTATTTGCTTTATATATTTAGGTGCATAACACAGGACAGGTTCACAAATATTTAAAATTGTTATTTCTCCTGAGATGGAGCCATTACTTATTTTATATGGAAATTCTTTGTCCTTTTTGATCATTTTTAACTTAGAATCTATTTTGTCTGATATAAGTACAGCTACCCCTGTTCTCTTTTGGTTACCATTGCTTAAAAGAGCTTTTCTATTCCTTCACCTTCAGTTTATACATGTCTTTAAAGCAAAAGTGAGTCCTTTATAGGCAGCATATATCCTTGGATTTTGTATTTTCTATTCATTCAACCATTCTATGTTTTTTTATTGGATGATAAGTCTCTCCAGTTGTATCCGACTCTTTGTGATCCTAAGGGCTGTAGCCCGCCAGGCTCCTGTGTGTCCATGGGATTCTCTCGGCAAGAGTACTGGAGTGAGTTGCCATGCCCTCCTCCAGGAAATCTTCCCAACCTAGAGATAAAACCACCATCTCTTATGTCTCCTGCATTGGCAGGCAGGTTCTTAAGACTAGCACCACCTAGGAAGTCCTTTTTATTGGATAATTTAAGCCATTAAAAAAAAAATAGTAATTGATCTGTAAGGATTTAATACTGTAGTTTTGTTGTTTTCTGTTTATATATTTTGTTCCTTGCTCCCTCTCTTGCTATCTTCTGATGTGGTTTGGTCAACTTCTGTAGTCATATTCTTTGACCTTTTACCAGACTTTTTTGTGTATCTACTACTGATTTTTCCTTTGTGGTTACCATGAGGGCTTCCTAGGTGGCTCAGTGGTAAGGAATCTGCCTGCCAGTCCAGAAGACACAGGTTCAATCCTTGAGAAGGGAAGATCCCCTGGAGAAGGGCATGGAAACCCACTCCAGTATTCTTGCCTGGAAAACCCCATGGACAGAGGAGCCTGGCGGGCTACAGTCCATGGGGTTGCAAAGAGAGTCAGACATGACTGAGAATGAATACACAATACTATGAGACTTACATAAAATATGTTACATTTATCACATCTTATTTTAAGCTGATAACTTTACCGTCAATAGCATACAGAAATTTTAGACCTTTAATTCTTCCCCCTTACATTTTAGGTTACTGATGTTATAATTTCCATATTTTTATATTATGCATCCAACTTCAGATCACTGTAGTTATGGTTATTTTAATGTTGGTTTAAAACGTTTAACCTAGAGTTGTAAGTGAACTATGCACCATCATTACAGTATTAGAGAATCTGACTTTGACCATGCACGTACCATTACCAGGGAATTTTTCACACTCATATGTTTTTACAATGTTAATTAGCATCCTTTTACTTAAAGAACACCTGTTATCCTTTCTTATAAGGCAAGCCTAGTGGTGATGAACTTCTTTAGATTTTATTTGTTTTGGAAAGTCTTTATCTCCCCATTTCTGAAAGATAGCTTTGCTTCGTATCGTATTCTTGGTGGACAGTTTCCACCTCTGGTCAGAGGTCTCTGGCTGTATTCCCTGGCAGGGCAGGGCCACTGCTTGGATTTCTAGACTGGCCGGGGCTGTGGGCTTGACTCAGTAATTTCTCCTCGTTGTGTAGAATCTCAGGCTGTGATTCTCAACCATACGGTACCACTGACTGAACTCTGTGTAGGCAGGGCTTCGTATTTGTTTCCCTGCTTGAGTGTGGCTTTAGAACAAGCTCTAAGGCCAGCATAACTCACTGCGACTCGAGCCAGGCTGAACTGCCCACCCTGAGCAAACAGGGCGCCCGGCTCAGCTCTGCAGATGGATAGAGTCTCTGGGTGGACTCTCCACGGGGGCCCAGGGGCAAGGAGCAATGTGTCCTGTAGAGATCTGAGCCCTGGTTGCTTCCCTTCCATGCTTCTCGGTTTCTGTCTGATCCTCAGTGGCAAGTCGCACAGATTTCCTGGTGAGCTCTGTGAGGCAGGACCCAAGTGTCCCTGCTGGGAAGTGTCCTGCCACACTAAGGGAGCAGGACACCCACCCTGGGCTCCTTCTTTCCCACTGGAGAAGCTGTAGGCTCTGAGAGGCCCTCTCACTGTGGTTCTTCCCCTGCTTGTCTGGGGAAGAGGTGACGCTGTCAGAGTGTAACTGCTCCTCTTAACCTTCCGTTGGGGTCCTTCACAGTCTCTGTGCTTGGAAGACGGGGAGGGCTTTAGCCTTGTTCCTAGGCTCTAAGATTTTCACATTGCTGTCTTACCTATGGATAGTTGCTAATTGGGCTTCTTGGAGCACAACAGAAATAAAGAACTGCCTGTGTCTCCATCCTGAGGTGACACTCTGGCCAGAAGTTTCATTTCTATAGAAATTTTACATGAACATGATACAATTCAATTTACAGTTTTGATAGATGGTTCTTCTCTACAAATAAATTTAAAGAAAGGCAGGTGAACCTACTAGGAAGTCTCTGCAATAACTTAAGTGAGGACTGATGAGGGTTTGAAAAAAAGAAGTGATCACAGGGTGAAAAGTAACAGACTATGATTTTCTCCAGGTAGATGCCCAGGAGTGGGCTTGCTGGGTCATATTGTAGTTCTATTTTTAGTTTATTAATGAACCTCCATACTGTTCTCCATAGTGTTTGTATCAATTTACATTCTCACCAACACTGAAAGAGGGTTCGCTTTTCTCCATACTGTCTGCAGCATTTACTGTTTGTAGATTCTTTTGATGATGGCCATGCTGACTGGTGTGAGGTGATACTCATTATAGTTTTGGTTTGTATTTCTCTAATAATTCATGATGTTGAGCATTTTCTCATGTTCTTGGTGCCCATATGTATGTCTTCTTTGGAGAAATGTCTGTTTAGGTCTTCTGCCCATTTTTTGATTGGGTTCTTTTTTGTTATTGAACTGCATGAACTATTTGTATATTTTTGAGATTAATCCCTTGTCAGTTGCTTCATTTGCAAATACTGTCTCCCATTCTGAGGGTTGTCTTTTCATCTTGTTTATGGATTCCTTTGCTGTGCAAAAGCTTTTAAGTTAAATTAGGTCCCAGATTTTGTTTGTTTTTTTCCCATTACTCTAGGAGGTAGGTCAAAAAGGATCTTGCTGTGATTTATGTCCAACAGGGTTCTGCCTATGTTTTCCTCTAAGAGTTTTATAATATCTTTCCTACATTTAGGTCTCTAGTCCATTTTAAGTTTATTTTTGTGCATGATATTAGGGAGTGTTGTAATTTCATTCTTTTTCATGTAGCTGTCCAGCTTTCCCTGAACTACTTATTGAAGAGACCATCTTTTCTCCATTGTATGTTCTTACCCCCTTTGTCATAGATTAGGTGACCTCAGGTCCACGGGTTTATCTCTGGGCTTTCAATCCTTTTCCGCTGATCTGCATTTCTGTTTTTGTGCAAGTCTCATACAGTCTTGAGCATTTCAATTCGCCCCAGTAGTTCACTGCAGCACTATTTACAATTGCCAGGCATGGGGACAATCTAAATATCCGTAAACAGAAGGATGGATAAAGAAGATGTGGTCTGTATTAATATACACAATGATATTACTCAGCCATAGAAAGGAATGAAATGGCAATTTGCAGAGATGTCGATGGACCTAGAGACTATCATACAGAGTGAAGTGAGTCAGAAAGAGAAAAACAAATACTGTATAATATCACTTATATGTGGAAACTAGAAAAATGATACAGATGAACTTATTTGCAAAGCAGGCATAGAAACACAGAAGTAGAGAATGGATGTTCAGATACCGGAGGGGGTGAGAGGGATGGGATGAGATGGAAGAACGGGACTGACATATGTACATGGCTGTATATAAAATACATGATGAATAAGAACAAACAGGACAGCACCGGGAACGCTCCTCAGTGCCTGGTGGTGACCTAAATGGGAAGGAAATCCAGAAGAGAGTGGACATATGCATACATATAGCTGATTCACTTTGCTGTGCAGCAGAAACTAACACAACATTGTAAAGTAACTCTACTTCAATAATTTTTTTTTTTTAAAGCAGGACATTGAGGTCCTGATGCTCCCTCTCCAGTCAGGAGAACAAGGGAATGAGACTGAGACAGGAAGAGACCAAGCAGGTTTACATATAACCACAGAGAGAGAACTTCACATAAGTCTTAAGATCAGTTGAAGTAAATCTGACAGACGTTGAAAATTACATACTCTTGAATACATTTAGTTCAGTGGTTCAGAAATTCTAAGTAAGAACACAACAACACAAGAGAAGACTCTACACATGGACATCACCAGATGGTCAATACTGAAATCAGATTGATTATATTCTTTGTAGCCAAAGATGGAGAAGCTCTATACAGTCAGCAAAAACAAGACCAGGAGCTGACTGTGGCTCAGATCATTAACTCCTTATTGCCAAATTCAGACTTAAATTGAAGAAAGTAGGGAAAACCATTAGACCATTCAGGTATGACCTAAATCAAATCCCTTATGATTATACAGTGGAAGTGAGAAATAGATTTAAGGGCCTAGATCTGATAGATAGAGTGCCTGATGAACTATGGATGGAGGTTCATGACATTGTACAGGAGACAGGGATCAAGACCATCTCCATGGAAAAGAAATTCAAAAAAGCAAAATGGCTGTCTGGGAGGCCTTACAAATAGCTGTGAAAGAAGAGAAGTGAAAAGCAAAGGAGAAAAGGAAAGATATAAGCATCTGAATGCAGAGTTCCAGAGAATAGCAAGAAGAGATAAGAAAGCCTTCTTCAGCAATCAATCCAAAGAAATAGAGGAAAAACAGAATGGGAAAGACTAGAGATCTCTTCAAGAAAATTAGAGATACCAACGGAACATTTCACGCAGAGATGGGCTCGATAAAGGACAGAAATGGTATGGCTCTAACAGAAGCAGAAGATATTAAGAAGAGGTGGCAAGACTACACAGAAAAACTGTACAAAAAAGATCTTAACAACCCAGATAATCACAATGGTATGATCACGCACCTAGAGCCAGACATCCTGGAATGTGAAGTCAAGTGGGCCTTAGAAAGCATCACTATGAACAAAGCTAGTGGAGGTGATGGAATTCCAGTTGAGCTATTTCAAATCCTGAAAGATGATACTGTGAAAGTGCTGCACTCAATATGCCAGCAAATTTGGAAAACTCAGCAGTGGCCACAGACTGGAAAAGGTCAGTTTTCATTCCAATCCCAAAGAAAGGCAATGCCAGGGAATGCTCAAACTACCGCACAATTGCACTCATCCCACATGCTAGTAAAGTAATGCTCAAAATTCTCCAAGCCAGGCTTCAGGAATACGTGAACCATGAACTTTCAGATGTTCAAGCTGGATTTAGAAAAGGCAGAGGATCCAGAGATCAAATTGCCAACATCCACTGGATAATGGAAAAAGCAAGAGAGTTCCAGAAAAACATCTATTTCTGCTCTATTGACTATGCCAAAGCCTTTGACTGTGTAGATCACAATAAATTGTGGAAAATTCTGAAAGAGATGGGAATACCAGAGCACCTGACCTGCCCCTTGAGAAACCTATATGCAGGTCAGGAAGGAACTGTTTGAACTGGACATGGAACAACAGACTGGTTCCAAATAGCAAAAGGAGTATGTCAAGGCTGTATATTGTCACCCCTGCTTATTTAACTTATATGCAGAGTACATCATGAGAAACGCTGGGCTGGAAGAAGCACAAGGTGGAATCAAGATTGCCGGGAGAAATATCAATAACCTCAGATATGCAGATGACACCACCCTTATGGCAGAAAGTGAAGAGGAACTCAAAAGCCTCTTGATGAAAGTGAAAGTGGAGAGTGAAAAAGTAGGTTTAAAGCTCAACATTCAGAAAACGAAGATCATGGCATCTGATCCCACCACTTCATGGGAAATAGATGGGGAAACAGTGGAAACAGTGTCAGACTTTATTTTTCTAGGGCTCCAAAATCACTGCAGATGGTGACTGCAGCCATGCAATTAAAATATGCTTACTCCTTGGAAGGAAAGTTATGACCAACCTAGATACCATATTCAAAAGCAGAGATGTTACTTTGCCAACAAAGGTCCATCTAGTCAAGGCTATAGTTTTTCCAGTAGTCATGTATGGATGTGAGAGTTGAACTGTGAAGAAAGCTGAGCGCCAAAGAATATCTGCTTTTGAACTGTGGTGTTGGAGAAGACTCTTGAGAGTCCCTTGGACTGCCAGGAGATCCAACCAGTCCATTCTGAAGGAGATCAGCCCTGGGATTTCTTTGGAAGGAATGATGCTAAAGCTGAAACTCCAGTACTTTGGCCACCTCATGCGAAGAGTTGACTCATTAGAAAAGACTCTGATGCTGGGAGAGATTGGGGGCAGGAGGAGAAGGGGATGATAGAGGATGAGATGGCTGGATGGCATCACTGACTCGATGGACATGAGTCTGAGTAAATTCCGGGAGTTGGCGATGGACAGAGAGGCCTGGCATGCTGCGATTCATGTGGTTGCAACAAGTCAGACACGACTGAGCAACTGAACTGAACTGAACATATAAACAAATAAAAGTTGCAATGGAATAAATGTGGGTAAATATATTTTTTTTAAAAAAAGGAAAGTAATGGACTAAAGTAAGAATTACTATTTTAGAGGTTAAGAGGTTAAAAGAAACAGTGTTGTTGATTAATATTCTTTGGCGTGTAAGGCAGGAAAAGGAGTCTAGAATGACCAGATCTGCTTACTTGAGTGATCAGTAGTATTTACTAGTGAGAAATGTGTGTTAGGATAGTTCAGTTTTAGATATGTTGAATTTGAATAATTTGTGCGACATTCAAGTGGATTATGTCAAGAATACAGTTACACTTATAATCTGAAACTTAAAGAGAAATCTGGTCTGAGATATTTCGTTTAAATGTCAACAAATCGATACTTGGTAGAACTAATAGAAGAAATGTGATCACCCAGTGAGAGTGTTCTGCATGATACGAGTTAAGTCATAAGTGTAGAAGTCCAGATAATACAAATATTTAAGGAATATGTGGAAAAGAAGATACTGTTTTAGGAACTTGATAAAGGAAAGGTGTAGAGGGAAGAGAATGCCTATGGAGAGTAGTGAGGGCGAGTGCAGTGCTACCACAAAGCCAAGAAAGGCAAGAGCTTTACAAGAAACAAGACAGCTGGCGATGTCAGATCTAGCAGAGGACACAGGATTTAAAATTGTTTTTAGAATCTGGCAACACGATTGGGGAGTTTTGGTGGAGAGGTAAAGACAGAAGCCAGATTTTACTGGAGGAGGCACTGGAAGAAGTGAGGAAGAAGACAGAGCTGATGCAGATCATGAAGGAATAGAGCTGTATGTTTTTATCTAGTAATTCTACACAGTTAAAAATAGGGGTGCAGAGGTGAATTACAGAACAGAATTTGCTAAATGATCAGGTTTGTGAGAGATCTGATGATCTGGCTGAGAAAGTGATTTGAATAATTAACTGTGGCATCAGATCCTTAAAGTCTGACTTGCCTGGGAAAGAGCTGAGATACTGGGGGGAAATAGAGAAATTGTAAAACAAGGGCATTCTCTGAGAGCAAGGGCATATGAAAAGCAGTGAAAATAAGAGACAGTAAAAGCAAAATCAAGAGTTGATAAAAGCGTGCTTATTCAGAGAGTTGTTGTTTAATTGCTAAGTTGTGTGTGACTCTTTTTGTGACCTCATGGATTGTAGCCTGCCAGGCTCCTCTGTCCACAGGATTTTGCAGGCAAGAATACCAGAGTGGAATTTTCTCTGGTAATTTCCTTCTGCAGGGGATCTTCCTGAGCCAGGGATAAAACCCATGTCTCCTACACTGGCAGACAGATTCTTTATCACTGAGCCACCTGGAAGCTCCTATTCAGAGAGTAGAATACTGGAATTATGATTTTTAGGTGATGGAAGAATTGAAGATGTGCCATTATGCAGGGGGCAGCATGGATTAGACCCTTATTTCCTTACCCATCATGCAACACTATTCTTTCCAATAAAATTTCACTTCAACAAATTCTCTTGGGGGGAGGAGCTAACATGGTGGAGGAGTAGGACGGGGAGAACACTTTCTCCCCCACAAATTCATCAAAAGAACATTTAAACGCCGAGTAAATTCCACAAAACAACTTCTGAAAGCCGGCAAAGGACATCAGGCACCCAGAAAAGCAACCCAAGTCTTCGAAAGGAGAGAGAAGAAATACAGCTCCACTCACCAGAACACCGACACAAGCTTCCCTAACCAAGAAACCTTGACAAGCCACCTGTACAAACCCACACAGAGCGAGGAAACGCCACAATAAATAGAACTCCACAAACTGCCAGTATACAGAAAGGACACCCCAAGCTCAGCAATTTAAACAAGATGAAGAGACAGAGGAATACCCAGCAGACAAAGGAACAGGATAAAAGCCCACCAAACCAAACAAAAGAGGAAGAGATAGGGAATCTACCTGATAAAGAATTCCGAATAATGATAGTGAAATTGATCCAAAATCTTGAAATCAAAATGGAATCACAGATAAATAGCTTGGAGACAAAGATTGAGAAGACGGAAGAAAGGTTTAACAAGGACCTAGAAGAAATAAAAGAGAGTCAACATAAAATGAATAATGCAATAAATGAAATTAAAAACACTCTGGAGGCAACAAATAGTAGAATAACAGAGGCAGAAGATAGGATTAGTGAATTAGAAGATAGAATGGTAGAAATAAATGAATCAGAGAGGATAAAAGAAAAACGAATTAAAAGAAATGAGGACAATCTCAGAGACCTCCAGGACAATATTAAACACTACAACATTTGAATCATAGGGGTCCCAGAGGAAGAAAACAAAAAGAAAGACCATGAGAAAATACTTGAGGAGATAATAGTTGAAAACTTCCCTAAAATGGGGAAGGAAATAATCACCCAACTCCAAGAAACCCAGAGAGTCCCAAACAGGATAAACCCAAGGCGAAACACCCCAAGACACATATTAATCAAATTAACAAAGATCAAACAGAAAGAACAAATATTAAAAGCAGCAAGGGAAAAACAACAAATAACAAACAAGGGAATTCCCATTAGGATAACAGCTGATCTTTCAACAGAAACTTTTCAAGCCAGGAGGGAATGGCAAGACATACTTAAAGTGATGAAAGAAAATAACCTACAGCCCAGATTATTGTACCCAGCAAGGATCTCATTCAAATATGAAGGAGAAATCAAAAGCTTCTCAGACAAGCAAAAGCTGAGAGAATTCAGCACCACCAAACCAGCTCTCCAACAAATACTAAAGGATATTCTCTAGACAGGAAACACAAAAACAGTGTATAAACTTGAACCCAAAACAATAAAGTAAATGGCAACGGGATCATACTTATCAGTAATTACCTTAAATGTAAATGGGTTGAATGCCCTGACCAAAAGACAAAGACTGGCTGAATGGATACAAAAACAAGACCCCTACATATGTTGTCTACAAGAGACCCACCTCAAAACAGGGGACACATACAGACTGAAAGTGAAGGGCTGGAAAAAGATTTCCCATGCAAATAGGGACCAAAAGAAAGCAGGAGTAGCAATACTTATATCAGATAAAATAGACTTTAAAACAAAGGCTGTGAAAAGAGACAAAGATGGTCACTACCTAATGATCAAAGGATCAATCCAAGAAGAAGATATAACAATTATAAATATATATGCACCCAACACGGGAGCGCCGCAATATGTAAGACAAATGCTAACAAGTATGAAAGGGGAAATTAACAATAACACAATAATAGTGGGAGACTTTAATACCCCACTCACACCTATGGATAGATCAACTAAACAGAAAATTAACAAGGAAACACAAACGTTAAATGATACAATAGACCAGTTAGACCTAATTGATATCTATAGGACATTTCATCTCAAAACAATGAATTTCACCTTTTTCTCAAGCGCACATGGAACCTTCTCCAGGATAGATCACATCCTGGGCCATAAATCTAGCCTTGGTAAATTAAAAAAAATAGAAATCATTCCAAGCATCTTTTCTGACCACAATGCAGTAAGATTAGATCTCAATTACAGGAGAAAAACTATTAAAAATTCCAACATATGGAGGCTGAACAACACGCTGCTGAATAACCAACAAATCACAGAAGAAATCAAAAAAGAAATCAAAATTTCCATAGAAACTAATGAAAATGAAAACGCAACAACTCAAAACCTGTGGGACACTTTAAAAGCAGTCCTAAGGGGAAAGTTCATAGCAATACAGGCATACCTAAAGAAACAAGAAAAAAGTCAAATAAATAACCTAACCCTACACCTAAAGCAACTAGAAAAGGAAGAAATGAAGAACCCCAGGGTTAGTAGAAGGAAAGAAATCTTAAAAAGTAGGGCAGAAATAAATGCAAAAGAAACAAAAGAGACCATAGCAAAAATCAACAAAGCCAAAAGCTGGTTCTTTGAAAGGATAAATAAAATTGACAAACCATTAGCCAGACTCATCAAGAAACAAAGGGAGAAAAATCAAATCAATAAAATTAGAAATGAAATTGGAGAGATCACAACAGACAACACAGAAATACAAAGGATCATAAGAGACTACTATCAACAATTATATGCCAATAAAATGGACAACGTGGAAGAAATGGACAAATTCTTAGAAAAGTACAACTTTCCAAAACTGGAACAGGAAGAAATAGACAATCTTAACAGACCCATCACACGCACGGAAATTGAAACTGTAATCAAAAATCTTCGAGCAAACAAAAGCCCAGGTTCAGATGGCTTCACGGCTGAATTCTACCAAAAATTTAGAGAAGAGCTAACACCTATCCTGCTCAAACTCTTCCAGAAAATTGCAGAGGAAGGTAAACTCCCAAACTCATTCTATGAGTCCACCATCACCCTAATACCAAAACCTGACAAAGATCCCACAAAAAAAGAAAACTACAGGCCAATATCACTGATGAACATAGATGCAAAAATCCTTAACAAAATTCTAGCAATCAGAATCCAACAATGCATTAAAAAGATCATACACCATGACCAAGTGGGCTTTATCCCAGGGATGCAAGGATTCTTCAATATCTGCAAATCAATCAATGTAATACACCACATTAACAAATTGAAAAACAAAAGCCATATGATTATCTCAATAGATGCAGAGAAAGCCTTTGACAAAATTCAACATCCATTTATGATAAAAACTCTCCAGAAAGCAGGAATAGAAGGAACATACCTCAACATAATAAAAGCTATATATGACAAACCCACAGCAAACATTATCCTCAATGGTGAAAAATTGAAAGCATTTCCTCTAAAGTCAGGAACAAGACAGGGGTGCCCACTTTCACCATTACTATTCAACATAGTTTTGGAAGTTTTGGCCACAGCAATCAGAGCAGAAAAAGAAATAAAAGGAATCCAAATTGGAAACGAAGAAGTAAAACTCTCACTGTTTGCAGATGACGTGATCCTTTACATAGAAAACCCTAAAGACTCCACCAGAAAATTACTAGAACTAATCAATGATTATAGTAAAGTTGCAGGATATAAAATCAACACACAGAAATCCCTTGCATTCCTATACACTAATAATGAGAAAACAGAAAGAGAAATTAAGGAAACAATTCCATTCACCATTGCAACGGAAAGAATAAAATACTTAGGAATATATCTACCTAAAGAAACTAAAGACCTATATATAGAAAACTATAAAACACTGGTGAAAGAAATCAAAGAGGACACTAATAGATGGAAAAATATACCATGTTCATGGATCGGAAGAATCAATATAGTGAAAATGAGTATACTACCCAAAGCAATTTATAGATTCAATGCAATCCCTATCAAGCTACCAACGGTATTCTTCACAGAACTAGAACAAATAATTTCACAATTTGTATAGAAATACAAAAAACCTCGAATAGCCAAAGCTATCTTGAGAAAGAAGAATGGAACTGGAGGAATCAACCTACCTGACTTCAGACTCTATTACAAAGCCACAGTTATCAAGACAGTATGGTACTGGCACAAAGACAGAAATATTGATCAATGGAACAAAATAGAAAGCCCAGAGATAAATCCATGCACATATGGACATCTTATCTTTGACAAAGGAGGCAAGAATATACAATGGATTAAAGACAATCTCTTTAACAAGTGGTGCTGGGAAAACTGGTCAACCACTTGTAAAAGAATGAAACTAGAACACCTTACACAAAAATAAACTCAAAATGGATTAAAGATCTCAACGTAAGACCAGAAACTGTAAAACTCCTAGAGGAGAACTTAGGCAAAACACTCTCCGACATACATCACAGCAGGATCCTCTATGACCCACCTCCCAGAATATTGGAAATAAAAGCAAAAATAAACAAATGGGACCTAATTAAACTTAAAAGCTTCTGCACAACAAAGGAAACTATTAGCAAGGTGAAAAGGCAGCCTTCAGAATGGGAGAAAATAATAGCAAATGAAGCAACGGACAAACAACTAATCTCAAAAATATACAAGCAACTCCTACAGCTCAACTCCAGAAAAATAAATGACCCAATCAAAAAATGGGCCAAAGAACTAATAGACATTTCACCAAAGAAGACATACAGATGGCTAACAAACACATGAAAAGATGCTCAACATCACTCATTATCAGAGAAATGCAAATCAAAACCACTATGAGGTACCATTTCACACCAGTCAGAATGGCTGCGATCCAAAAGTCTACAAGCAATAAATGCTGGAGAGGGTGTGGAGAAAAGGGAACTCTCTTACACTGTTGGTGGGAATGCAAACTAGTACAGCCACTATGGAGAACAGTGTGGAGATTCCTTAAAAAACTGGAAATAGAACTGCCTTATGATCCAGCAATCCCACTGCTGGGCATACACACTGAGGAAACCAGAAGGGAAAGAGACACGTGTACCCCAATGTTCATCGCAGCACTGTTTATAATAGCCAGGACATGGAAGCAACCTAGATGTCCATCAGCAGATGAATGGATAAGAAAGCCGTGGTACATATACCCAATGGAGTATTACTCAGCCATTAAAAAGAATACATTTGAATCAGTTCTAATGAGATGGATAACACTGGAACCTATTATACAGAGTGAAGTAAGCCAGAAAGAAAAACACCAATACAGTATACTAACACATATATATGGAATTTAGAAAGATGTTAACAATAACCCTGTGTACGAGACAGCAAAAGAGACACCGATGTATAGATCAGTCTTATGGACTCTGTGGGAGAGGGAGAGGGTGGGGAGATTTGGGAGAATAGCATTGAAACATGTATAATATCATGTATGAAACGAGTCGCCAGTCCAGGTTCGATGCACGATACTGGATGCTTGGAGCTGGTGCACTGGGACGACCCAGAGGGAGGGTGGGGGGGGAGGAGGGAGGAGGGTTCAGGATCAGGAACACAGGCATACCTGTGGTGGATTCATTTCGATATTTGGCAAAACTAATACAATATTGTAAAGTTTAAAAATAAAATAAAATTTAAAAAAATTATCTTAAGCACCTACAGATTGTGTTAGATTAACAGAAATTTTACTTGAGCAGGCATCAGTAAGCAAGATTTTAATAACAAGGAAATAATTTTGTTTGTTATTATTCTTGTTCATTTGCTGAGTTGTTTTAACCCAGTCTGATCCTCATCTGATGGACAGAATATTTTTATCTAACGTGGTATAGGACCTGCTAGTCTTCTCTGCTAACCAGAAAAGCATTGATGGTATCTGACTAGCAGAGCACTTGGGATTTTGCACGAACAATCACACACAAGCACACACATCAATACACACACTAACATATGCAGACACACTTATGTGCTTGCACACACACACCTGGATGTCACATACACCTTCACAAGGAAACAAAACCTGATATTTTCACCTCATTTGAGATATTATTCCTCATAGGATACATTTGAAATGGGCAAACAGAAAATCATTTGTTCCAAAGAGCTGGGACAACATGATCTGCGGTTTTGAAATTACTGGCAATGAGGAGTACAAGATTTTAGTCACAATTCAGTACAGAAGGGTCAACAACAACAACCATGTAATCAACACTGTGAATTGAGGCAGCTTACTCATTTTGCTCTGACCTGTGTCTCTTATTAAAGTTGCCCTAGAGAAGCCCGGCAACTTAAAAGTAATTTATTTCTGAGAAATGGACTCATTTCTTCCTCATCTTACTAAATTCATTTATTACAGATGTCTTTTAGGTTAATGAAATCATTTTTCTAGTTTGCTATTGCCCCTAAATGGTTTAAATGTACTAGCTGTGCATGCCTGAATATCCAGTTAGAGCAAAAGTCATGTTTCAGAGGTAGAAAGGGAGGGATAAAGCATTCATGGAAATGTATTTTATGTTTAGTAGAAAATATGAATCAGACAATAAGAACAGAGAAGAAGTGGACAGGGCCAAACAGTTCATAGTTTAATATCTGTAATTTCAGACCAGGAAATACCACACTATTAGGACAAGGAGTGTAATTGTCAAGCATCTACGTGGACTGCATTGCAGCGTTTGTAGTAAGCAGATGTGAGGTCAGGACCATATAAAGAGAAGCACTGGGAAGACTCAGAGAAGTACGGAGGAAGCGTGTCATTCATATGGTGGGTCTAAGAAATGTCAGAGTGTGATGGGGACTCATTCTGCACTACGTTGGGATGGGGAAGGGGTGCTGAGGGCCACTGACCTCTGCTGCACTTTAGACAGCTGGCTGCTTTCTCCTTGAACACGTCTTATCCCGTGCTAATATACTCTTCATGACCCGCTCCTCACTGCCCCCTGCCTTCTTCATCCTCTGAGTAAGCCTCTCTGCTTACGCCTACACCTTACCTGTTAGTGCTCATTGGGGCTTTATCCTTTTTAAATTGAGATATAATTAACATTATATTAGGTGTACAACATAATGATTCGATATTTGTATACACTGTGAAATGATCACAATAAGTCTAGTTATGTCCATCACCACACACAGTTACAGAATTTAGTGTGTGTGATGGAAACTTTTGAGATCTATTCTCTTAGCAACTTTCAAATATGAAAACAGTATTATAACTATAGTCAAAATGCTATACATTATGCATTATACCCCCACAACTGACTGACTTTATAAATGGAAATTTGACTCCCTTCACCCATTTCACCCACCCAACACACCCCCACCTCTGGTGACCACCAGTCTGTTCTTTGTATCTATGATTTTCTTTTCAGATTCCACATTTAAGTGAGATCATATAGTATATGTCTTAGTTTGAATTATTTCACTTAGCCTAATGCCTTCACGGTTCTTCCATGTTGAGGAAAACAGCAAATCTCATTCTTTTTTATAGCTTAGTAATATTCCTGTGTGTGTGTGTGTGTGTATGTATGTATATGCATATATGTCTATGGCACAATTTCTTTTGTCTTTGGTATTTTTTACCTGTGCTTTTTTTCATAATTATTTATTGTTGTTTCTGTTGGGTCTTTGTTGCTGCATGGACTTTTCTCTAGTTGTGGCGAGCGGGGACTACTCCACGGGCTTCTCATTGCAGTGGCTTCTCTTGTTGCAGAGCACAGGCTCTGGGTTGTGCCGGCTTCAGTGGCTGCAGCACACGGGCTCAGTACTTGCGGCTCCTGGGTTTTAGAGCGCTGGCTCAATAGTTGTGGTCCAGGAGCTTAGTGGTTCTGCTGCATGTGGGAATCTTCCTGGATCAGGGATTGAACCTGTGTCTCCTGCATTGGTGGGTGGATTATCTACCACTGAGCCACCAGGGGAAGCATTTTCTCTACTTTTATATAGTCTCTCATTTACATTTCATGCTGTAACTTCAACTTCTATTTTTTTCTAATTACTTCTAAATCTCTGAGTCCAACTTTATTATTCTTCCCACTCTAAATCAGAGGATTTCACACCTGTGAGATAGCTGAACCCAAGCTTCCCCCAATACAGCTTGACCCAAACTACAATCCTCATCACTTCCCGCTACAGAAAGTGGTTGCCTTTTCTGCTGTGTGTCTCTAGATGGGTTCTACAATTATTCCTTCAGTTGTTTAAACCAGAGCCTTAGGGTGTGGGTAGTCTCACTCTTCCTTACCAAGGATCTTCTCCTTCCAGAGACAGAGTCATGGTGACTCCATGCCCTCACTATCTTGAGAATCTATTCCTTTCCTATGATCATCCCAGATATGAGTTTATTTAGGAATCCATCCTCTCTCACATGGAATAGGTGCTGCGTGTCTTCCTTTGCTGTTATCAGTGAGATTTATAAAACACAAACTTAATAACACTACACCTCTATATAAACATTTTCTTTGGCTCTCTTTGCCTTTAAATAAAGCGCAGACTCCTTGACAATCACCAATCAGATAAGATCTTTCATTATATTGTCCTCCCTTTGTCTCTCATCGTTCTCCTGTTCTTTTTACATGCCTTGATTAAGTTCTCAGAAAACATCATGGTTTCTTACTAATTCTCCCAACAGCTAGTTTTAATAATCATTCATGGTTGCTTAGTCACATTCTTCTTTCTTCATTTTATTAACTTCTACCTGTTTTTCTAACCTCGTTTCAAAGCCTTCTCTTCTAAGCATTTTGTGACTCATTCAGTACTTCCCTGGTGACTCAGACAGTAAAGCGTCTGTCTACAATGCAGGAGACCCAGGTTCGATCCCTGGGTTGGAAAGATCCCCTGGAAAAGGAAATGGCAATCCACTCCAGTACTATTGCCTGGAAAATCCCATGGACAGAGGAGCCTGGTAGGCTACAGTCCATGGGGTTGCAAAGAGTCGGACACGACTTCACTTTCACTTTCACCTGTTTTTCTAATCTCGTTTCAGAGCCTTCTCTTCTAAGCATTTTATGACTCATCCAGTCTGAAAGAAATACGCATTTTGTACCTTAAACTCTCAGTGTTCAATTCTGATTTAGCATGCATTGCATTGCGTTGCATTTTTTTATATGCTTTTCTTCAAGAAATGGTGAAATTCTGAAGATGGTGTTTTAGTTCCATAAGTCCAGCACATAACCCATTGCTTGTCACTAAAACAGGGACTCCATTAGTATTGGGTAACAGGAAGGAGTGTGGCAGTTGTTAAAGAAGAAGGACATTGTTGTAAGACGGAAAAGAGAGATATGCTAGCAATTTAAATGGATAATGATTTTGGAAAATAGATTGAGGTTTAAGGCCTCTGGGGGATTAAGAGAGGAAATAATATTTTCTGTCTTCAAGAAAATTAGTCTTCTTGGTTGATACACTTTTGGTTCACAAACTAATTTAGAACAACCTAAGGCTATCTGTTGTGCCTCCCTGGTGACTCAGATGGTAAAGAATCTGCCTACAGTGCAGGAGACCCAGGTTCGATCCCTGGGTCATGAAGATCCCCTGGAGAAGGGAATGGAAACCACTCCAGTATTCTTGCCAGGAGAATTCCATGGACAGAGGAACCTGATGGGCTACAGTCCATGAGACTGCAAAGAATTGGACATGACTGAGCAATTAACCCACACAAGGCTATCTGTAAGCAAATGACAACTGTTATGATACACATTAAAAGAGAAGTTGTAGCAATAGGGAATATTTACAGGAATAAGAATAGGTGAGGCAGGCTCTAAAGAAAAGAAAGGATTTGAACTGAGTCTTGACATATCCATAGGTTTTGTATAGGCTGAGAAATTTTTTCTTTCAGACCAAGGGCCCATCAAGTACAAGGAAGGAGAATTTTATGGCATGTGTGAGTAGTGATAAGAATTCCATTTAAACTATTGCATTTATGAGGATCCAGATTCTCTCCAAAGATTGTGTCCCACAATTATAACTATTTTCCTGATGGTTCTATCTAGGTGTGTCCCATCCTCATCTGAAACTCTAGACTGAAACTTATCTTCTTTCTTCCCTAGTCAGTTTCTCTGTCTTGACTTTTGAGTCACCCAGACATCAGAGCAGAAACCCATTCTTACACATCCCTGACAAAGTCAAGTAATGGTTTGGGCGCATAACAGGCATTCTATAAATGCTTGTTGAATCAACAAATGAATTGGGAGTCTAGTGTGACCATGTGAAGGTTAAACACAGGGATGATGGATTGAGTTTGGATATGCAGAAGGAACAGCTGGTCATAACTGAGGGTCTGGACATCCGCAAATGCAAGAGAATCAAACAGTGTTTGGAAAGAGAAACATCAGGTTCTGGGAACTGCAGCTCTGTGTTCAAGAACTCTTGGATAAAAGCCCTGAGGTTAATTATAACGAAGAACTTGGCAACTGGGCTCATTAGGAAGTTAAAGTATTTTATCCTTTAGGGAATTTACCAGCATTCCATAAAACTTAATTTAATGTCTTGAATTTTATCACAACACTCTCATAAAATTCAGTCTATCTAATTCAGTGTTTTATTCCCCTAATTGATTGGTTTTATAACCATGATTGACTGGAGTTCCACTCTAATCCCCTCCAGAAGAATTGAGTGAGCTGTAAAATTCTCCAAAGGACATTATTAATTCATTCTTCAATGATTATATGTAAACTTAACAAATCTTTATTAGGCACTTACTACATATCTATGCTATCATTTGAGTTACAATGACAAATAACACATTCTTTATCCTCCTTCATTCCCACCCCACCCATACTTAAGTTCCTTGGGGACAGGTATTATATATTTTTTATATTTATATCCCAGTGTTTGACAAATAGTAAACAATGAATAAATATATATTGAATTCATGGATGACAAATTAAGCATTATAAATTCTATGATTTATATATGCACAGGATATGATAAATATAAGAATAATGACTTTTTATTACTTATTTTTACTTATTACCTAGAATAGTGTATTTCAGAGAGCAGATTTTCAATTTAATTGGTTTTTTTTAGATGAGTAAGTGAATGAGACCCAGTAAAAGCCTCAACTCAAATACTCCATTACTATCAAGCTGCTAGATAATAAATGTGATTAAAGTGGAAATTCATTAATTTAATCAACATCTATTTTTTTTTTTTGAACCTACTGTGTGCTAGGCAAGCACTTAATGTGAGTGGTCAAATGGTGACCAAGACATAGTCATTTTTGTTGAAAGAACTCAGTGGTTATTCATCTGAAATTATATAAAAGCAATGTGTATTTGAGAAATGAAAATAATCTCTTCTCATTACGAAATTGCTTTAAAACATACTTGAAATCTGTGGAAATGCAGTTCGAATAACTGAGATAACAAGTTGCTATATAAATTAATTAATAACTTAAAAATTTTTTTGGTGGACAGCCCATAGTTACATTTTTATTTACACTAATGTCCAATAAAGTTAATTTTACTATATGCATTTATGTGACTAGAGGCATGCATGCACACACACACACACACACACACACACACCCCTCTCTTTTTAGTTGTATGTTTGCAGCATTATCCAAAAGCCCTAGCTTATAACGGGCAGTGTTTTCTTGTCAATATCACTCCTGTACTCCCCTGTAGTAAACACAACTCCAAGGCCATGTGCCTATTGGTTTCCTTTGTTGCCACAGTTATTGACTGAGGTAACCTAAGTTAATATAATTAGACTTTATATTTCTCCTTTACTGGGAATTGTGGGATGCACACATTCTCTTTGTCCGTATGGACAATGTCACATGAGATTGTAAAGCTGCTCAATGTTATTCTTCCACCATGACAGAGAAATGAGCCAGAGAGTGGAACTAAAATATGAAGGGTCCCTAAGAAAGAGAGTCAGAGTCCTGGTCACACCATACCAAATCCTGACCACCTTGGACTTCTTATTTACACAAAATAATCAATCCTCTTTAATGCTGAAGTCAGTCTATGTTGAATTATGTGCTATTTGTATCAAAAACAAAAACATTAAATGCTGCAAGTAGGCATTAAATTGAAACATGGCTGTTAATTCTTCACTGATCATAAGACTGTGTCTTTGTTCTTGATTTGCTATGTTAAATGTTTAATTGGAAGAAAGAGAATTTAATTTTACTGAACACTAAAAATTGGCAAATTTTTTGATTAGTGGTGCATATTATCACGTTAGATGAATGTTATTACTGCTTCCAGATAATCAGCTACTGACAATTATGCTGTATATGTTTCAAACTATTGGAATTAACATATAGTATTGATAATGAACTTATGATCTGTACTAAGTAAAAAGCACAACACACAGAAGGTTGTGGACTTAGGACTACAGACATGATACTTTTTAATAGGTCTCGCAGCCCTTCCTGGCCCTCTCCTTGCTTGTCCATGATCACAATCACACCATCCAAATTGCTGCTGCTTTAGTCTGCTGGCCATCAGCACTCATTTTCTAGCTTTTAATACATTTCAGCAATTGGCAAATTCTTTTCTCTATATAATTTTCTCCTTTATCTATAAATTCCTTCATTCAACACATTTATTTAGCAGCTCCTAAATGCTATGCAATGAACTTATATATGAAACACCCAATATAACAGAAAAGATATATTTGAGGCCATAACAGTGAATACAAATATTAACATCAAGATCACATAATAATTTTAAATTACAAATTGATTGCAAGAAGGGAAAGAAGTACAATGAAGAAATATGAGAAGCTGACTTGACCCTGTCTCAGGAACAGGAAGACTTCCATGAAGCCAGTGTTTAATCTGAGCTCAAAAGATGAGTGATAATTAACCAAGTAATGAAATATGCCAGTAATAATTAACAAGGTAAAGCCATATCCTAGGAAGAAGTATCCTATTTGAAGTCATTATTTGAAGTCCTTAAGATAGGAAGGAACATGACTCATTCACAGAAATGAAGGATGGCTGTGGCAGAGGCAGAGAATGGCACACGGTGCCAAGCACCACATCCTAGGTCCCAGGCCAGTTTAAAGATTTTAGTCTTTGTCCTAAAGACAATGAAAAGTCTTGCTATTTGCAATGATGCTGTCAGATTTGCATGTTAGATTTGCATCACTCTACATACTAGTTAAAATATGAAAAAACATTAGTAATGAGAGGTAAAAGTAGAAGATGTAGTTGGAAATGAGGATGCAGTAAGAGAAGTCATTGCAGCGTGGATGATGGTAGTGGAGACAGAGATAAAGAGAAGAGTGAAGGAATTTGAGAGACAATGAAGAATGGAATCATAGGACTTTCAGACTCACCAGCTATAAGAGGAGAAACAGAGGATTTATGATTTTCAGATCTCCGGCTTAAAAAACTGGAGGGCTATTTGTAGCATTCATCAAGAAAAGGTTCACAGAAAATAATCAGTTTGGGCGAGAAGATTATAAATTCTATTTTGAATATGATGACTTTCTAATATACACGTGAATATGTTAGAGATGCTAGTTTGGGATTCCAGTGATTGTGCATTGGAGACATGAATCTGAGAGTGAGGAGTCTAGACTTTAAGGATATTAAAAAATAAAATACAGATTAACTATGTAAGGACATGTCTGTATGCATTTATACTAATGATTCTGTCCATCTGCCTGCCTGTCTTTGTCTATCTGATGTCTGTTGCCTTATGTTATTGAGAAGTCCACACTCAGAGTTAGCTTCATATTATCACTATAAACTGGAACTCAAATTACTTTATTAACTCCTTTAATTTAGAAGTTGGGAGGGAAGCTGGATTAAATTGGCTTGAAATCTATGTGGACGGGGAATAAATTGAAGAACAAGTGACATTATGCTGATGAACATGTCTATTGATGCCACTTAACTTCACCATACTTGATTTGCACTAATTAAATTCAGTAAAACAGAATCTTGACCACAGATCCATTTTAAGTAAGGTAATTTTTTACTTCCGAGTTCTTAAACTTGGAACTCACTCCCACACCTCTATATTTCATGGCACTCTCCTTACTCTTCAGTTTTCCCTCGACCATTTAATAAGAAATAAACCCCCAAAAGACCTGATAATTGCTACAGTTTTAATGGTTAAACTAATACTTTACTTAAACAGGCTTCCCTGAATCCTCCTGCAATGCAGGACAGCTGGGTTCGATCCCTGGGTTGAGAAGATCCCCTGGAGAAGGGCATGGCAACCCACTCCAGTATCCTTGCCTGGAGAATCCCATGGGCAGAGGAGCCCGGTGGGCTACAGTCCACGGGGTCACTAAGAGTGGGACACGACTGAGCAACTAACACTTTCACCTACTTACACAAACCTAGCCTGTTCCCTTTCTTCTGGCTTCTCCAGATGCTCTGTGGATATTCTTTCTATGAATAGTCATTTCAGTGACATTCTTAGCATTAAATAAAAAATTCACACCTTCTTGATCTTTCATCGTGTTTACATTTCACTTCTATCATATCACCCTTACCGTTTTCCTTCTTGAGCCTTCCTGAAAAGCATGAGGAAAGAAGTGTACAAGGAAGTGAAGGTGGAATGATGACATGGGTTCTACTCCATCTAGAGGACTTCATGATATAAATGTCCCACTCGACTCTCATGAGGTCCTCGAAGAGGCTACTTCTTTACATGCAAGGTTTTTTCCTAATCTAGAGTTAGACTGAGAGATCCCTTGAATGAAGAGGCCTATATCACTTAACAAAAAGGAAGAGAGTATGTTGGAACAAATTTGGACATCAGAAATCTATCACGGTGTCCAATACTATGTGATAAAGGTAGTTGAGAATTACAGATGAGATTACAACAGGAATTTTGCAAGATTCTGTAGCTTCTGTAAGATGTCATCATGACTAATTCTAAGTCTCATATTCAATGTCCTTCATTGTCTCTACATCTTAGACTCCCCTCTTCAAGACACTTGAGTGGGCTTGCTCTCAGAATCCTTGTCAGCATTTGTTTTTCTCATTGTATTCCCTTCTTTCCTAAGATCTTCAAATTTGCAGAGATCTCAATGTCATAAAAAGTACAGCTCTTAATTTGTTCCATCCCTGCCAATTACAACATATTATAACTTTTTATTCACTTTCAAATATCTATTATGAAACACACTACTTTTTAAAGTCATCTTCAACTCTTCCTCCAAAAATTGTTTTGTAAAGTAAATAAATGTTGACTTTTTTTCTTTGCAGTTTTTGTCCTTTTCCCCTTGTACTTCTCTGGAGTCCTTTCTTCTTTAAACTCCCTTCTTCTCTTTAGTTTTGTGATCCAGAGCTATTTAACTTAGAACTGTTTTTCCTGACTTCTCTTCTTCCTTTTCATTTGTCCCCTGTATTTCCTCTCTTGTTCACAAACTAGAGGTTGAGTACCTCTCTCTTTGTTAATCATGTCAAATGTTCTTCTCTTCAGAAATATTATTGTTCTCATGAAAATTGCTTGTGCTACTCACTGAATTATTCCAAATTGTAGCCACCAAGTACTTGTCAAATATTTATCTATGAAAAGTCTAGTGTTCACTAGATTACCAATATTGTGGGTGCAATTTAAAACTGATGGTTACTGTATGATTTATATCCAATAAACTGATTTAAACCAGGAGTCAGGGCCCCAAATAGGTAAGTTATATCCATATATGTCAGTACATGTCTACAGGGCTACTGGAAAGTTAGCAAAAGAGGCAGAACCTGAAAGATGCAAGGAGTATCTTACAACTTTCTTATAAATATAATATAAAAATTTAGCAAAAATCTATTCCGGGAGAATAATCATTTTAATAAAAAATTTTAATAAAAATACTGAGCTTACAATTCAAATCAGTAAAAGTAAACATTGATTATAATCAGGTCTGGTGTTATATATAATCATATGCTACAATAATATATATGACTGTGGACTACCTACTATTTAGCTCCATGGAAGCTACCCCCATAATATATATTAGTTATTCAAAAACTAAAAAAAGATTGTGTGTATACCATCTCTCTTTTGTATTTAGGGCTTCCCTGGTGTGGCTTAGACAATAAAGAATCTGCCTGCAATGTAGGAGACCTGGGTTTGATACCTGGGTTGGAAAGATCCCCTGGAGAGAAGGGAATGGCTGCCCACTCCAGTATTCTGTCTGGAGAGTTTTATGGACAGAGGAGCCTGATAGGCTACCATCCATGGGGATGCAAAGAGTTATTTGTCCTTTAAGGACACATTCTAGTATTAATTACTTCCTGACACTTTATACAATCCTCCCTTCTGTCTCAATAATGAATTGTTTTTTTCATACACCTGCTTGTGATGTTTTGTTTGTATGCCTATTAATGCACTTATTTCTCATTTGAGTTGGACAGAGCACAGTTCCAATGTTTACTTGTGTATACTCAGTAATTTGTGATCTTCGTGAGTTAAAGGAGCCTTTATTCCTCTATCTTTCCTACTTTTCCTCCTCCTCCCTTTCTCTCTCCTTTCATTCTTTGTTCATATTTTCCCCATTTCTGGCTCATTCTGGCTGTTCAATAGCTTCAGTTCAGTTCAGTCGCTCAGTCATGTCCGACTGTTTGCAACTGCAGCATGCCAGGCCTCCCTGTCCATCACCAACACCCAGAGTTCACTCAAACTCACGTCCATCGAGTCAGTGATGCCATCCAGCCATCTCATCCTCTGTCGTCCCCTTCTCCTCCTGCCCCCAATCCTTCCCAGCATCAGGGTCTTTTCCAATGAGTCAACTCTGCATGAAGTGGCCAAAGTACTGGAGTTTCAGCTTTAGCATCAGTCCTTCCAAAGAATACCCAGGACTGATCTCCTTTAGGATGGACTGGTTGGATCTCCTTGCAGTCCAAGGGACTCTCGAGAGTCTTCTCCAACACCACAGTTCAAAAGCATCAATTCTTCGGTGCTCAGCTTTCTTCACAGTCCAACTCACATCCACACATGACCACTGGAAAAACCATAGCCTTGACTAAATAGCTTACTTGTGTTTAAATTGAGCAGTCTTATTCATCCACTGACAATGGAGGCAACCATTTTGTATCAACATTTTCAATGATGTCAATTTCATAGCTAACTTAGTTAATTTCTCAGCTCTGAGACAAAAGCTAAATACTTCCCTCCCAACTCATATAAACATTACGTTATTCATAAAGTTTTAATCCTATGTTCAAGGTTCCTTTCCTCCCAACAGTTTCTGACAATGAGTCATAGCCGCAGTGCCACCACAGCTGGGTCTCAGGGGGTCATTTTCACCACAAGGCAGTGCATTAACTTCACAATGTGGTTTATTAATGGTATTGTCAATAGCCCCATGAGGTATGGGTGTTTGTGAATCCCTGACATTTCCTGATTACTTGGCTTGCATTCTATTCTTTTACCAAGAATTCCTTCCCACTAAGTTGTCAACAGGAAAAACAGTGCCTAATGGCATGTCATGTAGCTATGCACACAATCATCTTCTATTACCTTAGCATTTTTTACTGTACCTGTTAATTTTATTTATTTATTTTTCTTCTGCTGGACTAAAACATGTTAATGATTTTCTAGTTATAATGTAGTAAGTTATGCATGGAATTATCAGAATGAGTCTGTCAGTTGACACTGTCCTCAAACTCATTAATACCCGTTCAAAATATCTTTAATAAGTTTTATTATTTGCAAATTAATTTTCTATATGTTAATTTATAATTGGTAATGTAAAAAGAAGAGTTTGTTCCTTCAGGCAAGATTCAATAACTATGTTGAATAAATGAAAACTGATTACATACAACAAAATCATTCAACAGCTAAAAAATATTTAATGAGACCTCTTACGTATAAAGCATTGGCTTAGGCACTGGCAAATCAGGCAAGAAAAGAAATAAGAAGAAGGGTGACTTCTTTTATGGAGCACCTTTCAGAGGGACTGGCAGAAAAAAAATTCAGACACACACAGATATACATATAATAACTTTAGACAGCAATGTTTGCTGTAATAAAAGAGCTGAGTGCAATGGATTAAATAATATGGTGGAAGGAACTGTGGTACTTCAGCTAGAGTGATCAGGAAAGAGTTGATGGTATTTGAACTCAGACCTGAATAATGAGAAGGAAGCAGTCACACGGAAGTCTGGGAAAATAATATTTTGGGCAGAGAAAATTCAAGGGCTTGAAATAAGCATTTTGTTCTGAGAATAGAACAAAGAACAATGTAACCAAAGCATAATGGAAAAGGGAGACTGGATTAGAGATTCCTTTGAAGATGAAGAGAGGGATACAATCACATTGAACTTGGGGGCCATTTTGTTCTAAATGTGATGTGAAACCTTTTGGCTGTTTTAAGCAGAGGAATTACATGACTGATTTATGTTTAAAGATGATTCCAGCTATTCTGTGGAGAATGTATTACAGGGAATCAAGAGTGGAATTGGAGAGCTCAGTTGGGAAGTTAATATAGTGTCCAGGTAAGAGATGATGATGGCTTGGGACAGAGAATTAGAAATGTTGGTAATACCAATTACTGTGCGCACATGCACACACACACACACACACACACACACACACACACACACACTTATATATATATATATTTGAAGCTTAAACACAGTGTAACTTGCTGTTGGACCAAATAGGAGGAGTTATAAATAGGAGTGAAGGGTGAACCCAGAGTTCTTGACTTGAAGAAACAGAATTAAAGTGGAGATGTCTGGGGGCAGAGCAGGGTTTAGAGGCACAGATCAAGGTACCTATATGAATATGGTAAATATAAAATGCCTGTTAGACATTCATGATGAGAAAACATTTCAACAGATGAATCTGGAGTTCAAAGGGAGAGTTCCAGGCTGGAGACAGTAAATTTGAGAATCAGCAATATATGGCCTTCAGAACCACAGGAAAAATGTGACTGTGACACAAGGAGCACAGGTCAGCTGCACTCGGCACGAGCCTTCCTCCCTCTCTTCCTTCCTTTCACCCTCCCAGACCCCCACACCCTTCACGATTGCTCAGCTAGAAGTGGTCCTTCTCCAAGCTCCCTTCAGTTCATCCCTTTCCCATGTCATGGCACTCTCATAGCACTGACGAGATTTTGCTTTCAATTAATGGCAGCCCACCTCAGTATTCTCACCTGGAGAATTCCATGGACGGGGGAGCCTGGCTGGCTACAGTCCATGGGGTCACAACGAGTCAGACACGACTGAAGGACTAACACTTCACGGCTCTTTTGTCTTTATCTCCTTTATGAGACCCTCAGTCAGGAGTCCCACATGGAAGCTTCTGATTTTCTGTTCAGTTTGCCTGGAAATGGTACTTCCTTTCTACATCCCTGCTCTTGCCTGAGCATTTTTATCTAGCCTACATTTATTCTTTGGGCAGGGCCCTTCCTTCCCCAAACTTTCTGTAACCTCCCAATCTAAAGGAGGCTCTGGCACAACTCCAGATGCAGGGCTTCCCACAAAAGGAAAGCCAGATCAGATATCCATCACTAAAAAAATTATGCATTTCACACCTGTCTACACATGGTGGTGGAAAATGATTTATATCAAAACACACTGTGTATCTATATGTATTTCTATATAGTTTCACTAAGAAAAATGGGGATTTTTGATTCAATATCTGTATCTGTATGGTGTTTTATATTTAGAACTGTCCCTTCACAAACATTATTTAATTAACTTATTAAACTTATACCAGTTAACTGTTCAGTTCAGTCGCTCTGTCATGCCCAACTCTTTGCAACCCCATAGACTGCACCATGCCAGGCCTCCCTGTCCATCACCAATTCCTGGAGCTTGCTCAAACTCATGTCCACTGAGTCGGTGATGCCACCCAACCATCTCATCCTCTGTCCATTTGCTTCTCCTCCCAACTTCAATCTTTCTCAGCATCAGGGTCTTTTCCAATGAATTGGTTCTTCACAACAGGTGGCGAAAGTACTGGAGTTTCAGCTTTAGCATCAGTCCTTCCAATGGATATTCAGGACTGATTTCCTTTAGGATGGACTGGTTGGATCTCTTTGCAGTCCCAGGGACTCTCAAGAGTCTTCTCCAACACGACAGTTCAAAAGCAGCAATTCTTCCGTGCTCAGCATTCTTTATAGTCCAACTCTCACATCCATACATGACTATTGGAAAAACCATAGCTTTGACTAGATGACATTTTTGGCAAAGTAATGTCTCTGCTTTTTAATGTGCTATCTAGGTTGGTCATAGCTTTTCTTCCAAGGAGCAAACGTCTTTTAATTTCATGGCTGCAGTCACCATCTGCAGTGATTTTGGAGCCCCCCAAAATAAAGTCTCTCAGTTTCCATTGTTTCCCTGTCTATTTGCCATGAAGTGATGGGACCAGACACCATGATTTTAGTTTTCTGAATGTCGAATTTTAAGCCAACTTTTTCATTCTCCTCTTTCACTTTCATCAAGGCACTCTTTAGTTCCTCTTCACTTTCTCCTATAAGGGTGGTGTCATCTATGTATCTCAGGTTATTGATATTTCTCCTGGCAATCTTGATTCCAGCTTGTACTTCATCCAGCCTGGCATTTCACGTGATGTACTCTGCATATAAGTTAAATAAGCAAGGTGACAATATACAGCCTTGACATACTCCTTTCCCGATTTGGAACCAGTCTGTTGTTCCATGTCCATTTCTAACGGTTGCTTCTTGACCTGCATACAGATTTCTCAGAAGGCAGGTAAGATGGTCTGGTAGTCCCACCTCTCGAAGAATTTCCACAGTTTGGTGATTTACACAGTCAAAGGCTTTGGCATAGTCAATAAAGCAGAAGTAGATGTTTTTCTGGAACTCTTTTGCTTTTTCCATGATCAGTTGGATGTTGGCAATTGGATCTCTGGTTCCTCTTACTTTCCTAAATCCAGGTTGAATATCTGGAAGTTCATAGTTTACGTACTTTTGAAACCTGATGTGGAGAATTTTGAGCATTACTTTGTTAACGTATGAGATGAGTGAAACTGTGGTAATTTGAACATTCTTTGGCATTCCCCTTCTTTGGGACTGGGATGAAAACTGACCTTTTCCAGTCATGTGGCCACTGCTGAGTTTTTCAGATTTGCTGGCATATTGAGTACAGCACTTTTATAGCATCATCTTTTAGGATCTGAAATAGCTCAACTGGCATTCCATCACTTCCACTAGCTTTGTTCATAGTGATGGTTCCTAAGGCCCACTTGACTTTGCATTCCAGGATGTCTGGCTCTAGGTGAGTGATCACACCATCGTGGTTAAATGAGTCATGAAGTTCTTTTTTGTACAGTTCTTCTGTGTATTGTTGCCACCTTTTATTAATATCTTCTGCTTCTCTTAGGTCCATACCATTTCTGTCCTTCATTGTGCCCATCTTTGCATGAAATGTTCCCTTGGTATCTCTAATTCTCCTGAAGAGATCTCTAGTCTTTCCCATTCTATTGTTTTCCTCTATTTATTTGCATTGATCACATAGGAAGACTTTCTTATCTCTCCTTGCTATTCTTTGGAACGCTGCATTCAAATGCGTATATCTTTCCTTTTTCTCCTTTGCCTTTAGCTTCTCTTCTTTTCTCAGCTATTTGTCGGGCCTCCTCAGACAATCATTTTGCCTTTTTTCATTTCTTTTTCTTGGGGATCATTTTGATTATTGCCTCCTGTACACTGCCTCCTATACAATTAACTATTAGTATGGTTATACTATGGGGCTTCCCTAGTGGCTCAGCAGTAAGAAATCCACCTGCAATGACACAGGTTTGATCCCTGAGTCTGAAAGGTTCCCTGAAGAAGGAACCACCAACCCTCTCCAATATTCTTGCCTGGGAAATCCTATGGACATAGTAGCCTGTTGGGCTGCAGTCCACGGCGTTGCAAAAGAGTTGGATACGACTTAGCTACTAAAACAACAACAATTATACTATGTATGAGAAAAGTAAACATTAGGAGACTTTAAAATTTTTATCTAACTTATAAGATATTAGCAGTACTGAGAGCCAGATCCAGAACTCTCCTACGATTGCAGTATTCCTTCCACCTTAACAACTTGTTCAGAAGTCTCAAATTTTCACTTTAGACATGATTTAATTTTTAATCTTCCTTCCTTTCACTGTGTATATTTACATTCACACCTTCACAGGTGTTTGCATATATATACTCAAGAGAACAGCTTCCCACTCCAGTATTCTGGCCTGGAGAATTCCAGGGACTGTATAGTCCATGGGGTTGCAAAGAGTCAAACACAACTGAGCGACTTTCATTTTCACTCATTACATTAAGTGGTCAAACAGGCTAGACCATTTAGAAAAGTTGTGGATGAGAAGAGAGAAGGGCAGTATGACCTATAAAGTAAAACTCTGTAAAGATCTACCTGAGGTACTGCGCTTGAATATAAAAGAGTTAAATTCTGGGAATAAGACTGGGCAAGCTAAGTCACTTCAGTCGTGTCCACCTCTTTGCAACCCCAGGACCTGTAACACTCCAGGCTCCTCTGTCCATGGGATTCTCCAGGCAAGAATACTGGAATGGGTTGCCATGCCCTCCTCCAGGGGACCTTCCCAACCTAGGAATTGAACTTGGATCTTTGTCTGCTGCATTGGGAGGCATGTTCTTTACCACTAATGCCACATGGGATTAAGATCACTGGGTATTTAAATAAATGTCCTAAAGGTACTACATAGTGGATAAAATAACGTTTACATCTTAACATCTCATTGTTACATAATCTCTTTCAAGTTTCTTTAATTGCATTTAATTTTAAATCATTGTATTCCCAGTAGGTATAATTAAGGTACAAGTAGACAACAAACAAATTATTTTCTGATGCTCAGGTTATAGAAGACCTAGATAACAACTCAGGATTATATTCTCCACATTCAGTACAAATCTTAAGAGCATTCTTAAATATTGGCCAAGAGTGGGGTGTCTTATATTTTAACAAATTTTATTTTATTTCAAATTAAATATTGCCTAGCAAAAGCCAGTATTTAAGGCACATAAAAATACCCAGTTAGAAAACTTTTCAGTTATCCTGAGACAATTTTTTGTCATCTAGATAAATACTAAAGGGAAAAAATTTACCCAGATATTTTATTCACTAGTCCCAAAGTCCTCAAAAAGGGACACGATCTCTGTAATTTTTCTGTTCACCAAGTAAGGGAATTATATTAATTATAACAAATATTCATAGATGCATAGTAGAAAAAGGATTGACTTTGAATCAGACAGAGCTGAGTTTGATTTGATCTGCCCCCTCAACTTATTAGAAGATTAGCTTTTGAGTAGTTAACTTCCATGTAATTCACTTTCATAATTTGCAAAATGAGATAAAAGCACCACTTCTACATAGTTATTGTTATAATTAATGTTAAAATACAAAATGAGCCATACAAAACAAGACACTATAGGAAAGGGTCATTGTGTAGATAAGATAAACATTCACAATATAAGGCTCACAATATCTAGTATTTTACCTGGCCCCTAAATAAGCCCTTGATAAATATTTGTTGAAGAAGGCAAACTGGTTGTCTAAGGAGGCCTTAAAAATGCCTAAGAAGAGAAGAGAAGCAAAAGGCAAGGTAGAAATGGAAAGATAATACCCAACTGAATGCAGAGTTTCAAAGAAGAGCAAGAAGACATATGAAAGCCTTAAGTGAAAACTGCAAAGAAATAGAGGAAAACAATAGAAAGGGAAAGACTAGATATCTCTTCAAGAAAATTAGAGATACCAAGGGAACATTTCATGCAAGGATGGGTATGATACAGGAGGCACGATAAAGGACAGAACCAGTAACAACCTAACAAAGGTAGAAGAGATTAAGAAGAGGTGGCAAGAATTCACAAAAGAACTATACAAAAAAGATCTTAATGAAAGGGATAACCATGATGCTGTGGTCACTCACCCAGAGCCAGACATCCTGGAGTATGAAGTCAAGTGGACCTTAGGAAGCATTACTGCAAACAAAGATAGTGGAGGTGATGGAATTCCAGCTGAGCTATTTTAATCCTAAAACATGATGCTGTTAAAGTGCTTCATTCAATATGACAGCAAATTTGCAAAACTCAGTAGAGGCCACAGGATTGGAAAAGGTCAATTTTCATTCCAATCCCAAAGAAGGGCAATGCCAAAGAATGTTCAAACTATCAGACCGTTGTGCTCATTTTGCATGCTATGAAGGTCGTGTTCAAAATCCTTCAAGCTAGGCTTCAGAAGTATTTGAACCAAAAACTTCCAGATGTACAGTTAGTTCAGTCACCCAGTTGTGTCTGACTCTTTGCGACCCCATGAACCATAGCACACCAGGCTTCCCTGTCCATCACCAACTCCCGGAGTTCACTCAGACTCATGTCCATTGAGTAGGTGATGCCATCCAACCATCTCATCCTCTGTCGTCCCCTTCTCCTCCTGCCCTCAATCTTTCCCAGCATCAGGGTCTTTTCAAATGAGTCAGCTCTTTGCATCAGGTAGCCAAAGTATTGGAGTTTCAGCTTCAAGATCAGTCCTTCCAATGAACACCCAGGACTGATCTCCTTTAGGATGGACTGCATGGATCTCCTTGCAGTCCAAGGGACTCTCAAGAGTCTTCTCCAACACCCAGTTCAAAAGCATCAATTCTTCTGCACTCAGCTTTCTTTATAGTCCAAATCTCACAGCCATACATGACCACTGGAAAAACCATAGCCTTAACTAGACGGACCTTTGTTGACAAAGTAATGTCTCTGCTTTTTAATATGTACAAGCTGGGTTTAGAAAAGGCAGAGGAACCAGAGATAAAATTGCCAACATCCGATGGATCACAGATAAAGCAAGTGAATTCCAGAAAAATATTTACTATTGTTTCAATGACTACCTGAAAGCCTTTGACTGTGTTGATCACAACAAACCATGGAAAATTCTTAAAAGAGATGGGAATATCAGATCACCTTACACTCCTTGTGAGAAATCTATGTGGATGAATAAGCAACAGTTAGAACCTTAACATGGAACAGTGAACCGGTTCATAATTGGGAAAGGAGAATGACAAGGTTATATATTGTCATTCTGTTTATTTAACTTCTATGCAGAATACATGATGAAAAGTCAGGATGAATCCCACCAATCTGGTTGAATGCCAAGCTGGAATCAAGATTGCTCGGATAAATACCAACAACTTCAGATATGCAGATAATACCATTGTAATGGCAGAAAGCAAAGAGAACTAAAGAGCCTCTTGATGAGGGTGAAAGAGGAGAGTGAAAAAGCTGGCTTAAAACTCAACATTCGAAAAACTAATGGCATCTGGTCCCATCAGTTCAGTTCAGTCAATTCAGTCAATCATTCATGTCTGACTCTTTGCCAACCCATGGACTGCAGCACACCAGGCCTCCCTGTGCATCATCAACTCCTGGAGCTTTCTCAAGCTCATGTCCATAGAGATGGTGATGCCATCCAACCATCTCATCCTCTGTTGTCCCCTTCTCCTCTCACCTTCAATCAATCCCAGTATCTGGATCTTTTCCAATGAGTCAGTTCTTCACATCAGGTGGCCAAAGTATTGGAGTTTCAACTTTAGCATCAGTCCTTCCAATGAATATTCAGTACTGATTTCCTTTAGCATGGACTGGTTGGATCTCCTTGCAGCCCAAGGGACTCTCAAGAGTCTTCTCCAACACCTCAGTTCAAAAGCAGCAATTCTTCCATGCTCAGCATTCTTTATAGTCCAACTCTCACATCCATACATCACTACTGGAAAAACCATAGCTTTGACTCGATGACCTTTGTTGGCAAAATAGTGTCTCTGCTTTTTAATATGCTATCTAGGTTGGTCATAGCTTTTCTTCCAAGGAGCAAACATCTTTTTATTTCATGGCTGCAGTCACCATCTGCAGTGATTTTGGAGCCCCCCCAAATAAAGTCCCTCACTGTATCCATTGTTTCCCCATCTATTTCCCATGAAGTGATGGGAACAAATGCCATGATTTCAGTTTCTTGAATGTTGAATTTGAAACTAACTTTTTCACTCTCCTCTTTCACTTTCATCAAGAGATGCTTTAGTTCTTCTTTCCTTTCTGCCATAAGTATTGTATCATCTGCATATGTGAGATTATTGATATTTCTCCCAGAAATCTTGATTCTAGCTTGTTGTTCATCCAGTCCAGCATTTCTAATGATGTACTCTCCATTTAAATACAATAAGCAGGGTGATAGTATACAGCCTTGACATATTCCTTTCCTGATTTGGAACCAGTCTGTTGTTCCATGTCCATTTCTAACGGTTGCTTCTTGACCTGCATACAGATTTCTCAGGAGGCAGGTCAGGTAGTCTGGTATTCCCATCTCTTTCAGAATTTTCCAGTTTGTTGTGATGCACACAGTCAAAGGCTTTGGCATAGTCAATAAAGCAGAAGTAGATGTTTTTCTGGAACTCTCTTGCTTTCTCCATGATCCAGTGGATGTTGGCAATTTGATCTCTGGTCCCATAACTTCATGGCAAATAGAAGGGGAAAACGTATAAGCAGTGACAGATTTCATTTTCCTGGACTCCATAATCACTGTGGACTGTGACTGCAGCCATGAAATTAAAAGACAATTGCTCCTTGGAAGGAAAGCCATGAGAAACCTAGACAGCGTAATAAAAAGCAGAGACATCACTTTGCCAACAAAAGTCTGTATAGTCTAAGCTATGGTTTTTCCAGTAGTCATTTATGGATGTGAGATTTGGACTATAAAGGAAGCTGAGCACGAAGAATTGATGCTTTCCAACTGTGGTGTTGGAGAAGGCTCTTGAGAGTCCTGGACTGCAAGTAGATCAATCCAGTCAATGTTAAAGGAAGTCAACCTTCAATATTCACTGGAAAGACTGATGCTGAAGCTCCAGTACTTTGGCTACCTAATGCCAAGTGCTGACTCATTGGAAAAGACATCGACTTAGGGACTGAACAACAACAATAACAAATATTTGTTGAATGAGTGAATACTAGAAACTGCTAACTGCCATACTGAAAAGACAACCCAGTGTTTCAACAGCTCTTCACATGAACAAACATCCATCCCATTTCATTCAACAAATATGTGTATCAAATGCCTGGTCTGTCTTAGGCACTGTGTGGGTACAGTAGATATGTGTAACTTTCAAACAAGTTAGTAAAAGAGATCCCTGAAAAGGCAATTTCCATACCCTGTGATGAATTCAGTAAGCACAAGAATAATATGAACTTCTAGGAAGCTCCTAACTCGTTTTGAGGAATTTGTTAAGTCTTCTCCAAGAATGACTGAGATGGATGAGCCTGTACAAAAATAGCAGAAGAACTGGGGTGATGAAAGCATTTTATAGGTGGAGGGAACATGTAAACACTAGAAAAAACCTGCTCATTATGGGCCTGTAGAGCTACAGTGAGGAAATTATACACCGTTAAAACACTTGCTCATTTCTGTCAGTTTGTGTCACTCTCTAGATCCCTCAACAAACTATTGCTCGCACTTGCATCTGGACTGAACTTTAGCAGATCACCAGTTCTATCTGTCTTCTACCTGCTCAGCTTTGAGGTTGTGCCAGTTCCTGAAAGGAGGTCAATTCAGTCAATCCTAAAGGAAATCAACCCTGAATATTCATTGAAAAGGCTGAGGCTGAAGGTCCAATACTTTGGCCACCTGATGTGAAGAGCCAACTCATTGGAAAAGACCCCAATGCTGGGAAAGACTGAGGGCAGGAGAAAAGGATGACAGAGGATGAGATGGTTGGATGGTATCACCAACTCAATGGAAATGAGTTTGCACAAATTCCAGGAGATGGCGAAGGACAGTGAAGCCTGCTGTGCTGCAGTCCATGGGGTCACAAAGAGTCAGACATGACTTAGTGACTGAATAACAACAAGGACTATTCCTGCTGTTGTCTGACATCAATTCCTGACCCTTCTCTGGCTCCCTTCCTATGCACTGCTCTTGGCATGAACACAACGGTTTGCCTGTGCAGGCTGGTGATACACTTGATCTTTAGACACCATCCCAGCCTAAGCTGTGGGGGTAAAAATGGTCCTGATGCCCTTAACCTTGGAGCCTTTTTGTTTTTTTTTTTATTAATTGAGGAGATACATTTGAAGTTCCTTTTTTATGCCAGATACTGTCATAGATACTGGGGCATCAAAACAACTTGTCCTTCAGGAGCTCATTATCCAGCTAGGTAAATGACATGAGAACAAATGAATAGCACAGCAATTCACCGATGAAAATCTGTGCAAAGGTCTAATAACACAGAGACAAGGCTTATCAAGCAGTCAGCTTACTAATGCAAATAAATGAGAGGGCAGTTGAGCATCTATACCACAAATGCCTGCATCAGGCATCACGGTGTTTTTTGTTTATTTATAGTTAAATCAACCCTTTTATATTGCAGAATCAGTTTTTGTAAGCAGCTTTCTTGATTCTGAATTTCAGATAAATGATTCAGAATACTTGATTCTAACTTAATAACTCACATTTCATTTTTTGAACAGAACTCAATGTGGAAGATGGCAGAGGGATAGGATGGGGAGACCACTTTCTCCCCCACAAATTCATCAAAAGAACATTTAAACGCTGAGTAAATTCCACAAAACAAATTCTGAATGCTGGCAGAGGACATCAGGCACCCAGAAAAGCAGCCCATTGTCTTCAAAAGGAGGTAGGAAAAGATATAAAAGACAAAAAAAGAGACAAAAGAGGTAGGGACGGAGCTCCATCCCGGGAAGGGAGTCTTAAAAAGAGAGAAGTTTCCAAACACCAGGAAACACTCTTACTGCTGAGTCTGTGGCAAGCCTCGGACCACAGAGGGCAACATAACTGGGAGGAAAAATAAATAAATAACTAAAACCCACAGATTACGTGCCCAGCATTAACTCCCCCAGCGGAGAAGCAGCGCAGACGCCTGCACCCGCCACTAGCAAGTGGGGGCTGGGCGGGGAGGCGCAGGCTGCATTGCTTAGAGTAAGGACCAGGCCTGAATGCCCTGAGGGCAATCTGAGGGAACTAACTTGGGCTAGCAAACTAGACTGTGGGATAGCTACCACACGAAAAGCCCTAACTTAAGACACTGCCAGGCCTGCTCACAGAACAAAGGACTGTACAGAGCTAGTCGGCTGCAGACCATCCCCCTCCGGTGACAGGCAGCCAGAGCCAGAAGGGGTCAATTGCAGCCCCAGAGAGACATTATCTACCAAACTGCAAGCAGGTTTCTTTGCTAACTAAGACTTCTTGGGGTTCTGGACAATCAACATCCACCTGAGAAGGTGTGCTGGTTGTACACCCAGAAAACTGAGCAGCAGGGATGGGGAAGGCGATAAGTCACAGCGACTGAGCTCGCCAAACACCTCATCACCTGAGCTGCTTGGACCTGGGAAGGGCACAAAACGCAGGCCCAACAGAGTCTGTGCCTCTGAGGACTACCCGAGTGTCTGAACCTGAGTGGCTTAGACCTGGGAGGTGCAGACAGCCCAGGGCTGGCCTTGAATGGTTCCCAGCGGAGCAACATAGAGCCTGAGCAGTGTGGGCAGGGAGGGCACATGTGCCATGAGTGGGGGCTGGCCCAGTGTAGCTGAGATATTGCGAGCACACGCCAGTGTTATTTGTTTGCAGCGTCCCTCCCTCCCAACAGCACTACTGAACAAGTGAGTCTAAAAAAGTGTCCACTACCGCCTCCCTGGTGTCAGGGTAGAAATCAGACACTGAAGAGACCAGCAAACAGAAGAAGCTAAAACAGAGGGGACAGCCTTAGAAGTGATAGGTGCAATGGATTAAAACCCTATAGGTAGTACTGACTACATAGGAAGGGGCCTATAAATCTTGAGAAATATAAAAGCAGGACCAAGGAACAATCCGAAAATGAACTGACCCCACACTGCCTACAACAACACCAGAGAAAGTCCTAGATATATTTTTACTATAATTCTTTTTTTTTTTAATTTTAAGTCCTGTATTACTCCTTTAATTTTCATTTTTATAACCTACTATTACTTTGCAAAAAAAAGAGACTCTATTTTTTAAAGCAAACTTCATATATATATATATATATTTATAATTTTTGTGAATTTTTTTTCTTCTTTTCTTTAATATTATATTTTTGAAAATCCAACCTCTTCTCTAGATTTTTAATCTTTGCTTTTTGGTATTTGTTATCAATTTTGTACCTTTAAGAACCCAACCTTCAGTACCCATTTTTACTTGGGAGCGAGATTACTGGCTTGGCTGCTCTCTCCTCTTTGGACTCTCCTTTTTCTCCACCAGGTCACCTCTATCCCCTCCATCCCCCTTCTCTTCTCTAACCAACTCTGTGAATCTCTTTGTGTGTTCCAGACGGTGGAGAACACTTAAGGAACTGATTACTGGCTGGATCTGTCTCTCTCCTTTTGATTCGCCTCTTTATCCTCCTGGTCACCTCTGTCTCCTTCCTCCCTCTTCTCTTCTCTATATAACCCCATGAACATCTCTGAGCGGTCCAGACTGTGGAGCACACAGAAGGAAGTGATTACTGGCTAGCTTGCTCTCTCCTCTTTTGATTCCACCTCATCTCATTTGGGTCACCTCTAACTCCCTCCTTCCTCTTCTCTTATCCATGTAACTCTGTGAACCTCTCTGGTTGTCCCTCACTGTGGAGAAACTTTTCATCTTTAACCTAGATGTTTTATCAATGGTGCTGTATAGAAGGAGAAGTCTTGAGACTACTGTTAAAATAAGACTGAAAACCAGAAGCAGGAGGCTTAAGTCTAACTCCTGAGAATACCAGAGAACTCCTGACTCCAGGGAACATTAATTGACAGGAGCTCATCAAACACCTCCATACCTACACTGAAACCAAGCACCACCCAAGGGACAACAAGTTCCAGAGCAAGACATACCATGCAAATTCTCCACCAATACAGGAACATAGCCCTGAGCTTCAATATACAGGCTGCCCAAAGTTACTCCAAACCCACTGACATCTCATGACTCATTACTGGACACTTCATTGCACTCCAGAGAGAAGAATTCCAGCTCCACCCACCAGAACACGGACAAAAGCTTCCCTAACCAGGAAACCTTGACAAGCCACCCGTACAACCCCACCAACAGCGAGGAAACTCCAAAATAAAGAGAACTCCACAAACACAGCAGAATTCTCCAGAATACAGAAAGGCCACCCCAAACACAGCAATATAAACAAGATGAAGAGACAGAGGAATACCCAGCAGGTAAAGGAATAGGATAAATGCCCAACAAACCAAACAAAAGAAGAAAAGATAGGGAATCTACCTGATAAAGAATTCCGAATAATGATAGTGAAAATGATCCAAAATCTTGAAATCAAAATGGAATCACAGATAAATAGCCTGGAGACAAGGATTGAGAAGATGCAAGAAAGGTTTAACAAGGACCTAGAAGAAATAAAAAAAGAGTCAATATATAATGAATAATGCAATAAATGAGATAAAAAACACTCTGGAGGCAACAAATAGTAGAATAACGGAGGCAGAAGATAGGATTAGTGAAGTAGAAGATAGAATGCTAGAAATAAATTAATCAGAGAGGAAAAAAGAAAAATGAATTAAAAGAAATGAGGACAATCTCAGAGATCTCCAGGACAATATTAAATGCCCCAACATTCTTATCATAGGAGTCCCAGAAGAAGAAGACAAAAAGAAAGACCATGAGAAAATACTTGAGGAGATAATCGTTGAAAACGTCCCTAAAATGGGGAAGGAAATAATCACCCAAGTCCAAGAAATCCAGAGAGTCCCAAACAGGATAAACCCAAGGCGAAACACTCCATGATACATACTAATCAAATTAACAAAGATCAAACAGAAAGAACAAATATTAAAAGCAGCAAGGGAAAAACAACAAATAACACACAAGGGAATTCCCATAAGGATAACAGTTGATCTTTCAATAGAAACTCTTCAGGCTAGGAATGGCAAGACATACTTAGAGTACGAAAAAAATAACCTACAGCCCAGATTACTGTACCCAGCAAGGATCTCATTCAAATATGAAGGAGAAATCAAAAGCTTTACAGACAGACAAAAGCTGAGAGAATTCAGCACCACCAAACCAGCTCTCCAACAAATGCTAAAGGATCTTCTCTAGACAGGAAACACAAAAAGGGTGTATAAACTCAAACCCAAAACAATAAAGTAAATAGCAACGGGATCATACTTATCAATAATTACCTTAAACGTAAATGGGTTGAATGCCCCAAACAAAAGACAAAGACTGGCTGAATGGATACAAAAACAAGACCCCTATATATGTTGTCTACAAGAGACCCACCTCAAAACAGGGGACACATACAGACTGAAAGTGAAGGGCTGGAAAAAGATATTCCACGCAAATGGACACCAAAAGAAAACAGGAATAGCCACACTCATATCAGATAAAATAGACTTTAAAACAAAGGCCGTGAAAAGAGACAAAGAAGGACACTACATAATAATCAAAAGATCAATCCAAGAAGAAGATATAACAATTATAAAAATATATATGCACCCAACATAGGAGAACCGCAATATGTAAGACAAATGCTTAGTATGAAAGGGGAAATTAACAATAACACAATAATAGCGGGAGACTTTAATACCCCACTCACACCTATGGATAGATCAACTAAACAGAAAATTAACAAAGAAACACAAACTTTAAATGATACAACAGACCAGTTAGACCTAATTGATATCTATAGGACATTTCACCCCAAAACAATGAATTTCACCTTTTTCTCAAGCGCACACGGAACCTTCTCCAGGATAGATCACATTCTGGGCCATAAATCTAGCCTTGGTAAATTCAAAAAAACTGAAATCATTCCAAGCATCTTTTCTGACCACAATGCAGTAAGATTAGATCTCAATTACAGGAGAAAAACTATTAAAAATGCCAACATACGGAGGCTGAACAACATGCTGGGGGACTGTAAAAGCAGTGCTAAGGGGGAAGTTCATAGGAGTACAGGCATACCTAAAGAAACAAGAAAAAAGTCAAATAAATAACCTAACTCTACACCTAAAGCAACTAGAAAAGGAAGAAATGAAGAACCCCAGGGTTAGTAGAAGGAAAGAAATCTTAAAAAGTAGGGCAGAAATAAATGCAAAAGAAACAAAAGAGACCATAGCAAAAATCATCAAAGCCAAAAGCTGATTATTTGAAAGGATAAATAAAATTGACAAACCATTAGCCAGACTCATCAAGAAACAAAGGGAGAAAAATCAAATCAATAAAATTAGAAATGAAATTGGAGAGATCACAACAGACAACACAGAAATACAAAGGATCATAAGAGACTACTATCAACAATTATATGCCAATAAAATGGACAACTTGGAAGAAATGGACAAATTCTTAGAACAGTACAACTTTCCAAAACTGAACCAGGAAGAAATAGAATATCTTAACAGACCCATCACAAGCATGGAAATTGAAACTGTAATCAGAAATCTTCCAGCAAACAAAAGCCCAGGTCCAGATGGCTTCACAGCTGAATTCTACCAAAAATTTAGAGAAGAGCCAACACTTATCCTACTCAAACTCTTCCAGAAAATTGCAGAGGAAGGTAAACTCCCAAACTCATTCTATGAGGTCACCATCACCCTAATACCAAAACCTGACAAAGATGCCACAAAAAAAGAAAATTACAGGCCAATATCACTGATCAACATAGATTCAAAAATCCTTAACAAAATTCTAGCAATCAGAATCCAACAACACATTAAAAAGATCATACACCATGACCAAGTGGGCTTTATCCCAGGGATGCAAGGATTCTTCAATATCCACAAATCAATCAATGTAATACACTACATTAACAAATTGAAAAATAAAAGCCACATGATTATCTCATAGATGCAGAGAAAGCCTTTGATAAAATTCAATATCCATTTATGATAAAAACTCTCCAGGAAAGCAGGAATAGAAGGAACATACCTCAACATAATAAAAGCTATATATGAAATGATGAAAAATTGAAAGCATTTCCCCTAAAGTCAGGAACAAGACAAAGGTGCCCACTTTCACCATTACTATTCAACATAGTTTTGGAAGTTTTGGCCACAGCAATCAGAGCAGAAAAAGAAATAAAAGGAATCCAAATTGGAAACGAAGAAGTAAAACTCTCACTGTTTGCACATGACATGATCCTCTACATAGAAAACCCTAAAGACTCCACCAGAAAATTACTAGAGCTAATCAATGAATATAGTAAGTTTCAGGATATAAAATCAACACACAGAAATCCCTTGCATTCCTATACACTAATAATGAGAAAACAGAGAAATTAAGGAAACAATTCCATTCACCATTGCAACAAAAAGAATAAAATACTTAGGAATATATATACCTAAAGAAACTAAAGATCTATATATAGAAAACTATAAAACACTGGTGAAAGAAATCCAAGAGGACACTAATAGATGGAGAAATATACCACATTCATGGATCAGAAGAATCAATATAGTGAAAATGAGTATACTACCCAAAGCAATCTATAGATTCAATGCAATCCCTATCAAGCTACCAACGGTATTTTTCACAGAGCTAGAACAAATAATTTCACAATTTGTATGGACATACAAAAACCCTCGAATAGCCAAAGCAATCTTGAGAAAGAAGAATGGAATTGGAAGAATCAACCTGCCTGACTTCAGGCTCTACTACAAAGCCACAGTCATCAAGACAGTATGGTACTGGCACAAAGACAGAAATATTGATCAATGGAACAAAATAGAAAGCCCAGAGATAAATCCACACACCTATGGACACTTTATCTTTGACAAAGGAGGCAAGAATATACAATGGAAAAAAGACAATCTCTTTAACAAGTGGTGCTGGGGAAACTGGTCAACCACTTATAAAAACAATGAAACTAGAACACTTTCTAACACCATACACAAAAATAAACTCAAAATGGATTAAAGATCTAAATGTAAGACCAGAAACTATAAAACTCCTAGAGGAGAACATAGGCAAAACATTCTCTGACATAATCACAGCAGGATCCTCTCTGACCCACCTCCCAGAATATTGGAAATAAAAGCAAAAATAAACAAATGGGACCTAATTAAAATTAAAAGCATCTGCACAACAAAGGAAACTATAAGCAAGGTGAAAAGACAGCCTTCAGAATGGGAGAAAATAATAGCAAATGAATCAACTGACAAAAATTAATCTCAAAAATATACAAGCAACTCCTACAGCTCAATTCCAGAAAAATAAATGACCCAATCAAAAAATAGGGCCAAAGAAATAAATAGATTTTTCTCCAAAGAAGACATACAGATGGCTAACAAACACATGAAAAGATGTTCAACATCACTCATTATCAGAGAAATGCAAATCAAAACCACAATGAGGTACCATTTCACGCCAGTCAGAATGGCTGCGATCCAAAAGTCTACAAGCAGTAAATGCTGGCGAGGGTGTGGAGAAAAGGGAACCCTCTTACACTGTTGGTGGGAATGCAAACTAGTACAGCCACTATGGAGAACAGTGTGGAGATTCCTTAAAAAACTGGAAATAGAACTGCCTTATGATCCAGCAATCCCACTGCTGGGCATACACACTGAGGAAACCAGAAGGGAAAGAGACACGTGTACCCCAATATTCATTGCAGGATCGTTTATAATAGCCAGGACATGGAAGCAACCTAGATGTCCATCAGCAGATGAATGGATAAGAAAGCTGTGGTACATATACACAATGGAGTATTACTCAGCCATTAAAAAGAATACATTTGAATCAGTTCTAATGAGATGGATGAAACTGGAGCCTATTATACAGAGTGAAGTAAGCCAGAAAGAAAAACACCAATACAGTATAGTAACACATATATATCGAATTTAGAAAGATGGTAATGATAACCCTGTATGCGAGACAGCAAAAGAGACACAGATGTATAGAACAGTCTTTTGGACTCTGTGGGAGAGGGAGAGGGTGGGATGATTTGGGAGAATGGCATTGAAACATGTATAATATCATATAAGAAACGAATTGCCAGTCCAGGTTCGATGCTGGATACAGGATGCTTGGGGCTGGTGCACTGGGATGACCCAGAGGGATGGTACGGGGAGGGAGGTGGGGGGGATTCAGGATGGGGAACACGTGTACACCCATGGGGGATTCTTGTTCATGTATGGCAAAACCAATACAATATTGTAAAGTAATTAGCCTCCTATTAAAATAAATAAATTTAAATTAAAAAAAAAAAGAACTCAATGTGTTGATTTTTTTTTTTTTTTTTTTTTGCGTGGGGGTGGGTGGCAGAGAGGAGAAGGCAATGGCACCCCACTCCAGTACTCTTGGGAAATTCCCATCCTGGGAAATCCCATGGACGTAGGAGCCTCGTAGGCTACAGTCCATGGGGTTGCTAAGAGTCGGACAGGACTGAGCGACTTCCCTTTCACTTTTCACTTTCATGAATTGGAGAAGGAAATGGCAACCCACTCCAGTGTTCTTGCCTGGAGAATCCCAGGGACAGAGGAGCCTGGTGGGCTTCCATCTATGGGGTCGCACAGAGTCGGACACGACTGAAGCCACTTAGCAGCAGCAGTAGCAGCAGAAGCAGGGTGGCAGAGAAGAGAAACTCCATCCTTGTGGGAATGCATATGATAAAACTTGAACAAAAAAGTGACATAAATCTGTTCAATAAATGGATCCATTTAAAAACTGACATAAATCCATTGCTTAAAATAGGATATTGTATGCAATTTGCCAATGACATTTTCATTCACATTGATTTTTCTTTGTAAAAAAAATGACTTCTGGTATGAATTACAATTTATTTAAAAGAAATAGTTCCTAATTCACATGACTTGTCACCATTTGCACTGGTGGATGAGTAACTAAATTCCTATTTTGTGTTTGATGCCACGTGAGGTGCTGGTGGAAATGAAATGCATGGCAGGGCGCAGTCCTGAAGGAGCTGTCAGTCTAGTCACAGAGATTCAGGTTGTTCTGATGTGGTGTGGCAAAGGACTCCTCTAAGTCAGGCTTGGGCTGGCAGGGAGAGGAGCTGTGGAAGGTTTTCTGAGCCAGAGGAGTAACCTGAATTGAGCTTTGGAAGCAAATTCTACCGTTACTGAACCCCCATTCAATGTTGACCTCATATTTTTATTCATCTCTTTGTTCAGTGGTTTGGGGTAGCTTTATCGATGGAACTGGCATATGTAGAGTTTGGAAGTGAATCAGTTTGAAACCAGGGTATGGACATGTTCACCTACTCTGATGGGTGAAGGTTGTGGAACACAAAGAGGACTCTGCCCCTTTGGTTCTTCTTTAAATAAGATGCCACTAATTCTTAAAGAGAAGGCTACAAGCACAGTGCAGTTCTGCAGATGGCAGAGGTGATGGGATGGAACCAGGAGAGGATATTCTATCTCCAGTGAAGCTGGAAAGGGGCCTGATCAAATTCTTCTTCTCCTCTAAGTGCAGTTTTTCTTTTCTCTATTACCAGAGAAAGGATCACATTTAATATTAACGTATTTTGACTACTGTCATTATTCTTGTAGTCATTTTCCTACATTCCTGAGAATGTGGAGATGTGTAATAATTCTGGTGTTTGGTATTTCAAAAGAATAATGGTCTTTGCTCAGCCATGTAGAAAGGAAAACCCAAGAGTGACCTGCTTATTATGCTTTTAATAAGTAAGAAGCATCATCTGTGCAGTCAAAGCAATTAGAAATAGGGTTGCATGTAGAGTAGATCCCACCTACATCCATCTGCAAGTCACTGCTGTCTCTATGTAGGGGGCTATATTATACTTCTTGACCATACTCCTCAGCTACTCGCTACCGTGTCTGCCCACCACAATTTGTATATTTCACAGACACAGCAGTTTCAACATCTGCACTTACAACTTATTGCCCCAAACTTCGTTGTCATCTTATGTTTCATAATATTGTTAATAGATGCTACTACCCACTAAGGTCCTTAAGCTAGAACTTTAGGCATTCCCACCTTCTCTTCTACTATCTCTCCCATGACCTTTCCTATTAACTCCTAATAAAGCAAGCATTGAATCAGAGCCAAGGCCTGTCATTCCATCATAAATGTCTCTCAGAGAAGTCTCTTCACCCTGTTGATTCTGATTAGACAGGAATACTTCAAGCCTATAATCTAGTTCCATGGCTCCACAATCAAACTTTTATGATGTAATTGATGACATTATCCTCCTGCTTAAGGCAGCTTCCTATGAGTTACAGGACAAAGTCTAAAATTACTTACTTAATACGTTCTATGCTGCTCTTCCTAACCTGGTCCCAGCTCTTAGTCCTCATCTGCTCCCCCTCTTCCCGGGGGAAACTCCACTCTGGAAACACTGGAAGCTCTGCACCATGTTTCCTTATCTCTGATTATTCCCTTAAAGCCCTCAATGTTAGCTCAGACCTGATCTCTTTTAGGAAAATTTCCTAGACCCCAGGCTGGCTAGAGACCCTCTTTCATCCTCCTTTAGCACCTCTCTCTCTTAGCCAGTGTGTTCCAGTACTTCCTTTTCTCATCTGTCCTTTCCTGTGGGCTCCTTAAGGGCATGAGTGATGATTTGTTTTTATCTGTCTTTAGCACCTCCTGGACTTCCCAGGTGGTTCGAGTGGTATAGAATCCGCCTGCCAATGCAGGAAATGTAAGAGATGCAGGTTCGACCCCTGGGTTGGGAAGATACCCTGGAGAGGGGCATGGCAACTCACTCCAGTATTCTTAACTGGAGAAACCTACGGAGAGAGGAACCTGATGTGCTGTAGTCCATGGGGCTGCACAGAGTTGGACATGACTGAAGCGACTTTGCACATGTGCATGTTGGGTGTTGCACAGTACAGGTGCTCAATAAGGTCTCTGTGTTAAGGCATATATGCATGAGTGGATGAATGAATAAGTGAAAGAACTGGATTATGATTAGCTGTAGAATGAACTCTAAGTACAAAATAATGCTGAATATACGAATCCAACCTTCACACAAGCTCCTTATGACATCCTGAAGACTCCATTACTGATGTTCCCTGTGACCGCTAATGAGTCACTTAATCTCTCATCTGTAAAGCTTAATTAGTGCTTCAGCAATAAGTGCAAGCCCATAAAATGCTAGGTGTTCTATTCATTGCTTCGGAAACACCATCACGCTCATAGTCATTTGGAATAAAACTATTAGATGGGCAACTATACTCCATTTTCAATTAAAAATGCTAGATTCCCTCTTCCCTGAAATAGATTTAATGGCAGCTGTCTCCCAGCTGTTCCTGAAGATGCCTCAGCTTCAAACATGGGGATGTTACTACATCAGAGATGCAAAGGCCTTTAATTCCACAGCAAGCTTCCGTGATGCCTGCACCTGGGGGTGGGTGCAGGCTAAGTAATCAGAGGGAATGAAGGTGGGGGCAAACAGGCAATTCTCCTAATGGAAAGAGTCAAGGGGCTGGCAGTCAGAAAGCCGGCAATTTTACAGTTTCTCTACTGGACCTGAATCACTGCACTGATGATTCCTCTCCAATGTAGAGGAAAGAAAATGGAGTGTGTGCTTCCCACAGCTTTTAACCAACTAGGGAATTAAGGAAAGTGTACATTAAAAAAAAAGTTTAAAGCTACATATAGAGATGACATGGCATTAAAACATTCAGTTCAAACCAATCCAACAAGCCTGTTTTTGAGGTTCTACTGTCTACATTCAGTGGGAGGACCACTGATGAATCGATGAGAAATAGCTCCAAGCCTCTGCAGTTTCACATAAATAGAGGTAGAATGTGTCACTAACATAAATGAACCTGTTTTAATGGCTATGTGGAAATACAAAGTATTGTAGGAAGAGCAAAGAGCAAAGTGATTTCTGACTTGAGATGTAGGAAAAGCTTTGCAGAGAGTGTAGAATCTAGTGGTCTGGGCAGGCTTCCAGCTGAAGCCTTCATCCCTACCTCATTCTGGAAAAAAAAAAAAAAAAAACCTGGGAAATGAAGATTAACAGTGTACGGCAAAGTATCACCATAATGACTGAAGACACTGAGCTGGGAGACGAGTCTAATGGAGAGCTGTTACACCTCCACAGGGAACAGGCTGCCAGGTGAGATTTGGGAATTCATGACAGCTCTCACCCTAAAAAGACAGATCACTCCCTGCAGAAGAAAGGTAAAGATGAGCTGATCCTCATTATTCCTCCAAAACTTACCAATCAGAGAAGTCACTCTACATCCTCAGAGAGAAGCCCAGAACCACACTAATTAAGCTCCCTCTGAGGAAGGAACCTAGAGCCAGACATCCTGGAATGTGAAGTCAAGTGGGCCTTAGGAAGCATCACTATGAACAAACCTAGTGGAGGTGATGGGATTCCAGTTTAGCTATTTCAAAGCCTAAAAGATGATGCTGTGAAAGTGCTGTACTCAACATGCCAGCAAATTTGGAAAACCCAGCAGTGGCCAGAGTACTGGAAAAGGTCAGTTTTCATTCCAATCCCTAAGAAAGACAATGCCAAAGAATATTCAAACTACTGCACAATTGCACTCATCTCACACACTAGCAAAGTAATGCTCAAAATTTTCCAAGCCAGGCTTCAACAGTACATGAACTGTAATGTTCAAGCTGGATTTAGAAAAGGTAGAGGAACCATAGATCAAATTGCCAACATCTACTGGATTATTGAAAAAGCAAGAGAGTTCTAGAAAAACATCTATTTCTACTTTATTGACTATGCCAAAGCCTTTGACTGTGTAAATCACAGCAAACTGTAGCAAATTCTTTAAGAGATAGGAATACCAGACCACCTGACCTGCCTCTTGAGAAATCTGTATGCAGGTCAGGAAGTAACAGTTAGAACTGGACATGGAACAACCGACTGGTTACAAATTGGGAAAGGAGTACCTCAAGGCTGTATATTGTCACCCTACTTATTTAACTTCTATGCAGAATACATCATGTGAAATGTTGGACTTGATGAATCACAGGCTGGAATCAAGACTGCCAGGAGAATTATCAACAATCTCAGATAAGCAGATGACACCACTCTAATGACAGAAAGTCAAGAAGAACTAAAGACCCTTTTGATGAAGGTGAAAGAGGAAAGTGAAAAGGCTGGCTTAAAACTCAGCATTCAAAAAACTAAGATCATGACATCCAGTCTCATCACTTCATGACAAATAGAAGGGGAAAAAATGTAAACAGTGGCAGATTTTATTTTCTTGGCCTCCAAAATCACTACAGACAGAGACTGCAGCCATGAAATTAAAAGATGCTTACTCCTTGGAAGAAAAGCTGTTACAAACCTAGACAGCCTATTGGGCCTCCCTGGTGGCTTAGGCTATAAAGAATCTGTTCACAGTGTGGGAGACCTGGGTTGGGAAGATCCCCTGGAAAGGGAAAGGCTACCCACTCCAGTTTTTTTACCTGGAGAATTCCATGGACAAAGGAGCCTGGCGGGCTGTAGTCCATGGGGTCACAAAGAGCTGGACATGACTGAGTGACTAACACAAAAAACGACAGCATGTTATAAAACAGAGGCATCACTTTGCTGACAAAGGTCTGCATAATCAAAGCTATGGTTTTCTGGTAGTCATTTTCAGATGTAAGAGTTGGACCATAAATAAGGCTGAGCATCGGAGAACTGATGCTTTCAAACGGTGGTGCCAGAGAAGACTCTTGCGAGCCCCTTGGAGGCTCTCAAGGAGATGAAACCAGTCAATTCTAAAGGCAATCAACCCTGAATAGTCATTGGAAGGACTGGTACTGAAGCTCCTATACTTTGGCCACCTGATACAAAGAGCCAACTCACTGGAAAAGACCCTGATGCTGGCAAAGACTGAAGGCAGGAGAAGGGGGTGACAGAGGATGAGGTGGTTGGATGGCATCAGTTGACTCAATGGACATGAGTTTGAGCAAACTCAGGGGGATAGTGAAGGACAGAGAAGCCTGGTGTGCTGCAGTCCATGGGGTCACAGAGTTGGACATGATTTAGTGAATAAACAATTGCTGATTCATGTTGATGTATGGCAGAAACCAACATAATATTGTAAAGCAATTGTCCTCCAATTAAAAAGAAATACATTTTAAAAAATAAGAAGGAAAAAAAAAGAAAAGAAAAGGCTCTCTGGAGAAGATGATACTGCATCTCCTTGTATGTGACTTTTCCTTTAAAATATCTTTCCTTCCAAGCCTGCCAGCTGCAATTTAAGGGCTTATTTTTTCCCCATTATTTCCAGATTGGCACAGGAGCTGATTTAGCATATAATTGGTGTCTCATGTGTATACAGTAGGTAGTGTATATCACTGCTATATATAGTATGTTTATAAAATGCTCATCATGGAGTCAGATCCTAAATCAGCAATTCTCTTTCACGTGCAGCTGCATCCAAATGACTCTTTCCCTGGAGAAGGAAATATTTTATTTTCCCTCCAAGGCCACACAAAGACAGGGACACGAAGAGGAGGCTGAGAGCCCGCAGTTTTTCTCAGGGAGAGCTGCCTTTTCCTAACAGTACGCTGGAGCAACCCTTGCGTTTGGTTCTGTCATGAAGGATTGATGTACTTTTGTATGGATTCTGAGAGGGAGGAGCATTTCTGTTTTGTGATTCCCTGTGAGAATTAGAATAACACTTTGCAAGTGCCCACTCAATTGTTATTGTTGTTTAGTCACTAAGTCAGCCCATGACCCCATGGGCTGTAGCCCGCCCTCCAGGCTCCTCTGTCCATGAGATTTTCCAGGCAAGAATACCGGAGAGGGTTGCCGTTTCCTACTCCAGGGTATCTTCCTGACCCAGAGATCAAACCTGGATCTCCTGCAATGGCAGGCAGATTCTTTATCACTGAGCCACAGAGGAGGAGCTGAGCCCACACACTCAACATTCATTTGTTAATCAAGTAAAATGTAATAATTGGGTAACTGTAGCAGCTGTGCAAAGCCGTGTTCCCTATCTTTCAACTTTGGATGGTGCAGTGTATAACTGACACAACGGAGCACACATAAAGATTTAGTATTTTTGACCTTATATTCAAGAAAGAAAAAAAGTGAAGTCACTCAGTCCTGTCCAACTCTTTGCGATCCCATGGACTGTAGTCTACCAGGCTTCTCTGTCCTTGGGATTTTCCAAGCAAGAGTACTGGAGTGGGTTGCCATTTCCTTCTTCAGGGGATCTTCCTGACCCAGGGATCGAACCCAGGTCTCCTGCATTGCAGGCAGACGCTTTACCCTCTGAGCCACCAGGGAAGCCCACCTTATATCCATGGGCTGCCTAAGTGTCATGTGCATTTAACTCTACATGGATGAAGCTGATCCAGAGAATACATGCAAAATTGTGAGTTGATAGGAAAGTGCTTTTGTCTGAACAGAGGTTTCACAACTTTCATCAATTTCTTATAGAATCCACAATTCAAAAATTAAGGACCATATTCAAAACCAAAGCTCTAAATTCAGCTCATCAAATATTTACTGCAAGCCAACTCATCAAATATTTAATCACATTTTGCCTGGAAATGTTTATATGTGTATATCTTGGCACTACTTCCATTCAGTTATAATAACCAAAAACCTAGAAGGTCATTGTAGACATTAGCTCTCCCAGATGTAATCTAGCATCAAGTGCTGTCAAGTCTACTGATTACATACTTTCAAATCCATTCACTTTTCTCCAGTTCTACTAAGTCATCTGAACAGCTGCAATAGCCCCATAACTCTGTCATCATCCAGTCATGTCCTCTACCTATCCAGTCTCCACAGGGAAGTTAGGGGACCTTTTAAAGATGCAAACCTGATTACATCCTTCCTTGATGAAGATGACTTTGTAAGTTCTCTCAAGTTAAAGACCAAAGTCCTGAAAATGATCCTGAATGGTCTGGCCTTTGCAGTCCCTCTCTGCTAAACACTCCAGCCAGAATAACCTTCTTTAATCCTCGGTATGTGCCATGTCCTCATCTGCCAAAGGGTCTCAGCATATTTTTCCCTCTGCCTTGAATACTCCTTTCTATTCTCTTTATCCAGTCACCTCTATTAACTCTCCACTTCTCCACGCAGTAGACATTTAGCAAAATCTTCCATGTCCTCCACAGCTAGGTCAGTTTCACTCTCTGCACCTCCATGGGACCCACCTTTCTCTATTTCAGAGCACTTATCACAATTAGAGGGTCTTCCCTGGTGGCTCAGACAATAAATTATAAGTTTTTATTTACTTTGTGGTTATTTAATAAATGTGAATCCTTCCAATTAGACTCTAGGGTTCTTGAAAGCAAGTACTCATTTTTTTTTTTTTTTAACTTATTTGGCTATGCTGGATCTTAACTACAGCATGCAGGATCTAGTTCCCTGACCAGGGGTCAAACTCAGGCCCCCTGCATTGGGAGCACAGAGTGTTAGCCACTGGACCACCAGGGAAGTCTCAAGCAAGTACTCTTTATTGTTCAATTTCCATGGCTTGGCATTGTGCCTAATACAGAGGAGGCCTCAATAAGTTTTTACTGAGTGAATGAATGGATGGTCTCTTCTATTGAACTCTAAAGTTTTTAGAAGTAGAAGTTATCGCTGTGCAGTAGATTGAACAAATTGAAGGCTTTCTAACCATCTGCCCTAACATCACACGCCCTCTTCATTTACTTTCTTAGCTATGTGGTCTGGGGTCCCTTTGAGCCTCCCTGTTCTACAAGTAGTTACAACCTATGAGTAGGAACTACTGTTATTTCAAGTTTACAGATGCAGAAAACTGAGGCTTAGTAACAGCAGATAAGCCATTCCTTGTATGTGTTAGTATCCTAATGTTACAAATAAAAGAGCTGGATTAGTTACTCTCTAAGGATCATTCTTGATTATGATGTCTAAAAGCTTTGGGGATGAAAGTTTTTGCAGCTTGAGATAGTCTATTATCAACATTCAGTAGGGCACCTGGGAGAGAGAGACTTAAACCTATATATAGAAATAGAAGTTCTGAATCTGACTTTTTACTGAAGCTTCTTCTTTTCAAGTATACAAATAAAAAACTCATTGTGAAATCAGACTCCAGGCAAGATTCAGAGTTACCAAACTTCCCTCATCTCCTTGGCTTTATCTCTGTCAATATTATCTTTTAACATATGTATAGTGGTTGCAGTGAGGTGCCGTGAAGGTCTCTCTCCAGGACCAAGGCATTCATTCTCTCAGCTGCTGGGAGTATTGACTGCAGATGACTCACAACTGAGCCCTTTTCCAGCAGGTAGGTCGGTGGGTAGTCATTAAGTCCTGTCTGACTCTTTTGTGACCTCATGGACTGTACCCTTCCAGGCTCCTCTGTCCATGGAATTTTCCAGGCAAGAATACTGGAGTGGGTTGCCATTTCCTACTCCAGGGGATCTTCCTGATTCAGGGATTGAACTCGTGTCTTCTGCATTAGCAAATAGATTCTTTACCGCTGGGACCCTAGGGAAGCCCCCTCCAGGCAGTTGCCTCTGCCTAAGGGGCTCGGGAGCTGACTCACCCAGCACCCAGCATCCATGGGCATTGCCACCTTCCAGTGACTGGTGGATGTGGAGGTACAAAGGCAGACCCTGTTATTCTAAATGGAGGCAATTCTGGTGGGTGAAGTAGCATTCTAGTGCAAGATGAGCAAGTGGTACATTTTGGATCAGGCACGAGCAAGGCCAGCAAGCACTTGTGTGCCAGATGTGTCGCTAGTCCAGACTCCATGTCACCCACCATAATAATAAATCAGTAATTCTCCTGAAGCTAATACCTACGGCTGCATGGAGAGTCTCTCCTGGCCCAATAACAGAAGAGAAAAAACCTGAGCTTGTTTAATGGATGAGCTAGTGAATGGGTCAAAGGCAAAACTGGGCTGTTGCTACACCACAGATCTTCTCAGGGTAGCCCTGAAAAATAGTGGTGTGAGAAAATCCTCCTAGCAGGCCGAAGTTTGGTGGATACCCATGTATGTGCAAATAAAAGGGGCCTAAAGTAGAATATATCTGGATTATTGGACAGTGTTGAATGGCTGGTTAATCAGCAACAAAGAGGTCTGTGGAAAAGACACATGTATGGACCTGTGAGAGTGGCCACAGTGTGAAGACCTGTGTGTTGCACTTTACAGCTCATCACAGAGCAGCCACTACAGAGGAGGCACCGAACAACCGCATGATACCAACTGTCCTCTGTCCCTGGCCACCCCTCTGCTGACACAGAGGGCCACAAAGAGGGGAGCTACTTATCACGCCTGTGGCTAACAGCATGGGCTCTCGTTCTCCAAGAATGGTCCCGTTCCTGACAGTGTCTCGAGTTTAACCTGGAAGCAACAGAGACCATGTCCAAGTCCCCAGGATGGCAGTATCACTCCATGAGACCCACAAGACACTGGGTGGCATGTCATCTGTATGGTCCTTCTTCCATCTTGAAATGAGCAATTTTCTCTGATATCAGTGCATAATCCACTTATGGATTTACCTTTCCTGCCCACAGAACCTCTGCTGACCTCACTAAATGATGATTTCACAAAACTGTCTGATCCACCAACACAGGGTCCTGCATAATTCTGCATCAGAACAAGGGACTCGCTGAGCAGCCAGAGAGGTATGGGAGCCACACACATCTGCTGGACTCACGGGTCCCATCACGTACCACCCCTCCAAGACTCCTCCCACCTTACAGAGTAATGGGAGGGGCATCTTGAAAGTACAACTGAAATATTAGCTTAGGTACACTGAGCCGCCAGGGAAGCCTGAAATGGGGTCTTAGGGGCTGCTTAATCCCAATGGGCTGGTGTCCTTATCAGAAGAGATTAGGACGCAGAGTGACACCTGGAGTGTGCGTGCACAGACGGACAGCCACGTGCAGAGGCAACAGTGGGTAGCCATCTGCCAGCCACAGAGGGAGGCCTTGGAAGGAACCAACCCTGTAGCACCCTGCTCTTGGGATTCCAGCCTTCCAGCCCCTGTTTCTTTGTTTAAATGGGCCATTTTGTGGTCTTTTGTTATGGCCACTCTAGCAAATGAATATATACAGGGATGTTTTCAATGAGATGACTGCAGATCCTATTTGATTTAATCAGCAAATATTTTCTCAAGTTGGGTCAACTTAAAATGGAGAATTCAGCCTAAAATCTTGCTGTATATAAATTCTAAATCATTAGCACATGTTTGTATCCAGGAGAAAGATCTGAGTCCCCCACTGATAACCATTCTCTGCCACATGTAACCTTTCATGGAACAATCAAGATCCCTAAAGCAAATACTTAAATAAAGAAGCTTCTTTTCAGTCATGATATGTCCTACTTATCTGATTACACTCTAAGTAAGAATGACAATCTCTTTATAAGAAACGTATCACTTTGTATACAGGATTGGAGGCCTGACGAATGGGATAGGAACACCTGTATATGACAAACCTAGAAAGAGTATTATAAAGCAGAGACATCACTTTGCCAACAAACATCCATCTAGTCAAAGCTATGGTTTTCCAGTAGTCGTGTGGATGTAAGAGTTGGAACATAAAGAAGGCTGAGCACCGAAGAATTGATGCTTGTGAACTGTGGTGTTGAAGACTCTTGAGAGTCCCTTGGACTGCAAGGAGATCAAACCAGTCAATCCTACAGGAAATCAACCTTGAATATTCATTGGCAGGACTGATGCTGAAGCTGAAATTCCAATACTTTGGCCATCTTATGCCAAGAGCTGACTCACTGGAAAAGACCCTAATGCTGGGAAAGATTGAGGGCAGGAGGAAAAGGGGGCTACACAGGTTGAGATGGTTGGGTGGCATCATTGACTCAATGGACATGAGTTTAAGAAAACTCTGGGAGATAGTGAAGGACTGGGAAGCCTGGCATGCTGCAGTCCAGGGTTGCAAAGAGTTGGGCATGACTGAACATTACCTTAAAATGCCTGATTCCCAGTCTTCGATCAAAATGGGACCACAGGCAGGCCTATAGGGCAGGGTCTGGAGCCTGGGAAGTCCAAGATCAAGGTGCCAGCAGATTCCCTCTGGTGAGGGGCTATTTCCTGGTTTACAGACAACTGTTTTTGCATGCCATTACATCGCTTTTCCTTAGTGCAGGCACAGAGAGAAAGGGGAGGGGAAGGGAGGGAGAATGCTTCTGTCTCTTTCTCTTTTTACAAGGGCACTAATCCCATGATGTCTTCTCTTGTGACTCAGCTGGTAAGAATCCACCTGCAATGTGGGAGACATGGGTTCAATCCCTGATTTGGGAAGATCCCCTGGAGAAGGGAAAGGCTACCCACTGCAGTATTCTGGCCTGGAGAATTCCATGGACTGTATAGTCCATGGGGTCTCAAAGAGTCAGACACGACTGAGTGACTTTCACTAATCCCATGATGAGGAATCTATTAATATCTTCATGCTGTAATCTAATTTGAATTACTTTCCAAAGGCCCAACCTCCAAATACTACTATATTAGGGCCTCAACATGTCAATAGGGTTTGGAGGGAGTGTGGGACAGGGCACACAAGCACTGAGTCCATAGAAATATCCACTGTAAGGCATCTGTTGATAAAGCAGTTAAGGACTTGGCCTCAGGTCACATGATATGCAACAGGGCCTGATTTTAAATCCAGAACTTTTTCTCTACTGAGGCCCCACTTTTACACATGGAGCATCAGTAAATGTCCTCCCTACAAGTGGGTTGCCATGCCTTCCTCCAGGGGATCTTCCTGACCCAGGGATCAAACCCACATCTCCTGTTCTCTTGCATTGGGGTGAATTTGCATTGGCATTATTCTTTATGACTAGCACCACCTGGGAAGCCCTATAAATTCCTTAGAAACAGTATTTGCATATTATAGGTAAGACTGGTAATATGAGTGCCACCCACATTCTGAAAGAAGTCGGGGACTCACCTTTCCCATGTGTTCAGAGGAGGAGGCTGGATGAGATCAGTGGTTGCTCTCTGCCGAGGCTGCCCATTTAGGTCACCTGGAGAGCTTTGAAGACACATCAGAGCTTGAGTCCCACTTCCAGAGCCCCTTCCTTAATTGCTCAAGTGTGGGACCTGGGGATTGGTATTGTATGGAATGTTAATAGTAGTCAGTCAGACTACTGGCTGAAGGTTCTTTGCAGTTTTAACATTCAGTCACCCCTCAGTGAAACCTTTATAAAAATAGATGCTAAAGTATTACTTTGCATCAAAGTATTACTGGCTCAAATTTCATCTCTACAGCCCTAATTTAGTTAAGAAGCTTTCGTGGTAAGGATCTGCCTCCATTGTAGTGAAGGTTTTGACAAGGAGTTAGGTGATGCTGCCTAAATGTTTCCTAAATAGAACAAGGGTATTCTCCTCCTCCTTAATGCTGCTTGTAATCTACTGTGATAGAACTTTTCCTTCGGCCTCCTGCTAATCTCAACTCCAATCCATCTTCAACAAAGGAAAGATTTCCAAGAAAGATTAATCTTTAAAAATCCAATCTGATCATATCACTCCTCTTTATGTCACTCCTTCAATAATTGCTGCTTTCCTTAGGATCAAGGCAGACTCCTTGGGTATTTCACACAAGAAACTGCTCTCCTCTCCCAACTTATATTCACATGCAGACACTCTACATATTCCAGTCTTATTAAACCAGTAACAACCATTATTTTATAGCACTTACTATATATCTAAAGGTTTTTATATGCATTCAATTATTAAAGACTCACAACAACCCTAGATACCATTGATCTCCATTTTATCCACGAAGAAACCAAGACTCAAGTTCAATAACCTGCTTGAATTTCACAGACCTGGGATTCAAAATCTGACACCTGATTCCAGATTCTGTGCTTCTTGACCACCATGTGTTATCTCTGTCAATCTTATCAAACTTCAGTTGGTGTTTCTCTGTTTTGAAAGTTCATCTTTCAACAGATCCTCAGATACTGATTAAAACTTTCAAAACTTAAATATGCAGCTAAAGTGTTTAGAAACAGTCTCTGAGCCTTCACATTTCATGCTACCTTTAGTACCTCTTCTCTACTCTCCAGGCACCATGTCTCAGCATCTCCATCCTGGCATTTGTTGTACTATATTATAATTTTTTATGGATCTCCCTCAAAGTGGAGTGAAATACAGTTTCTGAAATCTTTGGGGGAGGAGTGTCTTCTGGTCCACCATCTGTGTACTGCTGTCACTCATCACAGGTGAGAGTAAAGTCCTGGACAAGGGTGTTTCTAGACACAGAGTAGCTATGCCATTTATCATCCAACCCAGGACACTTTTGAGGGTGAAAGGGGACAATGTTAACAGTTGCCCAGCGATTAATGGGCATAAACCTGGATGTATAATTTCCTTATTTAAAAAACTGCTTCCTACAGTGATTTCCCCCAGGTCTTAATAGCAAATTCTTAGGCAGAATAGAGAAATTGATCTGCCTTCAAGTAAATCCTTTTATTTTGCAAGAAAGCTTATACAAATTCTCCAAGGTACACATGCTTTTAGTTCTACAACATCTGTACTTTTTCTCATAGCTAAATATAAATCAAAAGTTAGTAGCTGTGTGTAGAATTGGTATCTTATTAATGGGCATGGTATTTAGTGAGTGGTCACAAATCATTCGTGTTAAAATCTCATGAAACTGGGGATCTTACAGTAGGAGAAATGCTGACTGACTTGGTATACAGATTGCGGTGCTTGAGGATGAATGAAGTTGAAACTTCTCTCTCTTTCTCTTATTCTCACTAGATGAGGTCCAAAGAATACTTCTGCATCTCTCTGTGTTACTCCCTTCTGAGTCCCTCAAGGGAAACACCAGTGGGTAGTCTGATCCTAGCTCAGTCAGTCACAAGATGATCACTGGTGCTTGAATGTTTGACGGTGACTCCTAGTTCTGCTGTTAGGTGTGTAATCTCGGGGAAATTAATGTGCCCGAGTTTCCTCATTTATAAAATATTATAACTACCACATATAGTTATTATGTTAATATCTCAAAATACTCAGATCAATGGGGCTTCCCAGGTGGCGCTAGTGGTAAAGAACCTGCCTTTCAATGCAGAAGACTTAACAGACTCAGATTCAATCAATCCCTGAGTCAGGAAAATCCCCTGGAGAAGGGCATGGCAACCCACTGCAATATTCTTGTCTGAAAAATTCCATGGACATAGGACATAGTCTGGCAGGCTATGGTTCATAGGGTCACAAAGAGTTGGACACGACTAAAGTGACTTAGCATTTAAATGTACTCAGATCAATGCCTGCCATTTGGTATGTTATATATAAGTATGTGGTAGATAAAAGAGCATTGTCATTGTGAATATAAAAACCCATGCACATGAAGGTACTAGTTGGCTAAGCCAACCAGCCTGTGCATCATCAACTATTCTACTTCATGCATAAATGACACGTACCCATATATTTCTCTCTGCATCTGGCTGAGAATGCTGGCTATTACTTCAAATTTCTGTACTATGGGGCCTCCAATGGGTGATGCAATCATGAGGCTCTGATGAAGTTTAGCTGAGGAATAAGGAGGACATTTAGGTCTCAAATTTTAGCAGTACCTCAGTGGTGCTATGGATCGTAACCCAGTTAATAAATCACGGTATTGATCTTTATGCCTAAGTTCTCCAGGAGTCTTTGGAAAGGAAGAACATGTGTTAGTAGGGGATTTGAACATTCTTTGTGCCTTCAAACAACCTCCATGTATCTTTGAAACTGTACTCCTTTACTGAGTTGGTAAGAGGAGGCTGAAGAGCATTAAGTTGTGTGTGTGTCTGTGTGTTTAGTCACACAGTCATGTCTGACTCTTTGCAACTCCTTGGACAGTAGCCTACAAGGCTCCTCTGTCCATGGAATTTTTCAGGCAAGAATACAGGAGTGGGTTGAAATTTCCTCCTTCATGGGATCTTCCCAACCTAGGGGTCCAACCTGCATCTCCTGTGTCTCCTGCATCTTTTGCATTGCAGGCAGTTTCTGAGCCATGGGGAACATCTATCAATGTAAAGGAAGTAGCCTAACTGGGCACAATTGCCTGCCCACATGTGAAGCAAAGTGAAAGTATCTATTTTATATGTTCTAAAAGGACTGATTAAGAAAATGAAATGCAAAAAGGCAAAATGGCTGTCTGAGGAGGCCTTACATATAGCTCAGGAAAGAAGAGAAACAAAAGGTAAAGGAGAAAAGGAAAGATACCCATCTGAATGGAGAATTCCAAAGAAGAGAAAAGAGAGGTAAGAAAGGCTTCTTCAGTGAACTTGCAAAGAAACAGAGGAAAAGAATACAATGGGAGACTAGAGAGCTCTTCAAGAAAATTAAAGATTCTAAGGGAATATTTCATGCAAAGATGGGCACCATAAAGGACAGAAATGGCATGGACTTAACAAAAGCAGAAGATATTAAGAAGACGTGGCAAGAATACAGATAACCATACAAAAAAGATCTCAATGACCCAGATAACCATGATGGTGTGATCACTCACCTAGAGCCAGACATCTTGGAGTGTGATGTCAAATGGGTCTTATGAAGTATCACTACGAACAAAGCTAGTGGAGGTGATGGAATTCCAGTTGAGTTACATCAAATCCTAAAAGATGATGCTATGAAAGTGCTGCATTCAACATGCCAGCAAATTTGGAAAACTCAGCAGTGGCCACAGGACTGGAAAAGGTCAGTTTTCATTCCAATCCCAAAGAAGGGGAATGTCAAAGAATGTTCAAACTACCACACAATTGCACTCATTTCACACGCTAACAAAGTAATGCTTAAAATTCTCCAAGAGAGAACATGAACCAAGAACTCTCACATGTTCAAGCTGGATTTAGAAAGGCAGAGAAACCAGAGATTCAATTGCCAACATCCACTGGATCATAGAAAAAGCAAGAGAATTCAAGAAAAACATCTACTTCTGTTTCATTGACAATGCTAAAACTTTTGACTGTGTGAATCACAGCAAACTGTGGAAAATTCTTCAAGGGATGGGAATACCAGAACACCTTACCTGCCTCCAGAAAAACGTGTATGCAGGTCAAGAAGCAACAGTTAGAACTGGACATGGAACCATGGACTGGGTCCAAATTGGGAAAGGAGCATGTCAGGGCTGTATATTGTCACTCTGATTATTTAACTTCTATGCAAAGTACATTATATGAAATGCTGGGCTGGATGAAGCACAAGCTGAAATCAAGAGTGCTGGGAGAAATATCAATAACCTCAGATATGCAGATGATACCACCCTAATGGTAGAAAGCAAAGAACTAAAGAGCCTCTGGATGAAAGTGAAAGAGGAGAGTGAAAAAGCTGGCTTAAAACTCAACATTCGAAAAACTAAGATTGTGGTATCTAGCCCCATCATTTCATGGCAAATAGATGGGGAAACAGTGCGAACAGTGGCAGATTTTATTTTCTTGGGCTCCAAAATCACTGCAGATGGTGACTGCAGCCCTGAAATAGTAGATGCTTGTTCCTTTGAAGAAAATCCATGAAAAACCTAGACCACATATTAAAAAGCAGAGATATTACCTTGCTGACAAAGGCCCATCTAGTCAAAACTATGGTTTTTCCAGTAGTCATGTATGTATGAGAGATTTAAACCATAAAAAAGGCTGAGCATTGAAGAGTTGATGCTTTTGAACTGTGGTGTTGGAGAAGACTCTTGAGAGTCCCTTGGACAGGAAGGAGATCAAACCGGTCAATTCTAAAGGAAATCAGTCCTGAATATTCATTGGAAGGACTGATGCTGAAACTGAAGCTCCAATACTTTGGCCACCCGATATAAAGAGCCAACTTATTAGAAAAGACCCTGATGCTGGGAAAGATTGAAGGCAGGAAGAGAAGGAGATGACAGAGAAGAAGATGGTTGGATGGCATCACTGACTCAATGAACATGAGTATGAGCAATCTCCAGGAGATGGTGAAGGACAGGGAAGCCTGGCTTGCTGCAGTCCATGGGGTTGCAAGGAGTCAGACACAACTGAACAACAACAAAAGGACTGAACAAGAAATTGAGTAGAATGAGATTCAGACCTGTTTAATGATTTTCCTTTGTATCAGTCTCTTGTAAACAGCTCACATTTTGGGAACCACTGGATGGTGGAAGGAGACAAAATGATATAAAGGCTAATGACTTTGAATGTGAGTATTGGATTTGAAATGTGTCTCTGCTACTTAACACCTTATCTTTTAATCTGTTTTCCTTTTCCGAGCTTCTTTTCATCTGTAAATTTTTAAGACCACTTCTCCACCATAAAGATTAGTGACCATCACACTAGACTATGTATGTGAAAGATCCTCCCACACATAGTCTTGAACATTGAGGATCCTCAGGATTGAGGAAATGACTTAGTCTTTCTAGAGTTATATAAAAACTTTTATGGGAAAATTGACTTTAACCCCCAAATTTTAGTAGTGATAAAACCCAGCTTTCTTAGTTCTATTGTGTATCACATCTGGACACATTAGAAATATCACCTGCTTAACTATCCATAAAATCTCATGTGCTTATTAAAGAACAATTACCAAGATCCCAAAATTAACCAGATAATGGTAGGAAGTAATTTATGCAAAGAAATGATAGAATAGTTACCCTCAAAAGGTCTAATGGGAGAGGCAAGAAAATGGATACCAGTTTCCACAATATTTTTTCAAGATTTTTGTGCATTGTGACTTTCAATTATACCTTGTACATGACAAACATGGTAAGTACTGTTTTGGAAAGAATTCTAGAGTACTCTGGGAAGGGTAGGCAAGATTAGACATCAGAGAAAGCTTCCCAAAGGAGAAGATACTTAGTTATGTGGAAGGATAAGTGAGTGGACTAAGGAATTAGAGTGGTGAGGAAGAGAGTGGTGTGTGCAAAGACACAGTCAGATTATTAATTATGTTCAGGGCCCTGCCAAGCATTGTATATATCAGCAGCATGAGAGGGAATGAAGAACTAATTAACAATGAGGCAATGGTTAGTTCTAGGTCAGGTCGTATACAGCAAGATTAACTGATCTGGATTTTATCTGAGGAGCAATAAGGCATCTTTTAAACAGGGTCTCACAAGCTTGGATTTGCAATATTGATAGATTTTCAGGACTGCTGGCATAAAGAAAGCAGGCAATGACCTAAGGACCAGAATGAGGAAGGGCGTTCTTGGAAACGGAATTTAAAGCCAGGTGTCTGTAGTGAGGTAACCAAAGAAGGGCTCTGGAAAAGAAGCCAGCTAAACATCATCCTGACTGGTCAGAGCAGAAACCTGCATGTGCAGGTTGATTTACCTATCCAACCCTACGTCGACAGAGGCTATACTTCCATGACCATTTCTAGGCACGTGTGTGTTCCTGGCACCATCACCACGTGCCCTGGGGACAAATTTAAATGGTCTTTGAAAGTGTGAATGCCCCATTATATCTGAGTGTCTGAAAATCTCTCTCCGCACACCGGAACTGTACAAAAGGCATCTGCTCTCAATAGGGAACAACTGTGCACTGGAGTTGGCAGGACGACGTTGGAAAGAAAGCGACAGCTCTGCTGCCTACCAAGCTGCCTCTCCTAGCTTCTTGCTAAAGGCCCCTTCCGTTCTCTCTCCCCCACCAACCAGAGGGAGAGCGCTGTGTACTCGCATTCATCAATCTAAACAGTTCACATTAAACTGCCCCAGGAGTTGAATTACCTTAGCTACTGTTTCTCAGAAATGTGGCACTCTACAATCAAGAGGTTTCGAATGAGATTCCCTGAAGACAGTCATTGTTCCTTCATCTGTTCAAAAATAAAGCACTTGCAAAGTTACAACTGTGTTCACCACAGAAAGTGTTGTTTGGTTTCATAAAAATGGCGGGTGGGAAGAACATACTGGCAAAAAAAAAAAGAAAGAAAGAAAATAAAAGGTCTGGAAAAGCATAGTTTTCAGCACATCCCTAAAAATAGTTTATTGAAACCCTTTTATTTTTAGGATCTGAGAGAAACTTTTGCTGAGCAGGTGAGTAGGACGGGCTTGCTTAAGAGCCCAAGGCAGGACATGAATTCCCAGCAACTTGGGCTTATTATGGCTCTACCTGTAGTATTATAGACTAGTCACTTAAGATCCTCAGAACTCATTTTCTTCACTCTTGCAGAATAAGTGTGGATGAAAATATAGCATGTTATAAATCACTTTGTAAAATATAATGAGCTATTTGACTCTAAAAGATCAAAATTATTTGTTAAATCCTTGAAGAAAGCAGTCTTTTTTGATCCCTAGTCCATTAATTAATTAAAAATTATCATTGAAATTATATATGCTGGATGGAGACAAGATGGCAGAATAGAAGGTCATAAGCCTCACACACCTCTTACAAAAACACTAAAACCATAACTAATTCCAGAACCCACCATTAACAACAACAAAATTGCTGGAACCTACCAAAAAAGTCCTACACCTAAAGACAAAGAAGAAGCCACAACAGGCCAGTAGAAGGGGCACAATCACAGTGAAATCAAATCTCACGTGAGCTACAAACTGGAGAATAATTATACCACAGAAGTTCTCCCATAAGACTGAAAGTTCTGAACCCCACCATCAGGCTCCCCAGCCTGGGGGTCTGGCAATAGGAGGAGGATCCCCCAGAGAGTCTGGCTTTGAAGGGTAGGGGGTCTGACCTCAGAAATTCCACATTTGGAGATCACACACAAGGTCTTGTGCATACCAGGATCCTGGGTAAAAAGCAGTTATCTCATGAGAGGCTAGGCCTTCTAGTATTAGGGGGTCTTCTGTGGAGGCAGCGTGCAGCAGTGGCTCCCTGCAGGGACTAGGTCACTGGCAGCAGTAGTTCTGGGAAGAACTTATTGGCGTGAGCCCTCCTGGAGGCTGCCACTGTCTCACCAAGACCTGGCAGCCTGTAGACTCCGATGCTGGTATGCCTCAGACCAAACAACCAACAGGGAAGAAACACAGCCTACCCATCAGCAGACAGACCACTTAAAGTTTTCCTGACCACCCAGCTGCCTGGTAAACACAGCTCTTGACATGGCCCTGCCCACTTGAGGGACAACACCCAGCTCCACCCACCAAGTGGAGGAATCAGCCACTTCCACCAGGAAGCCTGCACAAGACTCTAGATCAGCCTCATCCACCCAGGGGCAGATAGCAGAAGCAAGAACTATAACCCTGCAGCCTACAGAACAGAAACCACAATCACAGAAAAGCAGGCAAAATGAGACTGCAAAGGGGTGTGTCCTAGATGAGGGAACAAGATAAAACCCCAAAAGGACAACTAAGTGAAGTTGAGGTATGCAATCTACATGAAAAATACTTCAGAGTAATGACAATAAAGATGATCCAATATCTCAGAAAAAGATCGGAGGCAGAGATCAAGACGATACCATAAATGTTTAACAAAGACCTAAATGAACTAAAAAACAGAGATGAATACAATACCAGCAAAGAAAAATACACGGGAAAGAATCAATACCAGAATAACTGAAGCAGAAGAACAGTAAGTGATATGGAAGACAGAATGGTGGAAATCACAGCCATGGAACAGAATAAAGAAAAAAGAATGAAAAGACTTGAGGACCCAGAGACCTCTGTGACAATATGAAACAAACCGACATTCACATTATAGGGGTTCCACAAGAAGAAAGAAAGGACCCAAGAAAATATATTTGAGGAGATAGTAGCTGAAAACTTCTCTAACATGGGAAAAGAAAGTCGTCTAAGCCCAGGAAGCACAAATAGTCCCATGCAGGATGAACCCTGCTGAGACAAACAGTAATCAAATTGACAAATTTAAAGCCAAAGTATTGAAAATAACAAGGGAAAAGCAGCAAATTACATACAGGGAATTCTCATAAGGTTATCGAGTGAATTCTTTGCAGAAATTCTCCAGACCAGAAGGGAATGTCAGAATGTATTTAAAGTGATGAAAGAAGCTACAACCAAGAATACTCTACCCCTCAAGGCACTCATTCAGATTCAACAGATCAAAAGCTTTACAAACAAGCAAAAGCTAAGAGAATCCAGCACCGGCAGACCAACTTTGCAACAAATGCTAAAGGAACTTCTCTAGGCGGAAGAGAAAAGGCCACAGCTAGGCTTCCCTGGTGGCTCAGACTGTACAGAATCTGCTTGCAATGCAGGAAGCTCAGGTTTGATCCCTGGGTCAGGAAGATACCCTGGAGAAGGAAATGGCAACCCACTCCAGGATTCTCCCATGAACAGAGGAGCCTAGAAGCTACAGTCCCTGGGGTTGCAAAAGAATTGGACACAACTGAGCGATTATCACTTTCACTTTCACAGAAACAAGCAAATTACAAAATGGAAAAGCTCACCAGGAAAGGCAGACATACACTAAAGGTAGAAAATCATCCACACACAAATATGATATCAAACCCAGCAACTGTGAGAAGAGATAAATGCAGGATATTGGAAATGCATTTGAAATTAAGTCATTTTTGACAAGGGGGTTTTTTGTGGAAACGAACTCCTGTGGCCAGCAGCTTTTCTTTTTGCAGGCCAAGAATTATTTTATTTCACAAACACTTTGTGAGTTATCACAGTCAATAGTTACACCTCACACACCTATAAAGTCTTCTAATTTCCATGAAACATTGTCTTCAATCCACTCTTCTGCAGAAGCACAGGAACATTCTCCAGCACTGAGTTTCATTTTCACTTTCCGTATCAGAATCAATCACTAAGAATTTTTATCTTTTTGTTGGTCTAATATTCACATTGTCTGAATCAGAACTATATTCTGAAGACCTGTCATCTTCTAAGACACTGGTATATATGCTATGTGGACAGTTGAAGAAAGTATCATCATAAAATTCACCAAAAAAATTCTTCACTCAAAATTTCATAATGTGTCACTTTTGAAAATTTTACATTTATAATATACACAAGGTTGGAACAAAAGTCTAACAGAGCAAAATGTGAATGATAATGACAATCACAAGTTGTATTATTAGCCCTCGATCAGTTTTAAGATGTAACAACTTAGCATGGTGATGGTGATGTTAACAGTGTCACTGTTCAAAAATGTATTGATATATCTCTAGTCAATAATGTTAAGGTGACAAAAGACATGAGCAAGTGGGAAGAGTCCTGAGGAATTGTGCTTAGAGGAACATGGATATTTAGAAGCAGGTGAAGTAAATGAGAAGAAGACTGGCAAAAAGGTTGGAGAAGAAATAGGTCTTGGAGTTTAAAAGGTCAAGAAAGGAGAGAATTTCAAAGACAAGAGAAGAACTGGTAGAGGGAAGTCAGTAGCCTTAGAAATTGGATTTTTTTTTTTTTTTAATGTATTTAAATGCTTCTCTGAGAGGAAGCATTTAAATACATAAGGGAGATGCAGGTTTGATCCCTGGGTTGGCAAGACCACCTGGAGGAGGAAATGGCAACCCACTCTAGTACTCTTCCTTGGGAAATCCTATGGACAGAGGAGCCTAGCGGGCTACAGTCCATGGGGTCACAAAGAGTCAGATGTGACTGAAGCGACTGAGCATAAGCAACAAAAGACATATTAATGTGTCTTTTATTAATATAACTCTGGTGAATAATGTGTTAAAAGACCAGCAACTTAAAACAATCTTGTTTATATATAGACTGTTTTATAAAAACCTCATGGTAATGGTAAAAAAAATTTCTACAGTAGATACACAAAAAAGAAAAAGAAATCCAAACACAACACTAGAGTTAGTCATCAAATAACAAGAGTAGAAAACCAAAGAGGAAGGGAAGAAAACAGACCTACCAAAACAAATCCAGAGCAATTAACAATAAGGCAACAAGCACATACATATTGATAATTACCTCAAATGTAAACAGATTAAATGCCCCACACCAAAGAGACAAAAGACAGACTGTTGAATGGATACAGAAACAAGACCAATATAAATACTGTCTATAAGAGATCCATGTCAGAACTAGGGACACATACAGAATGAAAATGAGAGAATGGAAAAAGTTATTCCATGCAAATGGAAACCAAAAGAAAGCTAGAATAGCAGTACTCATATAAGAAAAAAATAGATTTTAAAATAGACTGTTAGAGGAGACAAAGAAAGATACTATATAATAATCAAGGGATCAAACCAAGAAGATATAACAATTGTGAATATATATGCACTTGTGCTTAGCGGTAAAGAATCCACTGAGAACAGGTGCATCTTGGTAGGAGATGCAGGTTCAATCCCTGGGTCAGAAAGATCCCCTGGAGCAGGGAATGGCAACCCACTCCAGTATTCTTGCCTGGAGAATCTCATGGACAGAGGAGCCTGGCAGGCTACAGTCCATAGGGTTGGATAGAGTTGGCCATGACTGAAGCAACTTAGCATGCAAGATAGGAGCACCTTAATGTATAAGACAAATACTAACAGTCATAAAAGGAGAAATCAACAGTAACACAACAATAGGAGGGTATTTTATCACCCCACTTTCATCAGTGGAGAGAGCATCCAGATAGAAAAATCAATAAGGAACACAGCCATAAATGACATACTAGATGACATGAACTTAAGTGATATTTACAGAGCATTCCATTCCAATCAAGATGGTGGAGTAGAAGGATGTGCACTCATCTTCTAGGTAAACACCGAAATCACAACTAACTGCTGAACAACCATTGACATGAGAATGTTGGATCCCACCGTAAAAAGGATACCCTGCATGCAAGGGCAAAGGAGAAGCCCCAACAGGACAGTGGCAGAGGCTACAAAGGGCGTGTTTAAAATCAAATCTCAGACCCACCAGGGACACTCAGAGGGTGCAAACAAAACCTGTATGCACCAGGACTGAGGGAAAACAGCAGTGACCCCCACAAGAGACTGAGCTAGACACGCATTTGAGTGTTTGAGTGTCTCCTGTGGAGGCACGAGTCAGCAGTGACCTGCTGTGGAGACAGGGGCTCTGGCTGCAGCAGACCTGGGTGGCCTGGCAGGTGGCGTCAGTCCTCTTGGAGGAGGTCACCATTAGCCCCACTACAGAGCCACTGAGCAGACGACCCATAAACTGGAGAACAATTATACCAAAGAAGTTCTCGCACTGCTGGAAAAGTTCTAGGGCCTACAACAGATTTCCCAACCTGGGGATCCAGCAAAAGGATGGAGCACCACCAAGGAAATAGACTCTTGGAGGCCACAACAAAACCTCCTGGGTCTGCTGGACCCAGGAGGAAGGAGCAGTGACTCTGCAAGAGACTGAGCCAGGCTTATCTGTGAGTGTCTGGGAGTCTCCAGCGGAGATGTGGGTGGACAGTGGCCTGCTGCAGGGTCAGGGGGACTGACTACAATGGTCCTGGGAATTCAGGCTAAACTACAGGGAGGGAACACAGCCCCACCCATCAGCAGAAAATTAAATTCCATTCCAAAGCAGCAGAATAAACATTTTTCTCATGTGCTCATGAAAAATTCTCCAGGATTGGTCACATGCTCGGCCACAATGCAAACCTGTGTAAATTTATGAAAATTGAAATCATATGAAGCATCTTTTCCAACCATAATGCTTTAGAAATGAGGTGCAGAAAAAGAAACTGTAAAAGACACAAAAATGTGGAGGCTAAACAATAAGCTACTAAATAATCAATGGATCACTGAGGAAATAAAAGAGGAATCAAAAAATACCTAAAGACAAAGGAAAATGAAAGCACAATCCAAAAGCCATGGGACAGAGCAAAAGCAGTTCTAGGAAGGGAGTTTATACCAGTACAATTTTACCTCAAGAAACAAGAAAATCTCAGACAACCAAACCTTACACCTCTATAACTAGAGAAAGAAGAACAAACAAAATCCAAACTTAGTAGAAGGAAAGAAAATACAAAAATCAGAGCAGAAACAAATGAAATAGAGACACAGAAAACAAAGATCAATGACACTAAAAGTGAGTTCTTGACAAAATTGGTAAACCTTTAGGGAAACTCATCAGAAAAAAAGAGAGATGACTCAAATTAGTAAAATTAGAAATGTCAGTCAAACAACTGACTGACACCGCAGAAATACAAAAGATCATAAGAGACTACTACAAGCAACTATATGCCAATAAAATGGACAACCTAGAAGACATGGATAAATGCTTAGAAAAATACAACATTCCCAGACTGAACCAGGAAGAAATAGAAACATGAAGAAACAATCACAAAGTACTGAAAGTGAAACTATGACTAAAAATGTTCCAACAACAACAAAAATCTTCCAAATCAAACAAAAGCCCAGGGCCAGATGGCTTCACAGGAATTCCATCAAATAGCTGGATAAGAGTTAACACCCATCCTGCAGAAACTGTTCCAAAAAATTGCAGAAGGAATCCTCCTAATTTCCTTCTATGAGGCCACCATCACCCTGATATTAAAATCAATCAAAGAGTACACACACAGAAATTATAAGCCAGTGTCACTGATGAACGTAGACACAAAAATTGTCAAAAAATGCTATCAAACTAATTCCAACAATACATTAAAATGATCATACACCATGATCACTGAGCTTTATCCCAGGAATGGAAGGATATTTCAATATCTGCAAATCATCACTGTGATATACCACCTTAACACACTGAACAATAAAAACCATTTGATCATCTCAAAGGCAGAAAAATCTTTTGACAAAATTCAGCACCCACTGATGATAAAAATTCTCCAGAAAGAGGGCATAGAGGGAGCATACCTCAACATAATAAAGGACACACACGACAAACCTACAGCTAGCATCATTTCATTGGGAAAAGCTGACAGCATTCCCTCTAAGACCAGGAAGAAGCTCCGGATGCTCACTCCGTCCACTTTAACTCAACATGGTTCTGGAAGTCCTAGTCATGGCAATCAGAGAAGAAGAAGTAAAAGGAATTCAAATTGGAAAAGAAGAAGTAAAACTGTCACTCTTTGCAAATGACATGATGCTATACACAGAAAATCTTAAATATGCTACAAGAAAACTACTAGAGCTCATCAATGAATTCAGTAAAGTTGCAGGATACAAAATTAATACACAGAAATCTGTTGCATTTCTACATATCAATAACTAATGATCACAAAGAGAAATTAAAGAAACAACTCAATTTACCACTGCATAAACAAAGAATACTCCAAAAACTCTAAGATGCTGATGAAAGAAATTGAAGATGACAGAAACAGATGGAAAGATATACCATGTTCTTGGATTGGAATAATCAATACTATTAACATAAATATACTGCCCAAGGCAATCTATAGATTCAGAGCACTCCCTATCAGATTACCAATGCCATCTTTCACAGAACCAAAACATTTTTTTTTTAATTTGTATGGAGACACAAAAAAATGGAACAGCCAGAGCAATCTTGAGAATGAAACATGGAGCTGGAGGAATCAGACCCCCTGACTTTAGACTATACTACAAACTACAGTTACATCAAAAGAATATGGTATTGGTGCAAAAACAGAAATATAGATCAACAGAACAGGATATAAAGCGCATAAATAAACCCATGCACCTATGGTCAGTTAATCTTTGATAAAGGAGGCATAACTCAGCAATAGAGGCAAGATAGCCTCTTTAATAAATGGTGCTGGGCTAACCGGACAGCTACATATAAATGTAATTAGAACATTCTTTAACACCATACACAAAATAAACTTAAAATTGATTAAAGACCTAAATGTAAGTTTGGATATTATAAAACTCTTAGAGGAAAACATAGGGAGAACACTCTTTGATGTAAACTGCAATAATATATTTTTCATTGTCCCCTAGAATAATGGAAATAAAAACAAAAATAAATAAAACCTAATTAAAATAAAGTTTTTCACAGTAAAGGAAATCATAAACAAAACAAAAAAAATACAGCCCACAGAATAGGATAAAATATTTGCAAACAATGTGACCAATAAGGAATTAATCTCCAAAATTTACAAACAGCTCATGAAGCTCAATATAAAAAAAAAAAAACAAACATTCCAATCAAAAAATGGGCAGAAGACCTACATGGACATTTCTACAAAGAAGATATCCAGATGGTCAAGAGGCACATAAAACATGCTCAACATCACTAATCATTAGAGAAATGCAAATCAAAACTACAATGATATATCACCTCACAACAGTCAGAATGGCCATCCTCAAAAATTTTAAAAACAAAAAAATGCTGGAGAAGGTGTGGAGAAAAGAGAGCCTTCCTACCTTGTTGGTCATAATGTAAATTGGTACAGCCACTATGGAGAAGAGTATGGAGGTTCCTAAAAGACTAAAAACAGAGCTACCATATGATCTGAAATCCCACTCCTGCACATATACCCAGAGTGAGAGGTGTTTCAAAAGGATACATGCACCCCAGTGTTCATTGCAGTGCTGTTTATAATAGCCAAGACATGGAAGCAACCTAAATGTCCATCAACAGATGAGTGGATAAAGAAGATGTGGTACATATATACAGTGAAATACTACTCAGTTATTACAAGGAACGAAACAATGCCATTTGCAGCCCTATGGATGGACCTAGAGATTGTCACACTGAGTGAAGGAAGTCAGAGAAAGACAAACACCATATGATAGTGCTTATATGCAGAATCTAAAAAATGATACAAATGAACTGATTTACAAAACAGAAATAGACTCACAGCCTGAGAGAATGAATTTATGGTTGCCAGGAAAGAAGGGTTGGGGGGTGAGGGATAGATTAGGCATTTGGGATTGACAGGTACATAATGGTATATTTAAAATGGATAACCAACAAGGAACTAGTATATAACACAGGGAACTCTGCCCAGGATTCTGTAATACCAATGGGAAAAGAACTTGAAAAAAATAGATACACATATATGTATAACTGAATCACTTTGCTACACGCCTAAAACTAACACAACATTGTTAATCAACTATGTTCTAATATAGAATAAAATATTTTTAAAGATGTAACACTTCTTTACCACAATTTGTATGAAGAACATAAATATGTGGCAGGTAGATTTGTATAATTAGGTATAAGTGTATGTTGCAGGGAAAGAGAGGGGGTAATATTAAAAAGGCGATATTCCAGGTAGGGGGAACAGGGTATGGAATGTACCTGCAAAAAAAAAAAAAAACACCCAGGGAAGTTTGAAGAGATGAAAAGGACTATATTACAGAAGCACTGAAAATTGAGATGGGAAAAAATGACACTGTTTAGGGTGAGTTGGGGTCAGAGATGTTGATCTTTTTGTACCTTATAAACCCAGTGTATTCATCCGCATCTCAGGAGGGAACAGATGGCACGCTTAGATTGGGATAATTAGGAAAATTTGAGCAAAACTAATAAAGGAGCTGTTCGTGAAGATGTAGGCAGGGTGTGTGAACTCATTAGTGGTACTGCAGTACCGGATTCTAGTCACAGTGGGGCCCAGTTACCAACCCTAAAGCAAAGGAGCAAGAGGAGAGAGTTGTGACTTTACAGAGACCCAGGGATAAACAGGCCTGAGCAAAGACGGCCAAGTCAGCCGATGCTGGGAAAGGATGCAGCCAGTAAACCCACTGAAAAGACATCCGCCAGGGGCGTAAACAGCTTGAAATCTTTCTCCTTCTTTCCATCAGCTTTTGGCTAGTGCCTCGCACTGGTTCTGCAGCCAGAGGCAAAAGAGCCCAGGACGCAGTTATGTGCATCAGCTCTCAGGGCATCAGGTGGGGCTGAGAAGAGGCAGCTGTGAATCTGGAGTGATAATTGGAAGGGGTGTTCCCTACCGAGGAATGCATCATTAACAGCAATGGAAGCTTCTGGGCTTAGAAGTTCAGTTCAGTCGCTCAGCCATGTCCGACTCTTTGCGACCCTGTGGACTGCAGCACGCCAGGCTTCCCTGTCCATCACCAACTCCCAGAGCTTGCTCAGACTCATGTCCATCGATTCAGTGATGCCTTCCAACCATCTCATCCTCTGACACCTCTTCTCCTCCTGACTTCAATCTTTCTCAGCATCAGGGGTCTTTTCCAGTGAGTCAGTTCTTCACATAAGGTGGCCAAAGTATTGGAGTTTCAGCTTTAGCATCAGTCCTTCCAATGAGCACCCAGGACTGATATCCTTTAGAATGGACTGGTTGGATCTCCTTGCAGTCCAAGGGACTCTCAAGAGTCTTCTCCAACACCACAGTTCAAAAGCATCAATTCTTTGGCATTCGGCTTTCTTTATAGTCCAACTCTCACATCCATACATGACTGCTGGAAAAACCATAGCTTTGACTATACGGACCTTTGTTGGTAATGTCTCTGCTCTTTAGTGTGCTATCTAGGTTTGTCGTAACTTTTCTTCGGAGGAGCAAGCGTCTTTTAATTTCATGGCTGCAGTCACCAGCTGCAGTGATTTTGGAGCCCAGGAAAATAAAGTGTCACTGTTTACATTGTTTCCCCATCTATTTCCCATGAAGTAATGGGACCGGATGCGTGATCTTAGTTTTCTGAATGTTGAGTTTTAAGCCAACTTTCCTCTCCTGGGCTGAGAAACCTTTGCCTTAGAGGTCCCAAGTGTCCTCATTTGGGTGTGCACTCCTCCACTACAGAGGGGGATTACGATTGCCTGTGTCAAAACCTGGACCTACCACCTGTTAGACCATGGGCAAATCATTTAATCTCTCAGTTTCCTCGTGTGTGTGTGTGTGTGTGTGTGTGTGTGTGTGTGCACGTGCATATGAGTATGCACTCAGTTATGTTTGACTTTTTGGGGTCACTTTGCGACCCCATGGACTGCAGCCCACCAGGCTCCTCTGTCCATGGAATTTCCCAAGCAAGAATACTGGAGTGGGTTGCCATTTCCTACTCCAGGGGATCTTCCCAACCCAGGGATTGAACTCGCATCTTTTGCATCTCTTCATGAGCAGGCAGATTCCTTACTGCTGACCACCTGGGAAGCGCCCTTCCCCATCTGTAAGATGATACTAATAGTAATTTTTTATTAGAACTATTGGAAGGATTAAATAAAATTAATACATGTAAAGCATGTAGAGCAATATCTGGCAAATAGTAGGCATTAAAAAATGCTTACTCTCCTCATTCATATTATTGACATTTCAAAGAATAAAGAATCAAAGTTTAGAGATTTTTTCAAAAATTGTACAACTAGTCGGTGACAGAACCAGGGGGTAAAGATTCCACTACAACATAGCAACTCTAAAAATGACCATCTAGACTTCTGCTTGTCACCCTCCCTCCCCACAAGACTGTAAATTCCTGAGGGCAAGGATTATTTTGCATTTAAAAACCCATCATAGTACATAATTTTTGCTCAATAAATGTTTGATGAATGAGTATATAAAGCACTGTGACTGAAGGTAGAGAAGTAATTACTGGAGGAGAGAGGAGAGCCTCTCTTGCAAGCCTAAAGTCCTTTCCTCTTGTCCTACATAAATAATGCTATAAAAAACAAAATGTAACTTGGCTTCTTTCAGAAGGTACTGAGCTTTAGTCATAAATTATAAATGACTGACATATTGTATGCCTGCTCTGAAGTCCACTGCTTTGGTTGAAATATTTGAGTCACCATTTCTGAAGTCTTCCCCTCCCCTATCCCATGTATCAACAGGAAGTAGAGATGCTCTGTGATTGTAGGAACCCACCAGAGCCAGCATTCTCTGTAGTCCAAGACTTCTGGTATTGCTTGGTGGGGGAATGATGCATTATGCAGTGCATCATTCAATGAGACATTTTCTTTTTTAAAATTTATTTCAGTTGGCGGATAATTACTTTACAATATTGTGATGGTTTTCAATGAAACATTTTCAGTGGTCTCATTGGAGTTTTATTCATTTCATCTGGCCTTGAGGGTGGGGACAACCTGGAGCTTCCCTGGGGAAATGAAGCCTTTAAGAGTAGAACCTTAGAGCTGTGATTTAAAGTCTTACTTGTTTGGGAGTAACATCAGATCAGATCAGTCGCTCAGCCATGTCCGACTCTTTGCGACCCCATGAATCGCAGCACGCCAGGCCTCCCCGTCCATCACCAACTCCCGGAGTTCACTCAGACTCATGTCCATCAAGTCAGTGATGCCATCCAGCCATCTCATCCTCTGTCGTCCCCTCTTCCTCCTGCCCCCAATCCCTCCCAGCATCAGAGTCTTTTCCAATGAGTCAACTCTTTGCATGAGGTGGCCAAAGTACTGGAGTTTCAGCTTTAGCATCATTCCTTCCAAAGAAATCCCAGGGCTGATCTCCCTCAGAATGGACTGGTTGGATCTCCTTGCAGTCCGAGAGACTCTCAAGAGTCTTCTCCAACACCACAGTTCAAAAGCATCAATTCTTCGGCACTCAGCCTTCTTCACAGTCCAACTCTCACATCCATACATGACCACAGGAAAAAGGAGTAACATAGGCATCTTAAATGATAACAGAGATCACTTAGTGATCTGAAGTCTTAGAATGCTCTTAGAAGGAATCCTATTCATAGTTTGATGTCAATAAATCCATAAGGAAAAACAGACTAGGAGTCAGAAGACTTTTGTCATATCATTGATTATTGGACAGGGAAATTTCACTAAATTATAAAATGAAAATAATGCCTTGCTATCATCTCAGTGATGGCATTAGAATCAGATACAGTTTTATCTGGAACATGCTGTGAATGATAGAAAAACCAAGGCAAAACCCCAAAGTTGTTACCTTTGTTTTTGTAAAAACTTTACAATGATACAGTGATTTGGTCAGATATTGAAGATGGTGGCAAAATTGGGGAACAACCAGAGTGTGCCATTACGTTGCAGAAAGCACAGTGCCACACTGTGCCTCTAATTCACTCTGAACATTTACTCAACATAGCAAATATTTACTGAGCACGTATTAAGAGCCACTTGCTGTTAGCCAAGTGGGCTCTAAATAAATATTAACAAATGTCCTCTTTCCCAAGGGAATCATGGTTTATTACAATCTAGTGCAGCAATTAAGAGTAAGAGCTTTGAGTAAGTAACTTGATCCTTTCCTGCAAGCTTCCCATTTTTGTTGTGTCATATCGCATGTCATGAGATAATAATTGAATTTATCCCTAAGGTTGCTGTGAAGATGAAAGAGGTTGATAATTATGAAGCTTGAGCAGTGTCTGTCACATTAGTGTTCAAGTAATGATGGGGGAGGGGGCAGGAGGAGAAGGGGATGACAGAGGGTGAGATGGCTGGATGGCATCACCGACTCGATGGACATGAGTTTGGGTGAACTCCGGGAGTTGGTGATGGACAGGGAGGCCTGGCATGCTGCAATTCGTGGGGTTGCAGAGTCGGACATGACTGAGCAACTGAACTGAACTGAATGATGGCTTTTAAATTTTTTATTAGGAAAAGCACATAGAGAAACAGATCTTACCATGACATGTGCTACATAGTGACAAAACAGAGGTGGTGTGGTCATCTAGAGCAGGGGTCCCCATCGGGCCTTGGACCGATACCAGTCTGTGTATTACCTGTTAGGGACCAGGCTGCATAGCAGGATGTGAGCCACAGGAGAGCAAAGTTTCACCTGCATTTATAGCTGCTCCCACTGCTTGCATTACCATGCCCCCCATCCCGCAGTCTTTGGAAAAACTGTCTTCCATGAAACTGGTCCCTGATGGAGGAGCCTGGAGGAGCCTGGTAGGCTGTAGTCCATGGGGTCGCTGAGAGTCGGACACGACTGAGCGACTTCACTTTCACTTTTCACTTTCACGCATTGGAGAAGGAAATGGCAACCCACTCCAGTGTTCTTGCCTGGAGAATCCCAGGGACGGGGGAGCCTGGTGGGCTTCCGTCTATGCGGTCACACAGAGTCGGACACGACTGAAGCGACTCAGCAGCAGCAGCAGCAGTGCCATAAAGGTTGGGGACCACTGAGCTAGAGAATCTTTGTATGTACATGCTCAGTTGCATCTGACTCTTTGTGACCTCATGAACCGCAGCCTGCCAGGCTTCTCTGTCCATGGGATTTTTCAGGCGAGAACACTGGAGCGGGTTGCCATTTCCTCCTCCAGGGGGGTCTTCCCGATCCAGGGATTGAAGCCGTGTTTTCTATGTCTCCTGAACTGCATGTGCATTCTTTACCACTGAGCCACTGGAGAAGTCCAGCAGAAAATCTTCTGCCCGTCTTCTTTTTCTGTCCCAGGGTACACACCCATTTTGCTCTATACTAACGATTATAGTGTCAGAGCCATGGATGCGAGGTTGTCTGCGTCCCATGGAAGGAAGAAGAGTAGTCCTTTTCTCCAGTAGGAAGGATGCAGCTTTGCCTCTGCAGGCATGTGCAGCTTGGCTCAGGCACTCGGGGCCATCTTTAGAGACTTTGATTGATCCAGGGGACTAGATGTTTAAAACACTACAGGAGACAAACACTTCCCTTTATTTCTAAAAATCCTCCAAGTTGCTGAGTCTATAAAACTTTAAAAAAGTTACCTTTTTCCTTTCAGTTGAAAGCAGTGGATTTTTTAAGACAATACAGGAACAAGATTGACACTGATTTATGAATCTTTAGGGTTATAATTAACTTATCAAAGATTTTTTTTTTAGATTTCAAATAGGTAGATATTTTTGTGCAAAGAACATGGATTTTAGTTTTTTCTTTCAGTCATGTTTCCTAATTTGATATAGATCTAAGGGTTTTGTTTTATAGCCTCAATTAACTTGTGACAGAGCAGCACAGAGAATCAACTTTGGAGAAATTTAGCAGGTGGAGGAGCCATCATGGGTTGCAGGGAACTGTGGAAGGTTTTCTAAAAGATGTAGGTCATGAACTGGGCTTTGAGAGACAATTAGAACAGTGGTGGGGAGCAGGAAAGGCATTGGAAGATTTCTCAAAGAGCAGGAAAGGCACGCCTAATGTTAGGCATGCATGGAGATGCTGGGGTGGGATTGTCAGCTAGCGAGTCAGCTTCACAATGTGACATCAACATCACTGACTTTAGAAGCACTGTATTCATTCAGGGTGAAAATGGAGGGAAATTATATTGATGCAGACACTCTGGGCAACAGTGATGAAAATCTAGAGCATGTCTTATGGCTCACAGATAAGGCCATATAGCACTGAGGAGCCAGACAGTTTTATAAATCACTGTGGTGCCTTCTTCAAGATGTAGTTTGAAGAAGTACACCTAGATGGTCATCAGTTTCCCTCTGCTGCTTGCCAGTGTCACTGCATAAATTTCCTTGTGAACTGGAGTTTGATGAGCACGAGAATGAGAATGGATGCATGTTCCCTGTTGCTGTATACTGAATGCATCTACGTGTAGCTGCCTTGAGAACTCTGTGAAGATGTGACTGCCTGCTTGCTCTTCCCCTGGGACCAGTCAAGTTGAAAAATTCCAAAGGTGTCTGTAAATTCCACTAGTTCTGCATGGAAAGTGAAAGTGAAAGTCACTCAGTCATGTCTGACTCTTTGCGATGCCATGGCCTATACATCCATGGAATTTTCTAGGTGAGAATACTCAAGTGGGTAGAATTTCCCTTCTCCAGGGGATCTTCCCAACCCAGGGATCGAACCCAGGTCTCCCACATTGCAGGTGGATTCTTTACCAGCTGAGCCACAAGGGAAGAAAGAGCCTAAATACAGATCAAGGGACTTTTTTGGGAGGGGACGTTAGCGTCTGATTTGTCTTCAAAATTTGAAGTTTTTTGGCAAAGGGACTTTAGGGAGAATTATTTTCTCAATGACATTTTGGGTTGTCTTATATGATCAGAAGAAAATCAAAGACGGGGAAGAGAATTAACATTTATGAAATGTTTATGAGTATATGAATCCTTTATGTACATTTCACCCTCATATTAATCCTCTGCAATAGGCATAATTATGCCTTATAGAATAAAAGCATCATGAGGGTGGTGATTATTGTCTGTTTTGTTCCCCAAGTGCTTAAAATAGCACCTAACATAATAGATGCTGAAAAAAATACTTGTCAGGTAAAAATGAATTGAGTTGAGTCTTGTCTTTGAAGAAATAGTGTAAAGAATGGTTAAATGCATTTCCCAGGACTTCAGAGCTACCATGGGCTAAGTGTGGGTGCAAAGAGGAAGATTTGAATGTAGATTTATCTGACTACATGACACATGATTTTTCAACTATGTCATAATTCCTCTCCACGATAGCATTTTACATGGAAGAAAAAATACATATGATTCTCAGTAAGATAAATGTTACTAATTGAGAATTAGACTTTATCTAGGAAGCAGTCAGAGCTGCTAATCCTTCTTGGATTATTGTACAATTGAATCTTTTCCGGATTCAGAATGGAGAGAGATTTTACATGAATATTTGTAAGATACCTTAAATCTTTTTTGAAACAAAGATGAGTAAGCACAATACACAAATAAGTAATTCCAAGGATATAGTATGGTTTCATACTCATTTTAACAGGTATTTATTAAGTGCCAAGTATGGATTTCTGCACTGGATATGTGCTATTAGGGATCAGATACATAATGGAGGAAGGATACAATTCCTGCCTGAATTAGCTCATAGCTTTATTTTAGGTGGGAAGATTAGAGCAAATCAGTATTTTCTAAACCTGGTTGTATATAAGAATAACTCATGGAGCATATTAAACATACAGAATGCAGCTCTCTGGGATTGGGTCTGAGAATTTCTGTTTTGATCATAGCCCTAGATCATAATGATTCACAGCCAAATTTAGGAAGCACTGAATTAGATGCACATTAAAATCTCTTGCCAGCTTTATAAGTCTATGATTTTCTATCATTCTAAAAGTTTCTTACAAAAATAGTGATAAAAAGATGCATGTTTCTGCAAGCAGAGCAGTGCTCTAAGAAGGAACACTAGGGGGAAAAAAAGATGAGAGTTGTTGCTGTAAGGAGGAGAGTTTGGTTTGGAAAGTCAAGGGGGGCTTGGGCAAGTGCCAGCTCTGATCCTCAATGGCTTAGGCCAGAGGTCGATTCCCTAGACTGTTCAGGACTGGGCTAATTTGGAGTGACTTTGACTTTATGAAGACTAAGCCAACCAGTTGCTTGTACTTCTGCTTCTCATTTAGAAAAGGAGTAAACCATCATGTAGGTCTGTGTCTTACTAGCCAAACTGCACAATGCAACAGCTTCCTTTCTTTAGAGAAAAAGCACTCAGTACAAAAACAAGCTTCTGTTCCATAAACTAAGCCACTTAAATAGGAATCAGTTCTCTTTATCACATAAAGCCAATATAGCCAATAATGTCTATTGAGTATTTTTACATACTAATGAAAGACACATGTTGATCTTTGTGTATATTAAGATTACTTTATAGATACTGAAACATTAAGAAAGAGATGTTAATGTTTTATTCCATATACTTATTAGATTTGTTGATACGGTTAGAGATAGTAGTTAACATATTTATTGAACGTTTACTGACTCCAATCACTATGCTTTGAAACTTTTTTCCATATGTAATATTCCTAAGAAACCTATGAACTAGATCCCTTTGTGATCTCATTTTAGTGATGAGGAAATGGAGGTTTATAGAGACTGAGTTCCCTGAGACAGCCAGTGGGCAATTCACAGCAAGGACTCAAGTGCACCTGTATTTGACTCTCCAGCCCATGTTTTTAAGGTCCAACCTAAATTATTTCCAAGCAAATAAATTAGATCTTCCCATACAACAGAATATTATTCTCTAGTCATTGTGTTTTTGAATAATATTGAAAGATGTGGGGAAATATCCATGATACAATAGTAAGTTCATATGATATACACTAAAAAACGTACACATCTAGGAAAATGTGTATCTGAGAAATATATCAAAATGTTAGCATTTTTTGTCTGTGTGGGCAAACTACAGATGTATTTGTATTCTGCCCAATACTTTGGTGTTTTTCCATAATTTCTATAATAACTATTTATAGTCAGAAGGATAATGATATGTTACCAATTAAAATAAAACCTATTAATGTATTAAAAAGATTATAAGGAAATTTATCAAAATATTGAGAAGCCTGATCCTGCTTGTACTTCCCTTGGACCCAGTTTGCTTCTCTATCTTCCTGTTTTCCACTTAACTTTTTTTGTCTCTATCTCTACATATTTCACTGCATTGCAATTATTTATTCATGACCATTTCTCCTACTCTTACATGAGGGAGAGCACAAGGTCGAATTCACTTTTTACTCTAAAGACTTAACTCATAGTGTACATTCCATAATGGCTGAACGGACACAGGACTCCTTTCCCAGATAACTCACAGACTCTGGAAAAGACCTCACCCAGAAGGTGACATTGAACTAAGTCCTTATCTGCTTCCAGTTGTTATTCCAAGGCGCATCCCCAGCAAAGCATGCCTGGCCATCCTGTTGGAATGGCATCATTCCCTGCCTCCCTTGTCCATCACTGTCTTTCCCTTCCCTGTTATGTTTTTCCTCCTTAGTATTTATTGCCACCTAACATGGTATTGTTGCTGTTGTTCAGTCACTAAGTCACAGCAACTCTTTAGCAACCCCATGGACGGTAACCTACCAGGATCCGCTGTCCATGGGATTTCCCAGGCAAGAATAGTGGAGTGGATTACCAATCCTTCTCCAGGGGATCTTCACAACCCAGGGATTGAACCCAAGTCTCCTGCATTGGCAGGCAGGCTCTTTACCATTGAATCACCTGGGAAGCTCGCTGACATGGTATACACACTACTAACTCATCCCTTCGTTGCTTGTCTCTCCTTACTAGGATATCAGCCATATGAAGACTGAGATACGGGTCTGTTTTGTCCACTGCTTTATCCTCAGAGCCTAAAACAGGCCCTGGTATACAGGAGATATCCAGTTGATATTTGTAGAATAAATGAATGCCATGTACAAAATTAGGGCGAGATGCACAGGAGAAGGGAAGAGCAGCACGGCTCTGCTATACAAAATTGAAGACTTTTTCTTGAGTATTGTCTTGACAACCAAGGAGTGGCAGTGAATTCAAGATAATACCCTGAAAGAGCTATGAGCGGGAGTCTTTTATACTGACTGCTGAGTGCAGATCTCATCAGAACCTTAGTTGTCCCTCGCAGACAATTAAGTGAAGGGAAGGGTGAGCATCTTTTCATTAAATGGCTGATACATGTTGATGTTTGGTAGAAACCAACACAATAGTGTAAAGCAATTATCCTTCAAGTAAAAATCAATTAATTAGAAAAATGCAGATGACCTAAGAGACCACACCCAGCCTCTCATAAAAGGTACTTGCAGGAATATCTGCAAGATAACCTGCCGTTCACCTTAAAAAAACTGCTTAGACCCTGCCTGTCTCACAATCGGATGGTTGAAGAAGGCTTTAAAATTGTACCCCACAAATAAAAGCCAAAAGTGTGTTAGCTTGACATACACTTCATGCAGATGTTACCAGATACCCATTCTAGTCAGGGTACAATCTCCACAAAGCACTTTCAGAGCATGTGGCTTCCTCCTTGCAGTTACCCCAGATAAATGGGAGGAGAAACTGACGGACTTAACTAACTGAGTACCTAGGCAACAGCCCGGGAGCAACAACAGAAGACGCGTTTGTTTTAGACCATTCTCTCCTTTCGGCAATATGAAGCTAATGTGACCTAAGAAAAGCTGAAAAGAACGCTGGGGAGCACTTCTGTTCAACCTCTCTGAAAATCGTTATGTGCCCTATCTTAAGACCATTCCATGGACTTAGACTCACGCAGTTTCTGTAGGACAATCGTTTCTAGGAGAGAGAAAGAGAGAGAGAGAGAGAGAGAGAGAGAGCGCGAGCGAGCACGTGCGTGCATGCCTGTGTGTGTGGTGGGCTGTTCCATGTTGAGCTTAAAATCATTCTTGGCTCAAAACCAGTCCCTATGGAGAGCAACAAATGTTCAGTAATGTCTCAAAAACCTCAAGTGTTTTTTTTTCTATAAGGTAAAACAAATATATAGTGGTTAATATAGGTTAGCCATGATGTAGCACTTTAGTATATGGGTTCAAATCCTGGCATTGCCATCTTACCTCCAGTGTGACCTTAAGTATGTAATTTAACCTTTTGAAGCTTTTTCTGCTTAGCTATAAATTTGATAATAAAATAAATTCAATGTAGGATTGTTGGAAGGTTAAATGAGAGAATACATGTTAGATGTTTAGCATCATGCCTGTAACACAGAAGCATACTCAGTAATGGTTTTCTATAATGGTATTTCTATCATGGAAAGAACAACTAACTTTCCTTCTTTCTAGAAATTGAGCCTTCTTTTGTTGTGAACATGGGGTTGAGAAAGATCCATAGACCTTCTAGTCATTATAGCATCTGTTCATTACAGCCACCTCACCAACATTTGGGAATCTGAACATAAGAATGCATTGTTTCATATTTTCTTGATCTTATTAACTGAGGAGTAGAGAACTAGGAACTGTTCAAAAGTGGGAGCTCGCTTCCTAAATTAGAAAAATATGTTTAGTGCAAATTAGCAACTACAACAACATAATTTAACATAGTTGCAGCACTATCACTGTATTGGTATTAATCATGTATACTTTTAAGATAAATATCAGCAATTATTCCAAACAAGAATAAACCTCCCCAGAATCATACTGTTAACAAATGCACACGTACAGTTTTATCATGGTCCATCTCAGTAACTAAAGTTAGTTCCTGACACCCAGCCACTGACAGTTTGCTGGAAATGAATGCAGAGCATAGATGAAGTCTCTCTTTGTAATGAAAAATGTATGCTTCCGAGGTTAATGTAGATGAGAATGTCCTATTGCACCAAGATTATCAAATATGTGAAAAGAAATTGACAAAGGAAAAGACAGCTCTTGTTCTTCACAATAGCATATGCAAATTTGAAAGACTGCTCACTTTTATGAAGACACACCTCATTGCTTTCTAATTTCTTCCCAGAAAAACAGCCTGGGAATGTAAGGTGTGACGGCATGACTAGTGATATCTAATTATCACAAGCTGAACACATGGCCCGTCACCCAGTATTGGGGCAATTCTCATTTCTAAATCAATTAGCAAAGCAATGAGAAGAAAGCATCAATAACTGAATATTCTCTGGGTCCACATTTAGTCAAGAATATACGGCATGGCTGAGAATCACTAACAGTTAGCACCTGTGTATTTAGCTTGTAAACATATTTGACGCTGTGTTTGCACCTTCTTCTGGTTTTGGCCTTTTTTTCTGGGGGCGGGGGCAGGGTGTGGAATTGTAGAATGATATTAATAAGCCACTCCTGTAAAACTGTGTGATAATTTGAGTTGGTGCTACCACTGAGGGCTCTGACGACCTGATGTAACATCTCCCTCTAACATTTATAGCTTCCTGGGGAATCTGCTGGGCTTTTTGACACTGCTCCATCCTGCTCCAGAGCTCTGGCTGTGACCCTCTCTTGGACACATCTCTATGCATTGAGCAGAAAGAAAACCCAGAAGTGCAAGGAACCACTTCACGGTAGCTTTCATATTTTTCAGAGGCTGTAACATGCAGAACTCTAGGTACAATTGCTTCTTACTACATAAATCTCTTACATTTGTCCAGGAGATACTGGCAAAGTAAATCTCTCCTCCCTGAGACAAGGCAGAGCCCTGGGCAGAAAGCCAAAATTTCCCATTGTTTGCCATATGACAGAATTCTCTGTTTAGTTTGGGCTTTCTAGCAATTCGTGGCGATGCCATGATTTATTTATATTTTAAAATTAATGGACTTTATTTTTTAGAGCAGTTTCAGATTTATGGAGAAATTTATCAGAAAATATAAATTTCTCATATATCCTCTCTCTGCACCCCCAGTTTCCCTTATTATTAATGTGCTGCATTAGTGTAGTATACTTCTTACAACTGAAAAGCCAGCGCTGATATATTCTTATAGGCTAAAGTCCACTGAAGTTTACATTAGACTTCACTGTTTTGTACAGTCTGTGCGTTTTGACAAGTGTTTAATGACATGTGTCCACTACTATAGTATCTTACAGGGCAGTATATTGCCCTAAACATCCTCTGAAGTCTATTCACCTCTCTGCTCCTTCACTCCATCTTCACCTACTGAAAGCACCTGCATTCTTCAGGTCTACACCAAACCCACCTTTTCCCAGGACACCTTCCCTGGGACTCTATTCACAATGGGCTCTAAAGCTACCAGCTTCCTAATACTCATACTTTCTCTTCATGGTATGTTTCATAATTATTATTTCATGGTAATCGATTTGAATTTATCCCACTCTCTAGACAGTATGTCTCATGAGGATTAGATTTTGTGTGTATTTTACTCACTGCTTTATTCTTAGAGTCCATCACAATGATTAGGCATTCCAGGAAATCAATAAGTATTTATTGAGTAAATGAATAGATAACAAACATATAAATATTATACTTCCAGATAGTAACCATAAATTAAAAACAAAATCTTTATCAGTGCACTACTCCAAACAGAAATATATATTATCCAGAATGATTGCCCCCTTTTAAATGACTCCAGAATCACACATATCTGCATATATCAATCACACATAGCTGCACATACACACTGCTGCTACTGCTGCTGCTAAGTCGCTTCAGGCGTGTCTGACTCTGTGTGACCCCATAGACAGCAGCCCACCAGGCTCTCCCGTCCCTGGGATTCTCCAGGCAAGAACACTGGAGTGGGTTGCCATTTCCTTCTCCAATGCATGAAAGGGAAAAGTGAAAGTGAAGTCACTCAGTCGTGTCCAACTCTTAGCGACCCCATGGACTGCAGCCCACTAGGCTCCTCCGTCCATGGGATTTTCCAGGCAAGAGTACTGGAGTGGGGTGCCATTGCCTTCTCCAGCATATACACATTACTGTGTATAAAATAACAACATAGACCTACTGTATGGCACAGGGAGCTATATTCAATATCTTTTAATCAAATATAATTAGAAAGAATATGTAAGGAACACACACACATATATATAGATATATTATATCTGAATCACTTGGCTGCGTACCTGAAACTAAGACAACATTGTAAATCAACTATACTTCAATATAAATTATGTGTGTGTATGTGTTTATACATTTGTGTGTATGAATTTGCTGACTTCCCCAACAGCTGACAGCATGTATATCTTCTAGACTATAAACAGAGTGATATGTCCCTTTATGTCCCAGCTTCAGTCTAGGCTGACCTAGGACTACTGAATCAAGGCTCCTGTTGCTAGACACCTCACAAAAATGAGACCAGAAGTAAGATTTACCCAGGTTCTCTCAGACTGCATCCTAATTCTTCCTTCAGTGATGACAGTCAATATTCACCCATTTCCATTTTGAAATGTCCCTGTCTATCACCAAATTTGAGCATTCCTTCTTAGTTCCACCACACACTGCGCGTGCTGCTGTCACAGCACTTACCAAGTGTATTAAAATTATTTGTTGAAATGTATGTCTCTCACGTTTGATTGCAAGCTCACTGAGGGCAGGACCCTGTTCCATTAACCTCTAAATTCCAAGCATATATTGCACGGACATAGCAATCCATATTTTTCAAATGAATGAACCAGGAATGTACAATGACCATATGTACAATAAGTAGAGAGTACTGTTATGAATAGATATTATACATATAGAAGAAATCCACTGGGAAAGACTGAGGACAGGGGATAAGGGGGTGACAGAGGATGAGACGGTTTGATGGCATCATCAACTCAATGGACATGAGTTTGCACAAACTCCGGGAGATGGTGAAGGACAGGGAAGCCTGGCATGCTGCAGTCCATGGCATCACAAAGAGTTGGAGACGGCTTAGTGACTGAATAACAACAACAAAGAAATCCACACTATTTTTAAAATACTGTCCAACACTGGCTCTGGGGAAGAACTGACATTTATTTGAATGTCTACTATGTACCATGCTGGGTTCTGTCAATATTACCTTGTTTCATCTTTATAATAGCCTGTCAAAGTAGACACAATCACCTTATTTTTCAGAAGAATAAACATGAATTCAGAGGATGGGGTTATTCAGTTAAGAAACATCTGACACTAACGTTGCCTTTCCTGCACTGAAAGACTATTATTTGAAGAGAAAAATATTCAGAATGGGAAAATCCATGGAGAAAGAAGATGAAGGGATCTCTGACTAAGAGTCAAAAGTAACCCTCCCCATGTAAAACTTTACTGATCTCAGAACACAAAGTCTCACCCCATCCCCTTGATGGTCCCTGACAAGGCTCTCTGTATCTAAGCCAAGAGAACTCATGCCACCCTACAAACCCTGGAAGGCCTGTCCTGGCAGGATTTTCCTTGGACTGCGTGGTATCAGAAATGCCTTAACCTAGGATACCTGTCAAATAATCCTTCCAAAGTTATGATTACTTAAGGGCATTTTTTCCCTGATATTCTTGAACATTTTAATTTTAGTACAATTTATTGATCTTGCCAAATATATTTCATTGGCCAATAAAACTAGCGATAATATATATAATGCATGTGAGCTAAGATGCTCAGTCATGTCTGACTCTGCCATCACATAGACTGTAGCCTGCCAGGCTCCTCTGTCCATGGGATTTCCCAGACAAGAATACTGGAGTGGGTTGCCATTTCCTTCTCGAGGGGATCTTCCCGACCCAGGGATGGAACCCATGGCTTTTATGTCTCCTGCATCAGCAGGCAGGCAGGCAGGTGGTACTACCAGGGAAGCAGGAACACCAGGAAAGTCCAAAATATAAAATAGCAGATGAAAAATTTTTAGTTTCTGTTGGATCGAGCAGTACTTTGTATTACATTGTGTCATTTCTCTGGGTGTTTATACATTATTTTCCTCCTTATATTGTAAGCTCTTTGAAAGCAGGAACCACATTCTGCTTAGCTGTGTATCCTCAGCATCTAGAAGAATATCTTAAATATAACAGGTGTAAATAAAATCTGTTATTGAATAATGAAAAGGTATAATATTAGCCTTCCATCTGTTCCTGAAGGTTCTGGAAAGCCTCATCAAAGTAACACACTTTGAGATGAATAATTTTTCCCACTATACACACACACAGATATGTGTGTTTGAGTGTATAAACTGAGATTTAGTATATTGGGAGGGCTGGAACCCACATTTTCTGACTCTCAGTCCTCTCTGTTTTCAGTTTAAGCATCTTGGGGGTGGCTAGTGGGTGTCATATATGATATACCTTGAAAGTGAATGTCCAACTCTTTGTGACCGCATGGACTGTAGCCTACCAGGCTCCTCCAGCCATGGGATTTTCCAGGCAAGAATACTGGAGTGGGTTGCCATTTCCTTCTCCAGGGGATCTTCCCAACCCAGGGATCGAACCCTGGTCTCCTGCATTGCAGGCAGACGCTTTACCCTCTGAGCCACCAGGGATACACCTTGAGAGCCCAGCAAATTCTATGAGATTTTTCTCTTTTCAGAGAAAATGAGAAATACTGCCATCTATATAGACGTGGTACTCTTAGACACAATAACAAGTGAAAATTAAAAAGCTGGAAATAGCAAAGATTTTGTGGATAGATATTAAGATTTCTGGGAGGTGACCCCCACAGGACTGCAGATGTTTTTTCTGCTTGTCTGTGTTACATAACAGCAGAGGAGCTTCTCAGGAACTAGAATAAATGTTATTATTGCAAATGTTTATGGTTCTGGGGAAGCTCAGGGGAATTAATACATTTTACAGAAGGCAACTGGCTTCTCTAAGAACAAAATGCAGTCATGAAAGAAAAGTGCAGAAAATAAGAGTGCCTCTAACCAATCCTACCAACCCCTACCTTAGAGGTTTCCTCACATGCTAAATCAGGCATCACCTGATGCCCGTGTGCTCTGCATTTCTAAGACACTGGGTGAATAATGTTTAGCAAAGTGTAGTGTGAAGACCACTGGGAATATACAAGATGATTTTTTTTAAATTTTATTTTATTTTTAAACTTTACATAATTGTATTAGTTTTGCCAAATATCAAAACGAATCTGCCACAGGTATACACGTGTTCCCCATCCTGAACCCTCCTCCCTCCTCCCTCCCCATACCATCCCTCTGGGTCGTCCCAGTGTTACTGATGAATACTTTTATTTCAACAATCATTCATTTTTTATGGTTACCTTGAGTTTATTGGATGGCATCACTGACTCAATGGACATGAGTCTGAGTAAACTCTGGGAGTTGGTGATGGACAGGGAGGCCTGGCATGCTGCAGTTCATGGGGTCACAAAGAGTCGGACACGACTGAGCGACTGAACTGAACTGTGTTTTATTAAAATGACTGCATTCTTCCATTTATAGAAGTAGAGCAACTTCTTCTAAAATCCTTATTTCAGTGTAGAAGTGGTTTGATTCAGAAACAGCAAAGAAATTATTTCTGATAAATGAAATCATCGTGACTGACATTTTAAGAAACACTAGGTTACGAATAAGTTGACCAAAGTAGTCTTATCTTCCAACTTCTTTTGCAAAATAAAAGGCCCTCTCAGTTGTGTTTCCTCAACTTGCAAACCTGATTTAAATTTGAGACTATTTGGATCACTTCTTTTAGTGGCACAAATGCTAGAAACCTAAAACAAAAGTTTTGTGAGTTATTTTTCTAAAAACCCACAATGCTTGGTGTAGTAGTTGCTAAATAAGAGCAGCCAATTATGCATTTTTAAAGAGCCCGTGTCTGATGATTTATACAGAAAATTGAAAACAGATTCCAGAGTTGTAATTGATAGTATGTAGTTACCATATGGCTGTGCTGTGTGACCAGGGAGAGACATCATAGATGGAGTTTAGGTTCACTAAATTAAACATTTAATAAGATAACAACATGGGCTTCCCAGGTAGCCTAGTGGTAAAGAATCTGCCTGCCAGTGCAGGAGACGCATGAGACACGGGTTCAATCCCTGGGTCGGGGAGATCCCCTGGAGGAGGGCATGGCAACCCACTGCAGTATTCTTGATGGGAAAATCCCATGGATCCTGGCAGGCTACTGTCCACAGGGTTGCAAAGTGTCAGACATGACTGAGTGAGTGAGCACACACACACGAGATAACAGTATATGAAAATAAATTCTATAATCTACTCCTAAACTAGTCTATTATTGAGATTCTGTATTTAATGTGCTCATTAAAAATAAACCTGTTTTAAATTATCACTGCTTTTGTAATACGAGTTATTCGCTCTAATGAAATCATCTCATTATATAACTCTAAGAAATACATTAAATTTAGTGCTAGTTTTTTAAAACATTGATATTCACCACAGTTTCACCCCTGTCTCATGGGCTTTCGCTTCATTCTCCCAAAAATAACTGTTACTTTAACAGTGAAATGAAATCTCTCAGCTTCCCTGGCACTCTATGGTCAGTAAACAGCCTGAAAATGTAGTTTTGCTGGCATTCCATTTTGCTGGAAAATGAAATAAAAGCAAGTTCTCAGGACACACACACTCCATGCCCATTAACTCGTTTAACTTTGCATGAGTAAACTTTCACTGTGCTCCATGTCACTTCTCACCTGTTCTATCCACGCCTGTCAGCTTGGTTTCCACACAGCAGTCTCGTTCCCCAGACCCTGAGCCAAGGAGAATCTGGAAGGCGGTTGGGTTTTCCTTCCCTTTAACAGGTAAACAGGGTCTAAAACGTGTCTACTGTCCCCACGCCCAATACCCGGGCTATGAAGACAGCCCAGGGGATACACTGAGCTGCACGTGCACACTTGTACGCACACCCATCTATGTGTGCGGTCTGTCTTTCCCCTAGTATACAACTGGAATACAGTTCATCGCTTTTTCACCCTGTTCTCAACTCTGCCAAGTCATGGTGTCCAGATGGCAGACCAGGCAGGTGACACAGCCTGGGGTAATGCCATTCTTCATCCTTCTGACACATGACACCCGCAGACTTGGGCACTACCTCACAGTCCAGAAGAGGGTGCACTTGAAAAATTGTTTGATAACTGAGTTCAAAAGAGACAATCATTAATTACTCTTATGCCTAAAGTAACCACAAAGGCTAGTTTTCCTGTGGTATTTCCTTTTATGCCTGTTTTCCCAGAGTAATAGTGCATTTGAGGTGCACTCAAAGTTGTACTAATTTAGACATCCATGTGGTCACTTTATTTATGTCCTTACAAAACCTTGTTCATCTCTCTTAGCCACAACCAAAGGAACTCAACACTATAGTTTCTAAAGATCCTTCCAGTTTTAACATCCTACAGGAAATAAGGCCCACCTTAAGTATGCAGAAAATAAACAATTTTAGAAACCAAAATCAAAACTTTCCTGAAATCTACCATTCTGAGTAATAATATAAAATTTGCTTACATTTTGGACTCATAGACTAACTTCTCCAGGGATTTTGTGTTTTCATGTGCAAATTGATGTTATATCTACCCAAGCTTACATAGGTGAAGAAAGATAAGTTCTGATGGCACTAGGAGGCTTATTTTCTCTCTGTCTCTTCCTTGGCATCTCTTGGCAAGCAACTAGATGTATGGGTCTGAGTCAGTTCAAAGACAGAACAGGCTGATTCCTGCAGCTTCACTCTGGAGGTCCCTTTCCAACAAGGCCATTTCCTCAACTAAGACACCTATTACTACATAGTGGAGTTGGTATTCCCTGCCTTCCTTTCTAGCTTTCTTACCAATATGTGAGTGTGAAGAAAGCAGGGTCCCATTTTGCTAGCATTTTCCATGGTGCCTTCCATTTGACCCACTCAGGCATATTTCTCTACAGGTTGTTAATGGATGGAGAAACTATAAATTGTCTAATTCTCTTTCATTAAATCCCCTTGCATGCCAACAATATAATACAACCATGACAAGATTAGAATAGTCATTTCATAGTGTCAGTAGCCATTCCATCAGGGGTACAAAATCATTTATCATCAGTATACCAAGAATGAGGTATCCCAGTTTAGCAAGAGTCCTGGACAGCTCCTGGCCCCTGGCCCAGGGCTCCCATGTTAAGGCTGTGCGGCCTTGTTGTGTAGCCTCTAAATCTGTCTCTTCATCTAGGAAGTATTAATAGATGCACTGGATAGATCAAACTAAATTCTGAGCTATTAAGCTACTTAAATAAATAAACTGATTGTGAATTCAAGGATTTGAAGAAGACACGACTAGAGAAAGCGATCATTTGAATCACAGATATTATGTCTAGATAGGAGCCTGCATCTTGAAGTTCAAGTTTTGAAAAAATGTAATGTCTACTAAGAGAACATTCAGTGCCCATAAAGTGTTGCTTCTTATGTTCAGATACAGATTTCAAGGTCTATGGCTCTTTCTAACAGTGTAGTTATTAGCATTCACATCTAGTTCTCAGCCTTTTCACAGACAGAGTTAAAAGTTGATTCGATCTGCATGTCCAACCTCTAGAACTAAGTTGAAGTCAGGAATGGTATCCTTCTCAGGAAGCCCCAATGTCTTACACCCAGAAGGTATTTAATACTTAAATGTTGATGAAAATTAATGAAACTTAGAGACATGTACGGAGGAGCCTGGTGGGCTGCAGTCCATGGGGTCGCTAAGAGTCGGACACGACTGAGCGACTTCTCTTTTCACTTTCATGCATTGGAGAAGGAAATGGCAACCCACTCCAGTGTTCTTGCCTGGAGAATCCCAGGGACGGGGGAGCCTGGTGGGCTGCTGTCTATGGGGTCACACAGAGTTGGACACGACTGATGTGACTTAGCAGCAGCACAGCAAGAGAGACATGTAACATATATTAAACCTCCCTTATATGTTAAGTTCTTTCACATCTTTTCTTTTTTCACAAAAAAGCTGAACCTTGGATATTTCACAATGCCTGTATGTGCTAGAGCAAGAATTACTGTTTGTAAATTGCACATGTAGTTATCTGCCCTCCATACCGATATGCCAGTACCAAGGCACATCATCTGAGAATGTCAGAAGGAGGAGAGCTACATGGGATACTTGTACAGACTATCTTATGGTATTTTATTCCAGGTCTATGGAAAATAAGATGTGGATGGGGCATCTTGCCATGATTTTAGTCTCTAACTTTTATCGTCAAGTGATACTACAGTATCGTTGTTTCACTGCTAAGTTGTATCTGACTCTTTGTGACCCCATGGTCTGTAGCCTGCCAGGCTCTTCTGTCCATGGGACTTTCCAGGCAAGAATACTGGAGTGGGTCACCATTTCTTTTTCCAGGGGATCTTCCTGACCCAGGGATTGAACCCACATCTTCTGCATTAACAAGCAGATTCTTTACCACTGAGCCACCTGGGAAGCCCTTTAGATGGGCCCGATTTTACTTTTATCTCAAAGGACTATTATGGAGATTAAAATCACTCATCAAAAATCTATTACTAAATTGATATTAATAATTATTGTCAAATGATACCTGGGTATGTTCTTCTCATGGAACTTACTACACTAAAAATGAATGTTTTTGCTCATTTTCCCCTGTAGGCTATAACCGTCTTGAGGGCAAAGATGGTTTTACTCATCTTAGTACCGAAGAGACAGCAATGATGATTTTGATTCATGGCATGCAATTAAACATGTTTTGAAAGAAAGGTTAAACAAAATGTAGGGACCTTAGGTTACTTTCCTATCTTTTGTATGAATTTGCTGCATATCTTTGGAAGATTTCCTTCTCTGGATTTCAGAACAAATGTATCCATTATTTTAATAATTCCTATCAAATTGAACAATATTAATTATCAGTAATGAAAATTCAATTACAAAAGTGCCATATATATTTTCTGATCAGTGAAATAAACCAAATTTACTTTTAGGAACTAGAACATACATCACTTTAGAAGTGGATGTTTCTAGATACTTACTATTTTTTATTTAGAAAAAAACTATTTATATGTAAATGGGTATTTGTCCTAGCATTGCTTATATATATATATTTTTAATATAGATTTATTTATTTTAATTGGAGGCTAATTACTTTACAATATTGTATTGGTTTTGCCATACATCAACATGAATCTGCCACGGGTGTACACGTGTTCCCCATCTGAACCCCCCTTCCACCTCCGTCCCCATACCATCCCTCTGGGTCATCCCAATGCACCAGCCCCAAGCGTGTATCGAACCTGGACTGGTGATTCATTTCACATATGATATTATACATGTTTCAACTAGCATTGTTTATAACAGTAAAAATAACCTGTATCTCCAGGGGTAATAGAATGGTTAGGGTAAATATGTTTAGCGACATTATGTGGTATTTTGCAGTCACTGAAATCAATGGATAAGAAAATTACATAATACACAGAAAAGTATTAAAAATATTAAAGTGATAAAAAGTGGAATGCCAAATTCATAATTACAATATTTTTGAAATATACATATGAAAATGAATAAACTAGAATGAAGTTGGAAAGTGAAAATAGATTTTTAAAATTCAGTTATTCAGAGAGTAGTTTAGAAGCAAAACACTGAGCTGTTACTAACATTTGAAATCTCAAGGCATTTTTAAAATGTTTAAACTCATGTTTCTGTATTTTTACAGTGTTATCATTTTATTATTTGTATTTTAACATAGTTGTAAAATCTCTTCTGAATACAAAACATAAGAGTAGAGTATAAAAAGATGTATTATATCTTTTTGTGCCAACATTTGTTTTTGTACCAACATTTGTGCAATAAATGGGTATTTAGAAAATGTTATAGAAAAATCAATGGTCAAAATCTCAGTAAAATGGTGTCCTCAGGTTCCTGAGTTGCATTTGACATGCTTCCTTTCCTAAATTTTCATTATAATAAGATAATATTATTTTAATATTTTATTTTATATTATTTTCACCTAATTCCAAGCCTTTACTTAAAACTGCCCTGTCTATTGTTTGGGATGGCTGAGTAGCAAATGTGTTAGTGGTAGACGACTTTCTTCGTTTCTACCATCTGCGTCTGTCAATGTGAAGATGTCTGAGTTTACAGTTTTGATTGGTCAATTTGAACATGAACAACTGCTTCACAATTAAGAGAGCAATGCTCATACTTGCAGACTACCTTTTTTCTCTGAATACTGTAACATCTGATTCTGCAATTCTACTTCTGGGCTTATATCCGGTAAAACCATAATTCGGAAAGATACATGCACAGCAACTTTCACTGCAGCGCTATTTACAGTAGACAGTCATGGAAGCAAACTAAGTGACCATCAAAAGATGAATGGATGAAGATGCGATGTATGTGATGAGATACGCGTAATGTGTGTGTGTGTATATATACATACATATATATATATATAAAACTGAATCACTTTGCTGTACACCTGAAACTAACACAACATTGTAAATCAAATATATTTCAATAAAAATTTTTAATGCAAAATAAATAATAAAGTAGTGGTCTACACCATGATCTTCACTTCCACCTCAGAACAACCCATGTCCCTCTGTACTTAATGATCTTGACATCATTTGTCCAAAATGCTTCCATGGCCCCTTGTTGATAACTGGAAGAAATTAAGACATTTTGTCACTGTATTCAAGACCCTTTTCAGCGAAACTCTAATGCCTATGTTCCCTTATCTCCTACAAATAGCCTCATGCCCCACACTGAACCTCCCCGTAAAACCGCCTCCTCTGGGCTCTTTGGTGATGCCGTCGCTGCACCCAGACCTCACTCTTCCTCTAAGTTTGCAGGTTTTGATTCCAGATGTTAATCAAAGTGCAGCTAAAATGCCGTCTTGTTCATGAAGTATTTTTATTGCCATTAAAAGAAAGTTCTCAATTTCTAAACTTTACATAGAATTAAAGTCAAATATTTCAAAATGAATCCCCACAGGTCATTTTGATATTTGGCAAAACTAATACAATTATGTAAAGTTTAAAAATAAAATAAAATTAAAAAAAATAAAATTATGCACTGCATAAAAGCCTAAAAAAAAATAAAGTCAAATATTTCATAGTATTTAGCACTTTTTACATTGTTATTTTAATATCTTTTACTAGACTATTAGTTCCTGGAGTATAAACCCCTATGTTTGCTTTATGTAACCATCACTAAATTGGAACTAGTACCTTTCTTGGCATATGGCAAATAAGTTCAGATTTATAAAAATCCCACTAGTACAAGTGGTTCTCATGCAGCCATTAACCAGATTCCCCAAGTGCTAACAGGTAACATAAGCAAGTATAATTTTCAAGACCAGGGAACTGACTTCAATTCTAAAATGATAAGTAGTCTACTGAGTTTTTTCAATGTTTTTAAATTTCACCACTAAAGACCTTTCTGTGGACAAGGATCCAGTCTTAGGATAATATACAGCATTTAATTGATACGTCACCCAACTTTCCTTTACTCCAGACCTTCAGTCTTTTATTTATTTTTTTCAGTCTTTTATTTTTGATGTCTGTCACTTTTGAAGAATACAGGCCAGTCATTTTGTAGAATATTGCTCAATCTGGGTTGGTCTGCATTTCTTCCTGATTAAATTTAGATTGCGTATTTTTGGTAAAAATGCCATAGAGGTTATTTTGAGCCCTCTGAGGGGACTTTATCAAGAGGGACATGATATTGATATGTCTCATTATTAATGGTGTTCATTTTGATCACTTGGTTGAGATGATTTTTGTCTAGTCTCTCCAATATAAAGTTACTATTTTCTCCTGGGTAATAGCTAAGTAAATTGTAGAGAGATACTTTCAGAATATGAAAATATCCTATTTCTCATAACACACAAATTTTAGCATCTACTGATGATACATGCCTAAGACAATATGACTATGATGTTTATCAGATGATGATTTTTTTTTTCTATTTTAATCACTTTCAACACCACTAATTCAAATTCTACCATCAGGAATATCTTTCCACCTCACCCCTCATTTACTCATATTTAATCATTTAATTCTATTATTCTCTCATGAATATTGCCCATTTAATATTTTAATAGAATTAAATACATATTGGAACAGAACACACACACACACATATATGTATATGTATGGAGATCAGCCCTGGGATTTCTTTGGAAGGAATGATGCTAAAGCTGAAACTCCAGTACTTTGGCCACCTCATGCGAAGAGTTGACTCATTGGAAAAGACTCTGATGCTGGGAGGGATTAGGGGCAGGAGGAGAAGGGGACGACAGAGGATGAGATGGCTGGATGGCATCACTGACTCGATGGACGTGAGTCTCAGTGAACTCTGGGAGTTGGTGGTGGATAGGGAGGTCTGGCATGCTGTGATTCATGGGGTCGCAAAGAGTCGGACACGACTGAGCGACTGATCTGATCTGATATGTATGTGTGTGTATATATATATATATTAGAAAATATATGGTTAGTATTCAGATGGGTACTGTTCTTAATGTTCCTATATTTCAACTCATTCATCTTCAAAGTAATCCCAAGAGGTAGGTAGTGTACCACATTCACTTTAAAGATAAGGAAATTGAGACACAGAAAACTTTTATATCTTGTCCAAGTCATTCAGAGTTAGGATTAGAACCTCAGCAGACTGGCTCCAGAGCCTGTGGTTTAAACCAAAATAAATACATTTCTTCTAATAAGGCTTGGTGAGAATCAGAGGAGTTTTCTTTTTCTCTCTCTTGTCATTTACATGTCTATAGCCACGATCAGTGAGTAAAAAGTCCTGCCGGGATCTCAGACTCATGGGACCAAGAAAGAGAATTTGCTCACAAGGATGAGGGACTTGGAAGTTAGAAGAGAAAATCTAGCTGTCCAGGCAGGTCCAAGCAAGGATGGTAAAGCAACAGAGACACAACAGAGAGCAGTCTCATAGTGTCCCAAACACTGTCTATTGGTAGCATCTTCCTGTTGGTCAGGCACACTGGAGAGTAGAGAATGGAAGCAAAATTTCAGTCCCTCACTTGGGCCGGCACAGGAAAAAAAAAGGAACATTGCAACTTGGAGACCTCACAACCTTCAAGGCACCTGTTTCTGGTAGGTGTCACAGCAGTTTCATAGCCAGGGCTCAGCTTGTGGTGATTGGACTTCACACTGAACTTCTTTCGGTGGGACTGAGACTGCTGACGTGCTGATTACATCTGCCAGGAAAATGTCTCGAACCAGACATAGTTGAACCTATTGACGGGGCTCTCTCATTCATTTATTCTTACATTCAGTCCATGTCAAGTGCCTACAGAGCCATGAATAAATGCAGGAAATAGACCATGATCCAGACATGATCTGCATCCTCAGAAAATTGATATTCTAGTGAGGGAGAGCTCCAGGAATAAACACGGAGTGCACAGAGGAGGGAACAGAGGCTCAAACCTGTGGCGGTGTGTCTGGGTAGGAGGTTAACAGAATATTTTACAAAGGAAACAGATTCAGATCTGATGATAATCAAGGCAGAGAAGCTGAGACAAGCACCCACAGAAGCACATACTTATTATAAATGCAAAGACATTAAAACAATATGAAGTGCCCAAGATGACAACCTCAGTAAAGGAATATCATCAAACCACCCTCACCACCTCTGAGGAGCACCTCTGAGTTCAGCACTGTGAAATGGAAGGAAGGTTAGGCTGTGACAGATGTATTTATAGAATAAAGCGTGACACCAAATGACGTTTGTGTAACCCCTTTCCTCATCACAGGGATCAGAGCTGCAAAAGATCTAGGCAGTCATGGAGTTCCATCTCTGATCATTTCTAATTCTAGACAAGGTAGTGTAATAATTATTTACATTTGCATAATGCTTTATAATGCACTTTTATAACCATTTATCTCATTTGATCTTCACAACAATTTTGTGAGATAAGCAGAAACAATCTTATTAAAATCCTCCTTTTCCAGAAGAGGAAATTAAAGGAGCTAGAAAATTCAATGTCTATAGAAGGAAAAGTTAGGAAGTAGAGCCAAGGTGACATCAAGGTTTCTAATGTCTCATCCAGTGTCTTCTCCATAAAATCAACTCCTCCAATTTGCCACTTAATCAAGGGGCAGCTCATACTTTGAAATGGAGGGTCTGATGTTCTGTTTTAACAACTCCCCATCTATCTACCATCTCCCCTCTATGGAGGGTTATGAGAAGGGGGAGTAATAGCATCATACAGAGAAAGTCTTTCATAGGGTGAGCCCTCTGGAATACCTATCTGAGCTTCTCTTCAAGAATTTATGGAATAGGTGTATTTATCCTGACTTCATCCTGGAGTTTGAGACTCTGGGGGTGTGAGGAATGGATTTTCAAGAAGCTCATCTGGGAATTTGGATGCACACTGAAATTTGAGAACTGCTTTACAGAGATTTGGAAGATCTGTCTTCAGAAGTCTTCCCCACCCATCAGAATAGATGACAGGAAAAAGGTGGGGAGGAGGCACTCAGCTTCTATCGGAGGGGCCTTGGCTCCTTCACAAATGCTATCGACCCTTCTGTTTTGTCTCTTGATGACCCGGAGAGATGGTATGGGGAGGGAAGTGGGAGTGGGTTTCAGGATGGGGAACAGGTATACACCAGTGGCGGATTCATGTTGATGTATGGCAAAACCAATACAATATTGTAAAGTAAAAAAAACAAAACAAACAAACAAACAAACAAACAAAAAAAACAGAGCTTCCCTGGTGGTCCAGCGGTGAAGAATTTGCCTTGTTATGCAGGGGACACGGGTTCGATCCCTGGTCCAGGAAGACCCCACGTACCTCAGAGCAGCTATGCACACAGGCCACAACTACTGACCCCCGCGCTGCAGCGACTGACGCCCGCGTGCTCTACAGCCTGTGCTTGGCAACAAGATTAGCCACTTGGACAAGAAGCCCGCACACGGCAACTAGAGAGCAGCCCCCGCTGGCTGCAACTAGAGAAAGCCCACACGTAGCAACAAAGACCAGCACAGCGAAATAAAAAATACATGAAAATTTTTAAAAATTGCAATAAAACTGGCATGCAACACTGTGTATGTTTAAGGTGTACAACATTTTGACGCATTTATATATGGTGATATAATTACCATCATCGCATTAGCTAACACCTCCATCAAGTCACATAATTATGTTTCATAGTGAGAACCTTTAATGAAGGACATGACTCATTATTGTCACCTATAATCACAGTGCTCTGCATTAGGGATCGTATTTTTCTTCTGACTCTAAGTTTGTACCCTTTGACCATCATCTCCCCAATTTCCTCATCCCCCAGCCCCTAGTAACCCCCATTCTACTCCATTTCTAAGGGTTCAGCTTTTTTTGATTCCAATAAGTGCCATCATATAATATTTGTCTTTCTGACTGATCTCACTTAGCATAGTGCCCTCAAGTTTCATCCATGTTGTTGCAAATGGCAGGATTTCCTTCTTTCTCGTGGCTGAATAATTGTTCACCATATAACTATATATACCACATGTTTTTTATCCATTCACCTGTTAACCAACACATAGGTTGCTCCCGCAGCTTGGCTATTGTGAGTAAAGCTGCAATAAGCCTTGGGATGCAGATATCTTTCTGATCCTCTGTTCTTAACTCCTGAAGAGACATACGAAAACAGGATGCTTGCTATGCAACACTGTTTTAAGAAAGGTCTCCTAGGCTCTCCTTCTAATGAGACTGCCACCCATAAAACCCTACTTTTACATAAACTCCATATTTGCTCCTGCGTGGGCTATGACATCAGACCCAAGGTTTGCAGGGAAGAGGGTGAGGAACCATCTCACCTTCCCCACAGGACTCTGATAGTAAGGAAATATGCAAAGCTCTGACGAAAGCCCCAAAAGAAAACAGTCACCCAAGCTTCCACTGTTTGGCTCAGAATCTGGGAAACACAACAGATTTCACAATTTAAAAAAAAAAAAGAAGTTTTTTAGTAGCACACACAAAAGATTCTGGGGGAGAAAAGAGTAGTGGGCAGATGATAATTTGATAACCTGAGTTTGTTAGGTACTACCCCACTTTAGCTTTCAAGTATCTGGGACATGCACACTTTATCTCCCATGGAAAATGGTTTACCACACAACTGCTAGATGCTGTCATTGGGAACGCCAAAGCCTGGGTCGTCCCCAGAATTTTGACCCTCAATGGCGACCTCTTTGAGTACATTATCGTTTTCATTTTGTGGGCTCCCCCAGTCTGGGCAGGCTTGCAGGTGACAGTGAAAGAGAGATGATTACTAAGCCTCAGTAAGGCTGTGGGCCATTCTGCCAGGATGCAAATTATCAGTGAACACAACAGCCTGTCTGGAAGAGGCGCAAGACAAGGAAAATCACATTGCCTCATATCAGAAACCTAACAACAACTTTCCACAAGTAATCACTAACCAAAAATGGCAGATTGTAGCCCCAGACGCAGCAGAGACTTCTAATTAGTTCTAGATGATTGACCACACACACTGATTTGAGCAAACACGCTGGAAGGAACTGCTATTAATTGCCAGCGGTAATGGAGCTTATATTGACTAGTTGGGCACACATCAAAAGCAAAATTCAAGGTGCTTCAAGGAAAGATTGAAATGATACTGAAGACTGGTGAACAAGACAGCTGCTTGCAGATCTGTCAAATGAACATTAATATGAGAAACATGCTAGTAAATTCTCTTCTATATCATAATTACAAAAGGATAATAAGCACATACCCTCCATTTACAAAGGTCTGAATTTATAAATCTAGGACCAGAGTTAGATAAATTTCCACCACAGTCTAGCAAAAAGCCAAATGAGAGCAATTTGATTTACATTAAATATTCCCAACTGAATAATATTAATGAAAGGCCAGAGGGGGGACAAAAGGCAGGACAAGAAAAAATGATACTGAGACTTAATTGCAATGCATTACAAACAGAGAGAGAGGCATTAACAGCCAGACATTCTGTGCAGCAAACCATTATTTATGACAAGGTCACCTTGGCTATAAGTAGATATTCAGCAACCATTGAGTTATAGGCCAGTGGAGACCTGAAAAATTACAAAATCCATCCCCTTCATTTTCCAGCTTCTACAACTGGAGCCCAGGAATAAGGAATGGAAGAGAAAGGAAGAAACTAACAATTATTAAGTATCTATCATGGAAAAGTGCACATCTCTAAGCTTTTTCCAGACCCCACTCATTCAGTCTCCATATAAGCCTTGATAGGCATGTGTCACTGTCCCAGGGCACAAAAGAGGAAACCAAGACTTCAAAGAAGTGGTGGGGCTCCTCCTGGCACTCCACGCTGCCCTTCAGGATGCAATCACGTCTGGCCCATTTGGTGAACCAGTGCCAGTGCTTGGCCTGAACTCTGGCCTCAGGAGTGTGTTCATTCTTCACCCAGGAATCAGCCCATAAAAATTCTATCAGAGACACTTTCTAGAATCTCAAAAATAGTGTCTAGGAAAATTTTAAAAGTGTAAGCATCTGACAGCCATTGGGTTTTAGGACAAGGTTGTTGCTGTTCAGTCGCTAAGTCATGTCTGACTCCCTGAGATCCCATGGACTGCAGCACACCAGGCTTCCTCATCCTTCACCATCTCCCAGAGTTTACTCAAACTCACATCCATTGGATTGGTGATACCATCCAACCATCTCATCCTCTGTTGCCTTCTTCTCTTGCCTTCAATCTTTCCCAACATCAAGGTCTTTTCCAGTGAGTCAGCTCTTCACATCAGGTGGCCCAAGTATTAGAGCTTCAGCATCAGTCCTTCCAATGAATATTCAGGGTTGATTTCCTTTAGGATTGACTGGTTGGATCTCCTTGCAGTCCAAGCGACTCTCAAGAGTCTTCTCCAGCACCACAGTTCAAAAACATCAATTCTTCGGTGCTCAGCCTTCTTTATGATCCATCTCTCACATCCATACATGACTCCTGGAAAAACTATAGCATTGACTAGACAGACCTTTGTCAGCAAAGCGATATCTCTGCTTTTCAATATGCTGTCTAGGTTTGTCATAGTTTTTCTTCCAAGGAGCAAGCATCTTTTCATTTCATGACTGCATTCACCATCTGTAGGGATTTTGGAGCCCAAGAAAATAAAATCTGCTACTGTTTCCATTGTCTCTCCATCTATTTGGCATGAAGTGGTGGGACCAGAGGCCATGATCTTAGTTTTTAGGACAGGGTAGCTTCTTACTACTTCAGAATAGTCTCATGTCTATGGGCCAATTTAGAATAAGCAAGCCCAATAGAATACCTTGATTAATAATGCTGGCTCCCACTGACTGAATACCAACTATACACTTGGCTGTACAATAGCAATTTACTTTTACTAATACCTGATAGTATAAGTATTATTAGGCCTTTTTGCTGATGAAAAAAAAAATCAATGTATCACAGAGTGTTTAAGTAATTTGCACAAGGTCACATGGTTAAGAAGTGGCAAAGCCAGGTTTTATATCCTGGTCTATAGGCCCCAAAGCCCTGATTTTGCTTCTCTAACCACTCAGATCTCTTGAAATTCCCTGAATCTCCACTGAATTCCTATAGCATTCTCAGTCTGAATAATTCAATTGGATCTGGACCATGTTATATATCCTGTTATATAAACCTTACCAAGGTTTTTCTCTGTGGCAGCCCTGTGTTCCCAAGAAGATGGCAAACTCAGATATCTCTTTATATTCCCAACACATAGGATGGTACCTCACATACTTCTTACATAGCCCATATTAGGGGTGATGTGCTCAGTTGTTCAGTCAAACTCTTTGCAACCCTGTGGACTGTAGCCTGCCAGGCTCCTCTGTCAATGGGATTTCCCAGGCAAGAAAACTAGAGTAGGTTGCCATTTCCTACTCCAGAGGCTCTTCCTGACCCAGGGATTGAACCTGCATCTCCTGCACTGGCAATGATACCAGTGGCAAAGGACTGCTATAGTCAAGCTCTGGGCAGAGTTCCCAGCATCTACCCTCAACCCTGGGTTTTTTATTTAGCTGATTTCCTCCCATGCTGAGAACTGTCCAAAGCATTCAAGAGTAAATCACTCCTAACAAGTCCAGAGGAAGTGGTTGATGGGTAAACCATAGGGTCTGATAATATCCAGTTGACCCAGGACCTGCCTTTGCCTAGAAACACCCCAACCTTTGTGGGAAAGATGGCAACAGGAGCCAAGCAACTTCAACTGACTGAATCTCCCAAATGATCCTGTTTTAAAAAGACTTGTAACCTTTATTTATTTCCTTTCCTCTCCTTTCTCATAATCATATCACATTTCTCTCAACTTCTTTTTTTCCTTTGCAGATATTCCACAACCCAGAATCCAGTCTAGAGGATAAGCCAGTGACAATGAGCTCTGGTCCCCGGGGAAGGCAACAGAACTTAAGAAAACACTTCAAAATGGAGAAGCAGCAGAGAGATCTTCCTCTGCTAATGAGACCAAAATGGAAAACTGTAAGTAGATAAGCACCTAAAGACACCAAATCAGTGGTCTAAGAGCAAGGCACAATAACATTTAGGAATAGATTTAAATTCAGAATAAAATCAAGTTCATTTTGAGAAACAAGCTTGAAGAGAAACTTCCTTGAATTAAGTGATGTGAAAGATTATATTCTCCCTACTTTGGTTTTCCACTATGATTAGAAGCAGAATATTTGAAGGAAATGATACTTTTCATAAAATTTCCTTTTCCTCTTTAGTCTTGCATACAAAAATTTTGTATAATTTGACCTTGAAATATTCAAATATCCTAAAAGTAATTGTATTTTTCTAGCCTTGATCAAAAATGGGTATTCTTAGCTCTAATATTTGATATGCTTAATGGGTTTTAATATATGTTAAATAAGACTTCAAGTTACCTAGGTGAATTGAAATCTGTTGAACAGACACCTACTGTTTGAGATAAAATTACCCAACTCCATCACCAGTAAGCATAAAATCTTGAAATAAAATGACTTTTCTTTTTAACTTTTTACTTGTAGAAAGTTTCAGACATATTCCAAGAGAGACAGGATCACATAATGAATTCCCATTTATCCACTACTGGCTTCATTACTCTTCAGAATTTTGCCAAGCATCTTGTCCCGCCTAAACTATCTCTCATGTTCTAGTATTTCAAAGTGAATCCTTGACATCAAGGCATTTCACCTGCAAACACATTAGTATTTCTTTCCAAAAGATATTTTAAAAATCTATATTTCACAATATCATAACCATACCTAATAAAGTATTAATAATCCTATATTAATATTAATATGATTTAATACTTATTTCATATTCAAAAGTTGGTAAAACCAGTTTTCATTGTGAAATGTAGCTGGGACACCTCTGGTATGGTAACATGAGGAATTATCATTAATGTGGCCAGGGATAGCCAGACCCTGACTGAGAAACTTCTTTAATTGCTTCCATCTGGGACAGAAAATAGCTTTCTGACTGTGTTTACACCTTGCTTTATTCTCTGTTTTCTGAATTAATGTGTTCCTAAGTTCTAATTAACCACTGAGATTTGGCTTCCTCGTTTCTGACATACACTTCTGTATGAACACTTGTTCTAGACTGCTTTCTTGGTTCTAGCATTTCAGGTAAACTTGGATCCTGTTTTCTGTGGAGACAAATGATCAAATGCTCAGTCTCTGGCATTGAATTGATGCTTTTGAACTGTGGTGTTGGAGAAGACTCTTGAGAGTCCCTTGGACTGCAAGGAGATCCAACCAGTCCATTCTGAGGGAGATCAGCCCTGGGATTTCTTTGGAAGGAATGATGCTAAAGCTGAAACTCCAGTACTTTGGCTACCTCATGCGAAGAGTTGACTCATTGGAAAAGACTCTGATGCTGGGAGGGATTGGGGACAGGAGGAGAAGGGGATGACAGAGGATGAGATGGCTGGATGGCATCACTGACTCGATGGACGTGAGTCTCAGTGAATTCCGGGAGTTGGTGATGGACAGGGAGGCCTGGCGTGCTGCATTTTATGGGGTTGCAAAGAATCAGACACGACTGAGCAACTGAACTGAACCGAACTGAAGCGAAACAAATTTTGGTTTCTCCTTTTACTACCTATGTGACTTTGGAAAATTTTTTTAGCCTCTCTTTGTCTTAGTTCCTTCATCTGTAAAATGAATATAATAATACTATTTATCTCAAAGAGTTGTTTGAGAATAGGAAATAACCCATTGCTGAGAGCCTGGTATACAGCAATCACTCAATAAATGTTGATCATTATGGCCTCCTTTGCTTCCAGCCTTTGCTGTGAATTTGATAATCTTCAGATTCCATCCACTCCTCTTTGGCCTCTTCAGTAAGTTCCAACAGACACCTGCTTTTTCTCTAATTCTCAAAAAATTCTCTGAGATAAGTGTTTTTATTATATGCATTTAAAAATAAGTTTTCAAAATTCCAGATTTCTTGTTATAGCCAGAGAGTTTCTATTATGGCTAAAATTACCATTTTATATACATTCATATATCAATGCTAATTTCAAGCAGAAAAATATATTTAGCATGTCAGCATTTGCCAATGAAGAATGATTGTTGCTGTTGCCATAATAAAAATTTTTAAGTGATAATTAAGTCAAGAAACCTAGCCAGAAAAATGCAAACTTTGCTAATCATTTCTGTTAGAACCTATGTTTTCCTTGGAATTTTCAGGTACAGAGATTATCCAATTTATTTTTTTAAATGCTATATATTTTTTGAAATTTAGAAATTAAAGTTTTTTTATAGTAAATGTACAATCAGTATAACGTTGTGATTTCATAAGCAAAATACCCTCTTTAATATTTTTAATGAGAAAATCCCATTTGTGTTCACTTTCTATTTCTCATTGAAACCATAGGCCCCTAAACTGGTTTTCCATTTCTTGACAGTGAAAAGTAAGACATCAAAACTCTTTCCAAGAGAATAGGTACATTGTAGAATACAGCATCAAATGTTTCCCATACATATGTCCAAGAAGAAGTCTTCAGGAAGTAACTGAAATGAAACAGTAAAATTTGTAGTAGGCAGCAAAAGCAGACCTTAGAGTGGAGTTAATAGCATTGAACGCACACACTAGAAAAGAACTATTTAAAATCAATAGTCTAAACTTTTACCTTCAGATACCAAAGAAAGATGAGAATTTAAATCTAAAGAAAGGAGAAGAAAAGAGGTAATAAAACTTTTGCACATTTCAGTGAAATTGCAAGCAAGACTCACTAGAGAAAACAAACGAAACCAAAAAGCTGATTCTTAGAAAATACTATAAAAATTATAAACAAGTATTCAAGCTAAACAATAAAAGATAAAGACACATCTTACTAACATCAGGAATGAAACAGGCATGATAACTGCTGATACCATAGATATTAAAAGGTAATAAAAGAATATTATGAACAGATGTGTGCCCACAAGTCTGATACCAAAGGGAACAGAACCAATTCCTTGAAAGATACAAAACAACCAAAATTCACAGAATTTTATAGAAGGAGATGTATTTCTGAATAGGTTTATGACTACTTAGGAAATTGAATCAATAATTAATAACATTCCCCTTAGAAAAGAAGTTACCCAGCCAGATGATTTTCATGTAGGCAAGGCTGCTATAATTCATCACATCAATAGGCTAAGGAAGAAAAATCATGTAATCACATTAATTGATGCAGAAAAAAACTTATAATAATTGTTATAAAGTATAGTTGTTATGTTTTCCTGATTAATGGACCCTTTTGTTATTGCAATTTTGTTATTTACTTCTTTTTATTTATAAATTTGTGTTTTATTTATAAATTTATTTGTTATGCAATTTTGTTACTGTTAATTTTGTTATTTAACAATACAGAAAAACTTTGTTGCTGCAGACCCTTCTCTCTCTTGTGATAGCTTTTCACTTAAAGCCTATTATATCTGATGTAAGTATAGCCAACTCTGCTCACTTTTGCTTACTATTTACATGGACTATTTTTGTGTCCCTTTGATTTTAGCCTCTGTATGAAAGATCAGGAGCCAGATAACTACAATGGTGTGACCACTCACCTAAAGCCAGACATGCTGGAATGCAAAGTCAAGTGGGCCTTAGGAAGCATCACTACGAACAAACCTAGTGGAGGCAATGGAATTCCAGTTGAGCTATTCCAAATCCTAAAAGATGATGCTGTGAAAGTGCTGCACTCAATATGCCAGCAAATTTGGAAAACTCAGCAGTGGCCAGAGGACTGGAAAAGGTCAGTTTTCATTCCAATCCCAAAGAAAGGCAATGCCAAAGAATGTTCAAACTACTGCACAATTGCACTCATCTCACATCCTAGCAAAGTAATGCTCAAAATTCTCCAAGTCAGGCTTCAACAGAACATGACCTATGAACTTCCAGATGTTCAAGCTGGTTTTAGAAAAGGCAGAGGAACCAGATATCCAATTGCCAACATCCAGTGGATCATTGAAAAACCAAGAGGGTTCCAGAAAAACATCTACTTCTGCTTTATTGACCATCACTTCAAGGCAAATAGATAGGGAAACAATGGAAACAGTGACAGACTTTATTTTGGGGGCTGCAAAATCACTGCTGATGGTGACTGCAGCCAGGAAATTAAAAAGATGCTTGCTCCTTGGAAGAAAAGCTATGACCAATCTAGACAGCATATTAAAAAGCAGAGACATTACTTTGCCAATAAAGGTCCATCTAGTCAAAACTATGGTTTTTCCAGTAGTCATGTATGCATGTGATAATTTAACTATAAAGAAAGCTGAGCACCAAAGAATTGATGCTTTTGAACTGTGGTGTTGGAGAAGACTCTTGAGAGTCCCTTGGACTGCAAGGAGAGCCAACTTGTCCATCCTAAAGGAAATCAATCCTGCATATTCACTGGAAGGACTGATGCCAAAGCTGAAATTCCAATACTTTGGCCACCTGATGTGAAGAACTGACTCATTGGAAAAGACCCTGATGCTGGGAAATATTGAAGGCAGGAGGAGAAAGGCACGACAGAGGATGAGATGGTTGGATGGCATCACTGACTTGATTGACATGAGTCTGAGCAAGCTCTGGGAGCTGGTGATGGATAGGGAAGCCTGGTGTGCTGCAGTCCATGGGTTCACAAAGAATCGGAGACGACTGAGCAACTGAACTGAACTGAATAAGGCAAAAGGAATGACACAGAAGTACTGTGCTATAGTTAGTGAAGTTGTTTACTGTGAGGATATGACAAGTATGATGATAGTGATATAGAAGTATTCCTCAACTGAAGAATAAAGTAAATGGATAGCAGATCATGGAAGCCAGATTTATTACTATTGGGCTGCAATTATATAGATCAGCAAGGTGATTACCATTCTCCATGAAAAGTAACAAGGGCTGCTTGGAAACATGGCTGATTCTCAGTGCAGAAAATATTTAAAGATGAGCCTGGAGCATCCTATGGTATCATCATAAAGCAAGGAATTGCTGACAGATACACACAAAGACACAAATTGATGGGGATATATCAAAGGGGCAGTTTCAGTTGGCTTCCAACTGAAAGGACTCCCAATGGACAAAGCAAGACAATCTGAATTTTTAAAAAAAAAGTATTATTAGATTATAATCTAAAGTATAGCATAAACAGCCACAAGTTCATAATGATACAGTATAAGTAAATAATTTAATAATAAGTACCAACAAATCTCCTCTACAGAATAATTCCAAATAAATTATGTTAAGTATTCCATCATAAAGGTGGGGGAGCAAATCTCTACAATCTTAAAGTAAGAGTATGCAGTGACTTTTTCCCCCAAAGACTAAAGTGTGGAAGTCGGGGAGGGGACCGTAACTTTACAGTAGGGAAATCTGATAAACACTCCTTCAGCCAGGCGACCAAGGTCCAGATCAAGAGTCATCAATTGAATCGTGTTGACAGTTTGCATCCTTCATGTGATGTGATTAAAATGGCACTTTGCCTCTATGTTCTACTGTCCAAAAATCTATAACCCCAGTTAACTATGAGAAAAATATCAGTCAAATCTCAATTTGGGAATGTTTTACAAAAGACCTGACCAATACTCGTTGAAATTCTCAAAGTCATCAAAAACAAGGAAAGTTGTGAGAGACCATCAGAGCCATGAAGAGCCTAAGAAGACATGATGACTAAATGTAATGGGGTGTCCTGGATGGAATCTGAGAACGGTAAGAGGACATTAGGCAAAAACCAAGGAAATCTTAACATATGGACTTTACTTAATAATGACGTGTCTGTGTTTCAGTTAAATATACCATCTTAATTTAAAATTAATGTATTATTTAAAGATGTTCAGAGGGGAAATTGTGTATTTAGATGGTAATAAGGAATTTTACCATTAACTCATTTTTTCCTATAAATATAAAATTCTGAAACATAGTCTATTCATAAGGAAATCTATTGAAAAAAATCCCTTGCTTTTAACTAATGGGTGAAAATTCCAAATAGTTTCTGTGTTAACATGGAAATCAGAGATTGTGTAGGCTTGGTTATGGATTTGTTTTATTACTTGGTGATTGATAGTTTGTGTCACTAAAGCTGAACAGAATTTTATCACATGAAAGGAGTAACAAGAATATGCTTCCAGCAAAGAATGTATTCTTGACAGAAATTGATAAGGGTTACAGTTCTGGGGCATCTAATGATTTAAATCATTTACAACATATGTATTAGTAGAATCTGGCAGAGTGTTAATTTAAATATAATCATTTTATAATGTATTCAGTTCTAAAAAGAATAACAGAGGGACATTTGTCACTTAGCCTCAGAATGGATTCCTGGACAGATATGACCATATTGCCACTCAGCAGTTGCTAAGGAATTTAGATGTCCTTTTCTCATTCTTAACTCAGTGAAATCAGAATTTCATCCCTTGCACCATGGTAAACCCAGGTGCTCATGAAAAATAATATTCAGTAATAATTTTTTAAAATGGCTACATATGTAGCTAATAACACAGAATAAGAGATTTTGAGAGATAATCTAGCCTTGAGCTGTTTAGAATGGTAGCCACTAGGCCTATGACATGTCATGGGTGGTTTGAATTAAGATGTGCTGAAAGTGTAAAACACACTCATGACTTGGGAGACTTAGTACCAAAAAAGAGAAAGCAAAATAACTCGATAATTTTTATACTTAAACATGTTGAAATGATAATATTTTAGGTATATTAAATATAATATTAAAATTTTCCTTTCACTTTTACAATGTTTTCCTTAGAAAGTATAAAATTATACATGTGGTTCTGCTGGACATCTTGTTTTTTGTATAAAGGAAGAGACTATGACCCACAGAACCTAAGTATGATCAATTCAAGGTCCTGTTCTTAGTCAACTGGGTATTTTAAAACAGAGATGTTTCTCTGTTAAAATGGGGAAAGGATTTGTTTTAAATCATGTGTCATTTAGGATATTTTCACTTAGCTTTCATGAAGTTTAAATATATTTTATAAAACACATTCACTGCTCTCTACTGAGGCAAGATCTTGCCTGCTGCTCTTCTGGGTTAAATAAAGTGAGCTACCATTTACTGAAGGCCTACTCTATCTAAACCAGGGCTGTGTTTTGTATAATAAATAACTTGCAGAATTTATGGAGTTTAATTTTAGCCAGAATCCTTGATGGGTGAAGAATGTAATGCTCAGAGAGCCACTGAAGGAACCATCCTAGTCAGAAAGTGGTGGACAAGGTATTCAAATGGACGTGTTCAATTTCAAGTTGTGTTCCATCTACTGTTTCAACTGCATCCTAGAGACAAGGAGAGGTGTCTATCTAAGATGTTGGAGCTGAAAACAAGCCCTACAAGGATATTTTAGCCTTTCACAGATATTTGGGAATAGAAGACAAGTTGAGATTCCTTCAACCTCATCTGGCTGAATCTAGCCACGGTGGCATTTGCTCTGAAGAAAATAACCATACCGTGTTTTGTTCTCTGGTGTCTTAAATTTGTCAGAGTGTGCTGGCGATAAGGGTTCACACTGCCACAGGGGCTAAGGAAACAGGAGAACAGCTTTGAGTTGGACTGGTGTTCAACTCTCCTGCTATTTAGAAAACCCCCAATTATCTGAAGGTTTCAATAATAGCATTTTGTTCTGTGCTCTTTCAGAAGAAAGAGTAAATGACATCAAAGCTTTCTAATTTCAGAATTAAAGAAATTAATATCCTCACATACCCACCTTCTTGCCCACCCACACATACAGTTCTGGAAAAGGTTCTTCACCCTTGAAACTGCTCCTCCTCCTAACTTGTATATTGCAGTTACAGACTTTCTTTATTTGGTGTTTAGTCAACAAAAAGCAAAAGCCACATCTCATTTGCCACAACTCATCTTCCACAGCTTCGCCCTTCTTCATACCATCAACCTTCTTCACGCTACAGGTCATTGATGCCCAGAAGTACCAACTCCACGACATCTCTTTTCCTCTCCTTCCTATCCTTGGGCATCAGGACCGCCCTAGTCACGGCCCTCATCACCTCTTTCTAGGCTAGTGCTACAGTGCTTCTGCCTCTTGCTTTCCATTTCTAGTCACTCTGGGGTTTTCATTTCCTAGAAAATGAGCTGCTGCTCCATATGCCTGGAATGTCCTCCCTCCTCCTCCTTTCTCTACCGAAGTCTCACCCTTTCTCCAGGTTTCAATTTTTCTGCAGAATTCTTTCCTGCAGAAATAAAGGAGATTAGGAAAGTCTTATTTGAATAGACTCTCATGGCATCCTGTGTGTTTTCTTCATACCATTTATAACAAGTGTGCAGCTATATTTTAGCACTCGTCTTGCTTGCTGGAATGTTCTTAAATATCATGCTAAGCTGCTTCTCCACTATAGTATGTGGCTTTTTCTAATAAAGAGCTTCCTCTACTATTTCCATCTTTGAAAATTTCCAAAACACTAGTAAAAGTACTAAGTGTTTTGGAATTCTTAAACTACCACTACAGATGGCCGTTAGCATTGTTTAGACTGATTATGACTTTAGACTCCTATTCTTAGTCTATCTAGATAGCGTTGACCAAACTCCTTTTCAGTCATACCATACTGAGAAGTTGTCTTAACTTCTTTGCGTTTTGGTTCGCTCACCTGGAACATGGGGACGCAAATGGCACTGAATCTATTTTAGAGTGAATTCAGGTAATATATTCAGGTACATACATAATGTCCATCAGTGCTATCCAGTATCCAATATGTCTGAATTTTCAGAATATCTATATATTTAGGAGGTATAAATATACCCCAGATCAGTTTTTAGAGACACAGCAAACCTGGAAAGCTCTCAAAAATAAACTGCCATTACTGCTGGCAGCAAATCTCAAGAGTGAGAAACATTTACATCATTCTTTGAGCTATTCACACATCTCATTTCTGCAGTCATTAAAACCTGGAGTTTTTTGTTTTTCACTAGGAAATTTTAAAACTTCTTGAAAAATCACTTTAGGCCGATCCTGTTATTTCTAAGGAGTTGTATATGGCATGAAGATCTGAAAAAACAAATTAATGGGATAGCAGAGAAGCAATCAAGCTATTGTGTTCTGTATTTCTAAGCCTTTTCTGCAAGGCTTAGTTTGAAGAGTATGTGGGGGTAGGGGTGGTTAAGAAAGGAAGCATGAGGAGAAGAAAAGAGTCAACATTTTCAAGACCTGTCTCTCTGATTATCAGCACTATTTGCATCTGATGCCAAAGAATCCCCGAATGGGTTCTGAACATTGGCAGCAGAAAACGGGAAACACTACTTAAACAGAGATGAACGTCACAAGATACATATGAGTACTTGTGTGGGCTGGGCTTCCCAAGTGGCGCAGTGGTAAAGAATCCTCCTGCCAATGGCAAAGACACAAGAGACGTGGGTTTGATCCCTGGGTTGGGAAGATCTGGAGTAGGAAATGGCAATCTGCTCCAGTATTCGTGCCTGGGAAATCCCATGGACAGAGGAGCCTGCTGGGCTACAGTCAATGGGGTCACAAAGAATTGGACACAATTGAGCACCCAGGCACTGGATAGGCTCACAGTTCATTTGTTCACAGAACTCAAACCACTCTATTCATACTTCTACACACAGATAGAATGTGGCATGTACAGTTAAGTGAAGTAAAGCTATATATCTCTTGGAGTTTCCAAGCAGGTTGGATTTTCCTGGCTGTGATGCCAGCCATTGTAACTACACTGATTCTCACAGATGGTCTCCTGGTTGCTTCCAACCAGGCCCATTTGTCAGGCAAACAGTGAGCATGTTCTGCTGCCCAGTGACTTTCAGAAGGGTCCCTGGATTCCTGCTAAGTATGAACATAGAAAGGAGCCTTCAAAGTGCTGAGCATACCACAACCCAGGCATGGCATTTTGCCTCACAGGGGAACCAGCATCCTGGGTCTAATCACCTCTTCGCTCATTGACACCTGTTGAAACTGACAGGTCAATAGAGCTGAGATCCCATGCTGTGTGGAGGAATTAGGGGCTCTCCTCCCTGCCAACGACATTGCCCCAAGACAGCAGAAGCCTAAGAATCACATTGACATGGTAGTGGATTTACAGGTGCCATTTCTAAGTCTTCTTCGTATGCTATCCCTCTCGGATAAAAATTTTGCTTTTATGCCCTGATAAAATATCATGATCCACAAAATTATAATTTTATTTACTTAGACGTTTTACATATTTTCTCCTTATATCACATGATATTTATTAAATGTATTACTATAGGTCTAATTTTCCCCCCAAACTAAGAAGAAACTGGTATTTTTAATAAGAAAACATCAATAATACTTGCAGTACATGTGTGCTCAGTTTTGTATGACTTTTTGCAACACAATGGACTGTAGCCTACCAAGCTCCTCTGTCCACAAGATTCTCCAGGCAAGAATACTAGAGTGGAGTGCCATTTCCTCCTCCAGGGGATATTCCCGAGCCGGGGATCAAAGCCACATCTACTGTGTCTCTTGCACTGACAGGGAGATTCTTTACCACTGAACTATTTGGGAAGCCCAATACTTGCCGTGGTAGTGGTATCAGTGGTAGCAGCAGTAATAGCAACATAATAGTAATGATATATATTTTATGCTAGACACTTCCCTGTGATTTTTAAATGTATTGGCTCATTTAAGATTGTTTTTATTATAAATGCAGCTGTACCTCACTGTGCTCTGGGTACTGGAAAATGTTAGGTTTCCCTATATTACAGGGGAGAAATTGGCTTTATTACCATAATGCCAAAATAATTAAAATGTCAATTCAGATGATTCAAGACTGACCAATTTTGGCTCCAACAGCTTCCAAGGAAACATCAGTGGTGATACCGGCAGCACACACTCATGGACCACTCACTAAGTAGGCCAGGCCAAGTGCTGAGCCTTTGACAGACCTTGTTGGTTTTTATCTTTGAAACAAATTTATTAGTTAAAAATTAAGGTTGTTTTCATTTTGCAGATGACAATTGAGGTTTGAAGATATTTGCTTGGGATCACCATGCTTGACTGTGGCAGAGCAGAGACTGAAACTAAAGTCTTTCTGACTCCAAAGACTGGCACTAAATCATGATGCTGACTCATACACAAATTATTTTCTAAATATTATGTTTGTTTGCACATTTTCCACTTTACAGTGAGGGCATCTTTGCACATAGTTAAGATATGGATGCTGTCTGTTAGATTTAATGAAGTTTAACCATCCTTTTATAATAATTTGGAGCTATCTTCAAATTAAACTCAATGTAATAGACTTAGTTCAAATGATTTGCTCATTAGAATAATCCTTGCATCTTTAGGATTCTGTAAACAGTGGGGTTTCCCAAATGGCACTAGTGGTCAAGAACCCACTTGCCACTGCAGGAGATGTAAGAGATTAAGAGATGTTGGTTTGATCCCTGAGTCAGAAAGATCCCCTGGAGGAGGGCATGGCAACCCACTCCAGTATTCTTGCCTGGAGAGTCTCATGGACAGAGGAGCCTGGTGGGCTACAGTCCTTAAGGTCACAGAGTCGGGAACGACTGAAGTGACTTAGCACACACACATGCACACACACACATTCACACACAACCCAGCATTAAATATTGGGTCACTTCCTCATCGTCCATATACATTATGACTGAGCTTCTATTATATAATAGTAGTCTGTTACCCCAGATGACGTCTGTGTGTCAGTGCAAGTTGACTATTTAAAATTCTCCAGGCTCTAGAAGACCACAATAAGAAGGAAGTAAGAATGCATGTAGGTAGGTGTGTCTCAGCAGAAATCAGAGTAAAAACAAAGATGAAGGAAGTGATGAAGCAGGATAATAGTTTAAGCAGTGTGTCTATCCCAGAATTAGGTCTGAAGTGAAAGTGAAAGTCGCACAGTCATGTCCAACTCTTTGGGACCCCATGGACTGTAGCCTGCCATGCTCCTTTGTCCATGGAATTCTCCAGGCCAGAATACTAGAGTGGGTTGCCATGCCCTCCTCCAGGGGATCTTCCCGACCCAGGGACTGAACCCAGGTCTCCCGCATTGCAGGCAGATTCTTTACCAGCTGAGCCACCAGGGAAGCCTACCCAGAATTAGGTCTAATACACAATAACCATGACTTTCCAGAAACCTGACTTCTAATTCTAATTTTTTTTTCCTTTTCCTGTCTCTGAGTAAGGAGGACCCATGTTCATCTTGAATACTAGAACACACTTATGACTGAGGCAGCAGCTGATGTATTATGATGGAATCGAAGGAGCACTTCTAGGTCGTATTTTTTCATTTGCACTAAGAATGTACCTTAACCTTCATTCTCTTATCTCTAAAATGTATAAAAATGCCCATTTTACAGGGTTTGGGGAGGATTAGAGGGGCTAGTGCTTGCAAAACACCTTACACGCTGGGCACGCAGGAAACACTATGTGAATCCTTTTACATTCTATCTTTTCATCCCATAAATCTGGTAGCAGTGAAGCCTTCCATACACAAAGGAAAAAATAATTCCCCATAATCAGTGAAGTGCTGGGCCAGCCTCATGCCAGTTTACAGAAGCCCATTTTGGTGCACATTTCTTCTCAAATTCTCATAATGTTACAAACTGAGTTCCCTCCACGTTTTTCTCCCAGAAATCCATATGTTGCATGTTCACCAGTACAACACACAATTTACTTTCCACATTGTTCTATCTAGGAAATCATAGAGCAGCAGGCAGGGTGGAAAGCAACTCCTAGGAAGCGAGTAAGCAGATATCCTGTTTGGGTTTACGACAATCTCATGCTCTGCTTAGGTGTCAAAGATAATGCAGTGTCACCGAATCATATACCAATCCATTAGACAGGATGAACCGGCACTCAGTGTAAAAGTCTGCTCACGTGCCCCGGGAGCACAGGTCTGCTCTCCACTCTCATGCCCACTGGAGGGCTCTTTCCACTAAGCCCACTCTTACTTAGGTGCCAGATTTTGTGAATGCAAATCACCTTTAATTATGACAGTGATTCTGTGCCACAGAGATTACCCTCCACTAAATGCAGAGGAGGAAAATTGAGTTCAGAGAGACTGAGGGAATAACCCAGTGTCATAGAACTTAACTGGCTACAACACAGGTCGTCAGACTCTAGAGCTGGTACTTTTTATCACTGTTATTATACCCTCTCCCATCCTGCTGAATCACAACTCTGTTGACATAGGTAGACGTTATTCACCATACGAGTGAAGATAACAGAGGCATTAGGAAATGAGAGTTTTAAAAAAAAATGATCCCGTAAATGCAGAATGTCATTTGTCCTTTCAGAATTATCCAAAATACAAGTCCATAAACCCGATTAGCAGATAAAGGGCTGTCCATCTTGGGGAATGTTAATCTCTGGTCACATGCTGCAAATATTTAACTGTTATCTCCATCACATAATCCCTTTTGGCAATTTTATCTTTAAACATTTTTACAGCTCCCTCTGTGACACATAATTTACAAGAAAAGACCCAGCCTAAGCTAACACATTGAAACCATTCTCAAGAGATCTCCAGATGTAAAATTCTATATTCCATTTATCACACTGTGGTAACTAACACACTGAAAAAGCAGAACATTTTGATTACTGGCATTAAACAGAAAGATTCCAAATGCATTCTGCAGACGGTTGTCAGTGGAGGTGGAGTGTATGGGATTATCATTCTATCTCAACTGAAATGATTCCATGGTTAGCATGTGGTTACTTAGTAACATTAAAATTGCAATTATGTTCCCTTATAATTAACGACCTTCAAATAAATAGTTTTGTGAACAAATTACACACTTCACCAGAATTTTATTCTTTTTGTATTGGGTAGCTATTTCACTCAATTGCTAAATGTAGAGAGCATGATCTTCTTGACATTTCTCTACATTCTGAAGAAAAAAGGTTAGCTTATGCTAAAGCTCAATGTGGAGATGAATAGAGCGAAGGGAAACAGACTAAATTAAAACAAATGAATTGAGAAGGATGGAATGAAGACTTATACTGTAGTATTCCCTGTGACTTCAAAACACTTACACTTTAAGAAAAAGAGTTTAGCACTTAAGGCAGCTGGAAAATTGTGTCTAAGAATACTGTGTGTGTAGTTATGAAAAACACAGTTTGGCAAATGATATATAATCCTCATACACATGACATTACGCAGTCAAGGCATTCAGCTGCTTGACCTAATTAGTCACTTTTACTAATGATATTTGCCAATAATACATGTCTAGGAAAGGCTTGCTATAGCTGATGAAGTGAAGCCTCAAGTCGTTTTTTTTTTTTTTTTGTCTTCATTTATCTATTTGGCTGCACCAGGTCATAGGTGAGGCATGTGGGATCGAGTTCCCTGGGAGCCCCCTGCTTTGGAAGTTTGGAGTCTTAGCCACTGGACCACCAGAGAAGTCCTGAAGCTTCAAATTTTTATTGACAATTTTAGCAGTAAAGAAATTAACAAGAAAAGAGTATCTGTATTTTTGTCTTTTTTTTTTTTTTTGACATGGCTAGCAATAGTGATATTGACTATGAACCATTTGGCTGAAGGCAGGGTGAAAGCTAACTACTGGAAAGAAAAGTGAATATGGTGCTTTTATTGGCAGCACCCTGGTGCTCTTCTTAGGTTCAATAATAATACAGTATCATCTACTCCTATACTGATACGTTAGATGAGATGCCTGATCACTTAGTTTGAAAATCTGCTAGTTCAGAAGCATCAAGAGCAAGCACTCATTTCCTAATCTCCACCCATGCCTATCTGTCCAAGAGACATCAAGTATTTGCCATACACTACACCAGGTTTTGAATATACAGACATGAATGTGACTTGGTCTCCAGCACCAAAAACCTCACAGCCAGAAGATTATAAACACGTGGCATAATGAAATCAGAGTATATTTAAGATATAGTGGTGGCATGAGGAGGCCACACCTGGGGTGTGATTGGAAGGATGGGTAGGAGCTTGATAGATAAATGAACATCATCTCAGCTACCATTTCCTCTAAGAACTCTCTGCTGCCTCTGGCCTCCCTGCACCATCCAGATGATTTGAGATGATACCCCTGGGTTCCCAGAATGATTAATGTATTGCGCTCCCATGATTTGTTATAATTAGGTACCACCACAAAATTTTCTCGGGGCCTCCTATGTGTTTAAAAGTAAAAGCCAAAGTGCTCACAATTCTTTCATTGTTCAGTCCACTAGCTTGAAGTTTCTGTACTTTCCCCTTTCAACTCTTTGGATCATCCATGCTATGTCAGCCGTCCTGGGTTTCTCGCTGCTACTGACATTTGAGGAGCATCTCCACTTCTGGGCCCCTCTTTTTGTGCCCTTAGCCTAGACAGCTCTCCCTATAGGTACCAGCATGACTCCCTCCACCCATCCTTAAAGTCTCCTCAAACATCACCCTCTCAGGAGTCACTCCTGACTGCCTTGTTAAAAATGCCACCTTCACATGCGGTCTCCTAATGTCCTTTTCCTGCTTTACTTTACTTGTATCACATACTTTGCTTTTTGTGTTTGTCATCCATCTCCCCTCCCTACTGTTAGTTGGAGCAGAGAAAAGGACTTTTATGGGTGAGCAAATCAAATTTTTATCCAATAATTCCATTTACCATAAATTAGAATGTGATTTCCATGAAGTCAGAGATTTTTTGTTTTGCTCATTGCTGGGTCCCCATGGGCCATGAAGAGTTTCAGACACATAGGGCACACTCTATAAATATTTATAGGATAAATTAAAATGAAAATAATGCACTTATTTATTGAAAATACATATTAAGCCCTTACAATACATTAGACATGACCTTTAGATGGAAGGGACTGACCATATACAGGCAAATATATGAAAATATACATTGGAATTGATACAATAAAGGAAATGTTTATTTACATAAAAATATAGTGCAGGTATGTGTTTTGATTGGGGCAGTACTCATTCTTGGAGGAGACAATATTTTAGCTGCAATCTGCTGTCTAAGATGGAACATAGAGCTGGTGAGCAGGGATCAGTAGCAATCAAAATAAGGGATGAGACAAATATAAATGTCCAGGGAGCAAAGGGCTGGAAAAAAATTTTAAATGTCAGGACAGCTGAAAAGACAAGGGTGGATGACAGAAGGATGAGTAAGGCTATTGGTGGAGGCCACATCAGGCAGGGCTTTAGGAGACATGATAATTCACTGGGATTTTTCAAAAGGTGTCAAATGGTTTCAGTTAAGACGGTATGATCTCTTAGTAGTTTCAAACTAAGTCTTCTGGATTATTTGCAGTGAGTACATGGGACTGCTGCAAGGATGGGGCTAGAAGGCTCCTACAGCAGTTCAGGTGGATCCAACTGCTGGGGTTCGAAGGGGAGCAGAAACAATGGTGAGAAGTTAAGTATGTTTAAGATCTACTTTAATGATAAATTAACAGGTGTTGCTGGTGCATTGAATTTGAGAGTCGAAGAAAAGAGATGACCTTCCATTTTCTGGCCTTGGTCATAAAATAATATTATTTAGTAAAATGGGGACTCTGACCTGATTAGGAGGAGAGGAATGGAAATCTAGTTGTTCTGTTTGTTGATTTGTTTGTTTTGACATTTTAAGTTTGAAAGGCCTGTGTAATGTCCAAGTGGAGATGTCAAGTAGATGGGTGGATAGGTAGGTTCCAGCTATGCCTGTCTTCACCATTGAGCTGTGAATTTTTCCAGGGAAGACAGTTTACTTTATTCATCTCTGTGGGCAAAGTGGGTGTTTTGTATGTTGCTGCGAAAACTATTCTCTTTATATCCTGCTCTTAGCAGCTCAGGCTACTGAATATTAGGTCTGAAAGAACCAATTTCATTATAAATATGAATCAACAACCAAAGCTCTCCAGACATGAGAACGAAGATGAAAATAGCACAACAGCACAACTCACCTATGATGAAAAGAAAGTATAAAAAATCCTTAAAATTATACTTAGCATCTTTAGAGAGATTCAAGAAGGTATTCATTTATAAATAATAATAATATTAGTAATAATAAATATACACTTCAGTACTACTAAAGACATCATTAAATAAGAAGGAGCCTTTAGAAATTAAAAATACCTAAGTTGCTTTTTGTGTTTTTAAATTAGTTTATTTTTTAATTGAAGGATAATTGCTTTACAGAATTTTATTTTTGTCAAACCTCAACATGAATCAGCCATAGGTATATATATATATCCTCCCTTTTGAACCTCCCTCCCCATCCCACCCCTCTAGGTTGATACAGAGCCCCAGTTTCAGTTTCCTGAGCCATACAGAAAATTCCCGGTGGCTATCTATTTTACATACGGTAATGTAAGTTTCCATGTTACTCTTTCCATACATCTCACCCTCTGCTCCCCTCTCCCCATGTCCATAAGTCTATTTATTCTCTATGTCTGTTCCTCCACTGCTGCCCTGTAAATAAATTCGTTGTACCATTTTTCTAGATTCCTTATATATGCATTAGAATATGGTATTTATCTTTTTCTTTCTGACTTACTTCACTCTGTATAATAGGCTCTAGGTTCATCCACCTCATTAGAACTGACTCAAATGTATTCCGTTTTATGGCTGAAAAACATTCCATTGTGTATATGTACCTCAACTTCTTCATCCATTCATTTGTCAATGGACATCTAGGTTGCTTCCATGTTCTAGCTACTGTAAATATTCCTGCAATGAACAATGGGATACATGTGTCTTTTTCAATTTTGTTTTCCTTCGGGTATATGTCTAGGAGTGGGATTGCTGGGTCATATGCTGGTTTTATTCCTAGTTTTCTAAGGAATCTCCATATCATCTTCCATAGTGGCTGTTATCAGTTTACATTCACACCAACAATGCAAGAGCGGTCCCTTTTCTCCACATCCTCTCTAGCATTTATTGTTTGTAGATTTTTTGACGATGGCCATTCTGACTGATGTGAGGTGGTATCTCATTGTAGTTTTGATTTGCATTTGTCTAATAATGAGCAATGTTGAGAATCTTTTCATGTGTTTGTTTGCCATCAGTATGTCTTCTTTGGAGAAATGTCTGTTTAGGTCTTTTTCCCACTTTTTGATTGGGTTGCTTTTTTTCTGGTATTGAGTTGTATGAGCTGCTTGTATATTTTGGAAATTAATCTGATGTCAGTTGTTTCATTTGCTATTATTTTCTCCCATTCTCAGGGTTGTCTTTTCACCTTGCTTATAGTTTCCTTTGCTGTGCAAAAGCTTTTAAGTTTAATCAGGTCCCACTTGCTTTCTTTTTTTCTTATTTCCCTTACTTTAGGAGAAGGCAGTGGCACCCCACTCCAGTACTCTTGCCTGGAAAATCCCATGGACGGAGGAGCCTGGTGCTGCAGTCCCTGGGGTCGCTGCGAGTTGGACACAACTGAGCGGCTTCGCTTTCACTTTTCACTTTCATCATTGGAGAAGGAAATGGCAACCCACTCCAGTGTTCTTGCCTGGAGAATCCCAGGGATGGGGGAGCCTGGTGGGCTGCTGTCTATGGGGTTGCACAGAGTCGGACATGACTGAAGTGACTTAGCAGGAGGTAGGTCATAGAGGATCTTTTTTTGATTTATATCATTGAGTGTTCTGCCTAAGTTTTACTCTAAGAATTTTATAGTTTCTGGTCTTAGATTTAGGTCTTTAATCTATTTTGAGTTTATCTTTGTGTATGGTGTTAGGAAGTGCTCTAATTTCATTCTTCTTTGTGTAGAAGTGTTCCCAGCACCATTCATTGCAGAGGCTCTCTTTGCCTCGTTGTACGTTCTTGCCTACTTTGTCAAAAATAAGGCAACAGTAGGTGCATGAGCTTAACTCTGGGCTTTCTGTCTTGATCCATGGGTCTACATTTCTGTTTTTGTGACAGTACCACACTGTCTTGATGACTGTAGTTTAATAGTATAATCTGATGTTAGGAAGGTTGATTCCTCCAGCTCCATTCTTCTTTCTCAAGACTGCTTTAGCTATTCAGGGTCTCTTGTGTTTCCATATGAAATCTGAAATATTTTGTTCTAGTTCTGTGAAAAATGCCAGTAATAATCTGATAGGGATTGAACTGAATCTATAGATTGCATTTGGTAGAATAGCCATTTTACAATATTGATTATTCCTACCCAGGAACATATAATATCTCTCCATCTCTTTATGTCATCTTTGATTTCTTTCATTAGTGTCTTATAATTTTCTGTGTACAATTCTTTTGTCTCCTTAGGTAAGTTTATTCCTAAACATTTAATTATTTTTATTGCCATGGTGAATGGGATTGATTCCTTAATTTCTCTGATTTTTCATTGGTAGTATATAGAAATGCAAGTGATTTCTGTGTATTGATTTTGTATCCTGCAACTTTGCTAAATTCACTGATTAGCTCTAGTAATTTTCTGATACTATCTTTAGGGTTTTCTATGTACACTGTCATGTCATCTGCAAATAGTGAGAGCTTTACTTCTTTTCTGATCTGGATACTTTTTATATCTTTTTCTACTCTGATTGCTGTAGCTAGGACTTCCAGACGGGGAAGGCAATGGCACCCCACTCCAGTACTCTTGCCTGGAAAATCCCATGGATGGAGGAGCCTGACAGGCTGCAGTCCATGGGGTCGCTAGAGTCGGACACGACTGAGCGACTTCACTTTCACTTTTCACTTTCATGCATTGGAGAAGGAAATGGCAACCCACTCCAGTGTTCTTGCCTGGAGAATCCCAGGGATGGGGGAGCCTGGTGGGCTGTCGTCTATGGGGTCACACAGAGTCAGACACGACTGAAGCGACTTAGCAGCAGCAGCAGCAGGACTTCCAGAACTATGTTGAATAATAGTGGTGAAAGTCGACACCCCTGTCTCATTCCTGATCTTAGGGGGAATGCTTTCAGTTTTTCACCATTGAGAATAATATTTGCTGTAGGCTTATCATATATGGCCTTTACTATGCTGAGATAGGTTCCTTCTATGCCCATTTGTTGAGGAGTTTTAATCATAAATGGCTGCCGAATTTTGTCAAAGAGTTTTTCTGCATCTATTGAGATGATCATATGGTTTTTATCTTTCAATTTGTTAATATGGTGTATCACAGTGATTGATTTTCATATTTTGAAGAATCCTTGCATCCCTAGATTAATCCAACTTGATCAAAGTATGAGCTTTTTGATGTGTTGGTGAATTCTGTTTGCTAAAATTTTGCTGAGGAGTTTTGTATCTATGCTCATCAGTGATATTGGCCTGTAGTTTTCTTTTTTTGTGTTGTCTTTGTCTGATGTTGGTATCAAGATGATGGTGGCCTCATAGAATGAGTTTGGAAGTGTTCTTTCCTCTACAATTTTTTTAAAGTGTTTTAGAAGGATAGGCAGTAGCCCTTCTCTGAATGTTTGATAGAATTCTCCTGTGAAGCCATCTGGTCCTGGGCTTTTGTTTTTTGGGAGAATTTTGATCACAGTTTCAATTTCAGTGCTTGTAATTGGGTTGTTCATAATTTCTATTTCTTCCTGGTTAAGTCTTGGAAGGTCGAACTTTTCTAAGAATCTGTCCATTTCTTCCAGGTTATCCATTTTATTGCCATATAGCTGTTCATAATAGTCTTTTATAAGCCTTGTATTTCTGCATTGTCTGTTGTAACCTCTCTTTTTTCATTTTGAGTTTCGTTGATTTGATTCTTTTCTCTTTTTTTCTCGATGAGTTCAGCCAAAGGTTTGTCAATTTCGTTTATCTTCTCAAAGAACCAGCTTTTATTTTTGTTAATCTTTACTACTGCTTGTTTCATTTCTTTTTCATTTATTTCTCCTCAGATCATTATGATTTCTTTCCTTCTACTAATTTTTTTTTTATTCTTTACCCAGTTGTTTTAGGTGTAAAGTTAGGTTGTCTATTCAATGTTTTTCTTGTTTCTTGAGATAGGATTGTATTGCTATCAACTTCCCTCTTAGAACTGCTTTTGCTGTATCCCATAGGTTTTGAGTTGTCATGTTTTAATTGTCTCTTGTTTCTAGAAATTTTTTGATTTCCCTTTTGATTTCTTCAGTAAGCTGTTGGATATTTAGAAACATATTGTTTAATCTCCATGTGCTTGTCTTTTTTACAGTTTTTTCTTTTTTTTTTTTTGATTTTTAAAATTTATTTATTCTTAATTGGAGGACAATTGCTTTACAATATTGTGTTGGTTTCTGCCATACATCGGAACTGCTATTTTTAAGTTATGTTTTCTTTTTCTTTTTTTTTTTTAACAGCAGAGTTCTTTATTTCATATTTTTTTTCTTCCAATTTTATTTTATTTTTAAACTTTACATAATTGTATTAGTTTTGCCAAATATAGTTTTTTCTTGTAATTGATATCTAGTCTCATAGTGTTGTGGCCACAGATTTCAATTTTCTTAAATTTATTGAGGTTTGATTTGTGAGCCAAGATATGGTCTATCCTGGAGAATGTTCCATTTGCACTTGAAAAGAAGGTGTATTCTTCTGCCTTTGGATGGAATGTCCTGAAGATATCAATGAGATCCATCTCATCTAATGTATTTATTAATTTTCCTTATGTGTTTCCTTATTAATTTTCTGTTTTGATGATCTGTCCGTTGGTGTGAGTGGGGTGTGAAAGTCTCCTACTATTATTGTGTTACTGTCAATTTCTCCTTTTATGTCTGTTAGTGTTTGTCTTATGTATTGAGGTGCTCCTATGCTGAGTGCAGAGATATTCACAATTGTGCTGTCCTCCTCTTGGACTGATCTCTTGATCATTATGGAGTGTCCTTCCTTATCTCTTGTAATGTTCTTTATTATAAGGCCTATTTTGTCTGATATGAGGATTGCTACTCTAGCTTTCTTTTGCTTCCCATTGAAATGGAATATATTTTTTCATCTTCTCACTTTCAGTCTGTATGTGTCTTTAGGTCTGAAGTGGGTTTCTTGTAGACAGCATATATATGGGTCTTGCTTTTGTATCCATTCAGCCAGTCTGTGTCTTTTGGTTAGAGCATTTAATCTGTTTACATTTAAAGTAATTATTGATATATATGTTCCTATTGCCATTTTCTTAATTGTATGGGGTTGATTTTGTAGATCATTTTTCTTCTCTTGTATTTCTTGACTATATAAATCCCTTTAACATTTGTTGTAAAGCAGGTTTGGTGGTACTGAATTCTCTTAACTATCGCTTGTCTGAAAGCTTTTCATTTCTCCATCAATTTTGAATGAGATCATTTCCGGTACAGTGATCTTGGTTGTAGATTTTTCCCTTTCAGTACTTTAAATATATCCTGCCATTCCCTTCTGGCCTACAGAGTTTCTGCTGAAAGATCAGCTGTTAAGCATATGGGGTTTCCCTTGTATGTCACTTGTTGCTTTTCCCTTGTTGCTTTTAATATTCTTTCTTTGTGTTTAGTCTTTGTTAGTTTGATTCATTTGTGTCTTGGCATGTTTCTCCTTGGGTTTATCCTGTTTGGAACTCTGTACCTTTTGCACTTGATGGACTATTTTCTTATTCCATGTTGGGGAAATTTTCAACTATAATCTCTTCAAAAATTTTCTTATACCCTTTCTTTTCCTCTTCTTCTGGGACCCCTATAATTTGAATGTTGGTGCATTTTATATTGTCCCAGAGGTCTCTGAGATTATCCTCAGTTCTTTCCATTCTTTTTACTTTATTCTGCTCTTCAGAATTATTTCCATAATTTTATCTTCCAGCTCACTGATTCACTCCTCTGCTTTAGATACTCTGCTATTGATTCCTTCTGGCAGGATTGTGTTGTTTGTCTCTGTGTGTTTATTCTTTAATTCTTCTAGGTCTTTGTTAATTGATTCTTGCATTTTCTCCATTCTGTTTTCAAGGTTTTTGATCATCTTTACTATCATTACTCTGAATTCTTTTTCAGGTAGTTTGCCTATTTCCTCTTCATTTATTTGGACCTCTGTGTTTCTAGTTTGTTCCTTCATTTGTATAGTATTTCTCTCTCTCTTTTTTAAACATATTGTGTTTGAGGTCTCCTTTTCCCAGGCCTCAAGATTGAATTCTTTCTTCCTGTTGGTTTCTGCCCTCCTAAGGCTGGTCCCGTTGTTTTTGTAAGCTTGTATAGGGTGAGATTTGTGTTGAGTTTTTGTTCATTTGTTTGTTTTTCCTCTGATGGGCAAGGCCGAGTGAGGTGGTAATCCTGTCTGCTGATGATTGGGTTTGTATTTTTTGTTTGTTTGTTGTCTGGATGAGTCGTCCTGCTACTGGTGGTTGGTTGGTGGTCTTATATTTAAGTGGTTTCCTTTGCATGAGTTCTCACTATTTGATACTCCCTAGGGTTAGTTCTCTGGTAGTCTAGGGTCTTGGAGTCAGTGCTCCCACTCCAATGGCTCAGGGCTTGGTCTCTGAAAAGTTCCACTCTGTGGTTTAAATTCTGTTCTTGGGCCTTCTCAGGAGTCTTCCCATCTCTTAGGTCCAGCTTTCCTCTGTGTTGTTTCCACTTATGGCAGGTCCTCCAGTTAGGTAGACAGAAGGCGGTGACAGCACTAGGCTCATGTCCCATCCTCTCAACAAATCCAGCTATTTTATTAGCCTTATCTTAGTTTGGACTTTTTGTATTTAGGAATGCCCAGTAATATTAGAAGTCGCACTTCCCCTAGCTTTGCAGAACTCCTTGTACATCCAAGCCCTTAGTGTTTCTGCAATTGCCTATCTTCCTTCATTTTAACCCTGCAATACCAGTGGTTAGAGTAAAAGGGATTACAGCATGCTGCTCCAGCCAAGGCATGACTCTTTTCCCACACTGCCACCTTCCCAGGTTTCTACCTAAATTTTTTAATTTAATGGACAGCCTGTGAAAAATTTTGAGAAAGTCTTCCAGAACACAATGAGAAAAAAAGATGCAAAATAAAGTAAAATATTGTGCTAAGAGACATAAAGGTATAGTGCATGAGATTCAAAATCCATCTGATAAAATATCCCCAAAATGAGTATAAAATTTGCAAATGAGGAAATAAACAAGAAATAAACATGCAGGACAAGCACTCAATAAAATCCAAAAATTCTTAATGATTTTTAAATTATTAGTGAAAACTTTTTTTTAACACAATAAAGGATATTTATCTGAAAATAAAAAAAGGAACATCTTACTCTTCTTTACTCCTTGCTGCTGCTAAGTCGCATCAGTCTTGTCCAACTCTGTGTGACCCTATAGACAGCATCCAACCAGGCTCCAAGAGTACTGGAGTGGGGTGCCATTGCCTTCTCTGTCTTTACTCCTTAGACCAGAATAAATTTAAAAAATATTTTTCTTTGTTTCGTAAAGTAACCCTGATGGGCATTTGGTAATGCCAAATAAACCTGATGATAAATTTTTAGAAGAAACAAATCAGATCAAACATAGGAGTATAATTGTATGTGTGATAATTTGAAGAATTTTGGATGAGAGGATCGAAGACTGAACAAAAAAGCATAAGAATAAAGAGGAGAGAGATCAGGGACAATCTGAGATGGTAAAGTATATTTAAAATGTTGGGGTGGTAGAAAGGACATTTATCAATAAAGAAGTCATATTTATCTAATAATTCTATCACCAAAAATACTGAAATGGCAATTTTATATTGTGTTCCATGGGAGCTGTGTTTCACAGGACATCTTTTCTAATCATGAACAAGAGAGACATGGTTGAACTTGGCTGTAAAAGTAGTGAGAGTAAATTACTAAAAATATGTTTACATTATTTGAGATCTCAGAAAATGTGTCTATGATAGGAACAGGTTAATTTTTTTTCTTAATTTCCAGTTCTGTTTAAAGAAACTGTGTAGTTTTCAAATTCAGTCAGTTGCTAAGGAAACTGGAAAGGGGGCTATTAAACTGTAAATGGAAAGCCCTATGATTGCAAAATACAAGTGGAGATGTAAGCAGCTAGATATAACTTTTTAGAATCAATAAAATGCATAATAGCCTAAAGGAATGATGAAGGCTCCTATACAATCAAGATATACTAGCTTATAATGTGATGTAAGTTTCATACACACAATATTTTATTTTGACTTGTGTCTGACTGAGGAGTTTCTCCATCTCCTGCATCACTTTTCCATCGCTTCTTTGATGCTATTGTCAACATCGCCAGCCTTCACATGTTCCTTGATCCTGCCCTCGTTCTTTAGAATCATGCTGATAGTTGAATGATTCATGTTATAAGAATGAGCTCCACTCTCAATTATTTTCACTTTTATTTACACTGTTATTGTTTGACACTTAGCAGCACCAGCTACATCACCACAGCTTTTATGCTTGCTTCCAGACATCCTGGGCTGGAAATAAAGATACTGTACTACTGTATATCATAATGTACTGTAAAGGACACAAAAGTACAACTACTTGTAGAGGACGCACACTCGTGACGATGTACACCAGACACGTGAACAAACTTACATGACTGGACATGTGAATGCACGTTCGTAAGTTGGCAACGTGACGGTTTCTATGTAGGGGACTCACCATATATACACACACACACCATATCTTTACTCATTCATCCTTCAATGGGCACTTAGGTTGTTTCCTTATCTTGCTTATTGTAAATAATGCCATCATGAATGTAGAGGCACATACATCTTTTTGCATTAGTGTTTTTGTATTCTTCAGATAAATAATGAAGTAAAGCTACTCCATTACTCCTAGTATGGAGTAATGGAGTTACATCATCTGGTTGTTCTATTCTTAATTTTTTGAGGAACATCTATACTGTTTTCCATAGTGGCTGTGCCAGTTTACATTCCTACCAACAGTGTAAAGGGTTTACCCTTTTCTCCACATCCTTTACAATACTTGATGTTTGTTGTCTTTCTGATAATAGCCATCTAATAGGTGTGAATAACATCTCTTTGTGTTTTTGACTACTTCCCTAATAGTCAGTGGTGGTGAACATTTTTTCATGTGCTTGTGGGCAATCTGCCTTTTCTGGAAAAGCATCTATCCTGATCCTCTGCCCATTTTTTGATTAGGTTTTTTGTGGAGCTCTTTATGTGTTTTGGGTATTAATGTCTTATAAGATGTATGGTTTGCAGATTTCTCCTCCCATTGATTACATTGTTTTTTCATACTCTTGATGGTTTCCTTTGCTGTGCAGGAGCTTTTTAGTTTGCTGTATATCGAAATTGATATTCTGATGGAGATTCTATGGCACCTTTATCATAAACTATCAGTATTTTTGTGGGCATCAATTTTCTAATTGGCCTCTTGGGGAGGGTGATTAACTTAGAAGAAAAGCCAGGATCTTCTTGGATTAACAGTACTACTGGAGGAAAGATCATAGAATTAGAACCATGCTACAAACCAGGCCCAGATGTGAAATTAGTAAAGTTAGTTATCCTTTCTAGTCTTCAGTTACAACATCTGGATAATAATGAATACAGGACAAACAACTGCCAAAGTTCCTTCTAGCTATAAGAATCTATGATTGACACATGAACATCAACCCAAAAAGTAAAGAAGGATAGTATCCTTAATAAGAAGGAAATTGTGGGTAGTAAGATAAACTGTCAGAATTTAGAGGCGAAGTTCAGTTTAAGTAGCACAGTAGCCAAAAAATATCTGTAAGTAAAAATTTAAGAATGAGTTATTTAGGAAAAGCTTATCTGTCACTTAAGCTATCTGCCAAATATAATACTTTTCATTTTGTGTCATAAATTGAAACACCAAGTTTACTATATTTAGCCACTTAAAAAGATTTTTTAAATGAACAAGATAAGATGGTATGGGGAGGGAGGAGGGAGGAGGGTTCAGGATGGGGAACACATGTATACCTGTGACAGATTCATTTTGATATATGGCAAAACAAATACAATATTGTAAAGTTAAATAAAATAAAATTTTTTTAAAAAGCAGCAAAAAAAAATTTCTAAAATATTTAGAAATTAGTTCTCTTTTGGGGTGATAGAAAAACTCTTAACTACCCCCTTCTGTACAAAATCAAAAACACAAGGGAAATTTTCAAAGTCTTCAAACCACATACCTGTGGTGTTCCCTAGTCTACAGAATAGCTATTAGACAAAATCATAAGTTCACCAGATCCAGAGATCTTTATTCCAATTTTACCTGTAGTAAGTTCTATGCTGGAGTGATGTCAAAGTACTTATGCTTCCCAAATAAACAATGCTTTTTTTTTTTCCTTTAATTCCCTCATGGTTTTACACATACAATTGCTCTGGCCTACAATTTCTTTCCTTGTATTTCTACCCAAACTGTACATATTCTTCAAAGTTTAGTTGTTATCACATACCAAATACAGTCTTCCTTGATGCTATTAAAAATCACTCACCAATCAACTGAAATCATTAAACCAATTCATCTCACAATTATTTCTGACGATTTAGTATGTGCCAGGTAACTTCTATGTGTTCTTGGAGACCTGCTATGTGCTTTTTTCACCATATTTTATTTTCCCATCTATATATACATTCAGTTCAGTTCAGTTGCTCAGTCTTGTCCAACTCTTTGCAACCCCATGGACTGCAGCACACCAGGCCTCCTTGTCCATCACCAACTCCTGGAGCCTGCTCAAACTCATGTCCATTGAGTCAGTGATAAAATCCAACCATCTCATCCTCTGTCATCCCCTACTCCTCCCAACTTCAATCTTTCCAGCATCAGGGTCTTTTCCAATGAGTCAGTTCTTCACATCAGGTGGCCAAAGTACTGGAATTTCAGCTTCAGCATCAGTCCTTCCAATGAATATTCAGGACTGATTTCCTTTAGCATTGATTGGTTGAATCTCCTTGCAGGCCAAGGGACTCTCAAGAGTCTTCTCCAATACCACAGTTCAAAGGCATCAGTTCTTCAGTGCTCAGCTTTCTTTATTTATAGTCCAACTCTCACATCCATACATGACTACTGGAAAAATCATAATTTGACTAGATGGACCTATGTTGGCAAAGTAATGTCTCTGCTTTTTAATGTGCTGTCTAGGTTGGTCATAGCTTTTCTTCCAAGGAGCAAGTGTCTTTTAATTTCATGGCTGCAGTCACCATCTTCAGTGATCTTGGAACCCAAGAAAATAAAGTCTCTGTTTCCATTGTTTCCCCATCTATTTGCATGAAGTGATGGGACTGGATGCCATGATCATAGTTTTTTGAATGTTGAGTTTTAAGCCAGCTTTTTCACTCTCTTCTTTCACTTTCATCAAGAGACTCTAGTTTTCTCTTCACTTTCTGCCATAAGGGTGGTGTCATCTGCACCTCTGAGGCTATTGACTTTTCTCCCAGCAGTCTTGATTCCAGCTCGTGCTTCATCCAGCACCCACATACCCATTAGTTCACTCGTAATGTATGATTCATATTATTTGCACACAGGTGACAAACAGCACAGTGTACTGTACTTACAATTTATATGACCTTTTTCCCCATCAAATTCTAAATTTGTTGACTACCTAGATTCTGTCTTACACATCTTTATTGAATAAGCAAATAAACAATAAACCTATACGTAAAATAATTTTTTTTGACCATGCAGAATCTCCTCAACCAGAGATCAAACATGAGGCCTCTGCAGTGGAAGCTCAGAGTCTTAACCACTGGACCACCAGGGACGTCCACATGAAATAATTTTAAATATTATTATTCTGTAACAGTCACAATGATCAGCAATATTTGCTCTACTAAAAACCTTACCCTATGAGATTTCTAACTCCAGATGAAGCATGAAACTTTCTCTTTTAAAATATTTTTAAAAATCAATGGGAGATAAGGTGTAATAAGTCATTTTCAAAACACATATGTGCGTGTGTTAGTCACTCAGTTGTGTCTGACTCTTTGTGACCCTCTGAACTGTAGCCCACCAGGCTCCTGTGTCTATGAGATAAGTCATTTTCAAAACATATATATGGGTTAAATGTCTATGACATGGAAACAGACTGAAGATATAATGAGAAGACAGGATACTTAAGATGGAATAGAGAGAAAAATCATAAAGTAAAAATGAAGAATACGGATAAAGGGAAAGGTCATTTTAGGTAACAGAGGTAATGATACAGATGTAGGGAATAATCTGATATACTCTGAAAAAGGGAAGTTGGAGTATGTGGCAGCAAGAGTAAGCATAGCAAACAATGGATTAGAGAGGGTGGCAAGGGGTAGACTGTGCAGATCTCTAAATGCCGTGATAGATAATTTGAACTTTGGCAATGGGGGAGCCTCTGGAAATTGAGCAGCAGAATTAAATTTTAGAAAGATCACTCTGGCAGCAATAAAAAAGATGAATTGCAAGGGTGGTGGATGGAATGCAGGAAGAGCAAATTCGAAACAACAACAATGGCCAGAGGCGATGAAGGTCTGAAAATAGCAGGAGTGTAAAAGCAGAAGAATGAACACATAGGAATGAATTAGACATTAGGGTTAATGTGTTTTACAAAAGTTTCTAAAACGACTCTTATTTTTCAAGACCGAAACTTCCAAAGAAGGCAGGTGGAGCTTTAGATGTTAATAACTTTGCTTCACTTTAGCTGAATTTGAGGTCCCTGAGAAAAATGAATTTAAAAATTGCATGTGGGTGAAGATCTAGAAGAGAATTGTGGGTTGAAAACACAGATGTGGGAAAACAATAAGATGCTTCATAAGAGCAACTTTGTCTTATTTTCTCTGTATTCTTAATTTAAAATCTAAAGCCTAGAACTTTCAACAAATGCTAAGCTGCTTTCACTAATGTTGAACTAATACCATCACCGACCTCCAAGTTCTCTTGTTTAGCTATGTAATAGATGCAAATCCCCTGTTACAAAGTAGGAGTTCAAGAAATGGCTATAATCATAGATAACTTGGACAGCTGAGTTTTTTCCTATTATCTCAATTTATTAAATATCAATATAATAAATGGCCATCATCACAATTTACACTTAAGTATATAGGGGAATAATACTAATAAATAAAGAAGAGCTAATTTATTTTAAATTTAAATTTAAATCTGGACAAGGAAATGGCAACCCACTTCAGTGTTCTTGCCTGGAAAATCTCGTGGATAGAGGAGCCTGATGGGTTACAGTCCATGGGGTCGCAAAAGAGTTGGACATGAATTAGTGACTAAACAACAAATTATTTTCAGGCCTTATATCAATTTCAGGCCTTATATCAATCCTTATATGTAACTTCCCTGGTGGCTCAGACAGTAAAGTGTCTGCCTACAATGCGTGAGACCTGGGTTCAATCCATGGGTTGGGAAGATCTCCTGGAGAAGGAAATGGCAACCCACTCCAGTATTCTTGCCTGGAAAATCCCATGGATGGAAGAGCCTGGTGGGCTATAGGCCATGGGGTCGCAAAGAGTCGGACATAACTGAGAGACTTCACTTTCTTTTCTTTATATCAATTATTTAAAAGCTTACAATTTAGGGGACTTCACTGGTGGTCCAGTGGCTAAGAATCCACCTGCAGGAGACACCTGCAGGAGACACCTGCAATGCAGGCTCGATCCCTGGTGGAGGAAGATTCCACATACTAGGGGCCAACGAAACCCGTGTGCCACAATTGCTGAGCCTGCAAGCCTTACCACCTGTGCTCTGCAACAAGAGAAGCCACCACAATGAGAAGTCCGTGCACTGCAACTACAGAAAGCCTGTGTGCAGCAATGATCCAGCACAGCCAAAGATAAAATAGTAATAAGAAAAAGAAAACAAACTTTTAAAAGCTGACCATTTTGTGGGATGGTCAGAAATGGAATTGACACTAATTCACGTTTAGTCGATGGACAGAAATTTGTATTCCTTCAATTAATCCATGTTTACTTTGTGCTCTTGTAAACTCATTTGTTTTTCTCTGGGCTTTTCTGTCAGTTATTTCCTATTAAATTCCTTGTAACAACCCATTTTAGCTTTTCTGGAAGGACAGGAAAGTGGATTAGAAGGCATCAGTCAAGATACTACCTGATCATTTGCAAACCAGGCAGAAGGACATCTGTGGCAATCAAAGGAAGTTGGGAGAATAAGTTGGGTAGAATGGAGAATCCCAGGAGCAAGCTGACATTTAGGCTGCTTCATCTCAGCACCCAATTTCATTACCAAAAACCTGATTTTTTTTCTTATTCTTGTGGAGGCATTAGAGGGTTGAGTTCTGCAATCAAACCAACAGCACTATTTACTTAGTGGGAGCCTGTTAAATCTCACAGATATTTATGTACTAGAAATAGTCTATCTCATGCTTAGATGAGTCTGCATGTATGAATCTTACCTGGGCACAATCAGTCATGGGATATTGAGACAATTGCTTCATTATTCTAATTTGAGCTATTTATAGGCCAGAATTACCATAATTGATGCCACGTCTCAAAGAAGAAAAGAAATAAAGAAATGTGGAGGTCAGGAAAACTATTCTTTTTATGACTTGCCATTAACATACTGTATTCAAAAAAAAGCAAAACATGCCTACGTCAGGATTTCTATAATTTCTGGTACTGAGCAGATGAGAGTGACATTGAATGGGGAATTTTTAGATATCAGACTGATAAAGCTCTAACTCACATCTCTGTTGTAAGAAGGAAATTTGAAAGTCAAGAATTTCTATCAACAACTCAATCACTACTTAGCTGGTAACTAATATTTAGTTACCTAAATATTAGGTAACTAATATTAGCCTGTCCTAACCTGATATATTCTGATACTTTAGAAAAGGTAAGAAACTTCTAAGACATGGTTTTGATCATAAACTACTGCCATCTAATAGTATTTTCTTGAAAAACAGTTTTTAAGTGGCCTCATAGGGAATTACACCACCTTGCATGAGGACTAAAAAAAAATTCTCATAAACTTAAGGATATATGTGCTCAGTCACATCTGACTCTTTGCGACCCCATGGACAGCAGCCCACCAGGCTCTTCTGTCCATGGAATTTTCCAGGCAAGAATACTGGAGTGGGTTGCCACTTCCTACTTCAGGGGATTGTCTTGACCCATGGATTGAACCCCAGTCTCTTGCATCTCCTGCTTTGGCAGGCAGATTCTTTACCACTAGCGCCACCTGGGAAACCTCTAAGAATATATGGATGAATTTTTAAAAATCCTTAAAAACTTCAAAGTGTCAGTCATGGTATGGAGATAAAAATTAGCATATATTTCTGAGTAAGGCCTAGAATCTCTATTTTATTATATAGTCATTGTCTAATATTTCAGGACCAGAGTTTAGACAAAACTACGAGGAGGGTCAACCATGTTCACTCACTTTGGAATAGAGATGTATTCAGGCAGTGAGGCCAAAAAGAAGAAACCAAACTCATCAGGAACAGGTGGAGAAAGGACAGAGAAGGAAGAATAACTAACCTTGGAATTTTCACTGTGTCTGGAGCATGTCCATTTTTATGTATTCATATCTGTACTAGCCTCCTTTTGGGAACAAGCATCTCTCTTAGATTGATGTAACAACCTCCCAAATGGCTTTTCTGCCTCTCATATTACTCAGTCTTTCTCTTTTCTATATTCAGTCTATTATTTGCACTGAAATTAAAACTACCTTTCTAATAAAGCTATTTTATCCCCTTCTGTAAAACTCTTCTGTTGATACTATTTTTTTTTCTCTCATTTTAAGTCAAAATTGTTTACCATGGCTTAAAATTCCTAGGCAGATCTGGGATAGTGGGTGAGTCTGGGGCATCAGGTTGGGGCCAGATCAAAGACTTTTGGATGAATGATATTTTGAGAGGAATATTCTGCTAGAACTTTAGAAGATGAATCAAGGTGAAGACCCTCTGAGCTGAAATTAGCAGTGAGAAATGGATTACAATGAGATGTTAAGAACCTGAAGCAAAGGGAAGCAGTGGGAATGGATGTGAGAAGCATCAGGAGGTAAACTCAGTCAGACCTGAAAACAAGACATGTGGATATTCCGGGAGATTCCAGCGTGAACATTGAAGAGGATGATGGTGCTATGAAGAGAGAGTATTAAGGCGAGGAGTCACATGTTGTCACTGTAGGATCATTGTGCCTTGCCTATTTACACAAATAAATGGGCCAAAAAGTACATTCTTATCCTCGTGGACCTGCTGTCTGCAGGGGCTACACAAAGAGTCCACATTCTTTCTCTATAAGTCTCGAGCCCCGTTGGTAAGACAGCTAGGACCACTGTGGATGTAAAGCCCCAGAGAACTCAGGTAGGGCCTGATTACCACCCGCAACGTGCACGACCTGAGAAATCACTTCAGTTATGTGGCTCTAGCGATGAAAACAATGACCAAATACCAAATTGCCATGAGTAGAATTTACAAACATTTCAGATCAGAATAAGGAAGAGCATTTTAATACTCAGAGCTGGAGCATGTGGAAAGAGGGTAGGGTCCCCTCACCCTCTGTTAGAGGAATATGAGAAGGAAAGGGACAGGGAACCCCAACTGTAGAATGTCACAAGAGAGGTAGCAGCAGGTTGGAGCTGAAGGGGCCTTTACTTCACAAGAGAAAGCAGCATCCCAGAGAAGAAGTGACTCGGCCAGGGTTATATGGTTGCTGACTATAGCAAATCCAATGAGATGCACACCCCCACGCCCTCCATACGACATAACACCTGGTGCTTAAGTTCAAGCAGCAGTGTTGCGATTCCCACAGAGAACACAGAGGGGAGGCTCGAGTGGGACAATGCAGCTGGAAAAGAAGGGGAAGTAACTTGACCATGAACATACATAGTCTGTTAAGACGGAATATGTCGTGTGTGTGCTCACTCACTCAGTCGTGTCTGACTCTTTGCAACCTCATGGACTGTAGCCCACCCCACTACTTTGTCCGTAGAGTTTCCCAGGCAAGAATACTGGAGTGGGTTGACATTTTCTACTCCAGGGGATCTTCCTAACTCAGGGATTGAACCCATGTCTCTTGCGTCTCCTGAATTGGCAGGTGAATTCTTTACTGCTGTGCCACCTGGGACTCCCCGGAATATATAGTAGAGAAAGGTAAATAATGTTTTTCATGATATTACTATCAAGAAATCTGTGAAGTCATTAGAAATAACTAATTACTGATAATAATAACAATGATAATAATGATAGTATCTATAGTATTATACACTTACTTTGTGCAAGGCACTCTGATATGTTCTTAGCCTGGATATTATTCTACCTTTACAGCAATCTTATCAGTTACATACTATTATTACTCCTTGTTTTACAAATGAGTAAACAAAGGCTTCTTTAGACTATGACAATGAAAAGAATGAAAGTAAAGCCACTCAGTCATGTCAGCCTCTTTGAGACCTCATGGACTGTAGCCTACCAGGCTCCTCTGTCCGTGGGATTTTCCAAGCAAGAATGCTGGAGTGGATTGCCATTTCCTTCTCCAGGAGATCTTCCAGAGCCAGGGATTGAACCCGGGTCTCCCACATTGTAGGTAGATGCTTTACCATCTGAGCTACTAGGGAAGTCTGAAAAAGAGATTATGTGACGTGCTCAAAATAATTTCTCTAGTAAGTGCATGAACTGAGACTTGGAACTCATTCCATGTTTTAGCCACTTTGCGATACTGCCAGTGTGCTTACTGTGGTGGGTCTCTTAGCCTGAGAAAAAATATTTTGTGCTCTCACATGTCCCTACTGCAGAGAAGGGCCCTAGAGAGCCATTTCAAAAGATTTCTTGGTAAAAAACAAAAACAATTAGCCAGTCTTCAGAATTGTTACCTATTTAAATGAAATGTATTAGTAATTTGAAATGGACTACAATGAATTACTCAGAGAAAATGGGTTCAACTAATTGGTCCAGAAAATCATCTCAAGGATATAATTAAATTGCCTAGTGTACTATTAATGCTAACATAAACACTGTTACTGATCTTCAGGACTGCTTGCATTTCCAGCATAATTAAAAATAAGTGGTGGGAAAGACAAGATCCATGAGCAAAATGTGGTTCAAGGAATCAGTCCTGTGGTTAGCTAATGAAAGCAAAGCAAGGTCATTATTTGAATTCTTTCCAGCAGTTGGGTTTCCTGCTATATATTTTAGTTCTTAGGAATCATCCATTTAAAATAATCATCAAACTCTAAGGATTTTTTTCTTATGAGGGTTACCATCTTTTTAAGGACCATACTTCTGAGTCCTAGGATGTTGTTGGAATCAAAGTTGTTTAATAAACATAAAAAATAAAGAAATTTTATTTTTTAAAATATTTTCTTCCAAATTTTATGGAATACACAATTTAAAATACATACATGACACTTGCCATATTCATTAGTGAATTTAAGCTGCTTCATGCTAATGATAAAGAATTGGATCAGAAAATCATATATGGCTTCAATTCAATATTGTCACTTCTATAAAATGTATGGTGATAAAAAAAAAAAAGAAGTCAGGTAACTAATAGTAAGGAATGCAACTATTTTTTTAAGCACCCAGATGTTTTTAATGACTAATTTCTATTGTGCATAAGAGCTCACTAAAGAGCGACCAATCGTGTCGGCCATGGGTCCTCCATTATACATGCCTGATTCTCTGTGTCTCTGTGCATATGCTCAGTCATGCCTGATGCTGCGCAACCTCATGGACTGTATCTCATCAGCCTCCTCTGTCCACGGGATTCTCCAGGCAAGAATACTGGAGTGAGTTTCCATTTCCTACTGCAGGGGCTCTTCCTGACACAGGGATTGAGCCCGAGTTTCCTGTGCCTCTTGCATTGACCAGCAGATTCTTTACCACTAGTGCCACCTGGGAAGCATCTGCCTGATTCACAGCCTAAAAAAATTGAACTTGGTAGACAGAAAACAACATCCTTGAGCTTTTAGTTACGGTCATACAAGTATCTCCTTTATCAAGTATCTCCGCTATCTCCTGTGAGGGCCCATGAAACATGGAAAAGATGCAGAATATAACAGGTGCTGACATTGCTTTTCCTGATGACTTAGGTGGAGAGAGAGTATACCCATACATTCAGGAAAGGGGCATAATTTTATTACACTCTTAGAATCTTGATTACTTCTTGGTACAGAGTAGGCAACCAAAAAATGTTTTCTATTGAATTAATGAATGCCAAATTAATTCCAGTGGCATGAACATCATTTATGCAAAATTTAGGTGTTCAACATGAGAAGAGGGAGGTTTTCATTATCAAGTCAGTTAAAAAAAAAATCAAAGATCTAATTCCTGAGAAATGCCAAATATAACAAGTGTGTCTTAAGTGATCTAAGCAATCCAGAGGGTCTAATCATTGAATTCTTTTAAGATTTGTTTGAGACCATATCCAAAAAACTGTGATCCACCAAGTCTAAAACTTAATAAATCAAGCAACACTAATTTCACAACGCTGATAAGAGACTCTCCCTTTTGGTTTTTAAAGTAGGTTTTACATGTTCTTGATTCTCCCACTTGCTACAATGCAGCAGCCTAGTATGGTATAAGACATTTGAGTCACATGTCAAGATACCTATAATCCTATCTTGATTTTAAAAGTATAATTTACAGTATATACTTAAATGAATAGTTTCATGAATTGCTGTTGTTAACATAAACATACAGGCATGCTCTCTTTCTTGCCTTGCCCATGGCCCTACTTATCTTTTAATTTAATTGGTGATATGACTAAAGTATAGAAAATAATAAATCTAAAATATCATGGTATATGATAAACTACCATGATGTTCTTTCCTTCTATGCATTTTGTAATATGGGGTTGGCCAAAAAGTGCATTAGGGTTTTTTCATAACTTTTTATCCTGTGCTTCTCTCACTCACTGATATCCAATTTCCTTTCTTGCCTGCTCTTTCCTCTCTCACTTAGTCAATCACAAACTCTTATTCGGGCCTTACATCCCAGGTCCATATCAATTTCTGATGGGATTTTTTTTCTGCCACTTAAATGCTTTCTTTCCACTAAATTAGTGTCAGGTGGCTTTCAACTTTGCTCTCAATCTTATCATTGACTATGACAACATCATTTAATTAACTTTTTTCCCTTCAGTTCTCATCAACTGTCTGAAAAATCATTTGAGGTAGGTACTATGTCTTACTCTCTTCCATCCACTCATTCCAAAGACTTTTACTGAACATTTATTATGTACAAGGTACTGTATATGGAGCTAGAAATTCTTGACCTTAAATTTAGTATGTTACACAGAACGTAGTTCTATGGAGTAAATGAGTAGGAACATGTAGCAAATCAAGAACATTTTAAAATGCAGCTCACTTTAAAGAAATACTTAAATGGAAAGTTAGTCATTATCGGGTGACTGTTCAGGGAGGACAGAAAACAGCACTTTTCATCTCACATCATTAAATCCATTCTCTGTTCAACAAAAGTGAACTTTTTATCTTTAAATGTCACATCTTTCCTACAGTTTTAGTAACATTGGTACAGAAATAAATGAGAAAGTAAATATGCAAGTTTTTAAAAAGCATGCAGTGTTATAAAGTATTAACATGGTCCCATCATTTCATGGCAAATAGATGGGGAAAAAGGGAAACGGTGACATGCTTTATTTTCTTGGGCTCCAAAATCACTGCAGATGGTGACTACAGGCATGAAATTAAAAGACGCTTACTCCTTGGAAGAGAAGCTATGACCAACCTAGATAGCATACTAAAAAGCAGAGACATCATTTTGCCAACAAAGGTCCATATAGTCAAAGCTATAATTTTTCCAGTAATGGCTCACATGGTAAAGCATCCGCCTACAATGCGGGAGACCTGGGTTTGACCCCTGGGTCAGGAAGATCCCCTGGAGAAGGAAATGGCAACCCACTCCAGTATTCTTGCCTGGAAAATCCCATGGACAGAGGAGCCTGGTAGGCTACAGTCCATGGGGTCACAAAGAGTCAGACACGACTGAGAAACTTCACTTTCAACTTCACTTTCACATGTATGGATGTGAGAGTTGGACTATAAAGAAAGCTGAGCACTGAAGAACTAATGCTTTTGATTGTGGTGTTGGAGAAGACTCTTAAGAGTCTCTTGGACAGCAAGTAGATAAAAGCCAGTCAATCCTAAAGGAAATCAGCCCTGAATATTCATTGGAAGGACTGGTGCTGAAGCGGAAGCTCCAATACTTTGGCTGCCTGATGTGAAGAGATGACTCACTGGAAAAGACTCTGATGCTGGGAAAGACTGAGGGCAGGAGGAGAAGGGGCAACAGAAGATGAGACAGTTGGATGGTATCATCTATTCAATGGCCATGAATTTGGGCAAAATCCAGGAAATCGTGAAGGATAGGGAAACCTTGCGTGCTGCAGTCCATGGGGTCTCAAAGAATTGGACATGACTGAGCAACAGAACAATTGTTTTATAGATAGGGCTGTTTATGAAAGAGCTGGGATTTAAAATCCTGGCTTTTCAGTCAAAGTTGTGATTCAGTGCTCTTTCTTAACCTTATAAACCATGAAAAAATACAATGTGGAACCTATCCTGTACGAAAAACTCAAGAAAGACTCAAGAGGAATCAAAGGTGAAATCTTGACACTTGTTCTAAGATAGTTCTGCATGTATAGTAAATGAGAAAGATATAATATTTTAAAAAAAGGAGGCTTTATTTTTCCCTAAAATTAATTGCTGTTCAGTATCCAGTGTAAACAAAGATGTGAAAACAGAGACTTAAATGTCCTTTTTTAGGGCAAATTGGTAATGTGCATATGAGTTCTAAAAAGTAAGTAGTCTTTAATTCAGTATGCTGTTAGAAACTGGTCTTCAAACTGTCTGCATCTTTTCATATGAGAGTATTCATTACATTTATGTTTATACATTTATGTTTATAATTTGATGCAACCTAAATTTTCATATTGACTTTCTAAATTCTTTGTGAAGATTTAAAGTGAACATTTAAAACTAACCACTTACCATGGAAACTCTTCAGCAGTCATTAGGAACTACAGAGCAGTGTAGTTTACTGTGATCTCATTTTCATAAAAGTTTATGTGAATGTATATTTCAAGAGAATTATGTATATTACATATATGATAAACAATGATATTCATATATATGTACATGGGAAATTCTTAAGTATAAGCTCCAAATTATTAGTTCTATTTCTTTTTTGTTTTTGTTTTCTTTTTGGCCGTGTAGGATCTTAGTTCCCTGACCAGGGATTGAACTTCTGTCTCCGGCAGTTGAAGCACAGAGTCTTAACCACTGGACTGCTGGGGAAGTCCCTAGTCCTATTTTTTTTTTTTTTTTTGAAGGAGTGATGTTGTTAGGGAAATAGATGGGGAGACAGTGGAAACAGTGTCAGACTTTATTTTTCTGGGCTCCAAAATCACTACAGATGGTGACTGCAACCATGAAATTAAAAGACGCTTACTCCTTGGAAGGAAAGTTATGACCAACCTAGATAGCATACTCAAAAGCAGAGACATTACTTTGCCAACAAAGGTTCGTCTAGTCAAGGCTATGGTTTTTCCTGTGGTCATGTATGGATATGAGAGTTGGACTGTGAAGAAGGCTGAGCGCTGAAGAATTGACGCTTTTGAACTGTGGTGTTGGAGAAGACTCTTGAGAGTCCCTTGGACTGCAAGGAGATCCAACCAGTCCATTGTGAAGGAGATCAGCCCTGGGATTTCTTTGGAAGGAATGATGCTAAAGCTGAAACTCCAGTACTTTGGCCACCTCATGCGAAGAGTTGACTCATTGGAAAAGACTCTGATGCTGGGAAGGATTGGGGGCAGGAGGAGAAGGGGACGACAGAGGATGAGATGGCTGGATGGCATCACTGACTCGATGGACGTGAGTCTCAGTGAACTCCGGGAGTTGGTGATGGACAGGGAGGCCTGGCGTGCTGCGATTCATGGGGTCACAAAGAGTTGGACACGACTGAGCGACTGATCTGATTTGATCTGATGTTGTTATGGATATATGGATAAACAGAAAGTGAAATAATTAGAAGTGCATACCATAAAGTCATTCCAAATATAAAATATGACACTCAGCACCTTTAATAGAAAACAGATATGATTTCAGTCTCAGTTTGCATAAGGACATGTCTGGCCAACTGCCCTGGGTTTCTCAGGAGCCATGTTGGCTCTTTTGTTTACCTATAATCACAATAGTTTTAGGATAATAGAAGTCAAAAGATCTCTCAATCCACAGTTTCTTATCCTTTACCTACAGAAACGGGAATGGCAAGAATAGTTTAGAAAGTGCCCAGCTCAAACTGAATCCTGGATAATGCAGTGAAATCCCTATCAGTAACCCCAACTGAAACTGTCTGGGCTTTGGTCCCAGACCTCCTGGCAAACAACACACTCTGTGGGTCGAGAGACAATGGGAATCAGAGCCAATCTCCCAGTGAAAAGAGACACTGACATCATGAATGAGTTCCTACTTGAAAAAATCCTAAGAAGCAATTTCTGAAAACAGCCCTACAGAGAGTTTATGCACATCTGTGAGAAAAGCAAAATAGATAAAATAAAATAAAACCTTGGGGGCAGGAAAGGAACTTACCTATCATTTAGCTTAATCCTTTCATTTCACAGATGAAGAAATTTAGTCTCCAAAGAGGAAAAAGTTGCCGAAGTCACTCTGTAAATTAGTTCTTTAAAATCAAATCTCCTAATCCCCAAATTAGTACAGTTCTTATCTAATAGGACTCCTAAACTAAAGCACTACTGGTTCTGTGGGTCATGTAATTATCTGGACAAAAGGAAATTATGTCACATCAAATCATTTTCAGATCATCCCAGGCAGAGTTATGCAATATTTTGTTGTTTTAATGTCCTCTTTTTTAAAACTTTTGTTACATTACTTGCAAAACACAATCACTTATTTACTTAACTGTCATTGAAAAGTAGGTGTTCCTTGAGGATAAGGATCATATTTTATTCACCTTGAATCCCCAGTGCCAATAACACTGTCCAGAATATAGCAGGTACTCAGTAAATAGTTCATAAATGAATGAACGCTTTTTCCCTATTATAGCTGGTGATGAGAGGAATGCTCAATGGATTAACCAAGGGATATCATGATATGATGAAGTAGACTCTCATAGTTAAGAGCCCTGGATTTAAGTCTCATCTGTACCATTCCCTGAGAGCAAGATTTTAGGCAAGACTCTTAAGTACCCTGAGCAACATATTCCTCACCTATAAACTTGAAGAAATGATACCTGATACCTGTTAGCCACCTGATATGAAGAGCCAACTCATTGGAAAAGACCTTGATGCCGGGAAATATTGAGGGCATGAGAAGTAGGTGACAGAGGATGAGATGGTTGGATGGCATCACCAACTCAATGGACATGAATTTGAGCAAACTCTGGCAGATACTTAAGAACAGGGGGACCTGGTGCACTGCAGTCCATAGGGTCACAAAGATTTGGACATGACTTAGCGACTGAACAGCAATTCTACATCCCAATTTAGCCATGAGGATCAAATGTGAAACATCTGAAATTAAAAATGCTGTGCTGTGTTGTGGTTAGTTGCTCAGTCAGGTCCGACTCTTTGCAACCCTATGGACTATAGCCTGCCAGGCTCCTCTGTCCATGGGGATTCTCCAGGCAAGAATACTGAAGTGGGTTGTCATGCCCTCCTCCAGGGGATCTTTCCAACCCAGGATCCAACCCAGGTCTCCCATATTGCAGGTGGATTCTTTACCATCTGAATCAACAGGGAAGGCTGGAATTAAAAATACTTTTATTAAGAGCAAATTGTTACATGAATGGAAGGGATGTGGGTATTGGCAGGGGGCTTTTAACCATGGTGTGGCTTTTAAAGGACATGTCATTCAGATATGATATCCACTGTATATAAAATTCAATATTTAAGACTGCTTCTACTGGTATATGACATATGTATCAAGTACGCTCTGCTGTACAAGATTCATGACACTGTACAAGAGGCAGTGATCAAGATGATCCCCAAGAAAAAAGAAAAAGAAATGAAATCCCCAAGAAAAATAAAGGCAAAAAGGCAAAATGGTTGAGTGAGGAGGCCTTACAAATAGCTGAGAAAAGAAGAGAATTGAAAGGCAAAGGAGAAAAGGAAAGATATACCCATTTGAATCCAGAGTTCCAAAGAATAGCAAGCAGAGATAAGAAAGCCTGCTTCAGTGATCAGTGCAAAGAAATAGAGGAAAATAATAGAGTGGGAAAGACTGGAGATCTCTTCAAGAAAATTAGAGCTACCAAGGGAACATTTCATGCAAAGATAGGTACAATAAAGGACAGAAACGGTATGGACCTAACAGAAGGAGAAGAGATTCAAAAGGGGTGGCAAGAATACACAGAAGAACTATACAAAAAAGATCTGCATGACCCAGATAATCACGATGGTGTGATCACTCATCTAGAGCCAGACATCCTGGAATGTGAAGTCAAGTGGGCCTTAGGAAGCATCACTACAAACAAAGCCAGTGGAGGTGATGGAATTCCAGTTAATCTATTTCAAATCCTAAAAGATGATGCTGTGAAAGTGCTGTACTCAATATGCCAGCAAATTTGGAAAACTCAGCAGTGGCCACAGGACTGGAAAAGGGTAGTTTTCATTCCAATCCCAAAGAAAGGCAATGCCAAAGAATGCTCAAACTACCGCACAATTGCACTCATCTCACATGCTAGCAATGTAATGCTCAAAATTATCCAAGCCAGGCTTCAATAGCAAATGAACAATGAACTTCCACATGTTCAAGCTGGATTTAGAAAAGGCAGAGGAGCCAGAGATCAAATTACCAACATTCGTTGTATCATCAAAAAAGCAAGAGAAAACATCTACTTCTGCTTTATTAACCACGTCAAAGCCTTTGACTGTGTGGATCACAACAAACTGGAAAATTCTTAAAGAGATGAGAATACCACCACCTGACCTGCCTTCTGAGAAAACTGTATGCAAGTCAAGAAGGATCAGTTAGAACTGGACATGGAACAACAGACTGGTTCCAAATTGGGAAAGGAGTGTGTCAAGGCTGTATATTGTCACCCTGCTTATTTACCTTATATGCAGAGTACATAATGTGAAATACTGGGCTGGATGAAGGACAAGCTGGAATCCAGATTGCTGGGAGAAATATCAATAACCTCAGATATGCAGATGACATCACCTTAATGGCAGAAAGCAAAGAAGAACTAAAAAGCCTCTTGATGAAAGTGAAAGAGGAGAGTCAAAAAGTTGACTTAAAACTCAACATTCAGAAAACTAAGACCATAGCATCTGGTCCCATCACTTCATGGCAAATAGATGGGGAAACAATGGAAAGAATGAGAGATTTTATGTTTGGGGCTCCAAAATCACTGCAGATGGTAACTGCAGCCATGAAATTAAAAGATGCTTGCTCTTTGGAAGAAAAACTATGACCAACCTAGACAGCATATTCAAAAGCAGAGACATTACTTTGCCAACAAAGGTCCATCTAGTCAAGGCTATGGTTTTTCCAGTAGTCATGTATGGATGTGAGAGTTCGACTATAAAGAAAACTGAGCCCCAAAGAAGTGATGCTTTTGAACTGTGGTGTTGGAAAAGACTCTTGAGAGTCCCTTGGACTGCAAGGAGATCCAACCAGTCCTGTCTAAAGGATATCAGTCCTGGATGCTCATTGGAAGGACTGATGCTAAAGCTGAAACTCCAGTACTTTGGCCAGCTGATGGGAAGAACTGACTCATCGGAAAAGACCCTGACGCTAGAAAAGATTGAAGTTAGGAGGAGAAGGGGATGACAGAGGATGAGATGGTTGGATAGTATCACCGACTCAATGGACATGAGTTTGAATAAGCTCCGGGATTTGGTGATGGACCGGGAAGCCTGGAGTTCTGCAGTCCATGGGATTGCAAAGAGTTGTACGTGACTGAGTGACTGAACTGAACTGATGCTCTGCTGAGAAATCCAAAGGTACTTGTGATACAGTCCTGTGAGAAAGGCAGTTCAAGGCGTATCTGTCAGCTCTGATATTTGAGAGTGATACATCCACAGATTTGGGGGTTTCCCAGAAACTTGAAAGATTTTAAATTCTATTTCCTTCCTAAAACACATAATATTTGCAAGTGGATGATAAGAAAAGGATGTTGTTATGCAGATAGCTGGCAACTGGCAAAAGGGCATTTTCCTCTATGACTTTGGTTGAGGACTCCTACTTGTATATCAATATAGCAGTAAACTACTCCATATTGCAGACTGCTGGGTCCCCTTTTTCATCAAGGACGTTGCACATGTTAAATTCAAGAACTTTAACATCGCACAGTAAAGACAGAGACCAGAGTAGTTTTCTGGAGCAAAGAAATCCATTGTAAATAATCATTCATCCAAGTCCTACTGGAGGTAAAATTAGGGCTCTCTAAGTATATCAACCAACCTAAATTCTGTGAATTGATCTCTAAAGCCTCATTAGTTTCTTCTTAAATACCAAAGGTGGGTAGCAAGCAGATAATGGGGGAAAGAGTAAAGTGTAAGCCAAAAACCCATATATCAAAAATAGGAAAATTAGATTTCTTTCCACAGAGAGTAAGTGTAGTGAAATAAAAGTCACACTGCTATGGGACAGAGCTTCCTAGCTCTGGACTTAAATTCGAGTCCTGCCACTTACTAGATATATGTGTATGTGTGCTAAGTCACTTCAGTTAAGTCTGACTCTTTGTGACCCTACAAACCGTAGCTGCCAGGCTCCTCAGTCCATGGGATTCTCTAGGCAAGAATACTGGAGTAGGTTGCTCTTCTCCAGTGGCTCTACCCAACCCAGGGATCAAACTCATATCCCTTATGCCTCCCTGCGTTGGCAGACGGGTTCTTTACCACTATTACCACCTGAAAAGCCCACTAGATACACAGTCCAGGTTATAAAATTCAACTAGATATATAGTGCAGTTGAATTTTATAACCTGCACAAGGAGAAAAGCTCACATAGGCCATGCCAAAAGGAACCAGAGATTCTGGTATCTGAGCAGAGGCTAAATCTTTCCCTCGTTGCTTCCATGTGTATGATGGAGGAAGGTCCAGGAATATTCTCAGGCTGAAGAAAACCCCTTCTCTTGGTTGGCTAAGCAGGGACAATTGTAAATAAAGGAAAAGTTGAGGATGACTGGGGATAATTCTTCTAAATTTCAGGGAGACAAATTCTCTCCCTTTTCCTTGGTTTCCTTGAATTTTTTTTTTTTTTTCAACTTTTGCAATGAGAGTGATGAGATCATGGATCAAGACTTAAGAATACAGAGATAGAAAAAGGACCAAGAATAACATTTCTTCTGCATTCAGTCTAGGCTTTAAGGCTCTATGACATCCAGCTCAGCTTATTAAAAAATGGACATTCCAAATTGAAGCTGATGCTGAAACCTCAATTGCAATAAAGTCAGTATTTTTTTTTTTTTTTGTCCAGTGTCTTCCCTGTAAATGCATGCAGTAGAGGCCTAATGGGGACCATTGCAACCATTGGTAGGTGGCTTATTAAGAAGCTGGAGCCTGAAGCTCTCTTTTTATTTCACAAGCTTTTGAATGTATCAGCTCGTAAGTGCTGGCATTTCTCTCTATACTGATAGAAAATAGAAAATTCTGCTGCTGTTTAATACACTCAGTGTTAGTTTCCAGAAAAATTGGGCAGGTTAACCACCTGCACAGCTTGATTCATGCAAAAGAGAGACTTCAAGGGAAATCAAATATTATTGATATATCAATCTTTACCCTTCCAATAAAAAATATTTAAAACAACAACAACAACTCTAAAACCCCAGAGAGGAAAGCTTAGGTAGGCTTCGTCACTTGGCATCTCCTTTCTCTCTATTCTCAGGAATCAACATATAATAAATGCTCAATAATTTTTATTACAGGCTTCTCTCGTGGCTCAGTGGTAAAGAATCTGCCTGCCAATGCAGGAGATGCAAGTTTGATCCTTGTGTTGGGAAGATCCCCTGCAGAAGGCCACTCCATATTCCTGCCTGAGAAATCCCATGGACAAAGGAGCCTGATGGGCTATGGTCCATGGGGTCACAAAAGAGTCAGACATGACCTAATGACTAAACAACAACAACAACAAAATGTTTATTGCATGAGGGAATCCATCTCTCTACCTGGTTTTGTTCTAGTTAAGGAATCTTTGAAGCGTTGGGAGTAGTCTCTTCTCTTTGCTTTCCTGCATTATTGCCACAGCCATTTAAAATTGCTGATCAGAGTTTTTATTCTGTCATTAATTTTGATTTGCTAGTTCTTCCCCATGTCTCTAGAGCTGAAGTCCTTCAGGGCAGCTATTAGGTGCTGCCAGGAGCACTGGAAAGAAAAATAACAATTTAAATCCCAGGTCTGTCATTTACTAGCTGTATGGCCTTGAACAATGTACTTAATCCCTCTGGACCTCAGTTTCCTCATCTGTGCAATATAGAGAATGAATTTTGATGATGATTCTTAACCAAGAAGGCACAAAGAAATCACCTGTGGGACTCTGTTAACACACACACGTCCAGGTACTTCCACAGGGATTCTAAATCTGTTCTAAGACGATCCACAAAGTTATTTCAAAAGTAAGTTTGAAGTCCTAGAATTTTCACATTTTTCAATTGTGTGTTCAACAAGATTACTATAAATAACTGTATTTCTAAGATGATCCACAAACTTCTTTCAAATGTAAGTTTGAAGTCCCAGGAGTTCCAGAATTCTCAATCATGTATTCAAGAAGAATTTATGAAACAGGAATAGTGTTCTGTGTAATATTCTAAATTTTCTGGAGGGAATGCATTGGCTGTTTCAACATTAATCTAACCATTAATTTTAATTATCCTATTAATCATTAATTTTAATGGTCAATTTAATTATTAACAGATGAGTTCTAATTTATTTGGTCTCTGCCTCTAGCTAATTAAGTTCTGGAGCCAAGGAGGCAATATGCAAAGTACACTCTCATTTCAGTTGGCTTCCACTGTGAACACTAACTAGCTCCTGGGAATTGACTGATGATGGAGAGAATGCAGCTCTGCAGTTAGTACTACTCCAGTTACTTCAGATGGAGTTGAATATATGCCTACTTATGATGTGAGTCAAATCCATCCACTCTGGCACCCTCTGTTACCTTCAACACTCCTGTGCTGAGTTTTCCCAAGGAACTAAAGTGTCGCAGGCTACCTGTCTGGTGTCCTATGACACTCGACCCAAATTCTTAGACTTGTATCGATTTAATATTTTATGGTCCTAATATATCAACTGTTCTGCAGGGCCATTAATGGCTAGTTCTGTTCCCTGTCCTTTTCCTACCCTAAACTGTATCCTAGGGGGCTTCCCCAATATCTCAGCAGGTAAAGAATCCACCTGCAATGCAGGAGACACAGGAAACATGGGTTCGATCCCTGGGTCAGGAAGATCCTCTGGAGAAGGTGATGGCAACCCACTCCAGTATTCTTGCCTGAAAAATCCCATGGATACAGGAGCCTGGTGGGCCACAGTCCATGAGGTCACAAAGAGCTGGACATGTCTGAGTGACTAAGCATGCATGCATGTACCCTGACTTTAAATCTTAAAAGGAACTTCAATACATTAAGACTTTCTTCAGATATTACTTCAGTGAAGTCTTCCCTGACTTGGCTTAGCAAACCAAAGTTCTGTTTCCTCTGAGCTGCCTCTGCATTTTATATGTTGTACTAATTATCTGCTGACATAGATTTCTCCCTTGACTGTAAGTCTCTCAATGATAAAGACATTGCCTTTTTATCTCTGTATCTGTATGGGCTTCCCTGGTGGCTCAGACAGTAAAGAATCTGCCTGCCAATGCAGGAGACAGGAGATTTGGGTTCCATCCCTGGGTGGGGAAGATTCCCTGGAGAAGAACATGGCAACCCACTCCAGTATTCTTGGCCAGAGAATCCCATGGGCAGAGGAGCCTGGCGAGCTACAGTCTGTGGAGGCACAAAAAGTCAGATACAACTAAGCAAGTAACACTTTCACTTTCATGTCTCTGCACTGCCAATCATAATTTCAGAACAGAGTCAGCATTCAAAAATTGCCAGTTGAACAAATGAATGAATGGATAAAATGAGACTTGCAGACAGCTTTTATGAACTTTCCTAAAACTCCAGGTACCCTTTAAAAGGGAACTTTAAAAATCCCCTCACGATGGAGCATATTGGTAAATCTGTACTCCACATTTTCTGAAAGAAAGAAATTATATCATCAAATGACTGGATTGTTTAGGTAAAGACACAGCATCCATTCATTCATGCCTTTTTTTGTTCAGGCCAACTGCATCTGCAATCCCATTCAAGACAGGCACTGTTAGATGCAGAGACGAGTCTGAAGTAAATTCTCCTTTCAAGTAATTTATGGTCTAGTGGGAAGAGTGCAACACATAGATGAATAATGGTAATACAAAGTTGTGATTCAGGTACAGAGGGCGTCTTACAATGGTTTGGAGAAAGCGATTAACAAAGGAATTAAAGGAAAAGTGAACTTGGATCCTGAAATAATGTAGTATTTGAATAAGCAGAGAATTGGCAAGGTTATTCCAAGCTGAGAGAATACATTTACAAAAGCAAGGAGGGAAGTAAAACACGAATGGGGTTCATACACATTTCCAGTGGTGGAGAAAGGTTTGAAAAGGTGTAGAATAGAGGCAGATCGTGCACAGCTCTGAGGGCGTGCAACTGAGTTTGAATTCTGTCTTCCTGCATCAGTGGGAAACCGCTGGACTTCTCATCAGGAGAAACGACATTATCAGAAAGAGAAAAACCTATCACATAAGACAAACCTAAATTCAATGATCAGATCTGTCATTTTTTAGAGTCATTTGCACAAGTGAGTTACCTAAGCACTCAGAGCCAGCTCGTAACCTGCTTTGTTAGTTACCATAAGGATTAAAGAAGTGGTCCCAGGATGAGGGACACATGTACACCCACAGATGATTCATGTCAATATATCACAAAAAAACACTATAATATTGTAATTAGCCTCCAATTAAAATAAATTAATTAATTAAAAAAAAGAAGTGATCCCTTTAAAGCACAGAACACTGTGCTTAGCTTCTAATATTCACTCAACAAAATCTTGTCGGTGTATTTTATTTTAGAAAGATTGTCCTGTTTACAGTGAGGGTGCTATTTTGAAATACGAAGAGATAGGAAAAGGAGACTGTTAGAGGACTTTTGCTCAAACAGGAGCCAATTAAGGCTAGGCTAGTGCTCTAGGGGAGCAAGATAAGGACACAGGTACCCCTAGTATTTAGTACCTGGGAAGACAATTATGGAACTATGGTTCTGCTATTGTTATGTGAAACACTTCCCTGCTCTACCAAGGGCTAATGTGACATTTACCATCAATCATACCCACGACCAGTAAATACCACCACTCTGGTGAGCTCTCGCTGCCAGGCTCCTGAGCCAGGACTGATTGATGCCTGACACCTTTTTGAAAAACGTGCAAACTGCAGGTAATTATTGGCCATCAGGCTGCTAAGCATTTGTGTTGTTGAGAGAGAGATCTGATATGTAAATTCTATGTAGTGTGTCCCTAAATAGAGAGTAAGCAGAAAGTTTCTTTTAATTTTTATGAATTCAAAAGTTAGGAAATGCATATACTTGGCTAAGAAGTTAAAAGCCATGTCTCACTTGCCATACGGAGAAGGCAATGGCACCCCACTCCAGTACTCTTGCCTGGAAAATCCCATGGATGGAGGAGCCTGGTGGGCTGCGGTCCATGGGGTCACTGAGGGTCGGACACGACTGAGCGCCTTCACTTTCACTTTTCACTTTCATGCATTGGAGAAGGAAATGGCAACCCACTCCAGTGTTCTTGCCTGGAGAATCCCAGAGATGGGGGAGAATCCCAGAGATGGGGGAGCCTCGTGGGCTGCCGTCTATGGGGTCGCACAGAGTCGGACACAACTGAAGCAACTTAGCAGCAGCACTTGCCATGCAGTTCTTGCAACAGGTTAGAAATTTATTTCTCAGTATTTGTTATCATTTCTTGAGTGCTGATATTAATTCAAAAAATTATATTGGACATTTTGTGTCATATATTTTGGTAAAATATTCAATTATAAATTTCTAGATTTGGGTTATTTATTCTATAATATGCATATCATTGCCTAATATATATTATTTATTTATATTGGTTGTTACAATATATACAGTATATACTGTCATTTATATTGCATAGACATATTTACAGAATATATGTATAGTGGCTCAGTTGGTAAAGAAACTGCCTGTGATGCAGGAGACCCGGGTTTGATTCTTGAGTAGGGAAGATCCACTGGAAAAGGAAATGGCAACCCACTCCAGTATTCTTGCCTGGAGAATTCTATGGACACAGTGGCTGGGCAGGCTACAGTCCATGGGGTTGCAAAGAGCTGGACACAACTGAGTGACTAATTTTCACATTTTTCATATATAAATATGGAATGCACTTGGACATATATATTAAAGCCCTGTTATCTAGTATCTGATATTTGACTTTTCTACTGGAAAATAAATTTTGGAATGATATCATTTTCTAATTTCTAATTATAACACTAAAAATTAGCAACATATGAGAAAATCTGTCCTTAGACACTGTATATGTTCTCTAAGATATATCTATATATCTCAATACTTTATGATCATATAATTTTAGATGTGCTACATAAAGTGAGTATTTACTATGGGCAAACAGCATTTTGAAAGGACATACAGGCACACAAAGAATTGAATGGAAAACATACTAAAATTATATGCTGTATTTGCAGTATTTTAATTTCTCCACTTTAAAAGGGAGAGAAAAACAGAATGGCATGAATTTTTAAAGTCCAATAGCTGGAATTGTGAAAAATAGCTTTTATAAAGTAAAAAGTAAGTTTTCATACACTTTATTAAGAAGTGACTGACTTCTTACAACACATTTCAACACAATGACTGTGGAAAATGACACTCGTAGGTATCAGCACGATATGGTGGAATCTAAAATATGACTGCAGGAATACTACTAATAGTAATGGTATCAAAATTAAGTATTTTAACATTTCCTTTTCTTAATCTCTCAATTGTCCTGAATGAACCACTGGCTTGGCAGAAATCACCGAATTCTCTTCTAGCACTGTTCATGAATACTAATCAAGTTCCTTGAAATATGATCCTCGGACATGAATTCATTCTACTAGCCAGGACACAGTTTTATTTTTCACATTTCACAAAGATTTATAAGAAACAGTTCTATGGCATTTATTGGCATCAGCGTTTTACAATTAACGTTCTTGTGTATCCATGGAGGAGAATAGGCACAGACTTACAATATACTTCCTTTATCTCTGAATAGCCTGTTTGTTCCTGTGTAAAGAGTGTTAATTAGTTTAACCCCAAACTCCCTAAAAACATTGTTTTTAAAATTCTCAAGTCACTGAAAAGAAACTCTCAAATTAAGAACATTATTTCATATATTTCTTAAAACTGGGGAACTACATGTAAAAAATCTCACCATGAAGGTAGTGGAATAGCCAACAGAAGGAAAGAAGGTGATGAGTATATGTATTTTCTTCACGTCGGACTCACTGCGGGGCACGTTACAAAAAGTCTTTATAACCAGCTGACTCAAGTTTAAGTTCCCAGTTTCCCTATGTGCTGGGTCTGTGATCTTAAGCAAGCTAATTAGGGTGATGGCAGAGGAGTGTAGAGGCTACAAGTTTCATTTCATCATTTGTTTACTTTTATCTGTCAGGGAGTTTGTTTTATGTAGTTCATCCCATTTAATCTTTGACACCACTCGTCAAAGTGCTGTGCTTAGTCTCTCAGTTATGTCCAACTCTTTGCAACCCCATGGACCACAGCCTGCCAGGCTCCTCAGTCCATTTGTCAGGCAAAAATACTGGAGAGGGTTACCATGCCCTCCTCCAGGGGATCTTCCCAACCCAGGGAGTGAACCCAGATCTCCCTCATTGTAGGCAGATTCTTTACCGTCTGAGCCATCAGGGAAGCCCAAAATACTAGAGTGGGTAGACTATCCTTTTTCCAGGGGATCTTCCTGACCCAGGAATCAAACTGGGGTCTTTTGCACTGCAGACAGATTTTTTACCAACTGGGCTACCAGGAAAGTCCAATGTTTCTCTAACCCCTAAGGTTTAGTGCCTCCCACGAATATTTATTGCTCCAAATATAATAGAAAATATCACTCACGAAAAGTAAACATGTTATTTTCCACTTAAAATATTCTTCTCCCAATCATAAGGGTAAACTGAACATATAATTTTTAAAAGGAACTTTCCAAGGAAAAAGAATACAGTGATTGAGTGGGAATGGGGAAAATAAGCTTATGTCAGCAACTGATTTTATAGCACAAACTCCCTAAAACAGAACTGAAACTGTATATTCATCAAAGTAGGTGTAATTAACTCTGTTTAAACTAGAAAATTGAAACCAGGAGATAATAAACAAGTTAATAAGTAGTAAAGTTAATAAGTGGTAAACCATACACCTGGACAACTCTGAGGAACCAATAAGGTAATAAGTGTGCTTTGAAAACAGTGCATCAGATAAGCTCCCTGAATCAAGATTGATTGAGACCAGGTATCACGCAGTTAATATGTCAAAAACTTTGGGAGCTATACAGTTGCCAGATTTAGCAAATAAAAATATAGGGGCTTAAATCTGAATGTCATTAAAATGACAATTTTTTTTAAGTGTAAGTATTTCCTAGGAACTATATGGCGTTTTGTTGTTTTCCGGTTGCTAAGTCATGTCCGACTCTTTGTGACCCCACGGATGGCAACACGCCAGGCCTCCCTGTCCCTCACTGTCTCATAGAGTTTCCCCAAATTCATGTCTATTTAATTGGTGATACTATCCAACCATTTCATTTTCTACAGCCCTCCTCTCCTTTTGCCCTCAATCTTTCCCAGCATCACGGTCTTTCTCGATAAATCAGCTCTTCTCATCAGGTGGCCAAAGTATTGGAGCTTCAGCATCAGTCCTTTCAATGAACATTCAGGACTGATCTCCATTAGGATTGACTGGTTTGATCTATCTCCTTGCTGTCCAAGGGACTCTCAAGAGTCCTCCAGGAGCACATAGTTGATACTAAACAAATGTTTCTTTTTTTTAACTTAATCTGATGTTCAAATTAAAGTGAGTATCATATTTTATCCACCAGCCCTACTCAGGGCACTTCACCTACAAGAAATAAAGGCTAAAAAGAACTTTGCTAGTGTGGATAGAAACCACTGGAGGAGCTTATATGATTTCTATGTTTGGGTTAGGCCTCTGATATGATGACCATCATATCATAGAAAAGAGGCTCTAAGTATGAAGAAGATTCCAGAGCAAAACAGTTGGATAAAACCATGTGGATAAAACTGCAGTTTAGATGAGTGTGTTTGAATTAATGGATGAGTACTGTGTGTGGTGGTCTCAGTGGGATCCAGGAAAGTCAGTAATTATGAGGTGAGGGTAGTTGAGAAAGGCTTTGGGCAGAATCCTGAATGATGAGTAGGATTTAGGAATCTGAAGAGATATAAAGCAGGGTCAGTCTCTCCCTGAAGTATTAGCAAAAATCAAAATATGAGACTGAGTATTAATTATCAATGCCGTACTAATACCTCAGTAGCTCTGTAGGAAGAAACAGCTGAGAGGAAATACCCATAAATAATATACAAGCTAGAGCGGGGCTTTTGGAAAACAGGGACTGAATCAGGAAAGAAAATTCAAAAGATTAATTAGGGGGCTGTTAGAGTAAGCATACTGCAGAAGGCATCACTGACAAAATGAATCTTCCTCATTTCTCCAACAGAGACTGAACAGGAGGAAAAGAAACAACTTCCTCTGACAGCTGATATGTGTCTCACTACTTCTACATGTTGTCATAATGTAGGTCCTAAAGCTTAATTGGTGGGACCAGGACTGCTGTATATCGGTTTTTTCTAATCCATTTGTCACCAAGCAGCCAACCACATTCAAGAAGGAAGTCTGTACTGACAGATGCTCTCCTTGTCCTTGAAGAGTTTACAAAATTATCTCAGTATTTAAGAGAATCAGAACTAGAGTCTGAAAACCTGACTCTGCAACTAACATATTAACAGGTTTTTTCCCCTATAAAATGGGAACAAAATTACTTCAAGAAAGATCATGAAGATTAAATTAGATATGGTTTGAGCAAAAATTACCTGAGCTCTAATATTCTGGGTTTTCCTCTTTGAAAAAGCCACTGATGTAGAAATGACTTTACTGTTCTTTCCAAACTATGATTTTCTGAGCAATTAGGACAATTTAAAAGTTAGAACACCTAGGAGGAAAACAATTCAATTATCCAAACGTGTCTCCAGCAGGACAAAGACTAAGCTGGTGTCTTAAGGACAAATAATGAAAGATCTTTTCCAAAAAATATTCAAAATAAGTTTTAGTTGATTTTATGACAGACTGAAAAAAGAGGTTAGATAGAATAAAAGGCTTAAAATGAAACTAGAATATAAAGAAACAAGGACGTTGATAAACTGAATAAGGAATCATAAATCCAATTTTGAATATTTTATAAGAAAACAAGATCTTTTATGTAACCTGCAGTATTTTCTAGTATTCAATTGTTGTTGTTCAGTCACTAAGTCATGTCCAACTCTTTGTGACTCCATGAACTGCAGCACACCAGGCTTCCCTGACCTTCACTATCTCTCAGAGTTTGCTCAAACTCCTGTCCACCGAGTCAGTAATGCCATCTAACCATCTCATCCTCTGTTGCCCCCTTTTCCTCCTGCCCTCAATCTTTCCCAGCATCAGGGTTTTTTCACCTCTTTGCATCAGATGGCCAGAGTAGTGGAGCTTCAGCTTCAGCATCAGTCCTTTCAATGAATATTCAGGGTTAGTTTCCTTCAGGATTGTCGGGTTTGATCTCCTTGTGGTCCAAGGACTCTCAAGAGTCTTCTCCAGCACCACAGTCCAAAAGCACCAATTCTTCAGCACTCAGCCTTCTTTATGGTCCAACTATCACATTCATACACGACTACTGGAAAAACCATAGCTTTGACTATACAGACCTTTGTCGGCAAAGTGATGTTTCTGCTTTTTAATACAGTGACTAGGTTTGTCATAGCTTTTCTTCCAAGAAGCAACTGCCTTTTAATTTTGTGGCTGAAGTCACCATCCACAGTGATTTTGGAGCTCAAGAAAATGAAATCTGACACTGTTTCCACTTTTTCCCCATCTATTTGCCATGAAGTGATGGGACTGGATGCCAAGATCTTCGTTTTCTGAATGTTGAGTTTTAAGCCAGTTTTTCCCCCTCTCCTCTTTCACCTTCATCAAGAGGCTCTTTAGTTCATTTTAATTACATGTAGAAAATTCTGACTTCTGGAAGAGGGAAGACAGGATTCCTGGAGGGCTCTCTGAGAGATGCAGAAGAAAATGGTTTTGTCTGACGTCAGCTATGGTGCAGTTCTGAAGATCAAATGGGCCTAATCTGCCTTGAAAAGTGAAAGTAGAATGGATTTTTCAGAGTCAGAGAGATTTACATCTCTAACAAAGTACAGGCTTGAGAAGTTAAGGGAGTAACAATACAAAATATATGCGTGTATGTATGTTTGCGTTAGCAGATCAGTTGTGTTCGACACTATGCACCTCCATGGACTGTAGCCCAACCATGGAATTCTCCAGGCAAGAATATTGGAGTGAGTAGCCATTCCCTTCTGCACTGATGTTCCCGACCCAGGTATCAAACTTGGATCTCCTGCATTGCAGGCGTACTCTTTACCATCTCTTTGCCACCAGGAAAGCCCACAAAATATATTTACTTTCATATTATTGAGTGAGTTATCTTCAACAAAGCATACCACAGGCACACAATAAATGGTGATTTCCTTCCTCCTCCAATCAAATCTGTCCTTCAAAGCCCAATGTCTGTGCCCTTCCAGGGGTACAACGTGCAAAGAAAAGCCAGTACCCAGTAGTACAAATTTACAACATTTCCAGAGATACCGGTTAGGAAGGACATGATTCGTCTCTGAAGAAAGTCTTTTTTCCAGAGTTTAGAGGGAGAATTAGGTTTGTTATATAAGACTCAACATTAAATGTGCACACTCTAAGCCACTTTTAGGAAATATCTAGGTGATACAGCTATGTGGTAATAAGAGGAAGGTTAAGTTAATTTCCCTTGCTTCAGAAGTTACATGTTTTGTAAGCCTGAAGAGTGCAATATTATAATATTAACCTACATGCAATCTTAACCATTTTCTGCCAAAAGAAGCACTATATTTCAATAGTATTTCCATAAATATCCAAGAGAAATTGTCCCAATATTCATACATACTGCAGTTGGCTCAGCAGGAAGAGCCATTTCAAAGATGAGGCTTTGAAGTGTCCCCACAAACTTGAGATAATTACATGTGATACATCAACAACCAAAGGCACATTGGTGAGAGCTGCTGAATTATGTATGAATAAGAACCTAAGAATTTTTGAATGCTCTAGAGGATCATTCCTAATGCATTCCTTGGAGAGATAAGACAACTGCTACCTGGAGATTGTTTGCTTAGGGTTGTCCTGCAAGTGGAAGAGGTGGTCCTGAATGATCTCTCAACTTACATTCCTGAGCCACTTGGGAAGCCCCATTCTTTCCAGCAATAAACTATTATTGATAATACAAATACATATTATGCTTTGTCTCTACTTTGAAGTTACTTATAAGAAGATGAAACAAAAAGCTTACTAAACCCTTTCAATAATAAAAGCCAAATTACATTCTCCCTCAAACCTAGGTTTTAACCCAGAAAGCTTTGAATTCTAAGAAGTAAAATATTCCTTTTGAAGTTAGAATAGAAAAATATATACCCAGTTTTTCATAGAGAGAAATGGAAACACTAATATTTTAAGTGTTTTGGACATATTTTCACATCTAGAGATGACTTGAATCCAGGGTTTCTGAATTTCAGTCTCTGCATTTTATAGTCATCATTTATATCCTTACTTACCTAAATGCTGGACAAGTCCTACTTTCCTGTCCTATCTCTTTATTATCCTCATCCCCAACTTAATAGATTTATATTCAACACTTTGTTTTAACCACACTGTAAGACTTTATACTTATCTCACTTTAATATGTCATTTTTCATCTTGATTCAGCACAGTGCATTAGCATTCTCAGTTCAGTTGACTTCAGTGGCTCAGTCGTGTCCAACTCTTTGTGACCCTATGGACTGCAGGACGCCAGGGCTCCCTGTCCATCACCAACTCCCGGAGTCTACCCAAACTCATGTCCACTGAGTCGGTGATGCCATCCAACCATCTCATCCTCTGTCATCCCTTCTCCTCCTGCCTTCAGTCTTTCCCAGCATCAGGGTCTTTTCCAATGAGTCAGTTCTTTGCATCAGGTGGCCAAAGTAGTGGATTTTCAGCTTCAGCATCAGTCCTTCCAATGAATATTCAGGACTGATTTCCTTTAGGATGGGCTGGTTGTATCTCCTTGCAGTCCAAAGGACTCTCAAGAGTCTTCTCCAACACCACAGTTCAAAAGCATCAATTCTTTGGCACTCAGCATTCTTTATAGTCTAACTCTCACATCCATACATGACTACTGGAAAAACCATAGCTTTGACTAGATGGACCTTTGTTGGCAAAGTAATATCCCTACTTTTTAATATGCAGTCTAGGTTGGTCACAGCTTTTCTTCCAAGGAGCAAGTGTCCTTTAATTTCATGGCTGCAATCACCATCTGCAGTGATTTTGGAGCCCCAAAAAATAAAGTCTGACACTGTTTCCACTGTTTTCCCATCTATTTCCCATGAAGTGATGGGACCAGATGCCATGATCTTAGTTTTCTGAATGTTGAGTTTTAAGCCAACTTTTTCACTCTCCTCTCTTTCATCAAGAGTCTCTTTATTTCTTCTTCATTTTCTGCCTTAAGGGTGGTGTCATCTGAATATCTGAGGTTATTGATATTTCTCTCGGCAATCTTGATTCCAGCTTGTGCTTCTTCCAGCCCAGCGTTTCTCATGATGTACTTTGCATATAAGTTAAATAAGCAGGGTGACAATATACAGCCTTGACGTACTCCTTTTCCTATTCAGAACCAGTCTGTTGTTCCATGTCCAGTTCTAACTGTTGCTTCTTGACCTGCATACAGATTTCTCAGGACACAGGTCAGGTGGTCTGGTATTCCCATCTCTTGAAGAATTTTCCACAGTTTGTTGTGATCCACACAGTCAAAGGCTTTGGCACAGTCAAGGCAAAAGTAGATGTTTTTCTCGAACTCTCTTGCTTTTCAATGATCCAATGGATATTGGTAATTTGATCTCTGGTTCCTCTGCCTTTTCTAAATCCAGCTTGAACAGCTGGGAGTTCACAGTTCACGTACTGTTGAAGCCTGTCTTGGAGAATTTTGAGCATTACTGTGCTAGCATGTGCTGCTGCTGCTGCTGCTGCTAAGTCACTCCAGTCGTGTCCGACTCTGTGCGACCCCACAGACGGCAGCCCTCTAGGCTCCTCTGTCCCTGGGATTCTCCAAGCAAGAATACTGGAGTGGGTTGCCATTTCCTTCCCAATGCATGAAAGTGAAAAGTGAAAGTGAAGTCACTCAGTCGTGCCCGACTCTTAGCGACCCCATGGACTGCAGCCTACCAGGCTCCTCCACATGTGAGATGAGTGCAATTGTGCTGTAGTTTGAGCATTCCTTGGCATTGCCTTTTTTTGGGATTGGAATGAAAGCTGACCTTTTCCAGTCCCGTGACCACTGCTTAGTTTTCCAAATTTGCTGGCATATTGAGTACAGCACTTTCGCAGCATATCTTAGGATTTGAAATAGCTCAACTGAAATTCCATCACCTCCACTAGCTTTGTTCATGTGATGCCTCTTCCTAAGTCCCACTTGACTTCTCATTCCAGGATGTCTGGCTCTAGATGAGTGATCACACCATCATGGTTATCTGTGTCATAAAGATCTTTTTTGTACAGTTCTTCTGTGTATTCTTGCCACCTCTTCCTAATATCTTTTGCTTCTGTTAGGTTCCTACCATTTCTGTCCTTTATTGTACCCATGTTGGCATGAAGTGTTTCCTTGGTATCTCTAATTTTCTTGAAGAGATCTCTAGTCTTTCCCATTCTAGTGTTTTCCTCTATTTTTTGCATTGATCGCTAAAGAAGCCTTTCTTATCTCTCCTTGCTATTCTTTGGAACTCTGCATTCAGATGGGTATATCTTTGCTTTTCTCCTTTGCCTTTAGCTTCTCTTCTTTTCTCAGCTATTTGTAATGCCTCCTCAGACAGACATTTTGCCTTTTCACATTTCTTCTTCTTGGGGATGGTCTTGATCACTGCCTCCTGTACAGTGTCACGAACTTACATCCATAGTTCTTCAAGCACTCTATCAAATCTAATCCCTTGAATCTATTTTTCACTTCCAGTGTATAGCCCTGCCTAACAAATTTACAAACCAAGACCAATAAAGATCAAGCTTATTTCAACTAACTGAACTTTATCCCCAAATAATAATGAATACCAAAAGAAAAAAAAAATACCTATGGAGGACAGATAGAAAAACAGGCAGCCAGCACAAAGATAAAACTTATATTACCTATATTCCAATAAAAAGAGTTACCAGGCATGTGTGATGGTAGGAAAATGCAATCCATATGGAAATAAAAAGATTAATCAATAAAATCTGACCCAGAATTGAAAAAAGTATTATACTATATCAAAGTGTCAATTGGACAAGTGGACATAATAATCCTAAGCATCTAAGCACCAAATAACAGGACTTCAAAATACATGAAGTGAAAATTGATGGAACTGAAGAAAAGACACAGAAGAATTTATAACTATAGTCAAGTCAAAATGTCAAAACCCCTTTCTCAATAACTGAAAGAATAAGTTGGTTGAAAAATACTAAAGGTAGAGAAGGCTTGAACTGAGTTAACCAACATGAATTAGTTGAAACTTATAGAACATTCTACAAAAAAACAGAATTAATAGAATTAGCATTATTTTAAAGTACGGATGGAACATTTACAAAAACAGACCATGTACTTGGCCATAAAACAAACCTTGGTGTGGGTGGGGAGGGAAACACAGGGATGGGCAAGTGAGAGCTATAAACTATTGGGTGTGAGATGGACTACAAGGATTACACAACATGGGGAATATAGCCAATATTCTATAATAACTATAAATGGAAGGCAGCCTTTAAAATTGTATAAAAATTTTAAAACTCAACAAATTAATTTTAAATAATTTAAACCACGCAAAGTATAAGTGAAGTCACTCAGTGTGTCTGACTCTTTGCAACCCCATGGACTGAGTAGCATACCAGGAATTTTCCAGCCAAGAGTACTGGAGTGGGTTTCCATTTCCTTCTCCAGGGGATCTTCCCAATCCAGGGATTGAACCTGGGTCTCCCTCATTGCAGGCAGACCCTTTACTGTCTGAGCCACCAGGAAAGTATACTTTTGACCAAAACTGAATTAATTTAGAAATCAATATAGAAGGATATTGGGAAAATCCTTCTTTATTTGAAAACCAAGTAACACACTTAAAATAATGCATCAAAGAAGAAATAATAGAAATGAGAAAATATTTTGAAATAAATAAAAATAAGAATACAGCATGAGAAATTTGTGGATATCAATAGAGAACTATTACATAAGGGGAAATTTAGGCATTACATGCCTGTATCAGATAAGAGGTCACAATCTAAGACCTTATCCTCCATTTTAAGAAGTTAGAAAGACAAATGAAACTAAAATAATAAGATATATTATATAAGATATAATAATAAGAAAGCAGAAACCAATAAAAGGGAAAGCAGAAAAATGTCTGAGAAAATCAGTGAAATAAAACCTTTTTATTAGAGATCAATAAAATTGATAAATCTTTGGCCAGACTGATCAAGGAAAAACAAGAGCAAGAAAAGACACAAACTACCAATTTGAGTTATAAGAAGTTACATCATTATGGATTCTACAGGCATTAAAAGGTAATAAAGAAGCATTATTAATAACTCTATTCTAATGATGTTGACAAAATAGATGAGATGGAAAAATTCCTTCATATCTCATTCAAGAAGAAATAGATTAACTCAAGCAGATGTAGCGATTTTAAAATGCGTTTGTAATTTAAGACTTTTTCAGTAAACAAACAAAAAACAGCTCATTGCTTCATGCTGGAGCTTATTACAGACACTTGAGATTAGTTTAACATACAAAAATCAACTCATTTAATAGTATATATTAACACATTGAAAAAATATGATTATTTAAATAGACACAATAAAGGTATTTGACAGAATCTAGCAGGGATGGAGGAGCCTGGTGAGCTGCAGTCCATGGGGTCGCAAAGAGTCGGACATGAGTGAGAGACTTCACTTTCACTTTTCACTTTCACTTTTCACTTTCATGCACTGGAGAAGGCAATGGCAACCCACTCCAGTGTTCTTGCCTGGAGAATCCCAGGGACGGGGGAGCCAAGTGGGCTGCTGTCTATGGGGTCACACAGAGTTGGACACGGCTGAAGCGATTTAGCAGCAGCAGCACAGCATCCATTCCTGATAAATTATCTCAGTAAACTAGGAATAGAGGGGATCTTATTCAACCTGTTAAAGGGTGTTTGCAAGAAAATTAAAGCCAATATCACACTTATTAGTGAAAGACTGAATGCTTTCTTCCTAAGATGAGGAAGAAGAAAAAGACGCCTTCTGTCCACATACTTACTCAGCATTATAGTAGAGATTCTAGCCAATAAAATAAGAAATTAAGGGCATGTAGATTGGATTAAAGATATGCTCATTTGTATATTTTAAAATGTCTAGTTAATTGTATGTCAATTATACTTCATTAAAGCCATTAACAAATATTACCAGGAAACATATACATGTGTGTATACAAAATAAATTAATGCCTATGAAATAAAAGAACAAACTAAACAACCAAATTATCAAGACAAAATTTGTCTCTGTAATGCTCTGTAACTGGGGTTCACATAGATTGGTCCTAAGGATTGGAAGTGTATAGTAGGAAAACAGATGGGAATTTTCCACAAATAATTTTGAATATATTTGCTTAGTTCCGCCACTGAAGTGTAGTCAGTGTACAAAATGCCCTCTTGATTTAAGAGAGTTTAATATTATTAAGTATATTAAGTAATTTTTCTCTCTTTTTTACCCATGTTTTTTTCTTGCTAGATGGTCTTAAAACTTGTGACCTACCCAGCTTTCAGCTGTGCCTAAAAATAATTCCCAAATCCTGAAGAATTAATTGGTGTCATTATATCAACTCAAAAGTATGAATATTTTACCATATTAAAAATTGTACATGGGATTCTAATTACATTATTGATATTATCATAATAAGCATCCATGAGCACCATGGAACAAGTGGTTCACAGACATTTCCACTATTTAAACAGATAAAAACCTCAATCCCTCTTCATTTCGCAAAGGGAGATCACTTCTGAAACATAAACATACAGCCTACAACAGGGGTCCCCAACCTCCAGGCCATGGATCACTACCTCAGGTCAGATCAACAGCAGCATCTAAGTAGAAATAAAGTGCATAATAAATGTAACTCACTTAAACCATCCCCAAACCACCACCCTACAACCTGGTCCATGGGAAAAATTGGTCCCTGGTACCAGAAAGATTGGGGACCGCTGGTCTAAAGGATCTGTGATAGTCCTATCTTGATGATGCCTTGGAAGACAGAATCCTGCACATCTAAGTTGGAAGAGCATATTTAGTTTACCTGCCATCATTATCTCTAGCTTATTCAGCAACAGGTTATATTTAAGATATTGACAGGGAAAAAAAAATCAGCCTTTGACATTCTATAAATGCCTCTACTCTGTGCAGAAGTATGGTGTACCTGTATTTTGAAAGTATGTTCATGAATGATGAATATATCTTTCAAATGTGATTAAGTCATGCTCTTTGTGGTAACAGGATTAGACATAAATGTATGGCTACTTTGATATTCATACAATTTTCTCATTGCTGTTAAACATTCATTACGTAGGAATTATTGTTTCATGAATTATAACAGAATGAAATATGCAATCTGTATGTAGGCAGTAGGCTTTATTCAACCCTAAGTTGTTCTACATCGAGTTCTCAAATTTCTCTCCTCTAAGTAGCTACAATCAATCAATTCATTTGAAGAACAAAGCTAATAATCATATCTCTCTAGATCATGGTTTCCTATACAAATATTCAATAAAAGCAGCAAAGTATATATCAAAAATATTAAGTAAATAAAGATTCCAACTCTATAAAGTAGGAAAGGAAATAAAGACAAAGCATTAATTATATTGACAAAAAATTCTTACAGTTGTGCATAGAACTTCAAGGTCACTGAATCCATTAATTGAACCTAATTGCTAGAGTCTATATTTACCTCTACTAAATTTCATCTGTCTAAGTTCAACTTCTCAGTCAGGAAGGTTTTCTCCTTCAGATGTGGATTCTGTCATTAGTCACATTAGTTGAAACTTGCAGCTCTGTGTGAAGGACAAATTTGATAAGCAACACTTCCGTGACTTCATACAAATCACTAATACAAATGTTTCCAAAGAAAGAAAGGCAGTCTATGTAGACAGAAAAGAATATAGATCTTGGAATCAAAATAACTAGGTTTGAGGCTTAATGCCATACTTTCTGAGCTTGTGACCTTGGATAAAATGTATAACATTGTGAGTCATAGCCTTTTTCTCCGAAATAGAGATAATATTAAAAAAAAGAGAAAATACCTCATCAACTGCAAATGACTATATAAATGTACAGATGGTGTTCATACCATACAGTAGGCATATCACTGAAGACATCTCTTAAATTGATAATAATCTATAAACATTATTTAAAAAATGAATTCATCTAAATTCATATTTATCAACTCATCCAAATTCATATTTTTATGTCATTATTAATAATATTTGTACAGAGATTTACCAGATATATTGCTAAATTCAGTATGTCAATTGCCCTTTTTTGAAAGAAGGATTGAAATACTGTATGTTGTTAATGGAAAAATCATTAAAAATGTAAGAAAAAAATGATTACTTTTGTTTAAGTCATTCTTAGTGATTATATGTGAATCCTGTGCATCACGTAATTCCTTTACATAGGCCCAAAGCCAAATTTTTGAAAATAAGCCATAATAAACATAATCAGCAGAATTAAAGTTCCTATAATTTCCATTCTTCTCAACCATCTTCCTTTTAAAAATGAGGCATTCACTGGTCCGTTGACTCATTTGCTGTTAGTTAGTAGGGAAAGAAGTTTGGAGTCTGAAAAACTATGATTTAAACCTGACTCTGACATTTATTATCCATGCAAGTAGCCTGGCTTTTCTGAGAACTGGCTTCTTCATCCATAGAAATGCATAACATTTTAAATTTCATTGTTCTGTATGAAAATTAAATAAATAGGCATTCAGTTGTATTTAATATCTGAGCCACACCAAATGTTACCCACCTTACATTCCCTCCTCCTCCCCCCCACTCTTCTCTGAAATAAATGAGATATTCCTGGATATATCATTTGGAGGCATGGTTTCCTAAATATATATTCTAACTAGGAAATACAGTGAACACTAAGGGAATGACTTTTCTAAAATTTGCATAAGCCAATAAAAGCACCAAAATTGGTATTGTCAACAGCCTTTTTCCTTGGGGCCCCAGACAATTTAGCCTCATACAGGAAAGGCAAAATTCTCTTTGTTCAGACATGTAGGATCTCATTTGAGAAATATATACAAACAGAGGGCACTGCCTGCAGACATGCATCACTGAAGTCAGGAAGTTTGTCAGCAAAGGTAATGATCCAATGGCCTCAGCTGAGTTCCCAAAAGGTCTCTACATCAGTGCTAAAATGGCCATAAATAACAAGATAATTAAGCATCTGTCCTGAAAATCCATTTGAAAAGGGCTGTTCTAAGCTTCTGAGAGTAAGTCATCAAAAGGAGAGAAGTGAAAGCACAGAGTTTGGGCTCCTTAAATTTCCTGGCTTCCTGTTTCCTATTTTAAAAGATGCTCTTTAGTCTTTTGAGTTGATTGCATCGTTGGGAGTTTTCCTAAGGAGACAGAAAGAAAGGGAAGAATAAAGCAAGGGGCGATCAGGCACAGGGCTGAACTGGTAAGCACCTGAGCAGGTAGCCCTCCGTTCCAGGATCAGCCTCAAAGTGAAATAAGCCCAGTTTTCACTGCTACCTCTCTTCATGCTGCACAGCTATGATCCACAGTTTCTTGCTCTCCCCTTATTACCACTCTATCTCAGGCCCTTAGCAGATCCTGAATTACTGCAATGGCATTCCTGCTGATTATCCCCCTCTGTGGAGTCTGGCTCCCCTTCTGATTCCCTTCCATTTCACTGATGGAATGATTCTTAACATACCAAAACTCCTCCTGTATTTCCCCTGCTTAAAATGTCTCGCAAGTTCACTGCCTTCAGGATCAAGTTTAAACTGCGGGGAGAAAAAGAACTCTAATTTTCAACTTAGTATATGTTTCCAGAATATTTTGCAGCCACAGGGAAATTTGGACTTGAAAAGGCAGGCCCTTAAAAACTGGTAGTACTATGGATAGGGAGCTTCCCAGGTGAGTCAGTAGTAAAGAATCCACCTACCTGTGCAGGAGATGTGGGTCTGATCCCTGGTCTGGCAAGATTCCCTGGAGAAGGAAATGGGAGCCCACTCCAGTATTCTTGCCTGGAGAACCCCATGGCCAGAGAAGCCTGGCAGACTACAGTCCATGGGATTGCAAAGAGTCGGATATGACTTAGCAACTAAGCAACAAAACAGTGTCCTCAGCAAAACAAACAGTAAGGGAAGCTAAAATGAGCAACAGAAACCCCTGAGAAATAGTGGGCTTGATATGATTTAAGACTCTTGGGGTGACTTTGAAGGATAGAGAAACTACATTAACTATGATGAATGGTGAGAAAGTTCCAGGACATGAAGGACATTCACATATGATTCTGAAGGAAGGAGACAGAGAGGGAGAGTCTGCATGAAATGACCACAGCATTCACCCACATACTTCACTTCTTTCCCACCAGGAAATCACTTGTCCTTCGTGGATATGACGCATGATAAGTCTATAAGAAATACTTGACCATCAAAAGATGAGTGGACAAAGATGTGTTATATTTACATACACACCATGGAGTTTTACTCAGCCATAAAAAATAAAATAATGTCATCTGCAGCAACATGGATCGACCTAGAGATTCCATACTAAGTGAAGTAAACCAGATGGAGGAAAACAAATATCACGTGATATTGTTTATATGTAGAATCTTTTTAAAAAGATATAAATGAACTTATTTACAAATCAGAAGTAGAATCACAGATATAGAAAACAAACTTATGGTTACCAAATGGGAAGGAGGAGGGGAGAGAGATAAATTAGGACGATGGGATTAACATATACATACTATATAAAATAGATAGCCAATAAAGACTTACTGTATAGCACAGGGAAATATACTCAATATTTTGTAATACCCTCAAAGGGAAAAGATTCTGAAAAGAGAATATTTATATATATTCACTGTGCTGTACACCTCAAACTAACACAGCATTGCAAATCAACTTTACTTCAGTTTAAAAAAGAAATACCTGGTGAAGAATGAGTTACTGAATAATAGATTTCCCCTTATTTGATACACAAATTTTATTATGAAGCAGCTTATACCTAATGTTTTACCTTTTTGATGCCTCTTCTCATGGGAAACAATTTCAGTGGAAGTTGTTACTCAAGTGTCTTTTGATTATTCCTCTCAGACTGTTTTTGGATCAAGTATTTAAATGACTTCATATAACATATATTCTTTAACTACTAAATGCCAGCACTGAAAATGCATGGTAAACCACACAGACCTGATACATGCCCCATGAAATTTATGTCTTGCTTGGAAGGAGGATTACAAAAATAGGTAATTTCAGCAAGGATGATTCATGATTTGATAGGGAACCATAATTTGATAGGTGGTCCTAGCCATGATACTAGGTTTAGTGGAGATAATCTTGTGAACAAACCTGAAGATAAAATTGCCAATTAATATATAATTACAAATTATACAAATGCAATGATTAAAAATGACAGGATCTTATATTAATAAGATCATGCAACAAAGATGGAGTTATTTTAGGTAATAAGGTAAAAATTCATTGATGAAGTGACATCTGTACTGACATGTGATGGATGCGTAGGAGCTAGCTGAGATGAAAACTATGAGAACATTCAGATTTAAAGAACAGCATATGCCAGCATTCTGAGGCTTGTTATATTTTAAGAACTCAAGCAATTACAGCTCAGCTAGTACATGGTTAAAAAGCGAGGCAGCAGACAGAGTTGGAGTAGAATTACCATCTTAACAATATCAACTCTTCCTATTCCTGAATGTGGCATATCCTCTCATTTTTTTATTTTTAAATGTTTCTCAGTGATTCCTAATTCCTAATTCTTTTGATTTTCCTTTCCTCCCCCACTTTCCTCCACTCTTTCATCTCCCTTTGGAAACGATATATCTTCTCATTTTCTTTCCCCACTTACCAAAAATTTGACAAAAACATACCTCAACATCAGAAGAGAAGGGAGGGATCTCCACCCATTGTGCTATTCAGAGGGCACTTCAATCCTGAAATTCATGTTCTTTAGTTCTGGGAAATTTCGTTCTGGGGAATTTTCTTGAAATATAGATTTAACAATAGAAAAAAAGAAAGAAAGTGAAGTTGCTCAGTCTTCGACTGAGTTGCTAAGTGTTCGACTCTTTGCGACCCCGTGGACTGTAACCCACAAGGCTCCTCCATCCATGGAACTTTCTAGGCAAGAGTACTGGAGTGGGTTGCCATTTCCTTCTCCAGGGGATCTTCCTGACCCAGGGATCGAACCCGGGTCTCATGCACTGCTTTACTGGTAATCCTTTTGTCTATTCTTTCTCAAACTTTTCTTATTTAAATGTTGGGGCATCCAGGATCAGTTTTCTTGTATCTTCTTGTCTATATCATCATTCCTTTTGCCTTTTTGTTTTACATATTCATATATTTCCTCAATTTGATTATTCATACATTTTCATTTCTATTATTGCATATGCTTTTTTGCTTCTGAGTCTCTTATTATATTCCTTTGTGCATTATTTTCTTTTATTTTCAAGGATGCAATATTTTACCATGTCTTTGAAGATACTATAGTTCTTTATCTGAACTTGTCATCTCCCTGAAGAGTCCCTATTTCCTCTAAACGACTTATACGTTGACTGGGTCTGTGCTCTGTCTTCCTTGTTAGAGGCTTTTCTCAGATGTTCAGGAGTGTAAAATGGTCTTTTCATATTTAACGGTGGGACATCAAAAAAAAAAGGTTGGAGACTCTGTGTCTGAGGCTGTTTAGAAAGACTGCAGATAATAGTTGGGTTTTTTAAAAAACTGAATTCTAATTGATATACAATACTATTTTAATTTCAGATGTACAACATAGTGATATAATACTTATCAAAAACATCAGAAACTAAAGAGCTAGATTATATGAGGGGTCTTTTCATCTCTTTGAACCTCTATATGCCTTGCCCTTCCCTGAGACAATCCATTTGTTGTTTAGTCACTAAGTCATGTCCAACTCTTTGCAACCCCATGAACTGCAGCACCCCAGGTTTCCATGTCCTTCACTATCTCCCAGAATTTGTGAAGGTCGAACTCATGTCATTTTAGTCAGAGATGGCTTATTTTGTTGTTGTTTAGTCATTAGTCACATCCAACTCTTTTGCGACCCCATGGACTGTAGCCTGCCAGGCTCCTCTGTCCATGGGATTTCCCAATCAGGAATACTGGAGTGGGTTGCCATTTCTTTCTCCTGGGGATCTTCCTGACCCAGGGATCAAACTCACCTCTCCTGCACTGCAGGCAGATTCTTTACCACTAAGTCACTTGGGAAGTCCAGTGGTTTATTTAGAAAGCTCTAAATCATTAACCAGCTTCAGCATATATGTTTGGTTGGGTATACATGTGCATATGTTAAACTGAATATCTTTAATTACCCTTATCCTTCAGGAGTCATATATTTTTATTGTGTCTCATTTTCAGTTATAGATCTTACATGCATAACCATATGTGTAAAAATTATATATGTTTTAATTTTTGATATATAAATACTTGGATTTATAAGTTCATGTGAAAACTACCATTTCTGACTATGAATACAGTCAGAAATTGTGTACCCTACACAATTCTTACTGCCTTAGTCTGAAGTGTTTGTTTTTCCTTACATTTTTATCTGCAACTTTTTATTTTTATTACCTTTCTGTTAGTTATTCAATTCACCTTCAGGATATTTGCATACTTTCAACTAACAGGATAAAGATCAATGAAGCTGGATTTTTAATCCTTTGTTTTAGTTAAGGTGTGTTCTTTTCTTAATTATTGCTGTTTCTTCTTTCTTGACTTACTTTGTGCCAGTGATAACAAGGTAAATATCACTCAAATGAGGTTGAGAGGTTTTTGTTAAGTATGTTATCAGCTGTCTTTAGTTTTTCTATCCAAAGCTGTTAGCACCAGCCCAACCAGTTCAAGAATACTTGAAGCAGTCTTATTTGCTTTATTTACTACTCTGTCATAATTATATTAATTCAGAAATGAGTTATGTCTTAAATCAGCAAATCAACCTTTCCTGTGACTTCTTTCAAGATGAAGGACTGGATATCATTTGACATAGAGCCATGGGTATCTCTCACAATACCTCAATGATCCTTATGAAATGAGATTGACAACATAAATCATAAGCAGGGTGCAATAAATGTGAGACATCTGAAAAAGCTGCTTTGTGTTTTAAATAAGAATAAATCACTCAAAATGTGAATGTAGAAAGACAAGCTGGACTGGAATGATGACAGCTTTTGGAATTAAGATTAATTAGGGCAAATGTAGCCAACAGAAAGATTATGGTTTTTATACATCTGAGCACTGTAGAATTTGATGCTTTTGAACTGTGGTACTGGAGAAGACTTGTGAGAGTCCCTTGGACAGCAAGGAGATCAAACCAGTCAATCCTAAAGGAAATCAACCCTGAATATTCATTGGAAGGACTGATGCTGAAGCTTTAATACTTTGGCCACCTGATGAAAACAGCTGACTCATTGAAAAAGACCCTGATGCTGGGAAAAATTGAAGGCAAAAGAAGGGGGTGACAGAGGATGAGATGGTTGGATGTCATCACCAATTCAATGGACATGAACTCGGGCAAACTCCAGGAGATGGTGAGGGACAGGGAGGGCTGGCATGCACAGTCCATGTGGTCGCAAAGAGTTGGATATTTGGCGACTGAACAACAACAACAAATATATATCTGAAAGAACATGGAAAGAAATCAAGGCAGCTTGGGTTTTAGTGTGAATGACACTACATGCTTTCTTTGGTATTTTCATTCATCCTAATGTTATTTCACCTTTAACACTGTATGACTGAAACACTATTATAAGTGCTAACCATACTCTGCATTTTAATTTAGAACACAAATATGTTGCATTTTGTAGATAGTTACTGGATTATACTTAAGAAGTAGCAATTACATTCATGTAAAATAAAAGAACAAGTCACACAGAAGTTGCCAAACTGGATCTCAACTCATCATTTCTCCCTCTGGAATAATATCTTTAGCAGTATGTGCACATCAGTGTCAGCCTTGAATGGTGGTTCACAAACACCATTGTGGTTACAGATTATTTTAGAGCCAACAGAGCACTGGCAATTCAATTTTCTATTTGGAAATCTTTCAGCAAATTACCATTAATTATCATCATCACCTAATATAAAAATGAATATTCTATTTTGAAAAAATGTTTAAAAAAGATTTACTCACTGTACTTATTAAACTTTGTTTCTGCACAGCAAAAAAATCAACATATTGAAAAGGCATTATATGGAATGGGAGAAAATATCTGGACATCATCTCTCTGGTAAGGGGTTAATGTCAAACAGATATTTCTCCAAAGAAAACATACAAATGGACAACAGTTATAAGAAAAGGTGCCCAGCATCACTAATCATTAAGAAAATGCACATCAAAATCAAAATTAGATATTACCTCATACCTGTTACAATGGCTATTATCAAAAAACAAAGGATAATAAATATTGGCCAGAGAAAGCAATGACACCCCACTCCAGTACTCTTGCCTGGAAAATCCCATGGATGGAGGAGCCTGGTCAGCTGCAGTCCACGGGGTCGCTAAGAGTAGGACATGACTGAGTGACTTCACTTTCACTTTTCACTTTCATGCATTGGAGAAGGAAATGGCAACCCACTCCAGTGTTCTTGCCTGGAGAATCCCAGGGACGGGGGAGCCTGGTGGGCTGCCGTCTATGTGGTCGCACAGAGTCAGACACGACTGAAGCGACTTAGCAGTAGCAATAAATATTGGCGAGGATGTGGAGGAACTGGAACCCTATATATTGTTGATAGGAATGTAAATTGATGCAACCACAAGGGAAAGCATTATGTAGGTTTCTCTAAGAGATAAAAACAGAGGTACCATATGACTCAGCAACCGCACTTCTGAGTGTATACCCAAGCTTACTGAAATCAGAATCTTGAACAGGTATCTGTGTCCTCATGTTCACTGAAGTATTATTCACAATAATTAAGATATGAAGGAATGAATGAAAGTTGCTCAGTCATGTCCGACTCTTTGCAACTCCACGGACTGTAGCTGCCAGGCTCCTCTGACCATGGAATACTCCAGGCCAGAATACTGGAGTGCATAGCTGTTCTCTTTCTCCAGGGAATCTTCGCAACCCAGAGATCGAACCTAGATCTCCTGCATTGCAGGTGGACTCTTTACCATCTGAACCACCAGGGAAGCCCAATCAAGATATGGAAAACCTCAAATTTAATTAATGCAATATTATTCAGTCTTAAAAAAGGAAATTCTGCCATTTATGACAACATAGATGAACCTAGAGACCTTTATGTTAAGTGAAATAGCCAATCACTGAAGGACAAACGTTGCATAATTCCATTCAAAGTCGTAAAAAGAGAGAGTAAAATGCTGGTTGCCACGGCCTAGGAGATGGAGAAATTTTGTTTTTTTTAATGGATATAAAATCTTGTTTTTATAGGAACAGGTCTAGAGATTTGCTGTAGAGCACAGTATATACTGTTAATAATATAATATTGTATACTTTAAAATATGTTAAAAGGGTAGTTTTCTTACCAAATCACACACACACATAAGAACACAAGGAAATTTTTGCAGATGATAGATGTTTAGTACTTTGGTTGTGGTGATGGTATCACAGGTTAGGTATATGTCCAAACTCATTAAGAAGGACTAATGTTGAAGCTGAAACTCCAATACTTTGGCCACCTGATGTGAAGAGCTGACTCATTTGAAAAGACCCTGGTGCTGGGAAAGATTGAAGGCAGGAGGAGAAGGGGATGACAGAGGATGAGATGGTTGGATGGCATCACTGACTTAGGACATGAGTTTAAGTGAGCTCCGGGAGTTGGTGATGGACAGGGAGGCCTGGCATGCTGCAGTCCATGGGGTCGCAAAGAGTAGGACATGACTGAGTGACTGAACTGAACTAATTAAGATATACATATTGGATGTGTGCAATTTTTCATATATCCCTCGATAAAGCTAAAAATCATAGAATTAAATAATTAGTTCTTATTTTTTGCTTACTTAAACCTTAAGCTGCAGAAGGACAGGATTATATTGGTCATTTTTGTTATATTATATTTAGTGTATAGTGGTGGGGAAGATCCCCTGCAGGAGGAAATGGCAACCTGTTCCAGGATTCTTGCCTGAAAAACTCCAAGGACAGGGGAGCCTGGAGGGCTACAGCCCATGGAATTGCAAAGAGTTGGAACAACTAAGATATGCACTCACACCTGCAATGTATTACCAAATAAATACTTGAAGAAATAAATGAAAATATCTTTAAAAAAAAATAACGGCAGCCAGTAACTAGACACATTCGCATGTATATGTACAGATAATTGTCTGTTTATGTATTTATTTATCCATTTATTTCTTTAATTTCATTGTGGACCTTTGAAATTTTCATTAAAGCTTTCTAAGGGCCTATAAGACTGTATTTGGTAGCCACTGGCCTCGTGTTTATTTGGATGGCTGATGTCCAATTTGTCCATCTGGACATATTTTTACTGATGACTATCATGCATTTATGGAACAAGGAGGATTAAATGGAATAATGCATATAAAAGCATTTGTAATCTGTAGAGCACCACAGAAATATAAGGCATTAGCATTGCTGTGGTTATGATATTGCCTCAACATGCACAGCAGTAAAGTCTAAGCTAAAGAAAAAAAATCCTCCTGTGTACTTAGAAATCAAGATTATGTAGCATTTTTAGAAATGAAATTTTCCCACAGGAGTTTCCACCACTGTCTTTTTTCAATTGTTTTGCCACATAATCTAGCCTACCATAGAAACTGTAAAAATATAAAAATGAAATTGTCAAGCTAAACCATCTCTTGAGATTATCACAGTAAATGTAGATACATCTTTAAAAGTTTGGGGGCATATCATGTAAACTAAATTCTGTTACAGGGAACAAAATGCTTTTCTGTAATGAATTTAAAAAATATAATGCTCTTCTTCTCATGCTAAATGATTTGTAGAATTGTCAAATGCCTTTTTTTAAATTATTTGTTTGGAATATGAAAATTCTTAATACTAAAAACACCGTCCGTTGCTCAGTTGCATCTTACTCTTCAGTGACCTGATGGACTGTAGCCTGCTAGTCTCTTACGTCCATGGGATTTTCCAGGCAAGAATACAGGAATGGGTAGTTATTCCCTTCTCCTGGGGAATCTTCCCGACCTGGGATTGAACCCAGGTCTGCTGCATTACAGGCAGATTCTTTACCATCAGAGTCACCAGGGAAAACCAAAAACACAGAAACAGCAAATTCAACATTTTATGCAGATAACTTAATCAGTGTCCTATTAGCAATATTATTCATCTCTGCATGAATTCAGTCACTCATTCCTAGGGCCACCCCTTGGGCCATGACCTGAACACTGCTTCGTACTAGCACTGTGACATTTTCGTACCATAATCTGCATAGACTCACACAATTCATCTCCACACATATCCTCGTATTTCATGGAGACCTCTAGAACTTTTAACTTTTAACTTTCTCTTAAATATATCAGCCCCCTCTTCCTAGCTAAGGCTTGTTTGGCGACAAAGGAAGAATCAGATGGTCAAAGACAGTTTGGGTGAGATGAGGATGGTGGAAACAACAGAACTAGCCGAACTTTTCTGAGATCATAAAACTACACACTTGTCTGAGGATGTGAAACTTGCTTCTTCTCCCAGCTCCACTATCTCTGATCTCAGCTCATTCAGGATTTTAGCTTGGAAAAGGTTTTTTTTTTTTTTTTTAAATCTTGCTTGCCAACATAGGGGCTAAAGGTTTTCCAGCTGCTTAATATAATTTTATTAAGTGCTTGTTATGTACCAAGTATTTTTCCAGGGACAGAGGAGAGCGCAACAAACAGATAAAAATTCCTGGAGTTTATCTTCTAGCACAGACTACAGTGACAATAAATTGAGTGAATAAGAGAATTACATAGTGCATTAGAAAGTAATGTGTATTGCTGACAAATATAAAGTAGGTAGGGAGTGAGAAGTGTGCATGGGAGTGCATGTCTCATGTTTAAAGGTAGTGTTTCGGGAAGTTTCACTGAGAAGGTGATGTGTGAGTGAAGACTTCATGATAAAGAATTCAGTGAGAAGGTATCTGCAGAAGATTGTTTCAGGCTATGGAAATAGTAAACGCACTGGCCCTTAGGTAGAAATGGGACTACGATTTTTTGAGAGGCCATTGTGGCTGGACTGTAGTGAGAGAGGTGAGGGGCAATAGGACACAGGTGGGAGGGGGAAGTAATATATTTGGGAGTCCAGCAAAATATTGTAAAGATTAGCTTTTACTTTAAATGAAATGGCAGATCAGATTAATGGATTTCTGAAGCAGGAGCAGGGATAAACGCGTGTGTTTAGGTTGTCACCTTAAGCCAGAATCAAATTAATTTTTAAAAGAATTCCTGGTGATAGAGCAAATTATAAACACACCACTGAAGCTTTTAACTTCATATCCAATTTTATTTATTCTTGTTTAAGTTGTGTGTGTGTGTCTGTGTGTGTGCGTATTTGGATCTGAAGATATGAACACCCAGCATGACTAAAATAACAATGTAAGAAGGAAAAAAATAAGCAAATATGCTAAGGACAAAAATAGAATGCTGCTGCTGCTGCTGCTAAGTCGCTTCAGTCGTGTCCGACTCTGTGTGACCCCACAGACACAGCCCACCAGGCTCCCCCGTCCCTGGGACTCTCCAGGCAAGAACACTGGAGGGGTTGCCATTTCCTTCTCCAATGCATGAAAGTGAAAAGTGAAAGTGAAGTCGCTCAGTCATGTCCAACTCTTAGCGACCCCATGGACTGCAGCCTTCCAGGCTCCTCTGTCCATGGGATTTTCCAGGCAAGAGTACTGAAATAAGTACAGAAAGGGATACTTATTATCACTATAATTACAAAACAATGTCTTAGAGATTTTAGTCAATGTCATAAATTCTGGAAATGGCATAATTTGTATAAGTAAAGGAGAGGAAGTGACTCAGCTAATTTGCCTTGATAAAATTATTGTATATCTACAAAATCCAAAACTTCTGGAAAAAGCTATAAATAATTAAAAAGGAACTTGAATTATAAAAACGTTAAGTTGCTATTGTCTATACTAGCAATAACTAGCTAGAAATTTAAAAATATGCTAAGAAAAACTACAAAGCACAGTAATAACTGAAAAACTACACAATCTTTATAAAGCAATCTATCTTTATGGAAAGATGCAAATATGTGAATAAAACTCATTTCCAATTTTTGGATTGAACATTTAATATCATTAAATTTCAGTTTTCTAAAATTAGTTCTCAGAAAACTAATTTTACAATTAGAAAATAATATTGTCTTTATAGACAAAAATATTTTAATAAAACACTAAAATTATGGATATAAGAATAATTAGGATGATATACCTTACCAGTTATTAAAGTATTCTAGAGAGACAGTATGATTAAAACACTATGCTTCTAGCATTAGAAAAAAACAAATAAAACAACGGCATCAAAAAAAGAATCTAAAATTACATACTGGTATACAGAAAATATGTAATTTTTTAACATGTAAAATTTAATATATGAAATATTGTTATTTCATTGTGAAAGGACTATTTATTTAATAAATCATCCACTCCAGTATTTTTGTCAGAAAAAGTCTGCGGACAGAGGAGCCCAGTGGGCTACAGCCCAAGGGGTCGCAGAGCTGAACATGACCGAGTATGCACGCACACACAATGCTTGATGCAGGCACATCTATCTTACAGAAAATAATGTTGGCTTTCCCCTTTATGAATTTAATTTAAACACTTCTGGTTGGATTAGATGAATAAAGGGAAAAAACAAACAATACTCTCCTGGTTTCAGAGATTGAGGAAAAAATCCAGAAGCTATAAAAAGAACCATACTTAATTATGGATACAAACACAAATTACAAAGTTTAACATGAAGTGAAGTCTATCAGTCGTTTCCAACTCTTTGTGACCCCATGGACTGCAGCCTACCAGGCTTCTCAGTCCATGGGATTTTCCAGGCAAGAGTACTGGAGTGGGTTGCCATTTCCTTCTCCAGGGGATCTTCCCAACTCAGGGATCGAACCTGGGTCTCCAGCATTGTAGGCAGATGTTTTACCCTCTGAGCAAATTCCCCATAAATTGGAGGGAGATATGTATGTCAATGATTATAAGACCAAGAAGAAATGTGAGAAGAAAACAGGCAAGTTATTCATGTTGGTTACAGGGAGGGACTGGGGTGGAGGAAAAGAAGGGAGTGAGGTAGGGAGAGAAGGATGATATAAGGGAAAAAAAAGCAATACTGGAAAAACAAGGAAATAAGTATTAGTATAATGTCTACTTACATGTCTACTTACTGCTACACATAAAGATCAATGGGCACATTTCAAAACCTCAAATTTGAAAAAGTAAATGAAATAAAAACAGATATTTGATTTTGAGACTGGATTTCAGAAAATATTCAGAAGGGTGATTTTTTAATCTATGTCATCAGTCCATGACAGCAAATGAAAGGAGTAAACATAACTATACTAGAAAGACTAACATTTATACCCAAACAGTCCATTCCTTGTTAAATTTATTTTAGATAAAGTTAAATAATTCAAAACTGAGTGGGTACTCAAATGAAGTATTTCCAGTGCACTGTATGTTCCAACTGCTTTGGACATTATGTTTCAAGATAATCAGGAAAGCTCCTTTGTTCTTGGTCTCCTCTCCACTGATTTTTTTTTTTAATTGGAGTTATGATTGCATCGAAAAAGCAAGAGAGTTCCAGAAAAACATCTATTTCTGCTTTATTGATTATGCCAAAGCCTTTGACTGTGTAGATCACAATAAACTGTGGAAAATTCTGAACGAGATAGGAGTACCAGACCACCTGACCTGCCTCTTGAGAAACCACAACTGGACATGGAACAACAGACTGGTTCCAAATAGGAAAAGGAGTACATCAAGGTTGTATATTGTCACCCTGCTTGAGAAATGCTGGGCTGGAAGAAGCACAAGCTGGAATCAAGATTGCTGGGAGAAATATCAATAACCTCAGATATGCAGATGACAAAACCCTTATGGCAGAAAGTAAAGAGGAATTTAAAAGCCTCTTGATGAAAATGAAAGAAGAGAGTGAAAAAGTTGGCTTAAAGCTCAACATTCAGAAAACGAAGATCATGGCATCCGGTCCCATAACTTCATGGGAAATAGATGGGGAAACAGTGGAAACAGTGTCAGACTTTATTTTTGGGGGGCTCCAAAATCACTGCAGATGGTGACTGCAGCCATGAAATTAAAAGACGCTTACTCCTTAGAAGAAAAGCTATGACCAACCTAGACAGCATATTGAAAAGCAGAGACATTACTTTGCCAACAAAGGTCCATCTAGTCAAGGCTGTGGTTTTTCCAGTGGTCATGTATGGATGTGAGAGTTGGACTGTGAAGAAAGCTGAGCGCCGAAGAATTGATGCTTTTGAACTGTGGTGTTGGAGAAGACTCTTGCGAGTTCCTTGGACTGCAAGGAGATCCAACCAGTCCATTCTGAAGGAGATCAGCCCTGGGATTTCTTTGGAAGGAATGATGCTAAAGCTGAAACTCCAGTACTTTGGCCACCTCATGCGAAGAATTGACTCATTGGAAAAGACTCTTATGCTGGGAGGGATTGGGGGCAGGAGGAGAAAGGGACGACAGAGGATGAGATGGCTGGATGGCATCACTGACTCAATGGACGTGAGTTTGAGTGAATTCTGGGAGATGGTGATGGACAGGGAGGCCTGGCATGCTGCGATTCATGGGGTCACGGAGAGTTGGACACGACTGAACAAGTGAACTGAATTGAACTGAACTAAAACGTTGTGTTAGTTTCTGCTGGACAGTGAAGTGAATAAGTAATATCCTAACTCAACCAACAGTTCTAGAATTTTCTGATCCCATGACCAGCAGCCGCCATTAAACCTCAAGGAGAACTGAAAAGGAAGTGGAATGTATGTAGAAATCATGAGTGCTGCTGAATAAATATCCGAAGCCTAAGTGCTAATAAGCTGTGTGAGTAAGGAAAGCCAGATTCACACACACACACAAAAAGAAACCCTCTAGATCAAGGGTCAATGAATTTTTTTACACAGGGCCAGACAGTAAATATTTTAAGCTTTATGACACATACAGTCTCTGTTGCAATTACTCAACTGTATTATTGTAGCTCCAAAACAGTCATAGACATTGTATAAATGAGTGTGGCAGTTTTTCAATAAAACTTTATTTACAAAAATAGGAGGAGAGCTGGATTTAACCCATGGCCCTTAGTTTGCCAGCCACTGGCATAGAATGACTTATCACAGTGTCCTCCAATTAATAGAAATATGTACACAATATGGTCACCTTACCAAAACATTTTAGTCTTCTGGAAAACACTGGAAGAACAAATGAATTTCTACTGGTTTCACCACAGAATAACATTTTATGTTTGCCTTCGTTTCTGCACAGATGTTTGATCATTCTTATAAACAACTCTAAACTTTTCTCTTTCCTGGAAGCTAAACTTTACTAGAGTGTTTTCCTAATAAGTTGTGCATGGAAAAATAGTCATGCAGATTCAACAGCCCATCTCAGTTCAGTTCAGTCGCTCAGTCATGTCCGACTCTTTGCGAACCCATGAACTGCAGCACACCAGGCCTCTCTGTCCATCATCAACTCCTGGAGTCTACCCAAACTCATGTCCATTGAGTTGGTGATGCCATCCAACCATCTCATCCTCTGTCAACCCCTTCTCCTCCAGCCCTCAATCTTTCCCAGCATCAGGGTCTTCTCAAATGAGTCAGCTCTTTGCATCAGGTGGCCTTCCACTGAAAACCCAGGACTGATATCATTTAGGATGGAATGGTTGGATCTCCTTGCAGTCCAAAGGAACAGCCCATCTAATCATTGAATTTTTCTCATTTACAGAAAGTTGGATTGCTCCAGGCTTTATTTATCTTACTTAAAAAAAGAAATCTTTCTTTTAGAATCATCTTTAATTGCTATTATTTTTTTATTAAAGATGGAGAAAAATATTTTATACCATATGGATCAAATATATACTGACATTAAGGATTATCAAAGATCTAGATAGGTTAGCACAGTGATTAAGCAAACAGTGCCTTATCTGCTACTTCCTGCCTTGTGATTTTGAGAAAATTCATTGTCTCTCTGTATGGCAGTTTCTTCAGCAATAAACTGATGTTAATAACAATAACTTTTAATTTGGAATGTTATGAAAAGTCAATAAACACATGAAAACCAACCACTTAGAACAGTGTTTACTACACAAAGAACACCCCATAAAGAGCTACTATTACCATCCAATTATTTAAAAAATTCATCTAAACAAAATTTTGGAAGAGCAATCAGCCTTAAAGCTACCAGACCCCTTTGGGATGCAGATGCCTCCAAAGCACAAGCCCAAGTACTGGAAGAGCCTTTGAAGACACTGGTTAGTTTCATTCTGCTCTGTGGAATAATACAAAGACCTTCTGTTCTCCTTCTGGGCATTTCCACTTGTCAGATCGATAGCACCTTACAAAACAATTGGTTTCATTTACATTTCAGATGGTGACATTGATGAGACAAGGGATGTCTCTGAGCATCATAGTCTTCATCTGAAAGCAAAGTTAATATTATCTATCTGCTTCAGAAGGAGAATACATCTCATTCTTTACACTTCAAAAAGGAGTATTTCAGAGGACTTTCCCATTGGGCAGGGGTTAAAAAAACCAAAACACGTAAAATGAAGACACATAGATTCTCTCCTCTATTACCCTCCCTTCTGCTCAAGAGAATGACTGACGTCTGTTTGGTGAGACTGGGCCAAGTGCTGACCACTCAGTCTGTTCTTTTTCAAAGCAAATCATCCCTCTGAATGTGAGCATTTCCCTATTGTCATCCTTAAGGCCGCTTCTAAAGGGAGGAAGTTCTGCATTGTCCAGCTGTGCCAGGCCTCAGGGCGGCGTTTTGTTGTCGTTCAGCCTTCAGTCCTGTCCGACTCTCTGTGACCCCATGGACTGCAGCTCACCAAGCTTCCCCATCCTTCACTGCCTAGGAGGGAGGTCTATCCGGTCATGGACTTGGTCTCTAGTTAGCTAAGATAACTCATCTCCACGACTTGCTCCTCTTGGTTTTTAATTTGAGATCAAGGCTGTTGTTCAATCAACCTTTAAAACCCTAACAGAGAGAATTCATTACAATACTTGATGTGACCACATATGTACAAATGTTAAATGTGTGGTTATTTTAAGAACATGTCTTCATTACAGTATAACCAATCTTCTTCTATTATTTATAACAAATGGAGTAAGAAAATAAAATGATAATATAGAAAACCACTTATTGAAAGTACTGTTTTCCTTTTTCTCCAATCTCCAGTGACAGCTCCTTAGATCACTGGTACACAATCCTCCTAACACACACACACTCTCTCTGCCCCCCTTCTTGCCTCTGATTTTACAAAGGAAAGAGGGGTTACTAAACGAGTTTCCTATTTTCAAACTTTTAAACATTACCTACCTTTGCCCCTGACATAAATTCTTTCTGTTCCAAATCTGGAGCTGACCTTCTCGGCTTCCTCCTCCCACCTACACTGTAAATGTCACTCATTTCCACATTTTTAGGGAGTTGATACTATAAACTGTCCCCCCATTTATTACATCCTCCTATTCTACCTGGATACTAAAGTTAAACAACCCACTAAAAAAATCTCTGTGACAGGCCTCTGTATGCAATATACAAATTGTAAGAGTCATAGAAGAAAAATGTGAAAAAATTGCTGAAGCATAAAGTTTGGTATTGTTCCAAGTGCTGTAAGTAAAGTCAAATTAATTACAAGAGGGAAAATATCTGCTACACATGTCAATAATCTACTTTCTTTAATTTATAAACAACTTTTATATAAACCAATAAGAAAAAACAAACAAAAAAAAAGGACTCCGTGCATGATTAGGTAGCTTGCAAAAAATATAAACATATATTACCTATTGACTAAAATATGAAAGATATATAATCTCACTCATAATTAAGGAATTAGGAATTAAAACATGATGATGTTAAATTTCACCTGTAACATTAGTAAACATCAAAACATTTAATAATACCTTGTGTTGCTACAGATGTGAAAATAAATGCTTTTAATTGTATAGCTTGTTCACTGTTTAAAATACTTTTCATCATAAACTACAGTTTTGGAGAAAAAGTAAAATATTATGTTAAAAACCTCTCTCTTGAGCTCATTTTCTCTCAATATATAATTCTATCATTCTTCATTCCTCAGTTTCACTTTCCAAAGCAGTGGCTTGTATGCTCTGGGTTCATTTTCTCACCTCCTACTCACTTCTTAGCTACTTCATTCTGACTGTTTTTATTTCTCCATTCACTCAACACTTACTAAACCCTAAATTACTTCCACTTAAAAAAAGGTCCTCTCAAAATTATTTGCACTTGTCTCCTAGAATCATTTGACCCTGGTGGCCTCTGCTTTAAACCTGCTCTTCCATGGGTCACAGCACCATCTGGGTTTTCCTCCCCAAACTCTGAATATGCTTTTTCTCTATCTCCTTTGCTGAGTTCATCTTTCTTCCATGCATTCAATGTTGAGGTGCCTCCAAGACAATTTCTTAGACTTTCTAATTCTACATATCCACATCTTCCATTAATAAGGCTAAATTATTCAGACGCATTGCTTATTTTTATTTACAGCCTATATATCTCTTTTGGGGTTTCCCAGGTGGTGGTAGTGGTAAAGAATCTGCCTGCCAATGTAGGGGATGCAAGATACATGTGGTTTCCAAGCCCTGGGTTGAGAAGATCCCCTGGAGTATGAAATGGCACCCCATTCCAGTATTCTTGCGTGGAGAATTCCATTTGCAGAGGAGCCTAGCTGGCTACAGGCCAACGGGCCACAAACAGTCAGAAATGACTGAGTGACTGAGTACACATATTTCTCTTTTGAGCTCCAGATTTACAAGTTCTTCTGCTTTCTTGCCTATTTCTGTGTGTGAAATGCACATTAGGTCAACTTATCCAAATTGAACTCATGATCTGCTCTCAACCTCATACCTGGTTCTTACCCAATTATTTTCATCTCAATAAAGGTACCATCATCTATCTTGTTATACACTTAATACTCTAGAAATCAGCAAGTGAAGAACTAAAGAACCTCTTGATGAAAGTTAAAGAGGAGAATGTAAAAGCTGGCTTAAAACTCAACATTCAGAAAACTAAGATCATGGCATTTGGTCCCATCACTTCATGGCAAATAGATGGGGAAACAATGGAAATAGTGAGAGATTTTATTTTCTTGGGCTCCAAAATCATTGCAGATGGTGACTGCAGCCATGGAATTAAAAGACACTTGCTCCTTGGAAGAAAAGCTATGACCAACCTAGACAGTGTATTAAAAAGCAGAGACATTACTTTGCTGACAAAGGTCCATCTAGTCAAAGCTATGGTTTTCCCACTAGTCACGTATGGATGTGAGAGTTGGACTATAAAGAATGCTGAGTGCCAAAAAATTGATGCTTTTGAACTATGGTGTTGGAAAAGACTCTTGAGAGTCCTTAGACTGCAAGGAGATCCAACCAGTCCATCCTAAAGGAGATCAGCCCTGAATATTCATTGGAAGGACTGATGCTGAAGCTGAAACTCCAATACTTCGGCCACCTGATGCGAAAAACTGACTCATTTGAAAAGACCCTGATTCAGGGAAAGATTGAGGGCAGGAGGAGAAGGGGATGACAGCAGATGAGACGGTTGGATGGCATCACCGACTTGATGAACATGAGTTTGAGCAAGCTCCGGGAGTTGGTGATGGACAGGGAAGCCTGGCGTGCTGTAGTCCATGGGGTTGCAAAGAGTCAGACATGACTGAGCAAATGAACTGAATCTAGAAAACACCCTTGACATCTCCCTACACTCCTTATTATCCAACACATCAGCAGCTCCTACATATTTTTCCAACTTCATTGAGTTGTGCATGATATACAAAAAGCTGCACATATTAGATGTATACATTTTGGTGAGCTTGGACACAGACATGCATTCCTGATGCTATTATCACAAACAAGGTGATATGCACATTTTAATTAGTAAGGAGGGCATGGTCTATTGCCTTTTCATCATTCACACTGCCATAGTCCTCAATAGTGTAATTTTCATTAGAGATACTGTTCTTCCATATGCGTCTGACTTCATCTATTCATAAGCCATATCCTGGGATTATCTTTTGGAAAATAACACCTATCATATTCTCACACTCCTAAAAAAAGCCTTCTCCAATGATGGAATAATTATCAAAATACTACAAGGCTGAAAATACTGTTTCCTAGGCTGCTCTCCAAATTTCTTAACACATACTCAGTGCTCAACCCATATGGTTCAGAGAGTTTTTCATATGATCCAAGGCACATGCATCTAAACAATGGGCTGTTTATAGACTGAACACAATGTAATTCGTCTGGTCTTTCCAACTCAAATGAAGATGAGGAGGAAAACAACTCCAGGCAAAGCAGGCAGAGTTTGGCTGACTTTACTTGCATTACAAAATCATCACAAAATTTACAACAGGTTTTAAGGCATTTACATTTACTAGGTTTATTTAATTTTCACAGGATAACCTAAAACAACAAAAACGAAGCGGAATCAAAATTAGACTGAAGCTATCATGTGCTGGGTGTTTAGTCACTCAGTCGTGTTCGACTCTTTGTGACCTCATGGACAAGGACCCTCCAGGCTCCTCTGTCCATGGGGATTCTCCAGGCAAGAATACTGAAGTGGGTTGCTAGGCCCTTCTCCAGGGGATCTTTCCAACCCAGGGATCAAACCCATGTCTCCAGCATTACAGGTGGATTCTCTACTCTCTGAGCCACCTATAACCAGGGAAGTTATTATAAATATGCAAACACTTCTGTTGCTAAAAGACATCTCTCTTTGTGATACTTAGAACAGCCACTAGGATAAACTAATGTGACCTTGTCCAGTCATTTAAGTCCAGTGAGCAATCAATTGTCCATCAATAGATGAATGTTTAAAGAAGATGCGGCGTGTATATATATATATGTATATATATATATATATACACACACATACATATATATACACATACACACACACAATGGAATATTATACATAAAAATAATGAAATAATGTCATTTGCAGCAACATAGATGGATCTAGAGATTATTTAAGCAAAGTAGGTTTGGAAAAGAAAGAGAAATACGGTATGATATCACATATATGCTGAATATAAAATATTACACAAATTAATTATAAAATGGGGATATCAACAAAAATTGATGGTTTTGAACTGTGGTGCTGGAGAAGACTCTTGAGAGTCTCTTGAGCTGCAAGGAGATCAAACCACTCAATCCTAAAGGAAATCAACCCTGAATAGTCATTGGAAACACTGATGCTGAAACTGAAGCTCCAATACTTTGGCCACCTGGTGCGAAGACCTGACTCATTAGAAAAGACCCTGATGCTGGGAAAGATTAAAGGAAAGAGGAGAAGGGGACAACAGAGGATGAGATGGTTCGATGGTATCACCAACTCGATAGACATGAGTTTGAGCAAGCTCTGGGAGTTGGTGATGGACAGACATGGAAACCTGGCATGCTGCAGTCTATGGGGTCAAAAAGAGTGGGACACGGATGAGGGACTGAACAACAACAAATTACCAAACTTAAAGGCATCTAAAACTTGAAACATCCAACGTTGCTTAGAGCATTAAATTTCTGCTCTCCCCTCTTTCCTCTCCTGCTGACATCCTTCTCCTTCCCACTCTCTTTCCCTCTCTCCTTGTCTTCTAACACAGAACAGGAACTCAATGAAAGCAACTTTTTTACCTAATAAAAGACAGACAAAAGATGTACAGAGATAGTGCACTAAGAAGTATATATTTGTACTTTAGCATAAGAAAACAAAGTTTAACCTTGTGCAGAAAAAAATAAATTCAAATTATATTACATTGATATACCATTTTTCCAATAACAGATTTACAAATGAAAAGCTTGACACATATCCTGTCAGACAAGTTGAGGGGAAATAGCTACTTTCCATACATCACTGAAGGGAAAATAAAATTTTTCAAAAGGAATTTGACACTATTTAACAAAAGTACATATGCATTTATCTTTTGATCTAGCCAATCCCACTTCAAAGAATCTACCGTGAAGATTCATCGCTGTAAATATGAAACAGCACATGCCCACGACTGCACACTGCAACATGTGTGTGTGTGCATGCTTGCTCAGTCGCTCAGTTGTGTCTGACTCTGTTTCCAACCCCATGAAGTGCAGCCCACCAGGCTCCTCTGTCAGTGGGATTTTCCAGGCAAGAATACTGGAGTGGGTTGCCATTTCCTCTTCCAGGGGATCTTTCCGACCTAGGGATAGAACCCATGTTTCCTGCATTGGCAGGCAGATTCTTTATCACTGAGCCACCTGGGAAGTCCTATATATTACAACCTACTTTATAATAATAAAAGACTGGAAACAACCAAAATTTCCATGGAAAGGGGGAATGGGTGAGTAAACTGTGATACATTCTGTGGTAAAGTGTTGGCCAAGCCCTTTTCCCTTCTTTATGAGTGTTTAAGTTTCCTAACTATTGAACACTGTACTCCTGGCAACTTGGTAAAAGTAGAATGTCAACTATATCCCAGCATTATCACCTCTGATGAAAATAACCTCTGACGGGTACATTGCATCTGGATTGAGAGGAACTGTAAATAAATTATAAATATTTCCCCCAAAACAACTTTTTTTCAAACTACAATTAAATTACACTAAATGGCCTAATGGAAATCAAGTACACTTATTTACAAATATAATGAATACTCTGGTGAGATACAAGTATAAAGACTAATGTCTACTTCTGCATAATAGCTATCATAGTTTTACTAGAACAATAGTGTATAATTCTATCCACAAATATGTTTACTAAAGTGAGCTCTTATCCTTTCCATCTTGAAAAATATTAATGCAGCATGAGCTCCTATGAGAAACACTGATAAACATCTCATATAACAACAAAAGAATAAACGACCCAATCAAAAAAAGGGCAGAGGACCTTCAATAGACCATTCTCCAAAGGACACACACAGCCGGCCAACAGATACAGGAAAAGATGCTCAACATCTTTAATTATTAGAGAAATGCAAGTCAAAACTATAGTGAGATATCACCTCACATTGGTCAGAATGGTCACCATTAAAAAGTCTACAAGTAGCAAATACTGGAGAGAGTGCAGAGAAAAGTGAACCTTCCTACACTGTTGGTGGGAATGTAGTTGGTGCAGCAATTATGGAAAGCTGTGTGGAGGTTCCTCAGAAAAATGAAAATAGAGTTGCCATATGATCCAGCAATCCAACTCCTGGGTATATATCCAGATAAAGCTGTAATTCACAAAGATGCATGCACCCCTATGTGCACAGCAGTGCTATTCACAACAGCCAAGACATGGAAACAACTTAACTGTCAGTCAACAGATGAATGGTTTAAGAAGATATGGTGTGTATACACACACACACACACACACACACACACACACACACACACAATGGAGTATTACCCACATGTGAAAAAGAATGTGATGATGCCATTGGCAGCAACATAGATGAACCTAGAGCTTATCATACTAAATGAGATAAGTTAGAGAAAGGAAGACAAACACCGTATGATATCGCATATACATTGGATCAAAAATATGACACCAATAAAGCCATCTGTGAAACAGACTCATAGACACAGAGAACAGATACCTGATTACCAAGAGGCAGGAGAAGAGGGGAAGGATAAAGTGGGAGTCTGGGGTTAGCAGATGCAAACTAGCACACAGAGGATGAATAAATGACTATATTCAAATCCTGAGATAAACCAAAATGGAAAAAAATATGGGAAAAGTGTATATATATATATATATATATATATATATATATATATATATAAAACTGAATATTTTTGCTGTACAGCAGAAATTAACACAACATTGTAAATCAACTATACTTCAATTTAAAAAAATTAAAAGCTAAAAACAATAGCTTGAAATCAATAACCTCTGGGGGGGAAAAACACTAGTAATAATTCCAATGAGTCTTAAAATTTAAGTACATTTCCTCTTGTGTCCTGGTAACAATCAAATTCTCAATTCAAATAGCTAAATAGTTTTAATCATAGACAAGGTAAAACAATCTTTAAATTATTACTTTGTTGAAAATCAGTCCTTGTTTCCAAGTTAACATTTAGGTTTTACAAGTTGTAAATAATATATCTCAAACAATATTTTCCCAAGTCAAGCTCTAAAACACTGTATCCATTCTAGAAAAATAAGCCCCTTTGTTCAGATTACTGATCTCATTCTGCTGTCAAGGCTAAGGTGTTTAGCAAGACGATTTCCGGGACCCAGACAGGCCATTTTTCTTGGCAATGAGACAACAGATTACCCAGAGCTCAAACGAGAAGACCCAGTGGCCAGGTCCATATCACTCTAACAGTCTACAGATGAGCAGCACAGATGGTGAGATATATTGATTGATGAGGTTGTCTTAGAGGCAGAGTTATCTTAGACATGCCTAACATTTTAGTTGAATGACCTATTAAACATGCCTGTCCCAAGGCACCTGGATAGATTTTTAAGTAACTATAGTGGTTAAATGTGGAGTCCTGTAGGAAGTTCTGAATATAGTCTTTTCTCTTAATTTTGACTTCTTGTATCTAAGATCCATTTAAGTTTGAGTTGGGGGTAAGGGAAGGAAGGAGCATACAGAGAGATCAGGGAAGTACATGCAAATAAAATTACCTTAAAATACTAGGAGTTACAGGGTTAGCTGAATGGGAGTTTTTAGGAGGGAATATTAATATAAAAATGCTAACTTCAATTGAAATCATCTAGGGTAGTTTTTTTTTTTTTTTTTTCCTACACCAAGGATCTATGAAGAACCAGGAATCTGCTATCAATTTATAACTTTTCCCCTTTCCTACTCTATAGTTGACAGAAGAAAACAGCACAAGATTTTGAGTCAAGGTAATTGGGTTCCTGTGGGACTTTGACCATGTCATTCAAACACTTGCGTTATCCGTTTCCTCGTTTATAAAATGAGAGTGAATAGATGATCTAAATTCTCTTTATTGTTGTTTGCTGTTGGAAGTAGTAGGAACACAGTGCTAACTGCTCAGTCTCTAGAGTTACAAAGGCATTTGGAATTCTGCCTTCCAGGCATACGTCTATATAACAAATTATTATTACTATAACTCAGTATATTGAGTCTTAAAGTCCTTGTCTATAAAATGGAGATGGTAATGGTATTCATCATACAAGTTGTTCTTAGATTTTTTTCACAGCACTTATTAACTTTTATCTAACTCATCATCTTCAAGGTCCACAAGGGTAGTGATTATTTTCTATTTTGTTCACTAATACAGTCCAAGCATCTTAACAGATACTATGTCTTAGTGGCTTCGGCATGTCCGACTCCTTGCAACTCCGTGGACTGTGGCCCCGCCAGGCTCCTCTGTCCATGGGATTATCCAGGCAAGAATAGTGGAATGGGTTGCCATTTTCTTCTCCAGGGGATCTTCCAGACACAGGGATCGAACCCAGGTCTTCTGTAATGCAGGCAAGATTCTTTACCATCTGAGCTATAGGGAAGTCTCTAGCAACTTAATATTTGTCAAATTAATAATTAAATGAAACAATGCATTTATATGGTTAGTGAAGACACTGGCACACAACAGTTGATAAATGATCCTATAAATGGTCCTGATAAATGGTCAGGACCCAAAGTGCCTTTTCACTATGAAGAAATAGGAATAGAAAAATTAGTGATTTCCAAGGGAAGATGAAGGGGGCCTAAGGACCGGACTGTGGTTTCCAGATATTTGAAAGAGTATAGCATATTACTTTCAAAGAGAAAAATATGATCCAAGATGTAGAAACTACAGAGAGATACTTTTAAGATTCAGAGAAAGGAAGATTTTTCTAACAGAATCGCTCAAAGATGAACTGGTACTCAAGTAAATGTTGTATTATTATTAGCCAATCAATGAGAGAACTAAGAAATCTAGTTAAGGCTATGAATGTATTATTTCATGAATGAAATGATTTGAAAAGAACTTATCAACAGCACAAACAGAATAAATTTTAAAATATACAAAATATTGAATTTTGGCCTTGTGATACTATTGGCAAAAAAATGTAGATGGAAAATGTCAAATATAGTACTTACCAACCTACTTTTCTTGGGTACATGTGATCAAAATACATTTGTTTGTTGATATAACATATGGCTGATAAGCAAGTGCTTCGGATTTGTCTTATTTATGTTGGCAAAGCAGCAGACAGGAGCTGCAGAATCCCTTGTCTCCCTCCCCATAAAGAAAAACAGGACTGTATGAAGCCAGCTTCTGTCTTGTTCTTTTTATCCCACTGGTGACACTGGACTTTGGAACATCAGAATATTGGCAGTGAGGAGGTTCCTGGATTGTGTGAAACTAGCTGATGCATCACTCTTTCCAACAAGGATGATTTTAAACAAAACGTATGACACCGATGAGAAAGGAATCTCACTCATACCATTTTTATGAAGGATGGTTGGCCTCATATAAAACAGTCCCATCAATCTACTGCCATCAGCGCAGACAGAAGAGAATTAGGTACATAAACTGGCTGTCATAAAATGTAGCCAAGCAGGAGCTAAGTCTCATCACAGAAGGTCAGTTAAGCATTCGGAAAATAAAGGAAGCATCTTTTCTTTAATGAGCCATCAAAAGCTAAGAACAAGTTAGCTGGCTTTTAATTTGGACAGTTACACTCAGAAAGATGTAGTGGTTCTGAAGGTTCTCTCTCTTCTTTAAATTGGCTACCTAGCGAGAAAAGATGTGATAATATCATGACTTTTTAAAGGTATGAAACGGTGAACTGTGTTCACCTTTTCAAACTACGGTGTTGACTTGGATTGTGATGGCTAACTTTATGTGACATCTTGATTGGGCCATAGGGTGCTGAAACATTTGGCCAAACATTATTCTGTCTACAAGGATATTTCTGGATGCGATTAACACTTGTATGGGTAGACTGAGTAATGAAGCTTCTTCTCTAAGGTGGGTGGGCCTCACCCAATCAATGGAAAACCTGAAAAACGTTGAGTCAGAGGGAACTCCTCCTTCAAGACTGCTTGAGTTGGGATATTAGTCTTTTCTGGACTTCAGACTGAAACTGAAGCATTCGATTTTCCTGAGTATCACACCTGCCAGTTTTTGGACCAGAGCTGTAACTTTGATTCTCCTGGGTATCTCTTTTCATAGATACACATTGCTGTTTCTGTTTCTTTGTAGAACACTAATATACTGATTCAACAAGATCAGGAGGAAATGAGATGAGTTGTGCCAATCAAGTATATCATCCAGATAATTAAAGTCAGTCTCTGTAGAAGTCAATCTTTTAGAAACTCATCTGGTAACAATGTGAGTGATCAGGCAATGTGATAGCACTTGTGAAATAAAATAATGAGCCAAATTACCAATGCCTTAAAATTAGTACTAAAAGCAATTCCCCCGTTCTAGCCCCAAATTCTAAAATGCTATGTTATAAAAGAAGCTTACACAGCCATTCTTAGAATCAATTTCAGAAGAGACTGCATAAAGTTTGACACGTGTTTACTTACCAAGGGGGATTATGCAAGTTATTTTAAAAGCCTTCTCATTTCCTTACAATTCTTTTTTGAAGACTTAAGGATTCCTCATTTTCATATGTTGATTTCTGCTGTCATTAGTCATCATCTCATGGCCTATCTACTTATTTTCTGTGATTATTTCCAGGCTCTGGTGTTAATGATTTTTAAGCTCTACATGCACTACAACAGATTAAGCTTCCAAAGCAAAAGATACCCTCTGAAGCTGCCAAATCCCTGACATTATTACCTGCAAGTGAACTGTCTCCTCGGCACTTACCTGCCCAGAAGCAGGAACTCTCCAGCCAGCCCCAGGCGCCGCATGGCCATCAGCAGCCCTCTCACCGTCATGCCCTCGCAGAAGCAGGCTACCACCCGCGCCTTGGGCAAGTGACTCGTGAGCTTCTTGAGCAGTTTATCGAAGCTCTGCTCCCCCGCATTGCTATAGATTTTGTAAGAATGAGCGATGCAAATCCCTTCCTTGGCTGACATATCTTTGAAAGCTTCCATCCCACTTTCTCCATAGTTGCCTGTAGGGAAACAGAGAAGCAGAGGGGAGAGTGTTGGAGTCACTGGGTAGAGCTGGAATGCGGTGGGGCCAGGAGTGTGCAGGTCCCCTGGGAGTGTTGGATTTGGCACTTGAAGACATGAATGAGATTTTGTTCTTTCGCTGATCTGCTTATTTGGACAATATACAGTCAAACTACAGTAGGCATACACACATTGATCTTTTAAAACTTTTCCACTGAGAGAATATCACAAACAGTACTAGCAATCTGGCTCCTCCTTTGATTCCAAAAAGCTTATACTCTAGTGTGAGATGATAGAAAATATTTACCTGATGTTTTTTCATTCTGTCTCACTTTCTCATCTCTGTTTCTCATTAGATGATCCTCTCACCCCACTGATTCAGATTTTTGTGTTTAAAGCCATAATATACAGATGCAAAACATATACTTTATGTAGAATAGATGTAAAAATATCTTACTATTATATTTTACAGACTATTATGCATATATTTTATTACTAATCATGATAGTTTATGGTTTTATTGCAAGTGAAAATTCCAGATCCTTGACTGAGATTTCAGTCTTGTCACAGATAAAAGTATAAGCACATTTAAAATATTTGAAGTTTTATATACCATTGGAAAGTTACTGATTCAGGGGGAATAATTCCAAAGTATTTAGTAAAGTTCTGGGGTTAAGGACTCATGGCGATCTTTTAAAATTATGGAACATGGGGATCAAGATTGACTACTTATCAGCCAGGAGGTATATGAAGATATATGTGACCTCATTTAACTTTCAGAATAATATATTTAGATATATATTATGACCTCCTTCCACAGATACGAAAACAGATGAGGCAGTCAGGTTTACAGTTGTCCAGAGTTGCTATCCCCAGAGGCGGAAAGCTGCATTCTATTCACGGATCTGTCTGAGACTGAAGATTCTACCCCCTCCACTCTTCCACCATTGACTTTTAGGAGACTCGGAAGCCCAATTATATCTGCATTTCTCTTTCCAATTTAAAGGTCATGATGCTTCAATTTTAGATATTTTTGGAGCCTTTTGAGGCCCTATAAATCATGACAGGTTCATTTTCTGAGCTTTCAAAAGTTAAGGTGGGAAAGGGCGATTAATTTGAAAAATACAGGAGACAATTACAAGACAACTGAGCTGTGGGACCAAGCTGTGGGACGGAAATGGCCTAGCAGTCAGGAGATGGAATTTCACCAGGAGGGGTTGATCTCAAAGGAATAAATGACTACGAATCATTCAATTGCACACATTTCATGATAAGATGATGAGAGAGAGAACTCGTAAATAACTATGCCCTGTAACATTTTGATGTATGGAAAGTTAGTTCATACATTTGAGTTCAATGCTCCTTACATCAACTCTGTGATAAAGGTACTATTATCTTCCTTTTGCAGCTGATGCAACTGGAGCTTGCAATTAGCAGGTAGATGGCAGAGTCTGGGTTTGAACACCTATCTTCTCCCTCCCAGCCCTACGTGTGCTCCATCACAGCAGCTAAGCACACAGCACATAGGAGCCTCAGACGTTGAGGGTGGGTTTTTGTGATGTTTCATCCTTATGAACAAACTGTAAAGGGCAAAGCAGAGCTAGACCCTTTATAGCAGCTTGAGCCCCAGCCAACAAACGCTAGTAGGCCATCTGCATGTTTCCTTCTTCAGAATTAAAGCAAGAAGAAGCCTCTATGATGATGGCAAGTAGGCAATTTAGTTATTTTTCAATTAACAAAGTTTAAAGGGCTCTTCCTGAAAAATGTGCTGAGGGGGCTACATTATCAGTCTTACACTAACCTGAGTAATCTATTTTTTTCTGATCATTTTTAGCCAGCTCTACTTTTCAATTGACTGTCTTACACTTGATGGTTACATTATTGCTGGGACATTTGCAAAAATAACTTGATATTAGTACATAATGATTGTGATGGCAATAATGAAAATTCTCAATATATTCATAGTTAAATAGAAAAAATACCTTTACAAAGTAATAATCTTTAGCATGCCTTCTAACAGCCTTGTTTAAACATTGTGTGTTTATACAGTAAGTTATATACAAGCAGCTTGTAATAGAGAACTTTATTATTAGGTCTGGGTTCTAATTTAGCTTTTATCATTTCTAAGTCTCAGTTTTATCACCTGAAAATCACAAACAACACTGCCTAATATATGGGCTTTTGTATATCATAATTTTTTTTTAATTTTATTTTATTTTTAAACTTTACATAATTGTATTAGTTTTGCCAAATATCAAAATGAATCCGCCACAGGTATACATGTGTTCCCCATGGGTTTCTTTGGTGGCTCAGTGGTAAAAAATCTGCCTGCCATACAGGAGATGCTGGTTCTATCCCTGGTTTGGAAACATACCCTGGGGAAGGAAATGGCAACCCACTCTAGTATTCTTTCCTGGGAAATCCCATGGACAGAGGAGACTGGCAGGCCACAGTCCAGAGGGTTGCAAAAGAGCAGGTCATGACTTAACAATTAAACAACAACAAAATATTTTATAGGCAGCCTGGATCTAATAACACTTCAGGTGTGCCGAATCGCTTCAGTCGTGTCTGATTCTTTCAGATCCTATGGACTGCATCCTGCCAGGCTCCTCTGTCCATGGGGCTTCTCCAGGCAAGAATACCAGAGTGGGTTCCCATTTCCTCCTCCAGGGGATATTCCTGACTCAGGGATCAAATCCTTGTCTCTTGTGGCTCCTACACTGCAGGCAGATTCTTTACCCTGAACCACCAGGGAAGCCCCGATAATTGCATACATTGGGGTTATAAAGAATATTCTAGTATAGTTAAGATACTCTCTCTCTTGGAGCAACTAAAATAAATCATGGAGCAAATGGCATTAATCCTGAATATTAGACTAAAAAATAAGCTTAAACTAGTGAGGGAAATATGATTTTCTCAGAGCAAAGTCCAAACAGTAGTCTTTAAAATTAAAATAGAAAAGAGTTGTAATGTATGTTTAACATAAAAATTCTGCAGAATACTAATTTTAAGTTCATAAAAGAAACCTCCTGTAAGCTGGGAATTAAAAAATGGGAGTATGTGCTCCAGTAAAATTGGAAAGCTTTAAGCGTTTAGATTTTTCAGCAGTTGATATAATGACTATATTTTAGAATTGTATATTTTAAAATAAAGGAGAAACTAAAAACTTTCATAGGCTTCTTGAAGAAAATGAAATTGATTTCAAGCAGGGTACAGAATGAAACAAAGGTGATGGAGAAAGGAAGATGTGGTGTAAAATAAGAACTAGTCTGTGGCTTCATTTCAAGCCACTGGTTAAAGGAAGAAAGAATCCATTTGACACTCTTCTTCAAGTAGCAGAGGCCCTGTGGCTGGGAACTATGAGAAGAAAATGTAATCATAGTCCAGTTTACTTTCAGTCCACATTATAGTTGCAATGATTCAAATATCAGTTATTGATTTTTCAACTGTATAAATCCACACATACACAAAGTTCAGTTCAATTCAGTTCAGTCGCTCAGTCGTGTCCAGCTCTTTGTGACCCCATGGACTGCAGCACGCCGGACCTCCCTCTCCATCACCACTCCCGGAGCTTGCTCAGACTCATGTCCATCGAGTCGGTGATGCCGTCCAACCATCTCATCCTCTGTCATCCCCTTCTCCTCCCGCCTTCAATCTTTCCCAGCATCAGGGTCTTTTCAAATGAGTCAGTTCTTCAAATCAGGTGGCCAAAGTATTGGAGTTTCAGCTTCAACACTACACAAGGTAGAAAACTGATTATGTAATAGAAAATACTATGTAAGCAATCTTTCCACTGAAAATTAAGGAGAAAGATTATAGGTTGAGCTGTGGAAGTAGGGAGAACTGATGAGAAAAGGAAGGGTATTAAAATACTCCACTCACTATTTGGAAGTCAAGATACACAGAAAACAAGAGAGAGATGATTAACAGAATTATCTGAATCTTAATAAATGAGATTAATAATACAATTATACTAAGATGAAATAATATATGTGAATTAAGAGATGTCTTATGCTGAAGCTCCAGTACTTTGGCCACCTGATGCAAAGAAAGGACTCACTGGAAAATACCTTGATACTGGGAAAGACTGAGGGCAGGAGGAGAAGGGGGTGACAGAGGATGAGATGGTTGGATGGCATCACTGATGCAATGGACATGAGTCTGAGCAATTTCCAGGAGACGGTGAAGGACAGGGAAGCCTGGCATACTCCCTCTCATGGGGTCACAAAGAGTCAGACATGACTTAGTGACTGAAGAACAACAAGAGATGTGTATTTTCCATAAATTAAAAAGTAGGCTTTAAAAAAGCAAGCATATATTCATAGTGCTTAGAAATATGAAGGTGAAAAAATAGGAAAAAAAAAACAAACCTAAAATTTTCTTTCTTACTTTAAGCCATTCTCCACAATATGATTTTGAAAAATATAAAAGTACAAGTTTGATGAAAAAATTTAAATAACATACTTAAAAGTTACTGAAATTGGAGAGTAGATATGGATAGTTTTAAATGGAATGCCAAGTGAATATCACTGAATAAAGAAAATCAGCCTGCTGATAGGATAAAATTTTCCTATAATTTCCTTGAATCCGACATAAAATTGTTAAGATTAATTATAATTTTTAGATATCCTGGCTTATTTTTGATAAGAGACACTCATGAAATTATTACAAAACAATCTCAGTAATAAAAATAAATTGAGAAATTTGGGGGAAGCTAATTTTGTAAACAGTATTATTACAAAGCAAAATTGATCCGAATCAAACGTTATCTCAAACAACTGCTTAGATATCATTTTGTTTTGGTTCAATGTTTCTATCACATCAGTTAGATTTTGCTACATTGTTTTTCAAAACTTTAAATTGTATGCATTTTTTTTCCATTTCAACCACAGAATGAGAACCTAATGAATGAAAATGTAAAATAGGATCAAGGTTATTCTTTTTCTTATATCAAGAAAGATACCAATCCTGAAGCCACAGCAGAATGCTTAATTCACATTTATTCTAAGAGCAGATGCTGTACTTAAAATCAAATGAGTCATTTCATTTCTAGTATGCCAGAAAAACTTTACAGTTGAGATGGTTTCCACAAGATGTTATACATCTAAATTAAAATAGAAAAGCCCAGTTAATTTGTCTTCCTTCTGTCAAATGACCTCTACTTACTGTTGATATTTGCTTACTTTAATATTAAGCTCAAGGAATTTTTCTGCAAATTCTTGCCAACCTTTGTATACCTGCATACATTTGTCATTCAGTCTTCCAATAGAGAATTGGTTTTACTTGTCTTTGCTCCAATAAGACTATATACCTTCAGGACATGTATATTATTCTCTTTTGTATTCTTAAGTCCTTAAAGGGCCCTGGAAGATAGCTTGCACAAGCAGAATAAAAAAAAATAAGTGAATAAATGAGCAGATACAAAGTTATCAACATTAAAAGGAAATCTTCCAGATGAAAATATTTGTACAATTAACTATCCTACCTGAAACCAGAATTGCAATGGTTGTGTCTAGAATGTATCACGCTACTGAATGATTATATATTATTCCACTAAAAACCTGAAGGATAGAACTGTACCACAGTCAAAACATCTAGATTATCTCCCGATGGCTTCGATATTCAGATAATAAGAGCTTCTAATATTTCACACTTGACTGTCATTTAAAGCTAGATGCTTTCACTAGTACTGTCTGACCTGTACTGTTTCAGGTAGGATCTGGAAGCATCTGCCTCCATTTGTATAAAGTACACAGTGAAAACAAGACTCGCTAAAGAATGACTTTAATCTTTCTTTTAACCTAAGAGAGATTATTTATTTTAACTTTGTGTTTAAAGGCATAGGCATGGAACAATCCTTTAGTATGCAACCCACAGCCACAGGTAACTAGTATTTCAGGAGGCACCAATTCACTATTAGTAAAGACTGTGCTGCTGTGGCTCAAACACACTTCGGGATAGATAATAAAGTATGGCGACATTGATAAGCTATATCTGGTAAATGAGTTTTTTTCAGGCAAAATGTCCATTGGAGGTATGATTCAAATTATATAAACCTGTGTGTATTAGAGAAACTGATCATAAGAATAAAAGTTAAACTAATAGAATCATACCAGAGAGACACAAATAATTTTCTCTGACAGTTGTTTCCTTTTTTCCATTGTATTTTTACTTCTCCCAGCATAATAAGACCTTCATTATTACTTACTTGGTAGCATAACCTCCTATCATCTCCTATCTTTCATTTTGGGGATCTTACTTCTTATTATGTTCCTTCATATGGAACATACCCCACATCTTCCCACTTATTTAGTTTTATTCGTGATGCTCTTTCTAATTGGAATACCTATTTCCCATTTCTCTATGTTGAAATCTTACCACTTCTCTATGTTGAATTCTTTCTGTTCCAACTCAACTGCCCAGGGTGTAACTTAAGATGTAGACCACATCTCCCTAGTGCCATCCAGCAAATGCTTGTGGGATAAAACTGACCTGCTCCATCATGCTTTCCAAGGATCTCCCTAGAGGGATAGTATAACCTAGATATTCATTTGACAAATATTAGTTAATTAATTACATACAGGTATAATACTAGGCACATGGTAGACTCTAGACATTAACCCATTGGAGCCTATTGCTCTATTTTATAACACTGAAGTGCATAATTTTTGCTATTTGTAATTGCTAGAAAAGTTTATAATTGTATTTCCTTCTTTTTTTTCAGTTGAGGGGGTGACTGTACCATGCAGCATGTGGGATCTCACTTCCCCACGGAGGACCTTAGTTTCCAACCAGGGATGAAATATATGCATGCCCTTTGCATTAGAAGCACAGAGTCTTAATCACTGGACTGCCAAGGAAGTCCTACTCAGGGATATTTTGAACACAAAGACAAAATTCTGGAAGAGTAAATTTATTTGTTCAAATATAATCATCAAGTGGATGCTAAAAAAATGTAAAAACTGGACTTCCCTGGTGAGTCCAGTGGTTAAGAATCCAACTGCCAATGCAGGGAACGTGGGTTCAATGCCTGGTCAGGTTAGATCCCACATATTGGGGAACAGCGAGGCCTGGGCACCACAATTTCGACACCTGCAAGCTCCAGAGGAACGAGTAACTCACTGCGACTAGAGCGCAACCTCTGCTCCCCGCAGCTAGAGAAAGCCCTCGAAGACCCAGTGCTGCCAGAGACAAATAATTTTATTTCAAAACATGTAAATCTAGTCTTTAAGAAAAGGAAATGTAATTCACTTTAAAAAAATACTGAGCTTGGACTTCCACATTAAGAGATTTTTCCCCCTTTTATTTGACACAAATTATCTTTTTTTTTCCAAAAGGAAATTAAGATTCTCAATATAAATAATAATTTATAAATACATTCCAAGTGGTTTTTATTCCTAATTTCCTGTTTCTATTATAAACAGTATATTTTGTTGGCAACTACTGGTGAAGGAAAATGCTGCCATTTTTCATGGGAGTTACTGCCTGGCACGATACCAACCCCCAAAATATGTGCGGGCAGGATTAATCAGTGAGTGCCTAATCACCACTTCCTGGCTGTTCACAGGGCCATAAGCATTCATCAAGTGATCTAAGACAAAACTGCCCATATTGAGTGGGCTGTGTCTTGGTTAAGCTCGTGGTTAATTAAACAACCGGGAGCGAGAAAAGCCAGAGAGATAAACACCTCTTCTCATTTCATCACCATCTCTTTTTGAAATTGTTCCCCTTTTCAGAAATGTGTGTCCTTCCCCATTACAGCCATATGCACAATGAGTAGAGCAATTCCAAACTCTCTACTGACTCACTGGTCTCTATTTACTTCCCGGCACAAGCCAATACAGTTCTTCAAGGCAGATGTTTTTCTCCTCAGAACAAAACAACACAACACATACTCTCATAAGACTCCACAAATGATGGCAAATGCCTTTGTCGTGAAAACCTTTGCTAACAGATTTCCAAGTTTGGGCCATTTATTTAAAATCTTACCCTGGAGTCTGTCTATGACATGACCCACAGAGCAGATGATTCACTGTGAGGCAGGACATTATTGAATTTCATCCAAGATGTTTTATTATTGGAAATACTAGAAGGATTTCATTCTGCAAACTCACTGGAGACATTATACCAAGCAAGGAGTATATAAGCAACATTTGAGCAATACTCCAATAGATAATTCAGAAAAATAAAGCTAGTATAGCATAACAGTAATTTGGATTTTGAAATACACACAGAAATAATAATTATGAAATCCTGACCAGGGATATTAGAATTTGTCAGAAAAGTATGTGCCAAGTGCATTGCTGAGTGGTATAATGTGTTGCTGAACTTTTTTTTTTTTTTTTTTTTTGGCTACCAGGCATGGTGCTAGAAAAAGAAATTTGATCTTCAGAACAAAGGTACAAGTTGACCATACAAATCCATACATGGCAGATGTCATGAAATCAAATAAATGAAATAAAAATATATGGAAGTTGACTTGTGTAAAAATCACACTGCTGCTGCTGCTAAGTTGCTTCAGTCGTGTCCGACTCTGTGCGACCCCATAGATGGAAGCCGACCAGGCTCCCCTGTCCCTGGGATTCTCCAGGCAAGAACACCGGAGTGGGTTGCCATTTCCTTCTCCAATGCATGAAAGTGAAAAGTGAAAGTGAAGTTGCTCAGTCATGTCTGACTCTTAGCGACCCTGTGGACTGCAGCCTACCAGGCTCCTCTGTCCATGGGATTTTCCAGGCAAGAGTACTGGTGTGGGGTGCCAACAAGTCAATTAAATTATAGCCAGTGTGAGTGTCATCTGTGGTTCTGTAATATGGGTTGCTGGGAGTTGGAATAAAAAATTATGATAACTAGCCCTTCCAGTAACTCTAGTTCATACAACTGGGTTGAACTGAGATAGCCAAAACTGAAAGAGAATCAAAGTTAGAAAAAGTATCAAGTTTTAGAATTTATTTTAGATTTATTTTAAAATTTCTGCCAAGTAGAAATGCCAAATTGGAAATTGAATGACATTCTGGCTCAGAAAAGAGAAGTTAAAATTGGAAGTATTTGAGATCATCAGAATATGGACAGCAACAGTAATAGATGAATGTGTAGGATGCAAAAGGAAAAGAGCTCTGCTTACACCCTAAAGAATTCAAATATTTATGCATTAACTGAAAAGACAAAGCTATCAAAGACAACAGAGAAGAAACCAAGAGAATGTATGGCTACGGGAATGAAGATAACAGCGTATTTTACTTTCTTCTGGACATTAACAATGTGACTACTAAAATGAGATGCATAGTGGAAAAAATCCACTGATTTTGGCAACACAGCCAAAACCATAAAGGAGTAGACTGTGAGTAAATGGGAGTCAGAGAGTGAAGACAATATATTTATACAACTTTTTTGAGAGATGCTTGGCAGTGAAGAAGAGCTAAGAAGAATGATGATAATAGGAAGAGAATGTGGAAGCCCAAGGAGGGATTTTATTTCTAGATATGGATACCTTGTGTGTGTGTGCTAGGCTGTTCAGTCATGTCCGACTCTTTGCAGCTCCATGGACTGCAGACTACCAGGCTTCTCTGCCCACGGAATTTTCCAGGCAAGGATACTGGAGTGGGTTGCCATTTCCTACTCCAGGGATCTTCCTGACCTAGGGATCAAACCCATGTCTCCTGCATCTCCTGCCTTGGCGGGCTGATTCTTTACTACTAGGGTCAGCCCACAGGGTACTTTAGGGAAAGTTATTAGACCAGAACATGGGGCAAAGTAATCACTCATGACAGTTTTAATCATCATTATCAACAACATTTACCTAGATCCTGTGGAATTAGCTGGTAAAAGGTTAATAGTATGTACCAAACACTGCACTGGGCACTTCAAATTAAACTAGTAATAAGAACTCCTACTGCTATTATTTAAACCAACCAATCCTATGAGGTAGCTATTATTTCCCACATTTATATAACAGAGCGTTTATGCTGAAATAATTTGCCAAATAATTGATATCTAGTGAGTAGAAGAGCTCGAATTTCACTGTTCATCTGTTAAATTTAAAAGTCATGCTCCTTTCCTTTAGTACCTTATTGCCTTAAAGCCCTGAGAGAGAATCGCTCAATTTAGTTCGGTGGCTCTTCCAAAGGCATTCACCCACCACGAAGTGTTTCATCGGAATCCAATTCGAGATACTACCAAATAGAATTCATCTCAGAAAACATGTTATTTAACAAACAGAGCTCTTTTGCCCAATTTCTAGAAATATTATAGACATGTATTATTTAGTACTAAATGACCCAATCCACATCATTACAGAGAATTGATGTTTAAATATCAGAGTCTTCCTATAAAATATACAGTGGTTAACTATAGTTTTTCTATAGAAAAGGGCTGGAAAATAAGAAGAGGCTTCTGGAATTAGACACACCATCACACTTATTATTAAATACTTAACTAAATCTTCGTTGCAGAGGAAGGAAGGACTTCAGCAGCACAGTGGAACAGCAAAACCTGGTTCTGACGTTAAAAGGGATACAGTATTTTAATTGTTACCTTGCTACTGCTGCTGCTGCTGTTGTTTTAGTCACTGTCCTGTCTTGACTCTTTTGCTACCCCACGGACTGTAGCCCACCAGGCTCCTCTGTCCATGAGGTTCTCCACGCAAGAATACCGGAGTGGGTTGCCATTTCCTTCTGCAGGGATCGAACCCAAGTCTCCTGCATTAGTAGGCAGATCTTTTCCACTAAGCCACCAGGGAAGCCCCAATTATCTTTTTAGTATAACTTAAACTGAGATTTGAAAGTGAAAACATATCAATGTATTAATCTTCTGAAAAAAATAACAGTGTTTTTGCCTTTGTTCTTTTTCCTGGCTATTCTTCCCAGAGGAAAATGAAAAGTTGAGACAGAAGCTATGACCCAGATTCCCACTGTAACCCTGCAGAACTCAACTGCCTTCTGCTTTCCTTGTAAGCTGTCAACTTCCCAGCTGAAACCTGCAGTGCATGTCTCATTAAGGGTGATTCCATTTCCACAGAAAGGACACGTCTCTATACGGAACTGTGTGTCAGTGGGTTGGGTGGGCTGGTGAGCTATTCACTGTGCCTCTGTTTTAGCTCACTAGTCACCTCTGATCCTCGGTTCTAACTGGATCTAATGACAACCCAGAAATTCTCCCATCGCCAGATGAAGGCAGAAAATCCTCTGCAGCACAGCCAAATCTGTTCAAGCTTGACAGCCTTTGCTGAAAAGAAGAAACTTCTTTGACAGCAGCTCCCTGGCCTGCCACCACCTTCTTCAGTGCAGATCTGCACTGTGTGGGTTCTGTGGCTGCCAGTTCCCCTCTGGAAGGACTCAGTGACTCCCACGGCACTGAGAGGAGGAGCTCAGTTTGGAAATGTCTGTCTGCACCATCATTCATGGCAGGATTCAGAAATGAGTAGAAAGAACTGAAGTGTTGTGTAATGGCTGTGCTGCTGCTGCTGTTGCTGTTGCTAAATTCTAAGCTCCATTCAGGAGGGGGTCAACCATGCTGGGTTCTGGGATTATGGCCCTGGTGACTGTCCTCTCAAGTTGAGATCTTTGCTGTCCAATATCGTTGCCACTGGCCACATGTGGCAAATAAGCATTTGACAAGTAGCTAATTCACACTGAGGCACTGTCAGCATAAAACAAAATAGATTTCACAGACATATAAAAAAAGACAATGTAAAATATAATATTGATTACATGTTGAAATGATAAATTTTTGGATGTATTCAGTTAAATAAAATATGGTTTAGACATTAATTTCACTTCGTTTTACCTTTTCTTAAAACCATACACATGGCTAGCATTATTATCTTTATTAGAGAGTAATGAATTATGTATATAAAGAGATTTATATCCTATAATTTCAGTGTAGAATCTAAATTTCTTAGGATACTCTATGACATCCAGGAGTTTTTATTATCTAGCATCTAGCCTGTTTCTCGTCTTACTGCTTTTCTTTTCTTTATGTATACACACTCATTTCAGCCATACCAAAAATATATAGACCACCAAATACACCATGCTTTCTCCCATCTCTAATTTCACAACACTCTTTGTTATTGCAAAATTCCTCTGTTTAATTCCTGCTCATACTTCAACATTCAGCTGAAAGGGACAGAATTCTCAAGCGCTTCAATTCAAAATAAATAACCTCCATTATGACCAACCTAGATAGCATATTGAAAAGCAGAGACATTACTTTGCCAACAAAGGTCCGTCTAGTCAAGGCTATGGTTTTTCCCGTGGTCATGTATGGATGCGCAAGTTGGACTGTGAAGAAAGCTGAGCACCGAAGAATTGATGCTTTTGAACTGTGGTGTTGGAGAAGACTCTTGAGAGTCCCTTGGATTGCAAAGAAATCCAACCAGTCCATTCTAAAGGAGATCAGCCCTGGGTGTTCTTTGGAAGGAATGATGCTGAGGCTGAAACTCCAGTACTTTGGCCACCTCATGCGAAGAGTTGACTCACTGGAAAAGACTCTGATGCTGGGAGGGATTTGGGGCAGGAGGAGAACGGGACGACAGAGGATGAGATGGCTGGATGGCATCACTGACTCGATGGACATGAGTTTCAGTGAACTCCGGGAGTTGGTGATGGACAGGGAGGCCTGGCGTGCTGCAATTCATGGGGTCGCAAAGAGTCGGACATGACTGAGCGACTGAACTGAACTGAATTGAACTGAAAGACCCTGATGCTGGGAAAGATTGAAGGTGGGAGGAGAAGGGGACGACAGAGGATGAGATGGTTGGATGGCATCACTGATGCGATGGACATGAGTTTGAGTAGGCTCCAGGAGTTGATGATGGACAGGGAAGCTTGGCGTGTTGTAGTCCATGGGGTTGCAGAGTTGGACATGACTGAATGACTGAACTGAACTGATGCCTCAGTGGGGTCACAAAGAGTAAGACACGAGCACGACTGAGCAACTAACACTTTCCCTTTCACTATTCCTTCATTGCTGACCCCCACTTCAATGTCACAAGATTTTTCACGTTTTATTGAAATTACGTATTTGTTTGACTTTCTAACATGCTGTGAGTTATTCAACAAAAAGGATTACATCTTAATTACCCATTTTTCTCCAGAGCCTTGGCAGCCTTAAGTATGTGCTGAATAAATGCATTTTGGAAAATGAGTATTGAGTTTTCCACCAGCTTTATAGAGATATAAATGACATATCAGTCAGTCAGTTCAGTCAGATAACACTGTCTAAATCTTTAAGGTGTGAACATGATGATTCTATATATGTATTTAATGTGAAATGACTACCACAATAAGGTTAGTTAACATATCTGTCACTTCATATATTTACCAGGAATTTCTTTTTTTGGTGAGAATATTTATCTCACCAAAAGATTTAGTCTCTTATCAACTTTCATGTGTACAATACCACATTGATAACTGCAGTCACTATACTGCATATTATATTCTGAGAACTTATTCATCTTATAAGATAAAGTTTGTATCTTGACCAACATCTCCCCGTTTCCCCTCCTCACCCAGCCATGGGCAACCCCCAGTTTACTCTTTGTGTCTATGGGTTGTTTTTTTTTTTTCCCCAGAAATAAGTGAGATCACACAGTATTTGTGTTTTTCTCTGCTTGACTTATTTCACTTAGTGTAATGCCCTTGAGGCTCATAGACTTTCCATTCATAAATTATTTGAGCATTGACTATGAATAGCTGTGCAAAGCATCTCTGGTATTGAAGCTAATATGCATTCATTGTGATCCAAAAGGGCTAGAGTTGGACTCAGATCTATGAGAACGGGGAGACCAATCAGTAACCTGTACCTTGGACACAGTGAGGAGATAGTGTCTGAAACCTTGTTCTTCAACATCTCACCCACATGGTCTCTGTATAATATGATATGTATACGGTCCACAGAGTGGGATTTTAAATCTGCCTCCTACATTGTTTTATGAAGTTGCAATGATTATAAAGAGAATTTCACTTTTTCTTACACTTTCTTCACACTTTTCTTACACTTACTTGCTCAAATTTCAATTTTCTTTCTCAAGACTACTCCATTTCAAATTCCATTTTCCATTTTTCAGTATACATTCCATTCTGCATCTCATTTTCCATTGCTCAATATATATTCTGAGCCTTGTGGGTAATTCCTAAGCTAAGTTTGCTTTGTAAAATTAAATGTTTCCAGAGTAAAAAATTCTACCTAAAGCAGAGTTACTGGAAAGGTGTCTAGTAACAGTAAGAAAACTACCATCATTGAAGTGGGAAATTTTGTAACTTATATAACTACTCTTCATTCAATTATTTGTTCTACCTAATTTCTCAGACACTGAATAAAGTATTTGTTCATCTTTTGAGATATTCTACCTTTTATAAGATCCACTTAGTATGATAAAGATTTTATTTTTCTACTCTATGGACTCATGTCAATTTGTTCAGTGAGTCGAACAATGGCAATAATTTTTCACCAGACACATGACATGCATTCTCCCCATAAAGCCAAAGAAAATAAAACTCAGTATATACATTTCTAAAAGAACTATAATTTTTGCTGATAATAATTGTAACCTTGTTAGGAAGAAATGTACATTTACTTGTAAATCAGATTCACCAGCTATTGTTTGTTTGTTTTTGTTGCTGTGATTTGTTTTTTCTGTTTTTGTTTTTTTAATACTAATATCTCAGACAATAAAGAATCTGCCTGCAATGCAGGAGACCTGGATTCAATACCTGGGTCAGGAAGATCCCCTGGAGAATGAAATGGCAACCCACTCCAGTATTCTTGCCTGGAGAAGTCCCAGGGCAGAGGAGCCTGGCAGGCTACAGTCCATGGGGTTGCAAAGAGTCAGACAGGGCTGAGTGACTAACACTTTCATCTATTCTAAAGCAAGGGGAATATCTCCCAGCCTGGGTCCATAAAGGTTGTGATTTTGGCTGTCTCTAGAAAGAAGCTCAATTTCAAGCATTCGTATGTCGACTCCAGGGTTTTAAATACAAATGCCACTAAAATTCTTGCTTAATCTAGGGAAAAAATGGAATAGCTGGAGGAAGATTGATCAGTTTACTAGTTTCCTGATCTTAGGTAGTTTCCATTGGCCTCAGATTCAACACTTTGAGGAATCTCAGTCAATACCCAAGCACTTATTGAAATGAATAAAACAATAAAAACCATATGGGGCTGGGGGGTGGGTGGGTACATAAGTCTTTGTTCATATAATATTAATAAGCATATAGAGGGGGTTGGTATAAGAATATCCATATACATATAATGATAGGCATTTTATATATGTTTGCATATATATGAAAGATATTCATATTCAAATATGATATGCACATATGTACATATGTATACATATTCATGTATATACCATAATAAAGGTTCAAAACACTGGATGGATATAGGTGTTAGGATCCAAAGGAAGGAAAAATTACTTCTAACTGGACACCTCAGGTGATGAGGCCTACACTATATCTCTTTTGCATCTTCTGTTTCCCTCTTCAATGATGTCTGGGTAATTTTAATTTTTATATTTGACATGGCAAATAGCTTACTTACACCCTATTTCAAAGGATTAGTTCATTCAGGTGAAGCAGATGTTATCAAGCTTTTCTCCATCTGTCCCACACAATTATGAAGAGTCCCATAGCCTCGGTCCTCCATAACACAAGGCTAAGGGAAATCAAGAGACACAGGGAAGCAGAGGAAGTCAGTACAAGAATGATTATTGAGGCTGCTAGATTGTTCATTTCATGGGAACATCTTTCAAGAGGCCATTAAGACTGCAACTCAAGGCTGTGTTGAGGAGGAAGAGAGAACAGTATGTCCTCAGTCTCTCAACTGCCAATGGTTACAGACTGCCTCTAAAGAGCATTGATTCCCCTGTTCTTTGTTTTTATCATTAATTGGTTTCCAGCTGTTTTAGCAAGATATTAAGGTATCTCCTGGGCTTCCCTGGTGACTCAGATGGTAAAGAATCCACAGGCAATGCAAGAGACCCAGGTTCAATCTCTGGGTCAGGAAGATCCCCTGAAGAAAGGAATGGCAACCCACTCCAGTATTCTTTTGTCTGAAGAATTCCATGGACAGAGGATCCTGGCAGGCTACAGTCCATGGGGTCTCAAAGAGTGAGACACGACTGAGTAACTAAGCACACACACATCACACATGCAGGTAACTCCTAAGTAGAGAGAGAGGAAGCAAGACATTACTGACTCATACCCATGTACAGTAATATGGAGTCCATGCAAAGTTGGTCACTGCAATATTGCTGTTCAGTCAATCAACTGTGTCCGACTCTTTGTGACCCCATGGACTGCATCACGCCAGGCTTCCCTGTCCTTCACCATCTTCCAGAGCTAGCTCAAGCTCATGTCCATTGAGTTGGTGATGCCATCCAGCCATCTAATTCTGAGGCCTTCTTCTCCTCCTGCTTTCAATCTTTTCTAGTATCAGGGTATTTTCCAAACAGTTGGATCTTCGCATCAGGTAGCCAAAGTACTGGAGCTTCAGCATCAGTCCTTCCAATGAATATTCATGGTTGATTTCCTTTAGGATTGACTGGTTTGATCTCCTTGCTATCCAAGGGACTCTCAAGAGTCTTGAAGGCATGAATTCTTTGACACTCAGCCTTTTTTATTGTACAGCTCTCACATCCATACTTGACTACTGGAAAAACGATAGCTTAGACTATAGGAACATTTGTCGGCAAAATAATGTCTCCACTTTTTAATATACTGTCTAGGTTTGTCATAGCTTTTCTTCCAAGGAGCAAGCATCTTTTAATTTTATGGCTGAAGTCACCATCCACAGTGATTTTAGATCCCAAGAAAATAAAGTCTGTCACTGTTTCCACTGTTTCCCCATCTATTTGCCGTGAAGTGATGGGACTGGATACCATGATTTTTCTTTTCTGAATGTTGAGTTTCAAGCCAGCTTTTTCACTATTCTCTTTCACCTTCATCAAGAGACTCTTTAATTCCTCTCTGCTTTCTGCCATAAGGGTGGTATAGCATATCTGAGGTTATTGATATTTCTCCCGGCAATCGTGATCCCAGCTTGTGCTTCACCCAGCCTGGCATTTCACATGATGCACTCTGCATATAAGTTAAATAAGCAGGGTGACAATATACAACCTTGAAGTACTCCTTTCTCAATTTGGAACCAATTCATTGTTCCATGTCTGGTTCTAACTGTTGCTTCTTGACCTGCATACAGGTTTTACAGGAGGCAGGTAAGGTGTTTTGGTATTCCCATCTCTTCAAGAATTTTCCACAATTTATTGTGATCTACACAGTCAAAGGCTTTGGCATAGTCAATGAAGCAGAAGTAGATGTTTTTCTGGAACTCTCTTGCTTTTTCTATGATCTAATAGAATGTGGCATTTTGATCTTTTGTTCCTTTTCCTTTTCTAAATCCAGCTTAAACATCTGGAAGTATACTGAAGCCTAGCTTGGAGAATTTTGAGCATTACTTTGCTAGCATATGAAATAAGCACAAAAGTGTGGTAGTTTGACCATTCTTTGGCATTGCCTTTCTTTGGGATTGAATTAAAACTGACCATTTCCAGTCCTATGGCCACTGCTGAGTTTTCCAAATTTGCTGGCATATTGAGTGCAGCACTTTCACAGCATCATCTTTTAAGATTTGAAATAGCTCAGCTGGAATTCCATCACCTCCACTATCTTTGTTCGTAGTGATGCTTTCTAAGATGCACTTGAAGTCACACTCCAGGATATCTGCTCTAGGTGAGTGATCACACCATTGTCGTTATCTGGGTCATGAAGATCTTTTTTGTATAGTTCTTCTGTGTATTCTCGCCACTTCTGATTCTGTTAGGTCCATACTGTTTCTGTCCTTCACTGTGCCTATCTCTGCATGAAATGTTCCCTTAGTATCTACATTGGCTGGGAGTAAAATAAAGAACAAAGGTCTAGAAATAAGTAAAGTCAAGATCTGAAGTGGCATGTTAAATAACAACTCTACAGGCAAGGGGAAAACACCGGAGTCATTTGTACTATTTGCAAATATCTCTGTTTCATAGCTTTTGATTGAGTTTCCTTGACTCCCAGAATATGAGGGACATCTGGTGGTAAATGTTTAACAACAACTTCTCTCCAGGGGTGTGTGTGTTTGATATTAATTTTACTAATTATAAAATAAATGTAGCATACAATTTAGAAATAATAATAAAATAGACAATCCTCTTTTTGTAAAATGCCTTCACTGAATTTTGACAAAATCTTGTGTCAGTAATCAATGTATGATTACAATGGACTAATCAGTGCATTTCTGACATGGATGGTGACTGAAAGTTTTATGCTAATATGTTTGATGAAAGTGAAACCAAATAAGTTGTGTATCAGATCTTTGCTTACCAATCCATGGCACAAGTAACTCCTGTACTAAATTGGAAAACAGTTTCAAAAAGTATAATATTCTTTTACAATTCTTATATTGTGCTATTCTCAATATGATGGTTATAGGCATGCCACACTTAACATTTAATCTGAATTGTTAACAATTTCTTCATCACTTTCTTAAGTGTAGACAATAAAAATCAAGCCTCGAATTTTTAGCAATATTCTCACTATGACTAATTTCAAGCTACCAACATTATGTGATTGAATATAGAGCTGGAAATGGATTCATAGTAGCATACCAATATATAGTATATTGACCATATAAATACTATGGCTGTAAACAGCTTAAAGAGTACAGAAAACAATAAAATGTTGTCAAATACTTAACAGCAATTTGTTTTTCATTACAATTTCCTGGTATTTTACTTCTTTAAAATAATTTATTTAATAAAATTTAATGTTTAATAATGATCATGCTTAACAAAAGACTTGAAAATTTAACAGTTCTCTGTGCATATTTCTATGACCTATTGCCAGCACCAACACTGGACTATGCCAATAGAATCTTCTAAGATTCTTCTCACCAATATCTGTCATATTTTCAGTTACTCCAGGACTTTGAAAGAACCATTTTGCTTATGGTGATTACAATAGAGACTTTCTTTGTAAGAAGATCCAATGCAATAAAGTTGAAATTTTGGTGGTGGAGAGAGCAAGATTATATAACTTCTGTTTGAATATGTCAGGAAAATGTCTGCCCATACACAGAATTTTAGCTGGGCCTTGCAGAAGGAGTGGGTTTTGACAATAAGGAGACGGTCTTCCAGGGCTTCCCTGGCAGTCCAGGGGTTAGCACTCAGTGTTTTCACTGGCGTGGGCCCAGATTCAACACCTGGTTGAGGAAGCTACATGGTGCAGCCAAGAAGAAAAAGTCCAGGTTTTTCGGACTTCCTTCTGGTCCAATGGCTAAGGTGCTGTGTGGGGTGCTGGGGTTTGATCCCTGTCAGGGAACCAGACCCCACATGAAACAACTCAGAGCTTTTCATTCTGCAACTAAAAGCTCCCCACACCACAACTTAAGATCCCACATGCCACAGCAAGGATCCAAGATCTTGCACACCAGTGAGACCCAGCACAGCAAATAAATACATATTTTAAAATATATTTTAAAAAGAAAAGGAGATGGCGTTCCAGAAGGAGCAAACAGAATGACACAGGCAGGCTGGGGTGGGTAAGTGTGTGGTGAAGATCCGGTTTCCCCACTGCAGAGGGTACGAGATGGGAGGACCAGACGTAGGTCCAGAAGTAGGCTAGGATCACAGTGTGGAGGCCCTGACTTCTTAGGCAAAGAGGTACAAGAGAAGGGGTTTGAGAGAGCAGGTGACATTATGTGAACAGCACTTAAGAAAGAGAACGCTAGCGATAATGAGACAAGAGAGTAGAGTGACGGTCTAGAGAGAAACAACAGACCATCTTTATAAGGATAATTATAAAACTTAGAAGTAATAAGGGGCTGAATTAGGATGGGGATGATGGAAATAAAGGCATGGCGGTATGCGGGGCCACTTGGTAATATTGCTCAGAGGGTGTTGCCATTCATGTGGAATACAAAGTGAATGATGGTCTTTGGAATTATGCTTTGTGATTGTTTAAGAAAAAAAACTGACACGTTATTATGTCATGTGAGATTAGACAAGAGAGAAAGCAGGAAGCTTAGCCTGGAGGTTAATGCAGCAGTCAGGTGAGAGAGAATGGTACCTTGAAAGTGGTGGCAGTTGGGGTTTTGATCCCAGAGCACTGTTTGCCCAAGTTATAGGTTGAATTGTATGTTCTTCGGGTTTATATGTTGCGATTCTAACCTCTAGTACCTCAGAATGTTAATTTATATGGAGATAGGACCTTTGAAGAGGTACTTAAGGTAACATGAGGTCATATGGCTGACCCCCAAATTCACTATGATCAGTATTATTTTAAGAAGAGGTGATCAGGACATAGATATGCACAGAGAATAAACTATAAGAAGACCCAGGGAGAAGATGACCATCCACAGGTCAAGGAGTAAGGCCCTAAGAAAGAAACAACACTGATAAAACACTGATCTTAGACTTTTAGTCTGCAGAGCTGCGAGGAAATAAATTTCTGTTGTTTCAGCCACCTAGTTTATGGTTCTTTATTACTGCTGTCCAATCAAATTAATATGGTCCTCTGCAGCTTACCAAAAGTTTCAGTCACCAAAGGTACGCAAATTCTTAGGCAAGATAAAAATGAATACAATTTTGTTGTCACAGGTATCATGATATTTGTAAAGCACACTAGCTTTTGCAATAAAGAGACAAAGTCTGAATCTTACATCTGCAAATAGATAGATGAGCTTAGATAACTTATTTAAATGTCTCTGAGCTTCAGTTTTCAAAATCACATCAGATATGGTAGGACAACCACCAGCCCAATGCCTGGCACAAAATACATACTCAACGAAGGTTAGTTCCTGTCCTAGCTCTCTTAGTTTTTCTATTTTAAAGAGGCAGCCACAAAATTGGCCTTAAAAATGTCTCTAAAGTTAGATTAAGTTTAAATTTCATTTGAATTAATCAAACCTGGCTCCATCACTCATTTCAGCGTTTGTGCATGTTGGTTAGACTTTCCTAGTCTTTGCTTCCTTATCTAGAAAATTCTCATAAAGTGGTTACAAGGGTTAAATGTGATTTGTGCATGTGAAATGCTTAGAACAGTGTCTGGTACATGAAAAAAGGTCTCAAGTATAGCTATTATTAATCATCAGATCAGATCAGATCAGTCGCTCAGTCGTGTCCGACTCTTTGCAACCCCATGAATTGCAGCACGCCAGGCTTCCCTGTCCATCACCAACTCCCAGAGTTCACTCAGACTCACATCCATCGAGTCAGTGATGCCATCCAGCCATCTCATCCTCTGTTGTCCCCTTCTCCTCTTGCCCCCAATCCCTCCCAGCATCAGAGTCTTTTCCAATGAGTCAACTCTTCACATGAGGTGGCCAAAGTACTGGAGTTTCAGCTTTAGCATCATTCCTTCCAAAGAAATCCCAGGGCTGATCTCCTTCAGAATGGACTGGTTGGATCTCCTTGCAGTCCAAGGGACTCTCAAGAGTCTTCTCCAACACCACAGTTTAAAAGCCTCAATTCTTCGGCGCTCAGCCTTCTTCACAGTCCAACTCTCACATCCATACATGACCACAGGAAAAACCAAAGCCTTGACTAGACGAACCTTTGTTGGCAAAGTAATGTCTCTGCTTTTGAATATTCTATCTAGGTTGGTCATAACTTTCCTTCCAAGGAGTAAGCATCTTTTAATTTCATGGCTGCAGTCACCATCTGCAGTGATTTTGGAGCCCCCCAAAATAAAGTCTGACACTGTTTCCACTGTTTCCCCATCTATTTCCCAAGAAGTGATGGGACCAAATGCCATGATCTTCGTTTTCTGAATGTTGAGCTTTAAGCCAACTTTTTCACTCTCCACTTTCACTCTCATCAAGAGGCTTTTAGTTACTCTTCACTTTTGCCGTAAGGGTGGTGTCATCTGCATATCTGAGGTTATTGATATTTCTCCTGGCAATCTTGATTCCAGCTTATGTTTCTTCCAGTCCAGCGTTTCTCATGATGTAAGTTCTTTTTGCTCATTCTATTTGCCATCACTGTCTACGCCCAACTCTTAGTAGAAACTCTCCCTGTGTTGTTTCTATTCTCAACTCTTCGGCTAACGCCTACAGCTCTCAATTTATAACTCCAGGTAGATACCTGGCCTGGAATATGTTCATTCAACTACTGCCAAGCATTCTTCCAAAAAATGTAAAAAGCTGCTCATTAGATAGGGTAGTACACTGAGTGTAATGCTGTTAAAAAGTAACAACATTTTAATGTTTCTTAAAAACATGATCACTACCCCTATTACTTAGGTAGGCAACTCAAAAAGCAAATTAGAACAGACATAACTTCTGTCAACAGGGAACTTAATAGCTAACACATCTCGATTGGATTCACCCAGTGTTTTCATAATCACTCATGGTCCAATTCTCTTGTCCTCATTTTGCAGCTAATGAAATCCCAGGAGAGTACCGAAGTGTTGGCTTTTTTCACTCTGTTGCATTAATGTCTGCTCTTTTCCCCACACTCTAATCCTTTAATCATACCTTTGGGATACTACAGAGGAGTAAACCATTTGGGATTACCTAACACAGAGAAATTGCAAAGTCTCCTCTGAAGCATATGGAGGCTGCCTGTGTGGCTTATTTCCTCCTTGTCCCTCAGGATATCTATGATTCTTCCCAGGTCTGCAAGGGACACTTCTGGCTGAGAAAAGTCCCTGATATGGGAGTCCTTTCTACTCCTAATGTTGCACTAAAAAGGCAAGTCAGTTTTAGAAACAATCCTAGGATTCAAGACTATGTTGGGTCATGAACTTGCGGCATTGTAGGCCACTTATGGAGAAAAGGAAATGACTATAGTCATGTTTAAGTTTAATTAGAACTCATTCTTGTTGATACCATCATGGCATCAGTCCTGCTTCCAAGGGCCATGTATGGGCATAGTCCCTTTTCCAATTAGAACTCATTCTTGTTGATACCATCATGGCATCAGTCCTGCTTCCAAGGGCCATGTATGGGCATAGTCCCTTTTCCTAGCAACAGACTCCCCCGTCTCTCTGTTTGAGATGAGTCGAGTCTACGGTCTACTTTACATTCACAGCTCTTTAGTCCCCTGGCCTCAGTGATTAGCCTAAAGAGGTGAAAAGTTACTTGAGGTTCTTTTTGGTTGTACTTTTTTTAACTCAAGCTAACATAGCAAATCTTTTTATACATTTATTATTATAATGTAAGCCAAGAGTAGTCAGCAACCATTGTTTTAGACTCATGAAGAAATGAAAAGAAAATCAATGCCCCAGTGAAAAAGAGAAAAATTAAGAGGTGAACGGAGTAGATCTGTCAATACGGGGCCCTACTTTTATGTTAGTTTCCTCTACTGCTTTCCTGGCTTTCATAATTATGCAAATAAATAAATAAATTCCCTTTATTGGTTAAGCTAACTTGAATTCAATTTCTATCCTTTTACAATGATAGATAGCTTCCTGACTGGTGTTCTAGTCAAAGTCAGGAACAAGAATAAGATAAAGGAATGAATGATTTCATAGAGGTGTTAGAACTTTAGTTAAGCCACAGAGAAAGGGCAGTAGAGAAAGTAAATAGTAGGTTTCAGAGAACTCCACATATGAAACAGAACCTTATATGAAGTTGAGGGGAGGGATAACAGACATGAAATATACTTGTATTTGTCATCAGGCTTTTCTGAATCACAGAGTCCATGTGAGTTAACAATGGGAGAAAGCCCTAAAATACAGAAAGGCATCAAAGCTGGGTAGAGAGATGACAAAATTATTAATACATCAAGCAGGAAAGTTCCAGAATAAACACTGTATTAATTTTGGGGGGAAGATGTTTGTAGCAGTGATTGGAGGAAAGAACAGTGAAAGATCACATGAGAAGTTACTGAAGGAATCAACTACAAGTTGACAAGAACCTGAAGCGGGACACAGGCCGCAGAAACAGAGAAGAATGAGGCACCTGTAAGAAGAAAGTGGTGTCTGGCATTATAAAGAATGGTGGGAAAACAGATCAGACTTCAGAGTACACAGGCAACATGAGAAACAGGAGGTACACAGAGTGTTTCTAAAATTTTTTATTAATTTTTCAATTGGTGGCAAATTGCTTTACAACTCTGCATTGGTTTCTGCCATACAACAATGCGAATCAGTCATCATTCCCTCCCTCGACTCCCTCTCCTCCCCTCACACCACCCCTCTATGGACTGAAAATTCTAGTACTTACATGGGGATGAAGGGAAGGAGGTAACCAACCTACATTAGGTAAATCAACACCAACAAGAAATGTACTAGTGTATTAGGGAAGCTTTCATCCCTGTGATATCTTCATCCTTCAGAGTAACACAAAATGCTATTTATTAAAGAAAGACTTAACAGAGATTAAACCAAGGGCTAAAATTTTAAACTAAATGACTTCACCTGCATTCTGCTGGCAGGTCAAGATATAGGAAACAACGTGCAAACACAATGTGATAAGATAAATTCAGTGATTCAAGAATTATAATACAGTGAAATGATAGAAAGCAGGGATAATTTAACATCTATACTGCGTGCTGTGGGAGTGACTGTGAGGAGATACCCCACGTCCAAAAACAAAGGAGAAGCCCCAGCAAGATGGTAAGAGGGGCGAAATCACATTTACAATCAAACCCCATTCCTGCCAGAGATGCTCAGAGGGCTCAAACAAACCTTGTGCACACCAGGACCCAGAGACCCCACAGAGACAAGACAGAACTGTGCCTGAGTGTCTCCTGCTGAGGTTCGGGTCAGCAGGGGACTGGGTGCAGCAGACCTGGGTATGACATAAGCCTCAGGAGGAGGTCGCCATTAACCCCATCAAGAGCTGCCAAAACTTACACAGGACTGAGGAAATAGACGCTGGGAGGGCACAAACAGAACCTTGTGCACACCAGGATCCAGGAGAAAGGAGCACTGACCCCACAAGAGACTGACCCAGACTTGCCCGTGAGTGTCCAGGAGACTCCAGTGGAGGCGTGGGTTGGCAGAGGGCTGCTGCATGGTCAGGGGCACTGAGTGTAGCACTACCTGCATGAGACCTTTGGAAGGAAGTCTCCATTATCTTCATTACCTCCACCATGGTTTGGCCCCAGGTAAATAGAAGAAGGGGACACAGTCCCACCCATCAACAGAAAATTTCATTAAAGATTTACTGGGCATGGACCTGCCTATCAGAAGAAGACCCAACTTCCCCCTCAGTCAGTCTCTTCAATCAGGAAACTTCCATAAGCCTTTTATCCTTCTCCATCAGAGGGGAGACAGACTGAAAACCACAATCACAGGAAACTAACCAATTTAATAACATGGACTACAGCCTTGTCTAACTCAATGAAACTATGAGCCATACCGTGAAGGGCCACCCAAGACGGACGGGTCATGGTGGAGAGTTCTGACAAAACGTGGTCTACTGGAGAAGGAAATGGCAAACCACTTCAGTATTCTTGCCTTGAGAACCCCATGAACAGTATGAAAAGGCAAAAAGATAGGACACTGAAAGATGAACTCCCCAAGTCAATAGATGCCCAATATGCTACTGGAGAACAGTGGAGAAGTAACTCCAGAAAGAATGAAGAGACAGAGCCAAAGCAAAAACAGCACTCAGTGGTGGATGTGACTGGTGATGGAAGTAAAGTCTGATGCTGTAAGAACAATGTTGCATAAGAACCTGGAAGGTTAGGTCCATGAATCAATGCAAATTGGAAGTGGTCAAAGAGGAGATGGCAACAGTGAATGTCAACGTATTAGGAATCAGTGAACTAAAATGGACTGGGATGGGTGAATTTAAATCAGATGACCATTATATCTACTACTGTGGACAGGAATCCCTTAGAAGAAATGGAGTAGCCATCATAGTCAACAAAAGAGTCCAAAACGCAGTACTTGGATGCAATATCAAAAATGACAGAATGGTCTCTGTTTGTTTCCAAGCCAACCATTCAATATCACATTAATCCAAGTCTGTGAACCGACCAATAATGCTGAAGAAGCTGAAGCTAAAGTTGAACGGTTCTATGAAGATCTACAAGACCTTCTAGAACTAATACCCGCCCCCCCCCCCCCGCCCCCAAAATATGTCCTTTTCAATATAAGGAACTAGAATGCAAAAGTAGGAATTTAAGAAATATGTGGAGTAACAGGCAAATTTGGCCTATGAGTACAGAATGAAGCAGGGCAAAAGCTAACAGAGTTTTGCTAAGAGAACGTACTGGTCATAGCAAACACCCTCTTCCAACAACACAAGAGAAGACTCTACACATGGACATCACCAGATGGTCAATACCAAAATCAGATTGGTTATATTCTTTGCAGCCAAAGATGGAGAAGCTCTATACAATCAACAAAAAAAAGAACGGGAGCTGACTGTGGCCCAGACCATGAACTCTTTATTGCCAAATTCAGACTGAAATTGAAGAAAGTAGGGAAAGCCATTAGACCATTTAGGTATGACCTAAATCAAATCCCTTACGATTCTACAGTGGAAGTGAGAAATAGATTCAAGGGATTAGATCAGAGAGACAGACTGCACAAAGAACTATGGACGGAGGTTTGTGACATTGTACAGGAGGCAGTGATCAAGACCATTCCCAAGGAAAAGAAATGCAAAAAGGCCAGATGGTTGTCTGAGGAGGCCTTACAAATAGCTGAGAAAAGAAGAAAAGCAAAAGGCAGAGAAAAGGAAAGGCATACCCAAATGAATCCAGATTTCCAAATAATAGCAAGGAGAGAAAAGAAAGCCTTCCTCAGTGATCAATGCAAAGATCAATGCAAAACAATAGAATGGGAAAGACTAGAGATCTCTTCAAGAAAATTAGAGATACAAAGGGAACATTTCATGCAAAGATGAGCACAATAAAGGACAGAAATGGTATGGACCTAACAGAAGCAGAAGATATTAAGAAGAGATGGCAAGAATACACAGAAGAACTACACATTAAAGATCTTCATGACCCAGATAACCACAATGGTGTGATCACTACCTAGAGCCAGAGATGCTAGAATGTGAACTCAAGTGGGCCTTAGGAAGCATCACTACAAACAAAGCTAGTGGAGGTGATGGGATTCCAGATGAACTATTTCAAATCCTAACAGATGATGCTGTGAAAGTGCTGTACTCAATATGCCAGCAAATTTGGAAAACTCAGCAGTGGTCACAGGACTGGAAAAGATCAGCTTTCATTCCAATCCCAAAGAAAGGCAATGCCAAAGAATGCTCAAACTTCTGCACCATTGCACTCATCTCACACGCTAGTAAGAAATGCTCAAAATTCTCTAAGCCAGGCTTCAACAGTACATGAACCATGAACTTCCAGATGTTGAAGCTGGATTTAGAAAAGGCAGAAGAACCAGAGATCAATTTGCCAACATCTGCTAGATCATCGAGAAAGCAAGACAGTTGCAGAAAAACATCTACTTCTGCTTTACTGACTATGCCAAAGTCTTTGACTGTGTGGATCATAAACAATCTTTGGAAAATTCTTCAAGAGATGGGAACACCAGACCACCTGATCTGCTTTTTGAAAAATGTGTATGCAGGTCAGGAAGCAACAGTTAGAGCTGGACATGGAACAACAGACTGGTTCCAAATCTGAAAGGACTACGTCAAGGCTGTACATTGCCACCCTGCTTATTTAACTTCTATGCAGAGTACATCATGAGAAACGCTAGGCTAGAAGAGGCACAAGCTGGAATCAAGTTTTCTGGGAGAAATATCAGTAACCTCAGATACACAGGTGGCATGACCCTTATGGCAGAAAGCAAAGAAGAACTGAAGAATCTCTTGATGAAAGTGAAAGGGGAGAATGAAAAAGTTGGCTTAAAATTCAACATTCAGAAAACTAAGATCATGGCCTCTGTTCTCATCACTTCATGGCAAATAGATGGGGAAACAGTGGAAATGGTGACAGACTTCATTTTTTTGGGCTCCAAAATCACTGCAGATGGTGACTTCAGCCATGAAATTAAAAGACACTTGTTCCTTGGAAGAAAAGTTATGACCAACCTAGACAGCATATTAAAAAGCAGAGACATTACTTTGCCAACAGCAGTCTGTCTAGTTAAAGCTATGGTTTTTCCAATAGTCATGTTTGGATGTGAGGGTTGGACTATAAAGAAAGCTGAGCGCTGAAGAATAAACTGTGGTGTTGGAGAAGATCCTTGAGAGTCCCTTGGACTGCAAGGAGATCCATCCAGTCAATCCTAAAGGAAATCATCCCTGAATACTCATGTGAAGGACTGATGCTGAAGCTGAAACTCCACTACTTTGGCCACCTGATGCAAAGAAGTGACTCATTTGAAAAGACCCTGATGCTGGGAATGATATTGAAGGTGAGAGGAGAAGGGGATGACAGAGGATGAGACGGTTGGATGGCATCACCGACTCAATGGACATGGGTTTGAGTAAGCTTCAGGAGTTGGTGATGGACAGGGAGGCTTGGCGTGCTGCAGTGCATGGTATCACAAAGAGTCACACATGACTGAGTGACTGAACTGAACTGATACCTTATCAAAATAAGTTTCTAAATAGTAAACTCTTGATAATCTAAAGCATTGCTGCAAGTCTTTTCTCCTTCAAAACCTCTGTATTTTATAAAACCAGAAATCATAAAAGTCCTAGAATAAAACATAAGCAGTATACTCTTGGACATTAGTCTTAGCAATATTTTTTTTTGTAAATGTCTCCTCACAAAAGGGAAATAAAAGAAAAAATATACAAGACCTCATCAAACTAAGGAGCTTGTGCCCAGTTAGGAAACTAGCAACAGAATAACAAGGCTGCCTGTTGAATACGAAGACTTATTTGCAAATGAAGCATTCTACAAGGAGTTGATATTTAAATTATACAAAGCACTCAAGCTCACACAATTCAATCTCAAAAACTGAACCATCTGATTAAAAAAAACGGGCAAAGGACCAGAATAGATGTTTTTCTAAGGAAGATATATAGATAGCCAACAGATACATGGAAAGATGTTCAACATCACTCATCATCAGGGAAAAGCATATAAAAACAGCAATGGAATATCATCTCACACCTGCCAGGATGGCTGCTTTCAAAAAGATAAGAAATAATAAGTACTTGCTAGTCTATGGAGACATGGGTATGCTCATGGACTATTGGTGGGATTATAAATTAGTATAACCACTAGGGAAACAGTATGGAGGTTCCTCAAAAAATTAAAAATAGAATTACCAGATGATTTAACCATTCTTATTCTGGGTATTTATCTGAAGAAAACAACCACAAAAAATAATTCAGAAAGATATATGTGCCTCTATGTTTGTTGCATCATTATTTACAATAGCCAAGACATGGAAGCATTCTAAGTGTCCATCTCTAGATGAATGGATAAAGAAGAAGGCACAAGGCATATGCAAGCACACTTGCAGAAATGCTACTCAGCCATAAAGAATGAAAAATTGCCATTTGTGACAACATGGACAGATCTAGAGGGTACTATGCTCTAGAAATAAATCAGAGAAAGACAAAACCATATGATGTCACTTACATGTGGAATTTAAGAAGCAAAATAAATGAACAAACAAAACAAGGGAGAAATAGATTTACAGATACAGAGAAGAACTAATGGTTGCCAGAGGGGAGGCAGTGGGATGTTGGGCAAAGTAGGTGAAGGGGATTAAGAGGTAGAAACTTCTAGTAAAAAACTAAATAAGTCATGGGGATATAATGTATAGTATAGAGAATACAGCCAGTAACGTACTAACTTTTTATGGTGACAGATGGTTAGTAGATGTATTGTGGTGATCAGTCTGTAATGTTGTCAACATATTATCCCCAGTGGTACTTTATATCAACTATACTTCAATTTAAATGAAATAAAAACCTCTATATTTTAAATGAGGGTGCTTTTAGAACACATAAAAATAATTTCATATGGTAATTGTATTCTGAGCATTAATGAAAGCAAAATAGAGCATATAAGATGTTCTATGGTAATCAAATCTACCTTTATAGGGCAAGGCATGCAATTACAGTGCTTTAAAGACATCCATTAAATGACAATAAACTGAAAGATGAAATGATCAAAAACTAAACAGTAAATATTTATTGAGCATTTATATTGGGAGGCCCTGGGCACTGAGATGGGTATACAGAATGCTGAGATAGGCCATGACTTTGAGAAGCCTGCTGCTGCTGCTGCTGCTAAGTCGCTTCAATTGTGTCCGACCCTGTACGACTCCATAGACGGCAGCCCACCATGCTCCCACATCCCTGGGATTCTCCAGGCAAGAACACTGGAGTGGGTTGCCATTTCCTTCTCCAATGCATGAAAGTGAAAAGTGAAAGTGAAGTCGCTCAGTCGTGTCCGACTCTTAGTGACCCTATGGACTGTAGCCCACCAGGCTCCTCCATCCATGGGATTTTCCAGGCAAGAAGCCTAATTACAGTAAAAAAAAAAAAAAACAACTCACTTAAAAACAGAAATAACAATTCAATACAATATATGATAAAAGAAGCAGGCTGGAGATTTGGATACTAATTCATAAAACTTGAAGTTCAAGAAAGAAGGCACTGCAAATGAAGGGAGAGAGACACAAAGATGAAGGGGTATAAGCTCATTTTGCAATGTATTATCAAGTTTGGCTTAATGTGAAATAATGCCATAACACAAGAGAAGGTCATTAGAGTGAACATACAACTTCATGGCAAATTACAGAGTTGAGTATGTGATGAGTATGTTGAGTATGTGTTGAGTAAATTAGCCCCAGATCAACTGGTCTGAGAATCTTCTTCCCTAATAGCCAGTTGTCACTTATAGGTACATGGACCATTGAGAAGTAAGGAGATGTGTTCTGTCTACTCTAACTTTACAGGGTTCCTTACCTTGTCTCCATAGCCTCAAAGAGTCTACAGGTTGAATTCATCACATTCATGAATTTGGTTAGGCAAAAATTGTATGAAACATACCAAAACTGTAGAATGCAGCATATCAGCATTTAGAAAGAAACTGATAGCAATAAATTCCTAAACTCGAAATGAAAAAGTCTTAATAATCAAACCTTCAACCTTAAAAAAATAAGCTATGCTCTGAACTTAATAAGCTAGAAAAAGAGTGAATGAGTTAATCCCAAAGCAAACAGATGGAAGGAAATAACATACATAAGGACAGATATTGATAAAATCTAAAACAGAAAAACCATTGACAAAATAAATGAAACCTAAAGAACCACCTAGCCATACTGACCATGATTAAAAGGGGGGTGAGGCAAATCACAAATAACCAGGGATGAAACAAGGAGATCACTAAATATTTGACAACTTCGATGAAATGGAATAATTCTTTCAAAGTCACACCTATGAAAACTCTCTCAAGAAAAAAATGGGTAATTCCTATAGTTTTATTTTTGGCAAAATAGTAAGTCAATACCTAAAATTCCTCCAAAAATAAAGCTCCAGGCTCAGATCATTTTACTACTGAATTCCTCCAAACATTTAAGTTGGATATAACACCATTTCCATACAGTCTCTTTCAGAAAATAGGATAAGAAAAAGCAATTCACAATTCATTTATAAAGCCAGAAATGTCCTAAACCAAAGTATGAAAAGATATTACAAGAAAACCACAGACCTATACTCCTAATAAGCAGAGACAAGAAAAACCCTTAATAAAATGTTAATAAATTCCATAAATATATAAAGAAAACACCACAGAGTATGACTTCTTACTCTAGGAATGCAAGACAAGTTCCATATTCAAAAATCAAGTAATATAAATCACCAAATTAACAGAATAAAGAAGAAATATAACATGGTCCTCACAATGTTTACAGAAAAACTTTAGGTAAGATTCAATATCCACTCATAATAAAATCTCTCAGCATGTTAGAAATAGAATGAAATTTAATCAAGCTGATAAAGGATATTTACTAAAAATATACAGATTAACACAATGTTTCCTGTAAAAGACTGAATACATTCAATCTAAATAAAAAACAATGAAAGTGTGTCCTTTCTTATCATTATGATTCAACATCATACTGGAAAGTACTAATAAGTGCAATAAGACAGGAAGGTAAATAATATAAAGTTAGATTGGAAATCAAAAATAAAAATATCTCCTCTCACAGACATTGTTTCAACATAATAGTCTAGGCAAAACATCCTTAGGAGTCTACAGAGATATCCCCTAGATTAAAAGTCTAGCAAGATCACAAAATACAGGATCATTTTACATAAGAAATCGTATTAAGTATTAGCAATGAATAACTAGAATGCAGTTAAAAAAAATGACATTTACAATAGCACCCCACACAAATTAGATACAAATTACACCTGAGCAAAACAGTGTTGGATTTGTATACTGAGAGTTCCAGAAAAACATCTATTTCTGCTTTATTAACTATGCCAAAGCCTTTGACTGTGTGGATCACAACAAACTGGAAAATTCTTCAAGAGATGAGAATACCAGACCACTTGACCTGCCTCCTGAGAAATCTGTATGTAGGTCAGAAAGCAACAGTTAGAACTGGACATGGAATAACAGACTGGTTCCAAACAGGAAAAGGAGTACGTCAAGGCTGTATATTGTCACCCTGTTTATTTAACTTATATGCAGAGTACATCATGAGAAACGCTGGACTGGAAGAAATACAAGCTGGAATCAAGATTTCCAGGAGAAATATCAATAACCTCAGATATGCAGATGACACCACCCTTATGGCAGAAAGTGAAGAACAGCTAAAGAGCCTCTTGATGAAAGTGAAAGTGGAGAGTGAAAAAGCTGGCTTAAAACTCAACATTCAGAAAACTAAGACCATGGCATTTGGTCCCATCATTTCATGGTAAATAGATGGGGAAACAATGGAAACAGTGAGAGACTTTATTCTTTTGGGCTCCAAAATCACTGCAGATGGTGACTGCTGCCATGAAATTAAAAGATGTTTGCTCCTTGGAAGAAAGGCTATGACCAGTCTGGACAATGTGTTGAAAATCAGAGACATTACTTTACCAACAAAGGTCCACCTAGTCAAGGCTGTGGTTTTTCCATTAGTCATGTATGGATGTGAGAGTTGGACTATAAAGAAAGCCAAATGCCGAAGAATTGATGCTTTTGAACTGTGGTGTTGGAGAAGACTTGAGACTCCCTTGGACTGCAAGGAGATCCAACCAGTCCATTCTAAAGGAAATCAGTCCTGAATATTCATTGGGAGGATTGATGCTGAAGCTGAAGCTCCAATACTTTGGCCACCTGATGCTAAGAACCGACTCATTGGAAAAGACACTGATGCTGGGAATGATTGAAGGTGCGAGGAGAAGGGGATGCCAGAGGATGAGATGGTTGGATGGCATCACCAACGTGATAGACATGAGTTTGAGTAAGCTCCAGGAGTTGGTGATGGACAGGGAGGCCTGGCGTGCTGCAGTCCCTGGGGTTTCAAAGAGTTGGACACAACTGAGCGACTGAACAGACTAAAATTAGAAGAGTCTAGAAACAAACCCAAAGACATATGGTCAACTTCATTGCAAGTGCCATTTAAAGGAGACAGTACTGTATTTAACAAACATTGCTGGAACAATTGGGCATCAATATGTAAGTAAATGGACCTCTAACCAAAACTCATACCTTTTATTAAAAAAACTCAAATGGGTCATTAAACATACAACCTAAACCTGTAAATCTTCTTAAAGAAAGAAGAGAGCATCTTTGTGATTATGAGTATACAAATAATTTTTATGTGCCTTATCTGAGTGTGATTGAAAAAAATTAATGCAACATTGATATACTGGACTTCAGCAAAATGAAATATCTTTGAACTGTGAAAAATATTCTCAGTACTTACAGAAGAGCCATCAACAGGAATAAAGTATTTGCTAATCAGAAGACTGACAAAGGATTTGTATTTAAATATGGAGAATACTTTCAAGCCTCAACAACAGGAAAACAAATAATATCATTTTTAAAAACAGACAAAATAATTTAATTTGTAACTTACCAAAGAAGATATGTGAATAGTAAATTAGCACATGAAAAGATGTTCAACACCATTAGTCATTAGAGGAATTTAATTAAAAACAAAGAGAATTTCACACAAATATTAGAAAGGCTTAAATAAAACAAAATAACAATAAGTGCTAGCAAAAATGTTTAGCAAGAAGAATTCTCATACATCCCTGATGGGAATACAAAATGGTATAACCACTGTGAAAAGAGGTCTGTCAGTTTATTATCAAGAAACACACCATGTAACCCAGCAATCCTACTCTCTTCACCCAATATAGTTGATAATTCACGTTCATGCAAAATTTACGTAATGTTTGCTCTCACCAAGTATATATAAATGCTAAATTTTGAAATAACACAAATATTCTTCAACATGTGAATGGTTCACAAACTAGGCCATGCATCTATATAGTGGAAGGCCAATCATTGATAAAATAGATCCAAGAATGAATACATGCAATGACTTGGATGGACCTTGAATATATTAAGCAAGAAAACAAATTCAACATGCTTCACATTATACGATTCGTTCAAGACTTGCTGAGAAAGATAAAGCTGTGAGGATGGAAATCAGATCAGTGTTTGTGAGGGACGAGGGAATGGTTGGTCACAAGCCAATGAGGCAAATTTTAGGGAGTGAAGAAACTTTTCTGTTTTGATTTTCGTTATGAAAGTCTGTATTTTTTCAAAATTTATAGGTTGATTTTTATCAAAATGAATATATTTACTGGATATAAATTTAGAAGACAGTATAGGATAAGGAGTATAATGTAAAATAGAAATACAAATATGAAAAGTGAGGGAATTTTTTCCCTAAATATTTAACTGAGAAGGACGTTCTAAGTATAAGCATAATAAGAAGCATAGTGAATAAAGTAAACTAAATGGATGAATGTGTAAACAGTTCCTATGTTAAAAATAACATATACTTTAATAAAGTATCTGAGAAACTATACATATGACAAAAGCCTTGAATCCAGAATACAGAAAGGACTCTCAAAACCACATAAGAAAACAAATCAATTTTATAATTGGCAAAATTTTTGAATATATACACCAAAAAGTTTAAATCTTTAACTTAAAAATGTACATCAATTCATAAGAAAAAATGTCCATGACAGTAGAAAAGTAGAAATGAAAAATGACAAATTTGTCGTTTAGTCGCTAAGTTGTGTTCGATTCTTTTGAGACCCCATGGACTCTAAACCACCATGCTGTTCTGTCCATGGTACTTTCCCAGGCGAGAATACTGGAGTGGGTTGCCATTTCCCATTCCAGGGGATCTTCCTGAACCAGGGATCAATCTGTGTCTTCTGGACTGGCAGTCTGGTTCTTTACCACTGAGCCACCAGGGAAGCCCAATAACAAATTGCAAAAGATAAATTGAGAGTAATAAATACATGTAAAAAAAAAAAAACACTGCAGTTTTATTGAATGTCTAACAAATACAAAAGTAAAGCAAAACTGAGACATATCCTTTTCTTTGTAAACTGGTCAAGATTTCTCTTTAATAAATTTGGAATTATTTTTCAAGATTTTTAATATTTTATATCTCTTTTTTGTTACTAGTAACCCCACTTCAAAAATTGCTGTTATCATTTTCTGTATATATAGGCATGTCAAGGATTTCTTTCTCATGGCTGAATAATATTTTGCCTTTGTGTATCACATCTTTATCCATTTACCCACTGAAGAGCACTTAGCTTGTTTCTGTAACTTGGCTATTGTCAGTAATTCCCAGCTGGCTCAATGGTGGGTTCGGTCCCTGGGTCAGGAAGAGCCCCTGGAGAAGGGAATGGCAACCCACTTCAGTATTTACCTGGAGAATTCCATGGACAGAGGAGCCTAGTGTGCTACAGTCTATGGGGTTGCAAAGAATCAGACACGACTGAGCAGACGTGCATGCACATGCAAATATTCTAATTGTCAACAACACTGCACTAAACATAGGGCTGCAAACATCTCTCTGATATCTTGTTTTAATTTCCTTTTGGCACATACCCAGATATGAAATTGTTGGATCATATTTTAATTTTTTGAGAAACCTCCATACTGTTTTTCATAGTGGCTATACCCAATACATTCCCAGCAACAGTGCACAATGGTTCCCTTTTCTCTACTTTTTTGCCAAGACTTGTTATACCTTGTTATCTTGAGTAGAACACACTTTGTTAAGGAATGGATCTAATCGTATATTTTTTTCATCCATATATATGCACAGGACTTTGCAGAGTGCCTTGCAAAAAATGCTACTCAGTAAAATATATATGTCTGAACAGGGGCTTAAGTATTCAAAAATAAAACTTCAGTATTTTAAAAAAGGATAAATGATCATTAAAGATTTCTGTGTTGTCAGAGAATTGTAAGTTCTTTGAGGACAAATGTTGGGAACACTTAAAAATATTACAATGAAGTAAACATGTGCATGTTAACAAAATTCAAATGACATTCTTCCAAATATTTCTTGGATAGAAAGTAAATTCTTTATATTGAAATTACATTATTACTTCTATGTCAGACAATTATTCTAATATGTGGTAAAAACGGGATGCTTAAAATAAACATTTCATATAAATATGGATTCACCAAAATGTTAGGATTTCTAGATATTGGAAATGGTGAAGAATTAGCTTGTATTGGAGAAATTTGACATAATAAAATTTGAGATAGTCCCTTGGGATTAAGTATGTAAAGAGTCAGTATTTTGATAAAAAATTTATTTTGAAAAAAAATTTCAGATAATTGGCAGATGAAAGTAATCATTAAGGAAAAATTGTTTAGCTTTAGCCATCATGATTGAACTGATGTCGCACCTTAAATTTCAGTAGCACTAGCTGGTTCAGTTCAGTTCAGTCACTCAGTCATGTCAGACTCTTTGTGACCCCATGGACTACAGTACACCAGGCTTCCCTGTCCATCACCAATTCCCAGAGTTCACTCAAGCTCATGTCCATTGAGTCAGTGACGTCATCCAACCATCTTATCCTCTGTCGTTCCCTTCTCCTCCGGACTTCAATGTTTCCCAGTATCAGGGACTTTTCAAGTCAGTCAGTCCTTCACATCAGGTGGCCAGTGTTTTGGAGCTTCAGCTTCAGCATCAGTCCTTCCAATGAATATTCAGGACTGATCTCATTTAGAATGGACTGATTGGGTCTTCTTGCAGCCCAAGGGACTCTCAAGAGTCTTCTCCAACACCACAGTTCAAAAGCATCAATTCTTCGGTGCTTAGCTTTCTTTATAGTCTGACTCTCACATCCATACATGACTAATGGAAAAACCATAGCCTTGACTAGATGGACCTTTGTTGGCAAAGTACTGTCTCTGCTTTTTAATGTTGGTCATAGCTTTTCTTCCAAGAGCAAGCATCTTTTAATTACATGGCTGCGGTCACCATCTGCAGTGATTTGGGGGCCTCAAAAAATAGTCTGTCACTGTTTCCATTGTTTCCCCATCAATTAGCCATGAAGTGATGGGACCAAATGCCATGATTTTAGTTTGCTGAATGTTGAGTATTAAGCCAACTTTTCACTCTCCTCTTTCACTTTCATCAAGAGGCTCTTTAGCTTTTCTTCACTTTCTGCCATAAGCGTGGTGTAATCTGCGTATCTGAGGTTATTGATATTTCTCCCAGCAATCTTGATTCCAGGTTGTGCTTCATCCTGTACAGTATCTAATTTAAATATAATTTACCCTGCATATAATTAAAATAAGCAGAGTGACAATATACAGCCTCAATACATTCCTTGCCCGATTTGGAACCAGTCTGTTGTTCCATGTCCAGTTCTAACTGTTGCTGCCTGACCTGCATACAGATTTCTCAGGAGGCAGGTCAGGTGGTCTGGTATTTTCATCTCTTGAAGAATTTTCCACAGTCTGATGTGGTCCACACAATCAAAAGCTTTGACATAGTCAATAAAGCAGAAGTAGATGTTTTTCTGAAACTCTCTCGCTTTTCTGATGATCCAAAGGACATTGGCAATATGATCTCTGGTTCCTCTGCCTTTTCTAAAACCAGCTTGAACATCTGGAAGTTCACGGTTCACGTACTGCTGAAGCCTGGCTTGGAGAATTTTGAGCACTACTTTGCTAGCATGTGAGATGAGTGCAATTGTGCGGTAGTTTGAGCATTCTTTGGCATTGTCTTTCTTTGGGATTGGAATGAAAACTGACCTTTTCCAGTCCTGTGGCCACTGTTGAGTTTTCCAACTTTGGTAGTTCAGTTGATTAGAGAATGGTTTACTGGAGCTCAGATTCTCTGTGATTTTCCTTTTAGAATGCTCAGAGAGGTTTCAAACACTTCTTTGAAACCTTATTGCCTTATTCCTTTGGATAAACCAGTGATTCAATGCACACATTCTGGAGTCAGACAAGCTTAGATTTTAACCTTGGCTCATCATCTACTAGCTGCTGTTACTTGCTCAAATTCCTTAAACTCTCTGAATTCGTATTTTTTATCTACAAATTTGGAGTTGTCATTGTCTAAGCAATGCTTTATATGTAAAACTCCCTGTACATTGTAGACACTCTAACAAGCAGTTGTTAATATATTTTAAGATATCTTTGCTACTTTTTTTGCCTAGAGAATTCCGATTCACCCTTGAAGTCAAATTTTAATATTATCCTAATATTGCTCAATTTTTGTTCCATTTCCTTCACAAGTCTATGGATAGAGACATACCATTTTAACCTCTACATTCCCTGAATCTAGCATAGTGCCCGACAGACGCAGTAAATATTGCTGAATTATATTTGATCATGCAGACCTCCTACACATGCTTTCTATAATAGATGTGAGAGATATATTACTTGTAGTACATGCCATTGAGCAGCAAATATTTTCACAGCAGAGGCAATTTATAACAGTTCAGAATGTTGACATTGTTATTAATTAAAGGTTCGCACAGATGCCAAGAAAGCAAGTGAAATCCACAGACTTGTCTCTGTCTATTTTTGCCCTGGATAATAGGCAGAGTAGCTTGCATAAAAGTAATAATGATTAATAGTAATATTTTATACTCTTTATAGCTCAAAAATGCTTCTAAATCCAATTATAATAGTCAAAATATATTGTTACCTGTTCAAAATTCTTTAACGTATTATTTTTATTTGATCCTCATGGTATAACTCAGAGATGGGTACACTCATCATCCCATTTGCCAACAAAATCTGTCTAGTCAAAGCTATGGTTTTTCCATTAGTCATGTATGGATGTGAGAGCTGGACTATAAAGAAAGCTGAGCGCAGAAGAATTGATGCTTTTGAATGGTGATGTTGGTGAAGACTCTTGAGAGTCCCTTGGACTGCAAGGAAATCCAACCAGTCCATCCTAAAGGAGATCAGTTCTGAATATTCATTGGAAGCACTGATGCTGAAGCTGAAACTCCAATACTTTGGCCACGTGGTGTGAAGAACTGACTCACTGGAAAAGACCCTGATGCTGGGAAAGATTGAAGGCAGGAGAAGAAAGGGACAATAGAGGATGAGATGGATAGATGTCATCACCAACTCAATGGATATGAGTTTGATCAAACTCTGGGAGATGGTGAAGGACAGGGAAGCCTGGCATGCTGCAGTCCATGGGGTTGCAATGAGTCAGACACGACTGAGCAACTGAACTGAATTGAACTGATCGTCCCATTTGACAATGAAAGAAATAGCCATACTGAAGTAAAATAATATGCTCAAGGTCACAACATTGCAGTTGTGATTCAAAATTCCAGTCTGCCTACTGCCAAAACTCATTCAAGTTCATGACTCCTATAACTTAACTGAGAAGTAGTTTTCAGGAAACCTGCACTTTACAGAAGATTAAAATACATCACAGAGTTTGTTTGATAATTCTGCAGTATAAATTTCCCCAATCTAAAATCAGTGGCATCTGCAAAGAACAAATCAACTCAGTTTTTCCTTTAAATATTTTTGTGAGTTTTTTTTTTTTAGTGGTTCCTGTAAGGCTTTCAATATACACCTTAACTCATCATAATCAACTTCAAATTGATATTAACGATTTCCATAAGACATAGAAACATTCCTCCAAAGGTAACATTATTGTCTACATTTATTTGGCTTTCAGATAAATATTATTTCACTTCAACTTTGGTTTGAAGTTTGATTTGACAACTCAAATCTGGAGAAATTAGAAGATACTTCTTTCACCTCTGTATTTGAGTTGGCATTTAAACTTATATTCTGCCTGTGAAAGGCAGAATAATGGTCCTCAAATATGTTCATGCTATAATCCTCGTATCCAAGAAATGTTACCTTACCTGGGCAAAGAGACTTTGCGGGTGTGATTAAGGCTAAACACCTTGAAATGGGGGGTTTATTCTGGACTATTCAGATGTCTCAGCAAATCACATGAGTCCTTAAAAGTGGAGAACCTTTTCCATGTTTGCAAACAACCAGATAACCAAAAAAAGAAAGAAATGTATGTTCTAATTGTTCATACTGCTATCACAATGCCCAGAACAAGCTATATATCTTATCAAATGCTCAAGAATATAATAAAGATTAATGTTTTAAAAACTGTAATTTTTCCTATAGAAGGCAAATATAAAAATAAAACTTTATTCTTCAAATATTGATGAAAACTCAATATAAGAAAGATATCTTTTTTCTTCTGTAGCTTACTATATTAAGATATATTTCACATTGTTAAAAGGACAATACCCACTAGGGTAGTAATTAAGAATAGAGTTTGTGATCATTTATTCATCTATAAATTTATTTATAGGTTAATTAAGCATGAATATTGCTAAATATTTGTATTTTAAAGAAAGACAAAAAATAAATTAAAATACCAAAACATAAGCATATGTATTTTGTTTTTTATGTAAGGCATAGTATTAGTACAATGTTTGGGAATCCTAAAATTGTGCATATGCATTTCTCTACAAAATTATACATTTCTTTTGTATGGTCCCATAGAAGATTTTTTAAAGTCTTCATATATGATTTTAAAATTTCTTCTGTTTTGGGATATGAAACTGAGTAGGAGCATTTGGCTTTATCTAATTATCAACAATAATAAAGGGGAAGAAATTCTTCCCTTTCTCAGAACAATAAATCCTATACCTATTTCAGGACATTGAACACAAGCACACCAATGATAAAAATTTTCTAGACTAGCTGCCCCACAATCAACATGGGTTTTAAATTTCACTGTGTTAGACTCTGGATAGGAAAATGAAATACACAGGTAGAGTCTGGAAACATTTGAGAAGTGTTCAGTAAAACATGGATAGGAAACTAGATGTACCCTTACAAGGCAGGATGAAGTTGTCAAAATTACGGCATCAGGCAATAAGTGCTTGAGTGCTGAGGGTCAGGGAGCTATGACTGCCTGGAAGGATCACAAGGATCAGAAAGGTTCTTGTTTTTAAGCTCTACCATCCTTCATACCAGGCAACCAAGTATGAATTTAAAAACAAAACAAAATGACAACTCCAGGGGCTAACAGCCACGCTAGCTACTTGCTCAAACTAAACAGAGGTCTTCAAAGTCTCCTTAAGACAGAGCTGATTTTATGGTTGAAACCATTTTTCAAAGCCTTTAGATTCAGCTTGAACTCTCAGAGTTTTCTAATACAGGAAAGCACTTTCTTTACTTTTCCACCTGGAACTCATTCTTAAAGATGTGGGTTAAAAATCACTTCCTCTGTGTGGGAGGAAACGTGGGCTTTGGAGCCAGAAAAGGATGACTGTGAGTCACTACTTACTAGCCTTCTGGTTTTGCCCAGCTTTATTAGTTCCTAGGTTGCCATAACAAAGTATCACACCCTGAGTGGCTTAGTTTAACAGAAAGTCACTGTCTCACAGTAGGCTAGTAGCCCAAAACTTCGGGGCCCTGATCTGCTGAAATCCACAATTTCAGTATGAAATCCGGGTCTAATTCGAGCTTCCAGTGCTTTGACAGCAAACTTTGGCATTTCCTTTTATTATAAATGCATTACTCCAGTCCCCTATCTGACACGTCTGCCTTCTCACTGTCTTCCTTCTGTGCATACTTGCCTCTGTGTTCAAATTTCTTCCATTTATAAGAGAATCAGTCATACTGAATTAGGGCTTACCCTAATAGCCTATGTTTAACTTGACTGCTTCCGTAAAGACTATTTCCATATGGTCACATTCTGAGATGCCTGGCGTTAGGATGTCAACATACCCTTTGGAAAGGACAAATTTGAGCCAAACATCAACTTATCTATTTTCCTTAGCTTCAGTTTCTTTGTCTGTAAAATGGAAATAATACTGTCTGCAGTATTATTGAGAAAAGTGGAAGAAATAAGCTGGAGGGAGCCAACTAGCATAGCAGCTGGTGTATCACAGGTGCTCAAATACATAGAATTTTCCTTTTTCATTTGCATTTCTCCCAGATATTTATATCTCCTAAGCGTTCACACAAAGCATGATGCAACTTTATTTCCAAGTATTACATTCTATTGAAACTACATATCTATTTGTCTAACTTGGTACTATTTTTGAGCTTAGAGACTGTCACAGTAATTTTTAGATACCTAATATACAACTCATTAAGGATTTATTGATTAAATAGAAGGAGGAATGAACAAATAGATGGATAGATGAAACGTGCCAACTTTACCAAAATTATTTCCTTAATTTCTCTTAGTGGGTCAGAGTTTAGGTAGTTTCAAAGTAACCTTAGGAATAGTCATATTTTGCATTGTTACTGCTTTCCTTATGTTTTCTCATCTCCTGTTAGTTTCCTAGTTAACTAATTGAGATCTTTAGATTTTTTCACTACTCCAGGCGCTTAGATCTTTAAAATCCTAATGGTATCCACTGCCATTTCCTGGGAGTTTCCTTTTAGAATATCTGCCCAAATAATTAATTGTTCTTTCAGGTTATTTCATCTCCAAATATATCAACACCCTGTGCAGGAGTGTATATGGGGAGAAGTCTCATAAGTAATGTTCCTGGTTATAATTCAGACATCTATCACAGTTAAATGTTATCTCACACACTCGGAGAAGGCGGAGATATGGAACCAATTTACATTTTGCAATAAAAATTATTTCTTTCCCATTTACTATATTTGGAAGAAAAATCTATTAGCTTCACTGATTATTTATGAGTAAAAGGCCTGAGAACAGTCTTGTAATAGAATTTTAAAACACACCCATATTCTTGAAGTAACGACAGAGGAAATGGACTGATTTATCACTAAAGACAGATTTATAATAAAGACCTGCAGTTCAAAATCCAGGCTTCATTTAGGGACATGAACAAATTATTCTTAACACTGGAATAGCCTGAAATAATCTGGCTGCATACAAATCAGAAATTAAGGGGGGGGGAAATCCACCCCTTTCCTATGTAAAAGGGTATAAAACAATCAGAGCCTTATACTTTCCAAAAAAATCCAAAGAAACACCTTAATTCCACATTTTTTGGTCCAAATGAACAAGACCGAGAAAAGGTTTCATCAGGCTAATTAAATTCATCTATACTTTTAGCAGTATCACTGTTTTCTAGCTTCACAAAGTTTTTTTTTTTCCCCCAGTTCACTAAAATTTGATCCACTCAAAAAGCTAATCTTCTCAACTACTATTTAATAAACCTAAGCAACTTTAAAAGGTAAATCAGGAAAAGAGCAAGTTAGATATATAGCCTGTTTCCATATTAATTCACTATTTATTTTATTGGTGTCTGTTATAAATCCAAACAACTCTACTGGGAATTATTTACAGGAATCTAGGTGGTATAAAGAATGAAGTGGACTCAGAAAATTAGACACAGCTTTTACTTTAGATAGACAAAACATTGAATGCAAAACTACACAAATCATAGTGGATTTAGAATCTTATATGCAGTGATATTCTGATAAGGGTACAACAACCCGCTCTCTGGAAAATAAAGAGCCCTGATACACAGCACTTGTTGATTTCCATGGCATAAAATATTCCCACCATTGCCGATTTCAAGCTGTCAGCATGAAGCTGCTGAACACCGAGTTGGGAAGAGAAGCATAAAGTTGGACCTTGTGAGTTGAGGTGAACAAACGACAATGCACTGCTGCTTAGATACAAATGTGTAGAGCAAATGAATATTTTGCTAGACAGTATTAAAGAATCTATGTGAACTTCAACTAAGATAGTAAATTCTACGCATCCAAAAGAATGGTGGTCAAAATTATAATTCTGAATATATAGATTTGCACGTGCACGCATGTGTGCTCAGTCATGTCGACTCTTTGCGACCCCATGGACTGTAGCCTGCCAGGCTCCTCTGTCCATGGGATTTCTCAGGCAAAAATACTGGAGTGTGTTGCCATTTCCTTCTTCAGGCGATCTTCCCAACCCAGGGATTGCACCCACGTCTCCTGTGTCTCCCACACTAGCAGGCGGATTCTTTACCACTGAGCCACATGGGAACAGTCATCCTTTTAACTGATGTTATTAAATAAAACACAGTAATGACATCCTCTATGGAACATATAAGGTTATTTTCAATTATATAGAATACATACTATGTTTCCGACACCATACTATGAACAAATGATTCAGAGACGAGCTGGGCATTGCATCTGCCCTGACATTCTAGAGAGGGCCGCTGGTAAGACGAGTAGTTCCAGTAGGTCATGGAACAAGTAGTAACTCGGAGGTGAGCACCGGTTCTGCAGTGCAGAGAGGGATACTTAGCCTAGTCTGGTTCAGGATGGCTTTCTGGGAAAACCGTGCTGTCAGAGTCACAGTCTGAAACAGATTCTTTTATTTTAGGATCATTCTAGTATTGCCCCCTACACCCGGCCCTCATATTTGAAGTGATCGCTGAAGACTTCCTTGAAGATGAAGCAAGTCCATGATTTTGTGAGGATGATAAACAGAAGCTGAAAATCGAATAGAAATTTAGGTCATTTATAAGTCCTTAATGATCCTAAAGCCATAAGGGGTGATGGTGAGATGGAGACAGCTGGTGGTAGGCTGATGGACCAGGAAGTTAATGAATTCCATGTGCTGGCTTAGTCATTTTTCCCTTACCTGTTTCCTTATCAGTGAAATAAATAGTTTTTGCTGGATAATAACAAAATAACAGCTGTTTTTATTGTGTGATTTCAATGGTGTTAAGTCCATCACATACATTAATTCTCTCCACAGACCCATAAGTGGATATCTTTATTTCCCTTTTTATATTCAAGAAATTTGAGATCATTGTAAGCTACATAAAATCCCCAAATTAAAAATGCATGGAAGTAGAATTCCAATCCAGTTCTTCCTGACTCAAATCTGTCAGACATCTCCTGAGGTAGTTCCTAGGGTTAATTTTTTTGTTTGTTTTAAATCTCAGAGCCGCCCTGGAACATTCTCTTAATTGCTGTACAGCAATGCCGGGGGTAACCAAGGAGCCAGGCTGTGCTCTGTCAGGTATATGCATCTTTGTGAATAAGCTTGATGGCAGGGAATTTTGCCATCAAGTCTTCACATTAAGTTTTCAGCAATATTCCCCAGTTTACTAATTAGGAGGGAGGTCTGTCTTCTCCTTGGCCTTTGAAAAAGTGATCATCCGCTTGATTGCTCTCATCAGAGATCTTCCCATTGCTTCTGATATTTTCTTTTCATCTCTTCTGGGTTGTTTATTTTTAATTACTTAACATTTTTGAAACCTCCTTTTCTGAATGCATCTCCAACCTAGGGCTAAACAAGCCAAATGCTTCAATTTGTTCCCCCGTTTTCTATGCAAACAGCCAAAATGAATTCTGCAAATGAGCCATGTTTTCCCACAACTCTGGAATTATGCAGGCTCTGTCCACTTCTGGGAGTGGCCCTAGCCTTTTGCTCATTTTTTTTACATCTCTTATTCTCTTTATTCTGTGTGGTTTCGATGATCCTCTGAGAGGCTCCCAAATGATCTCCATTTTTAACTCTGTTTTAACCCTGTCCTACTGTATTACATGCTGCTTTCTCCTTCTCTCATAAAGCCATCGGCTGCTTAAAAGCAGAGAAGCATTTTTATTAAACAAAAACAGTTTGGCTCCTGCACCTGGTAGAAGCTGAGTGATGGTGGGGAATATAGCTGGGCAATACTAGGGGGAGAGGGTGGGCACGAGAGCGTGATAGACATTTCAGGTTCGTCGGCCAGGTAAGAACTGTGGATTTCATTCTGAGTGAGATGGAGAGCCATTTCAGAGTTTGGAGAGAGATTATGACATGAACTAACAATGCTTCAATTGAGAATAAAATAAATAACTGCCAAGAAGGGCAGTTTCAGATAGACAACAAAATGTCTAGTAGCCAGCTGATAAAAAGGATGCATTAAAAGGGATGAAGTTTAGGAAATGGTTATGAATTGATGAATGAGATATTAACAGTAAAAGTAGACTGACCCTGTGTGAAGGAAAATTAAGACAAAGACACTGTGATCAGTGTAAGACTGTGAGTGTACGTATGCATGTCTGGGTTTAGTTATCAAGTTTCAAGAATCTTTGACCATTTATTTTATTTTGCTCTAGGAGCTCATACTTTAGAACATTCTGTTCACCAAAAACAATTTATAATTAATTCATCTTACCATACGTAATTTACCAAAGCCATAAGTCACCATCAATTTGAACTTCTGACTGTTGGGAACAAACCAATGTCATCCTCTCCCAGAATCACCATTCTAGCCAAGAGCATATCCAAGCACGAGCAAATGAATCTCTAATTTTCATCAACCTGTGTTACTTTATTGCAAGCATCATATGCTATCTCTTGGGTTCTTTTAAAAATTGAAAATAACTTTCTACACCATTTATTTTGTGAATATATGAACCACAGATTTGAGACTAAACACTCATTAAAACTTGCAAATATATATATATATATATACATATATTTATATAAACATATATAAAATTCTGTCTTGCATAAGGCATTATATATCTTAATAAATCTATGTATGTATATAATACACTGTATTTCTAAAGCATATGTACAAATTGTGTATATGATGCTCCCAAAAAAGGTAACATTCACAGGTCCTGGGGGTTAGGATGTGGATATATCTTTTGGGGACCACTTCTCAACTCCTACTGAAATACACACACACACACACACACACACACACACACATATGTGTAAACAAAAGATAGCTTCCAAAAGATATATAGACAGACAGACAGATGTAGATAGCCTCTGGAAAATGGATTGGAAAGGAGAGCTATCAAGCTGCATTAACTGTTAAGCATCTAGAACTATTATGTTAACAATATCACTTTTATTGGTATGTGTTCATTTGACTTTTCACAGGTTCCACAGGGACCATGAATATGTCATACACACATCTGCACCCAATCAGAAGATTCAGGCCTGTTGTGTTTATATACTTTTATCCATTGATCTTACAAAAACTCTGTGGGGGAAGAAGAATATTACCATTGCAGATAAATGATTTTCAGTTGGGAGAATGATTAGAAGGTAGAAAAGAGTGGGAAAATTATGTCTGGGTATATATTCCCAAAGACGGGGCAATATTTAGTAATAAAATTGGCCTGACAGCAGACCATGTCAGGAAGCAAAAGGCATGCCACGAGAACCAAGAAGACAATGTATTCAAGAGGATCGGATCTCATTAGATTGGTTCTCCTGGAAGCCTGTCTTAGTGTCATCTGTCTTTGAGTGCTGGGCTCCTTTCTGGGCTCCTTTACTATCTCTCAAAAGCTCGTTCCAAGAGGCATTTATTAGAAACCTAGTAAATGCCAGATATTGAGATGAGCAAATGAACACAACAAAGTCCCTTGCTCTGCATGCATGTTAAGTTCTTTCAGTCACGTCTGTTTTTTTGGACTCTAGGGATTGTAACCTGCCAGGCTCCTCTGTCCATGGGATTCTGTGGGCAAGAATACTGGAGTAAGTTGCCATGCCCTCCTCCAGGGGATCCTCCTGACCCAGGGAACCTGTGTCTTTTCCGTCTCCTGCATTGGCAGGCAGGTTCTTTACCACTAGCGTTCCCTGGGAAGCTCTAGGGTAACATAAAGCCTGGAGTACGCAGGGCTGTAGTGGATGGTGGGGCCTTGGGGAGATACATACACATTGACTGCATTCAAGAAATACAGTGTATTATACACATACATATGATTTAATAAGATATATAATCTTAGCATACTTTAATTTTTTCAGCATATCAAAAAGAAAAAGAAGGGAAGGTAGAAACAAAGAACATTATCTAAATACTCCTAAGAAGTTTAAAAATACATTCAAAATTCTGAAGAACCCTTAAATCTACTTAATATACAAAAGAAGGAAAATGAATTATACTGGCCCTCCATGTTTGCTAAACATGAATTAATTTGAAAGCATCTCTGTAAGGCAGATAAAATAATTGATATTTATTCACAATTAAATCAAAGATATTTAAAATTATTAGCTTGTTAATTTCAGATCCTCTTGCCTCTGAAATTCAAGTTTCCAGCATTAATACTGGGCCATTTTGATGAAAGCCACTCAATTGTGTCCGTTTGCAACACCATGGGCTGTATAGTCCGTGGAATTCTCCAGGCCAGAATACTGGAGTGGGTAGCCTTTCCCTTCTCCAGGGGATCTTCCCAACCCAGGAATCAAACCCAGGTCTCCCATATTAAAGGTGGATTCTTTACCAATTGAACCACAAGGGAAGCCCCTATATGCAGAGTACATCATGAGAAACACTGGACTGGAAGAAACACAAGCTGTAATCAAGATTGCTGGGAGAAATATCAATAACCTCAGATATGCAGATGACACCACCCTTATGGCAGAAAGTGAAGAGGAACTCAAAAGCCTCTTGAAGAAAGTGAAAGTGGAGAGTGAAAAAGTTGGCTTAAAGCTCAACATTCAGAAAACGAAGATCATGGCATCCGGTCCCATCACTTCATGGGAAATAGATGGGGAAATAGTGGAAACAGTGTCAGACTTTATTTTTCTGGGCTCCAAAATCACTACAGATGGTGGTTGCAGCCATGAAATTAAAAGACACTTACTCCTTGGAAGGAAAGTTATGGCCAACCTAGATAGCATATTCAAAAGCAGAGACATTACTTTGCCAACAAAGTTTCATCTAGTCAAGGGTATGGTTTTTCCTGTGGTCATGTATGGATATGAGAGTTGGACTGTGAAGAAAGCTGAGCACCGAAGAGTTGAAGCTTTTGAACTGTGATGTTGGAGAAGACTCTTGAGAGTCCCTTGGAATGCAAGGAAGTCCAACCAGTCCATTCTAAAGGAGATCAGCCCTGGGATTTCTTTGGAAGGACTGATGCTAAAGCTGAAACTCCAGTACTTTGGCCACCTTATGCAAAGAGTTGACTCATTGGAAAAGACTCTGATGCTGGGAGGGATTGGGGGCAGGAGGAAAAGGGGACGGCAGAGGATGAGATGGCTGGATGGCATCACCGACTTGATGGACATGAGTCTGAGTGAACTCCGGGAGTTGATGATGGACAGGGAAGCCTGGCGTGCTGCGATTCATGGGGTCACAAAGAGTCGGACACCACTGAGCAACTGATCTGATCTGATTTTGATGAAAAAATCAGGGAATGTCTCTCAAGTCATTTTTCTAGCAGGTAAGACATATTTCATTATTTTATTCGCTATTCCCAAATTTTGACGGTATTTATACATAAATCCAAGAGTTATCTTCAAGAAATGATCTCACTAGATATCATGCTAGGGTACAGGCAGCACTACGAAATAATGCTCTTCATTTGGGAGAAAACCTTCAGAAGAGCTTTTTCTGTCTGTTTTCATTTTACTTTCTAGGCAGAGGTGAACCTACATTCCTATGAAGAGCAGATGTCAGTAAGTTTTCAAGACATAGGATTGGGAACACGTGTACACCCATGGTGGATGCATGGTGATGTATGGCAAACAAACACAATATTGTAAAGTAAAAAAAAATAATAATAATAAAACAAAACAAAAAAAAAAGAAAGACAGAAATATATGCCAAAATACTAGAAATTACCTTGGTTAAAAATGACCACAATCAGGGTATAATGACTATAACATCTGACTTGGAGTTGGGAAATGGGGCATAAATTTTGAGCTTTGTCACATATTAGTGACATAACCGTGTGCAAATGACTTAATCCTACTTATACACCTTCTTCCACTGCTCAAAACTGAGTGCATCATCACAGCACAGTTAGATGGATTAAAACACACTGCCACTTTTGCATGTGGAAAGCAGTCCACACCAGAACAGGTTAAGGTTTAGGAGATGATCCGTGACTATTCTTCTTGAGAAGCAGCGGTAAGTAATTCCAGGTTCTTGTCACTATTTTGAACACTTATAACTGCCAGTACCTTTGTCTGTCTGTTCTAGTAATTTAACAGTTACTTTGAGGAGCTGCAGTAGTTTGGCTAATGCATGGAGAATGCTGGATTGGAAGCAGATGTCAGAGTTCAAGTTCTAGCTGTTCCATTTGTCCGGTTATGAGACTTTGCACAGGTTATTTGGCTCTTCTGTACTATAATGTTCTCAGCTGTATAATAGGGATGCTTGTGAGAATTAAGTAACTGCACTTACAGTGCCTACAGGTTTGGCTGGCCTATAGTTCTTGTTGCTTAGTTGCTAAGTAATGTCTGACTCTTTTGGGACCCCATGGACTGCTGCCCACCATGCTCCTCTGTCCATGGAATTTTCCAGGCAAGAAAACTGGAGGGGGTTGCCATTTCCTTCTCCAGGGGATCTTTCTGACCCAGGGGTTGAACCTGCGTCTCCTCTTGGCAGGCAGATTCTTTTATCATTGAACCACCTGGGAAATCCAGTCGTCATGGGAGAATTAAACTAAAACCGTGCTAACCACTGGGAGGTCACAGGTGGTGATGGGGCAGCAGTCCACAAAAGCCCCACAGGGAACTCCCCACAGGGGGCCTTCCAGGCCCCAAGTCCACCCAGGGCCTGCTGCTTCTGCCACACATGAACACTGAGAGCCACTGGGAGAGAGAAGACCAAGAGAGAGAGGATGGTGGAAATAGAAAAAATGCTATTTCATTACAATAGAAGGCAGAGCGCTGGGCCACAGCTCCAGACCCAGCCTCTAGTGCTCCATTTTACGGCTAAATGTTCACATGACTTGTAAATGTCACAAGTTCTCCACAGCTGTTCTCATTCACCCGTGTATCTGAAATTATTCTAATTACGTGGAATGTTTGTGGGTTTTACCATGTAGGTTTTATTAGAGCTTTGGAATCAAACAGATATGGATTAAATCCCAGTTCTGCCCTCTACTCCCTGTGTAATCTGGGAGATTCATTTAAGTTATCTATGCCCCTGTGTCTTCATTCGGAGAGTAGTAATTATGACGTATTCCTCACAGAATTAGTCAAGATATAAAGAAACTTGTGTAGGCACATATACATAGTTACAGAATCTGGTAGCAGAAAATTTGGCAGTGGTGATCCTCACAGCTTCCAAAGCATTTGACATGCTCTGTCTGTTGTGACCAGTACCATCCTCACGTGATCCCACTACTACTAGAATCACTATTATCTGAGCTAAAAGCAAAGTAAGACACTATTGATGAAAGTGTATTATGTAACAATACCACACATACACCAAATAGAATGTGTCCTAAAATACTAACCATAGCTATCAACATGAGACTTCAACTTGGGGGCAATGTTTCTTATTTACACTTTTTACATATTTTGTCATCTTTCTATGAATACTCTATTTCCAGCATTTGAGCAAATGGCATGAGCAATATAAATAACTGTGAACAGAGTCCCACGTGAACACTGCCCGTTTTTCAGTGCTGTTCAGAGTTGAGAGGTTGCTGGAACAGAGCTTGCTGTTCCCTGCCTTCTGCCTGGTAGCTGCAACAGGAGGGGTTTCACCTGAAATGCCTAAGATGGCATGATAGGGTTTGAAAGTAATACTCATGATTCATCATCTCTCCTTACTTGATGACATAAAAAGCCAATTATTAGACTCTTTCTTAGTAACATGAATAACAATGATCATTTTGGGTCTCGTCAGTAGTGACTAGGCTTCCCTGATAGCTCAGTTGGTAAAGAATCTGCCTGCAATGCAGGAGACCCTGGTTCGATTCCTGGGTCGGGAAGATCTGCTGGCGAAGGGATAGGCTACCCACTCCAGTATTCCTGGGCTTCCCTGATGGCTCAGCTGGTAAAGAATCCACCTGCAATGCAAGAGACTTGGGTGCAATCCCTGGGTTGGGAAAATCCCTGGGAGAAAGGAAAGGCTACCCACTCTAGTATCGTGACCTGGAGAATTCCATGGACCGTATAGTCTGTGGAGTTGCAAAGAGCTGGACACAACTGAGCAACTTTCACTTTCACTTTTTCCACTTCAGTGGTGACTGCATCCTTGCTACCCTTCCTGCCACAGTTTCTTTCCTCTTTCATCTTTCACATATAATCCCCAGATCAGGCAATTATTTTCCTCTGAATTTGAAAATGATAGCCCAAAGCATAAAAGCTAAGGAGGCTAATTCTGGGGTCTATTTTTCAAAAGTAACATGACATAAATTCCATTTTCAGCTTCTCTTATTATACTTTCTTCTATGACCATATTCTATTTTCTAGGTACATATACGTAAACCTTTGGTCATCTTCTTCCTCTGACTGGTACACATTATTCTTCTCCTGTTATTTGCCTGTGAAAATCCTTTTCATATCTCAGATTAATCTAACATGCCCCCACAGAGTAGATTCTAAACTGATTTAGATGTAGGTCAGATTTCAGGACACCCACTGCACAGGATGCATTAGCAAAGAGTAAAGTCACCCCAAAGTATGCAGCTGTCCTGTCTCTCCACTCCTCACAGAATCCTATCAGCCTACTTTTCTTTGCCTTTTCTTACTCCCTTGGTGCTCAGGAACTCCCATCACTATAAACTTGGCAGCCAGATTTGGTTTGATATTTGGTTTAATACGACCTGGACTTTGATGTAGGAAGCTTAGCTTGGGAGTATTGAGAGCACTTCACATACTCCAATCCAGCTTTTTCAACAAGTTTCATTGGCAGTTATAGGCACTAGCTTAAGTAAAATTAAAGTGGAACTTTGATTTCTCATTATTCATTGTTCATTGAGGATATAATTACCTTGGAAGCCTCAAGGGGAATAGATTATTTATAAGACGTGGTTCGAGCAATCCTGAGCTCTTCTGGCCAAATACAATTTAATAGAAATCTAAAACTCATCTTACACTTAACATATTACGGAAGCTGGCATCTTGCTCTTCCTCATCTGCCTCCTCTCTCAATGTGGGTGGTGTGTGGAGTACACTGAGTCTCAAGGTCCATTCCTATTAATATTCTTCTTTTTTATTACCTGCCATTACCATGTGGCTGAATGGCTAAAGTACCTTGCCATTCTTATTTCTGACTTTGCATTTTCTATGACTTTTCCTTTTACTCTGAACCATACATTTCTTTAGAAAGAGAAATTGCTCCACCCTCATCTGCCCCAGTACACACGTGGACAAGACAAACACACTCTATTTCAATCCCCTGCTTCTTTCCTTCATGGCAATTACTGCAACTTACTTTTTTCCTCTTTTTGAGTCTGTTTGCTTGTTGCTTCTCAGCCTTCCCACTGGCACATAAGCTCCAAGAGGGCAGAAGGTGAGTCCTATCTTATCACCTCTGCAACCAGAGCCTCCATGGCAATGCCTCACATAGATAGGGAGCACAATAATGATCAGTACATTTTCACATGGTGTCTGGCATCCAGAGCCCTGCAGTGGGCAGCCACAGATATTTCGCTCACAGTGATTCTGCAGGCAAATAAGATTTTCCCTGGTGTTTCCTTTCTTATTCCTCTAGAGTTGTTGGATACATTTCATTCTTTTCTAAACTGTGATTTTTTCATTAATTATATGTACAGTGTTGTGTAGCCATCCTCACCATCTCCAAAATCTTTTGACCCCAAACAGAAACTCTTAATTATTAAACAACAATGTCCCAATCCCCCTTCCGTCCTTGGTAACCACTAATCTACTTTCTGTCTCTTTCAATAGGTCTATTCTAGATTTTTCATATAAGTAGGATCACACAACATTTGACTTTTTGTGTCTAGTTTATTTCTCTTAATGTTTTAAAGGTTCATCCACATTGTAGCATGCATGAAAACTTCATTTTTATGGCTGAGTAACATTACATTGGATGGATATATTCCACATTTGTTTATCCATTCACTTGTCCATGGACACTTGAGTTGTTTACACCTTTTGGCTACTGTAAAATAATGATTTTACAAATGTTGGTGTGCAAATTTCTTTGTGAGTCCATTTTCATTACTTCAGGTACACACCTAAAAACGGAATATTTGGGTCATACGGAAGCTCTGCATTTAACCTTTTGAGGTCCCACCAAACTGTTTTCCATGGTAGTTGCACCATTGTACATTCTGGTGGGTGTAATTTCAATTGTTTTTTCCTTTAACTGACATTGTGATGAGGAGATGGATTAGACAAAAGCTTAATATATTTTCTTGTATATATGTCTAAAATTGTCAAGCAGTTAGACAAAGAGAAATATTGCCACTTATGGCATTTGAATCAGTGGCAGTTACAAGCAAAACTATGAAAAACAGGTGAGGTATTTAAAATCTATTTTAAGCAGGAACTCAGTAGCTGAAATATCCATTCACAGGAGATATATATATATATATGCCTATGTGCTGGGTTGCTTCAGTCATGTCCAACTCTTTGACCCCATGGACTGTAGCCCATCAGGCTCCTCTGTCCATGGAATTCTCCAGGCAAGAATACTGGAGTGGGCTGACATGCCCTCCTCCAGGGGATCTTCCCGACCCAGGGATTGAACCCACATTGTCTCTTATGTCTCTTGCATTGATTGGTAGGTGGGTTCTTTACCACTAGTGCTATCTGGGGGAGTGTGTGTATACACACACACACACACATATACACAGCAGAACATTTTATTTCAGTTTCAAATAAAAGTTCTAAAATTCCATGCCACTTAAAATCTAACAAATGCTTAGGAATTCCTGGTTTCTGTCCTTTTTGATGGCTAGGAAATGGAGAGGGAAAGGAAATTCAAATTTCTCTCACACTCTGAAGTATTAAATCTTCTACTGGTATGAATATACACCCTAAACTAACAAGTAAGCATCTGATATTATACTGGAAACAAAATGGTTTCTTTATAAACAGGAATATTATTTTTTTCCCTAGCCACTTCATGATTTTTCCATGTGACACACCTACTCCCGAAGAGATGAAAAAGATTAAAATCCACAATATAGAGCCTAATAACAATAAAAGGTGACTGGCCATTTTGTGTACAGCTCAATTTCGGGTACATGGATAACTGGACTGAACTCTCTGGAGACTCATAAAAAAAAAAAAAAACGATTCATTTTTAACAGGTCATTCGCCTACTCAGTACTGTAATTGCGTAGCTTGTGTAGGTGTTTGTATCTTTATTTATTTATCTATCCTGTTTCCTGCTCATTTCCTACTGAAAGAAAAAAAGAAAGATGGCATAAGCAAGGTGAATTAACACAAGCAAATGAGAAGGCATGAGATACAAGTACTGAAAGGCAAAGCTTTCCCTCTCTGTTAAAACACTCCAGACTTTTCTATCTGTATGATTAGCAGTCAGAGTAGTTCTCCGGTACCAACAAAACTTTAGCCCACGCAGCATACTATACTCAAAGAAGCACTGAGGTTCACAGCCTTGGTTTTATGCTGGTTGTGTTTCTAATGAGCTCTGTGATACTGAATGAGCCACCAAATCTCTCTGAGCTATGTTCTTTATTTGTAAGCTAAGGAGGTTGAACTAGATTGCTGATTTAAATGTTGGGTTATCTCAGAAGTTAAAATTAGATGTAAACTGTTGGTAAACTGGTGAGGCTCTGGGCTCCTTTTCTTCACTTCAAACATAGGGGTTTTACTTTTATTTGTCTCATACTTCTAGAGTCTGGGACAATTTTGTTTGAAGAAAATAAGGAAAAGTTCTCTTATTGGAGGCAGTAATGGGGAACATACAAATATGAACTAATCAGTAATAATAAAGTATCTGTTATCAAAATATGAAATTATTTTAAAAAATAAGTATATTTCTGTTTATTAAGTTTAAGTAAGTGTTAGTTAACATCTATTTCTGCTTTATTGACTATGCCAAAGCCTTTGACTGTGTGAATCACAATAAACTGTGGAAAATTCTGAAAGAGATGGGAATACCAGACCACCTGACCTGCCTCTTGAGAAACCTATAAACAGGTCAGGAAGCAACAGTTAGAACTGGACATGGAACAACAGACTGGTTCCAAATAGGAAAATGAGTATGTCAAAGCTGTATATTGTTACTCTGCTTATTTAACTTATATGCAGAGTACATCATGAGAAACGCTGGGCTGGAAGAAGTACAAGCTGGAATGAAGACTGCCAGGAGAAATATCAATAACTTCAAATATGCAGACGAAACCACCCTTATGGCAGAAAGTGAAGAGGAACTACAAAGCCTCTTGATGAAAGTGAAATTGGAGAGTGAAAAAGTTGGCTTAAAGCTCAACATTCAGAAAACTAAGATCATAGCATCTGGTCCCATCACTTCATGGAAAATAGATGGGGAAACAGTGGAAACAGTGGCTGACTTTATTTTTGGGGGCTCCAAAATCACTGCAGATGGTGACTGAAGCCATGAAATTAAAAGACACTTACTCCTTGGAAGGAAAGTTATGACCAATCTAGATAGCATATGCAAAAACAGAGACATTATTTTGCCAACAAAGGTCCGTTTAGTCAAGGCTATGGTTTTTCCACTGGTCATGTATGGATGTGAGAGTTGGACTGTGAAGAAAGCTGATCACCAAAGAATTGATGCTTTTGAATTGTGGTGTTGGAGAAGACTCTTGAGAGTCCCTTGGACTGCAAGGAGATGAAACCAGTCCATCCTAAAGGAGATCAGTCCTGGGTGCTAATTGGAAGGACTGATGCTGAAGCTGAAACTCCAATACTTTGGCCACCTCATGCGAAGAGTTGACTCATTGGAAAAGACCCTGATGCTGGGAGGGATTGGGGGCAGGAGGAGAAGGGGATGACAGAGGATGAGATGGCTAAATGTCATCACCAACTTAATGGACATCAGTTTGGGTAAACTCCGGGAGTTGGTGATGGACAGGGAGGCCTGGCGTGCTATGATTCATGGGGTCACAAAGAGTCGGACACAACTGAGTGATGGAACTGAACGGAATTGAAGTGTTAAGTCACTCAGTCATGTCCGACTCTTTGTGACCCCATGGACAGAAGACTCCTATGGTCCTCTTTTTATGGAATTCTCCAAGCAAGAATACCGGAACGGGGGTTCCCATTCACTTCTACAGGGGATCTTCCCAAACCAGGAATGGAACCCCCATCTCTTGTATGGCAGGCAGGTTCTTTCCATTTGAGCCACCAAGGAAGTCCTTATTAAGTTTAATTTAATTTACTTTAACATGTAAATAAAAACTTAATAAATACAAACCAGCTAAAATTACAGCAACAGCCATTTGGGGGTGCTGATGAGCAGTAAGTTTTAAGCTATGCTGTAAGTGTTCAAAGTTAGGTTCAGAAAAACATTTCTACATAACTTCCTAAAATAGCCAAAATGATGAGTTGCAGACTGCTCAAAATTTAAGATTGTGGAATATAGGTTAAACTTCTAATCTTCAACAGTTTGGGGTCTTTTCTATACCAAGGTAACACATTTTAAATTTACTTTAGTCTAACTAAATGATAATGTTAAATTGACATTAACTATCTTATAACAAATCCATGTTTATTATTTTCAAAAAGGGTCTCCCTTATCTGGAGGAACTTCACTGTTCCTCATGTTTTGTGGGAATAACTGTAGGCTGGTAATCAAGCTGCTATGATTTTGAATTTGGGTCCCTAAACTAACTTTGGTGTCAAACGCTGGCATTCACCCTCCAAGCAATTATCCTATATTTCTGTATATCGTCACTTTTTTGTCACAGTGTAACAATATAAATGAAGAGATGGAACCAAAGCAAAAACAACACCCAGTTGTGGATGTGACTGCTGATAGAAGTGAAGTGTGATGTTATAAAGAAGAATACTGCACAGGAACCTTAGGTCCATGAACCAAGGCAAATTGGAAGTGGTCAAACAGAAGATGGCAAGAGTGAACATTGACATTTTAGGAATCAGTGAACTAAAATGCACTAGAATACGTGAATTTAACTCAGATGACCATTATATCTACTACTGTGGGTAAGAATACATCAGAAGAAATGGAATAGCCATGATAGTCAATAAAGGTTTCCAAAATGCAGTACTTGAGTGAGATCTCAAACACAACAGAATGATCTCTGTTTGTTTTGAAAGTAAACCATTCAATTTGACAGTAATCCAAGTCTATGCTCCAACCACTAATGCTGAAGAAGCTGAAATTGAACAGTTCTATGAAGACCTACAAGACCTTTTAGAACTAGCACCCCCAAAAAATATCCTTTTCATTATAGGGGACTGGAATGCAAAAGTAGGAAGTCAAGAAATACCTGGAGTAACAGGTAAATTTGGTCTTGGAGCACAGAATGAAGCAGGGCAAAGGCTAACAGAGTTTTGCCAAGAGAATGCACTGGTCATAGCAAACACCCTCTTCCAACAACACAACAGAAGACTCTACAAATGGACAACACTTGGTCAATACAGAAATCAGATTGATTATATTCTTTGCAGCCAAAGTTGGGGGAGTTCTCTACAGGCAGCAAAAACAAGTCTGGGAGCTGACTGTGGCTCACATCATGAACCCCTTATTGCCAAATTCAGATTTAAATTGAAGAAAGTAGGGAAAACCACTGGACAATTCAGGTATGACCTAAATCAAATCCCTTATGATTATACAGTGCAAGTGATAAATAGATTCAAGGGATTAGATCTGAGAAACAGGGTGCCTGAAGAACTATGGACAGAGACACAAGACACTGTACAGGAAGCAGTGATCAAGACCATTCCCAAGAAAAAGAACACGAATGGCACAATGGCTGTCTGAGGAGGCCTTACAAACAACTGAGAGAAGAAGCAAGTGAAAGGCAAAGGAGAAAAGGAAAGATATACCCATTTGAATGCAGAGTTCCAAACAATACCACAGAGAGATAAGAAAGCCTTCCTAAGTGATCAGTGTAAAGAGAGAGAGGAAAACAACAGCATGGGAAAAACTAGAGATATCTTCAAGAAAATTAGAGAGGGCAAGAGAACATTTGATGCAAATATGGGCACAATAAAGGACAAAAATTGTATGGACCTAACAGAAGCAGAAGATATTAAGAAGAGGTGGCAAGAATACACAAAAGAACTATATATTAAAGATTTTAATGACCCAGATAACAATGATGGTGTGATCACTCACCTAGAGCCAAACATCCTGGAATACAAAGTCAAGTAGGACATAGGAAGAGGCACCACTACGAACAAAGCAAGTGGAAGTGATGGAATTTCATCGGAGCTATTTCAAATCCTAAAAGATGAGGCTGTGAAAGTGCTGCACTCAAAATGCCAGCTAATTTGGAAAACTCAGCAGTGGCCACAGGACTGAAAAAGTTCAGTTTTCATTCCAATCCCAAGGAAATGCAATGCCAAGGAATGTTCAAACTACCGCACAATTGCATTCGTCTCACATGCTAGCAAAGTAATGTTCAAAATTCTCCAAGTGAGGCTTCAACAATATATGAACCGACAACTTCCAGATGTTCAAGCTGGTTTTAGAAAAGGCAGAGGAGCTAGGGATCAAATTGCCAACATCCGCTGGATCATGGAAAAAGCAAGAGAGTTCCAGAAAAACATCTATTTCTGCTTTAGTGACTATGCCAAAGCCTTTGACTGTGTGGATCACAGTAAACCATGGAAAATTATGAAAGAGACGGGAATACCAGACCACCTGATCTGCCTCCTGAGAAATTTGTAAGCAGGTTAGGAAGCAACAGTTACAACTGGACATGGAATAACAGACTGGTTCCAAATAGGAAAAGGAGTTCGTCAAGGCTGTATATTGTCACCCTGCTTATTTAACTTATATGCAGAGTGCATCATGAGAAACACTGGACTGGAAGAAACACAAGCTGGAATCAAGATTGCCGGGAGAAATATCAATAACCTCAGATATGCAGATGACACCACCCTCATGGCAGAAAGTGAAGAGGAACTAAAAAGCCTCTTGATGAAAGTGAAAGTGGAGAGTGAAAAAGTTGGCTTAAAGCTCAACATTCAGAAAACGAAGATCATGGCATCCGGTCCCATCACTTCATGGGAAATAGATGGGGAAACAGTGGAAACAATGTCAGACTTTATTCTTTTGGGCTCCAAAATCACTGCAGATGGTGACTGCAGCCATGAAATTAAAAGACGCTTACTCCTTGGAAGGAAAGTTATGGCCAACCTAGATAGCATATTCAAAAGCAGAGACATTACTTTGCCAACAAAGGTTTGTCTAGTCAAGGCTATGGTTTTTCCTGTGGTCATGTATGGATGTGAGAGTTGGACTGTGAAGAAGGCTGAGCACTGAAGAATTGATGCTTTTGAACTGTGGTGTTGGAGAAGACTCTTGAGAGTCCCTTGGACTGCAAGGAGATCCAACCAGTCCATTCTGAAGGAGATCAGCCCCGGGATTTCTTTGGAAGGAATGATGCTAAAGCTGAAACTCCAGTACTTTGGCCACCTCATGCAAAGAGTTGACTCATTGGAAAAGACTCTGATGCTGGGAGGGATTGGGGGCAGGAGGAGAAGGGGACGACAGAGGATGAGATGGCTGGATGGCATCACTGACTCGATGGACGTGAGTCTCAGTGAACTCCGGGAGTTGGTGATGGGCAGGGAGGCCTGGTGCGCTGCGATTCATGGGGTCGCAAATAGTCGGACACAACTGAGCGACTGAACTGAACTGAACTGACTTGCCTGCTGAGAAATCTGTATTCAAGTCAAGAAGCAACAGTGAGAACCAGACATGGAACAACAGACTGGTTCCAAATATGGAAGGGAGTACGTCAAGGTTGTATATTGCCACCCTTTTTATTTAACTTATACTCAGAGTATAGCATGTGAAATCCCAGGCTGGATGAAGCAGAAGCTAGAATCAAGATCGCCTGGAGAAATACCAATAACCTGAGATACACAGATGATACCACCCTTATGGCAGAAAGCAAAGAAGAGCTAAAGAGCCTCTTGATGAAAGTGAAAGAGGAGAGTGAAAAAGTTGGCTTGAAATTCAACATTCAGAAAACTAAGATGGTGGCAGCTGGTCCCATCACTTCATGGCAAATAGATGGGGAAACAGTGGAAACAGTGACAGACTTTATGTTTTTCAGCTCCAAAATCACTGCAGATGGTGACTGCAGCCATGAAATTAAAAGACACTTGCTTCTTGAAAGAAAACCTATGACCAACCTAGATAGCATATTAAAAAGCAGAGAAATTACTTTGCCAACAAAGGTCCATTTAGTCAAAGCTACGGTTTTCCCAGTAGTCATATATGGATGTGAGAGTTGGAGTATAAAAAAAGCTGAGCCCTGAGGAATTCATGTTTTTGAAGTGAAGTGTTGGAGCTGACTCCTGAGAGCCCCTTGGACTGCAAAGAGATGCAACCAGTCAATCCTAAAGGAAATCAGTCCTGAATACTCATTTGAAGGATGCTGAAGCTGAAACTCCAGTACTTTGGCCACCTGATGCAAAGAGCTGACTCATTGGAAAAGACCCTGATGCTGTGAAAAATGGAAGGTGGGAGAAGGGGACAAGAGACGATCAGATGGTTGGATGACTTCATCGATTTGTTAGACATGAGTTTGAACAAGCTTCTGGCGTTGGTGATGGACAGGGAAGCCTGGCATGCTACAGTCCATGAGGTCACAAAAAGTCAGACAGTACTGAGTGACTGAACTGAACCGAACCATATAAATATGGTAAGTTATAACAACTATAATAATGTGAAAGCAAATGTCCAAACTATTGACATTGTGACTATATATAAAAAAGACCTACAAGTCCTCTACATACAAAAAGACCACTAAAAGCATCAGATCAGTCGTTCAATCGTGTCCGACTATTTGCAACCCCATGAATTGCAGCACGCCAGGCCTCCCTGTCCATCACCAACTCCTGGAGTCTACTCAGACTCATGTCCATCGAGTCAGTGATGCCATCCAGCCATCTCATCCTCTGTCATCCCCTTCTCCTCCTGCCCCCAATCCCTCCCAGCATCAGAGTCTTTTCCAATGAGTCAACTCTTCACGTGAGGTGGCCAAAGTACTGGAGTTTCAGCTTTAGCATCATTCCTTCCAAAGAAATCCCAGGGCTGATCTCCTTCAGAATGGACTGGTTGGATCTCCTTGCAGCCAAGGGACTCTCAAGAGTCTTCTCCAACACCACAGTTCAAAAGCATCAATTCTTCAGTGCTCAGCCTTCTTCACAGTCCAACTCTCACATCCATACATGACCACAGGAAAAACCATAGCCTTGACTAGACGAACCTCTGTTGGCAAAGTAATGTCTCTGCTTTTGAATATGCTATCTAGGTTGGCCATAACTTTCCTTCCAAGAAGTAAGCGTCTTTTAATTTCATGGCTGCAGTCATCATCTGCAGTGATTTTGGAGCCCAAAAAAATAAAGTCTGACACTGTTTCCACTGTTTCCCCATCTATTTCCCATGAAGTGATGGGACCAGATGTCATGATCTTCGTTTTCTGAATGTTGAGCTTTAAGCCAACTTTTTCACTCTCCACTTTCACTTTCATCAAGAGACTTTTTAGTTCCTCTTCACTTTCTGCCATGAGGGTGGTGTCATCTGCATATCTGAGGTTATTGATATTTCTCCCGGCAATCTTGATTCCAGCTTGTGATTCTTCCAGTCCAGTGTTTCTCATGATGCACTCTGCATATAAGTTAAATAAGCAGGGTGACAATATACAGCCTTGACGAACTCCTTTTCCTATTTGGAACCAGTCTGTTATTCCATGTCCAGTTCTAACTGTTGCTTCCTGACCTGCATACAAATTTCTCAAGAGGCAGATCAGGTGGTCTGGCATTCCCAACTCTTTCAGAATTTTCCACAGTTTATTGTGATCCACACAGTCAAAGGCTTTGGCATAGTACCCAATGGCTAATATCTATCTATCAGTCAGTTCAGTTGCTCAGTTGTGTCCAACTCTTTGTGACCCCACGAACCATAGCATGCCAGGCTTCCCTGTCCATCACCAACTCCTGGAGTCTACCCAAACCCATGTCCGTTGAGTTGGTGGTGCTATCCAACCATCTCATCCTCTGTTGTCCCCTTCTCCTCCTGCCCCCAATCCCTCCCAGCATCAGAGTCTTTTCCAATGAGTCAACTCTTCACATCAGGTGGCCAAAGTATTGGAGTTTCAGCTTCAGCATCAGTCCTTCCAATGAATACCCAGGACTGGTCTCCTTTAGGATGGACTGGTTGGATCTCCTTACAGTCTAAGGGACTCTCAAGCATCTTCTCCAACACCACAGTTCAAAAGCATCAATTCTTCAGTGCTCAGTCTTCTTCACAGTCCAACTCTCACATCCATACATGACCACTGGAAAAAACATAGCCTTGACTAGACGGACCTTTGTTGGCAAAGTGATGTCTCTGCTTTTTAATATGCTGTCTAGGTTGGTCATAACTTTTCTTCCAAGGAGTAAGCGTCTTTTAATTTCATGGCTGCAGTCACCATCTGCAGTGTTTTTGGAGCCCAGAAAAATAGTCAGCCACTGTTTCCACTGTTTCCCCATCTATTTGCCATGAAGTGATATCAACCTCAAATTAGTCTTCTCTAATTAGAATAATACATCATTTCCTGATAAAATTTTCACCAAAAAATGTTAATCTATAATCCTTAGTGTTAGAAACATTCATATAGTTCAACATTTTACTTAATCCTTTCCATAACATCTCTGACAGATTGTAGCTAAATTCAGCACATACAATTCCAGCTTATAGGAAGGATCTTCTGGTGTTTAACAGATCAATTAAAAACAAAAACAAAGAACCAAGAACACCAAACAAACAAAGAATTTTTGATAAAATGCTCTAGCTTGGATCTGGGTTGTACCATCTTAAGATACATACTGAGCTTCACCTGTTCACCCCATCATCCACATGCCAGTCCTCTAAATGTTTGATGGAGTTAACTTATTCCCAGGGCTGCCTACATGGGCATACAATCTAGAAGCATGGCTTAGAATGGCAACATGCTTGGTTTAATCCTCTGATGTCACTGTCCTGACAGGCTTAATGATTTTTGAACACTGATCCCATAACTTTATTTTCCAGTGGGTCTTGCAAATTATATAGCCAATTCTGTATGTTTTCTCAAATCATGTATTCTGAAACTCAATAACCCCAGTTCCTATATTCACAATGACTTACATGAAATAGCTTGTGTTTGTCTGTCTATGACCATGTAAAGTAGTGATGCCCAGAAAAAGCACAGTGTCCCAGGTATGGTCTGATCACTGAGAAAATAGAAGTATAATTCTGTTGTATGGTGCATATCCACTGGGTTTCCCTTTTTCCCTTCACTGGAGTGCAAAGCCCAGTCTCTACACTTATCTGCCCTGCTCTATGGTCTAGGCCCAAGAAGGCTGACCCCTAAAGGGGGCAGTGGTAGGTGTCCCTTTTGCCTGGCTTTTAGTTGGGTTTGGCTAATGGGAGGCAATAGGGGAGGGGGCATAGAAGAGAGTTTAGCATATTTCTCGGTCCTTCCTTCCCATTTCAGAGTCGCATCTCTGAGAGAAGCAGCATTCCTTCCTGAGTAGACTTCCCATTGGTGGCCCTTCTTCTACAGCTTCCTATCTCCCTGGACTCGTATTATCAGTTCTCTCTCCTTGATCACAGTTCTAGTGGGTAGTATTGGTCTCCTGTTGCTGCTGGTCCCCAGCCTTAATCACACATCAGTATGGAGTCCTTTCATTAAAGTACTTTCTCTTGAACCTTATGGGGTAAGTTCTCCCAAGACACTAAATGATAAACCTTATGGCAGGAGAAGACCATGTATCAATTAATGCAACCAGTTCGCATTTTTTTTTTTTTTGAAAATTTCTCTGGAAGGCTGAAGTTGACTTTCTTTGATTCACCCAATAACTGATCTGTCTTCTTCCATGTTTTCAATCACTGTCTGCAGGCTGATAATACTCAAACCTCTAGCCTTAGAATAAACTGCTTCCAGAATTCACTCATTTAAACAAATGTGAAGAAACAGTTATCATATGCCAAAGATTCTTCCAAAAGCTGGGGATATAGTAATGACCAAGCACATAAAATACACTCATCCTAATGGAGCTTATATGCTTTCGAAGAGTGACAGATAATAAGCCAGAGGACTCTGAGGGGCTAAGTGATATTACTGACACAATTTAGAACCACTTGGGCTGCTGTATTGAGAACAGACTACCAAAGCCAGGGGCAGAAGCAGGAAGGACAGTTAGAAAAATCCCGGGTGAAAGATCAGGCAGCTCAGACCATGGTAAGGGCAGCAGGATCACTAAGGCTAATCCTAGACCTCAGTATCGCTCTTCCTGCCTCTCTTGCCTTGTTGCACTGAATCCTAAAGTAGGATCCATATGCCATCTGCAAGTCACTTATTCACTTCACACAAAGTATGAGAAGTGAAAGTGTTAGTTGCTCGGTCGTGTCTGACTCTTTGTGACCCCATGGACGGTAGCCCGCCAGGCTCCTCTGTCCATGGGATTTTCCAGGCAAGAACACTGGACTGGATTGCCATTCCCTTCTCCAAGAGATTGTCATGATCCAGGGATTAAACCTGGGTCTCCTACACTGCAGGCAGATTCTTTACCATCTGAGCCACCACGGAACAAGGTATAAATAACTACACAATGGATGAAAGGTCAATACTGCACACTTCAGAAGGACAAGGAAAGGAATTTTCCTTTTTCTTAGCAATATTTATGACTTTGTCTCTTCTCAAACATAAGAAAATGAAATTATAACTAGCTGCCTAAGGGCCATGACAAAATTAAAAATAAAAGGCAAATGAAAGACCTTTTATTGAATCAGTCATTGAACATTGTCTAAAACAAAATAAAAAGAAATTTATCATCTTTAATTGGTCTCAATGGTCAGATAAGACAAAGAAGATATTCAGATAAAGTTTCTTCAATAAGATTTATAATAGCTTTTCAAAAACCAGCTTTTAAGAAAAAGAGAGTGTCCATATTTTTCAGGGGATAGAATAATTGATACTCATAATACATAGAACATTGGGTACAAATAGTACCACCTACTTTTTATAAAATAAAAAATTTAATCTTGAATTATGTTGCAAACAAAAGAAATGCAAAACAAGAAGGGGGAGGGGGAGGAAGAGTAGGGAAAGAAATATCAATTGCTCTTCTTTGAAGCAGTTCTCCAAACTGCCTTGTAAAACTTTGTTAAAGTAACCTCAGGTTGCGGCTTCACACATAAATCACAGAGGAATCCACTCCTTAAGCGACCTCAATCTTGAGCCCACAGAAACATAAATTTTATGAGGACAGCTCCATGCTCTGTTCGCTGTTGATCCCAAGAATGGATTTTCACCTCTGCAAATATTATATATACAATGAATAAGAGCATCTAGCCTCTCTATTTGAAATAACTATTTAGCACTTCTATTTCAACTACTTAATATTTAATGAACAGTTAAGTATAATAAAGTTAGTTCAGTTCAGTCGCTCGGTCGTGTCCAACTCTTTGCGACCCCATGAATCGCAGCATGCCAGGCCTCCCTGTCCATCACCAACTCCCAGAGTTCACTCCGACTCACATCCATCAAGTCAGTGATGCCATCGAGCCATCTCATCTTGAAACCATTTACGCTAAAATGGTATGAACTACTGCTTTCCTATTTCATGCAGCTTTTTTAGTCTTTCTTTTCAGAAGTCTAGAACCTTAAGGCATACCATACTAATTGATTTTCAGGCTCACGATGTCTTGAATAAAGAAAGCCCTCTTTATCACTCACTGGTTTGGAAGAGCTTAGCGGAGTCCACCAGGACAGAGGATGTACCAGAAGGAAGAAAGTCAATACAGTGGTTCAGGAAGCTCTGGCCTCTTCTTGGCCCTCCTCCAGTTCTACTAGCTCTTTGCACAAAGCCAAATACCCCAGGATTGAAAATTCAAGCCTTCAGAATTTTTGGCAGCATGAATGTATTCTAGAAGTAAGACTTCAGTGTTAGGTTGTTTTGACTATCTGGGAGAAAGCATTATTTAGAATTTTCCATGTGAATGCTGACCCCCCCCCAAAAAAAAACAAACAAACAAAGAGATAAAAGGGAAAAAAGCCCTCAACTTGAAAGCTGCCCGTATTTGTCATCATTTAGAAAGATAATTAAATTTTAAAAGGTCTAAATGTTTTAAGTAGAATTTTTCTGCCACAAAAGAGAGGATTTTATCATAAATCTGGCATTTGTCAGACCACTGAACATAATTTAAATGGGCCAAACTTTGTCTCTTGGCAACCAGAATCCACATGAATTGGTAGGCACTGTCTCTGGAGGAAGATCACCCTCCTCAATATTTATGAGCTACAGTAGTAACTCCTCCATCTTTTCTCAAACTAAAGACTGTCGTTACTATTGAAACACCACAAAGTCAAGCCACCAATACAGTCAGGAAGGATTTTCACTCTGTATTTTCTCTTGTTTTCTTTGCTTATTTTGTTTTTGTGTGTGCTCAATTAATTCTAGTGAAATAGGAGTGAGATTTAAATTCCTTAAAGACATTCTCCAGGATGCTATTTACAGCTCAAATGAAGCCTCTAATAAATGCATATTATATCAACTGCTTCCTTTTAAAAATTGAGGGAAAATATACTTTAAAAATTTGGTCTTGCATCCTTCAGAATGGGAGAATAGTGAATGAAACTGACAAAGAATTAATCTCCAAAATATACAAGCAGCTCATGCAGCTCAATACCAGAAAAACAAACAGCCCAATCAAAAAGTGGGCAAAGGAACTAACCAGACATTTCTCCAAAGAAGACATACAGGTGGCTAATAAACACAGGAAAAGATGCTCAACATCATTCATTATTAGAAAAATACAGATCAAAACCACAATGAAGTATCATCTCATGCCAATCATAATCAAATCAGTTCAGTCGCTCAGTCATGTCTGACTCTTTGCGACCCCACAGACTGCAGCACACCCGGCTTCCCTGTCCATCACCAACTCCCAAGTTTACTCAAACTCATGTCCATTACATCGGTGATACCAGCCAACCATCTTATCCTCTGTCATCCCCTTCTCCTCCTGCCTTCAATCTTTCCCAGCATCAGGGTCTTTTCAAATGAGCCAGTTCTTTGCATCAGGTGGCCAAAGTATTGGAGTTTCAGGTTGAGCAACAGTCCTTCCAATGAATATTCAGGACTGACTTCCTTTAGGATGGACTGGTTGGATCTCCTTGCAGCCCAAGGGACTTTCAAGAGTCTTCTCCAGCAGCACAGTTTAAAAGCATCAATTCTTCAGCCAGTCAGAATGGCCATCATTAAAAAGTCTACAAACAATGGATGCTGGAGAGGATATGGGTAAAAGGGAACCCTCTTACACTGTTGGTGGGAATGCAAACTAGTACAGCCACTATGGTGAACAGTGTGGAGATTCCTTTAAAAATGGAGGAACAGAACTGTGATACAACCCAACAATCTCACTGCTGGGCATACACCCTAAAGAAACAAGAATTGAAAGAGACACGTGTGCCCCAATGTTCATTGTAGCACTATTTACAGTAGCTAGGACATGGAAGCAACCTAGATGTCCATTGCCAGATGAATGGATAAGGAAGTTGTGGAACATACACACAATGGAACACTACTCAGCTATAAAAAGGAATGTATTTGAGTCAGTTCTAATGAGGTGGATGAAACTGGAGCCTACTATACAGAGTGAAGTAAGTCAGAAAAGAAACACAAATATTTTATATTAATGCCTATATATGGAACTCAGAAAGACAGTAATGACAATTCTACATGTAGGGCAGCAAGAGAGACATAGATATAAAGAATAGATTTTGGACTCTGTGGGAGAAGGCAAGGGTGGGATGGTTTGAGAGAACAGCACTGAAACATGTACATTACCATATGTAAAACAGATGACCAGTGCAAATTCGATGCATGAAGCAGGGCACTCAAAGCCAGTGCTCTGGGACAACCCAGAGAAATAGGGTGAGGAGGGAGGTGGGAGGGGGGTTCAGGATGGGGGACACATGTACACCCGTGGCTGATTCATGTCAATGTATGGCAAAAACCATCACAATATTATAAAGTAATTATCCTCCAATTAAAATAAATAAAATAATTTAAAAATATGGTCTTAAAACTTCCCTCAATCATTGGATTTCATTTCAGCCCCACATTCTGGAAGCCCATACTCACTCTGCCTCCCAGACACAAAAATGATGATGGTAATTTTGATGAGGATTACTACCTGGGCTTGTGACTGTCTTTTGACAGGTCTGTAACTTCTCTCAGGGCTATATACAACACTTCATATGGATGGGTGCACAGATATTTTCCTGGGCTAAGAGCCCATCAGATTTTTTTAAGGGGCCATGAGGAAAAATGATGAGAGGGGAAAAGCATGTAAGACCAAAATTTAGCAATTCTGGATTCTCACTATAGTAGGGTGCTCACAAGTTATGTAACAGTGAGGAAATCACTTCCCCTCTGGCCACAGTTACTTCATCTGAAATGAGAATAATAGGTTGTACCAGTGATTCTACACTCTGGGCTGCAATCAATGTCAGTACCAAAGAGTACTTGTAAGTGTACGAATCCATGTGGGCACCAAGCTCCGTTTATAAACCGACAATTGATCTCACACATACATGTTTCTAATGAATGGTGTTTGAATGGTGATTAATAACATACAGAAACACTTAAAAGCATCCTTCAATTCATTATAGTTTTAGATCAACCAATATTACTGAAAAAAAAAAATGACAGTTAAGTGTGGGCTATGTCAAAACGTACTGAAAGGACTAGTCCAGATAACCACTTATCAGTAAGCATTTTATGACCTGGAAAAAGTTGACCTATATTTATCAATGAGACTTCACAGTTATGTGTGAAAAAATAGAGTCAAATGATAACAAATTAAATGTATTTATCATTTGCTAGTGCTATAAATGTCTTCTAATTAAATATACATAATCTGATCAAAAGTATAAAAAAGAATAAAATTGAGAACAGATTTCCCCAGTTCATCTGGACTGAATCACTATGTACATAAGTGATATATGCACTATTCTCATCCACTTCTGTTGTGCTTAAATACACCCAAGATCTTACTTTGCATTATTACCTGAGTTTTCCTAAAAATATCACTGGGTCAGACTTGTATTACAAAGACATAAATTAATATATAAATAGTTGAATGAAGTTGTTAGATACGAATAAGAAACTGTCATCTCTAAACTTTGCTGCTGTCCATGTTTATCAACCCTTCCCCACCTCAAAATAAGACATGCCAAAGAAAGTTTGTCTGTTAATTTAGGAAAAGAGAAATGATGATTAAAAGATAATCTGGCGCACTACACAAAGGAAAAGAAACACGGCTTGGATTATATGACCTTCAAATATGGTTTCATGTCATATTCCTACTGCTTGAAGGTAGAGAACAAAAGGAAATAGACAGGCGGACATAAGAACTATTTCAATTATAGATAAAATGGTGATAGTTTTTGCTAAAAAAAAAAAAGGTGAAGGAGTGTAGTTTCTGATTTAATTATTTCTAGCTGTGAAAATTTAGGTCAAGTACATATTAATAAAAGTAAAGAACACTATTTTAATGACAGAATGAAAAAATGCTATTATATATGCTACAGATGTGTAGATGTGCTATCATAATACAGAGATGCTTTTCTTTGAAAACAAAAAAAAAAAATTGAAAACTTTTCCTGAAAACAATTCAGTTAAGAAAAATCAAAAAACTTTAGACTATTACAGGTTATAAAAACAAGCATTGTAAATAAATGGTATATCTTATTCATTCAATAAATTTTCCACAATTTATATTATTAGTTTATTTATGGTTGATTTGCAGTGTCGTGTTAATTTCTGCTGTACAGCAAAGTGATTCTGTTATACATATATGTTTATTCTTTTTCACATTATTTCCCATTATGATTTATCACTGTGCTACGTGTTGTTTATTCAATCTACTTACAAAAGTTTGCATCTGCTCATCCCAAACTCCCAATCCATCCCTTCCCCAACACCTCCCCCTTGGCAAGCAGAAAGCTCTTTTCTATGTCTGTGAGTTTATTAATATTTTGTAGATAAGTTCATTATTCAACAAATATTTTTAAGTATGTGTTTTGTCAGGCAAAGTTCTGGATATATTGCAAATATGAATAAGGTAGATTCAACTTCCAGTGTCAGTAAGGATGTAGGGAAATACGTGTCATGAACTACTAATGGGGGTGTAAACTGGCATGAGATTACTGGATGATAATTTATCAACCCTATCAAAACCTCACTATGTTTATATCTTTCTGATACAGCAATAAAATCATGATGTTTCAATGGAATATGTGTTTTGATTCAGTTTTGCTTCTAACAACTTATCCCAAAGTAATGATTTAAGATGCATGAAAGATCTGACTACAAAAAGTCATCTTATGTATGTGCTGGATATACATCTATAAATGATATATGTATATTACGGTAAATTTAGAAATAAAGTAAATGCCTAGAGATAGCTGTAACAGAGTCACCTGTACCATGCTGACATATTCCTACTACAGATATTAATTTACAATGTATATACCTATAATAAATGATATGGAAACATTCGTGATATGTGTAAGTGGTGCTTAGCATAGTTCCATCCATACAGTGAGCATTTGATCCTATTTAGCTATTTTTATGGAGAAGGCAATGGCACCCCACTCCAGTACTTTTGCCTGGAAAATCCCATGGATGGAGGAGCCTGGTAGGCTGCAGTCCATGGGGTCGCTAAGAGTCAGACACAACTGAGCGACTTCACTTTCACTTTTCACTTTCATGCATTGGAGAAGAAAATGGCAACCCACTCCAGTGTTCTTGCCTAGAGAATTCCAGGGATGGGGCAGCTTGGTGGGCTGCTGTCTGTGGGGTCACACAGAGTCAGACACGACTGAAGTGACTTAGCAGCAGCAGCAGCAGCTGTTGTTACTTCTCTATTAGCAACAAAATGCAAAATATATAAACAGCAAGAAGCAAGCTTTATATCTGTATATACAGAATGATCATAGAAAGATAATTGTATAAATAACAATGTTAGGTGTTGTTATATTTAGGTCATGATATTACAGGGATGTAATAATCATTCTTTGTTTTACAAATAGCTGGTACTGTCTATTTTTCTAAGGTTATCAATATATTTAAATCACATTGGCTGACTTGGATTGAAATCCACTCTAGAAAAAACTGTTTCATGGAAGTTTCAGTGCCTTGTTGAATCCTTTAAAAGCTGATATTACCAAAATGCCAGGTAGGCTTTTCTTAAAGACTTCCTAAACTGTTAACATTTAATTTGCAATTACTTATCTACTTGCCTGACCCATGTATCTCTAAGTCATGTAGATGACCTTTTTATAAATCAATTTTATTTGGAAAAACATACTCTTTGAAATTCCTTTAAGTTGTCTCAGAGACAAGCCTTCCAAACAGGCAATTCAGAAAGGTCGTTCATAGGTAATTAACATTTAAACTTTACATATTATTTCCTATCTTTAAATAAACTAGAAAACTTGAGAGATTTTCAGAAAATATCTCAACTCTTAAATTCAAATGTTTTTGGCCATTCTTTTTGCTAAGCATATGCTTTGATTTGCCAGTTGAAAAGAAATGTGTCTTCTTTTCCCTCAACTAACATCTAACTAAATGTGGACTCAAGAATAAAAAATTAAATAACAGCAATGAATGCTGAAGCAAAAGTCCACAAGCTGGTGTTTTTCTATTTGTGAAATGTCTTTGCTTCCTTATCTGTGACTTTCCCATCTCACTGTTCATTGCCAAACTTCTTTTTCAACTGTTCATACTTTCTCATTTCTCAAAATCCATGCACATGCTATTCTTTGGACATTTTCCTTCACTTTTAAAATTGTAAATAGTTTCATTAATATTCTCATTTATCATCCTATGTCATATAGTCAATTCATTCTCACTTGTTGAATCTTGGGTCTTGAAAATCAATCCAACACCACACAATTGCCTACGTCAAATTTGACATTTTTCCTAATTCCATTCATTACTTACTCTTGCATTAGATTCAAATCATGAGAACCTAGAAATCATACATGCTTAAAAATATTATTTAATTCATTCATTTCCTTATATATAGGCTGCCTAAACTGCTCCTGGGAGATAAGAGTGAAGCAGCTTTGAAAATATTCTTCAGAGATTTAAATCACTACTTCCTTCAGTAAATGACTTGGAACATCTATTACATATGCTAGGCATTAAAGGGAATATAAAAGTGAACCAGACCTGGATTTATTAAAATAAAAATGTACCCTGAGATACAAAAAAGGAGAGGGTTCTTCAGGTCTAGGGTAATAAGATTGATTTTTATCTTAGTGATAATTTTCTTTTTCTTCTTTCAAGAGGGGGCTTAACATAATAAAAGTCTTATTTCTTTCAGCATGACTAAAAAAAAAAAAGAAAACCAAAACCCTTTACTTTACACTGCCTTGTAACTTGCTTCTTGTCTATTTTTTCCTATCTTAGTAACATCATTGAAACAACTACGAAAGGCTTTATTTTTTTATTCTTGTATTGGTCTTTGAATAAGGAAGGATTTTCAAAGAGTGATCTGCTATTCTTTGATAAAAGGGCTCATAATGAAGTCAAACTTTGTCAAATTTTGTCCAACTTTGTCAACTGATTTCAAAGATAACCCAAATAAATCAATAGCTCTTATCTTCTGGATAATTAATAGCCAAATACTATCGTGCATTTCAGTGGTCAAGCCACATCTAATTATTTACTGTGTTTTTTTTTTTTTTTTTGAGGGAAAAAAGGTGAAAAACAAAACATAGATAATGCATTTGTAAAAGTTAATGTTAAATCATACTTTGACCAAATGCACAAATAAAGGATTTGGATAATTAAAGAAAAGTAACAGGAGACTTGAGTTATAATACACAACAATGAGATAGAATCATGCTAAATACAAAATCATATTCAATGTTAAACTCATGTAGCACACTATCATTTAATTTCAGAAAAATAGCATCATCAAGCACAATAAATGAATGACTTTATTGAGTTTTATTGGCTGTTAATTCATTTAAGCTTTATTTGGAAATCTGTTCCACTTATAATTGGATAGGCATTATAAACATTAGCATTTAATTCATAATGTACTGCTTTTGTATTTTAAACATCGCTAATAAAATTTTTAAAAATGTAAGTCAGTTTTCATTCCAATCCTAAAGAAAGGCAAAGCCAAAGAATGTTCAAACTACTGCACAATTGCACTCATCTCACACGCGAGTAAAGTAATGCTCAAAATTCTTCAAACCAGGTTTCAACAGTACATGAATTGTGAACTTCCAGATGTTCAAGCTGGTTTTAGAAAAGGCAGAGGAACTAGAGATCAAATTGCCAACATCCGCTGGATCATGGAAAAAGCAAGAGAGTTCCAGAATAATATCTATTTCTGCTTTAGTGACTATGCCAAAGCCTTTGACTGTGTAGATCACCACAAATTGTGGAAAATTCTTAAAGACATGAGAATATCAGACCATCTGACCGGCCTCTTGAAAAATCTGTACACAGGTCAGGAAGCAACAGTTAGAACTGGACATGGAACAACAGACTGGTTCCAAATTGGGAAAGGAGTACGTTAAGGCTGAATATTGTCACCCTACTTATTTAACTTATATGCAGAGTACATCATGAGAAATGCTGGGCTGGATGAAGCACAAGCTGGAATCAAGATTGCCAGAAGAAATATCAATAACCTCAGATATGTAAATGACACCACCATCATGGCAGAAAGCGAAGAAGAACTAAAGAGCCTCTTGATGAAAGTGAAAGAGGAGAGTGAAAGAGTTGGCTTAAAACTCAACATGCAGAAAACTAAGATCATGGCATCTTGTCCCATCACTTCATGGCAAATAGATGGGGAAACAGTGGCAGACTTTATTTTTTGGGCTCCAAAATCATTGCAGATGGTAACTGCAGCCATGAAATTAAAAGACACTTACTCTTCGGGAGAAAAGTTATGACCAACCTAGACAGCATATTAGAAAGCAGAGCCATTACTTTGCCAACAAAAGTCTGTCTAGTCAAGGTGATAGTTTTTTTTTTTTTTTTCTGTGTCCTCTCACATTTATTGTTCTTTTTTTTTTTTATCTTTTAACTTTACAATATTGTATTGGTTTTGCCATATATCAAAATGAATCTGCCACAGGTATACATGTGTTCCCCATCCTGAACCCTCCTCCCTCCTCCCTCCCCATACCATCCCTCTGGGTCATCCCAGTGCACCAGCCCCAAGCATCCAGTATCGTGCATTGAATCTGGACTGGCATCTCGTTTCATACATGATATTTTACATGTTTCAATGCCATTCTCCCAAATCATCCCACCCTCTTCCTCTCCCAGAGTCCAAAAGACTGTTCTATACATCAGTGTCTCTTTTGTTGTCTTGTATACAGGGTTATTGTTACCATCTTTCTAAATTCCATATATATGCGTTAGTATACTGTATTGGTGTTTTTCTTTCTGGCTTACTTCACTCTGTATAATAGGCTCCAGTTTCGTCCACCTCATTAGGACTGATTCAAATGTATTCTTTTTAATGGCTGAGTAATACTCCATTGTGTATATGTACCCCAGCTTTCTTATCCATTCGTCTGCTGATGGACATCTAGGTTGCTTCCATGTCCTGGCTATTATAAACAGTGCTGCGATGAACACTGGGGTACATGTGTCTCTTTCCCTTCTGGTTTCCTCAGTGTGTATGCCCAGCAGTGGGATTGCTGGATCATAAGGCAGTTCTTTTTCCAGTTTTTTAAGGAATCTCCACACTGTTCTCCATAGTGGCTGTACTAGTTTGCATTCCCACCAACAGTGTAAGAGGGTTCCCTTTTCTCCACACCCACTCCAGCATTTATTGCTTGTAGACTTTTGGATTGCAGCCATTCTGACTGGCGTGAGAGTTGGACTACAAAGAAAGCTGAATGCTGAAGAATTGATGCTTTTGAACTGTGGTGTTGGAGAAGACTCTTGAGAGTCCTTTGGACTGCAAGGAGATCCAATGAGTCTATCCTAACAGAAATAAGTCCTGAATATTCATTGGAAGGACTGATGTTGAAGCTGAAATTCCAATACTTTGGCTACGTGATGTGAAGAGCTGACTCCTTGGAAAAGACCCTGATGCTGGGAATGATCGAAGGCAGAAGGAAAAGGGGACAACAGAAGATGAGATGGTTGGATGGCATCACCGACTCAGTGCATATGAGTTTAAGTAAACTCTGGGAGTTGGTGATGGACAAGGAAGCCTGGCATGCTGCAGCCCATGGGGTCGCAAAGAGTCAGACATGACTGAGCAACTGAACTGAACTGAAGTCAGTGGCAAGGTTCCACTTTTCTTCTTAATGCTTTCCCTCTTAAAGGAGCTGAAATTTAAGTATGAAAAACACTGGGCTACAATAACAGACATCAATGTGCAAGATGCTTTACCAGACTCTACAATGTAAAGCTCTGAGGAAGGAAAGGGGAGTGGCAAACTAACTAACATATTTCAATTGTTGATTGTAGGCCTACTCTATGCCCAGCACAGTGCTAATTTCTACTGTAATTAACAACTTCATTGCATGCTCACACCAACAGTGTAGAACCGCAACTATTAATATCCCCATATGACAAAAGAGAATTTTGGAGTACAGAAAGACTAAGTGACTTCACAAGGTCCCAACTTAGGAAATGACAGAGCTAAGATTCAGATTTTGATTTTATTTTTTACAACCTCATATTTTATTCTTAAGAGACTGTGATGGCTGTCAATTTTCAGATTAGATGATGCCAAAAATAAAATAAATGTATATGATGACAGGTGTGAATAGAAGAGTGGAGAGAGATGATGACATAGATGATAAGAAATTATATATACATTTATATATACATAAATTGTCATTCGTCCAATCCTTGTAATGACTTCCTATTTTGCAAATAAGGAAACAAGGCTGAAAAAGCTACAGGGTTATAAGACTTAGAGTCGTAATTACTAATCACATTTATCTAGATCTAAAGTGGTACTCTAGTTATTATGAGCAAGTGAAAATGATAGTTGCTCAATCCTTGTCCGACTCTGCAACCCCATGGACTATAGCCTGCCAGGCTCCTCTGTCCATGGAATTCTCTAGGCAAGAATACTGGAGTGGGTTGCCATATCCCTCTCCAGGGGATCTTCCTGACTCAGGGATCGAACCTGGGTCTCCTGCACTGCATGCAGATTCTTTATCATCTGAGCTACCAGGGAAGCATATGCTTCCAAATAAACAGGAAGGAATTCTGTCAATGGGGTTTAGGCATTAATTTCACCCATTACTAAGGTGTGATGGGCAGATGACCCTCCCTAAGAGCAAAGAGTAGATAGGCCTCAAGCCTCACTCCTTCACTGGATCAATGGCAGGGAAGATGCTCTATTCAAAAACATTCAAAGACATAGAAATTTTATAGAATGAATAACCTTTACAAGTAAACTATATGTTTCATATTTTTCATGCTATTTTTTGTTCATTATACTTTTTCTAAAAAGTCTTTAAACTGTACTTTTCCTAAAAATTAAAAAAAAAAAACATACATTCTATGGTTCCTGCAAAGATATGATGGGCTGATTAGTATAGTATATTTTGGGATAGGGATAATTAAAAACAAAAATAAACTCCAACTAATCCTGATCTCTTTTGACAATATTTAGCTGACACAAACATTACATCTATTTTAAGGTTTTGTTACATTTTCCTCCTTAAAGTGTACCCCACATTTCCTTTTTCTGATTATTGGCAGTTGGGAGGAACTGCTGATTATTAATGGACACAAACAGAAAGTGTGCAGGTAGCTATAGAAAGAGTTATAAGAAAGATGAAAGACCAGTGTTCAAATCCTATCTCAACTACCTAGTAGCTCTGTGACTTGGTTACTTTATTTAAACTCCATAGGGTCTAATTTCCTCATCTAAATAGCCATCCAAGTCATCCTTGCAGGGTGACTGCAGAGATTCAAAATGACATATGTAAAGTACTTAACCAAGTGCCTGGAATTGGCAAAAAGTCAACATATAATGACTACTGTTATTGGTCAGGAGACCATTATTTTAAGCGTAAGTCAAAACTTAATGATGAAAGCCCTTGTGGAAGGTAGCGGAGGCTTGGCTATCAAGGACAGTAGCAATAAGACACATCTGAGTCACCCAGGTCTTTCTCACTATTGTCTCTCACACTTTCTTCTGTTTACTCTCTTGTCAAAGGAAGAAATGAAGGTTGGGAAAATACGAAAAACAATGTGAAATAAAGCGGCATTTAACATACAACCAAGGAAAGCTGACAAATTAACTAGATAAGACATGTGGTAAGAACAAGTACTTTATACAAAGGATGAAAATGTGGGGTTTTGGCCTTTATGGATATTAAAACTAGAATTAAAGATCCCACATGTAATATTTTAATTTGCTAATTTTAAACCATGATTATGAATGGTATAGAAATATCATTAATCCATTTGTTCACAATTAACAAGGCACAAGGCACCTAAAGAGCTCAATCACTTCCTTCAGTCAGTTAGTTTTATTTGAACCAACTAGCTTTTTAAAATTTAAACCTACCCTTGAGAGAAGGAGGTAGCTCAGGTACAATTTATTAAACAGTAGTCAGTTTGATCATTACAGTACACGTAACTCTTCTGGCATTTGAAGTATAGGTAGAGGGAGTTGGAAAAGCTAGAATCGGGAATACTACTACAGAAAGAGCAAGTCCAATCTTGGTCATACTATAATTTATAATTTATTACAGAAGATAATACACAAATGACATCGATGTGAGTGGTTAAACACATTCATACACATACACAGAGACACACAGTGTGTGACTCAAAGTCAGTCTAAAGAGAAGAAAGTGTCTGTGGATCTGGAATCTGTAAGAAAGAAGGTAAGTACTCAGCTTAATCTGCGCATAGAGGAGCCAAGCTGTCTTGGCCTTCATGCATGGAGATGTCATCAGGATTTCTTGTACTAAAGATGTTACTCCTCATATAGACTTGCCTTTAAGGTGCTTAATATCAAAGAGAAAATGACATTATCATAATAGTCTCTGAGTAGGACAAATGAAACATGAAAGTAACCTGAGGATCTGATAAAGCAGCATTTACTTTTGCTGTTCTTTCTTTTCAATTTATTTTTAAATGGAGGATAACCGCTTTACAATGTTGTGCTGGTCTCTGCCATATATCAATGTGAATCAGCTATAAGTACACCTATATCCTCTCCCTCGTGAGTCTCCCTCCCACACCCCCATTCCACTCCTCTAAGTCATACGCTTGCTGTTCTTAACAGCTCTCTCCTTTCATCACTTATAATGACTTGGAAATCTGATAGACTGCTCATGTTTGACACGGACAGTGACAACAGGGCCTTCTTTATTTCCGATATCAATTCATATATCACAATTTATCAGTATATAATAAATGAACAGTAGGATAAGAAATGAACCAAATGAAAACAATTATAGTAATAGTAACACTTCTTTTATCTAGCATTCCTATGTCTCAAACTCTAAAATAAAGGAAATACACTCAGTAACTAGACAAAAAAAAAGATTTATAAACAAATTCTGTGCCATAAAATCCTTCAACTCTGTACATCTCTTTCAAGAGAATGTCCAGGACTCACTTGAAGTATATGTCCTCTTATTTTATAAGCAGATCTTAAAGCAAACCCAGACTAAGAATACTGTGGAATAGAAGCAAAAAATTAGAAGAGATGGTTGTTAGAGTCATACATTAAACCAATAAGCAAAGTAAATGAATATGTGGGGAAAAAATGGAAGGTAATGAATCAAACTCTATGACATACAGTCAGTGTCATTTACAATAGGGACAAACAGTTGCAATGATCCAAAAAAATTACACATCATGGCTGTAATAAAACACAAATGTAATTACAAATAATCATAACGATGAGCTTTATGAATAAGATTTTAATCTTTACTTTTTATTCATTTTACGAAGATAAGCAAGTTTCAAATACATTCTTTTGTTTCTAAAAATAGATTATTATTTAAATGGTGAAAACATATTTTTATACTTTTAATCTTTGAACATCCTTTATTTAGAAAATTTACCTAAAAGAGCCTGATCTTCAACAAGAAAAATGATCATCACTAGGCATGTATTATATTACAGGTCTTATACAAATGCTTTTCACAAAATTTCTGATATAATTCATACAATATTATTGTGAGAGAATTTCTATTATTCTTTCTTTTTAAAGAAAAAAATTATGCCTCAGAGAAGTCAAGTAATTTGTCTAATTCAGTAAGTTTGTGGTTCAGTTGGTAAGGCATGTCCAACTCTTTTGTGACCCCCATGGACTGCAGCCCACCAGGCTCCTCTATTCACTGGATGGCCCAGGCAAGAATACTGGAGTGGGTTACCATTTCCTTCTCCAGTGATCCAACCCAGTGAATGAACCTGCATCTCCTTCACGGGCAGGCAGATTCTTTACTACTGAGCCACCAGGGAAGCCCTCAATTCACTAAGTGGTAGAACCAAATCCAGTCTTTCTGACTCTCAAGTACCTCTGTACAAAACTTACACTTACTGTTTCTTATCCCACCCATTCTTAAAGAGATGGGAATCCCAGACCACCTGACCTGCCTCTTGAGAAATCTGTATATAGGACAAAAAGCAACAGTTACAACCGACATGGACCAACAAAATGGTGCAAAATTGGGAAAGGAGTGCGTTAAGGCTGTATATTGTCACCCTGCTTATTTAACTTATATGCAGAGTACACATGTGAAATGCCTGGCTGGATGAAGCGCAAGCTGGAATCAAGATTGCTGGGAGGAACATCAATAACCTCAGATATGCAGATGACACCACCCTTGTGGCAGAAAGTGAAGAGGAACTAAAGAGCCTCTTGATGAAAGTGAAAGAGGAGAATGAAAAGTTGACTTCAAACTCAACATTCAAAAAACTAAGATCATGGCAGCCAGTCCCATCACTTCATGGCAAACAGATGGGAAAACAATGGAAACAGTGACAGACTTTATTTCCTTGAGCTCCAAAATCACTGCAGATGGTGACTGCAGCCATGAAATTAAAAGATGCTTGTTCCTTGGAAGAAAAGCTATGACCAACCTAGACAGCATATTAAAAAGCAGAGAGATTACTTTGCCAACAAAGGTCCATCTAGTCAAAGGTATGGTTTTTCCAGTAGGCATGTATGGATGTGAGAGTTGGACCATAAAGAAGGCTGAGCACCAAAGAATTGCTTTCAAACTGTGGTGTTAGAGAAGACTCTTGAGAGTTCCTTGGACTGCATGGAGATCAAATCAGTCAATCCTAAAGGAAATCAACCCTGAATATTCATTTGAGGGACTGATGCTGAAGCTCCAATATTTTGGCCACGTGATGGAAGAGCTGACTCATTGGAAAAGACCCTGATGCTGGGAAAGATTGAAGGCGGGAAGAGAAGGGGATGACAGAGGATGAGATGGTTGGATGGCATCACCAACTCTATGGACATGAGTTTGAGCAAGCTCCAGGAGATGGTGATGGACAGGGAATCCTGGCATGCTATAGTCCATGGGGTTGCAGAGTCAGACATGTCTGAGTGACTGAACAACAACAATCCCACCTGAAGCAAAACAGTGTGGCCATTAGAATGAGATTTATTAACTTTAAACTTTGGTTATATTTTTACATGTGTGTTGGTATCGAATATATAGTTTAAATTCATTTTAGATTTCCTAAGGTATACTGGCTTTTCATCTTAAAAACAAACCATCCTCATCAACACATTCCAACACTGACTCTAGTCCATATTTCTCTTTTATCCTCATAACTTTGAATTTATGCTGTGTTTGCTACGCTACTGATACTTGCCTAAAAATGCTTGATTGCACTATATTATAAATTCACAATTGCTCTATTTTTCATCTCCTGCAATAATTTTCCTTGCATATTCTATATTTTTAGTTGATGACTAATTCATCTGTGGATGACTCAAGAATTCCTTTTTATTCTGGCACATCTGACATAATTTCTCTCCTCCTGAGATCACCACAACATGTATCCCAAGTCCAACTGAGTGGCACCCAATGCCACTGTTAAGGCCTGAACTGTTTATTCAATTTTATTTTGCTTTGTTTTTAATCACCCAGAACCTTGCCGCCAGGTCTACCTACTTTAAAATAGTCTCTGTAGAATACAAAACAACTAATTTTCACAGCAAAAAGCCAAGGTTACCCATATTCATGAAGCTCAAACAAGTAAGATGGACCAATATTATGCTATCATGGCTCATGGGGATAGATCTAGAAAAAAATAGGCCAAAAATGTATCAAAGGACAACTGAAGCTAAGGACATTTGAAACTTGTAATTTGTGCATTTTATCTCCACATGCAAGCTACAAAGGAAGAAACCGTGATCATTCCTCTTTGCTAATTTATACTTGGTTATTTAACAAAAATTATTGGACACCCCCAGGTGTTAGCATTACGCTAGACCATTAAGGCCAGTCCTCAAGGAGCTCACAGTTTAGGACAAATAAACACTAAACAAACAACAATTGTAAGTATGTCTGTCTTTGGTGAAATAAAAAGAGCACATCTGGCATTTAGTAGCCACAGGTAAACAAATGCTGAGAGACAGGAAGGAAACAAAATATCTGTTGTCTTGTATTTAAATTAGTAGCTCCGCAGTTGAAAATGCTATACATATTCTAAGCAATGGACAAAAGCAGAGAAATGAGAAATAAAAGGGTGTATGCAAGAACCAGGACATAAGTCGGAGTGGCTTAATGGAAAGAACAAGTAAGATAACATGAAGAGTCAGAATGCAGAAATAGAAGGAGCTAGATTGTAGAAGGTCTGGTATATTTTGACAGTCAAATTGACTTGGTCAAATACCATTGAATGGGGTTTGGTAATTTCTCCCAGATCTGGGTGCCCTAGTTTTAAACTTGGAACTTCTTAACACAAAATTAAATAAGCCTGTCTGGACACATCAAAACAGGCCCTATTAGTGGCTCAGGCCTTAGCTGATACACTCCAAAATTCTCCAGAATAAACCGATGGTCATTTTCTTTCTTCTTTGTGCTTTAGCTTCAACCCACAACATTGAGTGGCCCTATTTTTTCTCGTCTGACATCTCCCCAGGCACTGTGACCTCGTCCCAGGTTTCTATCTTTTTGGAGGAACTTTAAAAGCATTTCGACCTCCAGGGAGAGTTGGGAATTATTTTTTACTTCATTTGCTTGGGAAAAAGGAGAATTTTTTGATTGGAATAAGGGTAGGAATAATAAACAGTTCCCTGAGTTTATAATTTTACGTAGTTGTAACTTTAGAATAATGGAAAGGATCTAATTGTTCAAAAATATAGTACCTATATTAAGGAAACAATGGCTGTAAAACCTATGTGAAATGTAACACAGGGATAAAAAGAACTGGAAAACAATCTTAAAGTTTGTTCAGATGATTTAAATTGTAGTGGAGTTGGCGGTCTAATCTGAAACCTTTTTGGGAACATTGTGAGATTAGAAATATGAGTAAACATGGACATTTTGGGAAGCAAGACTATTAGTGTAGGAAAGAAACATGAACATCAAAAGGAGGAAGGGGAGAACAAACCCTGTGGTGTTGAATTTCCGTGTGAACTGTCAGTAAAAACACATTAATGCTTGTGTCCATGTGCAACACGTGTGTGCACGTTTGTCCCCAACTGAACCCTTGCAAGGGCCCGAAAGGTATGACACCAAAGTAAATAAACATCCAGAACTTAGATCTCTGTTTCTTTACTCATCATTTTCTAATAATAAAACCAGAGCTTCTTGGGGAAATGGCTGATTCCACTCTGGGGCAGAAAAAGGACAATATGAGCCGGGAACATCTTGTTGTGCCAGGAAATTAGGAGATGCTCATGTCTAATGGAGAAACAACAGAAGGACAAGGACGTCAGTTTAAAGGAGATCCCACCATCAAAACTGGGACAAACTGAACGGCAAAAAGAACAATGATGATAATGGAATATACCATATTCTAATTGAAAACAGAAAGACACCACGTGTACACAGCAGTGAGTGAGAGACAGGCAGAGAGGGAAGCAAAAAGAGAAGAGAAGAGACAGAAGGTCTTATACAGAAAAATGCCAATATCACAAATGTGAAAACAATGTAATGGTAATAATGACTTTAGACAAGATCACTAAACCATAGGTCGAACTGCTGCTAGGGAACAAGATATCAATTTTCATTTTATCAATACAAAATGGATTGATAAAATGAATCAATGCGATGAAGGTACCTATCGATCCTCATCTTAACCAAGTAGGGGTACATCTTGTGCCTGCACCATGCTGTGAGAGATGCAACGTCACCAATGGTGTTCTTGCTTGAAATGTTTGCCCTAAGTTTATTCATTAGGAAAGATAATCAGGTGTACCTGGACTATGAGGTATTCAAAGGACAACTGGCCTGGAGTATTTTTTTAGTAATTCAATGATATGGAGAAATAATGCAACTGAAAGAGACTGTTGCTTGATCAAGAGAGACTGATGAGAGACAGAGGGAACTGTGGTTACCCAGGGGAAGCAGGCTGGAGGAGGGATGGATGGGGAGTTTAAAGTTTTCAGATGCAAATCAGTATATGCAGGATGGATAAATTAGAAGCTCCTCCTGTATAGCTCAGGGAACTATATTCAACGTCTTGTAATAAACCATAATGGAAAAGAATATTAAAAGAACATATATGTATAACTGCATCATTTTGCTGTTTGGCAGAGATAAACAAAACATTGTAAGTCAACGATACGTCAATAAAATAAAAAATACCATAGACTGAACAATAAAGTGATGAGAAATGATGTGAATATATGAAACTCAATGGGATATTATACATGAAAACAAAAAGAAAAAAACACACGTTTATAAAAGCAAAAATTATAGCCATAAAGAAGAGTTCTTAGATGGGGAAATTTGTACAGACTGTGTACTGGTAGTGTTATTGAATTAAGGTTGATTTCCTTAGTTGTTTCAAGGTGCTGTTGGCTGAAGTTGCTCATTCTTGAAATATGCATGCGGAAGTACTTACGGGTGAAATGTTATGACATCTACAGACATTTTCAAGTAGTTTGACAAAAGAGAAGTGCAAGGTAAGATGTTAACAGATGGTGAATTTGGTGAGAGATATATGAATATACGGTACCAATTTTCAACATTTTTTAGCTAGATATATTTTTAAGTGAAAAGATAACAAGTTAAAGACACTATTTGAACATTCAGTTCATCCTGATCCCAGAGTATATGCTCATTATCTACTTCCTTCTCAAATGCTAACGGCACTAGAGGCTGGCTGCTCCTCTCCCCCACAACCAGTTTCTTACATCCCTCAAAGGTTCTCTCAGGATTGCACATTCATAAATTAAATCTGAACACATCACTAAACTATTTAAAACACTTTAAGTACTTCTGTTGCCCTACTGGACAACTTTTAAGATTAGCACAGCATACAAGAGCTTCCATTTGAAGATCTGATGACCTAGATATCTCATTTTTACTTTAAAAGGACAGTATTGAAATTCAAAAATATAACGTGACACTGCTGAACATTGAAATTACTTTGATGTTTTGACTTTGACTTTTATAATATGTCATTTCCTCTTTTAATATCTCAACAAATGGGTTTCAATATCATTGTCATCCCAGGCCTCTCTCTTTTTTTTTTTTTTTTGTTCTAATAAATTTCAGGATGCAAAGTAGAAACCTAAGTCAAAAGTTTTAGATTAATGCATGTATCAGGTAAGTAACTCCAATTGTGCTATTCAAATGGCACCATTTCGTGAATCTTTACAACCCCCTAGGAAGCAAGGAGCAAGTGGTCTCATATGAGCACATTACAGCTGTTATTACTAATAACTGCTATTACTTTGAGGTTTAGAAGGATTAAGTATTCTGATGTGTCTTCCCATAGGAGTCATTAGTAAACAATTCAAACTCTATGATCAGCATTATCCCTCCTCTCATATATTAGGTAATCACTTTGACTCTGTACAGCTTTAAAATTTACAGTAGTCATTTGATACAACTTAACTTTCATTTGTGAAAATTACACGATATGAAAATTTATCTGGACAAGTAGATATCAACACAAAATGGATCTGGGTCTCTCTTCTCTATATTACCTTTAGAGTTAGCAGCAATTGGATAATCTCATCCATTTCTTCCAGCACATAAATGCATGATGGTGGTGGAGACAGTTGCACAACTCGGTGAATATATCAGAATGTGTGCATGCATGCTAAGTGACATTAGTCGTGTCCAACTCTGTGTGACCCCATGGACTGTAGCCTGCCAGGCTCCTCTGTCCATGGAATTCTCCAGGCAAGAATACTGGAGTGGATTGACCTTCCCTTCTCCAGGATATCTTCCCAACCCAGGGATAGAACCCATGTCTCTCATGTCTTCTCATTGGCAGCTGGGTTCTTTACCAGTAGCACCATCAGGGAAGCACTAAATGGATAAATGCTACTAATTCTGAGTTCTGAGTATGGTCAATTTTCTATTGTCTGTATCCATCTCAACAATAGTATGCAATATTGCTATTGTTAGGTGCGGGCTCAGTCATGTCCAACTCTTTGCAACCCCATGGACTGTAGCCCAGTCAGGCTCCTCTGTCCATGGAATTTTCCAGGCAAGTATACTAGAGTGAGTTGCCATTTCCTCCTTCAGGGGATCTTCCTGACCCAGGGATCAAACCTGTCTCTCCTTGTGTCTCCTGCATTGGCAGCTGGACTCTTGGCCACTGTGCCATCTGGGAAGCCACAGTGCTACCCCTCACTGACATGGTAATATTTCAAAATAAACAGAAAGATCATTTTCTTCCCATGAAAACATTCTATGTTCTGTGATATTTTCATCAACAAATGACGTTTCACCGGCCTTCCAAGTGAGAATTCTTGATGCCGTCTGCCTCGTTCTCGCCCATTATGAGTGTAGAGGAAACAGTAAAATAATAGATATTGCCAGATCTGGAATTGTGTCAATAAACATGCGTTCAAATTCTGTTGCATCTTGAACTGAGCCCACACCCTCACTTGTTTTGGGCCTCAGATTCCTCTTTCCTAAAAGGGACGTGATAAACCTTATTCAAGAAGTTGTAAATAAGAACTCAAAATAATCAGTGTCAAATGCTTGATACTTTGAGAGCATTGGCCAGAGAACAGATGTTCCTAAAGTTGTGTGACCTAAAGCACGATACATGTGAAGGTTAAACTGATTGTTGCTGTGACCTCTTGAAAAGGCTTTTTTTTTTTTTTTTTTTTTTTGAGAGGGGCACTGTTTCCTCCTTACAGGTTTATCTTGTGACAGGATGAGCAAGAAGTTTGCTTTGATAGGTGCAAAAGGTGCCTGGGACACAGAGGCGAAGCTGAAGCTGGAAAGACAGGGAGAGGCCAGATTCTAAAGGAACTATAACAAACTCAGGATTTTGGATGATCGAGAACCACTGAAGTTTTATAAGGGGAAGAAACACAATCAAGTTTGGTACATCTGTGTGTGCATGTGTGTTTTGGGTCAGAGGGAGAGAATAAATTCTTTAATTGTTCCTTTATGGTTTAAAAGAAGACAGCTGTGTGTAGCTTGTAGCTACATTTCTAACAATTTTATAATTCTTATTAACTATTTTGATCCAATTTCTAGGCAGAAAATGCGCTGATCATAAAGAGCTAAAAACAAAGATTGCAATTCACAAGGATGCTTAGAATTGATAAATCATTAGTTAACTAAATACAAACACCAAGTAGATGTGTGATGGTTTCCTTAAGTCTTCCATATCATCTATTCTGGTTTTGTCCATGCAAAGAAAGTAATCAATTATCTGAGGCACCAAACTGTCATGAACTTTTCAAAAAATATCATTATGATTGTTTTAGGTTAGTTATTCAACCTGGCTCCTCCACAGGGCTCTGGGAGCAGATGAGAGCAGGATGGCATTCAAACTGCTGATGGACTGCCAATCAATGAAATACTATCACCTGGAGCATTCTTAATCTAACTACTTTATTACTTCTTGTGCTTTAATAGGAGTGAGAATGTTTACCAATGGGAAAAATCTCTGCACAGGTAGACTCACTGAAAAATCTTGCAACTCCATCAATAAAATGTTCTTTGGCTTTAAAAATGGGTTGAACACACTGAATATTTTACACAAAGAAATGGGAAACACATTACTGATAAGACTTTTAATAGGATAACTAAATGAGAGATTATAACTAGAATTCTGAAAAGTGATTGCCTGTGATTGCATCACTTGTGAAGCCTCCTGTATGACTTAAATATACAGCTTTTATTATCCTATCTCCCGCATTAATGGCTTCCCTGATGGCTCAGTGGTAGAGAATGCAGTGGTGAAGCAGGAGACACAGGTTCAATCTCCGGATCAGCACCTTCCCCTGGAGAAGGAAATGGCAACCCACTCCAGGATTCTTGCCTAGGAAGCCTCACTGGACAGAGGAGCCTGGTGGGCTACAGTCCATGTGGTCACAAAGAGTCAGACATGACTTAGTGGCTAAACAACAACCTGCATTAATATTTTGATGCTCTTGCCTATTAAAATTGATAGAAATCTCTATTTTTGAGTATGCTTGTTCTTTCTGTTGAAAATGTTTGCTGAGTGAATACTGGGTAAAAAACTTTCACACAAAAAAAATTGTTTTTACTCACACGCCAGTGCCTCCCATACAGAGATAAATGTAAACTCCTCATTAGGACAATGAAGTCACTCACAGGTCTTTCCTCCTGACTGAATTCCTCTACTGATCAATGCACATGCACGCCAAGGAGCTTCAGCCGTGTATAATGTGTTATTTTAACCTCTGTGCCCTTGGAATGGTGATTCCCTTTTCCTAGTACCTCTTTCACACTCTTCCCTGGGTGAACTCACCTTTCAAGTCTCTGCTTTAACTTTAAAACAACACTTCTTGTTTTCAAGTTAGCTACCCATTCTGCTGTTTTGTGTGCTTCTGGTGAACAGATAAATTAATATCAACCATCAGCAATGCAGGAAAAGATTTGCTTTTTGCTGGATAGTGAGGGTGGGACACCAGAATTCATCATCTCTTTCTGAACAACCTTGTTCAGAGATGAAGAAAGAGCAGCAAATGAACAGTCTATTATAAACCTCACTCCTATCCAAAAACTACCAAGAAGAATATCAGCAATTTGCATGAGTGTTAAGATGTCCCTTGGAAATGACTATAATGTTAAGGGCTAACCCATGGACCTAGAACCAAAAAATTAGATTGTGCAGCCCCTGGCTTTCAAACATGATCGGAAGAAACCTGGATTCTGTGCAAAAGTTCAGATATGACTGGGAGACTGGGAGGAGGAGGCAGGCCCAAAAAGGGAAGGAGAGGACAAAGGAGGGGGCCTTTGGCAACCCGGTGCCATCTCACCCAGAGCTGTTTTGTATGCTTTCGGTGTAAGATTCCCTTTCTAAAATGAAAGAAAAGGAGAAAACTGCTGATTTTCCTCTAATTTTGAAAATCACTGGTATTAACATTCTGCCTTCCAGTATTAGTGTTTCAAAGCATGAGGAACTTTACTCCCCAATTAATGAATCAGGTATTGGTATTCAAAGCAGTCTGAGTCAGGGGCCAGTTTCTCTAATTAAGCTCCCAGTGTGGTTCACAAAAGCCAGATGGCTACAGTTTCAGTTAAAGATGACACAGTGCTTCCAGTTTACACAACTCTCCAATGACCAGAAACGAAACTTAACCAATGACAGTACAAAAATGAAGTCTTATTCTTTCTTTTACACATTAATGAAGTTCACCTGACAAGGCAGAAAGCATCATGTTTCTTGGTTAACTTAGGTATACCCTGCCTGGACACAGAATTCAAGTCTCGAAGATCTCAGAAAAAGTTCCTAGAAGTTTTGAGTCTCTATTACATGGAGCAAATATTTTTTCAAAACTTTGATTCACCCCTATATCTTTTGCTGCTCTTGCCTGTTAAAATTGATAGAAATCTTTATTTCGAGTATGTTTGTTGTTCAAATACTAATATGCACACACACTTTTCATTATAATTATTAGGAATAGACTAATTTCCAAAAGACAGGATGAATTCAAGAAATACTTATTGGTCTCCAATTATAATATATGCAAAATAACAGATCTCGAAGAGATAAAAGTTAATCATGTAAACCATCCAAAGAGCAGAATTAAAGGGGAAATAAGATTTGAATTTAACATAATACAAAAGAGAAAGAAGAGTAATAAAAGCAAAATACAAATAAAATGAAAAGTGAGTAAAAAGAACAATTGCTTTCAACTGGGGCAAGTGATGAGAAATGAAACACGGCCACCTTCCCGTTTGTATACCTGGAATGACATTACTTTTGCTCCCAAACTAAACATCAAGACCAGAATGAGTTTTCTTTGCCTCTTCATTACTGTTTGGATGATGACTGATTTCCTGGCTGTCCCTTGAAGCTATCCCTCCTAGGATGTACAAGCAGTCTCAGGCTACTATAATTACGGTTTTATAATAAAAATAACATGGATCAACCAACAGACCTCAATTTAAATCTGAGTGATGTCCAGAGGGAACTCACCTTCTCTCATGCATGAGCTCACATTCTTCTAATTGTTTTCGTTGCCCTCTTCTATCTTTGTGCTCTTTCAGCTCTGAATTTCTTCCATCAATAAAATCATCACACTATTGTAACTGGTGGCTTACTATGTCTCTTCCATTACTATAAACACGATGAGGAAAATATGAGGTTCTAGTCAATTTTCATTCCATCCCCAGTGTGCACCCCAACTTTTGAACTGTATTAGGTAATATACTAGCTAAACGTTTGTTAGATGAACAAATTTTACCATAGAAAGTATAATCATGAAATATTATTCTAACTGAAGAAAAATTTCAAGCAACTGATCAGATCAATGGTTGAGCCTGAGGCACTGAAACATGGACAATTCATAAAGTGAAAGATATTATAAGATACTAGATATATAAATAAGACACACACTTTTACTTCTAAGAAACTTAAGGCTAACCTTAAGGAAACCTTTGAAATGTATTACTTTAAAAATAACTGTGGATGTGTTAGAAAAGATATAAATGTGTTATATCCTTATCTATAAGGATATTCATTGCAACATTTAAAAATAGCAATGTATATATGTGTGTGTATATATATATCTAATACATATACCCATACGGCAATAGTATGTAACCATCAGAAGCAATATTTTAGAAACCTAAAATGACGACCATATTACCTATGATTAAGTATTTCTTCTGTTTGTTATCAACTGGACTCCACTAGAATAACTATTCTTTCTCATTTACAACCGTAACTCTTCAGCAATACTCCTGGTACCCAGTAGTAACTCACTTGAATCTATGTAGTACTGTCAATTGAAAAAAATAACAGAAAATATTTATAAAAAGAACCTATTAAGAGAGTATGTGATAAATGATGGGTGTACATAGACAGCTATGTATGTATACTGGGTAAGTCTGTGTGCATACATAATATGCATAGATATAGACAGACAAAGAGAAACAGAGAGAGGGGAGACAAAGTAATAATGAGACAGATAATAGCATAATTGTCCTTGGAGAAACTTTATTATTTTAATCAGAAATATCTTCTAAATGTCCTGCAATGAATATATTAATTTTAAGAGAAAAATTAAATACAAATCTTGAAACCAGTATTAGTGTTTATAAGGTGATATGCTTTGACATGGGACAATCTTTTGTTAGAATGGCAAATAGAAGTACAAAACTAAGAAATCAGAAAAATACTAAGAAAAACTATCGGGGATTCTACCATACAGTCAAAAATACCATCCTGTCCTATTACAAGAAAATTCTTCTTCTGGCATTATTCTCTTTGATCTTCAGAGTTCCTAGCTAAAAAGCTACTTTGTAGCAAACCCCGTTCTATTGTGATCATTGAAGAGAATTTTCACCTCTCAAGTCTAACTCACATTCGATTCACAGATCTGTTGTTAAGATCAAAGGAGATGCTACTTGTGAAAGAAGCTGGAAATATCTAAGTGTACAAATGCACCCATGAATAACATTCCAGCTATTTGCCCATCACTGCTGGCAAAGAGACAGGGCTGAAACCAGAAAATGAATTTCTTTACTACAGAAAATTGGTCTATGAATTTCTGCTTCACAATTTCTCCTCCTCAAATGGCAGACACGTTTGCGCCCATGTGTGTGTGAATAAGACAGACACAGAACGAGTTTATCTCATTTTTTAAACCAGTGAATAGATTCGTATCTCTTCTCTCCTTTGTAGGTAAACTGGGTTGAATCCAAACCAGAGAGGGACAATGTTAGCAGCATCAATTCCATTTCCAGAACTGCTTCAGCTTTCAAATATTTTATTGAAGAACGATGAGGTAAGAGCTAAGGTTTGAATGTAAGAAAATTATCTCTGGGCTAATTGGGGTATTGAAAAATCAGATTTTGAGAAGCATGAGAAATTAAAGGGAAAGAGCTTTTACCTTGCTCAGAAACTCAGGTCTCCCTGGACTAAACTGCATGTCTCTGCCCCTTAGCAGGCTGATCCCTCTCTTCAGTGTGTTGGGAGGAAAAAACTGACTCATGCTGTGTTTGCTTTTCCAATCTAACAAACCTCAATAGTGGTTCATATTGGTTCTCCTGGGTCAGCACTTAAATAGAGAAGGACTACAGTGTATGGTTGACACAGTATGGGGGGTTTTTAGTGAAGAGAGGCCTGTGTCATTCACTGAGTAGAGGGACCTAGGAAAGAGGCTGTGAGCTTCAGTACTCTCTGGACTATAAACAGGGATATCTACACTGCAGGAATTTGGAGAGGCTAAAGATATTCTATGTGCAATTGCTAATATACATATTAAATGTTCAATAACTAAGAGCTGTTATGATTACTGATGACAAATTCTGACCTAGATCTATGTCAGTATGTGTGTGTATTTACCCATCATTAAACAGACTATGTGTTACCTCATCTTCCAAACGTGGTGGGTTCATTTAGCCCATTCAAATGTGATTGCTCTGTACAGTCTCTTCCTATCAGTGTTCAGCCAAGGAATAACAGAAGACACTTCTGGCAAAATGGTCTTTCTAAAACGCAATTCTCTTCCTGCCACTCCCCTCATTAGAACTCACGGAACTCTCCCAACTTTCTTTGCATGCCTTTTCGATAAGGTGATCCACCTTCATGGGAGGGTCTTTCGGTTACATTTTGCCAGAATTTTCAGTATAAGCTCTCAGCAAAGCCCACTACTCTTCTACCACCACACACACACACACACTTACACACACGTGGAATGCACCACATTCTTTGCTTTTCCTTTGAGCTCACTCACGCTATTTTCTCTTCCTAGAACACCGATCTCTGCTCCTTCTCTGAAAATCTCCTGTTAATTTTTCAAATCTCTTCACTGAAGGCTTTTCTGACCTCCTAGATTCTTTAAGGGCCTAGACAGCTCCTGGACATCTGTTGTCTCTGCAGTATCATTGGGTGTACTGGATTATAACTGCAAGTTTAACTACACGTCTCATACACAAGCCTGTAACCTGGACAAGAGCAGAGATTTTTCTCCGTCACCTGCCATTTAATCTCCAGTGGATTATACAGGCTCCTTCGGGGATCACAGCCTTGTCATGGTGAAGGGGCTTGAATAACTCAATGAAGTTATGAGTCATGCCATACAGGGCCACCCAAGGCAAATGGGTCATACATACTGAAAAATTGTGGTGCATTGGGGAAGGTAATAAATGGCAACCCACTCCAGTATTTTTGCCAGGAGAACCTCATGGACAAAACCCATGACCAAAACCATCCTAAAGAAAAAGAAATGCAGGAAAGCAAAGTGGTTGTCTGAGGAGACTTTGCAAATGGCTAAGGAAAGAAGAAAAGCAAAAGGCAAGGGAGAAAGGGAAAGACATACCCAACGGATAGCAGAATTCCAGAGAATAACAAGGAGAAACAATGCAAAGAAATAGAGGAAAACAATAGAATGGGAAATACTAGAGATCTCTTCAAGAAAACTGGAGCTATCAAGGGAATAGTTCACATTAGGTGAGCACAATAAAAAAAAGAAAATGATAAATACCTAACAGAAACAGAAGATATTAAAAAGAGGTGGCAAGAATACACAGAAGAACTGTATAAGAAATGTCTCAATGATCTGGATAACCACAATGGTGTGATCACTCACCTAGAGTCAGACATCCTGGAATTTGAAGTCAAGTGGGCCTTAGGAACCATTACTATGAACAAAGCTATTAAAGGTGATGGAGTTCCAGCTGAGCTATTTCAAATCCTAAAAGATGATGCTGTGAAAGTGCTGCACTCAAAACATTAGCAAATTTGGAAATCTCAGCAGTGGCCACAGGACTGGAAAAGGTCAGTTTTCATTCCAATCCCAAAGAAGGGCAGTGCCAAAGAATGTTCAAAGTACTGTACAATTGTGCTCATTTCACATGCTAGCAAGTTCATGCTCGAAATCCTTCAAGCTAATCTTCAGCAGTACATGATCCGACTACTTTCAGATGTACAAGCTGGTTCAAAGAGGCAGAGAAACCAGAGATAAAATTGCCAACATTTGTTGGATCAGGAAGAAAGCAAAGGAGTTCCAGAAAAACATCTACCTCTTCTGAGAAATACTGAAGATAGAAGGGGAAGGGGCAGCAGAGGATGAGATAGTTAGATAGCATCACTGACTCAATGGACATGAATTTGAGCAAATTCTGGGAGACAGTGAAGCACAGAGAAGCCTGGCATTGAACAACAGAATTGAACAACAACAATTTAAAATATATATTGATAGGAAATGAGGAAAGGAGGTAAAGGGCATATTGTCTGCTTGTATAGATTTAGACTGAGAAGACAGAGGAGCCTGGTTGCTACAGTCCATGAAGTCGCAAAGCGTTGGACACTACTTAGAGACTGAACAACGGCAACAAACGGTACACAGAATGGCATGTGGCATACACTCAATGACTATCGGTTGAATGGTTGAACAAATACTCTAATACACAATTTATATTCCAAAATGTGGTAAAAACTTGTACCATCAACTTCTCAGTCAACTATGTCCTCTAAATTTCATAGTAAATAGGAAAAGGACCACTGGGGACAGAGAGCTCTGCTGACAAGCAATTCTAGTCTGAGAAGGCACAGGGACACGGGTGCTGTCAGAATGGCTACTGCCCCATCACTGCATATGGCTAGAGGAAAAACAGACACGGGTTTTTTTTCCAAAAAATAGACCAGAACAATTTTTTTTTTGGTTGTCTATTTATTTTACTATTTTTAAATTTATTTTTCAATGGAAGGATAATTACATTACAGAATTTTGCTGTTTTCTGTCAAACCTCAACATGAATCAGCCATAGGGATACACATGTCCCCTCCCTTTTGAACCTCCTTCCCATCCCACCCCTCTAGGTTGATACAGAGCCTGTTTGAATTCCCTGAGCCATACAGCAAATTCCCCATTGGCTATCTATTTTACATACGGTAATGTAAGTTTCCATGTTACTCTCTCCATACATCTCACCAGAACAATTTCTCTCCAGTCTTGGGCATCTGATTTCCATTTCTTACATGAGAATAATAACAAAACAGAAGAACAGGTATCTACTTCTATCTGTTACCCCATGACTGTTTTTATCTGTAAAACATCTCTTAATATGAATAGAGAGAAGATGGAAAGAAAATAAAATTGTAGGCGTCACTGAATTTGAGTGTTAGGACTATGGATGACCTTTTTTTCCTTCTGTTTTCTAAAGTTCCTATAATCTTAAATTGTCTTTATGGTTATGGTGAAAACTGAAAGTGAAAGTCGCTCAGTCATATCCAACTCTTTGCAACCCCATGGATCATACAGTCCATGGAATTCTCCAGGCCAGAATACTGGAGTGGGTAGCTTTTCTGTTTTCCAGGAGATCTTCCAAATCCAGGGATCGAACCCAGGTCTCCCACATTATGGTTATAGATAAAATGGATAGAAAACACAGAAAACACCCAGATTTCCGAACTGCCATTTCCCCTGTTAGAAATAAAATAAAACCCCTGGATGTTATGGATAAAATTTATTGCAGACCATTAGAGCACCTTGCAGCTGGTAGAAGTCTTGTGTTTACTGATTGAACGTTACGAGAAAAAAGGAAGGATCAAGACACAAATAGCAACATAACAGTTTCCAAACTAATTTTATTCATTCACTGTGATGTATACACACACACACACACACACACACACACACACACACACATCACTGCAAGTAGATTAGAAGTTCCTCGCTTAAAACTAGGCAGAGAATAAGTTCTCAAATGACAACTTAAGAAGAAACTAACCTGTTTTTTTAAATGGCAAAAGCCTATGGTATCATATTTTTCTTCATTAATAGAGTGTCTTCAAAGAAGTACAAAAAAAGTGTGTTAAGCAGAGATATAACATGGATGTATATATTCTGATGCTTCCTCAAAGTCACATGTTCTGATTGCTCATAAGCCATTAGACTATATGAACGTGCCCCTTTCATTTGCTTCTCTGTCCCCTTGTTAATGGGTGTTATTACAGGGCTTCATGGGATGTTCTGGACCCTGAATAAATGTTGTCAGTCAGCCTCCATCAGGCAAGCACAATACTCACAGAATCCTTAGTATCCACAGCGTCAGCACTGCCTAACGTGGCAATTTTATTCCAAATCTTTGCAGCTTAGTCATGTAAGTTATAGGGAAAAAATACTAAAAATGTCATTTTATGGAGAAAGAAAAAAGGTATGAATTCAAGCGAGGCAGAAAATTATATAATTGAACGTTTCATGCTACTAAAGATATTTCAGCAGCAATTTGCATATGACCTTTGTAATGTGGCTTCCTGCCTTGCAAGGTTTCAAGAGTGTTTCACCTAAATGTGCGTGTCACAGAGCAGAGGCTTATGTAAACACCACTGAAAGAAACACACTCTTCTTCATGTTAACGCAGTCTTTAGGGTCACAAATGGTGTAGACAAAGTTAGTATTCAAATAACATAGTTATCAACATGCTGTTTGACTTTGTTAGGGTAGGCTCACATTTCAGCCATTTTTCAGCAGTTTTATTCAAAGTATGAATCTGTAGTTTAGCTAAAATGTTTCCCCTTCCCAGTTGAAGACAGAATAAAACACAATAGCCAACCCGTGTTTCCCCTTTCATATTAACTGTACCAAAAATGTTCCATGTAAGATATAATGATATACTAAAAAAAATGCACTAAAAAGAAATCAGTGCTCAACTCAAAAGCCTGCCATCAAACCCACGAGTCCCCCCACATGATACAGTGATATCTGACACTTTAGAGTGGCTTTTAATACAATGTTGAAAGGGACTTTAGCTAATATTTCTTTGTCTTCTCCTTCAAGTCATTAAAGCCAGTGTTATCATTTTATCATAATGTTACATAAAGAGAAGTGATGCTCAGAGAGAAAGATAATTGATGAGTAATTATTTAACAACTTAGTACCCCAGGCAGGCCTAAGGTTAGAGTCTAACACTGCCCAACATGACTCTCTGCAATGATGGAAATGTTCTGTAAACCTGAGCTGTCTAGTATCAGTGAGCACTCAAAATGTGGTGAGTACCAACTAAAGAACCAGATTTTTTGTTTATTCAGTTTTAATTAATTTAAGTTTAAACAGCCACATGTGACTCGCAGCGACTGTCTTGGATAGCACAGTGCTGTCCAATCCCTCTTTGATCAGTCCCATTATCAGCCAGTTGCTTCTATTACCACTGGTGGGAGCTCAGCTTGCTGGCAATGACGGTTCTTCACCCTCACATCCTCATAGTGTGTTTGGGGGAGAAGGCTCTGGTGAGGGAGGAAGGCTGGGATGGCAAGCCTGAGGGATCAAAATTTAACAGGGTAAAGAGTAAGGATTCTTGAGTCCATTATCCCTTCCAAATCTGTATGCCTTTTCCATTCACCAAGCTCCTGGAAAAGGATGTGGACACATTTTCTAATGATTTATGACCATCCACAGGACATCAAACCAGTCAATGCTAAAGGAAATCCACCCCAAATATTCAATGAAAGGACTGATGCTGAAGCTGAAGCTCCAATATTTTGGCCACCTGATGTGAAAAGACCTTGATGCTGGGAAAGATTGAGGGCAGGAGGAGAAGGGGGTGACAGAAGATGAGATGGTTGGATGGCATCACCAACTCAATGGACCTGAGTTTGAGCCCTGGTGAAGGACAGGGAAGCCTGGCGTGCTGCAGTCCGTGGGGTTGCAAAGAGTTGGACATGACTTAGTGATTGAACAACAACCACACTTTAGTTTCACGTTAACAACAACAGTAATAAGTCTACAAGAAAGTAATTTTATATTGCCTTCATACACATGTAAACTAAAGCTAAGATAAGGGCCCTTGTTCAGGGATGTAACCATGACGAGTATAATATCATGAGTCTTCAAGAATAAGAAGGATGGTGAAAAGTCTTTAAAAACTAGCTTTAAAAAAAGTTTTGAACAACGCAGCATATGTTTTACAGTGGTATTGGGTTGGCCAAAACGTTCATTTGGGTTGCTGTTAAGATCTTACCAGAAAAACCTGAACGAACTTTTTGGCCACCCCAATGCACTGATCACTGCTGTGCGTAAATGATGATACTGAGAAATCTCATGCCGAGTATTCAAGTTTCATAAGAACAGTATGTATGTTTAATTATTCTATCCTGTAAGTCAGTACATTTTGTATGCCACATATATTGCCTCTTGATAACTAAAACTACATATATATAATATGCAATTATAAAATTTTAAAATATCTGCATTTTCTGAGCACATAAGAAATTATCTGCCACTCTTCCTCCTCTCCCCACAACTTCATTAGTTTAAAAGCCTATCTTCTTTCTATCAAATTTCTTCACATCTCACCTACTCTCTAATCACACCTTATTCCTCTCCATGTTCCAAATTTACCCTGAACTTTTCTTGCTTTTCTGCCATTATATATGGAGTTTCCTCCCCACCTGTCATCCACCTACAAAATCTTACATTTTCAGCACCTAGATGCCTCCCACTAACAGAAAATCTTCTCCTTCATCAGAATTCATCACTCTCTCCTCAGTGTTCCCTTAGCAATTCTGACCTCGACATCATGTTTTGCACAATAAATAAATGTCTGAATGCATTTGCTATTAGTCAGTAGTTGAACAGCACCTTGAGGTGAAGACTGTTTGAATGCCTGCCTATAAAATTGATTCTTACATAACGCCAGTTGTAAGGAATCTTTTAAAAATCAAGATGTGAAAACAGCACTTGAGAGTCACTTGTTTTTGTCTTACTGATTCTAGACCATCAGTTTCACAAAACAGCATCAAAAGAAATTCAAAACCTCTACTCAAGCATTGTTGATACTACTCATAAGTGAGATCGTGCAAGTGCAAAGCTTAAAGTAGCAAGTTGACACAGGATCCCCTCAGTTTGTTAAATCTGTCAGAATAAATAATCACCTAACACTTTGCCTTAACAAGCCTTGCATATAAAAACTACAGTGTTCAGAATGCAGCTCTCTTAGCAGAATTCTTAAGTAAAGCAAAGAATAAAATAAATCTAAGTGATAGGTGACATTTATCATAAAACTTATTCTAATTAAGTGAGTTTCTTGGTTGCCCAGTTCCTATCCTAATACAACATTATTTAGCAGGACTTTCTTCATTTCTTTCATAAACTCTTTCTTCATTTAGTCCACAAATATTCATTAAGCATGCATTTACATGGTAGGCACTCTGCTAGGCTAGAGATTGATTATAAATATTATATTGTCCCTATTCTTAAGAACTCAAAGTCTGGTAGGGGAACAAAATCACACAATAGTTCAAAACATAACCTTAAGTACACTGACTCCCATTTATTTCTGGCTTGATCAACTAATAATTTAATTTTGGGACATTCCCTTTGCTCTTCTTGAGCCTTCTTTATACTAAAAGAACAACTCTCATTGGGTTGTTATCTGAAGTAAGCCAAAGTATATAAATATATAAAATACTTCCTCCAATGTTTGGAGTTTAATAAGTGCAATTAGTAATAATAATTGTAATTCAAGGCAAAAAGTGCTATGACCAAGGAATACAGAGTCTGCTATGCAAATGTGAAAACACAAGGACCTCATTCTGTCAGAGCTGAGTGGAAGAAGCCTTCTCAGAGGGAGTGGTGTTGAAAGTTAAGACTTGAAAGATGAGTAGGAATTTTCCAGGTGACATCACTGGGAAATAGATGGCTGTTTTCCTTTAAGCAAACACAGACAGGAGACTATATTCAGAGATCTGTAAGCAGCACAGGGTAGCTGGAGCCAAAGGCATGTGGAGATGGAACTGTGGAACATGGCAAAGGGATCCACGAAACTCAGAAGCTGAGGGCTGGTAATGAATTTCCATTTTACAAGGATCGGTATGGCCACACTTCACAAACACTTTAGGGAGCTGATGCTTTAAATTAGAAAATAAGTTGGAAGGTCACTTCAATGATAACCAAGCCATCTATGACAAAACTTCAAATTTCGTTACAGGCTACATAGAGGTAAGGGAGAGATGGGCAAGAGTCAAATGATGGTAACAGGAGTTGAGATATCACTATGCTAGCAGAAAGTATATTCCTTAAATGAGATATTTTTCACCCATTTGTTATGATGAAAATGTATACACAAATGCTTGAATGGTAATTTCTAATAGTAAGTAGGATAATTCAATCACTGCTTGGGACCTAACTGTGTGTCCTCAGTCACTCAGTCATGTCTGACTCTTTGTGCCCCCATGAACTGTACTCACGAGGCTCCTCTGTCCATGGAATTCTCCAGGCAAGGATACTGGAGTGGGTTCATTTCCTTCTTCAGGGGATCTTCCAATCCAGGGATTGAACCCGCATCTCTTGCATCTCCTGCACTGGCAGGCAGACTGTTTACCACTGCGCCACCTGGGAAGTCTCTTGGGATCTAACCGGATCATATTAGAAACGGTGGGGAGAATTTAATCCAACAAGATGTGTGCTATTCTGACCAGGTTACTATGTATCCTGCTGCGTGAGAATTTTCTCAAGTACTATATCCAAACATAAAACATATTTCTGGGTTTCCCAGAGAAGGTAATGGCAACCCACTCCGGTACTGTTGCCTGGAAAATCCCATGGACGGAGGAGCCTGGTAGGCTGCAGTCCATGGGGTCGCTAAGAGTCAGAGACAACTAAGCGACTTCACTTTCACTTTTCACTTTCATGCATTGGAGAAGGAAACGGCAACCCACTCCAGTGTTCTTGCCTGGAGAATAGCAGGGATGGGGGAAGCCTGGTGGACTGCCGTCTATGGGGTCGCACAGAGTCGGACTTAGCAGCAGCAGCTGGGTTACCAGGACTTACATACTAAAAGTAACAAATTATTAACTAAGATTACTCAAAACAAAAATAAAAAGCAATACCATCCCCATGGGGGGAAATCTGTTAAAGCATTATCTAATCTTGTAATTGGAGAAGGCAATGGCACCCCACTCCAGTACTCCTGCCAGGAAAATCCCATGGTTGGAGGAGCCTAGAGGGCTGCAGTCCATGGGGTCGCTGAGGGTTGGACACGACTGAGTGACTTCACTTTCACTTTTCACTTTCATGCATTGGAGAAGGCAATGGCAACCCACTCCAGTGTTCTTGCCTGGAGAATCCCAGGGACGGGGGAGCCTGGTGGGCTGCCATCTATGGGGTCACACAGAGTCGGACATGACTGAAGCGACTTATCAGCAGCAATCTTGTAATACTTTTCTATTTTCTGATAAGCATTTATTTAAGAATCTATTTATGAACTGAGAGAGTTTGGTGTAGTGGAAAGTGCATGATTTGGAGGTTTGAGCATCTCAGTGATTATGAGGCCTTTGGGGATGTCACCTAGCCTTTTGGTTCATTCATATAGAAATTGAGGATAATAATACTGACATGCTTAGATGGTTAAGAGGCCAAAATAACCTGCAAATTTACAGTAACTGGCATAGTCTGGCTATGTATTAGGTACCAAATAAATATAAGGCCCTTTCCTACTATCATCCATTATAGAGGTAATATGTATTTCAGTTTCCCCAAAATTGTCCCAGTTTATTCTTGTTATCCTGGTGTCCTTGGTTTAGTTATTCCTCTTGGACTTTTTTGCTTTTAAATAAAGTATTATTTTAACAATTGCATTAAACCTCAACGAAAATATTGTAGGGGCTCTTGGGCATAGTTATGCATAAAGTAAGATATTTAATTTAATATGTTTCTGAGACCTGGCTGGTGAGAATTCCTTCCTTTAACAATGTAATTCATATCACTAGCACAATCTTGGTTTCAAGTAGTGAGTTTGTGGTATCTTCCCCATTACATTTCCTAGCCTATATTTCTTAATCTTACTTGCAGCTATGGGTATCCATGACTACAGTCTTTCAAATGGAATACAAGCAGAAAAGAGGTACAGAGCTTCTGTATTACCTCTTTAAGAGGAAATTGCTTGTCCTGCACTTTTTTCTTTTGCCTTCCTGCTCAAATGTGAATGGTGATCATCAGCTAGCTTCAAGCATGAGATGACAGCAACATCCTAAGAGAGTGGAGGGCAGCCAGACAGATGAACCTATGGCCCTCAGTAATCTCACAGGGCAGAGCCCCCTGCTTGCTGAAGACTGCCTATCCACCTCTGAATATCTTTCTCATTTGGGAAAAAAGCCTATATTAAAAGAGTTGAGATTATTTGTTTTATTAACTTTTTTATTTTATATTGGATGATTAATTATGTTGTGATATTTTCAGATGTACAGCAAAGTGATTCAGTTACATATATACACTGTTTCAAATTATTTTCCCATTTAGGTTGACACACAATACTGAGCAGAGTTCCCTCTGCTATACAGTAGGACCTTGTTGGTTATCCATTTTAAATACAACAATGTATATACATGGCAGCCCCAAATACCCTAACTATTCTTCCCCCCTACCCTTTCTCCCTGGTAACCAGAAGTTTGTTCTCTAAGCCTGGAAGTCTCTTTCTATTGTGTAAATACATTCATTTGTATCATTTCTTTTTAGCTTCCACATATAAGTGGTATCAAATGGTATTTCTCTTTTTCTGGGATGGTTCTGACAGATCTCTACTTTGTACTCCTACCTTTGTCCATAATCTCATCTGTTAAAGTGTTTAAAAAAGCATGCAATTAAGAGTTGAGCTATTTCAAATCCTGAAAGACGATGCTGTGAAACTGCTTCACTCAATATGCCAGCAAATTTGGAAAACTCAGCAGTGGCCACAAGACTGGAAAAATGGCAGTTTTCATTCCAATCCCAAAGAAAGGCAATGCCAAAGAATGCTCAAACTACCGCACAATTGCACTCATCTTAGACGCTAGTAAAGTAATGCTTAAAATTCTCCAAGCCAGGCTTCAGCAATACATGAACCATGAACTTCCAGATGTTCAAGCTGGTTTTAGAAAAGGCAGAGGAATTAGAGATCAAATTGCCAACATCCGCTGGATCATCGAAAAAGCAAGAGAGTTCCAGAAAACCATCTATTTCTGCTTTAGTGACTATGCCAAAGCCTTTGACTGTGTGGATCACAATAAACTGGAAAATTCTGAAAGAGATGGGGAATACCAGACCACCTGACCTGCCTCTTGAGAAACCTGTATGCAGGTCAGGAAGCGACAGTTAGAACTGGACATGGAACAACAGACTGGTTCCAAATAGGAAAAGGAGTACGTCAAAGCTGCATATTGTCACCCTGCTTATTTAACTTATATGCAGAATACATCATGAGAAACACTGTGTTGGAGGAAGCACAGAGGAAGCTGGAATCATGATTGCCGGGAGAAATATCAATAACCTCAGATATGGAGATGACACCACCCTCATGGCAGAAAATGAAGAAGAATTAAAGAGCCTCTTGATGAAAGTGAAAGAGGAGAGTGAAAAAGTTGGCTTAAAGCTCAACATTCAGAAAACGAAGATCATAGCACCTCGTCCCATCACTTCATGGCAAATAGATAGGGAAACAATAGAAACAGTGACTGACTTTATTTTTCTGGGCTCCAAAAATCACTGCAGATGGTGACTGCAGCCATGAATTTAAAAGACGATTACTCCTTGGAAGAAAAGTTATGACCAACCTAGATAGCATTTTAAAAAGCAGAGACATTACTTTGTCAACAAAGGTCCATTTAGTCAAGGCTATGGTTTTTCCAGCGGTCATGTATGGATGTGAGAGTTGGACAATAAAGAAAGCTGAGCGCTGGAGAATTGATGCTTTTGAACAGTGGTGTTGGAGAAGACTCTTGAGAGTCCCTTGGACTGCAAGGAGATCCAACCAGTCCATTCTAAAGGAGATCAGTCCTGGGTGTTGATTGGTAGGACTGATGTTGAAGCTGAAACTCCAATACTTTGGCCACCTGGTGCAAAGAGCTGACTCATTTGAAAAGACCCTGATGCTGGGAAAGATTGAGGGAAGGAGGAGAACGGACGACAGAGGATGAGATGGTTGGATGGCATCACCGACTCAGTGGACATGGGTTTGGGTGGACTCCAGGAGTTGGTGATGGACAGGGAGGCCTGGTGTGCTGCGGTTCATGGGGTCATAAAGAGTCAGACACGACTGAATGACTAAAATGAACAGTTTCTACCTAAACAGATGGTTAAATAGGAAGAAAGTTATTTTCTCCTCTGATGACTTTTCAGACACAATATAACTAATTTTCTTTCAAGGATAGCACACAGAAGCCATGCTGACAACACACAGCATTTTTTGACATGAGTAGCTAGGGACAGGTAACTTTTTCCAGTCTGTGTTTGTAGCAGATATGTTTGATGCTCTAATTTGCATTGTCGGAGAAGGCAATGGCACCCCATTCCAGTACTCTTGCCTGGAAAATCCCATGGATGGAGGAGCCTGGTAGGCTGCAGTCCATGAGGTCGCTAGGAGTCGGACATGACTGAGCGACTTCACTTTCACTTTTCACTTTCATGCATTGGAGAAGGAAATGGCAACCCACTCCAGTGTTCTTGCCTGGAGAATCCCAGGGATGGTGGGGCCTGGTGGGCTGCCGTCTATGGGGTTGCACAGAGTCGGACACAACTGAAGCAACTTAGCAGCAGCAGCAGCAGCAGCATGCGTCATGCCATACAGTCAGCTGCATCAAGGAAAATGGAAAATGAACAAGTTAAGTGTATATGGAATATGTTCAGTAAACAGACGTCAAGCAGTCAATGAGTTGTTGTTCAGTCAGTAAGTCGTGTCTGACTCTTCTGTGACCCCAGGGACTGTAGCCCACCAGGCTCCTCCTCCATGGGATTCTCCAGACAACAGTCAATGAGTATGAGAGAGTAATTTGAACTCTTACTGCAGTAGTTCGTTCTCTTGAGAATGGGATCAATCTCCAACTATGCACACACTTGATTATACTGTAATGCTTTTTTATTTCGTAAATAAACTGTTTCAGTAGCAATGACATAAAAAAATTAGAGATGCATGTTTAATTAAGTTACCATTCCCATTTCTATAGAAATTGATGTACAATATAACAAACTTTTGTTTGATGTTTACCATCCAGCATGACAGTCATATCACTGACCAGATGAAAACTTGATAACTTTCTAAAAAAGCCAGCATCTGATTCCCAAGTCAGTCATTCATTTTAGAACACTATGTCTGAGACAATAATGCAACCCACATATAGACACAGAAGGTGCATGAATTTTCATTTAGATCAAATAACTGTGTTCTGCAGTAATTTTGCCCATTTTCATTTTAAGCTGTGTTGTGTAGATAAGAAAAATAAAAGCATGGTAAATAGGTTAACTGCAATAGTTTAATGACACAGTTTACAAGAGAATCACTAGAAGCTTCTTAATTTTTTTCTTCCACTTCATGGAATAAACTTTTCGAAGTTCTTTCCACTGAAGGTAAAATATCTGGCAGTATGGGGAATGAGACAATTAAGTTCAGTTTGAAAGATAAGCATTTGGAGATAAAATGGTTTGTTTCTATAACACAAATGAAGTTCTAATTTTGATGTAGCACAGTACCATGGAAAAATAGTATTCTTACTACATAAGAAAAGGATCAGAAATCTACTTGCAAGTTGTGATACATGAAAACATGAAAACAAGCTGCTATATTCTACCAATTCAAGTACATATCTATAGTTGTCACAAGCACAACTACATATTCAGAGGGTGACTGAACTTTGAAATATTTGTAATGTAGCCGAGAGTGAAGATAATATTTTTAAGGACTCCTACTTTAATTTTGGAAACATATTTTATAACACAAAGGATTAAAATTGACAAGATACAGATTTTTTTCAGAATCTAAAATTGTTAAAAATAATTTAAAAAATCATAGAAACAATTTGTTTGATGAATTCATTTTACAAAATTTTTTTAAAGACCATACCTATAAGATTCGATTCAGTTCAGTTCAGTTCAGTTGCTCAGTCGTGTCTGACTGTTTGCGAGCCCATGGACTGCAGCACATGAGGCCTCCCTGTCCATCACCAACTCCCGGAGTTTACTCATGTCCACTGTGTCCGTGATGCCATTCAACCATCTCATCCTGTCATCCCCTTCTCCTCCCGCCTTCAATCTTTCCCATCATCAGGGTCTTTTCAAAAGAGTCAGTTCTTCATATCAGGTGGCCAAAGTATTTGAGTTTCAACTTCAGCATCAGTCCTTCCAATGAATATTCAGGACTGATTTCCCTTAGTATGGACTGGTTAGATCTCCTTTCAGTCCAAGGGACTCTCAAGAGTCAACCTAAATGTGTATGAATGTATATGCACCTCAATATAATATAACTGACCATATATTTCACTTAATATAATTTATTCTGATGTCTACTGGGTATACTATTGAGTAACAAGAATGGCTTTTGTTTATGTGTGTGATGTGTTGACATTTACAAAATTAAAAACTTAAAATAATTACTTATTAATTTACTTACAATAATAATAAAACCATTACATGTTATAAATATTTTGACAAAGATTGGCATATTTCTATACAAAATTCTGTTAAAAGTGGCTTCTTTTTTTCATTTTTGTTTTATAAAGTATCTGATTTACAGAAGACAGTTGGATTTTCATATTTGCTTCTGATTCAGTCTATTGTGATACCATATCAAGAAGCCTATAGAAAACTCTACCATGTATTCATAAGGAAATGAAAACAAAAAGGTAATGATACATATATATTGATATATATGTGTGTGTGGTTTTGATCACATGGACCCCATGAAAAGATTTTTGAGACTCCTCTGAAGTTTTTGGACCATATTTTGGTAATTGTTGCTCTTCATGGAAAAGTCAATTGAAGGTATCAACAACTTAAACTTTAGTAACCCAAAATGCAGTTTTGAGATGATTGTAGCAATTTTATAGAAAAGTTAAAAACTGACATCGTATTGAAATAAATACACTCAGAAAAATATCAGTGACTCTATTAAGGACAGATATAATGGAAACTGATAGAATTACATAAAATCATTACCACTAATAATTATTCAAGTTATGTAATTTTTAATGTTCAAGTACTCGACTGAACTGAACTCAATATAAAACAGTTTTTAAAATTATCTTTAGTGCATATTTGCTCTTTGCTAAGTCATTTCAGTCATGTCCGACTCCTTGCGACCCTATGGTCTGTAACCCTCCAGGCTTCTCTGTCCATGGGATTTTCCACTCAAGAATACTGGAGTAGGTTGCCATTTTCTCCTCCAGGGCATCTTCCTGACCCAGGGATTGAATCCACATCTCCTTTGTCTCCTGCATTGCAGGCAGATTCTTTACCAGTTGAACCATTTTTAGAAATAATTTTGCATTTCACATGCATTTGAAATTTTAATTTTAAAATGTTAAGTCCCTGAGAAAATACAGTTTTACAGCTATGAATTGCAATACAGATATACTCGTTTCATAACTGTAGCTTCTTAAAGCAATTGAGAAATTCTTACTTGAGGAATGGATCAAAAGTCTGAACCCCACCCCTCAACATGCACACACAGAAACGCATAAACACACACAAGGTTTACCTCTTATTTGGGAGACTGTTGAGGTACTGACCATGGTTGAGTCAGCCAGAGACAAAGAGCTCTGGGTTAGCACCATTGCCTGGCCAAGAAGGAGGAAATGTGATAAGAGTTCACTGTACAGCTATTCATCATAATACTGGCCTCTGATGGACAGTGAGGCCTGGCGTGCTGCGATTCACAGGATCGCAAAGAGTTGGACACGGCTGAGCGACTGAACTGAACTGAACTGAAGCTTAGACGAGATGTGGTGGAATAAATCATGAAAGCCAATGAAGTCTTCTTGATGGGAAAAAAATACAATTGGAACTTGGAAAGATCTTTTTCTCTTATTTTATATAGAACATGTTCAACTCAAAATACAGTGTTCAACAAAGGCTTTCATTAATGATATTTGAGTAAACATCTGAAGGAGGAGAGAGGGGTAACCAAGCAGACTGAGACAAAGTCTTTTGTAGGCAGAGCAAACTGTTGAGGCAGACTTGTGCTTGGAGATTTTGAGGAAGACCAAGGAGACTAATTTACCTTAATGGGTGAATGAGTGCAGTAAGGGCATGAGGTCAGAGAAGCAGGAAGGATCAGAATGTGTGAGTTGATTTACACTTACCATGAATGGGTTTGGGAAATGTTGAGAGACTGTAAACAGAGCAGAGATATTATCCAATAATTAGCATACAAATTACTACGTGTTAGGTAGGGCTTCCCAGGAGGTAATAGTGGTAAAGAATCTGCCTGCCAATGTGTACATATATATATATATATATATATATAATATATATATATAAAAAAAATCATCTTGTACCTCTTAAGTATGTACAACTTTTATTACAAAAGAATGTTGCTAAATACCAAAAGAGCTTTATAGGGTTCTTAAAACTGCTTTCTAAACTATCTGTAGACCAAGAAAGTTTTCTAGAAAGGAACGTCCACTGATAACTGAAGTTGATTTTTGGTTAATGCTTCAGTGCAACAGAACTAATTTCTAATGTAAAAGGACCACACTGCATGTTGAGAATAAACAATGACAGAAAAAAATGTGGAAGCAGGAACAAAATTTGGTAAACAATATTCAAGAATTTGGGGATAATCAGGAAACTGAGAGATAAAAATGTTTTGGTTGATTTATCCTGTATTCTTCATCATTGCTAGAGATCTAATAGAGTTAGCTACATTTGATAGCACAGGACAAATACAGCAGTAATGGAATCCGGGAGATCTAGAGATCTAAAGATCTAAATCCGAGTACCCAGATCCAAAACCCAGTCTAAAACCAATCTAGAGCCTGGATCTACAACCAATCCTACAGGCTGTAGTTAGTATAAATGGTATGCCCAGAGCGGATGGAGGTAAAGTCACCTTTTATTTATGATTCCATTGGTGTATGGAAAACAAATATTCTAGACCCATCAGAGTGAGTGAGTCAACAGGTACAGGCATTTCTGTGATACTGAAAAAGATACTGATAAGGCTCAGAGAGATTAGGCAGTATATACTAAATGACATATATCAAACAACTTATAAAATTTTGATTTGAATCCCTTTGGGTTAGACTTCAGGGCCTAAAATTACTGTTATATTAGATCACTAACCCTTTTTTTATAGTTGCAGGAGCCTCTGAATCGCTAGGTGAGAACCTTTTCAGGAATAACCTAAGTAAATAAATCAACTTAACCTAGAAGCCTTGACCAGAGACAGGAGGTATAAAAGAACACTGAGACTAGGCAGCATACATGAATTTACTGTTTTAGAATATTGTTCTTATTCAATATTTGGAATATTGCTCTTGTTAGAATATCTGGACTAGTAAGTAAATGAATGGATACAATGGATAAGCATCTCACCTGTTCTCAGTGATTAACGTTTTTAAGTCAAAACAATTCAGTCAAGTTGCCCTCCGAGCAATGTTACAGCATTAAAAAAATATTTTGCTGATTTTTGAGAAAACTGGCAAGTCCAACGAGACTCAGCAGCCAGGAACTGAGGTTGCCATTTGCAACTGAGCCAGGGTCAAAGTCACTGTTTGTCCTTGAGCTATTCACTCGACTATCGAGACCTCATTTTTTTTTTTAAGTTAAATGAAACTCCTGCTACTTATTCATTTTTACTGATAGATTCTTGAGATAAGTGGCAATATAATGAGAAGTATGGGCAAGATGTTATCATCTGCTCTCTGCTAATTTAATCCTCCTTCTCATTACCTCCCAACTTCCAACATAACATTCCAAGACTCGCTTGACTTTTAATGATCTTTCTCTTTTTTCAGTTCCTCATTAATTTGTCATCTGGCACTGAGTGTTCCCTTTATCTTAACGGTGGTTATCCTTTAATACATATATCCTATCTACGCGGAATAACTGGGAGATCCTAGAAGGCAGAGCCAAAAGTATATATACGTGTCCACATATGTGCAGGCATCAGTCAAAAGCTGTGTGGGAAACAGGAGCTGACTAAGTATTTGATGATGATGATGATGAGTGTAATAGCAATTACTGTTTATGGAACATATGCTTTGCACCAATCACATTACATAGTGCCTTATTTCCCCTTCACAAAAAACTTTCAAGGGGGACCTGTTTAAGTAGCAAAAGAATCAGAGAGAAAGTGGCAGAGATATGATCAAAATCCAGGCTGACTTTTCTATCTCCCAAAATGATCCAACATGGCAGAAGGGTCAATTCAGATGTGTATTGTGAATTATTGTGCTTAGTCACTCAGTCATGTCCGACTCTTTGCGATGACATGGACTGTAGTCTGCCAGGCTCTTCTGTTCATCGGGATTTTCCAGATAAGTATACTGGAGTGGGTTGCCATGCTCTCCTCCAGGAGACCTTCTCAACGCAGGGATGAAACCCAGGTCTCCTGAATTGCAGGCGGATTCTTTACTGTCTGAGCCACCAGGGAAGCCCTTAGATATGTGTGTGTGTGTGCATATCTATATACATATATATATATGTATATATACAGAGATGCATATAGATGTATATATCTAGCTATATCTATGATTCATTCACCATTCACTCACCAATACACGTATATATATGAATCCATTTATCCATCAGTTTAATGATTCATCCATTCACCCACCCTCCTTTCTATCTATTCATCCATTCATCTATTCATACATCCACTCACCCTTATCATTCATTCATTCACTCTCATACCAGCCAATCATCTAACCCATCCATTCATCTAACCATTTATGCACACACTAAATAATTCATTAATTGATCAATCTTCTCACCCATCCAATTATTCCCTAACTCACTCATTAATTTCACCACTCATCTTTATATCAAAGCTCTTGAAAATCTGTCCATTTGTTCAGTCACCCATTCATGTAATAAGTTACTTATTTCTAATCCATTCATTCACTCACTCACATCTTCACCTAGCAATTAAAAATACATTCATGCACTACCATTATCCAAATTCATTTACAGCATACCTTTGCTAGACACATAGAATACCAAAATGAGTAAGACACAGTCTCTGCTCTAATTGAAAGAATCTAGAAAAAGTACCAGGTGGCAGAGGACAAAACTATGCAAGGAGACATCAGGTAACTTAATAAAAAAGTTATTCTCAAACTAGGTGACATACAAATGCAGTTTCAAAAGAAATATGAGTTGACAAGTTGGAAAACAAGGGAAACAATCATTTCAGGCAATGGGAAATATGAAGGCTAGGTAAATAGTTGTATGAAATCAAATTAAATTTTCCAACCTCTTTTGGGCAGTTAAATATTGCCACTTATATAAATTTTTATCATGGAATGTGAGCAGGAGTGATGTGTGCAATATCTATATTATATTTTAAATGGAAAGAATTGTATCTTTGTCTGCCTTTTGGCTGGAATGCCATTGTACTATTAAACCATCTTGAATCAAGCAGATAAAAGCAATCTGCTAGAGATGGCAGAGTAATAGGAGAGGAAAATCCAGGGCCTCTGATGACTTTGTGCTTTTGAACATCCCCGATCTTGGGATTTTACCTTTTATCACATACCACATGCAATCTATTAATTCAGATTTTTAAAGGTATGTGAAACTATATTCTAAACAGCTTATATTTTGGTACCATATTATGAAATGTTCTCTAACAGAATATAAAATATGTGGTATTGTCTTTGAGGTAGTTGAACAGGCTGAGAGCACACAGGTAATATATTCTGGAAACTTGATAACTCTCAGCCTGTTGTGACAAGTATTTGGTGAAACTTGTCCCAATATCTAGAAGGAAGACCACTTTCTGCAAGTCTATGCTGAAGAGGAAATGACTGGAAGCACTGAAATACTGGTATTTATTGGGCTCTCATTTAATATTTTAGTAAAGACCCAAGAGATGGATGCCACTAGGCTGGAGCTAAACAGATTGATTGACTATACAGATATGCTACGTGGGGCACTCTGTTGATGCAGCTTTCAATCTGATTTGATAGAAAATCTGGTAACTTGTGGCCTAAGGGGTTGGAAAGGTGAACTGATATTTTTATCTTAAACAGTCACATTAGGAAGTTTCAGAAAAGTACCTTAGTGGAGAAAAGAATGTGGCACCAGATCTTTTTCATTAAAAAAGTGTGACACAGTGGAGTCACTACAGTAGTAAAAGTCAAATTTAGGGATTTGTTTTCCCATTTAACTCTGTTATTCCAGATGACTCTGGGATAGCTGCACCATTTTAAGAGAGAGTATGATAGATAGAACTTATAGAGGATTTAAAAAATGCCAAATTTTCCAGATTTACAACTACAGTAAGTTCCATATTTTGCTCAAGGATGTTGAGGGTCATAATGTGTGCAACTCCCAATCTAACAAGAAGAAAAAGCCAGGCAAACAGCAAGTTCACAAATTCTGTTGAACTCATCAAAGGGCTATAAGCAACCAACTGTCCCAAAAACTACAAACAGAGAGATACCTGCAGAGATAAGTGAAACATAATAATTGTCCAAAGTTATTGATAGAAGACAAATCATGAATCCAAGGAGCTCAGAATAAGCAGGATAACTACCAAAAGTATCATATTTAGGCACATAATATTCAAGCTTTGGAAAACCGTGGACAATTTCTTCAAGGTAGGCAAAGAACAAAGTCAAATTATATTTAGTGGAATAAGAATTATGGATATATCTTCAGAAACCAGGCAAGCTGGAAGATGATGAAGTGACATCTTCAAAATGCTGAAAGAAAACTGAAAATTCTCTCTAAAAAACTGCAGTTAACATAAGAGGAGTCAGAAAAAGAAGAAAAATCAAGCAAAGAACAGATGGAACAAATAGAAAACAACTACCAGATTTGTAGATTTTAATTCATCCATATTAATAAAGATAATATTAAGTGGGAATAATCTAAAAACATCAGTTAAAAGATTGTCAGATAGATGAAAATTCTAAGGCATATGACTATAAGAAGCTCACATTAAATATAAAGCTTTCTATATGGCAAAGTATATATGATAGCTCAAAATACAAGAATAAAAATGCTTATTACAGAAAGGAGAAATAGACAAATCTGCAACTATGGTTAGAGACTTCAATACTCTTTTCAATAATTTATAGAACAAGTGGGCAAAAAATCAGGACACTCATAAAAGATCTCAAAAACATTGTAACCTACCTGACCTAATTTACACATCATAGAGTGCTCTACCCTCAAATAGGAGAATATACATTGTTAAAATACACACATGGAGCCTTCACCAATATAGACCAGAAACTGATAAATTCAAGAAACTTTAAATTTACAAAAGTAAAAATCATATAATTGTATTATTGAATACTGCTGCTACTGCTAAGTCACGTCAGTCGTGTCCGACTCTGTGTGACCCCATAGACAGCAGCCCACCAGGCTTCCCCGTCCCTGGGATTCTCCAGGCAAGAACACTGGAGTGGGTTGCCATTTCCTTCTCCAGTGCATGAAAGTGAAAAGTTAAACTGAAGTTGGTCAGTCGTGTCCAACTCAGCAATCCCATGGACTGCAGCCTACCAAGCTCCTCCATCCATGGAAGTTTCCAGGCAAGAGTACTGGAGTGGGTCACCAGTGCCTTCTCCTTATTGAATCCTAATAGAATCCAATTAGAAATAAATAGCAGGCAGATATCTGGGAAATGTTCAAATATTTGAAAGTAAACAGTGTACTTCTAAATCACACACTTTGACAAAGGCCAAAGAGAAAGTCTCCAGGGAAAAAAATTAACAATGAATATGTAAATAAGATACATCACAATCTGTAAGATGAAGTTAAACAAATTTTAGTGTGATCGCATTAAATGCTTACCTTATAAAATAATTAATATCTTAGATCAGTAATCTAACTTGCAACTTGAGAATTTAGAGTATGAAGAGATAATTAAACTCAGGATAAGCAGAAATAAGGAAATAAAGTTATAAGTAGGAATCATCAAAACTGAAAACAGACAAGCAATGAAAAAAATAAATTTAAACAAAAGCAGCATATTTGAAAAAAAATTTTTTTAATTGATAAAACTCTAGTCAACTGGTAACCAAAAAAGAGAAATGATGCATATCAGAAATAGAATAAGAAGTACCACTATATACCCTCAGACATTATAAGAATAATAAGGGAAAACTGAGCAAATTAGCGGCCATAAATTTGGAAAGTTAGACGGCAGTGGCGCTGGAGCTGTCCTGCCCCTACTCCAGGGTTGCACTCTGTGTACATTAGGGGGTCGTGGGCTCACAGAGATCCACGGCTAGAGCTGCTATTGTCGAGTACCAACCTCGAGATCCTGAACTGGACAAGGTTTTAAAGCTGTCTTTCTTGGGTGTAAGATGGATAACGTAGGAGGCAGTATGCACAAACGCTCGTGGGTGCCCACTGTGGCCAAATAACGCTGGCTGTCCTTTAACTTGCAGTGTCCTCTTCTTTCACAGAATAAGAGCCACGATTTTCAGTTGTGTGCATGGCCAACCAAAATATTAACTGTATTCCCCACCATCTTTTAAAGCTAACTGTGCCCATGAAGTTAGGCCAACAGAAGTGAAAACATGATGTACGGAATTCAGTATCATGTTCTCTATCAGGCATAGGTCAGCTATTAGAACAGAGACCAGTCTATCTGTTTTAATCAGAAGTGTCTTGTAGAGTAGATTTGTTGCATAATGATAAAACATCTGGGAAGCAACACAAGTGATTTCCTTAAAAATCACAAACTATCCAAACTCACTAAAGGAGATATAAGACGAATAGTCATACTACTGGTAAAGGTTAGTGGTAGAAGGACACCGCCACAACTCACGAGGATGAAGGGACAACAGGAAGATATCAGAAACCAGAGCTTCCTATTTACAGCTGCTTGGGAACCGAGAGAAATGGGAGAAGTGGTGGGGAGCCCTGGGTTATGGAGTCCGGATCATCTAAAACGGGAGCAAAAGGAAGAACAGCTGCTGTGGATGCCACTCAAGGCAGACAGGGAGGGGAGAGCTGCCCTGCCTGCAAGGTCATCGCCAGGGTTATAGGCAGAACAGGAAAATTAAGACATGCATCTTACGGCATTAAATGAAAGAAAGAAAAAGAAAAGAAAGTGAAATTGCTCAGTTGTGTCTGACTTTGTGACTCCATAGACTTCAGCCTACCGGGCTCCTCCAACCATGGAATTTTCCAGGCAAGAATAAGGGTTGCCATTTCCTTCTCCAGGGAGTCTTCCCAACCCAGGGATTGAACCCAGGTCTCCCACATTGCAGGCAGATGCTTTACCATCTGAGTCACCAGGGAAGTCCACAGCATTAAATGAATGACCAACAAATATACATGAAAAGGATAGCTGGTCTAGCCCTTCCTTTGAGTTGGAATCTGGATGTGATAGGAAGTTATCTGTTGATGGTGGACAGGACGATAGAAAGAGCCTGAGCTAGTGAAAGCTTAATCAAGGCTTTTATGGAAAAATAAATAAATAAATAAGACCAGGTTTATAAGAAAAGGAAATACATATATGTCTTATTAAGCCATGGTTAATTTTGAACGCCTGATTCAATATTTAGCCTATATTAATGTGATGTGTTACAATCAGAACTGCATAGATGGAAAGAAGGATTTGAGAGATGGATTATAAAAGAAAGGGAGTTTAAAAGCAGACAGGGACATATTGTCTGGAATCCTATGCGATGTCCAGAATTAGTAAATCTTCAGAAAAAGAAAGCAGATTAGTGGCTTCCAGAGACCAGGAGGACTGACTGCTAATGGGTTCAAGGTTTCAGTGATGGAAATGTTCTGGCACTGGTACTGCACAACTTCGTAAATATATTAAAGCTCACTAAATTATACACTTAAAATTTAAAATAAACTGAAAAACAAGTAGGCAAGAGGCATGCAATCAAAGGGCTTATGTACTATGCCAATAAATATTAAATTTCTTCTATAGGGTATGATTAGCCTTTGCAGGGGTTTTTAGAGATAGTAACAGTCAGATCAGATATTTAGACAGAAAACTCTAGCATCTAGGTGGAAAGCATAAGACAATCTATGAGGCAAGGTAGTTGGTTAGCCCAAGTGGGAAAAATGAGAACCTAAATTAGGGTAGCCAATATATCCAAGGGGGAAGACAATGAACTCAAGACCAAGCTTTCTGCGGTCATAGTGAGGAGTTTGGTAACACAGAGACAAGATTGACAAAATGGGTCAATTCATTAAGGATAATGGAAAACCAGTTTCTCACTACTGAAAATCAGATTTCTGAATATGGAAAAGCGATGATGTTGGAAAGCAACCGGAAGCATCAATGTGAAATATAACCTACTATGGTATAGCCCCAGTCAAAATTAAGGTAAGATAGAGAAATACATAGATACATGCAAACACACATATAACTTACAGATTTTTCTTATCTCAGTCTGTTGCAAAGGTGACATTCAAGTCAAAATAGAATACAGAATGTCCAAGTATTTTTTTATAACTGCCAAGGATGAAGAGTTTCCTAAAGACATATAATTGACTCCAGGGCTGAAGCAGGAAAAATACAAGATAATCTGAGAACATTGTGTTGTGCCAAAAATACTCAATGGACATATCAAAAGGACACAGGGACCAGCGACTCCCACAAGCCAAGCCTGGGACAATTAGAACATCAAATAAATGCTGATGATGACAGGTTGTAATCTTTTGAGTTAAATAAGAACCCATGAGACTGCATTGATACAAAAACATAAATGGGTACACATATAAATGGAAGAGCATGGAATTCTTCCATGCCAACTAATAAATCTAAAATGAATTATGTAATTAGAAGGTTTGAACATCATTTGACCATCATCATAGTGATAACTGTTTTGGGCAGGTATCATCAGTGGATACTAAGTCTGGTGTTTGAGATTTAGGCTAATGAGAGAGGATATTGACATGCTTTCAAAGTAACTTCTCAGGAGATACATTTTGGTTCTTTATTCATTAATAAATATCACACGGTTGTTAATGAATTTCCTAGTGAGAAAATTTGACAGATCTCACTAACCTAATGACAAATGTCAATATCATTGATAATGACACATATCAACATTGTGTGTCTTCTGATATGAAACACTGAGCCCAGCATCACTTTTGTGGTAATCTCACACAGAATATACAAATTCTTTCATCATAACAAATATCAGACAAGCCCAAATGGCAGGACATCCTACACAGTAACTGGACTACATACTTTAAAAACAATAAGACCATGAAAGGTAAGAAAAGACCAAGGAACTATTTCAAATTGAAGGGCATTAAAGAGAAATGATAATGAAGAATACTTGATCCTGGATTTGCTGACAGACTTTAAAAAGGATATATTTGCTATTATTATAAAAATCTGAACAGGGTCTGTGGTCTAAGTAATATTACTGAATCAATGTTTACTTCTTCATTTTGATGGCTATATTATGCCTATGTGAGAAAATGTTCTTATAAATAGGAAACATATATTAGAGAATCAAGAGCTATGGCAAACACAGAGAAGAAGGGAAGTTGCTCAGTCGTGTCTGACTCTTTGTGACCCCATGAACTGTAGCCCACCAGGTTCCTCTGTCCATGGGATTTTCCAGGCAAGACACTTGGAGTGGGTTGCCATTTCCTTCTCCAGAGGATCTTCCCAACCCAGGGATCGAACCCAGGTCTCCTGCATTGCAGGCAGATTCCTTACCGGCTAAGCCATGAGGGAAGTCCATGGTAAACAGAATCATGATCTACAGGAGTCAAGGGCCTGGTACCTACAACACATAAGTATCACCTTATAAAAGGGTTTTTTGCAGATGTGACTAAATTAATTATATTGAGATGGGGAGACTATTTTGTATTATACAGATGGCCTGTGAAATGACATTACAGATGCTCTTATAAGAGAGAGGAAAGGGGAAATCTGACAAAGAAAAGATAGTGTGAAGATAGAGGCATTTACTAGAGCAATGCAGACACAGGCCAAAGGAAGGGGACACCAGTTGCTGGAAGAGGTGAGGAACTGATCTCCCCTAGAGCCTCTGGAGGGAGCACCATTCCACTAACTCCTTGATGCTAGCACAGTAGTACTAACTTTGGACTTCTGGCCTCTAGAAATGTGAAAGAATAAACTTCTGTTGTCAAGCTACCAAGTTTGTGGTGATTAGTTATGGGCCCATAGCCAGCCACCCCACAAGGAATAAGAGGGCATCATATCTAAAACTTGTTCTCAAGCTTTTCAGGGTAGGAGAAATGCTAACAAAAATTCTAGGTTAAGAAATATATAGGAGCTCTGTATACCTTTCCAATTTTTTAATAAATTTGAAGTTGTTTGAAAATTTTTAAAAAAATTAAAAATTAGATGACTAATTTGGTATAGGTTAAGAGCTATTACTCAAGTAACATGAAAATTGAGAAAGATAAAAATTCTAGAGACATCCAGACTCCTAAATTTCTAGCATTTCATCCTCAGAATCTTGACCTGTATCCTAAACTCTTTACTTCCTCTTTACAAGGTAGTTGTAATACTCACAAATATCACATTTGCCTTCAAGATCAGCAGTAATGTAAAAGAGGAAAAGGGATCATCTCAGCTGAATCTATTCTTTTTATCAAAAAGCAGAACTTTTTGAGCTATCCATAGAAAAGCTCCGTTTCAACCTCAGTAGCTAGAACTGTATCCAGCTGAAGAGTCTATGGATGTGAGAACTGACTTTCCCAGTTTCTTGAGTGGGTATCACAATGGAGGAAAGACTGAAATGGTCAGCTGAGTTGGCTAATAAACCATACACCTTACATGGAGTTGCTTATCTCCCCTCCCAGACTGTCAGCTCCTTGAAAGAGCTGTGGTTAAAGATCCTGCCACAATGCTTTAAATATGTGCTCATTAATTGCTTATAGAATTAATTTGTGTATGTATGAATGAATATGTGAATGAACGGATTAATGAATCTAATACTCTAAAAATGTTAACAATGTGAATAAATGTTAACAGTGTTAACATGTTAATGTTAATAACATTAACAATGTGAATAAATATCAGCTTTATTAGAACACAGTCCCCAATGCAGAATCATTTAAAAATCATCAGTATTTTAGAATACTTGAATACCTATGCTGTCATCTGTCTTTTATCATGTAAGTTTTATATTACATCATGACAATTTGTCTATAGATTCACTTTTTGTGCCCAGTATAATGGTATAGACTAAACCTGTACTAAGTTCTTGTCTGAATTGTTGAAATAGTCTCTTAGTTTTTACTTTCTCAACGTCTTGTCTCTTACCCCATTAAATGATGCAAGTAACGAGGCACATAAAGAAGAGGGGAAAATGGGAAAGGTAAATCTTGGCAAATGTCAAGTATAAGGGGTGGTTAATAAGGTACTCAATAAATATTCTGAAGATGCTGTCCTTGATAACTAAGTGGATGGGAATACCAAACACAGGAAAAGAGATTAATTGATAAGAAACAGATGATGTAAAATTGATGAATGATGTTGAGGCATAAAGTATGATTTGCTTGTGGGACATCCTTCTGCAGATGAATAGTTAAGAATTAGCCATTTGAACCTTAAACTAAGAGAAGTTAGAACATGAGATAAAAATTTGGCATTTTTCTGCATGAAAGTGATAGCTGAAGCCTGTGAACAGACAGGATCAAGAAACCATTAATATATACATATGTATGGCTCAGTCGATTGCTGTCCACCTGAAACTATCACACTGATAATCAGCTATCCTCCAAAAAAAAAAGTTAAAAATATAAAAATTCAAAAAGGAAAGCATGTAAAGTGTGAAAAAAACTATGAATAAAACCCTGAAGATTCACAAACCCTAATGGCAGCTAGAGAATTGAAAGAAAAATTATAAGAAATTATTACTATAACAAGAGCAACCATTTACTCCTACATGCAAAGCACCATGACGCTAGGTACAGACGCTTCATATAGGCATAGATCCTTGGAAGCCAGAAAGTATAAATCATTCGTCCCTGTGTAGAAATAGAGCTAGGAGTCTACCAGCCATTGTTTCTTGAACAAAAGAAGGAACCCTAAAACACAGAGAGGCATGAATGCCACAACAAAAAAGAGCTTAGGAGTTCTTAACCAATCAAACGGTGTGAGGATGTTTCATAGGTTAAGGATGAAAAAGAGACCTTGGATCTGCAATTTGGAAATCACTGGTGATATTTGCCCATGAAATGTCAGCTGAAAATACATGAAGAAGGGGTTTTATAAACTCTAAAAGGAATTTAAACAATTTCAGTTTTGAATGGGAGGAGAAGATGAAACGTGGAGTCACAGATTCGATTGTGAAATACATTAGTTGGAACAATGATATGGGAAAAATAGAGACAGGGAGATGTTTTGTGGGAGTGGAAATAAGGAGTAAGGAGATGCCTTAGGAAGAGATAAGGCATGTGCCAGAATTCAGGTCAGCATGTTTGTTCAAGAAAATCCTATTGCACTCTAACTAAAATATCTCCAAATCAAATAAAGCCCATCATTGGAAATAAGTATGTAGGTTCTGGTGAATGTGAAATTTTCTTTCTGGGTACCTGGCTATATTAAAAATGAGGATACAGCAAAATAATATTATGGTGAAATTTACAGGGTCAGAATGTAATACAGGAAGAGAATTAGCTTGTAATATATATGTTGTCCTTACTGTGATCGGTAAGAGAAGTGAGGGCTCTGAAATGATAAGAGATTTATATCCTAGATAAATATTTCAGATAAGAGTAGCTAGCACTTTCTGAAAGTTTACCACATGCCACACTTTGTAAAATCCCTTCTATGTCTCATTTTCTATGGCCTTCAGAGCATCCTTTGACTGATTACTCTTCTCAAGCCTATGAACAGATGAAGAAATTGATGCTGACAGGTATATAATAACTTGCCCATGTTACATAGCTTGTAAGTAGAATAACTTTGATTCTAATTCTGGCCTAACTGGCTCTTCATATCGTATTCTTAATTACTCAGCAATACAACCTGCTGTTTATATTGGGACCTCACCAACATCTCTCAGAAGATAATAATCATAGACCAAAGTATGCACTTCCCTGAAGATGAGGGGAAAGAGTATAAGCAGGAAAAAGAAATGCAGATACTATAAAGCAGGACTTAGAATTTCAGGGACATTGGAAATCATCTATTTTAAGCTTTCTTTTAGAGCAAAAGCCCCTCAATGATATACATTCTTAGAATATCTAACCTCAGCTTGAAGAATACCCCACTTAACAGGCAAGCCCATTTAATTTTTGGTCAGTCATCCCTCATTTTTGTTTTAATTACTCTCTGAACCACAACTTACCTCCCTACAACTTGGCCCCAGTTTTATACCAGTTTTTAAATATTATCTTTAATCAGCCAGCATCTGCACACACTCAATGTATGTATTTTAAGTTGTAATTACCTAGGAATCAATTTATTTCCCTCTTCTTGAGGTTCAAATCAATAATCATTAGCTGGAATCATTTCACTTACAGCATCATTAAATTTACCAAATTAACTAATCAAATAGGTGGAACCAACATAACAAATAAGCAATTTCACAAGCGGTTCTGCAGGAGCTGCATCTTGAATATTCATGTAAAAATGAATGTCAGACTGTTCAAAAGGGAGCTAGGCACATTACAATCATAGCATTACTTCATTTTTAGAATAACCAAGAGAGGATGCTACAAAATGTCCCCATTTTATCCACGCAGAAACTATGGCTAGTGGAAGCTCAGTTCACGCCTGCATATTTGACTTCAAATCCTAATTTTTCACCCCACAGTAGGTTGGATTTAAAATAAGATTAATACTGCCATTTCAACAGAGGATAAAACTGAGGTCCTGTTCAGTTGAGAAATACCATCTAGATTGCAGGGCTTGTCAAACTCTAACGCCATTATGAATCACCTGGGGATAATGTGAAACTGCTGTTTCTGACCCAGTAGACCTGGGCTGGAGCCTCGGATTTCACATTTTTAACTAGCTACCAGGGGATGAGGTTGCTAGCCCTTGGGCCACATTTTGAGGAGGCTAATTCAATTAGAGTCTTGAAATTTAAAGTTGGTTTCAGAAGATGGATCAGAGTGATCTCTGAGACTTTCTTAGAAATTCAAGCTCTCTGACCCACTGAATTAGAATACCTGGGCATGGGACCTGGAAATCCATGCTTTACCAGTGCTTCAAGGTAATTCATGTTCACACTAAAACTCTAGAAGCATTCACTTTGCACGTTGAATAGCATCAGAACAAGAAACTTTGTCGCCTCACTCTTCTGAGCAGTCCTTTTTCCTATCTACCAGACTCTTCCTCCCAAAGCTGGAATTAGCTGCACTAATCAAGCCATCAGTTCAGTTCAGTTCAGTTCAGTTGTTCAGTCGTGTCTGACTCTTTGCGACCCCATGAATCGCAGCACACCAGGCCTCCCTGTACATCACCATACTGATCTACAAATGTTTCTCCCTAAAGTTGACCATGTGATGGTTTTAAAATTAGGTCAACAAATTCTTTGATGGGCTTCCCAGGTGGCACTAGTGGTAAAAGAACCCGCCTGCCAATACAAGAGACATAAGAGATGTGGGTTCTATCACTGGGTCAGGAAGATCCCCTAAGGAGGGCGTGGCAACCCACTCCAGTATTCTTGCCTGGAAAATTCCATGGACAGAGGAGCCTGGGAGGCTACAGTCCATGGAGCTGCAGAGGCGGATATGACTGAAGTGACCAAGCACACATGCACACACACCCTCTGCTTGAATGTCGACTGGGCGACTGGGCGACTGGGATGACTGACTCGTAACTAACAAGTAGGATGCAGCAAAAGTGATGATCTATCATTTCCGTGATTAAGATATAAAAAGGTTAAAGCGCCCAACTTGGGCACTCTGTCTCTGGAAAACTAGCTGATATGATCTGAGGGCATTCAGGTAGCCCATGGAGAGGCTCACATTGTCGGAAACTGGAATCTCCAGGCATCAGTCAATAAAAAACAGGAAAACACAACCAAATATCGTATATTAACACATATATATGGAATCTAGAAAATGGTACAGATGAACCTATTTGCAGGGCCGGAGTAGAGATGCAGACACAGAGAACAGATATGTGGACACGGTGGGGAGAGGCATGAGATGAACTGGGAGGGGGTTGACGTATATATACTTGTTTAGCCACTCAGTCAAGTCCAACTGTAGCCCGCCAGGCTCCTCTGTCCACAGGATTTCCCAGGCAATAATACTGCAGTGGGCTGCCATTTACTTCCCCAGGGAATCCTCCCAACCGAGGGATCAAACCCACGTCTCTTACATCTCCTGCGTTAGCGAGCAGGTTCTTTACCGCTGAGCCCCAGGGGAGGGCCCCATATACACTGTGCGTGTGTGCTAAGTCACTTCAGTCATGTCCCTACCACGTGTAAAATAGATGTCTAGTCAGAAGCTACTGCACACAGCAGACGCTCAGCTGCTGCTCCGTGGGGACCTCGAAGACAGAATGGGGCTTGGGTGGGAAGGAGATTTAAGAGGGAGGGGATATATGTGTACACATAGCTGACTCACTTCATTGTACAGCATAAACTAACACAATAATGTAAAGCAACTATGCCCCAATTAAAAAATAAATAAATAAACAGAGCTTTCAAGAAACACGAGTGGGCCTGGGAGAGACTGCTCCCTGTGTCAAACCTTCATATGAGACTCAGGAGAGACCCTTGGGCCCAAATCATGCAGCTGAGCTTCTCTCAGATTCCTGACCTAGAGAAACTCAGAGGAAATATATAGATATATATGTTTTTATTTTAAGTTGCAAAATCAGAGGAAATTCACCACAGACCAATAGAAAACTAATACAGACATCATGAGAAACGCTGGGCTGGAAGAAGCACAGGCTGGAATCAAGATTGCTGGGAGAAATATCAGTAACCTCAGATATGCAAATGACACCACCCTTATGGCAGAAAGTGAAGAGGAACTCAAAAGCCTCTTGATGAAATGAAAGTGGAGACTGAAAAAGTTGGCTTAAAGCTCAACATTCAGAAAACAAAGATCATGGCATCCGGTCCCGTCAGTTCATGGCAAATAGATGGGGAAACAGTGGAAACAGTGTCAGACTTTATTTTTTTGGGCTCCAAAATCACTGCAGATGGTGACTGCAGCCATGAAATTAAAAGATGCTTACTCCTTGGAAGAAAAGTTATGACCAACCTAGATAGCCTATTGAGGAGCAGAGACATTACTTTGCCAACAAAGGTCCGTCTAGTCAAGGCTATGGTTTTTCCAGTGGTCATGTATGGATGCGAGAGTTGGACTGTGAAGAAAGCTGAGTGCTGGACAATTGATGCTTTTGAACTGTGGTGTTGGAGAAGACTCTTGAGAGTCCCTTGGACTGCAAGGAGATCCAGCCAGCCCATTCTGAAGGAGATCAGCCCTGGGATTTCTTTGGAAGGAATGATGCTAAAGCTGAAACTCCAATACTTTGGCCACCTCATGCGAAGAGTTGATTCATTGGAAAAGACTCTGATGCTGGGAGGGATTGGGGGCAGGAGGAGAAGGGGACAACAGAGGATGCTGGATGGCATCACCAACTTGATGGACGTGAGTTTGAGTGAACTCCAGGAGATGGTGATGGACAGGGAGGCCTGGCGTGCTGCGATTCATGGGGTTGCAGAGTTGGACACGACTGAGTGACTGAACTGAACTGAACTGACTGACAACTCAGCAGTTGGTTTTCTTTGAAGGGATCATGATAACAGATAACTCTTAAAACTTCCTGTATTTTGAGCGTGTCTTGAAGAAATAATCCATAGGACTTTTCCCCTCTTGCTGCTTTTAGTCTTCACTTTTTACATCAATTGCCTCAAAAATGAACATATTTTAAGAGTGATTCAAAAAATTGTATTCTGAATCTCTTAACCCTGAGGAATTAGTCAAATAAGGTTATAAGCCTTTTGCCTACTACTATTATCAAAGCAAAACTTATTATGCAAAACACCCTTCAGAAGTTAACAACTCTCTGCCACACTAATTAACAGATTTATGGCACTGAATACATTACAGGATAGATCGGCACACTACCAGGGCAATGATGAGCATCACCCACCTTGACTTCCCATTGTCTAGCAAGGAACAGTCAGAGAGGAATACGGTTGGACTGACCCATAAAGGATGCTACCACAGGAAACATGCTATTTTGCACTTACAAAGTTGAAAGTAAATTTTTATGTTGTCTCACTATCTACTTTATTCTTGTCAGATGATCAGATTCTGCTTAAATACTTAAAGCATTGCTACCCTACGACCTCTCATTCCAAGTTTTGTTATTTTACCTGCTCAAAGATCTCAAAAGTTTACATCTAAACACAGTTTCTCTGAAGGTTCCCATCATCAGGTAAAACACACAAAAGATGTGCACAGGTTGAGATAACGGTAGTAAAAGGATAGTGTCTAGGAAAGGCTTTGCTCTGGGCATCTGGAAGACAGTGTAGCTGGAGCCAAGAGTGGAGGCCAGCTAAGGAACACAGGTCTGATGAAGATCACAAGTGTAAAGCTGCCAGGGGTCACATCAGAAAAAGTACTCGAGAACTGGGAGAGCTGGCTCATTCTAGATCTAGTGGAGTGACAAGCTTCAGGGTCTCACGAGGAAAGGGAGTTAGTAAACGTGCTGGAAGAAATGCTAAGCAAAGCTGACCGTAACTCGGTAGCTGTTTGCCTTCACTTGCCTCCTCAACTTTTATGTTGCTTGAAGGAACTTCTGTTTTGTTGTTGTTTAGTCACCAAGTCATGTCCGATTCTTTGTGACCCCATGGACTGTAGCCCACCAGGCTCCTCTGTCCACGGGATTTCCTAGGCAAGGACACTGGAGTGGATTTCCATTTCCTTCTTCAAGGAACCTTCCTGACTCAGGGATCAAACTCACGTGTCCTGTGTCTCCTACACTGTAGGCAGAGTCTTTACCACTGAGCCACCAGAGAAGCCCCCTGAAGAAACTGAGGGTAAAGCTAATATTAGAGAAATGCTAAAAGGTCTGATGGGTGAAGTCTGCCATTCCTTAAGGCAGGGGCCTTAAGAATTACTAATGATCACAAGATTATTAGTATTAATGATCACTGATGATTACAAGATTACTAATGACCCCTTTGAAGGACAAGTTATTGAGTCAATACTGCTGGCCCCAAGGGTACCACACTCATCACATGTAATCTAGGAAGTTTCCTAAAATTTTTTGTTTTAGGAGATTCAGTCACAGCCACTACTTCGGCTTTGGCTTTTTTGTTTCAAGGATAAATATGTTCTTTAATAACCTGTATATAAAATTTACAGTATTAGATTACCCTTATGCCTCAGTTGAGGTTTCGAAATGAGTTTTACCAGGATTTCAAGGTGAATATATTTTAGTTTTAAAATACAGAAGGGATTGCTGTGCAAAATTTGTATTTTAGTAATTCACTGTTATCCCCCATAATCTCAAGCTGGTCAAACACTACAATTTTATTCTAGACATACTCCTAGTATGTGTATTTGTGTGCACATGTGACTATACATGTGTGGTAATGTAAATGCTGTATGTAAATGTGTATAAATTTTCATAGAGAAAGTAACAGGAAGTAAGGCCATCTCTCCAATGCTTATTTATCCTCAAACTTTTCCTATATTTTTGACAGTCATCTGCTATGTGCCTGAATGTTTCCAGTAACGAGAAGCTCAGGACCTCATGAGACAGTTTATTCCAATTCTCCAGACTTTCTTTCTAATCTTGAACTGAATTAACTTACTAATGTTTGCGAGTCTCTCTCACAGCTCTATACGTATCTTATGATACCCATTAATCAAGTCTTCTTTAAGCCAAATATCTCTAATTTCTTCAATCTTACCTAAGTGGCATAGTATTGAAACCTGTCAAGTTGCTCTTTTGTGAGACATTATCAGCTTATTTGAGTCCTTCTTAACTAAGAGTCCCTGAACTCAAAATGAAATACAATTACACTGGCTGCTCAGGGCAAAAAACCATCATCATTATCAACATCACTACCATTTATTAATTGTCTCCCATGAACCCAGGCATAAGGTGGACAGATCCTTTACAGAGTACATCCATTATATTATCACTCCTAGAGCCTTCTGTGGTTATCATGAAATGACCACCATATTATTGATTCATGTTTAATTTCCAATAAATTAAAGTCTTTATGATTGTTTTAATGAGAACTTTAGGAAGTCACAGATACCTTATTCTGTTCTTATTCAAGCATAGTATGTTTTAACCTAAAATTAAAAATAAATTATTTATACTTGTAAAATTCCATCTCATTAGGGACAGTAAAATGTAACAGAAAGACCTGAGCTTTGGTGTGAAGTAGATGAAGCAGATCTGGGCCTTTGTTCCCAGGACTGCTATGACCTGGCTGTTTGACTGAAGGTCATTTTCTTGACCCTGTGTGTGTACTCACTAAGTCACTTCAGTTGTGTCTGACTTTTGGTGACCCAATGACCCCATCAGGCTCTTCTGTCTAAGGGATTCTCGAGGCAAGAATACTGGAGTAGGTTGCTATGCCCTCCTCCAGGGGATCTTCCCAATCCAGAGATGGATGGATCCCGAGTCTCTCATGTCTCCTGCACCTACAGGCAGGTTCTTTACCATTAGCACCACCTGGGAAAGACTGAAGGAGGAGAAGGGGACGGCAGACGGTGAGATGGCATCACTGATTCAATGGACATGAGTTTGAGCAAACTCCAGGAGATGGTGAAGAACAGGGAAGCCTAGCGTGGCTGCAGTCCAGAGTATCACAAAGAGTCAGACACGATTGAGCAACTAAACAACAGCGCCACCTGGGAAGCCCCGGGCCTCTCAGTGCCTGAAATCCTCTGTGGGTAAAGGGAGGAAAATGATGCATACCCTTCTAGGTGACTCTTATGATTACAGGCAATGCATGAGAAGCATCTGACATATACTTGGCGCTCAGCAAATGATACTATACTTTCATCTTTTTTGTTAGTATTGTGTCTAATCTGTCAGTGACAATATCCCAAAGGTTGGAATGATTTCAAGTTTCATCAGTACTCTATCTCTGCCAGTATTCAAATCAATAATGCATATGTCCAGCAGGACATGCCTGACATTACAGTTGATGATAAAGAATTTGATAACTTCTGGGTTGTCCTAGATTATTTACTCTATCATAGTAAAATCTAAGACAAATGTGTGACAGCTGTTCAATAAGGGAGGCACCATAATGACTGCACAAAGAAACTGAGGCACAGTAAGGAAGGCAGATATGAATCTAGAACCCAAACTCTGAACCACCACAGAATCTACATGCTTATTAGCATCAGCAAACAAGTTATAAATCTACCAGAACCGTCCATCTCACATTAGATGTCAGACTACTTTATCTTATTAAATTCCTTGCCAAAATCCAGATATAACGTGCCTATAGATTCTCATAGCTTTGTATTTCTTTTTTTAATTTAAATTTATTTATTTTAATTGGAGGCTAATTACTTTACAATATTGTATTGGTTTTGCCATACATCAACATAAACCCACCACAGGTATACACATGTTCCCCATCCTGACCTCCCCGCCCACCCCATACCATCCCTCCGGGTCATAACTTTGTATTTCTAAACTTTCCATTAAAAAAGGATATGAGCTTTATTGAAACTTTATTATTGTTTCATTACTGTTTCCCTTTCAGAGTTCTCAGAATGTCTCCAATAATAAGCTCTAAATCCCTGTTGAAATGTAATTCAGTCTTATGAGTCTTATGAATCTACTATTACCTCTCTTTTCTTAAACTCAGTTTTTTTTTTTTTTTTTTTAAATAGGACTTGGCTAACCTGAATCTTATTTTTCAAAGACTTGGTTTCTTTATCTAATAAATTGGGATAATCACATCTAATAAATTAGGTTATTATAAGAAGTACACTTGAAAATCCAAGGGCTGAACACCAGGTTTGGCACAAAAGGAATCAATGATAGCTGTTATTATATAAATCTTACCCACAATAGATCTGTAAGGAAGTTGATGATGCTAAGTTTTCAACACTATGTTCTTTAAGATTAGCAGCACTCTATTATCCATAGAAACAACCCAATAATTGTTTGCTGACTCTTAATTCAGAGTAAGTTTTTACATTGCACCAGTGCAATTTAGCAGTAAATTGAAAAACATAAATTTCCCTTTATTCAGACATAAAAATGGAAGTTCCTTTAGTGAACTGCAAGTGAAGACTTCTTCTCACTGAAGTTTTTCTACAAATACATTTAAAACATTTAGGTATTCTAATTTTTCCTCTAGGCTTAGCATATTTTTCTTGACTCATCTTGTTTAGAAGAGTAAATGTACAATTGCATCTCTAGTAAAGCAGTTGCTGTTGGAGCACTCTTATCTTAATTTTCTCATAGATTGAATGAAATATTATTTCTGGGGTGTTGAAAAGGAGAGCCCAGCAAAACTGTATTTTCAAACAACAGATCCATCTGAAAATGTTAAAAATTCCCTGTGGCTCAGATGGTGAAGTATCTGCCTGCAATTCAGGAGACATGGATCCGATCTCTGGGTCGGGAAGATCCTCTGGAGAAGGGAAAGTCTACCCGCTCCAGTATCTTTGCCTGGAGAATCCCATGGACAGAGGAGCCTGGTGGGCTACAGTCCATGGGGTCCCAAAGAGTCAGACACGAAGGAGTAACTAACACTTTCACTTTCTTTGCAAAGTGAAGGAACATTTAAAAAAAAAATAAATGAGCTGGAGAAATTCATCCCAGATGCTTTCATTGTAAGACACCCTGGAATATCTGATAATTAATGATAGCTTAAGTCTTTTAAAAAAACTGGCCTTTTTTTTTTTTTTTTTTGAGTAAGTTCAACCCAGAATGTCCAAGTTTCAATTTCAAGGGTATTATCTCCTTGTTATCAGATATGAAGGTCTTGACTATCTGAAATAGTGTTGGAGGTTGGTACTAGCTCTAGTAAAGGACCACAGCAGGCAAGAAGGACACTTTCTGCAGGTGCAAGATGGAGATATTAATTTAAGCTATCACACTGTGTCACCTTCAGAGTTTAAGGAGAGGCCATTTGTTATGGAGAAAAATATTGAACAGGATGACATTTAATATGCATAGAATTCCCTCAACTCTTAGGTTCTGTATCAGCATTTGATAGGAGTGTTATTTGACTTCAAAATGCCCTGGTAATGACGGATGGAGAGAAGGCTTGCTTTCTCTTGCCCATCGACATAACTCCACTTCCAAGGCATTCAATCTCACAGAAATCTTGCAAATAATTTTTAACTTCCCCTGACATTTATCATTTCTGCTTATAAATCCTTAGATTTATAACAATTTAGATCTGCTTTATCTATCGCCATACAGAAAATTCTGCACATTTTCATTTGTAGAAGCTCTTTTTATTTGCACATATTTGCATAAATTTATTTGCATATTATTGGGACTTCCCCATTGGCTCAGATGGTAAAGAAACCTCCTGCAATGTGGAAGACCCAGGTTTGATCCCTGGGTTGGGAAGATCCCCTGGAGAAAGGAATGGCTACCCACTCCAGTATGCTTGCCTGGAGAATCCCATAGACAGAGGAACCTGGTGGGCTATAGTCAATGGGGTCGCAAAGAGTCTGGCAAGACTGAGCGACTAACAAACACATGTTATTATTACAGTTGATATGAAAGTTTCAGATATTTTCTTTTTTGTTTGTTTTAAATTTTTATTGGAGTATAGTTAATTCATAATGCTGTGTTAGTTTCAGGTACACAGCAAAGTGAATCAGGTAAACATATGCATATATCCACCCTTTTTTAGATTATTTTTCCATATAGGCCATTACAGAGTATGAGCAGAGTTCCCCGTGGTGCACAGTAGGTCCTCATTAGTTTCTTTTACACAGAGTAGTGTGTATGTCAATCCCAAGTTCACAATTTACCCTTCCCTGCCTCTTTTCCTCCTGTAACCATCATGTGTTTTCTACATCTGTGATTCTGTTTTGTAAATAGGTTCATTTCTATCCTTTTATTAGATTCCACATATAAGCACTATCGTGTGGTATCTGTCTTTCTCTGTCTTACTTCACTCAGTATGACAATCTCTAGATACATCCATGTTACTGCAATGACATTATTCCATTCTTTAATGGCTAATAGTTCATTGTGCACATGTACCATATATGCTTTATCCATTCCTCTGGAGTTGGATATTTAGGTTACCTACATGTCCTGGCTATTGTAAACAGCACAGCAATGAACATCGTGGTGCATGTATCTTTTTTAAAAATCATTTTTATCTGAGCATGGTTGCTTTACAATGTTGTGTTGGTTTCCACTGTATGGCAAAGTGAATCAGTTAAATGTAACACATGTCCCCTTTTACTCTACTCAGTTAAGTTCCTTCATTTATAGCAGATCAATCTTCTTCAGCGTTAGTCTGCCCTAAAAGACTGACGGTGGAGAGAACGAAGAGCTAATACTTTGAGTGTCTCATATGTGTCAGCTGCCACATGAGGAACTGCAAAGCTGTTATATCCTGGAATTCTCTCATCCTCTCTTAGGAGTATATTATCTCCATTTTACTGGTGAGAAAACCGAGGCACAGAATGAGGAAACAACTTGCCAAAAGCTGCCAAACCAGCAAGTGGAAGTTGAGATTCAACGTGTGATTCCTAACTTCAATTTACAGGCCTTTAAAACTACAAGACCTTTACTGCTTTAAAGAAGGCATAACCTTAATAGGGTGTCTCAAGGTCCTTCATGCACCTCCAGCCTTCTCTAAAAGAGTCCCAGTTTTAATAAAAATCCATTTTGCAAAGACCCAAAAGAAATTCATTTTCTTGCTCAGCAATGCAATTTCATCCCCGATGTAGCTAGTAACTCTTACATAATCTAAACCTAATGAATGGCATTCCTAAGGTGGCAGGAGTCATAGGCAGGTGACAACAGGAAGGCCCTGGAGTTCTGTGATGAATGCTCAGCTAACCCTGAGAGCAAACCGACTGCTAAAGCAAGAGAAGCTGCCAATGTCACGAGAGTCAAACATCCCACCACTGTGTCGGCACAGCACCTGAAGGATCTAACCTCTTGATTCCAACAAATAAACTGAATAATTTCTTGAGATACAGGGACCAACCATTTGCTGGAATAAGGAGCTAAACACTTACTCTTTAACTTCATTATGAATATACACATCAAACATAAATGTTCTGGGAATCTGATATAAATTTCCAAACCATTTCCTTATAGATATTTGAAAAAATGATAATCCTTGCTAGGATATATTTTTATTGGGTTGACCTTCATTTGTATACATGTCTGATCATTGCCAGTGATCTCTTGAGGTCCCCGTGCCATTTATACTGTCTGAGGGACTTTCCTACCATTGCAGAAGGCCTTCAGGTTTGCTAAGAGTTGTCTCTGGTTCATCCGCTAAACACTCTGGCTCTGCCCTTCTTTGTTTTCAACTCTGATGCTTCTGTGTATTCCTGTCTGTTGCTCTCATGCACTACAGTACAGAGGAGGAATTTTAAACTCCTTTTGTGGCAAAATACACTTCCTGATAGGAGTCTGGGGTGAAACTGATGGGTAACCAAGCAGACACACAGAGGTTTGTAACAAATATGAATGTATTTTCCAATCCAACATCTTGCCGTGGGGCCCATATTAGCTTCAGCTCAGTTCAGTTGCTCAGTCACGTCTGACTCTTTGCGACCCCATGAACAGCAGCATGCCAGGCCTCCCTGTCCGTCACCAACTCTCAGAGTCCATCCAAACCCATGTCCATTGAGTCGGTGATGCCATCCAACCATCTCATCCTCTATCATCTCCTTCTCCTCCTGCCTTCAATCTTTCCCAGTATCAGGGTCTTTTCAAATGAGTCAGCTCTTCACATCAGGTGGCCAAAGTATTGGAGTTTCAGCTTCAACATCAAACCTTCCAATAAATACCCAGGACTTAACTCCTTTAGGATGGACTGGTTGGATCTCCTTGCAGTCCAGGGGACTCTCAAGAGTCTTTTCCAACATCACAGTTCAAAAGCATCAATTCTTCAGCGCTCAGCTTTCTTTATAGTCCAACTCTCACATCCATACATGACCACTGGAAAAACCATAGCCTTGACTAGACGGACCTTTGTTGGCAAAGTAATGTCTCTGCTTTTGAATATGCTATCTAGGTTGGTCATAACTTTCCTTCCAAGGAGTAAGTGTCTTTGAATTTCATGGCTGCAGTCACCATCTGCAGTGATTTTGGTCCATGGCAAAAAGCTCAAAAATTAAAGGCGTTCTACTGTATGAGTTACAGCATAGAGAGATGTTCCTCCTGTGTAGAGGTGAGTCCTGCACACCTGTTATTCTATCCACTAACTAAAGCTTCTGTGCACATTTTGATAATTACCTCCTGCTTTATATGTTAAAAAAAACCAACTAAAAAACATTGGAAACATTAATGACAAATATAATATCTCAATTGCCCACTCAATTGGGATAGTTAAAAGCAAAAATTTAAATTAAGGTAAATATTGTCTGGTTAACTAACTAGATCTTAATTATATTTAGATAAGTGATGTAATTGAGAGGATTCTTACTGAATTTGTTTTCTGAGCATTGAGTGGGACAGAAAAGTCTTGACTAAACTGAAATGGCTGCTGGATGTGGATGAAAAATGAAAGTCTATAAAACATATCCCCAAAGAGTTATGTTGATAAAAGTAAAGCCTTCTTGCCTTTCCTAGTAGTTCCTACATTATAAAAAGGATATGACCAGTAGTAGTTTAGTTAAAAATCCTGTACAATGCTCTTTCATTGTTTTGACAAATGGAAGATGCTAATAATAGGGGAAACTGGGTGAAGAGTATACCAGAATTTTATGTACTATCTTTGCAAGTCTTTATGTAAATCTGAAACTATTGCCAAATAAATGAGTTTTATTTTTCTTAATCTATGAGTAGTAACTATCCCTTACCCCTATCCTTTCCTCAAAGATTAAGCTTTTTTTTTTTTTTTCAGAATACAAAGTAATCTGGGCTTCCCTGGTGGCTCAGAAGGTAAAGAATCTGACCACAATGTCGGAGACCTGGGTTCAATCCCTTGGTCGGGAAGATCCCTTGGAGAAGGGAATGGCAACTGACTCCAGTATTCTTGCCTGGAGAATTCTATGGATAGAGGAGACTGCTGAGCTACAGTCCATGAGATCACAAAGAGTTGGACATGACTGAGCAACTCACACACACCCCCACCCACCTCGGTATCCAGCTTCTACTTTCTTTTCAGCTCCATATCGCGTCAGAGGCTGCATGCTTTTTTTCCTAGTCAATGTCATGCAAGTGTGGATTCTATGCCCCTCACTTCATTAATATTTTAGATATATCATCTCATTAAAAATTTATAAGAACCTTGTTATTAGCTGTATTTTACAGATATATTCAGTAAAGCATTAACATGTGTAAGTCTATATGAGTTCAAATCCTAGATTTGAAACTGTCCTTCTTGAAATGGTAATGAACCAGCATATCTTAAAGTTAAATTTTAAAAATGGCATATATTTCATATGAAAGATTATTCTAGTTAATAATGATCTTTTACCATTTACAGACAAAACACTGAAATACATTATCAAAGGGTTGCTTTCCAATGATGAATCAAGATAGTCATTTGTTCCAAGTGATTTAGACATTTATTATTCTCAGTATGTGAACTAAAAACTTTCTCAAGTCACCGTGCCACCATATCCACACCAAGTTATTTGAAGATTACAGAAAGAAGTTAGAGAAGCTCTTATTTCCTAAGTGGATATGAAGGTTAAATGAGATAAGGCAGGTGAAATGTTTAGAGAGAAACTCGTACCTGAAGGGCTTCCCAGATAGTGCTAGTGATAAAGAATCTGGCCTGCCTATGCAGGAGACACAAGAGACATGAGTTCGATCCCTGGGTCAGAAAGATCCCCTGAGAAGGAAATGGCAACTGCTCCAGTATACTTGCCTGGAGAATTCCATGAACAGAGGAGCCTGGTGGGCTACAGTCCATGGGGCCGTGAAGAGTCAGACACAACTGAGCGACTGGCATCTGGAAGGTCAAATTAAGTCTAAAAATGAGCTACATTCTACTATTGATCAGCCATGCTGGTTTCTTCTTCTCCATAGTACACTTAAAATGCAAGACACACAGCATTTTCTCTCCTAAATTTACCATGATATATTGCCCCAAGATGTGAAGCCTTGGGGAAAGCAAATAAAATAGCATTTCAAAATCGTGGCAGTGGTATTGGGAAACCAGTACTTTGGCAAATCAAATGGATTATAATTCTCTGCTTTTATCAAAACTGAAGGAGGATTTATCAGGTCAGTTGGTCATTAAATACTTCCTTATGTTCATGATGTGGTTTTGGCAGATAATTCAGAAGGAGTTCAAAGAATTTACTGTCATTTGAATAACAGAACTGCTCTGAGCCCATCTCTTTATTTATGTAAAGAGTATTTCATAGTCCATATATTTATAAAATTAAAAAATAAGAAAAAAAATGACATATAAATCTTTTGCTAACCTAAGCTCAATCCTAACATTAAGCAATATTTAGCCCTGGGTTTGTGAATAATAAGGGGGAAAAGCTTCATCCACCTTATAAAAAATTAACATTTCCAATAAATAACTCTTTTATATGTGTAATAATTATATTTCACAATTTATATCATATTTATGTTTTATAACATTTTGATAAATTGAATAGTAAAATATTTATGAGAATAACTCAAACCTGGATACTTTTAATCACAGGAAACACACACATAATTTGTCTGCATTTCCTGTTGTTGTTTTAGGAACATACAATAGATTACAAATAAAAATATATTAAGATAAAACTAAAAATACATTATGTTAAGACAAAATTTTGTGAAGGAAATAGAATGGAAATACAAATTCAAGAGGAACTAAGAGCAATATTAATTTTATGGACATTAATAAAAATATATACTTGTATTTTTAAATGGCTCAATGCTGTATATTAAATCACTATATGTTTTAGATTTCACTGATTACATTTAAATCAAGGACATTACGGTTTATTTTTTTATCATTATAGATGAGCTTCTTTCTTTTTTAACTTTTTTATTTTATATTGGGGTATAGGCTATTAACAATGTAATAGTTTCAGATGAACAGTGAAGGGACTCAGCCATATATGTATACATGTATCCATTCTCCCCAGACTCCCCTCCTATCCAGACTGCCACATTGTTATGGTTTATTTCATAATGTAAATACAATGTAGTAGGAATTGCATCCTTTGCAACTCTGAAAATTTATAATTAAACATTTTAGAGAATAACATCATGTTCAAAAGTGTGTATGTATATATATACATAAACATATATATTGTGTGTGCGTGTAATTCTTTTAGCATCTATGTGAGCAAGAGTTTGAAAATAAATGAGATAGCACTCGACTGGTGCAATATGCTGGTTTTAAGTAACTAGTTCTGGGGCAATTTGGAAGAGTAAAGACTCATGAGCCTACAAGGGAAGGACTCTGGAGAAAGAAACTAAATCCATCTTACTTGTTGTTCTATCCCTTGAAAAATGCCTAGAACACAGTAGGTACTCAATAAATCACTTTAGAATGAATGAATAATTTATTGTAGAGTTCATGTTAATCCACACTGCTTTAGGACATACTTCTTCACTATCTTTCTCTGCTGATTTTCTTCTTCCAGAGAAGTAAAACTGTAGCTAACCTACAGTTAGCTACATGGTTATCCTTCTTTTTCTTCTTTTTTGGTTATCCTTCTTTTTCAATTATTCTTTTGCACGGCATTCATATCTACATTTTTAAGGGTATGCTGTTAACAGTAACTCTGCATCCAAATGGGTACATCTTTCCTTTTCTCCTTTGCCTTTAGCTTCTCTTCTTTTCTCAGCAATTTGTAAGACATCTTCAGACAATCATTTTGCCTTTTTGCATTTCTTTTTCTTGGGGATGGTCTTGATCCTTATCTCCTGCACAATGTCATGAACCTCCGTCTATAGTTCTTCAGGCACTCTATCAGATCTAATCCCTTGAATATATTTGTCACTTCCACTGTATAAACATAAGGGATTTAATTTAGGTCATACCTGAATGGTCTAGTGGTTTTCCCGACTTTCTTCAATTTAAGTCAGAAAATGGTAATGAGGAGTTCATGATCTGAGCCACAGTCAGCTCCCAGTGTTGTTTTTGCTGACTGTCTAGAGCTTCTCCATCTTAGGCTACAAAGAATATAATCAATCTGATTTCGGTGTTGACCATCTGGTGATGTCCATGGGTAGAGTCTTCTCTTGCGTTGTTAGAAGAGGGTGTTTGCTATGACCAATGCGTTCTCTTGGCAAAACTCTGTTAGCCTTGGACCTGCTTCATTCTGAACTCCAAGGGCAAATTTGCTTGTTACTCCAGGTGTTTCCTGACTTCCTACTTTTGCATTCCAGTCCCCTATAGTGAAAAGGACATCTTTTTTGGGTGTTAGTTCTATAAGGTCTTGTAGGTTTCATAGAACCATTCAACTTCAGTTTCTTCAGCATTACTGGTCAGGGCCTAGACTTCGATTACTGTGATACTGAATGGTTTGCCTTGGAAACAAACAGATCATTCTGTCATTTTTGAGACTGCATCCAAGTACTGCATTTCGGACTCTTCTGTTGACTATGATGGCTACTCCATTTCTTCTAAGGGATTCTTGCCCACAGTAGTAGATATAATGGTCATGTGATTTAAATTCACCCATTCCAGTCCATTTTAGTTCGCTGATTCCTAAAATGTCGATATTCACTCTTGCCATCTCCTGTTTGACCACTTCCAATTTGCCTCGATTCCAGGTTCCTATGCAATATTGCTTTTTACAGCATCGGATATTACTTCCATCACCAGTCACATCCACAACTGGGTGTTGTTTTTTGCTTTGACTCTGTCTCTTCATTCTTTCTGGAGTTTTGTCTCCATTCTTTTCCAGTAGCAACCTGGGGAGTTCCTCTTTCAGTGTCCTATCTTTTTGCCTTTTCATACAGTTCATGGGGTTCTCAAGGTAAGAACACTGAAGTGGTTTGCCATTCCCTTCTCCAGTGGACCACATTTTGTCGGGACTCTCCACCATGAACCGTCTATCTTGGGTGGCCCTACACGGCATGGTTCATAGTTTCATTGAGTTAGTCAAAGCTGAAGTCCATGTGATCAGATTGGTTAGTTTTCTGTGATTGTGGTTTTCAGTCTGTCTGCTCTCTAATGGAGAAGGATAAGAGGCTTATGGAAGCTTCCTGATGGGAGATACTGACTGAGGGGGAAACTGGGTTTTGTTCTCATGGGCAGGGCCATGCTCAGTAAATCTTTAATCCAATTTTTTTGTTGATGGGTGGAGCTGTGTTCCCTCCTGTTGCTTGACCTGAGGCCAAACTATGGTGGAGGTAATGAAAATAATAGTGACCTCCTTCCAAAGGTGCCCATGGCTCACTCAGTGCCCCTGACCGTGCAGCAGGCCACCGCTGACCCATGCCACCACCGGAGATTCCTGGACACTCACGGGCAAGTCTGGGTGAGTCTTTTGTGGGGTCACTGCTCTGTTCTCCTGGGTCCTGGTGCACACAAGGTTTTGTTTGTGCCCCTCAGAGTCTGTTTCCCAGTCCTGTGTAAGTTCTGGTCATTCTATGATGGGGTTAATGGTGACTTCCTCCAAGAGGGCTTATGCCACACCCAGTCCACTGCTGACCGGAACCTCCACAGGAGACACTCAGACACAGTTCTGTCTCAGTCTCTGTGGGTTGGGTGGCGTTTTGTGCCCTTCCCAGGTCCAAGCATCTCCGGCGACCAGGTGCTTGGCGAGCGCACTGTCCCAGGTGGTCTGTGTGTCTTAATCACCTCCCTGCTCCCGCTGCTGTTTCCCGGGTGCCCCGCAGCTCTCCTCCGGGGAGCTGATCTCAGGCTGTGATCTTCCTGGCAGATGTCAACCATCCAGGATCCCAGGAAGACCTGGTTAGCATCTGGGAGCCTGCTCATAGTTTGGTGGAGGATGTCATCTCAGGGCTGAGATTGCAGCAGCCCCTTGCCTGCAGGCTCTGACTGTCTCAAGCCTGCTTCTCTGCCTCCAGGCAGGGAGGGGCTGGTACACAGCCTGCTAGTTCTCCTTTGGTATTCTCTCAATCCTTCCTTCTGTGAGCCAGCCAGGCTGTGCCTTAGGTTGTTAGGTTGGAGTCTTTCATGGGAAGGTTCTCTTTTCTGCAGTTGCAGTTGGCATGTATTCTGGATTTAGAAAAGGCAAAGGAACCAGAGATCATATTGCCAACATCTGCTGGATCATCGAAATAGCAAGACAGTTCTGATAGCTTATGGAGAATGATGTTGGATTCGTGATCTCTGAAGAAGATTTAGCTTTGGGACGAGCGACCAGCCTTCATCATTCAAGAGCTTCTGTGTAGCAGTTTTATTAAAATAAGAAAAGGGCCAGAAAAAGCTTCTGACATAGACATCAGAAGGGGGACAGAGAATGACCCCTTGCTGGTGTTAGCAAGGGAGTTATACACTTTTTAAATTGGTTATCACAATTAATCAAAAGAATGTCTCAAGGTTGTAAAAATTTTACCAGACCCACTCCCCCAATTTACATTTTAGGATAACAGGATTAGAACTTAACATTAGAAAGATCCTACCAGACCCACTCCCATAATATACATTCTAAGATATCAGGATTAGTCAGGTTTTCAGGAAGGAGAAACTGTCCTTAAGCAGGATACACTGTTGTTATATGATCCCCAGCACAGAGTTTAAACTGAGTTATTTCTCCTTTCCTCCTCCTTGAGAACCCCAACCCCTCTCTCCTCCTCGGGGACCCTGAACTTCTAATCAACCTGCCTAGGAATTGACTGTCTCAGTTACAGAAAAGCATCTACTTTTGCTTTATTGACTATGCCAAAGCCTTTGCGTTGATTACAACAAACTGTGGAAAATTCTGAAAGAGACAGGAATCCCAGACCACCTGACTTGCCTCCTGAGAAATTTGTATCCAGCTCAAGAAGCATCAGCTAGAACCAGACATGGGACAACAAGCTGGCTCCAAATCGGGAAAGGAGTACGTCAAGGCTGTATATTGTCACCCTACTTATTTAACTTATACGCAGAGTACATCATGTGAAATGTCAGGCTGGATGAAGCACAAGCTGGAATCAAGACTGCCGGGAGAAATATCATTAACCTCAGATATGAGATGACATCACCCTTATGGCAGAAAGCGAAGAACTTAAAGAGCCTCCTGATGAAAGTGAAAGAGGAGAGTGAAAAAGTTGGCTTGAAGCTCAACATTCAGAAAACTAAGATTATAGCATCCAATCCCATCACTTCATGGCAAATAGATAGGGAAACAATAGAAACAGTGACTGACTTTATTTTTCTGGACTCCAAATTCACTGCAGATAATGACTACAGCCATGAATTTAAAAGACGCTTACTCCTTGGAAGCAAAGTTATGACCAACCTAGACAGCATTTTAAAAAGCAGAGACATTACTTTGTCAACAAAGGTCCATCTAGTCAAAGCTATGGTTTTTCCAATAGTCATGTATGGATGTGAGTGTTGGACTGTGAAGCAAGCTGAGCACTGAAGAATTGATGCTTTTGAACTGTGGTGTTGGAGAAGACTCTTGAGAGTCTCTTGGACTGCAAGGAGATCAAACCACTCCATCCTAAAGGATATCAGTCGTGAATATTCATTGGAAAGACTGATGCTGAAGCTGAAACTCCAATACTTTGGCCACCTTATGAGAAGAGCTGACTCATCTGAAAAGACCCTGATACTGGGAAAGATTGAAGGCAGGAGGAGAAGGGGACGACAGAGGAGACGGTTGGATGGCATCACCGATGCGATGGACTTGAGTTTGAGCAAGCTTCAGGAGTTGGTGATGGACAGGGAAGCCTGGTGTGTGGCAATCCATGGGGTCAGAAAGAGTCAGACACGACTGAGTGAACTGACTGACTGTAACAGTAGCAGGCAAGTCTTTGCAATGTGAGCATAACAATTTTTGGATCAATCCATTACAAACTTCTCCCTGATAGTAATTCTCTGCCTACTTTAAATGGACACACGAATAAAACTATTTCCTCCTTGTTTGTTTGCCCAATGGATTTTAATTAGCAACTAAAGCTTCCATGTGTAAAGCAACTTTATGTATATTATGCAACTAATTAGCAATATCTTTATTCTCTTTAAGAAAGTTACTTCTCTAAACTTAAATAAAGATCATAAAACCCAGCTAAATGAAGTTCACTTTACACTTGTAAGATATATATTTTTTAACCTAACGGGTTTTAAATCTATGTAATGCCTAGATGGTTTATTAAAAGCACCAAGAGAAAGGAAGGCTAAGATTTGAATTGCAGTATTACTGATAAAACCTAAAGACAGCCTTGAGGCACTTTTACTTGCCAGGCATAGCATCTCAAGGAAACATTCCATTTCATTTCTTTAAAGCTAGGAACTTGACTGATGGTATCATGAAAAGAAAATCCTTTATTTTTATCTAAGATTTTCTGTTAAACTGCCACTTGAACAATTTGAGTCATTTTCTTTCTAATTGTATGATTATTTGTAACTTAAAATCTGGTATTCAGTTTGACTCAATTCAACTTAATTATTGCATGCTTTTGACATTATACCCCAAGGATGAAGCACACAAAGAATCATAAACGCTACTCTCCAGGAAGAAGGTCTGCTATTCCAACTCTCAACCTCAGTTCTGTTAGCCACAAACTTTTTTTTTTTTTTTTTAAGACGTGGTTGCAGTGTTATCATTCTTTTGGAAATTATTTTCTGACTACCCACGTGCTCACAATTTCCAGAAGTTAAGTGCCCCATCTCATGCCACCACAGCAAGACAAGACTCATTTTACTTGTTAATGTATCCCCAGAGTCTGGCAAATTGTAAGTATGTAATAAACATCTTTGAAATTATTTCCTCTTAATAATGATTATGGGACTAGATAAAATGTTAACAGTAGGTGAATATCCAAGCATAAACTGAGGCAGTTCTTAAATATGATTAAGAAAATTAAAGCTATAACTCATTTGAACAGGGGAGCTTTGTGGATCTCAATAAAACCCCACCCCCAGCCATGCACACCTGGGACAACTTTTTAATAAGCAAACTTTTCTGATACAAAATAAATTCAAATTCTAATCATACTAAGAACACCAACAGAGTGTCCTCCTATTTTATATAATGCTGTAATTCAACAGTTTTCAAAAAATGGCCATGCACCCTGGCGGTCCTGAAGAATCTTTCCGAGGATTCACAATATTGAAATTATTCTCATAATATTACTAAGGTGGTGTTTGTGTTTTTCCACTGTATGGATACTTGCACTGATGGTACAAAAGCACTGGTTGGTAAAACTCCTGGGGCATTAATAGGAATCAAGACAGTCGTATGAAACTGGAAAAGTTTGTTTTATCACTATCACACACTTAAATAAAACATTGAAAGAAAATTACAGTTATACTCACATCAACCCTTTTTTTCAATACACATCTTTGAAATATTCTGTATGATGAGTATAACTGAGTTGCTTTGCTGTAGAGCAGAGATTGGCACAACACTGTAAATCAACTATAATTAAAAAAAGAAAAAATATTCTGTATAATAAAGTGGCAGGTATTAATAAGTATTAATAAGGCACATTGCTGCATATCAAAGCAGGGTGGTTATCTACAGGAACAGCCCTTGTGAGACTGAATTGGGAAATGAACTGGCCACATTTTTCACGGAAGCACAACTTTCTTTGAAAGAATGACCAACAGACAATTGATGGTTTTTAGATTTGGATATTTAGCGGGTATTTTATCCAAGTTTTATGAAGTAACTTTATCATTTCAAAGAAAACAGCTGACTCTATTTTATGCCAGTAATAAAACTTGAGATTAAAAGGAAAAAATAATTTTGGAAAACTTTTACCCACTACTATGAAGTTAATTTCTCAATACTTCAATACTATTCTAATGTGATCAATAGTGATATTAACAAATGAGCTATTTGAATGTATATAACAAGATATTTGTAAACATTTGAAAATGTCCACAACTCAGTGAACAAAATTTTCCAACTGATGAATGGATGGAGTTACAAAAGTATGCAAGGGTAAAGATTCATTCAAAGCCCAAAACTGTCCATTGGATTTAAAGTCAAAGAGCATCAAATTTTCATTGCTAAACCTATCAGATGCTACATTGCAACTAACCTTTTAGAAGCTGCTACTTGCATCCTTTCATTGCAGAAGCAATGAGTAATATCTACAATTATTGGAAAGACTATGAAATATTCCTCTCTTTTCCATTTATATATCTGTATGATGCTAGAATTTCTTCAAATACTTAGGTCAAAACAATAAATTAAAAAGACAATTCTGAAGCAGTTATGAGAAATGAGATGTCTTCTCTTAAGCCAGATATTTGAAAGGTTTGCAAATATGTTAACAAGTACCACTCTTTTCAACAATTATTTTGTTTGGAAATTAAAATTATTTTAAAAATTGGTATTGATATAACATATAATTGTTACATTGTTGTTCTAAAATTAACTTATGAATACTTAAAACATTTTTCAGAATTAATTTTAATACGGTGAATATCAATAAATAAAAGTAATATAAAAGCTTTTGGGAGGCGTGTTATTTTTTAAGACTATAAGGAAGCATGGAAATAGAAAAATGTGATAAACTACTTTATTAATTTATCTTACTTTATTTTAGTCCCCCAGTGATATATACTGTTAAGGAAACAGATCTACAGAGCTTACGTGAAATGATAAAAATCATACAGCCAGAAAGTAAGGAAGCAGAATTCAATCTGGAGTTTTAGAGTTAGTAAAAATCACTCGCCTTTGGTGTGAATTCATAATACAAGGCACAAGAAGAAAATAAATATGGTTTTTGCTTTATCTCTTTAAAAATCTATGCATAATGATATTCATATCTACTATTTAATTACAGTAATCAAGACAAAGTGGTATTGGTGGAAGGAGACATGCACAGATCTTTAAAATAGAATATTCAGAAATAGAACCACACAAATATGTCCAATAAATTTTTGACAGAAATGCAAAAGCAATTCAGTAGAGGAAGGATGGCCTTTTGACAAATGATGCTGGAGTAAACAGACACTCATAAGCAGAAAAATGGACCTCAACCTAAACCATTTCCTTAAACAGAAATGAATTCAACAGATTAGAGGCCTACATGTGAAACACAAAATTATAATAGTCTAGGAAAAAACCAAGAGCATATGAGAAAATCTTCAGTATCTATGGCTAAGCAAAGAGTTCGATTAGACTTGATACCAAAAGGATCATCCATAAAATGAAAACTGATAAATAGTACAGTGGAAGCAGTGTCAGACTTTATTTTTGGGGGCTCCAAAATCACTGCAGATGCTGATTGCAGCCATGAAATTCAAAGATGCTTACTCCTTGGAAGGAAAGTTATGCCCAACCTAGACAGCATATTAAAAAGTAGAGACATTGCTTAGCCAACAAAGGTTCGTCTAGTCAAGGCTATGGTTTTTTCCAGTGGTCATGTATGGGTGTGAGAGTTGGACCATAAATAAAGCTGAGCACCAAAGAACTGATGTTTTTGAACTGTAGTGTTGGAGAAGACTCCTGAGAGCCCCTTGGACTGCAAGGAGATCCAACCAGTCCATCCTAAAGGAGATCAGTCCTGGGTGTTCATTGGAAGGACTAATGCTGAAGCTGAAACTCCAATACTTCGGCCACCTGATGCAAAGAGCTGACTCATTTGAAAAGACCCTGATGCTGGGAAAGATTGAAGGCAGGAGAAGGGGACGACAGAGGATGAGATGGTTGGATGGCATCACCGACTCAATAGACATGAGTTTGAGCAACGGGAGTTGGTGATGGACAGGGAAGCCTGACGTGCTGCAGTCCATGGGGTCGCAAAAAGCCAGACACGACTGAGCAATTGAACTGAATTGAAATAGTACTTCATCAAAATGAAAAGCTTTTGCTTTGCGATAGCCCATGTGAAGGAAATGAGGGGATAATCTACAGACTGAAAGAAAATACTTGCAAACCAAACCTGATGAAGGACTAGTATCTACAATACATATAGAATTTTCAAAACTGAATGTTAAAAAATAACAATCCAATTAGAAAATGGGCAAATATATGAACAGATAATTCACTGAAGAGCATATGCAGATGAAAAGGTATTCTATATCAGTAATTAACAGGGAGCTGGAAATTCAAACCATAATGAGTTATTACTACACAACTACTGAAAGTGTGTGGTGGAAGTACTAACTGCTCAGTTGTGTCTAACTCTTTGCAATCCCATGGAACATGGGCTATAGCCCATCAGGGTCTACTGTCCATGGAATTCTCCAGGCAAGAATACAGGAGCAGGTAGCCAATTCTTTTCTCCAGGGTATCTTCCTGACTCAGAGATTGAACCTAAGTCTCCCTCACTGCAGGCAGATTCTTCACCATCTGAGCCATCAGGAAAGCCTAAAATAAAAAATGACAACACCTCCCCTCCAAAAAATGGAATTCCCTGCTGGTTAACAGTCTATGGTCTCATTGCTTAGGGTGCAGGTTCTATCCCTGGTAGAGGAAATAAGATCCAAGACCCACAGTAGAGTCAAAAAAAAAAAAAAAGAAGGCAACACCAATTATTCACTTATTCCAATAGGAATTTGAAAGTACAGTTTTGCAAGATGTTACCACTGAGAATATAGTTGCTGTTTTTTTTTTTTTCTTATATTGTTTTTACAACTGCATATGAGTTTGTATTTATCACAAAGAATTTAATTTTTAAAATCTATGAGGAAGTCATACTCTTCATAAGTGTGGCAAGATCACAAAGAACAAGTGAATACTGAGAAACTGTTATAATAATGGTGGTACCAAAATTAGGAAACCTTTCTAAAGGCAACATAATATCCTGAATTGGATCCTTGAAATGGAAAAAAGGGGGGATGTGTGGATAAACTGTTGGGATACAAATAAAGACTGTCATTTCAAAGCTGATTTCTTACTTTTAACAAATGTATCAGGAGTATATAAAATGTACATTAGGGGAGACTGGGCTAAGGGCATGTGAGAACCATCCCTGCAGCTGTTCTACAAATTTAAAATTATCCCCTGCCCCAAAAGATTTTAATAAAGACTACGGTTAAGAGTTGTCCCCTCCCCACTGTTTTTAGTCCAAGACTAAGCACTTTATCCTGGCTTACAAGGTGATTTAGCGCCTGTCACCCTTCCCTGGTGGCTCAATGGTAGAGAGTCTGCCTGCAGCGTGGGAGACCTGGGTTTAGTCCCTGGGTTGGGAAGATCCCCTGGAGGAGGGCATGGCAACCCACTCCAGTACTCTTGCCTGGAGAATCCCATGGACAGAGGAGTCTGATGGGCTAGAGTCCATGGGGTTGCAAAGAGTCAGCCACGACTGAGCAACTAAGCACAGCACCCTTCCAAACTCTTCTCCAGCAGTTGGCTTGCTGTCCTTGAATCTTTATTAATAAGGAATGCCTTGCAGTTCATCAAATGTGTTTTTCTGGGTCAACACTTTTATGCCATTATACAGACTAGTCACTTTGTCAATTGTGATCTTGTGTTCTTTCTGTTTTTTACACAGGATAAAACCTAGTCATCTTTTAAATACCCAGCTCAGACAAAATCTTTTTCATAAATTATTCCTTGACCTTGTTGAAGACAGTATGAATTGCTCTTTAGTTTCTTCAGCTTACACAGAAACAAATGATATACTCTTAAATGACTAATGGTTTGGTACCATGGTTTTCCTCTCCATTAAACTCTGATGAAGCAGTAGAGTAGTACAGTACTAAGCATAATATATGCACATACATGCCTGGTCGCCACAGTCATGTCTTATTCTTTGCGACCCTACGGACTGTAGCCCGCTAGGCTCTTCTATCCATGGGATTCTCTAAACAAGAGTACTAGAGTGGCTTTCTGCGTCCTCCTCCTGGGGATCTTCCCAACCCAGGGATCAAACCTGTGTCTCAGGTCTCCTGCATTGGCAGGAACGTTCTTTACCACTAGCGCCACCTGGGAAGCCCAGGAGGAAGCATGGGTTTTAGATTAAAATACACCGGGATTTGAGTTTCTCCTACACATATTTTAACTCTGTAACCAGAGGTATGACACTTAACTCTGAGCCCTGATGTTGTCTTCATTAGAGAAAAAAAAAAAAAAAAAGAGTATTATTTGTACTTTAGAGATTTTCTGTGAAATTAAATGAGAGGAAATACCTCAAGCATCTGGTAAGATGCCTGACACAAAAACGCTATTTTTAATTTTTAATTTGCTATTTTTATTTGCTATATTTTAATTTTAATCTGCTATTATTAATTTTTATTGTTACTTTTAAATTATTGTCACTATTACATATTTTAATAATGTTTAAGTATTGGTCTGAAAGAAAAACTGAAAAAGCTAGCTTAAAACTCTCATTCAAAAAACTAAGATCATGGCACCTGGTCCTATCACTTCTTGGCAAATAGAAAGGAAAGAAGTGGGAGCAGTGAAAGATTTTATTTTCTTGGGCTCCAAAATCACTGGGAATGATGACTGCAGCCATGAATTTAAGAGATGCTTGCTCCTTGGAAGAAAAGCTATGACAAACATAGCCAGCATATTAAAAAGCAGAGACATCACTTTGCTGACAAAGGTCCATATAGTCAAAGCTATGGTTTTTCCAGCAGTCATTTACAGATGTGAGTTTGACCATAAAGAAAGCTGAGTGCCAAAGAACTGATGCTTTTGAACTGTGGTGTTGGAGAAGACTCTTGAGAGTCCCCTGGACTGCAAGGAGATCCAACCAGTCCATCCTAAAGGAAATCAGTCCTGAATATTCAATGGAAGGGCTGCTGCTGAAGCTGAAGCTCCAGTACTTTGGCTGCCTGACATGAAGAGATGACTCAATGGAGAAGACCCCTGAGGCTGGGAAAGATTGAAAGCAAAGGGAGAAGGGGGTGGCAGAGGATGAAATGGTTAGATAGCATCACCAATTCAGGAGACATGAATTTGAGCATACTCCAGGAGATAGTGGAGGATAAAGGAGATAAGGTGTGCTGCAGTCCATGGAGCCCCCAAAATCAGACACAACTTAGCAACTGCAAAACAACATTGCTAAGAAAATAATTTTGACATTATACATCCTCTGAAAGGGTCTTTAGGATCCCTTCAGGTGTTCATGGTCATGATATCAAAAAGGAAATTATATGAAACAAGGAAACACTCTGTTGATATTCTTGGTATGATTAGGATTCAATTAACACTAAGATTTGTATTTACTTTGTTGGCAAGGTAGTGTTCAGCTGAGAGCCACAAAGCTCCCCAGCTACAAGAGTTATGCCTTAAGTTATCTTAATTATCCTGGGAAATACTTCACCAATAACTTGCTTCTTAATTATACTTAGAACCTTGACCTACTTTTTCATGTATTCCCATAACCATTGTTAATATTAATATTAAATCATTTAAAGGATTTAATATACCCATAATTTTCCAGACTATGGAAATACAGAAATAAACAAAACTAATCCTGTCTGGTTTAGGCCACCTAAACTTTGAGAATTGTAGGTCTGAGGATAAGCAAAATTTCTCAGAAGATGAGAAAACTACAATCAAGATTTTTTAAACTTGGAGAGATTTGGGAGTCAGAGTGGAACAGCAGGTCTTTAAGCAGAGAGAATAGGAAATAACTGGCACCTACACAGGAAAGGAACTAAAATGGGAAAACCAAGAAATGGCTGGACAGGCAAAGGCTATGTGCAAACATGTGACTTAAAATAAGGCCAGGAATGTACACAGTGCAAAGTATGGAAGGGTGTGTATGCTACAAGTTGTAGAAGATGTCAATGCATTGATGCTGTGGGACATAGTTGAGGCAGGAACAATTTAACCTCAAGACTGGTTTGGGCTTCCCTAATGGCTCAGAGAGTAATGAATCTGCCTGCAATGCAGAAGACCCAGGCTTGATCCCTGGGTTGGGAAGATCCCCTGGAGAAGGAAATGGCAACCCTGTCAAGTATTCCTTCCTGGGAAAGCCTATGGACATAGGAACCTGGCAGGCTGTAGCCCATGGTGTTGCAGAGTCTGACATGACTGAGCGACTAACACTTTGATTTTTCTGGCTTGTTTAAAAACTATGATGGCTACTGAAATACCAATACAGACAGGGTGCAAATCATTTGACATGTGCCTCAACACCATTCTCATTTCTAATAATGTGACTGAAAAATAATTTATAAGGTGTATCAAACAGGGAAGGATGCCCATCAAGTTCTAGATCCTGAAATTCCAAGTGATAAAACACGTACGAGTGCATAAAAGCAGTAGTTTAGTTGCTGAGTCGTGTCCGACTCTTGCAACCCCATAGACTGTAGCCCGCCAGGCTCCTCTGTCCATGGGATTCTCCAGGCAAGAATACCGGAGGTTGTTGCCATTTCTTTCTCCAGGGGGTCTCCCTGACTCAGGAATCTAACCCTGGTCTCCCGCACTGCAGGCAGATTCTTAACTGACTGAGCTACGAGGGAAGCCCACATATGAATAAGGAGTGATCATAAACTGAAGCCTTGGGCATAGAGTAGGGAGGAATCATATAATTGCCTTCTTCACCTGAATTCTTCATCCAGAGATTTTCCAGAGATTGACAGCTACCTCAGACATGATCTTTAAAAGCAGAGACAAAAAAAAAAAAAAAAAGAACAAACCTCACAGATCAGAGGGACAATTACACATATTTGTTAGAAAAAATACACATTTGTGTGAGAGCTTACAGCCTCACATTTCTCAGGGAAATTTTAATTATCATTCAATTTATTAACTTCACAGTTCAATTTAGCATGAAAAACCCTGTGGGAGAGTTTTACTACAAAATGGCATATTTTTTATGCACAAAATTTGATTACAACTATGTCTGTCTCTGAAGTCCATGAGAAAAGCTATCTCCATTTGGAAAGACATACTCCATCTTCAAAAACAAAAGGAAAAATGCTGATGAACTTCTCAAGGACTCCTTTGAATGCCTCTGAAGAGAAGAAATGATGGGTTTCGGCGCAGCGGGGCTTTATAAACCATACAGAATAGTTCAAGTAGAAACAATACACACACTTAACACACATAAGCACGTGCATACATACATGTACAAGCACTAGGCATGGACTGAACTAATTTCTGAACAAACGTGCATGGTAATAACGGTTCCCAAAGGCCATAAATAGATGCTCTCTATTTATCTTTGCAATTAAAGACAATAAATGGAAACGTCTACTTTTAAAAAATATGAATCTTTCCCCCTTATCCTTCCTCAATTGCTCTATTTGTCTATTTCAAGTTACCTGGGGAGTGTCAGATACATAACAGAAGCTAATTCAGGACAGGGGCTCCATTGAGACATGTGGAAAAAAACTAAGAACATTATCACAGGTCACACAAGAAAGTAAAGATGCTAGAAGCCAGGATAGATTCCACATGGTATCAAACCAGCGGGTGCCAGAGACAGATATTAAAGCTGGGCTCTGAGTATATGGCCAGTAGTGAGATAGGGACTAACATTTATACACGACCATGTATAAAATAGATAGCTGGTGGGAAGCTGCTGTATAGCACAGGGGGTCAGCTCGGTGCTCTGGGATGACCTAGAAGGGGTAGGATGGGAAGGGTAGGAGCGGGGCTCAAGAAGGAGAGGGTATATGTATACTTACAGCTGATTCACTCCATTGTACAGCAAAAACTAGAACTATTAACCACACAACATTGAAAAGCAATTATACTCCAATAAAAAATTATATCTCCCCCGAATAAATTTAAAATATAACTCACCTAGGATCTATTAAAAAAAAAAAAAAAAAAAAAGCTTGGGTCTGAAGCAAGATTCAGGACCAGGCTGAAAGAAACAAAATGCTATTGAGATGGAAGCACAAGACAAAGGGAAGAAGGGTTAGTGTAGCATCTAAGAGAACTGTCCAGTTGAGTCTCCTTGGTTTAAATATGGCATTCATGAATGTGTGGTATATGACTTAAAGCTGTGACTTGCAACTTCATTGACTGATGGAAAGAAATATATTTTAAAACATATCCGTCATGTGTGTATTTAGAACAAAAATTATGAAATATATTTATTTTTACTACATTGAATGTACTCTGATATTTCTATGTTGTTGTGTTCTATACTTTGGCAGTTCATTAAAAACATTCTGGTTTTGTTCACAAAATTGTTTCCAAACCCACTAATGGGCCTTACCTAGCATACCTACTGGCTAAAAAAAATAAGAGCATATTGGATATCCAAATGTAAGAAACAAAAGTGGTTTTCTAGAGGAAAAAGACAAAACAGAGTAGATAAAGGGTATGTTATTTGTATTTTTTTAAGACTGTGAAATCTATACTTGGCCTTAGGAATTATCTAATTATATAATTATAGCCTTAGTTTGGAGAAGGCAATGGCACCCCACTCCAGGACTCTTGCCTGGCAAATCCCATGGATGGAGGAGCCTGGTAGGCTGCAGTCCATGGGGTCGCTAGAAGTCGGACATGACTGAGCGACTTCACTTTCACTTTTCACTTCCATGCACTGGAGAAGGAAATGGCAACCAGGTCCAGTGTTCTTGCCTGGAGAATCCCAGGGATAGGGGAGCCTGGTGGGCTGCTGTCTATGGGGTTGCACAGAGTCGGACACGATGAAGCGACTTAGCAGCAGCAGCAGCAGCAGCCTTAGTTTGACAGACGAAAAATAAAGTCACCAAATTAAGTCACTTGTCCAAGTTCTCACAGCTAAGGGCAGTGAAAGTGAAAGTTGCTCAGTCGTGTCCGACTCTTTGCGACCCCGTGGACTCTACAGTCCATGGAATTCTCCAGGCCAGAATACTGGAGTGGGTACCGTTTCCCTTCTCCAGGGGATCTTCCCAACCCAGGGACTGAACTCACGTCTCCTGCATTTCCAGGAGATTCTTTACCAACTGAGCTACCAAGGGAGAGCTGTATGTAAAACTCAAATTGACTATCTTTTGGAACTCTTTCCATTTTAGGTATATATGTAAATTTTTCTAAGAAGCTTTGTAGAGAAGCAAGGAAGGATGCATTGGAATTATATTTAAAAGGTCACAGCATTCCAGGTTAAAGCATGCTGAACTCAGTCTTGTGGGTAATGGCAAGTCATTAAGGTTATTATCAGGGAAATTATATGGAAAATGTGTTTATAAGATGCATGTGCAATTTCACATGGGTAGATTGGCAGAGCAACAAGACAGAAAGACCAGTCAGGCAATTATAGTATTCCAAGAACAAGCGATTAGGGACCTGGGTTACACTGACAGAAGTGGAAGAGCAAAGGAAAACAAAGATGAGAGAGCACCATGAAGAAAGAGCTGGCAAAACTTGCTCCACAATGAGGGACAAAGGGTGAGAGAGAGGTTGAATTGAATTAGGTTCGATTGATACTAAGTCTTGATGGGAGTGTTAAAGTGGTATCTTTGACATTAAAGTTGGAATTAGGAAAAGAAACGTGTGGTTTTTAATAAACAGATTACTGATTGAGTATTATGATGTGCAGATTTAGGTGTGATGACATATCTAATGTATGCCCTTTTAACAGCTTTCCTGAGGTACAACTGATAGAAAAATAACTGCAAGATTTGATGAGTTTGCTGCTGCTGCTGAGTCGCTTCAGTCGTGTCCGACTCTGTGCGACCCCACAGACGGCAGCCCACCAGGCTCCCCCGTCCCTGGGATTCTCCAGGCAAGAACACTGGAGTGGGCTGCCATTTCCTTCTCCAATGTGTGAAAGTGAAAAGTGAAAGTGAAGTCACTCAGTCATGTCTGACTCTTCATGACCCCACAGACGTCAGCCTGCCAGGCTCTCCCGTCCCTGGGATTCTCCAGGCAAGAACACTGGAGTGGGCTGCCATTTCCTTCTCCAATGTGTGAAAGTGAAAAGTGAAAGTGAAGTCACTCAGTCATGTCTGACTCTTCATGACCCCACAGACGTCAGCCTGCCAGGCTCTCCCGTCCCTGGGATTCTCCAGGCAAGAACACTGGAGTGGGCTGCCATCATGCAAAACCTATGATACCACTGTCGCAAAGTAATGGACATACCCAAAACTTCCCAGAGTTTTCTTATGTCTTTTTTGTTTGTTTGGTTATTGCAATAAGAGCACTTAATATGAGACTTGCCCTCTTAAAAAAATTAAACTACATAATATTTACTACAGGACTATGTTGTATAGTAGAACTCTAGAATTTATTCATCTTGGATAACTGAAACCTTAAACCCACTGAACAACAACTCCCCATGTCTCCCAACCCTCAGCCCCTGGAAACCACTATTAGATTCTTTGCTTCTGGGAGTTTGACTATTTTAGATATATAAGTAGAACTATGTAGTATCTGTTGTTCTGTATCTTAGATCATGTCCTCCAGGTTCATCCATATTTTCATAATACATGTCTTTATAAGTGAAAGCCTAGAAACAGAAGAGAAGCTGGATCAGGTTTGAACACTTAAGAGGCATCAAAATGAATAAGATCTCTTTGAAAACAAATATTTTAGAAGAAACCCAGCACACCAACTGAAGACAAATACCTGCAAGCAGAGGTCAAAGGCAGGGCCTAAATAAGCAGACAAGAAGCTTATTATTATTTAATTACGCCTTTTTTTTTTTTTTTTTTTTGAGCAGCTAGTATATTCAAGAGATTATATTAGAAAACTAGGCTCAAAAAATAGTGAAAGATGAAATCGAGTACGGCTTCCCTGGAGCCTCAGTTGGTAAAGACTCCACCTGCAATGCAGGAGACCCAGGCTCCATCCCTGGGTTGGGAAGATCCCCTGGAGAAGGAAATGGCAACCCACTCCAGTATCTTGCCTGGGGAATTCCATGGACAGAGGAATTGGGGTCCATGGTGTTACAAGAGTTGGACACAAGTTAGCAACTATACCACCACCACCATCAGATACAACAGGATAATGCTTCATAAAGAAAGTGCTTCAAGAAGGAAATTGGCATGCAAATTTAAAAATATTTCCTCCCATGTAAAACAATAAAAAAGTTTCCAAATGGTGTCTTCCCATAGATCATATAAACTATTATCTTATCAGCTGTGAGAACACAACTCTCAATTCTTAATTCACCCACTTTCATCTTCCCAGTCAAATTAAATTCTTCACTCTACATATGAACGTAATGTATAAGATTACAAAGATTTATATTTTCCTAAATGATTCAACTGTCAAAATTTTCAAAACTATAAAAATTTTCAAAACCAAGTGCCAACTTTTGTTTCTGGGAAGATGGAATAGATGTACTTTTTCTTACTCACCTCACTAGGTAAAACTAAAACCTTATGTATTAAAAGTTAAAAAAAATTTTTTTTAAAGAAAATTAAAAAAAAAAAAAGTATTAAAACATCTTAAGAGTAGAGGGAGGGAGAAAGTATGAATACTAAGACTTAAAGAAGAACATGACATTGAGTTTCCTGAGTTTACTTTTCGCCTCATGTATCCCAGATTTGGATCTAAAAAAGGTGGCAACCTAGAAATACCAGGGTGCGCAGTCAAAATAGCCTTAACAAAAGCCTGCTCCCTCTAGCCACTGGATGAGAAAAGGAGCAGCCTGACAAAAAAGAAAACTTCTAGATAATAATCCCTATACTCAACTTAAAAATCGACAGCAAAACTGCTCCCCTCTCCTCCCCTTATGCTAGCAAAGGCTATGCCAGAGACTACACCTCCAACCTTGCCAAGGAGTACGGAAGGACCCAATTTCCTTGTCATTCACGTCATTGGAGTCCTGGAAAGAAAGAGGGTGGAGCAGAGAAAGTTCTGAAATAAATAATGGCTTGAAACTTCCCAAATATGGCAAGAAACAGCCTACAGATTCAAGAAGCCCACATATCAATAAGAGATTTGTGATCTCCACTAATACGGTACCTCATTGGAGCAAACCCTAAGCATTACAAACCCAATGAAATCCAATTAAATGAAACCTGTAACACAGAGATAAAAACCCTTAAAACAATAAGACTGAAAGGCCTCCTTACCTAAGAGGAAAAATAATCTGATTGACAGTAGATTTCTTATTGGAAACTAAGGAGACCAGAAAGAATTAACTAAGTATTTTTCAAGGGCTGAAAGAAAACAACTCTGAATCCAAAACAAAACAAAAAAATTATCAGAGATAGGGCAGGACATTATATAACAATAAAGAGGGCAATCTAATCTAAATATTCATGCAACAAACAATAAAGCTACTGATTACGTGAAGCAAAAACTGACAGAATCGAAAGGAGCATTTCACAAATCCATAATTTTAGTAGGAAACTTTAACACTTCACTCTCAACCATTTTGATAGAATAACCGGACAGAAAAGCAGTAAGAATATAAAACAAAGAACAATACCACAGATGAACATATCAAGAATCTAATGAACATTTATAGAACATTCAACCCAAGAACAGCAGAAAAAAAAACTTCTTTTTCAGGTGCCCTTGGAATATACATCAGGGTAGACATTACTCTGGTCCATAAAACAAACCTCAACATAAAAGACTTGAAATCATGCACAGTTTACTGTTTTATTATAGACAAATCAAGCTATAATCAACAACAGAAAGATAACAGGAAAATCTCCAAACACTAAGAAACTGAGTAACAAATTTTTAAATAATCTAAGGGCCAAAAAGAAGTTTCAAGAAAAATTTTAAAAGACACTGAAAATAAAATACGGAATATAACAAATCAAAATTTGTGGGGCACAGTTAATGGAATTCTGAAACATGTACAGCACTTAAAAGCTTACATTAGAAAAGCAGAAGTCTCAAATAAATCATTTAAACCCCCACCTTAAAAAGAAAAAAAAGTATAAAGGAAATCCAAAGCAAGCTAAAGGAAGAAAATAATAAAATAATAGCAGAAATCAATGAAACTGAAAATACACACAAATCAAGAAAATCAATGCAGCAAAGAATTAGCTCTTTTAAAAAAAAGATCAATAAAATTGACAGATCTCTAAGAAGGCTGGTATGAGATGATGTAAATTATCAATACCATAAATGAAATATTGGATCTCAACACAAAACCTGAAAACATCCAAAGGGTCATAATGGAATACTATGAACAACTTTATAAACATAAATTTAACAGCTTAGAGGAAATGAAGCAATTCCTCAAAAATCCACAACTCCCCCAATTGGGAAATAGATAATTTGAATACTCTATATTTATCAAAGACATTAAAGTCATAATTTAGAATTCAAAATACAGAAATCTCCAGGTTCAGAGGGTTTCATTACAGAATTCTACCAACAATTTAAGGAAGAATTAAAATATGGTCTACACGATTTCTTCCAGAACAAAGAAGAAGAAGATTCCTTTCTCAATTTAACTTAGGAATCCAGTAATCTATGATACCCAAGCTAAAGAAAGTAGTCCTCTGACACCAAAACCTTGCCAAAATAAAAAAAAGAGAGAAAGAAAGAAACCACTGAAGACCAACATCCCTAATAAATATACATGCAAAATATTTACACAAAATTCTAGCATATGGAATTCAGCAATATATAAAAGGAATCAAGCACCATGACTAAATGGTGTTTATTCATGGATGCAAAGCTAGTACAATATTTGAAAATCAAAGTAACACACCACATGATATGATTGTGCCAATCAGTACAGAAAGATCATCTGGCAAAACTCAACATAAATTAAAAAGAAAAAAGAACTCTGGAATACAGGAATCCAGGGGCATTTCCTCATCTTGATAAAGAGCGCCTATAGAAAGACAACACATGCTGTTATATGAATGGGAAAGACTGAGAGCTTTCCCATAAGACTGGTCACAAAGCAGAATGTCCAACCTTCCCATTTTTACTCAAGACAGAGGTGTTCTAACCAATGCAATAGATAATAAAAGTAAATACAAGATATAAAGATTTTAAAGGAATAAATAAAATGATTCCTATTTGAAGATGACATGATTGTCTAAAAACAAAATCCCAAAGAATCTCCAAACATATGCCTAACTATTAAGTGAGTTCAGCAAAGCTACAGGATATAAGACAAACATATAAAAATCAATTGTATTTTTATATACTAGCAATAAACATAAAAATCACTATAGCAAATATAATCAGTCAAAAAATGAAGTACTTGGGTATAGAGCTAACAAAACATGTACAATTTTTTGTAGAGACAGGCAAGATAACTATAAAATTATATTGAGAAGTAAAGAAACTAGAATAGCTAAAACAATTTTGGAGAGGAAGAATAAAATCAGTCTACCTGGTTTCACGATCAGAGAACTCAGAAATGAAACCACCCAAACACAAATATTCCAACTGATCTGTGAGAAAGGAGTAAAGTAATTCAATGGAGGAAATAGAGCTTTTTCAACAGATGATGATGGAAAAGTCATCACCCATAGGCAAAAAAAAGGAGGGGGGGTGGAGAAGGAGAAGAGCACCCACCTAAACTCACATCTCATACAAAAAATAATTCAAGATAGATCATGAAGTTAAAGAAAAACCTGAAACTACAAATTTTTAAAAAACTAGGAAAAATTTTTCATACCTTAGTGTTAGGCAAAAAGTGCTTAAATTTGAAATAGAAAGCATTTAAGGAAACAATGATAAATGGGACATCATCAAATTCAAAACTGTCCTCTGCCAAGACCCCATTAAAAGAGTTTGTTAAAAGGACAGCTATAAGAAAGTATTTGTAAAATATTTTTTGGAGAGGAAGAATAAAGTCAGTCGACCTGGAGAAAACATTTGTAAACCACATAGCCAACAAAGGAATACCATCTATAATATATAAAGAACTATTGAAACTCAACAGTCAAATAAAATATTCCAATTAGATTATGGATAAAAGTCCTGCTGAGATATTTTTCACTGAAGAGGCCATGCTGACGACAAGTGTATAAAAAGATGTTCAACATCAACCGCCATCAGGGAAATGCTCATTAAACATTAAAATATCACTACACACTTCAGAGTGGCCTAAACTGAAAAAGCTGAATAATGACACAATCAATTATTTATACGTTACTAGTGGGAATTTAAAATGGGTACAGCCACCTGGGAAATAAGTTTGGAGGTTTCTTGGGGGAAAAACAAAAGACCAAACTTTCCACTATCTTACAACCAAGCAATTGCATCTCTGGGCATTTATCCTAGAGAAATGAAAACTTATGTTGACACCAAACCTGTAGTGGAAGGTTTGTGGTAGTTTTATTAATCATGGCCAAAATCTGGAATCAGATCAGATGTCCTTCAGTGGGTGAATGGTTAAATGAACTTGATGTACCTATACCATGGAATATGGCCATCAGTAAAAAGAAACACTCTGCTGACACATTCAACAATCTACATAAATCTTCAGAGAATTATGCTAAATTAATTAAAAAGAAGCCAGTCCCAAAGGATCACGTACTGCATGGTTCTATGTTTATAACATTCTTAACATGACAAAATTACAGAAATAGGTAACAGCTTAGTGGTTGCCAGAGGCCACATGGTGGAAGTGGGAAGGCAGGTAGACGCGGCTAGCGAAAAAAAAAAGGCATGAGAGATTTTTGTGGTGGTGGAGCTTCACTGTGTCTTGACTGCATCACCATCATTATTACTACCACTATGCCACGCTGCCCAGCATGCAGGAACTTAATTCCCGAAGCACGGATCGAACCTGTGTCCCCTGCAGTGGAAGCGCCAAGTCCTAACCCCTGGACTGCCAGGGAATTCCCTTGACTGCATGAAAATCACTGTTCTGGTGATGCCTGCAAAACGTCACCAGTGGAGGAAACTGTATAAAGACCACAGGAGATCTCCCTGTATATTTATATTTCTCACAACTGCATGGGAGTCAGTGATTATCCCCAAATTATAACAAAGCCCCTAAGATCACCATCTGACTTTATTAAAAAAATAAATCATGCAATGACTACAAATAACATCACATGAATCATAATAATATCAACTATATATATATATATATATATTTTTTTTTTTAGGCAGATTGTCATTATTGAAACAAAAATGCCTCCTCTATTCGTTCTTCATGTTCTCACTTCAGTGCAACTCTTACTTATATTAAAACAAGAAGCACCTATATTTCCTGGAACTCGAGCTATCTTTGCCCCCAGGAGAGTTCTGGAAATGTGGTGATAACATTTTAAAAGACATGTGGACATAAAACAAGTACATGGTATGCATGTCCTCTTCTAAACTTCTTGGCTTCCATGCACTGACTTCTATTTCAAGTGCATCTATTTTTGGCTTGTTATTTTTTAAAACTGGATTTAGGTTAAGAAAAACGTAAGATGCTAAAGTAGGGACCATTAAGAATTCCAAAAGATTATATTTTATATAAAGTCATAATAAGGAACTGAAGGAGTTTATAAAAATGTGTGTTATTTTCATCAAGGAAAGAGCTGATGGATATATTTAGACAGCCGGATGTGCATTGATCTTGCCATTTAAGAACATTAGGTAAAGGCAGGCAGAAAATCCTGTCTCGGAATCCTTACTGCCTAAAAAACACTGAAAAATGAGAAGCTATGAATGCTAATAACTAGATTTGTTGCCTCTAATTCTTACATAAACCCAGGACACTTTTTCAAAGAATCCTGGTAGATGGGCTCCTTGGCAACCTCTCATTCAAGTTCATTAGCTCCTTTATTCATCAAGTATATGATGTGAGTATATGAGTGTACTTGGTGAATGTATTTACCAAATATATTATTTGCAACAAGAGCAAGCTTGTTTTGCATGTGTCCAGCACCAGTAAAATACACAGAAGCAACAGAAATTGGTATTTAATAAAACAAGTTATTGGACATTTTTTACAATCAGTAAATATAATACAGTATTTTCACTTATAAATGTATATATCTATATCTATATATATGTATAAATATGTATTTTAGCATAAATCAGATCATCTCAAGCTTCTGTTTGAAATACTCTAAAGGCTTCCCATCACTACCAAGGATCCTGCACTTTTCCCCACTTTTCAGAATTCTCCTTCCTAGATAGGCACAAGCCCGCACCCCCTTGAACCAAGAGTCCAAAGCCCTCTTCCCAGTAAGGCTTGCTCCGGGAACCGTATCTAACATTTGATCCGGCTGATCCCACGCTAACGTACATCAGCTTTCATTTATTACCTTATTGTCCATCTTCACCCACTAACATATGAGCTCCAAAAAGCAGGCATATTATTTTTTTTTTGCTTTTGTTCACCGCTCTATTTTCAGAACTTTTTCTCATAATTAGGAACAGATCACATCCTTGAAAAAATGTGTTAAATAAATGGAAGAATTTAGGTTCCCCTGCCTTGCTGTATGTCCACCATTTGCTTAGTATTTATTACGTTCCCAGCGTCATACTAGCACCAGAAGAACTATGTGCTTGCAGCCTTTGCCCTCAGGGTTCACACTACGGAAGAATAAGTCGGAGCTGGGTGAGGAGCAGGTACTGAAAACAGACGGGCAACTGTAGCGCTTCAGCTCAGCACGGGCCACGGTGCCAGGCTTCTCCCTCTTGTTAAATCCCAGGAAATAAAGACACACAGAGCACAAAAGCCCTCCACATCCTTACCCTTAGGGATCAAAGCGTCTACTGTGTCATGGTATAAAGAGAGGGAGGGGGAGGAAGGAAAAACAAAAGAACAAACAACATTGTGTGCATGAATATGAATGCAAAAACGGGATTCTTGAAGCTCGGAGGAAGGCCTGTTGAGACGGCATGGGTAACTCTCAGAGTAACTCTTGAACTGGGCCTTAAAGGATTATTGATACATTTTTACTGGTGCTTTACAAACTGTAAAGCTAGAGTGCACTGCCAAGGGAAGCTGCTGAGACACTCTCCTTGAACAATTAAACAACCTGTTATTGGAATGGGTCAGTCAGGGCAGCCACGCAGCACATCTGAGTGGTGACACCATGGTGAACCTAAGTGAACGCCTCTGTCCGCACTCTCCGCCCGATTGGTGCAGGGCACGGTCCATGCAGCTGACCACGGAGCCCCGGTTCCGACAGAGCAGGCTAATCTTCATGCTTATTTGTTTCATAATATACAAATCACATTAACATTTGTTATTTCATTAAATCTTACAATATGGGCAGTAGATATTGCTGCCTCCTTTCTTAAAAGATAAGGAAGTGAGGTTTAAAATATCTACTTTTACCTACTTTCAAAGTTTATAGTGAAAGCTATGGTTTTCCCAGTAGCCATGTATGAATGTGAGCGTTGGACCATAAAGAAGGTTGAGGGTCAATGAATAGATCCTTTCAAATTGCAGTGCTAGAGAAGACTCTTGAGAGTCCCTTGGACTGCAAGGAGATCCAACCAGTCCATCCTAAAGGAAATCAGTCCTGAATATTCACTGGAAGGACTGATGCTGAAGTTGAAGCTCCAGTACTTTGGCCACCTGATGTGAAGAGCCAACTCATTGGAACAGACTCTGATGCTGGGAAAGATTGAGAGCAGGAGAAGAAGGAGACGACCAAGGATGAGATGGTTGGATGGCATCAGTGACTCAATGCACATGAGTTTGAGCAAACTCCAGGAGATAGTAAAGGATAGGGAAGCCTGGCGTGCTGCAGTCCACGGGGTGGCAAAGAGTCAGACACGACTTAGCAACTGAACAACAGCAACATCCAAGTTACATAGCTAGCTGATGACAGATGCAGAACTTGTGCCCAACTTTTCTGACATCAAGTCACACAAACTCATCTTTTTAAAACCTACCATTCTCATTAGCTGATACATTTCATTAGGAGAAGACCCATATGCCTAGAACCATAATCCTTAAGACCTTGTGCTCTGTTCATCTATTAAAACAGAAGGGAACACAAAATCCACAGGTAGAAAACCAGAAGGTTTGATGGATGTGTTGCTGAGTGAATTAAGATTTCTCCTGATTTTCTCCATTTTCTCAGGGAAATAAGATCAAGGACATTATTCAGCATAGAGAGAAAGAGAAACAGTACATGTTCCAGAAGAGAGAAACAGGTGTGAAATAGTAAACCAGGATGGTGGGAGAGTGAATTGACTAACCAAATGTGGTTTCAGGACTGACACGCAGTAAATTGAAACCACATAAGGTTTACGATCACAAATTAAAGTAAAACCAACCAGTATCACTACATGTTCACTCTAGCCCTGTTCAGCGGTTCAGGGGCATGTGTTAAATGGGAGAAATTGGGATTATCAAAGCTGGAGTCATGTCTGGGAAGTTATGGTGGCAGGAATGATGTACAGGGGAAAATTAAGATCTGCCAATGGGTTATTATAAAGTTGAACTCAAAATATAGGTTAAATAAAATGGAAACAAAGACTTCTGAAGGATGATGCTGCTGCTGGTGCTGCTAAGTTGCTTCAGTCATGTCCGACTCTGTGCGAACCCAGAGACGGCAGCCCATGAGCCCCCCTCCCCACCGTCTCTGGGATTCTCCAGGCAAGAACACTGGAGTGGGTTGCCATTTCCTTCTCCAATGCATGAAAGTGAAAAGTGAAAGTGAAGTCGCTCAGTCATGTCTGACTCCTAGCCACCTCATGGACTGCAGCCTACCAGGCTCCTCTGTCCATGGGATTTTCCAGGCAAGAGTACTGGAGTGGGCTTCAGAAGGATAATGGACATTAAACGGTAGGTAAGGTCATGAGTTGTAGGTCCTCACAGAATCAAAGAATAATTAGAGCTGGGCATACTAAAGGAACACAACTAAAAAAACAGAAGATATCAATTGTTGTTTAGTTGCTAAGCTGTGTCTGACTCTTTGCAATCCTACAGACTGGAGCCTACCAGGCTCCTCTGTCCATGGAATTTTCCAGACAAGAATACTAGAGTAGATTACCATTTCCTTCTCCAGGGGATCTTCCTAACCCAGCGACTGAACCTGTGTCTCCTGCACTGGCAGGTAGATTCTTTACCAGTGAGCCACCAGGGAAGTCCAGGGGGTATCAGAGGTCCTGGCAAATTAGTAGGTACTAAATGGTATAGTTTATGAATGAATTCACCACAATTTTCTCCTAAAATGCCAGAGGTTGGACCAAATGATCTATTATCCTTTATGCTAAATTGCAAGAAAGATTTCTAAGGTAGGTTTCTCATTTCACTCAGGAAGAAAATATGTTTTGTAATATTCTGATATGTGATTTTATCAGGGGTAGATTATTAAATGCAAAGAAGCCTGAAAAAGTCTCTAATATTGACATTTACATTCTGTAATTTAAAGAAAATTGAATTTCTCCATTATTTTACATTTCTACTTTTGATTGTCTCTCTAAAGAATCTATTGCACTTGGATTAGAGGGCTATAGTTCTTCTCCCCCTTAGTCAACCAAGACTGGGACTACTGGTGGGGATGGTACAAAGACACATCATGTAAAGAAAAATTATAAGCTATGGGGATATTTAACCTGAAACCAAAAGGGAAAATACAACAGTGCTAAAATTCTAAAGGAACGCTTGTATAGGACAAGGGCTTAATGTTTAGAAGCTTAGGCTCTGGAATCATTCAGACCTACATTTGAAATCCAGCTTTGCAACTTAGGCAAGTTACTTATCTTTCTAACAATCATTTTCTTCCTTTATAGAGCATGGCCAAGGAAGCCATTTACAAGGTTGCTGAGAATTGTTTGATTATGTGAACATTAAGATCCACTTCAAATCCACAATGTTTTGATACAGTGGGTACAAAATTTATGTTTTGAGACTAAAGCCTATTTCCTTTCACAGAGAGATATTGTCTTTCAAACAGACCTCTGCCTGGTTCCTTGGCCCAATCAGAAAGCTGATCCTAGACAGAGAATATATGGGTTTCAAGCAATTGAGAACTCAATGATTCCACCACCTCTAAAACTGGAACACACTCTGGCAGACTAGACTGCTTCTGGGATTAGGACACTAATCCTTCCATGACTGCAAGATTTCATGTGCTGAGAGCAGGGCCAACATTCAGCAAAACTTTCACATAGGTGAAACCAACCTTTAGATTTACACTGACAAGTAAGATTCCAACAACTTGGTTTTTAAATACTTTGACTAATGTCTTATATTTTTAAATGCATTTATAAAAGGAATAGATTCCTATCCATCAATGCCAGAGCTTGTTGAAAGCTTTCTCATCATTTCAGCACAACTCGAATATATGTCATTGTACACCAAAAGCAGGCTCTCCATTCCATTAGTGGAAGGAGTTAGAGCAGAAATGGCAGGGGTCAGAAAGAACCACTCATTTCTATCAGATTTGTTTGGCGTGGAGAAGACGTCATTGTGAGACTAGGGTCAGGGAAGTCAAAGTGCTACATGCATCTAGGACTGGATAGCAAAAAAAAAGAATATCAAACAAGTATAACAGGAATGAATGCATTGTAATCGAGACCAAGGATCTCTGAATTCAGAGCCACTTAAATTTGAATTCTGGAGTTGATGACCTTAGGTAAGTTACTCAGTTCCCTTATCTGCAACATGGATACAATCGTAGCAAGTATTTCATAAAGACCTTATGATTATTAAATATGATAATATAGTAAGTGTTTAAGTTATGTGCTTGAGATGTAGAAAGTGGTCAATAAAGTATTATCAAGGGTACCGGCAGATGTCTGCAGTGATCATTTGGCAGAAGTGCTGTACAGATAATCTACCAGGTGTTTGAGTGCTCGATCTAGATGGTTATCATGAACATTCCTTTAATTTAAATGTTTCTGCTCACCCTATACACCTAGCATCTTGCTAGGCATTGGGGCTTTAAAAGTAAAAGCTCTACTGCCTGTCTTTAAAAACTTATAAACTACTAAAAAGAGAAACAAGGAGACAGAAGGGAGCAAAACGTGCTATGAAATCATAAAGCACAGATATTACCAAAGACCAGGAACATGAAGCGGCAAATGGTTGGAGAAGACTTTCAGGATTTCACTGCATGGAACAGCATTGTAATGTGAGAAAATAGTAAATGAAAAGTCATAGCAATGTGAGAAACCCAGCACGGCAGAATACGGAAAAACAGCAGCATGGCTGACAAAGAATATGATTTAGAATTAAGGGACCTGGCTTCTGTGGCTTGACTATGCCAACATCCCTTGTGGGACTAAGTAAATTTACATAACTCTTTGAAGCCTCAATTGACGGATCTGTATAATGGGCTTTATAAGATCAACTTCCTAGCATGGTTGTAAGGCTTAAATGAGATCATATATTTTACTCCAGAAATATATCTCTTTTTATACTCACCATTTGCAAACTAGCATAAGTATAAACTGATGTCCTCTTTGTTGGACTCTAGCCATTAACTCTAACTCTCCCGTGCATCCAATTGGACCCTGGCTTCTAACTAATTCCCTGTCATGCAGGAAGAAGAGTCTTTCAAAATAAATATCAAAGTTACGCTGTCATTGTTTTTCAGTCACCCAGTTGTGTCTGACTCTTTGTGACCCCATGGACTGCGGCACGCTCATGTCTATTGAGTCGGTGATGTCATCCAACCATCTCATCCTCTGTTGTCCCCTTCTCCTCCTGCCTCCAATCTTCCCCAGCATCAGGGTCTTTTCTAATGGGTTGGTTCTTCACATTAGGTGGCCAAAGTATTTCATGAAAAAACCCCAAATGACTTCCTAGTGAAGTAGTTCAGTTGTGTCCAACTCTTTGCGACCCCATGGACTGTATCCTGCCAAGCTCTTCCGTCCGTGGGATTTTCCAAGCAAGAATACTGGAGTGGGTTGCCATTTCCTTCTACAGGGGATCTTCCTAACCCAGGAATCGAATCCAGGTCTCCTGCATTGCAGGCAGATTCCTTACTGTCTGAGCCACCAGGGAAGTAATGATGTCCTAGTACCCCTCAAACCAAATTATTAATGATAAGTTCACTGGTTCTGCATGCTTTGTTCCCTGTCATGCTGAAGTCCCTTTCATGAACTCCCTTTCCCCATTCTGTTTTCTAGCCACTCCAGCCTTCTTTGAGTTCACACATATCCACTTCCCCTCCAGCTCTGTACTTTGCATATTACTTCCACATTGCACTCCTATACCTCCCACTCTGCCTACACAATGTCTAATCATTCTTCAGCTCTTGTATTAAATGTACCTTCCCCATCCTCTCTGATTAGTCACATGCTCCATCAGAGTCTCCTAGGATTTGCACCCAAAAGAAATGAAACTTTTCATTTGCTTGAGTGATAACATTATCTCGCCACCCCCCGATTCCCAAGACTGCAACTCTAAGAGGGAAGGGAATGTACTTGCTATTGCTTGACCTGTACGACTAGTATTCTTTGCTTGCCAATGGAAACCTCTGCTAAGTATAATGCCAAGTATCCAGTAGGCATTCAGGAAGTAATTTCTGATTAGATGAATAATGAAAACTCCAAATCCAGTGATCGATCACACAGCTGGTAATGAATCAATGAGCGGGGTTTTGTTACTATTATTGTTCTGCTGTTATTTCATGTTTAGGTTTTTTATGAATAACAAAAATGTGAGGCAATGAAGGCGGAAAAATAATGCCTGGGGAAGTAGGACAGGAATAGATAATGGAGCCTCTTGTATGCCTTGCTAAGTAATATGGATTTTATCCAGGTGTATAAGAGGAAGTAATTAGGGGTTAAAGAAGAAGACTGTTATGAGTAGATGAGTGTTTAAGAACTTTCTCGGCTCAGAGTACAAAACTGCTTGGAAGGACAAAGGGAAGGCAGGGTAGTGATTTAGAAGTCTTCTATGTCATCGGAGTGAGAGTAGAAGCAGCTGCTGAACAAGGGCTGTGGGTCCTGAGTTTCTCAATTCTCCTATCTACCTAGATCCACTGCTGTGGATGGCTAAAGCAGCAATCCCTAATCAATTATGCCATTACCTACAATAGTAAAGGATATATAACTTCAAATCAACAAAAGCAGTCCCAGGACTATTAAGAAAACAGAATTCCAAACTTCAGTATGATCATTACATACTCAGAAAATACTTATCTTTGCTATTAGATACAGAATAAAATTATGTTTCTCTTTTTGTAGAGTCTTGATTAAAAAGGAATCTATAGAGAAATAATACTGTATAGAAGTACTAAGAGAAGAAGAATTCTCTTTGGGTCAAAATTTATTCTTTGATATTCTATGTTGCAAAAAAGGCTTATCTAGTGCTGATAAGTAAACAAATATTTACTACTTAAGCTGTTGATTTTACTAAAATAAGAGCTAATGGTCAGCTGGATAATTATGTAAATGTTCCAAGTAATATTAAATTTGACTATGCTGAGATTTCTATCTTAAGTTCATAAGTAACACATTTTCTCTTTTATTTCTCTCCGTTATATGTGAATAAACAAGAACTATTCAGGTAAAACTGTTCTACTACACAGTCTATATTCAAACATCTAAATGTTATTCCTCAAGGCTATGGTTGTACAGACATCAAGATTGCAAAATATTTATTTCTGATAATAGCATATACTTTGAACTAAAGCTAGAGCAGACATGATAATTCATAAACACTTTTCAGTGGTAACTGAATTCAAAACTCATAATAGTTTTGTTGTTATTGTTTTAATTTTAAACATAAATTCTCTAGTTTCACACAGTAAGAATTTCATTGTAACATCTGATGCTGGAGAAAATAGTTTGACCTATTCCATTCTCTTGTATGTCCTAGTTTAAGTTTAAAGATGTCTCATTTTATTTCTGATTCAAACTCAAGACATATTTTGTTTCTCTACATTATACAGTGAGTTATGATTTGCAGCTGCTCACATATAAGTAAGGGCTTCAGTAAAAGCAATCAAGAGAAAGTACACGTAGAGGATGGAAGGAATAAATGTGCACAGGTTAAAACTGCTGCACTCTCATTCGCTTCTGGTATTTCTGTTTCCCAGTTAAAGACACTGGCATATTTTTTTAAGTAAATGACAAAGGATACCTCCATACTTATCAGTAATGAACAGTCTAAACCGTCTTTAGCCCTATCATTTAAAACACTGTATAAAAGAGACTGTCAACAACTAATCTCCCTTATGCATCTTTTCTTCTTTGCAGCCCTCAACCAAAAGCAAATTACAAACAAAAGCTAAAATTTAGAGGATAATCTCAGTATTAATAATTCATTTTATAAACTTGAAATCAAACTAATTCATCAACGGGAAGGTAAACTGACATGTTAGCATACAAGATGAAAGACACTAAATTGTAAATCAAATAATTACTGTCTTTATTCTTAACTCTTTTCATTCTTTTATATTTGACTTTTCAAGCTGAATAAACTAATTTTAATTTTGAAAAAAAATTCAAGAGTGAAGAATGAGATTATATATGCTGCTGCTAAGTCCTTTCAGTTGTATTGAACTGTGCACTCCCATGGACTACAGCCTACCAGGCTTCTCCGTCCATGGGATTCTCCAGGCAAGAACACGGGAGTGGGTTGCCATTTCCTTCTCCAATGCATGAAAGTGGAAAGTGAAAGTGAAGTCGCTCAGTCGTGTCCGACTCTTAGCGACCCCATGGACTGCAGCCTACCAGGCTCCTCCATCCACGGGATTTTCCGGGCAACAGTACTGGAGTAGGGTGCCATTGCCTTCTCCCAAGATTATATATGGCCTCATTTTAATTACTAATTAACCTAAGTTTCCCTGAATGAGAAAGAGCAGTCCATTAAGAAAACTATAAGCTTGGAGAAATGCAAGAATTTACCCAAACTCACGAAACTTAATAGGTAACAAAACTAGGACTCAAACCACAGCCACTGTGTGTGAAGTGATGAGTGTGTTAATTAACTAGATCAAAAGAATCCTTCCACAATGCATATGTATATCAAATCATGATATACACTTCAACTCTCTTATAATTTTAATTGTCAGTTATACTTCAACAGAACTGGGGAAAAACATAGCCATTGTATTCCTTGGTAATAATAAGACAGATATAAAATTGTAGAGACTATCAAAAGTGCAAAAGACCTAAACAAAAACAATTATCCTCTCTAAGCCGCACAGGCTTCCCTAGTGGCTCAGTTGATAAAGAATCTGCCTGCAATGCAAGACACCCGGGTTCGATCCCTGGGTCGGGAAGATCCCCTGGAGAAGGAAACGGCAACCCACTCAGTACTCTTTATTGTAGAATTCGATGGACAGAGGAGCAAGGCAGACTATAGACTATGGGATCGCAAAGAGTCGATCTGAGAGACTTTTACTTTTAAGCCATGAAAATCTGCAAACTAAAACATACATCAAGTAATTAGTTATAACTCTCTATATATACATACACAAGACAAATCACATATATCTGTATACTTATATGCATGCATATATTAAGGAACAACAAATTTCTTTTTAAAACTCAAATCTCAGAATTATAAAATACAAAAATGTTTTCACATCTTTAGCAACAGAAAACTTCTTAAGATATGGAATGTAACTGTATTAAACTGTGAATGTTATTTTGAGAAAAGCAGTTCTACCTGTAAGGATGTCCAGGGCTTATAAATGTCTTACGATGGCTTTGATATGTATTATTACTCCTGTTTAAAAATTCAGAGCTACTGGGAACACACCATATCATAGTTCACACCATGATCCAAAACAGAAAGTGATGACTTGAGGAATACTTGGAATGAGCTGAAAGAGGACCAAGATTAAAGATGGGAAGAGAGAGGAGGAAAGAAAATGCAAGGCTAACCAAAGTAAGCACATTCTCAGATTTGACAGGGGATCAGTTGTTAGGGATTGAGGTCAGTACTGGGCAAATAGTTTAAAATTTTTTTTATACCTCAAGATCACAAACCATTGGATTTTTTACAGTGAAAATAGGCTCACAGAGTACTTTCCCTTAAACTTGCAAAGTGACTATGTGAAGGAACAAGAATTTGGACAGATCTGATTCTGAAGTCCAAGATTTTCTGTAACTCCATTACCCTAGGGAGACAACCCAGAGAAACCATGAAACTTGCCCAAATCTCACAGTAAATCCAAAGTGAGAGGAAGTATGAAATAGACATACCTGAGTCTCAAAATTATTACTAGAACATTTACACAAACATTTTCCCACTAGACCCTAAAAAGCTAAGTTATTTGACAGAAAAATTTTAAATTTTACATGCCCAAGGATCACAGAATTAAGAAGTTATGATGGACAACAGCAATCACCTACAGTAACAGTTCTTAGCCTAAGGTCAATACCGATGTATGAGCTTTAGGGAAGTATGGAATTATTGAAACTCTACATAGATATATTTCATAAGATTTGTACACCTCTGGCATGAAAATTCATGGGTTCCATGGTATTATCAAAGGGGGTTTTGATTGAAGACATTTAAGAACCAGTCATATAAAACAGCAGCAGCATATAAAACAAACAAACTTTTATGGATAAACTGGAGGCACTGAGAGCTACAGTGGCTTCTGCTGACAGAGCAGCTGGACACTGGAAGAACAGTACTAGAGCACAGGTCTCTTCCTTCTAATCCCAATACCCTTTCCCATGTTATAGGGTCACACGTAATACCCCCAACTCGAAGATGGTATCTGCAGAAGATGGCACATACACATGTGAAAGTGAGAAGACTCAGTGGTGTTAAGGATTCCTAGAGTGATCCTTTCTTTCTTTGTCCCTCCTTTCTTTGCTTCTCAAGAGGTTAATAACAAAATCTGTGTTCAGTTTCAAATGGTTCAATGTGTAGAGAGAAACAATATCTTCTGCTTTATAAATTATGGTGCAAGGCTAACTATGGCCATTTTCTAAGAAAACTCAATGACTTAGAACCTGCTAACCTCAGTAAACAAAACCTCAGTGTGCTGTAAGTAATGTTCATGGTGCCTCTCCTTAATTTTCCTAATCTATTAGTCTTTTTCCTCATTTTGAAGCTCTTGTAATCCTTCATTAGCTTTATTTTCAGTAGCTTACAGTCAGGTTTCTTATCTTATTGTAACATTATAGTGCAATATTATTCTGGATGTTTGTTTTTGAAGATAGAGGGATGAAAAAAGCAATTTTAAAAGACACAGTCATGAAGGTCTTCAGGCTAACATAGTCATAGATTTTATAGGAATAACTTAAAGGAGAGATGACATCTCCATTACCAATTCAGTGGTGTTGAGTATTGCTGAGTTGCAAAGAAATTGGCAGGAGCTGCTCAGTTTGTTCATGTGTAAAAATTAATCCTAAGTCATTAGTGAAAACTAAAACTTTACACACCATTTTTCAGTCATGATGGCGTCCCAATGCTGATGACTTGAACTTTGCAACACACTTTCAAAGGGTACTAGAAAGCACTAGAAAGCACTTGAAAAAGCACGATTTTCCACTGTTGCTCCCACCACCAACACTACCACCAGAGCAGCAACGGCAGTCCCAGCATCTTACTGTCACCCAGTCTGCTAAATGTATTGCATACATCATTCTATGTCATATTCATGACATTGCTATTACATAGATGCTATTACTCCTATTAATACGTATATAACAACACTGCCATTGCATAGATATTTTCATAGATGAGGAAAATGTCTGTCGTGTCTGGCTCTCTGTGACCCCATGGACTGTAGCCCGCCAGGCTCCTCCATCCATGGGATTCTCCAGGCAAGAAGACTGGATTGGGTTGCCTTTCCCTTCTCCAGATAGATGAGGAAACTTGCATTTAATAAGATTAAATGATTAGTCCCTTCTCACATAACTAGTAAGGAACAGAGTCTGGATTTGATTTCAAATTACTTTGATTCCAAAGTTAGCTCTATTAATCACCAAGTTATTTTTTTCTTCCATATTCCATACATGATAGCAATAATGCACAGGTTAATGAATGTAAATTTCATATTGATTAGAAAAGACAAAAGGGAGGGAGGAAGGAAGACAGATTATCATACATTTTAAGTAAGTAAGGTGGGACATCTATGATCAAAGGAGAAGGAGCTGCAGATGAAACAAAGAGCAGAGTAAGAGTAGACTTTTATTGCAACAGAATTTGGGGCAAAAGAAAGCAAATATGCCTACAAATAATACTTGCAATTGAATATATGCAGTAGTAGCAGGAATCTAATAAACTGGCTCACATTCTTTAGGTCAAAGAATTCAGATCCAACCAAAGAGCCCTGGCATCAAATTACCATAAGCGAAGTCTGGACCATTTAACCTAGCATGCTAAGAGAATTAAATTTGGTTATTCTGCTCATTGCAAATTTGGGACCTATCTGGTACAATCTATGACAAAGGAACCTAGTGGGCTACAGTCCATGGGGTCACAAGAGTTGGACATGACTTAGTGACTAATCCATCATAACCATAGAAACTGGAAAGCTATATAATGTGTGCCTTTTAATTCCACCTTGAGTACGTACAGAATCCTATCTCCAGGGCTAGGTCTACTAAGAAGCAAAAGCTGCTACTGCAAAGAAGCTTCTGACAACCCACAACCTAATATTAAAAACAAAGAACTGCGTAGGAGACAAGCGCTCAAAGCATACACAAAACTAAACAGAACTGAAGACCCTACATAGACAAAACATTAAATTTTAAAAAGCTTTCAGCACATCAGCAAGCCAGCCAGCCCCAGCGGTCAAAGAGCTAGAGAGTAATGCTCAAGAACAACTTAAAGAAATCATTCCACACTGCTTGAATAATTTCACAAATTCATTTGGTGTTCTATTATTTGCCAAAGCACTGAGAACTTGTTTGCTATTACAGATGGTGGAGAATTTCTAGTTTGCATAAAAATCAACATCCCTTGAAGTCTTGGGGGAAAAAAAAAAAAAAACCATATGTTTGTAGATGATTACCCAAAGATAGCATCAGAACATTCATTATTCATTAGCTGCATCATTACAAATGTAATATGATCCATTCTCCATATTTCAGTGAATCTAAGTCCCTATGGACCAAGTTGCTACATGCAGTTTTATTTCCCTTTTCAATTCAGATCAGATCAGTCTTTAGGATGACATGTGTGCTTGCCTTATGTGAGAGTTTTGTAAATGTAAGATAAATGAAAAACATAAGAAGTAAAACAGCCACTTGTTATTTCTCTATATTTGTCAATAGCAATTATAGGGGAAAATATTTAGGCTCTCCTCATCTATGTTCCTGCCATGGCCCAAGGGGAACAAACGGCCACAAACACTTCCATCTTCTGGGGATAGTAGAAGGAAATATCTCTGTCTCTAACTTCTTTTATTTTTAAAAAATAGCACCAGAGAGAGAGAGGGTAGAACCCTGCATGTGACACCTGAATAAAGCTGATTTATGGGTCCCCACACTGACTTTATGGGCATCATATTTTGGTCAGGCTACTAGTGAAGAAGAGAGTGAATAATAAAAATCAGGCAGCAAAATCCCAACTCAGTCCCCCAATAACACAAAATATTCTGAAGTGTTTGCAAATCTTTACCTACAAAAGCAGAATTACCCACACACTACTTTCAAGCAGGACTCCTTCAGCTTCTGGTTGCAGCAATAGCTGTAAACTGTGAAGACTTCTCATCATACCATGCCAGCATCTTTTTCACAATTAAGAGTTTAGTCCAAGCAACTATGGAGAACAGTGTGGAGATTCCTTAAAAAACTGGAAATAGAATTGCCTTATGACCCAGCAATCCCACTGCTGGGCATACACACTGAGGAAACCAGAATTGAAAGAGACACGTGTACTCCAGTATTCATCGCAGCACTGTTTATAATAGCCAGGACATGGAAGCAACCTAGATGTCCATCAGCAGATGAATGGATAAGAAAGCTGTGGTACATATAGACAGTGGAATATTATTCAGCCATTAAAAAGAATACATTTGAATCAGTTCTAATGAGGTGGATGAAACTGGAGCCTATTATACAGAGTGAAGTAAGCCAGAAAGAAAAACACCAATACAGTATACTAACGCATATATATGGAATTTAGAAAGATGGTAATGATAACCTTGTATGCGAGACAGCAAAAGAGACACAGATGTATAGAACAGTCTTTTGGACTCTGTGGGAGAGGGAGAGGGTGGGATGATTTGGGAGAATGGCATTGAAACATGTATAATATCATATATGAAACAAATTGCCAGTCCAGGTTTGATTCAGGATACAGGATGCTCAGGGCTGGTGCACTGGGATGACCCAGAGGGATGGTATGGGGAGTGAGGTGGGAGAGGGGTTCAGGATTGGGAACACGTGTACACCCGTGGCGGATTCATTTTGATGTATGGCAAAACCAATACAATATTGTAATTACTCTCCAATTAAAATAAGTAAATTTATATTAAAAATAATAAAAAATAAAACCACACACACACAAAAGAGTTTAGCCCAATGTCATTTCTACTGACACATGGTTTTTACACACAACTAAATTTAATGCCCTTCTTCTGTGATCCTTCAGCAATTGTAACCCTTTCACAGAGCTTATCACAACCTGCCAGATGATTATTGAAATTATCTGAGTATGTGCTTTGGTCTAGAATGAGTATGTCTAGTGAGTAGAGGTGATATGACATGCTTGTAGAATTGCTCAGTCCTTTCAAAGTATATTGTATGTGAAAGGTATGGACCGATTTCAATTTGTCAGGCTAAATATATTTTTGTCCTAGGTCAGGAAAGACCCAGTGGCCAAATTTTAGTAAAGCAGGTCTTCTACAGAACACGTCCACCAGCACAGTCAGTCATAGCATTCCTGACCACAACCATCTGTCCACATAGGAGTGCATGTACGCCTCCACTACACAAACTCAAGCACTCCGACGCACACCCACACACAGTGCTACAGACATCTTTCCTTATCATCTCACAGTATTTGCTAGTAACTCAACCTCTATTTCCAGAGAAGGCGATGGCACCCCACTCCAGTACTCTCGCCTGGAAAATCCCATGGACGGAGGAGCCTGGTGGGCTGCAGTCCATGGGGTCGCTAAGAGTCGGACACGACTGAGCAACTTCACTTTCACTTTTCACTTTCATGCATTGCAGAAGGAAACGGCAACCCACTCCAGTGTCTTGCCTGGAGAATCCCAGGGACTGGGGAGCCTGGTGGGCTGCCATCTACGGGGTCGCACAGAGTCGGACACGACTGAAGCAACTTAGCAGCAGCAGCAGCAGCAACCTCTATTTCTTAATCAAAAATTTTAGCCTGCTTCAGGAGAGAAAATTGCAAAGGTCATGGACCACTTCTGTGATACAGTTTCACAACATGTGGTAGAAAAACCCCTGGTCAACAATGCTGCCATATGATAAGAGCACCAGGAAAAGTTTCCTAAGCTGATATAAACCTGTTTAGAAGTGATTGCCTACATTCATTTCTCCTGCAAATGGGGCTGCGGCTTCTTCTGTGCTTTAATTACTCTTGAATACCCGGTCCTGGTTCCGCCCACTTTCTGCGAGCAGAGGATCCACCGCAGGCGCTCACTCAGCACACCTGTGTCCCTTCGCCTTTCACCAAGGCTGACCCAGTGTGGCCAGTACCTTGTGAAGGACTATTTCCTGTTGCTCATGTCAATCAGTCAAATCACACAAAACACAGTATAACATGATTCAGCGAGAACATGGGGAAAAGGGAACCCTTACACTATTGGTGGGAATGTAAACTGGTATAGCCTCGGTTGAAAACAGTATGGAGGCTCCTCAAAAAACTATTGTATGACCCAGGAATTCCACTCCCAGGTATACACTGAAAAAAAGAAAACACTAATTTGAAAAGATATATGAACCTCAATGTTCACAGCAGCTTTATTTAGAATTGCCAAGATATAAAAGCAACCTAAGTGTCTATAGGCAGATGAATGGATAAAGAAGATGTATGTGTATGGAATGCTATTAAGCCATAAAAAGGAATGGAATTTTGCAACATGGATGAACTTGGAGGGTATTACACTACATGAAATAAGTCAGACAGGGAAAGATAAATATAGTGTCACATCATTTATAAGTGGAATCTAAAAGATACAACAAACTAGTCAATATGACAACAAAGGAGGCTCAAATTAGTTACAGTGAGGGAGGGAGGGACAATACAGGGAAGGGGAGAGGGAGAAAGCGTGGGGTGTAAGGTAGGCTACAACACAGGGAATATATCAAACAGCTTATAATAACTGTAAGTGGAGTGTGTCATTTTTGTTTAGTTACTAAGTCACGCCCAACTCTTTCACAAACCCATGGACTGTAGCCCACCAGGCCCCTCTGTCCATGGGATTTCCCAGGCAAGAATACTGGAGTGGATTGCCATTTCCTTCTCCAGGGGATCTTCCCAACCCAGGGATCAAACCTGCAGCTCTTGCATTGGCAGGTGGATTCTTTACCACTGAGACAGTATAGCCTTTAAAACTGTAAATAAAAAAAGAAAGATTACTATAGACTTTTTTGAAAAGTAAAATGAAAGAATAGCAAATGAATCATAGAACTAGGTGTCAAAAGACCTGGGTTTTTAATAACATTCCATAACTTAATAATTTTTTGAACTTGGACTGGCCACTCAGCTTGTCTAAACCTCAAATTTCTTATTGGTTAAATCAGCACCATTCTAAAATTCCATAGATTTACTTCACGAGATTGCTACACTACATAATTTTGTAAATTTTATTATATAAAAGTCAGTGATACCAGATCATATAACTTCAAATTTATGACAAAAGGCAAAAAGTAATATACCATATACCACTCACATGTGGAGTCTAAAATATGATAAAATCGACATATCTCTGAAACAAAAACAGACACTCAGATATAGAGAACAGACTTATGGTCACCAAGAGGGAGAGGTGGGAGGTGAGGGAAAGAACTGGAGTTCGGGGTTAGCGGAGGCAAACTGTTACATACAGGATGGATGGACAACAAGGTCTTACTGTCTAGCACAGGGAACTCCCTTCAACATTCTGTGTTAAACCATAATGGAAAGGAATATAAAAATGTATACATGTATAACTGAGTCACTTTGCTATACAGCAGAAATTAACACACTGTAAATCAACTATACTTCAGTAAATTTTTTTTTTTAAGAACATAGATACTTAGGAACACCAAGATAACAACGCTGGTGATGAGCCTGGGAGAATCACTCAGAATGAAAAGTACGAGATAAAACGTATAGGCAGCTATCGCATTGCTTTTGTCTCCCTCTACTGCGACGTATCTCATGACGTCACTTGGGTGCCAGCTCTGAGGGACTGGGATGTCTGTTTATCTGACTGTGCTTCTTCCTGCTACTCAGTGCTCAGGACTGAAAAGAAATCAATGGGGGCCCACTGGCAGGATTTAGAAGGCATATTCGGTAGGTAACATTTAGAGGTGGTTACTCATGGGCAAATAGAAATTGTTTCTGAATATGAGTCTGCCCTCATGTGGATATTTCAGAGCTTAATTCTGCATCAGGCAACTGCCAGTTCATTTTTTTCCCTTGAAAATATTAAATAGAGGGTAGACAAATACTTTTTCTGTGTATTTTTTTTTAAGAGCAAAGATAGCACTAACAGCCATTTCCTAAGTATAAAATATTAAGTACTTTGGAAGGTATTCATTGAACTTCCCATTAGAATAGCTTCCTGACTGGATAAAAGTTATTTGACTGAAAATAGCTTCATAAGCTCTCATTAAAACTTGGAGTGTGACTCCACAGACTAGCTTGGAAGAACACTTCGCAGCATCTGGTCGCCCTCACCTTGAATCTACCAATACTAACAGTGTGATTTAAGGAGCATGCCATCGAATCTCACTGCCTTCATTTTTCTCTTGAAATAAAAGGCATGACATGTTTGTAACTGAGGTCATCTAAAAGTGATCTAATGAGGCATATAATAAAAGGAGCAGATTGCTGAAATTGAACAATCAAAACTCAGTTACAAGGAAAAAGAACTAAAGGTATCAATCATCTAAGGGAAAATAACAGTATATTTTAAAATTTATTTTAGAACTGAGTTCCCTGGAAGTTTAGGTAAAAAGAAAAAATCTTTATCTCTCTTTTTATCACCATTATTTATATGTTATATACTATATTTATATACTTATACATAACATAAACCATGTTATATAACATAATGACATATAATGTTACATTTATTATATATATTATACGTATATTTATATGTTATATGCTTAGATAATGTTTTTTCCATATAGACATATTTTCATAAAATTTGTTCCAGAATTTTTTTCCTCCGGATTTTCCTTTATACAAAACTGTGAACAAGATTTATATTGTCTTTAAAGATACTCTTTAATTTTCCAATACTTTGAGGGTGTGGTATTTGCTGGCCAATGTGAAGTTCTTTACATACATTCTATAGCCATTTAAATAGCTCTAAAAAGTAGATATTGTCCTCTCCACTTCTAGAAAGGAAGAAACCAGCACTTAGATCACAATCAATGAGCTGGGAGAATACAAAGCCATCATCATGTGGCTATTTCCACATACCTGGGCATAATCAGTAGACATGCTTCTTTTGAGAGACCAGCTCAACGAGGAACATAAGGACATGTGGGGCACAGATGCAGTTTTCACCTCTAGAAAGGCAGGAGGGTAGAACAGCTGAACATAGTCTGGAACATTCCACCCTAAAGTATTTCCTCCACTCAGGTTTTCACAGGCAAATGGAACCGAATAAGAGCCATCTGCAGACAAGCTTCCTGATGAGATTATAAAATGGGGGCATTTTAAATAGCTGGTAGAAAGTAAGGCTCACTATTTTTACTACAGATATAAGCAGCAAGACTGGAATATGAATAAACACCAAGAAGTCATTCATATTTTCATGTGGATGCCTACACAGAGGTGGATATAGGGAGAATGAACCTGATGAGCAGTCAGATCCCTTCCAACTGTAAGATTCAGCCACTACAGAATAGGCTATATGTAAGAGTAGCCTGCATTTGACTATACTGACAGTGAAGAACTCATCAGTGCATTCTGGTTCTAGTATGAGCCTCAGACAGTCCATGCCAAACGACTGGACTTCTGAGCATGAACAGGGCTCCCATCTGCAAATAATGCACAATGAATAAAAGATAAGTTGACACATCTGTTAATACTATTTTCTCCCTACAAAATAAACCCTATTCAGAATGTTCCTCATGGGGTAAGCGCATTCAATAAAATTAAAATTCAAACGAGGCCCAGGAAAATATATGAAAATTGAAAGCCGGCTTTCAGCACAATTCCTCCTCCCACCAGCCCCCATGCTTTTATCTTCCCATGGGTAATAAAAATGCTGTTTACCATTAATCAAATAAATACCATACACCCACTGCTTGACATATATCTCTAATCCTCCCAATAACCTTGCAAGAGAAGAATGAGAGTTTCCACTTACAAAGAGGAAGCTGGAATCTGACTGGCCAAAGTAAAAATGTTAGTAATTGCAGACCCAGGATTCCAGGGTGATCTCTCTGAGTCTAGCTTGAAAGCTTCAAAATAACGAAGGCCTTTCTCTCCTAAGCTCTGTCCGGTGCATAGTGGTTACCTGGCATTTACTGAGTACTTAATACTGGATTATTAAGGCCAAGAGGAGCTACCCCAGGCTGGAGGTCAGGGGCAGCGGGCCAGGAGGAGCTACCCCGCGTCCAAGGTAAGGAGCAGTGGCTACGCTTTTCTGGAGCATCCGTGAAGAGATACCCCATGTCCAAGGTAAGAGAAACCCAGGTAAGATGGCAGGCACTGAGAGAGGGGATCAGGGGACAGACAGACTGAAACTACAGTCACAGACAACTAGCTAATCTGATCACACGGACCACAGCCTTGTCTAACTCAGTGAAACTAAGCCATGCCGTGCAGGGCCACCCAAGACGGACGGGTCACGGTGGAGCGGTCTGAAAGAATGTGGTCCGCTGGAGAAGGGAATGGCAAACCACTTCAGTATTCTTGCCTTGAGAACCCCATGAACAGTATGAAAAGGCAAAATGATAGGATACTGAAAGAGGAACTCCCCAGGTTGGTAGGTGCCCAATATGCTACAGGAGATCAGTGGAGAAATAACTCCAGAAATAATGAAAAGGGATGGAGCCAAAGCAAAAACAATACCCAGCTGTGGGTGTGACTGGTGGTAGAAGCACGGTCCGATGCTCTAAAGAGCAATATTGCATAGGAACCTGGAATGTTAGGTCCATGAATCAAGGCAAATTGGAAGTGGCCAAATAGGAGATGACAAGAGTGAACATCGACATTCTAGGAATCAGTGAACTAAAATGGAATAAAATGGGTGATTTTAACTCAGATGCCCATTATATCTACTACTGTGGGGAAGAATCCCTTAGAAGAAATGGAGTAGCCATCATAGTCAACAAAAGAGTTCGAAATGCAGTACTTGGATGCAATCTCAAAAACGACAGTAGGATCTTTGTTCCTTTCCAAAGCAAACCATTCAATATCACGGTAATTCAAGTCTATGCCCTGACCAGTAATGCCAAAGAAGCTGAAGTTGAAAAGTTCTATGAAGACCTACAAGACCTTTCAGAACTAATACCTTAAAATGATGTCCTCTGGGTCATCCCAGTGCACCAGCCCCAGAGGACATCTTTTTAAGGTGTTAGTTCTGGAAGATCTTGTAGGTCTTCATAGAACTTTTCAACTTCAGCTTCTTCGGCGTTACTGGTCAGGGCATAGGGAGGGAGGAGGGAGGAGGGTTCAGGAGGGGGAACACGTGTATACCTGTGGCGGATTCATGTTGATATATGGCAAAACCAATACAATATTGTAAAGTTAAAAAATAAAATAAATACATTTTTAAAAATAAATAAATAAATAAAATTTAAAAATATATCCTTTTCATTATAGGGGACTAGAATGCAAAAGTAGAAAGTCAAGAAACACCTGGAGTAACAGGCAAATTTGGCCTTGGAATACGGAATGAAGCAGGGCAAAGACTAATAGGGTTTTGCCAAGAGAACGCACTGGTCATAGCAAACACCCTCTTCCAACAACACAAGAGAAGACTCTACACATGGACATCACCAGATGGTCAACACCGAAATAAGACTGATTATAGTCTTTGTAGCCAAAGATGGAGAAGCTCTATACAGTCAGCAAAAACAAGACCGGGAGCTGACTGTGGCTCAGATCATGAACTCCTTATCGCCAAATTCAGACTGAAATTGAAGAAAGTAGGGAAAACCACTAGACCATTCAGGTATGACCTAAATCAAATCCCTTATGACTATACAGTGGCAGTGAGAAATAGATTTGAGGGACTAGATCTGATAGAGCGCCTGATGAACTATGGTCGGAGGTTTGTGACATTGTACAGGAGGCAGGGATCAAGACAATCCCCAAGAAAAAGAAATGCAAAAAAGCAAAATTGGCTGTCTAAGGACGCCTTACAAATACCTGTGAAAAGACGGGAAGCAAAAAGAAAAGGAGAAAAGCAAAGATATACCCATTTGAATGCAGAGTTCCAAAGAATAGCAAGGAGAGATAAGAAAGCCTTCCTCAGCAATCAATGCAAAGAAATAGAGGAAAACAATAGAATGGGAAAGACTAGAGATCTCTTTAAAAAAATTAGAGATACCAAGGGAACATTTCATGCAAAGATGTGTTTGATAAAGGACAGAAATGGTATGGATCTAACAGAAGCAGAAGATATTAACAAGAGGTGGCAAGCATACACAGGAGAACTGTACAAAAAAGATCTTCACAACCCAGATAATCATGATGGTGTGATCACTCACCTAGAGCCAGACATCCTGGATTGTGAAGTCAAGTGGGCCTTAAGAAGCATCACCAGGAACAAAGCTAGTGGAGGTGATGAAACTCCAGCTGAGCTATTTCAAATCCTGAAAGAGGATACTGTGAAAGTGCTGCACTCAGTATGCCAGCAAATTTGGAAAACTCAGCAGTGCCCACAGGACTGGAAAAGGTCAGTTTTCATTCCAATCCCAAAGAAAGGCAAAGCCAAAGAATGCTCAAGCTATCGCACAATTGCACTCATCTCACATGCTAGTAAAGTAATGCTCAAAATTTTCCAAGCCAGGCTTCAGCAATACGTGAACCGTGAACTACCTGATGTTCAAGCTGGTTTTAGAAAAGGCAGAGAAACCAGAGATCAAATTGCCAACATCCGCTGGATCATGGAAAAAGCAAGAGAGTTCCAGAAAAACATCTATTTCTGCTTTATTGACTATGCCAAAGCCTTTGACTATGTGGATCACAATAAATTGTGGAAAATTCTGAAAGAGATGGGAATACCAGACCACCTGACCTGCTTCTTGAGAAACCTGTATGCAGGTCAGGAAGCAACAGTTAGAATTGGACATGGAACAACAGACTGGTTCCAAACAGGAAAAGGAGTACGTCAAGGACGTATATTGTCACCCTGATTATTGTACTTATATGAAGAGTACATCATGAGAAACGCTGGGCTGGAAGAAGCACAAGCTGGAATCATGACTGCAGGGAGAAATATCAATAACCTCAGATATGCAGATGACACCACCCTTTGGCAGAAAGTGAAGAAGAACTAAATAACTTCTTGATGAAAATCAAAGAAGAGAGTGAAAAGTTGGCTTAAAGCACAACATTCAGAAAACAAAGATCATGGCATCTGGTCACATCACTTCATGGCAGATAGATGGGGAAACAGTGGAAACAGTGGCTGACTTTATTTTGGGGGGCTCCAAAATCACTGCAGATGGCAATTGCAGCAATGAAATTAAAAGACGCTTACTCCTTGGAAGGAAAGTTTTGACCAATCTAGACAGCATATTCAAAAGCAGAGACATTACTTTTCCAACAAAGGTCCGTCTAGTCAAGGCTATGGTTTTTCCAGTGGTCATGTATGGATGTGAGAGTTGGACTATAAAGAAAGCTGAGGACCGAAGAATTGATGCTTTTGAAATATGGTGCTGGAGAAGACTCTTGAGAGTCCCCTGGAAATCTAACCAGTCCATCCTAAAGGATATCAGTCCTGGGTGTTCATTGGAAGGACTGATGTTGAGGCTGAAACTCCAATACTTTTGCCACCTGATGCAAAGAGCTGACTCACTGGAAAAGACCCTGATGCTGGGAAAGATTGAGGGCAGGAGGAGAAGGGGATGACAGAAGATGAGATGGCTGGATGGCATCACTGACTCAATGGACGTGAGTCTGAGTGAACTCCAGGAGTTGATGATGGACAGGGAGGCCTGGCATGCTGCGGTTCATGGGGTCTCAAAGAGTCAGACATGACTGAGTGACTGAACTGAACTGAACTAATACTGAATTTCTATTGAAGAAGGAAAAGAAAAGCTTGAGAAGAAAATCTACAGAAGTTTTGGTTTCTCAGTTCCTTCAAAGAAAGGGTGTAAGTGAAACAAATTTTCAGGCAAAAGTCCAAGGCAACACATTCATCAGTAGCACACCATTTCTGCTTCTTCCCACCCCCTCTCCATTTTCTCCCCCAACTCTGCCAGTTGTATATCCAGTGCTCACAACATGGCAAGCTCTTCTTTACCCTCAGACAAAGTTACCTAACTTCTCTGCCTCAATTTCCACAGGACTAAAAGCATTAATATAGGCCTCACTGGTAGCTCAGATGGTAAAGAATCTGCCTGCAAAGCAGGAGATGCACGTTCAATTCCCAGGTCTGGAAGATCCCCTGGAGAAGGAAACAGCAACGCACTGCAGTATTCTTGCCTGGAGAATTCCATGTCACAGGAGCCTGGCAGGCTACAGTCCTTGGAGTTGTAAAGAGTCTGACATGTCTGAAGCAACTGAGCATGCATGCAATAGCATTAATATATATCTGAAAGTTGTTACATGGATAAAATCAGCTAGTACAACTACAGCAACAATATATGGCTATATACATTTTGATGCAATAAATGAAAATTAGTAGTGTTATCTTTGTCATGACACATTGGTTGAACGAATGTGTGAATTAATGAATGAAGCCCATAGGCAGGACATATAGAGTAACTATAGATGGAACATCTGTGCTTAATACCCACAGGTCTCTGTGTACCATTTTCAATCCCTACAGTGGAGCCTTGCCCTTCAGAAATGAACCACTTGCTAACGATGATGGTTTCAGTGATGTAACAACATGTGAAGTGTACTGTGAGCAGGATTGTCAGTCACTGCCCTTCTCCAACAGCATCTCAGCATATGACAGTTCATGGCATCTATTGGCCTACCCCTTAAGCTTTTCATTCATTTTAAAAACATCTAATTATTTTAACTTTGATTTGTTTAACATTTTCATCTATTCTACCACTTACTGAACATTTATCTCTAAGGTCTCCCATACACTCTGGATAGCACTAGAATATAAAGATAAAAAAACACATGCCTGTCCTTAAGGCACATTTAGTCTTGTGAAATAATTGTAACACAATGTAATATGGAATAGAGAGAAGAGGCTTATAAAACCATGGTGGTAGGTGAGAGGAAGTTGTGAGATTTGGGGATTACATAAAAGGAAGGTTTCCTAAAGGAGTGACCTGAATTGTGAAGGATAAGTTAGAAAAATGATGATTTAAAACTACTTTAATTTTAGATTTATAGAATTATTGTGAAGATTGTACAGAGATTCCTCATATGTCCCATACCCACTTTCTCCTACTGCTAATATCTTTACTGATACATTACTATTAATTAAAGTTCATACTTTATTCACATTTCCTATTTTTTGTTTTTCTACCTAATTTCCTTTTTGTTTTCTAAGATCCCACCCAGGATACCACATTATATTTAGTTGCCATGTCTTCTTAGGTTCCTCATGACTGATTCATTCCCAGATTTTTCTTGTTTTCTTTTATTATTTTGGCATTTTTGAGGGGGTACTAATCAGGTATTTTGTACATGCCCTTCAAAATTGGGCTTCCCTCATAGCTCAGTTGGTAAAGAATCTGCCTGCAATGCAGGAGACCTGGATTCAATTCCTGGGTTGGGAAGATCCCCTGGAGAAGGGGAAGGCCACCCACTCCAGAATTCAGGCCTGGAGAATTCCATGGACTGTATAACCCATAGGGTCGCAAAGAGTCGGACATGACTGAGGGACCTTTGCTTTCACTTTCAAAGTTCAGATTCTTCTACTGTTTCTCTCATCATTACATGGGGGTTATGTGTGTTGGGTTTCCCTGGTAGCTCAGTAGTGAAGAATCTGCCTACCAATGGGAAGGGAAGATTCCCTGGAGAAGGAAATAGCAACCCATTCTAGTATTCTTGTCTGGGAAATCCCACAGGCAGAGAAGCCTGGTGGGCTAGAGTCCCTAGGGTCACAAAAGAGTCAGATACAACTTAGCAACTGAAGAACAACAGCATGTGTTTTGAGAAGACCACAGAAGAAAGTACCATTCTCATCACATCATATCAAGGGGACATATTATCAGTGTGATTTATGACCTTTATGGCAAAGTTGGTCACCTGGCTGCAGAAGCGTGTTAGATTCCCCCACTGGAAAGTTACTCTCTTCCATCCACACTATATGGACTTTTAGTGCAGAGAAAAGTGCCATCTGAGAAACATTCCTAAATTCTCCCCAAATTTCTGAGTGGGAGAATTATATCTGATGCAGAAATCTGCAGAAATGTTTCTGCCATAAAATAGGGTGATGAATTGGTGATCTTTGGTTCAACTATTCACATGATTTAAATGGAAGATGGCGCATTGCCTGAAAAAAGTGACACAACTCAGGAAGGCACTCTCATTCCCATTTTCTTCACACAGACACAGAGCTCTGTTTATGGGCTGTAGCTACAGCTTCCTTAGGATATGCCTCATAATTTTATCATGGCAAAATCTGGGCAGAGAGAGGGGTGGCACACAGCTACACAAGGTTTGCGGAAGGAGATAAGCAAACACATCAACAGTTGTCAATTTCTTCCTTTCAAGGTGATGAATATACATTATCTTATTTAATTTAACCTACCTAATAACCTTGTGAGGGAGGCATTGCTGGCTTTATTTTATAGCAGAGTAGTGCAAGTTAGACCACACCAGATGGCAAGCAGCAGAACTCAGGTGTCTGGAGTCCCATGTTTACAGCACCAAAACATATTTTAAGCAAATATGCTTATCAGATTTTGAGGGTTCATGGAGCTCAAATCTTCCAGAGGGAAGAACTGCACCCCCTACCATTTTTCAGGACTGAAGAGGGAGAGATTGGCCAAGCTCTAAATGAAAGCCCTCTGAATTAAAGCACTGACATGTGGCCTGGAATGGGAAATGTGTTTAGACGCTCAGTCCTGGCCAACTCTTTGCAACCCCATGGACTGTAGCCCTCGTGGCTCCTCTGCCCAAGGCAATCCTCCAGGCAAGAATACTGGAGTGGGTTGCCATGCCCTCCTCCAGGGGATCTTCCCAACCCAGGGATCAAACCCAGGTCTCTTGCATTGCAGGCAGATTCTTTACCATCTGAGCCATAGGGGAGACCACTTTTAAGCAAAGACCTAACTTTAACACATATTCCATTCTTTGTATCACCACAGAAATTGTACAGTGTACTCATTTGTAGAAAACATTCTTAAGCTAAGCCTTCATCTTTCCTGTGAGTGAAGAAAAATAAAAGAGGTTCACTGAGAATGTGAACCAGGGCAGAATTTAGTGATAGACTTGAATTATGAAAGATTGGTGGATGTTAACAGAAAAATAAATAACTATAATACTATTACCAAGAGGAACAAAACCAAGCCAAAGTATGGCCAAGATGACCCTCATTCAATTAGTCTAGCAGGTAGCCTTTTTAAGGACTTCAGGCTAACTTGGCCAGCATGATCTGGACACAGAACTGCAGGCAGCAACAATTCCAGCTCCGGGCCCAGTCTAGGTTTGAAGGGTTTCCAATCTGTTATACCTGGGACCTCATTCATTATATACTGCTGCTGCTGCTAAGTCACTTCAGTCGTGTCCAACTCTGTGCGACCCCATGGACTGCAGCCTACCAGGCTTCTCCGTCCATGGGATTCTCCAGGCAAGAACACTGAAATGGGTTGCCATTTCCTTCTCCAATGCATGAAAGTGGAAAGTGAAAGTAAAATCACTTAGTGGTGTCTGACTCTTAGAGACCCCATGGACTGCAGCCCACCAGGCTCCTCCATCCATGGGATTTTCCAGGCAACACTACTGGAGTGGGGTGCCATTGCCTTCTCCCCATTATATACTATCCTATGTTAAAATAACTGGAGAGGAAATGGCAACCCACTCCAGTACTCTTGCCTGGAGAATCCCTTGGACAGAGGAGCCTGGTGGACCACTCATGGTGGGTGGTCCATGGGGGTCGCAGAGTCAGACACGACTGAGCTACTGATACACACACACATGTTAAAATAATAGGTCTAATGCACCTTTAAGCTGTACCATGCCAAACATAGTTCTAAGGTCCTTTACAAATACTATCTCACTTAATTCTCAAATATCTCTGCCATATAATCCTGATGAATCCCATTTGACAGAAAAACTAAGGCTGAGTGAGAATAAAGGCTTTCCAATGGTAGCAGAACTAGGACTGAAGTTCAGGACATTCTTCCCAACAAGCCTATTCCCTGTCCACAGCACGTGAGAGCCCCTTGAAGAAGGAATTGCTTAATTTCACCACCTAAGTAGTATCTTTATACAACCCCATTAGTTTATAATCAGTGAATTTGTTACTATACCAATCTAATACTCGATACTTTGAAGCTAAGGAGGAAAATGTTAGAATTAAATGATTCTACTGATTGAATGGATATTTGAAGTCCTGATCAAAAAAAAGAAAAGCTTTCTAAAGTTCTTCATAAGCCTTCTTCTCTCAATATCATGAACAGAAAGCAAGCTACTCAGAAAGGGGAAAAATTATTGCCGCCAAGAAGGTCACCCCATTACCTGCACAGGCCTCTTTAAAAACAACCTCATGGCCAAGGTTCCTGCTGTCAGTTTACTGGACTGGCAATGCATTGGCTAGCTGCTTCCTTAATCCCATCTTTCTGCTTCCTTGATTCAGTTCAAGGAAGCTTCCACAACCTAGGACTGCAGATAACCAAAACTATTGGAAGAATTGATTCTATGCAAGGTCCTGGCAGTCCTAGGTACCTTAATGCATAGGAATGCTTACTTGCAAAGTTCCCTAACATTCTGAGCAGAGTTTTCAAGCATAGGCAATCTGTAGTGAGGACTGCAGCTCAAATTCCTGTGTGCCCTTGGAAAAAAGAGAGATAGAGACACTAATGGGGAAAAAATCACATGGAGACAGATGGTGCTAGCTAGGAATACAAGCTTTGGAATTAGAAAGATTTTTAACTTGAATTCTAGGCTCTTTATCATTTAAATTCTTGAAGCCTCAGTTTCCTTATCGATGAAGGGAGTTAAAATATGTTCCCCACAATGTTGTTCACCCTGGAAGTCATTCATCCATTTAAAAATATTTAATGAGTGGGTATTATGTACCAAGTCCTCTTTTAAGCACTGGGGATACAGCTGTGAATATACTGGGCAAAGTTCCTACTCTGAAGGAGTTGGGAGAAGGGTAGACAAAAAACAAAACGACAATGAAAACCACATGACATTTTGAGATAATGATAAACGTTCCTAAGAAAATAAAACAAGAGTAGGTGGTTAGAGTGTCTTGAGGCTTTGGTTAGATTAGATGTGGCCTGGAAGGGATGGAGTGGTCTGGATAAGGCTTCATGAGAACTGTAAGTAAACACAGCCTGTATGTTTCTTAGGGGCAGATGCCATATCATAATTTTTCCCAGTGTATCACATTAAGCCTGGTTTGCAGCAATTATTCAACATAAATTTTAAATGAATTAGTGCCTGATCCGCAATAGGATCTCACTTCATGAATGTTCTATGAAAGTTGGTTTCTATGGCCTAAAGCATTCAATGTACACTATACAGGGTAACTGAAAATTCAAGCATTCTGGTATTGCGTGTGTCTGTGTGTGTGTGTGCACGTGCTCAGTCGCTCAGTCATGTCCAACTCTTTGGGACACCATGGACCATCACCCACCAGGCTTCTCTGTCCACGGAATTTTTCATGCAAGGATACTGGAGTGAGTTGCCATTTCCTACTCGAGGGCATCTTCCTGACTCAGGGATCGAACCCACGTCTCCTGTGTCTCCAGCATGTATCACAGGACCTTAAATCCATAATCACCAACTACTGAATATGATCCACTGCAAGCTAGGAGCTATGCAAGATTTTAAAAACACAGTAAGACAAAGTTGTGTTCCTTATTAGTCTGGCTAGGGACTTGAAATGTGTGCCAACAGAACTGTAATAAAAGACAGTGCCTTACAAGGTCCCTTAGTCCTTAGTATGGTATGAAATGGTTTCGGTATGTCAAGAGGAAGAAGAGTCCACTTGGGTCCCAGGAAAGTTGAAGTGGGAAGTGGGTTTTGAATTGTGACTGGAAGGATTTAAAAATGAGAATGTAGGAGCAGATGCTTCTCAAGAATTATATAAAATTAAACCCCCAGGGACTCAATTCAGTACTTCTCAACATTAGCCTTCATCAGAATGCTTAAAACACAGATCGCTTGGGCCCTACCCCCAAAGTTTCTGATTCATTAAGTCTTGGCGGGGGGCAGCGGGGCAAGAATGTGTATTTCTGACAGGTTGCCAGGTGATCCTCATTAAAGCCCGCTTGTATTTCTCCCAGTGATGTATGTTAGTCCAGGGTGATGTCACGACATCCCCGGCTCTACTAGGACGCATGAAAAAAACACATGTCAGGGATATGTGGGATCACGTGTGTGTATTTGTGTGCTACTGCTGCTGCTCCTAAGTCACTTCAGTCGTGTCCGACTCTGTGCGACCCCACAGACGGCAGCCCACCAGGCTCCACTGTCCCTGGGATTCTCCAGGCAAGAACACTGGAGTGGGTTGCCATTTCCTTCTCCAATGCATGAAAGTGGAAAGTGAAAGTGAAGTCACTCAGACTGAAGCCCACCAGGCTCCTCCCATGGGATTCTCCAGGCAAGAGTTCTGGAGTGGGTTGCCATTGCCTTCTCCAGTATTTGTGTGTGCTTTCGTTAAATGTGTAGATGAAAAATATTGGAATAAAATTGGAGAATGGTCCCTAATAGAATACTAGGGACAAATGTTATCCCTTTGGGAACTGTTTGTTTTCCATTTTATACAACATGGACCTATCAACTCTTGTTCTGCCTTTTCCTGCCACTTCCCAGACTCGTCCTACCTGCCATAATGCTTTTAAACTGAGATCAGTAGTCAATGGAGTCATCAGGAATGCTCTAGTCTCAAGGTAACACAGGCTAGTTTGTAACTCTAGGCCCAAACACACCAAGGGCTTTCCTGGATCCGCCTTATGTGTTCCATCAGTTCCTTGATGCTCTTTTTCCCTAGAGTGGGTTCCTTAATAAATATTAAAATATTCATCTTACTCTTGAGGTTGCCCCTCTTATAAAAAATATCTTTCCTTTTATACCAGTGATACTCACTGAAACATTATACACATAAAGACTCAGGGAGCTAGCCCTGCCATGCTCAAGATTCCGAGAAAGAGATATGCTGGATAGGTCCCTGCTGTATCATCACTGGTTTAAAATATCCCCCAGCCTGAATCTGATTTCAGAATCCATATGTCACAAATAATTATGATATTTCACCAGTTATAGAGGCAGCTTGCTTCAGCATTAAATTAGTATTTGACTTAACTCTTACAACAATAGAATATTTTTTCAATTGATATAGACCTTGCTAAACACAAAATACTAGCAAACATATTCACTCCCACCACTGTATTACTTTTTGTAGCTCAAAGATCTCAAGATCTCAAAGTCAAAAGAACAGAAAATATTTGTACTCTACTCCAATAAACGGTGAGGATTCCCAGGTGGCGTGGTGGGAAAGAATCCACCTGCCAACGTGGGAAATACAGGAGACACTGGTTCAGTCCCTGAGTTTGGGAAGACCCCCTGAAGTAAGAAATGGCAACCCGCTTCAGTATTCTTGCCTGGAAAATTCCACAGACAGCGGAGCCTAGCCGGTTACAGTCCATGGGGTCACAAAGAGTCAGACACGACTGAGCAACTACACACTCACACACCAACATGCTATGGCCCACAGTGCTGGGAAACAATGTGTTCTACTTTGTTCAGCTTTCTAATTACGTATTTTCAGTTGCTGTTTGTATAACTGAAAAGAACAAATCAAACAGCCTGGTCTATAAGCTTGAAATTTATGAATCAAGCCTTGTAACCTAATATTGGGCTCGAACACTCACTAATTATCTTCTACACCTTGGTCCAGTCCTGTTTTATAGCAGATTCCCTAAATAACCAGAACTGGCTGTCCTATGGATGACTATCTCAAATGGCAAGTAATCAAATCAATTCTACAACATGATTAGGCAAGTCTTCCACCAAGAAAGATTAATTTCTCTCCTCTTGATGTCTTTCTTTAGCCAGAAATCTTTAAGACATTGGCAGGAGACAGTGAAAGCTGAAAGCCATCTAGAAAGTCTTATTTATGTTACACAGGCTTCCATTTTCCCTCTACATTCTATGATATGAGGATGTCAGAGCACTGGGCTATGGGGAAAAAAGAACATAAACAATGCTTTTCCTTTCTGAGGGTAAACTTGTGTTTGTGTTCCTGATGGCCAGGGTAAGAACGTAATCTATTCAAGTGATAATACTTTGTATCTGTAATTCTGGCTGAAGATAAATTGTGAGCTCAGTACCTGAGAAGGACACAAACTTATGTTTAGAAGTCAACTGAGGATGGCAGTCAGAAACATGGTAGAAAGGGAAAGTAGAGGTCCAACGCTGATGATATCATCAACAGCAGAGATCTGAAACAGGGAATACAGACAGAAAGAACGTGGCCAATAGAATTACACACACACAGAGCAAAGCACCTGGACGATGACCTGGAATTGATTTACCCTCACAAGATGCAACACGCTGATGTGAAAAAGAGTCCATAATATATTGTTGTTGCTTTAAAGATTAAGCTACAAAAGAAGGTAAACATAACTGAATTTTTGTTAAAAATATTACTTAACAAAGTATGGAGGAAAAGAGGAAAGGAGAAAAAGAAACTGATTTTGAAAAAAATACAAAGAAAAGGTGGAAAGTTACACAGGAAACAGTCCCTAGTAGGTACCTTTGTGAGTGGAATTGGAGGTTCAGGATTTCACAGTTACCCTTTATACTTCTGTAGCATTCGACTTTGGAACATTAAATATAGCATGATATAATGAAAAGAGTCTTTGGAATCAGAAATTGGCAAAAATAAATTTTGTCTCAGTCATAATGCAACCTTATAAAATTATTTGTCTTCTTTAGACTTCAGTTTCCTTGGTGCCTATAAAATGACAATCATTGAATGTGCATTACCAGTCAACAGGAAGATCAAATGAGATCATACGTATGAGGTACTATACAGAATTGTCATTCAGTGTGTGAGATCTGCTATTGTTTGTCATATTCTCAGTCCTTGTTGGAAGATAGGAAGATGAATACAGTAGATTAAGCATTCTTTTATTTTCCTCTGTGAATCGAATACAATGTAAGGAAAAAAGACCCATAATGTAGCATGGAAAGTCATCTGGGCCGATCAGTTTTTATGACTATGCAAATACTGTAAACAGTCTTACAATACCTCATATACTATTAAATCCAAATGTTGCAGTAACCCATTGGACAAAGTGGAAGTCTTCAAGTAAAGAACGGTCAAGTGATTGTGCATGGGATAAAAGGAAAAGGGTTTCATCAAATTGTTTCAAGCAGCAGGGACAAGTTAAAGCTCACTCCTCACCCTCCACTTTCTCTTTCATAAGGGATGATTGCTCACTAACCACGCCCAGCAACACGTAACTGTTCTATACCATATCTGGCTGCTCACTCAACATCTTAAAGTCTAGTAGCAACTGGTAACTAAGTTATAGTGCTCAACAGGCTACTGAAACAGGGGAATCCGAGAACTGTTAGTTTATTAGATAAAATTAGTTTATGACAGAGTTTCAGATTTTCATACTGGTGGGAAACCAAACACCCTAAGGCTGCAATTCAGAGCAAGCCTTCACAAATCAACTGCCAAGAGTAGCCCACAAAATACACTGTGACCTCTAGGTCCTAAAAGGAAAAATTTCTATACAATTTAGCATATTAAGTCCTTATTAGAATATATGGTGGTATTTAAATTCAACTTTGAATAAATGTAACTCAACATGTATTCATTCATCATGTACTCAAAACTACGGCAAAGAATCAGTTGAACTGAAGTGGATGAACCTAGAGTTTGTTATACAGAGTGAAGCAAGTCAGAAAGATAAAAACAAATATTAGATATTAATGCATATACATGGAATCTAGAAAAATGGGACTGATGAGCCTATGTGCAGGGCAGGAATAGAGATGCAGACATAGAGAAGAGACTTGTAGACACAGTGGGTGAAGGAGAGGGTGGGATAAATTGAGAGTGTAGCATTAAAACATACATATTACCCTGTGTAAAACAGAGAGCTAGTGCGAAGTTACATAACACAGGGAGCTCAAACCAGCGCACTGTGACAAGCTGGAGGAGAGGGATGGTGGGGGAAGGGGGCAGGCCCAAGAGGGAGGGGATGTATGTATATTTATGGATGAGTCATACTATTGTATGACAGAAACCAACACTGTAAAGCAATTATCCTCCAATTAAAAAAAAAAAGAACTGTGACAAATGTTATGAAAGACATCTAAGGAATTTTTCTTCCTTTACTGAAAGAAGCTTCCATGCTCATGAATTATAATTAACATCTATTTAACACCTTGCTTCAATAGAAATTTTATTACTTAATTTTTAACAATTCAAATACCAAAACCAAACTTGTACTTTCAACTCAACTGGTACTTCTTAGCTTATATGTCAATGACCAAAGTATTTAGTGACATTAAATAAACACACAACATAATGTTAGTTAAAGAGAATAAGTGCCCTGATACATCTCAAATGGAGTTTTTCTGATCAGAACATTACAAAATTTATAACACAAATAAACCTAAGAAGTTAATTAGGAAAAGAAAGCTAAAATTATTTGGTAAATGTACTATTAAAATATTTTTGGATTATTCTGTCAGTATAGTATTTTTTGAGGAATAATTCAATACAACAAGAAGTAAACAATGTAGAAAGACTCAGTGACATATAAGAAAGTTAGATATTGTATATTAACCCACCTATAAATGGGAACATTAACACAAAACAGGTTTCCTTAATAATCAGTGCTCTTTTCCTAAGATTCTGATACCATTTGATCACAGGTAACATTCATTTTTCCATGCAAACATTTTTTTTAAAAGGTATGTTCTGTTTTATGTAAGCTATTAATTTGCCTCATCTTAGCTTTCTTAGAGCAGATGGCTTTTATTTAGAATATTATATGCAAATATGCAAATAGATTTTTCAATAATAAATGTGCCAGATACATGCATGAGGCTTGGGAATGCTTTTTCTAAAGACGAATCCAAGTTCTAACTTTATAAAGATTTTTTTCAGGTGCATAATATAGTAATTCAATATTTTATAGAGTATACTTCATTTAGAGTAATTACAAAACAGTGACTGTATTTCCCTTGTGGTGTATAATACATCCATTTTGCATACATGTATGTGTGGGTGTATATGTATATATATATAAAAGCTTGTATCTCTCAATCCCATATTCTTGTCTTGCCTCTTCTCTTCTCCCCTCCCCACTGGTAACCACTAGTGTGTTCCCTATATTTGTGGGTCTCTGTTTTGTTATTTACAATCATTTGTTTTCTTTTTTAGATCCCACATATAAGTGATAACATACAGTATTTGTCTTTCCCTATGTGACTTATTTCACTGAGTGCAGTACTCTAGGTTCATGCATGTTGTTGCAAATGGCAGAATTCCATTCCTTTTGTGGCTAAATAATATTCCTCTGTGAGTGTGTGTGTATGCACAGACTGCATCTTCTTTAGCCATTCATTTGTTGATGGACATTCACATTGCTTCCATTATCTTGGCTACTGTAAATACTGCTGCTATGAATATTGGGGTATATGTATCTTTTCCAGTTAGCATTTCCCTTTTCTTTGGCTATGTCCCCAGGAGTGGAATTACTAGATCTTATGGGCAGGGCTACATTTACTTTTGTGAAGAACCTCCATATTTTTTCCACAGTGGCTGCATCGGTTTACATTTCCACCGTCAATATACAAGGGTTTCCTTTTCCCCATATCCCCACCAACATTTGTTATACATGTTCATTTTAATGATAGCCATTCTGATAGGTGTGAGGAAATATCTAGTCATGGTTTCAATTTGCATTTCTCTGATGATTAGCAACTTTTGAGTCTCCTGGCCAGCTGAATGTCTTCTTTGGAAAAATGTCTATTTAGGTCTTCTGCCCATTTTTCAAAATGAGTTGCCAGTCCATTTGATATTGAATTGTACAAGTAGTTCATATATTTTGAATATTAATCCCTGGCTGACCATATAATTTGCGAATGTTTTCTCCAGTTCAGTTAAATTGTCTTTTCATTTTTTCAGTGATTTTTTTTGCTGTGTAAAAGCTTTTAACTTTAGTCAGGTCCCTTCTGTTTATTTTTGCTTTTATTCCTTTTGCCATAGGAGACAGAGCCAAAATAAACATTGCTACGATTTATGTCAAAGAATGTTTTGCCTGAGTTTTCTTCTACGAATTTTATGGTTTCAGGTCTTACACCTAAGTCTTTAATTAATTTGGGGTTTATTTTTGCATATGGGATGAGAAAATGTTCTAATATCTTATTTTACATGTACTGTCCAGTTTTCCCAGCACCACTTACTGAACAGGCCATCTTTACGCCATTGTAAATTTTTGCCCCTTTGTCATAAATTAATTGACCACAGGTGTGGGTTTATTTCTAGGCTCTCTATTCTGATCTACTCTACTGATTTATGTGTCTGTTTCTGCAGCAGAGGTTATATTCGTTTTAAATGGTAAGTGCTTTTTCCTTAGACATACATATTTAAAAGTAAACAATAAACTTATAGAATAAATTCCTAGTCTTCTATCATAAACACTGACATGAAAAGAACACCTGCTAATATTTAAATATTTAGTTCTTTGAGTTTTTAAGTATTGCTACCATGGGAATAATGTGTTCCTGGTTATTCTAGATGCAACCCTAATCAGATTTTGCTGAAGTCACTGTGGTGCTACACAGTGACAATGATGTATGCAAAAACTTTTTGTTTCTTAAATGCCTTGTATTTTTACATCACATAGTCAAAATTTCCTACAGAATTCCCCACAAAATTTATTTACTGCAGATTGACAGTAAGGTGGTAAGCTGGGTATAGACAATAGTGAATGCTTGCCTATCTGAAGAGTATAAAAAGGCGGGTAGGGAGACAAAAACAAAGGAGACAACAGAAGCCATACATATTATGTTATATAAAAATTTTTATGCCCACTAAGTTGTTATTTATAGCTTATTACTCTAATTTATTCTCAAAGAGACACAGCCTCCTTTAACAATTCTAAAGCAGACATGAATAATGACATGTCATTTACCACAAAACCTAGTAGCCATAATTCACCCTTTTTCCAAATAATACTACTACAATGAGTGCCAGTATGGGAGCTCATACCAGTTTTAATCATCTAACTTTAACGCATTCTCTGAATGGCAAAATTTGGATATTTGAGTTTATTCCTAATTATTCTAATCTATTACTTTTTCAATAAAATTGTCTTCAGAATAGTTACAATTCATAAAAGTACCCAAATGAACTTTTCAAAAAATAAATTATAATTGTCTCATTAGCTCTATCAGTGACTACAAAGCTTTGTGGCAATTCCAAAATGTCAACATGCATCCATAATGGGGAAGTTTTCTCAAGCAAAAGGAGAAAAAGTAAGCAGCCACAGCAATCAGAGCAGAAAAAGAAATAAAAGGAATCCAGATTGGAAAAGAAGAAGTAAAACTCTCACTGTTTGCAGATGACATGATCCTCTACATAGAAAACCCTAAAGACTCCACTAGAAAATTACTAGAGCTAATCAATGAATATAGTAAAGTTGCAGGATATAAAATTAACACACAGAAATCCCTTGCATTCCTATACACTAACAATGAGAAAACAGAAAGAGAAATTAAGGAAACAATTCCATTCACCATTGCAATGAAAAGAATAAAATACTTAGGAATATATCTACCTAAAGAAACTAAAGACCTATATAGAGAAAACTATAAAACACTGGTGAAAGAAATGAAAGAGGACACTAATAGATGGAGAAATATACCGTGTTCATGGATCGGAAGAATCAATATAGTGAAAATGAGTATACTACTCAAGGCAATCTATAGATTCAATGCAATCCCTATCATGCTACCAGCACTATTTTTCACAGAGCTAGAACAACTAATTTCACAATTTGTATGGAAATACAAAAAAACTCGAATAGCCAAAGCAATCTTGAGAAAGAAGAATGGAACTGGAGGAATCAACCTGCCTGACTTCAAGCTCTACTACAAAGCCACAGTCATCAAGACAGTATGGTACTGGCACAAAGACAGAAATATAGATCAATGGAACAAAATAGAAAGCCCAGAGATAAATCCATGCACCTATGGACACCTTATCTTTGACAAAGGAGCCAAGAATATACAATGGAGAAAAGACAATCTCTTTAACAAGTGGTGCTGGGAAAACCGGTCAACCACTTGTAAAAGAATAAAACTAGAACACTTTCTAACACCATACACAAAAATAAACTCAAAATGGATTAAAGATCTAAATGTAAGACCAGAAACCATTAAACTCCTAGAGGAAAACATAGGCAAAAATATTGGAAATAAAAGCAAAAATAAACAAATGGGACCTAATTAAACTTAAAAGCTTCTGCACAACAAAGGAAACTATAAGCAAGGTGAAAAGACAGACTTCAGAACGGAGAAGATAATAGCAAGCGAAGTAACAAAGAATCAATCTCAAAAATATACAAGCAACTTCTGCAGCTCAATTCCAGAAAAATAAACAGCCCAATCAAAAAGTGGACCAAAGAACTAAACAGACATTTCTCCAAAGAAGACATACAGATAGCTAACAAACACATGAAAAGATGCTCAACATCACTCATTATCAGAGAAATGCAAACCAAAATCACAATGAGGTGCCATTTCATGCCAGTCAGAATGGCTGTGATCCAAAAGTCTACAAGCAATAAATGCTGGAGAGGGTGTGGAGAAAAGGGAACCCTCTTACACTGTTGTTGGGAATGCGAACTAGTACAGCCACTATGAAGAACAGTGTGGAGATTCCTTAAAAAACTGGAAATAGAACTGTCATATGACCCAGAAATCCCACTGCTGGGCATACACAACAAGGAAACCAGAATTGAAAGAGACATGTGTACCCCGATGTTCATTGCAGCACTGTTTATAATAGCCAGGACATGGAAGCAACCTAGATGTCCATCAGCAGATGAATGGATAAGAAAGCTGTGGTACATACAGACAGTGGAATATTATTCAGCCATTAAAAATAATACATTTGAATCAGTTCTAATGGGGTGGATGAAACTGGAGCCTACTATACAGAGTGAAGTAAGCCAGAAAGAAAAACACCAATACAGTATACTAACGCATATATGGACTTCCCTGGTGGCTCAGATGGTAAAGCGTCTGCCTACAATGTGGGAGACCTGGGTTCAAACCCTGGGTCAGGAAGATCCTCTGGAAAAGGAAATGGCAACCCACTCCAGTACTCTTGCCTGGAAAATCCAATGGACGGAGGAGCTTGGTTAAGCTACACTGTGTGGGGTTGCAAAGAGTCAGACACAACTGTGCAACTTCACCTATATATATGTAATTTAGAAAGATGGTAACGATAACCCTGTATGCGAGACAGCAAAAGAAACACAGATGTATAGAACAGTCTTTTGGACTCTGTGGGAGAGGGAGAGGGTGGGATGATATGGCAAAATGGCATTGAAACATGTAAATTATCATATGTGAAATGAATCACCAGTCCAGGTTCTATGCATGATACAGGGTGCTTGGGGCTGTGCACTGGGATGACCCAGAGGGATGGGATGGGGAGGAAGGAGGGAGGGGGATTCAGGATGGGGAACACATGTACACCCATGGTGGATTCAAGTCAATGTATGGCAAAACCACTATAATATTCTAAAGTAAAATTAATTAATTAATTAATTTTTTAAAAAGTAAGGCAGCAATAATCACAGGACCATGCAGACTATTTAAGGATACATTCTGATAAATATATTCTTTTATTTAGTCCCTTTTTGCCTCCATTTCCTCATCTGTTAAATAGTAATGATAATTTTACCTAACTCAGAGCATCGTTGTAAGGATTAAACAAAATAGAACCACATTTCCTAGAACATAATAAATACTCAGTTTTAGCTACAGTAATGAGATAACAACTACCACCATTTCAGTAGTCTTTTTCTTTACAGTGAAATATGCATATCTTTATTATATAGTGCAGTGAATTTGGACAACCGTGTACACCAAAGTAACTACTACCCCAAAGTACAGAGCATTTTCATCACCCCAGAAAAGCCCCCTGGGGCCAGTAGTGTGTAGGAGGTAGCTTCCATTCAGACAATTCCAGACATCTCACCTAAGTAGACTCTTTAGTTTCTCTTTGCTCTAATGGCAAAAAGCAAAGAGGAACCGAAGGGCTTTTTGATGAGGCTGAAAGAGGAGAGTGAAAAAGCTGGCTTAAAACTCAACATTCAAATAACTAAGATCATGGCATCCAGTCCCATCACTTCATAGCAAACTGATGGGGAAAAGTGGAAACAGTGGCAGCTTTTATTTTCTTGGGCTCTTGGAGCCCGGTGACCTCAGCCATGAAATCAAAAGACACCTGCTCCTTGGAAGAAAAGCTATGATAAACCTAAATAGCATATTACAAAGCAGAGACATCACTTTGCTGACAAAGGTCAATATAGTCAAAGCTTGTTTTCCAGTAGCCAGGTACGGATGTGAAAGTTGAACCATAAAGAAGGATAAGCACCGAAGAATTGATACTTTCAAACTGTGGTGCTGGAGAAGACTCTTGAGAGTTCCTTGGACTGCAAGATCAAACCAGTGAATCCTAAAGGAAATTAAACGTGAATGTTCATTGGAGAGACTGATGCTGAAGCTGAAGCTCCAATACATTTGGCTACCTCTGCAAAAGACTGACTCAATGGAAAATACCCTGATGCTGGGAAAGATTGACGGCAAGAGGAGAAGGGGGAAACAGAGGATGAGATGGCTGGATGATATTACTGACTCAATGCACATGACTTTGAGCAAACTTCTAGAGATGGTGAAGGACAGGGAAGCCTGGCATGCTGCAGTCCATGGGATCACAGAGTCGGATATGACTTAGTGACTGAAAAACAAATATCCCCCCATCCTGTTGTTAGCTTAAAGTTGGCCATGATGGGAAATCAGCAAATATTACAAACTATATCCCCCTGAGAGCCAGTTTACCAGCTAAATGCTGCTCATGCCCCTTCTCAGTCAATCTACAGTAATCTTAAAGAACAACTCTTTTAAAATATATAAAGAAAAACCTTAAGATGTGCTATATCATGTTTGCAAGATAGCTTAAAATTGAGAACCTCAGATCGAGATATTCTAATTCCAAATTCTATGCTTTCACCTCCTTTTATGCTTCATTAAGACAATAGGGCACAGACACAAAATTGCAAAGCGTTATAAAGTATTATAATAATGGGGACAAACACTGCAAAGTTTACAACAGAAAATGAGAAAGAATGATATACATGGGCTTAAGGAGCTCATGGAGGAAGCAGGACCAAACATCAAAGATGGATGAAACATGATTAGAAGAATTCTGGCCATTCAGTGCAGGTGGACTTAAAAGATAGTCCCACAGGTGTATGCATGTGCTCACACTCACTGAGTTGTAAATATCAAAAGTGTACAGGTTGTTGTGTATCAGTTATACGTCACTATGACTATTCTTAATAAAGAAGGAGTGTGACTAAAGTGGCAATAAAATGTCTGTGTATGGTTAAGAGTAGGACTTATGAAGGAGGATGATTCACCATAGAGATGAGGTCTCTACGGTAGGTTAATAACAACCTCATAACTGGTGCACACTTTATATATTTAAATCTTCAGAATTTATTTTATAGTACCAAAAGCTTTAATTGAACACGACTTTGATGGAGCCATACATTACGTGCATGCTTAGTCACTCAGTCATGTCTGACTCTTTTCAACCCTTTGGATTGTAGCCCACCAGGCTCATCTGACCATGGGATTTTTCAGGCAAGAATCCTGGAATAGGTTGTCATTTCCTCCTCCAGGGGGATCTTCCCAATCCAGTTATCCAACCTGTGTCTCCTGTGTTTCCTACATTGCAGTCAGATTCTTTACCCACTGGGTCATCAAGGAAGCCAAGGGTCATATATGGGCAGGGAGAAATGCAATGCTTTGCTTCCTAAGAAAGCTAGTATTTAGTTAAATATACTTACATTACCTGAATTTTTTTTGCCAGCAATTATTTAAAAATTCAATCTTGCTGTATTATAAACAGTCAAATACTGAGTCTTAAAAGTTGTTCATACCCTTTTAAAGTTAATACAGGAATTTAATCTTTTTTACTTGTGGCATTTGTAATAGTTGTTGTTATTAATTTATCTAAGAAAAACTTTTAAATACAAAGGTAAATACCACATAAAATATGTTCATTTATACACTTTTCATAATTGTAAAAAATAAAAATTGTCTACTGGCCCTCATATCTGTAATGTTGTGGAGAAAAGATAATAGATAACCATTGTTAATAATGTGCATAAAAGGTATGGAAAATAAGGAAATTGTTCTCTTTACAATGTTAAGTTTAAAAATGTGAACAAAAATTGCAAAATTTAAAATTAGTTATAACTAGTTATTAAAATCATGCATAAGATAGGTAAAAAGATACCAAAAATGTTTTATTGCTGTTATATTAAGGACTTTTAAGATTACTTTTTACTTTATTCTTTTCCAAATGTTAAATAATATCTATATATTACTTTTGTATCTGGAAACAATATATGTTTTTAAATGTATCATTTGTGCCTGTCTTGTTTTTACTATCATTTAAGTTGTTTTCAGCTACCAGAAGGATAGGATGACGATGCTTCAAAGTGCAAACACAGGCCAAGAATTTACATTTGAATCCATTATTAGGCCAAGAAAAATATACTTCTAATAATTAAATTGGTAGTAATGGATGATATTTATTGACTGCTTGCTATGAACTGCACACCATAAATGTTTTATATATTTAAAAGGCTCATTTAATTTGCACAATAAATAGTTGATGTAGGTCAGCCAGTATTCTTAATTTCTGTGACTCAGTTCCCACATCTATAAAACTGAGATAATGATAGTACCATCTCATATGATTGATGTATTGGATGAATCCATGTATGTACAAGAACCATGTAGTACAAGAACTCAGCAAAGTGCCTGGACATCCGGGAAACACCTTGCAATGGCTCTCTACCATCATCAGCAACATCAACGTCATCAATCACTGAACAATTGAAGCTGAGATGTACAGAGGTTATGATGTAACTTGCTCAAATTTTGGCGTATTTAACCATAGAGTCTAAGCCCTTAGACTCAATGATAAAAACAGTAAAAATATAAATCTTTCAATATAACAAAAACACAATTGCTTGTAAAACTGAGTGTCCTTAAAATAAATGTTCTCTGAACATTAAATTTCCTTTCCAACTGGTATCCTGCCACCAGGAAGTCTGCTACTTTATAGACAAGTTATTTAAATTTCTAAACCCTGAGTTTCTCTTTCCTAAAATTGAGATTGAAAAAAGAACACAAAATAACAGCTACGATTTTTTGAACTCTTACTGTTACAGTTATCATTACTGTACTTACTGTGGTGAAAATGTTATTAATGAAGTCTTTGACTAGCATCTAATTTTCACAGTACTGTACTCAATATTTTGTAAAAGCAAAATATTTTGTGAAAGTCCAAGCATATAGATCTTGGCACACAGTAAGTGTTCATTTAATATTTAATTAAGGTATCAGGCAGCTTTAGATTTACAAAGTGCATTAACTGATTATTCAATTGACCATCATAACAAAACATGAGTACAGAAAGTGCAGATGTAGTCTTCTGTCCTCTTGCAAATGAGAATTCATGTATTCAGAAAGGTTCAGTGAACTTCCCAAGGTCATCCCAAAGTGGGAAATCAAATATGGTCTCCGGAATAATTCCAAGATTAATACTCTTTCCACTGATCTCAAAACCAAATTCTTTGATGTGGTACCTGGATCAAAAGTCAAGTTTTCCATATTCAAATTCAATCACTTCAGCATTTCTGCTTTTCTTCAGGAATGGTTAAGGCATTTCAGAAATTGTGTACAATTTCTGAAAGTCCAATAATGACCACTTTAGTGTGTTGTATATAAAGAGCTTGAGAGCTTATTTTTCTTCTTCATGTTTACAGATGATATTTTTTCTTTCTATTGATGGCACAAGTATTATATTCTCCTCAGTCTCTTTAAACCTTCTCAATTCAGTTCAGTCTCTCAGTCGTGTCCGACTCTTCGTGATCCCATGGACTGCAGCACGCCAGGCTTCTCTGTCCATCACAAACTCCTGGAGTTTACTCAAACTCATGTGCATCGAGGTAATGATGCCATTCAACCATCTCATCCTCTGTCGTCCCCTTCTCCTCCCGCCTTCAATCTTTCCCAGCATCAAGGTCTTTTCAAATGAGTCAGCTCTTCGCATCAGGTGGCCAAAGTTTTGGAGTTTCAGCTTCAACATCAGTACTTCCAGTGAATATTCAGGACTGATTTCCTTTAGGATGGACTGGTTGGATCTCCTTGCAGTTCAAGGGACTCTTAAGAGTCTTCTCTAACACCACAGTTCAAAAGCGTCAATTCTTTGGCGCTCAGTTTTCTTTATAGTCCAACTCTTACATCCATACATGACTACTGAAAAACCAGTAACCATATACAATAAAGAAACCTTCTAACCATACACAATAATTTGCCATCTTCTGACAAAGTGAAGGTAAAAGAAAAGTATATAATAGGCTTTGAGGCTAGGTTCCCGACAAATCCAAAACACTATTGCCTAAAGTCACAAAGCAGCACAGCCTCCTGAAAAAAAGGCATTTTTCAAGTAAGTGAAACCAATTCAGTACAACCATTAATTCCAATGATTACTCAAAAGAACTTGATGCTTTTTAGAGAGTTTAAGACTCAGAAAAGACTCAGAGATGAGGGGGAGGCTTGAAAATTTAAAGAAAAATCCAGATACCACATAACATCAAAATTAGAGATAGGTTTGAGATAATAACTTTGCTCAAAGAATGCTAAGTTTGTACCAAGAAAAATGTAGTATGATTAAAAGGGAGAAAAGGTTTCTTTATTTAAGTTTTCTGAGTGTTCCCCATAACTAGATAATTATCAGAAGTCTGAAGTTCAGAAAATAAATTATTTCAACTTTGTTAAGCCAGAGAATATCTTAATTACTAGTGATAATGTATGATAATGCATTTCACAGCTTATTGTTTGTAGTTATCTGCTATATCTGTCAGTGAGGGAGATTAAAATCTTTCCTTTTTATTAAATAAAAAAAGCATTTTTCTGGCACCTAGATCAGATCTCCTATCTTGAATGGAACAAAAACTTCATAATAGACCAGGGACATTAAACAATATTAACAAAACCAAAACTAGGTCACCAATGGCACTTCACATGGCTCCCTTCAATTCCAGAATAGTAAGCACAAGGCAAGTATACAATCATATTGTGTTAAACAAAATGATGGAGCACACTGCTTATTTCTTTTTATTGTTTTCTTCTGACAGAGATATCCATCCCTATTCACCTAAGTCATGTAAATATCCTGCTTATAGGATAACATATCTCACTGGTATTATTTGGTAAGGACTGGTAAGTGGAGATTGCTTTGAGGAAAAAAAAATCTATATTCTCTATAATTTTCTAAATTACATACACTTAATAGAGACTTCTTTCAATCAATTTGCTTAATACATTAATCTCTTGCCAGACAGGTGCACTTTATGAGTTCCTGCTTACACATACCCTATTCTTTCTATAAGTGTACATTTTATCTTAGTATGAAATCAGGGTTTGGTTATATATCTGAGAAAAGTCACATGCTGACAAGTGTTTCCATCTTACCTTTTCATATTATGTACGACAGAGTCTAGCTCATAGTATATTCCCAGTAAATGTTTAATGAGCAAATTCATTCATTCATTATAGCATCACATGGACTTCAATCTCTATTAAGTATGCTTTTCTATACTATATACTTGTATTGAAATATATTGCACTTTGTCAAAAATGTATAATACATTTTATGTAAAATATTCTCTCAAATCAAAAGTTTTGCTCCCAGTTTTTAATTATTTTCATAATTTTGTGCAATTCAGTAAATGAAAGTACCTACAAATTGCCAAATAATTTGGAATTTTTTCATTATTAATAACAGTTTACTGTTATTGATTGCATATAAATATAGATTTATGTAATTAATATTGCCAGCCTGATTCACCACCATATATTTTTAATAAAAATGTAGAGTTTCAATATTAATTGTAAGAAAATTAATTATTGTTTATATTTGTTATTTCCTCTGGATATGAGGAGGGAGGTAGGAGGGGGGTTCAGGATTGGGAACACGTGTACACCCGTGGGGGATGCATGTTGATGTATGGCAAAACCAATACAATATTGTAAAGTAATTAGCCTCTAATTAAAATAAATAAATTTAAATTAAAAAATAAATAAATTAAAAAGAAAAAAAACAACTAAGAATTATTAATAATTATGCTCATCTATGAAACCAATACTTTGGCCACCTCATGCAAAGAGTTGACTCATTGGAAAAGACCCTGATGCTGGGAGGGATTGGGGGCAGGAGGAGAAGGGGATGACAGAGGATGATGGCTGGATGTCATCACCAACTCGATGGACATGAGTTTGGGTAGACTCCAGGAGTTGGTGATGGACAGGGAGGCCTGGTGTGCTGTGATTCATAGGGTCGCAAAGAGTCAGACACAACTGAGCAACTGAACTGAACTGAACTGATAAGGGATGAGGAGCAACAGTTAGAACTAGACATGGAACAACAGACTGGTTCCAAATAGGAAAAGGAGTACGTCAAGGCTGTATATTGTCACCCTGCTCATTTAACTTATATGCAGAGTACATCATGGGAAACGGTGGGCCGGAGGAAGCACAAGCTGGAATCAAGATTGCCGGGAGAAATATCAGTAACCTCAGATATGCAGATGACACCACCTTTATGGCAGAAAGTGAAGAAGAACTAAAGAGCCTCTTAGTGAAAGAGGAGAGTGAAAAAGTTGGCTTAAAGCTCAACATTCAGAAAACGAAGATCATGGTATCTGGTCCCATCACTTCATGGCAAATAGATGGGAAAACAGTGGAAACAGTGGCTGATTTTATTTTTCTGGGCTCCAAAATCACTGCAGATGGTGACTGCAGCCACGAAATTAAAAGATGCTTACTTTTTGGAAGGAAAGTTATGACCAACCTAGACAGCATATTCAAAAGCAGAGACATTACTTTATCAAGAAAGGTCTGTCTAGTCAAGGCTATGGTTTTTCCAGTGGTCATGTATGGATGTGAAAGTTGGGCTATAAAGAAGGCTGAGCACCAAAGAATTGATGCTTTTGAACTGTGTCATTGGAGAAGACTCTTGAGAGTCCCTTGGACTGCAAGGAGATCCAACCAGTCCATCCTAAAGGAAATCAGTCCTGGGTGTTCACTGGAAGGACTGATGCTGAAGCTGAAACTCCAATACTTTGCCCACCTGATGTGAAGAGTGACTCATTTGAAAAGACCCTGATGCTGGGAAAGATTGAGGGCAGGAGGAGAGGGTGACCACAGAGGATGAGATGGTTGGATGGCATCACCAACTCAATGTACATGGGTTTGGGTAAATTCCAGGAGTTGATGATGGACACAGAGGCCTGGCGTGCTGTAGTTCATGGGGTCGCAAAGATTCGGACGTGACTGAGCCAAACTGATAATGAAGGAGAGTACTAACATGGGAACTGAAAACAATCAAATTAAATTTGATCATAAATAATATAGCCAGATAGCTTAACTTTTTCAGTTTCTTAATATAGTTTTTCTCTTTTCTCAATTTACTACAATAAAACCTATTATGAGCTTCATTTTTAAATTTTTTTCAAATTCCATAAAATTGACATTAAACTAACATAATACTTCAATATGTCTTACTTTTAAATTTCTCCAGCTTCTTTAAAGGGTATAAAGCCATCATGCAGCAATGCAAGAATATAGCTTTCCTTAATATTAATGGCCCTCTACTCTCTTCAAGAAGAATCAAAGATTGAATTCTGAACCAAAATCTGGTGAAAAGCTGATATAAAACTTCTAAAAAATGTTACACAATCAACAAAAAAAGAAATATGATGAAAGAATTGTCAAAGATACAAATTTTTTTGTTTTTAGAGTCCTTGAGAAAAGGAGCATAGACACACTCTTTTTGCTTTGCTTATTTGCTATCTACTTCTCATTGTAGCTATGGGTAAGATTGACTTTCAAACAATATTAGTAATAATATACTAATAATAGCATAAACATTTGTATTTTGATACCACTTCACAGATTATAAAAAAACAGGTAATTTGTGATAACACATTAAATAATTGATAAATAAGTTATTACTGTCATTGTTATAGCTGAGCTTTAATGATGTGTAAGACAGCATCTGTTTTGTTTATAAACTAGAATAGCTATTAAATATAGTCCATTTATTATTAAATATTTATTATTAATTTATTTAATTTATATTATTATAATTTATATTGACTAATATTTATAGTATATTTACATTATATTATATATTTATATTAATTATGATGTAATTAATATTAACTTATATTAATATATTATAACTTATTTAATGTTATTATTTATTTTTAGATATAGTCTGTTTTATTTCCTGAAGTCCATGTTATATCCTTTCAGCTTTAAACTCAAGCCCATGGCATGCCTCAATGTGCTACAGCTTAGCTTTCATTAACAAAGTTGCAGTTACTGACGAGTGAAGGTGATGGAGCAAGTCTAATTTGAAATTTATAAAGAAGTTATGGAACCATTGTGCTTTTTTTTACTACAAAAGATATTCATGTTCTTTATAAAAGTGACAATTCAGAAGTGCTTACAATACAGCATCAACTTTCCACCTATAATCTCGTGTTTATATAACCTGATTCCCTCCTGGCCCCCCTACCTGCACCCTCACACACTGGAGATAATGGTGTAAGCAGTCTAGCGAGGACTCCTCAGACCTTGTTCATTATACCACACCACAATGCATCTCAGCTACTGGAGGAGAGGTTGTGGGATCCAGTTACAATTGTTTCAAAGCACTAAGAACCCTATGTCGCAATACGTGATTACAGACCCAACTTCCAAAAGGAAAATCAGGAAGAATCTAAAACTCACTGTATTTACTGTTCACTTTCCTGGCTAACTTTCCATCTCATCCAATAATCAATTTTAACCAACCAAAGCCAAACTGAAACATTATCGATGCATTTGTCTTCATGCCCAAGGTAAGGCAAGGCAAGTCCCTGGCAGGCAAATTTAGAACGCACTTATTGAGCACTTGCTTTGTGCCAAACATTAACTGCTTTATGCTTACTTTTCAAAACAGTCTTATGGGGCAGGAATTATCATCTCAGTTTAATAATGAGGAAACTAAATAACTTACTTGTCCAAAATCCATCCAACTAGCAAGAATATTAATCAGGATTTTCATTCAAACCTGCCTGTGTTCATACTACTACTTAGAGTGATCTAAAAGGTCAAGAAATGTAAATTCTTGAGATGTCTTTGCAACACACTGGATTTAAGGTTATGACTCCACTGCAGCTTGCCTATTTCATTGAACAACTTTTATTTCTAAAAGCGCTCTCTCATGTTTTATCAAACATTTTTTTTTTAGTAATGGTAAATGATCTTCACACTCTAAAGACACCTTAAATTTGAAATGACATTGTCACAGAAGAATAAACATCTGTATGTGAATTGCATTTCTCTAAAAGAGAAAAGCAGAATTAGTTGCTTGTAAGCTTATTTTTTTTTTTAGCAGTAAGACACAGTAAGGAAAACACTGTAAATGGTAACCATATACACATATGGCTATATGCATCTAAAGATAAAAATTTACAAAGCAGTATCTACTCTATCATGTAATATATTGATATTTATATTCTACTCTATACTAACTGCTGGTCACAAGCAACTAAGTTGGTTTTACAATGAATTCATGCCCATGATGGTTTTTTTTTTTTTGGAAAAAAAAAACCACTGACTAGATATTTTTCTCTTTTAAAAAACCATTTCTGAATATGTGAAAAATGATGCATAAAAAGCATCACTGGGGCATGATCTCTGGTTTCAAAGTCCCCTAAGATGAACACATCTGACTATTACATCTCTTGCCAAAATACATCCTCAATTCAACATTTGGTTAAATTGAGAAGTCTCTCTGGAGTATTTGCAAATGTGCCAAGATGAGGTTTTATAACTCCTAGTTCTGATGAATTCCAAAGAAGTTTTTAATACATAAGGCTACAACATTTAACAATATGTCTTCCTGTGCTGAAAAAAATTGTACCATAAGGCTTCCTCCCATAATTGGCATCTGAAGGACGGGCTGGGGCATCTGCAATGGAGATGAGAATAGAAACAACCAGGTACAGTCTGTACTTATCATCAGACGCACACAAAGGTCCTCTATGAGGGCAACTTGTTGCCACATGCCTCCTTCTTAATTCATTTTCTTTTTACTATAATTAAATCCTTCCATGGGAACAAGGAAAGGTGCTGCTTTCAAAGTCAGATACAAAGACACAGGAAATATGCTCAAAAGATTTTCTCAAAAGAAGGATGAACAGTGTCTTGTTTCCTATGAAGGGAAGAGAGTCATAGATGTGTATTCTACTTTTCCTTGAAGCAACACCTATCCCAGTATACAGGGAGGGAGTCTGGGCTTAATTAAAAAGAGTTGTGTGTTAAGTCACTCAGTTGTGTCTGACTCTGCAGCACCATGGACAGTAGCTCACCAGACTCTTCTGTCCATGGAATCCTCCAGGCCAGAATACTGGAGTGGGTAGCCTTTCCCTTCTCCAGGGGATCTTTCCAACCCAGGGATCAAACCCAGACCTCCTGCATTGCAGGCAGATTCTTTACTATCTGAGATACCAAAGAGTTGGCCTTGGGTCCAAATCCTTGCTCTGTCACTAAGTAGCTGGAGTATTATGGGAAAAATCACTTTCTCTTTCCATATCTATTCTCTAACCTAAAAAAAAAAAAAAAAAAAAAAGGTAATTTTATCAGACTATCTGATGGGATAAATGAATCAACTAGAAAATTAATGACACAATATAGTATAAATGACCATGCTTTAACTCATAGAATAACAGAATCTCAATTAAACATTTGGTTGTCAAGAAAGGGAGTTGTCAAAAAGGACAAATAATCCAACTTCCTCATCACCCAACTGAGGTTTAAGTTCATTTCTCCAGAGCCCATCCGTGAGGTTATTTATTCCAGTCTTGTACACAGGACTTAACAAGAACTTACCCTCTACCGCTTAGAGACATAATTCTTACACTGAATGTGAAAACAAAATTTTGTACAGGAATCTTGAGTTGTGAGACTCAACTTTGTTAATGATCATGTAGAAGTAAAGTCGCTCAATCATGTACAACTCTTTGAGACCCCATGGACTGTAGTCTACCAGGCTCCTCCCATGGGATTTTCCAGGAAAGAGTACTGGAGTGGGTTGCCATTTCCTTCTCCAGAGGATCTTCCCCACCCAGGGATCGAACCCAGGTCTCCTGCATTGTAGGCAGATGCTTTACCGTCTGAGCCACCAGTGAATGATCATGTAAAATAAGGCCAAATTATTTATCCTTACTGTTTGTTTCCTCAAATGTAAGATAAAAGGGTTATTAAATGCTTGCCTAAGATGCTTCCAATGTTAAACATTGTATAAAATTAACAATAGTGTTTCTGTCTGAATTAACATCATGACTATCTGAAGATTGATCTCAACTCTCAACACTATACAACTCCTGAAAGAAGCAAAATGCAACCCCCTTAAAAAGTACTCAGTAGGGCCCATGCTGATGTTTCTCATCTTTCCAAACTAAATTGTTGTCTTCATAGAGTCACAGTTAGTGTCACCAAGTCCAAGCTCACCCTGCTTGCCATGTGATAGCCCAATAAATCCAAGGGACAAGATGTTGCAGCAAGGAGTATGACTTTATTCACAAAGCCGGATAACCGAGAAGATGGCAGACTAACTTCTCAAGATAACCACTTGTTGGGGCCTCGATGTCAGGTTCATTATGGATCAGAAATGGTGGAAGTGAGGAAACAAAGTAAAAAGATCTTTTCTTGTGTGTATCTCCTAGAATGGCAAGCCTCAGGCAGGCAGATGTGCTAGTTTCACATCCTCACCACCATTTCACAGGCACTATGAAATGGAATATCTCCTGCCACATCAATCAACAGGGAAGCCACAGCTGTCCATGCTTCTGGCCCCACAAAGTGAAGGTCGCTGCCACGTCAGCAAGCGGCAGATGAGGGCCTCCATCCTCACACAAGGAACTTAACAAAGTCACAGTCCTTCACAGGTGGGCAGTGAGCTAAACAAACGTACTTCAGGTTAAGGGTCAGGGAGGGGGCAGGACTCCCTGAGGCAGGGCATCATGTATGCTGCAATAACAAAAGCAGCAAAACACAGGATTAAAGTCACAGAAACAGATGGAATGTGGAGTCAAAATTAACCCTTCCCAGTTCGAGCAGTAGAAAAGATGTGATGGTGATTGTTTCCACTTTCCAGAAGTTTCTAAACACAGTCTATGAATCACATTGAAGGTCTTTCAACCAAAGCTTGATTGTTATCAAATTTTTAAATAATTGTTGGAAGAACCGTATCATCACCTGAAAGTTAGCCTGAAGACAATGCCAAAAGGATGTCACATTACCATTTCAACTTACTGGTACATTGTTTCCCCTGGAGCATCACTCAGATGTTTCCTTTTGTTTTGTTTGGCTAAAACAAATTAGCATCCCTTTATCATTAGGTGGAAGTAACTAATTCAAGAACCAGCATAAACAAAAAGCGGAGTTGGGTGTGAACAGGATTTTACAATTAATCAAGGGGAGGCATTTTGTCACCTCACTTTTATAGAGATCGAAACTGTGAAAACTTACAAGTGCCTGCTATTTGTCCACATGCTATATGTTCATTAATAGTGTGGTGGATACTATTTTAATACAAATACATTCATTCACCAAGTAGTCTTTGAGCATCTACTATATGCTAGGCACTCTGACAGGGGGTGCTAATATACAGTAGAGTTTCAACTAAAGTCAGCAAAACTGGGCAGTTTGAAAACGCTGTAAGTCAACCATAGAGTACAATATACATGTTTTGTGCATAAAAGCCAATTTATAATTACTTTTCTCAATGAAACTGAGCTATATCAAAGGGAAGCATATAATAATGGAATATATGCAAGCGTCTGATTATTTAAAGCATTTGTACTTTAAGGAAAATATCAAATCTCTAGCTTTGAACCAGAGGTATGGGTGAGGCATTTAAATATTCTTTCTTGCCCATGGCATTTATTTCACTGAAAGCTTGAGAATATTAATGCATATTAATATATGTATTTTTGTTTTAATTTTGAAGTTTAAACATTATAATAGTATCCTATTTGGCAGTAGGGTTCAAGTTTAAAGTTACTGGAATGAAAATACTTATGCTGGAAACCATCTTGAAGGCATCTATTATTATACAATAATTTAACTTATATACAGAGTACATCATGCGAAATACCAGGCTGGATGACTCACAAACTGGAATTAAGATTGCTGGGAGAAATATCAATAATCTCAGATATGCAGATGATAGCACCCTAATAGCAGAAAGTGAAGAGGAACTAAAGAGACTCTTGATGAAGGTAAAAGAGGAGAGTGAAACACCTGGCTTAAAACTCAACACTCAAAAAGCCAAGATCATGACATCTGGGCCCATCACTTCATGGCAAATAGATGGAGGGGAAAGCGGAAATAGTGACAGACATTATTTTCTTGGGCTCCAAAAATCACTGTGGATGGTGACTGCAGCTACAAAAAGTAAAAGAAGCTTGCTCCTTGAAAGAAAAGTTATGACAAACCTAGACAGCATATTTAAAAGCAGAAATATCACTTTGTCAAAAAGGTTTGTATAGTCAAAGCTATGTTTTTTCCAGCGGTCATTTACAGATGTGAAAGTTGGACTATAAAGAATGCTAAGGGCTGAAAAATTGATGCTTTCAAAGTGTGGTGTTGGAGAAGATTCTTAAAATTCCCTTCAACTGCAAGGAGATCCAACCAGTCAATCCTAAAGGAAATCAACCCTGAATATTCATTGGAAGGACTGATGCTAAAGCTCCTATACTTTGGTCACCTGATGCAAAGAACGGACTCATTTGAAAAGACTCTGATGCTAGGAAAGACTGAGGGCAAGAGGATAAGGGGACAACAGAGGAAAAGATGATTAGATAGCATCACCAGCTCAATGGACATGAATTTGAGCAAGCTCCAGAAGATAGTGAAGGACAGGGAAGCCTGGCATGCTACAGTTCATAGGGTCTCAAAGAGTTGGACATGATTCAGTGACTGAACAACAAATAAAGAATTTGTGGTTACATAGGTAATGTTTCAGAGAAGGCAATGGCAACCCACCCCAGTATCTTGCCTGGAAAATCCCATGGTTGTAGGAGCCCGGTAGGCTGCAGTCCATGGGGTCGCAAAGAGTTGGACACAACTAAACAACTTCACTTTCACTTTTCACTTTCATGCATTGGAGAAGGAAATGGCAACCCACTCCAGTGTTCTTGCCTAGAGAATCCCAGGGATGGGGGAGCCTGGTGGGCTGCCGTCTATGGGGTCGCACAGAGTCGGACATGACTGAAGTGACTTAGCAGCAGCAGCAGTAGCAGCAGCTAATGTTTATAGTTTTGATTAGGATCTACTAGGTGACTGAAATTGACTGTGGGTCAGGAGAGCAACTGTGTGAGTCTTGACTGAGTGCTCTCACAAAGCTGAGGTCAAATATCTAAGGTGGCCTCATCTGGACAACTGAGCAGCTCTCGTCCTTTACATGCTGAAGACAGGGTTCTAAGACAGACAGACTACGAAGAAAGGACTCATTTCCACCAAGTTCTATTGACCAAAGCAAGTGAGAGTGGAAGGGAACTATCAAGTTGTACAGCGAAGAAGTCATTAGTGGAAGTCATCAGAGCCAAAGCAATTGACCTGCCACACTTCTCCACAGGCAAGCCCCACTCACTCTGTCAATGGACACATGTACCAAGGTTTCCAAATGTATGGCAGCAAAGGGCCCTTTAAAGTTTCTTAGAGCAAAGACAGTGGCTATTGGACTGACTCCTTTACAAGGAATACAATTTTTTTCTTCTTAGTCATTGCACATTCCTTTCCTCCATACAGCTGAAGTGCTAGAGTGGTCTGTCTTTAAAAATATTTTTTCTTTTTTTTTTTTTCATGCATTTAATATCTTTGCCTTCAAGGCCTAGTCAGTATTTCTGCATAATATAACAAGCCACAGTAAATTCACAGTCCTGTAATCTACAAATGGAGAAGGAAATGGCAACCCACTCCAGTAGGCTTGCCTGGAGAATCCCACGGACAGGGGAGCCTGATGGGTTACGGTCCATGGGGTCGCAGAGTCGGACATGACTGAAGCAACTTAGCACAACCTACAAAAACCATAAATCAAAGAAATGCAAGTGTAGGAGATTAACCTTGGAGCTGAAATCCAAGTCTCCTTGTGCTCTCCTCTGAAATTCAGTGATAGCACATGCATTCTCCAAGGAAGATCTTGAGACAGCCACCAAGAGGACTGAGTGACAAAGTACTGCCACATTTAAGCATAAAGTGAACAGGCAACATGGGGGGTACAAAAGATGTTTTTGAAAATAAGACATCTGCTTACAGACCTCAATGTCTTGTGTATAAAAGCATTTGGAAATTTCCATTCTCTTCAAGGAGGAGGAGTATCTACTGAGTGAAAGAGATAATTATTCGGACATGGGGTTAAGTTTGAGATACTGAGATAGGGTGACCTACTGCTAGAGAGAACTGCCCTAAACCAGCCAAGAAAAAGGCTCAAGTAAGACGTGGTGTTGTCATTTCATGAAAATCCTCCAGGGGCTTCCTGAAGGGCCAGGCAACAGAAAGGCAGGCATCCCTTTGAGGACTTCCAGGGTACCCAACAGAGTTGTATTTTGTTATACTCAAGCACTTTTCTGACTCTGGAGGTAAGGTTTACTTTATAAAACTTCCTACCACACTGCCCCTATGCTAATACATTTTAAGACAGAACACCATGTAACTTCACTAGCCACTTATTTGCTGAGGAGCCAAGCAATATAAATACCTCTTGATTAACCACATAAAACAACAAACCAAAGAGCATTTCTTCCGATTTTTAATGTTTGTATCCCAGTGGTATCTTCCAAATATTTTGTCCAAATTTGTCAACAAAATTTCTATTGGCCTATTTTTTAAAAAAATAATTAAATTTGCCTAAATTTGGCAATCAAGATTTTATTCCTTTTTTTGCCCACAAAGAGAATATTTTCTGTTAATTATTAAGTCGCAATAGGTAGCCTATGCTTGTAACACACAACTTCAAATGTTTGCATATAGATATTACATAAGAAAAGAAAGTCTTCCCTTCCACCCTATTCCTTAACTCCTTAGAATCCCTCCTCAGAAGGAAAAACTGTTATCAGTTTTGCTCTTCTCTTGAGAACAATTCTATGAAAGTTCAATCAAATGGCTTTTACAAACTCAATTTTATACAAATAACACACCATTTACATACAACTATGCTGTGCTTTTTTCATTTAAAATGATTGTGGAGATCATTATGATCTCATTATCTATAAAGTGCCTCATTTATTTTAATAGCCATGTAATAGTGTATTATGTGGACATATAATGTATTATATCATTCACTACTGGTGTACACTTAGGTTAAAAAAAAAAAGTTTAAATTAGTAAGAATCAACGATGACTAGTTTCTGTTTGAATACAATCTTGGATTAGTATCTCTTACAGACCGACCAACTCTTCTGAAGCTAGACAGAAGATACTGTCTCATCTTTTATTTATTGAAAACCCATGCTTTTTTAATTTTCACCAATTGTCAGTATTCATCCAGTTAAAATTTCACTATCAAATTCATTTTCTTCTCTAAGATTTCCACCCTGGCCTCCATCATCATGGAGCAGGATGTTATATTTTTTCTACTTCAATCTACTTTAGAAACATTTGTAACTCTGGTCATCTTGATTTATAGTTATGCAAGTATTAATGCATGCTCCACCTCCTTTGCCAGATTGCATACCCACTGAGGGTGATAATGCATGAAACATACTGCCATCCTTCACAGAATATTAGTATATTATTTGCATATTAGAACTTAATAAATATGTGCTGCAATGGCACCCCACTCCAGTACTCTTGCCTGGAAAATCCCATGGATGGAGGAGCCTGGTAGGCTGCAGTCCATGGGGTCACAAAGAGTCAGACACGACTGTGCGACTTCACTTTCACTTTTCACTTTCATGCATTGGAGAAGGAAATGGCAACCCACTCCAGTGTTCTTGCCTGGAGAATCCCAGGGACGGGGGAGCCTGGTGGGCTGCCGTCTATGGGGTCGCACAGAGTCGGACACGACTGAAGCAACTTAGCAGCAGCAGCATAAATATATCCTCTGGGTGTATTTCTATTGGAGTCTACTAAATTCTAACAGGGTACTGAGTTAGAAATTTGTAGCTATAAGCCCCACTTCTGCCTCTCAAGTTGCTATCATGTATTTACTGGATGAATTATTTAAATTCTTGAAACATTTGTATTTTAAAATAGAAACAAAATATGTGGATTGTCTGTATCACTGCTTGTTGTGAGAATCAAATAAATTAGTGTTTTTGTAAGAAAAATCCCAGCATTATGGAAAAAAATTTCAAAGGTCTCCTAGTCCAATCACCTATCCATTGCACAAAACTTCTATACATCAACATCTCTGTAAATAATCCATAAAATTATGTATGAAAATTTCCAAAGGCATAGAAGTCTTAATCCAGAGTAGAGGCTTATTATTTTATGTTTGTGCAACTCTGAATATTATTGAGTGGCCACACAGTGCAATCCATATTACGCTACTTGACATTGAATGAAAGGTTTGCTAAATCTAACTGGTGATTGGCTCCCAACCTATGAAGTAGTCTTATTCTGGCCATTTCATTAATTTCCTAATAACTTAATCTCACAGTTTACAAGACTAGATTATTTGGAACGTACAGACAGTGTTATTGCAGAATTTTAAAATCTCAGCTAATCCTAACAAAGTATTGTTCATCTTCTTTGGTATACCACAGTGTTTAAGCACAGGCAGCATGCTTTCTTAGAAAGAGTGTTGCATGATGAGCAAACCTCACGATTTGCGTCTTAACCTCTGTAGGTCCAATCAAACCTATTGTTCAAACAGTCTTGGTTGAGAATTAACAAATTATACAAAAGAACTTGAAAAGCACTATCAACAATAAATAAGGCTAATATTATCTGGTATAAGACCTCAGTCATATTTTCCTCCCTCACAATGCTTTCAGCATAAAGCAGCAATAAATTTCAAAACCAACTAACATTAAATTATTAAAACTTACACTTCCAGAGAATGTCTCATACAAGGATAGAACTAACACATCTCCATTTCAGATTTAACCAGACACACTACTGAAAGATAGTCGTTAGAGTAAACTGTTTGGTCATTTCCTCTTACAACATACCTGGGCCAGATCTGGCTGCCTTGAGGCCTGATGTGTACTTAAGGGTAACTCCCTTTAACACAGAGCCTCTCAGAGGGCACTCAGAGCAACTGTTGAAAATGTCAGGAGTTCAGTGAAGATCTGGAACTTAAAAGTCCCTAGCATCATTATAGAAGACGTACAAATAATATAATAGTAAGCCAAAACAAACAAACATAAAGCATACATTTTGCCAAATGATGGCCAGGTATCCAGTCACCTTAGCTTAAATCTGTATTGCTCTAGACATCCTCTATCCTGTCCCTTCTTATATAACTGGTATAACTGAGACACTCAAAGAATCTCAAATGATGAGGACAATTTTAGCCCTCAAACCTTGAAGTGCTAACTGGGAGGCTAGAGGGCACGAGACATACTCAGAGTGGTAAAGACTCACCTTCTGTGTGCACGGCCGACACGTAGGTCCAATTGTACCTCTTCACGATGTCCACCATGGCGCGTGCCTGCTGGGCATCGGAAGGCACGACCCTCATGAAGTACTTGAACAGAGTTTTGTCGCTCAGATCCATGCTTGTGGCCGAGTAGGCGATTTGAGGTATGTTGAAAAGCTGGAGCAGGTTCTGGACCTGAATGGCCACCGAACTGGAGCCCGGCCCGATGACCCCCACAATGGGCTTCTTGGAGCGGAAGGACGATGAAGAGCCATCCACGCAGCGCACCAGGCCTTCCTCTTCCTCCGAAGAAATGAGCGAGTCCCTTATGAACTCGATGCTCTGCTCCAGGGCCACGGCCGAGTGCCAGCAGGAGTCCCGGATCTCGCAGCCCAGCGTGATGTTGGGCAGGAGCGTGGGGTCCGAGTTGATCCTCTCCAGCGTGTGCAGCATGGCCTCCACCCGCTGGATGCCGTACTGCTCCCGCACCGCCCCGCACTTGCGCTCGTGAACCTTGTCCACAGTGGGCTGGTGGTGGACCGAAAACAGAGCCCCGATGATGATGTCGCCCGGCATGTGCGCCACCACCCTCCGCTCGCTGGACTGTGCGCTCCCACGGACATTTTCTTTCAAAAGCAGGACTGACAGGATCAACAGAAGGACCATTTTAGGGAAGGAGTTCAAGCTAATAAAGACAGCATGGTGGGGAAAATTTAGGAGGGTTCTGACAGATGGAATCCAACGATGTCCGATGGTGAGTGGCAACCCAAAAAGTCAGGCCAGTACTTTAGATGTGCTTGCTAAAGGACCATCATGTCTCCAGGGACCATGTGGTTAAATGCATCCATGTGATCATCATCTTCAACACCTGGAAAAGTAAACAGAAAGGGGATTTAACAACAGAAGTATAACCAGTTTGGGAACTTCTGTTTATGGTAGCAGAGAAAGAGAGTGCTTATGATGTAACTTGAAAAAAAGAATCCCAAAATCTTTTTCTTGTCTCCTTTGTGATTTTGTGATTCAATAAAAGCAGCTTGCTAAGCATCTTGACCCTACTTTGCTTAGATTAATTTCTTTATTTGTTCGTATGGAATAAGTTGATCAGTTGTGTTTAAGACTCCATGGACTGTAGCCCGCCAGGCTCCTGTGTCCATGGAATTCTCCAAGCAAGAATACTGGAGTGGGTTGCCATTTCCTTCTCCAGGGGATCTGCCCAACACAGGGATCAAACCTGGGTCACCTGCATTACAAGCAAGTTCTTTACCATCTGAGCCACCAGAGAAGCCCTATATGGAGTACACAAAACCAAAAATTATGTGTGGGAGGTCAACCTATATTATCACACAGAGGTGAGGGAAAGTATCCTAAAATAAGAAGCATGTCATGAACAAAAATCTTAAAAAAAAAAAAAATCCCAAAATGTTAAACACTAGTGATATCCAATAAAAATAATGGGTTTTTTTGCTTCTTTTTCTAAAACGTTCTTTGTTTCCTTCCAAATTTCCAGCATTGGACATGTATTGAGTATGCAATTAAAAAAAAGTTACTTCAAAAAAAGCTTACATCCTCCCTTTCAAATGCAATATAAAGCAAGTTGAATGATCTTCCCAACAAGTATTGTTTAGTTTCCATACAATACAGAAAATAACAAATGAGGCCAGATTGATATTTGCACATTAAATGAACTATAGGATAGAAGGAAGAGGTATGGAAGATTTATAAAGTAAAGCAACCCCAAGTACATAGGCATAGTGAAATGTGTACCGACTTTTGCAGAAAATAATATTCAAATTCCAGTTATGCTACTAAGAACTGTTACTAAATTGTTTTAACCTCTCAGCACCAGAATTTTGTCATCTGAAAAATGGGGATAACATGTGCTAGGCTGCCCTTATGGGAATTAATATAAGATATCAGCTATGCAAATGTTTTGTATATTGAAAGGGGTTATATAAAGAGATGATTTTTTTCTGTTATTAAATTTCCAAGGGCATTTGGTGGCTAGGTGGTGAGGACAGAAAATTCTCTGGCAACCCACTTAATTCTCCAGAGTCTTCAAAGTAATTACAAAGTCCTGTAATAAAATTGACAGTAATCAGTCCTTTACTCCTGATTCAGGAAAAATTTCCACATCATGAAGACTCAAAGGGCTGGAAAGATGAGTATGTAGAACTACACTTCCAAGTAGAAACTTAAGACAGCTATGAATACAGTCATCTAATTCAGTTTAAACTCCTGGGAATAAGAAAAAAAATTGCCCCAGGTTGCCTACAGCAAATTCTAGCATGATTTGTAAAAAAAAAAAAAAAGAAAGAAAGAAAGAAAGAAAAACAATGGACAGATTGGTGATTTGGTTTATTTAAAGGGTTGTTCAAAAGACTTATTTTTTAAGATATCCACTCCTCCAGCCAAGGATGTCAAATTGTTTTAAAGTGACTAATTCCCTAATCTGTCTCTTTCAAAGACAGGTGATGTTGCTTCAGGAATTTATGTAATTATGATGCTTCTTCAAGAATACTAATGGTTTTCAAAACTCATCAGATCTGCAAAAATTCTAGTCCAGACACAAAATGAATATAACCTGAATCACATTTCTAATCACTCTCACCTTCATTTTCATCATTTCCTTCCACTGGCTCCTATGGCAACAGAAAAAGGCTTCCTCTATATATTGCCAAACACACATACACACACACACACAAACCTGTCATCAAAATAGCTAGATGTTCCAGAACAACTAGATTTTCAGCAATATTTAAAGGAAAAATCAGCTTCTGTATGGAAATTGGCACTGTAAGCAAGGGGGGAAGGAAGCAAAGACATTTTGTCACTGGGAAATTATCTGAATATTTTCAAGCTTTCCCTTCACTTTGCTTAGCAAAGACTTGGAGACCAATGCTTATTCTCATGATCATGTGAATTCTACTGCAGACAGAAAAAATCTGAAGTAAAAGCAATCACAATCTCTCATTTAATCCAGAGTGTTAGTGAGAAAATCTAGTAAGCAAACAGGGCTCATTTTTATTATGTAAGAACATCAAAGTGATGTGAGGCTAGAAGCAGCACATCAAACTAATGAATTTTAAATACCAGTTTCATGTATTTATTAGTTGTTTCCAGCAAGCCCCATGTACTGAGAATATATATATGTGTGTGTATATGTGTATATATATATATATATATACATATATATATAATCTTCTCATGATAGGCTAAATTATTTAACTCATTCAATGAATATCTATTAACTATGGAGTGGGAGAGACTAATGTAACAAGTGCAGTGAAGTACACTGATGATTACCCTTATTATCTTTCATTGAGCACTCATCATACACCAGGCATTTATTCATTAACTTATTGAACATATATTTATGTCCCATGCTATGACTCTCTCCTGGGAATCAAATATTCAAGAGAGAACAGGGTGTACATGCTTACCACACTCATGGAGATTACAGATGAATACACTGAAAACCTGACTTTAGCTGGAACCTGATGAATGCAAACAATAAAATGAAGAAAGAAACTGAGTCAGTCATGGGAAAAGTGTGGTTAGAACATAAAGGGTGAGTGCAACTGTGGTACAAGATGAGATTGGAAAGATAAGAAAGGGCCAGACCATGTAGGGTCTGGTAAGCTCATCAAAGGAATTTGGAGCGTAAGTGCAACCGAAAGCCATTGAGGAGGTGTAAACAAATGACAGGCACATAAAGCCTTAGAAAAGACTGTCGTTGTTCTGGACAGTGGACTTGATAAGGAGACATGATACTCTAGGTGAGAGATGATAATGACTTGGCTGTGACTGGTGACAAGGATACGGAGAGAAGTGGACACAATCAGATATCTTTTGCCAGTAGAATCAACTGGACTTGCTGATGGATTGGATCTGGGTAAGGTAGAGGGGAATTAGGGTCTACTCCTGGGTTTTGAGTCTATAAAACTGGCATATTTGGGATACTATTTAATAGAGATAGGATCGACTGGAACAGAAACAGATGAAAGCAAAGGAAAACAATGATTTTTCTTCTGAACATGTTAAATTTGAGACGCTTTGGAAGCATCCAGGTATAGCTGTCGAAGAAGAAAGTAGATTTGTAAGGCTGGACCGAGAGAAGCATTTTGGGTTATAGATATAAATTGAGGGTCACCAATATATAAATCTTTTGGAATGAGTAATATTACCTGAAGAGCAAGTATGAAAGTGAAAGTGAAGTCGCTCAGTCATATCCAACTTTTTGCGACACCATGGACTGTACCCTACCAGGCTCCTCCGTCCATGGGGTTTTCCAGGTAAGAGTACTGGAGTAGGCTGCCATTTTCTTCTCCACGGGATCTTCCCAACCCAGGGATCGAACCCGGGTCTCCCTCATTGTAAGCAGATGCTTTAGTGTCTGAGCCACCAGGGAAGACCAAGTATAAATAAAGAAAAAGTGCGGCTGAAAAGGAAGTCCCCAAAGAGGCAAGGTTGTGGTAAAGCAGGCAGCTCAGGAAGGAAGCAGGAAAAGAAAGAACATATGATGTCAGAAAGACAAGAGAGTTTCCTGAGCACTTTATAAGAACAGACACATGCAAGGATCTCTTTTTCTCATTCCCACAGATTATATACTATGTCCACTGTATATCTAGGTCTGTATGTGGGTATGCCTTTGTATGTGTTGTGTGTATATCAAAAATCCTTATAACAACCCAGAGACGTAGGTATTATTTTATTATCTCTATTTTCCTAATGACATAATGGGTTTTGGAACTTAAAAACAAGCCAATCACTTAAAGAGTTGTGGAGCTAGAATTCATGTCTACACCTAGTAACTCTATAACATACTCTCTGTATCATCCCTGGTCACATTACTTACCTTTCTTTCAAAAGAGGTCATTTCCAAAGTCCATGAAAAATGAGAGGGGCCACCCAACATAGTTTGAACTTCCAAGAGACATAGAATCTAACAGGAGTTTGCTTAAAAACTAGAGAGTGATGAATCAGCACACAGAAGAAGGTACAGAAGTGTATGGCTATCTAGCTCAAATGTATTTTTATTGCCCTGGCATCGGCCACTAGACTGTGACCTGCCAGATGATAAATCAATGATTGCTTCATCATCTGCCTTGACTGCACACAGGGACTGTATGTTACTGACACTAGCTATGAACCTCAGATACCTGGAAAGTATTGGGTTGGAAAAAAGTTTGTTCAGGTTCTTCTGTTACATCTTACGGAAAAATCCAAACAAACTTTTTGGCCCATGCAATATACTTTGAAATAAATTATGACTTAGAAATTTGACAGAACTGTGCTATGACTCAGTATATTATTAGGCAACAAGTCATCCTATGTGCTTCCAAACTACAAGAAATTAATAGAGCATAAATTCCAAATAGATCAGTAGAATATATCCTAACTCTGACAGCATCACTCATTTGTCTAGTAAGTCTCTATTAAGTAACTGTTCTGTAATAAGCACTCTTCTAGTTGCAGAGGATTCAATCGTAGACAAAGAAGACACAAATTCACACCCTCACTGGATCCTGTAACCCAAGGTGGTTTGTCAAACAAGGTAAGGAGGTAAAATAGTGTATGATACACAGTAATGAAGATTACAGAGAAACAGTAATGCAGGGAAGGAAGGCAGAAAGGGTCAAGACATAGGAAAAACAAAAATTTCTAACGTAGCCAAAGAAGTTTAAATTGCAAAATTTGTGAAAGAAAATGAGTCATGCAAATATCGAGGGAACAAAAATTTCAGGTTAAAAAAAAGAAAAAAAGGCTAAGTCCCTAAGGCAGGTTTATACTTAGTGTGCTGAGAGACAGCAAGAAGGCCGGGGTGACTGAAGTGAAGTAAAACTGGGGAGAGAGGAAGAAGGCATGTCTGAGAGCTAGAGAGATGACCAAAGCCTTTTTGGACTTTAAAAAACTTCGGCTTTAAAACTGTGAGAGTGACTTTCTGGAAGAATTTTCAGCAGAGGGAGGGACAGACAAGGACCAACTGTTCAAGGAGTTTTTAACAGAGAAGGGACACAGATGACCAACTCTTCAACAAGAATATGGGCACAGAGGCAGAACCAAAGAAGTACTGGGGAAACTGCTGCAGCAATTCAGGTGGGAAAGATGACAGCGGCTTGGCTTAGGGAGATGGTAGTATAGGTGGTTGAGAACTGATAGGATTCTGAATCTATCTCGACCATAGAGTGGAAGTGTTTGCTTTCAGATCTGACTGGGGCTACGAAGGAAAGAGAAGAATCAGTGAGGACACTAAGGTTTCAGGTTAGTCAAACAAAAGACAGTGTCATGTTGACAGAAAACTGTAGAAGAACAGACTTGGGGGGAGATAACCAAAACTCAGTTTTTTAATACATCAATTTTTAATGCATGTGACTCTTTGTGACCCCATGGACTTTAGCCAGCCAGGTTCCTCTGTCCATGAGAATCTCCAGGCAAGAATACTGGAGTGAGTTGCCAATTCCTCCTCCAAAGGATCTAATCCACCTAGGGATCAAGCCCACATCTTTTCATCTACCTGAACCGGCAGGCAGATTCTTTACCACCAGCACCACCTTAATACTTGGTAGAAATTTAAAAAGAGATATTTAATAAGCATCTGAGATTGAAATTCTACAGAGAGCTCTTCATAGGAGATATAAATGGAAGGGGCATTGGTATGACTTTTTTTTTTTTTGGACACCACGAAACTGGATGAAATGACCTAGGAATTAGAGAAAGGAAACTACTTCTGAGACTAAGCCCCCAAGGAATTCCAATGTTTAAACTCCGAAAGACCCAGAGACAAGGAGAAACCAGTAAAAGAGACTGAAAAAAAAATTTGAATAGAAAGCTTATCTTGTAAAGTGTGGGGAGGGGAGATGAAAAGTGAACTATACACATATTGAGAAAAATTAAAAAACGGATACGGCTGTGTTTTCACAAGAAATATTATGAGTGTGGATGTACGCACACATGGTCTGGAAACGTTGCTGTTTGGTCGCTAAGTTGTGTCCAACTCTTTGTGACCCCATGAACTGCAGCATGCCAGGCTTCCCTGACCTTTACTATCTCCCAGAGTTTGCCCAAACTCATGTCCATTGAGTCAGTGATACAATCCAACCATCTTATTCTACATTGATCCCTTCTTCTCCTATCTCCAATCTTTCCCATCATCAGGGTCTTTTCCAAAGAGTCAGCTCCTCACATCAGGTGGTCAAAGTATTGTAGCTTCAGCATCAGTCCTTCCAATCAATACTCAGGGTTGATTTCCTTTAGGATTGACTGGTTTGATCTCCCTGCAGTTTGAACTGATATGATGAGATGTCCACTGGGTGGTGGGAATATGCATAATTTTTAATTTCTTCTTTGCTTTTTACCTTTGTTTTGTAATTTTCTGAATTTCTGCTATCAAGACTACTCGTTATTTGTAGTATTTTTTAAGTGTTGGACTGAGCGATCTGCTTTCCAAATTGCTATCCCAGTCTTCCTTGTGCCCTGATCTCTCCTAAAACTGCCCCCTACTTGGGTGTCTGCTGAAAGTGCAAGTCACTCAGTTGTGTCCGACTCTTTGTGATCCCATGGACTACACAGTCCATGGAATTTTCCAGGCCAGAATATTGGAGTGGGTAGCCTTTCCCTTCTCCAGGGGATCTTCCCAATCCAGGAATTGAACCAGGGTATCCTGCATTGCAGGTGGATTCTTTACCAACTGAGCTATGAGGGAAGCCCAGGGTGTCTGCTAGTCAAGTTAAATTTTTTTCTCTTCTGGGTGTATATCCCTTTGCCCCAGTGGTTCTGTTCACACTGGAACTTAGCCCTGATATGCTCTTGTTTCATGGCTTTTAAGGCAGAGTTTTTTAAGAGCATTGGCTTGGAGTCAAGAAAACCTGGGTTTAAATCCTGGCACTGCCATGGGCTGGTTGTGCGCTCTTGATCACTTAGTCTTTCTGAGTCTAACTGGAATGAGAACAGTAACTACCTCAAAGATTAATGTGGATAGAATGAAGTAATATTTTTAAATATTCTCTTTATAAAATCTCCCCAGGTCCCTCACCTTGCAGGACATACTCTATTCTCTCCGTTTAAGAGGCATTTTCATCCATACTTTTTCATATGATTTATTAAGCAGCTAAGAGTATAGCTATTTATGGGCTTGAATCACAATAAACTGTGGAGAATTCTGAAAGAGATGGGAATACCAGACCACCTGACCTGCCTCTTGAGAAACCTATATGCAGGTCAGGAAGCAACAGTTAGAACTGGACATGGAACAACAGACTGGTTCCAAATAGGGAAAGGAGTCCATCAAGGCTGTACATTGTCACCCTGCTTATTTAACTTATATGCAGAGTACATCATGAGAAACGCTGGGCTGGAAGAAGCAAAAACTGGAATCAAGATTTCTGGGAGAAATATCAATAACCTCAGATATGCAGATGACACTACCCTTATGGAAGAAAGTGAAGAAGAACTAAAAAGCTCTTGATGAAAGTGAAAGAGGAGAGTTTAAAAGTTGGCTTAAAGCTCAACATTCAGAAAACGAAGATCATGGCATCTGGTCCCATCACTTCATGGGAAATAGATGGGGAAACAGTGGAAACAGTGTCAGATTTTATTTTGGGGGGCTCCAAAATCAGTGCAGATGGTGATTGCAGCCGTGAAATTAAAAGACACTTACTCCTTGGAAGGAAAGTTATGACCAACCTAGATAGCATATTCAAAAGCAGAGACATTACTCTGCCAACAAAGAGTCCATCTAGTCAAGGCTATGGTTTTTCTAGTGGTCATGTATGGATGTGAGAGTTGGACTATGAAGCAAGCTGAGCGCCGAAGAATTGATGCTTCTGAACTGTGGTCTTGGAAAAGACTCTTGAGAGTCCCCTGGACTGCATGGAGATCCAACCAGTCCATCCTAAAGGAGATCAGTCCTAGGTGTTCATTTGAAGGACTGATGCTGAAGCTGAAACTCTAATACTTTGGCCACCTGATGCAAAGAGCTGACTCATTGGAAAAGACCCTGATGCTGGGAGGGATTGGGGGCAGGAGGAGAAGGGGACAACAGAGGATGAGATGGTTGGATGGCATCACCGACTCGATGCACATGAGTTTGAGTAAACTCTGGGAGTTGGTGATGAACAGGGAGGCCTGGCGTGCTGCGATTCATGGGGTCGCAAAGAGTCAGACGTGACTGAGTGACTGAACTGAACTGAACTAGTGGCTCAGATGGGAAAGAATCTGCCTGCAATGTAGGAGACCCAGGTTCGATCCCTGGTTGGGAAGATCCCCTAGAGAATGGAATGGCTACCCAGTCCTGCATTCTTGCCTGGAGAATCCCATGGACAGAGGAGCCTGGTGGGTTACAGTCCAGGGGGTCACAAAGAGTTGAACACAACTGAGTGACTAAACCACAACACTATCACTATTTATACACAAGTTTTGTCTTCAGACAGACTTCAAACCCTTAAAAGAGTAAATTTGTGCCATATACAACACCTGATATAATCCTTACACAAAATGCATATTCAATAAATTCTGCTGAACAAAGGAATAAAGGGAACTGCCTCCACCAGGCGCTTTGGTCAGCTACTTGACTGAGATTTAAACACGTGCCCCCATCCCACTATGGAAAATTAAAAAACAGATCATGAAAATCCTCCTGTCCAATGGGTCCAGGCAACAGAGACCACCAAAAAGAGAAGTACAGACTAACCGAAGTAGGAGGGAGAAACCTCTGGTGTTCCACGTGGCTTCTCGATATATGAAGAAAAACAGCAACACAGAACTAGGGAGAGTTCTATATGATATAGTTTAATTGAGACTCATGAAGAATAATGCCTTTTAGCAGAACTAGGACTCAGTTCAGCCGCTCAGTTGTGTCTGACTCTTTGCGACCCCATGCACTGCAGCGCACCAGGCCTCCCTGTCCATCACCAACTCCCGGAGCTTACTCAAACTCATGTCCATTGACTGGGACTAGAACCCAGCAAAATATCATCTCAAAACTAGTATTTAATCACATCCTGAAACTTGGTTCTGCTTTTCTATAATTCTCTAAGCATATAATCTCTAACACAGAGACTTTATTTAAATGGAATATTAGTATGAAATCCACAATGCAATATATTTTATTCTTCTCTATATAATGTATTATAAATATCTTTTGAGATTAGCTCATTTTGAAGATGGGGATAATGATAAGATTATAATTCACCACAGCTTACTATGTTCTAGGCTAGCATTTCACATGAAATGTCATTTAACTATCATTAAAAAAACTGCAAGATAGATCATTTTATGCATATTTTCACTTGACATATCTAGGACTCAGAGAGATAGGATGGTTTGGCTAAGATTCTAAAGCAAGTGAATAGCAGAGTCGAGATTCACACTTGGAACTCCTATTTCTTTCAAACAGCTGCATCATATTCAATTATATGAATGTACAGAAATTTAATTATTCCCTATTTTTGAATATTTAGATTCCTCATAGATTTTACTACTATCATAAACAGTGTTGCACTTTAATTACTTTTCAATGTATTTCTGTAGGACAAATGCATGATGTTGCCGGCATAAATCTTTTCACGTTTTACAGTCTATGAACTTAGACTGTAAAAGGTGGCATTAACTTCACTCTCAGTCCTTTCTCCTTAAGCTTATTAATTCTTTGTATCACACAGTGTTCTTTCCATAAGAACCTGCTCTCTCTTGCTTCTATATAAGTTCATGAGTGAGGCCCTTTCTCCCTAGCTATTGCATCAGGAGGTCCACTCATTTATTTAAGGGTCTTATAGGAAAGGGTCTTATAGGAAAAGGTCTTATAGGAAAAAAAAGGATAGTAAAATCATATTATTTTATTTTCTTATAGAAAAGGGTCTTATAGGAAAAAAAAGGATAGTAAAATCATATTATTTTATTTTCAGCATACAGAGCCTTTTCCCTTTTAATCCCATTTTAAACTAAACAAAATTACCACTCAGAAGGTCTGATTATTGCCATTTCATATATCAGAACAGAATCCCCAAGAGAACAAATTATTGCTTTAAGTTATAACTCTGATGTGGCAGGGTTAGCTATATATTTTTTTAATTCATATATATGTGAATATATATTCTATATATTTTTTCTTGTTATAATGGGAAGAAGTTAATTATCACAGTAATTTTAAAAGCTTTCAAAATATTATAGACCTGTGATCTAAATATATGCAGTACTCTATAATTCAATCAAAAGTAGTAAATGATAAGAGTTTACATAAATACTATAACTTACATGATATTTTGGTTCAGGGTCCTATTTTCAGAAGCACTGCTGCTGCTGCTGCTAAGTCCCTTCAGTTGTGTCCGACTCTGTGTGACCCCATAGACGGCCCTCCACCAGGCTCCCTGATCCCTGGGATTCTCCAGGCAAGAACACTGGAGTGGGTTGCCATTTCCTTCTCTAATCCATGAAAGTGAAAAGTGAAAGTGAAGTTGCTCAGTCGTGTCCGACTCTTAGCAACCTCATGGACTGCAGCCTACCAGGCTCCACCATCCATGGGATTTTCCAGGCAACAGTACTGGAGTGGGGTGCCATTGTCTTCTCCTCAGAAGCACTGGACTACTTTATTCAATATTCTAGGTTCATACCATAATAAAATCAATCTCTACCCCATTATAGAAAATAGACATATATTTAATATGCATAAAAGTACTGTGCCTCAGGGAACCATACGGTCTCATATTGTATCCTAAGTGAAGATGGAGAAGAAACTATTGGTGGACAGAATTTAGCATAAATGGCAACTTACATAGTAATCAGATTCACAGTCGCATTGTCTTATTCTCAACAATTTTCTCAAATGCTGACCATCTTTCTGGCACAGATGTCTCTTATATAACTTAATCCCCACACAAGCAAATCACACAGCTCAAGATATCAGCACTAAAATGATTCCTTCTGCCTGAGCAGCAGCCTCCTCACAGATAGGGGTATCAATACTGCATGTGCACGGATGCCTCGGATACATTTTCCTGAAAACAAGTGCATCCCATAGATAAGAGACACTTTGGGGTATAATGATACCGAGAGCATCGTAGTCTGGGGAAAGCTCCATTGTCATAGCTATCTCAAGCACACATCTGTGACCTTGTAAATAGGAAAATCCAGCACCCCCTCCATCTAGCCCAGGACGAAAAATATGCCATATTTAAACTGAAATCCCCTTAAAGCAAAAAGGGGCCATAAAATAACATTGTGCAAAAGTGAAGTCTGTAATTTTATGCATTAATTAAAAGGTGCTGGCAGTAGAATAAAGCTCACTAAATCATCTTAAATCATTACACAACTGGTTTAGTAGTCCATGAAGACCTAAAACAGCCTTTAAAGCAAAGCAATAAAAATGATGTGATCAACTGTTAACTAGTCTCAATTGAATTGTCAAGCAGGGATTCTAAACTTCTTCCTATTTTGCAGCCTTTGCTGCTTTCTTGTTATTTATGGCACACCTCAAAAGACTGTAGAGCATTATTGTGCATATTGTATTACCCAACATCAGGTGCTTGAAAACGTGCTTTTGCATTTCTAACTCAATCTCTAGTTACTTATTAATAGCTAATATTTATTGAGTGCCTACTTTGTGCTAAATAATATATAAGCATAATTTAATGTAAGTCTCACGATGACCTTATGGGGTAGGTATGATTACTACCTACATTAAATCTCTCTTGAAATTGAGGTTTACAGGTGAAGACTCTTGCCAGAGGTCTCACACATATAATGAATGGCAGAGTCAGGACATAAATTCAATTCTCTCTGGCTCCGAAACCCACACTCAACATAATCAGATGCTACTGCTTCCCATCTGACCAAATGGGATGGTTAGTTAAACCTTATGCACTGGCTACAAAACATTTTGGAAATTCAACTTTCCACCAAATTCTTATGTAATGTGAGTCAGCTACATTTAGAAGCCACACAAACAAGCCTAATAAATATAGCTAACTGTTTCATAGAATCATTTAGATTAGGCTTTCTTGACCTTACACCTGTTGCCATTTTGGACTAGGTAATTTTGGAGGTTTTGGCAGGCTGCCATCCTATGCATTGCAGGATGCTTAGAGCATCCTGATCTGCAGATGCCAATAGCACACACCTCCTCATCCTTGTGACGAATAAAAATGTCTCTAGACTCTGTCAAATGTTCCTTGCAGGTCAAAGCCATTGCCAATTGAAAATTGCTGATTTACTTGAAACTCATCCTGTCAAGGTCTACATAATCATCAAAAAAAGAAGACAAGTAAGAGCCATCTGGATGTGTCACTCCCACAAAGCCTTTTTCTGAAATGTTCTAATAATTCTAAGGAGAGTAGTTTGGAATAGACTTGCCTTTCTCCTTTACACTGTAACTTGTTTCTGGCTGCGTTTCTTGTTTTGAATATCAATTTGAGAAATACAGAGTAAACTGTCAAAGATGATATTGGTGGTGGTGGTTTAGTCACTCAGCTGGGTCCGATTCTTAAGACCCCATGGACTGTAGCCCACTAGGCTCCTCTCTCCACGGGATTCTCCAGGTAAGAATACAGGAGTGGGTTGCCATTTCCTTCTCCAGGGGATCTTCCTGATCCAGGGATTGATCCCATGTATCCTGCACTGGCAGGTGAATTATTTACCACTGAGTCACCTGCTGCTAAGTCGCTTCAGTCGTGTCCGACTCTGTGTGACCTCATAGACGGCAGCCCACCAGGCTCCCCCATCCCTGGGATTCTCCAGGCAAGAACACTGGAGTGGGTTGCCATTTCCTTTTCCAATGCATGAAAGTGAAAAGTGAAGTCCCTCAGTCATGTCTGACTCTTAGCGACCCCATGGACTGCAGCCCACCAGGTTCCTCCATCCATGGGATTTTCCAAGCAAGAGTACTGGAGTTGGGTGCCATTGGCTTCTCCAACTGAGTCACCAGAGAAGCCTATTTGTGTAATTAATTCACCATAATCACTCAATGAGGTTAATAGTGTTACAACCTGTTCCTCATTTCAAAAATGAGGAAGAGAGGCAGAGCAATGCTAAGTAATTTGCCCAAGGTCACATAGCTAATAAGCCACAAAGCTGGGATTCAAACTCAAGCAATCTTGTGCAAGGGTCTGTACTCCCAATTGTATCATAAGTCACTGGAAACCACAATGAAATCATTCCATGGTGCTTAGCCACATCACAGATTAAAGTTACCTAATAGCTCAGCAGTAAAGAATCCACCTGCCAATGCAGGAAACCCAGGTTCGATCTCTGGGTCAGGAAGATCCCTGGAGAAGGAAATGGCAGTCCACTCCTCCATGGACAGAGGAGCCTGGTGGGCTACAGTCCAAGGGGCCTCAGAGTAGGACACAACTTAGCAACTAAACAACAAAAACAATATAATGGGAAAAGGATAAGTCTGAGTTCCAAACAAATCAGATTCATGTGTATAAGTGTGTGTGTGGAGAGAGAGTTATGTATGCAGTTATGTGTATAAAATTATATACACATATAATTTTATTTTTCCACTTCTCTGCTACATGACAATGAAAGGAAAAAGCCCTCAGTTTTAACGACAGAAAAATCACTGCCTTGTATGATTGTTATATGTATTAATTAACATATTTAATACTTGGCATGGTGCCTATGCTCAATAAATGATAGTTATAAGAGCAGAGATAAGCCTGCATCAAGACCTTTGCTTAGTTTCCCTTCCGACTAAAGGCAAACACAATTCAAATGAGATTAGAACTGGTAAAATCTAAATATTTTTCCTTCTGTTTGAGAATTTAAAGGAAATGAAAGTAAGCTTATGACATGATGTTTCTTAGAACTGTTATAGAACTACATTTTAACCAACTGAGAGAAAGAAATATCAAGAAAATGTTTTCTTAGTTTCAAATAGTTAAAATGTAAAATCAAAATTTAAATTTTCTCATGTTATATAAGCATGTCATATGTTTAAAATATGTCTTCTGATGCTCCTATATTCTTATATTCCCCAAACTCTACTCAATGAAAATAACTAAATGATACTTTGGGACTAGTGTTAACAATTCTGTGAATATTAAAAGTGACTTGTATATCTCAATTGTAAGAAGGTTTCTGCTTTGTATTAATACCTCTTCAATTTATCCAAACTCCAAACTGATCACTTTCAGCATATATCACCATATATCAAAAAACAATCTTCACTGTTTATGAAGTTAGTTTAAACTACCTACTAAAATAACACAGCAAAAAGTATAAGGAGGAATAAGTGTGTCTCTTCATCTCATGAGGACAGAAATCCTGAGGAAAAAATGGTACACAAATAAGTGCAACATTTTTCACAATTAACTGTATCTCACATTTTTCTACTTTCATTGGCATTTAATTTCGTTTTTCTCTATAAAATGCTCTGAAAATACCATAAGAAACAATATAATACAACTCATAAAACCTTCAACATGTTTTGAAGAATTGTAAAAAAATTAGAATTAGTAAAATCCTTTAGTCATGAAAGTAAACATGTTTAATGAGATAAATCATTGAATAGGTAATATAACAATGTCAACAGAGTAAAAACTGAAAATATTATGTAGTTGCTTCAACATTCTCAAAGTTTGCATATTTTGTACTGGTTGGACATATTAAAAAATTTACCTATGAGTGAATTTTTCAGTTTTCGACTTGACATTTGTCATTATGTCCATAAAAAATGTGTACCATGATGTGATGGCAAAGGCTTGTCTACCTATGAAAGGAAAGTGAAGAACTGGGCAAGTACTTGAATATTCAAATACCATCCCTCTCCTCCAAACAATCTCAATATGCCCTTTAATAAATGAACATTAAAGAGTTCGGTTTCTTTTTGAGCGTAACCTACAGCCAAAACATTACCTTGGGATAGCAACAGTCTCGGGAGTGCAATGAAACTACCTAAATAATATATTTGGAGTTAATGATCAGGGAAAGCTTTTCTCTTAAAGAAACAGTCAAGCAGTTATGTAGGAAATACTACATTCTATTCCCATCCGTCAAAAACAAACCAAAAAACCCCCAAACCTTGTAGGATCTGTCCGGAGTGCTGAAAAGGTTTCCGCTGGAGAAGGCTGGAGTCTGGGAGACCAAGTAATCTGACGAGCTCACCAAGCAGGATTTTCAAGTCCCAACCAAAGATCCTTTTAAACAGAAACTGACGTCCATAAAGGACAAAAACAGTCACAACTAATTTTTAAATGGATATAAGAGAGAAATTGAAGGAGATGCCCTGTGCTCCATGAGAGGAAGGAGGTACACAAAGCACACCTAACAAGAGGTGGCATGCCCGAACACTCGGAACTCTAAAGAATGTCTAGAACGTTGCATAGCCAAGAAGATTCTGCAGAAAGCCTAAGCTGAGCTCCCCACGGGGGTAGGGTGGGGGGCTGCATAGAACCCACGACAATGATTTCTTGGCTGCCTCAAAAGGCCAGTAGATGAGCTCTAGCTCAGTCTCACGGGACTCAGAACAATGAAACACGTAGGGAATCAAAACGGTGGCAGGAAGCCACTGCCTTCCGACTGGCCTCTGTCAGTAACTCGGCGGAGAGTAAACTGTGGGAGAGTCTATCTGCCTGCTCACTCGAGAGCTTTCGATTCAGCTTAGGCAGCACGGAGATGGTGCCTGAGTGAGCACAAGCACTTGTTACCCGCCCCTCAATTTCCCTTCCCCACAGCACCTGCTCCGGAGGGAGACCTAGCACCAGCACCTGAGCCCTCCAGGTGGACTGCCCTCTTCCCTCTGTGAGGTCCCGGTGCAGGCGAGGCTCTGGTCACCTGGCTAGCTCGTTGGCCTGCCCGGGTTCTCTCCCAAGTGGCTGTAGCCTGGGCAATGCCGCTTGAAGGTAACTAGCGGGCTTTGTGTCCGAAGGGCAAGCTACATCCAGGGGAGAGCAAAGAGCCGGAGGGCCGGACCGGGAGCGGAGAGAGTGCTTTCAGCACCACCCGCTGTCCTCCGTGCTCCCGCAGCCGGAGCCGCGGTCACCACCGCCAAGCGATCCACCGGGAAGCGGTTCTCCCCTCTCTTCCCCTCTGCCTTCGCATCTCTGAATTCTGAGCCCTCGGGTGGGTCGGTGGAGCCCAGTCCGAATTCTAAACGCCCGCCCCTGGCCTTAGGGCGCGGGACCTCGCCCCCGAAGGCATGCAGAATTCCTCGCCAGCTCCGGCCATTCCCTCCTTTCCCCGATTGCTCTCGCCCTGTCTCGCCAACAGGTTTAACCGAAGCCACCCGCGAATGGAGCCGGCTTCAACCTCGAGGTTCTGGCCACCCCCGCCGCTCCACCCGCGACCCCTCCCCCAAACACAACTGGGAGCACCCCGCAAGCTTACAGCTCCTTCGTCCTCGGTGGGCCCGGGGACCCTCTAGGCACACAGACACTTCGCAAGCTTACCCCCTGTTGGCGGCGCAGCAGGCAGGGAGTCGCGGTCTAGCCAGCCCCCCAGAAAGTTGGGCCGCGCGGATCAGCGGGGCATAGTCGGCCTCTCCAGTCCCGGGCTCCCCTCGCCCCAAGATGATCTTAAGCTCATCTCCTGCGCTCGGTGCGCGCAGAACAGCAGAGCTGAGGGCGGCGTGTGCAGCAATTCTCCCTGCTACTGAGAAAGGGGGGAAGGGGGGGAAAGCGCGGAGGAGGGAGGGGTGGTAGTTTGTATTTATAGAGAAGAGAGTTCTCAGCGCAACTTTTTGGTGCCACCAAGTGGCACAGTGAGTTCCTTTAGGAAAACAGACTTCGGATCGAATCTGGATGGGTAAACCAGCTCCACAGCCAGATGCTCCCAGGGTCGGGGGATTGGGGCACACCCCTAGGACTTGAGTTTCCCCATGTGCTCTTTCTCATCTCAATCCCTGGGATTCACATCCTTATATTCTAAGGATGAGCTGGTGTTGAGGGGCAACAGGCACCTGTGCCCTCTGCACACAAGTGGCAGAGGTGTCAAGGACACTAGGCAGGTGCCAGTAGCCTCCTAGAAGCCTAGAAACCCTTCTCTCTGCTAACCCTTCTGCCCAGATTACAGTATTCTCAAACATCACTCTCAAACCATCCTGCCATCACCTGAGTGCCCAACCTTTAAAGTAGGATGCCATTCATTTTCCTTGCACTAGAATCAATTAGAGTATTTCCCAACCCTCATTCAAAGAACATCACAGCTTGCCACCCAACTTTCTTCTTTAACTGCTACCTTTAGAAAAGCATGTGACTTTAGACTCTGGATCTGAACCTCTCCAAATCACATTCAGAACTCCAGATTCTCTTGGCTATAGGCGACATGTCTGATTGTCCTTCCCAGCCATTTCTACAGACCTGTCTATATGCATTACACCAACAGCACAGCCAAGAGCTTGCAAATGCCTTTGATACTTTAACCTGAAGCTCCCTTGATCCAGATTTTCTGGGTGCTCTTCCTTGTGTGCAGATCCTCAAACCCATTCGATCCTAGGCAGACACTGCTGCTGCATGGGACCTTAGTGACCCAATACACAGAAGAGCCTCTACATTTCTACATGTTCAAGGTCACACATTTCCCTAGACACCAGCCCAGAGACTACTAACCCAAGGTGATACCAAATAAATGCAGTGATGGCAAACCTGACCCCCAGCTCCTGCTCCTTCTGGCACCGTACACAGCCCATTCGGTCATGTTTAGCTCTCCTCTCTTTCCTCTCTCTCCATCACCCTCTTTCTGACCCCATTCTTTGCAAAGTCCCATAAGGGAACCTGGAGTAAGGGTGTTTTCCTAGCCCCAGAGGGAGTACATAAACTTGAGCTTAAAGGTCCAGAGTTGCAGGTGTACCCCTTAAAATGGCCCCTGTTCTAGAAAACTGCTCCTTCTCGGAAATGTAGTCATGGAAGTGTCATTTTAGAAATGGAACACTGGCATTTACACCCAGCGAGATTCCTCTTTTGCTCTTCTTCAGGGTGAAGCGCCAGCAAACGCTCTTATGAGCTCCCCCAGCAACACCTAATGGCTTCAAAAATAGAGACTCCCCTCCTTTGCCAAACGTGCCCCTCTGTGCACATGTATCGGTATGCGTGAAGAGACAGAAAGAGAAATGTCCAAACCCTCCCTTTGGCTCAGACCTCTTTATTTTTTCTCCTCTGATTTTTTTTTAGTTCATTTTCTATGGAAACAAGCCCACTTAAATTCCTCACTTATGCAAATACGAGCAAAGCGATCTTCATAAAGCTTTCATTGGAGAGACGCCGCGGTAGCCTGGGCTCCGGACTCGAGATTCCTGTCTGATTCACCCAGCACACGTCCTTGGCGGGTGACTTTTCCAAACTTGCAGGACCTCGCAGCGTCCCTGGCTCCCCCGGCTCTCCGCCTGCCCACAGCCCGCCCTCCCGGGTGCATCGCCCCGGCTCCCGCCCCGTGCCGGGCGGCCCTCCATCCCTGTGCTGGGGGAGGGGCCCCAGCTGGCTCCCACCGCCACCGCCACAGCGACCCCCGAGCCCAAAGAAGGAGAACGCGCTGCGCTTACCGGGTGCGCGCCCGGAGCCCGGCGTCCCCCGGCCGGCCGCTCTTAGCCGGCGACCCGCGCTCGCCGAGCGGCCTGGGCTGCGGCTGGGGCGCTAGCGGCGGCGGTGCGGGCGGCGGCAGCGGCAGGCGGCGCGGCGGCCTGGGCGCTCGCGCTCTCAGGCCCGCGCCGGGAGCACGTGCCGCGCTAGGGCAGACGCGGCTGGAAACGCAGCGCCGGCCGGCCCGGCTCCTGCGGCGCGCGGCGGGGCCGGGGAAGCGAGCGGGCGCGCACAGGCCGGGTGACCGGGGTCTTGGAACCTCGTAGGCTTGGGGTTCGATCCAGGGTCGCCTCGGGCTCCCTCTGCGGCGCCTCGGCTTCCCTCCGGGAGCCGCGGGAGGAGCAGAGCGGTGCGGGGAGGCGTGGGTGGCTCGTCACTCAGAGAGAGGCTGGGGGAGCAGGTAGATCATAAGCTTCTCCCTGACGACGGCACTTAAACCTCCGACCGGGATTGGGAGAAGGGGTGTCACGGCGGTAGGGTGCAGAGGACCGGGAATTCAGGGAACCCCAATAGGATTCTGAGGTGTGAATGATTTGAAAGAATGGGCTTTTTATTAGCATTACTTAATAATGCCATTTTGCATTTGCCTGCACTTCTTGCAAAGGATTCTTCCTACGTCCATTAAAATTTCTTTCTCTGTAGCAAGTATCTTTTACTTCCTTAAATGACTTGACTTCCTTTTCCACCACTACCCATGTAACTGACCAATATTGTAAAAAAAAAAAAAAAAAAAAATGCTGAGGTTATCTTTAAATTCCCAAATCAGACTTCATTTCTGCCTCTGAAAAAAGGAATGTGTAAATTAATTGTGCGGCTTAAAGAAAAGAAAGACATTACAGCACTATGATTATTGTGCCCCCTTATGTTTCCCTAGCCATGTGCTTGCAGCAGTTGTGTGAAAGGTTAAAAGATGAGGACCCTGAAGTCAGGTTATAAGGTAGACACCGCTAATGTAGGTTTCACACACGACTCTTGAAAGCAAGGCAAGTTGTTCTTTGATAGCTTTCCTTTCTGATTCGACAAGAAAAAAAGATATGTATCTCACACCCTGTTGGTCTTTGCAATGGCATCTTTCTTCTCCCCATTTTTCCTGTGTACTGATGGTGGCATTCTTTGTTTTTGAGATTCTTTGATTGCAATCTGCAAAGCAAGCTTTAGTACTTTGTAGAGAGGCCAGCAGAGCACTGGTGGACCTTCCTCTATAAGAAAGATAAGGTAGGATAGATGAGAGAATACAAAAATAGTGAGGAAAATAAAGGGAAACTAATGACTAGATGATTGTGGAAGTGTGATTAAGTCTGATGAAGAAAATGATTTGCAAGCCCAGTTGACTGAGGCATCGGTAATGATACACATGGTCATAGATTTGACCCTTGTGTGAGGCATTTAGCTTTGAATGAGCATGGAACACAAGTTCCCTGTCTTTTTTCTTCATGGAAAACTAGCTTAAAGCACCCAAGTGGGCCGAACCTATGTAAGAAGGGGTTCTCACAGTGGCTACCCAGTCACTTAAATTCTTCAATTTCCTGCATATCTTTCTTGCTGTCTCCCAGGGTTCTGGAGAGGATGGGACACAATAGGACATCTCAAATCATGTCAGAAATGATAAAGCACTCCATAGATGCATCATATAGTTTATCAAGACATAGCCACTTCCATGCTGTAAAAGCTAGAACTAAAGGACATTCCTCATGTTGAGCAACAGTGATATTTTCAGCTGAGAAAGGAAAACAGTATTACATAATCTTAAATTGCTCAGTGACATTTTACAATACAGCTTTAACCTCATAATTGTAGTGATGAATTAGGTAAAAATTAAAAGGAGCATTGTTTTAAGTCCCCAAAGCAAATTCAGATTGTAAATTGCTCAAGGGTAAGACTTTTACCTTAGGATTAGCTATTAATAGGGCTTCTCAGGTGGCACGAGTGGTACAGAACCCTCCTGCCAATGCAGGAAGCATAGTAAGATTTGGGTTCGATCCCTGGGTCTGGAAGATACCCTGGAGGAGGGCATGGCAACCCGCTCCAGTATTTTCTCCTAGAGAATCCCATGGACAGAGGTGTTTGTCCAGCTGCAGTCCATGGGATCACAAAGAGTCTGAAGTGATGTAGCATCCATGCACAAGCTATTATGGAATTCTACATATAAAAATATGTAGAACAGCAAAAAAGAATGGAAAACTACTTATTACATTTAAAACTCGAAGTTTCCCTTGGTTCTTTTCTTTCTCTCACACATGACAATGTCAGGAAATCCTCTTGGCTCTATCTTCAAAATCTATCCAGAATCCTACACTTCTAACCGCCTTCCCAGATACCATGTTGATTCGAGCCACCATCATCTTTTATTTGCCTACAGCAGTAGCATCCAAACTGGTCTTTCAGCTTCTTCACTTTTTCACTACAATCTAATATTCAACACGGCAGCCAGAATTTTCTTTTTAAGAAGTTAGCTTAACTCAAAATCCTCCAGTAATTTTCCATTTGAAACAGAGTCAAATGGAACCTCTAGAGTCTGTTCCCACTTCATTACCTTTCTGACTTTGTTTCCTAGTATTCATTCTCTTTCCTTATTCTACCCCAGCCACCAGGACTTCTCTGCTGTTTCTTAAAACAAGCCTGGCATGCTCCAACACTGATGGCCTTCGCAGGAGCTGTTTCTTCCTCATGAAATGCTCTTTCTCAAGTAATCATTGGGCCCTCTCTCCTTCAAATCTTTGCTAAAATCTTACCTCCGGCCTTGCTGTATCTCACCATTCACTGAACCCGGGGTAGGCAAGGTGTGAGCCAAGAGCCTGGAAGAAAACTCAAGGAGCCGTAGGAACTCCAGACCTAGTCTCTCCCAGCCGGCACAAAAGCCAGAGCAGCAGACACGACTGCTTCACCAAGGGCGTTTCAGGTGGAGCTTATATGTGCTTATAGAACAAAACTAGCCCGTGGCCAAGCGCGAACCTCGTGCCGCGCATCGCAGTACTAGATGTGATCTCGGTTGTTAACATAATCTTTATTCACAGAACGTGGTGGGAGGGCCAAGAGGATGAGGGGCGAGAGAGCCTGACCGCACCGTCTTGGCTAATTTGCTTCTTTCCTGCACCTCCTTAATGAAGCCTTCCCAGACTAGCATGTTTAATACTGTAACCTATTCTCCCTTACAGCCTCAGTACTCCTGACCCCTCTACTCAAATCTGTTTTCCCCTGTATCTCTTTATCCTGTCCCATGTACCATATAAGATACCCATTTGTTGTGATTATTGTTTATTGTGGGTGTCTTCCCTTTCCTTCCATTAGAATGTGGGCTCCTCAAGGAAGGAATCTATCTTTGTTTGTTTGATGTATTCAGATTCTTAGGAAAGGATTCTAGAACCTAAAAGCCCCTCGATAAGTATGTCTGAATGTTTAAATGAATATTTATGAAAATAGAGGTACACACGGTACGTGCTGTCAGCCATTTTCTCAGCTAACATCACTGACAATAAATTAGGTTTGTAAGAGATATGCAGGATTACTGACTGGGCCTTTTTCCAACCTGGGCACTCTTAGCCACCTTTTGCATTCTGTTTTTGCATCTGTGCTTTACAGATTTTACCTGCTCACGTTCTAGACTCCAAAGGGGTTATTGCAATTCTAAAGGTTTTGCAACTATATGTTTCTCTGAACCCACCAGTTAACAGATTATAAGTGGCTTTATAAAATAATTTAAGGGAATTTTATTTTCATTCATTTAATGAAAACTTATCAAGGCTTTTCCTTTTCTTTTCATCAGTTACTATACGAGGGACTGCAATAAGAATGATAAACTAAGTAAACACTTGATTAGTTTTAAAAAGCCTATAGCCATTAGGTATGTATATATGAGTGCTTATATGTTTATTGATTTGTTCATCCCATTGATTAGGTATTTTTTAAACTGTGTGTAAATCATAGCTAGATATTGGGGTTCAATGATGAATGAAGTAGAATTAGCCCTTGTCCTCATGGAGCTTACAGTCAACTAAGGAACACACAAACTTAACTAATTTTTCTCACAACTTGTGGATTGGAGGCAAAGAAGAATTGGACGCGGTAAGCTGTAAAGTAGAGCATGACATGACGAGGGACCATGGTGTCTTGTTTGTATAGAACATTAAAAAATAAATTCTCTCTGAGGCAATAACAACAGGTAAAGATCCATTCCAGTCAACTATGCAAAAAATGTTCTCCGTGTGCTTGTGTTTGTGTGTTGGTGGTGGGGAGGTATGGTTCACCCAAGAGAAGGAAGAAAGGAAGGGGCTTTACAGGCATAGGGAACAACAACTATAACCTCTGAAGTAATAGAATACTACATTGCTATATTTTGAAAACCAAAAAGACATTGGTGTCAGTGAAGTAGAGCTTGGACAATCTTTCAGCGTATCTCAGTTTGCTTAATTGCAAAATAGAATTTGTTATTTTATCTCATTTTATTCAATGCATTTAATCTGCCAAATTTCTAAATGTGAGTGAGATATAAAAGTCACTAGAAATATAAAATGAAAACCATGTAGAAAAAGGAGCTGACAAACACCCAAGTGGTTTTTTATTAATGTTGTACCAGTGGTTTATGAAAAATGTTTAGTGATGAGTTCACTAGCAAAACAAAGAGAAAAGGGAAAATGTCTTAACTAATAAGTATTTAAGAATATAAATTGTATATTTCTTATAATTAGTATAAGATTTCTTTATTTCTTAGATTTCTTATACATTTCTTATACTTACTATAAGAAAAGTAGCCTGTTCTTTGAAAAAGTTTTGTTATTCTTGCTATTTTGAAGGCTATTATTATTACATAGACCCTTATTTAAATGACCCTTAAAAATTCAATGCTTTCAATGAAAAATGAAATGTTTTTCATTTTACATTGTTGTACATAAAATTTCAATATAAGTTCTAGGCATAACTTGGAAATTTACGTCAAAGAAGTTGTTACTTATGAGTCAAGTGTCACTTATGTCTTTATTATTCTCCAAGCAGGACAAATGGAGAAGATCACCCTGGGAATTTTTTAATTTGTCTTGATACTGGGTAAAAATACAATAATAAAAGAGCTTTTCCCCTCAGTACAAGGGGAACTACAAGTTCTTCAGTCAGTGTTCTCTAGGATAAAGCCCTTGTCCAACCAGTGCTCTTGACATACACGTGGCAAACACAGATCCTTATCTTCACTGTACAGTCGTCGGCCAGCCCTACTTGAACTGTCATTACTCTAGGCAATGCACTTCTGTGATAGCCCAGAATGAATACCCAGATCCACTTAGATTTTGAGTCCCAGTCCAAATGGTTTATCTGGCTCTTACTTGACCAGGGAACTTGTACAAGCTATTGAATTTTAGAACCTGATTTCCTTATCTGGAAATGGGAAAAATGGAAAATAATTTTGAAACTAATTCTCTTGGTTATATATAAAGTCACTTTATAAACTAAGCATTATTATAGTCATCTCAGGCAAATCATGGTTGTTTTTTTCTCACATTCTCTCACAATCTGGCTCTATTCTTCCAGTACAATACTGTGTAGAGGCAAGAATTTTGATAATACTGTTGGATTATTAGGATCATAAATAACAAAAGAAAATTCCTCTCAATTTTTTTTTCAAATTGGTCAGAGATGTCTTATTTTCCTTCTCTAAAACATAAATAATAGTGAGGTTGCTGTAGATAAGCAATAAGGGGTGTGAAGCAATTGTAATGTGGTAAGTGAATATTTGGTGATGATAATGATGGGAATGAGGACTAGTTTATTTTAATATTCAGTTATTTACATCTATACATAGAATGGACAAGGTGCTAGACATGTAGCTTGGAACTTGATGTCTACTCTTTTTTTTTATATATCATTTTATTTTTTTTCCTGTGTCTGTTGGTCCTATATATATATATATATATATTTTTTTTACTTTACAATATTGTATTGGTTTTGCAGTACATCAACATGAATCCGCCACGGGTGTACACATGTTCCCCATCCTGAACCACCCCCCCACCACATCTTTCCCCATATCATCCCTCTGGGTCATCCCAGTGCACCAGCCCCAAGCATCCTATATCCTACATCAAACCTGGACTGGCGATTCGTTTCTTATATGATATTATACATGTTTCAATGCCATTCTCCCAAATCATCCCACCCTTTCCCTCTCCCACAGAGTCCAAAAGACTGTTCTATACGTCTGTGTCTCTTTTGCTGTCTCATATACAGGGTGATCATTACTATCTTTCTAAATTCCATATATATGCGTTAGTATACTGTATTGGTGTTTTTCTTTCTGGCTTACTTCACTCTGTATAATAGGCTCCACTTTCATCCACCTCATTAGAACTGATTCAAATGTATAATGGCTGAGTAATACTCCATTATGTATATGTACCACAGCTTTCTTATCCATTCATCTGCTGATGGACATCTAGGTTGCTTCCATGTCCTGGCTATTATAAACAGTGCTGCGATGAACATTGGGGTACACATGTCTCTTTCAATCCTGGTTTCCTTGGTGTGTATGCCAGCAGTGGGATTGCTGGGTCATAAGGCAGTTCTATTTCCAGTTTTTTAAGGAATCTCCACACTGTTCTCCATAGTTGCTGTACTAGTTTGCATTCCCACCAACAGTGTAAGAGGATTCCCTTTCTCCACATCCTCTCCAGCATTTATTGCTTGTAGACTTTTGGATCACAGCCATTCTGACTGGCATGAAATGGTACCTCATTGTGGTTTTGATTTGCACTTCTCTGATAATGAGTGATGTTGAGCATCTTTTCATGTGTTTGTTAGCCATCTATATGTCTTCTTTGGAGAAATGTCTATTTAGTTCTTTGGCCCATTTTTGATTGGGTCATTTATTTTTCTGGAATTGAGCTGCAGGAGTTGCTTGTATATTTTTGAGATTAGTTGTCTGTCAGTTGCTTCATTTGCTATTATTTTCTCCCATTCTGAAGGCTGTCTTTTTACCTTGCTTATAGTTTCCTTTGTTGTGCAGAAGCTTTTAATTTAAATTAGGTCCCATTTGTTTATTTTTGCTTTTATTTCCAATATTTTGGGAGGTGGGTCATGGAAGATCCTGCTGTGGTTTATGTCGGAGAGTGTTTTGCCTATGTTTTCCTCTAGGAGTTTCATAGTTTCTAGTCTTATGTTTAGATCTTTAATCCATTTTGAGTTTATTTTTGTGTATGGTGTTAGAAAGTGTTCTAGTTTCATTCTTTTACAAGTGGTTGACCAGTTTTCCCAGCACCACTTGTTAAACAGATTGTCTTTTCTCTATTGTATATTCTTGCCTCCTTTGTCAAAGATAAGGTGTCTATATGTGCCTGGATTTATCTCTGGGCTTTCTATTTTGTTCCATTGATCTATATTTCTGTCTTTGTGCCAGTACCATACTGTCTTGATGACTGTGGCTTTGTAGTAGAGCCTGAAGTCAGGCAGGTTGATTCCTCCAGTTCCATTCTTCTTTCTCAAGATTGCTTTGGCTATTCAAAGTTTTATGTATTTCCATACAAATTGTGAAATTATTTGTTCTAGCTCTGTAAAAAATACCTTTGGTAGCTTGATAGGGATTGCATTGAATCTATAGATTGCTTTGGGTAGTATACTCATTTTTACTATACTGATTCTTCCAATCCATGAACACGGTATATTTCTCCATCTATTAGTGTCCTATTTGATTTCTTTCACCAGTGCTTTATAGTTTTCTCTATATAGGTCTTTAGTTTCTTTAGGTAGATATATAAGTATTTTATTCTTTCCGTTGCAATGGTGAATGGAATTGTTTCTTTAATTTTTCTTTCTATTTTCTCATTATTAGTGTATAGGAATACAAGGGATTTCTGTGTTTATTTTATATCCTGCAACTTTACTATATTCATTGATTAGCTCTAGCAATTTTCTGGTTGAGTCTTTAGGGTTTTCTATGTAGAGCATCATGCCAAGTGCAAACAGTGAGAGTTTTCCTTCTTCTTTTCCAATTTGGATTCCTTTTATTTCTTTTTCTGCTCTGATTGCTGTGGCCAAAACTTCCAAAACTATGTTGAATAGTAGTGGTGAGAGTGGGCACCCTTGTCTTGTTTCTGACTTTAGGGAAAATACTTTCAATTTTTCACCATTGAGGATAATGTTTGCTGTTGGTTTGTCATATATAGGTTTTATTATGTTGAGGTATGTTCTTTCTATTCCTGCTTTCTGGAGAGTTTTTTATCATAAATGGATGTTGAATTTTGTCAAAGGCTTTCTCTGCATCTATTGAGACAATCATATGGCTTTTATTTTTCAATCTGTTAATGTGGTGTATTACATTGATTGGTTTGCAGATATTGAAGAATCCTTTCATCCCTGGGATAAAGCCCACTTGGTCATGATGTATGATCTTTTTAATGTGTTGTTGGATTCTGTTTGCTAGAATTTTGTTAAGGATTTTTACATCTATGTTCATCAGTGATATTGGCCTGTAGTTTTCTTTTTTTGTGGCATCTTTGTCAGGTTTTGGTATTAGGGTGATGGTGGCCTCATAGAATGAGTTTGGAAGTTTACCTTACTCTGCAATTTTCTGGAAGAGTTTGAGTAGGATAGGTGTTAGCTCTTCTCTAAATTTTTGGTAGAATTCAGCTGTGAAGCCATCTGAACCTGGGCTTTTGTTTGCTGGAAGATTTCTGATTACAGTTTCAATTTCTGTGCTTGTGATGGGTCTGTTAAGATTTTCTATTTCTTCCTGGTCGAGTTTTGGAAAGTTGTACTTTTCTAAGAATTTGTCCATTTCTTCCACGTTGTCCATTTTATTGGCATATAATTGTTGATAGTAGTCTCTTATGTTCCTTTGTATTTGTGTGTTGTCTGTTGTGATCTCTCCATTTTCATCTCTAATTTTATTGATTTGATTTTTCTCCCTTTGTTTCTTGATGAGTCTGGCTAATGGTTTGTCAATTTTATTTATCCTTTCAAAGAACCAGCTTTTGGCTTTGTTGATTTTTGCTATGGTCTCTTTTGTTTCTTTTGCATTTATTTCTGACCTAATTTTAAAGATTTCTTTCCTCTACTAACCCTGGGGTTCTTCATTTCTTCCTTTTCTAGATGCTTTAGGTGTAGAGTTAGGTTATTTATTTGACTTTTTTCTTGTTTCTTGAGGTGTGCCTGTATTGCTATGAACTTTCCCCTTTGCACTACTTTTATAGTAGTGCTATAAAAGTTTACAGGTTTTGGGTTGTTGTGTTTTCATTTTCATTCATTTCTATGCATATTTTGATTTCTTTTTTGATTTATTCTGTGATTTGTTGGTTATTCAGCAGCGTGTTGTTCAGCCTCCATATGTTGGAAATTTTAATTGTTTTTCTCCTGTAATTGAGATCTAATCTTACTGCATTGTGCTCAGAAAAGATGCTTGGAATGATTTCAATTTTTTTGAATTTACCAAGGCTAGATTTATGGCCCAGGATGTGATCTATCCTGGAGAAGGTTCCATGTGTGCTTGAAAAAAAGGTGAAATTCATTATTTTGGGGTGAAATGTCCTATAGATACGAATTAGGTCTAACTGGTCTATTGTATCATTTAAAGTTTGTGTTTCCTTGTTAATTTTCTGTTTAGTTGATCTATCCATGGGTATGAGTGGGGTATTAAAGTCTCCCACTATTATTGTGTTATTATTAATTTCCCCTTTCATACTTGTTAGCATTTTAGTCTTACATATTGTGGTGCTCCTATGTTGGGTGCATATATATATATATATATATATAAATATATATATATATAATGGTTATATCTTTTTCTTGGATTGATCCTTTGATCATTATGTAGTGTCCTTCTTTGTCTCTTTTCAGGGCTTTGTTTTAAAGTCTATTTTATCTGATATGAGTATTGCTACTCCTGCTTTCTTTTGGTCTCAATTTGTATGGAATATCTTTTTCCAGCCCTTCACTTTCAGTCTGTATGTGTCCCCTGTTTTGAGGTGGGTCTCTTGTAGACAACATATATAGGGGTCTTGTTTTTGTATCCATTCAGCCAGTCATTGTCTTTTGGTTGGGGCATTCAACCCATTTATGTTTAAGGTAATTATTGATAAGTATGATCCCGTTGTGCAGAAGGCAATGGCACCCCACTCCAGTACTCTTGCCTGGAAAATCCCATGGATGGAGGAGCCTGGTGGGCTGCAGTCCATGGGGTCGCTGGGAGTCGGACACGACTGAGTGACTTCAATTTCACTTTTTGCTTTCATGCATTGGAGAATGAGATGGCAACCCACTCCTGTGTTTTTGCCTGGAGAAGCCCAGGGATGGGGGAGCCTGGTGGGGTGCCATCTATGGGCTCGCACAGAGTCGGACACAACTGAAGCAACTTAGCAGCAGCAGCAGCATGATCCCATTGCCATATACTTTATTGTTTTGGGTTTAAGTTTATACACCCTTTTTGTGTTTCCTGTCCAGAGAATTCCTTTAGCATTTGTTGGAAAGCTGGTTTGGTGGTGCTGAATTCTCTCAGCTTTTGCTTGTCTGTCAAGGTTTTGATTTCTCCTTCATATTTGAATGAGATCCTTGCTGGGTACAGTAATCTGGGCTGTAGGTTATTTTCTTTCATCACTTTAAGTATGTCTTGCCATTCCCTCCTGGCCTGAAGAGTTTCTATTGAAAGATCAGCTGTTATCCTTATGGGAATCCCCTTGTGTGTTATTTGTTGTTTTTCCCTTGCTGCTTTTAATATTTGTTCTTTGTGTTTGGTCTTTGTTAATTTGATTAATATGTGTCTTGGGGTGTTCTGCCTTGGGTTTATCCTGTTTGGGACTCTCTGGGTTTCTTGGACTTTGGTGATTATTTCCTTCCCCATTTTAGGGAAGTTTTCAACTATTATCTCCTCAAGTATTTTCTCATGGTCTTTATTTTTGTCTTCTTCTGGGACTCCTGTGATTCGAATGTTGGGGCATTTATTATTGTTCTGGAGGTCTCTGAGATTGTCCTCATTTCTTTTAATTCGTTTTTCTTTTTTCCTCTCTGATTCATTTATTTCTACCAATCTATCTTCTACTTCACTAATCCTATGTTCTGCCTCTGTTATTCTACTATTTGTTGCTTCCAGAGTGTTTTTCATCTCATTTATTGCATTATTCATTATATATTGACTCTTTTTTATTTCTTCTAGGTCCTTGTTAAACCTTTCTTGCATCTTCTCAATCCTTGTCTCCAGGCTATTTATCTGTGATTCCATTTTGATTTCAAGATTTTGGATCATTTTCACTATCATTATTTGGAATTCTTTATCAGGTAGATTCCCTATCTCTTCCTGTTTTGTTTGGTTTGATGGGCATTTATCCTGTTCCTTTACTTGCTGAGTATTCCTCTGTCTCTTCATCTTGTTTATATTGCTGTGTTTGGGGTGGCCTTTCTGTATTCTGGCAGTTTGTGGAGTTCTCTTTATTGTGGCGTTTCCTCGCTGTGGGTGGGGTTGTTCGGGTGGCTTGTCAAGGTTTCTTGGTTAGGGAAGCTTGTGTCGGTGTTCTGGTGGGTGGAGCTGTATTTCTTCTCTCTGGAGTGCAATGAAGTGTCCAGTAATGAGTTATGAGATGTCAATGAGTTTGGAGTAACTTTGGGTAGCCTGTATATTGAAGCTCAGGGCTGTGTTCCTGTGTGGCTGGAGAATTTGAGTGGTATGTCTTGCTCTGGAACTTGTTGGCCCTTGGATGGTACTTGGTTTCAGTGTAGGTATGGAGGCGTTTGATGAGCTCCTGTCAATTAATGTTCCCTGGAGTCAGGAGTTCTCTGGTGTTCTCAGGATTTGGACTTAAGCCTCCTGCTTCTGGTTTTCAGTCTTATTTTTACAGTAGTCTCAAGACTTCTCCTTCTATATAGCACCGTTGATAAAACATCTAGGTTAAAGATGAAAAGTTTCTCCACAGTGAGGGACACCCAGAGAGGTTCACAGAATTACATGGAGAAGGAAAGAGGGAGGATGGAGTTAGAGGTGACCCAAATGAGATGAGGTGGAATCAAAAGAGGAGAGAGCAAGCTAGCCAGTAATCACTTCCTTGTGTGCACTCCACAGTCTGGACCGCTCAGAGCTGTTCACAGAATTATACAGAGAAGAGAAGAGGGAGGAAGGAGACAGAGGTGGCCAGGAGGATAAAAGGGGGGGATCAAAAGGAGAGAAACAGATCCAGCCAGTAATCAGTTCCCTAAGTGTTCTCCACCGTCTGGAACACACAGAGATTCACAGAGTTGGGTAGAGAAGAAAAGGGGGAGGGAGGAGACAGAGGCGACCTGGTGGAGAAAAAGGAGAGTCCAAAGGGGGAGAGAGCAGTCAAGCCAGTAATCTCGCTCCCAAGTAAAAATGGGTACTGAGGATTGGGTTCTTAAGGTACAAAATTGATAACAAATACCAAAAAGCAAAGATTTAAAATCTAGAGTAGTGGTTGGATTTTCAAAAATACAATATTAAAGAAAAGAAGAAAAAGAAAGTCACAAAAATTATAAAATATATATATATATATGAAGTTTGCTTTAAAAAATAGGGTCTTTATTTTGCAAAGTAATAGTAGGTTATAAAAATGAAAATTAAAGGAGTAATAGAGGACTTAAAAATTAAAAAAAATTAAAAAAGAAAAGAATGATTGTAAAAATAGTAAAAAATATATATATATATCTAGGATTTTCTCTGGTGTTGTTGTGGGCAGTGTGGGGTCAGTTCATTTTTGGATAGTTCCTTGGTCCGGGTTATATTTCTCAAGATCTATAGGGCCCTTCCTATTTAGTCAGTACTAACTACAGGGTTGTAATCTATTTACCAGTCACTTCCAAGGCAGTTCCCTCTGTTTCAGCTTCTTCTGTTTGCTGGTCTCTTCAGTGTCTGATTTCTGCCCTGACACAAGGGGGCGGTGGTGGACACTTTTTTAGGCTCACTTGTTCAGTCGCGCTGTGGGGAGGGAGGGACGCTGCAAACAAATAACACTGGCGTGTGCTTACAGTGTCTCAGCTACACTGGGCCTGCCCCCACTCACGGCGCATGTGCCCTCCCTGCCCACACTGCTCATGCTCTAGGTTGCTCTGCCAGGAACCGTCTGAGGCCAGCCCTGGGGTGCATGCACCTCCCAGGTCTAAGCCGCTCGGGTTCAGGCACTCAGGTAGCCCTCAGAGGCGCAGACATGGTTGGGCCTGTGTGTGCCCTTCCCAGGTCCGAGCAGCTCAGGTGATGAGGTGTTTGGTGAGTGCGGTTGCTGCAACTTATCACCTCCCCCGTCCCTGCCGCTCAGTTTTCTGGGTGTACAACCGGTGTGCCTTCTCAGGCAGATGTTGACCATCCACAGCCCCAAGAAGTCTTAGTTAGCAAAGAAGCCTGCTTGCAGTTCGGTAGAAAATGTCTCTCTGGGGCTGCGATTGCCCCCTTCCAGCTCTGGCTGCCCACCGGAAGGAGATGGTCTGCAGCCGGCTAGCTCTGTTCAGTCCTTTGTCCTGTATGCAGGCCTGGCGGTGTCTTAGGTTAGGGCTTTTCGCGTGGTAGCTATCCCACAGTCTGGTTTGCCAGCCCAAGTTAGTGTGCTCAGATAGCGCTCGGGGCATTCAGGCCCGGTCCTTACTCTAAGCGATGCAGCCCGCGCCTCCCTGCCCAGCCCCAGCTTGCTAGTGGTGGGTGCAAGCATCTGCGCTGCTTCTACGCTGGGTGAGTTACCATTGGGCTCATAATCTGTGGGTTTTAATTATTTATTTATTTTTCCTCCCTGTTACATTGCCTCTGTGCTTCCAAGGCTTGCCACAGACTCAGCAGTGAGAGTGTTTCCTGGTGTTTGGAAACTTCTCTCTTTTTGAGACTCCTTCCTGGGACAGAGCTCCATCCCTACCTCTTTTGTCTCTTTTTTTGTCTTTTATAATTTTTCCTACCTCCTTCTGAAGACAATGGGCTACTTTTCTGGGTGCCTGATGTCCTCTGCTGGCATTCAGAAGTTGTTTTGTGGAATTTACTCAGCATTTAAATGTTCTTTTGATGAATTTGTGGGGGAGAAAGTGGTCTCCCTGCCCTATTCCTCTTCCATCTTAGGACCGCCTCTTGATGTCTGCTCTTTGAGACACTTGGGAATTTGAAAAACACCTTCCAACCAACTAGAGTTCATCTCTTGGTTAATGCATTTAAATTGGGTAAAGTCTTGTGGTATTCTTAGTTAATACTTTTGGCAAAGGCAGTTTTTTTTTCGTCTACTATCAAAGATTAAACTTTATGGCAGCAGCATTCTGTTTTGCATTTAAATGCCCAAGTAAAGTTATACAGAGGATTTTTTTTTTTTCCCTTCAAAACAGAGCCTTGGAATCATTGCTTAATAGAATTCCTGGAAACTTTGCATTGTATGCATAAGAGACAATTATGCTCTCAATGGTATACATACAGCTGTTGCAACTATTATAATGCGTTTAATTATAAAGAGTCTTAACCACCTGAAATTCAACATTGTATCTAATTCATTGCAATAATTTAGGAGATGTCTATTGTTTTCAATGTTTAATTTTCTTAGAAGTAGCTTATTGAGCTAAATGATTTAAAATTATGTAGTAATCAGAAGAGTGCCAGAAACTTGGAGACTGATGAACTGATACCTTCTCTTATGGTACTAAACTTTTTTTTTTTTTTTTTCATTTCTTTAAGATGTAGCAGGGATGTTGAGCTGCTCTAGATAAACACAGACATACGGATCCATCAAGAACTCTGATAGACTGAGAGCCCACGTGCTAGTTGAAGTAATATAAAGCATTTAATTCTGTTCCTTACTCTCTTTATCTGTAAAATAAGGAAAATCCAGTTCCGTAAGTTAATTGTGAAGATTAAACAAGTTATACTTATAAAACACAGGGCTTGGTACATGGTAAGCATTTGAAACCTTGTTAGTTACAATTACTGCAGATGAGATGCTGTGTACCACCTGAGTAAGAGCACGCTTTCTGAAGCCAATCTGCATGGATTTGACGCCTGGTTGTGCTGCTTAGCAGGTATGCGTGCATGTGCGTGCTTAATCATGTCTGACTCTGCGACCCCATGGACTGTAACCCACCAGGCTCCTCTGTGCATGGGATTCTCCAGGCAAGAATACTGGAGTGGGTTGCCATGTCCTACTCCAGGGGATCTTTTCAACCCAGGGATAGAACCTGCATCTCTTATATCTCCTGCATTGGCAGGCAGATTCTTTACCGCAGAGACACCAGAGAAACCCAAATTAATGAATACATTCTACAAATACATTTTATTGATCAATCCAGGTTCTCATAAACTAGATTCTAGAGCAAGCTAAAATGAGTTCAGATCTGTGGACTTTCTAGTTTTGGGGTCCTGAACTTTGGATACACATTAGAATCATCTATAGCTTAAAGAAAAAAAAAATTACTGACTTAATTGTTATCAGGTGGAGATCCAGGGAATTCGATTTTTAGAGAGCTTCACAGATGATTCTAACATGCAGCCAATATTGAGAACAACTGCCAGTCCATTTAAACCCTCTGTATTTCTTTTTAACTAACTTGACATAAATTATATCAAATAAGAGTATAGGTACCATGTTATTAGGTAAAGCATAATTTGACCACAAGAAAATAAAATAACTTTTATGAGGTCAATATCCTGTTAGCATCTTCTGAGTACAGGAATCTTTTAAAATGAACTCCCACATTTCACATTTATAAACAATTTAAAGGTCCATTTTAAGTCAGAAGGACACATATCATCTCCAAATATTCTTCATATCAATTGTTGGAAGTAGATGGTAAAACGACTTAAAGTTTGTAGCAGTAAAGTAGTTTGTGAAGTAGTTTGCCCTATCTCGCAAGTTTGAAATAGCAACTACAAAAAGTAAAATAACATCCAGAAACCCAAAACATGTTATTTCCAGTATCTTATGCCACCTCTTTTTCCTGTAAACATCCCTACATTTTGACACATAACTTGTATAAATTTTAAATATTAACATATTATATTCACATAATCAGGAATAAAATATTTTTATTATAAAATTTACTAAATAAGTATCATTTTATTTCTAGGAAAGTGAAATAAAATCATATTAGCAATTCATTTTATGAAAACATATTCAGGAATAATGGTTCAAAATATTGCAAGAGCTTTGATTCAATGTCCTAAGTGAAAGCAAATAAACGAAGAAAAAATATTTCTGTTATCCAGAAACTTTGAAGTGACTGGCATTTCATTTTCAATTCCTTAAAATTATATGTGTGTGTGTGTGTGTATGTTATGTGTGTATTCTTATCTATCTGTAGAGTTCTTAAGCAAATATTAATTGAGCAGCTGTTACATATCAGCCCCTGCACTAAGGTTACAAAGAGCAATAACCTCACATTCTGGAAGTCTACTGCTGCTTAGTCACTTCAGTTGTGTCCGACTCTGTGTGACACCATAGACGGCAGCCCACCAGGCTCCCCCATCCGTGGGATTCTCCAGGCAAGAACACTGGAATGGGTTGCCATTTCCTTCTCCAATGCATGAAAGTGAAAAGTGAAAGTGAAGTCGTTCAGTCGTGCCTGACCCTTAGCGACCCCATGGACTGCAGCCTACCAGGCTCCTCCATCCATGGGATTTTCCAGGCAAGAGTACTACAGTGAGGTGCCATTGCCCTCTCCATCTGGAAGTCTAGCTACCTTTATATTGTACATGAATATGAATTGTATTTTAATTGTTTTACTTGAAATTCTTTTCTAAACAATTTCCTATATTTATAAATGTATTTATATAGTTAAATATATTTATAAAAGTTATGTTTTATATTAATGTGTTATATATTTATATAAATTAGATGAGTTCTATATATAAGTTATATATATTTATTTACTATATATGTTATATTTATATAAGTTATTATATAAATGTATTTATATAAGCTATGAATACATTTATAAATATGATTTATAAATACATATCATTCTATTTAAATCATATATAATTATATAAGGAGATCCTGGGAAAAAAATCATTTTTAACAATTATGAGTTAACTCTGATCTAGCTAGAATATTCGCTCAGTCAGAATACTTAAGTAATATGTTTCCCAAGTATTGCTTTCATTTTAGACCTTAATATGTTGTACTGTTTCCCACAGTTCTTGGCAATATTCTTATTTAATTCTTGGGGGTGCTGGGTCTTCATTGCTGCACGCAGGTTTCCTCTAGTTGGGGGAGCAGGGGCTACTCTCCTTCCTCCCTGTGCACAGGTTTCTCCTCATAGTGTTTCCCTTGTTGCAGAGCACGGGCTCTAGGCACACAGGGTTTGGTAGTTGCAGCACGCAGGCTCCGTAGTTGAGGTTCACGGGCTCTGGAGTGCAGGCTCAGCAGTTGTGGCTCTCGGGCTTAGTTGCCGCACAGCATGTGGAAGCCTCCCAGACCAGGGACTGAACCTGAGTCCCCTGCACTGGCAGGGGATTTTCATCCACTGGGCCACCAGGGAAGTCCTCTTAGTAATATCCCAAGTGTAGAAAAGCCAAGGGAGTCTTCTCCTGTCTTCTTTCTTGTCACATGTGCCACCATAAAATGTTCATCAAAAAATGAAGAAAAGAAGAAACGGGAGGAGGAGGAGGGGAAAGAGCAGGAAAAAGAATGAAAGAAGAAGGAAAGGAAAAAAAAATTAAGATAAAGAGAAATAAAAGAAGAAAGGAAGAGGGGGAGGAAGGAGAACTAAAAGAGAAAGAAAATAGCTCAGAGTAGAATTTTACAAAAAAAAAAAAAAGTCAGATCCCAAGACTAATCTAAAATAAATCACCCAGCTTATGAAGAAGTTATCCTCAGATGAGGGTTAAAATCTATGTCAGCATTCCAAAATTAAGACTCAGAGTCTCAGCTCAAGACCTCTCTTCTGATTTCTTGATGTTCCAGAGACTCACGTCTGGTTTCCATGGTGACCACTTTCATGAGTCTTTTAAACAATAAGAAAAATCTATCTTATCATTTATTATCAGAATCTTAGGAGGAATTTTTCTTGCCTTCCTGGCATCTGAAGGAAGGTTGTCTTTGACTTAAATGCCCTTAACTTAGGTCGTAAATTATCATCTCAATAAAAAAGTGTGAGAGAAGTAAAGAGGTATGGAGCTCGACAAGGTAGTATTTTAGATAAATACGTGATAGCTAGATGGAGTAAAATAGTCTTGTGTTTGTTTTTCTGATGAAATGCACATAAGCTTAGATTTCCTTTTTCCATGGAAACATAGGAACTATAACCAGTAAAGAGTCAATGAGGAAACAGAACTGTTTTGAGGAAATAAGCTGTGCTTTAGGGGGATAAAGTTAATAACCTATAACCAACTTTTTAGATTTTTTTAAATTTAAAACATTCTGAAGATGGCTCTCCTACATCAAATAATACTCAAAATACAATTAAGAAAGTTTCTTAGATACCTTGGCATTCTCTCCTATAAACATGTCCTATCTAAACTTAAGCCCTTAATTTTTTGGATCCACAATTGTTGGATCCAATTCTTTTTTATTTGATAATTCTATGTATTTTATTATAAAGAATCAATTACCAACTGAAAGCAGGTAAACAATATATTGAATCTAGATATGAGTAATAGGAAAAACTAAAGACTTTTCTAGTGTAACCTTGACATCTCTACCTCATTCACATTACTTGACTACTTTGCTACTCTCAAGTACTTAGCAGATCTCCTATTTTGTTCCCAAAGTTCCACAAATTTTCATAATCACATAATTACACAATATAGGTATTAACTGCTTACTGTTTGGATCATCTGACATTATTTATAAGAACATATTGCCAATTTTATTTCTATGAATGCTCATTTTCTTCTCACTGTTATGTCACCATCTTTGTTTAGGATTTTGCTTAGGTTAGGACTGGCACATTTTAGCATCTAAACAAGTCTTTACTGAATGAATGCATGCACTGATTTTTTCATTTTCTTTGATAAAGCACAAATTCATGAAAAAACTGAAAGTAATACCTATTAAGACTATGGTTTAAAAGTCAGATCTTATAAAATCTGTAGATACATGAAATAAAATTTGGTCACAGTGCTGTTTCAGTGAATGGACTTATACCCAATATGTGATACATTTTGAATTGTTTAACAGACCTGTAACGTTAGGGTTTCTACAGTTTACTTTATGCTGCAATAAGCCCAGTACTGCAGTTTATGCTGCAGTAAGCCCAGATGTGAAAGCCTACCCATCTACACATAAAGACTTATTCCCATGTTTTATACGCGCGTGTGTGTGTGTCCCTTAATGGGGCTTCCCAGGTGGCTCAGTGGTAAAAAAAAAAATCTGCCTACCCCTGCAGGAGACACAGTAGACATGGGTTTGATCTCTGGGTTGGGAATATTCCCTAGAGAAGGGAATGGCAACCCGCTTTAGTATTTTTGCCTGGGAAATCCCATAAACAGAGGAGTCTGGTGGGCTACAGTGACATGGGGTTGCAAAAAGGTTGGACATGACTGAACAACTGAGCATGCACACATAACCCATAATACAGTATTTGATAAAAGGACTGACATAATTTTTAAACTTTCCATTGCTACTGATTATATCATGTCCTTTATCATTAAATAATATTTAAAAACAGAATTATAGGATCTTCAGGTTTTAAGACATTTTTTACAGTTTCCAGAAAAAAAAAAAACAGAGAAAGCTGAGCTAAATTTCAATTTCAGATTAATGAGTCATTTTTATAATCTAAGTATGTCCCAAACACTTCAGGGTACATACTTACACTATATATTTTTTTTTCTGAAATTCAAGTTTAACTGGGTGGCCTATATTTTTACTTAATAAACCTGGCAATTTTAATCTGTAGAGTCAAACCATCTTTTGTTCTGGGAACCTCACAGTCAAGAAGGCAACATAACAGTGACAACACGGTGAGACGAGTGCCAGGAGAGAGCGAAGTAAAGCTCCGCCCGTGGGCAGACTACAGACACGCTGAAAGCATCCAGGAGAAACAGATTTAAGATCTTGTGATGTCAGAAAGCTGTGGTCACACGTAATTACTTATACTAAAATTTAAACACATAAAACTGGAAAGCAAAAGCAGTATCACAGGGGAGGGTCATACCAAAATCCTTTCAGGAATTTTGAAACGACCCTTTCTCTTTTTTAAGGTGCCTCACAGACCTGCAGTTCATTATATCAAAGTTGATATCAAAGAGGCATCATCAAAGAGCAGCACCCAGACTAATACAACATAGCCATTGATAAGCTTTTTAAAATGCATGAAAGCATCAGTTATGAAGCCTGTGGCACTTTCTATGAAAATTTGGAAATAATTTTGATGAAAGGTCCTTTAATAATATCTGAGTCCTAGAGAACAGCAACCAGGCTTTCCTCCTCTCACTGTTCCTAACATAGCACACTGCCTTACACTGAACAATCAAAAAAATATTTTTAGGATAAATGAATGAATGCCTCCTGCAGTTATTCTGTATATCCTCTCTGCTTTGTCTATTTCTTGGTCCCTTTTTCACATTAACTGGGATTCTCAGCCAGGAAGCAAACTCACAGAGACTATGGAAAATGGCTGTATTGTAGAATTTCCCTCAAGGAGTACTTACAACTAGAATCTCTGTCTACAATCACCAAAGAGGGTGGGAAAGTTGCCCTGGGTATGAGTGTGCTTCACCATCGGGAGGAAGCAGTCTGATACATACACAGAGGTATATGCAGAGAGGTGCTGAAGTGCCTGATGACCCTTGAAGTCAGGTAGAGGCAGCTCTACCTGAACTAGAGGCAGCTAGTTCCAGTTGATCTGCTGGGGCTCCAAGAGAAGGAAAGATCCTGTATGCCTCCAGTGGAAATTCAGGCTAAGGTCATACAGTTTTCATTTTAAGATAGGTGTGCTGGGTTTCATTAGATTCAACCCTAGGAAGATACTTCAATGTGGATACCATATGGCTAATATGACATAAAGGTAGAGGGAAAGAGTGTCATTCAGGGGTATTAGATGCAGATTTATTCCAGGAAGAATTAAGAGTCCCCTAAACAATCAAATGATTAAGGAACATACTCATATAAAACACAAAACAAAACTTTAAATATCTGCTAAAACAGTACAAAAAGTCCTACATAGTTCTTATTTATCCCCGTGATGTCTGCCTCAATATTTATTTTAAATAGCCAGTATAAAATATAAAATCATTTTATACCACAAGGCTACAGCAATCAAAACAGTGTGGTATTGGTACAAAACCAGACATATAGATCAAAGGAACAGAAGAGAAAGCCCAGAGACAAAAACACACACCTGCAGTCAAATAGTCTTCAACAAAGGAGGCAAGAATATACAATAGAGAAAAGATCATCTCTTCAGCAAGTGGTGTTGGAAAAGCTGGACAGCTGCATGTAAGTCAATGAATTTAGAACACTCTCTCACACCATATACAAAAATCAACTCAAAATGGCTTAAAGACTTAGATGTAAGATACAACACCATAAAACTGCTGCTGCTGCTGCTGCTGCTGCTGCTAAGCTGCTTCAGTCGTGTCTGACTCTTTGTGACCCCATGGACTGCAGCCTACCAGGCTTCTCTGTCCATGGGATTCTCCAGGCAAGACACTGGAGTGGGTTACCATTTCCTTCTCCAATGCATGAAAGTGGAAAGTGAAAGTGAAGTCGCCCAGTTGTGTCTGACTCTTAGCGACCCCATGGACTGCAGCCTACCAGGGTCCTCCATCCATGGGATTTTCTGGGCAACAGTACTGGAGTGGGGTGCCATAAAACTGCTAGAAGACAACATAGGCAAAACACTCTTTGACACAAATTGTAGCAATATTTTCTTAAGTCAGTCTCTCAAGAAGAAAGAAAGAAAAGAAAAACTAAACAAATGGAACCTAATCAAACTTACACGCTTCTGTACAGCAAACAAAACCATAAACAAAAAGACAACTTATGAACTGGGAGAAAATATTTGCAATGTGACTGATAGGGTTAAATTTCCAAAATACACAAACAGCTCATACAACTCAATATTAACAACAACAAAAAAACATTTAACAAATGAGCAGAAGACTTAAATAGACATTTCTTGAGAGAAGACATACAGATGGCTAACAGGCACATGAAAAGATACTGAACATCATTAATTACTAGAGAAACACAAATCAAACTGCATGAGGTACCACCTCACATGGGTCAGAAGGGCTATCATCAAAAAGTTTGCAAAAAATAAATTATGGAGAGGGTGTGGAGCTAAGGGAACCCCCCTACACTGTTGGTAGGAATATAAATTGTTGCATCCACTATGGAAAACAGTATGGAGCTTCCTTAAAAAAAAACAAAAATAGAGTTACCATATGATCCAGCAATCCTACTCCTGGGCATATATCTGGAAAAAATGAAAACTGTAAATTGAAAAGATACATGTAACCCAATGTTCATAGCAGCACTGTTTATCATGGAAACAACCAAAATGCCCATCGACAGACAATTATTTTAAGAAATGTGGATAAAGAATACAATTTTATCATTCATTTCTTTATCATTGCAAATAAACTTTTTCCAAAGTGACATTTCTTTATTCATTAATAATGATGCAATAAGTATTATAGTAGGAATACACTGAGTGCAAGGAAGAGATAAAAGAATTAATAATGTAAGATTAAACACATAAGGCCTGCTATATCATGATAAGCTTAATTCTCAGTTTTGACATTCCTTTACTTCTCTGAGATCAATAAAATTCCTTTAAATAATGCTGTAAAAAAAAAACAAAAGAAATGTGGAATACATAAATACAATGGAACGTTATTCATAAAAGAATGAAATATTGCTGTTTGTAGCAACAGGGATGGACCTAAAGAATACCATACTAAGTGAAGTAAGTCAAAGGTAAATGTTATATGATATCATTTCTATGTGGATCTAAAAAATAGTACAAATGAATTTATTTATAAAGTAGAAAGAAACTCACAGACACAGAAGGCAAATTTCTGGTTATCAAATGGAAGGGCAGGGGAGGGATTAATTAGGAGTATGGGACTAACAGATGCATACTGCTGCTGCTGCTGCTAAGTCACTTCAGTCGTGTCGGACTCTGTGTGACCCCATAGACAGCAGCCTACCAGGCTCCTCTGTCCCTGGGATTCTCCAGGCAAGAGTACTGGAGTGGGTTGCCATTGCCTTCTCTGAGATGCACACTACCATATATAAAATAAATGAGAAAACCAAGGACTTCCTATTTACTGTATAGCACAAGCTGGAATTGGATTGCCAGGAGAAATATCAATAACCTCAGATATGCAGATGGCAGCACCCTTATGGCAGAAAGTGAAGTTCTTTAGTTCTTACTAAAGAGCCTCTTGATGAAAGTGAAATAAGAGAGTGAAAAAGGTGGCTTAAAGCTCAACATTCAGAAAACTAAGATCATGGCATCTGGCCCCATCACTTCATAGGAAATAGATGGGGAAACAGTGGAAACAGGGGCTGACTTTATTTATTTATTTATTTTTGGCTCCAAAATCACTGCAGATGGTGACTGCAGCCATGAAATTAAAAGACGCTTACTCCTTAGAAGGAAAGTTATGACCAACCTAGACAGCATATTCAAAAGTAGAGACATTATTTTGCCAACAAAGGTCCATCTAGTCAAGGCTATGGTTTTTCCAGTGGTCATGTATGGATGTGAGAGTTGGACTATAAAGAAAGCTAAGCGCCAAAGAATTGATGCTTTTGAACTGTGGTGTTGGAGAAGACTCTTGAGAGGCCCTTGGATTGCAAGGGGATCCAACTAGTCCATCCTAAAGGAGATCAGTCCTGGGCGTTCATTGGAAGGACTGATGTTGATGCTGAAACTCCAATACTTTGGCCACCTGATGCAAAGAGCTGACTCATTTGAAAAGACCCTGATGCTGGGAAAAATTGAAGGCTGGAGGAGAAGGGGACGACAGAGGATGAGATGGTTGGATGGGATCACCAAGTCAATGGACGTGAGTTTGAGTAAACTTCGGGAGTTGGTGATGGACAGGGAGACCTGGCGTGCTACAGTCTTTGGGGTCACAAAGAGTCAGACACGACTGAGCAACTGAACTGAACTGAACTGATATAGCACAGGGAACTATATTCAGTAGGTTGTAATAGTCTATAATGGAAACAACTAAAAAAGTATACATAAATACATATGTGTATATATAAATATTTATGTGTATATATATGTATATTTACTATATACCTGAAACTAGGACAATATTGTAAATCAACTATATTTCAATAAGTAAATAAAATATAAAATTTATTTTCTTTTTATTTTTATGTGAAATGGGGATATTTCATTATATTTTCTTTATGTACTTTGTTTTATACTAATTGGTTTTGGTAAATTAACTTTCAGCTTAATACATTCTCTTATCCTTTGTAAGAACCTTTTTAGACAGCATTAGAGTTTAATGTGCTCAGTCGTGCCCGCCAGGCTCCTCCGTCTAAGGGATTTTTCCAGGCAAGAATACTGAAGTGGGTTACCATTTCCTCTTCCACGGGATATTCCCAACCCAGGGGTAGAACCCTTGTGAGTACCTTTATTTGACTTTAAAAATTTCTGAAAAAGTGATTAGTTTTTATAGCAAACAATTATATGAAGTACAAAGAATAAGAATTTTATATACTTCCTAATGTGTATAATTGTTTTCTATTCTTTGTCCAGTTGCATTGTTCAATACTCACAAATGATACTACATAATAGTGGCAGTAAAGTGAAGTCGCTCAGTCGTGTCTGACTCTTTGTGACCCCATGGACTGTAGCCTACCAGGCCCCTCCGTCCATGGAATTTTTCAGGCAAGAATACTGGAGTGGGTTGCCATTTCCTTCTCCAGGGGATCTTCCCAACCCAGGGATCAAACCTGGGTCTCCCACATTGCGGGCAGATGCTTAACCATCTGAGCCACCTGGTTTTAGTAAGAATACTTTTCTCATACACATGACACATCTCTATCTATTGCTACTTTGTCAGAAACAGATGCTTAACTCTGATCCTTTTTTGTAACATGTTTGGAGATTTGTCATTTGTCAAATAATCTTGATAAAATTATGAATAGATTACCTAATAATAAAATATTCTTTCATTCTGGACTAGGTTTCATTTGATGATAGTTTATCATGTTTTAATTATTCTATTAGGTTCTATTTATTAATTGTTTATTTAAAATTTTTGCATCAATACTATATTGTATTTGAGCAAACACTTTATTATATTATCAACTGTAGAATCACTTTTTCTATTGTGATAAATATATATAACATAAAATGCATTATTTTAACCACTTTAAAGTTAATTGGCATTAAGTATTAGATGAGCATTTTAGTCCCACAATTCATAATTTTGATGTAATCCTCAAAGTTATCTACTGCTAATTTTAAAAATAATTATGTGGAGGTTTTTCTTCTTCCTTTTTTTGTTTTCTTCTATTCATCTTAACTTTGTTCTTTCATTAAAACAATCTCATGAACCATTCCTAAGTTCTCATAGTTGTACTTTGAAGTAACCAGAAGGGTGGAAAGAATGTCCACAAATATAGCATGTGTCCTACACCTTGTATTTCATCCCTGTTCATATCTTTTTCATGTTTATTTTCTTATTTGAATCTCAAAACAGTCCCTATGCAGGTAGGATGCCTGTTGTAAACACTGGTTCATTTTTGTAAATGTGATATAACAATTGCAATGCATATGTCATATTTGAACGATGTGCAATTAAAACAAACCTTAACTGTTTGTTTAAAATTAAAAAAAAAAACTGGATTCATCTACTTAACTTGAAGACAAGCACAGCACAGCCAAAAAATGTAGTGCTAACATGGACATTGCTATGTTCTCCTTTATATTCACTAGAAAAAGGACTCAACATGTAATCACACGTGGTCTTTGGTTGAAAGCTCTTTGGAAAGAATAAGATATGTAGAATCCTTACATTATGTTCCTGCATAGCATTTTAGTTTTCATCCCTGACTTTTTAAATTAAAAACTTTTTTTAAGTTAAAAACTATCTGATGCCCTACATAGGTTTATCCAAAAAAAAAAAAAAAATGTAAATGGAAGCAAATAATTTAAATCACATTTAGCAATTTGGTGATTAATACTGAAGCCAAGTAAAATAATTACTGACTCATTTCTATTCATCCTTCAGGTCTCAGCTTAAAGAATCACTTCAACAGGGAAACCATTCATAACTCTTCCAACCAAGTCAGGCACCCCTATTATATACTCTGTACACTCTATTCATTACTTTTAAATCCCTTTTTACAAAGAAACTAAATAAGCTTTTGTTTTGTAATCTATTTATGTGTGTTTCTCCTGCTAGAGTAAACTCCATGAGGACAAATAGTGTGACTCTGGTTAATACATTGTGATATATATTATTATATAGTTGCATTATTAGTTGTATATATTATTAGTATATCATCATTATTCTAGATCTAGTACAGAAATTAAATAAATCAAGTATCCACAGTCCATAAGCTCCCAGCCCAAGGCAGTGGCAAGACAAGTTACATAGATACAGCTTTTATTGTGCAGTTTTCACAATCAGGGATGCAGAAGACATTCCTGTGTAGTAGATTTGAAGTCACTCAATAAGCATTCATTACACAAATTCTGAACAACACTACCATCTCGGTTCTATGAGAAAGGCAGAAGCATTCAAATGGTGTAGAGATACAAGTCAATCTTAGAGAAATGGTATAGACAGCCAGTGAATACAGCAGAGTGATATGATATTTTTCAAAAAATACTTTTACCTTCTGAAGGAGCAGCAAAATGTGACTTGGAAAGGACAGAGTGATAAGGGGATGTGTACAAGGGAAGAAATAAAAAATTCTTTGAAGCAGAAGGAAAAAATGTTGCTTGGCTGGCTCAGTTTCCCTAGTAGGAAAAATGAGAAATGGAATTAGTCAGCTTTGCTCCTTCAACAATGCATGTGATTTTTAAAAAGAATGGAGAAGGAGCTCTAGAGAATTTAAATAAAAACAGAAAAAACTGATTTTATTGTATTTCCATGATATATATCACATACAACACAAACATATCTAAACTGCCTTAAAGTCTGGGGAATGGGCATGTTATATAATCTTCAAGGGTTCCTTTGCTTCTCAGAACCATAAATGATTATGAAAGTTTGCAGGCTTCATCTAGCTTTACCAGGATCAATCAACTACAACTATAGGCGTAGTTCCTGGAAGCAAGGTGTTTTTTTTTTTTTTTTTTAAATAATCTAAAAGGTAACCCCGAGGAGCAGCGGTAGGCACCGCAGATGACAAGGGATGTGTAATAAGGGCTTATTAGCCTCATGCTTTAAAATCTAATAATAGGTGATTCTTTGTAGTGTTTTCCACAAGTACGCTTGTCAGGCTAGCTAAAACAGAAAACAGACCTTTAAACAGCTCAAACCACAATAACTAAGTAAGTGTCCATAAAATTAAACACGCAAATATATGATACAAAACTACTATATACATGACTCCATGCTGACCAGTCAGTTTGTGAGTTAGAGAGAGAAAGTTGTTGGCAGAGACATTACTTTGCCAACATAGGTCTGTATAGTCAAAGCTATAGTTTCCAGTAGTCATCTACAGATGTGAGAATTGTACCATAAAGGCTAAGCACTGAAGAATTGATGCCTTTGAACTGTGGTGCTGGAGAAGGCTCTTGAGAGTCCCTTGGGCTGCAAGAAGATCAAATCAGTTAATCCTAAAGGAAATCAACCCTGAATATTCATTGGAAGGACTGATGCTGAAGCTCCAATACTTTGGCCACCTGATGTGAAGAACTGACTCATTGGAAAAGACCCTGATGCTAGGAAAGATTGAAGACGGAAGGAAAAGGGGATGACAGAAGATGAGATGGCTGGATGGCATCACCGACTCAACAGAGATGAGTTTGAGCAAACTCTAGGAGATGGTGAAGGACAGGGAAGCCCAGTGGTCTGGAGTCCGTGGGGTTACAAAGAATCAGACACAACTGAGTGACTGAACAACAACAGCAAACGTTGGTATAGAGTGGAAAATTAAAAAGGAAAAGAAAAAGAGAACAACAACAACAACAAAACCCTTCTGCCTTCTAGATGCTCCTAATCTAAGGCACAGGAAAACCTTTCCTATATCTCAAGAATTCCTGTCTCACAGTGACTTTTGCAAAACCAAGGAATTATCATTGAGAATAGTAACAAGGGAGAAAATGCACTGAGAAAATTTTTCTCTAAACACTGAGAAAAATTTTGGTTCATTGTACTATGTAGAAATGTTACAGTGTTAGTGTCATATCTTACTAGCATCATACTTTATACCCTATGAGATTTGAACTATAAGATTTCCTATCTAACAATGTCATTGCTCTGAAAATGACCAAGCATCCATAGGCAAGTTAACAGATAAGTCCTTAAACTTCAAAAGACTTGTTGGTTGCTTATGTTAGCTGTGACAGCAAGACATTTGGGGATTGATTTCTTTTCTGCTGGAAATGGTGTCTTTTCTGCTACACATTAATTTAGGACCCAAGTTACTTTCTAATTGTGCCACTTACTTTCAATATACAGTCCCCAAATGTCTATGGGGTTGAAAGGGGGAAGGTGAGGGTTTTGTGATCAGATCTGAATGTGTTCTCAATTCTATCTTCATTTTTTTCACCAGAATTAAGTCAAATGGACCGACTTAATTATAAGGGAATTTGGAGTTTCCTCCTTTATACTCAGGGGGAAAATGAAATGAATGGTTGAACATCTGGCAGAGAATCTCTATCTAACCCATAAGAAAAGAGAAGGATCTGAGTGTGCATGCATGCTCGGTCACTAAGTCATGTCAGACTCTTCGCGACCCTATGGACTGTAGCCTGCCAGGCTCCTCTGTCCATGGGATTTCCCAGGCAAAAATACCGGAGTGTGTTACCATTTCCTTCTCCAGGGGATCTTCCCCACCCAAGGACTGAACCTGCATTTCCTGCATTGTCAGGCAAGTTCTTTTCCACTGAGCCACTAGGGAAGCCCAAAGGATCTGAGAGGCAATAACAAAACATAGAAACAAGGTATACCGCTTACATTCTTTCCTTTGTCTATGATTTTTTGTTGTTGTTGTTAATTCTGTCTTGATCCCATCTTGAGGCCCTGATGAAAGGCCAGTCAGTTTCCTTTCAATGGACCATTAAGTTCACACTCCGAACCAGCTCCCATCAGGTTCTCACGCTCTGGGCCACTGTTTGATGTTATTGTTGTCACTAAGTTGTCTTTGGTTCTTTGCGACCCCATGGACTGCAGCCCGCCAGGCTCCTCTGTCTGTGGGATTTCTCAGGCAAGAATCCTGGAGTGGGTTGCATTTCCTTCTCCAGAGGATCTTCCTGACCCAGGGACTGAACCCGAGTCCCCTGCACTGCAGATGGACTCTTTACCGCTGAGCCACCGGGAAAGCCCCGGGTCACTGTGTACCTGCCCTAATTGTCCCAAGACGAGATATCAGACAACCAGGGGCAGCGCCTATGTCTGAAAGTTAGCTGAAATTATTCAAAGTAGCTAATCCTAAACTTGCTTACCCATGGAAACCACAGCAAAGACACCAAGCACAGCTCCCTGCTCTCCTGCCTTCCCCTGGGCGACACTGGCTGTCCTACTGTGTTCCCCGCAGGGGACTGTGAGTGACGGAATTATAAACCACGTTCTGGTTTCCCTCTCTTGATCGGTGGCTAACCGCATTATGCCTCACCCACAGTAATGTGGTTAAAACACTGTTAAAAGGATATATAAATGTTTGATCCATTTTCAACAAAAGCATATTCTGTTTCAGAGCCTAATCAGCTGATACCTCTCAGAGCATCATATTATCAATATCGAGCTAATAGTCTGGATCCAAACTGACAAAGGAAACAAAAACATTCTCATCTGTTAGCCAAGGGAGAGAGCGGGAAACAGTGAACCAGTTGAACGTCTCCATCCAAGCCAGCCCTTAAATGAAAATAAATGCAATGTCATCAGCCTACAGGAGGATTGCACTCAACTCTGGAAAAGAGAGAGGAAAATATGTTTTTAACTGATGAGAACATGTATGTTTTGTTTGTTTGAAAAATACACCAAGAAGACTTCCCTGAAATTTGTTGTAAGCTATTCCCTCTAAAATGTGTGAGTATAAGTGTGTCAAAATAAGAAAATCTATGACAGAGAATGAGGTGGTTGGATGGCATCACCGACTCGATGGACATGAGTTTCAACAAGCTCCAGAAGTTGGTGATAAACAGGGAAGCCTGGCATGCTGCAGTCTATGAGGTCGCAAAGAGTCGGACACGACTGAGCGACTGAACTGAACTGAATACAAATTAAATGAAATAATAGTTTTGCAGTTTATAAAACTAGCTGAAGGTTGGGTGCCGGTTCATTGAATGAGTTCATTTGTGTCTTATTTCAATGCACTCTTTTCTGAGGTTTATTTTTGAAGTGACTTAAGATGAGGGAATAAAAAGGGACAGGATGTGTTTCTATCCCAGAATTTGCCATTAACCTATTCTGTAGCAGTTGTGTTTCTAAGGCATCTGTATGAACCCAGGGAGGTTTCAGGTTTGATATAATAACACTATGAATTACTGTGAAATATATTTATTATTGTGTAATTAACCTAGTTCTAAAGAAGGTTCTCTGGTGGGAAAGTACTACCGAAACAATTTATAATTTTGATTTGTGTCCTACTCGTAGCCTGGAGCATTAGGTAGTGTGTACTGACTCACTCTACTAGATAAGCCGTACATGATTTGTCTAGGACCATTTTGTTAAATATTATTTAGCTAGTTCTAATTTATGAAAATGCCTTATCAACTTCCCTAGAAAAAGGACAAAAGAAAGGACCTGTAGGTTAGTGTGCAGCTGGACATCAAGGAGCTGACCTGAAATTGAATTCTAGAAAGTAGACTTAAACAGATCTTGCAAGCTTGATCTGATCACTTAAAATCTCTGAGCATCTCTTTCATGCCTTAAAAGTATTAACAATGATATGTTTCTTCTCTAGGAGTGTCAGAGTGTAAAGAGTTAATGCATATAAAATATTTCTTATAAAGCCTTCTAGATAGGAGGTCTAAATAGTTGGAATAATTGGGATGAAATTCATCCAGACTCCAAATCTTTATATCTTAATGTCAATTTAAGTCAAAAAGGACAGATTTGTCTGTGCCAGTCTATCAATGCCTAGACCCAAACATACCATACCATCTCAGATACAATGCAGGACATGTTTCTGGATACTTTTAATACTTGAGTGCTTGCCTAAGTTTTTGGCTTGGAAACAATTGTTTTTAGTTTAACAAGATAAAAAATAACAATGTCACCATTTACTGAGGGTATAGTAAGCGTCTAGTCCCATGAAGAGCCTTTTGCTTTAATCTTCAAAACAATCCCATAGATATGCATTAGTAAATTCTTCCTCCCTCCCCAACTCCTTGTCCTTCTCTCTGCTTTCTTCCATTCTTCCTTCTGTCCTTACACCCTGCCCCATTGGTATCTGCCATGTAGTGCTTACACAGAAAAGGTCATCCGGCCCTTTTGCATGAGTTAGAACTCGATCAGAGTTTAGCCGCCTAATTTAATAATCCATGCCTGCTAAAGCATTTGGTTGTCAATTGTTCCTTTAAAAAGTGAACACGTTAGGATAGTAAATAGTAAATTTTACCATTTAAGACACTTTTGGAGGAAAACTATGTATTTTCCATGAAATTGTTGCCTAGGAAACAGTGATTTCATCTTATTTTTGGCATAAAACTGTAGGTGTCTAAAAGCTCTGAATCAATCTGCACACAGCACGAACGCTGATATTTATGAAGCCAGCAAGACAATAAGGGCGTTTCTACCTTGCGGTCTCCAAAGAAGAAATTTTGTGTAAGAATTTTTTGAGTGATCAGCTGGACGAGAACATCCCTTCAAGTTACCAGGAGAAGGTAAGGACTGAAGTAGCTATTTCTTTAAAGAAGATATAAAAATTGCCATTAAATTTATTAAAGGTACCAAGAGGAGCTGGGGTGAAGGCAGTCACAGAGACAGCACGAGAGTCGGGATTCAGTCTGTGGTTGCAACTGAGTGCTGGACCCCCAGTAGGCTGAAAGACATTAAAAATATTTTTTAATGCTCAACATCACTAATCATCAGAGAAATGCAAATCAAAACCATAATGAAATATCACCTAATGCCAGTTTGGTTAGCCACTACAAAAAAAAAAAAAAAAACACAGCATAAAATAACAAATGCTGGTAAAGATGTGGAGAATTCAGAATCCTTGTGCACTATTGATGAGAGTGTAAAGTGGTGCAGATGGTCTAGAAACCACTATATAGAGTTCTTTAAAAATTAAAAATAACCATATAATTCAGCAATCCCACTTCTGGGCATTTATCCAGAAGAATAAAAATAAAATTCTCAAAGAGATATTTGCATATCCATGTTTGTTGCAGCATTATTTAAAATAGCCAACACATGGAAACAGCCTAAGTGTCTATCAATGGATGAATGGATAAAGAAAATATGATGTAATAAATATATATAGATACACATACACACATATATATGAACACACACATACACAATGGAATACTATTCAGCTTTCAAAAAGGAAATCCTGTCATATACACAACACAGATGAACCTTAAGGACATTATGGTGAGTTACATAATCCCATGGCTAAAAAACAAAAATTTCATGATTCAATTATATGAGATACTTAAATTAGTCAGCGATCAGTGCAAAGAAATAGAGGAAAACAACAGAATGGGCAAGACTAGAGATCTCTTCAAGAAAATTAGAGATACCAAGGGAACATTTCATGCAAAGATGGGCTCGATAAAGAACAGAAATGGTATGGACCTAACAGAAGCAGAAGATATTAAGAAGAGGTGGCAAGAATACACAGAAGAACTCTACAAAAAAAAAACAGATCTTCATGACCAAGATAATCACTATGGTGTGATCAATCACTCACCCAGAGCCAGACATCCTGGAATGTGAAGTCAAGTGGGCCTTAGAAAGCATCACTACGAACAAAGCTAGTGGAGGTGATGGAATTCCAGTTGAGCTATTCCAAATCCTGAAAGATGATGCTGTGAAAGTGCTGCACTCAACATGCCAGCAAATTTGGAAAACTCAGCAGTGGCCGCAGGACTGGAAAAAGTCAGTTTTCATTCCAACCCCAAAGAAAAGAAATGCCAAAGAATGCTCAAACTACCGCACAATTGCACTTATCTCACACGCTAGTAAAGTAATGCTCAAAATTCTCCAAGCCAGGCTTCAGCAATATGTGGACTGTGAACTTCCAGATGTTCAAGCTGGTTTTAGAAAAGGCAGAGGAACCAGAGACCAAATTGCCAACATCCACTGGATCATGGAAAAAGCAAGAGAGTTCCAGAAAAACATCTATTTCTGCTTTATTGACTATGCCAAAGCCTTTGACTATGTGGATCACAATAAACTGTGGAAAATTCTGAAAGAGATGGGAATACCAGACCACCTGACCTGCCTCTTGAGAAACCTGTATGCAGGTCAGGAAGCAACAGTTAGAACTGGACATGGAACAATAGACTGGTTCCAAATAGGAAAAGGAGTCCATCAAGGCTGTATATTGTCACTCTGCTTATTTAACTTATATGCAGAGTACATCATGAGAAATGCCGGACTGGAAGAAACACAAGCTGGAATCCAGATTGCTGGGAGAAATATCAATCACCTCAGATATGCAGATGACACCACTTTTATGGCAGAAAGTGAAGAGGAACTCAAAAGCCTCTTGATGAAAGTGAAAGAGGACGAGTGAAAAAGTTGGCTTAAAGCACAACATTCAGAAAATGAAGATCATGGCATCTGGTCCCATCACTTCATGGGAAATAGATGGGGAAACAGTGGAAACAGTGTCAGACTTTATTTTGGGGGGGGGGTCCAAAATCACTGCAGATGGTGATTGCAGCCATGAAATTAAAAGACGCTTACTCCTTGGAAGAAAAGTTACAGCCAACCTAGATAGCATATTCAGAAGGAGAGTCATTACTTTGCCAACAAAGGTCCGTCTAGTCAAGGCTATGGTTTTTCCTGCGGTCATGTATGGATGTGAGAGTTGGGCTGTGAAGAAAGCTGAGTGCCAAAGAATTGACGCTTTTGAACTGTGGTGTTGGAGAAGACTCTTGAGAGTCCCTTGGACTGCAAGGAGACCCAAGTCCTTTCTGGAGATCAGTCCTGGATGTTCATTGGAAGGACTGATGCTGAAGCTGAAACTCCAATATTTTGGCCACCTCATGCGAAGAGTTGACTCATTGGAAAAGACTCTGATGCTGGGAAGGATTGGGGGCAGGAGGAGAAGGGGACGACAGAGGATGAGATGGCTGGATGGCATCACTGACTCGATGGACGTGAGTTTGAGTGAACTCCGGGAGTTGGTGATGGACAGAGAGGCCTGGCGTGCTGCAATTCATGGGGTTGCAAAGAGTTGGACAAGATTGAGTGACTGAACTGAACTGAAATTAGTCAAACTCAGAAACAGAAAATAGAAAGGTGGCTTCCAGTGATGAGAGAAGGGAAATAATTGCAAAATGGTCCCAGAGGATCTTCTGGGGTGGTGGTAAGATTCTATATCTTGATTGTAGCAGGGTTTACACAACTACATGTGTGCTTGCATGCTAAGTCACTCCAACCATGTCCTACTCTGTGTGACCCTATGGACTGTGTATAGCCTGCCAAGCTCCTTTGTCCATGGGATTCTCCAGCTGAGGATACTGGAGTGGGTTGCCATGCCCTTCTCCAGGGGATCTTCCTGACCCAGGGATCAAACCTGCATCTCTTACATCTCCTGCATTGGCAGGTGCGTGCTTTACCACTAGCACTGCCTGGGAAGCCCACACAACTATAGAGAGTTGGCCAAACTGTATAAGTGCTACAAGATGATCACTGCGAATACTAGATAAATCTAACAGCAGCAAAAGGACCATCACTGGTGAATTTAAGAATTCTTTTACTCAAGTCAAAGCTCACCTCTTTCCTATCAATGTGACCGCAGGGTCTTATATCATGTGTAGTTCTAATTTTTCTCACCTGTAAAATAATGGTCGTAATATTTTCCTCTGTGTAAAGCTCTTTTGGAATAGTACTTGAAATCAGCATGTATTTTTTTTTTTTTCAAATTTCCCTTCTCTTCCTTTCATGCCAGTATTTTTCAAAGTATGACTTTCGGACTCCTAGCATCAAAATCACCGTTGAATACTAAAATGCAACTCTTGAGAATAACATCGCAGAAAGTACATTTTAGCAAGTGCTAAAATCAAGCTTGCAGTGATGCTCTGATACATTCAGGCTTCACTGGTCCCCAGTCTCCACCACCATTTTATTCCATAAGCAAAATTCCCACTTGAATGATCTTCCTCAATCTCTATTGCCACTGCTGCTGCTAAGTCGCTTCAGTCTTGTCCAACTCTGTGCGACCCCATAGACAGCAGTCCACCAGGCTTCCCTGTCCCTGGGATTCTCCAGGCAAGAACACTGGAGTGGGTTGCCATTTCCTTCTCCAATGCCTGAAAGGGAAAAGTGAAAGTGAACTCGCTCAGTCGTGTCCGACTCTTAGCGACCCCATGGACTGCAGCCCACCAGGCTCCTCCATCCATGAGATTTTCCAGGCAATGGTACTGGAGTGGGGTACCATTGCTTTTTCTGCCTCAATCTCTAAGAATGATTTTAATCTTGAATCATGAAGGACTCGCTTTCATGTTTTTTTTCCCTTTCTGTTTAAATGTCATGAATGGACTTCCTCCATTAGAATATCTTGGGGGTGCTTGTTTAAAATCCGGATGTTTGAACCACAATCCATTCCCTCTGAATTATAACTTCTAGGGTTGGGATTCAGGAATCTGCATTTAAACAAGCCTCCTGGGTAATTCTTATAAACTTTGAGAATGATAGCCAAACCCACCAATCACACTAACTGAAAGTGAGACTAATCTTGGGCCTAATTTTGATAATTCAGTTCATATCTACAGTCCTTACCTGGTTCTCACTTCTAAGCAGCAGGAATGAAGGATTTAATTGCATTTGTAATGGAAGATTCTCATCCCAACCTATAATCTAGTGATCAGATTCTGATTCCTAGTGTTTTTTCTTTATTCGGAAAGTGTTTATGGAGCAAATAATAGGTGTTGGGCCCCAATCTAAGTATTACAGACAGAACAGTGACACACACACAAAAAGGCCATGATCTCCTGCTGTTCTAGCAGCATATACAGACAATTAATAAAAATTAAGCTATTAAATATAATCTGTTAGATAACTAAATGTTATAGAGAAAAATGAAACATGAAAAGAAATAGAAGTGGGAAGATTATCATTTTAAATCAGATGACCAGGAAAGGTATCATGGAAGATGCTTCCTAACATGATCTAATGGAAAATAATCTTTTTGTTACTCATGTATTGTCTACCCTTTTGAGGGGAGCATGCCAGTGACGGAATGGGTCATTGCCTGATATGACTTTGAGCCCACCACCTGAAGTCTCTCACCATCGCCTTCAGATGTCAAATTCTTGGGTTGTGCTTGTTTTCCTAAATCCTGGAGCTGGATCTGGCTATGAAGTCCTGCCCTATGTCATTTTCCGCAATTTGGCCCTTACCAACCATAAACACTGCAGATGGTGACTGCAGCCATGAAATTAAAAGACGCTTACTCCTTGGAAGGAAAGTTATGACCAACCTAGATACCATATTCAAAAGCAGAGACATTACTTTGCCAACAAAGGTTCGTCTAGTCAAGGCTATGGTTTTTCCAGTGGTCATGTATGGATGTGAGAGTTGGACTGTGAAAAAGGCTGAGCGCCGAAGAATTGATGGTTTTGAACTGTGGTGTTGGAGAAGACTCTTGAGAGTCCCTTGGACTGCAAGGAGATCCAACCAGTCCATTCTGAAGGAGATCAGCTCTGGGATTTCTTTGGAAGGAATGATGCTGAAGCTGAAACTCCAATACTTTGGCCACCTCATGCGAAGAGTTGACTCATTGGAAAAGACTCTGATGCTGGGAGGGATTGGGGGCAAGAGGAGAAGGGGACAACAGAGGATGAGATGGCTGGATGGCATCACTGACTCGATGGACGTGAGTCTGAGTGAACTCCGGGAATTGGTGATGGACAGGGAGGCCTGGCGTGCTGCGATTCATGGGGTCGCAAAGAGTCGGACACGACTGAGCAACTGATCTGATCTTATCTGATCTGATCTGAACCATACCTAGAGATGACAGATTGGCCCGGATTTAAGGGCTAGTTGCAGTGATAGACTCTCACCAGAAGAGGGTAGCAGAGGGTTGCAGAGTGAACGCCGCTGCGGGCGTAGGTCTTCCCCCAACGAGATCAGTTCAAATACAGCATTAAGGTAGTCCAAGAGGTGAATCCACTGGGGAAAGCGTTGGCCTCAGCAACAGCTTTTATAAGAGCTGGGACTACTATAGAACTGACATGCCCTGGAAAGAAGGGAGAGTGTAGCATATTGAAGTGACAATTTGAGAGCACTTTTCTAATAAACTCTCCGGTTGTTTAGTTGCTAAGTCATGTCTGACTCTTTTGTGAGTCCATGGACTAGAGCCCGCCAGGGTCCTCTGTCCATGGGATTTCCCAGTCAAGAACACTGTCATCGGTTGCCATTGCTTCTCTGGGGGATCTTCCTTACTCAGGGATTGAACCCTGTCTCCTGCACTGCAAATGGATCCTTCACCACTGAGCCACGTGAGAAGCCCCAAGAAGCTCCCTTACCTATTAACAAGCATTCCATTTCTTGCTAAATAACATAACAAGTGTCTATCCCTACAGTGGCCCCTCTTTACTCTATTCCTGTTCAATTCCACCCCATTAGCAACACGATGGCTTCTGAGTGTTCTGAGAGACCTTAAGACCCAAACCTTTTTTTTTCCTTCTCTGGCAAACATCTGTTCATATTGAGTCCCCAGCTTAAGCTGAGCCTATACAGAATTAATGGAGAAGGCAATGGCACCCCACTCCAGTACTCTCGCCTGGAAAATCCCATGGACGGAGGTGCCCGGTAGGCTGCAGTCCATGGGGTCGCTAAGAGTTGGACACGACTGAGCGACTTCGCTTTCACTTTTCCTTTCATGCATTGGAGAAGGAAATGGCAACCCAGTCCAGTGTTCTTGCCTGGAGAATCCCAGGGACGGCAGAGCCTGGTGGGCTGCCGTCTATGGGGTCGCACAGAGTCGGACACAACTGAAGCGACTTAGCAGCAGCAGCAGCATACAGAATTAAAACTTGAGTCTCAGATTCTCCCCTAATTTGAGAACTACATGAAGGCAGGAACAAATCACCGTGTGGGATTTTTCTCTGCAATCCCAGCAACAAGCCCAGTGCCTGGTACCTTATAGATACTCATTGCTATTTATTGTAAGACTTCATATTATCGCAAAAAGCAGTTAACCCAGATGGTAATTTTTAAAGTTTGTCTTCCTAAAAAGGGGCAGTAGTGTGACAAATTTCGTTTCTATCTTATGCTCAGCAGAAACCAGACATAACTCTTCCTTTGTCAGCAGCACCACAAAGGAAGCCTCTCACCTACTTATCTCTTTAGGCAGCAAGCTGGCAGTGACACCGAATGAATGAAGCTAAACTGCATGAAAGGAAAGCAGAATGGCCTTAAGATGATCATCCCCCGACCCGCGGTCCAAACAAGGCCTAAGACCTGTGCTCTCTTCTGTGCTTTTCATGGACAGGGTCCTGCTGCCTGTCAGCTACAGCACATTTACCATCCTGTCTCCCTCAAGCAGAGCTAACAGAATTCTGGGCAAGAAGAAAGATAATATTCTTGACTCCCAGAGCCAAATATATGAGAAAGGAGTATGAATAGAATTCATTTAGTCTATTCTTTTTGTACTGTAAAAACAAAAAAGAAACTAATTCAAAGCTTTCTCTTAATTTTTGTAACAGATCTGCAGAAAAGTATTATTATTTTCTTCTTTTTCAGGAAAAATGACAAACCTAGATGTGTATTAAAAAGCAGAGACATCACTTTACAGACAAAGATCTGTACAGTCAAAGCCATGGTTTTTCCAGTAGTCATGTATGGATGTGAGAGTTGGACCATAAAGAAGGCTGAGCACCAAAGAATTGATGCTTTCGAACTGTGGGGTTGGAGGAGACTCTTGAGAGTCCCTTGGACAGCAAGGTCAAACCAGTCAATCCTAAAGGAAATCAACCCTGGATATTCATTGGTAGGACTGATGTTGAAGCTGAAGTTCCAGTACTTTGGCCACCTGATGAGGAGAGCCGACTCATTGGGAAAGACCCTGATGCTGGGAAAGATTGAAGACAGGAGGGGAAGGGGACAACAGAAGAGGAGATGGTTGGATGGCATCACCGACTCAGTGGACACGAATCTGAGCAAACTCAGGGAGATAGCGGAGGACAGAGGTGCCTGGCATGCTGTAGTCCATGGGGTCACAAAGAGTCACACAGGACTTAGCAACTGAACAACAGCAACAATGTTTTTAAGAGTCAGTGAAGTAAAGGCAGGTCGAAAGACTCATTAAGGTCACTTAACAGGTCTATTAATTTTAGGGTCCATGTTTTGTTTACTGTGCCATGTTTCAATTCAATTTTGCCCATGTATTAGATTTTACATTTTGCAAAATATATCAATACTGATTTTTTCTAATTTACTCATCACAAGCACCATATTAGACAGATAAAATATTCTTTCTCTCTTCAGATAGATGAGCATATTAAGGCCAGAATGAGAGCATATACGCTTTGAAAATAAATACTATCTTCCTTAAACAAATGGCCTGCCCTTGTAAAGTAGGTCAGGCTGTTCAACTTATAACTAAGATCAAACAGGCGGTCAAGATAAGATGGGTCTTTTCAGTCCTAGATGGATTCTTAAGAGCAACTCAACTTGCCTATTCATTAGGTAATTAAAAACATACAGAACTACATTTCCTTTACTCAAAATGCTAAAAAGACATAAAAAACAAACACAATAATCACGTGTGTGGAGAGGATGGGGAGGTAAGCAGCAGTGACATAAATACTCTCAGGTGGGAAAGTGGGAAAGAGAAACCAAGGGCGGAGGCAGTCCAGTTGTTTGGCAGAGTACATTAATGGATGTTTAATGATATGATTATACAAACCTGAGATATAGAGCAGAGTGTGGCAGTGGGGTCTAGTAAGAACTAAATTTTTACAGAAGAAAATCAGGAGGATGCGCTTTGCTTTGTTTGAATTGACACTGAACAGCAACAAAGAGAAAAATCCTGAGATTCACACAGAGAACAGTATTGAACAGAAATGAAGGCCAAGATGAAATATGACTGTGAGAACTGACCTCCCTCGGGATTTCAGAAATACTGGAGAGAAAATATGGTATGCAACAGGGGGACTCAGGCTGATCCAACCCAGGTATTGAGAAGAAAGGAGAGTCTGATGTCTAGATTATACCTGTAACCCGTGGATGACTTTCAGTGCATTTTTCCATTCATGGTTTTATCCAATTCTCACAACTCCATTCAGTGAATATAATGATCATTAGCATTTTACAAATGAACAGTGAGGCTTGGAGATACTACTTAATTTTTCTCAAAATCCCATGGGAAATAGAATCAGTATAGGATCAGATAGGTCACCCGAAGTTTTTAAGGTGTCTATGACCTTAAAAAGTGTTCTACTCCATAATTTCAAGAACTTGCAGATATAATTGTAGTTAGAGCAGAAACTTTTTATCTCTAAATTACTCACTAATTTAGATTCAACCCTGTCACATAGTGCTAACACGATTCCAAGAAATATGCTAATGGAGCCATTAGTTAGGATGTTTCCTTATTATCACCATTTAAAACATAATCAAAATGAGCTCTTCTAATGCAACTCTCACACAGTTTGCAAACTTCTCTTCATTATGCCCAGGAAGTAAATGTATATTTCAAAGAAAATCTGAGGTTCCTATTTAACTTTTAGAAATTTTAACCTCCAAGGATAATTAGTATGATATAATCACTTAACAAAAACTCTCAGGAGTCTCACATTTGTATCATGGGAGCAGCCTCAAATATGTAAAGGAATAGTGGTGCTCTTGTGAAAGAAAAAGTGATAGGCATGTCTCTTTGTGACCCCATGGACTGTAGCCTACCAGGCCACTCCGTCCATGAAATTATCCAAGCAAGAATAGTGGAACGGGTAGCGATTCCCTTCTACAGGGCATCTTCTCAACCTAGGGATTGAACCTGGGTCTCTTGCACTGCAGGCAGATTCTTTACCATGAAAGTGAAAGTGAAGTCACTCAGTCGTGTCCAACTCTTTGCGACCCCATGGACTGTAGCCTACCAAGCTCCTCCGTCCATGGGATTCTTCAGGCAAGAATACTGGAGTGGGTTGCCATTTCCTTCTCCAGGGGATCTTCCCAACCCAGGGATCGAACCCCGGTTTCCCGTGGAGGCAGACGCTTTAACCTCTGAGCCACAGGGAAGCCCATATTCTTTACCATATACATAAAGGTACTTTGGAAATGTTCAGTTCAATAAACTGGCCTTTAAGCTGGGCTCTGACTGGTTGGCGGGTGGGACTGGGGATAAGAGAAACAGATCAAAAATAAGAATAGTTGGGTCTTGGACCAGGAGGAATTTATAATGATACTTCAAATTAGGAGCCTAGTTGCTTACATATTACATACTTGGGGAATTTTTCAAGAAAATCCATTAGGAAATGATAATATGACGCTATAAAAACATGAATAACTACAAGTTGATGATGATTTCTATTGCCAGGCACTATGGAAGAAAATTTTCATATGTTATCATATCTATTCCTCATGACAGCTTGATAAAGTCTTCATTATTTATTTCCATTCTGCCAATGAGGAAACTCAGATTCCGACATAGGCACAGAGATAACACAAAGGGGAAGGAAGGGCCTGCAGTCTGAATCCAGACGGCAGCGGTCCTCTTTCCTCCCAACCTGGAATCTAGTGAGACTTTGCAGAATAGTATTGCTTTCTAGAACAAAGGGGCCTGCTTTCACCTACCAACATCATCATGCCATGTAGTGTCTCCCACATCATAATCATTCCAGAAGGGTTTTGCTGGATGGTTAATAGATCAGCCAGCAGTGCTTGGGGATACAAATAAAATTTATTAACTAGTGACTTAAAATACATAAATTATGACTCTCCTATAACAACCATCTTACAGTAAGATGCTGATGTCGGGACTTCGCTGCTGGCTCAGTGGTAAAGAATCCACCTGGCAGTATAGAAGATGCGGGTTTGATCCCTGGGTTGGGAGGATCCCATACACCGCAGAGGAGCTAAGCCTGTGAGCCACAGTTTCTGAGCCTGTGCTCTAGAGCCCAGGAGCCACAACGACTGAAGCCCACGTGCCTGGAGCCCTGCTCCACGACAAGAGAAGCCAAGGCAGTGAGGAGCAGACGCCCCACAGCTAGAGAGCTGCCCTGCTCTCCACAACCAGAGGAAAGCCATGCAGCACCAAGGCCCAGCATGGTCATAAATAAATAAATAAAATAAAGATGCCAATGGCATGATCCAAAGGCCCAATGAAAACAGTGTCAACATTTCTACTGCTGTATCATGCTCTTGACCTTTTCTCATCATCACATGGAGATTGCTCCAACTTCAGGCATCATATCGGCATCCATCACAGCAGTATGAAGGAGAAAAGGGACAAGTTCACCTTTGTGGCTCTCAGGTAGCTACAGAACTACTAATATTAATATTAATAGCTATAATAAGAGCAGTAATAATTATTTCAGTGCGTTTGTAACTGCACATATGCTAGGTTGTATAATATTTTTTTCTATAGATTCCCTTACATAATCTTTCTGACTATTCTACGTACAGTTTTATTTGACCTCATTTTACATGCAATAAAGTTGAGACCCAGAAAGGTAAGTTCATATATTCAAGGTCATATAATTAGCAAGAAGGAAAAGAACAATTTCAGATCTGTTCTCTCTGGCTCTCACTGTGATGCTCTCAATCCTTTGTTATACTGTTTCTTAGAATCATTGAATGAGTAATAGAATACACTGGTGTGTAACTGTACTTCAAAACCTCTTTCAGACCCACATTCTCCATCATGCCCTTTAAGAGCTACCATTCTTTCAACATTCCTAGTTCCTTCTTTTCAATTTCTGTGTGTTACATCTCTTATGGTGTCTTACCCATCATTCTATGAGTCACTTGCCAAGTTTCCTTACTTTTTGTATTCTGTTGTAGGAAGTTCATGGGCAGGGTCCGTGCCCACTCTTAAGCTCAAGCATGTGCTAGGTGTTTAGAAACATGTCCCTAAGTCAACGGAAACTCTCACTGACCCTGCTGTTTTATAAAGGGTCCTGGAATCTGCGGTTCAATTTGGCCGAGTCCAGTTGCTTGGCATCTCTTTTACCATTGCTAGATGTGCCAGTCTTGAAACATAATTTATGATCTCTGGGAATATAAGTGGGATATAGCTGTTTTATGTGCTTCCCAGGGGGTGCAGTGGTAAAGAATCTGCCTGCCAATGCAGCAGACACAAGAGACTCAGGTTTGATCCCTGGGTTGGGAAGATCTCCTTGGAGAAGGAAATAGCAACCCATTCCAGTATTTGCACCTGGAAAATTCCATGAACAGAGGACCTTGATAGGCTATAGTCCATGGGGTTGCAAAGAGTCGGACATGACTGAGTGTGTGTGCACACACAGAGTTTTACAACTATCAGATTCAACTAGTCCAGTCATTCATCTCGAGTAGAAAACACAGCTTTTTTTCCTACAAAAATTAAAATTTGCTTCTATATTAAATCAAGGGATCTGTCTTGGTGATATGTTAGATATTTCTATTTTAAAGTAACGATACATTTAGGAACACTATAATAAAATTGTCACTTCTTAATTGCATATTGCATCTCTTTATTCTAGAACTTACGTTTATTTTTTATTTTGTATTTCCTATTCAACAGGTCTCCTGAGAGGGCTTTCTCATCTTTTCATTCTTTCCTTAAGCCAGAGAATATTTATTAATAACACCTATTCCATGTATGGCAGTCTAGGAAGCACTGGGAATAAAGAGATATTGTAGTATTATAGACATCAGGAAGAATTATATTCAAGGTGCATTAGCAGGCAAAAGAATGAGCCAATTTTCTCGAAAGCATTATGGAAGGCATTACAGAAGAGGACATATTTGAGGAAGGATGAGAAGGAGTTTGTTAGCTGGACAATAAGACAACAGGACAAAGGGAAAATCCGATGCAAGCATATAAAAAATATGACACACTGGGGAAATACAAGTCATTCTATGTGGGTGAAGTATGGGCTGTAACACAAGAGTGATGGAAACAGTTGACTTACCAAGTGGGCAATAAATCGCAGCACATCTCACTCTGTTAAGGTTTTATCAGGAATAACTGAGTACAAACCATACAGAAAAGCCATGTTTCGATGCTACTGCTGCTCAGTGGTTATAATGGAACCCACCATCTTCTGCTTTATTTTTTAGCTGGTGAAATAATAAGACAGCTTGATGCTTAGACCAGCTGTCCTGCACATCATTGCTTTGCATAAGTGGTGTATTAATTATTTATCTTTGTCTAATAAAGTACTCCCAAGTTATCCACCTGAATCAACATTTTTTCACCTGCAGTTTCTGAGGAGCACAGATCCTGGAACAGGTTAAGTGAATATTTTTGATCCGTGGTGTGTCATGAGATTTCAGTCAAGCTATCAGGTAGGACTGCAGTCATGTAGAGGCTTGGCATGGACTAGAGAATCTCATCCAAATATTGATTCCATAGCATTGCTCGTAACATCGTAGGTGGTTTCCTGTAGTGGAAAAAGAGAAAGAGAGAGAGAGGAAGGAAGAGAGAGAACATATATTCAATTTTTCTGACCTACAGTGTCCAAAGTTTCACAGCGCCTCTTCTGTTGTATTCCATTGTACACACAGAGTATCTACAATATAAAGCAGGTAGGGAATATGCAAGGACATGAGTACTAGGAAGTGGGGATCAGTAAAGACTATGTTATTAATATGTTTCTGTCTGGATCCAGGGATTCATATCACTCCTATATCAAAACGCACAGACACATTCAAGGCCCCTCAAAGCTTCATTCCATTATAGTGTCTGCTTGACGTACATAATCTGGTCATCTAACTAAAGTCCAGCTGTCAATAAGGATCCTCGGATATAATTTTGTGTTGAAATCCTGAAGTTTAGTTCCTTTCCATTTGAAGTCATAAACTAATGAAACTAGTTATCTGCCCTCATACATCCAACATAAACATACAAGAATGTCTACGTATACTACTCACATCCTTTTTCAAAAAGGGAGACATGAGTGGCACACAGGAGTCATGGTTCCTGGAAGCTCTCAGATCCTGCTGAGAAAATGTTGAAAGTTTTTGTTGTTGTTGTTATAAATCAGTCAGTCCTACTCCTCTTCAGGAGTTATGTTCCATGGCTTTTGAGTTTGCCTTCCAGGCTCTTGGTTACACCAAGCCACTCTTCCTTTTCCATGAGAAACAGTGCGTATTAACAGGTAAGCTGTCTTATCAGCCTATTTCCTCCTAGTGGAGTCTTAGAGTATGAAGGTGTTTCACTTTGCCCTCTTTCTGTCCCTTTTGCTCCAAGCTGACATTGTTTCTACTGATATAATCCTCTTAAAAATTTTTGGGTCCCCTGTGAATCTTCTTGGAGTTCATTAGACAAAATCTACTGTAACAAATGCCTTTGTAATAACCCTTTCTCTTCTGTGGGTCTCTGTCCAATGCTGGGTGATGCTAATGTACAGCACCCTTAATTATCCCAGAAACCCTATGTCTCTGGAGGGTCTTCTGCCTCCAGACATACCTGGAGACATCACCTTCAATCTATCTGAATCTTACCAAAATATTTTTCTGTTACAGTATTTGTTACATCTTTAGTTTTCCTGGAAGTAGCCTGGATTGCTTAATATTTTTTTAAAGATTTTTTTTATGTGAACCATTTTAAAAGTCTTTATTGAATTTGTTTCTGTTTTTTCGTTTTGGTTTATTGGCTGCCAGGCATGTGGGATCTCAGCTCCTTGACCAAAGATGGAACCTGTACCCTCTGCATTGGAAGGCGAAGTCCTAAGCAATGGACCCTGAGGGAAATCCCAAGGAATGTTTAATTTTTTAATTAATAAATAACTTCTTAATTTTAACATCCTTTGCTATCTTCAGAGGCTTAGTAATTTTAAAGCAATCACATCCTAGCCTTTTCACATATAACAGTTTTTGCTTTTGTTTACCACTTTTCTTTTTCATTTACTAGAAGCAACAAGGAGAAAAACATCTTGTCCAAGAATCTCCCTACTCGGTCATTTAGTTCAATAAGTGTGTTTCCTACTTTTCACATTCAGTTCGGTTCAGTTCAGTCACTCAGTCGTGTCCAACTCTTTGTGACCCCATGAACTGCAGCACGCCAGGCTTCCCTATCACCAACTCCTGGAGCTTACTCAAACCCATATCCATTGAGTCGGTGATGCCATCCCACCATCTCATCCTCTGTCGTCCCCTTCTCCTCCTGCCTTCAGTCTTTCCCAGCATCAGGGTCTTTTCCAATGCACCAGTTCTTCGCATCAGGTGGCCAAAGTATTGGAGTTTCAGCTTCATCATCAGTCCTTTCAATGAATATTCAGGACATTATTGTAGATGAAAATTTTGCTAAACTTTTAGCTACCACATAACTAGGATCTTCCTTCCTGTTTTCCAGTATTATCCTCATGCCCCTTTATCCCATCACAGGAAGCCTTCTCAAAATCCATGATGTCTGGCCGACAGTTTCCTCACTAAAACTCTTTATATCATTCCAGCTTCTAACACTTCCTGGTTCCAAAGCCACTACCAATTTTTTAGATATTTGTTAGACCACTCCCACATCCAAATACCAACATCAATATTAGTTATCCAGTCTGTATAAAAAATTACTCCAAAACTTGGCAATTTAAAACATTAAACATTAAATATCTAGCACAGTTTCTGAAGATTAGGACTCCAGGAGTAGGCTACCTGGGTTCTAGTTTAGGAGCACTTGTGAAGTTTCAATCAAGTTTTTGCTGAAGTTGCAGTCATCTGGAAACCTGACTGGGGCAGAAGGCTTCACTTCCAAGTCACTCGTATAGCTATTGGCAGGAGAACTCAGTTCCCTGTGACAGGGACCTCTCCATGTGACTTCTCAAACAACTGTAGCTGACTTTTCCCCAGTGTGAATAATTTGAGAAAGAGAGAGTGAGCAAGAAAGCAGGAAACTTCAGTGGCTTTTTTGATCTATGGTCTTCAGAGTCAGAAGCTGTCATTTCTTTATTTCTGTTGTATTCTATTTGGCATGCAGACTATACCTGATATATTGTTGGAGGCAGGTAAGCAAGGTTTTCAGTATCAGGAGGGAGGATCCTTGGGGTCCATCTTAGAGACTGGCTACTACATAGTCTTGTCTTCCCAGGTGGCTCAGTGGTAAAGAATCTGCCTGCCAGTGCAGGAGATGCAGTAGACACTAGTTCCATCCCTGGGTTGGGAAGATCCCTTTGAGTAGGAAAAGGCAACCTGCTCTAGTATTCTTGCCTGGGAAGTCCCATGGACAGAGAAGCCTGGCGGGCTATAGTCCACGGTGTCCCAGAGAGTCAGACATGACTGAGCACACATACATACATACACTAGTCACAGGCTATTTTCAAAGCTTTCTATGTGAAGGCAGCCCATTTACTTGTGACGTATAGAGCATAGATAAGCAATTAGCCACTTGCATTCTGTTTAATCTCTGTGCAGCGTGGGGAGAAGGGTGGAAGCTGTGAGTCTAATCCAGCAAAGCACAGTGGAAAGTATGTCTTACTGCTATACTTTTAAGAAAACGCTTGTAAGCAGGTGAATTGTCTTCTAGTCCTTCCTTCTAAAAATACTGTTACCCCACTGACTAAAGTGGAAACTCAAACTAGCCTCATTTATTCTTGAGTAAGGAGAAAGAATAGAGAACAGGAAGTAACATTTGGTAACCCCTTGATGGGTAGGGACATTACACCTTATTTATATCATGGTCAATCTAATTCAATCATCACAAAAACCCAGTCAGATAAGGATAATACCCATCATTTTATACTTGCAGCTGCAATTTTGGAGGCAGGTACCAGAACAAGGAAAGCTGCCAGGAGTGGAAGAAACTACATAGAGAGCCAAAAAAACCCTTTGCAGAGGGCTTCCTCCGAATCTTTGGCTGAGTGCAGAACTGTGCATGAGTGTGAGATATTACTCACAGCCAGGGCAAGGACTGCCAAACAGGGGCACATGGAAGACTCTGGCTAGAAACAGTTTTCCTTCCCACTAGCCAGAGTGGAAAACATTATGTGTTATGACGCATCAGGTCGAGGACTCAGGTAATTAATGTTACCTGAATATTATGGAAAAACTTGACCTTGCTCTAGACCAACTTCACAAAGCTAAAAAGCAAGCCTCAGAGGTTGAAACTAATCTTAAGAAAATAAACTGCACCACAGATAAAAACTCAGAAATATTTAAAGAATCTATTATCCAGTACTCAACAAGGTAAAATCCACCATATCTGCCATTTAATAAAAAATTTAGCAAATATACAAGAAGCAGGAAAATATAACCTCTAATAAGAAGGAAAACTGAGTAATGTAAATGAAAAAGGCACAGATAACAGCATAAGTACATAAGGACATAACAGAGTATATCTCATATGTTCAAGAAAGTAGGCGAAACCATGACCATGTTAAGGAGAGAGATTAAAAACAGAAATATGCAAAACTGAATTTCTAGAGATAAAAAATATGTATTGTCTGAAGCAAAAACTATATTACATTATATTTGGTTAAGAGAAGAGCACACACTTGGGGTGGGGCAGAATATTAGTGACTTAAGGCATAGAAAAGAAACAATCCAAAATTTAACCAAAAGGAGAGGCCAAATGCTTTGGCCATCTCAATTTATATACTTACAGGACTAAAGTAGTTCAAGGAATATAAAGATGCATAATATGAACACTAAAAGAACCACTGAATATTCAAATAAATAGGTAAAACTAGTAAGTTAGCAAAGAAGATAAAATGGAGTAATGACTAAAAATATTCAGTTAATCCAAAATAAAGAAATTAAGGGAAATTGTGATAACCACAAAGAGGATCAATTGAAATAAAAAACAAGACGGAAGATTTAACCCAAACCATATCAATAATTATGTTGAATGTATATTATGTAAACAAGCAATCAAAAAGTATAAAAGGTATATTGAATTTTATAAAAAGATCCAGCTATATGTTGACTAAAAGAAATTCACTTTAATAGTAAGAATATACATCAGATGAAAGGATGAAAAAAGACATGTCAGGTTAACGTGATCAAAAGGAAGGTAGAATGGCAAATTTAATATCAGAAAATGTATATTTAAGGGTAAAGATTATAACCTTGAATAAAATAGTCATTTTATAATGATAAAGGTGTTAAATCATCAAGAAGACATAACAGTTTTAAATGCTTCTGCACTTAATAATGAAACTTCAAAACACACGAAGCATAGACATACAAATAAAGAAGTCCACAAATATAGTTGAGGATGTCTCAATATTTTAGAGAACAAGGAGACAGAAAGTCAGTAGAGATATAGGAGATTTTCACTTCATTATCAACTAACATGACCTGTTTGACATTTATGTAACATCCCATCCAAAAATATCAGAATACACATATTTTACAAGTGCACATGAAATATTACCAAGATAGACTATCTTCTGGTTCATAAAACAAGTCTTATAAATATGTTTGATCAGAATTAAATTTCAATAAAAATCAATAGTGGAAAGATATCCAGAAAATCACCAAATATTTGGAAACTAAATGTCATACTTGAAAATGGTTCAAAGAAGACATCAAAATAGAAAACATTTTAAACTGAATGGAAGTGAAAACGTGGCATATTAAAATTTGTGGATGCACCTAATGCAATAATCAGAGTAAAATTAGAGCATAAAAGCCTATATTAGATAAGAAGGAAGGTCTCAGACAATGACTTCAACTTTCACTTTAAGACACTTGGAAAGGTTGAGCAAATCAAATCCAAGATAAACAGAGGAAAGGAAATAGAAAATAATTGATTGTACCATTTTACATTCTGTCAGTGGTGTCTTAGAGTTCCGGTTGCTCACCTACACTTGGCTAGTTCATCTTTAAAGTTGTAAGCATTACAGCAGCTCTGTAGTGTTGACTCATTGTGGTTTAAATTTGCATTTTCCTTACACCTGATATTAAGGATCTTGTTTTGGATTTTTTTTATCAGAAGGTAATTGCTTTATAATATTGTGCTGCTCTCTGCCATATATCAACACGGTTCAGCCACAAGTTTACACATGTCCCCTCCTTCCCGAGCCTCCCTGCTCATCGCCCCCGCACCCCTCTAGGTGGTCACAGGGCATTAGGTTGAGCTTCCTGTGTCACACAGCAAATTCCCACTTGCTATCTGTTTTACATACGGTAATTTATACGTTTCCATGCTATGCTCTCAGTTTGTCCCACCCTCTCCTTCCGCCACTGTGTCCAAAAGTCTGCTCTCTATGTCTGCGTCCCCACTGCTGCCCTGCCAAGAGGTTCATCAGGACCATTTTTCTATTTTCCATCTTTTATGAAGTGTCTATTAAAATCTTTTGCCTATTTTTAAATTGGTTTATTACTGAGTTGAAATGTTCTTTATATATTCTAGATATATATTTCTTTTGTCAATGTTTTGCAAATGTTTTCCCCCAGCCATAGCTTAATTTTTTTTCATTGGTTAATGAGTCTTCTAAAGAGTAAAACGTCTAAATTTTGATAAAGTTGAATTCATCCTTTGATATCTCATTTCCTTTTGTACTATTAAAATATCTGAATTCAAGACCTTCTATGTTTTCTTCTAGATATTAGTTTTTAGCTCTTAAATTTCAGGTCCGTAATCCATTTTGAGTTAATTTTTACAAGTGGTAAAAAGATTTATTCTTCTAGTACTAGTTTGGTTTGATTTTGCTATAATACTGCTTAACTCATTTAGACATTTTTGTGTGTAGGGTAAAGGATTGGTCAAAGTTTATAATTTTTTTTTCAAATGGTTCACCAGTTGCTCCAACATTTATTAAAAAGCTTATCTGTGACAGATTTGAGATGCCACTTTTATCATTCCACATTTTTCAGGATCTACTTTTCCTTTTGTTATATTTCACAGTCCTCTCTATTCTTGTTCCAATACCATACATTCTGTCAGTTTACATTAACACATGATTTTATGTCTCATATATGAAAAAATTGATCTTTTTTTCCCCTGACCTATGAAAATGTCTTTACCGAGTTTACTGCTATAAAATTAAATCCAAAATTTAACATTTTACTTGTTCCCTTCCCTTTCTTTTCCAAGTGAGTCACAGAAATACTAAAAAAAAAAAAAAGCAATCCAATAATTTCACTACTTTACAGTAAAACCACTTGATGCAGAAGTTCTTTTCTCAGGTGAGGTGGTCCTGTTATTATTTAAGTGTCTCCTGGATACTGCTCTCTTCTCAGCATCATTGCATAGCTCTCGGTGGTTCATCCTTTATCCAACAAGGATTTCTAGCACATGAAATTCAGGGCTAGTGGTTTGATTCTGAAATGAAATTTGGAGTGGTGACCTCATCAATCTTCTGAGTTGTACAAATGGAAAGGGTCTGAAAGTCTGGACACATAACTCAAAATGACTTTTTTCACTTATTCTTGGATAGGTGATGCAACTGCTTCTTCAGTTGTTAGCAAGCAAAAAGGGAGTAGCCAGTTTACCAAGACGTTAAGCAACAGAGAAAATCTAGTACATTCCCTTCTGCATTCTTGGTTGGCCTCATAAGCGCCATGGAAGACATAGAGGTTGTTTAGATAAGGTGTTAAGTATTTTTTATTTTGCTATTCAGTGTCTAAGAACACACACATTAATTCAATGTCAGGAAAAATGCTTGTTCTTTTCCCACCTGAGGGCAGGGAGAACTCAGAAGCGTTTGTGAAATCAACACTCCAGAGGCCCAGACTCATTAAAAGATCAAGATCTGGTCACAGGACCCTAGAATGCTTCCCATCCCCTGACACCCCGTCACCACGTTGTGGCTGTTGTTCGGTCACTAAGTCATGTCCGATTCTTTGTGACCCCATGGACTGAAGCACGCCAAGCTCCGCTGTCCTTCACTATCTACCAGAGTTTGCTCAAATTCATGTCCATTCTGTATATCACCACATGACTACAGGCCTATTTAAAGAAGTTCTCTAACCCAACACATTGTGTCCAGGTACCCAGAAAAAAATATAAAACATACAAAAGGGTGGAAAATACAGTTTTAATTTTAAGAGACCAAGTAAGCAACACAACCAGATTCTGATACCGCTGGTATGTTAGAATGATCAAAACAACTATGATTAATATAAGAACTCCAATAAAGTAGACAGTATACAAGAAGAGATAGGGTTTGTAAAATAGATAGCTAATGGGAAATTGCTATATTTCACAGGGAGCTCAACCTGGTCCTCTATGATAACCTAGAGGGGTGGGGTGGGGTGGGAAGTGGGAGGGAGGTTTCAGAGGGAGAGAACACATGTGTCCTTAGGGCTGATTCATGCTGTTGTAAGGCAGAGACCAACAGGACACTGTGAAGCAGTGATCCTCCAATTAAAAACAAATTTAAAAGAAAAGAGTAGATGGGGTAATGTAAGCAGAGAGATGGAAATTTGAAGTAAAAATAAAAAAGACATGTTAGAGATGGAAACAAACTAAAGAATGTCTTTAATGGGCTTACTAACACAGTGGACCCCTCAAGAAAGAATCTCTGAGCCTGAGGACATCTAAACAGAAATCACCCAGACTGAAAAGCAAAGAGAAAAGAAGACTTAAAAAGAAACAAACCCAGAATAACCAGAAATGTGGGACAATTATAAAAGATGCAATAGGGACTTCCCTGATGATCCAGTGGCTAAGACTCTATGCTCCCAATGAAGGGGACCCAGGTTCAACCCCAGGTCAGGGAACTATATCCCAGGTCCCACTGTTAAGATCCAGCTCAGCCAAATAAATAAAGGTGCAACATACTTGTAATGGGGAATATCAGAAAGAGAAGAAAGCTGAAAAGGAATATTAAAAATATTTGAGGCAATAATGACTGAGAATTTCCCCAGTCTAACGTCAGACATCAAATCACAGATCCAGGAACTCAGAGAACATCAAGTAGGATAAATGCCAAAAAAAAAAAAAAAAATTCATCTCTACATGTCATATTTAAATTGCAGAAAAATCACAGATGAAAAGAAGTCCCTAAAGAAGCCAGAAAAAAAGACAATTACATCCAACTTCTCAGAAACTAGGCAAGCAAGAAGGAAATAGAGTGAATAAAGTGTTGAGGGACAAAAATGACTAATTTAGAACCCTTACCCTGCAAATGATCCTTGAAAAACAGACTCTTGTTTCGTTCAGCAGGACGAGTAAGGCAGAGAACGGTGAGAGACAATGGTAGTGAGGTGGATAAAATGCAGACTAAAGGCTGTTAGGTGAGTCAGGTGAAAAATTAATTCAGCCCATGGTCAATAGTAATAGCCAGTATTTATTGAATGTTTACCATTTTATGAACACTGTGGTATTTTTTAACATACTTAATTGACTATGCTAAAGCCTGTGACTGTGTGGATCACAACAAATTGTGGAAAATTCTGAAAGAGACGGAATACTAGACCACCTTACCTTACCTGCCTCCTGAGAAACCTGTATGCAAGTAAAGAAGCAAGTTAGAACCAGACATGAAACAATGGACTGTTTCCAAATTGGGAAAGGAGTATGTCAAGGCTGTATATTGTCACCTTGCTTATTTAACTCATATGCAGAGTACATCATGCAAAATACTGGGTTGGATGAAACACAAGCTGGAATCAAGATTTCCAGGAGAAATATCAATAACTTCAGATATGCAGATGACTTCAAACTCAACATTCAAAAAACTATGATCATGGGATCCAGCCCCATCCTTCATGGCAAATAGTTGGGGAAACAATGGAAACAGTGACAGATTTTATTTTCTTGGGATCCAAAATCACTGCAGATGGGAACTGCAGCCATGAGATTAAAAGACACTTGCTCCTTGGAAGAAAGGCTATGACAAACTGACATAGCATATTAAAAAGCAGAGACATTACTTTGCCAACAAAGGTCTGTATAGTCAGAGCTATGTTTTTTTCCAGTAGTCATGTATGGATGTGAGAGTTGGGCCATAAGGAAAGCTGAGTGCCGAAGAATTGATGCTTTTGAACTGTGGTGTTGGAGAAGACTCTTGAGAGTCCCTCAGACAGCAAGGAGATCAAACCAATCAATCCTAAAGGAAATCAACCCTCCATATTGATTGGAAGGACTGATGCTGAAGCTGAAGCTCCTATACTATGGCCGCCTGATGCAAAGAACTGACCCACTGGAAAAGACCCTGATGCTGGGAAAGAGTGAAGGCAGAAGAAGAGGGTGACAGCGGATGAGATGGTTGGATGGTATCACCAACTCAATAGACATGAGTTTGAGCAAACTCTGGGAGTTGGTGACAGACAGGGAAGCCTGGCATGCTGCAGTCCATGGGGTCACAAAGAGTTGGACACGACTGAACTGACCTGAATTGAATCTTACTTAAATCCTTACAACAACCCAAATAAGAAAATAGGGATAGAGAGAAATTAATTTTTAAACTACAATGCTATATTGTAATGGGGAGTCATTGAAAGTTTTTAAAAGCAAGAAAATGATGCTTCTGTGTAAATACTGTCTTCAGTTCAGTTCAGTTCAGTCTTCTATTACTGACTCCTTACTGGGTTCAAGCTAAAATGGACCGTGGAGGCCACCTAGCTCAACTATTTTAATTTACAGTAAGGAACTGAAGCTCAGAGAGGACCATCTGGCCGTCAGGCTATAGAAATTTGCTGGTAGGGTACAATTAAAATCTAGAACTCCAGACTCAGTCTATACGTTCATGTTGTATTCCTTTTGCTAATAGTCTCTTCCTGGGTTTTTAAAAATCATCAATTCAAGCCAGTAGCAATCAGTGTAATTCTAACCCTAATGACATCACCTTCTGCCCTTTCCACATTTATCATATCTGACATCCAGTGTGAGACAGAAAAGAAGTAGACATTGGTTTTTCATTATGTGGAATTAGAATAGTTGACATTCTTTAATGCTCATTTAGCCATTTCAAACAAAATTGCTTTTATCCTATTAGAGATTTAGGCTAAACTCTTGATAATCACCTCATTAAATTTCACTCTTCCAACAAGCCCCTTGCAAATTGTTGAGAAGTCATCTCTGAGATGATATTGGAAAAAGATTGAGGGCTTATGATCTCAATCCACTACTTATAAGTCAAGTGATCTTGGACCAATTACTTACATATTTTGATGAATTAGTGACAAATTAATACCAACCTTGCCGAACTGTTTTGAGGATTAATCTCTTCTCATGATAAACAGGCATATTTTTTATGTCCAACAAACGTTTTCGAGGAACCTGTTAATTTTTTGTTGTTCATTAACTTGTTGAAAGAGAAGTGATAATATAAGTAGATACTGAGAAAATTTAAGGCCTTGATTTATTTTATTAATAACAATTAACATGTATCTGGGTGACTGATAATATAAAATTTTTTAAATTATATTTAAGGGAGAGAATTTGCCGTTTTAAAGATCGATTTCCTTCCCAAAGCTATTATTTATGCAGAATGTAACTTTAGAGTAATTAAGATAAAATTATTCAAAATATGGAAATAGCACAAAAAGATTATTTCGTATTTTTAAATGTCACATTGTCTAACAGATCCAGCCAAGAATTCAAAGAGTATTTGAGAAGTAAAGATGTATAATCAGTAAGGAAAAGAATGCAGAAATAAGTTTGCTAAATTAAACACACAACCCATGATTAACTTATTTCCTAGGTGAATGTATATTTGACTTACTATTTACTATTGATTAGGGCACTTTTTGGAGAAGGCAATGGCACCCCACTCCAGTACTCTTGCCTGGAAAATCCCACAGACGGAGGAGCCTGGTAGGCTGCAGTCCATGGGGTTGCTAAGAGTCGGACATGACTGAAGCGATTTAGCAGCAGCAGCAGCAGCAGCAGGGCACTTTTCTGGAGAAGGAAATGACAATCCACTCCATTTCCTTGGCAAGTATTCTACTTTCCCAGGCAAGTATGTTGCCGGGGAAATCCCATGGACAGAGGAGCCTGGAGGGCTACAGTACAAAGGGTCTCAAAGAGTTGGACACGACTGGGCAACGAAGCACACAGGGGTCTGTTCATAGATTCTGTAAAATACTGTACAATAGAGCTGCAAACTTTTTAAACCTTCAGAAATTTCCTAATTGAAAATATTTTAGTCCGTGTAAATATAAAATAACTCTTGCCCAATAGAAAAGATAACCCCAAACATTATAGTATTATTTACATGTAGGATATCAGTTTTTTTAAAATCTAACTTAGCAAATGCATTTACACATTTATCTGATAGCTTAATAAATAAATGTGTTCCACAAATTTTCTTTGTTTTTTGGGGGTAGGGATATTAAGAATAAGTGTCAGTTCAATGAATTTTCAAAAATTGAACTCGCCCAATGTAACCAGCACTCAAATCAGGATGCAGACTGCGGTAATCATCAGAGAAGCCCCTACAAACTCAGTTTACACACAAAATGATAGCCACCACTTGACTTCTAATCATGATTATTTTTGCATTATACATAAAATGAATACATATGTACACATATAAAGTACAAGTTATATGTATGCCAAGCTTCTCTATATCACATATATCATATGTCACTGTTATATATATATATAGTCATAAAGGATGTGCTCTTTCCTATCTGACTGCTTCAATTCAACATTAAATTTGTGAAATTCATCCAAGTTATGTTTTTCCTCATTGCCCTAAGGAATCCATTGTATGAATCTTTTTTATTGAGGTATAATTGACATATAACATATAAATATTAGTTTTATATGTACAACATAATGATTCAATATTTGTATACATTGTGAAATGATCACTACAACAATGTATCCATCACCATACATAGTTACAATTCTTTTCTTGTGATGAGAACTTTTAAGAACTATTCTGTTAGCAACATACAAATATGCAGTAGAGTATTATTAACTATAGCTGCCTTGCTACAGGTTTTATCGTTATGACTTAGTTTTCTACAACTGGAAGTTTGTTCCTTTTGATCCCCCTCATCCATTTCAACCACCCTGCACCCTTTACCTCTGGCAACAACTAATCTATTCTTTGTGTCTACAAGATGCAAAGAACAAATGTATTTTGAACCAGAATTACCACTCTATTGGCTCCCTCAAAGTATTAAATTTTTGAAATGTGTTTGATATATATTTGTATAAGAATTACTATTTTTAACTTAAAAACATTTATTTTGACAGAGTGGGCCTTTCTGATGTCATTGTTGCTATAGGAATAATTGCTTAAATTTTCTCTTCTAGCTAAGATCACAAAAGGGAAAATCACTCTAGCTAAAAAAGGTGGACTAAGCCATTACTGGTAAGTTGTGGTTTAACTGATAACATCTATTTCATATCACTGATAAATGGGTCAAAAAATATATTTATAGAGGCAAGGAGCCTCAGAGAGAAAAACATAAGCTAGAGTTTATACTCAATCCCTCTCCTTCCTTAGGCTCAGTTTTATTAAAATTTTTCTGGTCTCACGGCTTGAAATCAACCAGGTTGGGAATGCTGGCTGAAAAGAAATCAAGGTCATCCAAGGGCTACTCACTCGGAATTGTCCAGGCAAGTGATTCAGGCTCACTTCCAAGACTGAGTGTTTATGGAGAAAAAGGATGTCACAAAGAAAAAAATGTATGGATAAGGCTGAAAACCTTCCACTCCCACCCCTGACATCCCAAATACTTTGGTCCAGAGGGAGTACTCTGGGAATAGTCACTCAGCATACCAGGTCAAATAAAAACCGGTAATTCTGGAGACCACAAGGCAGACTGATTCTGGCAGTTCTCCAACTAAGTCACAACAGACTGTGAAGGGATCTACATCCTCCTGGGTTATTCAAGCACAGTCAGCCTGACAGCCCCAGCTGTCCATATGGCCACAACTGCCAAGCATAATACTTTGTAGAAACCATTTCTTTCCCATCTCATAGCTTTAGAAACTCCTGCCTGACCAGTGAGGGAGCCACTGGAGTAGTGGGTAACTGAGAACATCCTTACTATCTGGGGTCTCCCTAAAATAGTGACATCAGGTGTCAGTGAAAGAACAAAGGCAGCTGGGGCGTGGGGGGAAACACTGCTACACTGATCAAAACCTTTAAGTTTCTTGCATTGAATATTTTCCAGCAGACTGGCTCCCAGGACTGAATAAATTACGGGATTATTAAACAATGTAATTCAAGGGAGGAAGCTACACTAAAAGAGATCATACATTTTCTACTAACATCAGATCAGATCAGTCGCTCAGTCATGTCCAACTCTTTGCGACCCCATTAATCGCAGCACGCCAGGCCTCCCTGTCCCTCATCGAATCCGGGAGTTCACTCAGACTCACGTCCATCAAGTCAGTGATGCCATCCAGCCATCTCATCCTCTGTCGTCCCCTTCTCCTCCTGCCCCCAATCCCTCCCAGCATCAGAGTCTTTTCCAATGAGTCAACTCTTCGCATGAAGTGGCCAAGGTACTGGAGTTTCAGCTTTAGCATCATTCCTTCCAAAGAAATCCCAGGGCTGATCTCCTTCAGAATGGACTGGTTGGATCTCCTTGCAGTCCAAGGGACTCTTCAAGAGTCTTCTCCAACACCACAGTTCAAAAGCATCAATTCTTCAGCGCTCAGCCTTCTTCACAGTCCAACTCTCACATCCATACATGACCACAGGAAAAACCATAGCCTTGACTAGACGAACCTTTGTTGGCAAAGTAATGTCTCTGCTTTTGAATATGCTATCTAGGTTGGTCATAACTTTCCTTCCAAGGAGTAAGCGTCTTTTAATTTCATGGCTGCAGTCACCATCTGTAGTGATTTTGGAGCCCAGAAAAATAAAGTCTGCCACTGTTTCCACTGTTTCCCCATCTATTTCCCATGAAGTGGTAGGACCGGATGCCATGATCTTTGTTTCCTGAATGTTCAGCTTTAAGCCAACTTTTTCACTCTCCTCTTTCACTTTCATCAAGAGGCTTTTGAGTTCCTCTTCACTTTCTGCCATAAGGGTGGTGTCATCTGCATATCAGAGGTTATTGATATTTCTCCCAGCAATCTTGATTCCAGCTTGTGTTTCTTCCAGTCCAGCGTTTCTCATGATGTACTCTGCATACAAGTTAAATAAACAGGGTGACAATATACAGCCTTGATGCACTCCTTTTCCTATTTGGAACCAGTCTGTTGTTCCATGTCCAGTTCTAACTGTTGCTTCCTGACCTGCATATAGGTTTCTCAAGAGGCAGATCACGTGGTCTGGTATTCCCATCTCTTTCAGAATTTTCCACAATTTATTGTGATCCACACACTCAAAGGCTTTGGCATAGTCAATAAAGCAGAAATAGATGTTTTTCTGGAACTCTCTTGCTTTTTTGATGATCCAGCAGATGTTGGCAATTTGATCTCTGGTTCCTCTGCCTTTTCTAAAACCAGCTTGAACATCAGGAGGTTCACGGTTCACATATTGCTGAAGCCTGGCTTGGAGAATTTTGAGCATTACTTTACTAGCGTGTGAGATGAGTTCAGTTGTGTGGTAGTTTGAGCATTCTTTGGCATTGCCTTTCTTTGGGATTGGAATGAAAACTGACCTTTTCCAGTCCTGTGGCCACTGCTGAGTTTTCCAAATTTGCTGGCATATTGAGTGAAGCACTTTCATAGCATCATCTTTCAGGATTTGGAATAGCTCAACTGGAATTCCATCACCTCCACTAGCTTTGTTCCTGGTGATGCTTTCTAAGGCCCACTTGACTTCACATTCCAGGATGTCTGGCGTTAGGTCAGTGATCACACTATCGTGATTATCTGGGTTGTGAAGATCTTTTTTGTAGAGTTCTTCTGTGTATTCTTGCCACGTCTTCTTAATATCTTCTGCTTCTGTTAGGTCCATACCATTTCTGTCCTTTATCGAGCTCATCTTTGCATGAAATGTTCCTTTGGTATCTCTGATTTTCTTGAAGAGATCTCTAGTCTTTCCCATTCTGTTGTTTTCCTCTATTTCTTTGCATTGATCACTGAAGAAGGCTTTCTTATCTCTTCTTGCTATTCTTTGGAACTCTGAATTCAGATGTTTATATCTTTCCTTTTCTCCTTTGCTTTTTGCTTCTCTTCTTTTCACAGCTATTTGTAAGGCTTCCCCAGACAGCCATTTTGCTTTTTTGCATTTCTTTTCCATGGGGATGGTCTTGATCCCTGTCTCCTGTACAATGTCACGAACCTCATTCCATAGTTCATCAGGCACTCTATCTATCAGATCTAGGCCCTTAAATCTATTTCTCACTTCCACTGTATAATCATAAGGGATTTGATTTAGGTCATACCTGAATGGTCTAGTGGTTTTCCCTACTTTCTTCAATTTAAGTCTGAATTTGGCAATATGGAGTGCATGGTCTGAGCCACAGTCAGCTCCTGGTCTTGGAAAGGTAAAAGCAAAATGAATTACTGAAGAGATGTGATCTTTATGTATCTTTAAATAAAGTTTTAAATATGGACCCATTCTAGTTATGGGTTGACCCATAACCCTCAGAAAGTCTTATGTTAAAGACCTAACCCCCAATAATTTAGAGATAGGATTTTACAGAGATGATGAAGTTAGGTCATTTGGTTGAAGCTTAATCCAATATAACTGGTGTTATAAAGAGGAAATTTTGGGACATAAACATGTATATAGAGAAAATTCCACGTGAATATGAAGGCCTTTTACAATACTCTTCCTTCTCTGGTTATAGACCAGCGACCCTATTGCAAGCACAAAGGTGGACATATGCCAAGGCTTGCCAGTTATATTATCCCCTGAACCTAGCCATTATGATTCATCTGGTCATGAAATGTTTTCAAAGATAAATGCTTCCATTGCTTCCTAAGAAATCTTTCTTCCACCTATTTTATTAATTTATTTTAAAATATGTTTCTTTATTTGCAAGAAAAATTACAAAGTTTCCATCAATATGTTCTTTTAAAGATTTTTCTCTGAAATTAATACACTTAATGGCTAAATTTAGATTATAAATCTTTAGATTTAGATTTAGATTTTTTTTGAAGTGGATCATTTGGCCTTATAGAATTGGAAATTTGGATGATTTACCTATATTTGCACAGTTAGGAGAGGAATTAGAATTAGAATCTAGGTCTCATAATTGATAAAAAAATAATGACCTTTTGGAGCTGAAAGGAGCAATAAAACTCACCTATTCTAATTCCCAGTGTAACACTTGAATGCTTTTGATAAAATCCCTAACAAATATCAAATTCATGTTTCATGATTATAGTTATTGGGAATTGTTTTTCATAATTATTGAGAATAATAAATCATATTTAAGTCTCTGTATACTAAATAACTCAACATTCAAAAAACTAAGATCATGGCATCCAGTCCCACCACTTCATGGTAAATAGATGGGGAAACAATGGAAACAGTGACAGACTTTATTTTCTTGGGGTCCAAAATCACTGCAGATGGTGACTGCAGCCATGAAATTAAAAGACGATTGCTCCTTGGAAGAAAAGCTAGGATAAACCTAGACAGTGTGTTAAAAAGCAGAGACATTACTTTGCCACCAAAGGACTACCTATTCAAAGCTATGGTTTTTTCAGTAGTCATGTATGGATATGAGAGTTGGACCATAAAGAAGGCTGAATGCCAAAAAATTGATGCTTTCAAAGTGTGGTTTTGGAGAAGACTCTTGAATGTCCCATGGACAGCAAGGAGATCAAACCAGTCAACCCTAAAGGAAATCAAACCTGAACATTCATTGGAAGGACTGATGCTGAAACTGAAGCTCCAGTACTTTGGCCACCTGATGCAAAGAGCCAACTCATTAGAAAAGACCATGATACTGGGAAAGACTGAAGGCAGGAGGAGAAGGGGACAACAGAGGATGAGATGGTTGGATGGCATCACTGACTCAATGGACATGGCTTTGAGCAATCTCTGAGAGACGCTGATGGACAGGGAAGCCAGGCGGGCTGCAGTCCATGGGGTCACAAGAGTCGGACACGACTGAGCAACTGGACAACAACAACAAATACTAAATAAGGGGAATAGTAATGCTATTTGATGTCAAACATATGGTATTATAGTTTATAAAGTAATGGATCTGATTAGATATGGAACTTAGATTTTATGACATTGAGAATCTCCAAAGATGTGCCATCTTCTTGATTAGATAATCATCAAGCTCCTCATGGAGAAATAATTCTAATATCAATAATGATGATGATAATAATAATACATAATAATATTCTAAGATAGTTTAGAAATATTGATATATATATGGCATATCTCTTCTTTGAGATATACAAAGTTGTATTTCTTTGTTCTGGAGAAATTAAAAAAAAAATATTAACCCTGCCTCTTGCATCAAATAGAACAATGTGGTTGGCATAAAATAATCCTGTAGAGCCATTATTTCTTTAGTGCAAGTCTAGAATATCTATTCCCATGTAGCAGAGGATAAAGAATATCTACAGCTGAAGCCTCACACCTGACAGAATGCTTTTCAATGATCACAAACTGAAGTTATCACTCTGGAATTCTGTGAACGAGCAAGTCCTCTCATGCATCCCTAGCACTGTGGAAGAAACAGTTTGGATCTCACTGTAGTAGATCATTCTTACTAAGGCAGAATTCAATAAATTATCTATAAGATGAAAAAGGCAATACTACATGGAATAATTTATAAATCATATTATCTTGACTCTTCTGCTTCTACTTTCTTTCCGTCCTGGATAAGATAGAGCTCTTTAAAAGAATCCATGGTTAAAAGAGCTGTATTTATTTATTACACATTTTTTTGTGTGTACCAAGTATCATTCTAACCACTAACAGTGTATGTTTATGTCAGAGACTACTGATACTGCCTAGTATCCACCCTCTTCCTCCTTTAAGGTAACAGAACATTTAATATTTGCCTAGATACATGCAACCCAAAATGAGGACTTTAAGTTTTAATTAATAGGGTATTTATTGAAAGCATGGAACAATTTTCAGGCTTACTTTTAAAGGGAAGAGTTCTCTTTATTGGCTCAAACTCTGATCTATTTATGATCTGTCTGGAAATAAATATCATAGAATAGTGGAACAAAGGATGAAAGGATCCTGGATCTTTGACCATTTCAGAATGTAGTGTCACCATATCAGCCTAGAACTTTAAGTGAGGAAGAAATACATTTCTATCATGTTAAGATTTCAAAACATTCTTTCTTTCTCATATTCAGCCTTACAAACATCCTATGAACCAGTATAATCTAGCATGCTTCTATGGAATTATAGACCCTCTCTACAGAAAAGTGCATATCCATGTGAATTTTGCTCAGATTTTAGGTATTTTTGGATGAGATGAAGTCTGTCCATCTGAACTTGGATCTCAGGTTATGGATTATTGGGATAATGGATGAATTTCCTATTAACCAAATATTTCCTGAAAAAAAATAATCCTGACTACCCTTAGCTTTCAAGACTTGATAGTTGATACTGAAAGAAGTAGGTCATTAAAACAAACTATTTTCAAATAAATTAATTAAATTGCTTTGTTAGTGATGGTGCCAAAAATAGTTGTGGAGGGCTTTAGTACTCACACCTAGATAATCTCCAGGAACACCCGAATCACAACACCAAAAACTAATTTATAAAGACAATGGATATTTCCTCAACTTTATGTAAAACTGAAAAGCATCATTTTTAGAAACTGTATGTACCCTTTTTGTATATTTGTATATATATTTTGGCCACCTGATGCGAAGAGCTGACTCATTTGAAAAGACCCTGATGTTGGGGAAAACTGAAGACTGAAGGCAGAAGGAGAAGGGGACAAGAGAGGATGAGATAGTTGGATGGCATCACCAACTCAATGGATATGAGTTTGGGTAAACTCCGGGAGTTGGTAATGGACAGGGAAGGCTGGTGTGCTGCAGTTCATGGGGTCACAAAGAGTCAGACATGACTGAGCGACTGAAGTGAACTGAATACAATACTTTTACAAATAATATCTGTAAATAAAAACTGTGTGCATTCCATGTACATGCAGATTTAAGACCACCTTGGTCACCCTTCCACTGTATTGCTGCTCCAAAAACCAAGCTGTGTGGGAATTTTGAGCTGCTGCTAGGGACAGCCTGGTAAAATTCATCAAAGCAAAGACAAGTTGGTAAGAGTAATATGAATTCTTGGCATAGTGGAAGTCTGAATTCTATTCCCCTTCCTTTTCTGTCTGTTTTCTTAATGAAGAATATAGAGAAAGTAACAGTTCTCTGAGGGCAGTGGGGCATAAAAGTGAATTAAAATCTTCCCTGTCAGGCCAAACAACTCAGGATGGGTGGACAGAGCCTGTGGCCAAGTCAGAGAATATCTGACTGCTTCAAAGATAAGCGGCTCCGGCCCTTTGATGTTCAGCAAGGGCTTCCAGCTCTGAAATTCTATAATTCTTTCATAAAACCAAAGGTTAAAGTCAAACCGATAAAAAAGATTCCAATCGAAGACTCAGAGTAAGATGAGAAATAAAAAGTGAAAACGCATGAGAATGACAAACTTTTAAAATACTCAGTACTATTTTTTTTAAGTGCTCTTATGATGAAGGTTGATTTAAGGGATACTTTAGATTGCATATGTTTCATAATAAATCATTCTATAATAAGATGAGATGTATATAGTATATATAGTATAATATATTATCTATATAAAATACCTTAAAAAGTGTGTGTGTATATATATATATATATATATATATACACTTAGACACATATAAACACTCAATGCACATACACATACAGATATGTACTCTATCAATTATGTTTGAGTTGAAAACTATGCACAAAGACTCTAAATAGCATATGACTTATATTGTAAACCACTTCCCAAACCATAATCTGATTTTATATATATATATATACACACACACACACACACACACATATATATATACACACACACACATATATATGCACACACACATTGTAAAATCTCCTGAAAGTTAGAGATATTGCTGTCAGTAATTACTAGTAATTCAAACTCTTAGCATTATCTACTTAAGGTCTTTGTACATATTCTCAACTCAAACCTGATTGATTATATGTGCATGTGTGCATTTGGTAAGGAGCACCAGCTGTGCTTTGCTGGACCAGCCGTGAAAAGATGCCCCACATCTAAGGTAAGAGAAACCCAAGTAAGATGGTAGATGTTGTGAGGGGGCATCAGAGGGCAGACACACTGAAAACAATCACAGAAAACTAGTCGATCTGATCACATGGACCACAGCCTTGTCTAACTCAATGAAACTAAGCCATGCTGTGTGGGGCCACCCAAGATGGGCGGGTCACAGTGGAGATGTCTGAAAGAATGTGGTCCACTGGAGAAGGGAATGGCAAACCACTTCAGTATTCTTGCCTTGAGAACCCCATGAACAGTATGAAAAGGCAAAATGATAGGATTCTGAAAGAGGAACTCCCCAGGTTGGTAGGTGCCCAATATGCTACAGGAGATCGATCAGTGGAGAAATAACTCCAGAAAGAATGAAGGGATGGAACCAAAGCAAGAACAATACACAGCTGTGGATGTGACTGGTGATAGAAGCAAGGTGCCATGCTGTAAAGAGCAATATTGCATAGGAACCTGGAATGTTAGGTCCATGAATCAAGCCAAATTGGAAGTGGTCAACCAGGAGATGGCAAGAGTGAACGTCGACATTCTAGGAATTAGCAAACTAAAATGGACTGGAATGAGTGAATTTAACTCAGATGACCATTATATCTACTACTGTGGGCAGGAATCCCTTAGAAGAAATGGAGTAGCCATCATGGTCAACAAAAGAGTCCAAAATGCAGTACTTGGATGCAGTCTCAAAAACGACAGAATGATCTCTGTTTGTTTCCAAGGCAAACCATTCAATATCATGGTGATCCAAGGCTATGCCTCAACCAGTAACGCTGAAGAACCTGAACGGTTCTATGAAGACCTACAAGACCTTTTAGAACTAACACCCAAAAAAGATGTCCTTTTCATTATAGGGGACTGGAATGCAAAAATAGGAAGTCAAGAAACACCTGGAATAACAGGCAAATTTGGCCTTGGAATACTGAATGAAGCAGGGACAAAAGCTAATAGAGTTCTGCCAAGAGAATGCACTGGTCATAACAAACACCCTATTCAAACAACACAAGAGAAGACTCTATACATGGACATCATCAGATGGTCAACACCGAAATCAGATTGATTATATTCTTTGCAGCCAAACATGGAGAAGCTCTATACAGTCAGCAAAAACAAGACCAGGAGCTGACTGTGGCTCAGATCATGAACTCCTTATTGCCAAATTCAGACTGAAATTGAAGAAAGTGGGGAAAACCACTAGACCATTCAGGTAAGACCTAAATCAAATCCCTTATGATTATACAGTGGAAGTGAGAAGTAGATTTAAAGGGCTAGATCTGATAGAGTGTCTGATGAACTATGGACGGAGGTTCGTGACATTGTACAGGAGACAGGGATTAAGACCATCCCCATGGAAAAGAAATGCAAAAGAGCAAAATGGCTGTTTGAGGAGGCCTTACAAATCCCTGTGAAAAGAAGAGAAGAGAAAAGCAAAGGAGAAAAGGAAAGAATTCCCATTTAAATGCAGAGTTCCAAGGAAAAGCAAGAAGAGATAAGAAAGCCTTCCTCAGTGATCAATGCAAAGAAGTAGAGGAAAACAACAGAATGGGAAAGACCAGAGATCTCTTCAAGAAAATTAGAGATACCAAGGGAACATTTCATGCAAAAATGGCCTCAATAAAGGACAGAAGTGGTAGGGACCTAAAAGAAACAGAAGATATTAAGAAGACGTGGCAAGAATACACAGAAGATCTTCATAAAAAGATCTTCATAACCAAGATAATCACGATGGTGTGATCACTCACCTAGAGCCAGACATCCTAGAATGTGAAGTCAAGTGGGCCTTAGAAAGCATCACTATGAACAAAGCTAGTGGAGGTGATGGAATTCCAGTTCAGCTCTTTAAAATCCTGAAAGATGATGCTATGAAAGTGCTGCACTCAATATGCCAGCAAATTTGGAAAACTCAGCAGTGGCCACGGGGCTGGAAAAGGGCAGTTTTCATTTAAATCCCAAAGAAAGGCAATACCAAAGAATGCTCAAACTACTGCACAATTGGACTCATCCCACACACTAGTAAAGTGATGCTCAAAATTCTCCAAGCCAGGCTTCAGCAATATGTGAACCGTGAACTTTCTGATGTTCAAGCTGCTTTTAGAAAAGGCAGAGGAACCAGAGATCAAATTGCCAACATCTGCTGGATCATGGAAAAAGCAAGAGAGTTCCAGAAAAACATCTATTTCTGCTTTATTGACTATGCCAAAGCCTTTGAGTGTGTGGATCACAATAAATTGTGGAAAATTCTGAAAGAGATGGGAATACCAGACCACCTGACCTGCCTCTTGAGAAACCTATATGCAGGTCAGGAAGCAACAGTTAGAACTGGACATGGAACAACAAACTGGTTCCAAATAGGAAAAGGAGTACGTCAAGGCTGTATATTGTCACCCTACTTATGTAACTTCTATGCAGAGTACATCATGAGAAATGCTGGGCTGGAAGAAGCACAAGCTGGAATCAAGATTGCTGGGAGAAATATCAATAACTTCAGATATGCAGATGACACCACCCTTATGCCAGAACGTGAAGAGGAACTAAAGAGCCTCTTGATGAAAGTGAAAGAGGAGAGTGAAAAAGTTGGCTTAAAGCTCAACATTCAGGAAATGAAGATCATGGCATCTGGTCCCATCACTTCATGGGAAATAGATGGGGAAACAGTGGAAACAGTGTCAGACTTTATTTTTCTGGGCTCGAAATCACTGCAGATGGTGATTGCAGCCATGAAATTAAAAGATGCTTACTCCTTGGAAGGAAAGTTATGACCAACCTAGATAGCATATTCAAAAGCAAAGATATTACCTTGCCAACAAAGGTCCATCTAGTCAAGGCTATGGTTTTCCAGAGGTCTTGTATGGATGTGAGAGTTGGACTGTGAAGAAAGCTGAGTGCCAAAGAATTGATGCTTTTGAACTGTGGAGTTGGAGAAGACTCTTGTGAGTCCCTTGGACTGCAAGGAGATCCAACCAGTCCATCCTAAAGGATATCAGTGCTGAGTGTTCATTGGAAGGACTGATGCTGAGATTGAAACTCCGATACTTTGGCCACCTCATGCAAAGTGTTGACTCATTGGAAAAGACTCTGATGCGGGAGGGATTGGGGGCAGGAGGAGAAGGGAACGACAGAGGATGAGATGGCTGGAAGGCGTCACCAACTCGATGCACATGGATTTGGGTGAACTCTGGGAGTGGTGGTGGGCATGGAGGCCTGGCATGCTGCAATTCATGGGGTCGCAAAGAGTCGGACATGACTGAGCAACTGAACTGAACTGACTGATGTGTGTGTAAAGGAAATCAACCCTGAGTAATCATTGGAAACACCAACGCTGAAGCTGAAGCTTCAATACTTTGGCAGCCTGATGTGAAGAGCTATCTCATTGGGAAAGACCCTGCTGCTGGTAAAGATTTAGAGCAGGAGAAGAAGGGAATGAGAGGATGAGATGGTTGGATGGCATCACTGACTCAATGCACATGAGTTTGAGCAAAGTCTGAGAGATAATGAAGGACAGGAGCCCTGGTGTGCACGGTCCATGGGGTCACAGAGAGCAGGACACTACTTAGTGACTAAACAACAACAATGTATGTATATGATAATTTCTTTTCAGGTATTACATATTACATAATTATATACCTTTAGTATAAATTTACTTATATAATGTTTTATAGTGTTAAATGTGCAACAAAAATTCAGGAAATTATCACAACATGGCTATACAAAATTGACTCATTAATCAAAGTTAGAAAGTTAGAACATATGAAGAGGCCAAAGCAAGACAAACATATGAATTTAGACAGGATTGTCAGATGAAGGTATTCTGAAAAGGTGACCTTTCAACAGAGAACAGAATGAAAAAATTGAGTAAGTTGAGTAGCTATCTAGGACACAAGCATTTCAGAGAGAGGGAACAAGAGCCTGTCTTCAGTCCACCTTTTATCCAAGTTTCAAGTAATAGAGGAATGATGGAAATAATAAACACAGAGGCAGTCTAAATGAAAATCAAAGAACACATTTATTAACAAGGAAGTTCAGTCAGTTCAGTTCAGTTGCTCAGTTGTGTCCAACTCTTATGACCCCATAGACTGCAGCATGCCAGGCTTCCTTGTCTGTCACCAATTCCTGGAGCTTGCTCAAACTCATGTCCATTGAGTCGGTGATGCCATCCAACCAAATCATCCTCCGTTATCCCCTTTTCCTCCTGCCTTCAATCTTTCCCAATATCAGGGTCTTTTCCAAAGAGTCAGTTCCTCGCATCAGGTAGCCAAAGTATTGCAGTTTCAGCTTCAGCATCAGTCCTTCCAATGAATATTCAGGACTTACTTCCTTTAGGATTGACTGGTTGGATCTCCTTGCAGTCCAAGGGACTCTCAAGTCTTCTCCAACACCACAGTTCAAAAGCATCAATTCTTTGGTGCTCAGCCTTCTTCACAGTCCAACTTTCACATCCATACGTGACCACTGGAAAAACCATAGCCTTGACTAGACGAACCTTTGTTGGCAAAGTAATGTCTGCTTTTGAATATGCTATCTAGGTTGGTCATAACTTTCCTTCCAAGGAGTATGCGTCTTTTAATTTCATGGCTGCAGTCACCATCTGCAGTGATTTTGGAGCCCAAAAAAATAAAGTCTGACACTGTTTCTACTGTTTCCCCATCTATTTGCCATGGAGTGATGGGACCAGATGCCATGATCTTCGTTTTCTGAATGTTAAGCTTTAAGCCAACTTTTTCACTCTCCTCTTTCACTTTCATCAAGAGGCTTTTTAGTTCTTCTACACTTTCTGCCATAAGGGCGGTGTCATCTGCATATCTGAGGTTATTGATATTTCTTCCAGCAATCTTGATTCCCAGCAGAGATGTTAATGTTCAATTATTTTCAAATGTAGGATTTCTGGAATACTGGGTCAGAGTGTATGGATTTAAATTGGTATTATAATGGGCCAGCTCACTACCTCCTGGAAACTAAACCTTGGGGCACAGTGATGGGAATCAGATTTGTAGCACAAGCTTTATCCAATTTGTGTGGCATTTGCTCTTGTATCAAATTGCCTGCAAAAACAAAAAGTGAAAGAATGGCTGGCCAAATTCTACAGGACAAATATAAAAATCAGGAGATGGATCTGTCCTTGTCTGATGGTGTGCTTATTGAGTGGAAACAGTTTGTGTTTAAGAAGAAAAGAGAATACAAGTGCCCACCAAATAACAGACCATTGCTTACACGAGAAGTGAATTTGAATGCAGAGCACCAACTTATAGAGGAGAATATAGCTTACTGAAGGAAAAATCTCACCAGTCCAATTACTTTTTCTTATTGATATAGGTAAGAATGAGTTGAAGGAAAGGGGGTGGGGTTATAAGACAGAAATTTTCCTACAGCACTTCTCCAGTGAGGCTAAAGTAGAATATCATAGAAAGAAAGAAGGTTTCCCTTCACATTCTTCAGATTTTGCTTTTTTATCCAGATAGTCAATAGTGATATCTGTGGTCAGCCAGTAGTATTTGTGAGACACCAAGAAGAAAGACCAATGATAAATCATGCTTGGTCTACACTCACCTTCCTCATGTTGCTCCCTAATCTCTGCTCTTCTGGAACAAGTTTCCTGTGGTTCAGTGTTTATATATTCAGATGAATCTAAAATGGATTTTAAAAAATGTATATTAATTACATTTTATTCCAATCTAATTTCGATCTTAAGTTTTCCTTGTCATGTAGTCAAGTGGGTCTCACAGGACATGTTGGACAGTGAGTGCTGTGAGCCAGCATACTTGAAATAATATACAGTTTTTGCCATATAAAAAATTCATGTTTAAAGATTATTAATTCTCTCCTCTTAGTAAGAAAACTTAAGTCCAAAAAATGAAATCACCCACGCTTTCTGGCTTAAAGAAATTCAAATTAGAAATTTCTAACAACTTGATATCTTAATACATTCAGTCTCAATTCAAAGAATTTCTCTCAAATAATATCTTGGTTCCTCAGCATAGCTGTAACTCCTCCATCTTTGGAATTATATTAATCCTACTCTAAGTCTCTTGTAAGTTCCACTTTTCTAAAGACTTGAGAAAAGGCAATAGGACTCAAAGAATATCACATAATCAGCTCTACAACTAGACATGCATTTTCTCTCTAAAACATTGCAAAAACAATATAGTACTTCAAAAAAATATGCTGAGCAAAATTTTGCTTCTTGCAACTATGACTAAGAACAGTTTAGACTGTCATTACAAAAAAAAAATAACAAAGATATATAAATGATATTCGGGGAGCTGCAAATTTGAAAGGAAAATCATTTGAGGAATCTTAAATGCTCTTGTACTCTTTCAAAACTTAAAAATGTTGCAATAGTGTCATATTTAGACACCAGACATCTTATTGAATCAACCCTATGACGTCTTCCTGCATCAATATCCAAATGTGTTCCAGCATCAGTATCTTAGTTTTGCTAGTCTTATCTAAGGCAGGTCTTATTTAAATGGAACATGGTTTCCTTTATAATAGTTACCTTCTGAAAACCCAACTTTTCTTATTTATTATGCAATTTCAAAGAATCGGGATCAATTTAGCCACAATAGAGCAACTGCCACCCTCTTTCCCAGCACTCCCTATGACCAATACACCAACATGCTGGAGATCAAGTGGGGTTGGGGGGTTCTCCACAAGTTCTATCAGGAAAATTGAAACAAGACTCAAGAAAAGCAGACCAAATGAAAACCTTTTAATCAGTCAAGCAATGTCTCTGATAGTTCCAGAGAACAAATCTCTCAAAAGTATACTAAAGAAAGTGGCTTAGTAATTGGGTCTTTTTATAATCTACCCATATTAATAGCCTGGAACACCCACCTATGTTATGGGCTTCCCAGGTGGCTCAATGGTAAAGAATCCACCTGCCAATGCAGGAGATGCAAAAGATGCTGATTTGATCTCTTGGTTGGGAAGATCTCCTGGAGAAGGAAATGGCAACCCACTCCAGTGTTCTTGCCTGAAGAATTCCATGGACAGATGAACGTGGCCGGCTACTGTCCAGGGAGGTTGCAGAGTCAGACATGACTGCGCAGGTACATACACACACAAGTGCACGCACACACACACAAACGCACACATACACATAACTAAGGCATGGAGTTCACTTTATTAGCTTCAAAAAATTCAGGCCTCTCACAATTAAGAGTCAAGGAAAAGAGGGAGGAAGACATAAAGACAGAGAATACACAAAAACAGGCAAGGAGAAGGAGGAGGCAATGAGAATCACACACACACACAAAGATGAAGACAGACAGAGACAAGGAGAGACGAAGGCTACTCCTTTAGAAGGCAGTTTTAAGACTCTGACCCTAGATTGTTACCACATGGAGGAAACTTCTTCCACTGACCTTCCTTCTCGTCTGTGAGACAGGCAGTGCAAGGGAAAGCAAAGGGTCTTTCCTAAGGGTCTTTCCTAATATGTAGACAAAGGACTCCTAACAGCTAGCAGAACAGTGTTGCTCATTACACGCCAGAGTCTCACATAGTAGGTTAACTACTCTTTCTCTTCTGAGTGGGACAAGTAGGGCCATTCACAGATGATGGAAGCTGCCATCTCAGCATGATGTCAGAGGACACGTGATCTACGGGAGTGCCCTCCTCTAACAGCCCAGACTGGAATGAAGGGAAGGAAAAAAGATATGTCCTACTTTGGGGGAACTTCTGACCTAAACCGCCTGCCCACTTGTGCCATGAATGATAATAAGTGCTTGTTTGAGTTGTCTCACAACAGCAAGTTGCAATAAGAAACACTGTGCTGCCGTGGATAACTAACGTGGAGAATTTAGGAGGGGCCGCAAGCAAGGAGGGGCCACTAGCCCATATGTCCTGCCAACCTCTCAGAAATGGTCATGCTGGAATCCATCTTGGCTGGGAGATGCACATACCACTAGGAAGGACTCTGAGTCAGACCAGAAATGGGGACAAGGAAGATGGAGACACAGACAACCTGTAAAACTAACCTCATTGCCATAAAACCCGACTGTGAGTCACACGGCAAGGACGTTCTCCTGGGTTCCCTCAGGCTGCTGCACTCTGCTACAGTGCCCCTTCCCAATAAAGTCCTTTGCTTTGTCAGTACATGTGTCTCCTCAGAAAATTTCTTTTCTGAGTGTTAGACAAGTGCTCACTCTTGGGCCCTGAAATGGGTCCGCCTTCTGGCAACACGGCAATATCCACCATGTATTATAATTCCATGTGGATCGCTGCCATGAGTGGTATGAGTCTGAAGGCATGAGCAGAAAGAAGTGACTGGTCCACATCAGTGTTGCAGATTTTTTTTTTTTTTTGCAGAGGAGATGCAATCTGACATTTGACATTTCAAAGATGCTTTGAAAGTTACACAAGATTTTTATTAGACTGTCAAGTTGAAAAAGGCATTCCAAGTCACAGGAGCAAAAGCTTAGAGATGTAGAGTATATGTCATTTGCCAAATAGTAAAAATTTAGTCAGAAAAGGCTCAAGTTACTGGAATTGGCTCAGTGGTAAATAATCCATCTGCCAGTGCAGGAGCTGTGGGAGACATAGGTTCAATACATGGGTCAGGAAGATCCTTTGGAATAGGAAAGGGCAACCCACTCCAGTATTCTTGCCTGGAAAATCCCACAGACAGAAGGGACTAGGTGGCTACAGTCCATGGAGTTGCAAAGAGTCAGACATGACTTAGCGAATGAGCATGTGCACACTGGAAATGACAGAGAAATGGAGAGGGAAAGAGAGTGTGTGGGTGTATGGGTTTGTATGAATATGTGAGAAAAAGGCAACTTATTCACATATTATGGTACTTTTTTAAAATGCCACACTAAGGATCTACATTTTTATCTTTAGCAAATGGAAACCAATAAAGTATCTTTAAGTAGCAGAATGACACAATCTGATTAGTGATTTAGGAAAAAAAAAATCTCTGGTAGATTTTTGGAAGTTAAGGATGGATGGCTAAAGATGATGTGATCACAGCATAACTGTGATCAGGCCCAGGTAATCCCATTGGTATTGTTGTTGTAATATTCCCCATTGGCTGTAAACTTTTGTGATCTTTTCATAGGGCAAAACCTCTCTGAGAAATTTGAGCCTCTATAGCTTTTGGAAATGCTCTGAAGGATTCAGAAATCTAGATATGGTGCTAGCAGGGATCACTGATTTACATAATGGATCAAAACAAAGACAACAAGAACGATAAGGACCAATGCTAACAAGACTCAGAGATTTGCAGTGAGAATAACTCCCAACTGATGGATTTAACCTCCCCTATTCTTTGGGCCTAATGACCAACTAGCTATATGATAGCTCTAAACTTGGGATAATACCATCTCCCTGAGAGTGACTGTCAATTTATTGGGATATTTTAAGTTACCAAAATCACTAGGGCATGCTGCTGATTGTTAGTGAACATGTTAATGCAAGCTCATGTGCCCTATGCACAGTGAGGCCAAACAATCTGAAACACAGGAGGCTGGAGCAGAGAAAGGATCATGCAAGTTGATGAGGTGGCACAGGTCTCTAAAATCCTCAAGTTCCCTGAAGGGTTTCAGCAAAGCATTTTCAAATGCCAGATAGGGAGAGGGTATCAGAGGGTATGTGATCAGATCATGCAGTTGTTGTTCAGTCTCTAAGTTCTGTCCAACTCTTTGTGACCCCATGAACTGCCGCACGCCAGGCTTCCTTGTCCTTCACTATCTCCCGAAGTTTGCTCAAACTCATGTCCATCCAAACACGGTGATGCCATCCAAACATCTCATCCTCTGTCATCCCCTTCTCCTCCTGCTCTCAGTCTTCTCCAGCATCAAGGTCTTTTCCAATGAGTCGGTTCTTCATATCAGGTGGCCAAAGTATTGGAGCTTCAGCTTCAACATCAGTCCTTTCAATGAATATTCAGGGTTGATTTCCTTATGGATGGACTGATTTGACCTCCTTGCAGTCCATGAGACTCTCAAGAGTCATCTCCAACACCACAATTCTAAAACATCAATTCTTCACCACTCAGCCTTCTTTAGGGCCAACTTTCTCAACCATACATTACTAATGGAAAAACCATAGCTTTGACTATATGGGTCTTTGTCCTTATAGAACATGTACAGTTCTCTGACTGATGATGAGGTAACAGAGTAGTGTCATAGGGGTTAACTTTAACAGTCCTTAGGCTCCAAGAGGCCTGGGGCTATGTGTTCAGGGTCATCAAGTAGTTAACACTTCCATTTGGTGGGGAGGGGGGTCTTCATATCTGCCAAACAATTCAGGAAATGTGGATTGAATCCTATTATCTACATACTTCAAAGAGGAGCTAAAGCAGAGGATATGGGGGGAAACAGGGATCAGGGAGGCAAAATTGCCTGAAATATGTGGGACAGGCCTTTAATAATAACTGCCATTATAACACAAGATTTCTGGAGCAGTCCTCTTACCCACCACCAATCAATCTGAAGAAAATTACCAACTCTGAAGTCCTCATCCCAAATTTTGCCTCTAAAAACTTCTCTCCCCAAACTATTGGGAGTTTGAGCCACCCATTCTCTTTGCTTGGCCTTTTAATAAACCTTTCTTTGCTCTAAATTCCAACATTTGATTTGTTTGGCCTCATTGGGCATTGGACAAAAGAACTTGCATTTGGTAACATTACTACTGGTGGAAGAATCACTTTAACTCACAAAGGATACTGTTGATTCTCAACCTTGTCTGTGATTAGAATCAACTGGGAGTCTTAAAATACCTGTGTGTGTGTGTGTGTGTGTGTGTGTGTGTGTGTGTGTGTACGCACATGAGCACATGCACACTCCCCACCTCTGAAGATTCTGTTGAGGCTTATGTATCAACAGTAAGAAAACAAACAAATTTCCTAGGTAATTTTAATATCCAGCCAGATGGATATCCATTTTTTAAAATGATTACTGCTTCTTATTTAACGAGTAACCCACTTATAATATCATGACAAATACCAATGGGATTTACTCATTTTTTTGCATGTGTTTATTTATTTAGAAGCTGTCTGAGTTTGAATAAGTATAACTAATCAGCATGTTAGACAAAAAAAATTTGAAATCTGTATTATAATCATGAGGCAGGAAGTAGGTGGGCCCCTCAGTAAAGCAACTGGAGATTAATTCCCTACAGTCCAAAATCTAAGACAAGAATAGCAGGACAATTAAGAGAGAAGCCTGGGCCCTGTGCAGACCACATATTTCTTGTTCTCGAAGTCAGGAGACCTCCCTGACCACACATGTGCAGAAAAGGCTCCTTGGAGGTCAAAGAGGAAGCTATGTCAATGGATTTTCTCTACCCATATGCCTTTTTGGTACAATCCTTCTTGGCTAAGAGATGTGTGTGCACACATGGGCCATCCTGAGGTACACTAAATGTGGACTGTGAACCAGGCAAATCAAAATGACTTGCCAAAGGAAACCTGGAACAAATAACCCGCAAAAGTAATTCAAACTGCCATGAGGGCATGACTCAGTGACTCTCTCTCTCCTGAATCTGCCCAAGTGTCTATCCACACACACTGTACTTTTTTCCTCTTAATAAATACTTTACTTGTGTGCTACCTTCTGTCTTTGTGGGAATTCTTTTCTGCAAAGCCAAAGAGCCAGGGCCCTTGACACTGACCACTGGTTTAGTGTCTGGGATCTGGTGTTCTCACTGCCGAGGTCCAATCTCAGTCTCTGGCTGGGAACCCAATTCCCACTCCAACTGATTTTAGGCTGAGACCACCCAAGACCAATTATATTTTCTGATCTATTTTCAGATCTCAGAGCAACCTCAGGCTTGTATCTGTCAATTTTCATTTTTTTCCACTGGAGAAATGAAAAAATAAGCAGGCACTGATTTATCACATTATGATAATAATTGAAAGAGAAATAAACCTTACATTTGTTTGCTGGAGCATACTTTGAAGAGCCACTGCCAAGACTCTACAAGTAAAAGAAAGACAGGCTTAGGCAAATTTTTAGAGAGAATACTCTAGCAAAGTATCGGTTAGAGAAACAGATGTGGGATCAGAAAGTAAAGGTGTGGAGAAGAGTTGGGTGATGGTTTCACATGTCCAGACAAGAAATGGTGACTTTTTAAAGAGGAAGCAGTGTACTCAGGATGAAGGAAATGAGTCAAGGAGTAGTATTTTTGAGGTAGCATCTTGATTAGATGTGTAAGGGAGGAAAAGTAGCCTTCCCTTCTAGTTCTTGAATAAGACCATTTCTTCCCCCATTCCCCTTAAAAAAGATTAACAGAAAAAAAAAAAAAAAAGAGCAGCGGTTTAATAACACGAATACCTCCTGTATGCATGAGAGATACCCAGGAAAACTGAGTAACTGAAATGGCCCAGTTCAGTTCTGTTCAGGTCAGTCACTCAGTTGTGTCTGACTCTGTGACTCCATGGACTGCAGCACGCCAGGCTTCCCTGTCCATCACCAAGTCCTGGAGTTTACTCGAACTCATGTCTGTTGAGTCGGTGATGCCATCCAGCCACCTCATCCTCTGTCATCCCCTTCTCCTCCTGCCTTCAATCTTTCCCAGCATCAGGGTCTTTTCCAACGAGTCCATTCTTTGCGTCAGGTGGCCAAATTCTCTCCCATCAGGAAGTTTCCATAAGCTATTATCCTTCTCCATCAGAGGGCAGACAGACTGAAAACCACAGTCACAGAAAACTAACCAATCTGATCACATGGACCACAGTCTTGTTTAACTCAATGAAACTATAAGCCATGCCATGTAGGGCCACCTAAGACATATGGGTCATGGTGGAGAGTTCTGATAAAATGTGGTCCACTGCAGAAGGGAATGGCAAACCACTTCAGTATTCTTGCCTTGAGAACCCCATGAACAGTATGAAATGGCCCAAGTCACCACCTAAACACAATCTCCAGTTAAATACAAAAAAAAGATTTTGAGGGGTCGGGAAGAGTGAGTTAGGGAGGGCTGTCAGGAAAATCCAGTTAACAAGGGTATGGTTGCTAATGTAGGTTTAATTCCTTCCCTTCGCCATCACCATCGATAAGAGTTTCTGGATAATTTGTCACCCTCCTCTCTCCAGAGACAGTCATCCTTAAGATGGAGATTTCCCTTATAATATGTGTCTTTTACAAAAGGATAACTTCTACTTGGTTTTCAGAGCTTTTCTGTGTCTGCTATTTCAAAAAAAATAACAACCAGCTTAAGACGATCTTTATGCACAGAGTCATATTTTGGGGGTGGCAAGTTCTGCTCCCCTTCATGGCTTATTGGTCTAAATGGAAAGACAAAAAAAAATTCTACAAATAGCTCCTAGATTTTTCTGCTTAGGAAATTAAAATACAAGAGAAACAATTTAGGAGTTATAGATTTGGAAATACTTTTTAAAGAATATTTAAAACTATTCAAGTTTAGATATTCTCCCAGGGAAAGCAAATAAGTATATTAAAAGAAGAGGTTGAGAATAGAACCTTGAGAAATCTATTCATAAGTGACAATAATAGGAAAAAAGCAAGTGAAGGAGCAGGTGGAATGATCAGGGAAGGAAGAAATTATGGACAACCAAAGTGGGGAGATTTTCAGTAGAGAGGAGGAAGATAACAGAATCAGTGTGCAGAGAGACATCAAAGACTAAGAACTAAGCGCAACTAATCACTACAGCTCTAGGGATCTGCCACTGACCTGTTAAAGAGGTATTTAGTATCTTGAAGGAAACTCGTCAGATTAGAAGATGAAGGGAAGTGGGCAGTGAAATGAAGGCAGGGTAAAGCCATCCCGAGAGAGTCAAGAGAAAGTTTTTCTTTGAAACTCATCAAGCTTCTCTTCTTCTACAACTGAAGGAAGAAAGATTTGATGAGTTCAGGGCAGAAATCAAAGACTGTCACAGCATACAATATGGGCATGCGGGCAGGACTTGAGAAGAGGTACAAAAGAGCAAAAATGCATGGTGCAAGAGAAACGAAAGGATGGGAGGGGACTTCCTTGGTCCAGTGGTTAAGAATCTGCCTTGCAATGTGGGGGATGCAGGTCTGATCCATAGTCAAGGAACTAAGATCCTTCATGTCCTACATGTTGTGGAGCAACTAAGCTCTCATGCCATAACTACTGAGCCCACAACTAGAGAGTCTCTGCACCACAGCAAAGATCCCACATGACACAACAATCTTGCATGCCGCAACCAAGACCCAATGCAACCAAATAAACATTGAAAAAAGAAACAAAGAAGAAATAAAATAATGGAAAGAAGGGTACAAGCGCTTCTTCCTTTGAAAAAGGGAGACATTTTCTAGCTAAGGTAAAAGATCAGGTCCTCTGCCAGGAAGTGTGTACGTGTGTGTGTGTGTGTGTGTGTGTTTAAAGTTTGGAGTATTTGTAGAAAAGATGAAAAGGTGCACTCAAGGTCCAGTTGAAGTTATATAAATTTAATTCATATTTGACTAGACAGTCACAGAACTGTGATTTTTTCCCCTAGTGATGTCACTCTGGGAATCTAGGAGAAAACATTATTAATGAAACTTACTGGATTTTGAGTAGAAAAAGATAGGGAGGAAGTACTTAGGAGATTAATAAGAATGCTTTCTCTATGTATTAAAAGATATGAAAAAAATCACAACATTAGTGCTTTCAGCACTCCACTTTCTTCATGATCACAAATTAGATGGCAAGAAATAATCATAAGCATTTGATTGGAATTGGATCATTAGTTCAGTAACCATTCTAAAATTGGTGTTACTGTGAAAGTTCTTATCTCAGGGGAAAAATAATCCCTGTCATCAACTTGCTATAGAAGTGATTTTGACACCTCCTCAAATACAGTAAGTATTCAAGGTGATTTATTATCTGTCATAACAGATTCAGGCTCAAACTCTGGATACACCTTACTCAATGTCAATCTGATTTGTAGAAGATAAGTCGGGCTTTTGAGGCTTCATGGTCAGGGAGGGAGAAAATCAGGAAGTGGGGAGTTAACTATAAATATTGCAAAATTTATTTCTCATTGCTCCAGTGCCTACTACTGTAGCATGCTTTAATAGAAGTTCAGAAAGTAGTGTGACTAAGAGCATCACAGTAAATGAGGGAAAAAAAAAAAACAAAACCCATACACAGGGTCCTCTCTGACAGATTTGGGGCACATCAGTCTTTAAACTCTCGGAGATTTCATTATGAAATCTTCAGAAGCTTCCATTCCAATGCTTACTTCTTTCACCTGATGAGGCTTTACTAAAAATAAGATGAAGAATTAGTTGATTTCATAAGAATATTGATGCCTATAGTGACCCTAGAGTGGTTACAGAAATAATCACCTGTTTCTTCCACTAACTAGGAACTAAGAGTGTTCTGTTACAAGTATCCACTCCATCCATTCCCTTTTTGAGTAGATACAGCCCTTTTGAGGGTAAAGGGACATTCTAAAATGGGAAAATACTCTAGAAAGAAATGAACGTCATTTGCCTGGCAGATCTTAGGGATTTTTCCTGATATGTAGCCTTGCTTAATTAGGCTAAGCCTAATTGAGAAAGAGGGGATTTTACAAGGGTTTCCCTGGTGGCTCAGATGGTAAAGAATCTGTCTGCAATCCAGGAGATTCAGGTACAAAGATTTTGTATGTTAAAATAGCTAAAGAATACCACCAGAATCCCCCTTTCCAATTCTTTCATCGTCTCATTATTATGGAAATCCATGTAATGCAAAGGATTAAGTGCAAAGATTTGCAATCTTAACTTTTCCAATGGCCTCCCCTCATCTTTCCAAGACTTACTCCGGCTCAGTTCAATTCAGTCACTCAGTTATGTTTGACTGTTTGCAACCCCATGGATTGCAGCACACCAGGCCTCCCTGTCCATTACCAATGCCCGGAGTTTACTCAAACTCACGTCCATTGAGTCGGTGATGCCACCCAACCATCTCATCCTCTGTCGTCCCCTTCTCCTCCAGCCTTCAATCTTTCCTAGCATCAGGGTCTTTTCAAATGAGTCAGTTCTTCACATCAGGCGGCCAAAGTATTGGAGTTTCAGCTTCAACATCAGTCCTTACAATGAACACTCAGGACTGATCTCGTGTTTCTTTAATATTCTTTAAAATGTATTCGGAAAACATGGAGAAAACACAAAAAGTGAAAATCTATTATGATCGCAACATGTAAATTTTAGTTCTATAGAGACATTAAGAATTTCCAATACTTTATAGCCAGCAGCAATTGCAATTAACAAGCCAAAGTGTTAGTAAGAACATAGGGAGAATGTTAACACTGATTCAAATTTAGAAATGTTATATTCCAAATACTAGCTATATTAGAGTGCAGTCCCCTAATTACTAATAAAACTAATAAATTGTAAGCACTTGAGCTTATATCACCTTTTCTCAGATTTCAGCCACTTTATCTGAAAAATGAAAAAATATTCCTCCACAGGGTTATTTTTAAAATCTTATGAAATAATGCTTATGAGAGAAATATTTAAAGTGTACATGTATGATAAAAGCAAGATATTTATATTAATATTGTTTAGATGAACAGTGATAGCTTAGAATGAATAAGATCCCATATTCTCAGCCAGAATTTAGCCTAGAACTTATTATTCTTATTCTATAACATTTAACCCATGAACTCTACTATCATATTTATATAACAGGGATGCAAAAATTCCTAAAAAAAAAGTATATCAAAACAGTAACCTATAAATAGTAAAATACATTAAGTGGAACTTATCCCAGGAATATGAGGTTTAATCAGTACAGCAAGTGAAGGAGGTAAAAACACAGATTGGAAAGGAAGGCATAAAAGCTGTTGCTTTTTCCACAAATGATATGATTGAATATACAGAAAATCTCAAAGAGGTACCAAGATATTTGTTGAATATTTACATAGTAGCAATGACTATTTGAAAAAAAATGAAATTAGATAAATAGTACCAGTTACAATTGTAAAAATGCATAAAATTCTCATGGATAAATCCAACAGAATATGTGCATACAAAAAAAATTTGTATGCCCCAAACTGCAAAATATTGATGAGCTTAATCAAATCTGGCTTCATATTAGAATCTTCTGGGGATGTTAAAACTTTAATCTTAACTTCAAAATTAAAGTTTCCTGACTTCTGCCTGGTTCTCTTGAATGAAAATCTTTAACAATGGAGCCTGGGAATCCTCATTTTGCCAGAGTTTGCAGGTGATTCTCCTGCAGTCAGGTCTGTATTCAGATACTGCATTCAGGTACATTTCTGAACTAAAGTGATGTTATTTTTTCTACTAGGTTGAAAGAGGCCTTTACTTCCTCTTTCTTCTCATGAAGTACCTCTTCAATATGCTTCTTATTCGCCAAAGCATCTAGCAGATATCTTTATCCAATAAATATTGATTTGAATAGAATGTTTTCACAGTAAACACCAGTGAAAGGGTAGGAACTAAGAAGGTATTTGGAAGATCTTGGTTTTCAATAGTGCTATATGTTTTATCATGCTAAAATTATACTCTGGACTGAATCCGAGTCTCACAAACTTGTTGGGAGTGGCAATGTGAAAGCTACTGTGCATGGAATCAGATTGTTACCAAACCAGCCTCTGGTGGTGAGCAGAGAGGTGTCTGGAAAGAGGTAAAAGACTGTGTGCATAGCAGTCTCACCGAGTTAATCATCATTAATGGTTTGAGGGTAGAATAAACAGGAGTGGGAGAAAAGTCTCACAGTGGAAAGGGCTCTGAAGGGGCCTCGTAAGAAAACACACATGGGAAATCTGCTTTTGATTTATAGATACGATAGACAATTTTCAAAGGCTTCATATCTTGAATTCTTTCAAGTTTCTCACAATAGGTAGGGATGAAGGATTTAAAGAGCATTAAAAAAGGGTCAAGAAAACGTGACCGTATTCCTTGTTCTGCTCCTATCTGACTGTAATTTTGACTACTTTATTACATCTCTTTTCCCCTTATTTTCCTGCTCTAGAGAATGAATGGAATTATTAACACATCATCTTTAAGTTCCTCTATTTTCCCCACAAAAAAAGACCTATGCTTCAAAAAATTGGTACATGAAACTGAGATTCAGGTGAATAAGAAATGTGTCACTAAGCTTTAGAAAATGGACACCAAAATCTTAAGAAATTCTTTTAACTTCAATAAGTATAAACGTTTCTGAGAGGGGGAGAGAGAGAGAGAGAGAGAGAGAGAGAAATAGAGAGAATACACAGAAAGACAAAGAGCACAGAAGGGGTGAAGGGAGAAAGGGAAAGAGAGGACAGAGCCCCAGAGAGAAAGACACCAAGTGAGACAAAACTGAACTCTGGATCGTGTGCCAAAAACGATCTAGTGTAATACTGATGGCATCATAGTTGCGATTATCTGTACTGTGGCACCAAGAAAGACATAGTATAAGGTAAACTTTGAAAAGCTTGAAAATTGAAGCAGACAATTAACAAGAAGGAGGAATTTGTTGTTGTTCATATTGCACTGACTAATGTATTTATTCTCTTTTCTGTATCTCTTTTAGTTTGCATATTGGGACCTGTACCTTGGGGTCAAAGAGATCCCAAAGAAAGAGGCAGACCACTCCAGACTAGTAGGAATCCTTTAATAAGCAAGGAAACTTACATAGGAAGCTTGCCTTGGTGAGTCTGAGATGAGTACATTTCCATACCTACCTGACAGCTTCTCATATACATACATAAGTTTATATAGAGGCCTTATTGTGAATAATTAACCACATATACCATCCAGAAGGTCTCAAAAACACAGTGTTCTCTCAGAGCCGTGTCCTTGAAAATGGCTCCTATTGTGGGAACGGTGGGCAGATGTGCATTCCAAGGACAGAGGAGGGGTGAGGACCCTCTGATTGCCTGGGGCTGGCTCAAGGGTCAATCAACGGTCTAGTCCTCTCCATGACCTCCTCCAGCGATCCTCACAGTGGCTCTCCAGATCTGGGGGGCAGGATTGGTGTTCAGCAAGTTCAAACAAAGAGACTTCTTCCTTTCTTCTATTACAGCAAATGTTGCTGTCTTTTAGAGTTGCTTATTTCTTTCCTTTAACCTTTCTTTTTTTCAGTTTTTCCTCATATATCTCTTCAAACTGGTAAATTTCTGGTGATTCTGGTAAATTTCTGGTCATTCTGGTGAATGACAAAATAATCTGAGTCAAACCCAGTTGCATAGCCTTCAATTTTCTCAGAAAGCCTATGATCTTAGAGACTTGGATGAAGATTTTAGACGGAGACAGAGAATATGCCTTGTGGACAATGCAATTCAGGCTAATAGGAATTGGTGATGATTGCAGTCCTAATTTGTTTTAGACCCCTCATGCTCGCTGTCACAGAACACACATATAGAAGCGTGGATGTGGGTTATTCCTTTTTATGACTGGGTAACATTCCACTGTAAATGTGCACTGCATTTTGTTTACCCATTCATTCATTCATTAATAGACACTCGGTATGTTTCCACTTTTTTTGGCTGTTTTGAATAATGCTGCCATAAACATTCATATACACATTTCTATGTGAACATATGTTTTCATTTCTTTTGCATATAAACCTAGGATTAAAACTGCTGGGTCATATGGTAATTCCATGCTTAGTGAAAACATTATGCAAAGTGGAAGCAGCCAGTAACAAAGACTACATACTATATGATTTCATTCATTTGAAAGTACAAAATAAAGAAATCTATAGGAAGAAAAGTTATGACCAACCTAGATAGCATATTGAAAAGCAGAGACATTACTTTGCCCACAGAGGTCCGTCTAGTTGAGGCTATGGTTTTTCCAGTGGTCATGAATGGATGTGAGAATTGGACTGTGAAGAACGCTGAGCACCGAAGAATTAATGCTTTTGAACTGTGGTGTTGGAGAAGACTCTTGAGAGTCCCTTGGACTGCAAGGAGATCCAACCGGTCCATTCTAAAGGAGATCAGCCCTGGGTGTTCTTTGGAAGGAATGATGCTAAAGCTGAAACTCCAGTACTTTGGCCACCTCATGCAAAGAGTTGACTCATTGGAAAAGACTCTGATGCTGGGAGGGATTGGGGGCAGGAGGAGAAGGGGACAACAGAGGATGAGATGGCTGGATGACGTCACCGACTCGATGGGCGTGAGTTTGAGTGAACTCCGGGAGATGGTGATGGACAGGGAGGCCTGGAGTGCTGCAATTCATGGGGTTGCAAAGAGTCGGACATGACTGAGCAACTGAACTGAACTGAATTGATAGACAGAAAGTATAGTAATGATGGCAAAAGGCTGAAAGTAGAGGGGAGAATATAAGGGCTAAAGGCTAAAGAGTGTGGGGTTTCTTGCTGAAGTGATGAAAATGTTCTAAGACTGACTGTGCTGATGGCTACACATGTCTTTGAATATATTAAAAATCAATACCAATGTAAACTAGATAGCTAGTGGGAACCTGCTGTATAACATAGGAAGCTCAGCTCAGGGCTCTGTGATGACCTAAAGGGGTTGGATGGGGTTGGGGTGGGAGGAATGCCCAAGAGGGAGGGGAATACATGCATTGATATGATTGATTCACTTCATTGTACAGCAGAAATTAACACAATATTGAAAAGCAATTATATTCCAATTAAAAAAGGAACAGCAATGATAAAAGAAACTAAATACAAGCAACAACAACAAAAAAACCCAAAACCAACACATTGTACACTTTAAGTGAATTGCATGGTATATGAATTATATCTCAATAAAGACACTAAAAATTAATTTGAAAAGATATTTGCATCAAACAAAAAAAAATTGTGTGGGAGCCTTTTGTTCTACTCTGAACCCTCTATCGGTGTTTGACCCTGTTTATTTCTTCCAAGAATCCTCCCCGATTGCCTAGGTTGGTGTGTATGATGCTACTCTGTGCTGCCCGTTATCATAGCTCTTTCCACTTGCACTGAATTTCATAGTTTCATAGCTGTCTTCACATTAGATTGTTCTCCTTTTGGGACGTGAAGTAATACCACATTAATAAGTATTTCCCTAGGAAAACCCCATGGATGGAGGAGCCTAGTAGGCTGCAGTCCATGGGGTCGCTAAGAGTTAGACATGACTGAGCGATTTCACTTTCACTTTCATGCATTGGAGAAGGAAATGGCAACCCACTTCAGTGTTCTTGCCTGGAGAATCCCAGGGATGGGGGAGCCTGGTGGGCTTCCGTCTGTGGGGTCGCACAGAGTCGGACATGACTGAAGGGATTTAGCAGCAGCTGCAGCAGCAGGATCAAACACAGAGTTCAGTACATAGTGATAAAAAATAAACAGTTTCTGTGGATGAATACTTCAAATCATTTTTTCTCACTGGAGAGTCAGAGAGTTTTAGTAAAGATGCTAAATGTTTAACTTAGCACGTTTAATATGGAACTGCCTATTCAATTAAATGACGACTTCGACTTCTTTAAAGTGGTACTTGACTAGCAAACTCCATATACAACCTCTTATACTTACATCAAAGTACTTTTAGGGATGTAGACAAAGACAAATATGCATACCATAATTTAATGGAAACTGCCAGCTTAAACCTTAAGAATTTCCACTAATTATAAAACTGATATAACTGGGTAAGATAAACCAATTCACAAAGAAATATCATTGTGTCCTATTCCTGAATCATCTCTTGAAGGACAATCCTACACAACTGAAGAAGTTAGGGAGGTAATTTCTGTCTCACTCCTGTCGATTTGAAATTCTTCCATTTAGAACCCCAGGTTTTTGTCAGAGGACAATGAGCAACTACCTCTTGTTAAATGCTATGTCTGATATGTGAGGTTATCATTCTTCTCCCCATGCCCCCAGATATGAAAATACCCATAAAGGTTTAACAATTCTAAGGAAACATTAACAAAATGGTTGGCACTTACCCTGTTACCCAAATATAACTGGGACAATTTGTGGACAGTCTTAGAGACACGGCATACCATCAAAAAGAACTAAACATTGATGTCACACTCTCAAAAAATTATGTATATTTAGTGAAGTATTTTAAAAGAGGCAACAAAAGGAAAACTACATTTCAAGACTTCATAATAATCTTTATCAAAAATTTCCTAAAGACCTTTTAGCAGGTACTCAATGAAATTTCTTCTTTTCCTCTCTATAAAATCTTTACAAAATTCTGATCTTTTCTATGAAGATGAAAAGAATCTTATAAGAATCCAAATAGATAAAATAAGTTATCTATAAAGAAATAAAAAGGAGGTTGGCCTCATACTTCTCTGTAAAAGCTAATGTCTGAAGTTCATGTATATTCATCTTTATATTCTGATGGAGAAATCTGACATTAGGTGCTTCTGGAGGACAAAATAAAATCTTGTATCAGTTAGTTTAGGGTCACAGTTACTGTCACTTCTTTGCTTTTGTCTCTTTCACATGAAAGCTTTCTTTGAGTATTGTGTGATCTTTGCTCACACTTTAATTTGAATTAAAAAAAAAGCTAATTGGAAAACATGAGCCACTGGGAGGAGGGGCTTGTAGCCTGTAAGATTAATCACAGGGAGTCAAGTAGCTTTTCAGAAAGGTTTCCAGAAACACTGAGTTCTTAGGGCTGGTAATGTTTTTCAAATAATATTTCCAATCTCTTCTCTAGAATAAAAAAAAAATACTGTTCAAAATCTACAAGCCAAGGAGAGGATGAAGATTGACGTTTGGGGGCTCCTTTTCAAAAACTGGATGGGCTTTTCCCCATTTCCTCTGTTTTTAACACAATACTCCTCCCCCAATTGTGCACTTCCTGCCCTTCTCAGAGAAGAATCTTCTGACTTCTGCTGGCAAGACAGTGGAGTGCAGAAGACACAGTTTCTCAGAATTGGGGTTAAAGATCTTAGAATTCAACTGCATCTTCAAAAGTCTTTCAAATAATCAAGTTGTATCCAGGTTAGCCTCCAAACACACTTCCAGGCCTGCACTGTGCTGTCAATTGCTGAGCCCTTTGAAATTTCTATGTGCTTCCCTGATAGCTCAGCTGGTAAAGAATCTGCCTGCAATGCAGGAGACCTGGATTCAATCCCTGGGTTGGGAAGATTCCCCTGGAGAAGGGAACGGCTACCCACTCCAGTATTCTGGCCTGGTGAATTCCAGGGGCTGTATAGTCCATGGGGTCCCAAAGAGTCAGACAGGGAGGGACTTTCACTTTGGAATTTCTACAGTCCATATTCTGTAGCTTTGTTGATTTCCTTTCTTCTGGCTCAGGTTCAATTTTGTAGGCGTTTGTGTTCATCCTTTACATCTCTCCCTCCTGTGATGTGTCACCATCTCTCCTTTGAGTCATGTCCTTGTGAATTTATTCATTTAAGAATTCCTTTTATCATGTATTTGTGTTTAATGTTAGCAGTAAGCGAAATTAAGTATGCTTAGTCGAACATGACTGACTGACTTCACTTTCACTTTTCACTTTCATGCATTGGAGAAGGAAATGGCAACCCACTCCAATGTTCTTGCCTGGAGAATCCCAGGGACGGGGGAGCCTGGTGGGCTGCCGTCTGTGGGGTCGCACAGTCAGACATGACTGAAGCGACTTAGCAGCAGCAGCAGCAGCAGTAATGAATTTATAGTTTGAAATTATCTTCTAATTACTAAGATAAGTCCTAGTTTGTCATAACATGTTGTTTTCTGATTACTTTGCTAATTTTCTCTGCTAAAATTGAACTTTTTTCATGATTTCCATAAATTCTAATCCCCTCTTGTCTTCCTGTCTCATATTATCTTGGTTTAGTTTTGAAATAAACTGAACTAGACTCATAAAATAAGTTATAGCATCATTTCCCATTTTTACTATTTTTAATATAGGAGATATGTGTTCCTGGATGTTTTAATTAAACAATTATAAGACCAACTGGAAAAGTTGCATTTCTGAAAATACATAGATATATTATTACTGACTAAATTTATTTAATGGTTTTAGAGTATATTTATATTTTCTATTTCTTATCAAGTTAGTTTTGTTTATTGTATTTTCCCCTAGATGTATACATTCCATTTTGATCATAAACATTTAAACTTAAGAATTTTGATCATAAATGCTTATATAATTCTTATGATTTTGTTTAATTCTCTCTGGACTTACAGTTATGCTTTCTTTACAATTTAATAGAGTTAACTTATGATTTCACTGGAGTTTCTTATTGATCTTAGAAATTGAACTACTAGTTCTCAAGAAAAATATTTTTTTATTGTTTCATTGTCTTAAAAATCACTACTTTAATTGTATTTATTTTGTTCTACTTTCTTTGGTTTATTTTTTTTTTTCCTTTAATTTCTTCAACGGAACACTTAAATCACTAATTCTCAGTGGGACCTGTATTGAAATATATGCAGTTTGAACTACAAATTTCTTTCTAAGAAACATTTTTCCTGCATCCCCCAGGTTTTGTTACATATAACTTGTGTGTTAACTCCTAAATATATGTTAACATCTATTTTAATTTCTTATATAATTTGCACATTTATAATATATGTTTTATAGCTTTGCCTTTTTTGTATCTAATTACTTTATTGTAATATGGTCAGAAAAGTCATCTCTGTAATTTTATTTACTCAGTATTTTTGATATTTAATTTTTGGCCTGGTTGATGGTCAATTATTGAAATGTTTAATATTTTACTAAAATGATGAACTTTGGTATAATAGTTTCTGAAAGATCCTTGCTATGATTTTAAATATTTCAACATCAATGTTCAATTTGGTCAGTGTTCACTCTACAAATTTGGGGAAATATAAAAGTACAGAGAATTTGTGTATTGCTGATGCAAAACTATAAAATATTTTAAATTATACAACAAAAACAATACAATTGAACATTTATTATACACAGAAGATACTAGTAAATGTAAATTAATAATCCTGAATTCATATGGTAAGAAATTGTTCCTTTTATTGTCAACAATAACTTTCTTTATCCTTAATAAATCTTTTATCTATTTTATCTGATAAAGCTACCACAGATTTTGGTTAATAATTTCCTGGTTTTCTTCTTTTCTCTGTATTTCATCCTTTTGGTAACTTCACTTTTGGGATTTGGGTTTGAGCAATAAACAGGTGTATTCAAATTGAGAAAATTTTTACTTTTCTGGTAAATAAATTGATTCTGGCATCTTTAAGAAATGACTATTTTTCCTTAATAAAGCTTTTAGCTTAAAGTCTGTACTGTTTGTTAATTAATCTTAGAGTTCTACCTCATTTTTATATCACTCAAATTATTTAATGTCCTACTTGGGTGTTGAAACCTTACCTCCTACCATTAAGTCCATATCTATATTATTAACCAAGTATTTCCCTTTCTGAATTCTCTCCATCCATCTTTCCTTCCTCTTCACCTTTCTTTCTTTCTAAGGGAGAGCAAAATGCACTACCTCCAAATATGCCACTTCGGCACATTGACTATTTTGAATTAAAGTTACTTGAGAAATAACAATGCAAGAAGGACATTCTAACCTTCCTTTATCCTTTGAAAGCATGAATTAAATCTCCCATGTGAAGGTATTCTCCCTACACCTTATCACCAGACAGGAAATTCAAGGACAAGAACACTGTACAAAAGAACTTTATTACTTCATTAATTTGTTACTCCAACCCCCAATCCCTTTATTTTGTCAAATCTTCACAAATAATTGATTCTTTGTCTAAAATGCATGAAAGCTGCCTGCTTTGGTCACTTCTCTGAGACTCATATTTTTTACGACCTTCTGTATTTACAACAGTAAACTTGTTTTTCTCCTGTTAATCTGTCTCACATCAGTTATTAGACCAGCCTAAGAAACTAGACTCCTTGGAAAAGACCTTGATGCTGGGAAATATTGAAGGCAGGAGGAAAAGGGGATGACAGAGGATGAGATGGTTGGATGGCATCACTGACTCGATGGACATGAGCTTGAGCAAACTCCAGGAGTTGGTGATGGATAGGGAAGCCTGGAGTGCTGCAGTCCATGGGGTTGCAAAGAGTCAGACACAACTCAGAGACTGAACTGAACTGAACTGAAGAAACTAGAAAAGAAGATGGGAAATGTTTTCCTACCCTACATTTATTTTTTTCCCCCACCCTCCCTCCCTTCCCTCCTTCCTTTTTCCTTCCTCCCTCTTTCCACCTTTTTTCTTTTCTTTTCATTCTTTTTTTGACTTCAACCTTGTAGGGCTTCCCTGGTGGTTCAGACAGTAAAGAATCTGCCTGCAATGCAGGAGACCCAGATTCAATCCCTGAGTCAAGAATATCCTCTGGAGAAGAGAATGGCAACTTATTCCAGTATTCTTGCCTGGAAATCCTATGGGCAGACTTAGCCTGGCTGGCTAAGTCCATGGGGTTGCAAAGAGTCAGACACACATGAGCAACTAACACTCATGTAATATATTTTTCAATATCTTTTTTCAAATTTAAATTTCTTTTAAAGCAACTGAGTGTCTGCATCAGTATTTTACTTCATGTTTCTATAAATATACATGTGTATAAGCTGGAAGAAAATGAAATTAATAAACACATGCATCCCTAGGAGTTTAATAACAAAAAGCTTATGTCTGACATAGTTTCTTATTTCTTTACCTGATATACTGAAAATCGTATGACTTTCACTATTAGGCCAACTCTTGGCTGGAAAGATTCTAAGCCACTAAATAGCACCGTAGACAAGGTAACTGAGTTTGAAGTCGGGCCTAGGCTGTCAGATCAAAGGAAAATTGCCTTTTCTTCAGTCATTCTGACACAGTCCTGATATCCCTCGCTCGCCCTTTGTAGAGTGTGGCCTTTGGGCTTTGCATTTAACCATTGTTCCTCAATGAAGTGAAACTGCGTCATATAGTTGGCATGAAAGTTGGTCTGAAAGCTGTCAGTGTGCTCTGTATGTTCCTAGTTGATAATAAACTATCATCTCTACAGGGTGAAAAGAAGCAGGTTTGTTTTACAGTCAAGCCAGTGGGAAGACACACTTGAAGTGTAGGTGAAAGTTCCTGATTTTATGGAAAGCTTGCCGATTTTCCTGGAGTTTCTCTTTCCTCAGAACTAGTTCATAACACGAACTGAGTGTGAGGCATTTGCCTCATTTCTAGCTTATTCCAGGCTAAGTTAAAGCCAAAAAAGTTGAGATTGCATCAGAATTGCTTGCCTGTGGCATAAAGCATGCTTTCTATTTCACTCCTTTGATCATATGATGTAAATATGCCTTTGTGTACAGTAGTGATTTTCATATGATGCTATCAAAGGGATTTAAAAATATCAGATCCTTGAGGATTAAAGTGATCAGAAAGAATGAGGAATTCTATGCCTGGGAACTTAGTTACAACTATGAAATATGCAAAGGATCAGAGAAAAGTTTCTTGATATCTTAAGTTTTCTGATTCTCTAGCTTATAAAATAAGAATAGTGTGATGTATAATCTTAGTAGTATAAAAATATATTTGTCATTAAGCTCAGTTATTAATAAGTTCAGATAATGTGAGATGAAAGGGAAGTTGATAATTTAAAATTCTATATAATTCTTTCATGTTCATTGCCTAACAATCTTTTAGAATTGCTTAATTAGGAACAAACTAAATGTACATGGTTTCTACACTTTAAAACAGCACCTGTCTTTTTAAAAGTCAAACAATGGCATGTCCTCCAGAAAAGAAGTGTATAGAATACAAGAGGAAAAGTTATGGAACATTTTAGGGTTGAGGATTGAAGTCTTCTGTTTTAAAAACACTGTCTAATTTAGTTCTCACAGTAATCCTGTGAACTGATTTTATTACCCTTATTTTACCATAAACAAACAAACCAGGGCTCAAAATGAGGCAAATATTGTATGAGACAAAACTTTGGTTTTGTGTAATGGACTCACTTGTTTCAAAGCCTATTTTTGTTTATATGTTGGATTTTGGTATATATAATGATTGACTCTACGTAGGAGGCTATGTCATCGGCCACTGGATAAAAAGGAAATATTTAACAAAAATAATACAGTTTATATCTAAGTGGTGTGGGCACCATGCTATAACAAATGTGCTATTATAGAACTTTGGGACCAGAAGTCTCATTAATCTCCTCATAGACCTAGCATTATTGATTGATTTTTTTTCACATATGTAATATTTTAATGGGATTAGGTCTGTCAGCCACATTAACAGCACAAATTATTATACTCTGGGAAGTAGTAAAAATTATAAATTTTATCATGGTGAAACTTCTAGAAAATGATGGCCTCATCCTTGAGAGTGATGAATCGGGGAATGGTAAAAGAGTCGGGTTTCAGTAATGAGGAAACATGTTGTGTCACTGGTCATGATGATGACTTTTTAATATATCTCCTTTGCTCTTATTTTCATTGAAAATAATCCTATGCATTTGTCCAGATAAACTCCAATATCTATATGCCATGAAGTAATAGTATCCAGTTTTTTTCTTTAATTTATTGGGGTATAGTTGCTCCATAGCATTGTGTTAGCTTCCACTGCACAGCAAAATGAATGAGCCACACACCTACATATCTCCCTTCCCTCCTTTAGCCCCTTCTCACCCACCCCCATCCTACCCTTCTAGGGCACCAGAGAGCACCAAGCTGGGCTCCCTGAGTTTTACAGCTGGTTTCCACTGGCTATCTATTTAAAACATGGTACTGTATAAATACAGTATACTAACGCATATATATGGAATTTAGAAAGATGGTAACAATAACCCGGTGTACGAGACAGCAAAAGAGACACTGATGTATAGAACAGTCTTATGGACTCTGTGGGAGAGGGAGAGGGTGGGAAGATTTGGGAGAATGGCATTGAAACATGTAAAATATCATGTAAGAAACGAGTTGCCAGTCCAGGTTCGATGCATGATACTGGATGCTTGGGGCTAGTGCACTGGGACGACCCAGAGGGATGGTATGGGGAGGGAGGAGGGAGGAGGGTTCAGGATGGGGAACACATGTATACCTGTGGCGGATTCATTTTGATATTTAGCAAAACTAATACAATTATGTAAAGTTTAAAAATAAAAATAAAATTAGGGAAAAAAAAAAACATGGTACTGTATATAAGTCGATCCTAAACTACTAACTCACCTCACCCTCAACCATGTCCAGGCATCTATTCTCACTTTTGTATCTCTATTCCTGCTCTGCAAATAGGTTCATCTGTACCGTTTTTCCACATATTTTAAAGCATCCAGTCTTTAACTCACCTAAAATGCCCTAAATACTAAATTCTATCAGTTTTTCACACTGCTTGAATAGAAATCATATTTTTGTTTCTGCTTTGTCTGCTCCATCCATAATCAATTAATTGCGTCTGTGATCTCTGAATTTTGCTGCTCCCTCTACCTACACTGCACTTCCTTCCCTTCATCTGTTCACTTAGACCAGTGTTCCTTCAAAGTTCAGTTCAGGTATCATCTTTCCCCAGGAAGCCGTTCCTGACAATCTTGTCTCTGCAGGCCTTTTCACAGGATAGTATGTGTCTCTACTGTGTTCCCATGATTCCCTGCACATAAATCCCAAGAGATAGACTTGGTGAAAAGGACAGAGACAGTGTATTAAGCCCTGGATTCATCAGTTATTAGTTGCATACTCTCAGATAAGTCATTTATTATTTCTGAACCTCATTTTTTTAATCTGCAGAATTAGAATAACCACTTTATTCAGGTTTATTGTAAAGATGCATAACATTATGTAAAAAGCACAGAACTGGCATTTGTGCTGAATATCATTCCTTTGGTCTTCCAGACCCATTTTTTTTGCCTTCTCCACCCTGTTCTGGGCCCCAAGTAATATATAACTGATTTATAAGATCTGGATTAGTGGGCTCCTTGCTCCTCTGGCTTAAGCTTGGCTTCATCCATATAGGTGCACAGACAGAAAAATCAGAAAGCAAGTGGAGTCAGGGGTCAGTGTATTTAATCTCCCAATCCTTCTTTGCCACGTAGCAAGGGGTTGCCTGCATCCTTCTACAAGGCCACAGCTCCTGCCAGCTGGCTCAGTAAACACAGTAACCTTTCTGTCTTCCAGTAATTGTTTCCTCCCCTTGCCCTTCATGCCCAGGGTACAGCATTATCCCATGTTCCTTTCCTTTAAGCTTGTTGCCAAAATTGTAAATAGTTCCTTTATTAAACTCTCCTCAAAAAGTCAACTTGAGTGTGTCAGCTGTTTCCTGCAAGGGCCCTGACAGATACCACATTCACTATTATTAACAATATGCACTTAACAAACTGTTCCACAGTTTTCTCTTGATTTCTCTGAATTCCCTTGCCAAACTACTTCAGAGCAGAGACCATGGCTCATTAGTCACTGTTATCTTCCATTGTCACATACATTGCTGGGCAAAATACAAGCTTTAATAAATGTATGTTGGTTGATTAAATGAAAAAATAAGGCACTGCCCTTTATTCTTCTGAGTACAAGCTTCACAGTGAATAATATAAATAAATATTTGCTGCAGTGAATGTGAGTTTGCCCAGAAATAAGAACATAATATGATTAAAAGGAATATTTTTGGGCAAACTGATCTTGGAAACAGTCAAAAGGCTATCAGGTTAAGTGTCAAAAAAATTAGCTTAAAAGGATAGTCAAGACTCATTGAATGCTATAGAGAGGGCACAAAAGCTGAGATTAGGTGAATATGTTCATAAACCCATACTTTAGTAATTTATGCAGCTATTTGGAGAAAAGTGAAGTGGGAAAGAAAAAATTCTATAGATTATTTAGGTAACATTTTTTCAACTGTCATCTTGCATAGAACATTATTCTGCTGCATCCATTTGGAAATATATCACCTCAAACTTAATCACTAGGTTAATTTTTTTGTATTCACCATAAAAGATATGCTAATGATGTTAACTTGGCTTGCTAAGACCTATGTTGGGAATTATATTTTTTATTTATTGAATGGATCACAGGATACTCAGGGACAAGAGGAGCCGCTCAGGAAAAGACAATTGATTTAAAATGGCCAATCAGAAATTGTGAACTGTAATGAGTGCTCAGATTTTGGATGAAACAGTTTAAACTTTAAGAGACAAGAAATTGAGTTTTTGTTATCTAAGGCTATATATTTAAAAGAAGAAGAAGAAAGCTGTGGCACATTAGCAACTTTTGGAAGCAGATAGGAGAGGCCACCACCACTGCCCTAGCCAGCCAGTCATGTGCATCCCCCGCCAGTGGACTTCCTGCCCTGAGGCCCCTGGGCTGCCCACGTGGCCCGGAAACCACCCCCCCCCGGGTCTGTCTGCCGTTGGCTTCAATGGCTGTCCCAGTCCTCATAGGCAGCAGGCAGCCCTGCTTTGGGTGCTCCAGTTTGTAGTGCCAAAGGGCAGACAGATTTCCTAGTCAGAGGTGTCTACCATTAATGTGAGGCAGTATAAATTGACAAACAGATCTTAAAATTCATACAGCAGGACAAGGGACTCAGAATAGCCAAAAGAATCCTGGGGTGGGGGAGGGGGAGGTGGGAGTTGAAGCAACCATTCCTCCTGATTTCAAAACTGACTACAATACTACAATAATCAAGGGATTTACCCTAAATAGGCACCTCGACAAATACTGGAATCCCCAGGGAATCTGACATTGAAGGGCAGAAGATTTTATTTCAGAACTTCCACAGGCTTGGGGGAAACAGAGAAACCTGGCAGGCACAAACAAAACCTTGTGTGCATCGGCCCAGGGGAAACGAGCAGTGACCCCACAAGAGACTGAGCCAGACCTGCATGTGAGTGTTTGGGGGGGTCTCCTGCGGAGGTGTGGGTCTACAGTGGCCTGAGGTGGGGTCAGAGGCATTGGTAGCAGCAGTCCTGGGAGGCATGATGTGTTGGCATGAGTTCTCTTGAAGGAGGTCACTGTTTACCTTACTATAGAGCCTATAGCCATACAGTAGAGACTGCAGACTCCAGGACTGAGCTACATTAGGCCAAACAACTAACAGAGAGGGAGTACAGCATCACCCATTAGCAGAAAATTGGATTAAAGATTTATTGAACATGACCCTGCCCACCAGAGCAGGACTCAGTTTTCCCCACAGCTAGTCCCTCCCATCAAGGCACAAGTCTTTTAGCCTCATCCATCAGAGGGCAGACAGAAGAAGAAAGAAAAAACTACAATCCCATGGCCTCCAGAATGAAAACCACAATCACAGAAAATGAACCAAAATTATCACATGGATCACAGTCTTGCGTAATTCAATGAAGCTATGAACCATGCCATACAGTGCCATGCAAGACTGATGGGTCATGGTAGAGAATTCTGACAAAATGTGGTCCACTGGAGAAGGGAATGGCAAACCATTTATTCAATATTCTTGGCTTGAGAACCCCATGAAAAGTAGGAAAAGGTAAAAAGGTATGACACTGGAAGATGAGGCCCCATCCCCCACAGGTCAGTAAGTGTCCAATAGACTATTGAGGAAGAGCGAAAATATAGCTCCAGAAAGAACAAAGAGGCTGAGCCAAAGCAGAAATGACATCCAGTTGTGGATGCATCTGTTGGTGAAAGTAAAGTCCAATGCAGTATTACACAGGAACCTGGAATGTTAGGTCCATGAATCAAGGTAAACTGGATGTGGTCAAACGGGAGATGATAAGAGTTGAATATTGACATTTTAGGAATCAGTAAACTAAAATGGATGGGAATGGGCAAATTTAATTCAGGTGACCATTATATCTACTACTGTGGGCAAGAATCCCTTAGAAGAAATGCAGTGGTGCTTATATTCAACAAAAGAATCCAAAATGTAGTACTTGGGTGCAATCTCAAAAATGACAGAATGACCTCAGTTCACTTCCAAAGCAAAACATTCAACATCACAGTAATCCAAGTCTATGCCCCAACTACTAATGCTGAAGAAGATGAAGTTGAACGCTTCTTCTGTGAAGACCTACAAAATCTTCTAGAACTAACGCAAAAAACAAAACAAAACAAAACACACCGAAAATCCAGATGGCCTTTTCATCATAGGGGATTGGAATACAAAAGTAAGAAGTCAGGAGATACCTGGAATAATAAGCAAGTTTGGCCTTGGAGTACAAAATGAAACAGGTCAAAGGCTAACAGAGTTTTGCCAAGAGAACACATTGGTCATAGCAAACACCCACTAGCAACAACACAAGAGATGACTCTACACATAGATATCACCAGGTGGTTAATACTAAAATCAGACTGATTATATTTTGCAGTTGAAGATGGAGAAGCTCTATTCAGTTTAATTGCTCAGTCATGTCCGATTCTTTGCAACCCCGTGGACTGCAGCACGCCAGGCTTCCCTGTCCATCACCAACTCCCAGCTCCTGCTCAAACTCAAGCCCATCGAATCGGTGATGCTATCCAACCATCTCATACTCTGTTGTCCTCTTCTCCTTCTGCCAGAGCTCTATACAGTCAGCAAAAACAAGATCTGGAACTGACTGTGGCTCAGATCATGAACTCCTTATTGCCAAATTCAGACTTAAATTGGACAAAGTAGGGAAAACCACTAGGCCATTCAGGTATGACCTAAATAAAATTCCCTATGATTACGCAGTAGAAATGGCAAATAGATTCAAGGGATTAGAACTGATAAACAGAGTGCTGGAAGAACTATGGACAGAGGTTCATATCTCTGTACAGGAGGTGGCGACCAAAACCATTCCAAAGAAAAAGAAAGGCAAGAAGAAAAAATAGCTGTCTGAGAAGGCCTAACAAATAGCTGGAAAAAAAGAAAAGAAGCAAAAAGCAAAGGAGAAAGGGAAAAGATATTCCCAACTGAATGTAGAGATTCAGAGAATAGCAAGAAGAGACAAGAAAGCCTTCTTAAGTGAACAGTGCAAAGAAATAGAGGAAAATAATAGAATGGGAAAGACTAGAGATCTCTTCAAGAAAACGAGATACTAAGGAATATTTTATGCAAACATGGACACAATAAAGGACAGAAACCGCAAGAACCCAACAGAAGCAGAAGAGATTGAGAAGAGGTCTAAAGAATACATAGAAGAGTTATACAAAAAAAAGGTCTTAATGACCTAGATAAGCACAATGGTGTGACCACTCACCTAGAGTCAGATATCCTGGAGTATGAAGTCTAGTGAACCATAGGAAGGAATATTATGAACAAAGCTAGTGGAAGTGATGGAATTCCAGTTGAGCTACTTCAAATCCTAAAAGATGATGCTGTGAAAGTACTACACTCAATATACCAGAAAATTTGGAAAATTTAGCAGTGGCCACAGGACTGGAAAAGGTCAGTTTTCATCCTAATCTCAAAGGAAGGCAATGCCAAAGAATGTTCAAACTACTGCACAACTGCACTCATTTCATATGCTAGCATGGTAATGCTCAAAATCCTTCAAGCTATGCTTGAACCTATGCTACTCTGTGAACCAAGAACTTCCACATGTACAAGCTGGATTTAGAAAAGGTATAGAGAGGAACCAGAGATTAAATTGTCAAATCCATTGATCACAGAAAAAGCAAGGGAATTCCAGAAAAATATCTACTTCTGCTTTATTGATTATGCTAAAGCCTTTGTCTCTGTGGATCACAACAAACTATGGAAAATTCTTAAAGAGATGGGAATTCCAGACCACCTGACCTGCCTCCTGAGAAATCTGTATGCAGATCAAGAAGCAACAGTTAAAACCAGACCTGGAAAAACAGACTGGTTCAAAATTCAGAAAGGAGTACATCAAGGCTGTATATTGTCACTCTGCTTATTTAATTTATATTCAGAGTACATTACACAAAATTCTGGGCTGGATTAAACTCAAGCTGGAATCAAGATTGCTGGGAGAAATAATCTGGTGGTAATAGAAATATTACCACCCTAATAGCAGAAAGTAAAGAGGAACTAAAGATCCTCCTGACGAAGGTGAAGAGGAGAGTGAAAAAGTTGGCCTAAAACTCAGCACTGAAAAAAACTAAATTATGGCATCTGGTCCCATCATTTCATGGCAAATAGATGGAGAAAAAATGGAAACAGTAGATGATTTCATTTTCTTGGGCTCCATAATCTCTTCAGATGGTGACTGCAGCCATGACATTAAAAGAAACTTGCTCCTTGGAAGAAAGGCTATGACAAACCTAACAAGCATACTAAAAAGCAAACTTTGTTGGCATCACTTTGTCGACAAAGGTCCATATAGTCAAAGCTATGGCTTTTCCAGTAGTCACACACGTATGTGAGAGTTGGACCATAAAGAAGACTGAGCACCGAAGAATTGATACTTTTGAACTTTGGTGCTGGAAAAGACTCCTGAGAGTCCCTTGGACTGCAAGGAGATCAAGCCACTCAATCCTAAAGGAAATCAACCCTGAAGAACTGATGCTGAAGCCAAAACTTCAATACTTTGGCCACCTGATGTGAAGATCTGTCCCCTTGGAAAAGACCCTGATGCTGGGAAAGATTGAGGGCAGGAGGAGAAGGGGTCGACAGAGGATGAGATGGTTGGATGGCATCACTAACTCAAAGGACATGAGTTTAAGCAAACTCTGGGAGATAGTGAAGGACAGGGAAGCCTGGTGTGCTGCAGTTCATGGCACTGCAAAGAGTCTTACATGACTAGCGACTGAACAACAACAAAGGCAGGCACTATGACTTTTAACTGAAGAAGTTGAAAATCAGAAAGTTTAGGTGCTTTGCCCAAAGTCACACATAACATGGCAGCACCAAAGTTAATTTGAACTATTCTGAGTCCCATTGCTTTCTACCTTATCACGATGACTCTTCTAAACCAGTGCTGAATGAGATGAGTGCAATGACAAAGGTGATCCCATGAATCAGTGAGAAAATAGAGGAAAGTCCCACAACGAATCCTTGAAGGAGGTTTGTATGTTAGCAAAGTCTTCCTTAATATCTGAACTGAATCTTTCATTGTAACAAGACTGTGAAAGTGAAATAAAAAAGGAAGGATTTTATTGGGGAAGGAGCCTGTGCTAAGCTGAGTCCCGAGGAAGCATGATTTCTCAGTATAACGACAAAAGTTTAGTATCTTATAAAATAAGGATTTAATTGGAGAGAAAGGGCAAATGAGGTTGCTGGAAAGAGAAAAAGGGGCCAATTTATAATAATAGTATTTAATTATATCTAATAAAATGGCTATTTCCTAGCTCTTTACACTGAAAAGATATAGAACTAATGAGAACCCTGTACCAATGAACACAGTCCATACCCAATTTGTAGTCTTTAATAATAACAGTTTCAACATTTATTGAGTACTTAATAGGTGTCAGACCTTGTGTTGAGTGTTTAACATGTATTATACCATTTAAGACTCAAGAGAGCCCTATTTGGTATGGCTAAATATACTGAAGCTGCAACAAATGATATTACTGAACAAGATGTAACTATATGCTTATTTCCTCCTCCCTTTTCTCTTCATGGGGCCTATGAATTAATAATTCATAGACCTTAGATTAAAAAAAAAAGTCTGACTTCAGGGCATCAAATCCAGGGGCAGCTGAAGCCTGTGACTTATACAGCTTTGCATTTCTTCAGTATTTAGTACAGGTTCAGAGTCATGGTAGATGCTCAATATTTACTGAATAAATTTAATGAGTTTAAACTTAGAAGGTAGAGGGTTAGTGGTTACAATTTTCCCCCTTCAGTTCTTCACTAGCATAGACCTAACACAATCATAAAAATCAATGTCTAACATATCATAATGTAGTTTGGCTAATGGCCACTAATAAACTGAACATTGACCAAAGATGCATCAATTTTTACATCTAAAGGAAACACATCAAACACATAAAACTCCAGAAGTCTTCATGAGCATTAAAACAAAAATATAGGTTCTGTTTAGAGGTTGTTGGGGCATCAAATCATTATTCTGAAAATCAGTAAATCAGGGGTAAGAACTGAACATTTCCCCACCTTTCTTGTACTGAGCATATTTTAGAGTAGCCAAATAGTTGGTGAGGAAAAGTTATTATTTTTTTTTTACAAAAGAATCATGTTTAATAATGCAAGTGGAGAAGTACAACTACAAAATTACCTATTCTTGCAATCTTTAGATGAAATTCTGGAAGTAAGAAACAATTAGTGAATGATGAAGCCATGAGGTAAAAGTTTGTTAGTTCAGTTCAGTCCCTCAGCCATGTCTGACTTTGCAACCCCATGGACTACAGTATGCCAGGCTTCCCTGTCCATCACCAACTCCCAGAGCTTACTCAAACTTATGTCCACTGAGTTGGTGATGCCATCCAACCATCTTATCCTCTGTCATCCCCTTCTTCTCCTGCCTTCAATCTTTCCCAGCATCAGGGTATTTTCAAATGAGTCAGCTTTTCGCATCAAGTGGCCAAAGTACTGGAGTTTCAGCTTCAGCATCAGTCCTTCCAATGAATATTTAGGACTGATTTCCTTTAGGATGGACTGGTTGAATCTCCTTTCAGTCCAAGGGACACTCAAGAGTCTTTTCCAACACCACGGTTCAAAAGAATCTATTATTCAGTGCTCAGCTTTCTTTATAGTCCAACTCTCATGCTCATACATGACTACTAGAAAAACCATAGCTTTGACTAGATGGATCTTCATTGGCAAAGTAATGTCTCTGCTTTTAAAAACTATATAATAGAGAAGACCATCTGACATCACCTCAAACCACGGATCAATTTAAAAAATAACAGTGCAGATAGCAGAGAAGATGGTGGAGGAATAGGACAGGGACACCACTTTATCCCCCACAAATTCATCAAAAGAACATTTGAACACTGAGTAAATTCCACAAAACAACTTCTGAATGCTGGCAGAGGACATCAGGAACCTGGAAAAGCAGCCCATTGTCTTCGAAAGGAGGTAGGAAAAAATATAAAAGATAAAAAGAGAGACAAAAGAGGTAGGGATGGAGCTCCATCCTGGGAAGGGAGTCAAAAAAGAGAGAGGTTTCCAAACACCAGGAAACACTCTTACTGCCGAGTCTGTGGCGAGCCTTGGAACCACAGAGGGCAACATAACTGGGAGGAAAAATAAATAATTAAAACCCACAGATTACGTGCCCAATGGTAACTCCCAGCGGAGAAGCAGCTCAGAGGCCTGCATCCGCCACTAGCAAGTGGGGGCTGGGCAGGAAGGTGCAGGCTGCACTACTTAGAGTAAGGACCTGGCCTGAATGCCCCGAGGGCAATCTGAGGGAACTAACTTGGGCTAGCAAATGAGACTGTGGGATAGCTACCACGTGAAAAGCCCTAACCTAAGACACTGCCAGGCCTGCTCACAGAACAAAGGACTGAGCAGAGCTAGCAGGCTGCAGACCAGCCCATCCCGCCCCTCTGGTGACAGGCAGTGGAGGAAAGCCAGAGCCGGAAGGGGGCAGTCACGCCCCAGAGAGGCATCATCTACCAAACTGCAAGCAGGCTTCGTTGCTAACCAAGATTTCTTGGAATTCTGGATGGTCAACATCCGCCTGCGAAGGTGTGGTTGTACACCAAGAAAACCGAGCGGCAGGGACGGGGGAGGCAATAAGTCGCAGCGACTGCACTTGCCAAACACCTGGTCACCTGAGCTGCTCAGTCTGTGCCTCTGAGGACCACCCGAGTACCTGAACCTGAGTGGCTTAGACCTGGGAAGTGTATACAACCCAGGGCCAGCCTCAGACAGTTCCTGGCAGAGCAACCTAGAGCCTAAGCAGGGTAGACAGGGAAAGCACACAACTGTGAGTGGAGGCAAATCCAGTGTGGCCGAGACACTGCAAGCACACACCAGTGTTATTTGTTTGCAGCGTCCCTCCCTCCCCACAGCATGACTCAACAAGTGAGCCTAAAAAAGTGTCCACCACCGCCCCTTGTGCCAGGGTGGAAATTAGACACTGACGAGACCAGCAAACAGAAGAAGCTAAAACAGAGGGAACCTCCTTGGAAGTGACAGGTGCAATAGGGTAAAACCCTGTAGTTAGTACCAACTACATAGGAAGGGGCCTATAGATCTTGAGAAATATAAGCCGGACCAAGGAACTATCCAAAAATGAACTGACACCACACTTCCCACAACAACACCAGAGAAAGTCCTAGATATAGTTTTACTATCATTCTTTAATTTTTTTTTATTTTTAAGTCCTCAATTACTCCTTTAATTTTCATTTTTACAACCTACTATTACTTTGCAAAAAAAAAAAAAAAAAAGAGAGAGAGACAGAGAGACACCCTATTTTTTAAAGAAAAGCTTCATATATATATATATATATATATATATATATTATAATTTTTGTGACTTTGTCTTCTTTTTTTATATTGTATTTTTGAAAATCCAACCTCTACTCTAGATTTTTAATCTTTGCTTTTTGGTATTTGTTATCAATTTTGTACCTCTAAGAAGCCAATCTTCAGTACCCATTTTTACTTGGGAGCAGGATTACTGGCTTGACTGCTCTCTCCCCTTTTGGACTCTCCTTTTTCTCCACCAGGTTGCCTCTATCTCCTTCCTCCCCCTTCTCTTTTCTATGCAACTCTGTGAATCTCTTTGTGTGTTCTGGATGGTGGAGAACACTTAGGGAACTGATTACTGGCCGGATCTGTCTCTCTCCTTTTGAATTCCCCCTTTATCCTCCTGGGCACCTCTGTCTCCTTCCTCCCTCTTTTATTCTCCATGTAACTCTGTGAACCTCTCTGGGTGTCCCTCACTGTGGAGAAACTTTTCATCTTTAACCTAGATGTTTTATCAACAGTGCTGTATAGATGGAGAAGTCTTGAGGCTACTGTAAAAATAAGACTGAAAACCAGAAGGAGAAGGCTTAAGTCCAAATCCTGAGAACACCAGAGAACTCCTGACTCCAGGGAACATTAATCAACAGAAGCTCATCAAAAGCCTCCATACCTACACTGAAACCAAGCACCACCCAAGGGCCAACAAGTTCCAGAGAAAGATATACCATGCAAATTCTCCAGCAACACAGGAACATAGCCCTGAGTTTCAATATACAGGCTGACCAAAGTCATTGCAAACCCATTGACATCTCATAACTCATTACTGGACACTTCATTGCACTCCAGAGAGAAGAAATCCAGCTCCACTCACCAGAACACCAACACAAGCTTCCCTAACCAAGAAACCTTGACAAGCCACCCGTACAACCCCCACCCACAGTAAGGAAACTCTACAATAAAGAGAAATCCACAAACTGCCAGAATACAAAAAGGCCACCCCAAACACAGCAATATAAACAAGATGAAGAGACAGAGGATTACCCAGCAGGTAAAGGCACAGGATAAACGCCCAACAAACCAAACAAAAGAGGAAGAGATAGGGAATCTACCTGATAAAGAATTCTGAATAATGATAGTTAAAATGACCCCAAATCTTGAAATCAAAATGGAGTCACAGATAAATAGCCTGGAGACAAGGATTGAGAAGATGCAAGAAAAGTTTAACAAGGACCTATATGTAATAAAAAAAGAGTCAATATATAATTAATAATACAATAAATGAGATCAAAAACACTTTGGAGGCAACAAATAGTAGAATAACAGAGGCAGAAGATAAGATTAGTGAGGTAGAAGATAGAATGGTAGAAATAAATGAATCAGAAAGGAAAAAAGAAAAACGAATTAAAAGAAATGAGGACAATCTCAGAGACCTCTTGGACACTGTTAAATGCCACAACATTCAAATCATAGGCGTCCCAGAAGAAGAAGACAAAAAGAAAAACCATGAGAAAATACTTGAGGAGATAATAGTTGAAAACTTCCCTAAAATGGGGAAGGAAATAATCACCAAAGTCCAAGAAACCCAGAGAGTCCCAAACAGGATAAACCCAAGGCAGAACACCCCAAGACACATATTAATCAAATTAACAAAGACCAAACACAAAGAACAAATATTAAAAGCAGCAAGGGAAAAACAACAAATAACACACAAGGGGATTCCCATAAGGATAACAGCTGATCTTTCAATAGAAACTCTTCAGGCCAGGAGGGAATGGCAAGACATACTTAAAGTGATGAAAGAAAATAACCTACAGCCCAGATTACTGTACCCAGCAAGGATCTCATTCAAATATGAAGGAGAAATCAAAACCTTGACAGACAAGCAAATGCTGAGAGAATTCAGCACCACCAAACCAGCTCTCCAACAAATACTAAAGGACTTTCTCTAGACAGGAAACACAAAAGGGTATATAAACTCAAACACAAAACAATAAAGTAAATGGCAATGGATCATACTTATCAATGATTACCTTAAACTTAAATGGGTTGAATGCCCCAACCAAAAGACAAAGACTGGCTGAATGGATACAAAAACAACACCCCTATAAATGTTGTCAACAAGAGACCCACCTCGAAACAAGGGACACATACAGATGGAAAGTAAAGGGCTGGAAAAAGATATTCTATGCAAATAGAGACCAAAAGAAAGCAGGAGTACCAATACTCATATCAGATGAAATACACTTTAAAACAAAGGCTGTGAAAAGAGACAAGGAAGGACACTACATAATGATCAAAGGATCAATCCAAGAAGAAGATATAACAATTGTAAATATATATGCACCCAACATAAGAGCACCGCAATATGTAAGACAAATGCTAACAAGTATGAAAGGGAAAATTAATAATAACACAATAATAGTGGGAGACTTTAATACCCCACTCACACCTATGGATAGATCAACTAAACAGAAACTTAACAAGGAAACACAAACTTTAAATGATACAATAGACCAGTTAGACCTAATTGATATCTATAGGACATTTCACCCCAAAACAATGAATTTCACCTTTTTCTCAAGTGCACACGGAACCTTCTCTATGATAGATCACATCCTGGGCCATAAATCTAGCCTTGATAAATTCAAAAAAACTGATATCATTCCAAGCATCTTTTCTGACCACAATGCAGTAAGATTAGATCTCAATTACAGGAGAAAAACTATTAAAAATTCCAACATATGGAGGCTGAACGACATGCTGCTGAATAACCAAGAAATCATAGAAGATATCAAAAAAGAAATAAAAAAATGCATAGAAATGAATGAAAATGAAAACACAACAACTCAAAACCTGTGTGACACTGTAAAAGAAGTGCTAAGGGGAAGGTTCATAGAAATACAGGCATACCTCAAGAAACAAGAAAAAAGTCAAATAAATAACCTAACTCTACACCTAAAGTTGGAGAAGGCAATGGCACCCCACTCCAGTACTCTTGCCTGGAAAATCCCGTGGATAGAGGAGCCTGGTACGCTGCACTCCATGGGGTCGCTAAGAGTCGGACATGACTAAGTGACTTCACTTTCACTTTTCACTTTCATGCATTGGAGAAGGAAATGGCAACCCACTCCAATGTTGTTGCCTGGAGAGTCCCAGGGACGGGGGAGCCTGGTGGGCTGCCATCTATGGGGTCGCACAGAGTCAGACATGACTGAAGTGACTTAGCACACCTAAAGTAACTAGAAAAAAAAGAACTGAAGAAACCTCAGGTTAGTAGAAGGAAAGAAATCTTAAAAATTAGGGCAGAAATAAATGCAAAAGAAACAAAACAGACCAGAGCAAAAATCAACAAAGCCAAAAGCTGGTTCTTTGAGAGGATAAGTAAAATTGACAAACCACTAGCCAGACTCATCGAGAAACAAAGAGAGAAAAATCAAATCAATAAAATTAGAAATGAAAAAGGAGAGATCACAACAGACAACACACAAATACAAAGGATCATAAGAGATTACTATCAGCAATTATATGCCAATAAAATGGACAACTTGGAAGTAATGGACAAATTCTTAGAAAAGTACAACTTTCCAAAACTGAGCCAGGAAGAAATAGGAAATCTTAACAGACCCATCACAAGGATGGAAATTGAAACTGTAATCAAAAATCTTCCAGCAAAAAGCCCAGGTCCAGATGGCTTCACAGCTGAATTCTACCAAAAATTTGGAGAAGAGCTAACACCTATCCTACTCAAACTCTTCCAGAAAATTGCAGAGGAAGGTAAACTTCCAAACTCATTCTATGAGGCCACCATCACCCTAATACCAAACCCTGACAAAGATGCCACAAAAAAAGAAAACTACAGGCCAATATCACTGATGAACATAGATGGAAAAATCCTTAACAAAATTCTAGCAATCAGAATCCAGCAACACATTAAAAAGATCATACATCATGACCAAGTGGGCTTTATCCCAGGGAGGCAAGGATTCATCAATATCCGCAAATCAGTCAACGTAATACACTACATTAACAAATTGAAAAATAAAAACCATTTGATTATCTCAATAGATGCAGAGAAAGCCTTTGACAAAATTCAACATCCATTTATGATTAAAAAAAAAAACCCTACAGAAAGCAGGAATAGAAGGAACATACCTCAACATAATAAAAGCTATATATGACAACCCCACAGCAAACATTATCCTCAATGGTGAAAAATTGAAAGTATTTTCCCTAAAGTCAGAAACAAGACAAGGGTGCCCACTCTCACCACTACTATTCAACATAGTTTTGGAAGTTTTGGCCACAGCAATCAGAGCAGAAAAAGAAATAAAAGGAATCCAAATTGGAAAGGAAGAAGTAAAGCTCTCACTGTTTGCAGATGACATGATCTTCTACATAGAAAACCCTAAAGACTCCACTGGAAAATTACCAAAGCTAATCAATGAATATAGTAAAGTTGCAGGATATAAAATCAACACACAGAAATCCCTTGCAGTCCTATACACTAATAATGAGAAAATAGAAAGAGAAATTAAGGAAACAATTCCATTCACCATTGCAACGAAAAGAATAAAATACTTAGGACTATATCTACCTAAAGAAACAAAGACCTATATAGAGAAAACTATAAAACACTGGTGAAGAAATCAAAGAGGACACCAATAGATGGATCAGAAGAATCAATATAGTGAAAATGAGTATACTACCCAAAGCATTCTATAGATTCAACACAATCCCTATCAAGCTACCAACTGTATTTTTCACAGAGCTAGAACAAATAATTTCACAATTTGTATGGAAATACATAAAACTTTGAATAGCCAAAGCTATCTTGAGAAAGAAGAATGGAAGTAGAGGAATCAACCTGCTTGACTTCAGGCTCTACTACAAAGCCACAGTCATCAAGACAGTACGGTACTGGCACAAAGACAGAAATATAGATCAGTGGAACAAAATAGAAAGCCCAGAGATAAATCCATGCACCTATGGACACCTTATCTTTGCCAAAGGAGGCAAAAATATACAATGGAGAAAAGACAATCTCTTTAACAAGTTGTGCTGGGGAAACTGGTCAACCACTTGTAAAAGAATGAAACTAGAACACTTTCTAACACCATACACAAAAATAAACTCTAAATGGATTAAAGATCTAAACGTAAGACCAGAAACTATAAAACTCCTAGAGGAGAACATAGGCAAAACACTCTCCGACATAAATCACAGCAGGATCCTCTATGACCCACCTCCGAGTATATTGGAAATAAAAACCAAAATAAATGAATAGGACCTAATTAAAATTAAAAACTTCTGCACAACAAAGGAAACTATAAGCAAAGTGGAAAGACAGCCTTCAGAATGGGAGAAAATTATAGCAAATGAAACAATGGACAAAGAATTAATCTCAAAAATATACAAGCAACTCCTGCAGCTCAATTCCAGAAAAATAAACGACGCAATCCAAAAGTGGGCCAAAGAACTAAACAGACATTTCTCCAAAGAAGACATACAGATGGCTAACAAACACATGAAAATATGCTGAACATCACTCATTATCAGATCAGATCAGATCAGTCGCTCAGTCATGTCCAACTCTTTGCGACCCCGTGAATCTCAGCACGCCAGGCCTCCCTGTCCATCACCAACTCCCGGAGTTCACTCAGACTCACGTCCATTGAGTCAGTGATGCCACCCAGCCATCTCATCCTCTGTCGTCCCCTTCTCCTCCTGCCCCCAATCCCTCCCAGCATCAGAGTCTTTTCCAGTGAGTCAACTCTTCGCATGAGGTGGCCAAAGTACTGGAGTTTCAGCTTTAGCATCATTCCTTCCAAAGAAATCCCAGGGCTGATCTCCTTCAGAATGGACTGGTTGGATCTCCTTGCAGTCCAAGGGACTCTCAAGAGTCTTCTCCAACACCACAGTTCAAAAGCATCAATTCTTCGGTGCTCAGCCTTCTTCACAGTCCAGCTCACATCCATACATGACCACAGGAAAAACCATAGCCTTGACTAGACGAACCTTTGTTGGCAAAGCAATGTCTCTGCTTTTGAATATGCTATCTAGGTTGGTCATAACTTTCCTTCCAAGGAGTAAGCGTCTTTAATCATGGCTGCAGTCACCATCTGTAGTGGTTTTGGAGCCCCCCAAAATAAAGTCTGACACTGTTTCCACTGTTTCCCCATCTATTTCCCATGAAGTGATGGGACCGGATGCCATGATCTTCGTTTTCTGAATGTTGAGCTTTAAGCCAACTTTTTCACTCTCCACTTTCACTTTCATCAAGAAGCTTTTGAGTTCTTCACTTTCTGCCATAAGGGTGGTGTCATCTGCATATCTGAGGTTATTGATATTTCTCCCGGCAATCTTGATTCCAGTTTGTGTTTCTTCCAGTCCAGCGTTTCTCATGATGTACTCTGCATATAAGTTAAATAAACAGGGTGACAATATACAGCCTTGACGAACTCCTTTTCCTATTTGGAACCAGTTTGTTGTTCCATGTCCAATTCTAACTGTTGCTTCCTTATCAGAGAAATGCAAATCAAAACGACAATGAGGTACCATTTCACGCCAGTCAGAATGGCTGCGATCCAAAAGTCTACAAGCAATAAATGCTGGAGAGGGTGTGGAGAAAAGGTAACCCTCTTACACTGTTGGTGGGAATGCAAACTAGTACAGCCACTATGGAGAACAGTGTGGAGATTCCTTAAAAAACTGGAAATAGAACTGCCATATGACCCAGCAATCCCACTGCTGGGCATACACACCAAGGAAACCAGAATTGAAAGATATATCTGTACCCCAGTGTTCATCGCAGCACTGTTTATAATAGCCAGGACATGGAAGCAACCTAGATGTCCATCAGCAGATGAATGGAAAGGAAAGCTGTGGTACATACACACAATGGAATATTACTCAGATATTAAAAAGAATACATTTGAATCAGTTCTAATGAGGTGAATGAAACTGGAGCCTATTATAGAAGTAAGCCAGAAAGAAAAACACCAATACAGTACTAACACATATATAGGGAATTTAGAAAGATGGTAATGATACCCCTGTATGCGACACAGCAAAAGAGACATAGATGTATAGAACAGCCTTTTGGACTCTGTGGGAGAGGGCGAGGGTGCGATGATTTGGGAGAATGGCATTGAAACATGTATAATATCATATGTGAAACAAATCACCAGCCCAGGTTTGATGCATGATACAGGATCCTGGGTCTGGTGCACTGGGATGACCCAGAGGGATGGTATAGGGAGGGAAGTGGGAGGGGGGTTCAGGATGGGGAACATGTGTACACCCATGATGGATTCATGTTGTTGTATGGCAAAACCAATACAATATTGTAAAGTAATTATCCTCCAATTAAAATAAATAAATTTATATTAAAATAAGTAAATAAAATATTCTGATCAGGGATTTAAAAATATGCTGGAATTTTAAAATAAAAATCTACATGAAAAAAAAAAGCCTAATGTTGATTGTTCAATGATATCACATGTGTAGTTAATAAATATTGATAACAAATTAAAAAAAAAACTAACAGTGCAAAAATAAGACAACCATTTCCTCTGATGTCTTTAAACTAACAGGCCACAGAAACACATATGAAGTCATTCTAAACAAAATAAACACAAAATTGCATTTGAATCTAATCAAATCTCCTATTTCTAATTCCCTAATTATAGAAAATATGAGATTATAAGTGAATATTCATGAAGTATATTGTCACCCTGCTTATTTAACTTATATGCAGAGTACATCATGGGAAAAGCTGGGCTGGAAGAAGCACAAGATGGAATCAAGATTGCTGGGAGAAATATCAATAACCTCAGATATGCAGATAACACCACCCTTATGGCAGAAAATGAAGAGGAACTAAAAAGACTCTTTCTTGATGAAGTGAAAGTGGAGAGTGAAAAAGTTGGCTTAGCTCAACATTCAGAAAACGAAGATCATGGCATCCGGTCCCATCACTTCATGGGAAATAGATGGGGAAACAGTGGAAACAGTGTCAGACTTTATTTTTGGGGGCTCCAAAATTACTGCAGATGGTGATTGCAGCCATGAAATTAAAAGACGCCTACTCCTTGGAAGGAAAGTTATGACCAACCTAGATAGCATATTCAAAAGCAGGGACATTACTTTGCCAACAAAGTTCCGTCTAGTCAAGGCTATGGTTTTTCCAGTAGTCATGTATGGATGTGAAAGTTGGACCATAAAGAAAGCTGAGTGCCAAAGAATTGATGCTTTTGAACTGTGGTGTTGGAGAAGACTCCTGAGAGTCCCTTGGACTGCAAGGAGATCCAACCAGTCCATCCTAAAGGAGATCAGTCCTGGGTGTTCATTGGAAGGACTGATGCTGAAGCTGAAACTCCAATACTTTGGCCACCTCATGCGAAGAGTTGACTCACTGGAAAAGACTCTGATGCTGGGAGGGATTGGGGGCAAGAGGAGAAGGGGACGACATAGGATGAGATGGCTGGATGGCATCACCGACTCAATGCACATGAGTTTGGGTGAACTCTGGGAGTTGTTGATGGACAGGGAGGCCCGGCGTGCTGCGATTCATGGGGTGGCAAAGAGTCGGACACGACTGAGAGACTTAACTGAACTGATTCATGAAGTGATAGGAAGTATGGAATAAAGAAACATTAAATGAAGCCACAGGATAAAATTAGTCAACCTCAAAATGTGGAGAATTCTATAGAAGAGAATCTAGTTTCTTCCTTAAGTATTTTATTTGGAAGAAAAAAAGAAGTGAAACATTGATTAAAAAGAAAGCCTAAGAAATATATCAACTAAAAGCAATGTATAGGCCTTATTTGGATCTTGGGAAAAAAATACTTTTAATATAATTAAATTGAGCATAAACTTAAAATCAGATGATATTAAGGAGTTACTGTTCTCTCTGTCTGAGATGTTGTACTACTTCTCTGTTTGTATTTTCAAGTTCTTAATTGTGAACTATCTTCACTGAGATATCACAGGCAATATATGCTATCTGAGAGTTTTAAAACACTGAACAATTTTTTGCTTTTTTTGTGGATAGGACTGAAGAAACAGTACCTAGAGAAAGATGATAGTTAAAGAAGCTTGATGATGGGTACGTGCTAATTCATTATATTATTTTTCCTAACTTGAGTGTATTTAACTATTTGCATCAGTTCAGTTCAGTCACTCAGTCGTGTGCAACTCTGCGACCCCATGGACTGCAGCATGCCAGGCCTCCCTGTCCATTACCAACTCCTGGAGTTTACTCAAGCTCATGTCCATTGAGTCAGTGATGCCATCCAACCATCTCATTCTCTGTCGTCCCCTTCTCCTCCTGCCTTCAATCTTTCCCAACATCAGGGTCTTTTCAAATGAGTCAGTTCTTCGCATCAGGTGGCCAAAGTACTGGAGCTTCAGCTTCAGCATTAGTCCTTCCAATGAACACCCAGGACTGATCTCCTTTAGGATGGACTGGTTGGATCTCCTTGCAGTCCAAGGGACTCTCAGGAGTCTTCTCCAACACCACAGTTCAAAAGTATCAATTCTTCGGCACTCAGCTTTGTTTATGGTCCAACTTTCACATCCATACATGACTACTGGAAAAACCATAGCCTTGACTAGACAGACCTTTGTTGGCAAAATAATGTCTCTGCTTTTTAATATGCATAGTTACATTTATTTTAAAAATGGTAACTACTCAAACTGAACTAATTATGTTACTTATATTCAATAAATGTTAGCTATTGTTAAAATTTAGAAGAGGGGTCTAAAAATGCTGGGAAAGAAGGTTCAAGTCATCATCAAATAAAGAAGCAAAGGCAAGTGGTCAGAGTGAAGGAAACTATCAAAGTTGGCTAGGCCACAACTTGTGAGTAGCTGAATTACCAGTGCAAACACCAGAAAAGAGAGGACAGTTGTTTGTAGCTACACTAAACTTAAACACTCAAATTCAATATGTCTAAAATTGAAACCATCTTCAATTCACAAAAAACATTTTACCCTCTACAAACCAGAAACCTAGAAGTCAACCCCTGATCCTCTTTCTCTTCACCTCTCATGCGTCTTGAATTCATCACTTGTGTGTGTCTTAAATTCCTTCCCTTCTTTTTATCACAGGGATCATCACTCTGGTCCAAGCCACATAATTTATTGTCTGGGTTACTCCAATAATCTCCAAGGAATTATTTTACATTTACTCTTGCTTCCACCCTACATCTGTTTTCACGTCAGCAGCTTGAGTTTTATGTTTAAATATTTTAAACGTGCACATGATTACATCAAAACTCTGCTTCAAATTCTTCAAGTACTATGACCCCATCCACACATACCTTCTATACATACATCACATCTCTTTGGGGGTTATAGCCACTTTAACTGCTTAGGATCCTTGAACATGCCATACTGTTTCCAAGTTGGAACTTCTGCATATTGTGTTTCCTCGGTCTAGAAAGCTTACACTCCTATTATTCTCTTCACCAAACAGACTTCTACTAATCTTTCAGATGTCTCTTGAAATATGCTGTGCTGTGCTGTTCTTGGTCTGTCGGTCATGTCCAACTCTTTGTGACCCTATGGACTGCAACTCTCCAGGCTCCTTCATTCTTGGGATTCTTCAGGCAAACATGCTGAGTAGGCTGCCATTCCCTTCTCCAATAAATATTATTAAAATTACTAAAATTAAGATATTATTTTAATAGGCTACATGTTTCATGAGGGTAGAAACCTCTCATATGAGAAACCAAACCTTTCATTGTGCTTCCCATAGTATCCCTTCCTCATAGTATGCCTGATAATTGATGCTCCATAAATAATTGCAGAATATTTACAGAGGCCCTAATTCTGACTAATATAGTCTCACATTAGCTAAGGTGTTAACTCATACAATAATCTCCCAGGATAGGACAGAACACTTTCAAATTCTGTAAACTGGAGACACTTAGTAAATGTATATCTAGAGTTCAAGGAGGAACCAATCTAGATGGGGTTTGACAAAAACTTTGCACTTTTTAAAAATTGAAATATAGTTGATTTATGATGTTGTGTTAGTTTCAGGCACATAGCAAAGTGATTCAGATATAGATATATATATAGATATATATATATCTATATATATATATAATTTTCAGATTCTTTTCCCTTATAAGTAATAACAAAATATTATTTTCTCTGTACTATACAACAGATTCTTGTTGTCTATTTCTTGTATAGTAATGTGTATATGTTAATCCCAAGCTCCTAATTTATCTCTCCACCTCTTTTCCCCTTTGGTAATCATCTCTTTGTTTTCTATGTCTGTGAGTTTATTTCTGTTTTTTTTTTTATGTAAGCTCACTTGTATAATTTTTTATTTTTAGATTCTACATATAAATGATATCAAATGATATTTGTCTTTCTCTGACCAACCTAGATAGCATATTCAAAAGCAGAGACATTACTTTGCCAACAAAGGTTCGTCTAGTCAAGGCTATGGTTTTTCCTGTGGTCATGTATGGATGTGAGAGTTGGACTGTGAAGAAGGCTGAGTGCCAAAGAATTGATGCTTTTGAACTGTGGTGTTGGAGAAGACTCTTGAGAGTCCCTTGGACTGCAAGGAGATCCAACCAGTCCATTCTGAAGGCGATCAGCCCTGGGATATCTTTGGAAGGAATGATGCTAAAGCTGAAACTCCAGTACTTTGGCCACCTCATGCGAAGAGTTGACTCATTTGGAAAGACTCTGATGCTGGGAGGGATTGGGGGCAGGAGGAGAAGGGGACGACAGAGGATGAGATGGCTGGATGGCATCACTGACTCAATGGACGTGAGTCTCAGTGAACTCCGGGAGTTGGTGATGGACAGGGAGGCCTGGCGTGCTGCGATTCATGGGGTCGCAAAGAGTTGGACACGACTGAGCGACTGATCTGATCTGATCTGATCTGACTTAGTATGACAATCTCTAGGTCCATGCACATTGCTGCAAAAGGCATTATTTCATTCTCTTTTATGATTGAGTAATAGTCCATTGTATATATGAAGCACTTCTTCTTTATGCATTTATCTGTTAATCGATTTTTATATTGCTCCCATGTCTTGGCTATAGTAAATTGTGCTGCAATGAACACAGGGGTACATGCATCTTTTCAAATTATGATTTACTGTTAATATATGCCCAGGAGTGGACTTGCTAAATCATATAGTAGCTCTATTTTCAGTTTTTAAAGCAACCTACATGCTGTTCTCCATAGTGACTGTACCAATAGACATTTCTCCAAAGAATTTTGTATTAGCAATAAGACTGTTTTACAAATAGGCCAGAGGAGATAATGTCCTATATTTGAGACTAATAAAGAAGTCTACCAATTTAAGGTTATCAGTTTTGCAAATGAAATTAAGAGGACAAAGTACATCAGGAATTCCTCTGAGCATGCTCTGAAGAGTATGAAAAAGAGACTTAGGAGAATAGACACAGAAGTCCAGTGGTATGATGGAGGCTTTCTCAGTTATTCACTGGGAAGCCTGATGCAGGGGTGGTGGGGAGGGGATATAAAGCAAAATTTCTAATTAAATTGAACATGAAAAGTTAAGTTCTGTCTGTAAGTAGATGGAATAGAATTATAAAAGGCCACATATGCTTGCTTATAGAAGCAAGACTTCCAGGGACAAGAAGCCTTGTGTTAGTCTCTCTGTGGCTCTGAAAGCAAAAAGAAAAAAGATTAAGCCTCCTTGTGGAGATCATGTGATGACTTTCTGATCCAGCCAGAGGCAGCATTTCCATGGAAACTTCTCTTCTCTTCCTCTCATGCACACACTGCTTCCTTCCACCTAAAACGGCTACTTGAGTCTCAAGAGAGTTGTAGGGCGGCCTCAATATTTTTTCTAAATAGCGAGACAAACTCAAGCAGAATGGGAAGAGAACAGAAAGGCTGACATTCCAGCATCACATGTAGCAATGACCTTCTCTGCATCCCTGCTGCTTTTTCAGTTTTCACCTTCTTGCCTTGTTCTGCAAGTTCAAGGGGCCACTAGCTTTAAGTATGGAACAGGATAAGGAAAAAAAGCCTCACAGGGACAACTTTGACTTGACTGCTCTTATCTTCTAGCTCTTCAACTCACTTTAGTTCAAACCACTTAGTTTTTAAGCCCCTCCATGGATTGGGTCCCTGGTGCCTCAGATGGTAAAGACCACCTGCAATGTGGGAGACCTGGGTTCGATCCCTGGGTTGGGAAGATCCCCTAGAGGAGGGCGTAGCAACCCACTCCAGTATTCTTGCTTGGAGAATCCCCATGGACAGAGGAGCCTGGCGGTCTACAGTCCCTGGGGTCACAAAGAGTCAGACATGACTGAGCAACTAAGCAGAGCACAGCACATGGATTGGGCCCAGGTTTAATTCCTATGGCGTGGGTGCATACATGAAGCTCATGCTCCTACTCAGCAGATGAAAAATACAGCTCTCATCTCTCTACAGTTTCCCCTGCCTGAAGTATTGTCTCCATTCTCATTTGTCTTTCCAACTTACGCCTATCCTTTAAAGCTTGACTCAGAGAATACTTCTATTAAAAAACTCTTGCATTATTATTTCAAACTATTCAATCTTTTCTATATCCTCAGTTCTCAAAGATGTCTCTCCATTAAAAGTCTGATGTTTTGATTTTCTTTATTATTATTATTATTATTTTTACTTTTCAATATTGTATTGGTTTTGCCATACATCGACACACTACTCATTTAAAAACTAGTGTAGTGGTAAAATGATATTTCTATCCATGCATTTCAGTTTATCTAGCTCACTGTACTGGAGAAGGCAATGGAACCCCACTCCAGTACTCTTGCCTGGAAAATCCCATGGATGGAGGAGCCTGGTGGGCTGCAGTCCATGGGGTCGCTAAGAGTCGGACACGACTGAGCGACTTCACTTTCACTTCTCACTTTCATGCATTGGAGAAGGAAATGGCAACCCACTCCAGTGTTCTTGCCTGGAGAATCCCAGGGACGGGGGAGCCTGGTGAGCTACCGTCTATGGGGTCGCACAGAGTCGGACACGACTGAAGCGACTTAGCAGCAGCAGCAGCAGCAGATCACTATACACAGAGAGACAAAAAAATCTTGAAAGAATTTGCATGATCAATAAAAATTTGTTGAATAAAGTATCAGACCTTATTCGCTCACTCACTGCAATGAGAACTCCTTTGCAAGACCAAATTGCAAACAAAACTTCAAATGAATTACTGATTTCTAGAACTTATGGGTGAAACAAGGTGGTGAAAGCATTAAAATAAGAAAAGTACAAACTATTATGTATATAATACTATATATAAATAAGCAGAAATACATATTGTGCAGCACAGGTAATATAGCCGATATTTTATAATAACTTTAGTATAACACTAAAATATTGAATCACTATGTTGTATACCTGAAACTAATAAAATATTGACAACCACCTACACTTCAATAAAAAAGTTTCCTTTCTAATGTGTGCTGTGTTTTCAATTGCCCAGTCGTGTCTGTCTCTTTGTGAGCCCATGGACTATAGCCCACCAGCTCCTCTGTCCAAGGGATTTTCCAGGCAGGAATACTGGAATGGGTTGCCATTTCCTCCTCCAGATGATCTTCCCAAGCCAAGGATTGAACCTATGTCTCTTGATTCTTCTGCATTGGCAGACAGATTCTTTACCACTGAGCCACCTGGGAAGATTTCTTTCAAATATTCGCCAGAAAATGTTTCCAAAGTAAAGCCGACGACCCAGCTATCAAAGTGACATATCCTTAGCAATATTCAGAAAATGAGCAATTAGACAGCAAGCAGCAACTGGCATCAAGATAATCTGGAAGTGTATCAGAAAAAGTTTTAATCTTCTGATACTTTGTATAAAATAAATAAGCTTCAAATATAAGACATAATCTCCAGGCTCTGAAAAACGTCTCTTCCTGCAAAGCCAAATACTACCAATGCCTTGGCCTATTTATTATTTAGGGTCTTTGAGAAACAAACCATCTTACGTCCAAAATCTCTAACAGTACCTGAATTGTCTTATAAAGAGGCTCTATTCCTGGCATGCCTTCTTATTTTCAAATTGAAATATCACTAGTTATATAGTCAATTAACTGGGTTTATGTAGATCAGATGGTATTATTAGTATTATTCTAACCATAAGACTTAAACTATTAATGGTGAATAGTGTTTCTGACTTTAACATAGGCCTATCCCACTGATGGGATATATGCCAACTCCAGAGAAAAGTTAGTCATGTGGTTTTCAGAAGATGAAAGCTTAGATAAAGGCTGAGAGGGTTTAATGCGGGAGGTGGGAGTGGTATTATATAGATCTTAGCCAAAACATGTGATAGTCACTGAGTGGGGAGCTGGAAAGGGAAGAGTGTGGCTCCATTAACCAGCTCAGGCAGACCGTGTGAGGACCGGAGGAAGAATGCTCCTGGCTGCCCTGTACTGCCTACTGTGGAGTTTCCGAACCTCCGCTGGCCACTTCCCTCGAGCCTGTGCCTCCTCCAAGAGCCTGACGGAGAAGGAGTGCTGCCCGCCCTGGGCGGGCGATGGGAGCCCCTGTGGCCGGCTCTCAGGCAGGGGCTCCTGCCAGGACGTCATTCTGTCCACGGCACCACTCGGACCTCAGTTCCCCTTCACGGGGGTGGACGACCGCGAGTCTTGGCCCTCCATCTTTTATAACAGAACCTGCCAGTGCTTTAGCAACTTCATGGGATTCAATTGCGGAAGTTGTAAGTTTGGATTTAGGGGACCCCGCTGCACAGAAAGGCGACTTTTGGTGAGAAGAAACATCTTTGATTTGAGTGTCCCAGAGAAGAACAAGTTTCTTGCCTATCTCACTTTGGCAAAACATACCACCAGCCCAGACTACGTCATCCCCACGGGCACCTATGGCCAAATGAATCATGGAACAACACCCCTGTTTAATGACGTCAGTGTTTACGACCTCTTTGTCTGGATGCATTATTATGTGTCAAGGGACACGCTGCTTGGGGACTCTGAAGTCTGGAGAGACATTGATTTTGCTCATGAAGCCCCAGGTTTCCTGCCTTGGCATAGACTCTTCCTGCTGCTGTGGGAACAGGAAATCCAGAAGCTGACCGGGGATGAGAACTTCACGATTCCATACTGGGACTGGAGAGATGCAGAAAACTGTGACGTTTGCACAGATGAGTACATGGGAGGGCGCAACCCTGCAAACCCTAATCTACTCAGCCCAGCATCCTTCTTCTCCTCTTGGCAGGTAAGGTGTGCAGGACATACAGTATCAAAGCTTAAAAGAACCTTAGCCACCACTTCTTCTGGCAGGTCTTCAGAAACCTCCTTTTCCGTCTGTTATTCTCCTGCCAAGCCTAGAAAATGTCCCCTGTCAAAAGCTCTCAACATACTTTATAATTTTCCTTTATAGCACACTTCACAATTGCAGTTCCATAGAGATTTGTGCGGTTCTTTGTCCAATATCCTGTACTTGGGTCCTAAAATCTAATGAATAAAAAGTACCTGGTTCATCACTCTATCTCCTAGCACATAATACGATGCCAGGCAAATTGTAAGAGCTCATGAAGTATTTGTTGAACCAATGGATGAATGAGTATTTAGATGATTAAGTAAAAAAAATGATTTAGGTCAATATTTCTGAAATTTTATTCCCAATAAAATTCAGTGTATAAATTGAAAATACAAATCTCTGGCCATATCCCAGGATCCCTATTGATAAGAATATTCAAAGGAGGGTCCTGGGAAGACATCATTTACTAAATGTCTATAGTGATTATTACCATTAGGAATTTAGGGGAATATTACTTAGATTAAATCTTTTAAAAAAATATGAATACTCAGGCTTAAACAGGTAAACAATGAAAATAGCTAATATTCATTGATCGATTAGCAAGTGTGAGGCCCTATTCTGAGTGGTTTTGTGCATTAATTCATTTAATAATCTTACTAACCTTCCCCATGTTAAAGATTTAAAAAAAAAACAACAACTGAGGTTTAGAGATATTATGTAACTTGTACAGGATATCAAAGCTAGTAAGTAGCAGAGACAAAATTTGTTCTCAGGCAGCCTGGTTGCACAACCACACTATACTATTTCCAAGGACCTATCTGTGATGATATCTTTAGCCAAAGGATCTGACCCATCCTGACTCACTTTTTAAAATAGGATGCAGAAGAAATAAGCATTTTCCCTAAACCTGTGTAAACTTTTGAGGTATAGGATAAGAGATCGCTATTTTGAAATTTAATTTCTATTTTTCCTATTCTGATTTTTTCACTTGGATTAGGGGCAAAAGGTAACAAAAGAAATATGCTTTTAATTATTTATTATTTTAAAACTATAAGGTAGAAGGAATGCTTGTCTGCCTGTGTTCCAACCATTTCTAACACAGCACTTTTGACTAGCCATGCTTTATGGAAATAAGCTCAATATTTAAATAAGATGGGAAGAATCTTGCCTTCTCACCTGAACTCTGCAATTTTGAAATGTGAACTGCTTCCCAAACATTCCCCCTCCCCCACCCCCACCCCCCAAACCCCACACTAAGTTACTACAACTTCCAAATGGACCTATTGAAACTCATTGAAAATGGCCACTGTAATATCTGGTGTCACTAATGTCAGCTATTTACCAAAAGCAAGGAGTGTATTTGTGCAGGAAAGGCTGGAAAAAATGTGCTTCAAAAAAATCTATTTCAATAAGCCTTCAGACCTCCTACCTTAATCTATATAGTGCAAAACTCATCTAACTCTCACATCCTCTGTTACTGCTTAAAATACTGTTAAGCTTGAACATGGGATTTTTCAGTTAGTTATAATGCTTTCCTTAACTGTACAGCTTGTCTTGACCTAGAAAAACTGGTGGATTATCTAAATTACCAAAAAGTTACAACATCCACACTGAAGCTTCATAGACAAATACTAATTGGTATTTAATTACATGTATTTGTGTGTGTGTGTGCTCAGTTGTGTACAACTCTTTGTGACCCCACAGGCTGTAGCTTGCCAGCATCCTCTGTCCATGAAATTTTTGAGGCAAAAATACTGGAGTGGGTTGTCATTTCCTCCTTCAGGAGATCTTTCTGACCCAGGGATTGAACCCATGTCTCCTGCATCTCCTATATTGGGTGGCAGATTCTTTACCACTGAGCCACTGGCTCACTGGCTTCCCACTGGCTACCTGGGAAGCCACTTAATTACATGAGAAGTACCAAATTATGTTAACTTTTTCTATTCATTTATTGATTATTGAGTGGAATTTTTCTCTTTTTTCTTTATGATTATATTCAATTTTACTTTTAAACAGTTTTTTGTGTGTCTAGTATGTAAACACTAGGTTAAAATAGTTGCAGCATTAGATTTAATATCATTCTATGATTAAACCACTGTGGAGTAACTGGTATTAAAAATAAAATTAGGAAATACAGGGGACAAAGACCACTGAAGAAAAGTGAGCAAACAATACTTTAAGGAAGGTGGACTGAGTGAACATTTATGCCCACCTGCTGTGAGCAGTGTTGCTACCTGTGGTTACAGTCAAACTCAGTTCTAGTTGGCTGTTTCCATTCCTTTGCACATTTCTGGTTAAAGTCCTTTAAAAATGAAGATCAGTTATTTATATCGATTTAATGCAATTAAATCATGCAACTGACCTAACTCCGAGAGATAGGGAAGGACAGGGAAGCCTAGCATGCTACAGCCCATGGGGTCGCAAAGAGTGGGACATGACTCTGCAACGGAACAACAACAGCAATGCAGCCATTCTCAGTATCTTCTAAATCACTCAAGAACTTAAAAACTTTTATGTGCTCCACCATCTACCTTCTGCCAGAAAATCATATTCAGGAGGCCCACTGTGAAGTTCAAGCATCTGTATTTTTAAAAACCTTCTACTGTAATTCTAATGCAGAGCCAGCCCTAAGAATGACTGATTTAATTAATATGGAAATTGTTTGGGTATCTTTTTCACTTTACAGACTTAGGTTCTATAATAAACATATCACTAATTGAAATGCTTTTGCCTGAATCGAACACTCAAATAAAAAACTAGACTGTGTGAGATGGTGAGACTAAATAGCTTCCACACTTGGTGAATTCATTAATATCTTCCTAAGTAGTTATACTCAGCCCCTTTGGTTAAAAAAAAAAAAATACCTTCTGCTTTTTCTTGATTTAAAATATCTTTTACTTCACACACAAAAAAATGGAGTTTTCAGAAATTCACTGAATTTATTAACTCTTAGCTGAGAGACCACAATTGGTCTGTAGTGTTGTACCTACATTTTGTAAAACATAGTGAGGCCCCCAAAGGTAAAATACTTTGCCTAAGGTGACACAGCTGAGGACGGAAAAAACCAGTGCCTTTGACTCCAGTGCTATTTCAAGTCAACCACGCAGTTTCCTATTTATAAAGGGCCATTTAGGCTGAGAAAGGATCAAAAGAGCCGCTAATTCATGGATGTAAATTCTGACTTGTAGTCGCTTTAACTCTCTTAAAGTTCAGTTACACAACTGCGGCAGATATTCTGAAGTAGTCCCTTTCATTCACTTTATAGTGAAAATATTCCATTAGGTGTTTATTTATTCACAGCCCTTATTCAGGTAGAATTGACCTTCACCCTTGTGTACTATCATTACACTTTGTACAGGTTTTATAACATACTAACTATAATTCTTCAGGTTTTCAGACCTGTCTTTATCTAACAGACTGCCAACTGTTCCAATGTAGAAACCATTTCTAATTTATTTTTATATCCACAGAACCCAGGAACATAATATATACATAGAATGGGCTTTATCAGTATATGCTAAATTGAACAAAATTGAAAACCATAGAAACATTAGCTGCAGTGCTAACACACATAAAAAACTAAACTCTGTATAGACATAGCTAGATTTCTGGAACCTTAAACCATAACCATAACCTTAACCACTGGATAACCAAGACCAAGAAAACAATGATGCCAAAAATAAGCAGCAACTTATAATCTGGAATAAAACATTTTTGGTAGCTTTCTCTAGGTGTGTGTTTGTGTGTGTGCAAAAAAAGAAAGCACACATAGAGAAGATCAAGCATGTTATAACCCAATCTGAGTTTTAAGTGAGACTAATAATATTTACTGACAAGGTTTATTATTAAATAAAGTAATACATTAAAAAGCATTACTTAATTACTAAATGTTACTTTTTATAGAAAGCTTATTTTCAGTATTCATATCTTCTGTATATTTGTTCATTTATTTATTTATTGGTTTGTTTAATTCCAAGAGCCTTTAAACTAGAAGCATGTTTAAAGTGCTCCTGAATTAAAGCAGTTCACTGATTTTGGAGGTGGGGGGTGCGGCGAACTGTGCTCAACACAATTAGATCCAATGTTATGCAAGCAGCAGATGAGCTAGCTGTAAGAAGAAAAGGTATTTCAAGAAGAGCTGTTATGATGGATCAAAATAAAGAGGAAAAAACATTTCGAGATGATGGACATGAGTGAAGTATGGCCAGGGAATTCACTCATCAGGTGAAAAGCACATCACATGGAAGCAAACAGTAGGAAGAAAAAAAGTTACATTTCAGCAGAGAGTCATGGGTTTTAGGTAACCATGGCAATAGCTCTGTGAAATAACAGCTTCTCTTTTTTTCTTTATGAAAAAGATTCTGTGGAATGTCATATGTTTTACATTCTTTTAGATAAACCTCTAATGCCATAATAGAATTTTTGCTCCTAACGCTTTTAATAACTGGGCTTTTTTTCCTGCTATTTCTTTAAGTTTAAGAGAACACTAAGCTCACCTTCTCCATTAATCCGTTTCTTCTTTTTTTTTTTTTCATTTGACTTGGGACACTTGATTTTTCTCTACATTATATAAGTCACCTTTGTTGAAACAGAAAAAGAACAAATTCCTCACCAGAAGACTTTTGTCACCAGATTCTACCTCTGCCACTTGTCAGATGATATTGGACAAGTTATTTGTAATCTTTGACCTTTGGCTTCTTTTCTCAACAGAAAAAAATGGGGTGCAATTAAGATATATGTGTGCTTTCTGTGCTAATGAAAATACTAAGCTGAATGGAAAGCAGATTAATGAAGTGGAAGGGGATAGTCTTTTGAGCCATAAAAACATGACTTTTGTAACTCACTTAGCTACAAGATCCTGGAAAAGTTACTTAATTATCTGAGACCTTTTCCCCCTGAAAATTAGAATAATATATTTTAAAGCATTATCCTGAAGGGATTCAATGAAAACTGTTAATGTAAAATGACTAGTTTAGTACCTGACATATTCTTTGAATTTTAAGTATGGAATTATTATCACAATATATCCTCATATGATATATTGATGATAGCTATTATAATAATGATTATTCATCCTGTGTAATAGAGTCAGGGTTAACAATTTGGTGGCCTGCCCAATAGTCTTGTATGCAATAATAATATAATAGCTGTCATTATTAAACACTCTCTACTTGGCATTATATACTAAGTGCTTTACATAGGTAAAATTATTGGATCCTTCATAAAAAGTTGTTATAGTCCCCATTTACAGATGAAAAACCTTGATAGTAGGAGATTATGTAATTTGCTCAGTTTGGAAACCATGTCTGATTGCAATCTCCATAATGATAGCTAGTGCTAATACTTTCTCCTACCCTGCCTCCCCTTTTATATCAAATATAAGAACAATAATTTGAGATTTATTTCAAATTATTTCTGGAACTGGGGTAGATTTACTCCTTGTTACTAAGAAATTTAGCCATCTGAACATTTAGTCACTTGGCAGTTGTAATTTAAGTAAAATAGTTTCATTCAAACCTCTCTAATTTAACTGAGTCTATTGCAGGAGTCTTCTAGGCAGTAGGATTTTTTAGATCTTTTAAAAATATCTGGATATGATTACTTTTTCAAACAGGAATGAAAATGCTTCCATCTATATACATGCTGTGATGGGTAGTTAATTAACACTATAAAGGGATCCAATATATTACATTTAATGCAAAAATTGTTGTTGTTCCATCCCTAAGTTGTATCTGACTATTTGCTACCCCATGGACTGCATGCACCAGGATTCCCTGTCCTTCAGTATCCCCCAAAGTAAAGTAATGTTTCTGCTTTTCAATATGCTGTCTAGGTTTGTCATAGCTTTTCTTCCAAGGAGCAAGTGTCTTTTAACTTCTTGGCTGCAGTCACTGTCTGCAGTGATTTTAGAGCCCAAGAAAATAAAGTCTGTCACTGTTTCCACTGTTTTGCCATGAACTGATGGGACTGGATGCATGGTCTTAGATTTCTGAATGTTGAGTTTTAAGTAAGCTTTTTCACTCTCTTCTTTCACCTTTATCAAGAAGCTCTTTGGTTCACTTTCTGCCATAAGGGTGGTATCATTTGCATATCTGAGGTTATTGATATTTCACATGATGTACTCTGATATAAGTTAAATAAGCAAGATAACAATATACAGCCTTGATGTACTCCTTTCCCAATTTTGAACTAGTGTTATATATATTTAATGCATATTTAAATATGAATAATGTGTTTAAGTATATTTTAAAAATAAACACATGTAAATATGATATATATTAACATTATATTTATTATTTCATATTACAGTTGAAGAAATTGAGACTTAGCAAGCCTAAATAATATATTCATTGACACATTGCTAGTAAGTCGTTGAACCAGAATTGAAGCCCACACCAATGTGAATCTGGAACCTAATTTTTTTTCTAACACACAATCCTTTATTTAGTAAGTGATATCTTTGTGACTGGAAATTAAAAGCTTCTCCAAGTGTCTGTTGTGTAACATAGTAGCAGCCATTCCTGGGGAGCAAGGCTCATTCAGTTCTATTTGATGATGATTTTACTTGATGGCATTTGTGGTCAAGAACCTGCCTGCCCATGCAGGAGACATAAGATGCAGGTGTGATCCCGAGGTTGGGAAGATCCCCTGGAGGAGGGCATGGCAACCCACTCCAATATTCTTGCCTGGAGAAATGGACTAGGAGCCTGGTGGGCTGTAGTCCATGACATTGCAGAGTTGGATATGACTGAAGCGACTGAGCACAACAACATAACTTGATTTTACATTCTTATAGACTGCCAACTCACTGGAGTAGGACACTGATAGGATTACCTTGATTATTCTTAACAGTGATATAAACAGTTAAGCAGGAAGACTCACTTTTAAAGTTTTGTTCCATGTACCTTGCCTGTTGCCCATAAATTAATCATGATACAGGGCTTTAGATCCTACCAGCCTTTTACACACTTCCACACTCAGTTACCTTATCATTAAAATAGGAATAAAATGATATCAACCTACAAGGTGATTTGTGAATTTTAGAAAGTGTACACAGAGATGCCTTTCCTGTTGAGAGTGAGGACTCAATATATGTTTAACACAAATACATTTTTGAAAATATCTTTTAGGGCCAATGTTGGTACCAATAACAGAACTAGGAAAAAATGGTGTTCAACACATGTTGGTAGTTGAAGAGTCACTGATTCTTCCATTGATATTTTTTTTATTATTCCATCAAATATTTATAGCGTCTCTATTCTAGATTCTGGGGAAGAACAAAATTGAAAAAAAAAAAAAAGTTATCTTCATGGAGATATTTTAAAAGGACGTGCTACTGACTATCAAGGGAGATTAAAATGAGTCAGGTTTGAGTTTGACAAACAACCTTATTATCTACTCAGTGGACATAGGCCTCTTATGGATTAAGTGCCGTTGTGAATAGTCACAAATGGCAAGGTGAGCTCTCCTATACTTTATGCTTCGGTTTAAGTTTGTTATCTTGCTACCTGTTTAATTGCCCTCATGGAATTTAAGGCATCGATGATTTTAAGTTGAGGAATTAACTTACATACCACTGAGAAAAAAATCTAATTAAATTATAATGTGATATTTTTAATCACTTAGAATTTTTATTTTGTATTTATTGAAAGAACTCCTTTTGACTTGTCAAATATTTTGATCATAGTTTATTCTTCTGCTAGCATATAAGTTAGCACTTCCCTGGTAACTCAGATGGTAAAGAATCCACCTGCAATGCAGGTGACCTCAGTTCGATTCCTGGGTCAGGAAGATCCCTGGAGAAGGGATAGGCTGCCCACTCCAGTATTTTTGGGCTTCCCTGGTGGCTCAGACAGTAAAGAATCCTTCTGCAATGTTGGAGACCTGGGTTCAATCCCTGGATTGGGAAGATACCCTGGAGAAAGGAACAGCTAACCACCCCAGTACTCTGGCCTGGAGAATTCCACGGACAGAGGAGCCTGGCAGGCTACAGCCCATGGGGTCACAAAGAGTCCGAGATGACTGAGTGACTTTCACATATAAACGAAATTGTAAGCAAAGCAATTTGGCGAAGTATCTCAAACTTCTTCAGATTTTAGAGTTGGACAATTTTGAATTACTTTTTAAGTCATAGTTGACCTTTTTATTTTTTTTTACAAAATATTGATTTAACCTTGAAGACTAAGTAGAATATCAGATAAACGGTAAGGAATGGATGTGCTTAGGCAGAAACAAAGGCATGGGATGGAGAAGCACAGGTGATGCGCAGAGAAGAGTAGCCAGTCTGACTTGGTCTAATTTGTAAACAAATAGAGATTCAAGATGTATTCTGGAGGTAGAATTGACAAGTTTGGCTGATGATTTCAATGTGAAAAATAAAGGGGAACAAAATACAGATGAGAACAGTCTTTGGCTATAAAATGAAGATTTATGGACTTCTGGTTTAAGTTTCAGGATAGTTGATATGACTGGAAGTATAGGGAGAGGAATACAATTCTTTAACCTTGTTTTAATTTCAAGTTTTTTTCATTTTTTAACTTCTTTTTACATTGAATTTTTATAGTAAAATGGCTCAGTGGTAAAGAACACACTTGCCAGTGCAGGAGACACAGGTTTGATCCCTGGGTCAGGAAGATCCCGTGGAGAAGGAAATGACAACCCACTCCAGTATCCTTTGGCGGGAAATCCCATGGACAGAGGAGCCTGGTGGGCTGAAGTCCATGGGGTCAAAGATTCAAACACAACTTAGCAACTAAACAATAATAACAACATAGTTGATTTACAGTGTTGTGCTAGTTTCAGGTGTACCCCAAAGCGATTCAGTTATACGTGCATATATATCTTTTTTCAGATTTTTCCCCTTATTAGCTATTATGAAGGAGCAATTTTTTTTTTTGAAATACTACATTTGACATGCCTGTGAGATAACACTGAAATATGAAGTCAGAGGTGGATATACAGGGTTAGAGCTCAGAAGAGAGCTTTTGAACTTGAGATAGGAATTAGAAAGTTCTTATCATGCAGTGGCATGTAAGCCATGAAACTGGTTATTATAGCCAAGGAGGCAGATAGAGGAAGAATTAAAAGAAGAGGGTACAGACCTAAACTCTGGGCCATGGCTAGCTTCACAGGCATATGCCCAGTGAAGATACACAGTGGATGTTTAGCAAATGTTTGTCAAGTTAATTTTCCTAACAAATATTTGACAACAATTATATGAAGTAATTATTATTATTATTTGTTAGATGAGATCTGTGGAATTTATTTTCTTAAGTGGTAGATGCAAGACTAGAACTGTGGTCTGAACTGTAACTTTCATGGGTTACAGTTACTCTGCAAGCATCAGAAAGCTGCTTCCTTCAACAGTTTAAGACATGAATCTCCTGATGATTAGACTTCCAAATATCCAAAATCCAAATAAGGAATCCCAACCTCCCTACCTTCCCCCTTTTACAAAACTCTTAACACAAAGGCGTTCTGTGCAGATCGTCTGCAGCAGACTGGAGGAGTACAACAGTCGCCAGGCTTTATGCAACGGGACGTCTGAGGGACCATTACTGCGCAATCCTGGAAACCACGACAAAGCCAGGACCCCGAGGCTCCCCTCCTCGGCTGATGTGGAGTTTTGCCTGAGTTTGACCCAGTATGAATCAGGTTCCATGGATAAAGCTGCCAATTTCAGCTTTAGAAATACCCTGGAAGGTAAACGCTTTTTCTTTTTTTTTTCACTCATTTAAATTTTCCTTTTTTCTGAATTTATGTTTACAAACTCTTATCCAAAACCCTGGGCCCAGAAGTGTTTGAGAATATGATAATATAAATAAAACCAATCACTCTAGCAGAACGTGGGTGGCACACATATTCCAAAACACGAATAACTCTTCAGCAAATTGTATGACTATACCTACTGTGGCAATAAACAGAAACAATAGGCAGCCTACTGGAGAATAAAGTCAGGTTTCACCACTTTATGGGTGCCAAACAAAACAACACATTGTTAGAACTGTTGTATTTTGGAATCATAGATAGAGGACTGGGGACCTATCATATTTTTCTAATTTTTAGTATTTTTATCTAGTTTAAAATATTCTGAACACAAGCTTCTTTGAGACAAGTCCATGTTCTTAACTATAATAAGGATAAAATCCAGAGGTCAGGTTAAGGTCCCATCCTGTTATCCCTCAAGTTTTCTGTGCTTTATCAGAGATCCCCTCTCATAGCCTCTTCTAAGGCCTACTTACTTCTCCTGCAAAGCTCTCAACCTTGCTTGCACCTTCCCTTAAGTACCTGTTCATCCTTCTCTGCTCAGCGACATCTCAGTCATGAGAACCCATCTCCGCCACTTCAATTTTCACTGTGGAAACAAACCTACAAACAGAGAAAATAGGAACATTCACTCAAGTTACAGATTTAATTTGAGTTCCAGGAAGACAAAGGCTGCCAATTCGTGGCAAGGCAGATACTCAAAATTTACCACTAGATATTTTATCTCTCTGGTACCTTATCGTGGAGATGAAACTTTCTCTTTTCCTATTTCCTCCTTAACCTCCTTAACTTTTCACTTGATTCTCGTCATTGTGGTTTCTGCTGTGTCCTCTAACTTCTGTTGCTGAGCTACGCAGGATAGTTTCATTGTCTCTTTCATTTTCCTGGATTCTTTTAATCCTGAACACCTTAGAGCCTTGCTTTTTCCCAGAAGAATTTAAATAAGAAGAGTATCACACTAAAGAGAACATGGTGCAGCTATTAAAATAAAAATTTTGTTTATTTTCCTTAAATAGTGTTAGTAATTAATGTTTTCCAATAATCACCATGTGCAAGTCACCATACCAAAGATTCTGTGTAGCACTGTCTCAATTCTTACAACCATCCTATGAGGAAGTAGCATTGTTATTTCCAATTTAAAGAGAGGAAACAAGATCAGAGATATTAAGTACTTTGGCTACCATCCATTTGCTAAGTGGCAGAGCTAAATATCGGAGAGGGCAATGGCATCCCACTCCAGTACTCTTGCCTGGAAAATCCCATGGACAGAGGAGCCTGGTAGGCTGTAGTCCATGGGGTCGCTAGGAGTTGGACACGAGTGAGCAACTTCACTTTCACTTTTCACTTTCATGCATTGGAGAAGGAAATGGCAACCCACTCCAGTGTTCTTGCCTGGAGAATCCCAGGGACAGGGGAGCCTGGTGGGCTGCCGTCTCTGGGGTCGCACAGAGTCGGACACGACTGAAGCGACTTAGCAGCAGCAGCAGCAGCAACAGAGCTAAATATATTCCTGGATTTGCCAAGTGCCAAAATCCAAGAGTCCTTTCTATTGCACTCTGATGACCCTGAGTGAGTTGAACATTTCTTGAAGGCCAAATATCAAGCTGGTCCTACAATAACATAACACGAGAAGGCACTGTATGGTACACAAGAGTCTGAAGCTACAACTAAGAGAAAGGCACACAGACAAGTTGGCAGTCACCGCATGGGACGACTGGGCACACTGTTGGATTTTGTAGGGGTTAATAGCTAGATTCCAGATGTTGACTTAAAGACATTATAAAGCAGGACTTGATTCTTAAGGGAATTACAGTCCATTGCAGGCTCAGTCAGTTCAGTCGCTAAGTTGTGTTTGACTCTCTGCAACCCCATGGACTGCAGCACGCCAGGCCTCCCTGTTCATCACCAACATCCAGAGTTTACTCAGACTCATGTCCATTGAGTCAGTGATGGTGATGAATCCAGCCATCTCATCCTCTGTCATCCCCTTCTCCTCCTGCCTTCAATCTTTTCCAGCATCAGGGTCTTTTCAAATGAGTCAGTTCTTTGCATCAGGTGGCCAAAGTATTGGAATTTCAGCTTCAGCATCAGTCCTTACAAGGAATATTTAGGACTGATTTCCTTTAGGATGGACTGGTTGGATCTCCTTGCAGTCCAAGGGACTCTCAAAAGTCTTCTCCAACACCACAGTTCAAAAGCATCAATTCTTTGGCACTCAGCTTTCTTATAGTCCAACTCTCACATCCATACATGACTACTAGAAAAACTACAGCCTTGACAAGACAAAGCTTTCTTGGCAAAGTAATGTCTCTGCTTTTTAATATGCTGTCTAGGTTGGTCATAACTTGTCTTCCAAGGAGCAAGCATCATTTAATTTCATGGCTGCAGTCACCATCTGCAGTGACTTTGGAGCCCAGAAAAATAAAGTCTGTCGCTATTTCCCCATCTATTTGCCAAGAAGTGATGGGACGAATGCCATGATCTTAGTTTTCTGAATGTTGAGCTTTAAGCCAACATTTTCACTCTCTTCTTTCACTTTCGTCAAGAGGCTCTTTAGTTCTTCTTCACTTTCTACCGTAAGGGTGGTGTCGTCTGCATATCTGAGGTTATTGATATTTCTCCTGGAAATCTTGATTTCAGCTTGTGCTTCATCCAGCCCAGCATTTCTCATGATGTACTCTGCATATAAGTAAAATAAGCAGGATGACAATATACAGCCTTGATGTACTCCTTTCCCTATTTGGAACCAGAGAACTAAAATGGACTGGAATGGGTAAATTTAACTCAGATGGCCATTATATCTACTACTTTGGGCAAGAATCCCTTAGAAGAAATGGAGTAGCCATTGTAGTCAACAAAAGATTCTGAAATGCAGTTCAGTTCAGTTCAGTCGCTCAGTCGTGTCCAACTCTTTGAGACCCCATGAACTGCAGCATGCCAGCCCTCCCTGTCCGTCACCAACTCCCAGATCCTACACAAACTCACGTCCATTGAGTGGGTGATGCCACCCAACCATCTCATCCTCTGTCTTCCCCTTCACCTCCTGCTCTCAATCTTTCCCAGCATCAGGGTCTTTTCCAATGAGTCAACTCTTCGCATGAGGTGGCCAAAAGTATTGGAGTTTCAGCTTCAACATCAAACTTTCCAATGAACACTCAGGACTGATCTCCTTTAGGATGGACTGGTTGGATCTCCTTGCAGTCCAAAGGACTCTCAAGAGTCTACTCCAACACAACAGTTCAAAAGCATCAATTCTTTGGTGCTCAGCTTTCTTTATAGTCCAACTCTCGCATCTATACATGACTGCTAGAAAAACCATAGCCTTGACTAGACGAACCTTTGTTGGCAAAGTAATGTCTCTGCTTTTTAATATGCTGTCTAGATTGGTCATAACTTTTCTTCCAAGGAGTAAGCATCTTTTAATTTTATGGCTGCAGTCACCATCTGCAGTGATTTTGGAGCCCAAAAAGGTAAAGTCTGACACTGTTTCCACTGTTTCCCCATCTATTTCCCATGAAGTGATGGGACCAGATGCCATGATCTTTGTTTTCTGAATGTTGAGCTTTAAGCCAACTTTTTCACTCTCCTCTTTTACTTTTGTCAAGAGGCTCTTTAGTCCTTCTTCACTTTCTGCCATATGGGTATTGTCATCTGCATATCTGAGGTTATTGATATTTCTCCAGGCAATCTTGATTTCAGCTTGTGCTTCATCTAGCCCAGCGTTTCTCATGACGTACTCTGCATATAAGTTAAATAAGCAGGGTGACAATATACAGCCTTGACGTACTCCTTCTCCTATTTGGAACCAGTCTATTGTTCCATGTCCAGTCTGAAATGCAGTACTTGGATGCAATCTCAAAAACAACATAATGATCTCTGTTCATTTCCAAGGCAAACCATCTAATATCACAGTAATCCAAATCTATGCCCTGACCAGTAATGCTGAAGAAGCTGAAATTGAATGGTTCTATGAATACCTACAAGACCTTCTAGAACTAACACCCCAAAACAGATGTCCTTTTCACTATAGGGGAGTGGATTTCAAAAGTAGGAAGTCAAGAAATACCTGGAGTAACAGGCAAATTTGGCCTTGGAGTACAGTATGAAGCAGGGCAAAGGCTAACAGAGTTTTGCTAAGAGAACACACAGGTCATAGCAAACACCCTCTTCCAACAACACAAGAGAAGACTCTACACATGGACATCACCAGATGGTCAATACCAAAATCAGATTGATTATATTCTTTACAGCCAAAGATGGAGGAGTTCTATACAGTCAGCAAAAACAAGACCAGGAACTGACTGTGGCACAGACCATGAACTCCTCATTGCCAAATTCAGACTTAAACTGAAGAAAGTCAAGAAAACCACTAGACCATTCAGGTATGACCTAAATCAAATCCCTTACAATTATACAGTGGAAGTGACAAATAGATTCAAGGAATTAGATCTGAAAGAGTGCCTGAAGATCTATGGACGGAGGTTTGTGACATTTACAGGAGACAGGGATCAAGACATTTACAGGTTATTCAGACATATTTTCTAACTGTGAGAAAGCACGAATTTTGTTATTTGGGAAATTGGGCTGATCTTAAAAATAAGGTAGGGATCCTCATTTCTCTGGATCTCAAGTCAAAAAAGAAAACTGCTTGAGTCATGTCAACAGAGCCAGTGGCTTTCAAATAAGTTTCTAATGTGCAGAATCAGTAGAGGACATCAGGCTTATTGTAAATAATTTGTTAATACTAATAAGTTATGTTTGTAAATTATTTTTTTCCTATAAACATTCTTATGTACACATGCCGGAGTCCAGCTCCAGCAGCCAGGGATTCAGCCTGAAGGGGTGAGCGGTGTCGGCGAGAGAGAAACTGAGGCAGCCTCTCAGTTTTCTTGGACTGCCTGTTTATTTCAAGCTTATGATTCTCTTTTGTACTTTTACAAAAGCATTAGGTCAGAGGTTTGATATTTTTAGTTCCCATGGACCCAGATTTATTTTTCTCCAAAAATCATTGTTGCCCCTCAAAAGGAGTTCCTTCCTCAGCGATTCTCTTATCTACTTTTTCTCATGTGTCCTTGTGAATACACTGTAACTCATGCTAATGTCTGGGCTGCATACCACATTCCTCAGTTTATTTCTTGTCTTTCTAAGTCCTATTTTCCCCTAGTATCCTAAGCTCACCATTTCTTAGAAGGGGCTTCTAGCTAATAATATCTCTAAAGTCCCTAATTTCTATAAGCTATAGTAGAATATGCTAACACTACAGCAATCCTTAAATCTTTAGCTTCTAACTATTTTAATTATTCCGAAGCCCTAAATTCAGCAAACTCCTTTGCCATAAACTTTTCTCACAAATGGGCTTCAGATAGCAATCCCTCCCATGGCCTCAAGCTGTGGCCTATGTGCTCACCCTGGAACACTTTTTTGTAAAAGTCCTTGAACAAATGTCAGTGATTAACTTTATGAATTATTCTTTGAGCACAGCTGCAGAAGGCTTTATGCCTTCCCATGCTCCTCTCAAAAACAATAAGCACCTTAATATTCTCTTCAGTCAGCTCAGCCGAGGAAAGGGAAAAACAAGTCAGAATCACAAAGCCTAACTCCTTCATTCCGGGTCCATGCCTACAGAACAAAGGGAGGGGGTTTAGGGCCGTGCCTCTATTTTGTCAGTAATGCCCAATGCGGCTCCCGACATACACACAATCTACTATTCTTTCTTGAGGAGAGAAAAGACATTATAGAACATAATATTAATAAATATTCAATGTGTGTTTGATGATGAAAACATAAATATTATCTAAAACTCTTCCAATTGCACTTAACCCAACACTTAGTTTGTCTATACCGATTGTATGAAGCCTATTTACTGGTAGCAAGATGTCAGAAAACATTGATCTCAGCCACCACCAAGAGCTTTTCCTTACAAGGGACATAGTTATTTATTCTTATCTTTAAACTTTTACTAAGAAATAATGTTAAGCTTACAGAAAAATTACAACAATAAAATCTGTAAAAAACCATACATATGCTTTCTATTCAGATTCACTTACTGTTTACATTTTAAGTTTTTTTTCTTTCTCATTCACACATATACTTTCTACTCAGATTCGCTTACTGTTTACATTTTATCTTTTTTTTTTTTTCCTTTCTTATTCTGAACCATCTGAGGATAAACTGCATAGATACACTGTAAGGGTAAAGAATACTTTACCCTTGGATATTTCACGGTATCATTCTCTTATATACGCACAAAACAGTTAACAACTTCAGTAAATTCTATACAGGTGTAATGCTTTAATCTGCTGTTTATAGTGCAATATTTTTAATTCACTAATAATATCCTTTATATCATTTTTTCTTCTCTGTAACAGGATCTAGTCTAGGGTCAGGTGACATTTAGTTGTTCTGTCTCTTTGAGCTTCTTTTAATCTGAAATATCTTCACAACCTTTTCTTAAATGAGATTCATGATTTTTAGAGAATATAGTCTCCCGATTTTAAATAAAATGTTCCTACTTTTAGTGGGTGGGCCTCCCAGGTGACTCAGTGGTAGAAAACCTACCTGCCAATGCAGGAGACTCTGGAAATGTGGGTTCAGTCCCTGGATCGGGAAGATCCCTTGGAGTAGGAAGTGGCAACCACTCCAGTATTCTTGCCTGGAAAACTCCATGGACAGAGGAGCCTGGTGGTTGTAGTCCATGGAGTTGCAAAGAGTTGGACATGACTGAGCATGCACACAACACATTTTAAATAGAATTTTTAACAGAATGGATCCAGGTAGTATATTCTTAGCCAGAATTTTATAGAAGTGGTTTTGTGTCTTTCTACGAGAGTATGACAGCTGAAGGTACATGGTGAACATGTCTCACTTAGGAGACATTAATTTGATCACCTGCTCTAGGTGTGGCCCAGATTCCCCACTGCACAATAACCGTTCCAGATTTCACCACTGAGCATACCTTTAAGCTGATTCTTGTGACGCTCTGTCTCTGTTTCATGACCTATCATTTTTAGCGTTTTCTTTCTTTTTTTTTCTGGTGCAAAAAAATATTCTAGATTCATCTTGTGCCTACACTGCCCAAAGCCTGGAATCAGCCATATCTCCAAGAAACATTGGTTCCTTTCAGTGGGGAAGGATAAAGACAAAGATCAAGATCGAGAGAATAGTTTGCTCACTGGAGAGACAGAGTTCATCTCAAAACCAGGATAGGAGCTAAGGATTAGAGGTGTCTTGGACTTCAGGGAGTGCTCAAGTGGGTACAGCTGCCAGGAGGACACGACTGGAGAAGCTGGAGCACAGACTCTCTGCTCCCTCAATTATTGCAGGTGGAGTTGAACTGTGGGTTTTGATTGAACCTCACAGTTATTGCTGCCTTTTCTTTTTTCTTTTGGGTCTTGTTAGAGGTATGTAATGTACTTCCCATAAAACAGATTCCCACAGTCAATCCTGGGATGGAGGAACTGCAGCTTTCCTCTTAAATTTAAATGCTAAAGATTGAAGATGTGCGATTTATGAATTGCATGAAAGATACCCAGAAAGCAAAGAAAAATTAGCATGCATTATAAAAGGTGTTCCGATTAGGTGGTCCCTGTGGAGTATGGGCTATGGATTCAGAGAAGAATCTTCTCATGTGCAAATCTCTGATACCCATGGTGTGTTGCATTGCACACTTTATAATAATGTTAATGCAAAATTCATACTGGAGTGTATATTGGAAGATGGGTATGGGTTGGCAGTTTAGCAAAGTAGTTAAAGGCAGTCAAGGTGACTGGGATTTGATTTAAATTCTACCACTTCCTACATCTGTTACCTTGAGTAAGCTATTTAACTTCTCAGGGCCTTAATGTCATCATCTGGAAAATGTAGATAAGAATAATAACTTACAGGGTTCATGTAAGGATTTAATAATATAATACATGTAAGGAACATATAAGATTTTTTCAATAAATGGCAGCTATTATTATGTTAAACTGGAATTAGTTTTTGACAACTTGGTTATCAGTCATTAATTTTTCTGACAATTAGCTTAGACTGAGTCCTGAGAAAACAGATTATGATGTGTGAGGTATAGAGAAAAACATAGAGAGGAGCAAGGACAGAAAAGAAAATTTCTTGAGATTGACTCAGGGAAGGAGCATTTCTGGAGATAAAAGCTATTGCTTTTCAGGGTGAATTTCCAGAATCAAGGAGGAAAGAGCAAAAGCAGTTTCTGTCACCTAAAATAGAAGAAGGTGCAGGAACAAGGAACAACTCTAATTGAATGGTATGTTTCAGCTTCAAGCACATTGCAACATAGAACCATGGGACTTATAATTCAAAGACTCTTCTCAACATATTCATTTCAACATCTCGCATTTTGCTGACATGTCCACTCTAATGGTATGTCTATGTGGCCATTTAAAGATACAGATCAACCTATCTCATTAGGGAAAAAAAGGAAGTTCTTTAGGTTAAGATGAAATCTAGTTGCATTCAACTGGTACTATGGAAAATTATGAAAGTTCAAAGACATACAAAGATGACTCTTACACACTTTCTGACCTCGAGAAGCTCACCGTCTAGTGAGAAAACATCACACAAATCCACAAGGAAAACACAATATGATGGTCAATATAAAATGAGATAGGAACCCAGAGCTAAACCAGAACTATCTCCCAAGCTGGTGAAACTGGAACTGACAGTTGAAATATCAGTAATTTCTCACCAAGAAAAGAAGGGAAGGAAAAGCACTTCTAGTAGAGGGAACAACTTATGCAGTGAAACAGAAGTATGAAAACATAAGTGTAGATAAAACAAAAGGATAAAATATATATGGCTAGAATAGTGTTTATAGTGAAAGTGAAATTAACTCAGTCATGTCCAACTATTTGCAAATCCATGGACTATACAGTCCATGGAATTCTCCAGGCCAGAATACCGGAGTGGGTAGCCTTTCCCTTCTCCAGGGGATCTTCCCGACCCAGGGACTGAAGCCAGATCGCCCACTTTGCAGGTGGATTCTTTACCAGCTAAGCCATAACGGAAGCCCAAGGATACTTAAGTGGGTAGCTTATCCCTTCTCCAGCAGATCTTCCCGAACCTGGAATCGAACTGGGGTCTCCTGCATTGCGGATGGATTCTTTATCAACTGAGCTATGAAGGAAGCCCATGTTTATAGTGAGAAATAGCAAAGACATATAGAAGGCAGATCAGAGAAAAAGCAAGGGAATTCCAAAAAAAATCTACTTCTGCTTCACTGACTATGCTAAAGCCCTTGACTGGATCACAAAATCTATGGAATCTTCTTAATGAGATGGGAATACCAGACCACATTACCTGTCTCCTGAGAAACCTGTATGCAGGACAAGAAGCAACAGTTAGAACTGGACATAGAATATGGGACTGGTTCAAAATTAGGAAAGGAGTACATCAAGGCTGTATATTGTCACCCTGCTTATTTAACTTATATGCAGAGAACATCATGCAAAATGCTGGGCTGAGTGAAGCACAAGTTGGAATCAAGATTGCTGGAAGAAATTATCAACAACCTCATGTATGCAGATGACACCATTAAACTGGCAAAAAGTGATGAGAACTAAAGAGCCTCTAGATGAATGTGAAAGAGAGTGAAAAAGCTGGCTTAAAACTCAGCATTCAAAAAACTAAGATCATGGCATCCAGTCCTATCACTTCATGGCAAATTGATGGGGAAAATATGGAAACAGTGTCAGATTCATTTTCTTGGGCCCCAAAATCACTGTAGATGGTGACTGCAGCCATGAAATTAAAAGATGCTTGCTCCTTGGAAGAAAAGCTATGGCAAACCAAGACAGTGTATTATAAAGCAGAGATATCACTTTGCTGGCAAAGGTCCATATAGTCAAAGCTATGGTTTTTCCAATAGTCATGTATGGATGTGAGAGTTGGACTGTGAAGAAGGCTGAGCACCAAAGAATTGATGCTTTTGAACTGTGGTGTTGGAGAAGACTCTTGAGAGCCCCTTGGACAGCGAGGAGATCAAACCAGTCAATCCTAAAGGAAATCAACCTTGAATATTCATTGGAAGGACTGATGCTTAAGCTGAAGCTCCAATACTCTGGCCACCTAATGCGAAAAGTTGACTCACTGGAAAAGACCCTGATGTTGGGAAAGACTGAGGGCAAGAGGAGAAAGGGTGACAGAGGATGAAATGCTTGAATGGCATCACTAACTCCATGGACATGAGTCTGAGCAAACTCAGAGATAGTGAAGGACAGAGAAGCCTAACGTGCTGCAGTCCATGGGGTAGCAAAGCATTGGACACGACTTAACGACTGAACAAAAACAACAATAGAAGGTGTAGAATATACTAATCAACAAGCTGTGGGAGGATGATGAATGGTGAGGACTTTATCCAAGGTAGGATGAAGGAGATGAAGATGAGTTGGTTGGAGTATAGAAAATCTTGTAGACTCTAGAGTACAGAGTATCATAAACACTTGGTTTATTTTAGGAGGCAGAAAGGTAAGCATCAGATTGAGAATTATGAAACTTCTGCCATTGACTTCTAATAATTGGTCCTTGTTTTGTCCTCTTAAGCTGTACAACACTAAAACATCTAGTTTATGTAGCAGCTCTTCTAAAAAAATCCCTTTTATGATTCTCTGGAATCTTTTTTTCATACAGTCTATCTACCCTTTCTATTTTATTGTGACTACTGGAAAGTATCTTACCTTTTCATTTGCCAGAATTTTTTGAGGAGCAGTCTGGTGGTAGTTTAGTTTCTCAGTCATGTCCAACTCTTGTGACCCCAGGGACTGTAGCCCACCAGGCTCCTTTGTCCATGGGATTTCCCAAGTAAGAATACTGGAGTGGGTTACCATTTCCTTCTCCAGAGGATCTTCCTGAGCCAGGGATCGAACCTGAGTCTCCTGTGTTGCAAGCGGCCTCCTGCATTACAGGTGGATTCTTTACCACTGTGCTGCCAGGGAAGCCAGTCTAGGAAATTGTAAGTCAGTTCTGGGTTTTCATGAAAGATAATGGGAATTTTGAAATTTTGCATAAAGTCTTAAGGTAACTGTTCATACCAGAAGAGAAAGGTCAGTGACAGGTCACAATGATGTCTCAAAGGATGTTCTAGTTTCCAGTCTCCCTGCCTGAGAAATGGACTTTCTTAGTATATCCAGAAATGGTCACGCAAACTCAAAATATAAATTAAACAGAACTACTGTGTAAACCAGAATGCCAAGGAGATTTGTTAAGTGCGATGAGCCATTCTAGTGATGGCAAGGCTCAAGCTCTTCCTTACCCATCTTCTTTACCAGTGCTGAGAAAATAAAAAAACTAAGTAGGTTGGTATAGATTGGTGTACTCTGACTTAGAATGAGGTGGAAGATTTTGAGAAAGAGTTCATGCAGACCAGGAAAATCTTTCTTTGCCTGGATTACTTAACACCCCAGAATTATCACCTTGCCAACCTTGTTGATATTCTGAACAGGCAATGATCCTGATCATAATAATAACAATAAAATCCAACTTTGTTGATATTCTGATCAGGCAATGATCCTGATCATAATAATAAAATCCTCTGTGTGCCAGACTTCTCATTTCCCACATGCTATATCACTTAATCCTCGCAACACTCTTGCAATATTTAATATTCACAAATTAAGCTGAAGCACCATCTTCAGTGAAGTAGTTATTCCAATGAGTTTAGGAGACATCCTGTCTCCTTTTAGTTGAATGAGCTGATTCAACTAATTTGACCTGAAGAATATTCTTTTTTCTCTTTACTTCAAACTCTCAGTGCAAATAGGATCCTTTCTATTATATGTAAGAAATTTAAATAAGTATCCTGGATATTATTGTCTGAGTGAATTTGCTTTGAATTGGGATTCTTTTATTAGAAGGTAATGTTACCTTTTTAAAAAGCCTGAAATAATATGGAGAGCTACATTAGAGAAAGTACTAAGTCACTTCAGTTGTTTCCAGCTCTTTGCGACCCCATGGACTGCAGCCTGCCAGGCACCTCTGTTCATGGGATACTACAGGCAAAAATACTGGAGTGAGTTGCCATTTCTTTCTCCAGGAGATCTCCCCGACCCAGGGATCTAATACAGTCTCTTACTGTCTCCTGCATTGTTAGGTGAGTTCTTTACCACTAACGCCATCTGGGAAGTTCAGAGAGGAAAAATATCTCATACTGGGACAGGGCCACTTAAAAGGGATTGAAATACTAATTTTGAAGGCATGTAGCAATATACTTGAGCATCAATTCTAACATTATGAGCGTCTTCTCCCTCATTTAAAAATGTATTTAATAATTACATATCGAGGTTATTGTAAGGATGTACACATCAGTACCTCCAACTGTGTATGTAAGACATGTTTCTTTTTCCCCCTACATCTGTCTTTGCAATCTCATTAGTCATCCCACTGTCCCTTATAATTAGGCATGGGTTACTAGTTTAATGATATGTATTTACTAATAATAGTTTTCATTTAGGTTTTTTACCTTTGGAAGGTAAAAAATGGCAAATAGCCATTTTCCACAGGATAATATTTTTTTTCCAATAAATATTTCAATTTAAGGGCCTAGAAGACCTTTAAGGAGAAAGTTAACAATGTATCTTTTCTAAATGTAGAGTCAGGCATTTGGTCTGTGGAGATTTCACTTCCTTGGGACAAATCTTGGGGAAAATGCCACCACTTATTAGCAATAAAAACACTGCAAAGAAAAATTAGAATTCTATTTTATGCATTTGTTCACTTAAAAATTATGAGTTGGGAGACTTGAGGAACCAAATACAATTTGGCTATGCCTCATGTATTTGTACGACTGCTTTATAATCTTCTACAACGATTGATCTAAAATCCTGTATTTTGGTTTCAGTATCTACTTACACATCTTATAATATATGGAGAATGCCAAAAAGCTTTTTTTTAATGTGGGTTATGTTGATAGCTACTTGCCATTTTTAAACTAAAACATAAGATTTGTAAATATTTATATAATAATATTAGTCATTCCATGCTAATATAAATAACATAATTTTATTTTTAAAAAAGTAGTGAGTGGCATGACACTGATTTATATATTTGCCAAAAAAAAAAAGACATCTGGATTCTATGTCTGCTTCCACACTCAACATACTATGACAAGATGTTTAATTGAAGACCTTGAAGAAAATCCATCTTCACACATATAAAACTGGAATAGGAACAGTGTTTTAAAAATATTTTTTGATAATTCTGGATCTTCTTTATCTTTCTCTACCAAAACTTAACTAGTATAATTTCTTAAATGTTCAGTTGTACTGTCAAAGCTGAAAGCAGATCAATAAGCTTTTTGTATTTGTTATATTAAAATTTGTTGATCTATCTTACATTATGAATGATTTTTATCATAATTAGTTTGTAATATCACATATGGATCATTTGCAAAATACAGGTTCACTGCAATATGTAGATCTTTCAAATGCTGACATTTCTCATTGTACAATACTAAATGTCAAATTTATTAATATCACCAACAATCTCATGAAGAATGTCTTTAAATACTGAGAATCTGGCAAAATTACAATGATGGAATAAAACATTCCAAAATTCTTATTTTCGCTTGAAAGCTAAAATTTTCTCATTAGCAAAAAATATTATCAGTTGTGTTAAGTGACATACTTACTTTGAATACATTGTCTACCAAACTGCCTAATTCTGAATAATCATAGTTAATTTCTCAAGTGTGCCTTCAGGTAAAAATGGCATTCCTTGGAAAGTACTGTATATGGTTACTTCAGTTCTCAGCACAAGCATAAGGGCTTTTACTCTAGGTAACCATCATATTTCAAAATGCAGCAGAAATATTATATATGTAAAATATCACATGTGTATCCCATTCTGGCTTCCCTAAGTTGGCAGAGCAGAACTTAGAGCTCTGACACACTTCTAATCCTGCATCTGTTTCATGGTCCAGCACTAATCACTCCACTCTATGTGGGATGCTTAGAAGAAATTCTTTTGTGAAAACAGTGGACATTTTAGATGGCCAAAAATATAGAAGAATCATAGTCAACACACTAATAAAAGTATACATTTCTACTTCTGAGGAAGTAGATTAGATATACTTTTCCCTATTCCTCTTTGTTCTCTGACATGAGTCTCAGCAATATATTTCTGAATGTGTCTCCTCAGATAAAGGAAATAAAAGCAGAAATAAAAAATGAGACTATCTCAAGCTAAAAATCTTCTTCACAATTAAAAAAAGCAAAATGAAATGACAATCTACTGAATGGAAGAAGATACCTGCAAATCATATATTTGATAAGGGGTTAATATCCCAATTATACAAAATTCATACAATTCAGGAGAAGGAAATGGCAACCCACTCCACTACTCTTGCCTAGAGAATCCCGTGGACAGAGGAGCCTGGTGGGCTGTTGTCCATAGGGTCGCAAAGAGTTGGACACAACTGAAGCGACTTAGCACGCATGCATGCATTGGAGAAGGAAATGGCAACCCACTCCAGTATTCTTGCCTGGAGAATCCCAGGGACAGAGGAGCCTTCTTGGCTGCCGTCTATGGGGTCTCATAGAGTTGGACATGACTGAAGCAACTTAGCAGCAGCAGCATACAATTCAAAAACAGCAAAGAGAAAACAAAAAACACAGAACCTAATTTAAAAATGGACCGAGGAGTTGGATAGACATTTTTTCAAAGACGGTCAACAGGCAGAAGAAAAGATGTTCAACATCAGTAATTATTCAATTCAGTTCAGTTCAGTCACTCAGTCGTGTCCGACTCTTTGCAACCCATGAATCGCAGCACGCCAGGCCTCCCTGTCCATCACCAAATCCCGGAGTTCACTCAGACTCACGTCCATTGAGTCAGTGATGCCATCCAGCCATCTCATCCTCTGTCGTCCCCTTCTCCTCCTGCCCCCAATCCCTCCCAGCATCAGAGTCTTTTCCAATGAGTCAACTCTTCGCATGAGGTGGCCAAAGTACTGGAGTTTCAGCTTTAGCATCATTCCTTCCAAAGAAATCCCAGGGCTGATCTCCTTCAGAATGGACTGGTTGGATCTCCTTGCAGTCCAAGGGACTCTCAAGAGTCTTCTCCAACACCACAGTTTAAAAGCATCAATTCTTTGGCGCTCAGCCTTCTTCACAGTCCAACTCTCACATCCATACATGACCACAGGAAAAACCATAGCCTTGACTAGACGGACCTTTGTTGTCAAAGTAATAATTATTAAGGAAATGCAAATCAAAACCACAATGAGATATCACCTCATACCTGTTAGAATGGCTTTTATCAAAAAGGCAAGAAATAAAAAGTACTGGACATGGGTTCAATTGCAGGTTAGGGAACTGAGATGCTGCAAATAATGTGACTTGGCCAAAAAAGAACGTTGAAGAAGATGGGGAGAAAAAAAGTACCCTCTACAACTGCTGGTGGGAATGCAAGTTTGTACAGCCACTGTGGAAAACATTATGAAGATTCCTCAAAACAATTAAGAATAGAATTACTGTATGAACCAGCTATTCCACTTCTGCATACTTATCTGAAGAATAAGAAAATATCAATTTGAAAAAATATATCCCCTGAGTCTGCCTTCAATGCAGGAGACCCAGGTTCAATCGCTGGGTTGGGAAGATCCTGGGAGAATGAAATGGCAACCCCGGTATCCTGGCCTGGAGAATTCTATGGACAGAGGAGCCTGACAGGCTACAGTCCATGGGGTTGCAGAGTCGGACTCAACTGAGCAACTAACACTACTTATGTTCATATATTCATTACAGCATTATTTATAAGGTATGAAAACAACCTAAATGTCCATCAGTGGATGAGAAGTAAAGATGAGATAAACACACACACACACAATGGTATATAACTCAGCCTTAAAAAAACAGAAAATTTTGCCATTTACAAAAACATGGATGAACCTTGAGGGTATTAGGCTATATGAAATAAGTCAGGCAAAGACAGATATTCTATTATTTTACTAAAAAAAAACCAAAACCCAAATAAATAAAAAGAAAATAGATACAGTGAACAGAATAGTGGTTACCAGAAGGGAAGGGGTTGAGAGAGAGCAGAAAGGGTAAATGGAATCAATTGTATGATAGATGGAACTAAACTTTTGCTATAGTGTGGACAGAAGCTCGGAGAAGGCAATGGCACCCCACTCCAGTACTCTTGCCTGGAAAATCCCAAGGATGGAGGAGCCTGGTAGGCTGTAGTCCATGGGGTCGCTAAGAGTCGGACACGACTGAGCGACTTCCTTTTCACTTTTCACTTTCATGTATTGGAGAAGGAAATGGCAACCCACTCCAGTGTTCTTGCCTGGAGAATCCCAGGGGCGGGGGAGCCTGGTGGGCTTCCGTCTATGGGGTCGCACAGAGTTGGACACGACTGAAGCGACTTAGCAGCAGCAGGACAGAAGTTGAATATAATGTTTAACACATGAAACATATAACATCACAAACCAATGTTACTTCAAAAAAAAATTTTAAATAAACTTTTTACTCTTAAATCTCAAGAAACTTACTTAGGAAAATCTGGTCTTTTAAAATATCACAGCTACAAATGCCAAGGGTTAACTCTAGTCTTCATCTTTTTAGAGCCAATCAATTTCATGCCAGAGACTATGAATAATTATCCTTGCCTTTTAAAAGTGAAATATAAGAGGATGAAAGTGATTATTTATTTATTTAGGTCAATTTCAGCAGAAATTTATATTACAGCTTTAGCCGGATCCAAGGGAATACATGTGAAATAGGAGCTTATCTTCAATACTGAGTGTGTGGTGAGATACCACTTTCCTCAAGATAAAAGCTATTCAATTGTTTTTTTAAAAAAATTCATTAAGGTTACTACATTGTACAACTCTAGGGGCAACATCCAGATTTTATTGTATTGTGCTAGGGAATATATTATCATAAAATACAACATAAATGGTACTCCCTAGGGTTGTGTATTTTTATTGTCCTATAAATCTATTCTGTCTCAAAAATTAAAACTCAAAAAGAACTAACAGCTAACATTTAATGAGAGGTTACTACTAAATAAGGTGTTTTAGTATACAATTTATCTGCCTGGTATCAGCCTTGATTTCTATTATCCCCATTTCATAGATTTAAAAAAAGTATGTTGGAAGCCATCTGCTTGCAGCACATAAATCATAAGAGCTGAAATCCACATGTAGATCATAAAACCTTGAATACAAATGCCGAATTCTGAGCTCATAATCTCATTGGGAAATGCTTAGATATATTATAAGGATACTCTGATCCTTGAAGAATGACTGTTACTCACCCCAAGTCCCTGTGCCCAGGGCACAGTGAGGCTAAATGGTACCAAAACATCAGAGTTTGAAGGAGACAGAAGTTTATTGCAGAAGAGGAGTGGTTCACGCCGTAAAAAAAAAAAAAAAAAAACAAAAACAAACCCAAACGCCCAGAAGCCTTTCAGCAAAGTCCTTTTAAAGGCAAGGTGATGGAGGGACGTGGTTAATTGTTGCATACTTCTTGTTCTTGCAGCTGACCATGTGGGTCAGGTCACGATGTTCCTGTAAACCTCCAAAGCAACAAATGCTATTATCTGTTCTGCAAAATTTTATCTAAAAGTATAATACTCCTGAAGTTTAACAACCAGAGAAGGGACTCACGGAGCCTCCCTCAGATGTCAGAACAGGCTCCTTTCACACCTGCGGGGCAGCCGGTGCGAGGCCGGGCAGGAGGTCACCTCCACCATCGATGCTCCTCACAGTAGCCCACAGGCCGCCACTCCAGCTTGGGGCTGCTCGCCGGCTGTCACTGAGGGCGCCTCTGTTTCGCAGTTTTTACAAGCCAAACAAAGGGGCCCTGCCCTGCCCGGTGTCAGCGCTGGCAGGCAACTGGGCCAGGTTCCACAGACTGCCACCCTGGGAGACTGGTGCCATGGGGACCACTGTGACTCTAACCGTTGGTGGAGGGGACGGCTAACAGCAGCGCGCTAACGGCCAATCTCGCGATAACAGTCGCACGCTGACAGCTGCTCCTGTTACACACTCTATTGAGCTCGACTTGAGACGTTGTGTAAGTCATTGAAGTTCACAGAGCACATCTTTTTCGTTTATAAAATGGAGATAGTATTTCTGTATTATCTCTGAATGTCCATGTATCAAATAAGATTATTGCTATTTAGTCAGTAAGTTGTGTCCAATTCCATGGACTGTTGTTGCCAGGCTCTTCTGTCCATGGGATTTCCCAGGCAAGAATACTGGAGTGGGTCGCCATTTCTTCCTCCAATCAGATAATGTTTGTTAAATGTTAAATATTACAATGAAGAAAGTACTGTTTAGGATTTATTCAAAGTATTAGAATTGTTACCTTTGGTTATTAATTTTAACCTTATCTGTATTTATTTTTCTTTTCCATACTAGAATAAATTCAGAATCTTGTGACAGTGACTTCACAGTAGGTGACTTGAAAATAAAAGCTTTGAAAGCTTGTGAACTTGAAATTATAACTTAGGTGTTTAAAAAGGTAGAAAAGAATATATTGATAAAAAGGATCAGTTGTAATAAATACTTGAAGTATGGTAATTAATCAGGATAAGAAGCCCCATTTATATATACACCAACAGCAACTGTGATTTTAAGTATCCCTTCTGAGATTCCTTCCATATGCCGTGAGTTTCATAGGACATTGCTGAATTAGTCTATTTCTCCTGTTAAAATATTGTAAGAAAAAAACCCCAAAATAATGTGACTGAAAAAGTGGTTGCTTATTTTGCTCTGATGAAACAATGCAGAGGTAGATGATCTAGAACTGGTAGTACAATTCTATGGTCCTTGATTCCCAACTTCCACCTCTAGAAGGCATTCTAATGCCTTCACTCTAATCAGTAGGAAGCACACAAAATGGGGAAAGGAGAACATGCCCATTCCTATTTAAAGACCTACGTTGGATGAGTTTTTTATCAATTCTATTTTATCCCCATGGTCACACAGACATGGCCACACTTAGCTCTAAAGGGAAACTGGAAAATAAAACCTCCAGCCAGTAGCCATGTGCCCCACATTTAGTATAGTCATTATTTGGAAAAGAAAGGAATTAGTATTGGTAAAAAAAAAAAAAAAAAAAAAGTAGCAGCTTCTGTCACAGTGCCTTTTCCTAGTGTTCATTGAAATGCATAAGATTAAAATCATATACCTTTACCACAGTATTATGTCTGGGTTTCATTTAAAACAAAACTAATTCTCTACTGGTAAATGAAATGCCAAGATATTCTTTTACTCCAGACTTTTCAAGTTATTAAACTTATGAGCATTTGTTTTACAAATGGAAATTAGAATGTATAAGAGAAACATGTTAAGATATTATAGACTGAATGTTTGTGTTCTTTCCAAATTCTTGTGTTGAAACTTTATCTCCTCCCCAGTGTGATGCTATTAGAAGTTGGACCTTTGAGATTCAATTGGGATTAGATGAGGTCATGTGGGTGGAGCCCTCATGAATAGGATTAGTGCCATTGTAAGTGACAACACAATTTTGCTTCACTTCTCTGCTGTCTACCATGTGAGGGTATACCAGAATGTAGCAGTTTGCAACCTGAAAGTGCTGTCATCAAAACTTGATCATGCCAGCACCCTAATCTCAGACTTTCAGCCTCCAGAACTCTGAGAAATAAATTTATGTTGTGTATAACACTCAGTCTATTGTACTTTGTTATGGTAGTCCAAACTGACAAGTCATAGAAGCTGTAACAAACAAACCCAATGGCCTAACCTAATAAAAATGGGTTGATTTCTTGCTCATGCCGAGTCCAGTGTGGATGTTAATGGCTGGTGAGCAGTCTTTCACATGACCATTTTAATGGCTTCTCTAAACCCCATCTCCCTGATGATCTTCTGCATCTTCTGGGAGATAAGGCAAAAGCGTATTTGGAGGGTCCCAGAGGAGGAATTGGAGAAGGCAATGACACCCCACTCCAGTACTCTTGCCTGGAAAATCCCATGGACAGAGGAGCCTGGTAGGCTGCCGTCTATGGGGTCGCACAGAGTCGGACACAACTAAAGTGACTTAGCAGTTAGCAGAGGAGGAATATATGGGCCAAACCTGAAAGTGATCTACCTGCCTACTGCCCACATTCCACTGTCCACAATTCATTGACAAGGCCAAAACTGGGTATGAGTTTGGTTGTGAGTAGGAGTTTGAGGAAATGGGTTTAGTGAACATATTAACAGATGTGTGTTAGGTCTTTCTGTTTGAGCCTTTTCAATTTTTTACACTTTAGGATCTAGTAATTGCTTGGGATTTTAGTTTTGGTCTAGGACGCCTCACTTATGTTGAAGCCTCAATTCTTGACTGAGAAAAAGTAAATTATTTTCTCTCACGTGCCATTATTTACTTTTCTCCATTTTCTATAAAATTTTCCCACTTAAGCTCGTTTTCCAACAAGTATAAAAAGGCTATGAAATTCTGTTTTCCTTAGCCATTCCATGTCCTTTTTTTCTATGGAACTTCCCAAAATATATTCCATTATTTATGGGTGAATAATTATTTATATTAATATGGTTTGTTTGAGAAAAGAATTGCCTATCTCTCCTCTCCTAACATCTATTATCATCTACATGCTGAGCAACACCATACCTATTTTTCATACAAGCTCAGGGTCTTCTCTATATGTAATTAACTATTCCCTCAGGAGAATATTGATAGGATCACCTATTAAATAAAAGCATAAGAGCCAATTCAGGGCCAAGATCCATTTTACTCAATCATAAACCTTGGAATACTAAAGGCATGTTCCAAAAATTTCAGCTTAACTGATTTTATAATTATGCTATTGTACTTGGAAATTGTTTGTAAAAATAAATCAAGGACTTAAATTTAAAATAAGGTCAAATAAAATTATGCTAGCAACTGGAGTTACATGGTTTTAGAAAGAAAAATATTCCATATTTATTTATCCAACAAACTTTTATAAAGTATCCACTCTGTGCAGGCACTTTGCTATACACTAGGAATTATTGTCGTTTAGTTGCTCAGTTGTGTCTGACTCTGCGACCTCATGGACTGCAGCATACAAGGCTTCCCTGTCTTTTACTATCTCCTGGAGCTTGCTCAAACTCATGTCCATTGAGTTAATGATGCCATCCAACCATCTCATCCTCTGTTGCCCCTTCTCCTGCCTTCAATCTTTCCCAGCATCAGGATCTTTTCTAATGAGTTGGCTCTTCAGGTGGCCAAAGTATTGGGACTTCAGCTTCAGCATCAGTCCTTCCAATGAATGTTCAAGGTTGATTTCCTTTAGGATGGGCTGGTTTGATCTCCTTGCAGTCCAAGGGACTCTCAAGAGTCTTCTCTAATACCACAGTTCAAAAGCATCAGTTCTCCGGCGCTCAGCCTTCTTTATGGTCCAACTCTCACATCCATACATGATTACTGGAAAAACCACAGCTTTGACCTCATCCATCAGAGGGCAAACTGAATGAAAACCACTAGCACAGAAAACTAATCAAACTGATTACAGGGAGGACAGCCTTGTCTAACTCAATGAAACTATGGCCCATGTAGGGCCACTGAAAGCAGATGGGTTATGGTGGAGAGTTCTAACAAAACATGGTCCACTGGAGAAGGGAATGGCAAACAACTTCAGCAGTCTTGCCTTGAGAACCTCATGAACAGTATGAAAAGGGGAAAAGATATGACACCAGGAATAACTAACGAATATGATGCAGATGTTTTTGTCTTGGAATTTACAGTGTAATTAAGAACTGGGTGGTGAATAACTATAAAGAAAATAAATGACTAAAAGCGGGGAATTATGAGTATTATTAAATAGAGGGGACCTAAACAAGTGTTTATTGTCAGAGAAACTCTGAGGATCTGATATTCTCAGAGATGAACTGGAATGTCAGGTAAGATCCAAAGGAAAAAAAGGGAAAAAATGCAAATTTTTTCAGTCTGCTAAAAAATAGTCGTGGAAATTCCCAGAGTCCCTTGTAATTAAAAACCACTGCCGACATCAATGTAGCCCTACATTTTCAGTTCCTGACAGCCTTTCATATCCATTATCTTAATTACTCCTTTCAAATGACTAATACCGTATTCATTATTACACTCGTAGATGAAGGACTGAGATTCAGAGAATTTAACTTGACAAGGTTACACAGCTAATAGGTAGTAAAGTTAGACCATCACCAGGGTAGGTCATATCCCCAAGTCTTCCAAATAGAGTTTTATAGGAACCATAAGGTTGTGGTTAACAGATTTGTTGTTGTTGTTTAGTCACTAAGTTGTATCCAACACTTAGAGGACCAGGCTCCTCTGTCTATGGGATTTCCCAGGCAAGAATACTGGAGTGGGTTGACATTTCCTGCATTGGCAGGCAAATTCTTTACCATTCAACCACCAGGAATCCCAGTTAACAGATTGCTGCTGCTACTGCTGCTAAGTCACTTCAGTCGTGTCTGACTCTGTGTGACCCCATAGATGGCGGCCCACCAAGCTCCCCTGTCCCTGGGATTCTCCAGGCAAGAACACTGGAGTGGGGTGCCATTTCCTTCTCCAATGGTTAACAGATTACCTGGGTTAAAATCCTGATAACTATTACTTACTAATTAGTTGACCTTTGGTCACTGTCTTGACTTGAATTACTTCATTTACAAAATAAGGAAAATCACAATACCTACCTCATACATCGTTGTAAAATTTACGTTATCTTTACAGATATCTGTAAATGCGTATCTATTAATGGAAAATTTTCATTAAATGATAAAGTCACTCTCTTGCATGTTGATGCTTAGTCTATTTTTTAACTCCATTTAGAAAGTAAATTCTAAACAATGGAATAGACCAGTATTTGAGACCTCCGGTGGACAAAAAATGTTTCAGAAACATTATATATTATATATTTCAGAAACGTTATATATATAAGATCTAAGCTGAGCTGATATCCAAATTGTAGCAAAATGATAGTACTTTCTACTTAGAAAGATTCATAAAAGCAATCTTTGAGATGGAGTTATATCTCTAGTCTAGAAACTTTTTTAAAATGAAATACCAAAAATTTAAATAAAGACAGAGTCAGTATTACTGATTTTTATTTTCACCTTGCACTCTGCATGGTATTGATGCTGGTAGACAGCCCTCTAAAATAGGAACTAGGATCCTGCATGGCTAAAAATAAAAGCAGAAAGGAAAAGAGCAATTGCCTGGGAAGCTGATGGATGGAGTGGGGTGATGGAAGAGGAATTGACAACAGCAGCAAGTGACAATGAATATCAAGGGAAAAGAAGGAAAAATATAGTCTACAAACATTTGACATTCAGCAAGGGAATTGCATTTGACAGAGTCAAACACTGGATAAACATCTGACCTTGTATATTGGTGGCATTACCAAATAATTCCAAACTTCTCTGTGTTTTGTGACAAAAATCTGATTGATTCAACTGACTACATGCCTTTGAAGTTCTATAACACAAAGCTTTTAAGGTAGTCATCTAAAGACAGTGGGAATGCCCATAATATCAAGGGCCTTCTCTATGCTTAAAGAGTATTTTATAGAAAACGGGGCTGGATACGATGCCTTGTGTTTTTTTTGTTTTTTTTTTTTTAAGTTTTTTTTTAACATGGAACATTTGTAAAGTCGGTATTGAATGTGTTACAATATTGCTTCTGTTTTATGTTTTGGTTTTTGGCTGCAAGGCATGTGGTATCTTAGCTCCCTGACCAGGGGTTGAACACACAACACCTGCATTGGAAGGTGAAGACCAAAGCAACTGGACCACCAGGGAAGTCCTCGGTGCTTTGTTGTTTTTTTTTTTTTCCCCCACAACTTTTTTCATAAAAAGAATTAAGGGAATTCTTTAAAAAGAATTAAGGGTACTGTTATAACTAGAAAAAAAGATCTGCTGTCATCTTAATGTATTTATATTTCAATACAATTAATAAATCTTCACCAAGTAAGGGAGTATAACAGAATGATTGAGAGCAGAAATCTGCTCGATAACTAGCCCAAATTCTGGCTTCACCACTTACCAGTTGAATGACCTTGGATAAACCAGTGAATCTTTCTAAGCATTAGTTTCACCACCTGAAAGTTGCTTCAATTGTATCCTCTTTACAGAGTTACTGTGAGGATTGTTTCATAACTATGTAATAAAACAGCCCACTACACAGTAGTTGAGAGCATAGTAAAAGCAGTAATCTCTGTTGCCAAGTGGTAATTAAGTCATAACAAAGATATGAATTATACTTCCATTTATAATTAAACTATGAAGATGAGGCTTTGTAATTTGTTAGCCTAGGGAAGATTCTTTTTTAAATTGAAGGTTGATGAACGTAAGCACACCTATGAAAAAATTCAAACATTTTCAAGTGATTTTAATCAAAGCATCTTAAAAATAATTACCCTTAGTATAAATAGAATCTTTACTAATTATACTTTCCTGCGGCTAACTTTGTGTGCTAAGTTGCTTCAGTCATATCTGACTCTTGTGTGACCTCATGGGCTGTAGCCCATCAGGCTCTTCTGTTCATGGGATTCTCCAGGCAAGAATCCTGGAGTGGGTTGCCATTTCCTTCTCCAGGGTATTTTCCAACCTAGAAATTGAACCTACATCTCGTCTCTTATGTCTCCTGCATTGGCAGGTGGGCTCTTTACCACTAGCGCCACCTAACTTTATTTGATGTTGATTTTTTTTTCATCTGTGCATATGTATGCTCTTACACATTCATAGCAATAACTCATATACAAGTTTATAGATATGAAAGAGGAGAAAAACAATGATATAAGGAGAAAATATGGGATTTGAAATGAGATGATTGATACAGTTTTGGAATTAGCCATTCAGAAGACATGTGACTTTTAATGTGTCATCTAGATTTTCAATCTCATTAACTTTATTTGTAGCATAAGCATGCTGAACTTTATTCTGTCTCCTTTATGTGAGGAACATACAAGTGTGTGCTAATTCATATCTGCTTTGAGAGTTGACAATACCTTTTTCTGACCCTTTACTCAATGAGACCCAGTTGGTACTTTGAAAGAAACAATCATGGGACTATTTACATTATGGAAATTGATAGACAGTACAAGTCGATATATTCTCCACTACCACCCTCATTTTTCCTCTGAGATAAGGTTAATATTTTTCTAGTACATTACTGGGAATGTCAAGTGAAAAATGCTTTATGAACTCTAACATGTTATGCAAATATGTTATAATATTCATTACAGAAAATTATAAATAGAGTGACAATCTGTGAGTTGCATATGAAAGTATCATTAAATGATCTCATCTAATTAAAAAGCAGAGACATAAATGAGCTTGTAGGATACATTTAAATGATTTAATAGACTTCTGTATGATAGAAATGCCCTATCAAATCAAGCTGATGAAGGAATATTATATATAGAAATTTTGCAGTATGACTAACCATCCTTGTTTGCCCGAGACTATGGGGTTTTCCAGAATTAAGATGAGCTATATAATTTCCAGAATATATCACAAAATGAAAACATGAAGCAGTTCATTCAAAAATTATTAAAAATTTCAAGATAGCAACAGCAAAGCATTAAACCAGATATAGATAGGTTTGGGTGAGAAACACTCAGTTGCAATAAAGCTGGCTCTACCTAGGACCCAGGACTTTTAGTGCTAAAATCAGAATAGACTGGGGGAAACAGAGACTAAGATGGTTGTGACTCTACCTTTGCTTCAAAAATAGTTAGCATTAAATTAACATTAATGTATTATCAAAGACTTATCACACCTAATGAAGTATACCAACTGTAGGAGGTACTATCAATTCAGTCGTAAGTAAGGACAAGGAAGAGAAGACAGCTTGAATACCACTTTGCCTATAAGACGTTTGCTTGATTCAGTCTGTGCCATTTAGTGAACTAAATGATTCTACTGTGACTCCTGAGTTTTCCTGAATGCACAAGTCTAAGAATATGGAATGCCATTTAAAATTTTACCTTAAAATAACCTTCAGACAAATTGTAAATGAAGACTGAACCATTATGATTAGTGTGTAAGAAAATTTTATAGATATGTTTATAAACTGGAGATAAGGTCTAAGAAATGTTGAAAAAATCACTGGATAATGTAAATCACATGTATACTGTGTAAATACGTATATAAACAAAAGGATTACATGTCATTTTCTTTGCATACACACACACACAAGTATACATATACACACATGAACATTGGTGTTACCAAGAGGAGAAATCAGTCTGATATTTAAAATAAACCATTTCAAGTGATAATACAGAAAATAATTCTACTTTCTTTATTGAGTTCATGGAGATGACTACAATTTTGACTGGTTTCACCATTGTCTTTGGGCAAACAATGAAAATTAGAGCAGCAGTTCTCTAATGCAGACTTTAGTGTGCCTTAGAACCACGGGAAAGACTTTTTAACACAAATGGTGAGTCCCAGTGACTTTCTGATTCACAGTTTTTGGTAGCGTTTGAGTGTTTGCATTTCTAAGCAATTTACACAATTTGTGGATCATTTGTGACCTTCTGTGCTGTGTGTGCTGTGTCGCTCAGTCATGTCCAACTCTCTGAGACCCCATGGACTGTATGTAGCCCTCCAGGCTCCTCTGTCCATGGGGATTCTCCAGGCAAGAATACTGGAGTGGGTTGCCATGCCCTCCTCCAGGGGATCTTCCCAACGCACAGATCGAACCCAGGCCTCCCCACTACAGGCAGATTCTTTACCAATTGAGCCACCTGGGAAGCCCAAGAATACTGAAGTGCGTAGCCTATCCCTTCTCCAGAGGAACTTTCTCACCCAGGAATCAAACCAGGGTCTCTTGCATTGCAGGCAGACTCTGCACCATCTGAACTGTGACCTTTTAACTGCCATCTAATAATTACAGGGTAAACAGTCACCCACAACCGTGTTTGCTTCATTGCTTTGTTCCCCATAGTTGAAGAGACTTCCTGAGTCAAATTAAAAATATTTTTAATAAACATAAATGCTAATTAATTATGACTGTAGAGCTAGCACTTTGTGTAAGAAACCTTGAAGTTGGAATGAAAGTTAATGCTTCATTGTAACTAGGGACTTGCACAGGTCCGAGGATCCTTTTTGATCTACAGTATTATATTTCTGCTGCAAGTCATCTAAATTATAAACTTTTGAAAAGTACTCAACCATGAAATACAACCTCGTAAAATCATTGTGTGTAACCCTGTGAGGCTATGTACTTCATAGTTCCAGAAGAAAGCTGCACCAGGAGAGTGAATTGGAATATAGCTGGGGAGGGTAGGGAGGGGGGAATGCTATCAACCGTCCCTTCTCTTTGATCTTTACATGCATCAATGTACATTTTTCTATCTTCTGTTTGGTTTTTTCCTCCAGTTATATCCCTGAAACTCTATGAAATGTTAAAATAGGTTAGAGAAGCACTTAAAATTAAATAAATTCAATGTACTCTGTTCTAAAAATTTAACCATGTATTTTTTCACATTTTAGACTCCAACAGACATGATAAAATGTAACATTTATAGCCCAGCTTCCTAGAAAGGAGTATACTGAATTAGATAATACATGTGAAAACGCCTACCTAGTGCCTGCTTTGTAGTAGTTGCTCAATTTTTTAAAACATCATTTTCATGGGTACACATTGGAGCAGTCATCAATATGAAAATATTTCAAGGTAGAAGTTCATGATGTGGAATTTTAAAGACAGAAGCATTTTTAGACTGTCACAATATAGGAGGAAAATATTTTAGGTGAAGAAAATAATATATTCAGAGGTAAAGTTTTTTAAGTGTGAGTTCAAGTTTAGAGGTTAGAGAGCAATTTTGCCTAAATCATTGAATTTCCACCCTGTTTGCACATTAGAACCACCTGGGGAGTTTTTAAAACTCCAAGTGCCTAAGCCCCACTCTGTACCAATTAAATCTGAATCTCCAGGGCTCAGAGATAGGCATCAATATTAAAAACCAAGCGAACAAACACAAAAACTCTCCAGAGTGCTATTGGGAAAGAAACGAAAGAGAAAGATAGATGGAGTGACAAGCTGAAATTTCCTATTGTTATCATCAGCCTGAAACTGTGTTTATTAATTTCCCATAGGAATGTAGCACGCAGACGTGAAGGCATAACAAAGAGTAATTTGGGCAACTGTCACTGCCCTTCACAAAGAACTTTGAGCCATTTTGGCATTTGTGACTGCTAACAAGGTCCCTGCTGGCTTATTAGACTTTCCATCCATGGGGAACCCTTGGACAAGAGAGAGGCAATAATGCATTCTGCACCTTGCTGATGATAGTCAACGGATGAGAATAGCAAGTCACTAAATTCATCTCATAGGGCATAATAAAAGGTTTTCAAGGTGTGTCAGCAAGTCAATATGAACACTACCCTGGTTTAGTGTGCAGAAAAGAGCATGGCATTTGAAATCAGTCAGAGCCATAGTCAATTCCTTGATTACCTTGGTTTCTAGCTTGAATTTAAGTGTGTTTTTTAACTTCCATTAAGTCTTCTCATCTGAAAACTTGGGACAGTGATAATATTCACCCCTGGGATTCAAATGAGATCATGTACATGAAAGATATTTGAAAAGTTTGATCTATAGACTAGAATTCCTCTTGGACTCGCTCTTCCAAAAGGGAATAAAATCTTGGCAAAAGAAACTACTGATGTTGGTGTTATTTTTTCTATTTTTTCAAGGTGATTCACCAGGCAAAAAATGAATTGTGGGAAGAAGTAAAATAGAAAATAAATTATTCACATTTTATATTATTTACATCCATGACATTCTCTTTATTTGGTCACTTAACAAGTAGGCACATAGAGCTCTTTAAAGGTCCCTTGTAGATTTTATGGAGAGCACTGTTATTTTTCCTCCTCCCAATCTTTACAGGATGGTATCAGTGAAGAATTGAGAAGTATTTTTTAAGGCTTTTTTAAAAATTGATGTATAGTTACTGTATAATATCATATGTTACGGGTGTACAACATACTGATTCACAATTTTCAAAGGTTATCTTTCATTTATAGTTATTATAAAGTATTGGCTATATTCCCTGTCTTGTACAATATATCCTTGTAGCCTATTTTACACCTAATAGTTCATACTTATTCACCTATCCCTATACCGGCCCTTCCCCCCTTCTCTCCTCACTGATGGTTTCTAAATTCTTCTCCATATATGTGAGTCTGCTCCTTTTTTGTTATACTCAGTAGTTTGATATATTTTTTAGATTCCACATATAAGTGATATTATACACTATTTGGCTTTCTCTATCTGACTTATTTCATTCAGTGTAATGCTCTCCAAGTCCATCCATGCTGGTGCGAATGGCAAAAGTTCTGTCATTTTTAGGGCTGGAATAGTATTCTACTGTGTGTATACAAACACACACATATATACATTGTATCTATCTGTATATACATATAATATATATATATATACATATACACACATATATACATATACACATATACACATATATATATACATATACATATGTTGAGAAATATTTTATATTTTCTTTTAAATACAAAGATGTGCAAGGTTCTGTTTCTGACTATGGAAAATCAAAGCAAACTCTTTGGTTTCTGTTTCTAAGGACTTTCCAGTCCTATTTTAAGACATCAGATACACATAGTCCGTTTAAAATTGTTAATATAATCAGATTGTCTGTATTAACAATTTGGTATTTATCACAAAGAGGTTGGGTGTTTGTCCAACCTATACCTTTGAACTATTTCTGAGCACATAACACCATATATTCTGACAAACCCCACATGCTTCTCATTCAAATACCCTTCATAAGAACATTGGAGACTTTCCTAGATGCATCATCTGGCAAGTTAGCAAAAAAAATGAGTACAGAAACTCTAGCCTAGCTGAAAACATGCTTCGAATAGCAATCTAGTTTTCAAGATCACCCTGACGCATCTATTGTTGGCTGAGGGCAAGCAGGCAGGCTTTTGTAGAGAAATCGAGTTTAGGAGAGGTTTCCCAAGTGGTGCTAGAAAGAATCTGTGGCCAGTGCAGGAGGTGGAAGAGACATGGGTCTCATCCCTGGGTCAGGAAGATCCCCTGGAGAAGGAAATGGCAACCCACTCCAGTACTCTTGCCTGGTAAATCCCAGGGACAGAGGAGCCTGGCAGGCTACAGACCATGGGGTCATGAGTCAAGAAGTGTGTGATGCTGGGAAGGATCCTTAAGGTGGAAATTTGTGGCAAAAGCAGTTTTTCTGCAGTTGGGGTGGCCCATATTCTTGGTTAGCAGCTCTCTGGATAGGCACCGATTTCTCAGATGCAGCAAACTTACACAAATGATAGGTGCTATTCAGGAAGCATTTGTCTTGTGCTAGATTCTATACTAATTGTAGCACACTTGCTATAAAAGTGAGAGAAATTGTTTGATAAATAGACAAATAGATGAGGAAACAATGGAAACACTGAGAGACTTTATAGTGTTTGGGCTCCAAAATCACTGCAGATGGTGACTGCAGCCATGAAATTAAAAACCGCTTGCTCCTTGGAAGAAAAGCTATGACCAACCCAGACAGCATATTCAAAAGTAGAGATATTACTTTGCCAACAATGGTCTGTCTAGTCAAAGCTATGGCTTTTCCAGTAGTCATGTATGGATGTGAAAGTTGGACTATAAAGAAAGCTGAGCACCGAACAACTGATGCTTTTGAACTGTGGTGTTGGAGAAGACTCCTGAGAGTCCCTTGGACTGCAAGGAGATCCAACCAGTCCATCCTAAAAGAAATCAGTCCTGAATATTCATTGGAAGGACTGATGCTGAAGCTGAAACTCCAATACTTTGGCCACCTGATGCGAAGAATTGACTCACTGGAAAAGATCCTGATGCTCTGAAAGATTGAAGGCAAGAGGAGAAGGGGACAACAGAGGATGAGATGGTTGGATGGCATCACCGACTCAATGGACATGAGTTTGAGTAAACTCCGAGAGCTGGTGATGGACAGGGAGCCCTGATGTGCTGCAGTCCATGGGGTTGCAAAGAGTCAGACAGGACTCCGTGGCTGAACTGACTGACTAAGGGTATGAGAGATGGGTATTAATTATTCCCTCTTTTACCAGTGAAGAAAACAAGGCTCACAAAACATAACGAGAAAAGTAATACTTTCAGTAAGAAACGTAGAATTGAAACCCAGTTTGGTCTTCTCTAAAAGTCTTTTCTCTACAAACAGTATCTTCAAATTGCTAAAAAAAAAAAAAAAAAAAAAACACCACTACAGGTTCACTAAGACACTTTAAAGGTTACCTCGCACAGAGAGTTTTAAGAAAATTTATTTCCAGATCTTTCTTCCAAATATACTTTACTAAAATGACTCTGAATGAAAAATCTCCTGAGATTCTTCTTTACCACATACCCTTGCATAATCTCCCTTCAACTTTTCAGAAGAAAGGCGTACCTCTAGCCTATATCCCTACTTATCACAGTACACTCCCAGAAGGGGTAAAATCATACGAGGTACTAAAGCAGCAGAGAACTCAGAATATTGATGCCAGTGTTGCTGGAATGAATGGCTCTAACGAAAAGTAGCGAGTATCTTGAAAGTTAAGTGCTTTGTAAACAAAAGCACTTATAGCTACTTTCATCAGAGAATTTTTGTTTGAGTTGTCACTGATGGATTAGATTATTTTCATGCTGAATCAGCTATGTCATTTTTGGCATATACTAAGAAAAGACTTTAAGTAATTAAGTGAAATTCCTATAAAAATCTTTTTATTACCATCTAGTTTTTTATGAGAATTAAGTTTTCAGGACTAATGGTTTTTTGTTGTTGTTTGTTTGTTTTCTTTTTTAATTTGATTTTATTTTTTAACTTTACAATATTGTATTGGTTTTGCCATATATCAACATGAATCTGCCACAGGTATATATGTGTTCCCCATCCTGAACCCTCCTCCCTCCTCCCTCCCTGTACCATCCCTCTGGGTCGTCTCAGTGCACCAGCCCCAAGTATCCAGTATTGTGCATCGAACCTGGACTGGCGACTCGTTTCATATATGATATTATACATGTTTCAATGCCATTCTCCCAAATCATCCCACCCTCTCCCTCTCCGACAGAGTCCAAAAGACTGTTCTATACATCAGTGTCTCTTTTGCTGTCTCGTATACAGGGTTATTGTTACCATCTTTCTAAATTCCATATATATGGGTTAGTATACTGTATTGGTGTTTTTCTTTCTGGCTTACTTCGCTCTGTGTAATAGGCTCCAGTTTCATCCACCTCATTAGAACTGATTCAAATGTATTCTTTTTAATGGCTGAGTAATATGCTGAGCCTTATTCTTTCTAGCAACGACTGTTGTAGGGTATTGTAGATATCTGCAATAATTTTTAACTAAGGGACGTTAGTCACTCAGTCATGTCTGACTCTTTACAACCGCATGGACTGCACCCCACCAGGCTCCTCTGTCCATGGGATTCTCCAGGCAAGAATACTGGAGTGGGTGAGTGAGTGAGTGAAGTCGCTCAGTCGTGTCTGACTCTTTGAGACCCCATAGACTATAGCCTACAGGGCTCCTCCATCCATGGGATTTTCCAGGCAAGAATGCTGGAGTGGGTAGCCATCCCTTTTCCAGAGGATCTTTCCAACCCAGGGATCGAGCCTGATCTCCTGCATTGCGGGCAGATACTTTACTGTCTGAGCCACCAGGGAAGCCCTTTTAAAGAACAATCTTCCATAAATATTGTTAATAAATGAATTTTCAATAAAACTTTACTTTTTACATTTAATAACTTATTTTGTAAAATATTTAGTGTTACATCGTTCTAATAAAATATGTATTACTAAAATTTTTAATGACAATCTAGATTATATTGTCACATGAAGTTTTTAAAAGGTAATTTTAACTTTTATACCTAGTTTTGTTTCAGAAAAGTATGATAGGCTGATGAATTTTTAAAAATATTTCAAGCATAATATATAACATTTTGGCATATTCCTGTGGGAAAACAGAACAAGAACATGAGATCTAGTGAAAAAAAGGAAATCCTATAAAATTTCAGACTATAATAGAAGAGTTTGTTTAGGTACTTTTGATATGGATGATGGCAAATATCAAATCATTACACTGGATACCTTTTTATAAAGTGATTTCAAATTTTTATTTTAAAATTTATACTATTTGCAATATCTACACCTGAATTTTTTCCTCTAAAACTATTTGCAATTATAATTAAAGCAATTTAGAAGCTACTTAAAATATGTGAGAGCATACATAAAAGATGGTTTTAAAGCTTTCATTTTGTTCTACTCAAAGATAAAGCTTAAAGACCATTGCTCTACAAAAATTCCCCCCATGATATATGACTTATTACTAATAGAAAAAGCAATAAACCAATGCATTTAAGAGCTTAAGTTCTGGAATAAAACAGGTTTATGTTCCAACCTTAGCTTCTGTTGTTTGCTTTTTAATCTTAGACAGTTTGCTTAAACTCTCTAAACTGCTTTATCCAAATCTACATAACAGAGATTATGAAGATATCTAATTTGTAGAATCATTCTGAAGGTTACATGAAAATAATCATGTTAAGCTTTTAGAAAAATCCCTGCACATGTTAAGAACCATGTATATACAATCTTGGGCTTCTCAGGTTGCGCTCGTTGTAAAGAATCCACCTGCCAATGCAGGAGAAGCAAGAAATGTGGATTTGATCCCTGGGTCAGGAAGATCCCCTGGAGAAGAAACGGCAACCCACTCCAGTATTCTTTCCTGGAAAATCCCATAGACAGAGGAGCCTGGTGGGCTACAGTCCATGGTCCTCAAAGAGTCAGACATGACTGAGCAACTGAGCACACACACACATACACAATCATAAAAGTTGTCATACACGAGCAAAGTCAGAGGGGAGAAAGAAGTGTGTGCTCTTGGGCTAAGCTTCCGGAGGTAGCTGGGCTTGATACTGTCTCTGAGAATGAATATAAAAGCTCAAAAGGAGGAGACAAAAACATCAGCTAAAGGGGCAGAGATACTGTCACCCACAAATGTAGGAGGAAACAAAGCATTGAACTCAAAAGTCAAGAGCTGCACTTTAAAAATGGAGCTGACAACGAAATAATCCTAATTGTTTGAAAGGAAGCTAGTTTCCCTCTGCCTCCTATTGTCTGCACTGTTTCTATCCTACCTTTTAAAAAAAATTATAACCTCACAGTTTCTGTTTTCCTGATAAGGCTAAATTTTGAAATTCAATATGTCCTTGGCATTTTCCTTTAGCTTGGTTCTGATTTACAGTTTAACTCTGTTCCTCCCTCTTTGTTTGATTTTAAATCTGAGTTCTATTTTTGTTTTGTGTTTTCCCTGAATGGACACTGAAATGATATCATACTTCACCTATTCCCTGGTAATGTATGGGAGAGAACACAGAACATCAAGAGCTCAGATATTGCCGTCTAACTGATATGGGTTAAAATACCAACTCTGCTACTACCTTGCAAGCTTGGAAAACTCAGGACTTTTCTAAGCTTCATTTTTCTCTTCTTTCCAGTAGGGATAATTTCTAATCAGTAGAGCTACTGCAAAGACTGAAGGACTTATGTCACAGAAAGCATTTAGCTCAATTAATATACAGAAAAAAATAACTCTTATCATAATTATTATTCCTGGTGCAATGAATAGAGCCGTTTAATGGAGTCCTGATTAACTTGGAAATATTTTGCAAAATGAAACACATTACCCGAAGTCCTCCAGACTCTCAAAGATGAATTGTAATGTCAGTGGTCACAAGTTTTAATTTTTCTCTGGAATCAGAAATAAAAAAAGTAACCACCAGAACTAGAGGGCAAGAGGACACATAACAGCTGGAAAGATCTGTTTTTAAATGCTGGTACAGACTGAAGTGAGAGTGACTATGCTGATTATTACAAAAAGATCTTATTACTTTTTAGGATCTAAAGGAGGAATAGTAGGCAGAAGCAACAGGATGGAACACAGACTGGCTTAGCCAATTCCATCTGGCTAATCAGTCCATTGTGACCAGATTAATACCATTCAACTCTACAAAGATTTACTAAATGCTCACTGGGTATCTAGAATATGAACAATCCCAATACAGAATGCATTTTATGATTGACTTTATTGTTTTGAATCAGGCAATTATTTTTCAAGTGCAGTTGTAAACCAAATGAGAAACTCACTTAGATTTTCAATCATTAAAACAAACTACTTTCCCCCCCCCTCCAATTTTCTTTTTGCCAACAGGATTTGCTGATCCAGTTACTGGGATAGCAGATGCCTCTCAAAGCAGTATGCACAATGCCTTGCACATCTACATGAACGGAACGATGTCTCAGGTACCAGGATCTGCCAATGATCCCATCTTCCTTCTTCATCACGCGTTTGTTGACAGGTTGGTTGGCACTACATAAATTACGTGCTTATTGGTTTTAAATGTAGTGGATGTCAAGAAGATGTACAAAAAGCCAACAGGTCCATAAAAGGATGCTCAGCATCACTAGTCATTGCTGCTGCTGCTGCTAAGTCGCTTCAGTCGTGTCCGACGCTGTGCGACCCCATAGACAGCAGTCCACCAGGCTCTGCCATCCCTGGGATTCTCCAGGCAAGAACACTGGAGTGGGTTGCCATTTCCTTCTCCACTGCATGAAAGTGAAAAGTGAAAGTGAAGTCGCTCAGTCGAGACCGACTCGTGGTGACCCCATGGACTGTAGCCCACCAGGCTCCTCCATCCATGGGATTTTCTAGGCAAGAGTACTGGAGTGGCTTGCCATTGCCTTCATCACTAGTCATTAGAGAAATGCAAATTAAAACCAAAATGAAACAGTACTTCTTGCTTGTTAGAATGGCCATCAACAAAAAAACGAGAGATAGACACTGGCCTGGATGTGGAGAAAGGGGAATCCTTGTGCAGTGTTGGTGAAATTTGTAAATTGATATAGCCATTATGGAAAATGCTATGGAGGATCCTCAAAAAATTAAAAATACAACCGCCATATGATCCAGCAGTCCCAATTCTGGGAACGTATCCAAAGAAAACAAAACACTTAACTCGAAAAAAGCACTCCTACCTTCATAGCAGCATTATTTACAATGACCAGCATGTGGACACAACATAAGGGTCTATCAATGGATGAATGGTTGAAGAAGTTGTTACCATCTCCACCTCACTCATGTTCCCAAGAACATGGATATAGTATCAAATAAGTAAGTGGAAGATTATTAAGCAGATTTTATTGTTTTCTTGGCAACTTTAATATTATAATAGAATTAAGTAATATCCCATATCAAGTTTTATTCAGAGATCAATTTTCAAGAAAGTATATAAGTACCAAAATTATGATAGCAAATAACATCAAAACCACCAAACCTAGACATCAAGGCAGAAGGAAGAGTGTTGGGAATAATATCCTACCAGAACAGATTAAACTCTGTTTGCTGTTGTTGTTCAGTCACTCAGTCTTGTATGACTCTTTGCAACCCGATGGACTGCAGCATGCCAGGCTTCCTTGTCCTTCACTGTCTCTGGGAGTTTGCTCAAACTCATGTCCATTGAGTCAATGATGCCTCTCACCATCTCATCCTGATTACTGAGTCATTTTTATGTCATATTATCTTTGTGAATTTTTGGCATTTTTTTGATCTTTGGTGCCATCCTGTGAACTTTAAAGAAACCTAAATTTCCTAGATCTCTTGATGCCCCAGGCAAGAAACATGCAAACTATGGCTTTTAGGCCATATCTGTCCCTTACCTTATTCATAAATAAGATGTAATTGGAACACAACCACAATCATTCATCTACATATTGTCTATGGCTGTTTTCGTGCTAAAATGGCAGAGTTGAAACAAGACTATATGGCCCACAAAGTAGAAAAGATCTAGTTTCTGGTCATTTACAAAAAAAACATTTCTTGACTCCTGCCAACCACCGAATTCCATATTTATAAGCCAGGTGAGAGAAAATGATTGATCTTTATGTAGCCCTCCTTGATCTATATTTATAGAAAATGCTATAATTTAATTCAACGTTTAGAGGCATGTTTAAGGGAGGTAAAGCTATTAGGAAGATATACAACATTTAGAAGCCTCTCCCACCTATGAAAACTAAAATTTTCTTCTTTCTTAGAATTATTTGTTAATCCTATCTTATGGCTTCTCAGTTGTGTCCAACTCTTTGTGACCCCATGGACTGCAACATGCCAGGCTTCCCTGTCCTTCCCCATCTCCTACAATTTGCTCAAACTCATGTCCATTGAAACAGTGATGTCATCCAATCATCTCCTCTGAAAAGCATCTTTACGAAGAAACATAGAGACCTGTGGATTGCTGCAACATCTGAGCCGTCCTCTTAGTTCTCGGCATACAAGTTGCACTTTCCAATCAGATGGTCTATTTACTACTGTTCAATTATTCACAAACATATTTGTTGAATGCCTACTGTGTGCTGGATACCTTTGCCTGAATGTCCCACACTCATTACTGCTGTTATGCATTGCTTTTACCAGTTTCCAAATCTGGAATGTCTTTTCCATGACTAAACTATTTTCTATGCAATCTTCAAGACTATTTTCAATTTCTGGCTCTTCCATAATGAATGACCAGACCATGACTGTCTAAAACCATTTCTCCCATCCAAAGGCATGTTGGAGCTAGCCGCAAATCACTAGCAAGGTTGAATTATGTACATATTTTCACAACTTTGCATTCGGTGATCTCAAGCATAGCTAGAAACCAGTGTTGGTAGGAGTATTTACATCAGGAAGCTGGCAAATGCTACAAATCAAGGCTTTCACTCAGAGAGCTGGTGGTTAAAATAATGGCCAGCATAATCCTGCTCCTATCTGTTAACTCACATCACTTTCTCTACTTCTTATTTTGAACACATCATTTATATCATTCTTATTGATTGTGTGCTTTTCTTATTGATTGTGCTTTGTCTCTACCACTAATCTCTGAGCCACTATGGCAGGACCCATGCCTGGAATTATATCTGTTGTTTTGTTTTTCCCCACAACATTTTGTCTACTTTGTAATTAGAAGATCTGTAATAAATTTGTATAAAATAAATAAATAATTGAAAAAAATCTTAGCAAGTTACTTTCATCATAGCTACAAAGGAAATTATAGAGAAGTCATTTTAGCTAAAAAATGTTTTTTGCAAGTCTGGTAAAGCACAAATCATCCAAAGCTATAAACTTGCTTCAAGATTTAGCATGTTTCTAGACCATTAGACCTTGTTCTTGGCATTGGCTAAACAGAATAATGAGATAAGATCACTGGCTTAACAAAGCTTAGTCTACTGGGAAATACAAACAAGTAAACAACTGTAGTATATTATAATTCATGTGATCATTACAGCCATTCTTGGAAAACTACATAAAAAGGATGAAACATGAATGGAACCCTGAAGAGTGGCAGGCCTACAAGACAAAAAGGATACTCAGGATCGGGAGAATAACTCTTACCTCATTGAAACCAGGCACAAGCCAGAAACATGAACTGAAGAAGAAAATGGAAACGTAGGATCCAAAACTAGGAAAATATGTCTCAAAGCGCATGTTTAGAGAAAGTGAGAAGATTCCAGTAACAAATTAGCTTACCACCAAAACGTACCATTGTTGGGCAAGTAAAGACATCAGTTCCGTTCAGTTGCTCAGTCATGTCCGACTCTTTGTGACCCCATGGACTGCAGCACACCAGGCCTCTCTGTCCATCATCAACTCCCGCATCTTACTCAAACTCATGTCCATTGAGTCAGTGATGCCATCCAACCATCTCATCCTCTGTCGTCCCCTTCTCCTCCACCTTCAATCTTTCCCAGCATCAGGGTCTTTTCCAATGAGTCAGTTCTTCAGATCAGGTGGCCAAAGTATTGGAGTTTCAGCTTCAATATCAGTCCTTCCAATGAATAATCAGGACTAACTTCCTTTAGGATGGACTGGCTGGATCTCCTTGCAGTCCAAGCGACTCTCAAGACATAGAGTAATTCCAATTCTTTCCATCACTTTAAGTTAAAAAAAAAAAAAAGAAAGAAAGAAAAGAAAATCAGAGAATGAGACTTCTGTAGTGGTTCAATGTTTATGAAGCCACCTGCCAATGTAGTTGATACATCCCCGAACAGAGAAGATCCCACATGCCACAGGGCAATTAAGCTGGTGAGCCACAACTGGTGAGCCCGTGAGCTATAACTTCTGAAACCCTTGCATGCTAGAGCCTGTGCTCCACTGCAATGAGAAGTCCATGCACAGCAATGAGAGCATAATCCCTTCTTGCTGCAACTAGAGAAAGTCCACAAGAAGCAACAAAGATCCAGCTCAGCCAAAAATTTTAAAAATAATGAATTAATATTTTTTTTTCTAAAAAAGTAGGAGAATGGATCTAATACAATAATTCTAAAGGATAATATGTATTTAGCTTTTACTGTGTGCTAGACACTGTTCCCAGGTGGCTCAGTCAAAAAGAATCTGCCTGCCTATGCATGAGACTTGGGAGACGCAGGTTCGATTCCTGGATCAGGAAGATCCCCTGGAGGAGGAAATGGCAACCCACTCTGGTATTCTTGTCTGGAAAATTCCATGGACAGAAGAGCCTGGTGGGCTACAGTCCATGGAATTGCAGAAGAATTGTACATGACTTCCGACCGAGCATGCACGCATGTAGGCGCTATTCTAAACTCTTTACAAGTTTTATTTCATTTAATCCACAACAAGTCTGCAATGTTCTAGTATTATCCTTACTTTATATTTTAAAAATGAGAGTTGGAGAAGTTCTGTAATTGTCCCAAGATATATAGCTAATAAGAGAGCAGAACTGAGAGTTAAACAATGCAGTCTTACTAAAGAGCCATGTTCTTAACCACATTGGAGAATTCTTGGAAAGTCCAAAGATGAGTTTTACTTTTGACTACTCTTCAGTTCAGTTCAGTTGCTCATTCGTATCCGACTCTGCGACACCATGGACTGCAGCATGCCAGACCTCCCTGTCCATCACCAACTCCTGGAGTTTCCTCAAATTCATGTGCATCAAGTCGGGGATGCCATCCAACCATCTCATCCTCTGTTGTCCCCTTCTCCTCCTGCCTTCAATCTTGCCCAGCATCAGGGTCTTTTCCAATGAGTCAGTTATTCGCATCATGTGGCCATAGTATTGGAGTTTCATCTTCAATATCAGTCTTTCCAATGAATATTCAGGACTGATTTCCTTTAGGATGGACTGGTTGGGTCTCCTTGCAGTCCAAGGGACTCTCAAAAGTCTTCTCCAACACCACAGTTCAAAAGCATCAATTCTTCGGCACTCAGCTTTCTTTGTAGTCCAACGCTCACATCCATATATGACTACTGGAAAAAGCCTTGACTAGACTTGACTTGATTTGACTACTCTTAGATTGAGGATAAATCATTTTCATTAAAAATTCATTCATTCATCAAACATTTTAAGTTTTTACTATATTCTAGATACTATGCCAGTAACTGTGCCTTTTTATCTATTGGTATGAATAAAAAGGCCTGACCTCCAGATGCTTTGGTGGTGTTTAGTAGCCAAGTTGTTCCAACTCCTTGCAACCCCATGGACTGCAGCATGCCAGGTTTTCTTGTCCTTCACTATCTCCCAGAGTTTACTCAAATTCATGTCCATTGAGTCAGTGATGCTATCCAACTATCTCATCCTCTGTTGCCCCCTTCTCCTCCTGCCCTCAATCATTCCTATCATCAGATCTTTTCTAGTGAGTTGGCTCTTTGCATCAAGTGGCCAAAATATTGGAGCTTCAGCTTCAGCATAATTCCTTTCAATGAATACTCAGGGTTGGTTTTTTTAAGATTGACTGGTTTGATCTCCCTGCAGTTCAAGAGACTCTCAAGACTATTCTCCAGTACCACAGTTTGAAAGCTTCAGTTCTTTGGCTCTCAACCTTCTTTATAATCCTTCAAAAAGACAGGAGACAAAAATAAATAGTAATATAACACTTTCACCTGCATCTCCTGCAATGCAAGCAAATTCTTTATGGCTGAACTGCCCGGAAAGCCCATGAAAAAAATGTAAGAGGTATGTGAATCCAGAGAAGGAAGAACTTAACTTTGTCCTGAAAATTAAATGCTTTCTAAAGAAGACTATGCTTAGATTGATTCTTAAAGATGAGGAGAAATTACAGACATGACAGGAAGGTAAGGAAGTATATGTCATACTAAGGAAACAAAATAGATAAATTGTAAGATAGACGAAAACAAACTGAGGTATTTGGCCGGGCTGGCTAAAGAATAGTTTTCCATGAGCGAAAATTGAGAAAGCTAAGGTCAAATTTGGGGAAACTTGCATGTTCTTGATTTCTTTGAAGGACTTCCTTTAAAATTCTATTAAAATATGTTAGTTTTTCTTTAATTTTAAATTAAATCACACATACAACCTAAGGAATAAGCAAATTGAGGAAAATTGCCTAAAGTCTATACTACCATCTAAGTACAATAAATGAATTTTAAATGTTTAGAAAATTTTAAAAAGTAGAGAAAGAAACAAAGTAAGAGAAGTTTCACATAACCATTTTCCTTTGGTATTTCCATAAAGAAAAATATTTGTCTGATATGCACAAAGTTGTCTTGATTCTATACTTTTCCCTCTATTTAATAATCTGTATCAGGTATATTTCTACATCAGTACATACAGATCTATCTCTTTCTTTTTAAAAGCTTCATAGAATTTCATTTTAAGCCACATATTGGGGGAAAATATTTGTAAAACACACATATGGTCAAAATAGTTATCTAAAATGCACAAAGAATTCTTAAAATTCAACAATAAGAAAATGGTCCCAAGTAAAAAATGGGTCAAAGTCTTAGCAGACGCTTCACCAAAGAAGATATACAATGGCGCACAAACACATAAAAAAGTGTTCCATGTTATATGTTATTGGAGAAATGCAAATTATAACACAGAGATACCACTATACACTTAGAAGAACTGGGAGCATCTGACAATACCAAATGTTGGTGAGGACATGGAGCTGTGAGAACTCTCAGTCATTGCTGGTGGAAATGCAAAATTATGCAAGCCACTTTGGAAGACTGTTTGGTAGCTTCTCATAAACTAAAAATACTCTTACCATAGGATCTAATAAACATGCTTCTTGGTATTTACACGAAGGAGTTGAAAACCTATGTGCACTTAAAATCCTGAACATACATGTGTATAGCAACCTCCAACTTCCAAACTTGGATACAAACAGAAAGTCTTTCAATAGGTGAATGGATAAATAAATGCAGACAATAATATATTATTCAGTGCTAAAAAGAAATGAGCTATCAAGGCATGAAAAGACATGAAGAAACCTAAATGCATATTACTAAGCAAAAGAAGCCAACCTGAAAAGGCTATGTATTGTATGATTCCAACTATAGAACATTCTCAAAAAAAGCAATACAGTGGAGATTATGAAATGATCAGTTGTTGTCAGTGTTAAGAGCAGCAGGAATGAACACAAGTAGAACACAGAGGATTTGTAGGGCAGTAGAATTTGTATGATAGCATAATGCTGTATGATAGCAAAATGATGGTTACATCATTATACGTTTGTCCAAACCCATAGAACATATGAGGCCAAGAGTGAACCTAAGGTAACCTATGGACTTTGCTTGCCTGTGGCATGACTTTGTAGGTTCATCAGTTATAGTAAATGCACCACTCTGGTGGGGGATGTTGATGAGGGGGAGGTTATGTGTGTGTGGTGGAGGGAGAGGTATCTGGAAATCTCTGTCTTCCTTTAATTTTGTTGTAAGGCTAAAACTTCTCTTTCAAAAAGGTGTTTAAAAAGAGGTAAGTATGGCTGTAGCCAACTTAGCACTTTAAATAACTGAAATTATGACTGGTCACAATATACTGTTGTTGCCTAATATCAAGCAATACACCATCAAGACTCATAATCAGAAATGTGACGTGGACAGTGAGGCATTGATGAATCTCTAGGAAACTGTCATAAAGCCCAGAAGTTCAAAAAAGTTAATGGCATTGACTTATACCAATTTAACCTAGGTAGCCTGAGTTGGAGAAGGAAATAGCAACCCACTCCAGTATTTTTGCCTAGAGAATCCTGTGGACAGAGGAGCCTGGTGGGCTTCCATCTATGGGGTCGCACAGAGTTGGACACGACTGAAGCTACTTAGCAGTAGCAGCAGCCTGAGTAGCTTCTTATTTGAGAATGTTTCTCATGCAACTCATCAAACGTAACTAATAAATGAACCTAAGTATTTCTAGCATCTCTCTTCTTGTAAGGTGAAGCAACAAAACTCTGTTATTTTCTGAGAACCCTCTAAGAAATCATGAAGGTAATTTAAAAGATACTCTACAAGATTTATTTCACATTTTCTATATGGAGGATCTGATTTGAGCAAGGCAAAAATCGAAGGAGGAAACGTGGGCATGAGTAAGTAGGATTATGAATGGCTGAGAAATAATATTTCATTATATTTTTAATCAAAGTGTCAATAAAACTTTTAAAAAGACAGTAACAGGATTGTAAAGAATCTTCATTCTAAGTAAGGAACAAGAAACATTTGCTTTTCTCTCTTAAACAATCAAGATTATAGTAAAGGCTACATAAGTCTCAGAAAATTCTTCTAGTTAGACACAAAATATCTGCTATCTAGAAAGGTTTTTTTAATCTTTATATTGTAGGCAAAGGTTGTAAGCAGTAAGCCAGTGAGTAAATAAATAAGTAAATAAGTCTGTCAGTAAGTAAACCAAGTCAAAATTGAGACCATTTTAAAGTTTTAAAAAATTTTATAACTTATTTTTCAAACTTAGGTATTATAAATAAAATTCACTTTCCAAAATTTATCCTTCATTAACTCCTTCATATCCTGGAACACAATGGCACTTTAAGACAGATTCTAGGGACTCCACAAGGTCAACACTAATTTCATTATAATATTAAGATGTCATGGCTGATTCATGTCAATGTATGGCAAAACCCACAATATTGTAAAGTAATTAGCCTCCAATTAAAATAAATAAATAAAATTTTAAAAGATGTTATTATCATGCAGTGTTAATCTAGTCACTGTTTAAGTGATTCAATAAAATATTTTAAAAAAATAGAATTTCATTGTATTGGTTGCAACATTCTTTAGTAATCAGACTCAATCCCGGGGTCAGGAAGATCCCCTGGAGAAGGAAATGGCAACCCACTCCAGTACTCTTGCCTGGGAACTCCTGGAAAATCTGGAGAGAGAATCCTGATGGGCTACAACCCATGAGGTTGCAAATGAGTCAGACATGACTTAGTGACTAAACACAACAACAATCACTTATTAACAGGCATTTTGATTGTTTCTTTTTTCTATCTTTTTTTGGTAAAATAATATACATATATTATTTAATATAATATTTATTTATAAAAATTAAATCATATATATATGACTTTGGACATTTGTGAGCATAGCTAAAGAATAGATTTTTCATATTGGAATTGAAAGGTGAGAGGTTAAATACATTTAAAATTTGTCAATATTTTAAAATTGCCATTCAAAACTGGTTGTGCTACCTATTTACACATTTCCACAAATAAAGTGTGTTGGCCAACCTGTACTCTCATTTACACTATCTATTCTCAAACTTAATAATCTTTTGACTCAAGTGGAAAAATATTTATCTGTATTTTCTGTCTCCTATGTGTGTCTATTTACATTCTTTGCTATGTTATATTAGGTTAACTTGTCACTTTATTATTGAATTGTACAGGATCCTCATAGTTTCTTAGTTGGTCTTTTTTGTCATTATCTTTATGAATATTTTCTGCAGTTGTTAATTGTCATTTGGTATGTTTCTTGGTATTCAGAAGTTAATATATGACCTTTTATATAATTTTTCATATTCAATGTTTATAGCTTCAGAGTCTTTAACTCTTTGTTCTTCAGTATTCTTCTTTGTCAAAAGAATGGACTGATCTCAAACTCCTTGGTTCTTTCTCAACTTTACAGTCCTCTGGATAACGTGCTTTTGATGAGATGACAGTAGAATGCATTAGGACAATTACAGGGCTTTAGGCGGGTTTCTTAGGACATTGTAATCATGCTTTTAGTTAATGATTAATAGGTAACTGGCAAATAGATAAGTCCAATTTATAGTGTAAATTATTTTTCTCTGCTATAAAGATTAAGGTCTGACAAAGGACTCCATTCTGTTCTCAGATCTGTAAAAAAACTTTTCAAAAGAAGAAAGGATTGAAGAGTGATTCTCTTAAAAAAGCAAATAGTTTGGAATGTTGTTTATTCTTTTTCTCTAAGAAGATCAGACTTTGAGTATGCTAAAAACAGAGACATTTGAAACTTTAATGCAACCTAAGACTACAGCACCCATCAAGCCAAGCTGATGTTTTTAGCTATGGAATCTGGAATGTTTATGCCCATAAATTCCTCCGGAAGGAAGATGAACATTGATGCCTGAGGGTACTCTATGGATAACTGTCAGAGAAACAGAGAGAGCTTTAGAAATACTTCCTTTTCCTTAATACCTCATTACTTAGGAGGGCTCAAGTGGACAAAAACATGCACATCTCTGCATGCATGCATTCATTCAGCTGTTAATTCAACAAACAATAAGTCCTCTCTCTGTTTTGTGTGCTATATTATATATTAGGCCACCAGGATGCAGCAGTCACTAATATTATTCCTCCCCACCTAATGCCACTGACCCAGACATGGAAAAGTAACATAAAAGAAAATGTAACTTCTGCAGGGGTAGTGGCTTAATAGGCCGGAATATATGAGAGTGAAGAGAAGAGCATCAAGGAAGTAGAGGCCACAGGATGGTCCTCCTCAACCCCTGGATCTGCAAGACCAAGCAGTCTGCCAAGCGCAGAGCAGAAAGTCATGAATAGTTGTTAGAGTCTACTGTTTGGAATTCATATGACTGGTAACTTTATGAAGAATGAGTAAGATTTTGACACGTGAAGTTTGGTAGTAAAAAATGTCAATTCATGAGAAACAAACCAAAAAAAACTCAGAAACTTCAGGAAATAGGTCATTGTTAATACCCAAATAAAATACTGAAACCACAGCTTAACTCGAGTCTTCTCCATTGCAGGCTATCTCTTTACCATTTGAGCCACTAGGGAAGCCCTAATGTGAGTGCTTCAGTTCAGTTCTCTTCAGTTGCTCAGTCATGTCCAACTCTTTGAGACCCCATGGACTGCAGCACACCAGGCTTCCCTGTCTATCACCAACTACGGAGCTTGCTTAAACTTGTGTCCATTGAGTCAGTGATGCCATCCAACCATCTCATCTTCTGTCGTCCTCTTCTCCTCCCGCCTTCAATCTTTCCCAGCATCAGAGTCTTTTCCAATGAGTCTTTGCTCATCAGGTGGCCAAAGTATTGGAGTTTCAGCTTCAGCATCAGTCCTTCCAAGGAATATTCAGTGTTGATTTCCTTTGGGATTGACTGGTTGGATCTCCTTGCAGTCCAAAGGACTCTCAAGAGTCTTCTCCAAAACCGCAGTTCAAAAGCATCAATTCTTCGGCACTCAGCTTTCTTTATGGTCCAACTCTCACATCCATACATGACTACTGGCAAAGCCATAGCCTTGACTAGATGGACCTTTGTTGGCAAAGTAATGTGTTTGCTTTTTAATATGTTATCTAGGTTGGTCATAGCTTTTCTTCTAAGGAGCAAGCATCTTTTAGTTTCATGGCTGCAGTCACCACCTGCAGTGATTTTGGAGCCCCAAAACATAAAGTCTGTCACTGTTTCCATTGTTCCCCCATCTATTTGCCATGAAGTGATGGGACCAGATACCATAATCTTAGTTTTCTGAGTGTTGAGTTTTAAGCCAACTTTTTCACTCACCTCTTTCACTTTCATCCAGAGGCTCTTTAGCTCTTCTTTGCTTTCTGCCATAAGGGTGGTATCATCTGCATATCTGAAGTTATTGATATTTCTCCTGGAAATCTTGATTTCAGCTTGTGCTTCATCCAGTCCAACATGTTGCATGATGTACTCTGCATATAAGTTAAATAAGCAGGGTGACAATATACAGCCTTGATGTACTCCTTTTCCTATTTGGAACCAGTGTTTTGTTCCATGTCCAGTTCTAACTATTGCCTCTTGACTTGCATACAGATTTCTCAGGAGGCAGGTCAGGTGGTCTGGTATTCCCATCTCTTTCAGAATTTTCCACAGTTTGTTTTGATCCACACAGTCAAAGGCTTTGGTGTAGTCAATAAAGTAGAAGTAGATGTTTTTCTGGCACTCTCTTGCTTTTTCGATGATCCAACAGATGTTGGCAGTTTGATCTCTGGTTCCTCTGCCTTTTTTTAAATCCAGCTTGAACATCTGAAAGTTCACAGTTCATGTGCTGTTAAAGACTGACTTGGAGAATTTTGAGCATTACTTTGCTAGTATGTGAGATAATTGCAATTGTGTGGTAGTTTAAACAGTCTTAGGCATTGCCTTTCTTAGGGACTGAAAAGAAAGCTGAGCTTTTCCAGTTTAATTTGCTGGCATATTGAGTGCGGCACTTTAACAGCATCATCTTTTAGGATTTAGGATGTGAGTGCATGCTACACACCACATGTTCAGGGCATCCATGGACTGACCCATTTAATAGTTACAGCAATCCTACCAATTAAGTGCCATTATTATCCCCATCTTAGGGACGATCGGACTAAAGTACAGGAAGTTTAAGTAACCTGTCAGGATATAAACCCATGTTCTCATCCTGTACTATTTACTGCTTCATAAAGGGTTTGGAGAACAGAAGAAGTATATGTCTATATAGAGAGAGAATCTAATATTACCCCAACATAAGAACAGGAGCTAACAGAATAGGTGGTTATCTTGAGCCCTAGTCAAGCAGTGTGGTTACTGCAGCAGGAGGCCAATCAACTAAGCAGAATTAGATGGTGAAAAATTTAGCAACCTCAAACTGGACAGGGTGTGGGGCAACAGGGGGAGTGTGAGGGTCGGGGAAGGGTGCAGGGGGCAAGTGGAGGCTAGACAGTGAGGAATGGGAGATGTTAAGCATAACAAAAACCAGACCAAATATTTGGAATAAAGGTTGCAGTTTAGAGTCCCCAGAAGCTTGAGCCTGCAGTTTTAACTGATTCTTTTTAAAAATTGTATTGAAATATAACTGATTTACAATGTTGTGTTAATTTCAGTTGCACAGCAAAGTGATTTAGTTTTATATATATAAATGAAAAAATATATTTATATGTTATTTTTACATTTTTCTTCATTATGGTTATTACAAGATGTTGAGTGGAGTTCCTTGTGCTATACAATAGGTTCTTATCTATTTTATATATGGTAGTACATATATTTTAAACCCAACTCCTAATTTATTCCTCATCTTCTTTGTCCTTTGATAATCATAAGTTCATCTTTTATGTCTGTGAGTCTATTTTGTAAATAAATTAATTTGTATCTTTTTTTTTAGATTCCACATGTAAGCTATATCATATATTTATCTCTGTCTTAGTTTATTTAGTATGAGACTCTCTCGGCCCATTCATGTTGCTGCAAATGGCATTATCTCATTCTTTTATGGCTGAGTAGTCCTGGGTGTTCTTTGAAAGGAATGATGCTAAAGCTGACACTCCAGTACCTTGGCCACCTCATGCAAAGAGTTGACTCATTGGAAAAGACTTTGATGCTGGGAGGGATTGGGGGCAGGAGGAGAAGGGGACGACAGAGGATGAGATGGCTGGATGGCATCACTGACTCGATGGACATGAGTCTGAGTGAACTCCGGGTGTTAGTGATGGACAGGGAGCCCTGGCGTGCTGCGATTCATGGGGTCGCAAAGAGTCGGACATGACTGAGCGACTAAACTGAACTGAACTGAACTGAATATTCCATTGTGTGTATACTACACATTTTGTTTAGTCACTAAGTTGTATCCAACTCTTTTGCAACTCCATGGACTGTAGCCCGCTAGGCCCCTCTGTCCATGGGACCCCAGGCCAGAACTGGAGTGGGTTGCATTTCCTTTTCCAGGGGATTCAAACCTAGGGATTGAACCTGTGTCTCCTGCAATGGCCGGTTATTCTTTACCACTGAGTCACTAGGGAAGCCCATACTACACACACACACACACACACACACACACACATACACACACACACAGTACAGAAGTCTGCAACCACATTAGTTTTTGCCCAAAATAGAATAACTTATCCTTAACTTTGCAAAGGTTTCCAATGTAGACTCTAAATTCTTCAAACATCACTTGGACATACCCTGTGGCATATCATGTAATATATTTTGATGATATTCCATGCATCTAAAATGTCATATTATATGTCATATGTCTTTTATATATATATATATATATATATATATATATATATATATAAAACACACCTTCTTTATGCATTCATGTTAAACCCTCCTCTGATGTGGGTAGGGCTCATCTTTGCTGAGCAGGCAGCAGGCACTGACTCAGGAAGTAAATGTGGCAAAGTTGGAGAAGGCAGGAAAGGACACCCAACCTCTAGAATCTCATAGCATAGTTCCTAGACTCTAAGAGTGGATGAGAAGTCCTGTAGCGGAAGAACCATGAGACCTGGGAGCAGAAGGCCTGTGAGCGCGTCCTGGCTTTGCTTTGAGATACAAGTACAACCCTGGGAAGGTGGCTGAACCTCTCCCCACCTCTGTTTCCTCACTCACAGTGTGGTAATATTATTCCTTTTCTCATAGGAAAATGACTTTGCAGTTTATAATGCATTATATACAAGAACTAGGGCTTCCCTGGTGACTCAGTGGTGAAGAATTTCCCTGCAATTCAAGAGACACAGGAGACTCGGGTTCAGTCCCTGGGTTGGGAAGATCCCCTGAAGGGAGGGCATAGCAACTCACTCCAGTATTCTTTCCTGGAGAATCCCATGGGCAGAGAAGCCTAGTGGGCTACAGTCCATGGGGTCGCAGAGAGTCAGTCACAACTGAAGCGACTGAGCACACACATATGACTAGTTCTTGTAAAGAGAGTAGAGTATAAGGCACTTTTGTGAGCATATGTAATACTTTTGTTCTTTGCTCTATTTTCAAGTGCTCTCTGGGATCAACAACACTTCCTCAGTTCTCCTGTAGTCTGTCTCTTGAGGGCATGGGAATCCCAGCTAGGTACTAACCTGAAACAAAACATTCCAGGGATGCCAAGCCTGCCTCACTCCTCAGCTACAGATTAACTATATCTTTTGGAGTGACTTCTTGGCTGTGATTGCTGATGAGGCTTCCTTTCCATTCTATTCCTCAAGCCTCCCCTGGGTCATCTTGCTAAGAAGGCTGCCCCGACCCACATGCCTGCAAACCAAATGCCTTGCCAATGTGGCAGCTCAAAAATAGTCCAAGCAGAAAGCAGATCCCTGGAGCTTCAGGAATGAACAGCAGATTGCCTGCCTGCTGGTGATTGCAAGGCTGAAGCTTGCTTAAAAAGACAGAAATCCCAGGGTTAGGGAAGGAGGTGAACTCAGAAACCAGAGGAGTGTCTGAAATTCTGCTGTAGGAATCAGATCAGATGGTAGAGGAGGACCTCCCTGTTTCTTGGTTTCTTTTCATACTTTTGGATTCTACCGGCTTTAAAGATGCTCCCTGGACTTAAATCCCCAGAACAAATAGAAAGTTATACCATTATAGTCATGCTTATCCATATTTCCACAACTGATTTTGTTGTTGCTGTTATCATTGGATTTAACTCTGATATCAGTTGCTTTGACTAGACGTATCATAGGTTTGTCTGTATCTCCCACTCAATTTTGAACTCCTTTAAGGCCACACCTGGGCTTCCCCAATGGCTCAATGGTAAAGAATCCACCTGCAATGCAGGAGACATGGGTTCAATTCCTGGTTCAGGAAGATCCCCTGGAGGAGGGCATGGTAACTGACTTCAGTATTCTTGCCTGGAGAATCTCATGGACAGAGGAGCCTGGTGGGCTACCATCCATGGGATTGCAAAGAGTTGGACAGACTAAAGTGAGTGAGCATGCACACATGTGGCCACATCTATGCACTGATCATCTGTAGCATCTCAACACACCAAACTCCTAACAAAGACCCTAGCACATAGGAGACATTCATGAAATACTTATTAAAGCATTGTTGTACTTGATTAACTGATGAAGAGGCCATGTGCTATAAATAAGGTAAAGAATGACCTTCCTACAATGTGGGGAATCTCCCAACTCTTTGCAGAATTAGTATGTCTTAGTAGTAGGGAAATTAAATTGCTAAAGTTAAAATCATGATAACTTAAAAGTTCCAAATGAAAGACAATAAAGAAACATGAGTTGTGACTATTATTGCTGAACTTTTAAATCTGAAACAGAGTGTTACGAAATTGAGGCCCAGAGAGTATAACTTAACCAAGGACACACTTTTTTGCAAAGTAAAGGGAAGAGTGTTTCAAGGTCTTGTGGGGAAGGGTAAGAATGGAATATCTAATATGACAGGGGAGATTTAACCAAAGAAGGCCGAAGTAGTGTGACTATAGGAAGCTACTCACCATAATCATATAGATATCCAAAGCTTAGGCCTGCTGAAATAGCACCAAATATCAGATTCAAGGGATGAACAGGACTGTAAAATTTATCAAAAGGTCAAAAATCAGGAGACCTGGAGGCAGTCAATCATGTGATTAAGGTCACAGATTTTAGCATCAGATATGTGACATTTTGAATCCCAAGGCTGCTACATCTAGCTACATGATCTCTGGCAAGCTATTTATTCTCCTCTAAGTCTTACTTTCCTCAGCCATTAAATTCTGCTAATATTGGTACCAATCTGAAGTTGTAGCTTTAATAGTTAATATTGTATTTTTATAAATGCATATTCAAGTTGCTGGCACACAATTACAAAATAGACAAGGTATTTGACATTAGGATGCTTACATTCTAATTTTCTCACAATTCTGGAGGCTAGAAGTTTGAGATCACTGTACTGGCAGGTTTAGTTTCTGTCTCCTTGGCTTGTATATGGCTGTCTTCTCTCAATATTTCCACAGGATCTTCTCTCTGTACATGTCCATGTCCTAATTTCCTCTTCTTATAGGGACACAAGTCAAATTGGGTAGAAGACCACTCTAATGGCCTCATTTTAACTTAATTACTTCTTCAAAGACCCTATCTCTATATAGTTACATTCTATGGTTCTGCCAAAGAATGCTCAAACTACCGCACAATTGCACTCATCTCACATGCTAGCAAAGTAATACTCAAAATTCTCCAAGCCAGGCTTCAACAGAACCTGAATAGTGAATTTCCAGATGTTCAAGCTGGATTTAGAAAAAGCAGAGGAAGTAGAGATAAAATTGCCAACATCTGTTGGATCATAGAAAAAGCAAGAGAGTTCAAGAAAAACATCTACTTCTGCTTTATTGACTATGCCAAAGCCTTTGACTGTGTAGATCACAACAAACTGGAAAATTCATAAAGAGATGGGAACACCAGATCACCTGACCTACCTCCTGAGAAATCCATAAGCAGATCGAGAAGCAAGAGTTAGAACTGGACATGGAACAACAGACTGGTTCCAAATAGGAAAGGAGTATGTCACTGTATATTGTCACCCAGCTTATTTAACTTCTATGCAGAGTACATCATGAGAAACGCTGGGCTGGATGAAGCACAAGCTGGAATCAAGATTGCTGGGAGAAATATCAATAACCTCAGATATGAAGATGACACCACTGTTATGGCAGAAAGCAAAGAAGAACTAAAGAGCCTCTGGATGAAAGTGAAAGAGGAGAGTGAGAAAGTTGGCTTAAAACTCAACATTCAGAAAACTAAGATCATGGCATCTTGTCCCATCACGTCGTTGCAAATAGGTGAGGAAACAATAGAAACAGTGGTAGACCAATTTTTTGGGCTCCAAAGTCACTGCAGGTGGTGAGTGCAGCCATGAAATTAAAAGACGCTTGCTCCTTGGAAGAAAAGTTATGAGCTACCTAGACAGCATTTTAAAAAGCAGAGGCATTGCTTTACCAACAAATGTCCATCTAGTCAAAGCTATGGTTTTTCCAGTAGTCATGTATGGATGTGAGAGTTGGATTATAAAAAAGCTGAGTGCTGAAGAATTGATGCTTTTGAACTCTGGTGTTGGAGAAGACTCTTGAGAGTCCCTTGGACTGCAAGGAGATCAAACCACTCCATCCTAAAGGAGATCAGTCCTGGGTGTTCATTGGAAGGACTGATGCTGAAGCTGAAACTCCAATACTTTGACTACCTAATGTGAAGAAATGACACATTTGAAAAGACCCTGATACTGGGAAAGACTGAAGACAGGAGAAGGGGACAACAGAGGATGAGATGGTTGGATGGCATCACAGACTTGATGGACATGAGTTTGAGCAAGCTCTGGGAGTTGGTGACAGACAGGGAAGCCTGGCGTGCTGCAGTTCATGGGGTTGCAAAGAGTCAGAGACAGATGAGCGACTGAACTGAACTGAACTGAAGGTTCTGTAGATGCGAACTTTAACATATGAATTTGGCTTGGGGGAGCATAATTTTCATCCTAACGAGTGGTGAGTCTGGAAATCTAACTGTAGTAGACTTTCTAACTATACTAGTAACAGAAAAGGAATTGAAAATGTTAAATTAGGTCAAAGTTTTTTAAATGTGGTAACAAACTAAAACAGAAAGGACAACAAATTTTTTGAGGAAAAGATTTAAGAAAAAGATCTTTTTGGAATGGCTTTTCTTTCCATCAACAAATAGAAAGAGATACATGCCTGAATTATAATTTAAGGGAAATATTGCTAAGGAAATAAGAAAAAACAGCATTGAAATGAAGCACATTGAAATGCTTTAAAAAATAAAGAAAAAAGATAGACGGTTTTAATTCTAAAAGATAATCATCTAGAGTAGATTATCCCATATTTTTCCCAAAGAAAAAATTAATCGAAGAATGATAACTAATGTGCAAACTATCAATAAGAAATTCTATATTCAGAACCTCAATTGTCAAATTATTCATAAAACGTCTTTTTACAGTATGCATTTGTTTTATTAAGGTGATTTAGATGATATGAAGATTTCTGGAAATATCAAAACAAAGTTTTTGCACGTAGGATTGGCAACGCTGAGAACAGAGAAAACCAAGGATGTATGATACAAATGTTATTTCCATCCTGAAGTCAACAACCCCCAAGAAAACTATTGTCAAGCACAAGATGTCACAATCTAGAAATAGCAGTGAGGATGAGAATCTGTTGGAATCTCAGGAAAGACATGTTACTAGACTCACAATGTCAAAAATGTCAGTAATGAAAAGAATTTTCTACAGCTATATCCTTAAACGGAGGAGTTTATCTGGAGAAAGAGAAATATTTACCAAAAGAAAAATCGTTTCTGTAAAACAAAAGGCTCACTTCCTCAAAAATGGAAGCAGCAGAGTCCCTTTAATTTCAGGAGGGGAAGAAAAATCAGAACAAGTTTTCAGATTTGTGTTGTGGGGGTGTGCTAATGTCAGTTACAGCATGGAGTCTGGTGGCAGAATTCTTAGCTCTCTCCCACAGGCAGTTAATTTTTGTCTGATGACAGGGGTGGTGGTGAAATGCTTCCCCCTGCTGAAGGAGGTCAATGAGAAGATGTGACTATTGTGGTCTTCTTTAGAGCTGAAACCAGGCAATCAGAGGCTCCTAATCTACTTGCCCATATTAGGAATGGACAGTCTGACTACCATTCATTGACAGTGGGAGCTATGCCCAAGACCTAGGCTTGAGATAGTTAGTTCAGTTGCTTAGTTTGTCCGACTCTTTGCAATCCCATGGACTGCAGCACACCAGGCCTCCCTGTCCATTGCCAACTCCCAGAGTTTACACAAACTCATGTCCATTGAGTCAGTGATGCCATCTAACCATCATCCTCAGTCAGCCCTTTCTCCTCCTGCCTTCAATCTTTTCCAGCATCAGGCCTGCCAGGATGCTCTGTCCATAGGATTCTGCAGACAAGGATATTGGTGTGGGTTGCTATACCCTCCTCCAGGGGATCTTCCTGACTCAGGGATCAAACAGAGTTTCCTGAGGTCTTGCATTGCAGGCGGATTCTTTAATGCTGAGCCACCTGGAAGCCCCCAAGACCAGCCTCCGCAATGTAGATCCCTTGGGTATTAAACCCTCCACCTACCAGTCAGAAGTGGTCTGACTCTTGCTTCTGGCTGTCCCAGCCCCCTGCTAAGGGGGTGAGTTTCAGATTACATGGGGAAAGTTCCCAAGGTGGTTTGTGAACCAGCATCTTCCATTTCCCAGTAGCTTTCTTCATATGAAAGAAAGATCTGGGGTCTGAACACAGTCAGTTATCACCTTCGCCCCTGAGCACAGTGGGCCCTCCAGGTGCACCTCCTTCATCTTCAGAACACAGGCAGGCCTCCCAGTCTTTCCATAGGCATCCAGTGGAGTCCTGGAGAAAAGGACTGGCAAGCGGTTGTGTATTCCTCCGTCTGGGATTCCCAGGACTCCTAAACTGTTCCGTAGCCCACATGTAGCTTAATCAATTTGTTAAAATTTCAGTGTTTCCCTCTTGCCCAGTTTAATGACTTTTATTCTGCCAAAGGTGAAACAGTTCACATATCCTGTCTCCCCTCAACATTTTTTTTTATCATCCACCGTAATCAGTTTGCTGGTTTCATTGTGACTCTAGCTCTTGGATGAGACAAACATATGTTTGTTTGTTTGTTTGTTTTAATGATTTTTCTTCTTATTGTTAAATTAGGAGCTACAACCTCTTGCAACATTTTACCTCTTAAGCAGAAACAGAACTGATTACTGACAAGTATTAATTTTGTCTTCTCAGTTACAAGTAAAGGCAATGCTAGTGTCAGTGGTGAGTGTAAATATGGAAGCCATCAAGCAAAGACCTTGGGACAGAGACTAGGGAGTGAGGAATCCTGAGAGATCAATGAATAATAGCTAAGACATAAAAGTGTGTTCAGAGGCGGAGACAGAATTGATGTCAGAGGAACTGCTGAAACAGAGTGGTGTAAACTCAGGAAGCAAAGTTCATGAGTAAGTACAAAAGCTCAGAAACAAAAACAAAAAGATGAAAAAGAGTCACGTGCTGCTGTGGCCCCAATTTCCATCCAAGATATTTCTCGTGGTGCACTGTTATTACGATGGGATTGACATGAGAGAGCTGTGTTCCCCAGCTCTGTCAGTCTTGTGGGCACGTGTAAAATTAGAACAAAGATGGAAAATGGAAACATCATTGAATAGTGGTATTTTATTTGCATTCTGATCTTTGGCATCATACGACTGCCACATATAGCTCAGACGGTAAAGCTCTGCCTACAATGTGGGAAACCTGGGTTCGATCCCTGGGTCAGGAAGAGCCTCTGGAGAAGGAAATGGCAACCCATTCCAGTACTCTTGCCTAGAAAATCCCATGGATGGAAGAGCCTGGCAGGCTACAGTCCGTGGGGTGGTAAAGAGTCAGACACGACTGAGCGACTTCACCTTACCTTAACCTTACCTTATATCATCGTAGTCTAATATAAGTAAGAAGGTTAATCATCTAGGTCTGCAAATTTGACTTTTGAGCACTGGAAATTTCACTAGTGCAACTCAAGATGTAATTTTTAGTTTTACTTCAAAAACAGATGTGTGCATCTGTTATTAAAAAACTTGTATGCTTGGAACAATTTGAGTATGTGAATATACTTTTTCACCTGTAAAATATATGAAATCTGCTGCTGCTGCTAAGTTGCTTCAGTTGTGTCCGACTCTGTGCAACCCCAATACATCTCAAGTATTTGTGGTACTGTCCTATGCCTTATATCTTCAAACTATGCTCTATGATTACTCACTGGGTTTTTCTTAACTTTGTATGGAAAAAAAATTAACCCATAATCAATTAGCCAATAAGAACTTAATTTTCTGTAGTTTATTATGAAAAATGATAAGGATTTGTGTGTGTGTTTCATATCAGATTAGAGAATTAAAAAGTAAACAAAGAAATTGAAAGAATATATCCAGGGAAAGGAAGTAGAAGAAGCAGTACCGCTTCTAAGGCTGAGGGGAGATATGGCGATGGTTAGAGATAAGTGGCATTTGGAAGAAGTGGGGTACAGTTCATGGGGTTGCAAAAGGGTCAGACACAGCTTACTGACTAAACAACAAAACACAGAAATGGACTCAGACTTCTGACAGAGGGTATTGTTCAGCTAGAATAGGTATTTCGTGGTGTTTTGACATTGGAAGAGGGGCCTCACAGAGCAGGAATTCAAAAGTTTCGTTGGGGGTTCTAGTCAGCTGGTCTTCAGCATTTTACAGCACTAGATACCAGACTTTGGTGGGAGGTGCTAGCCCAACAATGTAGACACTTCTTAGACGGAATGGTGATGATGACTAGGAGTTTAGATAAAAAAAGCTGGAGGCTGGACTCTACTGCTCTTCTCTTAAAAAAAAAAAAAATTATTGGATTATAGTTGTTTTACAGTGTTGGGTTAGTTTCTGCTGTACAGCAAAGTGAATCAGCTATGCCATATATATATGCCCCCTCTTTTTGGATTTCCTTCCCATTTAAGTCACTACAGAGCATTGAGTAGAGTTCCCTGTGCTATATGGCAGGTTCTCATTGGTGATCTATTTTGTACGTAGTATAATTAGCGTATATATGTCAATCCCAATGTCTCAATGCATCCTACCCCTCCTTTCCGCCTTGGTATCCATATGTTTGTTCTCTATATTCTGCTGCTGTTCTGAGGGTAACAAGCAGTTGCTGAAATAAACGAGGATGAACAAGTCCCTTTGCTTCTTCCAGTCTACTAGCAGTGTCTGTCAGGGATCCATTTGGCAAAGGATGTGTGCAGATTATACAGTCCCATTCCCAGTAGAAGTAGAAGTATCTTTGGGACTGAGAAACACTAGCTAATAACAAGCGGAGCCCATCCATTGGCTATTTAATATCGAACTTTTATTCCTAGAGAACCTGAATTTTAAGTTGTTTTACCTTTCTCTGGTTACAATAGTCTTCCACTAATTCATTAGTATTTAATGTAGAAACACTAAAAACGCCCCTAGAGAATTCCCTGAATATCTTACATAGTGCTTCCTGCACTACTGTGTGGAAGAAACTCAAATATACCTTAATAATCAGGATAATTTAACATAGAATCATTAACCAATATAGTAATCCTCTTTCATATGCATATACTCAGTATCATGAAGCACCTAAAATATTTTTCAATTAAATTTCCAATTCAATGAAATATTTCTATGTACCCATGTGGAAGCAGTTCTTCTATTTCAGAAAATTAATACCTAAAAACCAGACAATTTCAAAATGATAGTGACAGGAAAAACGTTTGTAAGTGTGTTATAAGATGTTATTGTGAAAGGAACCATTCCATTTCCACTCTTATTTCTAGTGCCTGTAGAGAATATACACAGAATTTCAAAGCGTATACTGTCTTTCAACAGTATATAATTTCAAATCTTCCCTTGTAGCTCAGTCGGTAAAGAATCTGCTGGCAATGGTGGAGACCCGGGTTCGATTCCTGGATTGGGAAGATCCCCTGGAGAAGGAAATGGCAACCCACTCCAGTATTCTTGCCTGGAGAATCCCACGGACAGAGGAGCCTGGCGGGCTATAGTCCATGGGATTGCAAGAGTCGGATACAACTTAGTGACTAAACCACCACCACCAGTGACAGTTTTAGTAGTGAATCATGTTTTTGGGGTTTCCTTCATAGCTCAATTCGTGAGTCATCTGACTACAGTGCAGGGGACCCGGGTTCGATTCCTGGGTTGGGAAGATCTGCTGGAGAAGGCAATGATAACCCACTCCAGTACTCTTGCCTGGAGAGTCCCATGGACAAAGGAGCCTGGCAGGCACAGTCCAGGGATCGCAAGAGTCGGACATGACTTAGCGACTAAACCACCACCACTGTCTTTAAAAGCATTTACTGTCTTTATAAAACAGAGGACCTCAGCTCTTTAGGATGCGAGTCCTCACTGGCACCTAACTGAATCTTCAGTGGCCAATTCATCATTTTATCAGGCTGGTTGCTTTTAGATAGGAATACATGGTAAAACTAGTGAATTCCATAGGAAATAGCTGTGTTGCATTGGTTTTGCTATGAGATGGATTCTGTACTCAGAAGTAATGTTGAATGGGAGAATGTAGCACTAAAGAAACATTTCATGGGTCTATGGGTGGTGGTAGTTGCAGAAGTACAGAGAAAGTACAGTTCAGTTCAGTTCAGTTCAGTTGCTCAGTCATGTCCGATTCTTTGTGACCCCATGAATTGCAGCACGCCAGCCCTCCCTGTCCATCACCAAATCTTGGAGTTCACTCAAACTCAGGTCCATCAAGTCGGTCATGCCATCCAGCCATCTCATCCTCTGCCGTCCCCTTCTCCTCCTGCCCCCAATTTCTCCCAGCATCAGGATCTTTTCCAATGAGTCAACTCTTCGCATGAGGTGGCCAAAGTACTGGAGTTTCAGCTTTAGCATCATTCCTTCCAAAGAACACCCAGGGCTGATCTCCTTCAGAATGGACTGGTTGGATCTCCTTGCAGTCCAAGGGACTCTCAAGAGTCTTCTCCAACACCACAGTTCAAAAGCATCAATTATACACAAATTTTCATCTGTGCTGGTGAAAGCAGTTGTGGTATACTTTATGATGATAGGAATCCAATATAATCAACATACCAGGTAGTAAATTATGCTCTGCTTCCAAAGGTTGTTACTTGATCAGAACCTCGAAACAGATCCCTGGTGTTAGCAGATTTGGCAGTCAGTGGTGGTAGCTAGGTCAGCCTTCCTGAGAAGGAAAACCTGTATGAGCTATATGGTTGAACCCATGTCCTGGCCTCCATCTCTGCCACTGTGGCTACTCTGTACATGAATGTATTGAGCAAACATTGTTGCAACTTGGCAAAGAGGATGGATGACCTCAACAGAATATAGCAGTTTGTCCACGTTATTATTGATAGTGGTAGGGTATATTTGGGTCTGTAAAGCAATAGTATAATAACTATCACAGGATCTAAATATAAAATATTTTTCTATAGCATCTAACCCCCTCAATAAAAATTCCCTCAGAGACTCCTCCCTTGAGAATTATTTCTATGGACAAAAGGAAATGAAGTATTCTTCAAAGTGTCTTTCACTCCTTCTTAGACTGACAAACCCCAAAGATTTTGGTATATCATGATGAATCATGAAGCTTCTTCCTATTGGCCTACAGGCCTCTAAATGCAGAGAAGGGCAGTACACAACCTTTGAGGAGAGAATGAAAAGTAGATACCGTAACTCAGGGCACCAAGAATTGAAGGCAAAGTATACGTGCCAGCTCCTTAAGATATCCCTGCGTGGAATTGTCACAAATGTACCCCACTCCACGGAGCCTTTGTGTAAACTAGAATCTCTTCCTTGAAATTCTCCACCAGCTTCTCGGTCTTCATTTATCACCTGGTCTTCTAGCAGCATTTTGATATTCAGCTCAAACACTGTTACTTTCTATTTCCTTTCAATAGAAGCTGATCACTTCCTCCTTTTTACTGTCTTTTACTTGTCTCTATCCTAGTGTAGATTAAAATAGCATATTCATATATCTGTCTTCCTTTCCAGACTGTGTGCTTTTAAGTGCAGGAAATATATTTTTAAGATTTTTATGTGCAAGAATCATAGTAGCCACTCAGAAATATTTGCTGAGTTTTTAGGAGGTATTTGAATTTGGGGATTAACAAATAGTAACTCTTAATTGCAGAAGGAGAATGTGCTGAATATTCTGTTCTATTCTAGGCAGGGGATGGACAGTTAACATTGTATTAGCTGCAGTTGAAAGGGACAGTCTGTTTAGAAAAGAAAATTGCTTACTCAAGTAGATTCAATTTGGGGCAAGACACCCGATTGTCATGGGAAGTTTTGTTTAGATAGGTAGAGACTCAATTCTAGAAGAACTTCACAAATAAGTTAATAAGATAGTAGCCAGATCAAGGAAACATGGCAGAAAAGAAGCAGAGTTATTGGAATAGATATGTCAACAAACGGTCAGGGTTAGTCTATGGTAGGACTTAAGTTCTATTGTAGTCATGTCCCAGGTCTTCCTGGGCTTCCCTGGTGGCCCAGGGTAAGGAATCCACCAGGCAATGCAGGAGACACAGGAGTCAGGAAGATCCCCTGGTGAAGGAAATGACAACCTACACCAGTATTCTTGCCTGGGAAATCCTGTGGACAAGAAGCCTGGTGGGCTATAGTCGATGCTGTTGCAAAGAGTTGGACACAACTTAGCAACTAAACCGCAACAACAACAATAACCAGTTCTTCCTACTGAGATCAAGATCAGTCCTCAAAACTGGGACAACCCTGAACTCCGGGCAGAAATTAGCAAGATCTGCGTGAAAGGGGCCTGTTGGGGCTGGAAAAATAGGTCAGTGTTTATTTACATTGTCTACAACGAACATCATAATGATTATTTTGTGGGCAATAAAAATATTCCATTTTTTCTCAAATCCATGCAATATCTATCAATATATGTTTTGCTTTTGTTTGTTTATCGATTTATTCACTCTTCCAATCATAACGTCATGAGATTTTCCCCCAAATACCATCTGTGATGCACATCGTCAAAGGTACCAAAAGAGGTGGCCCTTAAATCCTCATTTCTCTAGTCTAATATCTAAATAGAAAATCTTTTCATTTTTCACACTGAATAAACAGTATCCCCAGGTAATTTTGCTATTTTTCCATTTTGCACATTTTATTTGGCCAGATGTTGGCAAATAGGTGATGGAAATTTTTCCTTATTTTCTTTAAAACAGGTTACTCTATCCACCAGACTTTTAGAAAAAAAATCAATTTTCTTTTTATTCTTGCTTGATTTGATGCAGACAGCTAATATGAAAATGCAATTTTTCTTCTTCATTGCCTTCAAGATATAAGGTGTCATGATTCTTCAAGTTATAGTAGTAAAATAAACAAAGACAAAAAACACAACTTTTTTTCATCTGTGTTCAGGGAGAGACTGTCTGAAATCGTCTGAGATAATTTTTACCTTTCTCCACAGTAATCAGTATGCATCCCACTGTCACAATGCCACTCTTTCAAAATGAATCAAAAGACATAAAAATAAATATTGTGGAAGCAATTAAAGCAATCTCTTGGGATTTTGTTTTTACCAAAACACAATTACACATTTTAAATTTTATGAGAACTGTGAATGGCTTATTTTTTAAAAATCAATTAGTCAGTAGCTTTGCAGCTCCACTCAGCTTGAGATACTTATGTTCTGTTCAGTGTCTGTCTCATTCATTTCATAAATCAAACCTAACAAAATAGGTTATTTACTGTAAAAGTGCTTTTCAATCCTTGCTGCTTAAATCCATTGGATACCTTTTTAAAAATACCCAGATACAGACCTGAGACATAGAACTTCTTAGTTAATAAATATGGAAGCTTGGGCATCAGCATTTTAATGTGCTCAGAACCACTATGTTCATGCCCTAGATGAATAGGTTGAATAAGCACCGTTCACATTACCACAGACTTAGCAAAAGTTAATTTTATGAACACAGATATCCACCAACATACAGCATTCTGTTAACCTCCTCTTTGTGCACCTGGACTTCTTTCTTTCAAGCTTGTAGTTTAATCCCTCAGTCTTGTCTGCTTCTTTTCCAACCCCACGATCCACCAGTGTCTTCTGCTCATGGGATTCTCCAGGCAAGAGTTCTGGAGTGGGTAGCCGTTTCCTTCTCCAGGGGATCTTCCTGACCCGAGGATCAAACCCAGGTCTCCTGCATTGCAGGTGGATTCTTTACTCCAGAGACACAGGAGAAACTCTTCATATTGAAAATCAAATTCTTCCTTGTTGTGAAGGATATTTGGCTAGGATGCTAATATATCTTGCCTGACTCTTCTTAGCCTCTTTTTCAAGAAGGTTGAGGCTATTTAAACCTCTATCACGATTTAAACCACTGTTTAAGTCTGCTTGATTTTAAAAATATCAAGCAGACAGACTACCTACAACTATAACCTTAGCACTCATCTGCCCCTGACCCACGGAAATTAAATTTGGTCCTTCTGCAAAAAGAAAAAAATTGTAAATAGTGCCAAATATGACTTGACTTAAGTATCTAATGTAGCTAGTTGTGGGGGGTGGGGGGATATTATTCATACGAAGGGTTGGAAGAAATAGGAAGACCCAGGAATGACTTTTCAATACCTGTGAATTTAGGTAAGTCAAAGTCAAACCAGAGTCCATCACGTGCCTTTGAATGCTTCTGTTTGGATCCCTGGATTCTGCATTTAAGATTTACCTACCAAAAGCCAGGGCAGTGTTGAAACTTCATTTACTTGTGACTACATTCTTTTGTTCCAAGCTGAAATTCAATTTTGCAAATGTGTTTGTTGACCTAACATCAGTGAGTAACAACAGAAACATTTGGAACGTCTTAAAACATATGCCACTATTGTTGTACTGAATTTCTTCTAATGATAATTAAAAATTATTCTCATTATTTAATCCTATTATTCTCTTTAGTTAGGAGATCATGAGTGAACTCCATTAATTGATTTTGGGATGTTAAACCAAACTTGAATTCCTAGGATAAATCCCACTTCGTTACTCTGTATAATTCTTTTTATGTATTTATGGATTGGGTTTGGTGGTATTTTGTTGAGTATTTAAAAATTGTATTCATAATGAATGAAAAGACAAATAGTGTATCCCACACACAAGGAAGGAAAAACAGTCAGTGGAAACTGTGACTAAGGGAATCTAGACGTTAGACTTCCTAGGAATATACTTTAATAAATTATTTTAAATATGTGTAGGGAGCTAAAGGATACCATATATAAAGAATTAAAGGACAATATAAGAAGGGCAACTTACCAGAGAATATTAATAAAGAGATAAATCTTATTAAGAGGAAATTTTAAAGTTAAAAAATGATAGGTACTCAATATATACAAATGTAGTTTGTGACATACTGGTGTAAAGATGAGAAAGTGTTCCATAGCAGCATTCCAGGTTGGGGGACAGATCACTGACCTTTGTAAGAAATATATCATCAGTTTTTCTCAAGTTGAATAGGAGATTAGAGGAGTAGGAAAGGAAAGATTAGGGCATATTCGTAGATGAAGATTTCAGCTGCAGGAAAAAAAAAAGTGACTAGATGGGTATATAACTACTATTTTAAAGAAAATCACACAGAAAATAATCTCTTCTTCAGTCCTTGACCTGTGTTTTCCTGGGCTCTTTCCTTCCAGCCGTCAGAATCATTAGTTGTGATTAAGATGTCAGGTTGTCAGCTCCAGATGAATTTACTTTCTAAAGGATGTTTTACATTGTCTTCTTTGTTCATTATGCTAGTCTTGAGCACATTATATATTTTTTCATCTAAATGGCTAATGATATTAGTATTATTACTTTATAAATTATTTATGCATTTCTGTTGCATATGTTTCTATAATTGTACAACATCATAAATACTCTTAGGCGTGCATGGAATATTTTCTGTTCATTGAAATGCAGTACTTGAGCTCAGAATGATTTTTTTCCCTCTGCCAGATGGCATCCTTGGTGTTCAAACATTTGTGATCTTCTTTGCTCCCTTATCTCATTTACACACATTACCTTTGATTTTTCTTACATTTTAGTAGAGGCTGTAAGATACTTAACTGCCTAGAAGTATGCGTTGCCTCTAATCTCTCCAACCAAAAAATCCTCTAATTCCCTCCAACTAAAAAAAGTGTGACACTTTCATATAAATCCTTTTATGCATAAGTTATTTTCATGTCATTCACCCTCTCAAATGGCAACACAGACTCATTACATCTGGAGAAGTGCAAATGCCTTAAGCTGACAATCATAGATTTTTGTCCTATCGGCTCACTTTCCTCATTACTCCCTTTTAAAATATATATGTACTGAATTAACTTATTCAGTTTTCTCATTATATGTTCTGGAAAAGAGACAGAGACCAGCAAATATGCAGGCCAGCTATGGATATTGATAAATTGACAAATATCCTATTAGTGAGCCAAGATGAAAAATGAGGATCTTAGTAATTTCTATTAACATGGACTCTTAGAGCCAGCAAGGGAAATAAAATTGATTTTATAGTCTTTGTTTAACTGTGAATGCATGTTATCTCTAGGTTGTGATGTAGTCTATGAGGTGAAGGAATAATTCCATAACTTCTCTGAATTCCTATCAAACCAATATCAATTCCATGAGAGGCTGAAATTATACAAGCTGTGTCTGAAGGGCACTGTGCTAAAATGGTAGCAATATCCTTTGTCTGGAGGAAGGTGTTATCTCTCCAAATGAAGGAGTTCTCTATCTATTTAGTTTGATGGACTTCCCACTGTGACCATCAGAATGAGGTGGATCCTACCATAATCAGTAAAGCCATTAACATCATATTGAAAGTGATGTTTATATAAGCTTGCGTTTGTGCTAGGTCACTTCAGTCGTGTCCGACTCTTCACGGCCCCAAAGACTGTAGCCTGCCAGGCTCCTCTGTCCATGGGATTCTTCAGGCAAGAATACTGGAGTGGGTTGCCTTTCCCTTTTCCAGGGGATCTTCCCGACAGAGGAATCGAATCCACAACTCTTACATCTCCTGCATTGGCAGATGGGTTCTTTACCACTAGTGCCACCTGGGAAGCCCCTATGACATAGACATAATCGTATTAAAACCATAATTCACAGGGAAAGTTGGAAACCACAGAGTATTGTCTAGTGTTCATGAAAGGAATGTTAGGTGGGTGAAACTGTATGCTAATTATGCCCACCTTGAGCATATTGTTATTACCACAAAGGATGACTTTTAAGTATCAATACCTAAAAAGGCTTTTCACATCATATACAGGTCCTAGAGCCTTGACTAAAGGAAAGATACAAAAACAATATGTGTAAATGGTATAAATCCTTCCTAAACATTGCTTATGGGAAAGACTCTGCCTTTTGTAGCCTTTTATCTTCCACATTACCATGTATACTGCCTGACCTGCCTGTATGGGGAGATGCTCAATAAATCCCCATTTAGTGAATAAATATTCACTAAATATCTGGAGAAGGAAATGGCTACCCACTCCAACATTCTTGCCTGGGAAATCTCATGGACAGAGGAGCCTGGTGGGCTTGCAGTTTGTGGGTCACAAGAGTCGGACACAACTTAAATACTAAACCACCACCACTGTTCACTGAATATGTACAATATATTATCCATATCCCTCTGGGATTGTTATTTATCCAACATTTATTGAGTGCCAGCTGTGCACTGGAGAAGGAAATGGCAACCCACTCCAGTGTTCTTGCCTGGAGAATCCCAGGGACGGGGCTGCCTGGTGGGCTACAGTCCTTGGGGTTGCACAGGGTCGGACACGACTGAAGTGACTTAGCAGTAGCAGAAGCAGCAGCTGTGTACAGATGCTATTCTAAGTTCTATGAATATAGCAGTGAACAGATTGAGCTTTCATTTCTAATACTCAGTCACAGAAAATCTCTGAGACTCAAAATCTCTTTCCAACATTCTTTTTCTTTTCCTGACTAAATTGGAAAATGTGCAAGTCACACAGGTCTACTGTGTGTGTGTGTGTGTGTGTGTGTGTGTGTTTGCAAAACGCACAACTGGAAGCATTTACGGGAAGTGCTAAGTGCAGTAAACCTGAGTTTGAGTCCTGCTGCTACATTTATTAACTAAACAAACTGAGGAAAGTTATTTAAACTCCTGCTTTTTGTTTGCTTGTTTTTTCTTTTTCCCTGTATTTTAATGTGAATACCACCATGAGGCCATACTTTGCTAAGGCTAAGAGCTAGTACTGAGATCAGACTGCCTAGATTTGAATCCTGCCACTCCTGCATTTGAATCCTTCCAAATCCTGGATTTGAATCCAAGCTATGTGATCATGGGCCATTGTCATAACCATTCTGTGGTTCAGTTTTCTCATGCACAAAATAGGGATAACAACAGAACATTCCTTATGGAATTATTTGGGGATTAATTGAGTTCCCATATAGGAGTACCTAGAATGGTACCTGATATATAGTGAGTGTTATATGAGCTAACTCTCACTACTGCTACTGTTACTGAAGACTCTGCTTTGGCGAAGTATGTGTTGGAGAAGATAATATAATTGATAGTATTCAGAAATCCCAAGCCCTAGTACTAGATACACAGACTATCGTAAATAAATTGGGAGATCATTTACTGAATTGCTTAGTTGTTTACAAGCATCACTCTGAAGAGTAGAAAGTGATGGAAAAGTTAAGAGAAGAGAAATTTTGTATGAAAGAGAGGCATCGTAACTACCTGCAGAAAAGTAGTAATTGTCTGCATAGGTTTTACTATTGGTCCACTGTTACACTGTGCGATCTTCAATAGACAGAAGTAATAGATGTTGATTTATTGTTATCTAATAATATACATATCCATTATAATTGCATTTAGAAAATTCAAGTTCAGTCATGTTCACTCCTTATCAGGTGTACTTAGATGGCAAATTAACTCTGAGAATGGAATTAAAATTACTTCCCCATCCCTACTTCTTCCATCTCCTTGGTGGACAGCTGATCTTTTACAGTCTGACTCTTCTCACCTTTCTTGTCTCACTTCCTGTTGATCCTGCACAACTCTATATTCCACTCTGACACAACAAGCCACTTTCATTTTTCAGTAGCATGAGTGCCCAGGCTCCCTGTTGGTCTGTGCAATGCCTTCCCCATAATCTATCCATCCAGTTTAAATATCATCCCTGCTGTGAAACTTTCCTTGACTCCAGCAGTTAGCTGCTTCTTCTGTAATCCCATAGGTTTTATACACATGCCCCCTCCAAAGTGTCATTTACATTGCTTTGAAATTTTATTTATCTTTTTATCATGGAGTGAGATCCATGAGAATCGGAACATTACTTTTCCATCCTTGGAATTTAACATGTAGTGGGTTCAAGATACAATATTTAACGAATTACAAAATGGGCACCATAGTGAAAGGAACAAGGTAAGCTTTATTAGCACAACTTCCCAGGTAAGAGCACAGAGACTCTGAAGGTCAATCAGTAGTGTCTACTGAGAGCCACATGAATAGCCTTCCTCTCACTTACACTGAGCATCAGCTGAGAGGGCTGACCCTTTAGGATACCTTTTTCACAAATTCACTCTAACTAGCTCTGGTCTGTGAGTGCAGCTTGGCTCATTTGATTTCAATCAATTTTTGTCTAATGAATTTTCTCTCAATTCTGGGTGCATGTTATCTTCATATGGGAAGCACTATGGCTTGCTTTTTTCATGTTTTTTAAAATATTTATTTTTAACTGGAGGATAATTGCTTTACAATATTGCTTTGGTTTCTGCCATGCATCAGCATGAATTAGCCATAGGTTTACATGTGTCCCCTCCCTCTTAAAGCTCCCTCCCACTTCCCACCCTTTCCCATCCCTCTAGGTTGTTACAGAGCCTTGGTTTGAGTTCCTTGAGTCATGCAGCAAATTTCCATTGGCTGCCTATTTTACATATGGTAGTGTACACAGTTCTTAGTAGTGTACCTTGCCACTTTATGATACCAGTAAATATTTATGGGAAAAGAAAAAAACAGTAGCTTATGAAACTGCCTTTTCCTCCCCTTAGACTTCTAGTTTACTGTTTTTTTTTCAGTTCGCTATCATTGATATTTTGGTTTGTACCCTAAGTTCCTTCAAGTTTTATCATTAGCTTAAATGATTGTAATCTGGTTTTCACTCCGTACCATTCCCCAAAGACTTCTTTGCCTTTTCCTCAACTAAGCTAAGAAATTGTGGAGTAGAGTATATATTTGGAATTATAGTCAACTGAGGTTGAATTTTTTAGCTGTATAGCAGGCTTTTCATTTGCAGCTACTCATTCCTAATAATTTATGCTCTTAAAGTGTCCATTTCTTTTAAAAGTATTGCTTTTCAGTAAAAATTTTCAAATACTCCTTAAATGAGTTCTATAATATCATTAGCCAGCAACATGAAGATGAAGAATTACTGGGACACTGTTATTTCAAACCCAAAGAAAGGCTCCAAGTCTTTCCAGTGGTCTCAGCAGAAAAGGAAGGAGGTGGGAGGAGAAGGGGATGACAGAGGATGAGATGGTTGGATGGCATCACTGACTCGATGGACATGAGTTTGAGCAGGCTCTGGGAGATGGTGATAGACAGGGAGGCTGGGTATGGGGTCTCAAAGTTTTGGATGTGACTAAGCAACAGAAAAACAACAACAACAACAATGCTTATTACATGCCAGACACTGTGCTAACTGGTGTGGGTCAGAGAGTAACTCCACATTTAGAGACAACCAACTCAAAATAAATCATCAGCATCTCTTGGATTTCTCCTTCTCTCAGTTCTAATAGTTAACCACTAAGTAAATGATTCTTTAATTCATACTCTTTCAGAATTTGATAAAATGTAGGCTCTCTCCCAAAAATACTACAAAATTCTCAAATTTTACCTATTTTTGATCTACACAAATCTATCCCTTTTGTTAATGAGAAGGCACTGTGATGGCCATTTGGTCTGCAGTGACCAATAAGACAATGTAATTACTCTCCCTGGATTCCCCATATACTATTGGAGAATGACACAAAATCAAATAATTACAATCTAGCATGACATATGTAATGATCAAAGGAGGGAAACAGTAAATCTGATTGATGTTTTTATACCCTAAAAGCCTTAAAGAAGCAAAGGATACAGTGGCAAATAAAAGTTTAAGGAAATCATAAGGAAAGGGGTTTCCCTGGTGGCTCCATGGTAAAGAATCCACTTGCAATGCAGGAGTCATGGGTTCGATCCCTGCGTTGGGAAGATACCCTGGAGAACAAAATGGCAACCCACTCCAGTATTCTTGTCTGGGAAATCCCATGGACAGACGCGTCTTGGTGGGCTGCAGTTCTTGGGATTGAGAAAGAGTTGGACATGACTTAGCAACTAAACAGCAACAGCAAAGGAAGAAGAACTCAAAAACAGACTCAAAATTCAAGAACACACACAAAAATGCCATGTGGACACAGTAGGGGAAGGGGAGGGATGAACTGAGAGATTAGCACTGACATGTATTCACTACCACGTGTAAAATAATGGCTAATGGGATCCTGCTGTATTGCACAAGGGGCTCAGCTCAGTGCTCTGTGATGACCTGGGGGGTGGAAAGGAGTGGGGCAGGCGGGAGGCCTAAGAGGGAGGGATGTATGTGTACATAGAGTTGGTTCAGTTTGTTCCACAGCAGAAACTAATGCAACATGGTAAAGCAATTATACTCCAATAAGAAACTTAAAAACAAAGTAGCTATAATTTTCATAAAAGTAACAGCATTCTGTATTCTATTATATGTATTATTCTAAGTAATTTTACATATATTTATTCACTAAATACTTACAAGAAACCCTTCATATAACATGCTGTTTTGTATTAAACCACTACGGCTACCATGACATAGTACCATAGACTTGGTGGCTTAAACAAGAGAAATTTATTTTCTTGCAATCCTGGAGACTAGAAATTTCAAGATCAAGGTATGGGCAAAACTGGTGACTTTTGAGACCTCACTTCACGGTTTCTTCTTGACTCCCTTTTCCTTGTGTCTTCACAGGCTCTTCCTTCTGTTGTACCTGTCTGTGTCCAAATTTCTCCTCCTTATAAGGGCACCAGACATAATGAATTAGAACCAACCCCGAGGATCTCATATTCACTTAATTAGCTCTTTAAAGACCCTATCTCTAAATACAACCACTTTCTGAAAACCCACATGTGTATTTTGGGCAGGCACAATCCAACCCATATTGTAGCTGTCATTTTCCTGGGAAGGAAACTGAAGCACACAGAGGTGAAATAGTTTGCCCAAGTTTCCACAGCTTCTGAGCATCACAACCAAAATCTGAATCTGAGCAATCCAATTTCAGCATCTGTGAAGCTAACTTCTATAATTAATTCACTCTCTGTTCATATAATTTCTTTAAAACAAGAAATAAAATTCACTGACATATTTGTTTGTTAAGTTAACTCCATCCTTCTTGTGATACACCAAAATTCCCAAGGAGTAGAAATATAAAACCTCTGTTCTAAGGGAATTCAAATTGGCTCCTTATATTAAACTTCCGAAATGATGGCTTCTGATGAGTGCAAGAACAACAACAACAATTACCCACTGTTGAGTGCTTACTGTGTGTTGGCACTGTTCTGGGTGTACTGTACACCTAATCTCAGTTATATCTCACGGCATTTTGAAGTTTATTATCCACATTTTACAGATGAGTAAACTGAGGCTCACAAAGATTATCCTCTCTCCTCTCACAAAACCAAAACCAGAAATACGAATCAAGGTCTCTCAAGAAATTTTATGTTTTGGCTTCTTTTGGGGCCCCCAAATCCCAGCACCAAAACTGGGACTTTTTATTGAACCTTTGGGCTTCCCAGATGGCACTAGTGGTAAAGAACCCCCCTGCCAATGCAAAAGACATAAGAGGTGAGGGTTCACTCCCTGGGTTGGGAAGATACCCTGGAGGAGGACATGCAACCCACTCCAGTATTCTGGCCTGGAGAATCCCGTGGATAGGGTCTCTCGAGTCTGACATGACTGAGAGCGACTTAGCACGCACTCAGGCATTGAACCTTTGCTTATAAACGGTTAAAGCTGGATTTTTGCCCTTTTGTCCGCACCTCCTGCAGGGCTCCCCTGTGTTCACAGCATGCGTTGCACCTCTTCCCTTAGCTCCTCTTTCTCCCACGTGCCTGCAGTGAGTGTCAGCTTCTAGATAAGGCTCAGCACTTCCAGAGTCACTTCACAGGTGCTCACTGGCCTCCCTTGGGAGGAACTCTCCATTGGTCCTCAAGGACAGGTCAACGCACAGACCCAGAATCCGTGCCAAGGCCATTCTCTTTGGCCCCCTTCTCTGTCGCCACTTTGTGACCTACTAAGCCAGTGCTGGTCTATGGGTTCTCATGGCCTTTGGGAGGAAGTAAAAAGGTTCCACAAATAAAAATCACGTCTTTAGACTATCGATGTTAATATTTCACAACTCTTCTCTCCACTGTTGAGACACTTTGTAATAAAATGTTCATTTCTCAGGTAAAGTAAAAATGACAAAGGATACCTAGTTCTCACTTCTGTGCACAGCTCTAAAATGCTTAGTGTGTGCTAAGTCACTTCAATCGTGTCTGATGCTGTGCAACACTATGGACTATAGCCTCCCAGCCTCCTCTGTCCATGGGATTCTCCAGGCAAGAACACTGGCATTGTTGCCATGCTCCTCTCCAGGGCATCTTCCCAACCTAGGGACCGAACCCGCATCTCAAGTCTCCTGCATTGGCAGATGGGTTCTTTACCACTAGCACCACCTGGAGTAAAGCATTAATGCTTTGTCCATCTTTCTGCTTTAAATAGTAATAAATAACATTTCGCTTGTTAGTGGAAGAATATTTAACTTGGAATAGAACACCTGGGCTCTGGCCACAGCTCTGCAAGTTGAGTATAATTGTAAAACTAACAGAAATCTGACATGAAACACTGGATTCTCTGCCACAGTCTTGTTGGGTCAGCATTGGCAGAGTTTCAACCCTTTGAGTCAATGTTCTCTTCTGTAAAATGGGATCAATATAACAGTTACCTCCTTGATTTGTTGAAGCTTACGTCAATAAGCAACATACACCGAGAGGTTGTGTTAAGAGAAATGGCTTTATTAAGAACTCATTCTCCTGGGTGAGATTATAAACTCAGGAGGGCGGCAGCAATGATCATGTAAATATTAAACACCTACTATGTGTTAGGCACAGAGAAAAGGAAGATTAGAAAGATGAGGTTTTGTAGCTAGGAGATAGCACTGATATTCTCCAGTGTACTTTTGCTTGCTCTGAAAACAATGTCTGTCTCATTCTAGGTTTGTTCCTCCCACAGGGAAAGAAAACAGGATGACTATAGACTATAGTGGATGACTATAGACTATTTTCTATTTTCAGAGATAACTTCTGAACTGGAGTCTTTAACTCATATTCTAGCATCTGTTTTTCTGTACGTTTCCAGTCCTGTCTCCAAACCCTGCCCCCGAATGCAAGGCTTAGTCAGTGACAGAAGTAATTCAGGATCCACTTGGGGAAAATAAGGAAGAAAAAAACCAAGTCCCCGGCAGAGGTGACTGGAGTGTCAGAGGAAAAAGCAGCCCGAGTATATCAGCCCAAAGACCTGGGTTCTTATCTGCCTCCAGGGCCTTACCGAATTTCTCCAGTTTCCTTTCTTCTGCTTCTGTTTTGATTGTGAGTCCCCTTTAACCAGAAAATGTGGAGTCTTCTGTGATGCCTCACTCCTGAGTTGTACCACTTGGAAAGCTACACATTTTTTTTTTTTTTAACATAGATACATTTTCTTGCTGATTTCCTCCTCCCTTGTTCCCTGCACATCAGTTCTGACTATCCTCCAGTTCTTTCTTCACAGTGCAATCTGTGTACTCTTTAAAAAATTATCTGTTCATGTTATCTCTCACCACTGCAGAGACAAACAGTGACTTCCTATTGCTCTTAGGAGAAATTGCAAATACTTCTTGCATGTCCTCAACTGCCCTTCTTGATTTTGACCCTGATTCCTCTCTAGCTTCATCTCAAACTGTTCTCTCCATAGATACATTGGTCACTCTACATATTCTGGCTGGACAGATATTTTTATTCCCAAAGTTACAGATCAGTGGAGAAGGGTAGCATAAGGAAGAGATGTTAATGTCACGATTTTTGAAGATTCTGTGTGCTGTGCTTTAAGATGCTTTTGAGATATTTCAATGAGGGTGCCAGATGGGCAGCTGGAAATTTGGGCTGAGATTTAAGACCAAGATTTACTCTGTAAATATAAATTGAGAAGTCATCAGCTGTAGATAATAAGTGAAGCTACGGGAGGAGTGAGACAGATAAGAGAATGTAGCCTCCCATTGAAGGTTCTTGCAAATTCTATTCTTTTTCAGAAAAACTCATATACCACTTCTCCAAATAGTCATCCTTTAACACCATCAAAGACTTTCCCAAAGGCGGCAGAATCAATCAGACCTCTTCACTAAATTGTATTGCCAGGTTGCTTTTGTATCTTTCAGTCTGTAACTAAAGATACATTTCTGAAATTACTGGTTAGTATCTATCTCCACCACTAGATCTAAGTACTACAAGGACACAGAACTACATCAATACCCGACAAAGAGCCAGTTTATAGATGCGTATATGTATTCAACTATTTATGAAATGGTTGAATAAGTCAATGAAAAAGAATTCTATTGTTTTTATACAATTGTGTTGTACCAGTGAATGTACTAAAGCAAATCAGTTCCCTAATATCCAATCACATTAGGTTTCTTTGTTGTTCTATTTTATTTTATTTTATTTTTTTAAATTTTATTTTATTTTAAAAATTTACATAATTGTATTAGTTTTGCCAAATATCAAAATGAATCCGCCACAGGTATACATGTGTTCCCCATCCTGAATCCTGTTGTTCTATTTTTAAAAAGGAAATTTAAGAATCATTTTCTCTTTACATACCAGAGTTTGCATATATCTCACATCCAGTTTCCCCTATTCTTAATTTACATCAGTATGGAAGTTTTGTCACAATTCAAGAAACAACTTCACTATATTATTATTAACTACAGTCTATTAAGATTACTTAGTTGTTATCTAATATCTCTTTGTATTTCAAGATCCCATCCAGGATCTCATATTACATTTAGTGATCATGTCTCCTCCCTCCTTCTTGACTGTGGCTATTTTTCAAGCTTTGCTTGTTTTTGATGACCTTGACAGTTTTGAGGAGTACTGCTCAGGTGTTTTACAGATTGACCCTCAACTGGAATTTTGTAGACTGTAGTTACTTGGGGAGGAAGAGGACCGAGTGGAAAGCACTCTTCTCTCCCCATCATATCAAGGGTACACGCTATCAACATGGCTGACCATGGGCAGTGTTTGCTTTGGTCACTTGGCAGATACCATATTCACCAGTTTTCTCAAACCTAAGGACTTCCCTGGTGGCTCTGATGGTAAAGAATCTGCGACCTGGGTTTGATCCCTGAGTCGGGAAGATCCCCTGGAGAAGTGCATGGCAACCCACTCCAGTATTCTGGCCTGGAGAATTCCATGGACTGAGAAGCCTGGCGGGCTATAGTCCATAGGGTTGGCAAAGGGTCGGACATGACTGAGCGACTAATACTTTCACTTTCAAACTCCTAAATGGTTCCACTGCCCTTCCATATTGCGCTCTTTGGGGGAAAGTTACTACAGACACCCCATACATAAGGAGCGGGAGTTACGCATTGCTCCTTTATGTACTCAAAATGTCTGCATCTGCTAAGTCACTTCAGCCGTGTCCAACTCTGTGCGACCCCATAGACGGCAGCCCACCAGGCTCTGCCGTCCCTGGGATTCTCCAGGCAAGAACACTGGAGTGGGTTGCCATTTCCTTCTCCAATGCATGAAAGTGAAAAGTGAAAGTGAAGTAGCTCAGTCGTGTCCGACCCTCAGCGACCCCGTGGCCTGCAGCCTACCAGGCTCCTCCATCCATGGGATTTTCCAGGCAAGAGTACTGGAGTGGGGTGCCATTGCCTTCTCTGGAGAAGAACTGACTCACTGGAAAAGACCCTGATGCTGGGAAAGATTGAAGGCAGGAGGAGAAGGGGATGATAGAGGATGAGATGTCTGCATAATTATTTGGAATTCTTCCACATGGTAGATGTAGGTAGGTATACATATTATCAGTTTGCATTCATCTATATTTATTTTACACTTTTGCTTACAATCGTTTATTCCATGTCTCAAATTGATACTATTCCACAGAGACTATTATTTTACACTGTTGCTTATAATCAAACATTTATTCTATGACTCAAAGTGCTACTATTCCTCAGAAACTATTTGTCTCACAGATCTTTTAGTTATAATCCACTCTTATCATATTAGAACTCTGTTGGTATCATGGTAGAGTACAGGAGAGGGAAAGTGTCCTATAGTATTCTGATTAAATTTCAATCTTTTAGTTGGCCAGTGTCTTCGGGCTATGACTGTCATGAGTGTTTCTGCAGTGGTATAGCTTCTTGATTTTTCCACCTCTGATCTCCCTTTTTAGTTGTCATATTCCCAATCTGTTTCCTAGAAGCCCTGACCCATGTAGCCTTAAATGAGACAGGAAGGCTGGAAGAGGCTGGACTGAGGAGTTCCCTTCCCCCTACTGGAATACTACTCTGGTGGTTATTTCCTCTGGATTGAAGGGCTTTGGTGTGGAGAAGACCTCTGTGCGTATTTCACAATGGATACTCTTTCCCTCCCCCAACACAGCCAGGAGAGGATCTTTCTCAGATCTTTATTGTGAAAACTGGACAGAGTTCCTGGAAGTAAAAGCCCCACATGTGTGGGAATCCCCCTAAGACTATGGGTCCCAGGAGTGTCTCTCATCACTAGCCGTCCATCTCATCACTAGCTTCTCTCATCACCAGTCTCCAGGCATTTATCAAAGTGTTTGGGTTTATGGATCTAGCTTCTCCTCCTGAAAAGGGAATAGCAGTTGAGTTCCTCTGCTTGCAGTTATCTCTGCAGTTTGGGGAGAAGTAGTCTGCTCTGTGACCTCGGTTCTCTCATAAGTCCAAGAAAAGTTATTGATTTTCCACTTATCTAGCTTTGTCTTATTGTAAGGATGGAAGTGACCAGACATCCGTGCTATTTTTATACATAAAACACATTCCTCCTTGTTTTTGTCTGTGATCAGCTTAACCTTTTCCTAAACCCTCTCTTGTGCATTTCATTGTTGCCCAGGCTTCCAGAAAACCATCTAGATGCAGGTTAAATAAATCTTTGGTAAGAAGATAATTTGCTTCCCAAAATGTCAGTGTGCTTATCCAAGTTAAACATTAGTATTCTGATGTGAGCCATTCTAGACATGGTGTGATGAAATTAACTGAAGATGAGAACCACTGATGAAGAATTTAAACAGGATTAATACCTTCATTTTAAAAGGTGGATAAGGTAGGTGAGCACATTAATGGTTTCATCCATTATATCTCTTGGTGCTAAGAATTGATGTCCTTGTCCTATTTAGGTAAAGAATTTTTATTTCTTGGCAGAAATAAGATTATATATAAACTGAACTATAAGAGTAATTTTTCTCAATTGACAAAAGGCACAATGTCTGCCTGAAGCTCTTATATAATAGCTCATTGTATATTGGACTGTTTCTAAATCAGCCAAAGTTTAATAGGGATGGGGAGAGATTAATTATCAGAGGGCCTCCTTCTCATTAAAAAATAGATTTACCACTTGCAAACTGCTGAATATTGTTTCTGCTGCTGCTGCTGCTAAGTCGCTTCAGTTGTGTCCGACTCTGTGCAACCCCATAGACAGCAGCCCACCAGGCTCCCCCGTCCCTGGGATAATATTGTTTAAACATGTTTAAATATAACTTCAACATTTAATACTAATAAAAAGTCTTATAAAATAGTGTCTATGTTATAATTCTTTTTGTTAAAATATATATATAGTGTTATATTTGCATATTTAAAAAACTAACAGAAATATTAAGCAAGTATGTGTGTTTTTTTTTAATTTTCTCCTTTTTGCATGTTTCTATTTTCTGAATTTTGTGTAATGAACAAGTAATGCTTTCATGAAAAGAAGAAAACCATAGACATCAAAATAAGAAGAGTAGTTCATAAAATACAGGACTTGAAAAGAATTTGGGATTTATTTGTTAAGCCAGTTAAGCCAGTTTCTAATTTCTTCACTTGAGGAAATGGAGGTACACACCAAAAAAAAAAAAAAAAAATTCCTCTTGAATACTGTTTCCCCATTGCTGCTTAAAGAATAATAACCATTTTAAAAGAGCTAGTTCAAATATGCACAGCTTTGGCATTTCTGTGATAGCATGTCTCACATCTCTCACCAGCTGTAACTTCTAGTATAACATGAATCATGAAGAAGAGAAAGATGCTGTGGGGTGAAGACGGCGTCTCCTCACCATCTGTCCAACGCTTAGCCATATATTTCAGTTGTTGTTGCTCAGTCACTAAGCTGTGTTCAACTCTGAGACCCCGTGGACTGCAGCACACCAGGCTCCATTCCTTCATCGTCTCCCAAAGTTTGTTCACATTCACATCCATTGAGTCAGTGATGCGATCTAACTGTCTCATCCTCTGTTGCACCTTCTCCTTAGATTTCAGTCTTTACCAGCATCAGGATCTGTTCCAATATCTTACTTATGCTATTTTAATTAACCCTTTAATCTTTTCAATTAATTAATTTTTATTGACGTAGAGTTGACTTACAATGTTTCAGGTGTACAGCAAATTGATTAGTTTATATTGTACACACACACACACACACACATATATATGCATACATTGTTGTTATTTAGTCACTGAGTCATGTCCAACTCTTCTGCAACCCCATGGACTGTAGCCCGCCAGGATCCTCTGTCCGTGGGATTTCCCAGGCAAGAATACTGGTGTGGGTTGCCATTTCCTTTTCTTAGTGATCTTTCTGACCCAGGGATTGAACCCGCATCTCCTGCATTGGCAGTCAGATTGTTTACCACTGAGCCACCAGGGATGCCCATGTGTATATATACTTTTCAGATACTTTTCCATTATGGGTTATTACAAGACATTGAATACAGTTCCCATTAGAGGTTATTTTAAGACATTGAATACAGTAGGTCCTTGTTTATCTATTTTATGTATAGTAGTATATATGTGTTAATCCCAAATTCCTATTTTACCATTCTACTCCCTCCCCCTTTAGCAACCATAAGTTTTTCCTATGTCTGTGAGTCTATTTCTGTTTTATAAATAAGTTCATTTGTATCCTATTTTAGATTCCACATATAAGTAATATAATATGATATTTGTCTTTATCTACCTATTTAATTCACTTAGCATGGTAATTTTTAGGTCCATCCATGTTACTGAAAATGGCATTATATCATTCTTTTTTATGGGCTGAGCAATATTCCATTGTGTGTGTATATATACATATATATATATATATATATATATATATATAAAAATATATATCACATCTTCTTTATCCATTCATCTGACATTTAGGTTGCTTAATTAATCCTTGCAATACCTTCATGACTTAAATATCACTCTCATTATTCAGATGAATAAAAGAAAAATTAAACAGGTTAAAACATTTTAGAGTTTTAAAGTTGTCTTAACGTTAAGACAACTTTGTCAAAACCCACAGAACTTGAGTTTTACGTAGGTTCATATTTCTTCAAAACTAAATATATAGTAAATACTCAGAAAATGTATTTAATAATCGAGGTATTTATCAGCAGCCTACTTATCCTTCAATTAATTCACAATGAAAACAACTGTGACCACAACTAGCATTTGAAGTCCGGATTTTTTAAACAAATAGAATTCTTTTTCATCACCAAAAAGCAATCATCACTGCTGCCGTCTGGCTTCCTTGTTCTCGTCTTTATTGTACTTCAAAAAAAAATTTTTTTTAAACTTCTCTGTCTACTTGAAACATCACTTTTTTTTTTTTTTTTAGATACCAGCTTCTTGCACAAAACTTTTGCCTCCGAGCTTTAATTCTAGAGCTAAATAACAATAGCTTATCTATTTAGCACTTTCCTAAAAACTACCACGTTGGAGAATTTGTTTGGAGACAGATGGGATAGATATTATTACTTTCATTTTAAGGATGTGAAGGCTAAACCTTCAAGAGTTTCTGTGATTTGCTTATGAGCTTATGCAGTGTATACAGCTCTTAAATCACAAATCTCGGACCCAAGGGGAGTTTTCTGACCCCAGATCTAGTGTTCTTCCCTCTGTGCTATGTGGTCTGGTCATACAAAGGCATTGTCTTTGTCACCCCTGTAATTATCCACTACATGTTCTGTTATACTTAGTTTCACTTCCGTCCCTACTGGACAGTTTTGATCTCTTAGCTTTTTAGCTTTTGTTCCTGTCAGGGTTTTTCATTGCTTGCAACAGAAACTCACTCTGGCTGAATTAAAAAGGGAACAAATTTGCTGAAAGAATAATGGATAATTCAGGAGATCGTGGAGATGCAGGTTGAGAAACAGGTAAGAACGAGAAAGGAGGGCAGCAGCCAAATCATCTGCCAAAGCTGTGCTCTCGAACACAGGCTGCCTCTGGGCAGCACTTACCTTTACTGATACCTCTGATCTCATGCTTATAAACAGGATGATGTTAGCACCACTGCCCTTGCCCACTGCTAGAATGCTTTTCCGTTGTCCTTGCTTTTTCGTATCAGTATCTCCTGTTTCAGTCTTGAATGGGTATGTCTGATTGGCTGAGTATTGATCATGTGGTCATACTTTAGCTTTCTGGGAAGCTGGGAAATGGTAAGTGCTAAGTATGTTTACCTTCTGTCATGGAAGGTGAGCTCTTTTTCTCAACAAGACTTATGAAGTATGTGTGCATGCATGCTAAGTCACTTCAGTCATGTCCAACTTTTTGTGACCCCATGGACTGTGGCCCACCAGGCTCCTCTGTCCATGAGATGCAAGAATACTGGAGTGGTTGCCATGCCCTTCTCCAGGGAACCTTCCCAACCCAGGGACTGATGCATTGCAGGCAGATTCTTTACCGCCAAACCAACAGGGACAGCCCTCATTAAACATATACTTCTCTAAATATAACAAGGAGGTTGAAATAAAGTCCCCTACCATGATCAAAAAATAGCCAACTTCTAATACTGATTCCAATTTAGTTTTGCATGTTCTTTCTTTGGGTGAACTTTCTTTGAGATAAGAGACATATATTATTTATGACTATGTCTCGGTTGTCACTCAGCCAATAATTACACTTGCTCTGTGGCATTCTGAAGGGTTTTAACTTGTCATTTAACTTTCACTTATCATCTAAGAAATTCCTTTTCCAAAATTATCCTCTAATATTTCTCTCAAATGAGTGGATTTCATCAGGGCCTGACAGCATGAACTGTGGCTTTACAAAATCTTTTCAAAGCATGAAAACTATGTTTGGTATATTTCCATGGCTTTAGATTTTAAGATATGCCTTGTTATTTTACTTTAAGAACTCCAGATATTTCTTCAACAACAATAGGTTTCTGATTCTGAATAATCCTTTCCTCTGCAGTATTTTTGAACAGTGGCTTCGAAAGTATCATCCTCTTCAAGATGTTTATCCAGAAGCTAATGCACCCATTGGGCACAACCGGGAATCCTACATGGTTCCTTTCATCCCTCTCTACAGAAACGGTGACTTCTTTATTTCATCCAAAGATCTAGGCTACGACTATAGCTACCTACAAGATTCAGGTAAAGCTCAGTTTCTTTCATATGAATTGCTCAGTCTGATGTGACCAATCTTTTTTGAGAGTGTGCAAAACCTTATGATTTTAAAGTGTTATCCCCCAATGTTTTAACTTGGAAAGTGCATTATAATCCTTAGTTCATCACTGATTTATTATTACATGGCCCAAGCTGAAATAATCTTTAAGCTCTTATCCATTGTGCTTAATATAAGGCATTCTGTGTGTGGCAACCTGGGAAGAGCACAAGAATTAAAATCAGAGAGTGTGAGACCTGATGCTAACAGACTTTGGTGTGACCTTGGGAATTCTGACTTCCATTCCCTGAATTTCAGCTTCTTAACCTAAGATATTGGGAATATAATACCTCAAAGAGATATTATGATAATTAAGGGCATTAAGAACCTAGTGCAGTCTGCACAAGAAAAATATCTACCAGTTTTAGAATCATCTTTGGGAGCTTCCTGCTAGAGTTATCAAGAAAACCTGTGAACATTTTGATATTAAATCCTATTAATAATAATAATGCTAATAGACATAATAATAATAATTGCTGTGACTATGATTAAGGTAGTGTTATAAAAGCCTAGGATTGTAACTATACCTAGGCTTTGAATAATCTTCCTTAGTTTAAGTATGTGTGTATTTTCTTGATAAATGAGGAACAGATAGCAAAGTTCCCACACAATCTGAGAGTCTACTCCATACTATACATGCATTATTAGTCAGAATATATTAGGTAAGTATTATTATCCCTAGAATAAGGTGAGGACATTGATGCTAAAACAATCTCAGTGACTTTCCCAGTATCAAATACAAGCATACGTAAGAGCCAGATTTCAATTCTACAGGGTCCTCTCCACTTAACAGAAGATGGTCAAAAGCAATAAAACAACACAGAGCTTGTGGATAAGAGGTATTCAACAAGCACTGATGTTTCATTATATTCATGGATAATTCATGAAAAGGTGAATAAATTAGTAAAATTAAATGAACAGATAAATGACATTTATCAACTTCCTACCTCTTGTTACACCTTAGTGACACATACATTAATGACATACCTCTAGCGTCAAAGAGCTCTAAATTCGGTGTACAAATCAGACCATTGGCAAAGAAACTATGAAACATCAGGCTGGGTTAATTGCAGTAAAGGAGTCATAAACAGAATACTACGGGAGCACAGAGGAGAAAGCAATGACTTCAGAATAGTTCAAACTAGAGAAACAAGATGAGGCCGTGAAAGGTGAGTGGGCAGGTACCAGATGGAAAAGAGTAGGGAGTATTCTAAACTAAAAGAATAACAAAATAGAGGTATAAAGTGTACTATATATTTCTGGAATGCTAAATTGTCCAATTTGAGAAGCATGAGCAACGGGAAATTACACAGATGTGATAAACTGAATCACTTCATAATAGCCAACACATTATGAATCTTTTTAGGTGTCATGAACTCTTCTAGATGTGCTGTATGCATTATTTGCTTTAACCTTCATAACTACCCTTATGAAGATACTATTATTTCTTTTTCCAGATCATAGATGAGAAAATAGAGGCGTAAAGCATATGAATAACTTGTCCCAGGCCATCTAGCTAGTATGTGGCATAGCAGAACCACACTTTAAGGTCAACAGGAGAATCTGTATTTTATCAATATTCTCTTGCCCTTTGGGGAGCCATTGGTTGGACAGATATGGGTTTGATTGACCTGTGCTGTTTTATCTGAAGATCATAGCCAATGGGAAGAGGACTAAAATGGCTGGTGGAGGAGATCTGCTGCTGCTGCTGCTGCTAAGTCGCTTCAGTCGTGTCCGACTCTGTGGTACCCCGTAGACGGCAGCCCACCAGGCTCCCTCGTCCCTGGGATTCTCCAGGCAAAAACACTGGAGTAGGTTGCCATTTCCTTCTCCAATGCATGAAAGTGAAAAGTGAAAGTGAAGTGGCTCAGTCGTGTCTGACTCTTCATGACCCCATGGACTGCAGCCTGCCAGTCTCCTCCGTCAATGGGATTTTCCAGGCAAGAGTACTAGAGTAGGGTGCCATTGCTTTGAAAACCTTAAGATCACTGTGAACAGGGTTAAGATGTGATAAGGGTGGAGTGTGGAGAAGTGATAAGGGGGGTGAATTCCTGTGAGTCAAAAAGAAGGGTCATCTCCAGTGACATGTTTCCCCTTCCTTCTAGAAACACCCATAGTGTGTAAAGAAAGGAACATGTTGATAACAGTCTTTCAAAGATTCACCATCAGGATTTTATGATTTCCATTCCCAGAACATAATAGACTCTTTCATGGGCTCATGCTTTTGATCACACTATTCTCTCTAGCTAAATTCTGATCCTCTTCATCTATTTGTCAAACTCTCAGATACAAAATAATTATATATATATATATGTATATATATATATATACACACATATACACACAGTCATGTTTAATCACTCCTTTGTTAGAATTGCATGCTAGTTTTTCTACATATGATTTGTCCCCCTCTCTACCTTGGCTGTTGTAGGAGGAAATGGCAACCCACTCCAGTATTCTTGCCTGGAAAATCCCATGTACAGAAGAGCCTGTTGGGCCACAGTCCATAGGATCACAAAGAGTCAGACAGAATTGAGCAACTTCACTTTCTTTCTTTCTACTTTGGCTGTAAGCCCTACAAAATCAGAATTGATATCTTGCAAGCTTCTCTAGTCTAAATACCAAAGAATATCTGGTATGGGGTAAAATCAATGAATTAAATTGAATACAAGTGATATTTATCATGAAGAATAAATGCATGTAAGTATGACTTACATGTAATTACACACAAATAAAGTATACTTAACCCAATCCAGTATTCTTGCCTGGGAAATCCCATGGACACAAGAGCCTGGTGGGCTACAGTTCATGGGGTCACAGAGATGGACACAACTGAGGGCCTAACACTTTCTTGTGTATAGTACAATACATATAAATAAAGCTTGCTAAAAAAAAATATCACACCGCTTAATACTCAGGTCATTTTTAGATATTTTTAATGTACCAGGAGAAATATCAATAACCTCAGATATGCAGATGACACCACCCTTAAGGCAGAAAGTGAAGAGGAACTAAAAAGACTCTTGATGAAAGTGAAAGTGGAGAGTGAAAAAGTTGGTTTAAAGCTCAACATTCAGAAAACGAAGATCATGGCATCCGGTCCCATCACGTCATGGGAAATAGATGGGGAAACAGTGGAAACAGTGTCAGACTTTATTTTTTGGGGCTCCAAAGTCACTGCAGATGGTGACTGCAGCCATGAAATTAAAAGATGCTTGCTCCTTGGAAGGAAAGTTATGAACAACCTAGATGGCATATTGAAAAGCAGAGACACTACTTTGCCAACAGAGGTCCGTCTAGTCAAGGCTATGGCTTTTCCAGTGGTCATGTATGGATGTGAGAGTTGGACTGTGAAGAAGGCTGAGCACTGAAGAATTGATGCTTTTGAACTGTGGTGTTAGAGAAGACTCTTGAGAGTCCCTTGGACTGCAAGGAGATCCAACCAGTCCATTCTCAAGGAGATCAGCCCTGGGATTTCTTTGGAAGGAATAATGCTAAAGCTGAAACTCCCATACTTTGGCCACCTCATGCGAAGAGTTGACTCATTGGAAAAGACTCTGATGCTGGGAGGGATTGGGGGCAGGAGGAGAAGGGGATGACAGAGGATGAGATGGCTGGATGGCATCGCTGACTCGATGGACGTGAGTCTGAGTGAACTCCGGGAGTTGGTGATGGACAGGGAGGCCTGGTGTGCTGCGATTCATGGGGTCGCAAAGAGTCAGACACGACTGAGCAACTGAACTGAACTAAACTGAATGTATTTCAAGCCTTCTATTGCACTAGGTATTTTTTAGGTGATTTTATTGGTTTATTTATTCCTTTTACATACATATGTTTAGTAACTGTCTTGTACAAAGCATTCTTTTAGACACTACAAATACAGTGGCAAGCAACGTAGTCTCCTCCTAATGAAAGAGAAAGACCTTAAACCACCACGTTCCTAATGACTCATTTATTTAGAGATGTGCCTATCTCTAGGAGTCAATGAAGTGACATTTCAGAGAATATCCATGACAGGAGGAATTCATTAGTTGAAAAGGGAGTCTTGATCATGAATTTGGGCCAGACTGCTAGGATAACAGATTCATTAATGAATTTTAAACAAATCAGGGTCGAATTTGAGTTTTCATAAGATTATGTTTGCTGCAGCGTGTAGTAAGTTTTATGGCAGTCGCAAAGCACATTCAGGGAGGCTGATGAAAATGCTATTACAAGTATCCAGGGGAGAGCTGAAGGAAATTTGAATTGCAGCAGCAGTGATAGGAGGCAAGGTAGAAAGGACAAAAGAATTTGAAGTTATTTTGAAAGCAAAATTTATGGAACTTGGAAAATGATTTATGTAATAGATGAGAAAGAAGGAAATATTAGAGATGACTTTAAGCTTTCTGGCCTATGATAAATGGTGATTGAATTCATTAAGGCAGTAACAATAGGAACAGGGCCAGACATGGAGAGAATCTCACGGTGGTATCCATTACACAGTGAAATGGGGTGAATGGCACATCAGAGTCAAGATGTCTCTGAGGTAGCTAGATGGCCTCGAACCTCAGAAGAGATTGGGGCCTGTAGATGCTGATGTGTGAGACATGAGCATATAAACTGCCAGTCTTTACAGTCCTTTATGATCACAATGCGGTAGTGACTTTCATGCTCCACCTCATTGTATGCATGCATGTGTTCATGCTCAGTTATGTTCAACTCTTTGCAACCCCGTAGACTGCAGCCTACCAAGCTCCACCTCATTGTTCCTTCCCTAATGTCCAAATGGGTACTCTTTACCGAAAAGGCAACAAGAAGTATTAGAGAAGAAAAGGGAAAGAAGTATCACATTAAGGGATTAATGGTATTTATTTTTTATTTATAGTTAGATTTTTTAAAATAAAATTGATTTTAAATGTTTTATGTATTTACAGTATTTTCATACAGCTGTGAATTTGCACAAGTTTTAGAAAAGTTTTGCTTTAAAATAAATAACAATTGTTGCCTATTTTCCATTTTATGAATTATTCTAGTGCTCCTATAGTACTTTCAAGGAGTTTAAGTTTTATCTCTATTAATTGCTAAACTTTAACCACCTTACTAAAAATGTCTTTAAATTTTTCAATATAATTTAGTTCAGGCAGTTAATTATTCATCATTTAGGCAGACATGTTTATAATTAAGGCTGCTGATAATTTCTTGCTTTAGTCAAACATTTTCTCTTATAATTGAATATAGCGATGTTTTAAAAAATTGAGTAGCAGATCATTTTTTCACATTCATAACTGGTTAAAAGATGAAACCGAAATGGGTTGAATCCTGTTGGCAAATGTACTCCTGCTTTCTATATGGTGCTACTTTGCTAAGAGCTTCCTTCTTCTAATATATTCCAAAAGACTTGACATTTGATTTTAAAAATGAGAGGAGGATGCACGTGTCACTTTCAATTCTGGTTTCCTTGGTGTGTATGCCCAGCAGTGGGATTGCTGGGTCATATGGCAGTTCTAGTTCCAGTTTTTTTAAGGAATCTCCACACTGTTCTCCATAGTGGCCACACTACTGTGCAGTGCCACTTTCAGGGGAAGAGGGTTCCCTTTTCCCCACACCATCTCCAGCATTTATTTTTTTGCAGACTTTTTGATAGCAGCCATTCTGACTGGCATGAGATGGTACCTCATTGTGGTTTTGATTTGCATTTCTCTGATAATGGGAAATGTTGAGCATCTTTTTATGTGTTTGTTAGCCATCTGTATGTCTTCTTTGGAGAAATGTCTGTTTAGTTCTTTGGCCCATTTTTTGATTGAGTAGTTTATTTTTATGGTATTGAGCTGCATGAGCTGCTTGTATATTTTAGAGATTAACTCTTTGTCAGTTGCCTTGTTTGCTATTATTTTCTCCCATCCTGAAGGCTGTTTTTTCACCTTGCTTATAGTATTCTTCTTTGTGCAAAAGCTTTTAAGTTTAATTAGGTCTCATTTGTTTATTTCAGCTTTTATTTCCGTTACTCTGAGAGGTGGGTCATAGAGGATCTTGCTGTGATTTATGTCAGAGAGTGTTTTACTTATGTTTTATAGGAGTTTTATAGTTTCTGGTCTAGGAGTTTTATAGTTTCTGGTCTTACATTTAGATCTTTAATCCATTTTGAGTTTATTTTTGTGAATGGTGTTAGAAAGTGTTCTAGTTCCATTATTTTACAGGTGGTTGTCCAGTTTTCCCAGCATTACTTGTTAAAGAGATTGCCTTTTCTCCATTGTATATTTTTGCTTCTTTTGTCAAAGATAAGGTGTCCATAGGTGCATGGATTTATCTCTGGGATTTCTACTTTGTTCCATTGATCTATATTTATGTCTTTGTGCCAGTACCATACTGTCCTGATGACTGTCAGTCAACCAGTTCAATTGCTCAGTCATGTTTGACTCTGCAACCCCATGAACCGCAGCATGCCAGGACTCCCTGTCCATCACCAATTCCCGGAGTTCCTCCAAACTCATGTGCATCGAGTCAGTGATGCCATCCAGCCATCTCATCCTCTGTCATCCCCTTCTCCTCCTGCCCTCAATCCCTCCCAGCATCAGGGTCTTTTGCAATGAGTCAACTCTTCACATGAGGTGGCCAAAGTATTGGAGTTTCAGCCTCAGCATCAGTCCTTCCAATTAACACCCAGGACTGATCTCCTTTAGGATGGACTGGTTGGATCTCCTTGGAGTTCAAGGGACTCTCAAGAGTCTTCTCCAACACCACAGTTCAAAAGCATCAATTCTTCGGCACTCAGCTTTCTTCACAGTCCAACTCTCACATCCATACTTGATGACTGTAGCTTTGTGGTATAGTCTGAAGTCAGGCAGGTTGATTCCTCCAGTTCCATTTTTCTTTCTCAAGATGCTTTGGCTATTTGAGATTTTTTGTATTTCCATACAAATTGTGAAGTTATTTTTTCTAGTTCTGTGAAAAATACCATTGGTAGCTTGATAGGGATTTCATTGAATCTTTAGATTGCTTTGAGTAGTATACTCATTTTCACTATATTGATTCTTCCAATCCATGAACATGGTATATTTCTCCATCTATTTGTGTCATCTTTGATTTCTTTCATCAGTGTTTTATAGTTTTCTATATATAGGTCTTTTGTTTTTTAGGTAGATTTATTCCTAAGGATAAATGGCTAAGCTGGTAAAGCGTCTGCCTACAATGCGGGAGACCAGGGTTCAATCCCTGGGTCGGGAAGATATCCTGGAGAAGGAAATGGCAACCCACTCCAGTACTCTTGCCTGGAAAATCCCATGGATGGAGAAGTCTGGTAGGCTACAGTCCATGGGGGTAGCAAAGAGTCGGACACGACTGAGCAACTTCACTTTCACTTTTTATTCCTAAAGATTTTATTCTTTTCATCACAGTGGTGAATGGAATTGTTTTTTTGCACTGTTTACAATAGCTAGGACATGGACAAACCTAGATGTCCATTGGCAGGTGAATGGGTAAGAAAGCTGTAGTATATATACACAATGGAATATTGCTCAGCTATTTAAAAGAACACATTTGAATCAGTTCTAATAAGCTGGATGAAACTTGAGCCTATTATACAGAGTTAAGTAAGTCAGAAAGAAAAACACTAATATGATATATTAATGCATATATATGGAATTTAGAAAGATGGTACTGACAACCCTATACGTGAGACAGCAATAGAGACACAGATATAAAGAAAAGACTTTTGGACTCTGTGGGAGAAGGCCAAAGTAGGATGATTTGAGAGAATAGCATTGAAACATGTATATTACCATATGTGAGATAGATCATCAGTCCAAGTTCGATGCATGAAACAGGGCACTCAAAACCGGTGCAATGGGACAACCCTGAGGGATGGGATGGGGAAGGAGATGGGAGGGGGGTTCAGGATGGGGAACACATGTACACCCATGGCTGATTCATGTCAATCTATGGCAAAAACCACTACAACATTGTAAAGTAATTAGCCTCCAATTAAAATGAATAAATTAATTTTTAAAAATGAGAGGAAGAGGCATGCACAATAATTGGAATATTTCATTCTGCACACGGGATTTGATGAGGTCTCTGTTGTTCGTGGATTTGTTCACTTATGCTTGCCTATGTGTATGCAAAGGTGTATCCTGTTCCTTCTGCCAGGAATGGCTTGCCATCAGCATCCTACATTCAAGTTCTAATTCATTCTACTCAGAGGGATAGTCTCCTAGGATGCCTTCTCTGATTCCCCAGACAGATAGAGGAGGTCTTTTCCCTGTGATCCCATTATATCTTTTACATGCTTTCATTAGAACAGCATTGTTCTTAAAACAATTTGTTTACTTGTCAGGCTCCTCTTCCAGTTATTGTTTCCTTCAGGCCAGGGGCTCTGATCCTTTCACATGTGTGAACAACCAAGTGGCATATATTGTGTCTCAGTAAATGTTGCTGTATGAATGAATAAATAAATAGAAGAATGAAAGATAAATAAAGATACACTACTTATGTGCGTGGATTTATCTCTGGGCTTTCTATTTTGGTCCATTGATCAATATTTCTGTCTTTGTGCCAGTACCATACTGTCTTGATAACTGTGGCTTTGTAATAGAGCCTGAAGTCAGGTAGGTTGATTTCTCCAGTTCCATTCTTCTTTCTCAAGATAGCTTTGGCTATTCGAGGTTTTTTGTATTTCCATACAAATTGTGAAATTGTTTGTTCTAGCTCTGTGAAGAATACCGTTGGTAGCTTGATAGGGATTACATTGAATCTATAAATTGCTTTGGGTAGTATACTCATTTTCACTATATTGATTCTTCCAATCCATGAACATGGTATATTTCTCCATCTATTAGTGTCCTCTTTGATTTCTTTCACCAGTGTTTTATAGTTTTCTATATATAGGTCTTTAGTTTCTTTAGGTAGATATATTCCTAAGTATTTTATTCTTTCCGTTGCAATGGAGAATGGAATTGTTTCCTTAATTTCTTTGACAAAGGAGGCAAGAATATACAATGGATTAAAGACAATCTCTTTAACAAGTGGTGCTGGGAAAACTGGTCAACCACTTGTAAAAGAATGAAACTAGAACACTTTCTAACACCATACACAAAAATAAACTCAAAATGGATTAAAGATCTCAACGTAAGACCAGAAACTATAAAACTCCTAGAGGAGAACATAGGCAAAACACTCTCCGACATACATCACAGCAGGATCCTCTATGACCCACCTCCCAGAATATTGGAAATAAAAGCAAAAATAAACAAATGGGACCTAATTAAACTTAAAGCTTCTGCACAACAAAGGAAACTATTAGCAAGGTGAAAAGGCAGCCTTCAGAATGGGAGAAAATAATAGCAAATGAAGCAACTGACAAACAACTAATCTCAAAAATATACAAGCAACTCCTGCAGCTCAACTCCAGAAAAATAAATGACCCAATCAAAAAATGGGCCAAAGAACTAAATATACATTTCTCCAAAGAAGACATACAGATGGCTAACAAACACATGAAAAGATGCTCAACATCACTCATTATCAGAGAAATGCAAATCAAAACCACTATGAGGTACCATTTCACACCAGTCAGAATGGCTGCAATCCAAAAGTCTATAAGCAATAAATGCTGGAGAGGGTACAGAGAAAAGGGAACTCTCTTACACTGTTGGTGGGAATGCAAACTAGTACAGCCACTATGGAGAACAGTGTGGAGATTCCTTAAAAAACTGGAAATAGAACTGCCTTATGATCCAGCAATCCCACTGCTGGGCATACACACTGAGGAAACCAGAAGGGAAAGAGACACGTGTACCCCATGTCCATCGCAGCACTGTTTATAATAGCCAGGACATGGAAGCAACCTAGAGGCCCATCAGCAGATGAATGGATAAGAAAGCTGTGGTACGTATACACAATGGAGTATTACTCAGCCATTAAAAAGAATACATTTGAATCAGTTCTAATGAGGTGGATGAAACTGGAGCCTATTATACAGAGTGAAGTAAGCCAGAAAGAAAAACACCAATACAGTATACTAACGCATATATATGGAATTTAGAAAGATGGTAACAATAACCCTGTGTACGAGACAGCAAAAGAGACACTGATGTATAGATCAGTCTTATGGACTCTGTGGGAGAGGGAGAGGGTGGGGAGATTTGGGAGAATGGCATTGAAACATGTATAATATCAAGTATGAAATGAGTCGCCAGTCCAGGTTCGATGCACAATACTGGATGCTTGGGGCTAGTGCACTGGGACGACCCAGAGTGAGGGTACGCGGAGGGAGGAGGGTTCAGGATGGGGAGCACAGGTATACCTGTGGTGGATTCATTTTGATGTTTGGCAAAACTAATACAATATTGTAAAGTTTAAAAATAAAATAAAATTAAAAAAAAAGATACACTACTTGCTGTCAAGAGTTTGTAATCAAGTTTGAAAAGTAAGAAACATATATAAATAACTATAACACATAGATGATTGTGCCGAGTGTCACAAAGGAGCATAGAAGAAAAGAATTTGGGAATCCAGAAGAGAAAATTGAACAAAATCAGTGACCAAAACAAGTTTAAAGAGATAAAATTTTATTGCAAGCTGATTCATTTGAAATACTGATGGTACTACTTTGGAATAAGAATTCAGTTCAGTTCAGTTCAGTCGCTCAGTCATTTCCAACTCTTTGTGACCCATGAACCTCAGCATGGCAGGCCTCCCTGTCCATCCCAACTCCTGGAGTCTACCCAAACTCATGTCCATTGAGTCCATGATGCCATCCAACCATCTCATCCTCTGTCATCCCCTGCTCCTCTTGCCCTCAGTCTTTCCCAGCATCAGGGTCTTTTCAGATGAGTCAGCTCTTCGCATCAGGTGGCCAAAGTATTGGAGTTTTGGCTTCAACATCAGTCCTTCCAATGAACACCCAGGACTGATCTCATTTAGGATGGACTGGTTGGATCTCCTTGCAGACCAAGGGACTCTCAAGAGTCTTCTCCAACACCACAGTTCAAAAGCATCAATTCTTTAGCAATCAGCTTTCTTTATAGGCCAACTCTCACATCCATACGTGACTACTGGAAAAACCATAGCCTTGACTAGATGGACCTTTGTTAACAAAGTAATGCCTCTGCTGTCTAGGTTGGTCATAACTTTTCTTCCATGGAGTAAGTGTCTTTTAATATCATGGAGTAAACACCATCTGCCGTGATTTTGGAGCCCCCAAAAATAACGTCTGATACCGTTTCCACTGTTTCCCCATCTATTTGCCATGAAGTGACGGGAGTGGATGCCATGATCTTAGTTTTCTGAATGTTGAGCTTTAAGCCAACTCTTTCACTCTCCTCTTTCATTTTCATCAAGATGGTCTTTAGTTCTTCTTCACTTTCTGCCTTAAGGGTGGTATCATCCGCATATCTGAGGTTATTGATATTTCTCCCGGCAATCATGATTCCAGCTTGTGCTTCCTCCAGCCCAGCATTTCTCATGATGTACTCTGCATATAAGTTAAATAAGCAGGGTGACAATATACAGCCTTGACGTACTCCTTTTCCTATTTGGAGCCAGTCTGATTTTCCATGCCCAGTTCTGACTGTTGCTTCCTGACCTGCATATAGGTTTCTCAAGAGGCAAGTCAGGTGGTCTGGTATTCCCATCTCTTTCGAAATTTTCCACAGTTTATTATCATCCACACAGTCAAAGGCTTTGGCATAGTCAATAAAGCAGAAATAGATGTTTTTCTGGAACTCTCTTGCTTTTTTGATGATCCAAAAGATATTGGCAATTTGATCTCTGGTTCCTCTGTCTTTTCTAAAACCAGTTTGAACATCTGGAAATTCATGTACTGCTGAAGCCTGGCCTGGAGAATTTTGAGCATTACTTTACTAGCGTGTGAGATGAGTGCAATTGTGTGGTAGTTTGAGCATTCTTTGGCATTGCCTTTCTTTGGCATTGGAATGAAAACTGCCCTTTTCCAGCCCTGTGGCCACTGCTGAGTTTTCCAAATTTGCTGGCATATTGAGTGCAGCACTTTCACAGCATCATCTTTTAGGAGTTGAAATAGCTCAACTGGAATTCCCTCACCTCCACTTGCTTTGTTCATAGTGATGCTTCCTAAGGCCCACTTGACTTCACATTCCAGGATGTCTGGCTCTAGGTGAGTGAGCACACCAACATGATTATCTGGGTCATGAAGATCTTATGAAGATCTTTTTTGTACATTTCTTCTGTGTATTCTTGTCACCTCTTCTAAATATCTTCTGCTTCTGTTAGGTCCATACCATTTTTGTCCTTTATTGAGCCCATCTTTGCATGAAATGTTCCCTTGGTATCTCTAATTTTCTTGAAGAGATCTCTAGTCTTTCCCATTCTATTGTTTTCCTCTATTTCTTTGCATTGATCGCTGAGGAAGGCTTTCTTATCTCTCCTTGCTATTCTCTATAACTCCGTTTTCAAATGAGTATATCTTTTCTTTTCTCCTTTGCTTTTCACTTCTCTTCTTTTCACAGCTATTTGTAAAGCCTCCCCAAACAGTCATTTTGCTTTTTTGCATTTCTTTTTCTTGGGGATGGTCTTGACCCCTGTCTCCAGTACAATGTCACAAACCTCTGTCCATAGTTCATCAGGCATTCTGTCTATCAGATCTAGTCCCTTAAATCTATTTCTCCCTTCCACTGTATACTCATAAGGGATTTGATTTAGGTCATACCTAATGATCTAGTGGTTTCCCCCGCTTTCTTCAATTTCAGTCTGAATTTGGCAATAAGGTTTCATGAGTCACAGTCAGAAGTCTTGTTTTTGCTGACTGTATAGAGCTTTTTCATCTTTTGTGGCAAAGAATATAATCAATCTGATTTCAGTGTTGGCCATCTGGTGATGTCCATGTGTAGAGTTTTCTCTTGTGTTGTTGGAAGAGGGTATTTTCTATGACCAGTGTATTCTCTTGGCAAAACTCTATTAGCCTTTGCCTGCTTCATTCTGTACTCCAAGGCCAAATTTGCCTGTTACTTAAGGTGTTTCTTGACTTCCTACTTTGCATTCCAGTCCTCTATAATGCAAAAGGCATCTCTTTTGTGTGTTAATTCTAGAAGGTCTTGTAGGTCTTCATAGAACCGTTCAACTTCAGCTTCTTCAGCATTACAGGTTGGGTCATAGACTTGGATTGCCGTAATATTGAATGGTTTGCCTTGGAAACGAACAGAGATCATTCTGTCGTTTTTGAGATTGCATCCAAGTAATACATTTCGGACTCGTTTGTTGACTATGACTCCATTTCTTCCAAGGGATTCCTGCTCATAGTAGTAGATATAATGGTCATCTGAGTTAAATTCACCCATTCCAGTCAATTTTAGTTTGCTGATTCCTAGAATGTTGAAGTTCACTCTTGCCATCTCTTGTTTGACCACTTCCAATTTGCCTTGATTCATCGACCTATCATTTCAGGTTCCTATATAATATTGTTTTTTTACAGCATTAGACCTTGCTTCTATCATCAGTCACATCCACAACTGGGTGTTGCTTTTGCTTTGGCTGTCACTTCATTCTTTCTGGAGTTATTCCTCTACTGATCTCCAGTAGCATATGGGGCACCTAATGACCTAGGGAGTTCATCTTTCAGTATCCTAACTTTTTGCCTTTTCATCACCACAATCACAGAAAATGAGCCAATCTGATCACGTGGACTACAGCCTTGTCTAACTCAATGAAACTAAGCCATGCCATGCAGAGGTCACCCAAGATGGCCAGGTCATGGTGGAGAGGTCTGACAGAATGTGGTCCACTGGAGAAGAGAATGGTGAACCACTTCAGTATTGTTGCCTTGAGAACCCCATGAACAGTATAGAATAAGAATAATAAATAAGAGTTATAAATTACTTTTTATGTGAAAGGCATCATACCTAACGTTACACATACATTGCAGAATTTAAATATTACAGGCAAATTTTCTAAGTTTCAAGTTGGGAATTCATTAAATTAGGATAATGATTCCTAACTACCTTATGCATTTCTTGTATAGATAAATGGGCATGTGAATAATGCTTTGGAAATGACAGAGCACCAAACAAATAGAAAACTATATGATTATTCTATAGAGAATAGGTAACAAGAAAAATGAAATTTTAAGTAGGTAAAAATAATAGAAAACTTTTTATATTAAAAAATAATTTACAGGAGCACTATTGAGGCTGCAAAACAAACAACTGAGAAGGAAAAGTCAAAAGTTTAGATTGAAGCCATTAAGAAACATGGATTGTTTCAAAGAAGATAGTCCACTGATGACAGTAAAATTTAAAACTGCTTGAAATGAACCAAAGTAGAGAAATAATAAAATAAGCTGGAAAGGACACATAAAGAAATAGTATTTTAAAATTTTGAAAGCATTTGAGCTGAGCAGCAAGCAATAAAGAAAATCATAATTATTATGTAACGTCTATGTATCTGCATTTTGTCACAGTTAAAATGCATGCTATATTGAAGTGATTAATAGCAATGCAAGCTCAGCATTTGTAGTCTCATTTTCAATATGATTTTTAAATGTATTAAAACAGGTACTTTTATGTTTGATGAAAATATTTTTCACATTTTAAAATTTATTTTAGTTTTGTTAGCTTTTATTTCTTAGATTTAAATTAATATTAATTCAAAGTTATAAATTGTTGTTATTATTATTTACTCTATAATGTTAATTCTTTGGAGCTTATTGCCCCTTCATGATGAAGAGAAACATTAATTGGCTATATTTTTCAAATTATGCTTAATGGAACCTAAGAATATTAAAAGTATCTTAGTGACAGCTGGCAAAATGCTGTGTGAAGGACAGGAATGCAGAAGGTAACAGGAGAAACAGGGTCTGAGCTCTGTCCTGCTTAAGTCAGGGAAACGCCACTTTTTCCTCCTTTGAATGAAGATTGAAATATAATATAAAATTAATTTTTAACAAATTCTCTTGTTTTAATTGTTCTGAGTTCTTGAGTTTATGCTGAACATTGAGACTCTCATTTTACATTCACAACACATTGCTACCCATTCTTTCCTAGTTATTTTATAAACTAATACTCATTTTCTTTTTATTTGATGTAATTTTTTACGACAACACAGCTTTCTTATAACTGTAATTTCAGAGTATCTTAAGGTACTTACTCCATCTTTTATTACTGCAGGAATCTAATTAACCTTTAAAAATAATTAGGACTTTTTGAAGTGCAAATGTCAGAAACTCCATAGAAACAAGATTACATAAAAAGATAATTTATTGGTTTACAGAACCCAAGGAAGGAACAAACACTAGAAATATAAAAAAGACAAAAATGTAGCTGAGACTGAGAAACAGTAGGAACCAGGAAACAAGCAGTCTAAAGATTTATCTCCTCTCTCTCTCCCTTTCTCATTTTCCCCTCCCCACCCCTTCCCTAGCACTAAGACTGTTACCAGCTCCTGAGTCACTGGACTCAATTCTTCACAGTGAATTCTGAGTAATGGCCAATTCTGATTGGCCCATCTTGAGTCAGTGGTTCACTCAGAACTAATCAATTGTAGCCAACAAAATGGGTTATAAAAAAAGCTGTTACAGTTCCAACATCAGCCACAAAGGGAAAGTAAGGTTGGGGAACAGATATAGGCTCAAATATCCATGGCCTAGATAAGTTAGTTTCATTAATTGGTCAAATAGCAGTCTTGGTATATAGTCAAATACATGCCCCATAATTTCAGCGACCAGAGCCGCTGCTTCCTTGTAGTTCTGTAAGACCTAGGGTGTACCCTTGATCACATGACCTGTGCTGGCTCACCAACATGCTATTTGCATTAGTTGAAAGGAGAAAAGGGAAAAGGAGAAGGCATCCTTTTTCTTTTTTAGGGAACTGCCCCAAAGTTACATGCATTACTTTTGCTTAAGACTTGAGTCACATAAAGTCATATTTTTTTTGCAAGGTAAGCCCAAGATACACTCTCTTCTTTCCTTTGTGTCACAAAACTGATATTTTAGAGTGTCTTGTAAATAATGATGGTTCCTTTAAAATCAAGCAACTCCAAGAGGAAAATGATGTGAGAAAGAAATGTAATCATAATGTAATCATAGAATACTATTAGGTTCAATTGTGAATCAAATTTAAATACTAAAAATAATGAAAGTCCTAGATGTGGATTTGGCCCCAAATCCTGATGTTATTATACTGAAAAGATGGAGAAAAGGGAAGTTGTGAGAGAGCTAAAATAATTGCTTATGCATGACAAACTCCAGAGATAAACTCAAGAAATTAAGAGATAGTAGTATTTGCCTATTATTTAGAAATATGGAGTCCAAATAACTATAAATAGCTAAAGGAGTTAGAGTAGCTGGCAGGGAGCAGGCACTATACAATATACAGGTCAGATACTATCTATGAAGTTTGAAACATCCAAGCAAGGTGGTATTGTTTTCCTATTTTCCTGTTGAAGATACTGAAGCCTTGGGGTATTAGGTGTAACTTTCCCAAGCTCGTATAGCTAGTAAGTAGCAGAGCTGGCATTTAGACTTAAGCCTCTGACTCCAAAGTATGCAGCAAGGATGATGGTGATGATGATGATAGTAAAAACATTGGGATGTCTTTCTATTTCAGAACCGGACATTTTTCAAGATTACATTAAGCCCTACTTAGAACAAGCGCAACGAATCTGGCCGTGGCTCATTGGGGCAGCTGTGGTTGGGTCCGTCCTTACTGCTGTGCTGGGAGGACTTACTAGCCTGTTATGTCGTCGAAAGAGAAACCAGCTTCCAGAAGAAAAGCAGCCCCTGCTCATGGAAAAAGAGGATTACCACAATTTGATGTATCAGAGCCATTTATGAAAGGTTTAGGCAATAGAGCTGGGGCAAAAAACCTGACCTCGCTATAACTTAAATGATGTTAAAGTCCCCAGGGGATGTCCCAGCGGAAATCCTTGGCATGTGTCTCTGGAGACCCTTATCAAAACTGTTATCAATACAAAATGTAGCCCTCCTCCTACTCAGGTAGAAGCCACCTGTGCTTGCTTTGCTGGATTTTGATCATTCCCCGAAGGGTTCTTCTCAAGCTCATATTTCCATGGAAAGGATGCCATTTGGTAATAAGTAACTATAGATGTATCTGAATGAACGTGCTCTTGTAAAATATGGGAACGATTGTGATTCTTTTCCTCTTGATTGTGGAATGACTTGTTCCTTTTATTATCCCCTTTCTTTAATTTTAATAAAATAGCAACAAATTTACACTAATTGACTCCTTTGAGCTTGATAAATACATTCCAATTATCTTAAGAAAGCACAATGTTCCCCTTATATTTTACATTCTTGCTCCAAAATATGTTATGGAATTCAAGTAAAAAATAGTCTTCAGACTTTTCCTGCCATAATTTTGACTGTACATTTGAAGGTCATTGACATCAAGGACGTTTCTCCTGCAAAGAATCAAGCTAAGTACCTGCCTCAAGATGTCCTCACCGAAGGTGTTGACAATAAAGATAATAATCTTATTATAGTGCTTTTAAAATATCTTCTAAAAAGGACTTTATTTTATTACAGAATGTTTAAAATGCTGTGAAACATTTGCTAGTAGAAAACAATTACATGAATATTAGCCTGTCTGTAGTTTTAGTAAAATAACTTATTTCTATTTTTCCTGGCAATTAAGACCCTAAGTTAAGATGTCCAGATAATCTTGCTACTTGAATTTTTGGTCCAGTTGAATTTCTAAAAATTATCCAATTGATATTCCATTCCTTCTATTGTTATGTACAGCATAAAAGACTAGTGGGTGGAAGTTATCAGGGACTCATTTGGGTATAAGAAAAGGAAAAACTGTCCAATATTCAGAGTTTTCCAAAACCAAAATGGACATTTTTGGAAAAAAAATAAGTGTTTGACACTAGAGTTCTTCACATAGAGGTTGGATGACAAATTTGACTTGAATTCTAGAAATAGAATTTAAGTATTGAGTCTATAGTCATACTTATTTACATTGGCTCAGGGCTTATAACAACTCCCCATTCAGAAATGAGGCCAAACATGCTCTAGAAAAGGGCCCTCTGACTCTACCACAGTATTTCAGTGTGTTTCACCAAATTTCTTCTTCCACCGTCTCATCCAAACTCAATAGCTCTGTGCTTGAATCCTTAGTCTCTTTTAGTTCCCTTATGTCTAGTTTGCATTTAATTGCTCAGCATTTTTAGGTATGTATCTCCATTTGACTGCTTAACTTATACTTCCAGCCCTATCCCTAAACACTGTCTTTTTACTCTCTCTCTCTTGAGATGGCCATGCTTTTAAAACAGAATTATCCAATCCAAGCTCCAGAAATACACCTCAGTCTGACACCTAAACCTCTACATCTCTGGAATGGTTTTTAAGAGAGGACCCATTGATCAGTATGGTACCTTTCAATTAAAATATCCTACAATTCCTATAAGGCATGCCATGTAGTGTTAGACTGTTTATGAATGCACTTAGAAATGCAGAGAAAAGTAAAAATCATCTTGCTATATATATTGGTCAGATGATTTTGGCTAATTTTCATCTAGAACAAATAAAAATGTACAACTATTGAAGTAATGCCATCAACTCTCAGAGATTACTAATAGTTAATAAACTCAGTTTATATAGCAAGATTCATCTTCTAACTCACCTTAGCTGTCAGTCATCATTTGCTGGCTTGTCTAATTTCTGATGCCCAGAGGAGAAAATCAGGCCAAGGATGGGGAGCAGCATGTTTATCTAAACAAAGGAAGGTCTGTGGGACTACAGGGCAAATACTACGGTTTATGTCCTCCACTTGGTACAGAACCAGAACTACAAGATTTAAAATAAATTAGCAATAACATTTGAGGACTGGATTCAATTTAGTAAGGAATTTTGTTGTTGTTGCTCAGTTGCTAATCTGTGTCCAGCTCTTTATGACCCCATGAACTGCAGCACACCAGGCTCCCCTGTCCTTCTCCATCTCCCGGAGGTGCTCAAACTCATGTCCATTGAGTCGGTGATGCCATCCAACCATCTCATCCTCTGTTGTCCCCTTCTCTTCCTGCCTTCAATATTCCCCAGCATCAGGGTTTTTTCCAGTGAGTCAGCTATTCGCATCAGGTGGCCAAAGTATTGGAGTTTCAGCTTCAGTATCAGTCTTTCCAATGAATATTAAGAACTGATTTCCTTTAGGATGGACTGGTTGTATCTCCTTGCTGTCCAAGGGACTCTCAAGAATCTTCTCCAGTACCAAAATTTGAAAGAACAGAAACAAGTAAAACAGAGCAAAGAGTTGCAAAATAAATTTTGATGAGGTCTAAAGAAAATTCTCAAGAAACAGGAATAGTGATTGTGGTTGCCTTTAGTCTGATCTCAAAATGCAAAATAATTATTTAGCTAAGTTTGATTTGAAAGAAATTTTCAGTCCCGGTGACATTTCTAATCATTTTTACAAAGCATCTTGAATCAAAATCTACCCAAGGAATTTTCATTGCTGCTGATGGGATCTGTATGAAGTCATTCTCTTCCTTATTACAAGGCAATTCCCTCTTTTATCACTGAACTTCAACATAGAATATCATTTTGCTTCTCTAGAGGCTCAGGTTATCCACTTGTGCAGCAACAACATCTGTGATAAAACCACCACCTCACTCACTCCGTGGTTTTCTCAATAAGGTAGCAAAATTACATAACTGATATTTTAAGATACTTGGCAGTTTCATTCAATGCTAATCAGCATCATATTCTGTGGCATTATTTTATAGTGTGGATTTTATAAATTGCTTCGTTTGGGGCTCCGCTGTTTTTCCATTACTACATTATAAGTCACATTTTGTTACAGAGAAAGAAATAAGCAGCTGCCTCTCTTTTTGTTCCTCTCTCTGTGCTTTAGTTTTTTAAAGACTATTTTTAGTACCCAACCTTTCCAACAAGTCAAATGTATAATTCTTCATCTGTAGAAATAAATATGTGATGGATAGGAGTCATTTCAACAGTGTCTCTTGCTGGCTGACAACTGGCTTTGATTGTGAATGTTTTAAAATAGCCTTTCCCTTGTTTATATGGGCTTTGATTTGTAGGAACAGTTTTCTTTGTCATTATAAAAAGAGGCCTCATTGGGGCCACCTATTGTGAGCTTGTGTTATTTTGGAGGGCATCTCAGTAGAACAAAGGTCCACTGGCCTTCTGATTAGACTCCTTCTGAAAGCTGCTAAAATGCAAGTATGAGTTTTTTAACTTTGCGTTGCTTATTTTCAAAAGCATTTGCCAGTTTGTACAATATAATGAATATAAAACTGCCTTTGGCAACCACTGGAGGCTTTAAGGGCTTTCAAATCCTTCAGCTATTTAAAATTGTAAGAAATCTTTTAAGTATTTTCTTTTAAACCAAAACCTTATTAAAACTGTAGATAGCTTACATTTATCTAATTGTTTCATGAGTTCTTTTCTTAATAGCAATATTCTTATAATTTCATGTTAATCTACCAATTCTCGTATGTTTTTTAATCATTTTTATGGTGATTTCTAATTTATTCTTTCAAAATGAATAGCTAAGATGTTAATGCAGTGAGTGGTTATGATGTTCCAAGAACTGTGATAAACACAGCATATTAACATATGTTAATTCATCTAATCTTCATGTTGTCAGTATGAGAGTATTATTCATATTTTTAAATGAGACTATGGCTTAAATAGGAGACTTGCCTTCCCTATTTACATATGTGTTCAGTAGTTTAGGTAATTTATCTGGGATTTGAATCCAGTTCTTCATGATTATAAATTTCATTATCTGTTATTCAATTATGTTGACATGTCATACTTTATCAACTGTCTTTCCTGAATATTTAGATTTCATCTAGCTGTAAATTATTGCTATAATGAATATTCTGGTACATTTTGCATCTTGTTTCACTTCATTTGTTTTCCAGGAGTAGAATCTCTGGGTCAAAGCATTTGAATACTTTCATGGTTTTTGTAATGAATTGTCATATGCTTTTGAAAAGGGTTGCATTGATCAAAAAATGCAAAGAGACAGAGTCTAAAAATAAGAGATCAAAAGGCATGAAGAAGAAAATGCAAAGGTGAAGAACTTAGAAGAAGAAGTGTTGCAAGTCTCTCTGAGAGGAACTGAAGACTTAATTGCCACTTCACTTGATGCTTCTTCTCATGAAACTTTTTCAAATTATAACATTTATGTAATGAGCATTTTCCCTCATTAAAATCAGAAGAAAATACTGACTGAGGCCATTTCAGAAAGGTAGGGAGAAACATGCATGTAAATTGGTTCTCAGGTAAGATATTTTTAGAAATGAGTACATCTTGGCTAGGTAGAAACATGTGCGTACCTTTCAGAATCATATAGGAATGAAAACAGCAAAACCAGGAATCCATACTTGGAAGAATAAGCCCACGTCATCAAAATAGTCTGAATCAAAGCAGAGTCAGGTTCAGCGATTAGGATAGACAGGAGATCATGTGACAGGGTAGGAAAGGCTGGAAAAGACCTGAAAACCAAGCCCAAGACAAGTTTGAACCACTTGTTTTTACTGCTTTTTGAGAAAGTTCTGCATTCTGCCTGGAATTTGGTCATGCGTGCTCAGTTGCTTCAGCCACGTCTGACTCTTTGTAACCCCATGGACTGTAGCCTCCTCAACTCCTCTGCCCATGGGATTCTCCAGGCAAGAATACTGGAGTGGGTTGCCAGGCCCTCCTCCAGGGGATCTTCCCGACCTGACCCAGGGATCGAACCCCAGTGTCTTATATCTCCTGCACTGACAGGCAGATTCTTTACCACTAGCGCCACCTGAATTTAGCCAGTCTTCCTATCAAATCATGTCATTTTAAAACATTCTTGCCAGAAGAATTATAAAGATAGATGTGTCTGTGTGAGTGTTCACATATGTGTGGAGAGAAAGAGGGAGAAAGAGAGACAGAGAGAAAATACAGAAAGAATGAAAACATTTCTCCTCTCTTTAATACTGGAGAGAACTTTGTTGCTGATTATATGCTTTCTATTGCTACTGCAGGGGTCTCTCTGGTGGCTCAGTGGTAAAGAACCCGATTGCCGATGAAGGAGACATGGTTTGACCCCTGGGTCGGGAATATCCCCTGGAGAAAGAAATGGCAACTCCAATATTCTTGCCTCAGAAATCCCATGGACAGAGGAGCCTGGCAGGCTGCAGTCCATAGGTTGCAAAAGGCAGATATGACTTAGCAACTGAACAGCAACATGGACAGTGCAGTAAATAACCACAAGCACAGTGGCTTCAAATGCCGCAGGTTTGTTATCCCGTACTTCAGTAGACCAGGATTGCGGGTTCTGCCTTTACAGGTTTCAAAGGGCTGAAATCAAAGTGGCAGTGAGGTTACGTTCTTTGTGGAGACACCAGGAAATAGTTCATTTCCTTGCCTTTTTCAGCATCCTGAAGCCACCTGCAAGCCTCATGACATGGCCCCCTCCCTTCCTCTTTAAAGACTGGTAAAGACTTGCCTCTTTAAAGACAGGTAAAGACTTGCCTCACTTTGATCCTTATTCTGTAATCACCTCTCTCTCTCTCTCTGACTGACTGCAGCAAGGAAAAGTTTTGTGCTTTTAAGCAATCAAAATAGTTTGGGTCAACCTGGTAGTCCTAGAAACTCCATTTCAAGGTCCTTCACTTTAATCATACCCCCAAAGCCCTTTTTGCTATGTTAATAACATGTACCTAGGTTCTGGGGATTAGGGTAGGGACATTTGAGGGGAGATGGGAAAAAGCCTTATTCTGCCTACAATATTGACCTAAAAACTAACAAGAATTGGTCAGATGATAAATTGTTCTTCATATGTGATTAACATGGGATGGGCTGTGATATTCAGTACATTAAAGATACAGGAAAACCTTTCAAATGCATGGGATCTGAAGTCAGACTCTATGAATTGGAGTCCTGGCTCAGTCTCATTAACTGTATGACCTTTTATGAATTATTTTACCTCTATATTCCTTGGTTTTTGCATTTTTAAAATGTAGATTATAATAGAATGTTCCTTAACATAGTCTGGAGAAAAATACAAGCATTTATTAATGGCAGGAAAGGGATGACAAATCTAGACAGTGTGTTGAAAAGCAGAGACACTACTCTGCTGACAAAGGTCTGTATAGTCAAGGCTATGGTTTCCCCAGCGGTCACATATGGTTGTGAGGATTGGCCCATGAAGAAGGCAGAATGCCAAAGAATTGATGCCTTGGAACTGTGGTGCTGGAGATGACTCCTGGATCAAACCAGTCAATCTTAAGGGAGATCAACCCTGAATATTCACTGGAACGAATGGTGCTGAAGCTGAAGCTCCAGTATTTTGGTCATCTCATGTGAACAGACAGCTGAATGGAAAAGTCCCTGATGCTGGGAGAGATTGAGGGCAGAATGAGAAGAGGGCTTCAAGGGATGAGATGGCTGACTGGCATCACGGATGCAATGAACATGAACCTTGGGCAAACTCCAGGAGATGGTGAGGGACAGGGAAGTCTGATGTGCTGCAGTCCGTGGGGTCACAAAGAGTTGGACATGACTGGGCGACTGAATAACAGCTTAAGTACTCAGTAAGTGTTTTTTATCAAATTCTCATAGAGCACATTAACTTAGCACAAATTAACTATCTTTAAAAAAGAGAGACAAAAAAATAAAATAATAAAAAAATAAAAAAGAGACAAAATATAATCATACTTTGTTTCTGCAAAATCATTTTGCATAATGTGAATATAGTAAATCTATTTAATGAAATGAAATCATGATATAAGGTCTTCCCAGGTGGCGCTAGTGGTAAAGAATCTGCCTACTAATGAAAGAGATGCAAGAGATGTGGGTTCAATCCCTGGATTGGCAAGATCCGCTGGAGTAGGAAATGGCAACTGCCTGGAAGTTTCCATGGACAGAGGACCTGGGCAGGCTACAGTCCATAGGACCACAAAGAGTTGAACATGACTGAGCACACACATGCATCATGATAAATAGAAGTGTATACCTTAAAACAGAGAATCATTTAAGACATGGAAATATACATCATGCCAGTAACAGGTTCAGAGTTCATAAAACACTCGTGGCTATTAAACCACCTCTGAATGTGGTACTGAACTCGAACCTAATTAACAGCTGAACTGCCCCAGCAGGAAAGACTTCTATTTGAGTCGGACAGTAATGGTTCATTCTTTGTTTGCTGCTGCTAAGTCGCTTCAGTCGTGTCCGACTCTGTGCGACCCCATAGACGGCAGACCGCCAGGCTCCCTGGTCCCTGGGATTCTCCAGGCAAGAACACTGGAGTGGGTTGCCATTTCCTTCTCCAGAAAATAAAACTGAAAGGAGTGTACTTGAGAATGGTGAATTTGTTTCCTTTGATAATGAGATATTTCTAGAAAAGCAAAAGTAAACAGTGCTCTCCTGATCCTCAGTTAGCTATAGATCACTGGGATGAGTGGGATCATGGGATGAAAATTTTCATCCTGGAAAATTTCCATTAAGATACACCTCGTTTGTGCTCAGTTATGTTCGACTCTTTGCGACCCTATGGACTGTAGCTTTCCAGGCCTCTCTGTCCATGGTATTTTTCAGGCAAGAATACTGAAGTGGGATACCATTTACTCCTCCAAGGGATCTTCCTGACCCTGTGATCAAATCCATGTCTCCTGAGTCTCCTATATTGGCAGGTGGATTTTTTACCACTGAGGCACCTGGGAAGCCCAAGATATGTCTCAGTTGCTGCCTAAAAGGATTTTGAGTGTAGTTGTTGGTATTAAGTAAAAAAGAAGGCAGAGAGACAGTGATATTAATCTTTTAATAAAATGCTTTCAAATACACATGGAAAAATCATTTCTATTATGTTATGTGAGCTGTCTCAAATTTAACGCTGTTCTATATTTTGGCCACTGAGCCAGTGAACTGATGTTGAGGTTGTATCTACAACTAAGATGGTGGATATGGAACAAGAAAAGGACAGAGGCAAGAAATTCCAAAAAAGGAAAATAACTAAGAGTTTTTTTGGTGCCATAAGGAAGAGAGAAAACTAATCAAAATTAATATTCAAGTTTTTAAGTCTGATATTATCTTTTTCTTAATGACTCAAATAATGTGTAAGTGCTAAAACATAATCTTTTGATCATATAAATTTTTAACTGATTCTTTCTAGCTTTTCTTTATAATAGCTTTCTTTCTTGAGGACAGCCAGTTTAGAATTCTTCCTGTGCTTATAAATATGTCCTAACAGTACCCAATATTTCCTATTAGTTATGCTCCTTAGTTGTAATAGCACAATGAGAATTAGATTTAATTTAGCAAACAGTTACTGAGAACCTATCGAGGATCAGATATTTTGCTAAGACCTAGAATACAAAGATGATTAAGACCCTAAGAGTGTGCACTTCATTGAAGAAATGAACAATTAGTGGAGCTGACAGGGAAGCAGACAAATAACTACGAAATTGTAATGGAAATGTAATCACCTCAAAGCAATATTTTTAAGCACATTTTCATAAATAAGATAATACAGAAAAGGCATGAATTATCAATGGTCTACTACCTGATTTCTTCAGATTATTTATTTTCTCCCATAATAATTATAATAGTCACCTCTTTGTCTATTTTATGCTACACATAATTCTAAACAATATTATTTTATAATTTCTGGTTCTCACATACCCTTAATTTTAATAAGAAAAACACGAACAAAAAAATACCTGCCCAAAAGTCACAAATCTAGTAAGTGTGTGGAGCCAAGAATTTTAATTCATACCTTCCTGCTTCCAGACTTTCATACTTATCTTTCTGTATTTATTAAAATTATTGCTATTATTAATAGCAATGAGTACTTACTTAGTGTCCCTAAATACTTCATATCTATTAACTTACGTAACCCTCATTCTACAAATAGGAAAACTAAAGCTGATAAAAGGTTTCTTAAAAAATGGCCCACATAACAGAGCTCACATTAGTGGAGGTAAGATTTTAACGTAAGCAGTAAGAATCTAAAATTCAGGGGGTTTGTCTCAAAAGGAATTCTAACTTCATAGTGCATTATATGGCCAATGCTGGGATTCTGTAGGTCCAGAAAGACATCTATCTATGAAGTCAGCTGAAACAAATCATCAGCCTTCCTCTTGACAAGAACCTAAAGGCTCCTTGGTAAGGTATAATACCAAAAATACAACATCTGATAAGCAAGTAAAACAGAATCACTGTGTTGTGTAATGACTAAAACTACTGTCTCAGGTATAGTGAATCTTCTGTGTTGAAATAAATCAAATATTGGTGGGAAAACTGGTAAGTAGTGGTTTTCAGAAGTGCAATAAAGAGTGGCTAATGGGGTAGAGCTTGTTTTTCTTGGGAATGTAACCTCTTCTGTAGGTCACAGTTGGAATTAAGAGATCTGACTTAATCTTAAATCAAAAAGAGATTTGACTTAATCACTTAAAGTGATGGGCTGGAGAATACAGGGAAGATAACAAAGAGAAAAAGGACTATCTTAGAGAACAGCTAATTCTATCAACACAGATTACATTCACCACAATCCACTCAAAGGAAACATGGAAATAAATAGGTTGAAGAAGAGAATGAAAAGAAAAAGGAGGGAAACAGAAAAGGGGTATTAGTGCTTTGGTGAGTATTTTAATAATTTTCAAAGGAGATCAAAAAATGGTTGGAATCCTGCATTGCCTCTGCTTTGCATCCCTTATTTTTGCATGTCAGTTTTTGTTCAGTTCAGTTCAGTTCAATTGCTCAGTCGTGTCCGACTCTTTGGGACCCCATGGACTGCAGCATGCTAGGCCTCCCTGTCCATCACCAACTCCCAGAGTTTACTCAAACTCATGTCCATTCAGTTGGTGATGCCATCCAACATCTCATCCTCTGTTGTCCCCTTCTCCTCCCACCTTCAACCTTTCCCAGCATCAGGGTCTTTTCCAATGAGTCAGCTCTTTGCATAAGGTGGCCAAAATATTGGAGTTTCAGCTTCAACATCAGTCCTTTAGGATTGAACTGGTTGGATCTCCTTGCAGTCCAAGGGACTCTCAAGAGTCTTCTCCAACACCACAGTTCAAAAGCATCAGTTCTTCGGTGCTCAGCTTTCTTTATAGTCCAACTCTCACATCCATACATGACTACTGGAAAAAACATAGCTTTGACTAGATGGACCTTTGTTGGCAAAGTAATGTCTCCGCTTTTTAATATGTGAGGTTGGTCATAGCTTTCCTTCCAAGGTATAAGAGGTCTATACAGTACACAACATTAGAAGAGGAGAGAAAGTGACATTAGTAACTGGGCCAGTGTCTAATTCCAACTGGAGTTTACTGGTAAATCTCAGTTGGTGCATGAGGCTTAAGGAAGTCCCAAATGGAGGCTTCAACTGTTAGTAAAGGATGAGTCCAAATATGGGCACTTACTGCTCTTAATCTGTCAATGGAAAAAAAGAAAGTAAACAGAGAAAAGAGATACAACAAAGAAGACAGCAAGGGGGTCGCTCTATGAATGGAAGGGAGACCTGAGGGTAGGGGAAAGGTCCTAATCCACTTCCCTCTCAGGCACAAGAACAGAGAGAATACAAGGCATAGTGGTCTCAGTGTGCATGGGAGATTGATTCCAAGTCCCCATGGGCACCAAAACCTGCAGATGCTCAAGCTCCTTGTGTACAATGTGGCACAGCAACACAGTCGGCCCTCCAAATCCATGGGATTCACACCCACAATTTCAGCGTAACTTGTGTCAAAGTAATCTGGTTAGTTAACTCCTCAGGTACAAAACCAGTGTACACCCCCTGTACTAAGAGTCATGCAGGTTGTGGCCGAGGAGCCCAGTGAGACTTAGGTTTCATGATTCTTATTTAAAACTCACAAGCCTCGGCATGTAATTGCACTCACAGCTAAAAATCATTACAGCAAAAGGAGGCAGAGCAAAATCAGCCAAGGGAAAAGGTGTGTAAGGTGAAGTCCAGAGGAAACCAGGCAATTGCTACCAAGAGTCGTCTCCCAGCAAGATCATATAAGACACACAGAAGTTGTCCAGCAATAAGTTGTGACAAACTTTGTGAAGTGTTATGAGCCAGTGAAGGTCATTAGAGAGTGTCCAAGGTGTTGTGGGGGGTTGATCACATAAGACCTCTGCCCAGCACTTGCCAAAATTCCAGGCCCTCAGAAGGAAAGCAGATGTTCAGTACAAACCTCATAGTTGGCACAAAAGTTTAGTTACACTGAGTCCCTCTTAGCAGTTAGGGTGGTGGGAATGCTCCTGAAATTTAGGTTTCCAGATGGCCAATCCTGCCAGAAGGACTTCATAAGAAAAACAGCAGCCTCAGGCCTGCCATGTTAACCTTTGCTGAACACAAGTGTTTGCACACTTTTTACACATATTAACATATCTATTGGGGTCACGAAGAGTTGGACATGACTGAGCAACTGCACTGAACTAATAATAAATGAGGCCTAATAAAACCTTCATAATCTATCCATGATGTGCCTTCTGAAGAACATACATGTGTTAGACAACCTTCATTCAGGCATGAGTTATAGTGCTGCTGGCTGTGAATTCAACACTAATGAACTGACGATATATATTAAATAAAGTGTCTTTAACCAGAAACACACAAACATACAGGTCATGTATTGAATGGTTGATAAAAATATTGGGATCAGATGCTCACAAGAACTAAATTGGGAGCAAAAGTTCAGTATTCATGAATTCAGCATGTGTGCTTGTGTGATCTTTATAGAACAGAACTACCAGCAAAAAAAGACTCAACTGTACTTGCAGCATCACTTCCTATGTAAATAAGCTACTGAACAGCCTGCCATAGAGACATCTGATTCTGTAGCACACTGGTATGTGACGGGCACTTACTGCAACCAGGGGCTCAGGGGGGCTGTTGCTGAGCAGAGCCAGTGCACGGATGATTTTCCCAAGCCCAGAGGGAAAGGAAAACTTGGAACCAAGGAAAATAGGCTAACTCAGAAGATGACTGGAGAACATACAGAAGCAGAGCCTGGACCCAGGTGGTGCAGTGGTAAAGAATCTGCCAGCAGTGCAGGAGACATAAGAGATGTGGGTTCAATCCCTGGGTCAGGAAGATCCCCTGGAGTAGGAAATGACAATCCTGTCCAGTATCCTTGCCTGGAGAATCCCATGGAGAGAGGAGCCTGGCGGGCTACAGTCCAAGTGGCCACAAAGAGTCAGACACGACTGGGTGACTGAGACTACACGGCACGTACTGAGTATAGCATAGAATATCAAGGTTCTAAAGTCTATAGCTGAGCTGAGGAACCAACAAGAAAAAATAAATGAAGCATTCTCTTTTTAACTTTTTATAAATTTATGTATTAACTGAAGGATAATTGCTTCACAGAATTTTGTTGTTTTCTGTGAAGACCTCAACATCAATCAGCCATACGTATGCATACACCCCCTCCCTTTTGAACCTCCCTCCCGTCTCCCTCCCCACCCCACCCCTCTAGGTTGATACAAAGCCCCTGTTCGAGTTCCCTGAGACATACAGCAAATTCCCATAGGCTATCTATTTTACATATGGTAATATAAGTTTCCATGTTACTCTCTCCATACATCTCACCCTCTCCTCCTCTCTCCCTGTGTCTGTAAGTCTGTTCTTTATATCTTTTTCTCCGCTGCTGACTTGCAAAAAAATTCATCAGTACCATCTTTCTAGATTCCAAATATATGCATTATATACAATATTTATTTTTCTCTTTCTGACTTGTGGCTCAGCTGGTAAAGAATCAGCCTGCAATATGGGAGACCTAGGTTCGATCCCTGGGTCGGGAGGATCCTCTAGAAAAGGAAATGTCAACTCTCTCCAGTTTTGTGGCCTGGAGAACTCCATGGACTGTATATTCCATGGGGTCACAGAGTTGGACACAACTGAGTGACTTTCACTTTCACTTTTTCACTCTATTTTCATCCACCTCATTAGAACTGACTCAAATGCATTCCTTTTATGGCTGAGTAATATTCCGTTGTGTATAGGTACCACAACTTCTTTATCCATTCAGTTGTTGATGGACAACTTCCATGGATTAATGGAATTTGTTGATGGATTCCTTCCAATAGGTTGCTTCCATGTTCTAGCTATTGTAAATAGTGCTGCAATGAACATTGGGATACATGTGTCTTTTTCAATTTTGGTTTCCTCAGGGTATATGCCTAGGAGTGGGATTGCTGGGTCATATGGTGGTTTTATTCCTAGTTTTTTTAAGGAATCTCCATACGGTCTTCCATAGTGGCTGTATCAATTTACATTCCCACCAACAGTGCAAGAGGGTTCCCTTTCTCCACACCTTCTCCAGCATTTATTTTTTGTAGACTTTTTGATGATGGTCATTCTGATCAGTGTGAGGTGATATCTTTGTAGTTCTGATTTGCATTTCTTTAATAATGAGCGATGCTGAGCATCCTTTCATATGTTTGTTAGCCATCTATATGTCTTCTTTGGAGAAATGTCTGTTTAGATCTTTTTCCCATTTTTTGATTGGATTGTTTGTTTTTCTGATATTGAGTTGTATGAGCTGCTTGTATATTTTGGAAATTAGTCCTTTGTCAGTTGTTTTATTTGCTATTATTTTCTCCCATTCTGAGGGTTGTCTTTCACCTTGCTTACAGTTTCCTTTGCTGTGCAAAAGCTTTGAAATTTAATGTTTCAGGCTAAAGCTGGATTCAATGAAATAGGTGAGGAATGGACTTTATATTAGACAAATGAGAAGAGAAACTGTAGTCACAGTTCAACATCAGAGTGTGGTCATGGCTCCCAGGGCTTGTCTGCAAGCTTATCTAATTTGGGATACACTTCCTGTTACTAGCAGATAAGGGTTAAAGGTACAACAACTACTCCAAAGGCAAAGCTTAACAGAAGCAACACAGTTGTAGAACATTGCTAGAAATGTTATTTCCATCTGCTTTGGAAGACGAAAATGTATTTTTCCCCAAGTATCCTATTACAGATGTAAATAAATAACTAACCATTTCTCCCCACCACCATAAAAGAAACCCAGAAGTGAAAGTGTTAGTCGTTCATTGGTGTCTGACTCTTGGGGACCCCATGGATTATAGCCTGCCAGGCTCCTCTGTCCATGAATTCTCCAAGCAAGAATGCTGGAATGGATTGCCATGCCTTTCTCCAGGGGATTTCCCTGACTCAGAGATTGACTCCACCTGCACTGCAGGCAGATTCTTTACCATCTGAGCCACCAGGGAATCAAAAGAAACCCAAGGCAGAGAACTATTCTAAAAACTTGAAGTCCAAATTTGCCTACTAATCAATACCTCCTACAGAAGTCTTTTGTCAGCACAAACCTGGAATTAAATTTCAAAATCATCTTGTCAAAATGTATATCAGGTGACTTGGGAATCTGTCACAATTAACAGTCATTGTAAGTAAAAAAATATTATTTATACAATACCATGGGGTCTATATCTGAGATGCAAAAACAGGTTTGGATATTGGCTTATATCTCCCAGTAGATGACATATTTACCACCAAGCTGCAAACAGGGTCTCTGCAACACAAGCCACTTCAAAAGATTTGTACATTTCATTGCCTAATAAAACGCCTGATGAGAAACTTTTATTGTCATACATTTTCATATTTTTGAGCTCTGGCAAACACTTTCCTGACAGCAAGGTAATCAATATGAATAAGGAAAGCCATTTTAAAGGAACTTTTAATCTTCCGAATTGAGGTTTGCATCAAAGTCTCCTTGATTTGCACACCCTCCCAAAGCATTTTTTCCCAATTATCTTTTGTGTTCTTTCTGGCCACTGCTGATGAGTAATTTTACAACACGAATGCTATTAAAATATGCACTCATGACCCCATTGTGATACAAAGCAAATAATGCACATGGGGAATGCAAGCACATACCTGCTAATCTTGCTTTTTAAATGCGTCTAAACTTGACCTATTGGAATGCTCATTATAGAATGCTTGACCGCTTAGCAAAACACAGGATGCAAGGTACCATCTCAGGAAGGCAGCTACCCTGAAAATAAAGCCCTTGAAGGATTGTAACATGGTAGGAATTGATTGAGAAAAATGCAGTTACATGTAGTGAAGAGTAATCTGCTTAAACCCTACAAACAAGTCACTACTCCTTTTTTTTTTTAAGTCACTACTCCTAAAAGCTCTATAAATGAGGGCACTGTGGCAGCTGATTTGATCGATGAATGACTTTTAGATGAAAGAAAACAATGAATAACAATGGAACATCAAGAGCGTACATTTAGAGATGCAGACAGCATAATGTCTTTTGTTGTTGTCATTGTTGTTTAGTTGCTAAGTCATGTCCCACTCTTTGGGACCCCATGGACTGTAGCCCACCAGGCTCCTCTGTCCATGGGATTTTCCAGGCAAGAATACTGGAGTGGGTGGCCATTTCCTTCTCCAGGACATCTTCCTGACCCAGGGATTGAACTCTTGTCTCCTGCAAGGACAAGCAGATTCTTTACCACTGAGCCACCAAAAAGTCCTTTACTCTGAAGCAAATATTTTTTATCCTGATGCAAGAAGGTTTTCCAATTTTGCATGCTTTAGAACCTAAACGTGACCGTAATCATGTATACTGAAGCATTTTTACTCATTCTGTCCACTCTAAAATGACAGGTTCACAGCCAGCACAGAAACACAAGATGGAATAAATCTTAGAGAAAATTCTGGTCTGCATTTTTCTGATGGGGAAATCACACAGCTAGTTTTCAAATGATACTGGAACACAGGTGTCTGCAACAAAGCAGACCGCTCATATTCCACCTATTTAAATGTCAGACATACCTGTGAGCCATTATCCTATTATTCTTTATTTCGTGTAATGCATAAATTTCAAAAAACGGAGATGATGACATATTGGGGAAAATAAACCAAATTCTTCAAGCAGGACTTTCTGTACGGGTGTAAATATTTACAGTATAGTCAATGTTTGAGTGAGTGAGTGAAGTCGCTCAGTCATGTCCAACTCTTTGTGACCCCATAGACTGTAGCCTACCAGGCTCCTCTGTCCATGGGATTTTCCAGGCAAGAGTACTGGAGTGGGTTGCCATTTCCTTCACCAGAGGATCTTCCCGACCTGCCGACCTTGTTATAGCCCACCACACCTTTGCGCTGTAGGAATGCAACTTTATCTAATGCTTTTGGAGGGTGGCTCCTGACCAATCACCTTTAGGGAAAAATAAGTTTTCTGAAGAAAAGGTCTTAAAATGTTCACAGGCCTCCGGGCCAGAAGATAATGCAAATCACCTAAGCTTTTGCATATGATAAGTTTGCAGGAAGAAAGCCTGGTTTGCTGCAAGACTCTACCCCTTCCCCCATTATCCTCTGTGCATAACTTAAGGTATAAAAACTACTTTGAAAAATAAAGTGCGGGCCTTGTTCACCGAAACTTGGTCTCACCATGTCGTTCTTTCTCTTACCTTCTGGCTGAATTATTCAGCCTCTTTTCTCCACTGAATTTCCTCACTGAGCTATCCTTATTTCAGCCTCTTTTCTCCACTGAATTTCCTCACTGAGCTATCCTTATTTCAGCCTCTTTTCTTCACTGAATTTTCCTACTGAGCTATCCTCATTCTATTACTCTTTATATCCTTAATTAACGTTTAATTAAGCAATTGTTTCCTGATCTTCGCCGACGCCGTCTCTCCTTCGAATACCCTGGTTCAGCCGGGGCTGGTCCCCGGCACCGACCCAGGGATCGAACCCGGGTCTCCTGCACTGAAGGCAGACGCTTTACTGTCTGAGCCGCCAGGGAAGCCCTACAGAAACTAAAGGTAACAGAAATTCTCAATGAAGCTGAGGTGAGTGGAGGAGGAACAGAACATCTTACAATAAGACTTATCCAGTCAGGCTTCTTTACTAAAAGTGGTTCCTGTGCTTTAGAAAATACGATTTGCCCTGCAGTATGTTTAAATCTTGTTATAACAACCAAACATTTTGTATTACATGCAGACAGGGATATTAGAAAGCCATGGCTCGTTAACACCACCTGAATATTACTCTCGGTAAAATAACCACACATCCTGGTTTTGCTTTTGGCACATTTCTGAAAATATGGAATAAAACTTTGTGCTGCTTGGTACCCTGCTATAATTCAGGTTGGTGTGGAACCCTCCAGGGACCTCAAATCCCAGCACCTGCTCCTCCACCTCAAGTAAATCAGATGTTGCCATTACTGCTATGATTTATTCCAGGCCTGAGTGCCTTATTCTCCTCTTCTTATATAGTGGAAAGTTTCTTGGCTGACAGGACCTGTTTCCTCACCAGAAATTGAACCTAGGCCATGACAGTGAGAGCTCAGAATCCTAACCATTCACTAGGCCACCAGGGAACTCCCGGGCGAGCCTGATCTGAAGGGAAGTGTCGGAAACCTCACTTATTAGTCTCTGTGAGGGAGTTTGCTGTGCTGAATCCCTCCTGTGACTGTGGGCAGCAGAGGACTGTCTATTCCACATGGTGAGGTCATCCATGTATGTATGGTTGTGGCGCAGGAAGGGGTATGCTGATTCTAAGCAATAAACAACATCTTTCAAACTTTCAATATAAATTTCCAAAGACTCACGTGGCCTACGGAAAAGGAAAAAACTGGAGTCTGGAATGGCTTTTTCTTAGGAACGGTTGACCTTTGAGGACATGGCCATTGAATTCCCTCAGGAGTGGGAATGCCTGGACTCTGCTTAGAGGGCCTTGTACAGGGGTGTGATGGCAGAGACCTGTAGGAACCTGATCTCTGTGGAGATCTTCTGATGGCAAATAGAAATTGTCAATAATCAAATATGAAAACTCATCATTAGAATTCATAATGAACATATTATATTTTATTAATTTTTCTGAAGAAGAAATATACATAGTTTCGACATCTTAAAATTATATAAATATTTCAGTGTTTTAATGAGCATAATTATGAGCTTGGAGAATAATGCCAAAACACAAAGAAACCAAAAATAAAATCCAAACCCCAAACCCAGCATAGTAAGTTTAGAGGCTAGAATTCCATAATTCCCAATTATACATCCTGCTGAACTGAAAGTTACAAGAGTGGTGAGAAGCTTGGAATTATACTACATTCAAAATCTTTCAAAGAACATTTCTTAAATATCACTCGTTTCATATCTTCACAAGTAATACTACTAGTGTGATCATTTGGTCTTTCATAGGATGAAAAAAGACTAATATATTCAAAATCCTGGAAAAAAATTCTTGATTATTACTGCCAAAGGCATGAAATTCATTTATAATGAAAGGAATTTTAGGAATATTTACCCAACCTTTATTTGTTTACCAAAACAATGAAGGTTTTCTACAATGTACCATAATTCTACAACAATAAACTTACATATATAAATAAGTGTATTTTTTCCCAATTCTTTAAGTATTGAATCTGACATAGTGCTTCTTCTCCAGCACTGTATAAAATCACACTTCCATTTAGCTCAACAAGAACCAAGTGCCTAGAATTCTGAGCATCTCACATTGTGATAAGTGAACTATGTTTTCTCCAATTGTGAACCTGCCACTACTGAATGCTTATTAATGAAAGTTGAAAAGTATCATTACACATTATTGTAGAATGTCATTTCATATAGGCAATTTTTCCTTAAATCCATCATAAAAATATTCTCTCACATACATATGCATATACATAATTTAAATACAAATATCTACAAAGCTTTGATGAAAATATATAATACGGTGTCTTTGTTAAGAGTAAGAAAAAAGATAATTTTATTTCCATCCAGGAAAAAATAGCTACAATGCAGGTGCTTTGTATAATTATTGCTACAAAGCTTTTTTAGAATTATTTCTAGTTCTAAGATTAAGGCCTTGTTTTAATTCACTAGGATGTCTCAAAAGCACCTGATTTTTCTCCATCAAACCTTAAATAAGCAGGTAACTTGTATCACCCTTCAACAATTCCTAGTTCAACTCTCATAAATACAGCTATCTCCAGCCACATTGTGCCTGATCTAAAATACTCAAGAGGAATTCAGAAGGCAGTTATACAGGACAAAAAGGTGGCTTTTTTTATAGAAATCCCAGGAGAGAGAGATAGTGGTGCCGATTTGCTTGTGGGTACTTCTCTACTTGCCCAGAAAATATAAATTCTTTTAGTTAACAATGGCTGTGACTCAGAAAAGCCTGTGTTTTTACATAGAGAAGTGTTTTGATTGTACTATCAAAACACCTATTAAGGAAGATTTGCCCGGAATGTATCCTTCTTCACCACCCTCTCCTCCTCTCCTCCGCATGCTTGCCATAGTACATCCTTGTGCGTTTAGTAGAGGTAGATATCATTTCTATTTTTATGCACGTGGTCGAATACTTTTCAGGGCTAAAGGCTACAAGTATTCTGATTTCTAACCCAGGATCCTGTTCACTCTACACACTGGAGGTGGCTGAATAAAATGATAAAATTAGCACACTCTCAGGGAAGAACAGAACTGCTGCCAATTATTCCCACTTTTTAAAGTGATGTTTACTTTTCCCAACTCTGAACTTAAATTTTAATGAAAAGAACAAGACCATAAAGACACTTTTCTCCTAATGCCATCAGGTGAGCAAATATCGGCTACCTTTAAATAAGAATATAACTGTACCTAGTGGGTACCCAGGTATGTGAGTCACGATGCCAAGCTGACTCAAGAGCTGCTATTTTCTTGAACTGGATAGTCTCTGGGGGGGTTGCAGCTTAAACTGTGTAGCACATCTAATCACTGAACCTGGCGTTCAACCCAGGTCAGGTTCCAGCCCGCGTGTCATAAGGGATTTTGCATACCTGAAGGCTCAGCTTCCCAGGTGTTGCTAGTGGTAAAGAACCCACCTGCCGATGCCGGAGACTTAAGAAACACAGGTTAGATCCCAGAGTCAGGAAGATCCCCCAGAAGAGGGCATGGCAATCCACTTTAGTATTCTTGACTGGCGAATCCTCATGCACAGAAGGGCCTTGTGGGCTCCTGTCCATGGGGTCACAAAGAGTCAGACACAACTGAAGCAACTTAGCACGCAAGGCTCAGCTGGAGAGCTGAGTATATATAGCAGCCAATCCATTGGCTAAGGAGAAAGTGGTTAAATATTCCAAGGTATCCACTCCAGCTGAGCCCTATATACATACACACACACACACACACACACATATATGGGCTTCCTGGTGGCTCAGATGGTAGACTCCGCCGGCAGTGCCAGAGACCTGGGTTTGATCCCTGGGTTGGGGAGATCCCCTGGAGAAGGGCATGGCAACCCACTCCAGTGTTCCTGCCTGGAGAATCCCCATGGAGAGAGGAGCCTGGCAGGCTACAGTCTATGGGATCACAAAGAGTCGGACACGACTGAGAGAATTGTGCATATATATACATATACACACACACACTGTGCTGTATATATACAGTAGGCAAGCTTGCCTCCCATATTATTCCTTGGGGATATTTCTCACCACTAAAATGAATTTTATAGTTATCCTAAAATGATAACTATCTTTAGATGAATGTGCTGATGTAGGTGAACAGATACACCGTTGATAAAGCAGAACGTCTTTCTCAGCATCTGCCTTTTTAGGAAGATGTCACTCTCTGGGTAGAAGGAGAAGTGCTGGGAAATATGACCTTGCAGTGACAGAATGTCAATGCGCAGCACGGGCAGCTGAAGCAGAGTGTGGCAGCCTCCCTTTATTGCCACATTTACTAAAGCATTTATGTGGTGCTGGTCCTCATCAAAATATCGGGGTTGTCTCCAGGTCAACTGGCAGCTCATCAAAGCTCTAATTCTTATAGAAGTCAAATAGAAATCTGATCAAAAGTAAAGTGTCTACAAAAATTCAAGTAACAATGATAATGAGAAGATTCCTAAAGAGGAACCAAAGACAATATTCTTTACATTTTTCCAAACCAGAGTAATAGCTAGTTTTGTCACACATTTGAGCATCTATGCTATGAAAAAAAAAAAAAAAAGCATTAATGTGTTCTGATCTGTTAAACAGCTTTTCTTTCTTTGATTCCCCTTTTCTCCCTTCCAGTTTTGCTCCTATGAGGCATTTCCTGCCCTTACCAATTCTTAAATTACCGTATTAAGACTCTGCATTAAGACTACTGGGTATTTTGCACCAGTGTAAAATACAATAAAAATCTATTTTTAGATTCTATAAACAAGAACATCAAACTTTTGTATAGGAGAAAATAAAAATTCTGTGTATTAGCTTCAGAAACATTATTGGTGTCTGTTCTAAAACAATGCTGCTTAACTCTGCTAATTTTAAATGATTCACATGACCTTTTTTTCTCTTTTCCCTTATTGGACACTTCTTTGCTAAGTATTGGAAGTCTGCTTTTTTTCTTTGGAAAACCTCATCTAGCTAGCTTTTGCAACTCTGTCCTTTGAGAATACTACGGAATGAAATAAAGAAGTTGGGGTAATGGAGGGGAGATTTAGACAAGGAAAAAGAGTTTTCATTGTTCTGTGGTAGTAGAACTAAATGTCCATCTTACTATGCTTGATTTTCATTTATTTCCTGTCTCAGGAGTTTACAAAAAACTGACTGTCTTCTCCTGAACAAGAAGTGTGTTACGGTCATGTGAATAGAGAACCAAAGTCATTTGTTTTAATATCAACATTTACCTGGGTGGTTAGAAAGCTGTTGAAGTTATGACTTTGGTCTATGACTCTAAATTTAAAATTACAATATTAGCATTTCTTAGAAACTATACTGCTACATATTTCTCCATAAACTCCTGGAAAACATAATCTCTTTACCACCACTGACACATTTTAAAACTGCTATCTGGAAATAGGTTCTAATCAGCAAAACATATAAGACTGAGTAAGAAATTACAAAGACATAGGGGGAAAGACTGATTTTCTTTATCTGAATGTGGAATTAACACTCATACATTATTTTCCACCTAGCACTAGAGTTTACGGGGAGGTTCAAGCCAACAGATGTGACTTATTAGATGTATTTGTCACACGGAGGGGGAAAGCCCCTTTCAGTAGCAGAGATGACTAAAGTTTAGTCTGTGACAAACTCAATGGATGACTTGAAGCAAGTTTTCATCTCCCTGTGGCCTCAGATTCTTCAACTGCACAATCAGAGTAGTTCCAGCTTCAGCACTTTGGTGTTCAGTTGCTCAGTCGTGTCTGACTTTTTGTGACCCCATGAACTGCAGCACGCCAGGCTTTCCTGTCCTTCACTCTCTCCCAGAGTTTGCTCAAACTCATGTCCATTGAGTCAGTGATGCCATCCAACCATCTCATCACTTTATGTTTCTACTATTAAAGTATCCTGTATAACACAAGAAAAGGAATCTGCTTATCGGAGAAGCACTTTAAAATGTGTCTCATGGGGTGTTTAGAAAAATTACTCTTCCACTGAGTTTACCATCCTTAAAGAAAAGAAACACATCTTTTTTACTTAAATTTTTTTCTTATTAGTATAATATTCTTTATCACCAACTTGATCTATTGATGACAATCCTGGCCCATTTGCTTCCAGCAAGCCTCTTTAATGATGACTTATAATTTAAATCCATTACGTGATGTTAATGCTTCAAACAAACTCTGATTTGGGGGTTATGAGTAACATGGATACATTGACTAAATCAATTCAGCCTATGCTTTGTTTACACTGCTTTATTTCTTTGTTTTAAATGTTTATACCATCACAATGCCTGAGTGGTGTTTAAAGTCACTAAATTAAAAAAAAAATAACACTATCAATCATCTAAACTTTAACTTGAATTAAAAAAAACAAAGACAAAATGAAAAAACACCCCAAAAGACAAAAACAGCAAGCTCTAAATGTATGTGAGTGGGGTCTGTGTGTATGTGTGTGACTCTGAGTTTACTATTATAAAATTGATACGTAAAAATCACAAAATCCCTTACACAAAACAGGAGATCCAAAAAAGATTAAAAACTGAATGGTAAATTCCACTGGATTCTTGGTCTTTCCTTTCCTTTGTCTACATAGTTCATTTCTTAGAGCAATCCTATAAAAAAATTGAGTTTCCTCCAAAAAAATCAGAGAACTGAAAGGTATAGGTTAAAAACAATTAACAATTATAAAGATGATCCTCTGTTTGTGTGTGTGCTCAGTAGCTGAGTCACGTCCAACTTATTGCTACCCTGGGGACTGCAGCCCGCCAGGCTGCTCTTTCATGGCCTTCTCCAGCTGGGAATACCGGACTGGGTTGCCGTGATCTCCTCCAGGGGATCTTCCTGACCCAGGGATCAAAGTCGTGTCTTCTGTGTCTCCTGTGTCCCCTGCATTGCAGGTGGATTCTTAACCCACTGAACCCCGTAAAACGCTTATTTTGTTCAGAGGTTCTCAAAAAGGAGCCACTGCTTTTGGAGATTGTGGGCCTGCCAAAATTAAATGTAATATTTTGTAAGTGTGTCACAATATTCATTTTAATCAAGTTCTCAAAAATATACATTACTAAAAAGACTAATAACTACAGGTCTGGTCCAAATGAGACATCTTCATCCCAGAGTGAAGAGCAATTTTCCGTAGTCACACCATTAGCCAGGGACATTAACAGCCCCAGGACTGAAATGCCTATGGTTACACCGCTGCACACTCAACTTTGTGCCATCTCGTGAAAAAACTGCCTGCTTTATCTTTTGCCAACCTGAAGTAAGCTTACAGAGATTTTAAGGATACCATTTCAATTTTAACATTTATTGTCATTAAAATTACTTTTTAAAGATCAGTCTGATAAGAATTAGCCCCAGAAAAAGAATTCCTCAAAACAAAACAAAGCTCTCATACACACAGGACGAAGTCCTAGCTTCATTCCTACTTACAGAAGCAAAAATTACCTATGTCTAACACTCAGCGTTTGAACATCCACTGGAATAAATAAAATAGGCAAAGAGTTTCATCTAGTATAGCAGACCTACTTGGAAAGATCATTCTTCTTCCGCCAGTTTTACTGGAATGAGATTTATTAACATAATCACATAAATAAATTATAATTAGTAAAGAATGTTGCATGTAAGCAACTCTTTGCATGTTGCATGTAAGCCTGTACTAACTCTTTTCTTTTTACCAGTTTTCTCCTGTTATGTGTTTTTATGAAAATTATTTTTATTTGAGAAAGTATTGCCAAGATGTACTGGTTATTAAATATGCCTTCAGAGCTAAATCTGCAGGAACATTGCACATTTCCCATATCTTTTTCTGACTCACTTTCCTTCCAGAGAGAACAAGAAAGAGTTCCAAGGAGAGGAAGAAATAGCTGTAATATGTTTATGGGCATTTAACGCTCGGTGGTTTAGCATGCTTGATCGCTATTGGTGAGTCAGAGCAAAAAGATGACAGTAGAATCTATCATGTTATGTTATCTCACGGAAAATTTTAACAAAGGCAAGACAAGCTATGTTGCTGATTTCAGCAATGTGCTATATTTCATAGCAAGTCTACAAAAGAAAACTACTAAATTGTAAAAATGCCTTAATTCTTAAGGTAGTGAAATATATTTTCTGAGCTGAGAATATAATGGGCAGGGAGCATAAGCTGATAGGATCACACAGCACAGTCCCTACAGTGACTTTAAACTCAGTAATTCTGTATCAAGACCCAGAATGCCAGACAGTGCAACACTAATATTCTTGATTCAGAACTTAAATTTCCATAGCTGATTAAGTATTTCCTCTTGTATAAAGAGTAAAATACAGGTTTCCTATTCAAGGAAGTGACCACACTTTGTCTCCATTATAAACCAATGTGTGAAAAAAAGAGAAAAATTTATATCTCAGTGACCACTGGCAACACAATACCCTTTGGTCTTCAAAATGCAGACTAAGAGACTAAAACCTAAAGATAAACTACACTGGGGAAAAAAGGAAATAATAATGGAGGTCAAAATGCTGAAAAAGGAAAAAAAATTATCAGTCTGTAAGTCCCTTTATAATTTACATTAATGACATTTCCTCATTAAAATGCAATAGTATAGATTAAATAAATTGGGAATGGAAAGGAGTGATTAAATCATCGTGTCTAACACATGCCAAGGGAGGGCAGGAACAAAGATGAAAGAAAAATATTAAAAAAATCAATAGATATTATATCAATAGATACTATATCAGCATCTGCAAAAGGTTCATTGAGCATAAAGCCTACAGATATCAAGTATTAGCATCAGTAGTGAGCAAGCGGCACAGAGTACCCGTATCAACTCAGAATCCTGTGCTGTATTTTCAGACACCTAGTATGTTGGCCTGGAGCTGTTCTAAATCAATGCTTCTCTGTTTATACTCATGTAGAAAATGTAATCTGAGTTTCAATGCATTTTTAATTTTGTTCAATCTTGCATTTGTTCAACCAAAAACAATTTAAAAGAGAACCAAGGCTATCAGCCTCACAATGAGCAAGTGCAACTCCTCACTAGGGAGTTCTTGAATCTGCCATAAAAATCAACAGTGTGCACCTAATAGTTTTCTTTTAATCTGAGCAGTGAAAAGTGAATAATCACATCAGATATCCTTCAGGGCCTCTTTGGTTTCCAGATTAAATGTGTAATGTGACCTGTCATCCTGCCACATTCTCTCTGCATTTCCATTTTAAATAATCATAAATAAGAAAACCTTGCTACTGTTTGGCATGACACAGCTGTTTGATTCAGCTGCATTTCAAAGCTTTAGAAATTGCACTCATTCCTTCTTTAGAGTCCTTGTTCATCTCAGAGGTTTTCAACTGAAAGATTCTTTATTGTACTCAAATCTTGTCCCATAGGAATTGTTTCGATTACTCAGCTTATGAAGAGTCTTAGAAATCGAATTGGGTCCACAGCAAAAAACACCAACTGTTTTCCTGGAAAGACAAAGAGAGAAAATGGAAAATCAGATGGAAAATCAGGCAGAACGTGACAAGTATGTTTCAGTAGTGTGTTTAAAGTGTTAATAAAGTTAATTTCTTGATGTATACATCTTTGTATTCAAATAATTTTCCAACCACTGTATTACCAAATTTAAGAGAAGATATTTTATTTACCTCATGCTTTCTATGCTAGAAATCAAGATAATTCAAAAAATATAACACATATTTGTTAATTATCAGAGAGACTGAGCAGTCTGCATGTCACTGATGAGAGCAGAAATCAAGTCAAGAGCAGCAACTGATAGATGTCAACTGCCTCACATGTGACATATGAACAGATTCCCATCCACCCTGGACCATATCAGTTCTTCTCATACTTGATGCTTTGCAGACAATTTTCTTCTCTAAAGATCTCATGGATTTTTACCAGACGTGGTGAATAAGACAAACGACAAGGAAGCTATTACCCATTTGGAAGAATAATTTTAAGTGACTAATTTATGTCCACATTAAAACAAAAAGAATATTAATCTGGATACATTTTCTTTTATTTATGTTCCACAATAATTGTAACAAATGCCAAGCAGGTTTTATTATTCACCAATATTTCAGTAGACAAATTATACATATTCCTAACAAATAGAATAAATACATTCTATGAAATGACTACTATTTCACATTGATTTTCTTCAAAGTTTGTTGATCTGTATTGAATTCTTCCTAAGATATCAGAATGATTAATGATTCTAATCACAGCTTGGACAAATACAGTATGTATTCATTATCTGAGAATAATTGTTGCTGAACAGAAAAATAATCCATTTAAATGGGTACCTAAATTTATAATAAATACTGAAAATATAGGCTTATTGAAAACTTTTAACCTTGAAAAATGAAACAAAGAACCACAAAATAAATTTCTACCTGAACCCATGATGGAGTAATAGGGACTAGATTTACCCTCTTCCATTTAAAAAATAGGACAAAACAAAGAATATATAAAACTATTATTTCCAGATACGGGCCAACAGGCAGCACAGAACTGTTCATCCCTAAGAAAAATGAAAAAAATAAGGTGAGCACAAAAATTGTCTCTACTTGTTGCCTGAAGGTGATTTAAAAGATGAAGCACAAGAGGGGTGGAAGGCGGGGAGCTCAAGACGGAGAGGATATATACATAATTATGACTGATTTGCACTGATGTACAGCAGATACCACCACAACATTGTAAAGCAATTATCCTCCAATTAAAAAAAATTAAAAATAATGTAACAAATGATTTAAAAAAGAAGCTGAAGCTCATAAGAGGGAAACCCATGCAGAGACTGGTGGTCTTACTGAGTTAAAGAGAAAGGAATGGAGTTCATGAAGACTAAAGCAGCTATATGGAAAGTGAGGTGATATCAAAAGAAAGAAGCTCTGGAGATCTGCAGGGAAGTATCTTGAAGTCTTTGGCTGAGTGCTAAGCTCCTTGTGAAGCTGGGCAAAGAACTACTAGGAAGAAGCCGGCCAAAAAATTCTGAGTTTATATAAGGTTATCAACAATTCATATTACCACAAGCTAAAATGGAAATACCTACATATAATATATTGGCAATGGATAGGAGACTTTAAAAGGTATTACCTTATTTGCAAAGGGTAGGCAGGATTTGCTAAAATTAGCCTTAGACTGGGCTTCCCTGGTGGCTCAGAGGGTAAACTGTCTGCCTGCAATGTGGGAGACCTGGGTTTGATCCCTGGGTTGGGAAGATCCCCTGCAGAAGGAAATGGCAAGCCATTGCAATGTTCTTGCCTGGAGAATCCCATGGACGGAGCAGCCTGGTAGGCTACAGTCCATGACTGAGCGACTTCACCTACTCACCTTACTTTCAGCCTTAGACTGCAGGGCGCTCTGGCCTCATACTGTGTGTGCAAGTGTGCTCAGTTGCATCCAACTCTGCAACCCGGTGGACTGTAGTCCACGATGCTCCTCTGTCCATTGGATTTACCAGGCAAGAGTACTGGAGTGGGTTGCCATTTCCTCCTCCAGGGGATCTTCCTGACATTACTAACATAGCTTAAAAGCCAGCTCTGGAAAGATCAAACTAAACCCAAGTAACAAAACTGTATGCCAGAAACAAGTGCAACAGTATTGAAAAGAATAAATAAATTTTGGCATTAGACATCTAAAAGTACAAAATTGTTGTTGTTGAGTCACTCACTTTTGTCCTGCTCTTTGTGACCCCATTAACTGCAGCATACCAGGCTTCCCTATCCTTCACTATCTCACAGAGTTTGTTCAAACTCATGTCCATTGAGTCAGTGATGACATCAAACCATCTCATCCACTGTTGCCCCCTTCTCTTTGCCTCAATCTTTCCTAGCATCAATGTCTTTTCCAGTGAGCTGGCTCTTCGCATCATGTGGCCAAAGTTTTGGAGCTTCAACTTCAGCAAGTCCTTCCAATGACTATTTAGGGTTGGTTTCCTTTAGGACTGAGTGGTTTGATTCCTTGCTAGTCAAGGGACTCTCAAGAGTCTTCTCCAGCATCACAGTTTGAGCATAAATTCTTCAGTGCTCAGCTATTTTTATTATTCAGATCTCACATCCATACATGACTACTGGAAAAAACATAGCTTTGACTGTACAGACCTTTGTAGGCAAAGTAATGTCTCTGCTTTTTAATACACAGTTTAGGCTTGCCATTGCTTTTCTTCTAAGGAGCAAGTGTCTTTTAATTTCTTGGCTGCAGTCACCAACTGTGGTGATTCTGGAGCCCAAGAAAATAAAATCTGTTATTGTCTAGTTTTCCCCCACCTATTTGCCATTAAGGGATGGGACTGGAGGCCATGATCTTCGTTTTTTGAATGTTGAGTTTTATCCAGCTCTTTCACTCTCCTCTTTCACACTCATCAAGAGGCTGTTTAGCTCCTCTTTGCTGTCTGCCATTAGAGTGATATCATCTGCATATCTGAGGTTGTTGATATTTCTCCCTGCAATCCTGATTCCAGTTTGTGAGTCATTCCGCCCAAATCAAAAAATTACCAGAAATGTATGTAACAAGAAATTATGAATTGTAACTAAGTGTTAGGGGTTGAATCTTGCCCCTCCCCCAAATTCACAGGTTGAAACTCTAACCTTCAGTACCCCAGAATGTGGCTATATTGGGATGTAGGGCCTTTAAAGACATAATTAAGCTAGAATGATGTTATTAGGGTGAACCTTATTGCAATCTGAGTAGGGTCCTTATGAGAGAAGGCATTAAAGATACACTAGAGATGCACATACACAGATAAAAGAATGGCCATGTGAAGAGACAGGAGGAGGGTGGTCCTCTGCAACGCAAGGAGGGTCTCAGAGGAAATCAACCCTTGTTTTTGTTGTTCAGTTGCTTAGTCATGTCTGACTCTTTGGGATTCCATGTACTGCAGCACGCCAGGCCTCCCTGTCCCTCACCATCTCCTGGAGCCTGCCGAAACTCATGTCCATTGAGTCAATGATGCCATCAAACCATCTCATCCTCCATCGTCCCCTTCTCCTTCTGCCTTCAATCTTTCCCAGCATCAGGGTCTTTTCCAACGAGTCAGCTCTTCGCATTGGGAGGCCAAAGTATTGAAGCTTCAGCTTCAGCATCAGTCCTTCCAATGAACATTCAGGCCTGATTTCCTTTACAATTGACTGGTTTGATCTCCTTGCAGTCCAAGGGACTCTCAACAGTCTTCTCCAACACCACAATTCAAAAGCAGCAATTCTTTGGTGTTCAGCCTTCTTTATGGTCCAGCTCTCACATCCATACACGACTACTGGAAAAACCATAGCTTTGACTACACGGACCTTTGTTGGCAAAGCAATGTCTCTGTTTTTTAATATGCTATGTTTCTCACAGCTTTTCTTTCAAGGAGCAAGCGTCTTTTAATTTCTTGTCTGCAGGAACCATCTGCAGTGATTTTGGAGCCCCCCAAAATAAAGTCTGTCACTGTTTCCTGCTATTACCTTAAATTTCAGTTCCCAGAATGGTGAGAACGTAAACTTATTTAATCCATCAACCCTGTGGAATTTTACTATGGAAGGCCTAGCAAACTAATAAAGAAGAAAAGATCAGTCAAAAATGATCAGGACAAAAATGACAGAAATGATGGAATTACCAGATATGGTCATTGAAACAGTGATGAGAAACATGCTTCATATGTTTAAGGTTAAGCATCAGCTTGATGAGAAAGGAAAAAGATTTTTTAAAGGCCTAAATGGAAATTCTAGAGATAAAATGTAAATTTAAAATGATAAATATACTATGGGTTACCTAATGGGTTAACAGAAGAATATGCACTGAAGAAGAAAAGATAAGCAAACCTGAAGATATAGCAGCAGAATCTATCCAAATGGATGCACAGAAAGAACAAAAATGAGCAGAAAAGTACATGGAGCCTCAAGGTCAAAAGGGACAATAGCAGGCAATCTTTCATATGTTATCAGAGTCTCAAGACAAGTAAGACAGAAAGGAAAGGAAAAAATGAAGAAATAATTGCCAACATTTTTGCAAATTTGATAAAACAAACAAATCCAATGATCTAATGAACCCTAAGGAGAGACATTACTTTGCCAACAAAGGTCCGTCTAGTCAAGGCTATGGTTTTTCCAGTAGTCATGTATGGATGTGAGAGTTGGACTGTGAAGAAAGCTGAGCGCCGAAGAATTGGTGCTTTTGAACTGTGGTGTTGGAGAAGACTCTTGAGAGTCCCTTGGACTGCAAGGAGATCCAACCAGTCCATTCTAAAGGTCAGTCCTGGGGGTTCTTTGGAAAGACTGATGCTAAAGCTGAAACTCCAGTACTTTGGCCACGTCATGTGAAGAGCTGACTCATTGGAAAAGACTCTGATGCTGGGAGGGATTGGGGGCAAGAGGAGAAGGGGACGACAGAGGATGAGATGGCTGGATGGCATCACTGACTCAATGGACGTGAGTTTGAATGAACTCCGGGAGTTGGTGATGGACAGGGAGGCCTGGCATGGTGTGATTCATGGGGTCGCAAAGAGTCGGACACAACTGAGCAACTGAACTGAACTGAACTGAAGGAGGATATCCACATACACACAACATTATAGGCAACAAATGAAACTCTGAAAATCAGTTACAAAGAGAACAACATGAAAGCAGCTGGCAGAGGTAGGGGTGGAGACACATTTACAAATAATAAGTAGAAGGTGAAGGAGATGAAGGATAGACTTCTTGTCACAAACTGTGTTAAGTCAGAGGCAATGAAGTGAAATCTTCAAAGTGTTAAAAGACCAAATAAGGTCAACTATTCTATCTCAAGCAAATTCTATACCAAACAAAAATATTGTAATTTTCAAGATTAAAGACATACAAACTTTTCTAACAGAAGGTAAGGGAATTTATCACCAGTGAATTAGCCCTTTAAGGTATATAAATGGAATTCATCAGAAATCATATAGAAATGTAAATCTATAGCAGAAAGAAACACAAGATTGTAAATCAACTACACTCCAATAAAAATAAATTTAAAAACTGAAATGTAATCAAAAACCATTGTAGGTATGACATTTTAGAGTAAATATATTATGAAATAAAATAATTTGTATGCAGCTAGAAAAAAAAGAAATGTAAATCTACCCAAAGCTATGAAGGACACCATAAATGGTGAATCTGTAAATAAGTATACTGAATATTTTGTCTAATTTTTAATCTCTTTAAAATATAATTGATATTTAAAGCAAAAGTAGTAATAAATTGTGGCATTTATAGTACATGTAGAAGAAAGATAAATAAGAACAAAAGCCAAAGAGATGTAGGGGGATGGAAGTGCATGAGGTGGGATAATATTGTTTGAAATACACTATGATAAGCTAATGCTATACAATATAAAGCTATAGAAATGCTTCTCCAATATCAACTTCATTAGCATCACCTAAGATAATTCACAGACCACAGATAGCAAGGCCCTATTCCTAGATGCTCTGATTCAGCAGATCTTGGATACAGCTCTAATAATTTGTTTTCCCAACAAGTTTCCAAGTTATGTTGTTCAAGGATTACAACTTGGGAAAAAATTCCTTAGGAAAGTAACTAAAGTCAAACAGAGAAGTAAGGCTAGTGTGCCACTACAGGAGAAAAAAATGGAATCATAAAAAAGTACTAAATTGAAAAGAAAGTAAAGAAAGGAGGAAAGAACAAATGAGATAAATAGAAAGCAAAGGTAAACTGCTGGAAAGTCAAAGTTGCTCACTCATGTCCCACTCTTTGCAACCCCATACAGTCCATGGAATTCTCCAGGCCAGAATACTGGAATGGGTAGCCATGCCCTTCTCCAGGGGATCTTCCCAACCTAGGAATTGAAGCCGGGTCTCCTGCATTGCAGGTGAATTCTTTACCAGCTGAGCTACCTGGGAAGCCCTGACTATAACTCAATTCATGGAAGCCAGCATACTCAAAGAGGAAAAGACAGTCTCTTCAATACACAGTGTTGGGAAGACTGGATACTCACATGTAAAAGAATGGAATTGCACCCTATTTCATACTACCCCAAAAGTTAACTCTCAAGAAATCAAAGACTTGACTCCAGGACCTTCAGTTCAATCACTCAGTCGTGTCCGACTCTCCAACCCCATGGACTGCAGCACGCCAGGCCTCCCTGTCCATCACCAACTCCCGGAGCCTACACAAACTCAGGTCCATCGTGTCGGTGATGCCATCCAAGCACCTCATCCTCTGTCATTCCCTTGTCCTCCTGCCTTTAATCTTTCCCAGCATCAGGATCTTTACCAATGAGTCAGCTCTTTGGAGCTGACCAGGTGGCCAAAGTATTGGAGTTTCAACCTCAGCATCAGTCCTTCCAATGAATATTCAGGACTGATTTCCTTTAGGATTGACAGGTTGGATCTCCTTGCAGTCCAAGGGACTCTCAAGAGTCTTCTCCAACACCACAGTTCAAAAGTATCAATTCTTTGGTGCTCAGCTTTCTTTATAGTCGAACTTTCACATCCATACATGACTACTGGAAAAAGCATAGCTTTGACTAGATGGACCTTTGTTGGCAAAGTGATGTCTCTGCTTTTTAATATGCTGTTTAGGTTGGTCATAGCTTTTCTTTCAAGGAACATGTGTCTTTTAATTTCATGGCTGCAGTCACCATCTGCAGTGATTCTGGAGCACCCCAAAATAAAGCCTCTCACTGTTTCCATTGTTTCCCCATCTATTTGCCATTAAGTGATGGGACTGGATGCCATGATCTTAGTTTTCTGAATGTTGAGTTTTAAGCCAAGTTTTTCACTCTCTTCTTTCACTTTCATCAAGACCTTAAACTATTAGATGTTTGAAGGAACACAGGGGAAAAACTCATTGACAGGGGTATTGGCAATAATTTCTGATACCAAATAATTTCTGGTGAAACTGACAACAAAAATACAAGCAACAAAGCCAAAAATAAACAAGCAGGATTACATTAAATTAAAAAGCTTCTGCACAGTAAAACAAATGACCAACAAAATAAAAAGGCAAGGTAGGGAATGGGAGAACATATTTACAAACTACATGTCTGAAATATATAAAATATAGAAGAAATTCATATAATTTACTAGCAAAAATAAATAATAATAATCATAATCCAATAAGAGGAAATGCTTTGAGCTTTTCACCACTGAGTAAGATATTAGCTGCAGGCTTATCATATAGGGTTAGTATGTTAAATTATGTTCCCTCTTTATCCACTGAAGAGATTTTATCTTTTGAAGAGTATGTTGAATGCTACTGAATTCACTGAATGATGCTGAATTTTGTCAAAAGGTTTTTCTGCATCTATTGAGATGATATGATTTTTATTCTTCAATTTTTTAATGTAGTTTCATGTTGGTTTATGATATACCAACCATACAAGATATAAAGTTACTAAACCATACTTGTATCTCTCAGATAAATCCCACTTGGTGATGGGGTATACTCCTTTTAATGTATTGCTGAATTTGTTTGTGGTGTTTGGAAAACTGTTCAGTTACATGTAAAAAGAATGAAATTAGAGCCACTTCTCAAACCACACACAAAAATCATCTCAGATGAAAGACCTAAATATAAGACTGGAAACCATAAAACTCCTAGAAAAAATACTCAGTACATTCTTTGATATAAATCACAGTAACATGTTTTTGCACGTGAGTCTGAGTGAACTCTGGGAGTTGGTGATGGACAGGGAGGCCTGGCACGCTGTGATTCATGGGGTCACAAAGAGTCGGACACGCCTGAGTGACTGAACTGAACTGAACATGTTTTTGGATCTGTATCCTAAGGCAAAGGAAACAAGAGTAAAAATAAATGGGGCCATATACTAACAAACACATGAAAAGATCTTCAACGTCACTCATTATCAGAGAAATGCAAATCAAATCCACAATGAGGTACCATCTCACGCCGGTCAGAATGGCTGCTATCAAAAAGTCTACAAAAAATAAATGCTGGAGAGGGTGTGGAGAAAAGGGAACCCTCTTACACTGTTGGTGAGAATGGAAACTAGTACAGCCACTATGGAGAACAGTGTGGAGATTCCTTAAAAAACTGGAAATAGAACTGCCTTATGACCCAGCAATCCCACTGCTGGGCATACACACTGAGGAAACCAGAATAAAAAGAGACACATGTACCCCAATATTCACTGCAGCACTGTTTACAAAAGCTAGGACATGGAAGCAACCTAGATGTCCACTGGCAGACGAATGGATAAGAAAGCTGTGGTACAGATACACAATGGACTATTACTCAGCTATTAAAAAGAATGCATTTGAATCAGTGCTAATGAGGTGGATGAAACTGGAGCCTATTACACAGACTGAAGTAAGTCAGAAAGGAAAACACCAAATACAGTATATTAACGCATATATATGCAATTTAGAAAGACGGTAATGATGACCCTATATGCAAGACAGCAAAAGAGACACAGATGTAAAGAACAGGCTTTTGGACACTGTGGGAGAAGGCGAGGGTGGGATGATTTGAGAGAATACCATTGAAACACGTATGTTACCATAGGTGAAACAGATCGCCAGGTCAGGTTCCATGCAGGAGACAGCAGGGCTGGTACACTGGGACCCTGAGGGGTGGGATGGGGAGGGAGGTGGGTGGAGGGTTCGGGACGGGGGACACTTGTACACCCATGGCTGATTCATGTCAATGTATGGCAAAAACCACTACAATGTTGTAAAGTAATTACTCTACAATCAAAAGAAATTAATTAATTAAAAAAATAAATGGGGCCATATAAAGTTACATGCTCCTGCCCAGCAAAGGATACTGTTGACAAAATGAAAAGACAGCCTACTGAATGGGAGAAAATGACTGCAAATGATGTGACTGATAAAAGGTCAATATTTAAAATATATTAACAGCTCATAAAATGTCAAAAAACAAATAACACAATTAAAAAATAGGTAGAAAAACTGAATAGACATTTTTACAAAAGGCAAATGTTGGCCTGGATGTGGAGAAAAGGAAATCTTTGTACACTTCTGAGAATGTAAATTGATATAACCCATATGGAAAATCATTTGGCGGTTTCTCAAAAAAAATTAAAAATAAAACTGTCATGTGATACAACAATCCCTCTACTGTGCATATATTCATAGAAAAGGAAATCACTTGCATTGAAGTGTTATCTGCATCCCTATGTTTATGGCAGTATTATCTAGAACAGTCAAGACACGGAGACAACCTTAGTATCCACAGATGGATGAATGGGCAAAGAAAACTGTGATGTGAGGCGATACACACACACACTGAAATAAAATTCAGCTATAAAAAATAAGAAAATCTTACTATTTGCAACAGTATGGATGAAACTTGAGGGCATCATGATGAGTAAAATAAATCAGACAAAGAAAGACAAATACTGTATGATCTCACTCATCTGCGGAATCTAAAAACCCCAAACTGATAGAAAGTGAGTTGGAGGTTGCCAGGGGCAGGTAGGGGAGGTCGGGGGTGAGTGAAGACAGACAAAGGGTTACAAACTTATCGCTACAAGAGGAGTAGGTTCTAGATGTAAGGGGCAGCATGGTGACTATAGTTAGTAATACTACACTGTATGTTTGAAAGCTAGGAAGATAGTAGATCTTTACAAGTTCTCGCCACACAAACTTTGTAATTATGTGAGGTGATATGTTAACTAACTTTATTTTGATAGTCATTTTGCAACAGAGAGATATCCAGTTGTTACACTGTACACAACTGTATGTCAATTATTTCTCAATAAAGCTGGACAAATGAACAATATTTTAATCCAGAGCCAGAACTACTGAGCTTACATGTTGAAATGACTGAAGCCTGAGCACGCTAGAGCCCATGCTTATAACAAGAGAAGCCACCGCAAAGAGAAACCCACACACGGCTACTGGAGAAAAGCCCACACACAGCCGAAAATGAACAAACAAATGCAGGTTTTAAAAATAAATAACCAGCGGGATAGAATGAAATCACATGAAAAATTTAGAAAAATTTTGATGTATGTAAAGATAAAAATAAGACACATCAAAATTTGTGGTATGTAGCTACAGTGATGTTTAGAGGGAAATTTATAGTACTAAACATTTTTATTATAAAAAGACAAAGATCTAAATCAGTGAGCTATGGTTCCATCTTAAAGTGACTAGTAAAAGAAGAGCTAATTAAACCCAAAGGAGCAGAAGAAAGAAAATAATAAAAAAAAAAAGTATGAAAATAAATTATTACATTGGTAAAATGTAGGTTACCATTAAAACCAGGGCTAGACACAATGGCTTACTTAAAATGAATAAAACTGTACTACCGAAAAAATATAATCACCAAAAAAACAGTAATAGTATAGTTGTCATTAAGATGAAAAGGGAATAAGACATTTTGTCTCATTTTTGACAGTCTCTGTTTGTATACAATTTGTATATAGTCTCTGTCAACACTGCATTATGACGAGAAGATACCATTTGCTTTCTTGGCTTTCATAGGCAAATGTAGATTTAGATTTTCAAATTTTGCAGATTTCCTAAAGGCGTATCTTAAATACTTCACAACAGAAACATTATTTTTAAAGCACCATATATGATTTTTTAAAAAATTTTGTCATCCAATTGTTAAGTATTTAACTCTAGGAGATCTTTGTGTTATTTGGAGGCTTTTCCCATGTCACTTTCACTAACAGTGACATCCGACACCTTTTCAAGATCTACACCTCATCTGTGTAATTCATTTGCACAAATTTTCAATAGGTTACTGCAATCCAACAACCATCTAGAGATTTGCCTACAAAAACTTTGTAGAGATGAGTAGAGACAAACTTAGCTGCCAGCAGACAATGTTGTTTGGGGACAGATGTTGGCAACTAATTCCATAAGTGTTCAATATATTTGTGAATATTTTCCTATCGTACCGACACTTTAAAGCGTATGATCTCATATAATGAAAGTTTATTTACTCCTAGAGATTATTCACTCCTTGTATTACAGATTCAGAAAGTTTGAGTGACATGACTCAGGGACACAGGAGCAAATGTCAGAGACCAAACCTAGGTACACTTAATTTGTTTTATTTTCAAAATACCATTAAGTAGTAAACTATAGATACATCTCAGACATTTCATCCAATCACAGAAGAGTTTTCTCTACTCCAAAGCTCACATAAAGTTAATTATTTATCTCCCCCTTTGCATGATGTATACATGCAACTAAGTTAAGAAATGACATACATATTTATTATAAACAATAGGAAACTGAATCTCAGGTGTAACAAATTATTTTTAGAAAGACATACAAGGAAGAGACCACTCTCAAACATTTGTGCAAATTTCTATGCCTCTCTTCTCTATTTTTACTTCTTTATATTCTCTCAGGAATTCATGTCAATGAATTAAACCAAAATTTTACATCTAAAATGCAGACTTCTATTTAAATAGTGCCTTTTTCCAGTTAATGAGCCCTTAAGATGTTGATCCATTCTTGTCCTAGTAATGCTACACAAAAATCTTTAAAAAAATAATGCGTTTTAAGTGCCTGTCCCAAGCAAAAACACAAAGTTAAAGGGTTGCATTAATACTGTTGCATCAACAGTACGTGGTACACACTTGCTCTTCTCAAACCAGCTTTGTTTTTTTAAGAAAATGAACAAACAAAGGAACAAACATACAAAATCCCTTGCAATATGAATACCATAACAAAGCAGAACTCTGCAGAACTAACCAAAGAAACCAAAAATCCCAGTGTAATTTCTTGCAAATCACCCTCTACTGTTTTGGGGTTTGGTTTTAGATTTGAGCTGAACGAGCAAAACAAGGAAACAAACTATCCAGGTTTTCAGCACTAGACTATGAAAATAAAGGAATGCTTGTCTGAAGGTGTACATTAAGGCTGTATATTGTCACCCTGCTTATTTAACTTATAGGCAGAGTGCTGCTGCTGCTGCTGCTAAGTCACTTCAGTTGTGTCCGACTCTGTGCAACCCCATAGATGGCAGCCCGCCAGGCTTACCCATCCCTGGGATTCTCTAAGGGAGAATACCGGAGTGGGTTACCATTTCCTTTTTACAATGTGTGAAAGTGAAAAGTGAAAGTGAAGCCATTCAGTCATGTCCAACTCTTTTGCGATCCCATGGACTGCAGACTAGCAGGCTTCTCCATCCATGGGATTTTCTAGGCAAGAGTACTGGAGTGCACAGTACATCTTTTGAAATGCCAGGCTGGATGAAGCATGAGCTGGAATCAAGATTGCTGGGGGAAATATCAATAACCTCAGATATGCAGATGACACCACCTTATGGCAGAAAGTGAAGAGGACCTAAAAAGCATCTGGATTAAAGTGAAAGAGGAGAGTGAAAGACCTGGCTTAAAACTCAACATTCTAAAAAACAAAGATCATGGCATCTAGCCCCATCTCTTCATGGCAAATAGATGGGGAAACAATGGAAACAGTGACAGACTTTCTTTTCTTGGGCTCCAAAATCACTGCAGATGGTGACTGCAGCCATGAAATTAAAAGACATTTGCTCCTTGAAAGCAAAGCTATGACCAACCTAGACAGAATATTAAAAAGCAGAGACAACACTTTGCTGACAAGGCCCGTCTAATCAAAGTTATGGTTTTTCCAGTAGTCATGCATGCATGTGAGTTGGACCATAAAGAAAGCTGAGCACCAAAGAATTGCTGCTTTTCAACTGTGGTGTTGGAGAAGACTCTTGAGAGTCCCTTGGACAGCAAGGAGATCAAAGCAATCAGTTGTAAAGGAAATCAGTCCTGAATATTCATTGGAAGGACTGATGCTGAAGCTGCAACTCCAATACTTTGGCCACCTGATGCGAAGAGCTGACTCATTAGAAAAGACCCTGATGCTGGGAAAGATTGAAGGCAGGAGGAGAAGGGGATGACAGAGAATGAGATGGTTGGATGGCATCACCAACTCAATAGACATGAGTTTAAGCAATCTCTGGGAGTTGGTGATGGACAGGGAAGCTTGGTATGCTGCAGTCCATTGGGCCGCAAAGAGTTGGACACGACTAAGCAATTAAAGTGAACTGAACTGAAATGTCATTAGGGAAGGAGTCTGTGGTACATGGGAAGACTCAGGTGAGTATGAGAAGATTACCTCATCTAAGGTGAGTGATTTTGAGGAAAGAATGGAAAGAATATTACCAAAATGAGTTGACTTTTTTCTTTATCCGATACCTCACCTTTAACTAGAACCCTGTGTATTACAAAGGACCTCTGCTTTCTAAAAAATGCTTTCATCATTCAGTTCAGTTCAGTTCAGTCGCTCAGTGTATCTGTCTCTTTGCGACCCCATGAATCGCAGCACGTCAGGCCTCCCTGTTCATCACCAACACCCAGAGTTCACTCAGACTCATGTCCATCGAGTCAGCGATGCCATCCAGCCATCTCATCTTCTGTCGCCCCCTTCTCCTCCCGCCCCCAATCCCTCCCAGCATCAGAGTCTTTTCCAATGAGTCAACTCTTCAAATGAGGTGGCCAAAGTACTGGAGTTTCAGCTTTAGTATCATTCCTTCCAAAGAAATCCCAGGGCTGATCTCCTTCAGAATGGACTGGTTGGATCTCCTTGCAGTCCAAGGCACTCTCAAGAGTCTTCTCCAACACCACAGTTCAAAAGCATCAATTCTTCAGCACTCAGCCTCCTTCACAGTCCAACTCTCACATCCACACATGATCACTGGAAAAACCATAGCCTTGACTAGATGGACCTTAGTTGGCAAAGTAATGTCTCTGATTTTCAATATGCTATCTAGGTTGGTCATAACTTTTCGTCCACGGAGTAAGCATCTTTTAATTTCATGGCTGCAGTCACCATCTGCAGTGATTTTGGAAACCCCCCAGAAAAAGTCTGACACTGTTTCCAATGTTTCCCCATCTATTTCCCATGAAGTGATGGGACCAGATGCCATAATCTTCATTTTCTGAATGTTGAGCTTTAAGCCAACTTTTTCACTCTCCACTTTCACTTTCATCAAGAGGCTTTTCAGTTCCTCTTCACTTTCTGCCAAAGGGTGGTGTCATCTGCAAATCTGAGGTTATTGATATTTCTCCCGGAAATCTTGATTCCAGCTTGTGCTTCTTCCACTCCAGTGTTTCTCATGATGTACTCTGCATAGAAGTTAAATAAACAGGGTGACAATATACAGCCTTGATGTACTCCTTTGCCTATTTGGAACCATTCTGTATTCCATGTCCAGTTCTAACTGTTGCTTCCTGACCTGCATACAGATTTCTCAAGAGGCAGATCAGGTGGTCTGGTATTCCCATCTCTTTCAGAATTTTCCACAGTTTATTGTGATCCACACAGTCAAAGGCTTTGGCATAGTCAAAAGCAGAAATAGATGTTTTTCTGGAACTCTCTTGCTTTTTCAATGATCCAGCAGATGTTGGCCATTTTTTCTCTGGTTCCTCTGCCTTTTCTAAAACCAGCTTGAACATCTGGAAGTTCACAGTTCACGTGTTGCTGAAGCCTGGCTAGGAGAATTTTGAGCATTACTTTACTAGCGTGTGAGATGAGTGCAATTGTGTGGTAGTTTGAGCATTCTTTGGCATTGCCTTTCTTTGGGATTGGAATGAAAACTGACTTTTTCCAGTCCTGTGGCCACTGCTGAGTTTTCCAATTTTGCTGGCATATTGAGTGCAGCACTTTCACAGCATCATCTGTCAGGATTTGAAATAGCTCAACTGGAATTCCATCACCTCCACTAGCTTTGTTCGTAGTGATGCTTTCTAAGGCCCACTTGACTTCACATCCCAAGATGTCTGGCTCTAGGTCAGTGATCACACCATCGTGATTATCTGGGTCATGAAGATCTTTTTTGTACAGTTCTGTGTATTCTTGACACCTCTTCTTAATATCTTCTGCTTCTCTTAGGCCCATACCATTTCTGTCCTTTATCAAGCCCATCTTTGCTTTCATCTTTAACCCACAGTTATTTCACAAAGGGAAGGAAATGCAGAAGTGCTTTCAAACACGGATGCAGTCTGAATTACATGGGTCACTGTTTTCCTTTTTAGATTTTGCTTAAGGGGTTTCAAACCATGATTCCAAAACAAAGTCTCTGAAGGTGTCACCAAAACACCATGACGAATCAGAGATTATTTCAATACATTATATTCAACCATAAATTTGTAAACTGTAGTTTTAAAAAAAAAACTTGTCATCTAACAGGCTGCCTCATTCAATTAAAATCAAACATCCTTTTATATTTATCAAATACACCTTTAAAATTATGAATTAATCAACTATATATTAATAATTATAAAAAATGATCACTGATTCCTTAGAGTCACAGGAAATTTTAAAAATTAAATCTTCAATTTATATACATTCTTATTGCATAAGTATGTTTAGCTTACCAGTAAAAGTATGATTCGTTAAAGTGCAAAATTATACTGAATTTGGTAAAATTCTGCAGGTTAGACAGGATAGAAGTTTTAGTTCCAGTAGACAAAAGAGTGATATAAAATTTCTAACTGACCATGAAAGTTACAAAAGGCACAAATATATGAGGTTGGTATAGAGAAACTATGATATTTAGATTCCAGCAGATATGTTAAAAGTTTTATTAATTTTAAAATGTCAATATCTGCAATATGTTAGAAACTGCAGCCTTTGGAACTATTTAAAGTTCTGATAAAACTTTTTCAATGCCAACTTTAAAATGTGTGAATGTGTATATGGTTTTCAAAATGCTTTTAGAATTTGTATAGATCATTGCCCTGTACATCATGAGAAACGCTGGACTGGAAGAAACACAAGCTGGAATCAAGATTACCTTGAGAAATATCAATAACCTCAGATATGCAGATGACACCACCCTTATGGCAGAAAGTGAAGATGAACAAAAAAGCCTCTTGATGAAAGTGAAAGTGGAGAATGAAAAAGTTGGCTTAAAGCTCAACATTCAGAAAATGAAGATCATGGCATCCGGTCCCATCACTTCATGAGAAATAGATGGGGAAACAGTGGAAACAGTGTCAGACTTTATTTTTCTGGGCTCCAAAATCACTGCAGATGGTGACTGCAGCCATGAAATTAAAAGACACTTATTCCTTGGAAGGAAAGTTATGACCAACCTAGATAGCATATTCAAAAGCAGAGACATTACTTTGCCAACAAAGGTTCATCTAGTCAAGGCTATGGTTTTTCCTGTGGTCATGTATGGATGTGAGAGTTGGACTGTGAAGAAGGCTGAGCGCTGAAGAATTGATGCTTTTGAACTGTGGTGTTGGAGAAGACTCTTGAGAGTCCCTTGGACTCCAAGGAGATCCAACCAGTCCATTCTGAAGGAGATTTCTTTGGAAGGAACGATGCTAAAGCTGAAACTCCAGTACTTTGGCCACCTCCTTTGAAGAGTTGACTCATTGGAAAAGACTCTGATGCTGGAAGGGATTGGGGGCAGGAGGATAAGGGGACGACAGAGGATGAGATGGCTGGATGGCATCACTGACTCGACGGACGTAAGTCTGAGTGAACTCCGGGAGTTGGTGATGGACAGGGAGGCCTGGCGTGCTGTGATTCATGGGGTCGCAATCAGTCAGACACGACTGAGTGACTGATCTGATCTGATGGTAATTTACAGATTACCAAACAGGGTCCCTAGTCTATACCCCAAAATGAATGCTTTCTTTCAACTGTAATCTCTTCAGATCATAAACAGATAGCCCATAACTCTAAGATTTTTTTATAGAATTATAGCTTACAAGAAAAAATATGTTTGGAAATATTTCTGATTTAGAGAAATATTAAAATCTCTAAGAGTTTTAAAAACTAAGTTTTTAAAAAAAGTATTCATTCTGGTAAAAATATACCAAAAATCTAATTTTTAAATGCATCAAAACTATTTGAAGAGCTCCCTTGTTTGCTAATGTGATTTACAAAAACTTTCCCAGTGATGACCTAAATTGTGCTATGGGATCTATGCAAATTTAAAAGTAGGTATGACAGTTTGGTTCATAAATACTTTATAGACTGTTTTTAAGCCAAATTTTAATTATTTGGCATTACAGATACTTGAGGTGGTTCTTGCTTTGCTTCCATCTTCAGTAGTGATAGTTGAGTATTTAAGTGACTCTGTAATTTTCAAACCGATTAGTAAGTAATCTTTAATATTTTAATTTGATCATTAGCCACATGTCAAATTTTTTGAGGAAGGTCCTTACCCTCTGTTACATTTTGCTATTTCATCAAACAGAAGTTTCCACCGCGGACGTCCAATAAAAAGTCTTGAATTCAGTGCTTGATATTTTTCTCCAATTATCTTCTGCCAAAAAGAAAGCACTATGCTTTATATGACACAGAATTGGGCAAATAATTCATTTCTATAACATCATCTTTCCTGGTTCTGTGGCTTCCTACCAAATTGCTGTGACATAAAGAATATAAGTGTCAAATGGCAACCTATTAAGTATAATCATTTAGAAGCACCATTTCCTCCCTCTTTCCCTTTAAAATCCATTATCTTCTTGAAAACCATTAGTACAAATGACTGACTTTCCTAGACTGACTTTCCTAGACTTCAGTCAGTTGCTTCATTATGAAGCAACTGCAGCATTAAAGAATGCATTCTAATTGCCTCATCTCAAAGAGGGCGCAACACATAAGCTTTGTTGAAGCATTTTTGTACTGCAAAGTTGTCATATTTGGCTCATTATATGAGTAAGATACTGCAAATTATCATCATAAATTTGGGGAAATGATCCTGAACATGACAGTCTAATACAGCAGAGCTGCAAATTTGGGATCTATCAAAACAACTTCTAATGGACTGCTGTTTGCAATTAACAAGAGTATTAGATCTGAATTGATGGTAAAGAGAGTCAAGTGAGAAAGAGAAGTGTCCGAGTCCCAGAGAGACAAACTGAGAACCAGATGTAATTTATGCTTCATATCTTAATCACTGCAAAACCATGAGGCATAATGATTCTGATTTGCTTCATGACAGTATAAAATAAAATGTTTTTACGTACCAAGTAGGGTAGAAATCTGACTAAAAAAATAGGCGTAAATTAGTTTTGAAGTAACAGACAAGCATTCATATTTTGCATTCAAAGAATTACAGAAAATATATGATGGAAAATACAACAATAAAACTTGTGAAAGCATTCACGCCCGGGTTTACATGGCTATCCATCTCTTCAGTGTTGTCTATATAGCGTTTCCTCACCTATGATATGGGGATCACAATATCATTTACCTCTTGAATCTGTTGGAATCACATGAGAAAATATGTATGAGATGCTCAATACAGCGTCTAGCAGTGAAGTAAATAATGCATGATGGATGTTTCGTTTTTTAGTTTCCCTTTAAGAGAAACAAGCTTAATTGTGTATGACCTTATCTTCTCTTGCCACATAAAACCACCCCTCGATGAACACAATCACAAAACTATTCACTTGTGTTCTCATCTCTAGGTGAGGTGACAGTGAAAAGGAGAGAGATGAGCTCCAAGGTCCACTTCAGTCCCAGGTGAGGACAGATGAAAGGCAGAAAACGGTTGACTTCAAGGATGAGCCGTGAGTTTGCTGGATACATTCCAAAAGTGGCTTTCCTCTGGGAATCGTCTCTTCAAACCACCTGCAGAAATTTTCTTCCAGCACAGCCCCTACAGTAAATCATCTGTTCTCAAGAGACTTGTTTAATTTACAATAACATCCAGTCACATACCTGTATCCCATCTGTCTGACTGAGGTACAGCTGAATGTTGACATAATCAGGTCTGTTCTCTTGCCAAAACTGAGAGGACATAAAAGTAAATAGACATTAAACTGTGTTCTGTATTCACAGATTCTCTCCTAACCTAACATATGTGATTCTGCAATCTGTTAAGATGTATCTGGTCTTACCACAGCCAACATCTACGAGCAAATGTGTATAATACACACATATATGTGTACCACATACATGGCATTCTAACATTAATAACCTGTCCCTGACAGATTTAATTAGTTATGATGAAGGAAATGGATGGGATTAGTTCTGCTATCTTCATAGACACAAAATCAAATATGCTAAATACTATAGTAATATTCCTTTAAATCCTCTCACTTATTTATTTTATTTGCTGAGTCTCTAAATTTTACTCACGATTTCACTCAGACAGAACATGATTTTCTTTTCAAAAAAGTCAAAAGTGATACACAAAATGCATGCTAGGCATCACAGAAACCAAAACAAATGAAAACAAATGAGGTAGGAATGGAATGGAATCATTCCTACCTCCTTCCTATGCAGCAGTGATTCCCCTTATATAAAAATGTATGAGGCAGGGAGTGTATGTGCCAAAATAAAAGTGTCTGGGAAAGCTCTCAAACACTTTGATATCTTGAAAAATAAATGGACCAAGAAAAATATCCAAAGAAAAGTGAATTCAACAAAGGGCGTAAAAGGGTTTTGACCCAGATGCTTCTTTCATCCAGAAGGCAAAACGAATCTGCTCACGACCCTGGCCTTGCCCTGGCTGAATCCTGAGTTGTGAAATCTACATTTAAAAAAATGTTATTCTTCTTAGGGCCTCCTTTCACCTCCCTAAAACAAAGAAATGCTAAAGAGAAGGGAAAGAAATCAAAATCAGGAGAAGGAAGGAACACAACAACCATGGTACATTCTGGAGAACAGAGATGAGTATCTGATGTGTCGAATCTGAGGAAAGGCCCAGAAGAGACCAGCACTTCTGCAGCAGCCAAACTATCACTGAGCGTCAGTGTGCACAGTAGGCTTGCTGGAGAGGGTACAGTTTTGCTGGATCTTATTGCAGCAAAGGAACCAACTGATTCCAAGTCCTGTTGCTATTATTCATTGGAAAGACTGTTGCTGAAGCTCCAATACTTTGGCCACCTGTGTGAAGAGGCAACTCATTGGAAAAGACACTGATGCTGGGAAAGATTGAGGGCAAGAGGAGAAGAGGGCAAGAGAGGGTGAGATGGTTGGATGTCATCACTGACTCAACACGAATTTGAGCAAACTCCAGGAAATAGTGGAGGACAGAGGTTGCAAAGAGTTGGACGTGACTTAGTAACTCAACAACAACTGTTTTTATAGAGCGTGAAAATAATGATTTTTAAGGGATATATTGGGACTCAAGCTCAAAGTTTTAGGAATGAAAAAAGTTATTTTGCAAATACAGAGTGACTAAGTGAGGTTATAGAACCCCTCTGGCACCCTTTACAGTAGTAAGGGCACCTGGCAGGTGACCAAGAGACGTGTTTCTATTGCTATCACTGTCTGACCTTGAGACTTCTAGAGAGGCACTCAACTTACACAGGCCCCAGTTTCCTCATTAGGACAATGACCTCATCTCACAGATTTCCTCCAGAACTAAAACTACACATTCTCTGATAGGTGGCAATGCTAAATTATAAAATCCCAATAAAAACCTATTTTATTTTGAAAGTGATAAGTGATGATTCTCAGAACCCATAATATTCTTAAAATATAATAATTATATTCCATGCCACAGATGCCTCAAGTTATATCCAAACAGTAAAGTCATTTTAAAGCCCTTTATGAATTGAATCAGGATGCACGAATCTTAACTGTGAAGGAATGGAGGAATTTCCAAGTGCCAGTAATGGACAGCCCCTCACAAAACACATGACTTGCACTGATTTTTGTCTTAAATGTCTCCCGGGATGCTGCTCTGAGATCACGCCAATAACTGCTGCATCAATAATGTGTTCGGTGCCCACAGGCTCCAGAGAGAAGAATGCAGATTTAAATAACGCATTTTAAACATCAATGTCTCCATTTTAGCTTATCCCTCATTGTAGACAAAAAACAGTATTTACTAAAACACACACACACACACACACACATGCTGAATTTGGTAACTCATTTGCAAATGCAGAAAATAAAAGTCTTTTCCTTTTAACATCACCCTCAGAGGGTCAAAGGACCCATGTCCATCCCCAGCTCTTGATGTGAAAAATCAAAACAGGTGTGCAGAGGTGTGTGTAGAAGATAATCAACACCCCATTGTTTACACTAGTTTTAAGCATTTATATTATTTATTCCATGGATTCCTAAGTATTAAACATATCCACCAAAAAACTTGAGAAGAAATTTTAAGATTCAACTACTTTGAATATCCAGCCATTTATATATTTTTTATTTCCTTTATTCCTTTCCTGCTCTGCTACTTGCCCTATAAAGCATCTATTATTTAAATGTGCTCTTGGATGCAATTATAAGTTCTATATCTTTTCAAGAAAGAAAATTTTAATCTAGAAAAACAGGCAAAGGTAGAAATGGGAACTCCCAAGAAATACAAGTGGTTGATAAGCAGAGGAAGAGAGGTTCAATCTCATTTGTTTCAAGGAAAAATACAGTGAGATCCCCTTGTTTAAGAAATGACTAGAAATGTAAAAGATTGGTAATATAATGTTTGGAATAAATTTCTCTTATATCCTTTGGTGGAAATGTAAATTGTTTTAGCATCTTTGGGGGACATTCTGTCAGTACCTATTACAAATTTAAATTCATTCCTAAAGTCCTCACAGCCTCCAACTCAGGAAGTCCAGTTTTAGACATTAATCTAGAGAAAACACACACTTGAAAGCGGTGATGATGTTCTTCTTGAAGGATTCTCCTCTCTTAACCTTAAGTACAGAACTACTACCTCTTGGTTTCCTACCGCCTCACTGGCCACTCTGATTAATCTCCTTTCCTGACTTATTACCCATTTTCTGCTCCTCTGGAAGCTGCAGTACTCCGAGAATTGTATTTTCACATATACTCTCAAGATGACCTACAATCATATCGGTCTACTCAAATCCTTTCAGTGGCTTCTCATCTGTCTGTTTTTTTCCTCCTGATTTAGCAGGCCCTTGGTGAGTCCCAGGAATTTGCACTTTTTTTTTTATTGTGGTAAAATACACATAGCATAAGATTGATCATTTTAGCTGTTTTTAAGTATACAGTTGATTAGCATTAAATATATTCATATGGTTGTGCAACCATCATCACCAATCCATTTCCAGAATTTTTTCATCTTCCCAAACTGAAACTCTATACCCATTAAACAGTAACGCCCCATTTCCCTCTGGGAAACCTCTGGCAACCACCATTCTATTGTCTGTCTCTATGAATTAGACTACTCCAGGTCCCTTATATGAAAGGAATCACACAATATTTGCCCTTTTGTGTCTGGTTAGATAGAAATACACTTTAAAAAAGCAATTTGCGGAACAATACAAATAGTATGTTAGAATTTTCAGAATGCTCATGAGTAACATCTGGTTATGTGGATTAGATGGTGATGTTACTTCATGTAGATTACAAAAATCTGTAGCAATGATGCATATATGTATTACCTGAATAACTTAAAAATAGATATATTAATAAACAAGTAAAAGTTACAGGTAAGATAGATGAAAATGCCTGCTTTCATCTCTGGAAGGAATACAGCTTAGAATTCGGGATTTTTGAAATTCTGTACACTGGGCCAGAAGTTGGCTGATGATCCACTTGGAATGTTGAAGTTGGAGATACGAACTATGAGAATAAAGGCTGAAAAGTGTTACAGTAATTGTCTGCAGATGTTTTCTTCCATCTGTCCTCAGTCACAATCCCATTTGCATTCATATTTGCATAATATGTTTTCGATATGCATGTATTACCAACCATATGCATTCATTTCCATGTTAAAATATTCTGTTAAAACATGTCCTAGATATACAAATTCACAGATACCAATATCTGAAAAGATGTACACCAAATTATTAAAAGATTCTATCTCTGTTTTTTTTTTTTTAAGCTTAAGGGATATTTTTCCTCCTCACTACTCCTCTGCATATTATTCTATAATGAGCACCTATTACTTTTATAATTTGAAATAAAATGGCTACTTTTAAAATTTAAAAGACTGCAAAAGTAAAAAGAAACCTAATTTTACCTTGTTATACAACACACAGAGTAAGTCTGCAAACCAGCGGAAGGACTGGATATCTCTGCATACCCAAATAAAATACAATCTTCTAAGCTTGTATGGTTTCCAGTCATCCCTTTAAAAATGAAATAACACAGGACTGATTATGATGGCAAAAGAATTAAGAATCCCTATATCCTTGAAATTTTGCTTCTCATTAGTAGGTAATCTACAGAGAAAACAGTCATCTACATTCTAGTATCTGATACACCACTTACTCTAATTCTCAATTTAAAATGCAATATACTGAGTCAGAGATACAATATAATCCATGAATTAAAGTGTTCGTGTTTGTGGATACTATATGCATATTACCCATTCCACTTGGCAATAAACTAAACTCCTGGATCATCTCTGCATCTCAGGAAAAAAGTTTTCTTATTTTTCTGTTAATTCTATCACTCAGAAGGGCGCCAATGGTCATCTTGCCCTGGGTTCCAGGCAAAATGAGCCAAAACCATTCCGGAAAGCTGGTTGTTTATCCCCTTCTTAATAATCATTAAAGAAAGAGATTTCACAACCACCTACTATGTAATGCATTCCAGCAATTCACAATTCCAAGTCTGGATTCCTCCTTATAATTATGAAGTAAGCTTGAGGTTAACAAAATATTACTCCCTTGTTTAAACTTTAGGTGTCCAAATAACTTGCAATATGTTTTCAGAAACAACTAATTTCTGGCTTGGAATATAGTTATTTTTTTAAGAACCTCTCAAAAGGTCCCAAATTTATATCAAGGTTTTAGAATCAAAATATCATTCAAACACATCACTTCAAATTATTATTTCTTTTTTCGTACTTCATAAAACAGACTTTTAATGAAAATTGTGTTTTCTTGAAAAGTGAATGGAATAGATTTTGTTTGTGGTTTCATGAGAATCCCTGTCAATTAATTTTTGCTTGTAAGCCAAAACTAAAATAACTGAATAAGTATATCCTGCTTAAGCAATCTTACTTCTGAAATTTCTATTCTTCAGTCTGTTATAAATCTGCTGAGTAACAGACCCAGGAATGATGTGCTCATTTGTCATCTCCTCAGAGAGGATTTCCTGATGATACCTCTACAATAACCCTGACCCTTTATTTCTATATCCCATTAATCTTTCTTCTCTTCACCACACTTCTAATATTTTCTGAAATGATGTTATTTGTGAATTTTTCACTGGTTTATATTTTGCCTGCCCTATTTGAAAGTAAACTTTTCAAGGGCAGAGACACTACTCAGTCATTGCTATATTACCAGTAACTGTAATGTGAATCGCACATAAATGGTCAAAAATATTTGTTGACTAAATGAATTTGTAATGCCACTTACCCCTGATGAGAAAGCAGAGAAATAGGGGCCAGTGGAATGACTTTAATAGAGGAAAAGGACAGAGTAAGGCATAATTGTGATAAGGATGTTATTTTACAAGAGAACATGCTGAAAACCATAGACCACATGTTGAGAAGCACTCATTTATCCCCCTTATCAATCGGTAAATAAGAGTGTTTTGAACAAGTAGAAGAATTCTGTAAGGAATTACTTCTTACTATAAGAGATGTCTGAAATAGACAGCTCTCTATGTGGACTAATGGATCAAAATGACGTACAGCAGAGTGTTGAGGATTGACGCAAACGGAGTTACTCCAATGCCTCCAGCCACGCAGAGGCTAACCTCATAGTTCAGTGATTCTTCAAATGGACTTCCAAAGGGACCATCAATATATAGCCTGTGGAGGAGGCAGACAAGGGTGGAAAAAAAATGAAAGTGAGTTAAATTAAGTTTCTATAATATGTGGCAAGTATGCTAAATCTAGTGTCTAAGCTTTGTAATAGCCCAGGCCTCATTTCATTGTTTCCCTTAGCAATAAGTCTAAAGGAACAAAAAGTGTTGTTTATGAACTACGAATATAAAAACAAGTACATCGGTTTCAATGCATTCCTATTTTGAGGGAAATATTACTTAACGTGAAGGGAAATGTAGATAGGACCAGGATGGTGAGCCAAGGACTAGTTAAAGCTTTGATTTATTTTATTACTATATACTGGACTAAATTAAAATATCTTGTTTGATTGTGTGTAAATTCAATAATGCTATTCTCCATGGTAAAGTCAGTAGCAAAAATATTTCTTGAAACCTTTACCATGTAAACAGAAAAGAAGCTGACCCTGTTCCTCTTCTTGCTCTGGCCAGGTTTATTAGTATAGAGCCTACAACAATCTCAAAGGAATCTCTCATTACTTTGTATATTCAAATATGTGTGTGTGTGTGTGTGTGTGCGCATGTGTATGTCTCTGTGTATGAAATCCCGCTTAACTACAATGAAACTTGTTAACTGCTCACTCAATATTCATCCTTCCATTCTCTTATTTTTTTAAATTGACATATAGTTGATTTACAATGCTCTGTTAGTTTGTGTGTTTGTGTGTATAGCAGTGATTCAGTTATACATATACACATATCTATACTTTTTTGGATTATTTCCCTTTATAGGTTATTGTACATATTGTACAATACTGATTAGAGTTCCCTGGGCTATATAGTATAGGTTCTTGTTCATTATCTATTTTATATACAGCAGTGTGTATGTATTATTCTAAATTCCTAATCTGTACTTCCTCCCCCGTCTTTGGTAATCATAAGTTTGTTTTTTATGTCTGTGAGTCTGTTTCTGTTTTGTAAATAAGTACATTTGTATCATTTTTTTTAGACTCCACATATAAGCATTATTATATAATATTTGTCTTTCTCATTTTGCTTTAGCGTGATAATCTCTAGGTCCATACACATTGCTGGAAATGGCATGATTTCATTCTTTTATGGCTGAGTAACATTCCATTGTATGTGTATATGCTGCTGCTGCTAAGTCGACTCTGTGCGACCGCATAGACGGCAGCCCAACAGGCTCCTCTGTCCCTGGGATTCTCCAGGCAAGAACACTGGAGTGGGTTGCCATTTCCTTCTCCAATGCATGAAAGTGAAAAGTGAAAAGTGAAAGTGAAGTCGCTCAGTCGTGTCCGACTCTTAGCGACCCCGTGGACTGCAGCCTACCAGGCTCTTCCGTCCATGGGATTCTCCAGGCAAAGTACTGGAGTGGGGTGTCATTGATATTACATATATATATACCACTTCTTCTTTATCCATTTATCTGTTGATGGACATTTAGGTGTTATTATTGCTTAATAACAAAACATACATGTTATTCAGGGAAGCAAAGTGCTCAGCTAAAATATTACACATCCAAGACTGACTTGCATCAATTCTGGCTGCGTGACTATGTTCAGCCTAATGTGATTTAAATGTAAGTGCAATTAGAAAACCCGCAGCACTGTTTACAGTAGCCAAGACATGGAAGCAATCTAAATGTCCACTGACAGAGGAATGGATAAAGAAGACACAGTACATACAGACAATGGGGTATTACTCAGCCATTAAAAATAAGGAAATGCCATTTGCAGCAACACAGACAGACCCAGAGATTGTCATACTGAGTGAAGTAAGTCAGACAGAGAAGGAAAAATATTGTACAGCATCCCTATACCTGGAATCTAAAAAGAAATGATACAAATGAACTTATTTATAAAACAGACTTAAAGAATGAGCTTATGGTTGCCAGGGGGGAAGAACAGCGGGAAGGGATACTTAGGGAGTTTGAAAACAACATGTACACACTGCTACATTTAAAATGGATAACAAACAAGGACCAGTGAACTCCGCTCAGTGTTATGTGGCAGCCTGGATGGGAGCGGGGTTTGGGAGAGAGCGGATACATCTACATGCATGGCTGAGTTCCTTTGCTGTCCACCTTAAACTATCACAAGATTGTTAATCAGCTATACTCCAATAAAAAATAAAAAGTTAAAAAAATACCAATCACTCCATCCCTTCTTTTTTTTTTTTTTCCTATTGAAATGTCCAGGTGGCAATTTCAATTTCAATAAAATAACTGCTGTGTTCCTATAACCTCGTAACTAAGACCTATAAACCAGTTAACCAAAATTTCTATAAATGGATTTTAGTGTAACGATAAAAAGAGGTATTTGCAGATGCAAAACAAAGAAAAATTGGAAGGCTCCTTGAAGGAAGCTGTCTTGCTGGAAAGTTGCATCTCTTTATCTCTGTCCCTTTCTTTCCTCCTTCTTGGTACCTGAATACGTGTTGACTTGATGACCTAAATTTATCTTTGATGACTGTAAAATTGCCATACTATGGACTGCTTAGTTCTAGATACCTTTATGTTTAAAAAACCACATATATATAAAACACTGCCATTTTAAAGCTTCTTTCTTAGTAAAAATAAATTTCTTAAAAAATAATAATTGTCCAAAAAAGCAAATTTGTGTAGTCAGCCTAATGATATAAATATCTTTATTGTTAATACTGTTAATCTCTCTCATTACTGTGGGGGGTTTCAGCCAAGAACCTAGATAGGTAAAGAAAAATTACTTTTCATTCTCAACACTTCTTAAAAGGTATAACAAAGGACATTTTATTTGACTAACAAAGAACAGAGTAAGGAATCATGAAGTTACCTCTTTCCTACTTATCTGCTTTCCAGCCCACACACACACCCTCCCCGCACCCTAAATAACTACTCTCTGATATTCTGAAATAACTTTGGGCAAGAAGACAAGAACGTGGGGTTCTAGTCATTCACTAGCATTGGTATCCCAGGCAAGTTACTTATCCTACCTCTGATTTCCTTCATCCAAAAAAAAAAAAAGAAAAGAAACAAGTACCAATTAGATGTGACATGGAAAAAGCCTACTAAGAATTGTACAGGGCCGCAAATATCAGACATGCTTTAATTTAATGGCATCAGCGAGTGCCTCCAGAATACCATCAAGCCCTTGGAGAGTCCAGCATCAACACAAGAAATGAACTAAGTTCAGTGTGAGATGAGAGATGCATGTAGGAATTTGATCTGAAGGAGATTAAATAAATGGGGGGAAATTAATGTGCTCTTATGTAATTCAACATATAATAAAGGAAGGTTTACTCTGAGTAAGGCACAGGTACTATCTGCTGCAGCAAAAAAAAGAAATTAAAAAAAAGGAGAAAAAACAGAAAGAGATTAGGAACTGAGTAATCACAACTTCAGTCTTTAAAAAGGTTATAAAGAGGGAAGTGGTTAAGACAAAAACATACACAAGAAGGAAATACAACACAATTTTAGAAGCGTGTTATATAGCCATATTGCATACATTCAATGCTTTGTATTTTTCACTATAATGCTATACCTGTAACATTTTGTGATGTGAGTACAGTATTATCATCTCCATTCAATAAATGAGGCACTTGAGACCACAAGGGGCCATGACCAGTCTGAAGTTTCATGCCTCCTAGATGGAATATTTGGATGGGGATGGGGGATAGGGTGTGAGGGAGATGAAAAAGTGAAGAAAGATGGGCCGTATCTAGTTTGTAAAGAGAACCTGTTAGGTTGTGCAACTCAGATCTAAATACAACTTTCCACTTGGAAATAAGAGGTACTTCAGTGACAGTCATGGGTCATACGAGAGCATTTTCTGGAACTAACCCTGCCTGTGTCCAAGGAGAAATGGAGGTGTACCACTGCCACCCAGCTGCTTTGTTTGAGCAGCCTGTGCTCCATCAGGCAGGGGCTAAACGTGAAAAAACAAACAGACACTCTCTCAATGAGTGTGTGAAACAAAGGGTGTCACCCAGCATCCAGTTCTCCAAGAACCAAGCCATTAGCCACTGCAGCTGCTGACGATGGTACACCCTGAAAGGAGCTCGGGGTCAAGAAAAGATGACGTGCACTGCGCTCTGGGAAAACAGGCAAAAAGAAAAAAAAATCTTTCATATATAGGTATAAATATTTCAGGAGAAATTTTTATGAACCTGGATTCTTGCATCTTCTACACTAGAAAAATCACTAAAATCATTCATTGGTATATCTGTTCCTCAGACCTAATGGCAAGCTTCTACTGAGATGTGTGCTCGATTACACCAACCTCTTCATCAAAATCACGTGTATGCTGGTCTCCACCCCTAGCTCTTTGAAATCGTTTCTCAAAGCTACCTTAAAGGCTCTTTGCTGGGCTGCTTTCCTCACTAAGGTACTGAATTAAGTCAATTCCCAGCTCTTATGTTGTACGATTTCTGTTTTTTTCCCCAGTTGACACCAGCCTTTGCAGGGATATGAAAAAGAGTCTGTTTTTCTCAGCAAAAGTGATCTGGGGTCGAATTTTGGAATTGTTCAGGGGTGTTTAAGTTTTATAGCCATGCACTTACAAGTTAAAAAAAAAAAAAAACTATTATTATGGAAATTCCAGCAAGGGATGAGGATGGGGCGGGGAGGCTGAATAGTTTTGTTGTTATGATTCTGAAATGCGCTGTCCCCAGTTTCTCTGTGAACATAAAATTACTGTTTAATTGCACATTTTGAAATGTGCAAGTTTCTTAGTAACTAAAATTTCACATTAGAGAATAGATTGAATATTGGAAATATATTCAATAAAGATATTTTATGTGATGTGCTAGCCTAAAACATAAAAGACCTTGTGACTATTAGCTGTGCCCAAAGAAAGAGAAGGCTGAGAGGACAGTATATAAGGGTAAAAGTAAATATATATTTTTTCTTAATAGGCATTAGGTAGATGATAACACTGAACAACTTTATAGCACCTTGAAGGTTATGAAACACATCTCTATCAAGCTCCGGTTTGATCTCAGATCAATCCTGAGTTTGGCAAAAATGGGCATTCCTCCATATATTCTCTTTCGGTTGTTGTCAAAGGAAATGTTATTTTTTAATGAAATTTCAGAGTATAACAAGGCTCTGGGACAGTGAGGTTTCTATAAGAGAATAGCTATATTTGAAGTCACCCTGAGTATTTAACTTATATGCAGAGTACATTATGAGAAACGCTGGACTGGAAGAAACACAAGCTGGAATCAAGATTGCCGGGAGAAATATCAATAACTTCAGATATGCAGATGACACTACCCTTATGGCAGAAAGTGAAGAGGAACTAAAAAGCCTCTTGATGAAAGTGAAAGAGGAGAGTGTAAAAGTTGGCTTAAAGCTCAGCATTCAGAAAACGAAGATCATGGCATCTGGTCCCATCACTTCATGGGAAATAGATGGGGAAACAGTGGAAACGGTGTCAGACTTTATTTTTTGGGGCTCCAAAATCACTGCAGATGGTGACTGTAGCCATGAAATTAAAAGACACTTATTCCTTGGAAGGAAAGTTATGACCAACCTAGATAGCATATTCAAAAGCAGAGAGATTACTTTACCAACAAAGGTCCATCTAGTCAAGGCTATGGTTTTTCCTGTGGTCATGTATGGATGTGAGAGTTGGACTGTGAAGAAAGCTGAGCACTGAAGAATTGATGCTTTTGAACTGTGGTGTTGGAGAAGACTCTTGAGAGTCCCCTGGACTGCAAGGAGATTCAACCAGTCTATCCTAAAGGAGACCAATTCTGGGTGTTCTTTGGAAGGACTGCAAGGAGATCCAACCAGTCCATCCTAAAGGAGACCAGTCCTTGGTTCTTTGGAAGGACTCCAATACTTTGGCCACCTCATGTGAAGAGTTGACTCACTGGAAAAGACTCTGATGCTGGGAGGGATTGGGGGCAGGAGGAGAAGGGGACGACAGAGGATGAGATGGCTGGATGGCGTCACCGACTCGATGGACAAGAGTTTGGGTGAACTCCAGGAGTTGGTGATGGACAGGGAGGCCTGGTGTGCTGCGATTCATGGGGTCGCAAAGAGTCAGACACAACTGAGTGACTGAACCGAACTGAACTGATCTTTGAAGTAAATTAGACATCCCAAGGCTTATTCTTCTAACCAAAATAAATGTATAGGCCTGATCTTTCTGCTTATGTAAAGATGCTGCAGTGTAAAACCAACACCCTTTTCCTTGACTTTTCTGATATCAGTAAAGCTATGTAACTGGCACAGAGCTGCCTGTGTTAGATGAATTATTTGTCATTATTATATAGGAGTTAAATGGTATTATTCTATTTCACTGAGTAGGAAGCTGAGGTTCTAGAAGTTTAAATATTTCCTCAAGGATACACACTTAATAAGCGGTTTACATCTACCACCAGAATAAACTCCATCTCTGTTTATGAAATCCAACAAACTATACTATCTTCCTAAAAGGGACTTTATTCTAATTCTTTCAACCACAGAAATAATCAACTGAACTTTTTTCTATAGATATTAGCTCTCTTTATGCCTGAAAACATTTTTACCTTAAAGTCTACTATATCTGAAACATCATTTCTTTGGTTAGAATGTCTCTGCTGTATTCTTTACCTTCTTCAGCTTTTCAGCCTGTCTTTATCTTCATGTTCTGAGTGGAGCTCTTGCAAACAGCTTATCAGCCCCTTTCATTTTCTCATTTCAGTCTGACGGTCTCTCCCTTTGAACTGTTGAATTTAATTCAACAATGTTGAATTACCCGCCACACTACTGCCTTGAACTGTTTGTCTAACTTTTGGTTTCTTCTCCTCTCTTTTCTTTCCTTGATTACTTTTATGTTAAGTGTTGGCCTCTGCTTTTACTTTTCTGTAAGTAAATAATGACTTTTCCTAGAGTGAATTTATTTTTATTTTGTTGCTTGGGATTTATTGATAGCCCCAAATTTGAACTAACATTTCTTAAAATATTACATCTCCTTTCACTATCTCTTTTTTTATCTTTTAAACCTCTAATGTAAGGTGAACTTCTCACTCCATCTCCCACATCTCAACCTTTCTTTCATATTCCCCATATATTTGTCTCTGTGTGCTGCATTATGGATAATTATTTCAGTTCTATTTGCCAATTCTCCATGGCTGTAATAAACTGCTCAAGTTTGTGATATTGTTATCTCTCACTTCTAGAAGTTCTATTGGCTCTTTTTCAAAAATGTCTTGAGAAATTTGATTGTCCTTTGTCTCAATCATTAGTTTATTTTTTATGGAGGAGAAAGAAAGAGTGGCTTTATTACTTTCCCAGGCAAAGGCGGAACACAGTAGGTTAGTGCAGGAAGAACTGTGCCCCTCAATTATTCTTTGAATACTCTTTTATTCTTTAGACATATTAAACATTTGCTTCATACTTTTTAAATAGACAACTTTACTAACAACTACTCATGCTGATTCGTTTCCACATCTTCTAAAAATATGAGCTCCTTGGTGCCTCATGTATAGGAATCCTTTGAAGATTAAAACGTATCCCCCCAAAAGAGGATTTTCATTTTCCTCTTCCTGAATCTGGAATCAGTTTAAACTAAATTTTTGTCTGTTTTCATTGGGCTATGCACATATTATGAACTCACTGTTCTAACCCAAGTGAGATGGAGCTCGTGTTTATTAAGTATCAGGGGAGATTTATTTTCCAGTTCCTCTCAGAATCAAGGACAAAATAAGTCAATTGTCTTCACTACCTCTTTCTGCAGAGCCAACTATCTAACCTCTACTTTATTCACTGAACATATTTTACTTGAGGAGTCTGGACCATTTGCAGGAATCTCTGACCTGCCCTCCAACCCGATTCAGAACCCACACATTAGCTCTTGTCTACCACATGCATGGCCTAACCTTTGAGGGATAAGCTATGAGTTACAGCATTCACTTCACTTATTCATCTAGATAGGATATTCTTTGTGGCTTATTACCACAAGCAATTATTTTTATCTCCTACAATATCAAACATGTATTAAAGTTATTAATGTGTTGTGTGCTTAGATTTGTAGGCTTTCTATATACTGGTCAGATTATTATTGAGCATAAAGTATGTTATATAATGTTTATTTTTTACTCTTAAATTCACACATACATATACATAAGGAGCCTCCCAGGTGGCGCTGGTGGTCAAGAACACGCCTGCCAATGCAGGAGACATAAGAGATGTGGGTTGGATCCCTGGGTCACGAAGATCCCCTGGAGAAGGAAATGGCAACCCACTCCAGTACTCTTGCCTGGAGAATGCTATGAACAGAGGAATCTGGGAGGCTACAGTCCATGGGGTTACAAAGAGTCACACAGGCCTGAAGTGACTTAGCATGCATGCATATACATAAACGTATAGCTGGATCCCTGCTGATAGACTTAGTTCTTGTAGAAAGTTAAGGAGAATTTTTTTTTGCTCTTTGTTTTTTGTACTGGCTAATGTAGCCTTGATCTGCTAATATGTGACTTGAAATGCTTATTAATATGAGGAAATTAGTTTCAATAATATAAAATAAAAGCTGCCAAACTCTTCAAACTGTCCACATACTAGGCAGTTACCTGGAAGCATGAATTATGAGCTGACAGTTCCTAGAGAATTTTGAAGTAAAGCACCTAACCAAATTTCACACCCCAGTCCAATGTATCTTTAAACCCAGCTGCAAGCCATATTAAAATAAAATTACTTCTGAAAGCTGTTGGAAAGAATACATTCAGCTAAAATCAACACTTTAAGATTGAATTTAGATCTTTAGACTTGAATACTACATCAGCCTTTCCAACAAAGAGTGCTATTTTAAAATTTATATTTAATATGAACTGTTATTTATTAAGATGATAGTGAATCTTTTTCCTTTTCTGTCCACTTACATGCCTTTAGGCTTAAATATTTTGCAATTTCTTTTTCTCAAACAAATCATCCCATCCTTTTTCTAGCTCTCCTCTTTTTTTCCATATGGCAACTTTATCTTTCTGCTGAAAGCAAGGTGTACAGCAGGTCTTTATCTTAATTGCTGGCTAATTTTAGTTTGAATAAACTTTTAAACCTCAAATTTATTTGTGCTGTATTTTGCTTTGCCACTTCTTTTCTATTAGTGTAGAAAGCTCAATCCAGTTAAGAAGTAGACCATGATTTCGATCATTATTATACATGTTGTCTTCACAGCCAAAAAAAAAAAAAAAAATGAGAGTGGAACAGAAAATATGGGACAGATAATCATTATAAAATAATTGTATAAACTGTAATTCAAAGTAAATTAACTAAAATCTCAAGTTCAGTAAATTACTGTTGGTCTAGAATAAGACAATAAAATAGAGTAAAGGATCTTTCAAGAGATTCACATAAAACATAAGGGTACAAAAAATTGAAAGTTAAAGAAGAAAGACATAAGAGGGAAATGTATTCAAAAGCAAAATATTTGTAGTTAACATTTAGTTCAGATGAAACAGACTTTAAGGAAAAAAACCATTGCAGATATGGTGTTATTAATCACTGATAACTCAGCTGGGTGGAGAGGGCCTTCACATTTTCTTTTGCTATCAAAGACAGGTGACCACGAGGAGAGAGGCTTCCTTATTCTCCTCTCTTCCTTTCTGTTCAGTAAGCAGAGCACTTCTCTCTTCCCTGGTCACAGCTATGATAAAATTCGATCTTGAAAGGAATGAAAAGCCCTTCTTTAGCCTTTGACTAATACGTGGTATGTTTCCATTAAAAGTGTGGGTCTTGGGCCAAAAGTATCAATTCTACATGAGACCTTGGTAGAAATAGACTCAGATCCAACTTTGGACTTGCTGAATCAGAATCTGTGTTTTATTAGGGCTCCCGGGTGGTTTGTAAGCACATTAAGGTCTGAGATGCATTGCTGTTATGCTTCCCTGGCGGCTCAGATGATAAAGAATCTGCCCACAATGCAGAAGACATGGGTTTGATCCCTGGGATGGGAAGGGAATGGATACCAACTCCAGTATTCTGCTTGGAGAATTCCATAGACAGAGGAGCCTGACAGGCTACAGTACGTGGGGTCACAAGAGCCAAACGCGACTGAGTGACTAAGCACACACAGTGCATCTTTCCAGAGAACCCCATTAATGTTGATAATAAAGTGGGATTTTTCCATCTAATTTTCTTTTGTATTCTGTGAATCTTCTTTGAGACTTTGTAGAAAGTGATGAATTCGTTCTTTCAAGACCTGGAGAGTAATGTCTGCTATCTGAATGTGAATCTTCCCCAAAATTGAATGGTTAATAGAGAATACAAATAAAATCCAACATAATTCACATTAGCATTACCAGGAGCAGAGAATAACTGTTCTAGAAAAATAAGCACTAAATACCAACAGAAAAAAATGTGGGTGAAAAGGAAGATAGGCAAATAGCGTTACATATATATCACTGTAGACTCTGAAACGAAACCAAAACAAAACGATGAACATAGAACTATGTTTAAAAATAAAATCCAAGAAAGAAGTCAGAAATACCATCAATAAAGTCTCAGCCTATAAAGTTAGACAGCCTTTGGGAATTAAGTGTAATATCATCATATTTTGTGAGTATATGGATTTTAATGTTTGGCTCATCTTCCTCTGCCATCATTTTTCTCTTCCTTAGATGATCTGGAATACAGAATCCCAAAATGTAAAATTTCAGTGGGGGACCCAATTTACCAGCTGCAACATTTTTCAGACAGAAAAAAAAAATAATCACTGTCCCATAAGTTTCTTTTTTTTTTTTTTCCATGTTTACATACAGATGTAAAGCTGTTTTCTTATTTTGTCATTGATTTTTTTTTTTTGTGGTCTTTTTTTTTTTTTTTTTGAGACATGCTGTATGCTTTTATTTTTCTATCACTCTATTTTCTATGTTTACTCTTTGATTGTAGAAGCTTTCAATAAACAGGAGGAAAATTTTATTGGGTTGGCCAAAATGTTTGGGGTTTTTCATAGGCTGTTACAGAAAAACCTGAACAAAATTTTGGCTAACCCAATATAAGTAGGATAAATAGGTATAACAAAGTACTGTGCACAAAAGTGCTTTGAAAACAACAAAACACCACAAAATAAAACATATTTTTATAAATATAGCTAGCCTTATTGTCTAGGAATCAGCATGCTTCCTCCTTGGGTTTTACTACTAACTCAAAAACCCAGGAAAACCAGGATGCTACAAAATTTTGGCTAACCCAATATAAGTAGGATAAATAGGTATAACAAAGTACTGTGCACAAAAGTGCTTTGAAAACAACAAAACACCACAAAATAAAACATATTTTTATAAATATAGCTAGCCTTATTGTCTAGGAATCAGCATGTTTCCTCCTTGGGTTTTACTACTAACTCAAAAACCCAGGAAAAGCAGGATGCTGTGTTAAAATAGTTTATTTAGCTCAGTTGTTATCTCCAGTTGCTGGCGTACAATAGGCACCAACAATTTTTGGTTGAAAGAAGTACTGAAAGAACAACACATGCTCCACATGGTTACTTGCCTTTAACTTTAGAGCCTTAATACACTTGCGACCCCTTCACTAGAAGGGAGAATGCTTACCGCAGGGTAAAATTCTCTGTTCTCAAAACTTTCACAGCAATTTCTTTCAGTACAGAGATTTCAACAGCAAAAATTAGTCTTTTAAAATCTGAGTAGGAGGGAAAATGCAGCCTAAAAGACTTATTAAAAAAAACTTAAGGAAGTGAATAAAACTTGTTTAATATATAGCATTATAGTAAATTAGAATGTAGGCGCTAAATCAAGTTTAAATCATAGCTACACCAGCTAGTGGCTGCAACCTTCAGCAAGTCACCTATCACTTGGTAACTCAGTTACACTCTTTGTAAACAGAAGGTGATGTGAATAATACATGCCTCACTGATTATTATAAGGCTTAAATGGGGTAATTCAGGTAAGGTAAAGACCATTGCTTGTCTGCCCTTTATCCGTTTTCCTGTCCTCATTCCCAATTTTTGGTGGTGTTACTGTAATGCATCCACTTAAGACAAAAATGACTATATTAATAATTCCCACCTTTTCTTACAAAGACATAGGATCCACTTTAGGCTAATAGGATGTAACATGTTTGAGGCTGGGGTCCTGAAAAGTTCCTTGGAAAGGAGGACACTGACTCAACTTGCCTATATTTTTCATGCTTTTCTTTCTCTGTCTGGAAAGAGAATATGATGGCGGAAGCTGAATGAAGCATCTTACAATCAAGAGAAGGAAAGGGGACAGGAGTTGCAGACACCTGAGATGTAATATGCTGACTCAATCAATATAAGCCACCACTTATCTTTTTTTCTCAGTTTTTTTGTTTCTTTTCTGGCCTCACCGCTCAGCTTGTGGGATTTTAGTTCCCCAACCAGGGACTGAAACTGGGCCCTCAGCAGGGAGAATGTGGAGTCCTAACCACTGGACCATGAGGGATTTCCCTAAGCCACCAGTTATCTTGGTACATGTTGTCACATGAGAAAAATAAGCCCCCATCATTTTAGCTATATTTTTATTTTATGTAGTTGAATGTAAATATACTTGACAAAAGTTTTAACATGGTGCCTGGACATAGTAAGCATGTGATAAATATTACATATTATCATTAATAATAAAAATCTATAATTTATATCCATTTAATGCTGATGCAAATGTACATTTTGGAAAATAATTTTCCTTTTTATCTTCATCTGATTAGCTTTTACTTTAAAAGTTATTCTAATTTAGAAAAAGTCAATAACTATCTGAGACCCTTACTTCTTGAAACCTAAAATAAGGTATCATAATAATAGATACTCCTCATTGAACATTTATTTGGAATTTTGCAGGCCAGAATACCAGAGTGGGTAGCCTTTCCCTTCTGCAGGGGATCTTCCCAACCCAGGGATCGAATCCAGGTCTCCCACATTGCAGGCGGGTTCTTTACCAGCTTAGCCACAAGAGAAGCCCAAGAATACTGGAGTGGGTAGCCTATTCCATCTCTAGCGGATCTTCCTGACCCAGGAATTGAACCAGGGTCTCCTGTATTGCAGGCAGATTCTTTACCAACTGAGCTATGAGGGAAGCCCTTCCTTTAATTCAGGGCCTATCTAAATGTTCTATATATACCTTCACTCCTAATCCACATCACAACTTTCACAGGAAGGTATAATCTCCCTTTTACTAGACAGGGAACCAAAACTCAAAAATCTTGAGCAATTTCCTCAAGCCCACACATCTATTAAAAAGAAAGATTGTCACTCAATCTCACTCCTGAGCATATACGTGGAAAAAGACATAGTCTGAAAGGATACATGCTCCCTAGTGTTCATTCATTCTTCACAATAGCCAAGACATGGAAGCAACCTAAATGTCCATCAACAGAGGAATGGATAAAGAATACGTGGTACATGTATAAATGGAATACTACTCAGCCACTAAAAAGAAACTAATAATGCCACTTGCAGCAACATGAATGGACCTGGAGATTGTCATACTGTGTGAAATAAGTCAGACAGAGAAAGAGAAATATCATATGACATCCCTTATATGTGGAATCTAAGCAAGAAACAATCGAACTTATTTACAAAACAGAAACAGAATCAAGACTTAGAGAATGAATATATGGTTGCTGAGGCTAAGGGATAATTAGGGAGTTTGGGATGGACATGTACACACTGCTATATTTAAAATAAATAACCAACAAGGACATATTGTGTAGCACTGAGAATTCTACTCAATGTTATGTGGCCGCCTGGATGCGAGGGGAGTTTGTAGATGTACAGCTGAGTCCATTTGTTGGCCACCTGAAACTCTCACAGCATTGTTAATCTGCTATACTCTAATATAGAATAATAAGTTTTAATTAGAAACTTAAAAAATTATCTATCAACATTTTTCTTAATAACATTTTTAAACAAAAAAAAGGAAGATTATTATTAAATTTCTGGTAAGACTGCCTCCAAAGCTCATCTTCTTAATGATTGCATATTAATGATTACAATCAATTTTAAATTATTTTGATTAGGGAGAAGACATAAAGTGTTAGTCGCTTGGTCGTGTTTGATTCTTTGAGACCCCCTGGACTGTGGCCCAGGCTCCTCAGTCCATGGAATTCTCCAGGCAAGTATACTGGATTGGGTTACCATTCCCTTCTCCAGGGAATCTTCCTGACCCAGGGAACATAAAAGCAAAATAAAATATGAAAAGGGCACATTGTGTCGAGGAACTCCTGGAAAATCCTGCTTTGCGGGATAGAAGAGTTTGGAGCCATCCCTCCTATGACCATTTTTTTTCTGGGGAAATGATGAATGTGATTAACTACTTCCCTAAAGAGGATAGGTGTCGATTTAGAGCATTCATTCCCAGGAAGTAATCGTATCAATAAAAACAACAAGAAGTGGGAGGGAGGGAGTTAAAAAATTTGAGAAGGTCCTTGGAATCTTTCTATCTTTCTCTAATGGTCCTCAAATGTTAGTTTGCATCAGAAATTTTTGAAGGGCTTGCTAAAATAGAGTGCTGGACTCCACACCCAGATTTCCTGGGTCAATAAGTCTGGGGTGAAATCTGAGAATCTGTATTTCTAACAATAGCCCAGGTTACATTGATGGTGCTAGTAAAGCAGGTAAGGATACAGAGTGAGCTGGTGCAGGTGGGAATTTTAAATATGGTGACCTGGGCAGACCCTTAACATTTAAGTGAAGGCTTGGTAGGAGGTGGTGGGTGGTCACCCACGTTGTTCAGACATTAGGAACAGCTTAAGGAAGAAAATTTCACCAGTAGGTGAAAGAAATCACCAGAGGGCTAAGGAATCTCTGTAACTAATGAGTGATGAATACTAATGCAATCTCATACATAAATAAAAGCAACATTTTTTGAAAAACTGCTTTGATTGATATGTTTCTTGGAGTTCTGAATTATACAAGCAAGGTTTTCCAAACAGAAAAATTAATTAATTTAACGGATCCAAGGAGAAAAATTCTTTGGCAAGGAATTCCCATAAAACAAGCATATTATCAAAATTATATGACTATAAACATTAAGAATTGATTAAATTTTTAACTGCTTTTAAACTATTCATTTACACTGTAGGTTCATAAGGAAAAAAGGAGAAGTGGGCAGCAGAGGATGAGATAGTTAGATAGCATCATTGACTCAACGAACATGAATTTGAGCAAACTCCAGTTTGGGACAGGGAATGCTGGAGTGCTGCAGTCTGTGGAGTTAAAAAGAGTCGGACACAACTCAGAGACTGAACAACAACAAATAGGTCATAAACTGGTCTTAAAATCATGGTTTAACTCTGATAACTCTGCCAATACTGTTGAGGAGTTACATATACATCACCTTATGCAAAAAGGACTTTCCTGTTGGCTCAGATGGTAAAGAATCTGCCTGCACTGCAGGAGACCCAGGTTCGATTCCTAGGTCAGGAAGATCCCCTGGAGAAGGAAATGGCAACCCACTCCAGTATTCTTGCCTGGAGAATCCCATGGACAAAGGAGCCTGGTGGGCTACCATCCTTGGAGTCGCAATGAGTGGGACACGACTGAGCAGCTGATACTTTCACTGCATGCAAAAGGGAGGCTGTTTCTATCCAAGGGTATTAAGATAGGATTCTAAGATTTTTAACAAAGGAAGAACTTCAGGCCACTTTCTCTCTCAACTGATAGACAATTTCTGCGTAAAACAGGAACAGGGCTTCCCAGGTGGCGCAGTGGTAAAGAATCCGCCTGCGAATGCAGGAGATGCAGCAGACAAGGGTTTGCTCCCTGGTCTGGGAAGATCCCACACACTGTGAAGCAACGAGGCCCTGAGCCAGAGCACCGCAACTACGGAGCCCAGGCTCCAGGGCCCCTGCTTGGCAAGAAGACAGCGTCACCAAGAGGAGCCAGCGCACCGCAAGTGGAGCACAACCCCCGCTCCTACAACCGGAGAAAAGCCAGAGCAGCAACGAAGGCCCAGCACAACCACAAACAAACAGATGCACAAACTATTAAAAACAAACAAAAACCTGAAAACAACTGAAGCCTGAGGAGACGTCTGACAGCTGAGAATGCAGAATGAGGCAGAACAAAGAAAGCAAAGAACCCTCACAGGCACGAGAAGGAGACTCCAGGGTACTTCATCTCCCAGAAAGTGTTTACTTCCTCAGCCTGCTCAAGATTTCAGCTGCCTGACGTCCCAGCGACAGCTGATCTTGGCTCTGTCCTTGAACCAGTCTGACTGTAGTCTAGAATGAGTTCCTCTCACTCAACACTGAGGCATCCTTATTCCTGTCCATTTGTCTTGCATGAATAGAGTTCCTTGACTTATCAAATGTCTGAGTGGAGTCTTTACAATTGCAGCAGTGCCTCACTTCCTGTAGAATTTTTTTTTTTTTGAGGTCCACGTGTTTTTGCAGTCTTGATGGCAACGTTTTTACTTGTGAATTCTTGCCCAGGGGCTGGGATCTACTATCTAGGGATAGCTTATGTCCAACAATGTGCTTACCTAGATTTAAAAATATTCAAGAATTAAGAATCCTTATTGCTGCATTCTAGAAATATCAATAACTTCAGATATGCAGATGACACCACCCTTATGGCAGAAAGTGAAGAGGAACTAAAAAGCCTCTTGATGAAAGTGAAAGAGGAGAGTGAAAAAGTTGGCTTAAAGCTCAACATTCAGAAAACGAAGACCATGGCATCTGGTCCCATCACCATGAGAAATAGATGGGGAAACAATGGAAACAGTGTCAGACTTTATTTTGGGGGGCTCCAAAATCACTGCAGATGGTGATTGCAGCCATGAAATTAAAAGACGCTTACTCCTTGGAAGGAAAGTTATGACCAACCTAGATAGCATATTCAAAAGCAGAGACATTGCTTTGCCAACAAAGGTCCGTCTAGTCAAGGCTATGGTTTTTCCAGTGGTCATGTATGGATGTAAGAGTTGGACTGTGAAGAAAGCTAAGCACTGAAGAATTGATGGTTTTGAACTGTGGTGTTGGAGAAGACTCTTGAGAGTCCCTTGGACTGCAAGGAGATCCAACCAGTCCATTCTAAAGGAGATCAGTCCTGGGTGTCCATTGGAAGGACTGATGCTAAAGCTGAAACTCCAATACTTTGGCCACCTGATGCGAAGAGTTGACTCATTGGAAAAGACTCTGATGCTGGGAGGGATTGGGGGCAGGAGGAGAAGGGGACGACAGAGGATGAGATGGCTGGATGGCATCACCGACTCCATGGACATGAGTTTGAGTAAACTCCAGGAGTTGGTGATGGAGAGGGAGGCCTGGCGTGCTGCGATTCATGGGGCTGCTGAGTGGGACATGACTGAGCAACTGAACTGAACTGAATTCTAGCTAGAATATCACTTTTTTGTTTTTTTTTACATCCTCTGCCAGTCAGGTGTTGTAATATCATTTCTATATAAAAGAAAAAAACTAAGTTTAAAGATGAAAAAATGAAAGACAATAATTCTTTAACATTATGGATATTATGAAGAATATTATGAATAGATGTGATATAGTCTTCCTTTTTAATCACTCTATAAACAGTTCTCATCACCCAGAACCAACATTGTTGGGCAAAGCAGGTCAGTTCTGGCAGGATCTAGACTGGAATGAAGACAATAAAGCAGACCATGGGGTAGAACCTCTTCCCTCTGCCCTGAGGTGAGGCATAGATTTGGGAAAAGGTAGAGTAGAGCTGGGAATGAGGATAGTGGGAATTCACATTTGAAAAAGGTCAGGTATTTTATGTCCTTTTATTGAACAAAGTTTTACAAAGTAGGATTACACTAAGTGCTGTGCATTCCTCAAAGCAACATTAGAAGGAAGTACTTAAGTATCTGTATCAATATCTCCATATAAATCTATCTATATATTAATAAACACCTACCCATCTAACCCGAGTTCCTGACACAGAGCTCCTAAAACTCGTGTACTTCTGGATACCAGGAGAATCTTTTATCCTAGAACCTCGTCTTTAACTCTAATTCTTGACACAGGGCTCCTAAGACCTTTGTAATTTCCTCAATGATAGGTGCATCTGACACAGAGTTCCTATGTCCTGGCTCTATTTCCTGCTTCTAGGAATGTCTCTGGTTCTCAGGAGACAACTCTTGGTAGCCTCCAGGATGTGGCTGGTCACCAGAAACACCAGGCCAGGATTAGAAACTTAAAACTTCCAGCTCCACCCCGCTATTCTCTGGAGAGTGGAGAGGAGCTGGGAGTGAACTTACTAGCTGATTGTGCCTCTGTGACAACATCTCCACAAAGAGGGCTTTAGAGAGTGCCCAGCTTGGTGAACACATCTCCATGCCAAGGGGGCATGCATCCCAACTCTATGGGAGCAGAATCTCTATACTCAGGATACTCCCAGACCTCACTCACTTGCTGCTTATATCCATCTGGCTTTTTCACCTGCTTTTTCATATCCTTTATTACACAATAAATCCATACATCTTTCCCTAAGTTCTGTGAGCAAAGGACCCCCAAGGAGGGGGTCATGGGAACCCTGATTTACAGCTAATTTGGGGAGAAGATGCAAGTAACCTGGGGACTTATTACTTGTGACTGGCATTTGAAATGGGGGTGAGCAATCTTACTGGACTGAGCCCTTAATCGGTAGGCTCTGCAACCAACTCTGGTTAGTGTCAGAAATGAATTGAATTGCCAGGCACCAGGCTGATACGGAAGAACTGGTTGGTGTGGGAAAAAGTCGCAGACATCTGGTGTCAGAAGGATTGTGTGTGAGAGTAAAAGAGAAACAGTTTTTCCTACAGTGACAGTATTGTATGAGAAGGAGAGGGGAAAAGTCATGCTCAGAGAGACCTGCCACTTGTCATTAGTCAAAGGGACAGTAAGACAGGACGTGGTGCAAGAGAAAAAGCTTGAATTCCTTCCCTGAAGTCCTTCTTCCCTCACCTCCCTCACTCTTTCCATCTTCTTCCCACCTCTTCTTTGTATCCCAGTCTGCTGACTGTGCCTGCTCAATTCTCAGACATCTATCGGCTTTTCTCCATTACTATACGACACCACTGATCCTTTATCACCTCCCTACTGAATTTGAAATATCATCTCTCAACGAACCACCCACTTTCATGGTTCCATATGCTGTTATGCTCTTTGTTCAAGCCAAAAAGCCTCTTCATCTGGTTTCCATAGCACTTCTTGAGATTTCACTCAAAGGGAAAATTAAACTTTACATGAATTATCTAGACAGGAAAGTACTTTATCTTCTCTCATTGAATTTTGTGTACTTCTCTATCATTTATAGGACTTAATATATTGCTATCATTAATTTCTCCACTAAACTCTGATTCTGCTTTTCCTCCCACTGGACTCCAGGTTCCTCAGAACTATTTACTACATCCTAATCACTTTTGTGTTTTCAGTAATTCTGAGTGCTTCTGATGCACGTAATTTTTCAATAAATATTTGAAGAATGGAGACATGAACTGTTGAATAAATGAGAGGCAGTATAACACAACTAGTTATAATTAGGGGGGCAGGCAGACCTGGGTTTGAGATCCAGCTTTGCTGTGTGACTTTGGGGCAAATCACTTAACCCCTATAAGTTTTAGTCCCTTAAGCTGTAAACTCTGTATAATTGGGGAAATGATCCCACTTACCTCACAGGGGGATGGTAAAGATTAAATGAAATAATGCATATAAAACTCATAACACAATCTTGGCAAGTAGAAAGCATTAAATGTTGTTATTTTTATTATGAATGAGCATAACTTAGTTCAGGTGACAAAAATATTACAGATGTGCAGACTGAACAAAAATTACTCAAGAGGGAGAGAGGGTCTCTGGAAGAAGAGGAAGTCAAAACTTCCTTTGGGAAGAAAAAGGAAGGCAACTTGGAGAATAGATGACATCCAGAAAGGTCATCTGAAGCTCTGCAATTTAGCTATATTACTCAATATCACCATTTTAAGCCATTTATAAGCAGCCCATTGGAAATGACATTCGGTTAGGAGATTGCTTTCATTGTCCAAATAATCAAAGTTGTCCTTTGGTGGCAAACCATGCCAAAAAGAAAGAGCTTTGAATTTTGTCGTAAATAATATTCCCCTCTCTAAGCACTTATGACATTAAGCAATCCAGAGGATTTGATATTTATGAGAACCAAACAGAGATATGCAATATTTAATTCCTATTTTTTCACCATATTTTTATATATATTATGATTAAAGTTTCAGAGCCATTGAAATATGTTTTGCTAGCCTAACTGTCAAAATGGCTGCAGGTCATTTACGAATAAAATTCTGCCTAATGTCCTCAACCATTCTACATGCTCAGCTGCATTTGCAAGGACAAGAATATTTATAGCTATCCTCTATTCTAAATATATTATAAACCTAGATCCGTAAAGTTAATAACAGTGATGCCAGCTAAGAAATGTGCAACCAAACTTAAGCTTCATTATCTTCATTTCTTCCCTCTAAACTATGAATCAACATTTATTTTGAGTATGCATTCATTTCCTTCTTGTCACTCGTCTATGTCTGACACATCTATCCTACTCTGAGAATTTTCATGGTGCAATGTCTTCTCTGACATTCTGAAGAGAATGGATGTGTCTAGCTTTGGCAATGAGTCAAATTCGAGTTCATGAACGTAAGAACGTGATCAATTAGCATTGTTATATTTTAGAACAATGGTCTCCAGCATCATTGTAGGTAATGTGTGTTTTTTTTTTAAGTGACTTTCCCTTAGAAAACACATGTATACAGACATTTCAAGAACTAGTTAGTTCTCTCCATGATTTTTTTTTCTCTTAAATAAAGGACACCCTTTTCCATGTTTTATTATCCATTAGGTGTCTCTTGACAAGATGTTTAAATTACAGGGCCATTATACTCACTAGAGACCCATCCCCCCAATCCAAACTACACAGTCCCTTTATCAGTCTATATTAACCAATGCAAAGTGAGTCTCACTCAAAGTAGTCAGCTACATTATCCTCTGTAAATATCTCTCTGTGACTCCACATAATATAAGGCAAGCAGGTAACTTCTTAACCCATATTTTAGCTCTTAAAACGTATCTCTCACTAATGGAGTCTATATGCAATGAGTCAGTAAAAGAATCAAAAAAATCATACTGTAAATAGGTATACTTCACTGTGAATAAAAGCAAGAAATACTAATGGTTTGATTAAACTTACAGCATTCGAGAAATTTTTCTTTGACACAAAATTACAAACTCCTTGATTTTAGTTATCTTCAATAATGAATAATGAGAGCATATTTGAGAGTGAGCATAAATGAGAGAACAAATGACAGTATTAAAAACCAAGAATAATGCAAAATTAGTTTAAATTAGGCCTAGACATACACAGATTCCCTGCCCACTTGTATTTACTAACTGGCTCTTACCACAACTTTCTCATCTTCTACCCCAACATTCTTCATACTTTTTAAAAAGTCTTTATTACATTTCTTTCAATTTTGCTTCTGCTTTATTTACATTTAGGTTTTTTGGCCACGAAGCACGTAGGATCTTAGTTCCCCAAACAGGGATCAAACCTGCACCCGCCGCGTTGGAAGGTGAATTCTTAACCACTGGACCGCTAGGGAAGTCCACATCCCACCTCCTTTACATGGGTATTGCTCACATGTCCAGAGTTTTCGTTCCTATGCCCTTGTCTGGACCAACTCTAAACACCCTAGGACAGCACAAACTGAATCATATTGTTCCTTCTGTGTCCTCCAGCACTTGCTAGGATTCGGCCAAAGGAGACATTAAATCTGATCACCTATGGGAAGATGAAAATGCTTAATATTCTGTAACTTAAAATAAATGAATTGTATTTAATACAAATTTTTATATGTTTATTATTCAGGTGCAGAAACCTCTTATTAGCAGGTTTTCATTGATAGTTCAGAAAAAAGAAACTCATAAAGACATTAAGTGGTCAGCTAAGCAGTATCTCAACTGGAATTCCATCGCCTCCACTAGCTTTGTTTGTAGAGACGCTTCCTAAAGTCCACTTGACTTTGCATTCCAGGATGTCTGGCTCTAGGTGAATAATCACACTATCGTGGTTATCTGGGTCATGAAGATTTTTTTTTGTATAGTTCTTCTGTGTATTCTCGCCACCTCTTCTTAATATCTTCTGTTTTTATTAGGTCCATACCATTTCTGTCCTTTATTGTGCCCATCTTTGTACGAAATGTTCCCTTGGGATCTCTAATTTTCTTGAAGAGATCTCTAGTCTTTCCCATTACATTGTTTTCCTCTATTTCTTTCCACTGATCACTGAGGAAGGTTTTCTTATCTCTCCTTGTTATTATAATGGAACTCTGCATTCAAATGGATATATCTTTTCTTTTCTCCTTTGCCTTTTGCTTCTCTTCTTTCCTCAGCTATTTGTAAGACCTCCTCAGACAACCATTTTGCCTTTTTGCATTTCATCTTCTTAGGGATGGTCTTGATCCCTGACTCCTGTACAATGTCACAAACCTCCACCCATAGTTCTTCAGGCACTCTGTCTACCAGATCTAATCCCTTAAATCTATTTGTTACTTCCAAGGTTTAATAGAAAGGGATTTGATTTAGGTTATAACTGAACGGTCTACTGGTTTTCCCTACTTTCTTCAATTTAAGTCTGAAATTGGCAATAAGGAATTCATGATCTGAGCCACAGTCAGCTCCTGGTCTTCTTTTTGCTGACTGTATAAAGCTTCTGAATCTTTGACTGCAAATAATATAATCAATCTGATTTCAGTATTGACCATCTGGTGATGTCCATGTGAAGATGTCTCTTGTGTTGTTGGAAAGAGAGTGTTTGCTATGATCAGTGCGTTCTCTTGGCAAAACTCTGTTAGCCTTTGACCTGCTTTGTTTTGTATTCCAAGGACAAATTTGCCTGTTACTCCAGGTATCTCTTGACTTCTTACTTTTGCATTCCAGTCCCCTACAATGAAAAGGACATCTTTTTGGGGTGTTAATTCCAGAAGGTCTTGTAGGTCTTCATAGAACCATTCAACTTCAGCTTCTTCAGCATTACTGTTGGGGCACAGACGTGGATTATGGTGATATTGTTGGGAAGATCCCCTGGAGAAGGGAAAGGCTACCACTCCAGTACTGTGGCCTAGAGAATTTCATGGGCTGTATATAGTCCATGGGGCGCAAAGAGTTGGACACAAGTGAGCGAATTTCACTTTCACTTTCACTGTGATATTGAATGGTTTGCCTTGGAAATGAACAGAGATCATCCTGTCATTTTTGAGATTGCATCCAACTACTGCATTTTGGACTCTTTTGTTGACTATGATGGCTACTTCACAAAGCTAGTGGAGGTGATGGAATTCCAGTGGAGCTATTTCAAATCCTAAAACATGATGCTGTGAAAGTGCTGCACTCAATATGCCAGCAAATCTGGAAGAATCAGCAGTGGCCACAGGACTGGAAAAGGTCAATTTTCATTCCGGTCAATTTTTATTCCAATCCCAAACAAAGGCAATGCCAAAGAATGCTCAAACTACTGCACAATTGCACTCATCTCACACGCGAGTAAAGTAATGCTCAAAATTCTCCAAGTCAGGCTTCAACAGTACGTGAACCATGAACTTCCAGATGTTCTAGTTGGTTTTAGAAAAGGCAGAGAAACCAGAGATCAAATTGCCAACATCCGTTGGATCATAGAAAAAGCAAGAGAGTTCCAGAAAAATATCTATTTCTGCTTTATTGACTATGCCAAAGTCTTTGACTGTGTGGATCACAACAAAGTGTGAAAAATTCTGAAAGAGATGGGAATACCAGACCACTTGACCTGCCTCCTGAGAAATCTGTATGCAGGTCAAGAAGCAACAGTTAAAACTGGACATGGAAGAACAGACTGGTTCCAAATCTGGAAAGGAGTACATCAGAGCTGTATATTGTCACCCTGCTTATTTAACTTATATGCAGAATCCATCATGAGAAGCTCTGGGCTGGATGAAGCACAAGCTGGAATCAAGATTGCTGGGAGAAATATCAATAACCTCAGATATGCAGATGACACCATCCTTATGGAAGAAAGCAAAGAAGAACTAAACAGCCACTTGATGAAAGTGAAAGAGGAGAGTGAAAAAGTTGGCTTAAACTCAACTTTCAGAAAACTAAGATCATGGCATCTGGTCCCATCACTTCATGGCAAATAGATGGGGAAACAATGGAAACAGTGACAGACTTTTTTGGGGGGGGCTCCAAAATCACTGCAGATGGTGACTGCAGCCATGAGACTGAAAGATGCTTGCTCCTTGGAAGAAAAGGTATGACCAAACTAGACAGCATATTAAAAAGCAGAGATATTATTTTGCTGACAAAGGTAGTTTAGTCAAACCTATGGTTTTTCCACTAGTTGGACTATAAAAAAAGCTGAGCACTGAAGAACTGATGCTTTTGAACTTGGTGTTAGAGAAGACTCTTGAGAGTCCCTTGGACTGCAAAGATATCCAACCAGTCCATCCGAAAGGAAATCAGTCCTGAATATTCATTGGAAGGACTGATGTTGAAGCTAAAACACCAATAATTTGGCCACCTGATGCAAAGAAGTGACTCACTGGAAAAGACCCTGACGTTGGGAAAGATTGAAGGCGGGAAGAGAGGGGGGACAACAGAGGAGGAGATGGTTGGTTGCAATCACCGACTCGTTGGACATGAGTTTGTAGGACCCGAGAGTTGGTGATGGGCAGGAAGCCTGGCATGCTGCAGTCCACTGGGTCGCAAAGAGTTGGACATGTCTGAACTACTGAACTGAACTGAAGAAGTACCTCACATCAGCATCTAGCAGTAATTTAGAAATCCTGACCAAATTGTACTTCTCTAAATATTAATGAGGCTGGGTTGATGAAAGCATCTTGACATCAAAGCTATCCTGGAAAACAAATGAACAATCTATTTCCTACAGTATTTGAAAACATATAAATCTAGGTAATTTTATATGCAATTTTAAACAACTGCAGCTAATTTGCAGTATTTACTATGTGTCAAGCTCAGTTCAAAATATTTTTTCATTACTTCATTTGATCTTTGTACCATGCTTGAATGGTAAATATGTTTATGTTCCTCCTTTCACATAGGTGGAACTGAGGCACAGAGATACAGGTCACCCAGGCCACCAAGTTGGCAGGTAAAGCACTCTGAGTCTGCATGCTTAAATGCTGTAATATGGTGTGTGTGGCATCAATGGATGATTTTATTCTTTTAATCTACAGATTTCACAAAGAATATCTACTCCAAGGGTGAGACACTGATAAAGGACTGTCTCATGATATCTGTTAAACAGTAGCCTGGATCACATCACTGTCAGAAAAGTAATCTAAGAACAAGCAAGATGCATGTAAAATGATACAGCTGAGGACACCTACGGAAACAGCTGCAGTCAGATTACCCGCTGAGAACACACTGTGAGCCCCCTCTTTAAACAATGGCATCAGGCAGACAGTAAGCCTAAGAGGCAGCAAAACAAGCATCACTGGTCTTTGCAAATGGTAGCTGTGGGCAAAAATAGGGATGGACGTGCGTGGACCTCCTCGGGTGCCTCCATGCTCCCTGCCAACATGAACATGAAGAGAAGTGTGCCCATGCAAGGTCTGTCCAGGCACATGTATGTCCTGTGGGCACTGGGAGGAGATTGGAAGATTATTCCTAGAGATTAAACCTGACTTAATATCTGAAACAATGAAGCGGTAATTCAGATTCTACATTTATTTTGTGATCAGAATTAAGTAAATATTATCATATCTAAGCAAATGGGGAAAAATTATCCTAAAGGTAAAGTTCAGTAAATTCTTGAATAAACTGCTAAGCTGATCAAAGAATGAATCACTTAGCATCATTATGCTGCTGCTGCTGCTGCTGCTAAGTTGCTTCAGTCGTGTCCAACTCTGTGCGACCCCATAGACGGCAGCCAACCAGGCTCCCGCTTCCCTGGGATTCTCAAGGCAAGAACACTGGAGTGGGTTGCCATTTCCTTCTCCAATGCATGAAAGTGAAAAGTGAAAGTGAAGTTGCTCAGTCGTGTCCAACTTTTGATTAAATATGTGTAAACCAAGCTCTAATTCTTAGCCTATGGCATACTAGCTAGTAAAGACAGTCAGATTATTCAAAAAGTAGAGGGTACTTCAAGCTTCTGCAGGAAGGATCAAGATGCCAGCACACATCAGCTTTTAGGGAGAATACAAAATAAAAACCTGGTACTTCTTTATTCTCTGGGAAGATGAGGCACATTAAGAAAGTCTGGCCCATTTAAGAAAGAATTATGAAGATGGCAAAGAATATATAAAAATTTTTAAAATCATATCTAGCATGTTTCATTTTAAAAACCACTTCAGTTCAGTTCAGTTCAGTCACTCAGTCGTGTCCAACTCTTTGCGATCCCATGAACCACAGCACACCAGGCCTCCCTGTCCATCGCCATCTCCCGGAGTTCACTCAAACTCATGTCCATCGAGTCAGTGATGCCATCCAGCCATCTCATCCTCTGTCGTCCCCTGCTCCTCCTGCCCCCAATCCCTCCCTGCATCAGAGTCTTTACCAATTAGTCAACTCTTCGCATGAGGTGGCCAAAGTATTGGAGTTTCAGCTTTAGCATCATTCCTTCCAAAGAACACCCAGGGCTGATCTCCTTTAGAATGGACTGGTTGGATCTCCTTGCGGACCAAGGGACTCTCAAGAGTCTTCTCCAACACCACAGTTCAGAAGCATTAATTCTTCTGCACTCAGCTTTCTTCACTGCCCAACTCTCACATCCATACATGACCACTGGAAATACCATAGCCTTGACTAGATGGACCTTTATTGGCAAAGTATTGTCTCTGCTTTTCAATATGCTATCTAGGTTGGTCATAATTTTTCTTCCAAGAAGTAAGCGTGTTTTAATTTCATGGCTGCAGTCACCATCTGCAGTGATTTTGGAGCTCCCCAAAATAAAAACCACTTATTAAATATAAATAAATCATTACATTAATGGATAGAAAACAGGAAACTGATGAGGGACTATCCACAAAGGACTTGACTCTGTTGATGCAGAAATCAGATGAGGGATCATTCACAAACTATCTGACTCTGTTGACACAGCATCAAGCAAAAAGAAACACAACCAGACACTGATGCAGATACCTTGTGCCTTGCACTTGGCAACAGCTCCCAACCACAGCTGGGATACATGTGCAGCAAGCTTTTTTCTCTGACCCACCTGTGAAGAACTTGAGCCATTACAGTGCTGGAGAATGCCCTAGTTAGTTAGGTTAGGTTATTCAGGCTTTTTCAGAAATCCTAAAAAACGGAAACATTTTGTTTTTGCCCTCCCAAAGCTTGACCATCATTATACCCATTCCCTTAATGGTATCTAGGGAGCTCTTATTGCTTACTTGGGATAATTTCTAGATTGAATGAAGGGCAGAATCTCGGAGTCTTGACTAGATGGAGGAAGTAGTAAGTCTCGAAATCGTTCTGTCAAAAGAAAAATAAACAAGTTATGAAAAAATCATAAAATAATTTCAAAATAAAATTACTTCCTATTCTTTAAATTTGCCATTCTGATTTCATTTCTTGTACTAGAAATTTACTTACCATTTTATGTATTAAAATAGGTCTTTATTTCACTTTAATGACATAACAACTATGCATATAAATATAGCAAGTATTCACTAGTATAAACTAATACTAAAATTTTATAATTGAAAGGTTAGAGGAAACATATGACCAATAAATACACAAAGATATGTACAAATTCATTAGTAACCTGGGATATGAGAATTAAACCACATACTGTAAGACAGCATTCACATTATGTGGCATTCAACTGATAGGAATTAATCTCATGGACCAAATGTTAGGACTGTATCAACATAAACTCATATATTTTGGGTAGAAATGCAAGTTGATGCAATAGTTTTGGAAAACAAATTGGTATTATCTTTTAAGCTTAAATTTTGCATAACCTATTCGCCTGGCATATATTCTGCAGAAACTTTCAAATATGTCTCAGACAGCAAGAAAAAGAACATTCTTGGTAGCTCTGTTCAGAACACCATAAATGGAAACAACTCAATTGTCTACGAACAGGAAAAAGGATAATTTGTAGCATATTCACACAATGGAATATTCTTTGAAGTAAGACAATGAATTCAGTTACAAATAAAAACACAGTAAATCATATTAGTAGGATCTTGAGTGAAAACTAATATAAGCAGATTACACATCAGTTCAGTTCAGTTCAGTTCAGTTCAGTCGCTTAGTCGTGTCTGACTCTCTGCGACCCCATGAATTGCAGCACGGCAGGCCTCCCTGATCATCACTAACTCCCGGAGTTCATCCAGACTCAGGTCCATCGAGTCGGTGATGCCATCCAGCCATCTCATCCTCTGTCGTCCCCTTCTCCTCCTACCCCCAATCCTTCCCAGCATCAGAGTCTTTTTCCAATGAGTCAACTCTTCACATGAGGTGGCCAAAGTACTGGAGTTTCAGCTTTAGCATCAGTCTTTCAAAGAACACCCAGGACTGATCTCCTTTAGGATGGACTGGTTGGATCTCCTTGCAGTCCAAGGAACTCTCAAGAGTCTTCTCCAACACCACAGTTCAAAAGCATCAATTCTGCGGTGCCCAGCTTTCTTCACAGTCCAACTCTCACATCCATACATGACTACTGGAAAAACCATAGCCTTGACTAGACGTACCTTTGTTGGCAAAGTAATGTCTCTGCTTTTGAACATGCTATCTAGGTTGGTCATAACTTTTCTTCCAAGGAGTAAGCGTCTTTTAATTTCATGGCTGCAGTCACCATCTGCGGTGATTTTGGAGCCCCCAAAAATAAAGTCTGAACACTGTTTCCACTGTTTCCCCATCTATTTCCCATGAAGGGACCGGATGCCATGATCTTCGTTTTCTGAGTGTTGAGCTTTAAGTCAACTTTTTCATCTCCTCTTTCACTGTCATCAAGAGGCTTTTTAATTACACATAGAAGAATATTATTTTTTTGAGTTAAAATAACTAAACAATGTGTTGTTTGGGTATGTTACCCAACACAGCAAACCTGGCAAATCTGGGCAAAAAGGTATATAATATATACAATTTGGGATAATGATTACATTTTAGGAGGAGTAAGGGGAAGAAATAAGAGAAAGCAAAAAGGTAAGTGTATGCAATTGTTAATAATGCCATATGTATTTGTTATAGCATCATAAATCAGTGATTGAATGAATGAGAGCCAGGAATTATCCAATGATGACACTGGGTCCTGAACCAAGAATGTGATTAATATAGTTTTGTGCTCATGAATTCATAATAAAGGAAAGAGGGAGAGAGGGAGGAAAAGAAAGAGGAAGAGAACGAGACAAGTAGAGAAAGTACGACAGGAAACAGAAAAGAAGAGAAGGAAATAAAAGAGTGCAGAGAAAAGAAGATTCTTCAGTTCCATCTTAAACAGTTACAACAAAAAGCTATCTGTATGATAGAGTAACCTATCACTCTAATACTGATCCCAAATTTCTAGGATTAGATGGTCATTATCTCCAGAGTCATCCCTAGGGAAGGCTTCCTTGACCCCTCCTCTTTCTTTCTCTCTTTCTGCCAAATCTGGAATAGATGGCCCTACTGGGTACTCATAGGACACTCTGTGCTTACATGCTCATGAAATCTATCACATTACATTTTTATTAGTATGTATATTTGTCTATCCACCCTTGAAATTAAAAGACACTTCCTCTGGAAGAAAAGCTATGACCAACCTAGACAGCATATTAAAAAGCAGAGACACTTCTTTGCCAACAAATGTTCATCTACTCAAAGCTATGATTTTTCCAATAGTCATGTATGGATGTGAGAGTTGGACCATAAAGAAAGCTGAGTGGCTAAGAATTGATGCTTTTGAACTGTGATGTTGGAGAAGACTCTTGAGAGTCCCTTGGTCTGCAAGAAAATCAAACCAGTCAATTATAAAGGGAATCAGTCCTGAATATTCATTGGAAGGACGCATGCTGAAGCTGAAACTCCAATGCTTTGGCCACCTGATGCGAAGAACTGACTCATTTGAAAAGACCCTGATACTGGGAAAGATTGAAGGCAGGAGGAGAAGGGGATGACAAAGAAAGAGATGGTTGGATTGTGTCACCGACTCGATGGACATGAGTTTGAGCAAGGTCCAGGAGCTGGTGATGGACTGGAAAGCCTGGCATGCTGCAGCCCATGGGGTTGCAAAGAGTTAGACACGAGTGAGCGACTGAGGTGACTGATTGATCACCCCCCTCCTAGTAGATGGGTATTGTACCACCAGGATACAGAACATTACTTAATATATATTAAGTTGCTGGATATATATTAGTTGGAAGGCTATTTCCAATTTCCATTTTTACTGGATACATGAAATTGTTTGTTCATGTTAATCATAATGTTTTTTAGAAGAGCTCCATTGGTCATCATCGATCAACCATAAAAAGCCAGGGGACCTGTCCCCTAGCCTTGACAGAGTCACATCATCAGGCTGAGACAGTACAAAGCTGAAACTCCACACTGTAGTAAATCCACCACTAACTGAAGGTGAGTGATTTCAACAAAGTGCTTAAAATCGACAATTGATGACAGTCAATGTTTCCAGGCTACTGAATAACAAGATGGTAAACATTTGTGAGCAATGAATAAACATTTGTAAACATCATGAGCAGTGGTTACCAAGTATGGCTGAGAAGCAGGATGTGGATTATATCTTCATATTTATTAAAATATATGGACTCAGATATGGCTTCTACTCTGCATTTTGTTTCCATTGCTCTGACAATTCTTATAATACACTTGGGGAGGAGCTAAGAAAATTCAAACAGAGGCGGCTGTAACTCTATAGACTACAGATCCAAGAAAGCATACTTTATTTTTCTCCTGCAGGTACACTTACTCTTTGAGTTTATAGTTTTTAAAATCAAATTCTATCATTAACTGATATATACATCTTTATCAACAAAAGCAGTGTTTATTTCAATGAAATGACTACTAAATTTTTTTGATGACATGACCCTTGCTTTTCAGACTACTACCCAATTTATGTAGCATCCCACTTAATGAATGATTTGCAGTGTTTTTTGCCCTCCAATTATGCCTTTTCTAAAATAGGTCTTGCAAAATAAAACCAAAACCCAATAGCAGACATGAACTTTACACATCAAGTGAAGAATTGTTCAATCAAACAACAATATTAAGTATGACATATTCTTGGGTGCTAAAAATTAATATAAGTTAAAGTTTACTGAGTGATTCCCCAGCTGATTTAAATGCAAAGAAAAAACATAATTAATACAAAACAAGCATAATATAATACAGCTATAGATTATCCTTGTTTACATGAGCACAAAGCCCATTTGATTATAAATCTGGAAGAACATGTCTGGAGATGACATTATATTAATAGAATGAAAAAAACAAAAACCCAACCACCCTAGATATACAACAAAAGTAGCATATAAGAGATCATTTATAAAGCTATCCCAATTATGGAGTCTATAGTTAATATCCTATATCTGAAGCATCGTTTAATCTGAGTATCATAAATGTAAAGGATATCAAATGAACATGCAGACCCTTGAGTACTTAGGTCAAAAAAATTCACATACACACAAATAGAAAATATACACAGTACCTGAAAATTATCCTTTTAAAACTTCTATTTTTATCACTATATGTATAAATTCTAAATGTGAATAAACAACTTTTTCCCATAAAAGTATGGTGACAATTTTTCTTTATGAGAATAAAAATAAATGATAGTTGTCCTCAGAAAAGTCCAAGTATATGAAAAATTGTTTCTAATGCTTACACTGATGCTTCTTTAGTCTCCTAGATTTCAACTGTTCAATTAGTATTCCATCATTTATCTAATGCTAAGGAAAAGGCAAAAATAAACTAATGTTGCCTTGCTTAAATAGCAAAAATTTTAAAATAATACTTCTTCCCTTGGAGCAAAATATCATACCAGCTGAACTACTTTCTCAGTAGGCCCAGAGTCTATTTCTTAAGAAAATGGCAATTATCCAAAAACTAGAGCTTAGTTCCTTCACAGGGCTTCTTAGAACAATTTCATTAAAGCCACTGAAAAGAACTGGAGGATTTTCTGCAAAGTGGTATTTTGATGAGCTGACTAATGATGTGATAATGTCTGACCATGATTTTCTACCAGTGGGGGACATATCTTAATTAACAAAGCTTTCGTAGCCTTTCACCCACTCTTTCTTTCCCTCATTCAATCAACAAAGGAATTCTGAGGAGACCAGGCTTGGAAGACAGGCTGCACACAGCTACAGTAATTTGGGTTCCCTGGACGACCAATCGTGAGACAATGTACATATTTACTCATAAACAAAGACGAGAAAAAATAATCTTTCCAATTCTGATTTCAATTTTTTTGTACACTTACTGTGACTCAAATTCTTCATTTTCCTTTTGGTGGAAAATAAGCAATCTGCAATCCTCCCCAACATGCAAAGAGGAACAAATGTGACAAAATTTTGCACAACAACAAAACAGTATGCAAATATATCCCTGGAATGAGGGGAAAAAAAAGAAAAAGTCTTCTCCCTATCACTGCAAAAAACAAAAAGAAAGGAAAAAAAAAAAAGAAAAAAACAGAGTCAGCTGGTAGTCACCAGCTCTCAGTTACATCCGAGTCAGCTCCAGGTACAAAGGAAATGCTTTTTACAAGACACTCGGAGCCAAGAAGGCTGCGGTGGCTGAGCTGTACACAGGCAACTCTGATGGGTAGTATTCACTGCAGACCTTCCCACCACTCTGGCTGAGAGTTTGTAGAGACTACATGGTGTTCGGTTTCTTTCTCCACCCAATCCCACCCGTCTTCTTTCTTTCACAGGTGTTGATCCCTAATAAGCATGTTACTTCACAAATTGCTTCTCCGAGTCTGTTCCTGGTGAACCCAACCTGCACCAGGTGGGCTTGACAGTCTTCCACGTTGTACACAGTGTTAGTTGCTCAGCTGTGTCTGACTCTTTCCAACTCCAGGGACGGTAGCCCTCCAGGCTGCTCTGTCCATGGAATTCTCCAAGCAAGAGTATGGAGTGGGTTGCCATTCCTTTCTCTGGGGTATCTCCCTGACCCAGGGATGGAACCAGCATCTCCTGCATTTCCCGCATTGCAGGTGGATTGTTTACTTCTGAGCCACCAAGGAAGTCCCTTGTACTTAGAGCCTCTGCCATGCTCTTGGCTACTACTGGGTGAGATGGATGTATGTACAGCTACGTCAAAGTAAGTCATTTCCTTTCCAGAGGTAATGAAACTAATGCAAACTTCATTGCAATACAGGTGCTCATTGTTAAGAAGAAATGCTGTCAGATATGCCCTCAAACACACATATCCTGTGACAAGTGATACCAAGTAATCTGATGGTGGGAGAAATAAACAAGTGGCCTATCAGGTCACATGGTATACTAGCCAGTTGCACCATGCCCCATGCTGTAGTCCCTAAGATGCACATAACCATCAAGCATTCACGTGCCAGTGGGAAATGAAGAAAATTATAATTAGACTGATACGAAAAAGGTATAGGAAATAGAAATTAAACACTCTAATATAGACAGTAGCCGGAACACTTTTTTTTAAAGATTTTTTTCATGTGGACCAGTTTTTAAGGCTTTATTGAAATTGTTACAATATTGCTTCTGTTTTATATTCATCTTTTGGCCGTGAGGCATGTGCTAGGTTAGGTCGGCTCCCTGACCAGGGATTGAACCCACAACCCCTGCACTGGAAGATGAAGTCTTAAGCACTGGATCACCAGGGAAGTCTCTGAACACTCTTACAGAGTGGTTTTGTCCTTTATCATGAAACGTAGCAACTCACGTGGCTTTGTCCTTTATCATGAAACGTAGCAACTCAGAGTGGTTTTGTCCTTTATCATGAAACGTAGCAACTCAGAGTGGTTTTGTCCTTTGTCATGAAACGTAGCAACTCAGAGTGGTTTTGTCCTTTATCATGAAACGTAGCAACTCACGTTTCATGATAAAGGACAAAACCACTCTGTAAGAGTGTTCAGGGACTTCCCTGGTGATCTTCATTTCAACAGTAATAAGCTAAGAAAAGATAATGATTAATTTTAAAGTATATATTAAATTTTTTTTTCAAGAAAGTTGGCGATGAACATGTAACTAGAACAAAACGTTTATATTTTACTATCCATCCTGAAAGCCATAATGATTTCACTGAATACATGAAAACACTCAAGTTTCTGGATGAATCAACATCTAATTCTGAAGTTATTTATTATTTGTGTCCAATGATAATTTAACACAGAAATATGTAGAAAATACAGTAGGTGATCAGTGTCAAGAAAAAAAAGTGACTTTATAATAACTGGGATCCAGGTGGTCTGGTCTTTGTGCTCTGTGTCAAGCTATTCATCAACAGATAATAAGGCTATTCTAGTTTTACAGAATTGCTCAAAAACTAACCATGAATCCATGAGGTGAAGAAGACTGAGAAGGTGCATTCTGAGTGTCCCCAAACATTGTACATCCTTCCACTGTCTATCTCATTCTCTACTGTAAGGCAAAGTTTATCTCCCAAGAGTCCCTAGCTTGCATTCTCCTATTAGGAAGACTAGGTACTTGTTTCACTTCCCCCAGACTCTCCTATCTTTCCTTTTCTACACTCAACTCCCTGTTGCTGCTTCTTCCTTTTGCTCGTGTTTTAAAAATGAAACTCAATCCCTCCCCATGAAAATTCTTATCTCTCACTTGTCTAGTCATTTTTTACTCACCCCCTCTACTACATCACAAAAATCCAGGAATAGTTCCCAAAGACATCCTTCTCTTTAGAAAGGAAATTATACAGAGAGAAGTAAGCTGGTCAAGTCCTTGTTCTGGTTAATGAGGTTAGGACTTGGGGTGAGGTCTTCAAGCACACACACACTTTAACAATTTTTATGCAAATACAAAAATAATGGGGTCTGCCTGTTAAAGAAGAAACAATGGCATGAATGAAGAGGTAAATTTAACACTAAGATACGAGAAATGTCCATTTTTTATGTAAAAGTACAAAACACCAAGAGCAAATTAAGAAAAAATAACACAAAAAGGGGGAAAATATTGTTAATATATGGATAAGAAGATTCTGACAGTGGCTAAGTATATTTATTTAATTCACGCATTCTGAAATTAGCTTGGATTCAAAGACCCACTGGCCTATGGTGACAGAGACTAAAGCCAAAACCCTATTAACTTCCTATAAGACCTTACTGGTTTACTGTACTAAGGTTTTTGGTTCCTCAGAAAATGGGGTCACCTTAGAGTTAACATTTAGTTCCCCCAAAGATGAATATTTCTCTTTCACACACGCACAGTCAACCTGTCAAATGGTTATGGGGTAAGAGGATCATTTTACAGTTTAATTTTTGACATGTAGAAGGCTGTTTTTTTTCCTCAAAGGAACTTGACCATCACTTTATCAAGGGTTTCAGAATCTATGAACAGACTGAGATCTAGGAAATGGACGAAGGGTTGTGAGTCCCTCTGCAGATGACTCAGGTTATACCTTTGTTTGCAAATCCTTGAGTTTTCATTCATACAAACCAAGTACGACTTTCTAGGCTGCCCACTTATTTGAGTCCTATGAGTACCATGGTCAGTTAGTCAGCTCCAAGGGTCTCACCAAGTGAGTCCGTTCTGACCATGGTTCCAGACAAGCTGCCCATAATGGTAACCACACCCATCCTGACTCCATCAGTTAACTGCTGTCTCCTAACCCCTGCCTCTCTGGGACCTCACCATCTCCACCAATCTCAAGAGCACACTTTAATGGCAGCCTCTCTTGCTTGTCATTCTTGGCCTGCAAACTGTCACCGCAGACACTATCAAGGGTTATAGAACGCCTGTCACCAGTGTATTTCTCAAAGCTGTAGTAAAGTAATCCTTCATGGAATGTCATTAAGGAGTTGATAGTCAACATATAATATGTTCTCTCCAGTTTTCCAGTCTCTCCAAGGTGTCAGATAACTTCATTTACAATATACCTAGGAAGTCTAGAAGCATATATACCAAAGAATCAAGGATAAATATGGCTAACGATTGGAGATGGAAGTTGAAAAAGGCATTAACTTTTATTTTATCTATATCTGGTTTGTATTTTAAAGAGAATTTATATATGAATAATGCTTTTTTTAAAAGATAGATGTGTATACTATCACATACACATACCTCCAAGGATATTTGTCATTCACACTCCCTGCGTTACAGCTTTTGTAACACTCTCCACTCCTCTACCTCCTGAGGAAGACGTAACACTGACGCAGAAGCAGCACAGATGCATGCACACACACACACACATACACCTGCTTCTTAAAAGAGAAGATACAAGTTAATTTTCCCACAATATTCAAGAAAAGGCAGAGGAACCAGAGATCAAATAGCCAACATCTGCTGGATCATGGAAAAAGTGAGAGAGTTCCAGAAAAACATCTGTTTCTGCTTTATTGACTATGCCAAAGCCTTTGACTGTGTGGATCACAATAAACTGTGGAAAATTCTGAAAGAAATGGGAATACCAGACCACATGACCTGCCTCTTGAGAAACCTATATGCAGGTCAGGAAGCAACAGTTAGAACTGGACATGGAACAACAGACTGGTTCTAAATAGGAAAAGGAGTCCGTCAAGGCTGTATATTGTCACCCTGCTTATTTAACTTCTATGCAGAGCACATCATGAGAAATGCTGGGCTGGATGAAGCACAAGCTGGAATGAAGACTGCCGGGAGAAATATCAATAACCTCAGATATGCAGATGACACCACCCTTATGGCAGAAAGTGAAGAGGAACTAAAAAGCCTCTTGATGAAAGTGAAAGAGGAGAGTGAAAAAGTTGGCTTAAAGCTCAACATTCAGAAAACGAAGATCATGGCATCCGGTCCCATCACTTCATGGGAAATAGATGGGGAAACAGTGGAAACAGTGTCAGACTTTATTTTGGGGGCTCCAAAATCACTGCAGATGGTGACTGCAACCATGAAATTAAAAGACGCTTACTCCTTGGAAAAAAAGTTATGACCAACCTAGATAGCATATTGAAAAGCAGAGACATTACTTTGCCAATAAAGGTCCATCTGGGGCTATGGTTTTTCCAGTGGTCATGTATGGATGTGAGAGTTGGCCTGTGAAGAAAACTGAGCGCTGAAAGAATTGATGCTTTTGTGTTGGTGAAGACTCTTGAGAGTTCCTTGGACTGCAAGGAGATCCAACCAGTCCATTCTAAAGGAGACCAGCCCTGGGTGTTCTTTGGAAGGAATGATGCTAAAGCTGAAACTCCAATAGTTTGGCCACCTCATGTGAAGAGTTGACTCATTGGCAAAGACTCTGATGCTGGGAGGGATTGGGGGCAGGAGGAGAAGGGGACAGCAAAGGATGAGATGGCTGGATGGCATCACCGACTCAATGGACATGAGTTTGAGTGAACTCCGGGAGTTGGTGATGGACAGGGAGGCCTGGCGTGCTGCAATTCATGGGGTCGCAGAGTCGGACATGACTGACCGACTGAACTGAACTGAATATTTAAGAAGGACTATTTAAATACACAAGCAAAATCTGCATATCTAAAATTATTTTTTCAGCAAACATTTATGATTATGTAGTAAATATCAGGCATCACGTTACATCCTCAATATACTAAAGGTCTAGTAAGGAAGATATATATCTTACCAAAAAGATGTACATTGCAAACAAGTGAGTGACAAATATGTACTCTAATGGTCTAGAAGAACAGAACCACCAACTTTGCCCAGATACACTGGGAATAAAAAGCAAAAGAGGCAGGGAAGTTTTATAAAAAAGTGAAATAAGCCAGAAAGAAGTCCTTCTTATTTATATTAGATGAAGTGAATAATTTTGCTAGCATTTTTTCTGTCTTACATATAATCAGTTAAAGCATCCTTTATTCATTTATTCATTGACTCAATAAACTTCCATTAAGTACCTATTATTTGTCACACACACAGGGGAAAAAAAAAAAAAAAACAAATTCTACTTCTCAAGGGCAGCCTTGTTTTTTCACAAGGAAATGCCAGGACAACAAAAGAACCTCAAGGCAATTACAGCCACAATGGGGCTCAGGGCAGGCCAACCCAGAATGTGCCACTTAGGCATGGGGATTATTTCAAACCAGAAGAATCAAGGATGAACAGACTCAGGAAGCGCTTTTCACCTCCCCCTTAACTACATAAAAGAATTTAGATAAGGGGCCTTACCAGGAAGAGAGGTATTACCAGAGATAACCTCTTATATGTGACAGTCATCTGCATGGCATGGAAATCATTTATTTACCAAACATTTGTTCTTCCCATCTTCCTGTGAATTTTCTTCCTCCCCTTTGAAGATGCTACACTTCTCTTTAGCTCAGCATGGAATATAAAACTCAATTTCTAACTGCCAGGGAGCTTCATCTCTTTAGGAGCTGAGTTTCATTCTTTCTTTCATACATATAAAATAAAAAAATTCTTCCTCATTAATCTGGCTTATGTTAATTTAAATATTCAGCCAGCCAAAGAATCTAGAAGGGGAGTAAGAAAAAGTTTTCCTCTCCCTATCTGCTTGAAAAAGAATTTAGAATATAATTACAAAATTACTTAATGAGGGCAAGAAAAAAGCTGTTCTCCTAGGGATTCAAAGAAATTAATGGTTTGTTAAAATTTGGTGTTTTATTTTCTTAGGAAAAGAAATATGCACACTAATCTTAGAAGAAACAAATTACTTCAAAAAATGAGAATTAAAGGGCAAATTCAGAAGTACATTCAAACTAACTAGAAAGATACAGAGTATACATTTCCTTTTTTGAAAAGTTTAAATCAAGTGAATGTTCTTTATTACCATGGTAACTCAGTATTGAATAACAATAGTTGCTATTTAAAATATTGCTTTCAAAGCAACATCAAAGGCATCAAATTAATACTATTTTAGATAAATTAGAAAATCTACTTGCAGAGCAAGAATATTTTTCTATTAAAGATATGGACGAATTTTCTATTGATAAAAGACTCAAATTAAAATGGACTGCAATTCTAGAAGTAAAAAATAATTAGCTGCATGCTCTGGTTATATAAAACTACCTTCTTCACAAATATTAAGGCCAATGTCAAAGGAACACACAAAAAAACAGAATCTATACTTGTGTTACCCGAGGAGGGAAAAAAGCAAGTCTACACTTGTAACCTCAGAAGATAAGAACACAGGGCTAAGTACATATAACTAGAGCTAATAAATGAATAAATACCCTAATAGGAGCTATAAAGAAAACAAACATAAAACTCCCATACTTGGCATTTATTCTCCACAATACTCCCTGTGAGATTTTTCTCAACTAAATCTCAATGAATCTGTTATCATTTTTACTCTATGTAGAATTTTATCTGCATTTTAGAATATATTTCTCTGCAAAGAATTATACAGCTTTATATCAGCCATGAGCTGGGAAATTAGAAAATTATATCAATGCAACACATTCAAGGTGAGCAACCGGAAAACCAGACTGGTGACTAACTGGCCCAGGGCCAAATGGCTAGCAAAAGACAGAGAGATTTAAAAAACAGAAACAAAAGCAAACCTTAAAAACTCACAGTCAAGTGTTCTTTCTACCGTATCCCTCTGCCTCATTCTCCACAGAGAAAATACTGCACTCCCTTTCTGCCCCCACCTCCCCTGTTTTCTTCTTGCCTGAGGATTACATAAGAGAAAAATGCAGCAGGGTCATACATACAATCTGTGTGTCTACACATCTGGTACTTTCAGCACTGTAAGGTCTGAAGGTAGGCAATGAACACAAAGAAAAACTATTTAATGGACACTTATTTTCAGAGCAAGCCCAGTGATAAAAGTCTAGTCCTTTAACGTTCATTATTCTAGCTCCTACTTGTTAAACATACTATTAAAAGAAAAAATCAAAAGCAGCTTTTGAAAGAACTGCAAACAGACTTGCCGGCCTCTAAATACATCAATGAAGCCATGTCTATTACTGGCTTTCTTACAGAATATATATTCTCTTCTATTGCCACTGAGGCTAAACTACAAAAATTGACAGGGTGGGAAAAAAAAGAACGGAGGTTCAAGGAAAGTGAAAGCAAGTAACAGAGGCATTTTCTGATGCACAGATTATTGCCACTAAGCTTTCCACAATCTTCGTCTCAAGAAAAATGTTTTCTTTTCATTTGTCACAGCAAATGCACTTTTTTGACAATGTTGGCATTCAACAAAAGAAACACCTCAAAGTGATCAAGGCTCAGCTTGATACTAATTCAGTCCTTGCTTTCTGCACAAACTCAATACCCCCTGGGTACATATTCAAAAAGGAATAGGCAATTTTACCCAAGATCCAAAGAAACTGGCGGTTTTTTTTTTTTTTTTTTATGTTTTTTATGAAGTTCTAACCTAAAACCTAGGGCACACAAAATTAATGGTGTGAAATATATGGGCCTTTGAAACCTATTAAAACCAACTGTGCAATGGTAGCTTTCTCTGTTCTTAAACACAGGATCTCCTGGTCAAAGGACAAGCCTATGAAATGATGGGTTAGGGAAGAGCAACAAGCAAATATATAAATTCACTTCCTTCATTAGGCTGTTTCCTTGGACAAATTTGGGATTCCCCCTATCTCCCTGTTTTGTTTTTCTCCTCCTGTATTCCCGATACCAGGACTTCTCCTTCCTTTAACCAAACCCTGATCAAGATTTCAGGGCCAATTTGGATTCCTATCCCTTGAAGAAGCCTTCACAAAATATGCCTACCAGTAAAAAACTTTGTTTTTATTTTTATTTTCAGCATAATAAGGTTAGGTACTGAAGCAGGCAGGCTAGAGCCCAGGGGTTGCAAAGAGTCGGACACGACTGAGTGACTAGGCACACGCGCACTTAACATATCTGGAAGTAATTTTTGGTCATCGGAGAAGAAGATTTAATTTTTTAAAATGCTTTAATTGTTTACAAGCTAACACTTTGCATTGATTTATGTAGCTTCTTTTATCATATGATATGTATTTCCACGGATTAAAGGATCTGTTCTAGATTACTTTCCTTTCTTAATGTATTTCTTGTCTCTTTTGCTCTAGTGCCACAATGCTTAAACTAATTGAACTATATTGGACACAGTGTAGTAAATTATAAAAAGCACATTCTTTAGCATAATATGAGCCTGAGTTAAAATCTCAGCTCATCCACTTCACAGCTTCAAGTTCCTAGACATATGAGGCATCCCTGGTGGCTCAATTGGTAAAGAACCTACCTGCAATGCAGGAGACCGGGGTTTGATCCCTTTGCCAGGAAGATCCCCTGAAGTAGGAAATGGCAACCCACTCCAGTCTTCTCGCCTGGAGAATTATATGGAGAGAGGAGCCTGATGGGGTTCAGTCCACAGGATCATAAAGAGTCAGACACTACTGAGCCACTAACACTTTCACTTTCCTAAGCATATGATTTAGCTTTGTAAATTCCTAACTTGTTTCTAAAATCGATTTCACTTTATAACATGTTTTAATAGAGCCAGTCCTATACTGCTACTCAAATTTTTCTAGACTTTCTTGTTACTCATTTTTAATTGTTTTTGTGGGTTTTCTTCAAATAATTAAATTATTTTTTTATCTTGAGTTCTCATTTTAAATGAAATTATATTAAGGTTGTAAATTATTTGGGGAAGAATTAAGAGTTTTAAATATCTTGCCTTTAAAAAAACTACATGTCCCTTTCAACTATTTTATTCTTCTAAAAGTCTTTAATTTTCTTTACGTCACTTGATTCTCAATTCTCATTGAAGTTATATCAGTTTTTTCCTCTCGATTTCCTTTTAATATGAAAAAACAGTGAACACAAAATGGCTGCCTTCAAGAGACTCAGGAGATTCTTTTGTTGGAAGTTTACATAAAAAAGGCCAACTCCTCTAGCTACATAAACAATTAATACAATATGTAATAAATGCAGTTAAGAATTTCTTTTTAAAGGATAACTGAAAACTGTTGCCTCTGTTTCTGCTCTATGGAAGAAGCAAGGAGTATCTATTCATATAAAGGGATTCCTAGGCCTAAAAAAGGGAAATAGGTACTTTTCATTTCCTTTCAGTTTGCCTCTTAACCCTGGTTGTCTTTTCTACTATGCTCTCTGCCAACTCTGAAAGTGTACACGGTTGGGTACTACATCTTGACACAATATACCGAACCAGCACGGAAAGGTCCATCATTCCAGCAGCAACAAAAGCTTTTCACGGTCATTGTGCAAGCGTAATGTCAGACGAATAGATCGCAAAGGAGGGAAAGGAGCTGGGGGAGAAAGGGTGACAGGTCAGGTGACTATTCCCGAAGGACAATCTAACTCTTAAAACGTATTTCCTTATTTGCTCCAGTCAGCAGCACAACTCTCAGAGAAGGCAGTGGCACCCCACTCCAATGCTCTTGCCTGGAGGATCCCATGGATGGAGGAGCCTGGTGGGCTGCAGTCCATGGGGTTGCTGAGAGTCGGATACGACTGAGCAACTTCGCTTTCACTTTTCACTTCCACGCACTGGAGAAGGAAATGGCAACCCACCCCAATGTTCTTACCTGGAGAATCCCAGGGACGGGGGAGCCTGGTGGGCTGCCGTCTATGGGGTCGCACAGAGTCGGACATGATTGAAGCGACTTAGCAGCAGCAGGTAATGTCTAGGACATACAAACTTTTCTGCATGGACTTTCTAGCCTTTCCCTTCCTTCTAATTATTTGGTAGCTCTATCTCAAGACATTTTATTAGTTTCTTAACACAGTGCCAACAAAAAATAAGCTCGCCTCCTCTTTTTCAGTACTCTGTGACAGATCTTATTTTAACTCTTCTTCCCTAACTCTATTACCTACTCAAACTACATTTCTTGGTATTCCTTAGCATTCCATGTCCATAATTTGTCACCCCCAAATTGTCTCAAAATCTCATTTCATGGAAGTATTTAGTTTTTCCATTCTGTTTATATATTTATGAAATCCCACCTTCCTCCTTTGTTAAAGTTCAAAAATCATAATAAGAGCAATAGTATTTTTACTAGACTCTATTCCCAAAGTTCCCCGACTCGACTGCCTTTGAATCACTGGAAGATAAGTATCTTCCTTTGGCATTAACATACTTGATGTCTTAGGTGTGTTCATTTGGATGACCTTAAAGAACACTGCCTGCATGATTATAATCCATTAAGTTACAGTTTTGCTTTAAAAATTACCATTTTACAAATAGGAAACAGGAACCATATTCATTTAGCATCCTTTATAAAGTGCTTAGCAATTACATCAAACAAACGAGTACTTAAAAATGTTCCTCAAGATAATGAAAATGTAACAAAATGTTTGTCTTTTTGGCTTTGAAATTATTTAGTTCATTACCACCAGACTAGCTTGGCAAAATGACATATTCTCTCTTGACCACCCAGGACATTATTGTCATATTTTTGACATTGCTTAAGAAATTATGTTACCAAGAAAATTTCTCATTACTCTTTTTTTTGGCTGTGCTGTATAGCATGCCGGATCCTAATTCCCCGACCTGGGATCCAACTGTGCCCCCTTAGTGGAGCACAGTCTTAAACATTAGACTCTGGGAAAGCCCATTACTATTCTTATTTTCCTTAATACTATATAGTAAAATCAAGCAGAAAATAGTAGATAAAAGAGAAGCCAAACTTAGGAACAAAACAATTCATAATAAAAACATAACAATCCATGCAAACAAACCACTTTGCTATAATAACTCTATTTCCAGGTCCAGGAATTGAATAATTCACTTATTTTCAAAAATAAAAAGTAATATTTTTATTGGATTAAAAAAGCAAAAATTTTGTATTTTTCCCAACTTTGGAGTTGTAAAGTAACTGAACTAGAATGGAACTTAATGAGTAGTGAATTCCAGTCATTTACTAAGCAATCTCTATATTTTCTGTGGCATTATAAGTGAGCTGTCATCTACTGAAAAATGACAGCATAAATTTCATGTTCATAAACTGAGAAACCAAGGGGAAAACAATTTATCCTCTCTCCTGAGAACAGATGGGCATTTAAATGGTAATACAAATTTCTCATTTCCCTGACAGAAAAATTTCCTTGAATTCTCAGACTATGAAATATGGGATTTAAGTGCAGCTCATATTTACTGAATGATTTCCTATATTGTGATAGCAAATGAGTTATGTTAAATTATATCATATTAACTAATTGTTCTCAATGATTTCCACATAGATTCACATGAGGCTAGAGTTACAATGTGTTTCATTATACAAATAATACATACTTCAGGACACAGTTTGTCAAAACCTTGCTCACATTTACCCAGACAGATAGATATACAAGTAATTGCCTATGGATTTGCTACTCATCACCCACCACTAACAAAAGGCCAGACCAGTATAAATTCAATCCCTCTCAGACTTCTGAGGCAATTTAGAAATAGGCCCATTTGCTTTGTGCTTCTCTTTGAACACGGATTCTCTCTACTTACTGGCCTCCACTTTATTGAGTAGTTCACAGCAATTTCTACCACCCCCAAACTTCTCTGCATTTTCTCCCAAAGATGATTTTTATAAGGTTAACAATAATGCCCTCCTACAGTTACTGTTCAGTCCGACTTCTTTGGTCACAAAACAGCATTCTTATCTCCTCGTTTTGCTTGACGGGCTTCCCAAGTTCTTTACTTCCCAGCAGTAAAGAACCTGCCTGCCATTGCAGGAGACAAAAGAAACATGAGCTTGATCCCTGGATCAGAAAGATGCCCTGAGGGAGGGCATGGCAACCCACTCCAGTATTCTTGCCTGGAGAATCTCATGGACAGAGAAGCCTGGTGGCCTTCAGACCACAGAGTCACAAAGAACAGGCCAAGCTGAGGTGACTTACCATGCACGCACAGCTTGCTTGACACCATGACTGATCTTGGTATCTTTGCTTCTGACCTAGTCTTTCTCCTTTCCAATCTGTATAATACCAGTAGGGTGACACTTATAAGTACAAATCTGATTTCAGTTCCTGTTTTAAACCCTTCCATTTTTCACCAACATCTTTAGAAAAAAAAGCCACACGTTTTAGTAATTCCTACAAGCTCCTCCATCACATGACCTCTGGATACCATTCCAGCCTGCCTTCCAACAGCATGATATATATTGTTCTGGATTTTCATGGTAATTCACCCCTCTGAACTATCATTCAAGCTGTTTCTCCCTCTGGAACAATCTCTCACTCTGGACAAGTCCTGCTTTTTCCATTACACTCATTTTGGTGCCGAAAGCCTCCCAAATCTCCCTCCTAAGGCACCTTATTGTTGTTATTCGGTCACTAAGTTGTGTCCAAGTCTTTGCGATCCCATGAGCCGCAGCACACCAAACTTCCCTGTCCTTCAGTATCTCCATTGCTCACACTCACATCCATGGAGTCAGTGATGCCATCTCATCCTCTGCCACCCCTTCTCCTTTGCCTCCTTCATTTGGGTGCCCACAGTATTACCTTTATATATCTGACTACTGCCCCACCGGTGGTGATTTTTCAGGAAGCAAAGGATACACCTTTCCGCTTGCTTACCTGCTTTCTCACCTCCCTTCCTCCTCCCTCCCTTCCCCTCTTTTTCTTCCTTCCTTCCTCCTTCTCTCTCCCTCCTTTCCTTCCACCTTCCTCCTCCCTTCCTCTCTTCCCTTATCAAATATTCGCATTTATTTAAAACAATCATTTTAATGGGTCCTTGAGTACAACAGTGAACAAAAAGAGACACAGGTCCCTACTATGTACTATGATAATGCTTTTAGTATACTGGAGAAAACTTGTTATACCAACGATCACACTTTGAATATACAGTTACCAGTGGAGATAAGCGCTCTCAAGAAATACAGTTGACAGCAGCATATAAGAAACAAGAAACTGAAACGTCTAGAAGGCTTCGGAGAGGAAGTGCCTCCTGAGCTATGATTTAAAGATACTAGGTGCCTATGTGCGTAGGGGTGGGAGAGGGTGGTGGAGAGTACTGTGGCCATGTGGATCAGGATTACATAAGTGGGGGAGGCGGCAAGGGAAGCAAGAGGGACAGAAAAGCCGAGGGTACTGTTGTGCAGAGGAGAAAAAAACTCAATCAAGAGGAAAGGTAGGTCAGGGACTGTGCAAGGAGTCCTTTCCAGGCCATTGGAAGGATTTTTTTTTTTTTTTTTTGCTTTATCCTAAGAGCAAGGGAAGCTATTACTGTGTTTAAAGCAAAAGCAGGGATTTAATTGGATTCATGCTTTGAAGTTTCTATGGTTACAGTGCAGAGAATGGATTGGAGGTGACAGCTATAGTGAATTTAATCAGGAATGGACCAATGCTGGTGAAATCCAACTCCCCACCTGCTCAATAGCTAATCTGAAGAAGTGGACCATGCCTGGAAAAAACTCACAATTATTCTGACTTGTCTCACTTTAAATTTTGAACCACATATCTCAGTAGGCTGCTCAGAAAGGCCATCATGCTTCACTCACTGATTTACTACTTCAAATGACACATTATACTTTCTTCCTTCTCCGCAAAATTCAAAGTATTCCCTACTTCCTCATTCTCAGAAACAACCTTACTATTTATTTCACCAAGAACACGGAAGGAGTCAGAAGAGAAATCCCATTCCACTCACTTCAATCAGAAGAGATGCTCTAAACCATCTTCTCTGTCTTTCTGTAAAGCATGAGCTTGCCCAGCTGCCTTGTCAGACGTCAGCTCTTCCACTTGTACACTGGAACCCAGTTCTCTTAGAATCCATCAGGAGACCCTTATGGACTTTGCTCCTGTAACTATACCCTCTAACTCTCCAGCACTATCAATATTTACATCTCTCAGTTCAGTTCAGTTCAGTAGCTTAGTTGAGCCCAACTCTGCAACCACAAGGAGCACGCCAGGCTTCCCTGTCCATCACCAACTCCCAGAGCTTGCTCAAACTCATGTTCTTCGAGTTGGTGATGCCATCTAACCATCTCACCCTCTGTCATCCCCTTCTCTTCCTGCCTTCAATCTTTCCCAGCATCAGGGTCTTTTCAGCCCTTCGCATCAGGTAGCCAAAGTATTGCAGCTTCAGCATCAGTACTTCCAATAAATATTCCGGGTTGATTTCCTTTAGGATTGACTGGTTTGATCTCCTTACAGTCCAATGGACTCTCAAGAGTCTTCTCCAATACCGCAGTTCAAAAGCATCAATCAGGAAGCTTCCACAAGTCTCTTATCCTTATATTTCCATCTCTACTTCAATCTTATTTTTCACATTGTCCTCAGGCATATATAAATATAATTGTTCACATTCAATATATGTACATATTATATATATATATATATATATATATATATATATATATAAATTGGGTTTCCCAGGTGGTGCTATTGTAAAAGAAACTGCCTTTCAATGCAGGAGACATAAGAGATGTGGGTTCAATTCCTGGGTCAGGAAGATCCCTTGGAGAAGGAACGGCAACCCATTGCAGTATTCTTGCCTGGAAATTCCCATGAACAGAGGAGACTGGCGGTCTACAACCCATAGGGTCACAAAGAGTTGCACACAACTGAAGCGACTTAGCATGCATATACATAAACAGATAAAAATGCATACATTTATTTTATACTCACTCTAAACTTACATCTGCCTTCTCCCTATGTCTTCCCCCCATTCAACTATTGCCCTATTTCTTTACTTCATTTTTGCATTCAAACTCCTTAGAATTTGTCCAGTGATATGCTAACAAATATTTAATAGCCAGGTCTTAAATTTTTTTCTAACCCCTACTTTATGGGGTTTGTCGATTTCTATGGAGTGAATAGTCACATTGTGGATGACTTAAAGCTATGAAACTTGACTTCACTGAATGCAGAGTTGGAAAAGAAGCACGCAATAACCCAATGAGCTCATACGAGCTGACTCCAACACACCAGATTTGTCTCTACTTATCTCCAATTTTTCTTTCTATTATTATCTTCTCTTTCCAGCACTCCATTAAATCACGATTCCTAAGGGCATTAGATCAGCCCTCATTTTACTCCACTCTTCAGCAGCATTTGTCCCAACTGGTTCTTTTTTCAAACACTGTCCTGTGGTATCCAGGACTCAGACTTGCCTCAGGTTCCTCTTTTTCTTCAGTGATCACTTTTTCTTAATCACCTTTGCTGAGCTCAATATGTTGATATATCTCAAGGCTTAGTTAGATTTCTTCTCCATCTATACACATTTCTTAAACTAGTTGCTCCTGATCAAGAATACCACCTCTTACGGGCAGTTTTGAGAGCTCATGGAGGCAACTTGGCTTTCACAGTTATATATTAGTGACATTTACAGAGTAGAGGTCAGAAACTGCAAACTCCCGCAATTTGTGGAGAATACTGCGCAACAAGAAATGGTCACACTCTCATATGCTTTTCAAATGACTTTCTGGACTTTCATGTAAATGAAAAACTCATTTATAATTATAAAAAATGCAAAGATTTTACATGATTTAAACATACACTGGAATTTCTAGCATTGTAACCACACTAAAAACTAAAGTAATATTGTACTCTATTGTGCTTAGAACTTCACCAAAAGATGTTTACCATTTTGAAAGCATACCACATAAAGAAACTGGGCCTCGACAGTATTTGGCATTGGGAGCCTGCATTTGGAACTTATTCATACTCATTTTGTATGTGGCTATAAGTCACCTATTTCATTTTGACTTCCAGTGCAGTCATGCCTAAAAATTTAAATACTGAATATAAATTATTTACACAGCTCTAACTAAGGTTAGAACATTTTATTGATTTTTTATAAATCATTTGTGTATATAATATCTGTGCATTTAATTTTAAGAATGAAAAGTGGAATATAAAATGTTATAAAACATGATGCTGGATTGTACATAATTGAGAATTACTGCCCTAGGTGATCCTGACCAGCGTCAAGGATTTAAATCCATGAAGGTACTAATGGTTCCCAAGTTTAGATCTCTAGCTTAGAGCTCTCAAATTTAAAATGTATGGAACTGAACTTTCAATGTCCACTCTTATCCTCCTAATATGCCACAGTGTTCTTTATCTTAATAAGCAGCAACACAATCCACTTAACTTAAGGAAAGTGAAAACCTTGGCGTTATATACATTCCATAGCTTTTTTTATAACCCACCTCCAAAGGATCCACAAAACTTGAAAGATACACCTTCAAGATCCATCCACTTCTCAAGCTCCAGTCTCTGTCACCCTGTGTGTAACTAGCACTCCATTTGTCTAGACGTCAGCAAGAGTTTCTGTCTTATCTCCTGACTTCCACTCTTGCCCACCCCATCATATTCTTCTTCACCACTTTAAAATATGAGTCATACCCTAATCAAAATCGTCAAATGAGTCTCCATAACATTTATAATAAAAACTGAATCCTACAAATGCCTATCATATCCAGTCTATGGGCATTTCTCAGACTTTATTCCCTAAAACATTTCCACTTAGTTCCAGCAAACCTGCACTTCTTACTGGTCCTTGGACACGAACGTTTGACTGCTTAAGGACGTTTTCAGTCCCTCTTCTCTCTCCCGTGTATCACTCCTCTCAGTGATTCAGTGCTCTGTTCAGAGAGGATCTGCTGACCTTCTGTGATAGTGCGGGTCCAGCCCAATCCAGAAAGGGTTCTGTATCATTTAAGTGGAAGGAATCTGAGAGAGGGAACTAGTGACTCAGATAAATAAGAACTGGGAAGCCATATTAAAGTTAGGGGAAAAATACAAAGGGTAACAGGAAGCTGCTGCTGCTACTAAGTTGCTTCAGTCGTGTCCGACTCCGCGCGACCCCATAGTCGGCAGCCCACCAGGCTCCCCGTCCCTGGGATTCTCCAGGCAATAACACTGGAGTGGGCTGCCATTTCCTTCTCCAATGCACGAAAGTGAAAAGTGAAAGTGAAGTCACTCAGTCGTGTCCGACTCTTCACGACCCCATGGTCTGCAGTGCACCAGGCTCCTCCGTCCATGGGATTTTCCAGGCAAGAGTACTGGAGTGGGGTGCCATTGCCTTCTCTACTACCATCCATATACGAGCTGGTGGGAAACACAGTGGGCAGGTGAGGCTACTGGAGCCCATAAACCAGGGCCATGTGGCAAGAGATAGAATCTCCACTGAGGCATCTCAAAATGATGTTACACCTCCTCCTCCATCAAAAAAGTTTGACCTGTTTTCTCTTTTTTCAAGCTGTTTTCTATGCTCAGAGGTATCACCATTTGCTTTTTCCTCCCTAAACTCAAGTCTTTTTTTTTTTTTGAAAACAGAAAATTTTTTGGCTTGCCAAACACTAGGTAATGTGACTAGAACAAAATAATCATTCAGATGTAGACTTCAAAATCATGCTTTTAATTCAATCAGATTAAAATCCAAGTCCTTCCGTAGCCCATAGAGTCTGACCACCCCCCACTCTCCTCTCTGATCTCATTTCTCACCGCCATCATTCACTGACTATATTCCAGCCCCACTGGGATCCTTGCCTTCCCTGGATATCCAAAGTTACCCCCACCTCAGGGACTTTGCACTTACTGTTTCCTTTGTCTAAATGTACTTTTCCCTGAAATCCACCTGATGTATTCCCTTATCTACTTGTCTGTCTATTCAGAAAGTCCGTATCTAAAATAGTTCTACCCCTATCTAAAATAGCAATACCACCCTTCACCATTCTTACTCCCTTACCTTTACTTTTCTCATAGCACTTATCACTACCTAACACACTACATATTGATTTGCTTTTTTGTTTCTGGGAGGTCTTTATTGACTAGAACACAGTCTCTATGAGAGCAGGGACCTTGTCTATTTTGGGCAATGTTGTATCTATAGAACCTAGTGCAGCATCTGGCATAAACCAAATGTTTAATAAATATTTATTAGCCAAAACTTACAAATAATTAAATGCTGTCTTCCACAAATGACTAACCATTATAATTTGCTAGTCATAGAAACAACAAAAGTATATTTCTTGTCACTATAGATCACTTCTTTTGGCATGTCCTTCAACAGGAGTACTTTTATTGTTTTGCATTTTGCAACAACCAAAGCTATTCACAGATATATTTAGGGTAGGGTAGATGTCATAATTTTTCCAGAACATGTCATTATAAAATAATAACATTATTATAATTTAGAGTAGTCATAATCTGACAAGAGGCTCCCCTAAATGGAAAAAAAAATACTTAGAATATATTATACATATTCTGTTTTAATCTTTTCAAAAGCAATCATCTAGATGAAGAAGTATAAAACATGCCTGGCTGATATGAGTAGAAGAAACCAGAGACAGACAGTTATCCCCTCTTTCTTGGACCAGTCTCTAACGAGACCACTACCTAAGATCACGGTAGTGTAAGTGTCCGTGTGTTCTGTGAACAAGGCAAATCCAAAACGGTACATGGCCCTGTTTTCCCACTTTCAATTCTCAAGTTAATCATATCTTTAGATCGCAGCAAGATTTACAAATAGGATGGGAACTGATAACCAAGATTCAAGGAAAAACCATTATGTGATACACACAACTGGCCTTTTGTTGGATGTCCATCCAATTATCATGAATCCATTAGTTACTGAGTGGAAAAATGACAAGATTTTCAGATTAATTACATGTGGATATTAGGTATATGATGTTTTATAGTAAAAGTCACATCTCTCTAGAGTAACCTGCTACTTAAACCATTAAAATAACCAATGGTGAGACATTATCCAGTAGTAATGATACCTAACGAAGAAAGTAAAAAAATATTTGGGACTATGAGAATGATAATCAGGCCAATTGGCAATCAAAATGTAACCATACATTTGAAATTGGGAAGCAGGACTGATTCGAGAAAAGCAATAGGTATTAATTCATTTCAAAGAGAAATCTCCTCAGATAATTCACTCCACCCCTCTATCATCATCATTTCAAGAAAAAACCTGAATTGCAGAATTAAAGAGGTTTGAAGAGTCTTCTAAACTTAATGAGTCTTTCACATACTTAGGAGATGCAACTAGCGTGAATGCTTAGTCACTTCAGTCCTGTCTGATTCTTTGCGACTCCATGGACTGTAGCCCACCAGGCTCCTCTGTCCATGGGATTCTCCAAGCAAGAATACTGGAGTGGGTTGCCATGCCATCCTCCACAGGATCTTCCCAACCCAGGGATTGAACCTGCCTCTCTGTGTCTCCTCCACTGCAAGCGGATTCCTTACCACTGAGCCACTGGGGAAGCCCCAAAAGGTTGTTGCCTCCTTGTCCTGTGCTATATAGCTGGTTTATTTACTTCTTGGGTACTCTTACAGCTGGGTGTGGCGGATTAGACTTAGACCCGTGAGGTGGTACTAAACCTGTTCTTTAGAACTGCCTAGGCAGAACATATCGGGCTTTCCTGGTAGTTCAGTTGGTAAAGAATCTATCTGCAATGCAGGAGACCCTGGTTCTATTCCTGGATCAGGAATATCTGCTGGAGAAGGGACAGGATACCCACTCCAGTATTCTTGGGCTTCCCTTGTGGCTCAGCAGGCAGGACTAGTCACAGTAAAACATTTCTCAGTCAGTTTAAAAAGTAAACCTCTGTTATTCAACTTCTTAAGCATCTCTTTGGTATATTTTCTATACCTACTGCTTTTAATATGGAGTAATACATAATGTCAATTCTTTTAGAATAAAAATCAATAATCCTTGATTTCAGCAATGCTATTCCCATTTTTCCTTCCATAATTATTTATATAAGACAGCCAAAACATTTTCTGAACTAAAGTGGCAGTGGCAGAATTATTTCGTGGTTCTCTGGATGAATGCCTGACATTTTCCCCCAAATCAACAAATATTTAAAGTCAACAACCAATAAAGCCTGTTAATTGAAAAGCATCTAACTGGAACTGAACTCTCTGAAGAGAATGGGCTTGTTTCCCCCTCTATGGCACTGTACATTAAAAAGAGGATAAAATTAAAACTATTAAGAACTCCTAATAGAAAACTTTAAAATAAATGATGAGATAATGACAATAGAAAATAACTTTATGAACAAACTCGGTAACAATAGCTAGTAATAAGCCATGATAAACTCTCCTTACCCTGATGAATTAAATTATGACTTCATTGCACTTGTTTCCCTTCAGATATAGAACTCTATCAATTATCATTCATTGCTAAAGTTAATTCTTACTATATTGGGATTCTTACCAGAGAAGAACTTCACTCATTTTTTTGTCAAACAATGCAAAAAAAACTCTTTACTTATATCAACTAGTTCTGGGATTATGGGAATTACTATTTCTATTCATCATTAGTATCCTTCTCACAATGAACTACCATAATCTCTTTCGAAAGCTATCAAATAAATAATATGAACCGAAGCCTGATTTTTTTCACTGATTCCAAATAGGTCATCACTGCTCAAATATCTTTGGATTAGTTTTGTCGTTTGCCCATTAAATCCTATGCTGCATATTTCCCCCATTCTCTTCTTATCTCCAATTCCAAGTTGACTGCTCTTTCTATAGACAAAGAATTTTATATACACTATTATTTTTAAGTGTATCACACAAACTTTTTAAACATATTTTTCTAAAATATCCCTTCTCTGTTACAAAACGTCTTGGCCTTTCCTGATTTTTACAATAAATAGCCTCCCTTTCTAATGCTAACTTCTTAAATGGCGCTTGCAAATACATCCTCAGTTTCCAGCCTCACTCCTGCACTGATTCCTTCTCCTCTGCCTTCCAGGACCAGTCAGTCTTCCCTTGATCCTAACCCTGTCCACTAGCAAGTTATCAGCACCACTTTCATTATGATGCTTCCGATCCTTCAAATGTTCCCTAACATCTCCAGGCTGTCCTAACACCTTGTCAAGGCATTCAAGACCTGCACCAGGTTAACTCAATGCTTTTACCATACTACTTCCCAAAACATTATCTTTACTTCTGATAGCCTTATTTAAGAAACTTACCTTTCTTGAATAAGGGCAAATTTACCTTGCCTGATTTTTGACAGTGCTGTGGGTCACCTTCTTTCTTCACCTGCCTGATTCTCAAGTTGGGCTTACACTCTGTCTTCTCTGTGAAGCTTCTCGTATGGCCCTAGATCACACTGACTCTGCCTTTTTATGATTCCCTATGGTTTTCACAAACCAACTCCTAGTTCAGGACTCAGTTAAAAAATTACTCTTTATTTACATTTGCATTCTTTCCTTTGGGAAACCAAAAGAAACAATCAGCCAACAAGTTAACATTTACTGATCACTCACTTGTCAGTCACTCTGTTGGGCTGAGGGAATATAAGAAGGTATAATATTTCTTTTATTTAGTCACAGCTCTTAATACAATGTACCTTTCAGATAATAATAAAAAAAATCAATAAAAGAGCAAAATATCACCAACAGATTGGCTATTATAAATGACCATCATTCCAAAGATGTTGTAGATTTGTTATATATATATATATACACAGATAATATCATGCAAAAAGTCATGCAGGAACTAGATTTGTGTGATTGCAAATTAAAAGATGCTTGCTCCTTGGAAGAAAAGTTATGACCAACCTAGACAGCATATTAAAAAGCAAAGACATTATTTTGCCAACAAAGGTCTGTCTAGTCAAAGCTATGGTTTTTCCAGTAGTCGTGTGGATATGAGAGTTGGACCATAAAGAAAGCTGAGTGCCGAAGAATTGATGCTTTTGAACTGTGGTGTTGGAGAAGACTCCTGAGAGTCTCTTGGACTGCAAGAAAATCCAACCAGTCCATCCTAAAGGAAATCAGTCCTGAGTGTTCACTGGAAGGCTGATGTTGAAGCTGAAACTCCAATACTTTGGCCACCTGATGCGAAGAACTGACTCATTGGAAAAGACCCTGATGCTGGGAAAGATTGAAGGTGGGAGAAGGGGACAACACAACTCAATGGACATGAGTTTGAGTAAACTCCAGGAGTTGGTGATGGACCCTGATGCTAGGAAAGATTGAAGGTGGGAGAAGGGGACAACAGAGGATGAGATGGTTGGGTGGTATCAACAACTCAATGGACATGAGTTTGAGTAAACTCCAGGAGTTGGTGATGGACGGCGTCCTGCAGTCCATGGGGTCGCAGAGTCGGATACGACTGAGCAACTGAACTGAACTGAATCCTAGGTGTTGAATATTTTGAAAGTAAATACACTAATTTTAAAATCACACTCACTAAAACATACATTTCAATGTTCTCACTGTTGCCAGTACATCTGACAAGCAGGTAGAAATCTATGATTTACAATCACGTGAACAACACACTATTAACGATTACCGATATCCAAGGTATCCCAACTCCAAAAATACATCTTACAAGGAAAAAAGATAACACTTGAATATCAAAAATGTACAAGCGAAGAAGGAAAACAAAACAGCAGCTTGAGAACATCATACATTTCTAAACATGTTGGTCGTTCCATTAGTTAAACATTAAAATTATTGTTCAACCTACTATTTTCAAAGCATATATTTTAAAACTCTATGTTCTACATACCTGTCCAGTCTCCTACTATCTTAAGGTGGACCCCAAATGTTGCTTTGGTTTCAGTAGGACACTAAAAAATAAATAAATACTGGAATCAATTCTGAATAATAATTATGTATTACCAGACTGTGATTCAATTACTACTTTTCTTCTCATAGCATATCTCCAAAATCAATAGAAAATAGAAAGGAATGGACTAAAAATCTATACAGATCCTCATTAGTGGGGGAAAAATAAAGCAATGCCAAGCAGTCAATAAGACCATATCCATTTCTCTAAAAATCCATACATATTTATATAAAACAAACAATACATATAGCCTAAAACTGCTAGGGTATCTAATCACAAATCTTGCTTAAGTATCCTCTGAGTGGAAATATTTATGAGGACACAGCTTTTAACCACAAAGGAAGAAATGGAGACTAATGATTTTAGTGCCTTTTTCTTTACAGATATTATTATACACTTCACATTCTAATAAATTCCAGTGAAATGAAAAAAAAAAAATTATCAGCATGACCTGATTTCATTATGTCCAGTGAAGGAACTCCTACTGAAAGAGTTTTATTTCATTCTCTCCCTTAATTCTCAAAAAAAATCTAGCATAAAATGTAAGCGTACCTGGAAAAGGGAGTGAACTGTGGTACTGGAGGTAAGAAAAAGTATCTGTGGTCCCACGTTTGGGAAATATAGAAAATAGCCACATAGCAAAAATGGGAGAATAATTTTCAGTTCACAATAAGAAAATGCAGAATCTCCTTTTAAGAATCCAAACCTCCTTCCACAATTCTAAAATTCAAAATTTCTCAAAAATGAGTTTTTTTAAATGGCCCATTTGGTGGTACTATCCAACTGAATTGATGGGAAGGTAATGATGTGAGGTTAATGAACTTTTATACAGAAGTACTTTCCTAATGAAATACTCATTTGTTTAAGAATGCTGCCTCATATCCTGTTAAAGATCTTATGTAATATATTAAATATGTATACTTTTTATTTTTTAAAAAGCCTAGAAATTCTGAATTCTGAAAATACATCTAACATAAGAGTTATGGGTAAGGGATCATGTGCATGTGACTGCACAGTGTTCATTGAGTACCATGGGCCAAAGGCACTGCCAAGTTCATTTCTAAAAGCTCATGATAACCCTGGTGAGTTGTCTTGTATAGTTAAGAAAATTGAGTAGAGTAGATCCAGGACAGAGTTTGGATCCAGGTCTGTCTATACACTTCTAAACTGTGGCAGGCCACTGTCTCCACTAAAGCAAAGATATGGAAAATGGGTAAGGACTGCATGAGAAATCAAATGGAGTAGAGGAGAAAAAAGGATTTGTTGAAGATGAGTAGAATCAATGTGTTGTTGTTTAGTCAATAAGTCCTGCCCAACTCTTTGTGACCCCCACGGACTGTAGTCTGCCAAGCTCCTCTATCCATGGGATTCCCAGGCAAGAATACTGGAGTGGGTTGCCATTTCCTTCTCCAGGGCATGTTCCCAACCCAGGGAGTGAACCCTGGTCTCCTGCACTTCTCCTGCATTGCAGGTGAATTCTTCACAGCTGAGCTACTGGAGAAGCCCTTAGAATCAATGTACAACAATATCAATTAAAGAAAAATATGGACTGAAGTTAAAGCACAGATAAAAGAAAATGGCAGTGGCTCTGAGGGCCCTGTAATACAGAATGGGTTACATGAAGCAAGTTGAAGATCCTCGAGCTCACCGTGTTGACCAATTAATATAGGTCACATAAGGATGCTCTAAGGAAAAGAGATAAAGGAAGGTGAAGACACCATGGAGATATGTAAAAACTCATCAAAGAAGAATCATAGACTGGAAGTCAATGAAAACACTAAATAAATAGTTAGGTATTCATCATCTGTTCATGACAAATTGTAAACTAAAAAGCACATGTTCAGGGTTGAGATCTATTGTTAACTTGGAATTTCCAAACCACAATTTGACAGTCAGTGTTTCTAATAGGATTATTACTATGAATAGTAGTTTAAAATATTGAAACACATCAAAATATTACAAAAATTATACTATTTAAATATTATTGATACTATTAAAATTGTATTATTCTACTTACAATTTTTGGTCTAATATTAAATTATTTAAATTACATTTTAATTTTTAATAACTCCAATTAGTTTTGTCATTAGTAAATCTCCAAACAAAATGATGTGATCTGTAAAGACCACCCACTACTCTGGCTTCACACTACTTAATGCCGGCCAGAGCTTCTATGGAGTAAAAGCTGCAGCCGCCAGAAAGCAAGGCTCTCAGCAGAGTTCTAGGCTACTAATCTGATTGTCCACATGTCTCTTGATGTTTCCCTTACTGTGAATTACATCTCAGGTTATGAAAAGAAGACCTAAGCCAAGAAGACAGAACAGGGAGCAACAAAGTTAGTCTTTGCATGTCTGAGTGTGCATCTGGCTTGATTTAACCTTATAATGTATTCTAAAGGAAATGTGCATTTTGCCAAATATTCACATCTCTGTTCTATTCTTTCAGTGCAGATCCTATGAATGATAACTACATATGATTTTAACATTCCCTCATGTCTTGTAGTAGTCTTTAAACCTCCCTCTTCTAAATGCTGGCCAAATGCATCAGGACAGCTTTAAAAGCTGATCTAGTTGTGAGTAGAGGAAACTCAATATTGTTTCTCCCAAACTCTTGGGAATAATGCCGTTATAAATCACTGATACTTCCTCAAACTTGCTAGGAATTAAGAAGATAGATTTTAACAGAGTCTTTTCCCAACCACATCACCCCAAATTTGAAGGAGGCCAGAACAGAATAGCACACAGAATGACTTCTGCATGTGTGTTTTGAAACAATGACTGAAAATCTTAGAATCACATGTTAGTAGCTTTCCACAAATAATGTTCGGATTCATTGATGTTGTCTAAAGCAGTGTAGAGATTCTTTAATGTTGTTTCACCGTCTTTTTAAAGTTGCTTAGAAAACTTCTGAAAGGGAATAAATAATATTCATATCTATGGTTGTCTTCTCTTAGAACATTATAAAGAAATATGGTAATGACAAATTTTTGGTTAAAAACATTGAAGGAAAATACATGTAATAAAGTTCACATTATTAAAATAAAAACAGATATTAGTATTCTTCCTCAATACACAGAAATACACTGACGAGAATATATATTTAAAAAATATTAACTCCTGGGAGGTAAATTGAAGACAGAGAAAATAACTCATTTCATACACATTTATTTAAAAATTATGCTTTTTAATATTTATGATTTTAAATATTTTAAAAGTTTAATTTTAAATATAAACATCAAAGCATTGCTGAGTCTTATTTTAGTCTCACTTAAGTTTCCTAGGGGAAAGGAATGGAGTATGGCTGATGTTGACCTTAATGTAAGTAGCAGAATAGTCATCACCTAGTTTAAGGAGAAGTAGATAAAGTGACAAGGAGAAGGCAACTGCACCCGACTCCAGTACTCTTGCCTGGAAAATCCCATGGACGGAGGAGCCTGGTGGGCTGCAGTCCATGGGGACGCTGAGTCGGACATGCCTGAGCGACTTCACTTTCACTTTTCACTTTCATGCATTGGAGAAGGAAATGGCAACCCGCTCTAGTGTTCTTGCCTGGAGAATCCCAGGGACGGGGGAGCCTGGTGGGCTGCCGTCTATGGGGTCACACGGAGTCGGCCACGACCGAAGTGACTTAGCAGTAGCAGATAAAGTGACAGAATTTGCAACAACAGCCCTGGAGGAAAGTGTGCTTTGATATCCTAGAGAAAAATAAATCTTGTCTTCAAATTATTTGTTCAAAATGATATTGGGTTTCTAATGTGCTCAAATGACTAATGATTTTATAACTTTCTGACAAAAATATAAACAGATATTACATAATCATCTTACATTTGAGAACAAAATGTAAAAATGATGTCACTGCACAAGAATTTATCCAACAGGAAAAGAAATTTGAAAGCCACAAGGGGTTTCTTTTTAAATCAAGAGGTTTGCAATAAAAAATAAAAATAATTCTAAAATGCATGTTATTATAGTAAGCATTAAATTTTTAATGTAACAAATATCTTAAACCAGAGAAAATGATCACAGAATATGATGTTCTTTAATCATTATTATCACATCTTTATTTTTAAATCTCTTTTCCAAAGTGCTAGCTTCACATTTTCTATGCCTGCTAGATAATTTTCACCTGAAATTCACTCTAAATTGTAACACATCCAAAATTACTATTATCTTATTTTCCAAATTATCTTTTTCTAATTCCCATAGATCTGGACATAGAACCTACATCCTACCAGAAAAGAGGTTCAAATCTCAGAGTACTGCCAGGTATTTCTCTTCCTGCTAGAATTCAATCAACTTTCAAGTTCTTTCAAATCATATTACCAAAGAAAATATCTGATCATAGCAGTCTCCTATTGATTAACCTTTCGTGTCCTTTTATAGGAAAATACATTTTATAGGCTTCCCTGGTGGCTCAGGTGATAAAGAATCTGCCTGCAGTGCATGAGACCTGGGTTCAGTCCCTGGGTAGGGGAAGATCCCCTGGAGAAGGGGACGGCAACCCTAGTATTCTTGCCTAGAGAATTCCACGGACCGTGGAGCCTGGTGGGCTACAGTACATGTTGCAAAGAGTAGGACACGACTGAGCAACTAACACTTTCATAGGAAAATCCACGTATTCTTTCTTTCCTACAGTCTATGACCAACCACATTTGTTCCAAACCCTTTCCAGTTTTATATTCCATTGTTTCTCTTTGATTCAGTCTAATCCAGCTAAACCAACATGGATCAACTAGTATATTTTCTTGTTTCTTCATTTCCCCACATACTATTAATAATGACTTCATTCCCATTTCTCATACTGAACATTAGCAATTCTTTAAGACGTATCTCAACGGCCACCACTTTCATGAAGAAATCTCATTTTCCCATGCAACAAAAATTCTTAACTTCCCTGAAATTCCAAATTACTTGACTTTTACATCCTTTATTATGATTCCACTTCTTTAATTTGGTATAATTTTTTTCTGGTATTAACAGACTTAAGTGTCTTGAGATCAAGAATTATTTCTAAATCATTATGTATTCCACATCGTCTTACACTCAGCAGATATGCATTCAAGTATCAGTTAATGTGACACTGGAGAATTAACCTGATAGTGAATAAGGACTTCAACAATGGGCGATTCTTCTAAAATTTATTCATTCAACATTTATGTTTTAAGTATTACAAAGTTACAGGAGCTCCTGTAATTTCACAACTGAGGACTGTTCTAAAAGTAGGACAGGAGATAATGAGCCAGAAGTGAAAAACCCATCACAGTTAGTGTGACATCTTGACGCTAAACATTTTGACAAATATAACATTTCAGTATTTACTGTTTTACTTGAAGGAAAAATTAGTATTTAGTCATATATTTACATGAAAAAATATGCTAAATATTAAACAGAAAGCTCCTAGAAATGTATGTAAATGAGATCTTCGCTGACTTCAGTGGAATGTGTACATTTATCTCAGGATGTCAGGATGAGATGGTGGTTTGGGAACTGACTGAAACAAATTTCAGAGCTGAAATCCCACTATCTTCAAAAAGGGGATCACCTTGAGAACAAAGTCCATCCTTCCTACATAAGTTTGGGAAAACTCAAGTCTTAAAGAGACAGTAGGAGAAAGCTGAGCTTGGCTTTATATAATTTATTAAAAAAGAGAAGTGTCCATGTCTGTGTATGCGATAACTTGATGTCCCCAAATTACGTCACCTCAAGCACAAGGCAGGCAACTCTATTCCCAGAAGACCAAACACAAGTGGGACAAGCAGAGGTGGGCCAAAAAGGGCTCAGGATGCAGGAACAACCTGCACAGGAAAGATTTAATACAAGTAGCCTGAGTGCCGTTTCACATTTACACCTCCCAGACTGAGCTCTACAAATCCTCATCATGACCTGCTCTCTCCACAGCCCTCCCTATCTTAGTTAATGCAGCTCCAGTTGCTCAGACCAAACCAAACCAAACCAAACCTTACCTCTTCTATGTCCTTCACATACCCAGTCTAACAAGAAATCCTGCTAACTCTAACTTTCAAATATATCAGGAACTGCCACCAGCTCCACTCTGAGCATCGTCACACCCCGACTGGATGACCTCAGCAGCCTCCCAACTGGTCCTCTGCTCTGCTCCTTTCTCCCTTCATCTTAACACAGCAGCCAGAGTGACCCTGTTAAAAAGTAAGCCAGATGATGTCCTTCCTCCACCCAGAGACCTCCAATGGCTCCTTCCTCTCTCAAAGTAAAAGCGAAAGCCCTTGCAGTGTTATACAAACCTACCAAATCTGACTCCTCGTGATTTCTCTGACCTTATCTCCTACCATCTTTCCTTCGTCTTAGTGTATTCCAGACACACTGATCTCTGACCTCCCCAACTCACTCAGACACACACACACACACACACACACTACACACACACACACACAGATACAAGTCAACAGATACCAACTATAACTCAAGGTGAGAACTGCCTGGTGTTTGAACAGAAAAATGACATGATCTGGTTTTCACTTCAACATGATCACCCTGGTTGCTTGTTAAGATTAAATGGTAGGTGAGTAAGGCAGATGGATGGAGAGCCACCAGGAGGCTATTAAGAGAGTCGTAGACAGGACCTGGGTGGCACCAACAGAAATGGTGAATATATTTCAGAGGCAGAACCAAGAAAATCTGTGGGTGGATTGTTGACTATGTTTTTAAAAAAAAACGACAAAAGTCAAGAACAATGTCCAGATTTTCAACTTGAGCAACCTGGACAACTGAGCTGGTATTAACTGAAGCAGGAGAAGGTAGGTAAAGATTGTTCAATTTTAGAAATGTTAATTTATGATGTCTGTTAGACACCCAAGTGGAAGTTCCTTGTAGACAACTGAATATAGGTTCTTGAATTTCAGAGGTGGGGCCTGGGCTGGAGACATAAATTTGGAAGATGATAGTATACAGATACATCAAGATTAGATAAGACCATTAGATAAATGAATCTAGCTGGAGAGGAAAAGAAATTCAAGGAATGGACACTGGAGTGTTCTTATATTTACAGGTCATGGGATGATGAGGAACAGCAAAAAAAAAAAAAAAAAACTGAGTAAAAGTACCCGGAAACCAAGGACACAAACCAAGGACACAAATATCCTGGAAGCCAAATGAAAGCAGTATGTCAATAAAGAAGTGATCAGCTAGGCCAAATGGTGCTGAAAGGTCAATCCAATTGCGGACTGGGAAATGACCCTTGGACCTAGAAATAACATGGGCACTGTTGACCTCAGAAATGTTTAAGTAGAGTGGTATGGGCAAAAGTTGGTGGATTTAAGAAGGAATAAGAGGAGAAGAATTAAAGAAGTGAGAAATGGGGCAGTAGCTGAACGGAGATCTGAAGTCAAGAAAGGATCTTATTGATCATTTTCTCTTTGGTACCTAAGTAAAAGGAAGCATTCAAAAATACCAATTGAATAGATCAAGTTTAATATTAAACAACAGGTTTGCTCTGAATACACTGACCTATTTGAGTTCATATATCATGCAGGCTCATATCAGGCACCGAAAGAATATTTTCTCCAGGGAAAAAGTCAAACTAGAACAATTAGATAATATCAACTTTTCAGAGAATTCAGATACCCTGTTAAGTTTCCCAAACACTAGTGACCTTCTGGAGCGATTCCTATCACCGTGCCTGCTCTATGTTTAAGACACACTGTTGCCTTGCTAATCTATCATCTATCTCAGCTGAGTTTCTAATGTACCTAAGCAAAAGATTTGTTAAACCCTAGAGAAAAGCAATTTTTAAGAGTCAAATAGATGAGACCAAGACCCAAGATCAAAACAACTGATGAAGACTTTCTGGTTTTACTTAAATCCATGGAATTAAATAAATAATTTTAAAAAATACTTTGCCAGTCTTAAGAAATCCATGGCCATTCTTGTCTGGTTTTCACTGAAAATGGGAAAGACTAAACCCAAGTGACTGGATGAAAGATGAAAAACAAAAAGCAGAAAAATGATGGGAAATGCAGGCATGCTATGTAAAAAGTACAGACAATAACAGACTAACAACTAGACTTTCCTGTGACTCATGGAAAAATATGTGAAATCAGGTTATCCAAGCTTAAAAATAATGAATCATACAACTTAGAATACAGATGTCAGGAAAGCACATGCCTAATTTTGGATAAAAAACAATAATGAAAGGATATAGAGATATTATGAAAACTTTAATCAATTACTACTATAAAAATCATGTTCTGTATTATTTGAAATTCACATAAAATTAATAATAATTAATATCTATCTCAGTTAAATACTAAGAGATACTACACTCAGTAGTAAGCAATAGGTTTCATGCTTTCTTAAGTTTTGGCTTTTTTAAAACTATCTCTGATTTATGCTTCAAATTAGATGAGAGCATTCCTTAATGCATTTGTTTTGGTAGAAAATCCCAACTTTGGTAATTACAGAGAACAGCTAGAAAACACTTAAGAGATCAACTACTTGGTCAAAAATAAAATGAGAATTCTACCCAAGATTTTAAGCCAATAAAGACTGAAAGATGGAGAACCAGAAAACTTGAATTTTGACTTCAACTTTGTCATCAACTGTGTTACTTTGGTTTCTTCGATCCTTTAAATAATTTATGCTTTAGGTACCTCCTTCCCCCACAGCAGCCAAAGAAACAAGTAAATGTGCTGTTTGGACTACACATTTTTAAAGTTCAAGAACTTTCGATAAACTAGAATTTATATGTGTCTCAAGTTTAACTTTTGAAAACAGAATTATCTCACAAAAGGTATATTTTAATACATCTTTTACATGTTTATAGTTATAAAAACATAAAAACACATATACATACATAAATTTAAATATATCTATCTGCTAGTCACTCAGTTGTGTCTAACTTTTTGTGACCCTATGGACGGTAGCCCGCCAGGCTCCTCTGTCCATGGAATTCTCCAGACAAGAATACTGAAGTGGGTTGCCATTTCCTTCTTCAGAGGATCTTCCCAACCCAGGGATCAAATGTGGGTCTCCTGCATTGCTCCAATACTTATCCAATTCATTGGATAAGACCCTCACACAGGGGAAGACTGAAGGCAGAGGAGAAGAGGGTGACGGAGGATGAGGTGGTTGAATGGCATCACCGACTCAATGGAAATGGGCATGGGCAAACCCTGAGAGATGGTGAGGGATGGGGAGGCCTGACGTGCTGCAGTTCATGGGGTTGCAGAGAGTGGTACAGACTTGGTACTTGAACAACAACAACATCTAACTGTCATGTATAGTGGAAACTGTTCAGGTCCTCCTCCCTCCTCCCTTTGGCCAGTTTTCAGCATTAAAACTCTCATCTCCCCTATCTCCTAGCTGCTAAAAAGTGTTGCCTGCTGAGTTCACTTCTGAGACTCTCCCGAGGAATCACCATTCACAGCAGAAAGCTTCTCCACCCATGTCTAAGCATCAAATCCAAGGACTGTAATTTGGGAGTATAAGGATTTGTCCTCCTGACTTCAAGGAAGGACAGTTCAGGACTATCATTTTCCTCCCAGAGCTCCTGTGTGACCTGCTGAGGCCTCTGTCACATCTACATCACAGTTGAACTTTTATCTTGCCTCATCTGTCCCTCACTCCTTACCACATGTGGACCTGTGCCTGTGTGTACGGGCACACTAAGTCACCCAAGTCATGTCCAAATCTTTGCAACCCAAGGATTGTAGCCCAACAGGCTCCTCTGTTCATGGGATTTTCCAGGCAAGAATACTGGAGTGGCTTGGCATGCCCTCCTTCAGGGAGTCTTCCTGACCCAAGGATAGAACCCATTTGTCTTATGCCTCCTGCATTGCCAGGCAGGATCTTTACTACTAGCGCCACCTAGGAAGCTCTTGATCTAAGCACACTCCCTGACAAATTTCTGGCATGCGAATCTCTACTCTCAATCTGTTTTTCTGGAAGCCCAACCTGAAACATCCAATCCTAAGGGCTAGTAAACCACAAGAGGCACCATCAGTCCTTCAAATGACCGTTTCTAAACCACTCTGTGATCACAGCTCAATCAGTTATTTCATGATGGAGAAAGAAGCAAAAAAAAAAAAAAAATTCAGTTTAATTCCATTTTGATTGGTCAGTCATTATCAGAAAAAAAAAATCATAACAATTTCTAACTGACTTAGCACTTACTGTGTACCAAGCACCACACTTAGCACTTGGTTATATCTTTTAGGAGGCCTGGCGTGCTGCGATTCATGGGGTCGCAAAGAGTCGGACACGACTGAGCGACTGATCTGATCTGATCTGATATCTTTTAAATTCATATTCAGAGCTACATTATTGTTCAGTCACTCAGTCATGTCCAACTCTTTAAGACCCCATGAACTGCAGCAGAACAGGCTTCCCCTGTCATTCACTATCTCCCAGAGTTTGCTCATAGTCATGTCTATTGAGTCGGTGATGTCATCCAACCATCTCATCCTCTTTTGTCCCCTTCTCCTCCCACTTTCAATCTTTCCGAGCATCAGGATCTCTTCAAATGAGTCAGCTCTTCGCATTAGGTGGCCAAAGTCTTGGAGTTTCAGCTTCAGCATCAGTCCTTTCAATGAATACTCAGGACTGATTTCCTTCAGGATGGACTGGTTGGATCTTGGAGCAGTCCAAAGGACTCTCATCTTCTCCAACACCACAGTTCAAAGCATCGATTCTTTGGAGCTCAGCCTTCTTTTTTGGTCCAACTCTCACATCCAAAAATGACTACTGGAAAAACCATAGTTTTGACTAGACAGACCTTTATTGGTAAAGTAATGTCTGTGCTTTTTAATATGCTGTCTAGGTTTGTCATAGCTTTTCTTCCAAGGAGCAAGCGTCTTCTAATTTCTTGGCTGTAGTCACCGTCTGCAGTAATTTTGGAGCCCAAGAAAATAAAGTCTGTCACTATTTCCATTGTTTCCCCATTTATTTGCCAAGAAGTGATGTGACTAGATGCCATGATCTTAGTTTTTGAATGCTGAGTTCCAGTTATTATTATTATCCATGTTTTATAAAGAAGTAAACAGAGGATACGTGTGTTAATTATCTTGTCCAAGATCATAGTACTAGTAAGTGGTGGATCTAATCCAAGTTGTTCAGGATTCCAAAATCTATGGTCTACACAACACCCTCTGATCTCCATCAACTTTAGTCACCAAACATGTGCCTGCTGGTTGTACCCTGAGAGAAGGCAAGTGCTATAGCAAAAAACAATCACAACATTCTGAAAAGACCCATCAAATTAGCATGCCTTCTTTATGTAGCAAAGTCAATGTCAAGTATAAGAAATGATGAAGCACTCTAAGTAATGAAAACTCCAGTCTTTGGGTTTCTATTAAACCAGTGCTCAAAACTTAGCTTTATTTTGACTGAAATTATGAAAAATACTACAGTGCTTCTGTACCTTATCTTTGCACCAACTTTTTCCATTTTCAGATGTAAAAGCATAATCTCCATTTCTATGAAGACCTACAAAACCTTCTAGAATTAACACCCAAAAAAGATGTCCTCTTCATCATAGGGGATTAGAATGCAAAAGTATGAAGCCAAGAGTTACCTAGAGTAACACGAAAATTTGGCCTTGGAGTACAAAACGAAGCAGGTCAAAGGCTAACAGAGTTTTGCCAAGAGAACACGCTGGTAATAGCAAACACTCTCTTCCAACAACACAAGAGAAGACTCTACACATGGATATCACCAGATGGTCAATGCTCAAATCAGAATGATTTTATTCTTTGCAGCCAAAGATGGAGAAGCTCTATACAGTCAGCAAAAACAAGAACGGGAGCTGACTGTGGCTCAGATCATCAACTCCTTATTGCCAAATTCAGACTTAAATTGAAGAAAGTAGGGAAAACTACTAGACCATTCAGGTATGACCTAAATCAAATCCCTTATGATTATATAGCACAAGTGACAAACAGATTCAAGGGATTAGATCTGATAGACAGAGTGCTTGAAGAACTATGGATGGAGGTTGGTGACATTGTACAGGAGGCAGTGATCAAGACCATCCCCAAGAAAAAGAAATGCAAAAAGGTAAAATGGTTCTCTGAGGAGGCCTTACAAATAGCTGAGAAAAGAAGAGAAGCAAAAGGCAAAGGAGAAAAGAAAGATATACCCATTAGAATGCAGAGTTTCAAAGAATAGCAAGGAGAGATAAGAAAGCCTTCCTCAGCAATCAATGCAAAGAAATAGAGGAAAACAATAGAATGGGTAAGACTAGAGATCTCTTCAGGGAAATTAGAGATACCAAGGGAACATTTCATGCAAAGATGAGCACAATAAAGGACAGAAATAGTAGGACCTAACAAAACCAGAAGATGTTAAGAAGAGGTGGCAAGAATACAAAGAAAAACTGTACAAAAAAGATCTTCATGACCCAGATAATCACGATGGTGTGATCACTGACCTAGAGCCAGACATCCTGGAATGTGAAGTCAAGTGGGCCTTAGAAAGCATCACTACAAACAAAGCTAGTGGAGGTGATGGAATTCCAGTTGAGCTATTTCAGATCCTGAAAGATGATGCTGTGAAAGTGCTGCACTCAATATGCCAACAAATTTGGAAAACTCAACAGTGGCCACAGGACTGGAAAAGGTCAGTTTTCCTTCCAATCCCAAAGAAAGGCAATGCCAAAGAATGCTCACACTACCGTACAATTGCACTCATCTCACACACTAGTAAAGTAATGCTCAAAATTCTCCAATCCAGGCTTCAGCAATACGTGAACCATGAACTTCCAGATGTTCAAGCTGGATTTAGAAAACGCAGAGGAACCAGAGATCAAATTTCAACATCTGCTGATCATTGAAAAAGCAAGAGAGTTTCAGGAAAACATATACTTTTGCTTTATTGACTATGCCAAAGCCTTTGACTGTGTGGATCACAACAAACTGTGGAAAATTCTTAAAGAGATGAGAATACCAGACCACCTGACCTGGCTCCTCAGAAATCTGCATGGAGGTAGAGATGCAACAGTTAGAACTGGACATGGAACAACAGACTGTTCCAAATTGGGAAAGGAGTACGTCAAGGCTGTCTACTGTCACCCTGCTTATTTAACTTATATGCAAAGTACATCATGAGAAATTCCAGGCTGAAGAAGCGCAAGCTGGAATCAAGATTGCTGGGGAAAATATCAGTAACCTCAGATAGGCAGATGACACCACCCTTTTAGCAGATGACACCACCCTAATGGCAGAAAGTGAAGAAGAACTAAAGAGTCTCTTAAGGAAAGTGCAAGAGGAGAGTGAAAAACTTGGCTTAAAACTCAACATTCAGAAAACTAAGATCATGGCATCTGGTCCCATCACTTTATGGCAAATAGAAGGAGAAACAATGGAAACAGTGACAGACTTTATTTTGGGGGCTCCAAAATCACTGCAGATTGTGTGACTGCAGACATGAAATTAAAAGACACTTGCTCCTTGCAAGAAAAACTACCACCAACCTAGACAACATATTAAAAAGCAGAGACAGTACTTTGCCAACAAAGATCCATCTAGTCAAAGCTATGGTTTTTCCAGTAGTCATTTATGGATGGGAGAGTTTAACTATAAAGAGAGTGCCAAAGGATTGATGCTTTTAAACTGTGGTGTTGGAGAAGACTCTTGAGAGTTCCTTGGACTGCAAGGAGATCCAACCAGTCCATCCTAAAGGAAATCAGTCCCGAACATTCATTGGAACGACCAATGTTGAAGCTGAAACTCCAACACTTTGGCCGCTTGATATGAAGAACTGACACACTGGAAAAGACCCTGATGCTGGGAAAGATTGAAGGCAGGAGGAGAAGGGGATGACAGAGGATGAGACTGTTTGATGGCATCACTGACACAATGCACATGAGTCTGGGTACGTTCCAGGAGTTGGCGATGGACAGGGAGGCCTGCATGCTGCCGTCCATGGGGTCGCTAAGAGTTGAACATGACTGAGCAACTAAACTGAACTGAACTGAATCTCCATTTTAAAAATTAGATGAAATTCAAGCAACTTGAATTTGTGACCAGTGTATATTTTATATATTTAAATTTTCCTTATATTGGCACACTATATTAAAGTAAGTATTAGACTTTTCTAGCAGGGGAATTTACTTGACTTTCAACTTTCCACAATATTAGAAGAGCTGAGTAGTGTAGACAATATAACACTTTCAATTGCATATTTCTCCTGAAAATACATTTTTATAGTTTCAGTAAATTCCTCTTTAAAACAATAATTATTTTTTGTTGACTCCAACATGTATGTCCTAAAGCAAGAGGATTTTAGAAATAGGAATGCACTGAACATGGTCAGGAGTGAGGCAGGAGCCAGCCAGGGTGGAATAGCTGACAACACCTTTCAGACAGGCAGATCTGTGTTTCTGTCTTGCCTGTGTCACTAATCAATTATGTTATTTGATATCTTTGAGTCACATTATTTTCTGCATCATACAGAGTTAATAATACACATCTTTGGAATTGTAGAAGAATTAAATAATGTAATATTTTCAAAGTTTAAGAAGGAACCTCTTAGGCATTTAATTAGTAGGTACTGTTATCCTTGACAAAGACAAGATGTGTATAAAATTTTAGTGGGGTTTGGCATACGGGAAGTCCCTTTGTTTTGCTTTGTTTTATTTCAAAGGAACCCATAAAGGAACTAGCCAGTGAAAATGCTTGAAAAGCATTCATTTTACATGTAAGTGCCAAACAGAAGTAATTGTACAAAAGAAGGAAATGGCAGGAAAAGACAGTAAATTAACATAATAGCATAATGTAACATTTAGCCCAGAAATGTTTTTGCTTTACTCAAATTCATTTCCAGGAAGCAAGAGGATTCACCACTTTTCTTTTTTATGAAAACAGAAACTCCCTTAGGGGATGGTAGGAGTGAGCCAGCTAGCAAAACCCCAAATCTGGGAGGGCTACAAGTCGTTTCCTAAGCCTACACAAAATGCATCGTACACAGATGGTCTGATGAAAAGAATCTTCCTTTGCCTTGAAAATTCTTTTGGGAAGCCAACTATTGTTGCAATTTAAAATATCTATGAGATATAATCATTTTTAAAACAATCAAACCTTAAATTGATGTTTAATAAGGCATAATCAAAACATATGAAAAAAACCCCATGTTTAAAATAAGGATGGATGTGAATATAAAACATACACTTGCAAAGACAAGATCTATTTTGACCTACAGGTTGCAAGGCAAACCTAAAAATACTGAGAGCATTTGGCAAATGTTGTTCAGTCGCTCAGTCATGTCCAATTCTTTGTGACCCCATGGACTGCAGCACACCAGGCTTCCCTGTCCTTCAGCATCTCCTGGAGTTTGCTCAAAGTGATGTTCACTGAGTTGGTATGCCATCCAACCTTCTCATCCTCTGTCGCCCCCTTCTCCTGCCTTCAGTCTTTCAAAGCATCAGGGTCTTTTCCAACGAGTCAGCTCGTCTCATCATGTGGCCAAAGTATTGGAGCTCTGCCTTTAGCATCAGTCTTTCCAGTGAATATTCAAGTTTGATTTCATTTAGGCTGACCGGTTTGATCTCCTTGCTGTCCAAGGGACTCTCAAAAGTCTTCTCCAGCACCACAGTTCAAAATGTCAAATTACCAACAGAAATTAGGAACAAGTAATTTTCCATTGGTAGCCCTGAGAATGGGGCAGTAGAAGTGAAAAATGACCTGCTGGCTCTGACCAGACATTCTCAGGAAACTGTTTGCACTTGACTTTAGTGGTTCTTCCCCAGCCAACTTTGTCACAAGTACATTTCCTGCTCCTTTTCGTAGCTAAAGATAGTCATCATGACCTTAAAGATTAGACTCAGAATCTGACTGGAAGCTGGCTCTTTGACTGACAGTCATATCAGCCAAAGCATTTCTTGCTTCTCCTTGAGTTCAGTTCAGTTCAGTCGCTCAGTCGTGTCCGACTCTTTGAGACCCCATGAATCGCAGCATGCCAGGCCTCCTGTTCATCACCAACTCCCAGAGTTCACTGAGACTCACGTCCATCGAGTCAGTGATGCCATCCAGCCATCTCATCCTCCGTCGTCCCCTTCTCCTCCTGCCCCCAATCCCTTCCAGCTTCAGAGTCTTTTCCAATGAGTCAACTCTTCGCATGAGGTGGCCAAAGTACTGGAGTTTCAGCTTTAGCATCATTCCTTCCAAAGAAATCCCAGGGCTGATCTCCTTCGGAATGGACTGGTTGGATCTCCTTGCAGTCCAAGGGACTCTCAAGAGTCTTCTCCAACACCACAGTTCAAAAGCATCAATTCTTCAGCGCTCAGCTTTCTTCACAGTCCAACTCTCACATCCATACATGACCACAGGAAAAACCATAGCCTTGACTAGACGGACCTTTGTTGGCAAAGTAATGTCTCTGCTTTTCAATATGTTTCTCCTTAATTCCTCTTTTTCTTTTCTCTGCCTTTATCTTTCAAGTAAGAGATGGAAGGAAAAGATAATCCATCTTTTAAATATTTCTCAAGGTAAGTCCCAAACACTGACTATATATTAAGTGTTTTTCACTCTTTCAACAGATATATATTGTGTTACTCTGTGTACCAGACACTGAACTATGAATGTATCCTTCAAAGGGCTCCTGAATCTTATGGTTTAGGAGGAAATGCTAGTCATTCAGTTGTGTCCAATCCTTTGCTACCCCATGGACAGTAGCTTGCCAGGGTCCTCTGTCTGAGGGATTCTCCAGGCAAGAATATTGTTGTTGGTTCCCACGCCCTTCTCCAGGGGATCTTCCTAACCCAGGGATTGAATTTGGTTCTCCTGCCTTGCAGGCAGATTCTTTACCACCTGAGAAACAGGCATTAAACAAGTAATTTAATGGCACTAATTGCTGAAGAGAATATGCAGTGTCTTATAAGAGGAAAAGGTCAAGAGAATGTGTGGTATTTGGGGTGTGAATAAATGGAAGACACAATAATTGGTTCCCAGGGCAAAGAGATTAGTTTAGACAAAGAACTTAGAGTGAGAAAGTAAAAATGGGTTTAAAAAATGGATGAGTAAAATTTAATGGCACTATTTGTTAAAGAATGTTTGATAAACCATTAATGGGGTAAAAGACATTGTGAATTTTTAAGTGATTTTTGTAAGCACTATTTTCCAAACTATTTTAGGTCCTTTTCCCCTTGTTTTTCTTAGGGAATCTTCAGAGAACCACGTTCCTTTAAGAGAACCAAAGAAATGTCCTAGAAGCAGCAGAAAGAATAAGGAAAAATCTTGTCTTAATTGAAGAAAGTAAGAGAGAAGAAAAACTATGATGGATACAGAATCCCAGGCATCCACCCTTTTTGCCTCATCCAACACACTCTGATGGAGAAGGAAATGGTAACCCACTCCAATATTCTTGTCTGGGAAATCCCATGGATAGAAGAGCCTGGCGAGCTCTAGTCCATGGGGTCAGAAAGAGTCGGACAGGACTGAGCAGCTGAACTATAACAATAAAACTTTGAACCTTTTAGTCATATTTCTACACCTTGGGATTTCAAGGCTTCCTCATCCTTCACTATCTCCCAGAGTTTGCTCAAATTCATATCCATTGAGTTGGTGGTGCTACCTAACATCTCATCCTCTGCCACCGTCTTCTCCTCCCACCTTTAATATTTCCCAGTATTGGGGTCTTTTCCATTGAGTCAGTTCTTTGCAACAAGTGGCCAAAGTATTGAAGTTTCAGCTTCAGCTGAATGAATATTCCAATGAATATTCAGGACTGATTTCCTTTAGGATGGACTGGTTTGATCTCCCTGCTGTCCATGGGACTCTCAAGAGTCTTTTCTAGCACCACAGTTTGAGCGCATCAATTCTTCAGTGCTCAGTCTTCTATATGGTCCAACTCTCACATCCATACATGTCTACTGGAAAAACCAAAGCTTTGACTATGTGGACCTTTGTCAGTAATGTGATGTCTCTGCTTTTTAATATGCTGTCTAGGTTTGTCATAGCTTTGCTTCCAAAGAGAAAGTGTCTTTTCAATTTTATGGGTGCAGTCACAATTGGCAATGATTCTGGAGATCAACAAAAGAAAATCTGTCACTGTTTTTACTTTTCCCCCTTCTACTTGCCATGAAGTGATGGGACCAGATGCCATGATCTTCATTTTTTAAATGCTGAATTTTAAGCCAACTCTCCTGTTTCACCCTCATCAAGGGGCTCTTAATTCCTCTTCATTTTCTACCATTAGAGTGGTATCATATCTGAGGTTGTTGATATTTCTCCCAACTATCTTGATTCCAGCGTGTGATTCATCCAGTCCAGTTTTTTTCATGATGTACTCTGAATATAAGTTAAATAAACAGGATGACAATATACAGTCTTGATGTACTCTTTCCCAACTTGGAACTAGTCTGTTGTTCCATGTTCTGTTCTAACTGCTGCTTCTTGACCTGAATACAGGTTTTTTTAGGAAACAGGTAAGTTGGTCTGGCATTCCCATCTCTTTAAAAATTTTTCAGTTTTAACTGATCCACACAGTCAGAGGCTATTGTCAATGAAGCAGATGTAGATTTTTTCTGGAACTCCTTTCCTTTCTCTGTGATCCAAAAAATGTTTACAATTTGACTCTGGTTCCTCTGCCTTTTCTAAACTCAGCTTGTACACCACCAAGTTCTCAGTTCACATGCTGCTAAGACTAGCTTCAAGGATTTTGAGCTTTACCGTGCTGAAAGAAAGTGAAAGCATCAGTTGCTCAGTCTTGTCCAATTCTTTGTGGACCTATGGACTGTAGCCCTCCAGGCTCTTCTGTCCTTGAACGCAATTTGGTAATTGATAGAGTACAGTATGATAGTTTTAACATTCTTTGGCAGTGCTCTTCTTTAGAACTGGAATGAAAACTGACCTTTTCCAGTCCTGTGGCCACTGGTGAGTTTTCCACATTTGCTGACATATCGAGTGCAGCACTTCAACAGCATCATCTTTTAGGATTTCAAATAGCTCATCTAGAATTCTATTACTTCCACTAGCTTCATGCACAGTAATGCTTCCTAAGGTCCACTTGACTTCACACTCCAGGATGTAAGGTTCTAGGTAAGTGATCACACCATCATGGTTATCCAGGTCATTAAGACCTTTCTGTATAGTTCTCCTGTGTACTCTTGCTACCTCTGCTTAATACCTTTTGCTTCTGTTAGGTCCTTATCATTTCTGTCCTTTATCATGCCCATCCTTGCATGAAATGTTCCCTTGATATCTCTAGTTTTCTAGAAGAGATCTCTAAAAGAGAAAGTCTTTCCCATTCTGTTGTTTTCCTCTATTTCTTTGTTCATGTAAGAAGGCTTTCTTATCTCTCCTTCTATTCTCTGGGACTCTGTTTTCAGTTTGGTATACTTTTCCTTTACTTCCTTGCCTTTCACTTCTCTTCTTTCCTCAGCTATTTGTTAAGCCTCCTCAGACAACCACTTTGTCTTTTTGCATTTCTTTTTCTTTGGGATGGTTTTAGTCACTGGTTCCTGTTCAATAGTATGAACTTCCATGCACAGTTCTTCAGACGCTGTCTACCACATCTAATCCCTTGAGTCTACTCTTCATCTCCACTGCATAATCATAAGGGATTAGATAAATAACTCCTGCTTTTTCTTTAAACATTTGACACTTTCTCTTGGTTTGTGTTATTCCTTAAATACAAATATTTCTGGCCTAGCCATCCTCACAATTACATGCTCTCAAGGGGCAAATTCAAACTGCAAATAAAAATTATAAGACTTGCTAACATAAATTGACATGCTTGATAATTTTCACATTTCAGATTGTGTTCTATGTGCTTTATTTGTAGTAGTTCATCTGAACTCATAAGGTGTGTGTGAATAGCTACTGTTTTTATATAATATTACACTAAGAAATGAATGTACAAAAAAGATGAAGTAACTTGGCCAAGGTTTCCAAGTTTTCAACTTGAATAATACATTACATTTAACAGCGGTTCCAATAGGAGCTTTCCAGATCATGCTAGTGATTAAGAACTGTCTGCCAATGCAGGAGACATAAGAGACACAGGTTCTATCCTGGGTCGGGTAGATCTCCTGGATAGGGCATGGTAACCCACTCCAGTATTCTTGCCTGGAAAATCTCATGGACAGAGGGGCCTGGAGGGCTACAGTCCATGGGGTCACAAAGAGTTGGACACGACTGAAGTGACCTGCAGACAGCACAGCCAATTCCAGCAGAACTCCATCTCTAAACTTTAGCACGTCAACACGCTGTTTTCCTGGACCTCCCCCCATAATTTGTTCAATTCTAACATGTAAACACGTGGTCCCTGTCTCAGTTACTTTTGTTAGAAACTGAATAAAATCCTAACCTCCATCATCAATGGAAAATCTTAAATAAATTACATTGTGTTTCTACCGTGACATACAGTGATTAAAAATAATGAGGCATTTACAAATACATAACATGGAAAGTTGTCCATAATCTATTGGTGAGTGAAAAAAGAAAACTTTAAAACAAAGGATCCAGCAAATGAATGGCAGACACCCATATATGCCAAAGAATGTAAGAAAATATCTGTAAGACTTTGTCAAACTCAAGAACAGGACTTGGGAGAGGGGTAATGAGGAAAAGTTATGATGTGATCGTATATGCTTCTGAATTATTTACTTTTTTCATAATGGGCTCATGCCATTTGTATAAGGCAAAAAATAATATTAGGAAATGGGCTAACAATATTTGATGATACCATGATTTAGCTAGATTTCCCCGCATTATTTGTTCTATTTTATTTTTCTGACTTTATTTTCCTTTTCCTTCTCCATACACAGCCTAGATGCCAATTACACTGAGCTTTTTCTTTTCTAAACATTTTCTTATGCTTCCATCTCAACCCACAGTATTCTAGTTCCTTAAATTTAATTTCTCTAAAGAAAACCATGCACATTTTATAATTTGGTACATATTTTATAAAAAGAAGAGTCTAAATATTCAGGAAATTTTCTGCATTTTGAATCAAAAATATTTTATAAATTAAACATAATATTTCCTGAAGTTTAAATTTTAAGAAAATAATTAATGGTTACGAAGTTTCTGTCTAGCTAATTATATTTCTTGTAAAAAGATGGTTTACTTAAACATTAAGAATATTGTGACAGCCTTGAATGATTTTTAGAATGAGGTGGAGTGCATACACGCACAAAGAGAAAGATGCATTTCATTCGAAACATTAGAAAATCCAAAAACAAGTTTCTTACCATTGTGAGAGTAAATGGATGGTTTTCTAATGCAGACACACTGGGACAATGTAGAATAATATACTAAAAAACAACAAACAACTTTTAAATGACCAAGAAAGAAGTTCAAATATCTTAATAATGCTAATTTTGAAAAAACAGAATAAGGGTATTTTAAAAGTTGCTGGACACTGACTCACCTGGCCAGGTCTTGCTTTAAAATTTTCTTTGACCATTCGGATTTCCACGACATCTGACGGATGACTTGTGACTGAGATGATGGTGACTGGCTTGTTGCTCCGGATACACCTGTAAAGCCTTTCAGCACAATATAGGCACAAAGGTCCAGAAATCCAAAGCCAGGTCTAATGGAGAATTTTTGAAATACACTTTAAGAAATACTTGTGTTATAGGACTCTTTATATCCTGCCTCACTGCTTATTTGACACATTACAGTAATAATACAGCAATGATAATTTAATCTGTATTTGAAATAACAAAGTGTAAAGAAAAATGAGTAAAAAGCAACAGATGCTCACTGCAACTTACTGAAACAAGAGTAAAGTATAAAATAGAAGGGAAAGTAATGTCAGGACCCTACCCTATCCTATAATATTATAAATACTGAGTTGTAAAATCAGTTTATTGAATGCTTGATATTATCTGCTTGGGGCTGTGCTAAAATACATGCATTTTTTAAATATTCACAATAACTCTTTGAAGCAATTATTGTCAGCCTTAATTTTCTGATGAGGAAATTGTGGCTTAAATATGTAAATATACTCTGACCAACCTCTATAAACTAACATGTAGGAGAAAAAGAATACAAATCCAAATTACCTTGCCACTATCAAGGGTATAACTACCATTAACAGGTGGTTTATTGTTTCATATATCCTTCTGGGCCCACAAGAATATATGTTGTATATATACAATATCTTTCTCTAAAGGAAGAAGAAAGAGAAGTAAAAGCTCAAGTAAATCTGGAGTATTTTAGTAAAAAATGTACCAGTCAAATATTTGTTTCAAAAAATGAGAACCCTAGGTATTTTTAATGCACACAATATGCATGCATAATATACATATACAAAATGTATAACCAATGTAAAATATGTATATGCACATATTTTTAAGCATGGGCATACCACATGTGTTGTTCACAATTTACTTTTACATAATATAATATGAACAGAAGATACTATTTAGAATTTGGAAACCATGACAATTTTGCATGTATGCTGGAGGCATAACCCTGATCCCAGGATAAGTGCATAGCCTGTGTGGTCAACCTTTCTCCTACAACTACACACTTTATCTCCCTCAAAACTTGGAGGCCCCCAACCCAAATGTATTTTCATGGTCACCTTTTAAAACCTAATCTATAGAGTTATTCCAGAAGGTCCTTCTTCCTTCCATGCAAATCATGCCTGCTCCTCACATTTATTGGGTTGGCCAAAAAGTTTATTCAGATTTTTGCATTCCCATCTTATAGAAAAACCCAAACGAACTTTTTGGCCAACCCAACAGTTAGGAACTGTGTGCAGAGTAAGCATCACAGGACAACCTCTGCAACTTTGGGACAGTTGCTTAGCCTTTGGGCATCACACAAGTGAAATGGGACTCACAATACCTGCCTTCCCTAACATAAACCATTGTGTGAAGCCAGAAAAGCTCTGAAGATTGTAAAGCTTAAAAGAAATCTAGAGGACTGTTATTAATAAGAAAACAAGACTAACACACTCATTCCAAAGGCATCTACAGATCACTATCTTTCGACTCCCCTTTCTTCTTAAAACAGACATTCAATTTCACTATTTCCCGACTTTCATTTGGTACAGACACAGAATACAGGGTGTAATATCCACGTGGGCAGCTCCCATGGCTACAAGGGAAGATTATGACTCTTACCAAACTACTAGTTGGCTATTTGGGGAAGAGGTTTCGTAAGAGCAAGGTAATTTGGTTTTGTATTCTTCTTCTCCTACATGTTAGTTTATAGAGGTTGGTCAGAGTATATTTACATATTTAAGCCACAATTTCCTCATCAGAAAATTAAGGCTGACAATAATTACTTCAAAGAGTTATTGTGAATATTAAAAAAAAATGCATATAATGTATTTTAGCACAGCCCCAAGCAGATAATGGCAACCCACTCCAGTATTCTTGCCTGGAAAATCCCATGGACGCAGAAGCCTGGTGGGCTATAGTCCATGGGGTCGCAAAGAGTCAGACACGACTGAGCGACTTGACTTGACTTTGAAGCAGATAATATCAAGCATTCAATAAACTGATTTTACAACTCATTATTTATAATATTATACATAATATTGTACCATAATAATATTATACCATAATTTCCTCATCAGAAAATTAAGGATGATGGTAATTGCTTCAAAGAGTTATTGTGAATATTAAAAAAGCATACAGTATATTTTAGCACAGCCCCTAGCAGATGATACTAAGCATTCAATAAATTTATTTTACAGCTTAGTGTTCATAATATTATACATAATATTACACTATACTGTAATAATTATTATTAGTAATACTAGTTTTTTCACTATTATTGTTCTTATTCAACCTACTTTTCTCAATGCATAAGGAACGTATCTTTGCCACCTTTCTTATGGCAAGCATCAGTGCCACAATTTGCAAAGATCATATGATGAGTTAAACAGGAATTTTCTATATTCTGTAATATCATAGGTCTATCTCATTGAACAGTAGGCTGGCTATTATGTAATAACACGTACTAATTTGCTACTGAAACAGCCTGAAACCTTCTCTTCTGGAGGAATAACTGCTGTATTACCTTCAAAAACATGTTTAAATGCAATGTTGATCAATTTTTTATAGGAACATGGACTTTGCAGAGATCAGTAAAGACACAGGACTAATCTGACCTGTGGAAAATTAGCTTGGAACCTGGGCTCTTCCATACAAATCTTCACAAATGTATTCTGGGTAAGTTCATCAGGCTTTGAAAATCCTCCAGGAAAAGATTCGTGAAAATGTTCTGAGAGATGCTCTGGTAAATGAGTATTCTGGTAGTGGGTTCCATTAAGATTAATGCAGCCAGGAGGGTGGGTATCTAAATTAGTTTGATACTTCAGCAGCCCTCTAAATTTCATAAAAAAATAAAAACAAAGAGATAAAAAGGAAATTGAAATCACAGTCACAGTATAATAAAATAACCTTTTTTTCTTGTTGATTTCCACATACCATTTATTCAAGAAGTGCTTCTCATATGTCTTACATAACAGTAATTGAGAAATCTTAAAAATCTTAACAAATTCATTACTGTGGAACTAAATTAAAAAATTTGGCCCTCCCCCAAAATATACCATATGAACAGAAGATACTATATAGAATTTGGAAACCATGACAATTCTGCATGTATGCTGGAGGCATAACCCTGATCCATAAATCCATGGTAGGGAAGAGGCATGCAATCTTTCCAAATATTCTTGAATTTGACAGCTTTTATTTCAAGTCTATTAAGCATTTATACAATCACATAGAAGTTTTCACTTCAATAAACACTATAATATGAGTACTTTCACTATAATTTCAAACACAAATGGAAAAGTACAGGGTTCACATTTGATTTGGCTAAGACGAGACAAAACAAGCCTTGCTGATTCACAGAGAAATGTTAAACAAACACGATAACAGAAACTGGAAACGTGCATCTCCTATGGTCCGAAAAAAATTAATACACTCCATAAGACCCTAAACCTGTGTACTTTTCAATTTCTCCATAAACAAGAACCACAGTAAAGGCCCACAATAATGAATCAGGAAGGAAAACCTAAAACCCTAAAATCCCATTCTGATTATTTCATATTTTGTGAGATTTAAGATAAGTCTTCAACTTTCTCTGTTCTGTATTTTTTATCAAAAGGAGTTAAGTAAGATCTACTTCATAGGGATAGCGCATCAAATCATAGATTTATATGAGTTTTTTTTCTTTTGCATAAGTAAATCTTGAAGAAAAAACTAAGACTTTGAAAAGCATTGAAATGTTTATTTTAATTTTGAAAATATTAAAATTTTAGTTTCCAAAATTCTTTTTCTTGGTTGGCTACGAGTGTTTTAAAATTGCCCTTCATGCTAACCCTAACCCTAAACTTTCATGTTTTAAATTACCCAAATAATTTTAGTATATTTAAAAAGTACATCTTTAAGTTTACCACAGCTACAATAATTATGTAAATGATTTTCACAAAGATAATATTTTAAAACAACAAAGACTATAACAAGAATAATGGTATGAAATAGATCTAACATATGAGAGTTAGGAAAGCAATGACTTAAGTCTTTGGTGGAATGTACCATCTACTCAACTTGGTCATTCTCTCATTTTCTCCTGATGCTTATGCTCAATTCCCTTTCACTTTTCATTTTATTTTACTTTCTTCCCATAACTAATCATCAGAGAACACACAGTACATGTAATGAGCTTCTAGGTAGTGAATTACATTACATAATATCCAGGGTAGGCCACACACACATTTTTTTGAAGTAATGTAAATATGGTCTAAGTATGGAAGAAATTAGGAGAAGGCAATGGCACCCCATTCCAGTACTCTTGCCTGGAAAATCCCAAGGGCAGAGGAGCCTGGTAGGCTCCAGTCCATGGGGTTGCTAGGAGTGGGGCACGACTGAGCGACTTCACTTTGACTTTTCACTTTCATGCATTGGAGAAGGAAATGGCAACCCACTCCAGTGTTCTTGCCTGGAGAATCCCAGGGATGGAGGAGCCTGGTGGGCTGCCATCTGTGGGGTCGCACAGAGTCAGACACAACTGAAGTGACTTAGCAGTAGCAGCATGGAAGAAATGCACAGATATTGTACAAGTATGAGAGAAGTATGTAATTCTTTATAAAATTCTAGTCACATAATACAATTGCTGTGCCATTCTACTTAGAAAATCTGATAATTTGGTACAGCTTTGATTACAAGTAATAAGTTACCCAAACTTGCTGCTCCTACTGACTACCCTGAGGGTAGTGGCTGACAGGTAGACAGGCCAAAAATCTGGAGCAGTTTTTCTATTGGCCATAAATTGAACAAACTGGGATAATGCAACTGGCATGATCCTACATGGTGCTACCAAGTTCAAGAAATACTCAAACCTGGCTCCTAACCCTTCAGAAACTTAAGATCCAGTTTAGAAGGTATCTTTAGAGAAGCTAAACATAACTCAGACCACAGATGATGACTTGATTGGAATGATTTAATGACAGCTTAGTAATGTATAGTAAGTATGAGGTCCAGACCAAAACAATTTATATTCATTTCATATTATCCTCACAACAACTACTGTAAATAGGAATAACTATTTATCAATTAAGAAACTATTTTAACAGATTAAGTAATATCACAGCAAGTAAGTGGCAGAGCTAAGATTTGAACCCAGGTTTGACTCAAATTCTATGGCTCTTCACCTCTTACTATACAGCATGCTAACTCACTGGATCACTAGATCCTCAAAACTTTCATTCGAAAAAGATAAAGGATGGACAGATCAATATTTACTAAGAAAGTATGTCAGAAAATTTGTAAACATCTATTTCCTACTTGAGTTTCTCTGGTGGCTCAGTGGCAAAGAACCCGCCTGCCAATACAGGAGACACGGGTCAGATCTCTGGGTTGGGAGGATCCCTTGAAGGAAATGAAAACTCACTCCAGTATTCTTGCTTGGAGAATCCCATGAACAGAGGAGCCTGGTGGGCTAAAGTTCACAGGGTCGCAAAAGAGTCAGACACGACTTAGTGACTACATAACTAACATAACTAAATAACTAAACAACAATAACAACGAATTTCCCACTTAAACTTCAAAATGACATACAAGGTGTTTTTATTCCCATTTTACAGATGAGAAACCCATATTGTGCAGGTCAGAGATTCAGTCAGTAGTAGTCAAAGCATGGGGCTTCCCTGGTGGCTCAGATGGTAAAGAATCTGCCTGCAATGCAAGAGACCTGGGTTCAATTCCTGGGTTGGGAGGATCCCTTGGAGAAAGGAATGGCATGGTATTCAGAAACTTGATCTCCCTCATTCCAAAAACCTATGTCACACAAAGAAAATAAGTAGGTTAAAGAAGGAGACATCAAAGAAAGGGGTTCAATATGAACAAAAGCCTGGAAATTAGGTCAGATAGAGTGTCGTGTGTCTGTGTGTGTGTGTGTAAGAGACAGAGAAAGTGAGAGAAAAAGAGAGAGAGAAAGAGAGAGAGAAGGGGCTGCTGAACATCAGGCAAAGGAATGTAATTTATTCCTTCTCCTAAATCATAACAGCATTCAGGTTGGACATTACCCCATGTACAAATGGTCCTTATTAGGATAAATGTTGTTGCCGTGCAGTACAAATCTTCAGTTCAGTTCAGTTCAGTCGCTCAGTTGTGTCCAACTCTTTGCTACCCCATGAACCACAGCACGCCAGGCCTCCCTGTCCATCACCTACTCCTGGAGTCCACCCAAACCCATGTCCATCGAGTCGGTGATGCCATCCAACCATCTCATCTTCTGTCTTCCCTTTCTCCTCCTGCCCTCTATCTTTCCCAGCATCACAAATCTTCAGACCAGTCCAATCAAATAAACAATGTTGTTCCTGGTACATAAAGTAGCACAAAATTTTCTAAAATCCCTTTTACTTTGGAGAGCTTTATGTTATTTTAAGCTGTTCTCAAGTTTAATGGCATAGGTTACCTATGTCTATGCCCATTAAAGTGGTATTTTCTTTGTCTCAGAATATGATTATTGTCATTGAAGGAACACATACTAAAGAAAAAAGATCTACAGACAGACAATGATAAACAAACAAAAATTACCATTCATCAGAAAAAAAAATCAAGCACAGAATCTTGGGGTTTTTGTATAAACTGTGTGTATTAGTCACTCAGAGGTGTCTGACTCTATGTGACCCCATGGACTGTAGCCCACCAGGCTCCTCTGTCCATGGAATTCTCCAGGCAAGAATACTGGAGTGGGTACCCATTCCCTTTTCCAGCGGATCTTCCTGATCCAGGGATTGAACCTGGGTCTTCTGCATTGCAGGCAGATTCTTTACCATCTGAGCTACCAAGGAAGCCCTTTGTATAAATTAGGTGGTAAAGATACTGAGGAGTTCAAAAGGTAGGACAGTGGCAGGTTTTGAACTTAGTATCAAAAGGAGAGGTAGTACATGCCAGACAGGTGCTTGCTGCTTTACTATTTAATCTATTTCCACAAACTTCATAATACATGTATGTGGTACAGATGACTGGCCTCAAAGGAAATTTAAAAAAATAGGGGATAGAGGTATACATATAGCTAACTCACTTTGCTGTACAGCAGAAACTAACATAACATTGTAAAGTAACTGTATTCCAATAAAAATAAGAATAAAAAAAGATCAGTCTCCTCATCTTAGAATGAGTGAAAACATTCAGAGCTGTTAGGTAATCTGCCCAAGACCACACTGTCAGTCAGTGGTCAAGTCAGACAAAGGCCATGCTCTTCCCGTGTACCAGGCTTGCTCTCCCTGCAGAATTTGCATTCTGCTTATGAACAATTCTCTGAAATCAAAGGCCTAAGTATGCAAAGAATACAATTTTATGGCTCTACATGACTGTATATATCTAAAAAAAGGAAGTAGTATATTTCTAGCTAGCCAATAATTTTATGTTATTTTTAAAGTTCAATGAAGTGCAATAAACTTACCTTTTCATTGTATTAGTGAAAAACGAGTGTTCATTTCTTTGGTACTGGTGCAGAACTACGGGATGGTGCAGACAGCTAAGGCAGTTGGTGATGGACAGGGACGCCTGGCGTGCTGCAGTCCATGGGGTCACAGAGAGTTGGACACAACTGAGCAACTGAACTGAACTGAAGTGCAGAAATTCTTAGAACATGCAACCTTAAATAAAACATCTCTTTAAAAATATATTTCAAGCTCCTAAAATACTTTCACTCTGAAGAATTTTGAATTTTGTGGTTGTTCAGTCGCCAAATTGTGTCCCACTCTCTACAACCCCATGACTGCAGCACACCAGGCTTCCCTGTCCTTCATCTCCTGGAGTTTGCTCAAATCCACGTCCAGTGAGTCAGAGATACCATCAAACTACTTCATTCTCTGTTGACCCCTTCTCCTCCTGCCCTCAATCTTTCCCAACACCAAGGTCGTTTCCAGAAAGTCAGCTTTTCATATCAGGTGAATATTGAATAGTAATGCACATTAAATATTATAGACATGGGATTGATAGATAAAATCAAATATAATCTTTTAATCTAATTACTTCAGTGTGACAACATTTGTTAAAACTGAGTTCCATATGTGGTCTCGATGATTTATTTGAGTCCCTAGTACCTATACGTATTTCAGCAGACCTAATATACCTGCCTTTCTTTAGAGTTTAATGCAATAACAAAGCTCATTTGAAGTAATGCTTTAAAAAATGCACAGCTCTCCTCTGTACCTGCCAAGTAATCCTGATCTTCCTCATTGCCCTACCTCCCCACTGAGATATACCTATTTCACACTGATTATTATTTAAGTTTTGGGACTGATTAATTTAAATGATATAGCCTCTGCCTTCAAGAAGCTTACAGTTTGGTGCACTGCCACCCGAAAGCACTTTATGTGATGGTGGAAATGATCTAAATCTGTGTTGTCCAGCCATGGGCTACTTGTAGCTGTTGAAATGTGGTAGTACAGGCAAAAATTGAATTTATCATATTATTTCACTCTAATTAATCTAAACTGAATAGCCATTCCACAAATTTAATGGGTATAATTAGATATGAAAGCAAGAACAGCAACAAAAATCCAAAATCAGTAATGCTATATAGATGTGTAATGACCTCTAAAGAATATACAGAGATGATGAACTCTGATTATGACATTCTGGAAAGGGCTTTGTGGGATAAGCAACTGAAGGAAATGGAGATCCCAGTGTAACAGGATAGGGAAATGAATTCCAATATGAGAGACTACAATGAACAAAATATACTGTTTATGCCCAAACTGGTAGAAGGGCTAATATCTTGTGCATTATATATTTCCCTTATAACCATACTCATTGCCAAATCTCTTCAACTCTCCAGCAAGTTTCTTTCATGTTTTGAGTCTTCAATGTATTTCTAGCGAATTAATTTTTCAAAGCAAATAATAACTACACAATTTTTTAAATATGGCAAGTGCATCTCAAAGTTAAAAGGAACACTCTTATATTGTTGTATCTCTTAAAATTAAATGAAAAATCATTTGAAAATGAAAAAGGAAAGAAAAAGATGTTAGTCAATTGGAAGCAGAAAGTCTTGCCAAGTTAAGACAGGGTACAGTAGGGGATGGAGGTACACAGACTATGGGAATAAGAATGCTTATTACTAATTTTTTTGGGGGTATTATGTTCCAAAAGAGAGATTTTTAAGTATATGTGGGAATGTCTAGTGTTCTTCAATCATGAGAAATCAAGGATTTTATGGTTTATCAAAATATGTGGTTGTAGACACAATTGTTTTTGCACTCATAAGGATTTCAAGCTGCACTTTCAACACTCAACAGCGTTTCCACAAAACAGGTTTCCTTCTATTTTTCCATTTTGCCTCAAGAAATACTTCAGTTATACTACTAACTTTTTAATGCCTGGTTGTGACAAAGTCATTGAAAGTAATATGGTACACAGAATAAATCTTTACCAGATTAAAACACAGAACTCACAAGAACATTTTCTAGTAAAAGTTAAATACTACAAAACACCGTGCCTGCCCAAAGGAGTGTCACAAAATCATCTCTACTTTAATTGCAAGTTACAAATTTCTAACAAAGGCAGTGTAGCTTATGAGACCTTTATGTTTTTAATGATTTTAATCCTTTTTTAAAGTAGAGGAAAAAGTCCCACAAGGAATGTATTTTTTACCTAGTATTCTATAACATACAAAATGCTCCTTTTCTTTATAGAAAACAATATAATACCTAATTACTGGCCGTTCTTTTCACTTTGCTTCAAGTACAAAAAACAAAAAGCTTAAGAAAATAACAAAATACACCCAAATTCAATATTTCAAAACCCACTGGAATTCGCTGGATTCTGTGGAATCTACTAGAATGTACACTACTTAAGATCAAAGATTTGTCTTGTGTTTAAAACAGGGCCTGTAATTCATAATGTGTTAATAAATATTCATTGAATGGATTAATAAATACCTGAAGTATATAAACAATTTTTGTTCTGTCTGTTGAAACTTTTGATTAAGGAGTCATCTGGTTTTAACAGAGACATTAGTTTGAACTCGTTCTGACTTCAATAAAGATGTCTAGACTTTCACAAATGGCATTTAGTAAAATAAACCATGTGTGTACACTCACCTTTGCAAGGAACAGCACTAAATTAGTCTACAACTAAGAGTATCCCTCTTCACCCTTGAGTACTGTGAAGTCCAACCTGAGATCTCAGTCCTGCCCTGAACTGAGTCCATCCTAACCTAAGTCATCAAGAAAGTCAAGCCTATCTCAGCATCCTCTGAAGGTAGAGTGCTTTTCTAAGCTAAGTACCCAGTACATCTCAGGTAAACTGTAAATGTCTGGATATTCACCCAACCAAAGCTTCTACTCTCAGCCTCACTTTGTCTGGTCTAGCCAGCTTCTGGCTAGAAACTTGCCTTTGCATTCTTTCCTGGGCTCCTGCTTTGGATGCCTGAATGTATTTGCATCCTTCAGCTTGACTGGAGCAACAAAATGGATGTATGACACCTGTGGTCTCAAGGGCTCCTACTCTGAGAGTGGCTGCTGTTGCTGCTAAGTCGCTTCAGTCGTGTCGGACTCTGTGCGACCCCATAGATGGCAGCCCACCAAGGTTCCCCCGTCCCTGGGATTCTCCAGGCAAGAACACTGGAATGGGTTGCCATTTCCTTCTCCAATGCATGAAAGTGAAATGTGAAAGTGAAGTCGCTCAGTCATGTCCAACTCTTAGGGACCCCATGGACTGCAGCCTACCAGGCTCCTCTGTCCATGAGATTTTCCAGGCAAGAGTACTGGAGTGGGTTGCCATTGCCTTCTCCAACTCTTAGAGACACATTGTAATTGATTAAGTGCTCTGTCGCCATCATCTTCAAATGCTTAGCAATTTATTATCAAAGGGCCCTGCATTTTCATTTTGTAGTAAGCCCTGGAATTAGGTATCCTGCCACAGACTCTGTGTGGCTGGCAAAACAAAGCCTTGGAATCTAAGGACCTAGGACCGAAATTTAAACCTTCCTTAAGTGTGCAAGTAAAATAGGTCATTCTAATAAGCTTCCTCAGCTGAAAGAGAGATAGTACCTGTTATCCTCTACTTAACAGGTTTATAAAGGAAAGGACTTTGATCTCTTGGGAAGGAAAAAATATGTTAGCATCTAATATTTGTTAATATTTCCTCTGCTTTCAGGCTTTATTAAAATGGCAGCATGGGATAAAAGGATTATTCCACATTTCAGAAAAACACTGATGTACTGGAAACATTGCTTATAATAAATTTAGCCCTTGTTCCTTCTCCTTCCTCTCCAAACTTCTTACCCTGTACCTCCAGCCAGAACCATTTGTTATTATAAATAAGGCCCTAGGAGAAAAACCTAGGTTAAAATTACATGAGAAAGTATTCAGTCTGAAGTTCACGATTTCTATCCTCAAAATGGGGAGAAAGTAAACTCACAGTTTAGAAGATTAAAAATTCATTAATAAGTATAGCTTGTAGTATAAATTGAGCTTCCCTGGTGGCTCAGTGGTAAAGAATCCACCTGTCAGTGTTGGAAATGTGGGTTTAACCCCTCGGTCAGGAAAATCCCCTGGGGAAGGGCATGGGAACCCACTCTAGTACTCTCGTCTGGAGAATCCCATGGACAGAGGAGCCTGGCAGGATACAGTTCAGGGGTCGCAAAGAGTCAGAAACAACTGAGCATGCCACACGCACACACACACAGTAAAAATCAATTTATGTACATGAAAATGTCTTGTATATATTACTTACATATATCTATATATCTGGTATCCTTATGACAGAAAATACCCCATAATCTCAATCCCCACACCTACCTGGCTTTCACGATAAAATATCAACAAATAGAAATAAATCATAAGACTTTAGTTAGGAATTATTACATAAAAAATCATTTTTACCTAAGAATGAAAATAAATCCTGTGAATAGGAAATTAGAAATGAGAAAAATACACACATATTTAAAGGTCATAGTTGTATAGAACATTATATTTATTAACATACGGAAAACATAAAAATATTATGGAAGGGGACTTTGGATTGTATATAACAAAGACTTACTTTCTCAGGAATTTTACTCACACTATATATTTAAGTGAAAAATTAAAAACCAAAAAGTGAAGGAAGACAAAGAGATGAAAATTTTTCTCCCATGATCCAAAGAATTTTTAGCCACAGAGGCACACAAAATCTCCAATAAAAATATGCCAGTCTACAATACAACCAAAATAGTCAAGACTTCAAAGTTAATTCCTTTGGCACATGAATTGATATTCTAGTTGCCATAATAACTTATTATCTCAACAACACTAAATGTAAGTGACAGGCCCAGAATGGCAAGCCAAGTGACATTTAAACAAATACACAGATTATTTTTATTGTTGTCTGCAATACTTTGAAGAAACCTGTAAGGGCCTAGAAGTACAACACATTCCTAGATAAAGGCAAATTAACACAATTCCATGTAATCCGGCAAATACTGAGCAAATGAGGATTTGTGAAAGGAGTTTCACAGATAAAGATCAGTAAGAAATAGTCCTATCCTAACCAACAGGGACCTAGTGTCTAGCACATGGAACTCTGCTCAGTGCTATGTGGCAGCCTGGATGGAAGAGGTGTTTGGAGGAGAATGGACACGTGTATATGTATGGCTGAGACTCTTTGCTGTGCCCCTGAAACTACCACAACATTGTGAAGCGGCTACATCCCCACACAAAACAGAAAGCTTTTTAAAAAGGAAATAATCCTATTTTCAAAACCACTGCAATTTACCTAGGATATATCACTCTGTTGAATTTTCTTTTCTCTTTGGTATTCTAACTCACAGATGCATAATGGAGATAGGCTGCAGAGAACACTGGGATTTTCTACTGTTCAACTACAACTTCAGCTATCACCTGACTTTCTCCCTTCTACCTAAGGTTTTATATGCGTGTGTCTGCGTGTGCTCAGTTGTGTCTGGCTCTTTGTGACCCTACGGACTGTAGTCCACCAGGCTCCTCTGTCCATGGGATTTCCCAGGCAGGAATACTGTAGTGGGTTACCATTTCCTACTCCAAAGGATCTTCCCAATCCAGGGATGGAACTGGTGTCTCTTGTATCTCCCACACTGGCAGGTGGATTCTTTAGCACTAGCACCACCTGGAAGCCCATTATTATTCTGTTGTTGCTGTTTTTCAATCGCTAAGTTGTGTCCAACTCTGCGACCCAGTGGACAGCAGCACACCAGGCTCCTCTGGCCTCTATCTCCCAGAGTTTGCTCAAATTCATGTCTGTTGAGTCGGTGATGCTGTACTGCTGCTGCTGCTAAGCCGCTTCAGTCGTGTCCGACTCTGTGCGACCCCATAGACGGCAGCCCACCAGGCTCCCCCGTCCCTGGGATTCTCTAGGCAAGAACACGGGAGTGAGTTGCCATTTCCTTCTCCAATACTTTTGGCTTAACCCACAGCTTCTGGGCCTTCCTTTCACGTGGCTTTGCCAAGTTTCCATCTGACATTCTAAGAAGGGCAGGTGCCTCTCCCCGGGAAGAAAATCCCACAAGCCTCTCCTCCTTCCACACCAGAGTGGGTAAAAGGAGACCTTAGTACAAGCGCTTCTAAAAGAGAAGATTCTTGGGAACCAGCAACTTCTAACATTTCATTATGTTTCATAAATACCTTCAACAGTATATTCTTAATTTCCTTCTCCTGAGGGCATAGTAGAAGAAGGATAAACCAACATAATAAGCCTCATCTCATAAGTATTTTCTGCTCCAGGTTAACTTCGTGACTTTTAATTCCTACGAAGCTGACAATGCCTCTGGTTCACTGTACTTATTGACAAAGGCCACTCACTGTGTTCCTTGGGTTTAAAGAATAAATGTTTTTCGAAACACACTCATAGAAAGCCATTCCTTTTCAAGTTTCTGAAAAAATGATTTAAGCAGAATATAAATCATGCTCTACAATGAACTCATGCCAGTAAGTAGTCCCAAATGGCAGAAATCTCTGTTTAAAAGAATAATTCAGGTATCATTTATGTATAATAATAAAATATGGTCTGAAAAGTCCAGCTGGCTCAGTTATTAATATTTACTATTATTTGGCTCTCACTGTCATCTACACATCTGAGGAGGACCTTTCTCCTTTCTTTTCCAGAATTCTCACACTATATTTCGCCTCTTATGTAAATAAAAAGTAAAATACAATTACCACCCACACAACACTTCCTAGAGCTAAAGCCAGTGGGAGTGCTGTCTTAAAATTGAGAGGCTAAGGTGCCAAATCTCATTTACAATGCGTTCCCTCCTTGTGCCTTTCAAAGGAGTCGGTGAGGCTCTGGGCTGAGACTCTGTGACATTCATAATTGCTTTTCCCTCCAATATCCCTTTTATCAGTAAGTGAGAATGGCAGTATAGCTCTCCTCTTGATGAGTTTTTCAAATGAAAATGAAGAAAGAAATGTCCAGTTACATTTATGTCTGGAAAGAGGAAACATTTTTGGCTTTTTAATATTTTTTCTGTATGTCTTCTGAATTGAAATATCTTTAAATACAGTGTAAAAATAACAATCTCCTATAAAAGTATATTAAAAATGAGGAAAAAAATTCCTTAGGAGAAGGTTTGTCTTAAAGTCCTCAAATAAACCTTTATCATTAAAATCTATTGCCCTTTTGAGATCTAACAACATTATAAAGATTGTTGCCCTTTCAAGGAATATTCTCTGATCTGCTAAGCAATTTTCATTACACATTTACCAGATTACTTTGCTAATAGGAAAATCTGGGCTCTTAAAAAAAAATTATTGTTCAACCAAATAAATGTGGAGTTTCTTCCTTACACAGTTATTTATATTAGTGCAAGTATAATTTTTTTCCTGCTAACATTTATTCAGTATATCTATATTCTACCTACATTGCTGCATTCACTTATTTAAACCTATGAGACAACTCTATCATATGGATATTCCATTATTAATCCCATGTAGTGGATAAACAAGAAAGGACAAATTATCTGGCAAGGTCCTATAGCTAGTAAGTGATGTAAGCTCTTAATTGCCATGCCACACTGATCTCCTAGGGAAAAAATAATATATTTTAAAAATCCATTTAATCACTGAAAAATAATTTGAGTTTGCTGCTGCTGCTGCTAAGTCGCTTCAGTCGTGTCTGACTCTGTGCGACCCCATAGATGGCAGCCCACCAGGCTCCCCCGTCCCTGGGATTCTCCAGGCAAGAACACTGGAGTGGGTTGCCATTGCCTTCTCCAATAATTGTGTTTAGTATATATGAAATATTCTTTTTTTTGGTGCCAGGCAATAGAAATGCTTATAAATACTAATGGAAAAAAATCTAATACATAGGCAAAAAGAATAAAAACTAGGTTAAGCTAAAGGCATACACAATCAAGTTAACTGGGCTTCCCTTGTAGCTCAGTTGGTAAAGAATCTGCCTGCAGTGCAGGAGACCCAGGTTTGATTCCTGGGTCAGGACGATCCCCTGGAGAAGGAAATGGCTACCCACTCCAGTATTCTTGCCTGGAGAATTCCACATACAGAGGAGCCTGGCAGATTACAGTTCACGGGGTCAAAGGAGTCGGACACGACTGAGCGACTAAGCACACAGCAAACAATCAAGGTAATTGGATCCTAAATAATATTGCGTGTAATATTTTGAGCAAAGCTAAGACTTCCACTTAGCCAATATAGATTGCATACCCCAGGAGAACCACATTTAATTTCAATTTCCAGTTTTAAATGGGATACAGGGAAGCCATGCCAATAGCCAGCTTGATTTAGTAGTTAAGAATGTGGGCTCTGGAATCTATTTCAAGCAAGAAACAACTTCATAAAAATTAGAGCTTTCCAAAAACAGAATGGGATTTTCAAAATTAGAAATTTACTTAGATATGTTGTAGGGAGATTGAAAGAATCTTAGTCAAAATCATCTTTTGAACTTTCTTCAAAATGAGATTTTATAAAAATAAAATTGACTTTAGAAAATTATATAAACAATTGCTCCTCCTTATTATAAAAGTCAACAATTTCAAACAGCTTTGCTGTTGAATTAAAAAACTGTCTACAATTTCTAGCCTATGTTGATCCTTCAATTTTCTGCACTACTAGAATTCTGGAAAATAAAGTATGTTTACACTTGGAAAATATGTAGTTTAAAATTGCCTTTAGCACTTTCAATTGATTTTTTTTTTAATTTCAAAATAATAATCAATGCTTGGAAACTAAAGCTTATATATTACATTGTTCTTCTATACCCTATTATTGTACTTAACATATTGATGGAGAAAAAGCAAATGACCAGCAAATAGTGAGTTTCTGTTCAAATCTAAAGCATACTCTACTAGAAACTTCAGTATAAATTCAAGAAGCTTGTTTTGAACAGCTGTACTTTAGTTGTATAACCAAAAGCTAGAGAGTAAAATTAACAAAGCATTTTATAAATAAAAATATATCTAAGTCTTCAACAATAGAACAAATAATAGCTTCAATAGATTTACTTACAGATAGATCTTTTGCAATAAAAAAGAACATTTTGAGAAATGTTCCATTTTGAAAAAACTGTAAGATTTATCAGTAGTAGTTTTTTCCCCATACCAGAAGCATAATCTATGTAGCTTTATTAAAAATTAAACTTCACAGAATTATAAACTTTTAGTTAGAAGATGAGTAAATTCTACAGATTTGAGTTATAGCACAGTGACTACAGTTAATAATACCATATTGTATACTTGAAATTTGCTAAGAGAGTAAATCTCAAGTGTTCATGCCAGAAAAAGAGGTAACTGTGTAATGTGATAGAGGTATTAATTTGCTTGTACACTTTAAATATATTCTATTTGTCAATTATTCTCAATTAAAAATTAAACTTCATAAAATATGTATACTACAGAATGCTTAAAGTATTGTGTATTTGTTGCATGACACATTTCAGTATTAGAATAATTATTTTCTTCATTTTTATCTATAATATGCAAAGAACTATTAATTCAGTTGGTATAATAGATTGAATATATAAGTCATTCTTTAGAAGTGTTTGGTTATTTCTTTATATAAATTAAAGTCACTTTCTGTTTATGACCCCTGTTCCACAAAAGTAAAATCAAGATTTAAATATACATTGCATTTCCCCCCATAATGGAGACATTATGTAACTCATTACTCTCTAAATTTCAGAAGTCTATGTAAACGCTTGAACCTTTGAAAAGTGACTCTATTTGAAATATAAAGAAACAGATCTAAACGTAAGACCAGAAACTATAAAACTCCTAGAGGAGAACATAGGCAAAACACTCTCCGACATACATCACAGCAGGATCCTCTATGACCCACCTCCCAGAATATTGGAAATAAAAGCAAAAATAAACAAATGGGACCTAATTAACCTTAAAAGCTTCTGCACATCAAAGGAAACTATTAGCAAGGTGAAAAGACAGCCTTCAGAATGGGAGAAAATAATAGCAAATGAAGCAACCGACAAACAACTAATCTCAAAAATATACAAGCAACTCCTACAGCTCAACTCCAGAAAAATAAACGACCCAATCAAAAAATGGGCCAAAGAACTAAATAGACATTTCTCCAAAAAAGACATACAGATGGCCAACAAACACATGAAAAGATGCTCAACATCACTCATTATCAGAGAAATGCAAATCAAAACCACTATGAGGTACCATTTCACACCAGTCAGAATGGCTGCGATCCAAAAGTCTACAAGCAATAAATGCTGGAGAGGGTGTGGAGAAAAGGGAACCCTCTTACACTGTTGGTGGGAATGCAAACTAGTACAGCCACTATGGAGAACAGTGTGGAGATTCCTTAAAAAACTGGAAATAGAACTGCCTTATGAGCCAGCAACCCCACTGCTGGGCATACACACTGAGGAAACCAGAAGGGAAAGAGACACGTGTACCCCAATGTTCATCGCAGCACTGTTTATAATAGCCAAGACATGGAAGCAACCTAGATGTCCATCAGCAGATGAATGGATAAGAAAGCTGTGGTACATATACACAATGGAGTATTACTCAGCCATTAAAAAGAATACATTTGAATCAGTTCTAATGAGGTGGATGAAACTGGAGCCTATTATACAGAGTGAAGTAAGCCAGAAGGAAAAACATAAATACAGTATACTAACGCATATATATGGAATTTAGAAAGATGGTAACAATAACCCGGTGTACGAGACAGCAAAAGAGACACTGATGTATAGAACAGTCTTATGGACTCTGTGGGAGAGGGAGAGGGTGGGAAGATTTGGGAGAATGGCAATGAAACATGTAAAATATCATGTAGGAAACGAGTTGCCAGTCCAGGTTCGATGCACGATGCTGGATGCTTGGGGCTGGTGCACTGGGACGGCCCAGAGGGATGGTATGGGGAGGGAGGAGGGAGGAGGGTTCGGGATGGGGAACACATGTATACCTGTGGTGGATTCATTTTGATATTTGGCAAAACTAATACAATTATGTAAAGTTTAAAAATAAAATAAAATTGGAAGAAAAAAAAAAAAAAAAGAAACAGATCTCTTCAGAATTTTAATTTAGTACAGCTTAAAGGCAAAAATATGCATAACTAACTTTACCAGCAAGTTATTGTATTTTTCTCTAATCTGTTATAGCTAGAGATAGCAAGCCCAGGTAAATCAAGATATTAAGCTTTAAAAATAAAAACTTAAGACCCTGTATAATAGGCTCTATGTTCATCCACATCATTAGAACTGACTCAAAGGCGTTCCCCATCATATAGACTGAAGTAAATCAGAAAAACATATATATGGAATCTAGAAAGATGGTACTTATGAACCTATTTGCAGGGCAACAATGGAGATGCAGACACAGAGAACAGGCTTACAGTGGTGCGGGGGTGGAGGTGGGGAGACTAAGGGAGAGTGTAACATGGAAGCATGTACCCTGCCATGTGTAAACTAGGTAACCGATGGGAATGTGCTGTGTGACTCAGGCAACTCAAACCAGGACTCTGTTACAACCTAGATGGGTGGGAAGGGGTGAGAGGCTGGAGGGAGGTTCAAGACGGAGGGGACACATGTATTCCTATGGCTGACTCATGTTGATGAATGGCAGAGGCCAACACAATATTGGGAAGCAATTTTCCTTCAATTAAAAATGAATAAGTTTGGGGAAAAAAACTTGAAACCAAATTTTTAGAAGCATTGAACTCTCTAAAAAAAAACAAACAATAAAACACTATGGGTTTTTGAGTCAGAATGCCTGGATCTGAAAGCAGAATACATCAGTTAAGCAAACTTTAGCAAGTTATGTACTCTCCCTAAACCTATTTTCTTATGTAAAGGGTGTTTAATAGTATTATTTATCCTTATAGAACTATAATCCTTTAATAGTATAAAGCATCTAAATCATTTTGAATTTATGCTTGGCATATAGTAAACATTATGCAAATCTTTTAAATTAGTATTACCATTAGTAGCACATACGTTTAGTCATAGTCCACTTTAATGATAATAGCCCTGGACAACCAAACAAGCCATTTAAAGAACAGAATATAAAGCAGATTTTCTCTACCAAGGGCTTTCTTGGTGCTACAGAATATGCTAGCCCCACAAGGGAAAAGAACAGAACACAGAGGTTCCACTGACTGTGGCCCTCTCCCCGTGTGTCAGCCATGGCCAGCTGGAAGTCGGGATTACGTGTGGCCATATATCTGTGTGTGTGTGTGTGTGTGTGTGTGTTTTAGTTCTCAGTTGTATTCCACTCTTTGTGACCCCATGGACTGTAGCCTGCCAACTCCACTATCCGTGGGATTCTCCAGACAAGCATGCTGGAGTGGGTTGCCATCCCCTTCTACAGGGGATTTTCACAACCCAGTGATAGAACCCGGGTCTCCTGCACTGCAGGCAGATTCTTTACCATCTGAGCCACCAGAGAAGCCCAGCCACATGTCTGCTGCTGCTGTTGCTGCTAAGTCGCTTTAGTCGTGTCTGACTCTGTGCGACCCCATAGATGGCCTCCTACCAGGCTCCCCCATCCCTGGGATTCTCCAGGCAAGAACACTGGAGTGGGTTGCCATTTCCTTCTCCAATGCATGAAAGTGAAAAGTGAAAGTGAACTCGCTCAGTTGTGTCCGACTCTAGCGACCCCATGGACTGCAGCCTACCAGGCTCCACCGTCCATGGGTCTAATGCTCTACAATTATATGTTCTAGAACCATGATACAGAACAAACTAAACCAGGACATGGGAGATAGTAAACCAGGACATGGGAGACAGAGGTCCATAAAATGCTGATATCTAAACCAGTGGCCTCCAAAATTGGAGGAAAAACATTTTGAACATGCAGCTTGAGATAAGTATACCATTTATGGATAAGATTTACTGTACTGAGAAAGTATATTATAAAACATTCTGAAGAAAAAATTAACAGCAGGCCTGAACTTTTCTCCACATACTGTCTCCCTGGAAACATTCCGGGTTAAGACAAACAAGAAGTGACAGCTGTGTTACCAGTCGGCATTGTTTGTTACGCATGGAACACATCTGGACGAGGAGGATGCTGATTCAGCTTCCTGATGCAGTGTGTTCTAGCAACTGAGACCATCCCTTTAGGAAAGCTGGATCGTTATCAAGAGATTGATTCCTGTGGAGCTTAAGCCTTCCCCAAGGCAAAGTAGTCCTTATCTACCCACACGATCTCACCTTAAAACTGAGTTACTACATAGGAGGTAATGCAGAGAAGGTGGAAAATGGTTCCTGAACATCTAGAGGGACTCCCACTGAAGAAGCATCTGACATTAGCCTGCTGACATTCTGTTTCCAGTCCTGTATCCTTCTACTAAACCAAGTGAATCTGGTGCCAAACAATAGCCTACTGTGTCATTTTAGTGTGAGTGTTAAAACCACAGGTCCACTGTGGTAATCATACAGACATGAACATACACAAAAAGTATATTACTTATATCCTCTAACATAATGAATTATTTTAAGCCCCATACATTTGAGTATACTGCTTGGGTCCACATAAGGTTTCACAGAATTTGGGGTATATTTTTTGTAACAACTTGGAAGCTATTGTTTTTCCCTCTGATTTTCTGGTGTTTTTCACAGATGTTTTTTCCTTTGGTCCTTGTAAATCCTTGGCTTTCTCTGCAAATACTAGTGCCCTTAGGACTTCTTAAACTAAAAATTGGTAACTCCATTGTTACAAACTCTGCAGCAGCAAGACATAAGGAATTCCTGAAAATTCAAACATTAAATATATTGAAGTTCTTCACTTCCTGCTCATTTTCTTTTAAAGTTTATCAAGATATAACTATAATAGTATACATATATTCCCTCTAATTAAATTTTTTAAAAAATTAGAGAAAAAGATATAATTATAGAAGGCTTTAAAATCTACAACATTGTGGGAGAAGTAATTTTGTCTTTCCATTTTAATATACTTTTAGGCTAGTTTCATTAAAACATGCTATGTCCAAAATAGAGCAATTCATCCCACTCTTGACACTACCCTCAATTCCAGTAACCAAACAATTTTGCCATTTCCTGTGAAAATTTCTATAGACTCATCTGTCACTACCCCATTTTTAAGCACATGTGATTTTTAAAAGTTATTAAACTTACCCTGATACATGTAACATCAGCAACATGTAGAAGACAAAGAAGAGATTATGAGTATACCAGAAGATGTCATAGTTAGAAACTCTGAAAAAAACAAATAACTTAATTTCAATTTCACTTCCTACTCCATCTCAATAAAACAAGCATGCATCCTTTCAAATACATGTCACTATTGAAAGTTGAAATATGAGTTCGTCTGAGACTTATCTATTAATATCAACATATTAACATACCATTGCAGAAAACTGACAAAAATTATAAGCAACACTTTATCATCTTGAAGATTCTTTGTATTTCAAATAAAGATACATTGAAAAAATTAAAATCAGGTGTTTATTTTTAAATTATTATGATGTAAGGTTAAGGAGCAGGCAACAGTCTGCTAATGTGTACTACTGCTGCCTTTGTTTATCAATGTTCTCAATTTAAAAACAACTAATGTTTCTATCCTACTATGTATTTTGAGGGTAGTTCAAAGGAAATTCAGATGGAGATAAATTAAATAAATGTTCATCAAAATTTTATATGATTTTTCTAGACAGTATATAACTTTAATATCTTGCGTTACTAGCCTGGGGGAGGACCAAGATTCTAAAAAGGGAGGGGTACAATAAACACAACCTATAAAATGTTTGAAAGAAGTAAAAAGACTATCAGTTACTTATTTCATATATCTGAGTGGATGTTCAGGGAAGCTATCTGATAAAAGCTTAGATGATTCTGATAACAACCCCTGAAACCTTTTAGAACCCCTGGGTTAGGCAATAATCAATACAGTCACATTTACTTCAGTCACAGATTGCTACCACAAACAAGATCAGTAACACCCTTATAACATGCACTCTCTTGCATATATCTGATCTTTTTTAATCTACATTTCTAGAAGTAGAATTACGTCAAAGGACACACAGTTTGTAAGGTTTCTTTATATACACCACTCATTGCTCTATAAAACATGGTTATCAATTAAGAACCCAATCACAGTGTAGGAGTGCCTGTCTCCCCAGACCCAGACTCAACTATATACATCTCCAGTATCTTGGAATTGGGTATTATTTCATTTGTGTTACTTGCTTTCAATTCTTCGGTGACTTACCTGTTCGTGGAAATTACCCATTTCTACAGCATATTTCTCAACTGTTGTAAGTAAACTATTCAAATTTAAGAATGTACTGGCTGCAAAGAAGGGCTTCCCAGGAGGCACTCCTGGTAAAGAGCCCGCCTGTCAATGCTGGAGACGCAAGAGACACAGGTTGGATCCCTGGGTGAGCACGATCCCCTGGAGGAGGGCATGGCAACCCACTCCAGTATTCTCACAAGCAGAACGGAAGAGCAGCCTGGGGAGCAACAGTCCACAGGCTCACAGGGTCAGACGCGGCTGAGGCAGCTTAACACGCACGCACAGTTCCATATGAGTGCAATACTGTTCCCAGGAACATGCTACTTTTTAATTTTTATAATGTATACTGGCATTCAGGAGTTTCAGTTTTCATATTTTGAGATAGCTACATACTTCCTATATTTCCCCTTGTCCATTATGAGCACTGATAACTATAAGGTAAAGTTTCCTCCAAATCTTCAGCGGTGCAATTTTTCACAGGTAACTTTGTCATGGAGCTAGAATTTCATTCACTTCAGCCTTCCTTTCCTCACAAGCTTGCAGTGGCAGCTTTATTACTTAGCAGGTTCTCACATATGGCAAAGTCCTCTTCAGGTCTTTCTACCAACTATCACTTAGTTCAAGGCCTTGGTCATTTTTGCAAGTAAGTCCTATTCTGTTTTTATTAATTAAGGTATAATTTTCTTATAATATTATATTAGTTTCAGGTGTACATCATAGTAATGCCCTATTCTAAGTTACTGAGGCATATTTTTTTTAATGTTTAGTTAAGCCACATCTTCCTTTTATTCCACTTGGGAATATTTACTTGAAACATCCCCATACACAATTCCTTATCACTCAGAATATTTGACTGAAAAATTTTTCCAAAACAGGAAATTATATATAGAAACGTCTCTAGTTCCCTCTTAGTTACACAGGAAACAGAATACCGCATTGACTAAGCATTTGGGTTAATCAAGACATTTTCTACATATGAAAATGAAGATAATCTGAAGGAAATCTAAATAGTCTGACCAAGAAACATCAAAATAATGGCTCTGACACTCACCGTATCGCATATGTTGAAGCTGTAAACATCAAGAATAGTACCAGTACCATGCAGACCCCTGTCAGGCCAGGAACTATAAAAATATACATAAGTACATTTTAACTTAAGTCATACTGAGAAAAAAAGTACAAAAAATTATTACCTTAAAATTCAAAGTACTAGGCTGCTCTGTGGGAAGCCTAATTGAAATCATCTATCTCCTTACATGTTCTCTGTCAAAAAAACCTGGTTTTTTTTTTTTTTAATTAGCATTAGTTTCAAGGTACTTAAGGCAAAGTAGAATCTTTTCCACCTTTCACAGAAAAGTCCCTTTTGGTATTTTCAAATATTCCGATCAGAATGGTGACTACATGCACACTTTGACAGGAACATAACTACAGCAAACAGCAATGAGTAATGCAACAGGACACAGCTGACATCCAACATCCTAACTGCTTTGGTTTTCTCCATCAGAGTCAATGTCAAATAATTTCTTTTGGACTTCACTATCTAGAAAAAATTTCCAGAAAAAATAAGCAAAACCTGAATAGTTCTAAAAACCACAACTTCAAGTGTAGAACAAAACATGGTGAATGTGAATAAAAAAGTTACAGTGCTGATTTTTTAAGAATACTCTCAGACATAATTCCCCTTAGAATGGAAAATATTTTAAAATCAGTGTTTCTGTAATTACATAACATTTGTTCTTAAAAAGAAAGCGTGCAAACATGTCATTTTACAAAATTAATACTGGCGTAATAGATTGCTACAAGCCTAGTGTTAGCTCATTAGAGGACATCCAAAAAGAATAGGTGATATGCTATATCAAAGAGCGAAAAATCACAATAGTCTCATTTCTTATTATCTTATTGCTATCAAATAAAATAGTCTATGTTACGTTTATCTACTCTTACAATCACATGAGCAACAGTAAGTACTAAATGACCTAGCTAAGAAAAGTCCATCTCAAATCTTTCTAGAAAAGGTACTAAAACACTTCTGTCTCCAAAAGTACAGACACCTCCCTACTCTTCTTCTTGACAAGGAAGCACCTGTGCAACAGAAGGCCCATCAGGGAGTGAGAGCCATCAACAGAAGCAAACAAGCTGAGGATGACACCAGGGCAATACTGATAGGCATCATTAGGGTCACAGAGGGTATAGAATGGTTGGAAAATAATATTGGAAATTCCAATGCAGTAGAAACAAGTTTCCACTTGAAAAGGGCCACATGAGAAATAAGGGAGTCGGTCTATGGAACTTAATACTTGAGTACACCCTCCTTTTCACTCTTCCCAGTACACAGATTTGGAAGCCTAACAAAACTTGCCTTTCCCTAATGCCCCAATCCAAATCATCTCCCCTCTAAATTCTTTCATTGGGCACTCCCTTTGCTATTGTCTCTCCCATTGCTTTACTTCCTAGGGGTAACAGAAGACCAAGATAAGTACACTAGTTCACACAGGAGGATTTGGCACCCCACTCCAGTACTCTTGCCTGGAAAATTCCGTGGACTGAGGAGCCTGGTAGTCTACAGTCCACGGGGTCGCAGAGTCAGACACAACTGAGCGACTTCACTTTCACTTTTCACTTTAAAAAGAACAGCAGGCCTACAAAATGACAAGGCCTTTCCTCTTCCAAATACTTATCCCCCGAAAACACACACACAGCCACCCCAAACTTGTTCAAAAATATTCATTAACCACTTTAATACTCAAGGCCTATAAACAATTTAAGTCTCCATCAACAGATGGATGGATAATTATTTATTGTGCCTGAAAAATTAATCAGCAGTTAAAAAAAATGACATATACCTATGAACCACAAAATTATTAGTCTGAGTGAAAAAACCAGACTCCCCACCCCCCAAGAAAAACCCTGAAAGAATATAAGCGCTATGATTTCTTTTATACAACATTATAGAAAATTCAAAGCATTCTTTAGTGGTAGAAGGAAGATCCATAACCAGGAGGGGTAGAGAGCAGGATGCATTACAAAAGAGCACAAAACATTTTTAGAATGATGGACATATTTGTTATCTTGATTTTGATTATGGTTTCTTATGTATATACATATGTCAAAAGTGATCAAATAACATACTTTACATATGTATAATTTAGAGTACTTCAGTTATAACTCAAATTTAAAGAAGAAAAAAGAGAGAAGGTCCCTTTCTCTGGCTCCAAGTAATTTAAAAAACCCGAAAAAAAAAAAAGAAAAAATCCGTATCTGCCCAAATGAACAAATAAATGACAGAATCCCAGAGGGCTCTGTAATGTGAAATTTGTGGTTGGAGAGGCCTTTCAAGTAATTTCATTGAGGCTTCATGAACGTCTACCGTGTCTACATACACGGTTTCCTTTATATGGTCCTGAACGTGCCGAAATTAGTTCTAGAATGTCTGCAAATCACTTCATCAGAACACCTGAAAAAATGGAGCATGTTTAGAATAGAGGTATAAGTTCTAAAGGGTATTATTTGAACATCAATTCTTTTAGGAATTAATTTCCAGTAAAAATGCTCTCACTATTCCTTGAAGAATCACAGGGCACATTAATGTAAATTTTCTGAGAGGTACTAAAGTCGAGAAACCAGTTTAAATTTGAACAGATATTCCCCAAACACTGAACTCGAGCATTCCTTTTAGAGCAGATCATGGAAAACATATTAGAAAGACTTTGGGTGAAATAGTTGACCTCAGCCATTTGAAATCAAGATGAAATAGAAGCCTCAAATAACCTAGGGCATATGTGTATATCCTGGAATTATAGCCCTGTTATTGTCCCTTAACCCAAATCCCAATCTCACTGAATCTCATCTGTAAACTAAGCAGAATCAATTCAATGCTTTTTAATATTCTTTCAGATTTATGAAGTTATCTTTCTTTTCAAAAGAATTCATTTTTCCTTTCTCTCTCCCAGAAGTACAAAAATTCCAGAGTTTGCAATTTATAAAGTAATAGACTTCATAGCAATGAAGAAGAAAAACTGACTTATAATTAGCAACGAGAAGAAAAAAAATTACAGACACAGTGGTCCAAAAAAAATGGTGGGATGAGTAACTCAAAAACCAAAGAGGAGAGAGTGGGAGAGATAAATTAGGATTTAGGGATTAATATATGTACATTACTATATATAAAATTGGTAAACAGCAATGCCATACTGCATAGCACAGGGAACTATACTCAATATCTTGTAATAACCTATAGGAAAAGAATCTGAAAAAATACATATATCCATATACACACACACATATATATGCATGTATAACTGAATCACTTTGCTACATGCTTGAAACTAACAACAACATTGAAAATTGACTATACTTCAGTTTAAAAAAAGCTAAGATTTTCTGTCACTGCAATTAAACAGAGACTGGACAACCAATTATCTGGAATGTTGCAGAGAATATCTCTGTAACAGGTAGAAGAGTTTAAAAACAGATGATTTTTCTACAAATGACCCAATTTCATTCATTTTTAAGGCTGAGTAATATTCCATTGTATATATTATATACTGCTGCTGCTGCTAAGCCGCTTCAGTCGTGTCCGACTCTGTGTGACCCCAGAGACGGCAGCCCACCAGGCTCCCCTGTCCCTGGGATTCTCCAGGCAAGAACACTGAGGGGGTTGCCATTTCCCTCTCCAATGCATGAAAGTGAAAAGTCAAAGTGAAGTCGCTCAGTCGTGTCTGACTCTTAGCGACCCCGTGGACTGCAGCCTACCAGGCTCCTCCGTCCATGTGATTTTCCAGGCAGGAGTACTGGAGTGGGGTGCCATTGCCTTCTCCGATATTATATACTACATCTTCTTTATCCATTCATATGTAACATTTAGGTTACTTCCATGTGCTGGCTATTATAAATGGTGCTGCAATGAACACTGGGGTACATGTGTCTTTTTTTAATATTTATTTACTTATTTAATTGATTGTTTGGTTTACAAAATTGGTTTGATTTCTGTCATACATCAACATGAATTAACCATAGGTGTACATTTTTCCTGAGAAGGCAATAGCACCCCACTCCAGTACTCTTGCCTGGAAAATCCCATGGACTGAGGAGCCTGGTGGGCTACAGTCCATGAGGTCGCTAAGAGTCGGGCACGACTGAGCGACTTCACTTTCACTTTTCACTTTCATGCATTGGAGAAGGAAATGGAAACCTACTCCAGTGTTTTTGCCTGGAGAATCCCAGGGACAGCGGAGCCTGGTGGGCTGCCGTCTATGGGGTCGCACAGAGTCCGACATGACTGAAAGAACGCAGCAGCAGCAGTACATTCTTCCCCTCATGCATCTTTTTGAATTATGGTTTACTCACAGTCTATAGCTAGTAGTGGGCTTCCCTCATAGCTCAGTTGGTAAAGGATCTGGCCTGCAATGCAGGAGACCTGGGTTTGATTCCTGGATCGGGAAGATCCCCTGGAGAAGGAACTGGCAACCCACTCCAGTATTCTTGCCTAAAGAATCCCCATGGACAGAGGAGCCTGGCAGGCTACAGTCCATGGGGTCGCAAGAGTTGGACATGATTTAGCAACTAAACCACCACCACCACCATGACCAGTAGTGGGATTGCCGGGTCATATGATAGTTCTAGTTTTAGTTTTTAAGGAACCTCCACACTGTTCTTCATGAAAGTGTTAGTCTCTCAGTTGTTTCTGACTCTTTGAAGACTCCATGGACTGCAGTCCACCAGGCTCCTCTGTCCATGGAATTCTCCAGGCAAGAATACTGGAGTGGGTAGCCACGCCCTCCTCCAGGGGATCTTCCCAACCCAGGGATCGAACCCAGGTCTCCCGCACTGCAGGCAGATTCTTTACCATCTGAGCCACCACTGTGGCTGATTTACATTCCACCAGCAGTGCAAGAGGGTTCCCTTTCTCCATACCCTTTCCAGAAACTAACACAGCATTATCAAGCAATTATGCTCCCTTTAAAAAAGGCCAAGAAGATGACTTTTATCCATTCAGGGACTACTTTCTGGGCATCTGTATTGTACTGTCAAGTGCTAGAGTAAAAATGAATCATGCCCTAAAATAAATCTCAGTCCAGTGTGGGAGAAAGGATAAGCCGGCAATTGCAACACAGGGTATTAAGTGTTGAAAGAGAGCCAAACTGAGTATTTTCGAGGTACATCAAAGGACATCCTAACCTAGCCTTGGATAACAGCTCAGCCAAGTCCCAATAAATTAGCCTCTATTAGCACACATATCCCAAGAGTGAGGAAGCACAGGTTAGAAAGTATTGGGCTAGTCTGAGTTCACTGGGCAAAGTCACTTAACAAAATGAAGTACATTGTGAACTCTCTCAGTCTTCAAGTTATAAAGGAAAATCTGTACTTGTTTTCTTAGGGAAAAAATGCTTATTACGTTTACTCTTATTGTTTTTGATCTATGCATATTAGGTTAATTAGTAGCCCATAAAATGAATGATTGCACTACACTGCCATTTATAGATGAAATGAAAGATCATTTTCATCCCTACCCAGATGTAGTCAGAAATATACCATCTTGTATTCATCATCCTGTTTTTACCAAGATAATTGGAGACATGACTGTGTTTGTTTATGAGGGTTTTTCTAATTGAAATTGGATACTTGGTGTTTTATCCTCATCATACAAAGTACTACCAAATTTGGAGATACATGCACTTTTAAGTGTTTGAATAATTCAATCTATTAAATTTATTCTATAAGTTCTTAATTGGAATGTTTTAACATTTATTTAGTGAGTCAAAATACTATGGAGGAGCTTTAGCATAATATTTAGGGGGACTGGGTCTGTATTCCTGGGAAATAAATGGCTCCTGATGAAAAGTATAGTCTTTCTTTCATCAAACTTTATGGAACTGGGCCACCAAAGTGATACTGACATGCTGATCTGGGGCAATTCAAGCTGCTTGTATTGAGAGAAACTCCACAAAATGTTTTCTCTCCATCCTCTGCGAGTGGCCCTGTTCCACTGTGAAGAAACTGATTTCCGGTGGAAAACACCATATATGTAGGTAATAAATTATTCTACAGTATATGGAAGGAAACCAACTATTCATAGTATTTACCATGTACCGTTAGCGTCCCAGGCCAAGAACGGATCAGCTCTGCTTAGTGGAGTTAGGGAGAAATCTGTGCATAATGGGGTGTGTCAACTGACACATAAAGGATGAGTGCGAGTTGAACAGGTGAAGAAAAGAGAGTAAGAGAGGAGGCAACAAGTAGGTAGTGGTGAGAAGTTATGCTCAGGAGTATAATCAGATGCTCAGTAAAGGTAAAACAGCACTGAGAAGGTTAATAAAACACATTGCCAGGTCCCAGTTTGGTCTCTCTCTACGCTGAAACCAGGAATTTGTGTTTTTAAGTATAATATTACTCTACTTGGCCCAACACACTCATAGGAACTTCTGGGAAAGAACACAGGATGACGGTGTTTCATGCAGAGGGAGTGATCACCTACTTATGAGCATTAACTTTACTAAGTTTCTTAATGTAATATCTTTGTCATATGAGATCTTTTTATACTTTTATAAACTAAACTTTTTAAAGCATTTCTAAGGCTTCAACTATATTCTATCCAGTAAAAGAATATTAAAACAAAGTTCTTATTTATTTCTCTTAAATTAACCCATATGAACCAAAAAATACATTCATTCATACATAAGGTTTTATTTTTCTGCTTTTCCTCCCTTCTGTTCTCATCCAATTCTTAAGGCTTTAATAAAAACATGTTTTCAATGAGCAAAGTTGTAAACAAAACTAAATTGTGTTCCTAAGGAAAAAACTGTGAAATATGTACTTTGCAAATGGCAAATATCATAATCTATAGGCAGAAAAAATATATTATAAATATGTAGCTGTGACATGAGGGGGGGAAACACCTGAAATATTATTATTTTTCATCATAAGACTGATTCAAAATAGAAACAATGCATTTGACAGAGCCATGTCTCAGTCCTGTATGAAATTCTGATCCTTAATAAGTTAGTACAGACAAGACTTTATGACAGACCATCTCCCATCCACAATCATTGTGTCTCTGAAACAGGTGCCCAAAGTCCCCCAAATACAGTCTCCTTTTCATTATTATAAATGTAAGATTGAGAAAGAGAAAAAATAGTTGGAACTGTACTAACATCAGGGCCAAATTTTGAGATGTTCAAATGCACTTTAACAGATTAATAGTCTAGACTGAGATTTTATGGACAACATGTTTAAGAAGGGAAAATAAATTAAAAATGAGAACAGAGACACATTTCAAGAAAAATAACTTATTTTAGTGACTGTTTCTCCTCTGCCTTATAGGTTTTAGGATCAGAAAATATCCTACTAAATTACTAAATATTAAGAACTACACTGATACTCAGAGTGCTTGGTGTTTTTTCTCCAAAACTTCAAAAACAGAAACCTGTTCCCTCTGTATTCTCCAATAGTACTTGTCCTAACAGCGGGCACATGGCAGGTGCTCCTAAGCTGCTGCTGCTGCTGCTGCTGCTGCTGCTAAGCCGCTTCAGTCGTGTCCGACTCTGTGCGACCCCACTGAGGGCAGCCCACTAGGCTCCCCTGTCCCTGGGATTCTCCAGGCAAGAACACTGGAGTGGGTTGCCATTTCCTTCTCCAATGCAGGAAAGTGAAAAGTGAAAGTGAAGTTGCTCAGTCATGTCCAACTCTTAGCAACCCAATGGACTGCAGCCCACCAGGCTCCTCTGTCCATGCGATTTTCCAGGCACGAGTACTGGAGTGGGGTGCCATTGCCTTCTCCACTAGTATTACGTAATTTCCATAGAAAGACTACATGAAAAGCAAATACACTGTGCTTAATTTTACTCTTCATCCCTTTGAACCCTGATGGTTTGCCCTTACCCTTTGGTTTCACTGAAACCTTATGCTTGACCAGTTGTTTGACATGAACATTTCCCAGGCTGTATTTTGGCATATATATAAACACGGTATAGAAGCTGCAGTGATAACAACTTACCAGTTGTGAAGAGCAGTTTTCTAGGATCCTAAAGAAAAAGAAAAAAAAAATGTCTGAAATATACAACACTGATCAACGCAAAATTCTGCAAGGAGTCTGTGAGCGATAAGAGCCATGTGTTAGGCATGTAGGATACTGTACTCCCAACGGAAATAACAGAGATTCAATTAAGTTCCATAATGTTTTTACAATGCTAGGGGAGATTATGGTGGTGGTGCGGTTAGTTGCTCAGTCATTTCCTACTCTTTGCCACCCCATGGACTTTAGCCTGCCAGGCTCCTCTATCCATAGAATTCTGCAGGCAAGAATACTAGAGTGGGTTGCTATTCCCTTCTCCAGGGGATCTTCCCAACCCAGGGATCGAATTCATTTATCCTAATTTACAGGCAGATTCTTTACTGTCTGAGCCACCAGAGAAGCCCAGAGGAGATAATCATACACACAAAATCCAATTCCAAGAAATTTATCCATTTGAAAAGGGAAGAATATTGGATGAGAAGTCAGAAGGTCCAAGCTTTCATCTTAATGGCCAATTACAGGCTAGTGGGTGTGGCCTGAAGCCCACCCTTTGATTATTTTGGGATTCAATACTTTTAGCTATAAGGTGGAAACATTAATATATGCTCTGTCTACCACAACTGCTAACTGCACCTAGCAAGTGTCAAAACAGTGAGAATCAAAAGTAATAAAATATATAGAGGGGGTTATGCTGTGCAAATTCAATGCAAAGAACACTGAGAACTAAAATGTTTCAAATGCTACTATGAAAAGTATTGATAATATTCAAATCAGGAAGACAGCTTCCTTCTAATTAGAAATACATTAACATTGTTCCTGTAATATTTCCTTTAACTACATCCCCATGATATAATGGACTGAAATAAACTCCCTTCTGTCTTCTGGAAATCTTATATCAATGCCCAGTAGAATGTGGATTAATTTTTTATCCAAAGGGGCCTAATATTATACAACTTATGAATTACTTTTCTCATGCCTCCATTGAATCCGTGGTCAGACCAAGCTATATACAAAGTGGGAAGCCATTTAAATAATTTCAGGGACCCTGAATAAGGACCATTTGCCCAAGAATAGCTCTTCATCCAGCTTAGGTCCAATGGCTTCTAGTTAGAAACATGGCGTTAAAAACATAACTAAAGGCTAATCTAGAGTATCAAAGTGTTAGTCGCTCAGTTGTGTCTGACTCCTTGTGACCCCATGGACTGTAGCCCACCAGGCTCCTCTGTCCATGGAATTTTCCAGGCAAGAATACTAGAGTGCATAGTCATTCCCTTCTCCAGGGGATCTTCCCAACCCAGGGATCAAATCCAGGTCTCCTGCATTACAGGCAGATTCCTGACCATCTGAACCACTAGGAAGGCCCATAATCTTGAGGAACCTAATACATAAACAACTAGGAAAAATACAAGATGGACTGAACAAAGTGGTAATACCAGAAATATGAATAATTAGCTAGGAAACGTCAGAAGATGAATAAAACTGCTAGGGAATGAAGACAGGGTATAAGAGTAAGAGACTGTTTCACAGATGACAAGATGAGGCCAACTGAGCTATTCCATCAGGACTGTACCACCCGTCACAAACTGGACAATGCAGGGGTCACTGGGGACGTGGAGAAAACAAGAGTGTGAGCACACAGCAGGAACAGTAAGGTGCATGACACAAACCCATCCTTTCCAAGACAAATCACAGAAGAATACAACTGTTTATATATGCATTATTTCTCCGTGTGAATGTGTGTGTATTTTTTCATCTGAATCTAGTACATGGCCTGATACCTACTAAGCACTCCAAAATATTTATTAAAAGAAAGAACAAGGGGAAAAAGATATGATTGAAGAAGTGAAGGAAGGGAGGAAAGAAGCGGAAAAAAAGGGAAAATGTAAATTAAAATGAATTACTATTTTTTATCCATCTTATCAGCAGTATTTTTTTTAAAAAAATGAGTGAGGTATAGAAATAAGCATTGCAATAAAATTGGTAGAGTGTATCAACTGGAAGTGTTTTTTGGAAAGTAATTTGTCCAACAAAACTAAAAATATGTGTACCTTTGAAACCAAAATTACTTCTATAAATCTGCCTAGCAGAACTGTACCAAAAAAAATAAATTTATTAGCATGCAGTTTATGACAAAAACCTGGAATCAGCTCAACATTCGTGAATAAGAAAAAGACTAAAAATAAATTATGGTATATTCATATGAAGAAGATGAGGTAGATGTATATTTTCTGATACAGTAAGTCACAATACATATATTGACAAATTGCTATAGCTAAAGAATATTTATCATAAAACACCACTCAAAATAAGAAAACATAAAATCATTACCTGTGGCTACTTTTGGAAGAGAAGCTTTCAATTTTCACTTACTTGGGAGTTCTAAAATATTTTACATTAAGGCTCTATCTCTCTTAAAGTGAAATAAACTTAATACCTATAAATCCTAAAATGACTAGAATACTGGCATCTTAAGAAAAAGTATATTAAAATAAAATTATTAAATCATTACAGTTATTGAAGACATATTAATTATAAAGCAGAAGAGAGAAGCAAAGAAGTAAAAGATTAAAAAAGAATTTTCATGGCAGTAGTAAGATACAAGTAACCCCATAAGATCAGGGCAAGTGATGGGAGATAGGGAGAGATGGGAGGCTCTCTCTGGGATGAAATCATTACATGCAGAGCTTCCACTGGCATCTCCATGGTTCTTAATGCCAGATATACTCCTGCAAGGTGGGAGACCTGTGTTCGACCCCTGGGGTTGGGAAGATCCCCTGAAGGAGGGCATGGCAATCCACTCCACTATACTTCCTGGAGTATCCCCAAGGACAGAGGAGTTTGGTGGGCTACAGTCCATGGAGTCACAAAGAGTTGGACATGACTGAGCAACTAAGTATAGCATATACTCTACAATCCCCTGGTGAACTTTTTAAAAATATTTCAGTCACTTAGTCGTGTCTGACTCTGTGACCCCATGGTCTGCAGCACACCAGGCTTCTCTGTCCATCACTAACTCCCAGAGCTTGCTCAAACTCATGTCCATTGAGTCAGTGGTGCCATCCAACCATCTCATCCTCTGTCATCCTCTCTCCTCCCTCCTTCAATCTTTCCCAGCATCAGGATCTTTTCCAAGGAGTCAGTTCTTCACACCAGGTGGCCAAGTTATTGGAGCTTTAGCTTCAGCGTTAGTCCTTCCAATGAATATTCAGGACTGATTTCCTTTACGATGGACTGGTTGGATCTCCCTGCAGTCCAAGGAACTCTCAAGAGTATTCTCTAACACCACAGTTCAAAAGCATCAGTTCTTCAGCGCTCAGCTTTCTTCATGGTCCAACTCCCACATCCATACATGACTACTGGAAAAACCACAGCTTTGACTATATAGACCTTTGCCGGTAAAGTGATGTCTACTTTTGAATATGCTGTCTAGATTTGTCATAACTTTTCTTCCAAGGAGGAAGCGTCTTTTAATTTCATGGCTGCAGTCACCATCTGCAGTGATTTTGGAGCCCAAGAAAATAAAGTCTGTCACTGTTTCCATTGCTTCCCCATCTATTTGCCATGAAGTGATGGGACCAGATGCCATGATCTTCATTTTTTGAATGCTGAAGAGTTTTTTCACACTCCTCTTTCACTTTCATCCAGATGGTCTTTAGTTCCTCTTCGCTTTCTGCCACAAGGGTGGTGTCATCTGCATATCTGAAGTTATTGATGTTTCTCCTGATAGTCTTGATTCCAGCTTGTGCTTCAATCAGTCTGGCATTTTGCATGAGGTACTCTGCATATAAGTTAAATAAGCAAGGTGACAATATACAGCCTTGACGCACTCCTTTCCCAATTTGGAACCAGTCTGTTGTTCCATGCCCGGTTCTAACTATTGCTTCTTGATCTGCATACAGATTTCTCAGGAGTGAAACTTATCTGCATACAGATTGCTCAGCAGTGAAAAATATTAGGGGCTGCCTCTAACCCAGGTCAACAAAATCACACTGGTATATTAAAAGATACTAGCATAGTTAAGGGATTAATCTAGGGCTACTTGTTATTTTGGTTTAATGATTTACGTTCGTGTTTGTTTGTCATTACTTTGGCCTTTGACTTGTCTTGGGAGGGAGGTCGAGCGCATGATCACAGTGGTACAAATCTAGAGAGCTCTGGGGATATATAAGGGGAAGATGGAGTGGGGAGAACAAGCTATTAAGTCACTACCAAACTGAGCAGAACAGGGCGGGCTTCTGATCACAGGGGACCCTGAACATTTTGGTGTTGATGCGGTCTTGGCTTTGGGAACCAAAGGCAGCCTGAGGACACCATGAGAGTGTCAAGCAACAGAGATCTACTTAGGGCTGTGCAAGTTCTGTTTCTTGGTCCAGCTCGGCTCCCTGCACATACAATTCCACTTTATGGGCAGCTCCACATGGAGAAGAGCACCTCTAAGTTAGATATTGCCCCCTACAGAATTCAGCCCAAGGTCACCTATTATAAGGATTACAAAACAAAATAAAACAAAGGAAAGCATTAAAATTCAATAATATTTTTAAGTAAAATCAACTGATGGTCTAGGATCATCAAACAGTCAACTTTCTTTTCTGCCCTTTTCCTCCTCAAGCACAGTATGAGTTCCTGAAAGATTTTTACCCTGTTGTGTTTTTCCCCAACAGTCTCCACTGAGTGATGGGAATTAGACAAAACGCTTGGGAGGCAGAAGGCAGGCCTGAGCGGCAACCATGTGAACACTGCAGAGCGCAGTAAGTAGACACTCTTCGAACTTTCAGGTTCAGCAGGAGAGACTGTGAAATAGTAATTACATATATTTTCTATTGAAAAGGAATAAAACTCAACTTGACAAGTGCATTTTAAAAGCACTCAAAAGGAGCAGCAAGGCACAAATTTTCTGCGAAAATCACAGACCCTCATTAGTCATTTCACGATAAGTGAAAGGAAAATGAGAAGACAGAGGCCACCCACCTCCTCTCGGTATCTTGCTGCATTCAGTTCGACAAAATCCTCGCGGTAGTTCACTGAGAAGTTGAGGGCATTAACCAGGTGGGCGGCCACGTGCACACCTACGGAGTCACACCAGTCAGTGGGGTTTTCAGAGACACTCAACAAAGGGGAGTTGGTTCCTCTCCTTACATAAAGACAGGGTCACACTTTGACAACCATATAGGCAATAAAATGTTCGATTAAAAGGGAAGTCTTAAAAGCACAAAGAATCTTAATTACACACAGTTTTAGCATGAGAAATAACATAAAGAAACAGAATTTTCAAAAGCCAAAATAAAATAACCCTAATAAGTCAAGAGTTAGAAATACACCAACACACACTGACACACATACACACACATGTGTGTATAATAATACAGGAATTTATTTATTCATTGAAGCATCTCCTGAACACAGTAACCCCTCCTTACTCATTGTTTCACTATCTGCAGCTTTAGTTACCTGTGGTCTGAAAACATTCAGTGGAAAATTCCAGAAATAAACAGTTTATAAGTTTTAAATTGCATGCTGTTCTGAGTGTGATGAAATCTCTGGCTGTCCCACTCCACCCCACCTGGGACGTGAATCATCCCTCAGTCCAACACATCCCACCCGTTGGCCACTTAGTAACTGGCTTGGTTATCAGATCCACAGTTTGGGATACTGCAGAATTTGTGATCAAGTCGCCCTTGTTTTATTTAATAATGGCCCCAAACTACAAGAGATGCTAACAATTCAGATATGCCAAAGGAAGCTGTGAAGTGTCTCCTTTAAGTGAAGGGGTAAAAGTTCTTGACTTAATAAGGAAAATAAATTTCCTATGTTGAGGTTGCTAAGACCCACAGTAAGAGTGAATTTTCTATCCCAGAAATGGGAAAGGAAAAAGAATTTTGTGCTCACTTTGCTGTCACACCTTAAAATGCAGAAGTGACCAGCCATAGCGCATGTTTACTTAAGATGAAAGAGGCATTAAAGTGGTACAATAAGATACTTTGAGAGAGAAGAGGATCACATTCATTTAGTTTTTTTTACAGCATATTGTTACAATTGTAACATTAGTAATTATTGCTAATCTTTAACTGTGCCTAATTTACAAACTACACTTTATCACAGGTGTGTTTGTATAGCAAAAAACAGTATATACAGGATATATCATCATTGACTTCAAGCATTCACTGGAAGTCTTGGAAAGCATCCCATGGATAAGGGGGACTGCTGTATTACATCTTTTCTGATCTTTCGCCTCTCCTACAGCTCCAAACCTGTTATATATTTTGAATACTTCACTGACACTCAACCTAAGATAAAAGCCCATGAAAAGGCTTTTAACCACTTAACAGTTTTCACAGTCCACAGATTCAAGACATAGTGTTTCAATCCAGGAGTAAACGTGTTGGTAACAACTTCACGGGCCAAAAACTCAGGAAGATAATAATCACCATGTAATAATCTGCCTACAATGGTGCGCTAATGAGTAGTCAACTGACTCAGAGCTTATACCAAAGAGTTAGGAAATTACTAGAGAGTTGAAGAGAAATTCCTTCTGGCATGATCAGAAAAAAGAAAATTATCATGAGGTTAGAGAAGAAAGAAGCAAATGACATTTTGCACAGCACTATAATAGCCTCCCCCCTTCTCAAGCTTTCCTTATAGATGAAATAAGGTTAAAATTAATGGCACATTACAATGTACTGGAAAGAGCAACATTTAATTAGTTAGAAAACCTGTTTTCTTGCCCACATCACTTGCCTACTAATGCCTCAGTTTACTCTTCTGTAAAATGGTGATGACAGAAATAAGAGACTTAATAAGATAAATGAACCAAAATTGCTGAGTAAAACATTACAATTTATACTTTATGGAGTGTTGTGATTCAAAAAAAGACATGGCCTGGAAAGTGAAAATTCTACAACCAATCCGACCTAGCATATGAGATATATGTAGATGGCCAAGTGTTCTGAATTACTCCCAAAGACAAATGAAAGTGAGAGAGAAGGGATAGAATGCTAGATAATCTAGGGGTTATTTAAAGGATTCATAAACTAGTGCCAGTGCCCAGATTAAAGGAAGGAAAAGGGTCCTACAAGTAAATAGACAGGAAACTGAAGGTGGTTAACTAGCACGCAAAGACAGGGTTCCAAAGAAAAAAGGCTGTCTAGGTGATACTTGACTATGGCACAGATGCGAAACATTATTGAAGCAAAACTGTGTCCTACAGCTTCAGCATTTCTAAAATCTATAGGAAAAAAATCCCTCTATTATAAACAGAAGGCTTACTTGTTCACTACATATTTTATGTCTCCAAAGTTCAAAGGCATCCCAAGAGGAAATCCCATTCTTTTTAATTCTCCCGAAAAAGTTGCCCTAGGTAACAGCTGTATGAAATATATCCTTAAGAGATACATTCACCTTCCTTAAAAGGTTTCGTGTGTGTGTGTGCTCAGTCGTTCAGTCGTATCTGACTCTTTGCGACACCATGGACTGTAGCCCTGACCTGCCTCTTGAGAAACCTGTATGCAGGTCAGGAAGCAACAGTTAGAACTGAACATGGAACAACAGACTGGTTCCAAATAGGAAAAGGAGTCTGTCAAGGCTGTATATTGTCACCCTGCTTATTTAACTTCTATGCAGAGTACATCATGAGAAACGCTGGGCTGGAAGAAGCACAAGCTGGAATCAAGATTGCCAGGAGAAATATCAATAACCTCAGATATGCAGATGGCACCACCCTTACAGCAGAAAGTGAAGAGGAACTAAAAAGCCTCTTGATGATAGTAAAAGGGGAGAGTGAAAATGTTGGCTTAAAGCTCAACATTCAGAAAACAAAGATCATGGCATCTGGTCCCATCACTTCATGGGAAATAGATGGGGAAACAGTGGAAACAGTGTCAGACTTTATTTTTGGGGGCTCCAAAATCACTGCAGATGGTGACTGCAGCCATGAAATTAAAAGACGCTTACTCCTTGGAAGCAGAGTTATGACCAACCTAGATAGCATATCCAAAAGCAGAGACATTACTTTGCCAACAAAGGTCCATCTAGTCAAGGCTATGTTTTTTCCAGTGGTCATGTATGGATGTGAGAGTTGGACTGTGAAGAAAGCTGAGCGCTGAAGAACTGATGCTTTTGAACTGTGGTGTTGGAGAAGCCTCTTGAGAGTCCCTTGGATTGCAAGGAGATCCAACCGTTCCATTCTAAAGGAGATCAGTCCTGGGTGTTCTCTGGAAGGAATGATGCTAAAGCTGAAACTCCAAATCTTTGGCCACCTCACACAAAGAGTTGACTCATTGGACGCTAGGAGGGATTGGGGGCAGGAGGAGAAGGGGACGACAGAGGATGAGATGGCTGGATGGCATCACTGACTCGATGGACATGAGTTTGAGTGAACTCCAGGAGTTGGTGATGGACAGGGAGGCCTGGCGTGCTGTGATTCATGGGCTCGCAAAGAGTGGGACACGACTAAGCGACTGAACTGAACTGAACTGGACTGTGGCCCACCAGGATCCTCTGTCCATGGGATTCTCCATGCAAGAATACTGGAGTGGCTTGCCGTTTCCTCCTCCAGGGGATCTTCCCAACCCAGGGGTCGAATTTGTGTCTCCTGCATTGGCAGGCATATTTTTATCACTGAGCCACCTGGGAAGACCCTAAAATGTTTTTTAGTTTGAAAGAATTCACAGCTTTTGATTTTAGGCAGCAGAGCAAAAGTGATGTGCTTTGTGTGGATTTTCTCATTTAATCCTGTTTTATAGACAATACATCCCTATTTTACAGATAAGAAAACCAAGGGTAAGCTAAGGGGCTTTGCTGGTGGTCCAGTGGCTAAGAATCCACCTGCCAACGGAGGGGACATAGGTTCAATCCCTAGTCCTGGAAGATCCCACATATGCCACAGCTACTGAAGCCTGCTATAAACAGAGAAAGCCCACAGCAGTGAAGACCCAGCAAAGTCAAAAATAAATAAATCTTTAAATCAAGAAGAAAAGAATGGTGACTTAGCTATGGTCAGACCCCTAGTGAGCGGCAGAATGCAAACCCTCTGAATCACAAGCTCAGTCATGGCAACACTTTACACTATCTCAGTCTTGGGGTTGTTCTCCAACTGATGGAATATTTGGACAAAACTACCATCTAGAAAAAAATCAAGTTAAGAATGTACCAATGTTTCCTGATCATCCTCCATTTTTGACCTATCACTCTCTAGCTTTAATCCAACCCTAATCCTTAGCACAAATGGCGACCCACTCCAGTATCCTTACCTGGGAAACCCCATGGACAGAGGAGCCTGGAGGTCTCTATAATTCAGGGGTCATAAAGAGCTGGACACGACTGAATGACTAAGCAAACAAACACAGTAGCACTGAGATAATTTACTCACGAGGTTGTAAATTATAATAATTAATTCTATCCTAAGAACGTCACATGCATGTTTTCATTTTCCTCTTAAAACCATGAGGTAGGTGCTGCTGTCAATCCATTTTACGGTTAACAACAAAATGAAGATCAGAGAGATTATGTCTCCCAGTAAGGCAGATGAGCAGCTGGGAACAGACTATACAATCCATTGACAGAGTCCATGTGCTTCCCAGGTGGCACTAGGGTGAAAAGCCTGCCTGCTAATGCAGGAGACAGGTTTGATCTTTGGAGCTGGAAGATCCCCTGGAGAAGGAAATGGCAACCCACTCTTGTATTCTTGCCTGGAGAATCCCATGGATTCTCTCCAGTGGAGCCTGGCGAGCTACAGTCTATATATAGGTTCACAAAGAGCCAGACATGACTGAAGTGACAGCATGCACACACCTAATAAAAATGTTTATAACTTTCTGTTTCAAAACTTTACTCAGGATAAACATTTATTTTAAAATGATTCTTAAAAATCAAATATTCTCACTTTACATTTAATCTTGGAATTGAGCAGAATAAACTTCCACAATTTTGACGTTTGCTCTTCTGCCCAAGTAGTAATATCAAAGAAACATTTAACAAATATAATTTTGAAGGAATCATATTCTATGAATGCACATTTCACATTTTAATTTTCAAGAATTTAAACTTCTATCATGTCATTACTTTTAGAGGTTGAAAACTTTTAATCACCTTCTTTCAATCTTTCTAAATGAAACTATTTCCTTTAAGAAGAACAATCATTACCAGCTTAAGGACCAAACTTTGAATACATATAGAAATATACTTGACCTACCCATTTTCTGTAATGCCACTAGATACATTTCTTTACACACATGGAAGAGAAAATTAAGCTACATAATAAGAAAAGCATAAATAATAAAAATGCCATCCATAAAATGTCCTAACATAATACTTAACATCTTGCGGTTTTCCTCACCTGAGAAAATACAGATAGTCACACCACAGGTTATGTGGAATGTTCTGCTTTTATCCAACAATCTTCTGGTTCTCCGGCTTGGAACCTAAATTTAAAAAAATTTAATATGATAAAAGTGATGCAGCAAATCAGTGACATGCACAAAGCTTTGGAAATACAGCAGAGGTCTATCAATTAAAACCTGATGAGATGAAGTATGATGAGATGAAGTGTTCTCTAGTCAGTGCAACACTCAAATCATTAGAGAGAATGTGAAGAGGCTTAGTATTGATATGGAAAGACACACAAGATATATTGTTAGGTAAAAATGTTACAACACATAAACTACACAATGATCCTATACTGTTTAAAATTAATGTCACTCTACATGTTAACATACTCACAGGCATTTTTCTCAAACTGTGGTTGTGCTGGCAGAGCAACATTAGGGGGACCCTTCACTGATAACTTTGCATATTTCTGCAGTGTCTTCATTTTACAATATGTGTGATTTCCTTTTGTGGTCAAAAACTAAGATTATTTTAAAATAAAACAATTTCATCTACAGGTTTAAATGCCTGCTTGATCTTGTACAAAAATAAAACGTCAAGCATCTTTAAATACTATGTTTCACACTGGGGGACAATTCTCTAAGTCTTATTAAACGCTGAGACTTAGGTGGGCACTTTCCATTTCCTGCCATTTATTTTCTCTTTCTTCATACCACGCCAATGGCCAGCCACAGGGATATAAACCTAGCATTTCACAATAGCTGGCAACCTACAGAAAGAGTTATTTCCACAAATTACTGCATTAAGAGTAAAGAGTTTCTAAATATAATTTCATGAAAAGATTGAGAACTTTAACTGCAGTAAATCCACTTACACGAACTTGACAGAACATCAAAATGACCTCATGTTAACAACTCCTTTGGAAATATCAGTATCGATCCAGTAGTGACTGACTATCTTAGTGAAGAAAGCAGTGAACACACACATACCTAAACACTCACACACGCACAAGAGAAGGCAGAAAATGATTTCAATTGGATTTTTAACTTTCAAAGAGCTTTTCTCTTTTCTCAAATCCTTTCTTTCACACTTAAATATCATACACGACGTCACATCATATCCAAGAACTCTATTTCAAGTCACTGACAGAGCTCAAAACAGGAATGTGTTTTAAGAAACTGCCACCAACGCCAGCAGCCATCCTGTGCATTAATGAAAGTCTGTGGGGCTCTTGGGCCTCCCTGGTGGCTCAGATGGTAAAGAATCCGTCTACAATGCAGGGGACCTGGGTTTGATCCCTGAGTTGGGAAGATCCCCTGGAGGAGGAAATGGCAACCAGAAACAGTACTCTTGCCTGGAGAATCCCATAGACAAAGGAGCTTGGCCGACTACAGTCCATGGGGTCGCAAAGAGTCAGACACGACTGAGCGACTAAGCACAGCACGGGGCTCTAGTGTGTGCATCTGCATTTAATTAAATGAAACTACAAGACTTCAATGAGGAATAGTTTAGTGGAAAGAGTTCAGCACTGGGGCTGATCTCAGCTCTACCATTCACTAGTCCTAAGGTCTTGGTCAAGTTAATTAAACTCTCTGTGCTTCAGGTTCTTTGTTTGCAATACCCCCAAAATCATGCGAGGATTGACAAGTATATATGTGAATTCTATATATGTTAGCACAGTATCTGATACTCTTTCTATTACCCACTGCCCTAACTTACTGTTGTAGAATAGTTCAGTGATCACCTTAACAGATGATGGGTATTTATTACATCAGGATCATCTTTGAAGAAATCACTCCAGCAGAAATTCAGACCATGAAAATTAAGTAGGACTAACGCGATACTTTTACACTTAATTGCTATGCTGGAATCAGTGACTAGAACTTTTTTTTTTTTTTCTTACCTTCTGCGATCCTCGAAGGAAAGCCAGGAGGGTGCGGCACATGGGTAAGAGGATAAGGCTGCAGTTGAGGTTAAGAACAGATGCAGAGGCTCTGCTTAGACACAATCCTAGCTGAACAAATAAGGCAAGAGTCAAAACACAGTTAAGGACACAAGTAAACTAAAAACACGCTGCTGACCTCACCCTGCAGAACCATGGCAAACGCCAGCTCCTGAATAACCCTCTACCTTCTCTCTTACCAAAAGAGAGCTGGACTCTTTCTCTTCTGCACTGCCATAAAACTTAGCCTCCTTTCATTTCTACTAGTGCTCTCATCACCTGATTACATGATTTGAGGGCAAGGTCAATTTCTTATTCCACTCCTCCTATAATGTTCTGGGTGGTAAGAGCCCTAAAGTTTCAGAATATTCTGTGCATCCACACAAGTGCAGAGTTGACTCCTTTGTTCACTGATAAGTTAACAAGAATTTCAAACAAAGGCCTTTTCAATTGTGTACCCTCTAGAGCACTCTTAGCTTCCACATAACTCCTTTCCACACTAGGATCTGCCTTTAAGCTCTCCACCTAACTGACACCACCCATCTTTCAGGCTTCCTCCTAAGTACTCCTCCTCTAAAGTTCTTCCCTGATGCTTCCCTGATACCACACAAAAAAGATGTGGTACATATATACAGTGGAATACTACTCAGCCAAACAAAGGAATAATGCCATCTGTATCAACCTGGACTGAACGGACCTAGAGATGATCACACTAAGTGAAGTGAGTCAGAAAGAGAAAGACAAATACCATATGACATCACTTATATGTGGAGTCTAAAATATGATACAAATGAACTTATCTATGAAACAGAAACAGATTGCAGATAGAGAAAAGACTTGTGGTTGCCAAGGCAGAGGGGAGCTCAGGAGGGACGGATTGGGGGTTTGGGGTTAGTGATGCAAAGTATTACATACAGAATGGATAAACAACAAGGTCCTACTATATAGCACAGTGAACTATATTCGATATCCTGTGATAATCACTAATGGAAAGGAATATGAAAAAGAATACACATATATGTATAGCATATATGCATAACTGAATCACTTTGCTGTACAGAAAAAATTAACATAACATTGCAACTCAACTAACAAAATAAGCAAATACAATATTTAAAAAAAAAAAAGGTCTTCCCTAACCCAGAACCAAGAGAGATCCCAGATCATCTGTGCTTCATACAAAGCTGATCATAACTACACTATACAACGTATTTTTCAAAGAAGCACACCCCTCTGGTATGATCCAGTACTTTTTGGCAACTAATTTTAAATCAAATTCCTGCTAGATTGACATCCGCTGTTGTCTGATACTATCTACATTCTTCATACAAACAGTGTGTCACATGAAAACAAGACATGGCGTCATATTTGTGCACTTGTCTTGGAATAAACACAAAGCTACTTTATGTTAAGGGTATCAACTAAGAAATAGGTGTACATTGGGGTACACGTGTCTCTTTTGATTCTGGTTTCCTCAGTGTGTATGCCCAGCAGTGGGATTGCTGGGTCATATGGCAGTTCTATTTCCAGTTTTTTAAGGAATCTCCACACTGTTCTCCATAGTGGCTGTACTGGTTTGCATTTCCACCAACAGTGTAAGAGGGTTCCCTTTTCTCCACACCCTCTCCAGCACTTATTGCTTGTAGACTTCTGGATCGCAGCCATTCTGACTGGTGTGAAATGGTACTTCATTGTGATTTTGATTTGCATTTCTCTTATAATGAGTGACACTGAGAATCTTTTCATGTGTTTCATTGAAACATGTAAAATATCTTATGTGAAACGAATCGCCAGTCCAGGTTCGATGCATGATACAGGGTGCTCGGGGCTGGTGCACTGGGATGACCCAGAGGGAAGGGATGGGGAGGGATATGGGAGGGGGGTTCAGGATGTGGAACACATGTACACTCATGGCGGATTCAAGTCAATGTATGGCAAAACGAATACAATATTGTAAAGTAAAATTAATTAATTAATTAAAAAAGAAATAGGTGTAAGTCAACTGCTTTACTTATCTTAAAATTGCTCATGATCCTGAAATTCCCAACTTAACTCCTGGCAAAATAGCAACTCTGTTACATAGTGTTTACTGTCAGCACATGAAATATTATTCCTGAAGGGGAGACAGGGTAAGAAGCCAGGTCAGGAAAGCCATAATTTTCATTGAGTTATATGAAAAGTAATTAATCTTTCCAATTAGGCTATTTCTCCACCATGAGTTTGAACACCTCAGGGATACAGTTCAATGAGTATACCAGTAAATGGACAAAGAGAAACAATCCTCTATGGACTATCTAAAAAAAAAAGTGTTAAATATAATTTTCTCACATCTGCGAGCAAAATGATCATTTCAGAGGGATAAGTTTTTGTTGTTTAGGCCTCCAGAGAAATAGAAGAATTGTTATCTCTTTTTATTCTGGATGTTTATATAAAAAAATTTTAGCTTGAGGGCTTTTAATGATAATTTTATCTGCAGTTCTAATGTACTAGGACAAAAACTCGCTTAAATACATCAGCTAAAATCTATCATGTATGTTCAAGTCTTAAGAAATACACATAAATTATTCAAATTTTCTTTGGGGTTTAGTGCTTTAAAGAAAATTCTTATATATTTTGTATTTTATAACCATTTATTGAATATCTGGAAGTGTTTTATTGCTGTGTTTACATTAAATCACAGTAATTTAATTCAAAGTGCCTTTAAGTGTCTACTTGGGATAAATGAAGCTTATTTTAGCATTCCACTTCTTCCTTATGATGCTGCAAAATCTAACTGGAAATTTTACCAAGAACTCATTTCCTCATATATGTTTGTTCCTGAACATGGTTAGCTCTTTAAACCAAGATGAAAATTCCTTTTTATTAGGTTATCAGAGTACAAAATTCTCTCATTCAGAAGCAGTCAAGACAGTAAGGAAACGGAGACAGATATCAGTTAAGTGGCACAATCATAGGAAACCATCTAATCCACTTACTACATGGGTAATATTCTACAGCTAAGATTTGTTTTATTTAGTCATTATTAATTCATGATCTTCGTAAGAATCAGCTACTTCAAATGTTCAATAAAAAGAAATGTATGTCTGCCTAAGTTATGTGTCCAGCCCATTCTATGTGGATGACATGTTCTACCATTCCTGGAGAGCTTAACATGCTATGCTAGTTTTCGAATTTCATTCAGGTTAGTTATCACTAGATGGCAGCATAACTTTCATGGTTCAAATCTTACCTGTGAAGATCTCAAAAAGTGTGAAAGTGTTAGTTGCTCAGTTGTATCTGACTCTTTGCAACCCCATTGACTATAGTCCGCCAGGCTCCTCTGTCCATGGAATGCTCCAGGCAAAAATACTGGAATAGGTAGCCATTCCCTTCTCCAGGGGAAATTCCTAACCCAGGGATCGAACCCCTGCATTGCAGGCAAGTCTCAAATGTAACTGAAAATTCCATGTTTAAAATTCTAAAACTAGAAATATATTTTAGAATATTTTAGAGTATGTATAAATAATACATAGTTTGGTCCTTCCTATGGACTAAATGTTTGTGTTCCCCAAACATACACATTGAAACCCTATCATGATGGTATTTGAAGGTGGAGCCTTTGATAAGTAATTAGGTTTAGATAAGATCATGAGAATAGAGCCCTGAGATGAGATGGGGTTGCTGCTGCTGCTGCTAAATCGCTTCAGTCGTGTCCGATCTGTGCGACCCCATAGACAGCAGGCTCCTCTCTCCCTGGGATTCTCCAGGCAAGAATACTGGAGTGAGTTGCCATTGAGGGAAGAGACCAGCGCTCCCTCTCTCCTCCTTGAGGATACAGCAAGAAGGAAGCCATCTGCAAACCAGGAAAAGGGCTCTCAACAGACACCAAAGCTGCAGGCATCTTGTTCTTAGACTTCCCAGCCTTCAAAACTGAAAGAAATAAATGTTTAAGTCACCCAGTATTTTGTTGTAGCAGCCTGAACTAAGACAGTCCTATAAGAAAAGATACCATATAAAGCAAATTATAAAAGAACGTGGTGGGGCTTCCCTGGTGGCTCAGATGATAAAGAATCTGCCTGCAGTGCAGGAGACCAGATTTGATCCCTGAGTTAGAAAGATCCCCTGGAGAAGCAAATGGCTACCCATGCCAGTATTCTTGCTTGGAGAATTCCATGGACAGAGAAGCCTAGTGAGCTACAGTCCATGGGGTCACAAAGAGTAGGACACAACTGAATGACTAACACACACACATACATAAAAGAATGTAGTATCTAAGTATAACTACAAGTACACGGTCATTTTCCTAAAATCTCAAGCACACATTCATTTTTCTTTTTTTAATCTTAGATCTGTTACTTAATAACTATTCTTCTTGCTAGTTAACTGGCCTTATTTGAAAAGTTAAGAAAAATAAGATTTTCTTATCCATAGAATTAAAATAATATGATGTGCCATAATAATCCTAGCTTTCACGACTTTTGTGAAAAGTAAAACTGGTCTAAAAAATGTGAGCACTATATAAAATTACCTTATTGATTAGGGTAGTATATCCCATCCTTTCTCTAAATAGTCTCTCCTGTACTTCCATAGTAGGTGTTACCTATTCCACTTATATTATTCACTCAACATACATTTACTATGATACATACATATCACAAGGTACAGGGAGTTCAATAATTAAGTAAAACAAAACATGCTTTCTTCCTTAGGATGTTATATTTTAGTAAGGAAAACAGATGATAATCAAACAGCTACACAATCAAATGTAAATTATAAACAATACACTGAGATCAATGCAGTGAATGAGAACTACAGAATATGAGCATATATATATAACAGGGAATGTGATCTAAATAGGAAGATCAGGCAGGCTTTCTGGACTAAATGAAAAGTGAATTGAGATCTGAACGGTGAGCAGAAGTCATTTAGGAACAAGAAGAACATTTATGAAAAAAAAAAAACCCAGCATGAAAACTGATGTGCGGAAAACAGGAGCACATTGTATAGGTGAGAAATCAATAGCAGCCCAATACAGTTGGATTGGAAATGGAGAATGGTATAACATAAGACTGGAGAAGCAGGTAGGGCTAGACCTTGCCGAACTTTGTAGGTCATATTAAGAATGTGTGTGTTTATCCTAAAATCAGTTGCAGAACATTATGTCATGAGCAGGGAGGTGGTAAGAAGACATTAGAATCTGGCAATGATAACTCTGAATGAAATGTGCATAACTAATTGGAAAAACATAATTTGGGCAACGGCAGTACTTTGTGCAGTTAACCATCACAATAGTGAAATTTTGTTTGAGACAAGAAATACATTTTATGGAATTATATATGAACTGTACATATAGAAAGGATTCAGTTTCAACTAAATAGTTTATTTATCAGTAAGTTTATTTTGCTAAATAATTTCCTAAAACATATACATCTAAAATCGGAGAACTAAAATGGTCTAACCCACATGCCACCATCAACCCAGTGTCTACTCTCTTGAGAGTCCTAACCAAAGGCAATCCACACCCTTTGTTGAATATGTCCAGAGAGAGCAAACAGTTCTACCATCAAAAACGTCTATTTTGTTTTCTTACACTTACATGAAATATGTGTCTGTATAACTTCTACCCACAAGGCCACTCTGGATAAAAATATTCTAAAATAGACATTAAAAAACTGAAGCTAAAACTAGGATGGCTTCAAGACCTCCCTGGCGGTCCAGTGGTTGAGACTCTGTGCTTCCAATGCAGAGGTGTGGGCTCGACTCCTAATGGGAACTAAGATCTTACATCCCACGTGGCACTGCCAAAAAATGGAAAAGAAAAATAGGATGATTTTCTAGCTCACTCTTGTTTTCTCTGGGTTAACACAATTGTTTAGGCCTCTAAAATTCTTGCGATAATTTTAAGACTCCTCCCATGAAGAAAGTAGTGAAAAACACTAGACCATTCAGGTATGGTCCAAATCAAATCCTTTATGATTACATAGTAAAAGTGACAAACAGATTTAATGGGGAAGACCTGGTAGACAGAATTCCTGAAGAACTATGGATAGAAGTTTGTAATATTGTACAGGAGGCAATGACCAAAACGATCCCCAAGGAAAAGGAAACACAGTTGTCTGACGAGTTGTCTCAGAGGAGTTGTCTGAGGAGGCCTTACGAACGAGGATCTGAGAAAAGAAGAGAAGAGAAAGGCAAAGGAGAAAGGGAAAGATATACCCAGCTTAATGCAGAGTTCCAGAGAATGGCAAGGAGAGATAAGAAAGGCTTCTTAAGAGAACAGTGCAAACAAATAAAGGAAAACAATAGATGGGAAAGACCACAGATCTCTTCAAGAAAACTGGAGATATCAAGGGAAAATTTTAAGCAAATATGGACACAATAAAGGACAGAAACAGCAAGGACTAAACAGAAGCAGCTGAGATTAAAAAGAGATGGCAAGAATACACAGAAGAGCTATACAAAAAGGTATTAATGACCCAGAAAAACATGATGCTGTGGTTAGTCACCTAGTGCCAGACATCCTGAAGTATGAAGTCAAGTGGGCTTAGGAAGCATTACTACGAACAAAGTTAGTGGAGGTGAAAGAATTTTAACTGAGCTATTTCAAATCCTAAAAGATGATGCTGTGAAAATGCTGCACTCAATATGCCAGCAAATTTGGAAAACTCAGTAGTGGCCATAAGACTGGAAAAGTTTAGTTTTCATTCCAATTCCAAAGAAAGGGATGCCAAAAAATGTTCAAACTATAAGACAATTGTGCTCATTTCATATGCTATGTAATGTTCAAGTTAATGTTCAAAATCTTTCAAGCTAGGCTTCAGCAATATGTGAACTGAGAACTTCCAGATGTACAAGCTGGATTTAGAAAAGGCAGAAGAACCAGAGACCAAATTGCCAAAATCTGTTGGATCATAGAGAAAGCAATGGAATTCCCCCCCAAAAAATCTACTTTCTGCTACATTGATTATGCTAAAGCCTTTGACTGTGTGGATCACAACAAACCGTGGAAAATTCTTAAAGAGATGGGAATACCAGACTACCTTACCCATCTCCTGAGAAACCTGTATTCAGGTTAAGAAGCAAGAGTTAAAATCAGACATGGGATGATTTGGGAGAATGGCATTGAAATATGTATAATATCATATACGAAACGAATCGCCAGTCCAGGTTTGATGCACGATACTGGATGCTTGGGGCTGGTGCACTGGGATGACCCAGAGGGACGGTATGGGGAGGTAGGAGGGAGGAGGGTTCAGGATGGGGAACACATGTATACCTGTGGCAGATTCATTTTGATATATGGCAAAACCAAAACAATATTGTAAAGTTAAATAAAATAAAATTTAAAAAAAATCAGACATGGAACAACAGACTGTTCAACATTTGGAAAGGAGTACGTTAAGCTGTATATTCTTACCCTGCTTATTCAACTTATATGCAGAGTACATCATGCAAAATGCTGGGCTGGATGAATCACAAGCTGGAATCAAGATTGCTGGGAGAAATATCAATAACCTCAGATATGCAGATGACACGACCCTTATGGCAGAAACGATAAAGGAACTAAACTCTTGATAAAGGTGAAAGAGGAGAATGAAAAAAGTGGGTTAAAACTCAACATTCAAAAACCTAAGACCATGGGATCTGGTCCCACCACTTCATGGCAAATAGATGGAAACAGCGGCAGATTTTATTTTCTAGGGCTCCAAAAATCACTGTAGATGGTGACTGCTGCTGCTACTGCTGCTGCTGCTGCTGCTAAGTCGCTTCAGTCGTGTCCGACCAACTCTGTGCAATCCCATAGATGGCAGCCCACCAGGCTCCCCATCCCTGGGATTCTCCAGGCAAGAACACTGGAGTGGGTTGCCATTTCCTTCTCCAATGCATAAAAGTGGAAGTGAAGTCGCTCAGTCGTGTCCAACTCTGTGCAACCCCATAGACGGCAGCCCACCAGGCTCCTCCATCCATGGGATTTTCCAGGCAAGAGTACTGAAGTGGGGCGCCAATGCCTTCTCTGGGACAGTGATTGCAACCGCAAAATTAAGACGCTTGCTCCTTTTAAGAAAAGTTATGACTAACCTAGACAGTGTATTATTAAAAAGCAGAAACATCACTTTGCCATCAAAAGTCCATCTAGTCAAAGCTATGGTTTTTCCAGTAGTTATGTATGGATATGAGAATTGGACCATGAAGAAGGCTGAGCACTGAAGAATTGATATTTTCAAACTGTGGTGTTGGTCTTGAAAATCCCTTGGACAGCAAGGAAATCAAACCAGTCAGTTCTAAAGGAAATTGACCCTGAATATTCATTGGAAGGACTGATGCTGAAGCTGAAGCTCCAATACTTTGGCCACCTGATGCAAAGAGCTGACTGATTGGAAAAGACCTTGAAGCTGGGAAAGAGTGAAGGCAGGAAGAGAAGGGGATGACAGAGAATGAGATGGTTGGATGGCATCACCAACTCAATGGAGCAAATTTGCTCAAATTTGAGCAAACTCTGAAGACAGTCAGGGACAGGGATGCCTGGCGTGCTGCAGTCCATGGGGTTGCAAAGAGTCGGACATCACTTTGCGACTGAACAACAACGATCATCTCAGTGACCTTTTCCAATTTACCAGAATTCAGTAGTTAAGATTATGCTCTCTCTCACTAAGGGCAAGTTCTGCTGATTCCAAGACTGTTATATTGTGAGGAACTATGTTGCATAATGACTCATCTTGTGTTTACAATTTTCTCACATGAATTGCTATCAAGAAACAACCCCTCTATCCTGCAATGAAAAAAAAATGGGGGGGCGGAGAGAAGTGTGAGAGAGCAGGTACATAAATGTAAGATTGTATTAGTGTTAGCCCATTGTATTATATTAGAAGTGAACGCTCTAGTTTTACTTTTCCTTCCAAATTTGCCTTAGCTGAAAATTTTACATTCACGTTTTCCTCATCTTCAACCAAGCTTTTGACAGAGCTATTAAACTGTAAAAAAATTCTGCTGAAATAGTTGACTTTAGAGAGGGCTTGCAAACTACCTTTTCTGGTAAATTAACAAAATGAACATTTTTCTCTCAGCTGGGAATTTTCTCAGCAATTTTAGGGAAATATAAATGACATTCCACATGTAAATATCTAGGTATAACTGGTGTCCAAAAGGATCTGAAAAGGCCAGAGTAGTATTATTAGTAATCTTTAATAATTAGTCATTTTCTTAGTTACCTCTTGGTGAGTCAACAATTAGTCATTTCAAGGAAAAAATAAAAAAAAAAAATTAGCATAGAGGTTTATAAAAGATTTTTTTATATTCTGACCTGGTATTTTATATTTGTCAAAAATGATGTAAATTTGTACTCGTTGAGGTCAATTTTATTAACTCTTTTTCTCCAAGGAAATATTTTTAATCAAACCAAATAAAGCTTGCTGCTGCTGCTGCTGCTAAGTTGCTTCAGTCGTGTCTGACTCTGTGCGACCCCAGAGACAGCAGCCCACCGGAATAAAGCTTACACAACACCTAATTCTTAATTATTTGTATAATCATAGAACTTAGCTCTTTCATGAGGCCTTACATGTCATACAGGTCAACCTTTTTGCCTCTGTCCGCATTGCTAGTTAGTTCATAAAGACACAGTTCTGGAACCCAGGCCTCCCTTCATGCTCTCGGTTACTTCCTTAAGAACAGAACATGCTGCTCATCAGAACAGGGATGTGAATTCAAATGCTCTTTCTAAACCAGAAAACATCCTTATTCTTTCAGTTGGTTAGCCTTTTATTCAACCACTGGATTTTCCTGTCATTTTATATAAATCTTTATCTAATATTTCTCTAATCACACATTAAAATTACTTGATGGATTATTTAAAAACAAATGTTATCTCTGTTGTACCTTCTGAAATTCTGATTCTTTAGATCTGTAGGTGTTCCTGCAGTAGGCACAATCAGGTTTGGTGGTCATTGTTTCAGAATCACTTTGAAGACAGACAGACCTGAGTTTAAACACTTTTACTATTACGTTGATGAAAATACAATTTCAGTTTTCGCACTGTTGAAATTTGCCATTTGATAGTGGAATACATTCTTAAATAAATGTGGTTATGTTATAATCATGTTAATGCACATTTCTTGTTTCATGCTTTTTTGCTAGTTACTTGTTTCTTGCTGTTTATTTTCTATTTAGACTACGGAAATGATGGTAGACAAAAAGCAAATTCAACCAATTTTCTTTATTGAGTTCAAAACGGGTCTAAAGCGAAGAGACAACTCTCATCATCAACCATGCATTTGTCCCAAGAACTGCTAATAAATTTATAGTGCAGTGGTGATTCAAGAAGTTTTGCAACGGAGACAAGAGTCTAGAAGATAAGGAGCATAGTAGCTGCCCATCAGAAGTTGACAACAACCAGTTGAGAGCAATCATTGAAGCTGATCCTCTTACAACTACATGAGAAGTTGCTAAAGAACTCAATGCCGACCATTCTATGGTCATTCAGCATTTGAATGAAATTGGAAAGGTGAAAAAGCTCAGTAAGTGGGTGCCTCATGAGCTGGCCGGAAATTAAAAAAAAAAATCGTCGTTTTGAAATGTCATCTTCTCTTATTCTGTGCAAAAACAATGAGCCATTTCTGGATCGGATTGTGACGTATAACAAAAAGTGGATTTTATGTAACAACTAGCAATGACCAGTTCAGTGGCTGGACCAAGAAGAAGCTCCAGAACACTTCCCAAAGCCAAACTTGCACCAAAAAAAGGTCACAGTCACTGTTCAGTGATTCGCTGCCCATCTGATCCACTTTCTGAATACGGCAAAACCGTCATATCTAAGAAGTATGCTCAGCAAATCAGTGATATGCACCAACAGTCCCAACGCCTGCAGCTGGTATTGGTCAACAGAAAGGGCCCAGTGCTTCTCCATGATAATGCCCGATTGCACTTCTCATAACCAATGCTTCAAAAATTGAACGAATCGGGGTATGAAGTTCTGCCTCATCCACCATAATCACCTGACCTTTCACCAACAGACTACCACTTCTTCAAGCATCTCGACAACTTTTTTCAGGGAAAATGCTTCCACAGCCAGCAGGAGGCAGAAAATATTTTCCAAGAGTTCCTGAAGCATGGATTTTTATGCTACAGGAATAAACAAACTTATTTCTCGTTGGCAAAAATGTGTTGATTGTAATGATTCCAATTTTGAATAAAGATGTGTTTGAACCTTGTCATAATGATTTAAAATTCAAGGTCTAAAACTGCAATTACTTTTGCATCAAACTAATAGTGGTGTGGCCTTAGGTAATATTCTTACCCTTTCTGTCTTATGTTCCTCATCTAGAAAATGAAAAATGAAATAATCTCCCCAAAGGGTAATTATATCTATATTACACATATATTAATTATATATTAATATATATTAAATGTGTATATATATTAAGTACAGTACCTGGCACATAAGAAGTTAACAGAAGCTATTATTATGGTCCCATCTCTGGCCATCTACAAACTAGGTCTAGTTACAAAATTTAAATGCTCTTAGGGCTGCTGCTGCTGCTAAGTCGCTTCAGTCGTGTCTGACTCTGTGCGACCCCATAGACGGCAGCCCACCAGGCTCCCCCGTCCCTAGGATTCTCCGGGCAAGAACACTGGAGTGGGTTGCCATTTCCTTCTCCAATGCAGGAAAGTGAAAAGTGAAAGTGAAGTCGCTCAGTCGTGTCCCACTCTTAGCGACCCCATGGACTACAGCCCACCACGTTCCTCCATCCATGGGATTTTCCAGGCAAGAGTAGGGCAGAGTTTCTTAAAAATCACTCTTTCCAAGACTGTCTTTTCATCCTCAGCTCTGCTTATAGTTGGAGCTATAGGAGATGAGCTTTACATCTCCACTTTAGATACCACTCAGGTATCTAAAGAAATAAAGAGCGTTCCAGGTAACTAGTAGGAATGCAATTAATGTATGGTGGATCCCGAATGAGTGAGCCTCTGAGATGATCCTTTCATGCCCTCATTTTGGAAATAAAGAAAAAAGAATCGAAACCAAAAGTGATTACCCAAGAGATCTATCTAGTTCACAGCTAGGATGAGAACCCAGGACCTGGTCTTTCCATCAAACCAAGTTTCCGAGATACCAATCCTGTCTCCACTTCCCCAGCACCCACCACTCTAGGCACTGGGATCTTCTGTATCGAACTGAGCAACACCCAATGTGAAGAAAACGCTAAGGACTGTCTGATGGACTGTCATCAAGTCCAACCTTCTTGTTGATCCAACTTATACTAGAAGCCTGTAAATAAGCCAAATTGCTGAAACCATAAGGGCACTCAGTTATAATGCACTTTTGCATTATATAACTCAGTTCAGCTCCTGGATGCATTATCCTGACCAGCGATTGCACACTTTATTGCATATCTCAGTTCCCTACCTGCAGCTTAGCTGTTGCCTTTCTTCTATCATGATGCCATTACACCTCGTCTAACTACCTCTATGCTATCAGATGAACTCCCATTATTCCTCAAGTCTCAGCCCAAGGCTCATTTTCTCACGGAGGCCTTCCTAAAGCCAACATCCCCAACAGTATCCTCATTTACATCTCCAAAGTTTTCTCCTTTTCCCATATCCTGAAAAATTGGAGGCATCTTTCTCAAAGTTTCCCTTTTGCCTTTCGCTATCTATACCTGTTTTGAAACACTTGACCCAATACATTGTAATGGTTTACCTATTTATCACATGCTTATCTTCCCCCACAAAGCTAGAAAGGGGCAGTATAGTAAGTGGAAAAGCCCAAACTGACCCCTATTCTTAGGAACCTCAAAAATGCATGGTCAAAACTAAAGAAAATTATTTCAAAAAAATATTCCTTGGGGAAAACGTTCCTTTAGCAGTGAAAGCCAAAGAAAGTAGTCATGAGACAAACACATGAGCAAGAAGAGACAACCTCATAAAGTATGAGGTTGTCTATATGATTTGCAAGGCAATGGTAGGCATTTTTTATTGCCTTTATAGTAAATAAAAGGGCTCATGGCAGAAAATCAGAACAATTTATTTTTGCTGTACCTATAAATGAAAACTGTGGCTCTAATTTAAATGTTTAGTTTAAACCAATAATAATTTATGATAAGGATATTAATTTAGAATATGATGAACATTCCATGTGAGCAAGAATGCACTTATAGACAAAAATATATTTCAAAGAAGAGCTACTTCAAACGTGGATTACCTATTTTCATAAGGTTCACATGGAAACAATAATGAATAATGTGTCATGAGCAACCAGAAAGTAGTTAATAATAATTGGAGTAATCATTTCTCAATAAATCCCAATAAAAGCTACCAATTCAGGGCCCTTGGGGTATATCCAAAAGCTCATGAATGCCCCTTCATGCCATAATAAAAAAACTTTCATTCATTCCAAATGACCCTAGCTGGTTTCTGTCAACTTACTGCCTGGAGACTTTCAACTATGATGTAATTTTTGACTCAGGTTGGCCTTTCTTCCTATCTATAAACTGCCTTTTTTTAAAACACTGTCTGTAAAAGAAGTTTGAAAGAAGGATGCTTGGAGAAAATGTTTTCCCATATAACTTAAGGGGCCACCAAAAGTGTAATGTTGATTCTGATACTTTATCCAGAAATTTTATGTTTAACTCAAATCTTTCCTTTTTATATGTCATCATACTTTATTCTAGAGCTTCCCAGGTGACTCAGTGATCAGGAATCTGCCTTCCAATGCAGGAGAAGTGGGTTGGATCCTTGGGTCAGGAAGATCCCTCTGGAGAAGGAAATGGCAACCCACTCCAGTACTCTTGCCTGGGAAATGCCATGGACAGGGACGCCTGGCCAACTCTAGTCCATGGGGTCGCAAAGAGTGGGACACGACTTAGCGACTAAAACAACAACATACTTCATTCTGCACTTTCTAGAAATGAACTTCCTTCCATTTCCAGTGAGAATGTGGTCTTTCCTTAGAAATCGACTATGAATCAGAAAGAAATTTAGCTACTACAGAGAGAAGAAAGCAAGACTGACATAGGACAGTTCCGTCCTGATTTTCTCTGCTGTCTTTCCTGTGCCAAAAGCCTGGAGAGCAGAAGAGATTCACTTCTAGACTTTGCGTCTGTCTGGGAAAACTTAATTCAATGTAAATGGTAGTCAGAACTGCACACAAACACATTCATGGGTTTTTAAAGGCAATGCTGTCTGGTGAACGGTCACCAATTAAAAGGTATGAAATTTTTACCACACCTACCACCTGTGACCTCTGCCAAGGTCACTAGTCTCCAAAACTGAGCACTGAAGAATTTAACAGAACAGCAATAAAAATGCCCTCCACTTTCCTTCATGGAACTGTTCTAAAAGGTGAACACATATCAAGTAAAAATCAGTTGACCTCTTTAGCTGACAAACATTATTAAAATGGAATTTTTACAATTCATCTATGACATGACTGTGGATACTCACACCTGTCTCTTTGCCTCCACTCCTTTCTAAGGCCCAACAACAAGGGCCTCAGGAGTTACAGACCATTGGATTCTATGTCATTGTTACATCTTCCTCCTCCGACACAAAAACACTGGGGAATGAAATGTATTTTGCAGAGACTGGTTGGCTAAAAAGCAGAGGAAGACTTGTTGTTCCATTATCACAGATTCAGAACATCTGATCACAATTGCTAATTATATAGTTACCTCTAAGCTACTCTTCCTTCTTGTATGGTTCTTCCACATCTTTACACCATTTTCAATTTATCAAAATTCCTCCTAAAATTTATAAGCCAAAACAGATAACCAATAACCTGAGCATATGGAGTAACTTTTGGAAGAAAACAATACTCATATCAATGGTACCTACTCACTTGGTTAGAATTTTAATCAGACTATGCATAACAATATATATTAAAACTCATATATTGAATATAGGATATTCAACATTAAGATTTTTTTCACATGTCTGTCAAGCATAACCTACTTAAACATATCTATCTTACAACTGCTGAATTAAATCCTATTTGTTAATAACATTTTCAACTGAATCTATAAAAGTGTCTTTCAGTTCCATCTCTGTCTTCAAAATACTAGCAATTTTGGCTAATTCAGCATCATTTAACCATAACTTCCAACTTAGAATCAGGCTTTCTCCTAGTGTTTCTTTAAAAAAATATATATATATATATATACACATACATATATATATATTTTATGCATATAGCTTCAAGAAGTTATCAATTCTAAGAGTAAGAACTCGGGATACATTGCATGTGTGCTAGGTCACTTCAGTCATGTCCAACTTTGCGCAACGCTATGGACTGTAGTCCACCAGGCTCCTTTGTCCGTGGGATTCTCAAGACAAGAATGCTGGAGTGGGTTGCCATTCCCTTCTTCGGGGACCTCCCTGACCCAGGGATCGAGCCCACATCTCTTACGTCTCCTGCACTGGTGGGCAGGCTCTTCACCACTAGCACCACCTGGGGAGCCAAAGGCGCACACACCTAACAGAGCAGGTAAGATGAAGACGGACTGAATGAATGGGTCATTTGTTATGGATCATTCACCTAACTTCCTGTTGCACACGTATTTAAGTATTAGAGTCTTCTACCAAACTCTTCATTGTTTAATTGGTCAACATACAGTGGCCATATTAGTCCATCTGCTGGTAGAATAGAGTAAATCAAATATAATGTGATATATTGGTAAAGAAAAATGTAAATAAAGTTTAATTTTTTTCTCCTAACAGTAAGTAAGATTAAAATATCACAGCCTGAACTTTCTTAAGAAAGAAAATAGCAAACAAATGAACCAAGGATACATATAAATTTCTAAAATATTCACTGCAGTACAGTCTGTGATACAATGAATAAAATTAAAAAGGTCAACAGCAGAGAAATATAAAACAAATTATCATACACATTATGTGCTACTATGTAGCCATTAAAAATAAAGTAACATATAATAGAATAAAATAATAAAAATAATAAAAAATGTGATATTATTGAATTAAGAATATGCATGTATACAAATGTTAATCTACATATACAAGCATAAACATAGGTATAGAAATTGACATAGATTTTATACATACAGTTGGTTATCTCTTAGAAGTTAAAAGAAGTTTCTAATTTTGTGTTATTGGCATTCATAGGGAGGTGGGTATTTTGAAATGTAATACAGTTAATAATTGAGCACCAAGAATCAAATGGATAAATAAAAATTCACAATAAATGAAATGGGTTAGCATACTTTGAAATTCTAATAATATACCCAAAGGACATACCCAAAGGGGTATTCTACACAATGATGTTTTTCACAGCGTTTTCTAGGTAAGTGAAGTAACAAAAGCCAGTTGAATGTCCAAAAATATAAGAATGTTTAAGTGAGGTGTGTTTTTATTCCTTCAGTAAAATATTAAAAATAAATAATGCATGTGTAACAGCTTGTGATTACAGGGATAAATCTGATGTGATATTTAATGTTATATTTTTAAAAGAGAGTACAAAACTGTTTCTTTGAAATGATCACATTGTTATTTTTAAAAATTTGAATTTAAAAAACACATTAAAATGTTAACCATGGGTATGTATGGATGCTGAGATATAAATTACTTTTCTGCATTTTCGCTTATATTCAAAGGGATAAATATGAAAAATATATATGAAAAAATATTTAATTCATATGGAAGTCAAAAGAAAATTATTTTCTAAAGAAAAGAAAGGCGGAATGTCTTAAAAGTATAACTTGAGGAGGAGGAATATTACCTTTAAATGAAAATAAGGGGCAATTTTCATTTTTATTTTTGTGTATTTTCTATTCTTTTCCTTAATTTTATGCATTAGCTTCATATTTTCATGGCTTAAAGAGGAAGCTTTCAGAAGGACATTAACTTGCTGACCTCTTTTATTCTAACCTTCAGATAAATGGAAAGATGTTCATTTAAAGCACAGGATCAATAGGACAAGACAGGACAGGACAGGAACAGGGAAGAAGGTAAATCATCAATGACACAGAGCTACCAAGGGAAAAAAGGGCTCCAGGTATTGTAAAGAAGAACTACTGAGGGCATGGGAGGGCTAAGAGATAAAATTACTGATTCTTTAACGCTTAAGAGGCCCAAACATTAAAGATTATTCAAGCTGCATATTATTCAAGTGCCATATTATATTTCTTACAGTGTGATTAGTTTATGTGCTGTTAAGACACTTAATTAACAGTTTCTGAAAAAAAAAAGAAAAGGATTTCAACATGTATTAAAATATTAGTAAATAAAATGCTGATATGCTGCCATGTACAAAACAAAACAACAAAAAACAAACCAAACAATCCTCCACTGACACTCCACGCTCCTAACCTTTCTAACCTTGGTTAGTCTTTTGGGTTGGTGGTGGTGTTTAGTCACTTAACCATATCTGACTCTTTGCAACCGCATGGATCATAGCCACCAGCCACCATAGCCTCCTCTGTCCATGGAATTTCCTAGACAAGAACACTGGAAAGGCTGGCCATTTCCTTCTCCTTTAGGCAGGTGCAAGTTCTCTGTTAATACTTTACAGCTCAGAAAGTTAGTGAATTGCTGTAACACAACTTTGTTTAACCTGTCTTTTCTGTAACTCATTTCACTGTATTCACCTACTGTTTTAATGTTCTCTCCTTGGTTTGTTCAGTTTCCCAGTATTTCAAAATCCGATGTTCTTTTGCTGTTGATCCTTTTACTGTAACTGTTAATATGGCTATCTTTTGTTTAGAGGGTTAACAGTATGGGTAATACCTAAGAAAGAAGCCATGTAAATACAGAAATTAAATAATAATTAAAACACTCACCGCATTAATCCCTTCAGTCACCCACTATCCCTAAGATTTCTCATTGAAAACAAGCTATTATAATCAAATGTCTTATTTTTTTAGAACTGTACCCTGTGTGATATCACCTCCGCTATCGTCATCTAACTAAAACCATTATAATAAAGTAAATTCCAAAATTTTATATTTGTTACAATATGAACAAATTTGTAGTCTTCCATCTCAAGAAAACCCAGTAGGCAGTTTTTAATTATAAAACTAGTAAACTACCTTAAAATATTCACACTGTAATAGCATGCTCTGTGTTCATCATGATGTCTCTTGAAGTAGTGGGGAATACGTTGTCTATTTCTAGGAGGACAAGCAAGTAAAATGTGGCAGGCTGCTGCTGCTAAGTCGCTTCAGTCGGGTCTGACTCTGTGCGACCCCATAGACGGCCGACCGCCAGGCTCCCCCGTCCCTGGGATTCTCCAGGCAAGAACACTGGGGTGGGTTGCCATTTCCTCCTCCGATGCATGAAAGTGAAAAGTGAAAGTGAAGGCACTCAGTCGTGTCCGACTCTTCTCGACCCCATGGACTGCAGCCTACCAGGCTCCTCCATCCATGGGATTTTCCAGGCAAGAGTACTGGAGTGGGGTGCCATCGCAGCTAGAGGCAAAGGACCGAAGAAATGCACAGTCGCATAGAGAGACTCTGAAACATAATTTGTTGTTGCTGTTTAGTCACTAAGTCATGTCTGAATTTTGTGACCCCATGGACTGTAGCCCACCAGGCTCCTCTGTCCATGGGATTTTATAGGCAAGAATATTGGAGTGGGTTGCCATTTCTTAATTCTAGGGGATCTGTTCAGCCCAGGAATTGAATCCACATCTCCTGCATTGGCAGGTGGATTCTTTACCACTGAGCCACCAAGGAAGCCCTTGAAACACAATGGGCTTGAAGAAAATGAAGAAAAGCAAGAAAGAGAGTAAGTCCTTAGCACAAAGCCATTCTCGTGGATTAAAAAAGCAAGCAAAAACTACATGCATATAAAACACCAATAGAAGGATACATGTCCACACACTATTAGAAAAGTTGCCAATGTTGGGAGGAAAACAGGATTGCAGATCAAGGAGTGATTAAGGAATTAGTAGACAAATAAACAGTAAGAAAGAAAGCAGGGGCCTTGCACAGACCTATGAAGACTGGGTGCTGCAAGCTAAGGTATATATTTAAACGCTCTCTACCCAATAGCAGAAACATAGGTTTTTTAAATCCTTTGTTTTTCCAGAGAGGATCTATTGCTAGTGTCCTATGAAATTGGTCTTCTTCATATGAACCTCAATCTTTGATTTGCTCAATGGAAAGTTTTAAAAAGATAAACAAATTTGGAGCTAAAATTTGAAAACTACTGCCAATTGAAAAGCAATTAATTGTGACAGTCCCCAACGGCTCAGAGGTAAAGAATCTGCCTATAACGAGCGAGACGCAGGAGACTCGGGTTCAGTCCCTGGGTCGGGAAGATCCTCTGCAGGAGGAAATGGCAACCCATTCCAGTATTCTTGCCTGGACAATCCCATGGACAGAGGAACCTGGCAAGCTACAGTCCAAAGGTCATGAAGAGTCGAACACAACCGAGCAGTCAAATCATTTTGAAATCATAAAGAAGAAAAAAAAACATATACTATAATTTGCAAACTATCATCTTAAATATTGAGTTGACCAAAAAGTTCGTTTGGGTTTTTCCATACCATCCTATGGAAAAACTTGAACTTTTTGGCCAACCCAATTCTTCAGAATTTATACATTTCCACAAAATTGGACAATAACTTCTCTTAGTTTACTTAGGAAACTTTCAGTTATTAGGAAACGGTTACAAATATATTTCAATATAAAAACATTCTGAACTTCAACAGTTTTTCCTGAAAGAAATGAGTCTAGCATTTTCATGAATTTGTCTACTATCACTTGGCATCAGAAGGAAGGTAAGAAACATAATTCATTTCTTCCTCATCTTACTTTATGCTTATCTCAAATCAGTAATAATAATAATCCTATAAAAGAGAAAATAAGGTTAACCTATGCAAAATTGCCATTTTTTAAGTCAAAATGTTTCAACATTGGAATTTTTATGTAGTTCAATTCAATAACATAATTCTCAGTTTAAAACTGAGGAAAGTAAGACTATGAAGATTTCAATTAATTACTTAAAGATACAGTTATTAAGACGTAAAGTCAAGATTTCAACTTAGGTCAATTTGTCCCCAAAATTCATGTTCTCTTCACTGTATTATGTTGCTGCCATTGATAATCTGAAATTTTCACAGATATTACTATACTTGAAATTTAAGCTAATAGTTTCTCTGTGCTAAGGAAAAGGCAATAGCAGACTCTTGGCTTTAACAAGAATTAGAATAAATACCATACAAGACAAATTAAATTTCATGTATCTAAAATCTGTGGATTGAACAAAGTATATTTTCTCCTTTACGCATAACACACTCAAGCTTTGAAACCAGTACAAATCTAAGACCAGTTTTCTTCAGGCAAATCAAAATTAAGGAAACCCTGTAGATGCATTATCATCCAAGAAACTAAACTTTTCAGATTTTCATTTGACTCATTTTTCACTCTCTTGTGTTTTAAAAAATGCACAAGATCAAAACAGCTGAGTAGTTCAATGGTGGGTTTTACATAATCCAAGCCAAGGCCCAAATCCCAGAAAAATTTTGCTGTAGGTAATGAATGTAATATAGAGAATGTGAAAGTCGCTCAGTCATGCCTAACTCTTTGCAACCCCATGGACTATACAGTCCAGGGAATTCTCCAGGCCAGAATACTGGAGTAGGTAGCCTTTCCCTTCTCCAGGGGATCTTTCCAACCCAGGAATGGAACCCAGGTCTCCTGCATTAGCAGGCGGATTCTTTACCAGCTGAGCCACAAGGGAAGCCTAAGAATACTGGAGTGGGTAGCCTATCCCTTCTCCAGCAGATATTCCTGACCCAGGAACCAAACCGGGGTCTCCTGCATTGCAGGCAGATTCTTTACCAGTTGAGCTACCAGGGAAACCCAATATAAAGAATGCCATTTCCCAAGTGGAAGAGGAACTTTCACATGGAAGCTCTGCATTCTTGTGGTTTATATGAGTGATTTTTTTTTTTCCAATTTGGAATCCATTATTATATACTGCTGATATTTGCTTGGTTTTCCCTTTAGATACTCTGAGCTATGGGAAAAAAAGAAAAATGTATCTTCACCTTTGTTTGAATAACTCTAAGCACTTTACTAATGTGCTTTGGGGCCCATGCTTTTCAAACCAAGAAAATTAACACAGCTTAAAAGCCCAAAGTAACTTATCAAAAGTAACTTGGCCAAGGAAAGTCAGTGAGAGATAAAAAATACTCTAATCACCCTATCTCATCAGTATTGTATTTTCAACAAACAGTTCTTATTTTCTTGTTCCACAACTATCTCTTTTTAGGGCATCCTTAAAATCCAAATTCCTGCAAGGGGTGGGGTGACAGAGAGTTCACTCAGGATAAAATGCCAATTGGAAGGCACATAAGAGAGGGTATATTGTGGGGAAAGGAAGTCAACAAAGAGCCAAAATATAAGGAGTGGGGAAAAAGAAACTTGTTTGGACCATTACTACTTCAGATCCTTCCAATGAACCTGAGCTTTCTAAGATTATATTCAAAAAAATTACTTGAAATTTAAAATCAGCTATGTGAAAATACTATCATATGAAAAATGACTGTAGTCAGAAAGGCATTCACCGTAGATCATTTCTTAAATGTATCTTGGTGTTCACATACCCATTTTTTAAAAATCTCAGATATATAAGATGCTTTCACTGTGTACATTATTCATCTCTTCTTGCCTTAAACTATATTAGACCTCTGGTATTCTTGATATGTGTCTGGAGACCTTTAACAATGTCCAAATCAATGAAAACCATCAAAGCATGAAACTTTTGCCTATAAAATACGTGTTGAAATCATTTATCCATAGATAGAAGTCACTGTCAAACTCAACTTCTAAAACTGTAAACAAATTTGATTGGTCATGGAAATACCATCTTCTTCTCTATGTACTTTTTCTTTAACCCCATTTCCAGAACCAAAAAGAAACTACATTTGGCAAGGCTGTTTATTACATCAACTTTTATCACATCAAAAAGCTGCATTAAGACATAGATACCAGGTAATTTATTCTAAAGTCTCACTTTTAGTTCATGTCTTGGCAATTATTAGTTACAAGTCACAGCCCTTTAATCTCCCACTTCAATAATCAACACTATAAATGTAAAGTATATTAGATGTTAAGGGTACCCTGCTGCTTCTCTGTCACGAAAATGAAATCTTCTCATTTCTTTGTCCAAACCATCCTTTACAACTCCCAAAGGAGCTCTGTTAAGGTACCAATGGCTGGAGCCTTAAAAGCTGCGAAGAATGAACAGCAGACAGAAACAATATGTAATAATAACCATTATTTTTTACTTCTGTGACGCTTTCAATTCTTCAAAGTAGTTTGCTATTGGTTAAGTCATACCTAATGCTCAGTACAACACTCTTGAGATAAATAGGATCATTTCATCATGTTTTAATGGGAATCCAGAACAGATAAGTGGATTTCGGTATATGAATATGAAGGATGAGAGAAGAGGGAAGGAAAGCTGCATTCTGGAACTCTTATTACATAATAGGCTTTGCTCAATGTACTTTAATCCTTGAGCACATTATTTATAATTTCCATGCTTCAGCTTCCTCTTTTGCTTAAAGAAATTATCACATCTGGCCCAGAAGAACAACTCAGTGAATGTCGGCCCTAGCTATTATTGTTATTATTTCTTTTAATTTCCTTTAAGGTTCATAGTAATCTTGTGAAACACTCATTCAGTTTAGTTCAGTTCAGTCGCTCAGTTGTGTCCAACTCTTTGCGACCCCATGGACTGTAGCACACCAGCCCTCCCTGTCCATCACCAACTCCCAGAGTTTACTCAAACTCATGTCCATCAAGTCAGTGATACCATCCAACCGTCTCATCCTCTGTCGTCCCCTTCTCCTCCCACCTTCAATCTCTCCCAGCATCAGGGTCTTTTCCAATGAGTTGGTTCTTTGCATCAGGTGGCCAAAGTATTGGAGCTTCAGCTTCAGCATCAGTCCTTTCGATGAATATTCAGCGCTGATTTCCTTTAGGATAGACTGGTTGGATCTCTTTGCAGTCCAACAGACTCTCTAGAGTCTTCTCCAACACCACAGTTCAAAAGCATCAATTCTTCAGCACTCAGCTTTCTTTATAGTCCAACTCTCACAACATATGACTACTGGAAATAGGCATTACTTCCCTTGTTTTTCTGTTGAAGACTCCAAAGTTCAGTAAAGATTAATAAAAGCTTTTCTGAATAAAATGTGCTCTATCTCAAGATGAAATTTCACTCAGCAATCATAACCAAGCTGGTGCAAATTTTGTGCCAATTACAAATAGCAATGTGCAGCCTTCCTTTGTCCAGAAGGATCAGGGGGGGCAGCCAGAGGTCAAAGAAAAGGAAAAGTCACTCTCTCCTAATGTCATCTGCCATATGTTCAGCAAATTCCTCCTATCTCATCTCTCTCTGAATTATTTTAATATTTTTATTAACAAGCATAAATAATTTATATTACCATTTACTGCTATTAATAGTATTAATACCATTAACATCAAATAATATTACTTGATATTCACAATAATGCTATCTTTTGCTATGCACATATGCACCAAGGGCCAAAGACTGCACTAACATTTTCTCATGGAATCCTAACAAACAACCTAATAGGAAGGTTAAACTTAACCTTATAGATGAGTTAAACTTAGATTTAGAGAAGTAATTCGCCAAAATCATAAAGGGACATAAACGCCTGAGCCAGGATTCAAACTCATATCCATATAGCTCCAAAGCTTACAATCTTGTGAATAAGGAATAAAGGATCATTGATTTTTCCTCCCCAGAATTACCTATGCACTTTTGAAACCAATTTTGTGTTCAACACAATGCTTAGCATGATAAACTAGAAACACTGACTAGAGTTCAAAGACCTACTGTCCATATTCAACTTAGCACTGAATACATAAGGAAGGCCTTTCCCTGTATTAAATCTATCAAATGAGACAAATGAACTAGAACAATACCCAAGGTACTACAACATTTTGCAGTTCCAAAAGCTTCATTCTCTCAGGCTGGGTCCTCTGTAGGAGAAAGTATACAGCCTTCAGAACTGTGAGGAGATGAATTTCTACTGTTAAAGCCACCCAGTCTGTGGTCCTTTGTTATGGAAGCCTAAGCAAATTAATGCAGTCAGCTAGGATTTCCAGGGGGCTCAGTGGTAAAGAAATCGCCTGCCAAAGCAGGAGACATAGGAGAAGTGGTTTCAATCCCTGGGTTGCAAAAATCTCCTGGAGGAAGAAATGGCAACCCACTCCAGTATTCTTGCCTGAAATATCCCACAGAGGAGCCTGGCGGAGTATAGTCCATAAGGTCGCAAAGAGTCGGACCTAACAGTGACCGAGATAAAAAACCCAGAACAAGGCGTTCAAGTCTGCCGCAGGTTTAAGAGTAATCCATAAGCTGTAGTCTTACCTTTACTTATTAAGACAAAACACACAACCATACATACAAACGGTTTACCTAGAAAGATTAGAAAATTCCAGGCTCTAACCCTCTTTGTCTCAGACCCTCCCTGAAGGAGCAGCATGACTGAGTGTGGTCTTTAATATGAGACAAACGTGGGCTCGAATTGGGCTTCTCTAGTTGTTAGCTGGGTGACCATGGGGAAGTTACCTAACCACTCAGAATCTGTTTCTCAATTCTGTAAAAAGTGATCATTCCTATCCTCCAGGATTACTATAATGATTAAATTTAATATGGAAAGATTAAATGAGATTACAAAAGACCAAGGAACTAACCGTGCCTGGTGCATGAAAGTGAAAGTCGCTCAGTCGTGTCTGACTCTTTGCAACCCTATGGACTCTACAGTCCAGGGAATTCTCCAGGCCAGAATGCTGGAGTGGGTAGCCTTCCCCTTCTCCAGGGGATCTTCCCAACCCAGGGTTCGAACCCAGGTCTCCCACATTTGCAGGTGGATTCTTTACCATCTGAGCCACAAGGGAAGGCCAAGAATACTGGAGTGGGTAGCCTATCCCTTCTCCAGGGGATCTTCCTCATCCAGGAACCAAACCGGGGTCTCCTGCATTGCAGGCAGATTCCTTACCAACTGAGCTATCCCGGGCATAAAATGTGATTAATAAATGTTTATAGTTTGTATGAGGTTGAATCACATGAAATGGCTGATTGTTGTTGTTCAGTTGCTAAGTCTCCGGCACCCCATGGATGAAGTACACCAGGTTTCCTTGTCCTTCACTATCACCTGGAGCTTGCTCAAACTCATGTCCAGCGAGTCGATGATGCCATGTAACCATCATCCTCTGTCACTCCCTTCTCCTCCCGCTTTCAATCTTTCCCGGCATCAGGGTCTTTTCCAGTGAGTCCACTCTTCACATCAGGTGGCCAAAGTATTAGAGTTTCAGCTTCAGCATCAGTCCTTCCAATGAATATTCAGGACTGATTTCCTTTAGGATGGACTGGTTGGATCTTCTTGCAGTCCAAGGGACTCTCAAGTCTTCTCCAACACCACAGTTCAAAAGCATCAATTCTTCAACACTCAGCCTTCTTCATGGTCCAACTCTCACATCCGTACATGACTACTGGAAAAACAATAGCTTTGACTACACAGACCTTTGTCAGCAAAGCGATGTCTCTGCTTTTCAATATGCTGTCTAGGTTTGTCATAGTTTTTCTTCCAAGGAACAAGCATCTTTTAATTTCGTGACTGCAGTCACTGTCCACAGTGATTTTGGAGAATAAGGAAATAAAATCTGCCACTGTTTCCACTTTTTCCCCATCTATTTGCCATGAAGCGATGGGACCAGATGCTATGATCTTAGCTTTTTGAATGGTGAGTTTTAACCCAGCTTTTTCACTCTCCTTTTTTACCCTCATCAAGAGGCTCTTTAGTTCCTCTTTGCTTTCTGCCATCAGAGTGGTATCATCTGCATATCTGAGGTTGCTGATATTTTTGTTCCATCAAAATGGCAATCCCATATGGTTCAGTCTAACACTAACATTGACTAAAGGCAAAAGAGCCCAGTGGTTAACAGTACAAGTTATAGAATCAGTATGTCTGAGCTAGAGATCTGGCTCTGTCATTCATCAGCAAGTTACAGAACTTCTCTAATTCAATGTCTTAGCTTCAAAATTAAGAATTAAAAATATCTGCTCCATAGGATGGATGAAAAGATTAAATAAATTAATCTAAGCAATTAATACCTGGTGCTTGTCCTCAATGAATTGATATTATTAATAATCAAATGAGGGAAATAAAATTGAAAATCTTGGAAATTAATTTCAAATTTCAATTCCACGCTGTTTTTGGATGGTACTGATAAAAGAGAGGCTTACTCCTTGGAAGGAAAGTTATGACCAACCTAGATAGCATATTCAAAAGCAGAGACATTAATTTGCCAACAAAGGTCCACCTAGTCAAGGCTATGGTTTTTCCAGCAGTCATATATGGATGTGAGAGTTGGACTGTGAAGAAAGCTGAGTGCCGAAGAAGTGATGCTTTTGAACTGCGGTGTTGGAGAAGCTTCTTGAGAGTCCCTTGGCCTGCAAGGAGATCCAACCAGTCCATTCTAAAGGAGATCAGTCCTGGGTGTTCTTTGGAAGGACTGATGCTAAAGCCGAAACTCTTAATACTTTGGCCACCTCATGCGAAGAGTTGACTCATTGGAAAAGACTCTGATGCTGGGAGGGATTGGGGTCAGGAGGAGAAGGGGACGACAGAGGATGAGATGGCTGGATGGCATCACCGACTCGATGGACATGAGTTTGAGTGAACTCCGGGAGATGGCGATGGACAGGGAGGCCTGGTGTGCTGCAATTCATGGGGTCGCAAAGAGTTGGACACGACTGAGTGACTGAACTGAACTGAACTGATAAAAGAGAATTATACAATGCACATTTAGCTAAGTATAACAAAGAAGTTAAACCTTGTGCTAAAATTCTAGCAAACATCATGTAATCAGAAAAAAAAATACAAATACATATCATAATCCTTACGGATATGTCTTAAACAAGTATAAAACAACTGTAAAGCTGGAAATATACATTATCCTGGGTGTAAGTCAATAATTTTCCATAACTTCTTGAACAGTTCAACACCTTTAAACAGGAAAAGCTAGTGGCCTACAGAGTATGGAGTTTAATGTATCTTACATACGTCTGTCTATCAAGTCGTTCATTATAACAGGCTGAACATTGGAGTGAGGAACAATGAACCAGGAGAGTGACCAAGCCACCAGTTGAGCTGGTGATAATGAGCTCATTATCAGCCTCATTTTTCTATTTGGGAAAATCTAAGTAAAGGCATCAAAGTTCTCTTTCAAGTCTAAAATTACATGAGTCTCTATCTCTTATAAATGAATTAAGTACATCATGACTGCCTCAGTGTAATGGAACTAATTTCACCTGTCAATAAACAAGAAGCTTAACACTTTAGCAGAATGTTAAGAATAAACACAAACAAACAAAAAACAACTTATTGCAAAGTATCCTTTGAATTGAAACCACAATATTCTGAGCAGTAAAAAGAAAGAGTTAATGATCAAGCCCTTTCTGAAATTGACAGGAGGCACATACTCCTTCTCAGCAGAATTACAGATGCCTAGGCCAGATGTAGAAGGACATGGCAACCCACTGCAGTATTCTTGCCTGGAGAATCCCAGGGATGGAGGAGCCTGGTGGGCTGCCGTCTATGGGGTTGCACAGAGTCGGACACGACTGAAGCGACTTAGCAGCAGCAGCAGCAGGCCAGATGTGGGCTTCCCTGGTGACTCAGACGTTAAAGAAGCTGCCTACAACATGAGAGACCTGGGTTCGATCCCTGGGTCAGGAAGATCCCCGAAAAAGGGAATGGATACCCACTCGAGCATTCTTGCCTGGAGAATTCCGTGGACAGAGGAGCCTGGCGGGCCACAGTCAATGGGATCACAAAGAGTCAGGCATGACTGAGTGACTAACACACACACACACACACACACACAAGTCAGCTATAAAACCAATGCTGACTTAAAATCCTAGGTTCTTCACACAGAGACGCCGATCTCCAACCTTAAGAAATTCACATGACATCAGATTTCTGTCTCTGAGAAATGTTAATTCTGATACAATTCCTAGGACACTTGAGAGGGTGAATTGTTAATGCTTCTAAATCACTTGAAGGATAATGACTGACCAAAGAAAGATCATCACTGTACAATTCGAAAAACCTCAATGCTTACAACTGTCTTCTACATGACACAGGTATCTCAATAAGAATTTAAAAATAAGAAAAAAAAATCTTCATGTCCATTCAGCAGATCTAAAACAAAAATTGTGAGATTAAGCAAAAAAATTAAATTCTCATTATGGTACTCTGAGAAAAACTAGTTTGAAACTGAAAGATCCATACACAAATGTTAGCTTTGGGGAAAAAAATAATAAAATAAAGACACACTGAATCTGGTACCACAAAATGCATTTTCTTCTCAAATTAAAATGCTTATACCAATTAAATTACATCCTGTAATCATTAAAATATCAGAAATAGAACTCAGAAATAGGTGCCTATGATATGAAGGCTCCTGATATGAAAATATCCTGAGTTAAATTTGCCTCAACATTTCAAAAAATTTAGGAAACTCTCAGAGTCTGTCACAACACATTAGCACTTGCTATTAAAGTACTACATACATTTTCCATTCCTTGAAAAGAAATAAATCAAAAACAAATTTCATCTTAAATAATCAATGGAGTCCTTTATTTAAAGCACCGTAGATGAAAAACGTTGTTGTTTGGTTTGTTTATTTGAGTGTTTGCTTTGGTTTTCTTCAAAAGACTTTTTTCCCCCTCTTAGCTAATTTTAAGATTCCAATATTCACAGCATGTCATAATTAAACATCTCCTAGGAAGTGCACAGTCTGATAAGCACATTAACTCAGGCATAAACCAGCCGTGACCATGTAGCCTCCAGGCCTGGGTCAAACCAGTCTGGGAAAAAACAGGTCTGATGAAAATCCCTACTAAGACATATTAAGTCCCAAGATTATTTTATCTTCCATCATTTACGATCTTCTTTTCCCTAGCAGTTCTTATGTAATTTTTTAACCCTTAAACTGTGGTCTGAGAACAGTCACTTAGCCTATTAGGAATAAAAATAACTCTAGTTCTGAGGATTAAATAATTTTTCTCAAAGGCTCCCACCTCCCAGGAAGCAGAGAAGATTAAGTCAAAAATATTTTTACAGTTACACACCAATTACTACAGCCCACAAGTTCCCATTCAAAATTAACTCCTGTTCAGGAAAGGGGGAGTCAGAGGACTACCCATACCCTGATTTCTTTTTACATGGCTGACTGGTGGCTAGCTGCTTGCCTTAAAGCAAAATGATGAATGCATTTGGCCATGAAGGTAATAAAATCTCCCCACGGCCAGCGTGTGTACTGTCCAAAATGGTAGCCACTAATCACGTGTGGCTACTGAGCGTGTGAGATGTGTCCAAGGCCACCAAGGAACTGGATTTTTAGGTTCATTAATCTTACTAATTTAAATTGAAAAAACTGATATTCACTTGTGTCAGTGGAAAATCTTTATATTTGGAACAACTTGGATATCTTACAGATGAAAGAGTGAATCCACTTTTTCATCTATAAAAATCTTATGAAACTTAAAGACACAACAAGTAATTCTAGTAGCTGAGCTGTGATGTATATAAGTGGAAAATATATACTATATTTCAAAGAACAGACAAAAATAATGTAAAATATCTCATCAATAATTTTTAGAAGTATTGACCACATGTTGAATGCTTCAATCTATTACAATACCTACGATACATTATTTTAAATAAAATATATTAAAGTTAATGTCATCGGCTTCTTACTCTTTTGAAGTACTACTGGGAAATTTTAAGTTTTGTATGAGTCACATTATATCAGGCACAGCACTGATAAAGAGCAATACTAACCAGTGACGTGACTATCTGAGATGGGCCAGTGAAGTGGTTTAGAAAATCTGTGCAGTATGAAAAAAAAAGCAAAAATCCAGACAGCACTGCATTTAAATCCTAACTTCGACAGTGACCATCCAAAGGGATTTGAGCAGCCATTCATTCAGATTCCTCAGCCTATACTTCCCCAGGTACAATGGGGAAGGATAGTTTCCTAGTTAAACACAGTATTTCTAAAGTGACTAGTATACCATCAGTTTAAATAAACAGTCAAATAAATTGTTTTTCAATAGAAAGCAGAGATTTTTAGACTACTGCGAAGAATTTACTGCTTCTCAATGTCTGTGTCTTCCTGCAAATGAGCTATATCCTATGGACACTTTCTTCCTGTAATATTAGCCCAACTTTATTATTACCTTACATTTTACAGATGAATAATGACAACCTTAGACTAAATGCTATTATCAAAATGTTCAACAAATGGAAGCTTTGTTTCCATAGTGTTTTAAAGTGGTAGCAATCAAGCTCATTTCCAGAAATATCATCATGATTTTTATGAACTTAAAATTTACCTAAAAGAGACTTATCAGAATACCTGTGTCCTTTTCAGGATTTCTATCATGGTGGGACCATGTTCTTGTGACTGTTTGGTAGGCTCTAAGAAAAACTGCTCTAAGGCATAAAGTTCATACTATACAGTTATTAAATATATAAAATGTGGGCGCCTACAATATTTATTTTAAAAATTAATTATATCTCATTGTTCTGCTGTAATTCTTTAAATACAAAAAAATGCTTGCAAGTTCTTTTACTATGAAACAGTACCACAATCATCAAAAGATTAGGAAGGATAAGCCTAAGACAAATAAAATTAAATACTCCTTCATTAAGCAAATAGTCAAACTATAGACAGAACTGCTTTTTCACTAAAATGACAGATATCTATTCCAAATGGTGTAGATAAACTAATGACTAAAAAATTCATATAGGTGATTAATGAAAAGTAAGACATGTGAAAGTCATCTTTCTTCTTTAGTCATGATGTCAAAAAGAAAAGCTGTCCTTTTCCAGTGACTCTTCATAAAATATGGACTCCTAACTACATGGTTAAGGAGGAGATCCAACCAGTCCATTCTGAAGGAGATCAGCCCTGGGATTTCTTTGGAGGGAATGATGCTGAAGCTGAAACTCCAGTATTTTGGCCACCTCATGTGAAGAGTTGACACACTGGAAAAGACTCTGATGCTGGGAGGGATTGGGGGCAGGAGGAGAAGGGGACGACAGAGGATGAGATGGCTGGATGGCATCACTGACTCGATGGACATGAGTCTGAGTGAACTCCGGGAGTTGGTGAGGGACAGGGAGGCCTGGCGTGCTGCGATTCATGGGGTCGCAAAGAGTCGGATACGACTGAGCGACTGAACTGAACTGAACTATGATGATTCTTATGTTTCTATGAAAACTAATTTACAATGACCCTGCTCTTCTTCAATCTGCCTCTTGCACATACTACTCACAGTCTTCCGTTTAGTCCTTTTATTATTTTTTTGTCTTCATTCATCTGATCAATATCTATTGAGCCCCTGCTTAGTACCAGGCCTATATTCTGCGGGCCTCACCACTGAACCTCACTAGCCTATCATCTTATTCAAATAAAACCACTAAAGTGGGATGATGTAGAGAGAGGTGAAACATATAATTCAATTAGTTGGGTTGTATATGTGTGTGTGTGTGTGTGTGTGTATTCTTCATATGAGTTGTAACCAAAATATATTTGAAGTTGTTACACAGCATCCAAACTAATAAAAAACTAACTTGTTGGTTTCCAACATAATTATTTTTTAAGTAAATTATCATTTTAGTTTATACTATGTCATAAAGCTGAAATTCCAAGTTCAATTATGTCTTTCCAAGTTGTCGAGGCTTAGATTTTATATTATTACATCTATGTCCTGATCAAGATTCACCATTTTCCAAAGCAAAGTTTGCCACTGTAACTCTCAAGAGTTTTCTCCAAGTTGTTCATCAAGTAATATATAATGAATAGGTCAGATCTATGTTGCACTGCAAAACCTCCTGTTTGCTAATTTACACCCCAGGGGGATTTCTAGGAAACAAAGTAACATGATAGACCAGTAAACTTTCATGCATTTCTTAGAGAAAAAAATTTTAACTTGTTTATTGAATTACATGTATTTACTTGTTGGAGCTTCCATTAGATTGTAAGCAACTTGAAGACAAAGGGGAGAAGTTACTCTTTATGTGCCCATTTGAAAAGTGAAGGTTTCATGACAGTTTTCTATATGGCTGAATGGAGGAGGGTTGGTAGGAAGAAAGAAAGAAATGTTCAGATTTAGGAATTTAATCTTTGTGACTATTTTTATCAATCCTTTTAAAATACAGAGTTGGGTGATTATGATGTGTCAATGTAGGCTCATCAAATTGTAGCAAATGTACCACTCTGGTGGGTGATGTTGATCATGGGAGAGGCTACACATGTGTGGGGATAGGAGAACATACAGGAAATCTGTGCCTTCCCCTCCATTTTACTGTGAACTCTAAATAGCTCTAAAAGAAGTCTTTAAAAGTTATTAAACTTTAAAAATACCAATTTTTAAACTTTGAAAATACCATTATCTGTGTGAACAACAGATAATGAAAACAGTGCTTTACTCTATAAAATAAAATATAAATCAATTAGTTCACCCTCAATTTATCACAATCTTAATATGTGCCAAGCACTACTATAAAACCTGAGCTTTAAAGAGAGATAGGATTTGTAACTATAAAAACAGGAAATGGAAGACTGGTTCCACTAAATTCATCTGAACTAATAATAATTGTAAACAGTCATTAAACCATGAAAAAGAAAATTATGCACCTCCTGTTCAGAATGCATTTTCTTCTCCAATGAAAAGGAATGCCAAATCTGCTTTTTCATATGCCCTAAGATTTTTTAATGTCTTATAGTTGTTGTTTGTTTCTTAGAAAAAGCTGTCTCCTTATACAAAGTAAGATGTGCACAGTGATACCATTTTTGTTCAGGAGACAAGTAGGAAGGGGAAGGAGAGGAAGAATGAAAACAGAAGCATCATGGAATATATAAAAAAAGAAAAATATTGACACATGAGACAAATCAGAGCAAAATTTTGCACAATATCGTTCTCCTATTAGACCAGAACACCGGAATAATAATCAGCCACTAACCCAGGGCAAGCATTTGAGAAATGCCCAAGAATGAATAACTGCCTTAGACACATACTGTGTGAGAACTGACAGTAAAAGGAAGCAGTGCAGAAATTCTCTGGATAAGCTGATGGGCAAGCTGAAGACTTGATTAGTGAGAATGAAAAGCCTGTCATCGGTTGGTCCCTTAAGTGAAGGAGACCCTTCAGGGCACTTTGCAGCTGGCAAGAAGTGACAACTTTTCTCAGGTATTACTAGCCTAGCAGTTCTCTTTATAAGATTATCTTTGGCTCTTAAGAGTCAATCATTGTAACTTCCACGAGTGTAAATGATAAATCATGAAAACGTGACCACTTTAGAAACTAACAAACGCTCCTGAAGTGAACAACCCACCGAACGTTTCTTCAATAAATAGAAAAACTGCTCAAGAATTGTAGCATCGTCTGCCCACCTTATACCCACTCCACCAGGTCACCCAAGACCCACTTACCCCCAGCATCTCGTGGAGGTAGTGATACTCTGGCCCTTGGTTATACAGCAGAAAGGTTTTCCAGAAAAGCAGGACATTCAGGGAGAGCCAGATAAGCTAAATCATATGGAGAAAGAGATAAAAGAATTAAAAATAAGTACTACCCGATGAATGGAGTACATTCAAGTACATTCGTCGGACACAATACGCTCAATGGAACCTCAATTAGTCGTTGCCAAAAGCTTTCTCAATTGACCAGCAAGCTGCAAACCACTAAGAGGAAAACGTATCTGAACTCACTCAGCCCCTGTACACCTGAGATTAAGTATTTGGGCTGCAACAGTTATCCTAAAGATCACAGATAACCCCTGGAGGTAAAACAAGACTAAGTGATGAGTGACATCACCAAGTCCCAAGCATTGTATGTTTAAGCTTTAAAAATATCCATTGAATGAAGAATAGATAATAAAGAAGAGGGCTTTGCTGTATAAAATAAAATCCGACAAACAATCTGGGAAAAGAGAAAAAGGGGTGGGGGTGGTGAAGATGTTTAAGGGGTTAAAGGGAAAGCTGTGTTAACTAACAGGGATCTCCCTTCCTCCGCATCCGCTCTCGCATCAAAGTGTAGGCAAGTTCAGAGGGCTTGGAGGAAGGGAGGGAGGAGATGGTTATGTCCAGGTATTCCCGGCAGAAAGTTTGTGTTAGTGGAGGATGTTTTGCACTAGAGGCAAAACTTCCAGCTTCCCACCCGCGCTCGCTCAGAGAATGAATCAAGATCGCTGCCCCAGAAACAAGACGCCGGGAGACCCTCGCCCGCCATCCTACCAGGCAGAGGTGTTTAACCCCTTCGTTGGCCAGCCAGCTCCTCCAGGACACAGCCATGCCGCCGGCCCGCGCGCCGCGCTCTCAGCCAGCCGGCCGACAAGCAGCGGCGGCCGCGGGCGCAGCGGCTCCAGCGGTGCGGCCGGGGGGGCCGGGGGGCCGGGAGGGGACGGAGGGTCAAAGACCGAGTGGGAGTCCGGGGCCGGCGCTGCGCCAGCCCGGGCGGGGTCTGCGCCCCGAGCCGGCTCTTCCGGGCTTCGCGGCTGCGGCCGGCGCGGGGTCTGCTCGGCGCCCCTGGCGGCCGGGACCCGCGCTCCGAGCGCGCGCTCCCCGCCGCGCCCGCCCTTTGTCTGCGGAGAGCTTGTTGTGGCCGCCGCCGCCGGGGATATCCCGGTCTGGGATCCGGGAGGCGGCCCAGCAGCCTCCAGAGGCCGGCCCCGCTTGGAAAGACAGCAAGATGCGGAGGAGGGTGCTGAGACAGAGTGGGGACCTGCGCCGCCCTTGAACACATACACACACACACACACACACACACACACACACCTGCGCCGCCCTTGAACACACACACACACACACACACACACACACACACACACACACACACACACACACACACACACACACACCGGCCGGCCCCACTTGGAAAGACACACAGCAAGATGTGGAGGATGGTGCTCAGAGTGGGGACCTTCGCTGCCCTTGGACACACGCAGACACACACACAAAGACACACAGACACACAAAGACAGACACAGATACACGCACAATGACACACACACACACCAGCTGGCCCGCTTGGAAAGACAGCAAGATGTGGAGGATGGTGCTCATACAGAGTGGGGAACTTCGCCGCCCTTGGACACACGCAGACACACACACAAAGACACACAGACACACAAAGACAGACACAGATACACGCACAATGACACACACACACACACCAGCTGGCCCGCTTGGAAAGACAGCAAGATGTGGGGGATGGTGCTCAGCCGAGTGGGGACCTTCGCCGCCCCTTGGACACACACACACACACATACACCGGCCTGCCCCACTTGGAAAGACACAGAAAGATGTGGAGAATGTTGCTCAGACAGAGTGAGGACCTGCGCCGCCCTTGGACTCACACACAGACACACACACACACCTACTCCTTTTGACTGATCAGACCTTTGCCACCCCTTGGACTCACACACACACACACCCCTACTCTTTTTGACTGGCTGGACCTTTGCCGCCCCTTGGACTCACTCAGGCACACACACACACCCCTACTCCTTTTGACTGATCAGACCTTTGCCACCCCTTGGACTCACACACACACACACCCCTACTCTTTTTGAGTGGCTGGACCTTTGCCGCCCCTTGGACTCACTCAGGCACACACACACACCCCTACTCCTTTTGACTGATCAGACCTTTGCCACCCCTTGGACTCACACACACACACACCCCTACTCTTTTTGACTGGCTGGACCTTTGCCGCCCCTTGGACTCACTCACACACACACACCCCTACTGCTCGCCTCCCCCCGCCCCTTCAAAGGTCCCTCTCCGAGGCCCCCGGCGGAAACCCGAGCCGGAAGAAGCACCGGTGTGACCGCGTCCCGTGCCCAGCCCGCCCTCGGCCACCACAACCCTGACCTCAAACTCTCTCACTCGCCCTTCCACCCCCATCCGTAAGCACCGACGCAGAGCTTTAGAGAAACTTCTGAGTCAAGAGTCCAGGGAGTTAATGGTTAAAACTGACGGAATTTTCAGGGGCTTTTAGGGAAGCTCTGATTCACTCTATTCAGTGCTTTTTACTACCTGCTATCAGAGTCTGTTAAGGAATAAGAATCCCCTCAGACTTGTACCAGAGGCCGGGGGAAGGGAGATGAAAGTGTTTTCCCAGGCTACCTATCCTACACTGCAGCTTATCAGTATTAGGGAAGAAACAAAAAGTCATGCACGTGAAAGAATGTCCGATGAAAATAAGTGTTGGAGAAAGTTTTGTTAAATTAGGAACTTTCTCACCTCTAGCCACTAGTGGCAGAAAAAGTAAACCACTAGCAGCCTAATCTCATGGCCCTCAAGCTATCTTTCATTTTATAAACATGCAATAATATATAATTGAAACTAAAAATTCCACAAAAATCATAATTTGTGTACCTCATGGAGTGTACTTATCTCAATTAATTTTGTGAACTAATTAATGACTGTAACCCTCAGTTCAAAAAACAAATCTGTATCAAATCCCAGTTACAATTCACAAAGAGCTCTAATAGTCTTGTCATCTCTTTTAACATATAACTTTACTGTTTGATGCATGATCTGATCCTGAAAACTGCCTCAAATCTTTCTGGAGCTAGGGAGCCCGTTATTCATAAGTAACAGCCAGTTTTTATCCGCCATGTGATACCTGAAGGACCAGAAGAAGAGCACAGGGAGAAGCCAAGGAGTGTCACCACTGGAGGCAGGTCTAATTCTGAGACACATGGGTATTCCTCATAGTTCACCCTGAAGAAGCCATCTTCCAGCCTTAATTTCAATAGATGGGAAGTGAGGAGATTCTGGCAAAATGAGCTAGTTCTTGTCATGAGTTGAGAGGAGTGAAGCAGTTGAAGAACAGTAGAATAAAACACAATTTTTATAAAAGTTTAACTACTTTCAGGAAAAAAAAAATGACAAAAATAATGGAGCCAGCTCTCACCATGTACTTACTGTGTCAGCCACTGTCCTGGGTATTTCATGTACAAAATCTCACTTCATTCTCATAGCTCTCCATGTGGATAAGAGCCACCTCACTTCCGAGTTGACGAAACTGAAGCTAAAAGATATTAAGAAATTTGCCTGAGGGAGAGGGGGAAATGAGCAGACATTAGTTAAAAGGCACAAACTTCCAGTTATAAGATGGATAGTTTTTTGAGATCTAATACACAGCCATGGTGATGATAATTAACCACACAATGTTACGTACTTGAAAGTTGCTTAAAGAATAGATCTTGAATGTTCTCTTAATACACACAAAAAGGGTGGTTATGTGAGGTGATGGAGCTGTTAGGTAAGGCTTGAATGATAATCATTTCCCTATATATAAGTGCATCAAATCAACCTGATGTATGCTTTAGACTTCAACAAAGTTACATGTCAATTATATCTCAACAAAGCATTATGTTAACTGAAAGTAAGAACATCACAATAAAGATGAAGAAAGGAGAGAGAGACACAAGAAACCTGTATGAGATGAAAAAACAGGGTTTTACTTACAGTTCCAAAAAACCCATAATCAGATACTTTTGTGAAACTCTTTGGTACCATAATAGGATGCTATACAAACATTGATTATTATATTTATCACTATTGTTTTGTAGGAGCTCTGTAAAAGGGGATTAGGTCCTAACTGCTTCTATTGACTTACAAGGAAATGATACTGCAAGCTATCCCCAAGGAACAGAACTAAAGCCATGTGCAGGAAGGTACTCTCATGAATGAGGTTCTTTTCAATATAATTTTCTCTAGGCCATATTGTTCAGTGCAAGTAGATACTGTCTTTCTCAAGAAAGGAAGACTGTCCTTGAAAATAATGAAGAGACAATCTTATAGCTGTATCAATAGTCTAAAAATCATAATTTTAAAAAATCACACTTTTACCTGGAAAAAACTTCACAGAAAAAAATATCAAATGACAAATACCTTTGCTCGTGGCTGAAATAATAGTAAAATACTAGTGATCATCCTTCACTGATTATAAACTCTGTCAATTAGAGATGTTCTTGGTCTATTATTTATTACTTATACAGAAGCTTTCTTTTTTGGTAGACAGTGTCCCTCAAAATATGAAATCCACTGAAAAAAATTGAGAAAAGTTTTCCGTTTTGATCTGCTTTACTAGTCAACTCCCTCTGTCGGCTCAAAGGCACACCTTTGCCATAAAGCTTTCCCTGGCCCACCCTCCCTCTGTGCTCACACAGATGCATCCTGCAGTCTATGCATTCTTCAGTGTGTTTATAATATTCCAGACATGTGATCATTACTCCATTTTCCACATATTATTTTAGTTGTGTGTGTGTGTCTATTTCCCTTCATCAACAGACCTCTTCAAGGGCAGAGATCTTGTTTATTTCAGGACTTTGGACAAACACTGTCATATAGCCAGAACTTCAGAATGCTTGATTAATGAATAGCATTAATAGTTAAGCATATTATCCTTATTTTTGTGGCTCCCTCAAACTCCAGTTTCTCAAGTGTAACTTTCCAGTAATGAAAGAAAAGTTTCTGCTTATGTGCTCAGTCGTTCAGTCGTGTTTGACTCTTTGTTACCTCATGGACATTAGCCCAGCAGGCTCCTGTGTCCGTGGAATTTTTCAGGCAAGAATACTGGAGCAGATTGTCATATCCTCCCCCAAGGGATCTTCCCAACCCAGGGATAGAACCTGCGTCTCCTGTGTCTCCTGTATTGGCAGGTGGATTATTTACCGCTGTGCCACCTGGGAAGCCCCCATACCAATATTTGATCTTAGCTCAAAGGCCATTTCTGATTAGCTTGATAATTAACATCAGAAAATAACCAGCAGGGCAAGGACTCTTCCTTACGGGTGTCACCTCTAACACAAACATAGGATATGCGGTTCGGACCAGTGGGCACCTATCTTAGCTTCCTGGGGTTGTGGTAACAAACTGTCACAAGTTTAGTGGATTTGGACAATAGAAATTTATTCTCTCACAGTTCTGGTGGTCAGAAGTCTGCAGTCAGAGGATTGGGTGAAAATCAAGGTGTCGACAGGGCCACAGTCCCTTCAGAGAGTCTTGGGGAGAATCTGCTCTTTGCCCCTTTCTGATTCTGTTGGCATATCTTGATTTAGGGCTGCATCACTCCACTCTCTGCCTCAACGATCACACGGCTTCTCCTCTTCCAGTGTGTATATGTCATTGTAAGGGGAACCACTGACCGTAACGGCCCACCCTGGCCAGGCAAGACGATAGTCACTTGCATGAATTGTCTTGCACAGGAGGTCCCGGTAAGGACTGCAGAACTAACAAGTTACCAACAACCAGAAGAATTCAGGAAAGGTCAAAAGAAGAGAGGGGATGCCAATCCAAATGTCCTACCAACCTCCCAGAATCCTTCTTGCTGGAATCTATCTTGACTAAGCAATGCATACAACACAAGGAAGGACCCTGAGTCACAATGATTGCCCAGAGACAACCTGGAAACTAATTCCATTATCATAAAACCTGAGACTGTGAGCAGCGTGACAGACCAGTTCTCCGGGGTTCCCTCACCTGCTTCTCTCTGCCCTGGCAGCCCTTCCTAATAAAGTCTCTTACATTGTCAGCATTGTCTCCTCAGACAATTCATTCCCGAGTATTAGATGAGACTCTTGGGCCCTGGGAGAGGTCCCTTTCCTACAACAGAATCACCCCCTGCCTGTATAAAGACTCTTTCGATTGTATTTAGGGCCCCCAGCTAATTCTGGTTTTTCCAGTAGTTATGTATGGATGAGAGTTGGACTATAAAGAAAGCTGACAGCCTAAAAATTGATGCTTTTGTGTTATGGTTTTGGAGAAGACTCTTGAGAGTCCCGTGGACAGCAAGGAGATCCAACCATTCCATCCTAAAGGAAATCAACCCTGAATATTCATTGGAAGGACTGATGCTGAAGAAGCTGAAACTCCAATACTTTGGTCACCTGATGTGAAGAACTGACTCATTGGAAAAGACCCTGGTGCTGGGAAAGATTGAGGGCAGGAGGAGAAGGGGATGACAGAGGATGAGATGGTTGGATGGCATCACCGACTCCATGGACATGAGTTTGAGCAAGCTCTGGGTGTTGGTGATGGAGAGAGAGGCCTGGGGTACTGCAGTCCATGGGATTGCAGAGTCAGACATGACTGAGTGAATTGAACTGAGATAATTCAAGAGGATCTCCTCACTTAAAGATCCTTAATTATATCTGCAAAACCTTCTTTGTCTTATATAAAAAATAATATTTACAGGATCCTGGGATTAGGATGTGATATATCTGCGTGGTCACTATTCAGCTTACTGTAGCCCTAAAGTAACTTGCGTACATGTGCTAAGTCACTTCAGTGGTATCCAACTCTTTGTAACCCTATGAACTAGCCCGTAAGCACTGTAGCCAGCCAGGCTCCTCTGTCTGTGGGATTCCCCAGGCAAGAATACCGGAGTAGGTTGCCATGCCCTCCTCCAGGGGATCTTCCAGACCCAGGGACTGAACCTATGTCCCTTACCTCTCCTGCATTGGCAAGTGAATTCTTTACCACTTGCCCGACTTGGGAAGCCCCTGAAGTAGCTTAATTGATGCTAATTTTCTTTCCCCGGTTAGATATGCCAGCCTGAGAGAAGGAATTTTGAGGAAATTCACATTAAGATATAAAAGTTGGAACTTTTACTTTTCTGTCAAGTAGTCAAAAATTATAGACGAGGAATCATGCCAGATAGAACTCAATAAACTTTCTTAACCTTTGTGACTCGACTGAGTTTACTGTTTTGGGTATCCCTATCTGATTTACGAGGAGTCATGAGTGTTAAACTCAAAAATGGAAAAGAGCCTGTGTATTTTTCTTACAAATAGAAAAGAAGAAGGTAGGAAAACTCTGTCCCAGCAGGCAGTGTAACTGGTAGAGTGGGCAAAAGAATCCTCAAGGTGTGAATAACTGCCAGCCAAGTTAAAAAGAAAGGGCAGCTACACCTTGTCCCTGGGACCCTTGTCAAGGAAGAAGGACCCCTCAGGGAACTAGCAAGAAATGGCCCAAAGGCTTAACATTAGCAAATCTGGCGACAAGTTCCAGACAGTGACTCATTGTCATTTTAACACAAAAACAAGTGTAAACCATCTTCTGATTCAGGCCTTTAGGAATGTCTACCGTGCACTCACACAGCTGGGTCAATTCCCTGAGAAATAACTGAAGAAGCTGGAGAGCTTCTTACACCCTCAAGGATAAGATACTTTGCTGGAAAATAAAGCTTGCTAATGTAAAAACAATTTAAGAATGCCAGACTGAAGAGGCTCAATAAAAGTTTGTTGAATAAAAACAAATAATAATAAAGTCTTGTTCAGAACTGCTCTACATAGAATACTTTCCCAAACTTCTGAATGTCATAGATGAATAAAATTTCAAAAAGCAAAAATAAATGGAAATCAACACAGACTAAACAATTTTTTACTGCAAGCAAAGACAATTTTTAAAATGAAAAACAAACAAATAAATAAAAGTACCATTGCCATGCTTATTAAAGAAAATTTATGTTTAACACAAAAATAATTGTAAGAAATACTGATTGCCTCTAACTTCTATAGAAACTCATTACATTTCTTCCCCCCCAACCCCTCTAGTTATTTTTTATTTCACCCTCAAATCTCTTCTGTAAGATGGGTAGGCCCATGCTTAACTTCATCCTAATTTTATACATAAGGGAATTGAATCACAGGGACAGAAACAAGGTCACTGAGGCATTTCCTTCCTCTACACCCTTTAGTCATTGCTGAATTAGAATTTCCATGTGTTCTGAGCCGTAAAACTTTTGACCCCCAGATTGAGCCATGGTTGGCATGACTCTCCAACAATCTGAGGTCTGTAGAAAATTACTAGTGTGCTAAGACAGTGCACATTCTCAAAACACTGTCTTGTCTATTCGTTATCATTATTTCTTTTTATCGTGTGGCATTTCCTGAATGCAGCCATTAATGAAATAATTCCTGGATGTGTGAGTTATTTTATTGTTCTTTAAGTTTTAAATAGAAGTGTCCCAGGAGCCCCCCACCTCCCAAAAAAATGGTCTTAGCACCTGCTTCCACGTTTCTGATTGCATTCTCAAACATCTTTGCAATGTCGAGGAAATAAGATGGGACTTCTTTCCCAGTCTTCCTTCACTTTCTAAACATACCATAAAAATCTTAAGCTACAACTATTACAATCCATGTTGAATAGTATGTTTTAAAGTCTTAAAAAACATCTGAATAGGAAAGACTTTGGAGACCATTCTAACTTCTACTTAATTTGTTAGGGAGGAGACTAAAATCCTTTTCTCAGCCCTTTGAGCTCACCAACCCCTGCCCCGTACACACACATACATACACACACACACACACACACACACACACACACAGAGCACTGGGTCATTGCACAGCCTGATAGTGTATATTTATATATGTTTATGAGTTTATTTGATTAATGCCTATCTCTTTCATAAAATGTGAACTCCCCAAAGGTAAGTACATTTCTGTGTTTGCTCATTATTATTATGCTGAGGCCGAGTATAAGACTTGAAACATGAGTAGATGCTCAGTAATTATTTTGAGTGAAAGAAATTAAAGCCCAGAGAAGAATAAATTTCCCAAATTCTCTTCCAGTAATCTTTACACAGTATTTCCTTTTCTACACCCACATGGAATTTCTGATGTCGTTACTTCTTTCTCTCCCCCAAATATACTCTTTTTTTCTCAGAGTCTCATCCATGTATGCATGGTGTTCTTGCTTCCTGGCACACCAGACCTACTGATGCTCACTCAGTCTCCAAGCTCAAGATGAGTATCCTTTCTTCTTAAAGTTTCACATGGATTCTTCCCAGTGGGATCAGGAACCTTTTGTGAGCCTGTAGTCCTCTGCGTGTAGCCCTCTCTTAGGATAGATAGATTACCTGGACAAGGGAGTCTTTCCCACCCAGGGACCAAACCCAAGTTTCCTGCATTGCAGGTGGATTCTCTATCATCTGAGCCACCAGGGAAGCCCCTTCAGAATAGTTATCAGGCCGAATTTGATGATTTGTTTTCTAGGTTCTTTCTCCAACTAAATTCTGAGCACACTGAAGACAGGACATTTTTCTTCATTACCTAAAGCCTGGCATATAGTAAGAGCTCAAAATATTTTTAGTGAATGAGTGAATGAAACTCTAGCATGCAATAACAATTAAGGTTATTTTCCAAGTGGAAAATCAGCACTTGCAGAATTTTATTCTAATTGCCCAGAGTGTAGTGTGGATGAAAAATGTAGGCTATCTTGTCGGTACACAAAGGAGGTTGCAGCCATCAAGCTCGTAGCCTCTGTGCACCCTGAGGGGATTCAGGGTGTAAAAAAAGCAGGATACTGTCCCTAGATAGTTAGTGGTTGCTGTGTTAGTTGCTTAATGTGTCTGACTCTTTGCAACCCCATGGATTGTAGCCCGCCAGGCTCCTCTGTCCATGGAATTCTCCAGGAAGGAATACTGGAGTGGGTGGCCATTTCCTCCTCCAGGGGATCTTCCCAACCTAGGGATCAAACCCAGACCTTCTGCACTGCAGACAAATGCTTTACCATCTGAGCCACCAGAGGGTGCTTATCAAAGCAATGATTTCAATGAACCCAGAATCTGTGTCTTCCCATGCATAGCAAAAGCACCATGTCATTAACTAGAGTTGTCTGATTTTCTTTAATTGACAGTAGTCTTTTCATTTTTGACTACCTGTTTTCTGTTGTTGTTGTTTGAACTCTTATGATCCTGGCTCTTTTGAGCTGTCCCTCAGAGAGAGCTCTGAAAGGCTGTCTTCTGGGCTTCAGTCCTTAGAAAATGCACTGAAAAAACATAATTTCCAACATTTAGGTTGTATGTTTTTTCAGTCTAGAGTAGGAAAGGTTTTATGCTAGACTGGATGGAAAACAAGTTCAGGAACATGAAAGAAAATAAAAATTGACTTTTGTCTTTCCTTCCTCCTCAACAGCTTTATGTGGAATTTAACCTTCAGACTCTCTGCCTGCTCTCCAAGAATCTGAGACTGGAAATTTCAAAAACATGACTCACTCTTGCTTCTACTGACAAAGAAACTTAAATGTCTCTATGTCCTTATACAACTATGTATAGCCTAGCAAATTTCATACCCACTAAGTCACTTCAGTCCTGTCTGACTCTGTGCGACCCTATGGACTGCAGCCTGCCAGTCTCTTGTGTCCATGGGGATTCTCCAGGCAAAATACTGGAGTGGGTTGCTGTGCCCTCCTCCAGGGGATCTTCCCAACCCAGGGATTGAACCTGCATCTCCTGATTGACAAGCGGGTTCTTTACCACTAGCGCCACCTGGGAATCAATTCTTTACTGGAACCACTTTTGAATCAGTTTCTCCCTGAAGGCAGCACTGTGCCTCCACTGATCTTTCATAGTCCTTAATTCAAGTTTATACATGCTCATTTATTTACATATGTTCAGTTCTGAACTGCTGTTCATGGGGTTCTCAAGGCAAGAATACTGAAATGGTTTGCCATTCCCTGAATCAAGATTGCTGGGGAAAATATCAATAACCTCAGATATGCAGATGACACCGCCTTTATGGCAGAAAGTGAAGAAGATCTAAAGAGCCTCCTGATGAAAATTAAAGAGGTGAGTGAAAAAGTTGGCTTAAAACTCACCATTCAGAAAACTAAGATCATGGCATCCAGTCCCATCACTTAATGGCAAATAGATGGGGAAGCAATGGAAATAGTGAGAGACTTTTTTCTTGGCCCCCAAAATCACCACAGATGGTGACTGCAGACATGAAATTAAAAGACGCTTGCTCCTTGGAAGAAAAGCTATGACCAACCTAGACAACATATTAGAAAGCAGAGACATTAGTTTGCCAAAAAAGGTCCATCTAGTCAAGGCTATGGTTTTTCCAGTAGTCATGTATGGATGTGAGAGTTGGACTATAAAGAAAGCTGAGTGCTGAAGAATTGATGCTTTTGAACTATGGTGTTGGAGAAGACTCTTGAGAGTCCCTGGGACTTCAAGGAGATCCAACCAGTCCATCCTAAAGGAGATCAGACCAGGGTGTTCATTGGAAGGACTGATGCTGAAGCTGAAACTGCAATACTTTGGCCACCTGATGTGAAGAACTGACTCATTTGTAAAGACCCTGGGGAAGATGCTGGGGAAGATTGAGACTGGGAGGAGAAGGGGACAACAGAGGATGAGATGGTTGGATGGCATCACTGACTCGATGAACATGAGTTTGAGTAGGCTCCGGGAGTTGGTATGCTGTAGTCCATGGGGTGGAAAGAGTCAGATATGACTGAGCGACTGAACTGAACTGAATTCTGAACTATGATGCAATAATTTATCACCCAATTACTTCTGTATCAGTGGGATTTCATTGGAGTGGCTGAGTCCGCAAATCTTTCTCTATTCTCCTCTTCTTCATTTTTGCAATGAATCACCTGAGTTTCAGCGAAATCAAACATGCCCACCTAGCAATGACATGGCTTAGCCTCCCTTGCAGTCAGTAGTAGGCACTGGCTGTTTCTGCAAATGTAATGTGAACAACGGGATATGTACCTCCCCATCACAAAGGAAGCTGCTTTCACTCCATTTTCCTTTTTCCCTTTCCCCACAGGCTGGAAATACACTTCAAACATCAAGGTAGGGATAATACTTTGAATGATAACAAAGAAATAAGATACGAGGAATTTGGATTACGTGAGTCACAGTTGCCTGCCTGGATAGCTTTCTTCTTGATTGTTGTAAGAGAAAGAAATGAAATCCTGACACACTATATTTAAGGTTACATTTACTCAGCCTGTACACTATTATTATAGAAATTGGAAGTGGGTTACCATCATCATAAAAATCAAAATATGTGACATCAGGTTAGCAAGTTGTGTAGCAGGCTGAGAGATGTTCAGGCTAGAAAGAGGTGTCTTTGTTATACCGCTCAAAAATACATGCTGACTTGGAAACAGACCACAAGCTTGTAGCTCTAGAGGAATAGGCTTTAAAAATGCAGATTTTTGTGCAAGTTGGCTGTTACTTGGAATTTTTAGCAAAGTGCTTCAAAAGGCATGCACCAAAGTTAGACAAGAAATGGTCCATTTGCAAATAGAGATGAAAGAGACTATAGTTCTGCTAATGGAAAGTCTTTCTACCCTTGACCTGCTTTTTAATGGATTAAAATGCCATTAGTCTGGGACCTTACAAGGTTGGAAAAGTCAACTGCTTCTATTCCACAAACAGCACGATATAACATTTTCATCAGATTCAGCCAGAGGGAAAATATGCATTTAAGACTATTAGCTTCCCAACCATCTTGCCAAGACTTTAGTTTCATATGGCATTAGGATGGCTGACATTAAGTTAAGGGAAAGAAAGCTGAGCAGAGCAAACAACACAATAAAATTCTAGAAAACTTTCTGTAATCTCTATGGAAATTTGTCCAAAAGATGTCTTTTAGTGTGGCTATTCTGCATGGAACTGTATAGAAACAAAAAGTATACTAACGTTTTTATTGTGATTTTTCAGTTTTATTGAGATATAATTGGCATATATCACTTTATACATTTAAAATGTACAGCATAATGGTTTATCTACCATATACTGGGAAACAATTACTGCAGCAAATCTAGTTAGCATCCGTCATCTCATATGGATACAGAAAAAGAAAAAGCAAAAAAATTCTGTGTGTGATTAAAACTCTTGGGCTTTACTCTCAACTTTCATTTATAACGTACAGCAGTATTAATAATATTTATCATGTCCTATTTATATTCCTGGTACTTCTTTATCTTATACCTGGAACTTCGTGCTTTTGGACCACCTTCATCCAATGCCCAATCTTTCTTCCCATTGCCTCCCAGCTTCCCCACCTCTAGAACCACAAAACCAATCTTTTTCTGAGTTTATTTGTGTGTGTGTGTGTGCTTTGTTTAGATTTTATGTATAAATAAGATTATTCTATATTTGTTTTTCTCTCTCTGATTTGCTTCTCTTAGCATAAGACCCCCAAGGTCCATCCATGTTGTGTCAAATGGCAAGATTTCTTTTTTTTTTAAAGGCTGAATAATATTTCATTGTATTTATATACTGCAATTTCTTTATCCATCCTTCAGTGGGCACTTACGTTGCTCCCATATCTTGGCTGTTGTAAATAATGCTGCTGTGAACATGGGGATTCAGATATCTTTTTAAGTTAGTGTTCTCATTTTTCTACTAAGGTTTTGAAGGCATGTCTTTACCAAAGAAACCACATGCTTGGTATACAAGAGTCTATGATTGTTAAATTTCTAACACAATACTCAGTCTCCTAAAGTTGCCCTAAGTAAAGCACACTCTTGCTGCTTTCTGATACGGATAGTGGATAGGGAAAAAATCCAACCCCCACCCCACACACACACAAAATCAAAATTACAGGGGCCAATAAACAGGGGAGATATTTCAAGTCTGGCAGACTCATTAACCAAGGAACCTACTTCCCCAGCAGGAAGCTTTCACAGTTCCTGCCCAGGATAATTTAACATCTGCTCTGGATGAAAACTACTATGAGCTTTTCATTTTTTTTTTACATTTCTGAAAGGATGATTTTCTTTATTTTTTAATTATAAAATTATTTGTGGTAAAATATATACATCATAGATGTAGCATTTTAACCATTCTTAAGTGTAGAATTCAGTGGCATTAAGTACATTCACATTGCTATGCAAATATCACCACCATCTGTCTCCAGAACTTTTTCATTTTCCCAAACTGAAATCCTGTATCTATTAAACGATAACTCGCCATTCTCCTCTCCCCAGAATCTGCTAACAACAATTGTTTTTCCTTTCTCTATGAATTTGACTCTTCTAAGTACCTCAGATAAGTGAATTCATTTAGTAATTGTCCTTTCACGTCTGGTTTATGTCACTTAGCATGTCAGGTTTGATGCTTGGTTGGGAAGATCCCCTGGAGAAGGGAATGGCTGCCTACTCCAATATTCTGACCTGAAGAATTCCATGAACTGTAGGTATAGCCCTTGGAATCACAGAGTCAGACGTGACTGAGTAACTTTCACTTCACTAGCATAAGTCAACCTTAGCAATGTTCATCCACATTTATAGTATATGTCAGAATTTCCTTCCTTTTTATGGCTGAATAATATTTCTATGTGTGTGTTCTTGACTGCAATTTCCATAGGTGATGTTGTCCTTCTCAGGGTACTTTAACTGGGGAGCTTTTAACTCTACCATTGTATATTGGACTTACAGAAGATATACAAGATGTGTTCAGTGTTAGTTTATCATAATTAAAAGGAGCCACTTTCAGAACCTGATAAAAAAAAGACTTTGAACCTGGGTTCCTGCATTGCAGGCAGAGTCTTTACCATCTGAGCCATTAGGCAAGCCAATAATAATAATAAATAATAATAATTAGTTTCATTTGTGGGAAGTTCTACTGAGATAGGTAGACAACACTGTTAAGATATAAAATAAACAAACTTTCTCTATTCAAGAGTCCTAGGGAATCTTTTCTCATTAAGCAGTATTTAAACTGGTATTAGAAGGGCAATAGCCAGGCCTTGGGAAGATCCCCTGGAGAAGGGAAAGGCTACCCACTCCAGTATTCTGGGCTGGAGTATTCCATGGACTGTATAGTCCACAAAGAGTTGGAGACGACTGAATGACTTTTACTCACTCACTCACTCACTCACTCGCTGTGGATACAAGACCAGGTCAGAGGCTATTGTAGCAGATGTGTGAGATATGACGGTGAATTTAACAGGGGTTTTATAGTTTAAATAGAAATAAATGGATAGAGTTTTGGTATATTTAGAATCTAGGAACTACCAAAATTGTGATTAATTTGGACATTGATGATGAAGAAGTATGAGATTTCAAAAGTCATACTATATTCTCAGCCTTCAGCAGCCAGCTGGTATAGATGACATTTACTAAACTAGATTGCACCATAGACATGATCACTGTGGAGAAGGGAGGAATTAGGATTTCAATTTGGAATAATGAGTCTGTGCTGCTGCCTATAAGAAACGTACCAAAAATTCTGAATAGCATTTGGATACAGAGGTCTAAATTTTAATATATGTATTTGGGATATAAAATATATACTGCTTTATGTATTACAAAGTTAGCAGTTCACATCCATATTGTATTTAAAATGATGAGAGTGAATTAAGTCATTAAGGTAGAAAGCATAACAAGAAAAGAGAGGAAAAGAGAGAAAGAGGGAAAGGGAATGGGATCAAGCTCAGGACAGAGCACTGAGGCTATTTAACATACAACACCCATAGAAAAAAGGAAGGAAAAGAGAGAAGTGACGAAGAGAGCAGAGGTTGGGGCGGGGCGGGGCGGGGCGGGGGTGGGGGTGGGGAGGTAGGGGTGGAACAGAAGCACTCAGCGCCAAAAAGCCAAAACGAAATGGTACTTCTAGAAATAATGTACGTTCAACTATATGAAGAGCTGCAGAAAAGTCAAATATGGTGAAGACTAAAAGTATCTACTAACATAATCAACCCAGAGGTCATTGGAGAGCTTAGTGTACTAGTTTTGGTTGAATAATAGAAACCAAAGTGAGTGGACTGAGAAATTAATAGAAGCTAAGAAACGGAAGGGCTTCCCAGGAGATGCTAGTTGTTATGAACCCACCTGCCAATACAGGAGACCCAAGAGGTGCAGGTTTGATCCCTGGGTTGGGAAGGACCCCCTAGGAGGAAGGCATGGCAACCCACTCCAGTATTCTTGCCTGGAGAATCCTGTGGACAGAGGAGCCTGAAGGGCAACAGTTCATGGGGTCGCAAAGAGTCAGACATGACTGAAGCTACTTAGCATGCCAGAAATGGAAATGGATATTTTTTCAGATATTTGGCTATAAAGGGCTGAATAGAGACTGGAGAGTAGTTAAAAGGGGTGAAAAAATTCAGGGTTTTTTTTTTTTTTTTTTTCTCTAGTGGTGGGAGAGGGTGTTTAATGGCAATGTAAAGTATCCAGTAGAAAGCAGATAGTACAAAAATAGTAGAAGAAATTAAGAAGTTAGTCAATAGGAAAAGTTCCTAAAAAGAAGAATATGAAATTCATAACCCAGGAAGAGTTTAATTGGAAGAAGAATACATCTTTTAACAGAAGGGAAGAAGGAAAAGGTGGTGAAGACACAGGAAGATTTATGAAGTTGGAAATGGGAAGTTGAAGTGGTCTCCCTGTGATGGCTTCCATTTTTTTCTGCAAAATAGAAAAAGTTTTACCTGCTGAAATTGCCAGAAGTGAGACAAGAGATCAAAAGTTTAGAGAGAATAGAGAAGGTTTAAAATAGTAGTTGTAGAAAGTAGGAAAGACAGCTAATCAGAGAAACACAGGAATACTGCCAGTTAAAACTGACATGAATTATAGTCACGAATTATAGTAGTAGTCATGAATTATAGAGCAATCTCTCAGCTTCATTGTGCCATTGTGGTTAAATGAATTTCAAGAACATGGAGCCATTGACCCAGGGAGAGAATTGTACTAACTAAAGCGTGATATTTTTTAGGCAAAGGGGCAAGGAAATATAGAGATGGCCAAAGTGCCTGAGACAGGGGACCGTAAGAAATGAAGAAGAGGCTAGTGGATAAGGAAAAAATAGGACAATTAACTGGACACTGTAGAATTCTGGATAGTTGAAGAGGTGTAATAAAAATATTAAAAAATGAATCCCCAAAACAATGGAGGTTGCGGTCAGAAGATTACAGAATTAGAGTTTTTCTACTTAAAGCAGTTTTGAGTAGTGTATATGCCCAGTTGGTAAACACAGTATGGGTGGTAACGAAACGGAAAAGAATGGTACTGAGTAAGAGAAGGGCCTTCTGTCTCTACTCCTTTTTTTTTTCCTTTTAAAATGGCTGTTTTACTTTGTGTTTTACTGAAAGTAAGAAAAAAAAAAAAGAAAGAAATGTTACAAACTGAAACTGCCTAAAGTCAGATAATTGGTGATGCAACTACTTTTTTCCTTACCACTGTTATTGACTGAAGGCAAACTTTGAGATGCTTTAATGAAACATTTAAGATATGGATCACCTTGGCGACAGTGCTCTGAAAGGGGTTTTACATCATCAGCCCTCCCAAATCTAGTGGTAGAAATAGCTTCTGATCTGTTCTTTGGAAAACTGACAGGTAAGGGGTGAAAGTGAGAAGTCTGGGACACCAGATAATCTATTTGGGTATTTTTTTTAACTTAAAAAAAACACATAATATTTTATATTGGAGTGTAGAAGATTAACAGTGCTGTGATACTTTCAGGTGGACAGCACAGGGGCTGAGCCGTACATACACATGTATCCATTCTCCCCCAAACTCTTCTTCCATCCAGGCTGCCACATAACACTGAGCAGAATTCCCTGTGCCCTTCTTGGTTATCCCTTTTGAATATAGCTGTGTGTACTTGTCCATTCCAAAGTCTCTAACTCTCCCTTTCCTCTGTCTTTCTCCCCTAGCAACCATACTTTCATTCTCTATGTTATTTATGGGGTGTTGTGTGTGTGTGTGCTCAGTCACGTTTGACTCTTTTTGCAACCCTCTGGACTGTAGCCCCCTAGGCTCCTCTCTCCATGGAATTTTCCAGGCAAGAATGCTGGAGGGGTTTGCCATGCCCTCCTCCAGGGGAGACTTCTGACCCAGAGATCGAATCCATGTCTCTAATATCTCGCGCATTGACAGGCGGGTCCTTCACCACTAGTGGGTTCTTTACCACTGAGCCACCTGGGAATACTGTCTGTGAGTCTGTTTCTGTTCTGTAAACAAGTTCATTTGTATCGTTTCTTTTTAGATTCTGCATGTAAGGGATGTCCTATGATACTTCTCCTTCTCTGATTTATTTCACTCAGTATGACAGCCTCTAGGTCCATTTCTGGCTTTTTCCCTGGTGGCTCAGAGGTTAAAGCGTTAAAGGAGACCTGGGTTCCATCCCTGGGTTGGGAAGATCCTCTGGAGAAGGAAATAGCAACCCACTCCAGTATTCTTGCCTGGAGAATCCCATGGACAGAGAAGCCTGGTGGGCCACAGTCCACGGGGTCACAAAGAGTCGGACACTTTACCCTTGTCTCACAACATGCTCATTAGCTCCTATCCATAAGCAAAAGTTATTACAGCTTATGTTGAGATAATGCCAAATCATCCTGCCCAGGATGACCATTTGTCATGGAACAGCGCTGACCCAGGAGGAGAAAACACTAAAGTATCTGCTAGGAGTATTGACAGTTGTTCAAGGATTGCTTTCTGAAGGTGGTGAAGTATGAGCTGAGTCTTTCAGGGTAAGTGCTAGTTAACAAGGTAGAGGAGTTGTAAGGAAAAGTTCCAGAGGAAGCTCAGACGTGTGGGAGAGATAGTTAAATTTAGTATCCACTGATGAGCTCTTCTTCCATTCAAGGAAAGCTTTATACTAGCCACCCTGAGCAACACAAAGATGTTTCAGAACAGTGCTCAGTTGTGGAATATTTAATGTGAAACCTTGCTAGTATATCTGGACCTGACACTTCCTAGATTACAAGTTTTAAGGACTGGAATCAGGCTTATTTTAGGCTCTTCTGTTCACTTTGTACCTAGAATGATACTTGGCATCTAGGAGGTATTTGTCATATAATTGTCAAACAAATGAATGAATAAATTCAACTGCTAGTCTAAGTCCCAGCATAAATTATATTTCAGGGTACTGGTGACTAGAATATTACATTTGGAACTACTGAAAAATAGGCTTATTTATACCTTCAAATATTGATCATACAATCTTTGAGCATCTCTAATTTCAGAGAACTTGTTATATTTTAAAAGCAATTGGTTTGGACATTTCCAGGTGTCCAAGATCTTCCTGATATTGTGTCAAAATCCCATGACTTTAATTATCTTCTTAATTCCCTTGTCTTATCTCTAGAAGGTGGCTATGTTCACCATTATACCAACAATGTTGGTTCTTGTCTTATCTCTGAACTTTAAAGCAGTAGAGACTACAGTTAATTCTTCTTTAACATGGTAACAGTTCAAACTTGCATGCATACATGCTAAGTCATTTCAGTAATGTCTGACTCTTTGTGACCCTATGGACTGTAGCCTGCCAGGCTCCTCTGTCCATGGGATTCTCCATGCAAGAATATTGGAGTGGGTTGCCATGCTCTCCTCCAGGGAAGATTCCCAACCCAGGGATCAAACCTGCATCTCTTCTGTCTCCTGCATTGGCAGGCAGGTTCTTTACCAGTATTATCACCTGGGAATTCCAGTTCAAATTTAAGGTAGGAATATTACCTATCACCTTTCCTTCTATGCCCACCTAGCTTCCGCAACAAGCGTCTTTCTCCAGACTAAGTATAACAATTCCTTCTTCCTTTCCTCAGTCACTCTTTACTAGCTGTTATTCATCTTTAAGGTCTTTGAGATTAACTACTACTCTCTCAGAAAAACCTAACAGAGAAGTTAGGTCCCCTCATTAAAAACTTCAGTATCACCTTAATTTTCTCCTACATGGTGCTTTTTAGGTTAGAAACTGCTAATGTCTGTCTTCCCTGCTAGACGTAAAGTACCTTAAGAAAATTGGGCCCACTAGAGGGGAAGACAAAAATCACTGGGAAGAGAAAGATTAAACTCAAATAAGTAATTAGTAAATGAGTAAACAAAAATAAAATTAGAAATAGCATAGATCATAATAAAAATGAAAATGCTTGATCAAGAATAATATGGGAAAAATGGGAAGCAAGGGTCAGGAAAGACCTTTCTAAAAACCTAATGTTTAAGCTGAGAGACCTCAGGGTTAGCATGCTAATATGACTAGGGAAAAGACAACTGAATAGGGATGTTCAGTGAAGAGAGAATGTTGTGTTATTTGATGCAAGGGTAATGTTAGGGAAGCACAGGGATCTTGAAACAATAATTTAATTTACTAGTGCAATGAAAACTGATACCAGTTCTCCAAAGTAGAGTCACAACGTATAATTAACATAAAAATATTGAAATACAAGTAATTGGACTTTTGCTTCCAGTCAAAACAGTGAAACAAGGAATAGATTTAGTTTTTCTTTTTAAAAATATATGTATTTTTAATTGAAGGATAGTTGCTTTACAGTATTGTGTTCTTTCTGCCCGACATCAACATGACCTTACCATGGGTATACAGATGTCCCCTCCCTCTCAGACCTTCCTCCCACCTCCCATCTGAATCAACTGAAAAACCAGACAAAATATATGAGACAATGCTTTCAAGATATTGAACATGAGGTGAGGAAGGGTAATGAATTCTAAAAATGGGAAAAAATGCAAGGTCAATCCCATGATTGCCCCAGTCTTTCCCTTTAAAAAGTTTCTAGGTTGAGATGTGGGGAGTGAGGACACTGCTGGAACCCAAGAGACTCCTGAATTGATAGGATGAAGCTGAGAGTCTGGGAGAGTAAAGGGTTTCACATAGAAGAGCAGATGCATTAATAGAGAATTCCAGAAATCTTCAGTGGCTGCCCCTCAGTATTGATCAGTGTGAAAAAACCTGCCTGAGCACAGAAAAAGAACTACAGAAAGATAAAAGGGGGCAGTGGTCACTGGTCAAGCAGAGCCAGGAACAGTGCCTCTTCCCACCATTCTGCCTGGAGAATATGTAATTCACCAGATTTTGAGTAGAGTACTCGAAAAGATCCTCTGTGGATTAGCCTTAGATTAAATGTCATTTTGATCTACAAAACAAGACAAAATCAGTCAAAAAGGATCACTCTTCCCATGTAACTTAACTGTGACCTTGGAAAAATCTCAAGAATATATTTAGAAATATAAGAATGTCCAACATCAATAAGGTAAAATACAAAGTCTAGCATCTAATATAAAATACCCAGGTCACTCTGCACAGCAAGCATACATCCTTTGTAATAATAGGTTCAAGGTTAGCCAAAATTCACAGACATAGATACCATACCATCACCTGTGGGGTCACTCAGGAATACTCAACATGGCAAATTTAAATTTAAATACCAAATACATAGTGTTCCCTCAGGCAAATCTTTGGAAAAAGAATATTTTTCAATGTAAAATATAATTTTGCTATCAGAAATAAAGAAATAAATATCCAGGCATATGAGTCTATTCCTAGCAAATATACTTTTCACAAATGAAAGTTAAATAGATATTTTCTCAGATACACAAAACCTGAAAAAGTTTATCATTACCAGATCCACACTACAGTAAGTGTTAATGGAGGCGGTGAGGCAGAAGGAAAGCAATACCAGATGGAAGCATAAATGTATACAAAAGAACGATAATCACTGCAAGGAGACTCTGTGGGTAAGTATATAAACTTTTACATATTATTTACATCTTCTTAGTATATAAATTCGGAGAAGGCAATGGCACTCCACTAGAGTATGCTTGCCTGGAAAATCCCACGGACGGAGGAGCCTGGTAGGCTGCAGTCCATGGGGTCGCAAAGAGTCGGACACGACTGAGCGACTTCACTTTCACTTTTCACTTTCATGCATTGGAGGAGGAAATGGCAACCCACTCCAGTGTTCTTGCCTGGAGAATCCCAGGGACGGGGGAGCCTGGTGGGCTGCCATCTATGGGGTCGCACAGAGTCGGACACGACTGAAGCGACTTAGCAGCAGCAGCAGTATATAAATTGATACTTTGAACAAAAATATGAATAATGTAGTGTGGAGTTTACAGCATATGTCAAACACCACTGAAATACTATGACACATCAAACTTTTTTCATTATTATTATTCTTGTTATGGTGACCTGTGATACTACTATTGTAGTTGTTTTAGGCACATGAACCGTGCCCATATAACATGGCAAATTTTATCAATAAAAACTGTGTATGTTCTGAGTGCTCCACTGACGGACCATTCCTGCAACTTTTCCTCTCTTCTTGGGCCTGCCTATGCTCGAGAAAAAACAATATTGAAGTTAGGCCAGTTGTCATTCTGCAATGACCACTACGTGTTCAAGTGAAAGGAGGAGTTACACATCACTCATTTAAACCAAAACCTGTACATAATTGAGGTTAGGGAGGAAGGTACATCAAAAAACCAAGATAGGCCTGGAGCTGGGCCTCTTGTACCGGTTCGCCAAGTTGTAATTGCAAAGGAAATGCTCTTTTTCTTTTTAAAAAATTTTTTAATGTACTTGGTTGTATCGGTTCTTAGTTGTGGCACACGGGCTTGGTTGCCCCATGGCATGGGTGATCTTAGTTTCCTGACCAGGGACTGAACCGGCATCCTCTGCATTGGATGGCAGATTCTTTACCACTGGACTCCCTGGGAAGTCCCAGGAAATGTTCTTGAAGGAAATTAAAGTTTTGAGAAAACAAAGTAGCCTAACTGCTGATTCGCAGGAAGTTTTAATGGTCTGAATAGAGGATCAAACCAGTCAAAGTGTTCCCTCAAGCCTAACTCTTCAATTCTATTGAGGCTGAGAAAGGTAAGGAAGCTGCAGAAGAAACATTTGAAGCTAGCAGGGGTCCCAGGTGGCACTAGTGAAGAATGTCTTGCCAGTGCAGGGATGGAAGAGAGGCAGCATGGATCCCTGGGTCAGGAAAGTTCCCTGGAGAAGGAAATGGCAACCCACTCCAGGATTCTTGCCTGGAGAATCCCACGGAGAGGAGAGTGGTGGGCTACAGTCCATGGGGTCGCGTAGAGCCAAACACAACTGAGTGTCTGAGCACACACACAGCAGAAGTTATCAGTCCATAAGATTTAAGAAAAGAAGCCATCTCTATAACATCAGAGTCATAAGTGAAGTAGCAAGTGCTAAGGGAAAAAAAACTAAAGCAAATTGTCCAGAAATTGTAGCTAGAATAATTGATGAAGTTAGTTACACTAAACAATGGATTTTCAATGTAGATGAAGCAACCTTCAATTGGAAGAAGATTCCATGTAGGACTTTCATAGGTAGAGAGGAAAAGTCAATGGCTGTCTTTAAAGCTCCAAAAGACAGACTGACTCTCTTGGTCAGATGACTTTAAGTTGAAGTCAGTATTCATTTACTACACTGAAAATCCCAGGCCCCTTAAGAATTATGTAAATCCATTCTGCTTGTGCTCTCTAAATGAAACTACAAAGCTGGGATGACAGCACATCTGTTGACAACATGGTTTACTGCATATTTTAAGACCCTGCTGAGACCTACTGCTCAGGAGAAAAAAAAAAATCCTTTCAAAATATTACTGCTCATTGACAATGCAGCTGGCCACCCAAGAGCTCTGGTGGAGGTGGGATTAATGTTTTCATGTCTGCTGACACAGCATCTGTTCTGCAGCCCATGGATCAAAGTGATGTCTCTGCTTTTTAATACGTTGTCTAGGTTTGCCGTAGCTTTCCTTCCAAAGAGCAAGCATCTTTTAATTTCATGGCTGCAGTCACCGTCCACAGTAATTTTGGACCTGCAAACAGGTTTCTCAGGAGACAGATAAGGTGCTCTGTAATCCCACCTCTTTCAGAATTTTCCACAGTTTGCTGTGATCCACACAGTCAAAGGCTTTAGCGTAGTCAATGAAGCACAAGTATGGAATTTCCTTGCTTTCTCCATGATCCAGTGAATGTTGGCAATTTGGTCTCTGGTTTCTTTGCCTTTTCTAAATGCAGCTTGTACATCTGAAAGTTCTTGGTTCACGTAATGTTGAAGACTAGCTTGAAGGATTTGGAACATAACCTTGCTAGTATGTGAAATGAGCACAATTGTTTGAACATTCTTTGACATTGCCCTTATTTGGGACTGGAAATTGATCTTTTCCAGTCCTGTGGCCACTGCTGAGTTTTCCAGATTTGCTGGTATAATGAGCCCAGCACTTTAACAGCATCATCTTTTAGGATAATGTTTTGTCAGAACACTTCACTATGACCCAACTGTCCTGGGAGGCTGAGAATGGTATGGCTCGTAGCTTCATTGAGTTATGCAAGTCCCTTTGCATGACAAAGCTGTGATCCATGAAGGGGCACAAACTGTAGTATATTGTAAACATAACTGGAACATGCACTGGGAAACCAAAAAATTCACGTGACTCGCTTTATTGAGATATTCACTTTATTGAAGTGGTCTGGAACAAAACCCACAACATCTTTGAGGTATGCCTGTTTAAGTATTAAAAGGAGATTAAAGATGTGTGTATATGTATGTAGGTGACTTTGTGTTAAAAGTCATCCTTAAATCTATCCCTCACTGCAATCCAGTATCTAAATGATGGGCTTCTCTAACTTTGAACGACCTTATGTAATATTTTCCTTTGCTCTAATTGCTTTCACTTAGCCTTCTCCCATTTTCTGCAGTGCCCAATTTAGTATTTTGCATATGGTAAGTATTAGAGAGTTCATAGTTAAGTTCAGTAGAAGTAAGCTTCTAGAGGGAGTTATTTTCCCCCACGAATAGCAATGATGGGACTTTAAAAACAAAAATGATTTGTTAGAAAAATCAAGTTAATTCAAAGGTCAAGGAATCTAAATAACTTGGAGATAAAATCTAAATAGTTAGACATCCACTCTCACATAAACCAATTCAGACCTTGTATCTGCCTTTATAGTTTATATAGAGGGAGATTTATTTTTATACTAAGCAGCCGTTCATTTAGAATGTGTACAATTAGGGAGATCAAACAAACATGCTTTTCAAATGGTACAAGGCAATAGCTATTGATATACAAATTAACTTTCCCCTAACCCTGAAGACACTGTTAGATGTAAGATCTTAATAGCATGCAGATTTACAGACAGGAGTCCAAACCCTTATTCCACAGTTGGTATGTCTGTACTACAGATGAGACGTGCCCTGCGGATGAGCCCTGGCTCTCTGGAAAAAATGCTGCTTTGGCCGACCTGGGGGCAGAGAGCCCAGAGCTTCCAAATACACCTGATGGTAACTTTAATCATCAACATCTCTGAGCCATTTTTTTCTTTTGCTTTCCTAAGATTATTTACACTGAGAAAATAGAGGTAGTTATGCATATTTTAAAAATCTACTTATGATTGTTATATACTCAGGATGGTGCCAGATTGCAGCTACTGAAACAAGACATGACCATTTGCCCAATGACATGTCATAGATTCCCATTCTCTCAGACTTGACCAGAGGCTGCCAAAGTAGGGACATTTCTTAGGAAAGATTTATGAGGGTGAAGTCAGAGAGTGAAGACAGGAAACTAAAATCAGCAATCTACTGGGCACTGTGCCAGGCTTGTTATGGATGCTCTATTATATAGGGCTTACAACATGCTGTAAGATAGCTATTATTAACCCCATTTTATGGGCAGAAAAACTGGGGCTATGAAACATTAAACCACTTGCCAAATTCACAAAGCAGCAAAGTATTATTATTTAAACTCAGAGTTGTATAACTGAATAAGGTTTCCATTATACTATACAAACTTTCAGACAGAAAGCTCCAGCACAGAGGAAGAATTAATGTTTTCATATTATTCAAGAAGCATAATTCAGATCCAAATTGAGATCATGATGTCACTGAGGACTTCATAGAAATATGTCTCTTATGCTGCTCTTGTTTTTTTTTTTTTTAATGGTAAATGCCATGATTCTGCTTCTCAAGAAAAGAAACAATAGAATCAGAAACAATAAGCAGAATATATTTGTAAATAATAAATCACTCTGAGCAAACCTAATTACTTTCTTTCTTCCAACAGAATTACATGGCCCAAAGATAACGAAGTGCAAAAGACACAATCTATCTTGATTACTAATATAACAAATAGTGTCTCTTAGACATTAACCAGCACAATTAATTGAAAATAGTCTCAATCTCGAATAAAAATTGACTTCAAAGGAATGAAAGGTCAGTGTCCTATAATGTCAGGGGCCAATGTGGGCCGCCTGCCTCACCCAGCCCCAACTGCCATTTGTAATGGTTCTTGTAGAAGCAGCAATTGTCTGGAATGATAAAGCAAGATGAAACCGTCTGCCTAGTGCTGGTTCTGCCTTTCTAGGAGACCCAAATTGCATTAGATGAGGATAAAAGTGGAGTGGAGGCATGGAGAATTTACACACTAGCAACTGTAAAACAAATATATGGTGGTGGTGGTGGTGGTTTAGTTGCTAAGTTGTGTCCAACTCTTGTAAACCCATGGACTGTGGCCTGCCAGGCTCCTCTGTCCAATGGGATTCTCTAGGCAAGGATACTAGAGTGGGTTGCTGTTTCCTTGTCCATGGGATCTTCCCAACCCAGGGATGGAACCCTCATCTGCTGTGTTGCAGGCAGATTCCTTACTGACTGATCCACCAGCAAATTTAAAACAAATATACAGTGATTCAGGAAAGAAGCATATAAAACCACCTGGGAGAGCCATTGTAACCTCATTACTGAATTAAACTGAATTTTGCAACATAATCTGAAGAAATAATTAATCGGTCAGAATCAACCTTGAAAGCATAGGAAAAGGAACTGCTGGGATAGAAAGTGACAAATTTTAGACTTAGCAAGGCTCAGTAACTTGTCTAAGGGCATACAGTCATTCAGGGGTTGAGAGAGAACTAAAGCATGGATATGTCAGTGTCTCCTGATTTTTAACCAGCTGCCATCCATCCACTGATGTCACTCTGTGTAAAGATGACCAAGGTTCACTCAAAATTCTCTACCTTCTTTATGCCAGACTCTGCTAGGCCTCATAAATCAAAAAGGTGACCTGGGGTGGTTGGTAGTACAAATGTGCACAACCTCCTGTAATGAGGATAATCAGAATCTACAGAGTAGTGAATAAACAGCTTCCTGCTTTCTTTCTAGGAACCTGTGGTCTCTTTTGAAGAAGTAGATCTTGGTTTAATCTGAAGGCATGAAGAGTCATCTGCAAAGCACTTGTTGGGCCTCTAGCCAGAACAGAGAGTATCAGGCTTGCCAAAGTGGTCACACTCTCAGACTTATTCTAGGATGCACCCTCATCATTGAGATTCTATACAGAAGAACCATTTAAGCTACTTAGGAGATGACAGCAGGAGCATTCCTCATAAATCAGGCAGAGCAAAGAAGCCTATATTTGCTGTTGAGAGATGAAAAAACACATATATATATCCCAGGATGTAGCTTCTATTCGCCTGGGTCGATCATAGGCCAACTCACCAGGCAAAATGTGAAGTCTACAAAATGTTCTTCCATATACCTGAGATAGGATTCTGTCAATGAGTGTGATAGACTGAGACTACTACAGCTCCTGGCAGAGGAAATGGCAACCCGCTCCAATATTCTTGCCTGGGAAATCCTGTGGATAGAGTAGCCGGGGCCTATATAGTCCATGGGGTTGCAAAGAGTCAGACACAACTCAGCAACTAAACACAACTATAGCCCCAGATCAACGCCTTTCAAAATTGTGCAGATTGAGAGTGCCCCAAAGTGATATTATTAATATTTATTATAAAAGAACATGAAAGATTATACTTTCAGTTCAGTTCAGTTCAGTCACTCAGTCGTGTCCGACTCTTTGCGACCCATGAATCGCAGCACGCCAGGACTCCCTGTCCATCACCAACTCCCTGAGTTCACTCAGACTCACGTCCATCGAGTCAGTGATGCCATCCAGCCATCTCATCCTCTGTTGTCCCCTTCTCCTCCTGCCCCCAATCCCTCCCAGCATCAGAGTCTTTTCCAATGAGTCAACTCTTCGCATGAGGTGGCCAAAGTACTGGAGTTTCAGCTTTAGCATCATTCCTTCCAAAGAAATCCCGGGGCTGATCTCCTTCAGAATGGACTGGTTGGATCTCCTTGCAGTCCAAGGGACTCTCAAGAGTCTTCTCCAACACCACAGTTCAAAAGCATCAATTCTTTGGCGCTCAGCTTTCTTCACAGTCCAACTCTCACATCCATACATGACCACAGGAAAAACCATAGCCTTGACTAGACGGACCTTTGTTGGCAAAGTAATGTCTCTGCTTTTGAATATGCTATCTAGGTTGGTCATAACTTTCCTTCCAAGGAGTAAGCATCTTTTAATTTTATGGCTGCAGTCACCATCTGCAGTGATTTTGGAGCCCAGAAAAATAAAGTCTGACACTGTTTCCACTGTTTCCCCATCTATTTCCCATGAAGTGATGGGACCAGATGCCATGATCTTCATTTTATTAATGTTGAGTTTTAAGCCAACTTTTTCACTCTCCTCTTTCACCTTCATCAAGAGGCTTTTTAGTTCCTCTTCACTTTCTGCCAGAAGGGTGGTGTCATCTGCATATCTGAGGTTATTGATATTTCTCCCGGCAATCTCGATTCCAGCTTGTGTTTCTTCCAGTCCAGTGTTTCTCATGATATACTCTGCATATAAGTTAAATAAGCAGGGTGACAATATACAGCCTTGATGTACACCTTTTCCTATTTGTAACCAGTCTGTTTGTTATCAAACCATGTAATTTTCTACCAAAGCAGATATTGTTTTATACTTGAGTTTAGTGTTAATATATAATGGCAGATGGCAATGGTTTAAGAAAAATGAATAGAAAATGAAAAGATAAGAATGTCCCACAAACCTCGAATGTTTGATACATTTTTCTGAAAAAAAAAAAAAAAAGTCATTTTTCCATCTTAGCAGAAAGATGCATCACTTTACATTCTGTGTATGCATATTATTTGAGTAACACTCCTTGGACCTAGGAAGTGCTTAACTTGTAAAAATCCTACTCCAGGATTTAAACTTTGTTCACTCCTAAAAGAAATCTGTTAATTAAAGCCTCTCTGAGTTTGCAGTCCACTCACTCTCTTCAGTATCTCAGGGTAGATAAAGTCTCTTCTAATTTTTTTCCAATTTATTTATTTATTTATTTCAGCTGTCCTGCTTCTTCGTGGTTGTTCAGGCTTTTTTTCTAGTTGTGGCGAGTGAGGGTTACTTTCTATCTGCAGTGCTTGGGCTTCTCAATGTGGTGGCTTCTCCTGTTGCAGAGCACAGGCTCTAGAGCACACGGGCTTCACTAGTTGTGGCATTTGGGCTCACTAGTTGTGGCTCCTGGGTTCTAGAGTGCAAGCTCAATATTCGTAGTACATCAGCTTAGTAGCTCCGCGGCATGTGGGATCCTCCCGGATCAAGGATCTAACCTGTGTCTCCTGCATTGGCAGGTGGATTCTTTACCACTGAACCACCAGGGAAGCCCATTCTTAATTTTAATACAGTTCTGCTGCTGCTTCATTGATCCTAGATAAACATTTCTGGATTGTTTGACATCGCAACATTTTTTTTCTAGAAATAACTACTTGTGTTATGTTAGTATGCAGCAATGTGACATGTCTCTTTCGGAGTCCATGTCACCTTTTAGTGGAGAGTTTGGAGAAGGATTTTCTGGTAGAAACTTCATAAGTAAGGGTTAATGTTTAAGACTAGTCCTTTTCTAGCTAACTGCAAACATGATGACAAAGACAGAATCCTGTTTACAAATAACTATGTATCAGAAGACAGTTTAAGTCCTCTCTCAAAGAACACTGAATCTCACCAACTTTGAAGCTTGGAGCACATTTAAGGATTCAGAAACATTGGCAGTATTCTCTAGGATTCATGTTCTCTGAGGCTTCCATTTATTTGGGCAAAGTAAAGTTTTCCAAAGAGGAGAACCGCTCTCCAGATTTTCCGTGGGCTCCACACATACCTCAGACCTGTTTCCAAATAGACCCTACTTCCCTTATCATCATCACAGTTTAGTGAACTCATAAACATATGAAAGGAGCACCTTCTCACTAGGACCACCAATCTTCTTACAAGCAGATTATAAATATCATTAGTAGGTGTTGGTATTGCTGAGCTTGACTCTGAGCTCTACCAAGCACTTTTCTAAAAAAACATTTTACTGGATATGTTGTAGGATTTCATGACATATTGCATTATTTCCTAGTTATTAAACCAATCAATGTGTGCTAAGTTGCTTTAGTCATGTCCGACTCTTTGTGACGCTATGGACTATAGCCCATCAGGCTCCTCTGTCCATGAAATTTTCCAGGCAAGAATACTGGCATGGGTTGCGATGCCCTCCTCCAGGGGATCTTCCCAACCCAGGGATAGAATTTGTGACTCTTATTACCACCAGTGCCATCTGAGAGGCCCTGATTAAACCGGTATGTTCATTTTAATCCCAAATCAAACACCTCTTGGCCATTGAATCCTTACCTAACCTACCATGTGCTTCTAAATCTATTCTGTGACTCTCTCCCACTAATCACACTTGCAGCTGCTGTTCTGTATATAAACATATACAAGTACCATCAGATTACTTTCTCTTACAGGTTATTGTCAAATATCAAATATAGTTCCCTGTGCTATACAGCAGGTCTCAAGTATTGTTAGAATAGGACTCTGTACTGAGCTACACACCACTGCATGACCAGGATCTAGCAGAGTGCCCAGAACATATTTGGCATTGAAAACATGTTGAATAAATGATTTTACTGAAAACTTTGCAGAAGTATTTGTCAAACTCTTTGTTACCATATTTCCACATTCATGAAAGGAATTCCAGAAGAGCTTTGTCTTAACTCATTGTGTCCCCTAGAAAGTGACAGTGAAAGTGAAGTCCCTCAGTCCTGTCTGACTCTTTGCAACCCCAAGGACTGTAGCCCACCAGGCTCCTCCATCCATGGGATTTTCCAGGCAAGAGTACTGGAGTGGGTTGCCATTTCCTTCTCCAGCAGATCTTTCCAACCCAGGGATCAAACCCGGGTCTCCCGCACTGTAAAATTTGGTTTTAAATCTCATTTGAAAACAAACACAAAACAGATGAATTGGATAAAGAATATGTGGTATGTATATACAATGAAATGTTAGTCATAAAAAAGAAGGAAATAATGCCATGTACAGCAACACAGTTGAACCTAGAGATTGTCATACTAAGTGGAATAAGTCAGAGAGAAAAAGACAAATATCTCATGATATCACTTATATCTGGAATCTAAAAAAATGATACAAATGAACTTATGTACAAAACAGACTCATAGACTTAGAAAAAAACTTCTGGTTCAGTTCAGTTCAGTTCAGTCGCTCAGTTGTGTCAGACTCTTTGTGACCCCATGAACTGTAGCATGCCAGGCCTCCCTGTCCATCACCAACTCCCAGAGTTTACCCAAACTCATGTCTATCGAGTCAGTGATGCCATCCAGCCATCTCATCCTCTGTCATTCCCTTCTCCTCCTGCCCCCAATCCCTCCCAGCATCAGGGTCTTTTCCAATGAGTCAACTCTTCACATGAGGTGGCCAAAGTATTGGAGTTTCAGCCTTAGCATCAGTCCTTCCAATGAACACCCAGGACTGGTCTCCTTTAGGATACTAAAGGGGAAAGGAGGGAAGGATAAATTAGGAGGTTGATATTAACATATACACACTCATATATAAAAAATAGATAGCCAACAAGGACCTACTGTAGAGCACAGGAAACTATATTCAATACTCTGTAACAACCTATATGGGAAAAAAAAAATCTGAGAAGGAATAGATATATGTGTTAAAGTGTGTTAGTCACTTAGTCATGTCCTACTCTTTGGAATCAAGATTGTGGGGAGAAATATAAATAAACTCAGATATGCAGATGACATCACCCTTATGGCAGAAAGTGAAGAAGAACTAAAGAGCCTCTTGATGAAAGTGAAAGAGGAGAGTGAAAAAGTTGGCTTAAAACTCAACATTCAGAAAACTAAGATCATGGCAACTGGTCCCATCACTTCATGGCAAATAGGTGGGAAAACAATGGAAACAGTGACAGATTTTATTTCTGTGGCTCCAAAATCTCTGCAGATGGTGACTGCAGTCATAAAATCAAAAGACACTTGCTCCTTTGAAGAAAAGCTATGACCAACCTAGACAGCATATTAAAAAGCAGAGATATTACTTTGCCAACAAAAGTCTATCTAGTCAAAGGTATGATTCTTCCAGTAGTCATGTATGGATGTGAGAGTTGGACTATAACGAAAGCTGAGCACCGAAGAATTGATGCTTTTGAACTGTGGTGTTGTAGAAGACCCTTGAGAGTCCCTTGGATTGCAAGGAGATCCAACAAGTCAATCCTAAAGGAAACTAGTCCTGAATATTCATTGGAAAAACTGATAATGAAGCTGAAGCTCCAATACTTTGGCCACCTGATGTGAAGAACTGACTCATTGGAAAAGGTCCTGATGATGGGAAAGATTGAGGTGGAAGGAGAAGAGGACAGCAGAGGATGAGATGGCTGGATGGCACCACTGACTTGATGGGCATGAGACTGAATAAACTCCAGGAGTTGGTGATGGACAGGGAAGCCTGGCTTGCTTGCAGTCCATGGGGTCGTAAAGAGTCGGACATGACTGAGCGAACTGAACTGAACTTGCATTGCTATAAAATTCTTATGATCAGCTTGTTAATTTCTGCAAAAAAAGCCAGCTGAGATTATGATTCAGATCACATTAATTCTATAAATCAATTTGGAGAATATTGTCATCTGAAAAATATTGTCTTCTGATTCAAGAGCATGGAATATATTTTCATTTATTTAGGTTTTCTTTAATTTCTTTCAACAACATTTTATAATTTTTAATATACAAGTGTCCTTTGTAAAATTTATTTATAAATATTTTCATGATACTATTTTAAATGAAATTGATTTCCTCATTTCATTGTTCAGATTATTTATTGCTAGTGTATGGAATTTTAATTGATATACTGTAAACATTTGGAACTCATTTCTTAGCTGTAATAGTTTTTATGCCAATTCCTCAGGATTTTTTATAAGCATGATCATGTCATCTGCAAAAGGAGATAGTTTTCCTTCTTCCATCACAATTTGTATGCCTTCTATTTTATGTCTTTTCTCCTTGGTTAGAAACTGTAGTATCAGTTCAGTTCAGTTGCTCAGTCGTGTCCGACCCTTTGTGACTCCATGGACTGCAGCATGTCAGGCTTCCCTGTCCATCACCAACTCATGGAGCTTGCTCAGACTCACGTCCAGTGAGTGGGTGATGCCATCCAACCATCTCATCCTCTGTCGTCCCCTTCTCCTCCTGCCTTGACCATATTCCTTTCCCAATTTTCATTTCTTTTTATTGTTTTTATTCCATGATATGGGGATAACATAACATTTTTTATCCATTACCTGTTAATGGACATTTGGATTGCTTCTAAATTTTGGTTAGAATGAAAAAACTCTTAGGAATATTTGTGTACAAGTTGGGGCGTGCTCTATGCCAGAAAGCTTGCATTTCTTGCCCTTTTCAGCTCCAACTTTTCTATAGTAAGCTCTACTGGCTTTTGTTTTCTGGAGTGTCTTCTGAGATTTTAAATTATTTTTAATATTTGACCCAGTTTATAAAATTTATATATTTGCTAACTTCAGCTCCAGTTGTTCATCAAGTTTTCAAGTTATCTGGTTGACTACATCAATATATGATATCTGGATAAACATTACTTGACCAGGTAAACCTTCTATTACTTCTTTTATGTGATTTGAAAACACTTATATGCTTTTTGGTGCTTATCTCCCTTATTACTTCACATATATATAGTTTTCATGAGGCTACATGCACGAAAGAATTAGCATTATGTTTGTTTTGTCCACCACTGTATGACCAGCACCCAGCACAGTGCCTACAACATAGTAGGTGCTGAATACATTTTGATTCAGTGAATAAAATTAAATCACTGGCAGACTATTTGTAAAACTCAAAGTTAAAATTATCTGGAGTCTCAAATGAAGTAATTCCAGCAAATGTCAGAAACTTTTGACTTTACATCACGTTGGATTTTAAATCCCAAATAACAAAGATTAAATGAACTGGCTGAATAGACCTAAGATTATTTTTAACATTAAAAGAAAATCAAAATAGAAGTAGAGACAGACTTAAAAAAAAATTTAAGTGAAGAATAAAGAATGGAAATGAGAAGAAAAAATAAAATAAGCTTTTTTGGAAAGAGACAAACATCTCATAAGAGGAAACTATTTGTGTTTTTAATAGGAACAGATCATAATTCTTACCAGTAAAATTCAGATGTTTTCTGCACAGGTAAAGAAAATAATCATAAGAATTCAATTATCAAATTTCTTAAACTGATTATAAAAAATCAGTGGGATGAGAGTTGGAGGCAAAAATGTTACTTGTTGATAAGGAAAGCAGTAAAATCAGAGGAAAACAAAATTAGAACTAGTAGTTACCCTAACAAAAAAAGTATGATTATTTTGGAATTCTATCTTAGTGATCTTCATATATAAAAATACACACACACACACACACACATATATTTAGAGATACACAGTAGCAATTTTGGTGTTCCTTGCAAGAGTATATCAAAAGCATTTTGGTCTGGGTTTGCTCTATCTCTTTGACACTCTAGTAACTGAGGAGTGAGTCCACAGCAGCATTCACTCCACTAAGAAACAAAAATCTGAAATCCCTTCCCAGAATTTTTGCCAAATTGTATAATCCAATACTAAATGAAAAGCTGTATGGTTTGACAAAAGTAAAAATGGAAGAGGCGATGAGAAAATCTACCCTTCATGAACTGGGTGACACGAGTATTTCCACTAAACTGCAGGGCTGCCGTACTCCAACTGGCTAGGCAAGGAGGCTCAACGAGATGGTACCTAATATATATTTTGTTTTTTACAATTTCCTAATTTGTCATTCAAGTAGTTTTTCACTTAAAAGTCTACCTGTGACTATGATCTGAAATTTTACCAAAAAGATGTGGATTGGAATAAATTTTTTAAACTGTAATTTGTAAAGAATATCTTGTAGTCATTACATTGGATTACAATGCCTTGCATTTATTCATTAATTCAATAAATACTAAGTGTCTGTTACATTCCTAGTTACTGAGTGAGGCTGTTCACATAAAATGGTAATCAGCACATTTCAAGTCTTTAACTAAATTACAGAAAAATAAGGGAGACAGGCCAACATAAAAATTTTGAACCCTATGAGAGGTGCTGTGATTTGAATAAGTGCAAGGTATGGTGGAGGCATAAAAATTAACCACTCCATTTGGTTTGCAGGATGCTAGGGGAAGGTTTTCAAGATAGATGATATCTTCTATATGAAATTGTACTATGTTCTAGGGAGAGATTTGCAGATGCAACAACAACAGATTTCAAGGTGATTATGGTTTTGAACAGAAGATAAATGAAGCATTGGATAAAAAGTAAGAAGTGCCATAAATTGTGACCTATACAAGTTTTTATCGTTTTAAAGGTGAAAATTTCTGCCAATGAAAGAAACCAAGGACATCTTTAAAGAAGCTCTGAGATATCAAGGTAAGGGGAAACATTCCAGAAAGAAGAGATTTATTAAGCCAAAATTTCAGGAGCTAAGCAGTGGCAAACAATGGGTTTAGTTCCTCTGTCGTGTCAGGCTCTTTTTGACCCTTTGGACTGTAGCCTGACGGACTCTTCTGTCCATGGGATTTTTCAAAAAAAGAATCCTGGAGTATGTAGCCATTTTCCTCCTCCAGGGGATCTTTCCAACCTAGGGAGTGAACCCTGAACCCACATCTCCTGTGTCCTCTGAATTGCAAGCAGATTCTTTACCTGATGCTGCTGCTGCTAAGTCACTTCAGTTGTGTCTGACTCTGCACGACCCCATAGACGGAAGCCCACCAGGCTCCCCCGTCCCTGGGATTCTCCAGGCAAGAATACTGGAGTACTTTACCTGCTGAGCTATGACCAAATACTAAAGTAAGGAATAGGACTACTACAGATGGTGCATTATGACAGATGGTCTCTTTAGAACTGGGAAGTGTTGAAGGAAGGGTAGCTTTCTAGTGGTAGAATGATTCTGAGTAGACAAAAGGGCTTAGACAGTACAGTTGTTGCCTGGAGGATTTGAGAAAAAAATTATTTGGCAAAAAGCCTTATTTTCCCCCTTGCTACATGTCAAAGTACATACTGTCATGTCAGTGCTTGATAAATATTTACTGATTTAAAAAGAAACATACTAATTATTCCCCCAAATGTCTAGCATTCAATAACATTCCATTACATAACCCCACCAAAAGAAAATATTTAGGAATTATATTGCAAAATGTATCTCTCTTATCCATCAGCAAACACAAACACACATTCCAGATGCAAGAGAAGTTTGAATTCTCTAAATAAAGTGGGGGGCAAATGTTTGAAAAATACTGAAAAATGACATGAAAATTATTAGAGGTTTTGAATGAGAACTACTATTGATTGTAGAATTTTTAAAAGTAAACTCCTAATTTTCTTGAATGTAACAGTAATGTCTACTGAGGAAAGTAGAGTCAATCCATACTAGTTTATCCACAATTTATTGTAGGGTCCTTCTCGAAACCCAGTTATCCAGAGAGTAGGAAAAAGCAGCCTTTCAAGCAATTAAACTAGGTATCCCTGGAACTTGTGCTCTCGGGTAACAAGAGTGAGCTCAGAGTTTCATGTCTTTATACCAGCATCTCTTATAATGAGTTTAACTAATTATGTGTATAGATTACCTGGAAATAAAAGATTAGACCCAATATGAGAAACGAAAATACTCTCAAGTGGCAAGAATATTGATAACCCCAAAGAAGGACAAAAGACAACCCCTGATAAGAGAAAAGACATAAGTGAGAATATAAAAAAGTAAAGTATGGATGCAAATAGCGATTAACATATTAAGTGAGGTAAATCAGAAATGGAAAGAAAAATACTGTATATCAATTATATATACAACCTAAAATATGACGCAAATGAACCTACCTATGAAACAGAAACCAAACCGCGGACACAGAGAATAGATTTATGGTTGTCAAGGAGAACAGTGCAAGAAATGGATTGGGAATTTGGGATTAGCAGAGGCAAACTTATATAGATATTCATACATAGGATGGATAAACAATAAGGTCCTATTTTATAGCACAGGGGACTGTAGTCAATATCCAGTGATAAACAATAATGGAAGGCACGTGTACCCCAATGTTCATCGCAGCACTGTTTATAATAGCCAGGACATGGAAGCAACCTACATGTCCAACAGCAGATGAATGGGTAAGAAAGCTGTGGCACATATACACAATGGAGTATTACTCAGCCATTAAAAAGAATACATTTGAATCAGTTCTAATGAGGTGGATGAAACTGGAGCCTATTATACAGAGTGAAGTAAGCCAGAAAGAAAAACACCAATACAGCATACTAACGCATATATATGGAATTTAGAAAGATGGTAATGATAACCCTGTATACGAGACAGCAAAATAGACACTGATGTATAGAACAGTCTTTTGGACTCTGTGGGAGAGGGAGAGGATGGGATGATTTGGGAGAATGGCATTGAAATATGCATAATATCATATATGAAACGAGTCACCAGTCCAGATTCGATGCATGATACTGGATGCTTGGGGCTGGTACACTGGGATGACCCAGGGGGATGGTATGGGGAGGGAGGAGAGAGGAGGGTTCAGGATGGGGAACACATGTATGCCTGTGGCAGATTCACTTTGATATATGGCAGAACTAATACAATATTGTAAAGTTTAAAAATAAAATAAAATTTAAAAATAAATAAATAAATTCTACCCCCCAAACCAAAAAAATAAATAAATAAATAAATAAATAAAGAGATGGATGAATCTAGAGCCTACTATACAGAGTGAAGTAAGTCAGAAAGAGAAAAACAAATATCATATACACGGAGTCTGCAAAGTTGTTACTGATGAACCTATTTTCAGCAATAATGGAGATGAAATAGAGACTAGACTTGGGGACATAGAGCAAGGAAGAAGAGGGTGGGACCAATAGAGAGAGCAGCATTGAAACACACACAGCACCATATGTAAACTAGACAGCCTGAGGGCATTTGCTGTATGACTCAGGGAGCTCAAACTGGTGCTTGGTGACAACCTAGAGGGGTGGGATGGGATGGGAGGTGGGAGGGGACATATGCATATATATGGCTGATTCATGTTGATGTATGGAAGAAACCAGTACCATATTGTAAAACAATTATCCCTCAATTAAAAACAAATAAAAAGTTTAAAAAAAATAATGGAAAAGAATGTAAAAAAGAATGTATATACATATGTATATGTATAACTGAATCACTTTGCTGTAGAGCAGAAATTAGTATTGTAAATCAACTATACTCCAAAAATATTAATTTAAAAATATATGACATTTTTATGATTAGATTTTCATTAGTGAATATTGTTCAATTTGATGGAAACTATACTTCAATTTAAAAAAAGAGAAAAAGTGGAAAAAAAATCCAAAAATTATACCTGAAAATTGGTTAACCTTAAACACAGAGCAGAGCACTACTTAATACCTAGTTACTACAAAGGTCAAGTAGATCCAAGTTCTTAGTGTTTTTTCCCAAACGATATTTGAGGGAATACTTACTAAAGGAAAGAAACATAATTACTTAAAAGAAACTAAGGGGAAAGAAAGGACTGATTAGCTATTAAGTATAAACATTTTACTTATGCTGTACCATTTATTTCAATATAATATGTAGAATTTAATCTATATTGTAAGTGAAAAAACCCCAAGACTCAGAAAGTTTATCTAATATTCTCTGGCATTTTGACCATTGCAGAATATGGCCTCATATTCCCATATGATTTACTTACTTTACATATTGAAGTGTACATTGTAGTGTATGTGTGTGTGTGTGTGTGTGTGTGTGTGTGATGTGTCAGTCACTCATTCATGACTGACTCCTCACAATCCCATGGACTGTAGCCCACCAGGCTCCTCTATCTAGGAATTCTCCAGGCAAGAATACTGGAGTGGGTGCCATGCCCTCCACTAGGGGATCTTCCCAATCTAGGGATCAAACCCAGGTATCCCACGTTGCAGGCAGTTTCTTTACAATCTGATCCACCACAGAACCCCAAGAATACTGAAGTAGTGGTGGAGTGGGTAGCCTATCCCTTCTCCAGGGAATCTTCCTGACCCAGGAATCGATCAGGGGTCTCTTGCATTGCAGGTGGATTCTTTACCAGCTGAGCTACAAGGGAAGCCCAATAAACACTTAAAAATACTCAATTCAGAGAAATGCAAATTAGGACCAAAATGAAATACCTTGGATATAGCTGCTAAAATAGCTTAAAAAGATTTTTTTAATAATAATACTAAATATTAGCAGGATATCGAGTAACTAAAGCTTTTATTCATTGCTGGTGCAAATGTAAAATGGTATAACTACATTGCAAAGCCATTTGGTTTATGACGTTTCTTATAAAGTTAAATATACATCTATAATATTACTCAGCTATTCCACAGGTAGACATTTATCCAAGAAAATAAAAGATATGCCCACATAGAGATTTGTACATAGATGTTCATAAAGTTTGTAATAGTTCCAAACTGGAAGCTAAGACTAATTTAAACATCAATCAATAGGTGCTCATAGTAAAAATGCAGTATATCCACATGATAGAATGCTATTCAGTAATCAAAAGGGACACAATTTTTATACAGGTAGCAATATGTATTAATCATGAAATGATTATGCTGAATGAAAGAGCCAAATGCAAAAGAATGTGAATCAATTTGGAGAAAACTGACATTTTAAATAATGCTATAGAAATTTTATTTTCAGCTTCAAAATTTTCTGTTTAAAAAAAATTAAATATACTTTAAATAAATTAGCATACAATATTATGCTAATTTCAGGTATGACGCATAATTATTTACCATTTACATATATCATGAAATAATCACCACAATGAATCTAGCAACCATATGTCCCCATACAATGTAATTATGATACTCTTGGTTATATTCCTTATTCTATAAATTACATACCCATGGATTTTTTATTTTATAACTGACATTTGTACCTGTTACTCCTCTCCACCTCCTTTGTCAGTCAGTCAGTTCAGTCGCTCAGTCGTGTCCGACTCTTTGCGACCCCATGAATCTCAGTACGCCAGGCCTCCCTGTCCATCACCAACTCCCTGAGTTCACTCAGACTGACATCCGTCGAGTCAGTGATGCCATCCAGCCATCTCATCCTCTGTCGTCCCCTTCTCCTCCTGCCCCCAATCCCTCCCAGCATCAGAGTCTTTTCCAATGGGTCAACACTTCGCATGAGGTGGCCAAAGTACTGGAGTTTCAGCTTCAGCATCATTCCCTCCAAAGAAATCCCAGGGCTGATCTCCTTCAGAATGGACTGGTTGGATCTCCTTGCAGTCCAAGGGACTCTCAAGAGTCTTCTCCAACACCACAGTTCAAAAGCATCAATTCTTCGGCGCTCAGCCTTCTTCACAGTCCAACTCTCACATCCATACACGACCACAGGAAAAACCATAGCCTTGACTAGACGGACCTTTGTTGGCAAAGTAATGTCTCTGCTTTTGAATACGCTGTCTAGGTTGGTCATAACTTTCCTTCCAAGGAGTAAGCGTCTTTTAATTTCATGGCTGCAGTCACCATCCCTCTGCAAATTCTCTTCCCTCTGGCAGCCACCCATTTGTTCTCTATATCTGTGAGTCTGTTTTCATTTTGTTTATTTCTTTTATTATTTAGATTCCGCATAAAAATGAGACCATGCATATTTGTCTTTCTCTGGCTGACAAATGTCACTTAGCATAATACCCTCTAGATCCATCCATGTTGTCACAAATATAAAGATTTGATTTTTCTTCTTACAACTGAGTACTATTCCATTATGTGTATATGTACCTTAATATATATGTAAGTATATCACATCTTTATCAATTCACTTATATGTCAATTTAGATTGCTTTCATGTCTTTGCTATTGTAAATAATACTTCAGTGATCATAGGTGTACATATATCTTCTCAATTAGTAGGTTTTGGAAGGAGGGTATTAGATATCCAGAAGTGACATTTCTGGATCATATGGGAGTTCTATTTTTAATTTTTTGAGGAATAGACATACTATCTTCCATAGTGACTTCAACTATTTACAGTCCCACCATGAGCACACAAAAGTGGGATTGTATATTTTTATCTGTATCCTCACCAATGCTTGTTGTTTGTTGTATTTTTGATGATACTCATTCTGACAGGTGTGAGGGCCTATCTCATTGTGGATGTGATTTGTGTCTCCCTGACGATTACTGATGTTGAACATCTTTTCATTTGTCTGCAGTCTATCCTCATATGTTCTTTTAAAAATATCTATTCAGGTCTTCTTGGAGAAGGAAATGGCAACCCACTCCAGTACTCTTGCCTGGAAAATTCCATAGACAGAGGAGCCTTGTAGGCTACAGTCCATGGGGTCGCAAAGAGTCGGACACGACTGAGCGACTTCACTCAGTACTCAGTACTCATTCAGGCCTTCTAACCAGTTTTTTGATTGGTTGTTGGTTTTTTGGCATTGAGTTGTATGTGTTCTTTGCATTTTAACCACTTATTGGATATATCACTTGCGAATATCTTATCCCATTCAGTAGGCTGCTGCTTTTTGTTTGTTAATAGTTTTCTTCACTGTACAAAGGCTTTTGAGTTTGATGTAGTTCCATTGGCTTATTTTTCTTTCCCCGACCCTGACCCTGAGGGGACAGACCCAAAAAACATTCTTGCTAAGAGTGGTGTTAAAGAGTGTGCTGCCTAATTTTTTTTAGAAGTTTTATGGTTTTTAAGTCCTACACCCAAGTCTTAAGAAATCCATTTAGATCTTTTGCATGTAGCTGTCTAGTTTTCCCAATACCACATAATAAAAAGACTGCCTTTTCCCTGTTGTATATTTTTGCTTACTTGGTTGCAGATTAATTGAACATACAAGCATGAGTTTCTTTCTGGACTCCCTATTCCGTTCCATTGATCTATGTATCTGTATTTGTGACAGTATCATAGAGTTTTCTTGACTGTAGCTTTGTAGAATAATTTGAAATTGAGGAGTGTGTTACCTCTAGCTTTGTTCTTTTTCTCAAGATTATTTTGGCTATTCAGGGTCTTTTGCTTTTTCATGCAAAGTTTAGAATTATTTGTCCTGGTTCTGTGAAAAATGTCATTGGTATTTTGACAGCAATTGCATTATATCTCTAGATTGCTTTGGGTAGTATGGTCATTCTAAGAATATTAATCCTTCCAATCCATGAGTACAGTGGATCCTTCCATTTATTTATGTCATCTTCAATTTCTTTCATCAATGTCTTCTAGGTAAGTAAGGCAACACTGAGTTGAGAATTCATATGGTTTGAACTTAGTGATAAATACCTTTATAATTCACTTTCATTTATATTTATTATAAGCTCTTCTGTTGTAGGAATATTTCTCTGTCCATTTGACAATATACTTAACTTTGTGGTCTGAAGCTACAGGGCCAAAGGGACAAAGACATGAACTTACTCTAACTTTGGTAGACATGTGCATAATAGAGAAAAAAATATTTGAAATGCCTGGAGTCAGAAACCGGTGTGTGAAAAATTCTTCCAAATAGGAATATTCAGCACACAATGTTTCTTTCTCTCTGAAGCCTCGGTTGCAGTCAACTGAGTATTTAGGCCCCTTTGTGCCTCCAGAGCTTATCAAGGTGTTTGGGGAAAAGAGCTTTCCTTTGTAAGAGAATTCCTAGAGTAAAATTTAAAGGCAGTGAATATTTTCTATACCTTTTCATATTTGATGTGAGTATGAGCTACATATAGTGATTAAGAGCATGGAGTTTTGAACCATACAGGCCTGAGTTGGAATCCTATTTTGCTATTTCCTAATCATGTGACACTGAGCATGTTTTCATTAATTCTGATCTCTTTCTCTAAATTTCATATATGTTGATATTTGTATCTCCATGCACTGAAAAATAAACATGCGGCATTTATTACTATGCTTTTAGAAGTTTGGTGTTCGATGTACCATCTAATCCCTTTCTCATCAATCCCTTGAGACCCTCAATAAAGATTTGCATTCTTTTCAAGAGTTTTCAAAAGAATTTTTTTTAAAGTGACTTTGTGATGAGGCTGACTTTAAGGTAGGAAGAAGAAAGTACAATGTGTTCAATTTACAACCATCATCAAGTTAACTAAAACCAATGTCCGTGCAAGAGATGAAAAAATGCATTGGGGATATCAAGAAAAGCAACCTGAATATATGAACCTTCAATATACCAAATAATAATATTAGAAGACATTCAAGCAGGTAAAATACCTGGGAACAGATCCCAGACAGTCCTGAAGCCAAAGGTTATTCATTAAAAACCACAAATATGATGTATATTTTTATTTCATGCTAATCCCAGAATATCTCCCGAGCTGTTTAGAAATGCAAGATTCTTGAAGATGCCATCAAAAGAGCAGAGCACAAAATATCAACCACCAATCACTTTATGAAAGATAAACTGTGACCAGATGTACAGTGCCAAAGGGACAGGGATGTGACCTTACTCTAACTTCAGTTTACAAAGTCTAAAACCCTGTCTCCAGATGGTTTAATGCTTTCATTTTTTCAATGGCAATCTAGAAATCTTTCAGTGGTAAATTTATCCAAGACTGGAAAATAACTGAGAGGTATTTACCAAATTAGACACAGTGTACAAATAACGCATATGATACAATCTGTGCAGGTAATATTTATAGCACAGTGGCTTCTGTTTCTTGGGATTTTGGATATTATAAAACCTATATATTTGGTGCACTAAGCACGGTGGCGGCTGCAATGGGCGCACTAAGCTCGGGGATGAGGAGCTACCCCACATCCGAAGTCAGGGGCAGAAGCCGGGAGGACCCCATGCCCGAAGGGCAGCGGCCAAGAGGAGTTACCCCACGTCCGAGGTCAGGGGCAGCAGCCAAGAGTGCCAGGCTGCAACGGCGCAGGAATGGCCGAGAAGAGCTACCCCATGTCCGAGGTCAAGGGCGGTAGCCAGGAGGACCAACCCCACGTCCAAGGAGTGGTGGCTGCGCGGGCGCAGGAGGGCCTAGAGGAGCTATCCCACGTTGAAGGTCAGGAACGGCGGTGGTGAGGAGATACCCATCGTCCAAGGTAAAGAGCAGAGGCTGCGCTTTGCTGGAGCAGCCGTGAAGAGATACCCCACACCCAAGGTAAGAGAAACCCAAGAAAGATGGTAGGTGTTGCAAGAGGGCATCAGAGGGCAGACACACTGAAACCATACTCACAGAAAACTAGTCAATCTAATCACACTAGGATCACAGCCTTGTCTAACTCAATGAAACTAAGCCATGCCTGTGGGGCCACCCAAGATGGGCGGGTCATGGTGGAGAAGCCTGACAGAATGTGGTCCACTGGAGAAGGGAATGGAAAACCACTTCAGTATTCTTGCCATGAGAACCCCATCAACAGCATGAAAAGGCAAAATGATAAGATACTGAAAGAGGAACTCTGCAGGTCAGTAGGTGCCCAATATGCTACTGGAGATCAGTGGAGAAACAACTCCAGAAAGAATGAAGGGATGAAGCCAAAGCAAAAACAATACCCAGCTGTGGATGTGACTGGTGATAGAAGCAAGGTCCGATGCTGTAAAAAGCAATATTGCATAGGAACCAGGAATGTCAGGTCCATGAATCAAGGCAAATTGGAAGTGGTCAAACAAGAGATGGCAAGAGTGAATGCTGACATTCTAGGAATCAGTGAACTAAAATGGACTGAAATGGGTGAATTTAACTCAGATGACCATTATATTTACTACTGCGGGCAGGAATCTCTCAGAAGAAATGGAGTAGCCATCATGGCCAACAAAAGAGTCCAAAATGCAGTACTTGGATGCAATCTCAAAAATGACAGAACGATCTCTGTTCATTTCCAAGGCAAACCATTCAGTATCACAGTAATCCAAGTCTATGCCCCAACCAGTAAGAAGAAGCTTAAGAAGAAGAAGAAGCTGAAGTTGAACAGTTGAACGGTTCTATGAAGACCTAAAAGACCTTTTAGAACTAACACCCAAAGAAGATGTCCTTTTCATTATGGGGGACTGGAATGCAAAAGTAGGAAGTCAAGAAACACCTGGAGTAACAGGCAAATTGGCCTTAGAATACAGAATGAAGCAGGGCAAAGACTAATAGAGTTTTGCCAAGAAAATGCACTGGTCATAGCAAACACCCTCTTCCAACAACACAAGAGAAGACTCTACACATGGACATCACCAGATGGTCAACACCGAAATCAGATTGATTATGTTCTTTGCAGCCAAAGATGGAGAAGCTCTATACAGTCAGCAAAAACAAGACCAGGAGCTGACTGTGGCTTAGATCATGAACTCCTTATTGCCAAATTCAGACTTAAATTGAAGAAAGTAGGGAAAACCACTAGACCATTCAGGTATGACCTAAATCAAATCCCTTATGATTATACAGTGGAAGTGAGAAATAGATTTAAGGGCCTAGATCTGATAGACAGAGTGCCTGATGAACTATGGACTGAGGTTTGTGACATTGTACAGGAGACAGGGATCAAGACCATCCCCATGGAAAAGAAATGCAAAAAAGCAAAATGGCTGTCTGGGGAGGCCTTACAAATAGCTGTGAAAAGAAGAGAAGTGAAAAGCAAAGGAGAAAAGGAAAGATATAAGCATCTGAATGCAGAGTTCCAAAGAATAGCAAGAAGAGATAAGAAACCTTCCTCAGCGATCAATGCAAAGAAATAGAGGAAAACAAGAGAGTGAGAAAGACAAGAGATCTCTTCAAGAAAATTAGAGATACCAAGGGAATATTTCATGCAAAGATGTGCTCGATAAAGGACAGAAATGGTATGGACCTAACAGAAGCAGAAGACGTTAACAAGAGGTGGCAAGAATACACAGAAGAACTGTACAAAAAAGATCTTCACGATCCAGATAATCACGATGGTGTGATCACTCATCTAGAGCCAGACATCCTGGAATGTGAAGTCAAGTGGGCCTTAGAAAGCATCACTACGAGCAAAGCTAGTGGAGGTGATGGAATTCCAGTTGAGCTATTTCAAATCCTGAAAAGTGATGCTGTGAAAGTGCTGCACTCAATATGCCAGCAAATTTGGAAAACTCAGCAGTGGCCACAGGACTGGAAAAGGTCAGTTTTCATTCCAATCCCAAAGAAAGGCAATGCCAAAGAATGCTCAAACTACCGCACAGTTGCACTCATCTCACACGCTAGTAAAGTAATGCTCAAAATTCTCCAAGCCAGGCTTCAGCAACACGTGAACCATGAACTTCTTGATGTTCAAGCTGGTTTTAGAAAAGGCAGAGGAACCAGAGATCAAGTTGCCAACATCCGCTGGATCATGGAAAAAGCAAGAGAGTTCCAGAAAAACATCTATTTCTGCTTTAGTGACTATGCCAAAGCCTTTGACGGTGTGGATCACAATAAACTGTGGAAAATTCTGAAAGAGATGGGAATACCAGACCACCTGACCTGCCTCTTGAGAAATCTGGATGCAGGTCAGGAAGCAACAGTTAGAACTGGACATGGAACAACAGACTGGTTCCAAATAGGAAAAGGAGTACGTCAAGGCTGTATATTGTCACCCTGCTTATTTAACTTATATGCAGAGTGCATCATGAGAAACGGTGGACTGGAAGAAGCACAAGCTGGAATCAAGATTGCCGGGAGAAATATCAATGACCTCAGATATGCAGATGATACCACCCTTATGGCAGAAAGTGAAGAGGAACTAAAAAGCCTCTTGATGAAAGTGAAAATGGAGAGTGAAAAAGTTGGCTTAAAACTCAACATTCAGAAAGCGAAGATCATGGCATCCGGTCCCATCACTTCGTGGGAAATAGATGGGGAAACAGTGGAAACAGTGTCAGACTTTATTTTTCTGGGCTCCAAAATCACTGCAGATGGTGACTGCAGCCATGAAATTAAGAGACGCTACTCCTTGGAAGGAAAGTTATGACCAACCTAGATAGCATATTCAAAAGCAGAGACATTACTTTGCCAACAAAGGTCCATCTAGTCAAGGCTATGGTTTTTCCTGTGGTCATGTATGGATGTGAGAGTTGGACTGTGAAGAAGCACCAAAGAATTGATGCTTTTGAACTGTGGTGTTGGAGAAGACTCCTGACAGTCCCTTGGACTGCAAAGAGATCCAACCAGTCCATTCTGAAGGAGATCAGCCCTGGGATTACTTTGGAGGGAATGATGCTAAAGCTGAAACTCCAGTACTTTGGCCACCTCATGCGAAGTGTTGACCCATTGGAAAAGACTCTGATGCTGGGAGGGATTGGGGGCAGGAGGAGAAGGGGACGACAGAGGATGAGATGGCTGGATGGCATCACTGACTCGATGGACGTCAGTCTGAGTGAACTCCGGGAGTTGGTGATGAACAGGGAGGTCTGGAGTGCTGCAATTCATGGGGTCGCAAAGAGTTGGACATGACTGAGCGACTGATCTGATACTGATATAATTGGGGGAGGAGGAAGCTCACTTTAGTATAGATGAAAGACACAAAAGAAATAAATGAAAATATAAAAGAACTTTAATAACAATGGCAAATATCAGTTTTTAGCACCCATTGTCTGCTGGTTATTTCACATACTCTATTGTCAAGCATTATAGTAATTATGAAAAACATGAGTTATAAACCCAATAGTATACATAAAAAAATAGCTAAAATGATCTATACAAGGTTATATAAGTTGCCAAACAGTATTCAAATTTAGATCTGCTTGGCCTCAGATGCCATATTCTTTTCAGCCACAAGCTATAAGCAGGGTCATTGTAGTAGAACCTTCATAATATCTGTCTAGCATGCTGCTGCTGCTAAGTCGCTTCAGTCGTGTCTGACCCCGTGCAACCCCATAGATGGCAGCTCACCAGGCTCTCCCATCCCTGGGATTCTCCAGGCAAGAACACTGGAGTGGGTTGCCATTTCCTTCTCCAAGGCATGAAAGTGAAAAGTGAAAGTGAAGTCTCTCATTCGTGTCTGACTCTTTGTGACCCCATGGACTGCAGCTTACCAGGCTCCTCCATCCATAGGATTGTCCAGGCAAGAGTACTGGAGTGGGGTGCCATTGCCTTCTCCTCTGCCTAGCATAAAGACCCCTTAAGTACCTGCCCCTCACTTCTGCTACTACACATACACACATAATTAATCTATACTCGTTCTTCAAGAAGACTGTTTCTTTTAGATTACCAATCACTTCATTACTTCACTTCTCTCCTTCTTGGTCAGCATTTATTGGTTCATGAATAGACATCTGATACAAGTTGAACTAATTGGGATCCCTTATTTGGCTTTTTGAAATTAATAACACAGAAGTAAAATTAATGACCAAGAAGTAAAATTAAAAGAAATGTGTGTGGCTTTGTAGACTGGGAAGCAGAGGATGACAACCTGTACAGAAAAAGGATAAACATATAGAGAGAGAAGTTGAAGTGAGAAAGAGAGACTTCTGCCTGGGCTGTCAATAGTTTCTATTTCCAGAACCCAATCCCAGTCCCTCTGAGGCAGGAGATAGATGGGTTGCAGGTTAGACCTTTGCAGCTGACCTCCTGTTTGCACTTCACGGGGCGCAAAGAAGTGGGTTTAAGACGAGGCACCTGCAATCAGTCTCCCGTTAGCATTTTCTGAGACAAGAGATTGGTGGGCTCCAGTTCAGGCATTTATGATCAGCCTCCTGTTTGCTCTCCAAAATGGAAGTGACAACAGAAACAGGGTAAATAGCTCGTCTTTGTCTCTTATAAGCACCTTAAAGTAATAATCATGGCAAGGACAACGAGGAGCAAAACCCTGTTTGAGTAAAGGATTAAGGGATCTCTGATCCCTCCCTTTTAAGGACACAGAAGACACTACGCATGCACAGAAAAGCTCCTTGTAGGTGAAAAGTCAGGGGATAATGCCAGGACATAATGCATCTTGATCTTCCCAGAAGCATTCACTCCAAGATCTGTCTTGGCTGAGGGATGCATGTGCAACCCAGGAAGGGTCCCAGGATAGATCAGGTGTGGAAAAACAAACCAGATATTTGGCTGAAGGTGAACAAAGGCTTGGAAGAATTGACCCGTATAAATGACAACAAACTGATTACTAGTGGGGTGCCCACATCCTTTCTCTCCAGGTGTGTATCTCTGCCTTGCTTCCATCTTAACTAAACAAACTGTTTCTCTCTGTGTTCTCCTACTTGTGCTGCTGCTGCTGCTAAGTCACTTCAGTCGTGTCCGACTCTGTGTGAGCCCATAGACAGCAGCCCACCAGGCTCCTCCGTCCCTGGAATTCTCCAGGCAAGAACACCAGAGGTCTCTAGTAATCAATGTTGTACCTGCATTTACAGTTTATGCCTCTGTGATAAATGCATTCAGAGATGCAGGGAAAAATAGCTTCTAATCTTTAGCACTCACTGGTCTGGTGGCTAAGATTCCTGGTTCTCATTCAGGCTACCCAGCTTCAATTACTGGGCAGGGAATTAAGATCTCATTTCACGCCACCACTCAATACTGCCTCACTAAGACTCACTTCCTGTGGCCAAGCTTCACTCTTCCCATTGGGTTTCAATACATCCTTTTTTTTTTTTTTTCCCCCTGTATAATTTGTTATCCTGCTTTGCTTAAGTTAGCTCCAGCTGCCTCTCTTTATTGCAGTTCAACAGTTCTAACATCATATATGCCAGAGTTGATTTTTATCAAGAGAATTAACAAGCAAAATTTCACTGACCACAAAGATCAAGTTGCCCCTAGGGGCCTAAGTCTTTTCTTACAAAGATATGGTAAATCTCTAACTCTGAATTTTTCTGTGAGACACTTGAGGCCATACACTTGACCCCACCCACATACCTAGGGCCAAACCTCTTTCCATACAACAATAATCTTAAGATTTCAGATGAAGCTGTATTAAGACTTATACAAACTGAGTAAAACAGACTTGAATTTGAATCCCGGATGCACCTGTCTGAGTGATTTTGGTGAAGTCACTTAGTCTCACTAAGCCTTAGATATTTAAAAATGGAAATAATGCAATGGATCTCAAATTATGGTTGTATAGATTTAAAAAAACTATGTAAAGTACCAAACACAGTGTCTGACAATAGTAAGCTCTCAATAAATGGCATTTTTTAAATTACTTGCCACAGTTCCAACCTTATCACCCTATTACTAATAAGTGCCATTGCCATCTATGTGAATTCTTTAAATTGGTTTTCTTTGTAATATCTATATAATCTTCCTTTAAAACAGAGTTTTTCATATTTTCCTTCCTTTCTTTTCTCTTTCTTCTTTTCTTCCCCCCCCCCCCCCCAAACATATTTCATTACCCAAAACAGACTAAAGATACAGTTGCCACCTTTAAGTTTTCCCAATCTAGTGGGAGAAGCCTCACAAAGATACAACAGTTCAGACTGTTGCAACAATAAAGAGAAGGCCCTTGTGCTAAGGTGACATCATTTAGGACTATCTCACTCAGATTGGAAATTCAGAAAAAATTACCTGGTGTCCCAGTTCCCCAAATCACTATTTGGAGTAAAGCTGCTCAGAAGAGCAGTTAGATCTGCTTCCAACTAGTTCACTGTGAGTGAGAGATAAAATGTTTTTCCATTAAGTGGTGAAGATTAGTGATTAACATTAAGATTCTTTGTTATAACGATGAATGCTAATTATATTGACTAACTGAACTCCCAAGAACCAGAGCCCCATCTCTGAACACAAGCCCCCAGGTTATAAATTCATGCACTCAGACTCAGATTCCTGTTGTGCAGGAAAGTGGTTCCTGAGTCTGAGTGCATGACTCAGACTGCAAAGACTGTTAATTCTAGACAGCTTGTCCTAGCTCCACTGGATCATCCCAGGTTGCTTTTTCTTATCACTCTCCACACCCTTCTCTAACAGTGCCCACATAGTGATGTCTGATTTTATCACCTGACTCGTCTCACAGTGTCTATCTTATCTCCAGCTGCCCAACTATGTTGAGAGGACAAATAGAACAAAATTATTACACAAAGGGCAGATTTAATTCCACTTTCTCAGGTATTCCAAGTCTCAACTACTGTTTTTATGTTTTTCTTAATTCTCCAAAAACACACTGGACATGCTTACTCTCAGTGGCACTGCCCTGTGATTAGATCTGACAGGAAGACTCTTTCCTAGCCATTCTGAAGAATGGCTTTTGTTCTGGGCATAGCATAGACCTTATTTTCCTGATTTAGTATTTCCTAATTCCTCTCTAGATGGCTCAGACGGTAAAGAGCCTGCAAAGCCCAGGTTCTTTCCCTGGGTCAGGAAGATCCCTTGGAGAAGGGAACAGCAACCTACTCCAGTATTCTTGCCTGGAGAAGTCCATGGACAGAGGAGCCTGGCAGGCTACAGTCTGTGGATCACAAAGGGTTGGACACAACTGAGTGACTAACACTTCACAATTCCTCTTCACCTGAACTGGCACAGTCTATGGTCTTGATTTTTCCCTTTCCTCTTCCCATCTTCCTTTCCACCTACCCTCCTCTTGAACAAACAATCTCTATCTCCACACCACACGTGCCATCACTGAGTGGTTCACTCTCATAATAGGTTTTTATTAGAATCTTGTTTTGTTCTATATCCCATAGGATTTGGTTCAGGTTTCTCTGTTCTACTCTTCCCAGAGCTTTCCCCCTAGGGACAAATTTAATTCTCTGAGTTAGTGAAAGTCTTGTTAAAAAAGGAAATTAACTTAGTCTCAGAGTTCTCCAGGATTCTCTTGTTTTAAATATTTTTACCCATTAGGTTGGGTGCCCAGGAAATTTGCCTGGAATTATTCTTGAGCTAGGTGAACATTTGGGATGTGGTGCTTTGGCAAATTTAGCTGTTCTTACTGGATTTTCTTTATAGTATGTTTCCATCTTTTTTGGTTTTACTGTTCAGTCCCATGATATTTTGTACATACAGGTGTTTGCATTATGCCTGCTTGTACATAGGAGTATTCCATAACTTTTAATTCTGAGAGAGAGTTCTCTAAGCGTGCTCTTGGATTTCAACTCCGTTCCAACTTGAATGTGTTGAATTTAGAGTCTAATTTTTATAAAACTGACAAGTGACTTAAATAGAGCTTTCTTTACAAGAATTTGATCTTTCAGTTCCAGAATTTTAAAATTTTTATTATATTTTTCTTTATCAAAATAACATGAACACATTGCTTGGGGAGGAAGGGAAGAAGCAAATACAAAAATTATTCGGCTCCAACACACTAAAATAAGAAAGTTAGCATTTGTCTATTGTCTGAGCCATTTTTAAACTAATACAAATGTTACAAACAAAATTATACTCATAGTATTTATAAATTTTATTGTGACTAATTATCCTATACCACTGGGGTTTTAATTATAAGATTATTTGCTCTTCAACTGCCTTTCACCTAAGTGCCTAAGTCAACAGATACATAAGTAAGTTCTCCAAGGAGGGTTTTACTGACTTTTTAGTGATACCCAAAACCAAGTAATTGTCCAATAAGCAGTATTAGTTTATTCAGTAAAGGGGAGATATGTCATATTTTTCTACTGCTCACCAAAAGGATCTGAATAACAATGAACCACCAGCTGTTATAACAAATCTTCATCAGATCCTTAAGGTAAATTATTATCATGATCAACCTTTCCTCGTTTTCTATTTTTTACTTTCCTTTCTCTCTCTCTCTCTCATATTCCGGGATTAGGCACTGTGCTAATAATATCTGAAGATAATGAGATGGATAAGATTGAATTTTAAAGAAAATTTAAACTAAATAGCACAGCATTTAAAGAGACTCTAAATTAATAGTCTTAACAATTTTTAGAAACTAGGTAGCAGTCATATAAAAAATTACAGCCACATTACATCATAATAATGTACATAATAATGTAATTAAAATATTACTTACATAATAATGTAATAAAATAATTACAGATAATTATTTTCTTTAAAAAAATTGAAAACTCAGTAGTAAAAAGAAGAGCATGTTTATTCCAGCCATGGGGGAAGATTGAGTTTCAAAGTTGAAAGTACTGAGAAGGAAAACCTCGTAGTCTCTTAGCTCAGATCTGAACTTTTTCTTACCTGGAAAACTTGATTCGAGCAGCGCTGGGTGTTGTCTATCTAATCACTTTACTGTCCTGCTCGCCTTGGACAGAACCTTGTTAAACACTCAGTAGAGCCCAGGGTTCTCAGCAGTTTTTCTCGACTTGGTCCTCCTCTACCTCTGTAGTTTCATAATTCATGATCTCTGTCCCTTGCCGCCTTTCCCACTCCCACCACAGTTGTCTAAAGATCTAGGGTTGTAGAATTGCTCCAAGGACTAAATTGATTTAGACATTTAGAAATACTTTAAGTAATATCTGGTACATCAAAAGTAGTCTGATGAATGTTCCTGTAAATAATATTCACATTACTTCTGGCCCTGATAGCACTGTTACTACTACTATTCCTTTCTCTTGAATAGCTACTACTATTTCTTCCTTCTCTTTATTATGATTACCGTTATGACTCAGACTGTGGTTATGATTATGATTAACTAGATCCTATAGCTAGCATAAGATGAATATTACCATCCCCATTTTCCTCTCAAGGAAATAAGACTGGGAGAGTCTAAGGAAATTGCCTAAGATTAAAAGGCTATAAAGTAAGAACTCAAATCTCAACTGTCTGACTTAAAACTTTGTTCTTTCTTCCATACCATTACCATTACTAATGAGAAGGGTGGGCTGTGCAAATATTAATTTTGCAAACAATGACATAGTTCCTGAATAACTTGGAGATGCACATGAAAACTACATAAACGGGATTATGTCTATTTCTGAAATTAACAATCTAAAAGTAAACTGAACTGGTGTCAAATATTTGACTGAAACTCAAAAAACCAAGGCATATCTAGAGCCAACAAGAGCAGCTTGGCAGTTCATATTCTGAATTTTTGCCATTGTTTAAAAATATAAAGACAGAATGTAACATGTTGTAAGTAAAATGTCAGCCAACGTCCTTAGTCAAAACTGGGAGTTGGTTTATTTTTACAATGTTCTCAAATGATGTTATGCAAACATTATGACCTACTGGATATATTACTTGATTTTTTCATATTGGGAATTAAAATATGTAAAAATATGTCTTAGTTTAAAAAACATATTAATATTTTCAAGGAAAATATTAATTGAATTTTATTATTATATAATGCTTATAAATACCCTTGAATTGTATTATTATATAATGCTTATAAACACCCTTATATATGTTCTATATAAGGAATTGTACTAAAAATAGGCATACTTTCTTTATTCTCCTCCAGTTTATCATAAGTGAGTTTAATTATCTTTATTGAAATAGAGTGGATGTGCAATATTATGTTACTTTAAGGTATTCTACATACTGATTTGATATTTGCATACATTATGAAATGATCACGATGTCTAGTAACCATCTGTCTCCATACACTGTTGTTATCAACTCTACTCTTCATGCTGCATATTATATCCCTGTGGTTTATTATTTTGTAGAGGTGAAATAGATCATGTTGTGGTGATTTAATGGATAACAATGTGACTATACCTAACAATACTATATTATATACTTGAAATTTGCTAAAAAGATTGATCTTAAGTAGTCTCATCACAAAATAAGAAAAGAAAATGATACCTATGTGAGATGATGGGTATGTTTATTAATTTGATTGTGATGAGTATTTTATAGGGCACATGTATCAGTATATCAAGCTTCAGGCTGCATCTTTTAAATATACACATTTTTGTCAATCTACCTCAATAAAGCTGGAAAAAACACTGAAAATGAGATAAGGTTTAGTATGTTTTAATAATTTTTATAAGCAATTGAGAAACAATGATATATATAGTAATACAATTATCAAAAATTGTCAAATATAAGACGACAGTATGAGTTGTGTATCAGTTCAGTTCAGTTCAGTCACTCAGTTGTGTCCGACTCTTTGTGATCCCATGAATTGAAGCACACCAGGCCTCCCTGTCCATCACCAACTCCTGGAGTTCATCCAACCTCTTGTCCATCGAGTCAGTGATGTCATCCACCAATCTCATCCTCTGTCGTCCCCTTCTCCTCCTGCCCCTAATCCCTCCCAGCATCTGAGTCTTTTCCAATGAGTCAACTCTTCGCATGAGGTGGCCAAAGTATTGGAGTTTCAGCTTTAGCATCAGTCCTTCCAAAGAACACCCAGGACTGATCTCCTTTAGAATGGAACGGTTGGATCTCTTTGCAGTCCAAGGGACTCTCAAGAGTCTTCTCCAACATCATAGTTCAAAAGCATCAATTCTTCAGTGCTCAGCTTTCTTCACAGTCCAACTGTCACATCCACACATGACCACTGGAAAAACCATAGCCTTGACTAGACGAACATTTGTTGGCAAAGTAATGTCTCTGCTTTTGAATATGCTATCTAGGTTGGTCATAACTTTCCTTCCAAGGAGTAAGTGTCTTTTAATTTCATGGCTGCAATCACCATCTGCAGTGATTTTGGAGCTCCCCAAAATAAAGCGTGACACCGTTTCCACTGTTTCTCCATCTATTTCCTATGAAGTGATGGGACCGGATGCCATGATCTTCGTTTTCTGAATGTTGAGCTTTAAGCCAACTTTTTCACTCTCCTCTTTCACTTTCATCAAGAGGCTTTTTAGTTCCTCTTCACTTTCTGCCATAAGGGTGGTGTCATCTCCGTATCTGAGATTATCGATATTTCTTCCAGCAATCTTGATTCTAGCTTGTGCTTCTTCCAGCCCAGTGTTTCTCATGATGTACTCATGATAGGTGTGTATAGCTACCCCCAAATTTGCAGTAAAGGCAATTTGTGGCTGAGAATGTTTCAGTAGTTTGCCTTAGGTCATATAGCCAGAAAGGTTTAGATCTAAAACCATCTTGAGTAACTCTCTTTGAAAGTATTTTATGATGCTTTGGAATTTGCCAAAAAAGAAAATATACACACCTTATGACCCTGCCTAATTACTGAGTTAATTGAAATATCCAGAGCTTGGTAGCAGTATCACCCAGTCCAAATAAGTAGTGTGTTCAAACAGGATGTTTATTTAGCAAAGTCTCATAAACTTTTACATTTAGGTTTGTGCTCTTGAGGTTGTAATCTGCAAGCTGGATGGAAGAGAAAACCAAAATAACTTTCATTTTTGTCCTACTTCTGTTTGTGCCTAACATGACAGTTATTGTAAAACAAATGCTGTTGAAATGACTTTTCAGCAGAAGGTTGCCGTTTCAGGTGCTATGCATTTAGTTCTGCATACATTTTCCTACTTGGACTACCATTGTGGAAATAAGGTTGATTTTGTCCAGTTTAGAAACCTTTGCAAAATTGTGTTCAGAGTCTGAATTTGTCAATCTCTTGTTAAAGCACCAAAAATGATTTTCCTTGCTTTAAATTTATAAACTTCTAGTCTGCTCTGACTCCTACATAAAAATCACTGGCAAACATTCAGAGACTTGAAAAATAAGAATCTCAGCTATCAGCCGATTATAGAAATAATATATAGTCATCATGAAAATTTTAAGTACACAAAGTATGTAAATAATGTTCCAGTAGCTTTTGTAATAGACCTATTTTCAGTCTTAATAGCCTTCAACATCAGTAATAAAATTGCACAATAGGGAAATTTACAAATGACAGAAATCAGCAGATCTACATGTTTTTGTTGTTGTTCAGCAATTAAGTCATGTCTGACTCTTTGTGACCCCATGGACTACAGCATGCCAGATTTCTCTTGCCTTCACTATCTCTTGGTGTTTGCTTAGATTCATGTTAAAACTCAATTATAAATATGGTTGAAACATTGCAGATCTTGCACCAGAAGTAATCTAGTCAATACTTGGATTTAGATCATGAAAGTCCTGTTTTAAAAGAGCTAGTATCATTATTAGTTAATTTCTTCCCCGCAACATTATTCTAGTATCATGATGAGAAATCAGAGGCTCTGATTTAACCAATGTCTCATGCCTTCTCCTGCCAAAAAAAGACTCAAAACCAAGCTTCTACTTGAGAGTCAAGGCTTCACACCACATAACTTGATTTGGACCCCACCTGCCTGATGTTAAGGTCAAAGCTGCCTGCATGGAATCATTTAAGGAGCACCCATGGAGTCCTGTTAGAGAAGGAAATGGCAACCCAACCCAAAGTTCTTGTCTGAGAAATCCCACGGACCTTGTAGGCTGAAGTTCGTTGGGTGGCAAAGAGTGAGACACGACTTACTGACAGGCTATCTTTTTTTTCATAGCCTCCTATACACCCATTATTTTCTTTTTGATCTTCCAGGGTTATATAGCCATCATTACAGTGGATTAAAAATGTTAGAAAAGCCCTCTGAATTTCTAACATTTCTGTTGTTAAAAGTAACATGAATTTACTTGCCTGGCAGAAATTTATTCAACTGGCTGCTTAATCTATTCCATTCCTAATCTCACTTGTCACTGCCTTAGTTTAGGCATTTATAATTTCTCTTTTACATAATTATAATAGGAGTCATTTATTTCCTCAACAAATATCCTACTATATTCCAGGCACTGTGTTGCTGCTGCTACTGCTGCTAAGTCGCTTCAGTTGTGTCCAACTCTGTGCGACCCCATAGATGGCAGCCCACCAGGCTCCCCTGTCCCTGAGATTCTCCAGGCAAGAACACTGGAGTGGGTTGCCATTGTCTTCTCCGCAGGCACTGTGTTAAGTGCTTCTGGTGCTTTACTCGCTAAGTCGTGTTCAACTTGCGAGACCATGGATGGTAGCCTGCCAGGCTCCTCTGCCCATGGATTCTCCAGGCAAGAATACTGGAGTGGGTTGCTATTTTCTTCTCCAGGAGATCTTCCCGACCCAGGAATCAAACCCCCATCTCCTGCATTGCAAGTGCTTCTAATCAAAGAAAAATAAGACCCATTCTCAGTTCTTAAATATCACTGATAAACTGATCAGATTATAGTAACTCTGAGGAGGAATCCTAATCTGTATTTAAGTCTCCATTTTTACCTTCTTTAATCTATCCTACATTCTGTTTGGATCATCATTGTGAAATGACAAAAGTTATCATCTTTTTTAGAAAAAAAGATGTGTTGAAAACTCATCTTTGACTCTCCATTCAAGCTAATCACATGGATTTGAGCATGAACTCAAGAGAGAAGCAGTGACTTGGCTCTATCATGTATTGGCTACAGGATTTGAGTCACGTTACATAACGTTTTTAGCTTCTGATGGTTTCTAAGCCATTTCATAAATTTCTTCACTATTTGCCTCTTGTGGAGTTTGTGTGAGGATTAAAAGAAATAATGTATATAAAGCATGGAGCAAAGTGTCTGACCCAGTCAGTGTGTAACTGATGCTCAACTCTGCTGTCGTTCAATGAGCCGGCCATTCTCTTTGCAGCCTCGTGTCTCAACCCTTCATTAAACGCCCCGTGTAGTCCAGCCAGACCAACCCCCTTGTGGAACTCTTCAGACTTCCTCTCTCTTGGCTCTTTACCTTTGCACGTGTTCTTTCATTCTGTCCTCTTGCTTCACTATCTGGCTAACTGTAATATATCTTTATGTATTTACAGCCTCTAAGGAATTGCCTCCTCCAAGGGCCCCCTTTGGTCTACTCCAGGGGTGATGCCCGTCTGGAAAGTTATAATGAGAAATTAAGAAAATATTAGAAACTTAGAAAAACCAAAGGCTTCATTAAGATCACTCAGCAGAACTGAGGCTAGAATCCACTTTCTCAAGTCCTAATCTAGGACTTTTTCTGCTAGATCGATTCTTTGTTGAACACATGCAAAGCATTCCTAATGCCCTGTGTGATTTCACAGAGCCACAGGGAGGCAATAGGTAGGTAGGTTTAGTCACTAAGTTGTGTTTGACTCTTGCGACCCTGTGGACTGTAGCCCACCGGGCTCCTCTGTCCATGGGATTTCGCAGGCACGAAGACTGGAGTGAGTTGCCATTTCCTTCTCCAGGGAATTTTCTGACCCAGGGAGCGAACCTGGGTCTCCTGCATTGCAGGCAGACTCTACCAACTGAGCCACCAGGGAAGCCTGATAAACATCATTTTTTTAGTTAACTGAACTTAGTTACTTGGATGACCCATAGGACTGGTGAGATGAAGTCGATTTTCTGACATGTTGAGATGCTGTTTCTTTTCTAGCATTTATTTTTCAATATCTAAAACCAGGGCATTCCCCAAGAATAATAATAACTTCTCCTGCTTGGAGCTTTAGTAGGGAAGAATATATTCAGGAGACAATTAACTGGTGACATATAATTAGTTTTTTTTTTTCTAATTTTATTTTATTTTTAAACTTTACATAATTGTATTAGTTTTGCCAAAGATCAAAATGAATCCGCCACAGGTATACATGTGTTCCCCATCCCGAACCCTCCTCCCTCCTCCCTCCCCATACCATCCCTCTGGGCCGTCCCAGCGCACCAGCCCCAAGCATCCAGCATCGTGCATCATGCATCGAACCTGGACTGGCAACTCGTTTCCTACATGATATTTTACATGTTTCATTGCCATTCTCCCAAATCTTCCCACCCTCTCCCTCTCCCACAGAGTCCATAAGACTGTTCTATACATCAGTGTCTCTTTTGCTGTCTCGTACACATATAATTAGTTTTAGACACTCTTAGTGCCCTCTATTTACAGCGTGGTTCTTGGCCCAACAGTATCAGTGTCTCTTGGATGCTCCTTAGAAATGTGTAACCTCAGGTACTGCTCCAGAACTACTGAATCAGGACCTGTACTTTGACATGATTGGCAGGTGGTTCACATGCATATTAAAGGTGGAGAAGCACTGTCTAGGACAACGCAAATTATTGAGTTTAGTTGCATATTAGAATGACCTGAGCAGCTTAGAAACAAAATAAGCAGACAAACAAAATGACATTTTTTTTTTAAATTTTATTTTATTTTTAAACTTTACATAATTGTATTAGTTTTGCCAAATATCAAAATGAATCTGCCACAGGCATACATGTGTTCCCCATCATGAACCCTCCTCCCTCCTCCCTCCCCACACCACCCCTCTGGGTCGTCCCAGTGTACCAGCCCCAAGCATCCAGTATCGCGCATCGAACCTGGACTGGCAACTCGTTTCTTACATGATATTCTACATGTTTCAATGTCACTCTCCCAAATCTTCCCACCCTCTCCCTCTCCCACAGAGTCCATAAGACTGTTCTATACATCAGTGTCTCTTTTGCTGTCTCGTACACAGGGTTATTGTTACCATCTTTCTAAATTCCATATATATGCATTAGTATACTGTATTTCTGTTTTTCCTTCTGGCTTACTTCACTCTGTATAATAGGCTCCAGTTTCATCCACCTCATTAGAACTGATTCAAATGTATTCTTTTTAATGGCTGAGTAATACTCCATTGTGTATATGTACCACAGCTTTCTTATCCATTCATCTGCTGATGGACATCTAGGTTGCTTCCATGTCCTGGCTATTATAAACAGTGCTGCAATGAACATTGGGGTACACGTGTCTCTTTCCCTTCTGGTTTCCTCAGTGTGTATACCCAGCAGTGGGATTGCTGGATCATAAGGCAGATTCAACGCAATCCCTATCAAGCTACCAACAGTGTTCTTCACAGAGCTGGAACAAATAATTTCACAATTTGTATGGAAAAACAAAAAACCTCGAATAGCCAAAGCGATCTTGAGAAAGAAGAATGGAACTGGAGGAATCAACCTACCTGACTTCAGGCTCTACTACAAAGCCACAGTTATCAAGACAGTATGGTACTGGCACAAAGACAGAAATATAGATCAATGGAACAAAATAGAAAGCCCAGAGATAAATCCACGCACATATGGACACCTTATCTTTGACAAAGGAGGCAAGAATATACAATGGATTAAAGATAATCTCTTTAACAAGTGGTGCTGGGAAATCTGGTCAACCACGTGTAAAAGAATGAAACTAGACCACTTTCTAACACCATACACAAAAATAAACTCAAAATGGATTAAAGACCTAAACGTAAGACCAGAAACTATAAAACTCCTAGAGGAGAACATAGGCAAAACACTCTCTGACATACATCACAGCAGGATCCTCTATGACCCACCTCCCAGAATATTGGAAATAAAAGCAAAAATAAACAAATGGGACCTAATTAAACTTAAAAGCTTCTGCACAACAAAGGAAACTATTAGCAAGGTGAAAAGACAGCCTTCAGAATGGGAGAAAATAATAGCAAATGAAGCAACTGACAAACAACTAATCTCAAAAATATACAAGCAACTCCTACAGCTCAACTCCAGAAAAATAAATGACCCAATCAAAAAATGGGCCAAAGAACTAAATAGACATTTCTCCAAAGAAGACATACAGATGGCTAACAAACACATGAAAAGATGCTCAACATCACTCATTATCAGAGAAATGCAAATCAAAACCACTATGAGGTACCATTTCACACCAGTCAGAATGGCTGCGATCCAAAAGTCTACAAATAATAAGTGCTGGAGAGGGTGTGGAGAAAAGGGAACCCTCTTACACTGTTGGTGGGAATGCAAACTAGTACAGCCACTATGGAGAACAGTGTGGAGATTCCTTAAAAAACTGGAAAATGACATTTTTTTTAAGTTCCTTAGGCAATTCTGATACATAGCCGTGATTGACAGGCACAGCTGGGAGAGAACAACTGCATTATGTAGCAAAAAATCCCCATTATTTCTCTTCACCACTTCATGAATGAGACAAGAATATACCCGGCTTTCTAATCAGTATATCCCCATGTGACACAGGTGGGGGAGTTATGAATGAAGAGGTATGATTACCCATCTGTAGAGCTAAAGTGACTAAGCAGAGCCCCTCTGGGCTTCCCAGATGGCGCTAGTGGTAAAGAATTCTCCTGCAATGCAGGAGACATAGGCAGAGGCAGGTTGCATCCCCAGGTTGGGAAGATCCCCTGAAGGAGGGCACAACAACCCACTCCAGTATTCTTGCCTGGAGAATCCCATGGACAGAGGAGCCTTGTGGGCTACAGTCCTTGGGGTTGCAAGAGTCGGACGTGACTTAGTGACTAAATCACCACCACCATATGTGTATATATATACATGTACATATATGCTATGCTGTGTTTAGTCACTCAGTCATGTCCGACTCTTTTTTTTTTTAATTTTTTAATTGAAGGATAATTGCTTTACAGAATTTTGTGGTTTTCTGTCACACATCAACAAAAATTAGCCATAGGTACACCCATGCCCCCCCCCACCCCAACCTTCCCTCCCATCTCCCTCCCCTCCTCATCCTTCTGCCTGTTGCAAAGCCCCCGTTTGAGTTCCCTGAGTCATACAGCAAATTCCATTGGCCATCTGTCTTACACATGGTATTGTAAATTTCTATGTTACTCTCTCCATACATCTCTCCTCACATCTTGTCCATAGGTCTGTTCTCTATGTCTATTTCTCCATTGCTGCCCTGAAAATAAATTCATCAGTGCTGTCTCTTCAGATTCCATATATATGTGTCAGTATATGATATTTATATTTCACTTTCTGACTTACTTCACTCTGCATAATGGGCTCCAGTTTTGTCCACTTCATTAGAACAGATTCAAATGCATTCCTTTTTATGACTGAGTTGGATATTTGTATCACAGCTTCTTTATCCATGTATCTATTGATGAACATCTAGGTTGTGTCCATGTTCTAGCTATTATAAATAGTGCTGCAGTAAGCATTGGGGTACATGTGTCTTTTTCAGTTTTGATTTCCTCAGGGTATACGCCTAGGAGTGCAATTGCTGGTGTGGTTTTATTCCTAGCTTTTTAAGGAGTCTCCCTACCATCTTCCATAGTGGCTGTATCAGTTTACATTCCCACCAGCAGTGTAAGAGGGTTCAGCATTTATTGTTTGTAGACTTTTTGATGATGGCCATTCTGACTGGTGTGAGGTGGTATCTTATTGCAGTTTTGATTTGCATTTCTCTGATAATAAGTGATGTTGAGCATCTTTTCATGTGCTTGTGAACCATCTGTATGTCTTTGGAGAAATGTTTCTTCAGGTCCCTTTCCCACTTTTTGATGGGTTGTTTGCTTTTCTGTTATTGAGTTGTATAACCTGCTTGATTATTTTGGAAACTAATTCTTTATCAGTTGTTTCCCTTGCTATTATTTTCTCCCATTCTGAGGATTGTCCTTTGTAGTTTAATTAGATCCCACTTGTTTATTTTTGTTTTTATTTCCATTACTCTAGGAGTTGGGTCATAGAAAGTCTTGTTTTGATTTATGTCATCGAATGTTCTGCCTATGTTCTCCTCTAAGAGTTTATTAGTTTCTGGTCTTACATTTAGGTCTTTTATCCACTTTGAGTTTAGCTTTGTGTATAGTGTTAGGCAGTGATCTAATTTATTTCTTTTCCATGTAGCTGTCCAGTGTTCCCAGGACCGTTTATTGAAGAGGCTGTCTTTGCCCCATTGTATATTCTTGCCTCTTGGTCAGAAATAAGGTACCCATAGGTGTGTGGGTTTATCTCTGGTTCTCTATCTTGTTCCATTAGTCCATATTTCTGTTTTTGTGCCAATATCATATTGTCTTGATGATTGTAGCTTTGTAGAATAGTTTGAAGTCAGGAAGGTTGATTTCTCCAGTTCCATTCTTCTTTCTCAAGACTGCTTTGGCTATTCAGGGTCTTTTGTGTTTCCATATGAATTGTGAAAATGTTTGTTCTAATTCTGTGGGAAAAAACCATTGGTAATTTGATGGGGATTGCATTGAATCTGTAGATTGCATTTGGTAGGATAGTCATTTTCACAATATTGACTCTTCCTACCCAGGAACATGGAAAATCTCTCCATCTGTTTATGACATCTTTCATTACTTTCATCAGTGTCTTATAGTTTTCTGTATACAGGTCTTTTGTTTCCTTAGGTAGGTTTATTCCTAGATATTTTATTTTTTTGTTGCAATGGTGAATGGTATTGATTCCTTAATTAGTCTTTCTGATGTTTCATTGTTAGTATATAGGAGTGTGAGTGATTTCTGTGTATTGACCTTGTATCCCATGACTTTGCTGAATTCTCTGATTAGCTATAGTAATTTTCTGATAGTTTCTTTTGGGTTTTCTATGTATAGTATCATGCCATCTGCAAACAGTGAGAGTTTTACTTCTTGTTTTCCAATCTGGATTCCTTTTATTTCTTTTTCTTCTCTAATTGCCATAGCTAGGACTTCCAAAACTATGTTGAATAATAGTGGTGAGAGTGGACACCCTTGTCTTGTCCCTGATCTTAGAGGGAAAGCTTTTAGTTTTTCACCATTAAGAATAATGTTTGCTGTGGGCTTTTCATATATGGCCTTTACTATGTTGAGGTAGGTTCCTTCTATGCACATTTTTTGAAGCATTTTTATCATAAATGGATGCTGGATTTTGTTGAAGGTTTTTTCTGCATCTATTGAGATGATCATATGGTTTTTATCTTTCAATTTATTGATATGGTGTATCATGTTGATTGATTTGCATATACTGAAGAATCCTTGCATCCCTGGAATAAACCCAACTTGATCATGGTAGATGAGTTTTTTAATGTGTTGTTGGATTCTGTTTGCTAGAATTTTGTTGAGGACTTTTGCACCTGTGTTCATCAGTGATATTGGCCTGTAATTTTCTTTTTTCGTGTTGTCTTTTCCTGGTTTTGGTATCAGGGTGATTGGGCCTCGTAGAATGAGTTTGGAAGTGGTCCTTCCTCTGCAATTTTATGCAAGAGTTTCAGAAAAATAGGCGTTAGCTCTTTTCTAAATGTTTGATAGTATTCCCCTGTGAAGCCATCTGGCCCTGGGTTTTTGTTTTTGGGGAGATTTTTGATCACTGTTTCAATTTCAGTGTTTGTAATTGAGATGTTCATAATTTCTATTTCTTCCTGGTTCAGTCTTGAGAAACTGATCTTTTTAAAGTATCTGTCCATTTCCTCTAGGTTGTCCATTTTATTAGCATATAGTTGCTTATAATGTTCTCTTATGATCCTTTGTATTTCTGTGTTGTCTGTTGTAACCTATCCTTTTTCATGTCCAATTTTATTGTTTGATGAGTCTGACAAGTGGTTTGTCAATTTTGTTTATCTTCTCAAAGAACCAGCATTTAGATTTATTAATCTTTATTAATGTATCCTTCATTTCTTTTTCACTTATCTCTGCTCTGATTTTCATGATCTCCTTCCTTGTGCTGACTTTGGGGGGTTTTTTGTTCTTTTTCCAGCTGCTTTAGATGTAGAGTTAGGATGTCTATCCAATGCTTCTCTTGCTTCTTGAGGTGTGATTGTATCACTATAAACTTTCCTCTTAAACTGCTTTTGCTGAGTCCCATAGGTTGTGGGTTGTCGCGTTTTCATTGTCATTTGTTTCTAGGAATCTTTTGATTTCTTTCATCATTTCTTCAGTAATGTCTTTGTTATTTAGTAATGTATTGCTTAATCTCTATGAGTTTGTGTTTCTTGCTGTTTTTTTTTTTTTTTTTCCTGTAGTTGATATGTAGTTTCATAGCGTTGTGATCAGAGGAGATACTTGATACACAATTTCAATTTTCTTAAATTTACGGAGGCTTGATTTGTGGCCCAAGATGTGGTTTGTCCTTGTTGGTGCATTTAATCCATTTACGTTAAAGGTAATTACTGATACACATGTTCCTATTGGCATTTTCTTGATTGATTTGGGTTTCTTTTTGCAGGTCTTTCCTTTCTCTTGTGTTTACTGCCTATGTAAGTCCCCTTAGTATTTGCTGCAAGGCTGGTTTGGTGGTGCTGAATTCTGTTAACTTCTACTTGTCCATAAAGTTTTTGATTTCTCCATCAATTTAGAATGAGATCTTTGCCGGGTATAGTAATCATGGTTGTAGGTTTTTCTCTTTCAGTACTTTATGAATATCCTGCCATTCCCTTCTGTGGTCTGTAGACTTTCGTCTGAAAGATCCGCTGTTAACTGTGTGGGTTTTCCCTTGTTTGTTACTTGTTGCTTTTCCCTTGCTGCTTTTAATATTTTTTCTTTGTGCTTAATCTCTGTTACCTTGATTAATATGTGTCTCGATGTGTTTCTCCTTAGGTAGGTGACTCTCTGAGCTTCTTCAGTTCAGTTCAGTCACTCAGTCGTGTCTGACTCTTTGTGAACCCATGAATCACAGCAAGCCAGGCCTCCCTGTCCATCACCAACTCCCAGAGTTCACCCAGACTCATGTCCATCGAGTCAGTGATGCCATCCAGCTATCTCATCCTCTGTCGTCCCCTTCTCCTCCTGCCCCCAAACCCTCCCAGCATATGAGTCTTTTCCAGTGAGGCAACTCTTCCCATGAGATGGCCAAAGTACTGGAGTTTCAGCTTTAGCATCATTCCTTCCAAAGAACACCCAGGACCGATCTCCTTTAGAATGGACTGGTTGGATCTCCTTGCAGTCCAAGGGACTCTCAAGAGGCTTCTCCAACACCACAGTTCAAAACCATCATTTCTTCAGCTCTCAGCCTTCTTCACAGTCCAACTCTCACATCCATACATGACCACAGGAAAAACCATAGCCTTGACTAGGTGAACCTTTGTTGGCAAAGTAATATCTCTGCTTTTCAATATGCTATCTAGGTTGGTCATAACTTTCCTTCCAAAGAGTAAGTGTCCTTTAATGTCATGGCTGCAATCACCATCTGCAGTGATTTTGGAGCCCAAAAAAATAAAGTCTGACATTGTTTCCACTGTTTCCCCATCTATTTCCCATGAAGTGGTGGGACTGGATGCCATGATCTTCATTTTCTGAATGTTGAGCTTTAAGCCAACTTTTTCACTCTCCTCTTTCACTTTCATCAAGAGGCTTTTTAGTTCCTTTTCATTTTCTGCCATAAGGGTGGTGTCATCTGCATATCTGAGGTTATTGATATTTCTCCCAGCAATCTTGATTCCAGCTTGTGCTTCTTCCACTCTAGCGTTTCTCATGATGTACTCTGCATGGAAGTTAAATAAGCAGGGTGATAATATACAGCCTTGACGTACTCCTTTTCCTATTTGTAACCAGTCTGTTCCATGCCCAGTTCTAACTGTTGCTTCCTGACCTGCATACAAATTTCTCAAGAGGCAGATCAGGTGGTCTGGTATTCCCATCTCTTTCAGAATTTTCCACAGTTTATTGTGATCCACACAGTCAAAGGCTTTGGCATAGTCACTAAAGCAGAAATAGATGTTTTTCTGGAACTCTCTTGCTTTTTCCATGATCCAGCGGATGTTGGCAATTTGATCTGGTTCCTCTGCCTTTTCTAAAACCAGCTTGAACATCAGGAAGTTCACGGTTCACGTGTTGCTGAAGCCTGGCTTGAAGAATTTTGAGCATTACTTTACTAGCTTGTGAGATGAGTGCAATTGTTTGTTAGTTTGAGCATTCTTTGGCATTGCCTTTCTTTGGGATTGGAATGAGGACTGACCTTTTCCAGTCTTGTAGCCACTGCTGAGTTTTCCAAATTTTCTGGCAGATTGAGTGCAGCACTTTCACAGCATCATCTTTCAGCATTTGAAATAGTTCAACTGGAATTCCATCACCACCACTAGCTTTTTCGTAGTGATGCTTTCTAAGATCCACTTGACTTCAGATTCCAGGATGTCTGGCTCTAGGTCAGTGATCACCCCATTGTGATTATCTGGGTCATGAAGATCTTTTTTGTACAGTTCTTTTGTGTATTCTTGCCATCTCTTCTTAATATCTTCTACTTTCCTTTTCCATGTTGGGAAAGTTTTCAATTGTAATTTCTTCAAAAATTTTCTCAGTGCCTTTCTTTTTTCTCTTCTTCCTCCAGGACCTCTGGGGCCCCTATAACTTGAATGTTGGTGCATTTAATATTGTCCCAAATGTCTCTGAGGCTTTCCTCAATTCTTTTCTTCCCTTTCCCTTTATTCTGCTCTTCACCCATTATTTCCGCCATTCTATCCTCCAGCTTACTTATCTGTTCCTCTGTCTCAGTTATTCTACTATTGTTTCCTTCTAGAGAATTTTTATTTTCTATTGCTAAGTCACTTCAGTTGTGTCCGACTCTGCAATCCCATAGATGACAGCCCACCAGGCTCCCGCATCCCTGGGATTCTCCAAACAAGAACACTGGAGTGGGTCGCCATTTCCTTCTCCAGTGCATGAAAGTGAAAAGTGAAAGTAAAGTTGCTCAGTCATGTCCGACTCTTAGTGACCCCATGGACTGCAGCCTACCAGGCTCCTCCATCCTTGGGATTTTCCAGGCAAGAGTACTGGAGTGGGGTGCCATTGCCTTCTCTCTTATTTCCTATTACTGTTATAAAATACTTCAAAGAAATTATGATACTTGAATAGAAGTTTAGAAGATGAAGTGGTCTCCAGGTGTCAGTAGGAATCTAGGATGGGAGGACAGGAGAAGTGTGAGGAAAAGGATGAACAGAGTTACAAACAGAAGTACAATGAGTAAATCATACAGAAGTTCTATAAGCTTCTCCAAAGTGAAACTTGTCAATTATTGATAAGGAGTCTGAACTTTAGTGTGTATGTGTATAAAGTAGAGGGAATAGATCTGTATTATCAATGTTTAATAGCCAGTATGATCTGCATATTATCATACTGATACTGCTCTGATACTTCCTAGTGGTTGTTTTATTTATTCAAGACTTAAATTCAACAAAAGAATGTTTAAATAATGACATCATAGGAACAAGAAGTAAACTGATATTATAACCTGTGGGACTCATCAAATAATTTGTGTGCTAAAAAACTTTGTGAAGTTTGTCTGAAATACACAAGACTATTTAAACAAGAACAGGACAGTCAGCAAAAGTTTGTATCTCTTATCAACTAATTGCTACCCTTGTGAATCTTGAACTGACACCTAGCCTAGCATATAGTACACATGCAACAAATATTTATCAATTAAATAAACAAAATGATAAGATGGATGAATGCATGTGTGCTCAGTTGCTTCAGTTATGTCTGACTCTTTGTGACCCCATGGACTGTAGCCCAACGGGCTTCTCTGTCCATGGGATTCTCCAGGTAAGAATACTGGAGTGAGTTGCCATGCCCTCTTCCAGGCAACCTTCCTGATCCAGAGATCGAACCTGTGTCTCCTGCATCGGCAGACAGGTTCTTTACCACTAAGGCCCCAGGAAAGCCCAAGTATGGGCATAGCCCTAAGCCAAAAGAATCATGTTGGAGGTCCTGGGAGGAAGGTATGGGGATGGGGAGGTTGGAAACAGAAAAGAAACCTACAGCTTTGAGAGTAATAGCAACATAGCAAGTCTTAACGGAGAAATTTGAAAGAAGACTTTCTAGTATGGAGGAGTGGAAGAAGGCAAGATAAAGAAATAATTAAAACCATTAAAAAATGGCATTCAAAGGAAGAGTATTTGGCAGGATTAACTGTACAGATGTGTGTGTGTGTGTGTGTGTGTGTGTGTGTGTGTGTAGTCAGCTCTCTATTCCTGTATGTTGAGCTTTCAATACAACTCAACTTCCATTTGAGACAGATCAATAATAAATGCAGTGAATTCTAATAAGCTTGGCATTGAAATATGAAATCCCTTGGCATTATTATGGGACAATGGAGGTGGGGGAAGAATCAAACAGAGGAACTATGCTCTGGGCAGGAGTTCATACAAATGTGCATGATATTTTAATGAAAATGTGAGGTTGCCAGTGCTAACTTCACATGTGCGGTCACATTACCATGACAACCAGGAGCTCTCTAGAGTTCAGATGTGGAGTAATGACTTGCTTATGCCTGAACATTTAACAGTTTTTCATGCTGCTAAAAAAGGCTAAATTGAAAAAGAACTCTGAGCCAATTCTGTCAAATATGGGAAAAATTCATTTCTGAAAACAAATGTTTAAAATAATTGCTGGTTGTAATTGCTTCTTAATTCTGAGGATCAGTTCCAAGGTGTGTGGCAATACAAAAGTCTAACCTATGAATTTTTCAGTGGTGAATGCTAGAATTCTTAAGTGAAAATGACTTTGCAGCATGAACTTGAATAACAATTACAGTCAGGGCAGTGTTGGAAGCGCTTCACTGACAACTTCTTCTCTGGGAGAGAATAGACTCAAGCCAGGTCAATTAATTACTTCTCTAAAGAAATCTTTTCTCCTGGAAGACTTCTTGTGTTTAATTCATGCCACATCACTGACATGTCTCTGAGTAGTAAATCACATCCTTTAAACACTTATCATGTTCCTGGTGCCCTGCCTGCCGTCTGTTGACCATTTAAACATAAACAACTGCCTGGAACTGACATAATTTAAGGAACAAGAAAAAAAAAAAAAAACACGGTTTTACTCGGTTGTTTCCTTTGGCTGGGACTGACTGGGTTTATTGGCACATGCAAAAAGGTAGCCTGTATTTCATTCTACTTGAACTTAATCTTTTCCAGCATCTACCAGAAAGAAAGAATGTGAAATTGCTCAGACGTGTCTGACTCTTTGCGATCCCATGGACTGTAGCCTACCATGCTCCTACATCCATGGGGTTTTCCAGGCAAGAGTACTGGAGTGGGTTGCCATTCCCTTCTCCATCTATCAGAGATATCCCTTAAAGGAAAAACTAACTTGGGAGCTATTTCTTGGGAGGCAGGGGAACCTACATGAGAGCAGGGTACATGACTCTCAATTATCCAATTCAGGTTCTGAGGCAGAGATTTTTACAGAGGAAAAGAACTGACATTTCTGTCTACAAGGGCAGGGAAATCTGACTTGAAAATCCTATTTGAGAAATTTCCCTGGTGGTCTAGTGGCTAAGATTCTGTGCTCCCAATGCAGGAACCCCTGGTTCGAGCCCTGGTCAGGGACTAGAACCCACATGCCACAAGTAGAAGATCCTGCATGCCTCAGTTAAGACCCAGCACAGCCAAATACAGCAGGACAGCATGTTGAAAAACAGAGACATCGCTTTACCGACAAAGATCCATCTAGTCAAGTCTATGGTTTTTCCAGTAGTCATGTACGGATGTGACGGTTGGACAATAAAGAAAGATCAGTGCCAAAGAATTGATGCTTTTGAACTGTGGTGTTGGAGAACACTCTTGAGATTCTCTTGGACTGCAAGGAGATCCTTCTAGTCAATCCTAAAGGAAATCAACCCTAAATATTCATTGGAAGGACTGATGCTGAAGCTCTGATACTTTGGCCATCTGATGTGAAGAGCTGACTCATTGGAAAAGGCCTTGATTCTGGGAAAGATTGAAAGCAGGAGAGAAGCGGGCAGCAGAGGATGAGATGGTTGGAAGAGTTGGACTTGATTTAGCAAGTGAACTACAACAGCCAAATAGATAAATGAAAAGTTTTTAAAAAGAAAATCCTACTTGATACTTGCTGTGGGGGAGGAAGTGAGGAGGGACTTCTGGGGATGTGACAGCTCTCCATTTTAGACAAAGCCAGGTTAATATATGATCTTATTTAACCTTAACCTCAACCGCAAGACTATGATGACTGCCGTGCAGTTTGTTTCCTGTATTTGGAGTTAATAGTCTTGTGTCCGGGGCTTCTCTGGTAGCTCACCTGGTAAAGAATCTGTCTATGATGCAATGCAGGATACCCTGGTTTGATTCCTCCATCAGGAAAATCCCCTGGAGAATGGATAGTCTACTCACTCCAGTATTCTTGGGCTTCCCTGGTGGCTCAGACAATAAAGAATTCACCTACAATGTGGGAGATCTAGGTTTGATCCCGGGGTTGGGAAGATCCCCTGGAGGAGGGTATGGCAACCCACTCCAGTATACTTGCCTAGAGAATCCCCACGGACAGAGGAGCCTGGTCGGCCGCAGTCCCTAGAGTCACAAAGAGTCAGACACGATTGAGCAACTAAGCACAGCACAGCACAGTCATCTTTTATCCTGACTATTACTACTAGAAGGAAGGGATTACCTACTTTGTTACAAAAAGGGCCATCTCCTTGCCAAGCCACTACCCAGAGGAAGTACATCAGCTCAGAGTGGATCGCCTTTTACTAATTCATAGAACTTCATTCAAAGTTAACAGTGATTCTGCCACCCCATGATGTTTATCTGGTTGCTGCTACAGCTGCTGCTAAGTCGCTTCAGTCGTGTCTGACTCTGTGCGACCCCATAGCTGGCAGCCCATCAGGCTCCCCCGTCCCTGGGATTCTCCAGGCAAGAACACTGGAGTGGGTTGCCATTTCCTTCTCCCATGCATGAAAGTGAAAAGGGAAAGTGAAGTCGCTCAGTCCTGTCTGACTCTTAGTGACCCCATGGACTGCAGCCCACCAGGCTCCTCCATCCATGGGATTTTCCAGACAAGAGTACTGGAGTGGGTTGCCATTGCCTTCTCCTGTTTATCTGGTTACCTGAATTTAAGAGAGAAGGAAATCAAACTGTGAGGAGATTAAGTAAATTTCCGAAGGCCACTTTGTCAATGAAGAGTTGATTTTAGTATCTTAGTACTTCCGTTTACAAGACCATTTTTCTTTGTGTGTTACCACACATTCTGAGTGTGGATTTTGGTAACTAAGTCTGGTTTGTAATGAACTGTTCCCTAACAAAAGGTGAGACTGCCTACAAGTTGATACTTAGTAGATACTTGCCAGGAAGGGAGTAATAATGCTTACTTCCGTGGCTGTCCTTACCTTATCACCTGGGTTCAGTAAGAGCCCAAGAATACCTCATGTGTGTTGACCTTTCCGTTCAGAGAAGACGCTATTGTTCTAATACTGATGGTTAGCCCATCTTTATGTCATACAGCTCCTTGCACTGAGGTCACTCAAGGATTCCCAGGGACTCATGACAACTAGGTTTTGATGCCATGGGACAATTTACATTGCTACATCATCTATTTCCAGATTCTCTGATTAGAAGAAATTTCTACATTCTAGGAACCTCTCACCTAGGTGTATATCATACACACAATAACAAATGAGGAATAGAAAAGGAATTAAGAAAGTCAGAATAATGGTAGAAAGGAGTCTAACTTAAATGAATGCTATGGAAAGCTGGTCTAGATAATGAAGGCAAGGCCTTAAGGGAATTATGGGAATTGCAGGACTTAGTGAAATCCAGTAAGTGGCTAACAGATATCTTTCCATGGAAAATAGAAGCCCTGATTTGCAGTGTTAATAGCTTTCTATGTTATAAAGGCTCCTGTGTGGCCAATTTCAAACGACCAAGTCGATGTCACTGAATGTGGACTCAGGAAGAGATGTGAACACTGTTATTTTGTTTCCAAAATGCAGATAATAGTAGATGCAAGTAATCTAAAGAACATAGATAATGGTCAAATGTAGCAAAATAATTAGAAAATTATCAGTTTTGAGAATTTATTGCCTCTATTTTAAATTTAATTAATTGCTAGTTTACAATAAGTTTGTATTATCTAGTTTTTAATCATTGCTGTTTTTAGGAACTGACTCCTGAAAATTTTAAAAATGTCTCTCATGTGCTGGTGTGGGCTGCTCCACTGCACCACTGGAGTGATGAGTGGGCACTAAGAAGGCAGACAAAGGAGACGATACAGGAAAAGCATCAACACTGAGAAAAAGCCTAATGTATTAAACCCATTATTGGCAATCATACCATGCAGATGCACCCAATCTGGTAGGGGTTGAATTTTGTTCCTCCTAAAAGATATGCTATAGTCCCAACCCCTGGATCTGTGAATATGATCTTATTTGGAAATAAGGTCTTTGCATTTAATCAAATTAAGATAAGGTTGATAGGATGGGCCCTAATTCAATATGAGTAGTGCCATAATAAGAAAGGGAAATTTGGACACAGTTACATACAGAAATGATGGCCAATACCTCATGAGGATAGAGACCCAGGGAAAGGACAATGTGATGATAGAGATAGAGACTGGAGCAACATAATTGCAAAAGTAAGGAACACCAAGGACTGACTGCCACGAGCAAAAGCCAAGAAGAGACAAGGAAGGATTCTTTCCTACAGTTTCAGGGAGCATGGCCCTCAACACACTGATTTTGCACCTTTGACTTTGACACATTTGATTTCGACACATTTGATTTCTATCTTCAGGGACTATGAGGCAAAAAGTTTCTGTTGTTTTTAAGTCATCTAGTTTTAGGTATCTTGTTTTGGAGTGTGTGCGTGCTAAGTCGCTTCAGTCAGGTCCGACTTTGTGCGACCCCATGGACTGAAAGCCCGCCAGGCTCCTCTCTCTGTGGGATTCTCCAGGCAAGGATACTGGAGTGGGTAGCCATTCCCTTCTCCAGGGGATCTTCCCAACACAGAGACGGAACCCACGTCTCTTATGTCGCTTGCATTGGCAGGCGGATTCTTTTCTACTTCGCCACCTGGGAAGCCCTGATACAGTATCCCTAGGAAACGAATGCACTCTACTTTAAATTTTATTTATTAGCTTATTTTTGGCTGTGCTGGGTCTTTGTTGCTGTACACAAGCTCTCTCTAGTTGCGGCAAGTGGGGATGCTCTCTGGTTGTGGTGTGCAGGCTTCTCACTGCAGTGGTTTCTCTTGTTGCAGAGCACGGGCTTCAGTGGTTATGGCTCCCAGGTCTAGAGCACAGGCTCGACCGTTGTGGCACCTGGGGGTAGATGCTCTGCAGCTTGTGAGATCTTCCTGGATCAGGGATCGAACCCATGTCTCCTGCATTGGCAGGAGGATTCTAATCAACTGAGCCACCAGGGAAGCCTTTACCCTACCTTTTAAAGTTTGTTCTAGCCTATTCTCAATACCTCTCATCACCATTTCATAAAGAATCAAAATACATTTAATCAATAGGCAAAGATACAATGACATTTTGTGCTACTTCAGTATACAAGCAGAGGGTAAAAGAAAGCAAAGGGTTACAGGCAGACAGAATGCAACCCAGCAGGTAAATGACTAGGAAACATGGATTCTGTCCAAATATAACAAATCACTATTTTGTCAGAAAATTATTCCCCCTCCCATTAGTACAATCTATGTAACTCTCCTGGATATCCTTCTTGCAGTATTGCTGTGATGATTAGAGCTAATGTGGATGTTAAAATGTAGGTTCTTAAAAATGGAACTCTAATAATGGTAGTGATAGTAATAATTGCTAATGTTGCTCATGTTAAATTCATTAGGTTGATTAATTTCTCTTGGCTTCCACTTCTTCACATGAAATTCTTTCCTCTACATTTATTGTATATTCTTTCATAGTCTTTGGAGAGAGAACATGTAAATAATATTTTTTATTATTCTTAATCATGCATTTTTAATACAACGATCAAGAAAAATAGAAAGTGGAATATAGAAATACATCTCAACATAAATAATTTTTTGAATATGCATACACATGACTTATGTATCAATAGTATATCTCTTTTTCCTCTTTGTTTTGATAATAGCACTGTCTTCCTATTTCCAGTATAATGATCTTCCATCTCCAGCATGGATACATTTATTTTATCGGTCAATGTGTATTCTGAAACTGACTCAGACTGGCTCACACATTAAAGACAGTTATTTTCTCACATGGCTGCAAGTCCAAAAGTGGGACAGACTTCATGTAGACATATTCTTTATTCATTTGCTTAATAACCATCTACACTGTATCAGGCACTGTCCTTGGTGCTGGAAAAGTAAGGCAGTGAACAAAACAAAATCCGTGTCTTTGTGGAGCTTGCATTCCAGTCAGAGAGACTGATTACAAACAGATAAATAAGCAGCTATAAAGAATGTCAGATGATGATAAGTACTATGGAGAAAAACAACAAGACAAATGAGGATTGGGAGTGGCAGAAGGGTGAGCAGTAACTTTTGCTATTTTACCTAGAGTGGTCAGGAATAAGATGACTTTGGAGATTATGAAGGAATGAGCCATGTAGATGTTTGAAGGAACAACATTCCAGGCGGAAGGAACAATTACAAAAGTCTGAACTGAAGTTGTGCCTGTATCATTAGAAAAACAGCAGCTGGGTGAGTGCAGCTGAGAAAAAAGAGCTACTTCTAGAAACCTCTAGGCATTCGCATACCCTCATTAAAGACGTTAATTAAGAAGCCGCTATAGTCACTTCCATGCTAAATATTTTTAGTGTTCAATTAGTTGTAGGTATTTCTGTTCATAGAATTTGGTGAAAATAATAGGAATTCTGATGTTAAGTACACATTAAACAAATAACTGAAAAATTTTAAATAAACTGTGACTTGGGGAAATTAGAAAGAGTCAAAGGAAAGAATGGGACTCTTGGAGACTTTCCCATGCCTAAAGTCCACAGAACTTTCATGTGGGAAGCAGTGTGTAAAATTCCAGTGGTTGAGGCAGAGAACTTAGAAAGGTGTCTCCAGGAATGATTCAAATAAAATCTTGGAGGAATAAAAAGGTGTTGTAGGCAGTTAACTCAATTCTTCCTCAACCTTCTCCTTTTCTACCCACTCGAGAACTCACCTAACCAATAAATCCTAATAAAATTCTTATATCCATCTTGTCCCACTTTTCTTCTTCTTTCCCTCCCCTTTTCTCTTTCCCTTTTTCATTATCACTAGCCCAGTTCAGGAGCTTAGGATTTTACTGACCTCACACACAAAGCTTTAAAGCAGCCTCATTAACAATGTCCCTCTCTCCAACCCCCTCCTCATTCTACCGCTGACCACACTGTCCTAGGGACTCATCACTATGTATATGAGCAATGTGATGTGGTAGCATATAGGACATTTAATCTCCTGAAAAGAGCTGCAGGTGGGGGAAATATGCTTACAGGGAAGCGTGGGGCTTCTGGAGCTTCCCGCGTCACAAATCCCAAGTGACAGTAACACTGGTGTTTTGGTTATAGAATCCCCTTAATGGGATTGAGTATTGTGCCTTCCCAGAGAAGGCAATGGAACCCCACTCCAGTAATTTTTCCTGGAAAATCCCATGGATGGAGGAGCCTGGTAGGCTGCAGTCCATGGGGTCACTAAGAGTTGGACATGACTGCAGCGACTTCACTTTCACTTTTCACTTTCATGCATTGGAGAAGGAAATGGCAACCCACTCTAGTGTTCTTGCCTGGAGAATCCCAGGGACGGGGAAGCCTGGTGGGCTGCCGTCTATGGGTCTCACAGAGTCGGACATGACTGCAGCGACTTAGCAGTAGCAGCATTGTGCCTTCCTCCTCCACAAATATTCTCTCATGCTCCGTGTTTTCCTTCATGTGCCACTTCTCAGTGAATTCCTTTAATTAGAAAAGAGTAAGTAAGAAAAAAATTTCAGGCTAAAGGTCATCAATTTGCTTTTGTCCTCTGGGGCTAATAAAGATATCTCAAGACAGCAGGTAGACTAGAACTCAAAGCCCAGGAGTATGCTGTTTTGGGGCTTCCCAGGTGGCTCAGTGGGTAAAGAATCTGCCTGCAGTGTAGGAGATGCAGCAGATACAGTTTCCGTCCCTGGGTTGGAAAGATCCCTTGGAGGAGGAAATGGCAACCAACTCTAGTTTTCTTGCCTGGAGAATTCCATGGCCAGAGGAGCCTGGTGGGTTATGGCCCATGGGGTCGCAAAGAGTCAGACACGACTGAAGTGACTAAGCGTGCACACACATGTGCTGATTTGGGCATAGACCATTTCCTAACATTTAGTAAAGACTCCTTGGAAAGTCCATATTATCTCAGCTGTTGTGAAGGAAGGAAAAGGGAAAGGGTCTTTGTCTGTGTCTGGAGAAAGGAATGAAGAACAGAGAAGCCAACCAGGTAGTAGTAGCAGTAACTGAAATAAGACAACTTTAAGTAGAAAAGGTTCCTCAGGGAAACTACTCCAAAGCTTACTTTCTATGTAGTTCTAACCTGCAGATTCTGGACTGTTTTCCTTTACAGTTAACCTAGTCTCCGTATCTACAGTCTGGGCCTCTTTCAACCTGTCCCACCCACCAATGCCAATGTAAATAATCTGTCCACATTTCTCTCCTCTTTGATTAAAATACATTAATTTGATCATATTACTACCAGTCTAAAGTATTTAATGGGCTTCCCTGGTGACTCTGGTAAAAAAATCTGCCTGCAGTGCAGGAGCCACAGAAGATCTGGGTTCAATCTTTGGGTCAGGAAGATCCCCTGGAGGACGGCAGAGCAACCCACTCCAGAATTCTCACCTGGAGAATCCCATGGACAAAGGAGCCTGGCTGGCTACAATCCATATGGTTGCAAAGAGCTGGACACGACTGAAGTGACTTAGCACACGCTCACACATGCAAGCACAAAGTATTTAATATCAATAGTAAGATTCATAAAAGTCTAAGAACTAACCACATGAAACTGTGGTTTGTTCCTTAATGTCTGTTCAGGCCCAGCTCAAAGATGAATTCTTCTCTGAGCCCTTCCTGATACACCCTGGAGAATGGACTACTCCTTCATACATAATCTTGTCTCATTAGTGCTATTATGGAACTTCTCACTTATGTTTTATGTATTTGTTTATGATTCTGTCCCTATCACAAGATCATAATCTTTTCTGAATTGTTCCTATGTTTTATTTTTCATACTCTACTTACAGCTAGCATGGATCATAGAACAAAATTGAACTTTAATACACAGTTTAAAAATAGATTAATGAACAGAGAAATTACTCCAGGGCCATCTAAGTAACTTATCAAGTGTATGTGTTAATCTTGAATCAGTCAGGTACAGGTAGGAAGGCCGTAATGACCTTTAGTCAAGAAAATGAGTAGTGAATACACCAGTGTCAATGACTTTGAGAAGAATCTAGAGAATAGTCTTAGAAGTGGAGAAGAAATTAACAAAATGAAACAAAGGACTAGAGATTGAAAACTAATTACAAAGAATAGATAAGTAGTCAGACCTCTGGTTTGTAACAAAGATAATTGTGAAGAAGAAAAGGATTGTTTTGAAGTTTAGAGTGCTGCTGCTGCTGCTAAGTCGCTTCAGTCGTGTCGGACTCTGTGTGACCCCGTAGATGGCAGCCCACCAGGCTCCCCCGTCCCTGGGATTCTCCAGGCAAGAATACTGGAGTGGGTTGCCATTTCCTTCTCCAAAGCATGAAAGTGAAAAGTGAAAGTGAAGTCGCTCAGTCATGCCCGACTCCCAGCGACACCATGGACTGCAGCCCACCAGGCCTCTCCATCCATGGGATTTGCCAGGCAAGAGCACTGGAATGGGGTGCCATTGCCTTCTCCGAAGTTTAGAGTGCCTACATGTTAAACTTCTACTCTATTAGCAACATGAGATAAGCTTGTCAAACTTTCAAGTGATTGAACTTTGGAGCAAAAACTTTAGAGCTGTAAAGATAACCACAAATAGAAATTAACTCCTAAAAGACAATGACCTTACTGGTCGCAAAAATGGTTGCATTAAACTGGTTATTAATTCCTTGCTCTGATACAAAAGAATAAGTAATAAATTGACTTTTTGGCTACTAATTTTATGTCTTTACATGTAATATATTTATGGACCATAATGTAGTAATTCCCAGGTTTGCACACTTTAGTTTATAAATTCACCTTCATGCAGTCCATAGACATTTTCATAAAGACTGCTAAGCTGGAGCCAATGAGCTTGCCTTGGCAGAAGCTGACAGAGCTCCCATGCTGGGCTTCCAATAACCAAGCTGAATTTACACATCGGCACACTGGCTTCCTGTCCATGGGTTTTCATGAGAATAAAGTATTGATATGCAAAACCACGTATCAAACTCACTTGTGAACGAACCCAGTTGAAAAATAAAAGTTCACTTTAATGAAAGGTATGCTGGATTGGACTCAAAACCCAAATTCCAATCTTGAATTGGTCATTATTCTGTGTAAATATTAGACAGATAATTTGTTAGACTCAACTTTAGTTGAAATATTTTAGAGACAGTGAGGAGGAATGAAAACCAAGCATTAGATTTAATAATAAGAATTTCATTCAAATAGTGGTGGAGACAGAATAAGGGTGGGGTAGGAAAAAGAGAAAGACCATGAAAATATTGTTATTCTGGGAGAATAGTAGAAACTAGGAATCTGGGTGAGGTTAAGGAAAAAGCTTTGTGAAAACAGCAGAAGGAAAGGAGGCTGTCAGTGGAAAGAGGTGCTACATAAAGTCAAACAATTTACCTTAATTTTGTTCAGCTTTTGCTATTTCTGCTAACAACCTAAAATATCTTCCTGTTAAATTTCTAGAAATTTCTGCACTTCAGGAAAATGGATGAGATAGTTTGTGTGTAGAAAGAGGAACGTTTTGTGCCACTCTGAGTTTTGGCTTGGTTTCTGGGTTCTGAGCTTCAGCAGTGACTCCTTGAGAGATTTCTGTGTGTGTGTGTGTGTAATAAAGCTTTATTAAAGTATAAAGGAGATAGAGAAAGCTTCTGACATAGACGTCAAAAGCGGGTAGAAAGAGTATCCAGTTGCTAGTGTTAGCAATGGAGTTCCTTGAGAGATTGATGTACTCCAACTTCATGACTATCTCTCCCCCTATATCTCAGTTCCAACCTTATTTGATCTCTCTTGTGTATATTTTTTGCCATCCCAATATTTTCTCCCTTTTCCTCCTAGCTTTATTGAGATTTTATTGATATAACAATATAAGTTTAAGGTATAAGCATTAAGATTTGACCTACATAAAACATGAAATAAGTACCACACATGTTTAGTAAATATCCATCATCTCATATAGATAAAATAATTGAATAAATAGAAAAAATTATTTTCTTTGTCATGAGAACTCACATAGGATTTACTTTTACTAACTTTCATATATAACATACAACAGTGTTAATTATACTTATGATGTTACACATTACATACATTTATGTTATAACTGGAAATCTGTATCTTTTAACTGTCTTTATCTTGTTCCCTCTCCCCCTACCTCTGATAACCAAAAACCTGAACTTTTTCTAGGAGTTTGTTTCTTTGGTTTTGAAGTATTATTAACCACAACACTATGTTAGTTCCTGTTACACACATAGTAATTCAATATTTCTAAACATTCAAAATGATCGCCATGATAAGTCTAGACGCAACTGGTCACCATACAAAGGTATTGCATAACTATTGACTACATTTCCGTCATTGTGCATTTCATACCCCTGACTCAATTATTTTGTAACTGGAAGTTTGTACCTTAATCTTCCTTACCTATTTCTCTCCTTTCTGGACCCCTCCTCCTCTGGCAAACAACTGTTTGTTTTTTGTACCTATGATTCTGTTTCTGTTTAGTTATGCTTGGTTCATTTGTTTTTAAATTCTACATGTAAGTCAAGTCATCAGGTATCTGTCTTTATGACTTATTTTGCTTAGCCTAATACTCTCTAGATCCATCCATGTTGTTGTAAATGCAGTCATTTTTATGGCAGAGTGACATTTTATGGTATATATACATATATACAAGCTTCTTCTTTAACCATTCATCTATTGATGGGCACTCAGTTTGCTTCCATATCTTGGCTGTTATAAATAATGCTGCAATGAACATCAGTCCAGTTCAGTTCAGTTCATTCACTCAGTCGTGTCCGACTCTTTGCGACCCCATGAATCGCAGCACGCCAGGCCTCCCTGTCCATCACCAACTCCCGGAGTTCACTCAAACTCATGTCCATCAAGTCGGTGATGCCATCCAGCCATCTCATTCTCTGTCATCCCCTTCTGCTCCTGCCCCAAATCCCTCCCAGCATCAGGGTCTTTTCCAGTTAATCAACTCTTCACATGAGGTGGCTAAAGGATTGGAGTTTCAGCTTTAGCATCAGTCCTTCCAAAGAACACCCAGGACTGATCTCCTTTAGAATGGATTGTTTGGATCTCCTTGCAGTCCAAGGGACCCTCAAGAGCCTTCTCCAATACCACAGTTCAAAAGCATCAACTCTTCGGCATTCAGCTTTCTTCACAGTCCAACTCTCACATGCATACATGACCACTGGAAAAACCATTGCCTTGACTAGACAGACCTTTGTTGGCAAAGTAATATCTCTGCTTTTGAATATGCTATCTAGATTGGTCATAACTTTCCTTGCAAGGAGTAAGTGTCTTTTAATTTCATGGCTGCAATCACCATCTGCAGTGATTTTGGAGCCCCCAAAAATAAACTCAGACACTGTTTCCACTGTTTCCCCATCTATTTGTTATGAAGTGATGGGACCGGATTCCATGATCTTCGTTTTCTGAATGTTGAGCTTTAAGCCAACTTTTTCACTCTCCTCTTTCACTTTCATCAAGAGGCTCTTTAGTTCTTCACTTTCTGCCATAAGGGTGGTGTCATCTGCATATCTGAGGTTATTGATATTTCTCAAGGCAATCTTGATTCCAGCCTGTGCTTCTTCCAGCCCAGGGTTTCTCATGATGTACTCTGCATATAAGGTAAATAAGCAGGGTGACAATATACAGCCTTGATGTACTCCTTTTCCTATTTGGACCCAGTCTGTTGTTCCATGTCCAGTTCTAACTGTTGCTTCCTGACCTGCGCATAGGGGTACATATATCTTTTTGAATTGTATTTTTGCTTTCTTCAGATAAATACCTGGGAGTGGAATTGCTGGACCATATGCTAGTTCTATTTTAGACTTTTTGAGGAATCACCATATTGTTTTCTACAGTGACTGCACCAATTTACATTCCCACTAACAGTGCACCAGGATTCCCTTTGGTCCACATCCTTGGCAAAACTCGTTATTTGTTGTCTTTGTGATAGCAGCCATTCTGACAGGTGTGAAGGGATAGCTCACTGTGGTTTTGATTTGCATTTCCCTGATAATTAATGATGTTGAGCAACTTACCATGTGCCAGTCAACTGTCTGTATGCCTTTTCTGGGAAAATGTCTATTCAGTACCTCTGAACATTTTATTATTATCAGATTTTTTTTAAATGTTGAGATCTATTAGTTCTTTTGTACTTTTTGAATATTAGCCCCTTATCAGATATGTAACATGCAAATATTTTCTGGTATACAGTAGATTGCCTTTTGATTTTGGTGATGTTTCCTTCATTGTGCAAATGTCTTTTTAGTTTGATGTAGTCCCATTTGTTTATTTTTGCCTATGTTTCCCCTGGCTGAGAAGACATATACAAAAAATATTACTAAAACCAATGTCAAGCAATCCCACTGCTGGGCATACACACTGAGGAAACCAGAAGGGAAAGAGACACATGTAGCCCAATGTTCATCGCAGCACTGTTTATAATAGCCAGGACATGGAAGCAACCTAGATGCCCATCAGCAGATGAATGGATAAGAAAGCAGTGGTACATATACACAATGGAGTATTACTCAGCCATTAAAAAGAATACGTTTGAATCAGTTCTAATGAGATGGATGAAACTGGAACCTATTATACAGAGTGAAGTAAGTCAGAAAGAAAAACACCAATACAGTATACTAATGCATATATATGGAATTTAGAAAGATGGTAACAATAACCCTGTGTACGAGACAGCAAGAGAGACACTGATGTATAGATCAGTCTTATGGACTCTGTGGGAGAGGGAGAGGGTGGGGAGATTTGGGAGAATGGCATTGAAACATGTATAATATCATGTATGAAACGAGTCGCCAGTCCAGGTTTGATGCATGATACTGGATGCTTGGGGCTAGTGCACTGGGACGACCCAGAGGGAGGGTATGGGGAGGGAGGAGGGAGGAGGGTTCAGGATGGGGAACACAGGTATACCTGTGGCGGATTCATTTTGATATTTGGCAAAACTAATACAATATTGTAAAGTTTAAAAACAAAATAAAATTTAAAAAAAAACCAATGTCAAAGGGCATAATGCCTATATTTTCTTCTAGAAGGCTGTGGTTTTGCATATTACATTTAAGATTTTCATACATTTTGAATTTATTTTTTGTGCATTGTCTGAGGAAGTAGTCCAGTTTGATTCTTTTGCACATCGCTGTCCAGTTATCTCAACACTGTTTATTGAAGAAGCTGTCTTTTCCCCATTGTATATTCTTGTCTCCTTTGTCATAGATTAATTGCACACATAAGAGTGGGTTTATTTCTGGGGTCTCTGTCGTGTTCCATGGATCTATGTGTTTGTTTCACTGTGCTATTTATTACCATACTCTTTTGAAGACTGTAACTTTGCAGTATAGTTTGAAATCATAGAATGTCATTCCTGCAGCTTTGTTCTTCTTCCTCAACATCATTTTGTCTAAACAGTAGAAATTTATATCTCGTAGGTCTGGAGGTTGGAAGTCCAAGATCAAGATGTCAGCATGGTCAGGTGGGGCCCCTTTCTGGATCTTAGACTTGTGGTTTTATTCTTACATGGTGGAAAAAGCCTGGGGATCTCTGTGGGATCTCTCTTATGAGAGCAATAATTCATTCATGAGGACTCCACCTTTAAGACCTAACTACCTCCTAAATGCACCACCTTATAATGCCATCACATAAGGCATTAAGACTTCAACATGAATTTTGAGGGAACACAAACCTTCACACCACAGCCTAGACCAGATATGGCTTATCTTCACTTTTAAATCTTCTAACACTGTTTTACAAATGATTTTTGTGTATGGTGTGGGATAGGCCCAAGATCGGAGAAGGCAATCCACTCCGATACTCTTGCCTGGAAAATCCCATGGATGGAGGAGCCTAGTAGGCTGCAGTCCATGGGGTCACAAAGAGTCGGACATGACTGAGCAACTTCATTTTCACTTTTCACTTTCACATTTTGGACAAGGAAATGGCAACCCACTTCAGTGTCCTTGCCTGGAAAATCCCAGGGATGGGGGAACCTTGTGGGCTGCCGTCTATGGGGTCTCACAGAGTCGGACACGACTGAAGTGACTTAGCAGCAGCAGCAGGCCCAAGATAAATCTATTGTATCCAAATGGCTATCCAATTAATCCAGCACCATTTATTTTAAAGACCATCTTTTCCCACTACAGGGAAGTCATTACTTCCTCAGAAATTATGAATGTTTATTTCTGGACTCTCTCTTCTCCTGCACTTTCAGCTTGTTCTTGTACTGAGACATAGAAAGGGTACTTAATTATGGATTGGATTGCTTTAATAAATATAAAACCATGAGACATTTTCTCACTTTCCCCCTTACATCAGTTTGGAATGCTGTGTCTTTAAAAAAATTTACCAATTGCATCCAAAATTTGAAATGTTTATCATAAAATTGTTCAAGATTGTTCCCTTTCCTTTTTAGATATGAAGAATAGTATTAATGACCACTTTTCATCCCTGATGTATGCTGCTCGTGCTTTTTCTTTTTCCTTCATTAGTCTCATTTAGAGTTTACCAATTTATTAGTATTTGTAACTAACTTTTAGATTTGTTTTATTATTTTTTTATTATTTATTATTTTTCTATTTCAGTCATTTCTGCTCTTATCTTTATTATTATATACCTTTTAAAATATTTTGGTTACTTTTCTAATTTGTTGAGGAGGAATGATTAGCTCATTGCTCTATTAACTTTTCTATTTTTAAAAAGTATATGCTCAAAACTACAAAATTTTCTGCAGACACTGCTTTAGCTATATGCCATGGTGCAATGTATAGTAGTTTCTTTATAATGCCATTCAAAACATTTCTTTGCTTCTCTTTTGATTTGTTTTTAGTCCCATAAGTTACTTGGGAGTGTTGTGCTTAATTTCTTTATATAAGGGCGGTTTTAAAATTTTGAAGCTGAGCTAGGCTTCAAGAGTATGTGAACCAAGAACTACTACATGTTTAAGGTGGATTTAGAAAAGGCAGAGGAACAAGAGATCAAATTGCCAACATCAGTTGGATCATAGAAAAAGCAAGAGAATTCCAGAAAAATATTTATTTCTGCCTCATTGACTACGCTAAACCTGTTGACTGTGGATCACAATAAACCGTGGAAAATTCTTAAAGAGGTGGGAATACCAGATCACCTTATTTGCTTCCTGAGAAATCTGTATGCAGGTCAAGAAGCAACAGTTAGAACTGGATGGAACAAAGGACTGGTTCCAAATAGGAAAAGGAGTACATCAAGGCTGTATATTGTTACCCTGCTTATTTAACTCATATGCAGAGTATACCAAGTGAAATGCCAGGCTGGATGAAGCACAAGCCGGAATCAAGATTGCCAGGAGAAATATCAATAACCTCAGATATGCAGATGACACTACCCTAATGGCAGAAAGTGAAGAGGAACTAAAGAGCCTCTTGATGAAGGTGAAAGAAGAGAATGAAAAAGCTGGCTTAAAACTCAACTTTCAAAAAAAGATCATGGCATCTGGTCCCATCACTTCATGGCAAATAGATGGGGAAACAATGGAAACAGTGACAGACTTTATTTTCTTGGGCTCCAAAATCACTTCAGACAGTAACTACAGCCACAAAATTCAAAGATACTTGCTCCTTGGAAGAAAAGCTATGACAAATCTAGACAAGATATTAAAAAGCAGAGACATCACTTTTCTGACAAAGGTCTGTATAGTCATGGTTTTTGCAGTAGTCATGCATGGATGAGAGAGATGGACCATAAAGAAGGCTCAGCACCAAATAATTGATGCTTTTGAACTGTGGTGTTGGAGAAGACTCTTGCAAGTCTCTTGGACTGTAAGAAGATCAAACCAGTTAATCAACTGAAATCAACCTTAAATATTCATTGGAAGGACTGCTGAAGCTCCAATACTTTGACCACCTGATTCGAAGAACTGACTCATTAGGAAAGACCCTGATGCTGGGAAAAATTGAAAGAAGGAGGGGAAGGGGCTGACAGAGGATGAGATGGTTGGATGGCATCATTGACTCAATGCACATGAGTTTGAGCAAGCTCCGGGAGATGGTGAAGCACAGGGAAGCCTGGCATGCAGCAGTCCATCGGATCACAAAAAGAGTCGGACTCTACTGAGCGACTGAACAACAAAAGTTTCTAAAAATTTTGTTTTAATTGCTCATTTTTATTTGTTTTTGCTATGAATCTCTAGATTATATGAGTTGTGGCAAATATCCTATATGATTTTAATGCTTTGAATTTGATGAGTATGCTTTATTGCCAATATATGGTTAATTACTGTTAAATGCTCCTTGTAGGAATAAAAACAATGTGCCTTCTTCAGAATTATATTCTATAAGTGTTATTCTATTGTTATGTTCTACATATGCCAATGAAATCAAGCCTTTTCATATCTTTTTCCTATCTTTTCCTATTCAATGTATGTATTCAATATACTTTTTACATATATCTCTTTTAAGCAGTATAAAATTAAGTTTTGTTTTTAATCCAAGCAGATAACATTTGTCTCTTAGATACATGATTGATTTACATTCTTTTTTTTAATATTTGAGTTTAAATCTTGCTCTGCATTTTCTGTTTGTCCTACCTAGCCTTACACTTTTTTCTGCTTCTTTGACTTCTTTTGAATTAAGATTATTCTCTATTATCCCTTTAAAATAATTCTATTTATTCCTCTTTTTACTATACTTTAGTAGTTTTACTGATGTTGTAATATTTACTTGAGTTAATTGATAGTTACCCCCTTCCCAGACAATGCAAGCACCTCAGAATGCCTTGTTTGGCTTATAAGCATTTTTTAATTTATTCTAATTATGAGTGTAGTCTGATCCCATAAGACAACATATTGTTGTTTTATACATTCAATATTTACTTAGATTTACCTGCATATTTTACCACTTGTGTTGCTTTAATCCAGTTTCAGGAACTGAAATTTCCTTGACTACTCAAATGACTCCCACCAGCTGTTTTAGTTGTGATGCATCCTTAGACCTGGGGTATCTCCTGTCTAGTTCCAACCTCAATAACAGGGAACGTATCAGGGCTACTTTATTTGGTAACACTGGCTTCCAACTTAATTTGCCACAGACCTAGACATCTTCCAAAAGCACTGTTCAACCTGTCAGACACCTATTTTGGATTGGCAAATCCCAACAGAGCAGAAGCAATTCAAAAAACCAAGTTTCTCTCAGGATTTCTGCTTTCTTCCAGAGATGGATGCTATAATTATTACTTTCTTAGCTGTTTGATGACTTTAAGAATATGTCACTTTTTTCCCAACTTTTTTGTTATGTTATGCCAGAAGTTTGTCTCAAAACATTTAGTATAGCACTACAAAATGTCAATAATTACCTTTTATAAGCCTTTCCTCCAGTAACTAGACTAGTTCCCTCAGAGTTATATTATTTTTCTTTGCCCTTTTAAGTGCCTACTTTGGACTTAGTAGGCAAAACAGTCAATTTTATTAAATCATTCATCATACTCAAATAGCTGCAAGGAAAAATACATAAATAGTGCTCTCTCAAAGGTTCATATGTTTAGTGGTAAACCTTGGTGAAGACAGTGTCTCTATGGCAGTGCTGCAGGAATTCAAGTAATTCCCTGCTATACCAAGGAGTCACTAAAGATATTAGCAGTAACTGAAATTTACATTCCTAATGAAGCTAAGTGCATTTTAAGGAATTGAAGTGTATTGTATTAAGTGTCATATTTTTTAGTGACTTCCCAAACTGGGCAGAAGCAAATAACTTTGTTCCTTTTCTGATGGTACAAGAGTTTGGTTCAACTAAGAACTAGTTTCATGGGCAGCACCCTACAGATGTGTACTAATGTAAAAGAGAAGATGAGCAACCTAGATGTCCATCAGCAGATGAATGGATAAGAAAGCTATGGTACATATACACAATGGAGTATTACTCAGCCATTAAAAAGAATACATTTGAATCAGTTCTAATGAGGTGGATGAAACTGGAGCCTATTATACAGAGTGAAGTAAGCCAGAAGGAAAAACACCAATACAGCATACTAACGCATATATATGGAATTTAGAAAGATGGTAACAATAACCCTGTGTACGAGACAGCAAAAGAGACACTGATGTATAGAACAGTCTTATGGACTCTGTGGGAGAGGGAGAGGGTGGGAAGATTTGGGAGAATGGCATTGAACCATGTAAAATATCATGTAAGAAACGAGTTGCCAGTCCAGGTTCGATATACGATACTGGATGCTTGGGGCTAGTGCACTGGGACGACCCAGAGGGATGGTATGGGGAGGGAGGAGGGAGGAGGGTTCAGGATGGGGAACACATGTATACCTGTGGCGGATTCATTTTGATATTTGGCAAAACTAATACAATTATGTAAAGTTTAAAAATAAAATAAAATAAAAAAAAAAAGAAGATGAGTGAACATTTAAAATGGAGAAGCACACTACTGCAAAATTGAGAGAAAAAAATGAATACAATCATCACGATTTAAGTTAAATGGGAACATTTCTTGATTCTACCACTTATGCATACCACACAAGGCATTGTTCACTGCCTCTAAGTGCAGCTAGATATAAAGGGCAAACAGGGTGTTCTTCCCAACTCCCAGCAACGTGGAATATAACCGCTTCTCCCACTCGGCCCACCAGTGTGATTACCACTGCTCTCTCCTTTCCTTTCTTTTCCTTTCTCCTTCTTTCAACCTTCCTTCCTTCTTTCCCTCCTCTTCCATATCCTCTCCCGTCCTTTTCCTTCTTTCCCCTTTCCATCTTCTTCACGTATTTGTATCGTCCACTGAATACCTTTAAGTATCAGAAAACCCCTAGTTCCCTTTTTTGGTGGGGAGTTACGCACTGCATAGCTTGTGGGATCTTAGTTTCTGACCAGGGATTGAACACGAGTCCTTGGCAGTGAAAGCATGGAGTCCTAACTGCTGAACCACCAGAGAATTCCCAACCACTGGATCCTTATTCCAAATTGGGTTTTGTCACTTGGGCAAGTCTCCAAACATTCGCTGCCACAGTTGACTACCCTGGAAAATAAAGTCGTTATCAAGGTAATATTTAATGTCTCATTTTCAACAGTCTATAAGTCTATTAATTTTCCACGTTCACACACATCTCTATTCTTGACCATAATTGTTGGTCTGGTTTGGGGCACATGATCTAAATTGACCAAATGATTCTCTTCTCTGAAATGTTTTTACTTAGAACCAGATACAGCAGTAGCTCTTTCTAGGGATCAAATCATAAGATGTAAAGCTTAGCAATTACTTTCAGTCAGCTTTGCTGCCAAAGAGAGAAAATTTGCCTGAAGGGAAAGATAAATTTAAATCATAATAGCAATTCCGTAGTTTTGACAATCTATTCTTATTTATTTAATTTCAAGTGCTGCCGTATAAGATAGATTTAGATTCATAAGATTAAGTCACAGGATATACAAAAAAATCAGATTCTTAAAAAATCTGTCGTAGGAGCCGATTTTCTCAAGCCACTTACATATCTTACTGAAAAAGAGAATTCTGGAAAAGGCTCCTATAAAGGATTTAGATTAAAGCATCCAAACAAAAATTACTATTTGAACATCATTTATTATGAATCAGGAACTTAACAGATATTATTTGCCATTCATGAGATAAGCCAGAAAGATAAGAATTATCTCAATTTTATGTAGGAGGAAATTGAGTCTCAGAAAGATTGAATCAATTGCCAAATTTATACAGCTAGTAAGTCACTGAGCTGAAAGCCAGCTCCCTCTCTATGACCAGAGAGCCCAAACTTTTTTCATTCTATAATACAGGATTTCCTCTCACTTTGATTATAATATGTTTAAAAAGTATAGAAATGAAATAATTCATAAATGAAATTCACATAATTAATAAAATGTTTCCCTAGAGGGTGAGATGGTTAGATAGATAGCATCATTGACTCAATGGACATGAATTTGAGCAAATTCTGGGAGATAATGAAACAGAGGAGCCTGGTGTGCTGCAGTCCACGGGGTCACAAAGAGTTGGACATAACTTAGTGACTGAACAACAGTTAATAAAATGCTTAAAAACAAATCTAGAAGAATTTATTTTTCTAAGAACTATATAGTATTCTGAGGAGTACTTATGATTTGATAATCTGTAAATTTCACATTTCTGATGGAAACTAAGTTTGAGATCACATATTAATGTCATCTGTTAATTTGTTGGAATTTGCATTGTGACACTTGAATGTCTTAATTACACAGTACTATATGAATTCTGGGGACTCTGGAAGATGAGATTTTGCAGCCCACACTGATTTTCACAGTTGGATGTCCCAAGCCTGGGAGAAATATGCCAGGAATATTGTATGTTCCAAGTTATCACAAATTATTGTTAATAACTTTAGCTGCCATTTACACCATTAACTGTCAACAAGCCTAAAATACAAGCACTGCTGTTGGCATTTTACATTTACGTATGGCACCCCACTCCAGTACTCTTACCTGGAAAATCCCATGGACGGAGGAGCCTGGTGGGCTGCAGTCCATGGGATCGCGAAGAGTCAGACACGACTGAGCGACTTCACTTTCACTTTTCGCTTTCACACATTGGAGAAGGAAATGGCAACCCACTTCATTGTTCTTGCCTGGAGAATCCCAAGGACGGCAGAGCCTGGTGGGCTACCGTCTATGGGGTCGCACAGAGTCGGACATGACTGAAGCGACTTAGCAGCAGCAGCAAACTGAAAAACAGGAAAGTTTTCTTACGCAGATCATAAGGCTTGTAAATGGTTTAATCAGCTAACAAGCCCAAAGTTGTCTGACTCTAAGGTAAGGACACCACAGCTTCAAACAACCTCAATCAATACTGGCTCTATAGACTTACTGAGGTTAAGGAGGAATACTTTTAAAAGATGTAGACGCATTAAATCAAATTCAGTGATTATTCCTGGAATTATGATCTCAAAATTGTATATATTACATGCTGATATATACAAAGCTTCCTTTAAAAACAATACAGTGAAAACTTCTATCTATACAAAAAAATGCAAACAAATGTTTATAGCTCCTTTATTCATAATTGCTGAAAATTGGAAACAACCAAGATGCCCTTCAACTGGTGAAAAAAAAGCTCATACTTACATACAATGGACTATCATTTAACAGTAAAAAGAAATGAGCTATGAAGCCGTGAAAAGGCACAGAACTTTAAAATGCATATTGCTAAAGGAAATAAGCCAATCTGAAATGACTACCTACTCTATGATTCCAATTATATGACATTCTGGAAAAGACAAAACTATGGAGAGAAGAAAAAAGGTCAGTGGTTACCAGGGGCTCAGGGGCAGGCAGGTAGAGAGAAGGGATGAATAGAAGAAGCCCAAGCATGTTTTAGGACAGGGGAACTATTCTGAATAATACTACAATTAGAGACACATGTCATTACACATTTGTTAAAAACTCATAGACTATATAACACAAGAATGAGGCCAAATGTGAACTGTGAGCTCCAACTAGTAATAATGTATTGATGTTGGCTCATTAAACTGTAACAAAATTACCACACTAATGCCAGATGTTAATAGTAGAAAAAACTGGAGGGAGTGAGAGTGATTATGGGAACTCTGCCCTTTTTGTTCAAATTTTCTGTAAATCTAAAACTACTCAAACATTAGTCTATTAATTTAAGGCACATGGTAGATGCCAGTGTTGTGGGGATCATAAGTAGACCACCACAGACTACATGAAAAAATGACAAATGGATTTTGTAGGTAGGCAAATGGATTTTGCTCTTTGAAATAAAATTCCCAGAGACAATAGAATCACATATTAAAAAAAAAAAAAAAAACTCCTAGATTCCAGTGAAGTTGATGTATCCTGGAAAACAATGATGAGTATAAATGTAAAAGATGAAGATTCCATGATAGACTCATGTAAGATGGACTCAAGTAAAAGTTGGAGTAAATTTTTTCACAACGTGAGAAAGAAAAATTCTATTATTTCTGAATTATTATATTGTTTGACAAGATATGTAATTGAAATTGGTAAGATGACAACTAAAACAAAACAACTAGCTTTCAGTTCAGTTCAGATGCTCAGTTGTGTCCGACTCTTTGCGACCTCATGGACTGCAGCCCACCAGGCCTCCCTGTCCATCACCAACTCCCGGAGTTTACTCAAACTCATGTCCATTGAGTCAGTGTTGCCTTTTCATATTGTTCATGGGGTTCTCAAGGCAAGAATACTGAAGTGGTTTGCCATTCCCTTCTCCAGGGGACCAAGCTTTGTCAGAACTCTCCACCGTGACCTGTCCGTCTTGGGTGGCCCTACACAGCAGGGCTCATAGTTTCATCTCATGTATAGTAAGTACATTTATATTTGTCTTCGGCAAAACTTTCTTATTTGTAAAATTCCCATTGGGAAAATGGAAGCTTACCTTATTGGGGGATTACATTATATTTAGGAATTTATGGTATTTTTTTTTGAGTATTTGTATTACATTGGGTTAGACACAGTAAGGCAGATACAAAATAATCAAGGCACCATGATACAGTTCCTGCTCTGAATCCTTAAATACGGTTCAGTGATAAGGGAGGAATGAAGATGAAATTCAGGTGTTAATCTAGCTACCGCTTAATGTTTATAAGCAGTAAGTGTAAAACATGGACTTTATTTTGCTAACTAAATTAAGGAGAAATTGCCTCTGTCTAGAAAATTCAGAATGTCTCTGTGGAGAAGGTAATATTTTTGATGAGCTTAAGTTGAAAAGATGAAGAAGGAAAAAGTGGAAATTGAAAGAGAAAAGAATTTTCTCACAGATGGAGATGCAGAAAAGAGTAAGTCATGTCCAAGTGTTAGCAGTTGATTCGGTTGGTGGCTCAGATGGTAAAGAATCTGCCTGCAACGCAGAAGATCTGGGTTTGATCTCTGGGTCAGGAAGATCCCTTGGAGAAGGAAATGGCAACCCACTCCAGTAGTCTTGCCTGGAGAATTCCATGGACAGAGGAGCCTGGTGGGCTACAGTCCATGGGGTCGCAAAGAGTCAAACAGGACTGATAACTAGTACTTTCACTTTCAGTTTGATTAGATCACAAAGATCTGAATACAGAGTGGAGAGGAGAGTTTTTATGGAAATAATGGAAGAGGGTTAGTTCTGTGGTGCTGTTACCAAGTCCAAGCTCATACTGCTCGCTCACTGCGCGACAGGCCAGTAAGTCAACAGAAATGTTGCTGGGGCCAGAAACGGTGACTTTATTTGGAAGGCCAGCAGACATAAAAGACGGTGGGCTTGTGTCACAAAGAACCATCTTCCCTTCGTTGGAATTCAAGCATCTTTTATACTAAAAAGGGAAGGAGTAAATTAAAATATTTCCTGGTTTTGTTCAGCCTCTGGAGGGAATATATTAGTTTTTCCCCTCCTGAAATCATTCACAGGTGAGTCTGGTCAGGATGTTTCCTGTGACCTGTGTGTGTGTGTGTGTGTGTGTGTGTGTGTGTGTGTTGCTCAGCTCTGTCCAACACTTTGTGACCCTATGGACTGTAGCCCGCTAGGATCCTCTCTCCATGGAATTCTCCAGACAAGAATACTGGAGTGGGTAGCCATTCCCTTCTCCAGGGGATATTCCCAACCCAGGGATTGAACCCAGGTCTCCTGCATTGCAGGCAGATTCTTTTCTGTCCAAATCACCGGGGAAGACCACATGTGAGCTAAACAAAGATATTTTAACTTAATACTCATTTTCTGGGAGGCAGGATTCTCAGAGATGGGCCATTATGTGTAATTTTAGCTTATAGGCTAACATCTCTTTAGTGATTAACTTGTAATACAATATAGTTTCTTCCCTATTACAGGGCTCTGACATAGAATGTTAGTCCTTCATTCTGTGAGAAATTTGATGGGAGGGATATGGAAGATATTGAAAGTTTCTGAACAAGAAGTTACACTTCAGAAAAAGGAGTGTTATTCATTTGTTTTGTGATAATGGAATTTATGTTACTGCTTTATACATTTCAGGTTTATTTGCCATTTAGACCATCAGATCCTCAAAGGCAGATGTCATATTACTTCTCTTGTTATTTTCAGCACTTAATATGTAACTGGTACATAGTCAATCCTAAAAGAAATCAGTCCTGAATATTCATTGGAAGGACTGATGCTGAAGCTGAAACCCCAATACTTCGGCCACCTGATGCAAAGAACTGACTCACTGGAAAAGACTCTGATGCTGGGAAAGATTGAAGGCAGGAGGGGAAGGGGACGACAGAGGATGAGATGGTTGGATGGCATCACTGACTCAGTGGACATGAGTTTGAGTAAACTCCAGGAGTTGGTGATGGACAGGGAGGCCTGGCGTGCTGCAGTCCATGGGGTCGAAAAGAGTCAGACAAGACTGAACAACTGAACTGAACACAGTATAAACTCTATAATTGTTTACCAATGAATAATTGAATGGTGCTACTCTTAATCATTTAAAATAATTTTAAAACACCTAGAACTATTGGTTTTAAATAGTCAAATCTGAATTGACCCAAATAACCATTGATTTACTATTGGGTTGACCAAAAAGTTCCTTTGATTTTTTAAGTAAAAATGAAAGACACATTTTTCACTTTCACCAAGAACTTTATTGAACAACATATTCACCTCCTTATTCTAGCATCTTCTGCCATTTTTCAGGCAACTTCATAATTCCGTCTTCTCAAAACTTTTTATCTTTTTGAGCAGAGCTATTTAAGGCACCTTTTAAAATCTTCCAGGAAATTGAAATTTTTTCCATCAAGAGAATTTCTTAAAAATAAAACTAAATGGACATCTGAAGGTGCAATGTCTGATGGATATGGCAGATGAATCAGAACTTCTGAGCAAAGCTGTAACAGTTTTTGTCTGGTCATCAAAGAAACATATGGTCTTGAGGTATCTTGATGGAAGTTTCTGTGTTTCCTGTTGACAAATTCCAGACACTTTCATCACTTCTGTTGGTCTAATTGGGAGCAGTACTTGTTGGAATTAATCATTTGGGTTTCCAGAAGGAGCTCGTAATGGAGGATTCCCTTCCAATCCCACCATATACACAACATCGCCTTCTTTGGATGAAGACCAGCCTTTGATGTGATTGGTGGTGGTTCATTTCACTTGCCCCATGATCTCTACCATTCCACCTTATTGTATAGTATTCACTTTTCATCACCCATCGCAATTTGTCTTAAAAATTTTGTTACACTTAAGTGGAGAACTGGATTCAAAAATATAGTCAAGAAGGTTTTTGTCAGTTAGCTCATATGGAACCCAAGTAGCGAAAAAAGAATCGACCTATTAATACAGGAGATGTGAGAGATCTGGGTTCAGTCCCTGGGTTGGAAAGATTGCCTGGAGAAGGGAATGGCTACCCACTCCAGTATTCTTGCCTGGAGAATTCCACGGAGAGAGGAGCCTGGCAGGATACAGTCCATGGGGTCCCAAAGAGTTGGACACAATTGAGCAACTGAGAACTATGTGGAACGCAAACATCAAAGTGATCGACATAACCAAGCTGGTGCAATTGATTTTCAACACTAATCTGGATATTTCTAGTATGTCTGCTGTCCCGCATGGTATAACATTGGTTGTTCTCAATTAATGTCTTGATTTGATTGCTATTAGCTTCAACTGATCTACCCTGACCATGGAGCATTGTCCAGTGAGAAATCTCCAGCACAAAACTTCACAAACCACTTTTGACATATTCATCCAATCACAGCACCTTCTCCATACTCTGCACAATTTTTTTTTTTTTTTTTTGCATTTCAGTTGCATTTTTAACTCTCTTGGAATAATAAAGCATAATATGTTGAAAATGTTACCTTTTTTCTTCAATCTTGAATATTTAAAAAGCCACACAAAAATTTACCAGTTTTGATAATTTTTTAAAATCATGCTAAAATGACACCTGTCACAATACAATCTAACAAAATTGTTTCTAATGAAGTTAAAGATAATGAAGTGCTACTAGAGCCATCTTACAGAAAAAAACCAATGAATGTTTTGGCCAATCCAATACCTCTATTTGGGCTCTTCCTCTAACCTCCTTTGTAGGACAGCCGGAGTGGATAGGAAAGAGGCTACAGAAGGGATGAAAAGGTCATGGTTTCAGAGGGGATTAACCCCCTAATAAACCAACAGCTGCTTTTTTTTTTTCTATTTTAAACCCAGCATCCTTTCAATATACTGGACCCGGTAATTCCACCCTTGGATTGCTCCCTGTGCCTGAAAAGTTACTGCTGCGTGTTTCAGACCCCAGCTTCTCCGAGACTGTGGCCTGTCTTTCTCCTCTAAGACCCCTCTGGAAGTTTGGGTTCAACCCTGAAACTCAAGCCAGTGGCTGGAATCCAGCAACTTACCTGATTACAGGTGTTGTTTAGAAGAGTCTCCTGGAAATTTAGACGTTGCTGCTTAAAGATTTTGCCTCCGTGCTCTCCCCACCCCGCTCCCAGCACCCTTCTCTGAATGCTATGCTCTGTCCACTCAGGCTCCCTCCCCTCAGCACCTCTCAGTTTCCAGCCTCAGTGCCTGTGCTCCCTTCTAAGATTTGGTTCTTGTTTGGTCCTAGACAGACTGCTATAAATGACGGAGCCATACCCAAGCAGCTCCCAAGATTTCACTGAATATAACATTAAAGTAACCTTTATTTTTAAATTTAAAAACATGCTTAGCAAAGTAACCCCACTAAACTTAAAAATACTTAAGCAAAATAACACTTCTTTTTTTCTGCCTTATCAAACTAGCACAGCAATATTAAATGACAAGTCAATTGACTTAAACATGATTAGAAGATGTGTACTTGAAGGTAGGTACTTTTAAAAACAGGGCAATAGGTCTTAAAAGAATCAGAGGTGGTTCTGATATAACATTCTGATGTTTGAGAAAGATGATCTTCAGCATGGCATAAACACAGGTGAAACTTAACACTGTTTATTTTTAACACTTCCAATGGCTGTTAACTGATAGGCCATCTGGGTTGGAGGAGACTTCAGAGGTCAGCAACAATTTCCTTTCTGAGAGGAGTAAGTGCAGTAAACTTATGACCTTTTAAAAATATAACTAATTAGCTAAACGGATTCCATTTTCCACAATTAGGTACTAGGTAATCTTTTTGAAAACCTTTACTGCTTCTATTTCACTACAACAAACAGAAATTTTCTTTTGCTATCTTTTACTAGTAGCCCTTTTAATACCAAAACTTTATTCTGAAAGGAACATCTCATATTTTCGAATAGAAATAACACTGTAGTGAATTTGCAGTAATAAGTTACCTTCTCCGTAGTGAAGACTTGGCCCTGAGCAATGCTGATGACTTTTGTACCACAGCCAGCCCTGTCCTCTGCTGTGGCATTATCTCAGGAATTGCTTTGGCCCCTCAGTTGTCTGTCTCTTGAACCCAGTGAGCATTCTAAGGATATCATCTTTATTTAACCAAAACCTACTACTGTGCTTTGCACACAGCAGGGTTTCAATAAGTACTGCTTAAAAGGTAAAATAAAGGAATACGTGGAGAAAAGAAGAATAAACATGTGTTTGTATCAACACTCAACTGAACGTACATTTGGAATTGAATCAGAGCTCAGAATCAGCAATGCCTTTGAAAAATAACCTGACTTTCATATTCTTCCTATTCTTTCGGTGTCTTTATTGCAGAGGTAATGTAAGTCAAACACTGCATCGTCTTTTGAGTAGTGAATTCTTACTCATTCTTCTTTACACACAAAAAATGTGACATTTATGTGAAGCCTTTCTCTTTCGTTCCCTTGGGCAGGACTTTATTCCTATTTCTATCATGATGTCACATTGTACTGTCATTTTCTCTTCTAGCATTAGCTAGGCCCTAAGTGAATATTGGAGAAGGCAATGGCACCCCACTCCAGTACTCTTGCCTGGAAAATCCCATGGATGGGGGAGCCTGGTGGGCTGCAGTCCATGGGGTCGCTAGGAGTCAGACACAACTGAGCGACTTCACTTTCCCTTTTCACTTTCATGCATGGGAGAAGGAAATGGCAACCCACTCCAGTGTTCTTGCCTGGAGAATCCCAGGGACGGGGGAGCCTGGTGGGCTGCTGTCTATGGGGTCCCACAGAGTTGGACACGACTGAAGTGACTTAGCATAGCAAGTGAATATTAAATGTGAATTTTTATGCCTCATTCCAAGGTGCTGCTAAGCCACTTCAGTCGTGTCCGACTCTGTGTGACCCCATAGACGGGAGCCACCAGGCTCCCCCATCCCTGGGATTCTCCAGGCAAGAATACTGGAGTGGGGTGCCATTGCCTTCTCCGTAACTTTGGGCATAATTTTGCTGCCCTTGACACATTATTTATGTTCATAAATAAAAAATATATTTACTTTTATTATTGTCAGTTTCACAACACAGGTAATTAACCTTTTAAATGGGCTTATATTACTTTTTACTCTACCACATCAACAAATATTATTACAATGTAGTAACGGCAGTATGAAAACCGTGATAAATAAATTTACACATGTATAACACCAGTAATGAATATACTCGGAGAAGGCAATGGCACCCCACTCCAGTACCTTTGCCTAGAAAATCCCATGGATGGAGGAGCCTGGTAGGCTCCAGTCCATGGGGTCACTAGAGTCAGACATGACTGAGCGACTTCACATTGACTTTTCACTTTCATGCATTGGAGAAGGAAATGACAACCCACTCCAGTGTTCTTGCCTGGAGAATCCCAGGGACAGGAAGCCTTGGTGGGCTTCCGTCTATGGGGTCGCACAGAGTCGGACACAACTGAAGCGACTTAGCAGCAGCAGCAGCAATGAATATACTGGTGAGTTTTGATCCTTTAATTTATATGCAGTTCAATGCTGTGCATATCAATTAACAATAAACAGTTTTAAGCTAGCCAAGGTAACTATTTATAGGGAAGTAATGTGTATTTTCAGAGAAGGCAATGGCACCCAACTCCAGTACTCTTGACTGGAAAATCCCGTGGACGGAGGAGCCTGGTGGGCTGCAGTCCATGGGGTCACGAAGAGTTGGACACGACTGAGAGACTTCACTTTCACTTTTCACTTTCCTGCATTGGAGAAGGAAATGGCAACCCACTCCAGTGTTCTTGCCTGGAGAATCCCAGGGACGGGGAGCCTGGTGGGCTGCTGCCTATGGGGTTGCACAGAGTCGGACACGACTGAAGCAACTTAGCAGCAGCAGCAGCAGCAATATGTATTTTATATTATGAATAGAACAGTCTTATTTTTATTTTTATAAGTAGCAGTGTGTAGTTCAACAAATTCAGCAGTTAAAATGTTCAAAATTAAATTCTCTACCTAAAAATAGATAGATAGATAGACATATAAACAAACAGATAGACAGGTAATGTATACACATAAATGGATATATAATTCTATTTATCTCATTCATCTATTGATCAATATCTCTATCTCCAGAAACGAAATGAAAGCTTATTCAGATGCAGTGAGTCTTTTCCATTATTTGTTTGTAATGGGACATGCAGGGCCTTGTGGTCTATGGGGTTCTTTCTGGGAGCATCACCTCTGTCCATCCTCTCATGTTTCCAGGCTTATGATCCTAACCAGAGCTTCACCATTATTCACCTGCCAATACTACACCAGCAAGCTTCTGGTATTATCTGAGGCTTTAGTCAATACTGGCTTTAATTTCCCTGACAATCGCTTTGCTATCCAGATTTCAAAATGCAAGAATTTAGCAGGAATCCACCTGCATTGCAGGAGACCTGGGTTCAATCCCTGGGTTGGGAAGACCTCCCAGAGAAGGAAATGGCAACCCACGCCAGTATTCTTGCCTGGGAAATCCCATGGACAGAGAAGCCCAATGGACTAATTCCATGGCATCACAAGAGTCTGACACAACTTAGCGACTAAACCACTACCACCAATATCATGATATTTAATTCCTTGTATATCTCCCTTTTGATCACCTTACTTGTAATCCGTTTCCTTTGGCCTCTTACTTATGACTGTATCTTGGATCTTTTCATCACAATGAAATGCTCTACAATAGAAAGCTAAACTATGACATTCCACTCTCTAAGACTTCCTTTTCTTTTCCCTTCAGTTCTCTCCTTCTTTTATTACCACCAAAACTTTCATTCAGCCTGGTTAAGCTTTCATCCTCTTATCCCTCAGTTTTGTTCCCGATTATTATATTTCATTGGTCTCTACTTCCTCTCCTACTCAACTTAAGCCCTATAATGGTTGCAAGATCATTTACTGAGGACTTATTAAGTGTCAGACATTGTGTTAAGGTGTTCTCATGCATTATTTAATGTCAGTTCTCACAACAATTCTGTGAGATAATACCATTATCTTCACGTAAAGAAAATGTGATGGTGAAAATAAATAATCAAAAGTCACTCTGAATGTCAGAATGAGATTTGAATACAGCTTTGTCAAACATCAAAACACATTATATGAGATAACTCACCTAACTTATTTAAGATAGTTTTACTCAGAGATTACTGTACACCGGGGCTTATTTTGGCCCTAGGAAGACAAAGATTGATAAGAAAAAAAATGTTTCCTTAAAAAAAACTGAAGTTAATTGGTGGTAGAATCCTGCTAAGCTAAGCCAAGTCGCTTCAGTCATGTCCGACTCTGTGTGACCCCATAGCCAGCAGCCCACCAGGCTCTGCCGTCCCTGGGATTCTCCAGGCAAGAACACTGGAGTGGGTTGCCATTTCCTTCTCCAACGCATGAAAGTGAAAAGTGAAAGGGAAGTTGCTCAGCCATGTCCAACTCTTTGTGACCCCATGGACTGCAGCCCACCAGGCTCCTCCGTCTATGGGATTTCCCAGGCAAGAGTACTGGAGTGGGGTGCCATCGCCTTCTCCTGGTAGAATCCTACAGGCAATCAAATAAATACAAAGCAATATAATGCAATAATAAAGGAATATACAAGATAGTAATGGTAGTGTTAGTCATTCAGTCATGTATGACTCTTTCTGACCCCATGGACTCTAGCCCACAGGCTCCTCTGTCCATGGAATTTTCCAGGCAAGAATACTGGAGTGGGTAGCCATTCCCTTCTCCAGGGGGTCTTCCTAACTCAGAAATCGAACCTGGGTCTCCTGCATTGCAAGCAGATTCTTTACCGCCTGAGTCATCAGGGAAGCCCAATACACAAGGTAACATAATAGCAAATAGGAGAGAATTATTAACTTTTTAAAAAGGAATCCTCACAGATAAAGCAACAATTCAACTGAATCTTAAATACTGATTTGAAATTGACTAGAGGAAAGATAATTTTATGGGGCATTTCAGGAAGAAGACGCATCATGTGCAAAGATGTGGAAATACACCTCAACCAGCATGGTCTTCTACTATCAGAGAACACAGAATTGGGAGACGAAACTACCATTTAGGCAGAGGGAACATCTTCAAGAATCTTGAATGACTTCCATGGAATGTGGATAGTTTTCTGCAGGAAATGGAGATACTTTATAGCATTTTATGGCTTGGTTGTATGTTTTAGAAGGTGGAAGCTCTTAAGACACTGGAAATGGCAAAGTTTGGGAGCAGGGAGACAAATAAATCATCGGAAGAGTTGAAGAAATATGGTGTTGGCAAAAAATTAAAGAATACTTAAGAAAAACACTGGAGGCTGAATTACGAGAGTTAGGAAATCTATTGCCTGAAGGAGCATGGAAAGGAGAGGAACACAGGCATTTTGAGACTCATATCTCCGCAGATATCTTCTCAGAGATATCTCATATATCATATCTCTGAGAAGACTGTTAAAGTGGTGATGCCATTATCAGTTCAGTTCAGTCACTCGGTCGTGTCCGACTCTTTGCAACCCCATGAATCGCAGCACGCCAGGCCTCCCTGTCCATCACCAACTCCCAGAGTTCACTCAGATGCCATTACAGGGGGTACATGAATCAATGAGAAAAAAAATACTTTGTGGAGAAAGTAATGTGCTCAATTTTGAAATTATGGCTTCCAGATATTAAAAAGAGGATTTCCAGTGACAGAGATTCTGATAGTCAGGAGTTGAAAGAGGCTTAGTGATGAGAATGTCATGGGAAGACAGACCCCCTAGAACCCAAGTGGGGGAGGAAAAGGATCTAGCATCTAGAAAAGGAAACTGTAAAGTATTTAGATGAAGGAAATCAAAAAGCAAGAAAATAACCCAGTCACAGAAATCTCTTCTAAACCAAGGGAGAACCAGAGAGAGGTGGGAAAGAAAAAGAAGTTACAGATAGAGCAAGAACCTATAGAGCCACTGGATTAGTGTCATAAGAACAGCCTGCGCTGGAATTTTAGAGACACATGAAGTATTAGCTGAATAGTCAAAAAGTTAAACAAAACAAAACAAAAAAAGGTGGTGGAGGGGGGTTCCCTGGTGGTTTAGCAGTAAAGTATCCAACTGCAATGCGAGAGATGTGAGTTCCATCCCTGAGTTGGTAAAATACCCTGGAAAAGAAAATGGCAACCCACTCCTGTAGTCTTGCCTGGGAAATCCCATGAGCAGAAGAGCCTGGTGGGCTACAGTCCATAGGGTAACAAGAATCAGACATGACTTAGCAACTACACCATCACCACCTAAAGAATTATAACTATCTTTTATGTGTCCAACTTTGCTAAGCAAATAGTATAATACAGGGGTCTCCAACCTCCAGGATCCAATGCCCGACGGTCTGAGGTGGAGCTGATACAACAATACTAGAATTAAAGTGCATAAAAAATCTGATGCCCTTGAATCATCCTGAAACCATCTTTCCCCCACTCTTGGTCCATGGGAAAACTCTTCCATGAAAGCAGTTCCTGGTGCCAAAAACATTGGGGACCTCTGGATTTATAATGATTTTTACCAAAATATGCTTATACATGTATATCAATATAAATAGCTATCCTTTTAGGTATTTTCTTGGATGCACATTATTTTTAGATTTTGAAGACACTGAAGAACAGATATATATATATTTTAAATATGCTTTATGATAATTTTTCATGTTAAAATATAATCATCAATTTTATTTTTCTCATTGCAACACAACCTCAGATTTATGAAAAAGCATAACAAATACTTTCCTTGTTATTTCTTGTATCTACTCTAATGCTTCCATTCTTATCATATGATTCCACATGATTATAACTATATTCTTGGTAGTGAATAAACAATCATTTGCTTTTACTCTGCCAAACAATATACTACATTTAACAAAAAATTTCCATTTTTACAATCATGTTAAGATTGAAAGAATTGCTTAATTTAAACTTTTGTTTCTTGACCTTTTTTTGATTCAAATAAACTTATGTTTATAGTAAAACATATCAAATGTTAATTGAGTGGTAAAGCCTACTTAAGTGTCAATGGTACGGAAGAGTAATCATTTTAGACTGAAAGTAGTCAAAAGTTTTATTTTCAATGTGGCTTTTTAAAATGTTTAAAAAGAATAGAAGCATTTAGAAATGTATTCCAGAAATCACACATTTTCGACTGAAATTGTTTCCTATTCTGAAATGACAGGATGATGATTTTGCCCATTCTAAATCTCAACAGGTCATGAAGTTCCTTTCCAACCATGAAATAATGCATTACTAATTAATAATAAGAACTTGCCTCTTCAGCAAGTGCTTGCCTGTCCCTAAGACAGGTCAATGTGGAATAAAATCTTCTCTTCTAGGTTTAGGCTGCAGATTCCTGCACTGAGAATACTAACTAAAAGGGTTTTGCTTGAAATAACTGGACATTGATATTTGTGAAATAAAATGGTTGGCTGATTTCATTCTGTTTCCTTTTGCTTAGGAGTTCATCTGAAGGTAGGAGGGAGATCTCTCTTCAGCAGCAACAGTCTGTATCAGTTGAATCTGTAGGCAAGTCAACTTCATTTACTGAGTGTGAAGAATGAACACAGTGCTGTGGAAATAGGTGCAGTGCTCCTACCCACACATAGTAGAAGTATAATATCAATGGCTAAATATATATATATGTGAAATTAACTAAAAACATTTAGTTGCAGAGGGGGCCTACTTCCATTATTATAACTACTTCCATTATTACTGGTTAAAAGTGCCCCCCACTCAAATCCCTAGCCACTCATATTTTTTAAGAGGTAGAATTTATTTCTCTCCTTAGTTTAGGCTGATCCAATAACTCTTTTGACCATAGAATCTTTCAGTAGAAGCCCTGTGTAAATATCAAGACTGAATCTAAAGAGATCTACAGCTCATACTTTTGAGCATTTGGATGCTCCCTCATGGAATCCAGCTGCTATCCTGTGAAAAGTCCAAGCTATGTGGAAAAGCTGTGCAAAAGAGAATCATGATAGTCTGGTCAACAGCCCCATCTTCACCTGAGATCCAAGACAAGAGACAGCATCAAACGCAGCCATTTGAGTGAACTGTCTTGGACATTCTGGCCCAGGAGTGCCTGTAGATGACTGCAGAGTCAGCTGACATCTGGTGCAGTATGGCAGAAGAACCACCCAGCTGAGCCCAGTTAACACAGAATAATGAAAAGTAACTAAAAGTTGTCATTTCCAGCCAGTAAGTATTGGGTGGCATGTTACACAGGAGTATATACAGCACTAATTGAATTGTTATCTGAGTATTTTGCTTATTAAATATCCTAAGGATACTTGCTCACTAAAATTTTGACTTTTTGTTTATTCATGCGGTTCACTTGATGACAATGCAGGTACTTAAAAATCAATGAGATCCAGTTTAAAGACTTTGTTCCTTAGTAACTATATGTAACTAGTATAATATATAGTATATATAGTAACTGTGTATAAACTTTCCTAAAGCTCAGCTTCCCTCTCTGGAAAAAAAAAAAAAGTACTGATCAGTAAAATAACACCTACTTCCTACAGTTGTGAGGATATTTAAAAAATTAAGGAAAAAATTTTAGCACATCCATGATCTACAGTCTGAGATCCACTTAAAAATAATAATTTCCTTCTCATTTACCATATCCATGGAAAGCCATATTTTTTTCTTGCACTTCCAGTGTATATACTTTCATTTTATTACATCTCAAAAGATTGAAAAAAGGCAGAAATCAACAAACAAATTGACAAACTCATAAACAAATGATTCTGCTTAGTGTTTGGAAGTTGCCAGACCATCTTTCTAAGTTCTATTTTGAAATATGGCTCTTGCAACTCTTAGGGAAGGTACAAATACATTCCACTAAAATAAATCCGAGTTTCCAATCTCTTTATAGTTCCAAGTGGCTCCTGAAGAGAAGGGATAGTGTACATGTGTGTGTGCGCGTGTGAGTGCTCAGTCACTCAGTTGTGTCTGACTCTGCGACCCCATTGACGATAGCTCGCCAGGCTCCTCCATCGATGGAATTTTCCAGGCAAGGATACTGGAGTGAGTCACCATTTCCAAGGGATAGTGTGGTGGCAAATACTACTTTTCACCTCCCTTAACTCTAACAGCTATTCATTTCTTCTTCCCTCTGTCTCCATGTCCCATTCATGACTTCACTAGCTATTGAAAATTTACTTGGTAATTTGATAATCCAAATTATTGCTCCTTTCAAGAATATATTGTTCCTTTACTTGCCACAACTTCTGTCCTCACAAAATATGGCATATATTTTCAAATGCAGTGTAAACTATCTGCCTCTTTTAGAAAACTTTCTAAATAGAGACCATTTCATCATAATACCTCCTTTCTTTAAATTCAGGAAACTTAGATTTTACAAATTGGTGGGGGGCATTTAGTAAGGTACTATCTTGAGGCTTGTCTTTTGTTCTCATGTTATTGTGTAACTTCCCTGACTATCATTATTTATTCAGCCAGATTGAAAGCTTCTTGAGAGCAAAGTTCAACACTTACCAAATGTGTGATATTGAGCCATTTACTTAACCTCTTAAAATCTGGGAAATGGAGATTATAAATCCATTTTCTTCAGGTAACTTAAATTTAATGAGATAAAATATATATAAAATGCATGGCTTAGCACATAACTATGTTCATTATAAGCCAGTTAATTTTATGTGCAGTTCTTGAATATGATGGCTGACAAATGCCTCCTGGAATAGATTGAAAGCTATAATGTTTGATGCTGTCTTTGACATGCTCATACTATTGCACAGGGCTGACCTGATGCAGATGAAAAATAGACCACTGTTATAGAGACGATACTTGGAATACAAACATCCACTCTCTGGTTCAGTGGTTGTTTCTTTTAGGAATATCATGATAAAATAAATTATACATTAGAGTTATAACTTTAAACTATTAAAAACTTCATTCTGATTGTTTTAGTTCCAACTACAGGAAATAAAATCACGTGAACAAAAATGATGTTTGGCTCTTGGATACAGGCCTAAAATAAAGATCAGGGTCAAATGAGGACAATGAGGAAACTCTAAGAATATCAGTCAACAGTGGTGAATAGCAGCAAACAGAACCAGTGTGAAGACAATGAGGGAGAAAGATGAGCTGAATAATCATTATAGTCAAAGTTTCCCTACTTTGCAATTTGTATGACCTCAAGTGGACTTGAGTTTGGAAAGGACCAAACAAACATGTGGGCTTCCTAGGTGGAGCAGCTGCAAAGATTTTGCCCGTCAGTGCAGGAGACCCAGGAGACGTGGCTTCAATCCCTAGGTCGGAAGGATCCCCTGGAGTAGGAAATGGCAACTCACGCCAGTATCCTTGCCTGGAAAATTCTATGGATGGAGGAGCCTGGCAGGGTATAGTTGTGAAGAGATGGACATGACTGAGCACATCTATATAATAAACATGTAGCCCAACCCCACAAGTCATGATGGAGGTGCATATTATTTATATTGAAAATGATAATTATTCATAGCAAGGAGATTTTATGTGCTGATCAAATCAAGCTGCAAACTGCTTGCATTGCTATTCTGGGCCCTCTCTAGATAGTCTGCTTATTTCTCCTTTGTTCCAACCTTGGGAACATGGTCTAAGAAAAAATGACAACAGAGGTTACTGCTTGCATGTTGAGAGCACACAAGTACATCATTGTCTTTTGTGGCTCTGTTTTATAATTTCTGTAGAACCAGGGTCATTACCTAAAAGGATTGGCTATCACTTGGTTTTGATTCACCTCAATCAAATATGACTTTTGAACAAGAATAAGTCCCTGGTCTTTATTTCAGATGCCTTTCCATTAACTAATAGGAGGGGACTAAATATTACATCCTTTGTTACAAGGATTTAAATTCTGGGAACAATGAGTACAGTGTGGGCATCATGATGGATGATGAGGGAAACAAGACACTGTATGAATGATCCAAGCCCCCATATAAGGAGCACCAGGGGTACTTATTGACACAAAGCTTAATTTATTAAACTTGCTGAGCATTAACATTAGCAAGAGTATCTGTAGTTCTCAAAAGGGAAAATTTAGAGAAAAATACTTAAATGATTTGGTGGCTTCCCTGGTGGCTCAGAGGTAAAGAATCCATCTGCCAGTGCAGGAGATGCAGGTTCGATCCCTGGGTTGGGAAGACTTCCTGTAGAAGGAAATAGAAACCCACTCCGGTATTCTTGCCTGGGAAATCCAATAGACTGAGGAGCCTTGTGGGCTACAGTCCAGGGGGCAAAAAGAGTTGGACACAACTTAGCAACTAAACAACAGCAAGTAACAGCAATGTTTAGTATTCAGGAGAGAAAGAGATGGATGTAGTGGTTTTAAAGCAGAAATTAGTAAGCCTGGTTTGGACAAGGATCAGTCAGAATTTATAAACAAGAAAAATTAGTGCCCATCAGTGGTCTTTTTGGAATATATGAATTCAGAGATAGGATAAACCATTCATCTGTTGAATAATTAGAACATGTGGGTCTGACCATGGCAATTTTAAATCAATCAGGGCTTATGTGTGTTGCAAACTATGATTTAGTAGATTGTTATGCAAATCATAGTACAGTTTATTTTGCAAATTGTCATTTCTATTTTGACTTCTCAGAGTACATGTAATAAGCCCTAAAAGAAACTTTCAGCCTCACTAGTATGGTAGATTTCTAATAAGGGAGAATGAGAAAAAACACTTTTGTGTTTGAGGGGAAATTCCAAACTTTTGTGTGAAAAAACAATGTTATTACTTTACTCTTTCCATCCAAGTAGCTTACTGGATGGAAATACCTGGTATTTCCTGGTAAAATACCTGGTAAAAAAAATACACCAAATACTAAAAAATTGTAGGTAATTTCCATTTCTGGAGTATATCAGATATATATTCCTATAAAAAATTTTGCCAGGAACATCCGGCCTGTGAATGATTCCACCATTGTTCATCAGCCTGTTTCCTAACAATGTCATCAGGATGACTGGAAAAGCTGGCGCATTTGCCTTTGAGTCTCAAGAACGTATTGTGAGCATCCCAGAATATGATATCCCATTTGAGGAGCAAAATAAATAGTTTTTTTCCCCCTCAGCGCACTGGTAAGGAGTTTGAAGTATTTGAGAAAGGTATAAGATAGCACACGGGTATAGCACATACACTACCCTACCAGAGAATTCCCTAATTTACTCACAAAGAAATAAGCAGAAAACACAGGGATTCAGTTTGCAATTAAATCATTAAAAATATCTCTGAGGAAGCTCAGCTGTGAAAACATATTTCCAGCTTTATCACCACAATTGTACTAAAGAAAAATAATGCCCCAGTCTGTTAAAAAAAAAAAAAAATTGTTTGAGTAGAAAAAAATTTTTTTCTAGTAATTAAATATATTTGGCCATAAGCACTGAATAAACATGATACTCACTGGTTTCATTTACTAGTAAAACAAACAAACCGTGTTTAGAACTAAGCCCAACACAGAAACAGTTGAAATTTCTTAGGATTCCAAATCACAGCATATGCAAAAATTTATCACTGTGTGTTCATTTCATGAAGAACCCTATTTACTGAGAATAATTATTTTAAAAATGTTTTTTTCTCCATGGCCGAATGAACCATGTAGTGTTAAATGTATAATTATGACTCAGGTACTCTTTAGAGTTTACAATTCATTCTTATATTATTTTAAAAGTTTATCCTCACAATAACCTTGAAAGCAGATAGAATCACCTCTGTATTAATCCAGAATATTTTAATTTCAAGAAACACAACTCAAACTACTGCAAGAGAAAAAGGGAAGTTAATTGGTTCATAAAACTGAGAATTGTAGCTGCTTCAAGCATGGCTGGAGTCAGGGACTTATAGGGATATAACTCTCCTCCCTCCGCCTCAGCGCTTTGTGCTTTGGCTTCCTGTTCACTCTCCACTGGTTAAAATATACGGCCACTGCAGCAGCCTATAGTCCACAGTACAGCTTTCCTGCAAAAGCTTCCCTTTTCCCTGACACGCACATATCAAGTTTCACAGTCTCCGAGCGGCCTTGCTTGAGTCAGGTTCTCATCTTTGAATCAGTCACTATGTCCGAAAGTGTGAGGCCCTTTAGCTGTCCTGTGGTTATGTCTGTGGCTGGGGAAGAGAGGGGCTGCACAAGGACGGGTTAATTTTTCAAGGAAAGAAATACTAGAGAAACACATAATGTCTAATATAACCTCCAAAGTTCAAGGGAGCAAACTTAGGCCCAAAGCAATTAAAGAAACTAGGGATCATAATTAAATTAGGGCTTTCCTGGTGGTTCTGATAGTAAGGAATCTGCCTTCAGGGCAGGAGACCCAGATTTGATCCCTGGGTCAGGAAGATCCCCTGGAGAAGGGATTGGCAACCCATTCCAGTATTATCGCTGGGAAATCCCGTGGACAGAGGAGCCTGGTAGGACTATAGTCCCTAAGGTTGCAAAAAAGCTGGACACAACTTAGTGACTAGCTCAGCTGGTAAAGAATCTGCCTACAATGCGGGAGACCTGGGTTCAATCCCTGGGTTAGGAAAATCCCTTAGAGAAGAGAAAGGTTACCCACTCCAGTATTCTGGCCTGGAGAATTCCATGGACAGAGGAGCCTGGCAGGGGTCACAAAGAGTTGGACACAATTGAGTGACTAACACACACACAAAAGCAATATTACATGATTATTAACTAAAGCTCATACTTTATTCAGATTTCCTTAGATCTAAGCCAGCATTCACATTCTGTATATTAATGCATATATATGGAATTTAGAAAGATGGGAACGATGATCCTATATGCAAGACAGAAAAAGAGACACAGGTGTAGAGAACAGACATTTGGACTGGGTGGGATGTTTTGAGAGAAAAGCAATGAAACATGTGTATTACCATATGTGAACTAGATCGCCAGTCCAGGTTCAATGCATGAGACAGGGTGCTTGGGGCTGGTGCACTGGGATGACCCAGAGGGATGGGATGGGGAGGAAGGTGGGAGGGGGGTTCAGGATGGGGAACACATGTACACCTGTGGCTGATTCATGTCAATCTATGGCAAAACCAATACAATATTGTCATTAGCCTCCAATTAAAATGAATGAATTAATATTTTTTAAAAAGGACCTCATCCAGGAAGTCATATAACATTTAGCCATTATGTCTTAGAATCCTCTAGGCTGTGACAGTTTCTCAGACCTTTTTTTTTTTGATGACTCTATGTTGAGGAATATTGGTCAGATATTTCATAAAACATCCTTCAGTTGTGGTTTTACTGATGTTTTCAATGTAATCAAAAGAGTTATATGGGTTTTGGAGAAGAAGATCATAGAAGTGAAATGCTATTTTTATCACATCGCATCAAGGGTACATACTAGAAATATGACAAATCACTATTGATGTTAACCTTGACCACCTGGCTGAGGTAGTGTTTGTCAGAGTTTTCCTTACATAAAGTTCCTCTTTTTCCTCATTTCCATGCTTTTTGAAAAAATATTACTATGCCCAGCCCATACTTAAGGAATAAGGAGTTTTGCTTCACCTCTATGTGAGTGGAGTATCTGCATAAATTTTTGGAATTCTTCTGCATGAGAAATTAGTGTATGTCCTCCATTTATTTACTTATTCAATCAATTATATGTATCAGTATAAACTCATGGATATTTATTCACCTAGAGTAAATTTCTGAGGACAATGTAGCAATTTCTGTGGACAATGAAGTCCAAACTGTGATAATATTGTCTCACTTTAGTTTCTGAAAAGATCTATAACTGTTGGTTTTGTAACAGAGAAGAACAAAAACAAACCTAATAAAATAAAAAAATTAAAGAAAAAAGGAATTCTAGCATTTTCCTTTCTTTTGCCTTCTTTGACTGAAGACTAATACATTAGTCTAAACATAACCAATTTTTTAAAGTTAAAAACCAACAGACCTATATCAAGAAAGAGATTTACTAATTTTCTAGCTAATAATAAATGTCAATTATCTACACACTCAAATAAATCCTCAGATGAGAAGTCAGTGAGTTTAAAAGGGACAAATAAAGAAAAGATAATCTTTCCCTAATTTTTTCCACAATGCTCTCATACTGAGACATTTACTAAGGGTGGCAAATAAGGTCAGTCTCATATGGGAGATGGTGCTAACAGGGCAAAGGAAAATTTCAACACTAAAACACTTTGAGAGTAACCTGGGCATGCTCACATCCACAAAGTCAGGCCAAGTGATGGTGATAAATGGTAGCAACCAAATCTTTCAGTAACATCCATGTAATAAGAATTTATTTAGTAACTATGTGAGAGTTGGACTGTGAAGAAAGCTGAGCACCAAAGAATTGATGCCTTTGAACTGTGGTGTTGGAGAAGACTCTTGAGAGTCCCTTGGACTTCAAGGAGATCCAACCAGTCCATTCTGAAGGAGATCAGCCCTGGGATTCCTTTGGTGTTATGATGATGCTAAAGCTGAAACTCCAGTACTTTGGCCACCTCATGTGAAGAGTTGACTCATTGGAAAAGACTCTGATGCTGGGAGGGATTGGGGGCAGGAGGAGAAGGGGACGACAGAGGATGAGATGGCTGGATGACATCACTGACTCGATGGACGTGAGTCTGAGTGAACTCTGGGAGTTGGTGATGGACAGGGAGGCCTGGTGTGCTGCAATTCATGGGGTCGCAAAGAGTCAGATACGACTGAGCGACTGAACTAAACTGATAAACCCAACAGGGCTTCCCTGGTGGCTCAGATGGTAAAGAATCTGCCTTCCAATGCCGGAGACCCAGGTTTCATCATTGGTCAGGAAGATCCCCTGGAGAAGGGAATGGCTCCCCACTCCAATATTCTTGCCTGGAGAATTCCATGGGCAGAGGAGCCTGGTTGACTACAGTCCATGGAGTCACAAAGAGTCAGACATGACTGAATGATAAACACTTCACACTTTATAAACCCAACCAAACCATCTTCTTAGGACTGCATAGACATAGCCTGTTCCTAGTTCCACAAGACTATGAGTTGTTTGTGTGTATCCTTAGCACATTTTGCAAAGTGTGATGCAAAGTAGGCATGAAATCAATGTTTGTACAGTAAATGAATTAATGGAGAAACCTTCTTGAGGATCTTGAAAATAAGTAAATATTTTCATTTAAGTATTCTACCTTTCAGGCCAAGAACTAGAGTAATGATCATAGTCAGCATAAACGGTATCACTTGCATTGTCCAGCAAGCAGGCAATCATGAAAGAAAGAAAGTCGGGAGGGAGGGAGGAAGGAAGAAAAAGGAAAAAAGAAAGGGAGGAAAGAAGGAAGAGAATATTTATAAAACTGGGAAATAAACTGGAATACCGTTACTTCCCAGAGAGAAACAACTATTGCCAATAAATTAAATTTTAATGCAAACGTAATTTGCCTTATGTAATATTTGATTTGTCATACTCTTTTCTTATACATTGAAATGGTAATCAGCTAAACACAAAGATGTTACACTAACTTTTGTGGTCATATTTTTCTGCTTTCAGTAAGGCTAAGGTTGAAAGAAGCACCACTTCAGATTCAAACAAGATTAAAGCCAAATGCTAAAATGGTCAGTTCATACAGAACATGATGCATGTTGGTGAGAACAAATTTTAATTCCTTCAAATTCAAAGCAACTATAATGATCTTAGTTGCTTCAAGAAGAGTTAGAATCTGTTATTAATATTTGTGTAACAGACAATTTTAATTACTGCCTTGTTCTTTCCAAATGCTAGTGCTGAGGGTGGATTGGGAATTCCTTTCCAAGCCACTAAAATTCAAGAACGCAATCCTGTTTCCAGGGCTTAGGCGTGTCGGGAGCGCTAAGGGAGGAGTAGCCACAGCTTGGTAGTTTAGGTATACTCACCAAAATCTCCTGGCTGACAAACACTTCTCCTGGGAAGCTCTCATGTATGGAACAAGTAGGTGATGATGGGCTATTCTGTCCAAGAGTTCTGAGATCAGCTAACACAGAACCTCACATAGGGGATGTGCTGTACCTATGCAAATGGTTACAAGCCTAGAGCCGCAAGCTTTCTCTGTCAACCACACCACTTGTTAGCACTGGTAACCGAAATGCACTTGGCAGTCTCTTGGTGAGGATTCTGGGTCTCACCTCACACCACATCTCTGTTAGTCCTTCTCAGGCCCTTATGACTTCCCCCAAGGTCACTTTCCATCCAGATATCTTGCCTCTTCTGCTCCTACCTTTCAATGCATGAATGTCAGCTAGTTTCCCCCAGGAGTGGGGGTAGACTGACTTACCATAAAGGAGAAACTTAAGCAAACTAATGTTGCCCACTGTTAATCCAAATCTGAGTCCATCAAGAAATGCTTTGAGTGTTAGGTATCTACACTTAGTTTCACTCTTAGATTTGTTTCCTATTTCATGTCCTATGGACTAACATTTTTGCTAAGAAGTGGTGTAAGTAAAACATCAAGAGAGCTATTTCACTATAAACTTTGTAAATTATTGCAAAACAAACATAAACATTCGTTGGTCATGTGAAATGGTCATAAATTAAGAGAGAGCTACTCTCCCCACTCCTCCATGAGAAATGCAGCCCTACTTCAGATATTGAAGACCTGAAGACCACACTTGGCACCAGCTTGGTTCTTCCAGGATTCCATCATACCAGCAGCCCCTGTACTCAGCAGCTAGTACCTATTGAATTCAGTTTATCTGTGGGAAGGTAGCTGGAGCATGAAGAGAATTCATTAGAAGCAAAAAGGCCGTAGACCAATTTATCCATGGCAATTTTAAGTAGTATGTTTCTAGAGATGTTATTAGGAAATGGGCTGAGAGCAGGTAAAAGCAAGCATGAAACATAGGCTGCATACAGGTGAAGAGGCGAAAGGAGAAACAGATAATTAAATGAATCTTAAAATTGTAGACAACAGAGACAATAGCGAGCAAACACAAGCAACCCATCATCACAGTTTAAGTCTAGCCAAAATGGCGATATCAAGGGATGAAGTGGAAATAAGAATATGACATGTCTGAGTTTGATTGCTTGTATTTGGCTCCTGTTGAGATATATCTCTTGCAGAATGGATTTGCCAAAGATAAGATGAAATAGCAGATGAAATTTCCTTTGCTGAGATTTTATGCAAATGGAAAGAAAGGAAAAAAAAGGAAAAAATAACAGTATTTTAGGTTGCTCTCCTGATAATTTATGGTCCTGTCTGTGCTTGGACATTGGACCCAAAGGCAGCAACTTTGCCCATGAAAATGTATCTATTATAGAAATCTAGTACAGGGCATAAGAAGAGTAGCAAGCAAACCCTGTTCCCTAGGAAATGGGTATTCACTGCAAAACAACTATTATGGGATGCATTGTGTTCAAAGGGCAAGGATGTCTGCATGCATCCCAGAGCGCTGAGAGTTAGGATTTAAATGTGGACTTTGACTTGAAGTCTGAGGATTCTATTTTCTTGTTGTACAAAGGGACAAGTTCTCACCATTACATCAAAGACTTACATGTTGTTTTTCTTCATTGACGTTAAGCCTATCACCTTCTCCAATGCTAGCTTGAAGTTCTTAGAGTTAAAAAGATCACTATGCTTCAGTTCAGTTCAGTTCAGTTCAGTCGCTCAGTCGTGTCCAACTCTTGGCAACCCCATGAACCACAACACGCCAGGCCTCCCTGTCCATCATCAGCTCCTGGAGTCCACCCAAACCCATGTCCATCGAGTCGGTGATGCCATCCAACCATCTCATCCTCTGTCATCCCCTTCTTCTCCTGCCCTCAATCTTTCCCAGTATCAGGGTCTTTACAAATGAGTCAGCTCTTTGCATCAGGTGGCCAAAGTATTGGAATTTCAGCCTCAGCATCAGTCCTTCCAATGAATACCCAGGACTGATCTCCTTTAGGATAGACTGGTTGGATCTCCTTGCAGTCCAAGGGACTCTCAAGAGTCTTGTCAAACACCACAATTCAAAAGCACTATCCTTAGTGCTTTTGAATTATCTATTTTTTGTGGCATAAAACATGGGAAAGTAGATAAAAGGAATATCAACAGAAGCCGAATATAATAAAAACCTAATGTGAACGGAATCAAGATTGCCAGGAGAAATATCAATAACCTCAGATATGCAGATAACACCACCCTTATGGCAGAAAGTGAAGAAGAACTAAAGAGCCTCTTAATGATAGTAAAAGAGGAGAATGAGAAAGCTGGCTTAAAACGCAACATTCCAAAAACTAAGATCATGGCATCTGGTCCCATCACTTCATGGCAAATAGATGGGGAAACAATGGAAACAGTGAGAAACTTCATTTTCTTGGGCTCCAAAATCACTGCAGATGGTGACTGCAGACATGAAATTAAAAGACGCTTGCTCCTTGAAAGAAAAGTTATGACCAACCTAGACAGCATATTGAAAAGCAGAGACAGTACTTTGCCAACAAAGGTCTGTCTAGTTAAAGGTCTGGTTTTTTCAGTAGTCACATATGGATGTGAGAATTGTACTATAAAGAAAGCTGAGTGCTGAAGAACTGATGCTTTTGAACTGTGGTGTTGGAGAAGACTCTTGAGAGTCCCTTGGACTGCAAGGAGATCCAACCAATCAATCCTCAAGGAAATCAGTCAATCCTCAAGGAAATCAGTTGGAAGGACTGATTCTAAAGCCAAAACTCAAATACTTTGGCCACCTGATGCGAAGAACTGACTCATTCGAAAAAACCCTGATGCTGGGAAAGATTGAAGGCAGGAGCAGAAGGGGATGACAGAGGATAAGATGGACATGAGTTTGAGCAAGTTCTGGGAGTTGGTGATGGACAGGGAAGCCTGGTGTGCTGCAGTCCATGGGGTCGCAGAGTTGGACATGATGGAGTGACTGAACTGAAATGAATGCTTAACTGCAGTACTCCTAGGGAAGACTTACATAAAATATCTAATCTCTGCGTGTGTGCGCTCAGTCATGTCCAACTCTTAGTGACTCCATGGACTGTAACCCACCAGGTTCTTTTGCCCATATAATTTTCCAGGCAAGAATACGGGAGTGGGTTGTCATTTCCTCCTCCAGGGGATCTTCCTGACCCAGAAATTGAACCTGCATCTCTGTATCTCTTGCATTGGCAGGCAGATTCTTTACCAGTTATGCCACCTGGGAAGCCTTAAAAAGTCCAATAAAATTGTACTATAGGAAAGAGAGGGTCTGAAGAGTTGGTGAGAAGAAATGTTCCCAAGGGAATTTAAAGGAAACACTCCTCACTAAAAAAAAAAAAAAAAAAAAAAAAACATGATAGAGGGAGAAAGGAAAGATTACCACAAGAATAAACGAAACAGTTATCTCAAACTATGACACTTCAGAGGGTTTTGCTTCACAACCACAAATTTTACGAGCACATGAGGTTACGGGAAAATAGCAGATACTACCTTGGACCAGTAAACCCTGGAAGGCAGGAGGTACAGAGATCATAGAACAAGTACAAAGGCCAGGAGGGGAGGGAACTCATGCAGGGTATCGAGAAGATGGCTTAGGTGATTTTTAAAAGAAGAAAAGAACCACAGCTGAAGAGCCTCTCTTTGTTCTAACATTCCCAAGCAAATGGACTCACAGGACAGGAACATGGCAGCAAGGCCACTGAGGCAGGGAAGAACATGGGCAGTTATTCATCCTCTTTCTGCATAATTTTCTCAGCTCATTATAAAACTTGTGGCTTTTGTTTAAGCCTGCTAGTATCCCTCTAGTTCGTGATGAATGCCTCAAGTAAGAATGCCGCCTTGCTTCTTATATTGCACCCTATTTTATTTTATTACATAAGCACATGGAAACACTAACCAAAGTGAGGCTATTTATAAAATTTTCCATCTGCAGCCCCCAGATTCATCAGATGAGGGATAGAAGTTACAAGCACAATTCCAATAGGCCTTCTGCACACTTTGGTCACTTGTGGCAAGAAGCTAATATTTTACCCAAACTATTAAGTATAATAAAATATATCTAACATTTAGATATGCTAACCAACCAAAAGTTAGATGTCACAGGTTAGTTTCCTTGGGAAGTGGATTCTGAGAAGCAGATTAGCTTGCAAAATGTTTATTAAAAAGTGTTCTTGGGGTTCACACCTGTGCATCTGTGGAAGGAAGGAGATGAAAATGGGATAGAGTAGGAAGTGGATGTGCAAGGTAAACTTAACAGTCTCAGCTCATCTCATGGGGAGTTCTACAGCTATAAACATTGCCCCAACTTGGGTTCAACATGAGCTAAACTGCTTCAGTTGTGTCCAACTCTTTGCGACCCTATGGATTGCAGCCCACAAGTTCCTCTGTGCATGGGATTCTCCAGGGAAGAATACTGAAGTGGGTTGTCATTCCCTCCTCCAGAGGATCTTCCCAACCTAGGGATCAAATCTGAGTCTCTTATGTCTCCTGCATTAGCAGGGGGATTCTTTACCACTAGTGCTACCTGGGTGAACATAGCCAGACTTTTATGCCCTGGTATGTACTGGTCATTTTATGTAGGCCCTTCTGGAAAAATGTGTTTGGACAGGGTGGCTGCATAGCTGGGATGATCTCTGAAGGGGCTGGTAATTGAAAATCATGACTGAAAGCATTCTCAGCTGTCAGAGTACTGAGTCCTTCACTGGTGGGTCATCTGGAAAGCTCATCAAATGCCCACCGCTGGGATGTCTGTGTTTCCAGGACTATAGCAAATAATATGGAGAAGATAGATGAATAAAATAGTTAATATATGGTTGTCTCCCTTAAGCAAAGAATAAAAGAGACCATGTAACAAGCACTTTCAAGAGGAAGTGACACTTATTTGAAGGGATCAGTTCTGACACTTGGGAGTTGTGTGAATGTAACTCATCTATGGCTCAATTTTTATTTGGGAATTGTAGGTAACAAGTGTATGAGTTTTCTGCTGCTGTAACAAATCACTACAAATTTAGCAACATAAAACAGCATACATTTATTATCTCATGGTTTAGATATATTCATTGAATATATATTCACTCATATGTTCATACATTGGAAGTACATACTAAGCTGTGCTGTGCTAAGTCACTTCAGCCATGTCCGACTCTGCAACCCTAAGGACTATTGGCCGCCAGGCTCCTCTGTCCATGGGATACCCCAGGAAAGAATACTGGAGTGGGTTGCCATGCCCTTCTCAAGGGGATCTTCCCAACCCAGGGATCAAACCCTCGTCTTTTAAGTCTCCTGCATTGACAGGTGGGTTCTTTACCATAGCACCACAAGGGAAGCATTTTGAAAGTACACAGTTGGTAACATATATGTAAAATTAATACATACCTATTGGAACTTCCCTGTGTTCAGTGGTAAAGAATCTGTCTGCCAAGGCAGGAGACACAGGAGACACGAGTTCAATCCCTGGGTCAGGAAGATCTCCTGGAGAAGGAAGTGCCAACCAACTCCAGTATTCTTGCCTGGGAAGTCACACAGGAGCCTGCTGGGCTACAGAGTCCATGGGGTGGCAAAGAGCTGGACAGCACTGCGTGACTAAACAACGACAAATGTGTTAATACATTGAAGCAAATATTAATAAACCTAAGTATATTTTAATTATTTTAGAGAATAATCATTAACAGAAGGTTAATAAATTCCTTCTACATTACAACTGATTGTCATGCATAACCCCCGAAATTCCTTTGAATAGAGATCATCTTGATTTCAGTTCAGAATGCTACAACGTGTTCATTCTGACAAATCTGTCCCTGCCACGCTTGTGCTGTGTTTAGAACCTCAGATAGCATCCTTCTTTTATGACTTGTTCAAAGAATCATCCCAACAAGTCCCTAAAAAAAGGTATGTTTGGTCTCATGGTAAAAGATTGAACTGGGGTACCTTCTCCCTAATGATGCACTAAGAAGTATGTAGATCATTTGTTTATTTGCACAACAAAGGAAACTATCAGCAAGGTTAAAAGACAGCCTTCAGAAAGGGAGAAAATAACAGCAAACTGACAAAGAATGAATCTCAAAAATATACAAGCATCTCCTACAGCTCAATTCCAGAAAAATAAGTGACCCAATAAAAAAATGGGTCAAAGAACTAAACAGACATTTCTCCAAAGAAGAGACACAAATGGCTAACAAACACATGAAAAGATGCTCAATATCACTTATTATCAGAGAAATGCAAATCAAAACCACAGTGAGGTACCATCTCACACCAGTCAAAATGGCTGCCATCAAAAAGTCTACAAGCAATAAATGCTGGAGAGGGTGCAGAGAAAAAGGAACCCTCTTACACTGTTGGTGGGAATGCAAATTAGTACAGCCACTATGGAGACCAGTGTGGAGATTCCTTAAAAAGCTGGAAATAGAACTGTCAGATGACCCAGCAATCCCACTGCTGGGCATATACACTGAGGAAACCGAGAATTGAAAGAGACACGTGTACCCCAATGTTCATCGCAGCACTGTTTTGCAATAGCCAGGACAAGGAAGCAACCTAGATGTCCATCAGCAGACGAATGGATAAGAAAGCTGTGGTACATATACGCAATGGAGTATTACTCAGCCATTAAAAAAAAATGCATTTAAATCAGTTCTAATGAGGTGGATGAAACTGGAGCCTATTATGCACAGTGAAGTAAGTAAGAAAGAAAACCACCAATACATTATGCTAATACATATATATGGAATTTAGAAAGATGGAAATGATGACCCTATATGTGAGACAGCAAAAGAGACACAGATGTAAAGAACAGACTGTTGGATTCTGCGGGAGAAGGCGAGGGTGGAATGATTTGGAAGACTAGCATTGAAACATGTATATTATCATATGTGAAATAGATCGCCTGTCCAGGTTTGATGCCTGAGTCACGTTGCTCAGGGCTGGTGCACTGGGATGACCCTGAGAGATGGGATGGGGAGGGAGGTGGGAGGGAGGGTGGATGGGGAGCACAAGTATACCCATGGCTGATTCATGTGAATGTATTGCAAAACCACCACAATATTGTAAAGTAATTAGCTTCCAATTAAATTTTTAAATGCATTCTTGAATAATAAGAAAAAATATGCAGATCAAACAGTCTACAACTGTTGCTAATCTAGAATTCTGTGAAACTTGTTCAGGAAAACTCGAGAGATTAAGAGGAAAAATAAAGCATGCATTTGACCTGGGGCAACCGCATCTGGCTGGGCCCCAGTCCCCAGGAACTGTCAGGCTGCCCGGTTACTACAGGGAAAAGAGCTCCTGGGACCCTCCATCTGTGCTGTCTTCCTCCAAGAGGAATGTTCTGATGCTTCAAGCTTCTTCTCTGAGGAAAAGGTTGCCTCCTGCCTCTGTTGCTTCTGGTTGCCCTTTGTCCTCATGGATTATGCCTCTGACTTCAATATTAAGATCAAACCCCATACAGCTCTTACTCCTCCACAGTTGAAGTTTTTTAAAATTGCCTCATGAACACAGAAGCAACCTAAGTGTCCACTGACAGCAGAATGGATAAAGAAGATGTGGTTTATATATATAAATAAATATATATATATACACACACAGACAGTGGAATATTACTCAGTAATAAGAAAGAATGAAATATTGCCACTTGCAGGAATGTAGATGGACTTAAAATTATATTAAGTGAAGTAAATCAGAGAAAGACAGATATCATATGATATCACATATATGGAATCTAAAAAATTATACAAATGAACTTACTTACAAAACAGAAATAGACTCAGTCACAGAAAACAAACATGATTATCAAAGAGGAGAGTGGAAGGAAAAATTATGAGTTTGGATTTAAAATATACATACTACTATATATAAAATGTGTTAGTCCCTCAGTCATGTCTGACTCTTTGTGATCCCATGGACTGTAGCCTCTGTCCATGGAATTCTCCAGGTAAGAATTACTGGAGTGGGTTAGTGTTTCCTTCTCCAAGGGATCTTCCAGACCCAGGGATTGAACCTGGGTCTCCTCCACTGCCGGCAGACTCTTTACCATTTGAACCACCATCTGAAGCTAATCAACAAGGACCTACTCCATAGCACAGAAATAATACTCACTATCTTATAATAACCTATAATGAAAGAGAATGTAAAAAATAATATATATATATATATATATATATATATATGGAACCTATATGTGGCTCCAAAAACCTTATATGTGGAATCTAAAAAAATGATACAAATGAACTTATTTACAAAACAGAAATGGACTCAGTCTGTATCAGAGAACGCAATGGCAACCCACTCCAGTACTCTTGCCTGGAAAATCCCATGGATGGAGGAGCCTGGTAGGCTGCAGTCCATGGGGTCGCTAAGAGTCGGACACGACTGAGAGACTTTACTTTCACTTTTAACTTTCATGCATTGGAGAAGGAAATGGCAACCCACTCCAGTGTTCTTGCCTGGAGAATCCTAGGGACAGAGGAGCCTAGTGGGCTGCCGTCTATGGGGTCACACAGAATCCGACACGACTGAAGTGACTTAGCAGCAGCGGTATATATATATATACATATATATATGTATATATATTTACATATGTGTGTATAACTGAATCACTTTGCTGCATATCTGAAACTAACACAACATTGTAAATCAACTATATTTCAATAAAATTTTTTTTGAAAAGAAGTAAAAAAAAATTGCCTCATGTATCCCTTCCCTCTCCATCACAATACTAGTGAATAGGGTTAGATTTATAGAAACTTGTAAGAGAAATTTAGGTTTAATATTTATTTAAATGAATAATTGAGAATTTTGTTCTGAGCACTCATAGGACTTTAGGAACATGGTCTCATCATTTGGACTGGAGGAGCATAGGATACATGGCTGGGAATGTTCGGGAGTGGGGAGAAGAGCTCAGAGTTGTACTAGCCAATAATCCAGCCATGGTGTGAGGAGATGCTCACATGGACCCCCCACCTATATCTTTGTATAGAATGATAAAACAGAAAGTTTAATCAGGGGTTTACAATATAGATGATAGTTATCTGCAATGTACATTGTGTGAACAAACTGCTGGATGCTATAAAAAACCAGAAATTAAAATTTGATCATAAATATATTCTTTCAGAACTTCCTCTTTTCTGTCATATAATCTATTTTGGGGATTAAAAAGGAGAAGTTCAAGTGAAATTAAATTATTAAACAGTAAAGAAGTCAAGTGTTGAGGGGACTCTGGTCCATAGTTGAAAAATAACTACATTATGGTTTTGGTGCTGCTACCAACTGACTGTGTAATTTTTGGCAAGAATCTTATTGATCTAGAAAAGAATATGATTGTAAAGGAATTAATAATGGCTGAATCTTGGGGAAATTTCCTTCTATTTTCAAGCATCATACACCATTCTTCAACCACTGATGATTTTTTGTATGCACTTATATTTTATTGGAACTTCCCTGGTGGTCTAGTGGTTCAGACTCTGACTCCAATGCAGGGGGCACAGGTTTAATCCCTGGTCCAGGAAATACATTAGATACAGTCATTTTAGGCATAAATTTGTAAGCTGAGTTTAGACTTTGATGTAACTTAATTGTTTTTAGACTCTCTGCACTACTGCCTCTATCCGTCGGAAGAGATAATTGAGGAGTCCTCCATATACATCATGAGCTTCCCAGGTGGCGCTAGTGGTAAAGAACCTGCCTGCCATTGCAGAAGATATAAGAGACAAGGGTTTGATTTTTGGGTCTGGAAGATCCCCTGGAGGAGGGCATAGAAACCCATTCCAGTATCTGCTGCATATGTGACCCAATCATCAAGTCTTTTTAAGAGGAAGTAGCATATAATTTAATAGTCATAATTAATATGGTATTTTAACAGTAACTCAGTAGAATTTAATTTAATAATAATCATTTAATAATAACTATTATTCATAAAAATTAAAAATAATTAAAAATTACATTTTCTTCTGGAAATTGTACCACAGCAATATTGTAAAAAAGTAAGGGATTTCCAAGATAAGAAAGCTGAGTTAAGTGCCAAGTCCATAATTGGAGGAAGTTCATGCATTGACACACGTGGCATATGTGTGTGCAAAGTTGCTCAGTCATTTCCAGCTCTTTGTGACCCCTATGGACCATAGGGGTCACAGGCTCCTCTCTCCATGGGTTTCTCCAGGCAAGAATACTGGAATGGGTTTCTATGCCCTCCTCCAGGGGATCTTCCAGACCCAAAGATCAAACCCTTGTCTCTTACGTCTTCTGCAATGGCAGGCGGGTTCTTTACCACTAGCGCCACCTGGGAAGCTCATGACGTATATAGGGGACTCCTCAATTACCTCTTCCAACGGATAGAGGCAGTAGTGCAGAGAGTAAATTAAGTTACATCAAAGTCTAAACTCAGCTTACAAATTTATGCCTAAAATGACTGTATCTAATGTTCTGAGGATTAGCAATACTTCATATTAAATAATGAAATTCCAATTCAGGACACACAGGAAGTATCTAGTTTACCATGCAACCAGTGTTTTCAAGAGAAAAAAAATGATCATCTCTGCTTCCAAGCAAAAAAAAAAAAAAAATGCTTAAATCTGACTTTCTGTAAGTAATTAATAGTTTGAATTACATAACACTTTAGGTGGACTGAAGTAAGCTTCAAGTCAGAAGATCTGTGTTTAAATATTTGAATCTACTTTTACTAGCTATGTTGACAATGGGCAAGGCCACAAATCCTTTGAACTTCAGTGTGATCACCTGGGATGTGAAGTTAATAGTAAGAGTTATATCTGCCTGTGTTCTTCCAGTGAGTATGGATAAAATGCAACAAAATCATTAATGGGAATTTCTTTGTAAAGTATTTAAAATTATAATTGTTTAATGAACTATTACAGATAAAATAATGTAGCAATATAAATGTATAACTTCATATTTTATGCAAACTTTGTGAACTATACCCAAGTTTTTATATGATTATACTTTCGAGGATAATATGATTTATCTGAAAAGACATATAAACAAGACATATAGCATTCTTCCACTAACACCATGTCAGCATGTATAAATCTCTAAAGCTCTGTGGAGTTGAGTTTCCTCAGATATAAAAAATATTGGTTTGGTGGCTTCCATGTTTTCTTGAAGCCCTAAAGCACGATTTGAGGAAAAAAATCAGAAGGGAGCTGGCATTTGAAAGTATGATTTGGCATTAACAAAGCAAAACAGATGCTAGTACATCCGGCTTTAACTGCAGATAAAATAATGAAAGGAACAGTAAAATGTGGTCGTATATTTAAATTATATAGTTTGTAAGAATAGTGGCTAGAATGTCTATATAACCTGCATATGAATAACAGTCAATATGAAACACTCATGGAAATTTATCATAACCATAACAACCAAATTCCAGATTGCTAACTTCTTATGAGTTTCTTTCAAAATTCGAAGGACTGTAAGATACCACACAGGGCCGCTAAGTTTTCAGTTAGACTCTCAACTCCGGGATATGTGTCTCCATAAATCTATGAAACAGACACTGTACTTTGCACAGGGTCTTGTGATGCTGTTTTCAGCAGCCAGAGCATGAAAATTCTGCAAGTAGATCAGTCCTAGTCTGTCAGGCAGAACAAGGCATGACTACTCAACCTTGGGGACCTAGAACCCCCACCCAGGCTAGATGGAACATTTCGTATATTATCTCATATGATGCTGCTAAGTAAGCTCAGTAGGTAGACTACTCCACTGTTTCCTCCATCCTTCTGTTTTATTCTTTTCTTCCTTCCATCTTCCATATAATAACATATGAAGGTGACTGCTAAGTATAGACCTGACCCAGGGGAACTCACTCTCTAGCTGAGGCAAGAGCCCATGCACCTGTTAAACCACCAAATATAAATAAAGAAGAGCAACGAGTTACTGAGACAGAGATCATGGAGAACAGTTCCCTAAGAAACACCTGAACTTACCCTTGAAAATTTACAAATTACATGACATGGGAGGAGCCAGAGTACATTTTGTGAATTTCAATTCAGTCTCACCTCCAGGGGTATCACTCCTCTCACTTACTAACCAATAAGCGCAGACCACTCACAGGAGTTCTCTGGTTTCAAATGCAGTCCTGTACCTCTAATTTCTTTGCCTCTGCTGCCCCCTCTGCCTGAAAGAGTCTCCGGACCAACCTCCCATCCAAACCTGCTGACTTTTTCTTTGAAAGTCAGATCAAGGGTAACTGTAAATCCTCTGTGAAGCCTTCTGTGGCTCCCCTAGACAGGTTAGGCTTGCCACACTGTAGCCACCCCCACTGCAAGCTGACTTAACTCCACAGGATCTGTCATCACATCGCTGGTCCACACATATCCATGCTGTGTCCAAGCTACACTGCGTGTTATTCGTCGTTTAAATCTCAGACCATCAACAGCGCAAAGCGCTTAGTAAATATGCAACATGTGTTCCAGGAATCAATAAATTGTACATAAACATTATTAACTGTGTGTAATTTGGGTGGTGGATTAGTGGCTTTAAGCGTTAAGGGTTCCGTCTAATTCAGGTTATTCTTGAAAATACTACCATGTGGCTTAACCTATAATAAAAGTTACAGAGGAATGGTTTGAGACTGCTAGACCCTCACCACTCAATGAACTATAGGCAATGCAAATATTAATATCAAACAAGCATAAATATTCACAGAATGAGATAAATGAGGCAACGCATACAAAAACAGCATCTGAGTCTTCTGAGAGTGGTTTGTGAACACAGGATGCTTTGGAACACTATAAATAGAAGATTAAGCTATAAGAGCATTAGGTAGGTGGGTAGGTAGGCAGTACAGAGAACTGGTAACAAAGCGAATATTCACATTAGTATTCAGAAATATCTCAGGTAAAGAATTCATTTCTCGGTGAGAATGAAAATGATTCTTACTAAAAGTAGACTCATATTTACATATTGACATCTTAAGCACATTCTGTGCACTGCTTTTAAAATAAAAATGGAGCATTCTCTGATGGAAAAGGAATTTCACACAACATGTCAACCAACATCTAGAGATTGTGTGGCAGTGAGAACATAAATGTTTTCCAGCTTCACAGTAGGTCACAGTGCAGGGAAGCCTGCACTGAGAATAAAGCCGAGTGTGTAAGAGGTACCTGAATTCACATGTGAGTTGACTTCCCAGTCCACCCTGGAGCAGAGGAGCTCCTTGCTACCCTAAGTAATAGGGAGGGAATAAAATCATCAGAAGTCAGAGCTGCAGCATTTATGGGGGCCATCTTCTTTGGCTATACTTATGTTCAGATGAAGAAACCTTTTAGAGACCAGGAAGGTGAAGAAACTTAGCAGGTAGTAAGGGCTAGAAAATGTCAGAGTTGGAGCTAAAATCTTAGATCTCTAATTCTCAGTCCAGTGTTCTTTATTCTAACCTGGTCGCAAAGAGTCGGACACGACTGAGCGACTGACCTGAACTGAAGCTATGTCAAAATCAGGCAAAAAAATAAAATCTTAAGGCTACTAGGATTTACATTCAGAAGAGTTTCTACAAAGAAATAGATTCTGCTTCATGTTTCAATGTCAAGTTTTGTTTCCTTCTTGTTAACAGAAAGAGAAATATGGACCACAGTCTCCTAGTGACATCTGGCGTCTAAATCTGGGTAATACAAAAAAACAGGAATAATAAAAAGACTTCTGTATTTATGTTTATTAACATTAATAACATTTGGTTCTTAAATCCAAAACTTGGAGAGTATTATAAAATTTTGAAGATAGTCTTTCATGGTTTGCCTGCTCAGTAATATGTTCATAAACAGAGCTGTGTTTTATAGTAATTTTCTTTTTAATAATAATGAATTGTTGCCATGTGTGTGCTCAGTCATGTCCAGCTCTTTGTGACCCCAAGGACTGTAGCCCACCAGGCTCCTCTGACCATGGAATTTTCCAGGCAAGAATACTTGAGTGGCTTATCATTCCCTTCTCCAGGGGATCTTCCTGACCCAGGAATCCAACCCAGGTCTCCTGCATTGAAGGCAGATTCTTTACCATCTGTGCCACCCTGAAGGTCAATACTGTGCCATCTCAGTCTAACTACACAATCTATTCCACAAAGTTTTATGAGAACTTATAACATGACAGAAACAGTTCTAGCAACAAGGGATGCAAAGATAGATATCTATTACCACTTTCTTCAGGAAACTCACTGCTTATCTGAAGAAATAAACTCATCAGTTCAGTTGCTCAGTTGTGTCCGACTCTTCACGACCCCATGGGCTGCAGCTCGCCAGGCCTCCCTGTCCATCACCAACTCCTGGAGTTTATGGAGGGAACTATAATAAGTGTGATAAGGGCTAAAATTAAGATACATACAAAATATGATGAGGAAGGAGTGACTAGGAGGTCAGGAAGTTTTCAGAGAAAATGGGATATTTTGACTTAATTCTTGAAAGGGGTTAGAATCCACCCGAATTAAAAAGCAAAATGTCTCAATTTTTTCTCTCAATGTAAAAAAAAAAAAAAGCATCTAAATATATTTTCATTACATTTGATTTCATGAGTTTGAATGTCACTGATATTTCTTTAGTACTGATCAACTTAATCTTTGTAGAGAACAAGAGTATGCCATTATTTCTGGTCAATGAATTCTTGGTATTCTTAATATTTCTTACCTCTACATCTGGTAAGTAGAGGAGCTGGGAGACAGAAACCAGAGTTGTCTGACTTTGAAATACTCAAGTGTTATTTATTGAGTGCCTACTATGTATCAGATATTTTCTGTGTTGCTAAATTAGTAAACAAAATCCATGCCCTCATTGCACTTACATCCTACAGGGGAGGACAGTCAATAAATAAATAAGTAAAACATAAGTAAGTCAGATCGCTATGGATATTACTAGGGATGGAAGATAGATAGTGGTGTGCTGTGCTCTGTCACTTCAGTCATGTCCAACTCTTTGCGACCTCAAGGACTGTAGCCCACCAGGCTCCTCTATCTGAGGGATTCTCCAGGCAGGAATACTGGAGTGGGTTGCCATGCCCTCCTCCAAGGGATCCTCCTGACCCAGGGATTGAACTCATCTCTCCTGCATTGCAGGCAGATTCTTTCACCACTGAGCCACCAGGGAAGCCCCAGATAGTGCTAAGAAGGGTATTTATTTTAACTCTGGTAGTCTGGGAATGCCTCCCTGAGAAACTGACATTTAATTAAAGACCTGAAGGAGGTCATGGAGGGAGATACGTGGATATTTAGGGGCAAGTGCTCCAAGTAGCAGGAACAAAAAAACTCTGTGTGGGGAGCATGGACTGAGTATGAACACCAAGGAGCACATGTGCCTAATGAGTTAGACCTGGAAGAGGAGAATAAATTAGACGTGAAAAAAAAAAAAAAAAAAAAAGGTGGTCAGATCATGTAGGGCTTTTGGCCATTGTAAGGAGGATGGTGGGGAACCGTCCTGGAGTTCTGGGTTCAAGAGTGACATAACCCAATCTGATCTAGCTGCCATGTGCAGAACATACCCTAGAAGAATGGCAAGTGATGAATCAGAGACCCAAAAAAGAGAGTATTGTATTTATCCAGGAAACAGATCAGGGCTACCTGGAAGAATTAATGTAGGAGTGAAATAAGCAGATTATTTTTACATTTTGCAGGTATAATTAGCAGTATTGACTGATGGACAAAATGTGTATTAGAAAAGAAGAAAAGTCACTTGGGGGGGAGGGTAACTCCAAGTTGCTTAAGCAACTGGAATAAGAAGTTGACATTAAATAAGATCAGGAAATGTACAGTATGATGTACAGGAAATGTACAATATTTTCTGTGTTGCTAAATTAGTAAACAAAATCCATGCCCTCATTGCACTTACATCCTACAGGGGAGGACAGTCAATAAATAAAAAAGTAAAATATAAGTAAGTCAGATCGCTATGGATAGTATGTACAGTATGATTGTGTCTGGAGGAGCTGGCTATCAAGAGTCTAACTTCAGTTCAGTTCAGTTCAGTTCAGTCGCTCAGTTGTGTCTGACTCTTTGTGAGCCCATGAATCGCAGCACGCCAGGCCTCCCTGTCCATCACCAACTCCCGGATTTTACCCAAACTCATGTCCCTCAAATCGGTGATGCCATCCAACCATCTCATCCTCTGTCGTCCCCTTCTCCTCCTGCCCCCAGTCCCTCCCAGCATAAGGGTGTTTTCCAATGAGTCAGCTCTTCGCATGAGGTGGCCAAGGTACTGGAATTTCAGCTTGAGCATCAGTCCTTCCAATGAACACCCAGGACTGATCTCCTTTAGGATGGACTGGTTGGATCTCCTTGCAGCCCAAGGGACTCTCAAGAGTCTAACTTAGGATATACTAACTCTGAGACACTTTGCAAGTGAGGATGTCCAGTAGCAGTTGAATAGAATCTTAAGCTCAGGGGAAGGCTTCCCTGGTGGCTCAGTGCTAAAGAATCTGCCAGTGCAGGAGACACAGGTTTGATCCCCGATCTGGGAGAAGGTCATATGCCACAGAACAACTAAGCCCGTGCTCGAGAGCCCAGGAGTCACAGCTACTGAGCCCACATGCTACAACTATTGAAGCCTGGACTCCCTAGAGCCCATGCTCAGGCTCCACAGTGAGAAGCCACTGCAATGAGAAGTGTGTGCACTGCAACTAGCAACAAGCCCTGCTTAACGCTACTAGAGAAAAGCCCATGAAGCAATGAAGACCTAGCACAGCCAAAAATAACTAAGCTCAGAAGAAAGAACGTTTGAGCACATCAACATACAGATAATATTTATTTTATTCATTTATATTTTTTTAGTTCTACCAGTTTATTGCTACCAACTCATCACCCTCTACCCTCACGCACACGTGCTCAGTCATGTAACCCCATGGACTGCAGCCCGCCAGGCTCCTTTGTCCATGGACTTTTCCAGGCAAGAATACTGGAGTGGGTTGCCATTTCCTTCTCCACAGATAATATTTAAAGCCATAAGAATGGATGACATCACCTTGGGAATGAGTGTTGATAGAGAGGGGAAGAGATCTAAGAACCCGACCTCAGTTCAGTTCAGTTCAGTTCAGTCACTCAGTTGTGTCCGACTCTTTGCGACCCCATGAATCACAGAACACCAGGCCTCGCTGTCCATCACCAACTCCCAGAGTTCACTCAGACTCACGTCCATCGAGTCAGTGATGCCATCCAGCCATCTCATCCTCTGTCGTCCCCTTCTCCTCATGCCCCCAATCCCTCCCAGCATCAGAGTCTTTTCCAAAGACTCAACTCTTCACATGAGGTGGCCAAAGTACTGGAGTTTCAGCTTTAGCATCATTCCTTCCAAAGATATCCCAGGGCTGATCTCCTTCAGAATGGACTGGTTGGATCTCCTTGCAGTCCAAGGGACTCTCAAGAGTCTTCTCCAACACCACAGTTCAAAAGCATCAATTCTTTGGCGCTCAGCTTTCTTCACAGTCCAACTCTCACATCCACACATGATCACTGGAAAAACCATAGCCTTGACTAGACGGACCTTTGTTGGCAAAGTAACGTCTCTGCTTTTCAACCTCAGTGAACCTCAATGGAGAGATGAGAAGAATTAACAGTGGGCGCTATAAGATGCAACTAATGGGGATAGGATAACTGAAAGAGGAGCGTCCAGAAACCAAGTGAAGAAAGCATTTCAAGAAAAGAGTCATCTAGAACTCAATCAAAAGTTGGGCAGAAGACCTAAATAGACATTTTTCCAAAGAAGACATACAGATGGCCAATAGGCACGTGAGAAGATGCTCAACATGCTTATCAGGGAAGTGCAATTCAAGTCTACAGTGAGATATCACCTCACACCAGTCAAAATGACCATAAATTAAAAATTCACAAATAATAAACCGTGGAGAGGGTGTGGAGAAAACGGAACCCTACTACTCTATTAGTGAGAATGAAAAATGGTGCAGCCACTATGGAAGTTCCTTAAAAAACTGAAAATAGAGTTACCATATGATCCAGCATATGGTATATATATATATATATATATATATATATATATATCCAGCATTCTGGGTATATATCCAGAGAAAACTCTGATTCTAAAAGATATACGCACCCCAATTTTCAGGGCAGCACTATTTACAATAACCAAGACATGGAAGCAACCTAAATGTCTTTTGACAGATGAATACCCTTTGCAGCAACATGGATGAATATAGAGATTGTCATACTAAGTGAAGTAAGTCAGACAGAGACAGATGAACATCATATAATATCACTTATATGTGGAATCTAAAATATGATACAAGTAAACCTATTTAGAAAACAGACTCACAGACTTAGAAAACAAACTTATTTTTACCAAAAGTGAAATGTGGGTCGGGGTAGATTAGGAGGATGGGAATAACATATACACACTGCTATAGATAAGATGAGGGCTTCCCAGGTGGCACAATGGTAAATAAATTGACTGCCAATGCAGGAGACGCAGGAGACATGGGTTCAATCTTTGGTAGGGAAGATCCCCTGGAGGAGGAAATGGCAACCTGCTCCAGTATTCTTGCACAGAAAATTCCATGTACTGAGGATATGAGTAGGCTACAGTTTATGGGGTTGCAAAAGAATGGACTTTACTGAGCATGCATGCATGCATAGATAAGATAGATACAAGGTCCTACTGTATAGCACAGGAGCTATATTCAGTATCTCATAATAAGCTATATAGAAAAGAATATGAAAGGTATATATATATATATATATATATATATATATATATAATTGAATCACTTTGCTGTATACCATAAACTAAGCTATGGAGAAGTTAATTAAGAGAGAGACTGAGGATTTACCATTGAATTTAGCACAGTGGGAGTCATGCATAAACTTGAGAAGGGGTCCTTTTTTGTGTGTGTGGAGCCCTTTTGGAGTAGATTCAAGATAGAGCTGGAGAAGAGGGAGGGGACAAAGTGAGAATAAGAAATCTCTTTCAAGGGATTTTTGGATGTATAAGGAAGCAGAGAAATCAGGTAATAGTTGGAGATTGTTTAAAGCCAGGGGTTATTTTTTAAAACAAGAAGATACTATGTATGTTTGTGTTGGCAGAGTGCCAACTGAGTAATTTCCTCAGTTCAGTCTCTGCAACAAAGATTTGGAACTGGTGGACCAGTGTTCAGCTCAGTTACAGGTCAGAGATTTATTTGGTACAAGCAACTCTTGCAGATCAATTCCAGAAAAATAAATGACCCAATCAAAAAATGGGCCAAAGAACTAAATAGACATTTCTCCAAAGAAGACATACAGATGGCTAACAAACACATGAAAAGATGCTCAACATCACTCATTATCAGAGAAATGCAAATCAAAACCACAATGAGGTACCATTTTACACCAGTCAGAATGGCTGCAATCCATAAGTCTACAAGCAATAAATGCTGGAGAGGGTGTGGAGAAAGGGAACCCTCTTACACTGTTGGTGGGAATGCAAACTAGTACAGCCACTATGGAGAACAGTGTGGAGATTCCTTAAAAACCTGGAAATAGAACTGCCATACGACCCAGCAATCCTACTGCTGGGCGTATACACCGAGGAAACCAGAATTGAAAGAGACACCTTTACCTCAATGTTCATGGCAGCACTGTTTATAATAGCCAGGACATGGAAGCAACCTAGATGTCCATCAGCAGATGAATGGATAAGAAAGCTGTGGTACATATACACAATGGAGTATTACGCAGCCATTAAAAAGAATACATTTGAATCAGTTCTAATGAGGTGAATGAAACTGGAGCCTACTATACAGAGTGAAGTAAGCCAGAAAGAAAAACACCAATACAGTATACTAACACATATATATGGGATTTAGAAAGATGGTAACAACAACCCTGTATGCGAGATAGCAAAAGAGACACAGATGTATAGAACAGTCTTTTGGACTCTGTGGTAGAGGGAGGATGGGGGATGATTTGGGAGAATGGCATTAAAACATGTATAATATCATATTAGAAACAAATCGCCAGTCCAGGTTTGATGCAGGATACAGGAAGCTTGGGGCTGGTGCACTGGGATGACCCAGAGGGATGGTATGGGGAGGGAGGTGGGAGAGGGGTTCAGGATGGGGAACACATGTACACCCATGGCGGATGCATGTTGATGTATGGCAAAACCAATACAATATTGTAAAGTAAAAAAATAAATTAAAAAAAGAAAAAGAAAAAAAATAAAGGATAGTACACCCCCAAAGTGTGAGGGGAGACCAACCTGAAGGGAAGGCCTCAGCCCATCTTGGTTCCCTCTTTTTATACTTTTTGTCTTCTTCCCGGCTCCAGCTCCCCCCACCATGCCTGCTCTATGCAAATTAGGGCTAGCAATCATCATTGATCAGGAATAGGATGTGTTTCACCTGAGGTTCCCACTCCAGTCCATGGATTTCTCCTTTATTCCCTTTATTTGGGCTTTCCCCTTTTTTTCTTTTAGTTATCATCACTCTGGACTCCTTGTTCCTTTTCTAACTACTTAACTCCCTCCCTCAAGAGATAGGAGGGCCAATTCTTTAGGAATAGGGGCACTGAGGTCTCTCTGGCTACTTCCTGCTGAGCTAGGATGGCGAGGGGCTTTGGGCCTCTCCCTCTCGCTAGTCTCAAGCCTGAGAGTCCTTATAGTGGTGTCTGTCTAAGTACAAGGGAGTTTCCTTGGCTATGACAGAGAGACAGCAATGTAGCCCAGGCTGAAGCAAGAGCTCTCCTGATAAAGTTTATCCCCAGAAACTTAATTTTTTGCCTGTTCATTACAATGGCACTTATTTGTAGTCCTGAATAGGTAGCAGAGATCTCCCAGGGGCTCACAGGTGTATTCAGTGTCCTCTTCTGTGTTCTTCCACAGCTTAATGCCTGAATAGTGAATCCAGGAGTGTGTGCCCTGGTACCTTGACTGCTGTGGGGGTAGAAAGCATTAAAGGGTAGGGGCCCTTCCATGTGGGCTGGAGTTGAACCTTTCTGGACCCATCTTTCCAGAACTCTATGGTCTTGAAATTGGAGACTACTGCATATACTGCTCTCCTTTTTCCATCTAAGACAAAGGTGTTTCCATCAGTGTGCTGATTTCCTCAGGATTGGTCAGAGGATCTTCTGATAATCCCTCTGGGGGTTTTTGTCCAATGGTCCAAAGTTTCTAGGCAAGAGTAAAAGGAGAAAGAGCCCTCAGAGGGATAGGCAGGATAGGATAGGTTAAGAAAACCTCACAAGGGGATATACTCAGTACAGGATTTTCCATCAGCATTGTCTGGTATTTGAGGATCCTTTGATCAGACATAAATAGGTGGCCTTTGTCATTCAGAAGTTGTTTCATTTGGTAGCTAGTAAAAATAGTTAGCTTTCCCCAAGAGTTTTACAGCATCTTCTGTTAGGATTGCAATAGCTGAAAGATTTCAAAGGCAGGGAGAACAGCCTTGGGTGATTGGATCAAGCCTCTTGCATAAGTAAACTATTGGCTGGGGCTCAGGTCCCAACCTTTGAGTTAACACTCCCAAGGCTATTCCTTCCTTTTTGTGGACATACAGTTGGGCTGTGGACATACAGTTGGGCTTTTTCTGGATCTGGCAACATAAGGCAGTGCTTGGGGTAAGGCCTGTTTAGTGTAGCCTCTGCCTTCTTTGAGGAGGTCCTAATGTCAGTGGGATTGAATCGTCCTGTCACTTTAAGTTTTTATATAAGGGCTGAGTGATTAGGCCATAGTTGGGTATCCAGAGTCTACAATAACTGGTTAGCCCCAGGAAAACACAAATGTCTCCGAGTCACAGGGGAAGGCAACTGGAGGATTCTTTGTACTGGCCAGAGAACAGCCTCCTGGACCTGTGTATAATCTGAAAACCCAGATAAGTGACCTTTGTCTGGACCACCTGTGCCTTAGCACAGGAGACTTTATGTCCCCTCTCTGCCACAAAGTTTAGAACCTGAATTGCATTTGTTGGGCATTTTCCTCATCTGGAGAGCAGATTAGTAGGTCATCTACATATTGCAATATTTTCCCATTAGGTCCCAGGTCCAGATCTAGAAGATCTCAGCTAAGAACCTGTCCAAAGAGGTGGGAGATATCTCTAAATCCCTGAGGTAATACTGTCCAAGTCATTTGTTGTTTTTCTCCTGGAGCCTCCCACTTCAGGCAAAAGATATTGGGATTCTTTAACCAGTGGAATGCAAAAGATTATGTCCTTAAGATCCAGGACAGTAAACCACTTGGCATTGGGTGGGCTATCTCCCAGAATTACATAGGGATTTGGTACCATGGGATGCAAAGGGACTACAGCTTCATTTATGATCTGGAGATCTCGAACCATTCCCCAGGTCCTGTCTTTTTTCTTTACAGGGAGGATTAGGGTTACATGGTGAATAGCTGGGGACCAATAGCCCACAAGCAAGGAATTTGTTTATTAGAGGCTGTAGTCCTTCCTGAGTTTCTCTTCTGAAGGTGTATTGTTTCCTACTTGGAAACTGAATGGAAACTCAGAGGATAATGACAACCAATTCAGCTTGATGGGCTTGTCCAGGTGTCCCCTGGTTCCACACTTGGGGGTTAATTTTGTCCTCCCATAGTTTTTAGTCCCTCTCTATTGGAGAGGGCATAATGGGTTTCTCAGTAGTAACCAGGAGTTGAAGGGCTCTAGGGGCTGAAAAGTTTCCCATCACAAGGGTGGTCCCTAGCTTGGTGAGTATAGCTCTTCTCAAAAAGGGAGTAGGGCACTCAGGGACCATCAGAAACTGATGGGATAATATCTGTCCATCCCAGCAACAAAGAAGTGCTTGGGTGAATATTTTTGTAATTGTTTTTCTGTAGTACCCAAAATGGTACAGATTTGTAGGGAGAAGGCTCTGGAGTAGGAGGTCAGGACAGAGTATGCAGCCCTGGGTGTCAACCAAGAAATTTTCAGAGCTGCTTGCCACATTCAGTTCCACCCTTGTCTCTAACCCCTAGATGGTCATCCATGACAGGTGGGCTGGCTGGCGTGGGCTGCTTCCATCCTCTTGAACCATCATAAGTGAAGGCTTGGCACTTGACCTTGAGGCTCTTGGGTCCCCAGGGCAGAGTGCTGCCCAATGTCCCAGTTGATGACAATTGTAGCAAGCCATTTTAGAAGACTTGTCATGGTTTGGCCACGCTTGGCCACGCTTTGGCCCAATGCCCCACCTGTCTACAGATTAGGCTTTTCTCTCCTGCCTTGTCCTTCAGGGACTCGGGGTTTGCCACAGGGCTTCTCTAGAGGGCAGCCAGCATTTGGGTATACCTTGTCTCTTTCCATTTCTCCCTTTCCTGGCCCTGGTCCTACCTCTCCTGCTCTCTATTATAAAAGTATTGGTGGCTTTCTGGACCATCTGGTCTAAAGAGACAGCTAGGTCCTGTTGCTGTAGCTGTTGTAACTTTATCCTTATGGCTGATGCACACTGGGACAGGAATCTGTCCTTTAAAATCACCTGTCCCTTGTAAGAGTCTAAGTCCAGATTGGTAAACTTTTGGAGGGCCTCTTTTAGCCTTTCCAGAAAGGCAATGGTGTTCTGGTTGGGGTCATGAGTTATTGCTGAGACCTAGGCACAGCACCATAAGTAACAGGTTTCCTAACAGGGTGGATTTCCTTAGGGTGCATCTTAATGAAGCTGATCCAACCCAGTACTGTTACCTCCTGGGAGCAAGACATCCCCAGTTCAGGGTGAAGATCCCCAAGCAGATTGTGGTCTATCAACCTCCTGGAGATCAAATCCTCAGGCTGGTCAAGGCAGGTCAGCCTCCCAGGAATTGAGTCTCTGGGCAGGTCGAGGGATGTTGACTTCCTGGGACCCCCGGAATGGTGGATCCCTGAGCAGGTTGAGGCATGGCAACCTCCCAGGGACTGGATCCCTGGGCATGTTGTGGCAGGTCGACCTCCTGGGATCCCCAGGCTGGAGTTGGGCTTCCCCAAGATCTCCAGCATGACTCGTGCTGGGAAGGATGAAGGGGTTATAATCAGAGCCAGGCATCCCCAGGTCAGGAACTGGGTGTCCCCAGGGATTCCAGCAGAGGGGTGTTGGATGGGCCTGACTCTTTGCTGGTTTGTCCACCTGGATGGGAATAAATAGCATGATGTAAAGCAATCTAAGCTGTGGCCTGAGACTGGGAACCTGGCAAAACAGCCACAAGACTAATTCTCTTATCACCTTGAAGGAATGTATGTCTCTGACTTCCTCGCATAGTCCTCTATAAGATCAGCTTAGGGTGGAGGTTTCATCCAGGGGGTACGTTCACAGCTTTAGGAAAAGAGTAGTTTGGGCCCAAATAGCCTGCAGAGGTAACTCCCACTAGCAGCAAACATTGTTTCTGGAAGCTCAGTTGCCCTCGAAGGGATGTCACCAGCAGGTGGACTTCTAGCAGGCTTTGGGTGCCTGCCACCTGCACAGCGGGTCCACTGAGAGATGCTGTTTTCATACATGTTGTAGGGAACCTGGAAGTGAAGGCCTGACTCTCTAGAGAGATTGGGTACTATACAATATTTCCCTTCCAAGGGCCAACCGTTTTCTGGTTGTCTTGCCAAAAAGTTGCAGAGGCAACACTGTGGGCCCAGACAGGGCTCACGAAAAGAGCACACCTTCTGGAAATAGAAACCTGATAACCCTCCCAATGTTTTGCAGAGAGTGGCATTGATGGAGGGAGGAGCTGAAGGACAGGAGGAGAAAGCAGCTGGAAGACCGTGCTGAGGAATCCTCTACACAACCTGCCGGGAAAGTGGCTAAATGCCTGACATGTGCCCACACAGTTTTCACTGGCCTGAACCTTGGCACAGGGGAGATTAAGGACAGAAGAACCCTCACCCGTTTGGGCAACAGCTACTGGGGTGCAACGGACAATGGGGCCTTCAGGACATGCTGGGAAGTAGTCCCTGCCAGAATCCCTCAGTTATATCCACACCTGCTCGCCTGCTCGCTGAGTGTTCAAGGAGACAAGAAACGAGCAACGGTAAAGGAATTAAGATTTTGTTAGCCATATGGTCCTTCCAGCCATAGAGGTGAGGGCCTCCTCTCTTAACCAGAGGTCTTCTGGAATCTGAGACTGAGCTGCAGAAGCCTTCCGCTGAGTACCTTTTTGCTCTGCCAGTTCCTGCCACGTTCTGCTTCCTGTCACTTCCGCTGCGCTTGGCTTCCTCTGCGTTGGATTTCCGCCGCTTTCGGCCATGTTGGACTTCTGCTGCAGTCGGTTTCTACTGTGTGCGCTTTCGTTGCATTGGGCTGGTTGAGACAGAGAATATTGTGTAAAGAAGAGAGTGTAACTGTCTAAGTGGAAGGGATTGAGAACCAGTGTACAAATGTTAGCAGACAGGATGATGGTTAGTTCATGCACAGTAAAACAAGGAAGAGAGAATATACACATAGGGCAGGTTAGTTGACATGGTGGTAGCAGAACAGAGGAGATAGAGGTATCTGTCCATTGTTCTAGGTTAGAACCAAGGACCTGCGTAGCTGAAGTAGAATGGAAGTGAGAAATGGAATATTTCCTGCCATATCAATAAACAAAACATGTCGCTGTTATCAACGATTGCGTCCACCACCAGTAGCAGCCAACACCAATGGTGAGCTGATGGGCCCTAAGGGAATTTAGGAGGCAAAGAATACCTGCCATTTAGCAGCCATTAGACTACAGCCGCTTCCTGTGTATATTAATTACTCATTTGTGCCGACTCTTTGCGACCCATGGACTGTAGCCCACCAGGCTCCTCTGTCCGTGGAATTCTCCAGGCAAGAATACTGGAGTGGGTTGCCATTTCCTTTTCCAGGAGATCTTCCTGACCCAGGGATCGAATCTGGGTCTCCCACATTGCAGGCAGATTCTTTACGATCTGAGCCAACCAGTGAAGACTGCCACTCCCTACAGTGTGCCCTGAGGAAATTCAGGATGTGAGAACACAGGATACTTGTCCCAGAAAACTTATCTGCATATCAAAGGAATGACTTCAGTGAGCCCAGACTCTTGCATCTTCCCACACTGAGAAAGGATTGATATTGAAGCTGAAGCTCCAATACTTGGGGCACCTGATGCAAAGAGCTGACTCATTAGAAAAGACCCTGATGCTGGGAAAGATTGAGGGCAGGAGAAGTGGACGACAGAGGATGAGATGGTTGGATGGCATCACCGACTCAATGGACATGAGTTTGGGCAAGCTCCAGGAGATGCTGAAGGACAGGGAAGCCTGGTGTGCTGCAGTCTATAAGGTCTCAAAGAGTCAGATATGACTGAGTGACTGAACACTGCAATACACACCTAGAAAACCATTAAATACTTTAACTTGAGATATCTGGTTTTCCTTTAATAACAATAAACTTTCGACATTCATACTACCGGTCCTCTGTTGCAAAACTTCTATATAACCTGAGCCCCCACGCCACCCCCCTCATCTCCGCCTCCTCAGGGCAGTTCTCTCAAGGTTGCTTGAGATGCTGCCTCCTGGGCTTGAAGTCCTAAAAATTCCCGCTGAATAAAACAGAACTCTCAACTGTTAGGTTGTGAGTATGTTTTAAGTTGACAGAAGTTCTCTGAAGAGGTCAGGATTTTGGAAATTTAATCCATGGACATTTATCCAGATTTATGACAGGAGTGTTGCAAAGGCTGATATGACACACAGGACTGTTGTAAAGACACACATGATACAATCCTGAGGCAATAAAGAAAAGTAAAAGTAATAAAATCTGATGACATGAGCGAGCATCATGCTGGGAGATTTTTAAGACAGTCAGAGGGCAAATGGTCTGGAAGGGTCCAGTAGGAGAAAGAAGGACAGATAACTTCTCCACGTCTAGGTCCTGTGACAAAAGAGGCATGGGGAACAGCGACCCCTTGAGAGCACGTATGCCCTAAATTGGTTATTGATATCTTTGTACCAGCAAATGTTACTGTTCAAGGTTTTTTTGGTCACCGCACAACAGGCCAGTAAATCAGAGATGAGATGTTGAAACAAGGAATGATGACTTTATTTGGAAAGCCAGCAAACTGAGAAGATGGTAGACAAAAATCTCCAAAAGACCATCTGGGGGTCTGGATGCCAGTATCTTTTACAGAACAGAGAGGGGGAGGTGAGAAAGTAAAGTAAAAAGGCCATTAATCTTGCAAATCTCTCTTTGAATGGTCAGCCCCAAGGAGGGGATATGTTCAGGCAGAGAGGCAGAGTCCCTGGAGGCAGACCATTATGTATAGACGGTATTCTTTTTACAAATAAAGGCAATGGGAACCAAAAGTTAAAGAAACAGATCCTACACAGAGTCAGATTTTGTTCTTCCCTGTGACACTGATAATTATTGGAATGCCAAATACATCGACATCAATAAATGAGGGCAAGGGCTTCAGCATTGTTTGCTCCTGCATTTAATGTTTCACTCTATTCATATGCATTGGACTCTATTCATATGTGTGTTTTAGAGAAGATGGACACTCACATCCCTGCGTTCTAGTGAATTTCCAACTCAGGAAACCATATTGTGCTTCTCTACATGTCTTTCTGCTATTTCAATGGAAAAAAACCCTCTTCTCTGCTTCCTCTTTGGCGCTCAGCAGAAAGAATGCTGCCTGCATGTTTCCAGAGAGGGAGGCCCTAATCAAATGGAGCTTTATGTTGTCTCCTAATGGTGACACAGTCTTTTCAAAGTGCTTTCAGAGTCTGTAGAGGAAAAGTACCCAGCAGACATAAAACCTGCTAGGAACTTAATCATGCACTCTGAGCAGCAGATCACTCAAATATAATTGGCTTGAGATTTCATTTAACCTTGTTTTGTTGGACACATATAGCCATCCCTGTACCCCACGTCTTCTCTCTCCCAGATGGACAAATAGTGTTTTCTTGAATGTGTTCTCTTTTCCAATTCAAACAATTCTAATGATTCTTCTTTGACAAGAGTCTTTCACTTTGACGGTCCAATTCAGTACATCCACATGGTTATTATGAGCAAGATCTCAGGTCCTAGGGGAAAAATGAATGAAAAGATGAATGAATTCTGGTCCCTGCAGGCAAAAGCTTGCTGTGAAGAAGGAAATGTAGTTCACACTGCTTCACTAATCTCTTGGCTAAGTGAGTGTCTCAAGCTTCCTCACAGCAACAATTCCCTGGGTAGTGACGGGAAATAGGAATTATTAACAGACTTCTCAGATGCTTCCTGTGCACATTAGCCATTCTAATACACCTGTATTTCTCATCTGGATCTTCCTTTTATTAAAGCCTAAGGGATTCTATTCTCCTCAATTCATTACTGCCTCAGTGTTTTAGCATGTACATCATTTGGCCACTTGATGCGAAAAATTGACTCATTGGAAAAGACCCTGAATCTGGGAAAGGTTAAAGGCAGAAGGAGAAGAGGGGAGGGTGGGGATGAGATAGTTAGATGGCATCGCAGACTTAATGGACATGAATTTGAGCAAATTTTGGGAGATAGTGAAGGACAGGGAAGGCTGGTCTGCTGAAGTCCATGGGGTTGAACAGAGTCAGAGGCGACTTAGTGACTGAACAACAAAAATACTAAAACACATTAAAGGTCATGTTATCATTTTGCCAAAGTTCTATTTCTCCCTTTGTTTACTCTAAAGTAAACTTTACAGGCTTTATCTAGGAATAAAAAGTATTCTAAATATTTGCTTGCAACCTATCCTCTGACTGTATGGTAGGGAGCAGGGGGAACGGCCCTCTTTCAGGAATAAACAGTGCATTGGAATTAGAGATCTCCTTAAAATCAAAGTTATTCCTTTGAATCAGTTTTGATGACAAGTAGTGTGGTATAAAAATGTTGCTGAGAAACCCGACCTCTATTCACCAGTGCCAAATAGAAATATGGAGACAGAACTTTGGAGGAGTAGAAAGGAGTAGCTTCATTACTTTGCAAGCAAAGTGGCCATAGCAAGCTAATGCTAAGACTGTGCCCTCTTCCCTGGGAAGCTGGAAGAAGCCTTATGGTGTTAGGATGGAAAATAGGGCTGTAGACAAGGATCAAGGCTGATGTAGTCTTGCACACTTCTTCTCCTTCTGGGGGCATTGAGACCATTAGGGCTGGTGTCTGGTGATTCCAGAACAGATTCTGGTGGTCCTTGGGTTACCATCCCCTGACATTCCTTCTAGAATGAAGAGTGCTCCTAAACAATTTCCTTTAAAAACTAGAAATAAAACTACCATGTGACACAGCAATCCCCTTTCTGGGCATATACCTTGAGAAAACCACAATTAAAAAAGACACAAGTACCCCAGTGTTCATAGCATCATAATTTACAATAGTCAGGACATGTAAGCAATCTAGATATCCATTGACTGATGAATGGATAAAGAAGTTGTGTTATATATATATACAGTTCAGTTCAGTCGCTCAGTCGTGTCCAACTCTTTGCGACACTATGAATTGCAGCATGCCAGGCCTACCTGTTCATCACCAACTCCCAGAATTCACTCAAACTCATGTCCATCGAGTCGGTGATGCCATCCAGCCATCTCATCCTCTGTCGTCCCCTTTTCCTCCTGCCCCCAATCCCTCCCAGCATCAGAGTCTTTTCCAATGAGTCGTGTATATATGTACGGTGAAATATTATTCAGCCATAAAAAGGAACAAATTTGAGTCAGTTCTAATGAAGTGGATGAACCTAGAACCTGTTATACAGAATGAAGTAAACCAGAGACAAACAAATATAACACATTACTATCATACATTATGCATATATAAGGAATCTAGAAGAATAGTACTGACAAACCTATCTGCAGAGCAGGAATAGAGATGCAGACACAGAGAACAGAGTGGTGGACACAGTGGGGGGAGGAGAGGATGGGAGGAATTGAGAGGGTAACATCGAAACATATACATTAAGATATGCAAAATAGATAGCTAGTGGGAAGTTGTCACAGTGCTCTGTGACAATCTAGAGGGGTGGGATGGAGAGGGGATGTGGGAGGGATGTTCAAGAGGGATGGGATATACATATTCTTATGCCTGATTGATGTTGTTGTACGGCAGAAATCAACACAATATTGTAAAGCAATTATCCTCCAATTAAAAATTAAAAAAAAAAAAAAAAAGAATACTCCCAGAGGAAAGGAGTGTTAGGGAATGTTGTCTTGGAAGGGGTAAACACCACGTTCACAGTACAACTTTAACTGGAGGGCAAACATTTTCACCGTGTAATTAGCAAGAAAGAGAGGGAAAACAAACATCTATAGTTTGAATAGGTGGAGAGAATAATGGCTGAATAAAGGCTAACATTATATCTACTACTGTGGGCAGGAATCCCTTAGAAGAAATGGAGTAGCCATCATGATCAACAAGAGTCCGAAATGCAGTACTTGGATGCAATCTCAAAAATGACAGAATGATCTCTGTTCATTTCCAAGGCAAACCATTCAATATCACAGTAATCCAAGTCTATGCCCCAACCAGTAACGCTGAAGAAGCTGAAACTGAATGGTTCTATGAAGACCTAAAAGACCTTTTAGAACTAACACCCAAAAGAGATGTCCTTTTCATTATAGGGGACTGGAATGCAAAAGTAGGAAGTCAAGAAACACCTGGGGTAACAGGCAAATACAGAATGAAGCAGGGCAAATGCTAATAGAGTTTTGCCAAGAAAATGCACTGGTCATAGCGAACACCCTCTTCCAACAACACAAGAGAAGACTCTACACATGGACATCACCAGATGGTCAACACTGAAATCAGATTGATTATATTCTTTGCAGCCAAAGATGGAGAAGCTCTATACAGTCAGCAAAAGCAAGACCGGGAGCTGACTGTGGCTCAGATCATGAACTCCTTATTGCCAAATTTAGACTTAAATTGAAGAAAGTAGGGAAAACCACTAGACCATTCAGGTATGACCTAAATCAAATCCCTTATGATTATACAGTGGAAGTGATACATAGATTTAAGGGACTAGATATGATAGAGTGCCTGATGAACTATGGACTGAGGTTCGTGACATTGTACAGGAGACAGGGATCAAGACCATCCCCATGGAAAAGATATGCAAAAAAGCAAAATGGCTGTCTGGGGAGGCCTTATAAATAGCTGTGAAAAGAAGAGAAGCAAAAAGCAAAGGAGAAAAAGAAAGATATAAGCATCTGAATGCAGAGTTCCAAAGAATAGCAAGGAGAGATAAGAAAGCCTTCCTCGGTGATCAGTGCAAAGAAATAGAGGAAAACAACAGAATGGGAAAGACTAGAGATCTCTTCAAGAAAATTAGGGATACCAAGGGGACATTTCATGCAAAGATGTGCTTGATAAAGGAGAAAAATGGTATGGACCTAACAGAAGCAGAAGATATTAAGAAGAGGTGGCAAGAAGAACTGTACAAAGGGTTCAGGATGGGGAACACATGTATACCTGTGGTGGATTCATTTTGATATTTGACAAAACTAATACAATTATGTAAAGTTTAAAAATAAAATAAAATTAAAAAAAAAAGAAAGACAAAAAAAAAAAAAAAAGATCTTCACGACCCAGATAATCACGATGGTGTGATCACTCACCTAGAGCCAGACATCCTGGAATGTGAAGTCAAGTAGGCCTTAGAAAGAATCACTACAAACAAAGCTAGTGGATCCAGGTGATGGAATTCCAGTTGAGCTATTTCAAATCCTGAAAAATGATGCTGTGAAAGTGCTGCACTCAATATGCCAGCAAATTTGGAAAACTCAGCAGTGGCCACAGGACTGGAAAAGGTCAGTTTTCATTCCAATCCCAAAGAAAAGCAATGCCAAAGAATGCTCAAACTACCGCACAATTGCACTCATCTCACATGCTAGTACAGTAATGCTCAAAATTCTCCAAGCCAGGCTTCAGCAATATGTGAACCATGAACTTCCAGATGTTCAAGCTGGTTTTAGAAAAGGCAGAGGAACCAGAGATCAAATTGCCAACATCTGCTGGATCATCAAAAAAGCAAGAGAGTTCCAGAAAAACATCTATTTCTGCTTTCTTGACTATGCCAAAGCGTTTGACTCTGTGGATCACAAGAAACTGTGGAAAATTCTGAAAGAGATGGGAATATCAGACCACCTGACCTGCCTCTTGAGAAACCTATATGCAGGTCAGTAAGCAACAGTTAGAACTGGACATGGAACAACAGGCTGGTTCCAAATAGGAAAAAGAGTACGTCAAGGCTGTATACTGTCACCCTGCTTATTTAACTTCTATTCAGAGTACATCATGAGAAACGCTGGACTGGAAGAAGCACAAGCTGGAATCAAGATTGCCAGGAGAAATATCAATAACCTCAGATATGCAGATGACACCACCCTTATGGCAGAAAGTGAAGAGGAACAAAAAAACCTCTTGATGAAAGGGAAAGAGGAGAATGAAAAAGTTGGCTTAAAGCTCAACATTCAGAAAACTAAGATCATGGCATCTGGTCCCATCACTTCATGGGAAATAGATGGGGAAACAGTGGAAACAGTGGAAACAGTGTCAGACTTTATTTTGGGGGGCTCCAAAATCACTGCAGATTGTGACTGCAGCCATGAAATTAAAAGACACTCCTTGCAAGGAAAGTTATGACCAACCTAGATAGCATATTCAAAAGCAGAGACATTACTTTGCCAACAAAGGTCCATCTAGTCAAGGCTATGGTTTTTCCAGTGGTCATGTACGGATGTGAGAGTTGGACTGTGAAGAAAGCTGTGTGCCAAAGAATTGATGCTTTTGAACTGTGGTGTTGGAGAAGACTCTTGAGAGTTCCTTGGACTGCAAGAAGATCCACCCATTTCATTCTGAAGGAGATCAGTCCTGGGTGTTCTTTGGAAGGAATGATGCTGAAGTGGACACTTCAATGCTTTGGCCACCTCATGTGAAGAGTTGAGTCTTTGGAAAAGACCCTGATGCTGGGAGGGATTGGGGGCAGGAGGAGAAGGGGACAACAGAGGATGAGATGGCTGGATGGCATCACTGACTCGATGGATGTGAGTCTGAGTGAACTCTGGGAGTTGGTGATGGACAGGGAGGCCTGGCGTGCTGCAATTCATGGAGTCTCAAAGAGTCGGACACGACTGAGCGACTGAACTGAACTGAACTGAACTGAAAGGCTAACATGGGCTTCCCAGGTGGGGAAGATGGTAAAGAATCCACTTGCAATGCAGGAGTCCTGGGTTCAATCCCTGAGTCAGGAAGATTCCCTGGGGAATGGAATGCCTACCCACTCTAGTATTCTTGCCTGGAGAGTTCCATAAACAGAGGAGCCTGATGGGTTATATAGTTCATGAGATTGCAAAGACTCATCAAATATATATATATATATATATATATATATATATATATATATATACACACACCCACAAAGATATATATATATATATATATATATATATATATATAGAGAGAGAGAGAGAGAGAGAGAGAGAGAGAGAGAGACATACAAAGATATATATATATATATATATATATATGTATATGCTGCTGTTGCTGCTAAGTCGGTTAAGTAGTGTCCAACTCTGTGCAACCCCATAGACGGCAGCCCACCAGGCTCCCCCGTCCCTGGCAAGAACAGTGGAGTGGGTTGCTATTTCCTTCTCCAATTCATGAAAGTGAAAACTGAAAGTGAAGTTGCTCGATCATGTCCGACTCTTAGTGATCCCATGGACTGCAACCTACCAGGCTCCTGCATCCACGTGACTTTCCAGGCAAGAGTACTGGAGTGGGTTGCCATTGCCTTCTCCATACACACACACACACACACACACACACAAATATACTCGACTGAGCAAAGAGTCAGATATGACCGAGTGACTAATAATATTCAACAACAAGGGCTAACATAATGGGGTGCCTCAACTAGTTTCTGCTACAATAACATGAAATCAAAGCAATGGTTGAGCAATCTTCAACATCCTCATCTGTAAATTGAGACAACGAAAGGACATGTAAAAAGCCTGTGAGAGTAAATAACATAATATAAACCTTTATTTCAGTTTCTGGCACTTCAGGTCAGTGGCTCAGTCAAGTCCAATTCTTTGTGACCCCATGAACTACAGCATGCCAGGCTTTCCTGTTCATCACCAACTCCCAGAACTTGGTCAAATTCATGTCCATCTCATCCTCTGTCATCCCCTTCTCCTCCTGCCTTCAATTTTCCCCAGCATCAGAGTCTTTCCCAATGAGTCAGTTCTTCGCATCAGGTGGCCGAAGTGTTGGAGCTTCAGCTTCAACATCAGTCCTTCCAATTAATATTCAGGACTGATTTCCTTTAGGATTGACTGGTTTGATCTTCTTGCAGTCCAAGGGACTCTCAAGACCACAGCTCAAAAGGATCAATACTTCCGTGCTTAGCTTTCTTTATGATTCACCTCTCACATCCGTACATGACTATTGGAAAAACCAGAGCTTTGACTATGTGGGCCTTTGTTGGCAAAGTAATGTCTCTGCTTTTTAATAAGTTATCTAGGTTGGTCATAGATTTTCTTACAAGGAGCAAGTGTCTTTTAATTTCATGGCTACAGTCACCAATTGCAGTGATTTTGGAGCCCAAGAAAATAAATTCTGTCACTGTTTCCATTGTTTCCGCATCTATTTGCCATGAAGTGATGGGACCAGATGCCATGATTTTCGTACTTTGAATGTTGAGTTTTAAGCCAGCTTTTTCACTCTCCTCTTTCACTTTCATCAAGAGGATCTTCAGTTCCTCTTCACTTTCTGACATAAGGGTGGTGTCATCTGCATATCTGAAATTATTGATATTTCTCCCATCAATCTCGATTCCAGCTTGTTCCAACTTGTTCCAGCTTGTGCTTCATCCTGCCTGGCATTTCGCATGATGCACTCTCCATAGAAGTTAAATAAGTAGGGTGACATATAAAATTTTTTATTTCATATGATAAATATATTAAAAGTTTTAAATATAAAATTTATAATTTTCATTTTATATAATAAAAATATAAAATTCATAAAAGTTTTTATTTTATATTTTAATCTGTAACCAAACTAAATATTGTCATGTATATCTAGAATGTTGCTCACTTAATATTTCAGTTATTTTCAATTACCCATGTCAGTGATTTTTTGCAATCCCAGACACATAGAAAATAAGCAATAACTGTTATAACATCTTTATTTCTGTTATTCAAAAAAAAATTGTCATTACTATGTGCTGTTTTATTTTCAAAGATTATATCAGAATTTTTACAGCAGCTGTTACAGCTTGTTAAGGAAATAATTAAGAATGAAAGTATAAGAAGTTTAAATAATTTTAAAAGCTAAATAGTTAAAAATGAGGGGAATTGATGTTATTCTATTATCGCTTCTTTTAATCCACAGCTCTTGATTCCTGGTGTGGTGTTCTTTTCATTAAATAGCAAAGTCCAGTTAGTTGGCCTAATTCTTCAACCATTCTAGAGAATGTCACTCTCAAGTCTTTGTCACACTCCCCACTTCTCCCCTCTCTCCTATGACTCACTTGCTATGAAAAGGAAAAGCTAGAACAGAAGAACAGATTAAGTTCCTCAACAGAAAGAGCAAAAACAATGATCTGGATTATAAAAATTTCATTAATATCACTTCATACGATCATGTCAGAGCCACAGGTAGATGAGCCAACGCTGGGGAACACCTTGATTTTCCTGCCACTTCTGAAGGATAAAGAGGTCTTTCTCCTCTAAAGCCATTCTAGCTAGTAAACTTATAATGCACAAAGAACATTTTTTTTTTAGCATACTATTGATCAATAGCTCAAAACACTTCTTGTTTGGTTCAGTTGCTGGAGGAAAAAAAGCATGGAAACTCATAAAATTTCTTAACCAAGATATAGTACATTTTGGAAATGGACTCAATCATAGTACAGATGTTTCTGAAGAAAATAACAAGTATTCTAGTGCAGGAGGGCATTGAGTACCCCAATGTATCAGAAAACTGTGAAACAGATCACAAACAACCTCTTCTAAGCCCTCAAACGATTGCTTGATAAACTACTACTCCAACAACAACAACAAAGTCCTTATAAGCCTAAATAACTTGCATTAGAGATGTCATTGGCAAGGGACCCTTGCCTGATACTGACTTGACTTGCAATAAAATCCAAAGTCCTGAACAGATAGATGAGCAGTGGCCATTAGAGTTTGTGGCCCTATTTCATGGTGGCCCGTGTAAGCAAAGCCAAACCCAGCCCTATAAATGCTTCAGTCAAAATGCTAAGCACAACCAGTCATAAACAGGGAGCAAACCTCAACCTATACCCAAGGAGTAATCGTCTTACTTCACTTCCACCTTTTCTCTAGAAAAGCTTCTCCCTGTACTCCTGTCTGTGGAGCATTCCTAACCACTTCTGGTTTGGTGCTGCCAGATTCCATTTGATTTTTGCTCAAATTAACTCTAAAATTTTTTAATATACCTGAGTTTATATTTTAATGGTTCTGGTATCAGAAGAGGGAACCAAAGGAGATTCCCTTCAACTAAAGCTCCCAGGAGCAAGAAGCAACCAACCAATCAAAGGTAACTGCTGAGACCCCTGAACTCTCTGCTTTCTCAGTGTCTCTAGAGATGGTGAGTTGTTGTTGTTACATAGTCACGAAGTCATGTCCAACTCTTTGTGACCCCATGGACTGTAGGCATGCCAGCCTCCTCTGTCCATGGGAGTTCCCAGGCAAGAATAATGAAATGGTTTGCTATTTCCTTCTCCAGGGGATCTTCTAGACCCAGGGATCGAACTCTCATCTCCTACACTGGCAGGCAGATTCTGCGCCACCTGGGAAGCTGAGATGATAGTTACCTCGTCTTTAATCCTAGCTCTGCGGCTTTTATATAATTAGCTTCCAGACTTTATCTGTGCATTTCTTTTTCCAGATCAGGTCCAGAAATCAGCCAGAGTCAGATTGGGTTTGACTTACTGGACTGGATCTGGAGTTGGGGTGGGTCTGAGTTAAGTCTTGGTAAGTAAATTTTGTCCTAAGGCTGAACAAGCAGTTAACCTTACCAATGAAACTTCTGAAGGACAGTGACCATAGTGGAGTAACTTTAATTTAGATAAACTTATCTATTTATGAGGTGTCTTAGAGAAAAAGAGGTCTCAGCTAAGAACTCATCATAAAGGGTAGAGGGAAAATTTTTATTCCTGTTACCATTTCTGGTGACCAAGATGGGACCTGCTAGGACATCCTATTATTTCCAGAGCCTGCAGGTGGGATCTTAGGAAAACTGGCAGAAGCCAGCAAAGGGTGAGAATTCTTACCTAAGTCAGCTCTCTCATATCTCTGCCTGTGGTGCTTGGTAGAAAGAAAAGTAAATTTTACATTGTTACCTCCTTTCCAAATTCAGATTTGAAGGAAAAAATGGTAAGAATTAGATCTTTGAATTTTGATTCATGAATTTGCTTTCAGATACTCATTGGTTGTCAGTCCTTTCTTTCCCAGGAAGAGCTATTGTCTTTTTTCTGTCTTGTCTTGTGTCCTGAGAACTTGGCTTGACAACTGTCAGGTTGGGCCCCCCACATATGGCCAAGAGAGAAATGTGAGTTACACCTTATTTGTGGCTGGATATAGCGGAACAGCCTGGAGGAAGGAATGGCAATCCACTCCAGTATTCTCGCCTGGAGAATCCCATGGATGGAGGAGCCTGGTGGGCTGCAGTCTATGGGGTCGCAAAGAGTCGTACAGGTCTGGGCGACTAAGCATAGCAGAGCATAGAGGAACAGAAATGTGGGTTGCACTTCATTTGTGGCTAAGGTCCTACCATCGTTTGAAGTGGCTCTGGATATCAAGAAGATAGTATCTTTCACATCCCTTTGGGTCATCGGGAATTAGGAGGACACTGAAAAATCTTAGATGGCTGAAGGTATCTGCAACACTTAAGTTTGTGACAGTCTTTTTTCCAAAGTCCTAGCTTGCTGCAATAATAGCAGAAGTTAGGAGGACTTTGGTTTTGTCTGGGAAACTTCAGGTTTGGGAATCTTCATTTGATGGAGTTGAAAATTAAAAATTTCAGCAATCTTTTTCTTATATGACTCATCTCGAGTACAAGTGAGCTGATTTGCCAAGTTAACTAAATCTGGAGTGGACATAGTTTCTTGTTACACCCTGGTCCTTTTAGCTTAAAAAGAAAGATGCCAGTTCAGCATGTTAACAAACATAGAGTTAAAGACTACCCAAGTAGATTCAACATCTGAAGGAAGATGAGACTTTTCTCTGAAAAAAATCAGGTTGATTATAATAGCTATGAGATGTTTCATTGGATTTTTGTGTGCTAACCTGAACTTTGTTCCAATCAATAGGCTTAAGAAAAGCCACTCTAAGAGCTGGGTCAATTTCTCAAGAGAATGTTCTGGCTTCTTGCCAAAAGTTAGGAATTTGTTTTTCTAAATCTCTTTCAGGAAGTTCTCTCTGGACAAATTTCATCCAATGTTTAGCTTGACTCTCACCAAAAAGCATGTAAAGTAACAGACATAGATCAGAAAAAACAAACAAACAAAAAGCAGGTTGAAAAGTTTGATAACCATGTTAAGTTCTTCAGCAAACCTGTGGAGAGGGTTTGGTCCTTCGTTACTTTTGGAAACTCTTTAATTATGGCTCACAATTTGGCCTTAGTCCAGGGAACATAAAAAACTTGGGGTTTGTTTGGCTGCTTGGAAGAGTTAACTTTAAAGGACAGGTTCTAATAAGTCCATAGGAGGAGGAAGTGGGGAAAGGTTTAGGGGAAAAAAAGGGAAATTTGATGAGAGAAATGGAATGAAGAAGCAGAAGTTATAGAGAAGGTGGAGACAGTGCAGAACAGAAAGAGAAAGATGGCGGTGGAGGGGGGCCTGAGCACAAATATGGAGGCCATGCATCTGGATAAAAAGATCTGGGGCAGGGGGATGGAGAGAGAGGCCTCAGAAGCCATCTTGTCTTCAACTAGTTGTTTGCCTCAGTTAATTTGAAAATTGTATTTTGCAGAGAGACAATTTTAGATGTCTGATAACACCTGGAAGCCTTGAAATACCAATTGAAATAAGCATCCCATTCAGTTCTGACAATTTTAGAGCCATGGCTGTCTAATTTAGGTTTAAGAAAAGTACGTTTGGGGAGTTCAAAAAGTTCCCCATAATAGAGATCAATGTTCTACATTACTTTTGGTTAAGTAGGTCTATTTAGATAGAAATTTGCATGAGGAGGGACTATTGTTTTTATTCATAAAACCAGCTGGAGTCTCTGAAATGAGAGAGCAAGATCAAAACTTTTAGATAACTTGGATTCCATTTCTTAGAGGTTTTACTCTAGAGAAAAAAAAAAGAAAAATCCTAAACAGCATAGTTTCAGTAGGAACAGCCTGGTTCCAAAGGAATCCGACCAAAGGCTTAGCACACATTTCCAATAGAAGCAGCCCAGTTTCAAAAGAGTCAGGTCAAAGTGCCAAATGAGTACTCACAAAACAGGCAAAGCCTTTAACAGAAGGGACAAAGCCTTCAAAAAAAAAAAAAAAAAAATCAGGTCCCTTAAATAAAGACTGGAAAGTTTTAAAATGCAAATAGAGCAGAGCCCCAGGATCTGCAAAAAAAAAAAACCCAGTGAGTTCGAACACAATTTAGATCCAACTACTACTCTTTTCTAAACTTGTGAGTTTTGTATTATTATATTGTTACCAAAAAATAGGATTCGCCTCCTGGTGGGTGTCAGCCAAATGGCACAACCATTTGTTGTGGGGAATGAAGGGTGGGGAGAAGGAAGTATTTATTACTAGCAGCAAGTACAGAGAATTCTGGGGATCTTTCTCCCAAGGAAGTTTCTTTCTGAACAGCAAAATAGGGCAACTTTTAAGCTAAGGGTACATACATACTCATGAAGGGATTTGAGCAGAGGAGAATTCAGTATAGAATTGGGGTAAAGTTTGACAGAATCCAAGTTGTAGTTGATGGAGTTCAGAAAGGGTCAACATCATCATTTCTTAGGTTCCAGCTGATTAAGTGATTGAGTCCTCAAGAGGATTTCAATTCTGCAAAAATGTGTTTCTGGTTAATCTTTACCATTGTGACAGTCTTTACAACTGATTTATTATCATTGTTATTGTTATTTCTCTTGCCTGATAACAAGAATTAGTTTGTTCTTCTAAGATTATTAATTACTGAGACCTGTCCAAGAACAAGCGTTGTGGCCAAGCTTCGATCACCAAAATTGCTTTTCTTACATCAAGAAATCCTTATCTGGTTTTCTCTCTTCAGGGACCCCTACCCTATCTGCTTCTTGGCTAAAAGTTCAGAGCCATAAGGTCTCTGTTTGTGTCTGCCTGTACATTTATGTATGTCTATGTATGTTTAGGTATGTGATATTTTTCTACTTCCAATGATATTGCCAAAGTTAATTTTTAAAGAACTCTATTTGATTGGCTTAAAGACAAACATTTCTATACATTAGAAATACTCTCAAAAATAGAGACTAACTCAAATAGTTTTCAGAATTAAAGACCATTCCTGCACGTGAGTTAGTCTAATATGAAAGAAAAGCTTTCTAGAGTGGTTTCATTTCCTTCACACTGTAACAGATATGTAGGTGGAGTACTATAGCAACACAGAAAATGAAAACATCTTCTTACCAAAGTCCAGAAAAAGTGAAAAGCAGAGATGATATTTGAGAAGAACCTTAATATGTAACCAGAACACTCCCAGAAAGTTAAGTGGTAATGGACATTTGAGGCCAATGAGACAAATTTTACAAAGTTCAGTGCCACAAAACAGCCAAGAATGTTTCAGAAAACACTTACAATTCTGTGTGACAAGTTTTTTACAATAGGTGATAGCAGAGGAGAATGGGGAAGTACTGCTGAATAAGAGATGTGGCTGGAGAGCTTAATTATTGAGGATTAAATGTTGCAAGTAAAATAAACTAAAGTTAGTTTCACGAAAAGGGAGACTGTGCAAAGGGGCAGGTGTTTATTACAAGGATAAATAAGAGTATCTCTCAGAACTCAAAGGTAGGAACAACACTTGGTCTCAATAAAACCTGGAGTCAAGATCTTGAAGGTCAGGAGTTAAGGGCATACTCCATTTCTAATACTATTTCTGCTCCTCCCTGGTCATGTGCTTTATTCTAGTTTCTGGTTAACCTTAGTTCTCTGTGAACATGTGGTAGCCAGAAGCTGACTGGGTACACACATAACACTTCCAGCCACCTCAATCTCCAATTCAACACCACAGCAAAGAAAGATCTTCCTCTAAGCTGAATTAGGTATCTATTCTTCATTTAACTATTAATAACTGCACCCAGAAGCATGAGGTTTTCAAGGTGTCCACTATAAGAATAGATTTGTATAAGGTCTTGGGAAAAAATTATATATATATATCTTGATGAAAAAAATTACAGTTTATTTTGTAGGGAAAAAGAGTAAAGGTGAAGATTTTCAAGCAAGAAATCAAATGTGAAGGACTCCCCTGGCGGTCCAGTGGCTAAGACTCTGAGTTCTCAAGACAGGGGGCCCAAGTTCAATCCTCAGACAGGGAACTAGATCCCACATGCTGCAAGTAGAAATCCCATGTGCTGCAACCAGGACCCAGCAAATCCAAATAAAATAAATAAATAAAACAAATATTAAAAAAAATCAAATGTGATTGTATATATCTTTTAGGAGGACCCTGTTGGTGGTCAGGTCTGACTGAAAGAGAGAAGAACTACCAGGTTATTTTGTTTACTGTTGTATATGCTGTACCTGGCATACTTCCTGATGCAGAGGAGACTCTCAATAAATATTTCATAAGTAAGTGGATAAAGAATGACTTTGGTGTTTATCCTGAACAACAATGGAGAATGGTGTCATTTATTCAGATAGAGCCGACAGAGAAGTCTGGCTGTAGATGGGGTAATGTGGGAGAGTGGAAAGTGAAGGTGTTGGGGGTGGTGGTGAAGAGACTGATACATCAACTTAACTGGACTAACGGATGCCCTCAGAGCTGCAGAACATTAGTACTGGTTGTATCTGTGAGGGTGTCTCTGGAAGAGACTAGCGTCTGATCCAGTAAACTGAGTAAAGATTCATCTTTACCAGTGTGATTGGGGTCTTAATCGAACAAACAGGTGAAGGAACGGTGAATTTCTTCTTGCTTATCTTTTCCTGCTCTCAGATATCAGAGGAAATGGTTCTTGGGCCTCAGACTTGAAGACTAGAGATGTATCCCCCCACACTCTTTCTCAGGCTTTCAGACCAGGACTAAAATTTAGCATCAGCTCTCCTAGCTCTCCAGCATTCAGACAGCAGACTGTGGGACTTCTTGACCTCCGTAACCATATGAGCCAATTCCCATGATAAATCTCCTCTTCCATATATTTCTACATAGCCTTTTAGCTTTGTTTCTCTGTAGAACCCTTACTAACACTGATTGTCAGTCACTCAGCTACTCTTTGTTCATGTGAAGTTTGAGTGGCCGGGTAGACGCTCGGGTGGAGATCTCAATTCAACAATGGAACGTTTAATTCTGGATCTTGGGTGTGAAGTCTTGGCAGACAACAAATGTGAAAAACTAGAGGATTCTATCGAGATAAGTGAAACTTAGTGACACTGACTTCTGTAATGTATCTATTGGATTAAAAAATTAGAAGTTATTTTTTTTATAAAGTCCAATAGACATTCTTGATTGCTGGTCATTCCTCCAAACAGTGATTCAGAAATTGATGCTTTTTGTATCTTGAGGCTATACCATTCCCTAGAGCCTCTGATATCTCTGCTAGATCTTGTGTATTCAGCCACATAATTGAGGTGAATAGAGAGAGGATTATGTAGGAAGTATTAAGGGCTAGGCTTGGCAGTGGTATATAATACTTCCTTGTATATTTTATTAACTCTTACACAGTAATATAGGCCTACTTAACTTCAAGGGAGAATGAGACTTGTGGTCTAAGTTGTATGCCTAGGAAATAGGAAATACGTTTGGTGAGCAGTTTCTGCCAGGGCATAATGGTGCTTGGAGTTTAAAATCACCTCAAGGGATGCTACAGAAAGAAGAGAACCCAGAGCCAAAGGCAGAGGCTTCAGGCAGCCTAACAGTTAAAGGGCTGGTAAAGGAGGAGCTGGCAAAGGAAACTGAGAAGGAATGCCAGACAGTTTAAGAGAAGTGATATCATCTAGTCCAGAAGAGAAAGTATTCATTGGGGAACTAGCATTTCACCTTACTAAACTCTCTGAGTATCTGTGTTGCAATATTTTAAAAATCCGACTGAGCGACTTCACTTTCACTTTTCACTTTCATGCATTGGAGAAGGAAATGGCAACCCACTCCAGTGTTCTTGCCTGGAGAATCCCAGGGACAGGGGAGCCAGCTGGGCTGCCGTCTATGGGGTCGCACAGAGTCGGACACAACTGAAGCGACTTAGCAGCAAGGGAAGGTTTTATATATATTAAAAAATCTATTCAGAATTTTACTTTAACTTTTATAATTATTATTTGGTTGATTGAAATTAGAAATTAAAGAAAAAACTTGTTCTTTAACTTCCTTAATTTCTGCATATGTATCTTATTCAATTTATAAATCTAATAAATTTTAACAATAACTCTGGGATCTTTTATAGTTTTAGTATTATGTTTACACACTTAGTTAATTAAATACTATTAAACATTTTAAACAGCATTTATACATGTAATGTATTCTGTTAATTTTTAGGCAATTCAATCATCTAACAAATCTTATCAGGAACTTAAAATTAATTCTCATCAGTCTAAAATTTTAATTTGTAATTATGGAGAATATTAACTTCTTTTACATATTTCAGAAAAAAACTGCATAAAAGATAGTAGGTAATTGAATTATTCAATTATATAGCTTGTATTAGAATCAAGTCTAATTGAATAGACCAAATTCTCTTAAATATCACAAACCACAGTTTTGAAATACTAAGTAATTAATGGAATAATACATAATCTGATTACCTAAACATTTCTATGTTTAAATCTAAATATTCTAGAGTTTAAAATCTACTTTCTCAAAAATGAAACATTGGTGTCATTTCAAAGATTCTTCAAGGATACTCTTACGTGTTTGGCATATTTACCTGAAATGCTGACCAAGACACTGTGCCTATAATGCTCTATGTGTAGTTACTACAGCAACTCATATAACAGTCTTGTAGATCTAATAACCAACAGAGATTACATACTTGGGTTTAGATTGTACTTAATTTTTCTTCTCACAAGGCTTTGCAACCTGTTTTTGCCAAAGTTCCAGGAGTAAGAAATCCGAACTGAAGCAAAGAAAAATCTTATTAGTTTGGTGTTTGTGACCCAGACCAGTTCTTGGCCCTTGGTGTTAATTTTAAGAAATGCTTTTCAGATTGAATAAAATACCTTTATGAGCATATAATAGTAAAGGACAAAAATACTTTTTCTCATTACTGAATTAAATAATAGATAGATTGTATTTTGTACCATACTCTTGATTGTTTAAAAGAGTTTTGTAACTAGGTAATAACTAGTCATCATCTAGTAGTTACTGTACACTTCATTCATTTAAAAGCTTTCATTGTATAAGTATTATGTGACAAAGACTTCCCAGGTGGCGCTAGTAGTAAAGAACTTGGCTGCCAATGAAGGAGACATAGAAAGACCCAGTTTCAATCCTTGGGTCAGGAAGGTCCCCTGGAGGAGGGCATGGCAACCCACTCTGGTATTCTTATCCCAGAGAATCCGATGGACAGAGGAACCTGGTGGGTTACAGTCGATAGGGTTGCAGAGCTGGACACGACTGACGTGACAGCATGCACGCATAATGTGAGAAGCGCTCTGCCAGGCCCAACAGGCGGAGTTTTCAGTCGAGAGATGCTGTAAGACTTGGTAACTAATACAGATGCAAATACTACGTTTTCATGTACAAACACTATACTTGCGTGTGCTATGTTTCCTTCATTTAATATTTCTATTCTAAATATATTATTTCATGCACTGGGAGATGAAGAGGATGGTCAGGTCACATTTTAGTTTATCTTATTCACCTACCTACAAAGTTATGCCACACAATTTTTGTGTGTATGGATGGGCATATGACACTATGAAATATTTCAAGGTATTCTTCAAACAAACACTAATGAGGTTAATATGAATCATTAGGTATAAATGTGCAGCCCATAATGCTTCCTGAACATCAGCTGTTGCTATTCTTCTTGGCTCATAATCTTTGCTTTCTGGTATTGTAATTTATCTTTCTATTTAGGCCCTATCTTCCCCCTTTGAATAAAGTTGTTCAGTAATAGAAATCATCTCTCATATCTCATAATTGCTTCAACTCTTAGTATAATGTCATCCAATCATTCAAAAGGATGTTTCTATATATGAAGCATTGTGATAACTCTGGAAAATAGATGGGAACATGATATTGTTCCTGGCACCAAGAAGCTTAAAACCTGAAAGGGAATAAGAGAATAAAATGTGCAACAAAAGCCTAACACATAAAATTAAGGAAAACTAGAGATCAGTGTATTCAGAGAAGGCAATGGCACCCTACTCCAGGACTCTTGCCTGGAGAATCCCATGGATGGAGGAGCATGGTGGGCTGCAGTCCATGGGGTCGCTAGAGTCGGACACGACTGAGCAACTTCACTTTCACTTTTCACTCTCATGCATTGGAGAAGGAAATGGCAACCCACTCCAGTGTTCTTGCCTTGAGAATCCCAGGGACGGGGGAGCCTGGTGGGCTGCCGTCTATGGGGTCGCACAGAGTCGGACATGACTGAAGCGACTTAGCAGCAGCAGCAGCAGAGATCAATGTGTTAGTAGCAAATGTCTATGAATATCAAGAACGCAACATAAGTGTTTTTAAGCAGGCTCTTAAGAGAAAATATTATGAATATAAAAGTGGAAATAAGAGTTGTATTTTGCAACTTGCAAAATGTAAATTGAAACTTGCAAATTGCAAATAGAGGAGTGCATTTGCAATTTTGAACACTTTCAAATAAAGCATTATTAAACAAATTTTGTATTTGTTTTTCCTTGGGAATTTGTGAATCATAATAAATGTGTGGAGGAAGTAAGTGGTTCAGGGTTGGGGAGAGTATCGTATGAAATCAGTGCTTTTGAAAACTCAAATAGGCACCCAGGCAAGGTATAGGGATGACAGACTCATCATTTGTCACTAGGTGACGTATTACATAGTGAATTAGCAAGCAAAAGGCTTTCCTTTTTAGCATTAAAATTGTTCTTCAATCATTCATTTATTTGTTTAATGAATGCATATTTATCAAATTGTTATTTTGTGCCAAATATTATGCATATAAACATGTGTCAAATAAAGTACCTGACCTCGAAAAAGATCACAATATTCAGGAAGATAGACATATAAACACAGTTACAATACAGAATGATAAATGTTATAATCAAGAGAAATAAGTGCATGTTCCACTGGATTTTGGACTTTTCTACAAGTCTTTATATATAGGTCATCTATAATCTTTCCTCAATAGTCAAAGAAAGACGTATAATGTGATCCAACACTTATCAAAGAAAACACGTGTGTTTTTGTAGGGGAGGGAGTAATTTAACTTCACTAAAGCTTAGTTTCTTCAGCTATAAAATGGAAATAATAAAAATGACAATAGAAAAATCTAGTGTGGCTTGTAAAATCACTTCTTAGAGATTTCAAATTCTTTTGGGCAAAATCTTGGTAATCAAATAAAATTACCTTTCAAAGCATATAGTAAGTGCTTACCATGTAGAATGTGCTCATGATATTAATTAGTCATTAATTACTCATAAAAGCTTCGTCTTTCCCGCTAAACTGTATGCTTCATGAGGGGAGAAGGAGTCCTTTCTATAAGATGACAAATTATCATTTGTTCTCTGATTTCTCAAATGTAGCTTACCTCATTGTAAAGGGTATTAACTAAATTGTCATGTAGTTCTTATATTGTTCAAAAACACTTCTTGTATTTAATAAATATAATTTGCCTCATTTACAGTCACATATAACCTTCAGAACATCTTTATCAACAGTTCTTAATAATGTTATTAGATGATCCTATTTCTTTTTTTTCCAAATGAGACGATACATTATGTCACTCTTGAGGATTTAGGGTTTAGACAGGACCAGAACTGAAGCTTATGTCCAAGTCTTCTGACTTCAAGCCCAGTGCTCCTCCCAATATAAGCAGAGCTCTTAGCAAATATATCCCATGTTCAGTGCAGACAGGACAGCGATTTAGAGTAAGATAAGCATTGGATTATGTTTTAGCTTTGTCACTTTGAGTAATTTATTCCATCTAATTAAATTTCAGTTTTTCTATGTGTAAAATGAAAAAAGTGATAGTATCAACTATGAAACGTACCAATGATTAAACAAGTTAAGGTGTATATAAAGTGTCTCGTTTAGAAAGTGCTCAGTGAGTATTTCTTCTACCATTCTTGGTTAGATTTGACAACAAGAACATTAGGCAATATTCAAGAAATAAAAGGTATTGTTAGAAAGATATTAAGGGTTAGGATTAGGGTTCCCTAACCCTAACCTGTCCTAGGTCATCTAGTAGTTGACTTGGTTCACTGTTGACATTTTAATTCTCCCAGATCTCTTTACTTAGCTCAGAAATTCTTTATATTAAGTACCTGAGATTCTCTACCATCTAGCCCTGTCTGTCCTCACTCTCTGCCTTTCCCAAAGTAAACTGTCTGCTTTTCCTTGACTACCCCTCCCGCAGCTTCCAGGGCCCCAAGTTTTTTGTTATCTCCAGCAGGTTCAAGCTCTGCTATTTCCTGGATTTGTTAAATACAATGTTCCCATTAAGCAGTCCCAGCTAAAGGCCATGCATGCAGTTTCCCTTGCAGATTTTAAGAACATCATTGATTTTTATAAAGCCTGTGGTTATTGTCATCCTTTAAATACCAACTGTTTATTTAGCTTATATGCAGAGTACATCATGAGAAACGCTGGACTGGAAGAAACACAAGCTGGAATCAAGATTGCCGGGAGAAATATCAATAACCTCAGATATGCAGATGACACCACCCTTATAGCAGAAAGTAAAGAGGAACTAAAAAGCCTCTTGATGAAAGTGAAAGTGGAGAGTGGAAAAGTTGGCTTAAAGCTCAACATTCAGAAAACGAAGATCATGGCATCCGGTCCCATCTCTTCAGGGGAAATAGCTGGGAAACAGTGGAAACAGTGTCAGACTTTATTTTTCTGGGCTCCAAAATCACTACAGATGGTGACTGCAGCCATGAAATTAAAAGACGCTTACTCCTTGGAAGGAAAATTATGACCAACCTAGATAGCATATTCAAAAGCAGAAACATTACTTTGCCAACAAAGGTTCGTCTAGTCAAGGCTATGGTTTTTCCTGTGGTCATGTATGGATGTGAGAGTTGGACTGTGAAGAAGGCTGAGCACCGAAGAACTGATGCTTTTGAACTGTGGTGTTGGAGAAGACTCTTGAGAGTCCCTTGGACTGCAAGGAGATCCAAACAGTCCATTCTGAAGGAGATCAGCCCTGGGATTTCTTTGGAAGGAATGATGTTAAAGCTGAAATTCCAGTACTTTGGCCCCCTTGTGCGAAGAGTTGACTCATTGGAAAAGACTCTGATGCTGGGAGGGATTGGGGGCAGGAGGAGAAAGGGACCACAGAGGATGAGATGGCTGGATGGCATCACTGACCCGATGGACGTGAGTCTCAGTGAACTCCGGGAGTTGGTGATGGACACAGGGAGGCCTGGGGTGCTGCGATTCATGGGGTCGCAAAGAGTCGGATACGACTGAGCGACTGATCTTATCTGAACAAGGGTAAAATTATGTGCGATGTAGCACAGTCAGACACGACTGACGCGACATAGCGGCAGACTTGCCAGGTTAATTCAACAAAGACTGATTTTCACGCCCACAACGTAATAGAGTGCCAAGTGCAGCTGGGATATGAAACGAGATAAAGTCTCCGCCTTCAGCAAATACCAGTATCATTTCTTTAAAAAAATGGCTCTGTAATGTAAAGGCAGGAATAATTTCCTAATAGTTTATTAATATCAGTGATCTTCACTAGGAAAAACTGCAGAGCGGTAACTCACATTGACATCAAAATTTACTCCCTGAATCCAAATCAGTGCCAAAATAGGGCACTACCGTTTTCTACTCGATTTTCCTCATTCATTTCAGTTCAGTTCAGTCGCTCAGTCGTGTCCGACTCTTTGCGACCCCATGAATTGCAGCTCGCCAGGCCTCCCTGTCCATCACCAACTAATTACAGGGCTGTAATAGTATTTAATGGGGCTCCCGTGATGGCTCAGTTGGTAAAGAATCCGCCTGCAATGCAGGAGACTCCGGTTCCATATCTGGGTTGGGAAGATACCCTGCAGAAGGGACAGGGTACCCACTCCAGTATTCTGGCCTGGAGAATACCGTGGACCATACAGTTTACGGGGTCGCAAAGAGTCGAGTGGGATCTCAGGTCTGAGAAAAAGTTCTTGAGAAATAATTTAGTCTACCAACTAGCCTGGAAAATGTATTTTCATAGACAGAAAAAAAATAGAGGACCCTTCCATTGAATTCCGCGCGAAGCAGTTTTCTTTCTGTCCATAGGACTGTGGCCTGGGAGTGCAGAAAGGAGAAGCGTTTGTCCTCCGCTTCCTCCTTCCCTTTGTTCCTCCCTTTCCTTTCATTTTAAAATAAGGGCTAGAAATCCTCAAGCCAAACTTTTTCTCTTTTTTAAGCACCTCTCCGCGGAGTCGGGGTTTGCTCCGGGACGGCTCCGCCTCTCGCTCTCCCGGATTGGTTGAGAGTCCAGCGGACTGAGTCTCGGGGGCGGAATCCGCGGAGCCCGGGCGGGGAGCGCACTCCCGGCGGCCCGGCTGATCCGCGCGGGGCGAGGGAAGGCGCCCTTGCCCAGCCGCCCACGAGGCTGCAGCGGTGCCGCCGCACGGTCCCGGAGGCCCCGCCGCCGCGCGCCGTGATGTGGAACCCGCTTCACGAAACCGACTCGGCCTCGGTGGCCTGGCGCCGTCCGCGCCGGCTCTGCGCGGGGGCCGTGGTGCTGGGCGCCGGCCTCTTCGTCCTCGGCTTCCTCTTCGGTACGAGGGGCAGGACGGGGGTCCGCGCCATGCTCGGCCCCCGCCCGGCCGGCTGCCCCGCAGCCCGCGGGGCTCCGGGGCCCCCTGCCGCGGGGGATACTGCTGCTGGGCTCCGGGGCGGGGATCGGGCTGGGGGGCGTGCGGACCAGCTCCCGCGAGTTAGGTGGGACTTAGTTGCCGGGGACGGTGCACGTTTGCGTTCTGGACGGGCTGCTGTAGGACAGGCACCCAGGGTCAGGAGAGTGCAGAAACCCTGAAACTGAACTTGAGAAAGTTCCACCGGCTGCAGGCCTGCGAGAAATTGGCACCTTTCCGCAGGATCTGGGGGGCATTTGCTAGATCGTCCAAGAAGCTTTGTAAGAAACGACTCCTACCTCTTTGGGGTCTTTATCTAGTCTTGTGCCTGAGACTGCTTCATGTGTACAGTGAGGAGAGCGCTGGGCATTGCCTCTCGGGAGCCCCTTTCTCTCTTTTTGGAAGTAAGTAATAGAGGAACAGTTAGTAACTGGCTGACCTTATTGTCAGTGCCCTGAGCAGAACTTTAACAGCAGTGCTTTCAAGTTTTCCCCTGTGTACTAACTTGCAGACCTAACCCAACTCTCCAAGGTAATCAGGGAGCAAGGCTGAGATTTTTCTTAAAGACTGTGCAACTTCTTCCTGACCTTGAGCAAGTGAGGAAATCTCTTAGCCTTTTTTGTCAGTCTTTATAAGAACAATAGCTGTAACTTACTGGGAGTAGTAAATTGGCACTTTATTCTTTCCTGGGGAGGAGATGCTTCTAATTGTACTTTAATGCACAAGACTAGTGTAAGGTATCCCCAGGTAGTTTACCCATACTATGAATTCTGGGCTCCCTTTCTGGGATTTAGAAGACCAGGGCATAAACTTGCTAGGAATAGTAGTTTAGTCGCTAAGTCATGTTCGAGTCTTGCAACCCCATGGACAGAGGAGCCTGCCATGGGATTCTCCAGCATAGAATACTGGAGTGGGCTGCCATTTCCTTCTCCAATAAACCTGCTAGATTGGCTCGAACTCAGTCTCTTTTTGCTTGCTTTGTGCCCTTTGAACCACGTTGTGCTCATAACTAATGTGGATATCAGGGTTGCTGTGAGGCTTAGGTGAGATAAGTGTGCTCATTAAGGACACCGGCCACCTTGAGTTTCAATTGTCTCAACTGAAAACGTGGGAAATTCACTCGGCAAGATTAGCACGAAGATTAGGATCTTACGTGTCTTTTTTTTTTTTTTTTTTTTGGCCACGATGGGTCTTGCTGTGCTCGAGCTTTCTAGTTGCCAGGAGTGGGGGTCACACGGCTCAATAGTTGGACCTCTTGGCCTCTAGGCTCAACAGCTGTGGCACTGAGGCTTAGTTGCCCCTGGCATGTACCGTCTCCCTGAACCAGGGATCCAGCTTGTGTCCCCTGTGTTGGCAAGTGGATTCCCGTCCACCGTACCACCAGGGAAGTCTTTTCTGTCTTTTAGAAGCATTTTGTGCTTCTTAGTGTTGCCCTTGGGCTTCCCAGGTGGCTCAGTGGGTACAGAACCAACCTGCAATGCAGGAGACTCATGTTAAATCCCTGGATTGGGAAGATCTCCTGGAGGAGGGCATGGCAACCCACTCCAGTATTCTTGCCTGGAGAACCCCGTGGACAGAGGAGACTGGCAGGCTACAGTCCACGGGGCTGTAAAGAGTCAGACACGACTGAAGCGACTGAGTGTGTACCCAGTGTTGCCCTGGCCCCATACAGTGGCTTACACAGAGTGCGTTCTTTATTAATGTTAATTTTTCCCTAGGATTCTCTGCTCCTTCCCTCCCACAGGCCTCCATCCTCTTTATCCAACTCATTTTTCAGATCTCTATTCAAGCATTTCATCCCCCGTGTGCCCTGATCTTAAAGTCATTTCCAAGTCCCCTTTTTTTTTTTTTTTAAACATACTGGTGGAACTGTATTTCCATTTGCTGCCAACCATTTATTTCAGTACACATGTATATATGCATGTGTGTAGCATGTATGTGATTAATAATTGGAAAGCTCCATAAAAGCTAGCTGGGTGGTTTTGGTAACCATTTATGCACAAATCATATCATCTTTCATGAAGCCAACTACAACGGATCATGGTCTTGGGCGAACTGCCTGCCCGTTGCCTCTAGCCTCTGTCTTGCAGAGATGTTGGGTGTCTTGCAGTTTCATTGTAGCTCTCTGAAGTTGGACTTCTCAAGCCTGCCTTCAACTGGAAGCACAGAATATTTTATCACACTTTGTTTTAGTGTCAGAACCAGAACAGATTATAAGACTGAATTGCCTTCAACTCTTTGAAATGATTTATGTACGTGAAATATATTCATAATTCATTAAACATCTACTAAATGTTTCTTCTGGGTCAGCAGAGGAGTAGTCACTGGGGATAGAAGCTTGAAGGAGAAAGAAGGTGGATCTCCTTTAGGCTTTCCTTTTCCCCATTAGTATATTTAATTTTAGTATATTTAATTTTAGTGCTAATATCATAAAGCATTTCTTAGAATAACAGCAATACATAATGAAATTGGATTAAAAATATATTGTGACTGATTTGTAATTAAGTCTGTCTGCATGATTTTTTTTCCGATGGAGGTAGGCAAGAGAAAACTTCAGGAAATCTCAGTTAATGCCAGAGGTCATGGACAATTTGTGTTTTACGTATGATAAATAAAATAATAAGGAAAAATATGCTCTGTCTGTAATCTTATACCCCATTCCTATATTTGTTTGTCTTTTGCAGGATGGTTTATAAAGTCCTCCAGTGAAGCTACTAACATTCCACAGCATAATGTAAAGAAAGCGTTTTTGGATGAGTTGAAAGCAGAGAACATCAAGACCTTCTTGTAGTAAGCAGATACTTCAAAGTTTATATCAAGTTGAAAAATTTTGTTATTCTGTTTAGAAGCTTGACCCATTATTTCATAAACAGAAACTGACTTAAAAAAAAAGTCTTACCCTCAGCTGAACTTTATCATGATAGATGTTTTAAAGCAGGTATCAGCATACTTTTCCTGTAAAGAGCCAGCTTAAAACATAGTTTGCTGACTCCTGTTTTAGAGGAAGATAATGTATTTAAGTCAAAAGAATAAATTTGGACTTTGAAGTCAGACATTGACAAGTTTAAATTCCATCTTTGCCTGTTGATATTAACATAACTGAGTGAATATGTAACCTTCCTGAGCTCTCATTTTCACATCTGTAAAATGGGAATAGTGATACTGTTATGATGAGCATGAAATTAGAGAGCATATGTGTGACCTAGTGTAAAAACCTGCTGCCTATTTCCTGAAATAGCTATCCCTGGTATGGAGAAAAAGAGTAAATGAATAAATTTAAAAGGTATTTTCAAGACAACTAAAAATAAAACACTTTTATTGAGTAATTTATTGGAATACTTAGACTCTTTCAAAACAAAATACTTGAAGTCCTGATAATGATTAAAGGATTCCTTTATGAATGCAAGTTATGCTATGCTATGCTATGCTAAGTCGCTTCAGTTGTGTCCGATTCTGTGCGACCCCATAGACGGCAGCCCACCAGGCTCCGTCATCCCTGGGATTCTCCAGGCAAGTATACTGGAGTGGGTTGCCATTTCCTTCTCCAGTGCATGAAAGAGAAAAGTGAAAGTGAAGTCACTCAGTTGTGTCCGACTCTTAGCGACCCCATGGACTGCAGCCTACCAGGCTCCTCCGTCCATGGGATTTTCCAGGCAAGAGTACTGGAGTGGGGTGCCATTGCCTTCTCCAATGCAAGTTATAATTTTATATAAAAACAGGCAAGTGAACAGATAGATAGATAGGCAATGCAGCAGACCTGGGTTTGATCCCTTTGTTGGGAAGATCCCCTGGAGAAGGGAATGACTACATTTTCCAGTATCTTGTCTAGAGAATTTATGGATAGAAGAGCCTGTTGGGCTGCAGTACATGGGATCTCAAAGAGATGGACATAACGAGGCAACTAACACCAGAGAGAATATACACATAGTCTTTAAAATTAAAACTATGAATAAAATTTGCTAGGGCATCTGTCAAGTCTTTATAAGGGCCATTTCTGGTGGGAGATATGGAATTAAAAAAATTTTTTTGTGGAAATTTTTCTGCCTCTTCCATGTCTTTTTCTGTAGTTATATATAATAGATGTAATGAAAGTGGGAGTCTGGCTAGACATAATCTTCACTCCTAGACAGGTGCTACCTCTGCTTCCTTTTTCCTTTTCTGACCTGTGACATGGTTGTTGTTATTCAGTTGCCAAGTCGTGTCTGACTCTTTCGGACCCCACAGACAGCAGCACGCCAGGCTTCCTTGTCCTTCACTATCTCCCAGAATTTGCTCAAACTTATGTCCATTGAGTCAATGATGCCATCCAACCATCTCATCCTCTGTGATGTGGAGTGACCAGCAAAGAAGAAAAATGAATATCTTCTCACTTTCTGGGCCCTCAGCTTTTTGCTTATTCTCCATGGCCTTGACCAAGATCTTCTGTTTATACTGCCAAAATCTTGGCTCTCTGTGTAGCAGTGATGAACAGAAATATGGAGACAGTTATGGGGGAGGAAAGAGTGACTTTATTTCTTTGGCAGGCAGAGGGGGAGTACCTCAAGAACTGTGCTCCTCTCCCTGGAGAATAGTATAGTGTGTAGTGTTAGTCGCTCAGTCCTGTCCGACTCTGTGACCCCATGGACTATGACCTGCCAGGATCCTCTGTCCATGGGAATTCTCCAGGCACGAATATTGGAGTGGGTAACCATTTCCTCCTCCAGGGGATCTTCACAACCCAGGAATCGAACCCAGGTCTCCTGCCTTGTAGGCGGACTCTTTACCATCTGAGCCACCAGGGAAGCCCTGGAGAATGGAAGAGGTTAAAACAGTCAGATAGGGTTATGTGACAAGGATCGAGGTATTAGCATTCTTCTGCCAACTGACAAGGTTAGGATGTATGCAGGGTCTCAGGTGGTTGGGTCTCCTAAACTTGATGAGTTTTTCTGGTTCCTTTAATCTCACCATATTTCAGGTGATTTCAGGTGATTTCTCTTAATTAGCAGCTGTTTGAGTCTGCCCTTTAGAACTCAGGGAAGGTCATGAAGGTAGAGTCTTGCCTAGAGAAGTGGGGGACAAAAAGGCCTCCATGCCTGAAACCCCACAGGGCCCTGCTTGGCATCATTTAGAACTCAAGAATTTTCACCATTAACACAAAAAGAGATGAACAGAACCCCCACTCACCCCTCCAAGGGCCACAGAATCTCCAGAAGCCTCCTGAACTCCCCCTAATTCCAGTTTGCCATTTGTCCATTGGAGCTGTTCAGTCTATTTATACCCTTAGGTCAGGGGTCATTAAAGGCTCAGATCTGTCTTTCCCCCTTTTCTAACCCTTCGCTTTACTGCTAAAGTTTCTCTACTGTTTCGAAGTTACCGGACTCTGACTGGAAGGATTAAGGAGGGACTGCCTTTTCGGTCTCCCTTGGCGTGCAAGGTTGTCCTGTGTTTTCCTTTTGTTTTGTAACACCTGGTAAAAGTCTCAGATTTGTTCATTATTTTGCATTCTTCTTCCACGCTTTCTGAAAGACAAGGTTATTTTAGAGGAATGTTTTAGAATTTCACTGATCTGCATTTGAAAACCAGTTCTACCTTTCACTGGTTGTCTTTAAGTCACCTAATGTCTCTAAGCATTGTTCATTCGTAAACCAAATGTAGTGTATTAAAATGTACATCAATAGCTCCCTTTATTAATTGAGATGACATAATGATACTTAGGACATATTTAAAGTTTTTTAGCCAGACAGAGATGTATGTGCCTATTTTTTAAATGCACGATGTTAGCTATTTTGGATAGTTAATAAATTATTCAAATAAATTAAAAAATAACTTGATATTCTAGTAGGTCAAGAAATTGTGACACACTTCTCAATTGATTAAAACAAAAAAATAGAAACTTCTGTTTATTACCAGTTGTCTCATTGAGCCTCAGATCTTTGTGTATTAGTGAGGTAGCAATTTTCTCCTTCTGTATGAATGAGAGGGCTTCTCTGATGGCTCAGAGGGCCAATAATCCTGTCATCTGCAATGCAGGAGACACTGGAGCCTCGGGTTCCATCCCTGGGTTGCGAAGATCCCCTGGAGGAAGAAATGGCAACCGATTCCAGTATTCTTGCCTAGAGAATCCCATGGACAGAGGAGCCTGGTGGGCTACAGTCCATGGGGATCTTAAAGAGTCAGACATGACTAAGCCACTAAGCAGTCACAACGAATGAGAAATTTAAGACATGGCCAGGATCATACAACAAGACTGTGGCAAAACCTGTAGGACACCGATTTTGTGGCAATTGATTTTATTTATCCTTGGAAACACATCTTTTTTCCTACTCGTCATTTTTAGGATCAACTTTTCTTCAAATGAATCGATTCTAACGCTGATCATAGCATGCTTGTTGTATGTCGATTGATAACAACAAAACTTTTACCAGGAATTTCACTCATCAAGTTACCTGATGAAACTTGGGTCTGCTAGCCTGCTGCAATCTACTGACGCTGGGTTGAGGTGAAGAAGTACGGTGTTTATTATAGGGTGCCAAATAGAGAGAACAGACACCTCAAACTCAAATGACGGGAAATCATAGATGGCTTTCAAGGGGAGGGTTTTTAAAGACAACATTTGAGAAGCTGGTTGCAGCTCATGGACTTTCTTCTGATTGGTTGGTGATGAGGTAACCAGATGATGTTTCAGAAATCTAAATCATCAACTTTGTGGTTCTAAGTAGTCTCAGGTCTACGTCCTTGTGGTCAGCACGTAGTCACCATACTCCAGCTATGTGGGGTTCTCAGTTTCTGCAGAACAGCTCAAAGATATGTATCAGATTGTTATATTGTTTAAATTATCATTACTTTTCTTGCTTTACCACTGTTCCTTTATTTCTGTATTCACTCACTTCCATAATGGTAATTGCTTGTGTCTGCTCTTTGGAACTCAGGGAAGGCCTAGGAGATTAAAGCCTTTTACTACAAAATATAAACGGGGGGCACTGTGGGGCTTTTGTATCTGGGAGGGCCCTTGGAGGTACTGCTTGATTTCAATCCGCCTTTTTCTTTGACACTCCTTAATGCTGACAGGAATAGAGACCAAATGTGAAAAAGGAATAAAGTTTTTTGGATAGAGAGGTTCATCATGAATTTGGCAGGGGAATTTAGTTTTAGGGGAGTCATTTCGATAATAAAGTCTGATAATGATCTCCTGTGTGTGTGTCTGTGTGGGCAGGATCAAGCCTCTCATAACAATTCTTTCATGTAAGAATAGAGTTATAGCTATGACTTCAGGAAATTTGCAAACTTTGCATCTATTTTAGTTATGTTACAGTTTGGATTTGTGTAATAAGGAATAAAATAGCAACATGTTGGCTGTGTAATGTTTTCTTTCCAGGTCGATGAGGAAATGCATAGATGCCTCAGCTGCCTCTTAAAATTGTGTTCTTTTCATTACTTTATTTTGCAAATACACATTAGAAATCCTGTGTAGGGTTTTAAACTTCTAAATATTTATTGAATGAGAATTGTAATACTGTTTTTGTAAATAACAATTTAAATGATTTTACTCTAATTATAAAATTAATCCCAGGACTCCCCTTCCTCCCTTAGTTTTTTTTAAGGGATTCAGCACTTGAAATTAGGATGACTATATGTTCGTTATTCATTGTTTTTTTTTTTTTTAAATCACTGTAAGAATGGAAGTAGATTGAGTTTAGAAAAACCTACATAATTAGAATGAGAAATTCATGAAGCTCAAGACATTTATAAGCTAGAAATGAATAAATGTCGTTTCATGCACATGATGCTTTGTCATATGGGATTTTTTTTCTTGAAACGATTTAAATTGAAAATAACAGTGAACTGAATCTTCAAGGAAACAACAAATTTCCAAGAAAGAGAACTTTAAAACAAAAGCCCCAGTATCTACACATACTAAATGAGAAATTAGTCTATTCTTGAAAATATTTGTGGTACCTAAAATTTTAGCCACATGGTTTGTTATTTGTTAAAGATATTCTTGGTCAGACTAATTCTCATTGTTGATTTTTAGTATTATACTTAGAATGCATGGTGATTGGAATACAAGCGATTCAGTTTGAGCTTGTGTAAATATGTCCAAATTACTTCTTAAAGAAGACAATTTAAAATGGCTGCTAACCAAAAGTTTTCTCGCTTTGCTATAATGTTCATTATTTTAAAATAAATGTGATTATCAGTTGTTCTTGGAATGTCACAGCTTGATCTTTGGCTGAAAATATTTTTTACTTTCCAATTATATTTTACAAGGTGAAATAAATAGATAATTCCATGAAAGTTCAAATATGCCTGAGTCTTAAGGAAAGAATAGAACACTTTCCTCATCTAATATGGAGAGATCCTCTACAGGTGTACACATATCAATTCTCTATGAGGATCAGTTTTTCTGATTTTTCTCTTGAATGAGTACAAATTATAACATGAAGATTTTAAAACACTTTAAAATCTATTTGATGTCATAATGGTACCACTTTGCTTTTTTAAGGTGTAGCATTTAAAAGTATTTTTTTAAAATGTAAATCTGCTTTATTTGGTTGTTGACTTAAGACAAAGGCTGACTAAACAATTTCTAACTACTTTCAATTTTTGTTCAACAGTAATTTTACACGGATACCGCATTTAGCTGGAACAGAACAAAACTTCCAGCTTGCAAAGGAAATTCAAGCTCAGTGGAAAGAATTTGGCCTGGATTCTGTTGAGTTAGCCCATTATGATGTCCTGTTGTCCTATCCAAATGAGACTGTTCCCAACTACATCTCAATAATTGATGAAGATGGAAATGAGGTAAAAATAAAGAAAAAATAAGCTCCCCCATCTTCTGTTTTGAAATGCCTTCTGTAAAAGAATGCCCTGTGCCATCTCCAAACGCTGATAGAAATTAGTATTGACACTTGTGAATGATGCCTTTAATGATCTTACTATTGGTGCCAACTCTTTCTTAATGATGTTTGAATATAACGTGGTGTTGAAAAGATTCTGAGAAATTGATGCTTGATGACAGTTGCTATTTTCTTCTTTTTAACTATTGTTCACTAACAAAATATGATATGTTAGTAAACTATGGCTAAATTAGATACACTTTTGATTGGTTCAGATGATAAAAGATCATGCATCAATTTGAGGATGCTAGGAAATTGAGAGATGTGTTTTTTGAGCCAGTAGGTTTTTATTGGTAATTCATGATTATATTTCCTTTGATCATGTATTCAGCTGTGTACCCAGAACTTGGGTGTGGGCATTTGGAAAGAAGAGAGTTTGGAGAGAAACACTCGAGAATTACATCTATGCTAAAAATTCACAATCTTCTTTGCTAGTAAGGGCACATAATTGGAAAAGAAGATGATACAAGTAGTTGAGATATTTCATATCATGATGTATATTCAATATGAAAACTCATAAAATATAACTCATATATTCATCAGTATTTGCCTTAGAGCTACCATATCCATATCTAAAATAGCCCTTTTCCTCTAGATAGCTTTCTTGAGTCCCCTTCGCTGGAGCTTCTAAATTGCATATAGATTCAAATGTATCCAGTTTGATTGGTCAGCACAAAATATCGTGTGATTTTTGTACATACAAATTTTTAATCACCTCCTCTTATTGACTAATGAATCAGCCTCTTCTTAATGATTAATATGCTATTTTGTAGTCAGTGATACAATCCCATGGTAAATTTCCTAATATGAGTTGAAACTTTACATATTCACTCTTTTTAAATTATAATAGTTAATACAGTTTAACTTTTAAAAATACTGTCAAACCATTTCACAATTATAAAAATATTTTTAAGGTTGGTATGGGGAATACCAATATACTCCATAAAATTCCGTAGCCTTTATAAGTGGTGACATTATCTATATAATTATTAAAGAGTCTTTAAAAGTATATTTAGGAAGAGTATTTGATCACATAGTAAAGTGCCAGTAATATTAAAAAATACGTGGAAACAGTGGGGGAGGGAGAGAGTGAGACGGATGGAGAAAGTAGCATCAACATATGTACACTATTGGTTTAAGATGGACAGCTGGTGAGAAGTCCCTGTGTAGCACAGGGAGCGCAGTCTGGTGCTCTGTGATGACGTGTATGTATAATTAAGACTGATTTGCATTGTTGTATGGCAGAAACCAAAACTATACTGTAAAATTAAAAAAAGTATATTAAGGTTAAAAAAATACAAGGTTAAAAAAATGCATTAAACCAAATTTGATTTCTCAAGTTTGGTGATTGTATACAATGAGGAAAATAACAAACTTTCTTCTCTTTTCTTCCTCTTCACTTCCCAGTTTCATCCCTACCTTTGCTTTTATTCCATTTCATTATTTGTTTTTCCTATTATAAGTATTTATGAAATTTCTAAGGCCTGTCCCATAACATAAACATATAATTAGAAGTTTCATTTTGGAGGTTTTCCTGAATGGGGTTAGCTGCCAAAAGCTTATTAACTTTTTTGAAAGTTATATCATTAATTCAGTTTTGTTTTTATCCAGTTATACCTGCACATAAATATTCACACAGTTCTTCAAAGGGCCTTGCTTCTTCCCTATTTCCCTCTTCCCTGAGGGAATCACTGTTCAGCCCTGAGTTGATTTCTTTTGATATATACCTCTGTTTCTTTAAATGTTGTGCTTGTAGTGCTTGCGTTTCAGATTCAGGCATTTTCTTTTGACCTTGTGACAGTTCAGCTCTATTCTCACCCCTCTGCCCCAACTACAGATACTCTCTTACTGGGTCCCCATCTCCCAGATCAATTAATGTGACTGACCGTTCATAGCTAAGCTAGGTAAACTGCGAACTTTACTGTCCCGCATGGCACAGACATGTTCTCCTTCCCACAGACAACAAATATGATTAATATTTTATAGATTCTACCAGAAATGTTTTCAATACATATTATGCATTATTTTCTCTTTATTTATGTAGGGACAATGTGCCATATAGATTGAACTATATATATATATATATATATATATATGTTGCCTTTTTATGTTGCAAAAGTTAAATAAAAATTTGTAAACCAAAATTATTTTACTTATACTCAGAATACATAGTTTGAGGCTATGTTAGTGAATGTTGGATAGTGAACATTGCTCACTGGTGTATTGTCTGTCTTTGTGAAGTCACCCAGAAGAGTCATTTCCTTGACCATAAGAAACTTTTCCCAGTTGTTGGAACAACTCATAAACTGGATGTGAAGTCCACCTGCTCAGTGATGCTGTAAAATTGAAGGTTGCCATAAAGGCAAATCAAGTGAGACCAGCTTGAATACTCCCTTGACTGAAAGACTTGCTGATGAGATGACTTTTTCTCAAGGTGGATTTTTATTGCACTTTAGTATAGTTTTGCTTAGAATTTTCCCCAGTGATTCAGTTCAGTTTGTTCTCTATTACAGAGAAAAATAACAGGAAAAATGGAAGATGTGGGAATTTTTGAAGAGTAGTAGTTGATTTGGTTTCATTTTAGGTTCTGTCAGCACCTGAAGTAGGTAGCTGGTGCTTTAGTATAGTGTCAGCCCAGATTCTCTCTCCATCTCCCAGCACCTTTAAATTACTGCACTGGCCAGGACCTACAGTTTAATATTGAAAGGAAGTGAAGACAGCAGGTGTCCTTGACTTGAATGTCTTTAATGTTTCACCTTAATTTTGATATTTATGTCAGGTTACCTTAATTCAGGGCTTTCCAGGTGGCACTAGTGGTAAACAACCCACTTTCCAATGCAGGAGACATAAGAGACGTGGGTTCGATCCCTGGGTTGGGAAGATCCCCTGGAGGAGGGCATGGGAACCCACTCCAGTATGCTCTTCTGCCCCTGGGATCACAGAGATTGGAGACAACTCGATCGACTTAGCACAGCATGCACTAATTCACTTTTCAAGTTCACTAAGACTTTTTTGTCATGAATTTATATTGAATTTTATCAGAAATTTTTTCTTTTTCTAGATAACTTTTGAGATGAGCATATGTTTTCTTTTTCATAATGATAATTATAATGAATGATGTAATATTAGATTAGTTTACATTTTTGAAATGTATAATATTAGTATGTAGTAGAGTTTTCAACTCATATATGTATACATTTATTATATTGATAACATGTTTGGCCTGTATTTCTGCAATATGCTTATTCGATTATAATTTCTAGATTATACTTGCCTTATAAAATGAGTTTTTAATCTCTGAAATAGGTTGTATTGTATTTAAAAAATCTTTTAGTATTTCAGATCAAAGGAAAACTACTTGGTTTTGATACTTTGTTTTATGGAAGATTTTAAGCTACTGATTCAATTTCTTTTTTGTTATGGGACTATTTAGATTCATTTAAAATGCACTGTTCTGTCAGTTTTAATTTTTTTTAAATCCATTGTTCCATGTCATCTAAGTTTTCAATTATTGGCATAGTTCTTCCTAGAATTTTCTTACTATCTTTTTTGCAAGATCTATAGATAAGCCTGTTTTTCTACTCCTAATATTATTTATTTGTATTACTTTTTTTTCTTAAGTTCCCCTCTTACCTTCCTAGTCTCTATTTTGCTGTTCTTTGTAAATTTTCAATTGAATACTTGATTTATTGATGTTGGACCTTTATTCTTTTTTAATATGAGTATTTAAAACCATACATTTCCTTCTAAGAACTACTTCAACTAGATCTCACAAGATCTGATTTTCTAAATTAACTACATTGTGATCAAATAATTGCAATTTGTATGACACTAATCCTTTGCAGTCATTTCTTTAGTCTATTATGTCATCAATTTTTATAAATGTTCTCTTGTTATTTGAAAAAAATATTTTCAGTTGTTGAGTTTAATAATTTTATATTTGCTTATTAGTTAAAATTTGTTAATTGTTTGGCTAAAATATCCTTTATCCTTGATGTGCTCTCATTTTGTCTATTTTTATTAATTACTGGGAAAGGAATATTAGATTTTCTAACCATAATGATGAATTATTTTTATTTCCATTTTGAATTCTGTTGATTCCTGTAGTTTGGAGCTCTTCCATTAGATATAAACAGTATTTGTTTAGTGTTTCTTTTTCTGCATTGTTACTTTCAGACTTACTGTGATCATATGTTTAGGTAACTTCTTGTAAAATGGTACACAGTTGAATTTATCTAGTCTGACATACTAAGCTTTTTTTAAAAATTAAAAAAAAATTTGTTATACTGACTTACAGTAATACTACTTATATGAATTTTACTTTTACTTTTTCCCCCTAATGTTCCTTTTCTCTCTCTTTTTTTTTTTATTTTCTTCTTTTTTGGGGGTGGGGTAATGGTTAATTTTATTAATTTTATTTTTTTTAGTAGTTAGGAAAGTAAAATAATATTAATTCCCACTTAACAGTGTCAGTGATACACTTGAAAAATTATGTTTGGTTAGAATTGAATTTAACCTTTAATTTGTTTATAAGTAATTAGCTTAACATTTTTATAAGTGAGTAATAACACTGCTGCTGCTGCTGCTGCTGCTAAGTCGCTTCAGTCGTGTCCGACTCTGTGCGACCCCATAGATGGCAGCCCACCAGGCTCCCCCGTCCCTGGGATTCTCCAGGCAAGAACACTGGAGTGGGTTGCCATTTCCTTCTCCAATGCATGAAAGTGGAAAGGGAAAGTGAAGTCGCTCAGTCGTGTCTGACTCTTCATAACCCCATGGACTGCAGCCTACCAGGCTCCCCTGTCCATAGGATTTTCCAGGCAAGAGTACTGGATGGGTTGCCATTGCCTTCTCCAACTGATAATACTACATGATGTTATTTTTTTATTTGGAAAGTGAACTTTTCCTTCTAAATCAAAAGCTGCTGCTTGTAGACCCTCTGAGGGTCTGTAGTTTATTCACCTCTTGAACTCCTCACAGCGTCTAGCAGAGGTCTGGCTCTTTGATTTGCATCTTTAAAATACAGAAATCTTGATTAACCCTCTCCTGGCGAAAGAGATGATACACATTTATTTGTTGGATAGTAGTAATTAAGCTTTACCTGATTTGATTCTAATTATTATGCTTTGCTTCTCTAGATTTTCAACACATCGTTATTTGAACCGCCTCCTCCAGGATATGAAAATGTCTCAGACGTTGTGCCACCCTTTAGTGCCTTTTCTCCACAAGGAATGCCAGAGGTAAAAATGCATATGATAAAAATAACAAACAGAACTTCCTTGTATATGCAGGCGGTAATTAAAGGGATATTGTGGCGGTTTTTGATGTAATCCAAATTTATCTTTTTCTACATTTAAGAAATAGAATGTCTTAGTAATAAGAAGGAATATACATTTTGAGTTCATAGTGTTTTTTAGGATAAAATTTACCACACTGAGATGGGGATATCCAAAGTGAACATTTATTTGACAAATGCATTCACCTATGTAATTAAAGCACCATCTACACATAAAATATTACTGTCACTTCAGAATGTACTTCTAAGCCCCTTCTCAGTCAGCCCCACACGCTCCCAAGGCAGTCATTCTCATTCTCCGTGGTTTTTTTTTTTGGCCACCTTTGATTCGTTTTGCCTATACTAGAAATTCATATAAATGGAATCGATAGCATTTGTGAGTATAGGACCTGTGAAAATTCACATGTTTTGCACTTATCCATGGATTGTTCTTTTTTTTATTGCCAATTAATTTCTACTATATGGAAATACTACATATTTTGCTACCTTTGTAAGACGTGGATTGATTTTATAAAGAACCTGAATGAGAATTTGAAATTGTTGCCATTTTCAAATGAAGAATACAGACATCCTTTTTAGAAAATTTGTATGGTTTACTTAATAAGGCAGTGTGCATGTGTATTATCTGAGTTTTCACAGTAGATCCCTAGATTCTTGGATAGTACTTTGTTTTTTATAAGAAAGCTAAACTTGAAAGAGTTGAATATAATTTATTAATGTCTTTTAAAATGTTACCTCTCCTGCTATAGTATTTGACATCAGGTAGATTCAGCTTTCGGAGAAGGCAATGGTAACCTACTCCAGTACTCTTACCTGGAAAATCCCATGGACAGAGGAGCCTGGTAGGCTGCAGTCCATGGGGTCGCTAAGAGTCGAACAGGACTGAGCGACTTCACTTTCACTTTTCACTTTCATGCATTGGAGAAGGAAAGGGCAACCCACTCCAGTGTTCTTGCCTGGAGAATCCCAGGGATGGGGGAGCCTGGTGGGCTGCCGTCTATGGGGTCGCACAGAGTCGGACACGACTGAAGTGTTAGCAGCCGCAGGTTCAGTTTTGGACATATAGGGTGTGAGGTACCTAGGATATTCCAAGAAGTTGGAATATTGAAGTAAGTATCACTCAATAGAGAGATAAACACTTGACTATTATCAGAAACATCCCTAGTAAAAAATTTACATTTAGAACTGAATTGATATTTAAAGCTCCAAGGAAATAGCAGCCCACTCCAGTGTTCTTACGTGGAAAATCTCATGGACGGAAGAGCCTGCCAGGCTACAGTCAAAGGGGTTGCAGAGTCAGACACAACTGAGCGACTAAAACACTTCACCAGTCAGTCAATGTTTATTGTAAAAACATAGGCAATAAACCTATGTTTTTAATTAATTATTAAACCTATGATTTAATATTAGGCAATGCTATATTTTTTAATATGTAAAGTTTAAAAACATACTCTTTTTTATTATTTTCTAATGCATTTGATTAACTTATATTTAAAAACTCTCACAGGTTTAGAGTATTTTCTACAGTTGTATGAAATTTGTTTTAAATGAATAGTTAACATCATAGTTAATGGCACAATATTAGAAAAATTCTCCCCCAAATTTGTACATAAATAGGTTCCTTTCAGTCATTGTAGTTACTTCGTAATTGACATGACATAGAAATAAAGGATATAAAAACTGGGAATGAAGAGATAATATATTTTAGATCTCAGGTGTCTAGAGTTAAATAGACTTTATCTTCTGGGTAAGGCACATTACCATCATGGGTCCATGTAAGATTCCTAATTTAATTTCTTTCCTTTCATCTTTTATCCTTATTTTCAATCTCATTCCTTATCTCCACATCCCCTATACCCTGCCATCATCTGTAATGTATTTATACTTTTAGGAATGTATATATTCTTATAAAAACATGGGCTTATTAGTGATTGGTATATTTTGAATATATGCAAATAATATATCTTAGGTCTTGGTCTATGACTATTTTCAATTAGCTATTTTTTAAAAATCTATTTTATGTCAGAGTGGTTCATTACTTTTTACTCTTGCAGAGTACCCCATGTTATGTGCACACCACATGTAGCTTATCCATTCTCTCAGTGGCAAACATGTGGTTTGCCTCTAAATCTGAATTACCACAAACAGTGTTGGAGAGCTTGTGCTCATACATGTCCCTGTGTGGGCTTGCAAGGGTTTCTCTGTGTACAGTAAACAAGTAGTGGGATTGCCGGTTTGTAAGGAATGCTACATTTCACAGTGTTCAGACTGCAGCCGTTTATCACTCTTTGCAACACTATATATGAGCGTTCCTTTTCCCTCACATTTTCATCAACAATTGAGGTTATATAACTTTCTAAATTTTGCCTGTCTAATTGTGTTGTTTTGTTAGTTTGGGGTTCTCAAGGCAAGAATACTGAAGTGGTTTGCCATTTCCTTCTCCAGTGGCCCACGTTTTGTCAGAACTCTCCACCATGACCCATTCATCTTGGGTGGCCCTACATGGCATGACTCATAGTTTCATTGAGTTAGACAAGGCTATTATCCATGTGATTAGTTTGGTTAGTTTTCTGTGATTCTGTGAACAAAGCTAGTGGAGGTGATGGAATTCCAGTTGAGCTATTTCAAATCCTAAAAGATGATGCTGTTAAAGTGCTGGACTCAATTGCCAGCAGATTAGGAAAACTCAGCAGTGGCCACAGGACTGGAAAAGGTCAGTTTTCATTCCAATCACAAAGAAAGGCAATGCCAAAGAATGTTCAAACTACTGCACAATTGCACTCATCTCACACGCTAGTAAAGTAATGCTCAAAATTCTCCAAGCCAGGCATCAACAGTACGTGAACTGAGAACTTCCAGATGTTCAAAATGGGTTTAGAAAAGGCAGAGGAACCAGAGATCAAGTTGCCAAAATCTGTTGGGTCATAGAAAAAGCAAGAGAGTTCCAGAAAAACATCTATTTCTGCTTCATTGACTACACCAAAACCTTTGACTCTGTGGATCACAAAACACTGTGGAAAATTCTGAAAGACATGGAAATACCAGACCACCTTACCTGCCTCCTGAGAAATCTGTATGTAGGTCAAGAAGCAACACTTAGAACCGGACATGGAACAGTGGACTGGTTCCAAATCAGGAAAGGAGTTATGTCAAAGCTCCATATTGCCACCCTGCTTATTTAGCTTCTCTGCAGAGTACATCATGCGAAATGCTGGGCTGGATTAAGCACAAGCTGGAATCAAGATTGCTGGGAGAAACATCAATAACTTCAAATATGCAGATGATACCACCCTTATGGCAGAAAGTGAAGAGAAACTACAGAGCTCTTCATGAAGGTCAAAGAGGAGAGTGAAAAAGCTGGCTTCAAACTCAACTTTCGAAAAATGAAAAACTATTCTGTTTTTGTATTTGGTCCAGTTACTTCATGGCAAATAGATGGGGAAACAATGGAAACAGTGACAGACTTTATTTTCTTGGGCTCCAAAATCACTGCAAATGGTGACTGTAGCTATGAAATTAAAAAACGCTTGCTCCTTGGAAGAAAAGCTATGACAAACCTAGACAGCATGTTAAAAAGCAGAGATGTCACTTTTCCGACAGAGGTCCATATAGTCAAAGCTATGGTTTTTCCAGTAGTCATGTATGGATGTGAGAGTTGGACCATAAAGAAAGCTGAGCACCAAAGAATTGATGATTTCAAACTGTGATGCTGGAGAAGATGACCCTTGAGAGTCCCTTGAACACTAAGGAGATCAAAATGGTTAATCCTAAAGGAAGTCAATCCTGAATTTTAATTGGAAGGACTGATGCTGAAGCTGAAACTCCAATACTTTGGCCACCTAATGTGAAGAACTGACTCATTGGAAAAGACCCTGATGCTGGGAAAGATTGAGGGCAGGAGGAGAAGGGGACAACAGAGGATGAGATGGTTGGATGACATCACTGACTCGGTGGACATGAGTTTGAGCAAGCTGCAGGAGTTGGTGATAGAAGGGGAAGCCTGGTGTGCTGCAGTCCTTTGGGTCACAAAATGTTAGGCACGACTGAGCAACTTAACTGAACTGGATTGTGTTACTGTTGTTTTAATTTATTTTGATTCACATTTTTGATTAAAAATGAGATCATAGATATCTAAGCATACTTATTTGTTAGCTATTCTTTTTTTTTTTTTTTTTTATGCTGTGAAATGATTACCAGCCATCTTTTCCTGTTGAATTTCTGGCCATTTTCTTACTAACTTCAGTGGTTTCTTAAATATTTTAGTTATTCATCCCATATTGGTTTAAATATTGCAAACATCTTCTAATTTTATTCATATTTGTTCATGTTGTCTATAATGCTTTTTACTGAAGAGAATTCTTTTATTGTGACATTATCCAGTGTTCTCTTTATATTTTCACACTTTGGGTCTTTCTTAATTTCCTCATTCTTTATTTACAGTGATACAGTCAGAATATCCCCAAAATACTAATAGCTCTTTATTTAAAAATAGCCATGATATTACCAATTAAATATAAGGACAAATTATATGTAATAGCAGAAAATATAACAAATATGTAGTTTAAAATAGCCCTCAAATATAAAATGAATTGTAAAAATTATTAAATGAGTGTGACTGGTTGAAGAACAGTGAAATTTTTTGAGCAGTGACAGTATTATGTATGAAGAAGATCATGTTTCTGGCTGGGAAGACAGAGTTTTATAAGATAAGCGCTCAGTTTGTAGGTTTACTCTATAACCAGTGAAAATTCCCCAATTAGTTTTGTACATTGTTTTTTGTTTCTTTTTGTTTTTTCATTTGTTTTCTTCTAGTTTTCAGTTGAGTTCAGTCGCTCAGTCATGTCCAACTCTTTGCGACCCCATGAATTGCAGCACGCCAGGCCTCCCTGTCCATCACCAATTCCTGGAGTTCACCCAAACTCATGTCCATCGAGTAGGTGATGCCATCCAGCTATCTCATCCTCTGTCGTTCCCTTCTCCTCCTGCCCCCAATCCCTCCCAGCATCAGGGTCTTTTCCAATGAGTAAAGTCTTCACATGAGGTGGCCAAAGTACTGGAGTTTCAGCTTTAGCATCATTCCTTCCAAAGAACACCCAGGACTATCTCCTTTAGAATGGACTGGCTGGATCTCCTTGAAGTCCAAGGGACTCTCAAGAGTCTTCTCGAACACCACAGTTCAAAAGCATTAATTCTTCGGCGCTCAGCTTTCTTCACAGTCCAACTCTCACATTCATACATGACCACTGGAAAAACCATAGCCTTGACTAGACGGACCTTTGTTGGCAAAATAATGTCTCTGCTTTTGAATATGCTATCTAGGTTGGTTGTAACTTTCCTTCCAAGGAGTAGGCATCTTTTAATTTCATGGCTGCAGTCACCATCTGCAGTGATTTTGGATCCCAAATATAAAGTCTGACACTGTTTCCACTGTTTCCCCATCTATTTCCTGTGAAGTGATGGGACCAGATGCCATAATCTTAGTTTTCTGAATGTTCTAGTTTTACTGAGATATAATTGGTATCTCAATAAGACTATAAGTTTGGGGCTTCCCTTGTGGCTCAGTAGTGAAAAATTTGCCTGCAGTGCAGAAGACATGGGCTCGATCCCTGTATCAGGAAGATCCCCTGCAGAAGAAAGTGGCAACCCACTCCAGTATTCTTGCCTGGAGAATCCTATGGACAGAGGAGCCTGGTGGGCTACACTCCACAGGGTGACAAGAGTCAGACACGACTCAGCAACTAAACAAGAATAACTGTACGAGCTTAAGATATACAACATAATGATTTGACTTTACATACATCATGACAAAATTATGACAATAAATTTAGTGATAAAGATACAAAGAAATATAAAAAAAATTTTTTTTCTTGTGATTAAAACTCTTAGGATTTATTCTCTTGATAACTTTCCTATATAAGATACAGCAGAATTAATTTTATTTACCGTGTTGTACATTTCAAGTCTAGTACTTACTTATCTTTTAACTGGAAGTTTATACACGTGGACTGCCTTTCTCCAGTACCCACTACCCCTCACCCTCCATCTCTGGTAACCACAGATCTGATCTCTATGCCTTTGTTTTTGAAGTACAGTTGACCCATAACACTCTATTAGTTTCAGTTATGCAACATGATTCATTATTTTTGTATATTTCAAAATGATCACCACAATGAGTCTAGTTACCATCTGTCACTACACAAAGATATGATGTATTAATAGTTACTGATTATAGTCTCCAGATAGTACATTTCATACCTGTTTCTTTATTTTGTACCTGGAAGTTTATACTTCTCAATCTCCCTCACGTATTTCTCTCATCCTTTCACTCCCTCCCCTTTGGCAACTACCAGCTTGCCCTCTGTATCTATGACTGTCACTGTTTTGCTTTGTTTATTCATGTGTTTTTTAGATTCCACATGTACGTCAAGTCATCAGGTATTTGTCTTTCTTATTCTGACTTATTTCACTCAGGTGAATACCCTCTAGGTCCATCTGTGTTGATGCAAATGAAACGATTTCATTCTTCTTATGGCTGAGTAATACTGCATTGTAGATTATATTATATTTTCCACATCTTCTTTATCTATCTTCTTTGATGGGAGTTTAAGTTGCTTCCATTTTTTGACTATTATAAATGATGATGCAGTGAACATAGGGTTGCATGTGTCTTTTTGAATTGGTGTTTTTGTTTTCTGATAAATATCAGGATTGGATATGCCCCAAGAGTGGAATTCCTGCACTGTATGGCAGTTCTATTTTTAATTTTGGAGGGAACCACCATGCTGTTTTCCATAGCGACTGCCCATGCCAGTGTGTGTGTGTGCTCAGTTGTGGCCGACTCTTGGCAGCCCTATGGACTATAACCCGCCAAGCTTCTTTGTCCATGGGATTTTCCAGGCAAGAATACTGGAGAGGGTTACCATTTCCTCCTCCAAGGGATCTTCCTGATCCAGGGATCTTTTCTTGCATTTCCTGCAGTGGCAGGCAGATTCTTTACCATGGAGCCACCTGGGAAGCCCAGCAACTGTGCCAGAGTGTTCCCTTTTCTCTGCATCCTCACCATCATGTTATTTGTTGTCATTTTGGTGATAGCCATTCTGATAGATGTAAGGTGATATCTCACTGTGTTTTTTTTCTTTTTTTGGCTGTGCCTCACAACATGTGGGATCTTAGCTCCCCCCTGACCAGGGACCACACCTGTGCCCCTTCAATGGGACCATAGCGTGTTAACCACTGGACTGCTTGCGAACTTAGGTCCCTCGTTGTGGTTTTAGTTTTCATTTCCGTGATGGTTAATGATGTTAAACATTTTTTCATGTGCCTGTTGGCTATCTGTATGTCTTCTTTGGAAAAATGACTATTCCATTTTCTACCCATTTTTTCAGTCGGATTGTTTGTTTGTTTATATTCTTTGTATATTTTGGATATTAGCCTCTTATCAGATGTATCATTTGCAAATACATTTTCCCATTCAGTAGACAGCCTTTTAGTTATATTGAGAGTTAGTTCCCTTTGTTGTGCAAAACTTTTTTAGTTTGAGGTCGTCCCATTTGTTTACTTTTGCTGTTGTTTCCCTTGCCTGAGGAGACCTATCCAAAAAAATACATTGCTAAGACAGATGTCAAAGAGTGGGCTACCTATGTTTTCTTCTAGATATTTTATGATTTCAGGTCTTACATTTAACTCTTTAATCTGTTTTGGATTTATTTTTTTTAATGGTATGAGAAAGTGGTCCAGTTTGATTCTTTGAAATGCAACTGTCCAGTTATGACAGAATTATTTTACTCATAAGAAAATTATATTATAGAGATGATTAACTCATTTCTTTCAAGTAGATTTAAACTTTCTATATTAATGCAAGGCTGGAAAATACATGGGATTCTCATGTATTTGTTTTTTAATTATGTATGTCTGTATGTGTTCTTAGGATGTTTCACCATAAGCGTCTATGGATCTTGGGTAGCTCAGCTGGTAAAGAATCTGCCTGCAATGCAGTAGACCCTGGTTCGATTCCTGGGTGAGAAGTTGCCTTGGAGAAGGGACAGGCTACCCACTCCAGTATTCTTGCCTGGAGAATCTCTATGGACAGAGGATCCTGGTCTTAACTAAGTGACTAAGCACACACCGTCTGTGGATCTACATCTGAATCCTCTGAAAATGAAAGTGGCTTGGTCGTGTCTGACTCTTTGCGACCCCATGGTCTATACAGTCCATGGAATTCTCCAGGCCAGAATACTGGACAGGGTAGCCTTTCTCTTCTCCATGGGGTTTTCCCAACCCAGGGATCAAACCCAGGTCTCCCACATTGCAAGGGGGTTCTTTACCAGCTGACCCACAAGGGAAGCTCAAGAATATGGGAATGGGTAGCCTATCCCTTCTCCAGAGGATCTTCCCAAACCAGGAATTGAACTGGGGACTCCTGCATTGCAGGCGTGTTCTTTACCAACTGAGCTATCAGGGAAGTTTTGCTTTAGGTTATTTATATTAGCAATTCAACAATGTCTGTAATTATAGTTTAATTCAGTGGTTCTTGAACTTAGCTTGTATCACAATAATCTAGAGGGCTTATAAAACACAGATTCTGATTCACACCCCCTAAATTTCACTAGATCTTGGGTGAAGCCTGAGAGTTTGTTTCTGGTAAGGTCCTAGATGGTATTGACTCTGGGTTCAGGAACCATGCTTTGAAAACCATTGATCTTATGTCCCAGTTCTGTCTCTATTAACAAGAACAGGAAGATGGAAGCTTGAAAGAAATGGAAAATTCTAACAGTGCAACATTGTTAATTATTTCCAGTTATAGAACAATTGTGCAGTGTAAATTTTACAAGAAGGTCATTGTCTGAAAACAAAGATTTTTTCTAACTAGCAATGACAGCTTGCATTTGTGAAGTGCCAAGAGGACCTGTCTGCCTACACTTGTTTTCATTTTCAAAGTTTTCTGTCATTTTCAAACTAATTTCTTCTCCTGTCCCTTCTCCATCCCAATTTGTTCTGTGAGATGTGCAGATTAAAAGGTAGCTACAATTTACAGGCATTTAAAGAAGTAGTCAGTTTTCCCAGAGTTGGTGATATTATATATGAATAAATTTCAAGTAGAACATTTATGCTAAACAGAATTCACTGGAACCAAATTGGTTAATGGCTATGTATTCACAGTTGGAATAAAAGTGTGCTCTAGAGAAGGCTAATGATTATAAACCAGACATACAGTGCTATCATCAATAGTTTGTTGATCTTGCATCGATCTTGGGAAGAAAAATAATAGCTAAAAGTAATCCTTTTCCTGAAGTAAAGATTCAAGTGTCACTTTCTCAATAAGCTTTCTTCATTTTTTTTTTTTTTTTTTGGAAATTGCACACAACTGAATACAAGGTCTGTTTGCTTACTATATTTAAACTTAAATTTTTTTTCTCTATAGAACTCATCACTTTTTAATATTGTATACAATTTGCTTTTACCAGGACTTCCCTGGTGGCTCAGATGGTAAAGCGTCTGTCTACAATGTAGGAGACCCGGGTTCAATCCCTGGGTTGGGAAGATCCCTTGAAGAAGGAAATGGCAATCCACTCCAGTACTATTGCCTGGAAAATCCCATGGATAGAGGAGCCTGGTAGGCCCCAGTCCATGGGGTTGCAAAGAGTCAGACACGACTGAGCAACTTCACTTTCACAATTTGCTTATTACTTTTATGATTTATTGTCTCTGCCTTCCACATGAACAAAAGTTTCTTCAAAGACAGGGATTCTCTGTATCTGCAGTCCCTAGAATGATATGTCTTCAACATATTTGTGGAAGGAATCCGAGAGTCAGCTTGGAAACAACCTTATTGCAATACATTATAAATTTGTTGTGCATGTGTTATGAGACATAGTCAAAGAGGAAAACAATAACCAAAATAAAATGATGGGATACTAGAAATAGTGTGAGACAAGGATAGGATATTAGAAATAGTGTAGGATGGGGACTTCAAACACTAGGGTATGTAAAGACTTTCCAAAGGCAGATATAGGATCATTTAAAATAAAACAATCACATTATTTGTTTCTCAGTGGATTCTTCATGGAATTGAGAACTAGCCTCTGGTAAGGCTCTGCCGGTCCCCTGTTCCCACCTCCCTCATTTACAATTATTTATTTCTTATTTTATGAATGAGAGACATCACTCATCCATCCTGAAACATATCTCTGAGTTGTAAAAAAAAAAAAAAAAAATCTCTAGGCCTCCAAACAAAGAGATGCTAGTGAAAGATTCTAATAGCTAGGTGACAGAAATTTGTCAAGTCAAATGGTTTATAGTTGAACAAAATTAAAGATGAGTCTAATTGAGTTTCCAGCTAAAACCATTAGAATTAACTTGGATAACAGATCAGTGTGAGATTTAGGGGTTGTAACTTGGAAAGAGTTAAAATAATTCAGGGAAAATTCCATAACAACTTTTTTTTCATTCATATCCTAAAATTTCTCAAAACATGTCTAACAATGAGAAATGTGAATGGAACTGATAGTCCTGACTTATTCTGGAAATAATTTTTTCATCCATAGATCTATGACCAAATGTTTTAACATCCCATAGCACTGAAAGTTGTATTTCAAGCAAAATTTTATGCTTAGGCATTGTTTATGAAAGTTTGTAATGATGCTTAGACTCACTTTGATACTGCTAATAATTATAATAGTAAGTCACTTGAAGAATTTTCCTAACATGTACAGCTTGTCATAGGAAATAAATATTTTTAAACACTATACACATGATTCTTAATCAAGGCAGGTTTGGCAGTGATTAAGATTTACAAGCATTATCCAGATTTCTAGGCAGCAGAAACTGAAATGGAATTTGCCATGCTAGATGTTAATTAAGGAGTGTTCTCTTGGGATCAATATCTGTAGCAGGGAGGGGAAGGAAGCTGGAACAAACAGAGGGAGAAATTGCAGTTCAATGCCAGTTCAAGGACAGCCTCAACTGACCCAATGGGCTGCTCTGGAGTCAGAATAGCCCTTCAGAATGCCCTGGGCTGGACAAAGATGACCAGATCTTTCTGTTCCCACATGGATCAGTCATTGACCATGTGTATCCTGGAAGGACATGACCTCGAGCAGAGTGGCTGTGTGTAGCTGGTCTTGAGCAAGGGCTGACAGAGAGCCCTCTGATGGCCTGCAGAGAGCCTTCCTTCTCTGGAGCAAGGGCATCTTCAATGAGGAGGAATCTAGGCAGGACACCCTGGTGTCACCTTAGTATATAGTAAGATGCTTTAGGCAAGGGGGAAAATACACGTTCAAGGAGAAAACTTGATGATAAAATTCTGACTGAAGAGTGTGGCTTTACAATGTTGTTGAATGATGTTGAATAATAAATCATTATAGTATTTAAATTCTTTTGGATATAAATAAAAGAGGTAAAATTGCTTCTGAAAATGTTAATATTTGTAATGTGCTGGAAATTGTATTCTTTATGGCAACTTAAAGATATGACAAACAATTTCAGATGTGAACCTAAAAATAAAGGAGAGATACATTGCTTTTCAAAATTAATTTAAGGAGTAGGTAAGCAAAAAAAAAAAAAAAAAAAAAAAGTGTGTGAAGAACACTGATCTAATCTAGCAGGCCATTTTACAAATGATAATGTTGAGACTCAGAGATTTCCTTGTGATCATTATAATGATATGAAGCCAAATTTGTAAAGTAGTGGCATTACCTGACCATTATTTCTTACCTGGTTGTGTGAAGATGCATTGTGAATATACTTCAAAGAGAATAAAGCTCTCATGAAGGGCTTTTTAACCTAGGGAACCTTGTCCCTCCAAATTGCATAGGACAGTGTATTTGTTTATGTACATTTTCCTGGGGAATGCTTTTCTATAGTTGTATAGTCACTACAGAGGAGACATTGATGTAAACAAAACTTAATATTTAATTAATAAGTCTCTACCCAGCTAATTGCCTTCTCAATTCAAGTTCATTTCTCCCCTGAATCTCTTATCAGAGGCTTTTTTGACCCTCTTACATACTCTTGCTTCTTTCCTCTTTCAAAAATGCGAAACAGTCTTCATGCCGAGAAACCTCTTTTATGAAATCTTTCTTGTACTAAGTCATCTATGTTCTCAACAGGGTGACCTGGTGTATGTTAACTATGCACGAACTGAAGACTTCTTTAAACTGGAGCGGGACATGAAAATCAATTGCTCTGGGAAGATTCTGATTGCCAGATATGGGAAAATTTTCAGAGGAAATAAGGTAAAAAAAAAACAACTCTTTGTTTTTCTTTTCAGTAAAAATAAAAAGTAATATTGTATCTTGGGCTTTCCTGATGGCTGAGACAGTAAAGAATCTGCCTGCAATGCAGGAGACCTGGGTTCAATCCCAGGCTCCGGAAGACCCCCTGGAGAAGGGAATGGCTACTCACTCCAGTGTTCTTGCCTGGGGAATCCCATGGACAGAGGAGCCTGGTGGTCTGCAGTCCATAGGGTCGCAGAGAGTCAGACATGACTGAGGGACTAACGCTTTCTGTTTTTCATATTGTATCTTACATGGGTAGAACCACATCCTTAAAATTTTTTGATGACCATGATTTTCCCATACTCTTTACCATTCCTGCCTAATAGGGAGGGTACATGTGCTAGTTTATAGGCAGGTTTTAACCTGGGTCGTTGGAATTTGGCCTCTGTAGAAGTTCAAGGAGAACGTTACAGGTTTTTCCATATCTACACATTGTCCCTGTAGTCTATGAAGTAGCGTGCATTGGATTTGTTGTTAGTCTTTAGTATCTTTAAATATTATCTTTGAAAATATTTACTAAATTAAATTTTGGTGTTAATTCTTTGTTAGAGGTAATGAGACAAGCCAATCTATGCACAGCAGTTTTGAAAGTTACCAACACTTGATTTGGGGCTTCCCAGGTAGTATAGTGATAAAGATTGTGCCTGCCAGTGCAGGAGATGCCAGAGATAGGGGTTCGATCGCTGGGTCAGGAAGATCCCTTGGAGTAGGAAATGCAGCCCACTCCAGTATTCTTACCTGAGAAGTCCCATGGACAGAGGTGCCTGGTGGGTACAGACCATAGGGTCACAAGAAATCAGATACAACTGAGGGACTGAGCACATAGAGTACTTGATTTTTTTTTTTTTCCCTTTTGTGGGAAATTAATTTAAAAAATATTCTCTTTCAACCATAGAAGAAATGGGAATCTAGTCTGTGAAATCTACTTGTTTATTGTGCTTCTAGACTAGAGGAAGGAAATAGTAGGTACCTGTTACCACTGGTATGTACATTTTAAAAAATCTGCTCCAAGGGCTAATCCAGCCCTGGAAACTAGGTTTCAGAGCTTGCATAAGAAAAAGACAAAACCAATTCTGTGAGATGTCCTTTGTTGTAAGTATAAGGATTAAAAATAAGGATGGAAGATAAGTTTTAGTTACTTATTTAAATGTAATTTCAAATAACCAACCTAAAATAAGAAAGACTGTTTTCCAGGTTAAAAATGCCCAGCTAGCGGGGGCCAGAGGGATCATTTTGTACTCAGATCCTGCTGATTACTTTGCTCCTGGGGTGGAGGCATATCCGGATGGTTGGAATCTTCCTGGAGGTGGTGTTCAGCGTGGAAATATCTTAAATCTTAATGGTGCAGGGGACCCTCTCACACCTGGCTACCCGGCAAATGGTGAGTGATCAGGCTTCAATCATCACAGAGACTTTTAACATTTTGAAGTGATTTTATCAAAAGATTCCCTTTGACAAAAGGATAAAGTATGTCATTTTCTTACTGTCTTTGCATCTAAGAATAAATTAAAGGGTTTTGAGGTCGGAAAATTATTGGTTTGGGTCCCTTATCCCTTGTTTGGAACCATTGCATCTGGTAGGTTTTGAAATGCAGACATTTTCAAATATTTAAAAGTAAGATGGTGCATATACCTTACTGCATAACATTCACATAGGCTGGGACAAAATGTGGGAAGCAAGCATGTAAATATTTTACAGTAAAATGTATGAATAATCATTTTAAGCAGAGGGTACATAAATAATATAAATAGCCTCAGGTCTGCTCAAGTCAGATCTTGCTGCCAAATTAGTTTATATCAGATCATGTTTTGTTGCCAAGTATTAATAAATGCCCTCTCCCAATTAATGGATTTTGCAGTTTTTTAAAATTTCTAATTGTAGATAAGGGACAGTAAAACAAACTCTATAAATCCCTGAAATGGCATATTTTGAATACAGAGTCTGGAAAATGCTTATTGTGTCATTACTGTGTAAAGACAATAGTGATCACTTTCAGGAGTGTTTCCAAAATTCTAGCTTTTAAATGCATTAACGACCCTATAAGCTTTGTTGTGTTATTATCTCTACTTGACAGATGGGGAATGTGAAACCAGAAAGAAGTAAACAGTCTGCCTTGTTCATTGCACCATTAAGTGAGGAGTGGGGATTCAAATTCAGATTATCTGGCTCCAGAGTCCATGTATTTGTCTCATGCTGAAATGCCCTGCTGTATAATTATTAACAAGAGAACTTGGAGCATATTTTTAATGTACTCAGCTATTCGATAACATTTACAAAAATCTGTCATCATTTAGTTTGTGTGGTTTAAAATTAATAAAGGTTTATAACTTGGATAAAGTAGGTTACCAAAGTATTGGTGGTATTTCCATATTTATTTTTCATCTTGGATCCTTCTATCTAATTGTAGACTCCTTTAAAGCTTATGTATTTGGCTTTGTAAGTTTTTAAACATAGTACATTGTCATAGGTTTTTTTAAGCAATACGTATTATCCTGTGATAAAATCATGTGTCTACCTGAACTTTACTAACTTAGCCTTTTTATTCCCAAGTTTTGAAAAATGCAACTTCTCCTAAGCTCTGTTTGTTATAAAAAGCTAAAATTATGAACATAAAATAAAATCAACTGGAATGTTTCTGTTTACTACGCTCAGATTTAAAAGATGACATTGTAGAAATTCCCTTTTGTGTCCTTTCTTATTTTTCTTTTAATTTCACTCTTTATTATGGGATAGTTCTGACACAAAAAATTAGAGATAATGAATACCATTTTGTCAATGTTATTTTGTCTATTCATTGCCCTTTTTTGATTATTGCTCTAAATTAAAAAAATCCCATGTAATGTATTATTATGTAATTTTGCCATAAAAAGACTAGCTTTTACAATCACCTACATCAAAAGAATTCCAGAAAAACATGTACCTCTGCTTCATTGACTACACTAAAACCTTTGACTATGTGTATCACAACAAACTGTGGAAAATTCTGAAGGAGATAGGAATACCAGACCACGTTACCTTTCTCCTGAGAAACCTGTATACAGGTCAAGAAGCAACATTTGGAACCAGACATGGAATAACAGACTGGTTCCAAATCGGGAAAGGAGTACATCAAGATTGTATGTTGTCACCTTGCTTATTTAACTTATATGCAGAGTACATCATGTGAAATGCCAGACTAGATGAAGCACAAGTTGGAATGAAAATTTCCAGGAGAAATATCAATAACCTCAGGTATACAGATGACACCACCCTAGTAGCAGAAAGCAAAGAGGAACTAAAAAGTTTTTTGATGAAGGCGAAAGAGGAGAGTGACACAGCTGACTTAAAAACTCAACATTCCGAACACTAAGATCATGGCATCTGGTCCCATCCCTTCATGGCAAATAGATGGAAACAGAGGCAGATTTTACTTTCTTGGGCTCCAAAATAACTGCAGATGGTGACTGCAGCCATGAAATTAAGAGATGCTTGCTCCTTGGAAGAAAAGCTATGACCAACCTAGACAGCATATTCAAAAGCAGAGATATTACTTTGCCAACTAAGGTCTGTCTAGTTAAAGCTCTGGTTTTTCCACTAGTCATGAATGGATGTGAGAGTTGGACAGTAAAGAAGGCTGAGTGTGGAAAAATTGATGCTTTTGAACTTTAGTGTTGGAGAAGACTCTTGAGAGTCTCTTGGACTGCAAGGAAGTCAAACCAGTCAATCCTAAAGGAAATCAACTTGGAATATTCATTGGAAGGACTGATGCTAGAGCTGAAGTTCCAGTATGTTGGCCATTTCATGTGAAGAGCCAACTCATTGGAAAAGACTCTGATGCTGGGAAAGATTAAAGGCAGTAGGAGAAGGGGATGACAGAGGACAAGATGGTTGGATGGCATCACTGACTCAATGGACATGAGTTTGAGCAAGCTCTGGGAGATGGTGAAGGAAAGGGAAACCTGGCATGCTGCAGTCCACGGGGTCGCAAAGAGTTGGACACGATTGAGCAGCTGAACATTAACAATAAATTTCTTGTGATTTGAAATTTTGGAGAAAAAAATGGAAAAATAGCTTTTATTTTTCTTAAATCTGGAGAAATGACAGGATGTGTGTTTTTATTTTGAGGTAGAGTTTACATGTAATAACATGCAAAGATCTTAAGCATTAATTCACTAAATTAAAAAAGTTGTATGTATCTGTGTCACTCAAAATAAGATATAGGACATTTCTGTGACTTCAGAAAGTTCTCTGGTGCCCATTTTTGGTCAGTTTTTACCATAGCCCCACCCCTAGAAGCAGCCATTTTCTGATATCTTTTGTCATTCATTAGCTTGGTTTTGAGCTTCATATAAATTGAATCAGATTGTATCTTTTCTTTTGTGTGTTGACAGAAAATCAAGTAACAGTCAAGCTAAGAAGAAAGGAAAGATAATGTTATTTATGCCAAACTGAGGAGTATAACCCAGGGAATAGATTCTCAGAAGCTCTGATAACTGTTCCACTGGTTGGGAGTTAGAGATGCAATTTTATATGTTTTTGAGAAAAGAATTTATGCATCATACTGACAGATTAGATTTGTACATTCAGTTGACCAAAGATATTTTTATCTAGTAATGCATGAATAGAATAAGCCTTTGGTCAATACTATTCCATGTATGGTGTGAAAAAGAAATATTAACCTTAAAATGTCAATACTGACATCATAAGAAAGGATTCATTTTTCTCAGAGGTTGGTATTATTCTACTTTGAGGAGGTCTGGTTAATGTACTATGCAGATGCACATTTCACACTTGCAAAGACTGCCACAAACAGAGCATGTTATCCTTTTTCCTTCTCAGTTTAATTGTCTTGTCATAGAAAAATCTGTGATTTTTTTCCTCATCATTTGTTTTGCTGCATTCACTCAGTATAACAAGTAGAGATTAGTCATGTTATTGTGTGTATTGATAGTTCCTTCCCTTTAATTGCTGAGTAGAATTCTATTATGGGACTCCTTTATAAATTGCTTATACATTCTCCTGTTTGTGAACAGCAGGATGGTTCCCAGTATTGGCTACCCAGATTCAGCTGCTATGAGCAGTCTTGTGCAGGTCTTTCTGTGAACATGTTTCTGTCTTTCCTGGGTAAATACTAGGAGCGTAGTTGTTGTGCCATAGCATATAATTTTCTGCATAATATTAATTTTCAAAGAAGTTGTTTAAAGTGACTGTAAAGAGTATATACACTCTTAGAAGAAATGTATGAGAGTTTCAGTTGCAGCACATTTTTGTTAACATTTGAAGCTGTCTTTTTAACAGTTCTAGTATATGCAATTTAAAAGTGTGTTTAGTGTGATTTGGCTCAGCTGGTAAAGAATTCTGCAATGCAAGAGACCTGGGTTTGATTCTTGGGTTGGGAAGATGCCCTGGAGAAGGAAAAGGCTACCCACTCCAGTATCCTGGCCTGGAGAATTCCATGGACTGTATAGCCCCTGGGGTTGCAAAGAGTCAGGCATGACAGTGACTTTCACCTTATTATTATTGTTATTTTTTTGACTTTCACCTTAGTGTGATTTACAGAGAACATTTTGAAAGGGACTCCATTTTTATTAGAAATATGTTCAACTTTTTCAGAATATGCTTATAGACGTGAAATCGCAGAGGCTGTCGGTCTTCCAAACATTCCTGTTCATCCAATTGGATACTATGATGCACAGAAGCTCCTGGAGTAAGTTTGTAAGAAACAAGCAGATGGCTATTTGAGTAATTCTCTTTACCGACATTCTTCAGGTGTCATGCTTTTGTCTTCATTATTCCATACCAAAGTTCTCTGTGGTGGGTGGAATATACAATTTTAGCACTGTTTTATACAACAGTGATTCTAATCCGGGATTTGCTTTAAATACTGATAATAAAGTGAAATACCACCATGAAAGTGAGTCTTTCCAGATCATCAACTTCAGGGATTATAACAATCATTTGATCCACTGTGCTTTTTTTCTTTTTTAGTTTTTTAAAAAACTAATTTATTTTAATTGGAGGTTAATAACAATATTGTAGAGGTTTTTGCCATACATTGACATGGATCAGCCACGAGTGTACATGTGTTCCCCATCCTGAAACCCCCTCCCCCCTCCCTCCCCATCCCATCCCTCTGGGTTGTCCCAGTGCACCAGCCCTGAGCACCCTCACTTAGGCATCGAACCTGGACTGGTAATCCAGTTTTGAAACATGATAATATACATGTTTTAATGCTATTCTCTCAAATCATCCCACCCTCACCTTCTCCCACAGAGTCCAAAAGTCTATTCTTTGTATCTGTGTCTCCTGTGCTGTCTGGCATATAGGGTCATCGTTACCATATTTCTAAATTCCAGATATATGCATTAATATACTGTATTGGTGGGTTTCTTTATGACTTACTTCACTCTGTATAATAGGCTCCACTTTCATCCACTCATTAGTATTGACTCAAATGCATTCTTTTTAATGGCTGAGTAATAGTCCATTGTGTATATGTACCACAGCTTTCTTATCCATTCACCTGCTGATGGGCATCTAGGTTGCTTCCATGTCCTGGCTATTGTAAATAGCGCTGCAATGAACATTGGGTTACATGTGTCTCTTTCAATTCTGGTTTCCTTGGTGTGTATGCCCAGCAGTGGGATTGCTGGGTCTTCCGGAAGTTCTGTTTCCAGGTTTTTAAGGAATCTCCACACTGTTCTCCATAGTGGCTGTACTAGTTTGCATTCCCACCAATAGTGTAAGAGGGTTCCCTTTGCTCCGCACCCACTCCAGCTTTTATTGTTTGTAGACTTTTTGATAGCAGCCATTCTGACTGGCATGAAATGGTACCTCATTGTGGTTTTGATTTGCATTTCTCTGATATTGAGTGATGTTGAGCATCTTTTCATGCGTTTGTTAGCCATCTGTATGTCTTCTTTGGAGAAATGTATGTTTATTTCTATGGCCCATTTTTTTATTGGGTCCTTTATTTTCCTGTATTGAGCTGCATGAGCTGCATGTATATTTTTGACATTCTTTGTCAGTTGTTTCATTTGCTATTATATTCTCCCATTCTGAAGGCTGTCTTTTCACCTTGCTTATAGTTTCCTTCGTTGTGCAAAAGCTTTTAAGTTTAATTAGGTCCCATTTTTAAATTTTTGCTTTTATTTCCATTACTCTGGGAGATGGGTCATAGAGATTCTTGCTGTGATTTATGTCAGAGAGTGTTTTGCTTATGTTTTCCTCTAGGAGTTTTATTTTTTCTGGTCATATATTTAGATCTTTAATCCATTTTGAGTTCATTTTTGTGTATGGTGTTAGAAAGTGTTCTGGTTTCATTCTTTTACAAGTGGTTGACCAGTTTTCCCAGCACCACTTGTTAAACAGATTGTCTTTTCTCCATTGTATATGTTTGCCTCCTTTGTCAAAGATAAGGTGTCCATAGGGCATGGATTTACCTCTGGGCTTTCTATTTTGTTCCATTGATCTATATTTCTGTCTTTGTGCCAGTACCATACCGTCTTGATGACTGTGGCTTTGTAGTAGAGCCCGAAGTCAGGCAGGTTGATTCCTCCAGTTCCATTCTTCTTTCTCAAGATTCTTTGGCTATTTGAGGTTTTTTGTATTTCCATACAATTTGTGAAATTATTTGTTCTAGTTCTGTGAAAAAATACCATTGATACCTTGATAGGGATTGCATTGAATCTATAGATTGCTTTGGGTAGTATACTCATTTTCACTATATTGATTCTTCAGATACATGAACATGGTACATTTCTCCATCCATATGTGTCATCTTTGATTTCTTTCATCAATGTTTTATGGTTTTCTATATATAGGTCTTTTGTTTCTTTAGGTAAATTTATTCTTAAGTATTTTATTCTTTTCGTCACAATAGTGAATGGGATTGTTTCCCTAATTTCTCTTTATGTCTTCTCATTGTTAGTGTATAGGAATGCAAGGGATTTGTGTGTATTAATTTTATTTCCTGCAACTTTACTATATTCATTGATTAGCTCTAGTAATTTTCTGCTAGTATCTTTAGGGTTTTCTATGTAGGGGACTTGTCATCTGCAAATAGTGAGAGTTTTATTTCTTCTTTTCCAATCTGGATTCCTTTTATTTCTTTTTCTTCTCTAATTGCTATGGGTAAAACTTCCAAAACTGTGTTAAATAGTAACGGTGAGAGTGGGCACCCTTGTCTTGTTCCTGATTTTAGGGGAAATGCTTTCAAGTTTTCACCACTGAGGATAATATTTGCTGTGTGTTTATCATATATGGCTTCTATTATGTTGAGGTAAGTTCCTTCTATGCCTGCTTTTTGGGGAGTTTCTATCATAAATGGATGTTGAATTTTGTCAAAGGCTTTCTCCATGTAGATTGAGATAATCATATGGTTTTTATCTTTCAATTTGCTATGTGGTGTATCACATTGATTGGTTTGTGAATAGTGAAGCATTCTTGCTTCCCTGGGATAAAGCTCACTTGGTCATGATGTATGATCTTTTTAATATGTTGTTGAATTCTGTTTGCTAGAATTCTGTTAAGCGTTTTTGCATCTATGTTTATCAGTGATATTGCTCTGTAGTTTTCTTTTTTGTGGCATCTTTGTCTGGTTTTGGTATTAGAGTGATGGTGGCCTCATAGAATGAATTTGGGAGTTTACCTTCCTCTGCAATTTTCTGGAAGAGTTTGAGTAGGATAGGTTTTAGCTCTTCTTTAAATTTCGTTAGAATTCGCCTGCGAAGCCATCTGGTCCTGGGCTTTTGTTTGTTAGAAGATTTTTGATTTCTGTGCTTGTGATGGGTCTGTTAAGATTTTATGTTTCTTCCTGATTCAGTTTTGGATAGTTATACTTTTCTAAGAATTTGTCCATTTCTTCCAAGTTGTCCATTTTATTGGCATATAGTTGTTGATAGTAGTCTCTTATGAGCCTTTGTATTTCTGTGTTGTCTGTTGTGATCTCTGCATTTTTATTTCTAATTTTGTTGATTTGATTCTTCTCCCTTTGTTTCTTGATGAGTCTGGCTAATGGTTTGTCTATTTTATTTATCTTCTCAAAGAACCAGCTTTTAGTTTTGTTGATTTTTGCTATAGTCCCCTTTGTTTCTTTCTCACTTATTTTTGCTGTGATTTTTATGATTTCTTTCCTTCTACTAACTTTGGGGTTCTTCATTTCTTCTTTTTCTGCTTGTTTTAGGTGTAGAGTCAGGGCATTTATTTTTCTCTTTTTTCTTTAGGTAAGCTTGTATTGCTATGAACCTTCCCCTTAGCACTGCTTTTACTGAATCCCATAGGTTTTGGGTTGTTGTGTTTTCATTTTCACTTGTTTCCATGAATATTTTGATTTCCTTTTTGATTTCTTCTGTGATTTGTTGGTTATTCAGAAGTGTGTTGTTTAGCCTCCATATGTTTGTATTGTTAATAGTTTTTTTCCTGTAGTTGACATCTAATCTTACTGCATTATGATCAGAAAACATGCTTGAAATGTTTTCAATTTTTTGGAATTTACCAAGGCTAGATTTATGGCCCAGAATGTGATCTATCCTGGATAATGTTCCATGTGCACTTGACAAAATGGTGAAATTCATTGTTTTGGGGTGAAATGTCCTATAGATACCAATTAGGTCTAACTAGTCCATTGTATCATTTAAAGCTTGTGTTTCCTTTCTAATTTTCTGTTTGGTTGATCTATCCATAGGTCTAAGTGGGATATTAAAGTCTCCCACTATTATTGTGTTACTATTAATTTCTCTTTTCATACTTGTTAGCATTTGCTTTCAGTATTGAGGTGCTTCTATGTTGGGTGCATATATATTTATAATTGTTATATCTTCTTCTTGGATTGATCCTTTGATCATTATGTAGTGTCCTTCTTCGTTGCTTTTCATGGTCTTTATTTCAAAGTCTATTTTATCTGATATGAATATTGCTGCTCCTGCTTTCTTTTGGTCTCCATTTGTGTGAAATATTTCTTCCGCCCTTCACTTTCAGTCTGCATGTGTCCCTTGGTTTGAGGTGGGTCTCTTGTAGTTAGCATATATAGGGGTCTTGCTTTGTATCCATTCAGCCAGTCTTTGTCTTTTGGTTGAGGCATTCAACCTATTTACATTTAAGGTAATTATTGATAAGTATGATCCCATTGCCATCCACTTTGTTGTTTTGGGTTCAATTTTATAAAACTTTTCTTTGTTTCCTGTCTAGAGAAGATCCTTTAGCCTTTGTTGAAGAGCTGGTTTGGTGGTGCCGAATTCTCTTAGCTTTTGCTTGTCTGTAAAGCTTTTAATTTCTCCATCATATCTGAATGAGATCCTTGCTGGGTATAGTAATCTAGATTGTAGTTTTTTCTCTTTCATCACTTTAAATATGTCCTGCCATTCCCTTCTGGGCTGAAGAGTTTCTATTGAAAGATCAGCTGTTATCCTTATGGGGATCCCCTTGTGTGTTATTTATTGCTTTTCCTTTGCTGCTTTTAATATTTGCTCTTTGTGTTTGATCTTCATTAGTTTGACTGTTATGTGTCTTGGGGGGTTTCACCTTGGGTTTATCCTGTTTGGGACTCTCTGGGTTTTTTTGGATTTGGGCGGCTATTTCCTTCCACACTTTAGGTAAGTTTTCAACTATTATCTCAAGTATTTTCTCATACCCTTTCTTTTTGTCCCATCTGGGACACCTATGACTCGAATGTTGGAGCATTTAACATTGTCCCAGAGGTCTCTGAGGTTGTCCTCATTTATTTTAATTCTTTTTTTCTTTTTCCCTCTCTGCTTCATTTATTTCCACTGTTCTATCTTCCACCTCACTTATCCTATCTTCTGCCTCAGTTATTCTGGTTCTGTCCAGAGTCCTTTTGATTTCAGCTATTACCTTATTTGTTATTGATTAACTGTTCTTTATTTCTTCTAGGTCCTTGTTAAACATTTCTTGCATCTTCTCAATCCTTGTCTCTAGTCTATCTATCTGTAACTCCACTTTGTTTTCAAGATTTTGGATCATCTTTACTATCACTGTTCTGAATTCTTTTTCAGGTAGACTTCCTATCTCCTCTTTTGTTTGGTGGGCATTTATCATGTTCCTTTACCTGCTGAATATTTCTCTGCCTTTTCATTTTGTTTGGATTGCTGTGTTTGGGGTGCCCTTACTGTAGGCTGGAATTCATGGTTCCTGTTTATTGTGGAGCCTGCTCCCTGTGGGTGGGTTGGACTAGTGGCTTGTCAGGGTTTCCTGGTTTGGGGAGTTTGCACCTGTGTTCTGGTGGGTGGAGCTGAATCTCTTCTGTCTCACGTGCAATGAAGTGTACAGTAATGAGATTTAGGATGTCTATGCATTTGACATGGCTTTGGGCAGCCTGTCTTTTAATGCTCAGGGCTTTTAATGCTTTGCTGGAGAATTAGTGTGGTATGTTTTGCACCAGAACTTTGGCATTTGGGTGGAGCTTGGTTTCTGTGTAGGTATGGAGACTTTTGGGTGAGCTCTTGTCTATTAATGTTCCCTGGAATCAGGAGTTCTCTGATGTTCTCAAGTTTTGGAGTTAAGCCTCTTGCCTCTGACTTTCATTCTTTTACAGTAGCCTCAAGACTTCTCCATCCATACAGCACAGATGATAAAACATCTAGGTTAGTGGTGAAACAATTCTCCACAGTGAAGGACACCCCAGAGAGGTTCACAGAGTTACATGGAGAAAAGAAGAGGGAAGAGGGAAATAGAGGTGACCAGGAGGAGAAGAGGGGAAGTCAAAAGGTGAGAGAGCAGTCTAGCCAGTAATCAGTTCCCTAAGTGCTGTCCACAGTCTGGAATACCCAGAGAGATTCACAGAGTTAAGTAGAGAAGAGAAGGGGGAGGGAGGAGATAGAGGTGACCTGGGGGAGAGTCAAAAGGGGAGAGGGCAATCAAGGCAGTAATAACATCCCTAATTAAAAATCGATACTGGAGATTAGATTCTTAAAGGTACAAAATTGATAACAAATACCAAAAAGCAAAGATTAAAAATCTAGAGTAGAGGTTAGACTCTCAAACATACAATATAAAAAACACAAAGCAAAATCAATCACAAAATTAAAAAAGCATATATATACGAAATTTGCTTTAAAAGTAGATTCTTCTGTTTGCAAGGTAATAGTAGGTTATAAAAATGAAAATTAAAGGAATTATAAATAACTTAAATTAAAAAAATTAAAAAGTGATGGTAGTAAAAATATATCTAGGAATTTCTCTGGAGCTGTTGTGGGCAGTGTGGGGTGAGTTCAGTTGCAGATAGTTCCTTTTTCCAGCTTGTACTTCTTCTCAAGGTTTATAGGCCCCTCTAATGCTTAGTCAATGTTAGCTACAGGGTTTTAATGTGTTGCACCTGTCACTTCCAGAGCAATTACCTCCTCTTTGTTTATTTTGCTTCCTCTGTTTTCAAGTCTCTTCAGTGTCTAATTTGCACCCTGACATAAGGCTCACTTGTTCAGTTGTGTTGTGGGGAGGGAGGAACGCTGTAAACAAATATTGCTGGCATGTGTGAGGAGTGCTTGCAGTGTGTGGACCACACTGGGTTTGCACCAGCTCATGGAAGTGTGTGCTTCCCAGGTCTACACTGTTCAGGCTTCAGGGTGCTCTGCAAAGGAACTGTCCAAAGCGGGCCCTGCGTATCGTGCACTTCCTAGGTCTAAGCCGCTCAGGTTCTTGGGTACTCTGAAGGGCACAGACTCAGTTGAGCCTGCGTTTTGTGCTCTTCCCAGGTTCAAGCAGTGTAGGTGACCAGGTGCTTGGAAAGTGCACTGTCCCAGGTGGGCTGTGCATCTTATTCACCTTCCTGTTCTTGGCCGCTCTGTTTCCTGGGTGTGCTGTGAGAGCACCATCTCAGGTGTGCCGTGTGTCTTCTGTGGAGAGCTGATCTCAGGCTGCGACCCTCCCGGCAGATGTCAACCATCCAGGATCCCAGGAAGATGTGGTTAGCAACTGGGAGCCTGCTCACAGTTTGGTGGAGAATGCCATCTCTGGGGCCGAGATTGCCGCTTGCCTTCCAGCTCTGCTGTCGCCCACCTGCCTCTCTGCCTCCAGCATGGGGAGGGGCCTGTGTGCAGCCAGCCAGCTCTCCTTTGGTATTCATTCAGTCCTTTGTTCTGTGAGCAGGCCAGGCTGTGCGTTAGAGCCTTATGCAGGAAAATTCAAAATTTTTTTTTTTTCTTTCTGGTGATTCCACAGTTTGAGTTGCTATCTGATGTTAGCACCCTCAGATTGTCCTCAGGGCATTCAGGCCTGGTCCTTACCCTAAGCATGCAGACCATGCTTCCCTGTCCAGCCCCCACTCACTTGTGGCAGACATGAGCATCTGTGCTACTTCTCTACTGACAGTTGTGCTTAGGCGTGTATTCTGTGGGTTTTTTTTTTTTTTCCTCCCAGTTACGTTGCCTTCTGAGATTCCAAAACTCCCCACAGACCCACCTGTGAGAGGGTTTTCTACTGTGTCAAAACTTCTCCTTCAGAACTCCCTCCCAGGACAGGTCTCCATCCCTAACTCTTTTGCCTTTCTGTCTTTTATATTTTGTCCTACCTCCTTTCAAAGAGAATGTGTTGCCTTTCTGGGTGCCTGGTGTCCTCCACCAGTGTTCAGAAATTGTTTTGTGGACGTTGCTCAGCATTTAAATGATCTTTTGATGAATTTGTGGGGGAGAAAGTGGTCTCCCTGCCCTATTCCACCATCTTGAGACCGCCCCTCCACTGCATTTTTTTAAATTAATTTTTGGCTGTGCTGGGTCTTCGTTGCTGCACATGGGCTTTCTCTAGTTGCTGCAAGTGGGAGCTATTCTTCATTGTGGTTCATGGGCTTCTCATTGTGGGACTTCTCTTGTTGAATAGCACAGGCTCTAGAGCAAGGATCAGTAGTTGTGGCTCGTGGGCTTAGTTGCTCTGCTGCACATGGAATCTTTCCAGATTAAAAAATCAAACCCACATCCCCTGCATTGGTAGGAGGATTCTTAACCACTGGACTGCCAGGGAAGTCTGCTCCACTGTGCTGAAGCATTGTGCTAAATCTATCACCCTACTTGTGTCAGGGCCATGCTTCTACTAGATGCTCCCCGTCAGGAACTAGATGCCGCAAGGATGTTAAATGAGGCCCATTACTGGGAGACATGGACTCCTCTGATGGGAGGGATAGAAATGCTGAGAGCAAGGCTCTTGGGATTCTGCCACCAACACTCTTCTCTCTTTTACTCTCTACCTGGCTTTCTTGGCCTTTCCTAGCACCCTTGTTATTTCTTTCATTGGCGTTTCCCCTGATAAATCTCTTACTTATTGAATTCTCTTATTGACTACTTTTTCATGGACCTAGAATAACACCCTTTGAAAGCATCTTCCATTGATTATCATCTTAATTCATTCCTCTTCCTCCTCTGCTTTCATCACTGAAGCTTCTTCAAACTTGTTATTGTTTAACCTGATGTTGGAACTCTTTCCTCTTTCCTGTCCTGCTTTCTACTGTCTTCCTGTTGTTTCTTCTCCATTACTCTCGAGCAGGGTTCAAGAAGTCATCGCTGATTTCTCTAGTGATTTATCACTAGAGACCAAAGCATTTGGCTAATTTCTTTTCTTTGAATTCAAGGCAGTCTTAGTAACTATTTTAAAATGTATCAGAAAACTTTTCATGACCTAGTGCAGTGCCCTCATTGTAGGTGAGGAGGCTGTCATCAGACAGCTGGAGGAATTTGTCCAATTTAATGAGGTTTCCCAGGTGGTGCTAGTGGTAAAGAACCCACCTGCCAAGGCAGGAGGCATAAGAGACTTGGGTTCAATCCCTAGGTGTGAAGATCTCCTTGGAGGAGGGCATGGCAACCCACTTCAGTATTCTTGCCTGGAGAATCCCATGGACAGAGGAGCCTGGTGGGCTGCAGTCCATAGGGTCACGAGGAGTTGCATATAACTAAAGCTACTTGGCATGCACTCATGCATGGTCCATTGAAGGGCAGATTAAGGAACAGCACTCTGGTCTGTTTTTCTTTTGAACTCTTAACTTTGCCATGTGGGTTAAGGCTCAGGATGGAGCACAATTTTTGAGGGCACCATGGACTATGTATTTGTCTAAATATAGAGTCTAAATATTCATTACATTTAAAAGATGAATGTGATTATAGCATTACTTATAATAGTGGAAAACTATAAACAATACAGAACTTCAATCATTGATAAGTAGTTAAATACATTGCTATGATAGTACATGAAGCTATTAAAATATATATTGTACAAGAGTATTTAATGATGTGGATATATGCTTATAATATAGTATTGAATGGGAAAAACAGTTTCAAAAATATGTATGGTGGTGGTTTATTGGCGATGTCGTGTCCAACTCTTGTGACTCCATGGACTGTAGCCTGTCAAGCTCCTTTGTCTGTGGGATTCTCCAGTCAAGAAGACTGGAGTGGGTAGCCATTCCCTACTCCAGGGGCTCTTCCTGACCCAGGAATCAAACCTGGGTCTCCTGCATTGCAGGCGGATTCTTTACTGACTGAGCTACGAGGGAAGTCCATAATTCTAAATGCTGTACAAAAGTAAACCTGTATTATTGTAGTTAGAAGAAGAATGCATGGAAGGAAAAAAGTATGGATTTTATGGAATTAGACGTGAGGTTTGTTTAATCTAGTGTCTACCATTTGACTAGGGTAAACTAGTCAAATTTGGCTGTGCTCTAACTGTGTTACTACAGTAATTACTTAATGAAAAAATTACCAAATGTGTTTAAGTCAGCTTTAGTAAGTCATTTTGTAAATACAGTCATTAATATCATAACTGCTGTGGAAGTATACTTTGCATTCAAGACAGTGATTAAAAATGAATTTTGGAAAGTACAACATAATTTTTGGAAGGAGGCAATGATCTTCATATACAAAGGCAATAAGATAGTTTCCATTTCTCCATCCATATCTATACTTTGTAAGGGCTTTCCTGGTGGACAGTAAAAAATCTGAGTCAGACACAACTGAGCGACTAACACTTTATTTTATACTTTGTAAGGTATAATGAAACACTATACATGATTAGAATTTAATCTTATTAAAAATGTAAGAACATACAATTCATGAATTTCACTGTGAAAATTTACTCCCTCTGCATGATTAAGGAATGTGGTATTTGTCCCTGATGGTCAATTCTCATATTCCCACAAATGGTTAGCAATGTAATACTATGAATTAATTAGAAAAGACAGTATTTTATAAATTAGATATATCATAAAATGAAAGTTTCTTAATAAATGTTTAAGAAGAAAAGAGACATAGAGTTATATAATGGCCCAGGAATGCTGAGAACTTTATAAAAAGTTGATGAAATTTGAGTTATAGTAAAATTTTAATTTACCTGGGTGGGATGTTCATATTCTTTTTTACTCTTTTATACTAAAGTGAATGTGATTATATGGCTTCTCTTTGCCTCCCTGAGTAACTACCAGGATTATGACAGCAGCAACAATCGTAATAAAGACAATGACAGTAGCATTAACATACATAAAGTACTAATTAGGTTCTAGCACTTACACTGTGCTAAATGCTTTACATATTTTTTATCAATTTACTTATAAAACAACCACATGAGTTAATATTGTAATAACTTATTTTACAAATAAATCAAAGTTCAAGAATATGTGATAGATCTGGGATCCAAATTCATGTCTGATATAAAAGTCAACTTTGGTGGTGTTGTTCAATTGCTCAGTCATGTCTGACTCTTTGCAACCCCGTGGACTGCAGTACACCAGGCTTCCCTGTCCTTACCTATCTCCTAGAGTTAGCTCAAATGCATGTCCATTTAGTTGATGATGCCATCCAACCATCTCATCCTCTGTTGCCCTCTTCTCTCTGGCCCTCAGTTTTTCCCAGCATCAGGGACTTTTCCAATAAGTTGGCTCTTCCCATCAGGTAGCCAAAGTACTGGAGCTTCAGCTTCACCTTCCAATGAATATTCAGAGTTGATTTCCTTTAGGATTGACTGGCTTGATCTCCTTGCTGTCCGAGGGACTTTCAAGAGTCTTCTCCAGTACCACAGTTTAAAAGCATTAATTCTTTGCCACTTAGCCTTCTTTATGGTCCAACTCTCACATCCATACATGACTACTGGAAAAACTGTAGCTTTGACTATACGGACCTTTGTTGGCAAAGTAATGTCTCTGCTTTTTAAGATGCTGTCTAGTTTTGTTATAGCCTTTTTCCCAAGGAGCAGGCATCTTTTAATTTCACATCTGTAGTCACCATGGTGTAAGTGTTAAATGGTATGTCCTATGCAAATTGTACTAGAAGCTATTATAAGCAGGCATTCAAGAAAGCAAGTTTAGGGACTTCCCTGGCAGTCCAGTGGTTAAAACTTTGCCTTCCAGTGCAAGGGGCGCAGGTTTGACTCCTGGTCAGAGATTAAGATTCCACATGATGCACAGTGTGGCCAAACAAACAAAAACAGAAAGCAAGTTCTTTGACATTTTAACTTATAACCTCAGAATTAACTATCAGCTAATAATATTTTTTTATGTTCAACAGAAGAATGGGTGGATTAGCACCCCCAGATGACAGCTGGAAAGGAGGTCTTCAAGTGCCCTACAATGTTGGACCTGGATTTCTTGGAAACTTTTCTGCACAGTTAAGAGATTGTTTTTATTGTAACCCTCTTTAGGGGGAGGAAACCTTTTTTCAAAAAAAGGTTTTTTTTGAAAATTTTAGAGGATGACTCAAAAGTACAATCTACTATCAGCAGGAGATATAACAACAGGTTGGAAAGGGTATCACAATTGGACAATTATCACTTATGTGAATTTAGAAATATTCAAAAAATGAAAGATTTAGAAAATGTGGGTGGCAAGCTGTTAACCAATATTGTTAGCCTGTGTCCTCTATTTTTGCGTTAGAAAAGTCAAGATGCATATCCATTCCAACAATAAAGTGGAAAGAATTTACAACGTGATTGGAACTCTCAGAGGGGCAGTGGAGCCAGGTAAGTTAGTCATTTGTTCAGCAAATATGGATTGGGCAATTCTTTGGTGCCAGATACTGCTCTGAGCTCTGGGAATGTAGAGTGAACAAAGCAAGGCAACTCTTAGTCCTAATGGAACTCGTGTAAACACAAAACAGATCCATAGGAGGTAATTTTGCATTGTGATGCATGTTGTGAATAAAGGTTGGGACTAGACTGGTCAGATGTGCAAGCTTGGTGAAAAACTACGCATGCTTCAATTAAAGGAACAAGGGAGGAGGAGCAGGGAGAGATCGTTTCTAGGTGTTTAATCTGAGCATTTTTTCTTTTTAAAGAACTCCAGTTTTCTTTAGTGCATATTTTGCATGGAGACATATCTTCATAATAATGATAAATAACACTCTTACAAAGTTAAGATAACTTCAAGTTAATGAATCCTGTACATGGATTTATTTTTTTTTTTTACACTGAAATTGGTAAAATACATAGACATGTGATTTTCATATGATTTCAGATAAGCTGCTCAGTGATACATTTGAAAATAATCTTACTTTATTATGTTTTGATTCCTTAGGACCTATAAATTTATAACGAAAATAGAATTAAACTGCATACCTTTCATACAAGCAGCCAGTATTTTCTTTCAGGGATAAAGAATATTGATATGCCTTCCAGTGAGCACTAAGTGATAAACAACTATTTATTGAACCTCACTGAGTACATGTTTTGTGCCAGCTCTGTGCTAGGCTTTGGGGATGGAGGGATATTTATAAAAGACCCAGACCAGGGACAAGGAGCCCCCTACATTTAAGTGTGGTAAATGCTTTATCAACATGAAAAGACTGCCTTGAAAGCAGGGTAGTGGTGTGATTCCCTCTCCCTGTAGAAATGGGAGCAGATTATAGAGAGGTAGAATCTGTGAGCTGTACCTTAAAAACTAAGTAGAAAGAGTAGAACGTGGAGAACTCTTTACGTGGCCACTCTCTTCTTTTACTCTGAAAATACTGGAAGCAGTGTAAATTGGTAAAAGAGGAGCAACAGAGAATTAAAGAGGTGGAAAAGGATACTTTTATATTCACTTATCATTACTTATATAGTTATAATTACTATAATTCATTGAAGTATTTACATTTGCTTATCACATGTATATTTTCTTCATACATCACATTCAGAAGAGTGATATATTTATGTAAGTCTTTAGGAATGTTGCTATCTTGAGTCCTTAGTGCCTTGTAGATGCTATTGAGTCATTGGCTGTTTGCTCTGTTCTTGACCTGGAATGGCAAGTAATTTTGCAATGATGCTTTCTAGACAGATATGTCATTCTTGGAGGCCACCGTGACTCCTGGGTTTTTGGTGGCATTGACCCTCAGAGTGGAGCAGCTGTCGTTCATGAAATTGTCAGGAGTTTTGGAAAGCTGAAAAAAGAAGGTAATGTAAGCAAAAAGTAAAAAGACCATTTTTTTCTGAATCTCAGTTTGGTCTTCGGTAAAGTGAGTGTAAAATTACCACCTCAGTGGTTTGTGTGAAACAGGAGAGGCTGCATGCAAATTAAATCATAGTAGTAGCATACAATATCTAATAGCGGTTAGGAGCAGAGTAGCTTTCAGTAGTTAGCAGCTGTATTACTTGTGTTCAGTCACTCAGTTGTGTCTGACTCTTTGCAACCCCATGGACTGTAGCCCACCAGGCTCCTCTGTCCATGGGATTCTCCAAGCAAGAATACTGGAGTGGGTTGCCATATCCTCCTCCAGGGGATCTTTCCAACTCAGGGATCGAACCTGCATCTCCTGCATTAGAGGTAGATTCTTTACCAACTGTGCCACCTTATATTGGTTAATAATATTATTCTTTTATATATTTATTTGTAATAATTCCTTTATATATAATATTCATATTACTTATGTTTAGATATTAAATTATAATCTGAAAGGAATTATACTGTTCATGGTTTCTTTTGGCAACAAAGAAGATGGAAATGGGTTTCTTCGCTGGAGAATAGCCACCAGAATTAGATTATAAGCCACTGTGTCCTGGTCTGAGAAGTGTGAACAGGAGTTCCTTGGTCTCTTCCAGCCTAAGGCCTCAGGTCAAGGGCACTAAGTGACTGCAGAGATGAAAGCTTATTCAGAAAAATGCTGGTCTTCTTGCTTAATAGGATGCTGTCAAAAGTTTCATATCTGCATTCTCACACTCCAGCTTTGGTTTCTTTTGCGGACTTTCAGATTATACTATACTATTAGACTGACCATTACTTCAGTCATTTTAGAAACTTTTTATGAAACCAAAATAAAATTCAGTTCAAATGGTTGTTTTTTTAAAATGAACATTGCACACTGAGAACAGAAGATCTACTTTGTTTACTGCTCCTGCAGACAAGGTGTCTGTGGGCTGGAAATGTGATCCATAATTCTTCTTTTCTCTTAGCAACAGTGAAAATAGTAAAAATATGTTATGTTTAGTAAAAATATGTGATGTTTGCCTGGTACCTACTTTCTCAGAGAAACAATGTTATTATGTGTGCTATCTGTTTTGAACACATAGCACCAGGGAGATGTTTACCTAGTTATTTCTCATTTCGATTTACAAATATATTAACTGATAGACTTCCCTGGTGGTCTAGCGATTAAGACTCCATGCTTCTCCTGCAGGGGGCACAGATTCAATCCTTGGTTGGAAATATCCCACAAAGCAAAAATAAATTAACTGAAGTGTTTCAGTTCAGTTCAGTTCGGTTCAGTTCAGTTTGGTTCAGTCACTCAGTCGTGTCCAACTCTTTGCGACCCCATGAATTGCAGCACGCCAGGCCTCCCTGTCCATCACCAACTCACAGAGTTTACCCAGACTCATGTCCATCGAGTTGGTGAGATGCCATCCAGCCATCTCATCCTCTGTCATCCCCTTCTCCTCCTGCCCCCAATTCCTCCCAGCATCAGGGTCTTTTCCAGTGAGTCAGCTCTTCCCATGAGGTGGCCAAAGTATTGGAGTTTCAGCTTCAGCATCAGTCCTTCCAAAGAACACCCGGGACTGGTCTCCTTTAGGATGGACTGGTTGGATCTCCTTGCAGTCCAGGGGACTCTCAAGAGTCTTCTCCAACACCACAGTTCAAAAGCATCAATTCTCTGGCACTCAGCTGTCTTCACAATCCAACTCTTACATCCATACATGACCACTGGAAAAACCATAGCCTTGATTAGACGGACCTTTGTTGGCAAAGTAATGTCTCTGAATATGCTATCTAGGTTGGACATAACTTTCCTTCTAAGGAGTAAGCATCTTTTAATTTTATGGCTTCAGTCACCATCTGCAGTGATTTTGGAACCCCCCCAAAATAAACTCTGACACTGTTTCCCCTCTTTCCCCATGCCATGAAGTGATAGGACCAGGTGCCATGATCTTAGTTTTCTGAATGTTGAACTTTAAGCCAACTTTTTCACTCCCCTCTTTCACTTTCAACAAGGGGCTTTTTAGTTCCTCTTCACTTTCTGCTGAAGTGTTTAGGATTTAGTAATTCACCCAAGGTTGTGTAGCGGGTGTGTGACAGAGTCTGGGATTGAAATTCAGATTTCTGGCTCCCAGTCCAAAAAACCATGACATCTCTCTTTGAAATCAAATATAAGGGTGCTCTATTCTTTTTACCACACAGTTTTCTTATTCTTTAAGAAAACAGAATTATGGAAACTAGAATTTACATAGTTTGTGAATTAGGTTGTTTTTAATATTATTACGAAATGTTTCATTATTTTGCAAGAAGGATCCCTGTGGTAAATATAAAACATGACTATGACAGTTTCAGAGTATGCCTACAGACTGCAGTGATGAGGAATAATAATTATTAGGGGATGTGAATAATAACTATTAATACTCTTAACAAACATGAAGCACTTGACTCAATAGCCAGAGGGATATTCAGTCTTAAGAAGCACAAATGAAACATGTACTGAAACAATGACAACTTGCAGTGTTTAGAGCACTTGTTTAATGCTGTCTTTATAACTATTATGCCATTTAATCCTCCCAACAGTCAAAGAGTATCTTTATCTTTGCTCTGCTCTTCCTGGTATACAGATGATGAATCAGGGATTTAGCAAGTTTGAGTAACATTCCCTTGGTCATACTGCTAGTAAGTGAAAGAACCAGGGCTTGAATTAAGATCTTTTAAACTCCAAGGTCAGTGTTTTTAACTCCAAGCCGTATGACCTTCCTACTGAATGGTGTACTTTTCAGCAGCAGCAGACACTGTTGTTGCAAACGGAGCTTCTGTTGACTAATTCTGGCAGAGAATGGAGTGAAGTCACACAGCCAACTGACACTGAACAATTGTTTGTGTGATGCCAGTGCGGCTCGGAAGAGTCGTAAAGGATTTTCTCTCAGTTCTATTGGCTATAAGACCACAGTCTACATCTAACACTTTCTTTCACTCCAGGCAGCTGCAGACCACAGATGGCTTCCTATTCTTAGCTAGTCATCGTAAACCTATTAGAATGTTTTATGAACTCATAGAATATTAAAAAAATTATTTATTTGAATTTATTTATTTTTAATTGAAGGATAATCACAATATTGCTTTGGTTTCTGCCATACATCAACATGAATCAGCCATTTGTATACATATGTCCCTTCCCTCTTAAGCCTCCCACCCACCTCCCATCCTATCCCATCCCTCTAGGTTGTCACACAGCCCCTGTTTGAGTTCCCTGGATCTCACAGAATTTTTACCATTCCCCCCCTTTTTCAATACAAATACTCTAATTTGTATTGACAGATCAGGTTTAAAGTCATTGAGAAGGAAATTAAGATTATCACCATAATTCACCCTTCCTAAGCAACCAATGAATTTTTGCTGTTGTCATGCTGTTGGGCATGCTGATGTCTTGTCTATATTGTGCATTTTCCCAGCTTTTATCAGTTCAGTTCAGTTGCTCAATTGTGTCCAACTCTTTGCAACCCCATGGACTGTAGCACGCCAGGCTTCCCTGTCCATCACCAACTCCTGGAGTTTACTCAAACTCATGCCCATTGAGTCGGTGATGCCATCCAACCATCTCATCCTCTGTTGTACCCTTCTCCCGTCTTCAATCTTTCCCAGCATCAGGGTCTGTTCCAGTGAGTCAGTTCTTCGCATCAGGTGGCCAAAGTATTGGAGCTTCAGCTTCAGCATCAGTCCTTCCAATGAATATTCAGGACTGATTTCTTTTAGGATGAACTGGTTGGATCTCCTTGTAGTCCAAGAGACTCTCAAGAGTCTTCTCCAACACCATAGTTCAAAAGCATCAATTCTTCATCACTCAGCTTTCTTTATGGTCCAACTCTCACATCCATACATGACTACTGGAGAAACCATAGCTTTGACCAGACGGAACTTTGTTGGCAAAGTAATGACTCTGCTTTTTAATATGCTGTCTAGAATGGTCATAATTTTTCTTCCAAGGAGCAAGCACCTTTTAATTTCATGGCTGCAGTCACCATCTTAGTTATGCACATATATTTCAGGATGGAGGCCTCGAAGAACAATTCTGTTTGCGAGCTGGGATGCAGAAGAATTTGGTCTTTTTGGTTCCACTGAGTGGGCAGAGGTTAGTTGATAATTCAATGTAAGATACATTTTCATAGTAATAAAACAGATAATATTTAATTCACAAGAATGTAAGAATAATGTCAATCCAGCAAGAAAATATTCAAACTTTTTTTCAAAAGTCTGAAACAACGTATTCATGTTCAAAAATCTTGTCACATGAGAACTAAATTGTACTTGGACTTTTAAAGCCACTTAATGTCAATTGTGGAAATAATTTTTGCTTTCTGAGAATGTGCTGGTAGCTAAATAAATCCACTAGAAACTGTACATCATAATAAGATATCAGGTTTCAGTTTTTTCAGGTTAGCTGCTAAAGCTATTCATATTTAAATACTCCTTCAGCTTGTACTGTCTTCCTCATATCATAATGGCCTACTTTAAATCATGCTAAGAGTGAGATGGAAAAATCTCACCACAGAATATTTATGAGGCTTCTTGCAAAGTAATTTTACCTGCATGCATTATTGGCTGTGGGTAATAGCAGCATTGCTGGTAAAGTAAATATATGCAAAAATAACATTAATTACATTAACTTCTAGTCATGATATAAATATTTAATTATCTCCTATTATCTTGAAATTATGAGAAGCCATGTGTACTTATATTTTCTTTGAAGTTTACCAAGAAAAAAATGGTGTTCCTGTAAATGAAGATTTATGCTGGTGTCAAGAAGAGCCAAAATATCTTGATTTGTCTCTTTCATATTATTTTCTTCACTTAGTTTCATGTTTTTTCACTTTATTTTTTATAGTCAGCACACAGAAAATTGCTTGTTTTCAAGGTTCAGAATCCACTTCTATCAATAAAAATCTTGCTACTCTTTGGCAGTGTTTTAAAATTGAAAACAAAATTTTAAAGTTTTGACCAGTAGGTGGTACCGTAACACAGAAGAACTTAGCTTCTAGGATTATGTGTGATTAAGAAATCAACTTTTCTGCTCACCATATTAAGAATGTGGACAGTTTCATCTCAAATTTTAGTCTTAAAAATGTTTTGCTTGTTATTTCTTGCCAAATTCTTTCAAACGTTGAAAATCTGGAAAGTCTTATATGTCAAATTTGGTGTGAACTTGGGCCAACTTCATTCACACACCATACAGTGAATGTATATGTGCATTTTTTTTTTAAGAAGGGAGTTATGACTATATGTTTATTTATTAATTTATTTAACTTTATTTATTTATTATAGGAAAATTCCAGACTCCTTCAGGAGCGTGGTGTGGCCTATATCAATGCTGATTCTTCTATAGAAGGTGAATATCATCAGTTTCATAGGAAAATACATATGATCCTGGTAGTAGCAGCAGTTTAGTTCATAAATCATGCACTGACAAGGAATAGAAATCCGGGGACAGGTGGTGAGGGAATCTCCTGCTGGTTTGTTGTGCTCACGGCAGCTGTGAGCTCTAGGACGCTAATTTGGACTCTATTAAAACAGTACCCTTTGATTTGCTTGTTTCATCTGGCAGATACCATATCTATGGTAGGAATTCAGTGATTGTTAAATGAATAAATCAGTTATGGAACTAGAGATTTCTGTAATTTTAGAGTGGGGTATCAAAAAGCTATGATTTATGTTTAACTCTTGTCATTATCATATCATGCATACAAATTTTGAGGACAGATACTGGCTTCTAAGATTTCATCTTTCACCAAGATTTTTTTCTTCTAAATTTTTTTTCTTCAATTCAAATACTTACTAAGCACCTCTCTATGCAATGAACTTTCCAAGATTTCAAAAGAATTAGGGGTTGATAAAGAACAATCTAATACTCGAGAGTTTAAGATTTAGTATGTGCTGTGCTGTGCTTAGTTGTTGAGTCATGTCAGACTCTTTGTGACTCCATGGACTGCAGCCTGCCAGGCTCCTTTGTCCATGGAAATTCTCCAGGTAAGAATACTAGAGTGGTTTGTCATGCCTTCATGCAGGGGATCTTCCCAACCCAAGGATCGAACCTAAGTCTCCTGCATTGCAGGTGGATTCTTTACCATCTGAGTCACCAGGGAAGCCCAAGATTTAGTATAGATGATAAAATAAATCAGTCTAGGATTCTGATATATGCAGGTACTCTCAGAAAGATATTATTGTACTGATCTTGGAATTCAGAGGACAGAATGATAGCAACTTCAGGAAAGGCTTGAGAAATGAGATAAGCATTGAAGACAGGACTTTTGAATGGGTTTGTTTTGATAAACAGAGATTCAAATGAAGAGACAACCTCAGGTCAACTTCCAAGAAACCCAAATAGTCCATTGTCACTGACTGCACCATGGTGATGGTTTAGTTGCTAAATTGTGTCCAACTCTTGTGACCCCATGGACTGTAGCCTGCCAGGCTCCTCTGTCCATGGGTTTTTCCAGGCAAGAATACTGGAGTAGTTTGCTATTTCCTTCATCAGGGGATCTTCCCAACCCAGGGATCAAACCCAGGACTCCTGCACTGCAGTCAGATTCTTTAGCGACTGAGCTACCAGGGAAGCTGGTATGAATCACACTACACCATCAAATCAGATCAGATCAGTCGCTCAGTCGTGTCCGACTCTTTGCGACCCCATGAATCGCAGCACGCCAGGCCTCCCTGTCCATCACCAACTCCCGGAGTTCACTGAGACTCACATCCATCGAGTCAGTGATGCCATCCAGTCATCTCATCCTCTGTCGTCCCCTTCTCCTGCTGCCCCCAATCCCTCCCAGCATCAGAGTCTTTTCCAATGAGTCAACTCTTTGCATGAGGTGGCCAAAGTACTGGAGTTTCAGCTTTAGCATCATTCCTTCCAAAGAAATCCCAGGGCTGATCTCCTTCAGAATGGACTGGTTGGATCTCCTTGCAGTCCAAGGGACTCTCAAGAGTCTTCTCCAACACTAGCCCTACCCATCTTTCTGTTCCTTGACCACATGTGACTTGTCAGCCACTGTGACTGCTGTTCTCTATACTCAGATTACTGTTCAACACACCATCTGTTTAATTCTTAGAGTCTCCTTGGAATGCCATTTTTTTCCAGGAAACGGTATCTTTGTAATACTCATCACTGCCATTATTAAGTAATTATTTGTTTTACAAACTGCCTCCCTTTCTAGACTATATTCTTCCACCAGGAACAGGTGGGATCATACTTCTTCATCCCTGGATTCTTAATGTCTCATTAAATAAATGTTATTTGCATGGGTGCAACAAATGAATGAAGGGTGGACTATAGAATATTTTCTTTAGTTTACTAGTAGGTCTGCCATGTCAAAAACAGCTGGGACATTGCATATGATGGAGGCACATTGGCATTTACATTTTCTTCTTTGTCCATGTATCTGAGCTGCATTGTCTCCTAAGTTAGTTAGTGCATTTCGGTTATCTTCCTCTCCTTCCCCTGACTTTCCTTAGTTAGTGGCTCAGGGGTTGGGCTTATATCTGGCCCTTCTACTTCTTAATTATGTGACCTCAGGTTGTTGCTCTCTGTGTCTCAGTTTTATCAGCTCTCAATAGGTTTATTAAGATCACGTATCTCAAAGGTTCTTGTAAGGGTAGAAGTTAATAATTACAAAATTCCCAGAGTTGTCCCTTGCACAGGGTTAATGTTCAGAAATGTTAACTTGGATTATTATCATCCTCGTTTAAACACATATGAAGATGAAATACCTTGTCACACAGAATGAGTTTTCCAAACATATCTTCTTCAAAAGTAGAATAACATTTTATTGATGTTTTTTTAAGATTTTAATGCATTTTTTTAATCTGTGGATTTTGCTAATCATATCATTCTCTGACTTAATGCTCTTTTGTTGTTTCCCCATCCTTTTTAGGATCAAAAGCAAATAATACCCCCATTAATCTGTGATTGGAACACAGCTTATCTCACTTTGTTTTGTATTTAAAATTTTATTAACTGTTCCTTTCTCAAATAATACAGTAAATCACGTATTGGCTTCCTAATGTTAAGATGCAGAATTTACGAAGAAAAAATTTCTACTGAAACCATTCTGAAATAACTCTCCAAAGACACTACTATCCTTAGTTTAGGGTGTTGAGATTCACATACAAAATTTAGTTCAAGTGCCAACAACGGCAAATGCTGTTAAACATAAACATTTACTTTAAATGTTTTAAAGTAAAGCTTTAAATATAAACATTTATTTGACACAGTAATCCTGTGAGGGAAGTACTTTTATTATCTCTGTTGTATAGAACATTTGCTTTGGCAGAGTAGAAGGTGAAGATTTGGAAAGGTGAGAGGTGATTAGAGATTGTTTCATGTGTTGCACCAAGGGTCAAGATAAGGATGAATCTTATCCAGGGATGAACTGGAAAGTTTTGATCAGATTTGAATCCTATTTATTTATTTTTGGCTGCACCTCAAGGCTTGTGGGATCTTAGTTTCTGGTCAGAGATCAAACCCGCACCTCCTGCAGTGGAAATGCAGGGTCCTAACCATTGGACTGCCACGGAAGTCCCCGGATTTTAAAAGGGTCATTCTGGCTAAGGAGTTAGGAATGGTCTTTGAATGGAAGAATAAAATAAAGTAATGAAATAGAAAACAATCTTCTCCTTGTCTTTCAGGAAACTACACTCTGAGAGTTGATTGTACCCCACTTATGTACAGCTTGGTATATAACCTAACAAAGGAGGTAAAAATAATTACATGGAATTTTAAGCTCTACAAATGTTTTCCTGAGGTGGCATTATTATGTTTATTATGTTGAACAACTGTTGTTTTATAACTTTTTTCTCCCACATAGCAAAGATCCACTCCTAGAAATGTCTTATAAATGGTGGATGCACACTATCCTGTTTTGCCCCACATCAGTCTGAGGCAGTCTATGGGGAGCTTTGAGTATGCCATATCCATTTGAAATGAAAAAATGGAGCTCAAAAAGCATTAGCCATTGAAGTCACATAACTTTTTCAGTACTTGCACCATTACTGAGTCCTGTGGTTTAACTTCTTAGTTTTAAAACTGATTTTTTTTTAATGCCATTAAAAAGAATACATTTGAATCAGTTCTAATGAGATGGATGAAACTGGAACCTATTATACAGAGTGAAGTAAGCCAGAAAGAAAAACACCAATACAGTATACTAACGCATATATATGGAATTTAGAAAGATGGTAACAATAACCCTGTATACGAGACAGCAAAAGAGACACCGATGTATAGATCAGTCTTATGGACTCTGTGGGAGAGGGAGAGGGTGGGGAGATTTGGGAGAATGGCATTGAAACATGTATAATATCATGTATGAAATGAGTCGCCAGTCCAGGTTCGATGCACGATACTGGATGCTTGGGGCTGGTGCACTGGGACGACCCAGAGGGAGGGTATGGGGAGGGAGGGGGGAGGAGGGTCCAGGATGGGGAACACATGTATACCTGTGGTGGATTCATTTCGATATTTGGCAAAACTAATACAATATTGTAAAGTTTAAAAATAAAATAAAATTAAAACAAAACAAAACAAAAAAAAAACAAAAGAAAAAAACCTCCCAGAACTATACACTAAAAAGAGTGAATTTTACTTATGTAAAGTTCAATGAACCTGTCTGAGAAAGAAATCCTTCCCATTATCAACTAAATAAAATCTAGAGCCAATTAAAAAAAAAAAACTGATTTTTACTCTTTAATATGATACCAATTAATTCAGGACTCAGGAAAAGTTGATATTTCTAACTTGTTGAGAAAGAATAAGTAAATCACCGCATGCAGAGTCCTGGGACAGAGACTGGAGTACATGGGTTGAATGTACTCAGTTCATGATGTCCTGCTGTGGCTTTCAGTCCACTGAGCTAAAGTTGCCTTATTCCTTCTGACGGCAGCACAAGATACTGAACCTGGTGGTGTCTGAATTTCTGCAGGACTGACAGGCAGCTCTTCATTTTAGTTCTCCTGCCCCATAAAGCCTCTGGTCCTAGAGTTAGTCATAATGAATGAGCTTTTGCATGGCAGATTTTTGTTTTTACTGCTATTTACCTCCTTTGAATAGAAAAAGGATAAAAAAAAAACTTGCCTATTTAACAGAGGGCTAACAGGGGTCTGGAATTCTCAAGGAGGAAGAAAGGACAAACTTTTTTTCTTTCTCCACATTCCTTAGGATTATATACCAATAATGTATCCTGCCTAAGGACAGTCTTTGGATTCAACCTTCTGTTATCTTAAAATGTTAATTATGGGAGTAGACCTGGTCTTTACAAGGATGTATCTTGCCTGAGGACAGTGTTATCTTAAAATGTAAATTATGGGAGTAGGACTGATGAGGTCTTTACAACCTCCAGATATTCTTTGGATTATATAACTTCATTGTTAACACTAGCAAGCGGGTACTCTTTCTGCCCCCTTCTGGTGCCTATGTCAGAAGCTTTCTCTATCTCCTTTATACGTTAATAAAACTTTATTACACACACACAAAAAAAGAAAAATATTTGTTTCCCTCAAGTAGGGATTTTAAATAGACCCTAAACATATGGTTAAGCTTTGGCTTAACAAGCATGGAATTTAATTTATTGGCATCTCCAGCAGGAGTGGAAAAGTTTAACTTGGCACTAATCTATTCGTATGTTACTTAAGAATTCCTTCAGGATCTGCAGTTTTTAATCAATTCCTGTGATGTGTTTATAAAATTAAATATTTGAAACATTGCATCTCAGAGAATTCACACCATTTATGGAATTTAAAGTCAATGCTAAGGAAGCTTGGCAGTTATATTTACTTACCAGGTGAAACACTACTTCTAGGTTAGGTTTGAAATTATGTGATACTTGGTAATTTTGGATTTTTAAAAATTATGTTTTATTTATTTTGAGAAGATGATTTGCAGCATTTAAAATTTTAGTGATAAACTAAGCAATCTAGTAATATATTTCTACATTATTCAAAAATTCATATATCCTAAAATAAATGGAATGTTTCTGCCATTTGTAGCAAAAAGTTTGGGGTAAATTTATAAGCTTGAATGAAGTTATTTTGTTGCTTTACATACTGACATTTTACCTCATGCTTATGTAAATTTAATTGTGTTCCCATTGACCATTGCACATCCCTGTGTTATAGCACCTAGCACATGAAATCCACACTTTTATTTACAGTTCCTACTAGTAGATGATATGTAATGTGTGTTATTATACTTTGTATTGCTAGTATCTACAAAAAGTCTTCCACAGCGTAAGTAGTCTATATATTTTTTTGAGTTTAATCTGTTAAAAAAAATATCATAGGACTTTTATTAAATATAAAATGAAAATTTTTTATACCATATACTCATCAATTACCAATAATAATGCAATATTATTGCAATTTAGTGTGCTAAATGTTTTGCCATAACATTTAGTGCTCTGAAACTCACATTCAGTAGTAGGGCATATTTTACTCCCTTAGTTTTCTTATCTGTAAAATCTAAAAATTCGTTAAAAGCCCTGTGTTTAACATAAATACAATATACACTCAACTAAGTAAAATATTAGTGCATTTATTTTCTTATGTATTATTTAATGACTTTGACAACCTTGTTGGCACAAAACAATATTAAAACAAAACAAAAATCTTCCCTTAACCAGCTTGTTCCTTTTCATTTTTTTTAAGAGGAGAAGGAATGGATTATTGAAAGTAGCCTCCTTTAATTCAGAATAGATTGAGAAAAATCTTATATTATGACCATTCATCTGAATTTAATGGCTTGGTAATAATTTGGTGTACCCTTTCTTTCCATACACTCATGTATTTTTTTTATAATAGGTGTATTATATATAGTAACATTTTCCCATATCATCAGAAACTCAGTGCTGTAATTCTTAATGACTGCTAATGTATGAATTACTTCTCATATTTTCCTTAATATGATTTAACTACTCATTCCCTGGTTAATAGGTATTTAGATTTTGAAACATCTGATTTATAAGTATACTCTCTTTTTCCCCCCATTTAACTCATGTAGCTCCGAAGTCCTGATGAAGGTTTTGAAGGCAAGTCTCTTTTTGAGAGCTGGAATGAAAAAAGTCCTTCCCCTGAATTCAGTGACTTGCCAAGGTAAACAAATAGAACTCTGTATGGAATTTAGTAGGGAATTGTGTCAAAAATAAAGGATAGCTTCTTTTAATAAATAATAAAAGTTTAAAATTCTCTAACATCTGATAAAGATTAAGCAATGCTTAGGTTCACAAATAAAATTGTTACCTGAAAACTGGGTTTGCCTCTCAAGGGGTGTAGAGCCAAAAGACACAACCAAGTCAAAGAACTGGAGATGGAAGGATGAATTACTTGCAGCAAGTTTGGAAAACATTGGGTGCGCTTAGTCAGTCCTATATGACTCTTTGTGACCCACTGCGGGGGTGTAGCCCGCCAGGCTTCTTTATTCATGGGATTTCCCAGGCAAGAATATTAGAGTGGGTTGCTGTTTCCTTCTCCAGGGGATATTCCCAACCCAGGGATCAAATCTGCATCTCCTGTGTCTCCTGCATTGCAGGCAGATTCTTTACTCGCTGAGCCATCATGGTAGCCTCAAAAATACTGGGGTTCTTTCCCAAAGCAGTATCTCCCTGAACAGTAAAATCATAGGTGTTTTAAGCTAAGAGTACATGCATATTCATAAAGGGGCTTCAGCAGAATATAATTCATAATAAAATTGGGACAAAATTTGAAAAAGTCCAAACTTTAGTTGACTGAGTTCAGAAAAGATTAACATCATCATTCCCGGCTGATCTGGTGGTTGAGCACACATAGGGGTTTATGTTCTGCAGAACAGCTCAAAAATGTTCTTTAGGCTAATATTTACCATTGTAACTGAACTGAAAGTCTTTACAACAGGCTTATTATCTTTGCTGTTGTTACTTCTCTTGCCCAGGTCATTTGTTCCTAAATTTTCTTGTTGCCTTAAAATCATTTATTACTGAGACCTGTTCAGGGATAAGCATTGTGGCCAGGGCTTTATCACAAAATAGCTTAGATCAAAAGCGAGTTGTCTTATATCAAGAAAGCCAAACCTAGTTCTCTTGTTCTAGGGACCCCCTACCCTGTCTGCTTACAAGGTATTGATATATGTTTTGAAATTAAATCTGTAGGCCATCAAAATGTGGTTTTCTTTTGAATAGATTATGCACATGGTGCCTAAGTCTGTCCTCTTGCTGCTTAATAAATTTCCTTTTATCTGAACATCATGCAATATTTTGGTTACTCTGAGAAGAATATAAGCATCATATCAGGTTTAGCCATATCTTCACAAGCAAGGGATGAGGAATAAATATCTCAGTAGTTTGAGATTAAGATAACAGTATGAATAATTTAAATTTTTAAGGATAGGATTTATAAAAAGAATACATTTGAATCAGTTCTAATGGGGTGGATGAAACTGGAGCCTATTATACAGAGTGAAGCCAGAAAGAAAAACACCAATACAGAGTACTAACGCATATGTACGGAATTTAGAAAGATGGTAACAATAATCCTGTATACGAGACAGCAAAAGAGACACTGATGTATAGAACAGTCTTTTGGACTCTGGGAGAGGGAGAGGGTAGGATGATTTGGGAGAATGACATTGAAACATGTATAATATCATATATTAAATGAGTTGCCAGTCCAGGTTTGATACATGATACTGGATGCTTGGGGCTGGTGCACTGGGACGACCCAGAGGGATGGTACAGGGAGGGAGGAGGGAGGAGGGTTCAGAATGGGGAACGCGTGTATACCTGTGGCAGATTCATGTTGATATATGGTAAAACCAATACAATACTGTAAAGTTAAAAAATAAAAAAATAAAAAGATAAAAAATAAATAAATTTTTAAGGATAGGATTTAAATCTGAGTTATCTGAAAATTTCCTGATTCTTTTAACTGTATCATGTACAACAAATAAAGATAATAAAATAAATCAGTGAAGGAAAATACTTTCCAACTTCAAGAATTTTTAATAGTGCAATACAATTCTTCTTGATTCTCTTAAAGAGCTCCTAAAATCCCTGGAATTTTCTAAGAGGTGAGAGGGACAAACGTATCTTTTGTTTTGTTAATGAGGTCACATAGACCCACACTAAAAGTGGGGACTGGTTGCCAGGAGAACCAGTCGAGTGATTTGAGGGTTGTAACTCTCAATCTGGCCCTCAACATCCCTGGAAGGGAGGCAGCCTGAGGTTGACTCAGTCATTGGTGTCCAATAACTTAACTGATCATGACCATGTACTGAGGTTTTCATAAAACCTCAAAACTGTAGAGTTTGGGGGAGCTTCCTGGCTGGTGAACATGTGGAGATGCTAGAAGAGTGGTGAGCCTGGACAGGGTTGGGAGTTCTGACCCATTTCCCGTACCTCATCCTATGCATCTCTTGCATCTGGCTGTTCTGAGTTACAATCTTCCACAATAAATTGGTGATCTAGTAAGTAAATGCTTCTCTTGGTTCTATGAGCTGCTCTAGCCAATCCAAGGAGGGGTTTGTGGGACCTTCCTCTCTAGTGGTTGGTCAGGAGCACAGGATTCTGAGTTGGGGGGTGGGGCAGTCTCTGGTGGCAAGCCCTTCATGTCTGGGACCTGACTCCAGGTGGGCAGTGTCAGAACTGAGTTGAATTGTAGAACACCCAGGTGGTGTCCTGGAGAATTGTGTGCTGTCAGTGTGGGAAACCCTCCCCTCCCCACATAAACAGGTTGGAATTGGGTCCAGAAACTCAAAAGAACAATGATAACCCCTCCCCAAAATAGTCTTCTGGGAAGTAGATATTTTGTGATAAAAAATGACATTCCCTGTTTTTTTTTTTTTTGCTGCTTCTCTAAAGGCAATATATCTAAAAATTGTATTTATAGTATTGAGTGGAGATTTAGTTTAATTCATTTTGATCTGTAGTCAATGAAGAAGTTACTCAAATAATCCTGTATTTTATCTCTAAAAGGATTAGCAAATTAGGATCTGGAAATGATTTTGAAGTGTTCTTCCAAAGACTTGGAATTGCTTCAGGCAGAGCAAGGTATACTAAAGATTGGGTAAGTCTATTAATAAGTTCTTCAGGATTAATTATGAATATATTTTAGCTAAACAAATAATTCTGGATCAAAAAAGAGTGACTTAACCACCATGCTCGCTACATACCTGATTTTGTTCAGCAACTTAGAATTCTTCCCATTTTTAATTGGTTTCTTCTGATGTCTGTCTGCTCAGACCGGTAAAGCATCTGCCTGCAATGCGGGAGACCTGGGTTCGATCCCCGGGTCGGGAAGATCCCCTGGAGAAGGAAATGGCAACCTACTCCAGTACTCTTGCCTAGAAAATTCCATGGATGGAGGAGCCTGGTGGGCTACAGTCCATGGGGTCGCAAAGAGTCGGACAGGACTGAGCGACTTCACTCACTCACTTCACTCAATCATATACTTCTGCTGTTTCTTTCTTTTTCAGTTTTAGGTATTATCCATTTACTTCTTTCTAGGGAAGCTAGGCATTCAGTTCTCTTATATCACATCCTCTCCCAACGCCCAAATACTTACCTTCATGGCATTGTTTTCAATATCATATTTGTGCTATGCTTTTTGATTAGAAGGCATTTTTTTTCCCTCCATGTACCTACAAACTTCTAGTATATTTAAACTCATCAGGTGATCTGGCAGAGTTCATTTTCCCTGTTGGGGCTCTTCTGCTCCTCTGGGTTCTCTGGTTATTCTTTCTGCCTGTGGCACAGTTCTTGCCTAAATTTTAAAAGAAAGCTGAGAACATCTTCATTTCACTTATACTTTGGATTTTCTGTTTCTCAGATTTTATGTCTTCCTTTTTCTTACTTACCTCTTTTTTTTTTTTTTTTGATCACATCTTTCAGGCATTTCTTGAAAAGAGTGAACAAAAGCTAAACCTTGCATGCTTGTTACACTACACAGAATTCTTCAATAATTTAGGAAGAAAAATTTTGTTGCAAATTCCATACCCTTAGAATTTTGATCTTATTGCTTTATTGTCTCCCAGCCTATTGAGAGATGTTATTTGTTCCCTGATCTGTTGTTTCTTGCTTTTTATTTTGAAAGGAAAATTTTAGTATCTACTCTTTATGACTGTGTTGCCCTTGGTGAACAAATGCGTATTATGTCATAGTTTAATATGGTGAACTGGGCACAAGTTATACCCTTTGTTGTGGAAACCTATGGATTGTAGTTAGAGGAAATGTTTTTTCTTTGATTATTCCCTCTTTTCTCTTTCTCAACTCTTATGAATTTGTTTAGCTCTGGGGGATTCTTTTCCAATGCCTTTATCTGTTCTCCTGCATTCGTATCTGTGTCTTTTTTTTACATTCTGCAATGTTTTCTTCAACTGTGCCATTCATTTATTTATTTTTTAATTAAGTTTCCCTCCATTCCCCGTAGTACCTCCTTACTCTGAGATGATTTTATTCTAGCTTGCAGGCTGCATCTATAACTTTCAAGTTAAAAGCTGTCTTCAAATGCCTGGCCATCTTTGGCTATCTCTCTTGTATGGGAGTGAGACTAGAGAAAGCTCGTATGTGGGGTGGTACCTGTTGAAGGGGAAGCTTCACAAGAGAGGGACTGGGAGTGCCTTTTCTAGTTGCTTCGGTGGGAGACAGCTAACACTGAGGATCTGTAGTCTTTTGTCTTGGGTTGGTTATTCTGCCCAGACAGAAAATCTCTCACCACTGGGGTTGGTATTGAGGGCAGACGTAAATAAATATCAGCTACATTTTCTTATGAGAAAACTGCAGCAAGAAAGGTTAGTAATTCTGGGGTTAATAAACTGCCAGAGTTATTTGGGGTAATAAGTTCTGAAGCCTGGATTCAGACTCTGGCAGGCTAATTCCAGAGTCCCACTCTCAATACACCTCTATATAAAGTGTTCTATTATATCAGTTAAAAAAAAGGCAAGCATCTTTAAAAAGTGGGCAAAAGGCATAAATCAGCAACTCAGAATTTGAAAAGTTGTTCCCTCTTGCCTATTGTGTATGTTCTTGTATTCTTATAACCGTCTGAGCATTACTTCTCTCTTTAGTGAGATTTCAGATCTACTACTGAACCCTCACTGTTTAGACTCTCACTCATCAGCACACTGCTTGTCAGAAAATTACTCTTTCAAGGAATTTCAGTCAGTAAACAATTTGCACCATTGCCCTATATAATATATCATGCTTATTTTCTTGCCTCTAACAATTCTCCGTCTTCTTAAATTATTTTCACACAAATGCAGCATTATCTTGTCTTTATTTGAGGAAGATTTTTACATCTCCTGTTTTCTAAAAGGCAAGAATGTTAGGTTTCTTCCAAGATCATTTTTACAGTATTGTTTATGTTATATACACATACTTTTTTACTAGTGAAAACCTGGGGCAGGTTTTAATAATATAATAATAAACATTTAGTAAGTGGCTTATTGAAGTACTTAGATACTTCCTTTATTCATTACTGACAAAAACAGTCTTACTAACAGTAACTGTGATACTATGCATTTATATAAGTTATCTTACAAGGGATACATTTTGGATTTTTTTTTTTTTTTTGTAGGAAACAAGCACATTCAGCAGCTATCCACTGTATCATAGTATCTATGAAACGTATGAATTAGTGGAAAAATTTTACGATCCAGCATTTAAGTATCACCTCACTGTGGCCCAGGTTCGAGGTGGAATCATCTTCGAAATAGCCAATTCCATAGTGCTGCCCTTCGACTGTCGAGATTATGCTGTTGTTTTAAGAAAGTATGCTGATAACATCTACAATATTTCAATGAAGCATCCACAAGAAATGAAAACATACAGTGTGTCATTTGGTATGCTACCTTTGCTCTTTCAAAACTCTCAATCTGTAATCTAAAATGTAATGACTTACCTTAGGTCCATTTATTATTTATTGCTATTCCACATGATCAAATATTTTATGCATATAAATGTTTTCTCTGTCTCACTGATGCCTATCTTGCAATATACAAAATATACTTACCTTGTTAAATACAAAAAGGAACAGCTTCCTGTATGGTTCCCCTTGTTTAAACTATAGAGCAATGCCATTTCATTAGCTTCTAATTTCTCTTTTAGATTCACTCTTTTCTGCAGTGAAGAATTTTACAGAGATTGCTTCTAATTTCAGTGAGAGACTGCAAGACTTGGATAAAAACAAGTATGTTCTGCATATATACAGAGAGACAGATATATATGCTCTGCATTCACTGTATATAATGAAAAAGAAATACTAGTTGATGTCTTACTGTTGAACTATCTTTGGAAAGTGTTTTTCTGCTTTCTTTCTGTTCTAACACAGCCTACACTGGGCTGCCATATCTCTTAAAGATATATTTTTGACATTCAGATTACATATGTGCTGTTGAGAATGCTGGTACCTCCATTACTATGAACTGAGTAGTAGTAACAAAATTCCCACCTTAACGTTGAAGAGTCCTTCACCATATGTCCCCATAATTTTCTTGTTTTTTTTTTCTTGTTGTTTAAATATCTGTACATCAGATTTCAACCAAACTCTTCTTTTCCCAAAACACACCTTCTTCTTCCCTCTTCTTAATGTCATTACTCCCACAAACACTTCATAATCTCCACTGCCACCTGGAAAAATTCTCTATATCCAGAATAGCAAATAAGATAAAGCCATTATTTTTTTCCAAAAAGTAGAATTTTGAGAGTGAATACCAGTTAAATACATAATGATGATACAAATATCAAATCCTTGGGGACTGATGCAAGAATACATGGAAAGAGAGAGTACAGACAGATGAAAGGTTAGACCAGTGATATATAAGGAAATATTTGTAATAAAGGATACATTAAAATCAAAGGAGAAAAGTATTAAGTAATAATATTGTATAAGCTCTTTCAGGAATTGGTAAAAAAAAGTGAATCCAAAATCTCACTTCACATTCTACACAAAGATAAACAACAGGTATAGAACAATTTTTTAATAAAAATTGAAATATCTTAGAAATGAGATTCAAAGTTTAGAAATGACAGTGTAGTCAGATTTGAGAATATTAAAATGTTTAATAATATGAAAACTAATAATCCAAATCAAAGACAAAAGACTGGAAAGTTTGGATGGTGGGTAATAAAGACCCAGAAAATATGAATGGGGGTAATACAAATATTATAAAAATTTGTTTTTGAAAACTGATAAGAGAATCGAAAAGACAAAGTGGGAAATATTGATACTGACAAGCGAATTAAAAAATAACATATCATCTATACAGAAATAGAAAAAAAAAAATTCAAACTTACTAGCAATTCCAAAACCACAAACGAAAATGTATTATTTTCATATCAAGTGAGTAGCAATTTAAAATTTGTTTGTGCAAATTGCTGCAGGCAGTACACTGAAGCTGATACTCTTGGGCTTTATTTTTTCTGATAGCATTGAAATTGCTATTGCTTTAAGCTATTAAAAAACATAAATACATATTGTTACAATTTCTAGAGCAATGACAGTGTTCTTACACTCTGCCATAGTATTTCTATTTCTTGAAATTTTTTCCTTCAGGAAAGGGTCTCAAGTTTGAGGGAATGAAATGGCTTCTCATAGAAAAATTCAAATTATAATATCAAATAACTCAAAGCAGCCTTAATACCTATAAGGACAGAAGTTACTAAACAATCGTATGTCCACCAATTTAAACATTTTGTAAACATTAAAATTGATAATTATGAAAGAAGTTTATTAAGATATAATAATATGTTAAGCAAACAAAAAGGTCATAAAATTGTTCATATACACTATTTTTTTGAATACACAGAAAATATTACAAGAAAGCAATTAGTATAATAATCATGTTATCCTTGGGGGAATGTGAAGATTTCTTTTCCCTTATACTTTATAATTCTTTTCAAATTTTTATCTAAGTAAAAATAACCAATGATAAATAAATTTTAGAGTAATGTCAAACACTGGGAAGATCCCCTGGAGTAAGAAGTGGCAACCCACTCCAGTCTATAAAGCTGATTTTCTATCATTAAATAAATGATGTTTCTTCCTTGTGGGGGAACTGCCTGATTTTCTGTCATTAAATAAATGATGTTTCTTCCTTGTGGGGGAACTGCCTGATGGCATAGCATGGTAATCTAGCACATTGGGCTTTCACTTCCTTGAGTATTTCTGGATTTGTCTTACCATCTCTAAATGATAGTTAAGGTACAATTCGTATCTCTATATTATGTATGCATACCCTGAAACACCTGGAGCCGTGGTTTGTACATAACGAAAGTAAATGCTGGCTAAAATAAATTCAGGTGGATGCAGAATTTCTCAACCAAACTTTGAAATCTGTGGAAGAGACACTTCTTGAATCCTGCTTTTCTTCAATCAATGTCTTAACCCATTGAAGAAAACAGAGTGTTGACTTCTTGGTACCTTTATGGTCACATAGTTTTCAGCCTCAAGACCTAGCCTCCTCCAGTCTCTGTAGGGAGGCCAGCATACTTCTGGTGGAAATAGATCCTGTTTACTTAAGTCTGGTGCTCTGAGCATTTACCTCCCAGGGATGTTTTAATTTGAACCCTGCAAGGTGGCGCTAGTGGTAAAGAATCTGCCTGCCAAGGCAGGAGACAGGAAACACAGGAGACTCAGGTTCGAACCCTGGGTCAGGAAGATCCCCTAGAGTAGGAAGTGGCAACCCACTCCAGTATTCTTGCCTGGAAAATCCCATAGACGGAAGAGCTTGGCAGGCTACAGCCCATGGGGTCGCACAGAATAAGACACAACTCAAGTGACTTATTGCGCTGAACAAGGAACATCCGAATGGGGTGTGTGTGTGTATCCACATGAGTTTCTGTGTTCTTAGCAATGCTTAATGAATTTGGTTCAGAAACTTGTGATACCTTATTGAAGTTATGGTTCATTCAATTTTCCTCTTTATTAGTTAATGTGGACTGTTCACAGGTAAAGTCTGTGCCCACGGTTTACCTTTATACTATCACTTAACCTGAGTTCTTGATGCTAAATAAATGAATGTTGAAAATAGCTCATATCCAAATTCTGTGGCCTTTAATTATTCGATTTGCCTTATGTTGACATACTGCAGTTGAAGGAATAGTACTGACCTCCTACTGCTGCTGCTGGGTCGCTTAAGTCAGATCCAACTCTGTGTGACTCCATGGATTGTAGCCCACCAGGCTCCCCTGTCCATAGGGATTCTCCAGGCAAGAATATTGGAGTGGGTTGCCACGCCCTCCTCCAGGGACTCTTCCTGACCCAGGGATAGAACCCATGTCTCTTACATCTCCAGCATTAGTAGGTGGGGTCTTTACCACTAGTACCACCTGGTACTACCTTTACCACCATCCCAGTGAGCTCCTATTTCACTCTAAAACTTTCTAGATGTGAACTTGGGCAAGTTATTTCTCTAATGAATCTGAATATCTCATCTGTGGAATGGGGCTGCTATTCGTGCATAACTTGAAGGATTGCTCAAATGATTAAAAGGAATATAGTTTATAAACATTCAGAATAATAATGGTCACATAGTTTTCTTATTAAAACTAAGACATTACAAAGCTAGAGATAATTCATTTTTATATAAAGTAATTTGATTCCTTATGGTAATGATTATTTTTCATTAGTTAATTAAATTATGAAAATATGTTGAATTTAACAACATGTTGCTGCCCTACTCCAGGATTGCTAGTAAATTTTCAGGTATATTGAGGCATTTTTATTACAGTAACACTCTCCTGCACACTTTGGAATGTGAACTCTGTAAGCAGGAAGAGTCTGATACCTAACAGGCATTCAAATATCGTTGAAAGGATGAAATAAGCAACATCCCTGTGTTCATGTAGGTTTGTCTTTAAAAACAATAAAATATTATTAGCCATCATTTGGTAAATATAATTTTCTAGGCACCCTACTAAATATTAATATACTAATCCATCTCAATATTTAAATGACTTCTATGAACAGATTATTAGGATACTTAAAATGAAAAACTCTTGCCTATTATTTGAATACCTAGGTTTATAGTTAGTTATTTCATTGTAAATAAAAATTACTATAGTTTTTTCCATTGGCACATTGAACATTTTCAGTGGTTTTTTTGGTTTGTGTTTTAAATTGGGGGTATAGTTGCTTTACAGTTTTGTGTTGTGTTAGTTTCTGTTGTACAAAGAAATGGATCAGCTATATGTATACATATATCCCCTCCCTCTTGGACTTCCCTCTCAACCTGGCTCCCGTCCCACCCATCTGGATCAGCAGAGAGAGCTGAACTGAACTTTCTGTGCTTTGTAGCTGTTCCCAGTAGCTGTCTGTTTTATCCATGGCAGTGTATATATGTCAGTCCTAATCTCCCAGTTCATCCATGCCTTCCTGCCCATGCCCGTGTCCACACTTCATTCCTTACACTCTCTATTACTGCCCTGCAGATATGTTCATCTGTACCATTTCTGTAGTTTCCTCAGATATGCATTAAATATATGATATTTGTTTCTTTATTTCTGACCTAATTATAAGCCTCAGCAGAATATTACTTTATGGGATTTAAAGAAATATAACTATGCATGCTACTGTTCTTAATTTGCATGTTATAGGAATTTAAAATTAGCTGTGTTTAGATTTGTTTTGAATGTTTAGTTTGCTGGGTAGTGCACCTATTTTTGTGAAGCTGCAACTTATGCCTTTCCTTTTCTAGCCCCATATTATTAAGAATTATGAATGATCAACTGATGTTTTTGGAACGAGCATTTACTGATCCTTTAGGATTACCAGACAGGCCTTTCTATAGGTAAGGATAAAAATATGGCTCTTCATTTAAAAAAATTTTTTTCTTATTATTTGCATTGTGGCAATAATGTATTTGATTTCTTACAAATGAAAAATTCCAAAACATATGTAGTAAATGGTAAATATTATTTATTTATATAAAATGATTACTACAGGTTTTTATTATCTTTTTTGTTTGTTTCTGTATATAAAAGAGTGTATGCTCATTGTAGGAAATTTAGAAGACTGAGGAAGTCAGAAGTAGAAAATAAAAATCTCTGCTTTGGTATACATAAACTTTAGCCCCTTCTTATTTTATTTTAAATGTGTATTTATGCATATACATAGGAGAAGGCAATGGCACCCCACTCCAGTACTCTTGCCTGGAAAATCCCATGGACGGAGGAGCCTGGTGGGCTGCAGTCCATGGGGTCACTAAGAGTCGGACACGACTGAGCGACTTCACTTTCCCTTTCCACTTTCATGCATTGGAGAAGGAAATGGCAACCCACTCCAGTGTTCTTGCCTGGAGAATCCCAGGGATGGCGGAGCCTGGTGGGCTGCCATCTATGGGGTCGCACAGAGTCGGACATGACTGAAGCGACTTGGCAGCAGCAGCAGCATATACATAAGGCATAATAAATATATACTTATTTACAATGTTGATACTCAGTTTTTCCCCTAATTTTTGATAATTATTAATTATTTCTGATAACCATCAACTGTCCCCAGGTTGATCTTACTAAGAATTCAGAAAGAATTAGATCATTGACCAGCCAGAAACGATCCCATCTTTGTGTGCAGGGATTATTTGTGAAGAATTGGAATTGAGACCAAGGGTGTCATCCAAATGGAGTGAATGGTCTCCCCCTGGCGGCAGCACTGTGCCCCTTTCCTTCTTTGCCTTTTAATCGTGGAACTTGTCCTTCTCTTCCGGGGTTATTATACACGCTTCCCTCATAGCTCAGTTGGTAAAGAATCCGCCTGCAATGCAGGAGACCCCGGTTCAATCCCTGGGTTGGGAAGATCTGCTGGAGAAGGGCTGGGCTACTCACTCCAGTATTCTTGGGCTTCTCTTGTGGCTCAGCTGGAAGAAGATCCCCTGGAGACGGGAAAGGCTACCCACTCCAGTATTCTGGCCTGGAGAATTCCATGGGCTGCATAGTCCATGGAGGGGGTTGCAAAAAGTTGGACACAACTGAATGACCTTTGCTTTCACTTTCACTAGCTCCTTCAGTAAAACAGCACCTTCTTCCGAGGGCATGTTGAATGTTACAAAACTGTTTTTAATCATTCTGGCTTGATGCTGGGTATTGCAGCATGACTTCTTCTTTAAGTAGGAGAAAAGCATAGTGACAGGTTGCCGTTACTGTTGTTAGTCACTAAGTCGTGTCCAACTCTTTGCAGCCCCATAGTCTCCTCTGTCCACAGATTTTCCAGGCAAGAATATGGAGTGGGTTGCCATGCCCTCCTCCGAGGGATCTTCCCAACCCAGGGATTGAACCCACGTATCCTGAAATGGCAGGCGGATGCTTGACCTCTGAGCCACCAGGGAGGCCCATACAGTAATTGATTGTGTGGGTCACAAATGAGACCCTATTGTGCTGCATTTCAGAAGATAGAATGGTATTTTGAAGTCATCACTTCTTTACAGTATACACTAAGACTCATCACTTCATCTCCCAGACCTCAATTTCCTCCTCTTTAAGATGCCATACCTGTGATGGATTCATTTTGATATTTGGCAAAACTAATACAATTATGTAAAGTTTAAAAATAAAATAAAATTTAAAAAAAAAGATGCTAATATCAATTTTGTAGAATTTATTTTCAAGAATTAGAAAACTTATGGTGGTTTACTCACTAAGTCATGTCTGACTCTTGCGACCCCATGGACTGTAGCCTGCCAGGCTCCTCTGTCAGTGGCATTTCCCAGGCAAGAATACTGGAGTGGATTGCCATTTCCTTCTCCAGGGGATCTTCCGGACCCAGGGATCAAACCCGGGGCTGCTGTGTTGCAGGCAGTCTCCTGCATTGCAGGCAGATTCTTTAGCACCGAGCCACCAGGGAAACCCTTTAGAAAAATTATAGGTTAATAATTTAATGCCAAGTGTGATACATAGTAGGTTACAAGCTGCTGTTGCTATCATTGTCATCATTTTTGTTGCTCTGAGCCACTTTAAGTCATTGTCTAAAGTAAAAATATAGTTAATTACCACATACTTCATAGTCTTTGGAGATTGAACTTGGAAGTCTAGTTGATAAGTGGCAATTAGAATTATACAACCCATGAATTGTAGAGCGCCCTTGTTTTTCCCTTGTATATGTAATTTGAGCAACTGATAGCAAACTGTTTCTATCAACAGGCATATCATCTATGCTCCAAGCAGCCACAACAAGTACATGGGGGAGTCGTTCCCAGGGATCTACGATGCTCTCTTTGATATTGAAAACAGAGTGGACCCATCCAAGGCCTGGGAAGAAGTGAAAAGACAGATTTCTATTGCAGCCTTCACCGTGCAGGCTGCAGCAGGGACTCTGAGAGAAGTCGCCTAAGAAATTTCTTTGTAAAATGCATACTGAATTGGAATGATGAATCAGAAAGAATCATGTTGGATGAATTGATAAACTGAAAAGTAAAGTTGTGTACATATGTATACATAGGTATAGACAGATACATATATCTACCTTGGTGTTTCTTTTCTTCTTCTTATAGATCAATAAGAAAGATGGATATTTTTCTTCTAAAATTATAGAAAGTTATTCTGAGGTTGAACTAAATGATGAAAATAAGTGCCTAAAATTTTAATACACTTAGGTGGCGTTATCAGAGAATCATGTCTCCTTCAACACTTCCAGATCTATTCCTGTCACTGCACATGTAGAAAGCATCAGTTTGTTACAGAACGCAGGGGAAAATCCACAGGGCTTCTTCAAGCCCGGCCCTCTGTCTGCCTGGCCTCCCAGGGCTGAGAGGATTGCTGTATTCGATCAGTAGTTGGGCAACTCTGGTCTAGTCACCCTGAAGTTAAATGTTTTGTTTTATTATTGTTATTTAGTTGCTAAGCTATGTCTGACTCTTAGCAACCCCATGGATTTTAGCCCACCAAGTTCCTCTGTCCATGAGATTTCCCAGGCAGGAATACTGCACTGGATTGCCATTTTCTTCTCCAGCAGATCTTCCAACCTAGGGCTCAAACCTGTGTCTTCTGTGTCTCTTGCATTGGCAGGAGGATTCTTCACTGCTGAGACACTAGGGAAGCCCTGAAGGTAAATATGTGTGCTTAGTCACTCAGTCATGTCCAACTCTTTGCAACAGGAGCCTGCCAGGCTCCTCTGTCCATGGGGATTCTCCAGGGGAGAATATTGGAGTGGGTTGCCATGCCCTCTTCGAGGGGATCTTCCCAACCCAGGGATTGAACCCAGGTCTCCTGCATTGTTGGTAGATTCTTTACTGTCTGAGCCACCAGGGAAATCCGAAGGTAAATATATAGTCCCTCTATAAAATAAGGGATAATTGTTTTTTAAAAAAGTTAGCAAATATGTTGTTTATACCAAAGGATATATGTAACATATATGTACAGTGCAAAGTAAGCATTTGTAAACCTCCTCCAATAACCAGGTTAAGAAAAGGAACATTACTAACATCTTTGGATCGCCCATGTACTGCTGACCATATGCCTTCCCCTTCTTTCAGAGATACTCACTTTCTTGAATTTTATGCTTTTACCATACATTGCTTTATTCCATACATGTGTTTGACTTTGTGTATTTTTAGAATTTTTGAAAATAAAATTGTACCCCATATATTTCACTATAACTTGTTTTTTTTACTCACTCTTGACATTTCATCCATCCATGTATTATTGTGGCTGTAGGTCATCAGACTTCACTGACATAGAGCGCTCCCTTGCATGGATATATCACTTATCCATTAAATGCATTCAGTCAAGGCAGAGAAACCACACAGAAATGTAAAGAAGTAACATTAACATAAAGAATGATTAATTATAATAGCACTGGAGCTGCAAAGTATTGTCTAGTATAAGGTAAATGGAGGCTTAAAGAATGTAAGAACTACAGATACACAAAACAATCACTGTTCTTGGGTTGAGGATTGCAGGAAGAGGTAGCTGTTGCCTTAAATAAATTAGGTCATTGTATAAATCAGAAAGATTTCAGCTTGTGTTTATACCTACGATAACCTAATCTTCTTTAAAAGTATAGTATAATACCATAAGAATAGTGTAGTCTGAAACTTCTACAAAAGGGCTAAAGAATACAATTGACATTATCCAGGAGATAAAGATCCTCACTGGTGGACATTAGGATACTAAGTACAGTCGCCAGTGAGTTCTCTCTTATAAAGCAAACAGCCTAGCTGACTTTACTTTTTGTCTAAAACTATCACATGAAAATGTTTATAATGCTCATTTATTGATATGGAGCTGGAGATAGTGGGGTCCAGTCCATTCTGTCTTCCTGAGACAACTTTAAATTGTTCTGTCAACTGAGGGTTTGAAAATAAGGTATCTCCCAAGTAACAAATGGTTTGTCTAACTCCATCACTTTGGTGACAAAGGTCCCTGTAGTCAAAACTATGGTTTTTCCAGTAGTCATGTACAGATGTGACCATAAAGAAGGACCATAAAGAGGGTTCAGGATGGGGAACACATGTATACCTGTGGCGGATTCATTTTGATATTTGGCAAAACTAATACAATTATGTAAAGTTTAAAAATAAAATAAAAAAAATAAAAGGAAAAAAAAAAAAGAAGAAGGCTGGACCATAAAGAAGGCTGAATGCCAAAGAATTGATGCTTTCCAATTGAGTTGCTGGAAAAGACTCTAGAGAGTCCCTTAGATTACAAGGAGATAACACCAGTCAAGCCTAAAGGAAATCAACCTTGGATATTCTTTAGAAGGACTGATGCTGAAGCTCCAATACTTTGACCACCTGATATGAAGAGCTGATTTATTGGAAAGGACCCTGATGCTGGGAAAGATTGAAAGCGAAAGGAGAAAGGGAGAGTAGAGGATGAGATGGTTGGATAATATCACTAACTCGATATGAATGTGAGGAAACTCCAGAAGATGGTGGAGGACAGGGAAGCCTGATGTGCTGTAGTCCATAGGGTCCCAAAGAGTCAGACACGACTTAGTGACTGAACAACAACAATAATGTCTAACAGGGTAGCCACATTTAGGTTTCAGTCACTTGAAATGTGACTAGTCTGAAATAAACTGAGTTGTTACTATAAAATGCATGCTGCACGTCAAAAACTTAATATAAAAAAAGAATGTAAAACAGTTCATTGGTGTTTTCAATATTATGTTTTAATGATAATTTTTGAATATATTGTTGAAATTCATTTCAAATATTTTAAATACTTTTCATAATGTGGACACTAAGAATTACTTTAAAAATACATATGTGACTGATTTTATTTCCAGAACATTATTATTATATAATTCTAAATCTTTTTTTGCATTGAGCATTTCAGTTGCATTTTACTAAATCTTGGATTAATTTAAGCGTGTTTCCAAAAATTGTTTTGTGTTTTCCTTTATCTATCTGTATAATGGGGCTTCCCAGGAGGCAATAGTGGTGTAGAACTCGCCTGCTAATGCAGGGGACATAGGAGACGCGGGTTCAGTCCCTGGGTCGGGAGGATACCCTGGAGCAGAGCACAGCAATCCACTCTAGTATTCTTGCCTGGAGAATCCCCATGGACAGAGAAGCCTGGCGGGCTACAGTCCGTGGGGTCTCAGAGAAGGACACAACTGAAGCGACTCACGCACAACTGTGCGGTATGTTTTCTGGGGGACAAGGCTGACTATCTTGTTTGGTTCACCTGTACGGTGGGTGTAGGCAAAGATAAACTGGATGACTGAGTTGAATCAATAGGGAACACAGGTAGTGAAATGCAATACTTCATATATCTTTAACATGTTTAATTTATAGATTAAATAAATTTTATTTATTTAAATAAATTTTAAATAAATAAATTTTATATTTATTTATAATAAATAAATAAATTTTAAATAAATTTTAGCTAGTTTAAAGTGAAAGTGAAAGTGAAGTCGCTCAGTCGTGTCCGACTCTTTGCCACCCCATGGACTGTAGCCTACCAGGCTCCTCCGTCCATGGGATTTTCCAGGCAATAGTACTGGAGTGGGTTGCCATTTCCTTCTGCAGCTAGTTTAAACAAATATTTAAACTTGCTGATTGACAGCTCTGAAAAGTGAAAGTGTTAGTTGCTCAGTCCACTCCAACTCTGCTAGTCCATGGGCTGTAGCCTGCCAGGTGCCTCCATCCATGGGATTTTTCCAGGCAAGAATACTGGAGTGGATTGCCATTTCCTTCTCCAGGAGATCTTCCTGACCCAGGGATTGAACCTGGGTCTCCTGCCTTGCAGACTGATTCTTTACAGTCTGAGCCACGAGGGACAGCACTGAGTTATATGTAAATCAAAACCTCTGTAACAAAAAAGAGACAAAAGATTATGCTCTCCTCTGAGAAACACAAATAGGGCATACTTAGTCCATTTTAGAAGAGATTACTTCTCTTACATTACATTTACTTCGTTTCATAAGGGATAATTTGTTACCTGGAACTGATTAGCATTTGTAAAAAATTTATTAATTGGCTGCATTGAGTCTTAGTTGTTCTGTGGAATGTGGGATCTTAGTTTCCCAACTAGGGATCCTCTGGTTGGAAGGTGGATTCTTAACCAGTGGACCACCAGCGAAGTCCCTGATTCATATTTTAACTTGTGGTCTTGAGGCTTTAAAATATGAAATGCAAACGGATCGGTAAAACTCAAAAAAATTCTGGGCATTTAAAAAAGAGGGAATGTAATGCAAGGAATTGGTTATACTGTGAAATAAGAGGGGACAATAGAAACAAGAGATAGTGGAACCACACAGATTAGCATCAGCAAGAAAGCCATCACCAAACTAGGCTGTGGAGATAGGGTGGTAATGATATTAATTATCCTTAGAGTCAGAATCAGAGTCAGTTCCAGGCTGGAACCATGAAGGAGATGGTGCCTGAGGTGGAGAGGAAGAGAAGAAATAACAGCGACTTCTCTCTTTCTCTTACCCTCTAATGTCCTTCCAGAGCCTGCTGGAAACAGGCTGTAGTGTCTGGCTACCTGAGATAAAGAACAAAGTATGGAGAAGATGTGCAAAGATTCTGAACACATTCAAGTCCCAGCACTGACAGTTTATTCTTTGGGGCACTCAACATCTATTTTCCTCCTACTATGCATTTCTTAAAAAAATTTTTTTCCTAATTTTACTTACCTATTTTTGGTTGCACTGAGTCTTCATTGCTGCATGGGCTTTTCTCTGTTTGTGGCAAGTGGGGGCTACTCAGCATTTTGGTGCACAGGCTACTCATTGCTGTGACTTCTCTTGTTTCACAACACAAGCTCTAGGCATATAGTCAGTAGTTGCAGCATGCGGGCTTAGTAGTTGTGGCTCCCGGGTTCTAGAGCTTGGGCTCAGTAGTTGTGGTATATGGGCTTTAGTCACTCTGAGACATGTGGAATCTTCAAGGATCCATCAACCTGTGTCCCCTGCATTGGAAGGTTGATTCTTATCCACTGCACCACCACGGCAGTCTCCACCATGTATTTGTTATACAATTGCACAAATTAAAAAAAACAAAACAAAACAGTGATGCAGTATTTTAATTGAATAATATTAAGGATTTTTGTTCAGTTACTCAGTTGTGTCTGACTCTTTGTGACCCCATGGACTGCAGCACAACAGGCTTCCCTGTCCTTTACTATCTGTTGGAGTTTGCTCAAACTCATGTCCATTGACTTGGTAATGCCATTCAAACATCTCCTCTTCTGTTGCCCCCTTCTCCTGCCTCCAGCACCAGGGTATTTTCTAATGAGTCAGCTCTTTGCATAAGGTGACCAAAATACTGGACCTTCAGCTTTAGCATCAGTCCCTTCAATGAATATTCAAGGTTGATTTCCTTTAGGATGGACTGGTTTGATCTCCTTGCTGCCAAGGGACTCTCGAGAGTCTTCTCCAGTACCACAGTTCAAAAGCATCAGTTCTTCAGCACTCAGCCTTTATGTTCCAACTCTCACATTAGATCCATATCAGATCTAATCCCTGAATCTATTTGTCACTTCCACTGTATAATCATGAAGGATTTGATTTATGTCATACCTGAATGGCCTAGTGGTTTTCCCTACTTTCTTCAATTTAAGTCTGAATTTGGCAATAAGGAGTTCATGATCTGAGCCACAGTCAGCTCCAGTCTTGTTTTTGCTGACTGTATAGAGCTTCTCCATCTTTAGCTGCAAAGAATATAATCAATCTGATTTTGGTATTGACCATCTGGTGATGTCCATATGTAGAGTCATCTGTTGTATTGTTGGAAGATGGTAGAAGACCAGTGTTTTATCTTGGCAAAACTCTGTTAGCCTTTCCCCTGCTTCGTTTTGTACTCCAAGGTCAGACTTAACTGTTACTCCAGGTGTCTCTTGACTTCCTACTTTTGCATTCCAGTCCCCTATGATGAAAAGGACATCTTTTTTGTGTGTGTTAGTTCTAGAAGGTCTTGTAGGTCATCATAGAACCATTCAACCTCATCTTCTTCAGCATTAGTGGTTGGGGCATAGACTTGGATTACTGTGCTATTGAATGGTTTGCCTTGGAAACAGAGATCATTCTGTTGTTTTGAGATTGCATCCAAGTACTGCCTTTTGGACTCTTCTGTTGACTATGATGGCTACTCCATTTCTTCTAAGAAATTCTTACCTACTGTAGTAGATACAATGGTCATCTGAATTAAATTTGCCCATTCAAGTCCCTTTTAGTTCACTGATTCCTACAATGTCAATGTTCGCTTTTGCCATCTCCTGTTTGACCACTTCCAATGTACCTTGGTTCATGGACCTAACATTCCAGGTTTCTCTGCAGTGTTCTTCTTTACAGCATAGGACTTTACTTTCACCACCAGACACATCCACAACTGGGCTTCATTTCCGTTTTGACTCAGCCTCTTCATTTGCTCTGGAGTTCCTTCTCCACTCCTCTCCAGTAGCATATTGGACACCTACTGACCTGAAGGGTTCATTTTTCAGTGTTATATCTTTTTGCCTTTTCATGAATGGATACAGATGATGTTGATGTCATATACAATGTAATATTACTCAGCCATAAAAAAGAACAAAATGCCATTTTCAGCAACATGGATGGACCTGGATATTGTCAGGAAAAGGAAGGAAAGAAGTCAGAAAAAAAAGGAAAAATACCATATGACATTACTTATATGTGGAATCTTAAGAAAATGGTAGAAATGAAGTTATTTTAAAAAGAGATACACGTGTAGAAAACAAATTTATGATTAGCAACTTAGAAGAAGGGGCAGAAAAATTGAGAGATTGACTTATATCCATTATAATATATAGAATAGATAATAAATTTGTATGCAGGTCAGGAAGCAACAGTTAAAATTGGACATGGAACAACAGACTGGTTCCAAATAGGAAAATGAGTACGTCAAGGCTGTATATTGTCACCCTGCTTATTTAACTTCTATACAGAGTACATCATGAGAAACACTGGGCTGGAAGAAGCACAAGCTGGAATCAAGATTGCTGGGAGAAATATCAATAATCTCAGATATACAGATGACACCACCCTTATGGCAGAAAGTGAAGAGGAACTAAAAAGCCTTTTGATGAAGGTGAAAGAGGAGAGTGAAAAACTTGGCTTAAAACTCAACATTCAGAAAGTTAAGATCATGGCATCTGGTCCCATCACTTCATGGGAAATAGATGGGGAAACAGTGGAAACAGTGTCAGACTTTATTTTTGGGGGCTCCAAAATCACTGCAGATGGTGACTGCAGCCATGAAATTAAAAGACGCTTACTCTTGGAAGGAAAGTTATGACCAACCTAGATAGCATATTGAAAAGCAGAGACATTACTTTGCCAACAAAGGTCCATCTAGTCAAGGCTATGGTTTTTCCTGTGGTCGTGTATGGATGTAGAGTTGGACTGTGAAGAATGCTGAGCGCCGTAGAATTGATGCTTTTGAACTGTGGTGTTGGAGAAGACTCTTGAGAGTCCCTTGGACTGCAAGGAGATCCAACCAGTCCATTCTGAAGGAGATAAGCCCTGGGATTTCTTTGGAAGGAATGATGCTAAAGCTGAAACTCCAGTACTTTGGCCACCTCATGCGAAGAGTAACTCATTGGAAAAGACTCTGATGCTGGGAGGGATTGGGGGCAGGAGGAGAAGGGGACGACAGAGGATGAGATGGCTGGATGGCATCACTGACTTGATGGACGCAAGTCTGAGTGAACTCCAGGAGTTGGTGATGGACAGGGAGGCCTGGTGTGCTGCAATTCATGGGATTGCAGCGAGTCGGACATGACTGATCGACTGAACTGAACTGAAGGGCCCACTGTATCACACAGGGAACTCTACTCATTACTCTCTATTGATATATATGGGAAAATTTTCTTTAAAAAACAGTGGCTATATGTATATGTGTAAGTGACTCACTTTGCTATATACCTCAAACTAAAACAACATTGGAAATCAATGATATTTCAATAAAAATTTTAAAGTAAATAAAGAAATTTTCATGTCTACTCTCCTTCCTTGAGTGAAGCACTATGACCCATCTTGGGTTAAAGTAAGAAAGTGTTTTTGAAGGCTAGAATGAAAACACAGTAAAAAAGAAAGCCTTAAGAGATAGCTGCCCATACTTTACAGTCAATATCATATTTCTTCCTCAAATTGTCTAGGACTTTTTTAGTCAATCATACTTCACTTTCACTTTTCACTTTGATGCATTGGAGAAGGAAATGCAACCCACTCCAATGTTCTTGCCTGGAGAATCCCCGGGACGGGGGAGCCTGGTGGGCTGCCGTCTATGGGGTTGCACAGAGTCAGACACGACTGAAGTGACTTAGCAGCATAGTATAAAACTATGGTGTAATCACTAATTTTGCAACAAACTATCAATCTTTCTATTCTTGAATGAGTGGGAATGAAATCATATGCAGGTAGGGAAGAAAAGGGACAGTTTTAGAAAGCAGTCATTAACAGCTATTGTGTGTGCAGTTATAGACAGAAAAAAGGCAATAGTGTGTAACCAAATATGCACATACAAAACAAACAAAAAAACCCAAATCTTAGAGGAAAGAATTTCATGGAGGACTGAATGAAAAGAATAAAATTTGAGAGAAATTCAGTTCAGATGAGGTTGAGAATAGTCATCGTCACCAAAGAGCAGAAGGTTATAAGGACCAGAGCAGTGGTGTTATTGAGGAGCTTGGGGGTTGAAAAACGGAATGTGAAGGATTCCACTTTCTGAAGAGTTGTCACCTAAGGAAGGCAGGCAAACTCAGGCAGATACATAAATCTAGTGGGTGATGAGTCAATGCAATTAGGGCTATAATATAGTTCTTTAAATGGAGAGATGAAATTCATATTTGGGGAGTTCATTTATTTTCCAAACAACAACTTCATGGATTACAAGTGTAAAGTAATGTCATTACATTTTACCAAAGCTTGGATCATGGGGATTGGATTAAGTAGGTTTCAAAGGTTTGACTTCAATAAATGGCATCCAAAATCTAATCAATCAACTTTTCCAAATCTAATCATGTGCACCTACAAGGGCTAATAACTCTATAGCTTGTTAAGAAATGGGCGTGGTCCTCAGATCATATATAAAGCATCCAGCAAAGATCCAAGCTCTTTTTCTCCAGACGTCAGAGCTGTTGTGTTTGGAGTTGGCTGGTCTGTGGATACTTTTGAGTTTCTGCCACAAGAAGGTGAGTACCTAAACTCCATCCTGAATTTAACAGAATTACTTACTGCACAAGATTGGAAAATTTCATTAACAGAACCCAAAGGTGAGTTTGATGAAGGTACAATGATTCTTCTATGTTCAATTAAGTAAACTGTAATGGTAATTGTGGACACAAAAGATTTTTTAAAATTTCAACAGTAATATCTATATGTGAGCACTGAATCAAGAATTTATTCCATGTGAGATTTGTAGACAAATTACTTATTTTACTCACTCTATGTCAAGTCACTTTCTTACAGATTGGGGGTAAAAATAGAAAACTGGTTAGCATTGTTCAGAAGATTAAAATAGTTATATAACAGGATCTAATCCAATGCCTAGAAATAGTAAGCAACACGTATTAGGTTCTCCTATTATTTTCATATTATCATGATCATTAATGTTATCAGTATAGAAGTGATTATATTCATAATGAATTCTTTGCCAGTTTCTAGCCCATTCTAAACTGAGCTTACTGTATTTCCTCTTCATCAAACTCTGTCCTTATTTGATGGACATTTTAGTCCATGGTGTTAGGTTCTATACTACTGAATATTTTGTGGTCATTGATCAGAAGTCTGTAATGGCCCTCTCAATAATTTCTACCTATAAATATAACTGCACGCATCACTGCTCATATTTTTTCCAAAGGCATCTTAAACCTGATGTTATAGTTGTTCAATTAAGCAAGGGTTTACTTTCTGTCTCTTTTGACCAGAGCTAAATTTTCAGCCTTGGAAAGAAGTAGCCTGTTACATTCAACTTCTCATAGACAGGGAAGATAACAAGAATCGTGTAGTTAAACCAAATACTTAGTCACAATGTGTGATAACTGAAATTATATCTTCATGCCCACTTTCCTTTAGCCAAATATTTTCCATTTAAATATTTGTCTTAATTAAATCTTTAATTAAAGATTAGATTGGCTCTTTTTCAAGCAAGCAGGTAGTTTTTCTTAGGTTTGGAAGATGACACCAATATTGAAAATACCTGTTGCAGATATTTTATCTGTAATATTAAGTTATTTAATCATTTTTATTTTCCACTACCTTTTAGGTCATTAGATGTGTTTAGGTCTTAAAAGACATTCCTAAAGACATGAGTATTTATAAAACCCATAGAACTCCTAAAATGTTCAACATGATGTATACATTTCATAGACTTTACAAAGAAGAGCATGAGTTAAATGGGCGAAATTAATCAGAATACCTTCTTGTAAAGATCATACTTGTTACCTTTTTAAAACCATTAGTTTGCAGTCTGGAATTGAAGTTTTCAGAATGGATCCAATCAACCAATAGGGACTCCCAAGAAGTGGCATTTGTCAAAGAAAGAAATATTAGAAACAAAGAGGATATGAAATGCTTCCATTAACTACAACTCTGGAATTTCTAATGTAGACAGGAAACCTTGTGTACATTCAAACATTTTTCTTTTGTTTTAAAAACCAGCTGATTAATTTTTAGTGATTATTGTTGTAGCTTGAATGTTCACTAGTTCAAAATATGACCAACTCTGATGATCTAAACTGATTCCAGGAAAAATAGTTTTCCTGAACTAGAAATAACATATTTCTTTATTTCTTTTTGTCTTAAAGGAAGGAGTTTTACTATTTAAGTTTGAAGCAAACACTGAAATGTTTATAGTTTCAGAACTTCAAAATTAAAGCCAGCATTGATTATATTAAGTTTAAATTGTTGGTAAACAATTTTACTTGTCTTTAAAAAAAGCACATGTTATACTTCAAAGCAAAAGAGAACATTAGCATAGAGATGAAGTGTGTGCAGGTTCAGGATCTAGTCAGTGAGTCATGAAGAACCAGAGAGAAAGAGACAGACTGAGAATACATATGTACTTCTACACCAATCAGCTAATAAAAGTAACTCTGGAGTCATCCTAACATTTACCCTCTGATCTAATCTTTAGCTTTTCCATGTAATTTAGGTATGACTGAGATCATGGTTTATTTTATACAAAAAAAGATGTTAGGGGCTCTCTATCTAATTTCAACATTTGTATCAAACCATGATCCCAACCTCTCTGTATTCAACATTTCTAGATTTGTATTGGGGGATAAGTAAATATGGAAATTAATTAGAAGTTCAAGACAAGACTTTGTCCAAAGGATTTATTTTCCCTAATCAGGGCAGAAGAAAGACTTTCTCTCTCTTGTACTCTCTATTTCTCTCTTTCATTTTTAGAAACATGGATTCAGACACACTGGAAGCCTTCCAGAGTGAACTCACCTGCTCCATCTGCATGAACTGCTTCCTGGACCCCGTCACCATAGACTGTGGGCACAGCTTCTGCCGTCCCTGTCTGAGCCTTTGCTGGGAAGAAGGCCAGACTCCAAGGAGCTGCCCTGAGTGCAGGGGAATAGCAGAGAGCCCTGATTTCCAAACCAATATTGTGCTCAAGAGGCTGGCTTCCCTTGCCAGACAGTCCAGAGCTGACCACGACCACAGCTCTGAGGAGCAGATCTGTGTGACACACCAGGAAGCCAAAGGCCTCTTCTGTGAGGCTGACCAGACCCTGCTCTGTGGGCCCTGCTCTGAGCACCCCGAGCACACAGCTCACAGCCACAGGCCAATAAACAGGGCTGCTGAGGAATCCCGGGTAGGTGATGCCTCTCGAGCAGTTTAGGATCTAGAGGCTCCTAAGTCAGAGAGGAAGATGAGGATGCTATGATGGTGATGGGATAGAGACAGTGGAGGTGGGATTTCTGAATGTGGATCCTCACATATAATGTGTCCTTTCAGTGTTGTTGCCCAATTGTCCACACATGTGGAAATGCAGCATCCCGGGGCGGGTGGCACCAGGGACACAGGCTTCTGATGGGAGCTTGAGGTTTTCTTACTTGTGCTGTATTAGAGTCTGAGTGGCAATTTCTTAGGAAATGGATTTCATCATCTGTAAAGTTCCCCCAATTCTCTAGTATGCAGTTCTGTCACTTTGACACTGAAATGTTCCAATAAAATTAGATTCATGGTGGAAAACAGGACCACAGTACTCTAACTCAAGATTTCTGTGTTACCAACAACTGCCTTTGCTCATGAATAAGGGGATAAAACTTATGATGTCATCTTCCATATCACTAAATCTCATGGGTATTTTTCAGGAGAAACTTCTGAATAGAATGGATTATTTATGGGGAATGAGAGAAAAAGTGCAACTCATTCTGACTCAGGAAGCTAAAAAAGCTTGGTCATTTAAGGTAAGAATAAAAATGTTCCTATTTATTTGTATAGATATCGATAGAATGCTAGCTTAGACGTTTAGATCAATATAAGTTCCCCTTAAAGGATATTGGTCTCTTTCTTGGAAAAGTATTGTTTTCAAATGACCTATCAGTAATCACAATTAGAACAGGTTGTGTTCTAATTGTGCATTGTTCTAATAATGCATTCTAGTTCGAAGAATACTGGTATGTAGGAGAATCAAAGCAAGAAAAGCATGCCTAGGCCAATTTTGAAGGTTAGAATGACTGTTCTCAGACGTGAAGTATAAGACAACATTGCACTCAGTGTGACTGAGAAGGAGAGGAGAGTAGTACCTAGAGGGAAAGTAGAGCATATTTTAAAAACTTTACTAAGTGGGATTTGCCTCATAGAAGAATACTTGGAAAAATCAGAGAAAGAAAAAAAAGACAAAAACAACATTCAGGTTAGAAAGGAAATAACTGATAGAGTAAGAACCCTGAGGTTTTGGAGAAGACTCTTGAGAGCCCCTTGGACTACAAGGAGATCCAACCAGTCCATCATAAAAGAAATTAGTCCTGAATATTTTTTGGAAGGACTGATGCTGAAACTGAAACTCCAGTGGTTTGACCACCTGATAGGAAGAACTGACTCATTGGAAAAGACCCTGATTCTGGGAAAGATTGAGGGCTGGAGGAGAGGGGGACGACAGAGGATGAGATGGTTGGATGGCATCACTGACTCGATGGACATGAGTTTGAGCAAGTTCTGGGAGTTGGTGGTGGACAGGGAGGCCTGGCGTGCTGCAGTCCATGGGGTGGCAAAGAGTTGGACACGACTGAGGGACTGATCTGAAGAACCCTGAAGAATCCTAGGAAGAGAGCCTGGGACCACACAGATAGCTTGATTTATACACAAAGAGACTAAGCACTGAGAGAAAGGATGGATGGGAAGGACCAAAAAATATTCAAGACTTTTTGATGTGTTAGGCAAAAAATTTTCAAGAGCTTTTTTGATGATAATTAGGAAATAATATTTGAGATTTTCTTTTAAATGTGAACATAATCAATGCTTTGAATCCACTATCCCCTCAGAAGTTTGTGGCCTTAAGGAAAGAGATGATCAAACTTGAATATCAGAGGATGCATCCCGTGCTCCAGGGGGAGGAGCAACTGCACCTGGAGGCCCTGGAGCAAGAAGCAAATGAGATTTGTCACCAACTCAAGGAGAGTGTGTTCAGAATGTCTCAGTACAGAGAAAGTCTGAAAGAAACATACGGAGAGCTGACTGAGTTGTGCCACAAGCCGGACATGGAGTTGCTCCAGGTGAGAAAGGAGGGTATCAGAGAGAGAAACACTCTTCTAGACGAGCTGCTGTGACACTGAAATGTTCCCTGCATATACTGTTACTCTTAGCTAAGGAATGGTGCTTCCTGACCCCCATTATTGTATTTGTCCAATCCCCTATTTTATCATATCGTGGTAATCTTAGGAAGATTTTTGCCCTTTTTCTAGCTAACATAGGGCCAGATATGATCAGTTTGATCAAGAGTACTATTCAGACAGATGATCCAAAATCAGCAATATTCTGTGACCAGGGGTCAAGTTAACTTCTTGGAATAAATCTCAGTAGATGTTATCCTAAACCTCTGTCACTTGCTGTTATCCCAAACTTAGTGCAGACATTAAGGTTTTGCCCATTTTCTAAGCAAGATTGTCAGAATTGGTCATTAGTTTCAAGGCACTCTAGAGTTCATCTTATATGGTTCCCATTTTTGCTTTAATTGTTATCATAGATGATGAGATCGCTCCTTGGGAGTAGCATGGGCAATGAGTGACATTGGAATCCTAGATGTGGCTGCATCATTAAACACACTCTTCCTGGCCTCCTTCCTTCCTTAATGTGCCCTGAGGAAGCCCATCATGTTTTACTTTAAGCTCTGTTATTAAGATGGCTTCTGATTGTTCCTTAGAAGAGAATTAGAAAAACAATACGTTATTGAACAATCAGGAATAGTACAGAAGATGTGAAAGGACAGAACTCTCATGATTAACATCATCTTTTTTTTTTTTTTCCATTGCAGGCCTTGGGAAATGTATTAGAGATGTGAGTATAAATTAATGATTTTTAATTCTGATCAACTTTCTCTGTTTGATTAAGTGGGTTACACATTTCTTTCTTGGTACCATTGGAAATTGCTTTCAGCTCCTCCTGAATATCTAAATTCCAGAATGCAAAGTCTCTTATTGAAAATGCATAGTATTTGCAGATATCTTATAAGCATGCTCCCATACACTTTAAGCCATTTGTAGACTACTTATGTGTGTGTGTTTGTGTGTGCTAAGTTGCTTCAGTCCTGTCCGACTCTTTGTGACCCTATGGACCGAAGCCTGCCAGGCTCCTCTGTCCATGGGATTCTCCAGGCAACACCTAATAGATAAATGCAATTTAAATGATATGTAAATAGTTCATTGTTATTTTGCATTTTCAAGTTTTACCTTTTGGAACTTTCTTAAAGTTTTTTCTAAGCATTTTCCATTCAGAACCAGAGTGGAGGAATGGTTGGAGTGATAGATTGAGAATATGGAATTGACATATATATACACTAAGCCGTGTCTGGCTCTTTGTGACCCCATGGATTGAAACCCTCCAGGCTCCATGGAATTTTCCAGGAAAGAATACTGGAGTAAGTTGGCATGCCCTACTCCAGAGGATCTTCTTGACCCAGGGACCAAACCCATGTTTCATGTCTCCTGCATTGGCAGGCGGGTTCTTTACCATTAGCACCATCTGGGAAGCTCACAATAAACTTTAGTGAAGGGAGTTTTCTAAGCTATCAAAAAGGAAACACCTACCATAGTGAGTTGGAAGACGAGTAAGAGAGTAAAGAGGGAGATTCCCTAAGAATGGAAAAAAGGGCTATGATTTTGTTCCTAGGAGTAGCAGTTCCTAGGAGTCACTCTCAGCCTGTTTCATCACAGCAAGCCCTCTTGTATGCAGGACCTCAGAGGGAGGGCTTCCTCGTGTTCTCTGGGATACTAGGCTTCCAGGACCAGAGAAGCCAGGCTTGAATTGGATTCCCTTGCTGGGCTGACAAGAGCAAAGCTGTCTCACTCAGTGAACTCTTCCTTGTGTTAATAGAATGTATCCTTGAAGACTACTTGCTATCTCAAGTCTCAAAGGAATTTCCTGAATTTTCTGGTCTGTGTAAACTGCCCAGGATCTTTGCATTACCTGAGATGGAATAGAGGGAGTGAATGAAGTTCAATGAGTTGAAAACTGAAATCATGTCTTGGAAGAATGGGGAAGTTGCAATTTGATATAACTTACATTTAGAAAAGAATACAGTAACATTTTTATATTCCCAAGTGTGTAGAATATAATACATATGCAATTAACCAAAAATAAGAGAATTCTGACAACATATACTGGAATAAAATTGTATTTTTTTTAAATATTCATATGATTAGCCTTTGGCCTTGACATATATCGATGTCATTTGTTACAGGACTGACTTGGTAGAGATGCAGAAACCTCAGTCAGTGAACCCAGAGCTCACTTGCTGGCCTGTCACTGGAATCCTAGACACGCTGAACAACTTCAGAGGTAAGAGTCATCCCTGTGGTGATCAGGACTGTGTTTCATGAGAGCTTCCTAGGAAGGAACTTTCTTCTGTTATTTTACTTTTTCTGACATCAAGTTAGTACATAACTTTACAAAGTTGCTACATATTTTCTGCCTATGTTAATACGATCGCAGTTGAGCTTTGCAACCTACAGTTTACTGATGATTTAAAGCCAGACATATATTTATGTCATAGACAGAGCAGGAAAAGAACAACCAGGTTGCTCAAGTGATTACAAAAAAAATAGAATTTAGTTTTGTGAAGATCAATCAATCAAAATATCAATCAATATTTTGTTTACTCAGTTATTTCACTCTTGGAAGTTAAATATGTCCTTGCTGGGTTCTAATATGCTCTATATTATAACTGCCTTTATAAAAAACTGCATTGTAAAAGAATATTTGTTATCAGAAAAAATCGACAAGAAAGACTAAAATGGCTTAAGTAGAATATTGTATTGCTATTGGATCAATCTCAAAACAACTGAAGGATATGTGAACATGTTTAGCCAGAACATACTTTTATTTATTTATTTTTAATTTTTTAAAAATATTTTATTTTATTTGCTATTTATAAAATAATATTTTTATTTATTTGTTTTTACTTTACTATATTGTTTTGGTTTTGCCATTCTTCGACATGAGTCTGCCACGGGTGTACAAGTGTTCCCCATCCTGAATCCCCTTCCCACCTCCCTCCCCATACCATCCCTATGGCTCATCCCAGTGGACCAGCCCTGAGCATCCTATATCATGGATCAAACCTGGACTGGCGATTCATTTCACATATGGTAATATACATGTTTCAATGCCATTCTCCCAAATCATCCCACCCTCACCCTCTCCCAGAGTCCAAAAGACTGTTCTGTATATCTGTGTCTCTTTTGCTGTCTCGCATACAAGGTTATCGTTACCATCTTTCTAAATTCCATATATATGCGTTAGTATACTGTATTGGTGTTTTTCTTTCTGGCTGACTTCACTCTGTATAATAGGCTCCAGTTTCATCCACCTCATTAGAACTGATTCAAATGTATTCTTTTTAATGGCTGAGTAATACTCCATTGTGTATATGTACCACAGCTTTCTTATCCATTCATCTGCTGATGGACATCTAGGTTGCTTCTGTGCCCTGGCTATTATAAACCGTGTTGCAATGAACATTGGGGTACACGTGTCTCTTTCCCTTTGGTTTCCTCAGTGTGTATGCCCAGCAGTGGGATTGCTGGATCATAAGGCATTTCTATTTCCAGTTTTTTAAGGAATCTCCACACTGTTCTCCATAGTGGCTGTACTAGTTTGCATTCTCACCAACAGTGTAAGAGGGTTCCCTTTTCTCCACATCCTCTCCAGCATTTATTACTTGTAGACTTTTGGATCGCAGCCATTCTGACTGGTGTGAAATGGTACCTTATAGTGGTTTTGATTTGCATTTCTCTGATAATGAGTGATGTTGAGCATCTTTTCATGTGTTTGTTAGCCATCTGTTTGTCTTCTTTGGAGAAATGTCTATTTAGTTCTTTGGCCCATTTTTTTGATTGGGTCGTTTATTTTTCTGGAATTGAGCTGTAGGAGTTGCTTGTATATTTTTGAGATTAGTTGTTTGTCAGCTGCTTCATTTGCTATTATTTTCTCCCATTCTGAAGGCTGTCTTTTCACTTTGCTTATAGTTTTCTTTGTTGTGCAGAAGCTTTTAATTTTAATTAGGCCCCTTTGTTTATTTTTGCTTTTATTTCCAATATTCTGGGAGGTGGGTCATAGAGGATCCTGCTGTGATTTATATCAGAGAGTGTTTTGCCTATGTTCTCCTCTAAGAGTTTTACAGTTTCTGGTCTTACGTTTAGATCTTTAATCCATTTTGAGTTTATTTTTGTGTATGGTGTTAGAAAGTGGTCTAGTTTCATTCTTTTACAAGTGGTTGACCAGTTTTACCAGCACCACTTGTTAAAGAAATTGTCTTTTCTCCATTGTATGTTCTTGCTTCCTTTGTGAAAGATAAGGTGTCCATAGGTGCATGGGTTTATCTCTGGGCTTTCTATTTTGTTCCATTGATCTATGTTTCTGTCTTTGTGCCAGTACCATACTATCTTGATGACTGTGGCTTTGTAGTAGAACCTGAAGTCAGGCAGGTTGATTCCTCCAGTTCCATTCTTCTTTCCCAAGATTGGTTTGGCTATTCGAGGGTTTTTTGTATTTCCATACAAATTGTGAAATTATTTGTTCTAGCTCTGTGAAGAATACTGTTGGTAGCTTGATAGGGATTGCATTGAATCTATAGATTGCTTTGGGTAGTATACTCATTTTCACTATACTGATTCTTCCGATCCATGAACACAGTATATTTCTCCATCTATTTGTGTCCTCTTTGATTTTTTTCACCAGTGTTTTATAGTTTTCTATATATAGGTCTTTAGTTTCTTTAGGTAGATATATTCCTAAGTATTTTATTCTTTTTGTTGCAATGGTGAATGGAATTGTTTCCTTAATTTCTCTTTCTATTTTCTCATTATTAGTGTATAGCAATGCAAGGGATTTCTGTGTGTTGAGTTTATATCCTGCAACTTTACTCTATTCATTGATTAGTTCTAGTATTTTCTGGTGGAGTCTTTAGGGTTTTCTATGTAGAGGATCATGTCATCTGCAAACAGTGAGAGTTTTACTTCTTCTTTTCCAATTTGGATTCCTTTTATTTCTTTTTCTGCTCTGATTGCTGTGGCCAAAACTTCCAAAACTATGTTGAATAGTAGTGGTGAGAGTGGGCACCCTTGTCTTGTTCCTGACTTTAGGGGAAATGCTTTCAGTTTTTCACCATTGAGGATAATGTTTGCTGTGGGGTTGTCATATATAGCTTTAATTATGTTGAGGTGTGTTCCTTCTATTCCTGCTTGCTGGAGGGTTTTTATCATAAATGGATGTTGAATTTTGTCAAAGGCTTTCTCTGCATCTACTGAGATAATCATATGGCTTTTATTTTTCAATTTGTTAATGTGGTGTATTACATTGATTGATTTGTGGATATTGAAGAATCCTTGCATCCCTGGGATAAAGCAAACTTGGTCATGATGTATGATCTTTTAAATGTGTTGTTGGATTCTGATTGCTAGAATTTTGTTAAGGATTTTTGCATCGATGTTCATCAGTGATATTGTCCTGTAGTTTCCTTTTTTTGTGGCCTTTTTCAGGTTTTGGTATTAGGGTGATGGTGGCCTCATAGAATGAGTTCAGAACATACTTTTAGAAGCTCCCAAATTATTCCTTTATGCCTTTTCATAAAATTTTGGACCTTTGAAAATAATTGGTACAGAATATACCCCAATAAATGTCCATATGATAGTAACATGTCATCCACATGTTTCATGGTATTAAAGACAAAGGAGGCCTGGTGTACTGTGATTCATTGGGTGGCAAATAGTCAGACACGACTGAGCAACTGAACTGAACTGAAAGACAAAGGAAATAAACAATTTCTAACAAAAGAAAAAAGAATGTTTAGGTTAGTTCTGCAGCAAAGTATAAAGAGACTGACATTAAATCAGATTTCACATATTTCTTCACATATCTGTGTTTTTTTCCTTTTGCTAGTTGATTTGAGGTGTTTCTATATGCTGTTGCTGCTGCTACTGCTGCTAAGTCGCTTCAGTCATGTCCGACTCTGCGACCCTATAGACGGCAGCCTACCAGGCTCCCCCATCCCTGGGATTCTCTAGGCAAGAACACTGAAGTGGGTTGCCATTTCCTTCTCCAAGGCATGAAAGTGAAAAGTGAAAGTGAAGTCGCTATATGCTGTAGATACTAATAATAATTATTCTTCACAGAAAACCAGTCTGAACTTCATCTGCTCTTTGTTTTTTGTTTCCTTGGAGGAAGGAAAATGAAAGAATTTATTGAGTTGAGAGATTCTATCTCCCATGACATGGGAATCCCAGTTGCTGACCTGATTTTTGTTCTCTCTGCAGTGGATAACGTTCTGCATCAGAAAATGAGCTTTCATAATGTGAGCCTTTCTGAGGATAATACAAGTCTGATATTTGGAGATGACGACCATGGCGTGTCCAGAAAGCTCCAGGGTGGGGAGAGTTTCGTGGCCTGGGGAGCTCGGGCCTTCACCTCCGGCAGGCATTACTGGGAGGCAGATGTGACACAGTCCTTCAACTGGATTCTGGGAGTCTGTAAAAACATCTTGACAAGTGATACCAGTATCAGCATTGATTCTGAAGAAGCATTTCTTCTCTTTTCTGTGAATGTGAATGATCATTATAGTCTCTTCACCAACACTCGACCCTCAGTTCAGTATGTAAAAAGGCCTCTGGGTAGGATTGGCGTGTTTCTGGATTATGACAATGGAGCTGTGAGCTTCTATGATGTTTTCAGGAGTTCCCTCATATATAGTTTCCTTCCTTCCTCCATCTCCTCCCCTCTGAAGCCTTTCCTTTGCCTTAGGTCTCCATGATTTGCCCACTTCTGGGACCATTTATTGAAACAACTTCTCTGGGAATATTGCTGCCCTTAACCTCGTGTGAGGCCACAGGATACCTGACTGTCCAAGCACATTGTTACTTAATGTAACATAATGATTGTATGTTTAAAAAATGGCATAACCATGCTCTATGCATTAATTTGCTAATTAAATTTTCTTTTAATAAAAGTTTTTTATGGAATATTTAATAGAATATAATCCATTGCCTTTCTTCCTTTTTAAGTAACAATTCTATTAAACTAAAAATTATATACCATAAAGATCACTGCATTTAAACCACATGATTCAATGTCTTCTAGAAATATATAAAAATGTGTGAAACCAGAAATATCTAATTCCAGAACATATCAATCACCCCCCAAATTTCCAATGCCCATTAATGTTTATAAACTCTCTAAGCATATACCATCTCATCATAACATTGAGCAAACTTTCCTCAAATTAGTAGATAATTTTAGTACTTGATGGAAATTTCCAAGAAGAAAGAGACGGTATTTATCTTTTGTGGTGGTTTAGTCTCTATGTCATGTCTGACTCTTTTGTGACTCCACGGACTGTAGCCCACCAGGCTCCTCTGTCCATGGGATTCTCCAGGCAGGAATACTGGAGTGGGTTGACATTTCCTTCTCCAGGGGATCTTCCCAATCCAGGATTCGAACCTGGGTCTCCTGCATGCCAGGCAGATTCTTTACCAGCTGAGCTATTAGGGAAGCTCCAAAATACTTTACTTATTTGTTTGCCTGCACTAGGTCTTAGCTGTGGCACGTGGCTCCAGAGCAGGCGAGGTCAGTAGCTGCAGCATGCAGGTTTAGTTGCTCGAGGGCAAGTGGGATCCTAGTTCCCTGACCAAGCATTGAACCTGCCTTCGCCTGCATTGCAGGGCAGATTCTTATCTACTGATCCACAAGAGATGTCCTAAAAGAGAATTATACAGTAGATATTTTAAACCTCAAAATAATTGAATTTGTTGTGAATCTGTAAATCAATTTCCTCTCTTTTGTTGACATCATCCCTAGCATTTTATGTCTATTATGTTATATATTTATCTTTTGTTTTCACTATCCAATGCAGTATATAGAATACAAGTATTAGGTGGATCAATGAAAAATGCCTGAATAAAGACTTCATATAAACAAGTATTATTCCATCATTGATAAGATTTTCTAAAATGTAGCTAAAGTAATAGACTAAGCTCAACATTTCACATTTAGTAGGAGAAACAAATGGGCTACACTGAGTAACAAAGTAATTAGAAGAGACCATTTGAGCACAGGTTAGAAAATGCTGTTCAGTGGTGTAATCCTATCTTCTTTTGTGATGATATGGTGGAAAGAGTGCCCTTAGAAGTCACTGGAATCCAAATAGAACTGCCATACGACTCAGCAATCCCACTGCTGGGCATAAACACTGAGGAAACCAGAATTGAAAGAGGCACGTGTACCCTGATGTTCATCGCAGCACTGTTTACAATAGCTAGGATGTGGAAGCAACCTAGGTGTCCATCAGCAGACAAATGGATAAGAAAGCTGTGGTATATATACACAATGGAATATTACTCAGCTATTAAAAAGAATGTATTTGAATCAGTTCTAATGAGGTGGATGAAACTGGAGCCTTTTATACAGAGTGAAGTTAGTCAGAAAGAAAAACACCAATATAGTATATTAAGGCATATATATGGAATTTAGAAAGATGGTAACAATAACCTTATATGCAAGACAGTGAAAGAGACACAGAGATAAAGAACAGATTTTGGACTCTGTGGGAGAAGGCAAGGGTGGGATGATTAGAAAGAATGGCATTGAAACATGTATATTACCATATGTGAAATAGAGCGCCAGTCCAGGTTCGATGCATGAGGCAGGGTGCTCAGGGCCAGTGCACTGAGATGACCTTGAGGGATGGGATGGGGAGGGAGGTGGGAGGGGGTTCAGGATTGGGAACACATGTACACTCAGAGCTGATTCATGTCAATGTATTGCAAAAACCACCACAATATTGTAAAGTCATTAGCCTCCAATTTAAAAAAATTGTTTAATTAGAAAAAAAAGTCACTGGAATCCAAAAAGCAGGAAACCATATCTGAATATCATATATATGGAAATGTAATAAAAGTATGCTGTTCCACACTGCTGATCCTAAAATATTCCTCCCTTTTATAGTAGTCTCTAAACATGATGGAAAAAGCAAGAGAGTTCCAGAAAAACATCTATTTCTGCTTTATTGACTATGCCAAAGCCTTTGACTGTGTGGATCACAATAAACAGTGGAAAATTCTGAAAGAGATGGGAATATCAGACCACCTGACCTGCCTCTTGAGAAACCTTTATGAAGGTCAGGAAGCAATAGTTAGAACTGGACATGGAACAACAGTCTGGTTCCAAATAGGAAAAGGAGTATGTCAAGGCTATATATTGTCACCCCACTTATTTAACTTATATGCAGAGTACATCATTAGAAACGCTCGGCTGGAAGAAGCACAAGCTGGAGTCACGATTGTTGGGAGAAATATCAATAACCTCAGATATGCAGATGACACCACCCTTATGGCAGAAAGTGAAGAGAAACTAAAAAGCCTCTCAATGAAAGTGAAAGTGGAGAGTAGAAAAATTGGCTTAAAGCTCAACATTCAGAAAGTGAAGATCATGGCATCTGGTCCCATCACTTCATGGGAAATAGATGGGGAAACAGTGGAAACAGTGTCAGACTTCATTTTTCTGGGCTCCAAAATCACTGCAGATGGTGATTGCAACCATGAAATTAAAAGATGCTTACTCTTTGGAAGGAAAGTTATGACCAACCTAGATAGCATATTCAAAAGCAGAGACATTACTTTGTCAACAAAGGTTCTAGTCAAGGCTATGGCTTTTCCTGTGGTCATGTATTGATGTGAGAGTTGGACTGTGAAGAAGGCTGAGTGCCAAAGAACTGATGCTTTTGAACTGTGGTGTTGGAGAAGACTCTTGAGAGTCCCTTGGAATGCAAGAGGATCCAACCAGTCCATTCTAAAGGAGATCAGCCCTGGGTGTTCTTTGGAAGGAATGATGCTAAAGCTGAAACTCCGATACTTTGGCCACCTCATGCGAACAGTTGACTCATTGGAACAGACTGTGATACTGGAAGGGATTGGGGGAAGGAGGAGAAGGGGACGACAGAGGATGAGGTGGCTGGATGGCATCACCGAGTCGATGGACGTGAGTTTGAGTGAACTCCAGGAGTTGTTGATGGACAGGGAGGCCTGGCATGCTGCAATTCATGGGGTCACAAAGAATCGGACACGACTGAGCGACTGAACTGAACTGAACTGAGACATGATGGAATAATGGTGAAGAAATCGTCAAATGAATGTTCTGTTTCATAACACCAAGTAATCATATTCCCACTTGGAATCCTCTATTGCCAATCCTGACCCAGCTCTAAGCTCCTCTCCCATAAAGCTAATCACACCTTGGTGATTAATATACCCTGACACTATCAATTTTTGAAATGCTTTTGTAAGTGAAATCTCATACCATATCCTCTTCTTTGTGTAGTTTCTTTTCTTTAAAATTATATTGGTGAGATTCATCCACTTGGTTGCATGCAGCGTTTTTATTATTTTGTTTCATAATAGTTCATTCTATGAATATACCACATTTTACTCTCTCTACTACTGAAGAACATGTTCATTTCCAATTGAGTGAGCATAGATACTGCCATCGTGAAGACATTATACATATCTTTTTATTGAAAGAGAAGCGATACCCAGTGTGTAACTAGGAGTGAAATAGTTGACTCGTAAAGCATATACTTAACATTTTTCCAAAGAGACTACATCAACTTTCATACTTTTAAGCAATCGATAATTGCTTTGTTTCCTCCAATTTTTTGATAACATATGTCATTATCTGTCTTAATTTTTTGGTCATTTTGTGTTTTCGTTGTGGTTTTATTAATGTTTAGAAATTAAAAAAAAAAAACTTTATTTTTTGGCTTTCTTGGGTCTTTGTTGCTGTTGGGTCTTCCTTGCTGCAGGGGTTTTCTCCAGTTGTGGTGGGGAAACGACTCTCAAACTGCAGTGTGGAGGCTTCTCATTTCTGTGGATTCTCTTGTTGTGGAGTATGGTCTCAAGGGCATGTGGGCTTCAGTAGTTGCAGCTCATGGGCTCTAGAGTCGGGGCTCAGTAGTTGTGGCAAAAGGGCTTAGTTGCTCCGTGGCATGTGGAATCTTCCTGGATCAGGGAGCAAACGTTGTCTCCTGCATTGACAGGCAGATTCTTGACTATTGAGACACCAGGGAAGCCCTCATTGTGGTTTTAGCTTGAACTGACCTGATGACAAATTCAGTGGAACAATTTTTCATAGGTTTATCAGACACGTGGATACCCCCTTTTGGTGAAGTGAAGTAAGTCACTCAGTCGTGTCTGACTCTTTGCGATCCCATGGACTGTAACCTACCAGGCTCCTCTGTCCATGGGATTCTCCAGGCAAGAATACTGGAGTGGGTTGCCATTTCCTTCTCCAAGGGATCTTCCCAACCCAGGGATCGAACTCTTGTCCCCCGCATTGCGGGCAGATACTTTACCGTCTGAGCCATGAGCCCCCTTTTAGTGAAATGCTTGCTCAAATCATCCTTCCCTGCATTTTTCTACCAAGTTGACTTTTTTTTTTAATTGACTTTTGGGTCTCTTTATAGAGTCTCCTTTATAGAGTCATTTACTGGATGGAGATGTGTCAAATGTCTACTCCCATTACTGCTTTGCATTTTCAATGGTGTCTCGATACAAAGGATTATGAACCGTAACACATTCCAATTTATTTCTTTGTTTAATGACTTGTGAAAATTTAGGAAAACTAGTAAGGAAAATTTTCTCTGAAAATATATACTCCTAAACTTTTCCAAGAGCTACTCCTAGACATTTCTGAGAGCGTCGTTTTTCTTTATTTTTCTTTATTATTATTATTATTTTTTTTTTACACAGTAATAACTGCAGGGATTGGAATTATTTTATGCCATGATATAAACTTTAAGATTTGTTTTTGTCTACATTTATAACCATTTACAGCTCAAAACTTGTCTTTTCCTCTTGTAACTTACAGATTTTTAGAGAACAGTCATATAGAATAAATATTTACATATATTATTTGAAATTACAAAGAAAATACAGTACCAGTGATCAAAATTACCCTCAAAATGGATTATTAAACTTGAACATGATGGTGAAGTAGGATGTAGTTGGGAGAAAATAAAAAGAAAAGTTTCCAGAAAACATAAATTTGTTTGGGAAGAAAAAAATATGCCTTTCTTTTGGTATCAGACATTAATCTGCAATAAACCATCAATGTTTTTTTTTTTTTACTTGTTTGTAGTTGAGAAATTTATATGAGAAACACTGTATATTCTGTACTATTTATAGCATGTAATTTTTCATGATTAATACATCCATTTCAAATACATATCATTTATATTAACACTATACTTAGTCTTAAACTATTTTCACTGAATTAGAGAGAACCTGAAGGCAATCAGATATCATCTATTTGATTCATTCAAGAGTGCACCGGTGAAGGGGTTTCTCAGATTTGAGCAATCTCCTGACAGTCACCCTTATTCCTGAATTTGTACTGGGTCAAATATGACTATAGCAGAAGAAAGGTCTGAGAGTTGGAGAAAACAGTGAGAGGGTTGCTCTGTATAAGGGAATCTTTGGGCAACGTTAGCAAAGCTCACACTGCTGCTGTGAGCAAAGCTCACACTGTGCTGCTCACACTGCACACTTTATAATGCACACTTTATAATGCTTCACCGAGGGAAATAGATCTTGTCAGCTTTGAATTAAAGTGGGAGTGTTGGAGGATTACAATGAATGTTCTCCTTAACACCAGGAAGGCGGAGTCCACCTTTTTAACATATCATGTCATTCTGATCCACTGTCTGGTTCCAGGAGACTGCCTTGAACTCCTGATCCAGAATGTCCAGGAACTGACATTTGTTCTATGTCCTTAGCCTTGAACCTGCCATCTTAACCTGAAGGTACCAGGGGTGACACTGGAGCTGTCATGTGACTGGCACCATGTGACTGTGAGAGCTATGAAGCTTTGGTTTACAGACCACAAATAAATCACCTTTTAGTAAAATATCACATTGATTCTATACTATAAAAAATTGTTCTCATTATCATTTTTTAGCACTTAATTTGCTCTTCTTAGCCAAAATTACTTAAAATAAAGTTAGAATTTAAATTTATTACAAATGATTTTCAAGAAAGAAACAGAATTTTGGAAGATGATTGAAGGTGACGGTAGAGTGAAGATATTGACCGTATTAAATAAAATAGAAGTGAGCAGTCCTTATATAACTAGATGTGCTCTTTGTTGTTGTTTGGGCTTCCCTGGTGGCTCAGCTGGTAAAGAATCAGCCTGCAAAGCAGGAGGCCTGGACTCGATCCCTGGGTCAGGAAGATCCCCTGAAGAAGGGGATGGCAACCCACTCCAGTATCTTTGCCTGTGAAATCCCATGGACAGAGGAGCCTGGCAGGCTACAGTCCATGGGGTTGCAAAGAGTCAGGCACAACTGAGTGACTAACACTTCCACTTCTGTTGTTGTTTAGTCACTAGTTCAGTTCAGTTCAGTTCAGTCGCTCAGTTGTATCTGACTCTTTGCTACCCCATGAATCGCAGCACACCAGGCCTCCCTGTCCATCACCAACTCCCGGAGTTCACTCAGACTCATGTCCATCGAGTCGGTGATGCCATCCAGCCATCTCATCCTCTGTCGTCCCCTTCTCCTCCTGCCCCCAATCCCTCCCAGCATCAGAGTCTTTTCCAATGAGTCAACTCTTCGCGTGAGGTGGCCAAAGTACTGGAGCTTCAGCTTTAACCTGGGTCCAATTCTTTGTGACCCTATGGACTGTAGCCTGCCAGTCTCCTTTGTCCATGGGGTTTCCCAGGCAAGAATCCACTGGAATGGGTTGCCATTTCCTTCTCCAGGTAATCTTCCCTACCCAGGGATTAAACTCCCATCTCCTGCATTGGCAGGTGGAATCTTTACCACTGAACCATCAAGGAAGAAGATGTGCCCTATAGATATTTAAAAATATAAATTAGGACCATGAGGAATATCTTCTGTTTAAAGATATGGGTTAGTGAGTTACAATGGGATCCATAGGGATGGTGAGGTAATATGAGAGAGCCATGTAAAGCACACTTAGGGTCACAACACACAGAGGGTGACTGATACAGGAACCAAGATGAAGAAGTGAAAGCAATAATGAGAAGGAGGCAGGAGAGGCAGAACAGTCAGTCACAGAAGTTAATGGGCCAGGACAGTGTTTATAGACTCCAGGTGGGAGTCCTAGTCCTTCCCTTCCCTTCCCTTTCCTTCCCCAGTGTTCCCAATTTCTCTGTCCTGTCTCCCTGAAACTCTCACTGCCAGTTCCCAGAAAAATTAAGCCACCTTAATGCAGGGGCAGAAAATAAATCCTTGTTTGTATTTGTCCTTTCTGGATCAATAGGAGGAGAGATCTGGTAACCCTTACCCTGGAGACTGAAGCTACTCATTACCATCCTCCTCCTTTGTGTTTGCATGTGGTTTGAAAATGTCTAATCTGGGTTTTAGATACAATATAATCTACCACAGGGAATTGTTAAGTTTGATGACTCTGTCAGGAGTAGACATGGTAGATCACTAGAAATACCTTGTGGTCCCAGACATATCTGGGTCCTTTGTATCACATATTCACCAGAAAAGTATTAAAGCCTAGTAGAGCTGGGTATGTGGCCCACAGTTAGGAATAAGAAAGCCTGGGCCCTCAGAGGAGGTTTTACATATGTATATATATAATATGACCACAGGAAAAACCATAGCCTTGACTAGACGGACCTTTGTTGGCAAAATAATGTCTCTGCTTTTGAATATGCTATATAGTTTGGTAATAACTTTCCTTCCAAGGAGTAAGCGTCTTTTAATTTCATGGCTGCAGTCACCATCTGCAGTGATTTTGGAGCCCCCCAAAATAAAGTCTGACACTGTTTCCACTGTTTCCCCATCTATTTCCCATGAAGTGATGGGACCAGATGCCATGATCTTCGTTTTCTGAATGTTGAGCTTTAAGCCAACTTTTTCACTCTCCACTTTCACTTTCATCAAGAGGCTTTTTAGTTCCTCTTCAATTTCTGCCATAAGGGTGGTGTCATCTGCATATCTGAGGTTATTGATATTTCTCCTGGCAATCTTGATTCCAGCTTGTGTTTCTTTCAGTCCAGCGTTTCTCATGATGTACTCTGCATATAAGTTAAATAAGCAGGGTGACGATATACAGCCTTGACGTACTCCTTTTCCTATTTGGAACCATTACTTTGCCAACAAAGGTCCGTCTAGTCAAGGCTATGGTTTGTCCAGTGGTCATGTATGGATGTGAGAGTTGGACTGTGAAGAAGGCTGAGGGCCTAAGAATTGATGCTTTTGAACTATGGTGTTGGAGAAGACTCTTGAGAGTCCCTTGGACTGCAAGGAGATCCAACCAGTCCATTCTGAAAGAGATCAGCCCTGGGATTTCTTTGGAAGGAATGATACTAAAGCTGAACCTTAGTACTTTGGCCACCTTATGTGAAGAGTTGACTCATTAGAAAAGACTCTATTTATATATTATAAATACTTTTTTTTTTTTCCTGTAATGATTTCTTAGAATAGTTTGCTGTTGCCAAGCCAGGACAAAATGACTTATAGATGGTTCCTTAGACGGAGTGACCTCAGGGACTAGAGACAGTGTGTGAAAGAGAGGAATATGAAACGCTGCAGAACTGCCCTTCAGGAACAGCTGGAGGTGGCCCCGCCCGTGGTGGAGAAGGATCTGGGGAGACAGGGCTGTGGGGCTGTGGGTATCTGGGGCCAAGGAGCAGAGAGGGACTCTTGGAGCCAGGTTCTCCGAGGTGGGAGGACAAGGCACAGTCCTCATGGAGGTCTGGCCTGAGGATTCTACTAGGGACTCTAGAGCCACTTCATGAACAGTAAGTACCAAGTCCTATTATATTTGGAAGGTACTTTCTTTCCTCTGGACACTTCCTAAATATGAAGTGAAAAACTTGCTCCTTTGATGGTATATGGTTGGGAAGATCCCATGGAGGAGGGCATGGCAACCCACTCCAGTGTTCTTGCCTGGAGAATTCTGTGGACAGAAGAGCCTGGTGGGCTACAGTCCATGGGGTTGCAAAGAGTCTGACACGACCGAGCAACTAAGTACATACGCTGTTAGTTTCCCTGGACTTTTATCAGGTGAACAAGGGTCAAGAGAGCTTTCTTCACTGCATCAGTCTAGAGTTCTCTGTTGTTTGCATAAGGTGTTCAGTCATGTAAACTCTTCACTTTTTGCCATTTCCTGCTTCCTTTTCCCACTTCTTTTCCTGAGACTTTCTCTGCTTCCACCACCTCAGTCTTTCTACCTATATATTTTATTCCCAGTACTTTTTTCCTCAGCATGGAGCTTGATCCTGGAAGAGAGTTTTAGTTGGTTATGTTGGAGACTTATAGGAACTGGGTAGTACCAGCCACTTCACATGTTACTGTGGACTCCTTACATATTTCAGCCTCCACTCACCCTACTTGGGTTAAATAGTTGTTCTTAAAGTAACCTGTCAACATTTCAATGTATTTCTGTTGCTAAGTTTTGGGGTTCTAAAATTGACTCTATTTCTTCCTTTTGCTTCCTTCTCTACAGAAATTGTTGCCCCATGGATCTTAGATATCCCTGATTTATGTCCACTTATTGTGGGACTTTCAGTCAGTTTTATTGTAGAAAGTATTTAGGAATTTTTATTTTGGATCCTAGTTTTTCTTCTGTTTTATTTTGAGATTTGGAAATATTCCTATCAGTTCAGATCAGTCAGTTCAGTCGCTCAGTCATGTCCGACTCTTTGCGACCCTATGAATCGCAGCACACCAGGCCTCCCTGTCCATCACAAACTCCTGGAGTTCACTCAGACTCATTGAGTCAGTGATGCCATCCAGCCATCCAGCCATCTCATCCTCTGTCGTCCCCTTCTTCTCTTGCCCCCAATCCCTCCCAGCATCAGAGTCTTTTCCAATGAGTCAACACTTCACATGAAGTGGCCAAAGTACTGAGTTTCAGCTTTAGCATCAGTCCTGCCCAAGAAATCCCAAGGCTGATGTCCTTCAGAATGGTCTGGTTGGATTTCCTTGCAGTCCAAGGGACTCTCAAGAGTCTTCTCCAACACCGTAGTTCAAAAGCATCAATTCTTTGGCGCTCAGCTTTCTTCACAGTCCAACTCTCACATCCGTACATGACCACTGGAAAAACCATAGCCTTGACTAGACAGACCTTTGTTGGCAAAGTAATGTCTCTGCTTTTCAATATGCTATATGTTGCTGCTAAGTCACTTCAGTCGTGTCCGATTCTGTGTGACCCCATAGACAGCAGCCCACCAGGCTTCCCTGTCCCTGGGATTCTCCAGACAAGAACAATGGAGTGTGTTGCCATTTCCTTCTCCAGTGCGTGAAAGTGAAAAGTGAAAATGAAGTCGCTCAGTCGTGTCTGACTCTGTGCAACCCCATGGACTGCCACCTACCAGGCTCCTCCATCCATGGGATTTTCCAGGCAAAAGTACTGGAGTGGGGTGCCATTGCCTAGGTTGGTCATAACTTTCCTTCCAAGGAGTAAGCGTCTTTTAATTTCATGGCTGCAGTCACCATCTGCAGTGATTTTGGAGCCCCTCAAAATAAAGTCTGACACTGTTTCCACTGTTTCCCCATCTAGTTGCCATGAAGTGATGGGACCAGATGCCATGATCTTTGTTTTCTGAATGTTGAGCTTTAAGCCAAACTTTTCACTCTCCTCTTTCACTCTCATCACATCCCCTATTATTATTTTGTGTAAATATGTCTATATAGCATCAGCACTGTTATAAAAATTTCTAGAAAGATTCTTTGAGCCAGACTTAAAACCACATTCAGCAAGATTGTAGGTCATCATGACATAAATATTGTACAACAATTTCATTAAATGCATTTAACTTTTTAACATAATTTGTTTTGCCATCAGGTATGTGTTAATGGAATATTAACAATAGTATCAGGTATGTGTTAATGTTAATTCTTGTTGGAATTCAGTAAATGAGAAGTATGGTAGATGGATGAAATAAGGCAATATAGGAAGCTAAGTGCTACAATCTAAATATCTAGGTAACCCCAAAACTCATATATTGAACCCTAATGCCTGAAGTGATGGCTTTAGGAGGGGAGGTCTTTGAAAACTGCTTAACTCATGAGGGTGGAGTTTTGATGAATGGGGTTAGTGCATTATAAAAGAGGCTCTGGAGAGATCCCAAGTCTCTTCCACCAAGTGAGGATATAAGAATTCTGCCTCCAAAACAGAGCCATCAGTCAACCATTGTGGCACCCTGATCTGACACTTCCAGCATCCAGAACTGTCAATTTCTGTTGTTTTTCACGTTTATGATATCTTTGTTAAAGCAGCCCCAATGGGCTTAGCCTAACATGTTCTATGAATCTACTGTAAGCCAGGCATTGTATAGGCATTAAATTTAACCTTCAATAATATCATATTTCACTGTGATTTTATTCTCATGTATAAATCGAGTAGGACACAGCTAAGCAAAGAATTAAATATTTTAACCCATGTCATCTTACTTTATTAGCAAATTCACAGTTTTCATTTCTATTTGCCCAATTCCAGAATTTTTTGACCAGATAGTGCTTTCTATTACTGATTACAGTTACTGTTCTGTCTTCAAAAATAGAATGAAATATTTTGTTTTATTTATTTATTTATTTTTTTAATTAAATTACATTTTTTTAAACTTTACAATATTGTATTGGTTTTGCCATATATCAACTTGAATCTGCCACAGGTATACACGTATTCCACATCCTGAACCCTCCTCCCTCCTCCCTTCCTGTACCATCACTCTGGGTCGTCCCAGTGCACCAGTCCCAAGCATCCAGGATTGTGCATTGAACCTGGACTGGTGACTCATTTAATATATGATATTATACATGTTTCAGCGCCATTCTCCCAAATCATTCCACCCTCTTCTTCTCCCTCTCCCACAGAGTCCAAAAGATTGTTCTATACATCAGTGTCTCTTTTGCTGTCTCATATACAGCGTTATTGTTACCATCTTTCTAAATTCCATATATATGTGTTAGTATACTGTATTGGTGTTTTTCTTTCTGGCTTACTTCACTCTGTATAATCGGCTCCAGTTTCATCCACCTCATTAGAACTGATTCAAATGTATTCTTTTTAATGGCTGAGTAATACTCCATTGTGTATATGTACCACAGCTTGCTTATCCATTCATCTGCTGATGGACATCTAGGTTGCTTCCATGTCCTGGCTATTATAAACAGTGCTGCGATGAACATTGGGGTACACGTGTCTCTTTCAATTCTGGTTTCCTCAGTGTGTATGCCCAGCAGTGGGATTGTTGGGTCATAAGGCAGTTCTATTTCCAGTTTTTTAAGGAATCTCCACACTGTTCTCCATAGTGGCTGTACTAGTCTTCATTCCCACCAACAGTGTAAGAGGGTTTTGTTTTCTCCACACCCTCTCCACCATTTATTGCTTGTAGACTTTTGGATCACAGTCATTCTGACTGGCGTGAAATGGTACCTCATAGTGGTTTTGATTTGCATTTCTCTGATAATGAGTGATGTTGAGCATCTTTTCATGTGTTTGTTAGCCATCTGTACGTCTTCTTTGGAGAAATGTCTGTTTAGTTCTTTGGCCCATTTTTTAATTAGGTCATTTATTTTTCTGGAATTGAGCTGTAGGAGTTGCTTGTATATTTTTGAGATTAGTTGTTTGTCAGTTGCTTCATTTGCTATTATTTTCTCCCATTCTGAAGGCTGTCTTTTCACCTTGCTTAGAGTTTCCTTTGTTGTGCAGAAGCTTTTAATTGTTATTAGGTCCCATTTGTTTATTTTTGCTTTTATTTCCAGTATTCTGGGAGGTGATTCATAGAGGATCCTGCTGTGATGTAGGTTGGAGAGTGTTTTGCCTATGTTCTCCCCTAGGAGTTTTATAGTTTATGGTCTTACATTTAGATCTTTAGTCTGTTTTGAGTTTATTTTTGTGTATGGTGTTAGAAAGTGTTCTAGTTTCATTCTTTTACAAGTGGTTGACCAGTTTTACCAGCACCAATTGTTAAAGAGATTGTCTTTAATCCATTGTATATTCTTGCCTCCTTTGTCAAAGATAAGGTGTCCATATGTGCATAGATTTATCTCTGGGCTTTCTATTTTATTCCATTGATCTATATTTCTGTCTTTGTGCCAGTACCATACTGTCTTGATGACTGTGGCTTTGTAGTAGAGCCTGAAGTCAGGCAGGTTGATTCCTCCAGTTCCATTCTTCTTTCCCAAGATTGGTTTGGCTATTCGAGGGTTTTTTGTATTTCCATACAAATTGTGAAATTATTTGTTCTAGCTCTGTGAGGAATACCGTTGGTAGCTTGATAGGGATTGCATTGAATCTATAGATTGCTTTGGGTAGTATACTCATTTTCACTATATTGATTCTTCCAATCTATGAACACGGTGTATTTCTCCGTCTATTTGTGTCCTCTTTGATTTTTTTCACCAGTGTTTTATAGTTTTCTATATATAGGTCTTTAGTTTCTTAAGGTAGATGTATTCCTAAGTATTTTATTCTTTTCATTGCAATGGTGAATGGAATTGTTTCCTTAATTTCTCTTTCTATTTTCTCATTAATAGTGTATAGGAATGCAAGGGATTTCTGTGTGTTGAGTTTATATCCTGCAACTTTACTCTATTCATTGATTAGTTCTAGTAATTTTCTGGTGGAGTCCTTAGGGTTTTCTATGTAGAGGATCATGTTATCTGCAAACAGTGAGAGTTTTACTTCTTCGTTTCCAATCTGGATTCCTTTTATTTCTCTTTCTGCTCTGATTGCTGTGGCCAAAACTTCCAAAACTATGTTAAATAGTAATGGTGAAAGTGGGCACCCTTGTTTTGTTCCTGACTTTAGGGGAAATGCTTTCAGTTTTTTACCATTGAGGATAATGTTTGCTGTGGGGTTGTCATATATAGCTTTTATTATGTTGAGGTATGTTCCTTCTATTCCTGCTTTCTGGAGAGTTTTTTATCATAAATGGATGGTGAATTTTGTTAAAGGCTTTCTCTGCATCTATTGAGATAATCATATGGCTTTTATTTTTCAATTTGTTAATGTGGTGTATTACATTGATTGATTTGCAGATATTGAAGAATCCTTGCATCCCTGGGATAAAGCCCACTTGGTCATGGTGTGTGATCTTTTTAATGTGTTGTTGGATTCTGCTTGCCAGAATTTTGTTAAGGATTTTTGTATCTATGTTCATTGGTGAGATTGGCCTGTAGTTTTCTTTTTTTGTGTGGCATCTTTGTCAGGTTTTGGTATTAGGGTGATGGTGGCCTCACAGAATGAGTTTGGAAGTTTACCATCCTCTGCAATTTTCTGGAAGAGTTTGAGTAGGATAGGTGTTAGCTCTCCTCTAAATTTTTGGTAGAATTCAGCTGTGAAGCCATCTGGACCTGGGCTTTTATTTGCTGGAAGATTTCTGATTACAGTTTCAATTTCCCTGCTTGTGATGTTTCTGTTAAGATTTTCTATTTCTTCCTGGTCCAGTTTTGAAAATTGTACTTTTCTAAGAATTTGTCCATTTCTTCCACGTTGTCCATTTTATTGGCATATAATTGCTGATAGTAGTCTCTTATGATCCTTTGTATTCCTGTGTTGTTCGTTGTTTTCTCTCCATTTTCATTTCTAATTTTATTGATTTGATTTTTCTCCCTTTGTTTCTTGATGAGTCTGGCTAATGGTTTGTCAATTTTATTTATCCTTTCAAAGAACCAGCTTTTGGCTTTGTTGATTTTTGCTACGGTCTCTTTTGCATTTATTTCTGCCCTAATTTTTAAGATTTCTTTCCTTCTACTAACTCTGGGGTTCTTCATTTCTTCCTTTTGTAGTTGCTTTAGGTGTAGAGTTAGGTTATTTATTTGACTTTTTTCTTGTTTCTTGAGGTATGCCTGTATTGCTATGAACTTTCCCCTTAGGACTGCTTTTACAGTGTCCCACAGGTTTGGGGTTGTTGTGTTTTCATTTTCATTTGTTTCTATGCAAATTTTGATTTCTTTTTTGATTTCTTCTGTGATTTGTTGGTTATTCAGCAGCATGTTGTTCAGCCTCCATATGTTGGAATTTTTAATAGTTTTATTCCTGTAATTGAGATCTAATCTTACTTCATTGTGGTCAGAAAAGATGCTTGGAATGATTTCAATTTTTTGAATTTACCAAGGCTAGATTTATGGCCCAGGATGTGATCTATCCTGGAGAAGGTTCCGTGTGCATTTGAAAAAAAGGGGAAATTCATTGTTTTGGGGTGAAATGTCCTATAGATATCAATTAGGTCTAACTGGTCTATTGTATCATTTAAAGTCTGTGTTTCCTTGTTAATTTTCTGTTTAGTTGATCTATCCATAGGTGTGAGTGGGGTATTAAAGTCTCCCACTATTATTGTGTTATTGTTAATTTCCCCTTTCATACTTGTTAGCATTTGTCTTACATATTGTTGTGCTCCTATGTTGGGTGCATATATAATTGTTATATCTTCTTCTTGGATTGATCCTTTGATCATTATGTAGTGACCTTCCTTGTCTCTTTTCACAGACTTTCTTTTAACGTCTATTTTATCTGATATGAGTATTGCTACTCCTGCTTTCTTTTGGTCCCTATTTGCATGGAAAATCTTTTTCCAGCCCTTCACTTTCAGTCTGTATGTGTAACCTGTTTTGAGGTGGGTCTCTTGTAGACAACATATGTAGGGGTCTTGTTTTTGTATCCATTCAGCCAGTCTTTGTCTTTTGGTTGGGGCATTCAACCCATTTACGTGTAAGGTAATTATTGATAAGAATGATCCCATTGCCATTCACTTTATTGTTTTGGGTTCGAGTTTATACACCCTTTTTGTGTTTCCTGTCTAGAGACTATCCTTTAGTATTTGTTGGAGAGCTGGTTTGGTGGTGCTGAATTCTCTTAGCTTTTGCTTGTCTGTAAAGCTTTTGATTTCTCCTTCATATTTGAATGAGGTCCTTTCTGGGTACAGTAATCTGGGCTATAGGTTATTTTCTTTTATCACTTTAAGTATGTCTTGCCATTCCCTCCTGGCTTGAAGAGTTTCTATTGAAAGATCAGCTGTTATCCTTATGAGAATTCCCTTGTGTGATATTTGTTGTTTTTCCCTTGCTGCTTTTAATATTTGTTCTTTGTGTTTGATCTTTGTTAATTTGGTTAATATGTGTCTTGGGGTGTTTTGCCTTCGGTTTATCCTATTTGGAACTTTCTGGGTTTCTTGGACTTGGGTGATTATTTCCTTCCCCATTTTAGGGAAGTTTTCAACTATTATCTCAAGTATTTCTCATGGTCTTTCTTTTTGTCTTCTTCTTCTGGGACTCCTATGATTCGAATGTTGGAGTGTTTAATATTGTCCTGGAGGTCTCTGAGATTGTCCTCATTTCTTTTAATTCATTTTTCTTTTTTCGTCTCTGATGCATTTATTTCTACCATTCTATGTTCTAATTCACTAATCCTATCTTCTGCCTCTGTTATTCTACTATTTGTTGCCTCCAGAGTGTTTTTGATCTCATTTATTGTATTATTCATTATATATTGACTCTTTTTTATTTTTTCTAGATCCTTGTTAAACCTTTCTTGCATCTTCTCAATCCTTGTCTCCAGGCTATTTATCTGTGATTCCATTTTGATTTCAAGATTTTGGATCATTTTCACTATCATTATTTCGAATTCTTTATCAGATAGATTCCCTATCTCTTCCTCTTTTGTTTGGCTTGGTGGGCATTTATCCTGTTTCTTTACCTGCTGGGTATTCCTCTGTCTCTTCATCTTGTTTATATTGCTGAGTTTGGGGTGTCCTTTCTGTATTATGGAAGTTTGTGGAGTTCTCTTTATTGTGGTGTTTCCTCACTGGTGTGGGTTTGTACAGGTGGCTTGTCAAGTTTTCTTGGTTAGGGAAGCTTGTGTCGGTGTTCTGGTGGGTGGAGCTGGATTTCTTCTCTCTGGAGTGCAATGAAGTGTCCAGTAGGGAGTTATGAGATGTCTATGGTTTTGTAGTAACTTTGGGCAGCCTGTATATTGGAGCTCAGGGCTGTGTTCCTGTGTTGCTGGAGAATTTGCATGGTATGTCTTGCCCTGGAACTTGTTGGCACTTGTGTGGTGCTTGGTTTCAGTGTAGGTATGGAGGCGTTTGATAAGCTCCTGTCAATTAATGTTCCCTGGAGTCAGGGTTTGGACTTAAGCCTCCTGCTTCTGGTTTTCAGTCTTATTTTTACAGTAGTGTCAAAACTTCTCCTTCTATACAGCACCATTGATAAAACATCTAGGTTAAAGATGAAAAGTTTCTCCACAGTGAGGGACACCCAGAGAGGTTCACAGAGTTACATGGAGTAGAGAAGAGGGAGGAGGGAGTTAGAGGTGACCCGAATGAGATGAGGTGGAATCAGTACAGGAGAGAGCAGGCTAGCCAGTAATCACTTCCTTATGTGCACTCCACAACTGGACCGCTCAGAGATGTTCATGGAGTTATACAGAGAAGAGAAGAGGGAGGAAGGAGACAGAAGTGGCCAGGAGGATAAAAGAGGTGAATGAAAAGGAGAGAGACAGATCCAGCCAGTAATCAGTTCCCTAAGTGTTCTCCACCATCTGGAACACAGAAATTCACAGAGTTGGGTAGAGCAGAGAGGGTTTAGGGAGGAGACACAGGCGACCTGGTGGAGAAAAAGGAGAGTCCAAAGAGGGAGAGAGCAGTCAAGCCAGTAATCTCGCTCCCAAGTAGAAATGGGTCCTGAAGATTGGGTTATTAAAGGTACAAAATTGATAACAAATACCAAAAGGCAAAAATTAAAAATCTAGAGTAAAGTTTGGAATTTCAAAAATACAATGTTAAAGAAAAGAAGAAAAAGAGAAAAAAATACAAAGTCACAAAAATTATAATATATATATATATATGAAGTTTGCTTTTTAAAAAATAGGGTCTTTTTTTTTTTTTTTTTGCAAAGTAACAGCAGGTTATAAAAGTGAAAATTAAGGGAGTAATAGAGGACTTAAAATTTTTAAAAAAATTAAAAAAAAGAAAGAATGATCGTAAAAACAGTAAAAATATATCTAGGACTTTCTCTGGTGGTGTTGTGGGTATTGTGGGGTCAGTTCATTTTCGGCTAGTTCCTTGGTCCAGCTTATATTTCTCAAGATCTATAGGCCCCTTCCTATGTAGTGGTACCAACGACAGGGTTTTAATCTATTGCCTGTCGCTTCCAAGGTGGTTCCCTCTGTTTTAGCTTCTTCTGTTTGCTGGTCTCTTCAGTGTCTGATTTCCACCCTAATACAAAGCGGGTGGTGGTGGACACTTTTTTTTTTTTTTTAGGCTCACTTGTTCAGTCCCGCTGTGGGGAGGGAGGGACCCTGCAAACAAATAACACTGGTGTGTGCTCGCAGTGCCTCAGCCACGCTGGGCCTGCCCCCACTCACGGCACGTGTACCCTCCCTGCCCACACTGCTCAGGCTCTAGGTTGCTCTGCCAGGAACCATCCAAGGCTGGCCCTGGGCTGCATGCACCTCCCAGGTCTAAGCCACTCAGATTCAGGCACTCGGGTAGTCCTCAGAGGTGCAGACTCGGTTGGGCCTGCGTTTTGTGCCCTTCCCAGGTCCAAGCAGCTCAGGTGATGAGGTGTTTGGTGAGAGCGGTCGCTGCGACTTATTGCCTCCCCGCCACTCGGTTTTCCGTGTGTACAACAGGTGCACCTTCTCAGTAGATGTTGACCGTCCAGAACCCCAAGAAGTCTTAGTTAGCAAAGAAGCCTGCTTGCAGTTCGGTAGAAAATGTCTCTCTGGGGCTGTGATTGCCCCCTTCCAGCTCTGGCTGCCCACCGGAAGGAGATGGTCTGCAGCCGGCTAGCTCTGTTCAGTCCTTTGTCCTGTGTGCAGGCCTGGCAGTGTCTTAGGTTAGGGCTTTTCGCGTGCTAGCTATCCCACAGTCTGGTTTGCCAGCCCAAGTTAGTTCGCTCAGATAGCGCTCCGGGCATTCAGGCCAGATCCTTACCCTAAGCGATGCAGCCCGCGCCTCCCTGCCCAGCCCCCACTTGCTAGTGGTGGGTACAGACGTCTGCACTGCTTCACCGCTGGGGGATTTACCGCTGGGCTCATAATCTGTGGGTTTTAATTGTTTATTTATTTTTTCCTTCCAGTTATGTTGCCCTCTGTGCTTCCAAGGCTCGGCACAGATTCGGCAGTGAGAGTGTTCCCTGTTATTTGGAAACTTCTCTCTTTTTAAGACTCCCTTCCCGGGACGGAGCTCTGTCTCTCCCTCTTTTCTCTCTTTTTTTGTCTTTTATATTTTTTCCTACCTCCTTTCGAAGACAATGGGCTGCTTTTCTGGGTGTCTGATGTCCTCTGCCGGCTTTCAGAAGTTGTTTTGTGGAATTTACTTGGCGTTTAAATGTTCTTTTGATGAATTTGTGGGGGAGAAAGTGGTCTCCCCATCCTATTCCTCTGCCATCTTAGCTCCTCCTCCAGAATGAAATATTTTAAAATCAAGAATTATAACTTGTATCTTTGTATCACGTGCAATAAGACATGGCTTCAAAAACATTAGGAGCTGAATTTATCAGGTAATGTGTGCTTCAAATTCACAAGAAGATCCCCCACTTGACTGGATATTTCACTATCCTGGGTTATAAACAATTAGTAGTATGTCGCTGGGGCTTCCCTGGTAGCTTAGTCGGCAAAGAACCTGCCTGCAATGCAGGAGACCCTGGTTCAATTCCTGGATTGGGAAGATCTCCTGGAGAAGTAGGCTACCCATTCTAGTATTCTTGCCAGAAGAATCCCCATGGACAGAGGAGCCTGGAGGAGTACAATCCATGGGGTTGCAAAGAGTCAGACATGACTGACCGACTAAGCACAGCACAACGCTTCATTGCAAAAATGATTTATAAGAAAATCTCCTGATTTTCAGGTAAAAAGAATCATATCTTAGGACTAATTTCGAAGATTTAAAATTGAGGGAAACAAGAGACACAAACTGCTAAAGGATTTTCCAAAGAAATTCAACATGTTCACCATCTAGAGAGGGCTCCCCTGGTGGCTCAGATGAAAAAGAATCTGCCTGCAATGTGGCTCAGTCCCTGAGTTGGGAAGATCCTCTGGAGAAACAAATGGCAACCCACTCCAGTATTCTTGCCTGGAGAATTCCATGGACAGAGGAGTCTGGTGGGTCACAGTCCCTGAAGTTGCAAAGAATTGGACACAACTGAGAAACTAACACACAACCATCTAGAAGGCATGTAAAACTGATAAATCACTAGAAACTTTAAGAGATGGAAAGCACATATTTACAGAGCTTACTTGTGTATTTAATTGCATACCCAAGACTCTATGGGGAATACATGCATTAGTCATCTTTTGAATGCCCAATGCCTTGTGCACTATTTATTTGTGTTTTTTCAATGAAAACTCAAAATCAGCTTTAATAAATATTGGCTTTCATAAAATAAAAAAATGAAGTAACTGCACTATCTGTCTATCTGTTTATCTACCTACTTCATAGACTTTTATGTCTTAAAAATATTTTCATAAACCAATAGTAAAAGCTATGGATTTTGGTGACAATGATGTGTCAATGCGCACTCATCAGTTGTCAAAAATATATGGTAATACAGAGAGACTACCTGTACTAAGCTTAAGAACATGAACATGAGGGAATCCCTGAACCCTAAGATCCCAAACAAACAGATCCCAGTCCCCATCAGCAGCATATTCTTCAGGAAACAGACTTGAGTCAGTGGTCCAGGTCCACCTTGTACTGTTTCTGCACCTGCTCAGCTCATTTCAGGTAAACCTCCTTCTGACTCTTCAGAGGCCTTGCCAGGATCTGTCAGTCTCCACCACACCATCCTTTAGGGGCACATCTTGCAACTCTTGGACTGACCACAAGTCCTGTAGGAACAATGAGATCTGCCCTTGGAGGGTTTTATAGATTCTCCATGGAATTTAATCTTCATGAAAAACAAACAAACAAACAAACCAGATTTCTGGGGGAAAACTTCATTTCTTTCATATTTTTCTGAAATTTCTTTTGGGCTTTGGTATAGATTCCTTTGGAGACACTCAATTTCTTGGAATATTGGACTGGATCAGACTAGTATTCCCTAAATTGATCCATTTTCACCACAGTAAGAGCTCCAACATCATCACACACAAGACTCATTAGGTGAATTATTTCTTGAAGCTCTGGGTGATGTGCTTGTGACGCTGTTTCTGCTGGGAAAGGGAAGGAATGTTCCTTTCCTTCTATGCCCTAAATGGAATAACCACACTTCATCTGTTGTATGTCAATTCTAGAAGTTAATTGACCCTTAAAAATAAAATGAAACCTGTATCAAAATCTAGTGTGAAATTTATGTTTGCTTTTCAGTGCATCATCTGTCCTCTTTACCATCTCCCTTGCCTCACCAGCTTGCGTTTCATCCAATTTTATAGAGCTTATCCTAAATGGAATTTAACCAAAAATGAGGCATTCAATTGAGAGGTTTAGGATAAGGGATGTAGTCCAGGGACTTCCCTGATGGTGCTGTGGATAGGAATCTGCTCGCCAGTGTCTGGGAAGATGCCACTTTTCATGGAAGAACAAGGCCTGTGCTCCACCACTACTGAGTTCTGCTCGCAGCAACTAGAGAAAGTCTGCAAAATGCAAGGAAGACTCAGTACAGCTCCAAAACAAACAAACAATTTGTATTGTGTGTGTGTGTGTGTTTTAAAAAGGAAACATGCAATCTAGGAAAGTGGAGTAAAAAGATCAAAGAGAGAAAAATGGCTAAGAAGAAAGGTCTTTCACTCCATACTACTCTGAATGGCTTCCTTTGAACTATAGAATGGAAGGTACAATGGAGGATTTGGGGATAAAAAGGAGATAAAATGGAGATGCCCCCTCTGCACTTGGTAAAAAACAAAAAACACAAATTTTCATGGTTTTTAAAGATTTATTTTTAATTGGAGGATAATTGCAACAACGTGAACCAGTCATAAATATACATACATCTCTTCTCTCTTGAACCTCCCTGTCCCACCCCCACTAGGTCGTCACAGAGCACTTTCCCCCTGTGTTAAACAGCAACTTCCCGCTAGCTAGCTGTTTTTTTTTACTAGATACTAGGTAATGTTTATGTTTCAATGCTACTGTGTCAACTCATCCTACCCTCTGCATCCCCAGATGTATCTACAAGTCGGTTCTTTGTGTCTCCATTCCTGTCCTGCAACTGGTTCATCCCTAACATTTTTCTAGATCCCATATTTAAGTGTCAATATATGACATTTGTTTTTTGCTTTCTGACTTACTCTGTATCACAGGCTCTAGGTTCATCCGCCTCCCTACAGCTGAGTCAAATTCAGTTCTCTTCACTGTTGAGTAATATTCCATTGTATATAAGTACCATGAAACTTCTTTATCCTTTCATCAGTCAGTGGACATCTAGGATGTTTCCATGTTGTAAAAAGTGCTTCATTGAACATTGGGATACAATTGTGTTTTTGAATTATGGTTTTCTCAGGGTGTACATCCAATAGTGGGATTGCTGGGTGATATGGTAGTTTGATTCCTAGTTTTTAAAGGAATTTCCATACTATTCTCCATAGTGACTGTACCAATTTACATTTGCACTAACAGTGCAAGAGCGTTCCTTTTCTTCACATGCTCTCTGGCATTTATTGTTTGTAGATTTTTAATAATGGCCATTCTGAGGGGTGTGAGATGATACTTCATTGTAGTTTTGATTTGCATTTCTCTAATAGTTATGCTGAACAGCTTTTCCTGTATTTATTGGCCATCTATATATCTTCTTTGAAGAAGGGTCTGTTTAGAGGTTCTGCCCAGTTTTTAATAGGGTTGATTGTTTTTCTGATATATTGCTTCAGTTTTTATGAATTGGATATTGTAAACTGAACTGGAAGAAATTATTGTTTAATATGTTGTTGCGGACATGTGCATAGAACGAATGCTCTCTAGTGAGCCATACAATTTCTGTTTTCAAATGGCCAGAGGATAATGAGCATTATAGAATAATTACAATATTTATTAGGCATAACATTATATTACAGAATTCTGTATTTCTGTCATCTGAATTAATCTTTCCAATTTAAACTAGTTTTATCCTCCCCAATGCTAAGGAAATTATATCACCTTATGATTAGTTGTAATTTATGTGTCAATTGGAACACTGATAGTCAGGCATCATGTGAACTTCTGTTTTCTATTCCTATATCACTTTATGTATGGTCTTCAAATTCCATTAGATTATACTGATCATCTTAGGGAAATCTGAAAATCGACACCATTAAGTCGACACCATTATGCCATAGTTACTTTAAACCCCCAAATAAGGGATTTTTCTTCAGTTGTGAGTCTGCAAATCAATTTCCTCTTTTTCATTGACATCGTCCTTCAGCGTTTTATGTATATTATCTTAGCTACATTTTGGAAAACTTTATCCATGATGGAATGATATTTGTTTGTAGGAATCCTTTCATTCATGTACTGGTCCACTGATTCACCTTACACATGGACATGTTCTAAGTACTGTGTTGGATAGTGGGACTATGATAATAAGTAAAATGAATACTGTTTGAATTTTCTATTAAGGAGTAAAAGTCTACTAATTTGAGGAAAGTTTATTGAATACTATGATGTGTTGGTATATGTTCAGAGAATGTGAAATAAGAGGAACTACACCGGTCTGTATAGTCATGAAAACCTTCCCAGGAAAACTGCTATTGAGCTGAGATGTGCTGAATGACTAGGGTTTTGAAAAATGATAAAATCTGTCAAACAATTGGATCTAATCAACTAAGTCAGCTTTAAAGTGTATACTAAGCACCATTACTTGTGTTTATATATATACCACTTCATTCTTCCACCCCAGTGTAGTTCATTTATGCAAGTAAAGCACATTGCTTACAATGTATATGAACCCTGAAAGCATTAAGTGAAAGTAACCAGGTATAAAAAACCACAATTTGTGTGATACCCTTTAATTGAAACTATATAGTGGAAAAATCCTTGAAGAGGGACTTCCAGTTCAAGATGGTGGAGTAGAAGGACATGTGCTCATCTCCTCCTGTGAAAGCACCAAAATCACAAATAGCTGTTGAACAACCATCAATAGGAGAATTCTGGAACCCACCAAAAAAAGGCAAAATAGTTGCAGGAGGGGCACCATCATGATAAAATCAAATCCCAGACTCACCAGGCAAGTGATCCGCAAACTGGAGAACACTAATAACAAAGAGGTTCTCAGTGTTGCGAAAGTTGGTTCTGAACCTGTCAAGGCCTTCCCAGCCTGGGAATCCGATCTAACAAAGGGACTGGAAATCCCCATGGAATCTGACCTTGAAGGCCAGTGGGACTTTATTATAGGACTTTCACAGGACTGGGTGAAACAAAGACTCCAGTCTTGTGCCCACCAAGACCAAGAAGGAAGGAGCAGTGACCCCACTGGAGACTGAACCAAAACTATCTGCTAGTGTTGGAGGGTCTCCTGTGAGGTACGGGCTGGCAGTGGTTCAGCACAGGGATTGGAGCGCTGGCAACAGCAATCTTAAAAGGTCCCCTTGGTGTAAGCCCTCTTGGAGATTGCCATGTGAACAGCTGACTCATTGAAAAGTCCCTGATGCTGGGAAAGATTGAGGACAGAAGGAGAGGAGGGCATTAAAGGATGAGACAGCTGGATGGCAATACTGATGCAATGGACATAAACTTGGGCAAACTTCAGGTGATGGTGAGGGACAGAAACTCCTGGCATGCTGCAGTCCATGGGGTCCCAAAGGGTCAGACTGTACAGCAACAGCAGAGTATGTAGACCTCAGGGCTGGATCAGGTCAGTTCAGTCGCTCAGTCGTGTCCAACTCTTTGCAACTCCATGACCACAGCGTGCCAGGCCTCCCTGTCCATCACCAACATGTGGAGTTCACTCAGATTCATGTCCACCAAGTTGGTGATGCCATCCAGCCATCTCATCCTCTGTCACCGCCTTCTCCTCCTGCCCCCAATCCCTCCAAGCATCAGAGTCTTTTCCAATAAGTCAACTCTTCGAATGAGGTGGTGAAAGTATTGGCGTTTCAGCTTCAGCTTCAGTCCTTCCAAAGAAATCCCAGGGCTGATCTCCTTTAGGATGGACTAGTTGGATCTCCTTGCAGTCCAAGGGACTCGCAAGAGTATTCTCCAACACCACAGTTCAAAAGCATCAATTCTTCGGCATTCAGCTTTCTTCACAATCCAACTCTCACATCCATACATGACCACTGGAAAAACCATAGTCTTGACTAGACGGACCTTTGTTGGCAAAGTAATATCTCTGCAAAGTAATATTTTCTGCTATCTAGGTTGGTCATAACTTTCCTTCCAAGGAGTAAGTGTCTTTTAATTTCATGGCTGCAATCACAATCTGCAGTGATTTTGGAGCCCCCCAAAATAAAATCTGACACTATTTCCACTGTTTCCCCTCTATTTCCCATGAAGTGATAGGACCAGATGCCATAATCTTCGTTTTCTGAATGTTGAGCTTTAAGCCAACTTTTTCACTCTCCACTTTCACTTTCATCAAGAGGCTTATTAGTTCCTCTTCACTTTTGCCATAAGGGTGGTGTCATCTGCATATCTGAGGTTATTGATATTCCTCCCAGCAGTCTTGATTCCAGCTTGTGCTTCTTCCAGCCCAGCATTTCTCATGATGTACTCTACATATAAGTTAAATAAGCAGGGTGACAATATACAGCCTTGACGTGCTCTTTTCCCTATTTGGAACCAGTCTGTTGTTCCATGTCCAGTTCTAACTGTTCCTTCCTGACCTGCATATAGGTTTTTCAAGACGCAGGTCAGGTGGTCTGGTATTCCCATCTCTTTCAGAATTTTCCACAGTTTATTGTGATCCACACAATCAAAGGCTTTGGCATTGTCAATAAAGCAGAAATAGATGGTTTTGTGGAACTCTCTTGCTTTTTTGATGATCCACCGGATGTTGGCAATTTGATCTCTGATTCCTCTGCCTTTTCTAAAACCAGCTTGAACCTCAGGAAGTTCACGGTTCACATATTGCTGAAGCCTGGCTTGGAGAATTTTGAGCATTACTTTACTAGCGTGTGAGATGAGTGCAATTGTGCGGTAGTTTGAGCATTCTTTGGCATTGCCTTTCTTTGGGATTGGAATGAAAACTGACCTTTTCCAGTCCTGTGGCCACTGCTGAGTTTTCCAAATTTGCTGGCATATTGAGCGCAGCACTTTCACAGCATCATCTTTCAGGATTTGAAATAGCTCAACTGGAATTCCATCACCTCCACTAGCTTTGTTCGTAGTGATGCTTTCTAAGGCCCACTTGACTTCACATTCCAGGATGCCTGGCTCTAGGTGAGTGATCACACCATTGTGATTATCTGGGTCCTGAAGATCTTTTTTGTACAGTTCTTCTGTGTATTCCTGCCACCTCTTCTTAATATCTTCTGCTTCTGTTAGGTCGATACCGTTTCTGTCCTTTATCGAGCCCATCTTTGCATGAAATGTTCCCTTGGTATCTCTAATTTTCTTTAAGAGATCTCTAGTCTTTCCCATTCTGTTGTTTTCCTCTATTTCTTTGCATTGATCGCTGAGGAAGGCTTTCTTATCTCTTCTTGCTATTCTTTGGAACTCTGCATTCAGATGCTTATATCTTTCCTTTTCTCCTTTGCTTTTTGCTTCTGTTCTTTTTACAGCTATTTGTAAGACCTCCCCAGATAGTCATTTTGCTTTTTTGCATTTCTTTTCCATGGGAATGGTCTTGATCTCTGTCTCCTGTTCAGTGTCACGAACCTCCGTACATGGTTCATCAGGCACTCTGTCTATCAGATCTAGTCCCTTAAATATATTTCTCACTTCCACTGCATAATCATAAGGGATTTGATTTAGGTCATACCTAAATGGTCTATTGGTTTTCCCTACTTTCTTCAATTTAAGTCTGAATTTTGCAATAAGGAGTTCATGAGCTGAGCCACAGTCAGCGCCCAGTCTTGTTTTTGCTGACTGTATAGAGCTTCTCCATCTTTGGCTGCAAAGAATATAATCAATCAGATTTCGGTGTTGACCATCTGGTGATGTCCATGTGTAGAGTTTTCTCTCGTGTTGTTGGAAGAGTGTGTTTGCTATGACCAGTGTGTTCTCTTGGCAAAACTCTATTTGCCTTTGCCCTGCTTAATTCCGTACTCCAAGGCCAATTTGCCTGTTACTCCAGGTGTTTCTTGACTTCCTACTTTTGCATTCCAGTCCCCTATAATGAAAAGGACATCTTTTTTGGGTGTTAGTTCTAAAAGGTCTTTTAGGTCTTCATAGAACTGTTCAATTTCAGCATCTTCAGTGTTACTCGTTGGGGCATAGGCTTGGATTACTGTGATATTGAATGGTTTGCCTTGGAAAACTAACAGAGATCATTCTGTAGTTTTTGAGATTGCATCCAAGTACTGCATTTCAGACTCTTTTGTTGACCATGATGGCTACCCCATTTCTTCTAAGGGATTCCTCGCACAGTAGTAAATAAAATAATCATCTGAGTTAAATTCACCCATTCCAGTCCATTTCAGTTTGCTGATTCCTAGAATGTCCACATTCACTCTTGCCATCTCCTGTTTGACCACTTCCAATTTGCCTTGATTCTTGGACCTGACATTCCAGGTTCCTATGCAATATTGCTCTTTACAGCATCGGACCTTGCTTCTATCACCAGTCACATCCACAGCTGGGTATTGTTTTTGCTTTGGGTCCACCCCTTCATTCTTTCTGGAGTTATTTCTCCACTGATCTTCAGTAGCATGTTGGGCACCTACTGACCTGGGGAGTTCCCCTTTCAGTATCCTATCATTTTGCCTTTCCATACTGTTCATGGGGTTCTCAAGGCAAGAATACTGAAGTGGTTTGCCATTCCCTTCTCCAGTGGACCACATTCTGTCAGACCTCTCCACTATGACTGGCCCATCTTGGGTGGCCCCATATGGCATGGCTTAGTTTCACTGAGTTAGACAAGGCTGTGGTCCATGTTATCAGATTGGCTAATTTTCTGTGATTATGGTTCATTGTGTCTGCCCTCTGATACCCTCTTGCAACACCTATCGTCTTACTTGGGTTTCTCTTACCTTGAACATGGGGTATCTCTCATGGCTGCTCCAGCAAAGCACAGCTGCTGCTCCTTACCTTGGACAAGGGGTATCTCCTCACAGCCGATCCTCCTGACCTTTGAGGTGGAGTAGCTCCTCTCAGCCCTCCTGCACCACCTTAGGCCAAACAACTAACAGGGAGTGAGTTGGACACTACCCATCAGCAGATAATTGGATCAAAGCTTTACTGGGCAAGGCCCTGCCCACCAAAGCAACACCCAGTTTTTCCTACCACCAGTCCTCTATCACAAGCTTACCCAAGCCTCTTAGCCCCTCCATCAGAGGGTAGAGAGAAGAAGCCATAATCCCACAGAGGCTAGAAGAACATTACAGAAACTTCATTATGATGAAAAAGCAGAAAGTTATGTTGCAGATGAAGGGACAAATAAAAGTCAAGAAAAATAACTAAATGAAGTGGAGATAGGCAACCTTCCAGGAAAAGAATTCAGATAGTGTAGATGATTCAGCATCTCAGGAAAACAATGGAGAAGATGTAAGAAATGTTTATCAAAGACCTACAAGAACTAAAGAATAAGCCAACAGAGATGAATGATATACTAGAAGGAAATCAACAGCAGAATAACTGAAGCAAAATAATGGATAAATGACCTGGTGGGCTGAATGGTGGAAATCCCTGCCACAGACAGAATTTAGCAAAAAAGAATGAAAAAAAAAAAAAGACACCTCTGGGACAACATTAAACACACCAACATTCACATTATAGGGGTCCCAGAAGGAGAAGAAGGAGAGAAAGTACCTGAGAAAATATTTAAAGAGATAATAGTTGAAAACTTCCCTAACGTGGGAAAGGAAATAGTCAGCCAAGTCCAGGAAGCACAGAGAGTCCCAGGCAGGATAAACCCAAGGAGGAATACAACAAGACGCATAATGCTCAAGCTGACAAAAATTAAAGGCAAAGATAAAATATCAAAAGCAACAAAGGGAAAATGACAAATAACATACAAGGGAACTCCCATCAGGTTATCAGCTGATCTCTCAACAGAAACTGTACAAGCCAGAAGGGAGTGGCACCACATATCTAAAGTGATGAAAGGGAAGAACCTACAAACAAGAACACTCTATCCAGTAGGACTCATTCATATTTGATGGAGAAATCAAAAGCTTCCCAGACAAGCAAAAGTTAAGAAAATTCAGCATGACCAAACCAGCTTTACAACAAATTCCAAAAGGATTTCTCTAGGCAGGAAACACAAGAGAAGGAAAAGACCTACAGAAAATAAACCAAAAACAATAAAGAAAGTGATAATACGATCATATATACAATTAATTATTTTAAATGTAAATGGATTAAATGCACCAACAGAAAGACACTGACTGGCTAGGCGGATGAAAACATGTGCATGCATGCACTTCCACTTACCATATCACTGTTCTTGACCCCTCAAAATTGCATGTAATTATTTTGGTGTTGATTTAGTCGGTAAGTCATGTCTGACTCTTGTGAGCCCATGGACGGTAGCCTGTCAGTCTCCTCTGTCCATGGGATTTCCCAGGTAAGAACACTGGACTCTGTTGCCATTTCCTTCTCCAGGGGATCTTCCTGATCCAGGGATCAAGCCCGGGTGTACTGTGCAGCAGGCAGTCTCCTGCATTGCAGGTGGATTCTTTACCAACTGAGCCACCAGGGAAGCCCTTTCTCTTTGTCATTATTTTACATAGAGAAACAAGCCATTCTAGTTCTAGCACTCCTGTTTAATTTATAAGGCAAGGCAAGGTTGAATGGTCACCTGTACTCTGCCGGTAGATATCATCCATAATAAAAGTGAAAGTCGCTCAGTTGAGTCTGACTCTTTGTGATCCCATGGACTATACAGTCCATGGAGTTCTCCAGGCCAGAATACTGGAGTGGGTAGCCATTCCCTTCTCCAGGGGATCTGCCCAACCCAGGGATTGAACCCATGTCTATTGCATTGCAGACGGATTCTTTACCAGCTAGTCAAAAGGGAAGATATAATAAAAGCATTAAATAAAAATGATCAAGCCCTACCAGGAGCGTAACAGTTCATATTTCCTTTGAATAACACTGAGTATAGCACAGATTTCCCCTTTGCTGGGAGTCCAGTCTTTTGAGAATAAGAAAGCTGTAGCTGAAGTGCTTCACCTTTTTTTAATAGAACAAAAGAAGTTGATGCAATGTTAAAGGTGTGATTTGATTATATTTTGCAAGACAGAAAACATTCAAAAATTAAGCCAATGTTTTGAGTTAGGATTGTTGTTGTTGTTGTTTTTTCCCATTTAATGTGCATTTTAAATAAACTTTATTCACAGTATGTCCCTCAATCCACTAGAGCCCTGAGCTTTTGATAAACAATTTTAAGAAAGAGGGTTCCATGGACACACATTTTTGGTAAATAATGAGTTGTACAAAGTTTCTCAGCTTTTTTTTTTTTTTTTTAATCTCACATGTCCTGTGATATGCCAACATGAACCGCAAATACCCAAGATGGTGTTTCTCAAAGTTACTTCTAGATTAATTTGATTAACTTGAGGTACATTTCAATAGGCTTCCCAGGTGACTCAGTGGTAAAGAATCCTCCTGATAAGCAGTAGACATAGGAGATGCGGGTTTGATCCCTGGTCAGGAAGATTCTCTGGAGAGGGAAACATCAACCCATTCCTATATTCTTGCCTGAAAAATCCCATGGTAAAGGAGCCTGGTGGGCTAGGCTGGACTGTATGATGACATTTTACTTTTATCTAGTTTGTTTCACTTTTTCTATTTCATGTTCAGTGCTCCCATTTCATTTGGTTTACATTTTCCAATTTCTCTATCTCTTCTTCTTCTTCTTCGTCTTTTTTTTTGATGTTCTTTCTGAAGACTTTATCAAGTACAGTCAAAAAGCTTTTGGATTCATATATATATAGTATGCATAATATATATATTTTAGAAAACATAAATTTTTGCTTAACTAAAAAATTTATGACATTTTGATTCCATTTATTTGACAATATGAATAGAATTCTAGATTTCTAATTTAAAATATAGATATCCAACAACCAACAAAGGCTTAGTGTACAGCACAGAGACATTGTAATCAATGCCTTATAATAATCTATAATGAAACTAGCCTGAAAAACAATATTTGTATATATGTATAACTGAATCATGTTGCTATGCACCTGAAAGACTGCAAGTCAACTATACTTCAATAATATATATATATACATACTAAGAAAAAAAATCCATGAGGAATAAGACTAGACTGAAGGTGACATCAGAAGGGGGAGGGGCAATGGGGAATATAAGTTGATGGGCATTGATTTCTTTCTGGGGTGATGGATATGTCCTGGAATTACATAGCTCTGGTTCCATGAATTTTTGTATATTAAAAAAGTAACTGGGTTATATACTTTAAATAGGCTAATCTTTATGAAATGTAACTTTTATTTTACTAAAATCATCTTTTAAGAAAGGAAAGCAATCGATTTTATTCTATGACATACTCCATAATAAATTTTTGTGTTAAACTTTATTAACAAATTTATACATTCAACATGTTTAAGCCATTTTATAAACATACAATCATTATGTTTCATTAAATTGCAGTGTGCTCAGACACAGTCAGGTATTGTTCTGTGACCTTGCATGAGGCTTAAGATAGCAACATCCTCAGGGAAGAATTTAAAAAATATGGTCAGAGAATTAGAAAATTCTTGGAGACCTAAGGCAAAGGAAAGGCTTCAGAGGGGAGGAGATGGAGGAAGGAAGGAAACTGTGTATGAGGGATCCTCTGGAAACATCATAGAAGCTCAAAGCTCCATTGTCATAATCCAGAAAAACTCCAATCTTACCCAGAGGCCTTTTTACAAACTGAACTAAGGGTGGGGAGTTGGTGAAGAGACTATACTGGTCATTCACCTTTTCAGAAAATAGAAGAAATGCTTCTTCATAATTAATACGGATAATAGTATCACTTGTCAAGATATCTTTACTGACCCCCAGAATCCAGTTGGAGAAGTGTGTCACATCCAGCTCCCAGTAATGCCTCCCGGAGGTGAAAGCCTGAGCTCCCCAGGCCACAAAGCTCTCCCCACCATCAAGCTGTCTGGACATACCCTGGGGGTCATCTCCTGACATCACACTTGCATCATCAAGGCTCAGATGGTGAATGGTTGTCTGAGTCAGAACATTATCCACTGTAGAAAGAGAAAAAACTGGGTTAGCAAATGGGATTTCTGTGTCTCTGAGAGGCAGAGGCTCTCTCCCTCTGCCTTTTTTCATTTTTCCTCCTCCAAGGAAACACAAAACAAAGCAAAGGGAGTTCAGACTGGCTCTACGATGAAGAACAAGAGTTATCACTATCTCTACAGCATATAGAATGCCTCAAATCATATAGAAACAGAAGGAAAAAAAAGATACATCATAAACTGTGTGAAGTCTCTAATGTCAATCTCTTGACAGTTTATTTCAGGGCTTACCTAAAATATGTTTTATCTTTTGTTTAGAAAACTTTTCTTGTGTTGTCTTTAATATTATTTAATAGATAGATGGCACTTTGCTGTCTGGTGAAAATTTATTGGGGTGTATTCTCTACCTATTACATTCTCAAAGGTCCAAACATTTGAAAGAAATCAATAAATCAATAGTTTTGAAGCTTCTGAAAGGATGTTCTGGCTAACCATGTGCACATATCCCTTGCCTTTCAGTTGTCCTGAGATTGATCTAAGAGCATTACAGTTATTCGGCATAAGCCAATTTTAATCTGTTTTGTCAATTAGTCCTTATTTTAAGAATAATAAATATTCTCTGCACAATATATAACAAATGCATATGAAATGCAGAACATGTTAAAACCAGAAATGCCACAATTAACCTTTCAAGAGTGAAATAACCTGAATAAACACAATGTTGATGGCTACTCACGAAGCTAAATATTCTCTTTATAACAACATGAGTGTCCTGGTTGTTCTACTACTGCTTCACTTATGTCAGTTGTAACTTAATGTATGCATCTGGCTTTGTATTTTCAGTAAACTACAGGTGGCAAAGTTCATCTTTGAATTTTGTAATCTGACTACACAGGCAGAAAAGATGCTACCACTTTGGGAAGTTAAGTACTACCGTCATTTCAGAAAAAATAAAATAATAAAAGAAGGCTCCTTCCTAGGAAGCTCTAGTGAAGCATAGTCCTGATCACCACAGGGCTGACCCTTACCTCTGAAGTTGTTCAGAGTGTCTAGGATTCCAGCAACAGGCCAACAAGTGAGCTCTGGGTTCACTGGCTGAGGCGTCTGCATCTGTGCCAAGTAGGTCCTGAAACAAATGACATCCAATACATTTCGAGGCCAAAGTCTAATCACATGACCATTGTATAAAAGCAGCTTTTAACCCAGGACATTTTGTTAGTTACATATACAATATATTCTACACAGCTGGGAATATAAAAACATTACCATATTGTTCACTAAATACAAATTATATCAAATTTCAACTTCCCCATTGTTCTCAACTATTAGTCCAGTTTTCCACTCATTGAACCTCATTCCCTTCTTCTATTCCATCTCAGATAATGCAAAGATCCTGGGCATTTTACAGAGAGAAAAAATTCAGACTAAACCTCTGAGATTGCAGTCAGCAAGTAGTCATCAAGAATGCATTCAGTGTCTACAAGGAAGAGTTCGTTGATTGAGACCTGTTTGCTCTTGTCAGACCAGAAAGGGATTCCAATTCCAGCCTGGTTACCTTGTTCTGAAAGTCTAACTTAGTGTGCAGCAGAAAGCCACTCCCTCTGAGGTCCTGCCTACAAGGGAGCTTACAATGATGGAACAGGCTGAGTCACTGCTACTCCTCTGAACAAAAGCACAGTTCCTTTTCTCGTGCTTAGGGAATTTGCTTCTTTCAGGCCTTTTTCAGCTTCCAACTCACTAGCATAGGTGTTTCCTCTGTCATATCTTGGCAAATTCCTTCCAAAGTTTTATTGTGGTGAGGTTGGAGAGGATGGGATGAGTGGGTAAAACCAAGTCCAGCATGTCAGAATGTTTTCAGTTACATTTGATTTCAGCCAAATGAAAAGGAAACTTCTGAGACCAAGGACCAGAAGGCCTTGAAATTCTTTTGAAATAAAATAGAAAATAGCCAAAAAGATGATATTGATAATCCACATATGAAGGTTCTACACCCATGGATTCCCATGTGGATTCAATTTGTAAGTTCTGGGTTGCCTACTTATGTACTTATTTATTTATACATTTATGTATTTTATGGGAAGCCCTTGTTGGACCTACTATCTTATATATAATTTTAAATATAGCAGTGTGTACATGTCAATCCCAAATTCCCAGTCTATCTATTCCTCCATCCTTACTCCTGGTTTTGGATGAAAAATTTGGAGAAAAAATTTCCAGAAAGTAAAACTTGAAAATTCCACATACCAGGGAACTTTTTGAATAATATTCAATTTACCTTGTGTATGTTTGCTGTTACAAGTAGTCTAGAGATGACAAAGTGTAAGGGAGCATGCTTGTAAGTTAACTGCAAACACTAAGGCATTTTGTATAAGGCATCCTGCATCCTGGAATTTAGATATCGGGGACGACCTGAAAACAATCTCCCATGCTACTAAGGAACAACTGTGTATCCATTTTATCAAAAAGAGAACAACTTTTCCAGAAATAAAAAAATCATTAGTGTATACTCACATTTCCAATACATTTCCCATGGCCTGCAAAGAGAAAAAAAAAAGATCATGTTAATCATGAGACTTCTGTCTTTTTGCATCTTCTTCTCTATTCTTTATTCAATAAGATACTGTTTTGCTAATCCTCTTCTAAGGAACAGTCAGAAGGCATCATAACAGAGCTTAAAATAAAATATGATGGGCTTCATCAGGGCACACTGAGGAAGGGAGGGAGCCATGAAGAGTACATAATGATGTAGCAACATCTAGGATTTCAATGTCACTCATTGCCCAGCGCTATTCCCAAGGACAGAGGTCACCATCTATGAAAGCAATAAACCAAAACAGGGAACCATATAAAATGAATTATAGAGTATATGGAAATTGATGACTAGTTCTAACAATCTTGCTGAGACAAAAAGCGAAAGCTCAGTATCTCCAGAAAATTTGGGATAGCAGGGAGTGACAAGGGTTTAGAGGAACACATAATTAGATTTACTCCATGAAAGTTAACATTCTCCTGATCATAGAATTTTGCTGATTTTGGAAACTTATCCAGATAGTACCCCTGATCACACTAAAAAAAAAAAAAAAAAAAAAAGTCCTATTTTAGCTAGGAAATGGGCAAAAAATCTTCTAAAAGTTACCAGGATATGATAAAATAGGGGATTGCTGCTGCTGCTGCTAAGTCGCTTCAGTCATGTCCGACTCTGTGCAAACCCATAGACGGCAGCCCACCAGGCTTCCCTGTCCCTGGGATTCTCCAGGCAAGAACACTGGAGGGGGTTGCCATTTCCTTCTCCAATGCATGAAAGTGAAAGTGAAGTTGCTCAGTCGAGTCCGACTCTTCGGGATCCCATGGACTGCAGCCTACCAGGCTCCTCCGTCCATGGGACTTCACAGGCAAGAGTACTGGAGTGGGTTGCCACTGCCTTCTCCAAAAATAGGGGATTAGACAAATACAACAATGGGGGTCAAGGAAAAACCTTTCTTAGCTGAAAGTAACAGTATATTCAGGGAACATTTCAGTGTCACAGCAGCTCATCTAGAAGAGTGTTTTTCTCTCTGAGGACTGACCCTCCTTTCTCACCTGGAGCAGCTCTGTGTCCGGCTTGTGGCACATCTCGGTCAGCTCTCTGTACATTTCTCTCAGTCTTTCTATGTACTGAGTCATTCTGAACACACTCTCCTTGAGTTGTAGACAAATCTCCTTGGCTTCTTTCTTCAGGGCCTCCAGATGCGGTTTCTTCTCCTCCTGGAGCAATGGATGCCTCCTCTGATATTCAAATTTAATCATCACCTTCCTTAGGGTCACATATTTCTGAGGGGATAGTGGATTCAAAACATTGCTTATGCTCGCATTCAAAACAAAACTCAAATAATATTTATTTGATGTCATCAAGAAAGCTCTTGGCAAACTTTCTGCCTCACACATCAAAGGTCCTGTATCTGCTGGTCCTTCCTGTCCATGCATTCTCTGAGTTCCTAGTATCTTTCTTTGCTTGAATCAAGCCATATGAGGAGTCCCAAGCTCTCTCCCTAGGAGGATTCTCTAAGGTTCTTACTCTATCCATTATTTCCTCTCTGACATGAATCTTGCCTCTACATACTACTACTCTATTCATCTCTTCTATTTCACTAGTCACACTTAGTGAAATGTGTCTTATACTTCATTTCTGAAAGGTTGTATTCAAATCTTCAAAATTTGGCCTAGGAACGCTTTTCATGCTGTGGTTTTCCCTTGTACTAGCATCCTTGAACTAGCATGTATTGGCCTGTTTCAATTGTGATCACTGATTGGTCATTTGAAACCACACCTTTTCCAGGGAAGAGACCAATGGAACTTAAATGGATCAAACAGCTGGAATTATGTCAATATTTATATAAATAAATAGTAACCTTTTTATTCTTACCTTAAATGACCGAGTTTTTTTAGCTTCCTGATTCAGAATGAGTTGCATTTCTTCTCTCATTTTCCATAAAGAGCTCATTCTTTTCAAAAATTTTTCCTGCAAGATACCCATGGGATTTAGTGACATGGAAGATGACACCATAAATTTCATCCCCTTATTCACGAGCAAAGGTAGTTGTTGGTTACACAGACCTTAAGTTAGAATGCTGCAGTCAGATTTTCCCACATTAATCTGAATCTAGCACTTGAATGTGATAGTGACAGAAATGTATAGTAGAGAACAGGGAAAACCTTACAGATAACAAAATCCATACCCTAATAAATTAAGACTTACACATTTATATAGTTTGATTAAGAAAGCCTCAAGCTCCCATCAGAAGCCTGTGTCCCTGGTTCCACCCGCCCCGGGATGCTGCATTTCCACACTTGTGGACAGTTGGGCAACAACACTGAGAGGACACATTATATGTGAGGATCCACATTCAGAAATCCCACCTCCACTATCTCCACCCCCATCACCATCACAGCATCCTCGTCTTCCTCTCTGACTTAGGAGTCTCTAGATCCCGAACTGCTCTAGAGGCATCACCTACCCGGGATTCCTCAGCAGCCTTGTGTATTGGACTGTGGCTGTGAGCTGCGTGCTCGGGGCGTTCAGAGCAGGGCCCACAGAGCAGGGTCTGGTCAGCCTCACAGAAGAGGCCTTTGGCTTCCTGGTGTGTCACACAGATCTGCTCCTCAGAGCTGTGGTCGTGGTCAGCTCTGGCCTGTCTGGCAAGGGAGGCCAGACTCTTGAGTACAATATTGGTTTGGAAATGGGGCCTCTCTTCTATTCCCCTGCACTCAGGGCAGTTCCTTGGAGACTGGCCTTCTTCCCAGCAAAGGCTCAGACAGGGACGGCAGAAACTGTGCCCACAGTCTATGGTGATGGGGTCTAGGAAGCAGTTCATGCAGATGGAGCAGGTGAGTTCACTCTGGAAGGCTTCCAGTGTGTCTGAATCCATGTTTCTGAAAATTAGAGACAAATAAGAAAGGGTAAGAGAAAAAGCTATTCTTATGCTGCGATCAGGGAAAATAAAGCCTTTGGCACAGTCCTGTTTTGAGCTCTATCTCATTTCCACATTTGCTTACCCTCAGTATAAACCTGTGTGCTGAGTCACTTAGTCATGGTCAACTCTGATAACCTATGGGCTGGAGCCCCCTGGGGTCCTCTATCCATGGGATTCTCCAAGCAAGAAAACCAGAGTGGGTTGTCTGGTCTTTCTGCAGGAGATCTTTCCTTCCCAGGGATTGAACCCATGTCTCTTACACGTCCTGCATTTGCAGGTGGGTTCTTTACCACTATCACCACCTGGACTTTCCTGATGGCTCAGTGGGTAAAGAATCTGCCAGGAGTGCAGGAGACATAGGAGACATGGGTTCAAGCCCTGGGTCAGGAAGATCCCCTGGAGAAGGAAATGGAAATCCACCCCAGCACTCTTGTCTTGGAAATCCCATAGACCTAGGAGCCTGGTGGGCTACAGTCGAGTTGGACATGACTGAGTGACTAAGCACCATCACAATAGAAACGTAGAAATGGTGACTACAGACTGGTTGGGTTTGTGCTATAAAAAAAAGGATGAAATTAGATAAGAGAGTCACTAGCAACTGTTTTTGTTTAAAGTAAACATGAGTGTAAATGTTAGGATGACTCCAGAGTTAATTTGGTCAGCTGACTGGTTCAAAAGAACATATATAACCTCAGTCTGTCTCTCTCTCTCCATCTCTTCCTGCTTGGAACCCACACTAGCACTCTTTGTCTCTGTGCTAATGTTCCCTACTCCTTCTGCCTTTGATGTGACATATGTGCTTTTCTAAAGACAAATAAAAATGTTTATGAATAATGTAAACTTAATGTAATCAATGTTGGCTTTGACTTTGATGTGCTAAATATGTAAATAGGTCAGTGTTTCCTTATGACTTAAATAACAAAACTACTCCTTTCAAAGCAAAAAGAAAAAAAAAAACTTGTCATTGCTAGTTCAGGAAAACAGTTTTACCTGGAGTCAGTTCAGATCACCAGAGCATGTCATATTTTCAACTGGTGAGTGTTCCCACTATAACAATAATTAGTAAAAAGAATCAGTTGTTTACTAAAAGCAAAGAAATAAGTTTGAATATACACAAAGATTTCCTCTCTACCCTGGAAATTCCAAACATTTGGTTAATGGAAGCAGCATCAGGTTCTTTGTTCTCTGAGACTTCACTGTCTGTCCACTTCACACCTTTGGAGTCCTTACTGGCTGATTAGATCTATCCTGAACACTTTTCACTTATGCACTGCAAAGTGAGGGTTCTAAAATGATAGCAAATGTGACCATTTCAAGGAAGTTTTCTGATTAATTCACCCATTTAACTCATGTTCATCTGTGTGAAGGATATGAAATATATACATTATGTTGAACATTTTAGGAGTACTGTGTGTTTAACAAGTACTTGGGTCTCTAGAAAACTCTTTTAAGACTTAAGAACCTCTAGTAACATAAGGTCATGAAATAATGATGATTAAATAGCTTAACATCACAGATATTAATATATTAAAGTTGCTTTATTAAGTTATTTTAAAATTTGATGTCAATTTTAAAACCTAAAACTACTTGTTTTCTTGGACAATACCTATGCAGGTAAGTAGGTAAATGGAAAGTATTTGGATAAGACAAAGTGAGCATGAATATATACTTTCAGTTATCATACATTGTGACTAAACATTTGCTTTAAATATATGATGCCTGTTTTCTTCCCTGTCTATGAGAAATCGAATAGAAGAGGCTACATCTTTCCAAGGCTCAGATTTCAGGTCTGGTCATGAAAAGAGACAGAAAGAAAGACTTTTGCTAATTGAATGAGTATAACATCAACTTTAAGATGCCTTTCCAAAACAGCTTGACAGTAAAGCCATAGTGTACAGATCTATTTCTTGTAAAAATTGTTAATAAGAGATTTACGGAATTCTGATAGATGACCACAATTTTCAACAGTATAGAACCTAAAGCCTTTGACTGAAACGTGCATCAATTGAGGAGATAGCTGATGAACAGGGAGAAAGTATAAAGAAACCATGTGTAGAATGGGTTAGAAACTGGCCAAGAATTATTTAAGAAAATAACTTTTATACTAATGATATCAATGATCATGATACTTTTAAAATAATAGGAGAACATAATGGGCTTCCCAAGTGGTTCTGTGATAAAAAAAATCTGCTTGCCTATGCAGGAGATGGAGGTTTGATCCCTTGGTCACAAAGATCCACTAGAGAAGGAGGTGGCAATCCACTGCAGTATTCTTGCCTGGGAAATCCCATGACAGGGGAGCCTGGTGGGCTGGTTCGTGGTGTCCCAAGGAGTCGGACATGACTTAGCCACTCAACAACAACAGGAGAAGCCTGTTGTTTTGTTTATTTTTTATAAATATTTCTAGGTATTAGATTAACTCTTTTTATATGAATTAACTATTTCAATTTTCTCAACAACATTTACTAATTTTCTATTTTTACCCACATTTTATAAGGAAGCTACTTGACATAGTGTGGGTAAAAGAAGTTACTTATCTACAAATTCAACAGGGAATAAATGCTTGATGCAGTGTTCACATATAGATAGTACTGATAGAAAAAAATTACATTTCTGTCGGCAATTACCATTAAAATTTCATTTTTAAATGAGCATAGCAGAATTTCATTGTACCTTGATAAGAACTCACCTTTGGGTGCACTTGATGAAATGTAGTTGATGAAATTTCATTCCTGTTCGGTAAGTAGCTATTCAATTCAGGTCAGAACTTAGGTGCTCACCTCCTTCTGGCAGGAACTTTAAAAATTCTCCTCAGTGCAACAGACTCGAATCCGGACAGCTCTGGATGCTGGAGAAGAATGCAATTGCATCTTCAGGGAATGTTTTATATATTCTCTGAAGACCACACCCATTTCCTCCAAGTGATATGATTATCAGCCCTATGAAAAGGTATAGGTGAACATGATGAGATTTTTGCAAAGTTGAAAGCATTTTTATTTGCTAATGATTGAAGTCAAACCTTTGAAATCTACTTAATTCAATTGCTACACTGCAATCTCTGCTAAAAAGTCATATCTTGAGTTTACAGTTGTAATCCATGAAGTTGTTGTTTGGACAGTAATAAACTTCCAAACATGAATTTAATACCTCCATTTAATGAACTATATTATAGTTCTAATTCCAGATGACAATTATATCTATTACTTTGGGCAAGAATCCCTTAGAAGAAATGGAGTAGACCTCATCATCCATAAAATAGTCTGAAATGCAGTACATGGGTGCAATCTTAAAAAGGATAGAATGATATCATTCATTTCCAAGGCAAACCATTCAGCATGCCACAAATCCAAGTCTATGTCCCAACCACTGAGGCCAAAAAAGCTGAAGTTGACCCATTCTATGAAGAACTACAACACCTCCAGATGTGCAGCTGGATTTCACAAAGGCAGAGGAACCAGAGATCCAATTGCCAGCAATCCTTTGATTCCTCCATGATCAACAATCCTTTGATCATGGAGGAATCAAAGGAGTTACAGAAAAACATATACTTCTGCTTCACTGACTACACTAAAGTTTTGACTGTGTGGATCACAACGAATTGTGGAAAATTCTTAGAAGATTGGAGTACCAGACTACCTTACCTGTCTCCTGAGAAACCTGGATGTGGGTCAAGAAGGAACAGCTAGAACCGGATATGGAAAAATAGACTAGTTCCAGTTTGGGAAAGGAGTATGGCAAAGATGTGTATTGTCATTCATGGTTATTTAATTTATATGCAGATTATATCATGCAAAATGTTGGGCTGGATGAATCACAAGCCAGAATCAAGATTGCCAGGAGAAATGTCAATATATCTCATCCTCAGATATGTGGATGATACCACTCTAACTTCAGAAAGTGAAAAGAAATTTGTCTTTTGATGACAGTGAAAAAGGAGAATGAAAAGGCTTGGCTTGAAATTCAGCATTAAAAACACTAAGATTATGGCATTGGGTCCCATCACTTCATGGCAAATAACAGAGGAGAAAGTGGAAGCAGTGATTGATTTTATTTTCTTGGGCTCCAAATTCACCTTGGAAGGTGACTGCAGCCATGAAATTTAAAATAAAAAAACAAACAAAAACATTTGTTTCTGGGAAGAAAAGGTGTGACAAACCTAGATAGCTTATTGAAAAGCAGAGACATCACCTTGCCAACAAAGGTCCAAATAGTCAAAGCTATGTTTTTCCAGTAGTCATGTATGTGGATGTGAGAGTTGGACCATAAAGAAGATTGAGCTTGTTATTGAGCCCTGGTTTGAATTCCCTGTGTCATACAGCAAATTTCCACTGGCTATATATTTTACATATGGTCATGTATATTTCCATGTTATTCTTTCCATACATCCCACCCACACCCTAGTGGGGCAGCATGAGGAGGAAGGTGGGAGAGGTGTGTAAGTGGGTGGGGACATGGATAAACCTATAGCTGATTCATGTTGATATTTGGTAGAAACCAACAAAATACTGTAAAGCAATTATCCTTCAATTAAAATAAATAAATTAAAAAAAATAAAGCTGAGTACCCAGTGGAAGAATTGATGCTTTTGAACTGTGGTCCTGGAAAAGACTCTTGAGAGTCCCTTGGACACAAGGAGATCAAACCAGTCGATCCTAAAGGAAATCAACTCTGAATAATCATTGGAAGGACTGATGCTGAAGCTGAAGCTCCAATACTTTGGCCACCTAATGTGAAGAGACAACTCACTGTAAAAGACCCTGATGCTGGGGAAAAAGTTGAGAAAGCTAATTTCAAAAAAGTTATGAAGTCTGATTTTGGCAAACATTCTTTGGCCTAATAATCATTTCAAGCTAGGTTTACTTTTGACCATGTTGAGTTTGGGCTTCCCTAGTGGGGAACATATAGAGAGAGATTGGAAAGAGTTTTAATCCAGTTAGTGTTGACTGGATTGACTCAAGGGAACTGTAATAATCTAATCAGGGAGGAGCACCAAGGATCCTGATAGTCAGGCATCTCGGATGCAATGCTTCTTCTGTTCAGAGATGTTCTGAGTTGGCTGGACCATGGAAACTCTGAAAGCTACAACTGCTGACCCACCAGGGGTGCAGATAACTCCTGACATGATGGGGTTGATTTTCCTGCCCACATGATGAGACCAAATCTAAAAATTTTGGTGAATAAAGAGTTCTGAGTAGATAGATTTACATTTTTCCCCCCAAAAATTAAAAAGAATATTTTAATTCAACAGTAACAGGCTTAAGAAGTTCTCAAACAGGAGGCGGTCCTAAGATGGCAGAGGAATAGGATGGGGAGACCATTTTCTCCCCCACAAATTCATCAAAAGAACATTTAAATGCTAAGTAAATTCCACAAAACAACATCTGAATGCCAGAAGAGGACATCAGACACCCAGAAAGGCAGCCCACTGTCTTCGAAAGGAGGTAGGAAAAAATATAAAAGATAAAAAGAGAGGCAAAAGAGGTAGGGATGGAGCTCCATCCCGGGAAGGGAGTCTTAAAAAAGAGAGAAGTTTCTAAACACCAGGGAACACTCTCAGAACCTCAGAGGGCAACATAACTGGGAGGAAAAATAAATAAATAATTAAAACCCACAGATTACGTGCCCAATGGTAACTCCCAGTGGAGAAGCAGCACAGATGCCTACATCACCTACTAGCAAGCAGGGGCTGGGCAGGGAGGCCCGGGCTACATTGCTTAGAATAAGGACCAGGCCTGAATGCCCCAAGGGCAATCTGAGGGAACTAACTTGAGATAGCAAAGCAGACTGTGGGATAGCTACCTCAGGAAAAGGCAAAAAGCCCTAACCTAAGACACCACCAGACCCGCTCACAGAACAAAGGACAGACTAGAGCTAGCCGGCTGTGGACTGGTCCATCCCCCACCGGAGACAGGAAGGTGAGAGCAGCCAGAGCCGGAAGGGGGCAATTGCAGCCCCAGAGAGGCATCATCTACCAAACTGCAAGCAGTCTTCGTTGCTAAACAAGACCTCTCGGGATTCTGAACGGTCAACATCTGTGAGAAGGTGTGTCGGTTGTACACCCAGAAAACTGAACAGCAGGGACGGGGGAGGCAATAAGTCGCAGTGACCGCGCTCACCAAACACTGGTCACCTGAGCTGCTCGGACCTGGGAAGGGCACAAAAAGGAGGCCCAACCGAGTCTTCGCCTCTGAGGACTACCCAAGTACCTGAACCAGAGCAGCTTAGACCTGGGAAGTGCATACAACCCAGGGCCGGCCTCAGACAGTTCCTGGCAAAGCAACCTAGAGCCTGAGCAGTGTAGACAGGGAAAGGACACATGCCATGAGCAGGGGCAAACCCAGTGTGGCCAAGACACTGCGAGCACTCCTCATAGATGCCAGTGTTATTTGTTGGCAGCATCCCTCCCTCCCCACAGCACGACTGAACAAGTGAGCCTAAAAAAGTGTCCACCACCACCCTCTTGTGTCAGGGTGGAAATTAGACACTGAAGAGACCAGCAAACAGAAGAAGCTAAAACAGAGGGAACCGCCTTGTAAGTGACAAATGGAGAAGTCTGAGGCTACTGTAAGAATAAGACTGAGAACCAGAAGCAGGAGGCTTAAGTCCAAATCCTGAGAACACCAGAGAACTCCTGACTCCAGGGAACATTAATCGATAGGAGCTCATAAAACACTTCCGTACCTACACTGAAACCAAGCACCACCCAAGGGTCAACAAGTTCCAGAGCAAGACATACCACGCAAATTCTCCAGCAACACAGGAACATAGCCCTGAGCTTCAATATACAGGCTGTCCAAGGTCACTCCAAACCCATTGACATCTCATAATTCATTACTGGACACTTCATTGCACTCTAGAGAGAAGAAATCCAGCTCCACTCACCAGAACATGGACACAAGCTTCCCTAACCAGGAAACCTTGACAAGCCGCCCGTCCAACCCCACCCACAGTGAGAACCTATGGGCTGGAGCCCCCTGGGGTCTTCTATCCATGCGATTCTCCAAACAAGAAACCCAGAGTGTAGATTCAGAGAAAGCCTTTGACAAAATTCAACATCCATTTATGATAAAAACTCTCCAGAAAGCAGGAATAGAAGGAACATACCTCAACATAATAAAAGCTATATATGACAAACCCATAGCAAACATTACCTCAATGGTGAAAAATTGAAAGCATTTCCCCTAAAGTCAGGAACAAGACAAGGGTGCCCACTCTCACCACTACTATTCAACATAGTTTTGGAAGTTTTGGCCTCAGCAATCAGAGCAGAAAAATAAATAAAAGGAATCCAAATTGAAAAAGAAGAAGTAAAACTCTCACTGTTAGCAGATGACATGATCCTCTACATAGAAAACCCTAAAGACTCCACCAGAAAATTACTAGAACTAATCAATGAATATAGTAAAGTTGCAGGATATAAAATCAACACACAGAAATCCCTTGCATTCCTATACACTAATAATGAGAAAATAGAAAGAGAAATTAAGGAAACAATTCCATTCACCATTGCAACAAAAAGAATAAAATACTTAGGAATATATCTACCTAAAGAAAAAAAGACCTATATATAGAAAACTATAAAACACTGGTGAAAGAAATCAAAGAGGACACTGATAGATGGAGAAATATACCATGTTCATGGATTAGAAGAATCAATATAGTGAAAATGAGTATACTACCCAAAGCAATCTATAGATTCAATGCAATCCCTATCAAGCTACCAATGGTATTCTTCACAGAGCTAGAACAAATAATTTCACAATTTGTATGGAAATACAAAAAAACCTCGAATAGTCAAAGCAATCTTGAGAAAGAAGAATGGAACTGGAGGAATCAACCTGCCTGATTTCAGGCTCTACTACAAAGCCACAGTCATCAAGACAGTATGGTACTGGCACAAAGACAGAAATACAGATCAATGGAACAAAATAGAAAGCCCAGAGATAAATCCACGCACCTATGGACACCTTATCTTTGACAAAGGAAGCATGAACACACAATGGATTAAAGACAATCTCTTTAACAAGTGGTGCTGGGAAAACTGGTCAACCACTTGTAAAAGAATGAAACTAGAACACTTTCTAACACCATACACAAAAATAAACTCAAAATGGACTAAAGATCTAAATATAAGACCAGAAACTATAAAACTCCTAGAGGAGAACATAGGCAAAACACTCTCCGATATAAATCACAGCAGGATCCTCTATGAATCACCTCCCAGAATATTGGAAATAAAAGCAAAAATAAACAAATGGGAAGTAATTAAAATTAAAAGCTTCTGCACAACAAAGGAAACTATTAGCAAGGTGAAAAGACAGCCTTCAGAACGGGAGAAAATAATAGCAAATGAAGCAACTGACGAAGAATTAATCTCAAAAATATACAAGCAACTCCTATAGCTCAATTCCAGAAAAATAAACGACCCAATCAAAAAATGGGCCAAAGAACTAAATAGACATTTCTCCAAAGAAGATGTACAGATGGCTAACAAATGCACGAAAAGATGCTCAACCTCACTCATTATCAGAGAAATGCAAATCAAAACCACAATGAGGTACCATTTCATGCCAGTCAGAATGGCTGCTATCCAAAAGTCTACAAGCAATAAATGGTGGAGAGGGTGTGGAGAAAAGGGAACCCTCTTACACTGTTGGTGGGAATGAAAACTAGTACAGTACAGCCACTATGGAGAACAGTGTGGAGATTCCTTAAAAAACTGGAAATAGAACTGCCAGAAGACCCAGCAATCCCACTGCTGGGCATACACACCGAAGAAACCAGAATTGAAAGAGACATCTGTACCCCAATGTTCATCATAGCACTGTTTACAATAGCCAGGCCATGCAAGCAACCTAGATGTCCATTAGCAGACGAATGGATAAGATAGCTGTGGTACATATACACAATGGAGTATTACTAAGCTATTAAAAAGAATCCATTTGAATCAGTTCTAATGAGGTGGATGAAACTGGAGCCTATTATACAGAGTGAAGTCAGCCAGAAAGAAAAACAGCAATACAGTATACTAATGCATTTATATGGAATTTAGAAAGATGGTAATGATAACCCTGTATGTGAGACAGTGAAAGAGACACAGATGTATAGAACAGTTTTTTGGACTTTGTGGGAGAGGGCGAGGGTGGGATGATTTGGGATAATGGCATTGAAATATGTATATTATTATATGTGAAATGAATCGCCAGTCCAGGTTTGATGCATGATACAGGATGCTCGGGGCTGGTGTACTGGGATGACCCAGAAGGATGATAATGTGTAGGGAGGTGGGAGGGGGTTTCAAGATGGGGAGCACACGTACCCCCATGATGGATTCTTGTCAATGTATGGCAAAACCAATACAATATTGTAAAGTAATTAGCCTCCAATTAAAATAAATAAATTAAAAAAAAAAGAATTTCTCAAACAAATGAAAAATCTCCTGGTTCATAGAAACTATGTAATTACTTTCAGTTTATTCTGGAACTGTAGACATAAAAAAGTTGAAATTTGTAAATGATCATAAATGATTCTGCTAACTTATGATTCCATCTTGTAAAATTAAAATGTGAATTTATGATTGGGAAATCCTAGACAGATAGTTTTCCATTTGGCATGATACCTAAAACTTGATTGAGAAACTGAGTTGTTGAAAGTTAAGAGTAATATATTTTTTTTCAGAAAAGTTTGGGGCTTTCATCTTTAAACTGTCCAATATAGTGTGTTAGTCACTCAGTTGCGTCCAACTCTTTGTGACCCCGCGGACTGTATCCCACCAGACTCTGTCCATGGAGTTCTCCAGGCAAGAATACTGGAGTGGGTTGCCATTTCCTTCTCCAAAGCTGTCCAATAGTAATCCAAAAGCTGGTGGTGGCTCTCAAAACATAACATTAGTGACACACCAGATACTTGAAAGCAGAGGAAATTCTGCACTCACTCTGACACAGAAGTGAAAATTTTGATTAACTTCTGTCATTTATTTTGAAGCACAATATTTTAGATGACAATTGTCTCTGGTGGTTCAAGGGTAAAGAACCTGCCTGCCAGCGCAGGAGACACAGGTTCTGTCCCTGAGTCGGGAGATCCCCTGGAGAAGGAAATACCAACTTATCTCAGTATTCTGGCCTGGAAGATTCCATGGACAGAGGAGCCTGGTGGGTTGTAGTCCAAGGGGTTTCAAAATGGTCAGACATGACTTAGCAACTAAAGAACAGCAACAGTATTAGGTGGCAATTGATTGATTTATTTAATTTATTTGGTTACACCGGATCTTCCTTGTGGCTTGAGGGATCTTTAGATGGGGCAGGCAAACTCTTAGTCACCACACAGGAACTCTTAGACTTGGCAGGTGAACACTTAGCTGTGGAATGTGGGCTCTAATTCCCTGATGAAGGACCAAATGCTGGTCCCATCCATTCAGAGCATGGAGTCTTTGCCACTGGACTTCCAGGGAAGTCCCAGAACTGGTTTGATTTTTGACTTGGAATTTACATGTTTCCAAATGGGAAAACATTTTTGATAGTATGGCCAATCTGATAAGACTGGGAGTATATTGATCTGCTAGTCGAAGAAGTGAATCCCCTTACATTAAGGTTACTTAAATTCAAGGGTGTCAGTGTCAAGAGAAAATTCAATTGTCTGCGTTCTCAGAACTGAAAGTTTAGTTAAACAAAGATTAATGTAATGTTAATGAGTTATTTTTATTAGTGATGGATGGAAGTGTTTTTAATAGAATAAAATAGAACACTGAACGTAAATAACTTTGTTTAGTGTAGATACACTGTGTGTCATATGCCATCGTTTCTCAGGTTGCTCTATCAGAGGTGGTAAGACTTCTTGTGTGAGTGCAGGAGACACATACAGAGAAGGGCTTCCCCTGCCAGCGCCTGATGTATCTGCACCTCCTTCATAAGGTCAGTTTTCTTATTTGTTCATTTCTATGAGCTTCCAATCGGAGAAGGCAATGGCACCCTACTCCAGTACTCTTGCCTGGAAAATCCCATGGACAGAGGAGCCTGGTAGGCTGCAGCCCATGGGGTCGCTGAGTTGGACACGACTGAGTGACTTCACTTTCAGTTTTCACTTTCATGCATTGGAGAAGGAAATGGCAACCCACTCCAGTGTTCTTGCCTGGAGAATCCCAGGGATGGGGGAGCCTGATGGGCTGCTGTCTATGGGGTTACACAGAATCGGACATGACTGAAGTGACTTAGCAGCAGCAGCAGCATGAGCTTCCAATGAGACACATGTTTTTGTCATCTTTATATCTGTATCAAAACAGAGTCCTTGTATATTGTATACAATTGTTTTTAATATGCCTTAATGTAAATAATGTCTAATATAAATAATGTCTGAACTTACCGGAGATGAAATATTGAGCACCTAAAGTCTTTTTGATCCTTACATACCCATTATTCTCCTCATCGTCCTAATGTTCTTCTTTGATGTGTTTCCTAGATTAATTATATCAGTTATTATCTCAATTGCACATTCAGTCCACGGCCATTTGGACTCTTCTTCGAAGGGAGCTATGCTCTGGAATCATATGGAGTGTTATTACTATTTTAGAGAAGATTACATTCATAGTAAAACTGAGCAGAAAGCAGAGTTCCCATGTACACCTTGCCTCCCCAGAATGAGCACACAGTTTTGCCTGTTATCACAACATGTATCAGCGTGGTGTGTTTATTATGATTGAGGAACCTCCACTGACACTTCCTTATCACCCAACGACTATGGTTTCACATTAGTGTTCACGCTTGGTTGTAAATTCTGTTAGTTTTCACTTATGTATAGTGACATTGTATTCACCTTTATAATATACAGAATTATTACACTGCCCCAAAATCTTTTGTGATAATGTGTTAATCAGTCTCATCACCCTTAACCTCTGGGAATCAAGGATTATTTCATTTTCTTCATATATTTCTCTTTCTGGAATGTCTTATAGTTGGACTCATGAAGTATGTATCCTTTCCAGCTTATTTTTGTTCACTTAGAGATATGTATTAAAGGATTTTCTATGTCTCCTGCTGGCTTGACCACTCATTTCTTTCTAGCACCAAAGTGTCCAAGAGAAGTTGGTGAATGGATAAGGAAGCTCTGCTTTCAAGTTTTGTGATTATGAGCAAAGTTGCTATAAACATCCCAATGCAGGGGTTTTAAAAAATGGATATAGATTTTCAACTAATTTGGAAAAATACGAAGGAGGTTGATTACTGACTTACATGGTAGGGGGATACTTAGTCTTGTAACAAACTGCCTTGTTGTCTTTCAGAAGACTTGTACTGCTTTGCATTGCCATCAGCAATGAATCCAAGTCCCCGATTCTCCATCCTCTCAGTATTTGGTGATGTCCTTCTTTGGGATTTTGACCATTCTTGTTCATGTGCTGTGGAATCTCATTTCTATTTGAAAGCCCTTTTGCTTGTCAGGTATTTTAATTTTTTAACTTATCTTATTTTCTCTTATCCTTTGTCCCTTGAGTGAGTCCCCAGGCTTTTGCTCATTTCTATGAAAAACATGCTGTGGTGAGACTGATTGGAAGGCAAATTGGGATGTGGACTTTGTTGCTGCTCTTCAGTCCCTGTCCATCACCATCTCCTGGAGAATGCTCAAATTCATGTCTGTTGAGATGGTGATGCCATCCAACCATTTCATCCTCTGTCACCCCCTTCTCCTCCTGTCTTCAATCTTTCCCAGCTTCAGTGTCTTTTCTAATGAATTGACTCTTTGAATCAGGTGGCCAAAGTACTGGAGTTTCCCCTTCAGCACCAGTCCTTCCAATGAATATTCAGGGCTGATTTCCTTTAGGATTGCCTGGTTTGACCTCCTTGCTGTCCAAGAGACTCTCAAGATTCTTCCCCAGAACCATAGTACAAATGCATTAATTCTTTGGCACTCAGCTTTCTTTATGGTCGAACTCTCACATCCATACATGATTACTGGAAAAACCATTGCTTTGAATAATCAGACCTTTATTGACAAAGTAATGCCTCTGCTTATTAATATACTGTCTAGGTTGGTCATAGCTTTTCTTCCAAGGAGCAAGTGTCTTTTAATTTCATGGCTACAGTCACCAATTGCAGTGATTTTGGAGCCCAAGAAAATAAAGTCTCTCACTGTTTCCATTGTTTCCCCATCTATTTGCAATGAAGTGATGGGACTGGATGCCATGGCCTTATTTTTTTGAATGTTCAATTCTAAGCTAACTTTTTCACTCTTATCTTTCACCTTCATCAAGTGGCTCTTTTGTTCCTCTTCACTTTCTTGCCACACAGGTGGTGTCATCTGCACATCTGGGGTTATTAATATTTTTCCTGGAAATCTTGATTCCAGCTTGTGCTTCATCCAGCCCAGCATTTCCCATAAGGTATTCTGCATATACATTAAATAAGCAGGGTGACAATGTACAGCCTTGACATATTCCTTTCCTGATTTGGAACCAGTCCATTTTTCCATGTCTGGTTCTAACTGTTGCTTCTTGACCTGCATACAGATTTCTCAGGAGGCAGGTAAGATGGTTTGGTAGTCCCATCAGTTTAAGAATTTTCTATAGTTTGTTGTGATCCTTATACCAAAGGCTTTAGTGTAATCAATGAGGTTGAAGTAGATATATTTCTGGAATTCTCTTGTTTTTTCTTTGATCCAAAGATGTTGGAAATTTGACCTCTGGTTCCTCTGTCTTTTCTAAATCCAGTTTGTAAATCTGGAAGTTTTTCGTTGAAGTCTAGCTTGGAGGATGTTGCATATTACCTTAATTGTTACAAGAAACTTCATAATGCTCAACATGAATCTCAACTCAGAGGTTGGGCCAGTTTTCATTTACATGTTTAAGGGTAAATGAAATGATAGAAGTGTCATATCCCAAGCAGGCTATCTTTCTTTCATATGTCACATAGGACAGTAACTTTCCTTTCCTTTCTCCACAGAAACAGAGAATCACACACACTGCTGGATTTCAGAAATTACTCATCTTCTTTATCTTGAGAGTGTAGACACTGGAAATTCTACTGAGCAGTCTGAACTGCTGTGACCATATAAGTGTCCCAAAAACCTAGAAATAGTTTTGCCCAAAAGCCGAGATGACTAGTCCAGAGAAGATATTGTGCAGTTACTGGAATGTATTGAGAAAAACATTCCATTCAATGACAGACACATGTTTAAAAAGACCTAGTCATTGATGAACTGGAAAAAAAGTAGCTTTTAAAGATTTTTCTGGGGAAATGTGCAAACTCAAATGGTTAGAGAAAAGGAGTATGTCAAGGATGTATATTGTCACCCTGCTTATTTAAATTATATGCAGAGTACATCATGAGAAACACTGGGCTGGATGGAGGAAGCACAAGCTGGAATCAGGATTGCTGGGAGAAATATCAGTAACCTCAGATATGTAGATGACACCACCCTTATCGCAGAAAGTGAAGAGGAACTAAATAACCTCTTAATGAAAGTGAAAGAGAAGAGTGAAAAAGTTGGCTTAAAGCTCAACATTCAAAAAACGAAGATCACGGCATCTGGTCCCATCACTTCATGGCAAATAGATGGGGAAACAGTGGCTAACTTTATTTTTCTGGGCTCCAAAATCACTGCAGATGGTGATTGCAGCTATGAAATTAAAAGACACTTACTCCTTGGAAGGAAAGTTATGTCAACCTAAATAGCATATTAAAAAGCAGAGACATTACTTTGTCAACAAAGTTCCGTTTAGTCAAGGCTATGGTTTTTCCAGTAGTCATGTATAGCTGTGAGAGTTGGACTATAAAGAAAGCTGAATGCTGAAGAACTGATGCTTTTGAACTGTGGTGTTGGACAAGACTCTTTAGAGTCCCTTTGACTACAAAGATATCCAACCAGTCCATCCTATAGGAGATCAGTCCTGGCTGTTCATTGGAAGGACTGATGTTGAAGCTGAAACTCCAATACTTTGGCCACGTCATGTGAAGAGCTGACTCATTTGAAAAGACCCTGATGCTGGGAAAGATTGAGGGCAGGAGGAGAAGGGGACGATGGAGGATGAGATGGTTGGATGGCACCACCGACTCAATGGACATGGGTTTGGGTGGACTCTTGGAGTTGGTGATGGACAGGGAGGCCTGGTGTGCTGTGGTCCATGGGGTCGCAGGGTCAGACACGACTGAGAAACTGAACTGAACTGAGAAAATTTTAAACTTTCAAAGAATTAGTCTTGGAAGCTAAGGAAAGTGTTAACAATACTTACGAAAGCATAAAAAGCAAAACCCCTTATTTGTTCAAGAAGTCCCTGACAGCCTACCTCCAGTTTTCCAAAGTGATGTGACCCCAGTACATTCAAAACACCCCAAGGTGAACAACCGTGAGCTGACCAGGGTTCTGTCTGAGGAACACAGGAAGGTGCCAGAGCAGTTGAAGGTAAAACATGGTCAGGATCTTGAGAAAGAGAAAAAGGATTTTAGGGAGAAAATGGCTCTATTTAGAGAACAGCAGCCTGATCAAATCCCAAACCCCAAGAAATCTGATGTCCCCTAAGGAAGCCAGAACAAAGTGCCAGAGAAGTTTCAGGAAAATGTGCAAAAAGTGAAGTCTCCTTAGGAAGACAATTTACCCATGAAGTGGAAATTCCACCGAGAGCCCAAGAAGCCCCCAGTGAATGGCTATCACAAGTTCCACCAGGATCTCTGGTTGAGCAGGGAGCTGAAAGTGGTGCCCCCGAGGGAGTGCATGGTGGAGATCAGTAGACGCTGGCAGTGGGTCCCCCAGGACCAGAAGGAGCTTTATAAGAAGCAGGCAGAGGGACTGCAGACACAGTACAAGGTGGACCTTGATCTCTGGCTCAGGACTCTGCCTCCTGAAGAATATGCTGCTTACAGAGAAGCGACCTGTGCTAAGGTAAGAACATGAGCGTGACGGGGGGCCTGAACCCCAAGATTAGAAGGATGGGTCTGCAGTCCCCATCATCAGGGAATCTGCAAGGAAGACTTAGAGAGGACCTGGGGCTTCAGGCTGCAGAGTTAGCATCATCAGACACGACCGGAGAACATTCTCCTGCCTCAGGGAGATCAGAGGAAAAGGAGGAAGAGGAGGAAGGCAGCCACTCCTCAGCCCCTAGCAGTGAGGATGAAGATGGAGATTCTGAGCCAGAGAACCACGGGTCCAGCTCATTGTCCTCAGGGGACTCCTCTGACTCGGATTCCAACTGAGTTTAGTTCACAGCCTGAAGGGACAGAGAACTTTCAGCAAATGTCCATGGCACCTGCAGCAAACTGAAGGGCTCTTCTGCCTGCACCTTTTCATTACTTTCCTTCTTTGTTCAATACAAAGTAGGACCTGTTGGAAAGAGAGCATCTTGTGCTGTAATTTCTGGCCTTTCCATCTACCCCAAGTTCACCTTGAGAGAAAGTCAATGCAATGACGCCTCGTGGAATAAACCCTGAGCTGACTGGGCTGCAGGATCCCTGAACTATACTGAGCTCCCTGAACTGAAAAGGTTTGCTCTCCTCACCCTCTGCCTGCCAGATGTGTGAGGGGCTCCAGGGGTCTGTGACCCACCTTCTCTGTGACCTTGTCCCTCAGGACTCAGGCAGTGAGCTGGGGAGGGAAGATCTGATTGACTGGAAATAGACGAGTTGCCTTTAAGAACATTGTGAGACTCTTGATGTCTCTGTCCCTTCTCTCTGAAGTGAGGAGCTGGGCCTTCCTAACCTTGGAAGAGGGGCTGGGCATGTGGGCAGCAACATTTTTATATGAACATTCACCCTGTTAGTTATCAGCGACATTTTCTTAATAATTTCAAAAACTAGAAATTAAAAGTTTGTATCCCCTCCATTTGAATTAGCTTTTCCTTAGACCAGCCTCCTTTGACTCGATGGTACTAATTTTCTTGGCTACATCTAAATTTCTTCTGGTTTCTGCCCGAACCCCTTCCTCATGCTTTGTAAGGGAATCATGTTTTTACCATACACTCAATTTACTTGTATTATATTATGAGATTATATGTGTTGTGTATAAATATTTTAGGTCACAAGTTACTGAACTGTTTTGGAATTCATGTACCAGTATGACACTGCTTTTATTATTTTGGTTTATTGATATATATGAAAATGTATTGAAAGATAGTGCCATCTCATTAAACTTTTCTAAACATTCCTGGCTATTTTCAGCTTTGATTCTCATGGACAATTAGTATTGCACAGGTAGTTGTGTTCTTATATATGAAAAGTGTTGAGTTTTGACAGTTCATCTTACTCCTTGATGTCTTAGTGAAATATTTTGCTCTGTGTACATATACCAGTGGGGAACTTCTGTACAGCACATTAAGTCTGCTCACTGTTATGTAACAGCCTGGATGGGAAGGAAGTATGGCGGGAAATGGACACATGTATATGTATGGCTGATTCTCTGCTGTTTACCTAAATTACCACAATATTTGTTCTTCTTCTTCTTTTTTTTTTTTTTAGATTAATTCACTTATTTTTCACTGCACTTGGTCTTCACTGCAGTGCAGAGGACTTCTCTAGTCAGGGTGAGCTGGGACTAAGTGCATGGACTTCTCACTGGGGTGGCTTCTTTTGTTGGGAGCATGGGTTGCAGGGGCACAGGCTCTCGAGCATTGGCTCACTTATTGCAGCGCATGGGCTTAGTTGCTCTGAGGCATGTGGAATCATCAGAGACCAGGAATCAAAACCACCTCCCCTGCACTGGCTGGCAAATTCTTAACCACTACACTACCAGGGAAGACATACCGCAAAGTTGTTAATCAGCTATACTCCAATACAAAAGAAAAAGGTTTTAAAGAAAGAAACAGGAAAATACAAATGCTACATGAATATAGGCTAAAATTCTGAATTTTTTAGTACGAGAGATGACGTTGGTTAAAATGATAAAATCTGTGTTTATCTGTTGATTCATCTATACATGAACTGGGTATTCCGAAGTCCAATCATATAGGATCTTATGTTTTGAGCTAAAATAATTTGCTCACAGTTCATGTTAACTGTTAAGTGGATTTCTTAACAAAATATTAAGTGGATTTCTTTCCTCTAGGAAAATCTAAACGTATCTTTTGGTTGAAAAGACTCCTGGAGAAAATCAGGAGGTACTGCTCGCTGACTGCCAGACAGCGTCTCCCATTTATTCTAGAAATGGGATTGAAGCCAAGGATCTAGCAGCTCAGCCCCAGAGATACTTTTGCCTCTTTGGCTGTGGGACCCAGCTGCTCAATGTCATTAGACCTTTCTTTTCAGAACCTGCCCAGCCTGCACTTCTGATCCCTTCACTGTGGAAGGACAGGTGTGGGGCAGCAGCAGGAGGAAAGAAAGGGTCAGGGACTCACCCCTGAGAATCTCAGGATTCTCAGTCTCCCCTTTCCTTGTCTGCAGCCTCTCTTTCAATGAAGGGCAGGAGTTCTTGAACTATTTGGTGCTGGAGTTTTTTCCGAAATTCTTGCCAGCTTTGTCTAGGAGCAGAGCCCATGGGACCCCTGGGGGTACAGACGCTGGCTGTGAGAGGTGCAGACCCTGTAATGAAAGGAGAGAAGGACAGCGCTAGGCCCACCTGTCACTCCTCCCCACAGAGCCTCCAGGGCTGACTTCTGGCTGAACAGAGATGAGCTCCGTGCTTTCCCTACCAATTCTCCAAGTATGGGCGCCCTCTTTGGTCCTCACGAAAAGCGTCATCTCTGGAGAACACTGTGGAGCTGTCCAAGTTTGAGCTCCTGCGGAGGCAAGGAAGGGGATAGGGACCGGGGATTGCCCCGGAAAGGTCTGTAGGGTCCCTGTCCTCTTAGAAGGAAGGTCCCATGGGCAGCCCATACTTGAGCACAAGGCTGAGCCTCTAGTGGCCTCTCAAATGCTGTGGGCAGGTTACCTTTGTGTGGACACTTGGATAAACTTCCTCCAGTGTCCAACCCCATATAGAGCCACCAGGATTCCTTGGTATAGCCAGGTGCTTCTGTACCCAAAACACTTTGTGAGCTCCTGGAGAACTACAGTTTTAAAGCCCTGTATTCCCTTCTGGTCCTTGCACCTTGGCTATTCATGTTTTTTTTCCAGAGATGATGGAGTAGACGTCTTTTCCTCAAACCCTTTTGAGATCCAGTTTTGGAGACGGGAGGTCTTTCCACCACCAGCCCCTGTAAGTAGGTGTCTGAGGCTCTGTAGCTGAATGAGCTAGGTCTACTGACGCCTCCTACTTGTAACTCTGTGCTGGCCAGGGGGCTTCAGTGAAGTGGGAATCTCCACAGTTTGCTCCAAGAGGCCAGAAGGTCCTATTGCCATCCAGCCTAGAGCTGAAATTATTGGAGCAGTTTCCCTCAGGTACTGGGTGCCTGGACAGTACCTACCTTTCTGTTGAACTTGGCCTTCATCTGCCCTGGACATGCATGACACCTTTAACTTGAGCTAGATCATAGAGGTGCATATTCCCTGGGAGCTCAGATGGTAAAGAATCCGCTTGCAATGCAGGAGACCCCAGTTCCATTCCTGGGTTGGGAAGATTCCCTGGAGAAGGGATAGGCTACCTACTCCAGGATTTTTGGGATTCCCTGGTGGCTCAGTTGGTTAAGAATCCACCTGCAATGCGGGAGACCTGGGTTTGATCCCTCAGTTGGGAGGATCCCTTGGAAGAGGGCATGGCAACCTAACTCAATATTCTTGCCTGCAGAATCCCCATGGACAATGGAGCCTGGCAGGGTCCATGAGGTCTCAAAGAATCAGACGTGACTGAATGACAAAGCACAGAACATAAATGTAGTTAAATATTTTTCCAAGGAAAACATCATAAAGCTAAAAGAAACAAAATGATTTTGCTTTTAAAGCATAACAAACAAATAAAACAGTGATACATATTTACTTATGTTACTTCTTTTTTTAAACAAAATGCACTGCCTTGCTTGTAGAAATAAACTCTTGTTAAGCAACCAAATGTCAATTTTCTCATTTGTAAATTCAAATCTATCTGGGGAAGAGGTCAAACTTTTATGCCAGATTAAAAAAAAAAACGGAACAGGAAGTATTAACATTCTAACTACATATCTAAAAATGCATACTGAACTTTATTTAACAACATCTAAATAATAATCATAGAATAATATGCACCTTAACATCATTTTTAACTGAATCATAATTTACATACAACCTGCAGACGCTCCTGTCAAACATCAAAACTCCAGTCAGGGCTTCCCTGGTGGCTCAGGGGTAAAGAATCCATCTGACAATCCAGGAGACACTTTAAAAAACAAAATTAAAAAAAACACAAACGTTTTCTTTTGTATTGAAATATAGCTGGTTAACAATGCTGTGATGTTTCAGGTAAACAGGGAAGGGACTCAGTCATACACACACACGTGTCCATTCTCCTGCAAACTCTCTTCCTGCTCAGACTTCCACATAACATTGAGAAGAGTTCCATGGAAGCATGAATTTGATCCCTGATCTGGGAAGATCCCATATGCCCTGGAACAACAAAGCCTGTGCACAACTGTTGAACCTGTGCTCTCGAGCCCAGGAGCCGAAACTACTGAGCCAGTCACCCTCAAGTCTGCGTTCCACAAAAGCAGGCAGGGCAATGAGATGCCCTCCCACCGACACTAGAGAGTAGGCCCTACTTGCCTCAACTAGGGAAAAGCCCACACAAAAATGAAGGCCCAATACAGACAAAAGTAAATAAGTAAATAAATAAAAATTATTAAGAAGAACAACAAAAGGCTCCAGTCATAGTCCATGCCAGCCTCCTAGAAGCTTTTTGGGAAACTCTGGGTGCTCTGTCTGACCTCAAGTTAGGGCAGTGGGGCCCTTAGCAAACAAATAGCGTATGACAATGCTGAAAAGTCCAGGCCAGGGAAGAGCTTCTCTGGCCTCAGAAGCCAAGACCCTGTAGATTCACTGGCCATATGTTTCCATGCTTCTGCTGCAATAAGTGTGCTGTGTGTGTGTGTGTATTTGTTGGGAGCAGGGATACTGGGAAAGACTGATTGGAATCACTGCCCTCCCTGCCACGCCCACCACACCCAGGGCTCTGACTCTTTTGCTAACTGGCTGATGTGAAGAAGTGAAGTCGCTCAGTCACGTCCGACTCTTTGCGACCCCATGGACTGAAGCCCACCAGGCTCCTCCATCCATGGGATTTTCTAGGCAAGAGTACTGGAGTGGATTGCTATTTCCTTCTCCAGGGGATCTTCCCGACCCAGGGATCAAACCCGGATCTCCCACAATGCAGGCAGACACTTTACCATCTGAGCCACCAGGGAATCCCAACTGGTTGATACTCTCCCCAATTTCTGGGTATGCCTCACTGTGCAAGCCTGCTAAACCTCTGGTCCTGCAATTCCATTCTCCATGCTCACTCCCTGCACTCCTGATTCAAGGCATAGGATAGGACACAGGATCAGAGGGGTCTGAGACCACTCCAGCCAGGGAAGGACCAGCACCCTCTGTAACTGCACTATACTGTGTTGCCTATCAAAATCTTATATTCACAAAAATAAACTACGAGGAACATCTCATAATCTTTCTTATGTAATTTCTCAACAAAGTGATATACACAGAAAAGTATATTTAATAACTTATTTTTAATAGCAAAATAGATGAATGTTTGAAAATATTACAAAGTAGGGAATAGTTTAATAAAAAAAATGCTGATCAAATTCAATACAATACCAAAATGATTTTTAAAATAATAATTGAGTCTGTGATAGTTCATGTGTGTTTACTAACTTAAGAATACTGTGAAACCAATGCATCTAAATGACAACAATCATTACAAAATAATTCATACACTGAAGAAAATTAAAGATTAAAAGGCACAGATTTTAGTCAAGCTCACATATGATGATTTAAGATAACAAAACTTCAGTATTATTATTAATATTACCATATTATTAGCATTGCAATCAGTAATATTTCCTAAAATGATTCATTGAGAAATAGAGTGCATAGTTAGGTCATTTTCTGGATGGGCAGCTCTGTGCACGAAGTTTAAAATGGGAAAAGTTGTATAATTTTTATACTTAATTATGCTAAATGGCATATTGCCTTGCTATAGATTTCTGTTATTTCGACCTGGCTAGGCTGAAATGGCAAATAAAGGGGGAAACAATGGAAAAACTGACAGAATTTATTTTCTTGAGCTTCAAAATTACTGCAGCAAATAATTACTGCAGCAAAAATTACTGCAAAATTACTGCAGCAAATAATTACTGCAGCAAAATTACTGCAAAATTACTGCAGCAAATAATTACTGCAGCAAAAATTACTGCAAAATTACTGCAGCCATGAAATTAAAAGATGCTTGCTCCTTGGAAGAAAAGCTATGACAAACCTAGATAGCATATTAAAAAGCAGAGACATTACTTTGTTAACAAAGGTCTATATACTCAAAGCTTATGGTTTTTACAGTAGTCATGTATGTATGTGAGAGTTGGAGCATAAAGAAAGCTGAGTACTAAAGAATCGATGCTTCTGAACTGTGGTGTTGGAGAAGACTCTTGAGAGTCCCTTGGACTGCAAGGAGATCAAACCAGGCAATCCTAAAGGAAATCAGCCCTGAATATTCATTGGAAGGACTGATGCTGAAGCTGAAGCTCCAATACTTTGACTACCTATTGCAAAGAGCCAACTCATTAGAAAAGACCCTGATGCTGGGAAAAATTGAAAGCAGGAGGAGAAGAGGGTGACAGAGGATGAGATAGTTGGATGGCATAACCAACTCAATGGACATGACTTTGAGCAAGCTGCAGGAGATGGTGAGACAGGGAAGACTAGTATGCTGCAGTCCATGGGGTTGCAAAGAGTCTGACATGACAGCAACTGAATAACAAAAGGCTAAAATACAAGGATTTAAGGTAGTTGATCAGTTACTTTATAGTACATTCACATCTCTTGCAATTTTTCAATCAAATACTAATTTAGGTGATGCTGTGAAGAGGTTTTAAGCATGAAAAGTCCCTGATATTGACGCCAATGTAGGATGATTATGCAGGTGCACCTGATTTCATCAACAGGAGTCTTTAAAGAAGTGTATAGAAACTCCCTGAATAAAATTCCAGACAAAGGGATCTGTATAATTTCTATTGTGCCAACCTCCTGTGGACAACAACTTTGTCCTCAACAATTTAGGTTCCAGCCTGTTTGTGTTTTCCCTCCCGACTAAGTGCCCTAATGTCCTCAGCTTGCTTAGGCAGTTTCCATAACCATCACCAGAGGCAATTCCTTATGAATGTGAATTCTTTATCTTTTTCTCTCTTTCCTACTGCTCCTGCTTCTCTAGTTGAACCCTGCTGAAACAAACCTGAAACATTTATGACAGCTATTAGCATAACCTTGAAAGGTTTTTGCTGAGCCATGAAAGACACTGGGATTCTTGGCCTCCAGAGGAGAGGATTCAATCCAGGGCCAGTGACGAGGCTTGATTACTTGGAGCTTTTACGTAATAAAGTTTTACTAAAGTATAAAAGAAATAGAGAAAGCTTCTGACATAGACATCAGAAGGGGCAGAAAGAGTGCCCCCCTGCTAGTCTCTACTGCTGCTGCTGCTGCTAAGTCGCTTCAGTCATGTCCGACTCTGTGCAACCCCATAGACGGCAGCCCATCAGGCTCCCCCGTGCCTGGGATTCTCCAGACAAGAACACTGGAGTGGGTTGCCATTTCTTTCTCCGAGTCAAATATTTGGTTACCCTGAAATACAGATTTAATAGGAAGGTGAAAAGTGAAAGTGAAGTTGCTCAGTCGTGCCTGACTCTTTGCGACCCCATGGACTGCAAGCTACCAGGCTCCTCCGTCCATGGGATTTTCCAGGCAAGAGTACTGAAGTGGGTTGCCATTGCCTTCTCCACTGCTAGTCTCTAGCAGTAAGTTGTATACCTATTAGCAGGCTGCTAATTAAAGAAAGGATATGTCTCAAAACTCAGAGAGTGGTACCAGGCCCCTCACCCGCAACATGAGATAACATTAGCACAAGGTGAGTCATTCCAGGCCGTAAAATGATTGACATGAGTCTTGAAGAAAGGCAGGTTTCCAAACAAATGCATAGCCTTAAGAAAAGAATTTCCATAAGAATTCTGCATTGGTTAGCTCAAGGTTTGAGAAAAGGTGGAACCAGGTGTCATCATGTCAACACAGAATTTTGAAAGAAACCTCTTTTTAATTTTGCATAGAACAGGGAAAAAAAATCTGACACTTGTAGTTTGTTTCCTCCTGCCACTTATGAGAGAGATGAAAAAAGTCTGACCCGTTGCAGCTTATTTCCTCTGTTTGGGGTCCCCTAGCCTTCCTGCCTGTTACCCTCTCAAACTTAACCATGAATGTTATAGTCCATTGACTGACAATGCCCCTCCCAGATATTAGGATACATATACCCAAATTTTTCATCAATATTTTCATGCTAGCATTTGAAATGAGTGAAATTATATAGTAGTTTGAACATTCTTTGCCATGCTTTGGAGTTGGAGTGAAAACTGACCTTTCAGTCCTGTGGCCACTGCTGAGTTTTCTAAATCTGCTGGCATATTAAATGCAGTACTTTTACAGTATCATCATTTAGGATTTGAAATAACTCATCTGGAATTCCATCACCTCCACTAGCTTTGTTCATAGTAATGCTTCCTAAGGCCTACTTGACTTGACACTCCAGAATATCTGGCTCTAGGTGAGTCACCACACCACAGTGGTTATCTGGTTTATTAAGACTTTTCAGTACAGTTCTTCTGTGTATTCTTGCCAGTTCTTCTTAATCTTTTCTGCTTCTGTTAAGTCCTTGTGGTTTCTATCCTTTATTGTGCCCATCTTGGCATGAAATGTTCCCTTAATATCTCTAATTTTCTTGAGGAGATCTCTAGTCTTTACCATTCTGTTGCTTTCGTTTGATTCATTGTTCACTTAAAGAAGTCTTAGCTCTCATTGCTATTCTCTGGGAATCTGCATACAGTTTGATATATCTTTCCCTTTCTCCATTGCCTTTTGCTTCTCTTCTTTTCTCAGCTATTTTTAAGGTGGTGACTGTAGCCATGAAATTAAAAGATGCTAACCCTTTCAAAGAAAAGCTATGACATACCTATACCATATATTAAAAAGCAGAGACATCACTTTGCTAACAATGGGCCACATAATCAAAGCTATGGCTTTTCCAGTAGTCATGTACAGATGTGAAATTTTGACCATAAAGAAGGCTGAGTGTCGAAGAACTGATGCTTTTGAACTGTGGTGCTGGAAAAGACTCTTGAGATTCTCTTGGACAGCAAGGAGGTCAAACAAGTCAATCCTAAAGGATATCAAACCTAAATATTCATTGGAAGAACTGATGCTAAAGTTGAAGCTCTAGTACTTTGGGAAGAGGCGACTCATTCGAAAAGACCCTGATGTTGAGAAAGGTTGAGGTCAAGAGGAAAAGAGGGTGACAGTGGATGAGATGGTTGGGTGACATCACTGACTCAATGGATATGAATTGAACAAACTGATAGTGAAGGACAGGGAAGCCTGGCACACTGCAGTCCTTGGGGTCAAAAAGAGTCAGACACGACTTAGGGACTAAACAACAACAGGAAAGAAATTCACTCATTTGCAGTTTTGCTTTCCCTGATTTCAGTTACCTGGGTGTCAAAACCTTGTTCAAGAAATATTAAATGGAAAATCCCAGAAATAAATAATTTAGGTGCATTTAACTGTGGGCCATTCTGGGTAGTGGGATGAAATACCATACCATCCAGCTCCATCCCTCCAAGAACAGGTATCCTCCCTTTGTCTTGCTTATCCCACCCTCGTTGACTTAGTTTTTGGGTTAGCTTCACCTAAAAATCCCATTGGGTGTATTCAAGCAACCCTTATTTTATTTAATAATGGCCTCAAATTATAGTACTGGTGATAGTGGCATTTCGGATATGCCACAGGGAAGCCATAGGGTCCTTCCTTTAGGAGATGGTTTCTGACATTCTCTTTTCCCTTATACTATTGTAATAAAAAAGGACTTGTGAATTCTGAATTTTCTAAAGGAAATGCTTATCCCAGTCTTCAGAGCAGTGGCAACTTCCCTGCAAATTGATTTTCACCCTAAGGGTGAATATATGTGTAGGACCCTGTAGATTATAAGAAGGAGAAGGTTGCAGGCTGACCTGGGTCTGGTGGGTGACCAGGTCTGTCTATGTTGTGCAAGTTCTGGGTCCCTATATTGGGGCTCAGGAGGTGAGAAGTACATGTTCATATTGTGGTGAATATAGTAAGCTCACAAAAGAAGTGAATAATCACAATATATATTCTTGACACATGGTTTCAAGACAAGAATTTATTGTCAGAAAGATGGAAGGCAACAAGTGAAGTTTGCCTTTGACACTATCTTCACATTGAATAACAATAAAGGAGGGTTCATTACAGTAGAAAGAGCCTAAAGTCAATGAAGTATTCTTGATTTACAGCACTGGAGAAGGGCTCTCTAAGAAAAGCAGTCCAGAGCATCCCATCTGGGCCATGAGTCAGCCTCCTCACCTGTGGCCAGTACAAATGAAGGGCCTGACAGGGAAAGTGCACACGCCATCATCGTACCTCCAAAGGAGGGTGCGCTTGGCAACATCCACAAAACTAATACTCCCACTGTCACAATCAAGGAACACCCCAACCCTGCCCAGAGGTCTCCCTATGTACAGAGGCATGGTGGGGGCTGTGGTCCAGAGTTGGTAATGGTCATCCTGCTTCACACACACAAGGAGAAATTTGTCCCTATTGGACTCGTCCAGTATGCTGTCGTCCTTTCTTATCCAGGAATCCTTACAGACACCTACAGCCCAGTCCCAAGAGCTGTCCACAAGCATCTCCCAGTACTGTTTGCCAGAGGTGAAGCTCTGGGCTCCCCATGCAGCAAAACACTTTGATGTTCCATCATCCAAAGACACATGGAGGCTGTCACGTTCATACATCAGATTTCTTGCATCATTGAACAGCCTGAGGTGCTGACTGCTTACGTTCATTGCTGAATGAAAAATTGACTGTGTAGAGATGAGAAAATAAAGCAGTAAAAATCAATGGTAAAATAAAAAATTCTCTACCAGAGAAGATAATCTATCTAGAGTCTCACTGGAAATATATTTTAAGATTGGAAGGTCAGCTCTGATTAGAAAATATTGCATATAAATATTGCCAGCATATCTGCTAAGGAAGCAACTAATTAAAATGAAAAAAGCTTCCTACAGGTTCAGAGATTATAAATTAGAGGGAGGTCACAGTTACTTCTGGATGGGCATTTTCCATGACATCTAAAAACCTGAGTACCTACTCACTGATCACCTCCGAGACATGACAGTATATATCTTACCTCCACCAACACTGTGCAGGGAAAAAAGCATCATAGAATAGAGAACTGATGATCATTCTATCATCTCAGTTAAGTTAGAAAATGAACACTGAAGATGTGAAGCCTAAGGATAGCTTCTTCAAAGTGGTTTCTTTGTAAGAATTTTCTGACTTTGATCTGTAGTTCAAACCTGAGGCTTAGTCGTCCACTTTCTGCTAAGTCACGCTCCAGGATGAGGTTTATCATGAAGCTCATTGTGGCCTCATCAACCAACCATTTGCTTCCTTGTGATTCCTACATTTGATTTTTCAGGCTTATGCCTTTGGTCAGATTATGCCAATGGAAAAACACATCATACATTTAATCACTAAAAAACTTTCAATGAAAAATACGTTTAAGACTTTCCTCATAGCACAGTGGATAAAACACTATCTGCCAATTTACCAGACTTTCCTAACCTGGGGAGATTCCACATGCCACAGAGCTCCTGAGCCCATACACCACAACTACTGAGCTTGTGCCCTAGAGCCTGGGACTGCAACTACTCAGCCTACATGTTGCAATTATTGAAGCCCAGCAGCCTAGGGCCTGTGCTCTGCAACAAGAGAAGCCAGTGCAAGTAGAAGGCCGAAGAAGATGGGCTCCACTCACCACAACTAGAGAAACCAACAAAGACCCAGTGCAGTAAAAAATAAATAAGTAAACATTTAAAAAATAACATGGATAGAAAAAGAAAAGGATATACTCCAAAAAAATGTTTTAAAAACTCTACCTGCACTTAAACTCTAAAATTGGAATATCCTATATTAATAACCAATTTTCTAGGATTCACTGAACTGACATTGTCATGATATTTCTAGGGATCAAAATTCACATGTTGGGAGCATGTGAATTTTTTCATTAATACATTGTTTTATGAAATTTAAAGATGATTCATGAGGCCTGAAACACATGAGTCCCTGTACCAGCCTGCCTGTATTCTGTAGAGGATTTTTGTGACTCTGTGACCACACATGTCTGTACCAGCCTATTTGCCTGCTGTTCTCCAGCACAAGGTGAAGGATGAATAGAGAAAGATTTTCCATGGACACCATCACAGAAGGACCCTGCAGGACAGACACAGCAGGGGTGTCTGTCACTCCTGACACTCACCCTGGAAGCGGTTGAGCCAGCCCATCAGCCCAGACATAGGTGGTGCAGGGAGTTCTGGGAGCAGAGGCTGAGGCACATGCAGCTGTGCTGACTCACTCCTGTAAGAGGGAGATGGGGTTAATCCTTCTGCTTCCCAGGGCTTCTTAAACACAGCCTTTACTATCGTAAAGCATCCTCCAGCTCAACATTCTTCATCCAAATCCTTTTTCCACCCCCATGGAATAGAACTGTGCCCTTTTTGGAAATTTATTGATATTCTCGGCATTCTTCTTATCCTGGTTCTATCTCATTTCTCAGCATCACTTGCTTCTTTACCTAATGTCGGAAGCACTAGTCTTTGCACTTCTATGTGTCTGATTGCGGAATCTAAATCAGAAATAACTGGCCTTTTGGAAACTTGGTGCAGACACATGCACTCAAGCAATCTAGCATTATCTAGGTAAGTTATGTCATCACTTTGTTAAATGCTGCTTTATCTCTTTCCCAGCCCTCAGGTGCCCTCATCAGCATCTGAAAACTTACCATTTCACTTTGTCTTCCAATTCCTGCCAAGAAGAAAAATAAAAAAGACAATTTAGACTTATTTATACATAGGCAACCAAGATTTGGGTTGGCAAAACTTCAGTAGAGTTCTAATCATCACCACCAGAAACAGTCTGAGAAATCTGTTTTCCTTTTCTTTGTTAAAAAAAAACAACAACAAAACTCTGGCACAACATATTGCATATGGACAGAATAGCATTTTTTGATGAGTTAACACAACAGGATGAAAGAGAAAGGACAAGATTGGTGACTATGCAGCTCTCTGAAAATTGATCTATCATAGGACTTTTCCCTGAAGGGTAATATGCTCCAAACTAAGGGCTAATGAAAACTGGGATGTCTCAACAGAAGTTGGAATATATATATGCACTTTCCCAAATTTCTCCCTTTGCACCTTTGAAGACCAAAAGTTTGAATGAGAGTATATAAGATGTTCCTGGTTTTAATAGAAGCAAACAACAAAATATTTTGAGAATGAAATATTCCCTGGGGAGCATACACACTGAGGAAACCAGAAGGGAAAGAGACACGTGTACCCCAATGTTCATCGCAGCACTGTTTATAATAGCCAGGACATGGACGCAACCTAGATGTCCATCAGCAGATGAATGGATAAGAAAGCTGTGGTACATATACACAATGGAGTATTACTCAGCCATTAAAAAGAATACATTTGAATCAGTTCTAATGAGGTGGATGAAACTGGAGCCTATTATACAGAGTGAAGTAAGCCAGAAAGAAAAACACCAATACAGCATACTAACGCATATATATGGAATTTAGAAATATGGTAACAATAACCCTATATGCGAGACAGCAAAAGAGACACAGATGTATAGAATGGTTTTTTGGACTCTGTGAGAGAGAGTGAGGGTGGGATGATTTGGCAGAATGGCATTGAAACATGTATATTATCATATGCGAAATGAATCTCCAGTCCAGGTTTGATGCATGATACAGGATGCTCGGGGCTGGTGCACTGGGATGACCCAGAGGGATGGTATAGGGAGGGAGGTGGGAGGGGTTTCAGGATGGGGAACACATGTACACCTGTGGCGGATTCATGTCGATGTATGGCAAAACCAATACAATATTGTAAAGTAAAAAAAAAAAAGAAAAAAGAAAAGAAATATTCCCCAGGGAATGTCTAGAAAAGAATACTGTAAAACTTGCTCAATAATGATGTACATGAGTTGCAAATATACTTATGCTTTATATACTTTATCTATAATATTTCCAACTAGGAGAAACTCCCACCTTAGTTGCAGGAGATGAGTGTACGATGTCATAGGAGTCAAAGGTGTGGACTTCAGGTAATATATTTTCAATCTCATCCTCAATTCTCACCTGGAGTAGCTCCATGTCTTGTTTAGAGCACATTTTTGTGAGCTCCTTGTGTATTACTCTGAGCTCTCTCTTCTTTCCAATCATTTCCTCTTGTCTTCTTGTGAGCTGCTTACATATGCTTTGGCCTTCACTTATGATACTGTCTACATAATAATCTGGAAGAAATGGCCATGTCATCTGGTAAGTTCTCCAAATCATGTCTCCACATTGATATACATAAAACTGTTGGGAGATGGATTTCAACAGCATTAGTTTGCTCTGATTCATGCTTTTGCCCATGAAGCTATATCCATACTAAATTCATCAACTTCCTCTTCTGGAAAACCATGTTCATTCCTCTTTCCTTCATTTATTTTACATTGTTTTTAACTAGATCAAAACCCAAACACACCCTTTCCTTAAATCACCTTCATCTAATTTATGAATTCCTGAAATTCTGGAAAAAATCTTTTCATGAATCATTACTTTCCTTTACTTCCTGTGAAATCTGAAAGAGCCCATGTAAGTAATTAAAATTTATGAGTGATTCCTATATCATATGCAATATCCTCATTTCAACTTTAATAAGTAAATTTGTATTTCATATAATGCCTCCTGGACTTCACAGCCTGACTGTTTCTCTTAGCAGCCATGTTACATTTTGCTCTCAGTGTTGGTATTCTTAGGAAATATATTCCTAATAATCTCATTGCCTGGGCTTAAACGGATATCCAGCCAAATAAGCCATTTAATTCTAGTGTCCTTTTCTATATCAATGGGTTTTCACTCCCCTGTAACTTCACAGGCTCCTTCCCACATTGTTTGGAAGGTCATTCATCTTCATCTGTGGCATATTCCCTCCCAGTATCAATGGACTCTCTCACTCATCTGTCTTTCTCCTTGTTCTTTCCCCCATGAGGTTTTGTTTAACATCTCACATTTTCTTATTGTTGAATCAATATCACTCTCTAGCCAATGAGCTGTCACTTTTCACTTTGGCGGGCACACTATTAAAATTGCTGTTCAAGTTTGATTTGTATCATCTCGGCTTTTGTTCTAATCAGATTGAAGTACTTTGTGGTTCCCAATGAAAAGCCTTGTACTTTCTGAAATGTATTGGAGAAGGAAATGGCAAGCCACTCTAGTACTCTTGCCTGAAGAATTCCATGGAAGAGGAGCCTGGTAGTACACGGGGTCTACCCATAAAGGAGCCCCATAGTCCATGGGGTCACAAAGAGTCAGATATGACTGAGCAACTAACATACTTCAGGAATGTATGACTGACAGAAATCTATGCCTGAAATAACCCATGGATGTTTAAACATCTACTTGAATTTCAGAACTGGAATTGGTCTTAAACTTATGAAATTTTCCCCAAGATCTTGAATCATGTATGTGGAACCTTCCACATCACTTCGTGTGTCTCCACCTTAGCACTTGCGGCACATGCTTCTAATGGGTTTTTTGTTTACAGTTACTGATCTGACTTTGTCACAGTTATGGATTCTAAAGAGCCAAAGAGACATGGAATTGTTGGTTGAAATGGGGGACAGAATTTTTTTTTTCTGATGGTGTTCAACCCATTCTCTAATTTCATAGTACATGGTGATTTCAGCTCACATTATTAATGGGTAAGTTTCTAGCATGACTGCCTCAACCTGTTAAAAGGAAAAATACATTCTCCTACTTACTATCCAATGGTCAATCCCTTTGCTGTTTTTCTTGAGATTTCTCTCAATTCCTTGGATCTTTTCCCATAATGATCTCATTTGGTTGGCTACCTTTTCCTATAAAAGAATTATGAAGTTTAGCATAAGAAAATGCAAATACATTGAGGTTTCAGAGCCCAAAGTTTTGCAGTGTACTGAGTGTCATTAGATACAGGTTCTTGAGAGAAACACTGAAGACCATGACAGGTCATCAGGTTTCCCTATTCTTCCCCACTAACGATCTGTTGTATGAAATTCTACACTGCAGAACCACACACCATTAGGTAATCATCTGTCTAGGTATGATTAATTTTCAGATAATGTGACTCCTTGTATCAGAATTTGGTCTAGTGATGCTTGTCACCTCCTAATTCTAACGTACTGGATCTTCCTTCTTTGTCCAGGATTAGGAAACCTGTATCCAAAGGACTGATGTTGAAGCTGTAACTCCAGTATTTTGGCCACTTGATGTGAAGAACTGACGCATTTGAAAAGATCCTGATGTTGGGAAAGATTGAAGGCAGGAGGAGAAGGGGATGACAGAGGATAAGATGGTTAGATGGCATCACCGACTCAATGGACATGAATTTGGGTAAACTCTGGGAGTTGGTGATGGACAGGGAGGCCTGGCGTGCTGTGGTTTATGGGGGTCACAAAGAGTCGGAAACGATTGAGTGACTGAACTGAACTGAACTGAATCCAATGGAAAATGCTTTTTGAACTTGAGGACATTAGAGCTGAAGATTCTCTCTTAAAATTAAGGTCCTAAAGTGCCTCTGATTCTCTGACTTCTCAAGTGGCTCAGTGGTAAAGAATCCCACTTGCCAGTTCAGGAGATGCAGGAGACCCAGGTTCAATCCCTGGGTGGGAATATCCCCTGGAGAAGGAAATGGCAACCAGCTTCAGTATTCTTACCTGGGAAATTCCATGGACAGAGAAGCTTACCCGCATGATCTACAGCCCATGGGATCCCAAAAGAGTTGGACAGGGCTGAGCCACTGAGAGTGCACCATAGTGCCTTTAGCATAATAAAATGTCACCTAAATAATTTCAGTTAGCTTCATGAGCTAGCCATTGGATACAAGTTCCCCAAGTCAGATATACTGCTCTATTTTATTCACAGCTTTATTATTGCTAACTAGATTGTATGTGGCACTCAGTAAAGAGAGGATTTAAACATCATCATTTTAATCTCTTATGTGTACTGTCTGCTAACTTTCAAAGTGTCTCAGAGTTATCACTCACCCAGGATTCCTCAGCAGCCTCTTCAATGAAACGGTGTCTATAAGTCTTGTGTGTCTGGCCTTGAGAGCAGACCAAATACAGCAAGATCTTGTCGGCTTCACAGAAGATCTTCTTTGTCTGCTTGTGGGTCCCACACAGGTGTTCCTCACACTTCAGGAATTGCCTGAGATTGGCTTTTCTGACAATGGACACCAGATTCTTCTGAAGAAAACTGGTTTTGAGGTTTGTCTGTCCTGATCATTGTCTTCACACTGGACAACTGGCAGGAACTTCGGCTTGTTCCCAGAAAAGACAAAGACAGGACCTACAGAAGCTGTGCCCACAGCCTATGGTGACTGGGTCTAGAAGGAAATTCAGGCAGATGAAGCAGGTGAGCTCCTTCTGGAAGGGTTCTGGGATTTCTGAGTCCATTTTCCTGAAGGAAGAAAATCAGGACTTTATTCCTCTTCTGCAAAGACACAAAGGAGCAAGCAAAATTAGGCTGGGGGGGATGTGACTCAATTGTGCAACTGCATTGGGAACAGAGAGGATGCTTTGATGCAAATGGAAAACTGAGACAAAAAGACAGCTCTCAAGAGCTGTAGGAAGTCTTCAAAGCTATCAAACCAAAACTACCTACTTCTTGACCATTTGTCCCCTACCTAACAGAGAAGCTCAGTTTTGCTGAGGTCTTGTTTTTCTCTGTATAGCATGAGCTTCTGGAGTTAGATCTAAGTGATAGCTCTTTGTGGTGGGTCCTGGTTGCCCTAAACAATCAATCACAATGTTCTAGGTCAGTCATTGATTTATGCAAGATACTTGCCTACTTGTAGTTTCATTATTTCATCTAATTATCAGGCATTTTCCCTTAGATGTTATTTTATTTTTTTTTTAATCTCAATCTGAATCCATATCCCCATTTTTTTCCAAATCACTTTCTGAATGCATTCAGTGTTGATAGGGAGGAGACAAATCTTGACAAATTAGATACTATTCTAACCAGAATTGACATATAAATATACTAATTAGTTGAAATTTTCTCCCTATCCTCACAAGCAAGTTAAAAAAGAGAGAGGATGTTTGTATCTTCCAATCATGAAAACTATTTTCAAGTACCCCTTTCATTTTGTAATCAGATTAATTTTCCATGTTATGGTAATAATGTTACCAAAAACAATTATGCTTTTAAAATTTTACTTTGTGAAAAATTGGGTCCTTGTGTCTATACTATTTAAGTAGAGAAGTGCCTCAACTGTCTCAAAGTTCTAAATGTTTAGCAGTGTCATTTTTCTGCCTGCTCAAACATTCCTTCAGTTCAGTCGCTCAGTCGTGTCTGACTCTTTGCGACCCCATGGACTGCAGTACGCCAGACCTCCCTGTCCATCACCAACTTCTGGAGTCTACCCAAACCCATGTCCATCGAGTTGGTGATGCCATCCAACAACCTTATCCTCTGTCTCCCCCTTCTCCTCCTGCCCTCAATCTTTCCTAGCATTAGGGTATTTTCCAATGAGTCAGCTCTTCGCATCAGGTGGCCAAAGTATTGGAGCTTCAGCTTCAGCATCAGTCCTTCCAATGAACTGATCTCCTTTAGGATTCAGGACTGATCTCCTTTAGGATGGACTGGTTGGATCTCCTCACAGCCCAAGAAACTCTCAAGAGTCTTCTCCAACACCACAGTTCAAAAGCATCAGTTCTGTGCTCAGCTTTCTTATATAGTCCAACTCTCACATCCATACATGACTAAAAATTTCAGTCAGAAAAAGTGTATTTCTGAAGGGCCAACTGGTACCTAATTTTAAAAATATTTTCTGCAAATCTTTGTATGCATCATCTACTTCTGTGAGAGTGAAAGTGTTAGTCACTCAGTTGTGTCTGACTTTTTGCAACCCCATGGATTATATCCCACCAGACTCTTCTGTCCATAGAATTCTTAAGGCAAGAATACAGGAATGGGTTGCCATTTCCTTCTCCAGGGAATTTTTCCAACCCAGGATTAGAACCCGGGTCTTCTGCACTGCAAGCATATTTTTTACCATTGAGCCACCTGGGAAGTCCATCTACTTCTATAATGTAAAATATTATCTCTGCTGTATTTATAGACACACTCCACTTTTAGGGTAAATGATGATTAAGTCCTACTTATAGAATCAAGTAATCTGAAGAAGAGAGAGAAGCCTGGCCTGCTGAAGCCCATATGGTCCTTAAAATGCATGAGGACAACTAAGAAAGAAATACAATCACAGAAGTAAAATGAATGCCCTTAACCGTTCCACAGTGCATGTCAAGACAAGCTAATAAAACCAGAACAGAATAATTTCACTAAATTGGTAAAGAATGTTGTTTCATTTTAAAAACCCTCATCTTACTGATAAATCAAAATTAGGAAATTTAGTTTGTTTTCCCTCAGAAGAGTCCCAGGAGCTGCTCTGTGGTGAACTGTGTACTCACTTAAGGAGTTGTAGAAACAATAACAATTTATTTGGACATTACCTGGACAATAATATGAAGTTGGGTCAGGGATTAAGGGTTCCAAGTGTGGCCACCTCCAGATCCAGGTGAGCTCCCTCTCAGTTTTGGAAAAGACTGACTTTGGCTCCTGGAGTCTCCTTATATTGAGTCTCTGAATCCCACTCATTTGTTCATCAGTCTTCTGATGGTGTTAATGTGGATGATGAGATTTTCTGAAACAAGACAAGATTGTCTAACATCTTGGCTTATCTTCATAAACAATCTCCACAAACACCCTCTCATCAAGAGCTACTGATTGTACAATAGACCCAATCTCAAATATACTTTGATATGTGAGTTTCTGAATTTCAATAATTTTTATTTTTAACCAAAGAATTTGAAAAGATTATTTCAACACTATATAGTGAGGTTTGTTTAAACATATTCTATCATGGAAAAATAGTTTGATTTTTAAATTTTAAAGGAACTCTTTAAGGTAGAAACTCTGTGGCCACCACTTCAGAATGGAAGTTTCTCTTGTCCTTCAACCTCATGCTCTGGGTCAAGCCCCCCAGTGCCTCAGAGCAATGGCAGGATGGGGATGCTCTCTGCCTGGTGCTCTCCCAGCCAACTCCAGGGGAAAGGGTCAGTAGACAGAGACCCCAGCTCAGACATCATTTTAGGCCAATGTCATTAATAGGCTACTTTAGAACAAAGTAGAAACAACAGCCACTACATTGAAAAAATTAGGATAAAAAATATTTTGAAATGATAGCCCATATCCTCATCTTTCTTTTCTGACATATTTCCCACTGAACAGTCACATGGAGAATTCAGAGTTCTGGAAAGGGGTAGGAATCATGACCCCTCTTTAAGTTTTTCAAGACACATGTACCTTTTATACATATTTCAAGTGGCTGATGGTTCTTAGAGTTTATGAGTAAACTTTTTAAAATGACCTTGTATTGCAAAATCACAACCATTCTTTAATGGGAGGTGATTCTTGTTAACAGTAACCCCAGGGCCTTAATTTCCAAGTCTTAACCCAAGTTTTTTTTACCACCCTCATTTCCTAAATGAAGTATGGCAATGTAGGTAATTATGACAATAATACAACTTGCTATAAATTAGTCATAAAGTTTTCTTACGGATGCTGACAGGAAAGCAATTTCATTTCTCTATGTTTCTGTATTTTACAAAATGATGGTAGACACAAGTGAGGTCACCAAACTCAGGTATAAGTTTTCCTCTTGCAGAAACACGGCACTGGATCTCCTCAGAAGAAGAGCTTGAAGACAGGACTCAGCCCAGAGCTCCCTGTAGAGGATGAAGTTGGTCTTGTCAGACCCTGTTTAATTAATAGTCTGTCCCTCAGGCAGCAGCTAGGAAGATAGATTAGTGTAAACTCTGTAGTTTAAAATTAGGATAATGATCTTACTTATTTCTGCAACCTCCATCATGGTAGCCCTTGGATTGCTTTAGTGCCTGAATGAATAATCACAGAAGATGAGTCCATGTTATAACATAGCTGTTGCCCTCACTACCCTCTTTGTCCTCTAGCTCTCCCAAGTTGGCATGTCGTGAAGCCATCATGAGTCTATACACCAGAAAAGCTGTCAAATATAAAATTAAATCTACTTATTCTATTGTAAATGTGTGGTGAAGACCACCCACAGAGTAAATGTCTTAGATAGACATTTAGAACTCAATAAATTGATTGCATTATTACACTCTTGTGATTGAAAAGGTAAGAAAGTAAAATTTTGGGTTCTAAGCTTACTACTATCTCTGAGTTAGACAGATATCAGGGAATTTCTATTTTTCATTTTGCATCAGTCAGTTTTGTGAATGTTCCTTCATGTTTTTTATTTTCATATGGAACCAGTGGCTTTAGAATGTTAATTAAATCTATCATTTGAACATATGTAAGAGATCATGGGCTAAGCACTGAATATCATCACTTACATAACAGTTTAATGATATGTAGTACACTTTTAAAATGATAGTTCACATTTCAGAAATTTTGAGTGATTTTTTATTTATAATTTTCCTATTGAAAGTGCTACATAATAAATCCTTCTGTGCATCTATCCTTGTTTTTGATAATTCCTTGGAAAGATAGGTAGAGTGGATGTGGCTGGTTAAAAAGGATATGTGCATACAAGCTTCTGATAATTGCCACCAGACCGTCCTGATTCAGACTTAGATGGTTCCGCTCTGATTGGATGGATGAGGGATTGTGAGTAGGTTCCTTCAACTTTCAGGTGAATGAGAAGTATGGTGGGATGAACACAGGTTAAAACCAGGGACAGAAGGATTTCAGGCCTCCTGCCAGCTTCCCAGGACTCTTAGCCAGGACAGTACCGCCTGTGAGACATTTGTCTTTTTAAAGCTCTGGGAAAAATATGAGAAGAGTGTCCATATAAAACAGAGGATCTTGAGGATGGAGTTCTAGTGACCAGAGGCTCAGCAGGCAGGACAGTGAAAGCCTGCCCAGCAAGGTACAGGAGGATGGACCCCCAGGTGACACGAGAAACACTGGCCCATAGTCTTAGAAGATGAAGCTCTTGTTCAGGAGAGTGGAAGCTCCACCAGATCTTTCTATCTGTCACCCCTGATTTTTCACATGAACTCTCCACACTCAGCAGCTCTACCAGCAGCCCCACTGTGGACTGCAGTCCATGTTTCTATGCTGGTTGCTACAGAGATGAGGAGCCAGAAGCAAACAGCTGGGCACATTGGCCTCCATGACAGCATACTTTCTGGATTTGACAGGAATTGAATTAAATCTAAATATCAAGTTGGGAAGAACTGTCATCTTGACAATATCGAGTCCATATTGACAGTATTCCCACCAGAGATGCTCAGAGGGCTCAAACAAACCTTGTGCACACCAGGACCCAGGGACCCCACAGAGACAAGACAGAACTGTGTTTGAGTGTCTCCTGTGGAGGTACGGGTCAGCAGTTGTCTGCTCAGGGGCACAGGCTCTGGGTGCAGCAGAACTGGATATGGCATAAGCCCTCTTGGAGGAGGTCACCCATGGTTGCCAAAAGACCACGCCCACTTCCTCCCAGTGACAGGGTTATCAAACCAGTGGAAAGGTGCACATGATTAGCTTTTGGAAGAATTGAAAACACACCCTAACAATATTGACTGAAGTGAAACCTCTGAAACGTACTTAATCCAATTGCCACAATCCAATCTATAGTAAAATAGCTATATCCTAAATTCACATTTTTAACCCCTGGAAGTGTTGTTTTTAAAATAAATGAATATGCGTTTTACAGATTATGCTCCTGCTCAGTCACTTCAATCGTGTCCAACTCTTTGTGATCCCATGGACTGTAGCCCACCAGGCTCCTCTGTCCCTGGGATTCTCCAGGCAAGAATAGTGGAGTGGGTTGCCACGTCCTCCTCTAGGGGATCTTCCCAACCCAGGTATGGAACCCATGTCTCCTGAGGCTCCTGCAGTGCAGGCAGATTCTTTACCATTGAGCTATTGGGGAAGCCCTTAACAAAATATGTTTCAGTCCTAACCCATTACCACCCACCTGATCTACTGATTACTTGTTTGACTCTGCCTCTATTATTTCCTTGACTTTTTTTTCCCCCAGAAATAGGACTCATTCTCATTTCATTTTTCAACTCAGCTCAGTCAAGCGCCCCAATACCACTTACAGCACTGGCAGAAATAGCCCTCTATTGTTTGATGGATTTTGTTAACTTCATCTGAACTAGCATTCTCTGAAATTTTGTACTGTTCATTGGGTTCTCCACGAATTTCTTCCCTCTGTGTTTTTTGTTTTTGGTAGCACACTAGTGCTTTTTTTCTTTCCATCTATAACTGCACACACAGTAGCTATTGGTGGTTCTTCTCTAAGTGTCTATCCCTTGTCCTAGTACCCTAGGTACTCATGCCTCTCATTCTACTGTTCGATATATAAGCACAATTGAAATACTGATGCTATGTAGTAGACTAAATGATCACATCATAGTTGTATACCGCATGATTGACTGACAGGAATCATAGTTTTTCTGAAAGAAATATGAGATTATCTGCTAAGTTTCATCAAATATCTCCAAAGGTTTTCTTTATCTTGGCTTGGTTTGCATCCTCTTCCTGCTCCATAAGACATTTTCCTGTTCAGTCAATGATTGGGCATGGAGCTTTACTCAGGAAGGACACCTGACATGAATATTAAAACACAAATATTAAAACACAAAAATTAAAACACAAATCTGCTCTTCTCATAAAGCCATGTCTAAAAAAGTGAAGCCTATTCTTAAGATGTTAATATTTTAAAATTTATCTATTGGTATATGGCTGTTCTGGGCCTTTGTTGCTATGCATGGGCTTTCTCTACTTACAGGGAGAGAGTCTACTCTGTGCGGTGGTGTAGGGGCTTCTCATTCCAGTGGCTTCTCTCGTTGCCACTTCTCTTGCTGCAGAGTACAGGATCTAGGCTCACGGCTTCAGCAGTCGCAGCACACAGGCTCTGTTGTTGTGGTGCATTTGTTTGGTTGCTCTGTGGCACGTAGGATCTTCCTGGACCAGGATCGAATCCACGTCTCCTCCATTGGCAGGTGGATTCTTAACAACTGGACCACCAAGAAAGTCCCCAAATTAATCTTTAATACTGTTTCCTCTTGGAATTTGAAGATTAATAATAATATGTGTATCCCTGATATTGCTGTATTTTGTGTTCCTCTGGTCATACAACAATAAATATGTGTTCAGTAAAGCTTCAGTTTGTTTCTTGTTCTGCCCTAGGATTCCATCTCTCTTCTAGTAAAGATGACATCTCTCTCCATACACATAAACCCATCCCCATCACCAATAACTCTGAAAAAGAAAAGTAAGCATTTGCAATGTTTAGAAATTTTGTATGCTTATTTTCAACAAATGGCCTGGATGGCTTTTTCCAATAAACTACAAAGCAAACATAAAAAAAATAAATTTACAATTTCATATTTGATGTATGTTTTTTTGGGGAAAGATCATAGTGTATTATCATGCAATTCCATTGTATAAGATATCCTGAGGTCTTTAGTGGGATATGAAATTCTGTTCATTGCCCAACTTCCCAACCCTCTTTCCCCACAAAAAAATTGTACTTCATTGTGAGAAATAACCTAACTAGACACAGTGTTCACTTTGTAACAAGTTTCATTTTGACCTCACTGAAGGCTTCGAGATTTTAGCTCCAGTTACTGTACTTTCCTCACTTCTTTAGCTCCTCTCATTTCTGTTCACAAATCGGAATGCACTGTAATTCAAGGGAGAATTTAATCCACAAGAGGATAGTTGCAAATATGCTCTCTCTGGACTTTGCTACCAACATTATTACTTATGTAAATTGAAAGGTGAGCTTGGACTACATCAGCTGACAGGTGGATATATGAAAATTTGAACACACCATGTGATTTGAATAAACTGTCTGCATAGAATACACAGAATTTTGTATTGGGCTGTACTGTATGTTCACCTACTTGGTAAGAAGAGCAACATTATTTTTAGAGTCTAAATAAGTCAATAAATAAGTTGGGTGGAATAAATCTAGGAAATGCATGAAAACAACACTAGAGTCCTCTCTCCCATCCTCTTCCCTATAAAACATTAAAATAACAAAATCAAAGACTGTGATAATGATTATTTTGTATCCCTTAGATTGAGATAATGAGCACACCCACCACCTGCAAAACATCCTCCTGCCCATTTATAGTCTTTCTCACCAAACTTTCCCCACACAAGACTCCAAGTCACCCCAGTTCCGTCCCCAGGCATCACTGATCTGTATTCTGTTGTTATTGATTAGATGTGCTTTCTAGAACATTATATAAATAGAATCACACACTACATCCTCTTCTTTTTTAATCTCACTTTCTTTTGCTCTGAATGATTATTTTGAGATTCATCTTTTTGTAGTGTGTTTTAATATAAATGTCATGTCACGTATCACAAAGTAGTGCTTCAGTTTATGGATATACCACAATTCATGTATCCATTCACCTGTTTAGTAGATACTCGGGTTATTCCTATTTTACTGCCATCTTACTATGGTTTATTGATATTTTCTATAAAGCTGCTATGGGTCTTGTGCTGAAATCCTGGAGAAGAGAAGCTCTCTTTCTGTTGGGAGTGGTGGGCACATGGTCTCACCCTGTGGCAGTTGGTGCCGTCTTGCTCTCATGAAGCAGAGCCACCTGAGTGAGGTGCGTGTGTGTTAAATCATTTCAGTCATGTCTGACATTTTGCAAGCCCATGGGCCTCACTAAGGAGACCTCAGAGATCAAGAGAGATGATTCCTGCTGACATCATTGAGCTCCAAGAACAGCCCTGCTGGAAGCTGTCTGCCTGTGGACTTAGTTACCACCTGCACCTAAAACCTCAGAAGTTGCAGATATTGGACAGGCTTACCAGGTGACTCAGTTGTAAAAAATCAACCTGCCAATGAAGAAGACATAGGAGACTCAGGTGTGATCCCTGGGCCAGGAAGACCCCCTGGAGGAGGAAATGCAACCCACTCCAGTGTTCTTGCCTGAAGAATCCCATGGTCAGAGACGTTGGGTTGCCACAGTCCATGAAGTTGCAAAGAGTCGGACATGATTCAGCATGCACCTAGTCACACAGATGTTGGTTATGGAGTCACTTGTGGAAGTGTGGAACTGTGAGAGGAGAAAAGATTACCTACGTGTCTGCCTTTGAAGGTGTGTTTCCAAGAAGAGAAATCTTCACAGAGCTTTCCAGAGAAGGCTCAGCTCAGGAATTCACAACAGGAAGTCTTCTCAAACTGCAGTCCACCAGATGGGTGGTCTGAGGCCAGTCTTTGCTCATGGGTCTCCTCTCCATGTGGCCCAGAACTCACCCCACCACAGTCAGTTTAGTTGATCGGTCATGTCCGACTCTTTGCGACCCCATGGACTGCAGCACGCCAGGCCTGCCTGTCTGTCACCAACTCCTGAAGTTCACTCAAACTCATGTCCATTGAGTCGGTGATGCCATCCAACCCCTCTCATCTTCCGTCATCCCGCTCTCCTCCTGCCTTCAATATTTTCCGGCATCAAGGTCTTTTCAAAGGAGTCAGTTCTTTGCATCAGGTGGCCAAGCTATTAGAGTTTCAGCTTCAGCATCAGTCCTTCCAATGAATACCCAGGACTGATTTCCTTTAGGATGGATTGGTTCGATCACCTCCCAGTCCAAGGGACTCTCAGGAATCTTCTCCAACAGCACAGTTCAAAAGCATCAATTCGTCGGCGCTCAGTTTTCTTTATAGTCCAACTCTCACATACATACATGACCACTGGAAAAACCATAGCCTTGACTAGATGGACCTTTGTAGGCAAATATCTCTGCTTTTCAATATGCCATCTGGATTGGTCATAACTTTTCTTCCAAGGAGCAGCGTCTTTTAATTTCTTGGTTGCAGTCACCATTTGCAGTGATTTTGGAGCCCCCCAAAATAAAGTCTCTCACTGTTTCCACTGTTTTCTCATCTATCTGACATGAAGGTATAGGACCAGATGCCATGATCTTAGTTTCCCAAATGTTGAGTTTTAAGCCAACTTTTTCACTCTCCTCTTTCACTTTCATCAAGAGGCTCTTTAATTCTTTTTCAGTTTCTGCCATAAGTATGGTGTCATCTGGGTATCTGAGGTTATTGATATTTCTCCCAGCAATCTTGATTCCAGCTTGTGCTTCATCCAGTCCAGCATTTCTCATTATGTTCTCTGAATATAAGTTAAATAAGCAGGGTGACAGTATACAGCCTTGACGTACTACTTTGCCAATTTGGAACCAGTCTGTTGTTCCATGTCTAGTTCTAACTGTTGCTTCTTGACCTGCATACAGATTTCTCAGGAGGCAGGTCAGGTGGTCTGGTATTCCCATCTCTTGAAGAACTGTCTACAGTTTGTTGTGATCCACACAGTCAAAGGCTTTAGCATTGTCAATAAAGAAAAAGTAGTTGTTTTTCTGGAACTCTCTTGCTTTTTCAATGACCCAGCGCATGTTGGCACTTTGATCACCCCTCACATACTCACAAGTACTCATTATGGCCTTCTCACCTTTGGGCTCTGCCGAGATGGGCTCCATGTCCTCCAGCTGACTCAGGGGAATGTGCACACGATGCTCCAGGTCTGAGCAGGTGTGCTGAGTGTGCATGGACCCAGAACTGGGTCCTCAGGGGTGGCCTGGGAGGGGTGGTGTGGAGAGAAGGCCTTCCCTCTTCACCTCTGGGCCCTGCTTCTGGAGAGCCCTCAGTGGCCACCCTTACCAGGAGCTCGAGTTGGCCCTCACTGGCAGTGTGGCACCCTGACCTCGGCTCCTTGCTTCTCTAAGGTGGGACTCTGCAATGACAGTGACCAGCAGCCGGCCTGGCCTGGAGGTATCAGATACTGGTGTGGTCATTATCTTATCCCTGCTTCTTCTGCCCACTTGACCATCTGCGCCCAGAGCAGGCCCACACCTGAGTCTGTGCAGATGCCCACCAGGTAGGAAGACATCTGTCTAGAGGGCTTGGGATAAACCTTGGAAGGAAGAGTGCTGTCCTGGTTTTCCACAGCTCATCCCACCAGCTCCAACCTGGGTGTGCATGTGACTGGCCCGCCAGGATTTTGACACCCCATCTGTCTGCTCTTGCTGGAGGCTCATCCTCCCTCCCAGTGAGCTCTGTAGGGGGCTTCTCTAGAAGAGGGGGCCTGGTTACCCAGATTCCAAGTTTGGGGGCTCTCTTGCCCAGGAACTGAGGTCATGTTCTGGGACCTGCTTGCCCTGGCTTCCCCCTTACTCAAAGCTCCCCCAGGGCATCTGTGAGCTGCTCACCGCTCTGTCCACCCCATGCCACGTCCATCACAGTGACTCCAACACAGCCTACCCCACAGTCCCTGGGAAGCCTGGGTGTGGCCAGGGCCCTAGCCTTGAGGAAGCAGCTGGGTTCAGACCTGGCTCCTCCTCCTCCTCATATGACAGGAGGCAAGCCATGTGCATCTCAGCGTCTCCCCAGAACCCTACCTGCACAGTGGGCATCACTTTGGCATCTGCTTCCTAGGGAAGCCATCAGGTGTATACACCTTTAAACACCTAGAGTGCCTGTAAAACCCATGGCTTGGTATCACATGGAACTCATGAACACACTTAGCAAAGGAAGGATGACATAAAAGGCTGACTTGGCACAGAATGCAGCTGAAACAGTTTTGGGTCCCCTCGGGTCTGGGGACAGTCACTCCCTTTTCTGCTTGTTTCCTAGATTCCCACCCCCCACCCCTCCACCACAGGAGAGTTGAAATTCAGTAAAATTCAGACATCTTCCCCTCTTGCATACAAACAACAAAAGAGGTGCTACGAACATATATATATATATATATATATATATATATGTACTTGTATAGATATATACTTTAATTTTTCTTAGGTAAATAGTTAGGACTCAGATGAATAGATCATATATCTAACTTTTTAATAAATGACAACATAGCTGCACTATTTCATATTTCCAGTAGCAGAATATGTATTTAAGTTCCTTCATGTTTTTGACAATACTTAATAGGTACAGTTTTTAAAGTTTTAAAAGTTGTATATTATTTTGATTTACTTTGCATTTCCCTAATGATTAATGATGTTGAATAGCATTCATTATAAATATTCACCACCTATGTATCTTCTGTGGCGAATCATTTGATTGAATCTCATACTCATAATTTATTGGATTGTTTTATTATTCAAATTCCCACAACCAATGAAAGTTTCTGTTACTCCACATGCTTGCCAATATTTGAGATGTTTCCTACTCCTTCACATTTTATACGACAGTCAGCACTACTTAATAAACTTTTATTAAAAAAGAAATAGATTGAGACAAATAGCATGATATTCAGAGTTGAAAACAAATAAGCAAAAGAATCAGGACATCCCAGCTGTGTTTATACCCAAGGAAGGAGACTGGCGCTGGGAACACCTTAGTGCTGCTCGCCTGCCCCTGCAGCTGCATCTGGCCTGGGAGGTGTGGGCAACTATAGGGCTTCTCCTCTCGGTTTGTTCTGGTCAAAGAAGTCCCCTGGGGCCTCGCCCAGGAAGAAGAGAGAGGGAGGTGTAGACGCACAAGTGGGTTTAGGTGCCTGCAGAGCTATGTAAGTGAGCTGGAGATGAGGTTGCAGTCACAAAAGTCCTAAGAATCCCTGATGGCTTCATGGTCCCACATCTTTTATTTTCCCACCAAATTTCGTCAGGGCACCTGCATATGGTCCCCACAGATCCAACTTCTTTCTGAAACTTGCACCACCTCCATCCCTCAACAATATCTTAAGGGATGTGGTCAGGACTCCTTGACACTGCCAGGGAGTTGTGGACAAGATTCCTGAGTTCCTTAAGAGCAGCCTGTTTACCCTCAGGAATATGGCTGTTCTCCCATCATAGCTCACATCCTCCTAACTCCCTACTCGGTCTCGACAGCTCCTGGCCAGACAGAACCTCAGGTCTTTCCCAGACAATCCTGGGATCTGGCATGCTGTGTAGACCTTAGGCATCCCTCGCAGAGCTGCTGGGGGCAGGGTGTCTGGAACAACTCCATGCCTGGTAAACTGCCCCACCCCTGCACCCCTCTTCCCCTCTCTCCACATTCTCGACCTGTGACCCTGGTCACAGGCAAGCACTGGAGAGTCCTTGTCCACATGAGCCTTGATGAGCCTTGAACACCAGAGAAGCTGCGGCTGTAACAGTGGGCTTCTGGGCTCTGCCTCCTTCCTCGGCTGAAGAAGGCGGCGGTGAGTGCCCTGGCCTGGAGATCCCCAGTCTGAACACCTGTGGACTGGAGAAGGAGACATTGCTCCAGATATGGAGGGCTCCTAGGCTCTTCTCAGCCTGGAGAGAAGTAGAACCACACCCTCCACAGAGCCGCTGTGCTTCCAAGACACACAAGGAAGTCTTAGCTCTGGGAACAAGGGGCCCCTCCAGGCCAAGTAGGCCTCTGGTCATCTTCACCAACCCTGGTTTCTTCTGTAGCTCTTGGTGGTGGTTCAGTGGATTTTGTTGAAAATGATAGTCTTCTTGGGATCATTCATCACCCATTCAGTCTTTATCACACTTTCACAAACACAAAAAGAAATGCACAGAAAGAATGAAAGTTACTCACTCATGTCCAACTCTTTGCCACCCCATGGACTATACAGTCCATGGAATTCTCCAGGCCAGAATACTGGAGTAGGTAGCCTTTCCATTCTCCAGGGGATCTTCTCAGCCCAGGGATCGAACCCAGGTCTCCCACATTGCAGGTGGATTCTTTACCAGAGCAGCCACCAGGGAAGCCCAGGAATGATGAACTGAGTAGCCTATCCCTTCTCCAGGGATCTTCCCAACCCAGGAATCGAACTGGGATCTCCTGCACTTCAGGCAGGTTCTTTACCAGCTGAGCTACAGGGAAGCCCTCAGAAAGAATGTAGCGTTCCCTTTAATCCTGGAGCTGGGATGGACTAGGGAAGCAGCCTCTGCTCCATGAAAGGTTTAAGCTCAGACCCGTCCCTCATGACTTTCGGGTGTTGGGATCTCTCCACTCACATGGGCCCTGTCCCAGTGACCAAAGTTCTCCACCATGCTAGCCCTGGAGGAACAGGGGAGGACTCATCCTCTATACCATGCCACTCACACCCAATACAGAACCCAGCTGCCCCCAGCAGCCCCTCACCCTCAGGGTCTTGTCACTGGTTCTAATGAATTCTCAGGATCAAATCTTATGGCTTTGGTTTCCTCCCTCCATCCTTTGAAGCTGGCTGGCTTAACTGAGTCATTTTCCAAGTCCCAAAATTAGTAGATAACTGGAAATACTGGGAAGAGCTTTGGGGGATGTGATTGGTTTTCCAGGCCTAAGCCAAGCCTTCTCTGAAGGTAGACAGGTCAAAACCTCAGTGAGAGTAAGAGTGGTCCTGGACAGTTTGGAGCTAAGCATTCCTAAAGGGACATCATGAATGATCACAACGATGGAAAATAAAGATTTCTTTTTCATTTTTATACTTTGAGAAATAGGGAAATTTAAATACACTACTCTGGGTGATATTAAGATAGCAAAAGAAGGCTTCCCTGTGATTCAGTCATAAAAAATCTGACTGCCAATGCAGGAGACATGGGTCTGATCCCTGGTCTGGGAAGATCCCATATGACATGAGGCATATAAACCCACTTGCCACAACTGTCAGAGAAGGCAATGGCACCCCACTCCAGTACTCTTGCCTGGAAAATCCATGGACAGAGGAGCCTGGTAGGCTGCAGTCCATGGGGTCGCTAAGAGTCGGGAACGATTGAGCCACTTCACTTTCACTTTTCACTTTCATGTATTGGAGAAGGAAATGGCAACCCACTCCAGTGTTCTTGCCAGGAGAATCCCAGGGAAGGGGAAGCCTGGTGGGCTGCCCTCTCTGGGGGTCGCACAGAGTCGGACACGACTGAGGCGACTTAGCAGCAGCAGCAGCATTAGCCACAACTGTTGAGTCTGTGCTCTAAATCCTGGGAGCCGAAACTACTGAAAGTCAAGCACTCTAGAGTTTGCTCTGCAACAAGAGAAGCCACCTCTGTGAGAAGCCTGCACACCACGACTAGAGAGCAGGCCCCTTGCCCCAGCTAGAAAAAAGCAGGAACAACAGTGAAGACCCAAGGCCACAAAAAGAAATGCAATAAATTTCAAGGAAAAAGAGAGGCTCAGAGGAAACACTGTCACCTTAGAGGCTGTTCTTTCCCAGAGTTGAGATCAGCACAGCCCACTGAGGCTGGGCACTGCGGGCTCTTTGGGAACTTGGAATCAGAGAAGAAATGAACCTGCTTCAGTCCCCAATAACCTTGCCGTCCAGAGGTTTTCTTTAAGTTGTGTTTTTGTTGTTGTTGTTGTTCTCACTGAGGACACTTTCCAGATGGCTATTTCCCCCTCCATTTTTCAGGGGTCTTAGAAGTCAAATAAATCATAATTTCACTGGCCCCTTTTCTACTGTATTTAGATGATTACTGTTTCCTCAGACCTAGCTAAATCCACACAGATTCTGATCAAGTTGACACCGTTAGGCCCAGAAATAAAATTCTGCTATTTCTCTTCATAAATACCAACATCTTTTCTGCACTTAATACTGAAGCTCTTATGGTGTTAGCATACTACCTCATTCAGGGATGACTCCCACTTTGAGACGCATCATACAAGGATTTCTTTGAAGTTGAATGTCACATGCAAAGGGAGACCTTTTCTCCATCGATAAGAATTTTCCATGCCCGTCACGCACCCCAGTTATTTGATGCCTGAACAATTCTTATACACCTCTGACCACCAAGGTGAAGACTCCCTGAAGGGTGTTCTCTGTCTGAGTCACTTTGGGGAAGATTGCTTTCACCATATTTGTCTCATGACCTTTACATAAAAAGCATTAAAATGGATTCTACTCATGACATTTTAAACATAAACATGATGAAAAAAATACATATTTGTGTAACTGAGTCACTTTGCCTTACAGTTAAGATGAGACACAATAATTTAACTAAAACTATTTATAATTGTGTGTTTAAATTGTGTTTATTTTTAATTGTGTGTTTAAGTAAAAACACAATGATTTAACTATAGTTCAACAAAAACTGTTTTTAAAAAAACCTGGGACTTCTGAGGTGGTCCAGAGTTTAAGAATCTATCTTACAGTGCAGGGGATGCCAGTTCAATCCCTGGCCCAGGAATATGTCTCATGCCACAGGGCAACTAAGCCCATGAGCAGCAACCATGAGCCCATGTGTAGCAACAAGTTAAGCCTGTGGACTGGAGCCTGTGCTCCAAAACGAGAGACGCCACCACAAGGAGAAGCCCGAGCCCTGCGATGAAGAGCAGCTGTGTCCACCACAGCTAGAGAAAGCTATGCAGCAAGGAAGACCTAGCACAGCCAGAACAAAATCAATCAATCAATCAGAAAATTAGTCTCTGAAGAAAGCTCATGGGCTGATATGGAGCTCTGCCACAGTGGCCAGATTCCAAGTTGGTCATTCTCGGGTATGCGGGAATCTGGGGGATATGCAGAAGGACCTTTCCTGCCTGAGCTGTCATCATTGTGCCAAAGAAAATCAGAGACAGACATGGGGTTAAGTGCTAAAGACAAATTTTATTCAGCATGATGACAATAGACTGCCAAATGGGCTTCTTTTGACATTCCTCCAGAATTTGGCTTCTCTAGCTCCCCTGTGGACTTGATGAATTACTGCCACCAGATCACAATTGATTTTCACTAATCATTATTTAGTTTGTTCTAACTTGTTTTCAAATGGTTTATGTCTTGTGTCTCTCTTCGCTGTATTATGAATTTATAAATGTAACGAGCTATATACCTTATAGCCCATCTACTTTATAAAATAGTGTCTCCTGCACTACCCAAGGGGAACCCAGGCTTCTAACACAGTTAAATATCCTGAGGCTATCAATCACATTTAAAACCACATAGAGAATATTTGTAATAGTACATATCTAGATATGAGAAGAGGGAACAGGGAAAAATATTTTCTGCACCATTATAGACTAGTAAGACAGGAGATCCAGAGAATCATAAGAAATATTTTATAATGAATCTGCAGCTGATTGAGGGATAGAGTAGGGAGCTGAGAATAAAAATGGCCAACTATAAGTTATATGGTGTAAAGACATTTTATTATACATCTTGATATGCTGATGTCAAAACATGCTCTACTAGTCTTCCTCGATAGGGAAGAACAATAGTAGGTATGGGAATAAAATAAAACTCTTATTGACATGACCCAGCTTTCAAAAGACATGCTTCTGAAATATACTTCTGGTATAAATGTGACAAAACCATATTTCATGCTGTAAGATTTTAGTATTTTTCTGATAGGAATATGCATGTAAGTACCCACTCTTGACAGGATGTGCTATTGAGGAACACTGAGTGTATTTCCTTTGCTGTTTGTATTAACCACCAGAACTAAGTAAGGAAACTATGAAGAAAAAAGATAACTAGGGAATGATGGAGTTTCAGATCATATGCAACAGAGGGCTTCCACTCCACCAGTAACTGGAGATCTACGAGATGTAAATACAGAAAGAAGAATAATATCATGGATGGCATTTATCATTTACACTGAAGGTCTCTTTATTTCTGATCATTTCTACAAGTGTGCATACAGAAATAACTTGAACATGTGTGTCTCAGACTGAACCTTCCAGAAACTCAGTTTCATATTTGACTCTATAAACACATATCTAAAAAAGTCACATCAATTCCTCAAGTCAACACTCCCTTTTGGAATCCTGCACCCCTGCTGGATCAGGTTTTTCAATCACACTGAGCTTATATCAGAAACCAGGGCTGTGTTTTCCCTTCATAATGGATGTATGACCTAGATTTCAGTTTTCAAGTGTCCAGAAAAAAGCTTCTGATAGAAGCAACCGACTACACAGTGTATTACAGAATTATGTGTTGGGACTCAGGTGACCACACATGTCATCACCACAGTGAGGACAGGGGCTGGGGCTAACCCAAATCTTCCTGGGACGTTCTAAGTATGTAAGGATCACCCTCAGCTTAGCCTTTATCTGAGCAAATCTTTCCCGGTGAAGGACACCCAGAGAGCTGTAACTCTCCCGAGGGGCTGGATAAAGCTCTAGATTTAAATCAGGGAGCCTGTCAGTATGATGCAGGACACTCTCCAGGACAGCCATGGAGATGAGGTTTCCGCACATGGTGAGGACCCTAAGCTGGGAGCAGCAGCTCAGGGCAGGCAGAAAGCCCATGAGGTGGACGTCCGTGATCCCACACAGGTTTAAGTCCAGTTCTTCCAGAGTGCCTGCAACTTTCTCCAGTAGAACTTGAAGGAGCTTGGGATTAAAGTCGGTCAGGGTGACGCCACTAAGATTCAGGCCCTTCAGCTGACAGATTTTTGGACACCAGGACAGATGGGTCAGGTCTGATTCTGTAAGCAGGCAGTTGGTGATTGAGATGTTGTCCAAGGGGGTCTTCAAGCACCTGGGGTGGAGGGGGGGAAGAAGCAATTAGATGAGGGAAAGCAAAGTAGCAGTTGAGTTCCAGAGGAGAACTCAGTGATTGGCCCAAAGCTGATATAGTTTAAATTCCAGAGTGTCCAGTCTCATTCTAGGCTGAGTCCTGCCATTTTCTTAGTGTGACTGGATCACATTCACATGATCTTGAAAGCCGTCTTTCCTCATCTGTCAAGCAGAGTACAGTACACTCTATTTCCTTAGCAGGATGAATAGACATAATGGAATGCACTAGAACATGATCAGAGGAGATCGTGACACAAAGTGTCCATCAGGGTGGACATCACTGAGTGTAAGTTCTGGGACATGAGATAAAAAATGCTTTTCATTTAGATCGCCACTCTGTGGGTGAGCTGATGGTCATATACCTCTGGCCAGGTGAGGCTCTTGGCATACATGCAGAAAGGGGCTGCCGGTCTTTAGGGACTCCCAGCCCTATGACATCTACAAACTTTCTATCACTTTTTACATTCTTTTGGCTCTGCTTTGCTACCATCATCTCCAGAACCATGCATTTCCCATATATTAATTACCTTATATGCAGCAAAAGGACACCTGTTACTGACTTGGACTTTAAAACAGGCTCCTTGTGGTCATGGGTTAGTGACCACAGAGTTTCTTTTCACAACACTTAGGCTGATGTGATTTTCCCTCTTCAATGCCCCCTTTGCTTACCTATACATAAATCTTCAGAACACAGAAATCTCTCCTCCAAGAAGAAATCACATACACACTTGCACTAGATCTAGGCCCCCTAACTTGTGGGTTCCCAACATGGCGTCCCTTTCCAGAGCTTCTGTAACCGATTCCCCCCACCTGGATTCCTGTGCTTCTGTAATACTGCTTTTCACGGTGGAGCAGCAGATGAGACACTGCCCTTGATATTCTACCATTGTGTCCACTGTTAATCAGCTGTTGGCAGAGCCTCACCTGAGCATTTGGTCCAGACAGCCTTCAAGGAAGAATGGAGCTTCCATGCCGAGGTTCCGGAGGTTCCGCAGCTGGAGGATCTGAGAGGTGAATTGCAGAAGATCCTGATGGTCCTGCTCCTCAACAGCAGACCCACGAATGCGGGAGAGAATGAGACTCTGAACGTTGCTCATCTGACCCAGGAGAGGAGCAAACTGGGCCAGGGTGGACAGCTTCTGGGTGAAACTCAGTTTCACCATCTGTACACAGTCCAGCTTCACAATCCTGAGAACTGTCTTCATATTTTCCTTGGACATTGAAATAATCTTCATCTTCTTACAGCACAGGTGTATGGAGGCTTTTCTCTGCTCCACCCACCTGAAGAGGTACGTAAGGAATTTCTCCAGGGGCTTTTTCGTAAGACAAAGTTCTATGTACACTTCTAAGGGAGTCAAGGGGTGCCTTTTCCTGGACATGTCCTCAGCCACTGGAACCAGCAGTGAGCTGGAGGGCATGTGGCCCTTGCCTCCAGACCACATGTTCCAGAAGTCCTGGCTGGTATTCCTTAAGTCCAGCACCCGCAGCTTGCCCCTCCTGTGGGGAAACAGCAAATGGTGGGGTAAGATTATTCAAAATCCACACTGAATGAACCCACAGCCTCAGAGTTCAGGCAACATTCCATCTCCCCATGTGTGCTCTTACTTCACAGTCCTGCTCTCACCTGCTGTTGTTTCTTTCCTTTCTTGCTCCCTCTCCCCCAGTTCTTTTTTCTCTTCCATCCTTCCTATTATATATTTGTAAGGGATTTCCCAAAGTGATCTCAGCAATTCCTCTGAAAAAGCCTCTGAGCTTTTTCAGAAGCCTCTGGTCACCACTTGGTCATGCACTCTGCCTGGCACCATGTGTCTCTTCCAGGAATCCAAGACCCTGCCAGGCTCCCTGGATCTGACTCACCTGGGGTGAACCTTCTGGGCAAGCAGGACATCAAGGCCTTCCAGCACTGCTTGTAAGGTTCCTTGGTGAGGCTTTTGCATCAGGCTTCCCAGAGGCAGGCGGGCAAAGGGCCAGGCTGGCACCATAGCCTTCAGGGTCTCCCTGTGTCTGCCAAAGACGGCAGCCATGAAGAGTGGTGGGTAGAGCTCTGTGGGCAGAAACTCCAAAGTAGAGATGGCTAAGGGCTCGTCTCTCAGCAGGCCAATTGCTGCCAAGATCGCAAGTCTGGGAGGGTTGTGAACACTCATCCTGACTCTTCTCTGAATTGAATCGTGGGAAACTGCAAAGATACAAGACATCCTTCTCAGAACAATCATAACCATCAGGGTAGTCTCTCTCCCCACACTTCAGAGAAATCAAATCAGGCCCACAGTCATTGCTCTGGCAATGATGAATCAGAATGGAAGACTTCGGTGTGTCTGGATTCCAGTCTGGGTTTGTGTCCCTAAGGCCAGAGCTCTCCCCATCCTGCCACTAGAGCAAGAATCTAACAAGTTGCAGGAAGGAAGAAAGCCAAATGGAGGCTCATCTGTTTCCATCCACTGCTTTCCTTAATGCATGTCCCTCTTGCACATCTGCACCAGGAGACTGAAAAAGCTGACTCTCTTTGTTTTTATGGTGGAAAAAAAAAAAAAAGAACTATTGCTTAAAGCCCAAACTATGGGGACAGGAGTTCATGTAGAACACAGCTTCCATCCTCAGTTCCCAAAGTCAACTTAGCTGGGAAAGATTAAGGAGATACTTGTAAAGGGAATGCCATTTGTGTATAGAGCAAAAACCGTAAATGTCAAGAAACAGCATGTCAAACAGATGTCTTTAAAAAGAAAAACTGCTGGTTAAGACTTTTAAATAATATAAACCAAAGCACAAATCAAAATGTTTAGAATGGAAGCACGGTACTGGATGCTTGGAGCACTGGGACGACCCAGAGGGAGGGGAGGGGAGGGAGGAGGGAGGAGGGTTCAGGATGGGGAACTCGGGTATACCTGTGGCGGATTCATTTTGATATTTGGCAAAACTAATACAATATTGTAAAGTTTAAAAATAAAATAAAATTAAAAAAAAGAAATATTTAGAAGAAAAATCCAAATATATACTGAATATACTTGATAAAGGAATGGAAAAGTAATAAAGATTTGATAATAAAAAAAAGAAGAAAAATAACATGTATTTGTTAACATAAGAACATCTAAATATGTACAGCAGATATTAACAGACATTGAGGAAGAAGCTGACAGCAGTACAATGATAGGAGGAGAATTTAATAACTCATTACACCAATGGGCACATCATCCAGACAGTACATGATGACTCCCATTGTACAGAGGAGCGACTGAAGCTTGGGTTGGTTACTGGTCTCACCCATGGTGAAACAGCCTATATTTGGAATGGACAATGTCACACCCAGTTCTGCTCACCACTAAAATGTCCACTTCTTCATTTCTGCAATGCTAGATCATAGAAGATTCCAGTTGGGCCAGATGGAAACCCTGGAGGATAAAAAAAAAAAAAAAAAGAATACTTTGAGGCAGAAGGACAGATTTAAATTTAACCTAAAGAAGAGAAAAAGGTAAACTCTCCATGCCATGTCAAACTGCATTATACCATTCATTGCATGCCTGCCATTGGCAGAACATCCCTCACTGAGGTTAACTCACCAGGTCTGATGTGGTCGGGGTAGGGATGCTGCTCAGACCTCAGACTTGATGGAGAACACAAGGAGTGACTCCAGAGCGAGAAGTTTCTGTGTCTATTCTTTGGTGCTGGGGCATTTTATGGAACTTTTTAACCACATCTTCTCTCCTTTCAACTGCTAACTTCCAATCAGTAGGCATTACCTGATTGGATTCCAGAGCATCCCTCAGGTTCATCCTGATTGGGTTACTGCCAGTCTCCAGATGAACTGATTGAGTCAGATCATCATTCATGAAAGAAAACGAATTGGGGGAGGGGGAATCCAGGACTTATTCAGTGATTCACTATATAAAATTGATTGAGTTTTGTTAATATGGCCACTGAAATAAAAAGATGCTTACTCCTTAGAAGAAAAGTTATGACCAACCTAGACAGCATATTAAAAAGTAGAGACATTATTTTGCATGAAATGTTCCCTTGGTATTTCTAATTTTCTTGAAGAGATCTCTAGTCTCTCATGCCCTATTATTTTCCTCTATTTCTTTGCATTTTTCACTTAAAATGGATTTCTTATCTCTCCTTGCTCTTTTCTGGAACTCTGCATTCAGATGTATATTTTTCCTTTTCTCCTTTGCCTTTCAGTTCTCTCTCTCTCTCTCTCTCTTTTTTTTTTTTCCAGCTATTTTTAAGGCCTCCTCAGACAACCATTTTGCCTTTTAGCATTTCTTTTCTTGGGGATGGTTTTGATCACCACCTCCTGTACAATGTTACAAACCTCTGTCCACAGTTCTTCAAGCACTTTATCTATCAGATCTATTCCCTTGAATCTATTTGTCACTTCCACTGTATAATCATGAGTCTTCCCTGATAGCTCAGTTAGTACAGAGTCTGTATGCAATGCAGGAGACCCAGTTCCATTCCTGGTTCCGGAAGATCCACTAGAGAAGGGATGGGCTATCCACTCCAGTGTTCTTGGGCTTCCCTTGTGGCTCAGCTGGTAAAGAAATTACCTGAAATGTGGAAGATCTGGGCTTGATCTCTGTGTTGGGAAGATACCCTGGAGAAGTGAAAGGCTCCCCACTCCATTATTCTGGCCTGGACAATTCCATTGACTGTATTGTCCATGGGTCTCAAAGAATCGGACACAACTGAGTGACTTTCACTTTTTTGATTTAGGTTAGACCTGAATGGCCTAGTGGTTTTCCCTACATTCTTCAATTTGAGTCTGAATTCGGCAAGAAGTTCATGATCTGGCCACAGTCAACTCCCAGACTTGTTTTTGCTGGCTATATAGAGTTTATCCAATTTTGACCACAAGGAATATAATCAACCTGTTTTGGTATTGACCATCTGGTGATATCCATGTGTAGAGTCTTCTCTTGGGTTAATGGAAAGGGTGTTTGCTATGACAGGTGTCTTCTTTTCACAACACTCTGTTAGCCTCTGCCTGCTTCATTTTGTACTGCAAGATCAAACTTGTCTGTTACTCTTGACTTCCTACATTTTCATTCTAGCCCCCTATGATGATAAGGTCATCTTTTTTTGTTTTTAGATCTAGAAGGTCACATAGGTCCTTATACAACCGTTCAACTTCAGCTTTCAGCGTTAGTGGTTGGGGCATCAATTCAGTTCCGTCACTCAGTCGTGTCTGACTCTTTGTGACCCCATGGACCGCAGCCAGGTTTCCCTGTCCATCACCAACCCCTGGAGCTTTCTCAAACTTATGTCAATCACTGGACATGTCCATGGTTGGGGCATAGACTTGGATTATTTTAATGTTGAATGGTTTGCCTTGGAAAAGAGCCGAGATCATTCTGTCATTTTTGAGACTATACCCAAGTACTGCATTTCACACTCTTTTGTAGACTATGAAGGCTATTACATTTCTTCAAAGAGATTCTTTCCCATAGTAGTAGATATAATGGTCATCTGAATTAAATTCGCCCATTCCTGTCATAGCTGAAGGGATGAGAAGGACTCCTCCAATTGTCAGATCACATAAATGTTGGAAAAGACTGTGATGTTAGTGGAAATGTGGAAATTTCAAAATTCAAGGTGGTGATGTTCCTCTGGGATCACAGTTACTATGAGATCAAAAAGAAGAATGTTTTAAAGTTTAAATGAATTTTCTGAAAATAACTCAAGGCCTGATATGGCTGAAAAAGTGGTCAGACTCCAAATTGGTCATCGTTGAATATGTGGGAATCTGGGGGATACTTGTAGAACGCTTCCTGCCTGAGCAGTAATCAGCTGAGGGAATTGTTTCCAAGGAAAATCAGACACAGAAACAGGTGTAAGTGGCTACATCAAATTTTATTTAGGACAACGATAATACAGATAAGGATACCCTAGCATCTCAGGTCATCCAACTTCAACAGATACAGGTGGTAGGGACTCACAATTCAGAAGCAGTGTGTTTCTTGGCTGGTAATTTCCTATGAGGAGGAATCAGGTCTGCAAAGGATCTTGGCTGAACCAAACTAGTAGATTTTGCTGAGGGCAGCCCAGATGAACTGGATACTAATAGTGGGCAGTGAGGAAGTTTGATCAGATTCTTGGGGAGACCAGATATTAAGATCAGATCAGATCAGTCGCTCAGTTGTGTCCAACTCTTTGTGACCCCATGAATCGCAGCATGCCAGGCCTCCCTGTCCATCACCAACTCCTGGAGTTCATTCAGACTCACGTCCATCAAGTCAGTGATGCCATCCAGCCATCTCATCCTCTGTCGTCCCCTTCTCCTCTTGCCCCCAATCCCTCCCAGTATCAGAGTCTTTTCCAATGAGTCAACTCTTTGCATGAGGTGGCCAAAGTACCGGAGTTTCAGCTTTAGCATGATTCCTTCCAAAGAAATCCCAGGGCTGATCTCCTTCAGAATGGACTGGTTGGATCTCCTTGCATTCCAAGGGACTCTCAAGAGTCTTCTCCAACACCACAGTTCAAAAGCATCAATTCTTCGGCGCTCAGCCTTCTTCACAGTCCAATTCTCACATCCATACATGACCACAGGAAAAACCATAGAACTAACATCCAAAAAAGATGTCCTTTTCATTATAGGGGACTGGAATGCAAAAGTAGGAAGTCGAGAAACACCTGGAGTAACAGGCAAATTTGGCCTTGGAATACACAATGAAGCAGGGCAAAGACTAATAGAGTTTTGCCAAGAAAATGCACTGGTCATAACAAACACCCTCTTCCAACAACACAAGAGAAGACTCTATATATGGACATCACCAGATAGTCAACACCATAATCAGATTGATTATATTCTTTGCAGCCAAAGATGGAGAAGCTCTATACAGTCAGCAAAAACAAGACCAGGAGCTGACTGTGGCTCAGACCATGAACTCCTTATTGCCAAATTAAGACTTAAAATGAAGAAAGTAGGGAAAACCACTAGACCATTCAGGTATGACCTAAATCAAATCCTTTATGATTATACAGATATCAAGAGTGGGTTTTTTTGCTGAACTGACTTAGAATAATTATTCAAACTGGATTTTACAAGGAAGCCATCTGATAATTCGAGGAGTAGGATCATGAGCCTGAATAAATTTTGGTGAAACAATGCTTTCCCTGCCTCACTTGTGTAACCCAGTGAGCAGGTGCATCTAGCGGGGACTCGGTAGACATTCTCCCTCAGTTCCACTTGCCATCTGCTCCTACACTTTCCTTTGGAGACAATTATTTCACTTGCACGTCAGTAAACAAAGGTTATTGCAGCCCAAAGGCCGTCATCCACTGCAGCCCCAAGACAGTGTGCCCTGAGGGCAGTTCAAGGAGGAGAAGAAGGTCGGTGTCCTGAGGTGGTACCTTGAACCTCACATGGATGACTTCAATAAGACCAAACTCCTGCCTCTTTCCATACAGAGAAAAAGAAAAAGAAAAAATTCTCTGGTGGCCCAGTGATTAAGAATCCACCAGTCAGTGCAAGGGATACAGGTTAGATCCCTGGTCTGGGAAAACCCCACAGGCTGCAGAGCAACTAAGCCCAAGCCCCACAAGCACCGGACTGGGGCCTGGGAGCCGTGACTACTGAAGCACACACACCCTGGCACCATGCTCTGCAATGAGAGAAGCCACCAAAATGAGAAACCAGTGCATTTCTACTAGAGAGTGGCCCTTGCTGGCCACAACAAGAGAAAGGCTGTGCATAGCAAGGAAGACCCAGAACAGCCAAAATAAGTAAATTTTAAAATCAGAGGAGTAAATAAATAAAATTTAAAATGCATGAAAATTAGTGAGATGTATCATTTTTATTATGTGCAATAATTCTTTGATATTTTCTGATTTTTTTAACACCAAATGATCTTATATACTGTAAGGTAAGGTAAGTCACCTCAGTCGTGTCTGACTCTGTGCGACCCATCAGGCTCTCCTTATAATTTTTTTTTTCCTCCTTATAACTTTTGAACAGTTCCTTCGAGCTATCTGAGAAGCCACCTTTCTGCCTATAATCTGTAGTCACCAAATAAAACATACTTCTCACCTTTTAGGTTGTGTACTTGTCATTTGATATGCTCTTCCGAGACCTTTTCCAAACACACATGTCCTGGCCCCACTCACCTGAGTTCCAGGAGTTACATGGAAACTGCCAATGAAAACATTAGCCACCCCCTGAAAGTAGAGGGAGATTTTATTTGGTAGCCGTGTTTAGGACCCAAGCCCAGGAGACAGAATCTCAGTTGCTCTGAGAAAACTGCTCCAAGAAGGCAGGAGGGGGAGTCATGTGATAAAATTTGTAAAAAGGGAGAAGGCAGTCTGAACATCAAAGATTGTTGTGGTTCAGTCACTCAGTCTGACTTTGCGATTCCAGGGGCTGCTATAAGAAAAATCAGATTTCAAGTGAAGGAATTTAGCATACTGCATATGGGAAGATGCAAGCCTCTGGGCTCACTGAATTCATTCCTTTCATATGCACCTCAGCTCTCTGGGGCCAAATCCTGTTCCCTTGTTCAACTTAAGGAGTGCTAGATGCCCCAGATGGCTGCTTCTTTCACCCTCTGAGCTCCTCAGAGATCACCATGGGGAGCAGTGACATCTGTTGGATTGGAGGTCTGGGAGCCCTCATTCACATTTGGATGCCAGAAATCTCTGGTGACTGTGTCATTTCTTGTTTATTGAAATGGCAAGAGATGTCTTCATTTCACAAAACTTTCTGTACCTTCTATTCAATAATATTGTGAACCAAAAACTGCTCTAAATATAATGTCTACATCCTAAAGGAAATCAGTCCTGAATATTCATTGGAAGGACTGATGCTGAGGCTGAAACACTAATACTCTGGCCACCTGATGCAAAGAACTGACTCATCTGAAAAGACCCTGATGCTGAGAAAGATTGAAGGCAGTAGAAGGGGACGACAGAGGATGAGATGGTTGGATGGCATCACCGACTCAACAGACATGAGTTTGAAGAATCTCCGGGAGTTAGTGATAGACAGGGAGGCCTGGTGTGCTGCAGGCCGTGGGCTCACAAAGGGTTGGACACGACTGAGCAACTGAACTGAACTGAACTGAACTATTAAAAATATCCTTGGAAATCTTTCGACTCAAAATTTTATTGAACTACATATTTTTTTAAAGAAACAATTCTTGTTCATTTATGGTTAAAATCAGTTTTTAAATCACATTTGTTTTTTGAGTCTTCTAAGCAAGTACAATATTTTTAAATTACCCACATGAATTCTTAAAAATAGTATATTGCCTCAATTAACTTTAGAGTGTTTTCTATATAAACCACTGTGCAAATATTTATACTCAATGATATTACCAGAAGACACAGTTTTTTAAATATTTATTTATTTAATTATTTGGCTGCCCTGGGTCTTAGTCATGCACACAGGATCTTTGATCTTCCTTGTGACCCTGTGTGGGTATTGTGTGTGTGTGTGTGCCTGTGTATGTTCAGTTTGCTCCAACTCTTTGTGACCCCATGGACTGTAGCCCACCAGGCTCCTCTCTCCATGGAATTTTCTAGGCAGGAGTACTGGAGTAGGGTATCATTTCCTTCTCCAGGGGTTCTTCCCGACCCAGGGATAGAACCCATGTCTTCTGTATCTCCTGCATTGGCAGGCAGATTCTTTGCCACTGGGCCACCTGGGAAATTGGAGGGATCATTCAGTTGTGGCATGCAAATACTTAGTTTCAGGATATGAAATCTAGTTTCTTGACCAGAGATTGAACCAGGCAGGGCCCACTGCACTGGGAGCATGGAGTCATACCCACTGGATCACCAGGGAAGTTCCAGGACAGCAAGGTTTATTGAAAATTCTAAAGTATACAGTCCTGATTACAAAACGGATTTTTATTGTGAGGTGCTGTGGCCAGGGAAGCAGGTAGGGATTGAAAGTGGTTGATGCACAGTTTGGGGAAAAGAAACTAGAAACAGAATTAAAGTTTCAAAGATGGAACTGGGGGACTCAAGACTTCTTGGATCAAGAGCCCTGTTCTTTGGGGCCAGGTCACTTTTTTTTAGTGTCTTGGCACACAGAAAGTGTCTGTTGTGCTATGATACAATCAGTCCTGTGTCCCTGATCACATCTCCCATTGCTATATTTTGCTTTTATTCTTTTCCCATGGGGTTTTTCTCATGGCTTAGCCAGAGCAACAGGTGGCTGACTATTAACCCCTGCACTCTGGTCTGATCTACAAGCAGCTGGCCTAGAGACCCGAGGCTCAGAATGTCTATCACTGAAGATGAATCCAGTCTCTCCTACTCCCTCCCATCCCCAGCCCCCACCCTCACCCCCACCCCGGCACTGGCTACTGGAACAGTCTGGATGAATCCTGACTCATTGATAAGCACATGTAATATGTGAGTCCAGTTTCAGCATCCAGGTTTTTCTTTCCTCTGTTGTAAACAACAGTGGTTGAGTTCAAGGGATGAAGACTCATGCTATTCATGAGGAGGGAGAAGACTAAAAAAAAAAAAAAAAAAATGTGAAGTGCTTACATAATAATGAGCTCTTGTTCAACAACTCCAGAGCCCAGTCCTCAACAGGCAATATCTCATTTTGTGAAAGTCACTCAGTCATGTCTGACTCTTTGTGACCCCATGCACTATACAGTCCATGGAATTCTCCAGGGCAGAATACTGGAGAGGTTAGCCTTTCTGTTCTCCAGGGGATCTTCCCAACCCAGGGATTGAACCCATCTGAATTGCAGATGGATTATTTACCAGCTGAGGCTCCAGGGAAGCCTAAAAAATATGGAATGCTTCATGAATTTGTGTGTCATCCTTGTGCAGGGGCCATGACAAACTTCTCTGTATCGTTACAATTTCAGTATATGTGCTGCCAAAGTGAGAGCAAATATCTCGTTGGATCCTACTAAAAATCCCATAAACTGTACGTGCATCATTATATTCACTGTGGGGGAACCAAAGATCTGCCTAAGGTCCTCTAAGCCCTATATCCCCTTCCATCAAATCAGAAACAATTGCAGCCTCTGAATCCTTAGCAAGGAAACTTTTATTTGTCTCCATTTGTTTAGGCACACTGTGAGGGTTAAATTTATGTGTCAACTTCACTGTGAGTTGAGATGCCCAGATCAGGTCAAAGATTAACACTAGGAGAATCTGCAAGGGAACTCCTGGGAGAGATTAGCATTGAAATCAGTAATTGAGTCAAGACATCAGCCCTCACCAGTGTGGGTGGGCATCACTTTATCCTCTGGGGGCTTGGATGGAACAAAGACAACTGTTCGCCTTCTCTCTCTTCTTGGCCATGAATACTGGAGCTTCTAGCTCCTGAACCTGGAAACTCCGGTACATACACAAGTGGCTCCCTGGTTCTCAGATCTTTAGTTTTGACTTAGAGCTACACCATCACTTCCATTGCTTTTCAACCTTAAGATTAGGTCTGAATTATACCATTAAGTCAGAGAAGGCAATGGCACCCCACTCCAGTACTTTTGCCTAGAAAATCCCATGGACGGAGGAGCCTGGTAGGCTGCAGTACATGGGGTTGTGAAGAGTCGGACACAAGTGAGCGACTTCACTTTCACTTTCACTTTTCACTTTCGTGCATTGGAGAAGGAAATGGTAACCCACTCCAGTGTTCTGGCCTGGAGAATTCCAGGGACGGGGAAGCCTGATGGGCTGCCGTCTATGGGGTCGCACAGAGTCGAATAGGACTGAAGAGACTTAGCAGCAGTAGCAGGATACCATTAAGAACAGAGCGCGGGGGCTGCGGCGGCGCACAGAGCGTGGCAGAGAGGAGCTACCCCACGTCCGAGGTCAGGGGCATAAGCCAGGAGGACACCATGCAAAGGGGCGGCGAACAAGAGAATTTACCCCATGTCCGAGGTCAGGGACTGTGGCCGGGAGGAGCTACCCCAAGTCCAAGGTCAGGGTCGGCGGCCGAGAACGCCAGGCTGCGACACCACAGGAGCAGCCGAGAGGACTTACCCTGCGTCCGAGGTCAGGGGCAGCGGCCGGGAGGAGCTACCTCACGTCGAGGTCAGGGGCAGCGGCCGGGAGGAGCTACCCCAAGTCCGAGGTCAGGGGTGGCGGCCAAGAATGCCAAGCTGCAACAGCGCAAAAGCGGAGAGGAGCTACTGCCGCACTAGGCCAGGGGCGGCGGCAGGGAGGAGCTACCCCCATGCCCAAGGCCACGGGCGGCGGGTGGGAGGAGCAACCCCACGTCCAAGGAGCGGTGGCTGCGCAGGCCCAGGAGGGCCTAGAGGAGCTATTCCACGTCAAGGTCTGGATGGGCGGCGGTGAGGAGATACTTCTCGTTTTAGAAAAGGCAGAGGAACCAGAGATCAAATTGCCAACATCCGCTGGATCATGGAAAAAGCAAGAGAGTTCCAGAAAAACATCTATTTCTGCTTTATTGACTATGCCAAAGCTTTTGACTGTGTGGATCACAGTAAACTGTGGACAATTCTGAAAGAGATGGGGATACCTGACCACATGACCTACTTCTAGAGAAATCTGTATGCAGGTCAAGAAGCAACAGTTAAAACTGGACATGGAACAACAGACTGGTCCCAAATAGGAAAAGGAGTACGTCAAGGCTGTATATTGTCACCCTGCTTATTTAACTTCTATGCAGAGTACATCATGAGAAACGCTGGACTGGAAGAAACACAAGCTGTAATCAAGATTGCCAGGAGAAATATCAATAACCTCAGATATACAGATAACACCACCCTTATGGCAGAAAGTGAAGAGGAACTAAAAAGCCTCTTGATGAAAGTGAAAGTGGAGAGTGAAAAAGTTGGCTTAAGCTCAACTTTCAGAAAACGAAGATCATGGCATCCGGTCCCATCACTTCATGGGAAATAGATGGGGAAACAGTGGAAACAGTGTCAGACTTTATTTTGGGGGGCTCCAAAATCTGCAGATGGTGACTGCAGCCATGAAATTAAAAGACGCTTACTCCTTGGAAGGAAAGTTATGACCAACCTAGATAGCATATTCAAAAGCAGAGACATTACTTTGCCAACAAAGGTCCATCTAGTCAAGGCTATGGTTTTTCCTGTGGTCGTGTATGGATGTAGAGTTGGACTGTGAAGAAAGCTGAGCGCCGAAGAATTGATGCTTTTGAACTGTGGTGTTGGAGAAGACCCTTGCAAGTCTCCTGGACTGCAAGGAGATCCAACCAGTCCATTCTAAAGGAGATCAGCCCTGGGATTTCTTTGGAAGGAATGATGATGAAGCTGAAATTCCAGTACTTTGGCCACCTCATGTGAAGAGCTGACTCATCTGAAAATACTCTGATGCTGGGAGGGATTGGGGGGAGGAGGAGAAGGGGACGACAGAGGATGAGATGGCTGGATGGCATCACTGACTTGATGGACGTGAGTCTGAGTGAAATCCGGAGTTTGTGATGGATAGGGAGGCCTGGTGTGCTGTCATTCATGGGGTCGCAAAGAGTCGGACACGACTGAGTGACTGAACTGAACTGAAGTGAATACCATTAAGATTAGGTCTGAATTATACCACAGCCTTTTCTAGTTCTCTAGGCAACAGATAGAAGATGGTGGGACTATGAGTTCAGTTCAGTCATTCAGTTGTGTCCAGTTCTTTGAAACTCCATGGACTGTTGCACGCCAGGCTTCCCTGTCCATCATCAACTCCCAGAACCTACTCACTTATGTCCATCGAGTTGGTGATGTGATCCAACCATCTCATCTTCTGTCATTCCCTTCTCCTCCTGCCTTCAATCTTTTGCAGCATCAGGGTCTTTTCCAAGGAGTCAGTTCTGTGCATCAGTGGCCAAAGTATTGGAACTTCAGCTTGAGTATCAGTCCTTTCAATGAATATTCAGGACTGATCTCCTTTAGATGGACTGGTGGATCTCCTTGCAGTCCAAGGGACTCTCAAGAGTCTTCAACACCACAGTGGGACTATAGAGTCTGTAATCATGTCAGCTTCTTCTGAAACTATGTATGTGTCTGTACCAGGTGAATCTTGAACAACACATGGTTCAACTGCTCAGGGTCACTTAGACGAAGATTTATTTTTTTAACAGTAGTTAAAAAAATCATATGTAGTTGACTGAATCTGAGGATGATGAACAGAGGATAGGGAGAGCTGACTGTGAGTTATATGTAATACATAACATATATTTCTTTTACATTTGAACATTCTGATGTCCAGACAAGCTACCCTTGACTTTTCTAATAGGGAGAGACTGGAACTGTAATGGAAACTATCAACCTATTCTGATATGATCAACCACCCAAACTGATATAAATCTAGAATGTGGTGTGGAAATAAAATCCATGTCAATTTTTTTTTTTTTTTTTTACATTTTAGCATTTTACTAAAAAGACTTTGAATGTCTGGTCACAACTCAATTATATCTCCTCCTATATCATTCCTATAATCATTCCTATATCACTTCTATATACCACTCCTATAATTGATTGTATCGATTATAACTCCTCCTCCCTGACAGGCATGGAACAGTGAGAACCAGTCTCAATCTTGTTGGCAGTGTGCAAAACTTAACAGAACTGAGGACCTCGCCTTTGACAGTGAAGGACACACAAAGGCAAGAAACTGACTTAACACAGACTGATAGAAGCATGAAGAATACCCATGCCCAGGGTCATGGCCTGAGTCAGCAGGGAGAGCCCTGCAGAGAGCTCTTCATTCCAATAGTTCATCGGATGCTGTGTTACCCTCTGTGTGTATCAATCCACTGAACAGCCAAAGAAATAAGCAAGGAGGTAAGAGTTGCCCCAGGAGGCTTACATTACATGGTGGCTCAGATGGCAAAGAATCTACCTATAGTGCAGGAGACTGGGGTTCAAGCCCTGGATCGGGAAGGTCCCCTGGAGAAGGCCATCGTTACCCATTCCAATATTCTTCTCTGGAGAATCCCATGAACAGAAGAGGCTACTCTTTATGGGTCTTAAAGAGTTGGACACAATGGAATGACTAAGCACGCATGTGCACACGCACACAGAACAATATATCATGGAGGACAGCAGTTGGTTTTCCATGAGCGTCTCTTTATTTACTTATCTTTTAATTCATTTTTATTGAGTAGATTTGCATTACAATGTCATATTAGTTTCTTGCTTAACAACGAAATAAGTCATATCGATCTGTTTATCCACTCTCGTTTTAGATTTCCTTCCTGTTTAGATCACCAAGAAGATAACTTTCTTCCTGACAGTTTCTTTACAACTATCTTCCGAAGGATAATTGCAACATGTGGGTGTCCAGCACGTATCCAGGTGTCATATTAGATTCTAGAAGCCCATGTCCATGCCAGTCCGACCCCTCCCAGAGTCTACATTTCCACAGCAACCCCCACCCCTGAGGATCGCTGTTCCTTTTCACATCCACATTGAGCACATGTCTGAAACCATGCTGTTTTCCCTCCATGATATCCCCATGTTTTAGATTTCAGTTTCCAAGCACACAGAAGAAAGCTCCTGATGGAGCCAGTGCTCTAGGCAGGGGCAGTATACCTGTGTAAAATGGGCACCACGTGATGCCCTCACCACAGGGAGGATGGGGCTGAAGCTAAGCCACAGGCCCTGGGACATCCTGAGGCTCTCAGAATCTCCAACAGCTGAGCCCGAAGCTTGGCAAGTCTCGCTTCCAGGAAAATACCCTGAGGTCTGTCACTCTCCTGAGGGGCAGGATGACACTCTTGCATTAAACCGGGCAGCCCAGTGGGCTGTCGGACCAGCTTCTCCATGACAGCCTGGACAGGAGGTTTTCTGCCCAGACTGAAGTGCCAGAGCTGGGAGCAATGGCTCAGGGCAGACACGATGGCCTCCACCCTGGAGTCCTTGATCCCACACAGAGCTAAGTCCAGTCAGTCCTGGAGGGTGGCTGCAACTTTCTCCAGCAGAACGTGGAGGACCTCAGGTCTAAAGTTAGTCATGGTGACCCCACTCAGAACCAGGCCCTTTAGCTGACTGATTTTGGGCTCTGGGAATGGTGGGTCGAGTCTGATTTTGTCAGCCAGCAGTTGGTTATTGACAGGTTGTTCAAGGGGGATGGCAGGCACCTGGGGAGAAACCAAATAATTAGTTCTTGGAAACTGGAGTGCTAGGTTGCACACACACGATAGAGAAATGGTTTGTACAGAACTATCATTGGTCTGACCATCAATTCAGGGTCAATATACTGATTGTCATGTCTCATGCTAGGCTGAGCACTGTCACCTTCACTGCAGGAATAAGTCACGTCACAGAATCTGGAAGGTACACCTCCTCATCTATCAAGTAGAGTCAACACACCCCATTTCCTTATGGATGAATGAAGGTGATGGAATCACTAGAACAGTGAGAGCCAGAGAGGGTCTCCATCGAGTTTGGACATCACTGAATATTAGTGTTGGGAGATGAGATTTAAAAATGATTTCAGTTAACGTTTCAGTCAAGGTTGAGCTCTGGATGCCTATATCTCTGGCCAGAGTGGCTCTAGCGAGACCAACTTAAACAAGATTCCACAACATGAAATGTGATGCCAGACCAAAGGGGCTTACATACATCCCTGCATCATCTTCAACTTTCAATCACTTTTTATTATCCTTTTCTCTCAGCTTGATTAACAGCATCTCCAGAATCATGCTTTTCCCACATGTTAATTAACAGGTCCACTGTGGGCACAAACCTGTGGAGCATAGAGCTTCTCTTCAAGAATGCTTGGATCTGATGCAGTTTCCTCACTTCAATGTCATTTCTAACTTACTTAATTTTATCATTTCAACATAGACACCTCCACAAAAGGAGGGAATTACAAATGCTGGGATGCAAACATCCCAGTCAATCCTCTGTATCTCCCCAGCCAGGTATCTCACAAGAGCCACGAGACCAGTTCAGCCCCCTACCCCCTACATTTGTGTGGTTATGGGATGCCACGCTTCAGGAGAGTGCAAGAAAGGAGAGGGTACTTTTGAAATTCTAGGGTTGTGTTCAGTGTTACCCAGCTCGTGGTCCACTCTCACCTGAGCATCTGTTTCAGGCATCCTTCAGGAAGGGAGGGAGACTCCAGATGGAGATCCGGGAGGTGGCCCAGCCTCAGGAACTGAGGGGTAATTTGGACAAAGTGATCCTACTCCTGCTTCATGAAGGCAGTCGGGTGGATGGGAGAGAGGCAGAGTCTCTGCAAATTATTCATCTTTCCTAGAAAAGGAGCAGACGTGGCCAGCATGGACAGATGCCACGGCCGATTCCCACTCACCTGGACACGTCCCACTGCACCATGCTCAGGAACTTCACAGTGCCATCCACGGGCATAGAGACAGTCTTCGGCTTCTTACTGTACAGGTGGATGGAGGATTTACTCTGCTCCAACCACCTGAGGATGTAGGTGAGGAAGTTCTGAATGTTCTTTCAGGCTCCCATTCACTAAAGGCACTCAAATGCTTCCAGAAGCTATTTCCCTTAGCAAGCTTCTTCATTGCCATCTTCAGAACCCTTTCCATCCACGTGCCCTCAACCCAGTTGTCTCCCCTGGTACACCCAGGATTTTATCAGGGTGCCTTGATCACACTCACCTGGAACGAACCTTCTGGGCCAGCAGGACATCAAGTGCTTCCAGCACTGCTTGTAAGGGCCCCACATGAGGCGGGGAAATGAGGTTCCCCATTGGCAGGCAGACAAAGGGAAAGGCTTGCACCATGGGCTCAGGGTCTCGATGTGTCTCCCATAGAATGCCTCCATGAAGAGGGGTGGGAAGAGCTCCCTGGGCAGATCCTCCAAAGCAGAAAAGGCCAAATCGTCATTCCTCAGCAGGTGCTTTCCTGCCAGATCCAGGAATCTGGGTGGGTTCCAGACATTTGTCCTGACTCTACAAGAAGAGGAGTCCTGTGGAAACTGCCAAGGAACAAGGCATCCATGTCAGGCCAAGCAGCAGCACACCTAAGACAATCTCCCAACCTTTCAGAAGGACCTACTAGGTCCAAGGTCACTGCTCTGGCAGGGGTGGAAGTGCCTCAGTTAGCTCATATGACACTCTGGCCAAAGAGGAAAAAAGACAGTCACTAGCCTGTTCAGTTCCACCCATTGCTTTGCATGATGCAGGTCCCACTAGAAAGTGGGTACCTAGAAGCCTGAGAGTTCACTCCAGTCTTTAATTGGGGAAGAGCTGAAAATCATCCTTAGAGCCTTACATTAATGGGCAGATGAGAGTCATGTGGACCAGCACAGCTAACCTCAGTTACCCCCAACATGAATGCCATTGTGTCAAAATATCTTAAATTTCATGAAATAAAATTCTAAATGGATGTTTTTCATTAAAAATATCTCCTTGGTAAAGTCATTTAAAATTATACAGTGTGAAGTAAGCCAGAAAGAAAAATACCAATACAGTGTACTAATGCATATATATGGAATTTAGAACGATGGTAAGAATAACCCTGTATGCGAGACAGCAAAAGAGACACAGATGTATAGAACAGTCTTTAGGACTCTGTGGGAGAGGGAGAGGGTGGGATGATTTGGGAGAATGGCATTGAAATATGTATAATATCATATATGAAATGAATCACCAGTCCAAGTTCGATGCATGATACTGGTTGCTTAGGGCTGGTGCACTGGGACAACCCAGAAGGATGGTACAGAGAGGGAGGAGGGAGGGGAGTATGGGATGGGGAACATGTGTATACCTGTGGCGGATTCCTGTTGATGTATGACAATACCAATACAATATTGTAAAGTAATTAACCTCCAATTAAAATAAATAAATTTATATTTTAAAAAAAATTTATATCAGCTAAAGCACAAATCAAAATGTTTGAGATTCAGGCAAAATTACACTGCTAGGCAAAATCAAGACATGAAATGTGTTCATGTGAGAGAAATGGTTTTTTTGAAAACTCTCGCTACATCCAGAGATACAGGCCACCCTTCAGTGTTAGCTGCTGCTAAGTCGCTTCAGTCGTGTCCGCCTCTGTGCAACCCCATAGACGGCAGCCCACCAGGCTCCCCTGTCCCTGGGATTCTCCAGGCAAGAACACTGGAGTGGGTTGCCATTTCTTTCTCCAATGCATGAAAGTGAAAAGTGAAAGTATTAGCTAGTCAATGGTAAAAAAAGGTGTTCTTATATGAGGGAGGTGACTTCTTGCTCTGATGTGTCTGGAAGGTGCTCAGACGTCAGACACATGGAGAGCCCTGCTGGTGTCTCCAGAGTATGAAGATTCTGCATCTCTTCTTCAGTACAACCTTTTATTCCCATCATCCCTCTGTCCCACTACTAACCCAATCAGAAAGGGATACTTGTTTAGATTACTGAGTACCCATTGGGTTTATCCTGATTGGATCATCGTATTTCTCTAGGTTAGTTGATTGAATCTGATACACATTCAGGAGGCAGAGAAAGACAGGGTGGCTGGATCATCAAGGACCCATTCACTGATTCACAAAGACACTATTCAGGGTGATATTAAGGTAGTGAAAGAAGGCTGCCCTGTGGCTCATTGGTAAATAATTTGACGGCAGTGAAGAGATCGGGGTTTGATCCATGGTCGGGGAAGATAGCCCAAGTCAAGGAGCAACTAACCGTGAGCCCCACAAATACTGAGCCTGTGCCCTATAGCTGGGAGTGAAACTACTGAAACCCATGCCCTCTAGAGCCCACTCTACAGCACAGAGGGCGCTGCAGGGAGGCGCCCTCAACCACAGGGCACCCCCACTTGCCTCAACTAGAAAAAAGCGTACTCAGCACCAAAGACCTCAGGCAACCAAAAATAAATAAAACAGTTTTTTTTTTTTTTTTTAAAGGTAGTAAAGGAGAATGGCTCAGAGGAGACAGTCACCTTAGTGTTTTTTCTCAGAAAGTTGGGATCAGCACAGCAAACTGCATGCAAAGATTCAAGCTAAGATGTGAGAAGCAGAAGAAGTAAAAATTCTGTCAAGACTTTTCCCAAGACCAAGAGGCTCAAAGATGGGCCCTGGGGGGCACTTTGAGAACTTGGAGTCAGAGAAGAAATCAACGTGGTCCATTCCCAAACGGTCATCCAGAGGCAGCTGCTACCAGGAGACATCCACCTATTTCTTTATGTTTTTCTCACTAAGGACATTTTCCAGAAGGCACATTTCCCCAGCCATTTTCCCAGAATCTTAGAAGCCAAACCATAATTTTATTGGCCCCTTTCCAGTATATTTACATCATTACTCAGACTTAGCTAAGATCAACACAAATTCTTACCAAGGTGATGGAATTAAGCACAGAAATAAAATTCTCTGATTTCTCTTCATAAGTACCAACACCTTTTCTGCACTAAGTACAGAAGCTCTCCTTGGTGTCTAAATTTCTGCTACATTCAGGGATGACACCCACTTTCGGCTACATCATGCAAAGATACCTCTGAAGTTTAAGGTCATACATAAAGGGAGAGGCTTTCCCCATCTCCAAGAGTTTCCCATGCCTCTCTCCCAGCCCATTTATTTGATGCCCAAGCAATTCTTACATACCGCTGGCTACCAAGGTGATGACTCTGCTAAGGGTGTCCTCCCACTTGGTCTCTTTGGGGACGATCCCTTTCACCATATTTCTGCCATGGGTATGAATAGCCTTAGCATAAGAAAGGGTTTAATGGATTCAAATCAATAGGTGTTTTAAATCCCAGGTGAGCAATCCCTTTTATTAATAACATGCAGTTGAGTGAGGTTAGTAACAATAATAAGCATAAATGTCTCTGTTACTGAACAGAAACTGAGTGAGCCACCATGTGGGCACTTCTTATTCACTCCTTCAGATAACCTTCAGGCAAAAGGTAAACTTTACTTAGATTTTTTCCCCTTCTGGGCTGGTGAACCAAGGTCACTGCTCAGTTCAGTTTGGTTCAGTCGCTCAGTCATGTCTGACGCTTTGCAACCCCATGAACAGCAGCACACCAGGCCTCCCTGTCCATCATCAAATCCCAGAATCCACCCAAACCCATGTGAAATTTTAATTGAGGAGAGACCTCAAGTCACAGAAATTTTGAAATTTAAGGATTGAAATTTATCAGAATACACAGCAAAACTTTTTGTTGAATGTATAAACAATACTTCAGTTCAGTTCAGTCACTCAGCCGTGTCCGACTCTTTGTGACCCCATGAATCGCAGCACACGAGGTTTCCCTCTCCATCACTAACTCCCTGTTTCCACCCAAACCCATGTCCATAGAGTCAATGATGCCATCCAACCATCTCATCCTCTATCTTCCCCTTCTCCTCCTGCCCTCAATCTTTCCCAGCATCAGGGTCTTTTCCAGTGAGTCAGCTCTTCCCATCAGGTGGCCAAAGGATTGGAGTTTCAGCCTCAACATCAGTCCTTCCAGTGAACACCCAGGACTGATCTCCTTTAGGATGGACTGGTTGGATTTCCTTGCAGTCTAGGGGACTCTCAAGAGTATTCTCCAACACCACAGTTCAAAAGCATCAATTCTTCAGCACTCAGCTTTCTATATAGTCCAACTCTCACATCCATACATGACCACTGGAAAAATATAGCCTTGACTCTACGGATCTTTGTTGGCAAAGTAATGCAATGTCTCTGCTTTTTAATATGCTGCCTAGGTTGGTCATAATTTTCCTTCCAAGGAGTAAGCATCTTTTAATTTCATTGCTGCAATTGCCATCTGCAGTGATTTAGGAGCCCAGAAAAATAAAGTCAACCACTGTTTCCACTGTTTCCCCATCTATCTGCCATGAAGTGATGGGACCGGAGGCCATGATCTTTGTTTTCTGAATGTTGAGCTTTAAGCCAACAAGAAAAAGAAAATTATATTTAAAATTTCTTTTAGTTAATCCAATCTTCAGTTTCAAAACAATAGTACATTACTACCATGTGATCTAATAGGAGTCATAAATACCACACTATCCAGCAAATCCATTTCTGAGGACTTATTGAAGAAAACAAAAAGACTAACCTGAAAAGATACATGCACCCCAATGTTCATTCTAGTGAATATGATTCTGTGTTCATTTATTGGAAGTTAGTCTGAGATGCAGGTGTATGTCTTGAAGGAGTCAAGGGGTAAACTGCTGCCTATGTTTCTAAGATTCAAACTCACAGATTTCTTCTGGTGTCCAGGCTCATTTCCTCCAGGTAGCATCAACTGAAAGGCAGGTCTGGCTGCCCACTGCTTGAAAGTCTACTCCAAAGGTAAGGTTGGTCTAAAGGAAAGTCCACTTTACTTTGGAGACCAGCAATTGTCAGAGAGGGTCCACATGTCCAAATTCCCACTCCCCACTGATAATTTGAGGGTGAGGATTTTTAAATGGGGAGTTTAGGGTGTGTAGGAGAAAGGAAAGGGCTCCACGCAGAAAAAGCGCAGTCAGCTCCAACAGTCATCTTGAAATTGGTCATGAGGTTGTCTGACTAGCATCATTTGATTGTTTTAAGTACAGTTAATTTTCAAGTCTAGAGTCATTTACATTTTTCCAGTTTCTCTGGGGCCAGTTCTCGGAATTGTGCCGCTTATGGCACGGACAGTCTGGTTGTCATGTAGTTAACTTCTGTCAGGCGGGGCTTCTGGTTTCTACAAAACAGGTCAAAGGGTATGGCTCAGAATACTATGCATAGTCTTTGGAGAGGAATTAAAGATTCTTGACTTTGCTTAATGACTAAATTATTATTGTTTGACTGCTTTTCCTTTGTATCTGGGTTTTCTCACTTCTTAGATTACATTTATTCTTTGACTAAAGTTTTTCTTCAGACAAAAGACAGGCTGAGGACATTATGGGTGGAGGGAGGAAGGAGCATAGGGTTCTGCTCTATTTCAGGGGTAGGTGAGAGAGGCAAATACCTCTGAGAGTCAGGACAGTGGAGTCAGTCAAGAGAAAAATTAGAAAGATTCTCTAAGAATTGTGCAAACTTATCTGATGTTTGTGCATGTATAATGCAATATGAGATAAAGATTTTGATGAAAACTTTTCAAGTGACTGTCTATCATTTGTAAATACATTGATACAAAAGAGAAACTCTTAAAGGAATCTCTTTGCAGGGATGAGTCAGTGCTGCTGTCCATGTGCCAACTTATGAACCCAAAACTTTGTCCAGAAGACATCACTGGACGGATGGGCTGGCTCAACCACTTTCAAGATGAGTTTGGTCCATTGGTGGAACCCCACATATTGGGATCTTTAAATAAAGATTCTGTATTGTCAATCTTAACCTCTTTACCAATCTTCAATTTAAATATTTAAAATCATATTTCTACCAAGATAATATGGACAAATCTACCTGAAAGTTGGTGAAATGATAATGGGATTCAAGCCTATTATACTTTTTTTATTTTTTTGTATAATGAGAGAAGACTCTGAAAGAAGGGTCCCTTAAGACCTGGAATCATTCTTAGATATGTCAGTTGCTCACGTGCATGAGTCACGTGCATGCTCAGTCACTTCAGTCATGTCCAACTCTTTGCAATCCCGTGGACTATAACCCAGCAGGCTCCTCTATCCATGGGAATCTCCATGTGAGAATGCTGCAGAGGGTTGCTTTGCCCTCCTGCAGGGGATCTTCCAGACCCAGTAATCGAACATGTGCCTCCTGTGACTCCTGCACTGCAGGTGGATTTTTTACCTCTGAGCCACCAGGGAAGCCCCAGAGTCACAGAGAACTATAAATTAGTTCAGGACATTTGAATTACAAGTTAAATGCAAATAGAAATTTTGATAGTGTACCTTACAGTTAAAAAAATTTCCCCTAAACATTCTTGGTAGTTAAATGTGTTGGTTGGTGATGCCATCCACCGTCTCATCCTCTGTTGCCCCCTTCTTCTCCTGCCTTCAATCTTTCCCAGCACTAGGGACTTTTCCAATGAGTTGTCTGTTCGAATCAGGTGGCCAAAGTACTGGAGCTTCAGCTTCAGCATTAGTCTTTCCAGTGAATATTTAGGACTGATTTCCTTTAGGATAGACTGGTTTGATCTTACATTTCAATGGAGGAAGTTTAGGCCTTAAAAATCATGGTTCTCCAGGAGCTCACAAAATTTCCCAGGGTGCAGAAAGCCCTGTGATACCAAGGAATCCTGGTAGCTTCTGAAGGGACTTGGACCCAGGAGGGAGGTGATCTCCTGCCTGCCCAAGGCCAATCTGCCCACAGTGGTGCGGGGCCCCAGTAGACTCAGCCCTGGACTCAAGGGGTGGCTACCCGCTGGGACCTTCCTTCAGGGCAGGAAGGGACCCTGCAGACCTTGGAGATGGCAACACTGGGCTCTGTGTTCTCGTCCCTGCCTCTGTAGGCACTGAAACTCTAACAGTCCAATGTGGTTTTGTCCAGAGAGGGAGCTTTACCCTGAGGCCCCAGACCAGCTCGTGTACCTGGCACATCTGGGAAAGTGGGGGTGAGGCTCTGCTCAGCACAGTCCCCCTTGGAGGATGTACAGGAGGGGGCAGGGGAGGGGGGCTGAAGGGGTCCCAAAGCTGCTCTTTACACTCAGAGTCTGCGCCCCTCACCTCCAGGGCCTGCACCTCCAGGGGAACCAGTGGGCTCCACTCCTGGATAGAGGGGGCAGAATATCTTGGAAGGGATAGTTCAAGGAATGAAACTTGGAATTTTCAAGTTTCAATGAAACTTCAATGAAACATTCAATGAAACAGGAATGAAAGTTCAAGAATTCCTGCCCTTCATTGAAAGAGAAGCTGCAGACAAGGAAAGGGGGGACCGAGAATCCTGAGAGCTGAGTCCCTGACCCCTGCTTTCCTCCTGCTGCTGCCCCGTACCTTTCCTTCTACAGTGAAGGGATCAGAAGTACAGGCTGGGCAGGTTCTGAGAAGGAAGGTCTAATGAAGTAGAGCACTGGGTTGTGCTGGCAAAAATGTAGAAATATCTCTGCGGCTGAGTTGCTAGACTCCTGGCTTCAATTTCATTTCTAGGGGAAAGGGAGAAGCTGTCTGGCCATCAGTGAGCAGCGCCTCCCTCTCTTTTCTGTGAGTTTTTCAATCAAAAGATATGTTTAGATTTACCAGGAGGATAGAAATCCACTTAACATTTTGTGGGTGTGAATGAACTGTGGGTCAGTCATTTTAGAAGCACTAAATCTAATCTTAAGTTAGATCTTTTATGATTGCAGTTTTATTCCCAGTTCATGACTAGGTAGATGAGGCAACAAATACAGATTTATAATTTTAACAAATGCCATCTGCTTCTATTAGAAAATTCAGACTTTGAACTTATATTGATCTAGTATTTGTATTTTTCTGCATCTGTTTTTAAAACTTTTTGTTTTGTATTGGCATATAGCTGAATAGCAATGTGGTAAGCCTTTTCTGGTGATCTAGTGGTTAAGAATCCACCTGCCAGTGTAGGGGACATAGATTCGATCCCGGGTCTGGGAAGATCCCAACTGAGCCCATTTGCCACAGCTGCGGAGCCAATGAGCTGGAGCCTGTGTCTGCAAGAGATGCACCCCAGTGAGAAGCCCGCACACTGCAAGGAAGAGGAGCCCCACTCTCTCAGCTAGAGAAAGCCCTTGGTCAGCAATGAAGACCCAGTGCAGCTGAAAACAAAAAATAAGTAATCATAGAAATATTGTGATAGTTTCAGGTGAGCAGCAAAGGGACTCAGCCCTGCAGACACGTGTGTCCATTCTCCTCAAACCTCCCTCCCATCCGTGCGGCCACATGACACTGGGCAGAGCTCCGTGTGCTGTACAGTAAGTTCCCTGTCTGTACCAGAAACTATAAAACTCCTAGAGGAGAACATAGGCAAAACACTCTCTGACATACATCACAGCAGGATCCTCTATGACCCACCTCCCAGAATATTGGAAATAAAAGCAAAAATAAACAAATGGGACCTAATTAAACTTAAAACCCTCTGCACAACAAAGGAAACTATTAGCAAGGTGAAAAGGCAGCCTTCAGAATGGGAGAAAATAATAGCAAATGAAGCAACTGACAAACAACTAATCTCAAAAATATACAAGCAACTCCTACAGCTCAACTCCAGAAAAATAAATGACCCAATCAAAAAATGGGCCAAAGAACTAATAGACATTTCTCCAAAGAAGACATACAGATGGCTAACAAACACATGAAAAGATGCTCAACATCACTCTTTATCAGAGAAATGCAAATCAAAACCACTATGAGGTACCATCTCACGCCAGTCAGAATGGCTGCGATCCATAAGTCTACAAGCAATAAATGCTGGAGAGGGTGTGGAGAAAATGGAACTCTCTTACACTGTTGGTGGGAATGCAAACTAGTACAGCCACTATGGAGAACAGTGTGGAGATTCCTTAAAAAACTGGAAATAGAACTGCCTTATGATCCAGCAATCCCACTGCTGGGCATACACACTGAGGAAACCAGAATTGAAAGAGACACGTGTACCCCAATGTTCATCACAGCACTGTTTATAATAGCCAGGACATGGAAGCAACCTAGATGTCCATCAGCAGATGAATGGATAAGAAAGCTGTGGTATATATACACAATGGAGTATTACTCAGCCATTAAAATGAATACATTTGAATCAGTTCTAATGAGATGGATGAAACTGGAACCTATTATACAGAGTGAAGTAAGCCAGAAGGAAAAATATAAATACAGTATACTAACGCATATATATGGAATTTAGAAAGATGGAAACAATAACCCTGTGTACGAGACAGCAAAAGAGACACCAATGTATAGATCAGTCTTATGGACTCTGTGGGAGAGGGAGAGGGTGGGGAGATTTGGGAGAATAGCATTGAAACATGTATAATATCATGTATGAAACGAGTCGCCAGTCCAGGTTCGATGCACAGTACTGGATGCTTGGGGCTGGTGCACTGGGACGACCCAGAGGGAGGGGAGGGGAGGGAGGAGGGTGGAGGGTTCAGGATGGGGAACGCAGGTATACCTGTGGTGGATTCATTTCGATATTTGGCAAAACTAATACAATATTGTAAAGTTTAAAAATAAAACAAAATAAAAAGAAAAGAATAAAATATTTCCCTAAGACATCAAGGAGTAAGATGAACTCTCAAAACTCATCCCTTTTCATATATAAGAACACAACTACTTCTGTGATACTAACAGTGCATGAGAGCCAAAAATGAATATTTTTCATTTTCAGCCAAGAATATTTAGAAAAGTTTAATGAGATCATGATGGTTTACACTCATTTTCAAATATATAAATAAACCAAAATATTAAAAATAATGTCATTCTGCTACATAACAATTCCCAAACAATTTAGTAACCTATGGACTAAAATGCTTATACAAAACACCTGTTTAATACAATCACATAACATAATGCAAAAAACCAAGTCTATGGTAAAAACATGATTCCTTACAATCTTCAGCATGAGGAATGGGTTGGGGCAGAAACCAGAAGAAATTTAGATGCAGCCTGGAAAATTAGTGTCATTGAGTCAAAGGATGATGGTTTTAAGGAAAAGCTAACTCAAATGGAGCAGTTTTAAATTTTAATTTATGATTTTTGAAATCAGTAAGAAAAATGTCACTGATAACTCAAAGAATAAATATATAGAGAGAAATGCTGCTGCCCACATGCCCATCCGTGCTTCCAAGATAAGGAAGGGCCAGCCCCTCACCTCAGAGAGAAGGGACAGAGACAATTGTCTTAAAGGCAAGTCTCCTACTTCCAGTCAATCAGATCTTCCCTCCCCAGCTCACTGCCTGAGTCCTGAGGGACAAGGTCACAGAGAAGAGGGGGTCACAGACCCCGGGAGCCCCTCACACGTGTGACAGGCAGAGGGTGAGGAGAGCAAACCTTCCCAGTTCAGGGAGCTCAGTCTAGTCCAGGGTGCCCCGGAGCCCAGTCAGCTCAGGGTTTATTCCACGAAGCATCATTGCATTGACTTTCTCTCGAGGTGAATGTAGGGTAGATGGAGAGGTCAGAAATTATAGCACAACATGCCTTCTTTCCAACAGGTCCCACTTTGTATGATGAGGGAGAGAAAGAAGGAAGACAATGAAGAGGCAATAGAGAGAAGGGCCCATGGACTTTTGCTGGAAAGTTCTTTGTCCCTTCAGGTTATGAAGCAAAACTCAGTTGGAATCCTAGTCAGAGGAGTCCCCTGAGGACAATGAGCTGGAGCTGCTGTCCTCCAGCTCAGAATCTCCATCTTCATCCTCAGTGCTGGGGGCTGAGGAGCTGCTGCCTGCTTCCTCTTCCTTGTTTTCCTCTGATCTCCCTGAGGCAGGACAATGTTCTCCAATCGTGTCTGATGTTTCTGACTCTTCAGACTGAAGCCCCGGGTCCTCTCTAAGTCTTCCTTGCAGATTCCCTGATGATGGGGACTGCAGACCCATTCTTCTAATCTTGGGGTTTGGGCTCCCCATCATGCTCATGTTCTTACACTTAGCACAAGTCGCCTCTCTGAAAGCAGCATATTTTTCAGGAGACAGAGTCCTGAGCCAGAGATCAAGGTCCACCTTGTACTGTGTCTGCAGTCCCTCCGCCTGCATCTTATAAAGCTCCTTCTGGTCCTGAGGGACCCACTGCCAGCGTCTACTGATCTCCACCATGTGCTCCCTCGGGGGCACCACTTTCAGCTCCCTGCTTGACCAGAGATCCTGGTGGAACTTGTGATAGCCATTCATCAGGGGCTTCTTGGGCTCTCCATGGAATTTCCACTTCATGGGTAAATTGTTTTCTGGGGAAGACCTCACTTTTTGCACATTTTCCTGAAACTTCTTTGGCACTTTACTTCGACTTCCTTTGGGGACATCAGGTTTCTTGGAGTTCTGGACTAGTTCAGGGTGCTGTTCTCTGAACAGAACCATTTTCTCCTGAAACTCCTGTTTCTCTTTCTGGAAATCTTGACTGTATTTCAGCTTGAGGTGTTCGGGCAGCTTCCTGTATTCCTCAGACAGAACCTTGGTCAGCTCCTGGTTGCTCATCTTGGGGTGTTTTTGGAGGTACTGAGGTCTCATCTCTTTAAAAAAGAGAAGGTAAGCTGTCAGGGGCCTCTTGGGTAAATCAGGATGTTTCTTGTGGTTTCTGCTTTTGGAAGGATTGTTAACATTTTCCTTAGCTTCCTGGATTACTTCTTTAAAAGTGTGGAACTTTCTCAAGTTATAAGAAATCTCTAACCATTTGAGTTTGCATTTTTCCCCAGAAAAATCTTTAAAAGCTACTTTTTCCCAGTCCACCATTGACTGGGTCTTTTGAATGTGTGTCTGTCATTGGATGGAATGCTTTTCTCCATATATTCCAGTAACTGCACAATGTCTTCTTTGGACCAGTCATCTTGACTTTTAGGCAGCACCATTTCTAGGTCTTTGGGACAATTATATGGTCCTGGAAGTTCAGTCATCTCAGCAGAATCTCCAGCATCTGCACTCTCAAGATTCAGCAGGTTAGTGTGATGATTCTGTGAAGAAAGAAAAAGAAAGTTACTCTCCTATGTGACACATGAGAGAAGAACATATCACTTGGGATATGTCTCTTCTATCGTTTTATTTACCCTTAAGAATGTAAATGAAAACTGGCCTAGTCTGAATTGAGATTCATGGTGAACATTATGAAGGTTCCTTTGCAGAGTTAAGTATCTTCAGACCGCATTCACTCTGCCTTCCAAACAATTTCACCAGACAGTGTTTTACACATAAAGGAGCAAACTAAAAGACTGGCTACTCACTCAAGGGACAAAGAATAAGAGAAAATGAAGGGAGTTAATAAAAGTAAGTGCCTGAAAAGCAAAGGACTTTAAAACCGCAATGCCAAACCACAGCACATGGATAAGAATGGTCAAAATCCCAAAGACAGCCATCACCACATACTGAGAGGATGGGGAGAATCAGGAATTAATTGATGAATTCCTGATTGAGGAATTCATTGATGAATCAGGATTCATCATCAATTGATTCACTGATGATGGGAATTCAAAATAGTACAGGCCTTCTGAAAGACAGGACAAGGGAATGGCAACCCACTCCAATATTCTTGCCTGGAGAATTTCATGGACAGAGGAGCCTGGTGAGTTACAGTCCGTGTCATCACAAAGGGTTGGACACAACTGAATGACTAACACTTTCTGAAAGGCAACATGGTGGTTTGTTACAAAACTAAATATCCTCCTACCATGAAATTCCATAATCATCTTCTTCTACATTTGCCAAAATCAGGTGAATCCATTTAGAAAAAGTGCAGATGGATACTTCTAGTAGCTCTGCTCATAACTACAAAACTTGAAAGCAACCAAGATGTCTTTAGGTAGATGAATGGATAAAGAAACCCTGGTACATCCAGGCCATGGAATAGTATTCACTGCTAAAAAGAAATGAGTGAGAAAGCTAGCAAGAGACATGGAGTATAGTTGAATGCATATCACTAAGTGAAAGAAGTTAATCTGAAAAGGATACATACTTCATGAGTCCAACTATAAGACATTCCAGAAAAAGAAAAATATAGAGTGAAATAATCCTTGGTTTCCAGCAGTTAAGGTTAGAGGACTGATGAACAGGTGATCACAAAAGATTTTTAGGGCATATAGCACTTTCATATATTATACTGGGGGGTACCTGTCACTATACATCAGTGTAAAACTAGTAGAATAAACAACACCAAGAATGAACACTAATGGAAAATCAGGAACTTTGGGTGACAATGAAGTATCAGTTGTAATAAATACACCACTCTGATACATTATGTGATAATGGGGAAACTGTGTGTGTGCCTTTGTTTTGAGGAGGCAGGATATATATGGGAACTGTCTGTGTTCTGCTGAGATTTAATGTGAATATAATCTCTTAAATCGTAACACTCCATGGATTCCAGAGAATAGCTACATTCTTCTTCCTTTTTATTAATTTATTTTGATTGGAGGATGATTGCATTAGAGATTGTATTGGTTTCTGCCATACAACAATGTGAATCAGCTATGAGTATAGAAGGAAGTGTCCAGGTGGCCATGGACTGAATGTGCAACTGAGATAATAATTGATATGTTTCATCGAACAACAGAAGTGCCATCGAAGATGAAGACAAGTGTAAACATGTTTATGTAAAAGTCAAAGACTTGAAGGGCTAAATATTTCTTTTCAGATAACATTAATAGACATTGTATTAAGGCCTATTAAATACAATTGATTTTATTGGGCTCCAAAATCACTGTGGATTGTAGCAGCAGCCACGAAATTAAAAGAAGCTTGCTCCTCAGGAGAAAAGCTATGACAAATATAGACAGCATACTAAGAAAGCAGAGACATCATTTTACTGACAAAACTCCATATAGTCCAAGCCATGGTTTTTCCAGTGGTCATATATGGATGTGAGAGTTGGACCCTAAAGAAGGCTGAGTGTTGAAAAATTGATGCTTTCAAACTGTGGTGCTGGAGAAGACTCTTGAGAGTTCTTTGGAATGCTAAGAGATCCAACCAGTGAATCCTAAAGGAAATCAGTCCTGAATATTCATTGGAAGGACTGATGTTGAAGCTGAAACTCCAATACTTTGGCCACCTGATGTGAAGAACTGACTCATTGGAAAAGACCCTGATGCTGGGAAAGACTGAGGTGGGAGGAGAAGTTGTCGATGGAGGATGAGATGGTTGGATGGCATCACTGATGTGAAGAACATGAATTTGAGTAGGTTCTGGGAGTTGATGATCCTCAGGGAAGCCTGGTGTGCTGCAGTCCATGGGGTCGCAGAGAGTCAGACACGACTGAGGGACTGAACTGAACTGATACTCCTAAAGATTTTTCACATTTGGAAATATGTAGATTCCAAGTTAAAATGCAAAAGAGTGCTGGCCCTTCCCTGGTGGTCCAGTGGCTAAGACTCCATGCTCCTAGTGCAGGGCATCAGGGTCCAATCCCCCTCAGGGAACTAGATCCCACAGGCCATAGCAAAGTGCTCACATGCCAGGACTAGTAGTTCATGGGTGGTGATTAAGTGTTTGCATGCCTCAACCAAGTATCCCACACATCTCTAGCTAAGAACCAGAAAATACAAGTAAATAAGTGAAATTTAAAAATAAATACTTAAAAATAATGGTGCTATCTAATATAGTGGGCATAAAAATAAATGGCTGAAATTAATCAAGATTTCCATTTCTATATCAGACTGAGTGAAGAATTTTCTCTGCTTTTTCATATTTGGTGTCACCAATGTTATGTATTGAGAGTCATCATCAGTATCTAGGTTATCACTGGACATTTCAAAGAATGAGCCCCACCATTTCCTGAAGAAATATTACTCTTCACATTCTACAACAGTTTCTCATCAAGTTTTAGGCATCATGCCAAATGTAAAAACTATCTGTATAGGATTTCCCATCCCCAAATTCACATTTTAGTTTTATACCATGGAAACCATAAGTTAGCAGAATCATTCATTTTCATTTACAAATTTCAAACATTGGAAGATATTATAATTCTCTAGCTCCAGAGTGAACTGAAAGCAACTTCAATTTTTTTATTAGCTGGGAGTACATCACCTGCTTCAGAAATTCTGAAGTCTGCTGGGTGTTAAAATTTATATATATATAGAAAGAAGCAAGAATTCCACTACTTAGAACTCTGTACTCACCATAAGATTGCAGAATTGGTCTCATCAATTCTGGTAGGAGAATCCACCCAATCAGGTCCGGAATTCTATGCTCTCTGGATGGGTCAGCCCCTGTAACTTTCAGAATTTCCCAGGGTTCTGACAACTCAAAACATCTCTGAACAGGAAAAAAAGAAAACAGAAATATCACTTTTGAGATGCTTGACTATCAGGATTCTTGAAGTCCCTCCTTTGATTAGGTTACTACAGTTCTCTCGGATAAACCCAATCAACACTGAATAGATTCATGCCATTTCTCATCTCCATTAACATCCACTGCCTAAGTCCTCCAGGGCTGGTTTATTATCACCATTGATTTTTATAATAATTATCCATTCTGTTCTCATATTGAGGGTCTCACATTCTACTCCAATTCCCTCCGTATTTTATTATACTTTAATAAGGTAGTTGAATATGCATCTTTCCATGTTGTGATAATCTCTGACCTTTTTTTTTTCACATGATATAGCAGGTCAGGAAGCAAAAGTTAAAACTGGACATGGAAAAACAGATTGGTTCCAAATAGAAAAAGAAGTATGTCAAGGCGGTATACTGTCACCCTGCTTATTTAACTTACATGCAGAGTATATCATGAGAAATGCTGGGCTGGAAGAAGCACAAGCTGGAATCAAGATTGCTGGAAGAAATATCAATAACCTCAGATATGCAGATGACACCACCCTTGTGGCGAAAGTGAAGAGGAACTAATAAGCCTCTTGATGAAAGTGAAAGTGGAGAGTGAAAAAGTTGGCTTAAAGCTCAACTTTCAGAAAACGAAGATCATGGCATCTGGTCCCATCACTTCATGGGAAATAGATGGATAAACAGTGGAAACAGCATCAGGCTTTATTTTTTGAGCTCCAAAATCACTGCAGATTGTGACTGCAGCCATGAAATTAAAAGACGCTTACTCCTTGGAAGGAAAGTTATGACCAACCTAGAGAGCATATTAAAAAGCAGAGTGGTTACTGTGCCAACAAAGGTCCATCTAGTCAAGGCTATGGTTTTTCCAGTGGTCATGTATGGATATGACAGTTGGACTGTGAAGAAAGCTGAGCACAGAAGAATTGATACTTTTGAACTGTGGTGTTGGAGAAGACTCTTGAGAGTCCCTTGGACTGCAAGGAGATCCACTCAGTCCATTCTAAAGGAGATCAGTCCTGGGTGTTCATTGGAAGGACTGATACTAAAGCTGAAACTCAAATACTTTGGCAACCTGATGTAAAGAATTGACTCATTGGAAAAGATCCTGATGCTGGGAGGGATTGGGGACTGGAGGAGAAGGGGACTACAGAGGATGAGATGGCTGGATGGTATCACCGAGTTGATGGACATGAATTTGAGGAGACTCTGGGTGTTGCTGATGGACAGGGAGTCCTGGCTTGCTGTGATTCATGGGGTCGCAAAGAGTCAGACAGGACTGAGTGACTGAAATGAACTGAACTGAACTGAGGTTCTACTAACAGGTCAAGTTTAGAATGGACTTTTTAATCCCTTCAGTTCTAATCCGTTTCTATCACCACATAGCATACATGAAAATATGAGTAATTATTGAGGATAATTTTGGAACTAGAGAAACAGAGGCCCCATATTCTGTCATCCTTGGCTAATTTAATTCTGATTATATGGTGATTAAATATGAGCAATTCATTTTTAAAAGTCCATGGGCATTGAAGAAAGCAATTGGATTAAACCTGAGGTGGTCTAAAGTATGTCTAGCATGATATGATTACTTATTAGATCAAAGAATGCTTGACAATATCAGACTTCATGATTTTTTGAAACTGGCTTTATCTATTTTCAAATTTAATTATAAATGTACTTTCCATCTAGTGATTAAGTGACAAACAATAGAATAGGATTGGAAAAAATGAAATAAACATTTAGTTTAAAAAACAATGAAAAGATATGGCTTAATTTTCGATATATATATTTTTACTTATTGCTATACACAGGCAAAACTGAAATCATGTACAAAAATATATGTGAGAAATGTTAAAATTCTTGGAAATGTTCATGGCAGTAAACTTTTTTGCTTTTTAAAAAAAGTTTCATCTCTCTATATATATTTTATAATATTTTGGTAATGAGAATGAACTGCTCCTGAAAACACCACTATTTTTATTAGAATAACCCATCACATTCATAATCTTCATATAAATATTGTTCAGAGGTCTATAGTTCTAATTAGTTTTAATATGTTATTATAAAAATTAATTAAGGGAATTCATAAATGTTGCATTTTTATGCTTCTAATATCAATTTCAGACTAAGATTTAGAAGATTCAGTATTATTGAAAATAAATAACCTACAATATATTAAGTAGAAAGCAAGTAAATTAATAATTAAATTATTATTATGAAGTATTAAACACTAGTCAACTATTAATTTGGCAAATCTTTAAGAGAGATAATATCCAGTTTTATTGACAGTAAAAATGTATACCTTCACATAATTTGATATGTTTGTGTGAGATTAACAGAGGATGTTTTCATTATATGCATTAAAATTATTAAAAAATATGTTTGCTTCTCACTCAATAATTGTAGTCCTAGAAAAATATTCTAAGGAATTCATTGGCCAAACTTGGCAAATCTGAAAAACTACCTACAAAGCAAAGCAAGAAAAAAAAAAAAAAGTGAGATTTTTACTTTCCCCAGCAAAACATTAGACCTCAGATTTGAGGGCAATAATCTTTCATTCTGTTGGATGAGGTAGTGAGATCAATGTCCCCCTTATGCCCTCCCAAATCATATTCAAATCCCAACAGCCAGTACCTCTAAATATGACCTATTTTAGAAATAAAGTCTTTGCTGATGTAATCGCCTGGAGGATGTCAGGATGAGACCATTCAGGGTAGAGAGTGGATCCGAAATCTGCTGACTGGAGTCCTGATAAAAGAAAAAAGAGGAGTGTTTTAGATGCAGCAAGAAACGTCATATGGAGAGGCAGAATTTAAATTAATCTGTCATAATTTAAGAATTCCAGGAGCCACCAGACACTGAAAGAGATAGACAAACCCTTTAGAGCCTTTGGAGGAATTATGGCCCTGCCAGCACCTTGATTTCCAGCCCCCAGGACTGTCAGAGAATACACCGGTTTTAAGCCACCCCATGTGGGTTCATGTGCTGTGGGAGCCCTAGGAAACTGATAAACATGGTGACCTCCATGGACAGTGGCTAGCACTTCATTTTCACCCCCTCTCTTCTGTGCCTTCAAATACAGCACTTAGCACCCAAACATGAGGCAGCAGGGCTGTGAGACTCTGGTCTCTAACAATAATATGAAACATGTACATGTGTGTGTGTGTGTGTTGGTCGCTCAGTTGTGTCCGACTCTGCGGCCCATGGATTGTAGCCCACCAGGCTTTTCTGTGCATGGGATTCATCAGGCAAGAATACTGGAGTGGGTTGGCATTTCCTTCTCCAGGGGATTGTCCAGATCCAGGGATCAAACCCAGGTCTCCTGCATTGCAGCCAGATGCTTTACCATCTGAACTCCTAGGGAAGCCCAACTGCCAGTTCAATCATTTAGTGCTATCCTAACTTCTTTCATGCACTGATACCTGTACTATGAAGTTTTTAACCTAGTAAATAAAATATTGGCCTTCTCAGGTGGTGCTAGTGACGCTAAAGAACCCATCTGCCAATAGAGGTGATGTCAGGGACTCAAGTCCCATTCCTGGGTCAGGAAGATCCCCTGCAGGAGGGCATGGCAACCTACTCCAGTGTTCTTGCCTGGAGAATCCCATGGAGAGAGGAGCCTGGTGGGCTAGTGTCCATGGGGTCACAAAGAGTTAGAGAGGAATGAAGCAAATCAGCATGCAAGCATGAACACAGAAAGAATATTAATCAATATATCTAACATGATAAGATCTTGACTCTAGCAAGGATGTACATGTTACTCCTATGAGGAAAATATAGACACTACATCACTGAACTCTGCCTCTTCTCCCTTCTCACCATGACTCTATGGAAATTATGGGTACTACGTATACGGCTACTTTTCCCTGTTTTTTTTTCATTTGATACTAAGGGGAAATAAACTTCTGCCTATCCCCTTCTGAAATACAGAAGAGGCTTTGGTGTAAATTTATATTTCCATCATTTCATCAGCAGAATTCTATTACATATACTATAAATGGATTATAGTAACCACAAAGGAGAATCATTCATCTTTAACTTTTTTCTTGTAGAAGGAAATATTTAAAAGGCATCATTTTTTTGAGATTCATATCACAAAATATTATTGGTTCAATCAACCATTATGGGCAGTAGTTAAGCTGTTTCTTATTTCCTTCCACACACAAACTCCGCAGAGTCATACACATACACACTCATGTATGCCAATAAAATACTGTTGAGAAAATCTTTTCATTCAAAGACTCATCCAAATACTTCTGCTTTCCTGGGTGCTAAAACTAAGAAAGAGAGATTTCTCAAAACAAAGAAAAGTCATTAGTTGGGTATTTCACCAATGGGATAATTTTTGTGGTGTGTCTCTCTTACTCTTCCTAGCTAATGCTTTCTTTCTTTCTGTCAGTACCTTTAATTCTTGGGAGAATATATTGGCCGCATGTCAGTATGTTACAAATTAAAGACCCATTGTTAATATTCTTAATATTTAATTTGTAAGGACCGGCCTTAGTGCACAGGACACAGGAGACACTGGGAGTCAGAACTGCGGCTTCTCAGGAGGATTCTCCAGGCTCTGCTGATCCTTTGCTGTCTGTTTCACTTTATGCCACAGCACTTCCACAGGACAGGACACAGTGCAGACATGAAATTGTTCCTTCAGTTACCCAGAGAGTAAAGGAAGTCACTGCTGTTTAAGAAATAGAAATAACTGCCTCAGAATGCTCTGGGTGGAGGACGTTCCAAGTCCAGTGATCTCCCTGACATATCTGCTAAATCTGTGGGGCTCATCTTTTCTTGGACAAGAAAAGTCTCCCAACTCCACAGAATCAACTCAGGTTCTGGAACATATTCTAGACCTTAGTTGCAAGGATTTTGAGCTTACCTAAATTCAGATAAAAATGAAATCTCTTTCTTTAACTTCAGTAATTTAAAAGAACAAAAGTGTCTTTCAAGCACATAAAATTAAAAGTATTGGCTATTACAATTTTCCTCTTCTCCCTTTACAGCTTTTCCAGAGTCTTGGTTCTCACCCTGAGATAGTCCTTGGCTCTTTCCCAAAGTACACTCTGCTCTTTCCACAACACAGATTCCCATTCTTTTAAGACCTAAGGACACCTAGGAATATATAAGGTAATGAAATAAGAATGATTAAATTACTTAATATTACCAATCAATAAGAGAAAAAATTAACTTTTATGCCCATGATTACCATTAAAGTTTCATTATTAACTGAACATAGCACAAATTCATCATACATGGATCAGAACTTACCTCAGTACTGTTACAGAAATGCTCTCTCTTGTTCAGTAAGTAACTCTCTTAAATTCAGTCCAGGGTTTAGGTGCCCACCTCCTGGTGGAAAAAACTTTCAAAAGTCTCCACTGTCCAGTCAATTCCAAATTCAGCAGCTCTGGGCTCTGGAGAAGATAAGCTTGGCACCTTGTTGGATGCTTTATATGATCTCCAAAGGTCATGCCCACTTCCTTCAAGTAACTGATAGGGTTATCAACCCTGGAGAAAGGTATAGGTGCCCATGATTCAATTTTTCAAGAGTTGTAAATGCATTCAGAGGACAACAGATCAGATCAGGTCAGTGGCTCAGTCATGTCCGACTCTTTGAGACCCCATGAAGCACAGCACGCCAGGCCTCCTTGTCTACCACCAACTCCCAGAGTTCATTGAGACTCGTGTCCATCGAGTCAGTGATGCCATCCAGCCATCTCATCCTCTGTCGTCCCCTTCTCCTCTTGCCCCCAATCCCTCCCAGCATCAGAGTCTTTTCCAATGAGTCAACTCTTCTCATGAGGTGGCCAAAGTACTGGAGTTTCAGCTATAGCATCAATCCTTCCAATGAACATCCAGGACTGATCTCCTTTAGGATGGACTGGTTGAATCTCCTTGCAGTCCAAGGGACTCTCAAGAGTCTTCTCCAACATCACAGTTCAAAAGCATCAACTCTTCAGCACTCAGCCTTCTTCACAGTCCAACTCTCACATCCATATGACCACAGGAAAAACCATAGCCTTGACTAGACGAACCTTTGTTGGCAAAGTAATGTCTCTGCTTTTGAATATGCTATCTAGGTTGGTCATAACTTTCCTTCCAAGGAGTAAGCGTCTTTTAATTTCATGGCTGCAGTCACCATCTGTAGTGATTTTGGAGCCCAGAAAAATAATGTCTGACACTGTTTCCACTGTTTCCCCATCTATTTCCCATGAAGTGATGGGACCGGATGCCATGATCTTCGTTTTCTGAATGTTGAGCTTTAAGCCAACATTTTCACTCTCCACTTTCACTTTCATCAAGAGGCTTTTTAGTTCCTTTTCACTTTCTGCCATAATAGTGGTGTCATCTGCATATCTGAGGTTATTGATATTTCTCCCGGCAATCTTGATTCCAGCATGTGTTTCTTCCAGTCCAGCGTTTCTCATGATGTACTCTGCATAGAAGTTAAATAAGCAGGGTGACAATATACAGCCTTAACGAACTCCTTTTCCTATTTAGAACCAGTCTGTTGTTCCATGTCCAGTTCTAACTGTTGCTTCCTGGGCTACATACAAATTTCTCAAGGGGCAGATCAGGTGGTCTGGTATTCCCATCTCTTGAAGAATTTTCCACAGTTTATTGTGATCCACAAAGTCAAAGGCTTTGGCATAGTCAATAAAGCAGAAATAGATGCTTTTCTGAAACTCTCTCACTTTTTCCATGATCCACCGGATGTTGGCAATTTGATCTCTGGTTCCTCTGCCTTTTCTAAAACCAGCTTGAACATCAGGAAGTTCATGGTTCACATATTGCTGAAGCCTGGCTTGGAGAATTTTGAGCATTACTTTACTAGCATGTGAGATGAGTGCAATTGTGCGGTAGTTTGAGCATTCTTTGGCATTGCCTTTCTTTGGGATTGGAATGAAAACTGACTTTTTCCAGTCCTGTGGCCACTGCTGAGTTTTCCAAATTTGCTGGCATATTGAGTGCAGCACTTTCACAGCATCATCTTTCAGGATTTGGAATAGCTCGACTGGAATTCCATCACGTCCACTAGCTTTGTTTGTAGTGATGCTTTCTAAGGCCCACTTGACTTCACATAATGTGAATGATGTCTGGCTCTAGGTCAGTGATCAATGCAAACCTTTTGAAACCTACTTAATACAATCATCATGATCCAATCTCAGGTAAAAAGTCAGAGGTTGACTGCACATTCCTAGTTCTTGAAGTTCTGTTTGAAAAATAATTGAACTCCCCAATTATGAATTCATATCTCCATTTATAAAATTTATTGTAGCCCCAATTACTGTGACCCATGACCACCCAATATTTGTGGTAACCTGTCTGAATTTGCCTGAATTACTTTCTTGATATTTTATCAGAAAGAGTTCTTCACATTCCATTTTTCACCTGGAGCAGTCAAGCTCCCCAATAATACCACTTAATATTCTTGCCTTCTGCTGTTTCATGGATGTTCTCAACCTCTTAAGAACTAATATTCTCTTAAATTTCATACTTTTCATTCAGTTTTCCAAGAAAGTCTTCCCTCTGAGGACTTGATATTTGCTTTTTTTTGTTGTTCTGTTTTGATTTTGATTACACACTATTGCTTTCACTCTGTCTATAACTGCACACACTGCTCACACAATAGCTGTTGGTGGTTATTCTCTTAGGCTCTGGCCTTTAGTCATTCCCTGAACATCATCTCATACTTTATCATTCTATTATTCAATATGTAAGCACATTTGACATATTGATACTAGGTTGTGAAATTAATGATTATGGCATAGTTGTATACTACAGGGTAGACTAAAAGAATCATAGACAATCGATTAAACAACTATGATATTGTCTGTGAAGTTTGGGCAATTATCTCTTAAGAGATTCTTTATTTTGACTGTGCTTACATTCTATTCCTCAAAACATTTTCCAATTTATCAAAGAGGTCCATGATGCTCTACTCAGGGAAAGATACTAGATGGGGAAATTTATATTCTTATTTTTTTAATTTTTGAAGTATAATTGATTTACAATGTTGTGTTAGTTTCAGTTGTACACACACACACACACACACACACACACACACATATATATATATATATATATATATATTCCAGAGAAGGCAATGGCACCCCACTCCAGTACTCTTGCCTGGAAAATCCCATGGACAGAGGAGCCTGGTAGGCTGCAGTCCATGAGGTCATTAAGAGTGGGACACGACTGAGTGACTTCACTTTCACTTTTCACTTTCATGCATTGGAGAAGGAAATGGCAACCCACTCCGGTGTTCTTGCCTGGAGAATCCCAGAGACAGAGGAGCCTGGTAGGAGGCTATCTATGGGGTTGCACAGAGTCAGACACGACTGAAGTGACTTAGCATATATGTATTCATAGGAATGTGTATTTCGTCTATAGTAATGTGTATATGTCAATCCCAATCTCCTAATTAATCCTTCCCCACTTCCTAGCTTCTAAGATATTTTTTAGTAAGTTATCTTTTCCTACATCTGTGACTGTATTTTGTAAATAGCTTTATTTGTATCATTTTCATAGATTCCAATATCATATGATACTGATCTTTCTTTTTCTGCCTTACTTTACTCAGTATGACAGTCTCCAGGTCCATGCATGTCGCTGCAAATGGCATTTTTGGTTCTTCTTAATGGTTGAATAATATCTTATTGTATATATGCAATACATCTTTTTTATCCATTCATCTGTCTATGGACATTTAGGTTCCTTCCAGGTCTTGACAATTGTAAACAACTTGCCAATGAATGTTTGGGTTCGTGTATTCTTTTGAACCACATTTTTCTTTGGATACCTGCCCAGGAATGGGATTGCTGGATCATACAGTAGCTCTACTTTTAGCTTGGTAAGGAGTTGTAAGTGTTCTTCATGGTGGCCTTACCAATGTACATCCCGGTAAACAGTGTAGGCAGGTTCCCTTTTCTCCACATCCTCTCCAGAATTTACTGCTAGTAGTAACTTAGAAGGCAGTGGCACCCCACTCCAGTACTCTTGCCTGGAAAATCCCATGGGCAGAGGAGCCTGGTGGGCTGCAGTCCATGGAGTCACTAAGAGTCAGACACGACTGAGCAACTTCACTTCCACTTTTCACTTTGGTGCATTGGAGAAAGGAATGGCAACCCACTCCAGTATTCTTGCCTGGAAAATCCCATGGGTGCAAGAGCCTGGTGGGCTGCCGTCTATGGGGTTGCACAGAAGCAGACACGACTGAAGCGACTTAGTAGTAGTAGTACCTTTGATGACCACCATTTTGATTGGTATGAGGTTATATCTCACTGTAGTTGTGATTTGTTTTTCTCCTGTAATTATTTGGTGTTGAGAATTATTTCATGTGCTGCTTGGCCATTTGTATATCTTCTTTGAAGAAATGTCTATTTAAGTCATCTGCCTATTTTTTAATTATTATTTTTGATATTGAACTACATGAGCTCTTTATAAATTTTTGGAGACAAATCCCTTGTTAGTCCCAAAATTTTCAAATATTGTCTTCCATTCTGTGGGTTTTCTATTTGTTTTGTTTACAGTTTCCTTTGCTGTGAAAAACCTTTTGAGTTTAATTAGGTTCCATTTTTTTTTTAATTTCCTTTACTCTAGGATAAGTCTGGCAAAATATATTGCTATGATTTATGGCAAAGAGAGTTCTGCCTGTGTTTTCATCTAAGAGTTTAATAATATCTGGTTTTATTTTAGGTTTTTAATCCATTGAGTTTGTTTGTGTGTATCAAACCAGTCAATCCAAAGGGAATAAACCCTGAATATTAATTCAAGGACTGATGCTGAAGATAAAGCTCCAATACTTTGGTCATCTGATGCAAAGAGCCAACTCATTTGAAAACACGTTGATGCTGAGAAAGATTGAAGGGAAAAGGACAAGGGAGCAGGTGAAATGATGGTTAGACAGTATCACCAACTCAATGGACATGAATTTGAGCAAACTCTGGGAGATAGCAAACTCTGAAGGAGAGCGGAGCCTGCCTTATTACAGTTTATGGGATTGAAGAGCTATGGACACCATTTAGTGCCTGAAGAACAACAATGATGTTAAAGGATGTTCTGCTTCAGGTTTTCACATGAAGCTGTCCTGTTCTCCCAGAACCATTTTTTTTTTTTTTTTTAGCAGAAGGTCTTTCCTTCCTTGTAAAAAATGATGGTAATTTTAAGCTAAAGATTTAGGCTGATACATGTCTTTTTGTGTGTGTGTTTGTGTGTAACCTAACTGGTTTATTAACATATTGAGACCAATACATCTAATTGAGAAGAGGATCAGCAGGGAAAAAAAATTCACACACTGAATAATATAAAATTAAAGATAAAAAATTAAAGATTAAAAGACCCTTATATCAGTCAAGTTTACATAAGGTGATTTGAGATACCAAGATTTCAGTTATTATCATTGTTAGCATTCCCATATTATTATTATTTTTAATTAATTTATATTAACTGGAAGCTAATTAATTTACAATATTGTAGTGGTTTTTGCCATGAATTGACATGAAACAGCCATGGGTATACATGTGTCCCCATTTGAACCCCTCTCCCACCTCCCTCCCCATCCCATCCTTCAGGGTCATCCCAGTGCACAGGCCCTGAGTGCCCTGTCTCATGTATCAAACCTGGACTGGTGATCTGTTTCACATATGGTAATATACATGTTTCAATGCTATTCTCTCAAATCATCACACCCTCGCCTTCTCCCACAGAGTCCAAGAGTCTGTTCTTTACATCTGTGTCTCTTTTGCTATCTCACATATAGGGTCATAGTTCCCATCTTTCAAAATTCCATGTATAGGCGTTAATGTACTGTATTGGTGTTTTTCTTTCTGATTTACTTCATTGTGTATAATAGGCTGAAGTTTTATCCACCTCTTTCAAACTGATTTAAATGCATTTTTTTTAATAGCTGAGTAATATTCCATTGCATATGTGTACCACAGCTTTCTTATCCATTCGTCTGCCTATGGACATCTAGGTTGCTTCCATGTCCTAGCTATTGTAAACAGTGCTGCGATGAACATTGGGGTAGACGTGTCTCTTTCAATTCTGGTTTCCTCGGTGTGTATTCCCAGCAGTGGGATTGCTGGGTCGTATGGCAGTTCTATTTCCAGTTTTTTTAAGGAATCTCCACACTGTTCTCCACAGTGGCTGTACTAGTTTGCATTCCCACTAACAGTGTAAGAGGGTTCCCTTTTCTCTGTACCCTCTCCAGCATTTATTTTTTGTAGACTTTTGCATAGCAGCCATTCTGACTGGCGTGACATGGTACTTCATTGTGGTTTTAATTTGCATTTCTCTGGTAATGAGTGATGTTGAGCATCTTTTCATGTGTTTGTTAGCCATCTGTATGTCTTCTTTGGAGAAATGTCTGTTTAGTTCTTTGGCCCATTTTTTGATTGAGTCATTTATTTTTCTGGGTTTTGAGCTGCATGAGATGCTAATATATTTTAGAGGTTAACTCTTTGTCAGTTGCTTCATTTGCTATTATTTTCTCCCGTTCCAAAAGCTCTTTTCACCTTGCTTATAGTTTCCTTCATTGTGAAAAAGCTTTCATGTTTAATTAGGTCCTGTTTGTTTATTTTTCCTTTTATTTCCAATACTCTGGGAGGTGGGTCATAGAGGATCCTGCTGTGATGTATGTCAGAGAGTATTTTGCCTGTGTCTTCCTCTAGGAGTTTTATAGTTTTGTGTCTGGTTTAGATCTTTAATACATTTGGAGCTTATTTTTCTGTGTGGTGTTAAAGTGTTCCAGTTTGATTCTTTTACAAGTGGTTGACCAATTTTCCCAGCACCACTTGTTAAAGAGATTGTCTTTTCTCCATTGTAAATTCTTGCCTCCTTTGTCAAAGATAAGGTGTCCATAAGTGCATGGATTTACCTCTGGGCTTTCTATTTTGTTCCATTGATCTATATTTCTGTCTTTGTGCCAGTACCATGCTGTCTTGATGACTGTAGCTTTGTAGTATAGTCTGAAGTCAGGCAGGTTGATTTCTCCAGTTCCATTCTTCTTTCTCAAGATTGCTTTGGCTCTTCAAGGTCTTTTGTATTTCCATACAAATTGTCAAATTATTTGTTCTAGTTCTGTAAAAAATACCATTGGTAGCTTGATAGGGATTGCATTGAATCTATAGATTGCTTTGGGCAGTATACTCATTTTCACTATATTGATTCTTCTGATCCATGAACATGGTATACTTCTCCATCTGTGTCGTCTTTGATTTCTTTTATCAGTGTTGTATCCATTCGGCCAGTCTTTGTCTTTTGGTTGGGGCATTCAAGCCATTTACATTTAGGGTAATTATTGATAATTATTGGAGGCCTGGTGTGCTGCAATTCATGGGGTCGCAAGAGTTGGACACGACTTAGCGACTGAACTGAACTGAACTGAACTGATGGTCCCGTTGCCATTTACTTCATTGTTTTGGGTTCGAGTTTATAAACATTTTATGTGTTTCTTGTCTAGAGAAGATCCTTTAGCATTTGTTGTAGAGCTGCTTTGGTGGTGCTGAGTTCTCTCAGCTTTTGCTTGTCTGTAAAGCTTTTGATTTCTCCTTCATATTTAAATGAGATCCTTGCTGGGGATAATAATCTGGTTTTAGGTTTTTCTCTTTCATCACTTTAAGTATGTCCTGCCATTCCCTTCTGGCCTGAAGAGTTTCTATTGAAAGATCAGCTGTCATCCTTATGGGAATCCCCTTGTGTGTTGTTTGTTGCTTTTCCATTGCTGCTTTTAATATTTGCTTGTTGTGTTTGATCTTCGTTAATTTGATTAATGTGTCTTGAGGTGTTTTGTCTTGGGTTTATCTGTTAGGCACCCTCTGGGTTACTTGGACTTTGGTGGTTTTTTCCTTCCGCATTTTAGGGAAGTTTTCAACTATTATCTCCTCGAGTATTTTCTCATGTATTTCTTTCTTTTTGTCTTCTTCTTTTGGGACTCCTATGATTTGAATGTTGTGGTGTTTAACACTGTTCCAGAGGTCTCTGAGGTTGTACTCCTTCTGAAAGAGCTTCAAATAACAAAGCCTTATATGTTTACCAACATAATTATAATTTCTGGTGTTCTCCAGTTTTTTGTGTGTATTTTCCTTGTAATGTGCTTATACATTTAGAAGCCATGATTTCTTGCAGTTTTGGGATCATGCAGGAAGGAAAACCTAGTCTCTGTTTTTCCATCTTAAGAAGTGGAAGTCTCCCCTTGTGTATCTTTTGTAAGCAGTAGTAAACATTTTATAATTAAAAGAAAATAGACTTTCTACTAATTTTCTTAGTACTACAGTTTTAGTATTTTAAAAGTTAATGGCTTCCGGGTTGCTAGTGAAAATATCTTACATTGCTTATTTGGGACATGAACACTTAAAAAGATATTAAATTAAGATGCACCAATGGGAGACTGGAAAACATTGTGATTATTAACAATGTCTTTTGTCTGGGTGATATTATCACAAACAAATGTGCAGTTATAGATTTGGAAAAACATGTAGGAAAATGTTTAGTTTTCTTTATTGTCATATACATTCCCATTTTCTCTTTGAAGAAAATTAATATTGAACATTTAATTGTAAATGTGCAAAAAGCCTACAGTATCACAAATTCATGAAAGAGGAAACTGGAATTGTTTGTAGTAAGACAGAAATTAATTTACTCATTTTTATATGTTCTAAAATAATAATACTACATAATGAAGAATAAAACTCATGTGGAAATGCCCTCAAATTTTATATAACTAAAATTCATTTAACCCAATTCCTGACTGTGTCATTTTTAAGTCATTTTGGACTAAACCTCTACTTGCCTTTACCCTCCCACACACTCTCTCATCAAGTCATGCATAGCAAAGGGCTCTGGAGTTATTGGTCTATTAGAGAGACATAAACAGGGCACAGCTTCATCCAAACAACTGTTTTCCCATCAATAGAATTCCTGAAACAGTCAGCTGATTTAAATTCCCTGTCTTAGATTGTATATTGTACATGATACCCAGATTAAATATTTTCAAACTGTGTGCAAACACGAAAGAGGACAGTAACTAGTAGTTTCAGTCTCCAGAGTAAGTGTTGCCAGATCTCTCCTGCTATTGATCCAGAAAGGAAAATTACAAGCAGGGATTTATTTTCTGCCCCTGCACTAAGGTGGTTGTCGTTTTTCTGGGCACTGGCAATGAGAGTTTCAAGGACACAGGGTAGAGAAATTGGGAACACTGGGTCACAGCCGGGGAAGGGAAGGCCTGGGACACACACCTGGATCTGTACACTGTCCTGCCCATTAACTTCTGTGACTGACTGTTCCGACTCTCCTGCCTCATTCTCATTACTACTTTCACTTCATCTTGGCTCCTGTATCAGTCACCCTTTGTATATTGTGACCCTACATATGCTTTGCATGGCTCTCTCAAAGATAATGCTTTCTATTACTGATTACAGTTACTGTTCAATCTTCAAGAATGAAATACTATAAAGTCAAGAACTGTAACATTTAGGCTTGTATCCTATGCAACAAGACATGCTTAGAAAATCTGTTCAATCTTCAAGGATAGAATGACATATTATAAAGTCAAGAATTACAATTTTAGGTTTTTTATCCTCTATAAACTGTGGAAAATTCTGAAAGAGATGGGAATACAAGACCACCTGACCTGCCTTTTGAGAAATCTGTATGCAGGTCAGGAAGCAACAGTTAGAACTGGACATGAAACAACAGACTGGTTCCAAATAGGAAAAGGAGTACGTCAAGGCTGTATATTGTCACCCTGCTTATTTATCTTATATGCAGAATACATTATGAGAAACGCTGGACTGGAAGAACAATCTGGAATCAAGATTGCCGGGAGAAATACCAATAACCTCAGATATGCAGATGACACCACTATTATGGCAGAAAGTGAAGAGAAACTAAAAACCCTCTTTTTAGAAAGTGAGGGAGGAGAGTGAAAAAGTTGGCTTAAAGCTCAGCATTCAGAAAGCAAAGATCATGGCATCTGGTTCCATCACTTCATGGGGAATAAATGGGGAAACAGTGGAAACAGTGTCAGACTTTATTTTGGGGGGGGCTCCAAAATCACTGTGGTCATGTATGGATGTGAGAGTTGGACTGTGAAGAAGGCTGAGTGCCAAAGAAATGATGCTTTTGAACTGTGGTGTTGGAGAAGGCTCTTGAGAGTCCCTTGGACTGCAAGGAGATGCAGCAAGTCCATTCTGAAGGAGATCAGCCCTGGGATTTCTTTGGAAGAAATGATGCTAAAGCTGAAACTCCAGTACTTTGGCCACCTCATGTGAAGAATTGACTCATTGGAAAAGACCCTTATGTTGGGAGGGATTGGGGGCAGGAGGAGAAGGGGACAACAGAGGATGAGATGGCTGGATGGCATCACTGACTCGATGGACATGAGTTTGAGTGAACTCCGGGAGTTGGTGATGGACAGGGAGGCCTGGTGTTCTGCAATTCATGGGGTCCCAAAGAGTTGGACACGACTGAGCAACTGAACTGAACTGAATAAGACATGACTTAGAAAACAGTAGATGCTGAATGAATTAGAAAATATGTGCTTTAAATCCACAAGACTTTATTTTTTGGGGTCCAAAATCACTGCAGATGGTGATTGCAGCCATGAAATTAAAAGACGCTTACTCCTTGGAAGGACAATTATGACCAACCTATATAGCATATTCAAAAGCACAGACATTACTTTGCCAACAAAGGTCGTCTAGTCAAGGCTATGGTTTTTTCTGTGGTCATGTATGGATGTGAGAGTTGGAGTGTGAAGAAGGCTGAGTGCTGAAGAATTAATGCTTTTGAACTTGGTGATGGAGAAGACTCTTGAGAGTCCCTTGGACTGAAAGGAGATCCAAACAGTCCATCCTAAAGGAGATCAGTCCTGGGTGTTCACTGGAAAGACTGATGCTTAAGTTGAAACTCCAATACTTTGGCCACCTCATGCGAAGAGCTGACTCATTGGAAAAGACTGCGATGCTGGGAAGAATTGGGGGCAGGAGGAGAAGGGGACGACAGAGGATCAGATGGCTGGATGACATCACCAACTCGATGGACATGAGTTTGAGTGAACTCGGGGAGTTGGTGAAGGACAGGGAGGCCTGGCGTGCTGCAATTCATGGGGTTGCAAAGAGTCGGACAAGACTGAGCAACTGAACTGAACTGAAATTCACAAGAAGAGCCCCACTTGACTGGATATCTCACTATCTATCTTGGGTTATAAGACTTATTGCACTTCACGGCAAAAATAACTTATGAGAAAATCTCCTGATTTTAGGTAAAAAGAACTGTAGCTTAGACCTAATTTTGCAAATTAAAGCCAGTTAGGGAAGCAAGTGACACAAACTGATAAGAAAATTTCCAAATGAATTCAATATTTTAGTCATCTATTAATAAAAGAATAAAAATTGAAAATTTCTGGAAACTTTAAGAAATCAAAAGCATTTATGTACAGTGCATCCTAAAAACATATATGAAAAAGCATACCAGTGAATGAAACTTCATACACAGCACTCCATGGGAAATAAATCTAATGGTCATTTTTGAATACCAAATGCCTTGTGCACTACTTAATTGCTTGTTATTTAAAAAAAATTCAAAATCATCTTTAACAAATATTTGTTTAAGAATGTAAAATATAAAAGTATTTTGAAGAGTCTGAAATAACTAGCTATTTGCCTATCTACCTAATATGTATCTATCTAATTCAAAGACCTTTATGTTTTAAAATAAAAATATTTTCATATAACCACAGTAAAAACTATGGGCTTGGTTGACAATGATGTGTCCATATGGGTTCACAATTTGCAAAAAAAAAAAAAAAATATGTATCTATTGCATAAGAGAGACAACTTACAGCAAGTGTGAGAACATGAGCATGAGGGAATCCCTGAGCCCAAGTTCAGGCAGATCTACGGTCCCCATCTACAGCACATCCTTCATGACACTAACTCTAGAGCCGAGGACCCAGGTCCACCTTGTACTGTTTCTCCACCTCCTCAGCCTGGTTCTTATAATGCTATTTCTGACTGTTCAGGATGCCTTGGCAGGATCTGCCAATCTCCAGTCTCCTGCAGGGAGATTCTTGCAACTAGACCTGACCATGAATCCTCATGGAAAATCTGTCCTCTGTCCTTGAAGGGGTTTTTAGACTCTCCATGGAATTGAATCCCTTGTGGAAAAATAGTTTTCTGGGGGAGATTCAACTTTTGTACATTGTCCTAAAACTTCTTGTGGGTTTTCATTTGGATTCCTTTGAGGACATCTGATTTCTTGGAAAACTGGACACATAATTTCTTGGAATATTTCTCTGGGAACATCCATTGTCTTGGAATATCGAACACTCGAATCATGTTCCCTGAAGTGAACCACTTTCTCCTCAGACTCCTATTTCTCCTTGAAATCTTGAATGTATTTCAGCTTTATGTTCTCTGAGAACTACTTGTCTTTCTAAGACGGGACGATTGTCAGGCCCTGATACTCAGCTTGGGGTGTTTGGGGAAGTATTAGGGCCATAAGTTCTTTGAAAAATGGGTAAGCTTTCAGGGGCTTCTTCGATAAATTAGAAGAGTGTGTGTGTGTGTGCGTGTGCGCACATGTGTTTTGTTTTTGTGAGGAATTTTTAAATATTCCTTAATTTCCAGGAATAATTCTTAAAGTGCACAGTTTGCTCATGTTATAAAAGTTTCTAACCATTCCATTATACGCATTTCTCCAGAAGTGTCTTACAAGTAACTTTTCCCCAGTCTATCAGGGACAGAGGTATTTTGAATGTGTGGCCATCACTGAGCAGGGGACTATTCTACATGTCTTCCAGTAATTTTACAAGATCTTCTTTGGACACTGGAAACTCCGTTTCTAGAATTTGGAGCCACTTACCAGGTGCCAGTGATGTAATCACCACCCCAAGAGCATGAACATCCTCACACTAAAGATATGGCAGGTCAATTCTTACTTGAAGTTCTGTAGTGTGTGGGATGCAATGATTCTGCAGAGCAAGGGAAGGAAAATTCCTTTCCTTGTATTTGCTAAATGAGAAAATCACACCACATTTGTTATATATCAATTTTATAATCTAAGTTGACCCTTAAAAATAAAATGAAAATTGTTGCAAATCCTGAATTGAAATTTATGTTTGGATTTCAAATGCAAGATCTGTACTCTTCAGAATTCCCTTATCTCTTTAGTACATTTTCCACCCAATTTTACAAGGCTTATCCTAAATGGAACATAACAAAAAAATGAGTTATTCAATCAAGAGAGTTAGAATCAGAGATGTAATCCAGGAAAGTGAAGTAAAAACGTGAAAATGAAAAGAGAAGTGGCTGAAAGTAAAGGCCTTGGATTCTGTACCACAGAGAATGGCCTTCTGTGAATTGAAGGACCGAGGGTCCAAGAGAAGATCAGGAGATAAAATGAGATAAACAGAGAAGCTGGCCTGACATCTGTCAAAAAGAGACTGATTGTCTCAGGGAAATCTCGAAATCAACATTATAGAACAAGCGTATGTAGTAGATATTATTAACCACAAAATAATAGAATTTCCTTAAGCTGTGAATCTGCAGCTCAGTTTCCTCTCTACTCTTGACTTTATCCCTAGTACTTTATATCTGTTATGTTAGCTATCTTTGGAAAATTTTGTCAATGAAGGAATATTTTGTCTATTAAGTTCAGTTAAGTCACTCAGTAGTGTCTGACTCTTTGCAACCCCATGAACCCCAGCTACCAGGCCTCCCTGTCCATCACCAACTGCCAGAGTCCACCCAAACCCATGTCCAGTGAGTCAGTGATGTCATCCAACCCTCTAATCCTCTGTCGTCCCCTTCTCCTCCTGCCCTCAATTTTCCCAGTATCAGGGTCTTTTTAAATGACTCAGCTCTTTGCATCAGGTGGCCAAAATATTGGAGTTTCAGTTTCAACATCAGTCAACATCAATGAACACCCAGGACTGATCTGCTTTAGGACGGACTGGTTGGATCTCCTTGCAATCCAAGGGACTCTCAAGAGTCTCGTCCAACACCACAGTTCAAAAGCATCAATTCTTCAGCACTCAGCTTTTTTTTATAGTCAACTCTCATATCCATACGTGACTACTGGAAAAACCAAAGCCTTGACTAGATGGACCTTTGTTGACAAACTAATGTCTCTGCTTTTCAATATGTTGTCTACCTGTCATAACTTTCCTTCCAAGGAGTAAGTGTCTTTTAATTTCATGGCTGCAATCACCATTTGCAATGATTTTGGAGCCCCCCAAAATAAAGTCAGCCACGGTTTTCACTGTTTCCCCCTCATTTTTGCCATTAAGTAATGGGAACGGATGCCATGATCTTAATTTTCTGAATGTTGAGTTTTAAGCCAAATTTTTCATTCTCCTCTTTCACTTTCATCAACAGGCTCTTTAGTTCTTCTTCACTTTCTGCCAAAGGGTGGTATCACCTGCATATCTGAGTTTATTGACTTTTCTCCCGGCAATCTTGATTCCAGCTTGTGCTTCCTGCAGCCCTGCGTTTCTCATGATGTACTCTGCAGAGAAGATACATAAGCAAGGTCACAATATATAGCCTTGGTGTACTCCTTTTCCTATTTGGAACCAGTCTGTTGTTCAATGCCCAGTTCTAACTGTTGCTTCCTGACCTGCATACAGGTTTCTCAAGAGACAGGTCAGATGGTTTGATATTCCCATCTCTTTCAGAATTTTCCACAGTTTATTGTGTTCCACACAGTCAAAGTCTTTGGCATAGTCAGCAAAGCAGAAATACATGTTTTTGTGAAACTCTGTTGCTTTTCTGATGATCCAGCAGATGTTGGCAATTTGATCTCTGGTTCCTCTGCCTTTTCTAATACCAGCTTGAAAATCTGGAATTTCACAGTTCACGTATTGCTGAAGCCCGGCTTGGAGATCTATGATCATTAGTTTACCAGTGTGTGAAATAAGTGCAATTGTGCAGTAGTTTGAGCATTGTTTGGCATTGCCTTTCTTTGGGGTTGGAATGAAAGCTGAACTTTTCCTGTCCTGTGGCAGGAGTTTTCCAAATTTGATGACATATTGAGTACAGCACTTTCACAGCATCATCTTTTAGGATTTGAAATAGCTCAACTGGAATTCCATCACCTCCACTAGCTTTGTTCATAGTGATAATTCTGAAGGCCCACTGGACTTCACATTCCAGGATATCTGGCTCTCCGTGAGTGATCACACCATCATGATTTTCTGGGGCTTTTGTCTATATGAATTATTTAATTCATGTGTTTCTTCACTGACTGACCTAACAGTTCTATATGTTCTGTTCTGAGTACTGCACGGAGAGTGGGAATGTAACAATAATATGAAATAAGATGAGAACTATCTGAACTGTCACAGGAATTTCCCTCAAGTAGTAAAAATATTTACTAACTTGAGAAAAGTTTGCTGAAGAGTGTGATGAGATGGTATATGCTGAGAGTGAGTAAATGGTACTGGGCATTGGTTCCTTTTGGAGGTCACGCACATGTCCCACAATGAGACAGTCCTGGTTTTATAATTTTGTATAGTTCTAAAAACCATTGATTATGTAGTTTAAAAGTAGTGATCTTTATGGTATATAAATGTAGTTTAAAATAATCCTTATTTTAAAAAGAAAAGCCATTGACTATATTCTATGAAATACTCCATAATAAATGTTTATTAAAATTTAATGAACAGATTTATGCATACAACACGTTTATGCCATTTTATAAACATACACTCACTATGTTACATTAAATAACAATGTGCTGATGGACACAGTCAGGTATCCTGCGGCCTCCCATGAAGTGAAGGGCAGCAATATCCCCAGAAAAGAAGCCCCAGTAATGGTCCAAAAAATGGACAATTCATGGAGATTTAAGGCAAAAGAAAGGTATCATAGGGGAGGAGAAGGCAGAAGGAAGGAAACTATATATGAGGGAACTTCTGAAAACATCATAGAAGCTCACAGTTCCATTGTCATAATCCAAAAACACGCCAATCTTACCCAGAGGCCTTTTCACAAACTGCACTAAGGGTGGGGAGGTGGTGGACAGAATATACTGACTGTTCACCTTTGTAGAACGCAGAAAAAATGCTTCTTCAGCACCAATACTGATACTGGTATCACTTGTGAAGATGCTTTTACAGACCCCCAGAACCCAGCTGGAAGACTGGGCCACGTCCAGCTCCCAGTAATGCCTCCCGGAGGTGAAGCCCCAAGCTCCCCAGGACACAACACACGACCTGCCCTGGGGCTGTCTGGACACGATGGGGTGATCATCCTCAAACAGCGCACTTCCATCATCGAGGATCGCATGGTGAACGATCGTTGTCAGACTCAGAACATTATCCACTGTAGAAAGAGTAAAAACTGTGTTAGCCAGTTGAATTTCCATGTCTCTGAGAGGCAGAGGCTTTCTAGACAATAAGCTTTTTAATTTTCCTTCTCCAAGGAAATCAAAACAAAGACAGCAAAGGGAGTTAGAGTGACTCTTCTCTGAAGAATAAAAGTTATTACTATCTCTGTGGCATACAGAAGTACATCAAATCAAAGAGAAAATTAAAAAAAGACATATATCATGAACTGGGTGAAGTCTGACTTAGGTCAATCTCTTCAAAGTTTACTTTAGGATTCACCTAAAAGCATTGATTCTTATATTAGAAAACTTTTCTTGTGTCCTTTGTACTTAATACTATGGAAACTGCAGATGGCACTTTGTTATCACATGGACACTTATGGGGGTGTAATCTGTACCTATTACATTTTCAAAGGTCAAAAGAATTGATAGAAATCCATCTGTGAATAATTTGGAAGCTTCAAAAAAGATATTTTAACTGACAGTGTTCATGCATCCTTTGCCTTAAAGTTGTTGTAAGATTGAGAGCATTATAATTCTTCTACCAAAGCCCATTTCAATTTTTCTGTCATTTATTCCTAATTTTAGAAATGATAAATCTTCTTTGTACAATGTGTAATAAATGTAGCTGTAATGAAGTGAAACTGAAAGAGTTAGTCCTTCAGTCCTGTTTTACTCTTTGCGACCATGTGGACTGTGTGTAGCCCACCAGGCTCATCTTTCCATGGAATTGTCCAGGCAGGAATACTGGAGTGGATTTCCATTCCCTTCTCCAGGGACCTTCCCAACCCAAGGCTCCAACCTGGGTCTCCTGCATCGCAGGCAGACTCTTTATCATCTGAGCCACCAGGAAAGCCCATACAGTAAATTAAAAGCAGCAGTGATGGATTTAAGCTCAAGAGTGAAATAAACTGAGTAAACAACATATTGATGGTCACTCACAGAACCAAATATTCTGTCTCTATAATCACAGTAACAACCTGGTTGTTCTCCCTTTGCTCATCCTATGTCATATATATATATATGTGTGTGTGTGTGTGTGTGTGTGTGTGTGTATCTGGTTTTGCATTTTCAGGAAATTACAGGTGGCAAACATCAGACTTGGTGTTTATAATGTGACTATAGAGGCAACAAAAGAGTCTGAAATGCAGTATTTGGATGCAGTCTCAGAATCCACAGAATCATCTGTTCATTTCCAAGGCAAGCCATTCAATATCACAGTAATCCAACTCTATGCCTCAACCAGTAATGATGCAGAAAATGAAGTTGAACAGTTCTAGGAAGACCTACAAGACCTTCTAGAACTAACACCCAAAAAAGATGTCGTTTTCATTATAGGGGACTGGAATAAAAAAATAGGAAATCAACGAATACCTGGAGTAACAGGCAAATTTGGCCTTGGAGTACAGAATGAAGCAGGGCAAAGGCTAACAGAGTTTTGCCAAGAGAACGCACTGGTCATAGCAAACACCCTCTTCTAACAACATGTGAGAAGATTCTATACATAGATCACCAGATGGTCAATTTCAAAATCAGATTGATTATATTCTTTGCAGCCAATAATGGAGAAGCTTTACACAGTCAGTAAAATCAAGACCGAGAGGTGAGTGTGGTGCAGACCATGAAATCCTTATTGCCAAATTCAGACTTAAATTGAAGAAAGTAGGGAAAACCATGAGACCATTCAGGTATGACCTAAATCAAATCCCTTGTGACTATGCAGTGGAAGTGAGAAATAGATTCAGGGGATTAGATCTGATATAGAGAATGCCTGAAGAACTATGGACAGAGGTTCATGACACTGTACAGGAGGCAGTGATCAAGACCATCCCCAAGAAAAAGAAAAGCAAAAAGGTATATTGTTGTCTGAGGAGGCTTTATAAATAATGGTGAAAAGATGAGTACATAAAGGAAAAGGAGAAAAGGAAAAATATGCCCATTTGAATGTAGAGTTCCAAAGAATAGCAAGGAGAGATAAGAAAACCTTCCTCAGCAATCAATGCAAAGAAATAGAGGAAAACAATAGAATGGGAAAGACTAGAGATCTCTTCAAGAAAATTAGAGATACCAACAGAATATTTCAGGCAAAAATGGGCACAATAAAGGACAGAAATGGTATGGACCTAACAGAAGCAGAAGATAATAAGAAGAGGAGGCAAGAATACACAAGAGAACTATACAAAAAAGATGTTCATGACCCAAATAACCACGATGGTGTGATCACTCACCTAGAGCCTGACATCATGGAATGCAAAGTCAAACGGGCCTTAGGAAGCATCACTATGAACAAAGCTAGTGGAGGTGATGGACTTCAGTTGAGCTATTTGATCCTAAAAGATGATGCTGTGAAAGTGCTTTACTCTATATATCAACAAATTTGGAAAACTCAGCAGTAGCCACAGGACTGGAAAAGGTCAGTTTTCATTCCAATCCCTTAGAAAGGCAATGCCAAAGAATGCTCAAACTATTGCACAACTGCACTCATCTCAAATGCGAGTAAAGTAATGCTCAAAATTCTCCAACCCAGGCTTCAACAGTACTTGAACCCTGAACTTCCAGATGTTCAAGCTGCATTTTGAAAAGCCAGAGGAACCAGAGATCAAATTACCAACATCTGCTGGATCATAAGAAAAAAAAGAGAGAGTTCCAGAAAAACATCTATTTCTGCTTCATTGAATACACAAAGCCTTTGAATGTGTGGATCACATCAAGCTGTGGAAAATTCTAAAGAGATGGGAATACAAGACCACCTGTCTCCTGAGAAATCTGCATACAGGTCAAGAAGCAACAGTTAGAACTGGACATGGAACAACAGACTGTTTCCAAATCAAGAAAGGCATAAGTCAAGGCTGTATATTATCACCCTGCTTATCTAACTTAAATTCAGAGTACGTCATGAGAAATGCTTGACTGGATGAAGCCCAAGCTGGAATAATGACAGTTGGGAGAAATATAAATAATCTCAGATATGCAGATGATACCACCCTTATGGCAGAAAGTGAAGAAGAACTAAAGAGCCTCTTGATGAAAGTGAAGGAAGAGGGTGAAAAAGTTGGGTTAAAATCAATGTTCAGAAAACTAAGATCATGGCATCTGGTCCCATCACTTCATGGGAAATAGATGGGGAAACAACAAAAAAGTGATAGACTATTGGGGGGGGGAGTGGTCCAAAGTCACTGCCAGTGGTGACTGCAGCCATGGAATTAAAAGATGCTTGCTCCTTGGAAGAAAATTTATGACCAAACTAAACAGCATATTAAAAAGCAGAGACATTACTTTGCTTACAAAGATCCATCTAGTCAAAGCTATGGTTTTTCCAGTAGTCATGTATGGATGTGAGACTTGGACTATAAAGAAAGGTGAGCATGGAAGTATTGATGTTTTTGAACTATGGTGTTGGAGAAGACTGTTGAGAGTCCCTTTGAAATCAAGGAGATCCAGCCAGTCCATCCTAGAGGAAATTGGTCCTAAATATTCACTGGAAGGACTGATGCTAAGGCTGAAACTCCAATACTTTGGCACCTGATGTGATGAACTCACTCATTTTAAAAGTCCCTGATGCTAGGAAATACTGAAGGTGGGAGGAGAAGGGAACGACAGAGGATGAGATGGTTGGGTGGCATCACTGGTTCAGTGGACATGAGTTTGAGTAAACTCCAGGAGTTGGTGATGGACGGGGAAGCCTGGCGTGCTGCAGTCCATGGGATCACAAAGAGTCAGACAAGACTGAGAGACTGAACTGAACTGAAAGAGGTAGAAAAGATGTTAGCAACTTCAAGGATTTATGCACCACCTTCATAACCAAAAAAGAAAAAAAAAAGAAATAAAATGAAAATGAAAGAAGGGTTGTTCCCAAGAAGCTCTAATGAAATGTAGTCCTGATCACCAAAAGGCTGACTCTTACCTCTGAAGTTGTTCAGCATGTGTAGAAATCCAGAGACAGGCCAGGAAGGGAGCTCTGGGTTCACAGGCTGAGGCTTCTGTATCTGTGCCAGATGAGTCCTGTACAAAGGACATCGATTCCATGTCAAGACCAATGGCTAATCACACAAGCATGGCAAAACAGCAGACTTTACCACAGGATCCCATATGTTCTTAGGATTCTCCTACTTTTGGTGATTTGCATATATAATATATTCTACTCATTTGAGAATATAAAAATGTTGCCATATATTTTACTAAATAGAAATTTCATCAAATTTCATTTTCCCCATTTTTCTCAGACAATATTCCAAATTTGCACTCACTAAACTTCATTCCCTTCCTCAATTCCATCGATTCAAAGATCCTGGGTATTTTACAGAGAGCAAAAAATTCAGGCTAAGCCTGTGAGACTTCACTCACAAAGCAGTCATCAAGGACGCATTCTGTGTCTAAACAGAAGTGCTCACTGACCAGAAATGTTTACTCTTGTCAGTCCAGCAAAGTGACTCAGGTCCAACCTGGCTGTCCTTGTCCTGAACGTCTCACTTAGAAGTGGGCAGCAGAAAGGTGCTCCGTGTGATGCAGGGCGCTTGCTGTGATGGAACAGGCTGAGTCACTGCTACTCAGTATTAATAAAATCACAGTCTCTTGTCATGGTAGGGAATATGCCTCTTTCATGCCTTTTTCACCCTTCAATTCACTAGGATAGGTGCTTCCTCTGTTATGTCTTAGAAAAATCCCTCACTAAGTTTTATTATGGTCAAGCTGGAGAGAATGGGTTGAGTAGGTGGAACAAAGCCCAGAATGTCAGCAGGTTTTCAGATATATTTGATTTCAGTCAAATGACAAGGAAACTACTGAGATCAAGGGTCAGAAACCCTTGAAATTCTTTTGAAATAAAATAGAAAATGGCCAAAAAGACAATGTTGGTAATCCATATGCTAGGGTTCTGTACTTGTGGATTCACACATGCATTCAATCTGTACATTCTGGGCTATGTATTTGCTTATTTATTCCTTTATTTTATAATAGGATCAGAGCTACTATTCTAACTATATTTCATATACAGTGCATACCAGTCAATCCCAAATTCCCAGTGTAAACTTCCTTCCCCTTTGCTTTTGTTCTGAGTGGAAAAAATTCACAAAACATTCCAGAAACTTCCAAAAATGTAAAAATTGAAAATGCCACATACCAGGGAATGACTTATGTAGCATTTACTTTATACTGTATATGTTGTAAAGTTGTCTAGAGATGACAAAGTGTACAGGAGCATGTGGATTAGTTATCTGTGAATAACATGGTATTATGTATAAAAGATCCTGTCCTGGGATTTAGATATGGGGGAGGACCTGAAATCAATCCCCAGGTCCCAAGCAAGAACTGTGGGTCCACGTCATCAAAAAGACAAAAATGTTTCAGAAATCAAAAATCATTAGTGTATACTCACATTTTCAGCACATTTTCCAAGCCCTGCAAAGGAAAAAAAAAATCATGTTAATCATTAGAGTTCTGTTTCCATCTCCTTTTCCTATTCTTGTTTCATAATAAGACATGGTTTTCTAAATCTAAGTAACACTCAGAAGCAATCTTCATAACAGACCCTAACCTAAGACATGATGGGCTTCCTCAGGTCTCATTAAGGAAGGAAAGGGGGCAGGAAGGGTCTGCACAATGCTGCAGCAACATCTAGGTTTCCAGTGTCACTCACTGCCCACTGCTGTCTTCAGGAAGCGATCTCACCATTTATGGTAACAATTAAGGTAAAGCAGACAATTGCATAAAAAGAACCATTGGTTGCATTAAAATTGATACCAGTTCTAAATATCTTGTCTGTATGACAGTAAGAACCTCAGTGTCTTCAGGAAGAGTGGATAACAGAGAGTGCAAGGAGATCCAACGAGTCCATTCTGAACGAGATCGGCCCTGGGATTTCTTTGGAAGGAATGATGCTAAAGTTGAAACTCCAGTACTTTGGCCACCTCATCTGAAGAGTTGACTTATTGGAAAAGATTCTGATGCTGGGAAGGATTGGGGACAGGAGGAGAAGGGGACAACAGAGGATGAGATGGCATCACTGACTCGATGGACTCATCGAGTCTCAGTGAACTCTGGGAGGTGGTGATGGACAGGGAGGCTTGGCGTGCTGTGATTCATGGGGTCGAAAAGAATCGGACATGACTGAGCGACTGATCTGATCTGATCTGATCCTGAGATTTACTCCAAGAAAATTAACTTTCCTATGGTCACAGAATCTTGCTGATTGTGTCTGTCTGTGATTGTATCTGTCTGAATAGGTAATATTTCAGTGTTACAGCACTCGTCTAGAAGAGTGTTTCTCTCTCTGAGGATGGACCCTCCTTTCTCACCTGGAGCAGCTCCATGTCTGGCTTGTGGCACATCTCAGTCAGCTCTTTGTACATTTCTTTCAGACTTTCTCTGTACTGAGACATTCTGAACACACTCTCCTTGAGTTCTTCACAAATCTCTTTGGCTTCTCGCTCCAGGGCTTCCAGATGCAGTTGCTCCTCCTCCCGGAGCAACAGAAGCATCCTCTGATATTCAAGCTTGATCATCACCTTCCTTAAGGCCACATAGTCCTGCAGAGATAGTGGATCCAAAGCATTACGTATGTTCACATTCAAAAGAAAACTCCAAATATTATTTCCTTAGTGTCATCAAGGAAGTTCCTGACAAACTGCCACATGCATTCAAAGAGTCTTGAATATTTTCAGGTCCCTATTGCCCATGCTTTCTCTGAATTCCTAATCTCTTTCCCTGTTTAAATCAAGTCATCTGAGGCACCCCAGGCTGTCTCCCAAGGAAGATTCTTCCGGGTTCTTACTCCATCAGTTATTTCCTCTCCGACCTGAGTCTTGTTTTTTTCTTGTTCCTTTCTCTGATTCTTCTAAATATTCTTTCATGAAGTAAACCTCATTTTGAATATATGTATTTTCTTTTTTCCTGCATGCTGACCCTCTTCAGTCGTGCACAACTCTTTGTGACCTTGTGGACTATAGTTCACCAGGCTCCTCTGTCCATGGGATTCTCCAGGCAGGAATACTGGGGTGGGATGCTATTTCCTCCTCCAGGGCATCTTCCCAACCCAGGGATGTAATCCAGGTCTGTTGTGGCGCCCACACTGCAGGCAGCTTCTTTACCCCTGAGCCATCAGTTTTCCTCTAGGTATGACTCTCTTCCTCTCTTCTCCTTCACAGTCACAGTTAGTGCAATGCGTCTTATACCCCATGTCTGAAAAGGCTTATTCCAATCTTTAAAATGTGGCCTTGGAATACATTTCATGCCTTGATCTTCGAATATACTAGCATTCTTTGAACTAGCATATATTAGCCTGTTCTCATTCCAATTACTGATCAGTCATTTGAAACCACTCCTCCAGGGAAGAGACCAGTAGCCTTTCACAGGAACCTAAAAAAAAATCTAAGGTAAAATTATATCAATATTTATACAAATAAATAGGAACATTTTTATTCTTACCTCAAAGGACTGAGTTGTGTTAGCTTCCTGATTCAGACAGATTTGGATTTCTTCTCTCATTTTCCATAAAGAGCTCATTCTCTTCAGGAGTTTCTCCTGCAAAATACCCACAGGATTTAGTGACACAGAAGATGACACTGTAAATTTAATCCCCTTATTCATGAGGAAAGGCATTTATTAGTTACACAGAAAACTTGACTTAGGAGGCTGTTGTCAGAATTTTCCACATTAATTTGATGCCAATATTTGAATATCAAGGAATAGAACTGTATACTAGAGAACTGGGGGGACTTTACAGATAATAGAATCCATGTCCCATGATACTTGGACTCAGACTCTAATAGCCTGAGTAAGAAAGCCTCAAGCTCCCATCAGAAGCCTGTGTCCCTGGTGCCACTCGCCCCGGGATGCTGCATTTCCACACGTGTGGACAATTGGGCAACAACACTGAGAGGACACATTATATGTGAGGATCCACATTCAGAAATCCCACCTCCACTATCTCCATCCCCAGCACCATCATAGCATCCTCATCTTCCTCTCTGACTTAGGAGCCTCTGGATCCCAAACTGCTCGAGAGGCATCACCTACCCGGGATTCCTCAGCAGCCCTGTGTATTGGACTGTGGCTGTGAGCTGCGTGCTCGGGGCGTTCAGAGCAGGGCCCACAGAGCAGGGTCTGGTCAGCCTCACAGAAGAGGCCTTTGGCTTCCTGGTGTGTCACACAGATCTGCTCCTCAGAGCTGTGGTCGTGGTCAGCTCTGGCCTGTCTGGCAAGGGAAGCCAGCCTCTTGAGGGCAATGTTGGTTTTGAAATCGGGCCTCTCTGATATTCCCCTGCACTCCGGGCACCTCCTTGGTGTCTGGCCTTCTTCCCAGCAAAGGCTCAGACAGGGACGGCAGAAGCTGTGCCCACAGTCTATGGTGACAGGGTCCAGGAAGCAGTTCATGCAGATGGAGCAGGTGAGTTCCCTCTGGAAGACCTGCAGTGTGTCTGAATCCATGTTTCTGAAAATTAAAGAAAGAAATAAGAGAGGGTAAGAGAAAAAGTCTTTCTTCTGCCCTCATCGGGAAAAATAAATCCTTTGGACAAAGTCCTGTCTTGAACTCTAATTTCCCTATTTGCTTACCTCCCCAGAACAAACCTAGAAATGGTGACTGCATACACCTTGGATTTACTATTATACAAAAGATGAAATACAGTAAGAGTCCTTAGCAACTTTTTTGTTCCAAATAAACCAGGATTCCAATCATACTAAAATTATTAATACATGGAGAAGCTTAAAGATTAGTGTGAGTGTGCTCCCTCCTGTCTGACTCGTTGCTACACCATGGACCATAGCCCACCAGACTCCTCTGCCCTTGGGATTTCCCAGGCGAGAATCCTGGAAAGGGTTGCCTTTCCCTTCTCCAAGGGCTCTTCCCAACTCAGCGGCTGAACCCATGTTTCCTGCGTCTTCTGCATTGGCGGGTGGACTCTTTACCACAGAACTCCCTGGAAGTCCTTAAAGATTAGAATGGAGGGTAAGTGTTGGGATGACTTCAGAGTTACTTTTATTAGCTGACTCTGACAGAAGTACACACAGAACCTCAGTCTGTCTCTCTCTCGACCTCCACGACTCCCTGACTGGAAGCTACACTAGCACACCCTTCCTTTTTCTCCTCATGGCCTCAGTTCCTTCCATCATCAAAGTGACAGAAGTGCTTTTCTAAAGATAAAGAAATTTGTTTACAAAGAACTTAAACTTCATACAATCAATGTTGGCTTTAATCTGATGTCCTAAAGAGTTCAGAGCTTGCTTCCAGCTTAAATAACAAAACTGCTCCTTTCAAGACAAATAGAAGAAAAAAAAAATGTCACTTCTAACTCAGGAAAGCAAGTTTTCCCGGAGTCGGTTCATATCATCATAGCATGTCATATTTTGAACTGGTGAATGTTCAGGTATCACAATAATCAGGAAACAATAGTCAGCATGAATATAATCATTTGTAGACTGATAGCATCAAGGACCATGATACTATTTAAACAATAATAGGAGAACTTAATATGTGTTGCCTAGTATTTCTCAGCATTGAATTAAATCATTTTCTATAGATTAACTGCTTTCATCATCTCAACAATATTTACTAATTTTCTATTTTTACCCACATTTGATAAGGAGGTTACTTGATATCGTGTAGGCAAAAATAAGTTATTTGTCTGCAAATCCCACATGGAATCAATGCTTGAGGAAGTGCTCAAACATAGATAGTACTAACAGAATAAATACAACTAGGTTTTGTGTCCAGGACTGCCATTAAAGTTTTATTTTTAACTGAACATATCAGAATTTCATTGTACCTTGATCAGAACTCACCTTTGGTTGTAGTTAATGAAGTTTCCACTCCTTTTCAGTGGGTAAGTCTCAAATTCAGTTCAGGATTTAGATGCTCCACTGCTGGTGGCAGAAACTTTGAAAAGTCTTCACAGCTCAGCCAACTCCACACAGCACAGCTCTGGGCTCCAGAGAAGATTGAACTTGGTTCTTGCTGAATGTTTTATATTCTCCAATGACCACGCCCATTTCTTCCAAGTGATAGGGTTACCAACTCCATGAAAAGGTATAGGTGCATGTGATTAGATTTTGCAGATTTGGAAACACATCAGGATGCCAATGATTGAATTCAAATGTTTGAAACCTACTTGATGCAATTGCCACAATCCAACCTCTGATAAAAGTCTCATCATGAATTCACCTTTGTAACGTATGGAGTTTTTGTTTTGGAATAAACTATCCAAGTATAAATTTCACACCTCCATTTAATGAACTAATTATAGTTTTAATAGCACCTACCCATCTAGACCTATCACCCACTAGATTTACTTGCCTTTCTGAATTTGCCTGCATTCATTTGGAGATATTTTTCAGAATGAGGAATCCCTCACATTCTATTTTTCAACCCGTGTACTCAAGCTCCCCCTAAATACACATAGTGCTCTGGCCAAGATAGCCAGAAGTTGTTGTTTGGAAGTAACTGAACTCTCCAGGACTGAATTTCATATCTTCATTTCACAACTATATGGTAGTCCTGATTCCAGCAACCAGTAATCTCACCAGTAATGAGTGAGAGTGTGTGAGTGCTAAGTTTCTTCAGTTGAGTCAGATTCTGCAAAACCCAGGGACGGTAGCCCACCAGACTCCTCTGTCTGTGGGATAATCTAGGCAAGAATACTGGAGTGGATTGCCATGCACTCCTCCAGGGGTTCTTCCCAACCAAGGGATCGAACCCTCAGCTCTTATGTGTCCTGCATCGGCAGGTTCTTTACCATTAGCACCACCTGGGAAGCCCACAAGTGAGAAGAGGGATGTGATTTTCCCTCTAGGAGTCGCAGTGACTCAGTTTCTTCCATCACAGCAAGCCTGCTTGTTCTCTAAAACGCAGCAAACTTTGCCTTACCTGATATGGAATAGGGGAAGGGAATGAAGTTCAATGAGTTGAAAATTGAAATAATATCTGAAAAAAAGAGGAAAGGTTAAATTGGATATAATTTATATTTTGAAAACATAATATGATAAGATTTTATATTCCCAAAGGCGCCATTGCTGGTTTTTAATTTTCTCTTTATTATAATTAAATATACTATTCATTGCACAAAGAATATTTATTATTTGTAAAATCAGGAAGAATTGACAAAAAAGATTAAAATTGTCTTAGGTCAAATAATTGTAAGGATCATATACGGAATCTAAATATTAGATCCATATCAAGTAACTGAAAGGCAAGAAATATGTGAACATGGTTATCTGGAACATCCTTTTTGAAGTTTCCTGTATTCATTGATAAAGTGCTATCAAATTTTTGGACCCTTGAAAATGTAATAGGTAGAGAAAATCCCCCAGTAAATATGCATGTGATAGCAAAGTGCCATCTACATGCTCCATGCATTTAAGAAAAGGGACATAAGAAAAACTTTCTACTAAAAGATAAAAATAATGTTTTGGGTGAGTCCTGAAATAAAGTATCAAGATAACGGAGCTTGTGCGTGTTCAGTTGTGTCTGACTCTGTGACTCCATGGACTATATAGCCTGCCAGACTCCTCTGTCCATGGGATTTCCCAGGAAGAATATTGGAGGAGGTTGCCATTTCCTTTTCCAGGGGATCTTCCTGACCCAGATTTCAAACCGTATCTCCTGTGTCAGCTGCATTAGCAGGCAGATTTTTTTTTTTTTTTTTTTGCCACTGAGCCTCCTGGGAAGCCCCAAAGTATCAAGAGGTTGACATTAAATCAGACTTCACAGTTTATAATATACCTCTCTTGCTTTTGTTTTACTCTATGTGATTGGAGGTGTTTCTATATGCGGTAGTGATACTAATAACTTTTGTTCTTCCTAGAAAAGTCAGTCTGAACTCTCTGGGTTTTGTGCTCTGTCTTTCCTCTGAGAAGGGAAACTGAACTAACTCATTGAATACAGAGACTTTCTCTCTGGGGATATGGAAATGCCATTAACTGATCTGGTTTTTCTCTTTCTCCCTTGGATAACATTCTCAGTCTGAAAATTACCATTCATGGAGGAGGAGCCAAGATGGCGGAGGAGTAGGACGGGGAGAACACTTTCTCCCCCATAAATTCATCAAAAGAGCATTTAAATGTCGAGTAAATTCCACAAAACAACTTCTGAATGCCGGCAGAGGACATCAGGCACCCAGAAAAGCAACCCAACTCTTCGAAAGGAGGTAGGAAAAAATATTAAAGACAAAAAAAAGAGACAAAAGAGGGAGGGACGGAGTTCCGTCCCAGGAAGGGAGTCTTAAAAAGAGAGAAGTTTCCAAACACCAGGAAACCTTCTCACTGCCGAATCTGTGCCGAGCTTTGGAAGCACAGAGGGCAACATAACAGGGAGAAAAAATAAATAAACAATTAAAACTTGCAGATTGCTAGCCCTACGGTAACTCCCCCAGCGGAGAAGCAGCGCAGACGCCTGCATCCGCCATTAGCAAGCGGGGGCTGGGCAGGGAGGCGCGGCACGGGCTGCATCTCTGAGAGTAAGAATCTGGCCTGAATACCCTGAGCGCTATCTGAGCGAAATAATTTGGGCTAGCAAACCAGACTGTGGGATATCTACCACGCGAAAAGCCAGCCCTAACCTAAGACACCACCAGGCCCGCACATGGAACAAAGGACTAAACAGAGATAGCTGGCTGCAGACCTTCCCCCTCCGGTGACAGGCAGCCAGAGCCGGAAGGGGGCAATCACAGCCCCAGAGAGACATTATCTATAAAACTGTAAGCAGGCTTCTTTGCTAACAAAAACTTATTGGGGGTCTGGACGGTCAACATGTGCCTGAGAAGGTGCGCCGGTTTTACACCCAGATAACCGAGTGGCGGGGAGGCGATAAGTCGCAGCATTGGCGCTCGCCAAACACCTCATCACCTGAGCTGCTCGGACCTGGGAAGAGCACAAAACGCAGGCCCAACTGAGTCTGCGCCTCTGAGGACTACCCGAGTGCCTGAACCTGAGCGGCTGGGACCTGGGAGGTACATGCAACCCAGGGCCAGCCTCAGATTGTTCCCGGCAGAACAACCTAGAGCCCGAGCAGCGTGGGCAGGGAGGCTACACGCGCCGTGCGCGGGGCAGATCCAGTGTGGCTGAAGCACTGCGAGCACACGCCAGTGTTATTTGTTTGCAGCATCCATCCCTCCCTCCCCACAGCGCGACTGAACAAGTAAGCCTAAAAAAAAAAAAAAAAGTGTCCTCCACCGTCCCCTTTGTGTCAGGGCGGAAACCAGACACTGAGAGACCAGCAAACAGAAGAAGATATAACAGAGGGAAACGCCTTGGAAGCTACAGGCAATAGATCAAAACCCTGTGGTTACTACGGACTACATAGGAAGGGGCCTATAGATCTTGAGAAATATAAGTCAGACCAAGGAACTAGCCAAAAATGAACTGAACCCACAATACCCACAACAAAACCAAGAAAATCCTAGATATATTTTTATTATTTTACGATCATTCTTTCTTTTTTTTTAATTTTTTTTTAAATTTTAAGTCCTCTATTGTTCCTTTAATTTTCACTTTTATAACCTATTACTTTGCAAAAAAAAAAAAAAGACCCTATTTTTTTCTTCTTCAGCAAACTTCATATACATGTATTTTATAATTTTTTGACCTTGTTTTTTTTTTTCCTTCTTCTTTTCTTTAACATTGTATTTTTGAAATTCCAAACTCTACTTTAGATTTTTAATTTTAGCTTTTTGGTATATGTTATCAATTTTGTACCTATAGTTTTTTTTTTTTTATAATTTCTGTGACTTTTTTTTTTTTCTTCTTCTCTGCTTCTTTCTCTTCTTCTTTTATATAACATTGTATATCTGAAATTCCAAACTCTACTCTAGATTTTTAATTTATGCTTTTTGGTATTTGATATCAATTTTGTACCTGGTATTTTCTTTATAATTTTTGCGACATTGTTTGTTTTTATTTGTTTGTTTTCTCTCTTTATTTTTCTTCTTTTTTTTTTAACATTGTATTTTTGAAATTCCAAACTCCACTCTAGATTTTTAATTTTTGCTTTTATGTATTTGTTACCAATTTTGTACCTTTAAGAACCCAATCTTCAGGACCCATTTTTCACTAGGGAGCGAGATTACTGGCTTGACTGCTCTCTCTCCCTTTGGACTCTCCTTTTTCTCCACCAGGTCGCCTGTGTCTCCTCCCTAACCCCTCTCTACTTTACCCAACTTTGTGAATTTCTGTGTGTTCCAGACGGTGGAGAACACTTAGGGAACTGATTACTGGCTGGATCTGTCTCCCTCCTTTTCATTCCCCCCTTTTATCCTCTGGCCACCTCTGTCACCTTCCTCCTTCTTCTCTTCTCTGTATAACTCCGTGAACATCTCTGAGCGGTCCAGTTGTGGAGTGCACATAAGGAAGTGACTACTGGCTAGCCCCCTCTCTCCACTATTGATTCCACCTCATCTCATTTGGGTCACCTCTAACTCCCTCCTTCCTCTTCTCTTCTCCATGTAACCCTGTGAAGCTCTCTGAGTGACCCTCACAGTAGAGAAACTTTTCATCTTTAATGTAGATGTTTTATCAATGGTGCTGTATAGAAGGAGAAGTTTTGAAACTACTGTAAAAATAAGACCGATAACCAGAAGCAGGAGACTTAAGTCCAAACCCTGACTCCAGAGAACTCCTGACTCCAAGGAACATTAATTGACAGGAGCTCATCAAATGCCTCCATACCGACACTGAAACCAAGCACCACACAAGGGCCAATAAGTTCCAGGGCAAGACATACCAAGCAAATTCTCCAGCAACAAAGGAACACAGCCCTGAGGTTCAAGATACAGGCTGCCCAAAGTCACCCCGAAACTATAGACATCTCATAACTCATTACTGGACACTTCATTGCATTCCAGAGAGAAGAAATACAGCTCCACCCACCAGAACACCGACACAAGCTTCCCTAAACAGGAAACCTTGACAAGCCACCTGTACAAACCCACACACAGCAAGGAAACGCCACAATAAAGAGAACTCCACAAACTGCCAGAATACAGAAAGGACACCCCAAACTCAGCAATTTAAACAAGATGAAGAGACAGAGGAACACCCAGCAGATAAAGGAACAGGATAAATGCCCAACAAACCAAACAAAAGAGGAAGAGATAGGGAATCTACCTGATAAAGAATTCCGAATAATGATAGTGAAATTGATCCAAAATCTTGAAATTAAAATGGAATCACAGATAAATAGCCTGGAGACAAGGATTGAGAAGATGTAAGAAAGGTTTAACAAGGACCTAGAAGAAATAAAAAAGAGTCAATATATAATGAATAATGCAATAAATGAAATTAAAAACACTCTGGAGGCAACAAATAGTAGAATAACAGAGGCAGAAGATAAGATTAGTGAATTAGAAGATAGAATGGTAGAAATAAATGAATCAGAGAGGATAAAAGAAAAACGAATTAAAAGAAATGAGGACAATCTCAGAGACCTCCAGGACAATATTAAACGCTACAACATTCGAATCATAGGGGTTCCAGAAGAAGAAGACAAAAAGAAAGACCATGAGAAAATACTTGAGGAGATAATAGTTGAAAACTTCCCTAAAATGGGGAAGGAAATAATCACCCAAGTCCAAGAAACCCAGAGAGTCCCAAACAGGATAAACCCAAGGCAAAACACCCCAAGACACATATTAATCAAATTAACAAAGATCAAACACAAAGAACAAATATTAAAAGCAGCAAGGGAAAAACAACAAACAACACACAAGGGAATTCCCATCAGGATAACAGCTGATCTTTCAATAGAAACTCTTCAAGCCAGGAGGGAATGGCAAGACATACTGAAAATGATGAAAGAAAATAACCTACAGCCCAGATTATTGTACCCAGCAAGGATCTCATTCAAGTATGAAGGAGAAATCAAAAGCTTTTCAGACAAGCAAAAGCTGAGAGAATTCTGCACCACCAAACCAGCTCTCCAACAAATACTAAAGGATATTCTCTAGACAGGAAACACAAAAACGGTGTATAAACTCGAACCCAAAACAATAAAGTAAATGGCAACGGGATCATACTTATCAGTAATTACCATAAACGTAAATGGGTTGAATGCCTCAACCAAAAGACAAAGACTGGCTGAATGGATACAAAAACAAGACCCCTACATATGTTGTCTACAAGAGACCCACCTCAAAACAGGTTACACATACAGACTGAAAGTGAAGGGCTGGAAAAAGATTTTCCATGCAAATAGGGACCAAAAGAAAGCAGGAGTAGCAATACTCATATCAGATAAAATAGACTTTAAAACAAAGGCTGTGAAAAGAGACAAAGAAGGTCACTACATAATGATCAAAGGATCAATCCAAGAAGAAGATACAACAATTATAAATATATATGCACCCAACACGGGAGCACCGCAGTATGTAAGACAAATGCTAACAAGTATGAAAGGAGAAATTAACAATAACACAATAATAGTGGGAGACTTTAATACCCCACTCACACCTATGGATAGATCAACTAAACAGAAAATTAATAAGGAAACACAAACGTTAAATGATACAATAGACCAGTTAGACCTAATTGATATCTATAGGACATTTCATCCCAAAACAATGAATTTCACCTTTTTCTCAGGCGCACATGGAACCTTCTCCAGGATAGATCACATCCTGGGCCATAAAGCTAGCCTTGGTAAATTCAAAAAAATAGAAATCATTCCAAGCATCTTTTCTGACCACAATGCAGTAAGATTAGATCTCAATTACAGGAGAAAAACTATTAAAAATTCCAACATATGGAGACTGAACAACACACTGCTGAATAACCAACAAATCACAGAAGAAATCAAAAAAGAAATCAAAATTTGCATAGAAACGAATGAAAATGAAAACACAACAACCCAAACCCTGTGGGACACTTTAAAAGCAGTCCTAAGGGGAAAGTTCATAGCAATACAGGCACACCTCAAGAAACAAGAAAAAAGTCAAATAAATAACCTAACTCTACACCTAAAGCAACTAGAAAAGGAAGAAATGAAGAACCCCAGGGTTAGTAGAAGGAAAGAAATCTTAAAAATTAGAGCAGAAATAAATGCAAAAGAAACAAAAGAGACCATAGCAAAAATCAACAAAGCCAAAAGCTGGTTCTTTGAAAGGATAAATAAAATTGACAAACCATTAGCCAGACTCATCAAGAAACAAAGGGAGAAAAATCAAATCAATAAAATTAGAAACGAAAATGGAGCGATCACAACAGACAACACAGAAATACAAAGGATCATAAGAGACTACTATCAACAATTATATGCCAATAAAATGGACAACGTGGAAGAAATGGACAAATTCTTAGAAAAGTCCAACTTTCCAAAACTCGACCAGGAAGCAATAGAAAATCTTAACAGACCCATCACAAGCACGGAAATTGAAACTGTAATCAAAAATCTTCCAGCAAACAAAAGCCCTGGTCTAGACGGCTTCACAGCTGAATTCTACCAAAAATTTAGAGAAGAGCTAACACCTATTCTGCTCAAACTCTTCCAAAAAATTGCAGAGGAAGGTAAACTTCCAAACTCATTCTATGAGGCCACCATCACCCTAATACCAAAACCTGACAAAGATCCTACAAAAAAAGAAAACTACAGGCCAATATCACTGATGAACATAGATGCAAAAATCCTTAACAAAATTCTAGCAATCAGAATCCAACAACACATTAAAAAGATCATACACCATGACCAAGTGGGCTTTATCCCAGGAATGCAAGGATTCTTCAATATCCACAAATCAATCAATGTAATACACCACATTAATAAATTGAAAAATAAAAACCATATGATTATCTCAATAGATGCAGAGAAAGCCTTTGACAAAATTCAACATCCATTTATGATAAAAACTCTCCAGAAAGCAAGAATAGAAGGAACATACCTCAACATAATAAAAGCTATATATGACAAACCCACAGCAAACATTATCCTCCATGGTGAAAAATTGAAAGCATTTCCTCTAAAGTCAGGAACAAGACAAGGGTGCCCACTTTCACCATTACTATTCAACATAGTTTTGGAAGTTTTGGCCACAGCAATCAGAGCAGAAAAAGAAATAAAAGGAATCCAAATTGGAAAAGAAGAAGTAAAACTCTCACTATTTGCAGATGACATGATCCTCTACCTAGAAAACCCTAAAGACTCCACCAGAAAATTACTAGAACTAATCAACGAATAGAGTTAAGTTGCAGGATATAAAATCAACACACAGAAATCCCTTGCATTCCTGTACACTAATAATGAGAAAACAGAAAGAGAAATTAAGGAAACAATTCCATTCACCATTGCAACAGAAAGAATAAAATACTTAGGAATATATCTACCTAAAGAAACTAAAGACCTATATATAGAAAACTATAAAACACTGGTGAAAGAAATCAAAGAGGACACTAATAGATGGAGAAATAGACCATGTTCATGGATCAGAAGAATCAATATAGTGAAAATGAGTATACTACCCAAAGCAATTTATAGATTCAATGCAATCCCTATCAAGCTACCAACAGTATTCTTCACAGAGCTAGAACAAATAATTTCACAATTTGTATGGAAATACAAAAAACCTCGAATAGCCAAAGCGATCTTGAGAAAGAAGAATGGAACTGGAGGAATCAACCTACCTGACTTCAGGCTCTACTACAAAGCCACAGTTATCAAGACAGTATGGTACTGGCACAAAGACAGAAATATAGATCAATGGAATAAAATAGAAAGCCCAGAGATAAATCCACGCACATATGGACACCTTATCTTTGACAAAGGAGGCAAGAATATACAATGGATTAAAGACAATCTCTTTAACAAGTGGTGCTGGGAAATTTGGTCAACAACTTGTAAAAGAATGAAACTAGACCACTTTCTAACACCATACACAAAAATAAACTCAAAATGGATTAAAGATCTCAACATAAGACCAGAAACTATAAAACTCCTAGAGGAGAACATAGGCAAAACACTCTCTGACATACATCACAGCAGGATCCTCTATGACCTACCTCCCAGGATATTGGAAATAAAAGCAAAAATAAACAAATGGGACCTAATTAACCTTAAAAGCTTCTGCACATCAAAGGAAAGTATTAGCAAGGTGAAAAGACAGCCTTCAGAATGGGAGAAAATAATAGCAAATGAAGCAACTGACAAACAACTAATCTGAAAAATATACAAGCAACTCCTACAGCTCAACTCCAGAAAAATAAATGACCCAATCAAAAAATGGGCCAAAGAACTAAATAGACATTTCTCCAAAGAAGACATACAGATGGCTAACAAACACATGAAAAGATGCTCAACACCACTCATTATCAGAGAAATGCAAATCAAAACCACTATGAGGTACCATTTCACACCAGTCAGAATGGCTGCGATCCAAAAGTCTACAAATAATAAATGCTGGAGAGGGTGTGGAGAAAAGGGAACCCTCTTACACTGTTGGTGGGAATGCAAACTAGTACAGCCACTATGGAGAACAGTGTGGAGATTCCTTAAAAAACTGGAAATAGAACTGCCTTATGATCCAGCAATCCCACTGCTAGGCATACACACTGAGGAAACCAGAAGGGAAAGAGACACATGTACCCCAATGTTCATCGCAGCACTGTTTATAATAGCCAGGACATGGAAGCAACCTAGATGTCCATCAGCAGATGAATGGATAAGAAAGCAGTGGTACATATACACAATGGAGTATTACTCAGCCATTAAAATGAATACATTTGAATCAGTTCTAATGAGGTGGATGAAACTGGAGCCTATTATACAGAGTGAAGTAAGCCAGAAGGAAAAACACCAATGCAGTATACTAACGCATATATATGGAATTTAGAAAGATGGTAACAATAACCCGGTGTACGAGACAGCAAAAGAGACACTGATGTATAGAACAGTCTTATGGACTCTGTGGGAAAGGGAGAGGGTGGGAAGATTTGGGAGAATGACATTGAAACATGTAAAATATCATGTAAGAAACGAGTTGCCAGTCCAGGTTCGATGCACGATAATGGATGCTTGGGGCTAGTGCACTGGGATGACCCAGAGGGATAGTATGGGGAGGGAGGAGGGAGGAGGGTTCAGGATGGGGAACACATGTATACCTGTGGTGGATTCATTTTGATATTTGGCAAAACTAATACAATTATGTAAATTTTAAAAATAAAATAAAATTAAAAAAAAAAAAGAAAATTACCATTCACAATGTGAGCCTTTCAGAGGATGATACAAGTGTGATGTTTGAAATTACCATTACTGATTTTTATTTGAAAAATAAACATATAACAAAAAATGTAAGTGTTGCTCCAGAAAAATATTGAATCCAAAACAGTATATAAAGGCTTCAGCTACATAGTTTGAACTCCTACAGGCCAGAATTCCAAGGCTACTGCAGTGGGAGGGAGAGCAGAAAGAGATCCTCAGGCCTCTCTGACCTGCAGGGCTGGAGACAAGCAGCCCCAACCCCAACTCAGGGTCAAGGTTTCCCCCTGGAGATGGGCGTTTGGAGTCCTTTTTCTGGCATCATCGCTGATGGAGCCACCTCCTTCTACAGAGATGTGCCTTCCCCGAGAGCAGCGAGTCTTTCAGGAGAGCCTGGTCTGCCAGGGTCTGAGCCCGGGCCATCCTGGTGGTCAGTGGGCTCCAGCCCCGCCACTGAGGGACCCGCCCGAGGGGGGCACATGGGGCTGGAGGCGCTCAGACCCCTGTTCCAGGGGCTTCGGGAGGGACGCCAAGTCCGCATGGCCACAGGGCTCAGACCCCGCGTTTCTGGGAAGGATTTTGGTTTCTGTCTGCCCAGGAACCCAAAGGCCCAGTAGGGAGTCAGGAGGACGTGCATGGCCATGCGAGAATGGCCTTATTCCTGGATCTTAAATGGGCTGCTCCAGGGAACCCCAATATGTTTTTGTCTGCAAGTGCCTGACAGGGCCCCAGACTCCGGCCGTCCTGAGGATACTGTTTCCCGACAGACGTGGCCCGAGTGTCAGAAAAGAACTCAGATCCGCGGGCACCATGTGCGGGTCTTGGCGAGAGTCAGTGTTGGAAACAGGGGTTCTGGACCACTGAGCTGGAGGGGGTTGGTTCATGTGGATTCTGGGGCTGCGGCCTCATGGAGGCTCTCAGGAGCTCCGCTGCTCCTGAACCCTGCAGTTTCCCTGGCATTGCACTTGCCCACCTGCCACCTCCTCCTGTGGGAGGCCCCAAGGGTGGTTCTCTGTCCAGGGTGAACTCAGGAGAGAAGTGACTGAGTCAGAAAAAGAAAGATAAATATCTTGTGATAGTGACCATATGTGGAATCTAAAATAATGGTACCAATGAGGTTATTTACAAAAGAAAGACACAGCTGGAGAAAACAAACTTAGGTTTCCAGGCGCTAAGAAACAGGGTGGAGGATGGGAGGTATAAAGTGGGGATCTGGATGATCATACACCCATTACTATGCATGAAACTGTCAGAAATAAGGATCTACTGTGTAGCACGGGAAATTCTCTTCTATACTCTGTAATGACCTGTATGGGAAAAAATCCTTTATAAAAAAGAGTGGATACATGTATGTATAGAATTGATTCACCAGACTGTACAAGAGAAACTAAAATAACCTTGAAAATCAAGGATAGTCCAATAAAATTGAATAACTTTCTCATCTAGTAACCTTCCCTGATGAAGTATCATGGCCCATCATTGAATAAATAGAAAAATGTTTTGAGGACTAGAATGGAAACACAGTATAATAAAGAAAACCTGAAGAGATAGTTGCCCAAACTTAACAGACAATATAATATTTCTTTCACAAATTGTCTATTATTTTCTAGTCAATCTTGTACAAAACAATGACATAATGTTTAACTCCACAACCTAACATCAATATTTCCACTGTGCATACATATTGAATAATAGAATGAGAAGGTATGTGGTCATATGCAAGTAATGAGGATCAGGAGTCTTAGAGAAAACCAACGACAGCTATTGTGTGTGGAGTCACAGACATAGAGAGAAAAGCAATAGTGTGTAAGCTAAACAGAAGAACAAAACAAAAAATAAGCAAATAAAAATATTCTGAGGGAAAATTTTAATGCAGAACTGAATGAAAAAAATAAAACGTGAAAGAATTTTAGTTCAGTGAGGTTGAGAATACCTGTCAGAGACTAGAGGGCTATCTCAGTGCAGTCAGTGGTATTTTGGGGATACTGAGTGTCCCGTGTCGAAAAATGGAATCTGAAGGACTTTGCCTTCTGAAGAAGTGTCACAGAGCAAATACAGGCAAACTCAGACAGACAAGTAAATCTAGTGGGTGATGAGCCTGGATGGGTCAATGAAATTAGGACTATTATACTGTTCATGAAATGAAGGTATGAAATTCATATTTGGGGAGTTCAATTATTTCCAAACAACAACTTCATGGATAACAAGTGTAAACCATGGTGTGACTTCACCATGAATGAAATATGTAAAGACATATATATGAAACACACACACACACACATATATATACATATTTTTTGTGTATATATATGTATGCACACTTGTGTGTTGTGTATATATGTGTGTGTGTGTGCGCACATGAGAGGAGCTTGTATCAGAGGAGACTGGTGAGATTTGAAACCATGCTGCTCCCTTCCCTCTCCTCCTCCCACAATTCCACGCTCTCATTCAGTTTCCTGTCTGTTCCATTCCTACCACCAACATGAGCAGGTTGTCTAGGAAGTTACAGCTCTTTAATGGGAGATTTAAGCGATTTTTGTCTTAATTTCCAAGTTTCATTTCACTTAATAGCGTCCCATGTTGACCACAATTCTTTAGAGTAAGAGAAGTTTGAATTAATCAGATAGACTGGAGTTAAAAACTTATTGCCATGGAAGGGTTTAGGAAATTTGAGAAAGTTTCCAAAATACGTGTTTGGTGTGCACAGTGCACGTGTCCTTAGCCACGTCTGACTCTTTGGGACCCTTTGGACTGTAGCCCACAAGGTTCTCTGTCCGTTGAATTTTTCAGTCAAGAATACTGGAGTAGGTTGTCATTTCCTCCTCCAGGGGATCTTCCTGACCCAGGGATCAAACCCGTGTCTTATGTGTCCCCTACCTTACATTTTATGTGAATTCTTTACCCACTGAGTCATCAGGAGAAAAAAAAAAACACCAAAAACCTACATGACATACGGGCTTCCCTGATAGCTCAGTTGGTAAAGAATCCAGCTGCAATGCCGGAGATCCCAGTTCAATTCCTAATCCAGGAAGATCCGGTGGAGAAGGGATAGGCTACCCACTCCAGTATTCTTGGGCTTCCCTTGTGGTTCAGCTGGTAAAGAATTTTCCTGCAACGTGGGAGACTTGGGTTTGATCCCTTGGTTTGAAAGATTCCCCTGGAGAAGGGAATGGCTACCCATGCCAGTATTCTTGCCTGGAGAATTCCATGGACTGTATAGTCCATGGGTGGCAAAGAGTTGCACAGGACTGAGTGACCTTCACTTTTAGATGACATAGTGGAGGAGAGCAGGAGACCAGGAGAGGCAGGAGACCAGGAGAGGGCGCTGTCCTGTACTGTTAGGAACTTTACACCTTGGAAACCACAGGGGAGTCCAGTAAAATCCTTTTTAACAATGAAGTTGTCTCTCATAGAAGAGCCTCCACCTAGATTCTTTCTGGAAAAAAATAACAGGCTATGACATGCTTGGAGTTCTGATTGGAAAAATATCAGTCTCAAGCACAGTCAGCAAATCTACAGAAGAAACTGGGAAATATTGTAAAAATTGTGAGATTATAAAGGGTAGGGAAATCACAGCTACGTTTCTCTAATTGCTTTTCACAGCACAGGAAAGTTGTGACCTGTGTATTGCTGCAAGTTCACAGCAAGTGGCTGAGCCTGACCATCGCCCAGTGATGGCTCCTGAAATAGGCTCCGGGGTCACAGGCCCGCACATGGACAGCAAGACTGACTCATTACTGCAGTGAGGATTCCCGCAAGAGTTCCTCTTTTGGTGCCAAAGGCTTCATCAATGTTTACTAATACACATTAACCTGAAAAAGTTCATCAGAACTTTTTCTCATTTTATACTAATCAGGCAGAAACATCAGGTGAATTTGTATCATTCTTAGAAAATCTTTCTCATTTTTCTTTTTGCCTGTCTGCTTCCACTGTCATGACTCTCAGAGGCACTTGCCTCTGTTACCTACAACCTGAGGAAAATTAGCTGCTGTTTCCTTCTCCAGGGGATCTTACTGATCAAGGATTGAACTCGCAACTTTTGTGTTTCTTGCATTGGCAGGCAGATTTTTTACTTCTGTGCCACCTGGGAAGCCCCATATAATAATATTACACTATAGATATTTCATATCTCAAGCTAATGAAATTTTTTTGGTTGTGACTTTGAAAATCAGTTTCCTATCTCGTTGACATTATTCATTATTATTTTATTTGTAATATGTTCGGTAGATTTTGGAAAACTTCAATAACCACAGAATAATATTTCAGAGTTTTAACTCTTTCACTCATGTATTTGCTTATTAATTCACCTTTATTTATTGTGTGCCACGTTCTAAGTGCTGAACTGGACAGTGGGAACAGAGAAGTAAATAAGGCAAAGACTGTGCTTACTTTCTCAGAATCTGCAGTCCCCTAGTAAAATGCACCTAGGTATTTAAAGAAATTCTGTTGAATATTATGATAAGATGTTATCTCACCAGAGAGTATGTTTTAATAGAAACTAAGCTGAGCTGTGAGTGAACTCCAGGAGTTGGTGATGGACAGGGAGGCCTGACGTGCTGCGATTCATGGGGTCTCAAAGGGGATCAGACACGACTGAGCCACTGAACTGACTGAACTGAAGCTGAGCTGTACAGTCAGGAAAAACTTCCTGGATAATCTGTTGATGAGCTATAATATGGTGAATGACTAGGGTTTAGAGAAAGTCTAAATGTTGGACAAAGAGAAAGGGTTTCACAATGTCTGTCAACTACTTGAATCCACACAACGAGGTTACTCTTCAAGAAAAACTGAGTTATTTCTTTAGTTTATGAGGCTGCAATATATACCACATTATCCGTCTACTCAAATATGATTCAACTATGCAAAGAAGACACATTTCTTATAGTGTACATGAAACTTATGGCATGCTACTTTTATTCTAATAAAACTATTATATGTAAACCAAATATCCACTGATTATATTTGAGAAATGCTCCACAAGCGTTTTTACTATTAGATAACTTAATTAACAAAGTTATACTTTCAACCTGGTTATGCTACTTTATAAACACACAATCATACTGTTCCATTAAATCACAGTGAGATCAGAGACAGACAGGTATCATCCTGTAGCCTCACGTGATGTTTCAGGACTGTATTTTCCTCAGATATAAAGTCACCAAATAAACTGTCACAGAACTTGGCATTTCATGGAGACCTAAGCAACAGAAAGCTCCAGATGGGAGGAGAAGGAGGAAAGAAGGAAGCTATATATGAGGGATCCTCTGGAAACACCAGAAGCTCACAGCTCCATTGTCAGAATCCAGAAACAATCCAATCCTATGCAGAGGCCTTTTCACATACTGAACTATGGGTAGGAAGCTGGGGGGGCAGAAATTAATGATTGTTCACCTTCATAAGAAAAAGAAGAAATGCTTCTTCAGAATAATACTGATAGCGCTATCACTTGTCAAGCAGTTTGTACAGACTCTCACAGTCCAGTCAGAGGAGTGGGTCACATCCGCCTTTCAGTACTGCCTCTGGGAAGTGGAAGGCGTGAGCTCCCCACACCACAAGAGTCTCTCCACCCTGGGCTGTCTAGACAGGCAATGGCAGTCATCTCAGAAAGTCTTATATTGTGAGTGGTCATTGTCTGAGTCAGAACATTATCCACTGCAGAAAGAGCAAAAATCAGACTAGCATGTGGGATTTCCATGCCCTGAGAGGCAGAGGGTCTCTATACAAGGAGTCTTTTCATTTTCTTTCCTCCAAGAAAATAGGAAATGAATACAAAAGGGAGTTCAAACAGGTGCTTCTATGAAGAACAACAGCTATTATTTATCTATAACACATGGAAACTCCTTAAATCATGTAGAAAAAGTAAATATATAGATATAGATATATCATGAACTCTGTGAAATCTGGCAATGTCAAAATCTTGACAGCTTACTTGAAGAACACATAAAATTTAATTTTTTCAGTACTTTAGTACTTTATACTTTTCTTTACACTTTTCAGTATTTTACACAAAATTTATTTGTGTCATTTGTCTTTAATATGAGAAACGCTGGACTGGAAGAAACACAAGCTGGAATCAAAATTGCCGGGAAAAATATCAATAACCTCAGATATGCAGATGACACCACCCTTATGGCAGAAAGTGAAGAGGAACTAAAAAGCCTCTTAATGAAAGTGAAAGTGGAGAGTGGAAAAAGTTGGCTTAAAGCTCAACATTCAGAAAACGAAGATCATGGCATCCAGTCCCATCACTTCATGGGAAATAGATGGGTAAACAGTGGAATCAGTGTCAGATTTTATTTTTCTGGGCTCCAAAATCACTGCAGATGGTGACTGCAGCCCTGAAATTAAAAGATGCTTACTCCTTGGAAGGAAAGTTATGACCAACCTAGATAGCATATTCAAAAGCAGAGACATTACTTTGCCAACAAAGGTTCATCTAGTCAAGGCTATAGTTTTTCCTGTGGTCATGTATGGATGTGAGAGTTGGACTGTGAAGAAGGCTGAGCGCCAAAGAATTGATGCTTTTGAACTGTGGTGTTGGAGAAGAATCTTGAGAGTCCCTTGGACTGCAAGGAGATCCAACCAGTCCATTCTGAAGGAGATCAGCCCTGGGATTTCTTTGGAAGGAATGATGCTAAAGCTGAAACTCCAGTACTTTGGCCACCTCATGCAAAGAGTTGACTCATTGGAAAAGACTCTGATGCTGTGAGGGATTGGGGGCAAGAGGAGAAGGGGACGACAGAGGATGAGATGGCTGGATGGCATCACTGACTCGATGGACATGAGTCTCAGCGAACTCCGGGAGTTGGTGATGGACAGGGAGGCCTGGCGTGCTGCGATTCATGGGGTTGCACAGAGTTGGACACGACTGAGCAACTGATCTGATCTGATCTGATCTGATCCTTTTTATGAACCATATGATAAAAGTGATTATTTACAACTCTCTCTCTCTAATATGGATTGCCTATGTTTTGTCAGTCTAGAATTTTAATCTTTATCTTTGCTGAAAATAACTACAGTATATATGCCCACACCATGTTGATTAAAACACCTTTGCGCCATCAGAGCTCTGGTCCCCGTGTCTTTCTTTCTCTTTCTTTCTCTCTCTCTCTTTCAGGCTATTTCTTTGGAGCGCAGAGGCACTCTGAGTTCACTTTCTGCCCGGGCTTCTAAGACCCTCTCAAGAAGGCGCTCTGCAGCCTCCATGAACAGAGCAAGCCCCTGTGCAAGGGGCTTTATTGGCTTTCTGTGTAAACCAAGGAATATCAGCCTCTTTCTCTCCTTTACTTTCTTATTGTCAACTCCAGACCACCAGGTTCTGGTCCATTAGAGGACTGCAACAAACATTAAAGATTAAAAGGCACAGATGTCAGCCAAGATCACATAACATGATTTAAGGTACCAAAATTTCAATATTATTAGCATTACCATATTATTATCACTGCAATCATTAGTGTTTTCTAAACTGTTGCATTTATTGAGAAATATAGTGTATATTTAGGTCATTCTGTAGGTGGGCAGTTCTATGTACAAAACTTAAATTGATAAAATTTGCGTGAGATTTATAATTAATTATGCTTAATGGCATATGGTCTTGTAATGGGTTTCTGTTGTTTCAATCTGACTAGGCTGTAATATTAGGATTTAAGGTAATCCACCAGCCACTTTGTAAAACACTCACATCTCCTGCAATTATTCAAGCAGACATTAATCTAGGTGATGCTGTGAAGAGGTTTGGAGGGTGTAAATCCATGATATAGACTCTAATCTAAGGAGATTATGCAGATGCACTGATTTAATCAACAGGAGGTCTTTAAAAGATGTATAGTAATTCATGGAATAAAATTTCAGACAGTATGTGGATCAGCATTACTCCCAATGCCTCAGTCTCCTGCAGGCAACAGCTCTGCCCTGAATAACTCAGATTCCAGCCTGCTTGTGTTTACCCTCCCTGAGGAAGTGCCCTCCTGTCCTCACACTTTTCCGTAACCATCACAGGAGCAAATTCCCTGTGAACATGAGCTCTGTCTTTCTTTCTCTCTCCTTCTATAATTGAACCCTAACTGATACAAACCTGATACACTTATGATACCTATTAGCTTAACTTTATAAATGTTATTGGAGAAGGCAATGGCACCCCACTCCAGTACTCTTGCCTGGAAAATCCCGTGGATGGAGGAGCCTGGAAGGCTGCAGTCCATGGGGTCGCTAAGAGTCGGACACGACTGAGCGACTTCACTTTCACTTTTTCACCTTCAAGCATTGGAGAAGGAAATGGTAACCCACTCCAGTGTTCTTGCCTGGAGAATCCCAGGGACAGGGGAGCCTGGTGGGCTGTCATCTATGGGGTCGCATAGAGTCGGACACGACTGAAGTGACTTAGTAGTAGTAGTAGTAGTATAAATGTTATTTATGGTCCATTGACTGACAACACAACTCTCAGTATATTAATATAGATGTACCCAAAATTTTCACGGAAAATGGTGATTTTTTATTGCTGCAAGTTCTTAGGAATAAAACTTACTTCCACTTCTTCTTGGTTCAAGGAAGAAGGGGACCACTCTTAGACCTAATTAAAGGCCTTGCCTGGGTTATTTGGAGATACCAGCTTGGAAAATTTACATTTAGGAAGAAAATATAAATGCACTTTCTTAGAAGAAATGTATCATCAGTAATTTTCTGCTCTTTACTCCTGATAGCATGTGAGGTGCAGTTTCCGCTGCTTGCTAGTTGCCCTCCAGACTGTCATCTACCTTCAACAATCATCAACTTGCATGATTTTGTTCATAAAATTTGCTTGCATGCTTATTTTATTTTTATTCATGTACTTTTATGATTTTTCTCATTGCAACAAATTTAATTACCAAGGAGTTTATAAAGGAAACATTTTACAAAGTAAAGCCCCAATCATAATTACCAACTGCAATGTTCTCATCATTGTTCTATGAGCCATTCCTTTTCTATGGATTTCTCCTCATGGACCCCTGTACTGGAACTACAGTGGGGAAATTTTAATGAGAGATGGGCTAGGTGACATTAAGAAAGTTTCCAAAATCTTGGTATCTCACTTCCTTACTTCCTTAATATAAAAGTAGGCCACTCTCCTGCTGGAAGTGAATAGATTGGGGCAGAAATATTTCCATATGTATATTTAAGCTCTGATCTGCCAATAAAGTGTTTCTTTCTGACTTAGAAAAGTAAAACTAGAAAAAAAATTCATGTTTCCTTTGAATGAGGTACTCCACTTGTTTTCCAGCCAGCTTCTGCATTTATTCTTAGCAGAAATCCTGACTCTTTGTCACTAATACATATCCCACTGATGTATGAATGATACTGGAAATCTGTTTAAGATTAAGGCTCTCTCATTATTTGTTCTTTTCTCCCCTTCTAGGTTCCTGGCTTTTCTCCTTTTTTTTGTTTTCATAAACAATTGTATCTTTCATAAGTAGTTGTATCTTTTATATATGAAAAAATTGAGTTTGAATATTAATCTTGTTCCCAGAAGAAATCTTAGTGATTTATTTAGTTATTTTATTTTTTGTACACTCTTTTTTTCTTTACTTTATTGTTTATTAGTGTGTTTCAGGTGAACATTTGTTACATCAGAAATAATGACCATACTTGACTTTTTATACCTACAGTTTATCTCTTACTGTGTTTTGCCAGTTTTCTTAAAAAAACATTAATAGTGATGATGTATTATTGTCCAGATGGTGACCTTTAAAGACACTCCAAAGCTTTAAGACAAAATTTGCAGCTACTAATATGATTTAAATTTATGTTTAAATTAACATAAGTTTAAATTATTCTTAAGCATCTATTAACTTATTTTGTTTTAGTTTTTTTTAGCTCAGTTGGTAAAGAATCCACTTGCAATACAGAAGACCCTGTTTCGATTCCTGGGTTGGGAAGATCCCCTAGGGAAGGGATAGGCTACCCACTACACTATTCTTGGGCTTCCCTTGTGGCTCAGCTGGTAAAGAGTCTGCTGCAATGAAGGAGACCTGGTTTCAATCCCTGGGTTGGGAAGATCCCCTGGAGAAGGGAAAGGTGACCCAATCCAGTATTCTTGCCTGAGAATACCGTGGACTGTATTCCATGGGGTTGCAAAGAGTTGGACACGACTGAGCAACTTTCACTTTCATTTCAGTTCATGATGTGCACTAGTATGTTCATGGCATCCTTTCTTTCAACTATCAGTCTGATTTTTCCTCACACACATTAATATAAGGCAATTGCATTAATTGGTTACTTTCAAAAATCCTGTTGTTTTCCAGAAATAACCCACATATAATGCTTTATTGACAATATGACAAATTCAAACAGATTCTCTCAACCTTTGTTAGAGTGGAAATTCATATTTATGCAAGGCCCCATGGTATACAAGGTTCATAACTTGCTATGTTTTTTCTTTCTTTTTTGATGACCCAGATGTTAATCCTGTGTTCCAGAGTAACATGACCAACAGGAAAACTTGGAAATTATTCAAAGTCCAAACAATTCTCTAACCCCTTTCTCTAGATTATTTTTTTTTAATATATAGTAAACCACTCATCTGCAGATTTGCTTTTCTTGATTTCAATTACTCATGTGGTTAAAACCTTGTTCAGGAAATATTAAACGGAAAAGTCTCAGAAATAATTCAAATGTATTTAATTGTGAGCCATGCTATGTAGTGCAATGAAATTCCACACCATCCAGCTTTATCCCAACGAGAATATGTATTGTCACTTTATCCTGCTTATCCCACCCTCATTGACTTAACTTTCTGGGTTATCATATCCATGGTTGTAAATCACACTAGGTGTCTTCAAGTAGCCCTTATTTAATAATGGCCCTCAAGCATGGTGATAATGATGGTGGTATTTCAGATGTGCCAAAGGGAAGCCATAGCGTCCATCCTTTAGGAGATTGTTCTGTCTGTCTTTTCCCTTATACTATTGTAATAGAAAAAGACATGCAAATCCTGAGTTCTCTAAAAGAAATGCTTTCCCCGGTTTCCAGGGCAATGGCAATTTCCCTGCAAATCAGATTTCATCTTGAGGTTGAATAGATGTATATAGGGCAGTAGATTATGAGGAAGCAGGAGAAGTTTGCAGGCTGATGTAGGCCTGGTTGGTGACCAGGTCTGCCTATGCTGTGCAGGTTCTGGGTTCCTGTATTGAGTTCCAGGAAGTGGGAAGCACATGATCATATTGTGGTGAATTTAGGAAGCTCATAAAGGAAGTGAAAACCCACAGCATATATTCTGGACACATGGTAACAAGAGAAGAATTTATTGTCAGCAATATGGAGGACAACCAAGTGAAGTGTGCATTTGACACTATCTTCACATCAAATAACAATAAAAGAAGCTGCATTACAGTAGAAAGAGCCTAAAGATCAGGAAGTCTCCTTGATATGCTGCAGTGGACAAGGGCTCCCTCAGAGAAGGAGTCCTGAGCACCCCGTCTGGGCCGTGACTCAGATCCTCACCTGTGGCCGGTGCAGAAGAAGGGCCTGACAGGGAAAGTGCACACGCCATCATCGTACCTCCAAAGGAGGGTGCGCTTGGCAACATCCACAAAACTAATACTCCCACTGTCACAATCAAGGAACACCCCAACCCTGCCCAGAGGTCTCTCTATGTACAGAGGCGTGGTGGGGGCTGTGGTCCAGAGTTGGTAATGGTCATCCTGCTTCACACACACAAGGAGAAAGTTGTCATTGTTGGACGTGTCCAGTATGCCATCGTCCTTCCTTATCCAGGAATCCTTACAGACACCTACAGCCCAGTCCCAAGAGCGGTCCACAAGCATCTCCCAGTACTGTTTGCCTGAGGTGAAGCTCTGGTCTCCCCATGAGGCAAAATACTTCAATGTTCCACCATCCAAAGATGCATGGAGGCTGTCATGTTCATACGTCAGACGTCTTGCATCATCGAACAACCTGATGTGCTGACTGCTTACTTCATTACTGAGTGAAAAGTTGACTGTGGAGAGATGAGGGAAAATGCCAGTCAAAATCAATGTTAAAATTCAAATTATCTACCAGAGAAGGTGGTCCACCTGGAGTCTCACTGGAAATATATTGTAAGATTGGAAGGGCAGTTCTGATCGGAAAGTATTAGGTTTAAATATTGCTGACATATCTGCTGAAGAAAGAACTAATTAAAATGGAAAAAACTACCTACAAGTTCAGAGATTATAAGTTAGAGGGAGGTCAAGGTGACTTCTGGCTGGGTGTATTGTATATTTATTACATCTAAAGGATTGGACTCCTGGGCATCGATCACCTCCAAGACCATGACAGCATATCTTATCCCCACCTTCACCACCACTGTGCAAGGAAAAAAGCTGCATTGTAGAATGGACAATTGGTGATCACTCTACCATTCAGTTAAGTTAGCAAATGGACACTGAAGAAGTACAACCTAAGGATGGCTTCTTCAAAGTAGTTTATTTGTAGGGCTTTTCTGTCTTTGATCCGTGGTTCCAAACTGAAGCCTAGTCTTCCACTTCCTGCTAAGTCACCCTCCAGGGTGAAGTTTATCATGGTGTTCATTGTGGCTTCATCATCCAACCATTTGCTTACTTGTGATTTCTACATTTGATTTTTGAGGCTTATATATTTTGTAAAATTATGTGAATGGAAAAATCACTTTATGCCTTCAATTCCTAAGAACTTTTTAAGCCAAAATGTTTTTAGGACTTCCCTGGTGGCACAGTGGAGAAGATGCTTCCTGCAAATTTAGGGGACATTCCTAATCTGGGAAGAGTCCACATGTTGTGGAGCAACTGAACCTGTGGATTATGACTGCTGAGCCCGTGCTCTTGAGCCTAGGATCCACCACTACTGAGCCCACATGCTACAATTACTGAAGCTCACTCATCAAGAGTCTCTTGTGTTCTGCAGCAAGAGAAGCCACTGCAATGAGAAGGCAACCACTGAAGTGAAGAGTAACCTGGCTCCCCACAGCAAGAGAAACCCGTGCAAAGCAACAAAGACCCAGTGTGGTTAAAACTAAATAAAGAGAAAAATACTTCTAAAATAATATAAATAAAAAAGAGAAGAAAATGTATTCTTAAAAAATATTTTAAAACTCTAACTGCACTTAAACTCTGAAATTTAATATCCTGTTTTATTTACCAGTTTTCTAGAAGTCAGTGAACAGCTGACATTGTATGTCATGATATTTCTAGGGCTCAAGAAGCCATTTTGGGAGCATGTTACTTTTTTCATTACACAAAATTTTATGAAATTTAAAAATATTTGATGAGGCCTGAATCAAATCAGTATCTGCACCAGCCTGCATGTATTCTGTAAGGATTTTAGTGACTTTGTGACCGTATATGTCTTCACCTGTCTATCTGCAGGCTGTTCCCCTGCACAAGGTGAAAGCTAAGCAGGAAAAGACTCTGTGGACACCATCACTGAAGGAACCTGCAGGGCAGACACCCCAATGGGGTGACACTCACCTCGGAAGTGGTTGAGCCAGTCCATCAGCCCAGACATGGGGCGCGCAGGGAGTTCTGGGAGCAGAGGCTGAGGCACGTGCAGCTGTGCTGACTCACTCCTGTAAGAGAAAGATGGGGTTCATCCTTCTGCTGCCCAGGGCTTCTTAAACACAGCCTTTACAATAAGACAGCATTCTTCAGCTCAACATTCTTCATCTAAATCCCTTTTCCACCCTCATGGGATAGAATTGAGCTGTTTTTGGAAATTTATTCTCATTCTTCTTCTTGCCCTGATTCCAGCCCATTTCTCAGAGGTAATTGCCTCTCTAACCTCAAACTTGGGGAAAACTAGTCTTTGCACCTCTAGGTGCTGGTGATTTTGAAATCTAAATCAGAAATTACTGACCTTTAAGAAATTTTTGCACTGAGCTGGATAATACCTCTCTCTGCCACAGTAGCAAAAAGGCTAACTTCCTTTTGAGCAAGAAATCATACTCAGCAAAACAGGTGCAGACAAATGTATACAAGCAATCTAGCATTATCTAGGTAAGTTACATCATCACTTTGTTAAGTGCTGCTGCATCTCTTTCAGAGCCCCCAGGTGCCCTCTTCAGTATCAAAAATCTTACCATTTCAGTTTGTCTTCCAATTCCTGTCAAGAAAAAAAAAAAAAAAAGACAAGTTAGACCTTATATACAGGCAACCAGGATTTGGGTTTGCAAAACTTCAGTAGAGTTTTAATCACCACCACCAGAAACAGTCTGAGAAATCTGTTTTCCTTTTCTTTTTGAAAAAAAAAAAAACCCTCTGGGACAACATATTTTATATGGATAGAATGTATTTTTTGAGGAGTTAATAAAACGAAAGGTGTAACAGAGAAAGGACAAGAGTACTGATGATTCACCCTCTGCTCTCTGCATATTGATCTTTCCTAGGGCTTTTACCCAAAGTGTAATAAACTCCAAACTAATGTCTATTGAAACCCGGTGTATCTCAACAGGAAGTGGAAATATACATACACACACACACATATATACACACACATACATGTATATGTGTGTTTGTATATATGTATATACATACACATATGAGCTTTGTCCAAATGTCTCCCATTGCACATTTGAAGACCAAAAAATGGAATCAGTACATAAGCTGTTCCTTTCTGGTTTTAATAGAAGCAAGTTACAAAAGGAGATTTTGAAAAGGGAATATTTCCTGGGGAATATCTAGGATCAGAATGCTATAAAGCTTGCTCAGGCATAATTTGCATGAGTTGCACTTTATCTATAATATTTCCAAGTAGGAGAGAATCCCACCTTAGTCGCAGGGGATGAAGAAATATACCATGTTAGGGAAGTCAAAGGTGTGAACGTCAGGTAATGTATTTTCAAACACATCCTCAGTTCTTACCTGGAGCAGCTCCACGTCTGGTTTAGAGCACATTTGAATGAGCTCCTTGTGTATTTCTCGGAGCTCTCTCTTCTTTCTGATTATTTCCTCTTGCCTTCTTCTGAGTTGATTGTATATGTTTTGGCCTTCTTTTACAATACTCTCTACATAGTAATCTTCTTCTTCTGGGAGAAATGGGGGTGCCATCTGATAAGTTCTCCTAATCATGTCTCCATGTCGATACACATAAAACTGTTGAGAGATGAATTTCAACATCATTTAGTTTGCTATGATTCATGTTCTCTCCCAAGAAGCTATATCCATCCTAAATGAATGCTCTCCCTCATCTCAGAAGCCAAGTTCATTCTTCTTTCCTTCACCTTGTTTTCATTCTTTTTAATTGATCAGAAACCAAACCTACCCTTTCTTCAAACAACTTTCATCTAATTCAGGAGTTCCTGAAACACTTGGACAAAATCTTTTCATGAATCATTTCTTTCATATGCCTCCTGTTAAATGCGAAAGAGCCCATGTAAGCAATTGAAATTTATGGGTGATTCATCTGTCATATGCAATATCCTCATTTCAATGCTAATACGTAAGCTTGTGTTTCACCTAGTATCTCCTGGCTTTCTCTCTTAGTGCCATGCTACATAATACTTTCAGTGTTGGTAATCTCAGGAAACATCTTTCTAAAAATTATTGCCTGTCCTTGAACAGTTTTCCAGCCTCAATCATTTCTTTCTAGTGTTCTTTTCTCTATGAATCAGTTTTCTTCCTCCCCATAAGTTCACAAGCTTCTTCCCATATTGTTTGGAAGATCATTTCTCTTCATTCCATTTCATATTTCTCCTGGTATTGAATGATTCACTCTCTCATGCTCCAACTCTTTCTCCTTGTTCCTTTCCCCCTGAGTTGTTTAACATGTTACATTTTCTCCAACTTGAACCAATATCACTGTCTAGCTAGAGAGCAGTCACTCTTCACCGTGATGGGCACACTCCTTAAAGTGCTGTTTGTGTTTGCTTTGTATCACCTGGGCTCATGTACTAATCAGATTGAAGCACTTTGTGGTTCCCAATGACATGCCTTTTACTTTCTGGAAGGTATGACTGACAGAAATCTGTGCCTGAAATAACCCATGAATCTTTAAACATTTACTTGAACTTCAAAACTGGAATTGATCTTAAATTTGAGAAATTTTCCTTGAGATCCTAAATCACGTCTATGTAATCATCCACATCACACCATAAACCTCCACCTTAGAACTTTCTTCTAATGGGTCTTTTGTTTTAGTTATTGATCCACTGGATCCTAAAGAGCTTGAGAGGCATGAAAATGTTGGTTGAATGGTGCTTAGAAGGTTTTTTTCTGATGGTGTTCAACTCACTCTCTGAATTCAGCTCACTTTATTAATGGTAAGTTTCTCACTGTCTGCCTCAATCTGTTTTCTCAGAGAAATATGTTCTTCTACTTACCATCCAAGGGTCAGTTCCTCTGCTACTTTTCTTGAGATTTCTTTCAGTTTCTTGAATCTTTTCCCATAAAGATGTCATTTGCTTTGCCAACTTTTCCTGTAAAAGAATTATGAATTTTAGTACAAGAAAAGCAAATACATTGGAGTTTCAGAGCCCAAAGATTGGGGTGTACTGATGATTATTAGATAAAGGTCCTTGAGGGAGACACTAACAGACCACGACAGGTCATCAGGTGTCCCTATTTTTCCTCACTCATGATCTGTTGTATGAAATTCTACACTAAAAATCCACACACCAATAGGTAATTATCTGCCTAAGGTATGACTAATTTTCAGCTGCTGTGGCCACTTATATCAAAATTTGGATATAGTTATGTTTATCTTCTATAAAATCCAATGTAGTGCATCTTCCTTCTTGTCCAGGATTAGAAAACCTGTATTCAATTAAAAGTATTTTTGCACTTGTAGATTTTACAGTTTCTTTCTTAAAATTAAGGCCCAACAGTGTCAATAGCATAATAATATATCACCCAAGTAATTTCAGTTAGCTTCATCAGCCAGCCATTGGATACAAGTTCCATAAAGCAGGGATACTGCTCTATATTCTTCACTGCTTTATTATTGTTAACTAGATCTGTACGTGGCACTCGAGTGAAAGTTACTCAGTCGTGTCCAACACTTTGTGACCCCATGGACTGTATAGTCCGTGGAATTCTCTAGGCCAGAATACTGGAGTGGGTAGCCTTTCCCTTCTCCAAGGGATCTTCCCAACCCAGGGATCAAATCCAGGTCTCCAGCATTGCAGGTGGATTCTTTACCAGCTGAGCCATGAGGAAAGCCCAAGAATACTGGAGTGGGTAGCCTATCACTTCTCCATGGGACCTTCCCAACCCAAAATCAAACTGGGGTCTCCTGCATTGCAGGTGGATTCTTTACCAACTCAGTAAAGAGAGGGTTTAAGCATCATCATTTTACTCTCTTAGGTGTACCATCCTCAAGCTTCCTAAGTGCTCTCAGAGGCATCACTCACCCAGGATTCCTCAGCAGCCTCTTCAGCGAGACAATGTCTGTGAGTCTTGTGCTCCTGACCTTGAGAGCAGACCAAACAGAGCAAGCTCTTGTTGGCTTCACAGAAGATCGTCTTTTTCTGCTTGTGGGTCGCACACAGGTGTTCCTCACACTTCAGGAATTGCCTGAAACTGGCTTTTCTGACAGTGGACACCAGATTCTTCAGAAGAAAACTGGTTTTGAAGCTTGTCTGTTCTGATCGTTGTCTGCACACTGGACAACTGGCAGGGACTTTAGCTTGTTCCCAGAAAAGACAAAGACAGGACCTACAGAAGCTGTGTCCACAGCCTATGGTGACTGGGTCTAGAAGGAAATTCAGGCAGACGAGGCAGGTGAGCTCCTTCTGGAAGGCTTCTGGGATTTCTGAGTCCATTTTCCTGAGGGAAGAACATCAGGAGTTTATTCCTCTTTCCCCAAGCCAAAAAAGGAACAAACAAAATTAGACTTGGGTTGTGACTAAATAATACACTGCTTTAGGAGCAGAAGAATCTGGATTTTTCATTCGATACAAATGGAAAACAGAAACACAACTTTCAAGAGTTGCAGACAATTTTCTCAGTGGCCTAACCAACACTATCTTCTGAACTCTTTCCCCTCTACCTACTGGAGAAGCTCGGTTTTGATGAGGTCTTGTTTTCCTCTAGATAATATGACTTCAGGAGCTTGACCTAATTGACAGCTCTACGTGGTGCATCCTAATTTCTGCAAACAGTCACTATTCTCTATGCCAGTCATTGATTTGGTGTGACACAGTTGATTAAGCTTGTATTTGTATTATTTCATGTAATTATCATGCATTTTCTTTAGATGTGCTTTTTTTTATCTCAATCTGCAGTTTTTTCCAAAAATATTTTTTTCTTTGTAAAGCACTTTGAGTACACTCAGAGTCAATAAAGAGGAAATTAAATGTTGGCAAATTGTAACTTATTCCAACCAGAGTTTATTTACATGAATATACTAAGTGGTTGAATTTTTCTTTCTATCCATACTCACCCGATGCATTTTACATGTTATAGAAATAGTCATCATCAAAAAAATTCATGTGATTTAAATTTTACATTGTAAAAAAATTAGGTCCTTTTGCCTGTGCTTGTTAAGCATAGAAGCGTCTTGAGTTTCTCATCTCTGTATGCTCAGTAGTGTCACTTTTCTGACTGCTCAATCATTCCCTAGCTTCTTTAAGATTTCAGTCAAAAATGTTTATTTTGGGAGGGATGATAGTTACCTCACTTTAGCAATATTTTAAGCAGCTCATTGTGTGCATTATCTAGCTCTAGCATAGAGTATTCTCTCTGGTATATACAGACACATTTCACTTTTCGGGTTAAGTGATGATAGGTGCTACATATTGAATCGAATAGTCTTAAGAAATATTTTTAGAAGCTACATCTAACACAAAACATATCAGTCAGCCACTTTCTGAGTCCTTAAAATGCATGGGGACAACTAAGAAAGAAACACAATCACAGAAGTAAAATGAATCCCCCTAATCATTCCACAGTGCATGTCAAGACAAGCTAACAAAACCGGAACAGGATTATTTCACTAAGTTGGTAAACAGGGCTGTTACACTGAAAAAAAATCTCATTTTACCGATAAATTAAAATTAGGAAATTTAGTTTGTTTTCCCTCAGAAGAGTCCCAGAAGCTGCTCTGTGGTGAATTGTGTACTCACCTAAGGAGTTGTAGAAACAGTCTACCCTGGAGAATAATATGAAGTTGGCTCAGGGGTCAAGAGTTCCAAGTGTGACTTTCAGAAGTCTCAAGATGCAGGTGAACTCCAAACACTCCCTCTCAGTTCTGGAGAAGACTGACTTTGCCTCCTGGAGTCTCCTTATATTGTGTCTCTGAACCCCACCCATTTGTTCAAGTGATTACGTTTCACCAGTCTTCCAATGGGGTTAATATGGATGATTAGATTTCCTAAAACAAGGCAAGACTGCTTTAACAAATTGGCTTATCTTCATAAACATATCTGCCAATATCCTCTCCTCAAGAGTCAGTGCTTGTACCACGAACCCAACCTGTGACTCTCTGAATGGCCTTAATTTTTATTTTTAATTTACTAAACAAGTTGGAAAAATTCTTTCATCTCTATAGAGTTTAGCAAATGTCTTGAAAAACTTGGAAATTTATTTTCTGAGGTTTTATTAAATATGTTCTGTCATGGAAGAAGAGCTTTATTGTATTGATTCATTGAATTTTAAATTGTAAAAAAGCACTTCAATGTAAGAACTCCTGTGGTCACCAGTCTAGAAGGAAATTTATCTGCCCCATATCCTCACAGAGATCAAGCCCCTCAGTGCCCCCAGCAACAACAGGCCAGGAAATTCTCTGCCTGGTGCTTCCCACCCAGCTCATGGGAGACAGTAGAGAAAGGCCCCAGCTCAGACACCCCTTTGGGTCAATTTCATCAATAGGTTACTCTCAAACAAAACAGAAACAACAGTGACCACTTTGGAAAAATTAAGCCAAAAAATATTTTGAGGAAATCACACATATCCTTACCTTTCTTCCCTGACATATTTTCCACTGAACAATCAGTTTGAGAACGCAGAGTTTTTGAAAGGAGTGGGAATCTTGACCCTGTCTTTAAGTCTTTTAAGACATATGTGCCGTTTGTGTACATTTCAAGTGGCTGATGCTCCTAAGTGCTTATAAACAAGCTTTTTCAAATGACAGCAAGTTGCAAAGCACAACCATTCTTTGCTGGGGCAGGTTCTTGTTAACAACAACCCCAAGGGATTTATAATCCAAGTCTTAACCAATTTCCTTAGCACTCTCCTTTCCTAAGTGAAATATGCCAGTATACGATAATTACTACAATAGTATGATTTGTCATAGTCATGAAGTCTTTTTAGGAATGCTGGCATGACAGTGACTTTATTTCTCTATGTTTCTGTATTTTACAAAAAATGACAAAAATGAGATCACCAGATCCAACTATAATGTTTCCTCTTATGGAGAAACTGGTGCACTAGATCACCTCAGAGGAAGAGCTTGAAGATGGGACTAGCCCGGAGCTCACTGTAGAGGACGACACTGGGCCTGTAACTGTGTGTTTATTAAAAGTCTGCCCTTCAAGCAACCGTGAGAAGATGAATTAGTGTAAGCTCTCTAGTTTAAACTCAGGGTAAGATTCTTACATGCAAACTTCCCTCATGACAGCCTTAGCTTAGTGCAGTGCCTGAGTGAATAATCACAGAAGGTGTGTGCATGCTGCAATACGGCTGCTACTCTCACTTCCCCCTTTGTTGTCTAGCCCTGCCCACCCGGCATGTCACAGAGCCATTGTGAGGTTCTGTGCCACAAAACTTATCAAATACAAAAGTAAATCCACTTGCTTCATTGTAAGTTTATTATGCAAGACCACCCACAAAGTAAATGTTCTAGATATACATTCTGAAACTCAATAAAATGATCATGTTACTACACTTTTGGCTTCTAAGCTTACTCTCTGTGAGCTTGAGAGATGTCAAGGAATTTCTATATTTAATTTTACATTAGTCAGTATTGTGAACTGTCTTGCAGTGTTTTGGTTTGGTTTTAATGTGGAATCAGTTGTTTGAGAATATTAATAAAATCTATTATTTTTAAAGAATAATATTAGTTCTGCTTCATTAACTATGCTAAAATGTTTGACTGTGTGAATCACAAAAAAAATGTGAAAAATTCTTAAAGAGATGAGAAAACCAGACCACTTTACCTGCCTCCTGAGAAATGTGTATGCAGGTCAAGAAGCAACAGTTAGAACTGGACATAGAACAATGGACTGGTTCCAAATAGGAAAAGGAGTACGTCAAGGCAGTATATTGTCACTCTGCTTATTTAACTTATATGCAGAGTACATCATGAGAAGCACTGGACTGGAAGAAACACAAGCTGGAATCAAGACTGCCAGGAGAAATATCAATAACCTCAGATATGCTGATAACACCACCCTTATGGCAGAAAGTGAAGAGGAACTCAAAAGCCTCTTGATGAAAATGAAAGTGGAGAGTGAAAAAGTTGGCTTAAAACTCAACATTCAGAAAACGAAGATGATGGCATCTGGTCCCATTACTTCATGGGAAATAGATGGGGAAACGGTGGAAACAGTGTCAGACTTGATTTTTTGGGGCTCCAAAATCACTGCAGATTGTGACTGCAGCCATGAAATTAAAAGACACTTACTCAGCCATGAAATTAAAAGACGCTTACTCCTTGGAAGGAAAGTATGACCAACCTAGATAGCATATTCAAAAGCAGAGACATTACTTTGCCAACAAAGATCCGTCTAGTCAAGGCTATGGTTTTTCCTGTGGTCATGTATGGATGTGAGAGTTGGACTGTGAAGAAGGCTGAGCGCCAAAGAATTGATGCTTTTGAATTGTGGTGTTGGAGAAGACTCTTGAGAGTCCCTTGGACTGCAAGGAGATCCAACCAGTCCATTCTGAAGGAGATCAACCCTGGGATTTCTTTGGAAGGAATGATGCTAAAGCTGAAGCTCCAGTACTTTGGCCACCTCATGCAAAGAGTTGAGTCATTGGAAAAGACTCTGATGCTGGGAGGGATTGGGAGCAGGAGGAGAAGGGGATGACAGAGGATGAGATGGCTGGATGGCATTGCTGACTCAATGGACCTGAGTCTCAGTGAACTCCGGGAGTTGGTGATGGACAGGGAGGCCTGGCGTGCTGCGATTCATGGGGTCGCAAAGAGTCGAACACGACTAAGCGACTGAACTGAACTGAACTGAACTGATCCTATTCATGTGCACTCCAGTCTCATGCCTTTAGTTCCGTTCAGTTCTGTGGTGCAGTGGAAATTGATAGAAGTGCAGGACACTTTTTGAAATGAAAACTCTTCTGACAGGAAATTATCCCCAAATTTGTCCTTGAATAAATAGGGATAAAGTAGAAAAGGATTGGGGCTTCCCAGGTGGCCCTAGTGGTGAAGAACCAGCCTGTCAAGGCACGAGACATAAGAGACGCAGGTTCAATCCTTGGGTCAGGAAGATCCCCTGAGGAAGGCATGGCAACCCACTCCAGTGTTCTTACCTGGAGAATCCCATGGACAGAGGAGCCTAGCGGGCTACAGTCCATGGGGTCACACAGAGTCAGACACGACTGAAGTGACACCACCGCAGCCTCGGGAAAAAGAGTGGTGGAAGTGACATCCAGAGAGAGCAGAGTCTGCTCAAATATTCAGAGTAAAGCAGAGAATGTGCCTTGAAGGACTCCGTCTCTGGAACAACTCCTCTGTGCTCGTCCTCTCTTATATACAGCTTATGGAAACTACAGAAACAGGACAATTCAGATAGGAGTCATTTTTTGTTTATTTGTATAATGCATTTCTCAAAATTATACTTTGGAATTCTGGAAATATGTAAGTAGTACAATGTATCTTAAGACTATTTCCAAAATTCTAAATAAAACAGAAGAAAAACTAAGATCCAAAATCAAACTCCTGGGCTTCCCTGGTACCTCCATAGTAAAGAATCTGCCCACCAGTGCAGGAGACACGCAATTGATCTGGATCCGGGAGGGTTTCATGTGTCCAAGAGCAGCTAAGCCCCTGAGCTACAGCCACTGAGCCTGTGCTGTATCACCCGGGAACCACAACTGCTGAAGCCCACATGCCCTTCAGCCATGGTCAGCAACAAGAAAAGCCACCACAATGAGAAGCCCTCACACAGAAACTACAGAAGAGCCCCTCTCGCTGCAACTAGAGAAAAGCCTGCAGCAACAAAGACCCAGCATGGCCAAATAAACAGACTAAAAAAAAAAGAAGAAATCAAAACTCCTGAACACTTTCTACAACAAAACTGGTTGAAAGTCCCAAAGTATGAGCTAGTGGAGATTAATCAGGGATATCTAAGTTCCATGGGGGTAGCAGAATCTGTTTGTGTGCCTGTGCTCAGTCACTCAGTCATGTCTAACTCTTTATGATTCTGTGGACTGTATCTTTCCTGGCTCCTCTGTCCATGGGATTCTCCAGGCAGGAATACTGAAGTGGGTTACCATTTCCTCCTCCAGGGGATCTTCCCAACCAAGGGATCAAACTGACATCTCCTGCATCTCCTTGCATTGGCAGGCAGACTCCTTAACCACTGAGCCACCTTGGAAGCCCCATCAGAATCTGTTTAGATGAAGCAAAAGGAAGAAACATGATATCTGATCAATTTTAGAAGCCCAAAAGTTATCAATAGAAATATGTTGAAACGTTGGCAGGTCACTTTAAGAAAAACTGATGTACCTGAGTAGGCTGAGTGGAGACTGAAACAGGCCAGGAGTCCACAACAACATGTGAAGTGACTGGTACCATCTGGTTCCTGCAAGTCTCAGACATAATCAACTAAAACTCTCTTCCAGGGCCAAGCTCTGTACTGAGAAAAAAGTACTGGCAATAAAATTTGTAGGGAGAAAGACTGAGGCAGTGGGAGCAGAGAAAAAGAATGTCTCAGGGAAAGACATGGAAAGAGAAGCAGGAGATGGCACAAGTGAAGAGATCACATTATTGAACACCTTATGAACATAACGGAGAACTGTAGACTGATGAAGTGAAGAAAGCTATCTTGACCCATGTTCACCCTTATAAAAGTCCAGGAAGACTAACTGCATGTAAATACCATTAAAGGAGCACATTTCTCACTTAATATTTAGGAAGCATTCAGAGAGAAGAAAGTAACTTTTCAGATATAATAGAACTGGTAAGACTGTTCATGAAGTGGCTCTAGAGAGACAGTCCCTAGCAGAGCCCTTGGGCCAGACCTCCATGAGGACTGCGCCTTGTTCTCCCATCTCGGGAGAACATGGCTCTGAGAGGCCCTCTCTGCTCCTCAACCCCAGAAACCCGCAGCCCCACAGCCCTGTCTCCCCAGATCTTTCTCCACCACCTGCGGGGCCACCTCCAGCTGTTTCTGAAGGTCAGTTCTGCAGAGTTTCATATTCCTCTCTTTCACACATCGTCTCTAGTCCCTGAGGTCACTCCCTCTAAGGAACCATCTATAAGTCATTTTGTCCTGGCTTGACAATAGCAAACTTTTCTAAGAAATCATTACAGAAAAAAAAGTATACAAATATATATATATGCGTGTGTGTATATATATATATATATATATATATATGTATACATGTATACACACACACACACACATATATATACATGTGTAAAACCTCCCCTGAGGGCCCAGGCTTTCTTATTCCTAATTGTAGACCACACAGCCAGCTCTACTAGGCTTTGATAATTTTCTGGTGAATATGTGATACAAAGGACGAGATATGTCTGGGACCACAAGGTATTTCCAGTTATCTACTAATTTTTGGACTTGGAAAATGACTCAGTTAATCCAGCCAGCTTCAAAGGATGGAAGGAGGAAACCAAAGGCCATAAGATTTGATCCTGAGAATTCATTAGAATCAGTGACAAGACCTTGAGGGTGAGGGGCTGCTGGGGGCAGCTGGGTCTCTGTATTGGGTGTGAGGGGTGTGGTATGGAGGGTGAGTCCTCCCCTGTTCCTTCAGGGCTTGCATGGTGGAGAACTTTGGTCACTGGGACAGGGCCCATGTGAATGGAGAAATCCCGACACCCGAAAGTCATGAGGGACGGGTCTGGGCTTAAACCTTTCATGGAGCAGAGGCTGCTTCCCTAGTCCATCCAAGCTCCAGGATTAAAGGGAATGCTACATTCTTTCTGGGGGCTTCCCTGTAACTCAGCTGGTAAAGAACCTGCCTGAAGTGCAGGAGATCCCACTTCGATTCATGGGTTGGGAAGATCCCTGGAGAAGGGATTGGCTACCCAGTCCATCATTCCTGGGCTTCCTTGGTGGCTGCTCTGGTAAAAAATCCACATGCAATGTGGGAGACCTGGGTTCGATCCCTGGGCTGAGAAGATGCCCTGGAGAATGGAAAGGCTGCCCACTCCAGTATTCTGGCCCGGAGAATTCCATGGACTATATAGTCCATGGGGTTGCAAAGAGTTGGACATGAGTGAGAAACTTTCATTCTTTCTATGCACTTCTTTTTGTGTTTATGAAAGTGTGATAAAGACTGCATGGGTGATGAATGATCCCAAGAAGACTATGTCATTTTCAACAAAATCCACTGAACCACCACCAAGACCTACAGAAGAAACCAGGGTTGGTGAAGATGACCAGAGGCCTACTCGGCCTGGAGGGGCCTCTTGTTCCCAGAGCTAAGACTTCCTTGTGTGTCTTGGAAGCACAGCGGCTCTGTGGAGGGTGTGGTTCTACTTCTCTTCAGGCTGAGAAGAGCCTAGGAGCCCTCCATCCCTGGAGCAATGTCTCCTTCTCCAGTCCACAGGTGTTCAGACTGGGGATCTCCAGGCCAGGGCACTCACTGCCGCCTCCTTCAGCCGAGGAAGGAGGCAGAGCCCAGGAGCCCACTGTTACAGCCGTAGCTTCTCTGGTGTTCAAGGCTCATCAAGGCTCATGCGGACAAGGACTCTGCAGTGCTTGCCTGTGAACAGGGTCACAGGTCGAGAATGTGGAGAGAGGGGAAGAGGGGTGCAGGGGTGGGGCAGTTTACCAGGCATGTAGTTGTTCCAGACACCCTGCCTCCAGCAGCTCTTCGAGGGATGCTTAAGGTCTACACAACATGCCAGATCCCAGGATTGTCTGGGAAAGACCTGAGGTTCTGTCTGGCCAGGAGCTGTTGAGGCCAAGTAGGGAGTTAGGAGGACGTGAGCTGTGATGGGAGAACAGCCATATTCCTGGGGGTAAACAGGCTGCTCTTAAGGAACTCAGGAATCTTGTCCACAACTCCCTGGCAGTGTCAAGGAGTCCTGACCATATCCCTTAGGATACTCTTGAAGGATGGAGGTGGTGCAAGTTTCAGAAAGAAGTTGGATCTGTGGGCACCATATGCAGATGCCCTGGCAAAATTTGGTGGGAAAATAAAAGACTCAGGACAATGAAGCCATCAGGGATTCTTAGGACTTTTGTGACTGCAACCTCAACTCTGGCTCACTTACGTAGCTCTGCAGGCACCTAAACCTACTTGTGCGTCTGCACATCCCTCTCTCTTCTTCCTGGGCGAGGCCCCAGGGGAGTTTATTAAGAAGTGCTGACTGTCGTATAAAATGTGAAGGAGTAGGAAACATCTCAAACACTGGCAAGCATGTGGAGTAACAGAAACTTTCATTGTTGGTGGGGATTTGAATAATAAAACAATCCAATAAATTATGAGTATGAGATTCAAACAGATGATTTGCCACAGAAGATATATAGGTGGTGAATATTTATAATGAATGATATTCAACATCATTAATCATTAGGGAAATGCAAATTAAATCAAAAAATATGCCGCTTTTTAAACATTAAAAACTGTACCTACTAAGTATTGTCAAAAACATGAAGGAACTTAAATACTCATATTCTGCTACTGGAAATATGAAATAGTGTAGCTATGTTGTCATTTATTAAAAAGTTAGATATACGATCTATTCATCTGAGTCCTAAGTATTTACCTAAGAAAAATGAAAGCATACATCTATACAAGTACATAAATATATATATATATATATATATATATATATATATATATATATGTTCATAGCATCTCTTTTGTTGTTGTTTGTATGCAAGAGGGGAAGATGTCTGAATTTTACTGAATTTCAACTCTCCCGTGGCGGAGGGGTGGGGGGTGGGAATCTAGGAAACAAGCAGAAAAGGGAGTGACTGTCCCCAGACCCCAGAGGGGACCCAGAACTGTTTCAGCTGCATTCTGTGCCAAGTCAGCCTTTTATGTCATCCTTCCTTTGCTAAGTGTGTTCATGAGTTCCATGTGATACCAAGCCATGAGTTTTACAGGCACTCTAGGTGTTTAAAGGTGTATACACCTGATGGCTTCCCTAGGAAGCAGATGCCAAAGTGATGCCCACTGTGCAGGTAGGGTTCTGGGGAGACGCTGAGATGCACATGGCTTGTCTCCTGTCATATGAGGAGGAGGAGGAGGAGCCAGGTCTGAACCCAGCTGCTTCCTCAAGGCTGGGTCCCTGGCCACACCCAGGCTTCCCAGGGACTGTGGGGTAGGCTGTGTTGGAGTCACTGTGATGGACGTGGCATGGGGAGGACAGAGCAGTCAGCAGCTCACAGATGCCCTGGGGGAGCTTTGAGTAAGGGGGAAGCCAGGACAAGCAGATCCCAGAACGTGACCTCACTTCCGGGCAAGAGAGCCCCCAAACTTGGAATCTGGGTAACCAGGCTCCCTCTTCTAGAGAAGCCCCCTACACAGCTCACTGGGTGGGAGAGGAGGAAGGGATTTGTTAGGTTGCGTCCCAATACCCCAAGGCCCTGGCCTTGGGAAAGTTCCCAGTGAGAGTGCTATCTGACCTTCCAGACGCTGGGTCAGATCTCACCCTGGAGCCTTTGGCCATTTCCCCAGAGGGACCCAAAAGTAACCCCAGGAGGTGCAGGGCAGGCCAGCTCAGGACAGGTCACCCATCTGATCCCAGCCAGGTAGCCCTAGGTCCCCTCCCTGTATGTGTGGAAATGCAGGATTTATGTTGAGTGGATCAGCCTCCAGCAAGAGCAGACTGATGGGGTGTCAGAATTCTGGCGGGCCAATCACATGCACACCCAGGTCGGAGCTGGTGGGATGAGATGTGGAAAACCAGAACAGCACTCTTCCTTCCAAGGTTTATCCCAAGCCCTCTAGACAGATGTCTTCCTACCTGGTGGATGCCTGCGCAGACTCAGGTGTGGGCCTGCTCTGGGCACAGAAGGTCAAGTGGTCAGAAGAGGCAGGGATAAGATAATGACTACACGAGGCTCTGATACCTCCAGGCTGGCTGCTGGTCACTGTCGTTGCAGAGTCCCACCTTAGAGAAGCAAGGAGCCGATGGATGGGGATACCCTGTCCATCTCCCCGAGTGAGAGGCCAGGGTGCCACACTGCCAGTGAGGGCCAACTCGAGCTCCTGGTGAAGGTGGCCGCTGAGGTTTCTCCACAAGCAGGGCCCAGAGGTCAAGAGGGAAGGCCTTCTCTCCACACCACCCCTCCAGGCCACCCCTGAGGACCCAATCCTGAGTCCATGCACACTCAGCACACCTGGTCAGACCTGGAGCATCATGTGCAGATTCCCCTGAGTCAGCTGGAGGACCTGGAGCCAGTCACAGCAGAGCCCAAAGGAGAGAAGGCCATAACGAGTACTTGTGAGTATGTGAGGGGCGATCAAAGTGTCTACATGTGCTGGATCATTGAAAAAGCAAGGAAGTTCCAGAAAAACATCTACTTTTTCTTTATTGACAATGCTAAAATCTTTGACTGTGGGGATCACAACAAACTGCAGACAATTCTTCAAAAGATGGGAATACCAGACCACCTGACCTGCCTCCTGAGAAATCTGTATGCAGGTCAGGAAGCAACAGTTAGAAGTAGACATGGAACAACAGACTGGTTCCAAATTGGGAAAGTAGTATGTCAAGGCTGTATATTGTCATCCTGCTTATTTAACTTATATGCAGAGAACATAATGAGAAATGCTGGACTGGATGAAGCACAAGCTGGAATCAAGATTGCTGGGATAAATATCAATAACCTCAGATACCCAGATGACACCACACTTATGGCAGAAAGCGAAGAAGAACTAAAGAGCCTCTTGATGAAAGTGAAAGAGGAAAGTGAAAAAGTTGGCTTATAACTCAACATTTGGTAAACTAAGATCATGGCACCTGGTCCTATCCCTTCATGGCAGATAGATAGGGAAACAGTGAGAGACTTTATTTTGGGGGGCTCCAAAATCACTGCAGATAGTGAGTGCAGCCATAAAATAAAAAGACGCTTGCTCCTTGGAAGAAAAGTTATGACCAAACTAGATGGCATATTAAGAAGCAGAGACATTACTTTGCCTACAAAGGTCCGTCTAGTTGAAGCTATGGTTTTTCCAGTAGTCATGTATGGATGTGAGAGTTGGACTATAAAGAAAACTAAGCACCGATGAATTGATGCTTTTGAACTGTGGTGTTGGAGAAGACTCCTGAGAGTCCCTTAGACTGGGAGGTGATCAAACCAGTCCATCCTAAAGGAAATCAGTCCTCAATATTCATTGGAAGGACTGATGCTGAAGCTGAAACTCTAATAGCTTGGCCACCTGATGCAAAGAACTGACTCCTTTGAAAAGACCCTGATGCCGGAAAAGATTGAAGACAGGAGGAGATCCAGACGACAAAAGATGAGAGGGGTTAGATGGCATCATCGACTCAATGGACATGACTTTGAGTGAACTTCAGGAGTTGGTGATGGACAGGGAGGCCTGGTGTGCTGCAGTCCATGGGGTCGCAAAGAGTCGGACATGACCGATTGACTGAACTGACTGTGAGGGGTGAGTTCTGGGCCACACAGGGAGAAGACCCACTAGCAAAGACGCCTCAGACCACCCATCTGGCGGACTGCAGTTTGACAAGATTTTCTGTTGTGAATTCCTGAGCTGAGCCTTCTCTGGAAAGCTCTGTGAAGATTTCTCTTCTTGGAAACACACATGCAAAGGCAGACACGTAGGTAATCTTTTCTTCTCTCACAGTTGCACACTTCCACAAGTGACTCCATAACCAACATCTGTGTGACTAGGTGTATGCTGAATCATGTCTGACTCTCTGTGTCCCCATGGACTGTGGCAACCCAACGTCTCTGACCATGGGATTCTTCAGGCAAGAACACTGGAGTGAGTTGCATTTCCTCCTCCAGGGGGTCTTCCTGGCCCAGGGATCACACCTGAGTCTCCTATGTCTTCTTCATTGGCAGGTTGATTTTTTACAACTGAGTCACCTGGTAAGCCTGTCCAATATCTGCACATTCTGAGGTTTTAGGTGCAGGTGGTAACTAAGTCCACAGGCAGACAGCTTCCAGCAGGGCTGTTCTTGGAACTCAATGATGTCAGCAGGAATCAAGTAATCATCTCTCCTGACCTCTCAGCTCTCCTTAGTGAGGCCCATGGGCTCGCAAAATGTCAGACATGACAGGAATGACTTAACACACACACACCTCTCTCAGGTGGCTCTGCTTCATGAGAGCAAGATAGCATCAACTGCTACAGGGTGAGACCACATGCCCACCAACAGAAACAGAGCTTCTCTTCTCCAGGATTTCAGCACAAGACCCATAGCAGCTTTACAGGAAATATCAATAAACCATAGTAAGATGGCAGTAAAATAGGAATAACCCAAGTACCTGCTAAACAGGTAAATGGATACATGGATTGTGGTATATCCATAAACTGAAGCACTACTTTGCAATACATGAAATGACATTTATATTAAAACACATTACAAAAAGATGAATGGCACAATAATCATTCTGAGCAAAAGAAAGTGAGATTAAAAAAGAAGAGGTTGTAGTATATGATTCTATTTATATAATGTTCTAGAAAGCATATCTAATCAATAACAACAGAATACAGATCAGTGATGCCTGGGGACGGAACTGGGAGTCTTATGTGGGGAGTCTTATGTGGGGAAAGTTTGGTGAGAAAGACTATAAATGGGCAGAATGTTTTACATGTGATGGGTGTGCTCCTTATCTCAATCTAAAGGATACAAAATAATCATATATCATGGTCTTATGTGGGGAGTCTTATGTGGGGAAAGTTTGGTGAGTCTTATGTGGGGAAAGTTTGGTGAGAAAGACTATAAATGGGCAGAATGTTTTACATGTGATGGGTGTGCTCCTTATCTCAATCTAAAGGATACAAAATAATCATATATCATGGTCTTTGATTTTGTTATTTTAATGTTTTACAGGGAAGAGGATGGGAGAGAGGACTCTAGTGTTGTTTTCATTCATGTCCTAGATTTCTTCCACCCAACTTATTTATAACAACATAGTTCTAGATTTTATTGTTAGACTCTAAAAATAAGGTTCCTCTTCTTACCAAGTAGGTGAACATACAGTACAGCCCAATATAAAATTCTGCATATTCTATGTAGACAGTTTATTCAAAGCACATGGTGTGTTCAAATTTTCATATTTCCATCTGTCAGTTGATGTAGTCCAAGCTCACCTTTCAATTTACATAAGTAATAATGTTGGCAGCAAAGTCCAGGGAGAGCATATTTGCAACTCTCCTCTTGTGGATTAAATTCTCCCTTGAATTACGGTGCATTCCAATTTGTGAACAGAAATGAGAGAAGCTAAAGAAGTGAGGAAAGTAAAGTAACTGGAGCTAAGATCTCAAAGCCTTCAGCGAGGTCAAAGTGAAACTTGTTACAAAGCCAACACTACCTCTAGTCAGGTTATTTCTAACAATAAAGTACAATTTTTTTTCGTGGGGAGAGAGGGTTGGAAAGTTGGGCAATGAACAGAATTTCATATCCCACTAAAGACCTAAGGATATATTTTACAATGGAATTGCACAATAATACACTATGATCTTTCCCCAAAAAAACATACATCAAATTTGAAATTGTAAATTTATTGTTGTATGACCAGAGGAACACAAAATACAGCAATATCAGGGATACACATATTATTATTAATCTTCAAATTCCAAGAGAAGACAGTATAAAAGATTAATTTGAGGACTTTCTTGGTGGTCCAGTTGTTAAGAATCCACCTGCCAATGGAGGAGACGTGGATTCGATCCTGGTCCGGAAAGATCCTACGTGCCACAGAGCAACCAAACCCATGCACCACAACAATGGAGCCTGAGTGCTGCAACTGCTGAAGCCGTGAGCCTAGATCCTGTACTCTGCAGCAAGAGAAGTGGCAACGAGAGAAGCCACTGGAATGAGAAGCCCCTACACCACCGCACAGAGTAGACTCTCTCCCTGTAAGTAGAGAAAGCCCATGCATAGCAACAAAGGCCCAGAACAGCCATATACCAATAGATAAATTTTAAAATATTAACATCTTAAGAATAGGCTTCACTTTTTTAGACATGGCTTTATGAGAAGAGCAGATTTGTGATGACTGATCATCTCATTAGTTGAAAGAGAGTGTTTTAATATTCATGTCAGGTGTCCTTCCTGAGTAAAGCTCCATGCCCAATCATTGACTGAACAGGAAAATGTCTTACGGAGCAGGAAGAGGATGCAAACCAAGCCAAGATAAAGAAAACCTTTGGAGATATTTGATGAAAATTAGCAGATAATCTCATATTTCTTTCAGAAAAACTATGATTTCTGTCAGTCAATCATGCTGTATACAACTATGATGTGATCATTTAGTCTACTACATAGCATCAGTATTTCAATTGTGCTTATATATCGAACAGTAGAATGAGAGGGCATGAGTACCTAGGGTACTAGGACAAGGGATAGACACTTAGAGAAGAACCACCGATAGCTACTGTGTGTGCAGTTATAGATGGAAAGAAAAAAAGCACTAGTGTGCTACCAAAAACAAAAAAAAACACAGAGGGAAGAAATTCGTGGAGAACCCAATGAACAGTATAAAATTTCAGAGAATGCTAGTTCAGATGAAGTTAACAAGATCCATCAAACAATAGAGGGCTATTTCTGCCAGTGCTGTAAGTGGTACTGGGGCGCTTGACTGAGCTGAGTTGAAAAATGAAATGAGAATGATTCGTATTTCTGGAAAAAAAAAAAAAAGTCAAGGAAATAATACAGGCAGATTCAGACAAATCAATTGATCAAGTGGGTGGTAATGAGTTACTGATTAGGATTGAAATACATTTTGTTAAGAGTTTCCCCAATAGTTCAGTGGTAAAGAATCTGTCTGCAATGCAGGAGCCTCAGGAGACGTGGGTTCCATACCTGGGTTGGGAAGATCCCCTAGAGGAGGTGGCAACCCACTCCACTCTTCTTGCCTGGAGAATCCCAGGGACAGAGGATCCTGGTGGGCTACAGTCCATGGGGTCACTAAGAGTTGGACACGATTGAAGTGACTTAGTAGGAGCATAATCTGTTAAACACATATACAAAATTCATATTTTGGAAATTCATTTATTTTAAAAACAACATTTCCGGAGATTAAAAATATGAATTTAGGGCATAGCTATTTTACTATAGATTGGATTGTGGCAATTGGATTAAGTAGGTTTCAGAGGTTTCACTTCAGTCAATGGTGTTAGGGTGTGTTTTCAACTCTTCCAAAAGCTCATCATGTGCACCTTTCCACAGGTTTGATAACCCTGTCACTGGGAAGAAGTGGGCATGGTCTTTGGGGAATATATAAAGCATCCAGCAAAGAGCCCAGCTGATTCTTCTCCAGAGCCCAGAGCTGTTGTGTTTGGAGGTGGCTGGGTGGTGAAGACTTTTGAAAGTTACCACTACCAGGAGGTAAGCTCTTATTCCTTGATCTGAATTTAACTGAGTTGCTTACTAAATGGAATAGGACATTTCATTAATGGAACCCAAAGCTGAGTTATGATCAAGGTACAATGAATTTCTGCTATGTTCACTTAAAAATGAAGGCTCATGGGTAATCTTGGAAACTAGAGCTAAATTATGTTCCCTACTGGTAGCATGTATATGTGAGTACTAGATCAATCATTTATTCAATATGTGATTTGTAGACAAGTAACTTATTTGACCCACTGCATGTTAAATAACCTCCTTATAAAATGTAGGCAAAGATAAAAAATTGGTTAATAATATTGTTGAGAAAATTAAAATAGGTAATCCATTTCAGAGAAGCTGATCCAATGTGCAGAATTAGTAAACATAATTAAAATATTAATATTTGCCTCTTTTATTATCATTTTAATACTGTTATTATAATTAGTATTATCAATATAGAAATGATTTTACTCATAGTGAACCTTGGCCAGTTTCCAGCTCACTCCTACTCGGAGCTCATCTATACTTTCTCCCTATTCTTCAAACTATCTCCTACTATAAGGCATATTTGAGTTAATGGCTTTATGTTCTATACTGGAAAAAAAAATTTGTGATCCTCAACTAAAGTCCATAACTTCCCTGTCAACAATTTTTATTTGTATAAATGAATCTGTGCACCATAATTTCCTCGCTACTCATTTTCAACAGGTATTCTAAGTTGTTTTATAATTATTCACTTCAGTAATTGTTTACTTTCTGTCTACTTTGGACAAAAAATAAATTCTCAGCCTAGTAAATAAGTAGCCTCTTACATTCAAGTTCTCATAGACTGGGAAGATAACAGTAATCATATAGTTAAATCAAATATTTAGCCACAATGTATGATAACCTAATTTAAATAAGCAGTTTCATATGACATGGTGATAATAAAATGAGGAACTTACCAGCAAATGGTCTTTGTGCTGTGCTATCATTCAGTTGTGTCTGACTTTTTGTGACCACATGGACTGCAGCCCGCCAGGTTCCTCTGTCCTTGGGGATCCTCCAGGCAAGAATGCTGGAGTGGGTTGCCATGCCCTCCTCCAGGGGATCTTCCCAACTCAAGGATCAAACCCAGGTCTCCTTCACTGCAGGCAGAAATAACCTTTGAGCTTATACTATTTCCCAAATATTTTCACATTCACTGATGATTCCTCCCTGATTATCCTCTAATATTTATTGATTATCTTTACCAGAGTTGGTTATTTATTGCCTCCGTGACATTGTCAAAAGCCCAGGTCTCCCGTTTCTCCATTCCCTTCAGGTTGTATGCTTCAGTCTCCAAGCAAATGCACTATGAGGTCACAAAAAAAAGACAAGCCTTGTGCATCAACTGCAAATTCTGTCCAGACGAACCCCAAACAGTTGACTCTTCCTTATGTTTTTATTAACGAGCATTAAAAAGTTGGCAAAATCCTCCTAATAATATTTTCTTCAAACCTCATTTGCCATAAAGTTTAAAAGGCCATATACCCTTTAAGTTCTATCACAGGCAGAAGGATCAGGAGGATTGTTTTGGGTGGAATATGAACAAGACTCTGTGGCAGAGGATTGTGTCGGATTGGATGAGAGTGGAATCCCTGATGGAAAAGCTGTGTCTGACAGTATCCTGTCTGACTCTCATGAGGGCACTCGGTTACCCTCTTTCCATTGCATGCAATACATCACCTGTCTTGCTCTATACACTAACGTGTTGCTTTGAGTGGGAAGTAAGTCTCAGGCCCCTTGATACTGTTTATGGCCTCATGGTAACACAGTGTTCTTTTTTCTTTTCTCTCTTCAGAAACATGAGTTCCAAAAGCCTCCGGAATGAAGTCACCTGTTCCCTGTGTGTGAAGTATTTCATAGACCTGGTCACGCTGGGCTGTGGGCACAGCTTCTGCATGCCGTGTCTCTGTCTCTACTGGGAGGAAGGCCAATGGCCTCCTCGCTGCCCTGTGTGCAGGGAAACACCCCATCAACTGAGCCTGAAAACCAATATCATTTTGAAGACTCGAGTATTCCTTGCCAGACGGACAGGACCCTACGATGTACCTAGGTCTGCAGAAAAGATGTGTGAGCTTCACGGGAAAACAAAGAACTTGTTCTGTGAAATCACCAAGGAGGTGCTTTGCCTAGTCTGTTGTATGTCTGTGGAGCATGGGGCTCACACGCATTGCTCTGTTGAGTGGACGGCTGAGGAATACCGGGTAAGCAGTGACTAAGACGGATGTTTGAATCTGGGGGACTTTCTGTCTGAGAGTGAATGCCAAAGAAACTGAAGATAACTATTCTTCATTCATGTCAAATATAAAGCAGACACTAACTAGCCTTGTGGGCCAGGTCTTAGGATAAATGGGCTTCCCTGGTGGCTCAGACAGTAACGCATCTGCAAGGCGGGAGACCCGGCTTCGATCCCTGGGTTGGGAAGATCCCTTGGTGAAGAAGATGACAACTCACTCCAGTACTCTTGTCTGGAAAATTCCATGGATGGAGGAGCCTGTTAGTCTACAGTCCGTGGGGTCCCAAAGAGTCGGACATGCCTGAGCCACTTCATTTCACTCCTAAGATAAACTACTTAAGAAAGGAAGCCCTCAACTTAAACAGTTAAGGTTTTACATTTAAAATTTTTACAATTCCAGTTGATGGTGAGGATGTGCCAAGTCTGTGTAAGACCAAGGTGGGCAAATCCTGTTAATATCAGTGACTATTGTGCATTGCAGTCGTGGTGACAACAGCCTAATCTAATAGAGTCTAATCAGAAACACTGTCTTTTAGCTAAAAGAATCGTGAGATAGGAGATGAGAACTAGCAGCAAGACAACTAAAATCTGAGATGGAATTTACATAATGAAAATTAGTGAGGGGAAATCAAGTTTGAGGGCCAGTTTTTCTCTATGGAGAAGCACCCTTTCCAATGTTATATCTATTCTATGGTTACAAACCTCCTTCACAGTAGACACTTGGTCTTAAAAGGCACAATAAGTGGATCATTTTTCTTCCTGGGTGATCATCTGATATTTGCCGCTATCTTTCATCCCCAAGGATCTGAAAAATTTCAATATCAACCTCTCTGATACTCACACTGTTGGTTCTTTTGCAGCAAAGGCTTCTGAAGATAATGAGGTCTGTGTGGGAAAAGATACAAGAAAATAAAAGAAATTTGAACAGAGAAACAAACAAAATAAGAACATGGGAGGTAAGCAAGAAATTCTAATTCATTCAGCACAAGCTGGGGACATGTGGTGATTATTTGATAAGAGTTTAGTTAAAAATCATAATGTTTATGTTTCAATATACATGACAGGCCAATAACAAAGGCCTTCATCTCATCATGTAGAATTAGGCATGTCACTTTATTGGATTTCTTTTTAAAATCAAAATATCAAAATAAAAGTTCTAATTTCCTGGCTAACACAATAACATTCCACTGGTTATAGAAAAATTACAACCATAATTTGTCAATGAGATAAATCTAGGGTTTCTCAGAAGGAAATTTTTTGAAAATTCAGGAAGACATTCTCTCTAACTATTTGGATAAGTGTTAAGTGTTAGTCACTCAGTCGTGCCCAACTCTTTGTGACCCAATGGACTGCAGCCCACCAGGCTCCTCCATCCTCAGTCCATGAGATTTTCCAGGCAAGGACACTGGAGTGAGTTGCCATTTCCTTCTCCAGGGGATCTTCCCAACCCAGGGATCAGAACCCCTGGGTTTCCTGCACTGCAAGCAGATTCTTTACTGACTGAGCTACAAGGGAAGCCTTGTATTTGGATAGTGAAGGACAAATTTAAGTTCAAATTAAAGGGAATGTCAGGCAGGTACATATGTAAGAGTTGAAGGCTAGAAATTAGAAATTATCTGAATATTGAGATTCTACATATTCCATGTTAGCTGACACATGTATCATTAGAGAGGCAGTGCTGAGAGATATGGCTGGAAATGGTGGATAGATCAGTTTCAAATGTGAGCTAAATTCATGGCTGAGAAATTGGGATCTATCATTTGTTGATTCAAAAGTATGAATTGTGCACCACAAACAGAAGTGGTGAAATAACAGTAGAGCTAGATTCTCAAGGAGTAAAGATTTAATGATGTGAAACAATAAACAAGCAACATTAGAAGCTACTTATCATCACTATAAAGGTAATTTAAGCGGGATTATGTGAATGACAAGGAGATGTAGTACAACTGACTCAATTGTTCAGAGGTATTACAATTAAGGTTATAGTTTACACTGAAGAGCCTGCTGTGTCATGATAACTGTTATAAGCCAATGTAGAAATAGAGAAAAGGGGCAGATTTCCTTGTACTCAAGGATCAGATGTACTGAGGGTCAAATGGAGTAGTGGGAAAGTCAATGAACAATTCTAATACAACATTTGTAGAGTGATCCATTGTGATTAAGTGCTTTTGAGAACATTTTAGCAATAAAGGTAAATAAGTAGTTGGACAAAATGAATTTTACATATGATCAGAAAAGGCTTATATAGAGGAACATGTATGGACGTAAGCTTGGATGAGAGTAGAATTGGAGGCAGGTGCCTCTTTGTGGAACAAGTTTTCAGGAAGAGATAAATAAATCACATGTCTTACACTAGACCCATTCCTTTCCCACACCACACTCGCCACTGCTTCTCTGTTGTGTCACCTTGATATGAAGGAAAGTGACCGAGCACAGAAACACTGGAAGCTAGATCTGAAAGTTGAGAAATTCTTAAAGCTAAGGTCAGGAATAGATGGAGCCCAGGTAGTGGGAAATGATAGAACTCAAGAGATATTCTTGATTTTAGAGAAATGTCAGAAAATAGGACATATTGATGTACAATGTAAAGAGGATAAAATATAAAACTTGAGACCTAGTTTCTGCTCTGAAGGTAGAGCATCACAGCATATAAACAAAGAAGGAACTGCTACTTTGGTTTAAGAAAATATTAGTTTGGGAAATGTTGCACTTTGAGGTTCTGGCAAATACTCTAACAAAGAGGTAGCAGGCACCTGGGTGAATGAGGATGGAACTTAGTGAATAATTTTTGTCTGGAGAGAAACAGTTCACAATTTTCTATATAGTCTAGGCATGAGATGGCCACCACAGTAGTGTTCTAAAGATGAAAAGAAAAACATTTTTACATAGGAAAATAACTACAGGAATCTTTGTATTAATGGGTCCATCAGGGAAAGAGGAGCTATTTTTTTTCATATTTTTTTTAAATTTAAATTTATTTATTTTAATTAGAGGCTAATTATTTTACTATATTGTATTGGTTTTCCCATACATCAACATGAATCCACCACGGGTATACACGTGTTCCCCATCCCAAACCCCACTCCCTCCTCCCTCCCCGTACGATCCCTCTGGGTTGTCTCAGTGCACCAGCCCCAAGCATCCAGTATCATGCATCGAACCTGGACTGATGATTTGTTTCATATATGATATTATACAAGTTTCAATGCCATTCTCCCAAATCATCCCACCCTCTCCCTCTCCCACAGAGTCCAAAAGACTGTTCTATACATCTGTGTCTCTTTTGCTGTCTTGCATACAGGGTTATCATTACCATCTTTCTAAATTCCATATATATGGGTTAGTATACTGTATTGGTGTTTGTCTTTCTGGCTTACTTCACTCTATATAATCAGCTCCAGTTTCATCCACCTCATTAGAACTGATTCAAATGGATTCTTTTTAATGGCTGTGTAATACTCCATTGTGTATATGTACCACTGCTTTCTTATCCATTCATCTGCTGATGGACATCTAGGTTGCTTCCATGTCCTGGCTATTATAAGCAGTGCTGTGATGAACATTGGGGTACACGTGTCTCTTTCAATTCTGGTTTCCTCAGTGTGTATGCCCAGCAGTGGGATTGCTAGATCATAAGGCAGTTCTATTTCCAGTTTTTTAAGGAATCTCCACACTGTTCTCCATAGTGGCTGTACTAGTTTGCATTCCCACCAACAGTGAAGAGGGTTCCCTTTTTTCCACACCCTCTCCACCATTTATTGCTTGTAGACTTTTGGATCACAGACATTCTGACTGGCTTGAAATGATATCTCATTGTGGTTTTGATTTGCATTTATCTGATAATGAGTGGTGTTGAGCATCTTTTTATGTGTTTGTTAGCTATCTGTATGTCTTTTTCAAGAAATGTCTGTTTATTTCTTCAGCCCATTTTTTGATTGGCCATTTATTTTTCTGGAATTGAGCTGCATGAGTTGCTTGTATATTTTTGAGATTGGTTGTTTCTCAGTTGCTTCATTTGTTATTATTTTCTCCCATTCTGAAGGCTGTCTTTTCACCTTGCTTATAGTTTCCTTTGTGGTGAAGGTTTTAATTTTAATTAGGTCCCATTTGTTTATTTTTGCTTTTATTTCCAATATTCTGGGAGGTGGGTCATAGAGGATCCTGCTGTGATGTATGTCAGAGAGTGTTTTGCCTATGTTCTCCTCTAGGAGTTTTATAGTTTCTGGTCTTACCTTGAGATCTTTAATCCATTTTGAGTTTATTTTTGTGTATGGTGTTAGAAAGTGTTCTAGTTTCAATCTTTTACAAGTGGTTGATCAGTTTTCCCAGCACCACTTGTTAAAGAGATTGTCTTTTCTCTATTGTATATTCTTGCCTCCTTTGTCAAAGATAAGGTGTCCATATGTGTGTGGATTTATCTCTGGGCTTTCTATTTTGTTCCATTGATCTATATTTCTGTCTTTGTGCCAGTACTGTACTGTCGTGATGACTGTGGCTTTGTAGTAGAGCCTGAAGTCAGGCAGGTTGATTCCTCCAGTTCCATTCTTCTTTCTTAAGATTGCTTTGGCTATTCGAGGTTTTTTTAATTTCCATACAAATTGTGAAATTATTTGTTCTAGCTCTGTGAAGAATACTGTTGGTAGCTTGATAGGGATTGCATTGAATCTATAGATTGCTTTGGGTAATATACTCATTTTCACTATATCGATTCTTCTGATCCATGAATATGGTATATTTCTCCATCTATTAATGTCCTCACTGATTTCTTTCACCAGTGTTTTATAGTTTTCTATATATAGGTCTTTAGTTTCTTTAAGTAGATATATTCCTAAGTATTTATTCTTTTCGTTGCAATGGTGAATGGAATTGTTTCCTTAATTTCTCTTTCTATTTTCTCATTATTAGTGTATAGGAATGCAAGGTATTTCTGTGTGGAGCTATTAAAGTAAACTAATTAAGGGAATCAGGGAGAAAGTTTTTTGTTTGAACCCTAAAGTGTATACATTCTATAAAGGAAGGATTGGTGTAATAGGAAGACACTTTTAGTATGTATAGTATGCATAGTAAGAGCTATGTGGATTCAGCAAAGGAGGTTCTTGATGATAAGATGAATCTGGTTTTAAAATGCTGGAAATTGAAGAGTTTATGGCTGTGTTGACAGATTCCATATTCACTTGTTACTCAATCTTTCATCAAAGCAATGGACTCTCTTCAATTTCCAGAATTATAATGAAACCATATTCATCTTATCAAGAACCTCCTTTGTTGAATCCACATAGTTCTTACTATGCATGTTACTAAGAAATGAATCAAGTGAATGTGAGATTCACAGGCAGAGCCGTGGTAAAGAATCTGCCTGCTGATGCAGGAGATGCAAGAGACACGGGATTGATACCTGGGTCAGGAAGATCTCCTGGAAAAGGAAATGGCAACTCACTCCTGTATTCCTGCTAGAAAATCACCAAGACAGAAGGTCCTGGTGGGCTATGGTCCATGGGGTGGCAAACCTGACAGAGTACACACATACATGCTATGCACGTACACTTGTGATTAAAAAATATGCTAATTGGAAGTAAAGATGACACAAGAACCACATGAAGATTTTAGTCAATAATTGACGTTTTCTTTTCCTTAAAACATTGTGAGTCAAGTATTTTAAAATGTTAACAGGAAAGAAGGAAAAGAGAGAGTGATAAAAAGGAAGAAGTGGGAACCAAGACCAGAAGGTGGTTGTTTGCTAACCAGTGTCGCCTCTAAGGATAGAGGAGAAGTCACTCAAGAAGTGGACTGTAGAGCAGCAGGCAGGGGGAGTTAGTCTGTACTCATGCACACAAAGTTCTGGTTTGCATGCAGTCTGTGGACCTGAAAATAAATATTTCAGAAAAGTCTTATCTAATTCTGTGAATTAATGTTTGCTATTATTTCCTAGTAGAAAGAGTCAATCTGTAGATAAAATATCTGAGGATGAAAGTGAAACCTGCTCAGTCATGTCTGACTCTTTGCAACCTTGTAGACTGTACAGTCCATGGAATCTCTAGGCCAGAATACTGGAGTGGATAGCCTTTCCCTTCTCCAGGGGATCTTCTCAAAACAGGGATCAAATATGTTTGATCTGCCAGATCTCCCACATTGCAGGTAGGTTCTTTACCAGCTGAGCCATCAAAGGAAGCCCAAGAATCCTGGAGTGAGTAGCTTATCCCTTCTCCAGCAGATTTTCTTGACTTAGGAATTGAACTGTCTCCTGCATTGCAGGCAGATTCTTTACCAGATAAGCTACTAGGGAAAACCTGAGGTAGACTCAATAGATTTAGTCATTAGAGTACTCTGTAAGTTATATAACATGATTCAGTTGTTCAGTCACTCAGTGAAGTCAGACTGTAACCCCATGGACTGCAACACACCAGGCTTCCCTATCCTTCACCATCTCCCCTAGCTTGCTCATCCAGCCATCTCATCCTCTGTCATCCCCTTCTCTACTCGCCTTCAATCCTTCCCAGCATCAGGATCATTTCTAATGAGTCAGCTCTTCCCATCAGGTGGCCAAAGTCCTGGAGCTTCAGCTTCAGCATCAGTCCTTCCAATGATTATTGAGGACTGATTTCCTTTAGGATGGACTGGTTAGATCTCCTTGCAGTCCAAGGAACTCTTAGTAGACTTCTCCAATGCCACAATTCAAAGCATCAGTTCTTTGGCGCTCACCTTTCTTTATGGTCTAACTCTCATATCCATACATGACTACTGGAAAAATCATTGCTTTGACTATGTGGACATTTGTTGGCAAAATAATGTCTTTATTTTTTATATTCTGTCTAGGTTTTTATAGCTTTTCTTCCAAGGAGCAAACATTTTTTAATGTCACCATTTGCAATGATTTTGGAGTGCAAGAAAGTAAAGTCTGTCACTGTTTCCATTGTTTCCCCATCTATTTCCCATGAAGTGATGGACCCAGATGCCCTAATCTTAGTTTTTTGGATGTTGGGTTTGAAGCTAGCTTTTTCACTCTCCTCTTTCAACTTCATCAAGAGGTTTTTAGTTCCTCCTTGCTTTCTTCCATAACAGTGGTGTCATCTGGATATCTGAGGTTACTGATATTTCTCCTGCAATCTTGATTCCAGTTTGTGCTTCATCCATCTTGGCATTTGGCATGGTGTACTCTGCATACAAATTAAAAGAGCAGGGTGATAGTATACAGCCTTGATGTACTCCTTTCCCAATTTGGAACCAGTCCGTTGTTCCATGTCCAGTTCTGTTGCTTCTTGACCTGTATACAGGTTTCTCAGGAGTCAGGTAAAGTGGTCTGATATTCCTATCTCTTTAAGAATGTTCCACAGTTTGATGTGATCCCCACAGTCAAAGGCTTTAGCATAGTCAATGAAGCAAAAAAGATAATGGAATTTTCTTGCTTTTTCTATGATCCAGTGGATGTTGGCAATTTGATCTCTGGTTCCTCTGCCTTTTCTAAATCCATTTTGAATACCTGAAAGTTCTCGGTTCACATACTGTTGAAGCCTAACTTGCAGAGTTTCGAGCATTACTTTGCTAGCAGTGAGATGAGTGCTACTGTATGGTAATCTGAACATTCTCTGGCATTGCCTTTCTTTGGGATTAGAATGAAAACTAACCATTTCCAGTCCTGTGTCCACTGCTGAGTTTTCCAAATTTGCTGGCATAATAAATGCAGCGCTTGATAACATTATTATTAAATCACAGATACCTGTTTTTAAGAAGTGACTCTTTGAGGCAGTGTTTGGAGTCAAAACATTGATTTCAGTTTCAGTGGAATAAAAAGCACTGAGAACAACAACACAAAGTGTTCTGACATTACTGTGTTTAATGAATGTACCAAATTTCTAAATGTGGAAGGAAAAAAGTAGATAACCGTTATGGATGAAATCAGTGGTAATACAAGAGCTGATTAATTCATTGTCACTCTAGAGTTATGTGACCATGTGGAAGAAGATGAACCAAACTCAGTATTGGAAGATGTTTTACTTAGTCTACTATGGAGAGAAACATCGTTTAGAGAAAATAGAAGAGGAAAGCAAGGAGATTTTCCAACAACTCAAAGAAAGTCAATACAATATGGACCTAAAGCGGAAACTTTTAAGGCAGATATATGAGGAGCTCAAGGAATTGTGCTGTAAGTCAGACATGGAGCTGATTCAGGTAAGGATGGAGGCTTGGAGAGTCATGGTGTTTCCTGGATAATACCCACCTCTCCTTTGTCTTTCATCATGTGTTTGAAATCATGCTTTCTATGAGAGTTTTTATCTGTCTGGGTAATGCTAATGACCAAGGACCATTCTTGCCATACACAAGAATTTCAAAGCTTCACTGGATGCTTGGAGCTAGTGCACTGGGACGACCCAGAGGGATGGTATGGGGAGGGAGGTGGGAGGAGGGTTCAGGATGGGGAACACATGTATACCTGTGGCGGATTCATTTTGATATTTGGCAAAACTAATACAATTATGTAAAGTTTAAAAATAAAATTTAAAAAAAGCACTGGTTAAAAAAAAAAAAAGAAATCCTAGAGAACCCTTCTTAAATTCTCCTAGTATTCAATTGCTGAAAAACTGCCACAGAGAAGGATGCTTGAAGATGTACCAGTTGGCATGTGGACCTGGCAATAATGAGAAATTTGGGAATCCCTGCAACTCATTTCCCTTTCTGTTTCTGTGAGCATGATACTGTGCTGAAATGTGGATTCACTCACCCTTGGAAACAAGAAACTGTGTCTCTGATCTGAATGTTGTGAAATACACTAAGACTTCCTTTCTGTTTCTCTCTTTACAGTGTTACGAAAACATGTGGAAAAGGTAAGGTTGCCCACATTTTCAAGTTTTGATAATTTTAACTGTGATTAGTCAGTTGGGACTGAAATGGGAGCATGAGTTATCAGGACACTATAACCTCTTTCAGGATGTATTTAGATTTCCCTTTATCCAAAGATAGAGTTTTGCGTGTTGTTTACCCAAGGTGAAGCTGGGCAGGAGAATTACTTGCAGGATTTTGTGCAAAGATCACATGAGGACAACTACCACTGACGATTTTAAGTTTCAGATAAAGAAAAAAGGCAAGGGGAATGTACCCAAAGTCATGACAGGATTATGTGCAGGAAATAAGGGTTGATAGAAACCTAAGATGGAATCAGGGAGAGAATGGGCCAACAGAGGATCATCTGGGTGCAGGGTTTCCATGTACAGCACATGGGGAGGCAAAAAAGAAAGATTATGATGCCCTCAGGAAAACTGGGTCCCAGGAATTGGGATTGCTACCCAAGCTAAGCTCCTCCTCCACTAGCTGTGGTTGTACAGACACTGAGCATTTCTTTGGTGACTCAAGTGGATTAAAAGTCAGAGTGCCCCTCTTGAATGTCCTTCATTTCAAGTCATTTTCCGTAACCCTGAGATTGGCTGCAGGAAACCAGATACTGTCATGACTTATTTGAACTTAATAATGCTATGATTGCTGTGTTAGCCCTGGGATAGATGAGATAGAATATTATTTGATCTTGATAACATAAATCCTCTAGTTTGGGGGATTACTTTCATGGGACTGGAACCTAAGTTTGAGGATTGAAGTGACGCCTCTTTAGAGTCATGCAGCCATAATTACTATGATGAAAATTTGAGCTCCAGAAGAGTAATGAAGTGTCCTTTCTTGCAGGGGTGAGTCAGTGCAGCTGCACATGCCCCGGCCTGTAGTCCCACAGCTCAGTGCGTGGCCCATCCCTGGACTCATAGACTGGCTCAACCAATTCCAAGGTAACAGGCAGCCCTCTGGTAGGGGTGGGATACACTGGCCTCTGTTACTGTCCTATGGGTTACCTTTCCCCACTGTCCAATCTGTGGACTATGCTGGAAATTTTAATATCCACACTTACCCTTATAGGAGAATATTGTATATGGAGTAAAACTAAATGGCATCTGGAAAAAAAAAAAAAAAACATTTATAATGAGTGGTAGTAAGCTATCTAGAGGGTAAACAATAGGAAAACATAATGGATTGTCTGTAGCAGGCTGAGGTACATTATTGACTGTTTAAAAGTAACATGTAACTTTGCATGTACGTTCAATACAGACCAGGTTTTACGGAATGAATGTTATCATTGGTTTTGAGATGCTTAGAGAATTTTAACTCAGTTTATAAAACTATTTGTAATAAATACAAAATATAAATCCTCTTTATGGTCAAATTTACTACAAACAAAAAGGAAATTTTATACACACTTTATACAAAACATTGGCAAAGTAAGCTGACAACTTTTTTCATTAGATTTATCCCTTTTTGCTTCAAGGTATGCTGGCAGAAAATTCTCACAAAGAAACTACTTCAAAAAATAGGACATTCTGCTTTCATTTTAACTTTGCATGCTTTAGTGAAAAATCTTGTCAGGAAAAGTGAAAACAGCTTGGGAGTTCTTACTATTATTGGTATTACTGTGCATTTTCTGAGGAGAAGGGCGAGTTATATTGGTTTCTGATAGTGAACTTTTTAATTAATTGCCAATTTTATTTATTTATTTATTTTTTTGTATGGCGCTTAGGGCCGCCTTTCTCCAGACCTTTGCTGCCTTTGCCGTGTCCAGACATGGTTTCACGAAAAGTAAATGTAGGAATTGTAGAAGTGATGGCCAAGAGGTAGCAGTAGTTCTCATAGACACAAATCATTTCTCCCATTTGGTCTGGCTCAAATCTTCTTACGGAGACAGACCTGTCGATATTGGATAATTTTTCTTCCTTCTTCCTGCAGTGTACGTTGCACTGGATAATGAAAGAGTCACTCCTTGTGTCCCTGTGTTTGAAGATCTGAGATGTCTCCTGGCTGTACCTGATGGTCCTGGTGTCAACAACTCTCCACCAAGATCTAAATATTTTCTTGCCTGGGGAGCTGAGTCGTTCACTTCTGGTCAATGCTACTGGGAGGTGGATGTGGCGGGCTGTTGTAACTGGGCCATTGGATTTTGTAATGATTCTTGGATGAGAGACAGTGACATGGTCCTTGACTCAGAGGGAATTTTTCTACTTCTCTGTATCAGAGAGAACAGTCAGTGCAGTTTCTTCACCGCCTCCCCACTGTCACCTCAATATGTCAAAAGGCCTCTGGGCCGGGTGGGGCTGTTCCTGGATTTTGACAGTGGTGTCGTGAGCTTCGTGAATGTGGCCAATAGTTCTCTCATTTGCAGTTTCCTCTCCTGCTCCTTTTCCTCTCCTCTCAGACCTTTTCTATGCTCTCGGACACTCTTGATCAAGGACAATGTAGAAATCTGAAAACAGATATCAGAAATGTAAATAATTGACATTACTAATTTAATGTCTGCTTGATTTTCTGTAACTTTGCCTTCCTTTATGAAGCATATTGATTGATTTGTTTAAGGGTTGAAATGTTAAATGCATGGGCTTCCTGGATGGCTCAGCCATAAAGAATCTTCCTGCCAAGCAGCAGACTTGGGTTTACTCCCTGGTCAGGAAGATCCCCTGGAGTAGGAGATGGCAACCCACTCCAGTATTTCTGCCTGGAAAAAAATCCCATGGACAGAGGAGTCTGACAGCTACAGCCCATGGGGTCACAAAGAGTTGGACATGACTGAATGACTAAGCTCATGTCAACTGTATAAAGGTGTATAAAATGTTAAATAAAACTATCTCTTTGAATACTGTGCAATTTTCATTCTATGTCTTGTCTGTTAATTTCTAAGGTAGTTGGATGCCAAGAACTCCTGTCTCTGTTTACCCAGTTCAGTGGGTTAAGGCAAGATTTGTAATTCTCTTATCTCTTCTGTGCATACGCCTTACCAAGCCTCAGCTTTAAAACCTCTTTTTCATGATGTAATTTGTAAAGTTATTGGACTAAATGAGGACATCCTGTTGGGTAGATGCAGCACATCTTGTACTTTTTTTTTTTTTTCCTGTGAAACTCACAATCTAATACTGGCTGACCCATCTAGCTTAGGAGGTTTATGTCTGCTATATGTACAGATAAATCCCAAGTAACAAAAACCAACCTGCTTGAAATATAACTGTCTCAATAAATAGCCATACAAAGTCATAACTAAAAATATGCTCCACAACTGTTAAAAAGTTTATAAAGTATAACCAACATCAGAAAGAAAAACAGTAATATTATTTAACAAAAATGTTGAATGGGCTACCAGTAAAATTTATAAGCTCAAGAAATTCTCTGTCATAGGCACACTAAATATAAATGCATATATATCTTAACAGAATGACATAGAGAAAATAAGATTTCATATCTTGGAAAGTTCAGAAATTTTAATTGAGGAGAGACCTCAAGTGACAGAAATCTTGAAATTTCATTTACCAGAATAAACAGCAAAACTTTTCACTGAGTGTAATAAAGAATACTTCAGTTCAGTTCAGTCGCTCTATCATGTCCGATTCTTTGAGACCTTGTGAACCACAGCACACCAGGCCTCCCTGTCCATCACCAACTCCCGGAGTCTACCCAAACATCGAGTTGATGATACCATCCAACTATCTCATCCTCTTGTCTCCTTCTTCTCCTGCCCTCAATCTTTCCCAGCATCAGGGTCTTTTCCAATGAGTCAGCTCTTCACATCAGGTGGCCAAAGTATTGGAGTTTCAGCCTCAACATCAGTCCTTCCAATGAACACCCAGGACTGATCTCCTTTAGGATGGACTGGTTGGATTTCCTTGCAGTCCAAGGGACTCTCAAGAGTCTTCTCCAACACCACCATTCAAAAGCATCAGTTCTTTGCGCTCAGCTTTCTTTATAGTCCAACTCTCACATCCATACATGACCACTGGAAAAACTATAGCCTTGACTAGACGGACCTTTGTTGACAAAGTAATGTCTCTGCTTTTCAATATGCTATCTAGGTTGGTCATAACCTTCCTTGCAAGGAGTAAGAGTTTATATTTTCATGGCTGCAATCGCCATCTGCAGTTATTTTGGAGCCCAGAAAAATAAAGTCAACCACCCTTTCCACTGTTTCCCCATCTATCTGCCATGAAGTGATGGGACCAGATAACATGAATTTAATGTTCTGAATGTTGAGCTTTAAGCCAACAAGAAAAAGAAAATTGTATTTAAAATGCTTTTAGTTAATCCAACTTTCAGTTTCAAAGTACATTACTACCATGTGATCTAATAGGAGTCATAAATACAACATGATCCAGCAAATCCATTTCTGAGTATTTATTGAAGGAAACTAAAAGACTAACCTGGAAAGATACATGCACCCCAATGTTCATTCTAGTGAAAATGATTCCGTGTCCCTTTATTGGAAGTTAGTCCGGGCTTTTTCCTCTCTTCCTGTGATGCAGGCGTATGTCTTGAAGGAGTCAAGGGGTAAACTGCTGCCGATGTTTCTAAGATTCAAATCACAGATTTCTTCTGGTGCCCAGGCTCATTTCCTCCAGGTAGCATCAACTGGAAGGCAGGTCTGGCTGCCCACTGCTTGAAAGTCTACTCCAAAGGTAAGGTTGGTCTAAATGAAAGTTGGCTTTACTTTGGAGACCAGCAATTGTCAGAGAGGGTCCACATGTCCAAATTCCCACTCCCCACTGATGATTTGAGGGTAAGGATTTTTAAATGGGGAGTTTAGGGTGTGTAGGAGAAAGGAAAGGGCTCCATGCAGAAACAGTGCAGTCAGCTCCGACAGTCATCTTGAATTGGGTCATGAGGTTGTCTGACTAGCATCATTTGATTCTGTTAAGTACAGTTAATTTCAAATGTAGAGTCATTTTTATTTTTCCAGTTTCTCTGAGGCCAGTTCTTGGAATTGTGCTGCTTACGCCATGGAAAGTCTGGTTCTCATGCAGTTAACTTCTTCCATCAAGTGGGGCTTTTAGTTTCTATAAAACAGGTCAAAGCATATGGCTCAGAATATTATGCATAGTCTTTGGAGAGGAATTAAAGGTTCTTGACTTTGCTTAATGACTAAACTATTATTATTTTATCTTGTTTCACTGCTTTTCCTTTGTGTCTAGGTTTTCTCACTTCTTCAGTTCAGTTCAGTTCAGTTGCTCAGTTGTGTCTGATTCTTTGCGACCCCATGAATTGCAGCACGCCAGGCCTCCCTGTCCATCACCATCTCCCGGAGTTCACTCAAACTCACTTCCATCGAGTTGGTGATGCCATCCAGCCATCTCATCCTCTGTCGTCCCCTTTTCCTCCTGCCCCCAATCCCTCCCAGCATCAGAGTCTTTTCCAGTGAGTCAACTCTTCGCATGAGTTGGCCAAAGTACTGGAGTTTCAGGTTTAGCATCATTCCTTCCAAAGAACATCCAGGGCTGATCTCCTTTAGAATGGACTGGTTGGATCTCCTTGCAGTCCAAGGGACTCTCAAGAGTCTTCTCCAACATCACACTTCAAAAGCATCAATTCTTCGGCACTCAGCTTCCTTCACCACCCAACTCTCACATCCATACATGATTACTGGGAAAACCATGGCCTTGACTAGATGGACTTTTGTTAGCAAAGTAATGTCTCTGCTTTTTAATATGCTATTTAGGTTGGTCATAGCTTTCCTTCCAAGGAGTAAGTGTCTTTTAATTTCATGGCTGCAGTCACCATCTGCAGTGATTTTGGAGCCCCCCAAAAATAAAGTCTGACACTGTTTCCACTCTTTCCCCATCTATTTCCCATGAAGAGATGGGACCGGATGCCATCATCTTTGTTTTCTGAATGTTGAGCTTTAAGCCAACTTTTTCACTCTCCTCTTTCACTCTCATCAAGAGGCTTTTTAGTTCCTCTTCACTTTCTGCCATAAGGGTGGTGTCATCTGCATATCTGAGGTTATTGATATTTCTCCCAGCAATCTTGATTCCAGCTTGTTCTTCTTCCAGCCCAGCATTTCTCATGATGTACTCTGCATAGAAGTTAGATAAGCAGGATGACAGTATACAGCCTTGATGTACTCCTTTTCCTATTTGGAACAAGTCTGTTGTTCAATGTCCAGTTCTAACTGTTGCTTCCTGACCCACATGTAGGTTTCTCAAGAGGCAGGTCAGGGGATCTGGTATTCCCATCTCTTTCAGAATTGTCCACAGTTTATTGTGATCCACACATTCAAAGCTTTTGGCATAGTTTATAAAGCAGAAATAGATGTTTTTCTGGAACTCACTTGCTTTTTTGATGATACAGCAGATGTTGGCAATTAGATCTCTGGTTCCTCTGCCTTTTCTAAAACCAAGTTGAACATCTGGAAGTTAACGGTTCACATATTGCTGAGGCCTGGCTTGGAGAATTTTGAGCATTTTTACCAGTGGCAAGAATACACAGAGAAACTGTACAAAAAAGGTCTTCATGACCACGATAATCACGATGGTATGATCACTCACCTAGAGCCAGACATCCTGGAATGTGAAGTCAAGTAGGCCTTAGAAAGCATCACTACCAATTCATGTTGATATATGGCAAAACCAATACAATACTGTAATTAGCCGCTAATTAAGATAAATAAATTTAAATTAAAAAAAAAAAAAAGAAAGCATCACTATGAACAAACCTAGTGGAGGTGATGGAATTCCAGTTGAGCTATTTCAAATCCTTAAAGTTGATGTTGTGAAAGTGGTGCACTCAATATGCCAGCAAATTTGCAAAACTCAGCAGTGGCCACAGGACTGGAAAATGTCAGTTTTCATTCCAATCCCAAAGAAAGGCAATGTCAAAGAATGCTCAAACTACTGCACAATTGTACTCATCTCACTTCTTAGATTACACTTATTCTTTGACTAAAGTTTTTCTATAGACAAAAGACAGGCTAAGGAAATTGTGGGTAGAGGGAGGAAGGAGCATAGGGTTCTGCTCTGTTTCAGGGGTAAATGAGAGAGGCAAGTACCTCTGAGAGTCAGGACAGTGGAGTCAGACAAGAGAAAATTTAGAAAAATTCTCTAAGAATGATGCAACATTTATATGATGTTTATGCATGTGTAATGCAATATGAGATAACTTTTCAAGTTACTGTCTATCATTTGTAAATACATTGACACAAAAAAGAAACTCTTACAGGAATCTCTTTGCAGGGATGAGTCAGTGTTGCTGTCCATGTGCCAACTTATGAACCCAAAACTCAGTCCAGAAGCCATCACTAGACAGATGGGCTGGCTCAACCACTTTCAAGATGACTTTGGTCCATTGGTGGAACCACACATTGGGGTCTTTCAATAATGGTTCTGTATTGTCAATCTTAACCTCTTTACCAATCTTCAATTTAAATATTTAGAATCATATTTCTACCATGATAATATGGACAAATCTACCTGAAAGTTGGTGAAATGATAACGGGATTCAAGCCTATTATACATTTTTGGATAATGAGAGAAGACTGTGAAAAAAAAGGGTTCCTTAAGACCTGGAATCATTCTTAGGTATGTCAGTTGCTCAGTGAGTCACGTGCATGCTCAGTCACTTCAGTGGTGTCTGACTCTTTGCAATCCCATGGACTGTAGCCCAGCAGGCTCCTCTGTCAATGGAAATCTCCATGGGATAATGCTGCAGTGGGTTGCTTTGCCCTCCTGCAGGGATCTCCCAGACCCAGTAATCAAACATGTGCCTCTTGTGACTCCTGCACTGCAGGCGGATTCTTTACCTCTGAGCCACCAGGGAGGCCCCAGAGTCACAGAGAACTATAAATTAATTCAAGACATTTGAATTACAAGTTAAATGCAAATAGAAATTATGATAGGGTACCGTACAGTTAAAAAATTTCCCCTAAAAACGTCTTGGTAGTTAAATATGTTGGTTGGTGATGCCATCCACCATCTCATCCTCTGTCGCCCGCTTCTCCTTCTGCCTTCAATCTTTCCCAGCACCAAGGACTTTTCCAATGAGTTATCTGTTTGAATCAGGTGGCCAAAGTACTGGAGCTTCAGCTTCAGCTTTAGTCTTTCCAGTGAATATTTAGGACTGATTTCCTTTAGGATGGACTGGTTTGATCTTGCATTTCAATGGAGGAAGTTTAGGGATGAAAAATCGTGGTTCTCCAGGACCTCACAAAATTTCCCAGGGTACAGAAAGCCCTGTGGTACCAAGGAATCCTGGCAGCTTCTGAAGGGACTGAACCCAGGAGGGAGGTGATCTCCTGCCCGCCCAAGGCCAATCTGCCCACAGTTGTGTGGGGCCCCAGTAGACTCGGCCTTGGACTCAGGGGTGGCTGCCTGGTGGGACCTTTCTTCAGGGCAGGAAGGGACCCTGTAGACCTTTGAGGGGGCAACACTGGGCTCTGTGTTCTCATCCCCGCTTCCATAGGCACTGAAACTCTTACAGCCCAACATGGTTTTGTCCAGGGAGGGAGCTTTTCCCTGAGGCCCCAGACCGGCTCGTGTACCTGGCACATCTGGGAAAGTGAGGGTGAGGCTCTGCTCAGAGCAGAGGCCCCCTTGGAGGATGTGTAGGAGGGGGTGGGGGGGCTGCAGGGGTCTCAGAGCTGCTCTTTACACTCAGAGTCTGCGCCCCTCACCTCCAGAGCTTGCACCCCCAGGGGAACTGGTGGGCTCCACTCCTGGAGAGAGAGGCAGAATAACTAGGAAGGACTCCAGGACTAAGAGTTCAAGAACTCCTGGCCTTCACTGAAAGAGAAGCTGCAGACAAGGAAAGGGCAGACAGAGAATCCTGAGAGGTGAGTCCCTGACCCCTGCTTTCCTCCTGTTGCTGTCCCCACACCTGTGTTTCTACAATGAAGGGATCAGAAGTGCAAGCTGGGCCAGTTCTGAGAAGAAGGTCTAATGAAGTAGAGCACTAGGTCGTGCTGGCAAAAATGTAGAAATATCTCTGGGGCTCAGTTGCTAGACTCCTGGCTTCAATTTCATTTCTAGCGGAAAGGGAGAAGCTGTCTGGCCATCAGTGAGCAGTGTTTCCCTCTCTTTTCTGTGAGTTTTTCAATCAATAGATACGTTTAGCCTTGCTAGGAGGAAAGAAATCCACTTAACATTTTGTGGGTGTGAATGAACTGTGGGTCAGTCATTTTAGAAGCACTAAATCTAATCTTAAATTAGAGCTTTTATGATTGCAGTTTTATTCCCAGTTCATGACTGGGTAGATGAGGCAACAAATACAGATTTGTAATTTTAACAAATGCCATCATCTTCCATTAAAAAATTCAGACTTTGAACTTATATTAATCTAGTACTTGTATTTTTCTGCATCTGTTTTTAAAACTTTTCATTTTGTAATGGCATATAGCTGAATAGCAATGTGGTAAGCTTTTTCTGGTGATCTAGTGGTTAAGAATCCACCTGCCAGTACAGGGGACATGGGTTCACTCCAGGGTCTGAGAAGATCCCACAGGCCATAGTGCAGCTGAGCCCATGTGCCACAGCTGCTGAGTGAATGAGCTGGAGTCTGTGGCTGCAACAAGAGAAGCCACCCCAAAGAGAAGCGCACTCACTGCAAGGAAGAGGAGCCCCACTTCCTGGGCTAGAGAAAGCCCTTGGTCAGCAAGGAAGACCCAGTGCAGCCAAAACAAAAAATAAGTAATCATAGAAATAGTGTGAGGCTTTCAGGTGAGCAGCAAAGGGACTCAGCCGCGCAGACAAGTGTGTCCATTCTCCTCAAACCTCCCTCCCATCCACGCAGCCAAATGACACTGGGCAGACTTCCATGTGCTATACAGTAGGTTCCCTGCCTGTACATTTATAAAGAAGAAAATGTTTCCCTAAAACATCAAGGAGTAAGATGAACTCTCAAAACTCATTCCTTTTCATATATAAGAAGACAACTACTTCTGTGATACTAACAGTACATGAGAGCCAAAAATGAAAACAGCCAAGAATATTTTAAAAAGTTTAATGAGATGACACTGACTTTACACACATTTTCAAATATATAAATAAGACAAAATATTAAAACAGTGTCATTCTGCTACATAAATTAGCAAACAGTTTAGTAACCTATGGATTAAAATGTTTATACATAACACCTATTTAGTACAATCTCATAACATAATACACACACACACACACACAAAACAAGCCTATGGTAAAAACGTGATTCACTTACAATCTTCAGCATGAGGAATGGGTTGGCGCAGAAACCAGAAGAAAGTTAGATGTGAGCTGGAAAATTAGTGCCATTGAGTCAAAGGATGCTGGTCTTATGGGAAAGCTAACTCAAATGGAGCAGTTTTAACTTTTAATTTCTAATTTTTGAAATCAGTAAGAAAAATTCCACTGATAGCTCAAAGGATACATATACAGAGAGAAATGCCGCTGCCCACAGGCCCATCCTGGCTTCCAAGATAAGCAAGGGCCAGCTCCTCACTTCAGAGAGAAGGGACAAGAGACGGTTTTCTTAAAGGCAACTCACCTACATCCAGTCAATCAGATCTTCCCCTCCCCAGCTCCATGCCTGAGTACTGAGGGACAAGTCAAAGAGAAGGGGCTCACAGACCCCTGGAGCCCCTCACACGTCTGGCAGGCAGAGCATGAGGAGAGTAAACCTTTCCAGTTCAGGGAGCTCAGTCTAGTCCCGGGTGCCCTGCAGCCCAATCAGCTCAGGGTTTATTCCATGAGGCGTCATTGCATTGACTTTCTCTCGGGGGGAACGTGGGGTAGATGGAGAGGCCAGAAATCACAGCACAAGATGCCTTCTTTACAACAGGTCCCACTTTGTATGAAGACGGAAGGAAAAAAGCAAGGCAATGAAGAGGCATAGAGAGAAGGGCCCATGGACTTTTGCTGAAAGCTCTCTGGCTCTTCATGTTGTGAACCAAACCCAGCTGGAATTCGAGTCAGAGGAGTCCCCTGAGGACCACGAGCTGGAGCTGTGGTCCTCCAGCTCAGAATGTCCATCTTCATCCTCACTGCTGGGGCTGAGGAGTGGCTGCCTTCGTCCTCTTCCTCATTTTCCTCTGATCTCCCTGAAGCAGGAGAATGTTCTCTAATCGTGTCTGATGACTCTAACTCTGCAGCCTGAAGCCCCAGGTCCTCACTAAGTCTTCCTTGCAGATTCCCTGATGATGGGGACTGCAGACCCATCCTTCTAATCTTGGGATTCGGGCCCCCCGTCACCCTCATGTTCTTACGCTTAGCACAGGTCGCCTCTCTGTAAGCAGCATATTCTTCAGGAGACAGAGTCCTGAGCCAGAGATCAAGGTCCACCTTGTACTGTGTCTGCAGTCCCATGCCTGCTTCTTATAAAGCTCCTTCTGGTCCCGGGGGATGCGCTGCCAGCGTCTACTGATCTCCACCATGTGCTCCCTCGGGGGCACCACTTTCAGCTCCCTGCTCAACAAGAGATCCTGGTGGAACTTGTGATAGCCATTCATTGGGGGCTTCTTGGGCTTTCTGTGGAATTTCTACTTCATGGGTAAATTGTTTTCTGGGGGAGACTTCACTGTACGCACATTTTCCTGAAACTTCTTTGGCACTTTGCTTTGACTTCCTTTAGGGACATCAGTTTTTTAGGAGTTCTGGACTAGATCAGGGTGCTGTTCTCTAAATAGAGCCATTTTCTCCTGAAACTCCTGCTTCTCTTTCTGGAAATCTTGACTGTATTTCAGCTTGAGCTGTTCTGGCAGTTTCTTGTATTCCTCAGATAGAGCCTTAGTCAGCTCCTGGTTGCTCATCTTGGGGTGTTTTTAGAGGTACTGAGGTCTCATCTCTTTAAAAAAGCAGAGGTAAGCTGTCAAGGGGGTTCTTGGGTAAATCAGGATGTTTCTTGTGTTTTCTGCTTTTGGAAGGATTGAACATTTTCCTTAGCTTCCAGGACTAATTCTGCCAAAGTGTGAAGCTTTCTAACATTATGGGAAATCTCTAACCATTTGAGTTTTTACATTTCCCCAGAAAATTCTTTACAAGCTATTTTTCCCCAGTCCATCACTGACTGAGTTATTTTGAACATGTGCTTGTCACTGGATAGAATTTTTTTTTTTTTGTACATTCCAGTAATTGCACAATGTTTTCTCTGGACCAGTCATCTTGGCTTTTAGGCAGCACGTTTTCTAGGTTTTTGTGAAATGTATGGACCCAGCAGTTCAGACACCTCAGCGATATTTCCACCGTCTGCACTCTCAAGATTGAGCAGGTGATTTTTCTCCCTTTGTTTCTTGATGAATCTGGCTAATGGTTTGTCAGTTTTATTTATCCTTGGGGAGGAGCCAAGATGGCAGAAGAGTAGGATGGGGAAAACACTTTCTTCCCCACAAATTCATCAAAAGAACATTTAAATGTCAAGTAAATTCCATAAAACAACTTCTGAATGCCGGCAGAGGACATCAGGCACCCACAAAAGCAACCCAAGTCTTTGAAAGGAGGTAGGAAAAAATATAAAAGACAAAAAAAGAGACAAAAGAGGGAGGGACGGAGTTCCGTCCCGGGAAGGGAGTCTTAAAAAGAGAGAAGTTTCCAAACACCAGGAAAGCTTCTCACTGCCGAATCTGTGCCGAGCTTTGGAAGCACAGAGGGGAACATAACAGGGAGGAAAGATAAATAAACAATTAAAACCCGCAGATTGCGAGCCCTACAGTAACTCCCCCAGCGGAGAACCAGCACAGACGCCTGCACACACCATTAGCAAGCGGGGGCTGGGCAGGAAGGCGCGGCGCAGGCTACATCGCTTAGAGTAAGGACCTGGCCTGAATACCCTGAGCGCTATCTGAGCGAAATAATTTGGGCTAGCAAACCAGACTGTGGGATATCTACCACGCGAAAAGCCAGCCCTAACCTAAGACACCGCCAGGCCCATGCACGGAACAAAGGACTGAACAGAGATAGCTGGCTGCAGACCTTCCCCCTCTGGTGACAGGCAGCCAGAACCGGAAGGGGGCAATTGCAGCCCCAGAGAGACATTATCTATAAAACTGTAAGCAGGCTTCTTTGCTAACTAAAACTTCTTGGGGGTCTGGATGGTCAACATCTGCCTGAGAAGGTGCGCCGAGCGCTTAGCACAGGTCACCTCTCTGTAAGCAGCATATTCTTCAGGAGACAGAGTCCTGAGCCAGAGATCAAGGTCCACCTTGTGCTGTGTTTGCAGTCCCATGCCTGCTTCTTATAAAGCTCCTTCTGGTCCTGGGGGATGCGCTGCCAGCGTCTACTGATCTCCACCATGTGCTCCCTCGGGGGCACCATTTTCAGCTCCCTGCTCAACCAGAGATCCTGGTGGAACTTGTGATAGACATTCATTGGGGGCTTCTTGGGCTTTCCATGGAATTTCTAATTCATGGGTAAATTGTTTTCTAGATAACCGAGCATCAGGGAGGCGATAAGTCGCAGCAATCGCGCTCGCCAAACACCTCATCACCTGAGGTGCTTGGACCTGGGAAGGGCACAAAACGCAGGCCCAACTGAGTCTGCGCCTCTGAGGACTACCTGAGTGCCTGAACCTGAGCGGCTTGGACCTGGGAGGTACATGCAGCCCAGGGCCGGCCTCGGATTGATCCCAGCGGAACAACCTAGAGCCTGAGCAGTGTGGGCAGGAAGGCTACACGCGCCGTGAGCAGGGGCAGAGCCAGTGTGGCTGAGGCACTGAGAGTACACGCCAGTGTTATTTGTTTGCAGCATCCATCCCTCCCTCCCCACAGCGCGACTGAACAAGTGAGCCTAAAAAAAAAAAAAAAAAGTGTCCTCCACCATTCCCTTTGTGTCAGGGTGGAAACCAGACACTGAAGAGACCAGCAAACAGAAGAAGGTATAACAGAGAGAACCGCCTTGGAAGCTACAGGCAATAGATTAAAACCCTGTGGTTACTACCGACTACATCGGAAGGGGTCTATAGATCTTGAGAAATATAAGTTGGACCAAGGAACTAGCCAAAAATGAACTGAACCCACAATACTCACAACAAAACCAGAGAAAGTCCTAGATGTATTTTTACTATTTTTATGATCATTCTTTCTTTCTTTTTTTTTAATTTTTATAAAAAATTTTAAGTCCTCTATTATTCCTTTAATTATCGCTTTTATAACCTATTACTTTGCAAAAAAAAGACCCCTTTTTTTTACAGCAAACTTCATATATATATTTTTATAATTTTTTGAACTTGTTTATTTTTTTTTCCTTCTTTTCTTTAACATTGTACTTTTGAAATTCCAAACCCTACTCTAGATTTTTAATTTTAGCTTTTTGGTATTTGTTATAAATTTTGTACCTATAGTTTTTTTGTAATTTCTGTGACTTTTTTTTCCCCCCTCTGTTTCTTTCTCTTCTTCTCTTATATAACATTGTATATCTGAAATTCCAAACTCTACTCTAGATTTTTAATTTATGCTTTTTGGTATTTGATATCAATTTTGTACCTGTATTTTCTTTATAATTTTTGCGACTTTGTCTGTTTTTTTTTTTTTTTTCCTCTCTCTTTCTTTTTCTTCTTTTTTTTAACATTGTATTTTTGAAATTCCAAACTCTACTCTAGATTTTTAACTTTTGCTTTTTGGTATTAGTTATCAATTTTGTACCTATATTTTCTTTATAATTTTGTGACCTTGTTTGTTTTTGTTTGTTCGTTTTTTCTCTCTTTCTTTTCCTTCTTCTTTTCTTTAACATCGTATTTTTGGAATTCCAAACTCTACTCTAGATTTTTAATTTTTGCTTTTATGTATTTGTTACCAATTTTGTACCTTTAAGAACCCAATCTTCAGGACCCATTTTTCACTAGGGAGTGAGATTACTGGCTTGACTGCTCTCTCTCCCTTTGGACTCTCCTTTTTCTCCACCGGGTTGCCTGTGTCGCCTCCCTAAGCCCTCTCTACTCTACCCAACTCTGTGAATTTCTGTGTGTTCCAGACGGTGGAGAACACTTATGGAACTGATTACTGGCTGGATCTGTCTCCCTCCTTTTCATTCCCCGCTTTTATCCTCCTGGCCACCTCTGTCTCCTTCCTCCTTCTTCTCTTCTCTGTATAACTCCATGAACATCTCTGAGCGGTCCAGTTGTAGAGTGCACATAAGGAAGTGATTACTGGCTAGCCCACTCTCTCCTCTACTGATTCCACCTCATCTCATTCTGGTCACCTCTAACTCCCTCCTCCCTCTTCTCTTCTTGATGTAATGCTGTGAACCTATCTGGGTGACCCTCACGGTAGAGAAACTTTTCATCTTTAACGTAGATGTTTTATCAATGGTGCTGTATAGAAGGAGAAGTTTTGAAACTACTGTAAAAATAAGACTAATAACTGGAAGCAAGAGGCTTAAGTCCAAACCCTGAGAACATCAGAGAACTTCTGACTCCAGGGAACATAAATTGATAGGAGCTCATCAAACACCTCCATACCTACACTGAAACCAAGCACCACACAAGGGCCAACAAATTCCAGAGCAAGACATACCACACAAATTCTACAGCAACACAGGAACACAGCCCTGAGCTTCAATATACAGGCTGCCCAAAGTTACTCCAAAACCATTGACATCTCAAAGCTCGTTACTAGACACTTCATTGCACTCCAGAGAGAAGAAATCCAGCTCCACCCACCAGAACACCGACACAAGCTTCCCTAACCAAGAAACCTTGACAAGCCACCGATACAACCCCACCCACCAGTGAGGAAACTCTATAATAAAGAAAACTCCACAAACTGCCAGAATACAGAAAGGCCACCCCAAACTCAGCAATATAAACAAGATGAAGAGACAGAGGAATATCCAGCAGGTAAAGGAGCAGGATAAATGCCCACCAAATCAAACAAAAGAGGAAGAGATAGGAAATTTACCTGATAAAGAATTCCAAATAATGATAGTGGAAATGATCCAAAATCTTGAAATAAAAATGGAATCACAGGTAAATAGCCTGGAGACAAGGATTGAGAAGATGCAAGAAAGGTTTAACAAGGACCTAGAAGAAATAACAAAAGAGTCAATATATAAAGCATAATGCAATAAATGATATCAAAAACACTCTGGAGGCAACAAATAGTAGAATAACGGAGGCAGAAGATAGGATTAATGAAATAGAAGATAGAATGGTAGAAATAAATGAATCAGAGAGGAAAAAAGAAAAATGAATTAAAAGAAATGAGGACAAACTGAGACGTCCAGGACAATATTATACACTCCAACATTCGAGTCATAGGAGTCCCTGAAGAAAGAAGACAAAAAGAAAGACCATGAGAAAATACTTGAGGAGATAATAGCTGAAAACTTCCCTAAAATGCAGAAGGAAATAATCACCCAAGTCCAAGAAACCCAGAGAGTCCCAAACAGGATAAACCCAAGGTGAAACACCCCAAGACACATATTAATCAAATTAACAAAGATCAAACACAAAGAACAAATATTAAAAGCAGCAAGGGAAAAACAACAAATAACACACAAGGGGATTCCCATCATGGATAACAGCTGATCTTTCAATAGAAACTCTTCAGGCCAAGAGGGAATGGCAAGACATACTTAAAGTGATGAAAGAAAATAACCTACAGCCCAGATTACTGTACTTAGCAAGGATCTCATTCAAATATGAAGGAGAAATAATAAGCTTTATAGACAAGCAAAAGCTGAGAGAACTCAGCACCACCAAACCAGCTCTCCAACAAATGCTAAAGGATATTCTCTAGACAGGAGACACAAAAAGGGTGTATAAACTCGAACCTAAAACACTAAAGTAAATGGCAACAGGATCATACTTATCAATAATTACCTTAAACATAAATGTGTTGAATGCCCCAACCAAAAGATAAAGACTGGCTGAGTGGATACAAAAACAAGACCCCTATATATGTTGTCTACAAGAGACCTACCTCAAAACAGGGGACACATACAGACTGAAAGTGAAGGGCTGGAAAAAGCTATTCCATGCAAACAGAGACCAAAAGAAAGCAGGAGTAACAATACTTATATTAGATAAAATAGACTTTAAAACAAAGGCTATGAAAACAGACAAAGAAGGACACTACATGATGATCAAAGGATCAATCCAAGAAGAAGATATAACAATTATAAATATATATGCACCCAATATAGGAGCACCCCAATATGTAAGACAAATGCTATCAAGTATTAAAGGGGAAATTAACAATAACATAATAATAGTGGGAGACTTTAATACCCCACTCACGCCTATGGATAGATCAACTAAACAGAAAATTAACAAAGAAACACAAACTTTAAATGGTACAACAGACCAGTTATACTTAACTGATATCTATAGGACATTTCACCCCAAAACAATGAATTTCCCCTTTTTCTCAAATGCGCACAGAACCTTTTCCAGGATAGATCACATCCTGGGCCATAAATCTAGCCTTGGTAAATTCAAAAAATCTGAAATCATTCCAAGCATCTTTTCTGACCACAATGCAGTAAGATTAGATCTCAATTACAGGAGAAAAAATATTAAAAATTCCAACATATGGAGGTTGAACAACATGCTGCTGAATAACCAACAAATCACAGAATAAATCAAAAAAGAAATCCAAATATGCATAGAAATGAACTAAAATGAAAACAAAACCACCCAAAACCTGTGTGACACTGTAAAAGCAGTGCTAAGGGGATAGTTCATAGCAATACCTTAAGAAACAATAAAAAAAAGTCAAATAAATAACCTAATGCAACACCTAAAGCAACTAGAAAAGGAAGAAATGAAGAACTTCAGGGTTAGTAGAAGGAAAGAAATCTTAAAAATTAGGGCAGAAATAAATGCAAAAGAAACAAAAGAGACCATAGCAAAAATCAACAAAGCCAAAAGCTGGTTCTTTGAAAGGATAAAAAAAATTGACAAACCATTAGCCAGACTCATCAAGAAACAAAGGGAGAAAAATCAAATCAATAAAATTAGAAATGAAAATGGAGAGATCACAACAGACAACACAGAAATACAAAGGATCATAAGAGAGTACTATCAACAATTATATGCCACTAAAATGGACAATGTGGAAGAAATGGACAAATTCTTAGAAAAGTCCAACTTTCCAAAACTCGACCAGGAAGAAATAGAAAATCTTAACAGACCCAAAACAAGCACGAAAATGGAAACTGTAATCAGAAATCTTCCAGCAAGCAAAATCTCAGGTCCAGACGGCTTCACAACTGAATTCCAGCAAAAATTTAGAGAAGAGCTAACACCTATCCTACTCAAACTCTTCCAGAAAATTGCAGAGGAAGGTAAACTTCCAAAGTCATTCTATGAGGCCACCATCACACTAATACCAAAACCTGACAAAGATGCCACAGAAAAAGAAAACTACAGGCCAATATCACTGATGAACATGGATGCAAAAATCTTTAACAAAATTCAAGCAATCAGAATCCATCAACATATTAAAAAGATCATACACCATGACCAAGTGGGCTTTATCCCAAGGATGCATGGATTCTTCAATATTAGCAAATCAATCAATGTAATACACCACATTAACAAATTGAAAAATAAAAGCCATATGATTACCTCAATAGATGCAGAGAAAGCCTTTGACAAAATTTAACATCCATTTATGATAAAAACTCTCCAAAAAGCTGGAATAGAAGGAACATACCTCAACATAATAAAATCTATATATGACAACCCCACAGCAAACATTATCCTCAATGGTGAAAAATTGAAAGCATTTCCCCTGAAGTCAGGAAAAAGACAAGGGTGCCCACTCTCACCACTACTATTCAACATAGTTTTGGAAGTTTTGGCCACAGCAATCAGAGCAGAAAAAGAAATAAAAGGAATACAATTTGGAAAAGAAGAAGTAAAACTCTAACTGTTTGCACATGACATGATCCTCTACATAGAAAACCCTAAGGACTCCACTAGAAAATTACTGGAGCTAATCAATGAATATGGTAAAGTTGCAGGATATAAAATCAACACACAGAAATCCCTTGCATTCCTATACACTAATAATGAGAAAAAAGAAAGAGAAATTAAGGAAACAGTTCCATTCACCATTGCAACAAAAAGAATAAAGTACTTAGGAATGTATCTACCTAAAGAAACTAAAGACCTATATATATAGAAAACTATAAAACAGTAGTGAAAGAAATCAAAGAGGACACTAATAGGTGGAGAAATATACCATGTTCATGGATCAGAAGAATCAATATAGTGAAAATGAGTATACTATCCGAAGTAATCTATAGATTCGATGCAATCCCTATTAACTACCAATGGTATTTTTCACAGAGCTAGAACAAATAATTTCACAATGTGTATGGAAATATAAAAAAACTTGAAGAGCCAAAGCAATCTTGAGAAAGAAGAATGGAACTGGAGGAATCAACCTATCTGACTTCAGGCTCTACTACAAAGCCACAGTCATCAAGACAATACGGTACTGACACAAAGACAGAAACATAGATCAAAGGAACAAAATAGAAAGCCCAGAGTTAATCCATGCACCTATGGACACCTTATCTTTGACAAAGGAGGCAAGAATATACAATGGAGAAAAGACAATCTCTTTAACAAGTGGTGCTAGGAAAACTGGTCAACCACTTGTAAAAGAAAGAAACTAGAACACTTTCTAACACCATCAGATTAGATCAGATCAGATCAGTAGCTCAGTCCTGTCTGACTCTTTGTGACCACATGAATCGCAGCACACCAGGCCTCCTGTCCATCACCAACTCCCAGAGTTCACTGAGACTCACGTCCATCGAGTCAGTGACGACATCCAACCATCTCATCCTCTGTCGTCCCCTTCTACTCTTGCCCCCAATCCCTCCCAGCATCTGAGTCTTTTCCAATGAGTCAACTCTTCGCATGAGGTGGGCAAAGTACTGGAGTTTCAGCTTTAGCATCATTCCTTCCAAAGAAATCCCAGGGCTGATCTCCTTCAGAATGGACTGGTTGGATCTCCTTGCAGTCCGAGGGACTCTCAAAAGTCTTCTCCAACACCACAGTTCAAAAGCATCAATTCTTCCACGCTCAGCCTTCTTCACAGTCCAACTCTCACATCCATACCTGACCACAGGAAAAACCATAGCCTTGACTGGATGAACCTTTGTCAGCAAAGTAATGTCTCTGCTTTTGAATATGCTATCCAGGTTGATCATAACTTTCCTTCCAAGGAATAAGCGTCTTTTAGTTTGATGGCTGCAGTCACCACCTGCAGTGATTTTGGAGCCCATAAAAATAAAGTCTGACACTGTTTCCACTGTTTCCCCATCTATTTCCCATGAAGAGATGGGACCGGATACCATGATCTTTGATTTTTGAAAGTTGAGCTTTAAGCCAACTTTTCCACTCTCCACTTTCACTTTCATCAAGAGGCTTTTTAGTTCCTCTTCACTTTCTGCCATAAGGGTGGTGTCATCTGCATATCTAAGGTTATTGATATTTGTCCTGGCAATCTTGATTCCAGCGTGTGTTTCTTCCAGTCCAGCGTTTCTCATGATGTACTCTGCATAAAAGTTAAATAAGCAGGGTGACAATATACAGCCTTGATGAACTCCATTTCCTATTTGGAACCAGTCTGTTCTTCCATGTTCAGTTCTAACTGTTGCTTCCTGACCTGCATACAAATTTCTCAAGAAGCAGATCAGGTGGTCTGGCATTCCCATCTCTTTCAGAATTTTCCAAAGTTTATTGTGATCCACACAGTCAAAGGCTTGGCATAGTCAACAAAGCAGAAATAGATGCTTTTCTGGAACTCTCTTGCTTTTTCCATGATCCAGCGGATTTTGGCAATTTGATCTCTGGGTCCTCTGCCTTTTCTAAAACCCCGCTTGAACATCAGGAAGTTCACAGTTCACATATTGCTGAAACCTGGCTTGCAGAATTTTGAGCATTACGTTACTAGCGTGTGAGATGAGTGCAATTATTGGTAGTTTGAGCATTCTTGGGCATTGCCTTTCTTTGGAATTGGAATGAAAACTGACCTTTTCCATACAAAAAATAAACTGAAAATGGATTAAAGATCTAAACGTAAGAACAGAGACTATAAAACTTTTAGAGGAGAGCCTGGGCAAAACACTCTCCGACATAAATCACAGCAGGATCCTCTATGACCCCCCGCCAGAATATTGGAAATAAAAGCAAAAATAAACAAATGGGATCTAATTAAAATTAAAGCTTCTGCACAACAAAAGAAACTATAAGCAAGGTGAAAAGACAGCCTTCAGAATGGGAGAAAACAATAGCAAATTAAGCAACTGACAAACAACTAATCTCAAAAATATATAAGCAACTCCTGCAGCTCAATTCCTGAAAAATAAATGACCCAACCAAAAAATGGGCCAAAGAACAAAATAGACATTTCTCCAAAGAAGACATACAGAGGGCTAACAAACACATGAAAAGATGCTCAAGATCATTCATTATCAGAGAAATGCAAATCAAAACCACAATGAGGTACCGTTTTACACCAGTTAGAACGGCTGTGATCCAAAAGTGTACAATCAATAAATGCTGGAGAGGATGTGGAGAAAAGGGAACCCTGTTACACTGTTGATAGGAATGCAAACTAGTACAGCCACTATGGAGAACAGTGTGGAGACTCCTTAAAAACCTGGAAATAGAACTGCCATATGACCCAGCAATCCCATTGCTGGGCATACACACCGAGGAAACCAGAATTTAAAGAGACACGTGTACCCCAATGTTCATTGCAGCACTGTTTATAATAGCCAGGACATGGAAGCAACCTAGATGTCCATCAGCAGATGAATGGATAAGAAAGCAGTGGTACATATACACAATGGAGTATTATTCAGCCATTAAAAAGAATACATCTGAATCAGTTCTAATGAGGTGGATGAAACTGGAGCCAATTATACAGAGTGAAGTAAGCCAGAAAGAAAAAGACCAATACAGTATACTAATGCATATATATGGAATTTAGAAAGATGGTAATGATGACCCTGTATGCGAGACAGCAAAAGAGACACAGATGTAAGAACAGTCTTTTGGACTGTGTGTGTGTGTGTGGGGGGGGTGATTTGGGAGAATGTCATTGAAACATGTATAATATCATATAAGAAATAAATCGCCAGTCCAGGTTTGATGCAGGATACAAGATGCTTGGGGCTGGTGCACTGGGATGACCCAAGAGATGGTATGGGGAGGGAAGTGGGAGGGGGGGTTCAGTATGGGGAACACGTTTACACCCGTGGCAGATTCATGTTGATGTATGGCAAAACCAATACAATATTGTAAATTAATTAGCCTCCAATTAAAATAATAATAAAAAATTAATTAAATAAAAATTATAATAATTAATCATAAACACCATTAAATGTATACCATTATGTTAAAAAAAAAAATTGATCCTTGGAAAGATTGAGGGCAGGATGAGAACTGCTTGACAAAGGATGAGATGGTTGGATGGCATCAGCAACCCAATGGACATGAATTTGAGCAAATGTGGGAGATGGTGAAGGACAGGGAAGCCTGGCATGCTGCATTCCTTGCAGTCACAAAGAGACAGACACGACAAAGCAACTGAAAAGCAAGTCAGTTCTATTTTCAGTCTTCTCCTAAGCCTTTGCTTGGGGATAAATATTTCACTTGTCATTTCAGTAAACAAAGGATGTTGCAGTAAAAGGCCGTTATCCACTGCAGCCCCCACAAGACAGTGTGCCCTGAGGGGAATTCAAGGAGAGGAAAACAGGATGGTGTCCTGAGGGAGTTAAGATGCATATCATAAACATGACTTCAATAAGCCCAGACTCTTACCTCTTTTCATAGAGAAAAGCATGAAAAGGAACTTCCCTGGGGGCCTGTGATTAAGAATTCACTGGTCAGCACCAGGGATATAGGTTGGATCCCTGGTCCAGGAAGACCCCACAGACTGTGGAGCAACTAAGCCCAAGCACCAACACTGCTGAGCACCCGACTAGAGCCTGGGGGCTATGACCACTGACACCCACAAGCCAGTCCCATGCTATGAGATGAGACGCCACCAAAAGAAGTCAACACATTTCAACTTGAGAGTAGCCCCTGCTCGCCACAACCAGAAAAGGCTGCGCTCAGAAAGAAAGAACCAGCACAGCCAAAATAATCAAACAAATAAGATTATAAAAATAAATAACAATTATTTAAAAGCATGAAAATCAAGAAACGAGTTGCCAGTCCAGGTTCGATGCACGATACTGGATGCTTGGGGCTAGTGCACTGGGATGACCCAGAGGGATGGTATGGGGAGGGAGGAGGGAGGAGGGTTCAGGATGGGGAACACATGTATACCTGTGGTGGATTCATTTTGATATTTGGCAAAACTAATACAATTATGTAAAGTTTAAAAATAAAATAAAATTTAAAAAAATTATTATAGCCATCCAAAAAAAAAAAAAAAATCATTAATTTGAGATGTAACATGTCCATCATCCATAGTAATCTTTTGATGCTTTCTGAATTTTTTTTTCAGCCCGTGACCTTCTGTACTCTGGCTTCCCTTATAACTTTTGAATAGTTCCTCAGGGCCACCTGAGAAGACACCTTTCTGGCTACAATCTTCTGTAAAATCACTGAATAAAGCATATTTTCCATGTTTTAGTTTGTTCATTTTTTTTTTGTCATTTGAGCCGCTCTTCCAAGGCCTTTTCCCAACCCACGGTGTCTTGTCCCCACTCACCTGAGTTCCAGGGATTAGACTGAAACTGTCGACTAAAACAGGAGTCACCACCTGAATGTAGAGTCGCTTTATTTCATGGGAGTATTTAAGAGCCAAGCCTGGGCTTCCTCGGTGGTTCGAGGGTAAAGAATCTTCCTGGAATGGAGGAGATCTGGGTTTGATCCCTGGGATGGGAAGATCTCCTGGAGGAGGAAATGGCAGCCTGAGAATCCTGAGAGGTGAGACCCTGACCCCTGCTTTCCTCCTGCTGCTGCCTGTCCTTCTACAGGGAAGGGGTCAGAAGTGCAGGCTGAGCAGGTTCTGGGAAGGAAGGTCCAATGATGTGGAGTACCTGGATCCCACTGCCAAAGAGGTAGAAGTATCTCTGGGATTGAGTTGCTAGACTGCTGGCTTCAATCACATTTCTAGAATAAAAGGGAGAAGCTGTCTGGCAGGCAGTGAGCAGTGCTTCCTGCTTTCCTCCCTGAGTCTTTTCAACCAAAAGACATGTTTAGATTTTCCAAGAGGAAAGAAATCCACTTAACATTTTGTGGGTGTGAATGAACTGTGAGCAAGTCATTTTGGAAGCACTAAATCTTAATCTTAAATTAGATCCTATAGGACTGGAGTTTTATTCCCAGTTCATGTATAGGTGAAGCAACAGGTAAATGCATATTTTAGTATTTTAACCAATGTTGTCTTCTTCTTTTAGAAAATTCAGAATTTTAGCCTATATTCATCTAGTATTTGTGTTTTCCTGCCTCTTTCTTTAAAGACTTTTATGTGTATTGCAGTATAGCCCGTTATAATTCTGTGGTAGGTTTTCCCTGCTGGTGTAGTGGTTAGGAATCTGCCTTCCCATGCAGGGGACATGGATTTGATTCCTGGTCCCAGAAGATTTCCCAGGCCCTGGAGCACTGAAGCCCATGTGTCACAACTACTGAGCCACTGCTCCAGGGCCCTGCTCCAAAACCAGGAAAGCCACCCCAAGGAGAAGCTGGAGCAATGAGTTGCCCTAGCTCCCCCTAAGAAACATGCCCTGCACTGCAAGAAGACTGAGCTCTGTGAAAAATAAGGAAATTAATCTGTAAAAAAAAAAAATGGAGAGAAGTAATAATATTCTGGTAATTTCAGGTAAAGAGCAAAGGGGCTCGGCCATGAGTATACCTGTGCCCATCCTTCCCCACACTTCCCTCCTATCCAGGCTGCCACACAAAATTGGGCAGACTTCCATGTGCTCTACAGTAAGTTCCCCAACTGTATGTTCATGAGGAATAAAATATTCCACTAAGACATCATGGTTGAAGAGGAAGTCTCCAAATTAAACAATTATCATATATAAGAGCATTACTTGTGTGATACTAATTGTCCATGAGAATCAAAAATGAAAATAGCCAGGAAAGTTTAGAAAAAAAAATTTTAATAAGATGGCACTAGCTTTAAATACACTTTCAAATACATCAATAAACCAAAATAATAAAAATGTGTCATCAGTTCAGTTAAGTTCAGTCACTCAGTCGTGTCCGAGTCTTTGGGATCCCATGGACCGCAGCATGTCAGGCCTCCCTGTCCATCACCAACTCCCAGAATTCACTCAAACACACGTCCATCGAGTCGGTGATGCCATCCAGCCATCTCATCCTCTGTCGTCCACTTCTCCTCCTGCCCCCAATCCCTCCCAGCATCAGAGTCTTTTCCAATGAATCAACTCTGTGCATGAGGTGGCCAAAGTACTGGAGTTTCAGCCTCAGCATCATTCTCTCCAAAGAACACATAGTGGTAGATGAACCCCCAACAGTTTAGTATCTGTGAACTAAAAGACTGACACACAAACTACACAAGTCCTAATATAATACAATTTGAGTCTGTGGTAAAAACAAGTTTTACTTACAACTTAAATCAGAATGAAGGGGCTGGGGCAGAAACCTGCAGAAATTCAGACATGGCCTGAAAACTCAGGGCCACTGGGTCAGAGGAGGCTGGTTTTAAGGAAAAGCCAATTCAGGTGGAGGGGTTACACATTTTTAATTTTGAGGTTTTGATAAGTGAGAAAATCTCATGGACAGTTCACGGGATGCACACATACATGGAAATGCTGCTGCCCACGTGCTGGCCCCACTTCCAAGGTAAGGAAGGGCCAGCTCCTCACCTCAGAGAGAAGGGGCAGAGACATCAGGGCCTGACAGCTTTCTTTAAGGTAAGTCTCCTACTTCCAGTCAATCAGATCTTCCCTCCCCAGCTCACTGCCTGAGTCCTGAGGGACAAGGTCACAGAGAAGGGGCTCACAGACCCCTGGAGCCCCTCACACATCTGGCAGGCAGAGGGTGAGGAGAGCAAACCTTTCCAGTTCAGGGAGCTTAGTCTAGTCCAGGGTGCCCCGCAGACCAGTCAGCTCAGGGTTTATTCCAGGAAGTGTTATTGTCTTGACTTTATCTCTGGGTGAACATGGGGTAGATGGATAGCCCAGAAATTACAGCAAAAGATTCTTTCTTTCCAACAGGTCCCACTTTGTTTGAAGAGCGAGGGAAAGAAGGAAGGCAATGAAAAAGCATGGAGAGAAGAGCCCCATGGACTTTTGCTGGGAAGTTCTGTCCCTTCAGTTTGTGAACTAAACTCAGTTGAAATTTGAGTCAGAGGAGTCCCCTGAGGACCATGAGCTGGAGCCGTGGTCCTCTGGCTCAGAATGTCCATCTTCATCCTCACTGCTGGGAGCTGAGGAGCAGCTTCCTTCCTCCTCTTCCTCATTTTCCTCTGATCTCCCTGAGGCAGGAGAATGTTCTCCAACCGTGTCTGATGATGCTAACTCTGGAGCCTGAAGCCCTTGCTCCTTTCTCAGTCTTCCTTGCAGATTCCCTGATGATGGGGACTGCAGACCCATCCTTCTAATCTTGGGGTTTGGGTCCCCCATCACGCTCATGTCCCTATGCTTAGCACAGGTCACCTCTCTGTAAGCAGCATATTCTTCAGGAGACAGAGTCCTGAGCCAGAGATCAAGGTCCACCTTGTACTGTGTCTGCAGTCCCTCTGCCTGGTTCTTATAAAGCTCCTTTTGGTCCTGGGGGACCCGCTGCCAGTGTCTACTGATCTCCACCATGCGCTCCCTCGGGGGCACCACTTTCAGCTCCCTGCTTCACCAGAGATCCTGGTGGAACTTGTGATAGCCATTCATCGGTGGCTTCTTGGGCTCTCCGTGGAATTTCCACTTCATGGATAAACTGTTTTGTTGGAGAGACTTTACTTTTTGAACATTCTCCTGAAACTTCTCTGGCACTTTCTTTTTTTTTTTTTTTTTAATTTTATTTTATTTTTAAACTTTACATAATTGTATTAGTTTTGCAAATATCAAAATGAATCCATCACAGGTATACATGTGCTCCCCATCCTGAACCCTCCTCCCTCCTCCTTCCCCATACCATCACTCTGGGTCGTCCCAGTGCACTAGCCCCAAGCATCCAGTATCGTGCATTGAACCTGGACTGGCATCTCGTTTCATACATGATATTTTACATGTTTCAATGCCATTCTCCCAAATCTTCCCACCCTCTCCCTCTCCCACAGAGTCCATAAGACTGTTCCATACATCAGCATCACTTTTGCTGTCTCGTACACAGGGTTATTGTTATCATCTTTCTAAATTCCAAAAATATGCATTAGTATACTGTATTGGTGTTTTTCCTTCTGGCTTACTTCACTCTGTATAATAGGCTCCAGTTTCATCCACCTCATTAGAACTGATTCAAATGGATTCTTTTTAATGGCTGAGTAATACTCCATTGTGTATATGTACCACACCTTTCTTATCCATTCATCTGCTGATGGACATCTAGGTTGATTGCAGCCGGATTCTTTATCAACTGAGCGATCAGGGAAGCCCCTATGCCATCTAGTGTTTGGTTTGTTTATTTTCTCCTGATGGCTCAGTGAGTAAAGAATTCACATAAAATGTAATGCAGGGGACACATGAGACATGGGTTTGATCCCTGGGTCAGGAAGATCCACTGGAGGAGGAAATGACAACCTACTCCAGTATTCTTGACTGGAGAATTCAACAGACAGAGAATCTTGGTGGGCTACAGTCCAAAGGGTCCCAAAGAGTCAGACGTGGCTAAGGACACGTGCACTGTGCACACCAAACAAGTATTTGAGAAACTCTCAATTTTCTAAACCCACGGCAAGAAGTTTTTAACTCCAGTATATCTGATTAATTCAAACTTCTCTTACTCTAAAGAACTGTAGTCAAAATGGGAAGCTGTTAAGCGAAATGAAACTTGGAAATTAAGACAAAAATCTATTAAATCTTCCAATAAAGGAGCTGTAACTTCCTAGACAACCTGTTCATGTAAGTGGTAGGAATGGAACAGACAGGAAACTGAAGGGCAGAGTGGAACTGTTGGAGGAAGAAAGGAAAGGGAGCAGCATGGTTTAAAATCTCATTAGTCTCCTTTGATACAAGTTCCTCTCATGTGTATACACACACACATAAACACACACTCACACACACACACACACACACACACACACACACATATATATACAGAAAACACACAAGTATGCAAATATATACACACACACACATATATATAAGTATGCGTGTATATATATATATATATATATATATATACACACATACCTAAAAATGTATGTATATATGTGTGTGTTTCATATATATGTCTTTACATATTTCATTCTGGTGAAGTCACACCATGGTTTACACTTGTTATCCATGAAGTTGCTGTTTGGAAATAATTGAACTCCCCAAGCATGAATTTCATACCTTCATTTCATGAACAATGTAATAGTCCTAAATTTCATTGACCCATCCAGGCTCATCACCCACTAGATTTACTTGTCTGTCTGAGTTTGCCTGCATTCGCTCTGTGACACTTCTTCAGAAAGTAGAGTCCTTCAGATTCCATTTTTCAACACGGGACACTCAGTCTCCCCAAAATACCACTGACTGTGCTGAGATAGCCCGCTAGTCTCTGACAGGTATTCTCAACCTCACTGAAGTAAAAGTCTTTCACGTTTTATTCTTTTCATTCAGTTCTGCATGAAATTTTTCCTTCAGAATATTTTTGTTTGCTTATTTTTTGTTTTGTTCTTCTGTTTAGGTTACACTCTATTGCTTTTCTCTTTATGTCTGTAAGTCCACACACAATAGCTGTTGGTGGGTTTTTCTCTAAGACTCTATACCTGATCCTCATTGCTTGCATATGACCTCATAACTTCTCATTCTATTATTCAATATACATGCACAGTGGAAATATTGATGCTAGGTTGTGGAGTTAAAGATTATGTCATTGTTTTGTACAACACAAGATTGACTAGAAAATAATAGACAATTTGTGAAAGAAATATGATATTATCTGTTAAGTTTGGGCAACTATCTCTTCAGGTTTTCTTTATTACAGTGTGTTTGCATTCTAGTCCTCAAAACATTTTTCTATTTATTCAATGATGGGCCATGACACTTCACTCAGGGAAGGTTACTAGATGAGAACATTTATGTATTTTTTAATTTTCATTGGACTATCCTTGATTTTCAAGGTTATGTTAGTTCCTCTTGTACAGTCTGGTGAATCAATTACATACATACATGTATCCACTCTTTTTTGTAAAAGATTTTTTCCCATACAGGTCATTACAGAGTACAGAAGAGAATTTCCCGTGCTACACAGTAGATCCTTATTTCTGACAGTTTCATGCATAGGAATGGGTGTATGATCATCCAGATCTTCACTTTATCCCTCCCATCCTCCACCCTGTTTCTTAGCGCCTGGAACCTTAAGTTTGTTTTCTACATCTGTGTCTTTCTTTTGTAAATAACCTCATTGGTACCATTATTTTAGATTCCACATATGGTCAATATCACAAGATCTTTACCTTTCTTTTTCTGACTCAGTCGCTTCTCTGCTTCTCTCCTGAGTTCACCCTGGACAGAGAACCACCCTCGGGGCTTCGCACAGAAAGAGGCGGCAGGTGGGCAGGTGCAATGCCGGGGAAACTGCAGGGTTCAGGAGCCAGTGGAGTTCCTGAGAGCCTCGATGAGGTCGCAGCCCCGGAATCCACATGAACCCCCTCAGGCTCAGTGGTCCAGCACTCCTGTTTCCAACACTGACTCTTGCCAAGACCCGCACATGGTGCCTGCGGATCAGAGTTCTTTTCTGACACTCGGGCCACGTCCATCGGGAGACTGTATCCTCAGGACGGCCGGAGTCTGGGGCCCTGTCAGGCACTTGCAGACAAAAAGATACTGGGGTTCCCTGGAGCAGCCCATTTAAGATCCGGGAATAGGGCCATTCTCCCATTGCCATGCATGTCCTCCTGACTCCCTACTGGGCCTTTGGGTTCCTGGGCAGACAGAAACCAAAATCCTTCCCAGAAACGCGGAGTCTGAGCCCTGTGGCCGTGCAGACTTGGTGTACCTCCCAGAGCCCCTGGAACAGGTGTCTGAGCGCCTCCAGCCCCATGTGCCCACCTCGGGTGGGTCCCTCAGTGGCGGGGCCGGAGCCCACTGACCACCAGGATGGCCTGGGCTCAGACCCTGGCAGACCAGGCTCTCCTGAAAGACACGCTGCTCTCAGGGAAGGCACATCTCTGTAGAAGGAGGTGGCTCCATCAGCGATGATGCCAGAAAAAGGACTCCAAACGCCCATCTCCAGGGGGAAACCTTGACCCTGAGGTTGGGGCTGCTTGTCTCCAGCCTGCAGGTCAGAGGGGCCTGAGGACCGCTTTCTGCTCTCCCTCCCACTGCAGTGGCCTTGGAATTCTGGGCTGTAGGAGTTCAAACTATGGAGCTGAAGCCTTTATATACTGTTTTGGATTCAATATTTTTCTGTAGCAACACTTACATTTTTTGTTATATGTTTATTTTTCAAAATAAAAATCAGTAATGGTGATTTCAAAACATCACACTTGTATCGTCCTCTGAAAGGCTCACATTGTGAATGGTAATTTTCTGACTGAGAATGTTATCCAAGGGAGAAAGAGAAAAACCAGGTCAGTTAATGGCATTTCCATATCCTCAGAGAGAAAGTCTCTCTATTCAGTGAGTGAGTTCAGTTTCCCTTCTCCAAGGAAAGACAGAGCACAAAACCCAGAGAGTTCAGACTGACTTTTCTAGGAAGAACAAAAGTTATTAGTATCACTACCGCATATAGAAACACCTCCAATCACATAGAGAGAGTAAAACAAAAGCAAGAGAGGTATGTTATAAACTGTGAAGTCTGATTTAATGTCAGCCTCTTGATACTTTGGGGCTTCCCAGGAGGCTCAGTGGCAAAAGAAATCTCCCTGCCACTGCAGGTGACACAGGAGATAGGGTTTGATCTCTGGGTCAGGAAGATCCCCTGGAAAAGGAAATGGCAACCTCCTTCAGTATTCTTCCTGGGAAATCCCATGGACAGAGGAGCCTGGCAGGCTATATAGTCCATGGAGTCACAGAGTCACACACAACTGAGCACGCACAAGCTCCGTTATCTTGATACTTTATTTCAGGACTCACCCAAAACATTATTTTTATCTTTTAGTAGAAAGTTTTTCTTGTGTCCCTTTTGTTAAAGGCATGGAGCACGTAGATGGCACTTTGCTATCATGTGGATATTTATTGGGGGGTTTTCTCTACCTATTACATTTTCTTTTTTTTTTACCTATTACATTTTCAAGGGTCCAAAAATTTGATCGCACTTCATCAATGAATACAGAAAACTTCAAAAAGGATGTTCCAGATAACCATGTTCACATATCTCTTGCCTTTCAGTTACTTGATATGGATCTAATATTTAGATTCAGTATATGATCCTTACAATTATTTGACCTAAGACAATTTTAATCTTTTTTGTCAATTCTTCCCGATTTTACAAATAATAAATATTCTTTGTGCAATGAATAGTATATTCAGTTATAATACAGAGAAAATTAAAAACCAGCAATGGTGCCTTTGGGAATATAAAATCTTACCATATTATGTTTTCAAAATATAAATTATATTCAATTTAACCTTTCCTCTTTTTTTCAGACATTATTTCAATTTTCAACTCATTGAACTTCATTCCCTTCCCCTATTCCATGTCAGGTAAGGCAAAGTTTGCTGGGTTTTAGAGAACAAGCAGGCTTGCTGTGATGGAACAAGCTGAGTCACCGTGACTCCTAGAAGGAAACTCACATCCCTCTTCTCACTTGTGGCCTTCCCAGGTGGCGCTAATGGTAAAGAACCTGCCGATGCAGGACGCATAGAGCTGAGGGTTCGATCCCTTGGTTGGGAAGATCCCCTGGATGAGGGCATGGCAATACACTCCAGGATTCTTGCCTAGATTATCCCACAGACAGAGGAGTCTGGTGGGCTACAGTCCCTGGGTTTTGCAAAGAGTCTGACTCAACTGAAGAAACTTAGCACTCACACACTCTCACTTGTTACTGGTGAGATTACTGGTTGCTGCAATTAGACTATCATATAGTTTGTGAAATGAAGATATGAAATTCAGTCCTGCAGAGTTCAGTTACTTCCAAACAACAACTTCTGGCTATCCTGGCCAGAGCAGTATGTGTATTTAGGGGGAGCTTGAGTATCCGGCTTGAAAAATAGAATGTGAGGGATTCCTCATTCTGAAGAAATATCTCCGAATGAATGCAGGCAAATTCAGAAAGGCAAGTAAATCTAGTGGGTGATAGGTCTAGATGGGTAGGTGCTATTAAAACTATAATTAGGTCATTAAATGGAGTTGTTAAATTTATACTTGGATAGTTTATTCCAAAACAAAACTCCGTAAGTTACAAAGGTGAATTCATGGTGAGACTTTTATCAGAGGTTGGATTTTGGCGATTGGATCAAGTAGGTTTCAAACATTTGAATTCAATCATTGGCATCCTGATGTGTTTCCAACTCTGCAAAATCTAATCATGTGCACCTATACCTTTTCATGGAGTTGGTAACCCTATCACTTGGAAGAAATGGGCGTGGTCATTGGAGAATATTAAACATTCAGCAAGAACCAAGTTCAGTCTTCTCTGGAGCCCAGAGCTGTGGTGTGTGGAGTTGGCTGAGCTGTGAAGACTTTTCAAAGTTTCTGCCACCAGCAGTGGAGCATCTAAATCCTGAACTGAATTTGAGACTTACCCACTGAAAAGGAGTGGAAACTTCATTAACTACAACCAAAGTGAGTTCTGATCAAGGTACAATGAAATTCTGATATGTTCAGTTAAAAATAAAACTTTAATGGCAGTCCTGGACACAAAAGCTAGTTGTATTTATTCTGTCAGTACTATCTATGTTTGAGCACTTCCTCAAGCATTGATTCCATGTGGGATTTGCAGACAAATAACTTATTTTTGCCTACACGATATCAAGTAACCTCCTTATCAAATGTGGGTAAAAATAAAAAATTAGTAAATATTGTTGAGATGATGAAAGCAGTTAATCTATAGGAAAGGATTTAATTCAATGCTGAGAAATACTAGGCAACACATATTAAGTTCTCCTATTATTGTTTTAATATTATCATAGTCCTTGATGCTATCAGTCTACAAATGATTATATTCATGCTGACTATTGTTTCCTGATTATTGTGATACCTGAACATTCACCAGTTCAAAATATGACATACTATGATGATATGAACCAATCCCGGGAAAACTTGCTTTACTGAACTAGAAGTGACATTCTTTTTTTTTCTTCTTTTTATCTTGAAAGCAGCAGTTTTGTTATTTAAGCTGGAAGCAAGCTCTGAACTCTTTAGGATATCAGATTAAAGCCAACATTGACTGTATGAAGTTTAAGTTCTTTGTAAACAAATTTCTTTGTCTTTAGAAAAGCACTTCTATCACTTTGATGATGGAAGGAACTGAGGCCCTGAGGAGAGAAAGGAAGGGTGTGCTAGTGTGGCTTCCAGTCAGGGAGTCGTGGAGGTCGAGAGAGAGACAGACTGAGGTTCTGTGTGTGCTTCTGTCAGAGTCAGCTAATAAAGTAACTCTGAAGTCATCCCAACACTTACCCTCCATCTAATCTTTAAGGGGCTTCCAGGGAGTTCCGTGGTAAAGAGTCCACCCGCCGATGCAGAAGACGCAGGAAACATGGGTTCAGCCGCTGAGTTGGGAAGAGCCCTTGGAGAAGCGAAAGGCAACCCTTTCCAGGATTCTCGCCTGGGAAATCCCAAGGGCAGAGGAGCCTGGTGGGCTAGAGTCCATGGTGTAGCAACAAGTCAGACAGGAGTGAGCACACTCACACTAATCTTTAAGCTTCTCCATGTATTACTAATTTTAGTATGATTGAAATCCTGGTTTATTTGAAACAAAAAAGTTGCTAAGGACTCTTATTGTATTTCATCTTTTGTATAATAGTAAATCCAAGGTGTATGCAGTCACCATTTCTAGGTTTGTTCTGGGGAGGTAAGCAAATAGGGAAATTAGAGTTCAAGACAGGACTTTGTCCAAAGGATTTATTTTTCCCAATGAGGGCAGAAGAAAGACTTTTTCTCTTACCCTCTCTTATTTCTTTCTTTAATTTTCAGAAACATGGATTCAGACACACTGCAGGTCTTCCAGAGTGAACTCACCTGCTCCATCTGCATGAACTGCTTCCTGGACCCTGTCACCATAGACTGTGGGCACAGCTTCTGCCGTCCCTGTCTGAGCCTTTGCTGGGAAGAAGGCCAGACACCAAGGAGGTGCCCGGAGTGCAGGGGAATATCAGCGAGGCCTGATTACAAAACCAACATTGCCCTCAAGAGGCTGGCTTCCCTTGCCAGGCAGGCCAGAGCTGACCACGACCACAGCTCTGAGGAGCAGATCTGTGTGACACACCAGGAAGCCAAAGGCCTCTTCTGTGAGGCTGACCAGACCCTGCTCTGTGGGCCCTGCTCTGAACGCCCCGAGCACGCAGCTCACAGCCACAGTCCAATACACAGGGCTGCTGAGGAATCCCGGGTAGGTGATGCCTCTCAAGCAGTTTGGGATCCAGAGGCTCCTAAGTCAGAGAGGAAGATGAGGATGCTATGATGGTGCTGGGGATGGAGATAGTGGAGGTGGGATTTCTGAATGTGGATCCTCACATATAATGTGTCCTCTCAGTGTTGTTGCCCAATTGTCCACACGTGTGGAAATGCAGCATCCCGGGGCGAGTGGCACCAGGGACACAGGCTTCTGATGGGAGCTTGAGGCTTTCTTACTCGGGCTATTTGAGTCTGAGTCTCAGTATCATGGGACATGGATTCCATTATCTGTAAAGTTCCCCCAATTCTCTAGTATACAGTTCTATTCCTTGATATTCAAATATTGGCATCAAATTAATGTGGAAAAGTCTGACAACAGCCTCCTAAGTCAAGTTTTCTGTGTAACTAATAAATGCCTTTTCTCATGAATAAGGGGATTAAATTTACAGTGTCATCTTCTGTGTCACTAAATCCTGTGGGTATTTTGCAGGAGAAACTCCTGAAGAGAATGAGCTCTTTATGGAAAATGAGAGAAGAAATCCAAATCTGTCTGAATCAGGAAGCTAACACAACTCAGTCCTTTGAGGTAAGAATAAAAATGTTCCTATTTATTTGTATAAATATTGATATAATTTTACCTTAGATTTTTTTTTAGGCCAATGTAAGTTCCTGTGAAAGGCTACTGGTCTCTTCCCTGGAGGAGTGGTTTCAAATGACTGATCAGTAATTGGAATGAGAACAGGCTAATATATGGTAGTTCAAAGAATGCTAGTATATTCAAAGACCAAGGCATGAAATGTATTCCAAGGCCACATTTTGAAGATTGGAAAAAGCCTTTTCAGACATGGGGTATAAGATGCATTGCACTAACTGTGACTGTGAAGGAGAAGAGAGGAAGAGAGTCGTACCTAGAGGAAAACTGATGGCTCAGGGGTAAAGAATCTGCCTGCAGTGCGGGTGCCACAACAGACCTGGATTACATCCCTGGGTTGGGAAGATGCCCTGGAGGAGGAAATAGCAGCCCACCCCAGTATTCCTGCCTGGAGAAACCATGGACAGAGGAGCCTGGTGAGCTATAGTCCACAAGGTCACAAAGAGTTGTGCATGACTGAAGAGAGTCAGCATGCAGGAAAAAAGAAAATACACATATTCAAAATGAGGTTTACTTCATGAAAGAATATTTAGAAGAATCAGAGAAAGGAACAAGAAAAAAACAAGACTCAGGTCGGAGAGGAAATAACTGATGGAGTAAGATCCCGGAAGAATCTTCCTTGGGAGACAGCCTGGGGTCCCTCAGATGACTTGATTTAAACAGGCAAAGAGATTAGGAATTCAGAGAAAGCATGGGCAATAAGGACCTGAAAATATTCAAGACTCTTTGAATGCATGTGGCAGTTTGTCAGGAACTTCCTTGATGACACTAAGGAAATAATATTTGGAGTTTTCTTTTGAATGTGAACATACGTAATGCTTTGGATCCACTATCTCTGCAGGACTATGTGGCCTTAAGGAAGGTGATGATCAAGCTTGAATATCAGAGGATGCTTCTGTTGCTCCGGGAGGAGGAGCAAATGCATCTGGAGGCCCTGGAGCGAGAAGCCAAAGAGATTTGTGAAGAACTCAAGGAGAGTGTGTTCAGAATGTCTCAGTACAGAGAAAGTCTGAAAGAAATGTACAAAGAGCTGACTGAGATGTGCCACAAGCCGGACATGGAGCTGCTCCAGGTGAGAAAGGAGGGTCCATCCTCAGAGAGAGAAATACTCTTCTAGACGAGTGCCGTGACACTGAAATATTACCTATCCAGACAGATGATTACACAATCAGCAAGACTCTGTGACCAGGGGGAAGTTAATTTTCTTGGAGTAAATCTCAGTATACATTCCCCTAAACCCTTGGCACTCTCTGTTATCCACTCTTCCTGAAGACACTGAGGTTCTTACTGTATACAGACAAGATATTTAGAACTGGTATCAATTTTAATGCAACCGATGGTTCTTTTTATGCAATTGTCTGCTTTACCTTAATTGTTACCATAAGTGGTGAGATCACTTCCTGAAGACAGCAGTGGGCAGTGAGTGACACTGGAAACCTAGATGTTGCTGCAGCATTGTGCAGACCCTTCCTGTCCCCTTTGCTTCCTTAATGAGACCTGAGGAAGCCCATCATGTCTTAGGTTAGGGTCTGTTATGAAGATTGCTTCTGAGTGTTACTTAGAAGAGATTTAGAAAACTGTGTCTTATTATGAAACAAGAATACGAATAGGAGATGGAAACAGAACTCTAATGATTAACATGATTTTTTTTTTCCTTTGCAGGGCTTGGAAAATGTGCTGGAAACGTGAGTATACATTAATGATTTTTGATTTCTGAAACATTTTTGTCTTTTTGATGAAGTGGACCCAAAGTTCTTGCTTGGGACCTGGGGATTGATTTCAGGTCCTCCCCCATATCTAAATCTCAGGACAGGATTCTTTATACATAATACCATGTTATTCGCAGATAACTAATACACATGCTCCTGTACACTTTGTCATCTCTAGACAACTTTACAACATATACAGTATAAAGTAAATGCTACATAAGTCATTCCCTGGTATGTGGCATTTTCAATTTTTACATTTTTGGACGTTTCTGGACTGTTTTGTGAATTTTTTTCCACTCAGAACAAAAGCAAAGGGGAAGGAAGTTTACACTGGGAATTTGGGATTGACTGGTATGCACTGTATATGAAACATAGTTAGAATAGTAGCTCTGATCCTATGATAAAATAAAAGAATAAATAAGCAAATACATAGCCCAGAATGTACAGATTGAATGCATGTGTGAATCCACAAGTACAGAACCCTAGCATATGGATTACCACATTGTCTTTTTGGCCATTTTCTATTTTATTTCAAAAGAATTTCAAGGGTTTCTGACCCTTGGTCTCAGTCATTTCCTTTTCATTTGACTGCAATCAACTATATCTGAAAACCTGCTGCCATTCTGGGCTTTGTTCCACCTACTCAACCCATTCTCTCCAGCTTGACCACAATAAACCTTAGCGAGGGATTTTTCTAAGACATCACAGAGGAAGCACCTATCCTAGTGGATTGAAAGGTGAAAAAGGCATGAAAGAGGCATATTCCCTACCATGACAAGAGACTGTGATTTTGTTAATACTGAGCAGCAGTGACTCAGCCTGTTCCATCACAGCAAGCGCCCTGCAGGCAGGACTTCACACAGAGCACCTTTCTGCTACCCACTTCTAAGTGAGACGTTCAGGACCAGGACAGCCAGGTTGGACCTGGGTCACTTTGCTGGACTGACAAGAGTAAACATGTCTGGTCAGTGAGCACTTCTGTTTAGACACAGAATGTATCCTTGATGACTACTTTGTGAGTGAAGTCTCACAGGCTTAGCCTGAATTTTTTGCTCTCTGTAAAATACCCAGGATCTTTGAATGGATGGAATTGAGGAAGGGAATGAAGTTTAGTGAGTACAAATTTGGAATATTGTCTGAGAAAAATGGGGAAAATGAAATTTGATGTAATTTCTATTTAGTAAAATATATGGCAACATTTTTATATTCTCAAATGAGTAGAATATATTATATATGCAAATCACCAAAAGTAGGAGAATCCTGAGAACATATGGGATCCTGTGGTAAAGTCTGCTGTTTTGCTATGCTCATGTGATTAGCCATTGGTCTTGACATGGAATCGATGTCCTTTGTACAGGACTCATCTGACACAGATACAGAAGCCTCAGCCCGTGAACCCAGAGCTCCCTTCCTGGCCTGTCTCTGGATTTCTACACATGCTGAACAACTTCAGAGGTAAGAGTCAGCCTTTTGGTGATCAGGACTACATTTCATTAGAGCTTCTTGGGAACAACCCTTCTTTCATTTTCATTTTATTTTTCTTTTTTTTTTTTCTTTTTTGGTTATGAAGGTGGTGCATAAATTCCTGAAGTTGCTAACACCTTTTCTACCTCTATCAGTTCAGTTCAGTCGCTCAGTCTTGTCTGCCTCTTGGCGATCCCATAGACTGCAGCACGCCAGGCTTTCCCGTCCATCACCAACTCCTGGAGTTTACTCAAACTCGTGTCCACTGGACCAGGGATGCCACCCAACCATCTCATCCTCTGTCGTTCCCTTCTCCTCTTGCCTTCAGTATTTCCCAGCATCATGGACTTTTCAAAAGAGTGAGTTCATCACATCAGGTGCCAAAGTATTGGAGTTTCAGCCTTAGCATCAGTCCTTCCAGTGAACATTTAGGACGAATTTCCTCTAGGATGGACTGGCTGGATCTCCTTGATGTCAAAGGGACTCTCAACAGTCTTCTCCAACACCATAGTTCAAAAACATCAATTCTTCCATGCTCACCTTTCTTTATAGTCCAAGTCTCACATCCATACATGACTACTGGAAAAACCATAGCTTTGACTAGATGGATCTTTGTAAGCAAAGTAATGCCTCTGCTTTTAAAAATGCTGTTTAGGTTGGTCATAAATTTTCTTTCAAGGAGCAAGCATCTTTTAATTCCATGGCTGCAGTCACCACTGGCAGTGACTTTGGACCACTCCCCCCCAATAGTCTATCACTTTTTTGTTGTTTCCCCATCTATTTCCCATGAAGTGATGGGACCAGATGCCATGATCTTAGTTTTCTGAACGTTGATTTTAACCCAACTTTTTCACCCTCTTCCTTCACTTTCATTAAGAAGCTCTTTAGCTCTTCTTCACTTTCTGCCATAAGGGTGGTATCATCTGCACATCTGAGATTATTTATACTTCTCCCAACTGTCATTATTCCAGCTTGGGCTTCATCCAGTCAAGCATTTCTCATGACGTACTCTGAATTTAAGTTAGATAAGCAGGGTGATAATATACAGCCTTGACTTATGCCTTTCTTGATTTGGAAACAGTCTGTTGTTCCATGTCCAGTTCTAACTGTTGCGTCTTGACCTGTATGCAGATTTCTCAGGAGACAGGTGGTCTTGTATTCCCATCTCTTTAGAATTTTCCACAGTTTGTTGTGATCCACACATTCAAAGGCTTTGTGTATTCAATGAAGCAGAAATAGAATGTTTTTCTGGAACTGTCTTTTTTTTCTTATGATCCAGCAGATGTTGGTAATTTGATCTCTGGTTCCTCTGGCTTTTCAAAATGCAGCTTGAACATCTGGAAGTTCAGGGTTCAAGTACTGTTGAAGCTTGGGTTGGAGAATTTTGAGCATTACTTTACTCGCATGTGAGATGAGTGCAGTTGTGCAGTAGTTTGAGCATTCTTTGGCATTGCCTTTCTAAGGGGTTGGAATGAAAACTGACCTTTTCCAGTCCTGTGGCTACTGCTGAGTTTTCCAAATTTGTTGACATATAGAGTAAAGCACTTTCACAGCATCATCTTTTAGGATCAAATAGCTCAACTGAAGTCCATCACCTCCACTAGCTTTGTTTGTTCATAGTGATGCTTCCTAAGGCCCGTTTGACATTGCATTCCATGATGTCAGGCTCTAGGTGAGTGATCACACCATCGTGGTTATTTGGGTCATGAACATCTTTTTTGTATAGTTCTTTTGTGTATTCTTGCCTCTTCTTATTATCTTCTGCTTCTGTTAGGTCCATACCGTTTCTGTCCTTTATCGTGCCCATTTTTGCCTGAAATGTTCCCTTGGTATCTCTACTTTTCTTGAAGAGATCTCTAGTCTTTCCCATTCTATTGTTTTCCTCTATTTCTTTGCATTGATCACTGAGGAAGGCTTTCTTATCTCTCCTTGGTATTCTTTGGAACTCTACATTCAAATGGGCATATTTTTCCTTTTCTCCTTTTCCTTTATGTACTCATCTTTTCACCGTTATTTATAAAGCCTCCTCAGACAACAATATACCTTTTTGCTTTTCTTTTTCTTGGGGATGGTCTTGATCACTGCCTCCTGTACAGTGTCATGAACCTCTGTCCATAGTTCTTCAGGCATTCTCTATATCAGATCTAATCCCCTGAATCTATTTCTCACTTCCACTGCATAGTCACAAGGGATTTGATTTAGGTCATACCTGAATGGCCTCATGGTTTTCCCTACTTTCTTCAATTTAAGTCTGAATTTGTCAATAAGGATTTCATGGTCTGTGCCACACTCACCTCTCAGTCTTGTTTTTACTGACTGTGTAAAGCTTCTCCATTATTGGCTGCAAAGAATATAATCAATCTGATTTCAATATTGACCATCTGGTGATCCATGTATAGAATCTTCTCACATGTTGTTAGAAGAGGGTGTTTGCTATGACCAGTGCGTTCTCTTGGCAAAACTCTGTTAGCCTTTGCCCTGCTTCATTCTGTACTCCAAGGCCAAATTTGCCTGTTACTCCAGGTATTCCTTGACTTCCTATTTTTTTATTCCAGTCCCCTATAATGAAAACGACATCTTTTTTTTGGGTGTTAGTTCTAGAAGGTCTTGTAGGTCTTCCTAGAACTGTTCAACTTCATTTTCTGCAGCATTACTGGTTGAGGCATAGAGGTGGATTACTGTGATATTGAATGGCTTGCCTTGGAAATGAACAGATCATTCTGTGGTTTCTGAGACTGCATCCAAGTACTGCATTTCAGATTCTTTTGTTGCCTCTATAGTCACATTATAAACACCAAGTCTGATGTTTGCCACCTGTAATTTCCTGAAAATGCAAAACCAGATACACACACACACACACACACATATTTATGATATAGGATGAGCAAAGGGAGAGCAACCTGGTTGTTACTGTGATTATAGAGACTGAATATTTGGTTCTGTGAGTGACCATCAATATGTTGTTTACTCAGTTTATTTCACTCTTGAGCTTAAATCCGTCATTGCTGCTTTTAATTTACTGTATGGGCTTTCCTCGTGGCTCAGATGATAGAGTCTGCCTGCGATGCAGGAGACCCAGGTTCGAGCCCTGGGTCGGGAAGATCCCTGGAGAAGGGAACGGAAATCCACTCCAGTATTCTTGCCTGGACAATTCCACGGAAAGAGGAGCCTGGTGGGCTACACACAGTTCACGTGGTCGCAAAGAGTAAAACAGGACTGAAGGATAACACTTTCACTTCACTTCATTATAGCTACATTTATTACACATTGTACAAAGAAGATTTATTATTTCTAAAATTAGGAATAAATGACAGAAAAATTGAAATGGGCTTTGGTAGAAGAATTATAATGCTCTCAATCTTACAACAACTTTAAGGCAAGGGATGCATGAACACTGTCAGTTAAAATATCTTTTTTGAAGCTCCCAAATTATTCACAGATGGATTTCTATCAATTCTTTTGACCTTTGAAAATGTAATAGGTACAGATAATACCCCCATAAGTGTCCATGTGATAACAAAGTACCATCTGTAGTTTCCATAGTATTAAGTACAAAGGACACAAGAAAAGTTTTCTAATATAAGAATCAATGCTTTTTGGTGAATCCTAAAGTAAACTATGAAGAGATTGACCTAAGTCAGACTTTACCCAGTTCATGATATATGTCTTTTTTAAATTTTCTCTTTAATTTGATGTACTTCTGTATGCTACAGAGATAGTAATAACTTTTATTCTTCAGAGAAGAGTCACTCTAACTCCCTTTGCTGTCTTTGTTTTGATTTCCTTGGAGAAGGAAAATTAAAAAGCTTATTTTTTTTTCTAATTTTATTTTATTTTTAAACTTTACATATTTGTATTAGTTTTGCCAAATATCAAAATGAATCCGCCACAGGCATACATGTGTTCCCCATCCCGAACCCTCCTCCCTCCTCCCTCCCCATACCATCCCCCTGGGCCGTCCCAGTGCACCAGCCCCAAGCATCCAGCATCGTGCATCGAACCTGGACTGGCAACTCGTTTCCTACATGATATTTTACATGTTTCATTGCCATTCTCCCAAATCTTCCCACCCTCTCCCTCTCCCATAGAGTCCATAAGACTGTTCTATACATCAGTGTCTCTTTTGCTGTCTCGTACACCGGTTTATTGTTACCATGTTTCTAAATTCCATATATATGCATTAGTATACTGTATTTATGTTTTTCCTTCTGGCTTACTTCACTCTGTATAATAGTCTCCAGTTTCATCCACCTCATTAGAACTGATTCAAATGTATTCTTTTTAATGGCTGAGTAATACTCCATTGTGTATATGTACCACTGCTTTCTTATCCATTCATCTGCTGATGGACATCTAGGTTGCTTCCATGTCTTGGCTATTATAAACAGTGCTGCGATGAACATTGGGGTACACGTGTCTCTTTCCCTTCTGGTTTCCTCAGTGTGTATGCCCAGCAGTGGGGTTGCTGGATCATAAGGCAGTTCTATTTCCAGTTTTTTACGGAATCTCCACACTGTTCTCCATAGTGGCTGTACTAGTTTGCATTCCCACCAACAGTGTAAGAGGGTTCCCTTTTCTCCACACCCTCTCCAGCATTTATTATTTGTAGACTTTTGGATCGCAGCCATTCTGACTGGTGTGAAATGGTACCTCATAGTGGTTTTGATTTGCATTTCTCTGATAAAAAAGCTTATTGTGTAGAAAGCCTCTACCTCTCAGAGACATGGAAATTCGACTGGCTAACACAGTTTTTATTCTTTCTACAGTGGATAATGTTCTGAGTCTGACAACGATCGTTCACCATGCAATCCTTGATGATGAAAGTGCGCTGTTTGAGGATGATCACCCCATCGCGTCCAGACAGCCCCAGGGCGGGTCATGTATTGTGTCCTGGGGAGCTTGGGGCTTCACCTCCGGGAGGCATTACTGGGAACTGGACGTGGCCCAGTCTTCCAGCTGGGTTCTGGGGGTCTGTAAAAGCATCTTCACAAGTGATTCCAGTATCAGTATTGGTGCTGAAGAAGCATATTTTCTGCGTTCTACAAAGGTGAACAGTCAGTATATTCTGTCCACCACCTCCCCACCCTTAGTGCAGTTTGTGAAAAGGCCTCTGGGTAAGATTGGCGTGTTTTTGGATTATGACAATGGAACTGTGAGCTTCTATGATGTTTTCAGAAGTTCCCTCATATATAGTTTCCTTCCTTCTGCCTTCTCCTCCCCTATGATACCTTTCCTTTGCCTTAAATCTCCATGAATTGTCCATTTTTTGGACCATTATTGGGGCTTCTTTTCTGGGGATATTGCTGCCCTTCACTTCATGGGAGGCCACAGGATACCTGACTGTGTCCAGCAGCACATTGTTACTTAATGTAACATAGTGAGTGTATGTTTATAAAATGGCATAAAGGTGTTGTATGCATAAATCTGTTAATTAAATTTTAATAAACATTTATTATGGAGTATTTCATAGAATATAGTCAATCGCTTTTCTTTTTAAAATAAGGATTATTTTAAACTACATTTATATACCATAAAGATCACTACTTTTAAATTACATAATCAATGGTTTTTAGAACTATACAAAATTATAAAACCAGGACTGTCTCATTGTGGGACATGTGCGTGACCTCCAAAAGGAACCAATGCCCAGTACCATTTACTCACTCTCAGCATATACCATCTCATCACACTCTTCAGCAAACTTTTCTCAAGTTAGTAAATATTTTTACTACTTGAGGGAAATTCCTGTGACAGTTCAGATAGTTCTCATCTTATTTCATATTATTGTTACATTCCCACTCTCCGTGCAGTACTCAGAACAGAACATATAGAACTGTTAAGTCAGTCAGTGAAGAAACACATGAATTAAATAATTCATATAGACAAAAGCCCCAGAAAATCATGATGGTGTGATCACTCACCTAGAGCCAGATATCCTGGAATGTGAAGTCAAGTGGGCCTTCGGAACTATCACTTCGAACAAAGCTAGTGGAGGTGATGGAATTCCAGTTGAGCTATTTCAAATCCTAAAAGATGATGCTGTGAAAGTGCTGTACTCAATATGTCAGCAAATTTGGAAAACTCCTGCCACAGGACAGGAAAAGGTCAGCTTTCATTCCAACCCCAAAGAAAGGCAATGCCAAACAATGCTCAAACTACTGCACAATTGCACTCATTTCACACACTGGTAAAGTAATGCTCATAATTCTCCAAGCCAGGCTTCAGCAATACGTGAAGTGTGAAATTCCAGATTTTCAAGCTGGTATTAGAAAAGGCAGAGGAACCAGAGATCAAATTGCCAACATCCGCTGGATCATCAGAAAAGCAACAGAGTTCCACAAAAACATGTATTTCTGCTTTGTTGACTATGCCAAAGACTTTGACTGTGTGGATCACAATAAACTGTGGAAAATTCTGAAAGAGATGGGAATATCAAACCATCTGACCTGTCTCTTGAGAAACCTGTATGCAGGTCAGGAAGCAACAGTTAGAACTGGGCATTGAACAACAGACTGGTTCCCAAATAGGAAAAGGAGTACACCAAGGCTATATATTGTGACCCTGCTTATGTATCTTCTCTGCAGAGTACATCATGAGAAACGCTGGGCTGCAGGAAGCACAAGCTGGAATCAAGTTTGCCAGGAGAAAAATCAATAAACTCAGATATGCAGATGATACCATCCTTTGGCAAAAAGTGAAGAAGAACTAAAGAGCCTCTTGATGAAAGTGAAAGAGGAGAATGGAAAAGTTGGCTTAAAACTCAACATTCAGAAAATTAAGATCATGGCATCCATTCCCATTACTTCATGGCAAAAATGAGGGGGAAACAGTGGAAACAGTGGCTGACTTTATTTTGGGGGGCTCCAAAATCATTGCAAATGGTGATTGCAGCCATGAAATTAAAAGACACTTACTCCTTGGAAGGAAAGTTATGACCTACCTAGACAGCATATTGAAAAGCAGAGACATTAGTTTGTCAACAAAGGTCCATCTAGTCAAGGCTTTGGTTTTTCCAGTAGTCACGTATGGATATGAGAGTTGACTATAAAAAAAAAGCTGAGTGCTGAAGAATTGATGCTTTTGAGCTGTGGTGTTGGAGAAGACTCTTGAGAGTCCCTTGGATTGCAAGGAGATCCAACCAGTCCATCCTAAAGCAGATTAGTCCTGGGTGTTCATTGGAAGGACTGATGTTGAAACTGAAACTCCAATGTTTTGGCCACCTGATACGAAGAGCTGAGTCATTTAAAAAGATCCTGATGCTGGGAAAGATTGAGGGCAGGCGGAGAAGGGGACGACAGAGGATTAGATGGTTGGATGGCATCACTGACTCAATGGACATGGGTTTGGGTGGACTCTGGCAGGTGGTGATGGACAGAGAGGCCTGGCAGCTGGGGTTCATGGGGTTGCAAAGAGTCAGGCATTACTGAGTGATTTAACTGAACTTAATAGACAAAATATTTTTCCTTCATTGACAAAATTTTCCAAAAGATAGTCAACATAACAGATATAAAGTACTAGGGATAAAGTCAAGAGTAGAGAGGAAACTGAGCTGCAGATTCACAGCTTAAGGAAATTCTATTATTTTGTGATTAATAATATCTACTACATACGCTTGTTTTATAATGTTGATTTCGAGATTTCCCTGAGACAATCAGTCTCTTTTTGACAGATGTCAGGCCAGCTTCTCTGTTTATCTCATTTTATCTCCTGAACTTCTCTTGGACCCTTGGTCCTTCAATTCACAGAAGGCCGTTCTCTGCGGTACAGAATCCAAGGCCTTTACTTTCAGCCACTTCTCTTTTCATTTTCACCTTTTTACTTCACTTTCCTGGATTACATCTCTGATTCTAACTCTCTTGATTGAATAACTCATTTTTTTTTGTTATGTTCCATTTAGGATAAGCCCTGTAAAACTGGGTGGAAAATGTACTGAAGAGATAAGGGAATTTTGAAGAGTACAGATCTCGCATTTGAAATCCAAACATAAATTTCAATTCAGGATTTGCAACAATTTTCATTTTATTTTTAAGGGTCAACTTAGATTATAAAATTGATATATAACAAAGGTGGTGTGATTTTCTCATTTAGCAAATACAAGGAAAGGAATTTTCCTTCCCTTGCTCTGCAGAATCATTGCATCCCACACACTACAGAACTTCAAGTAAGAATTAACCTGCCATACCTTTAGTGTGAGGATGCTCTTGGGGTGGTGATTACATCACTGGCACCTTGTAAGTGGCCCCAAATTCTAGAAATGGAGTTTCCAGTGTCCAAGGAAGATCTTGTAAAATTACTGGAAGACATGTAGAATAGTCCCCTGCCAAGTGATGGCCACACATTCAAAATACCTCTGTCCCTGATAGACTGGGGAAAAGTTACTTGTAAGACACTTCTGGAGAAATGTGTATAATGCAATGTTTAGAAACTTTTATAACATGAGCAAACTGCGCAGTTTAAGAATTATTCCTGGAAATTAAGGAATATTTAAAAATTCCTCAAAAAAACAAAACACATGTGCGCATGCATGCACACACACACACACTCTTCTAATTTATCAAAGAAGCCCCTGAAAGCTTACCCATTTTTTAAAGAACTTATGGCCCTAATACTTCCCAAAACACCCCACACTGAGTATCAGGGCCTGACAATTGTCCTGTCTGAGAAAGACAAGTAGTTCTCAGAGAACATAAAGCTGAAATACATTCAAGATTTCAAGGAGACAAAGGAGTCCGAGGAGAAAGTGGTTCACTTCAGGGAACAGGATTCGAGTGTTCAATAGTCCAAGACAATGGATGTTCCCAAAGAAATATTCCAAGAAATTATGTGTCCAGTTTTCCAAGAAATCAGATGTCCTCAAAGGAATCCAAATGAAAACCCACAAGAAGTTTTAGGACAATGTACAAGAGTTGAATCTCCCCAGAAAACTATTTTTCCACGAGGGATTCAATTCCATGGAGAGTCTAAAAACCCCTTCAAGGACAGAGGACAGATTTTCCATGAGGATTCATGGTCAGGTCTAGTTGCAAGAATCTCCCTGCAGGAGACTGGAGATTGGCAGATCCTGCCAAGGCATCCTGAACAGTCAGAAATAGCCTTATAAGAATCAGGCTGAGGAGGTGGAGAAACAGTACGAGGTGGACCTGGGTCCTCGGCTCTAGAGTTAGTGTCCTGAAGGACGTGCTGTAGATGGGGACCGTAGATCTGCCTGAATTGGGCTCAGGGATTCCCTCATGCTCATGTTCTCACACTTTCTGTAAGTTGTCTCTCTTATGCAATAGATACATTTTTTTTTTTTTTTTTACAACTTGTGAACCCATATGGACACATCATTGTCAACCAAGCCCATAGTTATCACTGTGGTTATATGAAAATATTTTTATTTTAAAACATAAAGGTCTTTGAATTAGATAGGTACATATTAGGTAGATAGGCAAATAGCTAGTTATTTCAGACTCTTCAAAATACTTTTATATTTTACTTTCTTAAACAAATATTTGTTAAAGTTGATTTTGAATTTTTTTTAAATAACAAGCAATTAAGTAATGCACAAGGCATTTGGTATTCAAAAATGACCAATAGATTTATTTCCCATGGAGTGCTGTGTATGAAGTTTCATTCACTGGTATGCTCTTTAATATATGCTTTTAGGATGCACTGTACATAAATGATTTTGATTTCTTAAAGTTTCCAGAAATTTTCAATTTTTATTCTTTTATTAATAGATGACTAAAACATTGAATTCGTTTGGAAATTTTCTTATCAGTTTGTGTCACTTGCTTCCCTAATTGGCTTTAATTTGCAAAATTAGGTCTAAGCTACAGTTCTTTTTCCCTAAAATCAGGAGATTTTCTCATAAGTTATTTTTGCCATGAAGTGCAATAAGTCTTATAACCCAAGATAGATAGTGAGATATCCAGTCAAGTGGGGCTCTTCTTGTGAATTTCAGTTCAGTTCAATTGCTCAGTCTTGTCCGACTCTTTACGACCCCATGAATTGCAGCATGCCAGGCCTCCCTGTCCTTCACCAACTCCCGGAGTTCACTCAAACTCACGTCCATCGAGTTGGTGATGTCATCCAGCCATCTGATCCTCTGTCGTCCCCTTCTCCTCCTGCCCCCAATTCTTCCCAGCATTGCAGTCTTTTCCAATGAGTCAGCTCTTCGCATGAGGTGGCCAAAGTATTGGAGTTTCAACTTAAGCATCAGTCCTTCCAATGAACACCCAGGACTGATCTCCTTTAGGATGGACTGTTTGGATCTCCTTGCAGTCCAAGGGACTCTCAAGAGTCTTCTCCATCACCTAAGTTCAAAAGCATCAATTCTTCAGCACTCAGCCTTCTTCACAGTCCAACTCTCACATCCATACATGACCACAGAAAAAACCACAGCCTTGACTAGACGACCTTTGTTGGCAAAGTAATGTCTGTGCTTTTGAATATGCTATCTAGGTTAGTCATAATTGTCCTTCCAAGGAGTAAGTGTCTTTTCATTTCATGGCTGCAATCACCATCTGCAGTGATTTTGGATCCCCCAAAAATAAAGTCTTGTGAATTTAAAGCACATATTTTCTAATTCATTCAGCATCTACTGTTTTCTAAGTCATGTCTTGTTCAGTTCAGTTCAGTTCAGTTGCTCAGTCATGTCCAACTCTTTGAGACCCCATGAATTGCAGAACACCAGGCCTCCCTGTCCATCACCAACACCTGGAGTTCACTCAAACTCATGTCCATTGAGTCAGTGATGCCATTCAGCCATCTCATCCTCTGTTGTCTCCTTCTCCTCCTGCTCCCAATCCCTGCCAGCATCAGGGTCTTTTCCAATGAGTCAACTCTTCGCATGAGGTGGCCAAAGTACTGGAGTTTCAGCTTTGGCATCATTCCTTCCAAAGAAATCCCAGGGCTGATCTCCTTCAGAATGGACTTGCTGCATCTCCTTGCAGTCCAAGGGACTCTCAAGAGCCTTCTCCAACACCACAGTTCAAAACCATCATTTCTTTGGCACGCAGCCTTCTTCACAGTCCAACTCTCACATCCATACATGACCACAGTGATTTTGGAGCCCCCCCAAAAATAAAGTCTGACACTGTTTCCACTGTTTCCCCATCTATTCCCCATGAAGTGATGGGACCAGATGCCATGATCTTTGCTTTCTAAATGTTGAGCTTTAAGCCAACTTTTTCACTCTCCTCTTTCACTTTCATCAAGAGGCTTTTTAGTTCCTCTTCACTTTCTGCCATAAGGGTGGTGTCATCTGCATATCTGAGGTTATTGATATTTCTCCCAGCAATCTTGATTCCAGATTGTGTTTCTTCCAGTCCAGCGTTTCTCATGATGTACTCTGCATAGAAGTTAAATAAGCAGGGTGACAATATACAGCCTTGACGTACTCCTTTTCCTATTTGGAACCAGTCTGTTGTTCCATGTCCAGTTCTAACTGTTGCTTCCTGACCTGCATACAGATTTCTCAAAAGGCAGGTCAGGTGGTCTAGTATTCCCATCTCTTTCAGAATTTTCCACAGTTTATAGGGGATAAAAACCTAAAATTACAATGCTTGACTTTATAGTATGTCATTCTATCCTTGAAGATTGAACAGATTTTCTAAGCATGTCTGTTGCATAGGATACAAACCTAAAAGTTACAGTGCTTGACTTTATAGTATTTCATTCTTGAAGATGAACAGTAACTGTAATCAGTAATAGAAAGCTTTATCATTGAGAGAGCCATGCAAAGCATATGTAGGGTCACAATATACAAAGGGTGACTGATACAGGAGCCAAGATGAAGTGAAAGTAGTAATGAGAATGAGGCAGGAGAGGCGGAACAGTCAGTCACAGAAGTTAATGGGCAGGACAGTGTACAGATCCAGGTGTGTGTCCCAGGCCTTCCCTTCCCCGGCTGTGACCCAGTGTTCCCTATTTCTCTGCCCTGTCTCCTTGAAACTCTCATTGCCAGTGCCCAGAAAACGACAACCACCTTAGTGCAGGGGCAGAAAATAAATCCCTGCTTGTAATTTTCCTTTCTGGATCAATAGCAGGAGAGATCTGGCAACACTTACTCTGGAGACTGAAACTACTAGTTACTGTCCTCTTTCGTGTTTGCACACAGTTTGAAAATATTTAATCTGGGTATCATGTACAATATACAATCTAAGACAGGGAATTTAAATCAGCTGACTGTTTCAGGAATTCTATTGATGGGAAAACAGTTGTTTGGATGAAGTTGTGGCCTGTTTATGTCTCTCTAACAGACCAATAACTCCAGAGCCCTTTGCTATACACGACTTGATGAGAGAGTGTATGGGAGGGTAAAGGCAAGTAGAGGTTTAGTCCAAAATGACTTAAAAATGACACAGTCAGGAATTGGGTTACATGAATTTTAGTTATATAAAATTTGAGGGCATTTCCACATGAGTTTTATTCTTCATTATGTAGTATTATTTTTAGAACATATAAGAATGAGTAAATTAATTTGTCTTACTATAAACAATTCCAGTTTCCTCTTTCATGAATTTGTGATACTGTAGGCTTTTTGTACATTGATTAGATTTATAATTTGTAATTATTTTTATCTCTTTAATTTAGAAACAAAGTTTTCACTATTTCTTGTATTATCTTTTAAAATATCAAGGGATTCGGCTTTGAACAAAAACAATAGGAATAAAAAATACAAACGTTATCTAGGAAAAAAAAATGTAAGTGGTGCTACAGAAAAACATTGAATCAAAAAATAGTATACAAAGGCCTCATGGCCCTAGACGGAAGCCCTACAGAGCAGAATTCCGCGGCCCCAGGGGCAGGAGCACGAGCAGAGGCGGCCCTTGGGACCCTCTGACCCTGCAGATCTGGAGACCCCCGGCCTCAGCCCCGCCTCTGGTTCTGTGTCACTGTTGGGGACAGAGCTCTTGTGAGCTTAGAGTCTGTCCCTGGTTCTCGCATCCTTTCTGGGAGGAGCCTCCTTCTTTCCAGAGAGAAGCGCGTCTCCAGGAGATGTCTGTGGCAGCCGAACTAAGCTCCGAGCCGTTGCGGGGTGGCGGGGGGGCTCCTCTTCGCGCTCCGCCGAGCGCGCCCGCCGCCGGGAGGAGCGCAGAGGCATAGCGCTGGGTGCGCGGCTCCGGAGCCCGGGGAGGACGCATGAGGGCGCCCGGGGAGCCGGTCCCTGGCCGGTCTGCGGGAGGTGTCTAGCTCCCTCCCGCCGAAGCCGCGCAGGGAGTAAGGAGGCTGCGGAGGGTGACGGAGAGTAGACCGATTCCTGTGTGGGAGACGGCGGCTTCCTCACGGGACCCGGACCCGGCGGCTTCCTCACGGGACCCGGGCTCCTTCTGTCCACGAGCGCCTGGTGGCGCCGAGGAGGCCTGCGTCCCCGGGGATGCTGTCGCGGGAGGCAGGCGGTCAGAAAACCGGGATCTGTGGGCCCTATGCGGGAAACGGGGTGCGCCGGGCCACTAAGCCCCAGAGGAAATTCGCGCACTTTTGTGGCCGCGACCTCACCTCCGGCTCCGTGGGCAAGGACGCCAAGGGCCCCGTGTGCGGAGCGAGGCCGCGGGGGACTTCTGTGTCCAGGGCGACCTGAGAGGAGGATCCCCGGGGCTGCCGGAACCACCAGGCCAGGCGCAGCCGGCCGTGGACAGGGAAGCCCCGGAGCTCCTGTGTGCGCTGTTTCTCCTCCTCCTGGGGACCCTGAGGACGACTGCAACCTGCCAGGCTCCTCTGTCCATGGAATCTTCCGTGCAAGCATCCCGGAGGGGACTGCCCTTTCCTCCTCCAGCGGATCCTCCCTGGTCAAGCATCTACCCCGCGTCTTACCGGTGTCTTCTGTGTCTCGCGTTGGCAGGCAGAGTCTGTACTACTGAGCCTCCTGGGAAGCCCTAGTGTGCTCCTAGCACTGGCCTTTTCCCTCTGAGAAAAATACAGCTGGGATTTCTTGTTTATTTGTTTGCTTTCAACTCTGAATATCATGCTTTTTGTTTAAATTTATTTCTTCAAATAAACATGTACCAACAAGTGCTGGCTGCCATGCAAAATATAAAGGAGTAGAAAACATGTCAAATGCCAACAAGGACGTGGAGTAACAGAAACTCATTGATTGCTCTTGGCAATGCAAAATGGCACAGACACTTAGGAATAAAGTTTGGCAGTTCTTCCAAATCTAAACATGTGTTTGTCCAGCAATCTCACTCTTTGTTATTTGCACAAGGGCATAGAAAATGTCTGCTTATCCAAAACATGTACACAGACGTCTGTAGCAACTTTGTTCATAACTGTGGAAACGGGAACAACCAAGATGTCCCTCACTAGGTGAAAGGATGAGTAAACCATGGCACATCCAGATCCCAGAATGTTACTCAGTGCTCAAAAGAAAGGAGCTATCAGACCACAGGAAGCCAGGAAGGAAGCCTGATTGTATATAAGGAAATAAGCATAGCCAGTCTGCAAAGGCCGCAAAGGTTCCACTTTGCTGCAGGATTTTGCTTGTGGGGGAGGCTATGCATGTGTGAGGGAGAGGGTATATCAGAATCCCCTTACTTCACTCAGTTTTGCTGTAAACTTAAACTGTTATATAAAAAAATTAGCTTTATTTAAAAAATGAAAAAGAAGTAAGAAGTGTTTCAATGACCTCAAAACTCTGCACATTTACAATTAAATGTTCAATATTAATTTTCTTCAAAGAGACAATGGGAATGTATATGATAATAAAGAAAAATAAACATTTTCCTACATGTTTTTCCAAATCTATAACTGCACATTTGTTTCTAATAATATCACCCAGACAAAAGTCATTGTTAACAATCGCAATGTTTTCCAGTTTCCCATTGGTGCATCTTAATTTAATACTTTTTTAAGTGTTCATGTTCGAAATAAGCAATGTAAGATATTTTCACTAGCAACCCAGAAGCCATTAACTTTTAAAATACTAAAACTGTAGTACTAAGAAAATTAGTAGAAAGTCTATTTTCTTTTAATTATAAAATATTTACTACTGCTTACAAAAGATACACAAGGGGAGACTTCTACTTCTTAAGATGGAAAAACAGAGACTAGGTTTTCCTTCCTGCATGATCCAAAAACTGCAAGAAATCATGGCTTCTAAATGTATAAGCACATTACAAGGAAAATACACACAAAAAACTGGAGAGCACCAGCAATTATAATTATGTTGGTAAATATATAAGGCTTTGTTATTTGAAGCTCTTTCAGAAGGAGTGCAACCTCAGAGACCTCTGGAACAGTGTTAAACACCACAACATTCAAATCATAGGAGTCCCAAAAGAAGAAGACAAAAAGAAAGAAATACATGAGAAAATACTCGAGGAGATAATAGTTGAAAACTTCCCTAAAATGGGGAAGGAAAAACCCACGAAGTCCAAGAAACCCAGAGGGTGCCAAATAGATAAACCCAAGACAAAACACACCAAGACACATATTAATCAAATTAACGAAGATCAAACACAATGAGCAAATATTAAAAGCAGCAATGGAAAAGCAACAAACAACACACAAGGGGATTCCCATAAGGATGATAGCTGATCTTTCAATAGAAACTCTTCAGGCCAGAAGGGAATGGCAGGACATACTTAAAGTGATGAAAGAGAAAAACCTACAACCAGATTATTATCCCCAGCAAGGATCTCATTCAAATATGAAGGAGAAATCAAAAGCTTTACAGACAAGCAAAAGCTGAGAGAATTCAGCACCACCAAAGCAGCTGTACAACAAATGCTAAAGGATCTTCTCTAGACAAGAAACACAGAAAATGTTTATAAACTCGAACCCGAAACAATGAAGTAAATGGCAACGGGACCATCAGTTCAGCTCAGTTCAGTTCAGTCGCTAAGTTGTGTCCAACTCTTTGCGACCCCATGAACTGCAGCATGCCAGGCCTCCAATAATTATCAATAATTACCCTAAATGTAAATGGCTTGAATGCCCCAACCAAAAGACAAAGACTGGCCGAATGGATACAACACTGATGAAAGAAATCAAAGATGACACAGATGGAGAAGTATACCATATTCGTGGATCAGAAGAATCAATATAGTGAAAATGAGTATACTGCCCAAAGCAATCTATAGATTCAATGCAATCCCTATCAAGCTACCAATGGTATTTTTTTTTTTACAGAACTAGAACAAATAATTTGACAATTTGTATGGAAATACAAAAAACCTTGAAGAGTCAAAGCAATCTTGAGAAAGAAGAATGGAACTGGAAAAATTAATCTGCCTGACTTCAGACTATACTACAAAGCTACAGTCATCAAGACAGCATGGTACTGGCACAAGGACAGAAATATAGATCAATGGAACAAAATAGAAAGCCCAGAGGTAAATCCATGCACTTATGGACACCTTATCTTTGACAAAGGAGGCAAGAACTTACAATGGAGAAAAGACAATCTCTTTAACAAGTGGTGCTGGGAAAATTGGTCAACCACTTGTAAAAAAATGAAACTAGAACACTTTAACACCACACAGAAAAATAAGCTCAAAATGAATTAAAGATCTAAACCAGAGCAAAAACTATAAAACCCCTAGAGGAAGACACAGGCAAAATATTCTCTGACATACATCACAGCAGGATCCTCTATGACCCACCTCCCAGAGTATTGGAAATAAAAGGAAAAATAAACAAACGGGACCTAATTAAACATGAAAGCTTTTTCACAATGAAGGAAACTATAAGCAAGGTGAAAAGACAGCTTTTGGAATGGGAGAAAATAATAGCAAATGAAGCAACTGACAAAGAGTTAATCTCTAAAATATATTAGCATCTCATGCAGCTCAAAATCCAGAAAAATAAATGACCCAATCAAAAAATGGGCCAAAGAACTAAACAGACATTTCTCCAAAGAAGACATACAGATGGCTAACAAACACATGAAAAGATGCTCAACATCAGTCATTATCAGAGAAATGCAAATTAAAACCACAATGAAGTACCATCTCATGCCAGTCAGAATGGCTGCTATGCAAATTCTACAAACAATAAATGCTGGAGAGGGTACAGAGAAAAGGAACCCTCTTACACTGTTAGTGGAAATGCAAACTAGTACAGCCACTGTGGAGAACAGTGTGGAGATTCCTTAAAAAAACTGGAAATAGAACTGCCATACGACCCAGCAATCCCACTGCTGGGAATACACACCGAGGAAACCAGAATTGAAAGAGACAGGTCTACTCCAATGTTCATCGCAGCACTGTTTACAATAGCTAGGACATGGAAGCAACCTAGATGTCCATAGGCAGACAAATGGATAAGAAAGCCGTGGTACACATATGCAATGGAATATTACTCAGCTATTAAAAGAATGCATTTAAATCAGTTCGAAAGAGGTGGATGAAACCACAGCCTATAATACACAATGAAGTAAATCAGAAAGAAAAACACCAATACAGTACATTAATGCATATACATGGAATTTTGAAAAATGGGAACTATGACACTATATGTGAGATAGCAAAAGAGACATCAGATGTAAAGAACAGACTCTTGGACTCTGTGGGAGAAGGCGAGGGTGTGATGATTTGAGAGAATAGCATTGAAACATGTATATTACCATATGTGAAACAGATCACCAGTCCAGGTTTGATACGTGAGACAGGGCACTCAGGGCCTGTGCACTGGGATGACCCTGAAGGATGGGATGGGGAGGGAGGTGGGAGAGGGGTTCAAATGGGGACACATGTACACCCATGGCTGTTCCATGTCAATGCATGGCAAAAACCACTACAATACTGTAAATTAATTAGCCTCCAGTTAATATAAATTAATTAAAAATAATAATAATATGGGAATGCTAACAATGATAATAACTGAAATCTTGGTATCTCAAATCACCTTATGTAAACTTGACTGATATCAGGGTCTTTTAATCTTTAATTTTATATTCTTCAGTGTGTGAATTTTTTTTTTCCCTGCTGATCCTATTCTCAATTAGATGTATTGGTCTCAATATGTTAATAAACCAGTTAGCTTACACACAAAAACACACACAAAAAGACATGTATCAGCCTAAATCTTTAGTTTAAAAGTACCTTCATTTCTTTACTAGGAAGGAAAGACAGTCTGCTAAAAAAAAAAAAAAAAATGGTTCTGGGAGAACAGGACAGCTTCATGTGAAAACCTGAAACAGAACATCCTTTAACATCATTGTTGTTCTTCAGGCACTAAATGGTGTCCATAGCTCTTCAATCCCATAAACTGTAATACGGCAGGCTCCGCTCTCCTTCAGAGTTTGCTATCTCCCAGAGTTTGCTCAAATTCATGTCCATTGAGTTGGTGATACTGTCTAACCATCATTTCACCTGCTCCCTTGTCCTTTTCCCTTCAGTCTTTCTCAGCATTAACGTGTTTTCAAATGAGTTGGCTCTTTGCATCAGATGACCAAAGTATTGGAGCTTTATCTTCAGCATAAGTCCTTGAATGAATGTTCAGGGTTTATTCCCTTTGGATTGACTGGTTTGATACACACAAACAAACTCAATGGATTAAAGACCTAAAAGTAAGACCAGATATTATTAAACTCTTGGATGAAAACACAGGCAGAACTCTCTTTGCCATAAATCATAGCAATATATTTTGCCAGACTTCTCCTAGAGTAAAGGAAATTAAAAAAAAAAAAGGAACCTAATTAAACTCAAAAGGTTTTTCACAGCAAAGGAAACTGTAAACAAAACAAATAGAAAACCCACAGAATGGAAGAAAATATTTGAAAATTTTGGGGCTAATAAGGGATTTGTCTCCAAAAATTTATAAAGAGCTCATGTAGTTCAATATTAAAAATAATAATTAAAAAATAGGCAGATAACTTAAATAGACATTTCTTCAAAGAAGACATACAAATGGCCAAGCAGCACATGAAATAATTCTCAACACCAAATAATTACAGGAGAAAAACAAATCACAACTACAGTGAGATATAACCTCATACCAATCAGAATGGTGGTCATCAAAGTTACTACTACTACTAAGTTGCTTCAGTCGTGTCCGACTCTGTGCAACCCCATAGACGGCAGCCCACCAGGCTCCCCCATCCCTGGGATTCTCCAGGCAAGAACACTGGAGTGGGTTGCCATTTCCTTCTCCAATGCACTAAAGTGAAAATTGGAAGTGAAGTTGCTCAGTCGTGTCCAACTCTTAGCGACGCCATGGACTGCAGCCCACCAGGCTCCTCCACCCATGGGATTTTCCAGGCAAGAGTACTGGAGTGGGGTGCCATTGCCTTCTAAGTTACTACTAGCAGTAAATTCTGGAGAGGATATGGAGAAAAGGGAACCTGCCTACACTGTTTCCCGGGATGTACATTGGTAAGGCCACCATGAAGAACACTTAAAATTCCTTACCAAACTAAAAGTAGAGCTACTGTAAGATCCAGCAATTCCATTCCTGGGCAGGTATCCAAAGAAAAATGTGGTTCAATAGAATACACGAACCCAAACTTTCATTGGCAAGTTGTTTACAATTGTCAAGACCTGGAAGGAACCTAAATGTCCATAGACAGATGAATGGATAAAAAAGATGTATTGCATATATACAATAAGATAAGACTCCACTAGAAAATTACTAGAACTAATCAATGACTATAGTAACGTTGCAGGATATAAAATCAACACACAGAAATCCCTTGCATTCCTATACACTAATAATGAGAAAACAGAAAGAGAAATTAAGGAAACAATTCCATTCACCATTGCAACGGAAAGAATAAAATACTTTGGAATATATCTACCTAAAGAAACTAAAGACCTATATATAGAAAACTATAAAACACTGGTGAAAGAAATCAAAGAGGACACTAATAGATGGAGAAATATACCATGTTCATGGATCAGAAGAATCAATATAGTGAAAATGAATATACTACCCAAAGCAATTTATAGATTCAATGCAATCCCTATCAAGCTACCAACAGTATTCTTCACAGAGCTAGAACAAATAATTTCACAATTTGTATGGAAATACAAAAAACCTCGAATAGCCAAAGCGATCTTGAGAAAGAAGAATGGAACTGGAGGAATCAACCTGCCTGACTTCAGGCTCTACTACAAAGCCACAGTCATCAAGACAGTATGATACTGGCACAAAGACAGAAATATAGATCAATGGAACAAAATAGAAAGCCCGGAGATAAATCCACGCACCTCTGGACACCTTATCTTTCTTTGACAAAGGAGGCAAGAATATACAATGGATTAAAGACAATCTCTTTAACAAGTGGTGCTGGGAAATCTGGTCAACCACTTGTAAAAGAATGAAACTAGAACACTTTCTAACACCATACACAAAAATAAACTCAAAATGGATTAAAGATCTCAACGTAAGACCAGAAACTATGAAACTCCTAGAGGAGAACATAGGCAAAACACTCTCCGACATACATCACAGCAGGATCCTCTATGACCCACCTCCAGAATATTGGAAATAAAAGCAAAAATAAACAAATGGGACCTAATTAAACTTAAAAGCTTCTGCACATCAAAGAAAACTATTAGCAAGGTGAAAAGACAGCCTTCAGAATGGGAGAAAATAATAGCAAATGAAGCAACTGACAAACAACTAATCTCAAAAATATACAAGCAACTCCTACAGCTCAACTCCAGAAAAATAAATGACCCAATCAAAAAATGGGCCAAAGAACTAAACAGACATTTCTCCAAAGAAGACATACAGAGGGCTAACAAACACATGAAAAGATGCTCAACATCACTCATTATCAGAGAAATGCAAATCAAAACCACTATGAGGTACCATTTCACACCAGTCAGAATGGCTGCGATCCAAAAGTCTACAAATAATAAATGCTGGAGAGGGTGTGGAGAAAAGGGAACCCTCTTACACTGTTGGTGGGAATGCAAACTAGTACAGCCACTATGGAGAACAGTGTGGAGATTCCTTAAAAAACTGGAAATAGAACTGCCTTATGATCCAGCAATCCCACTGCTGGGCATACACACTGAGGAAACCAGAAGGGAAAGAGACACGTGTACCCCAATGTTCATCGCAGCACTGTTTATAATAGCCAGGACATGGAAGCAACCTAGATGTCCATCAGCAGATGAATGGATAAGAAAGCAGTGGTACATATACACAATGGAGTATTACTCAGCCATTAAAAAGAAAACCTTTGAATCAGTTCTAATGAGATGGATGAAACTGGAGCCTATTATACAGAGTGAAGTAAGCCAGAAAGAAAAACACCAATACAGTATACTAACGCATATATATGGAATTTAGAAAGATGGTAACAATAACCCTGTGTATGAGACAGCAAAAGAGACACTGATGTATAGAACAGTCTTATGGACTCTATGGGAGAGGGAGAGGGTGGGAAGATTTGGGAAAATGGCATTGAAACATGTAAAATATCATGTATGAAACGAGATGCCAGTCCAGGTTCGATGCACGATACTGGATGCTTGGGGCTAGTGCACTGGGACGACCCAGAGGGATGGTATGGGGAGGGAGGAGGGAGGAGGGTTCAGGATGGGGAACACATGTATACCTGTGGTGGATTCATTTTGATATTTGGCAAAACTAATACAATTATGTAAAGTTTAAAAATAAAATTAAATTAAATTTAAAAAAAAAGTATTATTCAACCATTAAGAAGAACCAAAAATGCCATTTGCAGTGACATGCATGGACCTGGAGACTGTCATACTGAGTAAAGTAAGGCAGAAAAAGAAAGATCAGTATCATATGATATTGGAATCTAAGAAAATGATACAAATAAAGCTATTTACAAAATACAGTCACAGATGTAGGAAAAGATAACTTACTAAAACATATCTTAGGAGCTAGGAAGTGGGGAAGGATTAATTAGGAGATTGGGATTGACATATACACGTTACTATAGACAAAATACACATTCCTATGAATATATATGTGCTAAGTCACTTCAGTCGTGTCCGACTCTGTGCAACCCCATAGACAGCCTCCTACCAGGCTCCTCTGTCTCTGGGATTCTCCAGGCAAGAACACCGGAGTGGGTTGCCATTTCCTTCTCCAATGCATGAAAGTGAAAAGTGAAAGTGAAGTCGCTCAGTCGTGTCCCACTCTTAATGACCTCATGGACTGCAGCCTGCCAGGCTCCTCTGTCCATGGGATTTTCCAGGCAAGAGTACTGGAGTGGGGTGCCATTGCCTTCTCTGGAATATATAAATATATATATATCTCACTATGGTGTACAACTGAAACTAACACAACATTGTAAATCAATTATACTTCAAAAATTAAAAAAAAATAAGAATATAAATTTCCTCATCTAGTATCTTTCCCTGAGTAGAGCATCATGGCCCTCTTTGATAAATTGGAAAATGTTTTGAGGAATAGAATGTAAGCACAGTCAAAATAAAGAATCTCTTAAGAGATAATTGCCCAAACTTCACAGACAATATCATAGTTGTTTAATCGATTGTCTATGATTCTTTTAGTCTACCCTGTAGTATACAACTATGCCATAATCATTAATTTCACAACCTAGTATCAGTATGTCAAATGTGCTTACATATTGAATAATAGAATGATAAAGTATGAGATGACGTTCAGGGAATGACTAAAGGCCAGAGCCTAAGAGAATAACCACCAACAGCTATTGTGTGAGCAGTGTGTGCAGTTATAGACAGAGTGAAAGCAATAGTGTGTAATCAAAATCAAAACAGAACAACAAAAAAAGCAAATATCAAATCCTCAGAGGGAAGACTTTCATGGAAAACTGAATGAAAAGTATGAAATTTAAGAGAATTTTAGTTCTTAAGAGGTTGAGAACATCCATGAAACAGCAGAAGGCAAGAGTATTAAGCAGTATTATTGGGGAGCTTGACTGCTCCAGGTGAAAAATGGAATGTGAAGAACTCTTTCTGATAAAATATCAAGAAAGTAATTCAGGCAAATTCAGACAGGTTACTACAAATATTGGGTGATCATGGGTCACAGTAATTGGGGCTACAATAAATTTTATAAATGGAGATATGAATTCATAATTGGGGAGTTCAATTATTTTTCAAACAGAACTTCAAGAACTAGGAATGTGCAGTCAACCTCTGACTTTTTACCTGAGATTGGATCATGATGATTGTATTAAGTAGGTTTCAAAAAGTTTGCATTGATCACTGACCTAGAGCCAGACATCCTGGAATGTGAAGTCAAGTGGGCCTTAGAAAGTATCACTACGAACAAAGCTAGTGGACTTGATGGAATTCCAGTTGAGCTATTCCAAATCCTGAAAGATGATGCTGTGAAAGTGCTGCACTCAATACGCCAGCAAATTTGGAAAACTCAGCAGTGGCCACAGGACTGGAAAAAGTCAGTTTTCATTCCAATCCCAAAGAAAGGCAATGCCAAAGAATGCTCAAACTACCGCACAATTGCACTCATCTCACACACTAGTAAAGTAATGCTCAAAATTCTCCAAGCCAGGCTTCAGCAATATGTGAACCGTGAACTTCCTGATGTTCAAGCTGGTTTTAGAAAAGGCAGAGGAACCAGAGATCAAATTGCCAACATCCGGTGGATCATGGAAAAAGTGAGAGAGTTTCAGCAAAGCATCTATTTCTGCTTTATTGACTATGCCAAAGCCTTTGACTTTGTGGATCACAATAAACTCTGGAAAATTCTTCAAGAGATGGGAATACCAGACCACCTGATCTGCCTCTTGAGAAATTTGTATGCAGGTCAGGAAGCAACAGGTAGAACTGGACATGGAACAACAGACTGGTTCCAAATAGGAAAAGGAGTTCGTTAAGGCTGTATATTGCCACCCTGTTTATTTGACTTATATGCAGAGTACATCATGAGAAATGCTGGACTGGAAGAAACACAAACTGGAATCAAGACTGCCGGGAGAAATATCAATAACCTCAGATATGCAGATGACATCACTCTTATGGCAGAAAGTGAAGAGGAACTAAAAAGCCTCTTGATGAAAGTGAAAGAGGAGAGTGAAAAAGTTGGCTTAAAGCTCAACATTCAGAAAACGAAGATCATGGCATCTGGTGCCATCACTTCATGGGAAATAGATGGGGAAACAGTGGAAACAATATCAGACTTTATTTTTCTGGGTTCCAAAATCACTACAGATGGTGACTGCAGCCATGAAATTAAAAGACGCTTACTCCTTGGAAGGAAAGTTATGACCAACCTAGATAGCATATTGAAAAGCAGAGACATTTCTTTGCCAACAAAGGTTCGTCTAGTCAAGGCTATGGTTTTTCCAGTGGTCATGTATGGATGTGAGAGTTGGACTGTGAAGAAGGCTGAGCACCGAAGAATTGATGCTTTTGAACTGTGGTGTTGGAGAAGACTCTTGAGAGTGCCTTAGACTGCAAGGAGATCCAACCAGTCCATTCTGAAGGAGATCAGCCCTGGAATTTCTTTGGAAGGAATAATGCTAAAGCTGAAACTCCAGTACTTTGGCCACCTCATAAGAAGAGTTGACTCATTGGAAAAGACTCTGATGCTGGGAGGGATTGGGGGCAAGAGGAGAAGGGGACGACACAGGATGAGATGGCTGGATGGCATCACTGACTCGATGGACATGAGTCTCAGTGAACTCCGGGAGTTGGTGATAGACAGGGAGGCCTGGCGTGCTACGATTCATATGGTCACAAAGAGTCGGACATGACTGAGCCACTGATCTGATCTGATCTGTTGTCCTCTGAATGCATTTACAACTCTTAATCACCTGAATCATGGACACCTTTACCTTTCTCCAGGGTTGATAACCCTATCACTTGAAGGAAGTGGGCATGACCTTTGGAGATCATATAAAGCATCCAGCAAGGAGCCAAGCTTATCTTCTCCAGAGCCCAGAGCTGTTGAATTTGGAATTGACTGGACTGTGGAGACTTTTGAAAGTCTTTTCCACCAGGAGGTGGGCACCTAAACCCTGGACTGAATTTAAGAGAGTTACTGAACAAGAGAGAGCATTTCTGTAACAGTACTGAGGTAAGTTCCAATCCATGTATGATGAATTTGTGCTATGTTCAGTTAATAATGAAACTTTAATGGTAATCGTGGGCACAAAAGTTAATTTTTTCTCTTATTGATTGGTAATATTAAGTAATTTAATCATTCTTATTTCATTACCTTATATATTCCTAGGTGTCCTTAGGCCTTAAAAGACTGGGAATCTGTGTTGTAGAAAGAGCAGAGTGTGCTTTGGGAGAGAGCCAAGGACTATCTCAGGGTGAGAACCAAGACTCTGGAAAAGCTGTAAAGGGAGAAGAGGAAAATTGTAATAGCCAATACTTTTAATTTTATGTGCTTGAAAGACACTTTCATTCTTTTAAATTACTGAAATTAAAGAAAGAGATTTCATTTTTATCTGAATTTAGGTAAGCTCAAAATCATTGCAACTAAGGTCTAGAATATGTTCCAGAACCTGAGTTGATTCTGTGGAGTTGGGAGACTTTTCTTGTCCAGGAAAAGATGAGTCCCACAGATTTAGCAGATATGTCAGGGAGATCACTGGACTTGGAACTTTCTCCACCCAGAGCATTCTGAGGCAATTATTTCTATTTCTTAAACAGCAGTGACTTCCTTTACTCTCTGGGTAACTGAAGGAACAATTTCATGTCTGCACTGTGTCCTGTCCTGTGGAAGTACTGTGGCATAAAGTGAAACAGACAACAAAGGATCAGCAGAGCCTGGAGAATCCTCCTGAGAAGCCGCAGTTCTGACTTCCAGTGTCTCCTGTGTCCTGTGCACTAAGGCCAGTCCTTACAAATTAAATATTAAGAATATTAACAATGGGTCTTTAATTTGTAACATACTGACATGCAGCCAATATTTTCTCCCAAGAATTAAAGGTGCTGACAGAAAGAAAGAAAGCATTAGCTAGGAAGAGTCAGAGAGACACACCACAAAAATTATCCCATTGGTGGAATACACAACTAATGACTTTTCTTTGTTTTGAGAAATCTCTCTTTCTTAGTATTAGCACCCAGGAAAGCAGAAGTATTTGCATGAGTCTTTGAAGGAAAAGATTTTCTCAACAGTATTTTATTGGCATACATGAGTGTGTATGTGTATGACTCTGAGGAGTGTGTGTGTGGAAGAAAATAAGAAACAGCTTAACTCCTGCCCATAATGGCTGATTGAATCAATAATATTTTGTGATATGAATCTCAAAAAAATGATTCCCTTTAAATATTTCCTTCTACAAGAAAAAAAGTTAAAGATGAATGATTCTCCTTTGTGGTTACTATAATCCATTTATAGTATATGTAATAGAATTCTGCTGATGAAATGATGGAAATATAAATTTACGCCAAAGCCTCTTCTGTATTTCAGAAGGGGACAGGCAGAAGTTTATTTCCCCTTAGTATCAAATGAAAAAAAAACATAGGGAAAAGCAGCTGTATACGTAGTACCCATAATTTCCATAGAGTCACGGTGAGAAGGGGGAAGAGGCAGAGTTCAGTGATGTAGTGTCTATATTTATATATCATGTTAGATATGTTGATTAATATTCTTTCTGTGTTCATGCCTGCATGCTGATTTGCTTCATTCCTCTCTGACTCTCTGTGCCCCATGGACACTAGCCCGCCAGGCTCCTCTCTCCATGGGATTCTCCAGGCAAGAACACTGGAGTAGGTTGCCATGCCCTCCTGCAGGGGATCTTCCTGACCCAGGACTGGAACTTGAGTCCCTGACGTCACCTGCATTGGCAGATGGGTTCTTTAGCGTCACTAGCACCACCTGAGAAGGCCAATATTTTATTTACTAGGTTAAAAACTTCATAGTACAGGTATCAGTGCATGAAAGAAGTTAGGATAGCACTAAATGATTGAACTGGCAGTTGGGCTTCCCTAGGAGTTCAGATGGTAAAGCATCTGGCTGCAATGCAGGAGACCTGGGTTTGATCCCTGGATCCGGACAATCCCCTGGAGAAGGAAATGCCAACCCACTCCAGTATTCTTGCCTGGAGAATCCCATACACAGAAAAGCCTGGTGGGCTACAATCCATGGGCCGCAGAGTCTGACACAACTGAGCGACCAACACGCACACACACACAGGCACATGTTTCATATTATTGTTAGAGACCAGAGTCTCACAGCCCTGCTGCCTCATGTTTGGGTGCTAAGTGCTGTATTTGAAGGCACAGAAGAGAGGGGGTGAAAATGAAGGGCTAGCCACTGTCCATGGAGGTCACCATGGTTATCAGTTTCCTAGGGCTCCCACAGCACATGAACCCACATGGGGTGGCTTAAAACCGGTGTATTCTCTGACAGTCCTGGGGGCTGGAAATCAAGGTGCTGGCAGGGCCATAATTCCTCCAAAGGCTCTAAAGGGTTTGTCTATCTCTTTCAGTGTCTGGTGGCTCCTGGAATTCTTAAATTATGACAGATTAATTTAAATTCTGCCTCTCCATATGACATTTCTTGCTGCATCTAAAACACTCCTCTTTTTTCTTTTATCAGGACTCCAGTCAGCAGATTCTGGATCCACTCTCTACCCTGAATGGTCTCATCCTGACATCCTCCAGGTGATTACATCAGCAAAGACTTGATTTCTAAAATAGGTCATATTTAGAGGTACTGGCTGTTGGGATTCGAATATGATTTGGGAGGGCATAAGGGGGACTTTGATCTCACTACCTCATCCAACAGAATGAAAGATTCCTCAAATCTGAGGTCTAATGTTTTGCTGGGAAAGTAAAAATCTCACTTTTTTTTTTTTTTTTCTTGCTTTGCTTTGTAGGTAGTTATATGGAGTAGGGAGAGAAACTGTTATGGTAAGGTTTCAGATTTGCCAAGTTTGGCCAATGAATTCCTTAGAATATTTTTCTAGGACTACAATTATTGGGTGAGACGCAAACATATTTTTTAAGAATTTTAATGCATATAATGAAAACATCCTCAGTTAATCTCACACAAACATATCAAATTATGTGAAGGTATACATTTTTACTGTCAATAAAACTGGATATTATCTCTCTTAAAGATTTGCCAAATTAATATTTGAATAGTGTTTAATACTTCATAATAATAATTTAATTGTTAATTTACTTGCTTTCTACTTTATATATTATAGGTTATTTATTTTCAATAATACTGAATCTTCTAAAACTTAGTCTGAATTTGATATTAGAAGCATAAAAATGCTACATTTATGGATTCCCTTAATTAATTTTTATAATAGCATATTAAAACTAATTAGAACTATAGACCTCTGAACAATATTTATATGAAGATTATGAATATGATGGGTTATTCTAATAAAAATAGTGGTGTTTTCAGGAGCAGTTCATTCTTATTACCAAAATATTATAAAATATATATAGAGAGATGAAACTTTTTTTAAAAAGCAAAAAAGTTTACTGCCATGAACATTTCCAAGAATTTTAACATTTCTCACATATATTTTTGTACATGATTTCAGTTTTGCCTGTGTATAGCAATAAGTAAAAATATATATATCGAAAATTAAGCCATATCTTTTCATTGTTTTTTAAAGTAAATGTTTATTTCATTTTTTCCAATCATATTCTATCATTTGTCACTTAATCACTAGATGGAAAGTACATTTATAATTAAATTTGAAAATAGATAAAGCCAGTTTCAAAAAATCATGAAGTCTGATATTGTCAAGCATTCTTTGATCTAATAAGTAATCATATCATGCTAGACATACTTTAGACCACCTCAGGTTTAATCCAATTGCTTTCAACAATGCCCATGGATTTTTAAAAATGAATTGCTCATATTTAATCACCATATAATCAGAATTAAATTAGCCAAGGATGACAGAATTTGGAGCCTCTGTTTCTCTAGTTCCAAAATTATCCTCAATAATTATTCATATTTTCATGTATGCTATATGGTGATAGAAACGGATTAGAACTGAAGGGATTAAAAAGTCCATTCTAAACTTGACCTGTTAGTAGAACCTCAGTTCAGTTCAGTTCAGTTCAGTCACTCAGTCCTGTCTGACTCTTTGCGACCCCATGAATCACAGCAAGCCAGGCCTCCCTGTCCATCACCAACACCCGGAGTCTACTCAAACTCATGTCCATCAACTCGGTGATACCATCCAGCCATCTCATCCTCTGTCATCCCGTTCTCCTCCTGCCCCAAATCCCTCCTAGCATCAGGGTCTTTTCCAATGAGTCAACTCTTTACATCAGGTTGCCAAAGTATTGGAGTTTCAGCTTTAGTATCAGTCCTTCCAATGAACACCCAGGACTGATCTCCTTTAGAATGGACTGAGTGGATCTCCTTGCAGTCCAAGGGACTCTCAAGATTCTTCTCCAACACCACAGTTCAAAAGTATCAATTCTTCTGTGCTCAGCTTTCTTCACAGTCCAACTCTCATATCCATACATGACCACTGGAAAAACCATAGCCTTGACTAGATGGACCTTTGTTGGCACAGTAACCACTCTGCTTTTTAATATGCTATCTAGGTTGGTCATAACTTTCCTTCCAAGGAGTAAGCGTCTTTTAATTTCATGGCTGCAGTCACCATCTGCAGTGATTTTGGAGCTCAAAAAATAAAGCCTGATGCTGTTTCCACTGTTTATCCATCTATTTCCCATGAAGTGATGGGACCAGATGCCATGATCTTCGTTTTCTGAAAGTTGAGCTTTAAGCCAACTTTTTCACTCTCCACTTTCACTTTCATCAAGAGGCTTATTACTTCCTCTTCACTTTCGCCACAAGGGTGGTGTCATCTGCATATCTGAGGTCATTGATATTTCTTCCAGCGATCTTGATTCCAGCTTGTGCTTCTTCCAGCCCAGCATTTCTCATGATGTACTCTGCATATAAGTTAAATAAGCAGGGTGACAGTATACAGCCTTGACGTACTTCTTTACCTATTTGCAACCAGTCTGTTGTTCCATGTCCAGTTTTAACTGTTGCTTCCTGACCTGCTAGATCATGTGAAAAGAAAGATCAGAAATTATCACAACATGGAAAGATGCGTATTCAACTACCTTATTAAAGTATAATAAAATATGGAGGGAATTGGAGTAGAATGTGAGACCCTCAATATGAGAGCAGAATGGATAATTATTATAAAAATCAATGGTGAGAATAAACCAGCCCTGGAGGACTTAGGCAGTGGATGTTAATGGAGATGAGAAATGGCATGAATCTATTCAGTGTTGGTTGGGTTTAGCCGAGAGAACTGTAGTAACCTAATCAAAGGATAGACTTCAAGAATCCTGATAGTCAAGCATCTCAAAAGTGATATTTCTTTTTTCTTTTTTTCCTGTTCAGAGATGTTTTGAGTTGTCAGAACCCTGGGAAACTCTGAAAGTTACAGGGGCTGACCCATCCAGAGAGCATAGAATTCTGGACCTGATTGGGTGGATTCTCCTACCAGAATTGATGAGACCAATTCTGCAATCTTATGGTGAGTAAAGAGTTCTAAGTAGTGGAATTCTTGCTTCTTTATATATATATAAATTTTAACACTCAGCAGACTTCAGAATTTCTGAAGCAAGTGAAGTACTCCCAGCTAATAAAAAAATTTGTAATTGCTTTCAGTTCACTCTGGAGCTAGAGAATTATAATATCTTCCAATGTTTGAAATTTGTAAATGAAAATGAATGATTCTGCTAACTTATGGTTTCCATGGTGTAAAACTAAAATGTGAATTTGGGGATGGGAAATCCTATACAGATAGTTTTTACATTTGGCATGATGCCTAAAACTTGATGAGAAACTGTTGTAGAATGTGAAGAGTAATATTTCTTCAGGAAATGGTGGGGCTCATTCTTTGAAATGTCCAGTGATAACCCTAGATACTGGTGATGACTCTCAATACATAACATTGGTGACACCAAATATGAAAAAGGAGAGAAAATTCTTCACTCAGTCTGATATAGAAATGGAAATCTTGATTAATTTCAGCCATTTATTTTTATGCCCACTATATTAGATAGCACTATTATTTTTAAGTATTTATTTTTAAATTTCACTTATTTACTTGTATTTTCTGGTTCTTAGCTAGAGATGTGTGGGATACTTGGTTGAGGCATGCAAACACTTAGTCACCACCCATGAACTACTAGTCCTGGCATGTGAGCACTTTGCTGTGGCCTGTGGGATCTAGTTCCCTGAGGGGGATTGAACCCTGACACCCTGCACTGGGAGCATGGAGTCTTAGCCACTGGACCACCAGGGAAGGGCCAGCACTCTTTTGCATTTTAACTTGGAATCTACATATTTCCAAATGTGAAAAATCTTTAGGAGTATCAGTTCAGTTCAGTCCCTCAGTTGTGTCTGACTCTCTGCGACCCCATGGACTGCAGCACACCAGGCTTCCCTGAGGATCATCAACTCCCAGAACCTACTCAAATTCATGTTCTTCACATCAGTGATGCCATCCAACCATCTCATCCTCCATAGACAACTTCTCCTCCCACCCTCAGTCTTTCCAGCATCAGGGTCTTTTCCAATGAGTCAGTTCTTCACATCAGGTGGCCAAAGTATCAGAGTTTCAGCTTCAGCATCAGTCCTTCCAATGAATATTCAGGACTGATTTCCTTTAGGATTGACTGGTTGGATCTCCTTGCAGTCCAAAGAACTCTCAAGAGTCTTCTCCAGCACCACAGTTTGAAAGCATCAATTTTTCAACACTCAGCCTTCTTTAGGGTCCAACTCTCACATCCATATATGACCACTGGAAAAACCATGGCTTTGACTATATGGAGTTTTGTCAGTAAAATGATGTCTCTGCTTTCTTAGTATGCTGTCTAAATTTGTCATAGCTTTTCTCCTGAGGAGCAAGCTTCTTTTAATTTCGTGGCTGCTGCTACAATCCACAGTGATTTTGGAGCCCAATAAAATCAATTGTATTTAATAGGCCTTAATACAATGTCTATTGATGTTATCTGAAAAGAAATATTTAGCCCTTCAAGTCTTTGACTCTTACATAAACACGTTTACACTTGTCTTCATCTTCGATGGCACTTCTGTTGTTCGATGAATCATATCAATTATTATCTCAGTTGCACATTCAGTCCATGGCCACCTGGACACTTCTTTCTATACTCATAGCTGATTCACATTGTTGTATGGCAGAAACCAATACAATCTCTAATGCAATCATCCTCCAATCAAAATAAATTAATAAAAAGGAAGAAGAATGTAGCTATTCTCTGGAATCCATGGAGTGTTACTATTCAAGAGATTATATTCACATTAAATCTGAGCAGAGTACAAAGAGTTCCCATATATATCCTGCCTCCTCAAAACAAAGGCACACACATACAGTTTCCCCATTATCACATAATGTATCAGAGTGGTGTATTTATTACAATTGATACTTCATTGTCACCCAAAGTTCCTGATTTTACATTAGTGTTCATTCTTGGTGTTGTTTATTCTACTAGTTTTACACTGATGTATAGTGACAGGTACTCCCCGTATAATATATGAAAGTGCTATATGCCCTAAAAATCTTTTGTGATCACCTGTTCATCAGTCCTCTAACCTTAACTGCTGGAAACCAAGGATTATTTCACTCTACATTTTTCTTTTTCTGGAATGTCTTATAGTTGGACTCATGAAGTATGTATCCTTTTCATATTAACTTCTTTCACTTAGTGATATGCATTCAACTATACTCCATGTCTCTTGCTAGCTTTCTCACTCATTTCTTTTTAGCAGTGAATACTATTCCATGGCCTGGATGTACCAGGGTTTCTTTATCAAAGACATCTTGGTTGCTTTCAAGTTTTGTAGTTATGAGCAAAGCTACAAGAAGTATCCATCTGCACTTTTTCTAAATGGATTCACCTGATTTTGGCAAATGTAGAAGAAGATGATTATGGAATTTCATGGTAGGAAGATATTTAGTTTTGTAACAAACCACCATGTTGCCTTTCAGAAAGTGTTAGTCATTCAGTTGTGCCCAACCCTTTGTGATGACATGTACTGTAACTCACCAGGCTCCTCTGTCCATGAAATTCTCCAGGCAAGAATATTGGAGTGGGTTGCCATTCCCTTGTCCTGTCTTTCAGAAGGCCTGTACTATTTTGAATTCCCATCATCAGTGAATCAATTGATGATGAATCCTGATTCATCAATGAATTCCTCAATCAGGAATTCATCAATGAATCAGGAATTCATCAATTAATTCCTGATTCTCCCCATCCTCTCAGTATGTGGTGATGGCTGTCTTTGGGATTTTGACCATTCTTATCCATGTGCTGTGGTTTGCCATTGCTGTTTTAAAGTCCTTTGCTTTTCAGGCACTTACTTTTATTAACTCCCTTCATTTTCTCTTATTCTTTGTCCCTTGAGTGAGTAGCCAGTCTTTTAGTTTGCTCCTTTATATGTAAAACACTCTCTGGTGAAATTGGAAGGCAGAGTGAATGCGGTCTGAAGATACTTAACTCTGCAAAGGAACCTTCATAATGTTCAACATGAATCTCAATTCAGACTAGGCCAGTTTTCATTTACATTCTTAAGGGTAAATAAAACGATAGAAGAGACATATCCCAAGTGATATGTTCTTCTCTCATGTGTCACATAGGAGAGTAACTTTCTTTTTCTTTCTTCACAGAATCATCACACTAACCTGCTGAATCTTGAGAGTGCAGATGCTGGAGATTCTGCTGAGATGGCTGAACTTCCAGGACCATATAATTGTCCCAAAGACCTAGAAATGGTGCTGCCTAAAAGTCAAGATGACTGGTCCAAAGAAGACATTGTGCAGTTACTGGAATATATGGAGAAAAGCATTCCATCCAATGAGAGGCGCACATTCAAAACGACCCAGTCAATGGTGGACTGGGAAAAAGTAGCTTTTAAAGATTTTTCTGGGGAAAAATGCAAACTCAAATGGTTAGAGATTTCTTATAACTTGAGAAAGTTTTGCACTTTGAAAGAAATAATCCAGGAAGCTAAGGAAAATGTTAACAATCCTTCCAAAAGCAGAAACCACAAGAAACATCCTGATTTACCCAAGAGGCCCCTGACAGCTTACCTTTGCTTTTTTAAAGAGATGAGACCTCAGTACATCCAAAAACACCCCAAGATGAGCAACCAGGAGCTGACCAAGGTTTTGTCTGAAGAATACAAGAAGCTGCCTGAACAGCTCAAGCTGAAATACAGTCAAGATTTCCAGAAAGAGAAACAGGAGTTTCAGGAGAAAATGGTTCTGTTCAGAGAACAGCACCCTGAACTAGTCCAGAACTCCAGGAAACCTGATGTCCCCAAAGGAAGTCGAAGCAAATGCCAAAGAAGTTTCAGGAAAATGTGCAAAAAGTGAAGCCTCCCCCAGAAAACAATTTACCCATGAAGTGGAAATTCCATGGAGAGCCCAAGAAGCCCCCAATGAATGGCTATCACAAGTTCCACCAGGATCTCTGGTCGAGCAGGGAGCTGAAAGTGGTGCCCCCGAGGGAGCGCATGGTGGAGATCAGTAGACGCTGGCAGCGGGTACCCCAGGACCAGAAGGAGCTTTATAAGATGCAGGCAGAGGGACTGCAGACACAGTACAAGGTGGACCTTGATCTCTGGCTCAGGACTCTGTCTCCTGAAGAATATGCTGCTTACAGAGAGGCGACTTGTGCCAAGCGTAAGAACATGAGCATGACGAGGGGCCCAAACCCCAAGATTAGAAGGATGGGTCTGCAGTCCCCATCATCAGGGAATCTGCAAAGAAGACTTAGAGAGGACCCGGGGCTTCAGTCTGAGGAGTCAGAAACATCAGACTCGATTGGAGAACATTGTCCTGCCTCAGGGAGATCAGAGGAAAACAAGGAAGAGGAGGCAGGCAACAGCTCCTCAGCCCCCAGCACTGAGGATGAAGATGGAGATTCTGAGCTGGAGGACAGCAGCTCCAGCTTACTGTCCTCAGGGGACTCCTCTGACTAGGATTCAAACTGAGTTTTGCTTCACAACCTGAAGGGACAAAGAACTTTCCAGCAAAAGTCCATGGGCCCTTCTCTCTATTGCCTCTTCATTGTCTTCCTTCTTTTTCTCCTTCTTCATACAAAGTGGGACCTGTTGGAAAGAAGGATGTTGTGCTATAATTTATGGCCTCTCCATCTACCCCACATTCACCTCGACAGAAAGTCAATGCAATGACGCCTCGTGGAATAAACCCTGAGCTGACTGGGCTGTGGGGCCCCTGGACTAGACTGAGCTCCCTAAACTGGGAAGGTTTGCTCTCCTCACCCTCTGCCTGTCAGACGTGTGAGGGGCTCCAGGGCTCTGTGACCCCCCCCTTCTCTGTGACCTTTTCCCTCAGGACTCAGGCAGTGAGCTGAGGAGGGAAGATCTGATTGACTGGAAGTAGGAGACTTGCCTTTAAGAAAATTGTCTCTGTCCCTTCTCTCTGAGGTGAGGGGCTGGCCCTTCCTTATCTTGGAAGCAAGGATGGGCATGTGGGCAGCAGTATTTCTCTATATATATTTATTCTTTGAGTTATCAGTGAGATTTTTCTTACTGATTTCAATAATTATAAATTAAAATTTAAAACTGCTCCATTTGAGTTAGCTTTTCCTTAAAACCATCATCCTTTGACTCAATGGCACTAATTTTCCAGGCCACATCTAAATTTCTTCTGGTTTTTGCCCCAACCCATTCCTCATGCTGAAGATTGTAAGGAATCATGTTTTTACCATAGACTTGGTTTTTTGCATTCTGTTATGTGATTGTATTAAACAGGTGTTTTGTATAAGCATTTTAGTCCATAGATTACTAAATTGTTTGGGAATTTTTATGTAGCAGAATGACATTACTTTTTTTTTTTTTTTTTTTACACAAAGTAATGAAACAGCCAAATCACTATGTACATCTGTGTTTGTTGATACTTGACATTTGGTTTTAAAGTGAGATTTAAGAGGACCTGTATTTATTTATTTATTTATTTTAATCAGATCTATAGTGAACATTTATTTATTTATTTTTTAACGCCTTTTATTGCCATAGCTCATTTTACTGTGCTTTGCTTTAGTGAACTTTATAGATACATGTTTTTTTTTTTTTTTCCTTGTTAATTTTCTGTTTAGTTGATCTATCCATAGGTGTGAGTGGGGTATTAAAGTCTCCCACTATTATTGTGTTATTGTTAATTTCTCCTTTCATACTTGTTAGCATTTGTCTTACATACTGCGGTGCTCCCATGTTGGGTGGATATATATTTGTAATTGTTATATCTTCTTCTTGGATTGATCCTTTGATCATTATGTAGTGACCTTCTTTGTCTCTTTTCACAGCCTTTGTTTTAAAGTCTAATTTATCTGATACGAGTATTGTGACTCCTGCTTTCTTTTGGTCCCTATTTGCATGGAAAATCTTTTTCCAGCCCTTCACTTTCAGTCTGTATGTGTCCCCTGTTTTGAGGTGGGTCTCTTGTAGACAACATATGTAGGGGTCTTGTTTTTGTATCCATTCAGCCAGTCTTTGTCTTTTGGTTGGGGCATTCAACCCATTTACGTTTAAGGTAATTACTGATAAGTATGATCCTGTTGCCATTTACTTTATTGTTTTGGGTTCGAGTTTATACACCATTTTTGTGTTTCCTGTCTAGAGAATATCCTTTAGTATTTGTTGGAGAGCTGGTTTGGTGGTGCAGAATTCTCTCAGCTTTTGCTTGTCTGAAAAGCTTTTGATTTCTCCTTCATACTTGAATGAGATCCTTGCTGGGTACAATAATCTGGGCTGTAGGTTATTTTCTTTCATCATTTTCAGTATGTCTTGCCATTCCCTCCTGGCTTGAAGAGTTTCTATTGAAAGATCAGCTGTTATCCTGATGGGAATTCCCTGTGTGTTATTTGTTGTTTTTCCCTTGCTGCTTTTAATATTTGTTCTTTGTGTTTGATCTTTGTTAATTTAATTAATATGTGTCTTGGGGTGTTTCTCCTTGGGTTTATCCTGTTTGGGACTCTCTGGGTTTCTTGGACTTGGGTGATTATTTCCTTCCCCATTTTAGGGAAGTTTTCAACTATTATCTCCTCAAGTATTTTCTCATGGTCTTTCTTTTTGTCTTCTTCTTCTGGAACCCCTATTATTCGAATGTTGTAGCATTTAATATTGTCCTGGAGGTCTCTGAGATTGTCCTCATTTCTTTTAATTCGTTTTTCTTTTATCCTCTCTGATTCATTTATTTCTACCATTCTATCTTCTAATTCACTAATCCTATCTTCTGCCTCTGTTATTCTACTATTTGTTGCCTCCAGAGTGTTTTTAATTTCATTTATTGCATTATTCATTATATATTGACTCTTTTTTATTTCTTCTAGGTCCTTGTTAAACCTTTCTTGCATCTTCTCAATCCTTGTCTCCAGGCTATTTATCTGTGATTCCATTTTAATTTCAAGATTTTGGATCAATTTCACTATCATTATTTGGAATTCTTTATCAGGTAGATTCCCTATCTCTTCCTCTTTTGTTTGGTTTGGTGGGCATTTATCCTGTTCCTTTATCTGCTGGGTATTCCTCTGTCTCTTCATCTTGTTTAAATTGCTGAGTTTGGGGTGTCCTTTCTGTATTCTGGCAGTTTGTGGAGTTCTCTTTATTGTGGCGTTTCCTCGCTGTGTGTGGGTATGTAGAGGTGGCTTGTCAAGGTTTCCTGGTTAGGGAAGCTTGTGTCGGTGCTCTGGTGGGTGGAGCTGTATTTCTTCTCTTTGTTCAGTCGCGCTGTGGGGAGGGAGGGAGGGATGCTGCAAACAAATGACACTGGCGTGCGCTCATAGTGCCTCAGCCACACTGGGTCTGCCCCCGCTCACGGAGCATGTAGCCTCCCTGCCCACACTGCTCAGGCTCTAGGTTGTTCCGCCGGGAACAATCCGAGGCTGGCCCTGGGTTGCATGCACCTCCCAGGTCCAAGCCGCTCAGGTTCAGGCACTCAGGTAGTCCTCAGAGGCGCAGACTCAGTTGGGCCTGCGTTTTGTGCTCTTCCCAGGTCCAAGCAGCTCAGGTGATGAGGTGTTTGGTGAGTGCCAATGCTGCGACTTATCGCCTCCCCGCCACTCGGTTATCTGGGTGTAAAACCGGCGCACCTTCTCAGGCAGATGTTGACCATCCAGACCCCCAATAAGTTTTAGTTGGCAAAGAAGCCAGTTTTATAGATAATGTCTCTCTGGGGCTGCGATTGCCCCCTTCCGGCTCTGGCTGCCTGTCACCGGTGGGGGGGGAAGGTCTGCAGCCGGCTCTCTCTGTTTAGTCCTTTGTTCCGTGCGCGGGCTGACGGTGTCTTAGGTTAGGGCTGGCTTTTCGCATGGTAGATATCCCACAGTCTGGTTTGCTAGCCCAAATTATTTTGCTCAGATAGTGCTCAGGGTATTCAGGCCAGATTCTTACTCTCAGTAATGCAGCCCGCGCCGCGCCTCCCTGCCCAGCCCCCGCTTGCTAATGGCGGATGCAGGCGTCTGCGCTGCTTCTCCGCTGGGGGAGTTACCGTAGGGCTCGCAATCTGCGAGTTTTAATTGTTTATTTATTTTTTCTCCCTGTTATGTTGCCCTCTGTGCTTCCAAAGCTCGGCACGGATTCGGCATTGAGAAGGTTTCCTAGTGTTTGGAAACTTCTCTCTTTTTAAGACTCCCTTCCCGGGACGGAACTCCGTCCCTCCCTCTTTTGTCTCTTTTATTGTCTTTAATATTTTTTCCTACCTCCTTTCGAGGAGTTGGGTTGCTTTTCTGGGTGCCTGATGTCCTCTGCCGGCATTCAGAAGTTGTTTTGTGGAATTTACTCGACGTTTAAATGCTCTTTTGATGAATTTGTGGGGGAGAAAGTGTTTTCCCCGTCCGACTCCTCCGCCATCTTGGCGCCTTCCCCGACATTACTTTTAATATTTTGGTTTATTTATATATTTGAAACTGAGCGTAAACCATCATGATCTCATTAAACTTTTCTAAATATTCTTGGCTGAAAATGAAAAATATTCTTTTTTGGCTTTCATGCACTGTTAGTATCACAGAAGTAGTTGTGTTCTTATATATGAAAAGGGATGAGTTTTGAGAGTTCATCTTACTCCTTGATGTCTTAGGGAAATATTTTATTTTTTATAAATGTACAGACAAGGAACCTACTGTAGAGCACATGGAGCTCTGCCCAGTGTCATGTGGCCGCACGAATGGGGGGGGAAGTTTGAGGAGAATGGACACACGTGTCTGCAGGGCTGAGTCCCTTTGCTGCTCACCTGAAACTATCACAGTACTTCTATGATTACTTATTTTTTGTTTTCGGCTGCACTGGGTCTTCATTGCTGACCAAGGGCTTTCTCTAGCCCAGGAAGTGGGGCTCCTCTTCCTTGCAGTGTGCGGGCTTCTCATTGGGGTGGCTTCTCTTGCAGACACAGGCTCCAGCTCATTGGCTCTGCAGCTGTGGCAAATGGGCTCAGTTGCACTATGGCCTGTGGGATCTTCCCAGACCCGGGATCGAACCTATGTCCCCTACACTTGCAGGTGGATTCTTAACCACTAGATCACCAGAAAAGGCTTACCACATTGCTATTCAGCTATATGCCAATACAAAATTAAAAGTTTTAAAAACAGATGCAGAAAAATACAAATACTAGATCAATATAAGTTCAAAGTCTGAATTTTCTAATAGAAGCAGATGGCATTTGTTAAAATTATAAATCTGTATTTGTTGCCTTATCTACCCAGTCATGAACTGGGAATAAAACTGAAATCATAAAAGATCTAATTTAAGATTAGATTTAGTGCTTCTAAAATGACTGACCCACAGTTCATTCACACCCACAAAATGTTAAGTGGATTTCTATCCTGGCAAATCTAAACATATCTTTTGATTGAAAAACTCACAGAGAAGAGAGGGAGACACTGCTCACTGATGGCCAGACAGCTTCTCCCTTTCCCCTAGAAACGAAATTGAAGCCAGGAGTCTAGCAACTCAGCCGCCGAGATATTTCTGCATTTTTGCCAGCATGACCCAGTGCTCTACTTCATTAGACCTTCCTTCTCAGAACCTGCCCAGCCTGTACTTCTGATCCCTTCACTGTAGAAGGACAGGTATGGGGCAGCAACAGGAGGAAAGCAGGGGTCAGGGACTCAGCTCTCAGGATTCTCAGTCTCCCCTTTTCTTGTCTGCAGCTTCTCTTTCAATGAAGGGCAGGAATTCTTGAATTCTCAGTCCTGGAACCCTTCCAAGATATTCTGCCCCCTCTATACAGGAGTGGAGCCCACTGGTTCCCCTGGAGGTGCAGGCCCTGGAGGTGAGGGTCGCAGACTCTGAGTGTTAAGAGCAGCTCTGGTACCCCTTCAGCCCCCCTCCCCTGCCCACTCCTGCACATCCTCCAAGGGGGACTCTGTACTGAGCAGAGCCTCACCCCCACTTTCCCAGATGTGCCAGGTACACGAGCTGGTCTGGGGCCTCAGGGTAAAGCTCCGTCTCTGGACAAAACCACATTGGACTGTTAGAGTTTCAGTGCCTATAGAGGCAGGGACAAGAACACAGAGCCCAGTGTTGCCATCTCCAAGGTCTGCAGGGTCCCTTCCTGCCCTGAAGGAAGGTCCCAGGGGGTAGCCACCCCTTGAGTCCAGGGCTGAGTCTACTGGGGCCCAGCACCACTGTGGGCAGATTAGCCTTGGGCAGGCAGGAGATCACCTCCCTCCTGGGTCCAATTCCCTTCAGAAGCTGCCAGGATTCCTTGGTATCACAGGGCTTTCTGCACCCTGGGAAATTTGGTGAGCTCCTAGATAACCATGATTTTTAAGGCCTAAACTTCCTCCATTGAAATGTAAGATCAAACCAGTCTATCCTAAAGGAAATCAGTCCTAAATATTCACTGGAAAGACTAATGCTGAAGCTGAAGCTCCAGTACTTTGGCCACCTGATTCAAACAGACAACTCATTGGAAAAGTCCCTAGTGCTGGGAAAGATTGAAGGCAGGAGAAGAAGGGGGCAACAGAGGATGAGACGGTGGATGGCATCACCAACCAACACATTTAACTACCAAGAATGTTTAGGGGAAATTTTTTTAACCGTAAAGTACACTATCATAATTTCTATTTGCATTTAACTTGTAATTCAAATGTCCTGAACTAATTTATAGTTCTCTGTGACTCTGGGGCTTCCCTGGTGGCTCAGAGGTAAAAAATCCACCTGCAGTGCAGGAGTCACAGGAGGCACACGTTCGATTACTGGGTCTGGAAGATCCCCTGCAGGAGGGCAAAGCAACCCTCTGCAGCATTCTCACATGGAGATTCCCATGGATAGAGGAGCCTGCTGGGTTACAGTCCATGGGATCGCAAAGAGTTGGACATGACTGAAGTGGTGAGCATGCACGTGACTCATGCACGTGAGCAATTGACATATCTAAGAATGATTCCAGGTCTTAAGGGACCCTTCTTTCAGAGTCTTCTCTCATTATACAAAAAAAAAAAAAAGCATAATAGGCTTGAATCCCATTATCATTTCACCAACTTTCAGGTGGATTTGTCCGTATTATCTTGGTAGAAATATGATTTTAAATATTTAAATTGAAGATTGGTAAAGAGGTTAAGATTGACAATACAGAATCATTATTTAAAGACCCCAATGTGTGGTTCCACCAATGGACCAAACTCATCTTGAAAGTGGTTGAGCCAGCCCATACGTCCAGTGATGGCTTCTGGACCAAGTTTTGGGTTCATAAGTTGGCACATGGACAGCAGCACTGACTCATCCCTGCAAAGAGACTCCTTTAAGAGTTTCTCTTTTGTATCAATGTATTTACAAATGATAGACAGTCACTTGAAAAGTTTTCATCAAAATCTTTATCTCATATTGCATTATACATGCACAAACATCAGATAAATTTGCACAATTCTTAGAGAATCTAATTTTTCTCTTGACTGACTCCACTGTCCTGACTCTTAGAGGTATTTGCCTCTCTCACCTACCCCTGAAATAGAGCAGAACCCTATGCTCCGTCTTCCCTCCACCCATAATGTCATCAGCCTGTCTTTTGTCTGAAGAAAAACTTTAGTCAAAGAATAAATGTCATCTAAGAAGTGAGAAAACCCAGATACAAAGGAAAAGCAGTTAAACAAAATAATAATAATTTAGTCATTAAGCAAAGTCAAGAATCTTTAATTCCTCTCCAAAGACTATGCATAATATTCTGAGCCATACGCTTTGACCTGTTTTGTAGAAACTAGAAGCCCCGCCTGACAGAAGTTAACTACATGACAACCAGACTGTCTGTGCCATAAGTGGCACAATTCCAAGAACTGGCCTCAGAGAAACTAGAAAAATATAAATGACTCTAGACTTGAAAATTAACTGTACTTAAAACAATCAAATGATGCTAGTCAGACAACCTCATGACCAATTTCAAGATGACTGTTGGAGCTGACGGTGCTGTTTCTGTGTGGAGCCTTTTCCTTTCTCCTACACACCCTAAACTCCCCATTTAAAAATGCTCACCCTCAAATTATCAGTGGGGAGTGGGAATTTGGACATGTGGGCCCTCTCTGACAATTACTGGTCTCCAAAGTAAAGCGGACTTTCCTTTAGACCAACCTTACCTTTGGAGTAGACTTTCAAGCAGTGGGCAGCCAGACCTGCCTTTCAGTTGATGCTACCTGGAAGAAATGAGCCTGGACACCAGAAGAAATCTGTGAGTTTGAATCTTAGAAAAATAGGCAGCAGTTTACCCCTTGACTCCTTCAAGACATACACCTGCATCTCGGACTAACTTCCAATAAATGGACACAGAATCATATTCACTAGAATGAACATTGGGGTGCATGTATCTTTTCAGGTTAGTCTTTTTGTTTTCTTCCATAAATCCTCAGAAATGGATTTGCTGGATAGTGTGGTATTTATGACTCTTATTAGATCACATGGTAGTAATGTACTATTATTTTGAAACTGAAGATTAGATTAACTAAAAGAATTTTAAATACAATTTTCTTTTTCTTGTTGGCTTAAAGCTCAACATTCAGAAAACTAAGATCATGTTATCCGTGGTCCCATTACTTCATGGCAGATAGATGGGGAAACAGTGGAAACAGTGGTTGACTTTATTTTTCTGGGCTCCAAAATCACTGCAGATGGCAATTGCAGCAATGAAATTAAAAGACGCTTACTCCTTGGAAGGAAAGTTATGACCAACCTAGACAGCATATTAAAAAGCAGAGACATTACTTTGCCAACAAAGATCTGTTTAGTCAAGGCTATGTTTTTCCAGTGGTCATGTATGGATGTGAGAGTTGGACTATAAAGAAAGCTGAGTGCTGAAGAATTGATGCTTTTGAACTGTGGTGTTGGAGAAGACTCTTGAGAGTCCCTAAGACTGCAAGGAAATCCAACCAGTCCATCCTAAAGGAGATCAGTCCCGGGTGTTCACTGGAAGGAATGATGTTGAGGCTGAAATTCCAGTCCTTTGGCCACCTGATGGGAAGAGCTGACTCATTGGAAAAGACCATGATGCTGGAAAGATTGAGGGCAGGAGGAGAAGGGGAAGACAGAGGATGAGATGGTTGGATGGCATCATTGACTCTATGGACATGGGTTTGGGTGGAAACTGGGAGTTGGGGATGGACAGGGAAACCTCGTGTGCTGCGCTTCATGGGGTTGCAAAGAGTTGGACATGGCTGAGCAACTGAACTGAACTGAAGTATTCTTTATACACTCAACAAAAAGTTTTGCTGTTCACTCTGGTTAATTTCAATCTTTAAATTTCAAGATTTCTGTGATTTTAGGTCTCTCCTCAATTAAAATTTCACATGGATTTGGGTGGACTCTGGGATTTGATGATGGACAGGGAGGCCTGGTGTGCTGTGGTTCATGGGGTTGCAAAGAGTCAGAAATGACTGAGCGACTGAACCAAACTGAACTGAGCAGTGACCTTGGTTCACTATCCTAGAATGGGCAAAAATATAAGTAAAGTTTACCTTTTCCCTGAAGGTTATCTGAAGGAGTGAATAAGAAGTGCCCACATGGTGGCTCACTTAGTTTCTGTTCAGTAACAGAGACATTTATGCTTATTATTGTTACTAATCTCACTCAATTGCATGTTATTAACAAAAGGGATTGCTGACCTGGGATTTAAAACACCTATTGAGTTGAATCCATTAAACCCTTTCTTATGCTAAGGCTATTCATACCCATGGCAGAAATATGGTGAAAGGGATCATCCCCAAAGAGACCAAGTGGGAGGACATACTTAGCAGAGTCGTCACCTTGGTAGCTAGTGGTATGTAAGAATTGCTTGGGCATCAAATAAATGGGCTGGGAGAGGAGCATGGGAAACTCTTGGAGATGGGGAAAGCATCTCCCTTTATGTATGACCTTAAACTTCAAAGGTATCTTTGTGTGATGCAGCCCAAAGTGGGTGTCATCCCTGAATGTAGCAGAAATGTTAGACACCAAGGAGAGCTTCTGTACTTAGTGCAGAAAAGGTGTTGGTACTTATGAAGAAAATAACAGAATTTTATTTATCTGCCTAATTCCATCACCTTGGTCAGAATTTGTGACCAAGCTAAGTTTGAGTAGTGATGTAAATACACTGGAAAGGGGCCAATAAAATTATGGTTTGGCTTCTAAGATTCTGGAGAAATGGCTGGGGAAATTTGCCTTTTGAAAAATGTCCTTAGTGAGAAAAACACATAAAGAAATAGGTATATGTCTCCTGGTAGCGGCTGCCTCTGGATGACTGTTTGGGAATGGCCCACGTTGATTTCTTCTCTGACTCCAAGTTCTCAAAATGCCCTGCAGGGCCCACCTTCTGAGCCTCTTGGTCTTGGGAAAAGTCTTGATGACAGATTTTTTACTTCTTCTTCTCACATCTTACCTTGAATCTTTGCATGCAGTTTGCTGTGCTGATCCCAACTTTCTGAAGAAAACACACTAAGATGACTGTCTGCTCTGAGCCACTCTCCTTTACTACCTTAAAAAAAAAAAAAACTGTTTTATTTATTTTTGGTTGCCCGAGGTCTTTAGTGCTGAGTACACTTTTCTCTAGTTGAGGCAAGAGGGGTGCCCTCTGTGCTGTAGAGTGGGCTCTAGAGGGCGTCACTTTCAGTGGTTTCGCTCCCAGCTCTAGAGCACAGGCTCAGTAGTTGTGGGGCTCCAGGTTCATTGCTCCTCGACTTGGGCTATCTTCCCCGACCATGGATCAAACCCCGATCCCTTCACTGCCATCAGATTATTTACCGATGAGCCACAGGGCAGCCCTCCTTCACTACCTTAATATCACCCCAAATAGTGTGTTTGTGAATCAGTGAACAGGTCCTTGGTGATCCAGCCACCCCATCTTTCTCTGCCTCTTGAATGTGTATCAGATTCAGTCAACTAACCTAGAGAAACATGATAATCCAATCAGGATAAACCCAACAGGTACTCAGTAATCTATACATGTATCCCTTTCTGACTGGGTTAGCAGTGGGACAGAAGGATGATGTGAATAAATGTTGTATAAAAGTCTAAGGCACTGGAGAAGAGATGCAGAATCTTCATATTCTGGAGACACCAGCTGGGTTCTCCATGCGTCTGAGGTCTGAGCACCTTCCAGACACATCAGAGCAGGAAGTCACTTCCCTCATATGAGGAACCCTTTTTTACCATTGAATAGCTAGCCTTGAAGGGTGGCCTGTATCTCTGGATGTAGTGAGAGTTTTCCAAAGAAACATTTCTCTCACATGAACACATTTCATGCCTTGATTTTGCCTAGCAGTGTATTTTTGCCTGAATCTCAAACATTTTGATTTGTGCTTTAGCTGGTACTCTTGCCTGGAAAATCCCATGGATGGAGGAGCCTGGTAGGCTGCAGTCCATGGGGTCGCTAAGAGTCGGACATGACTGAGCAACTTCCCTTTCACTTTTCACTTTCACGCATTGGAGAAGGAAATGGCAACCCACTCCAGTGTTCTTGCCTGGAGAGTCCCAGGGACGTGGGAGCCTGGTGGGCTGCCGTCTCTGGGGTCGCACAGAGTTGGACACAACTGAAGTGACTTAGCAGTTACCAAGGAGATATTTTTAATGAAAAACATCCATTTAGAATTTTATTTCATGAAATTTAAGATATTCTGACACAATGGCATTCATGTTGGGGGTAACTGAGGTTAGCGCTGTGCTGGTCCACATGACTCTCATCTGCCCATTAATGTAGGGCTCTAAGGATGATGTGCAGCTCTTCCCCAAACAAAGACTGGAGTGAACTCTCAGGCTTCTAGGTACCCACTTTCTAGTGGGACCTGCATCATGCAAAGCAATGGATGGAACTGAACAGGCTAGTGATTGTCTTTTTTCCTCTTTGGCCAGAGTGTCATATGGGCTAACTGAGGCACTTCCACCCCTGCCAGAGCAGTGACCTTGGACCTAGTAGGTCCTTCTGAAAGGTTGGGAGATTGTCTTAGGTGTGCTGCTGCTTGGCCTGACATGGATGCCTTGTTCCTTGGTGGTTTCCACGGGACTCCTTTTCTTGTAGAGTCAGGACGAATGTCTGGAACCCACCCAGATTCCTGGATCTGGCAGGAAAGCACCTGCTGAGGAATGACGCTTTGGCCTTTTCTGCTTTGGAGGATCTGCCCAGGGACCTCTTCCCACCCCTCTTCATGGAGGTGTTTTATGGGAGACACATTGAGACCCTGAGCCTATGGTGCAAGCCTTTCCCTTTGTCTGCCTCTGGGGAGCCTCATTTCCCTGCCTCATGTGGGGCCCTAACAAGCAGTTCTGGAAGCACTTGATGTCCTGCTGGCCCAGAAGGTTCATTCCAGGTGAGTGTGATCAAGGCACCCTGATAAAATCCTGGGTGTCCCAGAGGAGACAGCTGGGTTGAGGGCAAGTGGATGGAAAGGGTTCTGAAGATGGCAATGAAGAAGCCTTTGCATGCTAAGGGAAATAGCTTCTGGAAGTATATGAGTGCCTTTAGTGAATGGGAGCCTGAAAGAACATTCCCTACCTCCTCAAAGTCATGCATCAGTTACTAAAGTGGAAGAATAGGAAGGATAAGAGGGCAAAGGGAGATGGAGGAAAGTGAGGCAGAGAGGTAGGGAGCAAGGCAGCAGATGACATCAGGAATGTTAAGTTACAGCAGAGGTGGGCAGGCTGTTGTAAAATTATGAGGCTGTTTTTTTTTTTTTTTTTCTTTTTTATTCTGTGAAGATTTGAATGCATCCCAGTTAGTCTCCTTTCCCTACGAGGCGCAAACTGAGGGTCCTGGATTTACGACATACTGGCCAGAACTTCTGGAGCATGTGGTCTGGTGCTCAGGCTCACATATGGCACCAGTGGCTGAGCAGAGCTCAACCACAAAGCAGCACTTGGCTCCACTGAAGGTTTTTATAGATCTTTGCCTGAAGAAAAGGACTCTGGACAACTTCCTCACCTACATCCTCAGGTGGGTGGAGCAGAGTAAATCCTCCATCCACCTGCGCAGCAAGAAGCTGAAGACTGTCTCTATGCCCGTGGATGGCACTGTGAAGATCCTGAGCATGATGCAGCTGGATGTGTCCAGGTGAGTGGGAATTGGCCCTGGCATATGCCCATGCTGGCCATGTTTGCTCTTCTTCTGGGAAAGACAGAGACTCTGCCTCTCTCCCATCCACCTGACTGCCTTCATGAAGCAGGAGCAGGATCACTTTGTCCAAATTACCTCTCAGTTCCTGAGGCTGGGCCACCTCCTGGATCTCCATCCAGAGTCTCCCTCCCTCCCTCCCTCCCTCCCTGAAGGATGCCTGAACCACATGCTCAGGTGAGAGTGGACAATGAGCTGGGTAACACTGAACACAACCCTAGAATTTCAAAAGTACCCTCTCCTTTCTTGCACTCTCCTAAAGCATGGCATCCCATAACCACACAAATGTAGGGGGTAGGGGGCTGAACTGGTCTCATGGCTCTTGTGAGATACCTGGCTGGGGAGATACAGAGGATTGACTGGGATGTTTGCATCCCAGCATTTGTAATTCCCTCCTTTTGTGGAGGTGTCTATGTTGAAATGATAAAATTAAGTAAGTTAGAAATGACATTGAAGTGAGGAAACTGCATCAGATCCAAGCATTCTTGAAGAGAAGCTCTGTGCTCCACAGGTTTGTGCCCACAGTGGACCTGTTAATTAACATGTGGGAAAAGCATGATTCTGGAGGTGCTGTTAATCAAGCTGAGAAAAGGATAATAAAAAGGGATAGAAAGTTGAAGACGATGCAGGGATGTATGTAAGGATGTATGTGGTCTGGCATCACATTTCATGTTGTGGGATCTTGTGTAAGTTGGTTCCTTATGCATGCCTCGCTAGAGCCACCCTGGCCAGAGATATAGGCATCTAGAGCTCAACCTCGACTGAAGCCTTAACTGGAATCATTTTTAAATCTCATCTCCCAACACTAATATTCAGTGATGTCCATACTCGATGGAGACTCTCTCTGGCTCTCACTGTTCTAGTGATTCCATGACCTTCATTCATCCATAAGGAAGTGGGATGTGTTGACTCTACTTGATAGATGAGGAGGTGTACCTTCCAGATTCTGTGACGTGACTTAATCCTGCAGTGAAGGTGACAGTGCTCAGCCTAGCATGAGACGTGACAATCAGTGTATTGACCCTGAATTGATGGTCAGACCAATGTTAGTTCTGTACAAACCATTTGTCTATCGCGTGTGTGCAACCTAGCACTCCAGTTTCCAAGAACTAATTATTTGGTTTCTCCCCAGGTGCCTGACGTCCCCCTTGAACAACCTGTCAATAACCAACTGCTGGCTGACAGAATCAGACTCGACCCACCAGTCCCAGAGCCCAAACATCAGTCAGCTAAAGGGCCTGGATCTGAGTGGGGTCACCATGACTAACTTTAGACCTGAGGTCCTCCACGTTCTGCTAGAGAAAGTTGCAGCCACCCTGCAGGACTGACTGGACTTAGGTCTATGTGGGATCAAGTACTCCCAGGTGGAGGCCATCTTGTCTGCCCTGAGCCACTGCTCCCAGCTCAGGCACTTCAGTCTGGGTGGGAAACCTCCTGTCCAGGCTGTCATGGAGAAGCTGGTCCGACAGCCCACTGGGCTGCCCGGTTTAATGCAAGAGCGTTCATCCTGCCCCTCAGGAGAGTGACAGACCTCAGGGTATTTTCCTGGAAGCGAGACTTGCCGAGCTTCGGGCTCAGCTGTTGGAGATTCTGAGAGCCTCAGGATGTCCCAGGGCCTGTGGCTTAGCTTCAGCCCCGTCCTCCCTGTGGTGAGGGCATCACCGGTTGCCCATTTTACACAGGTATACTGCCCCTGCCTAGAGCACTGGCTCCATCAGGAGCTTTCTTCTGTGTGCTTGGAAACTGAAATCTAAAACATGGGGATATCATGGAGGGAAAACAGCATTGTTTCAGACATGTGCTCAATGTGGATGTGAAAAGGAACAGCGATCCTCAGGGGTGGGGGTTGCTGTGCAAATGTAGACTCTGGGAGGGGTAGAACTGGCATGGACATGTGCTTCTAGAATCTCATATGACACCTGGATACGTGCTGGACACCCACATGTTGCAATTATCCTTGGGAAGATAGTTGTAAAGAAACTGTCAGGAAGAAAGTTATCTTCTTGGTGATCTAAACAGGAAGGAAATCTAAAACGAGAGTGGATAAACAGATCGATATGACTTATTTCGTTGTTAAGCAACAAACTAACATGACATTGTAATGCAAATCTACTCAATAAAAATGAATTAAAAGATAAGTAAATAAAGAGACGCTCATGGAAAACCAACTGCTGTCCTCCATGATATATTGTTCTGTGTGCGTGTGTGCATGCGTGCTTAGTCATTCCATTGTGTCCAACTCTTTAAGACCCCTAAAGGGTAGCCTCTTCTGTTCATGGGATTCTCCAGAGAAGAATATTGGAATGGGTAACGATGGCCTTCTCCAGGGGACCTTCCCGATCCAGGGCTTGAACCCTGGTCTCCTGCACTATAGGTAGATTCTTTGCCATCTGAGCCACCATGTAATGTAAGCCTCCTGGGGGCAACTCTTACCTCCTTGCTTGTTTCTTTGGCTGTTCAGTGGATTGATACACACAGAGGGTAACACAGCATCCGATGAACTATTGGAATGAAGAGCTCTCTGCAGGGCTCTCCCTGCTGACTCAGGCCATGACCCTGGGCATGGGTATTCTTCATGCTTCTATCAGTCGGTGTTAAGTCAGTTTCTTGCCTTTGTGTGTCCTTCACTGTCAAAGGCGAGGTCCTCGGTTCTGTTAAGTTTTGCACACTGCCAACAAGATTGAGACTGGTTCTCACTGTTCCATGCCTGTCAGGGAGGAGGAGTTATAATCGATATAATCAATTATAGGAGTGGTATATAGAAGTGATATAGGAGTGATTATAGAAATGATATAGGAGGAGATATAATTGAGTTGTGACCAGACATTCAAAGTCTTTTTAGTAAAATGCTAAAACGTTAAAAAAAAAAAAATTGACATGGATTTTATTTCCATACCACATTCTAGATTTATATCAGTTTGGGTGGTTGATCATATCAGAATAGGTTGTTAGTTTCCATTACAGTTCCAGTCTCTCCCTATTAGAAAAGTCAAGGGTAGCTTGTCTGGACATCAGAATGTTCAAATGTAAAAGAAATATATGTTATGTATTACATATAACTCACAGTCACCTCTCCCTATCCTCTGTTCATCATCCTCAGATTCAGTCAACTACATATGATTTTTTTAACTACTGTTAACAAAATAAATCTTTGTCTAAGTGACCCTGAGCAGTTGAACTATGTGTTGTTCAAGATTCACCTGGTACAGACACATACATAGTTTCAGAAGAAGCTGACATGATTACAGACTCTATTGTCCCACTGTGGTGTTGAAGACTCTTGAGAGTCCCTTGGACTGCAAGGAGATCCACCAGTCCATCTAAAGGAGATCAGTCCTGAATATTCATTGAAAGGACTGATACTCAAGCTGAAGCTCCAATACTTTGGCTACTGATGCACAGAACTGACTCCTTGGAAAAGACCCTGATGCTGCAAAAGATTGAAGGCAGGAAGAGAAGGGAATGACAGAAGATGAGATGGTTGGATCGCATCACCAACTCGATGGACATAAGTGAGTAGGTTCTGGGAGTTGATGATGGACAGGGAAGCCTGGCGTGCAGCAGTCCATGGAGTTTCAAAGAACTGGACACGACTGAATGACTGAACTGAACTCATAGTCCCACCATCTTCTATCTGTTGCCTAGAGAACCAGAAAAGGCTGTGGTATAATTTAGACCTAATCTTAATGGTATTCACTTCAGTTCAGTTCAGTCACTCAGTTGTGTCCGACTCTTTGGGACCCCGTGAATGACAGCACACCAGGACTCCCTGTCCATCACAAACTCTGGAGTTCACTCAGACTCACTCAGACTCACGTCCATCGAGTCAGTGATGCCATCCAGCCATCTCATCCTCTGTTGTCCCCTTCTCCTCCTGCCCCCAATCCCTCCCAGCATCAGAGCCTTTTCAGATGAGTCAGCTCTTCGCATGAGGTGGCCAAAGTACTGAAGTTTCAGCTTCAGCATCATTCCTTCCAAAGAAATCCCAGGGCTGATCTCCTTCAGAATGGACTGGTTGGATCTCCTCGCAGTCCAAGAGACTTGCAAGGGTCTTCTCCAACACCACAGTTGAAAAGCATCAATTCTTCGGCACTCAGCTTTCTTCACAGTCCAACTCTATATCCATACACGACCACAGGAAAAACCATAGCCTTGACTAGACGAACCTTTGTTGGCAAAGTAATGTCTCTGCTTTTGAATATGCTATCTAGGTTGGTCATAACTTTCCTTCCAAAGAGTAAGTGTCTTTTAATTTCATGGCTGCAGTCACCATCTGCAGTGATTTTGGAGCCCCAAAAAATAAAGTCTGACACTGTTTCTAGTGTTTCCCCATGTATTTCCCATGAAGTGATGGGACCGGATGCCATGATCTTCGTTTTCTGAATGTTGAGCTTTAAGCCAACTTTTTCACTCTCCACTTTCACTTTCATCAAGAGGCTTTTTAGTTCCTCTTCACTTTCTGCCATAAGGGTGATGTTAACTGTATATCTGAGGTTATTGATATTTCTCCTGGCAATCTTGATTCCAGCTTGTGTTTCTTCCAGTCCAGCATTTCTCACGATGTACTCTGCATAGAATTTAAATAAGCAGGGTGACAATATACAGCCTTGATGTACTCCTTTTCCTATTTGGGACCAGTCTGTTGTTCCATGTCTAGTTTTAACTGTTGCTTCTTGACCTGCATACAGATTTCTCAAGAGGTAGGTCATGTGGTCTGTTATCCCCATCACTTTCATAATTGTCCACAGTTTACTGTGATGCACACAGTCAAAAACTTTGGCATAGTCAATAAAGCAGAAATAAATGTTTTTCTGGAACTCTCTTGCTTTTTCCATGATCCAGCGGATGTTGGCAATTTGGTCTCTGGTTCCTCTGCCTTTTCTAAAACGAGGAGTATCTCCTCACCACCGCCCCTCCTGACCTTGACGTGGAATAGCTCCTCTAGGCCCTCCTGGGCCTGAGCAGCCACCGCTCCTTGGACGTGGGGTTGCTCCTCCCCCCCGCCGCCCGTGGCCTTGGGCATGGGGGTAGCTCCTCCCTGCCGCCACCCCTGGCCTCGTGTGGCTGTAGCTCCTCTCCGCTTTTGCACTGTCGCAGCTTGGCATTCTTGGCCGCTGCCCCTGACCTCGGAGTTGGGGTAGCTCCTCCCGGCCGCCGCCTCTGACCTCGATGTGAGGTAGCTCCTCCCGGCCGCTGCCCCTGACCTCGGACGCAGGGTAAGTCCTCTCGGCTGCTCCTGCGGTGTCGCAGCCTGGCATTCTCGGCCGCCGCCCCTGACCTCGGACTTGGGGTAGCTCCTCTTGGTCGCCGCCCCTTTGCATGGGGGTCCTCCTGGCTTCTTCCCCTGACCTCAGACGTGGGGGTAGCTTCTCTCCGCCACGCTCTGTGGGCCGCGGCAGCCACCCGCGCTCTGTTCTTAATGGTATCCTGCTACTGCTGCTAAGTCGCTTTAGTCATGTCCGACTCTGCGCAACACCATAGACGGCAGGCCACCAGGCTTCCCCGTCCCTGGGATTCTCCAGGCAAGAACACCGGAGTGGGTTGCCATTTCCTTCTCCAATGCACGAAAGTGAAAAGTGAAAGTGAAGTCGCTCACTCGTGTCCGACTCTTCGAGACCCCATGGACTGCAGCCTATCAGGCTCCTCCATCCATGGGATTTTCTAGGCAAAAGTACTAGAGTGGGGTGCCATTGCCTTCTCTGACTTAATGGTATAATTCAGACATAATCTTAATGGTATAATTCAGACCTAATCTTAAGGTTGGATAGCAGTGGAAGTGATGGTGTAGCTCTAAGTCAAAACTAAAGATCTGAGAACCAGGGAGCCAGTTGTGTATGTACTGGAGTTTCCAGGTTCAAGAGCTAGAAGCTCCAGTATTCATGGCCAAGAAGAGAGAGAAGGCGAACAGTTGCCTTTGTTCCATCCAAGCCCCCAGATGATAAAGTGATGCCCACCCACACTGGTGAGGGCTGATGTCTTGACTCAATTACTGATTTCAATGCTAATCTCTCCCAGGAGTTCCCTTGCAGATTGTCCTAGTGTTAATCTTTGACCTGTGATCTGGGCATCTCAACTCACAGTGAAGTTGACACATAAATTTAACCCTCACAGTGTGTCTAAACTAATGGAGACAAATAAAAAGTTTCCTTGCTAAGGATTCAGAGGCTGCAGTTGTTTCTGAACTGATGGAAGGGGATATAGGGCTTAGAGGACCTTAGGCAGATCTTTGGTTCCCCCACAGTGAATATAATGATGCATGTACAGTTTATGGGATTTTTAGTAGGATCCAATGAGATATTTGCTCTCACTTTGGCAGCACATATACTGAAATTGTAACAATACAGAGAAGTTTGTCATGGCCCCTGCACAAGGATGACACACAAATTCATGAAGCATTCCATATTTTTTAGGCTTCCCTGGAGCCTCAGCTGGTAAATAATCCATCTGCAATTCAGATGGGTTCAATCCCTGGGTTGGGAAGATCCCCTGGAGAACAGAAAGGCTAACCTCTCCAGTATTCTGCCCTGGAGAATTCCATGGACTGTATAGTGCATGGGGTCACAAAGAGTCAGACATGACTGAGTGACTTTCACAAAATGAGATATTGCCTGTTGAGGGCTGGGCTCTGGAGTTGTTGAACAAGAGCTCATTATTATGTAAGCACCTCACAATTTTTTTTTTTTTTTACAGTCTTTTCCCTCCTCATGAATAGCATGAGTCTTCATCCCTTGAACTCAACCACTGTTGTTTACAACAGAGGAAAGAAAAACCTGGATGCTGAAACTGGACTCATATATTACATGTGCTTACCAATGAGTCAGGATTCATCCAGACTGTTCCAGTAGCCAGTGCGGGGGTGGGGGTGAGGGTGGGGGCAGGGGATGGGAGGGAGTAGGAAAGACTGGATTCATCTTCAGTGATAGACATTCTGAGCCTCAGGTCTCTAGGCCAGCTGCTTGTAGATCAGACCAGAGTGCAGGGGTTAATAGTCAGCCACCTGTTGCTCTGGCTAAGCCATGAGAAAAACCCCATGGGAAAAGAATAAAAGCAAAATATAGCAATGGGAGATGTGATCAGGGACACAGGACTGATTTTATCATAGCACAACAGACACTTTCTGTGTGCTGAGACACTAAAAAAAGTGACCTGGCCCCAAAGAATAGGGCTCTTGATCCAAGAAGTCTTGAGTCCCCCAGTTCCATCTTTGAAACTTTAATTCTGTCTCTAGTTTCTTTTCCCCAAACTGTGCATCAACCACTTTCAATCCCTACCTGCTTCCCTGGCCACAGCACCTCACAATAAAAATCCGTTTTGTAATCAGGACTGTATACTTTAGAATTTTCAATAAACCTTGCTGTCCTGGAACTTCCCTGGTGATCCTGTGGGTATGACTCCATGCTCCCAGCACAGTGGGCCCTGGTTCAATCTCTGGTCAAGAAACTAGATTTCATATCCTGAAACTAAGTATTTGCATGCCACAACTGAATGATCACTCCGATTTCCCAGGTGGCCCAGTGGCAAAGAATTTGCCTGCCAATGCAGGAGACACAGAAGACATGGGTTCTATCCCTGGGTCGGGAAGAACCCCTGGAGAAGGAAATGATACCCTACTCCAGTACTCCTGCCTAGAAAATTCCATGGACAGAGGAGCCTGGTGGGCTACCGTTCATGGGGTCACAAAGAGTTGGAGCAAACTGAACATATACAGGCATACACACACACACAATACCCACACAGAGGGTCACAAGGAAGATCAAAGATCGTGTGTGCATGACTAAGACCCAGGGCAGCCAAATAATTAAATAAATACATATTTAAAAAATTGTGTCTTCCGGTAATATCATTGAGTATAAATATTTGCACAGTGGTTTATATAGAAAACACTCTAAAGTTAATTGAGGCAATATACTATTTTTAAGAAGTCATGTGGGTAATTTAAAAATATTGTACTTGCTTAGAAAACTCAAAAAACAAATGTGATTTAAAAACTGATTTTAACCATAAATGAACAAGAATTGTTTCTTTAAAAAAATATGTAGATCAATAAAATTTTGAGTCGAAAGATTTCCAAGGATATTTTTAATAGTTCAGTTCAGTTCAGTTGCTCAGTCGTGTCCAACCCTTTGTGAGCCCACGGCCTGCAGCACACCAGGCCTCCCTGTCTATCACTAATTCCCGGAGATTCCTCAAACTCATGTCTGTTGAGTCGGTGATGCCATCCAACCATCTTATCTTCTGTGGTCCCCTTCTCCTGCCTTCAATCTTTCTCAGCATCAGGGTCTTTTCAGATGAGTCAGTTCTTTGCATCAGGTGGCCAGAGTATTAGTGTTTCAGCCTCAGCATCAGTCCTTCCAATGAATATTCAGGACTGATTTCCTTTAGGATGTAGACATTATATTTAGAGCAGTTTTTGGTTCACAATATTATTGAATAGAAGGTACAGAAAGTTTTATGAAATGAAGACATGTCTTGCCATTTCAATAAACAAGAAATGACACAGTCACCAGAGATTTCTGGCATCCAAATGTGAATGAGGGCTCCCAGACCTCCAATCCAACAGATGTCACTGCTCCCCATGGTGATCTCTGAGGAGCTCAGAGGGTGAAAGAAGCAGCCATCTGGGGCATCTACCACTCCTTAAGTTGAACAAGGGAACAGGATTTGGCCCCAGAGAGCTGAGGTGCATATGAAAGGAATGAATTCAGTGAGCCCAGAGGCTTGCATCTTCCCATATGCAGTATGCTAAATTCCTTCACTTGAAATCTGATTTTTCTTACAGCAGCCCCTGGAATTGCAAAGTCAGATGGAGTGACTGAACAACAACAATCTTTGATGTTCAGACTGCCCTCTCCCTTTTTACAAATTTTATCACATGACTCCCCCTCCTGCCTTCTTGGAGCAGTTTTCTCAGAGCAACTGAGATTCTGTCTCCTGGGCTTGGGTCCTAAACACGGCTACCAAATAAAATCTCTCTCTACTTTCAGGGGGTGGCTAATGTTTTCATTGGCAGTTTCCATGTAACTCCTGGAACTCAGGTGAGTGGGGCCAGGACATGTGTGTTGGGAAAAGGTCTCAGAAGAGCGTATCAAATGACAAATACACAACCTAAAAGGTGAGAAGTATGTTTTATTTGGTGACTACAGAGTATAGGCAGAAAGGTGGCTTCTCAGGTAGCTCGAAGGAACTGTTCAAAAGTTATAAGGAGGAAAAAAAAATTATAAGGAGAGCCTGATGGGTCGCATAGAGTCAGACATGACTGAGGTGACTTACCTTACCTTACAGTATATAAGATCATTTGGTGTTAAAAAAATCAGAAAATATCAAAGAATTATTGCACATGATAAAAATGATACAACTCACTAATTTTCATGCATTTTGAATTTTATTTATTTACTTCTCTAATTTTAAAATTTACTTATTTTGGCTGTTCTGGGTCTTCCTTGCTATGCACAGCCTTTCTCTTGTTGTGGTGAGCAGGGGCCACTCTCTAGTAGAAATGCACTGGTTTCTCATTTTGGTGGCTTCTCTCGTTGCAGAGCATGGTGCCAGGGTGTGTGTGCTTCAGTAGTCACGGCTCCCAGGCCCCAGTCCGGTGCTTGTGGGGCTTGGGCTTAGTTGCTCTGCAGCCTGTGGGATTTTCCCAGACCAGGGATCTAACCTGTATCCCTTGCACTGACTGGTGGATTCTTAATCACTGGACCACCAGAGAATTTTTTCTTTTTCTTTTTCTCTGTATGGAAAGAGGCAGGAGTCTGGTCTTATTGAAGTCATCCATGTGACATTCATGGTACCACCTCAGGACACCGACCTTCTTCTCCTCCTTGAACTGCCCTCAGGGCACACTGTCTTGGGGCTGCAGTGGATGACGGCCTTTGGGCTGCAATAACCTTTGTTTACTCACATGGCAAGTGAAATAATTGTCTCCAAAGGAAAGTGTAGGAGGAGATGGCAAGTGGAACTGAGGGAGAATGTCTACCGAGTCCCCGCTAGATGCACCTGCTCACTGGGTTACACAAGTGAGGCAGGGAAAGCATTGTTTCACCAAAATTTATTCAGGCTCGTGATCCTTCTCCTCGAATTATCAGACGGCTTCCTTGTAAAATCCAGTTTGAATAATTATTCTAAGTCCGTTCAGCAAAAAAACCCACTCTTGATATCTGTATAATCATAAAGGATTTGATTTAGGTCATACCTGAATGGTCTAGTGGTTTTCCCTACTTTCTTCAATTTAAGTCTGAATTTGGCAATAAGGAGTTCATGGTCTGAGCCACAGTCAGCTCCTGGTCTTGTTTTTGCTGACTGTATAGAGCTTCTCCATCTTTGGCTACAAAGAATATAATCAATCTGATTATGGTATTGACCATCTGGTGATGTCCATATATAGAGTCTTCTCTTGTGTTGTTGGAAGAGGGTGTTTGTTATGACCAGTGCATTTTCTTGGCAAAATTCTATTAGTCTTTGCCCTGCTTCATTGCGTATTCCAAGGCCAAATTTGCCCGTTACTCCAGGTGTTTCTTGACTTCCTACTTTTGCATTCCAGTCCCCTATAATGAAAAGGACATCTTTTTTGGATGTTAGTTCTATGGTTTTTCCTGTGGTCATGTATGGATGTGAGAGTTGGACTGTGAAGAAGGCTGAGCGCCGAAGAATTAATGCTTTTGAACTGTGGTGTTGGAAAAGACTCTTGAGAGTCCCTTGGAATGCAAAGAGATCCAACCAGTCCATTCTGAAGGAGATCAGCCCTGGGATTTCTTTGGAAGAAATGATGCTAAAGCTGAAACTCCAGTACTTTGGCCACCTCATGCGAAGAGTTGACTCATTGGAAAAGACTCTGATGTTGGGAGGGATTGGGGGCAAGAGGAGAAGAGGACGACAGAGGATGAGATGGCTGGATGGCATTACTGACTTGATGGACTTGAGTCTGAATGAACTCCAGGAGTTGGTGATGGACAGGGAGGCCTGGCGTGCTGCGATTCATGGGGTCACAAAGAGTTGGACATGACTGAGCGACTGATCTGATCTGATCTTGATATCTGGTCTCCCCAAGAATCTGATCAAACTTCCTCACTGCCCACTATTAGTATCCAGTTCATCTGGGCTGCCCTCAGCAAAAAATCTACTAGTTTGGTTCAGCCAAGATCCTTTGCAGACCTGATTCCTCCTCATAGGAAATTACCAGCCAAGAAACACACTGCTTCTGAATTGTGAGTCCCTACCACCTGTATCTGTTGAAGTTGGATGACCTGAGATGCTAAGCTATCCTTATCTGTATTATCATTGTCCTAAATAAAATTTGATGTAGCCACTTACACCTGTTTCTGTGTCTGATTTTCCTTGGAAACAATTCCCTCAGCTGATTAGTGCTCAGGCAGGAAGCGTTCTACAAGTATCCCCTAGATTCCCACATACTCAAGAATGACCAATTTGGAGTCTGACCACTTTTTTAGCTTCCATATCAGGCCTTGAGTTATTTTCAGAAAATTCATTTAAACTTTAAAACATTCTTCTTTTTGATCTCATAGTAACTGTGATCCCAGAGGAACATCACCACCTTGAATTTTGAAATTTCCACATTTCCACTAACATCACAGCCTTTTCCAACATTTATGTGATCTGACAATTGGAGGAGTCCTTCTCATCCCTTCAGCTATGACAGGAATGGGCGAATTTAATTCAGATGACCATTATATCTACTACTATGGGAAAGAATCTCTTTGAAGAAATGTAGTAGCCTTCATAGTCAACAAAAGAGTCTGAAATGCAGTACTTGGGTATAGTCTCAAAAATGACAGAATGATCTCGGCTCTTTTCCAAGGCAAACCATTCAACATTAAAATAATCCAAGTCTATGCCCCAACCATGGACATGTCCAGTGATTGACATAAGTTTGAGAAAGCTCCAGGGGTTGGTGATGGACAGGGAAACCTGGCTGTGGTCCATGGGGTCACAAAGAGTCAGACACGACTGAGTGACGGAACTGAATTGATGCCCCAACCACTAACGCTGAAAGCTGAAGTTGAACGGTTGTATAAGGACCTATGTGACCTTCTAGATCTAAAAACAAAAAAAGATGACCTTTTCATCATAGGGGGCTAGAATGAAAATGTAGGAAGTCAAGAGTAACAGACAAGTTTGACCTTGCAGTACAAAATGAAGCAGGCAGAGGCTAACAGCGTGTTGTGAAAAGAAGACACCTGTCATAGCAAACACCCTTTCCATTAACCCAAGAGAAGACTCTACACATGGATATCACCAGATGGTCAATACCAAAACAGGTTGATTATATTCCTTGTGGTCAAAATTGGATAAACTCTATATAGCCAGCAAAAACAAGTCTGGGAGTTGACTGTGGCCAGATCATGAACTTCTTGCCGAATTCAGACTCAAATTGAAGAATGTAGGGAAAACCACTAGGCCATTCAGGTCTAACCTAAATCAAAAAAGTGAAAGTCACTCAGTTGTGTCCGATTCTTTGAGACCCATGGACAATACAGTCAATGGAATTGTCCAGGCCAGAATAATGGAGTGGGGAGCCTTTCACTTCTCCAGGGTATCTTCCCAACACAGAGATCAAGCCCAGATCTTCCACATTTCAGGTAATTTCTTTACCAGCTGAGCCACAAGGGAAGCCCAAGAACACTGGAGTGGATAGCCCATCCCTTCTCTAGTGGATCTTCCGGACCCAGGAATGGAACTGGGTCTCCTGCATTGCATACAGACTCTGTACTAACTGAGCTATCAGGGAAGACTCATGATTATACAGTGGAAGTGACAAATAGATTCAAGGGAATAGATCTGATAGATAAAGTGCTTGAAGAACTGTGGACAGAGGTTTGTAACATTGTACAGGAGGTGGTGATCAAAACCATCCCCAAGAAAAGAAATGCTAAAAGGCAAAATGGTTGTCTGAGGAGGCCTTAAAAATAGCTGGAAAAAAAAAAAAGAGAGAGAGAGAGAACTGAAAGGCAAAGGAGAAAAGGAAAAATATACATCTGAATGCAGAGTTCCAGAAAAGAGCAAGGAGAGATAAGAAATCCATTTTAAGTGAAAAATGCAAAGAAATAGAGGAAAATAATAGGGCATGAGAGACTAGAGATCTCTTCAAGAAAATTAGAAATACCAAGGGAACATTTCATGCAAAATAATGTCTCTACTTTTTAATATGCTGTCTAGGTTGGTCATAACTTTTCTTCTAAGGAGTAAGCATCTTTTTATTTCAGTGGCCATATTAACAAAACTCAATCAATTTTATATAGTGAATCACTGAATAAGTCCTGGATTCCCCCTCCCCCAATTCGTTTTCTTTCATGAATGATGATCTGACTCAATCAGTTCATCTGGAGACTGGCAGTAACCCAATCAGGATGAACCTGAGGGATGCTCTGGAATCCAATCAGGTAATGCCTACTGATTGGAAGTTAGCAGTTGAAAGGAGAGAAGATGTGGTTTAAAAAGTTCCATAAAATGCCCCAGCACCAAAGAATAGACGCAGAAACTTCTCGCTCTGGAGTCACTCCTTGTGTTCTCCATCAAGTCTGAGGTCTGAGCAGCATCCCTACCCCGACCACATCAGACCTGGTGAGTTAACCTCAGTGAGGGATGTTCTGCCAATGGCAGGCATGCAATGAATGGTATAATGCAGTTTGACATGGCATGGAGAGTTTACCTTTTTCTCTTCTTTAGGTTAAATTTAAATCTGTCTTTCTGCCTCAAAGTATTCTTTTTTTTTTTTTTTTTATCCTCCAGGGTTTCCATCTGGCCCAACTGGAATCTTCTATGATCTAGCATTGCAGAAATGAAGAAGTGGACATTTTAGGGGTGAGCAGAACTGGGTGTGACATTGTCCATTCCAAATATAGGCTGTTTCACCATGGGTGAGACCAGTAACCAACCCAAGCTTCAGTCGCTCCTCTGTACAATGGGAGTCATCATGTACTGTCTGGATGATGTGCCCATTGGTGTAATGAGTTATTAAATTCTCCTCCTATCATTGTACTGCTGTCAGCTTCTTCCTCAATGTCTGTTAATATCTGCTGTACATATTTAGATGCTCTTATGTTAACAAATACATGTTATTTTTCTTCTTTTTTTTATTATCAAATCTTTATTACTTTTCCATTCCTTTATCAAGTATATTCACTATATATTTGGATTTTTCTTCTAAATATTTCTTTTTTTAATTTTATTTTATTTTTAAACTTTACAATATTGTATTAGTTTTGCCAAATATCAAAATGAATCCGCCACAGGTATACCCGAGTTCCCCATCCTGAACCCTCCTCCCTCCTCCCTCCCCTCCCCTCCCTCTGGGTCGTCCCAGTGCACCAAGCATCCAGTACCATGCTTCCATTCTAAACATTTTGATTTGTGCTTTGGTTTATATTATTTAAAAGTCTTAACCAGCAGTTTTTCTTTTTAAAGACATCTGTTTGACATGCTGTTTCTTGACATTTAAGGTTTTTGCTCTATACACAAATGGCATTCCCTTTACAAGTATCTCCTTAATCTTTCCCAGCTAAGTTGACTTTGGGAACTGAGGATGGAAGCTGTGTTCTACATGAACTCCTGTCCCCATAGTTTGGGCTTTAAGCAATAGTTCATTTTTTTTTTTTCCACCATAAAAACAAAGAGAGTCAGCTTTTTCAGTCTCCTGGTGCAGATGTGCAAGAGGGACATGCATTAAGGAAAGCAGTGGATGGAAACAGATGAGCCTCCATTTGGCTTTCTTCCTTCCTGCAACTTGTTAGATTCTTGCTCTAGTGGCAGGATGGGGAGAGCTCTGGCCTTAGGGACACAAACCCAGACTGGAATCCAGACACACCGAAGTCTTCCATTCTGATTCATCATTGCCAGAGCAATGACTGTGGGCCCTGATTTGATTTCTCTGAAGTGTGGGGAGAGAGACTACCCTGATGGTTATGATTGTTCTGAGAAGGATGTCTTGTATCTTTGCAGTTTCCCACGATTCAATTCAGAGAAGAGTCAGGATGAGTGTTCACAACCCTCCCAGACTTGCGATCTTGGCAGCAATTGGCCTGCTGAGAGACGAGCCCTTAGCCATCTCTACTTTGGAGTTTCTGCCCACAGAGCTCTACCCACCACTCTTCATGGCTGCCGTCTTTGGCCGACACAGGGAGACCCTGAAGGCTATGGTGCCAGCCTGGCCCTTTGCCCGCCTGCCTCTGGGAAGCCTGATGCAAAAGCCTCACCAAGGAACCTTACAAGCAGTGCTGGAAGGCCTTGATGTCCTGCTTGCCCAGAAGGTTCACCCCAGGTGAGTCAGATCCAGGGAGCCTGGCAGGGTCTTGGATTCCTGGAAGAGACACATGGTGCCAGGCAGAGTGCATGACCAAGTGGTGACCAGAGGCTTCTGAAAAAGCTCAGAGGCTTTTTCAGAGGAATTGCTGAGATCACTTTGGGAAATCCCTTACAAATATATAATAGGAAGGATGGAAGAGAAAAAAGAACTGGGGGAGAGGGAGCAAGAAAGGAAAGAAACAACAGCAGGTGAGAGCAGGACTGTGAAGTAAGAGCACACATGGGGAGATGGAATGTTGCCTGAACTCTGAGGCTGTGGGTTCATTCAGTGTGGATTTTGAATAATCTTACCCCACCATTTGCTGTTTCCCCACAGGAGGGGCAAGCTGCGGGTGCTGGACTTAAGGAATACCGGCCAGGACTTCTGGAACATGTGGTCTGGAGGCAAGGGCCACATGCCCTCCAGCTCACTGCTGGTTCCAGTGGCTGAGGACATGTCCAGGAAAAGGCACCCCTTGACTCCCTTAGAAGTGTACATAGAACTTTGTCTTACGAAAAAGCCCCTGGAGAAATTCCTTACGTACCTCTTCAGGTGGGTGGAGCAGAGAAAAGCCTCCATACACCTGTGCTGTAAGAAGATGAAGATTATTTCAATGTCCAAGGAAAATATGAAGGAAGTTCTCAGGATGGTGAAGCTGGACTGTGTACAGATGGTGAAACTGAGTTTCACCCAGAAGCTGTCCACCCTGGCCCAGTTTGCTCCTCTCCTGGGTCAGATGAGCAACGTTCAGAGTCTCATTCTCTCCCGCATTCGTGGGTCTGCTGTTGAGGAGCAGGACCATCAGGATCTTCTGCAATTCACCTCTCAGATCCTCCAGCTGCGGAACCTCCGGAACCTCAGCATGGAAGCTCCATTCTTCCTTGAAGGCTGTCTGGACCAAATGCTCAGGTGAGGCTCTGCCAACAGCTGATTAACAGTGGACACAATGGTAGAATATCAAGGGCAGTGTCTCATCTGCTGCTCCACCGTGAAAAGCAGTATTACAGAAGCACAGGAATCCAGGTGGGGGGAATCGGTTACAGAAGCTCTGGAAAGGGACGCCATGTTGGGAACCCACAAGTTAGGGGGCCTAGATCTAGTGCAAGTGTGTATGTGATTTCTTCTTGGAGGAGAGATTTCTGTGTTCTGAAGATTTATGTATAGGTAAGCAAAGGGGGCATTGAAGAGGGAAAATCACATCAGCCTAAGTGTTGTGAAAAGAAACTCTGTGGTCACTAACCCATGACCACAAGGAGCCTGTTTTAAAGTCCAAGTCAGTAACAGGTGTCCTTTTGCTGCATATAAGGTAATTAATATATGGGAAATGCATGGTTCTGGAGATGATGGTAGCAAAGCAGAGCCAAAAGAATGTAAAAAGTGATAGAAAGTTTGTAGATGTCATAGGGCTGGGAGTCCCTAAAGACCGGCAGCCCCTTTCTGCATGTATGCCAAGAGCCTCACCTGGCCAGAGGTATATGACCATCAGCTCACCCACAGAGTGGCGATCTAAATGAAAAGCATTTTTTATCTCATGTCCCAGAACTTACACTCAGTGATGTCCACCCTGATGGACACTTTGTGTCACGATCTCCTCTGATCATGTTCTAGTGCATTCCATTATGTCTATTCATCCTGCTAAGGAAATAGAGTGTACTGTACTCTGCTTGACAGATGAGGAAAGACGGCTTTCAAGATCATGTGAATGTGATCCAGTCACACTAAGAAAATGGCAGGACTCAGCCTAGAATGAGACTGGACACTCTGGAATTTGAACTATATCAGCTTTGGGCCAATCACTGAGTTCTCCTCTGGAACTCAACTGCTACTTTGCTTTCCCTCATCTAATTGCTTCTTCCCCCCCTCCACCCCAGGTGCTTGAAGACCCCCTTGGACAACATCTCAATCACCAACTGCCTGCTTACAGAATCAGACCTGACCCATCTGTCCTGGTGTCCAAAAATCTGTCAGCTGAAGGGCCTGAATCTTAGTGGCGTCACCCTGACCGACTTTAATCCCAAGCTCCTTCAAGTTCTACTGGAGAAAGTTGCAGGCACTCTGGAAGAACTGGACTTAAACCTGTGTGGGATCACGGACGTCCACCTCATGGGCTTTCTGCCTGCCCTGAGCTGCTGCTCCCAGCTTAGGGTCCTCACCATGTGTGGAAACCTCATCTCCATGGCTGTCCTGGAGAGTGTCCTGCGTCATACTGACAGGCTCCCTGATTTAAATCTAGAGCTTTATCCAGCCCCTCGGGAGAGTTACAGCTCTCTGGGTGTCCTTCACCGGGAAAGATTTGCTCAGATAAAGGCTAAGCTGAGGGTGATCCTTACATACTTAGAACGTCCCAGGAAGATTTGGGTTAGCCCCAGCCCCTGTCCTTACTGTGGTGATGACATGTGTGGTCACCTGAGTCCCAACACATAATTCTGTAATACACTGTGTAGTCGGTTGCTTCTATCAGAAGCTTTCTTCTGGACACTTGAAAACTGAAATCTAGGTCATACATCCATTATGAAGGGAAAACACAGCCCTGGTTTCTGATATAAGCTCAGTGTGATTGAAAAACCTGATCCAGCAGGGGTGCAGGATTCCAAAAGGGAGTGTTGACTTGAGGAATTGATGTGACTTTTTTAGATATGTGTTTATAGAGTCAAATATGAAACTGAGTTTCTGGAAGGTTCAGTCTGAGACACACATGTTCAAGTTATTTCTGTATGCACACTTGTAGAAATGATCAGAAATAAAGAGACCTTCAGTGTAAATGATAAATGCCATCCATGATATTATTCTTCTTTCTGTATTTACATCTCGTAGATCTCCAGTTACTGGTGGAGTGGAAGCCCTCTGTTGCATATGATCTGAAACTCCATCATTCCCTAGTTATCTTTTTTCTTCATGGTTTCCTTACTTAGTTCTGGTGGTTAATACAAACAGCAAAGGAAATACACTCAGTGTTCCTCAATAGCACATCCTGTCAAGAGTGGGTACTTACATGCATATTCCTATCAGAAAAATACTAAAATCATACAGCATGAAATATGGTTTTGTCACATTTATACCAGAAGTATATTTCAGAAGCATGTCTTTTGAAAGCTGGGTCATGTCAATAAGAGTTTTATTTTATTCCCATACCTACTATTGTTCTTCCCTATCGAGGAAGACTAGTAGAGCATGTTTTGACATCAGCATATCAAGATGTATAATAAAATGTCTTTACACCATATAACTTATAGTTGGCCATTTTTATTCTCAGCTCCCTACTCTATCCCTCAATCAGCTGCAGATTCATTATAAAATATTTCTTATGATTCTCTGGATCTCCTGTCTTACTAGTCTATAATGATGCAGAAAATATTTTTCCCTGTTCCCTCTTCTCATATCTAGATATGTACTATTACAAATATTCTCTATGTGGTTTTAAATGTGATTGATAGCCTCAGGATATTTAACTGTGTTAGAAGCCTGGGTTCCCCTTGGGTAGTGCAGGAGACACTATTTTATAAAGTAGATGGGCTATAAGGTATATAGCTCGTTACATTTATAAATTCATAATACAGCGAAGAGAGACACAAGACATAAACCATTTGAAAACAAGTTAGAACAAACTAAATAATGATTAGTGAAAATCAATTGTGATCTGGTGGCAGTAATTCATCAAGTCCACAGGGGAGCTAGAGAAGCCAAATTCTGGAGGAATGTCAAAAGAAGCCCATTTGGCAGTCTATTGTCATCATGCTGAATAAAATTTGTCTTCAGCACTTAACCCCATGTCTGTCTCTGATTTTCTTTGGCACAATGATGACAGCTCAGGCAGGAAAGGTCCTTCTGCATATCCCCCAGATTCCCGCATACCCGAGAATGACCAACTTGGAATCTGGCCACTGTGGCAGAGCTCCATATCAGCCCATGAGCTTTCTTCAGAGACTAATTTTCTGATTGATTGATTGATTTTGTTCTGGCTGTGCTAGGTCTTCCTTGCTGCATAGCTTTCTCTAGCTGTGGTGGACACAGCTGCTCTTCATCGCAGGGCTCGGGCTTCTCCTTGTGTGGCGTCTCTCGTTTTGGAGCACAGGCTCCAGTCCACAGGCTTAACTTGTTGCTACACATGGGCTCATGGTTGCTGCTCATGGGCTTAGTTGCCCTGTGGCATGAGACATATTCCTGGGCCAGGGATTGAACTGGCATCCCCTGCACTGTAAGATAGATTCTTAAACTCTGGACCACCTCAGAAGTCCCAGGTTTTTTTAAAAACAGTTTTTGTTGAACTATAGTTAAATCATTGTGTTTTTACTTAAACACACAATTAAAAATAAACACAATTTAAACACACAATTATAAATAGTTTTAGTTAAATTATTGTGTCTCATCTTAACTGTAAGGCAAAGTGACTCAGTTACACACAATATGTATTTTTTTCATCATGTTTATGTTTAAAATGTCATGAGTAGAATCCATTTTAATGCTTTTTATGTAAAGGTCATGAGAGAAATATGGTGAAAGCAATCTTCCCCAAAGTGACTCAGACAGAGAACACCCTTCAGGGAGTCTTCACCTTGGTGGTCAGAGGTGTATAAGAATTGTTCAGGCATCAAATAACTGGGGTGCGTGAGGGCATGGAAAATTCTTATCGATGGAGAAAAGGTCTCCCTTTGCATGTGACATTCAACTTCAAAGAAATCCTTGTATGATGCGTCTCAAAGTGGGAGTCATCCCTGAATGAGGTAGTATGCTAACACCATAAGAGCTTCAGTATTAAGTGCAGAAAAGATGTTGGTATTTATGAAGAGAAATAGCAGAATTTTATTTCTGGGCCTAACGGTGTCAACTTGATCAGAATCTGTGTGGATTTAGCTAGGTCTGAGGAAACAGTAATCATCTAAATACAGTAGAAAAGGGGCCAGTGAAATTATGATTTATTTGACTTCTAAGACCCCTGAAAAATGGAGGGGGAAACAGCCATCTGGAAAGTGTCCTCAGTGAGAACAACAACAACAACAAAAACACAACTTAAAGAAAACCTCTGGACGGCAGGGTTACTGATGGCAGGGTTATTGGGGACTGAAGCAGGTTCATTTCTTCTCTGATTCCAAGTTCCCAAAGAGCCCGCAGTGCCCACCCTCAGTGTGCTGTGCTGATCTCAACTCTCTGGGAAAGAACAGCCTCTAAGGTGACAGTGTCTCCTCTGAGCCTCTCTCTTTTCCTTGAAATTTATTGCATTTCTTTTTGTGGCCTTGGGTCTTCACTGTTGTTCCTGCTTTTCTCTAGCTGGGGCAAGGGGGCTGCTCTCTAGTCGTGGTGTGCAGGCTTCTCACGGAGGTGGCTTCTCACGGAGGTGGCTTCTCTTGTTGCAGAGCAAACTCTAGAGTGCTTGACTTTCAGTAGTTTCGGCTCCCAGGATTTAGAGCACAGACTCAACAGTTGTGGCAAGCAGGTTTATATGCCTCATGTCATGCGGGATCGTCCCAGATCAGGGATCAAACCCATGTCTCCTGCATTGGCAATCAGATTTTTTACGACTAAATCAAAGGGAAGCCCAATTTTGCTATCTTAATATCACCCAGAGTAATGTATTTAAATTTCCCTGTTTCTCAAAGTATAAAAATGAAAAAGAAATCTTTATTTTCCATCGTTGTGATCATTCATGATGTCCCTTTAGGAATGCTTAGCTCCAAACTGTCCAGGACCACTCTTACTCTCACTGAGGTTTTGACCTGTCTACCTTCAGAGAAGGCTTGGCTTAGGCCTGGAAAACCAATCACATCCCCCAAAGCTCTTCCCTTGCTGCCCAAATAGGCTTAGAATTTCCTGTGTTTCCTACAGAACACCTGAGTGAAAATCTCATACAAGAATGAGTATATTTTGTTTTCTTTGATGACAACACCACTGCTTTCATGAGCTGTTTTAACTCAAGGACATTTTGCTAATTTTGACTTGACCAAAATTCCCCCAACAATGATTCTGTCAACTTTTGTTCTTTCTTGGCCAAGGGCAGGAATCAATAATCCCTTTCATGCTTGATCCACAAGAATATAACTGTCCATATTAGTAGAATACAGTATATATTTGTGAAGTGAATCAGTGAACAGGTCCTTGATTACCTGACCACTCCATCAGTCTCTGGTGATGTGTATATGATTCAATCAACTAATCTAGAGAAGTATGATGATCCAATCAGGGTCAATCCAATGGTCCCTCTGTAATCTAATCAGATATACTGTTCTGGTTGGGTTAGCAGTGGGACAGAGGGATGACAGAACAAAAAGACTTATAAAAGTCTCAAGCACTGGAGAAGAGGTGCAGAATTTCCTGGCTCTGGAGACATCAGAGGGGTTCTCACAGGGTTTGAATTGTGAGCACCCCACCAGGCAGATTAGAGCAGTAAGTTACCACCCTCATATAAGGACACTCTTCTCTTACTGGTGGTGGTGGTTTAGTCGCCAAGTCGTGTCCGACTCTTGCGATCCCATGGACTGTAGCCTGTCAGGCTCCTCTGTCCATGGGATTCTCCAGACAAGAATGCTAGAGTGGGTTGCCATTTCCTTCTCCAGGGGATCATCCTGACCCAGGAATCGAACCAGGGCCTCCTGCATTGCAGGCAGATGATTTACCAACTGAGCTACGAAGGAAGCCTTCTCTTCTCTTACCAGTGGTTAGCTAATCTTGAAGGGTGCCGTGTATCCCTAGTGAAGGGAGAGTTGTTAAAAAAAATCAGTTCTTTCCAATGAACACGTTTCAGGTTTAATTTTGCCTCTCAGTGTAGTTTTGCCTGAACTCAAACATTTTAATTAGTGCTTTAACTTCTATCATTTTAAAATATCTTGTAAAGACATTTAACATATGTATTCAAAATATCTTTTTGGAGTTTTGTTTCATGAGTTTCACCTACACAGTTCTGACACACATGGCATTCATGTTAGGGGTAACTGAGGATGGAGGCTGCGTTGGTCCACATGACCTTCCTCGTATTGATTTAGGGCTCTAAATGACGCTCTGACGTCATTCCCTCATAAAGACTGGAGTGGGTTTTCAGAATTCCTGCTGCCCACTTCCAGGTGGGACTTGGATTAATCCAAGCACCGTATGGAACTGAAAGGGCGGGTGGTTGCCGTTCCTCCGGATTGGTACTTGTCAGAGGCTTGTTCTGAATCCAGTAGGGAAAGAGCTATATCATTGTGCCCACTGAGGCCTGAATGGCATGTGGCCTAACAGGCACGTCCACCCCTGCCAGAGCAGTGCCTTAGTCCTGAGTAGATTCCTCTGAAGGGTTGGGAGATTGTCTTAGGTCTGCTCCTGCTTGGCCTGACATGGATGATATGCTCACTGGCATTTTCCACAGGATTCCTCCTGAAGCAGAGTCAGGATGAGTGTTCAGAACCCCCGTAGGCTCCTGGACCTGGAGAGAATGCACCTGCTCAGGGAAGATGCCTTGGTCTATTCTTATCTGGAGTTTCTGCCCAGGGAGCTCTACCCACCCCTCTTCATGGATGCAACCCATGGTAGGCACATCAAGACCTTGGGATCACGGTGCAAGCCTGTCCCTTTGTCTGCCTCCCTCTGGAGGGCCTCATTGCCCTGCCTCATGTGGGTCCCTTATGAGCAGGGCTGGAAGCACTTGATGTCCTGCTGGCCCAGAAAGTTCACTCCAGGGGACCAAGATCCAAGTAGATTGATAGGGTCCTGGGCATCCCGGAAGAGACTTCTGGGGTGGGCCAATTTGGTGACCCATGGACAGACCCAAGGGCTCTGAGGGTGGCAATGGAGAGGCTTAGAGGCCTTGGCTCACTGTGAGAAATGCCTTCCTGATATGTAAGGGTGCCTAAGATGCAAGGGAGGTTGAGAGAATATGCCCCATCCCTTTCCCATGAGGCCTAATCCTACTAGAAGTGGAGACCTGGAGAGGAAAGGGGGAGAAAGGGAGCTGGAGAACAGAGAGGCACAGAGGGGAGCCGGTGAGGAAGCAGGTGACGAGAGAGACGTGAAGGAAATGCAGAGGGCAGTCTGTGGTCTATTTCTGAGTCTGTGGCTGCAGTCTGTGTGGATGGTAATGCATCCCTGTCAATCTCCTGGTCCTCACAGGAGGTGCAAACTGCAGGTGCTAGATTCATGGAATACTGGCCAGAATTTCTGGAGCGTGTGGTCTGGAGCCAGCACTCAAGGGGGCTCACACTCAGGAATGGCACCAGTGGTGGAGCAGAGCTCAAGGACACAGCAGGCCTTGGCTCCCTTAAAGTATACACAGACCTTTGTCTAAGTAAAAGGACCCTGGATAACTTCCTCTCCTACCTCCCCAGGTGAGTGGCACAGAGAAAAGCCTGAACACACCTGTGCTGTAAGAAGCAGATGATCTCTGCAGTGCCCCTGGACAGTATCACAAAGGTCCTGAATATGGTGCAGCTGGACTGTATCCAGGAGGTGCAAGTCACCTGGATCTGGCATCTGTCCATCCTGGCCACGTTTGCTCCTCTCCTGGGTCAGACGAGCAACATGCAGAAACCCCGTCTCTCCCGCATTCACAGTCTGCCCGTGAGGAGCAGCAGGAAGTTTTTTGATTCCCCACTCAGTTTCTAAGCGGCACCATCTCCAGTCTGTCTATCTGGATTCTCCCTCCTTGTCTGAACCTGCCTGGACCAGACGCTCAGGTGAGGGTGGACAGCTGCCTGGGAAACAGTGAACACAACACTGGCATGTCAAGCACACTGGGTCCTTTGTGTTTCTATCCTGAGCTGTGGTATCACTTCACCTCGGAAATCAAGGGGAAGGAGCAGGGACAACACACTAGAAATCTCTGGATGGGGCAGCTTGGATCCAGTGAGGGAAGGCATGAGTTCTTCCTTACGAAGGGAAAGCTATGTCAGATGACTAAGAAAATAGGTAAGTGAAGAGGGCATTAAAGAAGGGACACCACCTCAGACCCGAGCTATTTGCAAGACAAGGTCTGAGAAATTCCCTGGTGATCCAGTGGTTAGGACTCTTCTCTTTCGGGGCTGAAAGTCCAGGTTTGACCCCTGGTGGGGGAAGTAAATTTCACAACCTGTGCAGTGTGGCCAGTAAAGAAAAATGAAAACAGAAAGTTCGGGAAAGAGACAGAGAGAAAAGCTCTGTGCTTACCAGATTCCTGAACACGATGAACTTGTCTGAAATCACTGGTCCCTAAAAGATTGCCTTTTACTCCCGGTAAGTTAGTTAATATTTAAGAAATGCATAATTCTGAGAGGATCATAGTGGAGCAGGAGCCAGAGATCATACAAACTGCAGGTGGTTTGCAGGTGATGCAGAGAGGTAGTGCCAGGCCAAAATGAGACAGGTCATTCTGGGTACTGACCTTCAGGAGGTGGTTAGTAGGACCTTGTCTTTGGGCAAATCACTTATCTCACAACTTTAGCTCAGCTGCCACCCTGATTTCTCAGGCCTAATTGCTTGCTTTCTCCCCAGATTCCTGAGGACCCCCTTGGCCCACCCGGCAGTAACTAACTGGCAGCTTACAGAGTCACACTTGCCCCATCTGTCCCAGAGCCCAAACTTGCATCAGCTCAAAGGCCTGGATCTGAGTGGGGTCACCACGATGGACTTTAGTCCTGAGATTCTCCATGTTCTTTTGGAACAAGTTGTTCTTTGGAACAAGCCACACTCTAGGAACTGAACCTAAATTGGTATTAGATCACAGAGTCCCAATGTGACTCCATCCTGTCTGCCCTTCAAGCTTGGGGCCTGTGTCTGTGTGGTAATCTCCTTTCTGGCCATCCTGGAGAAGCTTCTGAGTCACACCACTGGGCTGAGCACCTTAAGTGATGAGTTTGGTCCTTCCCCTCAGGAGAGCTGTAGCCTCATGGAGCCCTCCACCTCGGCTGACTCGTCCAACTTCAAGATAAACTCATTGAAATTATGTGGGATTTAGGATATCCAAGCTCCATCTGGCTTAGCTCCAGCCTGTATCCTCACTAGGGCATTAAGGCATTCTATCCCGAGGAGCCTTTTCTGTACCACTGTTACCCTCCTCCTAGCTGGATGCATCTGTCAAAGTTTACTTCGGGTCACCTGCAAACTAAAATCTTGGCAGTAGATGCATCAGGAATGGAAAACCAATCCATGGTTTCAGACATCAGCTCAACGTGAATGGGAAAGGGAAAGATGATCCTATGGGGGTGCTGGATTGCAAGGGGAAATGTAGACTCTGGGAGGTGTTGGAACTTTTGGGGATATGTATTATACAATCATATATAAACCTCAATGTTTGGAGCTGCATGTGGGTTTGAGACGCACATGTTGGAATTTTCCCTGGGTAGATGTTTGTAAAGCAACTGTCAGAAATAAAGAAACTCTCGTTGAAAACCAACTGCTGCCTTCCATGGTCTTTTCCTCTCCTTTTCAGCTTATTCCTCAGCAATCTCCAGTTACTGATTCAAAAAAGAGCACTGAGTTGTCTATGATCCAATACCTTACCATTTCTGCACATTCTTTCTTCTGTTAAGAGCATCTCTTAACCCTTTGCTTATTTCTTTGGCTTTCCTATTCCTCACCATCTCCTGGAGTTTGTCAATTTCATGTCCATTCCATTGATGATACCATCCAGCCATCTCATCCTTTCATGCCTTCTTTTCCTACTGCCCTCAATATTTCCCAGCATCAGGGACTTTTCCAATAAGTCGGCTGTTTGCATAAGATGACCAAAATACTGGAGCTTCAGTGTCAGCATCAGTCCTTCCAATGAGAATGCAGGGTTGATTCCTTTTCAGATTGACTGGCTTGATCTCCTTGCAGTCCAAGGGATTTTCAGGAGTCTTCTCCAGCATCACAGTTTGAAGGCATCAGTTCTTTAGTGCTGCCTTCTTTACCGTCCAGCTCTCACACACACAGGTGACGACTGACAAGACCGTAGCTTTGACTATGCAGGCCTTTGTCAGCAGAGTAATGCCTCTGATCCTCAACAAAATGTTTAAGGTTAGTCATAGAGCTTTCCTGACGAAAAGTAGTTGTCTTTTGATATCATGGCTTCAGTCATCGTCTGCAGTGATTTTAGAGTCCAAGAAGAGGAAATCTGTCACTACCTCAAACTTTTCCTCTTCTATTGGCCAGGAGATATTCTATTATGCAAGGAGAACCACTACACATGCTTGACAAGAGACTGGGCTCATCTGCAGTGTGGATGATGCTTCTAGGATGGAGGGTCTTGATGTGTGTAGTGAAGCCGTTTCCTAGCACAGAAAGGTCAGGGACTGGGACCTATGGTCCCACCAGGAGAACCCTGAGGACAGCTCACATACAGGATCATGGGTACCCTAACTCCGGGTTAGGGCTCTTCACTCCGATGACTCCTTGGCCATTGAGTATGTTCCCCTTGCTGTGTGTGCAGTAAGCCACTGAACAGCCACCGCAGTAAGCTAGGAGGTAGCGGATGTCTGAGACAGAATAGAGAACTAGTGGGAATAGTGGGATTTCTGAGCATAAACAATCCTGTGTGTTTGCTTTCATCACTACTTGGAGATTCCTGAGGTGAAAACAGACAAACACGATAATGTATTATGAAGGGCACCGGATACAAATACAATGCAGGTTTCTTTATTTGTGACCATTTATTTCCAATCCCCACCCAAGGGTAATGCCACCTGTGCATACAAGATTTCCTTCCGGAAATTAATTCATGTTTGTCATGCTATAAACCCATGTCTCTGAAGGTCCCATCACCAACCAGAGTCTGCATTTCCCCTTGCAGTCCTGCACCCCTGCAGTATCATCTTTCCTTTGCATTCGTGTTGAACTGATGTCTGAAACCATGGATTGGTTTTCCATTCCTGATGCATGGACTCACTCAGGATGGACTCATGTTGGGACTCTGTGATCCAACACCACTCTAAGTTAAGTTCCTGGAGGGTGGCTGCAACTTGTTCCAAAAGAACGTGGAGGATCTCAGGACTAAAATCCATAATGGTGACCCCACTCAGATCCAGGCCTTTGAGCTGATGCAAGTTTGGACTCTTAAACAGATGGGGCAAGTCTGACTCTGTAAGCTGTCAGTTAGTTACTGCTGGGTGGGCCAAGGGGGTCCTCAGGCATCTGGGGAGAAAGCAAGCAATTAGGCCTGAGAAATCAGGGTGGCAGCTGAGCTAAAGTTGTGAGATAAGTGATTTGCCCAAAGACAAGGTCCTATTAACCTCCTCCTGAAGGTCAGTACCCAAAATGACCCGTCTCATTTACGCCTGGCACTACCTTTCTGCATTACCTGCAAACCCCCTGCAGCTTTGGATGATCTCTGGCTCCTGCTCCACTACGATCCTCTCAGAATTATGCATTTCTTAAATATTAACTAACTTATCAGGAGCAAAAGGCAATCTTTTAGGGACCGGTGATTTCAGACAAGTTCATTGTGTTCAAGCATGTGGTAAGCACAGAACTTTTCTCTCTGTCTCTTTCCCGAACTTTCTGTTTTCATTTTTCTTTACTGGCCACACTGCACAGGTTGTGAAATTTACTTCCCCCACCAGGGGTCAAACCTGGACTTTCAGCCCCAAAAGAGAAGAGTCCTAACCACTGGACCACCAGGGAATTCCTCAAACCTCGTCTTGCAAATAGCTCAGGTCTGAGGTGGTGTCCCTTCTTTGATGCCCTCTTCACTTACCTATTTTCTTAGTCATCTGACATAGCTTTCTCTTCCTAAGGAAGAAACCATGTCTGCCCTCACTGGATCCAAACACCCCATCCATAGATTTCTAGTGTGTTGTCTGCTCCTCCCCCTTGATTTCAGAGGTGAAGTGATTCCACAGCTCAGGATAGAAACACAAAGGGCCCAGTGTGCTTGACATGCCAGTGTTGTGTTCACTGTTTCCCAGGCAGCGGTTCACCCTCACCTGAGCATCTGGTCCAGGCAGGTTCAGACAAGGAAGGAGAATCCAGATAGACAGACTGGAGACGGTGCCACTTAGAAACTGAGTGGGGAATCAAACAACTTCCTGCTGCTGCTCCTCATGGGCAGACCGTGAATGTGGGAGAGATGGGGCATCTGCACATTGCTCGTCTGACCCAGGAGAGGAGCAAACGTGGCCAGGATGGATAGATGCCAGATCCAGGTGACTTGCATCTCCTGGATACAGTCCAGCTGCACCATATTCAGGACCTTCGTGATACTGTCCAGGGCCACTGTAGAGATCATGAGCTTCTTATAGCACGGGTTTGTGCAGGCTTTTCTCTAGTGAAAGTGGTGGTTTTTCCAGTAGTCATGTATGGATGTGAGAGTTGGATCATAAAGAAGGCTGAGCACTGAAGAACCGATGCTTTCAAACTGTGGTGTTGTGAAGACTCCTTGAGAGTCCCTTGAACTGCAAGGAGATCAAACCAATCAATCCTAAAGGAAGTCAACTGTGAATATTCATTGCAAGCACTGATGCTGACGGTGAAAAGCCAGTACTTTGGCCACCTGATTGGAAAAGCTGACTCATCGTAAAAGACCCTGATCTCTGTGAAGGAAAGTTGCACAGCTCAAAATAGCCTGGAATTAAAACTCCCCTCCACGTCCTCTCCACCATTCTATGCAAAGCAAAGAACTCTCTCACCCAAAGAAAAAAATGGACACTACGCCCAGCTCCCAGCCCGTCCAGCCTCTGGCCGATCTCCAGAATTCCTTGCCCCAGCCTTTTAAGAGATAACTACTCTGAACAACCTTGGAGAACAGGCCCCCTTAAGACAGTAGCTTTCCACATCCATGCCTATATATACTTATTCTTTTCTTATGTTAGTGAAGCAGCTCACTAATCTGACTGCTGCCCCTTCTGACCTCATTAAAGGTGATTTGTTCCTGTAAAGTGCCGGTCTCGTTCTTTTTCTGAATCTCGCTTTCCTTAACTCCATACATTGCACCCTGTATAACCATGGCTGATTCATGTCCCTGTATGACAAACACCACTACATTATTGTAAAGTAATTAACCTCCAATGAAAATAAATTAATTAATTTGAAAATTATAATAACTAATCATAAACACCGTTAAATATATATACCATTATGAAGGGAAAAACAAACAAACAAACAAAAAAAACCCTGATCCTGGGAAAGATTGAGGCCAGGAGGAGAAGGGGACCACAAAGGATGAGATGGTTGGATGGCATCACCGACACAATGGACATGAATTTGAGCAAACTGTGGGAGATGGTGAAGGACACAGAAGCCTGGCATGCTGCATTCCATGGGGTCACAAAGAGAGGCACACGACAGAGCAACCGAGCAACAACTCAGTTCCAAACAGGACTTCAATAAGCCCAGACTCTTGCCTCTTTTCATAGAGAAAATCATGAAAAGGAACTTCCCTGGGGTTCCTGTGGTTAAGAATTCACTGGTCAGAGACAGGGATACAGGTTGGATCCCTGTCTAGGAAGACCCCACAGACTGTGGAACAACTAAGCCCAAGCACCATGACTACTGAGCACCCGACTAGAGCCTGGGGGCCATGACCACTGATGACCACCCCCCGATCCCACACTCTGAGATGAGACGCCGGCAAAAGGAGAAGTCAGCACATTTCAACTCGAGAGTAGCCCCTGCTCACCACAACCAGAAAAGGCTGCACTCAGTCAGCAAAAGAGACCCAGCACAGCTAAAATAAGCAAACAAATAAATAAGATTATAAAAATAAATAAATAACGATTGTTTAAAAGCATGAAAATCATTAATTTGAGATGTATCATGATCATCATCCACAGTAATCTTTTGATGCTTTCTGAATGTTTTTTCAGCCCCTGACCATTTGTATTCTGGCTCCCCTTATAACTTTTGAACAGTTCCTCAGAGCCACATAAGAAGACACTTTTCTGGCTACGATCTTCTGTAAAATCACTGAATAAAGCATATGTGCCATGTTTTAGTTTGTTCATTTTTTTTGTCATTTGAGCTGCTCTTCCAATACCTTTTCCCAGCCCACAGTGTCTTGTCCCCACTCACCTGAGTTCCAGGGATTAGATGGAAACTGTCGACTCAAACAGGAGTCACCACCTGAAAGTAAAGTCATTTTAATTCTTGGGAGTATTTAAGAGCCAAGCCTGGGCTTCCTCGGTGGTTCGAGGGTAAAGAATCTTCCTGGAATGCAGGAGATCTGGGTTTGATCCCTGGGATGGGAAGATCTCCTAGAGGAGGAAATGGCAGCCTGAGAATCCTTAGAGGTGAGACCCTGACCCCTGCTTTCTTCCTGCTGCTGCCCCGCACCTGTCCTTCTACAGTGAAGGGATCAGAAGTGCAGGCTGGGCAGGTTCTGGGAAGGAAGGTCTAATGACGTGGAGCAGCCGGGTCCCACAGCTAAAGAGGCAGAAGTATCTCTGGGGTTGAGTTCTAGACTCCTGGCTTCAATTTCATTTCTAGAATAAAAGGGAGATGCTGTCTGGCAGGCAGTGAGCAGTGCTTCCTGCTTTCCTCCCTGAGTCTTTTCAACCAAAAATCTGTTTAGATTTTCCTAGAGGAAAGAAACCCACTTAACATTCTGTGGACGTGAACGAACTGTGAACAAGTCATTTTGGAAGCACTACATCTTGTTCTTAAATTAGATCCTATAAGACTGGAGGTTTATTCCCAGTTCATGTATAGGTGAAGCAACAGTTAAAAAGATATTTTAGTATTTTAACCAATGTTGTATTCTTCTATTAGAAAATTCAGAATTTTAGCCTATATTCATCTCATATGTGTATTTTCCTGCCTGTTTCTTTAAACAGTTTTTATTTTGTATTGCAGTATAGACAGTTATAATTCTGTGGTAGGTCTTCTCTGCTGGTCCAATGGTTAAGAATCTGCCTTCCCATGCAGGGGACATGGGTTTGATTCCTGGTCCCAGAAGATCTCACAACCCTGGAGCACTAAAGCCCACGTGTCACAACTACTGAGCCACTGCTCTAGGGCCCTGCTCCAAACCCAGGGAAACCACCTCAGGGAGGAGCCCAAGCACTGAGTTGCCCCAGCTCCCCCTAACTGGAAACGTGTCCTGCACTGCAAGAAGACCAAGCTCCATGAAAAATAAGTAAATTAATCCGTGAAAAGAGAGAGAGAGAAGTTTTAATATTGTGGTAATTTCAGGTAAAGAGCAAAGGGGCTTGGCCATGAATATACCTGTGCCCATCCTTCCCCACACTTCCCTCCCATCCTGGCTGCCACACAAAATTGAGCAGAGTTCCATGTGCTCTACAGTAGTTCCCCAACTGTATATTCATGAGGAATAAAATGCCCCATTAAGACATCATGGATGAAGAGGAAGTCTCCAAATTCAACACTTTTCATATACAAGAACAATACTTGTATGATACTAATTGTCCATGAGAATCAAAAATGAAAATAGCCAGGAAAGTTTAGGAAAAAAAGTTTAATGAGATGGCATTAGATTTAAATACACTTTCAAATACATCAATAAACCAAAATAATAAAAATGTGTCATAGTGGTAAATGAATTCCCAAACAGTTTAGTATCTGTGAATTAAAATACTGACACTCAAACCATACAAGTCATAACATAATACAATTTGAGTGTATGGTAAAAACATGATTCACTTGTAACCTAGAGCAGGAGGAAGGGGTTGGGGCAGAAACCTGTAGAAATTCAGACATGGCCTGAAAACTCAGGGCACTGGGTCAAAAGAGGCTGGTTTTAAGGAAAACCTAATTCAGGTGGAGGGGTTACACATTTTTAATGTTGAGATTTTGATCAGTGAGAAAATCTCATGGACAGTTAACAGGGATGCACACACACATGGAAATGCTGCTGCCCACGTGCCGGCCCCACTTCCAAGGAAAGGAAGGGCCAGCTCCTCAGCTCAGAGAGAAGGGCCAGAGACATCAGGGCCTGACAGCTTTCTTTAGGGCAAGTCTCCCACTTCCAGTCAATCAGATCTTCCCTCCCCAGATCACTGCCTGAGTCCTGAGGGACAGGGTCACAGAGAAGGGGCTCACCGACCCCTGGAGCCCCTAAAATGTCTGGCAGGCAGAGGGTGAGGAGAGCAAGCCTTTCCAGTTCAGGGAGCTCAGTCTAGTCCAGGGGGCCCCACAGCCCAGTCAGCTCAGGGTTTATTCCACGAGGCGTCATTGCATTGACTTTCTCTCAGGGTGAACATGGAGTGGATGGAAAAGCTAGAAATTACAGCTCAAGATGCCTTCTTTCCAAGAGGTCCAACTTTGTATGAAGAGGGAGGGAAAGAAGGAAGGCAATGAAAAAGCATGGAGAGACGAGCCCATGGACTTCTGCTGAAAGTTCTGTCTCTTCAGGTTGTGAACTAAACTCAGTTGGAATCCGAGTCAGAGGAGTCCGCTGAGGACGATGAGCTGGACCCGTGGTCCTCCGGCTCAGAATCTCCATCTTCATCCTCACTGCTGGGGGCTGAGGAGCGGCTGCCTTCCTCCTCTTCCTCATTTTCCTCTGATCTCCCTGAGGCAGGAGAATATTCTCTAATCATGTCTGATGATGCTAACTCTGCAGCCTGAAGCCCTGGGTCCTCTCTAAGCCTTCCTTGCAGATTCCCTGATGATGGGGACTGCAGACCCATCCTTCTAATCTTGGAATTCGGGCCCCCGGTCACGCTCATGTTCTTACGCTTAGCACAGGTCGCCTCTCTGTAAGCAGCATATTCTTCAGGAGACAGAGTCCTCAGCCAGAGATCAAGGTCCACCTTGTACTGTGTCTGCAGTCCCTCCGCCTGCTTCTTATAAAGCTCCTTCTGGTCCTGGGGGACCCGCTGCCAGCGTCTACTGATCTCCACCATGCGCTCCCTCGGGGGCACCACTTTCAGCTCCCTGCTCGACCAGAGATCCTGGTGGAACTTGTGATAGCCATTCATCGGGGGCTTTTTGGGCTCTCCGTGGAATTTCCACTTCATGGGTAAACTCTTTTCTGGGGGAGACTTCACTTTTTGAACATTCTCCTGAAGCTTCTCTGGCACTTTCATTTCACTTCTTTGAGGGACACCAGATTTCTCAGGGTTTGGGACTAGATCAGGGTGCTGTGCTCTGAACAGAGCTATTTTCTCCCTAAAATCCTTTTTCTCTTTCTCAAGATCCTGACTGTGTTTCACCCTCAGCTGCTCAGGCACCTTCCTGTGTTCCTCAGACAGAACCTTGGTCAGCTCCTGGTTGCTTATCTTGGGGTGTTTTTGGATGTACTGGGGTCGCATCACTTGGGAAATGTGCCGGTAAGCTGTCAGGGACTTCTGGAACAAATAAGCATGTTTCTTGTGTTTTCTGCTGTTTTCTTGTGTTTTCTTGTGTTTTTTGGAAGGATTGCTAACATTTTCCTTAGCTTCCAGGACTAATTCTTTCAGTGTGCGAAACTTTCTCACCTTATGGGAAACCTCTAACCATTTGAGTTTGCACATTTCACCAGAAAAATCTTTAAAAGCTACTTTTTCCCAGTCCATCACTGACTGGGTTGTTTTGAACGTGTGCCCGTCACTGGATGGAATGCTTTTCTCCATACTTTCCAATAACTGCACAATGTCTTCCTTGGACCAGTCATCTTGGCGTTTAGGCATTGCCATTTCTAGGTCTTTGGGACACTTATTTGATCCCAGCAGTTCAGACACCTCAGCAGAATTTTTGTTTCTTCACTCTCAAGATTCAGCAGGTGAGTTATTTCTGAAGTCCTGCAGTGTGTGCGATCCTCTGTTTCTGTGGAGAAAGAAAAGGAAAGTTATTCTCCTATGTGACACAGGAGAGAAGCAGAGCCCACTTGGGATACATCCCTTCTGTTATTTCATTTACCCTCAAGAACGTAAATGAAAACCAGCCCAACCTGTGAGTTGAGAGTCCTGTTGAGCATTATGAAGCTTCTTTTCACAATTAAAAATCCTCAGGCCTGAACCCAACTTGCCTCCCAGTCTCACCACAGTGGGTTTTACATAGAAATGAACAAGAGGCTGGGGACTCACTCAAGGGACAAAGGATGAGAGAAAAGCAAGGGAAGTTTAAAATAAAAATGCCTGACAAGCAACAGGGCTTTAAAATAGCAATGAGATACCACAGCACATGGACAAGAATGGTCAAAATCCCAAAGAAGGACCAACTACTGAGAGGGTGGAATATCAGGCAATTTGATTCATTTCGTAAGGTGATGAAAAACATTACAAGCCTTCTGAAAGACAATAAGGCAACTTGTTACTAAACTAAATATCCTCCTACCACGTAAGTCAGGACTCATGCTCCTTTGTATTTGCCCAAATCATCTGAAAACCTGTATCCATAAAAAAGAAAAAAAGACCTGCAATGGGATGTTTATAGCCATTTTGGTCATAATCACAAAACATGAAAACAACCATAATGAATGGATAAAGCAACTCTGGTACATTAAGACCATGAAATAGTACTCAGTTCTAAAAAGAAATGAGTGATCAAGCCAGTAAGAGACATGGGGTATTCTTTTATTCATATCTCTAAGTGAATGAATCTAAGCTGAAAAACATACATATTTCATGAGTCCAACTATAAGACATTCAAGGAAAAAGGAGTATATGGGAAAAAAAGAGAAATATGTGAGGACAGTGAAATAAACCTTGCTTCCCAGCAGTTAGGATAATGGGACTGATGAATAGGTGATCACAAATGACTTTCAGCAGTCTAACCCTTCTGGATATTATAGAGCTGGATACTTGTCACTGTATATCAGTGAAAACTAACAGAATGCGCAACACCAAGAGTGAACACTAATGTGAAACCATAGACTTTGGGTGATAATGAAGTGTCAGTGGAGGTTCCTAAATCATAATAAACACACCACTCTGAGACATAATGTGATAACAGGGGGAAAACGCCTGCTTATTCTGGGAGCGCAGGATGTAGACAGGAATTCCGTACTTTCTGCTCAATATTACTGTGAATGCAATCTTCTATAGAACACTAACAGTCCTTAGGATTCTGAGCATAGCTCCCTCCTAAGAAAAGTCCAGATGGCCATAGACTGAATGTGCAGTTGAGAGGATAATTGATATAATTAATCTAAGAAAGCTGTAATAGATATAATTCATCTAAGAAACATGTCATAGAAGTACAAAGGGAAGATGAAGAGAGGAGAAGGGTAAACATGTGTATGTAAGGATTGAAAAAGAGTTTAAGTGGTCAATATTTCATTTCTGGGGAGGTCAATAGACATTATAATAAGGCATATTAAATACAACTGTATACAAGAAGACCCTTCCCTTTTGACTCAGCTGGTAAAGGATCCACCTGCAGTGCGGAAGAATTGGGTTTGATCCCTGGGTTGTAAAGATCCCCTGGAGAAGGGAAAGGCTACCAACTCCAGTATTCTGGCCTAAAGAAGTCCATCCACTGGATAGCCCATGTGGTCGCAAAGAGTTGGACACAACTGAGAGACTTTCACTTCACTACTTCACAATAAGCTAGGGACTCTCTGTTTTAGCTGAGATATAAAGATGACAAAACATGTTTCATTGGAAGCTCATAGAAATGAACAAATAGGAACACTGACCTGTGGAGGAGGCGCAGGTACTTCAGGCACTGGCAGGGGAAGCCCTTCTCTGCACGTGTCTCCTGCACTCACACAAGAAGAGTCTTCTGACCGCCTCTGACAGAGCAACCTGAGAAACATTGACACATCACACACAGTGTATCACACACAGTTATCTACTCTAAACAAAGGTACTTACGTTCAGTGTTCTATTTTATTCTGTTAAAATGCAGTCCCTTCTATCTCTAATAAAAATGACTCTTAATCATAACATTAATCTTTGTTTAACTACAACTTTCAGTTCTGAGAACTCTAACAATTGAATTTTCTCTTCTCTTTGAAAATGACACTCTTCAATTTAAGTGACCTTAATGTAAGGGGAATCCATTTCTTTGATCAGCACATCAACATACTCCCAATCATATCAGATTTGCTCTACTATCAGAAAAGTTTTCCCGTTTGGAAACATACAAATTCCGGGTTACAATAAGATCAGTTCTGGGACTTCCTTGGAGGTGCAGTGTCTAAGACTCTGTGCTACCAGTGAACGGGACCAGCATTTGGTCCTTCGTCAGGGAATGAGAGCCCACATTCCACAGCAAAGTGTTCACCTGCCAAGACACAGAGTGCCCGTGTGGGGACTAAGAGTTTGCATGTCCCATCTAAAGGTCCCTCAAGGTGCAAGAAAGATCTGGTGCAGCCAAATTCATCAAATCCATCAATCAATTAACACACAGTTCCTTCTAATATTGTAGTTGTTTAATCCCTGAGGCCTGTGGGACTCTTCTGCAGCCCTTGGACTGTAGCCCACCAGGCTCCTGTCCATGGGATTTTCCAGGCAAGAATACTGGAGTGGGTTGACATTCCCTTCTCCAGGGGCCCTTGAGACCCACAGATTGAACCTGTGTCTCCTGCATTAGCAGGCAGTTTCTTACCCCTGAGCCACCAGGGAAGCCAGCCATCTAATATATTGTGCTTCAAAATCAATGACTGAAGTTAATAAAAGTTTTCACTTCTATATCAGAGTGAGTGCAGACTTTCTTTTTCTTTCAGGTATTTGGTGTGTTACCAATGTTGTTTTCAGAGCCATTATCAGGTCTGGGTTGCTATTGGACAATTGAAAGGCAGAAACTCCAACTTTTCCTTACAAATATATTACTCTTCATGTTCTACAGCACAGTTTCTCATTCAAATTTTAGGTATCATGCTAAATGGAAAAACTGTCTAGGACTTCCCATCAAGAAATTCATATTTTCCTTTTATATCATGGAATCATAAGTTCATAGAATTACTCATGTTCACTCACAAATTCCAATGATTTGAAGGTAAGTCTATAGTTTCAGAGTGAAATTCTAAGTAATAACATAATTCTTATGAACTAGATTTTTCGTTTGCTTAAGAAATTCTTAAGCCTGCTACTGCTGAATTAAAATTATTCTTTTTAATTTTTGAGGGAAAGAAATATGAAGCCATCTACTCAGAACCATTTACTCACCAGAAAGTTGTAGATTTGGTCTCCTCAATGCTGGTGTGAAAATCAGTCCCATCCAGTCAGGAGTTCTGTGTTCTCTGGATGGGTCAGCAGCTGTAACTTTCAGAGCTGTCCACAGTCCAGCCACTCAGAACAACTCTGAACAGAAGAAACAGTGCATCTGAGATCCCACTATCAGGACCCTTGAGGCCCCTTCCTGATTAGATTACCACAGTCCCCTTGGATAAACCCAATCAACACTGTTGCTGCTGCTGCTGCTAAGTCACTCATAGTCGGCAGCCCACCAGGCTCCCCTGTCCCTGGGATACTCCAAGCAAGAACACTGGAGTGGGTTGCCATTTCCTTCTCCAGTACATGAAAATGAAAAGTGTATGTGAAGTCGTTCAGTCGTGTCCTACTCCTAGCGACCCCATGGACTGCAGCCTACCAGGTTCCTCCATCCATGGGATTTGCCAGGCAAGAGTACTCGTGTGGGTTGCCATTGCCTTCTCCGCCAATCAACACTAACTACACTAAATCTCTCTCTAATCTCTATATGTTAATAGAATCCACAACTGAAGTCCTAGTCCTCATCACTGATTTTATATTGAATACCCATTCCTCTCTGATTTTAAGGATCTTGCATTCTCCTTAAATTCCCTCCATATTTGATTTTAGTTTACTAGGACATTTGAATATGTATCCTTCCATGTTTTGATCATTTCTGCCCTTTATTCACAAGCTCTAGGGTTTAACAACATATCAAATTTACAGTGGTCATTAAAACCCCTTTAGTTCCAATCCAAATTTATCTATTCTATATATTTTATCTATAGAATAGATAAAAATATGAATAATTATTGTAGATTAGTTTGGGAATTTGAGAAAAGAGGCTCCAAACTCTGGCATCCAAGATTGATCTAATTCTGATTTTAGAGTGATTAAACAGGAACATTGCATTTTACAAAATACAGTTGTTTGTTGAGAACAATTTGATTCACCCAACATGGTCAAAAGTATATCTAGCTTGAAATGACTAGTTATTAGACCAATAACAGATTTCGTAACAGTCTTGAAATTGATTTCTTCTATTTCCTAAATTATATATAAATATACTTTTAAACTAGTACTTGTGAAACATGTAAGAGTAAGATATAATTTGGAAAACCTAAATCAGTGAAATATTTTGATACATAGCTTCAAATAATGGTAAATAACTGGCATCATTGTGGGTATATACTTTTACTTATGCATGTGCGCAGGCAAAGCTGAAATCATATATCAAAATATACACTGGATTGCTAAACTTTTTGGAGGATTCATGGTAGTTAGTAGATGGGATTTGCTAAAAATAAATGTTTCATCTCTATACATATAATTCATAGATTTTGATGAACTGCTCTTGAAAAAGCACAGAGATTTTTATTACATATATGGCATTCACATAAACAGTTTGCAGAGGTCAGTAGTTCTAATTAGCTTTAATATAATATTTATCATCATAAAAATTAAGGGAATCATAAATGGTGCATTGTTTATAACACAAAATTAAGATTAAATATTAGCAGATTCACTATTAGAGAAAATAAAAAACTTCTAAAAGGTTCAGGTTCCAAATAGGGAAAGGAGTACATGAACGCTGTATACTGTCACCCTGATTATTTAACTTCTATGCAGATTACATCATGAGGAACGCTGTGCTAGATGAAGCACAAGCTGGAACCAAGATTGCTGGGAGAAATATCAATAACCTCAGATACCCAGATGACACCACCCTATGGCAGAAAGCAAAGAACTAAAGAGCCTCTTGATGAAAGTGAAAGAGGAGAGTAAAAAAGTTGGCTTAAACTCAACATTCAAAAAACAAAGTTCATGGCACTGGTCCCATCACTTCATGGCAAATAGATGGGGAAACAGTGACAGACTTTACTTTTCTAGGCTCCGAAATCACTGCCGATGGTGACCGCAGCCATGAAATTAAAAGACGCTTACTCCTTGGAAGAAAGTTGCGACCAACCTAGACTGCATATTAAAAAGTACAGACACTACTTTGCTAACAAAGGTCCGTCTAGTGAGACTGATGGTTTTTACAGTTCGTAGAATCACTCATGTTCATTCACAAATTCCAATGACTTGAAGGTAAGTCTATAGTTTCAGAGTGAATTCTAAGTAATAACAAATTCTTATGAACTAGATTTTTCATTTGCTTAAGAAATTCTTAAGCCTGCTAACTGCTAAATTAAAATTATTCTTTTTAATTTTTGAGGGAAAGAAATATGAGCCATCTACTCAGAACCATTTACTCACCAGAAAGTTGTAGATTTGGTCTCCTCAATGCTGGTGTGAAATCAGTCCCATCCAGTTCAGGAGTTCTGTGTTCTCTGGATGGGTCAGCAGCTGTAACTTTCGGAGCTGTCCATGGTCCAGCCAACTCAGAACACCTCTGAACAGAAGAAACAGTGCATCTGAAATAGACTATCAGGACCCTTGAAGCCCCTTCCTGATTAGATTACCACAGTTCCCTTGGATAAACCCAATCAGCACTAACTGCACTAACTCTCTCTAATCTCTATATGTTAATAGAATCCACAACTAAAGTCCCAGTCCTCATTCACTGATTTTATATTGAACACCCATTCCTCTCTGATTTTAAGGATCCTGTGTTCTCCTTAAGTTCAAATTTTCTAGTAGTCATGTATGGAATGTGAGAGTTTGGACAGTGAAGAAGCTGAATGCCGAAGAATTGATGCTTTTGAACTGTGGTGTAGGGAGAAGACTCTTTAGAGTTCCTTTGATTGCAAGGAGATCCAACCAGCAATGGACTTTACAATGTTTTGTATATATGCATTCAAATCCTTAAAAGTATATTTGTCTTTGACCCAGTAATTCTAACCTTGATAAAACTTCAAAAGAATCATTGGACAAAACCTCACAAATCTGAAACTTTGCTTTAACTATTTCTTTCTCTACTGCATGTAATCTATGTATAAGCAAGGAAAAAATATTGAGGTTTTTACTTTCCCCAGAAAAATCTGAGACCTCTTGAATTTAGGACAGCATTCTTTCATTCTGTTCATGAAGTAGTGAGTTAATGCACCCCATTGTGCTAGTGACTCAGTTGTGTCCGACCCTCTGTGACCACAAGGACTGTAGCCACCAGCTTCTCGGTCTATGGGATTCTCCAGGCAAGAATACTGGAGTGGGTTGCCATCCCTTTCTCCAAAATGTGCCCCTTACCAAATCATGTCTAAGTCTCAACAGCCAGTATCTCTTTAACTTTATTTTTAGAATAGAGTCTGTGCAGACTCTGCATGGCGAAGATACCATGATGAGACCATCCAGGGTAGAGAGTGGACCCTAAATCTGCTGACCGGTGTCCTGATGAGAGAAAGCAGAGGGATGTTTTAGATGTACCAGAAAAGGTCTTGTAAGGAAGCAGAGATTCAAGTTCAATGTCATAATTTGAGGATTTCCAGGAGCCACCTGGCACTGGAAGAGATAAAGACAAATTATTTTAGAGACTTTGAAAGGAGTATGGCCCTGCCAACACCTTGATTTCCAGCCTCCAGATGTGTCAGAGAATACACTGGTTTTAAGCAACCCCGTGTGA